>NW_026555108.1:0-5538096 GCF_021234165.1 Pteronotus mesoamericanus | reverse complement strand
TGTTTTGACTTTTGAAATATGTTTTATGGTTATGGAATGATGTAGCTTGGGTGCTCCTTCCTGAGTCATTTTGGCAGATTATATTTTTTTAAACACTGGTCACATTTTTCTAAGTTTCAAATTGAAATAAAATTGTCCATAATATGTTCTTCCTCCCCCAATTTTAATTTTGTCCTACAGATAGGTGCAAAAAATTGCGAGATTCACCTATATACCCTTCACCTGGATTTGTTCATTATTAATGCTTTTCATCTATCTATGTATCTATGTATCTACCTACCTATCTATATCTATCTATCTCCCCTTCATTCCTCCCTCTGTAATTGTTTAGTTAAATAATTTAAGTTACTCTAAGACATAACAGTAAGTTTCTCATCCTTAAATATGTGACATGTCTCTTTCTTTAAAAAAAAATTTGATTTAGCCGTGGCTGGTGTGGCTCAGTGGATTGAGCACTGGCTTTAGAACCAAAAGGTCACTAGTTTGATTCCCACTCAGGGCACATGCCTGGGTTGCAGGCCAAGTCCCCAGGGGGGGCGTAGAAGAGGCAACCACACATTGGTGTTTCTCTCCCTCTCTTTCTCTCTCCCTTCCCCTCTGTCTATAAATAAATACTGAAAGCTTTCCCACTAAGATAGGGAACACGACAAGGATGTCTGCTTTCACCGCTTCTTTTCAACATCGTATTGGGAGTCCTAGCCACAGCAGTCAGACAAGAGAAAGAGATAAAAGGCATCCAAATAGGAAAGGAGGAAGTAAAGCTATCATTGTTTGCAGATGACATGATAGTGTACATAGAGAACCCTGTAGACTCTACCAAAAAACTCCTCAACCTAATAAGTGAATTTGGCAAAATGGCAGGATAAAAAGTCAACATTCAGAAATCAAAGGCATTTTTGTACACCAGCAATGAAATAGAAAAAGAAGAAATCAGAAAAAAAATACCATTCGATATAGCAAGAAGAAAAATAAAGTACCTAGGAATAAATTTAACCAAGGAGGTAAAAGACCTGTACGCAGAAAACTATACAACATTGAAGAAAGAAATGGAGGAAGACACAAATAAATGGAAGCATATACCATGCTCGTGGATTGGAAGAATTAATATCATCAAAATGTCCATACTACCCAAAGCAATTTATAGATTCAATGCAATCCCTATTAAGATACCAATGACGTATTTCACAGAAATACAACAGACATTTCAATAATTTATATGGAACCATTAACGACCCCGAATAGCTGCAGCAATTTTGAGAAAGAAACACAAAGTAGGAGGGATCACAATACCAGACATCAAACTCTACTACAAAGCCACTATACTCAAAACAATCTGGTACTGGCACAAGAACAGATCCATTGACCAGTGGAACAGAATAGAAAGCCCAGAAATAAGCCCAGGTCTATATGGGCATCTAATATTTGACAAAGGGGGCAGAAGCATAAAATGGAGCAATAATAGCCTCTTCAACAAATGGTGTTGGGAGAGTTGGACGGCTACATGCAAAAAATTGAAATTGGATCATCCGCTGACACCATACACAAAAATAAACTCAAGATGGAGAAAAGACTTAAATATAAGCCGCAACACCATAAAAGTCCTAGAGGAGAACATTGGCAGGAAACTCTCAGATATCCCACGCAGCAATTTTTTCACTGATATGTCTCCTAAAGCAAGGGACATAAAGGAAAGAATAAACAAGTGGGACCTCATCAAAATAAGAAGCTTCTGCATGGCTAAAGAAAACATCAGCAAAATGAAAAGGGAGCCAACTGTATGGGAAGATACATTCGCTAATGATACATCAGATAGAGGTTTGATCTCCAAGATATATAAAGAACTCACTCAACTCCACTCCAAGACGACAAACGATCCAATAAAAAAATGGGCAAAGGACCTGGGCAGACGCTTTTCCAAAGAGGAGATACAGGGGGCCCAGAGGCATTTGAAAGGATGCTCAGCCTCACTAGCCATCAGAGAAATGCAGATCAAAACCACCATGAGGTACCACCTCACACCGGTCAGAATGGCCATCAGAAACAGATCCACGAACAACAGGTGCTGGCGAGGCTGTGGACAAAAGGGAACCCTAGTCCACTGTTGGTGGGAATGCAGACTGGTGCAGCCACTGTGGAAAGCAGTGTGGAATTGCCTCACAAAGCTGAAAATGGAACTGCCTTTTGATCCAGTGATTCCCCTGCTGGGACTATACCCTAAGAACACCAAAACGCCGATTCAAAAGAACCTATGCACCCCAATGTTCATAGCAGCACAATTTACAATAGCCAAGTGTTGGAAGCAACCTATATGCCCATCAGTAGATGACTGGATCGAAAAGTTATGGTACATTTACACAATGGAATACTATGCAGCAGAAAGAAAAACAGAACTACTAAACTTCGCGACAGCATGGATGGAACTCGAGAGCATTATGCTAAGCGAAATAAGCCAGGGAGCGAAAGACAAATACCATATGATCTCACCTATAAGCGGAACCTAACCAACAAAACAAAGATGCAAGGAAAATAAGACCAGCAACACTGAAAGGAAAAGAAAGCAACAGAGACAAGAGGGAAGGAGGGGGGGGCGGGGACAAGGAGGGGAAGGGGATAGTCAAGGAACATATAGCAAGGACTCATGGACAAAACCAAAGGGGAAGAGCTGAGGGAGGGAAGGAGAGAGGGGGCAAGGGAAAGTGGTGGGCGGAAGGCAGAGACAAATGTATTTGAAAAAATAAATAAAATAAATAAAAAATGAAAATAAATTTAAAAAATTTTTTAAATATTTGATTTATTTATTTTTAGAGTAAGGGGAAAGAAGGGAAAAAGAGAGAGAAAAAAACATCAATGTGTGCTAAAGAAACATTAACCGGTTGCCTCTCAAATGCCCCCAACAGGAGACCTGGCCTGCCAGGCATGTACCCTGACCCAAAATCGAACCAGTGTCCTTTCACTTTGCGGGATGACACAACCCACTGAGCCACAACAGTAGGAGTTTGGCATGTATCTCTTAAGAAAAAGAATGGTTTGCTACAAAATTAATGAAATTATCAGAGTCAGAAAACTTCACTTTGTAACAATATCTACTATATATCTCCAATCAAATTTTTGATTGTCCAGTATTGTTCATTGTATCATTTTTCTTTAGAATAACGTTTCCAAATAAAGACTGTACATTGCATTCAGTTGTAAAGAGTTTTTTTTTAAACTGTGGTCAGACTTATTTTCTTTTTTCTCTCATATTTTTATTAAATTTGTTCGGGTGATATTCGTTCACAAAACCATGCAAGGTTCAAGTATACAACTCAAAAAAACATTATCTGCACACTGCATCAAACTAGAACATTTCCCCCCCCCCTTTTTTTTTCTTTTTTGGTCTTGCATGACATTGACATTTTGAAGATCCAGTCCAAATGTTTTTTCAGAAAGCTTCTCAAGTTGGATTTTTCTTATTGCTTCTCTCTGATTACACTCAGGTTAAATGCACTGGGCAGGGATATATTACATAGGTGATGTCCTGTCCTCATTGTATAACATCAGGATATTCTTTTGTCAGTTTGTCGCACCACTTGATGTTAACTTTGATCATTTGGTTTTGTGGGTTACATCCACACTTTCTTTCCTGATATTGGTGACCTGCTCCCTTGTTCCTTTGACCAATCTCATTCTACTTTCACCAACTTTATTCTTTTCCAAAGAATGAACTTCTGGTTTTGTGATCCTTTCTATTGTATACTTTTTTTTCTTCACTGATTTCTTTTACCTTTATTACTTCCTTCTACTTTCCTTGAGTCTATGCTGTTGGTCTTTTCCTACTTTCTTCTCATTAATTATCAGCTATTATCTTTTATGTAAATACATTTATAAGTACTCCTTTTGTTGCATCACATAAGGGTTTGTGAGTAGTATTTTTATTATCATTTTCTTCCAAATATGGAAACAACACAAATTTCTAACTTTGTGAACTAGATCAATAAATTTTGGCATATTTATATTAGAGAAAATTATTTCATCAGCAAAAAAAAACAACTATGTTTGGTGTACAAAGTACTACTACACAGAATAAGAGCGAGGCTTACAAATATAACATTGAATATAAGAAGCAAGAAGCAATGCAGGCCTATTACCAATTCTACTCATACCTATAAATAGCAGGTAACAGTAACTTATATCATTTAAGGATGCATATATTGGATATAAAACCGCAAGGAAAAACAAGGAAAGGGTAGTCACAAAGGGAGGACTTGGATTTCCTCTTTGGAGGAGGAATGGGACTGAGATCAGGCACAGAACGTTCAGGAAACTTTGGGGGTGCTGACAGTGTTCTCTTCTATGACCTGGGGATGCTGACATCTTGGTTCACTTGGTAGTTATTTACTAAACCACCCGTGTATATTGTGATACTTTATCTATGTTACCTTTCACCATAAACAGACAAAAAGTAACAATAAAGGAAACAACATCCCAGTATAAATATATTTTAATTATGTTATAACCGGAAGTAGAATTAAAATTTTCTTCATTTATAACAGATGTCATTGAGATTAATAATCTCATTTAGTTTATGTCAATAGGTTTATTTTCAAAAACTCATAGATTTTACTTAAAATAATACTGTATTTTGCCATGTCCAATGCATACCTGTATGCCCAAATTTTTGGAGAGGAAAATAAGGATGTGCATTATACATAGGTATAATGATTACACACCATGGGGTATAATAATCCCTGTATGATATAAACAAAAGCGTGGTTGTGCATTATACATGGCAAAATATGGTACAAATGATGCTTATGTAATTATTTTTTACATCACTTTCATTTTATTTTATTTTTTATTAAATCTTTACTATTTTTTCCATTACCATTTAGCTACCTTATACACCCCTCCCAGCAGATGCTTATGTAATTATAATAGCAATCTCAACCTTTTATAAATACTACATTTTGTGTGGTACATTTTCATTCAGATTTTAAATGTTCATTTGTGTTGAAAACCCACAGAATTATTGCACTAAAGTTACAATTTCTCAGAGAAGATTTTTCCTCACCTGACTCACTTCCTTTCAGAAATGGAGGATCAAAAACCTAAGAAAAAAAATGTTGGACTGGGCGAAAGAGGTGAAGGGATTAAGCACAAATTGGTAGTCACAAAATAATCACAGGGATGTAAGTAAAGCATAGGGAATAGTCAATAATATTGTAATAACTATGTTCGGTGCTAGTTCAGCATGGAAATATTGAGGAGAATACTGTGCAAAGTATATGATTGTCTAACCACTAAGCTGTACACCTGAAGCCAATACAAAATAAAATTAAAAGAAAAAAGAGAAAAAGAAGGTCAAAAATCCAGCGGTGACAAAAGATGATTTGACTTTGGCTGGTGGGCACACATAGCAGATACATAGATCATGTATCATAGAAATGTGCACTTGAAACCGATATAATTTTATTAACCAATGTCACCCCAATAAATTTAATTTTTAAAAATCTGGGCCTTTCAGCCAAGATGGAGGCATAGGTAGATACACTTTCCCTCCTTGCACAACCAAAAGAAGGACAACAACAAATTTACAAACAGAAAACAACCAGAACTGCCAGAAAATTGAACTGTATGGAAGTCTGACAATCAAGGAGTTAAAGAAGAAGAAACGTTCATCCAGCCTGGTAGGAGGAGTGAGACAGATAGCCAGAGTGGAGAGGATGCACAGTAAGGTGGCAGCTGGAGGACCGGGTGGGTGAGACATCCACTGACAGACTGGGTGGTCCCACATTTGAGTGCAGATAAACCAGGAGGAACAACTGGAGATCAAGATAGACCACGCAACCCAGGGTTCCAGCACAGGTCAAGAAAGACTCAAAACCTATGTCTGGAAAAACTCGTGGGAGTTGCATTGGCAGGAGAAACTCCCAGCCTCACAGGAGAGTTCATTGGAGAGATCCACAGGGTCCCAAAACATACACAAACCCACCCACCCAGGAATCCGTACCAGAAGGACCCAGTTTGCTTGTGGGTAGTGGCAGAAGTGACTGTAAGCGGAGAGAGAGCCAAGCAAGCAGCATTTTTCCCTCTCTGATTCCTCCACCACATACAGCGCCACAGGGCAGTGATGTGGGTTGCCCCACCCTGGCAAATACGTAAGGCTGCACCCCTTACAACATAACAGGAGCACCAAGACAAAAAAATATGGCTCAAATGAAAGAACAGATCAAAACTCCAGAAAAAATACAACTAAGTGATGAAGAAATAGCCAACCTGTAAGATGCACAGTTCAAAACACTGGTAATCAGGATGCTCACAGAAAAAGTTGAGTATGGTTGTAAAATAGAAGAAAAAGTGAAGACTGTGCAAAGTGAAATAAAGAAAAATATACAGGGAACCAGCAGCGAAGGGAAGGAAACTGGGAGGAAGAAATAAGCATTCAGCCAGAACAGAATGAAGAAACAAGAATTCAAAACAATGAGGAGAGGCTTGGGAACCTCTGGGACAACTTTAAATGTTCCAATATCTAAATCATAGGGGTGCCAGAAGGAGAAGAGGAAGAGCAAGAAATTGAAAACTTATTTTTCTTTAAATAATGAAGGAGAGCTCCTCCAATCTGGCAAAGGAAATAGACTTCCAGGAGATCCAGGAAGCTCACAGAGTCCCAAAGAAGTTGAACCCAAGGAAGCACACACCAAGGCACATTGTAATTACGTTACCCAAGATTAAAGATAAGGAGAGAATCGTAAAAGCAGCAAGAGAAAAGGAGACAGTTACCTACAAAGGAGTTCCCATAAGACTGTCAGCTGATTTCTCCAAAGAAACATTGCAGGCAAGAAGTAGTCAAAGTCACAAAAAACAAGGACCTACAACCTAGATTACTCTATGCAGCAAAACTATAATTTAGAATGAAAGGGCAGATAAAGTGCTTCCCAGATAAGGTCAAGTTAAAGGAGTTCATCATCACCAAGCCCTTATTATACGAAATGTTAAAGGGACTTACCTAAGAAAAAGAAGGAGATCAAAATTATGAACAGTAAAATGACAACAAACTCACAACTATCAACAATGGAACCTAAAAAAACAAAAACAAACTAAGCAAACAGCCAGAACAGGAACAGAATCATAGATATGGAGATCATTTGGAAGGTTATTAGTGGGGAGGGGGAGGGGGAGAATGGGGGAAAAGGTACAGGGAATAAGAAGCATAAATGGTAGGTACAAAATTGACAAGGGGAGGTTAAGAATAGTACAGGAAACGGAGAAGCCAAAGAATTTATATGTATGACCCATGGACATGAACTAAGGGGAGAGAATGGTGGTGGGAGGGGTGCAGGGTGGAGGTGAAGGGGAGGGAAAAATGGGACAACTGTGATAGCATAATCAATAAAATATACTTTAAAAAAATCAAAAACAATGTGCCTGTGTTGTAATACACTGATTTGACCATCTGATGGCAGTGCCGTTTAAAGCTGTTTGTTGGGAAACAAGGGGCAGGTGCCATGCCTTTGGCTTCCTCCTCTTCTTTGGATTATCCACTGGGAATGAATGGGTTATTTGTGCCAATGCAGGTGGCGGTGTTGGTGGTTTAGACAGACTATCTCCCTTGCCTCTTTGACACTTCCATCTTAAAACCAGCTTTTACTCATGCTCTCCCAGCAGCAATCCTTTTCTTCCTCTTTCTTCTCCCCAGACAGAAATGGAGACCATTGATGTGTTAGGCATTAAGCCTGACAAGGAGAAAAACAGCAGGTGTGTAGCCCTCCAAGGACTTATTGCTGGTGGGGAGCAGAGCTAGAATTTTCCTGAAAAGGTAGCTTCCACCCCACAGTGAGCATCCCTTCTTTTGTTGCTAGTCTTGTGTTCCCCAAAGGTGGCCCAGTGTAGGCTACACACTGGTTTGTGGCACTGATAGTGTCAGCAGAAAGAATGCCATGGTTATTTATTTCATTGATTGATGAAATAAAACAAATATCATTTTCTGAGGCCACTGTCTCTGCCTGAAGATAAATAGCATTTCCCATTATGAATGCTGCTTCCTTCTCTGACCCCATTATTTAGGAGTCCAGCTACCCCCTACCTCCCTTACTTAAGGATTGGCGTGGAGCAGAGATAAAGAAAAGATTTGGGTTGAAACTTTACTTTAAATGACTATTTAAGTATTTAAAGAGTCTTCTCAGATTCTCATGAAGGGCTTTTCATCTCTTTTTTTATAAGCTTCTTTTTTAAAAGATTTTATTTATTTTTAGAGAGGGGAAGGGAGAGAGAAAGAGAGAAACTTCAGTGTGTGGTTGCTTCTTGTGCCCCCCCTTACTGGGGACCTGGCCTGCAACCCAGGCATGTGCCCTAGATGGGGAATTGAACTGGGGACCCCTTGGTTCACAGGTCAGTACTCAATCCACTGAGCCACACAACCCAGGGCAGATTTTTCATCTCTTTAAACTGCATTTTCTTTATTGCTACTTCGATTATACCATCAGAATACATTTTAGGGGGGAAAAAAACCTATTTTGCCCATACTCCCAGGACCCAAATGCCTCAACTTATATTTTCTACAGGGTTCCTGATCCCGAATCAGAGAAGTACAGAGTATTAGAGTAAAAGAACTCTCAGAGAAATCTAACAGGCCAACTCTTGGAGAGTGTACAGTGAGGAATTCAAGAACTACAGGGACAGTACCATGTCAAAGCCACCAGACAGCTCAAGGCTGTGCCTCTTCAGCCTCCCTTTGTCTTTCATCAGGACAGAAGCACTTTCACCTCCTTACATTCAGGCCTCTGGTGAATGGATATTGAATGGTACAGCTTCTTCCCAACTTCCTGACTAGTCTGAAGTACCAAAATCTATCCCACTTGCTGTTAGTCACAGATAGAGCCTTATTAACCCATGTGAACATCCCAGGTGAAGAAGTACTGTCCCTTTCACCCTGTCCACAGGACCTGTGATATGCTGGAGTCACCCTGGACAATTGACCTAACAGGCCTAATGGATGTCAAAGTAAGATAGGGCAAGCACTGGATGAGGAATCAGGAGACCTAGCTCTTGCCTAACCTGCTGAAAATCACTTCCC
Organism: Pteronotus mesoamericanus; assembly: GCF_021234165.1. NCBI lineage: Eukaryota > Metazoa > Chordata > Mammalia > Chiroptera > Mormoopidae > Pteronotus > Pteronotus mesoamericanus. The sequence goes on along the minus strand of NW_026555108.1, from coordinate 5,529,044 downwards.
CTTTCTGAACCTCTGTTCTCCATCTGTGAAAAGAGGAAGATGGCCTGGAACACTGGTTTTCAACCTGAGGTCTAGGAAGTTCCTGAAATTGTGTTCAAAAGTATGGCAGGTGATGTAGACAGTCTCCTTAAGGGGTATGCAGAGCTTTCATCAGCTTCTCAAAGGAATCCTGTTATGGACTGAATTTCTTTGCACTAAAATTCCTATGTTGAAGCCCTAATCCTCAATATGACTGTATTGGAGGCAGGGCCTTTAGGGAGGTAATTAAGGTTAAATGAGGTCATAAGAGTAGGTCCCTAATCTGATAGGACTGGTGTCCTTATAACAAGAGGAAGAGATACCAAACTGATCTGTCTCTCCCCACCCGCCAATGCGCACACAGAGGAAATGCCATGTAAGGACATGACAAGAAGGTGGCCATCTGCAAGCCAAGAAAAGCACCCTCACCAGGAGTACAATCTGCTGGCACCTTGAGCTTAGATCTCTAGTACCCAGAACTGTGAGAAAATAAATTTTTGTTGTTTAAGCCACCCAACCTATGGTACTTTGTTTTGGCAGCCGAAACAAACTAATACAGGTTCCATAACCCAAAAAAGATTCAGAGCCACTGGAAACCCTGGACATTCATGTTTTACTGCAACTTATTTCTAGATATTTTTGCAGTCTACTTGAGTTTTTAACCTTTTATATACAACATATTTAACATTGTTGTGATTATAGTGCAGATACAAATTTGTTTTCCTTTTTCTGCTCAGAACTGCGCAGCATATTTATTATTGAAACACACTTCATTTTCTAATAGTGGCATAGCTCAGGTTTGGATCTATATAATCCCATAGACCAGAGTTTAAATCCTGATTCCACCACCTACTAGCTGTTTGTTCTTGGACAAGTTATCATATTTTGGGCATCATTTATAAAATAGAGATCTACCTCACATGGCTGTTATGAGAATCAAATGAAATCATGTATGTTGAGGGCCCAGCACGTAGTCGAGTTTCAACAGATATTAGTAGCTCTTATTGTTGTCATTGTTGAACATTTAAGTTATTATCGAGGTTTTTTTTTCTTTTTTTGCCATCAAGCTAAATTTCTTTTTTTTTTTACATTCTATTTTTTAAATTTGTATTGAATTTATTGGAGTGACATTGGTTAATAAAATTATATAGTTTTTAAGTGTATGATTCTATAATACATCATCTACATACTATATTGTATGTTCACCACCCAAAGTCAAGTCTCATTCCATCACCATTTATCCTCTCTTTACCCTTTAAATATAGTACATGTTATCAAAATGCGTTTTCAGTGACCAATTCTAAATCTTTCACAAGCACACTCTACTCTGGTTCTTTTGATTAAACTCCCTTCAATAGTTGTATCTTTTCAGTTTCCCAACATAAGACAATTTTCATTAATCTATGAAATGCAACAGATGCTGCTTTTCAAAAAAGAGGGAGGCCAAGCCCTGGCCAGGTAGCTCAGTTGGTTGGCCCATCACACTGTGCACTAAAAGGTTGCTGGTTCAATTCCTGGTCAGGGAACACACCTAGGTTTCAGGTTTGATCCCTGGTTGGGGCATTCACAAAGGGTTTTGTTTATTTATTTTTAGAGAGAGGGGAAGGGAGGGAGAAAGAGAGGCAGAGAAACATCGACTGATTGCCTCTTATATGCACCCCAACTGGGGACCATACCTGCAACCCAGGCATGTGCCCTGACTGGGAATCAAACCAGCAACCTTTTACTTTGCGGAACAACACCCAAGCAACTGAGCCACACCGGTAAGGACTAATTTTTTTTAATTAATTTTTGCTACCACTTATGCAATCCCTAGTAACCCAGATCCTAACATGAAAAACTCATTCTTTCAGTAAAGCAATAAAGATATGAATCCTTAGCTCTCATGCTGTATACTGATAACTCCCCCAGGAGATGGAGAAGACTCTTACAGCTTTGTGCACAAGTTTGTACATAGTGTCGTTTTACTTGAACCTCACTCAATGCACATAAGGAGTCACTAGGTACAAATTGGCCAGGAGTTTCTGCAGATAATGTTAGTGCAGGAAATATTTGAGAAGCCAGAACCTGAGTCTATTTCTTTGCCTTTATTGCAGATAAAATTTTTTATCACAACATTGATTTGGATTTGGATTTTATTTTTTATTTGCCATTGAATAAATACTTAATGTCCATCTTATAAGGGGAGCTCATATAAGTATAAAGCTTGTATTTACAACTCAAAAAATGCTAATTTTATTACATTCTTTTTCATATCCTCAGAAGTTGATTTTGTTTTTCATGATGTTCTTATTTTGCACTAGATAAATCACTCTTTGACATTATGTTCTGCTGGGCCTAGCAGTGAAATCTGAGTATCATCTTTCCCACCTAAAAGTATCCAAATGCTTTATATGAATATATTTACAACAAATATAAACATGGGCAGGAGAGCTGAATCAGTTGACCAGTCTTCTTTGGCCCTTATCTTCTCTTCCTCTGTGCTACTTTAAAAGAAGGTATGAAGGCTGAAGCTCAGGCAGCCATCTTATTAAGGTTAAATAACATTCTAACATTGTGTTAGCACAAATACAAAAGGAGCCTGGATTTCAGAAAACATCGTGAAGATATCATTTCAGCCTTTGGTTGCCCATCTTCAGACTCCCTTTGAGGCAAAAAAAAAAAAACCCAAACAACATTAACCTAATTTGTTTAAGCCACTGTTTTTGAAGTCCCAATTACTGGAGCTAAATTCATATTCTAACTTATTTAGAATTTGTTACCTCAAAGTTGGAACTGCAAGTTATAGAATCTAAATTTTTCTGCTTGGCTGAATAGAGAGAGCTGGGCTTGGAACCATAATGGTAAAGCCATGGCAGACTGGAATGTGTCACCCTTAGTTTTGTGGTAGTGAAGCATGTGGTCAAATTGTTGCTTGTACTTTAGAAAGCAGACTCTGTACCCAACAAAGTTGTAGGTTAGGGCAGTGGGATTATTTTTCAGTTGCATTTGATTTTTAATATTTCTACATAGAAGGGAATATAATCCAGGAGGTTACAGGGGGAGAGATAGAGATGAAGAAAGAGATAGAGACAGAGAAATTTAAAAAACTATGGTACATATACACAATGGAATACTACGCAGCAGAAAGAAAAAAAGAACTACTACACTTCGCGACAGCATGGATGGAACTCGAGAGCATTATGCTAAGCGAAATAAGCCAGGGAGCGAAAGACAAATACCATATGATCTCACCTATAAGCAGAACCTAACCAACAATACAAAGATGCAAGGAAAATAAGACCAGCAACACTGAAAGGAAAAGAAATCAACAGAGACAAGAGGGAAGGAGGGAGGAGGGCGGGGAAAAGGAAGGGAAGGGGAAAGTCAAGGAACATATAGCAAGGACTCATGGACAAAACCAAAGAAGAGCTGAGGGAGGGATGGGAGGGAGGGGGCAAGGGAAAGTGGTGGGGGGTAGGCAGAGAGAAATGTATTCGAAAAAATAAATTAAAATTAAATTTAAAAAAAAAGAGGTTATCTTGATCCCCAAGGCTCCCCACTACTGCCCTTATACAGCAATCTTAGGTACAGGGTCTCACTCCAGCAAGGCTGGGAAACTTTTTCAAATAAGCAAAAGTGGAGGGGGTTCATTACCACTAGACCTGCTCTACAGATGTGCTAAAGTGAGTCCTTCAAGTTGAAAGAAATGGATGATAAAGAGTAAAATGAAGCCATGTGGAAATATGAGATTCTCTGGTAAAGGTAAACAGATAGACAAATATAATAATACATACTATAGTAATTTTGGTGCATAGAATTAAGTGACAAAAACATAAAAATAACTATAAACCTATGTTAATAGTTATACGATATATAAAGATGTATTGCACCAACCAAAAAGGGTGGAGCTGTAAAGAAGTAGAGTTTTCAGAGACTCAAGATGGTGGAGGAGTGAGTGGAAGTCACACTGACCTCCTCCCAGGACCCGCCTGGAATTACAACTAAATTGTGGAAAAATCACCTGGAACAAACAACTGAACAATAGTGAGAGAGGATCCTTGTAACCTCGGAATCAGAAGAATCGGCTTTAGCGCAATCTAACTGGTAAGGACTGCGGTACAGACCTGAGAAGGTGGGCGGGGCACCCACGGGCAGAAGCTCCAGAAGGATATTGAAATGGCCAGTTGGATCCCCCTGAGAAGAGTAGAGTCTAAACCAAAAGTGGGGATCTCTAGCCCACAGCACCAGAGCCCAAAAAGTACACAGAATACAGCCAGCTGCAAAAAGCGGCAGGGTTGCTTTACCAGAGACAGGCAGCTAGAGATGCAAAGATCCTTCTATAGGGCCAACGCAAAATTTTTATTTGCAGCCACTTACCCTGGTCTCTGGCAAAGACAGAGGCAGAGTGGGTTAGAGATGCCTGGGGAGAGACTGAGGAAGTGGGCTTTGGGGAGAGAACTGAGAGAGTAGCTGGCGGGATCTCAGTGCTGACTCATCCCCCATGCAGCAGCAGCCACCTTGCTCAGGCAGAGACACTTCCCCTGAGTGGCACCAGCGTCAAAAGACCAAATAGCCCCACCCCCAGATGGGAATCCAACCTGCCCCTTGCTGTCTAAGCTGCCTGCTGAGTGCAGAGTGGCAGCCACAGACAGTAAATCCCTGGCAAAAGGGGGCACAGAGAGGTCTGGCGACACCTGAGGAGAGACTGTGGATGGAGGCTTTGGGGAGAGAATGGAGACAGAAGCCGGTGGGATCTTAGTGAGGACTCCTCCCCAACATGACAGCAGCATGAAAAGACCCAATAACCCTACCCCCAGGAGGGACTCCGCCCCACCCTGAGCTGTCTAAGGCGCCCTGCTGAGTGCAGAGTGAATAGATTAACAGCTGAAGGAGACAGCCACAACAGTAGATTCCTGGAAGTCTCAAACAGACTCCCTAACGTTGGACAGGGTCAACATCTGACATCATCAGAGGCAGATCCAGAAAGTAAAAACAGCGATCTCCAATCATAGAAGTTCACACCACAAAGTCAGGAATCAGGACATATCAATTTAAGAAGCAGAAGCAAAAGAGAAGTCTCACAAATAATGGGAAGATAAAGAAATAGGCCCCACTCAAAGGGAAAGGAAGAATCCCCAGAAAGAGAACTAAATGAAATCGAGGCAAGTAAACGATCAGATATTGAGTTCCAAACAACAGTTTTAAGGAAGCTCAATGAGCTCAGTGGGCTCAGAGAGGATTATCAAAATCTACAGGGAAACTACGAGGAACTTACTGCAAACTATGTCAGCATGAAAAAGGACATAGAAACTATCAACAAGACACAAGACAAAATGAATACAGTTTCTGAATTGAAGAACACAATAGAAGGAATCAAAAGCAGGCTCGATGAAGCTGAGGATCAAATCAGTGAGATGGAGGACAAGGGAGAAAAAAGCCCCCAGAAAGAGCAAGAAAATGAAGAGACTCAAAAAGAATAAAGAGGCATTGAGAGAAATGTAGGACAACTTGAAACATAATAATATCAGTATAATAGGGATACCAGAAGGAGAAGAGGATGAGGAAGGGATAGAGAACCTGTTTGAAAAAGTCATGGTGGAAAACTTCCCCAATTGGAGGAGAGGAAAAGTCACACAAGTCCAGGCAGCACAGAGGGTCCCATTCAAGGGGAACCCAATGAGGCCCACTCCAAGACACATCATCATTAAAATGGCAAATATCAAAGACAAACAGAGAATCCTAAAGCAAACAAGGGAGAAAGAGGTAGTAACATATCAGGAAGCCCCGATACGGCTAGCAGCTGACTTCTCAACAGAAACACTGCAAGCCAGAAGGGAATGGCAAGAAATATTCCAAGTCATGAAAAGCAAAGGCCTGCAACCAAGACTGCTCTACCGAGCAAGGCCCTCAATTAAAGGGGAAGGTGAAATAAGGAGTTTCCCGGACAAAATAAAGCTAAAAGAATACACCTCCACCAAACCACCCCTCAAAATATGCTAAAGGGACTGCTTTAAGATGAAGAAAAAGTTTCTATGAATACCCAGTTCCTTTCAGAGTCACCAATACTTGATATTACCAATATTCTTAATACACCTTAATCTGATTGTAACAATGATGTTATTTTAATTCTTCCTTTAATATCTGTTGAAACTAAACTTGTTTTAGCATATTTCTTGCTTATCTATTATTTTTTTAATAAAAGCTTTAAATGACTTTTTGGTATTCTTTACCCATTTATTGATTAAAGGTTTGTAGGACTTTTTTCCCTAAAAAAAAAAAAAAAAAACAAGAAACAAGAAACAAAAAACCTATTAACCATGTTTTAGATGTGTTGCAAACACTTCTCTATTCTATTCCTTGTCCTTTAACTTTTTTATATGTATATTACTATATAGTTAAATGTTTAATATAGTCATATTGTCAATATTTACTTTATAGCTTCTGTGGTTGAATATTTTACTTCAGGTCATGAAAAATATTAGTTCTATTTTCTTCTAAAACTCCTTAGATTCTACATATTGATTTTTAACTCACCTGAATATTTCTTGTATAATGTGTGAAATAGGGCTCTATATTTGTTTTATTTCAAGTAATAGTGGTCCATGCACCTTATTGGTTGAATAAGCCTTATTTTACCCATTAACTTGAAATATCAACTTAATCATACATATATTAATCAGATATATATGTTTGTCTCTAGAATTTTCATTATATTTCATTGATCTACTTGATTATTTCTGTGGTGTCATGTTGGTTTAATTACTGAGACTTTATAATGGTTTTAAATTTTTAAAAATATTTTATAATTAACTTTGACATTTAAAAAATAAATAAAATCAATCTGCATTTAAGAAAGAAAGAAAGAGAGAGAGATGGAATTCCTACCTTTTGTGACAACCTGGATGGAACTGGAGAATATTAAGCTAAGTGAAATAAGCCAGTTGATGAAAGACAATTACCATATGATCTCACCTATACGTGGGCTCTATTCAACAAAATAAACTAATGAACAAAATAAACCACAGGCACAGAAACATGGAGCAGACTGAAAGTGACCAGAGGGGAGGGGGAAAGAGGACAATGGTGGAAAGAAGGGGAAGGTCCTAGACAAAGAACATGTATGAATGACCCATGGACATGGGCCACAGAGTGGGAATTGACTGTGGGAGCGGGGGGGGGGGGTGGGATGGGTGGAGGGGGGTAAAGGGGGAAAAATCGAGACAACTGTAATAGAATAAACATGATTTATAAATAAATTTTAAAAAGAAAAAGAAAAAAAGAAGTAGAGTTTTCATGTGTAATTGAAGCTGTTTTTATCAATTTAAAATGGAATGTTATAACTTTAAGATGTTTGTAATTTCAGTGGCAACCATAGAGAAGATAGCTACAGAATATACACAAAAGGAAATTAGAATGAATCGAAGCATATCACTATAATAAATATAATCAACAAAACACAAAGGCAGGCAATAAGAAGAAAGGATGGACAAAAAATCTACCAGATATATGGAAAAACAATTAACAAAATGGCAATAGTAAGCCTTTTCCTACCAATAATTACTTTAAATGCAAATTAATTAAACTCACTAATCATAAGACATGGATTTGCTAAATAGATAAAAGTAAAATAGACTCCAACTGCAAGCTGTCTGCAAGAAACTCACTTTAGATGTAAGGACACAAGTAGGCTGAAAATGAAAAAATGCAAATGATATTCCAGGCAAATGGCACCAAAAGAGAGCAAGAGTGGCTATACTAATATCAGACAAAATGGACCTTAAATGAAAAAAGTAACAACAGGTCAAAAATATTATATAATATTAAAAGGGTCAATACCCCAAAAAATATAACAATTAGGAACATTTATATGCTAAACCTTGGAGATTCTAAATATAAGAGGGAAACTTTGACATAATAGAAGGAAAAAATAAACTGTAACACAATCATAGTAGAAGATTGCAATAACACAGTTTTAATAATGGACAAACAACCAGACAGAAATTCAAAAAAGAAAAGACCTAACAATGCTGTATGGAATATTCCTTTTTTTTTTTTTTTTTTTTTTTTGAATCTCAGGGAAGTTATTTCTTTTTTTTTTTAATTAATTAATTTATTTTTTCAAATACATTTGTCTCTGCCTACCCCCCACCACTTTCCCTTGCCCCCTCCCTCAACTCTTCCCCTTTGGTTTTGTCCATGAGTTCCTTGACTTTCCCCTTCCCTTCCTTTTCCCCGCCCCGCCTCCCTCCTTCCCTCTTGTCTCTGTTGCTTTCTTTTCCTTTCAGTGTTGCTGGTCTTATTTTCCTTGCATCTTTGTTTTGTTGGTTAGGTTCCGCTTATAGGTGAGATCATATGGTATTTGTCTTTCGCTCCCTGGCTTATTTCGCTTAGTATAATGCTCTCGAGTTCCATCCATGCTGTCGCGAAGTTTAGTAGTTCTGTTTTTCTTTCTGCTGCATAGTATTCCATTGTGTAAATGTACCATAACTTTTCGATCCAGTCATCTACTGATGGGCATATAGGTTGCTTCCAACACTTGGCTATTGTAAATTGTGCTGCTATGAACATTGGGGTGCATAGGTTCTTTTGAATCGGTGTTTTGGTGTTCTTAGGGTATAGTCCCAGCAGGGGAATCACTGGATCGAAAGGCAATTCCATTTTCAGCTTTGTGAGGCAATTCCACACTGCTTTCCACAGTGGCTGCACCAGTCTGCATTCCCACCAACAGTGGACTAGGGTTCCCTTTTGTCCACAGCCTCGCCAGCACCTGTTGTTCGTGGATCTGTTTCTGATGGCCATTCTGACCGGGGTGAGGTGGTACCTCATGGTGGTTTTGATCTGCATTTCTCTGATGGCTAGTGAGGCTGAGCATCCTTTCAAATGCCTCTGGGCCCCCTGTATCTCCTCTTTGGAAAAGCGTCTGCCCAGGTCCTTTGCCCATTTTTTTATTGGATCGTTTGTCGTCTTGGAGTGGAGTTGAGTGAGTTCTTTATATATCTTGGAGATCAAACCTCTATCTGATGTATCATTAGCGAATGTATCTTCCCATACAGTTGGCTCCCTTTTCATTTTGCTGATGTTTTCTTTAGCCATGCAGAAGCTTCTTATTTTGATGAGGTCCCACTTGTTTATTCTTTCCTTTATGTCCTTGCTTTAGGAGACATATCAGTGAAAAAATTGCTGCGTGGGATATCTGAGTTTCCTGCCAGTGTTCTCCTCTAGGACTTTTATGGTGTTGCGGCTTATATTTAAGTCTTTTCTCCATCTTGAGTTTATTTTTGTGTATGGTGTCAGCGGATGATCCAATTTCAATTTTTTGCATGTAGCCGTCCAACTCTCCCAACACCATTTGTTGAAGAGGCTATTATTGCTCCATTTTATGCTTCTGCCCCCTTTGTCAAATATTAGTTGCCCGTATAGACCTGGACTTATTTCTGGGCTTTCTATTCTGTTCCACTGGTCAATGGATCTGTTCTTGTGCCAGTACCAGATTGTTTTGAGTATAGTGGCTTTGTAGTAGAGTTTGATGTCTGGTATTGTGATCCCTCCTACTTTGTGTTTCTTTCTCAAAATTGCTGCAGCTATTCGGGGTCGTTAAAGGTTCCATATAAATTATTGAAATGTCTGTTCTATTTCTATGAAATACGTCATTGGTATCTTAATAGGGATTGCATTGAATCTATAAATTGCTTTGGGTAGTATGGACATTTTGATGATATTAATTCTTCCAATCCATGAGCACGGTATATGCTTCCATGTATTTGTGTCTTCCTTCATTTCTTTCTTCAATGTTGTATAGTTTTCTGCGTACAGGTCTTTTACCTCCTTGGTTAAATTTATTCCTAGGTACTTTATTTTTCTTCTTGCTATATCGAATGGTATTTTTTTCTGATTTCTTCTTCTATTTCATTGCTGGTGTACTAATATGGAATATTCTTTAGGGTAGGTTACATGTTAGGCTACAAAACAAATCTTAACAAATTCAAGAAAACTAAAATCATACAAAGTATATTTTCTGACCACCATGGAATGAAACCAGAAAGCAATTGCACAAAGATGTAATATGTAATAATTTAACACATATGTAATAATTTAACAACACACTCTTAAACAACTAATGAGTTAAAGAAAAAGTCACAGGAAAAATTAGAAAATACCTTGAGACAGTAGAAAATGCCTTGAGACAGAAGAAAATGAAAGCACAACATACCAAAACTTATCAGATATAGTGAAAGCAATTCTAAGAGATTGTAACTATAAATGCATACATAGAAAACAAAAATATTTCAAATCAACAATGTAACTTTACACTTCAAGGAACTAGAAGAAACACCAACTAAACCCAAAGCTAGCAGAAGAAAGGAAATAATAATGATTAAATCAGAGATAAAAAGAAAGATAAAATAGGAAAAAAAACAACAGAAAAAATCAACACAACTAAGATTTGTTTTTTTTAAGATAAACAGAATTATCAAATACTTAGCTAAATTAACTAAGAAAACAGATAAAAAGACTCAAATAACTCTAATCAGAAATGAAAGAGGGTGCATTACTACAAATGCCACAGAAATAAAGGATTATAAGAGAATACTTTGAACAATTGCATGCCAAGAAATTAGATAACCTAGAAGAAATGGATAAATCCTAGAAACACACAACCTACCAAGAAGAGATAGAAAGCCTGACAGACCAATACAAAATAAGGAAATTGAATCAGTAATCAAAAACCTCCCAATAACAACCAAAAGAAGATTAGGGACAGAGCTTTACTGGCAATTTACAAAACATGTAAAGAAGAATTAACACCAATTTTTCTCAAACTCTTCCAAAAAAATGGAAGAGGGAATACTTCTAAACTCATTTTGTGAGGCCAGCATTAGCCTGATGCTGAAGCCAGACAAAGACAACACAAGAAAAAGAAAACTGCATATAAGTTTCCCAGATGAATATATGTGCAAAAATCCTCAACAAAATACCAGCAAAATGAATTCAACAGCACATTAAAGGGATTATATACCATGGCCATGTTGAGTTTATCTTTTGGATGCAAGGATAACATACAAAAATCAATCAATGTGATACAGCACATTAGCAGAATGAAAGATAAATATCACATGATCATATCAATCGATGCATAAATAGCCTTTGAAAAATTTAGCATCTTTTCCTGATAAAAAAAAAAACACTGAAAAAACCAGGCATAGAAAGAAATTTCCTCAACATAATAAAGACCATATATGAAAAGCCCACAGCTAACATTGTACTCAATGGTGAAAAACTGAAAGCTTTTCCTCTAAGATAAGGAACAAGACAAAGATGTCCACTCTTACCACTTCTATTCAACATAGTGCTGGAAGTTTTAGCCAGAGCAGTTAGGTAAGAAAAACAAATAAAAGGCATCCAAATCATAAAGAAATTAAATTATCTCTATTTGCAAATGGCATAATCTTGTAAGTAGAAAACCCTAAAGATTACATACACACATGTACACACAAACCTGTTAGAACTAATAAAAAAAATTCAAGAAAATTGTAGGACACGAAAATCAACACAAAAATCAGTTGCATTTCCTTTTTTTTTTGTTTTTTTTAATTTTATTTTAATTTATTTTTTCAAATACATTTGTCTCTGCCTCCCCCCCACCACTTTCCCTTGCCCCCTCCCTCCCTCAGCTCTTCCCCTTTGGTTTTGTCCATGAGTCCTTGCTATATGTTCCTCGACTTTCCCCTTCCCTTCCTTGTCCCAGCCCCCCCTCCCTCCTTCTCTCTTGTCTCTGTTGCTTTCTTTTCCTTTCAGTGTTGCTGGTCTTATTTTCCTTGCATCTTTGTATTGTTGGTTAGGTTCCACTTATAGGTGAGATCATATGGTATTTGTCTTTCGCCCCCTGGCTTATTTCGCTTAGCATAATGCTCTCGAGTTCCATCCATGCTGTCGCGAAGTTTAGTAGTTCTTTTTTTCTTTCTGCTGCGTAGTATTTCATTGAGTATATGTACCATAACTTTTTGCATTTCTATACACTAATAATGAACAATTTGAAAAGGAAATTAAGAAAATTCCATTTACAATAGCATCAAAAAGAATAAAATATTTAGGAATAAACTTGAGCAAGGAGTTGAAAGACTTGTACACTGAAAACTACAAAAATTGATTAAAGAAATTTTAAAAAGACACCAACAAATACAAAAGCACCTGTGTACATGAATTAGAAGATAATATTGTTTAAAGGTCCATACTACCTGTGATGGTTAGTTTTATGTGTCACCTTGACTGGGCCACAGAGTGCCTAGATATTTGGTAAAACATTACATTGGATTGTGTGGCCCAGATGGTACAAAATGGCTAACCTGGAATATCCTAATACCCACTTCACCTAATCTATTTTTAGCCCAATGATCTGGACTCTATTTTTCAGCTAATATCCAATGAGGAAGGAAGTTTTGCCACTAGACCAAACCAAGTCATACCAGATGAAGGGATTTCATTAACTTCCTTGTAAAAACAAACAAACATTATTCTGGGTGTTTCTGTAAGGATGTTTTGATGAGGTTAACATTTAAATCAACAAATTGAGTAAAGCAGATCCATCCTCCCTAATATGGGTGGGCCTCATTCAATAGGTTGAAGTTCTGAATAGAACAAAAAAGCTGAACTTTCTTACAGTAAGAAATTTCTCCTGCACAAAAACCTTTGGACTGGGACATCAGCTTCTTTTTCTGCCTTCAGACTCAACTGAAACGTTGGCTCCCCAGGTCCTTCTAACTTGGACTAGAACTAAACCATTGGTTCCCTTGTGTGTCAAGCTTCCCAACTCACCTTTAAAGTCTTGATATTTACCAGCGCCTTGATTGCAGGAGGCATTTCCTTATCATAAATCATATGTATGTACACACACGCACACACACATTCTATTGATTCTGCTTCTTTGGTGAACCCTGACTAGTACACTACCCAAAGTGATCATAGATTGAATACAATCCTTATCAAAATCCCAATGGCATTTTTTTACAGAAATAGATAAATTTATCCCAAAATTTTTATGGAATCTCAAAAGGTTACATAAAAAACAAAAAGAACAAAATTGGAGAACTCACACATCATGATCTCAAAACATATTACAATGTTACAGTAATCAAAATGGTGTTGTACTGGCATACTGACAGGCAAATAGACCAGTGGAATATAATAGAGAGTTCAGAAATAAACCCTCATGTATAATGCCAACTACTAAATGGGAAAAGGATAGTATCTTCCACAGTGTTGAGAAAATGGATGTTCACATGCAAAAGAATGAAGTTGTACCTTTACTATATACCATATCAAAAATTAACTAAGAATAAACTGAATACCTAAAAATACATGTAAATTTATGTAAGACCTAAAAATGTAAAACTCTTAGAAGAAAACACAGAAGAATAGCTTCATGGCATTAGGCTTAGCTATAAAAGCAAAAATAGATGAATGAAGGTGCCTCAAACTTTAAAAGTTTTGTGTAGCAAAAAACAATCAATAGAGTAAAAAGGCAACATACAGAATGGGAGAAAATACTTCCAAATTATATATCAGATAAGGGGTTAATATCTAAAATGTATAAAGAACTCCTAAAACTCAATAACAACAACAAAAATCAAATAACCCAATTTAAAAGTGGTCAAAGGATATGAATAGATGTTTTTCCAAAATGATATACAAATGGCCGTGAAGCACATGACAAAATGCTCAGTGTCACCAATTATCAGAAAAATGCAAATCAAAACCACAATGACATAGATGGAGAACAGAATGACAGCTGGGTTGGGTCGAGGAGGTTAGGGGGTGGAGGGATTGAGCAAAAAGGTAAAAGGACTCATGGACATGGATGACAGTGAGGTGATTGCTGGGGGTTGGGGGTTATAAGAGTACTAAGTGGTAAAGGAAAAAATACAATAAATACAAAAAAATGCAGTAATCCAGAGGGATTTCCCAACTGTGAAAGTCCCCTCTGAGGAGCACAAGACTCCCCAGCCCAGAGCACCAGAGCCAGGCTGTGAAAATCAGCAGGGATTCTGTCCACCAGGGTAAAACAGGAGTCTGCTAGAGACACAGATGCCCTCTTAAAGGGTGGACACAGAGAATCTCCTTTGAAACCACTCACCCTGGCCTCCATTGGAAGGAAGGTGGCTCTGAGTGGACTAGAGTCAAAGAAGGAGAGACTGAGTTGTGTGGATCCAAGGACAATGTTCAAGGAACAATCACCAAGGTCCTTGTGCTAAGTCCCTCTCATGCACACAGCAGACATCATCTCTCTTAGGTCCAGCACTCCCCTCCATGTAGCATCAGCCTGGGGAAATGCACTAGTCCCACCCTCTAGATTACCTGTGGCTCTGCCTTTATGAGCTTATACCCTATGGAGGAGTCAGCTGGCTGCGGCCAGCCTGGGCCCATGATGCAGACTTTCTTGGAGGGTCCTTGAAGAGGTCCTGGCAGTCTCAGAGGGTATCAAAGACAGGCATAACAAGACTGAGTTGTGTGACTCTGGAGCAGGGGCTATTTCCCCTTACATGCCTTACCAGCACCACCATTCTTGTGCAAAGCCCTCCCTTTACATGGCCAAACCTTGATTTGTTTTGGCTTGATTATCTCTGCTGACCTCACCCTGATGACTTTCTGAGACCCTGCCCCACCACTAAGGTCCATAGTCCCCTAGCAGGTGGTAGCTGGCCTTGATGTATCCTGAGAATTTTGTTAAGTGGACTGAGACCCAGCACTGGCACTGAGTTTGAATCTGTGTCAACATGGTAAACACAACTAATCCATGACTGGCAACTCACCGAGAACCTGCCTCAAACAACTCGAATACTGACAGAGGATCTTTCAATGACTAAGCCTAACAAGCTGCCAGAAAGTGGAGGCAAATCTCAGGATGCCTTGGGCCTTTTGCTTACCTGCCCCCAGGTACACTGCTGGTGAAAGCCGGTCTTGGGTATGCAGGTTCACCCATCCCATATAAACCCAGGCCTACCAGAGGCAGCCACAAACTGTATATTGTTTTGTAGCTCAGAAGAGGTCTAGCCCAGTGCCAGTCACAGAAAGCATCTGGTATTAACCTGCACCAGAGCTCCTCCCCAAAGACCCCAAAACCAACACACCCAGTGGCAAGCCTCAAACCACATCAGAACAAGATCCAATTAGTTCCACAAGCAGCATACCCAAAAGGACATCTCAGCAGGCATCAGGCCCTACAGGGACAAATTCTATTTCATGGTGTCAGCCCCTGAACAGAAGCTTGTATACTATGTTTGGGGTCTGTCGTCATAGTCAGCCAGTCAACCTAAACCACAGATGGGTCAATAGCAATCAAGACTCAACTACAAAGGAGGACACACAAGATCCACACAAAGGACATTCCTGAAGCACTTAGCTCAGGTGAACAAGGGAGAGAGAGTGCACCACTGAGCTCCACAGTACACCTGCTACATAAGGCCACTATACCAAGACTGGGAGACATAGAAAATCTACATAATACATAGAAACAAACACAGAGAGACAGTCAAAATGAGGAGACAAGAAACATGTTCCAAATGAAAGAACAGGAAAAATGTCCACAAAAAAAAAGAACTAAGTAAAATGGAGCATGATATTTCCAGATACAGAGTTCAAAACAATGGTTATAAGGATGTTCAAGGAACTTAAGAGAAGTATGGATGAACCTAGTGAGGACTTAAACAGACAGTAATCATAAAATAGGACATAGAAACCATTAGAAAAAGTCAGAAATGAAGAATACAATATCTAAAATGAAAAATCCACTAGAAGTAATAAAATGTGAGGTTAGATGAAACAAAGGATCAAATCAGTGATTTGAAAGACCAAGTAGCAGAAAATACCCAATCACAGCAGCAAAAAATAAAACAATTTTTTTAAATATGTATAGTTTAAGGGGCTTCTGGGACAACATGAAGCATAACAACATCCACATCACAGGGCTACCAGAAGGGAAAATGAGAGAGAGCAAGGGATTGAGAACCTATTTGAAGAAATAATGACTGAAAACCTTCCTAACTTGGTGAAGGAAAAAGACACACAAGTCCAGAAAGTACAGAGTCTCAAACAACATGAATCCAACAAGATCCAAACCAAGACGCATCATAATTAAAATGTCAAAGATTAAAGATAAAGAGAGAATTTTAAAACCAGTGAAAAACAGTAAGTTACCTAAAAAGGAGCTCCCATAAAACTGTCAGTTCATTTCTCAACAGAAACATTTCAGGACAGAAGGGATTGCACAAAATAATCAAAGTAATGGAAATCAAGAATCTACAATCGAGACTGCTCTATCCAGCAAAGCTATCATTTAGAATCAAAGGACAGATAAAGAGCTTCCCAAACAAGAAAAAGCTAAAGGAGTTCATTACCACTAAACCAGTATTACAAGAAATGTTAAATGGACTTATTTAAGAAGAAAGAAAAAAAGAGGAACATAGTTATAAAGAATAAAATAGCAATAAATATGTAATTATCAATAATCATTTTAAATATAAATGGATTAAGTTCTCCCATCAAAAGATATGATACCTGAATGAATAAGAAATTAAGACCATACACACAAGGTCTGTCCAGAAAAATTCCAGCCATTGTTACTATAACTCCAACAGTTTACATGACTTTGATGTAACCTCGCTGCCAAGGAGAGTGGCCTGGAATGCACATGTATGAAAAATGATGACTTTGCTATACTAGTCAGTGGGGGTGGTAGACACTGTTGAGTGAGCACGTGTACTCCATGGCCATTGCACTCAAAATGACAGCGAGCAGAGCAACAAGCCTGCATCAAATTTTGCATTAAGCTTGAACATTTCTCCATGGAAACTATTCACATAATTCAGAAGGCCACAGCTATGGGCAGCTGGTGATTGGCAGCTTCAGCACAACATGCCCACTCATGTATCACATCTTGTGCAGAGCTTTTTAGTTAAACATCAAATCACCCAGGTGACTTAGCCTCCCTATAGCCCAGATTTGGCACCCTGCAACTTCTGGCTCTTCCCAATCTAAAATCACCTTTGAAAGGGAAGAGATTTCAGGCTGTTGATGAGATTCAGGAAAATATGACAGGGCAGTTGATGGCAATTGGGAGAACTGTGTGAGGTCCCAAGGTGCCTACTCTGAAGGGGACTGAGGTGTCATTGTCTTTTGTACAATGTTTCTTGTATCTTCTTCAATCATTTTCTCTATTTTTCATATTACATGGCTGAATACTGTCTGGACAGACCTTGTATACTGTCTACAAAAGACATACCTCACAACGAAAGGCACACAGACTAAAAGTAAAGGGCTGGAAAAAGCTATTCCATGCAAATAGAAATGAAAAAAAAAGCTGAGGTTGCAATACTTATACAAAATATACATTAAAACAAGGGCTATAGTAAGAGACAAAGAAGGACACTACATAATGATAAACAGAACAATCCAACAAGAAGATATTATCCTTGTATACATTTATGCACTGAACATAGGAGCATATAAATATATAAAACAAACATTGATAGATATAAAAGGAGAAATTGACCATAACACAGTCGTAGCAGGGGAATTTCGCACCTCATTGATTTCACTGGATGATGTTCCAGACAGAAAATCAACAAGGAAACAGCAACCTTAAATGACACACTACACCAGATGGATTTAATTGGTATTTTCAGAGTATTTCACTGTAAAGCAGCAGAAATACACTATTTTCAAGTGCACATGGAATGTTCTCTAGGATAGACCATATGATAGGACACACAAAAAATCTCAATAAATTTAAAAAGTTTGAAATTTAAAAAGTTAAAAAGTCAGAACTTGATACCAATACAGGCCTACCTCAAGAAGCAAGAAGTTGATGACATGATGCTGTATATAGAAAACCCTAAATATTCCACAAAAAAACTATTAGTATTGATAAATAAATTCAGTAAATTAGCAGAGTAAAAAATATATACCCAGAAATAAGTTGCTTTTTTTTTTTTTCAGAGAAAGTAAGGTGCAGAGGGAGCAGGGAGAGAAAGAGAGACCCTGACCAGACATTGGACCTGCAATCTTTTGGTGTACAAGAGGAGATGATGTTCCAACCAACTGAGCAACTGAGTCATCTGGCCAGGGCAGTTGCATTTTTATACACTAATAATGAACTATCAGAAAGGGAAACTAAGAAAACAATCCTATTTACAACTGCATCAAAAAATCCCTAGGAATAAATTTAACCAAGAAGGTAAAAGACCTGCACTTGGAAAATTATAAGACACTGAAGAAAGAAACTGAAAAAGATACAAATAAATAAAAATATATACTGTGCTCATGCATAGGAAAATTTAACATCATTAAAATGCCCATAATACCCAAAGCAGTCTATATATTCAATGCAATTCCTATCAATATACCAATGGTGTATTTCACAGAACTAAAACAAATATTCCAAAAATTTATATGGAACTACAAAAGACCACAAATAGCTACAGCAATCTCGAGAAAGAAGAACAAAGTTGTAGGAATCATGCTACCAGATATCAAACTATACTACAATGCCACAGTAATCAAAACAGCATGATACTGGCATAAAAACTGACATACAAATCAATGAAACAGAATAGAGAGCCCAGAAATAAACCCAAGCTTTTACTGGTCAATTAATTTTTGACAAAAGAAGCAAAGAACACAATGGGGTAAAAATAGTCTATTCAATAAATGCTGTTGAGAAAACTGGGCAAATACATGCAAAGAAATAAAACTATACCATCTTCTTACACCATACGCAAGAATAAACTGAAAATAGATTTAAGAATTAAATGTTAAATTTGAAACCATAAAAATCCTAGAAGAAAACACAAGTAGTAAAATTTGGGGCATTTCTCATAGCAATGTTTTTTTCTGATATATCACCTCGGGCAAGGGAAACAAAAGAAAAAATAAACAAATGGGACTATATCAAACTATAAGTTTTTGCTCAGCAAAGAAATCCATCAAAAAAAAATGAAAGGAAAAACCACTGAATGGGAGAACATATTCACCAATGATACATTTGATTAATGGTTAATAGCCAAAATTTATAAAGGACTTATAAAAACTCAACACCGAAAAAAATCCAATTAAAAAATCCAAAGACCTTGGACAGACACTTCTCCATAGAGGACATACAGATGGGAAACAGACATATGAAAAGATGCTCAATGTCACTAATCATCAGGGAAATGCAAATTAAAGCCACAATGAGATATTGCATCACACCTGTCAGAATGCCCATCATCAATAAATCAACAAAGAACAAACATTGGCAAGGATGTGGAGAAAAGGGAGCCTTCATGCATTGTTGGTGGGAATGCAGACTGCTGCAGCCACTGTGGGAAACGGTATGGAGTTTCCTCAAAAAACTAAAAATGGAACGAACTGCCTTATGACCCTGTGATTCTACTTCTGGGAATATATCTGAAGAAACATGAAACACTAATTTGCAAGAATATGTTACCAAATGGAGGTTTGGCTGCCCACCACAACATAAGCCTATACTCATGAAACAGGTGCAGGTGAAAAGGAAAGAACTTTATTCAGGTGCCAGAAACCTGAGAACGTGGCAGACTTTTGTCCTAAAGATCATCTTAACATGTTAATCAAGCTGGTGGCTTTTATAAGGAGAGGAAAGGGAAGTTGGGGCATGCAGGCTGTGTTCTCGCTGGTTCAGCATATTGAATCCTTCTGCATAAGCTGAATTCTTTTGGTCGGTCAACTTCCATCCAGATAGAAACTGGAAGTGCTGGTCCCTGCAGAGTACTAAAATAGAAGTTGTAAGCAAAAGTTTTGTTCCTGTTTATGTTCCAACAGGCTTGTGAATTTATTAGTGCATTTAATTCTGGTTGGTATAAAGTTATATGGATATTATATGTTCTTCTACTCTGTTACAAATATTAGCACCCCTATGTTCATTGCAGCATTATTTACAATAGCTAAGATTTGGAAGCAGCCCAAGTGCCCATCAGTAGATGGGTGGATAAAAAAAAGCTGTGGTCCATTTATCCAAGGGAATGTTCCTTGGCCATAAAAAAAAAGAAGGAAATCTTACCCTTTGTGACAGCATGGATGGTTCCAGTGAACATTATGCTAAGTGAAATAAGCCAGTCAAAGAAAGACAAGTACCACATGATTTTACTCATATATGGGATCTAATGAAAAAAATAAACTAACAAACAAGATAAAGACAGAGTCATAGAAAATAAACTGACAGCTGTCAGAGGGGAGGGAGGTTGAAGGGTTGAGTGAAAAAGGTGAAGGGATTAAGCAAAAAAATAAATAAATAAACAACCTCATAGACACAGACAACAGTACTGCAATGACAAGATGGAAAGGGGGTGGGGGGAAGTAGTCTTTTAGTGCTTCGGTAAAGAGGGGCAGTAAATGGTGATGGAAGGAGACAACTTGGGCTGGTGAATACACAATACTATATACAGATGATATATTATAGAATTGTACACCTGAAACCTACATAATTTTATTAACCCATGTCACCACAACAAATTCAGTTAAAAAGTAAATAAAAAAGGAAGAAGGGATTATGAGGAAAAAATAAAATTAAATGTGCAGTGACAAAAATAGGGCCACTGTCAACAAGCACTGGCACACACCACTTCCCACATGTATACTTCTACAACTACTAAAACAGCAAGGCATAAAAAGCAAACAATGGCACCAAGTCTATTAAATTTAACCATCATCCTGCCCCCGGTCTCTTTCAACCATAACTTCACTTCTGACTGTTATAACCGCCATTTCTTACAAAGGATGGCACCACTCCCATCTTCTAATGGAATGAATCTTTTGCTAGTAACATACATATTTCCCATCACATTAAAGAAAATAAAACACAATAAGAATAAATGGCAATAAGAATACTGCAGTTGGTTAGAGTTACCAGGTTTGCAAGAATAAATCTATATTTTGTCCCAAAAATATTTTTAAACTTTAATATTTTGGAAATAAAAATATTCTTAACTTTAAAAAAACAAGAAAAATTTGAAATAAACAATATAAACTTACACCTAAAGAAACTAGAAAAAGAACAACAAGCAAAACCCAAAGTGAGCAGAAGGAAGGAAATAATAAAGATCAGAGTGGAAATAAACAAAATAGAGTCTAAAAAACAATACAAAAGATCAATGAAACCAAGAGCTGCTCTTTAAAAAGATAAACAAGGTTGATATACGTTTAACCAGACTCATCAAGATAAAAAGAAAGAGGACCAAATAAATAAAATAAAAAATAAATGGGAAAAAAGGAAAAAAGTGAAAGGATTATGAAGTGCAAACTGGTAGTTACAGAACAGCCATAAGGACGTAAAATACAGCATAGGAAACAGAGTAGCCAAAGAACTTAATATGCATGACCCATAGACATGGACAGACGTGTGGGGGTTGCCTGAGAGACTAGGGGAGCTGGATAGAGAGGGGCAAAGGGGGAAAAATTGGAACAACTGTAATAACATAAACAATAAAATATAATTTAAAAAAAGAAGTAACAACTGACTCCACAGAAACACAAAGGATTATAAGAAAATATTACAAAGACTATCTTTTCAGGGATCATTTCTATAGTTTGTTACTAGAGAAGTTTCTCTAAACTTGTAGAGCACCCAAAACCACAAGGAGGAGGCACAGTGTTCTCTCCTGAGCATGAAGCCGGGTTTTGGTGTTGCTTTTGCAGCTGCTAATAGCCATTGATAATCGTTCTTTTCTTCCTTTGGAAGAGTAAGAGGGAGGGAATGCAGTCTGAGTAGTACTAATAGTAATAATAATGAAAAAAATACTGCAAACTACTATATACTAACAAGTCGGACAATTGGGAAGAAATGGATAAGTTCCTAGAAACATACAATCTTCCAAAACTGAATCAATAAACAGAAAATCTGAACAGATTGATTACAACTAACAAAATTGAAGCATTAATTTAAAAAAAAAACAAACCTCCCAGCATGCTCTGGCCAGTGTGGCTCAGTTGGTTGAAGTGTTGTGCTATAAACTGAAAGGTTGCAGGTTTGATTCCCAGTCAGGGCACATATCTAGATTGTAAGTTCAATTCCCAGTTGGAGCACTTACAGGAAGCAACCAATCAATGTTTCTCTCTCTTATCCATGTCTCTGTCTCTGTCTCTGTATCTCTGTATCTCTGTCTCTCTGTCTCTCTCTCCCCCCACCTCCTTTCCTTTCCTCCCTCTAAAAGAAATTTTAAAAAACATTCTTAGGTGAGAATAAAAAGAAAACCTCCCAGCAAAAAAGTTCTAGACTGAATGGCCTCACAGGTAAATTTTATCACAAATTCAAAGAAAAACTAACACGTATCCTTCTTAAACTATTCCAAAAAAAAATCAAGAGGAGGGAAGACTTCTAAGCTCATTTTACAAGGCCAGCATTATCCTAATTCCAAAATCAGATAAAGGCACTACAAAGAAAGAAAATCATAGGCCAATGTCCCTGATGAACATAAATGCAAAAATCCTCAACAGAATATCAACAAACCAGATCCAGCAATACATTAAAAAGATAATACACTATGACCAAGAGGGAACTGTTCCTGGGATCCAAGGATAGCCACAAATCAATTAATGTGATACATGATATAAACAAAATGATGGATAAAAGTCATATTATCGTATCAATAGATGCAGAAAGAGCATTTGACAAAATCCACCACCAATTTATGATAAATACTGTCAGCAAAATGGAAATACAGGGAACATATTTCAACATAATAAAAGCCATATATGACAAACCCACAGCCAACCTCATACTCAATGAGCAAAAACTACATGTGTTTCCTTTAAGATCAGGAACAAGACAGGGATGCTCGCTTTCATCACTCCTATTCAACATGGTACTGGAAGTCTTAGCCACAGCAATCAGACCAAAAGAAGAAATAAAAAGCATACAAATTAGAAAACATGAAGTAAAACTATTTTTTTCCACATAACATGATACTATATATAAAAACCCTAAAGATTTCACCACCAAAAAACTACCGCTAGTAAATAAATTCAGTAAAATAGCAGGATACAAAATAAATATTCAGAAATCGTTTGCATTTTTATACACCAATAATAAACTATCAGAAAGGGAAACTAAGAAAACAATCTCACTTACAAATGTATTTAGAAAAAAAGCCCTGGCAAGGTAGTTTAGTTGCTTGGAATGTAATCCTGCACATCAAAAAAAGGTTTTGTTTGTTTTGTTTGTTTGTTTGTTTGTTTTTTAATTTATTTTCTTTTTAAATACATTTGTCTCTGCCTCCCCCCCACCACTTTCCCTTGCCCCCTCCCTCCTTCCCTCCCTCAGCTCTTCCCCTTTGGTTTTGTCCATGAGTCCTTGCTATATGTTCCTTGACTTTCCCCTTCCCTTCCTTGTCCCCACACCCCCTCCCTCCTTCCCTCTTGTCTCTGTTGCTTTCTTTTCCTTTCAGTGTTACTGGTCTTATTTTCCTTGCATCTTTGTTTTGTTGGTTAGGTTCCGCTTATAGGTGAGATCATATGGTATTTGTCTTTCGCTCCCTGGCTTATTTCGCTTAGTATAATGCTCTCGAGTTCCATCCATGCTGTCGTGAAGTTTAGTAGTTCTGTTTTTCTTTCTGCTGCGTAGTATTCCATTGTGTAAATGTACCATAACTTTTCGATCCAGTCATCTACTGATGGGCATATAGGTTGCTTCCAACACTTGGCTATTGTAAATTGTGCTGCTATGAACATTGGGGTGCATAGGTTCTTTTGAATCGGCGTTTTGGTGTTCTTAGGGTATAGTCCCAGCAGGGGAATCACTGGATCGAAAGGCAGTTCCATTTTCAGCTTTGTGAGGCAATTCCACACTGCTTTCCACAGTGGCTGCACCAGTCTGCATTCCCACCAACAGTGGACTAGGGTTCCCTTTTGTCCACAGCCTCGCCAGCACCTGTGGTTTGTTGATCTGTTTATGATGGCCATTCTGGCCGGTGTGAGGTGGTACCTCATGGTGGTTTTGATCTGCATTTCTCTGATGGCTAGTGATGCTGAGCATCCTTTCAAATGCCTCTGGGCCCTCTGTATCTCCTCCTTAGAAAAGCATCTGCCCAGTTCCTTTGCCCATTCAAAAAAAGGCTTTGGATTCAATTGTAGTTGGGGCACATACCTAGGTTGTGGGCCTGACCCCTGGTCAGGGCACGTACAGAAGGCAACCAATTGATCTCTCCCCCCCTCCCCCGGCAAACCGGTGAACATATCCTCAAGTGAGTATTAAAAAATAATAATAAATAAGGTAAATAAATAAATAAATTAAATCCCGATGAATAAATGTAACCAAGAAGGTAAAAGACCTGTACTTGGAAAATTATACAACACTGAAGGAAGAAATTGAAAAACATACAAATCAGTGGAAGCATATACTGTGTTCACAGACAGGGAGAATTAACATCACTAAAATGTCCATACTACCCAAAGTAATCTACAGATTTAACACAATTTCTATCAAAATACCAATGGCATATTTCACAGAACTAGAAAGGATAATCCAAAAATTTATATGGAACTACACAAGACCCCAAATAGCCACAGCAATCTTGAAAAAGAAGGATAAAGTTGCTGAATGACACACTGAATCAAAGAGACTTAACTGACATATATAGAACCTTACATCCCAAAGAAGAAAAACACACATTCTTTTCAAATGCTCATGGCAGTTTTTCAAAGATAGACCACATGATAGGACACAAAGCAAACCTCAGAAAATTCAGGAAAATTGAAATAATACCAAACTTTTTCTCGGACCACAAGGGTTTGAAACTGGAAATCAACCTCAAAGAGAAACTTCAAAAACCTGCAAACGCATGGAGACTGAACAGTAGACTATTAAACAATGAATGGGTCAATAACGAGATCAAAGAAGAAATCAAAACATTCCTGGAAACAAATGAAAATGAACAGACAACAGTCCAAAACCTACAGGACACAGCAAAGGCGGTCCTGAGAGGGAAGTTCATAGCAATACAGGCTTACCTACAAAAGATAAAGAAACATTTCAAATAAAAGACCTAACACTACAACTTCAAGAACTGGAGAAACAACAACAAATAAATCCCAGAGCAAGTAGAAGGAAGGAAATAGTCAAGATTAGAGCAGAACTGAATGACATGGAGGTGAAAAGAACAATTCAGAGGATCAACCAATCCAGAAGCTGGTTCTTTGAAAAGATAAATAAAATGGACAAGCCTTTAAGCAGACTCATCAAGAAAAAAACGGAAAAGACCCAAATTAATAATATCAGAAACGAAAGAGGAGAAATAACAACTGATACCACAGAAATACAAAGGATTGTCAGAAACTACTATGAACAATTATATGCCAAGAAATTTGAAAATCTTGATGAAATGGACACATTTTTAGAAAAGTATAATCTTCCAACACTGAAGGAGGAAGAAACAGAAAGCTTGAACAGACCGATAACAGCTGGGGAAATTGAAGCAGTCATCCAGAAACTCCCAGCACACAAAAGCCCAGGGCCAGATGGTTTCACAGGAGAATTTTACAAAACATTTAAGGAAGAGCTAACCCCTGTCGTTCTCAGACTATTCCAAAAAATCCAAGAGGAGGAAAGACTCCCAGACTCTTTCTATGAGGCCAGCATCACCCTGATCCAAAACCAGATAAAGACCCTACAAAGAAAGAAAACTACAGGCTAATTTCGCTGATGAACATAGACGCTAAAATCCTCAACAAAATATTGGCAAACCGCATCCAGCAATACGTTAAAAAGATTATCCACCACGATCAAGTGGGATTCATCCCAGGGATGCAGGGATGGTTCAATATACGCAAATCAGTAAACGTGATACATCACATAAATAAAAGAAAAGACAAAAACCACATGATCATCTCGATAGACATAGGAAAAGCATTCGATAAGGTACAGCACCCATTTATGATCAAAACACTCAGCAAAATGGGAATAAATGGGGCATTCCTGAACGTAATAAAGGCCATATATGAAAAACCTACAGCCAATATCATACTCAATGGGTAAAAACTGAAAGCTTTCCCACTAAGATCGGGAACACGACAAGGATGTCCGCTCTCACCGCTTCTTTTCAACATTGTATTGGAAGTCCTAGCCACAGCGGTCAGATACGATAAAGAGATAAAAGGCTTCCAAATAGGAAAGGAGGAAGTAAAGCTATCATTGTTTGCAGATGACATGATAGTGTACATAGAGAACCCTGTAGACTCTACCAAAAAACTCCTCAACCTAATAAGTGAATTTAGCAAAACAGCAGGATAAAAAGTCAACATTCAGAAATCAAAGGCATTTTTGTACACCAGCAAAGAAATAGAAGAAGAAGAAATCAGAGAAAAAATACCATTCGATATAGCAAGAAGAAAAATAAAGTACCTAGGAATAAATTTAACCAAGGAGGTAAAAGACCTGTACGCAGAAAACTATACAACATTGAAGAAAGAAATGAAGGAAGACACAAATACATGGAAGCATATACCGTGCTCATGGATTGGAAGAATTAATATCATCAAAATGTCCATACTACCCAAAGCAATTTATAGATTCAATGCAATCCCTATTAAGATACCAATGACGTATTTCATAGAAATAGAACAGACATTTCAATAATTTATATGGAACCATTAACGACCCCGAATAGCTGCAGCAATTTTGAGAAAGAAACACAAAGTAGGAGGGATCACAATACCGGACATCAAACTGTACTGCAAAGCCACTATACTCAAAACAATCTGGTACTGGCACAAGAACATATCCATTGATCAGTGGAACAGAATAGAAAGCCCAGAAATAAGCCCAGGTCTGTACGGGCAACTAATATTTGACAAAGGGGGCAGAAGCATAAAATGGAGCCATAATAGCCTCTTCAACAAATGGTGTTGGGAGAGTTGGATGGCTACATGCAAAAAATTGAAATTGGATCATCCGCTGACACCATACACAAAAATAAACTCAAGATGGAGAAAAGACTTAAATATAAGCCGCAACACCATAAAAGTCCTAGAGGAGAACACTGGCAGGAAACTCAGATATCCCACGCAGCAATTTTTTCACTGATATGTCTCCTAAAGCAAGGGACATAAAGGAAAGAATAAACAAGTGGGACCTCATCAAAATAAGAAGCTTCTGCATGGCTAAAGAAAACATTAGCAAAATGAAAAGGGAGCCAACTGTATGGGAAGATACATTCGCTAATGATACATCAGATAGAGGTTTGATCTCCAAGATATATAAAGAACTCACTCAACTCCACTCCAAGACGACAAACGATCCAATAAAAAAATGGGCAAAGGACCTGGGCAGACGCTTTTCCAAGGAGGAGATACAGGGGGCCCAGAGGCATTTGAAAGGATGCTCAGCCTCACTAGCCATCAGAGAAATGCAGATCAAAACCACCATGAGGTACCACCTCACCCCAGTCAGAATGGCCATCATAAACAGATCAACAAACCACAGGTGCTGGCGAGGCTGTGGACAAAAGGGAACCCTAGTCCACTGTTGGTGGGAATGCAGACTGGTGCAGCCACTGTGGAAAGCAGTGTGGAATTGCCTCACAAAGCTGAAAATGGAACTGCCTTTCGATCCAGTGATTCCCCCTGCTGGGACTATACCCTAAGAACACCAAAACGCCGATTCAAAAGAACCTATGCACCCCAATGTTCATAGCAGCACAATTTACAATAGCCAAGTGTTGGAAGCAACCTATATGCCCATCAGTAGATGACTGGATCGAAAAGTTATGGTACATTTACACAATGGAATACTATGCAGCAGAAAGAAAAACAGAACTACTAAACTTCGCGACAGCATGGATGGAACTCGAGAGCATTATACTAAGCGAAATAAGCCAGGGAGCGAAAGACAAATACCATATGATCTCACCTATAAGCGGAACCTAACCAACAAAACAAAGATGCAAGGAAAATAAGACCAGCAACACTGAAAGGAAAAGAAAGCAACAGAGACAAGAGGGAAGGAGGGAGGGGGTGCGGGGACAAGGAAGAGAAGGGGAAAGTCAAGGAACATATAGCAAGGACTCATGGACAAAACCAAAGGGGAAGAGTTGAGGGAGCGGGCAAGGGAAAGTGGTGGGGGGAAGGCAGAGACAAATGTATTTGAAAAAATAAATAAATAAATATTTTTTTAAAAAAAAGAAGAATAAAGTTGGAGGCATCATGCTACCTGATATTAAACTATACTATATCAAAATAGCATGGTACTGGCATAAAAACCAGATATATAGATCAATGGAATAGAGTAGAGAGCCCAGAAATAAACCCACGCCTAAATGGTCAATTCATGTTTAACTAGGGAGACAAGAACATACAATGGAGTAAAGATAGTCTATTGAATAAATGGTGTTGGGAAAACTGGACAGATACGTGTAAAAAATGAAACGACCACTTTCTTACACCAGATACAAGAATAAACTCGAACTGGACTAAAGACTTAGTGTAAGACTGGAAACAGTAATTCAAATGAATATACACACCCCTATATTCATTGCAGCATTATTTACAATAGCCAAGAGGTGGAAGCAACCAAAGTGCACACCAATGAATGAATGAATGAGTGAAATGTAGTTTATACATATAGTGGAATATTATTCAGCCTTATAAAAGAAGAAAATCTTGTTATATGCTACACTATGGATGAATTTTGGGGACATTATACAAAGTAAATAAGCCATTCGCAAAACAACCAATAGTGCATGATTTCACTTATTCCAGGTATCTGAAGTAGTCAAGTTCATAGAAACAGAAAGTAGAATGGTGGCTATCAGAGGATGGAGGGAGAGGGAAAGGGAATTTGTTATTTAATAGATATAAAGTTTCAGATTTGTTAAATGGAAATTTTTGGAGATCTGTTTCACAACAATGTGAATATATTTAACATTACCGAAGTGTGCATTTAAAAATTATCAAGAGCTCTGGTTGGTGTGGCTCAGTGGATTGAGCGCTGGACTGTGAACCAGAAAATCACCGGTTTGTTACCCAGTCAGGGCACATGCTTGGGTTATGGGCTGGGTCCCCGGGGGGGTGGGGCGTGTGAGAAGCAACCACACATTGATGTTTCTCTTCCTCTCTTTCTCCCTCCCTTCCCCTCTGTCTAAAAATAAATAAATAAATAAATAAAATTTTTAAAAAATTATTAAGCATAATTTTTTATACTTAAAGAAAGGAGATTGCAGTATAGCCCCTGGCTTGAATTGGGGCACAGATTAGACAGGGAATCTAGTGAGGGGGCTGTGACAATTGTCCCCAGGAGAGATGCTAAGGGCTTGGACCAGGACAAATGGTATGGAATGGAGATGAGGTGAGGTTTTCAAGAAATGGTTAGGAAGTAACACTGCCAGTAGTTTAGGGAAGGTGGGAAAAGTCAGAGGTGACTAAGATTTTGAACCTGGGTGACTACAATAATAATGATGCCATTAACAAATACGTAACTCAGGAAAAGAAAATGATTTGAGGTGACAAGTTCTGTTTTGAACACAGTGAACTTGAGGAGTACCTGGGATAGCAAAGTATAGATGTCTTATAGGCAATTGGAAACGCAAGTGGGAAATTCAGCAGACTTCCCTTCAAAGAGGTTGAAGTTGGAGGTGTCAAGTGGGGGTTTTCTACTTAGAGGTGGTGGTTGAAAGCAGGGGTCACCTATAGCCCACACACCAAATCAAACCCACAACCTGTTTTTATAGAGCTTGTGAGTTTAAAAATAATTTTTCCATAAGTACCTACAAAATTGCCTTGATTTTGCCTCTTGGTCCACAAAGCCTAATATATTTATTCTCTGTCTTTTGAGGAAAAAATGTGCCAACTCTAGGTCGAACCCATGAGAGTAAAGGTGCTTACCAAGGGAGTGGTCTTAGAATCGAGGGTATCTGAGTTTGTTATATGCTGAGGAAGAGGAGATGTAGAAAGAAAAACTGAAGAGACAAATTACAGAGGAGAAAGGCCTGTGGGAGACTCTATGCAGTAGGAGATAGGGTGCCCATTAGAGGAGACTGTAGGCAAGGAAGGGGGTGATTCTTCTTCAGCCAGGACAAGAGGACATCAGGGAGAAGCAGACCAGATTTTCAGTGAGGAGAGTGCTCCCATAGCATTGGAGGAAATGACTTCTTCTGAAAATTTGGACATTTGGAAGCTAAAACAGTAAGCAGAGAGTTGTCCTGGCCTGGCAGCCATCCAGAAAAAGGGAGTGTGGAAATTCAAGGTGGCAGTGAGAGCATGGCTAGCCAAGGGGTTCTGGCTTGTGAGAGAGGTGGCTGAAATCAGACCAAGGTGGTCTGGGAGAATGAGGATGGCTTGAGGGCCTAGAAGCCACGCTAAAAATAAGTGACTTGGGCAGAAAGAATAAAATGGAAAGAACCAGGGGTTATACTCAGAAAAGAGGATTTCCAAGTTTAAACTCTTGAAAGTGAAACTCTGAATGAAGGAGGCATCCTAGGTGTGATTAAATGTGTGGGAGGCTGAGTAACAGTAGATATGGAGCTTACTGAAATCGAAAAGAACAGTTAAGTGGCCTCATTTCTTCCTCATCACATGCCTGGGAACTAAAAGATGAAGAGACAGAGACACTGAGAGGTGAAGTAGCCAGTCCAAAGGCATGACACTAGGAAATGGCAGACTTGACATTTGAACTCAGATCTGTAACTCTGCTATCCAGTTGACCATGTCATGGAAGAGAGCTGCTGCTTTTCTGTCACTAGGGAGAGAGTCAAACGATGGCATGGGAAGAGGAGGACGATGTCCTCCAGGTGAAGGCACAAAGTTAGTTTGAACAGTGGAAAGGGAATAAGGAGGGTTCATCTGTAGGACCAGCTTCCTAAATTAGGGGCTGGATTTTTATGTCTCTTGTTTTGGGCCACTTTTAACTAAAGTGCATAACTGGAGGCTATTATTGGTATGTAGCATATGACAATTTGAAGAGCACTTTCACTTCTTTATTTACCTTCATGACAGTCTCTGAGGGTAGCAATTATTATTATTCTGCTCATTTTCCTGAGAAGAAACAGCAGCTCAGACGCTGATTTGTCCATGATGGCACAGGGAGTCACAGATGTGGGCAAGCCATCTGATATTGTGTTCTTCCATTAAGCCATCTAAGTGAATGTTGAATTTACTGCCCCCCCCACCATCCCTCTGTGGTTGAAGAAATCTCCAGCTCCAGCCCCTTCAGCCTGAGGAGATTGAGACCAGAAGGAGATGGTCTGAAAGAATGAGGAGCCCCATGTGCCTGAAACCATATCCCTGGAGAGAACTATTGAGAATTTTACAAAATGGCAGAAATAGTTAGTAACAGGCACAGCATGTACTTTCAAAGAACTCATCAGTGGAGGAGAAAGAATTGTTTTTCAAATTACAATCCAGTATGCTAATTTTCATTCCATACTGGTGCACACTGCTCTGTGAGAGGCCAAAGGAGAAGCAGTTACTACTACATTGTGCATTCAAGGCCAGCTTCTGAAAGGAGCAGCTTCCTGATAGATAAGGAGGTAAATGTGTCAGGGCAGAGCAGGGGTAACAGCATGCACAGTGGCACAGAAAGGAGTGCTGACCCATTTGGTGAACCTAGCGGCATGCTTGGAAAGTGGGGTGGTTTTTAAGGAGCCAGTAATGGAGGTCTTGTGTGGCAAGCTCAGAGCATCAGCCTACATATAAGAGTGGGCAAAAGTAGGTCTACAGTTGCATTGTGATATTCTTTTTGAGTTGATAAAGCTACTGTAATAATCATAAGCTGAATGTCTTTTTCCATGTAAATAGCTGTAAACCTACTTTTGCCCTCCCCTGTGCAGAGGGAAGTGGAGAAGAGCATTGTTGAGTTTTGAAGAGGGAGGTGATATAACTGGGTTTATATTCTGAGCAATCTCTCTATAGATTGGCAAGAGTGGGCACAGGAAAATCAGATAGGAGGCTGTCACAGTGGGCCATGTGATAGATGCCAGCTTGAACCAGGAGGAAGCCTAGAAAGGAGGAAAGTTATTTGAGAACATCCTTGTATGTATATTTTTGAGCACTCGTGCTGTGGGGAGTGCTAAATCACAGAAGTTGTGCTTGTTTACTGGAAACTTCCCAATTGTTCTCCAAAAGGGCTGGCCAGTTTATGTGAGAAATGTTCTTTAGAGCACCCCAACTATTTTTTCATCTACCTATAATGATATTTCATATAAACTGTTCCATGGAGGACATTGTATTCTCTGATTGTGGGTAAAGAAAACCAAAGCTTCATTTTAAGCATGTGATGTCCTATGTAACCATATGGCTCCCTTTTGCCTTCTTTCATACTATGCCCAAGCTCTTCAGCAGACTGAAAGTTGTGTTTCTTTCTTGTTACTATTCCCAAACCGTAATCTAGGCATGGAAGAAATATTGCCTCTTTATCGCTTTTATAGATCAATTAATTTCAATTCTGTACCCCATCTTGGCAGTGTTGGGAAATTCTGCCTGAGTCATTCTTGCAGTTGCTGCCTCCGTGAGATCAAGACTAGGTCTTGGAAACTTCCACGGTTCCAGACATCTGGTTATCGGTTGTCTGGAGGATGAAAGTTGCCATTCAGCTAGTCATCGTCCCCTGTCCATTGCTGC
Source organism: Pteronotus mesoamericanus (assembly GCF_021234165.1). NCBI lineage: Eukaryota > Metazoa > Chordata > Mammalia > Chiroptera > Mormoopidae > Pteronotus > Pteronotus mesoamericanus. The sequence continues at coordinate 5,496,431 of NW_026555108.1, read as the reverse complement.
TCTGTGGGAAGCTGAGGAAATCTGTCAGACGGCTGGAAACCCTGTTATATCTGGATGAACCTGAGAGGGCGGGCCACTCCACTTTGGGAAATTACCAGCTCCTCAGCGCACTACTAGGAAGCAAGGTCAAGGAACCCATAGTCTTCACTCTCCTCCCTTTACCAGGGTGATGGAGGGTGGGACTAGAACAGGTAGCCCACTTCTGGCCCTGGCCACATGAGAATTTCCCTATGCATCATGGTCCTGAACTCAGCTATTAGAAATCAATGTCATTTCCTTGCCTTCCAATCCATTCAAAGCCAAGTCTTAGCTAGAGACAAGTACCGATAGTTGCTGGGCCTACAAATGCATCATTCTTCCAGGCAAATGGCAGGACTGCACTGCCAGTCCCCACTGAAGTTAGAAGTGGCCATGAGGCTTGCTCTGGCAAGTGAGGCTTTAGGAGATAATGTGCAATTCATCACATTCTCATCCCACTGCTACAGTGACCATGAGAGCACGTGCCAAGATAGGGTCACCAGTAGCCTGGGTCTTTGGGTGACTACAGTGAGCCACGCTCTCGCCAAGCACTGCTGAACATCTAATGTGAGTGGAAAATAAAGATCTGTTTAGTTAACCTTCTAGGGTTGGGGGATTTTTTCATTATCACAACATAGCCTTGTTTAGCCTATACTGGCAAACCTGGTCTTACCTGGAGCGCTCTTTCCTAGTCAACCTCTTTATTCATGTGGCCACAAGAGGTGGAGCCTGAACTTCCTCACTTTAGGCAAGAACTTGTACAACATGGACTCTGGCCCCAGCCTCATGCCCTTTGCCTCACTTGACTCCAACTGACCTGTGCTTTCCCGTGGTCTACTCTGGAATACTGTATTGGTCAGAATGCTTTTCACTGTGAGTAAAACAAGTAAGTGATAAGGATTTTTATTCTCTCATTTCATAAATCCAGAGTGGTCCCAGGGTTTATTCAGGAGCACAAAGACTTCAGGTTTGCTAAGCATGTTCACGTTTGTTCTCAGGTTTGTCACATCAGAGCTGTAAGACAGCTGCTTTATACAGCCATGTTCAAAGACAAGAAGCTGGAGTGTGGGTGGGAGAGGACACTCCTCACCAAGTTCTCTTTTAAAGCAGGAAGCCCCCTTTCCTGAGGCCACCCAGCCAATTTTTCCTTATGCATCATGGTCCTGAACTCAGCCATTGCACCTGGCTACTCCTACCTGCAAGGGAGGCTTGGAAAATGAGTACCTGGTATTTCCAACCTGTGTTGTGTGAGAAAGTCTCTTCCAGCGGGAAAGAAGGGGAGGAGCATGGACATCAGGCAGACAACCAACAGTCTTCCAGAACCACCATCTGCCCAAGCTTCATCTGGCCTGCTTCTCCACAGGAGCATCTTCAACTGGACATCCTGCTCCCTCTCACACAAGAAGTGACCCCTTGATTCATTCCGAGGTGTAGGTTTGCTTATTCTGCTCCTTTCTACACTGCTGGTGAGATGACCATCTGGGTTATGGCATACCTGAGCCACAAAATGGAATGTGACTTGTAGTTGAAACACTACTTGAAAGTTTAATGGAAGTCCGTAGAGAATTTTGATTCCTCTAACTTTTGTGATTGCTACAGGGGCTAGCATTCCATTGAGGTAAGCAAGAAAGTTAGGGTTACTTTGAGGAGGTTTCCCATACACACAAAGGCGTTTTCAAAAGTGTCATGCAAAGTGTTGATGAGGTACTTGGTGCCTACATGTCTGGTAGTAGCAGAGGGGGAGGTGGAAGAAATGAGGACAATACCGCTTGTAAAAAACTTGCTTCTCAGGCCTAGCCTGGACAGGGAATTCCAGGCAGAAACTTGCTTACCTATTTCTCCCTCCAGCTCCTCCTGGGGGCTGTAGTAGTAATGTTGAGGAATAAATGTGCCTTATTGGAGACCAGGGTGTCAGGAAGGCTTAGGAGGTGGGACACAGACAAGGAGAGGAGAGGGACCACCCCACAACATCTTCCTTTGGCCATAAACAGGCATAAATGTCACTCAGTCAGAGGAGTCCAACCATCTGGCTCAGGGTCAGTGTAGGGGTACTTGTGCAAGATAAAGAGAAAGCTTTCTCCATGAGGGTCTTTACTAGTGGGCCCAGTCCAAGCTCCTGAGGAGGGCAAATGGCCAGTTCACAGGATAGCTAGGGCTTTTGGAGATAGAAAGGTGGACGACAAGGCAACTGCTTCTTTGGAGGCCACCTAGCCCAACCAATGAGTGGGATTTGTGTCAAGCCAGCATTTGAATCCTGCTCTGCCACTGACCTGCTGTGTGATCCTTTCTGAACCTCATTTTCCTCTCCTGCAACATTATTCACAATAGCTCAAAGTTGGAAGCAACCCAAATGTCCATTGATGGATAAATAGATAAATGAAGTATAGTATATCTATATGAGGAATACTATTCAGCTTTAAAAAGGAAGGAAATCATCAGTGAGTCCCAAACAAGATAAACCCAAATATGCTCACACCAAGACACATCATAATTAAAATGGTAAAAGGTAAAGAAAAGAGAGAACCTTAAAGGCAGCAACAGAGAGACAGTTAGTTCCCTACAAGGGAGCTCCCATAAGGCTCTCAGCTGATTTTCCCAACAGAAACTTTGAAGGCCAGAAGGGATTGGCAAAAAATATTCAAAGTGATGAAAAGCAAGGACCACCCTGGCTGGTGTGGCTCAGATGGTTGGAGCATCATCCCATACACCGAAAGTTTGTAAATTTGACTCTTGGTCAGGGCACATCCAAGGAGGAACCCCTCAAAAGCCAGAATTTATTTCTAAAAATTGTGTATTTATTCTTACATGTTTAAACTTCAGTCACCTTCAAAGTGCTCTCCATTTGATGCAATACACCCATTGAGACACTTTTTCCACTGCTCGAAACAGTTTTTGAACTCTTCAATTTTGATGCTTTTTAGTGCTTCTGCTAATCTTTGTTTCACCTCTTCCACATCATCAAAATCTTTCCTTTTGAGGAATTTTCATCTGGGGAAACAAGAACAAGTCAGTCAGGGTGAGATCCGGTGAATAGGGAAGGTCGGGCAACAGGGTCATGCCATTTTTTGGTCAAAAACTGCGGAACACTCAGCATGATGTCAGTAGGTACACTAGTAAATCATCCATAATGAAATGTGTGGATGTGTTGAACGAGTCTTTAGAAAAATTCACTGAAACCGAATGTAGTACCTCACAACAACACCAGCAGGTACATTGGTACATACAGATGGGTTCCTAGAACACTCACCTAGCAGAGGAAACCTGTACTACAAGGGTCCCACCCTCCACAAGATAATTCCTGTTTTGGGGGGTCCCCCCTCATACCTATGTTGCAGGTTCAATCCCCAGGCCGAGAAACCTGCAATAGGTAACCAATCACTGTTTCTCTCTCACAGCAATGTTTCTCTCCCTGCTCCCATGTCTTTCTCTCTCTCTAAAAGCAATTCTTTTAAAAAATGTCTTTGGGTAAAGATAAAAATTTTTTTTTTTAAAAAAAGCAAGGACCTACAACCAATATTACTCTACCTAACAAAGGTATCATTTAGAATCAAAGGACAGATAAGAGAGCTCCCCAGACAAGAAAAAACTAAAAGAGTTCACCACCACCAAACCAGTATTACATGAAATATTAAAGGGTTTCTTGAAGAAGAAGAAGAAGAAGAAGAAGAAGAAGAAGAAGAAGAAGAAGAAGAAGAAGAAGAAGAAGAAGAAGAAGAAGGAGGAGGAGGAGGAGGAGGAGGAGGAGGAGGAGGAGGAGGAGGAGGAGGAGGAGGAGGAGGAGGAGGAGAAGGAGAAGGAGGAGAAGGAGAAGGAGGAGGAGAAGGAAAAGGAGAAGGAAAAGGAGAAGAAGGAGAAGAAGGAGAAGGAGAAGAAGGAGAAGAAGGAGAAGGAGAAAATCGAAAATAGGAACAACAAAATGGTAAAAAAAAAAAAAAAAAAAAAAAAACCCCAAAACAAAACCAGAAACATATTTATGAACAGCTGAAGCTAAGAAACAAAATGAACAAGCCAAACAGACACACAATCATACATACAGAGAATATTTTGATGGTGGCCAGATAGGAAGGTGGTTGGGAGGACGGGCAAAAAAGATGAAAGGATTAAGAAGTACAAATTTGTTGTTACAAAATAGTCATGAAGATGCAAGGTACAACATAGGGACTACAGTCGATAATATTCTATTAATTATGTGTGGTGTCAGATGGGTGCAAGATTTATCAGGATGATCACTTGGTAATTTATATAATGTCTAATCACTGGGGTGTACATCTGAAACTGATATATTGTATGTCAATTGTAATTGAAAAAATTTTTAATTTTTTTAAAAAGAGGCTCCAGACAGCTTCACTGCCCTTTCACCACATGAAGCTATAGCAAGATGACTAACTATAATCAAGAGGTGGATCCTTACCAGACATTTAATCTGCCAGCATGTTGATCTTGGGCTTCCCAGCCTTCAGATCTACGAGAAATAAATTTCTGTCGTTGATAAAAAAAAAAGGAAGGAAATCATATCATATGCTACCACATGAAGAACCTTAAAGACATTATGCTACATGAACGAAACCAGACACAAAAGGGCAAATGCTGCATGACTCTAGTTATATGAAGTCTCTGAAGTAGTCAAATGCATAGAAACAGGAAGTAGAATGGTGCTTTCCAGGGGCTGTAGGGGGAGGCGGAATGGGTGTTAATGTTGAATGGCTACAGAAGTTCAGTTGAGGAAGATGAATAGAGTTCTTGAGATGGATGATGGTGATGGTTGCACAAACTTGTGACTATATTTAATGCCACTGAACTTAACACATAAAAATGGTTAAGATGTGAAACTTCAAGTTATGTAAATTTTGCCACAATTTATAACAATTGCATGCCAGCTACCAAAGTAAAAGCCCTTACATTAAAATAATGTGTCTAAATTAAATGACTCAAACAAAGGGTCTGATTCCATGTTGACATACAGTTCTTACTCTATCCAATAACTGTAGGGGAGAGAAGGCTTAGAGGCAGAGATAAAATGTAATAAATAGTGTATTCTTCCTGATATTTATAATAATTCAAAATAATGTAGACCTTTAAAGTTTAGAAAAAGCAGCTTCAAAGACATGTCCCATTTTATCCTTTCAATATACTGAAATGATTTGGGATTTTGAGGTTAATGTGATATTCTACATGTGAAGAATACATTGCCTATCATAAACATGTATCTATGATTCCTCATCCAAAAATGGTTAAGATAGTAAGTTTTGTTATATATACTTGCCACAATTTTTTAATATATATTTTATTGATTATGTTCTTACAATTGTCCCATGTCTTTCTCTCCTCATTCCCCTCCACTCTGCACCATCCCTCTTCCCAGCATTCCCCCCATTAGTTCATGGCCATGGGTCATAATATAAATTCCTTGGCTTCTCCATTTCCTATATAATCTTAACCTCCTCTTGCCTATTTTGTACCTGCTATTTATGTTGCTTACTCCCTGTACCTTTTCCTCCATTCTTCCCCCTCCCCTCTGATCTCCATTTATATGGTTCTCTTCCTGTTCTAGTTGTTTGCTTAGTTTGGTTTGGTTTTTGCCTTAGGTTCAGTTGTTGCTAATTGTGTTTGTCATCATTTTACTGTTCATAGTTTTTGATCTTCTTCTTTTTCTTAGATAAGTCCCTTGAACATTTCACGTAAGAGGGCTTGGGGATGATGAACTCTTTTAACTTTATCTTCTCTGGGAAGCACTTTATCTGCCTTTCCATACTAAATGATAGCTTTGCTGGAGAGAGTAATCTAGGTTGTAGGTCCTTGCTTTCCTGACGTTGAATACTTCTTGCCAGCCCCTTCTTGCCTGCAAGGTTTCTTTGGAGAAATCAGCTGATAGTCTTATGGGAACTCCTTTGCAGGTAACTGCCTCCTTTTCTCTTGCTGCTTTTAAGATTCTCTCCTTATCTTTAATCTTGCATAATGTAATTATGATGTGCCTTGGTGTGTACTTCCTGGAGTCCAACTTCTTTGAGACTCTCTGAGCTTTCTGGATCTCCTGGAAGTCAATTTCCTTGGCCAGATTAGGGAAATTCTCCTTCATTATTTTTTCAAATACGTTTTCAATTTCTTGCTCTTCCTCTTCTCCTTCTGGCGCCCCTATGATTCAGATGTTGGAACATTTAAAGTTGTTCCAGAGGTTCCCAAGCCTCTCCTCATTGTTTTGAATTCTTTTTTCTTCCTTCTGTTCTGGTCAAATGTTTATCTCTTCCTTCTGCTCCCAGTCGTTGATTTGAGTCCTGGTTTCCTTCCCTTTCCTGTTGGTTCCCTGTATATTTTTCTTTATTTCACTTTGCATAGCCTTCGCTTTTTCCTCCATTTTGCAATCAACCAATTCAGTAGCATCCAGATCAACAGTGTTTTGAACTATGCATCTGATAGGTTGGCCATCTGTTCATCACTTAGTTCTATTTTTGGAGCTTTGATCTGTTCTTTCATTTGGGCCACATTTCTTTGCCTCAGCACACCTGTTATGTTGGGAGGGGCAGAGCCTTAGGTATTTGCCAGGGTGGGGCAACCCAGATCGCTGTGTTGTGACACTGTGTGTTGGGGAGGGGTCTGAAAAGGAACAATGCCTCTTGCTCGGGTCTCGGCCAGCTTTCAGTCACTTCCTCCACTACCCACAAGCAAATTGGGCCCTTCTAGTGATTTCTGGGTGTGTGTGTTTGATGTAAGTTCTAGGACCCCGTGGGTCTCTCCAACAAACTCTCCTGTGAGGCTGGAAGTTTCTCCTACTGCTGCAATCCCCACAGGTTTTTACCTCCAGAGGTTTTGAGGCTTTATTTTCCCACACTGGAACCCTGAATTGCGCAGTCTGTCTCGCTCCCCAGCTGTTTCTCCCAGTTTATCTGCATGCAAAGTTGGGACTGCCTGGTCCTCCAGCCTCCACCTTGACACGAGTCCTCTCTGCGCCAGCTACCCTTCTCTGCCCCTCCCACCAGTCTGGATGAATGTTTCTTATTTAGTTCCTTGGTTGTCAGACTTCCATACAGTTTTATTTTCTGGCAGTTCTGGTTGTTTTTTGTTTTTAAATTTGTTGTCCTTCTTTTGGTTGTGTGAGGAGGCAAAGTATATCTACCTAGGCCTCCATCTTGGCCAGAAGTCTCTTGCCACAATTTTTTAAAGATTTTATTTATTTATTTTTAGAGAGGGGGAAGGGAGGGAGGAGGAGAGAAACATCGATGTGTGAGAGAAACATCAATGAGCTGCCTCTCACATGCACACCAACCAGGGACCAGCCTGCAACTCAGACATATGCCCTGACCAGGATTCACACCAGTGATGTTTCACTTTGTAGGATGATGCTCAACCAACTGAGCCATTATAATAATGCTTGCCTGGCCCTGGCTGGTGTGGCTCAGTGGATTGAGTGCCCACCTGTGAACCAAAGGGTCGCCAGTTCAATTCCCAATCAGGGCATATGCCTGGGTTGTGGTCCAGGTTCCCAGTAGGGGGTGTGTGAGAGGCAACCACACATTGATGTTACCCTCTGTTCCTCCCTTACCCTCTCTCTAAAATATATACATATAAAATCTTTTTAAAAAATAATGCCTGCCTGGCTTATCTCCTCAGGGAGCTGGGCAGGAGGGCGGGGTCGGGATGGGGGGAGTGGCTTAGAGATATATGGATAAGAACAACTTAGATAAAACCCTGTAGAAAAAGGAAAGAGGATTCCTTTTTGGAAGCCCCAACCTCAAAAAGGTTTAGTCCACCCTTTGTGAAGTCTCATAGCAGTTAGCTTGAACTTCAATGTATGTTTAATACTTTGGCACCAAAAGCATTTGGCCCATCCCAAAGGCCAACTTCTGTATCCATCAGGGAGCCAGCAGAATTGCCATAGACATCCCCCTTCCCACTGCAGTCATATCATGACAGGGTTGCCCCCTCCTGCTGGGCCAGAGGGGAGCAGATCAGTGGGCCAAGACCAAGGGCTTTTCCCTTTTTTATTCAATAAGCAACACCTTCTCTTTCTTCCTGGCAACTCTTAGCAGCTGGTTTCCTATGTACCTCCAGCCTTGGCCCTGTAGTCTCCCTGTTGGGGCTGAGGCTCTTAAACATTAGTGGCTCTAGAGATGTTTCCTGCGTTCTCTCTTCACTTCAAACTTGCTGAGCACCACCCCCATACCACCCTCCATAGGTAGCCAGTGTTCCTGACACATGCACATTTGTTATTATCTCACTGAGATGGTCAAGAGGGGTAATTATTGATGTCAACATTATGAACTTTGTTACTACTCTTAAAGATAATGTTCATTAACAGCTGTATTTTGAAATTCTCATTGCCTCAACACTATTGTCTAGCAGTTTTCCATTCTTGCTATGCATGACAACTACTTGTAGGGCTCTTAAAAACCATCCATGCCCCGACACCCTCTCTGGCCTAATTAAACAAGAAGCACAGCACATTCATTACTTTCCATCAGGCGTAATTATCTCTCCATGTCTTTGTACTAGTGGGACCCAGTCCTTGATGCACAAAAAGAATCATTAAGAGAGTTTAGTCAATATTCATCTCATGTCTCCCATCCTGAGGGCCTGACAATGTTAGTGCTTTTTAAATTTCAAGAAGTTGTTTCTTTCTGTACTCTACCCCTATCTCTACCCCCATTCTTTCTAAAAGCTCATTTTTCTCAAATCACCATTTATCAAAGTGTATTCTGCAGTGATAATAGGGGAATTGGAGAGAATAGGGTAGGGGAATTGGGGGGAAATAAGGTAGTAACTGTGGATGGCTTATAGTGGCTCCCGAAGATCTGTCCAGTGCGAGACCCCAGAACCTGTGAATATTATCTTATTTGCAACACAGCGTTTACAGATATGATTAACTTAAAGATCTTGAGATGATGAGATTAACCTAGATTATCTGGGCCCTAAATGCCATCACAAGTGTACTTATAAGAGAAATACAGAGGGAGAGGGAACACACAAAAGGCAGGGAGGCCACATGAAGACAGAGGCAGAAATTGGAGTGATACGGTCACAAGCCAAGGCATGCTGGCTAGCAGCTACCATAAGCTGGGAGAGGCAAAGAATGGACTCTCCCCTAGAGTTATGGAGGGAGTGTGGCCTTGCTAACACCTTGATTTTGGACTTCTGGTCTTTAGAACTGTGAGAGAATGGATTTCTGTTGTTTAATTTGTTATGGCAGCCTGAGAAAGATGTTACAGTGACCAAATGAGTCTGGTGACTCTTGTCTTTTCAACAGAACTTCTTGAAAACTTTTCTATCCTGATAGGCATTGTTTCCCAAACACAGGCCCTAGACAGGTGCTATCCAGAAACCATGGGGTTCTAGGTCATATGCTAGTCATCAGCTATGACACAAACTCACAGCACAAGTTGTATGCATGGAAAATCTTTATGCATGAATGAATAATCTACTTCCTTCAGAATCTACTATCCACTCAGTAAATATTTATGAGCACCTCCTATGTATCAGAAATGATACAAGGCATTGGGTATATAGTGATTTTAAAAACCAAAATCATCTTTCTTGTAAAAGTATGTTCTAGTGGAATAACCAATAAACAAATAAACAGCAGATGGTGATGAATGTTCTGAAGAATATAAAGCAAGCTAAAGGGATAGAGAAGGGTGGGGTTAACTACATTCAAGTTGATGTTAGAAAATGCGCAGCATTGCGCCTTTTACCAAAGTAATTTACCAAAATTAATCTCATGTAATCCTCTCAACAACAATTTCTTCTTTTTATTTTTAAATATGTTTATTCTATTACAGTTGTCTCAATTTTCCCCCTTTGCCCTCTTCCACCCATCCCACCACCACCCCCTTCCCCACTCCCACAGTCAATTCCCTCTCTGTTGTCCATGTCCACGGGTCATTCATATATATTCTTTGTTTAGTCCCTTCTTTCCACCATTGTCCTCCTTCCTCATCCCCTCTGGTCACTTTCAGTCTGCTCCATGTTTCCATGCCTGTGGTTTATTTTGTTTGTTAGTTCATTTTGTTGAATAGATTCTGCTTATAGGCAAGATCATATGGTATTTGTCTTGCACAGACTGGCTTATTTCACTTAGCATAATATTCTCCAGTTTCATCCATGTTATCACAAAAGATAGGAGTTCCTTCTTTCTTTCATTTTTTTAAATGCAGATTGTTTTCATTTATTTATTTTTTAAGTGTCAAAATCCATTATAAAATATTTAAAAAATTAAATCCATTATGAAGTCTCAGCATTAAAACAACATGACACCAGCACAGAAATAAACAAGTAGATCAATGAGATAAAATGAGTGTTCTAGAAACAAACATATATATCTGTTTAACAATGTAATATATAATTAAATTGATATTTCAAATCAATGGGGAAAATAAGGCTTTTTCAACAAATAAGGTGCATGGACAATTACTACTTGAAGTAAAACAAATAAAGAGCCCTATTTTACACATTATACAAGAAATATTCAGGTGAGTTAAAAATCAATATGTAAAATCTAAGGAGTTTTAGGAGAAAATACAAAATAATATTTTTCTTACCCTGAAGTAACATATTGAAACCCAGAAGCTATAAAGTAAAATATTGAGTATATAACTATATTGAAAATTTAAGACTATAAAGTAATATACCTACAAAAAAAAGTTAAAGGACAAGTAATAGAATAGGAAAGTATTTGGGACACATCTAAAAAAGGGTTAATAGAAAACAAATCAAGATGATGGAGAAGTGAGTGGAAGTAACACTGACTTCCTCCCAGGACCAACCTGGAATTACAACAAAATTGCGAGAAATCACCTGGAACAAACAACTGAACAAGAGTGAGAGAGGAGCCTTGTAACCTCGGAGACAAAAGAATCTGCTTTAGCGCAATCTAACTGGTAAGGAGTGTGGTACAGACCTGAGAAGGCGGGCGGGGCGCCTACGGGTGGCAGCACCAGAATGGTATTGAAACAGCCAATTGGATTCTCCTGAGAAGAGTGGGGTCTAAACCAAAACTGGGGATCTCTAGCCCACAGCACCAGAGCCCAAAAAGTGCACAGAAAACAGCAGCTGCAAAAAGCGGCAGGGTTGCTCTTTGCCAGAGACAAGCGGCTGGCGACCCAAAGAACCATTTAAAGGCCCAACGCAAAATTTTTATTTGCAGCCACTTACCCTGGTATCTGGCAAAGATGGAGGCAGAGTGGGCTAGAGATGCCTGGGGAGAGACTGGGGAAGGGGACTTTGGGGAGAGAACTGAGAGAATAGCTGGCAGGATCTTGGTGCTGACTCATCTCCCATGCAGCAGCAATCATCTTGCTCAGGCAGAGACCATGCCCCCTGAATGGCACCTGCGACAAAGAACCCAATAGCCCTGCCCCAAGATGGGATTCCAACCTGCCCCTTGCTGTCTAAGCTGCCTGCTGAGTGCAGAGTGGCAGCCACAGACAGTAAATCCCTGGCGAAAGGGGGCACAGAGAGGTCTGGCAAAACTCGAGGAGAGACTGAGGATGGAGGCTTTGGGGAGAGAACGGAGAGAGTAGCCGGCAGGATCCCAGTGAGGACTCCTCCCCCATACAGCAGCAGCATGAGAGGACCCAGTAACCCCGCCCCCAGGAGGGACTCCACCCCGCCTTGAGCTGTCTAAGGTGCCCTGCTGAGTGCAGAGAGAATAGATTAACAGCTGAAGGAGACAGCCACAAATAGTAGATTACTGGAAGTCTCGAAAAGACTCCCTAACGTTGGATAGGGTCAACATCTGACATCTGACATGTTGACTCTGAAAGGAACTGGGTATTCATAGCAACTTTTTGTTCATCTTAAAGCAGTCCCTTTAGCGTATTTTGCAGTGCTGGTTTGGTGGAGGTGTATTCTTTTAGCCTTCTTTTGTCTGGGAAACTCCTTATTTCACCTTCCCCTTTAATTGAGGGCCTTGCTCGGTAGAGCAGTCTTGGTTGGAGGTCTTTGCTTTTCATGACTTGGAATATTTCTTGCCATTCCCTTCTGGCTTGCAGTGTTTCTGTTGAGAAGTCAGCTGCTAGCCTTACCGGGGCTCCCTGATATGTTACTACCTCTTTCTCCCTTGCTGCATTTATGATTATCTCTTTGTCTTTGATATTTGCCATTTTAATGATGATGTGCCTTGGAGTGGGCCTCACTGGGCTCCTATTGCATGGGACCCTCTGTGCTTCCTGGACTTGTGTGACTTTTTCTCTCCTCCAATTGGGGAAGTTTTCCACCATGACTTTTTCAAACAGGTTCTCTATCCCTTCCTCATCCTCTTCTCCTTCTGGTATCCCTATTATACAGATATTATTACATTTCAGGTTGCCCTGCATTTCCCTCAATGCCTCTTTATTCTTTGTGAGTCTCTTTTCATTTTCTTGCCCTTTCTGCGGGTTTTTTTCTCCCTTGTCCTCCAGCTCGCTGGTTCGATCCTCAGCTTCATCGAGCCTGCTTTTGATTCCTTCTATTGTGTTCTTCAATTCAGAAATTGTATTCTTCATTTCCTCTTGTCTCTTATTGATAGTTTCTATGTCCTTTTTCATGCTGACATAGTTTGCAGTAAGTTCCTCGTAGTTTCCCTGTAGTTTTTGGTAATCCTCTCTGAGCCCACTGAGCTCATTGAGCTTCCTTAAAACTGTTGTTTGGAACTGAATATCTAATAGTTTACTTGCCTCTCTTTCATCTAGTTCTCTTTCTGGGGATTCCTCCTTTCCTTTTGACTTGGGGTGTATTTGCCTTCCCATTATTTGTGAGACTCTTCTCTTTTGCTTCTCCTTCTGAAATTGATCTCTCTTGGTTTCCTAACTTTGTGGCGTGAGCTTCTATTGGAGGAGACTGCTGTTTTTTCTTTCTGGATCTGCTTCTGCTGATGTCAGATTTTGTCCCTGTCTGATCTTAGGCAGTCTGTTCGAGACTTCCAGGAATCTGTCTCTGGCTGTCTCCTTTGGCTGTTAATCTAGTCATTCTGCATTCAGCAAGCCAGATTAGAACGTTCATTATATTTCACAGCTTAGACACCACAGGGTGGGGCAGACTCCCTCCTGGAGGTGGGGTTTTTGGGTCCTCTCACACTGCTGCCTCTCAGGGGAATGGTGTGCCTGAGCCAGATGGCTGCTGCCATATGGGGGAAGAGTCAGCACCGGGATCCCGCCAGCTACTCTCTCCATTCTCTCCCCAAAGCCTCCATCTCCAGTCTCTCCTTAAGTGTCACTAGACCACTCTGCACCACCTTTATCCAGGGATCTACTGTCTGTGGCTGCCACTCTTTACTCAGCAGTCAGGCTTTAGCACTACTGGGCCAGGGCCGAATCCCTCCTGGGGGTGGGGCTTTTGTGTCCTCTCACTGTGTTTCCACTCAAGGGAAATGTCTCTGCCTGAGCAAGGTGGCTGCTGCCGCATGGGGGATGAGTCAGCACCGAGATCCTGCCAGCTATTCTCTCAGTTCTCTCCCCAAATCCTCCTTCCCCAGTCTCTCCTCAGGCATCTCTAGCCCACTCTACCCCCACTCTTGCCAGAGCCCAGGGTAAGTGGCTGCAAATTAAAATTTATGAGTTGGCCCTTTAAACGGCTCTTTGCATCTCCAGCCGCCTGTCTCTGGCAGAGAGCAAACAATCCTGATAGGCATTGTTTCCCAAACAATGCTGCTTTTTTTTAGCAGCTGGCTGTTATTTGTATTTTGGGGGCTCTCGTGCTGTAGGCTGGAGATCCCCACTTATGGTTTTGGCCCCACTCCTCATGGGGATCCAACTGGCCGTCTCCATATTCTTCTGGTGCTGTCACCTGTGGGTGCCCCACCTGACTTCTCGAGTCTCTACCACACTCCTTACCAGTTAGGTTGTACTAAAGCTGATTCTTCTGTCTGTCCAAGGTTATAAGGCTCTTCTCTCACTGTTGTACAGTTGTTTGTTCCAGGTGATTTCTCCACAATTTAGTTGTAATTCCAGGTCGGTCCTGGGAGGAGGTCAGTGTGACTTCCACTCACTCCTCCACCATCTTGATTCTCTCCCAATTTCATCTTTATCATATGAGGTAGGTATTATCTCCGCTTGGCAGATGAGGAAATTGAGGCTCAGAGAATTGAAGTGATTTTGCCAAATTATACAGCTATTAAGTGGCTAACATAGGATTGAAGCCCAAGCCTGTTGGACACCCAACAGAGCTCATTTACTACTACCATGCTACACAGTTCCTGCATTCAGTTGGACTCCCATTGTGATCCTCAGACAGCCAAACGAATTGGCCTTCTTTGGCCTTTCTATACTTGTTCAATGATTCCCAGTGAAATGAATGGTTCTGAGGGTGAGAAGGTTGGATGCAGGAAATCAGATGGCAAAGGATACTCTTAGCCAGAGACTTGCCCTGCATAATTACTTCACTGTATTTCTATGTTTGGAAGGTAGGCATAGGGTACTGAAATTTCCTGCTTCCTCCTCTGGGTCTTCTCACCTCTCCTTTCTGTTCTGTCCTATCACAGACCTTCAAGGCAGAGTCACAGGGACTCACTAGAGGCATTCTGGGCTGGGGGTAGCCATGAGGTCCAGCTAAAGGGACTTTTTTGCCTTCATAGCTCTGAGATGCACCTCTGAGTCCTGAAAGGTGTATAGGGCTTGAGTAGAGACCAGCCAAGCAGTGGGAACTTGCCACATGCTTGCAACAGCATGTGGCCCAGTTTGGCTAGAATATAATATGCACAAAGCAGAGTGGAGAATCAGGCTGGGCAGGAGGCTGAGCCAGATTTTGGAAGGCCTAGAAGGCAGGCCAGGAAAACAGCCTCCATCCCCTGGGCTGGTATTTGCCAAAATATGTCTCGCAAACCACTCATGTTTAGGAATAGTAATAGCAGTGACATGAAGGCAGGTTGTGTCAGAAGGTAAAGGCTCCTTGTCAATAAGATGGAGTTGAAAGAGACTAAACAGATCCCTTTTATGCCAGACTTCCCAAACCTGACATGAGGGCAGAGAAAGAGCAGAGAGGCCACAATGGATGCCATCCTCATGGCAAAAATACATGGAGACTCACTAGAGCAGACTAGGCTGGGGCTAGCCAATCAGTGCTGTGGATTCCATCTCTAAATCACCTTCTCTCTCCCTACCCAAGCACCCCGACTTCAGGTAACACTGTCCGTCCTTCTAACTTTATTCCCTGAACCTACTGGCCTCCAAACTATGTCCTTTCTTCCAGCTCCTCCCCTCACCCCGCCCTCTCCATTCTCCCCAACCATCACATCCTGTGCCTCTCTTCCATATGCAAGCACTTCTCTAGCTACTCTACAAGCTACAATAATATATAAATACTTGGGATAGTTATGTGAAAGACCACTATTCACTAGCAAATATGCAAAAATATAATTCATGCGAGTTCCACAGACGGTTTGTCCTAAGCCATCCTCCAAAAACTGTAGCATCTTTTAAAAAATGTCATTTGGTTTTTTTAGACCCAGACAAGCTCAGCTTTGAACTTTACAGTACTATTGGTTTCCATGGTAACTCTCCCTCTGTCCTGACTCCTGTCCTTCATCTTCTATCCTGACAGCCAACTGTGGAATGGCTGAAGAGCTCCCTTGTTCCAGGAAAGGCCCAGCCCCTGCACCAGCTCGACCAATCTGAACCTTGCTTGGGGATTTGCATAATGAACAGCACACCCTGGCCAGGCCCAGTGTGGGGGAGGGGGAGCCTGAGCGGTTTTAGACTCCTCTGCTCCTCTTAAATTCACATAAATGCCTTTTCAAACCCAGACAGTAGAGCAGGGTGGTTAAGAGTGTGGACTTTAAGCCAGGCTGCTTGTTTTGAAATCCAGACTCTGTCACTTATTAGCTGTTTAACTGTGAGCAACCTACTTAACTTATTTGAGTCTTTCTCCTCCTTATGTTTTGTTTTTGGTCCTCACCCCAGGACATTTTTTCATTGCTTTTATAGAGAAAGGGAGAGAGAGAAATATCGATGTGAGAGAGAAGCATTGATTGGCTGCCTCCTGTATGCGCTGCAACAGGAGAGCCTATGCACCCTTGGACTATACTGGTGATCAAACCGGCAATCTAGGCATGTGCCCTGACTAGGCATTGAACCCGCAACCCTTTGGTTCTGGGATGACACACCAACCAAATGAGCCACACCAGCCAGGGCTGTCTCCTCATCTTTAAAATAGAAATAAAAATGGAACCTACCGCAAAAGATTGTTAGGAAGATATGTATGTGTTAAAGTGTTTCAAACAACACCTGGCACATAGTGAGTCCTATGTAAGCATTACTGATTAAGATTATTGTTTTTTTGCCCGTCTGTCACATTATCCACAGACATTTTGGCTGAGTCAGCTATTAATCAGTATTCTGTGAGTGAGGTACCTGTGGTTATCACAGGGGAAAGCAGGTTTTCAATTCGATGTCTCCACAAGCTCCTATTAAGTCCAGCTTCTCGGTCCAGCCCATTTTGCACATGCAGCACAGAGTACATAGCCCACCCACCTGGGTTCAGCATCTAAAAAGGCCTTCCCACTCCATTACCCCTGAAGGCTTGGGCACAGGACTCAAAGTGACATTCAGGTTGCACAGCCAAAGGTATCAGCACTTTGACTAATTCTGTAGCTGAAACTGGGCCCAGGCTTAGACTTTCTGGTTTGAGGTGTGCTACCTCAGTGCAAATGAAGCTGGCCCATGGGTGTCCCTAGTCTTGAGGAAGACCTCAGCAGCCACAGTGAGAAGAGTGGCTACCAATTCATATAGAGCACTGACCACGTGCCAGGCATTGTTCTGAGTATCTTTACATATATGGGCGGATCAACTCTTTTCATCCAAAAAGGGAAACCAAAGCACAGAACAATGACACAAACTGCAAAGTCACACAAGTTACACTTCAGAGCCAGGAATGCAACTTGGACGGCCTGCTCCAGAGTCCATGTGCTTATCCACTCTGCCACACTGCCTCACATGGGGCCGGGCCAGCTCTGGCCAGACAAGCACCTGTGCCTGTGCCTGAGCAGTTCACTTGGTGCC
Source organism: Pteronotus mesoamericanus (assembly GCF_021234165.1). NCBI lineage: Eukaryota > Metazoa > Chordata > Mammalia > Chiroptera > Mormoopidae > Pteronotus > Pteronotus mesoamericanus. Next base: position 5,479,452 of record NW_026555108.1, on the reverse strand, counting down.
TAGTTGGGGAAATAGGAGCTCATCACTAATAGGAGGCAGGGCTCAGGCCACGGAAGGTCTGCGCAGGACATTGTGGACAAAGCCCCTAAGACCAACATTGCATCCTAGTGGGACTTCAGGAAATTTGTTTGGATGGCTGAGAAATCTTCCAGGAGGCTGGAGAGTCTAAGCAGCTAGAGTCCAGATTGAAGCCCATCATCAAGGGGCTTCATGCAAGGTCCTGGGAGGGCAGCTTAGAACACAACTAGGTACCTCCCAAGACAAGGACCCATAGAGAGATGCTCCTCAGCAACTTTCACTCAGTGGAGTACCTTTGGGGTGGGCATTGCAGTTTCTGGGGTACACCTTTTCTTCGTCGAGGGATCCCAGAAGCAGCCAAGAACAGCAGTGCAGACTGACTACTGCTCAGGGACAGTGACCTTCCTGGCAGGGACTTCCCTGGCTTTACAGGCCCACTTCTGTTTGGGATAAAGTACTCCAGGCTGTCAACGTTGGGTCAAGATGGAAGCATGGGTAAACATTGCTCACCTTCTCACACAACCACAGAAATAATTACAACTAAACTACAAAACACATATCGCCCAGAATCATTGGCAAATCAATCTGTATGGAAGTCTAACAACTAAGGAATTAAAGGGGTCACATTCACCCAAATGGGTAGGAGGAGCAGACGCATGGAGAGGCATAGAGAAACATGGAGAGGCATAGAGAAACATGGAGAAGCATAAAGAAGTGGAGTGGCATGGAGAGGCACAGAGATGCAGAATGAGTAGTCCCACACCCACATGTGGTGGATAAAAATTGGGAGGGATATCTCAGGAATGAGGGATCCCACCCTGACAGAAGACCACCCAGCCCAGGGTTCCAGTGCCAGGAAGATAAGTCCCCATAACTTCTGGCTGTAAAAATCAGTGGGGATTGTAGCAGTGGAAGAAACAGAAGGATTCTCAGGTGTCTCCTCTTAAAGGGTCCACAAGGAACTTAGGACTTAGTCAGACTCACTCCCTCTGGACTCCAGCACTAGGGCAGCAGCTGGAAGGGCACCAGTGGCATACAGGGAGAAACTGAAGGGTCTGGCATCAGGGCAAGTGCTGGGAGACAGCTTCCTCCATGACAAAACTTCAGAGGCCAGGCAGAGGCATTGTCCTCTTTCTGAGCCCTCCCTCACACAGAGCCACAAAGCAGCTACACCATACCGGAGACTCCATCAACCTGGTTCACATGGGTTGCCCTGCCCATCCAATTTACACATGTGCTTTTCTACAATAGGCCACACTACTAAGACAGGGATTCAAAGCAGCTTTACCTAATATGTAGGAAAAAACACAGGGAGGCTGCCAAAAATGAGGAGAAAATGAAATACGGCCCAAATGAAAGAACAGAACAAAACTCCAGAAAAAGAACTAAACAAAATGGAGACAAGCAATCTAACAGATCAGAGTTCAAAACACTGGTTATTAGGCTTCTCAAGGAACTCATTAGGTACTTCAACAGCATAAAAAAGACCCAGGCAGAAATGAAGGTTACACTAAGTGAAATAAAGAAAAAATTACAGGGAACCAACAGTGGAGTAGGTGAAGCTGAGAATCAATCAAATCAATGATTTGGAACATAAGAAAGAGAAAAACATTCAATCAGAACAGCAAGAATAAAAAAAGAATCTCCCCTTCCCCCCCTAAAAAAAAACAAAGATAGGCTAAGGAACGTCTGGGACAACTTCAAACATGCCAACATTCAAATCATAAGGGTGCTGGAAGAAGAGAAAAAGCAAGAAATTGAAAACCTATTTGAAAACAATAATGAAAGAAAAATTCCCTAATTTGGTGAAGGAAATAGACATACAAGCCCAGGAAGCACAAAGAGTCCCAAACAAGTTGGACCCAAAGAGGACCACACCAAGACACATCATAATTAAAATACCAAAGGTTAATGATAAAGAGAGAATCTTACAAGCAGCAAGAGGAAAGAAGAGGGTTACCTGCAGGGGAATCCCCATAAGACTGTCAGCTGATTTCTTGAAAGAAACCTTGCAGGCAAGAAGGGACTGGCAAGAAGTATCCAAAGTGATGAAAGGCAAGGACGTATAACCTAGATGACTCTACCCAGCAAAGATATCATTTAGAATGTAAGGAGAGATAAAGTGCTTCCCAGATAAAGTAAAGCTAAAGGAGTTCATCATTACCAAGCCCTTATTATATGAAATATTAAAGGGACTTATTTAAGAAAAAGAAGATCAAAACTATGAACATTAAAATGGCAATAAATACATAACTATCAGCAATTGAATCTAAAAAACAAAGTAAGCAAACAAGCAGAACAGAAACAGAATCATAGATATGGAGATCATTTGGAGGGTTATCAGTTGGGAGGGGGAAGGGGGAGAATGGGGGAAAAGGTACGGGGATTAAGAAGTACAAATTGGTAGGTACAGAATAGACAGGGGGATGTGAAGAACAGAATAGGAAATGGAAAAGCCAAAGAATTTATATGCATGACCATGGACATGAACTAAGGGAGGGGGATTACCAGAGGGAAGGGAGGTACCAGGCGGAGGGGGGCAAAGGGAGAAAAATTGGGACAACTGTAATAACATAATTAATAAAATATATTTTTAAAAAAAGAACTTCAGGCTCTCAGCTCTTGACACCCTCTAAAGGACACAAGCCCCAATCCCTTCTCTTCAGCCAGTCTGAGCCAAGGATGGGTTCACCCCAAGAGCCTCAGGCACAGCCTATATTCTCTGAGCAGCCCTGAGTGGCTCGGAGAAGGAGCTCTTGGGCTGTTAATGCCTTCCAACCGGTGAGCAGGCAGAAGTTCCCTTCCAGGCTCAAGGTCTGCAGGGAAAGTCAGGAGGAACTCGAGGCTGAGGGGTTGGAGGTAGCTAGTGGGAAAAGAGATCAGCCCAGGAGTCCAGAAGCAAAGTGAGCCTGGTGGGAGGACAGGTAGGGACTGAACTATTCCCAGAGGCCTCAGACAGGGACCATTTGTTCCCAGGCAGCCTTCTCTCCATCTTCTCTTCAAGGCCTCTAAGATGGTCCTGGGAATAGTATCTGACAACAAACCCGTTGTGCATGAGAGAGATTCTTTCAGTAACTGTTATTTTGATGTAATTTCAAATTTGCACAAAAGTTGCAAGAATAATACAAAGAACTCTGTTATACCCTTTCCCCATATCACCAGCTGTTAGCACGGTTCCCCATTTGTACATCCTCTCATTTTGCACATTTTCCAAGTCACACAGAACTAACTTGCCAATGTGATAGCCCTTTATCCCTAAATACTTCAATGTGTATGTCCTGCACACAACGACATTCTTTTACATTGTCAAAATTAACAAAATAGCATGGATCTAAGGTTTTTATCTAATCCCTATGCTAGAGTCAAATGTTACCAATTGTCCCAGTTTGTTAGCTTAATTTTAATTTCCTTTCTGATGGCTGTACATGAATATAATCTCCATATAAAACATTACAGACAGGCCAAAGCAGCCCCCCATGAAAACTACCCTCCACCCTGGTCCCTCTAACTGTAGCAGGCATTACAGCTAACAGGAAGAACACGAGGTCTCTGACACTTGCTGGCTATGTGGCTTTGAGCAAATTTCTTAAACTTCCTGCATTTCTGTCATCTGTAAAACAGGAAGGAATGCTAATAGTAACAAGGTCATAGCTACTACATAGTTATGGGTAGTAAATGAATTCATTCCAGTAAAGCTCTTAGAATAGCATCCAGCACATAGTTAAGTAATCAGTAAATGTCAGCCGTTATTTTTATCCTGTTTGACTTCACTCCATGGGGCAACTGCAGGGAATGTTAACAAGCAAACGTCGGACCTGACAATGACTTCCTTTCCAGGGGTGACCCAGCTGAGCGGTGCAGGAAGACAGCCTCCTCCTGTTCACTGTGGGAGCAACTGGGACTCAAGTATCCATCAAGGTCAGGCTTCCATAATCAGATCTTTGGGCACTGGCAATGTTGCTACATGTACCTCTGGGGCATTTGGACAGGCCCTAGTGGAGGTAGAGTCCCAGGCACAGGGTGGAATGGGAACAGATGCACACCCAGCCCAGAGGTAGGAGAGTGCCCCAGCCAGGCCTTCAGGAGCTGACGTGGGATGGGCTGGAGACTTCTAGGAGCATTACAGACTGTCCTGGAGGAAGGGGGGTATTGCAAAAAGGGCATGGCACTCAGCAGATGTTTGCTTGGTCCTCCAGGCCCCTTATCCTAGAAATTCTGACATTTCTTCTCCTTGGTGAGCGAGGAGGAGCAGCGCAAACAAAATGGGGATGTGGTGATGTTTACCTCTATGACATAAAATGACATTAAGCTTCCTCTGTGACCCAACACAAGATGCCTGGTTGGGGCCATGTGGTGAGCTTGGTGTGGCTTCTGAAAGAACCAGTCCTTGGACTACGGTATTCTTGCACGGGGCAGGTGGGGATCTCCACCCTAGCAGTTAGTATAGCACATTAGAACGCAGCCTGGATGGGGATCTTGCCCGAATCCCTACTGACTGGTTAGCCTGGGACAAGTCTCTTCACCACTCTTAGCCTCCACCTCCATTCTTCAAAATGGGTACAGTAGCCTCTGCCTCCCCAGGAGGCTGCAGGTTTAAAAGAGATCATGTGTACGGAAGTTAGGGTTTGCTGAGTGGAAGCTCTTTTTTTATTAAACAGTTTCCAGGCACTTCTGGGGACAGGATGAGAGGAACGTCATGGTGCTTGGTGGCAGGGTGTGGGTCTCGAACTACTCTCCAATCTCCTCTGCCTTCCTGCTCTCGCATGTACCTTCTTTTCCAAGAACTCTGACTGCCCCTGGGCTGACAAGCTCGTCCTGACTTCCTTGCCTTGGCGCCTGCTGTTCCCACAGCCTGAATTGCCTTGTCTCCCTTTGCCACATGACAAATGGCAGTAACATCCTCCTCCCCTGGTCCCAAAAAGAGTGAGAGCCCCATAGCTTGGGAACTCACCCCCATGGGCCTGATCTTCCTAGGCCCCAGCTCATGGCCTCAGCACTTAGAAAGATCTTGCCTCCCAGTAAGACTTGGAGCTGCAGGAAGCAGGGCGCAGGAGAGGGTGGCCCCCAGTTCCCGGGTCCCTGGTGACTAAAGCTCTCCTTCTCTTGGGAAATTTGGGGCCTAGAAGGAGGTCTAGAGGCCCAGCCTAGTCTGGGGCAGACCCCCACCCCTGCCTGGAGCCCGGACTCTGGTTAATTTCATGAAAGGAAGTCTCTGCCTCAGCGTAAGCCACTGCCTGAGCCCCACAGAAGCTTGGGCCTCCCTGGGTCCGCTGCTCAGACAGCCGGGGGCCAGTGGCTGAGTCCAGGGGCTTTGGACGCTGCCTCCGGAGTCATTCCAGGGACCTACAAGACAGGCTGTGAGGTCACAGACACTGAGAGTCAGGAGGAGGAAATGGCCCCCTTCCCTGGCTGGTCTGACTGACGCTGTGGAGGCCCTCCTTCCTGTGAGGGGCTGGGCCCAGGGCTCAGACCTCCTAGCCTCCAATCTCCCAAACCACAGCCCAAAGGTGTGAAAGAAAGAAAAAAAACAGGGGGAAGGGTGGCAGAGAACAGACAGGTGCATACTTCACACCTTGACCGCAGGTTGGTCCTGAGCAGCTTCACTCTGACTAACTTCCTCCTCAAGCTTCCCCAGAGGCTGCTCAGAAGGGCAGAAGCAAGAAGCACATGAGCCCTCTATCAGAACTCAGAGTTCAGACTCCTGGCTAGATATGTCTCCCCAAAGGCTATGCCTGCCTTTGACCTCGTCTCGGGCTGCTTGGGACAGGAAAGGACCAAATTAGAGGGGCAGACAAGGGCTTGCCTTGGCACCATGACACAGACACCTTACAATACACCTGGGCTGGGAAAGACTGCCGAAGCCCACCACGCGGCTGCCATTTTGAGGCCTAGGCAGGAACAAAACTGCTGATCACTGGACCCATAGCCTCTGCCAGATACCTCCCACATGTTGTGGTCCACAGAGCAGCCCAATCAATCACACATGCACTCTCTTTATCCCTCCTTTCCAGATGAGGAAACCAAGGAAGGGAGGTGAAATTGTTTGCCTGAGATTATGCAGCTGGGAAGCCAGAGAATTAGGCTGGGACTGGCCAAACCATCCCAGCTCGGGTGAGCAACAGCCGTTCTGGATGAGCCACCCTCGGGACAAAGCCATGCCTGCTGGCCCCATGGGGTAGCACAGCCTGTCCCAGGGCATCCTGAACACGAAGGCTCCCAGGGACTCCAGGTCTTTAGCCAATGTCCCTCCCACTCAGCATTCTCATCTGTGCACCTGCAAAGTGCAAAAGCCTATACCACAGGCCTTACAGCCTTGGTTGCCTCAAATTATCTTATAAAAACCCTGCTGAGGAGACCAGCTCAAAACAGTTATGTCATTTGTCCAAGGTCACACAGCTTAACAAGAGTGGAGTCAGAGCTGGAGCCAGACAAGTTCAACATTCTTCGCACCGCATCATGGCCACACAGCCAAGCGGCCACACAGGGAACAGCTCTCTGAACCTTTGCAAAACTCTTGCCTGACGTGCTCTCATTTCTCCTTCCCAGCAGCCCGGGAAGGTGGGAACCATTGTCCCCATCTGGCAAACAAGGAGACTGGGGCCCAGGGAGGAGACCAGGGGTCCCTAGGCTGATATGCCACATGCACCAGTAACATTGCAACATATATTTGGAGGACCTAGAGAGGGTTGTCAACCTCTGCCAACAAGAGATGCTTCCAAAACTCTCAGCTATTTCCAGCATCTTCTCATAAGGAAAATATCTTTTTAATACAAAAAAGGGGATGAAGGACAAACTTGAAGACTAGCAGACCTTCCTTCAGGTTGAACAAATAGAGCCTTTTTGCTTTTCTCCTTTCTCTCATGCGTAGAAGCCCAGCAAATGGAAACTGTTCATGCACCAGCATTAGGAAGCTGTGGTCCTAGCTCCCACAGCTCCTCCTCCCCTGACAGTCAGTCTCTTGCCAAGTCCCTCCTGACCTCCATGCCTTCTGGAACCCTTCCAGTCCCTTCCACTGACACTGCTCCTGACCTCGTCCAGGCCCTCGATTCCGCCTGGCCTGGCCCGTGTAGGTGACAAGCTGTTTGGAGCAAGATAGTCACACACACAAGATGGGGAAGGGCTTTGGGACTTTACCAGTAAGTTTGAACTAAATCTCAAGCCTTAGGCTGGAGGCTCTTGTGAAGTGCTCTAACTAAAAAGCAGACTCCAAGGCAGTGGGCTAGCATTGCCTCTGTGTCCCATTTTCATCTGAGGGAAGCGAGGGAAAGAGGAAACTTTTTGGGAAAGGCAAGTTAAGGGCCACCTTTTTCCGCTGATAATGAGAACAGAGTGATAAGGAGGGGGGAGGAGGGCAGGGCAGAGCTGAGGGCAAGGTGAGGAGCAGAACTCCCCACGGTGCATAGCCAAAAAGGGACTGACCGGCTCCACAAATGTATACAACTTCTCAAAATCAGGAGGTCCCCATGTCCTCCTCTCCTTCCCCAGTCCCTTTCTTCTTGCTCCAGTAGGAACTACGCTCATGAACTTGTGGTATCACCAGCCCCTCTTTTAGACTTCTAGAACAAACCACTGTATCCAAAACAACTCAGTATTGTTATGTGTGTGTGGTTTTTAGAATTTGCGTAAGCAGTGTATAACTCTACACAATATTCTGTAAGTCACCTCTTCTACCGTGTGGTCACTGGCTATTTTAGATATATGCATGGTAAAATATAGAGCTTTAGTTCACTGCACTTTAGCTGCATGAATATAACATAATGTATCTATTTTTAAAAAACAAAACAAAAAACTGCCCTGGCTGGTGTGACTCAGTTGGTTGGAGAATCGTGCCATAAAACAAATGGTGATAGGTTCGATCCCTGGTCCGGGCACATACCCAGGTTGTGGGTTCAATCCCCAGCTGGGGCACATATGAGAAGGCAACCAATCGATGTTTCTCTCTCTCATCAATGTTTCTCTCTCTTTCTCTCCCTTCCTCTCTCTCTAAAGGCAATAAAAAAATGCCCTCAGGTGAGGGGAAAAATTAAAAATGAAAAATAAAATAAGAAAACTAAAGGCAGTGTGATGAGTGGTAAAAGGAGTCAGACAGCCATGGGTTCAGTCTTAGCACCCATCTGGTGATTAGTCATTAGGATAACTCCCACCTGACAAGAGAGCTGTGTGATTGGAATGAGATAGTGACAGAGAAAGCACCAAAAGCAACATCTGGCACATAGCAAGGTCATTACTAGTAATACCCCATCCTTGCCCCTGTTGATTAGCAAGAAGGGGCAATAGTAAAGGACTAGATTGAATGTAATCAATTTCTTTGAAACACTTTAATTCTTTCAAGAAGGGCAGTGTCCTTTACAGACTTAACATGTTTAGCGATCCAGTCTACAATCAGGCAAAAATGAACTCCAGCCAAGGATGAATGAGCACAAGTTCTCATTTATTTGAGCATTGGCTACAGTGGTGCAGGAGAAGCAGTTCTTTCCCCGGCGGCAGGCAGGGCTGTCCTTCATTCACTTCCCCACTGCGGTTTTCCCCTCAGACCAGTTCCCTGGGAGACCCTGCCTCAGCCCTTCCTGAGGCCTCAGCCTTTCTAGCCCCAGGCAGCTTCCCTGGCCAGGAGAATGACTGGGATGGGAGCTCCCTGGCATTGGCTCTAGAGAAGTCTAGCATAGATAAGCCCATGGAACAGGTGGCAGTCGAAAAACACGCGAAACCCTCACTTCCTCTGTGAAGCTCAGGTTCCCAACCACAAGCCTGAGGCAGAGTGGTAGGTAACACACGCCTAGCAGCTGGTGCACCAGTCCAGCCATGCTCCCGGAGGTAAGTACCACTGTCCGGCCGGGCCAGGGCACTGTCAGTGTGGAGAGTCCAGGACAGTAGGGGACTGGCTGGGCTGGCCCATGAGCCAGCACCAGCAGAGGGTTGGATGAGTTGGTAGAGAATGCAGCGCTTGTGTGGAAGGGGCACCAGATGGGGAATCGAGAGCCTACTGTGGCCACTGACTTGTGCCAGTGACCACTGGTAAGTCACTTCCCTCTCTGGCTGGTGCCTCACCTGCAAAATGCAGGAGGTAGAGGATCATCCTTGACCTCCTCCAAGGTGCCTTTCAGCTCTGACTTGGAACTTTGACTCCTCTGTGCTGGGTTGAACTGGCCATGGGGAGGCCTGCAGCTCTGGGGTAATTTGTGGGAGAAAGGGAGGACTATTTCTGCTAGAGCTTGGTGGAAGAGCCCCCCGTGGGTGTCAGTCCTTGGTGTAAGGGAGGGAAAGGAGGGGTAGAAAGCATGCAAGGAGGATACGGTGACTTATAGAGGGATCCCATGGGGAGCAGGAAGTTGGGGTCCCCAGACAAGGGCTAAGGAGGGAAGAGGAGGGCTGGTGACTGGGAGAGGGGACAGTGGCGTGGTGCCTGGGAAGGAAATTAGTGGAACTAGGCATGACCAGGACACTGAGAACAGCAAGCCTTGAAGGGAGAGAAAGGAGGAAGAGGTGGGGGACGGGGACGGCTCTTGGCACAGGAGGAAAGCTTTCATCCGGAATCCCTGGGCTAAAGGGATGGCCCGAAGGGTGAGTGAGAATCAGCCTTTGAGAGGGAGTTACTTCCCAGTGCCAAGGCTGGGCAGATGGCATTTAGGAGGCGTGGTCTTGGAATAAAGGTGGGGACAATTACAGGGTGTGGCCCTGGCCTCAGGGCTTGTCTTACTGTAGAGCCGCTTCTAGAAAGGCTCTTCAGCCCTGGCTGGTGTGGTTCCGTGGACTTGGCACCGGCCTGTGAGCCAAGGGGTTCCTGGTTCCATTCCCAGTCAGGGCGCGTGCCTGGGATGCAGGCCAGATTCCTAGTTGGAGGCGTGTGGGAGACAACCGATCAATGTTTCTCTTTCGCGCTTTCTCCCTCTCTTCCCCTCTCTCTAAAAATAAATAAATAAAATCTTTTAAAAGAAAAGTAAGGCTCCTCAGACTAAACTTAGGAAGCAGCTTGTTTATAGGGTCTCTTCCTCCTTCCCTCCCTCTCTCTCCACAGATCAGTGAACGCCTTGTGTACCTAGGCTCTGACACTGCCCTGTTGCTGGAAAACTATAGCTCTTCCGACTATGGAGGAGAAAACGAGAGCGACTTCTGCTGTGACTCACCACCCTGCCCACAAGACTTCAGCCTGAAGTTTGACCAGGCCTTCCTGCCAGTCCTCTACAGCCTCCTCTTTGTGCTGGGGCTGCTGGGCAATGGTGCTGTGGCAGCTGTGCTGCTGAGCCAGCGGGCAGCCCTAAGCAGCACCGACACCTTCCTGCTCCACCTGGCTGTGGCCGACGCCCTGCTGGTGCTAACCCTCCCCCTCTGGGCAGTGGATGCTGCGTTGGAGTGGGTTTTCGGCTCTGAGCTCTGCAAACTGGCAGGTGCCCTCTTCAACATCAACTTCTATGCAGGGGCCCTCCTGCTGGCCTGCATCAGCTTTGATCGGTACCTGAGCATAGTGCATGCCACGCAGCTCTACCGCCGGGGGCCTCCCACCCGCGTGGCCCTCACTTGTGTAGTTGTCTGGGGGCTCTGTCTGATCTTTGCCCTCCCTGACTTCATCTTTCTGTCGGCCGACCGTGACTTCCGCCTCAATGTCACCCAGTGCCAGTACAACTTCCCACAGGTGGGCCGCACAGCTCTGCGCCTACTGCAGCTGGTGGCTGGGTTCCTGCTGCCCCTGATGGTCATGGCCTACTGCTATGCCCGCATCCTCACTGTGCTGCTGGTCTCCAGAGGCCAGCGGCGGCAGCGAGCCATGCGGCTGGTGGTGGTGGTAGTGGTGGCCTTTGCCCTCTGCTGGACCCCCTACCACCTGGTGGTGCTGGTAGACATCCTCATGAACATGGGGGCCTTGGCCCGCAACTGTAGCCGAGAAAACCATGTGGACGTGGCCAAGTCTGTCACGTCTGGACTGGGCTATATGCACTGCTGCCTCAACCCACTGCTCTATGCCTTTGTGGGTGTCAAGTTCCGAGAGCGGATGTGGATGCTACTTCTACGCCTGGGCTGCCCTGGCCAGGGTGGGCACCAGCGGCAGCTGTCATCTTCCCGCCGGGATTCATCCTGGTCTGAGACCACAGAGGCCTCCTTCCAGGGCTTGTGAGGCTGGGCTGGGGGCAAGCCTTTCACCACATAGCCTGACTCCCCGCCTCAATTCCAGGCTCCTCCTTCCCTCTGCCCAGGGTCTGGCTCCCCAGGTGCATATTCCTGGCATTTCCTGACAGCCCCAGCACCTCCAGGTCTCCCAGGGGGTACCCTCCTGACTCCAGGGACTTCATTGCTCCTTAGTCACCAAAGCTCCATCCTGCAAATTCAGAGTTGGCTGCCTTCAGGCCCTTCTTCCTTTGGCTGCCCAGAGCCCCACCACCCTCCTTATCCAGTAACTAGGCCTTGGCCTTCCCCATGTGCAAGGAGCTTGAGGCACACGGCATGGTGGAAGCTGACCCTGTGGGGTCTTGGCCCAAACCTCCAGCCCAGCAGTGACTAGCTATGGTCCCTAAGACCTCTGTATTTGCTCACTTTTATGTCTAAAATTCTGCTTAAAACTTTTCAATAAACAAGAATATCAGTACCAAGGTGTGCTAATAGTGCATCATTCCAGCCCGCCCTGCCCGGGCTGCTTCTCCTTGCCTGTGCCTGGGACTGTGAAAACCAGTGTTGCCTGTGTTAATGTTCATTTGTGGCCTGCTCTCTACCATCCTGGGCACTCCTGTCACTCGCAGGGAAGCACCAGGTACATGGGTACAGGGTAAGCAGTCAACCATCTGGCTGGATGCCACGTGGGCATGCTTTGAGGGAGGGACCTTCAGACATAAGAAAGACATGGTCCCTGCACTCCAGAAGCCGAGGATGTGGTGAGATGTAACACCCCGCAACCTACACCATGAGGCAAACATGTGGCACACACAGCAAACCTGGGCTCAGAGCACTGTGGCTGGAGCCATTTGGAAAGGCTTCCTGAAGACAAGATGAGCAGACCTGAAAGGGCAAGTGGTATTTCCAAGGGCAAAGAGAAGGAAAGGCGGTGTTTCCAGGCAGAAGCAAAGGTGGGAAGGCTGAAAACAGCAATGCTTCCTGGAGGAATTAGAAGTGGTCCCAATAGACTAAAGGATTCAGGAGGGGAAGGGCTGAACGCAAAACTTAAAGTTAGTTTGGGGTCAGGTGATGGTATTCTAGAGGCCAATTAGGTGTTTGTGGTTATTCAGGTTATAGGTAATGCAGGCTTTTACTAGTGAAATGGCAGTGCAATGGAAGACAGGCAATGAGATCAGATAATGAGCCAATGATCATTAGTGCAAAGGCTCCCTGGAGGCATGGGTGGGCTGTGAGCAGCATTTTCCCACTGCTGAGGATAGGGTGGAAGTGAGTGGAAGAAATGCCCAGGACTCCCCAGAAAGGCAGGTTGACAGGGTTACTGAGTTCAGACAGAGACCCGGCCCCTCCCTTTGTAGAGGTGGAACCACTGCACTGTCAGCTCGCCCTAAGTCAGCAGCCTGCCATGATCCAGTCTCACAGGCCAGCTGGGCCTTCACTGAGGCCGCAGATATGGCTGGAGGTGGGACTTCAGAGGAGAGACCCAAGGATCTCACTGGAAAGGCTTGTACCACCACCCTATGTACACACCCAATCCCATCTAGACTGGTGCTGAGACTTCCATTTGTGGTCACTGAAGGAAAACTGAGCACCTACAAAATGAAGGATGGAAGGAGAGACAATGACAGAACATATCCAGCCTCTAAAAAGAGGAGTGATGCGAGACCGGCAAAGATGTGCCCACACTCTAGTCCCCAGAACTCTGGAAGATGTCAGTTACTTTATGTGGCAAAGGGAACTGAGGATGTTCACCAGTTGACCTGCAAAGAAGCTGCTCCTGGATGATCCAGGTGGGCCCAGCGTCATCACATGGGCCCTTAAAGGTGAAAGAGGGAGGCAGGAGAGTCAGAGAAACAGATGTTGCTGGCTTTGGAGATGAAGGGGCCACAAACCAGGGGCTGCAGGAAGCCTCTAGAAGCTGGAAAAGACAAATAAATGGCTCCTCCCCCCGCCTTGGGGCCTCCACAGAGGAACACAGCCCTGCCCACCTGGATTACAGCTGAGTGAGGTCTGCTACCACTCCCCACCTACACAGTTGTAAATCAATATGCATGTCACTAAGCTTGTGGTTAGATGTTAGCACACCAAAAGGCAACAAATACAACACTGATTCCACCCATATCCCAGATAGGTCCCAGAGGTGGGGAGGATGCTGAAAACCTGAGTAGTCACAAGAATCAGAGGACCCAAAGTGGAGAATGCTTTTCCCTGCACGTGCATGAGAGCTTCAGATGCCCAGGGTCCTGGACAGAAGACCCGATGGCTTGTTCTGCTCTTGGCACAGACTGTCAACGAACAGACTTTGCTAAATAGTGAATTGCAGAAAACACTTTATTTCATGAACAATTACATTGGCTCAGATAGCAAAAGTAAATTCATGAAATATGAATTCTATTTCTAGTCAAGTTTAACAGGTTTCATCTGCCAACAGCCCTTGTTTTGAAACACTACCTTTAAGCATGTTCATTTTGCAGAGTTACTCCCATTCTCTCAACTGGCCACTCTCAAAAAATCTAATTTGCTTTTGCATTTTGTTTTACACTTCACAACTACAGAGCATAAGTATGTTCCACACATCACAACTACAGAACATAAGTATGTTCTACATATCACAATTACAGAGTATAAGTATGTTCTATAAATCACAACTATGGAGAATAAGAAAGACATAAGGTGGGTCCAAAGGACCTCCAAGTAGAGTCAAGGGTACAAAGTGCTAAGCGATAGAATACTTGGTTAAAGAACAATCATTAACAATATAAAACTTTATAAAAAGGATTTAAATTCTAATATTTGTAACTTCTTAGAAACAAAGATATTTTTCTAAAACTTCCTAAGCAGAGGACTTGGCTCACACAGATACCCTCTCATAAACTTAAAGGGTGTTGTTTTTCTTGCAGATGAAATAATCCTTGCTGAGCTGTCTCATCACATCCCCGTGGGTTACTTCTTTCATCGCCTGCCTGACGATTTTGTAATGCTGCTGCACATACTTGGCAAAGGGTCTAACATGCGGCTTGATGGGGGTTCCATCCTTGCGAGTTAACGGCAGCAGGACCAGAGGGCCCTTGCATAAGGTACAGGTATGGCGCTCGGTGTTCAGCGATTTGGAGTAGCGGCCAATCCTAAAGAGGAAAGCAATACCACACAGCAAAGGGTCAGTCACTGTAACCGGGCCTCTTCTCCAAACTGCTGGCCTTGGGCCCAAAGCCAGACTTTTCTGGGGGTTCTCAGAGAGTGGGGCACCAAAGCAGCGGCAGTGGTCAGGTCGGCTCAGAGTAGGAGCAATTGGAGAAAAGAGGACATGGAAAGGAGTAGAGAAGTTTTATTTACTTCTCAAGTCAGACAGCCAATAAAATCACTGAAGAGCAACTTGGAGGCCATAGTACAAAACATCACTGGGAAAAGTCTGAGGAGAAGGGTCTTACCTGGCTTTGCACTGAGTGCACTCATAGTAAATCTTATAGTTAATCTTGTAGTTATGGCAACGGGTGACCAAAGGCAGCTCTGGGTGCACCATGTTGCATTTCTTGGCATAGTACTTCCATGTGTGACCGTGCGAAGCACGGATGCCATTCAGCAGCCATGAGGCTGCATGGCAGAGTTCGTGGGCCAAGGTATCCCGGATTCGGTCTTGGGAGAGGAATAAAAAGAAACCATGAGCACTTCAACCAACTCCCTTCGAGTCACTACCCAACCAGCCCTGGACTCCACCTCACCAAACAGAAAGCCATCATAGATAAGTATAGGCAGAGGCAGGAGTGAGTGTTATATTCCCAAGGTTCTGAAAGTAAATTTCCTACCCACTTCCAACCAGTACGGTCAATACGGAGAACCTGGAGTGGGTGGGTGGGTGTTTTCGGAGCAGCTCCAACCTGCTTATCTTTTTGTGGGATATCACTAACAGAACCACATCTGGCCCAGACTGGCTTTCCGCTCTCCAGACTAAGCAGACAGAATGGGGAGCGATCACCAGTGCCATGAGATTTGGTTAAAAGAAACACCATGGAGAAACTAGGATCTCAGGTGGGCCCTTAACAGTGGACTAGATTTGCAAAATTAGGAAAGCCATTCTAGGTGTGAACAATGCAAACAAAGGTGGAGGCATGGGGTCCATTCTGAAAGCCAGTGGGAAGCCAGCATCATGGGACCACAGGCTAATGGTGGCGCTTTGGGAGTCAAGACTGGCCGAGAGGCGAGAGGCCTAGGGGTGAACTAGGATGGCCCTGAAAGCCAGGCTCCAGGTTATAGCCAGCCCGAGGTTTCTTAGCAGGAAAGCAATGCAGTGTACAGGAGACTGAACACGGCTGGGAGAGGAGGAAGGTGATGAGGGCCCATACCTGGGCAGAGGCAAAGGCGGAGGAAGAATAGTGATAGGAGAGTCATTATGAAGATTTGGTGATGGGCTAGACAGATATAGGCAACCTGGAACCTTGGTTACTGGGAGAATGGAGCTGCTGCCGCTGGCGTCAGGGAGCTGTGAAGAGAAAGCGAGGCCTACTAGAAAGATAGACAAGTGAGACTGCCAGAGATGGTGAGACATCCAATAATAGTGTTCTCTAAGCAACACACAGTAGGCCTGTGCACCCAGGAATGACAGGCGGAGCTGTGCTGCAGGTTGCCAGAGAATACCAGCACCTAAGCATAACTCAACAGGCTCAACTCAACTTGTCAGAAGAAAAGAGCCCATCAGGACAACTGCCATGCTCCTGCCATTACCTGCAGAGTCACAGACTTTCAGAGAAATATCAATCTTAGTGTAGCGCTGTCCCAGGTTAGACAATTGGCCAGAGCTGCACAAACCAGCAGTTCTCAGCATCTTCTTATTCCAGCGGATATCCAGTTTCTCTGGCAGCTGAGAAACACAAGCAAACAGTGAGTCAGAAAGCAGTTGTAAACGTGCCAGAAAAATGTTAACTAGGGAGTTTTGCAAATCGAAACATTCTGGGGAGAATAAAAGCCAAGCCGAGGCCCAGGTAAGGACAACCAGCAGGCCATCAGGACACAAGGGGGACCACTCAGAGAACCCTGGACCGCAGGCAAGATCTGTGCTCCCTGGCACAGAGACCGAGTCAGGGGTGGCCAAGGAGAGCCTAGTGATGGGGATGTGATCTGTGTATGAGAGTGCCATGGCACAACTGAAAACACAACTGGGAACTTAAGGTTCCACACATCAGTCATCAGATGTGACATCAGGAAGGGCACCGAAGTATAGGGAACCTTTAGAATAGAACTTTCCCTGCAGAGGTGATCAAGTCTGAAAAACACAATGACCAAAGGGTCTGTCTCTCTGCCTCCAGGTTCTTTCCAATCTAGTCCGTACCCCTGCTTCTGCCAGGTTAGTTTCTTTCATTAGCCACTCCATATCACGTCCCTGTGCAGCAGGGTCTACTGATCTCAATTTAAGTTCCTCCAAGCTGATTCCCAAGGCCCTCCATGATCTAGTCCTACACCATCTAAAAAAAGTTAACGTGTATGGCTGACTATGTCACCAGTCGTGTTCTAGGCCCTTCAGGTGTATT
Organism: Pteronotus mesoamericanus; assembly: GCF_021234165.1. NCBI lineage: Eukaryota > Metazoa > Chordata > Mammalia > Chiroptera > Mormoopidae > Pteronotus > Pteronotus mesoamericanus. Next base: position 5,462,812 of record NW_026555108.1, on the reverse strand, counting down.
CACTTACCTGAGCCAAAGAATAATTCTATGAAGTCAGAGGTACTATGATTGTCCCCATTTTACAGACAAGAGAAGTGAGACCAAGAGGACTTAAGTCACTCGGCCATGGTCACAGTATTCTTCAAGAGGAACCCCCTCTTCCAGATAGTCAAACCTCAACATGTGCCCTCTACTCTATCACTGTTTTTATTTCTCCACTTACCATTTTTCAAGAACCAGAACCAGTCTCACTTCCTCCAAGCAGTCCTATTTCCTGACCACACAGGCTCTCAGCAATATCCCCCTCTGCTGATCTCCCGTAGCAGTAAGTCTGTACTGCACATTATAATCCACAAACATTCTTTCTTTCACATAAGCACGTCTTATCTCCCCACCTAAACTGACACTTCTCAAGGACAGGAAATACGCCGTTAGCACATCTGCACACCTCACAACACCCAAGAGTGATGGGCATACAATAGGTACACTCAATAAGGGCTTCGCCATTGATATTACCTTTTTATTAAAGACAGTGTTGTTGAACAGGTCATACAGTCTCCTGACCAGTTCATCTTTATTTTTCTTGAACTTCCTTCCAGAATACTCCTTTGACTTTTCAATGTCACGCAAAAAACATCCAGGTATGTTGCAATTAAGGTTCCTAGAAAAGGAAATTCAAATGAATCTTGTATGGCTCAACAAATACATAGAAGAAATGCATACATACAGGGCAAGAGAGACTTAGAAAACCTGCTGGTCCCTCCTCCTTCCAGATCCTTATATGTGAGTGTTTCCCAAGGTTCTATTTATAGCCTTTTTCTCTTCACTCCTTGCATATCGTCAGAGATGTGAAGCCCATGGTTTCAACCTCAACAGGAGTGATCCCACACCTACATCTTCAGTCTCCATCTCTCTCCTGAGATACAGTTCTGAGTTTACAATGAATTGTCTGATGCAATTTTCCAACTGATTGACGTGAGCATGTCTCCAGCTCAATGTGTTTAATGATCCAACTTGGGTTCTAACAGGCCGAAAACCTCAAAGACATTTCTTAATTCATTTCTCCCTTACCCTATAGCCAATTATGCACAAAGACAAACCACTGTCTCCTTCCCACCACCTTGTCCATCCCGCCCCTCCTTTCAGCCTCAGTCACCACCCTATATCAAGTTCCTTTCCTCCCCTTTATGCGAGATATGACAGCATTCCTCTGTCTTCCTTGCTTCCAGGCTCTTTTTCTTCTAACAGGACCCACAAACATACCTCCAGATTAATTTTCCTCGGCCATGTCCCAATTATGTCCCACTGACTTGGCCTGGTGATCAAGTCCCAGGTCAAGCTAGTCCCGATTTCTATTTCCAGCTGCCATTCCCACTCTGGCCAAAGTGGGCCACTCAAACATGCCCCTGGATGGGAACTGTGATTGCCCACAGTTCCTTCAGGCCTTGGTACTACCTATTTGCCCAAGGCCTAGAATGGCCACATCTTCACCAAGAACAACTACCTGTGTGGCACTTTATAATTTGCCAAGAACTTCCTTTTGCACTGTGACAACCAATCCTCACAACCACCCTCCAAAGCAACCATCACCAGTCATGATCTCTACTTTACAGATAAGGAAACTGAAGCTCAAAGGTTGTAACTTACCCAAAGTTCACAGAAACACAGTCTTCTGACCCCAATCTCATGGTCTTTCCATTAGACCACTATTGCTGCCCCTCCTTTCAAGGCCCAATTCAAATGCACAAAGAATAGTGCTCCACACATAAAGGACTCACACTTGCAATAACTATTTATTGAAACTAAAGTACTTTTATCTTGGATGGAACACTCCACAAGTCCAAAGAGATGAACCACAGAGCTGGAAAGATAAAACAGGAGCAAACACAGGGAAGTGAGTTTTTGACTTAACAGGACACTCATTAACCCGTAAGCCAGAAAATAAACCCTGTGTGAGGTGGCTGGGGTGGAGAGAGGGAAAAAGCATCTGGTCAGACAAACACAGCTAAAGGAAGGCCTTTCATCCCAAAGCCTAATATGACTAGCATTTCTGCAACAAGTTACTTAATTATAAAAGCAAATTTGCATTAGGAGAGGTGGTAGATGAAGACCTGAACCATCTGCAGACCTCAGCAGAGAACAAGACCCTGCATGTGTTTGTGCACACATCAAGCAGGCCTTGCGGCTTAGCACACCTTTACCTCAATGTCTGTGCCACTGTACTACAGGCTGAGCATCTCCACATCAGAGGAGTCAACAAAGCCCCACATGGAAACATCAGACACTATGACCAGTAAGCAGCCTCCACAGGAACAATGCTAAGCACAACAGGAAGCCTACAGACTGAAACAGGAAGTCCCAAGGCAACAGGGAGCAGTCCAGACAAGCTAGCCTACTTTGCATGATGCAGAGGACAATGTCAAAGGGGCAGCTTTCTTATTTGTCAGGCTCTTCAGTCAAGCAACCTGGGAGTGACCCAAATCACACATTCCTATAGGCAAAACAGCTTAGATATGTATCTAGGAATCCAAAGGAGAAATTTTGCTCAAAGGGGAGGCATCTTAATAGAGAACAAGCCAATCTGCTGTTAGCTGGCTCACCCGGTGAGGAGAGCAAAGCCAGAGCCTCTCTGCTCAGGCCCAAGTTGCTCTGTTGCCCAGCGCTTGACACATCATTCTTCTCCCATTCAGATGCATTGATGGACCCAAAATACAGGTTAAAAAAATAAACAGACAATCCTTCAAGTATTTTCCTTCTCTTGTAAGGTAATTAAGAGCTAAGTATATATTACTCCTGAATGCAATTAAAAACAAATAAAGAAAATTCTGCTTACTACATTGTGTTATTAAGGGAAAAAAAGTGAGAGGTTCCTGGAACCTAAATGAGAAAAATGTATTAATTCCTTGCTTCCTCTAAGTGTTAGCATGTCTTTGGTCTAAATGGCCTGTTATTTTTGGTATCAATTTTATATAGCTTAATAAAAATAATGGAACTATAAACAATCTATTTCACCCAAATGTCTAATGAAGCTTGAAAAACTTGCAAGCACACAAACAAGTAGTGAGAGTAACTGAGTTCATCCAAAGCACCAGAAAAACCTGGAAGACAATCCTGACTTTGCTCTCCCTCCGATTCCAGTGGGTTGGAACAACACGTCCGTTCTGCCTTCTCACCATTGCCGTTGCGTTTGCTTTGCTTTAGGGCAAACTGGTGGCCATGAGGCTGAAGAAAAAGAGTATCTTGTTTGGTTACACAACACTCTTTAACCCAAGTTAAAGGGCAAAGGAAACCTCAGAGTCCAGGGCTGCTGTGGGGGCAAAACAGCTCCGGTTGCCCAGGGAACTGCAGGGGTCTTTGCCCAGCTCTGGTAGGGGAAAGCGAGAAGGGGAGAGGCAGGGAGCAGCCACAGCCTCCTCCTGCTTATGCCTTCCCAATTCAGGGATGGGAACTTTGTCCACCTCCTCCACCAGGTTCCTTCACCCCCCTGAATCCCCTGACTCGTGCCCAGTGGGCTGCTTAACATCTGACAATCAGGCAACCAATTCCTGTTTGGCTGAACACAAGCAGTACATACCCTGGCTCATGCCGGTGAGATGGCTGTTGAGATTTCACTGCTCGGGGTTTCCTCTTTGGAGGCTGAACCTGCTTTGTCTTCGAAGGCTGAGCCCGCTTTCTCTTCAAAGGCTCAGCTGGCTGAGCCCGCTTTCTCTTCGAAGGCTGCTGATTTCCCTCCAAAGGCCGAGCCCGCTTTTGTCCTCTAACAGCTGAAGAAATAACAGTTGAAGAGATACCAATTCATTTGTTCCCTGAAAAGTGGTCCTATCAAGCAACTAGCAGAAACCCAGGAGCAGCCCCCACAGCCAAGTCCAGAGCAACATCTACAAGCGACAACTGTCTGAAGCCTGCATGCTGCTCTCAGTCAGCATGAATGATTTTACAGCCGTGATGCAGAGCTGCCAGCGGAATAAGCTGGGTAGGACTCTATCACAGGCCCTGAGACCTATAATGAAGTCACAGGAGCAAGCATGCAGGTTAGACTGCAAGGGTAACTAAGGCGTGAGCAGTGTAAGTAGCATGGCCTCTCTCACACATGTGCTCTGAGCAAAGTGGCTCCTGTCCTAGGAAGTACCTTCACCAACAGGAAAGCCAAATATTCCCACCATTGTCTAGCACCTGCACTGCCGGTGGCTCTAGCCAGAGGCTTACGTGTCAGTAATGTGCATTCATTTATTTAAAATATTTATTAAGCATCTGTTATGTGCCAAACACCACACTAGACCTTGGGAGAGACTGAAAGACCAGTAACTGTCCTTCAATCAAGAGGCTCACCGTCTACTGGGGGGACAGATTCAGACATGAGTGCTTTAGTAGAGGCAGGGCCAAAGAACTGTGAGAACCCAGGAGAGAGGAGCAACTCTGACAGCTTCCTACAGGAAGCGACAACTGGGCTGGGGCCTCAGAAAAATGGGATATCCTCAGGACAGAGGTCAGGGAGAAAGCACTCTAGGCAGATGGAATGGTGAATGCTAAGACTTGGGCATTCCCACCCCCGCCCCCTACTCCTAGAAAGATCATCATTGGGATGGTGGCCTCCCTTGGCTACCAGGCAGCTGCGGAAATGGCACAGGGCTGGTAGGCAGGAGAGGCAGGCCTGACAAGACAGACAGATTCAGGACAAAGGGCAAGGCAGGCACAGCTGGCACACTAGGTGAGCCAGGCACGTCCCGCAGGGGGTCAGGGGACAGGGATACTTGGGTTGACCAGCTTACCGGGTATCACACATATATTTTTGGTTTTACATTTCCTTTTCCTTGGTTGGTCCACCACAGGTAGAAGCTCTCCATCAGCTGGCCTCTTCCTACCTGAAATCCCTAGTTTAGCCTTAAACTCTTTCAGTGGCTGGCAGAGATCTCCACCAGTATCCGATGAATCGCGTGGGGGGTCAGCAACCTGCATCGTCTCCTTTTTGGCTGAGGGGCTTTGGCCCCCGACAGATGAATCGCGTGGGGGGTCAGCAACCTGCATCACCTCCTTTTCAGCTGAGGGGCTTTGGCCCCCGACAGATGAATCGCGTGGGGGGACAGTAACCTGTATTGTCTCCTTTTTAGCTGAGGGGCTTTGGCCCCCGACAGATGAATCGCGTGGGGGGTCAGCAACCTGCATCACCTCCTTTTTAGCTGAGGGGCTTTGGCCCCTGACAGATGAATCGCGTGGGGGGTCAGCAAATGGCATCACTTCCTTTTTGGCTGAGGGGCTTTGGCCCCTGACAGATGAATCGTGTGGGGGGTCAGCAAACGGCATCATCTCCTTTTTGGCTAAGGGACTTTGGCCCCCGACAGATGAATCGCATGGGGGGACAGTAACCTGCATCACCTCCTTTTTGGCTGAGGGACTTTGGCCCCCGACAGATGAATCACGTGGGGGGTCAGCAAACAGCATCACCTCCTTTTTGGCTGAGGGACTTTGGCCCCCGACAGATGAATCGCATGGGAGGACAGTGACCTGCATCATCTCCTTTTTAGCTGAGGGGCTTTGACCCCCGACAGATGAATCGCGTGGGGGGACAGTAACCTGCATCGTCTCCTTTTTGGCTGAGGGACTTTGGCCCCTGAAAGATGAATCGCGTGGGGGGTCAGCAAACGGCATCACCTCCTTTCTAGCTGAGGGGCTTTGGCCCCCGACAGATGAATCGCATGGGAGGACAGTAACCTGCATCGTCTCCTTTTTAGCTGAGGGGCTTTGGCCCCCGACAGATGAATCGCGTGGGGGGACTGTAAGCTGCATCGTCCCCTTTTTAGCTGAGGGAGTTTGGCCCTCATCTGATGAACTGTCTTCTATTACCACAGGACCCTCCATTGGACCCTTCACAGGACCCTTCACAGGACCCTTCACAGGACCCTCCACATCACTAGCATCATCATCACTGATAACTATTGGCAACTCCTGGGACTTAGGCTTCTCCTGAGTATCAGAAAGCACTTCCACAATCTCATCTGAAATTTAAGAGGCACAATCACATATAAGCAGACGTCCTCCACCCCCACCCCCCAGACATTCAGCCAGATTATTGAGCAGAAATTAAACAAGCAGGGAACTGTGGCATAGGAATCACATTTAAGAATTAGTTAGTTTAGATTATTTTCCCCTCTATTAGTTTTTTACTTTACAGAGAGCAGCGACAGATAAAATAGCAATCCAAGCCCAGTGGCAATTTTCAAACATTCTCTGAACAGCACAATGTAAGTGCTCAGAGGCTCCCTAACACAGCAGCTCTGCAGACTTGTATATTTCCCATCGAGTTCAATTTCTATTAATTTAAAGGACTATCCTTTCATTTGAGATTGGGGGTCTCATGAAACTTTCAATGCTTTTTACTTTATGAAATTACAGTGATAGTAGATGATAGTTGGAGTGCATTTCCATCATCATACAAATTAAAAATAGGCAATTGTATGTTTGCTACCAAAATTTCATTTTCTCACAAGTCCCTAAGTGCAAAGTGCTCAGAACCACTGATGTAAGATGGAGGAGTTAAGTCCTGACGGCAGCACTGGGGGGCCCTGGGAACATTCGCAAGGTCCTCCTTTGCCCTCAGGTGAAGGTCCCCTCTGCATTGCAGCACCTGGACCCTCTTGTTGTTCAGGCACAGCCAGAGAGAAGGAGGAAGAAACAAAATTCGAGTGGACAGGTGGTGAAACAGCAGGCTAGGGTTCTAAGCCACCCCTCCTTCCGCTGCTCTGCTACCCCAGCTTAGCTAGGAAACACCAGCCAACGGTAGCTCTTGGGTAGTGACCAAAGAAGTAGCCAGTACTTTAACTAGGCACCTATGTATCATGGCCTACCCCTTGTACTAAGCAAAGATGAGTAAAATACCATCCCTGATGCTTAAGGAGCTCCTAGTCCTCCTACATTTCACACCCACTGCAGAGGTTCCGAGCCAGAGTTAAAGCTCCACACCTCCCAGAAGGTTAAAAGGACTCCTGACTCCAAAGAGGCAAGGATTTGCTACGGGAAACAAGATGTGAAAAAAAAAAGGAATCTCTAGAAAGTACCCAGGGAATGGCAAAAGGCAAGGATAAGGAGCTAGATGGAGAAAGCATGGTTCCCCTAGAAGTCACCTGCTGGCCCACGGTCATCACCCACCCATCTCCCTCAGACAGGAAGAAGGAGCCCGTGCCTCTCTCACTCCTCTTTCTTCCTCTTTGTCACTCCCACGGATAGAGGAGGAAGAAAGGCGGAAGAGGGAGGAGAAGGGCAGCCTGCCTTCATTCTTCTCAGTCTCTGGACTTGACTTTCTTCCCTCTGATCCCTTGACATAGTGCTACGTAGCTGAGAACTGGACTGAGAGAAATGCCTGGGTCTGAGGCAGCAGCAGGAACAGTCGCGCCTGTGTCAGGAAATCTACCAACGGCTGTGAGCATCCAGCCACGTCCACGCCCGGCACACAGGAGGAAAGAAATGGTGCAGAACACAATGCTGGCTGACTTATCCTGAAATGCCTGTGTGTGACGGACCAGCCTGCAGAGCTCAGCTGCTTCCCTAAGGTTGTGGTATACTTGCCTTCGTTACCAGTTTTCGGGGGATTAGCTTGCTCTTTCCCGGGGAGCTGTTCATTATCCGAATCCAAGTCAATCACTTCGGTGCTGAGGGATGAGATAGGGACACATCAATGAAAAGCATGAATGACACATTCTTTTCATGACATTTTCTACCTTTTCTACACTGACCGGCATCGTTTCTTAAACGTTGTGTTCATTTGTTTTCCTGCAGCGACTCTATTCAACTACTCAGTCATTATTCCTGACTTTCCATCTTTCTACTCAATCTTTCCATCTGCCTCAATCCTTTCAAAAGGAGGTGACTGTCAAGTACTCAGAGTAAAATGAGCAGCCAGAGGGTTATGCATTCAAACACTTCAGGTGCAGGGGGAAATTGTTTAGGGAAACATCATGTTAACTGTCACTTTTACCAACATTGAGATCCAGCTACCCAAGAAGGGCGGAGGGCAGGTTTCTCCACGGTGCCGGCAGCCAGCACCGCTGCCCTACTTGACAGACCGCTCTGGTGGGAGTCAGCCTCAAGAGCACCCCTACGCCACCCAGGGTGCTGGTGCCACGCAAGCACCCCTCGGGGCCCCTCATTCTCAGTGGGCCCTGGTGCTTGGGTCAGAGGTTCTAGAAGGTTGGAATTCGCCACCTCTCTGTATTTCCCAAATAGTGTACAGTAAGCCTGATACTCCTTTATGAGGAGGACAGCTGGAGGGCCTGTCTACACCTGTTACAGATATGAGTCTGTCCATCTGTTTCCACCACATTACCACTTTTAAGCCACCAAGTTGACAGGCCTTTGCTATCCTGTTGACCTTAAAATTCTCTTTTCTTACCCTGACTGATGTGGCTCAATGGACTGAATGCCAGCCTGCAAACCAAAGGGTCACTGATTCGATTCCCAGTCAGGGCACATGCCTGGGTTGTGGGCTAGGTCCCCAGTGGGGGGCCTGCGAAAGGCAACCACATATGGATGTTTCCCTCTCTTTCTCCCTCCCTTCCCCTCTCTCTGAAAATAAATAAAATCTTTTTAAAAATTCTCTTTTCTTGATTTCCAGAATACTGTTCTGTTTTCAGTTCTCTTCCCACCTTTCCACCCACTCCTTCTCACTCCTTTCCCTCAACTCTATCCCCAGAGTTTAGCCACAGCCCTTTCATACCCATCCGATCAGTCCCTTGGGATATTGGGTAAGCATTATCTTTCTGCCAGCCCAACTCATTCTAGCCTATCCAACTTTGCTTCTGACTCTTAGCTCCTCAGTTCCAACTTCCTACCTGGATGTCCTGTGTGTAGGGACAATTTTTCATCCGCATGCACAGGAATAGCCCTCCCAACTGTTGATCAATGGCATCTGTTCTGACCACTGTGGCAGCCATCCTGCCTAAGCCCTGTCTGTACTCTATGGTTGGTAAATGTTTTGAGCATCAGCCCTGCCTACAGGCCCCTTAATTTTACCATGCCCCAAACTGAACTCATCACTTTCCTCCCCAAATCCACCCTTCCTACAGTATCCTATAGAGAGAAGCCGCCCAGCACTGAACCAAGATCTGTAGGCACTCTTGGCAGGCCCCTTTTAAGACACATTTTCTATACATATTTAGTCTAGTAGAGGCAGGAAGAAACCAATTTTTCTATTTAAAAATGGGATACTTTTTCATTTATCAAGGACTTTAGTATGTATAGTACTATAAACCACACTACTTCTAAGGATCCATGATAAACTATTTAAAATATAAAATTCAAGTGTGATAACTCATCGGACTCTTGGATTTCCTTGACTCTACTTACTATATCCACTAGAAAGCTGGAGTTAAAATGTGTTCCACATTGTAACTGGTTCTATCTCTGAAAGCTTCATTTCTCAGGATATCCGAAGCTACACTTCCTGCAATGTTACTTACCCAGAGTTTAAGAAAGAGCAAGAACAACAATCAGAGATCCACTGCCTGTTATTCCCATCATAATAAAGCTCTTCCACCAATTCTTGAAAAAGAGAAAAAAAAGAAACAAAACTCTTGCACTAACCCAAGAGTAAAAACTGATCAGCACCTATGTAGTGGAGACTAGAAGAGATGGTTCAGAGACATTTTGAAGAAGAATCTGACCAATAGATAATGGGCCGGAATTAAGGAATCTAATATTTTGAACCTGGTTGTGAGTTCACAGAGAAAAAGTGATGTCTATTCTGACATCTTACCTGAAACATTGTTCCATAAGGAAGGTCAAATTTCACTAATTCTACTCACCACACGTTCCTCCTCCGCGTGATCCTTCTGGCCACCACTAAATCAGAGAAAGAAAGAGGGCATCAGAAAGCACCTGCAGCATGGCAAAATTTGCTTACCCATGTTTTTAACTCCCTAAAACCAAAGTCCAGAAATTGCAGCTGTTTAAAATTTGTGGTGGACTCGTATATTTCCCATGAGAGACAGAGAGGAAATCAAAATAAGGAGACCTAGACTGAAAAGGGTCGAGGAAGAAAATTAGAAAAGGAGCATGAGGAACTTCCTGAGACAGCCCTACAAGAGACAGACCCAGCTCACACCCAATTTCCCAAATCACATTTCGGTCATCTCCACAAAGGCATGGTTAAATTACATTTTAAAATGCAAATTATTGTTTTCAGTGCAGTCTACTTACAGAACTCAATTTCTTCATCACTGCTTGAGTCCAAAACAATGCTATAGCAAAAATAAAACAGATATTGTTTTAAAGGAAAACGACATTGTAAGCAACCGAATGTCAAAAATATCAAATGAGGAGAACCCCCAATCATAGTTTCTGAAGTGCAAATTGGTTTTAAGGGCTTATGAAATTCAGATCACAATAGGGGAACAAAGAAAAATTGAAGTAACTCGCTGTTTATTAGAGAATCGAACACAAGGAAAGAACATTATTTGAGTATCATTAGGTATCAGTGAGAAGCCTGTTTTCTGCGTAGTGATTTCTTTCTATTTAAAGATATAAAAGTGATTTCTGCCCTGGCCAATGTGCCTCAACTGGTTAGAGCATCATCCCATAACCGAAGGGTTGTTGGTTCAACTCCCCATCAGGATACATGCTGAGGTTGCGGGTTGATCCCTGGTCCAGGTGCATACGGGAGGCAACCAACCAATGCTTCTCTCTTGCATTGATGTTTCCCTCTCTCTCCTTTCCTCTCTCTCTAAAAGCAATAAAAAAAATGTCCTGGGGCGAGGAGAAAAAAAATAAAGATATAAAAGTGAATTCTGAGAAAGGAGCCACAGGGGAAAGGACTTATGGGTGAAGAGAACACAGTGAAAAATGAAAAGGGCAAAATAACAAGGAGGACATCTCCAGGAACTTTACTGCTTGAAGAGACTACTATGAGTGCTACCACTGGAACTTCGCTAGAAAGGGGAAGCAAAGGGAACTAACAAGACATTGAGATTAATAAACTGGGGAACATAAGCCTGTTTGCTTGCTAGCCAGGAAGCTAAAGCTTCACACCCCAGGGGATCATAGCATTGCTCCGCCAAGGAGATTAACACCCCTCACTTCCCCTCTGCAGAACCGGACTGTTCAGGGGCACGGGAGGAGGCGCCAGACCAAAGAGGCCTGTCAGTCTCACTAGGGATTGTAAACCCATCCAAAGTCCGCAGAAGTTTGGGAAGTTGATTTCCAAACTTTTGAAAAAGCACCTGGTCTGTCCCAAACCCATGCTCCTGGTTATAATCCCTGGGGGAAAAAAGAAACACTCTCTTTTTCTTGCCCACCCAGTGATGCACTCACCGCACGCACTCGTGCGGTCTCTCTCTATAGCTGTGTGGCCACAGCAGCTGCTATGGACTCATGTGGACTCTGCCACTGGAGCAGCTGGGAATAAGCTAAGCTGCCTGGATGGGGACTGAGACCGCTTAGCAGCCGCCTGCAGGTTCCTAAGGGCTAAGCTATGACATAAAGCAGAAACTCTGGACACTGGCTTTTCTGTTGACCCTACTGAGGACAAGACTGAACCTTTTCCACTGTGGGACAGAAAGAGATGGGACATTGGAAATCCAGACGGCCTCTATTTCCGCACGAATAAAGCATACACACCACAGTCTCCCATGCGTGCGTCCTTGAAATGCTTTCCTTGTGATCCCATGCAAGAACCTAATTCCCACCCACAACGTCAGGCCTACTATCTAGGCAAACAGACAAACGCTGGAGTCCACTTCTTGGTGAACAAACAAAGGGTGATTTCAAAACTGCAACTGCTCCCTGCCCGGAGCTATGATGTTAGGGCCTCTGGCTTCTCTGCCTCACAATTTGCCAGGGCCCTCGTACTCATTCTTCCCCACCTGGTGGTGGCCCAAGGTGAGGCCAAAGCACACCAGATAGCAGCCGACCGGATAGCCCATCATCAGCCATGCACGATATAGATCCAAAATCCAGCCTGAAGTCATGCTGCAATAAGCATACTTCAGTGCTGAAACCAGCTACATCCTAGGACCTAATCATAGGTCACCTTAGCATTAGTTCTCATGACAGAACTCACAGAAGACACCAAAAGCACTAAAGAAGGTGAACCTAATAGTTATAGGGGCTTACATGCCTTTATATGGCTTTACATAATATTTATAAGGTTTATGAAATAGTCACAAGGTTTACAAATGAAAAGGTAGCCTTAACCACTTCTTGGGAGACTTTTATTTTAGCCTTGAGGTTGATTACAGGACTGATTGGGTGGATACCTTTTCAGTCTTTCAAGACACATGCTGGCTCTCTCCCCTAATTAAATTTCCTATTCATTTATTCATCACTGTACACTGGACTTACTAGGTAGTAGGCTTCAAGCTGTTTTTTTTTGTTTTTTAAATTAAGAAAAAACAGTTTTTGCTAGGTGTAAGGTTTCCCAGGTTTTGCTCAAAATGTGACCTCGGTTACCTCAAAACCTACTATTAATAAATAGCACTGTACATGAACTAAACCACATACTTCAACTATTTTCTGTGTTATGCACAAACACACACATTTTTTTAGAAGTCAGGCAAAAAGAACAAAGGATTAGAAACATGACACAAAAAACTAGACAACAGAGTCCTAGCTGGTGTGGCTCAGCTGAGTTGGGTGTTGAACCGCAAAGCAAAAGGTCACTGGTTTAATTCCCTGTCAGGGCAAATCCTGGGTCTAAATCTAAACAACAAAATAAATCACAAACAAAACAGAAACAGATTCATAGATACCGAGAACAGACTGACAGTTGTCGGGGGGAGGGATGCTGGGGAACTAGGCGAAAGAGGTGAAGATATTAAGAAGTACATATTGTTAGTCACAAAACAGTCACAGGGATGTCAAGTACAGCGTAGGGCATATAATCACTAATATTGTAATAACTGTGTATGGTGCCAGGTGGGGACTGGAAGCATCAGGGGGAGCACTTTGTAAAGGATATGACTGCCTAACCACCATGCTGTACACCTGAAACTAATACAAAATAATACTGAATGTAAGCCGGCATTGACAAATAAAATTTAAAGTTCTTTAAAAAATGAAACAAAAAAGCTTGGCCTAAAAAATAAAGTACCAATTAGACTTTGGTGGATCAATGAAGGCCAGTCCCCCGCCCTTTGCGTGATCTATTTCAGTAGCACTTGGGCCCTCAAACTGCCAAAACCCCCCTTACTCTGTGAATGACCTTGTCTCCTAAGTCACTGGGAAAATAGAAACAATCAGACAGGAATGCTCTCATCCTCCCGCCAACAAACCTACAGACCTATCTGTTAATGACACCCGACTCCCGGCCCTCTCTATTCTCAACAAGAGCATAGCATTCCCACCACTATCTGAGCCCAAGCCCTCCCTTGTCTTTGGATCTCGTCTCCCTCTCACCTCCTCAAGGATTTTGCTCCTGCAATTTTCTGTGCTGCATTATTGACCCCTCTCTCCTGGTTCTTTGTTCCACTATCCCTAGACCCCATGTCCCCCAAATTCACATGTCTAGCATTGAACTCTCCACTGAAATCCAGCTATCTGCATAGCATCTTGGATACTACTAAGTATTTAGAACGTAACATGGCCAACACAGAGCTCCTGATTCCCTCCCTCAGTCCTGTTCCTATACCAGTCTTACCCATCTCAGTCAGTGGTACCCCCATCTACCCAGTAACACAAACCAAAAACCTAGGAGTCATCCTTGACTTGTATCTTTCACCTCCCACATCCAATCCAAGAGCAAGACCTGTTGGCTCTACCTCTAGAGTAAACTTCACCTAAGACATTATTAATATGTACCTCCAAGAAAGAAAAAAACACTGCCAAGCGATGACATGCTATCAAACATATAATATATCCCAATTTCAGAAATGCTGAAAATGTGAAAACATGCCTCAGAATTGACATACTACAGTATAGCCTATATTCACACGAACCTCTGCAACCCCACTATTACTGTCCTACTCTAAACTACTGTCACTTCTCACCAAACTTCTGCAACTCTAGCACTTGGGCCTCCGTTTTAAAAGAACTATTTATCTCATAGGGCTATTGGGAAAATTAAGATAATGTCTGCCCTCCTTCAGGACTGTGGACTGCTCCCCCATCCTCTTTACACTTTACTGTATTACATTTTACCACACTATACTGTAACTGCCCGTCTACATGTTTCTATCTTCCATCCTAGACAGTAAACCACACAAGGATTTGGTAGTATATCTGACTGAGGGTCACACAGAGAGCTAGGATTTTACCTTGTGCATTTTTTAAAATCACACACATTCATTCTTTTTAGTTGAATACTGCCAACAAGCATCTTCATGCATTCAGTTACTTTCATAAATTAGATTTTCCCAAAATTGAGTCCCCAAAGTCCAATTACTCAATCAAAAGTATGGCCAATTTTATAGCTCTCGGCACATTTACTTAATCGTTTCCGAGGCATGTGATTCAGTTTACAATGTCAGCAGCATTGCTATGACAGAATTCAGTATTTTGAACTTGCACATTTAAAAGGTAAGTAACTTTTAAGTTAGCATTTCTTCTTATTACTTAAGATGTTTGTTTGCTGCATTCTTTTGCTAAGCTCCCCCATTTTAATGACTATCACAAAATAATGTGTACCAGTTTTGTGACTGATAAAAGCCACTGAAAAGAGTGAGGAAGAGGAACGCTTTGTGCCTGTTCTTTCCACAGTCCTACTCCCTAGAGATAAACAATGTATTTTATTTATTCTTTTAGAAAGTTCTTAAGCATGTGCACATACCAGCACAAGTGCACACAACTTTTCTTTTTACTCCTCACCCAAGGATATATTTATTGATTTTAGAGAGAGAATATGCAGGGGAGAGATAGAGACAGACAGATAGGGAGGGAGGGAGGGACGAGAGAGTGAAACATCGATTGGTTGCTTCCCATATGCGCCCTGACAGGGCATCTAACCCACAACCTTTCGGCAGACAGGACAAAGTTCCAACCAACTGAGCCACCTGGCCAGGGCCATGCAACTTATTCTGTGTGCGCGCGCACATACACACACACAAGTATTATGCTACATGAGTTGCTCTGCAGCTTGCGGTTTTTCACTTGGTATACCTTAGTAGTCTGTCCATTATCAGTACATATAGCTCTTGTCACATTTTTTGCATGAACCTCAATTTATTCACTCATATACCCTTAGGACATTTATGCTTCTTCCCCATTAGTGGTACCACAAACAATGCTGCAGTGAATATCCCTGTATGTATTCATCTGTGTACTCATAATTAAGCCATATGTCCTTCTTCCACTGAAATGAACAAAGACCAAAACAATCTGTGTACGTCTGCAGATGATTAAATGAACATGAATTACCGGGAGAAGGGATAGGGGAAAAGGGGAACAAAGTCTAGAGAAAATAAGAGTGAACTACAAAAAGAGCATGTATGATATGACCACATTTATGCACTTACAGGAGTACATGTATACAGAAATTAAATTGTTCTAAAAGAAAAAGTCCTGGTAATAGAATTATTGGGTTAAAAAAAAACATGGACATTTAAAATTTTGATAGTGCCAGACTGCCCTCCAAAAAGGTTGCACCAATTTATATCCCCACCATGACTGCAGGAAATTGCCTTTTTCCCTACAAATTGGCCAATTCTGGGTATGATCCAACTTTTAAAAATCTGTACCAATCTAAAATATAAAAAATTGTATCTCATTTAATAAAAGTTTTCATTTCTTTAAATAGAATTAAAAGTTGAATAAATTTTAATGTCTATAGGCCATTTGTATTTTTTCCTGAGAATTATCTTCTTTCACACCTTTTTATCCATTTTTTTTCTTTTATTGATTCTAGAGAGAGGAGAAGGGAGGGAGAAAGAGGGAAACAGCGATGTGAGAGAGGAACATCGATCAGCCACCTCTTGCATGTGCCCCAACCTGGAATCAAATCCACGACCCCCTGGCTTGCAGGACAACACCAAACCAACTGAGCCACACCAACCAGGGCATATATCTTTTAATCCATTTTCTATTTGTTTTTTCACCTTCTTAAAATTATTGGTATGTAGCCCTGGCTGGTGTGGCTCAGTTTGTTGGAGTGTTGTCCAATAACCAAAAGGTTGTGGGTTCAATTCCTGGTCAGGGCACATGCCTGGGTTGCAGGTTTGATCCCTGGTCTAAACACGTGTGATCAGCAGTCCTGGCATGTACGGAAGGCGGCCAATCGATGCTTCACTATCACATTGATGTTTCTCTCTCTCCCTTTCTATCTCAAACGCAATGAAAAAGTGTCCTCAGGTAAGGATAAAAATAAATAAGTTAATAAAGAAATGAATCAATAAAATTACTGATAAACATTCTTTGTAGATTAAGGAAAATAGCAAATATTTTGTATCTTATCATTTTTATGATTTTGTTTAATATCAAACTTAGAAAGACCTTCTCTAGTCCAAAATTATTAGAAACAAAATCCACCTATATTTTCAAATATTTTAAATGGTTTCAATTTTTATTTTAAAATATTTCATCCATGTATAATTTGTTTTGGTATAAGAATTGTAAGGTATGAATCCAATTCTTATTTTTTCCCAAATGGTCAGCCAATTATCTCCAAATTATTTGCTGATTAATCTATCTTTTCCTCACTAGTTTGAAATGCCATTTTTATCATGAACTAAATTTTTTAAAGTATTTGAATCTATTTCCAGACTCTGTGTTCTGTGGTTTCTATATTCTCTCATATTATATACTTACTTGCTTGTCTGTGAAGGAGGAAAACAGGGCAGTGTCCCAGGAGAAGACTTAGAGGAGATAAGATCTCTTAAAATACTGTACCTCCTTCCCGCGGAGGAGAATATTACATGTGTATACCTCTAGAGGGCTACACTATGAATGGGGTGGAAGTAACATAAGGACAGGTTTCAAGTTCTTCAGCATGAAGAAAATTTCAGAAATTACCCTGTATACATATTCAACAATGCCATTGTGTTACTTAATAGTTGTGCGTTCCTGGCCACTTAACAGAGATGTGATATAGAGCGGTGGTCCCCAACCTTTTTGGCATCAGGGACCGGTTTGGTGGAAGACAATTGTTCCATAGATGGGGGGTGGGGGTGGGGGGGGATGGAGGCAGGAGGCATATCTCAGGCGGTAATGCGAGCCAAGCTTCCCACGCTGGCCTCTCGCTGCGTGGCCTGGTTCCTAACAGGCCACGACCAGTACCAGTCCGTGGCCTGGAGGCTGGGGATCCCAGATAGAGAGTATTAATGTATTGGGTAGGAGGTTGGATTCCTGTTATTCTAAGATCCCTTTTATAATCCTCATTTTATAACTAACCAAGTTATACACTCTACAGACTCAGAATAAAAATTTTTTTAAGAAGTTACTGAGAAAGTCGTTTTGCTAACAGAGTAGGACTAAACTAAGAGAAGAGGGAATTTTTCAAATCTCACCAAACATCCTTAGCCTTTGATCGGCCACCTGGTTTTCTGGACATGTTCTTGCCTGTAGTCAAGACAAAGATACATTGTGCATTTGTCTTTGAGCAGCTTTTTCACTCTAATCTCATAGCAAAACTTTGCTCCAGGATATGAGAAGTATTTAAATTTCTTTGTTGCAAAATGCCTGCACGGAGAAAACTGCTGACGAGGAGCAGCACGTCCTTCTCCAACCTTGCCCCCATCAATGAGGAAGCCCAAAGCACCTGATATTGTCACCGCAACCGCCACGTGCTACGGAGATGTGCAAGGAGGACGATTCTCCTCCTTACATTCCTCCACATTGTGAGGTTTTCGGGTGCACTAACCCCTACTCGGTCTCCCACCCAGTGCTCTTTCCCCCAATTTTACCCCCCATACCAGCCCTCCACTCTCCCAAGAACTTTACTTCCCTTATTCCTGCCTCCATCTCAAGAAGTCTACCTATAAAGCTTTGAACCTTCTAACTTCCCCCACCCCTTAAACAGACCAGACCACCACACCCCCGCCACACCTCTAGCCAACCACAACCTTCCCACTCCGGCTTTCCCCCTGCAGCCAACCAGGCCTCAAACTCCACTCACCCCGCCCATGATCCCACCCCCCTGCTTCCGCCTCTCCTCATCAGGAGAGCTTACACTGGGAAGCCTAGACCCCTCCCCCACTACCCAATCAGGCCTCGAATCTTCCACTCACCCTGCCCATAACCACCAGCCGCCACCCCTGCTCTCCCCCCCACCCCACCCCCCGCCTTCTGCCTCTCCTCATCAGGAGAGCTGATGCTGGGAAGCCTAGACCCCTCCCCCACCCCACTTCCAGCCAATCAGGCTTAAACTCCTTCACTCATCCAACTTGCCCATGCCCCTCCTTGTACCTCTCCTCATGAAGAGAGCTTCCACTGAGGCCTAGATCCCTCCCCCACTCCCGTCTCCCACCTCCAACGGTCTCGCATTACCCGGGCCCGCCTTACATCCACTTCTAACCGGATTAGGCATCGACCCCCCCACCCTGAATTCCACCCCCCGGTTGCCATCTTGGCCAGCCAGCCTTCCATCGACCACCTGCACACACTGTCCACCTTCCCCCCCAACCCCGACTCACGCCTCACTCCCCGAGCCGAGCCGTTTTTCCACCGTTCAGCCCAAGTACCAGACCCTCCCCACAGCTTCATGCCACCTCCTAGGTCTACTCTCTCAGGCTCCCACTGGCGCCGCCAACACCGCTCCCCACCCCTGCCCCCCACACATTCCCCATCTTTAATTTAGCGGAGTTAGTACCACTACAAAAAAACAAGCCCCCCTTCTTCTGAAAGCCCTTTTTTAAAAGTGGAAACAGACAAAACGTTTTGCCAGAATCTCCATCCCATGGTTCGTGGATGATCAGTGCCCAGGGTGTACCGCGATCCTGAATTAAGTCTGCTCAGCTAGGGTGTTTTCAAGGTCATTTCCCTTTCAGTACCCATCTCAGCCCCTTTAGTCACCTACCTTCTTCTGCCGCGTCTGGAGTAGCCGACTGCCACTCAGCTCCCACCTCGGCTGGAGGCTGAGATCCCAAGCGGTGAAAAAGGACCGCAGTCCTTTGGGCGCAAGCTTTTATAGAGCCCGCCTGAGCGGGAGGTAGTATCCTGCGTGTTCCCGCCTCCCGTACCCACCTATCACAGTCCACTATCACGACTTGGTTGTGAGGCAGATTTGAACTTCGCGCTCTGAATTCAAATTTGCAACAATCTTTGTGCTTCTCATCCCGTCCGGGAGGTACTCCTTAGCCGTCCCGAAAGCGCCATTTTCTGCAGAGCTCCGAGCCCCCAGTTCATTTCTGTTTGCTTGGCAATCCCTAAATTAACTTTCCGGGTGACAGGAGAAAACTGAGCTGAATCCTCCCAAAGTTTCTCCATCCTTATGAGGACTTGGACAGGCGAGCCCAGTCCGTTCCTTACTTGAACTGCTGGAACCTCTGAGGCTGTCCGCTTGCCCTCCAAAGTACTCGGCGCCGGCGGGGAGGGCACCTAGACCCCTAGATAAGAGCAAAGCAGCAACCCAGCAGTGTTTGGCAACACTGACGTTTGCTTCCAAAAGCCTCCGAACCCAGGAGATAAAGAGGAGTTGGTTACTTGAAGTTTTTTGGCACTCGCTCCAAGCACACTGAGAAAAACGGGAAGCAAACACTTTCTAGATTGTGCCCGTTTCTCTGGAAGGCACCTATACATTTCATACTTGAACCATCTGGCCAACAGAATACAAATACCACGTCCCAGCATTTAAAGATATCAGTAACATTGGTTTATTTCATGCTAGGCACTGCTCCTAGTGCTTGGTGCACATTTAATCCTTACAGCACTTGAAAAAGCAGGCAACGCGGGCACTCTCGCTTCACAGTGATCGCATCCATGGCTGGAGAGTTGGCAGAGCTGGGATTCCAACCCCAGAAAACAGTAGTACCAAAACCTAAACTCTTTAGCACCGAACTGCCTACATATATAAAAGTGCTTTGAGTTGAGAGGGAATTGGATAAAAGATGCTTATCATTACCATCTTATCTCTTGAACAAACTCGCAACTTTGCCTCACTACACGCCTATTCTATAAAAAACAGGGGTTAGGGAACTGTGTGCCTCGGGGGCTTGGGCGATGAAGCTGAAATGTTAGCTGCAGTTAATATTAAGAGCCATGTGCTTCAAGTAACGAGTGGGTTAGAATTGGAATCAAATCTTAAATTACACATGTTTATTCAAGGTGCACAAGCAATTCCTTTAATAACTAATGCAGATTTCTAACAGACAGAAGAGGGTGGGAGTGAGAACTTTTATGAGTAGGTTACTGGACACATTTCTTCCCCCACTATCTTTTAGGAAACAAACTAATCCACGTTAGGGTTTTGAGGGCCACAATCCACGGAAGTCAGGAGGTAAACTACCCGAAATTTTATTGACAAGGATTCTCACTTATCTCTCTGAGAAAACGGGCAGCTAAATAAACAGCCTGTTCTGGTCCCTGATGCGCTGCTATTTGTTTTGGTTCCCTCCCTCATACCAGTGGCCGAGTTCAACCACTGCACAGAGCAGAAAGGAAATGGCCACCAAAAGAAAGACCACAAGCAAAACAGGAACAAGCATGAATGGGTGTGCTGGGAGAGGGAGGCTTTGTCATCTTAAAGGGTCATGTGCCAGGCCCACCCTCCACCACACTGGGCTGAGAAAACTAAATAATTCTTAGTATCATAACCGCCCTAGGGAAATCCGGTCGTTTGTAGTTATGAGCTGTTCAAAAGTGGGTTTCGTCATTGGATGACCAAATCATTCCATCCAACACTCAATCTAACAGAACACAAACTACATCAGCCATGTTAAGGGCAAATCATTCATTTATTATTTAAAGATCACAAGACAACACCTGATTTCTGTAGCACGATTTAAATGTTTTACTTTTTTCATAAAGCATAGCATAATAGAAAAAACAATTCGTTTCCGGTAATATCTATATCTCTATTCATAATTAAGTCTTCCATAGACATGTTACCTGGAAACCAAAGCCTGTTACAATAAGCAAAGCTTTAACCAGAGCGGCTACTTTTCGTGCCAGGAAAAAAAGTCATCCCTATAGGAGGAATGATGTGCTATGTCAGAGGGCTGGAAGGCCACAGCCTAGAGGGCACTCGAAGTATATCATCCTATTCCACGTTAAGTAGTTTCGTGAATTGCAAATATCATTTTATCTGCAACCATGCTGGCGACCTTTAACTAATATTTCAATCAGGTAAAAAATAAATTAAGAAATTCCCTAAAGTGATGTTCCTTGATTCACGCTGTTAAAAGATACACAGTTCATTAACACATAATTCTGGCTAAGAATTATACTTGAGACTCCTTGCTCAGATTTTGGTTAACAGTAAGACTTTCAGAAATTCAAGTTCTTATTAATAATTTGTCAGCTAGGATACATTCAAGCATCAGCTGCAACTACAGAATAGGTACACTGCCTCAGTGCTTTGGAAAGACACTATAATCTAGAACACTACTAGCAGACAAAAATTTATCTGTTACTGGATAGCGTTAAGTGCAGTACAGCAAGACAAAACATATATTCTACGTTGGTTTAAGCCTCGAGTCCTCAATCCTTTGTTGAAATTCAGTGATTTTATTCCTACGGTTTAAAAATCAAGCTCCAGGTGGCCTAAAGTCGAATTTTTACTCCACGCCAAACAGCAGCACCGTTCACCACTGCTGAGGCTGAGTATACACAGACTTCAGGACCAAGTTCACAAGACAGTTATTACATAATTCCCTAGAAGGTCTGAAAATCAATGATTCCTATACACAGCTGGTCCTTCAGTGCTTTTTACCTATGACATGTTTTTGATGAAAGTTATTTAATGTAGTCACAAATAACTGTAACTTACTCATCAAATATTTGAATACTTATACTTACCTGGGAGTTCATTTCTGCTGACAGAAATAGGAAGAACAGGACCCACTTAAAAAAAAAAGCAAACCTTAGAAAGGAAGGTAAAAAATCTTATCACACACTATCACTCTGGCAACAGCATAAAGGGGCAGTCAAAGAAGGTAAAACACTGTTGAAATAGGTGAAAACTAAGTCAAAAAATCAGTACTATTATCATCAATGACAGTACCACAACTATGCCCTTCATAATTAATAATCACTCCTATGAATTTTCATTTGGCACCAGATGATGTGTTTTAGAGAAACACTCTGGGATGTTCTGCATCAGACTTGGTTTTGTTAGCTGCATTACAGGAGAAATTTTAAAGTAGGGGGAGGGGAAGGAAATGGACCAGAAAAAAAATTCTGAGTCATCTAAACCAACAAAGCACTGATAGCTCCAAACATTAGGTCAGACACTCAAACGACTGATATAGGCTCAAGTGGTTTATAAAACCTATAAAAAGACTACACCAGCAAAGTTCCCATTAATCTGTCGAGTTCCGAAACTAAAACAAGGAGCAACATTTTAGCCTAAAACCTTATCTCAAGAGAATCATATATACTTCACATGAATAAAAACACCTGAAACCAAACATTTTTAAAAGCTCCAATACCCAAAATATAAAGAAAAAATTAATTCAGAAGACTCAATCAAGCCACGGAATCACAAGAACGGCTGGACAGTCTAGATCTCCCCTCCACACTAACCATCCCGTGGAAGACCAAGGGAGAGCAGACCTTCCAGACCTATGCACCACCTGGTTGCTGCAAAATTCTATGGAGGTTCCTTGGAGAACAGCAGTTTTCATCTCTTGGGTCTCTCCCTATCACGCACGAAGCAACTCCGGCTGTGCTATTCTATGATCATCATTTGTCATCCATCTGTAACATGATGCTATACAGATATAAGTAAAAAGTCCGTTTTCGAGTTCCCGTTCCCCCGCAGGTTGAGGCTCAGGTAGAGGGCTAATTCTCCTGTGCACAGTCTTTAGTTAGGCCGACTCAGTGACTTCAACAGGCTTAATCATGTGATCGGGTTTGTTGCCAGCTGCATAATGCTCCCACATCTGTAGATAGAGCCGCTCTAGTTCCATTGTGTATTGTTTGGTGTTGAACAGAGGGCTAGATATTCTCTGTTTCCAGACTTTGCCACGAATTTTCTTCAGGCTGAGGAATTTAAAGAGAGAAAAAGAGAGAGAGCGCCAAGTTTACCAACAGAGCAGAAAATCAGAACTAGCCCCACTAAATACCTAGTCATCTTTGGTAAAATGCGTGACGAAACTTCACGTGACCTCAACGCCGAAAAAGGGTCACACCTAACATAATGCTAACATTTATACTTGAGTTCACATCTCCTGAAAAATTTAGTTCTTTCTTAAATAAGTATATCCAGGAGACACCATACTTTTTTCTATTTCATCTCATTTCTACCTTTAAAATATAATATGCCTACCCCTATGGGCTACTGGTTAGAATGTAGACTGCTTACCCTCTTGGGAAGCAATTTAGTAATGTGTATATTCAGAACCTTAAATGTTCATAACCCTCTGACAATCAAAAACACTTTTAAATCTATTCAGAAGAAACAGTCAGAGATGCAGATACACCTGGCCATGCAAAGATGTTCGCTGAAGCACCATTTACAATAGCTAAGGTACATACACAAGATATTCGGTTTACTAATACCAAATATTAAATATAAACTCTAATTGAAAAAAATGTTTAGGAAAAGAAGCAACAACGAAAATAAAAAGTGGCTTTAATGTTTGTTGTGACGGAACTAGTGAAATGGGTGTGTATATCTATCGCTGTTGGCCTCATCCCAACCATGACCTTATTCATGCCACCTTCCAAATAAAAATACTTCTGTGCTCCATTTCTTGTAAGTTCTGTATGTCAATATAAGAATGGCTAAGCTGTGGTACATCCATACATGAACTACTGCTCAGCAATAAAAAGGAATGAATACTGAAGGAGCCAACAACAGGGATGAATCCCAAAATGTTTCGCCAAGTGAAAGAAGGCTTCAAGAGTACATGCTGTGTGGGTTCCATCTTTTATCATAAAATTAATTTATAGCGGGGAAAAATTCAGAAAAGCGGTTGCCTGAGGGCTGCTGAGGGGACTGAATGAGAAGAGGCATGAAGGACTTTCTGGAATGATGGTAGTGTTCTGTATCTTGTTAAGGGTTTGGGTTATAAAGGTATTTCTCAAAACTACTGTAAGATTTGTACGTTCCACTGCATATAAAGTTTGCCTCGAAAGAAAAAAAGAAAGAAATATTAAACTGTAGTTAATGATGTCCACATTCTGAAGTATTTGGGGAGAAGAGTACTGGTATCTGCAATTTACTTCAAAATGTATCAAATATTTAAGATGACTGCTAGATGGATACGGAAATAAATAGATGGACAGATATGTAATAAAGCGAGCACAGTAAATGTAAGTGGTGGAATCTAGACAGTAGGTATATATGTTTACTATAAAACTAATATTTTCCTTACAATATATTGACAAAAAGTATTGCATGAAATCAACTACGTTCCAAAAAATTTTTTAAAAGACACTGCATTTTATGCTATAGCTATCTCTGGGATGATGGACATGAATCTTCATTTTTTTAATCCCAGGGCTCAAAATTTGCTCTCATTTTCCTTAGATGTATATGCTATTCAATGGAGAAAATTATGAAAATACTGGACATCTGCTGAATGCTTACTACGTACCAAAAGCTGCTGCGTTTTACGTGAAACACCTTTTTAATCCTCCCATCTCTGCAAGGTAGGTACTATCACCCATCCCCGTTTTGCAGATGGAAAAACCAAGGCACAGAGACACTACCGGCCATTTTCCCGAAGTCACAAGCTTGTGACTGGATTCGAATTTAGGCAATCTGACTTAAAGAGGGCGCTTCCTTAAGCTCCCATGTAATATGCTACTTCTTAGAAAAACGCACCCACACAAAAATAACCCATAACGCCCAAAGAAAAATCTCAGTGAAGAGAGAAACACTTCCCCATTGTATGAGGAAAGCATCATGTATCTAAGCATCACCCCTCTTAATCCTACCCCTTTGGGGCATTTAAGTTATGCTTCTTTCTTTCTTATGCTGTAGTGGAAATGTGGCATTATTAGGGTCAAAGCTCTGGCTTTTGAAAAAAGAATCTTATAACTTTGAGGAAGGGTTGTACCAATTTACTCACCAATGTATGAAAAGGCCAGCACCTCAATGCTCCCTCATCATAGGTATCATATTAAAAATCGTTTGTTTGATAGGCAAATAATGGGTATGCCTCAATGTTATTTTAATTTACATTTCTACTACAGGTTGAAACTTTGTCCTGTTAACCATTTGTATTTCTACTTCAGTGAGTTGTCTGGTGATTTCCTTGTTTATTTTCCTATTAAGGGACTTAAAATGTAACTGTGCTTCAGTCTTTATATAGCCAGGCTATTAATATTTGACATGAAAAAAAGATTTTTTTCTTATTATTTGCCTTTTAGTTTTTTTCAGTTACTTTCATTCAGCTATTTAAATCTTTAGGTAGTAAAACCTACCCATCACTCCATTTATGAAAGTTTATAGAGTTCTTCTCCCATCCAGAGATCATACAACTAATTCACCTATTTATATTACCCTTACTTTATCATTTCATTTTATAGCACCTATGTTCTCTTAAAAGTTTCCTGATTCCTTTCACTTTATATATGATTTGTTCATGGAAAAGTTTACTTACTATTCTAGGTCAGTTCCCAGTTTCACAGCTATATCTTCATATTCTTGTCTATTTTTAGCAATAAGCTCAAGACAACCTAAACAAGTGAGCTGGGAAGCTGCTACTCGAGAAGCCAGAGTTTCTCCTGGAAGAAAAAAGATAAAAATTGCTCATCTGAGAATACAAACAGCACATGGTTATTAATTTTATGTTAAGTACCCACAGGACACAGATGAGGGGGGTGGAGCCAAGTGCTTGGAGCAACTCTCAGTTTTTTTTTTATCATCCTCCCGTAGTACACACAGTTTCACCTGGAATTATGCCCCCTTAAAGGACATTCTAAAAATGACAAGGAAGATTCCAATGATTTAGCTGCAACTTACCTGGCATAGTCACCATGGGTGTCCCAGCCCACAGGACATCCATGCCGGTGGTGTGCCCGTTACAGAGCGGGGTGTCCAAGCAGACATCTGCCAGCTGGCCTCTCCTGACATGTTCCTCTTTAGGGGCAACAGGTGAGAAAATGATACGGTTCTGGGGAAGGCCCATGTTTTGTGCATACTGTTGGATATTAGGTTCTCCTACTGCTGGAAAACGCAACAGCCACAGCACACTATTGGGAACACGCTTCAGTATCTAAAACAGGGAAAAGAGTAGTTATTAACAGCAGCTCTCCCCTTCTCAAGAAAGGCTCCTATGTATCTCTAATAGTTCAACCACATTCTATTCTTCTCACCCAGATAGCAGCTTACTATGAACTTTTTTTTTTCCTCCACAGAGATGAATTAGATCAACAGAATATCGGTTACTGTTCTACTAAGCTGTCTCCCAAGAGTTAGAAGAAAGAAGAGGGTCCTGGCAGGGTATCTCAGGTGGTTAGAGCATCGTCCCGATATGCCACGGTTGCAGGTTCAATCCCTGGTCAGCGCACACGTAAGAAGCAACCAATGAATGCCTAAGTGAGTGGAGCAACAAATCAATGTCTCCGTCTCTCTCCCAAACCAATAATTAAATAACAAAAGAAAAAAAAAAAAGAAAGAGGACACTGATGTAAGACACAAAACAAGATAGTAATTGGCCAAATCTGAGGCTGTTCTGTCCCGTGGGAACTGATACTGGCAGTGATTTTGTAGAGGAGATAGCAATTTTCCACTTCAAATTTTCATTCTCCAACCACAACACAACAGTTAGCTCGCACCTGCCTAACTTTATTTGTCTCATCCAGAACAGGTGTCAGCAGGCTTATTTTGTGAAGGCCCAGAGAGCAAATATTTTTGGCTTTCCAACCACATGGACTGCATGCTACCTTTAGGCTCAATTCCCTCCTTGTTGCTGGAAGACACCCATAGTCAACATGTAAACAAGCAGGCACGGTTGTGAGTCAACAAGATTTTGTTTACAAAAGCAGGCAGTGGGGCTGAATTTGACCCACAGGCCACAGTTTGCCAACCCCCGATTTAAGTCTACATCTATTCAGTGTGCCTCACACGCTCACCATCCCCGCTCTGAGAGCCATAGGAACAGGTGATATTTCAGAATTTGGAGTATTTCAGCTTTTTAGGAAGTTGTACAGTGCACGTGTAGTACATCACACCCTCAGCAGCAACTCCCTGTAAACAAACACATCGGTATTTCTGCATCGAGA
This sequence comes from Pteronotus mesoamericanus, assembly GCF_021234165.1. Classification (NCBI taxonomy): domain Eukaryota; kingdom Metazoa; phylum Chordata; class Mammalia; order Chiroptera; family Mormoopidae; genus Pteronotus; species Pteronotus mesoamericanus. The sequence goes on along the minus strand of NW_026555108.1, from coordinate 5,435,587 downwards.
TGCAGGAATAGTCACACTAAATGGAATAAACAAAACAACCATCAATAGAGGAGTGCAGGTAGTTTGTGCTGCCAAATACATTTGCCACAGATGTTGGGACAAATCTTTTTAGTTATCAGATTCTTTTTCAACTTTTGGAAAGTGAAGATTAAGGGAGAGTAAACCTGCATTCATCTGCTTCCTCTTCTCCTCCACCCTCCCTTCTCCAAAGAAAAAAACATTACCAAATGGACATTAATCAGAAAAGAAACCAACCAAGAATCATCTCCATTTTACTTCTCTAGAATAAGAGCAAATTAGAGATACCAAAGGTTAGAACCTTTAGAGGTCCTACTTATGCAAGCTGGTCTGAGGAGCTAAAAGGTACTGGCATAAATTGATTCCTCCCTGGTTCTAGGTCTACAATATTGCGAGGATGTTAAACATGGGCGAGTAAGCATGACAACTTTTGCTATCAGTTTAAATCGTAGGTTGGCAAACCACAGCCTGTGAGCCAAATCTCGCATGTTGCCTGTTTACTGAAAATCAAGTTTTATTGGAACACACCCACACCCGTTCATTTACACAATGTCTACGGTGTTTTCCTGCTACGACGGCAGAGTTGAACAGATGTGACAGAGAGTATATGCATTGCAAAACTGACAATTTTAACCGTCTGGCCCTTCAAGAAAAAGTTTGCTGATCCCTGTTTTTGAATAGATACATTTAAAAGGTTCATAAGGTGTTATTTAGACACTGGCAGGAAAAATCAAAAATGGCTAGAAAACTTACAACTCTTGAAGATTCAAAATGAGCACAGCACATGGGAAGCTCAAGATAACAGAATAGGTAAATTCATTCCTCCTCCTCCAACCACATCAAAATTACAACTAAATTACAGAACGACTGTCACTGAGAACCACCTGAGGACTAGCTGATCAGAATTCCCATAACTAGGGATGGAAAGAAGCCACATCGGGACTGGCAGAAGGGGCAGAGACGTGGAGCAGGCAGGCCCCACACCCATGGTGTGGTGACTAAGATTAAGAAAGAAGAGGGTTATCTTGGCCGCGGAGGTCCCCCATAAGCAGCTCAGGGTCCCAGGCTCACACTAGGCCCCCCAGCCCAGCACACCAGTGATGAGAAGAAAAGTCCCCGTAACATGTCATTGTGAAAATGAAAGGGATTGTGTCCCAGACAAGGGCTGTAGGAGACTGAGACAGGCTGCTCGTAAAGGAGTAAAGGAGCTGTGTGAATTCACAAACTCACTCACTTGAAGCTCCAGGGCAAGGATGGCAGCTCGAGAAGCACCAGGGACACACGAGAACTAAACTGACTATCTTCATGGTGAGGGCTGGAGGGGCAGCGGCCAGGGCAACTCTGTCTGGGGACTGAAGCACTAGCGAGTATCACTGTCCCTTTGTTGAGCCCTCCTCCCCCCCAGCCAGCCCAATGGAGGCAGATGCTCAGTCTGTGCTCTCCTTTACCCTGGCTAACCGTGTCCATCCTGCCCCGGGGACTCCCTGAGAGCCTGCCCCAGCCAAGTCTCTTCCCCAGGCCCGAGCCTCTCCCAGCGGTTCCTCCACAGGAACGGTCTGCCTCGGCTAGCACTGCAGGCTCACTCAGAGGACCACCAGCCCCACAGGAGTGGTGGCTGTCCAAGGCTTGTGCTGCTGGCTTTCTCAAAGGCCCTCAAAATGCACAAAAGTAGCGGGCACCCTAGGCGCACGCCAACAGACTCTCTCCAAGGTCCACAAACCCCACACAAGCCGGGGCTGGCCTCAGCATAAATTATAACTCCTGCCGAGCAGCCCCGAATCTTGCACAAATGGCCTGTTTTCGGCCTGAATTAAGAGCCCCTCCCAAGAGGCTCCAGTGGCCAGCTTCAGAGTGCATCAACACCCCACCCAACCAGCTCCACAACAGACACACCCAAAGGGCAAAATCAGCTTGAATAAGAGTCCTGCAAAAGTGGCTCCAGCTGGTGTGGCTCAGTGGATTGAGTGCCAGCCTGTGAACCAAAGTGTTGCCAGTTCGATTCATGGCTGGGGTACATGCCTGGGTTGCGGGCCAGGTCCCCAGTAGGGGGCACACGGGGAGCGACCACACATTTGATGTTCCTCTCCCCCTCGTCCTCCCTCCCTTTCCCTCTCTAAAAAATAAAGAAAATCTTTAAAGTGACCCCTACCACATGAGGGGCCAGCCCCCCCCCACCGCCAACAACACGTCTGCGGTAGACAGGGCCAGACCACACAGCCAGGAAGGTCACCTGCACCTACTGCCCTATCAGCACCAATCTAGGTGACCGGGGAGATGGTGCCACTGAGCCCCACAAGACACTTTCTATATAAGGCCACTAGGTCAAGACTGAGAGACGGAACAGATCTACCTCATACACAGAAATAAACACAGGGAGGCAGCCAAAAGGAGGAGACAAAGAAACATATCCCAAATGGAAAAAAAAAAAAAAAAAGAAACAAGACACAACACCAAAAAAAGAACTAAATAAAGTGGAGGCAAGCGGTCTATCACATACGAAGTTCAAAACACTGTTTATAAAGATGCTCAACAAACTTAAGGGAAGGACAGATGAACCCAGTGAGAACTTAATAAGGTGACAGACACCATAAAAAAAGAACTAGTCAAAAATGAAAAATAAAGTAGCTGAAATGAAGACTACATTAGATGGAATAAAGAGCGCATCAGATGTAGCAGAAGACTGAAACAGCAATTTGGATGGCAAGGTAGTAGAAAACACCCAATCAGAACAGCAAAATGAAAAAAGAATTTTTAAAATGAGCATAGTTTAAGGGCCCACTGAGACAACACCAAGTATAACAATATTTGCATCATAGGGGCACCAAAAGGACAGGAGAGAGAGCAACAGATCGAGAACCTATTTGAAGAAATGATGACCAAAAACTTCCCTAATCTGGTAAAGGAAAACAACGCCCAAGTCCAGGAAGTGCAGAGTCCCGAACAAGATGGACTCAAAGAGGCCCATATCAAGACAGATCATAATTAAAATGGTAAAAGTTGCAGACAAATGGAGAATCATAAAAGCCTCAAAGAAAAGCAGTAAGTTACCTACAAGAGAGTTCTGATAAAACTGTCACCTGATTTCTCAACAGAAACAGTTTAGGCCAGAAGGGATTGGCAAGAAATACTCAAAGTGATGAAAAGATGATCCAAGATATCACTGGAGTAGATGGATGTTACACTCACCCGCCACCCCCCCCCCAGAACCAAACTAAAATTACAACTAAAACATAGAACAATCAGTCTGAATAACCAACTGAAGACTAGCTGGAGAGAAGTTTCAAAACAAAGAATTAACTGAAGAAGCCACATCAAGACTGGTAGGAAGGGTGGAGACCCAAAAAGGATTGGCCCCATTCCCACAAGTGGCAGCTGAGATTCCGGAAGGACATTTTAGCTGCACAGGTTCCCCCAGAAAGTGAGGAGTCTCAAACCCATGCTGGGCTCCCCAGCCTAGAGCACCAGAGCCAGGAAGAGGTGCCCACATAACATCTGCCTATGAAAAGCGTTAGGGATTTGGTCCGCCAGGGAAACACAGGAGTCCACTAGAGACTCAGGCACCCTCTTAATGTGCTAGTGCACAAAATTTTGTTTGCAGCCACTCACCCTGGGCTCCGGCGGAGGGAGGGTGGAGTAGACTAGAGTCGTGTCAGGAGAGACTGGGGTTTGTGGCTCTGGGGAAAGACCTGAAGAGACAGCCATCAGGATACCTGTGCTGAGTCCATCTCCCACACGGCAGACAACATTGTTCTTGGATGGAGCACTCCCCTCCTTACGGCATCAGCCTAGGGGGAATACATTAACGCCACGCTCTGGAATCCTGTTGCCCCACAATGTGGAGCTCACACCATGCTCAGGAGTCAGCTGCCTGGGCTGGTATGTAGAGATCCATGCAGACTCAGGGGATGTCAGTAACCGAGTTGTGCGGCTTTGAGGCAGGGGCCATTCTCCCCGTTTCCTCAGAACTTGACTGGCAGCACCTGCCCCACGTGGGAGACCTGCTAGCCCTACCCTCGGGGCTCGTGGAAGCCCCACCCTCCCGACTCCTGGCAGGCCCATCCTGCTGAGCGTGGGCTCATGGCATAATCTAGGACACACGGAGTTGTATGGCCCTATGACAGGGGTCATTTTTCCCTCACATGCCCAACCAGTGCAGAGCCTTACCTTCACACGGCCAAATCTTGGTCTGTCTGGGCCTGATAAACTGCTGGCCTCGCCCTGATGACTCCCGAAACTCTGCCCAACCACAAAGGTGAGCAGGCACCCAGCAGTGGTCAGCTAGATTGGTGTATCTGGCACTTTTGCTGTGTGGCCTCAGACCCAGCACTGGCATTGAGTTTGAACCTGTATTAATATGAACATCACTCACACCTACCTGGTGACTCACTGAGAATGTACCTCATGCAACTTGAGTACAGCCAGAGGCTCTTTCAGTGACTTAGCCTAAGAGGCAGATAACAGGTGGAGGCAGGCAGAGCTGGATCTAGGGGTGCCTTGGGCCTTTTGCTGACCTTCCCCCAGGCTCAGTGCTGGTGGAAGGTGGCCTTAGTGAGCAGGTTGGCCCTTCCAATGCACACCAAGGACCAGCAGAGGGAGCCACAAACTGTGGATCATTTTGTAGCCAGTCACAGGCAATGACTGAAACTAAGCTGCACCAGAGTCCCTGCCAAGAGGTCCCAAAAGAGACATACCCAGTGGCCACATTCAGACAATATCAGAGCAGGATCCAATTAGCTTCACAAGCAGCACATCCAAAGAAAGATCTCAGCAGGCACCAGATCCTGCTCAGGCAAAATCCACTTAGTGGTAGTCAGCAACTGAACAGCACCTCATACACTGTAGACAGGGTTGATCCTCAAGGTCAGCAAGCTGCTTGGTCCTCCCCACAAACGAACAGGCCAATAGCAGTTACGACTCAATCAAAACAGGAAGGACCACATAACCCACATAAGGCACATTCCTGGAGCACCCAGCTCAAGTGATCAGAGAGACTGCACCACTGGGTGCCACAGGACACTTACTACATAAGGCAATCCCACGAAGACTGGGAGTCAAAACAGGGCTATCTAATACATAAAAACAAACACAAAGAGGGAACCAAAATGGGGAGACAAAGAAACATGCCCCAGATGGAAGAATAGAAGAAATACCCAGGAAAAAAGCTAAATAAAAGGGAGGCAAGCAATTTACCAGATACAGAGTTCAAAACACGGGTTATAAGGATGCTCAAGGAATGTAGTGAGAACTTCAACAGCATGAAAAAGGACATAGAAACCATACAAAAGAACCAGTCAGAAATTAAGAATATATTATCTGAAATGAAGAATACCCTAGAAGGAATAAACCACAGGTTAGGTGAAGGAGAGGATCAAGTCAGCAATTTGGAAGACAAGGTAGCAGAAACACCTAATCTGAGCAGCAAAAAAAAGAAAAAGAAAAGGAAGAAAAAGTAAAAAACAAATGAGGACAGTTTAAGAGACCTTTGGGACAATATGAAGCATAATAACTTCTGCATTATAAAGGTACCAGAAGGAGAAGAGAGACAGCAAAGGATCGAGAACTTCCCTAACCTGATGAAGGAAAAAGACACACAAGTCCAGGAAGCGCACACAATCCCAAACAAAATAAACCTAACAAGGCCCATACCAAGACACATCATAATTAAAATGCAAAAGTTTGAAGACAAAAAGAAAATCTTAAAAACAGAGAAAAGCAGTTTATCACCTACAAGGGAGCGCCTATAAGAATGGCACCTGATTTCTCAAAGAAACGTGTCAGGCCGTAAGAAATAGCCATGAAATATTCAAAGTGATGAAAAGCAAGGACCTACAACCAACACAATTTTACCAAGTAAAAAATCATTTAAAATGCAAGAACAGCCCTAACTTGTACAGCTCAGTGGATTGAGTGCTGGCCTGTGAACCAAAGGTTTGCTGGTTCGATTCCCAATGTAGGGCACATGCCAGGGTTGTAGGCCAGGTCCCCAACAGAGCGCACATGAGATGCAACCACACATTGATGTTTCTCTCCCTTCTCTTTCTCCCTCCCTTCCCCTCTATCTAAAAATAAATAAAATCTGTAAAAAACAAACAAACACAAGAGCTCCTAAATATATGGAGCAAATATTGATGGACATAAAGGGAGATATGCCAACAAACTGACCATAATACAGTCATGGAAAGGGATTTTAACACCCCATTGACTTCTCTGGATAGATGTTCCCAAGAGAAAATCAACAAACAACAGCCTTAAATGTCACACTAGACCAGATGGATTTAATTGATATCTTCAGATCATTTCACCCCAAAGGAGTAGAATATCCATTCTTTTCAAGAGCACACGGAACATTTTCTAGGATAGACACATTAGGACACAAAACAAGTCTCAATAAATTTAAGAAGACTGAAATCTTATCAAGCATCTTCTCTGACCATAATGGTATGAAACTACAAATCAACCACAAGAAAAAAAAAACCCAAAAAACACACAAAGATATGGAGGCTGAATAACATGTTACTAAATAATGAATGGGTTAACAATGAGATCAAAGAAGAAATTTTTAAAAATACCTTGAAACAAATAAAAATGAGAAGAAAACAACTGAAAATTTATGGGACACAAAACCCAGTTCTGAGAGGGAAATCAACATTACAGGCCTACATCAAGGAAAAAGAAAAATCTCAAACAGTCTAACTTTACACTTCAGGGAATTTGAAAAAGAACAACAAACCAAATCCAAAGTTAGTAAAAGAAAGGATATATTAAAACTCGGAGCAGATACAAACAAAACAGGATTAAACAAACAATAAAAAAAAATCAATGAACCCACCCAGGCTGGTGTGGCTCAGTGAATTGGCGGTTCAATTCCCAGTCAGGGCACATGACTGGGTTGCGGGCCAGGTCCCCAGTAGGGGGCGCACAAGAGACAACCACATATTGATGTTTCTCTCCCTCACTCCTTCCTTTCCCCTCGATAAATAAATAAAATCTTAAAAAAAAAAATCAATGGCCCTGACTGGTATGGCTCAATGGATTGAGTGCCAGCCTGCGAACAGAAGGGTCACCGGCTTGTTTCCCAGTCAGGGCACATGCCTGAGTTGTGGTCCAGGTCCCCAGTAGGGGGCATGCAAAAGGCAACCACAAATTGATGTATCTCTTCCTCTCTTCTCCATCCCTTCCCCTCTCTGAAAATAAATAAATAAAGTTAGAAAAAATTTTTGGTCATTTAAAAACAATAAAATTAAAAAACTTAAAAAAGAAGAAAAAGAAATCAATGAATCCAACAGTTGGTTCTTTGAAAAGATAAACAAATTTGACAAACCTTTAACCAGTCATCAAGGAGAAAAGAGAGAGGACCCAAATAAATACAATTGGAAATCAAAGAGAAGTAATAAATGACACCACAGAAATATAAAGGACTGTTAGTAAATCTTACAAAGCAACATATGCCAACAAATTGGGACAATCTGAACAAAATGAATAAATTCCAAGAAGAAACATACAATCTTCCAAAACTGAATCATCATCAGAAAATCTGAATAGACCAATTACAATTAACGAAGTCAAACCAGCAATCAAAAAAATTCCCAGCAAATAAATGCCCTGGGAGAATGGTTTCACAGGTGAATTTTATCAAACATTCAAAAAAGAACTGAAACCTATCTTTCTCAAACTATTCCAAAACTTTCAAGAGGAGGTAAGATTCCCAAGCTCATTTTACAAGGCATTATCCTAATTCCAAAACCAGACAGATAAGATACTATAAAAGAAGAAAATTTATATAGGCTAATATCCCTGATGAACATAGACACTAAAATCCTCAATAAAATATTAGCAAACTGAATCCAGCAATTCATTAAAAAGATCATACACCATGGTTAAATGGGATTTATTCTGGGGATGCAAGGCTGTTACAATATCCACAAATTAACAAATGTGATATATAACAAACAAAATGAAGTATATCAGCCAGCCCTGGCTGGTGTGGCTCAGTGGATTGAGTGCCAGCCTGCAGAGCAAGGGGCCGCCAGCTCGATTCCCAGTCAGGGCACATGCCTGGGTTGCAGGCCAGATCCCCATGTGCAAGAGGCAACCACACATTGATGTTTCTCTCCCTCTTTTTCTCCCTCCCTTCCCCTCCAAAAATAAATAAATAATCTTTTTTTTTTTAATCACATGATCACATCAATGGATGCAGAAAAAGCATGTGATAAAATCCAGCACCCATTTCTGGTGAAAATTCTCAGCAAAGTGGAAACAGAGTGAATGTGCCTCAACATAATAAAGGCAATATATGACAACTCCACAGCTAACACCAGACTAAACAGGGAAAAACTAAAAGCATTTCCTTTAAGATCTGGAACAAGAGAGGGATGTCCACTTTCACGACTCTTAATCAACATAGTACTGGAAGTGCTAGCCACAGCAATCAGACAGGAAGTGGAAATGAAAGCCATACAAATTGTAAAGGAAGAAGTAAAGCTGTCATTATTTGCAGATGACTTGATACTGTATGTAGAGAACCCTAAAGATTACAAAAAGAAACTACTAGAACTGATAAATGAATTCAGTAAATTAGCAGTATACAAAATAAATATCTAGAAATCAGTTGCACTTTTATACACCAATAATGAACTACCAGGAAGAAAAACTAAGAAAACAATACCATTTATAATTGCATCAAAAAATAATAAAATACCTAGGAATGAATTTAACCAAGGATGTAAAAGGCCTGTGCTCGGAAAATTATAAGACACTGAAGAAAGAAAATCGAAGAAGGTACAAATAAGTGGAAGCATATACCATGTTCACAGACAGGTAAAATTAACATCATTAAAATGTCCACACTACCCAAAGCAATCTACAGATTCAATGTGATTCCTATTAAGATACCAATGGCATATTTCACAGAACTAGAACAACTATTCCAAAAATTTATACGGAACCACTAAAGACCCCAAATAGCCACAGCAATCTTGAAAAAGAAAAAGTTGGAGGAATCATGCTACCTAATAACATGCTATACTACAAGGCAATAATAATAAAAAGAGTGTGGTACTGGCATAAAGACACATAGATTAATGGAGCAGAATAGAGAGCCCAGAAATAAACCCACACCTTTCATGGTCAATTAATATTTGACAAATTAGTATTTGGCAAGAACATACACTGAGGTGAACACAGTATATTCCATGGATGGTGTGGGAGAAATTGGACAGATACATGCAAAAAAAAAATGAAACTAGACTACTTCCTCATACCAGATACAAGAATAAACTCAGACAATGAATTAAAGACTTAAATGTAAGTCCCGAAACAATAAAATTCATAGAGGAAAACATATGCAGTAAAATCTTGGACATTTCTCATAGCAACGTTTTCCTGATGATGAGCCTAACATAAGAAAAAAATAAACAAATAGGACCACATTAAACTAAAAAGTTTTTACACAGAGAAGGAAACCATCAACAAACAAAAAGACAACCTGCTAAATGAGAGAAGATATTTGCCAATGATATATCCAATAAGGGGTTAGTATCTACAATATGTTAAGGAACTCATCCAACTGAACACCAAAAACAAAAACAAAAAACCAAACAACCCAATTGAAAAATGGGCAGAGAACATAAACATGTATTTCTCCAAAGAGGACATACAGATGGCCAACAGACATATGAAAAGATGTTTAACATCACTAATCACAGGGGAAAATACAAATTAAAACCACAATGAGATATCACCTCACACCTGTCGGAATGGCCATCATCAATGAATCAACCAACAACAAGCATTGGTGCGGATGTGGAGAAAAGGGAACCCTTGCGCACTGCTGGCTGGGATTACAAATTGGTGCAGCCATTATAAAAAAACAGTATGGAGCTTCCTCAAAAATTTTAAAACAGAACTACCGCATGACCCAGCATTTCCACTTCTGAGTATTTATCCAAAGAAACCCCAAACACTAACTTGAAAATATATACGTACTTCTACGTTCAGTGCAGCACTATTTACAATAGCCAACACATGGAAGCAACCTAAGTGTTCACTGAAAGATGGCCCGATCAAGGTGTAGCACATATATAAAGTGGAGCATTACTAGGCCATGAGAAGGAATGAAATCTTGTAAATCTCATGGTTTGTGACAACATGGCTAGACCTAGAGGTTATTACGCTAAGTGAAATAAGTCAGAGACAGACAAGTATCGTATCGTTTCACTTATATGTGAGATCTATGGAACAGAATAAACCAACAGAACAGAAACTAACTCATAGGCACAGAGAACAAACGGATGGTCACCAGACGGAGGGGTGTTGCGGGAGTGGATGAAAAAGTTGTGAAAGGAATTAAGTAGTGCAAATTGCCATTTACAAAAATTGCCATGGGGGTGTAAAGCACAGCACAGGGAAAGTGGTCAATATCATAGTAACTATGTACGGTGGCAGATGAGTACTAGACTTAGCAGGGCTGATCGCTTTGTAAGGTACATAAACATCTCATCACCGTGTTGTACACATGAAATAATATTGTATGTTAACTCTAATTGGAAAATAATTTTTTTTAAAAAAGAAGACATGAGCACAGCGGCTCATGAATGCGTGTGGAAGCGGCCCCAGCAAGATGCCCTGTACACAGAATCTTCCCCAGTCTATCAATATTAATGTCAAATCTACTCATACTCACATTTGCCCACATCTGCAAAGTAGAAGGGTCAATTTTATACAACTGATTAAAGTTACAATACACAATGGCATCTTCTGGTAACCCGTACTGAGAACGTGTGGTTACAATAATGGTGCGGGGAACCTCCTCTCCAGTGGCAGCCTTATTGTTAATCTAGAACAAGAAAAAGCATACAATAATTATATTTAAGGTCACCATAGGCCAATATTTTTTAAGCAGTGACAAATCCTTAAGATGCAAAATGGTATGGCAATTAAGAGTCATGTATGTCCCTGAACTATAGTAAGAGAAAATTTTCATGACATATTAAGTTAAAAAGAAAAACGTTACATCATTACATTGATTTGTGGCGGGCGGTGGGGGGAGGAATATACTATGGAACCTCTCACTCCAGCCAAAAAGTTATCTTTAAAATCCTATTAATCCAACAGGAAGGTTTTGCTCATTCTTCTTTGTGAAGGAAATGTCCTTTTCTAAATCATACACACCCTTCAAGGCTAAACTTAAATTATTCCTCCAAATATTCTCTCTTCACACTGTCTCTCTTCGCACTGATTGTGACTTATTACTGAGCATCTATGTGCCCAATATAGTCTTATCTTGCAATTACCACACGCCTGAGTACTGCCTTATGTTGTTATGTAACTTATTTCTTGTGTGTAAGACCAGTTCATACATATGGGCATTGTGTTCTACACTCAAAATTTCTGTCACTGTGCATTTCAAAGCTATACTTTTTTTTTTTCATCAAATATGCTTGCTCACATGTCTGCTCTTACTGTTTCCAGTGCCAGGTAACCAGAGGGAAAAAGAACACAATACTGTCTTTTTAGCCCAAAACACACAGTGAGCGATTATTATCAGTTCCTTTACCTCCTACTAAGGAGCTGGCCTGTGAGCAAGGAATTCATTTTGAGCACTGTTGTTATAAAATGTTGTACAAGTAAAAAATTTTAACTCCTAAGAAGTCAGAGATCTTTGCCTTATGATCTCTTGACAGAGCTACATATTCATTTATTCTATATATTTATTGAGTGCATATTACATTACTGTGGCTAAGACACAGGTACTAAATTCAGTGGAGAATACAAAACCAGGAAATTATAATGTGGTATGCTATAAGATCTCAAATATTACAGAAGTTACAGTACACAACAACATCAGGGAAATCCAAATTAAAACCACAATGAGATAACATCTCATACTGGTCACAACGGCCATCGTCAGTAAGTCAGCAAACAAGTGCAAGCAAGGAAATGGGGAAAAGGAAACTCCCATGCATTGTTGGTGCAATTGTAAATTTACGCACCCACTGTGGAAAACAGTATGGAAGTTCCTCAAAAATTTAAAAATTTAACTACCATATGGCCCAGCAATCCCACTTCTGGATATTTAGCTGAAGAAATCTGAGGATAAAGACAGGGACAGATTCTTGGAGGAGCTCTCTGAACTGAAAGTCTTAAAGATGAGTAAGAGTTAACTAGGGAAAGGATGAGTTAGTTACAGAGCCAAGTTCACCACTGCTGAGTGAAGGAAGCCCCAGCAGGAAATAATGAGATATGAACACAGTAGACTCTCACTAGTGTAACCTGCTGGTTGAATCCAGACTTTTAAAATCACACAAACTGTCCAGGCTTAGTGTGGTTCAGTGGATTGAGCACCAGCCTGCGAACCAAAGGGTCGCTGGTTCGATTCCCAGTCTGGGCACATGCCTGGGTTGTGGGCCGGGTCCCTGGTGGGGGGCGCATGAGAGGCAACCACACATTGAGGTTTTTCTCCCTCTCTTCCTCTCTCTCTAAAAATAAATAAAAATAGTCTTTAAAAAAAATCAGACAAACCTATGTAAGATGCCAATTTCCACTGAACTCATTTCCTCATTATATAACAGGAATAATGATGCTTACCTGCTAGACTTACTATGAAATTTCAAGGAGATGAATGTGTACCTGGTGGTACATATTATGCTATTTTTCTCTTCTCACCTGGGTAGTTGCCAGTCCGTTGCTAATACTGAATCCATTAATTGTTATCTGAATTTGTCCTCTGTTAATCATTTCAATAACTGCTTCTGCAATAGTATTCATAGGAATAACTGGCATATTAAGAGCTGTATTACTGCTGTCTGCATTGTCTCCTCCGTCAGGACATTTCATCTTTAAAAAAATGGCACAAAGCGCATCATTAGGGAAAAGATCCCAAATGCAGTTAATTTTATTTCAATGACAACATTGATCAGGTTCTGACCTTGACAATTTTCACATCTGGTAAACTATCAAGAAATGCTTTGAGGTCAATGCCATTCAGAACAATCCGATTGTCATAGATGTGCCCGTTGGACTTGAAATCGATGACTGCCTTTTTCTAAATGGAAGGAAAAAAGTTTTAGACATGTCTTTTAGGATGTATAGAGACAACAGCAAGGAAACAAATAACTTCAGTTCTTTGCAATTCCCCCATAACATTGTTTTTCTGCCTACCTTCAGATGAGGAAACATATTAGCATGATCACCAATAAAGAAGGTATGGGGCATATAAGCTAGTTTCTCAGAATACTGCTCAGCAACTTCAGCTGGTGAAGTTTCCTGATCAGTGATGATATAATCCATGAAAAGCGCCCCACTTGTTCCAGGGTATCCCAGCCACATTGCCTAAAAGAAAAAAAAAATCAGAAGAAAAACTAAGAACCTTCATTCAAAGGATCCAAAATTAAATAAGTAAACACACAAGGACTGACTCCATTAAGCCAGGAGCAATCAAATAGTACGTTAGACTAACGTAAGTGCTAAAATTTGTTCTTCCAACTTACAAAACAGACAGAACAACTATAGAGGAAAGTAAAAGTAGGTTCACAGTTGTGAAGATGCAAAACACAGTTTATTCTTTTTTTTTTTTAATTCTCACCCAAGGATATGTTTATTGATTTGAGAGAGAGAAAGAGAAACGTTGACCAGTTGCCTCTCATACACACCCGGTCCAGGGACCAACACCACAGCCTAGGTGAGTGCCCTGACCAGGGATCAAACCACAACCTTTGGGTGTTCGAGATGATGCTCCAACTGAGCCACCTGGCCAGGGCCAGAGTTTATTCTTGTATTCTTATTTTTTAATTATTGTATTATTTATTTGTATTACAACTGTAAACTCCTTTTGCCCACCCCTGTATTTATACCCAACTACGGAATGTATGTCACTATATACATGTACTGTGAACATTGTGTTCTATACTCAAAATTCTCCACTCCTGTACACTTCAAAAACTACATTTTTTGCCCTGGCCAGGTGGCTCAGTTGGTTGGAGTGTCATCCCATACACCAAAAAGGTTGCAGGTTCAATCCCCAGTCAGAAAACATACCTAGGTTGCAGGTTTGATCCCCAGTCAGGGCACGTACGGGAAGGCAACCGATCCATGTTTTTCTCCCACATCAATGTTTCTCTTTCTCTCTCTCTCTCTCTCTATCACCCCCTCTCTCCCTTAACCCTCTCCCTCCCTCTTTCTAAAATCAATAAATGTATCTTTGAGTGAAGATTAAAACAACAACAAAAAAGAACTATACTTTTTTCCCCCTAAGTCAGACATGTTTGTTCTACTGTTTCCAATACCAGGTAACCAGAGGAAAAAAAACACATCACTGTCTTTTTAGCCCAATAAACATTGTGAGCAATCACTAATTCCTTTACCTGAATAGGAGCTGGCCTGAGAGCAAAGAGTTCATTTCGAGCACCCTTGGTATAACCATTCATATTTACAAGAATGTGTATACCATCCTGATGGATGCGATCAGCTGCTTTTCCATTGCATGGAATCTATGGAATAAAATAAGAACTCATTATGTATAATCTCGAACTAATTCAATTAGTTTTAATGACATCAAGAAGAATTCAGAGTCCTAGACGCAAAAGTGGTAAGAACACAAATTATACTAATGCAGGGTAAAGATACAGTTAAGTGCCATTAAAATGGGCCCAAAGCATTACAGAAACAGAATAAATTTGACCTGTGAACAATATGGGTTTGAACAGTGTGGGTCTTCTTAGGCACAGGTTTTTTTTCCCCAATAAATATATTGGAAAATTTTTTGGAGATATGTGATCATTTGGAAAAATTCACAGACAAATCACACAGCCTTGAACTACTGAAAAATTAAGAAAAAGTTATGCCAGGAATGCATTAAGATATATATATATATATATGTATATATATAAATAAAAGATACTGGTCCATTTTATCATACTCCCATAAAATGTACACAAATCTATTATAAAAGTTAAAACTAATCAAAATTTACACACTTACAAACCGTACATGATTTCATTTGCAGTTGAGAGAAATGTAAATAAACATAAAGATGGGGTATTAAATCATAACTGCATAAAATTATCTGTAGTATATAATGTACTACTATAATAATTTCACAACCACCTCCTGTTGCTATTGCAGTGAGCTGAACTGCAGCGAGTATCGGCCTAAAACGCCTTATGATGCTAATCATCTCTGCATGAGAAGTTCCCATCTCTAGTAAATTGCGTATGGCAGTCAAAAGTGATTTCTCACGGTTCTCGCATACTTTTCATCATGTTTGACGCAATACCTGAAACCTTGAATAGCACCAGGGGAGCTACAGAAAGTGCCACTAGTCATGCTGAAAGTGCTCCCAAGAAGCAGAGAAAAGTCCTGACACTATAAGAAAAAGTTAAATAGCTTGGTATGCACCACCAGACAGTGGTCTATAGCTGTAGTTGTCTGCCGTTTCAAGATACATGAATCCCGCATAGGGACCATTATAAAAAAAAAAGGGGGAGGTATTCGTGAAGTGTCTCTGCAGCTATGCCAGCAGCCTCAAAAACCTTGCACTTTTGTGAAGTGCCTGTATCTTGTATTGAAAGTGCAGCTTTTATGTGGGTGTTGAACTGTGATTCGAGAAAAAGTGGAGTCATTATAAGACAACCTAAAGCAAAAAGGTGAAGGATTTAAAGTTGAAGAATTTAATGCTAGCAAAGGATGGTGTGATAATTTTAGAAAGAGGCTTGACTTAAAAATAGCAAGGTAACAGGAGAAGGAGCTTCTGTCAACCAAGAGGCAGCAGAAGAATTCACAGACACCATTAAGAAAATGATTGAGCCCTGGCTGGTGTGGCCCAGTGGATTGAGTGCCAGCCTGCGAACCAAAGGGTCATAGGTTCAATTCTCATCAGGGCACAGCCCTGGGCTGCAGGCCAGGTCAGGTCCCCAGCAGGGGGCGCACAAGAAGCAACCACACACTGATGTTTCCCTTTTTCCCTCCCTTCCCCTGCCTAAAATAAATGAATAAATTCTTTTAAAAAAAAAAAGCAGTGTGCTTTTATTAAAAAGAGAATGATTGAGGAGAAGGAATACCTGCCTGAACACGTTTTTGATGCAGATAAAAGTACCCTAATCTGGGGAGCGGGGCGGCAGAGAAATGCCACAAAGGACATTTATTAATAAGGAAAAGAAGCGGGCACCAGGATTTAAGGCAGGAAAGGAGAGACTGACTCTGTTTTGTGCAAATGCAGCTGTGTCAGATCAGGGCTGCCCTTATCTATAAAGCTGCTAAGCATCCACCCCCACCCCCGCTCAGCACTGAAAGGAAAAGATAAACACCAGCTGGCAGCCTTTTGGTTTTACAAGACCTGGACAACAAGAATCCTAAGTACCTTGCCAGTAAGAAACTGCCTTTTAGGCTCCTTGGACAATGCCCCTGGCCACCCAGATCCCCAGTCCAACACTGAAAGTGTCAAAATGGACTTCTTGCCCCCAAACACAACACCTCTAATCCAGCCTCTAATCAGGGAGTCATAAGACCTTTAAGGCTCATCACACATGATACTTTATGGAAAGACTTGTCAACTCTATGAAAGAGAACCGCGACAGAGAACATCATGAAAGTCTGGCAGGATTACACCCCTGAAGATGTCATTGTTGGTAACAGGAAAAGCTGCGAAAGCCATCAAGCCTGAAACAATCAATTCCCGCTGCAGAAACTGTGACCAGATGTTGCGCATGACCTCACAGGGTTCACGACAGAGCCAATCAAGGAAATCATAAAAGAGATTGTGGATATTACCAAAAAGGGGGGGCGCTGAAGAGTTTCAAGATAGGGATCTTAGAGAAACTGAACCGCTGACAGCACCACACCAGAGGAATTAACAGAAGATGACTGGATGGAGATCAGGGCTTCCGAAGCAGTGCCAGACAATGAGGAAGAAACCAGGGAAGCAGCGCAAGAAAACAAACTGACATCAGGCAACCTGGCAGAAGGGTTCTGATTATTCAAGGCTGCTTTTGACTTCTTTTACGCCATGAGCCTTTCTACGATGCGTGCAATGAAACTAAAGCAAACAGTGGAAGAGGGGTTGATACCATTTAAAACATTTTGAGAGACATGAAAAAGCAAACACTGCAGACAGAAATCACAAATGTATTTCTGGAAAAGTTCTGAGTGTGCCTGCCTCTCCTGCCTCCTCTTCCACCCCTACCTCCGGTGACAGCAAAACCAACCCCTCCTCTTCCTCCTCCCCTGCCTACGCAACTTGAATCCGAGGACGAAGGCCTTTATGATGATCCACTTCCACTTAATGAACAGGAAATTACCTTGCCATACAGTTAATAATGGCAAGAACTGTATGAGTCATTTCTGTGTCATCATCTCCTACGTATTCATCAGTGCAGAACATCGTGTGCAAGACTTGTATGGAAGTGGTTAGCCTATCCTTAAATAGGTATAACGTACTATTTAATATTCAGTTAAAATGGTTTAGTTTTTACTGTTTTATAACTTTGTTTTGAAAGAATTACATTACCATACAGTATGCTTATCAGCCTATAATCACAGGGTTTTTTTTTTAAAATGTTCCCAATATTCTGTTATGAATGTGACTGTACTACTACATGCCACAAAAATTTTGTAACGATTCATTCATGAGCATATAGGCTAGGCTGCCATGAAGCAATCGTATCGATTACACTGGACTACCATAAAGCAATCATATTGCTGCTTCTTCATTACCAGTGCATGTATCACTATACTTGTAAATAAATGTATTTTTCATGTTATCTTTTCATTAGTGTTAGTAAAACATGTAACAGTGTTTTGAATGATGTGAGCCAATACTGAGATATGCTCTGACACATGATTCATCTTGTAAACAATGTTACAGTATTGATAAATACAGTTCAGTGCCATATATTTTCTCTCCACTATGACTTTCTTAACATTTTCTCTAGCTTACTTTACTGAAAGAATACAGTATATAATACATATGACATAAAAATGCGTTGACTATTTGTTATTAAAAAGGCTTCCAGTCAACAGTAGGCTATTAGCAGTTAAGTTTTGGGGGAGTCGACAGTTATACATGGGGGTTTTGGACCGCACGAGGGTCAGCATCCCTCACCCCTGCATTATTCAAGGGTCAACTGTACAGAAAAAGAAGAGTTTACTTCTAGACTGAATGTATGAATACGAAGGTCTCATAGAGGAGTTGGTATTTGAAATGGGCCTTCAAAGATGGATGGGAGTTAAAGGGAGTTGGACAGAATACACTCTCAGCAGAGAACGGTATGAATAAAGAACCAGAGTACGGTGTTATGGTAGGTTTAAAAAACGGCAAGTAGATCACTTCCATTTGGTACAGGGTATACATGAGGGTGGACAGTGGGTGAAAAGTAATGGCAAACAAGGTTGTAGCCAAACTTAGAAAGGTTGTGAAGGCCACGCTGAAGAGTTTAGGCTTCAGTCGATAAGTACTGAAGTCCTTGAAGATCTCAAAGGTAGACAGCAGTATGATTCTCAGTCACAAAGACTCCAACCCTACATCAAAAATGGTCATGGAGCTCTGGCTGGTGTATCTCAGTGGACTGTAGTGTTGGCCTGCAAAGCAAGGGGTCGCTGGTTCGATTCCAGTCAGGGCACATACCTGGCTGGCATGCCAAGTCCCCAGTAGGGGGCATGCAAGAGGCAACAATGAACTGATGTTTCTCTCCCTCTCTTTCTCCCTCCCTTCCCCTCTAAAAATAAATAAAATTTTTCAAAAACCTTTAAAAAATGGGCATGTACACTTCCAAAGCAACAGCTATATTGCAAATGTTGGTACATATTATGTATTAAGTGACAAGTCTCACAACCCTCCTGCTAGGACTTTAAAGACTCATACATGAATTACAAGATATACTATACATTTCATATCACTATTAGTCACCAAAGTGGCCAACAGTCTATACAAAAATAACCCTAGTCTACACCCTCAGCAAATTAACTGCCTCACAGGTTTCAATCTTAATTTAGCATAAAACGTATGCTCCTAGAAGAAATAGCACTAGAGCAAGTATAAAAATAAACCAAGAAACCAAAGGCCAAGGCCCATGAAAATAGATGAACCATTTTTAAATGGCCTATTTCTTCTCCCAAGCCACTGTTCTGTTCAATTTATTCAGTTAATATTAAGAATCCACTGCCACAAGCGCTGGCTCAATCCCCAGAAAAGTTCTATGTCCAAGCACAAATACACCACATTTCTATTCCATTTGCAACCTTGGCAAAATCATGCCTCTTATAAATGTAAATGATCAAGGAAATACGATCAAAGCAACTGCCCAGAGGTAGAAGCTGAAGTTAAATACCTGTCATGAAAAATACAAGCTATAGGCCAATGGTTTTAGTCACTATACGCTCAAATCAAAAAGGTGGCACTGTAAACGGTTCACGCACCTGAGAGAGATCGATGAAATGATTGGCTTCCGCCATCACCTTCACCCGGAAGTTTGTGCCATCATCTGGGCTCAGGGCATAACAGAACACCTGAAAGGCAGCACGTAATATATTTAATAACCTCGGCCCGAACCTTTCCAAAGGACTGCAGGCTTAACACCTAATGGTGCCAATAAAGCCACACTGTGGCTTTGTTTGGTTTGTTTTCTAAACAAATAGTGACTCTAGGGAAATGCAGGTCTTACCTCAAATTTATCAGGATTGTGCATGCCTGGAATAGACTGCATAAGGTGAGAAGTAGGATGATTCCCAAAGTCAGAACTCACATAGCCTACACGCAGCCGACCGTCACTGAGCTTCAAGTCCTTTGGATGTTCATATGGTGGTTTATGAAGGACATTAATCTACCAATGGAACCCAATGCTTGTTAGTCAAGTTGAGTATACATGCAAATTTTCATCTAGGAAAAAAAACCCAACTACGAACACAACACCAAACCTGCACCTCAGTCCTGTTGGGAATGGTTTGCCCAAAATACTTCATTTACTTCACACAGCCAGTTCAATGCAACCTTAACAGTTTATGTAACATACTTCAATACTTTCACCTGTTCCCTCAGAAATAGCCTCAACAAATCTAAACTTATAGGAAGGAGGCAGGGTAGACAGAGCATGACAAACTCTGCATTTTAGAAAATTCTGTAGGGAAGCATTTGGAAAAAAAAACAAAACAGAATTATACCTAGAAGTCCAGTATGTTCTGCCAACCAAGTTTCCACTTTTGATCAAATATGTAGTGTTCTAATTCTCCAAACTGAGTATAAAATACCACGCACTTTATTAAACATAGTTTTCTTTTTCTTTGAGTTTTCATTGACTTTATTGGGGTGACATCGGTTAATAAAATTATATAGGTTTCAGAGGTACACTTCCCTAATACATCATCTGTACGCTGTCTTGTGTGTTCACCACTCAAAGTCAAGTCTCCTATCGCCATTCATCGCCTTTTCCCCTCTTCTACGTCCCCCACCCCCTTCCTCTGGTAATCACCGTGCTGCAGAGTCCAGGAGTTGTTTTTTCTCCTTAATCCCTTCATCTATTTCACCCACCCTCTCATCCCCCTCCCCTCTGACAGCTGTCAGTCTGTTCTCTGTATCTATGAGCCTGTTTCTGTTTTGTTCTGTTCATTGGATGCAGCTGGAGAGTATTATGCTGAGTGAAATAAGCCCATCAAAGAAAGACACATACCATATGACTTCACTTACATGTCGAATCTAATGAACATTGCAGTTTTCAAATGAAAGGAAAACACCATGGGTCCACTGTTAGTGTTTCAGTTAAAAATTCCACCTCGTGGGGCGGCCTGGGTTCTAACTGACACAGGACACAATGAATGGGGCTCCCATGGCGGCTGACAGAGTTTGATGTCTCATCTTGGGTGGGGTTCACCTGATGATAACTTGCCAAGCAGCACATGTGATTCACGTAATTTCTGTATGTGTTTTACCTTACAACAAAGATTAAAGCAATAGACTCGCACCTTATCCAAGCAGAGGTTCCCGTGCCTCTCAGCAATAGCCTTCCTGAAGCCATGAGAGAGAGGATACAGCATACTATGATGAGGATGCACAGAGGGCAGCCTGTTCTTCTCTAGCTGGTCAGCCACAATGCTGACCAACTTCTTCATTCGCTCATCATAGTCTGTCCAATCACAGACAATCTAGAGGAGACAAAAGAAAAAAAAAAAGAAGTTATACAGACAACACTAACCCAGGATTTCACGTTTTATTTGTCTTTGGCCTAAAGTAGCATCAGTCAGATAACCTAGTCAACAACACTGGCTCCAGGCTGGCTTTGATTAATCCGGCACATAACAATACAAAAGTGATTACAACATGGCAAGCCAATCACTGGCCTGTTATTCTTTACCTGCAGGCAATGAGCCAAGTTGCAATAAGCATCAGGAAAATCAGGTTTCAGTTTCAGAGCAGTGCGGTAAGAAGCTATTGCTTCTGGAATATTTCCCGAATCCTGGAAATAAATCGAGGGGAGTGGTTAAAATTCTGCCGAAAAATCAAACACTAGGTGCTAGGATGCACGCAGTATAATAAACAGGAGTACCTTGTGAATAGAAGCCAGATTGCTGTGAGCATCTGCAAACGCAGGGTTAATCTGAATGGCTCGAGTGTAACACTGCAAGGCTCCCTGGACATCCTGCATCTCCTTTAGCGTGTTCCCCATGTTAGAGTAGGCGTCGGCAAAGGTGGGACTGATTCTAAAGGAGAGGACACGGGTTTCATTGATCAGATACAAAAACCTTTAACCCCCCTGCAATGTGAATTTAGTCTGTTGTTAACAAGAGTCATTTGAGCACATGCCAAATGCCAAATATGTAAAAATTTAAGAGAGAAAGCAAAAAAGAAGGTTGAGTCTCTTACCGGATAGCCTCCTTATAATGCATCAGAGCCTCCTGCAGCTTTCCCTGCTGCTGCAGTACACTTGCTAAATTTGAATGGGCAGCAGCAAACTCTGGGAAGACCTATAGAGTCAAGAAAACTGAGGTTCAAAAAAACTAAAATGGCAGTAATGACTTAACCACAAGAACTTTGCCCTTTTAAATACTTTTATACCCCTACAGTTCTCTATACTTTCCCCAAGCCCACTCATTCTTCAAAGATGAGTACCTTCAATTCTATTGGGTTGGCCAAAAAGTTCGTTTAGTTTTTTTCCATAGGATGGCTCTAGTAGTGCTTAGTTGTCTTTAACTTCATTCAAAACAATTTGTTAGCCCTGGCTGGTGTGGCTCAGTGGATTGAGTGCCGGCCTGCGAACCAAAGGGTCACCGGTTAGATTCCTAGTCAGGGCACAGGCCTGGATTTTGGGCCAAGTCCCCAGTAGGGGGCACATGAGGGGCAACCATACATTTGATGTTTCTTTTCCTCTCTTTCTCCATTCCTTCCCCTCTGAAAATAAAATCTTTAAAAATATCTTTAAAAAAACAATTTTGTTAGACTGTATTGTGACAGCTCTCATATCAGTGTACATTAAAAAAAACTAGTGAATTTTTGTGCAGCCATTTTAATATGGAAGATGAAAGAAGATATGCAACATTTTTCAGCATAAGTTTCATTATTTCAAGAAAGGTAAAAACCCAACTAAAATGCAAAAAAAAAAAAGATGTGCAGTGTATGGAGAAGGTGTTGTGATGGATTGAACGTGTCAAAGTGGTTTGTGGAGTTTCTTGGTACTATTGACATTTTGGCCAAGTAATTCTTTGCTGTGGGGCTGTCTTATGCATTGGAAGATGTTTAGCAGCACCCCTGGCCTCTACCCACTAGCAGGCAATAGAGTAAGATAACCGACATACTCAAAATGTCCAAATCAATAAAGTTATTGGTGAAAATGAAAAATGCATCTTTTATTTTATGGAAAAAACTAAACGGACTCTCTGGCCTACCCCAGACCTCTTTATTTTATACCTCTCCTTCTTTCAAAACATGAGATATACCTTTCTTCATCTGAGTTTATGCTGATCACTCCAGCTTCTCTCTCTTCTGAAATCTCTGGCTTCCAAGCTCCTACCACACCTACCAACCACTATTACAGCCACGAGGCACTGAAATGATATATTTATTGGTAACTTCTCTTGAACTGTAGCTTACTGTTCAATTTTTCTGTGCAGATCTCATTAGTCCATACATTAACAAAGTCAATGTAGGAATTTTCTTAAATGTCACAGGACCTCACCCGTACCTTAGGTATTCGATTACTGGTTCAATGACTGAGTCAACCACTGTTTTTACAAAAGAGGTGGTTAACATGGCAAACTTAACTGCCCTCCCTCCGCTATCACATACACTAAACACCCAGCCCCATCACCCTCAACTTACTTCTAATGCTTTACGATACAAGCGAACTGCCTCTTCAATGTTTCCCTGTTCTCGTTTGATGTTGGCTAGGTTATTCAGCGAGTCGGCATGGGTGGGACACAGCCGGAGAGCTGTGTTATAACAATCTTCTGCTTCAGCAACCTAGGAAACAAAGCAAAGTATTCAAAACCTATACAGATGAATCACTGAACCACCACTGATACTGTTCTAACAATTGCTTAGTTTAAGCGTAGTGAAACCTTAGTTAAGATTCCAGAAAAGAGGTATTTTTTGCTATTCTTCCTCTCAACCAAAACTCCGAAGGAGAACAATTTACCACCACAATACTTAATATAATATGTACAAAAAGACTTTTCTTTTAAATCATACCAGGAAACAAAGAAATAGACTGAATAAAAATCCTTACACTGCCCTTCTCTTTGAGAGCATTGGCTAGGTTGCAGTAAGCGTCTGGGAAATGTGGTTGCAGTTCAATAGCTCGCCTGTAGGTGTCTATTGCCAGATCTATTAGGCCTTGCTCATAGTATACACAAGCCAGGTTGCCGTGCACCACTGCGTGATTTGGACTCAAGCTTAGAGCACGAAGGTAAGCTGCCACAGCTCTGTAAATAAAAACACACACACACAAAATGCAACTAACTTTTAATGGATGCTTTGTTACAACTAATTCATGCTATACTATACCTAAGTATATCAATTAATTGTAATTAGTTACAATTAATTCATGCTATAGTATAATTAACCTTGAATCAAAATTGCACCTTTACAAAAATATAGTTCTCCACTGAATATTTCTATTCCCACATAAGAAATAGGCTTTCTTTTGGACAACTCAAAAGTTAAAAGTCTGGATTTACTTAGCTTTCTGAATCAGATCAAAGGAGTAAGTTAGTCTAAAAAATAACCATTTCAACATTTGTCCAATAAATAAAATTTCAACTGCACTCTGAACGAGGATAATGGCTTTGTGGGAAGCCAACAATCAAGTCAGGCAACAATACCTATAAATAAAAGGTAACAAAAAAGCAGGCCTGATCAGGGAAAACCAACGTACTAGAAAAGGAGAATGTATTTCAGTAGACCGTTGTCAGTTCATAATTTCAGTCTAAACTCTCAAGTGTCATTACAACAAAGACTCAAGAAATGTTATCAAGTAGACCATTCTCTCACCTGTCAAAAATCCGTGCCTCTTTCAAGACATTTCCTAAATTGATATAAGCATCCAGAAAATTGGGATCGAGAGTGACAGCCTGAAAGGTACAAGACAGTTGCTTAGAGCAAGTTAAAGTTTCAGATTAACTTCCCAATTACAATTTTTTATTGAGATCATTTTAGACCTCCAATTACATTTTCTAGTACATTAAGATGTTATTTCATTTTTAAAATGCAATAATTTTAGTGCCTACTCGTTACTCACAAATCTCAATGTTATCAAAATAACTTCTCATGTAATATAAGAGCAAAATGTGTCCTGAAGGGCAAAATTTTTCATTGGGTCTATTCCAGTTTCATTGAGCTGAGTACTTCTAATGGTTGGCCTTATTAATGATTAATCAGCCTAATTCTTCTAAAACATAATAGCAGGAAGCAGCAGCAAACTCTAACTGAAAAAGAATATATATGCCTCAGTAACTACAAGTGTATACTCAGTAAGACCTTAGTAAGCTATGTAATTAGAGTTGTATACTCAGTAAGATACATTACGTCAAGGAGAAACTAACCATTAAACAGCTGCACCCAGACAGTTCTGAAGTTGTCTTAAAAGTATGGCCAGACATATCTAGAGCAGCAATTTTCAACCTTGGCAGTGTATTAAGAATTTGCCCCCTAAAAGGTGTCCGGCCTTCATCATAGGCCAGTTACATTAGATCCTTTGAGAATGGGGTCAGGACATCCGTATCTTTTATAAGCTCATGTACAACCAAGGTAGGCAATCACTGAGCAAGAGAGGTGCCGTAACTGTGAACTCTAACTGGAACACTGGAAAGGTAAAGGTAGTAACTGTGAACACGTTCAAGATTCAGAAAGAATGCTTCTTCTTCTCTTAGACGGCAACTCTACCGTAAAGACAGCATGATGCTGTTGTGGAATTGTGCACCTGAAACCTGTATAATTTTGTTAACCACTGTCACTCCAGTAAATTCAATAAAAGCGGAGGGAGCATAATGTACTTAACTTAGATTGACTCTAGTCATAGATGTCCACCCTCAAAACTTCAAATGTTTTGTTACGACAACTTTCAAACACATACAAAAGCAGAGGACTAGAACAAACGCCCAGGTCTCCGTTATCCAGCTTCAACAGTTAAATCACATTCAGTCTTATTCGGTCTATATTCCAGTCTAACTCCCCCTCTTCCCAGAATACTTTGAAGCTAACCCCAGACATAGCAGTCCATCTGAAAATATTTCAAAATGTATCTCAGGGACTAGGCAGAATACGTTTTTCTCCCAACATAACCGCAATACCAATATCACACCTATGAAACTGACAGCAATTCCTTAATATCAAACATCCATTCACTAGTGCAATTCCTTGTCAACTTTGACTCAGGATCCAAGTGAGACCCATCCAATTTGTCAACATGACTTTGTCAGTTTCCTTTAATCTTTTAAAGGTTTCATTTAAATCTCCTTTTTATTCCTGTAATTTGAAGAAATCAAATCCCTCTCCTATACAGCTTCCCATGGATCAGATTTTGCTGATTACATCCCTACGGTGTCCTTTAACACGTTTCTTTGTCCTATGTATTTTCCATAAATTGGTAGCTAGAACTACAGGCTTAATCCAGTTTGGGTTCTTTTCTTTTTTGCACGGCTACTTCCCTGGTGGAATTGTTCACTTCTATCACAAGGTACATAATGTCTGATTTGTCTCTTTTTTGCCACCGATGGATTCCTAAATCTATTCACGGTGATACTCTCATTCTATCATTCCTTCTTCATTTATTAGCTGGAATACTTTTATATAGAGAAACTTTCCCCTATCAACTACTGGATTACCCTGAGCGAGGACGTGTACTTTATTCTTCCATTTTCACCCAGTTTTCAAAATGAGTTGCTCCTTATCTTCCAAAGGTGATCAATGAATTCCTTCTGAGTATAATCATGAATTCATGGATTTTAATATATTTGACAAGTTTCAATATATTTCAGTTATTTTTTCCTACTGATGCTCAAGTCCCATCTTTAGCCAGTGGAAGCCTCTTCCAGTTGCCTCCTAAGTCTTTTTTTTTTTTTTTTACACAATAAACGGTAATATATCAAAGCTTCCTTGCTTTCTGGTATGACACTCCAGATTGATTAATTTCTGGTAAAGTATCCCAGGTTAATTTTGTTCATTCCCTGCCCTAGATCTGGAATCAGCCTTTTCACCAAGCCCTGTTTCTTTACAATAAAACTGCCTATTTTTTAAAGAGGATTTTTTATTACTAAAATACATTTTCAGTGCAAAACTGGAAACTGCCATATAATATACCATCTGGCAAATGCTGTAGTAGTATTGTCAAAGAAGCAAAGATATTATGTGACTGGTTAAGTAAAGTCCTATTATTTAGTTCCAGTGAAAACATCTTGCACACATGAGCACTTCATAATGCCAATTGTTAATTTAATGACTAACCTTTTCAAAATGATGAATTGCAAGCCAAATTTCTCCTTGTGCATTGAAAACACAGCCAAGATTACTCCAAGCTACTGCAAAGTTCGGTTGCGTCTCAATTGCTTTCAAATAACATGCCTTAGGAGGGGTTAATGAAAGAAGATGGGAGGGAAAGGAGGTAAAGGGAAAGGGGAAAATTTGTAAAGGGAAAAAAAAAGATTGGGGGAGGGGAAGAAGGTGATATCATTATTCCTTCTCTGACCAGCCAAAAGTGACCCTGCAGCATAGGCTCGCTTGCGCCAAAACTAAAGCGCTGCCACAGCTGGCTGCTCCTGCGCCTGCGCCACCAGAACCCAAGTGCAAACCACCATGTTCAGTTCTGCCAACCAGTGACCAACCCTTATACTGGGACTTATTGGGGAAGTCAGTTGCCTTAAGCCTCTATGCTAGACTTCTCTTACCTGAACACCTAACTTGTTATGTTTGCAAGTGGTATCTACAGGGCGCCACTTGAGGCCAAGTTTTCCCACCACCCCGCCAACCCCAGTTTCCCAAAGTGTGTTCTCCGAGGTGTTAACAGGCATCACTGGAAAAGAGGATTTTGTGATCAAATAAATTAGAAAAACAGATTTCTTTACTACAGGACTTCCCTAAGCCTTTAATAGTATATACAGGGTTCCCTGATCTCAGCTGACCGTGGACCTCTTCCTTCACTGGGCATTTTATTAGAATGCGTACTATGAAACACATTTTGGGAAATGCTGCCCTAAACCGTAATGTTCCTCACTAACATCAAAAGTATACTACTGAGGAGAAAAAAAGTGTTCCTGCCAAGCCAGATATAAACCCAGGGCATAAGTTACATCCTTACAATGCCCCTATCTCCCAAGGGGTGATGAGGCTGAAACCTCCTATGACAGGATTGCACCTAGGTTGAGGTCCCTGTAATGCGAGCGCAAACATCGCTGGCGCAACCTAACAGCATCGCACTGCGCAATCGCTGCGAACTGCTGCGCTACGTAGAACACCCCTAGACGCAGCAAACGGCCAACCAGATCCATTAATCTACTAGACAGGCCCATAGAGAATATTTGCTTAATGAGATTAGCTGGACTTGAGGTACGTTAAAACCCAATTTTATCCAAAAAGGCTACAGAATAGGGCTGAGGGAGCCAGTCAATCAGATTACTCATCTAGTCAACCGTTCACAGGGGCTCATTCGCACGCATTGCGCGTTAACGCTGCGCAGCCTTTGCGCTACTGCAGGGTCACAGCGCATCATCAGAAGAGCAGAATGCTGCAATCCAAACAAAGAAGAAAAAAGGAAAAAAATGAACAACAAGAAGAGTTAGAAGCTTTTACTAGTAAATTATCTAATAATTTTAATATCAATTAACTTTTACTTATCTTTGACAGAATTGTGGCTATAGTTTAAAACATTCTCTTACATAACTTGCTTGTAAATAAAATTATTTTAAGCTGTTTCTGAAGCCACAAGACAGAAGATTCAGGCATGGAGGCAAATTGTTTTGCTGTGGCAGTTACAAACCCGTTACCATATTTCTCATCATGTGACTTTTCGGTGCGTTCCTTGCTGGAAGAGGAGGAGGTGTGTGTCTGCCCTAGATCCAGGCCTCGAGCTCCCTTCAGCGAGGCACCTTACGCATGGAATAGGAGGTTTCACCCACCTGAAACCTTCTAAATACAATATCAATGGTGAAAAACCAAAAACAAGAGAGAAAATAAAAACAAGATCATTAGTAAAAGTTCAACAAAGCAATTGAAATTCTTTGGATGTCTATTACATATGGGAATGAGGACAGTCTCAAGTCTGTAACATGGGAAACATGCAGAAGGGAGAGGGTTAATCAGGGCTATTGCATACAGCAGGGATTTTTGCTGGAAGAAAGGCTCTTCATTTTCTACAAAGGCAACATAATTTTGCTTCCATCTACTAGGAATATGCTGGCTTGAATTTTCAAATGCACTGATTAC
This sequence comes from Pteronotus mesoamericanus, assembly GCF_021234165.1. NCBI lineage: Eukaryota > Metazoa > Chordata > Mammalia > Chiroptera > Mormoopidae > Pteronotus > Pteronotus mesoamericanus. Next base: position 5,406,678 of record NW_026555108.1, on the reverse strand, counting down.
AAAAGAAATACATTGCATTTCACTCAAGAGTATTTTCTTGTTCACTAGTTCTCACAAAAACAGAATAACATTTTTCAAACTAGGTGTCTCCAGAGCTCTGAAATAAAGAAGTCAGCAACCTAAGGCAGGCGCAATGTCTCAGCCTAAACCGATCTCTAAAGCTGCAGTGAAGTGCAATTCATGTTAGCTGTCCGCTTGGTGGGGTGACAATTAATAGGAGCTTATCAAATATTTGTTCTATAAATTACCAATTGGATTTAGCAGCTAAGATTGAGATCAATCACTACAATTCATTAGCTGGAAACCTACATAAGGTTAATCCAAAGTGTCAGCAGAATTTAAGAGCTATGCACTTAAAACTAGTGCCTTTGAACATGAGACGGTGCTAAAAAGCCTTCCTCCTCCCTGGATGAAGCAAACAGACAGCTACGCTGCGCATACACTCCACGCATTAGCATGCGCGTGGGGCTCAGAGCAACAGGTGGGAGTTTCAGAAGCATTCTGGTTTCTCCCCACTCCTCACCCCTGCAGCGCGGTTGCGTAAGGTGGCTTGTAACAAGACAATTTCATTTATAAATTTAATTTAAAATTATACCAAATGCTTTAATAACCCAACCTGGTGTTCAAATTCATTATTTGGAAACACAGAATGCTAAAAGCCACCTTTCCACTTTGGCAAGTTTTCTTTCGATCAGTCCATTTCCCAAACAAACCAGCTTTGTCCTGACTTTTTTTTTTTTAAGGAGGTGGGGTGGGGAGGAGTAAAAGGAGGAAGTAAAGAAGAAAAGAAGGCAGACAACTAGGATTGGAAAAGAGGAAAAAGGAACTTGGAGGAGGGAGTGGGGACAAGAAGGGGCAGGATGTTCCAATTATTTAATTTGCAATCATTTTAACAGCCTTTCTTCCACTGTAAAAAGGGTGAGGAAGATGAAGGGAGGAAGGTTAAATAAGAATTTAAATGCCAGTATTACAGGGTAACATTTGGATGAAGTTCTTCTCCACTTACAAGCCACAAAGGACTTAGAAGAGCAGCATTTTCAATGGCACCTGCATCATAAGGCGTCTTGAGCCAAATCACAGGCGCTCTGCTTGTCACCAGCAGGCAAGCCTCAGATTTGAAGGAATGTTATTTATTCCCACATAAGATCATGTCGGAGCCCATTGTTACAAAGATGATCTAGCTCAGCAGAAAGGCTCCAAGACGTTCAGGTTCTTGCTTTACCCCCAGATTTAGAACAGATATGCCAAAGCCTGGCCCTGCTCTAGTCTGAGGCGATTCATGCCGTCAGCTTTCCTCAGTTTCTTAGGACTGTTTTGTGAAGACAGCTCAATGAAGAGTTGAAGACTTGGCAAAAAGTACAAGTTTTCATAACACTGATGTTTAAATGTGTTCTAGCAAACACCTACCTTGGCTTCTTCCAAGCGACCCAGGGCTTTGAGCAGGTTCCCCAGGTCACTGCGAACACAGTACAAATCCTAGAAACCCAGAGACAGTGGCATTAGTTATATTTTCTCAACCAAAAACAGCTTGAAGTAATTTTATGCATCCAGCTTCCTGCCATTTGATTCTGTCAACTAAAGCCACTGCTTGACAAATGGCAGAACCACAATCCCTTACCCTCAATTTCAAATTCCAAAAAATTCCAAACACTCATTTGATGATTAGGCCCGACCTGAACTGGCATAAAGTTATTTATATACTTTCCTGAGCCCGCTTGGTGTGAGTACTCATACCTCTTTTTTTGCAGAAACATAAATTTGTTTCACTGCCCCAGGTGCTGCTCCAGACCTACCTAGGAGTTCTCTATATGGTATTACCATCTCTCTAAAGTCCTAAAAATTCTGAATTTTGAAATGCATTTGATCCCAGTAGTTTCAGGTAAAAAAAAAAACTATGGGCCTTACTACAGCTTCTCCTCCCCCCAAATGTTAGTCATGTTTATAAAAAAAAAACCCCAAATGTTTGTTCGACTACTTTGCTCATGGTTATAATGAATCACTCCTATATCAAAAGCCAAAAATTTTCCATAGCAAAAGAGAGTATTTAGCCATGATTAGCTATCAGCAAACCTAGCCCTAGGCTGTCAGGCATATTTTAAAAACCTGACTTCAGCCTTGGCTGGTATGGCTCAGTGGACTGAGTGCTGGCCTGCAAACCAAAAGGTCACAGGTTCAATTCCCAGTCAGGGCACATGCCTGGGTTGCAGGCCAGGTCCCTGGTAGGGTCCCGCGAGAGGCAACCACACATTGATGTTTCTCTCCCTCTCTTTCTCCTTCCCTTCCCCTCTGTCTAAAAATAAATAAAATCCTTTAAAATTTTTTTATTCATTTACTTTTACTAATAAATAAAAATTTACTAGTAAATAATTTTCTTACTAATAAATAAATAATGTACTAGTAAATAAATAAATAATTGAATTACTAGTAAGTTAATTTACTAGAATCGAACCGGTGACCTTTTGGTTTGCAGGCCAGCGCTCAATCCACTGACGCATACCAACCAGGGCTAAAAGTAAATAAATAAAATTTTTCTAAAAAAAAATAAGAATAAATATCTGACTTCATTTCAGTTAGAAAGAAGGATTACCATCCAACCAAAGCTTCAATCCTGGAACCCGCCACCAGGTTACTCATTAGTATTAAGTGCCATGGGAGCTGAGGAGGTGAATGATGAAAGCAGTTGGCTCTCCCTTTTATTAGCAGCACTATTGTGTTGCTAGTCATCTGACTCACCAGTCCATTCATCAGTATGAAAAGACACGTCATCAGAACAGTGAATTTAAATTTCTATACAACCCTTTTCCGCCTTTGTCAGTCAAATCGATCAGTAAACAAGCAGAGACAATGGCAACTGAGAGTATAGGCTTATCATTGCAAACTGTTCCCTGGGTGGAAGGGCTTTATATTAGGGCCTAGAAAGTGAAATCCTGTCAATTGTGCCAACATATCATCACATATATTATTCTATGTGCAACTGTATTAGAACCAGGTGGTTCATTTTAACGATAAACAGCTTTTGTGATGGTATGTTATCATCCATCAGGTGAACCAAAAGTCAGCCAGCAAATACTCTCCAACAATAATCACCCAAGGAGCTTTCACCTTTTATCCTTTATGGGTCAGATACTGTCTCATACTATAATCCACAATTTTTCCCCCCACACATCTCCCCAATTCCTGACAAAGTATTATACACACAGTAAGCATTCAAATATTTAAAAGTGGCACCTGCATGGCAAATTTAAACAGCAGAGCAGACAGAGGGCAAGTCAGATGTGCTCCAGCAGGCCAGGAAAAAAAAAGCAAGCGTTCAGCCCTGGCTGGTGTGGCTCAGTGGATTGAGTGCTGGCCTGAGAATCGTAAGGTCACCAGTTCGATTCCCAGCCAGGGCACATGCCTGGGTTGCAAGCCAGGTCCCCAGCTTGGGGCAAGCGAGAATCTCACACATTGATGTTTCTCTCCCTGTCTTTCTCCCTCCCTTCCCCTAAATAAATAAAATCAAAAGAAAGAAAATGTTCATGTGAACTACCTACAGAGCAGGGCATGTGGTTAGAACTGCAGACAGCCTCTAGGATTTAAGAGCTGTCCCCCATTGACAGCTAGCAGGAAAAGGGAACCTCTGTTCTATAGCTGTAAGAAAATGAATCCTGTCAATAGTGGTGATCTTGGAAGAGGACCCAAGCCTGAGATGAGTACACCTGGCCAACACATTCATTTCAGTCATTTCAGCCAGAGATCTGGAGCGGAAAATCTAGCCACACTGTGCCCAGACTTATAAAAACTGTAAGTAAGAACATCCGTACTGTTTTTAAGACACTATTTGTGATAACTTTTGAGACCACAATAGGAAACCAAACACTTATGCTATTCATGAATTTTAGGGGCTCCTTAAAAAACAAAACAAAACAAACAAAAAGAAAAAAGCAGCAGAGCACCTGGCTGGTGTGGCTCAGTGGATTGAGTGCTTGCCTGCAAGCCAAAGTGTTACCGGTTCAATTCCCAGTCAGGGCACATGCCTGGGTTGCGGGTCAGGTTCTCAGTAGGGGACACGTGAGAGGCAACATTGATGTTTCTCTCCCTCTCTTTCTCCCTCCCTTCCCCTCTGTCTAAAAATAAAATAAATAAAATCTTTAAAAAAATAAGCAGCAGAGCAGAGAAGAATAAAAATACATGGTTTCCTGCAGTGTAGCTGTACAGAACACCCTATGGTTAGCCATACTGGGTCAGTTCCATGATCTACCCCACCCATCTGTCCATCAAGCAATGACTGGTGTTTTGAGAGAGAATGGCTGCCTCCACTGACATCAAGCACAAAAAGCTAGTATTAATACTAATTCTCAAAACATTATAGATATCATTGATCTTATGACAGACTTATCCTCCCCTCATGAGTCTATGTACTTTTTAATCCTCTTGATACTCTCGGAAGTAATGAATTCTATTATCTCAATACCTACTTTGTATGATTTTCTCTACACTTTAAGGGCTAACCTGTTTTTGCAAACCATGCCTGAACAATCTATTCTGTTCATACCAGCTCCTACTATACCCGATTATCGTGGTTATACATAGCTTTGGACTTTTACCAATTCCTATGTCTTTTCTGAGCCATAATAATCAGAAGTCTTGCAATAATTCTCCAACAGTGACCCTAATGGGCTATACATCATCATAGCCAACTGTCGCATAATTTTACCCTCTAGTTTCTATAAACTCTTGGATGACTGCCACCCCGGCCCTGACAGTGTATCTATCTATATTCAGTTATATCATCTAGATCCATTACAGCGGACTAAATCAAGTTAGCACAACGACTAGAGTTAAAAATAGATTATCTTCACGATCACTATCAGATAATCAATAAGGCAGTTTTACAAAAAAGGTCAAACATACCATACTAAATATAAACTAAATTTAACAGTGCAATCTGATTCGCCCATTCAAGGACTCAAATCTTCTGCATGAACAGTTAATTTCTAGAAAAGTCAAGAATCCCACTACCCTCCCAGAAGATCAAAACCTAAGATAGAAATTGTTTCATTTGTCAACTCAAAACAATGTCTGCTGAGAGAATATGTTTCTTTTTTTCATAACTTTTGAAAGATTTTATTTACTTTTTAGAGAGAGAAGGGAGAAAGAGAGGGAAAGAAACATCCATGTGGAAGAGATACATCAATCAGTTACCTCTTGCACAAGACCTGACCCGCAACCAAGGCATGTGCCCCGACCAGGAGTCGACAGGCAACTCTTCGGTTCGCAGGCTGGTGCTCAATTGACAGCCAAACCAGCCAGGGTGAGAATACCTCCATTCCTAGGTTAATACCTTTTATGCAAACCTTTATTCAATTCAGTATCATACCTGGAACTGTACAGAAAAGAGACTAACAGAATCCTTAACCCTAGAGGGGATTACAATCTATGTGGAAAGACAAGGCACGTAAGTATTAAATGCCCACACAGTGGTAAAGAAGTAATTTTAGAGAAGTAAATGAACTCAAAAAAGAAACTTAAACTGGGCCTTAAAGGATGAGTAGGACTTTGACAAAGGAGGAGGGCACTGTAGACAAGGGGAAAAAGTATGAATAAAGATAATGAGATGGAAATGAGTAAGAATTTCCTGTACATCCACCCCTCCTAAGATAGCATCTACTTCCTGCCGTTCCTCCTTGAACTCTCCCACCCCACCGTCACCATCTATTAAATACATATACACATGCATATGAAGTAAAATCAGGTTGGTAAAACCCCACAGTTCTTAACTGCCTCTTAAATTAAATTCAAACTCCTCAGTCTCTCTATTCTTTCTAAATCTTCCAATTGACTCTCCGCTACTCCGCTCACTTCTTGTTACTACTTGACTCACCACTTCAGCCAAGGAAGTCGACTTGCTATTTGCCTTCCTACAGAACGCTTAGGTTATAAGCACCCACTCAAGAAAAACGCTCTGATTAATACTCTCCAACAATAATCACCCAAGGAGCTTACACCTTTTATCCTTTATGGGTCAGATCCTGTCTCATATTCTAATCCACGACTCGCCCCCCAACACATCTCCCCAATTCCTAACAATAAGCACCCAAATATTTAAATAGGACTCTTGCATGGCAAATTTAAACAGCAGAGCAGAGAGGAATAGAAATATATGGCTTCCTGCAGTGTAGCTGTATACTTGAGGCTAGCATGTCACTTGAAGCTAGTGACAGTAGTAATTAACATGATATTAACACATGACAGTCAGGATGTCCATAACTCTCAGTGCATCCACAATCAAATCAGAAGCAATGGTTCAATGACCTATAGACCCAGAAACAGGGCTCCTTAGAGAAACTCAGGATTACAGATAGACGTTTTACACACAATTTGTAAGAGGGATTGCCAGGTATGGGCAGTGCTAGTGAGCCACTGTGTGGAAAATTACCAGCTACAATAGCACCTTCAAATACGATGGACTAAAATTTCAGTGAAATTATACATTAAATCATCCATCATTGCAAGAGACAATTTATAACGCAAAAATATGAAAGGTATAAGTCACAGAATAACTTATAAATTGACATACCATTAGCTTAAAAAGATAAACACCACTGAAAACAGGTTACCAAGAACACTACCATAACATTTTACTTTACACTGCTCCAAAACCAAAACAACCTGAGTTTCTTTAAATATTTTCATAGAATGCAAACTACATCTATAATTCAGGCCAACAACGCACTGCCAGCAAGAGCACAAATGAGGAACAGATTCAAGATTCTGCCACTACCGAACCGACAAAGGAATTTCACAGTAAATATAGTTAAGACTGGATATCCTGAAACGCACTAAAACATGCTCGCTATGGTATATTTAGGGGAAATCCAGGCAGTTTGCACAATCCTTTTTTCATTCTTACTGGTAAAGACAGAGAAATAAAGCAGCACTTGCCACGAGTAGAAACAGAACCAGATGGGCATGCATAGCTATTCAATGCCTTCAAGGGGCAGTACCATGATTTATTTTAGCACTATCTTCTTTGGAAGGACATAATGATAAGCTTCCTGTTAAGAGGTTAGGTGTGGGAAACCATGGTTCTGTCTCCCACTTCAGTTTTCCCTCCTCCTCATACTCCTCTGGTTTGGTACCCTCTGAGCAGCAATGGCTGCTGCCCTGCTCCACACGGAGGTAACTGGAAACCTGAGACAAGGGGATCAGAGTTCAAGACGTTTGGAGCCACAGCCACGTAAGAGGGCACAAGTGAGCTGCCACTCAATCAGCAAGTGAAGGGTGAAACCGACCCTGATTAATAAAGGGAAAGAATTTCACTGTGACAACTAAGCGCACAAGTGAGCCCTGAGCCTTGGCAAGAACAGGGTCCAAGCCCCAGTGGCAGCACATACAACAGGATTCTTTAAAACTTTTTGTTGGTAACTAGTTGGATGCTAATGTTAATACAAATGACAAAGTGCACTCAAATTTACATATAGAGGGTCCGGCACAAATAACGCCCCTTTTTATTACAAAATCATAAGCATGTAATTCTGTAACATAACAATATCACACTCAAGCACACCAAATGACATTTTAGGTGAAACGGTCAAATGGAAACTATAAATTATTACACCCATATTATTGCCCTACCAACCACACTCAAGCAGGCCTTACTTCTGCCGGATCCTGTATATGCATTGAGTAGCTCTGAAAAATACATAAGAAATTGGTTTCATGGAAACCAACAAAGCTTGGAGACTTCTCACTGTCTCCATACAAAAAGCAATAAAAAGAAAAATTGTGCCCTGGCCAGTGTGGCTCAGTTGGTTGGAGCATCTTCCTGTAAACCAAAAGGCTGCGGGTTCTTTTTCCAAAGTACATGTCTAGGTTGCGGGTTCAATCCCCGTCAGGGCACAGGAGAGAGGCAGCTGATCCATATTTCTCTCTCATATCAACGTTTCTCTCCCTCTGTTTCTTTCTAAGACCAATAAGCATGTCCCTGGGTGAGGATAAAAAATTTTAACTTTACACTCTCAAAATTAACTGAAAAGCCCTGGCTGGTGTGGCTCAGTTAACTGAATGCCGGCCTGCGAACCAAAGGGTCACCGGTTCGATTCCCAGTCAGGGCACAGGCCTGGGTTGTGGGCTGAGTCTGCAATAGAGGGCACGCAAGAGGCAAGGACACATTAATGTTTCTCTTCCTCTCTCCCTCCCTTTCCCTCTCTAAAAATAAATAAAATCTTTTAAAAATGTTTAAAAAATTAAGTGAAAAAATAATTGTTAATAGATGTCATGAGAAAAAGTGATTTCAGATCTTTCCACAAACTACTATGCCAAGCTTCAGTTTCCTAACCTGTAAAATGGAGATTAAGGGAGAGCAGGAAATGCTTGGTGCTTTTCAAACTGTGCTCAGGGGCTGCCATGAGGGGTACACACCCTCCGGGCAGGACATCCCCATTTTATGCTTTATTTCTTCTCTCTTGAATGTTTGCTTTCTACATATTCAGGCTCAGTATTTAATACTCCCTTCACCATTACTAGCTGTGTGATCCCCTCCCCCCACAATTACAGAACCCCTGAGTCTGGTTTGTTTGTTTTTTTTTAATTGGTAAACCTGAAAATACCACCTATTTTGAATGCTCATTGTGAGCTATAAGACCAACATCTGAAGCAATTGCCGCAGTGTCTCGAACACAAAGTAGACTTTCAATAAATGGGAACTGTTAACACTTCATTACTAACCACTTCCAGGGTTGCTGCAAAACTGAATGTGGGCAACACAGCTTGGAAATGCATTCTTAAGCTTTTCTGGATTCCTTCCATCCCTCTCTTTATCACTTATCTTTTAAGTTTCTATGTACCTTCTATCCCTAACCTCATCAAAAGTTCTGAGGGAAAAGTCTTACTCTTGTGTATCTTTCAGAGTCTCTACACAACGTGAACTTAATGTCTGCCTGCCAGTTCGGTCTCACCTGTTCTCCAGAAAATATCTGCAATTTCAACCAAAAGAAAAATTAAGAAATATTCAAAAGCTTGGTATGGATACTATCACCTCAACTCTACCACTTCTAATTATGTTGAAAGAAAACAGAACAGAATATTGAGGAACAAATTGTGCAGCCTCATTTTCATGTCACTGATCCATGTCTTGTCATCTTGTTTTAACTGTTTTATATTACAGGGTAAGGCCCCTCATCCACTATTCCTTGAGAACCAATTAACTGTTGCAAACACCTATCAGAGTTTATCCAAATTTAATCAAAACAGCCCAAAAAACAATGTCACGTGTTCTGTACTTTCACAGGCAATATAAAAATCGACAGTTTCTTGCAATAAGGGTCATTTTTATGTTTTCTAGTATAACTTGCTAGATAAAACAAATTTTAAAAACCGTGATATAGACCTGATCAAAGCTATTTCACCATTTTAAGTAGACAAACATTTCTAAACTCTTAACTTTATTCCATGTCTGAAGTCTCAAACTATGTTTCCTTCTGGGCTTCTGTGAAGGGCAAATAATAACCACTAAAATTGTACTCACAGGATTGTACTGAAGAGCAGAGACGTAAGCTTGTACTGCCCCTTCCATGTCACCTGCTGCGACCAATGCTGCTGCCAGGTTGATATAACCATCGATGAAATCTGGCTTGAGACGCAATGCATGCCGGTAATGCTCAATGGCTTCCTGCAACTGTCCTCTTTCCTTGTACACATTCCCCAAATTCGAGTAGGCTTCTGCCAGAAGGGGGTTCTGTTTAATTGCCAGAGTGCTAAAGTGAGCAGATCTGGAAAAGGCGAAAAGCGTTGATGCAGGTGTACACAGGACCCTGTGCTATTGCTAATTATGTAACAATAACATTATTTTATAGCCCTGGCTGGTGAGGCTCAGTGGATTGAGTGCTGGCCTGCAAACCAAAGGGTCGCCAGTTTGATTCCCAGTCTAGGACACAGGCCTGGGTTGCAGACCAGGCCCCCAGTAGGGGGCACGCAAGAGGCAACCACACATTGATGTTTCTCTCTCTCCCTCCCTTCCCCTCTCTAAAAATTAATAAATAAAAATCTTTATAAAAAATATCTTTTAACTAGTGTACAGGAAAAGTTTTGGAAACAAAGTTTTTCAAAAGTGGAGGTAGTCCAGATTTCCAATTGGAACACTCTTTTTCCTTGAGATAAAAGTCTTACTAATTACTAGTCTTATTACCAAACTGCCGCATAGTAAGCCATGATCATTAAAATCAAGAATGAAAATGCTACATGCATGAGTCTCAGTTTCCATTTGTTGGTAAGACTTAATGATGCACATCTTTAAATGCCTAAATAAACCAGAATGACAATTTACTGAAAGAATAAGAACACAGATTCTCCCCCTTTTGATTACTTCAACTGATTAGCTAAAAGTAGCATATCATACTGTAATGAGTCTTTGCAACTAGAATCACATATGCACCTACCACAGCACATACGCCATTATTTCTGGGTATTCTGTCCCTCAAGATGACACATCTTACAAAAAGCGAGACTGGATGCTCCCATCTTTATACTAAGGATATTTTTTTATTACCTGAACAAAGTTAAGTAAGCAGCAGACTCAGGTGCAAAAATCTAGAAAAGGTCCCCAGTCATACTGATAACATCACCACCACCACCACAAAAGGAGGGAGAAAACCTGGCAGCTGGGCCCATCACAAGTGGACAAAACAGCAGATGTGCGTTGGTGGCTCAGGTGAAACCCATTGGAAACATTTCAAGTTCAAATATTTAAGTATCATTTTCAAGCTCAGCATCCAGAGGCAGCAATCACCAGAAGGTACCCCCACATCTCCTACCTGTCCAGCCTTCGACACTGGAAGTGTATAGACGAAAGTAATAAAAGCACACCAGTATTGTCTGGCTCTTGTCTCCAGAGCTGCATGCAGTGTCTTTCAGCTGCCTCAAAATCTCCTGCCTGATACTCTCGATGTGCCAACTCAGCTAACCCTTGGAAGGAAAGCATACGTTTCGTTGGTTCTGGAGAGTCATCAAAACATTTGAGGGAAGGAGGGGGGAAAACAAAAAGTTAGAAATGCAAACAAAAAAATGTAAAAACATGGCATATTAAACTTAAAAATGAAAACGCTTGAAACTATGTAAAGCACTAGAGTGTTCTGCACATTATTTATAACCCCCGGTTAACATCAGGTGCAGAATTGGCATTTTTAGAATTGATCCATTCACTTTCTTTCCCAGATTAGATAGAAATACTTGCTTTCAAATAAGATTACACTTCATGACCACAAATACTTTGTATTTACATTATAAATCAAAGGTAACATCTAAAGACTCATTAAACAGTATTCCTTATAGTTAACATATAGAAACAAAATATAAAATGTGATTTGTAAGGTCACAAATGTTTAATAATGTCAGAATAACCTACTGGGAAACTTAATACTTTGTCCCATGCTTTAGGTTGGATTTGGAGGCTGCAAGGGGGGGTGGGGTACTGGTAACAATCTATCTCTTAACCTGAGTGAGAATACAAGATGAGTTTTTTAACTGAAAATTACATTGATGCTTTCTTATACTTCACAATTTAATTTGTTTAAATTAAGGGCAACACTAGAAACAAGGTGCTATTTTTAAAACAGCTGTAAACAAGAGGAATTCATCTGTCAAGAGCCAAAATATTTAAAGGGATCATCAAACATTTTAAATAAAGACTCGAGATTATATTGCTTCTCTACCATCCAAAACCTATGATGAAACCAAATTTGCTAAATCCCACCCAAGGCGGTTTAACACTGTCCTTTTTCGAAAGGGCTCTGAAACTGACTAAAGTATTAAGACCTTATAAACAATGGTATATAAACCAAGCAGCCACCTACAACTGCGATGGTTTTTTGAAAGACTGTGAAAACACTAAAATATAAAACCATTTGATGCAGTGCAACAGAATGAATAATAAATGAAAGCACTTTGCTGTGTCTAAGTTATTTAACTCAGATACATAAAGATAAAGCTCACAGAGGGGAGGGGGGCAGGAAAAACCACCACACACCTAAGTCTGAACTGTAATAGTGTAACTTCAACAATGATACATTACTGGAATTTTACTCGATGGTTGTAATGGTAAACCATGTACAAATTACTTAAATTTTACCAAGGTCATAGTGACCAGCTCGAATTGGAACCAAGTTCCCCAATCATTAGACCTGGCAAGTGATCTGTATACTCAGGAAAGCAAAGTAAATTTCCTGAACAGAATACACAGCTGACCACTAGCACACGAGCAGAAAGGCTTGCATCCAAATCTGGGGGAGGTTATATCTGTAACATAAACTGGAAAATTACATTTCAGACAAGTCTCTAGAACTTCTTAGGCCCTTATTTTAACACATTGGTTTATCAACTTTTCGAAGCCACTTTATCTGTTTCAACACTTGAAATGACAACTCCCTCGAATAAAATAACATACATTAAAAAGGGCAAGCTAGTACAAACCTTCAATCTTAAAAAGTCCCTGGAAGGAAGGGGAACACTAATTATTAATCCCATTACCTACAATCATGGATAAAATACGACTGAAGATTCATCTATTACTGCGCAATGCCCAAACACAGTAAATAAAACTCCGGACACATCTCAACTGAGAATCAACAATAAAAAAGAATCTCATGGGAAACCTTAGAACTGCAGCCCAAACTGCCCCCCCCTCCCGCCCCAAATAGCCTCAATAGGGAAAGGCAGCTGAAGGACACTCCTATAATTTGGTTGTTTTCTTATTTTTAGTACCAAATGCTCTTGACTGAATTGTCTAAAAGGGCAACCGCCTTGCACTTGTGTAGCCAACACTCCAGTTGCTTTACAAACTCTTCAAGCAAGGATGAAAACTTAAAAAAAATACACGTCCTATGAATAAAGAGATACTGAGCTCAAGAATGGGGATGGAAGACCCAGAGGCGGCGGCGGATGAATACAGGGAGAAAGTAGCACAAAGCAACAATCCGGCCACGCAGGGTGGTCAACGCCAACGCACCGGCACCAGCACCAGTACCAGGGTGGCTTCGCCCCAAAGGTAGGAAGTGGACCGCTGGACTGGCAACCTCGCAAAGGAAAGGGTGTGGTTCCCCGAGGGAGAGGAGGGAGGGCCGGGTGGGAAATCCAGGCTGGGTGGAATTGGGCGCTGGCAGAAGGAACCCCTGGAAATTTCCAATCTAAATTGGGGCCGCTCAACCGAAGGAACACACCAGCAAAGCGCTGCCCAGCGGGGTGCTGCTCAATACCCCCTCGTCTCGAGGTGACTTGTAGCACACCGAGGAGCTTTTGCTCATTCTTGGGTGATGCAAAGTGAGGATATGATTACATCGGAATGGCACCCCCGCCCTAGACTGACAGAGGACCAAATCGGGCTAAGGAGAAAGGACTGGAGGGGGTGATGGAGGGGGTAATGAAGACCGGGATGAAAGGGGAGAAGAAGAGGGGGCTGTGAGCTGAATTAGGGGAGAAAACGGTAGCGAAGGAGAGTGAAAGGACAGGGATTCCAACGCAGTCCATTCCGAGACATTCTAAGCGTGCGCAGGTGACAGAAGCGTCCCGAGCGAGTGGAAAGCTAGTGCATTTGTGAGATTTTTTTAAAAAGCAAGAAAGGAAGCAAAAAGCAAAGAGGAGAAAATGTTTGCAGAGCAGACGACTATGCAAAACCGGATCAGATGCCTGTAGACGACGGAAAGCTCAGCAATGCCACTGATGTCATGGGGATGGCTGGAGGGAAGGTAGGGGGTGATGCAAGGCAGAGGACGGCGCGAGACCCCAACGGGGCATCTGCCAAGGTAAAAGGGACACCGATACCTGTGCTGTCGGCCACGTTGCCCACGGAAGACGCCATCTGGAGCTTCTTAAGGGAGAGCGAGAAGGGGGTGATTGAGTCCCGCTGTGCCGCCACTACTTGCAAGAGCGTTTCTAGAGGTAGCAATGACAGGGCAGCAGCCGTACCAGTACTCTGGCAGGCTTGAGCGGCGGCAGCACTTACAGGCTTCGAACCTTAGGAACTCTGGTTGCCCATCTACCTCTCACGGTCTTGAAATGGCGGCGACGACGGCTCCTCCACCGAAACAACACGGGCCGGAACTACTTTCTGTTACAATCAAGTACCAGTGCGGAAGGAGCGCGGCAACCAGCGCTACCTACAAAATGACTCGGGGCTCTTGGGTAACCTTCCGCGCAGGGCCCATTGCGACAAACAGGATTGTGTCCAGGGCGCAATGGAGTAACCCTGTCAACCCGAATTTGGGGTTAGGACACTGTCTCGGGTAGGAGTGTCCAAATTTCCCTTTTTTTTTAACAGTAAGGCGGAAGGTTGAAAAGAAATCGACACACGTGACCAACACATTTTTGCCCAAGTGGTGTAGTCTATTACCTAACCAAGAACGTAGATGTTAACATAAATGCCAAAGGCGTCTACAAAAGTTTAATCAACTTTATTCCTACAAACAAGACTGATTGGGTCAATTCTGAGCAACTAAATTTAACATGGTTATATTTCATAGACTGAACTTTGAAACGATGGGGGAGAAGGTTCCAATTTGAACACGTCTTAATTCTGACTTCAGCCATTGATTTTAAGCACTTGGATAAAAAAAAGAGTGGTCCTTTCACAAAGCCAAAGGTACTGAAACATCTCAGATTTTGACGATTCAGCCTGAAACCTCAGAATCGTGTTTGGCACTCAGATAGTTCTGCTCACAGTATTAAGACAACCGCTTCCTAACTCACGGACATACTGAGAATTTGCACTCCAAAGGCAGCCATAAAAATGTTAAAGGTAATTAATATTCGTCCAAATCCATGACTTTCTCCTGAGTGATGACTTCATTTTCATCAAATAGATTTACAAATCCTCACAATCGCTGATTTCATTTAGCTCAAGGCAGTGCAACAATGATAAATGAATTCACTTGCCGGTCTGCCTAAACCACGCCTCTAGATTGAATCGCAATTGCCTGCGCTTCCTTGAACAAATTAGTTCTGACGATCCTCTTGCAGTTTCAAGTCCACTATGTAGACACTTTGTCACATTAGCATTTATACCTCATCTCTTGTTCCAGAATGGTTTAAGGTAGTTCGCCATATCATCAAGAAATTATTATAAAGGACTTTTTATTTCAAAAAGTCCTTGATCTAGGAAAACAGGTCAGTGACTATTCAAAACGTTTTCATACTACCTAGCCATGTGACCACATTTTTTTTTAAAAAAGGCCTTTAATTGTGCTTTAATTTGTTTGAGACAGCTCACAAACTTAATCATGCGTATGAGCACCCAGAAAATTGCTGATATTGATGTTTTCCCCATCACATGAACTAACTCTCCTGGAAATTGGGCACTAACCTCTTCTCTTAATCTTACTTAACTGGTAAAGCATTTCCCACTCCCCTCTCATAAGTGCCCCCATGTGTGGTGAATAAACTCAGTTTTGTTTTTTTTTTTTTTAGAATAGACTTCTCAAATTCCAGTGGCAGATGTTTAGGCCATACTGATTAGTGGGGCTAGCTAATTAACTTAAAAATCTTGTTAAAAACCAGGTCCTGTTCCCAGTCAGGCAGGCTTGTGGTCCTTACCCTGGGAGAAGAGGCGGAGGATGTTATGACGCACATTGCTGCCGCGCAAGCTGGATGGCGGGGCTCACAGTGTAACCGAAGAGCCCCCGTTGGAGCCTCAAGAACCACCTCCAGGTCCCGTCTCGGAATAGCACCTGGATC
Source organism: Pteronotus mesoamericanus (assembly GCF_021234165.1). Lineage (NCBI taxonomy): Eukaryota > Metazoa > Chordata > Mammalia > Chiroptera > Mormoopidae > Pteronotus > Pteronotus mesoamericanus. Next base: position 5,390,976 of record NW_026555108.1, on the reverse strand, counting down.
CTTTAGTTTCCAGGAGTTACTTTAGCCAATCAAGTAACATTTGCATCTGTATATGCAAGGTACTGCGGGGGACACAAAAATCAAAGAAGAGATCTTTGCCCTCTAGGAAGTTGAAGCCCAATTAGGTACAAAAAGCCACTAGAGCATAAAACAGACCAATATCATTTAGGTGATAAAATACGTTAGTGTCTATAAATATCTCAGGGCGGGGGAAAGAGTCACGTCAGTCTGGAGGAGGGTGACGAAGAAGGCCGGTCCTGAGCATTGAAGGAGACGCTTTTGTGTGTCGTGTTTGACGCCGATTGTTTATCCCCCTCCGTTTTACGTGCAGCAAGTCGAAATTCTGAATCATCTGAAATCAATCAGCCGGTTCTTCAATCCCAGTTCCAAAGTTTGATACTGTAATAACACTACTAGTGGTGTATTCATTTTCTGTTACTGTGTAACAGATTACCGCACATTTAGAGGCTATAAACAGCTCCCATTAGGCAGCAGTCGCGCCCTCGCTGGGCGAGCGAGCGAGCGAGCGGGGACAAGCTCTGGCCGCTGTCGCTGCCGCCGCCGCCGCCGCCGCCGCCGCCGCCCCCGCCCCCGGAATATGGCTCCAAAGGTTAAATGAAACTGGAAAAATACGAGCATGTAGCACCGCAGCCTCTCCAGATGTTTGGAGCTAATATTCCAGAGAGATGCGTGACTCCGGATTAGGTAACTAGGTTTAACGAGGAAAATTAGTCCTCAAACCTTCTGGAAGTCTTTGAGCCTGAATAAAAGTAAAGAGCAAAACGGATTTCATGGTAGTGGAACAATCATCACTAGCCAGTGAATTTGGGGAGATCTCGATTCCTCATTTGGTAGCTGCTATGGTAAAGATATGGCCAGCTGTGACATCCACGGTGAAGATGAAAAAGGTGTAAAGTAATATCAAAGAGTGAAAGCCAAAGGGTGTATTTAAAAAGCAGCGTTCTTCAGAACAAAAGCAGAAAGGCAAAGGGAGCAGCACCCTCTGGGAGCTCGGCCGGATGGGGACAGCTCTCCTCTGTGGGCACCAATGGTGCTTCAAGATGTGAGAGCTCAAACTAAATAAAGTCCACTTCCATCACAGTCCTCACTAGCGTCCTACCCTTTGGCCTCTTGACCTACAAACTGAGGAGGCAATTATCAAAATGGAGGAGGCGGGAGCCGAAGCCCTACTCCGTGCCTCCAATCCAAGTCCAACACAGAACGATGTTCGAAAACACCGTTACCGTCTTCACCTGAAACGGAGTGGCAAGAACAAAGGAATTCATTCAGGAGTTCAGGGTCTCAGAATGGACACTTGCATGTTCACCTCCATGAACACGTGTTGGAGTTCTCGGACTTCTCAAGCCTGCGTTTGGCATTCTGTGCTGGCAGATGAGGGCATGTATCCTTTGGAAGGATCATCCAGCTATTTCCGGACAGCTGCTCTGGTGGAAGTTTCCGCAGTTGCTTCTCAAGTTGCAGAGGACTCTTTCTCCAAACACCATAGTCTGGTAGACCAGGACCTAGTCCTTTCCCCACAGATCTTCATGGATCACTGAATGGCTGGTTCATTGGCACCCCACGTGTCACATTACAGAGCCCAAGGGCGAGTCATGATGATGTCCCTCCACACTCTCCACGGCTACCTCCAATGCACAATAATAAAATCCAAAGGAACTTCAGTGCACTCCCGAATAGCACAGATGACCATGTGGCAGAAAGTATGTGCTACCATTTACATTTTTATCCTGAATCTGCTCCTGGGTTGCAAGAGTTTGACTCAATGGAAAGTAGTGGTCATGGGGTTGTGACAAGCCTTATGGAGGAGCTGAAAAAAAAAAAACACTTGCAAAATAAGAATAGAACTGGAGACCAACGACATCACATGCTGGGAGGTGGGGAAGTAGCTAGTAACCGTATGGTTCATTTCTTGTTCAGGATAGTTCTAATGACCGTTACTGTTTAAATTCACCCTAGAATTGAGCACTCAAACGGTAGGTTCCACTTTTGTAAACAACCAAGTGCTGATGGAAAATTCATTGATCTACTTAAACATCTAACCAAGGACTCTGAAAATAGAGCTTTCTGTTATGTAAGGTCTCAGTGGCCTGGATCTGCAATTTACCAATCAAGTATTACCGGCAGGTGCCATCTTTGCAGGACCTGCGTGCTTATACTGTATGGCAGTGTACCAGAATAGGCATTTCCAAGATGGCCTTTGCCAAAAAAATATGAAGGAGTGACAGAAGTATTAATGAAAGATCAGGAGAACCCTGCATTTTGCACTCTGGCTTCAAGAAAAAGACACTGAAATAGAGTTTACAAACTTTTATTGCGATGACAATCTTTTGTAACTGTTTCAGTTTTAAGGGAAAAGGGTAATCAGTTAGCTTATGGGTGGCAGAGTGGCAACGAGGTGTCAAGTTTATTTTTGGACCTTGAAGGAGGGAAGTCTTCAAGAGGTGTGAATTCTTTTCCATCGTACACAAAATAATCACAATGTGAATTTTATCACAATCTCCTTAATCCTTCCCCAAGTCTTTTTCTGCTTTGCACTGTGATTTTTATGCATTGAGAGCACATTTCATGTGTATTCAACTTGAACAAAACTTCTAAAATAAAAATTGCTGTCTCTTTAAATGGTTTATTTTCAAAGATAGTGTTGAAGAAACATACCCCTATTATAAAATGCTGAATTTGCATATACAGTGAAAATGGTTTTTTTGAAAATGATTTTTAACCTCATAACTTTAGAAATATTTAGAACTATGACTTGATTTAATCTTAGGTAATAGGATGCAGATCTGCAACATGTCTTTTTCAATACCTTCTTCTTAATTATTTTTAAGGTTGTGCTATTATTTTTGTTGTAACAAGTTGAAATTTTCCGTTGCCTTCATTTTCATCTACTGGTTGGTACATGTTTTAAATCGCCTAACATTATAAAATCTTAAGTAATTGTATACCACCAATTTTGAAATTGTTGCCTTTTGTGTCATTACACTACTATACAAATTGGCATAACATATCAAAGCCTATGGAACTAGAACTATTATTAAATAAATATTACACAATCTATGATAGCAATTTTTGTGTTATCTGTACTCTCCTTTGGCAAATGTTTTATCTCAACTTCAGCTTAGTCAACATTTTCTTGGGTAAACCTTGATTCTACAACTAATTTTCAGAAATGGATTGGGTTCTCTTGCAACATAAAGTTTTAAATTAACTTACATAAAAAAGAAAAAAATGTTTTGGATTGGCTTTGTGTTTTTCTTTAATATAGTAACTAGTAAAATATGCCCTCACCAAATACTCTAAGTTGAAAAAAGTGTGGAAATTACAAAGCATTAAGAAAAAATATTAAAACCACATCAGATACATGAAAGTCTTTTTACCTACCTTATATACCACCATTTTAAAACTTGTTTGTCAAGACAAATGTATTTGAATAAATAAATAAATAAATAAATAAATAAAACTTCTTTGTTTCTTTAAATTTAGCTAAGTCTTGAGTAATTTGGAATCATTAATCATTTTGGCTCTGATTCAGTAGTAGTCATGGGGAGGGTTGTTAGCCCTAATATTTTTTACTTATTTTGAAAAGCAGAGTGTTTAATCATTGCACAATGCTGTGATATTGTTTCAAGATTGCCCTGCCCAGAAAATGTTTCCAGTTACACAGCTTTACAGGAAAACATTTCAAATGACACATGTAATTCCAGATGTTTCTTTCTTTGTCACTTAGCTTTCTCTACCCTCATTTAAACACAAGGGTAAACGTCTTAAGTCAAAGTTATTGGCTTTGTCATTTAAACATCTGTATCCCACTTTTTTCTTTGTTCGTGCTTTTTTAAGGCCAAAATTGAGATACTACCAAGAAAAGGTACAAAGTATTTTTACTTAAAGGGGAAAAGTTACTTAATTTTGGTGGATCGTTGATTGTACCTGACTGTGGAGATTCCTCTTTCACTTTTTTTAAATCATGTATATTTTCATTTTTTAAAAGATTTTATTTATTTTCAGAGAGAGGAGAAGGGAGGGAGAAAGAGAGGGAGAGAAACATCGATGTGTGCGAAAAACATCAGTTGGCTACCTCTCACACACCCCCAACTGGGGACATGGCCTGCAACCCAGGCATGTGTCCTGACTGGGAATCGAACTGGTGATCTCTCGGTTCCCAGGCCAGTGCTCAATCCACTGAGCCACACCAGCCAGGGCCCCCCTTCACTTTCTGATACATTTTCACCTGGTAAGATGATATATGGAGAACATTGTAATAATATAATTTAAGCATTCAGTATAAGCTATTTGGATTAAGAATTATTACAGCATTGCAAACTCATTAAATTAATGCCAGACATTTAAACTACTCTTTTTACAAAGCTCCTTATTTTAAAACAATTTAGAATGTATCTTAGGTGAGTTAAAAGTCCTTGTGCATCTATATGGTACATGGCAGCTGTAGTCAGAGGGCCACTATATATTGATGATAATTGTTCAAATGACTTCTCTATGTTTCTTGAAGCATTTGCATGCACTACTTGCAAAAGCATGGTGCACAGAGGTCTTTGGATTGTCTGAAACCCATTTTATCATGTGTACATAGCTTCTTCCTCACATTTTCCTCATGCGCTACCATGTATGTAAGATCTAGCTATTTAGCATCAAGTTAAGATTGTTCTGAACTTCATCTAAATGTTTAAAAATGTTTATTTTGTGTTGTTTTGGAGGGTGAATGTTATATTGTTCTATTCAGAAAGCCAATTTTTTATATGCCTTGGTATGCCCATAATATAAAATACTTTAAAGAAATATACCCTATTATAGTGAAATCTGAAATTGTTAGGTTCTGATAGTGTATTGATAAAAATAAAAGCATTTGCCAAGAAATTGATTAAATTTGTAAACAAAAACAGGGCATTGCAATATGTTCTACTTTTGTATAGCAAGACAGGCATTTGACGTGGGTAGCAAACATAATGTGAATCTTTAACGTTATATGATAAACAGTCTGGTTGAAAGGGGAAAAAAATAAAACTTCATCATCTAGATTGATCTAATACATTGTGATTATATTTTTGGATGCTATAGACAATTTTGTTAAATAGTCTAATAAAGAACAATTTTCAGTTCCATAAATAACTTTAAATTTCTAAAATAAAGTGTCAGAATACTGGCAATCACAAATTTAGTTTCTTTTAATGCTTTTTTAATCCTGTAAAGAAAATTTTTTTGTAAACATCCTTTTTATTAATCAACTATGACATGGCAAAATGTGTAGTTGCTGTTTCTGAAAAGTGTTATAAACTCCACGTCTAAAGATGATGCAAAATTCTTTAAAAACATTTTTTCCTTTTATTCATTGATTTGAGAGACATTGATGTTCTGCTCAACCCACCTATGCATTCATTGTTTGATTCTTTGCTTCATAGTCTTATTTTTAAAAGATTTTTATTTATTTATAGAGAGAGGGAAAGGAAGGGAGAAAGAGAAGGAGAGAAACATCAATGTATGGTTGCCTCTCAAGCGCCCCCCACCAGGGACCTGGACCACAACCTGGGCACGTGCCCTGACTGGGAATCAAACCCAAGACCTTTTGCTTCACAGTCCGGTGCTCAATCCACTGAGCCACACCAGCCAGGGCCACTGTTTGATTCTTGCATGTGGCCTGACCAGGGATCAAACCCTCAACCTTAGCATATCAGGTGATGCTCTAACCAACTCAACTACCCAGCCAGGGTTGAGATGATGAAAAATTCTTATAGAATTTTATAGTAAGTATACATGTTGGGTTAAGGAAATTTTATAGTCATATGAAAGTGTCATGAAATTAATCCTTGCAGTTCAGGCTGCTGTAGTTTATACTTTTTCTGTATGTTTCAAGTGTGTACCATTTGTACTGAGAACCCCACAGAATGAATCATGCCAAGTGCACTGATTCTAATATATTGTTTGATTATAAACAAATAATGGTAACTTTTTGCACATTTCTGGAAATAAATTCTATAATAATTTATGTATCTGCCTCTAGATACGGTGTATCAATACAAATTTTAGTAAAACACACACGCACAACACACCCATTTATTTTCTCACAGTTTCCATGGATTAGAAATCCAGGCACAGGTTAACTGGGTCCTCTGCTCAAGGACCCATGGGCTAAAATGAAGGTGTCCACTAGGCTACAAACTCCTCTGAGGCTTAGAGACTTCTTCCAAACTCACGTGGTTGTAGCAGGATTTACCTCTTTGTGGTTGCAGGACTGAGGTTCCTACGTCCTTCACAGCAAGTCAGCTGGAGGCTGCTCTCAGCTCTCAGAGGCAACCCACATTCCTCAGCAGCTGGCCCCCTCCATCTCCAAAGTCAGCGATGGGGAATCTCCCTCGGGGGTCAAACTCCTCTCATACTTTGAGTATCACCAGAAAGAGCCCAGCCCCGACCCCTCTTTTGTAAAAAATGTGATTAAACACATACACACACATAACATAAAATTCGCCACCATCCTAACTACGTTAAGTGTGCAATTCAGTGATTGTGCAACAGATCTCCAGAACTTTTCATCTTGCAAAACTGAAACTATTCATTACGCAACATCTCCCCATTTCCCCTTCCGCCAGCCCCTGGTTGCCACCATTCTACTTTCTGTTTCTATGAACGTGACTACTTTAGATACCTCCCATCAGTGGAATCATGCAGTATTTGTCCTTTTGTAGCCGAGGAAGCAAATCCCTTTTTAAAATTTTTTTTTAATTTACTTATTTTTAGAGAGAGGAAGGGAGGGAGAGAAACACCAGTCAGTTGCCTCTTGCATGTGCCTTAACCAGGGACCAGGCCCGCAACCCAGACACGTTTCCTGAAGCGAAAATACAAACTGGCGACCTTTCATTTTGCGGGACAATGTGCAACGAACCGAGCCACGCCCATCAGGGCGCCAAAGCTCCTTTCCGAGTTCACCTGATTTGGTCAGCTCACTTAGGACACTCTATTTCTTAAAAGGTCATTGATGTGGGGCCTTAATTACATGTGCACAATCTCTCACAGCAGCGCCTGGATTAGTTTTTTGACTAAGTGGGAGAAGGTGTGTCTTCATGGGGAGGGGGGCGGGCAGGTGTCTTGGGAACCATGGGAGCGTTGCCTATCACAAATGATGCAGTAACCCTAAAAAAGGAGGCAGAGCACCAGATGGGGCCTGTTGGTTTCACATGCTCAGTTCAACTTTCACATATTTTATTAGCTCTTGCAATCAAAACAGTTCTGGGATTCATCCTCTACCTCCATTCCCAGTGCCCCTCCCCTGGTACGGACCTGGGCAATCGCAACAGCCCTCTAACTGGTCTCTAGCCCCACACGTTCTAATTTTCCACACTTCACCTTAGAAAATCTAAAACGCAAATCAGAATTAAGTCAATACTCTAAAAGTCCTCAGTGCCTGTGCACCATGGGTCTGCTCCATCTGCTAATGCAGCCTCATCCCTGTACTCATGCTCGTACTGGTTTCAGTTCTCTGGAAAGATCAGGCTTTTTCACCCGTCCGAACACGGCTTTTCCCAATCTTGCCTCTCCGTCTAGAACGACCATCCCCTCCGTCCCAGTGTGCCTAGAAAATTCTTGCCTCCCATGCACTTTCGCCTCCTTAAGATCCTGGCACACAGCCCATGAGCTCCCTGTCAGCCTTCCTTCCTGGCGCTCATACTAGGGGATCTCATTGTTCATGGAGACGACACAACAAACCACCTCTCCATCCCTTGACTCTCTCTTACCTCCCCCATTCCACTTCGGCCACCCACACCCAAAATACCACACCTTGAACTTTAGTGTGGCCCAGGATTACTCACCTTGAACATCTACCCCTCCACTATTCCATTTTGAAAGCAATTTCCCCTCCTACCTGCTCCCTCAGGCCCCGCCCACTTGATTTCTTTTTATCTCATAGAAACCCCTTTGGTTCTCGGAGCCCTCGGTGCTCTCCCAGTCTGCCGGCCCCTCCTGGCCTCTTCCTTCCCTTCTCCACCTTTCCTACCCCCGCATCACCTGAACTTCTCTCTCACCAGCACCTCGATGCCCTTTTCCTCCCCACCTGCCACACCACCACACGAACCTCTCACGTTGGGTCGATCCTACAAACCACCCGTCTCCGCTCCTCCACCTGGGGGTTCGCACCTGCTAGAGAAAATCCACACAAACATACAAAGGAGCGCCACTGTAAATCCACGGTCTTCAGCCTGGGCAGAGTGTCTTCTACAACATCACATTCATGCCCATCCTCTGTCCATTCCATCTTCCTGTTCAACGTCCACCACCCGCCTGGGCCGTAAGTGCCACCGTTTCCGATTTCTTTCAGAACCCAGCACCATCGACTATCCCTTCTCTGATTTCAATCCGTGGTGCTTTTCCCTCAGCCTCACACATGCCTGGGTCTCTCCCATTAAAAAAACAAAACTCTCCCTTGATCCTGAGTCTCCATCTGGTGCCAATTTCTCCCCCTACCTTCTCCAAAGAGTATTAGTAGACATGTGCTGTCTCTACTTCCTCAAATTCATTCATGCCTCAACCTACTGAAAAAAAAATTTCCATGGGATTTTCTTTGGCAGAAGTCACCGTTGGCCTCCAAGCTGCCAAAGCCAATAGTTACTTTTCGGTCTTGGTGTTACTGACTTCTCCATGCATTTCACACCGCTGATAATCACCTCCTCCTTAAAATGTTCTTGTTCCTAGGTGCCAGCCCATTGAATGAATTTAGTTTCCTGGCTATTCTGTGCTTGTCTAGCCATTGGTGTTCGCTCATATTTTACTTTCTTCCCCCTTTCAGCATGTAAATGTTCATGTTCCCCAATGTTTTGTCAACAGCTGTGAAGGGCCTGAGATGTCACCCCACTTACCGTCATGTGCTTTATATGCATGAATACTAAAGAAACACAAAGCACTCAGATCAGAGACAAGTCTTTTTTTTTTATTAATACTCACAACCAGATCAACAATCACAATAACATTGCCACGTCAGCACCCCCATACCCAGACCCGCAGGTGATGGGATGAAAACTGATGGGAACTTTCTACGTGAGTGGCATGTTCCAGCCCATAAAAGAGGGATGGAGAATGATGGATTTTCTCCCCCTACATATGGGGGAGAGATAGCCAACCTGCTCCCTTCCGAAAGGCAAGGGGCAAGGCGAGAGAAATCCCTTTGCTCTTGGAGACAGAACGAAAAGGATCTTGCTTTTCATACTAATGTTTGTACCATTAACATGTCTTTCCAAAGGCCAGATAAGCTGTGTTTTTACCCGTTTTTATAGCCCATATGCGATATCTCCCAGGTCTGAGCTTCATCCCTTTGTGAGCATTAAGACCTACGAAGATAGCGAAGATAGCGCACTGCGGTCTTCCTGACTCTTCGCCTGGGGACACAGTCCTGGCTGTAACCATTTAGATCTCTTGGGGAGATAAGTTTTATTACCCATTTAGATCAGAGCAGTTAACCATACAAATGGCTGAAGAGAGCATCCTCATGGTAAGTGAAAAGTGAAATGCATCGAAGGGAAGTGAAAGCAAGCATTCTTCTGTCTTTACACTGCATACGTTTTTGTGTCTCAGATGGCTAGGGCTTTTAACGGGCCACTGAGAAATCCAGCCAAGTTTTATTTCCCATGCCAGGCTTCTCTCCTTTGTCTTCTCACCTCATTGTACATGTTCTCCCTGGACCACCCCACCAGCTCTTGTTGTTTTGAATGCTACGTGTATGCTAAGAATTCCAAACATTCCACTACCTGCTAGGTATCTATGTCTGAATGTTCTAGAGGCACCTCAGACTCCACGTGTTCAAAATGGATCTTTCCATCGTTGCCCCTAAACTCTTGTATTCTCTACACCTGTTGATAGCAGCACCATCTGGGTTATACTAATGGTTGTCCTCTTTATTTGAACAGCCTTTCTACATATGGAAGAAGTTCCACGTTATGAGCTCTGCCTCCCTCCTCTAAGAGTCAGAACTATATTTGCCAGCTGCCCTTATACCCAGGACACAGTCAGGGGACTTTGGCTCCTTTAATCAGAAACACCTGCTTGAAACTGAGATTCAGAACTGAGCAACAATGAAGAAACCAACTCTATGTGAAGCTTCCATTTCTTCACTATCAGGGAATTTCCAATGTTTTCAAGGTTGACTTCTTGCAGCAGCGGCGGCGGCGGCGGCGGCGGCGGCGGCGGCGGCGGCGGCGGCAGCAGTTTCCTGTTGTGCTCTGGGTGGGCGCACTTTGTATCTTCTGGTCACTGCTGCTACGGTTTGGGACATTGTTCCTGGAAGCTTAGCCTCCAACCTCGGTCTCCAGCCCTCCCAATAATTGTGGGAGCTCCTCGATATACTTTTTTTGTTCATGCCGTTTCAGCTCAGCCAACTAGACTCAGCCTCTGTTGCTATCAACTAATATCTCTGATAAATACACACCCCATCATTCAAAACAAGGACCTGCAGTGATCCTTGACTCTCCCTCACCACCAACACCCAATCGATCCTCCAGTCCTGTTATCTCCTAGGTATTTCCTGATTCTGACCCTTCTACTTTATCCCAGTTACCACCTCCCTGGTTCAGGTCCTGATAATTTTTCACCTGGACTCCTGCAACAGCCTCCTAATTAGTCTCCTTGCCTCCAGCCTTGTCCCCTTCCGATCCTAGCCTCCACACTGTTAATACAGGGAATTAGACCATATGCCTGACACTTGCTTTAAACCTCATTCCTTGCCACTTCCTATTTTGAAAATGTCTGCTTTCACAACGTGGAACCCCTGGTAATTACTCTCCATGTATGCGTGCGTGCACACGTGCACACATGCATTCTATCTCTTGGCCCAATGCCTTTGCTTGTGCTGTTCCCTCTGATGAACGTGACTCTCCTTCCCTCTCTTCACTTGGCCGCTTCCTGTACGCTTTTTTCCCAAACACCCACAGGTTGTGATGGGCGACTCTTCTCTTTATTTCCTTAGTTCCGTAATACCCTGCGCATACCTTTATCACTGCACTCACCACAAGGCACTGCAATTGCCTATCTAGATTGTGAGCCCTCCGAGGAGGCAAATGAAATTTGAGTTCATATATATATAAATATCCTCCATGCCTACCGTAGTGCATGGCATTTAGTATACACACAATAATTGTTTGATACTTGATTCACAAATTGATTGACTCAATTCAAACATAAGTGTTAGGAAAATTTCTTTAAACCTTCCCATCCTGCCGTCTTCTGGACCTCTCCGAAAGCGGTCAGTGGTTCCTTCCTCTACACACCTTGTACATTCTTCCTTTTCTCATTGAGATATAAACTCACATTAAATTAACAACTTTTAAATATACAAATCAGTGGCATATAATATATTCAAAATATTGTGTAACCATCACCTCTATCTAGTTCCAAAACATTTTCGTCATCCCAATGGGAAACCCCCACACACATTAAGCTCTCACTTCCCAATCCTCCCCTCCCCCAGCCCCTAGCAGCCAATAATCTGCTTTCTGTTCCATGGATTTATCTATTCTGGAGATTTAATAAAAAAGAAATCATACAAAATGTGACCTTGTGTGACTGTCTTTTTGACACATAGCATAATGTTTTTAAGATTCATCTATGTTATACCATGTATCAGTACTTAATTCGTTTTCATGGCTGACTAAAATTTCATTGTATGCATATGCCACACTTTATTTATTCACTCACTCATTGATGAACATTTGGATTGTTTCCACTTTTTGGCTGTTGTGAACAGTGCTGCCCTGAACATTTGTGTACAAGGTTTGGGTTCAATATTTGTTTTCAATTATTTTATTTATTTATTTATTTGTGTGTGTGTGTATAAAGTAAATCATTTTTTAAATTTTTTCAGTTACAATTTACAATATTATATTAGTTTCAGGTGTACACCCCAGTGATTAGACATTGCATAACTTACTAAGTGATCATCCCAATAAATCTAGTACCCATCTGGCACCATACACAGTTATTAGAATAGTATTGACTATATTCCCTATGCTGAACTTTACATCCCCGTGACTATTCTATAACAACTTCTTAATTTGTACTTCTTAATCCCTTCACCTTTTTTAACCAATCCCCCTAACTCCCCTCCCATCTGGCAGTAGTCAAAATGTTCTCTGTATCTATGACTGTTTCTGTTTTCCTTGTTCATTTATTTTGTTTTTTAGATTCAATTGTTGACAGATGTGTATTTCTTGCCATTTTATCCTTCATATTTTATTGTTCATATTTTCATTTAATCTTTTTCTTCTTCCTGAAGAAGACCCCTTAACAGTTTATGTAATACTTGTTTGATGGTGATAAACTCCTTTAGCTGTTTCTTGTCTGGGAAGCTCTTTATCTGTTCTTCAATAGCTTTGCTGGATAGGGTAATCTTGCTTGTATGTCCCTGGTTTTCATCAGTTTAAATATTTCTTCCCAATCCCTTCTGGACTGCAAAATTTCCACTGAGAAACCAGCTGACAGTCTTATAGGAGCTCCCTTGTAGGTAACTAAGTGCTTTTTTCTTGCTGCTTCTAAAATTTTCTCTTTCTCTTTAACCTTTTGCATTTTAATTATGATGTGTCTTGGTGTGGGCCTCTTTGGGTTCATCTTATTTGGGACTCTCCATGCTTCCTTAACTTTATGTCCATTTCCTTCACCAGGTTATGGAAATTCCCTGTCATTTTTTCAAATATGTTTTCAGTTTCTTGCTCATTCTCTTCTTCTGGCACCACCATGATGCAAATGTTGGTATGCTTGAAGTTGTCCCATAGGTTCCTTACACTATCCTCATTTGGGGGGATTTTTTTTTCTTTTTACTGCTCTGATTGGGTGTTTTTTGCTTCCTTGTTTTCCAAATTGCTAATTTGTTTCTTGGTTTCATCTACTCTACTGTTGATTCCCTATAAATTATTCATTTCAGTTACTGTATCCTTTTCTGACTAGTCCCTTTTTTATGCTCTTGAGGTCCTCGCTAGGTTCCTTGAACATCCCTATAACCAGGATTTTGAACTCTGTATCTAGTACATTGCTTGTCTCCATTTTGTTTAGTTCTCTTTCTGGAGTTTTGTTCTTTCACTTGGGCAATATTTCTTTGTCTCCTCATTTTGGCAACCTCCCTGTGTATGTTTCTATGTATTATGTAGAACTGCTATGTCTCCCAGGCCTGGCAGAGTGGCCTAATGTAGTAGGTGTTCTGTAGGGTCCAGTGGCACAACATCCCTGATTAACCAAGCTGGGTACTCAAGATGCAACCCCCCAAATTTGTGGGCTGTGTACGCCCTCTTCTTGTAGTTAAGCCTTGATTCCTGTTGGCACATCAATGGGAGGGATTTATCCCTGGGGCCACTCAGCTGCAAGGACTGGCTGCAACCACAGACTACTATGGGGGATTAGCTGTGCAGCAGCCCACACCACAGAGCAGGACTTACTTCAGCTGGGCTCTGGTGCCTGCTGAGTCTGCTCATTGAGTGTCGCTTGTGGAGATGGTTGGGTGTTGGTGCTTTGATATGGTCTGAGTTGTCCAGTACGTGTGCTGGCTCTGAGGCCTCCCAGGAGGTGCAGACCAAGGTGAGCAGCTGCCTGTGTTCTGCCTGAGGCCACATGGCATGCACTACAAAGAGATTGGCAGACAGCTGCTACTTGTCTAGGGCTTGGCGGTATCTGGAAGAGGCCAAGCTGCAAATCAAGGCTGGCTGCTGCTAGTGCTGGGCCTGAAGCCACTTGGTGAGAGGTATGGGGCACACTGAGGGCAGGTGCTGTTTAAGAGATTTTAGGAAAATCTGAAACATGAGTCAAGACAGGCCATTCCTATGGAAAAGCCACTGCATACAGTTTGGGTGGGCCCAAATTAGGTGGGGCAGAGCCTCAGGGAATCGTCGGGGTGGAGCAAATAGTGTTAAGCCAGGTTGATGGAGTCTCAGATATGGTGCTCACCTGCAGGTTCTGTGAGGGGAGGGCTCATCAAAGGAACAATGGCCTCTGGCAGCATTTCTATCTGGGAGAAAGCTGCCCCCCAGCTCTCACCCTGATGCAGGATAATTCCGTTCCTCCCTGTATGTCCCTGGTGCCTTTTGAGCTCCTGACCCAGTGTTGGAGCTCAGAACAAGTAAGTCTGAATAAGCCCAAGCGTGGGCCCTTTAAGAGGAACTGCCTGGGATTCCAGGAGCCCTCTGTCTCCCTCAGCTCCATTCCCTGCTGGTTACAGCCAAAACTTACGGGGAGTTCTCTTCCTGGCACTGGAATCCTGAGCTGAGAGGCTGACATAGGCCTGGGACCCCTTGCTCCTCAGAGAGGACCTCAGCTGAGATATCCCTCCCAATTTTTACCTGCCGCATGTGAGTGTGGGACCAGCCTGTTCCGTGTCTCTGCCCCTCCTACCAGTCTCGATGTGGTTTCTTCTTTAATTCCCTAGTTGTAGGACTTCCATTCAGCCAAACTTCAGGTGGTTCTGAATGATAGTTGTTCTGTAGTTTAGTTATAGTTTTGACATGGTTGTGGGAGGAGGATTGTAAGTTCAAACTGACCCCTCAGTTATTTTTATTTTAATTTTTATTTATTGATTTTGAAAGAGAGAGAGAAAAGATAGAGAGAAATATCGATTTGTTGTTCATATGCATCTATTGATAGTTTCTTGTATGTGCCCTGACCAGGGATCGATCCACAACCTTGGGGTATCAGGATGATGCTCCTACCAACTAAGCTACCCAGCCAGGGCCTCTGTTTTCAATTCCTTTGGATATATACCTAGGAGTGGAACCGCTAAATCATATAGTGATTCTATTTTAAAAAAATTGTAGAACCATCAAACTGTTCCATAGTGACCGCTCCATTTTACATTCCCACCAGCAATGCAGGAAGGTTCCAATTTCCCCACATCTCACCAAAACATGTCCCTTTTTAAAAAATATATATAGTCATCATATTGGGTGTAAAGTTTTATCCCATTGTGGGTTTAATTTGCATTTCCCTAATGACTAATAATGTTGAATGTCTTTTCAGGTGTTTGTTGGCTGTTTGTGTATCATCTCTGGAGAAATGTCGACTCAATTCTTTTGCTCATTTATTTTAGTAATTTCACTTTTTTTTGTACAGTTTGAGATTTACAGAATAATCAAACAGATATTACACGAAGTTCTATATACCCAACCTGTCCCCTCCACCTCCATTCACTTTCATCACCACATGCAGTTTTCCCAATTATGAACATCTTGCAATAGTGTGCTACATAGGTTACAATTAATGAATCAATATTAACTCACTGTTAGAGTGTAATAGTATACAGTTTAAATTAGGGTTCACTCTTTGTGCTGCACATTCTATGGGCCTTGACAACGACACATATCCACCTTTACAGTATCATACAGTATAGTTTCACTGCCATGAAAACCACCCTGTGCCCCACCTGTCAACCTTCCTCCTGCCTTTCCTTTGAACTTCTGGCAACTACTGCTCTTTTTATTGTCTCCATAGATAAAATTTCCTTGTAGAGCACTTTGATATTTACAGAAAAACTAAGAAGATAGTACAAAGAGTTCCCATATACCCAACACTCACTTTTCCTATTATTACATTTTACACTGTATGGTACATTTGTTATAATTAGTGAACCAATTCTGACACATCATTATTAACCAAAATCCAGACTTTAGTCAGACTTCCTTAGTTTGTAGCTGTCTTTTTTCTGTTCTAGAATCCCATCCAGGACGTAATATTACAGTTAGTTATCACGTCTCCGTAGGCACCTCTTGGTTGTGATGGCTTCTCAGACTTCCCTTGTTTTTGATGACCTTGATAGTTTTGAGGAGTTGTTTTGTAGAATGTCCCTCAACTGAGATTTATCTGCTGTTTCTCTCATGATTAGACTGGAGTTATAAGTTTTAGGGTGGAGGACCAGAGAAGTAAAATACCATTTTCATTGCATCCTAACTACCACATATATTATCAACATGACTTTTCACTGTTGATGTTGGTCTTGATCATCTGACTGAGGTAGTGTTTGTCAGAATTCTCCACTATAAATTTACTCTTTTTTTCCCCTCTTTGCAGACTGCAGTCTCTGGAAGTCACTGTGCATACCCAGCTCGGGGATGGCTGAGGGGGCATGGACTCACTCTTGTACATTCCTAAGTTGTCTCAGCCTTCTGTCCAGTAACAAATCATTCTAGACTCACCACCTGTTCTGAACCCCAGGGCTGTTCTTGGGCAGTCTGGGCCTCCTCCAGAGCTTACCTTACCACGGGCTGACCTTTTCCCTGAGGACCCATTACTAGGCTACATTGGTTCCTAAAAAACATTAAATAAGCTCCCTTCCTTCTTGCTTAAAAAAAGAAAAAGAATAAAGAAGTAGGGAGTAATGCTCTACCTCCCCAAAGGCAGACTCAGGGGGTGTCAGTGACTGAGTGGCATGGCTTTGGGGTAGGGTCTGTCCCGCCCCCATTTTCCTGTGAACCTAACTGGCATCACCCCCTCAAGAAAGACACATAAGCCTCATTCTCTGGCTCCTGGTGGCCACATCCTCTCAACTCTCAGTGGCTCCACCCTGCCGAGGTCTGGGCAGAATCTGGGACAGACTGAGTTGTATGGCTCTGGGAGGGGCACCACCCACCCAACTTTCTCCAAGCCTGACTGGCACTGCCATGTCAGGGGAGATCCACTAGCCCCACCCTCCCAGCTCCCACTGGCCTTACCCTGCTGAGATCTGCTCCCGGCAGAATCTGGAACAAACTGAGTTGTGTGGCTCTAGGACAGGAGAAATTTTTCCCTCACACACCCAGCCAGTGCAGAGTCGTCCCTTCACATGGCCAAATCTTGGTCTGTTTGGGCCTGATAAACTCCGCTAGCCTCACCCTGGCTACTCCTTGAGACCCTGCCCCACCACAAAGGTGTGCAAGCATCTAGTGGGTGGTAGCTAGACTTGATATACCTTGGGACATTTTCTGACTGGCCTCAGACCCAGTACTGCTTCCAAGTTTCAGCCTGCATAGATCCAGTGAACACCTCTTGTCCCTGCCTTGTGACTCACTGAGAACCTGTTGCATGCAACTCTAGTATTGCCAGAAGATCTTTCAGTGACTGAGCCTAACAGGCTGCTGGCAGATGGAGGCATGCAGAGGTTGACCTCCAGGTTCCTAAGGAATTTTGCTGACATTTCCCCAGGCCTGGTGCTGGTAGAAGCTGGCCTTGGTGCACAGTTTGATCATTCCTGTGCATACCCAGCCCCAGCAGGGGCAGTCACAAGCTGCAGATCACCATGTAGCTCCAAACAGGTTTCGCAGGGCCAGTCACAGACAGTGTCTGAGATTGGGCTGTACCAGAGTCCCTCCCAAGAGGCCCCAGAACCAGCATACCCAGTGGCCATTTTCAGGCCATATCAGAGCAGGATACAATTAGCTTCCCAAGTGGCACATGCAAAGGGAGATCTCAGCAGCCACCAGATCCTGCTGAGGCAAAGTGCACTTTGTGTGGTCAGCACCAGCAGAGCAGCTCATATAATGAGGTACGGATCGGTCAGTCAGCCAGCCTAAGGGTTGACCCTACACATTAATGAACCAATAGCAATCAAGACCCAATTACAACTGGAGGACGCACATAACCCATACAAAGGACATTTCTGGAGCACTCAGTACAGGTGATCAAGGAGACTGTGCCACAGGGTCCCACAGGACACCTATTACATAAGGGCACCCTTCCAAGACTGGGAGTCATAGCAGCTCTACCTGATCCATAGAAACAGACACAGGGAGGCTACCAAAATGAGGAGATAAAGAAACATGCCCCAGATGGGAGAACAGGAGAAATCTCCAGAAAAGGAGCTAAATGATATGGAGGAAAGAAATTTACTAGATATACAGTTCAAACCAAACGTTATGAGGATGCTCAGAAAACTTAGGGAAAGAATAAATGAAATCATTGAAAATTTAAAGAGAGTAAGCACAGAAAAGGACATAGAAATCATACAAAAGAACCAGTCAGAAACAAAGAATATATCTGAAATGAAAAATATACTGGAAGGAATCAGCAGTATGTTGGATGAAGCAGAGAATCAAATCAACAATTGGAAGGACAAAGTTGAAGAAAACACCAATGAGAGCAGCAAAAAGAAAAAAAAATTAAATGATGACTGTTTAAGGGACCTTTGGGACATGAGGCATAACAACATCTGCACCATAAATGTATCAAAAGGAGAAGGAAGAAAACAAGGGATCAAGAACCCATTTGAAGAAATATTTACTGGCCCTGGCCACTGTGACTCAGTTGGTAGGAGTCACTCCATAAACTGGAAAGTCGCAGATTCAACTTCCGGTCAGAGCAAATGCCTGGGTTGTGGTTTAGTCCCTGATCAGGAAGCATACAAGAGGCAACTGATTGATGTTTCTTCCTTGCATTGATGTTTCTCTCCCTCTCTCTTCCTCTCCCTCCCTTCCCCTCTCTCTAAAATCAATAAGCATATCCTCTGGTGAGGACTTAAAAAAAAGAACTTTCCTAACCTGGTGAAGGAAGACACACAAGTCCAGGAAGCACAGAGACCCAAACAAGATGAACCCAAAGAGGCCCACACCAAGACACAGCATAATTAAAATGGCAAAGGTAAAAGACAAAGAGAGAATCTTAAAAGTAGCTAGAGAAAGACAGTTACGTAAAAGGGAGCTACCATAAGACTATCAGCTGATTTTGCAACAGAAACATTTCAGGCCAGAAGGGACTGGCATTAAATATTCAAAGTGATGAAAAGCAAGGGCCTGAAACCAAGGTTATGTTACCCAGCACATCTATCATTTAAAAACTGAAGGAGAAATAAAGAATTTTCCAGACAAGAAAAAGCTGAAGGAGTTCACTACTACCAAACAACTATTACAAGAAATGTTAAAGGGTTTTCTTAAAGAAGGAGAAAGGAGGAGAAAGGAGGAGGAGGAGAAAGGAGGAGGAACATAGTTAAAAGAATAAAATAATCACCTTAAATAAAAATGGCTTAAATGCTCCAATCAAAAGACATAGGGTAGCTGAATGGATAAGAAAACAAGACACACACACAGACACACACACAGACACACACACACACACTGTCTACAAGAGATCCACCTCAAAAAGAAAGATACACACAGACCAAAAGTAAATAGATGGAAAAAGAAATAGGTCATGCAAATGGAAATAAAAAAGGCTGAGTGGCAATACTTACTATATTTGACATAATAGACTTCAAACAAAGGCTATACCAAGAAACAAAAAAGGACACTACATAATGATCAAGTAGTCAATCCAATGAGAAGATATAACTCTTGTAAACATTTATTCATCCAACATAGGAGCACCTAAATATATAAAGCAAACCTTGATGGACATAAATGGAGAGATTGACAGCAGTACAGTCATAGCAGGGGATTTGAGTACCCCATTGACATCAATGGATAGATCTTCCAGACAAAAATTAACCAGGAAACAGCAACCTTAAGTGAAACACTAGATCAGATGGATTTAATTAATATCTTCAGAGCATCTCATCCCAAAAGAAGCAAAATATACATTCTTTTCAAGTGTACATGGAACATTTCTAGGATAGACAACATGTTAGGACACAAAACAAGTCTTAATAAATTCAAGAAGACTGAAATCATATCAAGTACCTGCTCTGACCATAATGATATGAAACTAGAAATCAATCACAAGAAAAAAAGTGAAAAACACACAAAGACATGGAGGCTAAATAACATGTTATGAAACAATGAATGGGTTAACAATGAGATCAAGGAAAAAATCAAAAGATACCTTGAAAAAAAAGAAAAAAAACGATACCTTGAAACAAGTGAAAATGAGAACAGAACAACCCAAAATCTATGGGACACAGGGAAAGTAGTTCTAAAAGGGAAATTCATAGCATTATAGGCCTAAATCAAGAAACAGGAAAAATCTTAAATAAACAATCTAATTTTAAAGGAACTAGGAAAAAAAAAACAACTAACAAAGTCCAAGGTGAGTAGAAGAAAGGAAATAATAAAGATCAGAGCAGAAATAAACAAAAATAAGTTTTTTTAATTTTTAAAAGATTTTATTTATTTATTTATTTATTTATTTATTTATTTATTTATTTATTTATAGAGGGGAAGAAGGAGGGAGAAAGTGAGAGGGCATATACTGTAATTATGGATAGGAAGAATTAACATCATTAAAATGTCCATACTACCCAAAGCAATCTATAGATTCAACGTAATTCCTACCAAGATTCCAATGGTGTATTTCACAGAACTAGAACAAATACTCCAAAAATTTATATGGAATGCCAAAAATCCCCAAATAGCCACAGCAACCTTGAGAAAGAAGAACAAAGTAGGAGGAATCATGCTACCTGATATCAAACTGTACTACAAGGCCAGAGTAACCAAAGCAGCATGGTACTGGCATAGAAACAGACATATAGTTCAATGGAACAGAATAGGGAGCCCAGAAAGAAAACCCATGCCTTTATGGTCAATTAATATTTGACAAAGGAGGCAAGAACTTACAGTTGGGTACAGATAGTCTAGCCAATAAATGGTGGTGGAAAAATTGGACAGATATGTGCAAAAAAAATAAAACTAGACCACCTTCTTACTCCATACACAAGAACAAACTCAAAATGAATTAAAGACTTAAATGTTAGACTTGAAAACAAAGTCCTAGAAGAAAGCATAGGCAGTAAAATCTCAGACATTGCTTGTAGCAATACTTTTTTCTGATGTATTGCCTCAGGGAAGGGAAACAAAAGAGAAAATAAACAAATGGGACTACATGAAACTAAAAGGTTATTGCACAGCAAAGGAAACCATCATCAAAATGAAAAGACACCCCACTACATGGGAGAACATATTTGTCAATGATACATTGGGGTTAATATCCAACATTTATAAAGAACTTATAAAACTCTACACCAAAAACCGACAGTCCAATTAAAAAATGGGAAAAGGACCTGAATGGACACTTCTCCCAAGAGAATATAAAGATGGCAGATAAACATATGAAAAGATGCTCAACATCAGTAATGATCAGAGAAATGCAAATTAAAACAGCAATGAGGTAGCACCTCACGCCTATAAGAATGGCTATTACCCATAAATCAACAAACAAAAAGTGCTGGCAAGGATGTAGAGAAAGGGGAACCCTCGTGCACTACTGGTGGGAATGCAGACTGGTGCAGCCACTGTAGAAAACAGTATGAAGGGTCCTCAAAAAACTAAAAATGGAACTGCCTTATGACCCAGTGATTCCACTTCTGGATAGTAATGTGAACACAAAACACTAATTTGAAAGAATATATGCACCCCTATGTTCTTGTAGTGTCATTTACAATACCCAAGATCTGGAAACAATCCAAGGCCCCACCAACAGTGGCCATAAAAATGAATGAAATCTTCCCCTTTGCAACAGCATGGATGGACCTGGAGAACATTATGTTAAGTGAAATATTGCAGTCAGAGAAAGACAAATACCATGTGACTTCACTTATATATAGATTCTAAAGAAGAAAATAAATGACAAAGTTGAAACAGACTCATAGATACAGAGTGAACAGATGGTCGCCATAGGAAAGGGTGTTTGGGGGACAGGGTGCAAAAGGTGAAGGGGTTAAGAAGTACAAACTGGGAGTTGCAAAACAGTCACAGGGATGTCAGGTACAGCATAGGGAATACAGTCAATAATAGTGTAATAACTGAGTATGGTGCCAGGTCGGGACTGGAAATATCAGGGGGAGCACTTTGTAAAGTATATGATTGTCTAACCAGTATGCTGTACAGCTGAA
The DNA here is from genome assembly GCF_021234165.1 of Pteronotus mesoamericanus. Classification (NCBI taxonomy): domain Eukaryota; kingdom Metazoa; phylum Chordata; class Mammalia; order Chiroptera; family Mormoopidae; genus Pteronotus; species Pteronotus mesoamericanus. The sequence goes on along the minus strand of NW_026555108.1, from coordinate 5,369,195 downwards.
ACAATACAAAATAATATTGAATATCAACTGTAATTGTAAAATGAAATTTAAAGTTCTTTTTTATTTATTTTATTTTTTAAAGACTTTATTTATTTATTTTTATGGAGGGGAAGGAAGGGAGAAAGAGAGGAAGAGAAACATCGATGTGTGGTTGCATCTCACGCACCCCCGACTGGGAACCAGGCCTGCAACCCAGGCATGTGCCCTGTACTGGGAATAGAACCAGTGACCCTTTGGTTTGCAGACCAGCGCTCAATCCACTGAGCCAGACCAGCCAGGGCATAAAGTTCTTTTTTGAAAAGAGAGAAGTATTATAAGAAATAGGCTTACATGGTTGTGGGGGACTGGCTAGTCAAGTTCAAAATTCACAGGGCAGCCTATGAAGAAGGGCAGGCCAGAGCGTTCAGACACAGGCCAAAGCTACTGTTCACAGGAGAAATTTATTCTTCATTAGGGAAGCCTCAGCTCTGTTTGGAAGGCCTTTCCACTGATTGGGCCCAGCCCACCCAGATTATCTAGAATAATTTCTCTTAAAGTCAACTGGTTATGGATTTTAATTTCATTTACAAAATACCTGCATAGCAACACCAAAATTAGTTTGATTCAATAACTGGAGTGTGAGGTGTCTAAAGACTTTTATTGGAAATAAATATCCAACAATACAATAGTATAACTGGGCACTGTAGCCTAGCCACAGTGACACATCAAACGACCATCATAAAGGAGAAGGAAGAGGAGGGGAGAGGAGACGAAACAATGAGAAGGGAAAGGAAAATAAGAAGGAGGAAGAGAAGGACAATGAAGAGGAGGAGAAAGAGGTGTAGGAAAAAGGGGTGTCAGACAAAGGAGAGGGAAGATGACAGGCGATCAGAAAGGGTTTCCATGACCGAGGTTATGATGCTAAGTAGAAGAATGTCCAAAGAATAACAAGTTGAATCAGACACATGACACCACAGATAGGAGTCACTGTCTGAGGGAGACCCACTAGACAAGATGTTTTATCACGTACTCCACAGAAGAGGAAGAGGGAGGATTCTGTAAGTGAAACAAAAAGAAGTAGAAACAGTTGCCCTTGCCAGCAGTAGCAGAAGTGGATGTGGAAGTGGATGAGTTGCTGCCAAAGTGTTCAAGTGATCACCAGATACAGCCTCCTCATGGCCAGTCAAAGGCCATAGCGCCACTCTGCTGCACTCCGGAAACTAATACACTACTGAATGCAAACTGGAACTGAATGTTTTTTTTTTTAATTTTTAGAAGTCCTAGTGTCCTAGTCTTTGATCTAGAAACTCCACTTCAAGGGATGTATTGTACACTTATTTATTCTCTTTGTAGCATATACAGTATTGTATATATTGTCTGTAAATATGTTTGAATAATGACACATGTACAAAAATATTCACTGAAACAATTGTTTGCAAGAGCTCAGAATTGGAAATAACCTAGAATTCCACTGGTAGAAAACTGAATTAAATAAAGGGTGGTACAGCTGGCAGTGTAATACTATGCAGTCCCAAAACTAATGAGCAACTCTCTATGGACTAACTTGGGAAGACCTCCAGCACAAGCTGTTAAGTGAAAAAAGCAAGGTGTGAAACAGTGGGCATACAATGCAACAATTTGGGTTTTTTTCCAAGGACTATACAGATATATGGTGATAAATGAATCAAATATTTCTGGAAGAATATACAAGAAAGTGATAATTGTGGTTGTTTCCAAGGAAGGGAAGTTAATTGGGGGATAGAGAGGGAAGGAAAACATACTCTTTACCATATATCTGTATTTTGTCATGTATAATGTGCACCCGTTGTTTTTGGTGCACATTATACACGGGGTTATTTTATTCATTATTATACCCATGATATGTAATCATTATACCCATGTATAATGCCCATCTTTCTTTTTCCCTCAAAAATTTGGGCAAAAAGGTGAGCATTATACACGGTAAAGTACGGTACCTTTTTGTAGATTTTAATTTTGGTACTATACAATATGTAAACAAAAATTTAAATACTGTATTTTAAGTAATGGTGAAAGGTGATGGGTATTGTCTTCCAAAACTGTGAATCTGGAGGATGTCACAGAATCGATCAAACTTTCTGACCTCTGTCTGGTCCTGGCGCCTTAGACACAGTTGAATAACACTTGTATAGGGTTGCAAAGCACTTCCACGAAACGATGCTTGGACAAAAGCTGCAAACCTTGGGAGCATAAGGGGGCATTTGCATTTTTTCCTCCAACCAAAAGCAGGGGTTTGGGAGGAGCAGGCAGGCTATGAGCAGGGGTGAATGCATAGCTATTTCATAGTGTCAGAGAAAACAATGTGGCCGTTTGGACCATGACTTAAGATATTAGAATAAGAGGGGGTTCTTTGCTACAGAGAGAGCACATTTCCTAAGGGTTAGAGAGAGTATTTACTTAGAGACATTCTAATCTGATTATATGGATTTTAAACAGAAAACAAGCAGTTAGAAATATGTTCAAGCGAAAATAAAATTGAGTGTAATGGAGCACATTAAGAATGGCATTAGCCCTGGCCGGTTGGCTCATTTGGTTGGAGCATCATCCTATCTATACACCAAAAGGTTGCAGGTTTGATTCCCAGCCAGGACACATAACTAGGTTGCAGGTTCAATCCCAGTTGTGGCACGTACAGGAGGCAACCAACTGATGTTTCTCTCTCTCCTTCTTTCTCTCCACCCCCCTTTATTCTCTCTCTCAAATCAATAAACACATACTCAGGTGAGGATTTTAAAAAAAGAGTGGCATTAAAGAAAAAATGACAATACACTAGTCCCCACTTATCTGAGGGGGTAAGTTCCAAGACCCCCAGAGGATGCACGAAACCACAGATAGTACTGAACTCTATATATAGGGTGAGGCAAAGTAGGTTTACAGTTGTGAGTACATGAAACAAGGTTTATCCTTGTATTATTATTTATTGATTATTGTATTATCAATATTTTCCAAACAACTGTAAACCTACTTTTGCCTCAACCTGAATACTGTGTTTTTTTTCCTCTACATACATGCCTACAATAAACTTTAATTTCTAAATTAGGCACAGAGAGAGAGTAACAACAATAAGAGAACAGTTTGTAACAATATACTGTAATAAAAGTCAGACATACGTGGCCTCTCTCTCTCTCTCTGATGATTGATCTTATAACTGAGACGGCTACTAAGTGACTAATGGGCAGGGAGCACATAGAGTGTGGAGAAGCTGGACAAAGGAACGATTCCTGTCTCGGGTGGGACAGAGTGGGACAGCTCGAGATTTCATCACACTACTCAGAATGGCACACAATTTAAAATGTATGTATTGTTTATTTCTGGAATTTTCCATTTAATATTTTCAAACTGGTTGATTGCCGGTAACTGAAACCACACTAAGCAAAGCTATGGATACGGGGAGACTACTACACAGGAGGTGTTGCCACCTTCACAACGTTGGAAAAGAGGTAGGAGCTAATATTAGAACGCCAGATGCTCTTTTTCCTCTGCAAACACCCTCAACTTGTTTGCTTTTCTCAGAGACCTTTCCATGATGCTCTCCTGGAGCTCCTGTTCCATGAAAAGCACACTATCCTCCATCCTGGTTTTCTTCACTGAACATCCCCTTCCATCCCCTGCCTTAACTAAACTGAGGTTCTCTCCAGAGGCTCCTGTCTTCCTGCAGCTCCCTCCATAAGGAGATTGCTTCTTCTCTCACACTCTTCCTGCCATGGAGATGGTGGGGGTGGAGGGTTGGACAGAGGAGGGAAGCTTCTCCTTGCTCCCTATTGTCAAGTCTACCGCTGATGGGTAAACGATGTCTCTTCCTGTGAGGCTCATGGTTCCTGGGTTTATAACTGTCTACACAAACTTAAAACTGTCATCCCTTCCTCCTGATTCAGTAAGAATTTTTATTTTTTTAAAGATTTTATTTAATTATTTTTAGAGAGAGGAAGGGAGGGATAAAGAGAGGGAGAGAAACATTAATGTGTGGTTGCTTCTCATGCACCCCCACTGGGGACCTGGTCCACAACCCAGGCACGTGCCCTGACTGGGAATCGAACTGGTGACTCTTTGGTTTGCAGGCCAGGGCTCAATCCACTGAGCCACACCAGCCAGGGCTCAGTAAGAAATAGTAAATCCAGCTTTCAGTTTTCCTTTCTACCTCATGTCCTGTCATCACCTAGAATTAACCTAGATGACCATCTGACTCCTGGATTCCCAAATTCTTGACATTCTCAATTGCCATCAATAAAATATGGAACAGATTGATAGCTGTGGAGAAAAAGAGGGAGAGGGAATGGTGGAAGGAAGGGGAAGGGTCTAGTCAAAGAACATGTACAAATGACGTATGGGCATGGACAATGGAGAGGTGATTGACTGTGGGCGAGAAGAGGGGACTGTGTGGAGGGGGGCAAAAGGGGAAAAACTGGAACAACTGTAATAGAATAAACAATTAAAAAAAGAAAATATCCAAATTTCTTAGTATGACAGATAGCATCTTTCAAATATAGTCACTAGTCTACTCTATTTCTTGACATGGCTTCTAAGGTACTTTATATTCCAGCTACTGGAAATACTTTACAGTTCTCCAAAACCACTGCTAATTTATTTCTTCAGGCCCTTTACCATTCTCATCCCTCTGTAATGCCTGTTTCCACCCCCACCTAATTTGCCTTTTTGAGCAGCCATATGAATGAAGCATTTAACAATCTACCTTTCCATTTCCTATTCTACCTTTACTCCAAGAACTTTTAAACTTTTAATTTTTATTTTATTTTTGATTTTAGAGAGAGGGGATGCGAGGGAGACAGAGAGGGAGAGAAACATTGATGTGAGAGAGAAACACCGCCCCAACTGGGGACCGAACCCACAACCCAAGCATGTGCCCTGACTGAGAATCGAACCAGTAACCTTTTAGTTTGAGGGATGACGCCCAACCCACTAAGCCACAGTGTCCGGGGTTTCCTCCAGGAACTTCGTTCTCCGTTCCATTTCAGCCTTCACTCTCAGAGGCCATCCTGGGCTTCTTTACTGCCCAGAAAAATGTGTTTTCTAAAATCTTAAACTTCAGTCTCACAAAAAGCCAGAGAGGACTTTTGCTTGTGGCCGAGATTGACTAATTTATCCTCCTGCCTGAAATAACAACAAATGGACAATCTATATGAAGCAAGAGTTTTCAGTCAGCATCAGGAAGCACATGATAACAATCTCAGAAAGATGAGAAACAAACAAAATGAGTCTTATGATAGCTAGTCTGAGATAGATTTTAAGCCAAAGGGCAAAGAGGTGAAACCCAGGCAGAGCCCGGGAATCTCTCTGAGTCGAGAAGAGAGTTGGAAGTCCAGGGAAGCCAAGGTTTCTGAAGTTCACAAGACAGAGTACTGGAGAACAGAGAGCTGCATGGAGAGAAAGTCCTGGAGATCTGCAGAGGAAGCCCCTTGCATGTTCAACTGAGTGTGGGTTAGTTACTGCATGTAAAGAAACTACCTAAAGTTGGAGAAAGAACCACCTGAGCAGATTAGAGAGAAAAATACTCAGAGCTCACACAGGGACCAGATAGTTTGTGTTCCCACCAGCCCAAGTGAGAAAACTTTATCATTCGCAAGACTCTGGGTGGAATGCTGAGAGGGGTTTTTGCCTCAGTAGTGAAGCAAAATTAGCCTGAGATTAAAAGGCTGCTTTGATTCTGGATTTTAAAAGAAAGCTTAAGAGTGCCCTGGTCTGGTGGCTCACTTGGTTAGAACATCATCCCGTACCATAAGTTGTGGGTTCAATCCCCAGTCAGGGAGCGTATAGGAGGCAACCAATCAATGTCTCTCTTTCACACTCTCACATCTCTCTCTCTCTCCCCCCTCCCTCTCTCCTCCTCTCTCTCTAAGGTCAACAAACTTATCCTTTGATGAGGATTTTTTAAAAAAAGCTTAAAAAGTATCCTCAAAAAGATCAAATAGTTGCTAAGTAACTTAACTTTCCAGAACAAAGCTTAAGCACATTTATAGTGTATATAGGACAAAAATATCCAGCAACCGAAAAAGTAAAATTCACAATGTCTGGCATCCAATAAAAAATTAACAGGTATGCAAAGAAGCAGGAAAATATAACCCATGATGAGAAAAATCAATCAATATAAATAGACCCAGAAATGGCACAGGTGATAAAGTTAGACGAGGAAAATAAAACTGTTATTACAAAACTGTATTTCATGTGTTTAAGGTGGTAGATAAGAAACTGACTATATTAAGTAGATATATGGAAAATATAAAAAAGGACAAATCAAACTTTTAGAGATGAAACAATTATGTCTAAGATGAAAAATACACTAAATGAGATTAACAGCAGATCAGATACTGCAGAAGAAAAACATTACTGAGCTTGAAGGCATAATAATACAAAATAAGTTAAATACAGAGAAAAAAAAAGGACTGTAAATGATGAACAGAGCAGAGCATCAGAGCTGCGGGGCAATGCCAAGTGGCCTTCCATACATGTTATCAAAGTCCCTAAAGGAAGGAGGACAGAAACAAGTATTTTATGAAATAATGGATGAAATTTTTCCAAAAATGATGAAAACTATCCCAATGAACTCTATTTCAATCACTAGAAACATCAGGAAATCTACACCATGAAGAAGAGCAAAGTTAAACCCAAAGCTAGCAGAAGGAAATAAAGATTAGAGAGAATAGAAAAACAATAAAGAGATTCCATGAAACCAATAGTTGCTTTTTGAAAAGATCAACAAAACCTTTAGTTAGACTAAGAAAAAAAGAGAAGACTCAAATTACTAAGTCTTTAGCTAGACTAAGAAAAAAAGAGAGAGAAGACTCAAATTACTAATATCAAAAAGAAGGGACTTTGCTACAGACTTTAAAGAAGTAAAAAGGATTATAAGATACTACTATGAAAAACTGCATGCCAACAAATTGGACAACTTAGATAAAACAAATTTGTAGAAACACACACTACCAAACTTGAGTCAAGAAAATTTTAAAAATCTAAAAAGGAGACTGAATCAGTAATCAAAACTTCCCACCAAAGAAAAGCCCAGGGCCATATGGCTTCACTGGTGAGTTCTACCAAATATTTAAAGAATTAACATAAACCCTTCTTAAACTGTTGGGAAAAAATTGAAGACTAGGGAATACTTTCTAACTCATTCCACAAAGCCAGCACTCCTCAGATACCAAAGCCAGACAAAGATACTACAAGAAAACTACAGATCAATATTCCTTATTAATATAAATTCAGAAACTGCAACAAAATAATAGAAAACCAAATTCAGCAGCATATTAAAAGGATTAAACACCATGTCCAAGTGAGATTTATCCAAGGAATGCAAGGGTGGTTTAACACATGAAAATCAATTAATGTAAAACACCACATTAAGAGAATGAAGAAAAAAACTTCCAGCCAAGATGGAGGTGTAGGTAGATACACTTTGCCTCTTCGCACAACCAGAAGGACAACAACAAGCTTAAAAAAAAAGAACAACTATCTGCCAGAAAAACCAAACTGTATGGAAGTCCAACAATCAAGGAGTTAAAGATGAAACACTCATCCAGCCTGGTAGGAGGGACGGAGACAGGCAGCCGGGGTGGACAGGATGCATGGCAAGGTGGCGGCTGGAGGACCAGGCGGTTCCACATTTGTGTGCAGATAAACCAGGAGGAACAACTGGGGAGCGAGATAGACCCTGCAACCCAGGGTTCCAGTGGGGGAAATAAAGCCTCAAAACCTCTGGCTATAAAAACATGTGGGGGTTGCAGCAGCAGGAGAAACTCCCAGCCTCAGAGGAGAGTTCGTTGGAGAGACCTGCTGGGTCCTAGAACATACACAAACCCACCCACCGACCCATGCATCAGCACTGGAAGGGCCCAATTTGCTTGTGGGTAGTGGGGGAAGTGACTGAAAGTGGGCAGAGAGCTCAGCAAGCAGCACTGTTCCCTCTCTGACCCCTCCCCCACATACAGCATCATCACTACGCAGCTGCATGAGTTGCCCAGCCCTGGTGAATACCTAAGGCTCCACCCCTTACAATGTAACAGGTGTGCTAAGACAAAAAAAAAATATGGCCCAAATATAAGAACAGATCAAAGCTCCAAAAATAGAACTAAGCAATGAACAGATAGCTAACCTATCAGATACACAGTTCAAAACACTGGTGATCTGGATGCTCACTGAATTGGTTGAGTATGGTTGCAAAATGGAGGGAAAAGCGAAGGCTATGCAAAGTGAAATAAAGAAAAATACACAGGGAACCAACAGTAAAGGGAAGGAAACAAGGACTCAAATCAACAATTTGGAACAGAAGGAAGAGATAAACATTCAACCAGAACAGAAGGAAGAAACAAGAATTCAAAAAAAAAAAAATGAGGAGATGCTTAGGAACCTCTGGGACAGCTTTAAACGTTCCAACATCCAAATCATAGGGGTGCCAGAAGGAGAAGAGTAAGAGCAAGAAACTGGAAACTTACTTGAAAAAAACAATGAAGGAGAACTTCCCCAATCTGGCCAAGGAAATTGACTTCCAGGAGATTCAGGAAGCTCAGAGAGTCCCAAAGAAGCTGGACCTCAGGAAGCACACACCAAGGCACATCATAATTACATCACCCAAGATTAAAGATAAGGAGAGAATCTTAAAAGCAGCAAGAGAAAAGGAGACAGGTACCTACAAAGGAGTTCCCATAAGACTGTCAGCTGATTTCTTCAAAGAAAACTTGCAGGCAAGAAGGGCCTCACAAGAAGTATTCAACATAATGAAAGGCAAGGACCTACATCCAAGATTACTCTCTCCAGCAAAGCTGTCATTTAGAATGGAAGGGCAGATAAAGTGCTCCCCAGATAAGGTAAAGCTAAAGGAGTTCATCATCACCAAGCCCTTATTATATGAAATAATAAAGGGACTTATCTAAGAAAAAGAAGACTAAAAACTAAGAACAGTAAAATGACAACAAACTCACAACTATCAACAACTGAAACTTAAAAAACAAACAAAGCAAACAAACAGGAACAGAATCACAGAAATGGAGATCACATGGAGGGTTATAAGCAGGGAGGGGTGGGGGGACAATGGGGGAAAAGGTACAGGGAATAAGAATCATAAATTGTAGGTACAAAACAGACAGGGAAGGTATAGGAAATGGAGAAGCTAAAGAACTTGTATGTACAACCCATGGACATGAACTAAGGCGGCGTGAGGGAAGGAATGCTGATGGGAGGGGGTTGCAGGGTGGAGAGGAATAAAGGGGAGAAAAAAATGGGAAAACTGTAATAGCATAATCAATAAAATATATATTTAAAAAAGGGACAATGAAAAAAAGACACATCATCATGATCTCAGTTGATGCAGAAAGAGAATTTGGCAGAATCTAATACCTTTTCATGATAAAAACATTCAATAAACTAGGATTAGAAGAGAACTTCCTCAACATGATAAAGGCAGTATTTGAAACACCCACCACTAACATCATATTTAATGGTGACAGAGTAAAAGCTTTTTCCCTAAGATCCAGAACAAGGCAAGGATGTCCACTCTCACCACTTCTATTTAACATACTACTGGAAATTCTAGCCAGAGCAATGAGGTGAAGAAGAAGAAAGGAGAAGGAGGGGGAGGGGAAGGGGACGGGGGAGGGGGAGGAGTAGTACAAGGCATTCAAAGTAGAAAGGAAGAAACAAAACTATCTCTATTTAAAGATGACATGATTCTGTATAGAGAAAAAAACCCTTAAGAATCCACAACAAAACTTAGGACATTATGCTAAGTGAAACGAGCCAGTCACAAATGGACAAATACTGCAAAAATCCCACTCATATGAGGTAATTAGAGTAGGCAAATTCATAAAGACAGAAGGTAGAATTGTTGTTACTAGGATCTGGGGTCAGAGGAAAACGAAATTATTGCTTAATGGGTACAGAGTTTCTGTTTCAAATGATAAAGGGTATTGGAAACAGATAGTGGTGATGGTTGCACAACATTGTGAAACTAATTAATGCTAGTGAATTGTACACTAAAAATGGCAAACTATGTATGTGTGTGTATATATAATATTTACCCCAATTTTTAGAAGTCCACACAACACAGCACATCATAATTACAAAACTTACAACCAGTGATCAAATCTTAAAGGCGCCAGAGGAAAAAAAAGATGTTATGTACACAGGAATGAAGACAAGAATGACAAGAGATTTCTTGTCAGAAAAAAAAATGCAAACCAAAAGTTAGTGAAGAAACATCTCTGAAGTACTGAAGGAAAAAAAAGAAGAAGAAGAAAACCCTTCCAACCTAGATTCCATACTAGGTAGCTATAAAAGCGTAGCCAAGCCATCTGGGGATAAAACTGCTCTGTATTTTGACTGTGGTGGTGGTTGTACCGATCTACACATATCATAAAACTGCATAGAACTAAACACACACACACACACAAATGAGTATATGTGAAGTAGCAAAATCTGAATAAGGCCTGTGAATTGCATCCATGTCAATTTTCTGGTTGTATAGTGTTGTTTAGTCATTAGGCATTGGAAGACCCAGGTGAAGGATATTTAGATTTCTGTATTTTTTTATAACTGTCTGTGAATCTACAGTTATCTCAAAATAAAAAGTTAAAGTAAAACTACACATTTATTATCTCATTGTTTCTATGGGTCAGGAGACTGGGCACTGTTTACTTAAGCTCTACAGCTCAGTCTCACAAGGCCGCAGGGTATCAGCCAAGACTGCAGTCAGTTCAAGGTCCAATTAGAGCAGAATCTGCTTTCACACTCACTCTGTGGTTGACAGCAAGATTCAGTTCCCTGTGGGCTGTTGGACTGAGGGTCTCAGGTACTTGCCATTTTGGGCTCTCCACAGGGAAGCACGTGACAGCAGTTTGGTTCCTCTGAGTGAGCAAGCAAGAGAGTGCTAGCAAGATGGAAGTCATGGTCTTTTGTAATTTAGTCTTGGAAGCAACATCCCATCACCTTTTTTTTTTTAAAAAAGATTTTATTTATTTTCAGAGACAGGGGAAGGGAGAAAGAGAGGGATAGAAACATCAATGCACACGAGAAACATCAGCTGGTTGCCTCTCTCACACCCCTAGCCAGGGGCCTGGCCCACAACCCAGGCATGTGTCCTGACCTGGAATCAAACTGGCAACCTTTTGGTTCACAAGCTGGCGCTCAAGCCACTGAGCCACACCAGCCAGAGCAACACCCCCTCACCCTTGCTATATCATATTCATTAGGTCACTAGGTCCAGCCCACTCTAAAGAGGAGGGAATTATACAAAGGCAAGAATATCAGGAGGTGGGGATCACTGGAGGCCCTCTGCCTACCACAGTAGCCAAAGAAAATACTTTAAAGAATGAATAATAAGGTAATTTGACCCACCAGATAGAATTAAATGCATAGTAATTAAAACAGTTTTATAGTGGTCCAGAAATAGACGAAAAAATTAAACACAATTCAGGAAAGTTCAGGAAATGTAAGCATTGTTAAGAGCAAAAAACTGGAAAAAAAATTGGAAAATTAAGTGGCCATCAATAGGATGTTAAAAAATGAGGCAAATGGGAAATGTGAATAAACACTGCTGGATCATATCAATGTCAGTATCCTGGTTGTGATATTATACTACAGTTTTGCAAAATGTTGCCACTGGTAGAAACTGGACAAAGTGTACAAGGGATCTCTATTATTTCTTACAATTATCTCAGTAAAAGTTTCAATTAAAAAACAATGAGGTATGTGTTCATAGAGACATTTACAATATATTAAGTGTAAAAAGAAAGCTGTAGAATATGTATAGTATAAACTCCTTTCTGATAAAATATGCATAATCTATTACAAAAACTTTATAATAAAATGTATTAAAACTCAGTAAAACAAACACTTATTTCATAAAGTAGAAGAAAATGTCTTATTATATCCCTCTACCATACCCACCAAATCTACTTTGCTTTTGGAGTTCCTTCTCTTGGTTAATGGCATAATCACCTCCTATAAACATCGGAGTCCTTCTCTACCTTCTTCTCCTTCCCACTATTCATTTGGTTACCAATATTCCTGAAGATCTAGTAAATATGTTCCCTTTGTCATTTATCCTCATTCATTGTTTCTCTTCTGAATTACTACAATTTTCAAATTGGTTTCCCTGACTTATTTGCTAAGATAACTCAGATGTGTGCAGGGAAGAAATATGCCCAACCCCATTCTATGAAAACCCTTATTGGAATTTTTATGGAAATATATTGGAATCCACAGATCAACTTAGAACATCTTTACAAGTTCCCAGTATTGAATCTTTCTTTTCATGAATCTGGAATGTGTCTTCATTTATTTTGATCTTCAATATCTTCCAGTAAAATATCATTATTTTCTGCATAAAGGCCTTAAAAATATATTCTCTAAATTTATTCCTAGACTTCCAGTCAAGATGGAGGTGTATGTAGATACACTTTGCCTCCTCATGCAACCACAAGAATCACAACTAACTTCAAAACCAAACAAAAAAAAAACACCCAGAACTGCCAGAAAGTCAAACTGTATGGAAGTCCTACAACCAAGGATTTAAAGAAGCCATATCCATCCAGATGGGTAGGAGGGGAAGAGACAGGGAGTCTGGGCAGAGAGGATGCAGTGTGATGCAGAGAGGCAGCGGCAGTGGTGGTGGAGCAAGGGTGGTCCCACATTCACGTGTGATGGGTAAAAATCAGGAGGGATACCTTGGGAGTGAGTGATCCCAGCCCCAGGCCAGAATGCACAGCCCCGGGTTCCAGCACTGGGAAGAGAAAGCTTCATAACTTCTGGCTATGAAAATCGGTGCAGGTTGCAGCAGCAGAAGAAACTGCCTGTTTCTCATTTAAAGGTCCATTTAAAGGACCTGCTTGGACTTACAACATACACAAACCCACCTGCTCCAGGAATCACTACCAGGGCAACAGCTTTCAGAAAGGCACCAGTCACATACATAAATGGGTAAAGTGACTAGAAACAGGGCAAGTGCTGGACTAACCTCCAGAAGCCAGGCAGAGGCACTGTCCCCTCTCAAACCCCTCCCTCACACACAAAGCCACAAAGTGGTGAAGTGGGTTGCCCCACCCTGGCAAACACCTAAGGTTCTGCCCCATACAACTTAACAGATGTGCTAAGACTGGGAGTCAAAGCAGCTCTACCTAATATGTAGAAACAAACACAGGGAGGCTGCCAAAATGAGGAGACGAAGAAATATGGCCCAAATGAAAGAACAGAACAAAACCCCCCAAAAAGAACTAAATGAAATGGAAGTAGCCAACCTATCAGATGCAGAGTTCAAAACACTGGTGCTAAGGATGCTCAGGGAACTCACTTAGTACAGCAAAAACATAAGGGAAGAAAAAAAGGCTACACTAAGTAAAATAAAGAAAAACCCACAGGGAACCAACAGTGAAGGGAAGGAAGCTGGGGTTCAAATCAACAATTAGGAACATAAGGAAGAAGTAAACAAGTAACCAGAACAGAATGAGAAACAAGAAATAAAAAAAAAACCAAGGAGAATATAGGATGACTCTGGAACATCTCAACAGTGTCTACCTTCCCCATTGAATAGTATAGTGAAGTCGTCATTGTTCACACATGCGCATTCCAGTCCACTCTCCTTGGCTGCCAGGTTACATTGAAGTTGTGCAAACCATTCTCATTATATTAACAATGGCTGGATTTTTTCCAAACAGATGTCGTATGTATGTGTGTGTACAATATATGCGTATATATGCACACACACATATACTGGGATATTACTCAGCCTTGAAAAAGAATAAAATCTTGCCATTTTCAACACTATGGATAGACCTAGAGGGTATTATGCTGAGTGGAATAAGTCAGAAAAGACAAATACTGTATCATTTCACTTATGTGTGGAATCTAAAAAACTAAACAAATGAACAAACAAAACAGACTCATAATACAGATCAACTGATAGTTGCCAGAGGGTTGGGCAGTGGGGGTATGGGCAAAAAGGTGATGGGGATTAAGAGGTCCAAATTTACAACAGGGATGTAAAGTACAGCATAGGGAATACAGTCAATAATATCATAATAACTTTGTATGGTGACAGACGGATAGTAGGCTTTTTGTGGTGATCACTTTGTAAGGTGTATAAATGTGAAATCGCACTACGTTATACACCTAAAACTAATATAATATTGTACGCCAACTATACTTTAATGAAAAAGAGCTTACTCTCCAGAATGAAAATTAGGTATGAGGCCAATGTTTTACGTACTCTCTTTAAAAAATGCCATAAGATACTCAAGGTCTTTTATACTTAACTTCAGAGAGAAGTACCCCATGCTATAAAAATTTACAATCTGTATTTGAAACAAAGTGACTGGGAACTGGGATTGGGATATTACTCAAGTCTTGTCCACAAGCTTGTTCATTTCCTTGTATGAAAAGATAGAGAAAACCCATTATACAGAAGCTGTGTTCCTTCTGGACAGGGATTGCTGTGGTCTGACTATGCTTGGTGAAAATAAAGCCTCTTATCATTAAAAAAAAATTCTATCCATGTTTGTCACTGCTATGTCCCAGTGCCTGGCACGTGGTAGGCACACTGTAAATATTTATTGACTGGATGAGTGAATCCTATATGCCTCCTTATTTCTTGCCTCCTATAACAATCAGTCACCAAGCACGGGTGAGTCTACCTACTACATATCTCCCAAATCTATCTCATTTTCTTCAACTGAAGTAGCATCACTTTACTTAAAAGTCCTCAACACTTCTCACCTCAACTAATGCAAAAGCCTGGTAGCAAGGTAATAGTGATTTTCTCTGGTGATGGGACTACAAGCTTATATCTCCTTTTTGCTTATCTATAATTTTCTACATTAAGCAGTAACACTTGCACAATCATTTTTATCATTTCAATAGTTTATTTTTATTGTATTTTTCCCCAGGACCATTTATCTTCTTCCACCCTCTCCACCTCCACCCACCCCCTTCTGCCCCGCAATCACCACACTGTTGTCCAGCAAATAGAGACAGACTCAGAGAGAGCTGGCTGACAGCTCTGGGGCGGGGGCGGGGGTAGGAGGGGTGAAGGGACTGAGCCCAAAAATAAAAGAACTCATGGCAATAATAAATTTTTAAAAGTTTAAAAAACCCATATACTTTGCACACCACAACTGCTATCAGGTGAAATTACGCAATTGTGAGAAAAAAGACTGGGAAGTCATATGCAAAAATAGAAACAGTTACTGGGTTACAGTAGTGGGATTATAGCTGACTTTTTTCTTTTACCCAAACTTATTTTCAATATTTTTTTAAAGATTTTATTTATTTCTTTTCAGATAGATGGGAAGGGAGGAAGAAAGAGAGGGAGAGAAATATCAATGTGTGGTTGCCTCTCTGGGGACTTGGCCTGCAACCAAGTCAGGCATGTGCCCTGACTTGGAATCATACTGGTGACCTTTTGGTTCACAGGCTGGCACTCTATCCACTGAGCCACACCAGTCAGGGATATTTTCAAATATTTTTATGATGAAAGTATATGTTTGTTATAGAAGATTCTCTGCAGAAAATTTTTAAAAATAAAATGAAAACCACTCTTCATCCCACTGTGCAGACATAAACCACTGATATAACTTTCCTGTATTTCCTCCTAGGCTTTTTCTATATTCATTTAAAAAAAAATGTGGTCATCCTCAATTTTGTATACAGCCTGTCTCACTTAACATTTTATCATGACCATTTTCCTATGTCCATCTTGTGGCTGTACCTTAATTCAATTCCTTATTTTTGAACACTCATTGTTTCCAATTTTTAGTATTAAAATATAATACTTTGATGGGCATATTTTACATAAACCTTCAGGTTCATCTCTGATTAGTATATTTTTTTTTAAATGGAGTTACTTAAGATCAAAATTCTTAAGGCTCTTGATGCACAGTGTCAAATAGCTTGCAAGCAAAGTCCTACTAAGTTACACTCCCACACACAGTGTGGCAGTGCCTGGGTTATCACATCCTCACAAGCACATTTTTTAAAAGCAGTACTGTTAACACACAGGGGTTTTAGAAACAGCCCTGTGTCCCAGTCTTGCCTCTACCATTTATAAATATGTGACTTTAGGAAAGTCACTTAATTATTCTGATCCTCAGTTTTCTCATCTTTAAAAATGGACATACTACCACCTTACCCAAGGGTTTATTGTGAGGATTAAAGAAGATGAGGTATTAAGTTGAACCATATGAAATTGCCAATATTCACTCTCATTTTGACATACAAAAATGTTTTCCATATGGTTCAACCTAATACATAGATCATGGTATCTGTCATATTACATCGTTATTAAATAGTAGTTACTGAAATTATGATGAAAGCAGAATTACAGAAATTAATGGCATCCTTACTGAAATCCCCAAAACTTGGAAGCAGAATGAATCTCCTGAAGAAAAATTCAGGCATTTTTAGAAAAGCAGTAGAGGCTTCAATTATATAAAGGTAGAGGAGTTATTTATATTTTATGTTTTTATGCATGAGATATGTACACACTGAGCCTTCACTGGTGTGGCTCAGTGGACTGAGCGCTGGCCTGTGAACTGAAAGGTCACTGGTTCACTGCCCAGTCAGGGCATGTGCCTGGGTTGCAGGCCAGGTCCCCAGTTGGGGGCCTAGGAGAGGCAATCCATTGATATTTCTCTCCCTCCCTCTCTCTAAAAATAAATAAAAATCTTTTTAAAAAATTTTTTTATAAAAGAGATTCACACTGAAGTATTTAATGACAAAATATGATGTTTAGGATTTGTTTTAAAATACTACAGCTCCCCTGCAAGAAGGGGGACAGGACAGATGAAAGAAGACTGGCAACTGCTGATCATTGTTAAAGCTAGATGAGCGGTTTATTATATTCTTCTACTTTTAAGCATGTTTGAAATTTCCCATAGTAAAAAGCTAAAAGCTAAAAGTAAAAATCCAAGTTACTGTCCTGGTTCTGATTTCTTCCTCCTGAGCAACATTCTGACTACAATGACTTCTCATGTAGGTTTGTCAACTAGCAGAGAATGTGCTAATGAGCAGACAGTGCACTTGCTTATCTGTTAAATTTCTAATTGTTGATTAATAAATTAGTTAATGTTCATTTCAGTTCAAGGTTTGGACGCAGCTGACTGCTGAGACTGAGACCATGGGCTGAGATAAGGCTACCTATGGTCAATGAATTGGGTGGTCAACTGGTCTTTCCAGAGTGGACGTACTTGCTTCCAACGGTTTTGCATTCACTGGTTTAGCAGCATGCCTTGCTTTTCAACTTGAACTATAACACTGGGAGATTGTGATTTACGAACTGATGAGCTGTGCAATAAGAACAAGGGACAGTCTGCCCTGGCTGGTGTGGTCAGTGGACTGAGTGCCAGCCTGCGAAGCAAAAGGTCACCAGTCCGATTCCTGGTCAGGGCACATGCCTGGGTTGGGGGCTGGGTCCCCGGTTGGGGCATGCGAGAGGCAACAGATCCATGTCTCTCTCACACATTGCTGTTTCTCCCCCTCTCTTTCTCCCTCCCTTCCCCTATCTCTAAAAGTAAGTAAAACCTTTAATTAAAAAAAAAAAGAGGAAGGTCCACCTCCCTTTTCTTACTCATTATTATTTGTAATAATAAAACAACAGTTAACACATACTGAGTGCTTACTGTGTAGCAGACATTATTCTAAGCACTTCACAATATATGACTTCATTTCATTTTTAGGATGTTCCTACTATTCTATGTTTACAGATATGGAAACTAAGGCCCTGGAGACTTGCTTAAAGAGTCAGAATGAGCATAGGAGTTTGACTTCAAAGACATATTTCTTAGGCACTATGACATATTACCTTAATTTAAAAACAATGTCAGAAGTCTAATTATTTTGTAAATCACACATGTAAGCATCTCTTGACTGTCTCCAGGCTCCGAAGCAGCGTATTACAGACGGGGGAAGTAAACATGTCCCTGGCAGGATGCACAAAGGAAGTATATGTAGGAGAACAGAGGAGTTAATGGAAATTCAGTTATTATTTTGTAATGAGTCCTGCGGGGCAGGGGCAGGGGACAGAGCAGCAGAGCCTCTTTGAGCTATACATTGAGAAATTATCTTCTAAGTCTTAGGCCCTATCTGTGGTGAGACTTGACACCTAGGGAAAGCTCCAGGCAGTCCTCTTCACACAGTTCTGACATCAAAAGCAGTTTAAGTGCTTAAAATTTTACTAATTAGAAGTCTGCATGGAAAAACAGAATTTATGTTATAAAATGAGGAGCCCTTGAAACCAGAAGTCAAGGGACTAAACTGGGATATAAAATGGGTATTAATTGATATAATTAATATAACTTTTTAAAAGCTTTTATTTATTTATTTATTTTTAGAGAGAGGGAAAGGGAGAGAGATAGAGAGGGAGAGAAACGCTGATATGAGAAACACTGATCAGTTGCCTCTCTTACGCACCCTGACCAGGGCCCGAACTTGCAACCCAGGCACATGCCCTGACCCAGAATCGAACAGGCAGCCTTTTGCTTTGCAGAAAGACATCCAACCAACTGAGCCACACCACTCAGGGAACTATGTAATAGCTTCTAAATAATTATTTTAAAAGTCATCATGCTAGGATGGAATTAAGAGAACTTCTGGTTTTATTGTAAGAAATTACTTTGCTTTACCTTTTTAAGAATTTATATTATATTTTCTGGTAAACAAATTCTGCCCAGTCTGATACTTAGTGCTTGGTTAGAAGAAGCCATACTTACCTGGTGATCTGAGAGTTAAATTTGAGAACTTATAATTTTAAAGTAAAAAAAAATGAAATCATACGAAGAAAAAAATAAAATGAGAAGCAAATCTTTTAAAACCCAAAATTGGTACTCTAAACTTGAATTTTGGAAACATATCAAGACACTTGGAAGACAAGACAAAACATTTAAATTTTTTATTTACTTATTTTAGAGGGAAAGAAAGAAAAAAACACCAATTTGTTGTTCCATTTATTTATACATTCACTGGTTGATTCTTGTATCTTGTACTGGGGATCTAACCTGCAACCTTGGTGTATCAGGACAATGCTCTAACCAACTGAGCTACCGCCCAGGGCCAAAAAGCTAAAATACTTAGATTACAAAAGTCAGAGCTAAACAAATTCTTATGCCTTTTTCCGATCTGCAACACAGTTTGTATTATAGTACTTGGAGCTGTAAATCATGCATGGAGCTGTCTATGTATTTGGCTTCAAGTATTTGTTCAACTTTTATTGGTGTCATAAAATTTGTTTTAAATAAAGGAACATCAAGTAAACTGAAAGGTTCTGTTTTCTGGCCCTGCCAGAATGGGAGGTGAAGTCAATATGTGGCTCTGAAGCTTCCCCCCAGCTTTCCACATTTTCGCTTGTACCAGTACCCTCCTCACCCCCGGCAATGGCTTTCAGCCACTCTGAGTGGCAGTGGGAGCAAATCTGAACGTGGGGAAGATTAAAGGAGGCAATGGCAGTTTGAAATGTCTCTCAGGTACTTCTGACAAACTCTCCTCTCTTGAGGATTTCTACCTGGTTGAGAATGCAAGAAGACTAACTGGTGTATGGAATGTAATATTAAGGTTTCACTTTCAGGAGTTAGAATAACTTATATTGGTCTAAACTATGAGCTATTGTTTATTCAGAATAGCTACCATTTACTGGGTGTGTACTGTGTATCTGGCACCGTGCTAAGTACTTCACATGCTAAATCGCCTTTAATTCTCACTACAACCCTGTCAAGTAGCTGAGGAACCAGACCCTTGGTTAACTGTTCCAGGTCACATAGCTGTGAGTTGTGGAAGCCACGGTATGACATGCACTCCTGTATTTGAAACCATCACACTATACTTTTCTAAGACACTTGGATCTGAAATGTAGGCGTTTTTGAAATGTCTTTTCCTCCACAAAGAGATTCTACTGGAATATGGAGTTACCGCTGTCATTTAGAAGGTGGGAGGAAGTGGAATGACTCATAAATTTACCTCAAGAAAATGAACGTGTAATGCCCTAACTTTTCTAATGTAAATTGACAATCCTGCCTGCACTTGCTTATGATTTTTTTCTTAAGATTTAGGAGTATTTAAATTATTGTTTATTGTTTGAGACTTATAGACACCTTTGGAGAGAAAATTACATTCAATCTCACTCAGACTATACCTCTTTTTAAACTTGTTTCTTAATCAAAAGTCCAAGAAACCCTCAATATCATATACAAAACCTTGCATGTATTTATATTTTTCTTGGAGGGAGATTTCACAGCTTTCACATTTTCAAAACTGTCCATACCCCATAAACAGGTTAAGAGCCATTATTTTAACCACTGTTTGGTAGATTGAAAGCTGTTTGAAGAGCAAAACAAAGGTAAAAGGTTGAAAATTCCTTACTGATAAGGAATCAATTGGTTTTTAATTTAAGTATTGAGACATAAGAACTTTTTGCAATATTAGAAAGCTTCTAAATCAGGGATCAGGCAAGAGGGGGGCAGGCCTACCTACCACTTGAGAGGCTTTAAAAAAAATCCTCCTCCCAGATTCTGATGAGCTTCTTGGCCACGTCTACAAGGTACCCCCCTGCCTTGAGACTCTAGAACCTTTGTTTGGGAGAAAGAAACAAAAAAAAACAAAGTCTGGTTTAAACTCTTGCCTTCATGGTCATAGTATGTGCACTATGCTGACATTATTTTAAAGACAGGCAGGATGTCAAAATTTAGAATAAAGACATTTAGGAAGTGAATTATCTAAAATAAACAGCCTCTAATACACTTCCTACTGATATACTTTCTTCTGGTATATTTACAGTTGGTAAAAGTGAAGCAAAATATATTGGGTACCCTAACAATCTTCATTTCTCATTAATGAATTCATTTTCTTTCTAAATATTTAACCATCTCTCTAGTTTGGAGCATTTATTTGCTCCCAGTTTTCCAACATAGCTTTTTCCTCCCCTTAAAATATTTCTCATTTCATAAAAAGAAAAGAACAAGGAAGGAGTGAATAGTTTTGTGATCACTGATAGGCCATACCCTCCACCTACTAAAATGTAAATTAACTTTGCTTACTCTATTATTTGACTACTCTTTACATATACAGAGTGAGGCAAAGGTAGGTTTACAGTTGTTAGTATGCAAAAGTATACTTTTGCATTATTTATTAATTACTGTATTATTTTCCATATGAACTGTAAACCTACGTTTGCCCCACCCTGTACTATAGGTAGCTGAGTCAAATTTTTGGTTGATCGAAAGTCTTACTTGGACCATATAATTGAGAAAGAAACACAGATAGAAGAACACATTTTTACTTTATCGTAAATCAGAATGGATATTTTAATAAATTGAAGAGCTGTAATATGGAGTTGATTGAAAATACTGGATTCCAAGTCCCCCAAATATGGAAAATCCAAACCTACATAAGCAAAATTTAAGAGAAATTATTTTGGAAGTCATATCTATTTAAACCAATTTGCAGAATTTATAATTTGTATGTAATTTAAACTGTCACAGTTTATGCATATTTATAAATAAGTGAGATACATAATATTAAAGGTAATATTTTTAAAATCATTCACTAGTAAGTTATTATGAACCAAAAAGCCAAGGATAAATTTGCATTATATACCTGATGATAAAATACTGTAATTCTGCATTTCTTCTAGATAACTTATGGTTACCAAAGGATTATTACTATTGTTGCTATCATTACTTTAATGACTATCTGCACCAGAATTACAGGTGTGCATATTAAAAAATGCACATTCCAAGCCCAGGAATTAAATTTTTAGTAGGCAACCCCTACTCCCATTTTGATGTACACTATTTCATGAATAGCTGAGGATAACATTAATTTGGAAATATTGATCAGCTTCCCAAACTTCTCAGATAAGCATCACTTGGGCCATCTGTAAAATAGACCACCAGTCTTCTTCCCTAGAACTGGGGCCTAGGAAGCAGTATTTTTTAACAAGTACACCAGCTGTTTGTCCTCAAAGTCAGAGAAAACAAGTTAGATTATTATATTTAGGCAAATATTGTACTGTAATACCTAGGACCCTGGAAATGCAAAAGAAGCTTAAACTACCAATAGGAAAAAATTGACTTTTTTTACACTCATGTGGAAAAAAGCCAACATTTTGGAAACACAAACCTGAGTTTACCCTCTTAAGCTCCACCCTACTCCCAGTGAAAAGTTTCCCACTACTTTTAGGATAAAGACAAAACTCCTTATTAGGGTCTACAGTGCCCAGAGGCAGGGTTTGCCCACTTCCTACTTCTCACACATCTTTCTGGTCTTAATTGAAAGGTGGTCTCTAGTCCAAGGCTAATCCCTCTATCCTTTGGCTCCTAAACCAGTTTTCTCACCTGTAAAATGGGAATAATAATACCTTTCTCAGATGGCTCAGGATTAAATGAAGGCAGAGGCTGGCACAGTGAATTATAGCTATTATTTAATCACATCAAGTGGTTTCTACTCTCTCACATTCAATTCTTCAACCTATTCGCCATCTGATTTCTGCACCCATCGTTCCAAAGAAACTGTTTTTTTCAGGTTCAGCAACTGCCAAGTCTAAATGACAAATTTCAGTACTTATCTGACTGACCTTTCTGCAAGTACTGGCCCTTGCTGACCACCCTTTCCTTTAGAATTCCCTTCGCCTAAACGCAGGCTAACCTGGTTTCCTCACACTTCTCTGGCTGGTCTTTTAAAAGTATCTTTTGTGGTTCTTTCATGGCTTACCTTTTCAAATTTCTAAAAAATGTTATAATTTTATCAAAGTTATACATGTATATTTCTATGTCAGTGACAGCCACTCAACAAGGTCTTCCTGGACCATTACATTAGCATCCTCACCCTGTACCCTTTCACATCACTGTTTTTTCTTCACAGTCCTTGTCAATCGTATTTACTGTCTACCTCTCCCATTAAAATTCTAAGCTCTTTGCAGGGAGGGGTTATGTTTTCTTCACTGCTGTATTCAGAGCACCTAAAATAATGCCTGGTACCCTCTAGACTCAATCAATATTTATTGACTAATTGACTGAAATATCTCCCACATTTAATGCATCACTTGTACAGTCTACCTCCTAAATTCTCTCAAATCTCTGCCTACAGTTCTTGCCTTGCAACTGACTCACAATGTTGCCTAAATGACTGCCACACCATCTCCAGTCCTATTTTCCCATACTTCACATTCCAAACTGCTGCTCAAGTCACCCAAGTCCCTCAACAGATCCCTATAACCTTTAGGATTAAGTTCACATTTTTTTTGCCAAGCCAGGCTCTCTGTGATCTGGACCCTGGCTAATTCCAGTTTCAGTTCTCACCAGCACCTTCCATGAGCACCATCCCTAACTATTTAGTCACGTTCTTTTCTCTGCCTGGAAAGATGCTTATTCCCTACCTGCAATGCCTTTTTATCCTGGCTAACTCATATTAGTCATCTCTGGGAAGGTCTGTCTCCTATAGTTCCAGGCTTGGCGCTACTTGCCCTTGTCTGCACCTTTACAGGATACTGCACCTATCATTTCACTTATCACACTCCTGTGCGGACTTGCTCATCTCCAATACTGTATTCAAGCACCCAGCACAGTGCTTGGTACAGAGTAGTCTAGAAATGGTTATTGAAAGGATATTCACCCTTCTGTCTCTTTTATCCAGGTCTTCACCCCAAACTGCTTTACTTTTTCCTGCTTCTACATGCTGCCAACTGTGCTAAGTACCTTCGGAGAAAAATCACACAATAAAGTAGACTGGTACCATTTGAAATTAATGCTCTCTAACTTCATTGGTGCATTCAATACCCAGCAATCCTTTTATGGATCCTTAGAGCTCCAGCTCCCATTTCCCTCAATGACCATGAAAAAAAAACCCCACTTAAACATTAACAGAAGGGTTTACAGTGAAAAGAACAAGCCTTCCCCCTACTCTACCTCACAGGCGTTAGCAGTGTGAACCGCATCTTGCAAATCTTTTCTGTGAATATGCAAACATGGATTTATATCTTCTTTGTCCCCCTAACAAATGAAATTAAATGCTGCCTACATTCTATCACTTATTTTTTTCAAAAATATCTTTGAGGGTACCATGCTAAGTGACATCAGTCAGAAAGAAAAAGAGACCTACTGTATGATTTCGCTTATATGAGGAATCTAAAAGAAAAATGAACAAAACAAACTCATATATCCAGAGAACAGATCAGTGGTTACCAGAGGGGCAGGGGGTTAGGGGGTGTAGTTGAAAGGGCTGAAGGGTGGGTCAATTGCATGAAGATGGATAGAACTACTTTTGGGGGTGATCACATAGTGTATATGGATGTTGAATTAGGTTGCACACTTCAAACTGTAATAAAAAGAGTATCTTTCCATATTAGCATATATAGATCTTCCTCATTGTTTTTAAAGTTACTTTTTTTTTACTGAATGGATGTACTATAATTCAACATCTTCACTGATGGACATTTAGCTGGTTTTCAAGCTCCCAACCCACTTTTACTTTTCTCACAAGAACTGAATCTATGAAGTATGAACTCCTTCGACCTTCTCTCCCTTATCTACACACTGACCTGTAACTACCTCTATTCCTTTCTCTATCTCAGGGGAACGATCTCCTCTCCTACAAGAGGGAATGCTAACTATGGCAACTCACACTCCCTCTGTTTTCACAGAGGTCTTGCCCACAATTGTCCTCTCTTGTTTTTTCCTAAACTCTCCTTTGTTGCTTTCTACCCTAAGCCTATGTAAGCAAATATATCTTCCATCTTAAGACTCCATTTTTTATTCCTCACAGCCTAGCTCCTTGAAAGAGTAGTCTATGATCTCTACTGTCACTTCCTCATCTTCCATCTGCTCCTCACCCTGCTGCTGGCTGATTCCAAGTTCACCACTCTGACCCTGCTTTTGCCAGCTAATGTCACCAGGGACCTCCTCCTTGCCAAAACCCAAAGGCTGTCTCTCATGATTCATTTTACTTCACCTTTCTGTGATGTGTGTGTGTGTGTGTGTGTGTGTGTGTGTGTATTTTTTTTTTTTTTTGCCTTAAGACCCCTTCCTTGGTATGAAAAAATTGTTGCTCTTCAGTTTTTCCTTCCATTTCTCACCTTCCCCCGGCAAATAATGACCTTCACTGGGATTCTGTCCTCCATGCTCTTCTGAGCCTACACATGTGTTCTGGGTGATCTCACCTACTCCCAAGATTGCACAAATCCGAAGCTTTATACCTATCATGCTTGAAACGTACATGCCTCTGACTGAGCTTAGCTGTTTTTCCTACCTTCCACCCTAGACCTGTGCAGAGAATGCCACCTCCATTTACCCCATAACCCAAGTCAGAAATGTAGCTTCCATTTACTTTCCATTACCCAGTCACCAAGATGCACTTCTCTTTCCCCTACTGCCAAGGCCTCTGCCAGTTTGTCTCCCTTATTTCTCCTCTGACATCCCTCCTCCCCAGGCCATCCATTTTTACACTGCAGCCAGAGTGATCTCTCTAAAACTAGCATTTAATCCTGAGCCTTGTTATCCCTATACTACATATGTTCTCTCTATTGCGCCTATCCAAAACTACTTGTTCCATGAACAGATCATGTACCTTCATACCCCTAAGCATTGTTCCCTCTGCCCAGAAGGCCTCCCTCCCCTCTTCTCCTCTATGACTGTCTGGCAAACTCCTTCTTACTTTTCATGCTCTCTCTCAAGGGTCTCCTCTTGAAACCTTTGCATTCTTACTCAGAAAGCAGAGTTGGTAACTCCTTCCTCTCACCACAGAACCTTGTAAATATATATTGCAATGATCACTTTCTATTAAACTTAAGTTATTCACATATCTATCTCTCA
Source organism: Pteronotus mesoamericanus (assembly GCF_021234165.1). Classification (NCBI taxonomy): domain Eukaryota; kingdom Metazoa; phylum Chordata; class Mammalia; order Chiroptera; family Mormoopidae; genus Pteronotus; species Pteronotus mesoamericanus. Next base: position 5,343,384 of record NW_026555108.1, on the reverse strand, counting down.
TTCTAGACCTAAGTTCTCCGCAATTGGAAACTGTATCATACTTCTGTATCAGCATCTAGCAGGCTGCTTGCTAAAAATAGGTGGCTTGATAAATGTTGAATGAATGCATGAATGCCCTATACCCACTCACTTTCCCAAACCAAAATCCTAAAAGCCATCTTCCATTTCTCATCCTCTTCCACACACAAATGCCCATCGGTCATCAAGCCCTATTGAGTCTACCTCCTAAAGACCTCTCAGATTCATCCCGTTCTTCCCATCTTAATACCACAGCCCTAGTTTGGGATCCATTACCCCCTACAGTGGAACATCAGTTCTCAAACTTAATTGGCTTCAGAAGGCTGTTCGAGAACCCTACTGCTCGAGATGGGAGATGTTCGAGAACTGAGGTTTGACTGTACTTGAACTAGATTTGTTCCCCTCCAAACCACTCTCCACACTGCTGCTTGATTTTTTTAAAAACATTTTTATTACAAAAATAATACATACTTGTAAAAAATTCAAACAATACAGAAATAAAGCACAATATCCCACCCAGTATACATAAAACCATATAGCCCCCCACCTCCAATCCCATTCCTCAGAGGTTATCACTGTGAATAGTTTGGCATATATCCTTTTAGGCCCTTTCCTTTGCATACATAAGTACATACAATATAAACAAGTAAGTACACACACATGATTTTGTCTTTTATAAAAATGGCATCATACTCATCACATGATTCAATTTCTTTCTTGATTCGATATACAGAAAATTTCTAAAACACAAACCTGACATATCACTCCCCTAGAGCTCCTCATTTCCTAAAATATAAAATTCACACTCATTAGCATCGAAGTCAAAGCTCCTGATACACTTCCTGCCCATCTTTCAGCCTCATCTCTAGCCATTCCAGCATTCAAGGACTGGAACTAAACCACCTTAAATCCTTTCTGGAACAAGGCAGGTACAAACAAACAAACAAACAAACTAGGAACACACTCTGCCATTTCTAGACTTCAGCCTTTTCACTTCATGTTCCATCCTGCCTGGACTTTCCCATCTGGCAAGCTCCTACTAATTCAACAATCAGCTTAAGAATTACCTCCACGAAGACTTCCCTGACTTTTTCAGACATGATCACTCCTCTATTTTCCCCTATAACTAGCTCTTTAATTGCACTTACCTCACAGAACTGTAATGCTTTAATATGTTTTGAATTTTACTCCCCCTCCCCCAACTTGATGGTGAGCTCTTTGGATAAAAGGAGTGTGTCTTATTTAGCTTTGCATCCCAAGGATCTGATAGAGTGCTTATGATGAAGCAGATGTTCAACAACAAATCTGTTGAGGATTTTGTAATTCTAGGAACGTATACTGAGTACCTACTATGCACAGAACCATATCCTAAGCATGAAAAGAAACAGAAGACACAGCCTTTGCCCTAAGGAACTTACCATTTTCCTACCATTTCCCCTGGGGGTGGGGGGGACAGAACACATTTACATGGCAACATATCAGTTCTGACATATAGGCTGTTTCAAAGATTTATAATCATTTGCCTCAAGCCCATTTAGGAACAAGCATTGCAAAATCAAATAAATAATAAAATAATGGGCAGTTTGTCCAATACGTCTATGTGCTCAGTGTGGCACAGAGTCCAGCAGAAAGAACCCAATTCCCTGTCCCAGCAGGGGGGCTGTCACCTGCTCCAGCCTGCTAGAAAACTGAGATGATACCATGCTTGGAAAATTTCTAATACACCAAGAGGACATAAAGTTATTAGTCCGTTCATAATTTCTCCACCTTCCCCAGGGAAAAATGATACCAAGAGCAGTAAGTGAAGTTAAACGTGGGCACTGGAGAAGGAGAAGATTGCACTATTTTTATCAGTGGTAGGGGGGAAGGGATTGCTTGAGTTTAATTCAAAGGGTGACGTTGCCCCAGGAAGATCAGGACAGGCGATTCATTCATTATCATTTACTTACTATTTTTTAAAGGCTAAGGTGTTAGTTAATCTGGTGATTTCAGGATCAGACACTGTACAAATATTAATATAAACAAATTGAATCACCTAGGCTGGAGAACAGGGAAGGCTGACCAAGGAGGCCCAAAGGAAGCCTCATTCATCAGAGTCCAAGTCACTGTCCCCAGCAATGGAGTGGAAATCCTCACTGTCCTCCTCGTCCTCTGACAGGTGGACCTGGCTTAGTACACTCGGCCCAGAGCGCTGCTCTTCCTCCTCTTCTTCCTCCTCTGATACCTCATACCCACCGATGCTGCTGAAGCTTGTGTCTTGGGTGTTCGACTTGGGATCAGGCTCCTCATAGCTCCCATAACTGAGAAGAGAAACATGTCATCTCTCAAGCTCGGGCACCATCCTCTAGCTGACCAGTCCCATTCTTGACGCCACCAAGGGATCAGCCCATCTCACCTCCCCTGGACACTAAAATGACTGATTCTAGACTGTTCTACAGGTCCCTGAGAGATAAATGATCCTGTTCAAAAACATCAACTTGCCAACTGGATATACACAAGAATCTGAAAGAAAGAAACTTCCCTGTATCTGAACAACACACTGCCAGCTTATGTGACCATAAACACTCTGATAACCTCATAGTTTCATCTACCACTTACGGCTTCACTCATCTACATACCCAATTAGTCAACAGTCCTAGAGAGTCTACCTCTTCAATATACCTTGTCTTTATCCCTTCTTTTCCATCCCTACTCTTCACGCCTTGACTTAGTGCTTTGCTATCTCTGGCCTGCACCATTGAAATCAGTCTTCATGCCTCTAGTCTTGCTCTCCAATGAATTCTTCACACTTCTGCCAGAGTGTGCTTTATTTTTTGTTTGTTTGTTTATTCTTATTTTTACTTAAAAAACACACAAATAATGCATGTTCGCTGGTTTAAAAAATTAGAATATACAACCAGAAAAAAAAAATCACCAATAACTCTACTACCCAGAGATAATCTTTTAGTATATGACCTTCCATTATTTTTTCTATGCACTTCACTTAGATGCTTAAACATTTTTTATTTACAAAATTAGAATACTCTACATAACTCTTTAGGAACCTGCTTTTTTCACTAATGATTATAATGAACATCTTTATAAACATACACCTATAGCGTCATTTTAATAGCTGCACAGTATTCCACTGTATGGCTGTAACATAATTTATTTAACAGTCTCACTAAGACATTTAAGCTGTCTCCAATTTTCCCACTATTAGAAACAATGCTGTGATAAACATCTTGTACAAACATCCTGATAAAAGTATTACTATTCCCACAGAATTTCCTAGACATGAAATTTGGGAGCCAAAGGAGATGCACATTTTCAAAATCTTTTATTTCTGATTTAGCTTGGTTACCTTCCCTAACCAGCTCCCCTACCCCACTCCTAACCCAAGTCTGAGGAAAATCCTGTGGTTGCCTATTACAGCACTTTTCATGTTACACTGTGACCAATCATCTGTTGACTTGTTTTAGGTTTCCCATTAGAATGAACTTCTTGGAGGAAGGGACCACATCATAGTCTCTTTTGTACTTGTGATACATATCTGCTGAATAAATAGACTGTAACTGCTTCCTGGCTACCTCTGGCTGGATGTATATGTACCTTAAATCCAACATGTCCAAACACAAATTCATTTTTTCATCCTTTCCCACTCCATCTAATGCCTGTTCTTCCTCTTTCCTATCTCAGTGACATTCCCTTTCATTATATACCAGATCTCCTTACCTCCTAAATCCAATCAATCTACCTGATAAATAGGTCTTGAATATGTCCCTTCCTCCCCCTCTCTAACAGATCCTGGCCGAAATCCTTATTGTTGTCCTAGAGTTAGTTAACACACAAATTTGAGGTTAACTTCCTTTTTCTTAGATAATGATTCCAGTTACCCCAAAACTGAATGCCTTAGCATGACATTTAAGGTCTTCTGCAAATATAAAACGTTGCTACTTTTGGAGCCACAACTCCCAACAATCTCCCTTCCCTTTGGAACATACTTTGTTACATTTCTGTGCCTTTGAACATATTGTTTCATCTCTAAGGATCTCCTGGCCTGCTGCCACTTATCTACTTAGTAGACTCCTATTCATCTTGAAAGGCCCAGTTCAAATGTTCCCTTGTCTGTGAAACTTCTCGATTACTGCCAAGCAGGGTGAGACACTCTCTCCTCAGTGATGACTTGGCACTTTGTACTTAACTTATGCTATGGCACTTATCACATTGTATTTATAATGATTTTGTTTGTATCAGTCTCTTCCACTAGACTGTGAACTCCTCAGGGGCAGGATGTCTTGCTCCTCTGTGTGTCCCCAAGGGCCTAGCACAGTGACTGGCCCTTGTAGGCACTCAGGAAATGTTTGATGGATGAAAGTAATCTGACGCTGGGCCCCTTGACATCATAGCTCGGCACTGATGCCACAGCCCTGTAGCATGTTGCTGTCGATTACCTGATGTTGCTATCCTCCAAACCATGAGAAGCCTCCCCACCGTCTCCCTCATAGGACATCATGCTTTCTTCATTTTCCATGCCCATCCTTGTGTTCTCCTGAAGCATGCGGGGCTGTTTGGGTCTTATCCCACCAGGTTCCACATCAGAGTCACTTCCACTTTCACTCAGCTGGATCGCTGTGAAGAGACAGATTCTGAGATAAGCTTGACAGAAATCAGCACATTTGGCTTGGTCTACAAAACTAGTCATGCTACACACCTGTACAGGCACCTTGCCTGGACTCCTCACCTCAGAGGAGTACCTAGGGTAAAAACTGGCAAGATCTGTAGTTTAGAAACTAAATCCAAATAACCATTTCCCTTTTCCACCTCAGTCCAATCCATCTGTTTTCTTCTATCATCTCCTCCTATACTTTTCTACTGCCATTGCCATTGCCCCACAAAACATCTCAAAGCAGGATCTTTTTCTCTTCATTTTCCTTCCCTATTGCCACAGGTAACACTTCTTTTCTGCTTTTATGAAGTACTCAAATCAAAGGCGCTACTTAGGCACTGCCTTTTCCACTGTCATCTTTTGTATCCCTTGTGTTGGTATTTCTTCACTTCCTCTCAAGCTAATGAATTTGATCAGTTCTATGAGTAAGCCCTCAGTACTCTCAGGTCTGCTGGTAGATCTTCATTTAAGGAGCATACATAGCCCTGGCCGGTGTGGCTCAGTTGGTTGGAGCATCGTCCTATAAACTGAAAGGTAGATTCCCAGTCAGGGCACATGCCTGGGTTGTGGGGTTGGTCCGCAGTTGGGGCGCATGTGAGAGATAACCTGTCAATGTTTCTCACATCAATGTCTGTCTGTCTTTCTCTTCTTTCTGAGGTCAATGAGCATGTCCTCAGGTGAGGGGGGAAAAAAAGAATACGTGGCCAAGAGCTTCCTATCCAGTCCTGAGGGTGCTATGGTGAGCCACACAGGAACAGAAGCAAAGAGCAATACTTACCAGAGAAAGGGTTATCTCCTTCTTCATCACTCCCAGCATCTTCCTCATCATCTTCTCCCTCAGACATAAGTAAATCTTCATAGAGGACACTGGCTTGAGGCTGTTGTACAGTTCCTTCCTCTTCATCTGCAAGATCACCATCTGCATCTTCACCTTCCTGGATAAGACCAGTTAGGGGTCAAGGTCCCATAAATCACCCAAGTAAGAGACCAGAAGCCACCACCAGCCTCCCTTGCTGTCTCACAAGAAGTCAAGTAATTTTAGTGGATAGACTTATTTAGCTGGTTCCAAGGATTAAAGTCAGATTGGGACTCATTATAGAGACTCTCTGATATCACCTTGGGATTTGGCCTGCCCTGTACTGATTGGGCTCCTAGCATATAAAAGTGTGATGTAACCATAAGCTTTCTGCAAGCATACTCACTGGGGCTGGAGTCTTAGGTTTCCCATCTTCTCCTCCTCCTCATCATAACCTTTAATATCTATATCAGAGCCTTCCTCGCCCAGCCTACCTCGGGCCTGGCTCATCTGAGTAAGGAACACAAATAGCACATCATTGAGGGATGTGCCTACAGGAGGAGTTAACAAGGGCTCTCACCCAGGACAGATGTTACTCCCTGATATTCCAGCCAACCCCACAGCTAGTGGGGGTTGTTTACACAGCTCAAGCCATGTGTATTTTTCCCCATTCATTCTTTGGAAATCACTGATAGGGTTAAAAAAATCCAAAGAACAGGAAGGTCCTTGGTCTACTCCTACTACATTATCACAAGGAGACTCTTCCTTTCTAATCCAAGCTTTTCTTAGCTTGGGTTAGACTCTTTGGGACAGAAAAACCCTTTTGGGTTTTGCTCTTTCCAGTGGAACCCTGACTAAGATCAGCTGATAGGATTTCTGACTTCAGAATTATCTTCTGATACTGCTAGAAAAGGCCAATTTAAAATTTTTAATCTAGTTTTATAAATAACTTGAATTTAGATTATAGCATACATACAGTAGAGTAGCAGGACAATTATTCTGAACTCTGCCTCTGAATACAGTTGGTCTTTTAAGTCACTTGTCAAGTTGCTCTGATGCCTCATATACTTTCACATTTGTGCCTTTCCCAAAGTTCTGCTGTGCCTGACTTTGCCCATGGGGACAGAGAGCAGACAGCAATTTTGGCAGACAGACTTCTTTAACTGGTTATAAGTCATACTGGGACTTGCTAGAGAGACCCTCTGATGTTGCCCTGGGATTTGGCCTGCCCTGTATTGGTGGGGCTCCTATATCATAAAGGTGTAATGTAACCATAAGCTTCCTGTAAGCATATGCACTGGGGCTGAAGTCTTATGTTTCCCTTCTTCTTTCTCCTCCTCATCATACCCTTCAATACCTACACATCAGAGTCTTCCTCGCCCAGCCTACCATGGCCCTGGCACATCATGTGACATGTTAACCATCTCACCTAGAAATTATATTCTTAAGCTGCATTCCCAGGGCCAAGGATCTCAGTTATCCTTGACACATATCATATACCACCCCGCTCCCTGCTCCAAACCATACTACCAATCTCACAAAGAGAAAAAGAATACCCTACCTGTGTCTCCTGCTTGTCTGAACTGGTAGTGGGAATATCCAGGACAGACATGTTGCTCTCATCTTGAAATACAGAGGCATCTCGCGACATACTGAGGGATGTGTTGGTATCATACAAATCAGGAGGCTGTGACACAAATCATACAACTTAGCTACTATTTAGGAAAAAGAGTAAGAACTACAGAGAATTCCCCTTTAGAACACTCACTGCAGAAAAAGATCATGCAGGCCAGTCCATTTACAGAGAAAACATAACTCGAAATAACTTTAGGGACAGGTTTTGGGAAAACTTACAGATGTTGCTCATTCTAGCAGATTAATGATCATAATGTATATGATTATTAGATGCCTGAAGCAGAAAAGCTTCAAAGTTATAGGACAATTCTATGTATTAACAGATTTTCTGGTCAAAAACCTAGTTTCTTCTAAGCCTTGCATTATTGTTTTTAGGCCCAGTGCTATTTTGATTAGTTTAGAGACTTCTAATAGGAAATGGGATCAAGAAATTTTAATACCAATGAGAGAGCATCAGAAGATGCTATGAGGCAAAATGGTGCAGTGAAAAACCATGGGCTTTTGAGTAAACTGTACTGGGTTTGAGTCCTGGCTCCACCACTTGCTGGCTGAGTAACTTTAAGAAATTACTTAATCTCTCTAAGTCTTGGTTTCATCAACTGTAAAACATGGTTGATAATGTCTATCTCACAAGGTTGTTTGAACATTTAAGAGATATGTTTAAGTTTCTTACCCAATTGCCTAGTATTCAAAAAATTATAGATACCTTCTTCCCTCTTTCTTCTGCTGAAGAGAACAAGAATTTAACAAATAGACTTACTGACAGTAGGGAAGGAGGGACTGATAAAGAACAAGCTGGAGAAAGAGGAAAGAATTCTCTGAGGGCAGAAATATTATGCAGCTATTTATTAAAAAAAGCATGTTTTCAAAGACTAGTTAATGAAATAAAGGGCTCCTAATATAATGTGAAGTGAAAACAAGATCCAAAACCATCTTGACCAATTTCACTTGTCTATAAAGACACACAAGTGCACACACATGCAAACACACACATCACAGATTTGAAAGAAACACTCTAAAATGTTTACAGTGGTTGGTTCTGAGTAGTGAATTTTATTTTAGGTACTTATTTCTTCTTTATGAAATGCAAAGTAAGTAGTTTTAAATAAAATGTTAAACTGAATATATGATGCAATACAAGCTAGGTGGAAAATGGCTGAATGAAAATTACTGACTACCATCATTTACAGCTGGAAGTAAAGTATGATTAGTGCTATGTTTCTATACAACTGGAATTGTATTAGGTTAAACTTATGCAACCCTCTTTAGTAACAATTGGGTTGAAACTAGTAATGAGTAAGGACAGTCACTCATGTCCATCTTCCTCAGGTTAAGAGGTAATGGACTGGGCTTACTATTTTAAAATTTGTATAGATGAGTGAAGGCAATGATGAGAGGGTGAATTGGAATAATGAAGAGGCACCATCTACATCCTGTTCTTCATAGCAGACCCTCTAATTGCACAAAACTACAGCTACTACTCAGCAGGGAGAACAGTTGCCAGGTTTTCTTCAGCCATTTGAGATAGCGTGGGAGAGGTAGAAAAGAATGGAAGAAGACTTTTGGGTCTAAGGCTCTGACTCACCAAAGAACGATACCTATGCTGTCATAGACTAGAGCAAATCATGTGCCACTTTGTGGCTAGGATCTCCTGGAGAATGATGGCTAAAACCCAGGCTTTAACTTACCAGAAGCACCTGGTGGAAGCTGTAGGCCTATTAGTAAATAAAGCCTTCCTGTGCAACATCACTCCTCTAAGCCCCCTTGACCCAATCTGCCCTGGAAGAAGTATCTTAGGGTTCTTTACATACAGCCTCTCAAAAACCTATGTTTTGGGATAAAAGAGAGAGTAAAAGGTAGATAGGGCGAGTACATGAATGAGAGATAGCAATAATCCAACAGAAATCATATAGGTTGCATTATCAGTTCAGAGTAAAACCTGAGTAAAATAAAGAAAAGTTTGCTACTGGGAATTGGGAGAATTTTACATTAAAATATTTGATTAAATTTGAAAGGGTCTTCGAAATCTTTGTAGACAATTTTTATACAGGTAAGAAAACATGTACTGAATGTCTGCTATGTGCCAAGCAAATTAATTCATTTCATGTTTCTAACAATCTTGAAAAGTACACTTTAGAGAAAAGGAAACTGAGTTAGAGAGTTTAACTTCCCAAGTTCACAAGGCTAGATAGTAGTAGAGCTAAGATTCAAACCCAGGTCTATTTTATGCCAAACTTCATGTACTTTCCACTTTACCGTAACGCCTCCAATATAGAAACCAAGCACCAGGTATATTCTGGTAAGTCCTATTCTTCAAATATGCCATCCCTCTAAAAGTATAATATAGATGAAATATACTCATTATATTCAAGGCTCAGAACAAAAGCACTAAAAATGTCTTCTTAATCCTACTCTCTAGTGTTTGGGCATGTAAATTTGAGATTATATATATTACCTGTCATCCTTTACGATGAGAGGGAGTCAATCCAAGAAAATGGGCAACATCTGAGCTACACTAGGTACCTCTGAGGGAATGAGTAATCAGGCATTTATAAGGCACAGGAACAGTGTGGCCCATGTCTATTACTGAGAAGCCTATACTCTAGGGATGTGCTGGAGCCCTAATTCATAGGCAAGGGAGCTCCAGAGAGTCAAGAGGAAGGCCTCTGTCATAGTAGCCAAGAATCTGGTATTTCTAAATACTGCTTAAACAATTAAGATCCCACCCCACTCACTCATCCCGCACCTGCCTCTTCTGATTCAACAAGGCCACCAAGACCCATGGCCCTCACTCACCTTAGCCTTTGAGAAGACAAGAAAGCACACGAAAGGCATATGAAGAGGAAGGACAGAGAAGAAGGGTATCTCAGTAAATACATCTGTTAATATGCTCCAAATTTCCCAAACCAATAAGAAAACTGTAGGAGGTTCCTAGCCCTCAGACTCACCTGAGGTGTGTAAGGTCCTGGGGTCATTGGGTCCAAGCTTTCTAATTCTGCTTCCTCCAAAGCTGCTTCTTTAGCTGTACAAATATCCTTCTCAAGTTGAGTCAAATGCTCATCATACTGAGAAAGAAAATTAGTGAATTCATTCCACATGCATTTTAGGCACTGGGAATACAAATGTAAACAAAGCAGACAAAAATTCCTGCCCCTCATGGAGCTTCTATTCTAGAGGCAGGACACATGGTAATTAAAGTAAATAATTATATAGTTTGTTAAAAACACTTAGTTCTATGCAGGAAAATGAAGCAGGGAAGGAAATAAGGGGTGTAGGGTGAGGGTAGGGGGGTAGGATGTTACACTTTAAAATAGGATAGGCAAGGAAAGCCTCCTCACCGAAAGAAACAAAGGGGTTCCATAAAGCTAGATCCCAAAGGGACCTCCTCTTTACCACCTACCTCAGTCAGTGTCTGGTAACATATGTTCACAATTTCCTGAGCAGTCTTAGTATACTGACTTTCAGGCCCTATTAATGAAAAAAGAAAATGCTATTACCTTTGCAGACTTCAGTTCCAGAAATTTATATTGTCACCAGCATTGGCATTCCATTATCCTAGACCCCCAAAATCATGCTTCAGCGCTAACTTGGATTCTTGCTTTACTTTTAGAAGTAGAAAATTTCAAATGTATTAAAAAACAGAGGCACTAATATAATGAGCTTCCACGTACCCACTACTCAGCTTCAATGATTATCAACCCTTAAACCTGAACTTACACAAGCTTCTCAAATTGCTGTGAAGCAAATTCTAGTATTATTTCATTTCACCCACAAATTATTCAGCCTGAATCTGTAAGGATTCTTTTAAAAAATAACTATGTATGATACTACAACACTGTCAAAACCCATAGAATGTACAAGAAGAGCGAACCCTAATGTAAACATGGGCTTTGTGTGGTAATGATGTGTTAGTGTAGGTTCATCGACTGTAACAAATGTACCACTCTAGTGCAGGATTTTGATAATGGGGGAGGCTGTGCATATGCAGGGGCACATGTATATTGGAAATCTCTATACCTTTAGCTCAATTTTATTCTAAACTGCTGAAAAAAATTAAGTCTATAAAAATACCCAACTATATTACATCTAAAATAATTAACAATTCTTTAATGTTATTAAACAGCCAGTCAACACTCAAATTTCCAATAATTTCATAAATGTTCTTTTACATTTGATTTCTTTGAATCATAATCCAAATAAGGTCCACACATTGCATTTGGCTTCTGTGTCTCTTTAAGACACTCTTACCTATTAGGTAATTCTTAATGAAATTATACAGTTCCCCATATGGCCTTTGTCACAAGTTGCAAACTGGTGGCTTGCAGGTCAATCCAGTTTTGTTTGCCCACAAAAACACAAAATCAGCTCTGGCCAGTGTGGCTCAGCTGGTTGGAGCATCATCCTGAACACTGGAAGGTCACAGGTTCGATGCCCAGTCAGGACACACCAGTCAGGTTGCAGGTTTGGTCCCCGGTCAGGGTGCATGCAAGAGGCAACTGATAGATGTTTCTCTCTCACATCAATGTTTCTCTCCCTCTCTTTCTCCCTCCATCCCCCTCTCTCTAAAATCAATAAGCATGTCTTTGGGTGAAGATTAAAAAAAAATGTCAGTCCAGTTTGTGAAAATGGATTGAGCTATATATCCATAATATATACACTTTTTGTATGTTAATTATGCCTCAATTAAGTTTTTAAAAATCTTAATTGACAACATATTAATCAAGAGATTTCATATAAAAACCCAAATGTCTAATCTCTCTTAAAAAACTAAAAGATCTGGGCACTGGCCAGGTAGTTCAATTGGTTAGAGCGTTGTTACAATGCACCAAGGTAGTGGATTCACTCTCAGGTCAGGGAGCATACAAGAAGCAACCAGTGAATGCATAAACAGGTGGAACAACAAAGTTATGTTTCTCTCTCTCAAATCAATAAATTTAAAAAGAATCGAGTAATGAATGCATAAATAAGTGGAACAACAAATCGATGTTTCTCTCTCTCAAACCAATAAAAAAAAATTAAAGATCTGGCAACACAGGGTCAGCATTCCCACAAGGCACCAACTGGCTGGAGATGAGCAACAGCTGCCCCTTTTAGATAAGGCATGTTACCATAGTCCCTAATCAGGTCTGCTTAACTCATTGATGCCTGGACCCTGAAGACATGTGAGTTTTTAATCCCTGCCTTAAGTGCTTTATAATACTCTTTATATTGTTTATTCACCCATTCACTCACAAAACATATTTTAGTACCTTCTATGTGCCAGGCATTATACACAGAAATGAATGAGAGAGACGATAACCTCAAGAAGCTTATAGTCTAGCAGTGAGATAGACTATAAACTAATAGGGAAGACTGTGAAAAAATACATAAAGGGTTCAGTAGAAGCACAGGGGAGGAAGTGGCCGATTCTGGGAGGTAAAAGGCAATTAGGAAAGGCTTCACAAAGGAGGTGATCCCTGAGTTCAACGTGCTGTTTATCAAGATGTAAAGAATAAAAAAATACACCACATGTGCATGTAAAGCTTTCACGCCATACCTACTCTATTACCAGCTATTATATGAACAAGTAAGTCTTTCAGTTAAAAACTCTCACAAATATATGCCTCCTATTCTTTAAAAGATGTAAAATAAAGCTGAGTCCTTTCACAAACTGGGCCAAATACAAATAAACCAGAAAGAAAACTAAGTCAACCATGAGGATGTTTAGGATACATAAATACAGCCAGAGCTGGCCCATAATCAAAAATAGTTTGAGTGATAAGAAGACTGCAGCTCAAGTTTCTAGAGCTCTAATCTCCTAGGGCCACCAGTAGGTTGGTTCTCAAAATACTAATGGAGACAAACTGCAAAAATCATCAGACAAGCTTTCATGTTGACAGTAATGCATGATTCTAGAGAAAAAGGCTGTAAACAGGTTATAGGCCTCCTTCACCAAGCCAGTACAACATCAGCTTCTTACAGCCTACTGGCTCTCCTATCTACAAGGACCTGGCTCACGGCTAAAATTCCAGACTACAGATGAAGAATTCAGCACTTACTCTACCTCGGGGTTTTTTTTTTTTTAAAGATTTTATTTACTTATTTTCAGAGAGGGGAAGGGAGGCAGAAAAAGGTGGAGAGAAACAGGGATGTGTGAAAGAAACATCCATTGGCTGCCTCTCACACGCCTCCAACTGGGAACCTGGCCAGCAACCCAGGCATGTGCCCTGACTGGGAATCAAACCAGAGGCCTTTTGGTTCACAGGCCAGAGCTCAATCTACTGAGTCACACACCAGCCAGGGCTCTACTTAAGTTTTGAAACATAAACATAAACCAACCCTTCAACATCTCAATCCTCTCATTTATAACAAGGGAAAATTTAGTTTTTCACAAATGCAGTTTCCCTCTTATTTTTTGAAGGTGGGACCTCTTCCCTCCCCATTTTCTTTTTTAATTTTATTGATTTTTTTAGAGAGGGGATTGGGGGAGAGAGGAGGAAAAGAGGCAGACGAGAGGGAGAGAGGTGGGGAAAGGGGAGAGGGGGGAGGGAGGGAGGGACAAACAGCAACAGACATCAATTTGTTGTTCTACTTATTTATGCAATCATTGGTTGTTTCTTGGCTGTGCCCTGACTGGGGATCGGACCCATAACCTTGGAATATCAGGACAACGCTCTAACTAACTGAGCTCCCTGGCCAGGGCTTCCCTCCCCACTTTCTTTGCAACACAGAACTCTAAAGAAATACTAATACCCTCAGAATATGAAAAAATATACCTACTTACATAGTTGTTATACTTGTCTATGTGTTTTGATTACTAGCTGTGTCTGTTCTTAGTTTGACAGTCCATGCTCTCAAAAGTTACAAGAGTTTCAGCTATTTAACTTTATTACTTGACTATATGCAAAGTAGCTTTGAAATATTTTTGGTGAAAGATAGTGATGGAGTTGGCAAACCACTGTTATCATCAAAAAGGAACAAAACATCCAGATGTTTTATCTCCACCTCTGCCAGGAATTTTTGAACACGGTGGTAATGAGAGAGAGATTCATGAACTTCCTGAAACTATAGACAAAATTTTGTATGTAATACAAACTTTTGTGGGTACAAAATCTGTTTCTTCATCAGACTCTCAAAAGGGTCCGTAACTACCTCCATGAAGCTAAAAACCTTGCTCTATATCCTGAAGCAACTAGGAGCATACTACTAAAAGTAAGATAATCAGCTCTAGGTTTCACATTTTAGGAAGAAAGAAGAGTCCAGTGTGGAGACGTAGAAAGATAACAGGGTCACTGTGGGAATAAAAATAGTGCTGAGGTTATTGGGGGGAAGAAAGAATAGAAACTGAATTCCAATCTCCTAGTCCCTAATGGTTATTATACAGAAAATCAGAATTAATTTGTAAAGCATAAATTTCAGAATGACATGAAAATGAGTATGAGTCACTTCTGGCCAAGATGGAGGCATAGGTAGATATATTTAGCCTCCTCGCACAACCAAAAGAAGGAAAACAACAAATTTAAAAACAAAAAATAACCTGAACTGCCAGAAAATCGAACTGTATGGAAGTCCAACAACCAAGGAGCTAAAGAAGAAACATTCACCCAGACCAGTAGGAGAGGTGAGAGGTCACATGGCAAGGTGGAGGCTGGATGACTGGATGGTCCCACATTTGCATGTGGATAAACCAGAGGAACAGCTGGGGAGCAAGACAGACTGCGCAACCCAGGGTTCCAGTGCGGGAAAAGAAAGCCCCAAAACCTCAGGCTATAAAAACCTGTGGGGGTTGCAGCAGGAAAAAACTCCCAGCCTCACAGGAGAGTCTGTTGGAGAGACCCACAGGGTCCTAGAACATACACAAACCCACCCTACCTGGGAATCAGCACCAGAAGGACCCAATTTGCTTGTGAGTAGCGGGGGAAGTGACTGAAAGCTGGCCGAGAGACGAGCAAGCGGCATTGTTTCCTCTCAGACCCTTCCCCCACATACAGTGTCACAACTCAGCGACCTGAGTTGCCCTGCCCTGGCGAATACCTAAGGCTCCGCCCCTTCCAATGATTTCCAAGACACACCAAGACAAAGAAATATGGCCCAAATGAAAGAACAGATCAAAGCTCCAAAAATAGAACTAAGCGATGAACAGATAGCTAACCTATCAGATGCAGAGTTCAAAACACTGGTGATCTGGATGCTCACTGAATTGGTTGAGTATGGTCGCAAAATGGAGGGAAAAGTGAAGGCTATGCAAAGTGAAATAAAGAAAAATACACAGGGAACCAACAGTAAAGGGAAGGAAACCAGGGTTCGAATCAACAATTTGGAACAGAAGGAAGAGATAAACATTCAACCAGAACAGAAGAAACAAGAATTCAAAAAAAAAAAAATGAGAAGCTTAGGAATCTCTGGGACAACTTTAAACATTCCAACATTCGAATCATAGGAGTGCCAGAAGGAGAAGAGGAAGAGCAAGAAACTGAAAACTTACTTGAAAAAACAATGGAGAACTTCCCCGATCTGGCCAAGGAAATTGACTTCCAGGAGATCCAGGAAGCTCAGAGAGTCCCAAAGAGGCTGGACCCCAAGCAGCACACACCAAGGCACATCATAATCACATCACCCAAAATTAAAGATAAGGAGAGAATCTTAAAAGCAGCAAGAGAAAAGAAGACAGATACCTACAAAGGAGTTCCCATGAAACTATCAGCTGATTTCTCCAAAGAAACCTTACGGGCAAGAAGGGGCTGAAAAGAAGTGTTCAAAGTCATGAAATGCAAGGACCTCCGTCCAAGATGACTCTATCCTGCAAAGCTATCATTTAGAATGGAAGGGCAGGTAAAGTGCTTCCCAGATATTGTAAAGTTAAAAGAGTTCATCATCACCAAGCCCTTATTATATGAAAAGATAAAGGGACTTACATAAGAAAAAGAAGATCAATAACTATGAACAGTAAAACAGAGGGGTGGGGGAGGGGAAGAATGGGGGGAAAGTACAGGGAATAAGCAGCAGAAATAGTAGGTACAAAATAGGCAGGGGGAGGTTAAGAATAGTATAGGAAATGGAGAAGCCAAAGAACTTATACACACAACCCATGAACACGAACTAAGGTGTGGGGGATGCTGGGTGAGGTGGTGGGGTGATGTAGGGTGGAGGGGAATAAAGGGGAGGGAAAAATGGGACAGCTGTAATAGTATAATCAATAAAATATATTTTAAAAATGAGTATGAAAGATAAGGTAATCTGTGAATGATCACTGTGCCCCCTACAGGAGAATAAGCTACCCATCTACAAAAAGAAATGCTTTTCTGAAAATATTTTGCGTGCGCGCTCTCTCTGTCTGTCTCCATTAAATCATGGCAAAGCAACCCTGGCCAGGTGGCTCAGTTGATTGGAGCATTATCTCATACACCAAAAAGGTTGCTGGTTCAATCCCTGGTCAGGGCGTGCATGGGAGGCAACCAATCAATGTTTCTCACATCAATGTTTCTCTCTCTCTCCCCCTTCCTTTCTTTCTAAAATCAGTAAACATATCCTCAGGTGAAGATTAAAATAAAATCAGTCATGGCAAAGCAACCACAAATGTCCTGAAAAAAATATTCACTTATATTCTGCCTTTTTCCAAATAAGGATTGGCAGTAACCTACAGTCTCATATATAATTCATATCCGAATGTCCTTAAATAGTGGTAATTCCAATGATAGCTTTGGAAAGTTGATATTCTAAAATCAAGAAGATTCCTTTTTTTGTCATTTCTAAGTTAATTCACCTCTTTAGTGATGCAAGGAGAAAGTTACAAGCTTTGTGTTTCTAGTTAGGGAGGGAAAGCAAGTATCATTGCTATTTGAAAGATTTCAGAGAAAAATACCAGTCAAGTTGGTGAGGCAGTCATGCACAACTAAGGAGAGAAGGAGGTTTGTAATCCCTTCTAAGCTCACATTTCCTTTGAGAACCTTTCCACAAATACTAAAAATAACCTTCCCCCTAAGAAAATGAGTACTCTGCCAAAACAAGCATAAGTTATTATCTTGACAGTGAACAGTAGGTGATATACATGTATTCCAATGTGAATCATTAAAATTAAAAAATAAAACCTGAGTAGCAAGACAGCTTAAATCAGTGCCAGATTTTAAAAGAAGAAAAGACAAAAAATATGCACAGCTACTTCCTAAAGAAACTATAATTACTAAATTCAACTATGCATAGTGCAGAGATCCCAAAGAGATAAGCTTGGGCTCTCCCAATTGTTAGCTCAAACTAGGTTCAGGAAAAGTGAAAAGAGAAGTGAATATCATCTTTTAGACTGTAGCTAGGCTCTTTACATTATATAGAATGTGGATCAAATGCAAATTAGGATGTTTAGTTTCCAAGATAAGAGGTTTGATCTCTCAAATCACAGTAACAGAATGCCACTCAGAATCTGGACTACAAACTCAAGAAGCTCGAAACTATCCAGAAGGGAATTGGGATAATGAATCTCACTGGGCCAAGGGTAGGATTTATATTCAGGACCTGTTTGATGAAAAGCTCCCCCAAACCTAAAACTACTTCTTCTTTAATTCCAAATGAACCACCAGTCCATTTAGCAACATATTTTATATATATATAATCTCCTTGGCTAAATGTATTCATGTCTTATCTCTACAACAATTAGAAAAGTAACAATAGAGATACTTTAAAATGCTTTTTCCTGTAGAGTAAAATTTATAATAGGGCTCAACTCTTCATTTTTAAGCACTTAATATAAGCCATGTATAGTGCCAGGTTCTGGTGATACAAAACAGAAAACAGAACGAGCAAGTAAAAAAACAAAAACAAATACAAGAGAGAGGTCCTTGTCCTCGATGCCCTTCCTGGTCTCATGGAAGATGCATATACACAAACTCATTTCATTAATGTACAAAGTACTAAGGGACTGTAGAGAAAGTAGCAATTGTGTCACAGAACAAAGCAGTGTTAAAGAACACTTCATCAAAATTGTTCTTATCAAGTCCACAGTGATATGCTAACTGCCAAATCCAGTTAACATTTTTCAGACTTGACTCTAGGAGCGTCAAGCTCCTAGAGTTGTATTTACAACTGCCACTCACTTCTTCCTTGAAACTCTGATCCCGTGGCTTCTACAGACCACTTTCCACTCTTTCCTGGTATTGCACCTCTTTATCTTTGGTCATTAGTTCATTCAACAGATACTTACTGAATGTCTACTGTGTGCAAAGTATTATCCTAAGCACTAGGGACATGAGACAAACACAGTTCCTGCCTTATGGGGCTTACAGAAATCACTTACTAGATTTAGGCCATTTTTCTTTCTACACTCTTTGCCCAACTTTACATGATACCAACTACAATAGCTTACATAGAATAAACGAGGGTAAAATTAACATTGACTTATATCCCTCATGGTAAGGTTTTGTTTTGTTTTTCCTGACACCACAGAGTTACCTTGAAAGTACATTAGAAGACTACAGGGATAAAAGAAAACCTTTTTTTTTTTCTGTGTTTCCTTTTGTGTTTAATAAATAATGATCTTTTTTTCCCCAAATGATATTTTTAAAAATGTGAACTTTGTTGTATTTAGCCTTATTATTTTCTGATGTATGCCTGTTTACTGGCTTACTATACTATCTCACTCACCACAAGTATGGACTTTCAGTGACCCGCTGGACTTTCAGTCTTATACCAGATTGCTATATCACTATCTACTAGCTCAATACAGTTTGTGAGAGAAGAGGGCTACTTAAGTTATGGACATAAGATGTCTATTCCTCAACAAAGTTAAGGAAATGCTGAATTCTCAAACAAAAAAGCAGTATTCTCAAGAAATGAAATGTCAAGTGACAATAACCACTGGGCAATCTACCTCTACTTCAGCCACAGTATTTTTTAAAAGCAAAGTGGAAATCCAATTTAGACACTTTTACAGAAACATTCATAATGACATTCATTTAACTCCTTTGCCTTTTTAAGTCACCTATGAACAGATTTTACTTAAACAAGATCACATACTTACATGAATGAAAAAATGTCCGTAACATACATATTGTCAAATGAAAAAAGAAAACTGTAGAGCAGAATGTAAATACATTTCTTTTGTCAAAAAGGAAAAAGTACATGATATGTATAGAAAAACATCCAGAATGCTTCATACAAAACCTGACCTTGGCTACTCTGGAGAATAGGATGGAAGGAGGAAAAGGAGAAAGAGAGTTTTCTTTTTTCACTTTATATAATTCTATATGGTTTGATGTTTTCAAATGAGCATGTAATTTTTTATGATGGAAAATTCTGGTTTAAGTTACACACTTGAACTTTACAGAAATAATTTGACTGGCAAAGATTTTTAAACATTGGTAATTCCCAGTGTTTGGAGAGACTGTAGGAAAAAAGGCCTTTTCCATTACTGTTATTTTTACTATAAAACAGGTCCAACTTTTTTGGAAACCTTTCAGAACATTTATCAAAATTTCCTACAGAAATATTCCTACAAGTGTGCAATGATATCCATGAAAATATAAAACTAGTAAAAAGCTGCTTGCAAACCAACATTATAGAAATACTTTATAAATGCCCAACAGAGGAATGATTACATAAATTATGATACATATATGTGGAATACATTAAACAGAATGATAGATATCTCTTTGTACTAACGTAAGACAGAATCAGTAAAGTTATCAATTCTCCCCAAACTTATCTATAGGCCTAACTCAATTCCTTTCAAAATGCCGGCAAAACTTTTTTTATAGGTACAGACAAGATTCTTCTAAAATTTATGCAGAAAGGCAAATGAATAAGAAAACAATTCAGAAAAAGAATAAAGTAAATCAACTGTAATTGAAAACGGATTAAAAATTAATAAAGTGAGGGAAAATCATTCTACCCGGTAAGACTTACTCTATGGTAGTGTGTAAAGGGATAGATATAGAAGATCAATGGAACAAAATAAACTCAGAAATAGATCCACACACTCAATTGATTTTTGACAAAGGTGCCAGAAGCAATTCAAAGGAGTAAAGATAGTCTTCTCAACAAATAATAATAGACCAACTGGACATTTCACAGGTAAAAAAAAAAAGAACCTCAACCTAAATCTTATACTGTATACAAAAATTATTTCAAAGTGGAACATGGATTTAAATGTAGAACATTACAACTCTAAACTTTTCAAAGATAATATGTGAGAATCTTTGTGACCTTGGGTTAAGTAAAGAATTCCTAGAGATATACCAGAAGCACTATACAGACAGAAAAAAATTGGTTCATCAAAATTAAACATTTCTGTTCTTCCAAAGATACTGTCAAAAGACTGAAAAGATGAGACACAAACTGGGAGAAAATCTTTGTACATCATTTATCTAATAAGTAACATGCACCTAAATTATATAAAGAACCCTTAAAACTCATTATTAAGAAAACAAAATAGTTAAAGCTGGGACCAAGAAATCAACAGATACTTCACCAAAGAAAATACAGATGGCAAATAAACACATGAAAAAATGTTTAACATCATTAGCCATTTGGGAAATGCAAAGTAAAACAATGAGATGAAGACCAGGTAAATTTTTTTTAAATGGTAATAACACTAAATACTGTAGAGAAACCAGATCCTTCATACATTGCTGATGGGAATGTAAAATGGTACAGGCACACTGGAAAAAGAGTATGGCAATTTCTTATAAAATTAAACATACATTTTTCCATCATACTGTTGGGCATTTATCCCAGAGAAATGAAAATTTATATTCACACCAAACCCTGTATATGAATGTTCACAGCAGCCTTATTCATAATAGGAAAAATACTGGAAATCTAAATGTCCTTCAATGAGTTAAACAAATTCTGATACAATGGAACACTATTCAGTATTTTTTTAAAAAATGAACTATTGTTACATACAACAATTTGGGTGGATCTCAAGAGATGCTTATTTAAAAAAGTCAACCTCAAAAATGTTGTATTATTCTTTATCTAACACGCTCAAGTGTGAAAACTATGCAGAGATCAGATAAGTGGTTGCCAGGGGACAAAGACAGTGGTAGGTACACACGGGGGGCTGCAGATACAGAGGAACATCAGGGAATTCTTTTGTGGTGAAAAAACAATTCTAAATCTTGACTGTGGTAGTAGCTACATGATGGCATAAAACTATACACAAACATGCACAAATATAGTTTTTTTTAAAAGGTACAAAGTGAATAAAGTCTGTAATCTAGTTCATGGTAATGTACTAGTATCAATTTCCTGGTTTTGATTTTGACCTACAGCTATGTAAGACGTCACCACTGGAGGTAGCTAGGTAAAGGGTACATAGGAATCTCTGTATTATTTTTATAATTTCTTGAATATATTTTAAAAAGATCAGGATATATTCATGAGCAAAGAGCCAATTACAGAATAATTATAAAAATGGCATTTTTATTAAAAAGACAAAAATAAATTTAAAAACATTGTAATTATTAAACATGTTTTATGTAAGTAAGAGAAGAGTATGGAATGAAAATATGGGGCCGGTGGACGCCTCTGAGTAAGCATCGGTGAAATCTCCTCTCCTGTGGTCGTCATGTCTAAGTCAGAGTCCCCCAAAGAGCCGGAGCAGCTACGGAAGCTCTTTATCGGAGGTCTGAGCTTTGAAACAACAGATGAGAGCCTGAGGAGCCATTTTGAGCAATGGGGAGCGCTCACAGACTGTGTGGCGATGAGAGATCCAAACACCAAGTGCGCCAGAGACTTCGAGTTTGTCACACATGCCACTGTGGAGGAGGTGGATGCAGCCAGGAATGCAAGGCCACACACGGTGGATGGAAGAGTTGTGGAACCAGAGGGCTGCGTCAAGAGAAGATTCTCAAAGACCGGGTGCCCACTTAACCGTGAAAAAGATTTTTGTTGGTGGAATTAAAGACACTGAAGAACATCACCTAAGAGATTATTTTGAACGGTATGGGAAAATTGAAGTGACTGAAATCATGACTGATCGAGGCAGTGGCAAAAAGAGAGGCTTCGCTTTTGTAACCTTTGATGACCAGGATTCTGTAGACAAGATTGTCATTCAGAAATACCACACTGTAAATGGCCACAACTGTGAAGTAAGGAAAGCCCTATCTAAGCAAGAGATGGCTAGTGCTTCATCCAGCCAAAGAGGTCGAAGCGGTTATGGAAACTTTGGAGGTGGTCGTGGAGGTGGTTTTGGTGGGAATGACAACTTTGGCTGTGGAGGAAACCTCAGCGGTCGAGGTGGCTTTGGTGGTAGCCGTGGTGGTGGTGGTTCTGGTGGCAGTGGGGATGGCTATAATGGATTTGGGAATGATGGAAGCAATTTTGGAGGTGGCAGAAGCTACAATGATTTTGGCAATTACAACAATCAATCTTCAAATTTTGGACCCATGAAAGGAGGAAACTTTGGAGGCAGAAGCTCTGGCCCCTATGGTGGTGGAGGCCAATACTTTGCCAAACCACGAAATCAAGGTGGCTATGGCGGTTCCAGCAGCAGCAGTAGCTACGGCAGTGGCAGAAGGTTTTAGTTGCTGCCAGGAAACAAAGCTTTAGAAGGAGAGGAGAGCCAGAGAAGTGACGGGAAGCTACAGGTTACAACAGATTTGTGAACTCAGCCAGGCACAGTGCTGGCAGGGCCCAGCTGCCACAAAGAAGACATGTTTTAGACAATACTCATGTGAATGGGCAAAAAACTCGAGGACTGTATTTGTGACTAATTGTATAACAGGTTATTTTAGTTTCTGTTCTGTGGAAAGTGTAAAGCATTCCAACAAAGGGTTTTTAATGTAGTTTTTCTTTATTCTTTTTTTTTTTTTGCACCCATGCTGTTGATTGCTAAATGTAATAGTCTGATCATGACGCTGAATAAATGTGTCTTTAAAAATATATATATATATGGGAAATAGGAATGGGAGGGTAGGCAAAAGCTTTAATTTTTAATTTTATATATTTATTGTTTGATCCTTTTATAAGAAATATAAACTTTTAAAATTATTTAAAAATAGGTCTACCTGACAGGAATGTGAATGATAGGTTAGAAAGAGTTAAGTCTACAGGTTGAGACATTAGTGAGGTGACTATTAATTATAATAATCTAGGCAAAATATAATGAGGGCTTTAGTGACAATTTTAAGTTGAGGATTTATTCAAGGGAAAGAATAAAGAATGAGTAAGTTTTCTAGATGTAGGCTACTGGGTGATGCTAGTGCCCCAATAAACCCGATTGGAAACAATAAGGGAGTAGGTCAAGTAAAGGATAGTGAAAGTTGGAATAGAGAAGGAAAGAAAAACATTCAGTTTAAGGTATGTCTGAAGTTCCACTGGAACATCCAAGAGGAAATGTTCAGCAGGTGGTTGGAGATAATAGGCCTTTGCCCAGAACTGAGTTGAGTCCTCAGGGAAGAGGTGGTGGTTGAAGTTAAATATATAGGCAGAACATCATTCAGTAAAGGAAACTGAAAAGGAATGGGCTAAGAAGTAGGAGAAAAATAAGAATTGAAAATCAAGGAAGGATGGTCAATGATGTCAAATACTGGGGTGAGGTCAAAGTAAGGACTGAAAAAGCACCCACTAAATCTGACAATTATGTGATCCTGTTAACTTGGTATGTTGGGCAGGATAGAAGCCAGATTAAAGCTAAGTGAGGCATGAATGGCAGGTTAAAAAAACAGGAGAGAGATATAACACACTCATAAAAAAACTCTGATCTACACTATACTACAACATAGATCTATACTACAACAAAAATATTAAGTGGAATAAGCCAGACACGAAAGGAAAAATATTCTATGTATTGTATGATGCCACTTATATGATGTACCTAGAAGAGGCAAATTCATAGAAAGTAAAATAGAGGTTTACCAAGGGCTGGGGGAATGGGAGAATGGGGCTATTGTTTAATGGATACAGAGTTTCTGTTTGAGATATGAAAAAGTTCTGGAAATGGATAGTGGAGGTGACTGCACATCACTGTGAATGCACTTAGTACCACTGAATTGTACACTTAAAATGGCTTAAAAGGCAAATATTTTTGTGTATACTTTACCACAATAAAAACAAAAAAAGTCCAGCTGTGAAGAGAAAGAGAAAGGATGACAGCAAGAGGCTTGAAGAAGAATTGAGGGAGATTTTACTCTCTTCAATGGTTTGACAGACTTAACCTTTATATAGGAATATTTTTATCTTGGCCCCAATCTCAGAAGAATCATTGACAGAAAAAATTATTTATTAATGGCTAAACTTACAGAGTAGTCTCATAGGATAGACAGAGAGTGGTACAGTCATGTGCTGCAATACAATAATTTGGTCGATGATGGACCAAATATATGACGATGGTCCCATAAGATCATAATTGAGCCGAAAAATTCCTATCACCTAGTAACATTGTAGCACAACACATTACTCATGTGTTTTTTGGTGATGCTGGTGTAAACAAATCTACTGTGCTGCCAGTCCTATAAAAGTAGAGCAAATTGACAGTAGTAGCCTATATCATCTAGGTTTGTCTAAGTTCACTCTATGATGTTTGCACAATGATGAAATGGCCTAATGATGCATTTCTCAGAATATATCCCCACTGTTAAACAGTACGTGATGGCATACAAGTATGAAAACACTTTAAGCATTATATTATCCTATGATCAATACTGAATCATCTATTCATATTCTTCAAACTGATTGAAACCTTTAGATTTAATAACCACATGGGGGAAAAAAGGACACATGTACAATAGCAGCAAGACTTTTAAATTACCTCGGAAAAAGCTCAACAACAAAAAACAGATTCTCATATAAACATATGAGAACATATAAACCATACAGGAATAAATTAAACAAAAGATACCTAGAAAGTATATAAAGACAACCAGAAGCCTTTATTGAGCCCTGGCTGGTATGGCTCAATGGACTGAGTGCCAACCTGCAAGCCAAAAGGTTACTGGTTTGATTCTCGATCAGGGCAGATGCCTGGGTTGTGAGCCAGGTCCCCAGTTGGGGGTCTGCGAGGGGCAACCGATCAATGTCTCTCTCCCTCTCTCTCTCTCTTCCCTTCTTTCTAAAAATAAATAAATAAAATCTTTAAAAAAAAAGAGAAGACTTTATTGAGGGATGTAAAGGAAAATGTGAATAAATGAAGAAACATAAGCTCCTGGATGGAGAAATTCAGTATTATAAAGATATACACTCTCTCTAAATTAATTCATAAATTAAGTAAGATTTCAGTAATATTTATTTATTTGGGGACAAGTTAGAATCTAACAAAAATGATCCTAGAATTTATTTAGAATACCTAGGTGAAGATAGCCAAGAAACCTAAATTATAAAGTCTGACTGATGATCACAGTAATACTCTCTAATGGTAAGAGTACAAATTAAACAAACATAAATAAAAAATACAAAGTCCCAAAATAGACTAAATAATATATAAGAATTTAGTATATGATAAAGGTAATATTTCAATTAATAGAACAGACTATTCCATAATTAGAACTTGGACACTATGGCTAATCACTTAGAAGAAAAAATATTTACCTTATTACTTTATTTTCTATTGTTAAAAATTGATAAGCATGCTAATATTTAAAATATTATATGTACTGAAAAAAATACAGTTGGATTATCTTGGGAGTAGGAAGGTCTTTTAAACAATTATACCAAAAAGAGAAACCATAAAGGAAATGACTGATATTTTAAAAGGGTGTGGGCAAAAGCAGGTTTATAGTTTTGAGTACACAAAACAGAGTTCATTTGTATATTATTTATTATTGTTATTATTTTCCATTGAAACTGTAAACCTACTTTTGCCCTGCCCTGTATATAAAAATGAAGTTTCTCTGTGTCAGAAAACACTATAAACAAAAGTAAAAGACCTTCTGGGCATTATGAAGTAACTGCTATTGGACTAGTCTTCCCACTGTAACCAGAAAACTGGAAGAAAACATGAAACTTTTCAAACACTGACCAATGGAAATTAAAAAGTGAGCCCTACAACTCTCCATGGCTTTCCACTAAACCCAAGCAAGGCACAGCAGTTTTATTAAGCTACAGAGACAGTGTCTTGAAGTCTGAGAAGGCTAAGACAGCTGGAAATTGCAGCACAGAACTGGAGAGGAGGGAGCTCCATGGACACATAAGATCTGCAGAGAGGCCTCCTTGAGCCTTTCGCTTAATATTAATCCATACATGTATAGGACAAGACTCCACAAAGCGTCCTATAAACAGAACAGCTATCAGAGCTAACACAGGGTTGGGAGTTAAACAAAAGTAGAAAAAAATGTTCTTCCTAAACTTTTTTGTAAATTTATTTTATAACTGATTTAGATTGAAGAGTCCCACTGAGCATTGTAAAACTTCAAGCTCTGTTTTTGACACATGTTCTACCTATCCTAAATCCACCCTGAAGATGGCTTCTTACTAGAACTGATTTATGGGTTTGAAGAGCACGGGAGGAGAAACTTCCTAGGCAATTCTCTGGGAAAAGAGATCTCATCATGAATGGCTTGGCACCACTTACCGGTACAGACCATGCAGTTCATTCCAAATTTAATCAAACATTTAAGTAGTAAGGTCTCTCTCTGCCTGTGTATGACCTTATGGCTTTGTTAAGACTGGCAGAAGTTTGGGTTGTGTTTCTTCAGAAGGGATTATTTACCTATATGATTCTCCTTTCACTAACATGGAATGTTGTACGCCTTCTGAGACTATTGCAAATAGATCCAATCCCAAGTTTTGGGTTTCCCTGATTATTAATGTTCGTTTAGAATGCTATCTGAACATAAACAGAGGCTCTGAGATTGACTCAGTACCTAAGTTGTAATCGGAAGGCATAAGGGCTTGAACTCTATTATAGTGTGCAGTCCCATCGCCACCACTTAAGTATAACACCACGTCTCTCTGACATGTACTGCAGATTTCCAGGTGCAGTTTTATATGCAGTGTTATCTTCCACTTGTAGCCTAATGCCTATAATTCTGGTGCTAGGTATTCTGCCTATATACAATATACCTCATGGACTACATATGTGATAATAAAGGATAAGTCAATGAAGGTATAGACAATTTTATGGAAATATACTTATATGCAGTGCAATATTATATATGAAGGATTTGAAAGGAAAGAGTCAAAGTAATATTAACTAGAGATACCATTCTACTAATTTTTGGTCAGTAAAACAATTTTTAAATTTTAAAGTAGGAAATAGACTCAACATGAACTTTGTTACTATTAATTAAAAACAGAGGCAGGTTTGTATCTGGCCAAATCAATCAAGTTTGAAGGAAAAGCATTATTTTGTGTATAGTACCCGATAGTAGGAAACATCTCAACTCCACGATAGATATCCTTTCAGTACAAAAGATGTCCCATTTCGTATCATATGACACCACCTTTAACACTTATAGCCCTAATCGGAGGCTTCTTATACCGCCATCTACCGGTTAAGGAAGGGTGATGTCAGTCATATAGGCTCTCCACTGCTGCTCCCAAATCATTATTTTCTCTTGGGGAAATAAAATCCCTACTTTGAGGTTTGTTTTCTACTATGCCAGAAATTGATAACCAGTTAGCTGTCTTGGAGCCAGATTTGGCCTGCAGATAACTGTTTTTATTTGGCCTCCAGAATTTAAAAAAATGAAACTATTTGCAAATATGTAAAAATTGAAATGTAAAAAACGTCACACCAAAAAAATCCAAAAAATAAAAGTAAATCCAGGTTTTCAGCTTTACTTCAAAAATTAAGATACCTAGCAACACTGGATAGTCATTTCCTTAGGACAACAATTAGATGAAGTACATGTCTTTTTAGATGGAATATGCACTCTGCAGGTTACTATAATCCACACCTGGCCCACTTCACTCATTTATATTACTTGCTTAGCCCCTCCCTACAGGTCACTTGAGTTTGAGACCTCTACTCTTCACCTTTACTCACCACCACTAATCCACTCACATTCACCAAGGGCTTCTGCACCGGGTACAACCTTCCTTTTGGCTTCAAATCTCTCCGGCCATGGTGGGATACTATAATGTTCATACATAATACTCATCCAAAATCCTTGCAAATCTTCATGTTAATAGTTTGCACCTTTATTCCATGGTGTATACTGAGAATATACAGGCAAATATATCCATGGCTATATTGAGAATGTTGTCTTTATTGTACACTGCTTCACCTATAAAAAGTTTCAATTCCAACATCATTCTTTCCCCTCACAGCCTGGTATCTGTACAGTTTTTCCATTCTCTCTCTCTGACCTCAAGGACACTTACAGGCTCATTAATTTCAGTCTCCCAGTCTATCAAGCCCTTCCTGGTTTTAGTTTCTTCCCTAATTAGCATCTATGCTTTGAAAACTAAGATAATGTACAGCAGTATGCCAAAGTAAGGTGTTAAGATCACCGTAATATTAGCTTCCTTTTTCAGCAATTTTACTTGAAGATGAAGGTTTGGGGGATATAGAATAATTTAGTAAGGAATTTTAAACATGTTTAAGTACAAACAGATAAACCTAATACAAAATTTGCATACATTTTAAAGATAAAACATGAACTGCCAAAGAAATTTCAAGCTTCTGTATCTCAAAGGGAGCTGCTTTGGAGTACTTTCCACAACTAGAGACTATGTAAGTCACAATCCTCTGCTAAAAAAAAAAGCTCTTTGGTGACAAAATTTGAGAAGTTCAAACTTCAACCTTTTTTTCTTCTTGCTAACACCTTCAATTCCTGATCTTTCTAACACATCCAGGAAACAAAATCCCAATCCTGAATAAATTCTGTCATCTGCCTTCTCAGTTCCCTTTGTTTGATGAACACTGACAAAGAAAATTACACACTTAAAAAGAAAATTACACAAATGTGCAACTGTGATGTTGCTAATAAAATTAATGGTCTCCAACTTCAGCTGGACCTTCAAAGGCTGCTCAACAGTTCTGAAATGTCCCCAAGTCAACTCCTTTCAAATTTCCTACAACAGATAATTCAAACCCTTATCTACATTTCCCTTCGAATTCTCTCTCTCACCATTTCACCCACTCTCAGCCTAAGACCCTGTTTCCTACTTCACAGAGAAAATGAGGCAACTAGGCAGAAACTTTCTATCTCTATTTTCCACAAGGACCTTATCACATATCCTTTTTTCTTCTCTTCCACCTATACAAAGGTCCCCTTTGTCCAATTGCCTTCATCCCCTTCAACGTACTGATTACAGTCTTCCTTCTTCCTATCACAGGCAAACTTCGGTCTCCATTTTCTTACCTCCCATTCATTCATATCCTCTGTAGTCTGCCTTCTGATTCCATCACTTCATTGAAACAGTTCTTCTAATGACCATTCTCTTTGGTCTCCTTTGTAGCATTTGACCTCTTCTGGTAGCCATCTTCCTCTTCTCTTGGTTTCCAGGACATTGTTCTCTTCTTGTTTTCCTTCTTTCATCCTGGTCATTCCTCTGTATTCTCCATCTGATCCCTTAAACGTCGGAATTTGTTGATTCTACTCTCTTCTACATTCTCTCATACCTAAACAGTGATTCTTAACTTCTCTGGGTCACATACAACTTTGATAATCTGATAAAGCTATGGTCTTTCTACCCCCAAAAAACATATAGCCATATTTTAATACAGCATCAGAGGATTCAAGGAATGTACCCTATTCTCTATTTGAACTCATCTACTTATATTTCTATATGCTGATAATTTGAAAAAATATCCATATTTACAGGATAAACTTCTCTTCTGACCTTCGAACCTGTATGTATAGTTAACTATCTACTGAAAGTTTTCACTCAGATGTCCTGCCTCAATATAAAACACGTCTCCAAAACCATTCCTCCAGTGGTACCACCAGTTGGTCCAAGTCAGAATTCTGGATGTCATCTGATTTATCCATTCTGCCAAAAATGAAATTTGGGTTTTCTTTTCAAGATTTTTATGTATTTTTAATGGGGGGGAAGGAGGGAGAAATAGAGGGAGGGAAACATCAATCAGTTGCCTCTTGCACGCCCCAACCAGGGACCTGATCTGCAACCTAGGCATGTGCCCTGACCGGGAATAAAACAGGCGATCTTACGTTTGCGGCACAACACCCACTGGCCAGAGCCAAGCCCTCAGTGTTTTTAACTTGGATTGCTGTCAATAGTTTCTTTATTGGTCTTTGCATCTCATTCCCCCTTCATCTAGTCTTCAAATAGCTTCCAGAATGATCTTATTAAAATACACGATATGGCCCTCTTTCCTTTTGAAGGCTCAGTGTGACACACTACACCTTTCATGACTTGGCCCTATCTACCTTTAACAACTCATCTCTTGATTGGTGCCGTGGACAAGGAAGAGGAGCAGGCAGAGGAGGATTGTCCTGAATTGGTCCCCAATAAAAGAAGCAAAGAGAGGAGGAAGAGGAAAAGTCTGGCCTCGGTGCTAAGATCCCAGTCACAATTATCACCGGGTATTTAGAGAGAGAGAAAGAAACATCAATGTGAGAGAGAGAGAGAGAGGGAGAGACAGACAGACAGACAGACATTGATCAGTTGGCTCCTGGACACTCCCCCTGAGAATTGAACCTGCAACCTAAGTGCTGGGAAGACAACACTCCTGAACTATATTTTGACAGAGCAACATAGTAAAAGAGCAACTGTTATTTTAAATGAATTTGGAGAAGGAGTGCAGTAGAAAAATCCTGAGCCATCAGGCAAGGTGGAGAGCTCTATGAAGAATGGTTGGAACTTAGAAATGGTTGCCTCTGCTGTTCACTAAAGGGTAATGGCCTTAGAGCTATTGAGAATTTGATACAGAAGAAGGGGAAATTTGATTACATATTGTTAGAGACCACAGGGTTAGCAGATCCTGGTTTGACTGATGACACAGCATTAGTGTTAAATATTAAATTAACTTGAATCTTGTGCTGTAGCTTCTATGTTTTGGATTGATGCTGAATTAGGGAGTGATATTTATCTTGATGGTATCATAACTATCGTGGATTCAAAATATGGATTAAAACATTTAACAGAAGAAAAACCTGATGGCCTTATCAATGAAGCATCTAGACAAGTTGCTTTGGCAGGTATCATCATCATCAATAAAATAGACTTGGTTTCAGAAGAGGATTTAAACAAATTAAGAACAACTATTAGATCAATAAATGGACTGGGGAAAATTTTAGAAACACACAGATCAAGAGTCGATCTCTCTAATGTGTTAGATCTTCACACCTTTGACAGTCTCTCTGGAATAAGTTTGCAGAAAAAACATCAGCATTTGCCAACAATACAACCTCATCTTGATCAGAGTATTATTACAGTCACATTTGAAGTACAAGGAAATGCAAAGGAAGAAAATCTAAATGTATTTATTCAGAATCTTCCATGGGAAAGGAATGTGAGGAACAAGGATGGTGACTGCATGGAGGTCATACAACTAAAGGGGCTGGTGTCGATCAAAGACAAACCTCAATAAATGACTGTCCAAGGTGTCTATGAGCTGTATGATCTGGAAGAGACCCCAGTGAGCTGGAAAGATGACACTGAGAGAACAAATCGATTGGTTCCTATTGGCAGAAACTTGGATAAGGATATCCTTAAGCAACTATTTATAGCTACTGTGACAGAAACAGAAAAGCGGTGGACAACATGTCTTAAAGAAGATCAAGTTTGTCCATAATATTAGATGCATTTCTTATCAAAAGGATTGGATAATAATATTAGAACTACAGTTCCTCCTGGGTATATTTCAAATTATCTGTTCTTTGCATTACTTCTGCTGTGAATTCCAGTGTATGTTAAAATTATATTTTATAAACTACATAAGATATGATATCATAAATCAACACTGTAAAACATTTGCTATTTACACAATAAAATATAGTATCCTGTGTTTTTAATTTAAAAAAAAACCCTCATATCTTACCACGAAAACTAGCTCCCACTCTGCATCCTAGCCAAACTCAACTACTTGCCCTTCCCTGTCCAAGGTACTCTCATCTACTCTTGCATTTATTCTCTCTGCCTGGAACTTCTTCCCTACCCTCCTCTACTTGACTATTTGCTCAGCACAGCAGGTGATCAATAAAGAACTGCCAGTCACTATAACCATCATCCTTCAAAATTCAGCTCAAAAGTTACTTCCTCTAGGAAGAGTATCCTGCTTTCCATACCAGTAGAAAACTCAAAAAACATACAAAAGACGAAAATGAAGATTATCCTCTTTATCTCAGAAATAACCACAATTATCACATTGATGTGTTTCCTTCCCAATTTTATAAATACATGTTTAATCCTCACCTGAGGATATGTTTATTGATTTTAGAGAGGAAGGGAAAGAGAAACATCAATCAGTTACCTCCTATTCACACCATGACCAGGGACTGAACCCACAACCTAGGTATGTGTCCTGCAACATTTTGATATACAGGATGACATTCCAACCAACTGAGCCACCTGGCCAGGAATATATGAAAAAAATAATATATATATAAATATATAATTTTTTAAAGTATAATTGAGATGAAATAAAGTTTTGTGTTCTACTTTTCTCACTGAACATTGCAAGCATTTTCGCCATTAGACTTTTTTAAGAAAAAGAACTTCCAATCTTTACAAAATAATCCATCACACAGATGACACAATAACTAAACATTCCCTTTACATTAACCATTGATGCTATTTCTCATTAACAAATAATATTATCATAAACATCTTTGCATCTCTAAATAGGATAGATTATTATCCTATTACCATACGCTAAGCACTCACACACATTATTTTATTTAATCCTCACAATATCCCTCTGAGGAGGGTCCTATTAATTATTACCATCTTACACATTGGAAAGCAAAGGCTAAATTACTTATCCAACATCACCTTGCTATTAAGTGGCATGGCAAATATTCAAATTCAAGCCTACCAGATTATAGTCTGTTTGCTTAACTATTTTTAAATCTCTTTCAATGCTGCCAAAGAGCTTTCTAGAAATATCTTACAATTTTGTACTGCCAAGAGCAAGATGCCTCACTACCATTGAATATGCCCATTAAAAAAAGAGTTCATCTAATAGATGGAAAAAAATGCACCTCTTTGTTTCAATTTGCATTTCTTTGATTACTAGGTGCAACTGAATATTCACTCACACTCATTAGCGATTTAGTTTTTGTCTTCTGTGATTTGTCCATCTGCCTTCTGCTCATTTTTCAATTAGCATCTTCTGGATTTTTCTTATTGCTTTACATATAAGCTCCTCATATCTTAAGCCAGCCATCGCTAGGCCAAGCAGCCTTTCTTAACACTCCTGCTTGTACATCACTTGTCATAATCATTACTGGATATCTGTGAGCCTACCAACACTTCTGTATTACCAGAATTCTGGCTGATTACCTTTAGGTGTTTTCAGGAGACAATAATGGCTAGATAACTGACCTGACAAAGGGCATTTCCATGCTCTAATTTCCAATTAGCAGTAAGAAAAGCCCAAGGGAGAAAGCACTTTCTTTTAACCCAACCCAGATGAACAAAAATGGAAGGCTCATCTCCCACCACTTCCCTTAGTGAAAGATACAGGTTCTAGTCCAGTACAGTTCCCCAAACTTGCCCTGTTCTTTCATTCCTCTGTGATACTGAATATTCTGTTCTCTCTGCTGAGAATGCCCATTTCCTCATATGTCTTTCTGGTTGCCCCCTCCTTAACCACCTCCTCCAATTCTCTGTCCCTTCTATCTGGCAAACTTACAGCCATATTACTTGGGCTGCGGAATACTGCTGAAGCAAAGCCCTACAATCATGTGCATTTTCAACAGAGACCCCAGTATGCTAGTCTATTCTCTCAAAATGCCCTTAGCTCCCTCTTCTATTTTGCTTAGTGAATTATACGGGATCGTCATATCGCTGCTTAATTCCATCAATGTCTTCGCACTTACGATAAAGTAAAATCTCTTAAGTATGGTATATGGCACACAGGCCCTCTATGGTTTGACTCCAATGTATCTCTCTACATATAACCAGTCATTCACCAACAAGTACACTTAACTGCAACCCCAACAATTTATTTCATAAGCCTACAATGTAATTTCAGTCCTCTGTGCCTTTACATATTACTGTTCTTTCTACATAGCAAAATCCATTGATCAGCTTTAGAAAACACTATTCTAGAAAGCTTCTTCTAATCCCATTCAGATTTAGATAACCTGTTTCTGTGTTTCTTTGGCACTCTGCGTGCATCTAGCAATATTTAAGTTCCATAATTTTTCTTTTCTGTTTCCCTAACTATAACAAGTGGGGACAGAAACCATACCTAATTTGGTTTTGTATTTGTAGCATCAGTGCCAGCACATATTAGGTGTTCAATCAGTTCATATACTGAGCAAAAACTCCATGCTCTGGGGAATCTCACCATGGTCTATAAGTCACATACTTCCCTAAGATCCATCTGAGGGCCTGGGACATGGGTGAGTTTTCATATCTCATGGAAAGCAGTGAACTCAAAGTCCAAAGTAATATCCACTTGATTTTTACTCTTCTCATTTTTCTGTGCTTTCCAAAGTTTAAAAAATAAATGTACATTGCTTTTTCATCATTAAAAGTTATTAATAAACTTTATAGAACACATATACTAAAATATGTGTCTGCTTTTAAAAAGGCAGAGTAAGACAGCTGGCTGATTCTGCTGACTACCACTGCTCAAGGCTTCTTTATGCACTTAAATTTTAATAATGCTAACTAATGTTAGATGGCAAGATTAATGGAAAGAGAAAAAACAAGAACATATACCCACCATTGTACTTAACACTGTTGGCCAGGATAAGGTTGACATCATCTAGAAAGCTCTCTCGACTCTGATACTTGTGCTTGGAGATATTCTGTGATTAAAAGAATTAGGAACTCAGATACACATACAAAGTTACCTCATTCCAAAAAGACATCTTAGATCAAATCACTCACCTTACGTATAGTTTCTAAATCCATTGGACTGACAATCACTTTGTAATAATCTGGAACAAACTTCTTATTAACTGGGTGATGAAATGGCCAAGACTAATAAAAAGAAGGCATGAGAAATTAAATAAAAAACATTCTTTATACTGGAGATTCTCAACCTTCATTGGGTCACAGATACTCCTAAGACTCCAGTGGAATTACAGACCCTTTTCCCACAGAGACACATAATCACACAAAACTCTGTATGTAATTTAAAGGGTTCATGTATTCCTTTAAAGGTTCCTATGCCCTGACAGAGTAAGAACCCCTGCTCCATACTCACAATTAAAATCTCTTATTCCTGCCCTGGCTTATGTGGCTCAGTGGATAGAGCACCGGACTGTGAACCAAAGGGTCATGGTTCCATTCGCAGTCAGGGCACATGCCAGAGTTGCAGGCCAGGCCCCCAGTAGAGAGCACTCGAGAGGCAACCATACATTGATGTTTCTCTCCTTTTCTCCCTCCCATCCCCTCTCTAAAAATAAAGAAAATTTAAAAAATAAATAAAATCTCTTATTCCCTAGTCCCATCCAGAAGTTTTATAGCATTGCACATACACAACTTATGCCTACAACACAAAAGGAAACTTAATTTTGAATTCCTAGGCAGGATCCTAGCAACAAAACGGCACACAGAATCAACATGGTAGCCCTATCACAAAGTTGCAAAAAATAAATGAAACAAAAGACAACAAACACTGGGTAATTATCAAACTGTCATTTTTCAAGAAACAGTTCTAAATCCAAATCTTCCCATTAGCTGGCATACTAATTTCTCTCCAGGGTTATTCAGGAGCATTCAAAGACTGAATGTAAACAATAGAAGAAAGAACCTCTCTATATCCAGATTCCTGGCCTCTTTGATTTCAATGATAATGCACACATAGAGCAAAAAAGTCAGTTTTTAAATTTGTATGCCAGTTTGAATTGATAACCACCACCCTCCAGACTCCCTGACATACATTTACATGCATACCCTACTGTCCTTTCCTTTCCTCTCTACTATCTTCACAATATTTAGCACAGACACCACTTACATCTGGAACTGCCATCATTTTCTGTGTGACAATATTGTCCAGGATAAAAGAAAATGCCACTTGGTCATCATCATCCAACAAGGGATTGATAGCTTTCTCTAAACGAGCCAATTTGTCTTCTTTCTGACATGAAACAAAAGACAGGCAGTGATTTACCTGAGGTGTGATCATCACCCAAAATTAAGGATGATTTTAAGGTTGTCTACTGCCCTTGCCTCAAAAAGTCTAACTATGAACTGTCGATTATTCAGTTTCAGGCAAAAAGGCCAGATAAATGATATTCCAGTAAAAGGACCCAAAATGATGTACCAACCACTCCTTTAGATATTTTGTGTTCTCTTCTTACAGATCACCAAAATTATACTCTCCTGGTACCAAAACCTTAGCTTTCACAACAAAAATGCCTTAACCAATTTAGGTTTTAATACCATGCCATTTTTGCTGTAAAACTATTCCTGAAAACATTACTTTTGATTAGTGACTTTTGCATAAGGGAATCTAACCCAATAATTCATTTCAGACTGGTGTCTAATCATGGTTTAAATTTGCATTTCCCCAGTGACCAATCAAGTTAAGAATTTTTTCATGTTTATTGGTTATTTGATTACCCTCTTTTATGAAGTGTCTACTTCAATATTAACATCATTATCATTATCCTCATTGCATTTTTGTAAGCTTGTAAGGTACCATATTTGTTTTTTGGTAAGAAGATAGAATATAGATAATCTTTTAAAAATTAAAATCCCTCCCTGCCAAATCACAGTTTCTTAGCTCCAGACAACTTCCTGGAAAGTCACTTTCCTTGGCCCTTTCTAAAGAAATATGTGAGTTCTAGATTTTAATCCTAGCTCTACTATTTAATAGTCATGATGCCCAGAACAAGTCATTTTCTTCTATGGACCTCAGTTTTTCCATCTGCAAAAGAAAGGATTGGACGATATAATTTCTAGGGTTCTTTCCAGACTCTAATATACTAAAAATCTGCTACTCCCACATTTCTGTACTCTTCCTTCTGTTACATCCCCCACTTCCTCAACCCTGCTACTCACCACCTTTTAATTCCACTGCCTTCCTCTCATTTTAAAGTCTTACCTCTTTGAGTTTTTCATCACAGAGATCCAGCATAGATTGAGAGATCTGGGTCAATGAGTGCTTCGGCCCTAAATCATAGAGCAACAAGAAGAGATAGAACTGTTAAAAACAGGAGGCAAGAGCTGCCAGCACTTCTCCAGACTTTTACCACATTTTCTTAAGAACCGAGTATGTGCCAGGCACCAGCCTAGCTGCTGGGTTATATACCAGTCTTATCCCCATTTTTAGTGCCTAACAAATAGTAAATATACAATGCATTAATCAACTAATCTTAACTCTTCCTTATTTGTGTATATCCACACTAAGTAGTACTAAAGGCAGTTGATACTGCTGCCTTTAATACCTTGAAAATAATACCAAGGATGGGGAATGACAACTTGTTTAAAGATGGCTAAGGATATCAATACATGATTTAAAATCTTTCCATATTTAGCATATAGAATTTGTGACTGAAATTTTTGTTTGCAGAACCCATGGTTTGTAATATCCTCCAGACATAGGGCTAATCCAAAGCCTTTCTCACAAAAGAATCTCCATGCCACCTCAGACTTTAATTTCCCTGAAATCCATAACAAGAGCTTCAGAAAATCCTTGAACCGATTTCCTACACACTCCCTGCTTATGGCTGACCTAATTTAAGCTCACCAGGATACTTAAAACATTTTCATCTAGATGGTAATTCTATTTCCTTACAGTACTTCTTTGCTTATCTTCCTCTGTCTATTCTTTCAGGGAAGTGTTCCCCAGGGCCTAAACCTTAGCTCTTTTCTCAACCACTAATTAACTTAGCATTCATTTGTTTACTCATTCAACAAATGTTTAATGACACATTCAATGATGAGAATAATGAGAAAATAAGACATGGTTCCTACCTTAGTTCTTGATTTAGTCAAAGAAAATGACATGAAAATAATCACTGTAGGACAGATTTTAAGTGCTTAAAGTATCTATCGATGAAATAATAGAACGTCTGTAAGTGCAGACTAAACAATAAACAAGATCAGCCCTATGCTAGTAATTGTTGAACTGGGTGAACAGGTACAATGAGATTTATTTACTGTCCTCTCCACTTCTGAATATGCCTAACAATTTCCATAAGAAAGTATTTAAAAAATTAAGTGTGGATGGAGTGACATACTGGTTGCTATAAAATATGGAGGGGTTGCATATGAAATATGTTGTGAGCTGTTTTACAATTCAATCTGTGTACTGAGAAGGAGTAGGGAAGGCTTGTGACTGACATTTGAGCAGTGTCATTAATGAAGAGAAGCCGATCAGATAGACAATAAGGTAGAAAAATATTGCAGAGGAAGGAAAAAGTATGCAAAGACACAGAAGTAAGCAAAATTCTTACAAACATAAAGTGGCACATATCACAACAGAAACCAGAAGTAGTTTGATATAACTGGAATGGAGGTATGTGTGGAGGAAAATTGGCAAATGTAACTTGGAAAGGCAGGGCGGGCCATATTGCAAAGGTCTCAAAGCCAATAGAAAGCCACTGGAGATTTAAGCTGGAGGATATGCTTTCAAATTTGTGTTTTAGGAAAAAATATCCTGTCAGCAGTGTGAAGAATTAAGGTAAGCTGCATAGGAAAAATTTAGAAGCTATTGCAAGAGGTCAAACAAGAGATGAGAAGGGCTTACAACTAAGATAGTAGCAATGAAGCCTGAAAGGAAGGGATGTGTTCCAGCAAAATTTAGAAGGTACAATTTATGGGACTTAGTGATCTATGAGTGTGGAATAGAGAGGATGGGATCAAAGATGACTTAACGTTTCTAGGTTGTACAATTAGATGAACAGTAATTATTATCAACCTAAATAAGGCGACCAGATAGCTTCCGGTAGGGCACTGAAAAATGGATATGTTTGGCAGGCAGTTGGAAACACGAGTATGGAGTTCAGAAGAGAGGTATGGGTTGGAGATAGTGGTATCAGTGGATATACGGAAGCTTCTTAAATCATGAGAATGAAGAAGGTAGGAAGGGACTGGATAAAGTACTCTTGGTAAAGGGGGAAAAAAAGAGTATCAAAGAAGGAAAAAGTACTCAGTAGTGCCAAATTAAAGCAAAGCTCAAGAAAGAAATTTCTAGGCACATGCAAAGACATGCAACAACAAAGACAAATACTATATGATCTTGCTTATAAACAACCCAACTAAACGACCCAATAATAAACAATCCAAACTCATGAAAAATGAAATAGATTTGTGGTTACCAGAGGTGGAGGGAGGAGGGGAGGGATAATTGGAGGAAGGTGGTCAAAAGGTACAAACTTCCATTTCTAAGACAAATAACCACTGGGGATGTAACATACAACATGATAGCTATAGCTAACACTGCTGTGTGATATGCATGTAAGGCTGTGAAAAAGTCATTAACTCCTAAACTTCTAATTTTCTACTAATAGCTCCACCTAAATGAACCACAGATATCTCTAACTCTGTATTTTCAAAATCAATTCTTTCCCTCCCATTTCCCTTCCAATCTGTTTTTTAAGTATTTATCCTTGCAACTTGAATGAGTTAGGCCTAACAAATTTATTCTTCACTTGTATGTATCTGGCACTCTGCTAGGCCATGGAAATACAAAGATGAGTAAGACAGTCTCTAGTAAGTCACAAAGTGGCGGGACAATCAGACATGTAAATACTTATATATAACAATAAAAACTGTATCAGTTGATTTAATTGTGCTAGAGGTGCACAGAAAATCAAAAATGGGTACTTTGGGCAATCTGAATTAAGTCTTCATGAAGGGATGATATGAACTGGTCTGGAAATACGAAAGGAAATTCACCACTGACAGGGAAGAAAGAGCATTCCAGATGGCAAAGACTATGCAAAGGTTTGAAAAAATAGCATAGGAAGTTTAGTGAAATGTACTGATGAGTATAACAGGAGTCTATAGTAGGAATTGGAGCCAGTCATTGGAGATGACACTAGAAAAATGGGTCAGGCCTGCCTATGAAAGGTCTTAAAATCTAGGTACTAATATTGCCCCATGTTTACAGATAAGAAAACTGAGGAGGCTATAAGCGGTTAAATAACTTGTCTAAAGTAACACAATTAGTAAGCAGCAGAGCCATGGCTCATACTCTATCTGTACTCTTAATCCCTACATTAATGTACGAATCTGTGCTCAAGGATACAATGGAAACCACAAAACTTTATCCTTTACACGCAGAAGCTGTATTGTCCCCCCCTCAACCTTTAAAAACTCATAAAGATTTCTTCCTCCTTGCCTTTCCAGCTTTTAAGAAAAGTGGGCATATAACATCCCCTATAATAGGTCTATAGACCAAATCAAAGATTTCACACACAACAAATATGGTCACAAGCACATACTCTGCACAGGTTCCATCCACACTAAATATTTCTCCTTTCTTTGTAGCTAGGTCCACTTCTTCCGCCCAGTACATGCCCATGCAACTGTTTCATTCCAACAGATAGATTCCAAATTCTCCAGAGGACACATTAAAAAGTGGTAATAAAAAGGAGCAATATACAGTTGACCCTTGAACAACATGGAGGTTAGGAGCGCTGACCGCCCACACAGTTGAAGATCCATGTATAACTTCAGCTGGCCCTCTACATATTCGGACTCCCACTGCCAGCTGACTCTTGAACAACATGGATTTGAACTGTAAGGGTCAACTGAAAAATTGCATGTAAGTGGAGCCATGCAATTCAAACCCATGTTGTTCAAGGGTCAATTGTATATTAAATAACTAAAATATATACTACCTGATTTTCATAACCCCAAAATTCACTAACACACTTTGACCTTTCAGTCACTTCAATCTAATCTGAATTTATGACTAGTAAAGGATAAACACGCATCTGAAAGGTGACCTCTTCTGTCAAAGAAGAGATGATTCTTACCATTGTAGGTTGCACTATTTTTCACAATGAGCTCTAAATGTTCTCTGAACTCTTCCCGAGATGGGTAGAGGCGTTTACGCACATTTTCACGGAGTGTCTGCAAGTCCATTGGTCGAGTAATGATTTTGTAGTAGTCCTTTACAACCTTTCCATTGACTGGAGTGTGGAAAGGGTATGTCTGTACAAACAAAAGCCAGTACCATCCATAAGCAAAGAATACTTGCCAGAGCCAATTCCTGAAGATTCTCTCTCATCTTACCTGTCTACCTGGGCACCAACTCTCAAAGGACTTT
The DNA here is from genome assembly GCF_021234165.1 of Pteronotus mesoamericanus. Taxonomy (NCBI): domain Eukaryota; kingdom Metazoa; phylum Chordata; class Mammalia; order Chiroptera; family Mormoopidae; genus Pteronotus; species Pteronotus mesoamericanus. The sequence continues at coordinate 5,302,068 of NW_026555108.1, read as the reverse complement.
CTCATGGAGCAAGTTTATTTCCTCTACTAAACTGTTTAAAAAAAAACACCCAAAAACTACATCCTGAAGAATTAGGAGTCCCACATACCTAGGGCTATACTCTACTGTCCTCTATCTGAAGTCACAGACAGAACAAAGAGCCTTGCCATCCCTACTGTACATATGAATGCAATGAACTCACATTTGGAAGATCTCTCATGTCGTTGATGATAGACTCCAAGATTGATGACAATGTCACCATGGGGTCTGTCCGGCGCCGGTGGATGGACTTATGAGGTCTCTAAGGAGAAACAAGGAATCAGAATGCTTCCACAGACTGAAAAAACAATACTTTCTTCTAGCTAGACAAATATAGTTTGGAAGTCTTATAATGAACAGTCCACATAATTTTCAGGGAAAGGGCAAAGGGTGAATCTAATGCTGGGTCAGAACCATGGCTTAGAGGGCTAGAGGAATCAATGATAATCTCATCCGGTCAAAAGAAAGCAATGCAAATACTCACATTCAAATAGTCACAGTGAACAGTGGTTCCAACTCGCCGTTTCTTCTTGGGAGGAAGTTGTTGTTTAGGGAACTTGAGAACCAGAGATTTTCTGCGAACCTCATCTGCACTGTAATCAATAACACTTTCATAGCGTGCAGTCCTTATTTCTAGTCCCCAGAAGAAAAAGCAACTAGAGTGAAAAAGCCCAACCAAAGGCCAGACACCCACAATCTAAGGCTCAGATCAGGCAAGACCTCACAGGATCTTCAAATCAATAAAGAACCAGGCAAGCCACAACTTCACCTCAGTTTCCTATTTAGAAGATAAGGAAACTATGCTAAATGAATTTCAAGAATTCTTCTAGCTCCAATATTCTACCTTAGATTAAAGGGCTAGGAAACCAACTCAGAATGGAAACAAGGGAAAAATTTAAAACTGGTTTTGCAAATAAACAAACAAATCAGTTTGACTTCCCTTCGACCATTACAAGTCCATCCCCCTTCTTCCCTTCCACTGTATGGGATGAAGAGGACTGGGAAATTAGAAAAATTTCCTTTTCTAATGTGCTCCAAAACATGACTATTACAGTATTGATAAATTAAATCAACAAGGATACAAAAAAGCCCAAAACTTGAAAGAAACAAATGAATATACCTATCACATTTTAAAATACACACAAAAAAGAATCCAAATATATTTTGAATATAATATACTGACTGTAAAATTTCAGTGGCATATAGTCCAAGGACAACAAGCTACAGAAAACACCTGACTCTACTTTATAGGTTTGTTGCCGGTATTGTAATTCTCAAACTATTTTGTATGTACCATAGGACAAAGCAAATGAGTAAATATACTGAGGTTGGGAACCAGAGAAAATATAAAATGGAGGGAGCCGAGGAAGAATCTCTAGATTCAGTTTGAAATGGAGGTATTGCTATGAAGTTGTGATTTACAATACATGTGTGTTTCCTAGTTCTGTCCACTAAGAGCCTAGAAGCAATGACATCTAGATCTTGGTTTCTAAATAGCATTCCCTAATAAATGGAACTGGGGCTCCGTTAGAGAAATGGCTGATTCTAGGTCTGGGACAAGAAAATTTCAAGGAGAGCCTAGAACACCTTGTGCCAGAAAGCAAACAAGTCCTCAAAGTTTTGTAGGGTCATTTGAAAAGCAGACAGGATGTAGTTTCAAAGGGTTAAATTTGGGACAATATGGGCATCAAAATTAATGATGAGGTCAAGTTTACAAAGGAAAAATTTCACAATCCATAGTAGTACTCAAAAAGGAAAGGAAGGGAGGAGAGGGGTGGATGGAGGTAGAAGAGGGTATGGGGGGACAAATGATAATGGAAAAAAATAAAAAGGGAGGGGAAGCTCTTCATAGAATGCCATTTAATGTAGAAATAATTCTACAATTAGAAATAAACCATTGTTTTGCAACCCCCAATGTAATAACTGAGTTAGGCAATGATCATCAATGAATGCTAAAACTATTGAGAGAATGACTGTTAGGGAACAGGATATTCATCCACATATTAATTACAAAAGGAAAAACATACCTCTGTAATAGAGGAATCTGGGATCATCACTTTAACAAACAAGATGATTAAAACAGTAAAAAAAAACCAAAACAAAACACAGCCCTAGCTGGTGTGGCTCAGTGGATTGAGTACTGGCCTGGGAACCAAAGGGTTGCTGGTTCAATTCCCATTCAGAGCACATGCCTGGGTTGCAGGTCAGGTCCCCAGTTGCAAGAGACAACCACACATTGATGATTCTCTCCATCTCTTTCTCCCTCCCTTTCCCTCTCTCTAAAAGTAAATGCAATCTTTTAAAAAATAATAAGAAAACCTGACATTATGAGCTTCCTGATGCGGTATATTAAATATATAATACCACCTATATAGTAATCTGCCAAAGACATTTTCTCATTGATTATATTCAGAATAAACAGCCAGGCAAATCCATAATATGGGACATTTTATGAGACAAGTAGCCTGGACTCTTCAACGAGATTCAATGTCATAAAACCAAAAAAAGGTGGGAAGGATGGTTCTGGATTAGAAGAGACTCAAAATATTTAATGTTTGAACTGGAACTGGATCCTGAATTTGGGGACAGGTAATAAAAGGACACTGAGACAACTAAAGACATTTGCATAAGAATGGGATAGGAGTACTACTGAATGGATGTTAATTTTGTTAGATATAATAATAAGTATCAAGTTATAGTTATGTCCTTATGCTAAATAATTTATAACTGAAATGTCATGATGCCTGCTACTTATTTCTAAATAGTTCAGCAAAAACAGTTTAAATATATAAACAAATGTGAAAAATGCTAACAGCTGGTAAATTTAGAGGAACAGTATGCTACAATATTCTCTTCAGTTTTTCTGTAAGTTTGCAGTTTTAAAACTAAAAAGTTACAGGAAAATTTTAAATTTAAAAACTTCTACAGTTCTCTATTAAATTCTCTGAGGGTAAGAGGCAGGTACATATAAGCGTAGTTTACATCTCAATCTCTGGATAGTCCATAATTAAAACATTCTGAGATAAGGGACCTAACAAAATAATTAATTATAAGTGCCTGGAAGTAGAATAAAAAGAGCATCTGGCACTGTGCTTTACACAGTCACTCTCATCTTTATCCTCATAACTACCCTAGGAAGGGTGATTTTATTTTATAAATAGGAAGACTGAGGGTAAGTGGTAAATCTCAGTAAGTGCCTTACAACAAAAGATTGTAATTTTCATTTCTGACAGCAATTAAGGAGAAAAATCCATCAAAGTTCCTATGCCCTCAGTTCCAAATGAAAGAATACATCACATCCACCCCTGCCACCCATCAATCTCACTAACAGCCAACAGATCTCTTCCATGGCACTTCCTGCCTGCTTGCTATCCCTTACCTCTCAATTAGCTGTTTCCCCAAGACAATCTTGGTCCCTTCAACCTTGATGAGTTCTTCATTATCATTATGAATGACTGTCTTTTCCAACTCCTCCTCCTGCTCCTCTGTCATGGCAACAGGGTTGGAAGGTGGAGCATTTGTTTGATAATAAAGGGGGCAGAATTTGTTTGTCCTCATGTGCCCAATGGCACCACAAGCCCCACACTTCAACTGCAGGAGGAAAAGTATCAATGTCAGAAGAAATATATACAACTTAAGTAGTTCAGCTTATGATCTTTCCAGAAAAGAACTTTGAATAATTTTTTTTTTGCACAGAAAAATGAAGTTAGCCCTGGTTAGTGTGGCTCAGTGGATTGAGCACTAGCCTGCAAACCAAAAGGTCACAGATTCAATTCCCAGTCAGCGCACATGCCTGGGTTGCGGCCCAGGCTCCCCAGGTGGGGACATGCGAGAGGCAACCAATTTATGTATCTCTCGCACATTAATGTTTCTCTCCCACTCTTTATCCCTCCCTTCCCCTCTCTCTAAAAAAATAAATAAATAAAATCTATTTTCTAAAAAAGAAAAAGTAAAAGTCTGCTAAAAAAGAAACACCATATTTTGCCATGTAAAATGCATACTCACATTTCTGGTCCAAATCTTTAGGGAAAAAACCTTTTGTTGTAATTTTTTAATTCAATTTTTTATTAATTTATATTTAGATACTTGTTTTTTGTATTATAAAGGAATTTTGGCATTTTTAAACATATTATGGTACAAGAAATTTTACGTAACATTTACAAAACACAAAAACAAGGTATTTCACGTATTGTCATGTATAATGCACATACTTATTTTTTCCTTAAAAAATCTGGGCAAAAAGTGTATATTATACATGGCAAAATACAGTACATACATGGCAAGAGAGAAACAAAGGCAGGCTCAGAAATTTTGTTCAAAAAGAACTGTTAACACCTTTCAACCAGAAGGCACTCGACCAAAGTGCATGTATGGAAAGGACACATTAAAAAAATAGATAGAACAAGCATTTCTTTAAAAATCAAGTAAGAAAGAAAAGGGAGAGGATTTCCACTCCCAACTGAAGTTGTAAACAATGAAAATAGTAAATATACAGAAGAAAGGCCATTGGAGGCCCACGGCTGCATTCGACAGCACAGGCAGCTAGTATAGACATATTCCCAGCTCCAAGGAAAAGGCTAAGTAATAAATACCAAGTCCTCATCTCAGTTTTGCAATTGACTCCACTTTCATCTATAAAATGAGGTCAACATTTTATCTTATTTATGACACAAGAAAAGAACGTTAAAATACTTTAATGACCTCATGTTAACAGCAGTTTAAATTTGTTGAGAATTTTATAGTTTATAAAACGCCTCCCACGCGTTATATCACTTAAATAAAAAACCCCGTAAGGCACGTATCATTTTATAGAAGAGAAACAGGTTTGGAGAGGTTACAGACACAGAGCTATTAAATGGCAACCAGACCTGAATCCAGGTCTTGGGTTTGCAAGTCCATGGCTCTTTCCACCATACCACAGTTGTCTCATTTTATGGTGCACATTACAGTTACACCACATAGCAACATCTGGAATCCTACCTAAGTTACACAAAGCAACATTTATTTTATGTTTCTGCTGCTTCAATACACACAATTTAAATACAAGATGTGTGTATATGTACATATGTACATAAATGAACATGTAAAAAATGCACCAAACCTATCTAAACTCCTATAAAATATTTCCAATGTGTGAAATATAAAATGACACCCAACGGCACCATATTAGGTCTGGTGGTGTTGGTACCTGTCATACTAGTACTGAAAACACTCAAGTAGCTACATCATTTCAGACTAGCTTCCAACGATAGTGCCCTCATTCCCAGCAAGGTAGGATCCCAAAACCTAAAGAAAAAGGTATGCCTTCTTTCTTTGCTTTGTTAGTTAGGATCATACGACACTATGCTTACTTTTAGGTCAGGACGCTCCTTCAACTTTTTCGGCTTTTTCTCAGGAGGACCCTTAAGCTTCTCCTTTTCCTGGTTCCGCTTAAGCCGCCTCAGCTGCTCTTGAATCCTCCGCCGTTCTTTTCGCATCTCTTCTCGATGCTGTTCATCAAAAAGGGCAAATTTTCGACTGTAGAACAGTGGGGCAGGGGGGAAATCACAGGACCATAAGCAAAGGTAAACCAAGAAGACTGTACTAATAGCTAAACATCTCTGAACTAAAGTAATTCATCCATGCTGAAATAAAAGGAGCTGCCTGGCATTCCCATCTCCCCGACTCAGCCTTCCATCTGCACAGTGGCACCTCTCTCAGAATGAGAGTAATCCCTAAGATTTTTGCCAGCCAACCAACTAACCAAAATGCAAAGAACCCAAAAGAACTGAAAACATGCCTTTGTTTTGTGGAAATTTGGAATTTTCCCTGTGATTTGGCTCTATTCAAACCCAAAGATCTAAAAGGCAAGATGGTTCCCAATTAACAGACTTCCAGGGACAACTGTGTAGACTCCTGTCACTAAAACTAAAGCACCCACCCTTACTCCCACTCCTCACCATTATCATTCTTATCAGAGTAGAGAGTGGTGAGTCAAACTCACATGAACTCCTCATCTTTTGTGGTCCGTATGCGCACATAGGCATCTATGACAGCTGGCTTTCGCACAGTCTCACAGCGAACATACTCTTTCCCCTCTTCATCTCGAAATGTACGATAAATCTTGAGACAACGGCCAGTGGCAGAAGAGTTAAGGCTAGTCACAGAAGCTGTGTCATCATCTCTGTGATTGTTTCCTGCTCCTGCTGAACCTGCTGCTGCAAGGCAGAAAAAGATTTCCACACATTCCCCCTCCCACCCAAATTGCCATTTTCTTGGGGCTGAGCGAAAACCTTGAAGCTCAGCATGCCACAAAACTATGGTTCTAACAGAAAGTATAAAAGTCCCCACCACCTCCCAAATACACTGATTTGTCCTTTCCTGACTTCATTTTACTACTGCGGATGTTCCCATTTTTGTAAGTATAAAGTTCTGGAAAGATCACAAAGAACAACATGCTTGTTATAGGGGACAGAAGAGCAGTAGCTGTATTGACTCCTCTGAGCAACCGTGCGAAGAAAGTCCAAGCAGGAAGTAGTTGATGAGCATATTAAAGAAAAATACCCAAGCACCCAGGGGGGAAAATGGCACCACAGAAACAAATTGAGAGTCTTAAGGCCTGCAGGGGTGTCCAACCTGTGGCTCACAGGCCGCATGCTTCCCAAGATGGTTATGAATGCGGCCCAACACAAATAACTGAGTTTTTGCCTCAGTTATTAATATGGAGTTATTTATATTTTTTTAATCCTTCTCTTTTTTTATCTATGAAGCCACTAGCCTCACCCAATAGCATCCGCTGTAGTTCCTTCCGCTCCTGCTCCTCCCGTTCACGTGACAGCTGAGAGCTGGTTTTCTTATTCTGCAACATATTCTCGATGTTCTTTCCCATTTCTTCAAAGTCACTGTCTTCAGCTGAGCTGCTATCTGTGTCAGTTGATAAGACTTCAGTTGATGACAAAACCCTAAGAAGAGGGGGGAAAAAAAGTTAAACCAAGACAAGGGGAAATGTCAAAGAGCTGAACAAATACGGTTTGAGGCAAGAGTAGGAAACTAGAAAATCAACTTTAAAAAGGAATACTCAAAATCCTCTAGTACATGGGACCCTAACAGAAAAGCTTTTTAAAGGAAGACATTTACTTAACAAGGCAAGTTTGAAATATGTAGTAGTACAGTGTTTCACACTCAGAATTCCTGGGAAAAGCCTGAGAAACAAATGAGCACATTGCTCATTTTTAATAAGGCATTACCATTCTCTTACCACTAAGCCTTCAGAAAAAACACTGTCCCTTATCACCACTGTGGTGGTTTCCAGGCCCAAGAAGACCACGACAGTTGCCATGGAACTGAAGCTCAAACCTAGCACCTCTTGCCATTCAAAACCTTTGCCAAGTTGCTCTGAAGGGAGTAGGTACTCTAGCAGTATTATAAACAGATACCACCCTGAAATCTAGATTCCTGACTACCTAAGTCACATTATTAGGTGACCACCTATTCATTATGAAATAGTGTCTGGGACCCCACCCCCTCTTCCAGCTTGGACTTCCTGCAACACTAAAAAAACATACTTGTTCTGTAGGTCAAAGATGCGCTGACATTCCTCTTTGTAACGTTCTTGATGCTCAGCCACTGAAAACCTTGATCCACGGGCGAATTTACTCATGGGCCCTTCTCCGGAGCGGGCCTGTTCTGTTGACATTGTGCGTACCACATCGATCACTTCCCAGCGGGACAACTTTTTAATCTACAAAAGAGACAGACACACACATATACAGACATACACAAATCATTCAGGGATCTCAAAGAACCAACCAAGGCACACAGAGAGGTAGACCAAAAAAACGCAATTTACCCAAAAGCAAATTAAACAGAAAGCTTTGGGAAAGCTACCTCCTGAAAAAGTATCCAAAATCTAGTGTGCTACAACTTACACCATAAAATTCATTTTAGAAAGAAAGATAGTTTCTTACATCTGTCTCCTAGCTGTTCCCTCTTTATACAAAGCCCCTAGGAGCCTTTAAGTTTTCCTCTTCCACACCCACCTCTTCCTCAGGCACACCAAATTTACGTAGAAGTTGCTTGGCATTTTTCAGAGAGAGGCGACGGAGGTCTGCATCTGTTCCTGTCACTGTCTTCTTGACTGGCTGAGGCTCCTTATCATCCTACCCCCAAAACAAAACAAATAGATAAGAATCCCAGTAAATTTAACTTGTTACAATAGATGTCTGTTCTAAGTTCATCCTGTCACCCTGTTTTCCAGATCCTCTATCCCATTCATCTCCACTATTTAACTACCATTTCCTCCTCCCTTGATTTTTGCCTTCTAGAAATTCATAGTCTCACCTTCTGTTGTGTTGGTTTGTTTGGAATCTTCACATAGGAAAATCCTTCACCACATCCTGTGGGATCTGCCACCCCAGTCACCTCCAAGAGACACTTGCCCTTCATGGCCGCAATGAAGGCCCTTGTGGTGTTCCAAGGAGCAGTGCGAACCTAAGGTATAAAAAAAGATCCTAAAGGCTGTGGAAAACTTTGCTGTATGTCTAGCCATACTTAGATGGTTGGAATAATTATAATAATGTACAATTTGATGCTTTCTTAAACTGCCCACAAAGTTCAATAGTTACATAAAACTACCCAGTACTTAGCTCGCTATTCTTCTTTCCTATGGTACATAAATCATGTTATGTTAGTAGAGGTCTAAGTTCTCAGACAGTGTGAGGAAGAATATGTATGTGGAACAGTAATACCCCCTAGTCCCATATCCCTTGGGCTTAACTGAGAGTTTTCAGATAGTGTTGTCCCCATGCTCAGGATGTGCAAAGAGGTGAGTTAGATCGATGAATACATCTGATTGTCCAATTGCTCAAGTGGCTTTAGAATGATCTGTAGAGTCTCATAATTAGATGATAAGCATGCTTTACAAAGCACTGACCGCAACCCCAGCAGCACTAAACCAAACTCCGTTCTACGTCTGCCACTGATTTGGTAACACAGGCCTGTCCTGTCCTGGGACCCTAAATAGTGTTTACCAACCCCACAAAATAATCAGGGAATTTAGACAAGGTCAGTCAAGAGTACACATAATTACCCAGAAAGTGGCCAATTCTCTCGATTCAAGATTCAATCTTAAAGGCCATTGAGACTACCATTTCTGAAATTCTTAGATATCCAATCATTTTTCACTCCAACCTCAAAAGACAGGTACACCAATGGTTCTTTACTCACTCTGTCCGACCTTATTTACAATCATTCACTCACTTATTAAGTGATTGATTGACTATCTACCACATGCCAGCGTGACTTTTTCATAGACCTCATATTAATGAGGAAAAGAGACAACCAACCAAACAACCAAACTGAACATCGCATGATCAGTGTGCCATGATAGGAGAGAACAAAGTACTTAAAGACAGGAAGGATGATGATCCAATCCGAATGAAGAGTGTGAGGGCAGAGTCAGAGAAAGCTAAGGGAACCTAACTTGTAGAGGAAGGTCAGATGGTAGAAGAGTGAAGAGGAAATATTCTGGGCAGACAGAATAGCAGTTACAAAATCCTGAAAGGCAACAGAAAGAAATTTAGGCAACTGACTGAGTGTTAGTATGTTTGCAGCTTAGCATACTAGATGGGCAACAACAGGAGACGAGAGGAGGTTAGAGCGCTGTACAAGACCTAAATCATGTCGATCTTTGGAAATCATGTTAAGGACTTCTTCCTAAAAAAAACTAAGGACCCAAAGGATGTCTTCGGGCCAAGAGAGTCGTATGATCAAATTTTTCTCCTAAAAGATCATTCAACTTTTTAACAAATGGCTATAGAATAATTGGACATTCATATGCAAAAAAGAGCCTTAATCTATACCACACCCTATACAAAAATTAACTCAAAATGGATCTAAACATAGACCTAAAATAATAAAACTATCCATACATACGGCTTGCGTGAACCTCAACTTAATTACAGATTTAAAGAAGACAGACAAGAAAGAATATATACTTTCAACAAATGGTTCTGGGGAAGCAATATCCACATGCAAAATAATGAAGTTGAACTTTCACCTTATAACATACATAAAAATTAACTCAAAATGGACCAAAGATCTAAACATAAGATCTAAAAAATATAAAACTCTTAGAAGAAAACATAGGGGGAAAGCTTCATGACACTGGATTTGGCAATGATTTCTTGGATGTGAAACCAACAGCACAAGCAACAAAAGTAAAATTAGATAAACTGTACCACATCAAAATTAAAACTATCTCTGTATCAAAGGACATAAAGGTGAAAAGGCAACCTACAGAATGGAAGGAAATATCTGCGTAACATCTAATGAAAGGTTAGTATCCATAACATATAAAGAATTCCTACAACTCAACAACAAAAAACTTGATTCAAAAATTGGAAAAGGACTTGAATATATACTTCTTACAAGAAGATATACAAATGGCCAACAGGCACACGAAACGATGCTCAACATCACTAATCATTAAGGAAATGCAAATCAAAACCACAATGAGATACCACTGGACACTCATTAGGATGGCTACTATCAAAAAACAAAACAATAAATAACGAGCGTTGGTAAAAGTAAGAATTAACTGGAGTTCTTACATACCATTGATAGGAATGTAAATTGGTGCAGCTGCTTTGGAAAATAGTATTGATGTTCCTCAAAAAAAAAACCCTGAAAAATAGAACTACCACTTCTGGGTATATATGCAAAAGAACTGAAAGCAGATCTTATACAGGTATCTGCCCATGTTCACAGCAGCACTATTCACAATAGCCAAGAGATGGAAACACCCACCCATCAACGGATGAATAAATAAACAAACAATGGAGTATATTACTTAGCCTTAAAAGGAAGAAAATTCTGACACATTACGACATGGACAAATCTTGAGGATGCTATGCTACAGGAAATAAACCAGTCACATAAAAACAAATACTATATGATTCCACTTTGGTGAAGTACCTAGAGTAGTAACATTCACTGAGACAGAAAGTAGAATGGTGATTGCCAGGGGCTAGAGAAGGCAGGACTGGGGAGACATTGTTTAATGGATACTAGAGTGTCAGTTTTACAAGATAAGGAGTTCTGGAGATTGGATGTACAACAATGTGAGTTTTATATTATGTATATTTTACCACAATTAAAAAGAAGAAAGAGTGCATACTATATGATTCCATTTATCTAAAATTCTAGAAAATGAACACTAACCTATAGTGACAGAAAGCAGATTAGTAGTTGTCAGGGGACAGGGAAGACAGAATTTCAAAGGGACACTAAGAAACTTTTGGGAGTGAAAGACACTCTTATTATCTTGTCATGAGGATTTCACAGGTACAAACATACAGTAAAACATACAAAACAGTACCCTTTAAATATGTACTATTTATTCTATGTCAATCACATCACAATAAAAATGTTTTTAAAAGATAAATGGGGTGTACTAATAAAAATTAGTGTAAAGCCTTACCTCATCATCAATCTTCATCTGGAAATCTTCCTCATTTTCTTCCTCTGGAGCAAAAAAGGACTTCTCGCCATAGCCAGCATCCTGGCAGAGAACAAATCCATCCATAAATTAATAAATTAGAAAACACAAAGCACAAGTTTCACTGACTATCAAGCACAGAATATCAAAGCACATTTTGCATACAGAATGGATTTTGTAAAATCTTTGCTGTTACCTATCACCATTCTGCATCTTTAGGTTATTGGAAGATACAGGAAGCTGAATAGAAATGCTCGTTACCTCAGTGGGACAGAGTTGTACTATCTCACCCTAGCTAGATCTTTTATATTTTGGCCTTTTAAGGATACTGTGCTTCTTTAAACCACATGTGCATCATCACCATCATCTCTGCCCACCTGGAAAGCTGTGGCAAACAACTGAGAAATACTCCCCCGCATACCTGTCTTATAAAGATGAGAGTTTAAAGTCACCACCCAACGGATGAGCAACCATCTTCAAGTCAAAACAATCTGCCCTAAGTCCCTCATTAAGCCTTTCCACTGATATTTAGCTACACTGTAGTTTTCCCCAGAACCGATGTACCTCATACAGCTGGAATTTTCAAATAACTGGTAATAATCTAGTAACCATAATTTGTGAGAACAGGCTTCACCCTGTCTCTCTGAAAAAAACCTACAGGCACAGGCAGTGCCCAAGAGGAAGATGCTCACCTTCAGTCGCTGCTCTGCAGCTATCATGCTATAATAAGCACAGCACTGCTCTGGAGACACCATAGCTCTGATCTCCTCTTCAGTTGGTAAACGGAAATCAGACTTCAGCACCCACCAATTTGAATCCATTCCTGGAAAAGATGCAGAGAGAGAATGAGACTGTCCTGAATTCCAAAGGCCCTTTTATTGTTGACAGCAACAGGGATAGCAAGCCAAGGTTGGACCAGGCAATATCCCAGGAGGTACCAGGCCTAGCCACAGTTATCCTGGCTAGCCAAGAAAATCCCTGCTGCTAGGTTTCATGAATCTCATGTAAGACATCCACCAGTCACGGTGACTTTCCTTGCAGGCAAAATCAAAAAGCAATCAGAGCTTCCATAAGTGAAAGATTTGCTACCTCCTCCTTTTGATGACTACCGATTTCTATTTCTGTTTTATTACCTGTATGCTTATCCTTTAACCGAGAGCCCTAATTCCTTTCTTGGAAGGGGGCAGAGAGGACAAATAATTAGTCACAACTGATGACCTGTGCGTTTGAAGTCAGCGCAGAGCTTTAGCCTCTTCCGGATACTGCTTTCTGAATGGGAAGGAAAGGCTTTTTTAATATCTTCCATCCGGATCCGCCGTGGCCGATCTGCACTCTTCCAGAAGAGGCGGTAAATAAAAACCTGCCAAACAAACCAAATGTTTTTATGTTGCAAAGTAAAGGATAAAGTCACCAGGGCCCCCTCCTCTGCTAAGCTCCTATGTGTTCTGATCTTTTCTGATGTGTCCCCAAATACACACAGCCTTTTACATGCATCCTGATCCCCTTCCTATCCCCTCCCTCTTACCTGGAGAAAGTCTCGAATATGTGTATTGGCCCTTTTGGAGTTGGGCCCAGGAACTTCAAACAAGGGGCACTGTTGGCCAACCACAAAGATATCCACTAATTCCCGAATGTAGTAACCTTGCCTTGTCCGAATAATAAGGAAATCAGTTTCTGGCATCTTATGAAGATAAATTGGGGCACGAAAAAGATTGTTCTCAAATGCCTAAAGAAATTAAAAACGCAAAAGTTATATACAGAGAAACTCTAGGAAATTTAGTCAACTAATGATAAAGGTAAATCACGCTAATTTGCCCTCCATCCCCATTATGCCATCGATCCAGTGTTACAAACAAATTATAATACAGAATATCAAATGGGATTAGACAGGAAATTTCTCCCCACTGGCTATTTTTAAGTCAGTTGTAGGGAAACTACAGGATTTGGATTCCAGTGACTCTGACCGCTCTGTGGCTATTCACTGTATGACATCAGATAAGTTATAATCTCTGAGCTTAAATTTCCTCATATACAAAACTGAGATACTTAAAATGCCTAATACCTCACAGGATTGCCCTAAAAATTATATATGAAAATCACTTTAAAAACAAACAAGTACTATGCTAGCCACCCTAGACCCCAGAATAGACCCTTACATAATACAGGAGAGAGTAAAACACTTGTTAAATAAATTGATTTAAAAAAACTAATAAAGTAGAAAGTGTGCTAGAGAAGACATTAAACACACAGGACAAAAACATTCGAGCTTCAGTAGCAGCCAGACGGGGATCACTTGTCACAAGCAGCCTGTGATTCTAAGGAGAGACTTAACAGAAAATCAGAGAAGTAGACAGAAAAAAGAAAGATCTTCAATAAGTGGGCGTGAAAAGAAAATTCTAAGTGTGAAATGTAGACAGAAAAAAAATCACAGAAGACAAAGAAAGAAGGATCTTTAAGAGACTACAAAAGTAGCCACAAATGAAGGGGATGGATTGGTAGAAAACCTCAGAAGGAAGTTAAGGGCAAGAATGCCAGGAACAATATAAAAATAATACCCAAAAAAATATGGTGGGAAAATGGACTACAGATGTAAAGGATAAAGAAAAAAAGGCTTTGCAGATGCTTTAGGAGAATAAAAGTGATAGTAATAATAACTAAACAAACTCAGTACGGTACAAGAAGAGCAGGGAAGTGGTTAAGAAAAATGGAGTGGAGGAAAAAAGGTAGAAAATTGCTAAAGATTTCCTCACATCATTTGTGGACCTCTAAACTTCCCCTTAACAAAATATGTGAAAGCTAGGTTACCAGAGGGCCTCTCTACATCAGTGAGAACAAAAAGGGGGTTAAAAAAATAACTCTTTACTGTGGCTGGGGACTATAAGGTCCAGGTGTGGTTCAGTACTCAAAATGACAACTAATACAATCAAAACATACCAATTTTACACACAGAAATCAAAATTAACTACAGTAAATTATCATCCAAGGTTGACTTCTCTATGTCACCCAGATACTTCTGGACTTCTTACCCAGTGTGTATTTTCAAAAAACTATTTTAAATTAAGTTTATGAATAACATAATTAGGAGCCAGTTTTTTAAAAAGATCAAAAAATTGGATTATATTGATCTTCCCCATATTTCATATAGCACAGTATCTCAATCAACTAGAATTGGTCTTTTCTGAGCTAACTAGCTATTCAATGTCAATTTCCTTAAGAAAACATTATAACAGGGAAGAATTCCTCACCTGCAGCAACTGGCCAGGATGGAGAGAGCCCAGGAAAGGAGATGTATGGCAGTAAACAGTTTCTCCATATTTACAGTCTGGGGCTCCAGGATCTTTTCCAGGTTTCTGTGAGGAACACAGCAGATCCAGTTACTACCACAGAATATAATCAATATGCCTGCACAAAATATTCCACGAGCATAGTATTTTCCTTATATTACAAACTACAAAAAAGATTCCATTCCTTTCTCCCAAGAAATTTATAGTATAAAAAAGACAAAATATATGGTCACAGATTGTCACTGTATATCTAACTACAGCTATATTAATTTTTTCTGAACAGACTTACCCGCTTATAATAGTTTTTTATCTTGGTTGCCATGCCAACCTGCATCATTAATGGTCCATTTTCTTCACTGTATTCTGCTAGAATAAGGTCTCCATCTTTGCCTGTGAGGTCCTGAGGTGTGCGCATAAAAAACATCTCTCCACCACCTGAAGCTTGCCTCTCTTGTTCTCTCATCTGCCCAGAAGAAAGAGAATACAGTGTAGCTCCTGGTAAGACAGTAACTAACTATATATATAGATGTTGTTCATTCTGAGACAATGACACTGAAAACGATTTCACCTTGCCTTTTTTTCAATTTCATTGCAAAATTTTTCAAACATATGAACATTTGTTATCCCACATCCTAGATACAGATGTTTACATTTCATGTTTTACCTATAACTATGTCTCTATAGATGCTGCTGAACCATTTTTGAAAGCTGCAGTCATCATGACATTTCCATTTCACACTTAAGTATTTTCACATGCATCTCTCCTAAGGATAAGGACATTCTCCTAAATGTCCTTATTCTATCACAGCAACATTCTATCACATCTGCAAAAATAAACAATCACTCCCTAATATCCAGTGCATTTCCCCAATTTATACTTTAACATTAACTTTCATAGCTGTTTTTTTATCTAACCAGGATTGAATCATACCTTAGCCTTCTTTTTTATGTGCTTAAGCAAGGGTTGGACTGAGTGGGGACCTGGCTGAGATAGTGCCCCAAATGAGTACTTCTTCAGAGGTGGGCGATGGAACTGCCGGAGTTTGATGGGCCCCATATGGGTGGGAAAGAAGGGCTGCCGTAATTCCACAGCAGGAATTGAGTGCTAAGACAGAAAATATAAGGATTCAAATTAAATACAGTACTAACTCCAGCCTATGAATGATTTACCCATATCCTCCATTAGAACAAAGCAGTGGTTCCCATCCACCACAGAAAAAAAATAAAGCTTTTACCTGGATAATATTTCCTCCAAAGGTGCCTCGAAGACCCTGTTGCTTGGGGTAGTAATACTCATCATTGGAGAGATTCCATGGATCTTTCACTTCTGGCTGAGACATGTTCTAATGACAGGCCATCAAAGAAACCTTAGTCAGACCCCCCTTTCCCATTACCTTTCTTTGTTCTTCTAAACACTAAGACCCTTTTCCCTTCACAGACCTGCTGTGGTTCTTCCTTGATTACTCCCGTTTTCCCTAAGAGAATTCGACTCTTCTTCAGAGATGATTCCTTTTTACTCTCCTTAGAGGGAGAGTTAGAGGTGGCCTCTTCCTTCTCATCAGGAATTTCTGAGGAAGAAACAAAAGTCACTCTGGAGTTCACCTGAAGAGTCACCTTTCCTACTGATACCTTTGCAGTTCTGAACCAGATCTCTCATGCCACCCCAGACCAATTCTACTCCACGATTCACCCTACCCAAACAAACTATACTCCTGACCTCTCAAAGGTACTACTTTCCAACATTCCTTTATCGTGTGTTTTCCCTCAACAATACACAAATACTAGAAACTGACCACAGCTTGGCTCTCCCAAACTGCTACCTAGAAGCTTCCAGTCTTGACCTTCCCAACCCTTTTGATTTCTTCTTGCTCCTTGACATTAGCTGCAAGATGTCAATTATGGAGGAGTAACACCGGCCCCTGCCAGTTCCTTACCCAAAATGAGGTTCTCGTCATTGGGATCAAGTGTCAAAACAGGAGGCTCCAACAGCCGGGGCATGGCCTGAGCATCCCAGATGATATTGTCTTCCCAGCGTCCATACACCAGCTCCTCATTGTCAATGGGAAAAATGGAGTACCAAGGTTTATCGTCATCCAGGGTGGCTGTAAAACCTAGTCAAAACAGAAGGAAGAAACACTCAATAACAGACAAAACATTTATGCTCCTTCCAATCATGATTCTAGCAAAGAGAAAAGGATCAAATGTTAGTAGAGTTAATCATGTGACTGAAAAGTTACTCACTTACTGAAAAAGAACCTAATAAGCACACTGTATGTCTCATTTTAATAAAATGTTGCAGATAAAAATGTTCATTGCAGTATTTTTTGTAAGAGTCAAAATATGAATAACCAAATGCTTAATAAGGGACTGGTTAAATTATGGTAATAAATGCTATGGTAAACTATGCTAATGACGGTAGTAAATATATCAAAAATACAATAATCGGTAAACTATAAACACATCCATATAAGAATACTATACAACCAATAAAGCATTTAGATAAAATGGGAAGAAGGAAAAAACTATTTTTTAGATTTAAAAATAAGACATTTTTGTTTTTCCTCCAAATTATAAAAGTAATCCAGGTTAACTGAGAAAAACTTGGCAAATAGAGAAAATGGGGGGAAATTGGGACAACTGTAATAGTATGACAATAAAAAAAGAACAAAACTGAAGTTTGCGATCTTACAAACCAGAAATAACCACTTTAAAATCCATGGTATATTTTCTTTTAGTCAGCTTTCTATGTTTAGATAGTGTTTTATTCACTTAGGATATTAAATACGCTACTTCATATCTTCTTTTTCCATTTAAAATGAGCTTCCCATGTGATTAAACATTTTTTATGAAGAACTTTGAATGCCATAGAATATTTGTATTAAGAGAAGCACAGTATACAAACTGTACCTTAGAGATGAGCTCATCTACATACATACACAGAAAACAGAACATCAATAACAAAATACACCAAAAAGGTAAATTGTGATAATAATCTCTGGATAGGGTTACCAGTGACTTTTGATACTGTATTTCATTTTCAAAGTTTTTCACATAGCATCTTTTCTTGCCTATTTAAGGAGAGAAAACAAATTCTAGAATGATAAATACAAAGGGGATTTGGAAACAAAAAGACTATAAAAATAAAGTACTGTTAAAGTTCAGAAAGATGCTTAACCTCAAAATGGTTTTCACATTTTTCTAGAGACAAATCCAAGTCCAATCCTGGCTTGGTAATACTGTGGGGGGGGGGGGACAACAACAAAACTATTACAGACTAGAATCAGGGCTCAGATCCAAAACATTGCGGTGTCTCTCAGCAGCAGAAAAGATCACAGCTGAGCCCACTCAGGATTACTGAGATGAAGGACAGTGCTGGAAACAGCTGGCACAGAAGCATACCTTGCTGAACATTGTAAGCCATGGCATTCCTAGTCATGCTGGAAGGAAGCCAGCCTGCCAGGCTTGCACGTTGAGGTTTTGTCCCTTTGTGTTTGACATCCTCCCCATCCCAGATGATATCATCCTCCCAATGCAGTTGTGTCACCATCAGGAAGTTTTCATCAGCCAGAAGATCAGTGCCACTGTTCTCCTCAGGTTTCCTAGCATCCTGTAGAAGTGGGAGAGGAACAGCAAATCCCTGAATGGTCACTGGTCAAAGTTTCCACTCCAAATCCCACATCAGATACATCAAATGTGGTCCCTGACTCGAGAGATAAATCTGATAATGGAGGGATATCTGCCTCTTCCTACTCCTAGACTAGCACAGCACTCGTTTCACAAACAGAATCCTTGCAATGGGGCCTAATTGCCAGAGTAATACACCATTACCAAGCAAAAGGCTTAGACACCTAAATCTCCCACCAAAGAAACCCTGCCCAATATCTTCCCAATTGAAAATTAAAGTAAAACTGATAGGGCCCTAGGCACACTGATTCTTTTCCTACATACCAGTGTTGCTTACCTCCATCGTTCTACCTTTTATCACAGGTTCAGGTTCCATCTTTTTCAGTTTGAAGCCATAGTCAAACCCACTGCCATCTTCAGGGACACCCAACATATCATACCACAGTCGGGCAGGCCCATAACGCCACTCAGCTACTCTTGGTTTGGTATCTGTCACTTTATCTATATCTCCAGTTGACTGGGAAAACTTGGACTCCACAGGAGCCATCATTGTGATCTGCAACAGAACAAAGAAGTAGAAGCGGTGGAGGATTTCCTGATCCCAGATGTCCTATAGGTAACCAATAAGCAGAGGAGAACCTAGAGGAGCTAGGATAACCCTTGAACTGCACTAGTTAGAATACAAATAATGAAGGTGTATCATGGCACACTGCCTATCATTTAAACGTTCTTATTCACTACTGTGTATACTACCATCTGCCTGCCCCTGACACTTTCCTATTATTGTACAATAGAGAACGGACAGCCACTAGGATTGAACTCATGATTGCTCATTGATAATCAGCACAGGACTCTGCCTGCTAAGGTGTTATTTCCAATTTAGACATAAGCTAGGAAGAACTCATCTGTTCCCCTGCCCACAGATCTTAATCCCAGGTCTCTATTTTGCCTACTTCATCATCAGAGAGACACTGCTCTGGAGGTGGTGGTGGAGCATAGTCGTAGTTCCACAATGACTTGTGGTTAACTTCTGATTCTACTGAACACTCCACCTCCTGGATCTGCTCTTCCTGTATCAGCTCACGGTGCTTCTTTTTCCTCTTTCTCCGAGCACTCCGCCAAACAGATGGGACATTCTTCCCTGGTCCAAAAAGACGTAGGAAGCGTAACACCTAGAACACAGAACATGTTACTATTAAGAGACTCAGTGTCAGAAAAACAGCAGCACCTGGGTCTGGAAATTCCCTTGAAGGATCTACTCAGCTGGCAGGGAGGGATCAAAAGGTGCTGGTTTCAGATTTATAAACATCTATTCAAAAAGCAAAAAGAATGTCTCAATAATTTGGAGTAGTTCTTTTAAGGTAACAAAGTTTATAATGAAGACTTATATAAATCATGTGTACTAACTACAATGTATACAACTTTAAAAAAAAGACCTGCTACAGCCCTGGATGATACAGCTCAGTGGATTAAGTGCTTGGCCAGCAGTCAGTTAGATTCCCAGTCAGGGCACATGCCTGGGTTGCAGGCCAGGCCCCCAGCTGGAGGGGAGCAGATGTATCCCTCCCACATGGATGTTTCTTTCCCTCTCTTTCTCCACCCCCACTTTCTCACTCTAGAAATAAAATCTTTCTAAAAGATCTGATACAATGTAACTGAATAAGGAAACCTTTAGATCTTACATCGGCATTCTAGCAACAGAACTCAGTACTGAGAAGAGGTCAGTGGTTTTCAATAGAGGAATTCTCCATAGAACATTACCTTCCCAGGCCGAAATTCTGGGAAAAGTTCTGTGACACTCGGCAACAGCTTGGTGGCATCATGCTGCATAATCCCAGCCAATGGTAGGGTCAGCTTTCCATCCTCAGTTTCTGCCTGTGTTGCTTCCTGAGGTCCCATCTCAGATTCTGAGTCAGAGGAACTACTGAAGTCCACTTTGTCTGAGGCCAAAGAGGAAGGGGCAATGATGGAGGGCAAGATGATGCCTTCTCCATCTTCAGACACTGCAACAAGGAAGAAAAACCCCCTTGGCATGTAACTGTGAGCATATTTCCTCAAATTCAGCCAACACCCACTCCAGGCAATATGCATGGCTCAATGGCAGGGGATATAGTTCCAAGCACCCAGATTACTAGTATTATGCAACCCAGAAAATTCATTCCAACTCATTATCTCCCATCATCCCCAACTCACCTTGTACCTGGTACCCTAGGGTAGTGATGAGAGAAAACAAACACTATTACTACATTTACTACTTTCTGCAAGTATGTCAGGTTAAAAGAATATGACCAATAGCAAAATTATATAACACTTGTATACCAGTCAGGCCTTACCATGTCTGGTTTTGGGACCCACAGGCTTGAGAATCTTTAAGCCCACAAAATAACGAAATTATTTAGCATAAAATAAGATCTATGACATAAAGTTAACTGATACTATTTAGCCTGCAAACTAAAGAAGGAAATGACTTAAAGCTCTGATAGGAGGAATTTAGGTTAACACAAGCCTCAAAATACAGAAGATCAAACCACAGCTCTTCCCAATCTACTGCTGCAGACATAGAAATAGGTAAGATGATCCCTGAAGACGCTGCCTTTGTAATCTCTGAATCTGGCAGTTGGCTCTATATGACTTACACACATTCTAGGGTGGCTTCCCTATTTAACCATTTCTTTTCAAGACAGTCATCTAAACAGGTAACTTCCAAATACCAGGATGCAGATGAGTTGCTTCAGAAATTACTTGGGGAATGCTTTGAAATTCCTGGGGTCTACTCCGTATCTTCTGAATCACACTTTCCAGGGCTGAGAGTCAGAAATCTGTATCTTTTTAATGACTTGAGGTGATTCTGATGGGCAGTCAGATTTGAGAACCACTGGCCCACACGTTTTCTTGAGTGCACGCTAAAATACCGCTATGAAACGTTTTAAAAGTAAAACTTCCATTTAATACAGAAATTTGAAAATTGTATGAATCACTTCTGCAAGTTACAGACTTTTTCAACAGCTTGATTTTAATACCTCTTATGTGCATGCCAAAAGCCTGGACTTAGGAATGGAACTTCCTCCTTAGACAAAAGTAGACAATCTCTGCTTACCACCAGTAATAGCATCCTGGTCCTTATCCTTCTTTAATGGTCCTGGGGGTGGGGGTGGAGGAGGCATCAACTTGCAATCAATGTCTTCACAATCAGCATCATAGTCATCATCATCATAATCTACTAAAACCAAGAAGATAATCTCCTCAATATCCAGAATGTCAAACAGCCTTCAACTGCCTTGTCACTCAAGAATTTAAAGTACCACATGAAGCACTATGCAAATCCCTTAAGGACACACAAGAGATGCAACTTCTGCCTTCAGAAAGAGATGACTTCATGGTATTGCCAAATGCTGCAACACTATGTATACCTCATACAGGAACTGAGGGAGCTAGCTAGAACTGCTTAAAACCTATGCTCCTGCTCCTGATCAAATCCTATTTTTTATTTTCACCTTGCTCAATCTCAGAGCTGAATTTAACATTCTTTCTCTGTCTTTTCCCTCAAAACAGGACTTTTTCTCTTCTCATCTCCCAAATCTTTGACACATTTTCCTGTCTATCCTGTGCAACTTGTTTTTTCCCCCAATGACATCACCCAATACTTGTTCCTGAACATTCTGCTTTTATTCCTCTACACACTCTCCATTCCCTTTTCTCAAGAATCACCTTTTCCAGATTTAACCCAAATTTATGTCTTGCTCTGACTTACCCCCTCTACAAGAGCAATGCATGTTCCGCTGTCTAAAAAACCTTCCCACTCAGATATTCAACAACTGCATCTTGTATCACACTGAAATATCTTTCACCTCTTTTAAAATCCCTTTTGTTACTATCAATAACACCTCCAACCTCATTTTTCCCAGCTTATAACTTTAGTCTCTTGTCTCCGCCAATCTCTTACCCCCAACACACCTTTTCCAATCAATCACTAATAGTCATTATAGCAACTTCCATTTATTAAGCTCCCATTATGTGCCAGGTATTTGCAGCTACTTTATCTATAATCCTTCCAATAATGCAGCAATGTAGAATTATTCTGAGATACAGAAGTTAAGCAACTTGGGGTCATATGGTTTTAAGTGACAGTCAGAATTCAAGCCTAGTTTAACAAGGACTGTACTCTTTCCAAGACACTTCATCACTCACCAAGTCCTACTGATCCTTTATCAGCAACTTTCAAGTTTGAAACTGCCTATTATTTTTCACTACTGTCATTCTATTCTAGACCTTGATAACTCTACATCAAGCATGCAAGAACAATCTCCAAGTAACTCTGCCCCTTTACCCTTTTTATAATCAAAACCCCAAAGCATCAACTATCACTTTTCATTTTCATTTAGGAAGGCAACTAACATTACCAGAGATCTATCATGACATTGTATTATGTAGGTGCTTTCACACCATGTGATAAATTCTCACAAAAGCCCAATTAATGATGTAGGTATTATCACCTTTACTGTAGACAAGAAAACTGAGAGATTATTACAAATGAGAAGTCCAAACCTCGGAGAAATGAGCAACTTTCCCAGGGCCAAACTGAATAAGGAGTTAGGATTTGAACCTATGACATGTTGACTCCAAAATCCATTTTCTTTTTTTTATTGTATTTTTCCATTACCATTTATCCCCCTTAAACCCTCCTCTACCTCCACTCACCCCCCACCACAGTCCATTTTCTTTTCGTTACACCCCTGTGCCTCTTACTTAATAATCTATGTTGGTTCACAATCCTTTATGGCATCAAATCCTAAGTAATACATACAAAAAGGTTCTATCAAATTGCTCTATCCTTGGTTCTTTGCCATTTGACAGTATGTTTTCTACTCGTTTCAAGAAAGCCTGCTGGTCAATTCCACACCACCCACAAACACACACTACTTGCTGATTTCTACTTTCAAACATTTACTTTTCTATTTATTTATTTTTAGAGAGAGGGGAAGGGAGGGAGGGAGGGAGAGAAACATCAAGGTGTGGTTGCCTCCTGCGCGGCCCCTGCTGGGGACCTGGCCTGAAACCCAGGAACGTGCCCTGACTGGGAATCGAACAGGCAACCCTTTGATTCGCAGGCCAGCACTCAATCCATTGAGCCACCCCATCCAGAGCTCTATTTTCAAACATTTAGACAAGCTATGTTTCCAAACCAAAATGCCCTGGTGCTTCCTCTCCATTAAACCATGTTTTTTGAAAGTTTACTTAAAATCCACCTTTATGAAGCCTTTTCTATTAACGTCCATCCGCCTCGAATTATTCCAAAGAAACGGCTTTGTAAATAAAGCTGTGTGAAGGGGTCAATGACAGGGAAGGAGCAAGCTAAGGGCACAGATGAAGGCATCCTCAGAAGACAAGGGAACTTAGAAAAGAACAGCCCAGCCCTAGCTGATTTCGCTCAGTAGATTGAGTGCAAAAGTCTGTGAACTGAGGGATCACTGGTTCAATTCCCAGTGGGTTGTAGGCCAGGTCCCCAGTTGGGGGCATGTGAGAAGCAACCAATTGATGTATGTCTCATACACTGATGTTTCCCTCCTTCTCTTCCCCTCTCTCTAATAGTAAATAAATCAAATCTTTAAAAATATATATATAAATAAAAATAAAATCTTTTAAAAAAAGAACATCCCAGAGTGCTGAGACTCTACCTAATGCAGCATCATCCCTTTCAAGTATGCTCATAAAATCCAACTAGGAAACCCCCACCCACCCTCTTCCTTATCATCCCTAGCCAAGACAATACACCCAAACCTGAAAAATCCCAACATCCTCTGAAAATCAGAGCTGCTACCATCTCTCCCTTAGCCTCAGTCAGGGTGCTCAAAAATAACAATTATGCTATTTGACTTAGCTATTTAATTCTGGCAGCTCCTCAAAAACTAAGTATAATACTCTATAAAACATCAGCTCATAGCTGGTTTGTCTTCTTATGATGAATAATTTTGCTTTGCATTCATTTATCCCACCTTCCCCAAATGGTAACAGTATTCCTGAAGGTAAAGCCTGTGCTTCTATTTTTCTGAGTTACTTTTTGTGTATGTGATGCAGTTAATTTTCTTTATACAAGCAGCACTCAAATCCATTAACTGGTCCTGAAGAAACTAAGTTCAAGAACTTACCAAGGTTTTATCTGAATTTCTCAGCAGCCTGAATACTAATTCAAAGAGGCAGACAATAAACAATGAACAAACTCATATAAAAGTTTCAAGCAGCAAGAGCTAGTGTGGGGCTTTGGGTAGAATAAACTATGACCACTAGCTCTAGATTCTTGAAGACAGGACTAAGCTCCTCCAGGTCAGAAAATGGATTTTACTATCTTTGTACCATACTGTCCATCACAGCTTATAGCACACAACAGGTGCTCAATCAATGTCTACTAAACTGAATTGCTTAATTAGTTTAGGTCTGCCACTAGCTAACTACAGAACTTTTGATTAAGTTTCACATTTTATTAAAAGTTCTCTAAATTTCAAGTTTTCCTACTCTATGATGAGGTTAAGAATAATCACTAAAACGCTTTCCAACTCTAACATTCTGATTCTATAATGCAGCACCTTAAATGTGTCGTAAGCATTAAGTACATTGTGTCAGCATACAGGTAGTTGAGTGATTAACAGAAGTTAAGCCAATAAAGACATGCACTCATTTATATGACATTATAGACTTAATCCTTCTTGAACTACAAATTCCTTGAAAACACAGGGTGAGTTTAAACAGCATCTATAACAGTGCCATGAACGCTGTCGCTACTAAAATACCAGATGATGAGAAGAAAGCATTATTGTCTTTACTTGGCATTCATCAAAAATTTCGAACTAACCAGCATAAGAAATAAAAGCCTGAGTATGGTGACATACTCTGTCCCAGAACACAAAAGAAGAGAGCAGCTCTTAGAACTGAGCTCAAAAAAGGGAGAGAAGCACAGAGAGCAGTAACAATGGCAGAAAGTATGCTTAGAAACAAACTGGACTACACAGCAAGAAAATGCACTGGAATGCTCTCTTGATGACACCGAAAAATCACCTGAGTGGCAAAGCTGCAAGCTCCCCATAGACTGCTGGTATCTTCGACTTTCATCTTCCGCTACCTCACTGATGTCTGAATAGTCCACAGCATCTTCTGTACTCCTGATCCACCCTATAAATAAAAAAGGTGGGGGTTAGCTCTCAACA
This sequence comes from Pteronotus mesoamericanus, assembly GCF_021234165.1. NCBI lineage: Eukaryota > Metazoa > Chordata > Mammalia > Chiroptera > Mormoopidae > Pteronotus > Pteronotus mesoamericanus. Next base: position 5,276,467 of record NW_026555108.1, on the reverse strand, counting down.
CAGAGCAAGTAACTGTCACTCCCTTAGGTAATTCCCATCAAAAAGTACATATACAGTGGGTGGCTTGCCTCCCCCCCACCTCCACCTTGTTCTCCCTGACCCACTTCACCTTCATCATTTACCAGAGCACCATCATTGTCAGTCAATTCTTCATTTGCTGTGAGTTCAGTGATCAGGCTGCCAAGACCCAAAGCCCCCAAGCCTGCCAAGTGCTTCTTACACTCCTGAAAAAGGGACAGCACCACAGTGGAAGATAACAACTAAACTCAAGCTTCCCAAACTCAAGCTTCCCACACCACACGGCTTATTTCCCCGATCCACAAAGCTACAAATACATATGAAAAATGACTATGCCACCTGCTAAAAGGAACACCCATCATAATTCAAGGCTGGAAATCTTTCACTAAACTCCACGTTGATCAGACCTTTATTAACACACATGCAATTTCATCGCCATACTTTACTGTAATATAAGATCATTCGAAGAACCACCATCAAGACTAATGGAATAGGACAGTAGTTCTATGAATGAAGGCTAAGGCAACTGACGTCACGTTGGATTAAGGAAGGCAAGAAGTTTTCTTATGTGTGTGCTGCAGTGAATGAGAAGTATTGCTCAATGTTTTCCCCAGGAGAAAATTAACCTAAATGAAAAGTGAGTTTCAGTTGCGCACAAGTGAAACATTTTCAGGAACGTCAGGAAACACTGGGAAGACTACCTAAAAAGTGAATTGGGACCAGAAAAGGTCTGCCCCAGGTTTGAACATTCACTGTTCTAAGAACTGGGGCCCGGACCACATGATTTGTTGCAGGTTGTGTTCAATCCTCTGGCTCTACAGCCGCCTCAGGGCAGCGATGTCAGGAATACAGACAGTTTCAAAAATCCCCAAGAACGTTCTCAGAGCGACGGTGTCAGGTACCTGTACTCTCACTAAGGATAAGCTGCTATTCTATCCCACTGCCAGATCAGGTTATTTCCAAAGCCATTGACAAGCGCTCTTGACCTTAAGGCGGCTTGCTTACCATTCTCTCCGCTCCCCACCCTTATCCGGAACTGAGACCCTCTATGTTACCTCACGATCTTCTAGGAATGTATCCTTGTCTCACGCTAACAGTGGCCTCTCAAAAAGAGCGGGCCACAGCGCCCTCTTCCCCCCGATTCTCCACTTTCCTCACTCCACTACTCTCCTATAGTCGCACCACTATCAGCTCTATTCCCAAGCCAACTCCCTCACATCGTCCAAGACGCTTTCCCCCTCCAGTTGCCCGGCTCCATTGATGTTGCCGAAAAGGAAACCGGTTAAAGAAAACGGGCCGCCTCCGGAGGAATCTTCATCGCTGTCCGTGTCTGACATTATGGCGGATACGGTACCCGCCACCGCCGCGGGAACCAGGAAATCCTTGCCTGGACCCATACCGGATCTACGAACATTTGTCGCCCAGAAGTGACGTAAGCATCCCTTGACCTCACGCGCCCTTGCCGGAAACGGAACCAGAAAAAAAAAACCGGAAGAACCGGTCTTCCTACGAGAAAGTAGAACTGGTGTTACTACTTTACTAACGGCTTTTGATTCGACCACACGCGATCAGGAGGCTGTATATCTGGAAAACAATTGGCCAAAGAAAAAGCTCGTTCCTGCCCACTTACACTTATTACGCAAGAGCGTTCTTATTGCACTTCCACCAATCGGAAGGAGCGACCTGGGTCACGTGGCATACGTCCGGGTAAACTACAGGTCACCACGCCTTAGTAAACAGAGTAAAGGATGAGAACCGGTTCTTTTAATCCGTACTGCCACTCCACCGCTTAGCCGCGAAAACAAACCGGCCGTAAATTGCACTGTGCCAGTTACCTTTCTAAATTAATTATCTTTAAATGACATTTCCCTACACAAATGGTTTTTCCCCTCCGTGTTAAATATTAAAGTAAAACATAAATAAAATGAGCAGCGGACCCTTCACCTTAAGATTCGGAATTGTTAATGTTTTGCCAGCTTTTTTTCTGAACCATGTGAAAATGGGTTATAAACATTGTGATTCTTCACGCCTTAAAATAAGACGTTTTTCTTCATAAGCACGTCACCATCATCAGAGCTTTAAAAATTAACATTAATCCAGTATCATTTGACGTGCAATTTATGTTTAAATTTTCCCAATTGCCCCATAATTGGAGCATTTTGCATTTCTCTTTTAAAAGATTTTATTTATTTTTAGACAGGGGAAGGGAGGGAGAAGAAGAGGGAAACACTGTGTGGGTGTCTCTCCCGCGCCCCCTGCTGGGGACCTGGCTCACAACGCAGGCATGTTCCCTGACTTGAAACTGAACCTGCTACCCTTTGCTTTGCAAGCCCGTGCTCAAGCCACGGAGCCACACCAGCCAGGGCCACGTTTTGCATTTTAATCCATGAGCCCAACTCAGTCAAGGTTTATGCACTGCATTTGGTGGTCTCCCTTTAGTCTCTTATGCAGCCGTTTTGATTGTGTTGCATGCCACTACTTTTTTGGAAAATCCAGGCAAGTAGGCAAGTTGTGTTGAAAATGTTCCATATTCTCCCCCTGGCTGGTGTGGCTCAGTGGCTTCAGCACCGTCCTGCAGACAGAAAAGTTGCTGGTTCAATTCCCGGTCAGGGCATGTGCCTGGGTTGCAGGCCAGGTTCCCAGCAGGGGGCGTGCAAAATGTAACCACACATTGCTGTTTCTCTCCCTCTCTTTCTCCCTCCCTTCCCTTCTCTAAAAACAAATAAAAAATCTTTTTAAAAAAATTCCATATTCTGAATTCATCTGTTTCTTCAAATTCACTCAGGTTACATATTTTACCAGCTACCCAGAGGCACCAGGCTGTCCCAATATTGGTGATGCTAAATTTGATCACATTAAAAAAAAAAAAAAGATCAGATCGCTCCATCACAAATGCTCATTTTTCCTTTTGTAATCAGTAAATAATCTATGAGGTGATACTCTGAGATTGTGTGAATAGCCTGTTTCCTACAGAGCCCTTGTACCCAATGATTTTAACATCTATTGATGATCTTTGCCTCAATCAATTATATTGGGAGAGTGCAAAATGTTGATTTTTCTAATTCTTAGATTCCTTCTACATTTACTAACTGGACTTTATCAGTAAAGAAAAATTAAGCCCTTTTCTTACCTCTTTTCTTCCATTTTTAAAGTGTTACAATCTAACATGATCATATCCTTTTTGATGCTCAAAATATCCCAGATTTGTCCAATGGGAACCACTTCACTCTGGCTCCTGGATCCTTTTAATATAACCCACAAATCTTTGATCACTTGTTTTTTGGCACAAGATGTTGTAGCCTACTTTGTACATCATCTGGCCAGGACCCGATATTGAGATAGGGTAGTAAGAAGCTAGAAAAATTCCTTGGCAGGTGGAATAGGGAAACGGAAACAGCTGAGCAATTTACAGCCAGATACAGAAGGTCACCTTCTTAGAAATAGCATCTACGCCTCAGTTGTGTTTCAGCTTCAGGCCCAGAAAAGCAGCAAAACTAGGTGGGTGATGCCAGAACTAGCTGCAATGACTAGGACCTCCTGTGCTGTCACTGACCCATCAGTGACAACCACAACCCTGAAAGGGAACAGCTGGAAAACTGATGTTCTGCTAAAATCCTCCCCTGAAGACCTCCCCTAAGATTCCCTGTAAGTAACCGTTTAATTTCTGGTTTATCCTGCCTGCGTTTGTTTCAATGAGGTGTAACTGACATATAGCTTCAGGTGTACAACATAATGATTCAATATTTGTACTTCCTGTGTTTAGTCTTGCAAAATAAGCAAGTGAGTGTATTGGGGTGTCCCACCTATTGGTGTCTCTGGGCCACACTGGAAAAAGAGTCATCTTGGGCCACACATTAAATACACAAACACTAAGAAAACTGAGGAGCAATAAGAAATATCTTTTAAGTAAACTTACGATTTTGTGTTGGGCTGCATTCATAGCCATCCTGGGCCACATGCGGCCCGTGGGCTGTGGGTTGGCCACCCCTGGATATTTTTTAGATTTATTTATTTATTTTTATGTTTAAAAAAAGATTTTATTTTTAAAGAGACAGGAATGGAGGGAGAAAGAAACATCAATGTGTGGCTGCCTCTCACGCGCCCCTGCACAGGGGACCTGGCCTGCAAGCCAGGCATGTGCCCTGCCTGGGAATTGAACCAGTGACCCTTTGGTTCACAGGTTGGCACTCAATCCACTGACCCACACCAGCCAGAGCTATTTCCCTTTTATTACACAAAAGATAGCATACTATATATACTCTTTCCACCTTGCTTGCTTTATTACACAAAAGATAGCATACTATATATACTCTTTCCACCTTGCTTGCTTTATTACACAAAAGATAGCATACTATATATACTCTTTCCACCTTGCTTTCAGCATAGCCTGAAAATCACACTGTACCACTTCATAGTGCTCTTCCCTCTTTTTTGTGTTTTTTTTTATGGCTTAGTAGCTCATTGCATGGATGTCCCATGAACTGTTTAACAGTAGTTACGTTTCTAGGCCAGAGAATACAGATCTGCCAAAACTTGCATAGTAACTATTATGCACTTAGGTAATGAAAAATTTGTAGAATACTGTAACAGGGCACAGCCAGGGACCCCCGAAAAGGTATTTTGTAACAGAGTCCAGAGACTGGGGTGTCCAAGAAAAATATATTCTCCCCACACCAGGGCGGGCCGCCAGGGGGGGGATGGGAGTCTTGAGCAGGGCCATTGAGAAGTCAGTTTGCATGTCAATAACAGGATAGCTTCATTCCTCATTTGCAAAGAGGATTATTTGGCATATCACCAAAGCTAATCAGGAAGGTGGTTTAAAAGACATAATACAGAATGTAACTGGGAAAGAAAGAGGAGAGACGGGGCCCTGCAGGAGAGACAAAGGGACACAGACTCTGGGGAACAGTGTGAAGACTACGCGAGAAGAAAGAGGGGAGAAAGGACTCGCTAGTGGACCAGGAGAAGGTGCCACATGGTTATGGATTAAGAGCGGGAGATCGCGGCGACGCAGCGGACGGTGCTGAGACCCGCGAGAGGCCTGCCTAGCCGAGCCCCGGACTTCTGTTCTTCTGAAAGACGGTACCCTGACTGGCCTGACCGGCCTGACTGGGCAAAGGGGGGAAGGCAGGACAGTGTGTGTGCTGGTGGTTGTTTCGAAGGGATTTTGAGGTTTAAGGGTGACCTTTGGCCATTAATCAAACCTGTATAACTTTTGAATAAATACTTCCTTTCCTTGTCACCAAACTCTGCCCTTCAGAGCCCTAATTCCAAGGGCGGCGGGCAAAGGACCCACAACCGAGGGGTCCCGGGGAAGGACGGTGTCGATGTTTCGGTAATAGCATCTGGGTACTACCTACCACGGGTCCTTTTGTTCGGTAACAGTTTTGGCGCCCAACGCGTAGCTGAGAATTGCCCGTGGCAGACCGACTCCCTCAGGTGCGGGGAAGTGAGATTGCGGGATTTCCCAGTCTCTGGGAATTACTCTGCACCCCTCGTGAGGGCATCGGTCGCCTAATCACGCCCGGAAAGGTGAAAAGGAAGCGGGACAGGGAGGGGATCAGAGAGGTAGAACAGGTTGAAAATTTGTTTCTGCGCACGGTTTCGGAATGATGGAAATGGAGTTGTGGGCAATAACTTGGGTTACACATGGTTTATACGTGATCTGTATTCTCCTCCTTACGGGTCTTTGCATGTTCTGTTGGTTCAGTTAGGAGTGGTTCCGAGCTGGCCCCTAATGGGAGCCCACTGGGTAGAATTCTAGAGGATTGGGAGGCTTACTGCTGTAACTCGACGACTAAGGATCCCCTGTCTAAGCAGACATTGATTTATTACTGTAACACCGTTTGGCCCACGTATGTTCTGAGCGGAGAGAAAAGGTGGCCTGTGAACGGTACCTTGACTTACTGCATCATTAAGCAATTGAAACAGTACTGCAGACAGTGGGAAAACTGGGAGGAACTCCACTATCTTAATGTGTTTATATCACTGCATAAGAACGTTTTACCGGAGAAAGAGAATCAGGTGATGGTGCAGGAAAAAAGGGTGGTTTCAAACCCTTCCCTGATTGTAGAACACAGGAAGAGAGGGATGATGAGCAGATTAACCTCATTAATGCTCTCAACCCAGAGGATAGAGCCTCCCAGGCGGGAAGAGTTTCTATGGCTCCACCACTTCCACAGCGGGGCGGGGGGGAGGGGGTCGTCTCTGCTCACCATCCCCTCAGGTGGTTGAGACCGCCCTGGCACCACTCCCTCCTCAGGTGGTGGGGGCTGCCGCTGGAGTGGAGGCTGTAAAGCCAGCCGCTCCAGCTCCACCTCCACCTGTGGAGGAATGTGTCTCACCCCTCCCGAACTCGCCGGGGCACTGCCTATAGCCAGGGGTCCTCCAAAGTTGTAGCAAGCCAATGCCCTTTGAGACAATATCCTATAGGCGGAATAAATGAGAAAGGCCAGCCCGCTGGCTACTATTGGGCCCATACTCCATTCTCCACTTCGGACTTACTGAATTGGAGCAGTTGCAACCTCTCCTATAGGGATGATCCTCAGAAAATGGCAGATCTCATCGCCTCCATTTTGGCCACTCACCACCCAAACTGGGCAGATGTACAGGCTCTCCTAGGTATTTTGCTAACTGCAGATGAGAGACGGCTGGTTCTAAGTAGGGCTGAACAAGAGGCCCAGCGCCTCCACGAGGAGGATCGCCAGGGCACCCTTGACCCTGCCAGGGCGATTCCTAGGGTGGAGCCTAACTGGGACCCAAATAATAGCGGGGGTCTAGCTTCTTTGAAACATTCCAGAAGGCACATATTGGAAGGGCTTAGAAAAGGAGTACCCAAGCAGAGGAGCCTGAATTTGATACAGACTCTTCAGCAGAAGCCAGATGAAGATCCTTCTAAATTTTTAGAGAGAATCTATCAGGCTTATAGGAAATACACTGATGCTCACCCATAGGCACCAGAAAATGCGAGAATGATAAACATCACTTTTATTAGGCAGAGCGCCCCAGATATCAGAAACAAACTCCAGCGTGTAGATGGCGTACTGGGAATGAGTCCCTCCCAGCTGGTGGACACAGCATTTAAAGTTTACAATGCCCGAGAAACTGGGAAGACAAAAAGGGCCACAGTGTTTTTAGAAACAGCCCAGGGAGACAAAAGGAAGAGGCAGGACTCTTAAAGCAGATGAAGGAGATTCATCAGGTGCCTGCTACCGTGCCTGTCGTATGTGCCTATTGCAAGGAGTAGGGTCATTGGAGGAATGAGTGCCCCAATCGCAAAAGGGAAAATCGGAGTGAGAATCCAGGCCGAGCAATGTTAAAAGAGAGAATGGAGGCTGATGATGAATGAGGAGGCCCAGGGGCTCCATTGGATATTTCCCGACCTATTACCATTTCCCCACAGGAGCCCCGGGTACAAGGGTACAGGTGACGGTGGGGAACAAGCCAATTGATTTCCTCATAGATACGGGAGCTACATACTCAGTGTTGAACACAAAATTAACTGGGAAAAGTTCAAATGAAGTAACAGTTACTGGAGTGACTGGCCAGCTTCAGAAACAGACATTTCTGCAACCTCTGGAATGCCGGCTTGGGGATCAAAAGCTTACGCATAGTTTTCTCTATATGCCAGATTGTCCCATTCCATTGTTGGGCAGAGACTTGCTTTGTGAACTGCACGCACAAATAACCTTGTCCTCCAAGACACAGCAGTTATGTGTGGAAGTCCCTCTGGAAAATGCCCTCCAGCTGCAGGCGGTCCTGACCTGTCCAGAAGGCCCCAGAGGTGAACCCTTCCCACCTGAGATCTGTGAACAGGTTGATTGGACTGTTTGGGCTGATGGAACTCCAGTTTGCTCATTGCAGGTCTGTCTACCTGTCTGACGGGCCTCTGCACCCGTTCCAGCCAGGGGACCGAGTCTCACTGAAAACCTAGAAGACAAGGCCCTGAACAGCAGCTGTCTGAACAATGGACTGGTCCCTATGACATCCTACTGACCACGCATTCTCCCTTGAATCTGATGGGAATTAAGCCCTGGATTCACCACACACGGGTAAAACAGGGTGTAGACCCCACTGCTGTGGGTAATGCTGAAAGAGAAAGCTGGACCCGCACCCCGGAAGAGGGTTTGAAATTTCTCTAACGGAGAAAGACAGTGAACCCCGATACTGGATGATTGAGTTTAAGTACTGGGTGACAATGTTTCTATTACTTTATGTATGTGTTTGTAAAGCTAGGGACTTTCAGCTGCCAGATACTGAGCTTAAGTACTGAGTTTAACTATAGCCCTTCTTATTGTGGAAAGGAACAGGTGTTAAAAGTGAATTATGGTCAAATCTGAATGGGTGAAAATATGTATAAAGGTGGCAAAAGTTTTAAACCTAAAGGAAAGGAAACCTCAACTAATTTTCTGGGTTTTATGGGAATATGGTCTGAATTTTTGCTGTTTCTGATCAGAAATGCTCTGTATCTGAAGACCTGGGAAAGGTCGCCTGTAACCGGTTGGGGAGAATGCCTTTGCAACCCAGGACCCAGGAAGGGTCATTCAGGGCTGCGTATTTCAGCCTGAGGCAAAGGAGCATGTCTCTGCCAGGAGATCAGTGGACGCACTGGTGCAAGAGAATGCCTCTACCTGTATGTTGTTCTTCTGGAACTCTGTCTGTGTTTTGAATTTTGCTCTGTATCTGCTCTGAAAAGGAAATTGAGGTTTTCCAGAGAAGGTTGAAACTTCATACTACCTAAGACATTAAGCAAGGGAAAAAAATAAAGCATGCAAATGAAATCTTAGTGAATATCCAAAGGACAAGGATTTTCCTTCACACTTTGTTTTTCTCCCTATCTGATCCCTCCAGAATTTGGCATGCTGAAGGAGAGAGCAATGACATAAGGTTTCTTTGCATAAAACCAATAAGACCAGTCATTAATGGTGGCTTTATTAAGCAAGACTTTGACTGGAATGTCATGCCTGAAAGAGGCATGTCTGCGTTCTGGATGTCACCAGAAAGCCCTGAGGAACTGGGATTGACTTGTGAAGCTAACAAAAGCCCACAAGAAAAGGCCTGGTACCTTGGTCGGTTGTGTGGTTTGTGGCAGTCTTTCCAGGGAAGGAACGAAGGTTGCTTTCCTGAAAGATGGCTAAAAGGAACCTGCAGGCACAATGGAGGCCTCGAGGACTTGAGTGAAACAAGAGATACAGGTGAAGCCAGATGGCAGGTGTATGGCTCAGCTTATGTGACCTGAAGGGCAGACTAAAAGGTCAATCTAAAGGTTCCCTGTGTGAGTTCCAGCAAAGCGGACTTAAGGATCATGGAGGATCCCTGGCTGCTCTTGGTGTGTTTATGCAAATGAACTGGCAAAATTTAAAAACTGGACTCAGTGTAGTCCCTTTAATGACAATGAGGGTGATCTTAGGGAGGAAAAATCATGGTTCAAGGAAAATTGCAATACTCAGTATTGGACATCGGAATGGCGTAGCTAACTATCTTGAAAGTATGTTTTCACTTGGAAGTTAAAACTGGGTTTGTAATGTAACCAAAGATGCTTAATTTACAGGCACGAAAGGCCTCTCAACTGGACGTCTCCCCAAGAGACAGTCTCACAGACACAGAGGCTGGCTTGTGGGTTTCTGTGTGAATTAACATGTATGTTCTTCCTCTTGTTTTCATAGGGTATATGCCTATGATCTCAATACCTGAGTGAGTGTTTGCAATGTAGATGTGTTGCAAGGAGCCCATCTTCCTCATCACCCCCTGAGACTCAACGGTTCGGCTGAACTAAGTCGTTGAGTTGGTGAAGGGTTGGGACGGTCTGTGGGCTTCTCTTTAAAACTGATTTCCCTTTTCTGCCCTAATGGGTCAGACGTAGAGGGCCCAGAAATCTGAAAGGGGGGAAATCCTAAAGTATTCCCCTCAGTCCGAGTTTAGTGGAAAAAAGGGGTTTTAGACAGGGGGAGCATGCCTTCCTCCGGATGAGCTCTTCTTTTTCCCTGATGTGGGACACTGAAGAATTGGTCCCTACCTTTGTCATTTAGTTGTTATGGTTTAATTGTGCCTTTTAACCATCTTGCCAAATCTGTCACCTCCAGAATACGACAAGGACGCCAACTGTCCAGTAATGCCAGCCTTTGGGCATCCAGCCTGCCACTCCTCAGCTACGGCCAACTGACCTGGACTCTGCAAGGTCCTTCCCCACACGGGAAGGCCACCCTCTATGCCACCCCTACTATTTCAGAGACCCTCAGACCCAGCAGTAGGTAGGACGGCGGCCATGTCTAGCAGGAAGTAGCTACAAGAAGATAATGAGAGCTTCGCCCATTGTCCTTTATAAGATTATAAAGGGGGTTGTCTGAAAGGGGGGATTTGTAACAGGGCACAGCCAGGGCCCCCCAAAAACGTATTTTTGTAACGGAGTCCAGAGATTGGGGTGTCCAAGAAAATATATTCTCCCCACCCCAGGGCAGGCCGCCCTGAGGGATGAGAGCCTTGAGCAAGACCATTGAGAAGTCAGTTTGCATGTCAATAACAGGATAGCTTCATTCCTCATTTGCAAAGAGGATTATTTGGCATATCACCAAAGCTAATCAGGAAGGTAGTTTAAAAGACATAATACAGAATGTAACTGGGAAAGGACGAGGAGAGACGGGGCCTGCAGGAGAGACAAAGGGACACAGACTCTGGGGAACAGTGTGAAGACTACGCGAGAAGAAAGAGGAGAAAAGGACTCTTGCTAGTGGGCCAGGAGAAGGTGCCACATGGTTATGGATTAAGAGCGGGAGATCGCGGCGACGCAGCGGACGGTGCTGAGACCCGCGAGAGGCCTGCCTAGCCGAGCCCCGGACTTCTGTTCTTTTCTTCTTCTGAAGGACGGTACCCTGACTGGGCAAAAGGGGGAAGGCGGACGGTGTGTGTGCTGGTGGTTGTTTCGAAGGCATTTTGAAGTTTAAGGGTGACATTTAGCCATAATCAAACCTATATAACTTTTGAATAAATAGTTCCTTTCCTTGTCACCAAACTGCCATTCAGAGCCATAATTCCAAGGGCGGCAGGCAAAGGACCCACCCCCAAGGGGTTCTGGAGAAGGAGGGTGTCGTTTTGGTAATAGCCTCTGGGCACCCCCTCCCCCACGGGTCCTTTTGTTTGGTAACAATACTATTGCTATACTACTATTTAAGACAAAAAAACCAAGATGGAATGTTTTTAGTGTACATTATAATGCCTCTTGGAGGCTTATAGAATGGGAAAGGGACTTAGGATACTGTATTAAAGATGCCATTCTTGAAATGTAGTTTTACGTAGATTTACCATATGACCCAGCAACTCAATTCATAGGTGTAATTAATGCCCAATAAAATTAAAAACATGTCCACACAAAACATTGTACACAAAGGTTCCCAGCAGCATAGCCAAAAAGTAGAAAAAATCCTATGTCCCTCAACTATGAGTAGATAAAATATGGTACATCTATATAATGGAATATTATTCAACAATAAAAAGAAATAAAGTGCTCATATGTGCTACAAAATGAGCCTTGAAATCATGCTAAATGGAGTCAAGTTCCAAATGGCCACATTGATTCTATCTATACGAAATGTTCAGAAAAAACATAGTTGAATGGTTGGCTAGGGCTAGAGATTAACTGCCTAAGGGATCTCTCTGGGGTGATCACCCCAAAGAGTGGATGTTACTGATGGTTGCATGACTCTAAATTTACTACAAAATCATTAAATTGTATTTTTGAACTGGGTGAATTTTATGGTATGTAGATTACCTCAATAAAGCTATTTACAAAACAATTGTTTTGCTCTTCCTTACTAGTGCATTTAATAGTGCACCAACACTATATAGAATTACCAGCCAGGGTTAGTTAATTTTTATAACAAATGGGGAATCTTTTCCTGAGATAACTGGGAGAGTCTCCTAGTACAGTAATGCCTATAACAGTAGGAGCTTGATCGTTTACTGAATACAGTGTGATAAAGGAGGAAAATCCGCTACAGGAAACTGATCTGTTATTAGTGAAAATCAGAAAATGCCGAGAGAGGAATGGGTGGGACAGGGAGGTTGGGCGGGGAGGGGGGAACTAGGCATATGTTAGCAGGGTAGACAATTCCTTACACTGATTGCCCGATGTAGGCAAGTACAGTTACACACAGGTACAATGTTCACTACTATCATAGTTATTCTCTTTACAAGTAGGAAAGAATTTCAATACCACTCAAAGCGGGGGGGCAGGGAGAGGAATTGCTTTGACTTTCAGACCAAGTCAGAAAAGTTTAATGCCATCTATTATGAATAATTTAAAAGTGATACTAGCATGTTAGTCTTCATTCAAATTCCTTTTAAGTATAAAAATCAAGATGTCAGTGTATGCCTAGGATCATGAAATCAGTCCAATAACAAAAGCACTCTCTCAGACTTGTGCATCACACCTCCGTTTATTAGAGGACACAGGTTTGCCCAAACCAGACCTAGGCTTACATTTGGAAATTTTCCAGGCAAGAAGAGCAGGAGAGGTTCTATTAAATTAAAAGACAATTTTTTAAAAAAGATTTTATTTATTCGTTTCTGGAGAAAGAGGAAGGGAGGAAGAGAAACATCGATAGGTTGCCTCTCGCACGCCCCCACCGGAGACCTGGCCCCCACCCCAGGCCTGTGCCCTGACTGGGAATCCAACTGGAGACCCTTTGATTCACAGGCCGGCGCTCTAACCAGCCAGGGCTAAAGGCCAATTTAAAAGATTTCAGTAGCTAAACAGAAAGCTCCCAGAAACAGAGGTGACAGTCATGTTTCTAGCCCCTTTGAACCATGAGGTCCTGTGAGCACCCCAGCAGCATCAGTCAGAACACCCTGAGACTGGAATATACTTGAGCAACAAGTACTTTCATTTGACTGCCTCTGGGGAAACTCGGGGACTCTACGAAAGGCCAAAGGACACACATGCACACAGGCCAGTTGACCCTATGGTCGCCAGCCTACTACAATAGCAACCTCACTTTTGAAAGTGCTCCTGGGCCTTCATTGAGGAGAGTCATCCTCACTCTCTTCCCATTGACACACTGCTCATAAAGAATCCCTGCCACCGCACCACCAGCACCACAGGAAGCCGTGGGGCACACAGTGGGAAATACAGTACATTGAAATCGAGATACAAGGCACATGCCAGACAATACTATCCACCCTCAATCCCCCACAGTTTTAATCAATCAACTGGTGTAGAAATAAATGCCAACAAAGTAGTGTAAGAAGTGGAGGATACAGTGACGAAGGGAAAACAAAACTAAACACTAGTCCCAGGTGAGGAAAAGGGGAACCTAGAAGAAAAGCAGGAAGAAGAGAGTTGTCATAACCTTTTATCTTCTATCAATACTTGATTTCTCCTTGACATCCAGATTCCAGAATCTCCAAAGAGTAGGGCTGCCAAATTTAGTAAAATAAAAACACAGGATGCTTGCGTTCAATTTGAATTTCAGATAAACAGCAAATCATGTTTCAGTGTATGTCTCAAACATTGCATGGTACCTTACCGATACTAAAAAGTTATTTGTAAAAAGAATATTTTGTCCTTTTAATTAAATTTATTGGAGTATTATTGTTTAATAATATTTTGGAAGTTTCAGGTGCACAACATCAGCATACTCCATTGCGTGCTCACTGCCCAGTCTGGTCTTCTGTCACGTAAAATATTACTGTGTTTTTTCTGGCAACCCTGTTCAGGAGGTTCATTTAGCCTGAGGCTACTCTGATCATATCTTATCCAAGAGCCACAGCAAGGCTCTCTCTCACAGAGCAAAGCCCAGACACTTCACCCACCACAGGGGGAGGTAGGGCGGTATGCGATCCTTTTAGCTGCCAAACGCTCAAAAATCCAATGTTATTTTGGCAGGATGACAGAGTATGGACGTGCTAGAGTTGTCAACCGCATTCCGCCAGGTGGAGAAGTTTGTCTTCCATATCAAATAAGGGTCAGAAATATTACAACTATGGAGAAGCAGGCCTACTGGGATGAGCGATCTGACTCATACTGCCCCAGGGCAGGCTGAGCAACTCCAGCCCCCGGTCTGGAAATCCAACATACTCCTACTCTCTTGGAGCAACTAAAAGACCTCAAAAGGCACACGGGGCTGCACACACACACACACACACACACACACACACACACCCGCCCCAAGATGTACAGAGGAACAGGAAGAGAGCACAGTAGCCTTTATAGTATCTCAAGAGGAATGACAATAAAAGTCCGTGACTGACGTTGCTTTCAAAGGCATGAGGAGGGCCACATTATATTTTTTCATAGCCTCCTCCATGGGAAATCCTAGGTCCTATTAACCCAGCGTCTCTGAAACTGTGTTTCCAGAGATGTTAATAGGTGTTGCATAGGACCAAAAAAAAGTTCAGGATATGCTGCATACTTATTAAAAATTATAAATGCCTATAGTAGAGGAACCTCTTGAGCTTTTATTTACATAGTTGGTCCTTGGCTTATGTGGCCACAGAAACCTTTTAAGGAACAACTATTCCCATCTCACAGAGCTTTGGAAAATACTACTTAACAAGTTTTGCAAAAATGTCTCATCTCAAGAATGGGAAGGACATGTCAACATTGGGAACACCCAGGAATCACGCATAAACTCATCTCTACAAATTAGTGTGTTAAAAAATTAGTGTATTAGAAAGTTTAAGGCAATGATTTGAAAACCCGAGAGCCTTGTCCTTCCATGAGGCACTTTGTTCAACGGTAACTACAGCCAGAAAAGCTGAAATTTGACTTAAAAGCAGACAGGCAAAAGTCTACAAAGAACTATACCAGGCTGCTCTGCTTAGTTGTGGCCTGGCCAGGACAGGAAAGCAGAGCATTTTGTGGTATCTCCTCTTACCCTTTTGATGGGACACACACACGCACGCACTCACGCACTCACGCACGCACGCACTTCCTCCAAAAGGCTCAGACGAAACTACAAAACAGCTATGTACGGACTAGTCTGTCTTTGTCCCTCCAAAAGCCCAATAACCTAGAGCCTAGGGTTTCCAGAAGAGACAAATGGCTCTGTTGGCATTGTTAAACCCTGTCAAAGGAATCCCCCCCACCCATTCTCCATGGATGCAGTCCCTAAGTACCACCCTGAAAACTATAAGAGGACACACTTCTTGGTGTTCTTCTTTGTGGCAGGGTAAAGCACAGCCCGGACAGCTTCCAAAAACACCTCCTGTACCCCATCCTGCGTCAGGGCAGAACATTCCAGATACTTCACAGCCCCCACCTGCTTGGCCAGGGAAGTGCCTTGCTGAGGAGTTGTGGGCACTAGGCTCTGTTCTTTCAGCTTCTTCACTGTCTCAAGGTCACTCCGCAAGTCCCTCTTGGTGCCTACCAGCAGAACAGGAACATTGGGGCAATGACGGGAGACCTCCGGGTGCCACTTATGCCTCACATTGTAATAAGAGGATGGGCTGCTGATGGAAAAACAAATGACGAAGATATTGGTCAGGGGGTAGGAGAGCGTTCTCAGTCGGTCGTATTCTTCTTGACCAGCCGTGTCCCATAGGTTCAGGCTGACGATCTGGCCATCCACAGATGTCTGGGTGCTATAGTTGTCAAAGACAGTGGGGATATACTCTTCAGGAAAGGATTTTGTTGTGTAACTGATGAGGAGGCAGGTCTTACCCACAGCCCCATCTCCTACAACCACACATTTGATGGTCTGCATTCTTCCCTTGGAGTCCTACGTATAAGAGAGAAACGAAGAGTGTCCCAGATGCTTGGTTAATGAAGGGAGCCTAAGCTTCAGAAAATTTCCGAGAAGAGAGGAGGTGAACGCCCCCACCCCCCGCTGCCCGTCCCCTTCATGTCATAGAAGAACCAGCTGGGAAAGGTGGTACAGGGCGAGTTCTTACCATGGACTGCTAGAGGGCAGGCTTCAGTGGGTCCTAAAAGCCGCCTCTGAAGTTGTGTGCAATCCTATATGTATGCACGTAAGTGAATTTTTCTGGAAAGAAGATCCAAAGCTGTTGTCAGTCTTGAAGAAGGCCGTGAGCCCCCAAAAGATTAAAAATCATTCATATACTTAGGTATTTATGCTACATTGTTGTCATAAGGACTGAAAATATGGTATCAAAGGTGATAAATATACTAGGTGCTCAGTAAGTGGTAACTTAAATATATATATATATATAGGAAGAAGGTTCCCAAAGTTGAAACTAAAGAAACAAGGCTCTCATTTTGGGTCTGTGGCTATAGACCCAGCAAAGCAACCTCTCTGTTCCCCCAAAACAGTGACACTTACTACTGAAGTGAAAGGTAGGCCAATCAAAAACAGCCATGTAGCGCCTTGGCGGGTGTGGCTCAGTGGATTGAGCACTGGCCTACAAACCAAAGGGGCGCCAGTTCAATTCCCAGTCGGGCACATGCCTGGGTTGCAGGCCAGACCTCCAGTAGGGGGTGCGCAAGAGGCAACCACACATTGATGTTTCTCTCCCTCTCTTTCACCCTCCCTTCCAAAATAAAATCTTTAATCAGCCGTGATTAAGAGCGCAACCTCTGATGCCCTGGCTGGTGTAGCTCAGTGGATTGAGTACGGCCTACAGGTCATCGGTTCCATTTCCAGTCAGGGTACATGTTTGGGTTGTGGGCCAGGTCCCCAGTTGGGGGATGTGTGAAAAGCAACCCATCACTCACACATGGATGTTTCTCTCCCTTCCTTCCCCTCTCTCTAAAAAGAAATAAATAAAATTAAAAAAAAAAAGAGTCCACGCTCTGAGATCAGACCCCATGGAGTCAAAAACCAGTCCTCTCTTTTCCTGAGCCTTGGGAACTTGGGCAAATCACTAAGCCCTGGGAAACAGAAAGCAGAGTGAATGGTGGTGGCCAGGGACTGCGGAAGGGAGAATCAGGGAGTTGTTTAATGAGGCTTAAATGAAAGAATGCAGGTGCTTGTGGTCCCCAAACGGGGACTGGTTTTTTGGAAGACAATTTTTCCAAGGGGGGCAGGCCTGGGAGGACTGGAGGTGGAGCTCAGGCAGTACTGCGAGCAAAATTCTCCTGCCCACTGCTCACCTCCTGTTGTGTGGCCCAATTCTTAATGGACCAAGGACCGGACCAATACCAGTCCGCGGCCCAGGGATTGGGGACCCCAGCACAGATATCTCCCAGAAACATGTTTACTATGAGCTCCCATGTTCAAACACCCATGTCAATACTCTGGAAATGCCCTACTTTCTCAGTGCCCCAGAGCACTCCAATTTCTTTAGCTTTCTTACTACTGCCTTCATTTCAGACCCAATTCTTATAGCATTAACTTCTTCAAGTGTCAGAACGTGGAGGAAAGGGGATACGTTGTCATACGTATTTGTTTATAGAAAAAAATTGAGAATTAGTTTCTCACCTCAGGACTTGGGGGGAATAGACACATCCGCTATCATGTTGTCTTGTTAGCAAAGGTCCCTATTAGGCCCATATCATAGGCAAAACCAAAACAAAACAACTCATTTTGGGTCTCCGTAAAGAAAAGTTGGCCTCCTGAGTAGGCTTCACACAGGCCCACTAGGGGTAGCTATCTTCCCACACAGCCAATTCAGAACAGGGAAGCATTCCACCCAGAAGCCTTTGGTAGCACAGGTCCCACAGCTAAAAGTCCAGAGGGTAACTCAGAACTAGCAGGTAACCGTCCCAGTGTATTCACTAACCACCAGCTCTTGTTTTTTTTTTTTTTTTCTACCTAGAAACAGGCCTAAAGATCAAACACACAAGGTCATTGGAAACAGGGCAAAATTACTACCACATTCCTTAACTTGCAAGTCTGGATTCATTTCTTTCTCCTCTGAATTCTACAGCAATCACTGCTTGTCTATCTCATCTTCCCAGCCCACTCTAGGTATCATCCAGTGTCAAATATCTCTGCTCCAAGTGACTGCTTTCAGGACAGTATTGCATCTGGGGGGTTGCTGAACCAGACCAAAACTCTTGGGCACAAAACCCACTTTTGAATGCCTAACTCAGCTCCTCATCTCTGTGAGGAAGAAAATGCATCTACACTCACTCCTACTTGTTTATTATCTCCAAATACTCCTAGTATATATGGTGGGCAGCTGGGCACTCCGGTCGCACTGATGGCTGAGGGCCTAGATGATGAAGTACAGCTAGAACACCTGACGTCTGAAACAAAAGTCCAAATATGCTCCCCCATAACAATCTGTCTATGAAAGGGGTGAGGGTGTTCAGCAAAAGTCCCAGGTACTTTGGAAGGCTGTTTTGTACAACTGACCCATTTATTCAGCCCACATATTCATTATACTATTTTATCCACTTGTGCATACATTTAAAATTCTCCACAGTTAAAGAATTTTATAGCACCAGCTAGTGTGGCTCAGTGGATTGAGTGCTGGCCTGCGAACCAGAGGGTCGCCTGTTCGATTCCCAGTCAGGGCGCATGCCTGGGTTGCATGCCAGGTCCCCAGTCGGGGGGGTGCATGAGACAACCACATATTGATGTTTCTCTTCCTCTTTCTCTCTCCATTCCCCTCTCTCTAAAAAATAAAATCTTTTTCTAAAGTTTTATAGTAATACTAAAAATACATCCAGCCCTGACCAGTGTGACTCAGTGGGTTGGGCATCATTTCACAAAGTGAAGGGCCACCGGTTCAATTCCTGGTCAGGGCACATGCCTGGGTTGTGGATTTGATCCCGGGTTGGGGGTGCGCGAGAGGTTACCAATCAATGTTTCTCTCTCACATTGGTGTTTCTCTCCATCTCTTTTTCCCTCCCTTCCCCTCTCTAAAAACAAATAAGTAAAACAAAAGATTAAAAAATATATCCAAAATAATTGAAAACAGAATCTTGAAGAGCTATTTGCACACCCATGCTCATTGCTTCATTATTCACAAGAACCAAGAAGTGGAAAAGTGGAAGCATTCTGAATGTCTATTGGTAGATGAACGGATAAAAAAAATGTGGCGCATAAAGGTATATATTTTTAAAAAGAGGCGTCTTGGCTGGTGTAGCTCAGTGGATTGAGCGCCCCGCCTGCGAACCAAAAGGTCGCAGCTTCAATTATGAGTCAGAGCACGTGCCTGGGTTGCGGGCCAGGTTCCCCAGTTGGGGGCGTGCGAGAGGCAATTTATTGATGTTTCTCTCACACATCGATGTTTCTCTCCCTTTCTCCCTCCCCCTAATAAGTAAATAAATAAAATCTTTAAAAAGTAAAAGATGGAAATCTTTTCATATGATACGCCATGCATTAACCTTGAGGACTCAATGTTAAGTGAAATAAACCAGTCGTAAAAATCCAAATACCACATGGTTCCAATTATAACAGGTATCCAGAAGAGTGAAACTTACTGAAATAGAAAGCAGAGTGAATGGTGGCGGCCAGGGAATGGGGAAGGGAGAATCGGGGAGTTGTTTAATAGGTAGAGAGCTTCAGCTTTTTAAAAGATTTTATTTACTTATTTTCACACAGAGGGGAAGGGAGGAAGAGGAGAAACACCGTTCAGCGAGGGAAACATTGATCTGTTGCCTCTCGCATGCCCTGCAAACCCCCCCCCGCCCTCCTCCCGCCCCGTGTGCCTCGATCTGGAACGGAATCGTGACCCTTAGTTTGGTAGACCGGCCCTCAATCCACTGAGCCACACCAGCCAGGGCTAGGGTTTCAGTTTTGCAAGATGAAACAATTCTAGAGATTTGTCGCACAGCAATGTGAATATAGTTAACAATACTGTATTGTACACATAAAATGGTTAAAATTCAAAGGTGATACTCTTTTTTTTAAAGTAAAAGGTGTGGGAGCTCTAAGAGAAAAGGCTAGGAATTAGAAGAGAAAGGCCAATATTGTGTTTTTCACCTATTTGAGAAAAGCTTGTTTACTTCAGATCCAGCACAATGCTGCCCCCTCCCCATCACCACCACTATCCACACTGCCCCAAATACTACCATGGGCAATGAACTGCTGAGGGACTCAAAAAAGGTACAAAGTAAAAAGAGTGGTAGAAGCTTAACGTGCTGTGGTAAAGGCAGGACTTACAAAAAGGCAATAGTGCACGGCAATGCATGGCTCAGAGGGAAAAAAGTTGCTATAGGGAAGCAAAGGGAAACTAAAAACTGAGGGCCTTCTATAGGCATTGTGTAGAACAGGGGTCCGCAACCGAGGGGCCGCAGACCGCCTCAGCCAGTTTGGAAGTGGCCGCAAGCAAAGCTCTCCCGAGCTCCGCCTCCTGTTCCCCCCTTCCCCCATCCACAGTGGAGGTGATCACCTGAACTCCGCCCTCCGCACCCCGACTCCCCAGCGGAGAGCAAAGCTCACCTGAGCCCCGCCTCGTGTTCCCCCCCCTTCCCCGCATCCACAGCGGGGGAGTGAGGCTCACCTGAGCTCCGCCTCCTACCGTCATCCGCCTCCCGCCCCCGCCACCGTCCTCCACGAAACCGGTCCGCTGTGCCAAGGTTGGGGACTGCTGGTGTAAAGTACTTGTACGCATCTTTTCTTATTTTTAACCTCACAGTAGCATTAAGTAACCGTTAGAACAGCTTAGAGATCTTCAGGGCGCCTCTAGGATTGGAAACTGGGAGAGGCCTGGAGCTGCCAACACCAGCACCCCAGAAGTATCCCTTCCTTGTTAGCCATTTACTGTTAACCTTGGAATTATAGTTTCTTCTCAATCCTCCTACCTCATCTGACAAAGTATCGTTCATGTGTACAGTCTGTACTGCAGTCACTTTTCTCCTAGGTTGAATACACAATATAAAAGACCCAATAACAGTGAAAACAAGAATGCAGCTCAAAGCACTACTGTTTGTACCTCATTCTCCTCCAAGTCTCACCCTTCGGCGAGTCTCAGTCTAATCCACTTGGAAATCACTGAGACCAAAACGATTCAGCAGAAGACCCCCGTTTTTATTTACTACTTTCTGCAACCGAGTTATCCACTAAGTTGGCGGGGCGCGGGGGAAGGTTGCTCACAGTGAACACTGATTTCTTTGGTTCAGGTGCAGTCAAGGAAGATTTCATGCGGCTGGAGTCGAAGGAAGCGGGGGGACTATCCCGCGCCTGGCACCTTCCCCACGGAGGCAATCCCAGTGACCCATCAATAGCCAGAACAAGCCCGCTGGGCTCGTCTCTCACATTCTCCTCCACCAAGGGTGGCGGGTTCGGGGACTCCATCTGGATTGTTGAGCCTGAGGCAGAGAGGTGCCCCACGGTGCCCCACATTGGATTCACAAACAGAGGTGGCTCACCATCCCCCGCTACACGTACAGCCCAGGCAGATCCCTTCCATTCATCAGACTGAGGTCCCAGGGATGGGGAGACTCGACAAAAGAGCGGATGTGGGTACCGCCTGGGATAGGGGGTTCTCAGTAGATTACCCGGCAAAGTGACCGTGGTCCCGCGCTGTTCAACAGCCTCCGGCAGAGCCTCCCGGCGTCTCTCACTGGGTTCTGCAGGAGCGGCGGGCTCAGCACCACATCCGGGCAGCGACCTGAGTCCCACCCCGTCGTCGGACGCAGTCTGCACTCCGCGCCCGGAGACCTCCTGGGAAGTGCAGTCCTGGGACCAGCCTCTTTCGCGCGTCACAGGGTCCTAAACCACGCCTCCTGGTAATCGAAAATTGCTTAGATCCTGACCCCGGGACCAGTTCCCGGGTTCGAGGGTCCCCCAGCCTCACCTTTCCCTTGGCAAAGTGAGGCCACCCCTTCATCCCCAGCGCCCCGTTTTTCCTTAGGACCAATAGTAACATAAAGAGCCGGTTAGGGAACTGAGAAAGTGTGAGGAAGGATGGAAGCGATCAAAGAAAATAATGTAAATGAGCAAATTAGGGTTGCTCTCTGTCATATATTAGTTTGCATTTTCTAGAGTTTTACATAAACGGAATCATGCAGCATGTACTTTTAAGAACAGCTTTATTGAGATATAAATTCACTTACCAAACAATTCCCCATTTATATTGTACAATTCAATGGGTTTTGTATGTTATATGATTATTTTTTTAAACTTGGTAAATATATATAACAAAATTTGCCATTTTAACCTTCTTTTAACTGTATAATTCAGTGGCATTAATACAGCCACAATATTGTGGAACCATCACTGTTGTCTATTTCTAAAACTTTCTCATCACCTCAAACAGAAATTCTATACCCATTAAGAATAACTCCACATTCCGTCCTTCCCATTGACCCTGGAAACCAATCTTTAGTCTACTTTCTGCCTCCATGAATTTGACTTTTGTAGCTGCCATTCATCTATTGATGGACATTTCTCTCATTTCTAGTTTTTTACTATTATGAATAATGCTGCAATGAACATTACTTGTACAAGAATCTGGTTTTGTTCATTTTCCTCTATTTTTTCTATTTCAATGATTTTCACTTTGATCTTCATTATTTTTCTTCTTAAACTTCGTTTTTATTTGCTCTTCTTCATTCTGCTGAAGTGAAAGCCTAAGTCATTGTTCTGAGAGCTTTCTGCTGATCTAGTAGAGCTGTTTAGTGCTTAAAAAGTTATCCCCAAACTAGTGCTTTAGTCAACTTCAACAGACTATTTTTTAGAGCAGTTCTAGGTTCACAGCAAAGTTGAGCAGAAACAACAGAGAATTCCCACATCCTCCCTGCCCCTGCCACACACATATTCACAGCCTCCCCCTCTGTCTCAACATCCCGTATCACCAGAGTAGCATATTTATTACCATTGATGAACCTAAATTGACACATTGTTATAATCCAAAGCCTACATTAGGGTTTAGTCTTGGTGTTGTACACGCTGAGTTTTAACAAATGCATTCACCATTATAATAGCACACAGAATAGTTTCGCTGCTTTAAACATTTTCCGTGGTCTGACAATTCATCCCTCCCTCCCCCCAGACCCCTGGCAACTACTGATCTTTTTACTGTCTCCATAGTTTTGCCTTTTCAGAATTTTATGTAGTTAAAATCATACAATACGCATAGTCTTTTCAGATTGACTGCTTTCATTTAGTAATATGCTTTTGAGGTTCATTCATGTCTTCTCATCACTTGATATTTCATTTCTTTTTAATTAATTTTTTAAAAGATCGTTTGTTTCTTTTATGAGAGAGGGGCAGGGAGAGAGAAAGATGGAAACATCAATATGTGGCTGCCTCTCGTGTGCCCCCCACCAGGCACCCGACCCACAACCGAGCCATGTGCCCTGACAGGGAATTGAACTGGCAACCCTTTGGTTCACGGACCGGCACTCAAGCCACTGAGGCACACCAGCCAGGGCTCATTTCTCCTTCTTCTTCTTTTTTAAATAGAGTTTATTTTTAGAGCAGTTTTGGGTTTACAGCAAAATTAAATTGAAAATACAGAGAATTCCCATATATTCCCTAACCTCCCCCCACACACAACCACCCCCATGATCAACATTCACCGGAGTGGCACATTCGTTAGAGCTGTTGAACCTACACTGACACATCGTCATCACCCAAAGTTCAGTTTATATTAGGGCTCACTCTTGGTGTTGCACATTCTATGAATTTTGCCAAATATATGATAACATGTATCCACTATTATAATAGCATACAGAATAGTTTAACTGCCTGAAAAATCCTCTGTGCTCTGTCTATTCATCTCCCCTCTAATCCCTGGTAACTACTGACCTTTTTACTATCTCCAAAGTTTTTTAACTTTTTAAGAAGGTCATATAGTTGGAATCATATGATGTGTAGCCTTTTCAGATTTACTTCTTTCACTTAGTAATATGCATTTGAGGTTTCTCCCTGTCTTTTCTGGCTTCCTATCTCACTTCTTTTTAGTGCTAATATTCCATTGTATGGGTGTACTACAGTTTATCTGCTCACCTACCGAAGAAGGTCTTGGTTGCTTACAAGTTGGGCTACTTGTGAATAAAGCACTATAAACATTCAAATGCAGGCTTTTGTGTGAACCTAAAGTTTTCAGCTCCTTTGGGTAAATACCAAAGAGCAGGATTGTTAGACCATATGGTCAATGATCTTTTTAAAACAAGCTTTATTGAGGTATAATTTACATAACAAACTCACTCATTTTAAGCGTTCAATGAAATGATTTTTAGTAACTTTACAATGTTGTACTACTAATATCACAATCCAAACTGAGGACATTTGCATCACCTAAGAAAGGCCCCTTAGGCCCAGCTGCAGTTGGTCCCTGTTCCTAACCCTCAGGCAACCACTAATCTACTTATTGTCTCTATGAAGGTGTTTTTCCTGACTATTTCACATAAATGGGGTCACACAATCTATCTATTGTCTTCTTTGCATATGGCTGTTTTTATCACTTAGCATAATGTTTTTGAATGCCCTCCTTGTAGCAGACTGTATCAGTACTTCACCCCTTTTTATGGCAGAATTGGAATTTTTCTTTTTAAATCAAATTTATAGACGCAGGACATTTAAAAAGCTCATTTTCAGTTTATAGTTTGATGACTTTTGACAAATGTATGCACCCATGTAATTACTGCCCCAATCAAGAAATGTATTTCCATCAGCCCTAAAAGTTCCCTTTGTGCCTCTTTGCAGTCAATCCCCACCACCAGCTCTAGAGGATCACTGTTCTGCTTTCTGTCACTAAAGATTAATTATGCCTTTCTAGAAGTTCATATAAATAGAATCATACAGCGTGTACTCTTGCATCCACTTCTTTTGCTCAGCATAACATTTCCGAGATTTATTTATTTTTAATGAATTTTTACGTATTCATTTATCAATTAGAGAGAGGGGAAGGAAAGGAGTAAGAGAGGGAGAGAAAGAAACATCAATGTGAGAGGGAAACATTGATCGGTTGCCTCTCACATGTGCCCCCAACTGGGAACTGACCCCGCAACCCAGGCATGTGCCCTGACCAGGAATCGAACCCGTGACCTTTGGCTTTGCTGAATGACTCCCAACCAACTGAGCCACATCAGTCAGAGCATTTCTGAGATGTATTCATGATGTTAGCCATAACAGTAGTTCCTTCCTCTTTATTGCTTAGTAGTATTCAATTACATGGATATATAGCAACTTGTTTCCAGTTTGGGGCCATAAAGTGTAAATCTGCTATGAATATTGTATATAAGACTTTTGTGGGCATATGTTTTCATTTCTCTTGAAGAATACCCAGGAGTGGAATTTTTGGGTCTTTGAGTATGTGTTTAACTTTATATATTTCTTTTCCTTTTCTTTTCATTTTTTCTATTTTATTTTAAATTTTGTATATTTAACATTATAGGAAATGACTAAATAGTACAGCAAACTGGTTGTTCCATTTTATACTCTAATGCAGGAGAGTCCCAGTGGCTCCACATCTTCACCATCACTTAGTGTGTCAGTCTTCTTAATTTTAGCAATTCTAGTGGGTGTACACTGGCATTTCATTGTGGTTTTTATTTGCATGCTTAATGATTTGAGCAGCTTTTAGTTTACTTAATGGCCATTCATATATCTTTGTTTGTGAAGTGCTTTCTTTGTGAAGTTCAAATCTTTAGCCCATTTTGTTATTGTTTTCTTATATTGAGTTCTAAAAGTTCTTTATAGGTTCTAGACACAAGTCCTTTGTTAGACACATGTATTGTGAACACTTTCTCCCACTCTGTGGCTTGCCTTCCATTTTCTTAAATGAAGAAGCAGAAGTTTTTCATTTTGATGATGTCCAATCAGGTTTTCCTTTTATGCTCAGTGCTTTTTTTGGTTCTCTCCTATGTAAGAGATTATTGCCTATATTCTTATACGTTTTGTTACTATTGTGAATGGAATTTCTTTTTATAACAGTTTCTACTTAGTTACTCCTTATATTTAGGAAAGTTATTGATTTGGGTATTGTAAGGGGCCATCTTGCAAGATAAACATTTGTTTTTTGAAGTTTTTATTTATTTTTAGAGAAAGATGAAGGAAGGGAGAAAGGGAGGGAGAAAAACATTGATGTGTGAGAGATACGTTGGTCACACACCCCCAACCAGGGACTTGCCTGCAACTCGGGCAAGTTCCGTGACTGGGAATGGAACAGGTGACCTACTGGTGCGCAGGCCGGCACTCAGTCCACTGACCCACACCAGCCAGGGCTAAATGTTTGTGTTTTTTGTTTAATAACTTGTAAGTTGATTTTTGGGATTTTCATATCAACTAGAAATAATGACAGTTTTGTCTTTACGTTGCCAACATTTATACCTCTTATTTTGATTCCTCATTTCACAGTATTGGTTAAGACTTCCAGCATAATTCTAAATGGTAGCTAAGTTACCTATGAAGGTCTGCTATTAGGTTTCAGGGAATAACAGTGAGACTGGAGAGAAAAGCTAGAGGCACACAAAGGAAGAATCAATAGACCCTGGTAACTGAATAAGGGGAAGAAAAGAGAATTGCAGTTTAGAAATAACTAGGACGACAAGCTCAAGAACGGGGGTGGGGGAGGGGGGAATGAAGCTGCCATTATCAGGTGATGAAATGAAGAGAGTTATGTGGTAGGGGGAAATCATTTCAATTTTAGATAGTTTAGTTTGAGTATATGACGGGTCTTTCATGCAGAAGTGTCCTGTAGGCATTTGGAAATAGAGAACTGGAGTTTGGGTGAGAGGCCTGGGCTGGAGACGAAGATTTTAGAATCATCAGCAAAGGTGATAGTTGAAACAATAATGTGAATTAGTTACTTGAAAGAAATAAAGTTAGAGAAAAAGAGTTCAACGCTGGGCCTCAAGGATGCACGTAGGAGGAAGTAGAAGAGCCAAGAAAAAATAGAAAAGAAGTATTTAGTACAGAAAAACATCTATAATAACTTTAAAAGTTTTAAAATACCCAACAATGTGGAATAGGAAAAAGTGATTAAGGGAAACCAGGAGTGAAAGAGGCAGATCTTCTGAAACTGTCAATTAAAATATCCCCAGGTTGACAATTGCAAACTAAAGCACTTTTGAGATACTAAGAGAAAATGAAACACTGACTAGGTATTAGGTGATACTGAGAAATTCTACATTTTATTGTGTG
This sequence comes from Pteronotus mesoamericanus, assembly GCF_021234165.1. Lineage (NCBI taxonomy): Eukaryota > Metazoa > Chordata > Mammalia > Chiroptera > Mormoopidae > Pteronotus > Pteronotus mesoamericanus. The sequence continues at coordinate 5,249,513 of NW_026555108.1, read as the reverse complement.
TGATAATGGTATTGTGGTTGTATTTTTTTAGTGTTTATCTTTTAAAGACAGGAGCCAAAATATTTAAAAGTGAAATTATATGATACCTAGGATATGCTTTGAAATACTCCAGCAAAATCTTAATAATCGAGGACTAGATAAAACAGTAACAACATGGTGTTGTTATTGAACTGGGTGATTGCTACAGGGGGTTTCATTATACTATTCTTTCTCCTTTGCCTTAAGTTTGAAAATTTCCACAATAAAAGGGTTTAAAATACTGTCTACAAGAAACTCATTTTAAATACAAAGACACAAAGAGGTTGAAGGTAAAGGAGTTGAAAAAGATATCTCATGCAAATAGTAACCAAAACAAGGAACGTTTGAGACTAGCTCCCAGGCATATGTATCAGTTTGGCTCAAATACACTCATAAAAACTCTCCAAAAAAAAAAAAAGTAACCAAAATAGAGCTGAGTTGACTGTGTTATCAGGAAAATAGGCTTTAAATCAAAAAAGGTTATAAGAAACCAAAAGAGGACATTACATAATGATAAATATTTGATCTAGCAAGAACATATATTAACCTAACATCAGAGTCCTAAAATATATGAAGCAAAAAATAACAGCATTGAAGAGATAAATGGACAGTTTTATAAATTGGAGCCTTCAGTAATCCACTTTCAAGAATGGATAGCACAATCAGACAGATCAATGCAGAAACAGAAGACTTGAACAAGAAATAAACCAAGATGACTTGTGACTAAGGCCTTCTGAATAGCCTCGGGAATGGGGGCTGGGGAAGCCAGGGGAACCAACCCTGTGATTAAAGGATTAGAACTTTTAGCCCCATTCCTTCACCCCAGGGGAGGAGAGGGGCTGGAGAGTGACTTAATCACCAATGGCTTTGTTGACTGGACCTAGTCTCCTGCACCGAAAGATCACAGGTTCAATTCTCAATCAAGATACACACCTAGGTTGGCATATGGGATTGCTGTTTCTCACACTGATGTTTCTCTCTCTCCGTCTCCTTCTCCCCACCCTCTCCATCCGTCGCTCTCTCCCTCCTTCCAGCCCTCTCTCTCCCTTTCCTTTCCCCCTCTCTAAAATCAATGACTGTATCCTCTGGTGAGGACTAAAAAAAAATATATATATATATTTTTATATGTTACGATATATATTAAAAAGTGGTATCTTATATATGTGTGTGAAAAAATATATATTTATATATATGTTACCATATATAGAGAGTCAGAGAGCAAGAGAGCGAGTGGTATCATATATATGATACCACTTTTATATATATATATTTATATATATGATACCACTCTTTTACTATAAAAATGACAATATCAGAAAGTCTGATAAGGTATTGTTTCCACAAGTGTGTGGAGAGAAAGATACTCTCATGTTTTGTTGTTGGATTGTAAATTAGTATAACTTTTGGAAAGCAACTTGTCAAAAAAAATTACAGGTAAATATATCTTTTTTATTGGTAAGTAACAGAAAACCCAATTCCAATAGTCTTAAACAATAAAGGATTTATTGGTTCATACAACTGCAAGTTCCAGGGAATGAGCAGGCTTTGCAATTGGTTTGATTCTGTGGATCAATAATATCACCAAAGACCTAATTTCCTTCCATCTGTCAGTTCAGCCTTCCATAGTGGAGCTTCAAGGTATATTTGACTCCCTTTCGGGTAGTAAAAGGACTGCAGCATTTGAAGGCTTCACATCAGATACCACACTGTTCAAAGGGACAAAGCTGCCTTCTGTTATCTCTCGCAGAAGAGCAAAGAACAAAAACAAAAAACTTCTCCCAAATACTTCCACAAACTTCCTATAACATTTCATTAATTTGAATTGGATCAATGGCCCATTCCTAAACAAATTCATTGACAGGACAATGGTACGCACTGATTGGCTAAGGCCTGGCTTGCCTAAACCAGCAGTCCCCAGCCCCAGGGGCCTCGGACAGGAATCTGTCCTGGCCTGTTAGGAACCCGGCCACACAGCAGGAGGTGAGCTTGAATGTAAAGCACTGGAATCATCCCAAGACTATCCCCACCCCACCTCACCCCACCATTCGGTGGAAAAATTGTGTTCCTCGAAACCAGTCCCTGGTGCAGAAAAGGTTGGGGACTGCTGGCCTAAACCTATCACTGAGGCATGGGGGGTTGAACCATCGACTTACCCTTATTGGATTACACACTGTAATACTGCCTGCCAAAAGCTGGTCAATTCCACCCCTTCAAAGTTTGTGACTGCTAAACAATAGGGAAGCCATGAAATGGTTGTTGGGGCAGGGAATCACATCAGACACAATATGCTTTAATACAGCAACCATACTTTTAGGAATTTATGCTACAAATATACTGGCACATGTATACAAATAAGTATGTTCAAAGAGACTGTAATAACAAGATATTGGAAACAACTGAAATGCCTGGATCAGGTTACATAAATTATGATGTAGTCATAAGGGGAGAGTAAGGCAGCTGTACATGTATTGATAGGACACAACTGCAAAGATATATTAAGTGGAAAAAGCAAAGTGAATAGCCTGCTACCATTTGTGGGGAAAAAAAAGAAGAGATGGATATATAGACACATTTATAAGTGAAAAAGGGAAACTTCTGTTTTCATCAATAAACCAGACCAGATAGACAGAGATATCCAAACACATGAGCACCCACATATTTATACACCCATTTATAATTGCGTGAGCATGGTTTGTATAGAATATATCTAGAAGATACACAAGAAACTGACAATAGTGATGGCCTCAGGAAAGGGAACTAGGGAATAGGAGCAGTGGTAGTATATAGCTTTCATTGTTTATCTTTTTATATTGCTTGACTTTCTGAACATGTGTATATATTTTTAGTTAAAAATAAAAATATTTAATTACAGGTTTCTACTTTTTTACCTGTCAGATTGCCCAAGATATAATAATACGTTTGTTAATAGTCAGCAAGGATGTTGGGAACAAGTCCTCACATAAATTGATGGTGGGTGTATAAATTTATACACCCCCCTTGGGACGCAATCTGGCAATACCTATTTAAACTAATAATGCACCTAATCTTTTATCTAGCACTTAAACATCTAGGATTTTATCCTACTGATATACATATTAGCAAATCTGCATGAATAAACATGTACTACAGTGGTACTTATAACAAAAGACTGAAAACCATTTAGATATCCATCAATAGAGGATTAACTAAATTATAGTATATACGTAAAACAGAAGTTAAATTTAAGAAGGTAAAATTCTACACAGCAATGAAAAAAAAAACAACTACGAATATATTCAACACCATAGATGAAGCTCACAATGTTGAATGAAAGAAGTCAGAGGCAAAACAGTACATACTTCGTATGATTCCACTTATATGAAATTCAAAAACAGGCAAAATTAATCTATGATTAACAGAAGTCAGAATGGCGTTAACCTTGGGAGTAGGTGATGACTGAGAGGGCACAAGGGGTCAGGTTTTATTTTTCAAAGATTTTATTTATTTACCTTTAGAGAGAGGGGAAGGGAGGGAGAAAGAGGGGGAGAGAAACATTGATCAGTTGCCTCTCACATGTCCCCCCAACTGGGGACCTGGCCTGCAACCCAGGCATGTGCCCTGACTGGGAATCAAACTGATGACCTTTTGGTTCTCAGGCTGGTGCTCAATCCACTGAGCCACACCAGGCAGGGCAGTGCATTTTATTATATGTAAGTTATAGCTCAGAAAATGAAAAAGGAAAGGAATAAGATAGATTCTATAATGATATGGGGTGAATTTGTCCATGAGTCCTTGCTATATGTTCCTTGACTTTTCTCTTCCTTGAATTTAAAAATATATTTTAGAGAGTGTTTAAGATCTTGGCTCCTAGAATGTCATCAGTTTGACTAAAATAAAGTCTTTTTTTAAATTAATTAATTTTTTTTGAGAGAGAGAGACATTGATTTGTTGTTCCACCCATTCATTCATTCACTGGTTGATTCTTGTATGTGCCCTGACTAGCAATTGAACCCACAACCTTGGTATATTGGGACACCACGCTAACCAGTTGAGCTACCTGGCCAGGGCCTCAAGTAAATTCTTATAAATATTAACAAAATATATGCATATATTTTAACTGTGTGTGGAGATCTATATATCTCCATCTATACACACATATATGGCGCACGGGCAGAAAAGTAGAGGAAACAATGAACAACCAACTCAACTGGGTAAGTCGTGGAGCAGACTTTTGCTCTGAAGTCATCTGATCCCTGGTAGCCTACAGCTTGTTTTTAAAGCATCACTTGCTGGTGATGTCTAATTCGAGTTCAGAGGGAGAAAAGAGAAAACAGTGGAGCAGCAGTATTTGCAGAGAAAATAGCTGAGAATTGATGACAGATGCCAATCTTCAAGATTCAGGCATTCCGAACAGGAAAAAAAAAAAGAAATCACCACCCAGACACATTTAGTAAAACTTCAGAACATTAAAGAGATCTTAAAAGGTGCAAGAACCCTGACCAGTGTGGCTGAGTTGGTTGGGCATTGTCCAGCAAAGCAATGGGTCACTGGTTTGATTCCCAACCAGGGTACACACCTGGTCTGTGGGTTAATTCCCAGTTGGTCGGGGAGAGAGGCAACCCTTTAAAGATTATATGTATGTATGTATGTATGTATGTGTGTGTGTATGTATAGAGAAAGGGGGAGAACTGGCAGCCTACGTATGTGCCCTGACTGAAAACTGAACCAGGCTATGCCCAACCCACTGAGCCACACTGGTCAGGGCAAGAGGCCACCTTTAAAAAATAAATAAATAAAAGGAGCAAGAGACTCTATTTATTGAAGTATATAACACTACCAATGCCATATTCTTGTCCCCCAAAAGAGGAAAAAAATAGAACCTGAATGTAAATCTAATTAAGCTTCCAGATCTAATCAATATTCAGGAAATACAAGGATCAGGAACAACACCACAGGGGTGCAATCACTAAAAGCCATTCTATGAGAAGTGCTATAGGACAAACAACCCAATTTCTTCAACAATAAATCCAAGGAAGGGGAGGAAAAAAACTGCGGGGGAGGAGAAGGAAAGGGCACCTATAGATTAAGAGATTTAAAAAAACATGTCAACCAATTGCAGTATATAAGCCTTATTTGGATCCTGATTTTAAAAAAACTATGAATAAGCACACAAACATTTATGAGACAATCAGGAAAATTTAAACAGTGACAGTACATTTGATGATATTAAAGAGTTGTTAGCTTTTTATTTTTTAAAAGGTTTTATTTATTTATTTTTACAGAGAGGGGAAGAAAGGGGGAAAGAGGGAGAGAAACATCAATGTGCGGCTGCCTCCCGTGCATCCCCTGCCTGGCGACCTGGCCCAAAACCCAGGCTTGTGCTCTGACTGGGAATCGAATCGGCGACCCTTTGGTTCACAGGCGGGCACTCAATCCACTGAGCCACACCAGCCAGGGTGAGTTGTTAACTTTTTAGAGGTGGTGGTTTTACTGTAATGCTTAAGAAAATCTCTTATATTTTAGAGATACATACCAAAATATTTATGAATGAAATGAAATGCTATGATACTTGCTTCAGACTAACCTTGGTGTGCACGTGGAGGAGCAGAGGCTAGGGAAATATGGCAGATCAAACAAGATTGGTCACGAGTTAATAATCACTGAAGCTGGGTGACAGATACATGGAGATCCAGTATACTATTCTCCACTTCTGTTTGAAATTTTTCAGAATGAAAGTAGGAAAAAAAGAGCCAAAAAGAAAAGGCAGATTACCTACAAAGAAATGACTGACAGCTGATATATCAGCCAAAAAAATCAAGGTTTACAATACTGTTTATGGCATTGCATATCCCATATCCCTTCCAAATCCCTATTGCATAAAGTGTATAAAACAACGTGGAGCCCTGGCTGATGTGACTCAGTGGATTGAATGCCAGCCGGCCTGCAAACCAGAAGGTCGCTGGTTTGATTCCCAGTTGGGGCATATGCCTGGGTTGCGGGCCAGGTCCCCAGGTCGGGGCACACAAGAGGCAACCACACATTGATGTTTCTCTCTCTCTCTCTCTCCCTCCTTTCCCCTCTCTCTAATAATAAATAAATACAATCTTAAAAAATAAAAAAATCAAACAAAGTAGTCACTTATGTAAACCAAAATAGCTGTCAGTCAGCTACGATACTTTGGTTTAAGAGGGAAACTACTTAAGTCAGAGCAGACACATCCGGCAAGGAGACATGCCTAAGATATCTGCACATGTGATCAGAAGAGCCATGTCTGCGGAGCAGGACCACCCGTAGGTAGGCTCCTGGGGAAATTCCCCACTTGCCAGCAGGGGTGTCAAGCAGAACAGCCATGTACCACTCATAGACACCTGGGCCAATTCCACACTTGGCATCAGGGGTGCCAAGACATTTATCAGAAAGACCCTGGAGGGTGTAGCACACCACTTTCAGGGTATGACTGAGGCGGGCCCCAGACCACTGCTGAGACAGCCGAGCTCCACACGCCAGAGCGCCGCTCCACGCCACACTGATCTTCCTTGACATCGGCCACCGGAGGCTCTGCCCTGCTGGACTGGGGACTGCAAATGCCCACTGCCCGCCTGGCTCCGGAGATCCTTCCTTGCACGATGCTGACAACTCCCTTGCTCACCGTGCTGTCTCCTGGACCTGCAGGCTGAGGCTCTGGGACTTGGGTTCATTATTCCCCCATTGATTGTGCTCTGTGTGTGTGTGTGTGTGTGTGTGTGTGTGTGTGTGTGTGTGTTATATTTCTCTTAGATTGTTATAGTGAGAGTAGGATGTTAATGTATGTTGATGTTCTACTTTGACTGAACCTGCATGCAATAAAAGCTGAGTGCACAGCATAGTTACTGTGTGTGACTCGTGTCTGTTCCTTTGTGCCGCGCTGCTCAGCGGGCAGCTAGCCGAGCAGTTGCCTGGCTGACTTATAGGAAAGACTGTATTACAAACATATGCTTGTGACAGTCATAAAATGTCCTTGTTTATTTATATATGATATATAGATAATTTAAGAGAATCAACTGAGATACTATTAAACAGAAGAGTTTAGGTTTTTTAAAAATATTTTATTGGTTACGCTATTACAGTTGTCCCAATTTTTCCACCTTTGCCCCTCCTCCACCAGCATCCCCGGCTCCCTCAGGCAATCTTTATACCAGTTGTTCACGGCCTCGGGTCATGCGTATTTCTTTGGCTACTCCACTCCCTATATTGTACTTTACATCCCCATGGCTATTGTGTAGCTACCTATTTGTGCTTCTCAGTCCTCTCACCTAGAAGAGTTTAGGTTTTAAATCAGTAACTTCTCTATAGAAAAATATTATCTGACCCTGGCCGGGTAGCTCAGTTGGTTAGAGTGTCGTCCCCGATATGGCAAGGTTGTGGGTTTGATGCCAGATTCAGAGCACATACAAGAATCAACCAATGAGTGCATAAATAAGTGAAACAAACAAACAAAAAATCAATGTTTCTTCCTCTCTCAAAACCAAAAAACAAACAAACAAAAAAAAACCCCAATAATCCAAATGGAGGAAAAAAGATCCCATTTACAGTAGTTAAAAAAAATGATGGGAATAAACCTAACAAAAAATGTACAAAGTGTTTACATGAATAAAACTATAAAACATTGCCCTAGCCAGCATGGCTCAGTGGATTGAGCGCTGACCTGTGAACTGAGAGGTTGCCGGCTGGATTCCCAGTCAGGGCACATGCTTGGGTTGTGGGCCAGGTCCTTGGTTGGGGGCGTGGGAGAGGCAACTGATCAGTGTTATCTGTTGCGCATTGATGTTTCTATCCCTTTCTTTCTCCCTCCCTTCCCCTCTCTCGAAAAGAGAATAAATGAAATCTTAAAAAATATTACTGAAGGCTACAACTATGAAGATATGACAAATGGATAGATGTACAATATTCCTGAAGGAAAAGTTTCATGAATTTTAAAATTTCAAATAACTAAATTTATATAACAATCCCATCAGGATTTGGGGGGATAGGGTGTAAATACTCAAAACAGCAAGGTGGTTCTGAATTTCATCTGGAAGAATGTGCAAAAAGAGCCAAGAAACTTTTAAAAAGGAGAATTGAGGGAAGACTTACCTACCAGATATCAAATTATTATATAAAGCTGTGATATGGTTCAAGAAGAGACAAACATATCAATAGAATTGAATAGAGAGGCATTTACATATAGCAGTTATGTATATGACAAATATAACATTTCAAATCCCTTCTGAGACACCTCTAAAAGTACACTAAAATAATACATAAAATATATACAAACCCCAAAGGACAAAAAGTTCCAAGGGTTCTCCAGAGACAGGAAAGCCATTTGAAAAATGGTAGCTGAAATAGTATCTGAGAAGAAATTTTGGTCTAGTGTAGAGAAGGACACAGATGAGAAGGGGCCATTTCACCAGTAAAACTATGGGAAGCTCCAGGATCCAAGACATCAGGTACAGCATGACCCATGGGAACTGAAAAGAGAGTTTAATTAAAAGTCTGTACATGAATATTTGGTTAAAAATTCTCACCTCTCCTATAATCAGAGAAAATATAAAATAAAAATGAGATACTATTATTTAAACACCTGGTTGGTAAAAAGAAATAATCGATAACGTATTGATGAGGGTCATGGAGAAACTGGTTCCTCATACACTGTTGAGTTCTCATGTAAATTGCAACAGCCTTTATGGAGGAAAATGGAGCAGCATCTATTAACATTTGAGATACATAAGAATGCATATGTTACCCTAGCTGGTGTGGCTCAGTGGGTTGAGCGCTGGCCTGCGAACCACAGGGTCACCAGTTCAATTCCCAGTCTAGGGCACATGCCTGGGTTGCAGGCCAGGTCCCCAGTAGGGGGCACATGAGATGCAACCACACATTGATGTTTCTCTCTCTCTATTTCTTCCCCCTTCTCTAAAAATAAATAAAATATTTTTTTAAAAGAATGTGTATGCCTTCTTGCAGCAATCCTCTGCTTATGAATCTATCCTCAAGAAATATGAGCACAAATATTCAAAGATATATGTACAATGGTTTTCATTGCTGCATAATTTGAAATAAAACATTGCAAACAACCTAAGTATTCTTCAATAAGGAAATAGTTAAATAAATTATGGCATGTCAATATAATAAAGTACTATGCAGCACAAGAAAGAATGTCAGAGATTTATACATATTTTTCTTGAAATCTATACATATTAACATGGGAATATCTTCAAGGACTATAAGGTGATATGTTCAAGTCTAAGCAAGTTACAGAAAGATATTACAGAATGATTCCAGATTGGTCAAAAATGAAAAAAAAGTCACTTCTTCATATGTATGTAGGTTTCCACTCAGACTTTTATTTTATTATATCTCTACATGTTGTATGCCAATATATATTGGCGAATGCATAGAAAATGTTTGAAGGCTATACATCAAACTACTAACCGTGATGTTCTCTGAAGAATAAATTTAAGGCTTTAAGTATTTTGTTTTCCACTGTATTCACTTCGGCAAGTTTTTGTTTTGTAAAGACGAAGGAAACTCTCATGCCGGGAAGTTGAGTATTTAAGTGTCGCATTGATACAGACGATTCTCAACTCTATCTTCAGTGCTGACTTTTCTCATTAATTCTAATTCTGCATTTATAATTAACTCCCGGCTAGCATTTTCACTCATGTTTTGCCATCATTTCAAACTTGTATCTAAGATAAAATTCATTATCAGAATATCCAAATAGTATTAGTTCTAGTTCCTCATTTTCCTATTTCTTTTTTTTTCCTAGGTTCATAATTTATTGTACAAATTGAGTGTCGCATGATGAGTTGAGATTAGCTTTTCCAGGCATGGGAAATTAACAGATGAGGTACAGTTGAGAATCCTTTTATGTTGCTTTCACAGCTGGATTTTTTAAATAATATATTTTATTTATTTATTTATTGTTGGTGGGGGAGAAGAAGAAAGAGATGGAGAGAAACATCAATGTGTGGTTGCCTCCCATGCACCCCCTATTGGGTACCTGGCCCTCAACCCAGGCATGTGCCCTGACCGGGAATCAAACCAGTTACCCTTTGGTTCTCAGGCCGGCGCTCAATCCACTGGGCCACACCAGCCAGGGCTGGATTTTTTTTTAGGTCTTAACTTAAAGTATAAAACCAGCAAAGCAATGCTTCCATATGTGGTCAGTACACAATTCATTTGACCTGTGAGAGTGTAAGAATTGAAATATTTTTGATACCAGTGAATTGGAATTGGGCATTAGTTTCTGGACCTGCCATGATTTCAAGCTTCTGAAAAGCACAAATTCTGCAGGCTGTGTCCTTCACCGTATAGAGCTACACCCTCATTTTCTTATTTCTATTAAAAGCATTAGCCTTCTGTCCTGGCTGGGTGTGGTTCAGTGGATTGAGCACTGGCCTGTGAACTGAAGGGTCACTGGTTTGATTCCCAGTCACGGCACATGCCTGGGTTGCGGGCCAGGTCTTAAGAAGGAGGCATGCGAGAGGCAACCACACGTTGATGTTTCTCTCCCTCTCTTTGTCCTTCCTTTCCCTTCTCTAAAAATAAATAAACTAAAAATTTTTTTAAAAAAAGCATTAGCCTTTTTTTTTGTTTGTGTTTTGGTGAGCATTTTTTGACATTTTTTCATTGCTTTTATTTATTTATTTTAAATTTAATTTTATTGTATTTTATTTCCATTACCAATTAGTCCCCTGGCATTAGCCTTCTATCCATTACTTAAGCTTGAAGACTGGGAGTAGTCATCTTATACCCTTCCCTCCCATATCAGAAAAAAATAATCAACTCTACGGTATTTTTTCTTCCTTCTATGTAATATCTTACATGTCTCTTTCCTGTCTATTGTGTGGAAAGACTTATATACTAGTGAAAGAGAGAAATGATGTACAAGTAAAAATAATTGTGCAATAATATTGTTAACACTTTTATAATGCTATCCTGGACCAGGCACTCTTTAGATATGTTAACTCATCTAATACTCTTAATGACCCTCTGATATATGCACTGCTATTAATCCCATTTTATAATTGGGGAAAATGAGGCACATAGCTCTTAAGTAGTTTAAGGTCAGATAGCCGTAAGTAGACAAGTCAAGATTTGAACCCCAACAGCCTGATGTTATAGTTTGTCCTCTTAACTGTTAATGCGATATTGCTTCTTCTGTAAGGAAACCTCAGTTGATGTGGGCTATGGTGAAATCAAACAGGGTACTATGATAGTACCTTGGATAGTAGGTGCTGGTTTAGAGAGTATGGTCAAGGTCTCTGAGAGGTCATTTTTAGTGAAAGAACTCCACGGTTTCTCACTGTGGGTTTTGCTAATTGCACAGGTATCATGCAGTTAGTTCCTCTGTATTTCCTGCAAATTGGCAACTGGATCCAGAGACTAGATCAAACTTGGGTTCCATGGCTTTTGTATGGCTATAGATAGACATAATGTTTGATGTCTCTTTTTATCTTCTTAGAAGCTGTTAATACTTACTGTCTCTATCTGTTTATCAAGGATTGCAGAATGGTGATATTCTGGGTTTTTTTTTTTTAATTGAAAGAGAGGGAAAGGAACATTAATGGTTGCCTCTCACGTGCCCCCTACTGGGGACCTGGCCTGCAACCCAGGCATGTGCTCTGACAGAGAATCGAACTGGCGACCCTTTGGTTCGCAGGCTGGCACTCAACCCACTAAATCACACCAGCCAGGGCTGATATTCTATTTTTACTATATTTGTCTTCATTGGAATAGGTCTGTGAAAAGACATGCCTCTAACTATTTTGTTATCTAGTTCATCTAGAAAAGGGAGGATAAATGCTTGATTCTCTCCCTCTATTATTTTTATTTTTAAAAGATTTGATTTATTTACTATTAGAGAGAGGGTAAAGACAGGGAGAGAAACATCAGCGCATGAAAGATGCATCGATTGGTTGCCTCTCACATGCCCCCAACTGGTGACCTGACCCGCAACCCAGGCATGTGCCCTGACTGGGAATCAAACCGGTGACCTTGGAGTTCATAGGCCAGCACTCAGTCCACTGAGCCACACCAGCCAGAGCTGATTCTCTCCCTTTATTGTTGAATTTGCAAGGTAGTAAGTTGGTTTTCTATCATGAGTGGTGATATTTGAACTGAGACAGGAATGACAAGAAGGAGCCAGATATTCAAAGGCCTAGAGAAAGATATCCCCAGGCAGGGGAATCAAGACAGAGGCACTGAGGAGGGAATGAGAGTGGCTTAAACTCAAAGAACACAGAAGACCGGCATGGCCACATTACTTTTCACACCTACCTGTGGAACTACCGTATCTTGCCGTGTATAACGCGCACCCACATTTTTGGCCCAAACTCTCAGGGGAAAAAAAAAATCTTTCATTTTAATTTTCTAATTCAATTTTTAATTTATTTCTCTTTAGAAACAAAGCTAACTGTCATATTCCAGGGTATTATTTTGCATATGGATATCATTTTTGCTTTCTAGAGTTATACTTCTAATGCATAAGTATAAATAAAAGAATTAAAAACATTGCTATAGACATGGACTTGGTACTACCCATGTATCATGCACATCCTTATTTTTCCCTCAAAAACTTGGGCACAAAATGAGCATTATACACGGCAAAATACGGTACCTTGTTATAGGCTGACCGAGTCCCCCTAAAACTCATATGTTGAAATCCTAGCCCCCAGTGTGATGGGATTAGGAGATGAGGCCTTCGGTAGGTAATTAGGACTAGATGAGGTCATGAATGGGATGAGTGTCCTTATGGGAGTCATGACAGAGCTTGCTTTCTCTGCCCTCCACCTGGCAGAGGGCGCCCTGATCTTGGACTTTCAGCCACCAGAACTGTAAGAAATACATTTCTGTGTTTATAAACTACCCAGGCTATGATACTTTGTTACAGCAGCTGGAATGAAGACATATCTCTTAAATCCATCACTCTCTCCTCCACTCTTATTGTCATACCAACTTAGTCTGGGGAATCATACTGCAATGATCCAACTGGTTTCACTGCATGCAAGCTGCTCTTCCAGCCTACTCAGTTAACTCCTTACTTACCAAAAGCTTGCAATTCTGTGTATGATTCTTTTTGACAGGAATGCATCTTTCATTTTATAACAGATGTCACTGGCAAAATAAGATTCATTTATTAGAGGGAAATGTGGCTGCCACCAAAGAGCACAGGCTTTGCGGTCAGACTTGAATTTGAGTTCCAGCTCTGACACTTTATAGCTCTGTGACCTAGGGAAAAAATTATATAACTTCCCTGAGCTTCAGATTCCTCACATATTATAAAAAATGAGAATAATGTTTTTAAATACTATGGTCATGAGCCTTGGCTAGTGTGGCTCAGTCAGTGAGAGCATTGTCCCATGAACCGAAAGGTTGTGGGTTCAATTCCTGTTCAGGGCACATGCCTGGGTTGCAGGTTTGGTCCCCAGTCTGGGTGCATGCAAGAGGCAACTGATCAATGTTTTTTGATGTTTCTCTCCTGCTCTCCCCTCCCTCCCTTCTCCTCTCTCTAAAATCAATAAGCATATCCTCAGGTGAAGATAAAAAAATACACTATCATGAGATTTAGTGAAAATATATTCTCATTTGAGATACATATATGTGTATCTCAGAGAGAATAGAGAAAAATATATCTTTATTATAGTGCCTGAATTATAGTAAAAGCTCAATAAAGAGTAGTTTATTTAATTTTTAAATGACGCTTTCCGGGGGTGTCCAACCCACAGCCCACGGGCGGCATGTGGCTATGAATGCAGCCCAACACAAAACTGTAAATTTACGTAAAGCCTTTTTTTGCTCATCAGTTTTCGTTAGTGTTTGTGTACTGAATGTGTGACCCAAGGCAACTCTTCTGCTTCCAGTGTGGCCCAGAGACACCAAAAGTTTGGACATCCCTGCTACGCCATGCCTCTTGCAGAAGCTCTGGTTTCAGTGATGAATTCCACCTGCTTAAAACCTCAGTCATTGCTGAGAGCCATCCTGGAGCCATTTGAGAACATCCCAAACCTAAGGGCCCCACTGGGATCATACAAGAGGAACTTGACACCACGCCCCTTGAGCCTCGCAGAGTCCCTTTGACAAGCCTAACTGGAAACCAGCAAGGTCCTTGGTTGATCAATGGTATCTCACCCTGATACCATTTCCGAACACCTTTCCAAACAACTTCTATGTCTCCGATCACCTCATCTCTAAGCCCAGTGGGATTTCTAGGTACTTTACCTTTCACTGCACCCACATCAGTAATTATCTCCCAGGTACACCAGACTCAGAGCTGCTGTCTCTGGGACGCCTGCCTCCACCGTCCTCTTTCTTCCTTCCCGCTCCCCAAGCCCCAGAACACTGCTAGAAGGAGAACCAAGCAGACCAGTACGAGCTCACGCTGTCCAGTTTCAACACGGTCCTCACCGCAGCTCAGCAACCCTTTTATTTGTCTCATACATTCCCTGGCGCTCTCCCCACAGAGGCTATTCCAGACCTTTCTCTTTCTCCTCAAACTACAAATTCCAATCTCCGTGCTTCTCCTTCCACAGACTTCATATTAGATGCTTTCAGCAGATTAACTGTCCCTCCTGCAACACATCAGTAATAGCTTTCTCCCTTCCAGCCCTGTCCTCAGGCCATCCAGTTCCCTTCCTGGGAAAGCAATCAACGATCTCTTATTTATCCTTTCAGAGAGTTTTATGACTCTACAAGTGAAAATATGGAGAAGAGGGAACTCGCAGAAAATATGGAGAAGAGAGAACTCGCGCTGCTTGTTCAAGATAAGTAAGCTTTCGATAGGTGGCGAGAAAGGAGATGGTACTCCAAGCAGAGGAAACATCCTGGGCAAAAGCACAGAGGTGGAAATGAAAAAGTTATATTTAGAAAACAGGGTATAGTGAATAGAGTAATCCCCTGAGAAATAATCCCAGCTGCTGCCTGAAGTGCTACCTCTCCTTTTCCAGTTCTGACTTCAGCCTGATCATTCCTTCCCTGCCTGTCCTGCTCTACATACCAGCAGAGTGGAAATCTGACACTACATGGCCCCTCACCCATCCTATCTTGCCTAGACTTCTGTTACTATTTATTGAGCTTTGACCCCAACCATCTGTTTCGGTCCTGATAAAGAGGTCCTAGCTCCTTCCTGAGTCACTCTCCAAGCCAGAATCCTTCCATTTCTTTGGTCACATGGACAATTTCCTCACATCACTGGAAATAGGACAATAAATAAAGAAGATGCATTGTACAAACGTTATTGATTTTACCAATATACACAACAGAGGTCAAGGAAACAGGTAAACTATACAATGGAGATGTAATCAGCAAAACCCAGACTGTGTGAAACTCTACTGAAAAACAATCCAATTTCCTCAACCAAAAATTATAAGGAAAAGAAGAAATGAAGGGGAGCCTTTAGTTTAAAAGTGACATATAATACATATCCACCAATCAAAATGCATGGACTTTATTTGGAGACTAATTCAAACAAACAAAAAAAAACTGTAAAAACTTCTGTTAATTTTATGTGTGCTAATGGTATTACAGTTGTGATTTTCTTAAAAGGATCCTTACCTTTTAAAGATACATACTGAAATATTTAGGTATGGAATGTCATGTCTGAGATTTTCTCCAAATAATATGGGAGAGAAAACACAGATGAAACAAGAATGCCCAAGAGTTGATACCAGTTGAAGCAGAGTGGTAAATGAGGACTCATTATATTATTGTCTACTTTTGTACGTTTTAAATCCTCCATAAAAAAGTTTTAAAACAATGTTATTGAATTGCCAAGCATCTGACGAAAGTGTGTGTGTTATTCTGAAGGAGGGGAACAGGAGGAGCTGGAATTTGAGAAGAGGAAGGTCTGGAATAGCCTCTGTGGGGAGAGCGCCAGGGAATGTATGAGACAAATAAAAGGGTTGCTGAGCTGCGGTGAGGACCGTGTTGAAACTGGACAGCGTGAGCTCGTACTGGTCTGCTTGGTTCTCCTTCTAGCAGTGTTCTGGGGCTTGGGGAGCGGGAAGGAAGAAAGAGGACGGTGGAGGCAGGCGTCCCAGAGACAGCAGCTCTGAGTCTGGTGTACCTGGGAGATAATTACTGATGTGGGTGCAGTGAAAGGTAAAGTACCTAGAAATCCCACTGGGCTTAGAGATGAGGTGATCGGAGACATAGAAGTTGTTTGGAAAGGTGTTCGGAAATGGTATCAGGGTGAGATACCATTGATCAACCAAGGACCTTGCTGGTTTCCAGTTAGGCTTGTCAAAGGGACTCTGCGAGGCTCAAGGGGCGTGGTGTCAAGTTCCTCTTGTATGATCCCAGTGGGGCCCTTAGGTTTGGGATGTTCTCAAATGGCTCCAGGATGGCTCTCAGCAATGACTGAGGTTTTAATCAGTAGATCAAGCTATTTCCTTCTTTCAGCCTTGGTTTCCTCATTTATAAACATTTGGGGAAATGCGTATTTCACAGAGCAGGTGTGAAGATCCAGTGAAATAATGTGAGTAGATGTGGTCTTCTGTTCATCCTTGGTAGGTGAATACAATATCCATTAATCCTGAAGCTGATGTAATGTCACGGTAAATCTGTTAGCTCTTAATAGAACAGCAAAATCTGACTGTCAAGAAAATGCTATTTTCTTACTGAAACATTATAAAATTGGATGCTGGAGATGTGTCCCTCCTAAGAAAAAACACGCCAGCTTTCCTAATAGTCTGAGGCGAAAGCTATTTATGAAGAGAAAGAGGAGTAATAGTACTAATAATAGCAAACACTTATATAGTACTTGCTATATGCCAGACACTGTTCCAATTATGTGTTAGCTATTAGTACTATAATACACAGTTCTGGACTTCAAAGGAAAGATATATCCTAGAGAGAAAAATGTGTGAGTCATCTGTATGTGGGTGATATTTCAAATGATGGGCACAGACAGATTAAAGTGTCTAGAAGAGTTTCATATAAGACAGAAAACCTAGGGCTGAGTCCTCAAGAACTTCATCATTGAATGGCCAGTAGAAAAGGAAAGGAGACCGAAAGGCATGGCCAGAGATGTAGGAAGATAACCAAGAGGAGCGATGATGGGTCATAGAAGCCAATGTGTTTCAAGGAAGAAACCATCCCAGGTGTCAAGTTTTGCTTGAGCGATCAAGATGAGGACTGAAAGTAAGTATCTACTGGATTCAATGACTTGGTGGCCCCTGGTGACTTGATCACCACAGACTGAGGGGGTTGGAAGACAGACTGAAGAGTGTTGTGAAGGGGTTAGGAAGAAGGAAATGGAAAAAGTAGTTACTTCAAGAAGTTGAGTTATAAAGGAGAGAAGAGAGTTAAGTAGTAGCTAGAGAGGGGTGTGAACTCAAGGGAAATTGTTTTTGTTAGATTGGAGAGACTTGAGCATATTTAAATGCCAATGAAAATATCCAACAAGAGGGAAAGGTTGAATAAACAGGAAAGAGGAAGGATAACTAACAGTGTAAGGTTTCTGGGAAGACGTGAGAGGATAGGATACACAGCACTGTAGGAAGAAATGAGAAGTATAAAAGGAGATAGGGAGAGGATTTGCACTAATGTGAACAAATACACAGATTTCATGGTGGGAAGTAGGGGATTAAATTAGATAATGTGTGCAAAGCACTTAGCACAGTGCCTGGCAGGTTAGTTTGTATCAGAAATCGTAACTATGGTTGTTATTGTTATTAATGTTATACACCTGCTTGAAATTTTCTTATATTTGAGGCTTTGGGCTATGTAAAATGAGCTAGTAGACTGCTTTATCAATGCTATAAATTTGAAATTTCATATATGAAGTTTATATGCACTATGCAGCAAGGGTTACTTGAACTTTCTGATTCCTCACCTCCATCCTCTCCTGGATTTCTGGATAGTTGCTGGTCCCCTGATTTAAACAAGAAGATAGAAAAAAGTTGTACATTAAGATCAGTGCACTTTATGCCCCCAACTTGGGACCGCACCCGCAACCTGTGCCCTGACTGGAAATCAAACCAGTGACCTTTCGGTTTGCAGGATGACACCAAACCAACTGAGCCACACGGGCCGGAGCTATGGTCAATTGATTTTCAACTAGGGCGCCAAGACAATTCAATGGGGACAGAGAAGTTTTCAAAAAAAAAATGGTGCTGGGACAACTAGATATCCATATGCATAAATGTAAAGTGAGACCCTCTACCTCAGACCATATACAAAAATTAACTCAGGATGGATCAAAGTCCTAAATGTAGAAGCTAAAACTATAAAACTCTTAGAAGAAAAAAACTGAAGTAAATCTTCAGGACCTTGGATTAGGCAATGGTTTCTTGGATATGGCATCAAATAATAAGAAACCAAAGGAAAAGTAGATTAACTGGACTTCAAAAAACACCACTGAGGAAGTGGAATAACAACACACACAATGTGAGAAAATATTTACAAATCATGTATCTGACAAGAGACTTGTCTCCGAAATATATTTTAAAAACTCTTACAACTCAATAAAAAGACAAGTAACCCAATTAGCAAATGGGCAAAGGGTATGACTGGACATTTTTCCAAATAAGAGACACGAATTGCCAATAAGCAAATGTAAAGATGCTCAACATCATTAGCCAGCAGGGAAATGCAAATTAAAACCACAATGAGATTCCTCTGCACACCAACTAGGATGGTGATAATAAAATAAGACAAAGAAGTGTTGTTGAGAATGTGGAGAAACTGGAACCCTCTTACACAGCTGGTGGGAATATAAAATGGTGCAGCCTCTTTGGAAACAGTTTGGCAGTTGCTCAAAAGGTTAAAGTTACCATTTGACCCAGGAATTACACTCCTAAGTATATACCCAAGAGGAATGAAAACATATGTCTGCATAAAAACTTGTATTGCGCCCTAGCTGATGTGGGTGGCTCAGTGGATTGAGTGCTGGCCTGTGAACCAAAGGGTCACTGGTTCGATTCCCACTCAGGTCACTGGGTTGCAGGTCAGGTCCCCAGCAGGGGTGTGCACGAAATGCAACGACAGATTGCTGTTTCTTTCCCTCTCTTTCTCCCTCTCTTCTCCTCTCTAAAAAATAAATAAAATCTTTAAAAGAAAACTAAAAAAGCTTGTATTGTACATGGATGTTTACAGCAGCATTACTCATAATAGCCAAAAAGTAGAAAAAGCCCAAATGTCCCTCAACTGATGAATGGATAAACAAAACGTGCTGTATCACACAGTGGAATATTATCTGTTCGCAAAAAGGAATGAAGTCCTGATACATGTTTAACATGGTTGAACTTTGAAAATATTATGCTAAGAAGCCAGGCACAAAAGAACAAATAATGTATGATTCCATTCATATGAAATATCCACAGTAGGTAAATCCATGGAGGCATAAGGTAGATTGGTGGTTTCCCAGCGCTATGAGTTTGAAGGGAAATTAGGAGTGACTGATAATGGGTACAGGGTTTCTTCTGGAATGATGAAAATGTTCTAAGATTGATTGTGGTCACACAACTCTGAGTATGCCAAAAAAAATATTGAATTTTACACTTTAAACGGGTGTTGTAGGATATATGAATTGTATCTCAATAAAGCTGTAAAAAAAAAGTACATTTTCCATGGAGACTTCCTTTTCTACTTACAGTCCACATTAATTTCTCCATTCTCTCAGTTCCTACAGCCCTTAAAAACTGTACCGCACGATTTAGTGCTCAGTTGAACTACCTGATAATGTTTATTATCATTTCATGTAGATTAGCCAGGACTTGTCAGCCAGACTATAATTTTCCTGAGAGGAATGAATAAGTCTTCTGTTTCTCAAATATCTCTAAACCACCTAATACATAACTGGGCACATAGTAAGTACTCAGTAAATACCTGGCGGTTGTGAAGACCAGACTGAATGTTCATGTGTTTGTTTTCACACATGTGTGTCGAACACACTCAGAAGTTGGGGGGAATGAATACAATTTTAGATGGTGAGGTGAGAGAACGACACTATGTGAAACTGTGGAATACAAGATTTATTTAAGGGAAAAAACAGCAAGGTTTGGATACTTTTGTTCTCCCCTCCTTCAGCCTCCTGCTGCTCAGTATCACGTGGCCAACCATATCCTGGTCTCTGAGATCCTAAGAGAGTCATTGAGGTCCTGTCTAGATACTTGACTGTCTGGCATTCCTATTCCCCCATTGCTTCCTCCTCGTCCTCCTCCTCTGTCCAGCTCAGATCATCTGAATCCTCAGATTCTTCCTCATCCATCTCTAACCCAACCCCTGCCTTAGCCTTCTCAGCTAGTGCATCGGGGTGCTCCAGCTGGGCCCAGGATCCTGGGTCAGCCTTCACCAGGGAGATTTCAACCCGAGATGGCATCAAGGAGACAGAGCTCTGCTCCACGTTTATGACCTGAGGAAGAGGGAATAGCAGAGGAACAGAGAAAAAAAGAGAAAATGAGGAAATCAAAGGGATCGGGGTCAGGGTGGGGTGGTGATAAATGACAGGGAGAAAAATCCAAATGTAAGGTGGGGAAAAAGATGGAAGAATAAGACAACATAGTAAGGAAGAGAGAGAAGGAAGAAAGAAAGAAAGTGCAGAGGGAAAAGGGGGAGGAGAGGGGGAGAGAGAGAGAGAGAGAGAGAGAGAGAGAGAGAGAGAGAGAGAGAATTTCAAAGCAAACGAAGAGAAAACCTCCACTTTTTCCCACAGCAACTCCTTTCCTCAAGACACCCTCTCTTCGTTGCAGTCTGGCCCTTCTTTTTACCCCACCTGCCCTCCCTCCTGTGCCCCCTTATCTTCACTTACCCCCCAGAGCTTCATCTGTGCTTGGAATACACGGTTACCATCAAAGACAATGTGGACATGAAGCTGAGAGAAAAGAATTACAGGAGTGGTAACAATGCCAGAAGATCAAAAGGAGTCGTTACGACACCGAACCAGGACACAGGCGTGATCCGTACATCCACGGGTCAGTCAGATGACCACGACCTAATAGCTCTATCTTCCTGTCAGGGGACTAAGGAGCCCACATGTTAACTTCACACAGCAACTCTGCCTGTAGGATTGTAATATCACCCAATTCACTAGCCTCGTATCCAGCATCAGACATTCCTCACCTCAGTTTGACTGGCCTTCACCCAGTTGAACGCAGGAAGTGGAATCTGGCCATACACAGTCACCACTACCAGGGAATCTGTCTGGTGCCAGTCGTGACGGCAAGATGCTGGTAGCTAAAGAGATGTGAAATGGTGGTAAAAATGAACTCTTTTTAAATAAAGATTTTATTTATTTATTTTTAGAGAAAGGGGAAGGGAGGGAGAAACAGAGGGAGAGAAACATCCATGTGTGGTTGCCTCTCATGCGCCCCCGCTGGGGACCTGGCCTGCAACCCAGGCATGTGCCCTGACTGGGAATCCAACCGGTGACTCTTTGGTTCTGAGTCTGGCGCTCAATCCACTGAATCATACCAGCCACGGTTGAACTCTTACCCCAACAGGAGTTTTCACGGTTTGTGTGGAGAAGAGAGACAGGGCCTCAGAAAGATTAGCACCATCTTATATTGCAAAGCTTCTGGGCCGTTGAGGGATAAGGAGCAGTATCTTATTTGGTCCGTACAAAAGGGAGAAGATAGAGAGCTTGGCTATGAGGTACAGGGAGCAAAAATCATTTCTGGAAGTGGGTTCTAATCAAGAGTTCAGGAAAGTTGGAGCTCACCTGCTTTACCCAGTCATGTCTGCCAACTCTGCATCCTGGCTGTGCCAGGAATGCCCCAAAATCCAGGGTCTGGATGCCACAACAGCTCCAAGACTTCATCCTGAGGTGGGAAGATAACTCACCTGAATCCCTTTCCAATCCCACAAGCCCCCACTCCTATCTTATGATCAACACTGGGAGAAACCTTTCTCGCAGCCCACCCAGTACTCTTCCCTCACCCCTCATGGAATCGAGGTGCTCCTGGGTGGTAGGTGCATGGAGTAGCATCACTCTCAGGGCCTTGGTAAACCTTAGGTGAAAGAGAATAGAAAAAGAATCTGGTCATTCTAAAGTGTACCCCACACAACCTCCTATCTATTCCCAGTCATCCCTAGGGTGCAGTATCCCTCAGCCACATGCTTGAGCCCCAACAAACTCTCACTCACAGCATCACATCCTGGGTTCTGGCAGCTGGAACCAGTCCGGATCAGACTACTATCAAGTCCTAGGCAAGGGAACCAGAGTCAAGAACCTGTCCATTCCCTCCACCCAATTGCCTTTCACTAAATTCCAGTCTGTGAGGCCTGTCATTCTAAGGCCCCAGTTACCTGCACCAGATTCATGGTCTAATTCCTTCTGTTCCAACGCCATTTCCAGGGCTTGGGATATGTTTAGTGGAAGCAGCTTTGGAGGCAACTCTGACCTAGGGATGAGGGTGTGGTAATTTAGTTCTGACTCATTAACCGTGACTGACAGCTCCAACACTACCCAGTGCTAATGGAGTTGAAGAAGTGTGGGGAAAGTGGGGTCAGGGTTGGAGAAATGGGGTAGCAGCCCCATTGCCAATTTTTCTTTCTGTGGCATCCCAAACCCTTGACCTTGGGGAAATCCCCAGGACTTCTCTTGCCCATCTACTCAGTTGCTCTTAATCTCACATTTCTCTGTAGAGTCGCATCATTTCCTCTTCCTCTAATTAATTGTGGACCTAATATGACTTTCTTCTGTTGTGCACACTATTTCTGCAAAATTAACTTACTCTTCTTTGCAGCCTCCTGGCTGCCAATACTACTGCATCCTTTTCTTGTAAAACTATTTTAGCCTTGGCCTGGTAGCTCAGTTGGTTAGAAGCATCAACCCAATAGGCCAAGGCTGTGGGTTCAATCCCTGGTCAGGGCACATACAAGAATCAGCCAATGAATGCCTAAGTGGGTGGAACAACAAATCAATGTTTCTCTCCACCCACCCCCATCCTGTCTTTCTAATCAATTTTGAAAAAAAAACCATTTTAGCCCTGGCTGGTGTGGCTCAGTGGATTCAGTGCTAGCCTGTGAACCAAAAGGTCGCCGGTTCGATTCCTAGTCAGGGCATATGCCTAAATTGTGGGCCAGGTCCCCGGTTGGGGGTGTGCAGGAGGCAACCACACATTGATGTTTCTCTTCCTCTCTTTCTCCCTCCCTTCCCCTCTCTCTAAAAATAACATAAAATAAAATAAAAAACTATGTTAAAGCTCTTTTCCAAAAAGAAAAGAATCAAGTCCTTCCCAACAATCCTCCCTTGCATTATAACTAAGTGTGTGTTCATGAGGGCCTATCTGCTCTGTTAAAATGCCTACCCCATCACTCCAAATCACCTTACAGCAAAGGACACTATTGTTTCCAGATTTCCCCTATGGCACGAAATGCGCACCAAGCCCTGACACCTGGCCTCACATCTCTACTCCCTAGCTCCCAAACCCCAGTGACCCGTTAGTCAGTCCTAGGAAGCTCTGTGAATGTAGCAAAAACCCTGGGACCTCCTCTTTACTTGGGCCTCTCCCGGAGCAAAGTCTCTGCTGACTTTGGAATCGCAGTCAGTTTTTGCTCCTGAAGTGAACTGCTTGTGCCAGGGCCCTCAGGTTGAGGGGCTTCAGGGAGCTTCTCAGCACAGTGTGGTCCCACAGTACAGCCCTAGTACACAGGATAAGGAGAGGATTAGAGATAGAATCCTTCTATTAGGGGCAGAATCTGAGGAAGTAAAGAATTTACCTTGATGTTTAAGAACTCAGAGAAATCTACGGTTCGCTTCCGGCAGCAGGACCAACCCTGATAACGAGACCCAGCTCAGCTTAGATTCCTGGGTGCATTTCCTTTGGGAATGGCTCTTGCTATCCCCCCTCACCTATACCTCACCTTAAGTGCATCATGGAAGATTGGGATTCCAGGGTGATGGCAACAGGAATCTGTGGATACCGGTAGAAGGATCAAGAAAAGAAACGATACCAAATGTCACTTCTAACCTCTTCCCTGGGTTTACATGCTAAGGTTTTTCCATATTATGTAAAAAAACAAAACAGTAAAGATCAAAGACCATGCAGACCAAACTAGGGCAGGTACATTGAACTTTTCTACTCCTTTAACGGACTGCCCGCAGAGGACCACTCCCCAGCACCCACAGAGCCCCTGGCAAGACCAGGATTACTCACCAGGGAAGTTGGTACTGGGGTCAAAGTGCTGCCCACAGCCTTTGTTATGGCACAGTAGGGACATGGAGGCGTTGATAAATTACTGAAAGGGTATTTCAAGGAGTCTGGCTGCCGAGTGGGGAACACCTCTTAGTCTGGAAGCTTTTAGCTGCCTGGAAGAGCCAGCTGTGTCTATCTTTAGTTCAGGAGGCGTACACCTCCTAACATGGGCAAGGGAACTTCAACTAGTCTTCCCAGCCAATAGGAAAGAGCTCAGGAGCATTTCAGCTCTGAGGCTCAAGAAAAGGATCAGGCAGAGTAGGGCTTGGAACTTGGGTGAGGTCAGCTAACCACTGAGACCGTTTTAGATTTACCATGCCAATTCCAACCCTCTGACATACCAGCAGCTGCTCAGAAACAAATAGCAATTGAGACCCCTCCCAGCTCAACGAGGGTACCCCAGTCCCCCAGCCCATTTTCTTTCAAAGCAGCTCTCCTCCCATCCTTCTTCTCAGTGCCACCTATAGCACTGATCTCATCAACCGCTTCAGCCATTGTATGCGTCCAACCTCTGCCACCTTTGCCTAGATGGATGATAAATACTACAGAACCTACTGCTCATCTCCTGAGACAGAACTCCCCTCCCTCCCTTCCCTTTCAAAAATAGCACAGGAAATTAAAAGGCTTAAAATGTATTTTAATAAGTTGATGCTGCATTACTGCTCCATTTTCCAGAAAAACTCCAGAGGTATCAGGGACAAATCAAACATGGTACACCAATTAAAAAAATGCACAGCATAACTACCTAAGATAGGCAAGGCTAAGAGCTACTGTCCGACATTCAGCATACAGCAACCCTGTTCCCAAGATTGTACTAGGCCTATCAAGAAAAGCTGTGAACAGCGACATCAGACACAAAACAGCCATTCCTGGGTTGTCCTTACCCAAGAAAAAGATGGAGGCAAGTTAACACAATATTCTTTTTAAAAGATATACTAAAATGAAAATCTCTAAGAGAAAATGTCTTCCTTAGGACATGAAGGGATTATATGGGATATAACAGAACCGTATGCATGTTATCTGTGACCTCTGTGGACATTTGCCTGAATTCCCACCTGGGAGTGAATGGAGGGATGGGCTTAAGGTCATTGGGGGATGTTTGTGGGTTTTGTGGTATATATGTATGTGTGTGTGTGTATATATATATATATGGCAACACACATATATGGATATGGATATATATCTATAGATATAGATATATATCTATAGATATATATATATATATATATATATGGCAGTGTCTGTGGGGTTGGGGAGTTTAAGAATGAGAAAGCAAATACAAGATAAACAAAGAATGGAATGATCAAGATTAATGGGGGCTCTAACTGGATCCACTTTGCCATTGTTCCCTCCCTCCCAGGCCCTCAATAATCACATGAGACTTCAGGAATGCACCACAAAGATATGATTAAATGATATACCACACAGAATTCATTTGTTAAATATCACCCCTCCCTTGCCCTCTGCCTCCAGTATACTCCCGAGAGTAGTACAGGCAGGGAAGACCTAACTATTGGGAGGAATCCCTAACACTTTTCCAGGGTAGAATTCCGGCTAGTCCAAAAAGGGTCCTTCTCTTACGGGTTTTGGGAAACTAGACAATGCAATTTTATTAGTATCGGCGACGTTTGTTTGGAGCAAATTCAGCTCCAGGGGCTGCACGGTTGAATGCAGGAGGGGTTCCACCAATTGCCCCTATTCCTTCCATTGTAGCAGCTTGGCCGAAGCGTTCGGTAGTTGGTGGGGTCTTAAAGGGAAAAAGAGTAACATTACAATATAACCTATGTCCTCAGCTTCCCACCCATCTGCAGTCCCTCCCTTGGAGGCCAAGCCATCTCCACCCAATTTTTCAAAGCTCCTGATGCTGGGGGTACCTAAGCCTGTTTAGTATTCTAGTGGATAGATGTCCCTGAGGGGAAGGTTGAGTGGATTAGACCCACCCACCCATCCCGTCTTTTACGTTTTTATCCCTATTCTTATTGGATAAACAATATTACACACGAAATTCCTAAGATGGGTAAGTTCTACCTACATCTTTTTTTCCTGAACTAGGTACATGGACAAGGGCAGGACATCACTCTCCAAGCAACCTGAAGCCCACCCAGTTTTAATGTTTCCGACATGAGAACTAAAACTACCTCAGGACTGTATGAACCCTAAAGCCTTTTGGATTCACACCGATTTTATGCGATCATGCCTAGCCCTCACTGCCTTCTCTTCAAAAAAGAAGTATCCAGGGTAGCAACGGAGCAGTAAGACGGGCCCATCAGAGGCATCTGCTTACTCCTAATAAAGCATAGTTTGAGACTGGGTTTGCTCAAGATTCAAAAATAAAGATCTAGAGGTTACATTTAATGGATAACAGTGGTTCTAAACACTGTTATCTGTAGCAAAATCGGGGCAGGCCCAGGGACTGCGGAGGCAAAGTCCTTCCTTCTCCTATCACCATTTAGAGTTACTGTAAGGCCCTACAGTTTATTACCAATCCCAAGGTTCCATCTGGCATCATAGTGGCAGGTCCTGGAGGAGCTGGGGTACCGGCAGGCACAGGAGCAGGGGGCATGGCGCCTCTGTTATTTATGCCCATAGCACCTAAAGCAGAGTAGGGTGATCAGTACAGCAGACAGGTATCGTCGGTGTCTTTCTGTTCTAAAGGAAACAATTCAACAAGACCTTTGGGCTAAGACACGTTAGCCCACCCCCCAAAATGATGCTCCCAGAAATGTGAACCACTTAAATCTGGCCTATATGAGATAAGATACATAGTTCACCAGAGGTGAGACAAAAAAGGAAATCAGAGCCATTAGCCTCATGATTCCTTACCTCCCATAGCCATCTGGCCCATTCGTATCTCCTGCTCTCTCTGAAAGACAAAGAAACATGCTTTGTGTCTAAGACAGCACTGTGCTCTACCACAATCTCTTGAGGACCACACACTAAGGGAAGTAGAGTGATAACACATCCCAAGTGCACTGAGACCAAGTTGAGGAACACCAACAGCTCCTCCTAAGTCATGCAGTGAGTTCAAGATCAGCTAATAGGAAACAAGTCAAGAGTCTCCTCTTAGGTATAAGAGAGTTGAAAGGAAAGAGGATAGTTGATTTCTTCTACAGCTCCAACCTGTGTAACTGCGAGGACAGCAGCGGACTAACCAAGGCTGTTACGGAACTGGATCCACCCCATCCTGCAGTCACTGAGTCTAAATAGCATATACAGGCCCCAGCTTTTCATCCTAAATTGCCTGTGAGGCAAAAAAAAAAAAGCTCTCCTTCAAACCTTACCTTTCCTTCCTATGAATTCTTTCTAAAAGGAATTTCACAGACAGAAAAAACTGATCATAACCTGATGTATTATATAGTCCCAGTGGCAGACAATTCATGATGGCTGTCATATCATGACTGGCCTGGTACATCATAGGCACAAAGGAGATATACCGCATCAGGGAAGGTTCCCTTGAATCCTTCCTGCTGTCGCCGCATCATTTCTTCCTGCTGTCGCCGCATCTCTTCCTCACGGCGCCTGCGCTCCTCCTCCTGCCTACACAGAGAGTTGCCAACGTATTTAAGCGGAGGCATTCCAGAACATGAGCAGATAATAGGGGACTCAGCCAAGGGGATCAAGACTCTAATGAAAACTCAATAGTTCTCCAGGAAATTCAGCATTAAATGTGCCCAGCCCTAAAGCAGCCCAGATATGTCTCTTGGGGGAGAAGAAAAGTTCTCAAAGGAGCCTCACAAGACCAGCATTCAGCTGCCTTCTCTTTAGTGTAGCCCTGAATAATTCCCAGAACAATGGGCAGCTGAAACATCTCTCCTCCAAAGGGAGAACTTCAGAAACAGCCAGAAATGTTTGCCAGCATATTTACAAATGCATGAGGTAGCATGGTGGTAGGAAGGAGTGAGACGTTACCTTTTAGAGTTGTCAGAGAAAAGGGGTTGAGAAGAGTTACCTAAGCTCCAGTTGCTTTCGTTTTTGTACTTCTTGGTTGTGCAGCTCTTCCATCCTCCGAAGTTCTTCTTGACGCCTCATCAGATCTAGAAAGACAACATACTGATTGAAAGTACTCTTCACTCTCCTCATATGGGCCCAATAATTTTCCATAATTAAAGATCTAGAAAGCAAAGGGGATATATAATCCCTGAGTGGCCATCCGAGGTATCCAGATTCCAAAAATAAAGCCAAACCTATTATTTCCTTCTCCACAGAATCCAGTATTCTCTGCCACATCTCCAAGCTCATTTGCCTACCAAGATCAACAAAATATTTCAGAGAATAAAAGTAGAGGTTTAGGCCTTTCTCTACTGATTGATACAAAGAAACTCTGGAAAAACACTTATTTTGATTCTTCTTCTAGTTTTAAAGACTTACAGGCCTATACTCACCCTGCCTCATTAGCATGACCTGGTGCTCATGGCGAGCAGCCTCCATCTCCATCTCCAGTTTCTCGCGAGCTTCCTTGATGTTGCGGTCCACTTGGTCCTGCTGCTGTTTCTCCATCTCAATAAGTGCCTTCCAGCGCATGGCATATTCATACTCAAAGGAGCCAGGCTGTGCAAATCTAGGTGGCTGCTCCCGCTCCCTAAAGACAAGATTCATGGGTTACTAAAACTCTGTCCAAGATTCTAACTAAGCAAGGCTTTCCTCCTGAGGACCAAGATAATGGCTGCCAGTGAACACATATAGCAAAGGCCTGCCTCTTTTACACATCTTTTTACAAGCGTCCTTAAGAACAGACAAATAACCTAACAGGGAATCTGTCAGGACCACATACTTGTGAAATTGCTGGTTCTTTATAACCAGCTTCTCTGGAAGTCCCTCTTCATCATCTAACTGGTCCATGGGCTCCACAGTCACAGGGCGAGGAAATCTGGGAAAAAGAAAGATTGAATTATACCCTATACAAGGCTTCTTCTCTACATCTGCCACTGACACAATGAACTAGTTTTGGAGTTCAGGCCTAGACAATTAATCTTTTGAAGGGGTTTTATACCCAGTCCCAAGTAACTAATTCCTTTTAATAGTATTATGTGCAATCTGAGGTTGATAGGATCAAGTCAAGCTTCAGATCCCCGAATGCAGCCTTAAAAAAATGTTCAAAGTAAGTAGATATGGTACTTAAATGCAGCCTAAATATCTGGTTATTTACAGAACTCTAGACAACAACTTGTAGTAAATACTGATACCGCATGCACAAAACAACTTTCAGACTTACAAAACTTCAAAGGGGAGATTTAATATTGATTAAATGATGACCCGCTGATGGACTAACAAAGTTTATTTCTTAATCCTTCCACTACTTGCATTAATTTAAGACTGCATTGAAAAATCTTACTAGAAAGCTGAATTAGTATCAACAGTCTTTAAATGAACAAAGGAATAGGGTTCCTAAAGGCTACCTCCCCAGGCCACAAAAGGAAGTAGCTATCTAAGGTCTATTTCTGAAAACGACCCCTCACTCACGTAGTTAGCAGGAAGGAGCCTTCACTGCATCTGTCCAGAGCTTTCCGAGCAGCCGGCTTCCCTGAGAATTCAACAATGCCTTTTCCTGAGGGCCTTCCTCGATCATCCACAATGACAACAGCCCTCTCCACTTGGCCAAACACAGAAAAGGCTTCCTCCAGCAGTTCGTTGGACACATACTGAGGAAGGTTTCTAACTGTAAGGGATGCACTATGGCAGGCAAAGCGCACACGCAGCTGCTTTCCACGGAGTGGCATGTTGTCCAGCTCTACTTTTGCAATCTCCGCTAGGGTTCTTGTTTCCTAGGAAGGAGAGGGAAGTTAGAATAATTCAGTTTGACAGAACAACTGCACAGTTATCAAGAATCTAAAGTAGCACAGCTCAATACAAATGTCTCAAAGGAACAGGAGTTTAGCTAAAAGTGTACCAAGAAACATGGATCGAACTGGAAGAACGGAACTGTGTGTTTCAGTTAACTCTCTGGTTAGCATAAGTGCTCTGATTGCCTGGCAATAAACCAGCTGGAAATCCTAAAAGTTAGTAACACTTACATGGTCATCAGTATCACAGGTTATTCTCCAAGTGGTAACAGAGCATGTGGACAATGATCAGCCTAAAACCTACCCTTACAATACAGTAGCTAGAATATTTAAATTTCAGCTAGCTATATATACAAGTTACCAGAATCACTTATGTCCTCCAAGAGGCCTCTTTAGAACCACAGACCTTGATGGGGCCCCTCTTTATACCACTAAAGAGGAATACGAGCCCCAGAAACATGACTTCCCTATACAGTCTTGAGTGAGTAGTAGATCTGGAAGGAATACTAGTTCTGACCACATCGCGTTCCTCATTTATGGAGACAAATAATCGCTAGAACAGTGCCCCCCATACACTTGACATGTTTCCTAAATCAAATTAGATGTTTAAAAAAAGGACCTACAGATCTACACTTAAAAATAATTAAGATGATAAGTTTTATGTGTATTTTAGCAAAATTACATGAAACAATAGATACGAATAAAACTCTCCCCTCATGGCTTTAAATAGTCTTACATGAGACAATATGTGTAGAAGGGCTCTGGAAATAAATGATATAAACTTTGACCATTACTAAAATAAAAACCTTTTACCATATTTCCTGGGGGAAAAAACCCAACATACTAACATACTTATAAGGAGTAGAAAATAGGAGAAGAGTATAGATGAACTATGAGTTGTTAATTCCTGATGCTAAGTAGTCTGTCTGTTCCTGTATGTTTAATATTTCCCCATTATAAAAGTTCCAAAGGGCCTACTTTAGCCCTAGTATCTTAGGCAAATAAACCTATTTTGTTGTTGAAACAAAACAAGAACCTGAGGTTTTAAGAGACCATCTGAGAATTATTTACTGCCTAATTTTCCATACCCATCATTTCCCAGCTTTGCTCTATAAGCCCACAGTTGCTTACCAAGCGGATAAAGCCAAAGCCCTTATCCTTATGAATGAAGACTTCGCCTGCTTTCCCATATTTCTCAAATAGTTTCCTCATTTCCTCCTCAGTGATGTCAGGAGGAAGATTTCCCACAAAGAGCCGGCTACGCTGGGTGAAGGTCTTCTCTCCTGGTTTCCTAAAATTCTTCAGGTCAATAGTCAAGCCTTCATCTGCGAGAAGGGACAGTCAATCAAAGATTGAGGAAAGAGATTTACAGTCATTCTCAAAGAGCTACAACTACTGCTAGATTAGGAAACCTAATTGCTGTAGAAAAGCAAAACACTATTTCCCAATGCAATCTACCCGCTAACCACTTATCCTTAAATTGCACCCTTAGAATGTGAAAGCAGTATAAAGAGATCTGGGGGGGATGTCTCAACAGCTCTACTGTGGGCCAGAACCCAACCTGGACTGTCATAGACAGAAAGACAATACGGGGGGGCTATTGGCCAAAGAGAAAATCATGCAAGTCAAGGAATTCTATGTGAGAAGGGACAAATTTTTAAATGTGTAACATAACTGCTCTATTTCCCTATCTCGCCAATCTTCATAACCTTAACAGTTCCCATTCTTTCATGTTTGGGGGTAACAGAATGTAAAGAAATGAATTAGAAAAGAGTATTCTTTGTAGAAATCTCTGGAAATAAAGAGGGTTAAAGTTGGTTCTAGTCTCAAAGGCATACAATAGGGGTTCGAAGTTTGCTGAACTGGGAACATAACTTTTAAAGACTTTTCACCAATTAAAAATGGGCTGGCACAGGCACCAGGCTAAAAGTGTAATAATACTCAGTACCAGACTACTTCTCTGTTAAGTCTTAAAGACTTGTTTTATATGTTCCCTAACTACCAGTCATCTGATTACCTCTAAGAAATGAAGCTCTGAGGTAAAACATGCAGAGATCTGCTTAGCAATAAAATGTGTAAACACAGCAAAGCAACCTATACTCAACTGCTATCCTACAACATGTCTGCTCCTGGGTTTCAGAGAATCAGCCCTTTTCTATCCTAAGAAGTATAAAGAGGTAGAGAAAAGAAGAACAAAGACCTATTTTTTTATAATCCCAAAAGACTAATCTAAAATCCAAGGACCCACTCCCAAGAGGGAACGCTATTCTCTATATCATCACTTAGCATGCACTCACTTTGGCTGCTGGCTTGCTGTCCGTTTGCAGGTATTGGTGGTGGCGGTGGCTGCTGCTGCTGCTGCTGCTGTTGCTGTTGCTGCTGCTGTTGCTGCTGCTGCTGCTGGTGGTGCTGCTGGTGGTGATGCTGATGATGCTTCCTTGGAGCATGGTTTTGCTTCTCCAAGTTAAAGGTTTTATTGCTCTGCATTTTTGAACCCTAAAAAATAAAATATGAACTGTCAAATACATTCAGTGCTAAGAATGTAATTAGTCACCTTTGCTACCCTAGCTTTTAACAGACCCAAACAATTGGTTATTTTGAACAAGTGTGGCAAAGGAGCATATTAAAAAATATAATATAAAAAACAATCAGGTATTAGCAGTTATGTGACACACAAAAACTAGACAAGTACCAGACGAGAACAGCTTGTACCAGGAATGACTTGAGGAATCTGCTAGTTCAATAATTTTACACATAATAGGAAACTACCTTCCCAAAAGATTCTATCCCCTAAAAATTGGCCCTATCATAATATTAAAGCACATTAAAAAAACATAACAATTGAAACAGATTCTAGTTACCACAAGGACAAGAATTAATGTCTTGTTCTCCTCTGGCACCTTGCACAGTCCTAGCCTACACTAGATACTATGGAGTGAACAGCAGGAAAAGTATGGGCTGTAGAGTTAGAGATACTTAGATTTCAAGCACGGTCCTAATACTAGGTATGCACTACTTAGTAGTAAATTACTTCTGCATCAGTTTCTTAAGCTATTATAAAAAGTATAATAAATACCTACCTTTTGAGGTGGCTATGTTGATCAATAAATATGTGAAAACAATAGTTCAAGTACTGGCATATAGTAAGCACTCACTAAATATTGTTGCTAATCACAATGGAAAGGTAAATGGTTACCAAAGCAATGAGCAACAAATATACAAGATGAATATGCAAATATAAAATATCAAATTCTGTCATTTAAAAATCAAAATAAGATAAAAAACAAAATGAAAAGTCCTGGTATAATTCAGACTAAATTCAAAAGTTGATGGTTTTAAACTGCAAATTTTCTAACTGATCAATTTAACAAACTGAGGGCAGGCTTTGGCATCCAAAGATAGTTCTTTAGTAAATGAAATAAAAGGGCAAAGTCAATTCTATATCCTTTCTCCTAAACATAAGACCCTGTAGTCAGAATTCAGCTAAAGGAAAGATACAGAAAATGACTTTTTTTGTGAATACTGTGTTAACATTATATGATTCCTTTAAAATAGTACAGGTTATATTTCATAGATACAATTATGAAATACTCTATCCACAAGTTGTTTCATGACACAACAGGTAACAAGAGCTATCAAGATGTTCATATTCTTTAACTCAGAAATTCTATTCCTAGAAATTCACCCTAGGAATATAACTTTAAAATTTAAAAATCACATACATGAAATAGTCACTGTGATGGCCTTTATGGTAACAAAACAATAAAAATGACTGACACACCCCATATTGGGGGCAGAGTTTTTAAATAAATTATGGTATATCTATACAGTGGAATGTTACACAGTATTAAAAATTATAAAGACCATGCAAACATGAAAAAATGCCTATGCCTGAAGAGGGAAAGGGTTGTTTTTTTTTAAATGCATGACTGTAGACAAGTAACAAAAGGTAGGCAAAAACGGTAACTGTCCTGCCTGTAGGTTATTGATAATTTTTTTTTCACTAACTTTGTTACTAATTCATTCAACAAATAAATAATCACTGAATACCTCCTATTTGCTAGGCACTATTTTAGGTACTTGGGGTGCATGATGGACAAAGCAAAGATTCTTACCTTCTGGGATCTTACCCTCCAGCAAGAGACAAAACAATATACATAATAATTAAATTACATAGTACTTAAGAAGAGGTGTGACAGGAAACTAAAGAAAAAAGGGTGGAGGGCAAAGTGGATAGGGAATGAAAGGTAGAAAAAGACAGCAATTTTAAATAAAACTGTGAGGTAAGCCTCACGGGAAAGTTGACATTTAAACCCAGACTTGAATTTTCTCATTTTTTATGTCACTTCGTCAATTTTATGTCTCTCATTAATAAGCACTTATGACGAAATACTTCTTTGTTATCCAAAGACCCAGTACTAAAAAAGTCACTGTTAACATTCTGGTATATACCCCTCCGGTCACTGATTTATATATTTGTAGGTACTCTAAATAGGATATTGTAAAAACTATCTTATAATAGTTTTATAATACCTTTTCTACTTTATGACACATGACCAACAGTTTTCATGTCACTAATCTTCTACATTAATTGTTAACGGACATGGTATTCAGCTGTCAACTAAGCCACTGTTGTGTTGGACAGCTGAGTTGCTCCTAATTTTTCACCATTATAAACAATGCTCATAGCTAAATCTTGGGGCACACTCCTGAGCAAATGTTCCGCTCACAATTTCCATTTTTGCTTCTTTAGCTTCCAATACATTATCAGTTCAATGACTAATCATAATGCACCATTGTATATCCAGCTTCTCCTCATTTCTACAGTGTCAACATACTTATAATTTTTAGCAGCCATATAAAGCCCATATGGATTTATTAAACTACTGAACTATTTACTCTCTACTATGGGACACTTAGGTTGTTTTCAATGTTTTCTTATTATAACGCTGCAGTAAATATCTTTGTGCTTGTAGCTTTCTGCTTAATTATTTCCTTAGGATAAAAATAGAATAAACGAATCTGTTGCCACAGTGCAGCACTGTTTTCTCAAAAAGTTGTAAGAACTTTAAATGCCATGAATAGGTTTAACAGTTTCACAGAAAATGGAATACCTTTTTCAAAAATGAAAATGATTTAAAAATAAAATATACAAAAGAAATAAAAACATACAAAATTTAAGGTCTATCCCAGCAACAGCTGGGGCCAGGGTATGGTGGGCATTAGAATCAGATCTTTTCCTATTCTAATCCCAGCTATTCAACACCTCTTCCTTCTCTAACCCCAAAGTGGCTTATAACAGAAACTTGAATTATCTTCACAGCCATTTCTTCAACTAGGTCTTATCTCTGGCTAGAATCCAAGGACCCTCATACTCTACATTTACATCTTACCCACACCATATCATTTCATTTCAAAAAGACCATTTTAGGAGTGGGTTGGGTAGAGGGGGCAAAAGGGAAAAAAATTGGGAGAACAGTTAATAGAACAAAGAATAAAAAAAGCAGAAGAAAAGAAAGAAAGGCCATTTTATAACTTCTTAGTAGAAATGACCTTCCTCTTTGAGAATAAAGTGCTAGGATGTTCTAAGCCATTTAAGATTACTTCAAGGGAGGTTAGTTTTGATTTTAGAAAGTGTAGCCTGGTAGTTAAGGAAAGTGATAATAGAAGATATTTATCAGCCATTATATGCCTGGCAGTGTGCTAAGTCTGCATTCTCATTTAGTACTCACAACTATTACACTTCTGAATAAGAAAAATGATGCCCATCCAAGGTCACACAGGATGATGGAGCATGGAATAGAGACTCTCCTACTCATCACTATACTACAAGCTTTGTAATCAAACTCACCTCAGTTTCAGGGTCCAACAAACTTACTGGTAATGTCACCTAACTTCTGAGCCTCAGATTCCTCACCTGTAAGATGGGGGTAACAATATCTAATTCACGGGGCTGGTTATTTTAAGGACTAAATGAGATCATGTACATAGCAGGCACTTGTTCCTGCTGGCTGCCACTATCCTTATTTCTACATATTGTGGGTGCTTAAGTTAGACAAATGTCATCATTATATTCTTCCTCCACTCTTCTGAGTTCTAGCAAAAATCACTTGTATAACCAAATACCCCACTTTCGTGTTTTTAAATAAATGCTCCATAACATTAATCTTTATAATCTCTCCTTCAGTTTGTTCTTTCCCAACAAAGCATTCAATAATGAAGACTAAGTAATGTTGTATAAAGCCACCTACTTCAGATGACGACCACCAATGGAACTTGGAAATATGTGCAGAAATTTCTGAGTAATAAATTCACTGCCCCCTAACCATGGTACCTTTGAGAAGAGAACAAAGATCAGCAAGGATGTCTGTCCAAAAGGCTAACCCTGATGAAGGACTTACTTGACAAAATAGGTATTGTTGGTTTAGAAAGACTGGGGATACTGGGCACAGACGTTTAGATACAGGACCAAGTACTGTATCACACATATCTGAAATCTAAATAAATGTCCCCTTAATTTTCAGGACAAGAGTCAACTTTTTAAGTAGAAACAGCAAGGAAAATCGGTAAAAATCTACCAGAGTGAGACGGCCTCCTGGTTATGGACCAGCCTGAAAGCTGTAGAATACACTGACAGGGTAAATTCC
The DNA here is from genome assembly GCF_021234165.1 of Pteronotus mesoamericanus. Taxonomy (NCBI): domain Eukaryota; kingdom Metazoa; phylum Chordata; class Mammalia; order Chiroptera; family Mormoopidae; genus Pteronotus; species Pteronotus mesoamericanus. Next base: position 5,212,928 of record NW_026555108.1, on the reverse strand, counting down.
TTTGCTAAAAAAAAAAAAAATTCTAAGAGTTTCTTAGGACCTTCCATTTAATAACAAGGAAGTTGGACAAGGACAGTATAAATCTAGCTGGTGTCCTCCCATTAGTTAGCAGATTTATCAAATAAAAATACACAACATGGTAAAATTTTAATTTACGATGAAAAACAAACTTTTGGTGTGTAAATCCCATGCAACGTATACTACAAAACAATTCGCTATGTTAAATTCTATTTAACGGGGCGTCCTATATTTTATCTGGCTACCCTACACCTACCTCAACCTAGATTTAAGATAGCAAAGTGCCTCCTAGTCTTCTCTAACCTTGACTTCTCTGTTAAGAACACAAAGGTGTCACCTTACGACAACCAGTTCTCCAAGTGGAAAATATTCGATAAAAAAATTCCATAAATTTTTCATTTTTTAAAAAGTGATGCTCCGCATGGGTCGAGTCGCTAGGCAACAAGACTTAAAAAAAAAAAAAGGTGGGGCGTAGAGGAACCTGAGGAGGAAAGCGGCGGGGTCTGGACGAGCAGATGAACTTCCCTGCTAAGAGTTTTGACAAAGAAACACCGCTCGGGGGGCCCCGTTGCTCATTCGGAATTCATGGCCTCGCGAGGCTGAGGGGAGGAGCGCCCGACAAAGCGCCTCCTCCTCCTGCCGCCACTCCAAGGCTCTGGAATGATAGACCCCACACCCTCAGGCCCAAGGAACTTACTGACAGGACTAAGATTCGAGGCCACGTCGCACAAAGAAACGCGGCGCGAGTCAGCTTTGAGCGCGATAAGCCGCCGCATGCGGGTGGACTGGTAAGCCCGGGAGGCGACGGGGACAAGGCCTCAAGGGGCCTCGGAACGAACCGCCAGCCTCCTTCCAAACCTAGCCTAGCCCTAGCCTCTTCCTTCACCGATTGTCGCGAGAAATCCTACTCCTCTCTCAAACGAGAAATAAGTCGACCCCAAACTCACCCTCTACCGACTGTTCTTTCCTCAGAGTAACGGCGACGCTACACGGCCTCTACCGTCCCAAGAAAAGAGCGCGCGATGGCCGGAAACGAGACGACGGAGCTCGGTGCCTCCCCAGGGGTACAAAGTGGCCTTCTCGATTGGTTACCTAAACTGCCAATCAAGGTTCATCTTCAGAGGCGGAATCAGTTTTCCGCCATTTGTATGATCCTATTGGCTGCCGAATGCGAAAGACTTAGGTTCTTGTGAACGACAGATGGGGACAAAGAGCGAGGCTTTGTATCTAATGCGCACGCGCTAGTGGCGTCCGCTAGAGACCGAAAAGGAAGGGGGGAGGGGGATGGAGGCTCGGAAGGAGAGACGTAAACGGGCTAACGGAAAGACTGGAAGACCAAGTGGTGGGAGGGGGAAAGGAGAGGGGGAAAAAGGGAGAGAGAGGAAAATGGAAAGCGAGAGAAAGGGAGAAAATGTGCGTGTTAGGCGTGCTGTGAGGATTCCTGCACTGCGCCTGTGCAAGAAGCAAGAGTAACAATGTCATTGTATTCGGTTTGGTAGATCTGGCCTTTTCCTACTGAAAAAAAAAAGGCCCCGCCATGTTGCTTTTTCACACTTCCTCATTAGGGCTTGCACTCTGACACTGCACACTTCATCAGCTTTCTAGGTGCTTCGTCTGCTGCCAGGTTTGCTCATGAAGCCCAACTGAAATAATCGTAACTACGGTTATGGTTGTGGTTATAAAAGGGGGTGGGGGAGGGGAGGAAGGATCGATGCCCCATCCTCTGTGATTACATAGACTTGTAGCCAGGTACTCATTTCCATGGTAACCAGGAAAACCAGCAGTCTGAACACCACTCACTATTGTTCCTAAGATTTACAGAGATTCAACAGGTGTCATCATTGCCATGGGTACGCTGTAGCTCTGATCAGACTGATTCTATATTCTGTAGGACACCAATCAGGTAATCGCCTTCATTTTTCAGTAACGCCTAAATAGCCCTGTGGTTAATCAAGGGCTACGAAGCTCAGCTGATAGGTCTTTGTAGTTAATTCCCACTGATTAACTAAGTCACACTCAGGGTTTCAGGGTGTCCCAACTGGCTCCACCTTCTGTGGAGACATAGTGAACTAGACCTGCACTGTCCAATAGAGCCTTCTGTGACGATAGAAGTGTTCTGTGTCTGCTCTGTTCAATAAAGTAGCTACCGTCAATACATGACCATTGAGGGCTTAAAATATGACTAGCATGACTGAGGAACTGACTTGTTAATTCTATTTCACTTTAATTAGCTAAAATTTAGTCATATATAGCTGGTGGCTACCATAATTGGGCATACTATCTAGACCAGCGGTGCCCAAACTCCTTGATAATTAATAACCTCTATTATAAAAAAAGAAATTTTATCTCTATCTTAACCGAAAAAGACATTTTTTTTTTCCTGCTCATGGAAAGAAAATCAAACAAAACTCAATAATGTAAGGAGAAAAGTCTTTCTCTACTCATTCCAATGGTTACAATTATGACTACTTTCTTACATTTCTATTATCTATGTTTGTACTGTCCTGGTCAAACAGCAATGTTTATACTTTTTTATATATGTAGGATTAAGCTAGACATACTTTTCTGAGTCATGGCCTCACTGAAAAAATACCGTAGCTATCTTTCCATATAAATACATAAAGGTTTAAAATATTTACTGAGAAAGGGGAAGGGAGAGAGAAGGAAAGGGGGAGAAACATCAATGTGCGAGAGATGCATCAATCATTTGCCTTTCGCCCACCACTAACTGGGGACCTGGCCTGCAACCAAGGCATGTCCCTGACTGGGAATCAAACCAGCAACCCTTTGGTTCACAGGCCAGTACTCAATCCACTGAGCCACACCAACCAGGGCAAATACATAAGATTTATAGACACTTTTTAATATTAAGTACTACATGTTGGTTTTTAGTATCTATTGTGGGAACAAAATTGTTAAAAAGGTCCTCTAGATCAAAAGTGTACATTATTTGTGCACCTCCTCAAGACAATCACAACATAAGCAGAGAAATGTTAATGAAAACAAATCATTCCAATACTGTCAGCAAATAAAAGAATAGTAGCATATTAGAGGTAAAGTGGTAACTCAAAAGAATGAGGCTCTGCTTGAGTGGATCAGAATGGCTTCACAGGAAAGAGCATCTTTGAATTGGGTCTTAACCTAGAGGTTGAAGTCAGACCCATAATTAGTGGGAATTAACTACAAAGACCTATCAGCTGAGCTTGATTAACCACAGGGCTATTTAGACGTTACTGAAAAATGAAGGCGATTACCTGATTGGTGTCCTACAGAATATAGAATCAGTCTGATCAGGAGATCTACAGCGTACCCATGGCAATGATGACACCTGTTGAATCTCTGTAAATCTTAGGAACAATAGTGAGTAGTGTTCAGACTGCCGGTTTTCCTGGTTACCATGGAAATGAGTACCTGGCTACAAGTCTATGTAATCACAGAGGATGGGGCATCTATCCTTCCTCCCCTCCCCCACCCCCTTTTATAACCACAACCATAACCATAGTTACGATTATTTCTGTTGGGCTTCATGAGCAAACCTGGCAGCAGGCAAAGCACCTAGAAAGCTGATGAAGTGTGCAGTGTCAGAGTGCAAGCCCTAATGAGGCAGAATGACCTGTGCTTTAGGTAACGTCACAGCTGAAGAGAAGTGAGAGGCTGAATAATAGGAAATTAGGCTAGCGAGATAGGCTTAGGCCAAATCATTAAGGGCCTGTACCATGCTTATAAGTTTGTAGTTTAAACTGTAGGTGATGGGGAGACATCGAAGAGTTTTTTTAAAGATAATTTATATTGTCCTTTCTGATTATAACAGTAATATAAAAGTAGTATGTGCTCTCTGAGGGGAAAACTTGAAAATACACAGAAGTATAAAAAGCATCATAATCCCACTATGTAGAAATAACTGTTAACATTTTGGTATATTTTCTTCCAAACTATCACACATATGCACGTGTGTATGTGTGTGTGTGTGTGTGTGTGTGTGTGTGTGTGTGTGTATACGGGGTTCATATACATAGATACAGAGAGATATATAAAGAGACAGGGACAAACAGACTGAAATACAGGAATAAAGGAATAAATGTGTTCAGTGTATGATAGGTTTGAACTTCAGAAAGATTACTGTATTCATGTCCTAAGGCTGCTGTAACAGAAGAAATTTATTCTGTCGTAGTTCTGGGAGCCAGAAGTCTGAAATCAATATCAGTGAGCCGAAATCAAAGTGCTGGCAGGGCCACGATCCGTCAGGAGGCTCTAGGGAAGACTGTTTCTTGTCTTTTCCAGCCTTTGGTGGATTCCTGCAGCATTCCTTGGTATATGGCTGCATCACTCCAATCTCTGGCTTCGTGGTCACATGGCCTTTTCCTCTTTGTGCGTCAAATCTCCTTCTGCCTCTCTCTCTCTCTCTTTTTTTAAAGATTTTTATTTATTTGTTTTTAGAGAGAGCTGAAGGGAGGGAGGAAGAGAGAGAGAAACATCAATGTGTGGTTGTCTCTTGCACGCCCTCCACCGGGGACGCGGCTGGCAACCCAAAAACCGGCAGCCTTTGGTTTGCAGGCTGGCACTCAATCCACAGAGCACACCAGCCAGGGCTCCCTCTGCCTGTTTTTTTAAAAATTTTACTTATTTATTTTTAGAAAGGGGAAAGGAGGGAGAAAGAGAGAAACATCAATGTGTGGTTGCAACCCATGCACCCTCTGCTGAGGACCTGGCCTGCAACCCAGGCTTGTGTCCTACACTGGGAATCAAACTGGCAACCCTTTGGTTTGCAGACTTATACTCAAACCACTGACCCACACCAGAGGGCTGCCTCTCTTATAAGAACACTTGTGCCCTGGTTAGTGTGGCTCAGTGGATTGAGTACCAGGCTGCGAACCAAAGGGTCACTGGTTCAATTCCCAGTCAGGGGCCCTGCTTAGGTTGCTAGGGCCCAGTCCCCAGTGGGGGTTGTGAGAGAGGCGACCACATATTGGTGTTTCTCTCCCTCTTTCTCCCTTCCTTCCCCTCTCTCTAAAATTAAATAAATAAAATATTTTTTAAAATGACATGTTTTTAAAAAAGGCCCTAAATGTAACAGCAAGTGTCCTTTTTTTAAAAAAAAAGATTTTATTTATTTAATTTTAGAGAGAAGGGAAGGAAGGGAGAAAGAGGGAGAGAAACATCAATATGTGGTCGCCTCTCGCATACCCTCAACTGGGGCCCTGGCCTGCAACCCAGGCGTGTGCCCTGACTGGGAATCGAACCAACAACCCTTTGGTTCACAGGCCAGTGCTCAATCCACTGAGCCACACCAGCCAGGGCCATTTAGGGCCTATCTTGATAATCTCCCCATATTAAGATTTTTAACATAATCATATCTGCAAAGTCCTGCTTTTTGCCATATAAGGTACATTCACAGGCTCTAGGAATTAGGACAGGGATATCATTAGGGGTACAATATTCAGCTTTCCACAGTCACCCTGGCAACAGTATGTAGAAAAGATTGGAAGAGATAACCTAAGAGATAGGGACACATGTTAGAACACAACAATAATAATTTCAGGTGAAAGATGAGAAAGGCCTGAACTCAAACAGTGGTTGCAGGGATAGAGAAAAGGAAACCAAACCTAAATATTTAGAAGGTAGGATCAAGGGGACATAATAACCCATTAAGTGTATGGGGATAAGAAGTGGAGGAAGAGTAGAATGATTCCCAAGTTTGTGTTCTGGGTGCCTGGCTGTCTGGTTGTGCCACTGACCAGGATAGGAAACAGAGGAGGCAGAGTATCATTGGGAGAAAGTCAATCAGTGCAATTTCGGTCAAGTTGAGTTCATGGTGAGAGGAGTCAGCCAAGCAACATAAGAAAAGAAGGGTCCAAGGGAGGTTCTGAGAGGTCATTGTTTTCTCATTACTACCATTATCAGTCACATAATATTTACTGAATACTTTCAAGGTACTGAACATAATAATATGTGCTCTATCCGCACTAAGGTTGATTACTGTGTCCTCAATAAATTCCCAAATAACTAGACAAATAGGAAGCTTCAATCAAGAGAAAGTGAATGGGCCTGATCAGTGACTCAGTTAGTTGGGTGTTGTCCTGAGGAGCGAGGAGTCGCCAGTTCAATTCCTGGTCAGGGCATGAGCCTGGGTTGCGGGTTCAGTCCCAATCAGGGTGCATTTGAGGGACATCTATATCTTTCTCCCTCTCTCCTTCCCTTTCCTTCTCTCTAAAAATAATGAACAAAATTTATTTAAAAAAATAAAAAGTGAATGGCCTATTGTGCAAGACTCTGTTTTAAGAACTATAAATGGATGTCACCTGTATTCAACCTTGTACTAGAGGCCAGGGAAATTGGCAAGAAAAAGAAGTTATGCAAAATGGAAAGGAAGAAGTAAGACTATCTGTATTTGCAGATGACATGATCTCGTGTGTAGAAAATCCTAAGGAAACTGCTAAAAGAATGAGAACTAATAAATTAAGCAGAGTTTCAGGACACAAGATCAATATACAAAACTCAGTTGCATTTCTATACACTTGCAAAAAATATTTGAAAGCTAAATTAAGGGACATTTACAATAACATGAAAGAATAAAACGCTAAAGAACAGATTTAACAAAAAGAAGTGCAAAACTTCTACTCTGAAAACTACAAAATATTGTTGAAAGAAATTCAAGAAAATCTAAATAAATGGACTTTGATAAATTAGGTAACAAGGGTTAGCAAGGATGTGGAGAAACTGGAACTCTGTTGATGGGAATATAAAATAGTGCAGCTACTTTTGAAGGCAGTCTGGCAGTTATTCAAACAATTGTAAACATAAAGTGACCAGGCCTTGGTTAGAGCATTGTCCCAGTGCGCCAAGGTTGTGGGTCCAATCTCCAATCAGGGCACATACAGGAAGCAACCAATAAATGCATAAAAAAATGGAACAAAAAAAATCAATGTCTGTCATCAGTAAAAAAATAAACACAAAGTTACCATATGATCCAAAAATTCCACTCGTTATCTATCCAAGAGAACTTGAAAATCTATGTTCACATAAAAATACGTATATATGAATGTTTATAGCAGCATTATTCAAAATAACCAAAAGGTATATCAACCAATGAATGGTTAAACAAATTATGGTATATCCATACAATGGCATATTATTCAGCTGTAAAACGGAATGTAGTTTTGATACCTGCTACAGCATGGATGGACCTTGAAAACATTATGCTAAGTGAAAAAAGCCAGTCTCAAAAGACCACATCTCTCGTGATTCCAGGTATATGAAATGTGCAGAAGAGGTGAATCTATGGAGACAGAAAGTGGAATACTGTTTGCATAGGCTGTGGGGGATAGGGAGATAGGGGGAGATAGCTAACGGGTATGGGTTTCTTTTTTAAATGATGAAAATGTAAAATCAACTGTGGTAATGGTTGCACATATTTGTGCAACTATTAAAGTCCGTTGAATTGTACAATTTAAATGGGGAAGTTGTATATGAATTCTATCTTAATAAAGGTCTAACTTTAAAAAATAAGTATAGCCCTGGCTGGTGTGGCTCAGTGGGTTGAGTGCCAGCCTGCGAACCAAAGGGTCACCGGTTGGATTCCCAGTCAGGGCACATGCCTAGATTGCAGGCGAGGTCCCCAGTAGGGGGGCGCACGAGAGGCAACCACACACTGATGTTTCTCTCCTTCCTGTGTTCCCCTCTCTCTAAAAATAAATAAAAAATATTTTAAAAAATATAAAAAATAAGTATGAAGTGGGTCCCAAACAAGTAATGCTAATCTAGGTTGATTTCCCAAGGGACAGTGCCATAGCATAAGGTCCTGTAGAGACTTTGGGACCTACATAGACCCTAGGGAGTGTGTCTCATAAAGTCAGTTGACCTGTGGCGTAAACTGAAATATGTTGCCTCCAAAATGGGGACAGACTTTTGGACAGGACGGAGTGAATGTTAAAGAGTGGACAATAGTCAGAATCACACTACTAAGTCAGACTTGCTGATAAGGACAAACAGGTGCCTTATCACCACATTTTACTTATCCTTCTTTTTAAAGATAAATATAAAGATCCCTCGTCTTTGCCTTTGCTTCCCTCTTGTTTCATTCTCATTTCTTTCCTTTTTAAGCCTTATATTATAGAAATATTACCACAGTTTAATTTCATTGGGGCTTTCCCCCCTCTGTTTCCTTTATTCATCTGTACACCTATTCATCCAATAAATATTTATTGAGTATCTGTCAGGAACTACACTAGATGCTGGAGACAGAGATGAGTAAAAAGTGGTCCCCATTGTTGAGAAGCTCACAGGCTAGCATTTTCCCAGTGTCTCCCTGAATGCATACTTCCCTTTTCATCATTTCAGGATACTTCAGAATGCTATAAAACATTAAATAAGAACCCATGTTTTGTAACTTCCCATTTGTACTTCTTTTTCATCTAAATGTCTTATTGTTTATGCTATTATAGTTATCCCAATTTTTCCCCCATCGGCCCCCTACACCCAGCCCACCTCCCACTCCCACAGTAAATCCCCACACCGCTGGCCTTGTTAATTTGTACTTCTTAATCCCTTCACCTTTTTTACTCAAACCCCAACCCTCCCCCAGCAACCAGCAGCTTGCTCGCTCTATGAGCCTGTTTCTGTTTTGTTTGTTCATTTTGTGTTTTAGATTTCACACATATGGTATTTGTCTTTCTCTGTCTGACTTATTTCACTTAATACCCTCTAGTCACGGGGATGTAAAGTGCAGCATAGGGAATATTGTCAATAATATTGTAATAACTATGTATGGTGTCAGGGGGGTACTAGACTTATCAGGGGGATCACTTTGCACGTTATATAATGTATAACCACTATGTTGTGTACCTGAAACTAATATAATATTGAATGTCAACTGTAATTGAAAAATAAAAAAAAATTAAAAAAGAATCCATGTCTTTCCAGACTTAGTTTTAAAGAATGAACCTTACTCTAATCAATGACTGCTGAAGAGTACCTCCATTTGTTTGACCAAGTTATATGTAGACTTGCCTGTCATGAGAAAATGAAAGTTTGACATCCAGCAGCAGTTAGTTAAATAAAGCATGGTACATCCAAGTGCTAGAACAGTATACAACCATTGCAACTGTGTCATAGAACATATTGTACAAGATAATTCCAATTTTGTAAAAAAAAAAAATACGTATGCAAAAAAAGGACTGAAAGGATATACATCAAAAAAAGCAGTGGTTATGCCCTGATTGGCATGGCTCAGTGGGTTGGGAGTCATCCGTCAAAGCAAAAGGTTGCCGGTTCAACTCCCAGTCAGGGCACATGGGTTGCGGGCCAGGTCCCGGGTTGGGGATGTGTGAGAGGCAACCAGTTGATGTTTCTCTCCCTCCCTAACTCCCTCCCTTCCCCTCTTTCTAAAAATAAATAAAATCTTTAAATACTAAAAAAGAACAGTGGTTATTTCCAAGTCTAATAGGTAGGATATAAGTGATTATTGCTTTCTTCTTCAGACTTTCCATGCTTTCCAATATTTTTACAGTGAACATTTATTTATGTTTTTGTAATTAGAAAAATAAATATAGGCCCTGACTGGTGTGGCTCAGTGGACTGAGTGACGGCCTGCGAACCAAAAAGGTTGCTGGTTTGATTCCTGGTCAGGGCACATGCCTGGGTTGTGGGCCACATCCCCAGTTGGGGGCGTGCAAGAAGCAGCCAATCAATGTATCTCTCACACATTGATGTTTCTCTCCCTCTCTTTCTCCCTCCTTTCCACTCTCTTTAAAAAGTAAATGAATAGAGTCTAAAAAATAAAAAGAAAATATATATAATTAGACTAAAAGGGCTCTCTAGAGGACAGAGGCTGAGTTTTTACATCATATACAGAATGGGGCAAAAGTACGTTTACAGTTGCGAGTATGTAAAACAGTTTATTCTTGTATTATTTATTAATTATTGTACTATTTTTCATACAAACAACTATAAACCTACTTTTGTCCCACCTTGTAGTGGTTACAGTATTTAAGGAGTGCTTTATAAATGTTGAATAACAGTAATGCAGTGAGCACTATGCTGTAAAAGTAACGAGGTTAATGTAACGAACAACTGTAAACCTACTTTTGCCTAACCCCCTAGTGCTTACAGCATTTAAGGAGCGCTTTAATAAATATTAAACAAGTAACGGAATGAACACTATGAGGTAACTGTAACGATCAAGGCTGAAGACAAGAGAGAGTTTGGATGACAGGCTACACTCCGTACCCTGTACCCTCCCTCCCAAAATCAACCCATTCTTTGTTAGAGCCTTTAATCTGTGACAGATACATACTCATATGTATCAACTGCGGGCACTCTTGGCTTAGTCAAAGGCAAAAAAATGATATTAAGGATATGAAGGCTACAGGGTGTGGAGTCCCAGGCCTGCATTAAGTCAGTGAAGTCGGATATATATCTCTTATAATGATAACAGTAACCAGTATCTATTACACACTTGCTATATATGTAAGGCAGGTGTATATCTCACATAGTCTTTTTTTTTTTTTTTTTTGGAGGCAGTGGAAGAGGAGGCGGGGCGTGGTGGAGCCAGTCTGCGCGGAGGCAGCCTGTCCACAATCCGCCCCCACCCCCACTTAATCTATTTTTTAAAAAAGATTTTAGAAAGATTTAAAGAAAGGCTTTGGTCACTCTCATTTCTTTTTTTTTTTTAAGATTTTATTTATTTATTTTTAGACAGAAGGGAAGGGAAGGAGGGAGAGATACATCCATGTGTGGCTGTCTCTCGTGCGCCCCCTACTGGGGGCCTGGCCTGCGACCCAGGCATGTGCCCTGGCTGGGAATCAAACCAGTGACCCTTTAGTTTGCAGGTCGGCACTCAACCCACTGATCCACACCAGCCAGGGCCCCACTTAATAGCATCCCTATGAGGTATTATCTCCATTATTTCCGTCTAGTCTTTTTCTATGTGTACATTTACATAGAATTTCCCTACAAAGAATCGTATTTTAACTCCTTGCTGAAAATGTATCAGGTGTATTTCTTGGTGTTATTAGTTTTTTAGATAGATTTTATATTTTAGAGCAGTTTTATGTTTACAGCAAAAATGAGCTGAAAGTACAGAGTTTCCATACGATTGGTCATTTAGATTGTTTTCTTATCTCTTGTTAAAGATGAGAAAACTGAGACCTGGTGAGTTGACAAGTGACTTGTCCAAAGTCAACTGGCTAAAAAGTGGGCAGAACTGAGATTAGAATCCTGGTTTCTCTCTCCAGAACCCAGCCAGTTTTGTGCAACCGCGCTGCCTCTGAATTATTAATATACAACTAAACCCCCCTTAGGTCATCTCACCTCAACTTGAAACCAGGCATTCTGCACAATCAGATTAGCCAAAGATCCAAGCATGTGTTGAGAGGGGCAGGCAACACACAAAAGAAAGAGGTATCCCAACTGAGAAGGAGTAAATTGAAAACGCACAGGGAGAAACAGGGACATAGAAAGAAGCAGAAGGCGGAAGATAGGTACACAGAACCCTGGTTAAGATAAAGAGAAAGCTAATAGGGACATCTGCAGTAGTGTCAACAATAAAAATAAAGAAAAAAGATAAAGAGAAAGCTGAGTTTGGGAAAACTCTTGGTTTTATCTTTGTGTATAAGAAGAGAGCAAAGATAACCTCAAGGCCATGTGGGGAGTCAGGAAGGATAAGGTTTCTGGGAAAGTGAATGAGACAAGGGAGGATAAAACTCCCAGGACTGTAAGGCTAGGAAGGGCTTAGTGTGGGAAGGAAGAAAGGCCCAGAGCAAAGAGGCAGGCTTGAGTAAGCACTGGACACCAAACCTTTCCTGTTCCTAAATCTGTGGCAGGACTCGTTCTAGCCTGAGTCTCCACTAGTATATCAGATACTAAATGCTCTTCAGCCCTTAGGCGTTGCAGGAGGAAAGTGGGTGCGGGGATTGTAAAGTGCTCAAACTACAATGGGGACAGAGAATGGATCCAGGAACACATTTTTTAAAGCCAGTAGGCCTAATGCTAGCGCCCCTTCCCCCTACCCCACTTTAGCCTCAACCTCAGCCACACCCACATGCTAAGGACTATCCAGGAGGGACACGAGTGTGTGCGCGCGCGCGTGCGTGCTCGTGCATTTGAGAGGCAGAGACAGAGACCTAGACAAAAAGAGACCCGGAGAGAGAGTACGCGCCTGGGAGAGTGGGGGTGGGGGGGAGGATAGAGATCGACCGGGACAGAAAGAAAGAGAGGGAGGGAGAGAGAGAGAGAGACAGGGAAAGGCAGAGAGAGAAAGGAGGAAGGACACATACCAGCCTTCGTGAGGAAAACTACAGAAGAGATAACGCAGGGAGCCCCTGCAGGGAGACTCAGGGAGAAGATCCCAGAACTTACCCTAAGACCCTTGAGGGAGTGGGGGGAATGTCTTTGCAGGATGTTTTGGAGTCATCGGGCAGTAACAGTTACTGCATAGGCGTTGTCACTGAGCCAGAGCCATTTAACCCGCCCTGGGTGGCTGGAGTGCAAGCTTAAGACACCCCACAACTGTGACTCTCAGAATGGTTAGGGGGGCCTGAGGCTGCAGACAAGGGGAGGAGGGGCACGTGAGGGCTGGGTCCCTGCCTCCCCCCACCCTCTGCTGTCACTCATTACCCCAACAGTCGCCCAGGGGGCGGGCCCCGGAGAGGTGGGGTTGGGGGAAGGGTAATCTTGGCAGGCGCTTGCTGCATGGCGTAGGTAGGGACTGTTGAGGGGGGCGGACGCCGGGGGATTGAACACGAGTGGGAAGCGAAGAGAGACACGGGGAGGGGGAGGGGGAGGGGACCGGGAACCATTTGAATGAGAGGAGGGGATCACGGGTAGAGTGGGCTCCAGGAGGTAGGGCGAGCACGGGTGTGGGGGGGGGGGCAGACTCTTGAGCCAGGTAAGGGAAGCAGGTGCGTAGATCTGCTTTTTGTGGGTTAGTGTACTCGGCCCCTCGGTAGGAAGGGGGTGCCGCCTTTCCCGGGGGCGGGCTTCAAAGCTCCAGAGCCTATCTTTTCCTCTTCAACTAACGGGGCCCCGGGCGGGGGCTCAAGCTCCATCTCCAAGAACTAGGCTCCACTCCACAATTTCCAGGCGGCCACTGGGCTGGGAGTCTCGCGCCGGGGGCCGGCGCTGTCTCGCGAGCCCCCACCCGGAGTCAGCCAATGGGGTTGGTTGCTGGCACCGCCCGCCCGCCTGGTGCAGAGCGCTAGGCACAGTGAGCAGCGCTGCCATTTAAAGGGGCCGCGACCCCTGTCCCGGCTGCTGGGGAGGGAGGTGGAGAAGGAGCGCGGGGCCGTCTGTGTCTGCAGTTCTAGGCTTATAGCCGTTACACTAACCCTGCCGCAGGTAGGGGTCGGGCCTGATCAAGCCGAACCGAACCTGCAGGCGGGATCTCGCAGTAGCCGGGAGAGGGGGGGTCTAAGGAGAGATCGTAGCTCCAAAATGTCTTCCTGTAAATGCCTGAGGTGGGGGGTGGGCAACAGGAGAAGGAGGACTGAGGGAGCAATAGGAAAGGGTGACGGGGCTGAGGAAGTGGGCGACCCTGAAAGGTAACTGGGGGGAGGGGTTACGGAAGGCAATTTGTGGGGGCGAGGGAAGGGCCGAGGGGCACTGTGCAGCGCGGGGAGGGGGAGTGGGGCCAGACAGGGTGGATAGAGACTGGGGAGCTGGGGGGCTCTAGGAGCGAGCGGAGGGGGTAGAAACTGAGATCGCGGGGGCGGGAAAGGCTCCTGGTGGCATGGGCCCTAGGAGACTCTAATGGGGCGTTCAGCCCGAGTTGGGGGGGGCGAAAGGTAAGGAGGGAGGGAAACTAGGAGTTGCAGTGGGGTGGCGGGGGCAGACGGGTGGGTAGAGCCCACGACTGCCCGGTGAGTGTGGGTGCAGGGCCAGGGTGGGGAACGCTTTACCCCACAGGGGGCGCTGTTTGTGGTGGTGGTGGGGGAGTGGTCATTTGGACCAAAGCCTGTGGAAGTGCTGGTCGTTTGCGGTGGGGGCTGTTCACGAGAAATCAAAGTGGATGATGGGGTGTGTCCCAGAACCTATATAAGAAGGAATTCTGGCGAAGACCGCCTCTTCTGCCCCTTCTTCTACCCCTAATCTACAGCCCATATCCAGCCATCCTCATGGACCCCAGTGATTTCCCCAGTCCGTTTGACCCATTGACCCTGCCAGAGAAGCCCCTGGCTGGAGACCTTCCAGTAGACATGGAATTTGGAGAGGATCTACTGGAATCCCAGACTGCCCCAACTCGAGGATGGGCCCCCCCTGGCCCTTCTCCATCCTCAGGAGCCCTGGACCTGCTTGATACCCCTGCTGGCCTGGAAAAAGACCCTGGAGTCCTGGATGGAGCCACTGAGCTGCTGGGGCTGGGGGGGCTGCTCTATAAAGCCCCCTCCCCTCCAGAGGTGGACCATGGTCCTGAGGAGACCCTTGCATGGGATGCAGGAGATCAGACCCTAGAACCTGGACCAGGGGGCCAGACCCCTGAGGTGGTGCCACCTGACCCAGGGACTGGGGCAAATTCCTCTTCACCTGAGGGGCTACTAGAACCTTTGGCTCCAGATTCTCCAATAACCCTTCAGCCCCCACATATTGAAGAGGAGGATACCACCTCCATAGCTACAGGGAGAAGGGGCTCCCCTGGGCAGGAGGAGGAGCTTCCCCAAGGGCAGCCACAGAGCCCAAATGGCCCCCCCAGCCCTTCAGTGGGAGAGACTCTGGGGGATGGAATCAACAGTTCTCAGACCAAACCTGGGGGCCCCAGCCCCCCTGCACACCCTTCCTTACCAGGTAGGTTGCCTACTCAGCTGGAGAATTAAGGCTGGAGAGAGGGCGGGGGTGAGGAGGGGCTGCTGCGTGGGTTTGGGGAAGAAGTGGGGAAGGAGGGTAAGGGTGGGGGGAGAGGAGGGCTGTGTATGGAGAAGGAGTTGGGGGTTTGGAAGGGAGAAGTGGGGGTGGTGAAGATGATGAAGGGAGGTAGGGGTGGGGGAAGCTTAGCTGCTGGGGAGGAATAGGGGTGAGGTTTCAGGGGGTAGGTTAGTGGGTTTGGTGGGAGAGGTTCCTTTTTTTTTTTTTTTTAAACCCAGGTGGGTTTTTGGTACCAGGTCCTTCAGGATTTGGGGAGGACTCCAGGCTTCTGGGTTCTAAGATCTTTCCAGCTGTTTTGTTTTAAATGAGAGTGGGGATTCTGGGTTTGATGAATGATGACTAGGTTGTGGAGCCAGCAACAGCATCATGAATTCAGGGGAATGGTAGCAATGCAGGGCCTGGGATTGAGCCTCTGATAGGGGAGGGACAGGCTAGACTTGGAGAGGCTCTCATTTCTCCCCCGTTTTGCCCAGTGGTCTGCCTCTGCCAGGCTGTGACCAGGGTCTTAGCGCTTATATAACCACCTGAGTCCAGGGGGCCTACCCTGTCCCCTTGCTACCTACCTTTTGGAGGATTGCATTGGTTTTTGTTGGTAAGCTGGACATTCTCAATGAAAGGTGTGTCACCTGTGTCTCAACTCCCAGTGACTGGCACAGAAAGCTGGTGGGAAGGGTAGGATTTTTCCCCCCCTTGGGGAATAGCTGCACCACCAACCTCCCCTTAGTGCAGAGCTTGAGGTAACCCTGAGAGGGGCCCCAAGAAGCCACAGGCACTAGAGTTTTCCCTTTCAGTTTTGAATGAGTTCTTCCCCAGGAATGGAGGCAGAGGTTGGGCCAGGGAGGGGGTGTGAGGGCAGGCTGAAGATTCAGGCTGCTTTCTGCTTCCTTTGCAGGAGATGGCCTGACTGGGAAGGCGAGTGAGAAGCCGCCTGAGAGGGTGAGGGGGGAGGGGATGGCAAGGAGTCTGGTTCCCCCTATAGCTCTGGGAAGGACAGACCCTTTATTTTCCCTCCCAGATGTTGTTCTGTGGAGGGTGTGTGTGAGGAGGGTTAGGAGGAGGGAGGGAGCTCTTGTGTCTCTTGCTTCTTAAGGCGAAGTCCAGCCTCCTTTTCTCCCCTCCTCCTACGGGCTGGGCCAAGGGTCCCTACTCTCCCTTCCCCCTCCCATCTCTGTACCCCCCTAAATGCTGTGCTAGTGCAGCTGGCCCTTTAGCCTGCCCCTGGTGTCAGCTTTCCTTCCCCATGTTTCCAAGGTACAGAAGAGAAGCGAACGCGTTAGAAGAGTAGAACCTCCAAAACCTGAGGTTGTGGATTCCACTGAGAGCAGTGAGTAGGACTTGAGGAAGTGTGACCCAGTGGGATGAGTGGGAAGTGGCCGCCATGGATCTCCTGGCTCCATGCAGAGTGTGACGTGCCTGTTTCTGCTCTGGGTTGGCATGGGAACCAGGGGCAGTGGGGGAGACTGAAAACAAGAGCAGTGAGAATGGAGTTTCCTGTTTCAGCTCTGCCATCCCTGTCCTGAAGAATCTCCCCACTTAGAGCCCTCCCTGAGGGAGAGTGACACCAGTGGCTTAAGATACTAATGTGATGGGGCAGGGGTGGGGAGGGTAAAGGTAAGAACGGAGGGGATCCCAGCAGCCGCAGAGCTACCTGTTGGTCAGGGGATGGCTGGAGACCTGGCCTCATCGCCTTTTCTCATGGCCCCTCCCCCCTTCCTCAGTTCCAGTGTCAGATGAGGATTCTGACGCCATGGTAGATGACCCCAACGATGAGGACTTTGTGCCATTCCGGCCCCGGCGCTCTCCTCGCATGTCCCTGCGCTCCAGCGTGGCCCAAAGGGCAGGGCGCTCTGCGGTGGGCACCAAGATGACTTGTGCGCATTGCCGGACGCCACTGCAGAAGGGGCAGACGGCCTACCAGCGCAAGGGGCTGCCTCAGCTCTTTTGCTCCTCGTCCTGTCTCACCACTTTCTCCAAGAAGCCATCGGGCAAAAAGACCTGTACCTTCTGCAAGAAGTACGTGAGGGCCCTGGAGTGTGGGGAGGGCAGGCCTCAGGCCAGAAAGAATGGGCGAGACCCAGACTCTGGTGGCAAGAACCTAGTGGAACCGGGGGGGGGTGGCATTTTTGCTAGGGGGTCTGAGAGCACTTGGCTCTGTGGACACCGATCCCAGGGGAGGGATGGAAGCTGATGAAATGACTGAATGTTCAAACCTGTTCCCACTTGCAGGGAAATCTGGAACACCAAGGACTTGGTCGTGGCGCAGACTGGTTCAGGAGGCTCCTTCCACGAGTTCTGCACGTCTGTCTGCCTCTCCCTGTACGAGGCCCAGCAGCAGCGCCCAATCCCCCAGTCTGGGGACCCTGCCGATGCCACACGCTGCAGCATATGCCAGAAGACCGGAGAGGTGAGGAAGCTCGATGGGGGCTGATTGACAGAGCCTGGCCAGCCCTGACCTGCCCCTGCCCTCCTGGGGCCGCAGGGGCCAGGCCCTGTGGAGGAGGGGAGTGGGGAGGAAAGGCAGCCATCGTGAGGGAGTGTATTCAAGGTTAGAGCGTCTCCAGGATGTGTGCAGCTGGCCTTCCTTGCCTCCCAGGACCTCACCATCAAGTCGGCAGCCTGATGTGCAGGTTGGGGGGTCCCTGGGCACAGTATCTGCTGTGAAGGTCTAGGGTGAGGTGGGGCGGGCTGTCCTCGCATTGGGGTGGGTGGTGGTGGCCAGGCCTCAGCTCAGGGTGTGCGTGTGTGTGTGGCAGGTCCAGCATGAGGTCAGCAATGGCAGCGTGGTGCACCGGCTCTGCAGCGATTCTTGCTTCTCCAAATTCCGGGCCAACAAGGGACTGAAAACCAACTGTTGTGACCAGTGCGGGGCTTACATCTACACCAAGACCGGGAGCCCTGGCCCCGAGCTCCTCTTCCATGAGGGCCAACAAAAGCGGTTCTGCAACACAACCTGCTTGGGGGCATACAAGAAGGTGGGGCCGAGGGAGTAGTGCATTAGAGGGCTGTGGAAGGGGGTGCGGTTCTTGGGTGATAAATAAAGGTGCCTGAAGGGTCGAGGGCCGGGAGGAATAAAACAAATAAAGGGGGTTTCAATTGTATCTGTTATGTTTTATTTTTTGAAGCTGGCTGGTGGATACACAGGTCTTTGTTATATCATCATCTATGCTTTTTTGTATGCTTGAAACCTTTCATGTTTTAAAAAGTTAACAAATAAAGGTGAAGGGACAAATCCCGCCTCAGCCTCTCCTTCCCCATCCTCACAGAAAAACACACGTGTGTACCCCTGTGTCTGGTGCAAGACCCTGTGTAAGAACTTTGAGATGCTATCACATGTGGATCGTAATGGCAAGACGAGCTTGTTCTGTTCCCTCTGCTGTACCACCTCTTACAAAGTGAAGCAGGCAGGGCTCACTGGTAGGTGCAAAGCCCTCTTCTCTGAGACCCCTGCTGGCCTTCCTTCTACCCCTCCCATACTCCCCCCTTTTAAAGTAACCCCTGCTGCCTGACCTCAGCCCCAACCACATCTTCCCGTGGATTTCCTGTTCCATCCCTGCACTGCCTTACACCTTCTGTGTGCGCCCCCCTTTCTCTCTCTCTCTCTCTCTCTCTCTCTCTCTCTCTCTCTCTCTATCTCTCTTTCTTTCT
Organism: Pteronotus mesoamericanus; assembly: GCF_021234165.1. Classification (NCBI taxonomy): domain Eukaryota; kingdom Metazoa; phylum Chordata; class Mammalia; order Chiroptera; family Mormoopidae; genus Pteronotus; species Pteronotus mesoamericanus. Next base: position 5,194,412 of record NW_026555108.1, on the reverse strand, counting down.
CTCTTTCTCTCCCATTCTCTCTATGCCCCAGGCCCTCCCCGACCCTGCAGCTTCTGCCGCCGCAGCCTCTCTGACCCCTGTTACTACAACAAGGTCGATCGCACAGTCTACCAATTCTGCAGCCCCAGCTGCTGGACCAAGTTCCAGGTACTTCAGACCCTGGACCAGGGATCAAGGGTGTGGCTCCATAGAGAGGGTTTGAGAATTGGGGTAGATAGGCCTGGGTAGAGCAAAGAACGAGCCTGACCGCCCCTCCCCACTACCACCACCACCACACACCTCTTGCCCCTCCCTTACTTGTCTTCCTTCCCTCCAGCGCACAAGCCCTGAGGGGGGTATTCACCTGAGCTGTCACTACTGCCACAGCCTCTTCAGTGGCAAGCCTGAGGTCTTGGACTGGCAGGTAAGACCCCCACCCTGCCCACATGTTGCCACATGACCAGACATCTGTCTGAAGGGGTCCTTCCGCTTGGCTCTCGCCAGGTCCAGATGTCACAGCACTCTCCTCCCCACCCTGTGACCCCATCCCAGGACCAGGTGTTCCAGTTCTGCTGCCGGGATTGCTGTGAGGACTTCAAGCGGCTTCGGGGTGTGGTATCCCAATGTGAGCATTGCCGGCAGGAGAAACTCCTGCACGAGAAGCTCCGATTCAGCGGGGTGGAGAAGAGCTTCTGCAGCGAAGGTAAGGAAATGGGGAAGGGGCCGGAGGCGCTGGATCTCGCAGCAGCGGGGACAATGACAGAGAAAGGAGCAGGGCTCAGGATGCCATCCTTGGGGGCGAGGCCCTTCAGCTCAGGATGCTCTGCCACCATCCACCCTAAGGCTTTGGGCCCGAGAGGCTATGGGAAAGAGGTTTCAGGAGTATCGCCTTGAAAAGGTGGTGGTCTCGTGGCCATGAGGTCTCTGTGTCTCTGCACTCTTTCCAGGCTGTGTGCTGCTGTACAAACAGGACTTCACTAAGAAGCTGGGATTGTGCTGTATCACTTGTACTTACTGCTCCCAGACCTGCCAGCGCGGAGTCACCGAGCAGCTGGATGGCAGCACCTGGGACTTCTGCAGCGAGGACTGTAAGAGCAAGTACCTGCTGTGGTACTGCAAGGTAAGGCGGGCAGGAAGGGTGGAGGGGGCGGCAGGGAGCGCGGGCTGTTGTGCTGTGGTCAGGTATGGGCTGATCTCCAGGGAGGGGGCTCCAGCTGACCCAGCCTCCAAGGGGAGCATCGTGGCTTATCCCGGGCCAAAGGGCCCAGCGTGCATTAGGGAGGCAGGTCTGACCTTCCTGTCGACGCCCTCAGGCTGCCCGGTGCCACGCCTGTAAGCGCCAGGGGAAGCTGCTGGAGACCATCCACTGGCGCGGGCAGATCCGTCATTTCTGCAACCAACAGTGTCTGCTGCGCTTCTACAGCCAGCAGAACCAACCCAACCTGGACACCCAGAGCGGGCCTGAGAGCCTCCTGAACAGTGAGTCCCAGGCAGGGGACGCCCTCTGTTAGAATTGGCCCGGGCCCGGGCCCTCTCTCCTTCCTCTCTCGCTATCATTTCATCCCTGGCCAGAGCTCCTGGTGCTGTGCAGGTACTAGGAAGGGGAGTCTTGTTGAAAGGTTTCCAGAGCCAAGGGATGGGCACCTACCCAGGTAGGATGGGGCATGTGGGGGCTACAGTTAGTTTTCAGAGAAAAAGAAATGTCAACAGAAGCTCTACTTTAGTGAGACCGAAGACGGTTGTCATTTCAAGAATGTTACCTGGCCCCTCTGCCGCTCCAGGGGTACCGAACTCCCGAGGGCCATCCAATGGAAGGGCTCCCATGATGAGTTACTGGGGAAATTTCATCTTTTTCTTTGACCATGGCAGCCAGTAGCAAAGAATCTTCTTGGCCACTGTTTCTGGGGCCTAGAGAAGACTAGACCTGGGGTGGTGAGGAGGACAGATTCTAGACTTCCCATTCACATTGGATGTACCTCTGAAGGAAGCTTGCCTGGAACAGGCTGATGAAAACAGAGAGCTGGTTCCGCAGAGGGAAACATTCATTTGTTTTGATCTACAGGTCAGTCTCCTGAGTCGAAGCCCCAGACACCCTCTCAAACCAAAGTGGAGAACAGCAATACAGTGAAGACCCCCGAGGAAAATGGGAATCTGGGCAAGGTCAGGGCAAAAGCCACAGGGGAGGATGGTCCCAGAGGAGGGTCTAGCAGTTGGTGCACTCATGCCTTTTTGTCTGCAGATCCCTGTGAAGATCCGGTTGGCTCCCAATGCTTCCACCCCTCCTCCCCCGACACCGCCCCCAGCCACACCCCGCAAAAACAAAGCTGCCATGTGTAAGCCTCTGATGCAGAACCGAGGGGTCTCCTGCAAGGTGGAGATGAAGTCCAAAGGGAGTCAGACAGGTGAGCCAGGGCGCCTAGATACCACAGGACTAGATTCCACAGTCCTGGGCCTCCGACCCTGTGCCTAGGAGCTAGACAGGGCGGTTTCTTAAGTGGCTGAAATATCATGGATGCGGTTGTCTTACAATCACAGAAGTGGCTCTCCCCCTTTGATGCAAGAGCAGTTTCGTGACACTGAGCATGTGTTAGAGCATTGGGGATGACAGGCACGCATCGGGTGCTGGGTCGCATGTGACCCATCTCACAGGGGCTCTGAGAAGACCCCTTTCTTGTTGGCAGAAGAGTGGAAGCCACAGGTAATCGTGCTGCCCATCCCAGTGCCCATCTTTGTGCCAGTGCCTATGCATCTGTACTGCCAGAAAGTCCCGGTGCCTTTCTCAATGCCCATCCCGGTAAGTTTCCCTTCCGGGACTGCCCTACCCCGTCCCTTCCTCTCACCACCTGCCCCTCTCATCCTCCTGCTTTGGTCTTGGCCTTGAGCTGGGGTTCATGTCTCCAGGTGCCTGTGCCCATGTTCCTGCCCACTACCTTGGAGAGCACAGACAAGATTGTGGAGACCATTGAGGAGCTGAAGGTGAAGATCCCTTCCAACCCCTTGGAGGCCGACATCCTGGCTATGGCAGAAATGATCGCAGAGGCTGAAGAGTTAGACAAGGCCTCGTCTGACCTTTGTGGTATGCCATGGACAACGGCAACAAGGGAGTCAGGGGTTCTACCAGTCTGTCGCTGCCTAAGGGGGCGGAGAGGGGTGACCTCGGGACCCAGTGGGATGGGGGAACAGTTGGAATCAGCCCCCGAAAGCCTGTGAGGGAGCCGGGTCGGAGCTGTAGTGAGTAAGTCAACTGCTCTGCCTCCCAGATCTTGTGAGCAACCAGAGTGCAGAGGGGCTTCTGGAAGACTGTGACCTGTTTGGGCCAGCTCGAGATGATGTTCTGGCCATGGCTGTCAAGATGGCCAACGTCTTGGATGAGCCCGGGCAAGACTTGGAGGCGGACTTCCCCAAGAGTGAGTGGCGTTTGAGGCATGCCCACTGAGTACAGTTACATTTGTGCCATAAGGAAAGGAGTGTTTTTGGTGACCCCAAGTATGACGCTAACAGTGCTTCTTGTGACCCAGTGACAAAAGGCTCTCATGGTGGAGCAGTGGCAGAGATACCAGGGCAGGTGCATGATTTGACACTTGAGCTTTGTTTTGTTTTAATTGTAGTAAAACACATAACATGAAATTTACCATTTTGATCACGTTTGAGTGTTTGAGTGTGCAGCTCAGCAGTGTTAGGAGCTTTCTTGTGGTTGTGAGTTTTTTTCAAAATTTACTTATTTTATTTATTTTTAGAGAGATGGGAAGGGAGGGAGAAAGAGAGGGAGAAAAACATCGATGTATGAGAGATACATAGATGGGTTGCCCCTTGCGCTGCCCCCAGCTGGGGACCTGGCCCGCAACCCAGGCATATGCCCTCACTGGGAATCAAACTGGCGACCTTTTGGTTCTCAGGCCAGGACTCAATCCACTGAGCCACTCACAACCATGGTTGTGAGTTCTGCATTTGTGTGCCTCTGAGCACGTTCTTGGCCTGGCCTTGCCGGTTCCTACTGAGTGCAGTTGGAGCTGTCTGGGAGGCTCGTCTCCAGTCAGGTGTACAAGTGGCAGGGGTAGGACGGGAGGCCTACGGGGTTGAGATTGTACAAATCGGTTTGCTTCCTTTCCCCTCTAACAGATCCTTTGGACATTAACCCCAGCGTAGACTTCCTCTTTGACTGTGGCCTAGTAGGGCCTGAGGATGTGTCTACAGAGCAAGACCTTCCCCGGACCATGAGGAAGGTGAGGGCTGGGGCTGCTGTATCCACAGAAGAGGGAGGCTCAAAGGCCCACAGGGGAGGGGTGCTTTCGGAGCCAAGTCAGCAGCTTTTGTTTGACCTTCCCTGACCGACCTCCTTTCTCTCCCTCCTCAAGTACTAAGAATCAGCCAAACTTTGCTCTCTCCCCAGTTTCCTAAGTCATCAGAGCTATTCCAGGGGCTCTGTGCTATGGAAGCTCACTGTGTTCAGACACCAGCCCCCCACTCCCCTGGTGGTAAACACCGTCCTAACTAGTATTTACAACTAGTATTCACGGTGCCCCTGGCCTTGCCTCCTCCAACCACACCTCCCTACTTTCTTTTCCCGTCTAGGGTCAAAAGCGCCTAGTGCTTTCAGAGAGCTGTTCCCGGGATTCCATGAGCAGCCAGCCGAGCTGTACCGGACTCAACTATTCATATGGCGTCAATGCTTGGAAGTGCTGGGTGCAGTCAAAATATGCCAATGGGGAAACCAGCAAGGGGGATGAGTTGCGCTTTGGCCGTAAGTACCAGGAAAGGAAGGGCAGGGATGGGGGAGGAGAGGAAGGGGGAAGGGGCAGGGCTGGGATTCAGCTGAAGATGTCTGGGCGTGATAAGGTTGTGATCACGTAAGGGTGCGTGTGAACATGAGGAAGAGTTGCAGAGTAACGGCCCAAGCTGCCTAGGTTTCACGGCTTAGGGCTCTTTCAGTCATCAGTGGAATGTTCTAGAACAAGATGTGACTAAGGGATGAAAGAGTTAGTGGTGGAGCTAAATGAAATTCTCTACATGACATTTTCTTAATCCTGTCCACCTCCACTACGTATCACTGCAGCCAAACCTATGCGTATCAAAGAAGATATTCTGGCGTGCTCGGCTGCGGAGCTCAACTACGGTCTGGCCCAGTTTGTGAGGGAAATCACTCGGCCCAACGGCGAACGATACGAACCTGACAGTATCTACTATCTGTGTCTTGGCATCCAACAGGTACCCCTTGCACACCTCCTCACTTGCTGTCACTTTCAACACAACAACATAGTAAGCAAGGTCCCACTGGAACTGATTCGGTCCCACTCTCTGTTCTTCACCTTGGGTGCCACCCTGAGCAAGCAGCCTTTTGTCTCCTCCTCCAAGCAAGACAACTTATGTCAATACTCCTCTAAAATCAAAGCTGTGTTCCAGGACCCTTGGCCAAGGGGCAGTCTTCATTGCTTTCTCTGCGGGTCCCCTTTGCAATCCTCAAACCCATTCCAGGCAGGGAGGGACGGGTAGAGCGGGGCTCCTTGGGTGGTGGGGTAACATGTAGTTCCCACTGAGAGAGGTCAGCCATGTGTCGTTGGCTGACAGGGGCTCTGGGCTTGTGGAGAGCCAGCTATGACGCATCTCCTCCAAGCCGCCGCCTCTTCCAGCGTGGCCTTGGCACCTCGCAGCTGCAGGCATACCTGGGAGGAAAGCACTCTGGGTCATGCAATGAAGTAGCTGTTTCCCACCATCTCCTAATCGCCAAGGTTGCCATGCCTGGGGCCTTTGATATCACTGTTTTTTCTTTCCCCCTCCAGGACCTAGAGTCTAGCTTTATGTGTGTCTATTTTTCCTCCTCCAGTACTTGCTAGAAAATAATCGAATGGTGAACATTTTCACGGACCTTTACTACCTGACTTTTGTTCAAGAACTCAACAAATCTCTGAGTACCTGGCAGCCCACACTCCTCCCCAACAGTAAGGCACAAGGACTTTGCAACCCCCACGTCCTTTCCTCAGATACATACTGTCCTAAACTAGTCCCAGCCGGTTGGTCTGGCCACTCTTCACAAAGGGCCCGAGGGCAGGAGCATGTAGCTGGGTGCCTCGAGGTTTAGGCTGGAGAACGCGGAGCCCTTGTCCTCAAACACAAGGAGGGGGAATCAAGACTTAGATCTAAACAAGTATTTCTGGAACCACAAAAGCTGGCCTGAGTTTGGATGGTCATTGAAAAAAAAAAAAAAAGTTGTGGGACTCCTCAAAGTTTTACATTTACCTGCCTGTAACCACAGGGTAGTGAGAATGCAGTTTCCACCTCCAAATGCAGGTAGAAAGTGTATGTGAAAACCCATCCAGTTCTACTGTGTAATGTAGCGGGTGCCAGTGTTTTATACACAGTGATCGCTTACTGAGCGGAGAGGCCGAAGGGTGGGTGGACATCTGGGATCAGAAGTGGCGGGGCTTGGGTAAGGGCTCCCTCACTCCTGACCAGCCTCTCCGGCTTCACCATTGCAGACACGGTGTTCTCCCGCGTGGAGGAAGAGCACCTCTGGGAGTGTAAGCAGCTGGGCGTCTACTCCCCCTTTGTCCTTCTCAACACCCTCATGTTCTTCAACACTAAGTTTTTTGGGCTGCAGACAGCTGAGGAGCACATGCAGCTCTCGTTCACCAACGTGGTTCGGCAGTCCCGCAAGTGCACCACTCCTCGGGGCACCACCAAGGTGGTGAGCATCCGCTACTACGCCCCAGTCCGCCAGAGGAAAGGGCGAGGTAAGAGGCTGCCCCCTCCTTTGCCCCGCCTCCATTCCCCCTCCCCTCCTATGTTCCACGCTAACTGACTGATGACTGACGTGTCTGCCCTCTCCTTTGTCACTACCTTCCCTCTCCTTCCATTCTTGCCTTTGCAGAACAGGTGAAAACAGCCGGTCCTTCCATCTGATGGACAGTGGCTGTTGCATAAATAGGGGGTCACCCAGCTGTCTGCTTCCCGCCTTTCTTCATTTCAAGACACTTTACTCACTTGCCTATTTTTGGGGCGAGGGGGACTAGACAGGTGGGAAGCTGTGGGGCGTGTTCCAGCCTGTGGGAGAGAGCTGAAAGGGCAAGGACGGTTTTTCTGTAGTTTTTTGCTGTTGGGCATAACAGGAACTGCACCTGGGTTTCCGTTCTGGCCCTGAAATGCTCACCCATCTGAGTCCAGTTCCCAGGACCCCCTTCTTTGGACCTGAGCCTCTGCCTGGATTAGTGTACTGGGGGTTTGGCCCATCGTGGTTTCTTTATCCCAGAAAGCAAGCCCAACGTTGTACCAGGGTCTGTTTTGTCGCTTTGTGTGTACAGCTTCTGAGATCGCCTCTTCAGGAAATCAACTTGGGGAAGGTTGTAAAGCAAGGCTTTAACAGTGTGAACGGAGTGGGGGCGTGAGGTGGGATGCAGAGCAACACCCCTGCAGTTTGGTTGGTGTGGGTCTTCTGTTGCCTTTATTTCTTGGTGAGCCTGTATTGTGTGTCCTGAGGCCTTCCCACAGTGCCCTGGACTGTGCATTTAGAGTGGCTGGTGGAGATTGTGCTTTTAGCCAGTCTGGCTCGTTTGCCTCCTCTACAGACATGGGTCCTGGGAAACGGAAGAGAGAAGACGAAGCCCCAATCTTAGAGCAGCGTGAGAACCGCATGAATCCCCTCCGCTGCCCTGTCAAGTTCTATGAATTCTATCTCTCAAAATGGTGAGTTGGCAGATGTGCAGGGGTGGCATTAGCATGGGGCCCCGAGGGATCTACTTTGATGCGGAACTGATCTGTGCCACCCCCGCCACCATTGCAGTCCTGAAAGCCTCCGGACTCGCAACGATGTGTTCTACTTGCAACCTGAGCGGTCTTGCATTGCCGAGTCCCCTCTCTGGTACTCCGTGATCCCCATGGACCGAAGCATGTTGGAGAGTATGCTCAATCGCATTCTGGCTGTGCGTGAGATTTATGAGGAGCTGGGGCGTACTGGGGATGAAGACCTGGACTGAACCCATGTGCTTTCGGTATCCATCTTACACACCAATGTCTGGCCTGTGACCACGTCCCCAGGGCGACTGGCCCAGGAACCAATGCTACTCATTATGAAGGGTCACGACTGCCCTTTTCTACTCATCCATTCCCTGCCTTCCCTAGGAACCCCTGGCTTCTACCTTCTTTCATACCACTTGACAACCACGGGACCCCAGTCGTCTGTACTCGGGGGCTGGACTCCCAGTGATAGGCAAAAACCAGCGAGGCCATTTTCTTTAGGCTTCAGAGTAAACCCCTTCTCCGGGGGCCAGACTCTGGATGGAGCGTTAATAGCTCTGGTGATCCTGTTGGCTTTGGGTTTCCTGACCCATCCCACATAGGTAAAGCCCCTTGTTCCTAGGTTTGGCCAAGGGAAGAACCCAGCTGCCTTCTCTGCCCTGTGCCCACTCCCTTCTCTACTCTTCCCCAGTACCGTGCTAAAGGGGCTCGTTTGAAAGACATGAAAGAAACTTGGAAAGCCACGAGGGGGACCATTTACCTGAAACACAGAGCCGAGACACTCACTCTTCCCCTCCCATGAGATAACTGGTTGTTGGGATCCCCCCCCCCCGGCCACCTCGTTTCCCCTCCCCACCCCCTGCAAGCACCGACCCTTGGTGCTGCAAAAGAACTTCCAAATGCTTTCTTTTCTTCAAAGGCAGAGAATGACTAAGTATGGGGAGCAGACTTCTGTCCCCTCGGTTTATGTGTTTGTCCCTCTCTGCCATCCTAGGTTGGCATGAGCCATGTGTCAACATGCTTAGCCCCCTTCTGTAACTGCCTCCCTTTAGTTCAATGGACACAGTTCCCAAGGCAAAAACTACCTTCTGACTTGGGTTGGGGCTGGGTTCCCCACTCTTGTTCTTCCCCCATCGTAAGAGCCAGGCCAAGCCTGGGGGGGCCCTGGGTCATGCAGGGTGGGGATCTGTGGTTAGAGGATAGAGAAGAGCTGCGGGCCTGGGTCCTGCCTGCCCCCACTACCTACATCTGTCTTCTCTCTTCCCCATCTTGCCTTTGTAGTTTCGGAAGACTATTAGCGTCCGGCAAAAGGGGGTGCCCAGTTCTTTTCCTGTTGGCTTTGCTGTTCCCCAGCCTCCTTTTTGTGTTTTTATAACTGTCACCAGTTTAGCCACTGTTTAAATTGTATATATTGTTCTGAGGTGCCTGGCCTGTCCCTTCAGTGAGCCATGCCCGCCCTTGTGTTGTAGTGAGAAGCTGTTGTCACGACTAACCTTCTGTCTCTGGAATTGTTTGTTTCAAATAAAGAGTTAAAAATTGTCTTTTGCCTTTCCTGGAGGAGGGCGGGCGGTGTTCGGAAGGGTGAGGGATATGTGGGAGCCGGCCCAGACAACTTCAGATCTCTCAAGGCATGAAGAAGTGAAGTGTCCCACCTTTTCTTGACAGTCATTTTTTTAAAGATTTTTATTTATTTTTAGAGACAAGAGAAGAGAGGGAGAGAAACATCCATGTGCGAGAGATAGAGCCATTGGTTGCCTCCTGCACACCCCGAACTGGGGACCTGGCCTGCCACCCAGGCATGTGCCCTCACTGGGAATCGAACTGGCGACTTTTTGGTTCACAGGCCGGCACTTAATCCACTGAGCCACACCACTCAGGACGAGAGTCATTTTTTTTCACCTACCTCACTAAATGAATCCATTAGGAATATGGTCCTTTTTTATAAAGTTTCCAGACAGCTAAGGGAAAAAATTACTCCACAGCTCTCTATTAAGGACCTACTATGTTTAAGGACCTAGATTCAGAGGAGACAAAGATTAATTAGACCACGATACTATCCCCAGTAGGTTTCTAGCCTAGAGGGGAGACAGGCTGGTGCACAGTTAGTAGTGAGAAGCAGAAAGAAATTCTCTAGTGCTGTGGGAGAGCAGAGGAAAAGGGACTCATTTTAAGATTATAGGGAGGTTACATGTGAGTTCTCTGAGGGAGGTGGCATTTGACCTGGGCTTCAAAGAGTAAGTGGGAGGAGTTGGGGACCAGCACAAAGACAGATTTTTCCAACCAGGGAATTAATTACAGGATCGGATCTGTTGCTTTAGAGAAGAGATCCCTAGAACAATATGAAGGACTGAAGGCCAGGAGTGTGAAAAGGATGTGGCTGAGATGTTATGGGGGCTTCAGTGGGGGGCGTGGGGATACAGAAGCAAAGGAGAGAATGGCTTCAGATGAGTTGCAAACATTTTGTAATTAGAGTCTACAGGATCTGGAGAGAGGGAAGAATTGTACCCAAAGCATGAATCCCATGTTTTCATTGGGAAAAAGATGCATTAAAGTTGGAAAATGGGCTGGGTTTTGTTTTTTTGTTTTGGGATTTTGGTTTTGTTTTTTGGCTGGGAAGTGGGACGAGGTTTGTAACAAGTTGAGGTTTTGATCATGTTGGGTTCAAGGCTCCAGTGAACCATCCATATGGTGGGCCGTGCAGCATGGCATAGCAGAAAGAACACCCAGACCTGAGTTTTTATTTTATTTTTACTTTTTGCTTTTTTAATTATATTTTTCCATTACCATTTATCCCCTCTTACCGTCTTCCACCTCCACCTGCCCCCTTACCCCCTGCAGTCACCACACTGTTGTCAGGATCCATGTGTTCTTTCTCCTTTTTTTCTTGATTCCCTCCATCCCCAACCACCCCCATAGCTCTCTATCTATGAGTCTGGATCTACTTTGCTTGTTACTTTAGTTTGTTCATTAGAGTCCACATAAAAGTGAGATCATATGGTATTTGTCTTTTTCTGACTGGCTTATTTCACTTAGCGTAATAATCTCCAGGTCCATCCATGCTGTGGCAAAGGGCAAAATTTTCTTCTTTTTTATGGCCAAGTAGTAGTATTCCATTGTGTAAATGTCCCATAGTTGTTTTATCCACTCATCTACTGATGGACACTTGGGCTGTTTCCAAATCTCGGCTATTGTAAATAATGTTGCAATGAACATAAGATTGCATATATCCTTTTTAAAAAAAAATTATTTATTTATTTATTTATTTTTAGAGAGGAGAAGGGAAGGAGAAAGAGAGGGAGAGAAACATCAATGTGTGGTTGCCTCTCACACGCCCCCTACTGGGAACCTGGCCCGCAACCCAAGCGTTTGCTCTAGATTGGGAATCAAACCAGTGACCCTTTGGTTCACAGGCTGACACTCAATCCACTGAGCCACACCAGCCAGGGCCATATATTCTTATAATTCTTTTGAATTAATGTTTCAGGTTTCTTTGGATAAATTCTCAGACAAACTTCAGGTTTTAATCATAGCTCTGCTACTGCAACTTGGGCAAGCCCACCTCTTTGTGCCTCACATAAAAATGCATTTATATTCTGCTCTGACTTTCTCGCAGAATTGTTGCAAAGGTCAGATGAGAAAATATGCATGAAGAGTAATATTGATGCTAGATGTTACCATAGGTACTACTGGACAGTTAGAAATGTGGGCCTGTGGCATAGAAGAGAGACAAGGTATCTATTTTTTTCAAGCTTTATTGAGATACCGTTGACATATAACATTGCCTAAATTGAAAATGTACGCCATGTTGATTAGATACACATATGTTGTAAGATGATGACTGCCTCGTAACGTTAGCTAACATCTCCATCCTCCTATCTTATAATTACCATTTCTTTTTTTGTGGCGAGAACATTTTAGATCTACTTTCTTAGCAACTTTCCACTATATAATACAATATTGTTAACTATAGTCACCATGATGTACATTAGCTTCCCAGAACTTATTCATCTTATAATTACATGTTTGTACCCTTTGATCAACATCTCCCGATTTAACCTATATCCCCCCAACCTCTGGAAACCACCATTTTACTCTCTGTTTCTATGAGTTCAGCTACTTTAGACTGCACGTATAAGTGAGATCACACAGTATTTCTCTTTTTCTGTCTGACTTGTTTCACTTAGCATAATCCATGAGGTGTCAATTTAGAAGTCAGCTACAAAAAGCTCCTAGCTGAAGCTCTGGGAGTGGACAAGACCACTGAAGGGGAAATGGAATGAAGGGAAAAGAAGCCCCCAAAAGAAGGTATCTTGGAGAATACCTCCAGTTAAACAGAGAAAGGAAGTAAGAGGGAGAGGCCAGAGAAATGGGAGAAGCCCCAAAGTTGCCAGATGCCAAAGGCAGAACTGTCTGATGAAAAGCTGTCCTCATATTCCAGACCAAGATGAAGTCTATTTTTAATTTTTTAAAGATTTTATTTCTTTATTTTTAGAGGAGGGGGAAGGGAGGGAGAAAGAGAGGGAGAGAAACATCCATGTGTGAGAGATACATGGATTGGCTGCCTCTCACGTGCTCCCATCTGGGGAACCTAGCCTGCAACTCAGTCATGTGCCCTGACTGGGAATCAAACCGGCGACTTTTCAGTTTGCAGGCCGGCACTCAATCCACTGAGCCACACCAGCCAGAGGAAGATGAAATCTATTAAATTTGCCTTCTCCCTCTCCTATCCTCAGCAGGGCCCCAAACTACCTGTCTCTCCTACCTCCTTCCCCTGCTGGAACAGAGAAGGTTCTGATGTCACTTGTTCAACTAGATTTCTACTCCATGCCCAGCTGTGTGCTAGTCATTGTGGATATAAAGATAGTAAAAACTTAGAATTTGCTCTTGAGAAGTCCCTAGTTGGATAGGGAGAACCAGGGCTGGGATGAGGCCAGGGCAATCAAAGTACCTAGGGTGCAAAATATAAGGAGGCACTCACTGCTGGGCTCATGCAAGTGCAGAGTCAGCATTTGCACAACCCTGAGAGTGAATGCGGCCTGAAAGGCTGCACCCTCGGTGCCTCGATTGCCTCATTCTGGTCTCGACCCGGGGTAGGATGTGATTGTTATTCCTTCTCTACCAGGAAAGCAAGACCACAGAGGCAACGTGGGAGCTGGGTTTTCATGAAGAGTGGGCATAGTTTGTCAGGCACACTAGAGGTACAGGGAGCAGTGTGCACAAAAAAAGGCACGGAGGGATGTGAGAACATGGAGTGTCTTTGGGGAAGGGCAGTTGGGCTGGAGAGGAGGTGGAGAGAGTGCAGCGAAAAGGGTGAGCAGTGGTGGGAGGTGTTGCTAGGAAAATAGGGATCGGGTTGTGAAAGGCATTGAATGTCATGGCAAACCCTGCTAGGGGGACCGACCATCTCGGTTTGCCCAGGACCTTCTCAATTGTAGCAATGAAAACCCAGCATCTGGGGAAAGCCCCCGGTCTTCGCCAAGAAGAGCAGTCATGCTTTATCCCCAAAGCGATGGAAAGCTGGTAAAGGATTTTCACAATGAATCGGCAGGCTGTGCTTCATGTTTTAAGGTGACTCTACCATGCCTGGGTGAGGTGGGGGAGAACTGGGTGCTGAGGAAATCCAGGAGGCCAGTTACAGGGACGCAGGGGAGCAGAAACGTTCCGTGCTTTGCCTCCGGCATCTGGCAGACACGGCTTCCAGTTCCGCTGCTCAGCCCCTTCTTTCCTAGCTATGTGACCTGGACAAGTTACTTAATCTATGTGGACTTCAGCTCCCTCATCTTTACATGGGGACAATAAGAGTGCTTACCTCAACAGGTGGTGAGGATTAAGGGAGCTACTGGTTAGCACAGTGCCCAGCACACAGCCAGCGCTTATTAAACATTAGCTTTTCCAGTCAGAGAAAGACACATACCACATGATCTGACTTATATGTGGGATCTAATGAACAAAAGTAAATGAACAAAATAGAAACAGGCATGGATACGTGGAACAGACTGACAACTGTCAGAGGGGAGGGGGTGGGGGACTGGATGAAAGATGGAGAAGGGATCAGCCAAAGAACCGGATATGCATGACCCATAGACACAGACAACAGTGTTGCAATGGCCAGAGGGAAGGGGAGGCAACGGAGGGGTGGGAGTGGGCAAAAAGGGAGGAAATGGGGACATCTGTAATAGTGTCAACAATTTAACAAACAAAACCCAAACATTAGCTTTTATTGTCCACATTATCAGCAAGGCCTGAAGGAAGGCACGCAATGTGCTGAAGAGAAAGATTTGGGAGGCGGCATTACCAGGCCTTGTTTGTTGGCTTACTGATAATATTTTAGTGGGAATGAGTTTTAGTTGGCATACATTCTCCAAGGCATCTGCATTTCAAGACTTTTATCTCTAATTGTGGAATGAAAGGCTTTGTCCCTTGAAGGGAAGGTGGGGGAAGGGCAAGGGCCAAGGGGCTATGATGGCTGGAAAACCAGGCATGTCTTTGAAAGCTGCTGAAAGTTGAGGAAGGAGCTGCCCTGTGCTCACACAGCGCAGGGCAGCACAGCGCAGCGCAGGGCAGCCTGGGAGCGAGAGGGCGTCTCCAGAGATCTCTGCTTGGAGCAGGATCCAGAAATTGCCCATCCCCACGAAGCAGGGCAATTTGGGGAGTGCAGGGCAGACACGGAGAGAGTTATTCAGAGCCCCTACCCTCCAAACCCCTAAAATCAAGACAAGCTTTTGAAGCCTCAACCATTTCTCACCCTTGACCTTAGGGATCCCGAAATGCACACATTGTTTTCCAGCAAGTTACTATTTAAGGATATTATTTTATAGTGAGCTTCTCCCACCTCCCCCCACCCCTGTGTCCTGAAACACTCCCCGAGGCAACAAAGAATGGTTACTTTTGTATAGAGGAGACAGTACAGATTTTGGCTTAGCACAGGTCTACATTTTAATTCTTGCTCTGCAGCTTTGGACATATCACCTACCCTCTCTGAGCCCCCATTCCGTCGACATGTATGGGTACAGTAACAAGCTCTGTTGTTATTACTGAGATTATGTATGTAAGTGCTTAATTTAGCACCAAATCTGGTCCATACTATGTGCTCTATGAACAGTCTCCTTTCGTCCACCGAAGTGATTTCTGAGTCTGATAATCAAGTTTCAGACTCTATTAGGATTAAGACACATCCTTTTCAGTAAAACTACATTAAGAATTAAGACGCCCTTCACAGCCATCCTGCCATATATATACACAAATGTGGTCATATGTATCGTGACAGATGTATGCAAACATGCAGCCTTGCTTACTTAAGCACACACACGTGGCAATTGACAACTAAACAGTAAAGAAAGCATGCTAATTAGGTGCGGCAAAGAGTTTAGCTCAGTGTTTGAGAAAGTTGGTGAATAGCTGCAGGACGGCAAAGGCAGGGAGATGAAATCCTAAGAGCGCACACTTGCACAGAACTTGCCATCAACCAGGCACTCCTCCAGGTGCTTTATATATAATTAGAGCATTTAATCCTCACTGCAGCCCCTGTGACATAGGGACTACCGCTGTCTTTGTATGACAGATGAGGAAACGGAGGTAGAGTGGCTGAGGATCTTAACTGAAGTCACACAGGTGGGCAGTGGACCATGCTCCTAATCACTATACTATACGGACTTTTCAGAGAGACTTAGTTGGAATGGAGAACCATTGTCACAATCCTGTGTAAATTACTCTTTGTCCTTAAAGTGCGCAAGCAAATTGCTGCTTTTTCTTTTAAAAAAAAAAAAGATTTTATTTATTTTCAGAGAGAGGGGAAGTGAGGGAGAGAAACATCGCTGTGTGGTTGCGTCTCACGTGCCTCCTGCCGGGGACCTGGCCTGCAACCCAGGAATGGGCCGTGACTGGGAATCAAACCAGTGACCCTTCAGTTCACAAGCCGGTGCTCAATCCACTGAGCCACACCAGCCAGGGCAAATCACTGCTCTTTCTTTCACAGCTGACCATCCACCTTTATGCATCTATTTGTGCAGAGGTTCCGCCCTGACCTGGATCTCCTGAAAACCTCCACAGTCAGTCTACAATTATGAGTATAGAATTGCCTGTAAGTCCAGTATATTAAGGGGCCTAGCTTTGAAGTCACAAGGGTTCCCACCTGTGAGAGCTGAGAGTTCAAACTGCTGTGCAAACTTCTATGCACAGTATACGAGACCCTTCACGAACTGGCCCTACCTTACTTTGCGCGTGTCTCCTAGTACAACTGTCCCCCACCCCATTCTCTGCTCTAGTCACACTGAGCACACACTACTCTTTCAAGATGCTGAACCTCAGCACGTGCTTATATGCTCTCCCTACTGCCCTTTATCTAGCAGGCGAAGCACCTCCTATCTGTTAAGGTTATGCGAGTAATTACCACCCAATTTGATAAGCACGCTGATCGACATAAACTACAATGTACAGAAGAAATTCTGAAGGGGAGGGAGGTTCATTCTTGCTGAGGGACTGGTGGGGGGGGGATGGTGGCGGAGAGGAGAGACTTGAAAGCTTCATACAGTAAATGACATTTGAGCTGAGTCTTTTTTTAAAAAATATTTTATTTATTTATTTTTAGAGGGGAAGGGAGGGAGAAAGAGAGGGAGAGAAACCTCAATGTGTGGTTGCCTCTCACGCTCCCTACTGGGGACCTGGCCTGCAACCCAGGCATGGGCCCTGACTGGGAATCGAACCAGTGACCCTTTGCTTTGCAGGCCAGTGCTCAATCCACTGAGCCA
Source organism: Pteronotus mesoamericanus (assembly GCF_021234165.1). Lineage (NCBI taxonomy): Eukaryota > Metazoa > Chordata > Mammalia > Chiroptera > Mormoopidae > Pteronotus > Pteronotus mesoamericanus. The sequence goes on along the minus strand of NW_026555108.1, from coordinate 5,177,958 downwards.
CACCAGCCAGGGCTGAGTCTTGAATGATTAGGAATCGGCCAGTCAAGGAAGGGGAAGGAAATATCCAAATTGTCTTTGGCTCCTTTACCTCCCCACACTCAGACATCAAGTCCTGTTGTAGGTTATACATCCAAAATGCCTCTCCCATCTGTCTTGTCTTATTCCTTGCGCCACTGTCCTGATCTTTTGTTAAAATATTTTATTTATTTATTTTTAGGGAGAGGGGAAAGGAGGGAGAGAGGGAGAAAAACGTCAGCGTGTGGTTGCCTCTCGCGCACCCCCTACCGAGGACCTGACCTGCAAATTGAACTGTCAACCTTTTAGTTCACAGGCCTGCACTCAATCTACCGAGCCACACCAGCCAGGGCACTGTCCTAGTCTTATAGGCCTTGCTTGGGTTATACAGAGCTGATTGTTCTGCCTCTTCTCTTCCCAATCCCTAATCTACTTTCCATGTGGCTGTGGGGAGTGAGCTCCCAAACCACAAATCTGATACTGGCACTCCCCCCGTGAAAACTCTTAACAGGCCCTAACCAGCGTGGCTCCATGGGTTGAGGGCCATCCCACAAAGCAAAGGGTCAGCGGTTTGATTTCCAGTCAGGGCACATGCCTGGTTGTGGGCTAGGTCTCCGGTTGGGGGCGTTCGAGAGACGGTTGATCGATGTTTCTCTTGCACGTGAATGTTTCTCTCCCTTTCTAACTCCTTCCCTTCTCCTCTCTCTAAAAATAAATCAATAAAATCTAAAAAAAACCTCAAACCCCTTAATGGTTTCTACTACCTCTAGGACAGTCTTAACCCCTTATAGTGACATATAAGGCCCATAATAAGCTGGCCATAATTTATCTTTCCCACCTCCCCTCTAGCCATTCCACTCCTTAAACTCTCCACAGCCGATGATTGGTTTAAATCTGAAGACAGCACCACGCCCTTTCAGATACCGTGTTTTTTGCACGCTTTATTCTCCTTCCCTAGAAGGGCCCAATCCTTTTCCCCACCTGACAGGTTCTACCTGGACTAGTCCAACGATCAAAGGGGGCCCAGCTTGGAGGGTATTTACAGCCCCTTGCCTACCATACATTAGGCCTGGCTTTTAGTTAGTGTGGAATCAGTAAATGGAACAGGCGTTCCCCTCTAGCTGCCACTGTGTGCACCCAGGCTATCTGATTGGGCCTCTGAATCAGTTCATGGTTGCCATGCCAATTCTCTATGGATACTGCAGCCGGCTTTGAAATCCCATCTCAGCTGGCTGGGACCTTAACTGCTTGCCTAGTTCAGCCTGTCCCTTCATCCAGGAGCTGACTCTGTCCCTCTGCTCCCAGCTCCTGATAGCTCTGCACACAGGTGCCTCTAAAAGACCATAAACGTCCCTAAAAGCACCAGTGTCATGTGTGAGAGTGTGTTAGAAATCCTGTTAATATTTGGCTTTTTCTGACCCTTTTCAAAGACCCCTAGAATATTGACCCTTAGATGGATCATGCTCGAGAGAAGTTTGCAACACCTCTTGGACTTTGCAGTTTGGATGGCTGTCTGTTCCCTGGGGAAGGCAACCTTATTATTGCCAAGTTCTTTCCACGAGCTACAGCCTAGCTGAACCAGCCTCCCTCCTTTCTGGCTGCAAGTTTTAACATGCCTTAAGGCCATGGCCTTTAGTGCCTCTGATGCTATTTTACCTTTACAGTTTCTAATCAGCTTTTGTGCACGTCTCCTTTGATTCTCAAAGAAGCTGTGTGAGAGAGGTAGAAAGGCTACTATTGACCCTATATTGCATATGAGGAAACTGCGACTCAGAGAGGGTAATTATAATGTGTCCAAGGGGACAGAGCTCATAAATGGAGACTCAGGTGTCCTGATTCCAGTGTTCTCCTCACTACCCCCGTCACTCAGTACATCGCCTCCTGGGTGGCAGGGATTAAGCCCCACTTGCCTCCTGATTTTCTTCGTTACAGTCTTGTGAGCAGAGCCGCAAATAAAAACATCAGTCCCGGGGTTACACCTATTCTCCCCCGCCCCACCCCCGCGGCAGTGCGGCAGTGCGTACACTGGCTCCCTCAAGCCTCTTTCGGCCTCCTCCCACCTGGTTCAAGGGACACGAGAGTAAGTGTCCTTTGGGCTGGAACACTCAGCTGGGTATCTTTATTGTCCCACCACTGCCCCCTGGAGAGGATAGCCCTGATCTGGAGTTGGAGCCTCTTTCCAAAGGGGATTTAGAGAATCTTTTGAAAGGAAAGGAGATTTCTAGGATGATGGTGGATTTAGCATTTCTCAGTATGGGGTGGACATGAGGTTCCTCCGTGGAGTCAGGGTGGAATTTAAAAAAAGAAAACCTTTCTCTTGATGGCCTTTTGGACAGAGCGGAGATGCTCTGTGTACGTTATGTTGTGTTGTGTTGTGCTGTGTCGTGTTGTGTTGTGCATGGGGAGAGGATGGGTTTCCAGAGGAAAAAGCATCTCTCTCATCATGAGGGGGGTGTGAACCTCTCTGACAGGGTACTTGCTGGTTTCTAAGGAGCAAGGAAATTTCTGGCAGGAAAGGAATGTGTCTCTTTTAAGAGAGGGGGAAGCCCTCTCTCAGATAGCTGAATGTGGGGGAAAGGACTACTCACTGTCTCTTTTTTTTTCTAAAGGAGGAACAGCCTCCAAGGAGGAAAGAAAGCTTCCATGCTCTCTGTAGGAAGGAGAGACTGTTTCTAGAAGAGAGCAATTGTGATCAGATGTTCTCTTCCTTTCTACACTTCCCACGTGGAGTCAGCGCCCTCTGAGAGGGAGTGGCAAATCAATTTTTTTTTTTTTTATTGTTAGAAGGTAGGAAAGCTAAGGAGAGAAATTTGCTCTCGGGGAAACTTACTCTGATGGGCTACGGGTGATGCTGGGGAAGACTTTTCAGAATCCCAGAGGCGCACAGTGTTCAAGGGAGCTTAGAGATGTGCGAGGCCAGCCCTGTTTGCTCACAAGGAAACTGAGGCTTGGGGAAGGCAATGTCTTGCTAATAAGTGACAGAAGCAGGACTAGACCCCAGCTTTGTCAAGTCCTAAGCCTGGGCCTTTTCCCAGCACGGCTGACGTGGGGAGGGGAGGCTACCAGACGCTTTGGGGAGTGATGCTGGCGAGGAGACTGTTGCTATGCAATGTTTGACCTGCGGTGGAGAAGTCTCTGGGGTGGGCAGCATTGATCCCTGTGGGAAGGGAACTGGGGAGAAGGGGAGAATTAGGGGCTAGGTCCAGAGAAAAGGGGTCAAGGTCACCGCACAAATGGGTGGGAGCTTGGGGGGCATTAGTTCGCCTAGAATGCTGAATTTCAAGCCAGAGGAAGGCAACTCCTTCTCCCAGGAGTGCAGAGGAGGGAGCTTCACCAAAGTACTAAGGGAATGTGCTCCTCTCCGAGACCTGCAAAATTTCTCTATCATTTCCTGTTTTTCCAGAGGGAGTTGTCATTTTAATCTTTTCAAAGCCAGAGGAGGGGCCCCAAGGAAACTTTCTGAGATAATGTTAGTCTTTTATAATACATTATGGTCACATTTGCAAAACTGTACACAATGACCAAAATTCAAGAAGCTGTATACTTAAAATGGATAAAAAATAAATAAAATTAGAGTAAGGGAGTAAGTGAGACCCTAATAAAGCTGTTATTAAAAAACAAAACGAAAAAGCCCCCCAAAGGCAAAACAACAGAACCCAGGAGGGAACAGCTCAAGGTCTGGTTTTGCAGGCCAGGAGGGCGGAGGCTCCGTATTTGCAACTTTGGCTTCTCAAATCGCTGTGTCTTTTAGCCCACTCCTTTCTTGATCAGCAAAAGTCAAGGCCAGCTCGGCCAGGGGGAGGCCAGAAGTTGCAGGAGAAAGAACTTGACAAACACACAAGCCACCTCTTCGTTTACTGTAAAATCCTGTTTAATGTGTAACATTTCAGGCAGAGAGAGGCCTTGGGGACTAGAGGCAGAGGGAGCCCAGACCAACCCCCACTCCAATTTATCTGCCTGCTTCTCTCTCCCTCCCTAACTCCTCCACCCCAGACTCGACCTCCTTTTCCTTGAGGCCGCAAGCGCTGCTCCTCCTTTTCTTGCTCCCCTCCCTTCTCCACCCACAGGCCCACAGCACCCTCCCTGCGCTGCACTGGCTCCATTCCCTCCTCACTGATGTGACTCCAGAAATAGGATACCTGACAGCACAGGGTTAAGATTAGTTTCATCGTTGGAGATGCTGTCAGAGCATCCTATGTCTCATCCCCAGTGGTCCCAGGGAGATGGAGAGGGAAGAGGAAGGAGAACAGACCACAAGAGCCGCCCACACCCCCAATAACCTTGAGCACTGGCTTCTGTGGCCTCAGGCTCCCCACCCCTTCAGCACCTCAGACGGAAAGCCCCGCGGGAGGAAGGGGAGCCGGGAGGGCAGGGTGGTTTGAATGGAGCTCTCCCTGGCAGGCCATGGCCTGTGCACCGGCAGGGGAGAAGGAGGCGCAGGCCTGGGGCAGGGTGGGGGGCGGGATGGGACGTTGCCTGGTATGTGGCATCAGCAGGCAGAGCAACGGTCGCTCTTCTCAGCCAGCCCGGCCCCAGTGCCGGGGCTGCGTCGCAGTATGTCTTTCAGGGAGCCGTCCTGCTCACTCAGCAGCTTGTTGATCTCATTCTGCTTGTATTCAGGTGAGAGGCGGTGGCCAAAGCCCGAGCCCTTGCGGGAGGGCGGATTGGAGCGTTGCCGGGCTCGGCGGGCACAGGCCCGGATGACGAGGTACACCACTTCTGCCACGTTGAGGACGATGCAGATGCCGGAGGCGACCAGCATGAAGACGGTGAAGACGGTTTTCTCCGTGGGGCGGGACACGAAGCAGTCCACTGTGTTGGGGCAGGGGTAGGCCTCACACTTGACAAGCCGCACCATGGCGTAGCCCGGGTAGAGCAGATAAAAGACATACATGAAGGCAGCCTCAAACAGCAGCCGGAAGACCACACTGATGACATAGGTCCACCACAGTGTCCCTGAGATGTGGAACTTGTGCCTCTTCACCTCCTCCAGGTGGAGGGGGTCCGCGTGGCCCTCAAGTCGCAGCATTTTCTTTTCGATGTGCTGCTGGTGAGCCACGTGCATGGCCACGAGGAGAGCTGGGGTGGAAACCAAGATGAGCTGCAGAGACCACAGACGCACATGGGAAATGGGGAAAAAATGGTCGTAGCAGACGCTGTTGCAGCCAGGCTGGAGGGTGTTGCAGATGAAGGAAGACTTCTCGTCACCCCACACGCTCTCTGCAGCCACCACCAGCACCATGATTCTGAAGATGAAGATGACTGAGAGCCATATTCGGCCAATGGCAGTAGAATGCCGGTTCACGCCGCTGAGCAAGGTGTACAAGCCCGTCCAGTTCATCCTGCCTCATTCACACCTGCAACACACGAGCCACAAAGCGAGCTGTCAGAGAGCTGGGGCAGAAGGCCGGCCGCCATAACACCACCTGACAGCCCCCAGCCCTTTCAAGAACCAGTGACAGGAAAGGAAAACGGCGTCACGGCTTTCCTCATCGCCCATCTCCCTTGCCAGCCACTCCTCCTCCTCTTCCTCCTCACCCTCCTCCTCCTCCTCCTCATTCACTCACTCCACTTGACTTCCCTGAGCCCCATCTCCCTGTTTTCCTTTCATCCGACATTCTTCCCTCTCTCGCCCCCTTTCTTTGCCACGCCCATCCTGTTCAGCCCTCAGCCATCCTCTTTAGCTCCCCATCCTCCAGCTCCTTAACTCTGGACCTGGGGCAACCCCACAGAGCCCTGTTACCTTGGGGAGTGCCTATCCCTGAGGCCACCCAGACAGGTCCCCTATGGTCTCATGTCTGTGCTGGGGGAGTGGTCCCTGGGTCCGCGCCTGCGTCCCAATTCATCACCGCCCGGTGCTGGGGAGTCATATGCTGCTTTATACCCAGTGTCCGCACAATGGGACCTTTGTGGGGCTCTGAACAACGCCCTTTAGAATTCAGATCAAACGCCCTGACTTCCGCCCACCCTACACACAGAGCACTTGTGTCCCAGCGCCGGACACCCAGCCTGCACCCACCTGTTCTGTGCCCGCCCGGTCCATCGCCGCACCCGCCCCATAGCCCCACCAGAAGAATGGTCCCGGTGGAGGGGGAGGAGATGGAACAAAGACAGGTACATGTAAGAGGGGGCCCAAGGGAACCAGGACGCTCTTGGCTGAGGCTCTTCCCCATGACCCTCCTAGAAACTTAGGGCCCGTGGGATTTTTCCTAGGCTTAGATCCCCTCTACGGTATGGGTGAGCTAGAGGAGAGGAAAGGGAGCTCATATTTATCAAGCCAGGAACTGTGTGAGGCATTTTCCCGTGCATTCTTTCTTTTGACCCACTTAGCCAGCCCCTAAGGAGTGTTACCCTACTCTTTCCACAGGAGGAAGCTACAGCTCAGATAAGTTAAGCCACTCACTCAAGGTCCCACAGCTCGAAAGTGGACAACTTAAGATGAGACACAAAAGGAGCTGAAGCAGAAATCTAGGCTTTTTCCACAGTATACTCATGCTTTTGCAGACGGCGTCAGCAAAAGCCAAGGCGAGCCGATAGTAACGACAACAACGCCCAGGCTAATGCTACCCATAAAAGCACAAGCAACATGAAAGCTGTTGACCTGTGAATAAATTCCAAGTCTAGTGCCATGGAGCGTACTGTGACCACCCTCCTTGAGCTTCTGTAAAGGGAACCCGCACAGAGGGCAGAGAGATGGGCACATGATGGGAATAAGCCAGAAGGAGAAACATAGAGGTAAGCAATCAAATAGAATGTTAGGAGATGGAATCCTGATTCTGTACCTAACGAATGGGCTGCTGACTGACCTTCCCTGAGCCTGCTTGCTCATCTACAAACGGCCTTAATATCCAGGGCTACTGTGAGCTTCAATGAAGAAACTCGCAAAAGGTCTTAGCCCAGCTCCGCTTGCACTGTTGCTGATCAAGGGAAGTAAGAACCTTACCAGGAAGAAAAACCAATGTGGTTTGGGGGAACTAAGTGGGCTGCCAAACCCAATATCCCTCTTTTTTCTTCCCAATGCTGTTGTTGACCTATGGTGTCCATCTGAGATAGAACAGGCTGTTCCTTTGCTGCCCTGCCTCCAATATCAACTGTACACTGCAACCTTCTGGTTTCCCAAGCTTGCCAATTGCTCTAGGGAACAGCCAATTGCTCTATCCCTTAGGTAGGCAAGAAGGCCTCCTCCTACCTCCCACCACTTCTGCCATAAAGTTGTAAGGAGGTCATGCTGAAAGCAGGGAAGTAGATGTGAGGGGAACACAGGCCTGTACTTGTAGGAAATGCAGGGCATTTCCTGCCACCAGCTCAGGGACAGTGGTTGTGGCAGAAGCCCCGTCTCCAGTTCTGGGTGGTTCTCTCTGTTTCAGGGGGGAAGGGGTGAGGTATTAGCAATTGGAGAAGTTGGGGAATGAGAAAAAAGAGACTAGGGGATGAAGAGATGGTCCACAGGACATAGATTGCTTCTTTGAACAAGGTTTCTTCATTTAACTTAAAAATGATTAATGAGTTTATGCTGTGGGCCTAAGCCAGCGTGGGGACGCAGGGACACAGAGGCCTTTCCCCACAAGCCTCAGGTTCTGAAGGCAGAGCTGTCACAGGAGGCACCACAGTTAACTATAAAGAAGTGTTCCATCTGGGCCCTGGTTGGTGTGGCTCAGTGGACTGAGCGCCGGCCTGCGAACCAAAGAGTCGCCGGTTCGATTCCCAGTCAGGGCACATGCCTGGGTTGCAGGCCAGGTCCCCAGTAGGGAGCGCACAAGAGGCAACCACACATTGATGTTTCTCTCCCTCTCTCCTCCATTCCTTCCTCTCTGTCTAAAAAGAAATAAAAAAGAAATGTTTCATCCAGTGAGACATTAGATTCTAACACATGTGGTCAAGGAACACTGAGAATAATTGTTTACTGAGTACCTGTTATGTGCCAGGCCCTTGCATGCGCACTATTTCATGTAAAACTCAGAACAACCCCTCAAAGTAGGTGTTCCTTTGAATCTTCATATCATATATGAGGCAACTAAAATAAAGAAAGATGAAGGGAGCCCTGACCATTGTGGCATAGTGGGTTGGGAGTTGTCTCACAGAGCAAAGGGTCACGAGTTCGATTCCCAGTCAGGGCACATGCCTGGGTGCAGGTTCGGTCCTCAGTCGGGGTGGGAGGGACATGTGAGAGACAACTGATCGATGTTTCTCTCCCACTCTTTCTTCCTCCCTTTCTCGCTCCCTTCCCCTCTTTCTAAAACTAAATAAATAAAATATTTAAAAAAAACAAGACAGGTGAAGGGATTTGTCCAAGGGTCACAAGGGTTGCACAGTTAGCACATGACCAAGCTGGGATCTGAGCCAGGCCAAGTGGACTCCAGAGCCCAAACTCTGTCCCATAAGCTCTACTGCCTTGGCTGGAATTATAATTTTCTTTCTGTGTTTTTAGAAACAGAGACATTCAAAAGTGACCTGGCTTTTATTCTCCTGTAGCTCCTTCTCCCCTTTCCTGTCAACTGACAACTCTTTTCCTCTCCTTCCTTCCCAGGGCTTTCCGCTGCATCCTGATTTTGTTCGGTTTTCCCTTCCTTAGCTTTTTTGCACTGCTTATTCAAACTCCAAAGCAGGCTTCAGCTGTTCTATTCTCTCTGCTTCTCAGGGTGCCCCACAGGCAGCCTGGCCACCTCTGAGTCTCTAGGTTCTTGTAGCTTTCAGCCTTCCATATTCTTGAGCCCTTTGGGACACAGCCAGTAGCTCCCTTTGGGCCCCTAAGGACCCTTGTGTGGGCACTTGGATCTCAAGTTTTGCTTTCCCACTTGGAAGGAGAGCTGATCCCTATGTCAACATTTGTTCCTTAAGGGTTTAAAAAAAAAGCATCCAGGGGAGTGACCCGGTTTTGAAATCCAAACTGTTGGTGTGACTTTGGCTAACATCCCAATATTGATAAGCTCTGTGTTGCCCCGGGTGTGTTTTCCCTAGTTGTGTTTAATTAGACGAAGCTGCTCTGGCCATGTCAGGCTCTGGCCTTGTCCTCAAATTCAAATTTGCCCAAACACTCAAGCACAGTTCAAAGTCGGGAGATTGCCCTTAGTCCTTAAAACAGGCTTGCGTTTTTCAGACAAGGAAGTTGAGGCTCAGGGAAGTTAAATACCTTGCCTCAATGACAACTGCTCTGCTGCTAAATGGTGGAGTAAACTTTCAGACTTATCTTCCTGGGACCTCAAAGCCTTTGTACGTACATTGCACTGCCTTTGGCGGCCTCTCTTCTTTTAAGGACTTTGTATTCTGAGACCAGGCCCACAACCCAAAATCTTGTACTCCTTCCCACGTGTGCTTGCATGTGTGGGTGCTTGTGCGTGCGTGCACACACACACAGAGACACAAGCATGTGACCACACACGCATGCGCGCACACATTCCCCAAGCCCCTCTCTTTCTTTCTGCCCCCTCCCCACCCCTCCTTTCAACTACAGAAAATCCTTGTGTTTTCTCGGTTTGGTAAAGAAGAGTCTGGCTGGGCTGGATGAGGTTACACTCCACCTCAGACTCCACACTCCCGTCCCTGACCCACTATTTCACAGGCAGCCTCTGGCCAGGTGAGGACAGGGGGGTTTCTGTGAGATTAACTTCTGAGTTTGGGGCTGCCTTCATCAATTTGGCATGGTTAAGACCAAACTCCCTCAGCCCTCTTCCTCTTCCCCTGCTTCTCTTCCCTGCCTCAGCCCTGTGTTTCCATAGCCCCTCACTCATTGCCTTGTCCCCTCTACCCTGCCATATGTATTCTGTGGCTAGGCCTGGGTCAGGGCCAGTGTAGCTCATCCCAAATTTCTCCTTCTCTCTCTGCTGTGGTCTTTTCATAGAACTCCTGTTAATGTCAGCTCCCTTACTGATTCACCATTTGACCTACACCTTCTTGCTCCTCCATCAACTGTCTGACTTCCTGTGTCCCTCTGCTTTGGTGTTTTAGAAAAGCCACCATTTATGGAATACTTAGTGTGTGCTAGAGTGGTGGGTTCATTAATTATCATCCTCACAACAGCCCTGTGGGCTATCTATTGTCTTCGGTTCACATATAAGGCAAGGGAGCCTCAAAGAAGCCGAGCAACTCGCCACACAGCTGGTAAGCAAGTGCTAGAGCTTCTGTTAGGATTCATGTTGGTCCCTCATCACAGCCTGGGTCCCTTCCCCATGGCTCTGCTGCATCCACATCTATTTTTTACCCATTCAAATCCCTGTTTCTTGTCTCTATTCTCCCCTCATCTTGTTTTCTAAGTCCCTGCATTCTGCCATGCCATTCGTAACAGCTGGAAAACTTTCAAACAGCTGGAAAGCTACCCTTCCTTTAGATCTCTGAATGATCATTTACTCTAAGCTCAGCTTGCGTCTGCTTGCCTCCCTGAAAAAGATGGAAATGCATGCTCCCAAATTTCAGCCCTGTTGGCCAGCCCTCTGCGCCTACTGAGTGCACTGTATTTATCTGCCTGCAGCCCCCATGTTGGTTGCATGGCTGGTTTTCCTTCTAATCAGGGAAGGAAAAGACCACCAAGAAGTGCCCAACGGTCTCACCAAACCTTAACCCTGTGTGGCAAGAAATGTTTTAAAGAGATAAATTTGCCTAACCTGTGCCAGAGGGCCCCTCAAGTCTTCCTGGGAATTCAGCTCTTTTGCAGATGAGGGGAATCCTTGGCTGGGGAAAAAGATTGAGAGGAGAAACGACTTGGAGCCTGAAAAGAGGATAAGAGTTGGGGGCTATAAAGAGAAGCTAAGCAAGCCTGCCACCTGACAGGAGGGGCCTCCCTCCAGCTCAGAGGGAAATGCAGAAGGGATCTAAGTGACTGAATGCCACGGCCAAGAGAAGGCAAGACTCGGACCTCTCCCCCAGCCCCCATTCCTGTTCCCTGTGCCACACCAGTGTCCCCCTGTCCACCTCTCTCAGCCCCCAGCTTCCTCACCTGGCTGCTGCTGCTGTTCTTCCCGGGAATGTCTGCAGACGTGTCTGCACTATGCTACCAGGTACTGTCAGCCCAGCCCAGGGGAGGGGCAAAGAACCCAGAGCCTGAACCATACATGGCTCATGGCCCAAAAGGAACCAGACAAACATTAACCAGCCCCACCTCCTCTCACACACAATTATTAAATAAGATCGATCCCCTGAGCTTCCAATGGGTTTGGATAGACACATCACAAAGCCTGAGGTTACTGCCCAGTCCCAGAGGGAGAGAGGCATCATTGCCACCCACGTGCTCACGTTTAGCCCATCTCATTTGGGAGACTGAACTGCATGGACCTGGGCCCATCAACAGCCATCAGGCTTCCCCCACCCCTGGCCATAGGTAGACTGCATATATGGGCGAGCTGCAGAGGGCGTTCCTGCGCTCCCTTTATCCCTTATAGCTCCCAGCCTTTAAAGGGGTATGGCTCTGGGGAGGAAAAAAGGCATGGACATGCTTACTGGCACCTTGAGGTCAAGGTGGGGATGACACTACTTCCCCCATTTGGCAGTACCAGGATGCTCTTTGACTCTCTGCTTATTGTCCATGTCTTAAGTGGGTAGGGATGAACCAAAGTATTTCCAATCCCCTCCCAAAGCCCTAAAACCACTTCAAAATGCTCTTCTGCCCTCAGGGCCAAAGCAGTTGGACTGCAAGGCGTACCATGCGCAGCAACAGATCTTGGCAATCATTAAAGTAAACAAAGAATGTCAACCATTAACTGTGGCATCAGTCCAGTTTGAAGGAGGATGTACCTGAAGACCCTGCTATTCCTGTGGCCTGAATGGCAGCAAAAAAGTCAGTGAAGTCAACAGAAATTAGTTCCTTGCCTGTGTACGCCACCTCACCTCAAGCTCACTGCTTGAAAGAGAGCCAGAGCCTCGGCTTCCCTTGGCCAGACCTGGGCATATGAATACATCAATTGATGAGTCTTTACTGGACATCTACTGGGTACTCAGTATTGGATACATGCTGGGGACAGTTGACAAAAGAGGGGAAAATATCCCAACTGTTCTCGTTTATTTTTTATCCTTACATTTTGATTTTAGAGAGAGGGGAGAGAAATATCTCTGTGAGGGAAAGTACTAAACTATTAACAGCCTAATGGGCAGGGTATTGGCTCCTCAGGTTGCCTTCCCACACCTGGAGAACGAGCAGAAATAGCTAACTTCTGCATCCTTCTCACGACACCCTTCAAGCTTGACGCTTAGCCCTGTTTTTCTGGATATGACCCAGACTCCTTTCTGATTTTTCACCCCGACCACGCTACCTCTAGTGCCCTTGGATGAAAGTCCAGGATTGGAGTCAATCCTGGAACTTTTGACTACCCTCTTGCATGCAACCCAACTGGGGACCGAACCTGCAATGTAGGCCTGTGCCCTGACCTGGCATCAAAACTAGTAACCCTTCAGTTTACCAGATGATGCTCCAACCAACTGAGCCACACTGGCCAGAGCCCTAACTGTTCTTAAGACAACATACAAAGTACTTTGCAAGTATTACTTTATTTGATCCTCAAAACAACCCTATGCAGCAGGCATTATTAATATTTCCCATGTTACAGAGGAATTAAGGCACACAGAGGTTTTCATAACTGATGTCACCCAGCTAGTAACAAAGCTAGATTTGAACCCAGGCCGTCTGGCTCCAGAACTTGCTTCATTATCTCACAACTGATGAGCTCTGCAGGTCCCATTGAGAATGTGAGTAAGAACTGGTCCCTGGCTCTAGAAGGTTCTAAGCTAGCAGGAGAAATGAGATATGCACCTTAAAAAAACCCAAAGCAGTGGACATTCATTCCTCAATTTTTTAAAAAATATTTTATTTTATTTTTTATTTTTAGAGAGAGAGGAAAGGAGGGATAAAGAGAGGGAAAGAAACTTCGATGTGCAAGAGCAACATGGATAAGTTGCCTCTTGCATGCTTCCCACTGGCGATCTGGCCCACAACCCAGGCATGTGCTCTGACTGGGAATCGGACCAGTGACCCTTTGGTTCACAGGCTGGCACTGAGCCATACCAGCCAGGGTTAATCCTCAATTTTTCTGCAAGAATGTAAAGATACATTTGAAAGAACCTGATGGCTAGTAAACACAAGCCATAGCCTGCAGGCTGACCCAGTTTACAATTAGATTAGGAGAAGGAGGGCAAAAAGGTAACTTGCCTAGTTCACAAGAACAATATTGCTGGCAAACACAGTTGTTCACGAGTTTCAAACTATATCTTCCTAGAGTCAAGGGAAGGCTTGAAAAAGCCACATATAGTAAAATTGAAAATTGGATGAACATCCCGAAGTGTTAGAGACATGTACCTTTGTTCCTGCAACAAGGGAGCACGTCCTAAATGCTATCTGTAGATAGGAGCTACCAGATGGCACTCAGATGAAGAAAAGGGTAGGTTTCATGGAAAAGGCAGAGCTGGGCTCGGGTCATGAGGAGATGGAAGGCCAAACATTCCAGGTAACAGGAAGCTGCGAGATGTGTTCAGGGAATGGTGGGCAGACCCGTTTGACCAGAAGAGAGAGCTCCTATAGCAGAGCTCCTCACAAAGGGAACTACAGGCCAACATCAGTGTGTACTCATTGTTCCTTCGAGTTCTGATACGGGTTCTTTAAGGTGATTGCAGTTCTAGGTTACAGGAAGTCTATTTGAATAGTCTGTAGCTGTAAAAAAAATACTAGTCATAGAATCGACTTCTCCTCTGCCTGTTTACTGCTACTTGAACTGATCTTGTTGATGAAGTATTGATCCTTCGAGAGAGAGGTAAGGCAAGGAGAAAGAAGGGAGGACATGGGGAGGGGAAAGGTTGGAGGGAAATGGAGGGAAGAGAGGGAAGACTACTGCACTGAGCCATGTAAATCCACTTGCTCCTGGTAAGCAGCTAAAACCAGCCTCTGCCTTGCCCTGGCTGGTGTGGCTCAGTGGATTGAGCACCGGCTTGCAAACCAAAGGGTCACCAATTCCATTTCCAGTCAGGGCACATGCCTGGGTTGTGGGTCAGGTCCCCAGTTGGGGGTGCACAAGAGGCAACCACACATTGATGTTTCTCTCCCTCTCTTTCTTCCTGACTTCTCCTCTCTCTAAAAATAAATAAAATCTTTTTAAAAAATCAGCCTCTCCCTTGAATCCTAAGCCGACTTGCTTCTTACGATGGATGTTTTGGGGGAATATTGGAAGGTTTTACATCAGCCTGGTTATTTCCTTGGATTCTCTCAGGGAGACCGTCAGGGAGATGTTGACACATACAAAGTAAGAGGCCCTAAACATAAGTGTGCTGTCTCTGGCATGGCTCAGACATCAGCCCCAACAGAAGCTTTCCCCATTCCTGTTCCACCCAGGACCAGGAGACCACGTCTCGCCAGTGACATCATCGCAGTTCAGAGGTTCAGACCCCATCCACAGAATCAATGAGCAGGCTGGTGGGAGCTCTGCTCATGACATCACAGCAATCTTGAGGCTTCCTCAGATGGCATGCAGCAGCATTGCCTCGCATGTGGAGTCCATCATCCAGCCCGTCCCTGGGCCTCATTACTGAGCAAAATGTGGCGTTGTGTATGCCTTTGATCAATGAGACAGCATTGCTGTACGACTCAGAAATCAAAGTGGACAGCTTCCAATATAAATGGTGCTTAAGACACATAGGCAAAAAACTCTTCCCAAATGGGTCAGTAAGATGAAGGAAATGGGGAACCATGAAAATCTGCAGAGCATTTCAGATGTCCCTTCCCAGCTCAGGCTGCGGAAGATTATGCAAACTCAAACTGTATGTAAGGGCTGCTAGGGAAAGATGGAGGTGGTTCTATATTCATAATTGATGTTGGTTTTCAAAAGTCCTTTTCAAGAAGACACATAATTATATGAATGGGTCTCTGCCCCAGGAATTCATATTCTTAGAAAAAGTCAACTAGAGGCAGCTAATATTTTTCTGAGGGGGTTTCTAAAGTACTGTTCTTAGTGCACCAATTCACCTGACAGTTAAGCATATACCTTTTGCTTTAAGGACAGTTTGGAGTGGGGAACAAAAGCAAAGTGCTTTCAACACCTCTCTAAACTTAATTGTATGAAATATCCTAAAACCAACCCTGGCTGGTGTGGTTCAGTAGATTGAGCTCTGGCTTGCAAAGTGAAAGGTTGCCGTTTCTATTCCCAGTCAGAGCACATGCCTGGGTTGCGGGCCAGGTCCCCAGTGGAGGGCGTGAGAGAGACAACCAACTGATGTACCTCTCACACACCGATGTTTCTCTCCCTCTTTTTCTCCTTCCTTTCCCCTCTCTCTAAAAAGCAAATAAATAAAATCTTTAAAAAAGAAATATTCTAAAACCAGAGATCACATAATCAGGATGGTACATTCATTCTACCAAGAATAATGCATAAAGATGAGGCGGCGTTTTTTGGAGCTTATAGATTTCTTGGGAAGAAGAGCCTTCTGCAGCACCATATCCACTCTCTGCAATTTGAAATTCATTTTGCCCGGGTTTTTGTGTTTTATGAAGACCTTAATTCCTGGGCCTTGAGGAGTAACACTATATTTCACTGATGTCTGATCACTGCACCAACAGAGGGAATGCTTGCAAAAGATTCCAGAAAGTTCAACACCCTTTCACTAGACCAGGAAGCCAAGTGAAAAAAGTGAAATGGGAAATTGGAACTTTTGGGCTACTGTCTTTTCTTAATGTTTTTACAGATTTTATTTACTTATTTTTACAGAGAGGGGAAGTTGGGGACAAAGAAAGGGAAAGAAACATTGATGATGTGTGAGAGAAACATCAATTGGTTGCTTCTCACATGCTGCATGCCCCCAACTGGGGACTTGGCCTGCAACCCAGGCATGTGCCCTGACTGGGAATTGAACCTATGACCTTGCAGTTTTCAGGCCAGCACTTAATACACTGAGCCACACCAGCCAGGGGTGGAATACTGTCTTAATGATGCTTTTATTCACCCAGTACAGCTTGATGTCCACCTCCTGATCACTGTGCTCTAGGGGGTATAGTGCACTGTAAGGCCTCAGGAGTGGCGCAGAAGTCAAAAGTTCTCAGACTGAATCCAACCCTGGACTTTTACCCAAAGGCACTAGAGGTAGCGTGGTCAGGGTGAAGAAAAATGGGGCTAAGTGTCAGGCTTGAAGGGTGACATGAAAAGGATGGAGAAGTTAGCTAGTTCTGCTCATTCTCCAGGTGTGAGAAGGCAACTTGATGAGCCAATGCCCTGCCCATTAGGCTGTTAATAGTTTAATACTTTCCTTCTTGTTTTCTTTCTTTATATATACACCCGTCATTGAAATCATATTGTACATACAGAAGTTGTTTTTTTTTTTTCCATAGGATCCTTTTCCAGGTCTTCCAAATGGGAATCTAACGGTCTATCACCCACCCCTTGAAGCTGAGGATCCAATAACCACATGTAAACCAGACCCTAAATAGAAGCCTTTGCACTCACCCTTTCTGTCTAATCTTTGGACTCCTCTGCTTTTCCCTCTGTTAGCCAAGTTTGCCAATAATAACACCATGCATGACTCGTTTGGGGTCCCCATGCCTCAGTAATCACAACCACTGCCCTTGCCTCTTCCTGGAACCACCCAGCACTACCATATCAATGCTTGGGGAGTGCCCAGGCGGATGACAACTCCCTGAAGGCCAAGGCTTCTGCTCCCATGCATGTCTCATAGGACAGATGGTGGGCTACTCAGGTAGGAAACCCAGGCAGCTTTCCTCCTACTCCACCTGCCCAGCCAGCCCTGCTGCACATTAGAGGACTGAGTTCTAGGCCCGTTCAGATCTGTGAAATCACGAACTCCATTGCTTTCTGTCCGAAGATCGCCACATCCCTGTTCACGTACGTCCATCTTTCTTGTCAGAGATGGGGAGCCAGAGTACACGCTCCATGGATTCCTAGACTGACCCGCCAATGTGGATTCTGGCACCTGGTCCAGGGAGAGAACACTGGGCCAAAAGGGCACCCACAAGAGCGTGAGTCCAACTCTCTCCATAACGCCTTGTGCCTCTCAGAGAACCAGCTCAGCTCCAGCCCCAGCCAATACAGCAGTGAATGCGTGTGCGCGCGCGCGCGCGCGTGTGTGTGTGTGTGTGTTTGAGAGGGGGAGAGAGAGAGAGAGAAGGGGAAGATAGGATCTATCCTGTATACCTTCTTTACCTTCTCTAAACTGCCAAATCAGTCCCTGCAACAGGATCTGAGTACTATATGAAAAGAGGAGCTCTAATACATCTTCATCCTTCACAGCCTTCATTCTAACTAACCTGCTTTCCTTAAACTGTTCCTTGTGCCTGAACAGGATAATCCTGCTGCCAATCCTCCCAGACAAAGATTTTGTCTCCCCTCTTCAGTTTCCATTCTCATCTTGCCTTTTGTTTAAAGATTATGGTTCTGCTCTATGGCTTTGCTGCCCTGCCTCCTCAAGTGAAAACCAATTCTAGTTGGATGCCTAGAGGATCCTCCTCCCTCTGCTTACCCCAAAGGCAGACACATCCACAATAAAGATTCCACAACCTGTGGAACCGCTGCTTCGGACATAAAGAGCTCCAGATCCTCTGAAGAGGCCTCCATTTGGATTATATTTTCCCCCCATAAAAGACAAGAGTGACGGACCTGCTTCACTATCCCCTAGGAAGTCGGTCTTTGGTGGCACTGGGTTTGTCAGCACGAGAGTACTTTTCAGAATGTCAAACAGTTATTGATTTCTGAATCTGAGTTAGTGCTTTACAATAAATATTAACTGCTCTTTCTCACTGCCGACATTTCATCTCACAGTGTCAGGCCTGGGTTAAGCCATAGAATGCACTCAGGTGGGCATTATTCCTAGAGAACAATGTTGTCTACGGAACTGAGCTACACATCTTGATAAAGAAGCCGTGACTGATATCACATGAGTCCCAAGAACTTCCACAACAGTTTCATCCTCATCACAAGGCTTTTTTTTTTTTATTTTGGGGTGGGGGCTCTTTTTAAGGATTAAACTGAATTCTAAATTATGTTGACAGATATGTAGCATTGGAGTATTTTGCTCAATTTTAATGATGATAAGTTTGTCTCAGAGCCCAGAAGAGCAATTATTGATGTGGATTCCTTGAGCTGGCTGCTACTTCTAATTCCACCATACGCTGTAAGCCCTTACAATGAAATTCTGCATGTCAGAAGACCGTCCTAACACACCTTTCATAAGGATGCTCAAAGCCACTAGACATAGTGTGGGATTCTCAAACTGGATGGTATCTTAGACTGGGCCCCTGCTCTAGCTGTATTCCTTCTTGTTTTAAAAGTATTTTATTTATTTATTTTTAGAGAGAGGGGAAAGGAGGGAGAAAGAGAAGGAGAGAAACATCAATGTGCGGTTGCTTCTCACACATCCCATACTGGGGACCTGGCCTGCAACCCAGTATGTGCCCTGACTGGGAATCAAACCAGTGACCCTTGGGTTCACAGGCTGGGGCTCACTCCACTGAGCCACACCAGCCAAGGCTCTTTTTTCCTTCTTAAACCAAGTTATTGGAAGATACTTTTACATTTGCTGTCTACACTTCTTCATCACCCATTCACTCTTCAGTTCCTCTCCAATCTGGCTGCTGCCCGTGTTCCCTACTGCACTGAAACTGTTTTCACCAAGATCACTTTCTTGCTGAAGCCAATAGACACCTCTCAGAATGAGGCTTACTGACTCTGAGGTCTTTGATTCACCTGACCACCCCCACCTTCTTGAAACATCCTCTTCCTTTGATTTTTTCTTTTTAATGTTAATTTTATGTTAGCTGATCACACATTAAATACATGTTCTTTATAGAAAAAACAAGAAAACAAAAAAAATTGTAAGGATGAAAATAAAAATAGCCTGTAACACCTCCACCCAGAAATAATTATTACTAATAGGTGTGAAACCTTATAGTCATTTTTAATGAAAAGATAGGAATATACTTTTAAAATAAAATTGTCATCATATGCTACATATTATTTTTTCATTGAGGTATAATTGGCATATAACATTATATTACTTTCAGGTATACAACATTATGATCCAATATTTGCATATATTGTGAAATGATCACCACTGCAAGTCTAGTTATCATCCATCACCACACATAGCTGTAATTTTTTTCTTGTGATGAAAACTTTCAATGTCTACTATCATAGCAACTTTCAAATTTGCAATACCTCACTAACTGCATATACCAGGCAGTACATTACATCTCCCTGATTTGTACCTTTACACTCCCTTCGCCCACCATGCCTACCTTGCACCCTCCACCTCTGGCAACCGCTAATCTGTTCTCTGCAATACATATTATTTTACATCCTTTATTACTTGCCATTATAGCATAACCATTTTAAAATGTCACAAAATCTGCCCTGGCTGGTGTGTCTCAGTGGGTTGGAGCGTCATCCTGTGAATCGAAATGTCACCAGTTTGATTCCTGCTCAGAGCACATGCCTGGGTTGCAGGCCAGGGTCCTTGGTTGGGGGTGTGCAAGAGGCAACTGATTGATGATTTTCTCCCTCTTTTTCTCCCTCCCTTCCCCTCTCTCTGGAGTCAAAAAAAGAAAAAAAATTTAAATGTCACAAAATTTTTCTCTAAAACAGGATTTCAAATGGCTACATCATCTCCTTTAATTTTTGCTATACTTTTCTTTGAGTCACTCATGTCTGACTGCTCCATGCTTTCCTCTTCCTCTGCCCTTGCGTGTTGATGTTCCTCAGAGTTCCATTCCATCTGTCCTTATCACTTCTCAAACTCTCTTAGAGCAGTCTCATCCACCCCCACAACTTCAACTACTGGGAGTTGCAGTGAAACATGTACTCCCAAACCTGCTGTTCCTCCAGTGGTTTCCTTATCCCAGCGAATGGTATTATATCCATCCAATTACCCAAGCCAAGAATCTGGGGAGTTGGCATTAGCTTCCCTGTCTCGCTCACCCTCCTACCACTCAATAGATAACTAAACCCTGTAAGTTATTCTAATTCAAATATAAAGAATCAGAAGTGTTAGTGGATTTAAAAAAATATTTTATTTATCTCCTTTTTAGAGAGAGGAGGAGGGAGGGAGAAAGAGAGGTAGAGAAACATCAATGTGCAAGGGATACATTGATTAGCTGCTTCTTGCATACCCCTAACTGGGGAACCTGGCCCACAACCCAGGCATGTGCCCTGACTGGGAATCGAACTGGTGACCTTTCCATTTGCAGGTTGGCACTCAATCCATTGAACTACACCAGCCAGAGCAAAATCCTGTAAGTTTTACCTTATCATATCTTTTGGCTCATCCTCTTCCTTCCTATTCCACTTCCACTGCCTTGGTACAGACTCTGATAATTTAAATTGAATTACTAAACCAGTTTCCTGTCTCCATATCCCCTTTCATGGCCTCTTCCCATCCATTCTCCAAACTGTCTTC
The DNA here is from genome assembly GCF_021234165.1 of Pteronotus mesoamericanus. NCBI lineage: Eukaryota > Metazoa > Chordata > Mammalia > Chiroptera > Mormoopidae > Pteronotus > Pteronotus mesoamericanus. The sequence continues at coordinate 5,157,576 of NW_026555108.1, read as the reverse complement.
AGTGATCTTTCTAAAGTGCATACCTGATCATGTTACTTGCCTGCTTAAAATCCTCCATTGGCTCCTCACCACCTTTGAGGTAAAATCCTCATATAACACCTTTTCCCTATTTCTTTACCAACTCTTCTTCATTCTTTGAAACTCAGCTCAGATAGTCTGTCATTTACATACAAAGGCTAAGTAGTAGTGAGACATAACCACTGTTTTTTTGTGCTAAGTTCAGGAGTTTAAGCTTTATTCTTTCCATTTTCTCTGTCCTTACTTTTTCTCCCCTGCACTGTGTATCTCTGAGATAGCACTTATCACAGCCCACCATATTGTCTGTTTTCTTGTGTGTCTCTTCCATTAGAATACTGCTTTTAAAGGGCAGGGACCATTCATGTCTATATAAGTACCTCTGTGCCTAGCATGCAGTTGTTGTTTAGAAAAAGTTGGATGGCCCTGGCTGGTGTGGCTCAGTGGATTGAGTGCCGGTCTGTGAACCAAAGGGTTGCTGGTTCGATTACCAATCAGGGCATATGACTGGGTTGCGGGCCAGGTCCCCAGTAGGAGGTGTGCTAGAGACAACCACAGATTGATGTTTCTCTCCCTCTCTTTCTCCCTTCCTTCCTCTCTCTAAAAATAAATAAATAAAATCTTAAGAAAATGTTGGATGAATGACAATTGAATGAGTAAATAGACATGGCCAACAAAGAAAAGAACTTAAGGCCTCCAACCTGTCCTTAAGCTGTCAACATGATAATGCAGTCATCTTTTATCTTGGCCATATCCAAGGCATCACTTCCAGGATTGGAATGATCTGCATAGCAGCCTTAGCAAAAAACTTGTCCAGAATGGCCTGGCACAGACCCTGCTGCTGAGATACCATAAAGATGTGTTATACATGTCAACCTCCTTGGCCTGTATCACCCATCATGGTTACCACTCTTTCAAGAGAAATGATGCAGGGAGCTCAGTCAAGAATCACTTTTCAGGGAAAGATTAATTCCTGGGTCATGGTAGCCTCCCTTTACAAATGGCCGCAAAGAGTTTCTGCTTCCACTTCCTCACCTCTTCAGCATCAGTCACTGCTCTTTCCAGCTACATGTAACCTGCTGGCTGGGGGAAATGGACCTATATTGACCTCGGTTTATTTTAAAGAATGTGTAGAAGAATTTTGTCTGAGTTGTGTCACCTTTCCTACCTTGTTACCCTCAAGTAAACTGGTTGAAAATTACCAAGGCTGCTCAGCAGCATGTTGGTGGAGATTTGCCAACAAGGTTTCCCAGATTTGCCTTCTCTCCACATGTCACTCCATGTTCAGCAACAGGAGTTGGTCTTGCTGAATTACTAATGAAGTGATGTCTCAAGACTTGGCTACACAGTTTTCATCTGATTTTGATAAATATTTGTTAAGTACCTATTGTTTGCCAGGAACTCTGTCAGGGGCCATTGAGGATGCAAAGATAACAAAGAAAGTCTCGCTAGTTTAAATAACCAGCTCTACTATAAAGTAATTGAAATATGTGTTATACAGAGGTATAAGCAACATGTGGTAGGAACACAGGTGAAGAAAAGGAAGGGAGGCGAGAACTGACATTTACTAAACACCCATCTGGCCCTATCTGGTGTGGCTCAGTGGATTGAGTGCTGTCTTGAGAACCAAAGGTTGCTGGTTCAATTCCCAGTCAGGGTACATGCCTGGGTTGTGGGCTAGGTTGCCAGTAGGGGGCATATGAGAGGCAACCACATACTGAAGTTTCTCTCCTTCCACTTCTTCCTCCTTTCCCGTCTTTAAAAATAAATAAATAAAATCTTTTAAAAAAACACACCCATCTGTGATGGCAACTCTTGTTACATGTATTATCACAGAGGTTCATTCTGACTAGAGGAATCTGAAGTCTTCATGCACTACTAGGACATCTGAGTTGGCCCTTGAAACATAAGAAAGAATTTGGCAGGAGGGAAATCAAAGTAAGAACACTCAAATTTGAGAGAACAATATATAAAAAATCAAAGGGCATGAAAATGCATGAACTGTTCAAGGAACACACAGTATTGGGCATGACTGGCTCATGGGGTATATATAAAAAGGTAGTGTGGTTACGAAGCACGTAATGATGGGCTGGCACCAGGTTTTGGAGGAGTTTTGATGCCTAGCTTGGACATTTGAATTTAACTTAGTAGGCAAGGAGGACTCACTAAAAGGTTCTCAATGAGGGGAGTGACAAGATGGAAATGATGCTTTAGGGAGATTACCTTGGTGGGGTGAACCAGGGAGGAGGTAAGCCAGAGGTTTCAAGATAAGTAACAGGCTTTGTTCAATAAATCCAGGCATGAAATTCTAAATATTTGATTTAGAGAGGTGTCAGCAATGACAGATCTAATAAGAATGCAAGAGGCAATGTGGTATAGTACAAAGTGCATTGGACTAGAGCTTCAATAGCCCTGGGTTCCAGTCCTTACTCCTATTTGCAGGCTACAGTGATTTACCTTTCAGGGAATCAGTTTTCTTTTCTGAAAAGAAAAAAGGTGAAGCTTGAAGAAATAGGTATCTTTAGAGTCTCTCGCAGCTCTAATGGCCTCTGGTTCAGACTAAGTCACTTGCCCAAAATCACAGAGCCAGGATTTGACCCCAGGCAGTTTTGTCCACAGAGGCAGTGCGTTTGCTGCACTACTTGCACATTTCTGTAGGACCAGTCAACCACATTTGATAAGGGATTAGCTGACTAGGAGAATGGAGGAGCTGTCGTGAGCACCCTCATTATGACCCTGGTAGGCCGTACCTCTCGAGGAGGGTCATGTTATAGTCTTTCCTATAAGTCAGGGCACGCCTCCGACTCAGGGGAAGTAGATCGCCTGGCCAAGACTATACCTGGTAGCGGCAAGGAATGAGAGGAGAGCAACAAGAGCTGTTGCTCATACTCAGTTTTCATTAAATGCAGGTTCACACGAGATAGAACATCAACATTACATTAATATCGTATCCTCTACATTATAACACACAGTTGACACACAACAGTTAATGGGGGATTAATGAACCCGAATCTCAGAGTCTCAGTCCCAGGTCCAGGAGACAGCATCCGCGAGCAGGTGTCTCAGTCTTCTTGGAACAGTACCTCAGGCAGCATGGAAGTTCTGGAGCTCAGTTAGGCAGTCTCCAGAAGCACATGGCCCAGAGTAGCGTGGAGCAGCATCTGGAGGTGGGAGATTTGCTCTCTTGGTGGTGGCTCTGAAGGCCACCTCAATCATACTCATATTCTTGGCACCTGATTGAGCTGGGAAATTCTGTGGCTCGGGGCCAAGAGACCCCAGTGCTCTGTCAATAAGTGTGTCCTCTCTGCAGACACGTCTGTGTGTCAATATCTTGGCTGTGCTGCCCTGGCAGGCATTTGGCAGAGCACCTGGCGTAACTTAGGTAGTTTCCCTCTCGAACCAGCGGGTCATGACTGACTGGCAGCCATCTTGGTTGACATGAGTGACTCCATTTTGTTTTATATACTTTACGGTATCTCGACCAGACCAATGCCATTTTATTGGCCCTGCTCTCCACAGGTGCCATTAATAAGGTAGTGGAGTCAAAGAGGCAAGCTCCTTGTGGAGAAAAACAATGCTTCAGACATAGTGAGTGTGAGGTGTTAGTGAAACATCTAGCTAACTGTTGGAAGGACAGGATAGCAGCTCTGGAGAGAGGCATGGATGGGAGATTTCAATCTGGCAATCATAAACCTAAAGGTAATCCTAGAAGCTATGAAAACAGATGACTTTGTGGAAAGAGGAAGTAAGTATAGGAGCAAAGAGCAAAGACCCATGGGAAGTGAGAAAGAGGGTTGGGGAGAGATAGGGAAGGAAAAGCTGACTGTGAACCCTGAACAAGCTACTTCCATTTTCTGCCTCTTTAGTCTCATTATTTGCAAAATGAGGGGGTTGGAGCAAGTTAGCTGTAAGGCTTTCAGCTGAGGCATCTTACACATAATCAAAGAAGGTAGAAGAGAACAAAATGCCATGGAAACTGAAGAATAGAATTTCTAAAAGGAGGCTTTATGAGGTCGCTTGCATCCAATACCGCAGAGGGGTCAGGGGCTGAAGACTTATATGAAGCCACTGCATTTAGCAATTTAAAAATCCTCTCCAAGGTAAGAATCTCTCTCCCCCTCACAGGTCGCTAATTTTCTGTACACCTTCTCCTACCACTTGTAAACATGAACATTCTGCAAAATTCTGTTCTCTGCGCTTTACAGAGAGGCTCAGCCACTCTCCAAGATCAACTATCTCTACAAGGTGAATCAGAATTCTCTAGTTCACACCTTTCTTTTGCACTTCAATTTTTAAAAGAAGATTTTATTTTTATTTATTTTTAGAGAGAGAGGGAGGGAAACATCAATGTGCAAAAGAGAAACATCTATCCATTGCCTCTCGCATGCCTCCAGCTGGGGACCTGGCCCTCAACCCAGGTATGTGCCTTGACTGGGAATTGAACCAGCAAGCTTTCGATTCTCAGGCTGGGGTCCAATCCACTGAGCCACATTTCCAATTTACATTTCCAATGGCCTATTGGATATTTCCATTAGTCACTGAAATTTAGTTTGCAGTAAAAATAAATAATATTAAAAATAATAGCTAACACTTATTGAGTATTTATTCTGTTTTGTCCTATAAATAAGGTAAGTAGGTTATTATCCCCCATTTTACAGATGAGGAAACTGAGGCTCAGAGATGTTAAATAATGTGTCTAAGGTCACACAATTGGGATGTTGCAGAGCCAGAATCCTTCCTGATTCCACAGCTCAAGAGCTTTATAATTCACTATGATCAACTTAAAATCAAGTCATCATCTTTATTTCCTAAATCAGCTCCGCTACCTTACTCCTCTATTTCTGTTTCATTTTCCTCCAACATCTTGCCACTCTCTTAGATCAGGTTCTCACCCCCTCATGCTCAGACGATTATGGCAAGTCTCTCAACTGGTCTCCCCACTTGCAGTCTTGCCCTTCTAATTCTGGACATGTGCCCATTCACATGGGACCATTCTAGCTTAAAAAAAGTCCGAAGGCTTCCCATTATTTGCATTAAAGTCTGAACTCATTAACATAGCCAAAGGACCTCTTCACAGTCCAACCCTGTACCTTATCTACACTGAACCACTAAACATGACATAGACATTTATATCCGCGAACCTTTACTTGTATGTCCCTCTGGAATGCCTTCCTTCCCTGCCCTTTACCAGGAGAACTTCTGCTCATCTTTCTAATCCCAGCTCTTATGTCATTTCCTCTGTCAAGACTTCTCCGATACCCAACCCCTTCTTTTCTTTTTTTTTTTAAAGATTTTACTTATTTATTTTTAGAGAGAGGGGAAGAGAGGGAGAAAGAGAAGGTGAGAAACATCAATGTGTGGTTGCTTCTTGTGCGCCCCCTAAGGGGGACCTGGCCTGCAACCCAGGTGTGTGCCCTGACTGGGAATCAAACTGGTGACCCTTTGCTTTGCAGTCCAGTGCTCAATCCACTGAGCCACACCAGCCAGGGTTTCAACCCCTTCGGAGAGAAATGATGTTCCTTCTTCTGTGCTCCCAGGCTCCTGTGTCTGTCTCCTACTACACTGCGAGCACCTCAGGGATAGTGACCACAGCTGCTGCTTCTTCATATCTGCAACAGCCAGGGCACCAGATAAATATTTGCTGGAATTGAAAGAAATTTTAATACTCATCTTCCGTACGTTTGTTATTTAACATGTGGTAACTGGTATTGCTACTTTTAAAGGAAATGCCCCAATTCTGTTTTTTAGGGGAAAAAATAGTTCACACTGACAATCACCACTTCCTTACCTCCTATCATCATTCAGTCCACTGCAGTCTGGCCTCTGCCCCAACCCGTCTGCTAAAAGTGTTTTCATTATGTTCATAAGTGACTTCCATATTAGAGAAGCCAACAGGCGTCCTTGGAGGGAACTGCTTAGTAGTATTTGATGCCATGAACAAATCTCGCTTCTACAAAATTACTCTACCTCTGGCTTCCATGATACCACACTCATGATTTTCCTCCTCATTCTGTAATGTTTCTCAGAATTCTAGCCTCAGGTATATTCTTACTCCAAGACCCTTTTTTAAAAAATATTTTATTTTTATTTAATTTTGGAGAGTGGAAGGAAGGGAGAAAAAGAGGGAGACAAATCAATAGGTTGCCTCTGGCATGCCCCAACTGGGAGGCTGGCCCACAACCCAGGCATGTGCTCTGACTGGGAATCAAACCAGTGACCTTTCGGTTGGCAGGCCGATGCTCAATTCATTGAGCCACACCAGCCAGAGGCTACTCCAAGACTCTTGCTGAGTGATTTACTTGACTCTCATGATTTCAAGTACCATCTCCAAGTTCATGGCTCCTATAGCTCTGTTTCAGATTTTGATAGTTCCTACCCAACTCCACCCCTCCAGCCCATTCCAGCTATTCAAAGTGCGAACATCCATTTATCTGAAGATTTCCCTGCTCATCTCCTGGAGTCCGTACAAGGGCAGCAGATGAATATATAAGTAGTGTTCACCTCACATCTGGAAGGGTGTTTTAATCCATTTATGTGCATGGTAAAGGGCAAAGGTGCTGGGCACTCCTGTGAGTGTATCAGATAGTGACCATTTATAGATATATAAGGTCTGTCCAGAAGGTATCCAGCCATGTAATATGAAAAATGGAGACATTTATTGAAGGAGATACTAGATACAAGAAACATTGCACAGAGAACAATGATGCCTCAGTCCCCTTCAAAATAGGCATGTAGGGACCTCACACCGTTCTCCCAATTGCCATCAGCTGCTCCGTTGTATTTTCCTGAATCTCATCGATGGTCTGAAATCTCTTCCCTTTCAAAGGTGATTTTAGTTTTGGGAAAAGCCAGAAGTTGCAGGGCGTCAACGCTGGGTTGTAGGGGGAATGAGTCACCTGGGTCATCTGATGTTTCACAAAAAACTCTGCACAAGACGCGATGCATGAGCGGGTGCATTGTCATGATGAAGCTGCCAAAATCACCAGTTGCCCATAGCTGCAGCCTTCCGAATTATCCAGATAGTTTCCACGGAGGAATGTTCAAGCTTAAAGCAAATTTGGATGCAGATTCGTTGCTCTACTCACGCAGTCATTTGAAATGCAATGGCCACACAGGACATATGCTCACTCAATGACTTCTACTGCTCCCACTGGCTAGTACAGTGAAGTTGTCATTGTTCGCACAGGGGCATTCCAGTCCACTCTCCTTGGCTGCCAGGCTACGTCGATGTTGTACAAACTGCTCTCATTATATTAACGGCGGTTGGACTTTTTCTGGACAGGCCCTATGTAGTATGTCCATCGTAAGCACATTAAACTGAGATGAATAAATTCACCTAAAGACTTATATATAGAGACAAAAATATTTACGAGATGATGCTCCAACCAACTGAGTCACCCAGTCAGGGCTTAGAAGGAAAAATATTTAAAGAGTTCATATTCTGTCTTTGCCTCTTCCCACCACTATTCCCAATCAATAAACATGTACCCTGTAGTGAGGTAGCATAGGAAATGTGGACCCAATGTTTTCTCCTAATCGATCTCCAGCACAATAGGAATCCCATGACACCAAATAGGGTTCAGATTTACAGATTTTTCAACAACATGGCTCCTAATTGTATGTCCATGACTTCATCAAGGGTTCAACTCAAGAAATAATAATCTGACCTTGATCGGTGTGGTTCAGTTGATTGGGCATTGTCCCACAAAGTGAAAGGTGGCCAGTTCTCTTCTGTTCAGGGCACGTGTCTGGGTTCTGGGTTTGGTCCTGGATGGGGTGTTTAAGAATCAATGTTTCCTTCTCACATCGATGTTTCTCTCCCTCTCTTTCTCCCCACTTTACCTTCTCTCTAAAAATAAATAAATATCCCTGGCTGGTGTGGCTCAGTGGACTGAGAGCCAAACTATGGACCGAAAAGTTGCTGGTTCAATTCCCAGTCAGGGCATATGCTGTGGGCTGGGTCCACAGTTGAGGGCAAGCAAGAGGCAACCAATTGATGTTTCTTTCCCTCTCTTTCTCCCTCCTTTTCCCTCTATCTAAATAAATAAATAAATAAATAAATAAATAAATAAATAAATAAATTATTAAAAAAGAGAAATAGCAATCTGTCCCAAACTATCTTGAATTTCTCGAGAGAAAGTTCTGTCATCTCCGCCATGAGGTCTTCCTCATGGTTTTTGTTTGCTTGCTTGCTTATTTTTTGTAAACTTAACTCTTGTTGCTTGGGAAAAAACAAAAGTATACAAGGGAGGAGGATTTGACAGCATAGGTGGTCATTTACAGATTGCTTTTCTTCCTTATAACTTATTTTAAACTAGGAAAGTTCATATTCCATTTAAAACTAATATGATCAAAATATTCTAGTATGTATATTTTCTTTCTTGCATTTCATTTTACTTTTCTTTAGTTTTTTGGTGGTGACTTTGCTTCACAAAACTATACAGCTTTCAAGAGTACAACTCAAAAAAACATAATCTGTACACTCTATCGTGTACCTATCGCCCAAAGGAAAGTCTCTCTGTCTCCGCTTCCACTCCCTTTGCCCTCTTCCACCTACCCTCACCCCCTTTCCCTCTATCTATCACCGCAGTGTTGTCTGTGTCTATGTGTTATATATATTAACATGTATATTTTCAATTTTCATAGCTTAAAAGGATTTCAAGTATCTATAGCACTTGCCAATATGGAACACATTATTTTTGTGTCACAACTTAATTACTCTGAAAATTTCCCAACTTAAAATTTTAGTGCTGCTAACTTTCTTTAAAAAAAAAAAAACTTTTAAAGCAACTGTTAGCAAAAAATAAGTTACCTTACATACAAAAAATAAATACAAATATTAAGTAAATAATAATACAAGTGGTCACAAGATGTGGCAAAAACTGTAAAGGTGACTTTTTTTTTTCTTTTTTTATTGAATTTCTTAGAGTGACACTGGTTAATAAAATTATATAGGTTTCAGGTTTCAGGTGCACAATTTTACAGCACATCATCTGTATATTGTGTTGTGTGTTCACTACTTCAAGTCAAGTCTCCTTCCATCACCATCTATACCCCCTATACTCTCCTTCACCTCCCTCCACCCCCTTTCCCTCTGGTAATCACCATACTGTTGTCCATGTCCATGAGTTCTCTCTCTTTCTCTCTCTCCCCCGTTCCCCTCTTTTTGCTCAATTTCTCCTCCACTTCCACCCAACCCTCATGAAGATGATTCTTTTTTTATTATAGTTTATTGATTATACTATTACAGGTGCCCTGATTTTTTCCCCTTTGCCCCTCTCCACCCAGCACTCCTTACACCATTGTTCATGTCCATGGGTTATGCATATAAGTTCTTTGGCTACTGCATTTCCTACACTGTACTTTACATCCCCATGGCTATTCTGTAACTACCTATTCGTACTTCTTAATCCGCTCATCTCTTCACCCATTCCACCACACCCCCCTCCCATCTGGCAACCATCAAAATACTGTCTGTATCCATGATTCTGTTCTGTTCTTCTTCTTTGCTTAATTTGCTTTTTAGATTCAATTGTTGACAGATACGTATTTTTGCCATTTTTTTGTTCATAGTTTTGATCTCCTTTTTCTTAAATAAGTCCCTTTAACATTGCACATAGTAATTGTTTGGTGATGATGAACTCCTTTAGTATTTTTCTTGTCTGGGAAGCTCTTTATATGCCCTTCAATTCTAAATGTTAGCTTTGCTAGTTAGAGCAATCTTGGCTGTAGGTCCCTGCTTTTCAAGACTTGGAGCATTTCTTGCCAATCCCTTCTAGCCTGCAAAGTTTCTTTTGAGAAATAAGCTGACAGTCTGATGGGGACTCCCTTGTAGGTAACTAACTTCTTTTCTCTTGTTGCTTTTAAGATTCTCTCTTTATCTTCAATCTTTGGCATTTTAATTACGATGTGTCTTGGAGTGGACTTCTTTGCATCCATCTTGTTTGGGGCTCTCTGTGCTTCCTGGACTTATATGTCTATTTCCTTCACCAAATTAGGAAAGTTTTCTTTCATTATTTTTTCAAATAGGTCTCCAATATGTTGCTTTTTCTCTTCTTCTTCTGGCATCCCCTTCATGTGAATGTTGGACATCTTGAAGTTGTCCTAGAGGCTGCTTATACTCTCCTCATTTTTTTCTATTCTTTTTTCTTCTTGTTGTTCTGATTGGTTGTTTTTGCTTCCTTATTCCAAATCATTGATTTGATTCTTGGCTTCATCCATTCTATTGTTGTTTTCTTGTAAATTGTTCTTTATTTCAATTACTGTATCCTTCATTTCTAACTGGATCTTTTTTATGCTGTTCTGAGGTCCTCAATAAGTTCCTTGAGCATCCTTATAACCAGTGTTTTGAACTCTGCATCTGATAGATTGCTTATCTCCATTTTGTTTATGTCCTTTTCTGGAGTTTTGATCTGTTCTTTCATTTGGGTCATGTTTCTTTGTCGTCTCCTTCTGACAGCCTCCCTGTGTTTGCTTCTGTGTATTAGGTAGAGCTGCTTTGATTCTGTTTCTTGGTAGTGTGCCTTAATGCAGCAGTTGTCCTGTATGGTTCAGTGGCACACCCTCCCCTGAAACCCAAGCTGGGTACTCCAGGTGCGCCCTTTGTGTGGGCTGAGTACACTCTCCTCTTGTAGTTGAGCCTTGGTTGCTGTTGGCGGATCAGTGGAAGGGATTTAACCAGGCCAGTCAAGGTCAAGGGTTGGCTATGACCAGTTACCACCAACCCCTACCATCCATTGAGGATCAGCTGTGCAGGGGCAGGGTGGTGGTGCTCCAACGTGGTCTGTAGCTGTCCACTGGGTGCACAGGCCCTGAGGTTTCCCGGGTGATGCAGGCTAAGGTCAGCCCACCCCCTGTGCTCTGCCTGGGGCCATCCTGCCTGAGCTGTAAAGCAATCTGAGATGCTGCTACTTGTGCTGGGCTTAGAGAGTCCCAGGTGGAGCCAAGCTGTGAATCAAGGCTGGCCTCTGCTAGTGCCAGGCCTGGGGCTCACTGAGGTCAGCGGTTGCTTGTTTGAGAGGATTTAGGAAGTTGTGCAGCATGAGCCAAGACCAGCCATTCATAATGAAAAGCAGCATGGGTGGTCCCATAAGTTGGGTGGGGTGGAGTTTCTGGGGATCTCCAAGGAGGGTCAAACAGTGTTAACCAGACTGATGGAGTCTCAGATATGGCACCAGCTTGCCAGCTCTGTGGCTCTGTGAGGGGAAGGTTTAGAAAAGGGACAATGGCCTCTGCGCCTCTTGATGCCGGACACTTCGGTTCCTCCTTGTATGCCACTGGTGCCTTTCAAGCTGCTACCCTGCTGCCGGAGCTCAGAGGGAGTGAGTCTGAGTAGGAGGTGAGTCTGTGTATGGGTTCTTTAAGAGGAACTGCTTGGATCTCCAGAAGTTTCTCCCACCAACTAAATCCCTGCTGGTTTTTGCAGCCAGAAGGTGCAGGGACTTATCCTCCTGGCACTGGAACCCTGGGCTGGGGGACCTGGTGTGCAGCTGGGACTCCTCACTCCTGAGACATCCTTCTGTGATTTTTATCTACCACATGTGGATATGGGACCAGACCATTCCATGTTCTGTGTCTCTGCCCTTCCTACCAGTCTGGATGGATATGGTTTCTTTAATTCCGTAGTTGTCAGACTTCCGTTCAACTCAATTTCTGACAGTTCTGAGTGATGGTTGCTCTATATTTTAGTTGTAATTTTGATGTGGTTGTGCGAAGAGGTGAGCCATGTCTGCCTACACCACCATCTTGACCGGATGTCCCTCAGTGATTCTTGAATGATTAAAGTTTGGGAAATATTGCCAGAGTACTCATGTGAGAACTGAGCTAATCAATGTCCTGGGAGAGTCTAGCAAGACACTCTTGCATTGAGTTACAGAAAAGATTAAATTACAATCCAATGGGTTTGCGGAGGATGGATTTCTATCCAGATTTTATGGTCTCTAGGAGAAGGCTGAAGGTGCCTAATCCAAGAGGGCAGGCACATGCCCAGGCCCGTCAGGAAGAGCTGGATCAGTACAAGGACCGAGGCTAAGGTAGAGCAGCCCAAACCTTGCTAGCTCTAGATCTGTGTTTCCAATGGTGTTCTAAACATCTCCTGGCTATTCCTCAGAAACCTCTATTGGTATTCTGGAATTCACTTATACTGTTAATTATTTTAAAGGACTTACTAACTTTTTTTAGAGTGGCTTTAGATTCATAGCAAAATTGAGAGGATGTTACAGAGATTTCCCATATACCACTGCTCCCACACATAATAGCTTCCTCCATTATCACCAACTCTACCCCAAGTGGTACATTTCTTACAGTTGATGAGCCTGCATTGACACATCATCATTACCCAAAGTCCCTAGTTTACATTAGGGTTCACTCTTTTTTTTTCTTTTTCTTTTTCTTTTTTTACTTATAAATCATGTTTATTCTATTACAGTTGTCTCATTAGGTTTCACTCTTGGTGATGGTGTACATTCTATGGTTTTAGAAAAAGTATAATGGCTTGTATCCACCATTATATAGTATCATGCAGAGTAGTTTCTGTATAATACTGCAGTAAAAATCCTCTGTACACTGGATACTAGATTTATTGGTGTGATCACTTTGTAAGTTATATAAATATCTAATAACTGTGTTGTACACCTGAAACTAATGTAACAGTTATTGTATGGCAACTGTAATTGAAAAAAAATTAATTTTTAAAAATAAAAATGATTAAATAAATAAATGTTTTAAAAAAGTAATAAACAGTACCACTAGGAAATGACACATTCATTCCTAGAAACAGTAAGGAGACTTCAAAAGAGGAAAAAATGCCCATTAAAATGCAATAGAAACCATAAAAGGTATTTCTATTGATTGACCACAGGTGGTCTATAATATTTTGTGATTTCTATATTTCATTTAAACTCTCAGCAAAAATTTAAGCAAGTGATGCTACAACCTAAGTATTATCCTTCAATAAAAAATTTCCCTGGTTCAAAAAAACCCTATCCTTCCCTTCCCGAATCCCTAACCCCTGGCAACCACTGACCTTTTTACTGTCTACATAGTTATGCTTTCTCCAGAATGTTACATAGTTGGAATCATACAGTATTTAGTCTTTTCAGGTTGACTTCTTTCATTTAGTAATATGCATTTAAAGTTTCTTTATGTTTTTTTATGGTTTTATAGCTCATTTCTTTTTAGCAAATGAATAATATTCCATTATTTGAATGTACTACAGTTTATTTATCCATTCACCTATTGAAGGAGATCTTGGTTACTACCAAGTTGTGGCAATTATGAAGAAAGTTGCCATAAATATCTGGGTACAGATTTCTGAGTGAACATAAATTTTCAACTTCTTTGGGTAAATACCAAGGAGTGGCGTTTCTGGATCATATGGTCAGAGTATTTTAGTTTTTTGTAAGAAACCGCCCAACTGTCTTCCAAAGTGTCTTCCATTTCGTATGCCCACTAGCATTTGGCATTGTCAGTGTTCAGAGTTTGGCTATTCTAATGAGTGCATAGTGGTATTTTAGTGCTTTTGTTGTTGTTTTTTTATCCTCACCTGAGGACATTTATTTTCATTGCTTTTAGAAAGAGAGGAAAGTAGAGAGAGAAACATACACGTGAGAGAGAAACATCGATTGGTTGCCTCTGGTATGCACCTGGACCAGGGACCAAACCCGCAACCCAGGTATGTGCCCTGGCTGAGAACTGAACCCGCAACATTTTGGTGATGGGATGATGCTCCATGCAACTGAACCACACTGGCCAGGGAAAGTTTTTTTGGGGGGGAGAGTGCATTTATTAAAGCTGGGGGCAGTGAAATAAGGAAGGGCCCAGGATAGAAGAAGCAACAGGAGAGTGCTTAGGCGGGGCTGCTTCGGATCTCTAGAAATATTACTGGAAAAAGTGAGTCAAGGAGGAGCTGCTGTCAGCTCACCGAAGAGCCAAAGAAAAGGGGGCTCTGGGGACAGGTTCAGGGAGTTAGCCCAGGGTGAGCTGCTGCTGCCCATTGCTCCCCTGGCTGCAGGTCTCCTGGGGACCTTTAGAGTTTAGGAGATGCATGCCTGTGGGGACGGAGGGAGGAGGGAAATGCATGGGCATGCATCCAGGAGGGAGAGCACACTTATTATCGAGTTTTAAGAGTTCTTTCTACATTTTGGGTAACAGCCCTTTGTCAGATGTGTCTTTTGCAAAAATTTTCTCCCAGCCTATACTCATTCTGTTGACACTGTCTTTCACAGAGCAAGTTTCTCATTTTAATTTTTAAACTTATAAGTTCTTTCTTTGATGGACTCTGCTATTTTTCATGGTGTTGTATATAAGAAGTCATTGCCAACAACAAATAAAAAACAAGAAAAAAAGAAAATTTTAAATGAAAAGAAAGAAAACCACATATAAAAAGAAAGAAAAAGTCATTGCATACTCAAGGTCATTTAGGTTTTCTCCTAAGTTATCTCCTAGGAGTTTTATAGATGTGCATTTTACATGTAGGTCTGTGACCCATTTTGAATTATTTTTTGTGAAGGGTGTAAGGTCTTTTTCTAGACTCATTTTTTCTTGTATGTAGAGGTCCAGTTGTTCTAGCACCATTTGCTGAAAAGACTATCTTTGCTCCATTGTGTTGCTTTTGCTTTTTTGTCAGAGATCAGTTGACCATATTTATGTGGGCCTATTTCTGGGCTTTTTATTGTGTTCTGTTGATCTCTTTGTCTATTCTTTTGTCTTGATTACTGTAGCTTTATAGTAAGTCTCCATGTTGGGTAATGTCAGTCCTCCAACTTTGTTTTTCTTCTTCTTCAGAATTGTATTGACTATTCTGAGTCTTTTGCTTCTCCAGATACACTTTAGAATCAGTCTGTCAAAATCCAGAAAATAACTTGCTGGGATTTTCATTGGGATTGCAGTGAATCTATAGATCAAGTTGCAAAGAACTGACATCTTGACAATATTCAGTTTTTCAGTCCATGAACTTAATGTATCTATGCATTTATTTAGCTTTTCTTTGTTTTTGTCCATCACAGTTTTGTCATTTGCTATATATATATATATATATATGTGTGTGTGTGTGTGTGTGTGTGTGTGTGTGTGTATATATATATATCTTTTTAGATTTATATCTAAATATTTCATTTGGGGGGTGCTAATATAAATAGCATTATGTTTTTAATTTCAGATTCTACTTGCTTGTTACTGGTATTTAGGAAAGCAATTGACTTTTGTATATTAATCTTGCATCCAGCAACTTTGTTATAGTTGCTTTATTAGTTCCAGGAGCTTTTATTGGTCAATTCTTTTAAATTTTCTACACAGATGGTCGTATCACTTGCCAACAAAGACAGTTTCATTCCTTCCTCCCCAATCTGTATAACTTTTCTTTTTCTTGTTTTATTGCATTAGCTAGAACTTCTAGTACAATGTTGAAAAGGAGTGGTAAGAAAGGACAATCCTTGCCTTGTTCCTGATCTTAGGGGAAAATCTTCAAATTTCTCACCATAAAGTATGTAGGGTTTTTTTGTAGATATTATTTATCAAATAGAGGAAGTTTCATTTTATTCCTAGTTTACTAAGAATTTTTATCATGAATGGGTGTAAGATTTAATCAAACACATTTTTGCACCTATTAATATGATCATGGGATTTTTCTTATTTTTTTTAGACTGTTGATGTGGTTAATTACATTAATTTATTGTACCAGCCTTGCATGCTTGGGATAAAAACCCCTACTTGGTCATGGTGTATAATTTTTTTTATATATTGTTGGAGTTTGCTAATACTTTGTTGAGTATTTTGCATATATGTTCATGAGAGATATTGGTCTGTAGGTTTTTTTTTCCTTGTAATATCTTTGGTTTTGGTATTAGGGTAATGCTGACCTCATAGAATGATATTTGTTTTGCTTCTATCTTATGAGAAAATTATAGAGAGTTGGTATAACTTATTTCTTAAATGTTTGGTAGAATTCACCAGTGAACCCATTTGGGTCTGGTGCTTTGTATTTTAGAGGGTTATTGATTCAATTTCCTTAGTAGATATAGGCTTACTCAGATTGTCTATTTCTCCTTGTGTGAATTTTGGCTGCTTGTGTCTTTCAAGGTATTGGTCCATTTCATCTGGGTTATCAAATTTGTGGACATAAAGTTGTCCATGGTATTCTTTTATTATCCTTTTTTTCTTTTAAATTTATTCTTTTATTGTTCAAGTACACTTGTCTCCATTTTCCTGCCACCACTTTACCCTGCCCCACCCTATTATTCTTTTTTAAAAAACTTTATTCATTTACTTTTAAAGAAAGGAAAAGGGAGGGAGAAAGAGAGGGAGATAAACATCAATGTGAGTATCAGGTCCCAGGTACATCAATCAATTGCCTCTTGCACACCCCCAACTAAGGAGCTGGCCTGCAACCCAGGCATGTGCCCTGTCTGGGAAATGAACCAGCAACCTTTTGGTTGGCAGGTCAGCACTCAATTCACTGAACTATACCAGCCAGAGCTTTATTATCCTTTTAATGTTTGTGGATCTGTAGTTATAATCCCTCTTTCATTACTGATATTAGTAGTTTGTGTCCTTTCTCTTTTTTCTTAGCCTGGCTAGAGGCTTATTAATTTCATTGAATTTTTCAAAGACTCTGCTTTTATTTTCATTTCTTTTCTCTATTGATTTTCTGTTTTCAATTTCATTGATTTCTGTTCTAATTCTTGTTATTTTTTTCTTCTGCTTACTTTGGATTTAATTTGCTCTTTTTTCTAGTTTCCTAAGGTGGAAACTTCGATTATTGATTTGTAGATTTTTTTTTCTAACACTATAAATTTTTCTTGCTAATACTTTATTTAATTTTATTTATTCTTTTAATCTTCACCCAAGGACATACTTATTGATTTGAGAGGGAGAGAGAGAGAGGAACATTGATTGGTTGCCTCCCATACCTGCCCTGACAGGGAAGCAAACCCACAACCTTTTGGTGTACGGACAATGTTCCAACCAACTGAGCCAGCTGGTCAGGGCCACTCCCACCTTTCTGATTTCTGTTTACAAAATAAATCTAGTGTCATTAGATTTTATTTGTTTTTTTCTCTTGCCCTGTTGCCAGAGGTACTGCAATACTGGGTCAATGCGCAGAGTGGATGGAGCAAGCTCCTATTCCACTTCCCAGCTCCAAAAATTCATTTGAAAAAAAAAAGAAAAAAAATCCATTTGATATAATGTCTTCAGATAGAGGACGTATCAGATATTAAACTGATAAGAACAGATACTACACTTCATCTTAGTCAAAAGGCCAAGAAGCCATAGGTGTCATTAGATTTAGCATGATTATTTACATAAATGCATCAGGAATGATAATTGGCCACATAGGCCTTTAAAAGTTTGCTTTGCTGGAAGTTTTCATAAGGAATTTCACATTAGACTTTTAAAAGCCATCTGAAGACTAAAAGGTCCAGTCAAGAACTTGCCACCGGCCCTGGCTGGGTAGTTCAGTTGGCTAGAGCTTTGTTTCCATATGCCAAGGTTTCGGGTTTGATCCCCGGTCAGGGGCACATATAAGAATCAACCAATGAGTGCATAAATGAGTGGAACAACAATTCAATGTCTCTCTACCTCCCCCCACCCCCAACCAGCCAGAGCTGTTAGTTAAACATTTACTAGTACACCACTAGACACCTCCAACTCAATATGTTCCAAACCAAACTCTCCTCCTGTCAAACCTGTTCCTCCTCCTAGAGACCCAATCTCTCTGTGAATGATGTCACCACAGACTCAGGTGTCAAGCAAAAAATCTTTGGAGTTGTCCATGGCTCCTTTCTCTGCATCACTCACCATATCAATCGCTGAGTCTTATCAACTCTCCCTCAGAATTCTTTTCCTGAATTAATCCTCTCTGTCACTATCTTAGTTCAAACTCCCACCATTTTTTATTTTAGTAAAAATATTTTATTTCTTTACTTTTATAGAGAAGGGAAGGGAGGGAGAAAACACCAATGTGTGATTGCATGCCCCCTACTGGGGACCTGGCCTGCAGCCTAGGCATGTGCTCTGACTAGGAATGGACGTTTTGCGAAACGACATCCAACCCACTGAGCCACATCAGCCAGGGCAAACTCCCATCATTTTTTGCCTGCACAATTGTAATAACCTCTTGAGTGGTTTACCTGCCTGTAGTGCACCTGGGCACTATTTCCCATAGTCTTCCTAAAACACATGAATGCAACTGAATCACTTGCCAACATGAAGACTATAGCTGGCCCTCCTTTACCTGTGGGACAATGTCCAAACTCTTTATCCTCACCCAGAAAAGCTTTTGTGTCCCTGACTGGTGTGGCTCGGTTGTTTGGGCATCATCCTGCAAAGCAAAAGGTCATTGGTTTGATTCCTGGTCAGGGCACGTATGAGAGGCAACCGATCGATGTTTCTCTCCCTTTCTTTCTCTCTGCCTTTCCCTCTCTCTAAAAATAAATAAATAAAATCTTTTAATAAACGCCTTCATAATCTGGCCTTTAGACTCATAGTTCCCACCTCTCCCTACCATATACCCCAGTATGAATTCCATATTGTTCATCAAATGTGTCCTACTCTTTCAAAACGTTTTGCCTTGGCCCGTGTTATTCCTTCTGCCTGAAATCCTCTGCACCACTCAGAGCCTGGGGACTTTCTCCTCCTCTTTAAAGACCCAGCTCAGCCCTGGCTGGTGTGGCTCAGTGGATTTAGTGCTGGCCTGCAAACCAAAGGGTTGCCTGTTGAATTCCCAGTCAGGACACATGCCTGTGTAATGGGCCAAGTCCCCCATGGGGGGCTCACAAGAGGCAACCGCACATTGATGTTTCTCTCTCTCCCTTCCCTCTGTCTAATAAATAAATAAACAAAATCTTAAAAAAAAAAAAAAAGACCCAGCTCAGGGTTAATATTCTTTGTGAACTTTCCCAAGAAAAGTTAGTTTCTTCACCTCCATACACATAATCTGTTTGTACCTCTAATAGAGGATTAATCACATAGTATTGTAGCTGCCTGTTTTTTACAGGTCTGTCTTCTCCACTAGACAATCTTACCCCAGTGCCTAACATTGCACTTGCAACATAATGGGAGCACAAAAGTGTCGTTTAAAGACTAGTTAGGAGGGTGAATGAATGGAGTCGATTCCTAGCTCTGATAACTGGACTGTTAACTGGTTTCTTGTATAAAAGCATCTATCTTAGGCCCTTTTTCTGGTGTCTCCAGCTCCTTAGTCCTACCTTGGTGCTCTGTCTGGCGCCTTAGTCTTCTCAAGAATAGCGCTTCATCTAGCTCTAGCCAGACCTTCTGACATCTGGCACTCTGCTCTGGAAGCCCAGGCCCCATTGCAGAGCCTCTGTCGCTGGCTACCAGATACCCTGGCTGCCGACCACCTGCCTGTCCACGCTTCCTGCGAGTGTCTGCTGCATCCTGGTTACCCAGATGTTTCCTCTACCTGCCTGTCTACATAGCTGGCTGGGGGCTGTGCTGCTGCTTTAGGATCTCCTGCTTTCTACTAGTTTGCCCTCCCTGTTCAAACTTCCCTTGCCACGAAAGTCATCCTATCTCTATCATTGTCCAACTAAAAGATTATGTAGTGCACACTGATTAAATTCATGAACTCTAGACTCTAACTGACTAAATTCAAATATCACCTCTTCCACTTATAGCCAGTTGTATGATCTTGGGGCAAGTCACTTCATGTGTTTGAACCACAGCTGGCTTATGTGCCAAATGGGCCTGATAATGACAGTTACATCATAAGGTTAATATGAGGTTTAAATAAAATAATGTGCTTAATACAGTACCTGGCACATAGCAAATACTCAAGAGCTATTTGCTATCATTATTATTTTTATGTTCCCAATATCTGTGACAGAGCTGACACCCAACAAATGTGTGTTGAGAGGGGAGGAGGAGAAGAAATGAGAGTCACAGGTTATTCAAGCTTTCCTTATCAAAGTCTACTCAATCTGCTAATCCTACTCCCACCTCAGATGCAAACACCGTGTAGCCATTTGGTTCTGTAATTCAGCTGTTTGTGACATCCTACCTCCTTCAGGAATCCTTTGCCATCAAGAGCCAATAGCTTTGCTCTCCTAATCTCCCGAGATCTAAAACTCTCCCAATTGCCCACCCCCACTTTCCAGCGCAATTACATGCATTTATCCTGACTCCTTTGCCCCAGATTGCATTGACCCCTAGATGTGTCACTGGTGTCACCATCTCTGGACTACACATTTTACACATTAGCCCACTCCCCCCACTACGTGTATGTGCTTTCTGTATTTTCGGTGTCACTCAACCCTTATTGCCTCTGGTTGTCAGGATAAGGACTGTGTGTAAACTAATGAGAACAGACAGAGCTCTGGCACAGAGAAATGTTTAAGAATTGTTTTGTGATAAAGATTAAGGAGAGGAGGTAGAAGCTGGAAGGTGGAGAGGACTTGTGTCTCCCCTTACTGTTCACCCCAGCAGGGGCAGAAAGCATGCTGTCTCTTTCCTGGTCATTGGCTACATTCCACTCAGAGGCCGGAGGGGCAAGCCTGGACAATGCAAATGAGCTGTAGATGGGACTTAGCCAAGGGGCCTCCACAGGGAGAGCACCGGGGCTGGCTAAAAGGGAATAGCAAAGGAAGGTGCCTACATTTCTCAGCACCTTCTTTGTTTCCCCAAGCTGCAAAGTACTCTTTTCTCCCAGAGACACAATACCAAAGTGCAAAAGCTCCCTCCCATGAGGAGCCTGAGTCTGAGAGCACTTGCAGACTGGGTGGTCTCCTAGTCTTTAGCCTTTGGTATGACACTCAGGATCTGTCCTGTGCCCACTATGCACAAACCCTATACAAGGAAGGCAGTGTTAAACCTAGGCAGAACTGGAAGGTGTCATCACAGGTTTTTGCTGTGGCATAGATCGCCAGAGCATGAAAGAGCAATTTAGCCTACAAGTGCCCAAAGGGGACAAATTTAGCCAGCTCCTCACCAACTTCCTACTATAGATCTATTGGCTTCACTTGACCTTGTCCAGGAATGCATGCTGTGAGCACCTGCATGGGCACAGTGTGGCAACGGACTCTTGCCCCCGTGAAAGTCCATTCATTCACCTATTTAAAGAGACTGGGGTCTAGGACAGTTTCTTAATTCAGTCTCAGCTCCCTACTTGGTTTTGCTTCCCTTTCTCTCTCCCCTCTATTAACGACTCAATGTCTGTTTCCTCTTCAGGACTGCAGTCCCCGGCATAGTGGTCATTTATGCCTGATGCAGATGCCGAAGAGACCCACAAAAATGTTTGGGAACTTTGAAGCCTAATTTGTCTGCCTGGACTCCTCCCTCACTGAGGCCGGCGTTGGAGTGGGGCAGCTTGACCTCTGCTAGGTACTCAGAGCTGCAAAGCGTTTTCAGTTGAGCTGGAAACAGAGGCAGAAGCCCTGCTGGCATTTCTCGCTCACCCACCCCCATCATGTGAAAGGCAGAGTTCAAAGCACAGTGACAGGTTAAGCTCCTTATAAGGAAATGAACCTCCTCTTTCCTGCGCGGATCTTTTTATTTTTTCTTTTTTGCTTCTATACGTTTAAAATGCACTGTAAAAACTATACCGACAGATTCACAAAACCCATTCCCCTGAGAGTGAGGGACAACTAGGAACGAAAGGAGAAGAGATGGGCGGGGCGAGTCTGAGAAAAGCGAGTGAGCGAAAAATTTCAGGGATGAGTCATCAAAAAGAAGCTGGGAAAGAGCGGAACTAGTCATCTGAGCTGGGAAGGAGACGAGCATTCATTAGACCCAGATCGTGTCAATCACATCTGTTCCACAAATGACCTGAGAGCCTGCCGGTCTTCTCAGACGGAAAAGGGGTCCCGGTGGGCGGTCTCAAGGCTTTGAAATAGGAAAAGGCAGCGCAAGCAGCCGTCAGAGGCGTCTGAGGCAGCGCAGGCAGGTTTGTTAGAAAGATGGCGTTTGCCATCAAGGTCACATGGCCACTTTAGGGCACTAACGGAAATGCCGGTGAGAATAATAGAAAGAGCCACCATAGGATCCAGATTTTCAGAAGCAGTCTAGAATCTATTTTTTTTTCCAGTTAGACTCGTAAACACATTTGTGTTTGTCAGAACACCTGTCCTAAAAACATCAAGATAGTATGTGAAGGGGTGGAGTTTCCCTGGGGCTCTTTGCTCTCAGGGAGCAGGAGAGAGTCTGGGGAGCCCAGAGCTCAGGGTAGAAGGCAGCAGGGGCCAGGCCAGAGGCCGCCTGGGAAGATGATTGCCCCAGGGTCTGCAAGTCTCACCACATCTACGTCATGCTAAAGTGTACGCAGCTTGGTCTAACCTCTGACCTCTCACTTGTTTTGATTGCCCTGTATATTGCACCAGATAAATTTACCTACAGTTAGATTTTTGGTTGATCCACTATAGGATAAGAAATGTGAATTGACCCATTAAGCCCTTTGTATGTTCTTAACATTTGGTTTCCTAGCAAATATTTCTTTTTAAAAATTGCAGCCCTATTGTATCTAAAGTATAGGATAAAAATGGATTTGTTAACTTCTTAGGCAGTCCAGTTAGGGGGCCTCCATTCATGCTGGCTGGTTTAGGAGGGACCAGAGAAGAGCCAGGGCATATACAAGTAGTGATCCGAGAATGAAGCTTTCTAATGCAGCGAATTCTTTCCTTTTCCCCTTCAGCCATTTTCATGCCCCCATCCACTGTCCATACTCCAAACTAAGAGCAGGCACTCAGAAGAACCTGAAAAGGCAATGCCTGAGACAGTGGGTCACTGCAAGGGGACCTGACATGGAGGCAGTGGAAGAAGGATTAACTTTTTCACTAGCTCAGTCTTGTCCTTACTCAGCCGTCCCAATTTGAGCCATCCCCTCCTCTTACCCTCTACTACCCCATTGTGAGGCATCATCAGACCAATCCAGTTTTAGTTTTACTGACTACTTTGAATCTATTCAGGAAGAGGATTAGAGGAAAAAGGGGCCACCAACTCTGTTCTATTCTCCAGGGCCTCAGTTCTCTCTCCTCTAACTTTTTAAAGATTTTATTTATTTTTATTTTTCTAAATATTTATTTTTAGAGAGAGGGGAAGGAAAGAAGAGAGAGAGGAAAAGAAACATCAATGTGCAAGAGATACACCGATCAGTTGCCTCTTGTGCACCCCCAACTGGGGACCTGGGTCACAACTGTGGCATGTTCCCTGACTGGGAATTGAACCAGCAACCCTTGGTTCTCAGGCCAATACTCAATCCACTGAACCACACCAGCCAGGGCTATTTATTTTTATTTTTAAAGAGAGGGGAAGGGGGGAAGAAAGAGAGGGAGAATGTGGAGGGTAGGACCAATAAAATGGCATTGGTCTAACAAGGTAGCATAAAGTCTATAAAACAAAGTGGAGTCACTCATGTCAGCCAATATGGCTATCAGTCAGTTATGACACTTTGGTTCAAGAGGGAAACTACCTAAGTCACGCTGGACGCATCTGGCAAGGAGACACACCTAAGATATCTGCACATGTGATCAGAACACCTGTGTCTGCGGAGCGGGACCACCCATAGGTAGGTCCACTTTCAGGGTATGACTGAGGTGGGCCCCAGACCACTGCTGAGACAGCCGAGCTCCACACGCCAGAACGCTGCTCCACGCCACGCTGATCTCCCTTGGCATCAGCCACCGGAGGCTCTGCCCTGCTGGACTGGGGACTGCATCTGCCCGCTGCCCGCCTGGCTCCAGAGATCCTTCCTTGCACGATGCTCACAACTCCCTTGCCCACTGTGCTGTCTCCGGGACCTGTAGGCTGAGGCTCTGGGACTTGGGTTCATTATCCCCCATTGATTGCTCTGTGTGTGTGTGTGTTATATTTCTCTTAGATTGTTAGAGAGTAGGATGTTAACATATGTTGATGTTCTACTTAGGGTGAACCTGCATTCAATAAAAGCTGAGTGCACAGTATAGTTACTGTGTGTGACTCGTGTCTATTCCTTGGTGCTGCGTTGCTCAGTAGGCAGCTAGCCGAGCAGTTGCCTGGCTGACTTATAGGAAAGACTATACCACGAACAGATGCTTGTGACATACAGAAACATCGATGTGTCAGAGAAACATCAATCAATTACCTCTCATACGCCTCCAACCGAAGACCTATCCTGCAACCCAGACATGTGCCCTGACCAGGAAACAAACTGAGTGACCTTTTGTCCACTGAACCACACCAGGCAGGACTGCCTCCCCTAACTTTTTAGCTTCATGTAGCTTCAAGGAGCAGATCTCTTGAGGAGTTTGGGCTCAGTCACTCTAGAACAGTATAGCCCACTCAGAAGGAAACACTTTATTTAAAAAAAAATTGTTCTTGGCCCTGGCTGGTGTGGCTCTGTGGATGGAACTTCGGCCTGTGAACCAAAGGGTCGCCAGTTCGATTCCCAGTCAGGGCACGTGCCTGGGTTGCAGGCCAGGCCCCCAGTAAGGGGCGTGTGAGAAGCAACCAAACAATGTATCTCTCTCTCTCTTTCTCCCTCCCTTCCCCTCTGTCTAAAAATAAATAAAATCTTTTAAAAAGTTGTTTTTGACATTTTACAGCAGTACTTCTTTTATTGTTTACACTGTTATAGATGTCTCCATTTTTCCCCCTTTGCCCACCTCTGCCTAGTCCCCACCCCCTTCCCTGTAGCCATCAGCGCACTGCTGTCTGTGGCTATGGGTCATGCATGTATATTCTTTGGCTAATCCCTTCCCCTCCTTTCATCCAGCCCTCTCCTCCCTGCTCCCTTCTGACAGCTGTCAGTCTATTCCATGTGTACATGCCTCTGTCTCCATTTCGTTCCTCTGTTTATTTTGTCCATTAGATTGTACATAGGCGTGAAATCATATGGTATTTGTCTTCACCACCTGGCTTATTTCACTGAGCATAATGCTCTCCAGGTCTATCCATGCTGTCACAAAAGGTAAAAGTTCAGAAGGAAACACTTTAAACCTGAGTTTATAGGGAACCAGACCCCTCACAATAATTTCTCTTGGCCACCTCTGAAAAGGAGATCTTATATGTCATTTGTTACAGATATTCAAGCCATTATAAGAGAGTGTGTGTAAGTGTTGGAGGGAGGGTACATGGCAAAACAATCCTGCAGTACTTGGGGAAAATACGCGTTCCCTGGGGGGGTGGGTACTCTGAGGAAAGGGCTGCCATGAGGCCTGGAGCAGCACTTTCCCTTTCTCCCACTTCTTTTCCATTATCCAGACCCCAGAGCGCCTCTGAGTGGCTGGCTGTACCCTCCTGGCAGGAAGCTAACCCATCCCTAGATGCTAGGTGGCAGTATAGTGCCCTAAATTTAGGAAGGAGGCAGCAGCCGTACAAGCATGTTATGTGCTATCTTGGACACCAGGTGGCGCCAAATTATAACCTAAGTCCAAAGAAACCGGCAGGAAATGGACCTTGAGAGCCCTTGAACTATTTTCCTCTCTCTCCCTGCTCCTTACAGGGAAACGAGAATAAGAAGCCTTTCAGATAAAGGGGAAGGTAACTCTCCTTCCATGAAAATGCTTGACTCCTTAAGCTAGAGCCTCTTCCAGCTGAAGGTTTCTAGGATTTGTGGCCTTAGTCTCTCTCCCTCTTGTACCGAGGGTGTCCAAACTTTTGGCATCTCTGGGCCACACTGGAAGAAGAAGAGTTGTCTTGGACCACACATTAAATACATCGTGACATGTAATCACAGAAACAAAAAAAATCTTATAATGTTTTAAGTAAATTTACCATTTTGTGTTGGGCCATATTCATAGCCATCTTAGGCTGCATGTGGCCGGCAGGCCACAAGTTGGACACCCTTGTTTATTTCTCAGCTGCAGCAGATAAGGAAAAAAGTGATTTCCTGGAATCTTTCCAGATGCCTCCAGCCTCCAGAAAAGTTGTTTTTCTTCAAGGAGGTCAGCTGAAGAAGAGACGTGAGGCCTAAGAAGCTCTGCTCAAACGCAGGCCCCCTCCTGAAGGACCGAACTCTTCAGCATGGTGTGATGACTGTGTCTACAGAAGTCATGATGTGGCTGACCAGCCTCACGGCCTCTTACAGGCAAACAGGACTGCTTCCAGCACCTCGAGCATGAGCCACGGATTCCATTCCTAGGTTCCTCCACGTAGAATGCTGTCCTCTCTCAGCCATTTCTATCTGTTGGATCTGTTCCCCTTGTCGATGGGCAGATAGAACTCTATGAAGCCTTCCTTGATTTCCCCCAGTTTAAAGGGACCTTCCTCTTCCATATCACCACAATAGCTTGTGCGATTTGTCCTATTTTTCTGCTTTCTATCATAGTTATTTGTGAACATATCTTCCCTGCATGTCAGATCCCCAAGGGCAAGGTCCATATCTTATTTATCTTTTTTTCTTCTTATTTGTAGCTTATTTATCTTTTTTCTTTTTATACCCTATACTGGTGAAAACAATAGGCAGTTAATAAATTATAATGAGGATATCTTACATTCATATGGGGCTTACAGTTTACAGGCTCATTCACATCCATTTTCCCATTTAATTCTCACAACCGCCCTGTGAGATAGGTGTTATCATCCCAATTTTACAGAAAAACAAACAGACTCAGAGAAGAGAAACAACTTGCCCAAGGTCATACAGCTAGGAAGAGACAGAGATGGGTATAAGTGCAAGTTTTCTGACCCTAAATTCAGTTCTTATGACTTTCTACACCAGAGCTGTTGGCTGGAAATCTCTTCGTGAAGACTGAAGCCATGGGACTTATTGTAGGAACTGGGGAAAGAGAAGCCAAGATCTAAAGGTCAAACTTCTCTCCTTCCCTCCCCGCACCCTTCCTTCCACTTCCTTGTTTCCAAAGAGGATTTCAGAAGACAATCTTATTTTGTTTAAGAATGTCCTGGTGTGAGATGTCCTTGTGGATAAGAAGGGAAGATGTGGGGTGAAGACAGGGCAGTAAGCTGTATTCACAGCTGGTGACTAATGGATCTTTGTCAGCCTGGAGGGAGGTCCCCGGCCTATCCAATCATTTAATTAACAACTTGGATCAGGACGCTGATGACATGCTGATCAAATTTGAAAATGATGTGAAGCTGGTTTCGGGAAGATCCCGAGGGGCCACAACGAACCAGGAAAATGAAATGGAAAGTTTCATAGTTGAGTTTGTTCAGACCAAATGCTTAAGTGTAAGGTAGGAGAGAGACATGACTTTGGAACAATCTGTGTGAAAGGTTTCAGGTATTTGAGGTGCCTGTAAGCTTGTTATTTTTGAAGATTTTATTTATTTATTTTTAGAGAGAGGGGAAGGGAGGGAGGAAGAGAAGGAGAGAAACATCAATGTGAGGTTTCCTCTCACGTGTCCCCCACTGAGAACCTGGCCCACAACCCAGGCCTGTGCCCTGACTGGGAATCGCAGGCCAGCACTCAATCCATTGAGCCACACCAGCCAGGGCAATATTTTTGGCACAAACTGCCTGAAAGGCTACTGCATCTGGGGCTAGGATGAGGGAGATGACAGTGGCACTGCCTCTCTGCTCCTTAGACTGCAGGAGAGGGCTGTCTTTAGCTTTAAATACCACACAGGCACTGGGGCATTAGCGACCTGCAGCACTCACAGGAGAGAGAGACCAGGAATGTGAGAGGACTTGAAAATCCTCATATATGACCTACTGGGGCTGTTTAACCTGGAGAAGAGATCAACGTGGTGACGGTGGTCGTTTGGGATCCAGTTTTCACATATTGGAAGGTTCATAATATAGAAGAGGAATTCAGTTTGTTTTGCTCTGTATGAGGGAGCCACCAGGAGCAAAGGGCAGGTGCTATGGGAAAACATATTTTGACTTTTCTTAAGAACTTTACCATGGCTCAGGATGACCAAATATTATGCAACAGTTTGCTTGGAAAGGACAAGGTTTTCCCATTACTAGAGGGATTTAAGCAGATACTAGATAACTATTTGGCAAGGTGGTTTCAGAAGGAAATCAAGCATCAGATCACAAGGGAGGGGAATTGGGCAGTCATCAAAGCTGTTTTTGACTGTAATTTTGGGATGTGGGTAGGGGGGTTGGAGGTGAAAATAGTTGCAGCCCTCAGAGTAGGTGCCTCTTAACCAGTTATTATCTCTGCTTCCAGTCTCTCCTCCTCCAGCCTACCAGCATCTAGGCTCCAGAAATATTTTCCTAAATACTTTCCCATGAGACCCTCCAGTATCATAGAATTTCAGTAACCCTACATGGTCATCTGGTTTGGTCCTTTGTCAGATGCTTTCATCGCCTTCGCATCATCCACACAAAGTGGTTGTCCAGTCACTGCTGGAATATCTCCGGTAAGGGAGAACTGCCTACCTTTCTGGGCAGTCCATCCTAATTTCAGAGAATTCTAGTCACTAGAAAGTTCTGCCTAAACACAGTGAAATGCTTACGTTAGGATGTTGAGATTTGGGGTTTTCTTCTCTGGTTTGGAAAATGTTGGTAATAAATTTTATTTTTTATTTATTTATTTTTTGTTTTTATTTTAAAAAAGATTTTATTTACTTTTAGAGAGGTGAAAGGAGGGAGAGAAACATTCATGTGTGGCTGCCTCTCACGCGCCCCCTACTAGCGACCTGGCATGCAACCCAGGTATGTGTCCTGACTGGGAATCGAACTGGCAACCCTTTGGCTTGTAGGCCGGCACTCAATCCATTGAACCACACCAGCCAGGGCTATTTTTATTATTTTTTATTATTTTATTTTATTTTATTTTATTTTAAGACCTGTATGGTTTTCTTAACCAATGTCACACCAACAAATTCAATTAAAAAAATAAAAGAGAAAAGAGAGGAAGAAAATAAAAAGATCTGTTCATTGTTGTCCCAGTTAATAAATTTTAAAAGGACTTCAGGAGGCCGGAATCATGAGCTGAAACTTTTATTATCATTTTTTCATTATAAAAAAAGAAAGGAAAAAAGCATCTTCCTTATGCCAAACTAAAATCTGCTTCCCTACAACTTTCATCCATGAGATCTTGGAGCTCTTAGACCTACACACAGAACAAATCTATAGCTTCCTCTTCCCCATGAACCCAGTAATGAATTGCTGACAGTGGACAAACTTCTCTTGGGATTTGCCAGTCCCTTCACTATTCTCACCACTCTCTCTCTGGATATACTTTTGTTCATAACTCCTTTGAAGTGTGATGCCCGCAACTGAACAGAGGGCCTCAGGTGTGGTCTGGCCCATGTAGAGTAGCACAAGATGATCACCTCCTTTATTCTGGACACTATCCTCTTATTAATACAGCCCAAGGACCCAAGACTTTCTGTAGGAACCAAACCACGCTTTTGACTCACAGCCTACGATGAGCTTTCATTTACTCTAAAACCGTCTAAGCCACATCTCTCATATCCTACACTGATATTCCATCTTGGAATTCAAACAAGTGACTTTATATTTGTCCCCATTAACTTTCTTTTTTTTTCACAACTGTAAACATTATTGGAACCAACTTCATATTTGTACATATTTTTTGAATATTTGTCATATCTGAGGTTCAAGACTATGGCCATCTTGTTCACTGTTGTCCTTCTAGTTCTGGATACAGAATTGATAGTCAGTTCTGATGAGCTCATTGTAACCCATATGTCCTGGGATTCTCCATCTTCCAGTAGTGATTCCTCAGCTGTTGTTGAGCTCTTCTCCTAGTTGATGCACTGGAACTGCAGTCTGTGCCAGGCTGCACTTCCCAGGTATTTCTGGGGGTCCCTGAGGAAAGCTACCCTGTTCCTTGTATCTGTTCTAGGTCTTTCTCTGGGCTTCAGCTCTTAAGTTCTCTGTGTGGGACATCTCTCACTGCCTTAGCCCTAAACACAGTGAAATGCTTAGACCTCCTACTGGATGCCTAGGAGCCTGGATATAAGAACAGGAAAATGTACCACAGAAAGGTTATGTCCCTGCTAACTTTCACTTTACTATAGTGAATCCACCATACCAGACTCTCGACATGTCTATGAATTCTGATTCTGTCACTTTGGCTTTGTCTCCCAGCTGTGTGTAATTTTTGAATTTGATCTAGTGGCATTAAAACAGAACCCTTTTGTGTGTAGTCATTCAGTTGGTTAAGAGTCTGCCCACGTATATCTGTATCCACCCTGAATTTCTACATACTGTCCCAAGAGTATCATGAGAGAATGCTTTGCTGAACTCTAGATACACTGAAGGTGTAGCATCCTCCTCATCTACCCAGCCAGTCATCCTTCAAAGGAAATGAGCTGAATGGGGGATGATTTGTTTTTCCTGAGACCATGGAGGTGAAAATAGTTGTAGCCCTTGGAGGGGCTGAGCAATCTTCGCTTCCCTTTGTAAGTGCTCACCAATCATCCTTTTAATCACTTGTTCTAGACTCTTGCCCTCAATCGATAGTACACTTATTAACCTATCATTTATGGACTTCATCTCTTCCCATTTGTTAAACTGTGGAGCCATGTTTGCCCATCTCTAAGCTTCCCTGTGCATCTTCTTCACTGTCTACAGCAGTGGTCCCCAACCTTTTTGGCACCAGGGTCTGGTTTCATGGAAGACAATTTTTCCATGGACCAGGGTTGCGGGGGATGGTTTCAGAATGATTTAAGGGTGTTACATTCAAGATCACCTGTGCAGCCCAGTTCCTAACAAGCCTGGACCAGTACAAGTCTGTGGCCTGGAATTTGGGGACCCCTGCTCTATGGGATTTTCATAGCCACCACCAGTTGTCCTACAACGTGAGCTGCAGGTCCTCACACTGCACTGAGTTGCTGTCAACCCAGGCTATGAGATGCAATTACTCAGAGCAGCTAAAGACTCTTGGAATAGCCTGCCTTTAGGGGCCTCTCTCAGGTGCTCACTCTGTCCTTTCTACTCTGGAAATTCTCCTCACAGAAGAGAAACAGCAAAAGAGAAGCTGAGGGTGTTTCTCTCTCTCTCTCTCTCTCTCTCTCTAAAACTGTTGGCAAAAGGAAAGGTCAGAGCGTTCCATGACTCATCCAATAACACCCTCACTCTTCTGCGGTTATGAGGACCTCCACAACCTGCCTTTTCAATCTGATGCCCAAGCATTTAACTTAAACCCTCTACTTCAGTCAAGTCAGTCCCTCGCTTGCAATTCATGCATGCCTAGACCTTCTCATGTGATTGGTCTGGCTGAGCCTTTTCTCCCAATTTGGAGTGTGCACTATGCCACCCACCCACCCAAATGCCCCCACAGCTTTTCTTGCAATTTCTCCAGCCCCTTTAACCTTGACCATAAAACAGAAGTCATGTTAAATTATGCATTTCACTCATTTTATCATAGTTCAGTTTTGTTTTCCTGATAGTATGCACCCCAAGAGGGGGGAATGTTCTATTCATCACAGTATATAAATTTGCACAGGGCCAGGGCTACCATTTTGACAACCATACTCCCTTTCTATGGATATTTTCACAGTGACCAACCCCTGGCCTTCACACACACCACACGTTCAGACCCCAAGATAGCTGTGTCCAGCTCTTGAAAAGACTAATACAGAAACCAGATAAATCTAGGAATGCAGGCTGGACCCAGTCTAGGCACTAATGATTTTTGCAATGTGAAATAAAATCTAAGTATGTCCTCAGCCCCTCTTTAAACAAGGAGCTGGGATTTTGAGCTGGGCTCAGGGCTGGCTGTCAGCAATGGTGCTAAGGACACTCAAACTACCTGGGCACAGCACTGACTGCCAATGAGATTGAAACCCTGCCTGTCTTGGAGGCTGCCTCTTCCACCCAGACCTTTCAAAGGTGTGAAAATGAACTGTAATCTCTCGCTGAGGGGTCCCAAAAAGGATTGGAGCTGGGTTTGCTATAGCACCTTGAGTTCTTAGAGGAGAGGCAATGTCTAAATCCTTCCCAAATAGAGAGGCTCCTAAGTTGGAGATAGACACACACACCTACACACACGCACCCAAAAGAGAGGAGGCCATGTTTGGTAATATCTGAGATGGAGCGACCAAAGGATTGTAACAAGACTGACTTTGAATTGAGCTAAAAAGGTCATGCAATTGGCCCTTTGCTTCCAGGAAGATGAACACCAATGTTTTCCTTAGTAGTCTTTTGTTCAGTTTGGCAACTGTTTTGGAGGACTTATGAAGTGACTTACAAAGTGCCATGATCACCAATCCATATCAAAGCTTCTCCTTGTGTCTAACTTAATCTTTTCCTCTCTATCATTCTCAGAAGAAATGGCAGCTCTGTCCTTATTTAGGAGTTAGATTTTTAAAGATGATATAACACACGTGTCACATAGTAGGTGCTCTACAATTACTGAATGTTACCTCACCATGTTCCTCCTAACTAAATAAAAAAAAAATCTAGTCCTTTGGCACATTGTTTTTGGTCTTCTCCAGACCCTCTCCCACTTTTCCACATATACTGAAAAAGTGTTGACCAAGGGCAGATACATTATACTTTAAAAGGTATAACCAATGCTAGGTAGAGTGGAAAAAGTTGAGGACCGTGGGAAAGGTCATATATTTCAGGGCTGCATTCCAGGTCTGTTTCTAATGTTAACTGTGACATTTTGGACTTTTCTGGGCCCATTTCCCCAATTGCAAAATAAGTGTGTTGGACTAGATGACTCTGAGGTTATTTCTAATTCTAAAACTCAGACTCTGATTACTTCCCAGCAAGTTCATGCTATATTTTTGTTATTATATAGTAGTATTCATGTTAGTTTGGGAAAACAGAAAGGGAGGGAAGGAGGAGAAACCATTTCTACACTATGGACTCATTCAGCTGCAACCCACGCTTACACTCTGCCCCCAGTTCTTTTGTTAACTCTACTGTGTCAAATGAATCATTGCCTGTCTCTCTTATCCCCATGCACCATATGAGTAGATTGGTTCTTGGTTTTGATTCTTATACCACCTCATGTTTCTCCCTTCTGAACATCTTCCTGTTGGGTTGGTTCATCTCCCTCATTTTGTCAGGGTCACTTTGAAGAATTCTAATCCTGATTTCTGAGGTGTCAGCAACCCCACCCAACCATCACACTTGATGAGCAAACTACTGGTTCAGCCCTTCAGGTCAATAAGAATAATATGAAATACCATAATGCTAACCCGGTGGAACCCCATTGAATCTGTCCCTGAGGGTCTATAGGGAACCACTGATCATAATCCTGGAGAAAAATTGTTCCCAGGGCCCCAGTGACTTCTCCAGTTCCAATCCACAGAACAGGACACAAGCATTTCTGGGGAGAAGAGGGCCCTGCTCTGTCAGTCGCCCAAGGCCAGGGAGTCCACAGACCCGATGCCTTGCCGGATTCAGACATGAGTAAGAATCTCAGCATGTTAGAGGTCAGACCTCCTCCCAGTCCCCAGTCCAGGATGAGGGCAGGGTGGTGGCCCCAGTGGCCTTGGCAGCGTGGGTGGAGGCGGCAGCAGCACGATGGCATACAGAGGAGAAAGAAGTGTTATTTTTGCCATTTCATTAGAAGGCCACGAGGCGCTAAGAGAAGGCTTCCGCAGCAGGAACCCAGAGTCCTGGGGACATGGACGGCAACCTGATGAAGAGTGGAGAGGCCTTGATGCGGGCCCAGCAGAGTGCAGCCCAGACATGCATCAGCGAAAGGCACGGGAGGCAGCCGGCTGCTGGTTCCTAGCCTGCAGAGGCACCCAGCTGGGAGGTCTGTCAGGGCAAGGCCTGCGCAAGGGAGGCAAGTTGGGAGTGCTAACTGGATTTTTTATTTTTATAACAAGACACTGTGTTTAAAATTTTTACAAAGGACAAACTCCATGGGTTTCCGTTAGTGTTTTAAGAACTTTTCTTTAAAAAAAAAGAAAAAAGCCAACAACAACAAAAAAAAAAACACTGCCTTTTGGAAAGAGGAATGACAGACACAAAAGAGACTGTAAATAAAATGGGGTGAATTTCTGATAGCATTACCCCAAGGGCAGAGGCAGAGCCCAGATTATACCTGGGCCCGATAATGACATGGCCTCCACAGAACTTCATTCACCAAATCTACGCTGCAGACTCTGCAGCCTGCCATGGGGACATAGAGATGGCCGGACAGTTCTCCCCTATGGCCCTCCAACCCCATGCAGCGGTAGCCCCTTCCTCCTTCCACCCATGGTCTTACTCAAATCTGTTTCTTTCTCACGGGTCCTGTTCCTTGGTCGGATCATGTGAGCACTGGGGTTCCCAGAGCCAGAACGACCTGGGCCTGGGGCTTTCCCTTCGGCAGCCTCTTTGCACTCACAGGTTGGAGAAACATTTGTTCCAAATTTTTTTTAAAAAAATCAACAAAAACAAGACCCAGAGAAAAAGACCAAGTCTGGGGGAGAAAGAGCTACTGCGCTCTTTACAGCTCCCAAGTCTGGAGTTGGTCGGTGGTGCGGTTCCAAGAGAGGTGGAGGGCGAGCACCAAGGGGGTATCCAGCTGGTGCTCTCAAGCCCCCAGGAGTGTCTGGTCAGGCTCAAGGAGCTGGCTTCAGCTGCTGTTCCATGGGTCCTCAGCTTCCCAAGGACTCATTTGCGTCCCCATTTGAAGGGTTTGTTCAGGTTTACTTCCTTATTTGTGTTTTTGTACATGCGGGCGCATGTCCACATCTATGTTTGTGCAGGTGGGTCTGCTGTCGGGCGTGGCTGCGTGCGTATACATATATGTCTGTACGTGTGTGTGTGTATGTGTGTGTGTGTGTCTGTGTCTGTGTCTGTGTGTGCATGTGTGTTTGTAGATCTGGGAGGGAGGGAGCCGGGAGATAGGCTGTGCTCTGGGCTGGAGCTATACCCGGGTAGTGGAGTGTGAGTGGGGCAGCCCAGTACTGTTGAACCCTGCGGCAAAGGTGTTATAGGGGTGCAACGTCTGCAGCCCTACCAGGGAATTGGGAATCATAGTGATGGTGTTGGGGGTCATGAGTGGGATATCATCAGGGGAGCGCCGCAGGGTCAGTGTGTAGTCGGGCAGCGCAGTGAGGCGTAGTGTGTCGTGGGGGGGACCGGCCTCACACTCGTGGTGGGTGGGGCCGAGCTGTAATGCTGCCAACTCCTCCTCAGGAGCAGCTCCTAATTCGGGGGCCCCGGCTCCCCTCTGAGGGCTAGGCTGCCGCAGGGGCTCCTGACGCCGTTTGTCCTTGCGGTAGTAGAGGGCAGCGAATGCCAGAACGTTAAGGAACAGAAGGGAGGCCCCCACGGCAATGGTGACACTTAATTCAGTGGAGTAGTCACGAGGGTTCTCCACCAAGAGTGGCCCTGCATCCTGACCCCCGTTCCAGGACCCTTGGGCATTCTCATTGCTATAGGCAGGGGAGATGGCTGGCCGCTTGGTGCTCCAGGTCTTGCCATTGGGCCTTCGGGTGATGTGGGAGCTGTGGGTG
The DNA here is from genome assembly GCF_021234165.1 of Pteronotus mesoamericanus. Taxonomy (NCBI): domain Eukaryota; kingdom Metazoa; phylum Chordata; class Mammalia; order Chiroptera; family Mormoopidae; genus Pteronotus; species Pteronotus mesoamericanus. Next base: position 5,122,285 of record NW_026555108.1, on the reverse strand, counting down.
GTATCCGGAGGCGGCACTTTGGTGGTTGTGGACGTATAGTGGAACATGTCATGCAGGTTGTATAGGTGGGGCACCAGGTGTTTCCAGAAGGCCACCTTAGTGGCCCGGTAATGATCGCGGACCCTCGGTTTCAGCCCGATGTGAAGGTAGAGCTGGTCTCGGGGATTGTATTTGGACCAGGCCACTTCCTCAAAGCGGTTGGCCTTGGTGTGAATGAACTTGGTGTCCTGGGGGACCGGCTTGTTGGGATCCCTGCAATACCACATGGAAATCTGGGGTTACCACTATACCTAGATGAGGAAAGGGCCCAGCATTCTTCCTTTCACACCCAACTTCCCACTGTTTTCATCTTTTTCAGGGTCTCCCCACTCCTTTGTCCATACTCCTCTTCTTCCCCAACCTTGAACTCCTATTGCCCACAGCATCATGGAACCATACAGTCCTTCCCTGTGCCTGTCCTGTGAGATCATGCTGTGACACTTTTTCTTCTCACATGCTATTGAGCATTCATCAATCTTTTCAGCTGCCCAGTTTTCCCGAGAGCCCTTTAAAGGCTCTTTCTGAATGTACTTTATTCCTACTTCACATGGCCTCTGACAAATTAACCTGGAATCCCATAGTTCAGCCAATGACTCTCACTCCTGCTCAGTCCTAATGTCAACTGAGTTCTGAGCCTCAGACAAATTTTTTAGAGAAGGAAATGGCATGAAAGACTCCAAAGGAAGAAGTAGGGAGGCCAGGTGAAAGGCTTAGCAAGCAAGATTTGGGGAATACCTTAGGAAGGGAGATGATGGAAGAGGTTTAGATAGAGGAGCAGAGGGGACGGCATGCTGGGGTCCTAAAGAAGAACCCCCACTTTCTCCTTACCCGGTCTTGGCAAAGTTGGTCCAGTAGGTCATGACGACAGCACTGAGCATAACATCATTCTTGGAGAAGTTGCAGGGGAAGAGGTCAGTGGGGCCCACCATAGGGACACCGAAAACATAGGGTACTTCGTCCCCATGAGCTGCATCTGACCAAGCAGGCTTCATGAGGCTCTGGCAGTGATGGTAGAAGGCGTAGAAGTAGGTAGGTGAGCCATAGCGGGCATGCAGATCAGCTGTTACTACTGAGGGCTCCACCCACTGGTGGTCCGTGAAGAGTGCCACCAGGGTTTTACGGCGGGTCTCAGGGTTGTCACGGTCTGCCCAGTCTGTATACATAAACTTGATGGTCTCCCGTAGGGTGTCCTTACCCTCAGGATATCCGTACAGATTGTCCACAAAGTTGGAAACTGAGTAGTCAAAGTCAGTTCCAGAGACACCATCCTCAGGGTCCACCACCCCTTCCACAAACTTGAGCCCCTCACCCTGGTTGACACCTAGCATGATGTCATAATTGAGGAACTCACCCTGTTCCATGAGAATCTCGGGGTCATCAGGAATGACATCGCCATCAATCACAGGGCCAAAGGCTACATGGTAGCGAGCTGGCTGGATGTCCTGCTCTACCAGCTCCTTGGCACTCTTTTGCCGAAGACAGTCCACCATATCCACTGTGTCTAGCACATTACAGCCCACCTTGTCTGCCAGTAGGCTAGTATACTTCACTGGCTGGTAGTTCACAGCCCAGCTAGACAGAGCAGAACCACTTTGGATGATGGCCCTCTGAAAAAGCCCTACGAAAGACAGGCAGCACCAGGTCAGATCTGTTTTGTCACCCACAGCCCAGACCCCCCTTGCCTGCCTCTGACAGGCAAATCAAACAGCTCCCCATTCCTTTGTTACTGGTGCTGCCCTCTGGGTTGAATAGGTTGGGAAGGAGAAACGACCCTTTGGGCTGGAATGATTGGTGAGGACCAGAGGAGGGGTCGCTGGGTCCCTTCCCTGACTGGTCCCCGACTTGCTTCTTGCTTCCTTGTCCTGGGGCAATGGTTGGTAACTTGGGGGTTAAGGACATGCCAGGAAGGATTAACCCCTTGGGTCCCAGACATCAGCTTCCTTATGCTCCCTCTCTTTATCTCTCCTTGTTTTCCCCTCTTGCTTCCTGCCCAGCTGGGCCCAGTTCTGTGCCAGCGCACCACCAGGGAGCTGGCGCTTCCACCACAAAGGGGTCTTTTTCATGAGAGATGAGAAATTCAGGCAGGAGAGAGCCTCACATTCTGGGAGTTTGGGGAAGGATTCTGAGGGCAAAGGTCTTGGGGTCTGAAAGTCTCCAGGGAATGTGCTCTCCCAGTCCATAGTCTCCACAGACCCTTTCCTTTTCTTAAAGCTACTGGTGCCTCTGATCCAGATTTTCCCCTTGTTGAAGGGGAGCCAGTGTTCCAAACTCAAAAAGTGAATGATTCTTCCTTAGGGAAGAAAAAAGGGTATCATTCTCTCCCTGGCCCCAACATTGCCAAAGGATAAGCTGGGCCTCAGGCGCACAATTCCACTCCTCTAAGAGAAAGGCAGTTTGCATGGGCAGGAAGAGAGGGAAGGAAATACAGATGATGACTTAAGAGATGGCCTCACTTTTCGAGAGATTGTTCTTCATGAGTCAATGACAGAAAGGCAGTGAGAACAAATCCTTAAAGCAGCCGAGCCTGCAGGGACACGGGCCCGCTATGAGACAGAGCAGAGCGCCAAGAAAGGCCTTCTCCTCCCGGGGACAGTCCCCAGTCAGAGGAAGCACTGTTCGTCCCCCTCTTCAGACAGAGGCACCCTCACAGCCAGCCACCTTACTCTCCTTTGTGGAAAAAGGGACCCTTGCTCCCATTAACTGTCACGTAGAAACACATTCTAAGGTAGGATGCAGATCCCACCCTCGTCTTCCCCCGCGAAAGTAGTCCCTGGAGAGATGGAAAGGGACTTTCTAGGTCAGAGGAGGTAATTCTTCTCTCTCAGAGAGACAGGCCTTCCTCAAAGAGAGACTGAAAGTCTTCTTGTGAGGTTATCTCTAACTCAAGGGGTTGATTTCAGTGAAAACAGCATGTCTTCTCTCACAGGTGTCCTGACTTCATAGAAGAGCACCTTTACCTCTCAGACACAGAATGTGCTGGAGTCCGGAGGTGACAAGAATATTTCCTATGAGCAAAAGAAGGGCCACTTCAGCTCTCTTGGAAGAGTGGAGGGACTCATGGCCAGGAGAGAGGGTGTTCTTGGGGCTAAAAATCAGAGTTTCCCTTGGCAGGGTAGGAGGTCTGGAGTCTGATAATAGGTGACCATCCCTCAGAAAAAAACTGCTCCTACAGGTTAGCAGTCCTCACTCATCTCCCCCCTCAAGGACAGTTCTTCAGGGTACTGTACAAGAACTGTATTTTCATGTACAGTTCTTCAGAGAGAAAGGTGAAGGAGTGTTTCTTACACCTAAAAACTAACTGCCACCCTAGGGCTCTATCTTGCAGTCATGTGTCCTTCTCCAAACGAAAGATTTCCCTGACTCAGAAAGAAAATTGGTCCCTTCAGAGAGAGGCACTGGGCTTCCACTCTCCCAAATAAGACTCCCACGTCAGAAGAGGATGGGAATGGGATCACTTTCTCAAGCTGCAGGTGGGACTCTCTCCTTTCTCTCCCACTGGGAGAATTCCTTCTTCCCCTAGCAAAACATTGGCCTTCCCTTCTGTTTCTCCGCAAAGGGATACTGAGCTGAGGTGGGCTGACTCTCCTGCTGCTCCTGGGCATGGAGTGGGACGCTCGAGAGCCTGCAAGGCCTGAGGTGCCGGGTGGGTAGCCAGCATGCTTTGCTCGTTTATATTCTTCCCCCAGAACTACTCACCCTCAGAGTGATGTGACAACGTGAGGAGGCTGACACAGGACGCACCAATGCCCGAGCCAAAGACGGTAATACGGCGCGGATCGCCACCAAAGAAGGCAATATTCTCGCTCACCCAGCGGAGGGCCTGGATTTGGTCAAGGAGCCCATAGTTGCCCTTGGCAGCCTGATCTCCAGTGCTCAGGAAACCTGGATTCAACAAAGGGCAGGAGGACAGTGAATACGGAGGGATGGAGGGTGTGGGGTACAATGGTAGCGGGAGTCGGGGCTGTAAGGACAGAGGATGGGCATGCAGCTTAGTTCTATCCGCCTAGCTAGTATAAAGCAGTACTCCTTTCTGCAAGGTCCAGCAAACATCAGCATGGCAAGGATCAGCTCCCTGCCCCCCACCATTCTCCGGTTTGGAAGGAGGGATCTCCAGACCATTTGAAGGGGATGCCTCCTGCTGGGAAACTTAACCTGCAGGAACTGCACATGGCCAGGACCCAGCAAGCTCTGCCCTGATGTGCTATCCACGTCATGACTCAAGCACCTGGCGAGATAGAGTGCTAAGAGCAAGGACCCTGGACTTAAATTCCTTGGTTCGAGTCTTGGCTCTACCACTTACTAGTGAAGTAGCTTTGGGCAAATTATCTAAAATCTTTGGGCTATAGTTTCCTCTTCTGTAAAATAGGGATTAAAAAAATTACTCCAATGGGTTGTTACAAGGATAAAAGGAGTATGAATAGACATCTCCAATATGCTGAGCACACTGTAAATTTATAGCTACTTCTCTTTACTCTTCCTTTTCTCTCTGAAGAAAGTGAAGATCCCAAGATGCAACAATTCCTAAGCTCTCCTTGCCCTTTCTGAACAAGCTAGTCCACCTCCACTTCTTTCTGGGGCTCCGGATGCCCCCTTCCCCTCATTCTCAGGGCAGGTCTTTATTTCCTTCTTCCAAGGACCTAATGAATCAGAAACTCCGGGATGGGGCCCAGCAATCGGCGTTTTTAACACACTCTCCAGGTGATTCTGATGCCTGTTAAAGTTGGAAAACCCCTGGATTAGACCATCTTTTTAATCTGGTGGAGAAATAGGGAAGTCAGTGCAACGCGTTACCACAGAAACACGTCTTCCCGCCCACCCAGTGGGATTTGCTGCCGAGGAGACATGTCACCATGGAGACTACCTTCCCACCCACCTGCTGGGATTTGCTGCTGTGGAGACTTGTTGCCATGGAAACTACGTTCCCACCCACCTGCTGGCTATCCCACAGAGATGTCCTATATTCCCCCTGCCCCACCTTGCTTCCATTTTAAGATGGATCCTGCTGCCTCATTTCATCCCTCTTCCCTGATCCCTAAGCTCCTTGGAAGGCTCTATCTCCTCCCACCCTAGGCTTTCGGGAGGATTCTTTCCACGTGGGTAATCATGGTGCTCCTATACTCTGGAAACCCATACCTAGATCAGTATTTTTTGACTCCACAGTGAAAAGCTCATTCACAGCACCTGGCGCCACCTTTGTGAGAGGCCATGTTTGAGGAGGCTCCCTCAGCTCACAGAGAGTTCTCTGACAGTCCTGGAAGTCCACGGGAAGAAGGTGAATTCAAAAAGACTCGAAGAGGCACAAGACATCCTCACTGTCTTTCTCAAGTCCTTCCGTTTCTAGCTTCTGCAAGAGAGCTAATTTCACCCTCTTCAAGTGTGTTATTAATTTACCTTTGGTACAATTAAGTATGTAAAGTACTTAGTTATTCCTCTCAGGACCTAGTCACAAGCCCTCTTCAGCCCCAGGTTCCCGATGAAGAAACGAGGAGGAATTAGAGAAAGCCTGAATGAGGATGAATGGAGGAGCCCTTGTTCCTCTAGACAGGGGGACCCGCTTCTCCGGGCCCATTCACAAACTGAAGCTTCTCCAACAAATCTTCAGAGGACTTAAGTCTTCTGACCGCCCTGGCTGGTGTGGCTCAGTGGATTGAGTGTCAGGTTGTAAACTAAAGGGTCGCCAGTTTGATTCCCAGTCAGGATACATGCCTGGGTTGCAGGCGGGGCACCTAGTAGGCGGTGCTTGAAAGGTGGCTACACATCGATGTTTCTCCCTCCCTTCCCCTCTCTAAAAATAAGTAAATAAAATCTTTTAAAAAATTTAAAAAAGAAGTATGCTGACCAAGATTCAACCCAGCTGTCCAGGCCTTGAGATCCCCTGGCAAAAATCACTAGTGCTTCTCTTAGCCCACCTGTCACGTTCCCCACCACACTTTCCCTGTACCCTCTTTCCCTTTTCTCCAATTTGGGCAACAGCAGACTTGGACTTAGCCTTGGCCAAAGAAGGTGTCGTTCAGTGAAATGTGTCAAATACATCTGTCCTAATCAGGGACAAGAGCCTGCATTTAGGTGAAGTAAAGTCAATTGCTTCAACATGTACCAGTTTCCTGGGTTCGGAACAAAGGCCTGAAAGGGCTGGGGTGGGGGTGGCTGGTGTTGCTCAGTGGATTGAGCACCCGGCTGCAAACTAAAGGGTTGCTGGTTCGATTCCCAGTCAGCGCACATGCCTGGGTTGCAGGCCAGGTCCCCAGTGGGGAGCGCGCAAGAGGCAACCACACCTTGATGTTTTTTCCGCTCTCTCCCTCCCTTCCCCTCTCTCTAAAAAATAAATATTTAAAATGTAAAAAAAAAAAAGGGCTGGGGGAGGCAGGGTTCGACCATCACCCTCGGCTCCTTCGGCTGCCAAGAACCTTGGGATAAGAAAGAAGCACTGCACTGAAGCACGTGGATGAAGCCTATCAACCCTCCCTACTACAAGAGTCCTGCTTGAAGTGCTATATGCAGCAGTCTCAGGAAGATGATACAGCAAACATGACCCACCACCAGCCCACCAAAGCTGGCAGTCTGGGACAGCAGTCACCCACTGCCGGCTCCCCTGCAGCTCAGCCATCCATGCAAAGCACATGAGAATGAGGCTGAAATACCAAACTTCATAAACTGTTAGAGTAAATCTGAGCCAGTCTCTTTGGACCCAAGTCTATGCTGCAGTACATGGTAAGTTGCTTGTCAACAGAAGACGGGAACCTGGCATATGGTATCAAATCCAGATATCCATGTCACGCAAGGCTTGATGTTTACCAGGCTTTCGGTTTGCCTGAAGAGTACCTGAGCAAGGATGTAGGATTAAATTCTGGAACCCAGAGTAAAACTTGGCAAGCCCCTGCTTCCCGAGCCCCAGGGATAGCCACATCCTATATCCTGCTGGGGTCCCTTTCTTTTGTTGGTCTCAAGCCCAGTGGGAGCATCTCAAATAATAGCTACTCCTCTGCCTTGGACATTGTCCAAATACATGAATTACTCAAGATGTCTAAAGAAGCACCTTAGAGTGAACAGTCTGTTTGGGCTCAGCGCTCCAGAAAAGCGGGTGGGAGGGAGGGTAAATGAATACACATACAGCAGGTCCTCAAATAACGTTTCCTTCAACCTCATTTTGTTGTAATGTTATAATGCTGATGAGATACCACAGGAACTTAACTCATTTGTATGAGGGTGTCCAACCTGCAGCCCACGGGCTGCATGTGGCCCAGGATGGCTATGAATGTGGCCCAACAGAAGACTGTAAATTTACTTAAAACATGATGAGGGTTTTTTTCTCTGTGTGTGTGTGTGTGTGTGTGTGTGTGTGTGTGTGTGTGATTACATGTCACAATGTATTTAATGTGTGGCCTAAGACAACTCTTCTTCTTCCAGTGTGGCCCAGAGACGCCGAAAGGTTGGACGCCCTGATAGCCTATGGTCAGATTGGTATCATTACATGTTGTTCCCTTTACAGTCACAGAACCTAGCAACAATACTAAGTGAGGACTTGCTGTAATCGAGGTCCAAAACTGGCCACCTGTTCTGGGATGGTTTGAGAAGCAAAACAACAAAGCCTCAGCTACACTGAGGAAAATTCCCAAGTGCCAGGGACAAACCCATGTTCTACATCTGGCATGAAGAGACAAAACCTTCTTGTATGTACCCAGAACCTAATCAGTGGCTTACTGATTTTATTTGTGTTTCAGAGCAGGCACTGAAGAATACACAGGAAGCAGTAAAGAACTTCTGATGGAATCTTAGTTTATGACTCCTTAGTTTATGTGGGTAGTATTATTTTGATCATTAACTGCTTATGCCCAAAGAATAATATTTCTGCCCCCAGATATGCTGTTTTGGTTATCCAAATGAGAGGAGGTTGTCAAGTTGGGGGTTCTCAGCCTGGATTTCATGGATGAGCTTCAGTGGGAACCATGAAATATTGTGTGTGTGTGTGTGCGCGCGCGCGTGTGTGTGTGTGTGTGTGTGTGTGTGTGTCTCCAGGGAGAGTCAATAGCTTTCATCAGAATCTCAAAGGGGTCCAAGGCTCCCCAAAAGGTTAAGAACTTCTGCTGCAGAAGCTTAAGGGTCAGAACAGTGGAAGGGTCATGAAGTGATCGGCAAATCATAGGGAGTGCTCCCCAGCGACAGACTTCTGTGCAGCCCACAGCTCCCAGCTGACGCTTCAAACCAGAGTGTCTCCTGTCTGTCTCCTTCCTGTGTCACCTTTCCTCTTTGCTCTCCCCTGTCATTTTTCTCTCTTCTTTCCTTTCTTCCCTCTTCCCCGCCCCCACACCTCCTCTCTCTTTCCGTCATCCATAGCCAGTGCAATAATATGGAACTGAAGCACAACCTTAGTATTCTCTGTACTTTCCAATACATGTTTGAGAATGAAACTTTGTGTTTATAAATTTTAGAAGCAACTGAGTTGAATGTTTTCTATTACTATCATTAAGAAAACAAAATAGCAAAATTCCTTTTGGCCTTAAACTACCAGGTGAGTGTGCCTGTATATCTGTGCATGAGTATGTTTGCATGTGCATCACTCTTGAGGCACTGTGCAGCCTTGGAATGTGGGTTTGCAGCCACCTTCATGGGACATTTTTACTGTCATAGACTCAACTGCCCTTTCTCAGCAGGACAGTGCAGCTCAGGAGAGCCCTGCTGTGATGTCTGGGGCGACTCAGAGAGATAGAGGAGCAGCAGCATGATGGACCCCAAAGCACATCACACTGTTGACCGGCGGGGGAGATGCCCTGTGTGCTTCATGCCCGGTCTCCAGCTGCCACTGAAGGGCACTCAGGCTCCACTTTTTCCAGGGAATGGCACTTCTCCGGTCTGAACGCCCAAACAGCATCTTGCTATCCCACATAGTATTAAGGGTAAGTCAAGAGAAGATTGCCTTTTTGCAGACATAACTGCACCCACCAGTGAAAAGCTGTACCGAACCCTCTGGGATTAGAACTAGCAAAGCAATATCCTCAAAAGGAAATTAAAATAAGGTCCTGTCAGCCAGCTAGCCATGCAGGAAGCCATGCCTAATTACTGTTTCAACACAGAGGCCGACGGACCCAACAAACAGCCTGGACCCACACTGCAACCCTGGGGACACAGGCCCTCCTGGCTCCAGGGATACAGGGCTGCCTGTGCTCTCTGAGGCCTAGGTGACCGTCTGAAAAGGAGAAAGGACCTGTATGCTTAGTCACTCTCTCCGAGGCATGTGTTTACCTCAAGATCTTTGCCACGCGTAGGCATTAACCATCACCAGGGAAGGTGCAGGGTGGAGCAGCAGCCTGAATCACTGAAACAAGTGTGTGGATGACAGAGTGCGTTTGGGGAAGGGCATGTGTATGTGTAGGAGGAGGTATTTGAGAAATAAGTGTATATGCATGAGAGTGTGTTTGTGTAACGCGTGGGAGTGAATGGAGATGTCTGCATGGACAGAGTAGAAGAAATGTGTACGTGTGTGTATATGGGGTAGATAAGTGTGGGTGGGCATGAGTGTGGCAGTGAGTAGAGATGTGTGTCCATGAATGGCTGGGTGTGGATATATGAATGTGTATACATTTGTAGGGTAGTCTGGGGAATGTGTACCTATGTAAGTATTGGATGTATATATGCAAGGTATGTATGGGACCTGTGTAAGGTATGTATGGGACCTGTGTGTGCGCATGGGTATATGTGTAGGGGGGTCAATGGGTGTGTGTATATGTGGGGGAATGTAGATGTAGATGTGGAAGCAGGGCTATGAGATGCATGTGTGCAGTATTTTTTTATGTCTGGGGTGGGGAGGTGTGGATGTGTGGGTATGGGTGTAGGGAGGGGGAACATAGGTAGTGTTTATGTAGGGAAGGTGAGAGACAGATGTGTCTAGGTGGGTTTTGGATGGATGCAGAAGTGGGGTGCATAGGGGGAATGAGTTTGTGTGGAAAAAATATATGTATGTATATGTAACGTATGTATGTGTGGAGTTTGTGTATGAATGTGCAGGGCGTGGGTCTTTGTGTGGAGCATACATATGGGGGTAGAGGAAAGTGTGATTGTGGTTATGTGCGATGTGTATGGGTGTAGATATGGGTATAATATGTGGAAATAGAGATATATGGGAATGTGTGTGTGTGTGTGTGTGTGTGTGTGTGTGTGTGTGGAAGGTGAGAGAAATCTATGTACATGTGGGATACCGATATGCAGGGTATAAGAGATATATGGGCATGTGCGTGTATGTGTGGGGGAGACTACATGTGCTCAGTGTATATAAAATGCTGGGGGAATGTGTGTATATGTGAGGGGGTCTATAGATGTGGATGTGGGGGTCTACATGTGTATGGCTATGTGTCTATGCTTGTAGGGGGTGAGAAATCACTGTATGCATGAGGGTGAATGAGGGCGGTGTGCATGTGTCAACATGTGAGGCTGTGTGGGTGTGTGGATATGTGACTGGCTAGAAGGAATATCTGTGTGTGTGCTGGCTGTTTAGGGCTGTGTGATGTCGGCGGGTAGGGACGAGGACAGGATGCTAGAAAATTAATGGGCCCTACAAGACTCAGCCAAGCAAAAGCCTGGAAGCAGATACCTGGCTTAAGGCTTAAGTGAAAGTGCGAAGTTTGAACTGAACATCCAGGAAAGGGCCTGGGGCCATAGCGAAGCTCCCATCACTTGGGCAGTGGTAATGGGATAACATTTTGACAGTGCTCATTAGCATCAGCTAGAGAACCAAGGACACCAGGTGTTAACTCCCCAACACCCCTTCCTCCCTCCTTGAGAACCCAGGCTTCCTTCTAGGCGCCTAGCAGGGAACCATACCTAGCACCCCAACCCGATAGTTGAGGGTGATGACGATGACGTTGCCATAACTGGCGAGGACGCTGCCATCAATCATGTTGCCTGTCCCTTCCATATAAGAGCCTCCATGAATGTAGACCATGACGGGCTTAGCGCCACTGTCCCGGATGTCTGTAAGGAGAAGGGGTGAGACACAGGCTGGGTAGGATGCCCTTCCTCCCCCACCCCCGCCAGCCCTGGGCGGGGAGGGGTGTGGGCAGCAAAGCTATCCCAGGTGCCAGGACACCACCACCATCTCTGAGGGCAGGACTCACGGGGCTACTCAGCCTGGAGCTCAAGCATCAGCCAGAGACACTTGGACTTCAGTGATATTTTTAACAACTCTGGTTTCAAGCGCCTCCCAGCAGCCAGGCGCGCCCGATACAGTGAGGCCTAGGTAGGCTGTGAATGGGGCCCTTGAGGCAGGGGTGGGAGCAGGAGGAAGAGGAACAGCTGGTCCCTTGGCTGGATTGAGTGAGTCCCTGCCCTGAGCACCCCGGAGTCCTGGGACCTGATATGGCTTTAGAGATCAGGGGCTGGGGAGCCCTGGAACCCCCAAGACTAGACCAGTTCCATGGAAATACGGCCATTGGCAGCAGCTGGCCCCCCAGTGCAGACAGAGACAAGAGGGCTGGGAATAAGGGGTAGCACAGGGAGAGAACAAGGAAGAATGTGGAGGAAGGGCAGTGAATGGCAGAGATGGGGTAGGAGGAACCTTAGTGACATGGTCTCTCAGCCATGTGCTCATGTACCCCATTCTCCCTGGGCATCAGGCAGCCTTATCTGGAGCCACTGGGGATGTGGAAGAGGAAAGGGCAGAACTAGGAAGGAGAGACCCCACCCCCGTCAGCATTAGGATGAAGATGGAGCCTCCCAGAGGCCATACAGCGAGGGACCTTAATGTGGCTGCTCCCAAACCCCGGCGGCCCCGGGGGCAGGGACGGGACTGGTGTTCAGGAGGAGGCTCCAGCCTGATCACCTCTACTTGCAGCCTCTCAACACTGGGCCACGCCAGCGCAGCCCCACCAGCCACCAGTGGGCCCCCTGACCTGTCTGGCCCCTCCGGGGGTGGAGGGGCAGGGCCAGGGCACGGAGGTAGAAGGGAAAGCTCTGTGCCGCGGAGCAAATACACCGTTTTCCCAAGGACGAAGGAAGACTGCTTCAGCCATCACTCAAGGATCTCATGCCATCTACCGACTGCACTGTGTTGTCCTGGCTTTGGCCTGGCGCCATCGTCCCCAGTCCTTCTGGCCCTGTCCTGCACCCACCGCAGCACCCCACCCCAAGGCCCTCTCTGTCTTGCTGGGAGAAGGCTGGGGAGGTTCTAGCTAGAGCAGTTTGTTGTCCAGCCCCTTTGATTTGTCGCTGCCTCACTCCTCAGTTCAACATCCTGCTGAGCCCCGTCCCAGCAGCCAGCCTCCCCAGAAAACACAGGTGTCCCCTCAGTGAAACAGGCATCTCCTCACCTTTCCTCAGCCCTGCTTTCTCTCCACTCTCCCTGCTGCTCAGTAGGGGCAGGGGCCCATGAACCACAGCAGATGGGGAGGAAGCTGTCTCCAGCAGTAAGACTGAGAATGGGTGGGGGAGCGGGGCGAGGACTTCCTCATGGCTCTGCTTGTGGTCCCCTGCTCCCCGCCAGCCATGTCCATCACCCTGGATCTCCCAGTGGCCAATCAGGCCAAAGATGGATGAACAGCCCAACGGCCTTGTACAGAAACAGAAACACACCAACGGACGGACAGACAGACAGACGGGGCTTCTCCCCATCGAGAGGGGGAGGGGCTCTGTGCCATGCACCAGCCGCCGCGCCCTGCAGCCCCCAAATACCTTCATCTTCATCCCCGTCATTATCCGCTAAGTCCTCGCCCTGTTTCTTAGCGCCGGATCCTGGGGACCAGACACGGGGAGACACAACAGCACAGAACAGAGAACAAAACAGAGAGAGAATTCAAAAACAGCATGACTGCAGCGTGGCCCAGCAAGCCAGCTCTGGGCCTGGGCCCAGGACAGGCAGGAGGGATGGCAAGAACTGAGGGAATGGGTGGGCTGAGGCCCAGACCTTCATCAGGATGATGGTGTTGCAGGCTCCTGCTGTGCTGGCCTCCCTGCACCTCCCTGCCCCGCCTCCCTGTCCCCAACAGCCCATCTGGACCAACTGACCAACTACCTTCCCTGCTAGGGAGGAGGTAGCAGCAGGTGGGCCAGGGCACAGAGCCAGAGAGCCACTCAGGGAAGGGATTTATCCCGTCTGCGAGGGGCTGTGCGTGTGTACACAGGCAGGCTGAGCTGGAGAGCGGGGCAGGCACTGAGTGTGCGAGGCGGCATTGCCAGCATGTATGGATATGGATGCGAGCTATCAGGGTGGAGCAAGGTGCCAGGGATCCCAGCCCTGAGCTCCCCGGGCCCAGTGAGCAGGCTCAAGCTGGGCCTCAGCTGACCCTGATTCCCACAGGAGAAAATGGGAGATGAAGCTGTCCCTCTGGTATTCCTTTTCAGGGCCCCTGCTTTGGTTAATGGCGAATGGAGTTCCTGCCCATAGGAACCAGGCCTGAGAGCAGCAAGCTTTGCTCTGAGATCTAGAGAAAGCCAGAGGAGGGAGGGGAAGAAGGAGGCGGGAACAGAGAAATGCAGTGGAGGGGAGGAGAGAAAAGGAGAGAAAGAGAGACTGAGATAGGAATAATGATAATAGTTCGTACTATGTACCGAGTATTTATATCATGTGCCTGACACTCTACTTCTGCCATGTGGTTTGATCCTTACACCCCAGTGAGGTGGCTACTATCTTTATTCTTGTTTTCCTGATGGGGAAACTGAGATTCAGAGAGGGAAAGTGACTTGCTCAAGATCACAGAGCTAGAAAGTGCTAGAGGTGAGAGTCAATCCCAGGTCTGCTTGACTCCAAAGCCCATGGTCTTTCCACTGCACCATGCCATCCTTTGGGGACAGGGAAAGGGGAGGGAAAAAATACATGAGAAAAGAGGTGGAGCATGGAGGGGAAGGGAGGGAGGGAAGGGGAGAAAAGAAGAGATCAGAGGAGAGCAGAAAGACACTTAGGACCTGGGGGTTGGCTGGCACCAGTTGTCCTTCCTGTTCTAAGGACACGAGAAGCACACCTTGAGAATGAATGGCTCCGGAGAAAGGGGACCCACTGCCTGGATGCTGGGCAGTGTGTGCAAACAGAGGCCATTCTGCTGGCGCCCAGGGCTTCCCCTTTTCTCTAGGACACCAGTTACTCTCAGCCTGGAGGCAGCAAAGAGCCTTCTTTCTCAGCTGGCCTGGGCTCCGGTCACTGAATTCCCTTCCAGCTATTAATCAAAACAGGAACCGCCCTCATAATACAAAATGGCTTTTCAACCAGGACACGAGCCCAGCCCAAGAGGCAGAGACCGCCTCCAGCTTCCCAAGCTTCCAGTGGCTTCTACCGTCTTAACACCTGCCATGAATGCTCCCAGAGACCCTGTGAGACTCAGGGCATCACCATCCACACAGTGGACAGTGCCCCCCTCCTACACAGAAATGAATCACTCATCCCTAAACATGAATCCCCTCTAACTTGCGGGGAGTGGCGGTGGGGGTGAGGATGGGGCAGGTCTTCCTCAGGAAATCCTTTACTTCTCATGGGCCTTGATTTAGAAGATGCATCCCTCCCACCCTCCAGGAGTGTCCCTGGGTCGCTGTACTGCCCCAGCCTCCCCCACACAGATGCCTTTGCACCTTCAGCTTGGCGCTTGCTGAACAACTCCTTGCTGCCGTGCCTGTCACCCAGGCCAGCCCACCCGCCATCTCCCATCCTGACACGGTACCACTGCAGGACCCCAGCCCGGCCAGCCATGCCTTTCCTGAGGCACACAACCCCAACCGCCTCTGTGGATGAGTCTCCTCCAAATGGCCAATGGGCCCTAGATAGGGAACTACTTTGAACAGCTCAATGACCAAATGACCTCCCCCATACCGTCTGAAACCCTGCTTCCCAAAGTGGCCTGTAGGGTGCAGCTAAACCAGCTGAGGCTAAATACTAAGCTAGGAGCTTCTTCAGAGCGGTGATCAGACCTTCAGTTATTACTAAATCTTACCTCTGTCTCATTCATATCTCTCCATATCCCAACAACACCTAGCCTTACCCCCAGTCAGCTATCATGATCGGTAAAGGTATCAGGGTGGAGCTTATAGCCAGCTCTCAAGCCAAAGTCTCAGGACTGGATTGGACTGCCCTAGGCTCTTACTGGGACCCTGGGGGAGATCATTCCTCCTAGGAAATGGATAAAGTTAAGGTCATCCCTCCCACCACCCCACCCAAGTAAGTAATTCAAAGGAGTAGGTTTAAGGGGCCCCTGCTTTCTGAATTCATTGATAAGCTAATGGCATGTTAAGGACAGACCAGTCCTCTACCACCTTCAGTTGAGGAAACAGAGATTCTTAAAGGAGAAGACTTGCCTAAGTTCTCCCTGTGAGTTAGTGCGGAGCTGGGACTCCCTTGGTCAGGTTTTGTGGCGGCCAGACCAGCACCACAACGCTTCTTCATATGTGCAAAAAAGGTATTTACTAATAGCCTACTGTGTGGAGGATCCTGGGCTGGTGTGGGGATAGGGTGGGACACCTCCTCGGGGCAGCAGGCCTCACTCACTGTTTAGTGTGCGTCAAAAGCACCTAGTGCGCATGCCCAACATGGAGATCCCAGGCTCTGCTCCCTGACATTCTCACTCAGCAGGGAGCACCCAGTCCCGCTTAGGGGAACCCTGCTCTAGGATTTCAAAAGAAAGCAAACTCCAGGCTTGCCTAAGGGATCAGGCTGATTTTCCACCAGTTCCTTAGGCTGTTACTGTTTCCAGTTCGGCCCAACCCATCCATACTTCACCAGTTTTCAGAGTTGGGGAGGTGGGAATGACTAGACGGGAGTTGCCTCGCGTGCTACAGTGGAAAGATCGCTGCCCTGAGGGTCAAGAGACCCAGGTTTTGGTCCCAGCTCTGCCACAGACCAGGGATGGGGCCTTGAGCAGCAGCAAGTCACTCCCCTGGGCCTGTTTCCTCACCCATGAAATTGGGATACCGATTCCCACCTTAGAAGCTCCTAGAGATGTAGGGAGGGTTTTATGAGGTAAGTATGAAAGCACTTTACAGAAAACATAAAGCGCTATTCAAACATGAAGATTTATTACACAGGGGGAACAAATTCCTCCCAGCAAGAGGGTCAATTTTAAATGCACGATCTCGTGCCTCCTGTAGAGTCCATAGTTCCCAGAGACGCCCGAGGTCTGCCACCAGACCTGCCCCAGTCACTCAGCTATATTCTGGCTGGAGGCAGCGGGGCTGGGGGCAGGATCACTAAGCCTGTGTAAGAGTATGGCCTCAGTTTCAGGGCTGAAGAGTTAAGTCTAGGCTATCAACCCAGAAAAGAACATGGAAGGATGAGCCCGTGGCTCCCCCACCAGGAAAAGGGCAGAGCCTCTGGCCCCATCTTAGCTGCCTTGAACTCTCCTGAGGTGGCCTGGGGGAGAACCAGCGGCTCTGTCCTTGGCCCATGCTTAAGGGTGGAAGTGGGGACTGGGAAGACTGGAAGAAACAAGGTTGCTGCTTCTGCTCTGAATCTGCCTTAGGCCACCAGATCTTCCCTGAAAAGGCAGCCAGGGCCCTTGGATGAGGTGGAGCTTCAGTCTGCTCACCGACCGCCCCCTGAGCCTGGGCTACTTGAAGGAAGGCTGGGTCTTCAGGGGTAAGGGCAGGTGGGCAGGCAGCCCTCCCTCTCTCTCTCTCTCTCCCTCCCCGCCGGCTCGCTACCTACCTCCTTTCCTACAAATTTTCTTGTTGGGCTTTCGGGCGCATTCCTTGGAAATCCGCTTTACTGTAAAATGAATAAAAAACTAAAAAATAACAGGAGGCCTCTGCCCAGGGGCATGCATCCCCCCACCCCCAGGCCCGAAGAGCTGCTCTGCAGGTGGCACGTGGCAGAGAGCCTGTCCCACCACCTCCTTGTTTCTGTCACTTACCTTAATGTGACCCCCGCGGGAGGAGGCACCAGCTAGTCAAAGAGGAGGCACCTAAGCAGTGCCCACCAGGCTTGTCCCCACACCCCCCGCACACGCACCCAGCTCCCTCGGCTACAAACAGCTACCACCTTTCAAGGCAGGTGGAACGGCAACAGGGGGCTTGGCGGAGCCAGCATCCTCCCGCGGGCAGCTGCCGACAGTGACCCATACTCCCCCAGGGGTCCCCCATCCAGTACTCTGGCCCTAGACTTGTCAAAGCTCTCAGGCCTGGCCAGGCCCCTCCTGGTAACAGTGTCACTCACACATGGGAGCTCAGACAATGCTGGGAGAGGGAAGAACAGGGAGGAGGAAGGGGGAGGCCAAGCAGAGTGATGGTTAGAAGCATTTTCATAGACAGACAGACGCATGCTGCAGGGCACACAACCACATGCAAGCCAGAGACACACCGGAGCAGGTGGGAGGCGGGGAGGGGACAGTGCCTGGCCTCAGCACTCACCATCCTCCGTGGGCACATAGACATTCAGGTAGAGGCAGTCTTCATTGGGCTCCTGGATGTAAGTGGCGACGATATCCAAGTTGGCAGTGAACCAGACGGGGAGCATGACTTCGGGCACAGCTGTGTGGATGTTCTGGGGGCACACTGGGGGAAAGTGTGTGGCGTTCCGGATGCCTGACCAGGACGGGGGCGGTTCCGGGGGCAGGAACCGTTTCTCGCCGATCGGAGGAGCTGCGTAGGGTACCCCCAGGTACTGGTCCACAGGCCCCAGGATCTCACTGGGCAATGGTACCCGGGCACCCCTTAGCTTCCCAAAGTGAGTATTGACTGTGGGCGCTGGGGCCTGAGTACTGGCCCTCAGCACCAAGCTGAGAAACCACAGGGTGAGGCACAGGCTCCGGCCAACTGTGGGCTTGGGGCTCAGGGACAGCAAGGGCAGGCCAAGCCGCAGCCACATGTTCCGGGCAGGGGGACTGGCAAGAAAGGCAGACTCCAGGGTCACAGCATCAGCCCAATAGGCAGCCCCTTCATGGCCACACTGACTTGAACCTCAAAACTGAGCTCTTGAGGGACACCTGCAGGCGCCGGGCCACGTAGAGAGCAGGTCGTCCAAGCACCACAGCTTCAGAAAGGGGACTCCCTCAGGGCCAGACAGGCCTGTGGAAAGAGGGAAGTATTTGTCATCCCAGACGGTCAGGAGGGCTATGGAGTGGGTCTTTGGGGCCCGGCTGGGCTGGGGCCCTTTCTTCTCCAGTTAGGAGAGGTTTCACTTGCCCACGGGTCCAGGGACCCACAGACGATCTCCGCTGCCAGCCAGAACCATTCAATGTGCCTGGCCATGGTTGGAAAACCCAAGGGCCTTGACAAAGTGACAGTGGTTGCCACTACAAGTTCTCAGTCCCCAACCTGAATTCCTCAGCCAATGGAGCTCATGGGGGCCAGCTGGAGCCAAAGTTGCGTGTGGTAGCAGGGCTGAGGAGAACTGGAACCAGAGTTGAGGTCCCTGCTGGGCACGCTGCACGACCACTGAGCTCTCTAGCCCCCGCCCCCCCAGGACAAAGCCCACAAAGGGTCGGGAACCACACTCTGGCACCTTATGGCACAAGAAGGGAGAGCAGCAGATAGGCAAAGGGTCCCAGATAGGCAAAGGGTTTCAGATAGGCAAAAGGCCCCACAGAAAGACCCCTCATGGTCAGGGGGGGCGGGAGCAGGGGGCGGGGAAAGGACAGCCATTTGCCAGAGACCCTCCTGTACGTTTCTCCTCAGCCCTGACTGCTCCCAGATCCTGAAGCCTCGGTCATGGTCATTTCTGTCAGCTATCTCTGAGTCTCACAGAGTGCCAGGACTCAGGCAGAAACCCTTCTGCCTAGCACCCTAGGCATTGTTGATGCTCAGCCAGCGGAAAATAAACAGCGGAGTGCAGGGAACACACACTCAGAGACTCACAGAAATAAACTCACAAAGTCTCAGAGAGGGAGTGACAGAGACCAAGCCGGATAACAGACACTGCAATATTCACTCACGGAGACATACATTCCAAAGCCGCAGACATCCCCTCACAGAGTGCCACATTCTGAGACAGAGAGCGTCACCGATCCAGAGACTGACAGAGACGTACATTCCGAGACACACAGAGACTTACTGAAATATAATCACACACCACTCAGGTAAATATCCAGAAACACATGCAGCATGAGGGTGACACATAGGTGGAGACAGAAACAGAAATAGCGACACAATCAAGACACAGAGGCCTTCTGACAGTTCCACGGTCAACACATATCCACAGGCACACAAAGACACTTGTGCATGGACACACACACACAATTTTATTTTCCCCCAGTTCTCCAGCTTTCCAAGATTGCAGGCCTTCTCCTTTAAGACTTAAAGAACTGCCTGAAGGGGTGGGGGAGGGAGATTGGGAACCGCCCGGCAATCGGCCACCTCGAGAGGGGAATGAGAGAGAGAGAGAGAGAGAGAGAGAGAGAGAGAGAGAGAGAGAGAGAGAGAGAGAGAGAGTGTGTGTGTGTGTGTGTGTGTGAGAGAGAGAGAGAGAGAGAGACAGAGAGAGACACAGAGAGAGACACAGAGAGACACAGAGAGAGAGGGCGCGCGCGAGCGCAGAAGGAGGTGAAGGAGGGAGGGCGGGCAAAGCGACTAAAGGGGTGGGATCTCAGAGAAAATGGGGAGCAAAGTATGGGGGGGTTAGATCCCAGGCACTGCCCATAATGTACCCGGGTGCAGGGAGGAGGGGCAGGGGAAGGAAGGGGTAGGAGTAGGGAGGTGGGGCAGGAGGGAGTGGGTGTGTGTGTGTATGGGGGGGGATAGTCCGCAGCTGAGTTCACACAATCCCCCCATTCACCATCTCCATGGCAACTCTGGGGCACAGACCGCTCATTCACACGGCTTCCCCACCAGCACCCCCCCACCATTAACCCTCTCGGTGCCGCCCCTCCCCACGAATTCCATTAACCCTTTCCAGATGCCTCCCTCTCCGGTACCCCTTCGGCGCCAAATGTCGATCCCCTTTGAGTCAATTCCCTGCAGCCCCTCCCCCGTGACCACCTAGACAAATCGACCCCCAAACGCCCTCTGTACCCTAGGATCCACTGTGAGTCCCCAAGGCCAAGATCTGCATCCTGGTCCAACTTGCAATTTGGGAGAAGACAAGGGGAGGTGGCAGTGCCGGGGATTAGAATGGCATCTGGGGGTACTTTTTAGGCTGGAGCAGTGTTGGGCGAGGGACATTGTGCAGGAATGCACTGGTATTGCAAACCGCAGTATTGGGGGCTACCAGGGCTCTAAAAGGAATTGAGGGATGGAGCTGCATTGGAACGGGGGAGGATAGGATAAAGGCCTCTGTTGTGGGGGGGCTGCAGAGAGTGGGGGAGGGAGCCTGGCTGTGAGATGCTATGATGGAAAAGGAATGGAGCTGCACTGCGGGGGAGGGGGGACTGGCAACGTGCAATACGGGAATGGGGTTGGGGGCCCTCAGTAGGGGTATTTTGATGAGCATGCGGGCCGGGCTGTGGAAATAGAGGGACCATGGGCGGGAGGATGGAAGGATGCGGGATTCGGGAAGGTGGAGGAGCAACGGGGAGCGGGGGAGGACTGGGGTGTCAGGGGTGCCCATGAAGAACATGGGGTTGAGAAGGATGGGGAGCACTGACTGGGGAGTGGAGGAGCCCGAGCTTGGGAGGGGGGTAGGATCGGGGCAGGGTATGGGCAGCTAAAAAGGATGAGAGACCGGGGCAGGCGGCCTCACCTGTTCCCCCGGCTGTTGCGAGCAACCGAACCGGGCCGCGGACCACCCATATCGCCTCCAGGCCAAGGGCTCTGCACCCGAATCCCCGAGATCTGCTCTCCGGCTGCCTGGCTGCTGTGCCCGCGCACCGAGGGGGCGCGCTGCGCGTGCCCGGACACGGGGGGGCGCGGTCCCTGCCATTAACTCCTTTTGTGCCAGAGATGGCTCAAGTCCTGGGGCATGGCCCAATTCCTCCCATGCTCAGGCATGAAGTGCTCCCGCGATCCCTCTTCCTCCCACACACCACACCCATATCACAAACAGGTGATCTTCCAGGGCAGCTAGTCTGAACTTTACCTGCAAAGCTTGAGACCTTGAAACAAAAGGAGAAACTGAGGCACAGCCTGCAGGAGCCCCCCAGTCATACTCCGTCAAGGCACAGCTCCATCTCACTCAGCATCCCTCACCCCTCCTCAGCACTGGGGCCCTGGTCAAAGAGCACCAGTTGTGGGGGGCACTTTGCCCTCATCCTGTTGTTCTCCCAAAGGTCAACGAGGTCCCTTTCTGCTGCTTCTGGTGGGGAATGTCAACCTCAGACTGTCAGCATGTCTCCCCTCTCGACCCGGCTGTCTTTGTGTCTTGTGTTCCTGTGTGTGGTCCACCTGTTCAGTTTGCTTAGCACCCCACACCCGGCAAAACCCATGGGCGTCCCTTATCCCAGCCAAGCCTTTACCCCTGTAGCTCCTCAGAACGCTCAGCAGGAGAAAGCTTCCGTCATGTTTGCCTTCGCCCTGTCAGCGAGGTCCATTCCTTGAGCACACAACTCTTTAGTCCGGTACTTCGTGGACCTCAAAGAGGGAGTTTTGTTTTTTGGTTTTTTTTGTTTTGTATTTTATAACTTAGGTATGGATTGGTGCTCCTGGTTTTAGCAGCACACTCAACCCTCCCCAGTGATATAGTGCAAATACATCCTGGGTGTTATCCTGAGGTTATCAAGTCATCCTGTACGCCCACCCACAGGGCTGCAGCTGGTGCACTTCCCGCCCCGGCTAGGCACACCAGAAAACGCCATGGTGGTAAACCAGTTGGCTCTCCTGGAGAGCCTTAGATCTAGGGTGTCAAACCTGCAGGCGAGGGGGCTGCGCATGGCCCCCTCGCAATTGTGACTCTGCAGCAAACTTTGAGTTATCACTACTCTAAGATGGGAGTGACCCACAGCTACCCTGGGTAACTGCCAAGGCGAATCGTGTGAAAGCAGGCAGTTCCATCCACACCCGCCTTTCTCCCCCTATTCGATGGTGACACTCGCTAATGGAGGGTGGTTT
Organism: Pteronotus mesoamericanus; assembly: GCF_021234165.1. Lineage (NCBI taxonomy): Eukaryota > Metazoa > Chordata > Mammalia > Chiroptera > Mormoopidae > Pteronotus > Pteronotus mesoamericanus. The sequence continues at coordinate 5,100,364 of NW_026555108.1, read as the reverse complement.
TTCATCCCAGAAATGTGAACTTCAGGGAAGGTCTCTGTCTAGGATACCACTTGGTGCCCGAGGGGGACCACACAAGGGGGCAAAACAGGTAGTCAGTGTCTGCCACCCCCTCCACCCTGGAGCTTGTTTAAAACGCATCATGTGGGATGGGTGGAAGAAGAGTCAGGTTCCATTGATTTTTTTCCTCTGCCTTGATTGGCCACTGCCCAATCCCAATGGTATATCCGCCATGGGGAAAAGTCCTCCAGATGCTGCATACTTTAGCTGAGAAGGTAAACTGCCCTTTTTAAGAGACCGAGGGCCCAGGTAGCAATCCCATTCAAATCGAGAAATTTAGGGGATGGAAGGTAAACAGGAAAGAGTATGTGAACAGAATGAAGGCTCTGACTTGTCCATGCAGACTCCGGTACTCTCCCAATGGCCCACCCTTCCCAGACATGCAGAACTCACACGCGCCCTTTGCAAAGAAGCTCTGTGTATTGGGTGCAACAGCTCTGGGGTCTCTATATAAATAATATACAAAACCCAACAGCTCAATGGCTCACATTAACAAAAATACTAAAAACTCATTAAAAATGGAGCCTGAGGGAAGAGCCCCAACCACTAAGGGGATTGAGAGTTCAGAGAAAAGGGTGGGGTCACATCCAGTCACAAGCGGCTCCTCCAGGTGGCTCAGTAGCGTCCAAATATGTTGGTGCTGGGCTGTGGCTGGGTATCTGTGAAAAACCAGAGATGATTAGGGGTGGGAGGCCAAGCAGGGCTGTGGGTAGGCACGGGAGGGCTATTCAGATGCCAAGGGAAGGGATGCTTCCCCCCATAACCTGACCCGGAAGCAACTGCCTCAGCTACCCACCCCCCGACAATTTATTCCATGGGGCTCTCCTGGGAAGGCAGGCAGGCTTACTGGAGAGCTGTTGCTGGAGCTGCCGGACCAAAGCTGCGGTCTGTTGCTGTTGCTGGGTCTGCTGAAGTCCCTGGCGCTGGAACTGAGGTGGAAATGGGAAGTGGAAGACTGAAGTCGAACCTTCTCCTTGGAACCTTCCACTTCCTTCTCTAGCCTCATCTCTCCATCCCTTTATAGCATGCCATGCATGCCTTGCCTCCTACCTCTACCCCATGGCACGCTGTCCCCAACCTGGCTCACTGACTGCATGCCCAACCTGGGCAGCTGCCCCTGAGCCTGGGGCTTTAGTCCAGCAGCTACCTGGGGCTGGGACTGGGGCTGGGGCTGGGGAGGAGCCGCTGCTTGCTGCTGCTGCTGCTGTTGCTGCTGCTGCTGTTGCTGCTGCTGGTGTGCTTGCTGTTGTTGCTGCTGCTGTTGCTGCTGCTGCTGTTGCTGCTGCTGCTGCTGTGAGAACATGAGAGCTACTTCTGAGGAGGGCGAGGCAGCTGAGCCCAGGTGTGGAGAGATGGGGATAGGGGAAGAAGGAGCGGGGAAGGAACTTTGGGTCCACTGCCCTCCCTGCCTCGCGGAGGGTACAGAGAAAGACACCTAATCTAGAGTCCCCAGCAGGTAACTCCCAACTGTCTCCCACTGGGACTCCCAGAAAACAAAACGGGGCGGGGGGAGGAGAAGGGTAAACTGATTTCCTATGATCCCACTGCAAGCCAGCCACTCTGCTGGGTGCTTTTCCTGCACTGCCTCAGTCAGTCTCTATAAACAACCCGCAGGAGCCTAGGCCTCTCTCCCTCCTTCGGCTCCCAGGTCCCCCATGAACTATGAACTCCAGCCCATACCCGCAGGATCTGCTGCTGCTGCTGCTGCCGGATATGGTATTGCTGTTGCTGTTGTTGCTGCTGTTGCTGCTGTTGCTGCTGCTGCTGCTGCTGTTGCTGCTGCTGCTGTTGCTGCTGCTGCTCAGGCAGGATGGCAGCTGATCGGACGGCAGCCTGGACGCCCTGAGCGCCCAGCGGTGTCAGAGTACCTATCATAGGCGTTTGCTGCAGTGCCTGGTGTGAAAACCTGCGGAGAGAAGAGACGTCCGTCCGGACGTCAAGGCCCAGGTGGGCAGAGAGGTGGAGAAGCCCCAGGTCCTAACCTGACACTTCAGCAAGTTATTTCATTCATTCCTCCTGTCACTAACCAGAAGAGTCTATTGGGGTCCTGACAGCTTTCTAAGAAGGGGAATAATAAGGAGCAAAAACAATACCCCATCTCAGTGTCTCATTGCCTTGGTGGGTAAGAAGTTTTCAATTCTGTTTTTGCTATTTTTCTCTTATAAAAATGAAAAAACAGTCTCAGCACAGGATAAATATTTTGTTAACACTCGGTGAAGTTTTAGTTGTTGGTGGTCATCCCCAAGAACATTCCAGGGGCTTAAAGACAACCGAGTTATACTGCTCCTTCCACTGCCTCACCTGTACATCACTGCACCAGGCTACTGGCCGGGCCCCTGTCTCAAGTCTCGCACCTTCCCTATGCACCCTACTTACACGTTCCACATCAATCTCTCGACATGCCCAATTTGTCCTGTCAGTTTCCTGATCCAAAGAGCTTTTCCAGAGCTGCGTCCCAGTTCTGCACGCGCATTCAAAGCCCTCTTCAACCTGCCCACTCCTAGCCTGTTCCTTACGACTTCCGTGGCATGGATTTTACCTCCATCCAAGCTCTTCTCCTACCTGTCCTCACTCCAGCCCCCATGTCTTTGTTCACGCTATGTCCTCTACTTGGAATCCCCCTCCTCCTCCTCCTCTGCACAAACCCCCATCACAGCTGCCCTTCAGTGCAAGTCTGACCCCCTTCACAACATTTCCTCCGATGACTCAGGCCCACAATGACAGCACTACCCACTTTCTCCAGGTTCCCATTTGATTCCACAGCACACAACTGCACACCTGATCCTGTCTGTCCTCAGAATGCTCTCTAAATATTCTTCTGTGTAAGTCTCGTCTCTCCAACTAGAGTTAACAATTCTTTGTGGGGAGGGACTTTCTAGTTCCTTTGAAAAAATGTCTTTCCTCACCCCAACCAGACCTAGCACAGTGCTGACCACACAGCAAGCAGTTAATACATCTAAGTAAAGGCCTCTGGTCCACCGCACAGTGTTCTCAATCCTAAGCTGCAGAGCCTCAAGGCACGCTTATGTCTTAACTAAGGCTTGACTAACGTTCAGCACAGTGGGCGGACATGTTCGTTGGTCCGTTCCAGCGTGAGACTATTCTGATGCCAGCTTGATGCCTCCTTATCATGCAGTGTACCTATGAACCCCAGCTTTTCTCTTGTTGTAGTCACATAAATCATCTCCCTTCTCTGGGCCTCAAAGAAATGTAGGGAAAGTAAGTGTGAGGCTGACTACCGGTCACCAGGGTCCCTTCCTGCTCTGGCATTTTCTGGCAATAGGGCTACGTGGTCAGCTAAGTGTTCTCGATGTCTCCAGGTCTGACTAGTCCCATTGCCTCCAGGCACAGGTTGTCGCAGGTCAAATGTGCCTCTGTACCTCAGTGTCTTCACGACCCCCCGCTCCCTCGGGTACCTTTGAGTGGAGGTCAGCCCATGTCCATAGGTCGGGGCCTGCTGGTGCACATAGCCACTGGGCCGCTGTTGCAGGTGGCGAGTGGGATCTACAAGAGTAGGATTGGTAGAAGGGTGGGTGCTCTGATAAGGCTGGCTGGAGTAGCTGGGGGGCACCATGGTACCTGCGGGGCCTGCGTGTTGCTGCAATCCCACATGAGAAACATAAGGAGTGTAGCCCTGGATGGAAGGAGGAGAGAGCGTCAGGGACAAGAGCGTGCAGAACAACTTGCCTCGAGCTCCCCAACTTGCACCCTCTCGTGCCCTTACCTGGGAGGTCTGCAAACCGTAGGAAGAGCTCGGAGTCATCTGGTGGACAGATGACTGGCCCAACATCCCCTGACCTTGCTAAAAGGGAAAAAGGAGACAAACTCAAACTCCTGAAATACTTCCCACCACCTCGTCTCCTGTATCTCCCACTCTGCATGTCCTTGTGAAGATCCCAAGTGTCTCCTCAGTCCTGTGACCCTCAAATGCCCCTCTCCCTGGGGGCCCTCCCTACTGCCCCTCTCACTATCTTTGCCTGGAGCTGTTGGCGGAGGCGCTGTCCTTGGGGCACCGCAGGCTGCTGCTGTCGGTACACGGAGGTCTTGTAAGAGGAGGGTTCCAGCCCCATGACGCCAGTCATGGTCGTGGGCAGCACTCCAGGGTAAGCTGGTCGGGTCGGCAGCTTCTGCATTGGTAACCGCACGGGGCGGTATGGGTCCACACGAGGGCCACCTGCAAAGGGGAGCAGGCTGACCTCTCTCGACTCCTTGTCCCTTCATCCCCAGGCTCGGTGACCTGGTTACCCGCAGCTCCTAGAAGGGGCATCCTCCCTCAGGTGGGAGGAGCCCAGATAAATCTCTCATTCCTGGCCTGGCACCAACCTGCAGGTAGTGGCTGGTTCTGGGTGTAGAGGCCTATGGGGCCCTGCCGGTAGCTAACGTGGGTTATGGAACCAGGGTTAGCGTGGTGCAGGAGGTCTGGAGGCACTGTCACGCCGTAGGGGCCACTCCGTCCTGGGCCCATTCCGTAGTCCTGGGTGAAGAGCAGAGGACAAAGGTGAGGGGTGGTGGTGAAGGAGGTCTAGGAATGGTGATGGGGAGCTGGTTCCACACGGTGAATTTTTATAATTCCAAAGGCCACTCTGCCCCATGGGCCCCTACCCCCTCCCACAAACCAGAAACCAGACAGATCATGGGGAGAGAGTGGCCGTGGAAGATGTGTCATGGGGGCGGCACTAACCTCTGTCTTGGTGGCCGGCTGGCTGCGTTTCTTGCCCTTGGTGGGTTTCTTCTTGCGTTCCTCAGTGCTGGCTGGAGCAGCCCCAGGTTTGTCAGTTTTGGGGGGCTCTGGAGCTTTTTTCTCAGGCTCTAGCAGCGTGGGAGCTGGGGGCTCCTCATCTTCTGGCGGCAGCGGCAGCGGCTCCAGGTAGTAGGCCCGGGGCCGGGGCCGCAGGTGCGTGTGGTAGAGCAGCAAACGCTGCTGCTCCTCGCCCCGAGCCACGCGCCGGTCCACCCGGACTGTTCCGAACCAGCCCCACGACAGGGGCGCTGACGGCTTCAAGCCCTCAAAAAGATCCCAGGGAGAGATCTTTTGTTTGGTGGAAACCTGCAGACCCTGCTCCAGAAAAGGAGAAACAATAAGCGGCTGAGGCTTGGAACACAGAATTCAGACCTTGAGGACTTACAGGAAAGGGGAAATGTCTGCAGGCGATCAAAAAAAAAAATCACGGGCAGATTTAGGGGAGGCAGTCAGAGGAAGACAGAGACACATACGTGCACATGGAGGACAGGGAGTTTAAGAGGAGACAGGGTGATGGGTGTGTGGAACACAGAGACAGAGACACACAGAGACATTCCAAGGAAGACAGAGACAGGAACAAGGAGAGAACAGGCAGCGAGAGACTCAAGACAGGCAGAGAGAACAAAGAGATGGGCAGAAAGAGAAAGGCAAAGTGAGAGTCAGGCAGAGAGAGAGACAGAGAGAGAGAGAGAGAGAGAGAGAGAGAGAGAGACAGAGACAGAGAGAGACAGAGAGAGAGAGAGAGAGAAACAGAGACAGAGAGAGAGACAGAGATACTCACGAAGAAAGACAGAAGCAGATGGGCCAGGGAAAGAAATGAGGAGAATGTAAACATGAATGGGTTTGACTTTGGATTTCAAACTCTGCATCCTCTTCTTCCTCTCTGCCATACATATTGATTATGGTTACTCAACATATACTGCAACTGACAGAGAGAGGCAAAAGAGAAAACTGTGCAGAGATGGGTCAGTAGAGGGAAAGAGATGCAGCTATGAAGGAGATAATGGGCTGTCAGCCAGGCAGATGGGTGGGGTGCAGGCAGGGGCGAAGGAGGGCAGGAGACGGGTGGGGCAGAGGAAAGAGGAGGGCGGAGTGCTGAGAAACGGGTGGCATGTTAAAAGGTGGGTGGGAGTGGTGAGCAGTGGATAGGGGTGAAGGGAAAGACCAAGGAAAGAGGGTGAGACCCCCAAGATCGGGAGAAGTATTAAGTTAAGCGATGCGCTCAATGCCCCAGAGATGGCTCTCACCGCAGAGCCTGATTGACACCGTAGCCTGGTGGCCTTGGTAGCTACAAGGTTAATGCAGGAAAGGTTCTGGTCCAAAGGGGCAAAAGGCAGGGGTGGGAATTGGGAGGCAGGGGTAGGGGCTGAAAGACAATGGAACGTGCCTCCTTCTTGAAGATGGAATCGAAGCCAGCAATCTTGTTGCCCTTGGTGTCAATAAGGGAGCCCTGGGGCTCACAGGTGATGACATCTCGGGTCTGCTTGGGCAGTGGCAGCAGCTGGCGAACCTTTTCCAGACTGTCTGACTGGCGCTCCCCCAACTCTTTCTGCAGGCACAGTAAGAGGGAACAAGAGTTCAAGAATACAGAAACAGGCTGGTGTGGCTCAGTGGATTGAGCACCAGTCTGCAAACCATAAGGTCACCGGTTCGATTCCTGGTCAGGGCACTGCCCAGGTTGTGGGCCAGGTCCCTCTCCCTCTCTCTAAAAATAAATGAAAATCTTTAAAAATTAAAAAAAACTAACCAAAAAAGAATACAGAAATAGGGGGACAGGAAGTCTCAGGGGACAGCACAGAACCTGGCATGAAAACACTCAAGTCCATCCTTGCCATACGAATAACGAAGAAGGAACAACTGTGAAAGAGAAGGGTGGGGGCTCTGGCCAGAGCCAAGTCCCAGAGGCTGGATGGCCACCGCAAGGTCAGGAGACAGGGAGCTGAGAAGAGTCCAATTTCCCAAGCCTCGCCTTTGCCTCCGCTGCTCACCCGCAGCTTCTTCACCAGGTTCATGTAGGCACGTTTGTTCTCCTCCATGCTGCCTTGAGAGATGCTGGACATGTCCGCGGCCAGGGTCCCATTGATGAGCACACTCAGCATGTCCAACACAGTAGTGAAGAGCTCGCTAATACAGGAAGCCAGGGAGAACACCGGAGAAGAAAGAGGTGAAGGCAAAGGCCTCAGGGTTGGACCCGAGCAGAGAGTAGTGCTTAAGATGTCACCCCAAGGGCATCGAAACCAGGTGGAGAACCCAAGGCCCCTGAGTCCGCAGCACCATGGGCCACACCGATTGCAGTAGGTCGTGCACCTGGTGTGGGGGAAGGGGGACCCTCTTGGGTACAAAAGTCCAGGGAGGGTTGGGGTGCTTTACTTGTTGGACTGCATGTCAACAGTGCCACTGATGATGATCTCCAGAAGGAGCACTGCCCACTCCGTGGTCTGCTGGGTGCTGCGCTGTACCGTGTCGAACATGCCACCCACCTGCCAGGACCGCAGCAGGTCAGTCAAATGGCTCAGGGCAAAGGCCAGCATTTAAGGAAAACTGAGATCAGAACCTGGGTTGGGTAGGCTAGGGACATCTGAGGTCAGTGTTCCAGTTGTACCTATGACTTGTTACATGATCTCAGGCCAATGACTTAATCACGGACATCTGTGGGCCTAGGTTTCCTTACTTATTAAATGACAGGAGTCTGCCCTGGCTGGTGTGGCTCAGTGGATTGGGTGCCAGCCTGCGAACCGAAAGGTCGCTGGTTCAATTCCCAGTTGGGGTACGTGCCTGGGTGGCGGGCCAGGTCCCCAGTTCGGGGTGTGCAAGAGGCAACTGATCAATGTTTCTCTCCCTTTCTTTCTCCATCCCTTCTCCTCTCTCTAAAGGTAAATAAATAAAATCTTTAAAAAAAATGCCAGGAGTTGGACTAAAGGATATCCAGGATCCCATCCAACATTCCAAAGTGGGTTTCTAGGTCTTCTAGGACCTGGCCAGAATCTAGGAGAGCTGAGGCTGGGCTCCTGTCAGGATCCAGTCTCCTTCACCACTTTCAGGCCCTGCTTCTTTTAGGAGATGGGTGAATGCCTGAAGACCCACAACCACCCAGGCCCTCCATCGGCACGCTGGAGGCTTCCCTGGGCTGGGGCTTCTTCGCTCCACATATTGAACCCCACGCCCTTCCTTGTTCTTCCCAGCTTGCCCTCTCACCAGGTTGAGCCGCAGTTTGAGGGCCTCATGCATGAGCTGCTTTGGTTTGCAATCATCTAAGTACTGGTCATCTCGCCAATTATTCACAATCTAAGACAGAGACAAGTAAAACATACAGCTCAGGGACCTCCCTATTTCCATTCCAAAGCACCCACGGTGTCCACGTCTTGGGTGCATCCTTCTCTGCCCTCCTGCCCAGCCCTGTGCTCCGGAGATCTATACCTGGTGCACCTGGCTATAGAGGGAGGTAAGGAGTCCCTCGCGCTGCTCATCCTGCCCTTTGAGACAGGTCAGCACCAGGGATAAGAAGGGCTGCTGGCTCAACAGGGACATGCTAGAGATAAGAGGAAAAGAAAAGAAAGAGAACAGGACCATAGGTCAGAGATCAGGCAGCTTCCAACCTCATCCCCCCTCAAGCCCTAGACCCTACTATGTTAAGTCTAGCCGCTTGCTCAACGATGCCCACCCTTACCCTCTGATTTTCCACTTTTCCGCAGGTTTTATTCTCACCCCGCTGCCCCAACTTTTCTTCTTCACTGGGCTGCCTCTTCTCCTTTCTACCCCTCGATCCTGCACCCCCCCACCCCCCGCACAGCTGCTTTACCTCTTCTGCTTTTGTCGATCACGTTCCTTGCGGGAAGAGGAACCCAGGTGCTGGCCCTTCTCCAGTTCTTCCCCAGCAGCCTTTAACACATGCCCCTGGACTGACGTGGGCAGTTTAGCAATGAGGGGGGCCACCAGCCAGACACCAGAGCGCTCTATAGAACTGGAGGACAGATAGAGTCCTCAGCGTTACAGGGGAGCCAGGCAAGCTTGGTAGATTCCAGCCTCTCCTTTCCAGGTGGGCATGCCTGCCATCTACCTCCACATGGCTGAAATCAATCACGTTGCCAGCAGAGAGACTCATAAGGGGGATGGGTCCTAACACGTGTCTACCCAACCTGAGCACGGGCTTGGTCTTGTTACTGCTGGGCATGTTGCTCGCAGTGTTTCCAGAAGACGACCCTGTCTCCGCTGACTGTTGAAAAACCTCGATTGTGGCCTTGGCAATGTTCTCTAAGAGGGAGTTCATCTCCTGGGGGGTGGGGAGGAAGGCACAGGGATGTTAAATAGGTAGCTGGGGGTGAAGGAAAGGGATGGTGGCAAAGAAGGGAGATGGGGGCAGATGAAGGCACCTGTGGAGGTTGACAGGAGGGTAGGGACACCACTCTGCTGGGAGTCATGCCCCTCAGGCCCTCCAGATTTTTCCAGTTTCCCACTGTCTTCTCGGTGACACACCTCCTTACAGTTGCGGCCCTCAGAAACGGCCTCCGCCACTGCCACCACCAACCTTTCCCATAGTTCAGAGCCCCAACACTCCCAGCCCAGCTCCCATATCAGCGGCTCCACACGCCAGCCACGTTTCCATCCCCTCTTATCTCAAGACCTGCAGGGTAGGACCTAGGTTCTTCTATGGTGGACCTCCTCCCGGACACACGGAGCTAGAAGTGAGTATGGGAAAGAGAGGGCCAGGGCCCCACTCACGTTGTTTGGGGTCTGCTTGATCATTAGCTGCAGCTCCAAGGAAGACTGGCGCATGGTCCACTGGTCCAAGTTCTGGGATAGAGACCCCACCCCCAAGCCGGTCAGCATCGCGTCACCCACAGCCACTCATCACCCCAAGGCCAGTACCTGATCTGCACATCCTTGAACCACACACTGAGAGGGAGCTCTGTGGCCCCCGCTTTAGGAAAGACTGCATGTAAATAACTCAAAAATGGCTGAAAAAAAATCTAACGTCTTTTAAAAGTGGTTCAGGAAAGATTTCACATCCTGCCCCAGATTCCCATTCCAGGGCCTCGCATTCCTTAGCACAAGGAAGTTCTGCTTAACACTTCACCTAAATCCTTGATGTTAAAGTGGGAGCCTGCTTCTCCTGTTTCAAACCAGCTGCTCAAAGTCCTTCCCAGACCCCAAGGCTACTGTTAGCTAATTTGTCTTCGGCATTATCTCCTCGGGGCTGAAGAGACCTCATTCCTTTAGCAGCTCCTTAATGGCTTTATTTTCCCACTTTGCAAGTCACCTGAACAACTGAAGCTGCTAAGCACAAAGGGCACATGCATGCCTGGGGTCACAAACTGACTCTCAGCTTACTTAACCTCTTCAAACCTCAGTTTCCTGAAGGGCTGAACAGAGATAGTGATGGTATGAGAGATAGTCATGCCTATTTCTCAGGGCCATAAAGATTAGATGTACACAGGGTGCCGAGCCGCAGTCCCGGCATGCGGGCAGACACTAGCGCAGCCACTACTGAGTACTACGACTATTCATTACTGAGCCACGGCCAAAATGCCAAACATGCGAAGCCAAAAACTAGGCCCCCCAAACGCCATGCCTCCCTCCGATAAGCTATAGGCCCACACCATCCAAATAGCCGAGCCCTCACCCAGCAGTTCAAACTCTAAAGCCTACACCCTTTCGGCTTGACTTCGAAACACTGTTCCTCACGCCACCCCTCACCCACATCTCTGTCTGTCTTCCTGCTTAACTCCACCTCTTTTTTCGCTCAAGGTGCCCGTGGTTTGGGCCCCGCTGCTCCCACCAAGACCCCCGAGGCCTCGGCGAGGGGGGGCTACCTGGAGAATGCGCTTAATGCGCTGCCGCTGGGGGTTCTCCCCGTCCTCGTTGTCCAGCAGTCGGTGTGGGTAGCAGATGAGCTGCATGAGGCGCTGGGCCTGAGCACTGCTCAGCACTGGGTCTTGGAGGTCATTGCTGTCCTCACACAGCGATTTAAGGCAACGTTCTCCTACCCATTCCTAAGGAAGCTGATCATCAGGGGACTGGGGCGACCAGTGCAGGGGGGGTGGTCAGGAATAAGGGGGTTGGTGCGGGCCATGATGTATAGTAGAGAGGTGGTGTGCCCATGGCTGCGAACAGGACTACATTATACACAGGCATTGAGGAGGCGTGGGGGAAGGTGAGACTGACCTGTTGGCAGATGCTGCGCAGCACGTACTTGGCATAGACATCCAGACTGGCTGTCTCCACAGAGATGTTGCGGCCACCCTGCCTCCGACCGCCACTGCCCCCTCCTCCCTCCTCCTCTGGAAGTTCTTCTGTCCCTCCTGTCACAGTGAAGCCTGAACCCTTCAGTTCCGCATCCCCTGTGGTCCACAGGCAGGAGATAGGGAGGGCAGAGTGAGATCCGAACCCTGTGTGGAGACCCACCCCGGACCCACAGAGGCAGCAACTCCCCAAATCCTCCCCTACGGGACAGAAATATACTTCCCTCCCTCCTCTCCTCCCTAAAGGTCAGGAAGACCACCTTCAGGAGAGAGAAAGAGTGTCCTTTGTAGTTTAGCTGGCACTCCACCCTATACACACTTCTGGCACCACTCCCTTCCTACCCCCATACCAAGTACAAACACAGCCTTGAGAACAGCAAACACAGCTCCATCCACGATGCGGTTCTGGGAGGCAGCCAGCAGGTGGCGGTCACAGGAGGAGCGGATTCCTACAGTAGGCTTGTCTGGGGAGGGAGCTGAAGTCAGGGGAAGCAAAAGTAGAAACAGTGGTGGGGGTGTAGCCACACTTTCTACTGCTAGCTGGCTCAGATGGGGATCACTTACTTCCATCTGACTGGCAGGGATTGAGCTGAGGTGTCTTGAAAAGGTGGAGGAGGATGCGGCAGGTGAGCCGGGCCCCGGGCTCAGAGTCCTGTTCGCTGCAAGCTACGGAAAGGAAGACAACGCAGATCGGGCAGGATGAAGGCGGGCTGTATGTGGCTTTGTGGAGGTGGGCAGTCAAAGGGGAGAGGAGGTCAGGCAAAAGCAGAGAAAACAAGATAATGCTGCAGGAGATGCGGAGCAGCCAACTGTTTGCTGTGGAAGGGGCGTTCCTGGATGGGTTACAAAACAGGCAGATGAGGGCTGCAAAGGCAGGGCTAGGAAGAGGAGCCCCAGCCCGAGGCACACCACCGGGCCGCGAGGGAGCCCTCCACAGGGCGTGCACTGGAATGTGGGGTCTTAGCCATTCCGGGGGTCCTGCACTGGCAGTTTACCGGCATTCAGGAGGGAAGGGATGGCAGCACAGCGGATCAGGTCCTCTAGGAGCAAACACTGCCGAGCGATGAGGATGGCGACGAAAGTAGCCAGGGAGTCGTGAAAAGACAGGTCACTGACCTGGAGGCCAAAGCACACAGATCACAGCTCAGGGCGGAGAGACGGTGCCAACCCGGAACTCAAATCGGTATGTGCTGCCTCGGTTCCTGAGGGCAGGCCCTGCCCTGTCCCCGGCCCAGGCCCCAGCGGGACCCCCGCCCAAGTCTCACATCTACATTGCAGAGGAGGTCGTTGAAACCACAAGTGCCGTTGTTAGAGGAGCAGCACAAGGCCTTGAGTACTCCCAGCCATTCCGCACTCAGAGACTTGCAATAGCCAGTCAGCTCGGCACACAGGATGGCGATGTCATTCACCCTGGGGAAAAGGACAAATGCCCTCAGGAAAAGCCCTGTCCCACCAAAGCTCAGACTCAGTCACTTTTCCTCTGCACCCCGGCAATAACCAAGGTTGCAGGGCCTCCCCGGCATCTCATCCCTCCCAATACGGGGCAGGAGCACAGTGCCCATTCCTCACTCAGTACGCCCCATACCTATCGGGATCATGGTGCCCCACACAGACGTGCATAAGGGCATTGCAGACAAAGCTGTAGCGGTTAGCAGGGTTCTCACTAAGACTCTTGCCTAGCCCCGTGTAGGTGAAGGTGTGAGCGGCAGGGTTCTCCAGAGTGTCAATCATGAACTCGGGTGCCCAGCGCATGTTGGACTCCGATGGCTCCACGTTGCAGTAGATGGTGTTCTTCACCTTGGAGCAGAAGTCACTGCAGGGGCAGGGGGAAGGAGTTAGTAGTGTTGGAGGTCTGGTGAGGTAGGGGGCCGGTCAGGAAGGGGAGAAAAGAAAAAATGGAGAAAGCGAGAGACCGGGGACCTTGGGACAAGAAAGAGAGATGGGACAAAGCAGACTAGGCCAGAAAGGAACCCAGGGAGAAGGCGGAGGGGCCTCTGGAGGCAGGGGGAGGAGGGTGGGCCCCACAGAGATGGGCTGGAGCTGAGGCCAACGAGGAAGAAGGCCCACTCTCAGGAACCAAGAACACGTGCAGGACAAAGTCCCCAGACAGCCCTGCAGAGGCAGTGGGGGTCCTGAGCTGTGCTCTGCTCCCGTGGGCGGGCGGCAGCGGGAAGGAGACAGGACGGGGTCCCGCTCTCAGCCCCTTCCCTCCCCCCTCTCTCACCTGAACAGCTCCCCAAACTTGGTCTTTAAATGGCTACAGGAGGTGTACAGGTCATAGAGATAAGCAAGGATACAGCGTTCTGCAGACGAGCCATCAGACCGGTTCATCCCATGTTTCACTACGCCACACAGCCTGTCATGAGAAAGCGAGGCCAGGGGGTCAGCAGAGAGTGTGCGGGGGCCTGGCACACAAAGGTCCCCAGACACAGATTCAAGTCTCTTGGCAATACCCTCCCCGCCCCAGCTGAAACCACCGCGAGCGCCCCGCACAAGCTTCGCAACCACTTCTACCGGCATCCACCGGAGCCCTGTGTGCTTCAGCGATGGTGAAGCTCTGCTTACCCCTCAAAGACCTGTGCCATCTGGTCCTGGTTGAGGATGAGGCAGGCATGATAGTGCCGCAGGACAGCCACGATGCACAGGCACAGGCTGGTAGTGTAGCTGCCCACTAGGTCGGAGGATTTGAGAAGCAACTCGGCCTCGACGACACTCAGTTCATTCAGCAGCTAGCAGAGTGAGTGGGGTGAGAAACAAGAAGCAGCCCCGCATGTTACACAGAACCCCGCTTCCCCCAGAGAAACTGGCAAAGCCAGGGCCCGGCTCCGGCCTGCTGGAGCCGCCTCGGCCTACATGGGCCCTGCTGCCATATGCTGCTGCCCTTTACTCCATTAACTGCGTCGGCCACGTCAGTCTCTGGGATCCAATTCTATGAACTCCACAGCGGGAGGACAGCCTGTGCCCGATGCTCTTATCTGTGTCTTGGGCCTCCCCAGGGAACGCTTGAGTCTCTGCTCCTGCCGTCTTTGCTGGTGTTCCACTCCCCCCACCCCCACCCCCACCCTGTGCTAGTCTCTCTGCCCCTCCAAACAGCCCGGGACTCTGCCTTGAGCCTGTACTAGCCTCATGACCCTGCGCAGCACAAACTCTTTCCTCTACCCTTATCTCCCCAGCTTCCCCACCTGAATGGCAAAGTCGATGAGGCCACTGATGCTGAGTGAATATTCCATGAGGTCGAAGATGAACTGCACATGCTGTACCAGAGGCAAATGGTAGGACATGCCAAGGGCAAAGCTCGTGATCTGCTCCAGAACATTCCGGGAGACCTGATAAGGGCAGTGGGAGTGAGAAGGGAGTGGAGAGATGTGGGGGAAAGCAGGAAAGGAGGGCGGTGGAAGGGATGAGACCCGGGAGGCTTAACCTGCCTGGAGGGAAAGAAGACAAGGCGGGAGGCCAGAATGTGGGAAGGGGGCTGGACTTAGGCCCACACCTGAGCTGTGACCTGGTGTTGGTCATAATGTGAGAGGTGCTGGAACTTAGCAAAGATGTCTTCAGCAGTGGGGAAGGCTTCAGGCCGGTTGCGCCGCCGCTTCTGCCCATCCTCCCCACCTGAGGGGACAGTTGCAAGGAACCAGTCGGACACAGGGAAGATAAACTAGTTGACAAGGGGTGGGGTGGGGAATGGAGAGAAGGCTATGGGTTGGGGGTGGGAGGGTGGGTGGGAGGGAGGGAGGGAAAGGGGGAGGAAGGGAAGGGAGGGATGAGGGAAGAGGGGAAGGGAGGGCCAAGGGAGGGGTGGGGGAGGGATGGAGGGCACAATGAAGTGAAGGTTTTGAGGACCACAGACTATGTGGACCTTAGAGGAATACATACGGGGAGGTGCTAGGTTGAGGGAGGGAAGGGAGGGGGAGGGCGGGCATATGGGGCTTACTGTGAGGTACCTAAGAATGTCAGGTCTCCAGGATTCAGAGGCACAATAGGAGCAAGCTGGTCTGCAGAGGGGGGGAATGAGGGGGGAAGTTTCAAAAGGACTAGAGCTCTCAGGAGACTCCAAGAGACAGGACATTGGGGCGTGACTGGGAGTGCCCTATGCTGGGGAAGGGAACACTGTCTAGGGCGCCCTTTGGGGGTGAGCCAGTTAAGGAGCCTCAAACCCACCAGTTTCTGCTGTCCCCTTGCGGTTCAGAACCTTCAGGATATCCTTGGTAATTTTCTTGATGGCATGGCGGGCATCATCTCGCTGCTTTCCCACCCCAAACAGTACGACCAACCGCTGGTTGCACTCATGGCTGCATGACTCCTCCTGCATCCCAGCAGCACCATCAGACTCCGGCAGGGCATCGCTTTCCCTCCTCTTAAAAGCATGCGCCATGCCCCTCAGCAGCCCAGCGCTCAAGCCCTTCCTTCCCAGCGCGCTGCACCCTCAAGAAGGGCTCCAACCCCTCCGCCGGTCCTGGGACAGAAACCTGGGCTCAAAACAGACGGTCGCAAGGTATTGGGGAAAGAGTACCTGGGGGATTGGAAAGTGTGTGGCATACTGCACGTGCCGTGGCTGGTCGTACAGAACCCCGAGAGTCCCTTCTATCTTTTCCTTGGGTGGCGGCTTCACCTCCTTCTCAACATCTGCCTTCTCCGGGGACGGACTGCCCTTCCCCTCACAGGGCATCGTGGGGGAGAACAACTAAGCGAAGGGTGAAAGGGCAGACCGTTTAGAGGAACAAAAGTGGATGAAGGGGCAGAAAATAATTCCCAAAGAGGCGCCATGGCAGGCCCTCAGGAGCTGCGTTATCCCACACGAGGCTCTGACTTACTGAGAAATCAGGCTTCTCCATGTCCTCAAAGAGCACACTGGAACTCGGGTCGATGTCCATAGACTCCGAAAGCCCTGGGTCCTGAGGGCACAGAACATAAGTGGAGTTGTTTTAGCCCCGGGGAGCTTGCTCGCGACCCTCCAGAAAAGTTGACGGGGGAGCTGGACAGAGGAGACCATAGTGGGAAAAGCACCAGATCTGGATTTTGGCAGCATCAGGCAGGCGTGAGGATCCAACAAAAAAGAACGACGCGAGAGTGCCTTGTACACCAGGGAGCACGCAGCAGGTGCTCCCCTCGGTACTAGGTAAGGGACTCTCAGAGGACTCCGGGGGCCAGGGGTGATGGGAACATGGGAAGAAGGCATCCCGGGCCAGGAAAAGCTCACTCACCTCCAGCTTGCTGCTGCTGCTGCCCTCAGCCTCCTTGCGCTCTGGGTCATCAGCAGGGTCGTCAAAGGGAGAGGGAGGCCGGGGACCAGGGGCTCCGAAGGCAAGGTCCCCTCGGGAGATGAGGGTACAAGTATACATGTTGTGGGAGAAAACATCATGTCGAATCAGTTCACAGAACAGCAGTACCAAGTTAAAGAATTCCACCCGCTCGCTCTCACTCCGGGGGTCCGCTGGAAGGGAGGGAATGAGAAAAGGTGAGTCAGGAGAAGCAGGAAAGAGATGGGCAGGAAGAGAAACGGACACACCTCAGGCATGCTCCTCCTAGAGTGCCCAAGGTAGGCGAAAAGAAACACTGATGAACAACAGAACAAACAAAAACTGCCAAGGGACAAAGCGCGGTTGGTTACCCCACCTCCTGCCCCACACACCACCTCGTGAAGGAATATAGCATCTTTGTTCCTAAGTGTACGTAACAGTGTTGCAATCGTTCCTTCTGGTTTTTGTTCTTCTCTTTATTTCTCTACTCTGTGAAACTGTAAGATGATCAAAGGCTAGAATTATGTTCACAACTCATTCAGCAGAGAGCCCAAGACACAAAAATATACTAGAAGGCCCTTCATGATGCTTTCTGATGACAGTAATGGGTAACTGAGTCTAGGCCAAGGCAACCAGAGGGTGGCAGGGGTCCATACTCAGCATGGGAGCCTGGGTATCCAGAAACTGCAGGAGGACATCCTGGAAAATGGGAGCACTAGGAGCAGAAAGGGAGCCAGAGGCGATGGAACCTTTCTCATCTGCAGCTTCTGATTCTCCACAACGCTGTAAGATGAGAGAACAAACTGCAGGATTGTTTTTCCCTGTTGCTTTGCTCCTTCCTCCATGTGTAATCCTGAAACTACCACCTGTTTTGTCTCCACCCCGAGCTTTTTCATTCCATTCCCCCTTTGACCTCTATTCTCTTCACTCCCAACCGAAGCCTTGGCGGCTTCTGTAACTCCGACATCAATCCACTCCCCTTTCTACTGTCGCCTCATGTCCTCGACCTTCCCCATAGGTTCTCTACTGCTTCTTTATTCTCACAACTTCAACTCTGCTCCCACTACCAGCTCATTCTGTCTCCAACCCCAGCTGCCACTGCCCCACTGTACGATCGTATTCCTTTCTCTCTGCACCCTAACCTCAGCTTCAATCTCTGCCTGTCTCTTCTCCAGGAGCTTGGCTACCACCATAGCACGATGCCGACCAGAACGCTTGCAGCTGACAGCCCATTCACACAGTAGTGATACCACAGCATCATCATCTGAGGAGATCTGGGGACCAAAGGAAGACAGGAGCGAGTAAGATAGGGCTGAGCACAAAGAACTCAGTTGCAGTTTTGTAAACACTGGGTCCCATCTCATGCCCTGGCTGGTGTGGCTCAGTGGACTGAGCATCAGCCCTGTGACCTGAAAGGTCACAGGTTCGATTCCCAGTCGGGCCATGTGCCTGGGTTGCGGGCCAGGTCCCCAGTTGGGGCACGTGCAAGAGGCAACCAGTCAATGTTTTTCTTGCACATCGATGTTTCTCTCCCTCTTTTTTTCCCTCCTTCCCTGCCCTCTCTAAAAATCAATAAATAAAATCCTAAAAAAAAAAACAAAAACAAAAACTAGGCTCCATCTTAAAATATCCTAAGACCAGTAAGATCTCCTGGTTTTCATGCCTCACCATGCCTCCCCCTCATATACTGTTGCTCTTGCAATGTTTTCGGCTCGTTTGGTTCCCCTTCTTGCTTACCTCATGCCCATCCTTGCTAGGCCCCAACCCAAAGATTCGGTTACAAAGGGAGTCAAGAGAGTTGCTGAAGTCAGAGCGGTCAAAACTATGGCTGTCCAGCACTTCCAAAGTATGGAGCACCCGTCCAATGGTGAAGCCTAAGGAGGGAAAGTGGCAAAGGGGATGTAGGTGCCCATGCGTTCCAACTCACAGATCCCTGGCCTTACCAACCCCACCCTTTCCTGAGGCATCTTTCTTACTATCTTCCGTCTGGCACCCACCTGCTGTAGCTTCCTGGCACTTATCAAAAGACCAGCGAACCTCAACTGCCTGTCCGCGCTCCTTGATCTGCTGTTCGATCTCCCGCAACTTTGCACGGACCTGCAATGTCGATGAGGAAGGCTTTCAGGATGTCCCAAGGCACTCAGAAGGTCAGGCCTCCCCACCTGAAAGAATACTGCTGGACTCCAACTCACTATTTCTGAAAGAAGGACTGGGCCTCACCTCCCAGTCTGGGGGTACTAGGCAATGGCCCCGACTTACCTGCTGAGTGAAGGCACTGTTGCCCTCTGGCATGGGCAGGTTGGAGGGGGCAATAGGCAGGTGGTCAAGTGGCGAGCCAGTCTTAATTCGGCTATCAGTCAGCGAGTAGTGCCAAACCAGAGCACTAGGACAACACAGGAGGATGGTCTGCCAGACAAGAACCGCTACATCAAACTCAGTTGCCGTGCCTACCTCTCTAGAATCCCATTCTCAGACCCAACCCTTAGAGTTCCGATCCAAAGTTCTAAGTCCCTGGGGTGGCATCATCCGCTCTCTGAGCCCCTTCCCTCATCCACTCTCCTAAAAGCCCTCGGGAATACTATTCAGCCCCGGAAGAGAACTAAGTCACTGAAAAGGAACTAACAGCCCATGAGTGAAAAGCAATAACCTCCAAGCAAGTACTCAGTGCCAACTCCCACCTCCGATTTAGAATCACCCCCACTTCCCAGGACAGGCACCCAATGCCTCTCAGGGTGCCTCTGAACACTTCCTTGGGGCCACCCAATACCTACCTGAAGGATACAACTGAGGCCGAAAACAAGGGGCCGGTGCTGAGGGCACATAAGCAAGTCACTAAAGGGTGTGGAAGGTGTATTGCTAGTAGGGGGCTGAGGAGCAGGGGTGGTGGGCAGTGTGCTTGTTGACTGAGCGGACATAACGTGAGCTGAGTGACTGCTCATGCCGTCCAGTTGCAGGGCCAGTCTTCGCGTACAGAAGTAGGCAAGGCGGCGGGAGAGGTATGCGGATTGAACGAATTCCCCAGAGTACTGTGAAGGCACAATGAGCAAATTCCTCGGTTCTCTCCAAGGGACACTGCTGTCGCATCTCATTCCTCCTCAAACCCTCCCTAGACCCACCCCCCAACATTCCTAGGCCTTACTCGAAGCAGGAGGGGCAGCAGCAGTTTAAGCAATTCATCCTCCCCAGGGCGGATTTTCTCAAAACACTCAAGCACCCAGGTCAGGAACTCGTGCCTGTCCAGCATTCCATCCTACAGGAACCAGGGGTGGGAAAAGTATTCATTTAGCCAAAGGGCTGTTAGATAAGAGGCAGATACAATCAATGAGAGGATAAAGAGAAGGTGGCAGGCAGATTCCGTTCTCTACCAGCAGAGTACAAGATCAGGCTCAATCCGGTGTTCTACGCAACAAGCCCTACCTGAAACATGAACATGGCCAGCTTCTCATTGTAGTCCCACTGCCGTATTGCCAGCTCTACATCATGGGGCAAGGGCCCTATAGTGGAACCACAGCCCCCACTGCCTGCAGGCCCTGGTCGGTAGTACTCAGCCATCTTTTGCAACTGCTCCCATAAGTACTTGGTGATGATTTGAGTCCACTCTAATGGAAAGACGGGGAAAGGGCTCCGTTATACTGTCCCTCTGCTCAGAACACCTTCTGTTCCCCACCCCATCCCATCCCCCACCCCACTCCAATCTCCATACAGCAGTCCCTGCTTATCTGGAGTTTTGCTTTCCGCCTTTTCAGTTACCCACAGTCAAAAGCGGTCTGAAAATAACTAAGTTTTCCCAACCATCCACATCATCTGTTCCTGATATCCAGCCATCAACACTGTCATTCATGGCTCCATGATCCAGGATCACCCAAAGCAGATGATCCTCCCTCTGATGTATTGTCAGAAGGTCAACAGTGGCCTCATACTAGATCACAATGGCTATGACGTTCACCTCACTGCATCTCATCGCTCGGGCATTCTATCATCTCACATCATGTCAAGAAGAAGGGTGGGTACAATACAGTAAGGTATTTTAAGAGAGAGACCACATTAACAAAACTTTTATTACAGCATATTGTCATGATTGTTCTATTTTTAGTTACTGTTGTTAATCTCTTATTGTGCCTAACTTATATATTAAACTTTATCCATAGTTATGTATGTATAGGAAAAAACATAGTATATATTGGGTTTGTTACTATCTGACGTTTCAAGAATCCACTGAGGGGCCTGACCAATGTGGCTCAGTTGGTTGGGCACTGTCCCACAAAGCAAAAGGTTGCTGGTTCAATTCCCAATCAGGGCACATGCCCAGTTGCGGGTTCGGTCCCCAGGTGGGACACATTTGAGAGGCAACCGATCGATGTTTCTCTCTCACGTGGATGTTTCCCTTCCTCTTTCTCCCTCCCTTCCCCTCTCTCTAAAAAAAATAAATAAAACCTTAAAAAACAAAAAGAATCCACTGAGGGTCTTGGAACATATCCCCCTCGGATAAGGGGGGATACTATACTCCTAAATCCTATTCATCCTCTTTGGCTCATGTCAACTGTTCTCAAAAGAAAGTCATGTTTCTGTCCACTGAAGTCTCAAAGAAGTCTCTGCCTCCCCTTTTGACACTTACTACTTTCTATACTTGATTATGTGATTTGTACACGTGCCTTGGCATTCCTACTAGACTATAAGCATCCTAAGGGCAGGGATTAGGTACTGGTCATCTTTATAGTCCAGTACATGCACACAGTAGACACTCAAGCTACTGAATGTTTACTAAATTGAGAGAATGCAACGTACAAGCAGATAGAAGGAGTACAGACAAAGAGAATAATTCCAAGGGTCTATCACTCCTTGAAGTGATCAGTGGTGGGACGGACCCTTGGTGTTAGAAGTTACTCACCCATGAAGGGGTCAATGACATGTCTCTTCTTAACCTTGGTCTCAGTGATTGCTGCATAGTAGGCACAGGTCATCTTAATGAGCCAGGCAGCCCGCATCACAGGCACTGTGTATTTGGCTAAGTACCCAAACACTTCTTCCTTCTTACTGAAAATGGGAACCTGGATGGAGATCACAAAGAGTGAGACCTCTATTGCCACTACAATATGTCGGCCACGTAGCTGAATCTGGGAACAGGAGGGTACTTGGTACCCATGCTCCCCGCCTTGGCCCGAGGAACAGGAAACAGTACCTCACCTTCTTGGCTAGTTGTGTGAGTGGCTTGGTGCCAGCCAGGTCAGTGAACCAGGTGTTAATGGCACTCTGGGATCGTGCAGTCACCAGCCAAAAGTTGTCCTTCTGGTTCACTTGGGGCTTCCTGCGACCAGTGTCAGGGAGGGTGTTACAACGTAACTTCTCTGCAATAATGCTGCTGAAGTTGGAACTGATCTGAGGGAAGAAAACTATACCTCAGAGTGGAAAGAAAGGGCAGAAAGAGGTGGTCTTGACTTTGAAGGGCAACTGGCAACATGGTAGCATTAGGTTATGAAGGAAAACTCAGCCACTTAGGTCGTCCCTTTAAGTCTTCCCAACTCACGACCTTTGCTCCTTCTCAGATTCTTCCAGCCTTTTCCTTCAGCCTGGCAGGGTTTTCTCACCTTGGCAGGATTGAAGTTGACATTCTTGGCACTGCCATGTTCATCCCCAGAGACAGCAGGCTGGTTATTGAAACCTTGTTTTACATTCAAGGCCGTCAGTTCGTCCTAGGGCAGGAAAGCGACATTTTAGCTTTTCTTCCCCTCTTGGGGGTAGTGGTGGTGGGAGAGGAGGGCAGGAGGAAAGGAGGGAAGAAGAGGGGGGACAAGGTAGGAGGAGAACTCTTAGTAGCACAGATTGTTATTTAGCGCGAGGCCCTGATATTCATTTAGACCCACCCTCATCCCCCCAAGTCACTCAGGTTCCTCATCACCCAGAGCTCACCCAACCGCACTCTTTGCCTACATGCTGCCTTAGACAACTTTCCGAGGGGTGTGTGTGTGCAGAAGGGGGTGCCTCCAGCGTGGCCCCTCCGTCCTTCCGTAGTCACACCCAGAAACCGCCCCCCCCACCCCGTGTCCTCCAGGTTCCACTCTCCTGCACCCACTTTACTCTTTCCCCTTTCAGGACTTTGGCTCCCATCAGACAGCTCCGCACCCCTTCCCCAAAGCCTCGGTGATTCCTCCCGTGCTGACCGCTGGCCCTGGCCCCGCGACAACCCCGGTTTGTGAACGTACCTCCTTCTGTTTGGGATCTTGTGGGTACACATCGGGAGGCCCCAGCCGCGGCCGCTTCAGGGGCCGGTGTTCGTAGCTTAAGATCCCGAAGGCCGCCATCTTGCCCAGCCCGGACCGCCGGAGGCCCCAGCCGGGCCGGCTCGGCGGGAGGGGGAGCGGCCAGGGGGGCGGCGTTGGCGAGGACCGCGGCCGAGAGACAACAGGGGGGCACGTTAGAAACTCTCGATCATTGCCGGAAACTACCGAAGGGAACCGAGGGATGCCGGAAACCGTCGGACAATACCGACCTCTGCGGGGCGGGGCCGGGCCAGCGAGGGGCGGAGCTCCGCGCCCTGGAGCCTTTTGGCCGCAGATCGATTTCACTCCACCAGCAGCTGCGAACGGTCGCGAAGCCGCGCAGTGGGCGGAGATGCGAACCCACGAGGCCGGAGGCTGTCGCGTTGCCGAGCTGTGACTGGTGCTGGCTGCCGGGCGCCTCACTCAGTTCTTGGCCTAGAATGGGTGCTCGATAGCACTGGTTTCTGCGTCGGAAAAATGGGTGTACTTAATGGAGCTTTCAAAGGACTGTTTTGAAGATTAGAGCCCTTGTATGCTGAGAAAGCACTCACTAAACCCCAAAGAGCTAAATCTAATCCCTCAAGGTCTTTATGGTCTAGCACTGAGATTCTTTCTTTTACATTGATTTTAGAGCGAGGAAGGGAGAGAGAGAAAGAGAGAGATCTGTGTCCCACTTATCTATACATTAATTGGTTGCTTTTTGTCTGTACCCTGACCGGGATTGAAGGTTGTATGGGGATGGTGCTTTAACCAACTGAGCTGCCCTGCGGCAAGGCCTGGCGCTGAGATTCTTAACCTTTTCTGATTCACAGCCCCTTTGAGATGCTGATGGAAGCTGTGGCCTTTCTCCCACAGAAGGGAACGTAGAGACGAACAAAATGTTGCGATTCTTTCCAGAGAGATTCTTACACTCCCTGAAGCTCATCCATGTATCCCCTAATTTCCAGGAATTTCAAGTTGCTCTAGCGACAGAGGCGCCTACTAAGTGTCAGATTCTTTTTAGACATTATCTCATTCAATGAGTTAGGGATTACTTTCATTTTATGGA
This sequence comes from Pteronotus mesoamericanus, assembly GCF_021234165.1. Taxonomy (NCBI): domain Eukaryota; kingdom Metazoa; phylum Chordata; class Mammalia; order Chiroptera; family Mormoopidae; genus Pteronotus; species Pteronotus mesoamericanus. The sequence goes on along the minus strand of NW_026555108.1, from coordinate 5,076,785 downwards.
CAAGGAGGTTGATTTTCAAAGAGCAGAAGTTCACTGGCCGGTTCTTATATAGCTACTAAGTAACACATCTGAGACTGGGATTTCTTTTTTTTCTCCACTCTCGGGCCAATAGTCTTTCGATGACGGTACTGCCTTCTAGAGAAAAGACACAGTGCTGTAATAAAAGTAACATTACAATAAATAAAAATGAAACTAGCAAATGACAAAAATAATAACAAAGTTCTATTGAATCACAATGGGGACACACATTAATTCTGATTGTGGAGAGGAAACATTCCGCTTGGAGGAGGTAATATTTGAGCTAACCCTGAGGAATTTTAACAGAGAAAATTAGGGTGGGTTACAACATAAGCACAGTGTCTGGCACATATTAAAGGCTCAGTAAATGTTTGCTGAATAAACAATTTTTGTAAATAGTCTCTCCTATCAGCTCTGTGTTTTAGGGAACATAAATCTGGCAACGGGATGAAGAATGGATTAGAGAGCAAGGGGCCTTTGGAAAGACAGGCCAGTTGGTGGGTTGTAGTAAGAATCATGACTAGAGGGAATGAAAGGCTGATTTAGCACAGTGGCTGTGCTCATGGGAAGGAGGGCGCTGCTGGGAGAAGCACCATAGAAAGTAGAGCTGATTGGATTCTCAGGGTGAGAAAGGGGGAGGAGTTGGAGATGACTTTGAGCTTTCAAGTCTGGATGACTGAGAGGGTGATGATACCATTAACTCAGATGGGGAATACAGGAAGGGAAGCAGATTTAGGGGAAGATAATAAGTTTGAAGCTGGCACTGTTGTCCCTCCATTTCCAGAATCTCCATCTAAGTCAGATCTCCTCCCCAGTCTCAACAGAGGCCCAGCTCAGCCAGGAGCTAAGAATGGATGTCCTGGTTTGGATTCAGTCAGAGGAGAGAGAGCTATATATGTGCCCACAGGAGTCAAAACTGTATTTTCCATCCAGCCAAGAGAGTAGAGCTTTGACAGGTTTCAGGGTGGCTGAGCCAAGGAAGGAACATAGCATAGGATGGGAAAGAAGTTCAGACCTTCCAGTACATAGGATGAAATGATTTGGATGAGAAGGTGATTGGGAATGGTGGAGATGGAGATGGTGTTAAGATCCTGCCCAGGATCTAGGTGGTCTAAGGACTCTGCAGTCTGTGACGATGTTATAGACCCAGACTACTTAACACTACTGCACGGCTGCGCGGCGTTACACCTACAGATTAGATCAACCACGTAATCTCCCAGAAGACTTTGCCCGTCAGAGCACCCTTTTGCCACACCCTCTTAAAGCCCTGGTTTCTAAGGTTCTTTCCACCGGAAGCTATGACAGAAGGAAATGTCTGGGTGAGGAAGGGTAGTGGGTGAGGGGCCCAGGTTCCTGACACAGTACACGCAGGGAACGAAGAGCGAGAGCGCCATGTTGAAGCGACCACTGCCACTCAGATTCCTCTTGTTCCTGCAGCTGCCTTTGCTTGGGGTGGGGCACACCCCAGTGGTCCTCACGCCGCCTAATGGGAATGAAGGCATCACAGCTGGTGCGTAACCTGGGACTGGAATGGGTTGGTGATAAGGGAGGTTGTCGGAAGGGGCCATACAGAAATCTGGAACCTGCCACTGGACGTAACAAGGATGTGGACAGAGTTTAAGAGTGCTGTGGGGAGGGTGGGGGAAGGGTTTCCCTACCTCATGCTGCTGCTTCTTACGACCATCATTTCTTCTCTCCCCTCCCCCCACTTCATTTTCTCCCTGACCTAGATTTCTCCCTGACCTCTACGCTCCCTGGGACCTTCGCTACATCCACCCTGCCCCTCCCAGGGGTTCAGTGTTTTGTTTTCAATGTCGAGTATATGAACTGCACTTGGAACAGCAGCTCTGAGCCCCAGCCCACCAACCTGACGCTGCGCTATTGGTATGAGAAAGAAAGAGGGGATAGCACAGGGGTGGAAGAGGAGGTGGGCTGGATGTGAGAGACTGCATAGGAGCCAAGAAAGAGGTAGCCAGCACTGCAGGCTCTCCAACATTTTCTCATGGGGTAAGTCATAAGTCAGCTCAGAGCAGATGAGGATGGGCTGTGGATGTCTGTAGTACCCAAGTTTACCCCCGCGTTCCTCTTCCTTCCAACCCTTCTCTAGGTACAAGAACTCTAATGACAAAGTCCAAGAGTGTGGCCACTATCTCTTCTCTTCAGAGATCACTTCTGGCTGTTGGTTGCAAAAAAAGGAGATCCATCTCTATAAAACATTTGTCGTCCAGCTCCAGGACCCTCGGAAACCTAGGAGGCAGGCCATACAGACACTAAAACTGCAGGATCTGGGTAATTTGAAAGGGGGCTCAAGAGTCCAGGGATTGCGGGACATTGGAGTATATAGAGCCATGTTCCTTCACCGTTAGTGTACCTGGGCAGAAAGGAGGGGGTGCGGGTTTGGGAGGAGGGGAGGAGGAGGGATCAGGAGCACTATCTTCAGGATCCTGACTTGTCTAGGCCAGGGGAATGACCACACACACACACATATCTCCAGTGATTCCTTGGGCTCCGGAGAACCTAACTGTTCAAAAGCTGAGTGAATCCCAGCTGCAGCTGAACTGGAGCAACAGGCTCTTGGACCATTGTTTGGAGCACATGGTGCAGTACCGGAGCGACCGAGACCACAGCTGGACTGTGAGTGACTGGGGATGTGAACGTAGCAGCTAAGACCAAGCAAGTGGGGATAAAGGATTCAATCAGCCAAACAGGAGAGCCTGACCCCAAGCTCCTGTTCTCTGCCTTCCGGTTCTGTCCACCCTCTGCCTTCCTCCTACTCTTTCCTTAGCATCACCAAGTGAGTTTTCATTAGGGTTTCCCTACCCGCAGTCTTCCAAACACCAGACAGGCAAGTAAACCAAAGGAAGCCTTTAAGGGGACCTGGAGGCTGTGGCCGGTGTGGCTCAGTGGATTGCGTGCTGGCCTGCGAGCCAAAGGGTTGCCTGTTCAATTCTCAGCCAGGTTCCCAGTTGGGTGTGTACGAGAGTCAACCACACATCCACCTCGATGTTTCTCCCTCTCTTTCCTCCTCCCTCCCCCCTCTCTAAAAAGAAATAAAATCTTTTTTTAAAAGTGGGGGATCTGGAGAAAGGCATTAGGTGCTAGTCAGTGAAGGGAGCCATGAAGCTTGAGTCGTCAGAAGAGGAGGGAGGGACTGGGAAGAGCCAGAGGATGACGTGAGGGAGGGCCGGCCATTTTGATTCTCCCTTTTATAGACATCCACCTTTCCCTCACTCTCTTTCTCCCCAAGGAACAGTCAGTGGACCACAGACAAAGCTTCTCTCTGCCTAGTGTGGATGGGCAGAAACTCTACACATTTCGTGTTCGGAGCCGGTATAACCCACTCTGTGGAAGCTCTCCACATTGGAGTGAATGGAGCCAACCGATCCAGTGGGGCGGCCATACTTCAAAGGGTAAAATGGACTGCAACCCACGAGCGCAGCGCCGCAACCTTTCTAGCACCACTGTCTTTTGCTCTACCTCCTTATCCCTAACCTTCCGAATTTGGTGGCCCATCTCCCCTCGCTGTTCAACCCCAAACTCCAGGAAGCAGGGGTCGATGTGTTGTTAGGGTAGGGGGATGGGTTGAGAAGGAGTCGAAGGAGCGCTCAAAGGGGAGACAGCATGTATACGCTCTCCCTACAGCATTCCCAGGACGGTGGATTTGGCTTTGGAGCGACCAAATCTCAACCAAATGCCTCTGCCATTTACCGCCTCTTTGATCTCGGGCACGTCGCTAACCTCTTTGACTGTCTTTCCTCATCTGTAAAAATGGAGATACTAATTGGTCCCTCCTCTCAGGAGTTGTGAGGATAAAGCATATGGAAGGTGTTTAGCACAGTAGGTGGGGCTCTACCAATGTTGGCGCATCGCAGGGACGCGCCAAGCGTTAGGGCTCTTTTCCCTTTCCTCTTCTCCGTAGAGCCCCCGCCGTGGTTTGAAGTGGAAGCCGTGATCATCCCCCTTGGCTCCATGGGACTGATTATTATTAGCGTCCTCGGTATTGGCCTCATCTGCGTGTACTGCTGGCTGGAAAGGTGAGATTCGGGAATCCCAGGAAAAAGAGGCAGGGGTGGCTGGGGCTGGTAGAGGACGCTCCTGATTCCAGGGCCTCTAGAAGAAGAGGGCAGGACAGTGAGGAATGACGGGGAATCGGCCAAGTGGACCGGGGATGGAAGGAAGCTGCAGGCACGAGAACATGGAATCCCTTTATTCCATATGGGAGAACTGGGGGGAAAGGGTAATCAAAGAGCGTCGCCAATGTGCTCTTGCTCCCTTTCTCTCCCCCTGCCCAGGGTGATGCCCCGAATTCCTAACCTCAAGAGCCTAGAGGATCTGGTTACGGAATACCACGGCAACTTTTCGGTGAGAACATGGTCCTGGGCGGACTGCAGTCTGTCAACTGCCGACTTCCTGCAGGAAGACAGACAGAGTGTGGGGGGTGGGCGAAGGGGAGAGGGAGCCTGCACTAACTGTCAGTATGTGGCCGACCAATTGCGGGGTGGAGAAGGCAGAGAGAGACCCGCGGAAGAGCTGATTATAGATTGGCTCAGGCAGATGGAAACGGTGGTATTGGGAGCCCAGGAGTCTGTGTGTCCCTTCCATAATCACAGTGGTGAAGAGAGCGCTCCCTTGGCACAGAGCCTGGGTCTTTTATTTCCTGCCCGTTATTGACCCCTGACCTGGAGATATCTGTCTTTAGGCCTGGAGTGGCGTGTCTAAGGGCCTGGCGGAGAGCCTGCAGCCAGACTACAGCGAGCGGCTCTGCCACGTCAGTGAGATCCCCCCCAAAGGAGGGGCTCTCGGGGAGGGCCCTGGGGGCTCCCCCTGCAGCCAGCATAGCCCCTACTGGGCCCCCCCGCGTTAAACCTTGAAATCGAAAACCTGAGCCCTGATACCCTGGCAGAACTCCAGGGTCCCGGAGCCTAAACTGTACTAACATCCCCTTATCCAACCCGCCTGGGCCCAATTCTCCCCTAGCCTCACTGTGGCTGATTTTGAATTTTGTGGCCCCTCTTCCTGCCCCCCCCATTCAGTATCTACTCCTTAAGAATTGCCCGTTTGCCCTGTACATGTTTCTCATCTCCCGCAATCCGGCCCTTCCTCTTCACAGAATCCTCCCTCCCTCCCTCCCTCCGCCCTTCCCTCCCTGTTTCCATTTACCCTTCAGTTGTTCCCAAATCAATGAGAAATAAAGTTTCTGCTGATAATCATCAAGAATGTCTGTTGTTGGGGCAGGGGGCAGGGGAAACATGAGGTACAGTAAGAATGGGGGCCATGGCGCTGAGGGTAGGGAAGAGGAGCGCTAGACTCCAAAAAAAATGCAGTTCCAGAAATTCAACTTTTCTCTAAGGTGCCCTTCCGGGGTCCAGTTTAGAGTTAGGTTGACCACGTTGCCCCAATTCCCAATGAGTCTTCTACAGACCTCACCCAGGCTCTTCTCTCCTCATCCTTGCTCTGGGTTCCATTTCTGACCTCATAATCCCCCCACTGCAGCCTCTGGCCCCACCCCCTAGCGATGTTGGTTATCCACAACTGCTAACAGCTCTCTCCTGCCTTCCTGGCCTGGGCTTCCTCTGGCAATGTAATCCATCTGCCTCTCCAGTCACCCAACCCCATGGATTCCCCCAAGCCTCCAGAACACACCCCTTCTCCCTGACTCATCAGGCCTCTCTCTGAAGAGTAAGACCTTGACAGTATGTTCATCTACATCAAACATGGAGGTGAGGGTCAGTCATCACGGAGGAACTGGAGTCCGTGTGTAGGGTTGGGAAGGTTTGAGGGCAGTGGCGACCACAGGGACGGTCTAACCAGGGAAGGGTCATGTTCCCCATCCCATCTCTTCTCAGATAATCAGTGTTTTATTGTCAATACCAACTGCGCTGTTTGCCACTTGCTGACTTACGTCCGCAGTAAAGTGGGGTTGCCTAAAACAGGTGAGGAGTTTGGGGAGGGGTCTAATGACCAAGGGTCAGAAGCAGGAGGGTCATCTCTGGCCCATCTCTGGCCCCTGGGGCCTCCTGCTGGCAAGAAGAGAGGTCCTTGAATCCGCTTCTGGATAGGATTGCTGGTTCCTTTTGCCCCCACTCACCTTCCGGAGCTGCCCCAATTACCCCTGTGGCCTCCCTCCAGACACCATCGATTTGTGTGATACAGCGGGGACAATGAAGTTGTTCTTCCTGATGAAGATACCTGGAAACTATGCCAACAAATTCCTTACAGCTCGAAACACCTACTATGTTTGTAGGGTGGCACGTGGGACACCAGGTAGAGGCTGGGGAGCATTCCGCAGAGGTGGAGCAAGGCCCTCAGGGTGGATGGTGGATTTTGGCCTTAAAATAGGGCACCCTCAACCAGGTCCAAGTGACCGTGTCTGGTCAGCCTAAGAAGGGGCACTGCCTGTGACAATAGGTCACATTCACGCATACCATGTGTCCCCCCCAACCTGGATGTGAGGGGAGGAGATAAGGTCAACCAGCTCAGGGTAGTGTTGAGTGATAGGGTCCTGAAATCTTGGGCTTTGGAAGGGTGGAGCCTGGGCGACACGGACTGGGACTAGCACACTGCTGTATTCACAGGAACCCCACTGCAGAACGCCTACATAGCCTTTGTACCCCTCCTGAAGGATCCAGATCACACAATAATCGGTAAGGAGCGTGGCAGAGAAAGCGGGGAACGTACAGTTCCGCGTGTAGCTGGTGATGGAGAATATGGGGTGGGGCTGCTGTCATGCAGCGAGGAGGATCACAGGATCCTGCGAAAAGGGGAATAGGGTCCAGGTCCCCTTTAGGAGGGATGCTTAGCTCAAACCGGGTGGAATGGGTGTCATCCCCCCCTCCCCCCATTTCTCCGCCATCTTCTCAGTATATCTCCCTGTCGGCACTCGGTCATGTCCATCTTTCCCTTCTTCTTTTCTCTTGGAGCTGAGGCATCTTCAGACCACCCTTCAGGCTAACTTAAGGCCGGGTTGCTCCAAATGATCATTGGAGTAATGGGAGGGACACGGAGGGTAGGTGAGGTCACTCGTCCTCAGAGGCGGGGTGCCTTTTCCTGGTTTCCAGATGCCTTGCGCACACAATGCGACATACTGGAGAGGAGCCGACAGAAACTGCTTGGACTCCAAGAAGCAAAGAAAATCTCTAAAATGGAATCCACGGTGAACCTTTTAGTAAGATCCCCAAATGTAGTCTGTCCCGGCCCCCCCGCTTCCTTCCAAGCCAACTGGACTCCTCCACCACTGAGGAGGCCCTCTGGGACCCCTTTCCTTTCCAAATTCAACATCCATGCCCAAGCCCTGCCTTCCACCTCCTTTGTCCCGCCTTTGGCCCTAGTTTGCAGGGAGCTTCCTTGCACGAACCTCTGTATCTGATGGACCCTTTCCTTTTCCAGACCAAAAAGGGTGACGACAAGACTTCTCGCAAGGGACCGTTCCATAAGGCCAGGGTAGGCTTTGTCACTACAACGAAGCAGAAACCAAAACCAAATAAAGTGACCAAGTGAGAGCAGCAATACTAAGTATGAGATGACTGGAATTTAATGTGAGGTTCCTTTTTCAAGAGACCCCCTTCTCCCAGGAGTTGCAGGGAGGCTTAAGCACGTCCCAGGCACCCTGGAGGATCTGAGGGTGGATAGGAGTAGCAAGAGAGGGCTTGGGCGTGCACATGGGTGGGGGTGAGGGAAGAATGGGAAGCTTAGTACAATGAGCCTTTGAGGGACAGAGGGACCGAGTACGGGGGTGGGGTCTTTTCTGGTCAGACTGCCGAAGGAGGCCTATCAAAGCCGGCCCACTCCTGCTCGGGTTAGGTGGCGGACGGGCCACTTCCCTCCTCCCACCCCCACCCTCTGCCCCTGCAGAAATTCCCCCACCCCCACCTCTCAGCCTCTGGGCAGTCCCTCCCGCCAAAACTTTGCCTCTCCCCCTCCCTCCCCCTTGTCCGAGGCGGGTAGCAAAGCAGCAGAAACCAGAGCTGGTTATAGGCATTTATTGAATTTATTCATTTATTGATTTGACACACTACCCCACTCAAATCTAGCACATGATACAATCTGGGTAGGCCAGGCACTGACACAGGAAATGATGGGAACCCACAGCAGGGGTGGGGGAGGGGACAATGCAAAGGGGACTGGGGGAGGGGCTGCTTTGGGGGCTGGGGTGGAGGAGCCCCAGATGGCCTCCCTGGCAGGTGCTAGTAAACCTGATCCACATTCCCCTCCATCCAGGCTCATTTCCCAGACCCTCAGCCAAGCTCCCCAGCTCCCCCTTCCCTGTCCCGCCCCTCCCCCTGCCTGCCACCACACACACTTCCACATAACCCCTGTAGTCAGGCAAGGGGGAAGAAGGGCAGGGACAGCTGTCAGGGGCCTTGAACAGGGAGGTCTCTGTGCCTAACTTTACCACCCTAAATCCTTCCCTCCTTCTCTTCCCCCTCCCACCCCTTCCCAGGCCACAAACTAATTCCAGGCCTTCCATGCGCTCCCCCACTGTCACACTAACCCGTAGCGGGTCAAGGGAGAGTGTGGCTGCATCCTAATACCACGCACTCCTAGGCATGAGGTGGCTGAAGGCAGGAGGCTGGCTGAGCTTTTGTGGTAGAGAAACTGAGCTAGTTCTGCACCGACCTTGCTCTAGACCTGGCCCACGTGGGGGCCTCCCCTTGCTCGGGGCTGCTTCCCACTGCTGCTCCCCGGACCCTACCCCCCTTCCCCTTCCCCAGGTTTCCCCCAGTAATCTCTGTAGTGTTTGCAACATGTCACTATGACAAAGCCTTCAGAAAGGAAAAAAAGAAAGCATTCTCTCCATCACTAGCACCTTGCCACTGTTAAAAATCTCTATATTTTGTGTTTATAGTTCTTTAAAAGTTTATAAAAAGCCTTTCTGTTATCTGCAGTCTTCCAAGGGTCATTTGGCCTGGTGAGCCACTCCAGTGCTCAGACCTTGGCCCTTCCAGGTCCCCGCTACCCCGCCCCCCACCCCCCACCACTGGCCTAAGAGGCCACTGCATACAAACCCCAGGCTCAGCGTAGCCTGGACCAGCTCAGATAAGATGCTACAAAAAATCCTGCTCCCAAAGGCAGAGGTAAGGCCACTGGTGACTTCACATTTCCAACAGCACTGCTCGCCCCTGCTACAAAACCTAGGGGGTGGGAATGGGGGAGCCGAGGATGGCTCCCAAGAGGGGGCCTTACCCCTAATTGGCACAGTGAAAATAAACCCCCTCCCTTTCCCTCCCCCCACAGTTCCTACACGGGGCAGCTTTATCTTTATAATTTCCTCAACACCTGTGTGAGTAGATCTCACCCTAGCTCTAAAGTAGGATCCCAAATTCCCGGGGTGAGGTCAGGGGTCAAAAGTGGGTATGGGCACCCCTGGCTCCACCTCCGAGGCAGGGGACAAAGCTTCCAGCCATGGCTCAGGGATCTGTGGGAAGAAGAAATGGAGCACAAGGTAAGAGGCTCACCGGGGGCATGACCACGTTCCACCACCACGGCCCACACTCAGGGAAACAGGGACAGCCCCTCTCCCGTCTTTCTGTGCTACCCGGTAGGGCTGGGCACCGCGGTGGGGCCTGGAGGTCGTACTGGAAAACGCTGCCACTCCCACACGACAGCCTCCTCCCGATCCCCCGGGAGCTCCACCTGCCCCCCTGTTCCCAGCCTCCCCCTCGCTTGGACCGAAGAGGTAGCAGGGCCCCCCCTCAACCCCGCGCGCGCCTAGGCTGGGGGTGCGGTACCTGGCTCGAAGTTGAAGTCCAGTCCCTCGCCCCCATCCATGAGGTCACTGATGATGTTATCCATGTCACACTCCAGGTTCTCCAGATACATGTCAAGATCGAGATCCTGAGGCATTCTGGCTTGGCTTGTAGCTTCGGTAGAAGGTGTAGGCACAGGAGTCCCCAGGGTCTTGGGGACGGGAGCCCCCGCCATGACTGGAGGCGGTGCTATCATCGGAAGCGGGGGAACCAGACCGCTGGGGCCTGGAGCCTCTGGAGGCTTGGGACACAGGCCCACTCCTGTGGCCACATTACTGGAGGAAGGTATGCCCCCCAGCAACAGAAGTGTGGGAGCCTGGGACAGAATGGGATCTACCTGGGTCATGAGGACATCGGCAGGGGGGGGTGGTGTGTCGGAGGTGAGCAGGGCCTCCAGGGACTGGGAGCTGGAGAAGCACCCCTCTCCTGCTGCCAGCGGCCCCTCTGCTGGGCTGAAGAGGGAGGTGCTGTAGGTGTGCAAGGGGCCCGGAACCCTAGGATGCTGCAAAGAGAAGCCAGAGAGACTACTCCGGGAGAGCAGGGAATGGGAAGGTGTTAGATTGAGCCCATCTAACAGCTCCAGATCTTCCTTTAGGGGCGGAGGGACGCCCCCTGCATAGCTGCTCACTGAGGCTGGCATCTCCTCCGCCGCCGCGGCCGCCGCCGCCAGCACCTCGGACTCCGGCCGCAGCGGGGAGAGCCGGGTGCTGACAGTGCTGGCGTTCGAACTGCTTCGTGGACGGAAGGTGGTCCACACGTCGGCTTCCTCGCGGTTTCGAGAGCAAGGGCTGCCTGACCACTTGGCAAAGTGGCCAACGGGGCTCGTCGGAGTGGCACCTTCGGGCGGAGCTGGCAGCACAGCTGGCTTCTTCTTGGGCGCCTTGCTGCGGCCCCGGAGCAGCTTGCTGCTGCTATCCATGGAGGCTGCCCGGCGGCGGGGCGCCTTGCCGCTTTTGCCCCCCTCGGGGTTCAGCATCCACCAGGAGCTCTTGCCGGTAGCCTCGTTGTGGACCTTGATGAACTTGCTGTGCAGGGACAGGTTGTGGCGGATCGAGTTCTGGAGAGGGCAGAGGCGGCAGAAAGGGGGCATGAGAGGTGCATAGGGGAGGTCAGTGGGCCACAGGCCGGCCTTCCAGGGTGTGGGGCGCAGCCGCGGCATTCCTGGACACGCAAAGCTACTCAAATACAGGGGGAGAAGCGGCAAAGGTAGGGCTGGGGGTTGGGAAGGAGACCACACACACAGTTCCCACCCAGAAGACAAGCTGCTCGGGCCGGCGCAGGGGCACCAGACACGACCTGAATAACAACCTACTGCACAAGGGCAGAGCACCCACCCTGCAAAAGCTCAGAGCATTCAACTCCTCCCAAGTCTCTGGGGGGCTGTCTGGGGCTGGGGGGCATCAGGCCGCCGCACTCCTGGTTCGGCAAGAACTAGGCTCTGATGGGAAAGAGCATTCCACAGCTCCACCCCTTTCCTTGAGTGCTGGCTTGGGTGGAGTTTACAGGACAGTGGCGCAACACCAGCCCAGGACTGACCCACCCTGTCCTGAGCCAGTTCTCTGAACAGGCTGAGGGGCTGGAACCTTGCACAGCTGGCGCTCCACTCCCCACGGAGCATTTGGGCCCCAGGTCTCCAGAGGACTATGGAGAAGCCTTTTTTTTTTTTCCTGATTTCTCCCAATTCGTGGACACACACCCTCAACCACATTAGGGCCAGGCTCCTCGCTGTGCCTCAAATACGCAAGGCGCATTCCTCCCGCCCTTCCTCCCTGGCCTGGGGAAGAGCTCCCCTCTCTAAATTCTTCTGCTTCGTCCAGCCCAAGCTTAAGTCTCCTCTTTTTTAGAAAGTGGTTGCTTGACTTCTGCAGCCGAATTTCTCGTGTTCTTTACGGTTTCACAGAATTGGTCGCTTAAAGTGGAAGCGCCCAGGACGCAGATCCTATCATCGAGACAGGCAGCGCCCCCCCACCCCAGTAGCGCCCCTCCTCAGAATACCAAGCTCTCAGTACTACTCAGGCTCCCGCTACAGAATCAATTATTTCTTGCCTGATCGCTGGGGAGGCCTCCAGGGGATGGAGAAGCTCCCCTTGAGTCTCTGTAGGCTCTTCAGTGCCTTGGTATTAGAAGCTATATGTTCTCCCTTTCTCTCTCCCCTTTCTCTCTTGCTGCTGATATTCTTCTAGAGATAAGTTAGGGTGGGGTTTTTTTTTCCCAGAGGCCCAGGGAATGGAGACTGGCAGACTCTTGAGCCCCCAGAGCAGTTTCATTCCACTGGTTGCCCCAGGCTGGTTAAGACACCCCTCTGTGCCCCCCACCTCCCTTCTCTTTCCTACTGCCCTTTGGCCGCTTCTCCTCAGGAATTTGTGCATGAGACCTCCAACCTTAGGGGCATTTGACCTCTCACATGGAGCTCTCTAGTGTTTAGAAAACTCAGGCAAAGTCCAGAAGGGCTTGGAGCAACTAGGAGGCTCAGGCTATGGAGAGTGAGAAATCACCATAAGCATTTCTGACCCCTCTAGCTAAGGAGATTCTTTGCCTGGAGAAAGATGCTTAAGTAGTTCTTTCTAGCTGAAGAACTCCTTGTCTTCCTGGGACCCTACAGTAATGGCACTTGAACTGCTCCTTCAAGGAACCACACTTGGCCATCCAGCCTGCGCTCTTAGTAACCGAGGACCGTGGTGACTGCTGGTGCCATGAATTCCCCCCCTTTTCATTCTCCAAGTTTGGGGTCTACTGAGAAGACCCCTCCCTTTCCCTACTCCTCAGTACCCATGAGGCCCGGTTCTTCATCCCCTCTTCTTTAGGTTTTGGAATTAGTATATGGTACAGCCGCCAACCTCGAGAGGTGAGCTCCCTAAGAGCCTGCAATTCTTCTTACCTGTTCGAAGGAGGATGCCTGTTAATTGCTCCCCAAGCCACCTAAACTAAGCTTTCTTGTTCTAAGTGGGTGCCGCCCCCTGGTGGGGTGGTAGTAACCTTGGCAAGTGACCAGTTAAGCCAGTTCAGGCATGAGGTCCCCTCCGAGTAGGGGTGGGGGTGGGGCTGGGGGCTGGGCTGGGGGAGAGCCTGGAGGCCCCAGGCTCAGCGTCATTTGGCTTTGCCATGATTCCAATGAAGGGAATTTGGCAGCATGGACTAGCAGCCACACATATGGTTTATAGTGATACCTGAGTTCAAGTCCTCATTCTACTGAGATTAGGTGAATTTCCTAACTTTTTAAACCTTAGTTTTCTAATATGTAAAATGTGGGATCTCAGAATTGCTGTGAAGATTAATAAAACAAAAAATTAAAAAAAAAAAACACTTTGTAAACTAAAAATCCCGGCGTAAGTGTCAATTACAAGGAGCGACTACACTCCCACAGCATAACTAACAACTCATGGTTATTTCTTCTACCCTGGAAAACCGAACCTAAGGGAAAAGAAAAACAGCTGTGTAGGCCGGGTCCAAGGAGGGGAGCTCTTTATGAGCTGAGGCTGTGGTGTGGCAGTCTACCCAGAAATAGTGCCAAGGGTCTCAGTCAGCTGTCCCGTTTTCTGTTCTGCCCAATCCCTAGGGCTACTGCAGATCTGATCGCTCGATCTCTTATACCTAGGAGGAGACCCTCTCCTCTTAAAAGCCCCTGTACTTCCTTGTATGCTGACCTCATCGCCTAAGGGCGTACAAGACAATCACAGGGGTTGAAGCTCCCCGATCTCACGATGAGAGCCCCATACTTCTCAACACGAGTTTTCAGAGCATCTAGGCGAGATTTTTCCTCCCAGTTTCTTCATGGAAAGCCGAAGGAACACCCAACCTTGTGCGCTAAAGCCAGCCTTATCTCTCTTTGTTTCCTTCATGACTACTATTCCTCAACTTTCCCCCCAAACTTGGAGAGTCCCTCACTAGAGAGAGTTTCTTGGCATTATCAGGTAAACTGAGGCAGGTATCCACTCATGACCCTTTTTTTTTTCTTTGTGGGTTAGGTCAGCTCCCTTACCCCGTGAATATCACTCTTTTTACCTTTTGCGAACTCCACTCCCTCTTCTTGGGAAGAGGAGTTCTAGAGCAGAACCTCTCCCCTGAGGTATTGCGAGGCGAGCAGGGAATCCAAGTAATCCCACAGGAATGGGAGAAAAGGTGTTGGGGCGGGAGGTGGGGGTGGAGGGAAGGCTAGGTTTATGTGGAGAACCCACACAGCTCCTGCAGTGCATAGGATAAAGGCTTCTCTGTGGGAATAAGTGTTTGGGGCAGCCCAAGCCAACACTTGTGCTGGGAGTGTTGAGCAGTGAGCAGAGAATTCAATTTTCTCCAGGGCCAGGACAGTGTCTTATTCATCTGTGATCCTCCAGCATTAAGCACTGAGCGTGGCATATATACTATGTCCTAAGTACGTGTTTGTCTAATGGACGATTGAAGGTGGACTTCTGGGGTGGGCTGTGTATAAAGGGGGGGGTGTCCCAGAATAGCAATAAGGAGGTGGGGGGGGCCCAGGGGCAGATGGTATTGGGACGGAGGTAAGGGGGTCAGAGTTACCTTCCATCCTGCTGAGCTGTTGCTGTCACCCTTGTCCTTGAAGTAGGGCACAGTGCGGACCATCCACTCATAGATCTGGGCGAGTGTCAGTCGCTTCTCCGGGGCGCTTTCAATGGCCTGGCTGATGAGCTCTGCATATGACTGATTTCCCCAGGCATTCCGGCGGGAGCCTCCCTTCCGAGGACCTGTAACAGCCCCCAGGATCCCGGGCTGGGGGCCCCCTGCCGGTTCTGGGAGCCGGGAGGGCAACAGGATTGGCTCTGAGCGCCCCTCCGTGTGTACCTTCTCTTCCAGACCTGGATCCACCTCGGGCGGCTCGGACGGCTCGGACGGCTGAGTAGCAAGCTCTGGTCGGGGAAGGGGCCAGGTGCAGGAGCGGGGACGGCTCTGGGGTTCGAAGTCGGGATCGAGGTCTATGATCGCGGCAGCCTCTGTGGCTGAATTCTCATTCCCAGGATCCATACGTGGAGCTGGACCTCTGTCGCTCAGCGTTCAGAGGAGCCTGCCAAAGTCCCTCGCGATGCCGCCCCCCAGGGGGGAAGCACCCAGGGCCAGGAGGCACATTCCTGCCAGTCCTCAGAAAGTCTCCGACTTCCCCCTCGCCCCGTACCCTAGCCCCCCAAGCTGTCCCTCCCTTCCACACAACTCTGATTCTCTTCGCGACTACAGCCTGCAGCCTCAGAGCTCTTTCGGAGACACCACCTGTAACCTCCGCCTAGCGAAGGCACTTTTTCTCCAAGCTCTCACTCAGCTTCCTGCTCTTTTAAACCTGAGGCACCGTAGCCCCTCATACATTGCGCTCCCATCAGCGAACGTCTCCTTAGCTGCAGTCCCACCCCCTTTTAAGTTGCTGCCCCCCGGACACTCCTCCCAAATTTCCTCCACCCTAATCACTGCCCTCCCCCACGCCCCGCTCCCCCGCGTCACTTGCCCCTCCCCTGACTCCCCCTCCTCCGTCTCTCCTCTTCCTTCCACTCCTAAGAGGGTCCACGTCCCCTCGGCCCCAGCCTCTCTTATTCCAGAACCAATTCCCCTACCAACCCCCCCCCCCCCCGCCCCCCGGGTTTCCCTTTTGTTTTGCTCCGAGCTGCAGCCCCGCCTGACGTCTCTGTTTACCACTCGCCGAGGCAGCCATCTGCGCACGCGCCTAGACAGTCAGTTGGGAAACCGAGTTCTTCAGTCGGGCCACCCTGCTCAGGCCCGAGGACTGCATTTCCCGTCCTGCTTCGCGGCCAGGAGCCTGATAAGGGCGGCAGGAGAGCGGCGTGGCAGGATATCGGGAGGTGGAACTTTATCAGAAGTTGTTGCCAACTCTTTTTCATTTTTCATCTCTTAAAAATAATTTTCCTCCTCCCCCCGCCCCAGCTTCCTGCCCCCTTCCTTGTGATTCGGCGTCACCTAGTTGGCTGTGTTGAGAGATGCTAGGGCTTTTCCTTCTTTCAGTTAAGAGAGGGCAAAGGGGAAAAAAATGCAGTCTCTAAGAGAAGCAGGAAACTGAGAAGCAAGAAGCAAAGGAATAACTAGGAAACAGGCTGTGAGCCTGTTGAGGAGTCGCGTGGCGGGCAACGTAAACACATGGTTAGCTGGCGGTAGGGTCCCCCCCACCCCTCCTATTGCCCCATACTCAGTTCACACTGACAGTGTGGTTGCTGACCAATCAGCTTTCTCCATTGGCTCTCCTGGTCTCCCTGTAAATATTGATAACCTCCAGGTTCTCGTCTTCGGCGGCTTCACTTCTCATTCAGCGGGTCCCAAACTGAACTCGTTTACCCGCTTCTGTACCCACACCCCTATTCTCTCTGGTCACCCATATCTTTGAATTTGGTGAATGGTTATCCTGATCTACCCAGTCTCCCAAGCTAGACTTAACCGCTC
The DNA here is from genome assembly GCF_021234165.1 of Pteronotus mesoamericanus. NCBI lineage: Eukaryota > Metazoa > Chordata > Mammalia > Chiroptera > Mormoopidae > Pteronotus > Pteronotus mesoamericanus. The sequence goes on along the minus strand of NW_026555108.1, from coordinate 5,060,631 downwards.
ACCTTCTCATCTCTCTAGCTTTCCACATCCAAATCCCTCTTCGAGACCTTATTTATCATTGGATTAAACTGCAGTGTCATCCTCATCGGACCTCTTGCCATCATCAATCTTTACCCCACTACAGTGCGTTTGCTGCTGCCGACAAAGCTATTTTTTTCTAAGAAACCTTCCTGATACTAGCAGCTAAAATGTATGGAACGCGAATTATGTGCCCAGCCCTGTGGCGATTGCTTTCCGTAAACATGAGCTCATTTAACTCCTCAAATCAACCCTGGAAAATAGGTACCACTATTACCCTCACTTTATAGATGAAGACACTAATGCTCAGACATTTAATGGACTTGCCCAGAGTCACACAGCTAGGAGGGAGAACTGGGACCATATCACTTATATGCGATCATATATATGTCCTTGCTTAAAAACTCCTTTGCCCTAGCTGAGGCGACTCAGTGGATCGAGTGCCGGCCTGGGAACCGGAAAAAGCCACAGGTTCGGTTCAGGCCAGGGTGTGAGCCTGGGTTGTGGCCCAGGTTCCCCCGCTGGGGGCGTGTGGGAGGCAACTGATCTACCTATCTCCCGCTCCCGCACATTGATGTTTCCCTCCCTCTCTTTCTTCCTCCCTTCCTCTCTCTCTAAAAGTAAATAAATAAAATCTTTAAAATAAATAAATTTTTAAGAAACCCTCCTTTGATTTTTCCCATTGCCAATGTGACCTAGTTCAAACTTCCCACAGAGGGTTTCTTCAGAGCCAAGCCATTTCTCGCCTTTCTTCCTTCATCTTTTCACTGGGCTCACTAAGTTACAACCAGTCAGAATTTTACACTACTTCCGGGAAATAGCACCTCCACTCTCTACCTTTCCTAGGATGCCCTCCCCTCTCCTCCCCCTCTCCCCAAGTCTCTTATTTGGGAAAACTCATATTTGGCTGTCTCTGTCCCTGTCAGGTGGAGCTAGTTCTTCCTTTTCTATGTTCCCCAGCACTTTGTGCAAGCTTATGTTAGATAGCACAAACCATATTGTATTGTAAGTATCTGTTTGCATGTATGTCTCTTCCACTAAACTGTGAACTTCTTGAGGGCAGAGACAAGTTTTATGTATCTCTTGTGATCCCAGCTTAGGGTCACGTAGTAGACATTCAATCAGTGAACTTGTGTGGATAGTGCCTGGTGTTAGACCATCTGCAGTGTTGCTTGACACATGCTGCTCTGTGGTGACCAGGTGTGTCTCCTGTCAGGAAGGGTTTCCATACAACCTGGGATTTTTCAGAGGCGGCAGCACACTGGGCTTTCAAAGTGACGTCTTGGTTGTGCAGATCCCTGCTTCCTTCTGCTCCGATATGCATGTGTCCTCGCTCTGTCATGGGGAAGGTGAAGAAAAGACCACCTTTCCTTATCTGAAGTCCAAAATAAAAGGATGAGACATAGTTGTTCACAATGCCTGGCAAACGTTTCCAGCACATGCCTCCTACTCCTGCCTGGAGTACTTGTCAAGTGCCGCTCGAGTGGTGAATTTGGTGGAAGAGAGAGCCTAGTGGGCCACTAGGTCACAAGGAGCTCTCGTCTAACTGCAACAGGTGTGGTGGAAGATCATGAAGAGCTGCTGAGACAGGGAAATGGCAGGGTGGGGCAGGCACCTGTCCTGGCTTGAGTTGTATCTTGTATTGTCTCCCTTTGTGCGTTTGTTTGAAAAGGTCCACCTTTCCACCAACTCATGTCCATCACCTCCTTAAATTTCCAATTCAAAGTTCAAAACTTACATGCTCTTGGAAACTTTCCCCGACTAGTCCAACCTGACGGATCACTTATCTACTTTGCATCTCCTGAACCTCCTTGAACTCAGTTTGTATTCTTTAATTTTGTGCTTGCGGACACACGGCTTTTCATTCCTTATTTTTTGCAGATATTTCCTATATTTTCTTTTTTGAAAAGATTTTATTTTCAGAGAGAGGGGAAGGAAGGGAGAAATAGAGGGAGAGAAACAGCGATGTGCGAGAGATAACGTGAATTGGTTGTCCTTCTTGGACGCCTCCAACTGGGGACCTGGCCTGCAACCCAGGCATTTGCCCTGACTGGGAATCGAACCAGCAAGCTTTCAGTCCACAGGCTGGCACTGAATCCACTGAGCCACACCAGCCAGGGTGGCTTTTCATTTCGTAGGGGCATGTCGTTTCCCCAACTACAGTATAAACTCTGCAATCAATCAAAAAATGGTTACTGAGCTTTTCTTGTTAAGATGACAGTATACGTCAAAACTCTGGACAGTTAAAAACAACCATAAACCGTAGGACCAGATGATTTAGGAGGGTGAGCTGCAGGGCCAGTGGAACGGTAAAAACACTATGACTTGAAAGTATGCGTCTTAGAGAGGCCGTGGGTATTCACCTTATTACTGTGGGAGTGTTAGAATAGACAGTATAATATACATGAGTCCAGAGAAAGAGTTAGCAATGTGGCCTTAGAAAATAGAGGAGACAATAGTAGTAAAGAGGAGTAACAGGAGGCCCCCCAAACCACTAGAGTCATAAATGAGGACCAGATATGGCAGGACATGGTGGGGAGGGAGGTGGCACAGGCCTTTTTCCCAGTTGCAGTCTCAGAGTTTATGGTCTCAACTGGCTCCCCATTTACCACTTGTTTTTTTCTCTCTTGAAGGGCATAGAGGTTTGGCTTTCTTGCCTCTTTCCCTGCCACCGCCCACTCTTCTCCCTGGGGGCCACCCCCCCAAGCCTGCTGCCAGACAGGCTTTATTCATTTGAATTGAAAGACATTTCCCCACTTCTCTCTTATCCTGCCCAGCGCTGAAAATGCACACAACCCCCACCTAGGGTTTGTATAGGATTTTTGCTAGTGACTGCAGGGAAAGAGGCAAAGGTTAACGAAAACAGCAATGAAAAAGTTCAAGGAATCTCAGAAAGCACCACCTCAACTTGTCCCTGGCCTTCACAGACACGTAGAAAACATATTTTTAGTAATCTTCTTCCCTAAGACTTCCTTATGTGTTTCTGTGAAAGATTTCTAGCTCTTTTTCTTAGAAGCCAGTACCACCCTTCCAGCCCTGTTGTTGGTTTAAAAAATCTTTTCCTTAGTAAATATTTCTTAGAAGCCTACTATTTTCCAGGCACCAGGCTAGGTGTTTTCATGTAAAGTGCACTTAAATGGACTGAAGCCCTCAGGTTCAGCCCCAAGAAGATCTGATCTGGCGCCACTACTGAGTTCAAGGCAGCATTCAATCCTTTCTGAACCCTGGAAGCCGGTCCGATGCAGTGAAAAGAGCACTAGATCGAGTCAGGAGAGTTGAGTCCTTGTCATAGCTCTGCCACTGACTACTTGAATAATGATACAATGACACTACTATTAATGAGTAACGTGTATCAAGTTTTTAGTATGTGTTAGACCCTGTGCTAAGTACTTTACATGAATCATCTGATTTAATCTACATTCTAAGCATCTAAGTTAAATGCTATTACCATTTTCCTTTCACACAGGAAAATGAGAGAGGGTAAAGGGACCTCCTAAAAGTCCAGAGTTCCTAAGTGGTAGAGCTGAGTTACAAATCCAGGCAGGCTGACTCTAGAACTTCCACAACTCAATTCATGTCTTCTGGCTGTGGTTGCTTCAGTTGTTAAACGGGAATGTTATTAGATCTCTCTAGAGTTTCTCCTAGCTCTAAAATCCTATCTCCTATGATCTTCCATCTGGGTATAGGACCCCAGATTGCCCTTTTGGCCTTAGGTTGCCCTGAGCTTTCACTTCCCACCCACGCAAATTCGGTCCTGGCACCTGTATAAGATCCATAAAGCTTTGTTTCCCAGGTTTTGCACTCCTCTGAACTGACCTTTGAGCTTCCCCTTTAACCTTTCCTGTAGGCCTCTATGGTCCTAATGTTTGAAAGTCCTACTGGCATGATATTTACCAGAGTTCTTAACCAAAAAGTCTCCAATACATGAAAACATGCTTATATTTTAAAATTGCATGAAAAGAGCATATGCTCATAATCGTGTTTCAAATACATTGAGAAGAGATAGAAGTGTCAAAAGGTGTTAACTAACTGGCTATCTTTTTTCTTTTAACTTGCCTAGAGTTTTCCAATTTATTGTGACTGTGTATAACTTTTACATACATTTTTATTGACGTGATGGGGGGGGGAGAGAGAGAGAGATTGATTTGTTGTTCCACTTATTTATGCATTCATTGATTGATTCTTGTATGCACCCTGACCGGGGATCGAACCTACAACCTTGATGTTTTGGGATGATGCTCTAACCAATTGTGAGCTACCCGGCCAGGGCCAACTGTGTATAATTTTTAAACTGGGGGAAATGCTTTATATTTTATCTCTTTCTACAAGGGATTTGAGGCACTTTACCAAAAAAAGAGTACAAATGTCATGAGATTATAGAAATAGAACATCAGAGGCATGGAAAGGGAGAGAGAGCTAATGTGCTATGACTGAACATTAAATTCACCTTCTGGGGCAGCCAGGGGACAGGGGGAACACAGAATCCTTGTTATCAGAAGAGAAGATACATAGCGATTCCTCAAGAGAGACAGATTTTCCTCTCATTAAATTATTTTTTCCCTCAATCGAAAAGACTGGGCTACAGCAAACAAAATTTTTTGAAAGAACTAAACATTTTGAATCCCATTGCCTTCAAACAACTCTCATCTTTGCCTATCAGCTTTCAGTTCTTGTCCACAGACACAAATAATTTTACATGGCTGCAATTAGAGTCTATATGCCATTTTGTGTTCTGTTTTTTTTCAATGAACATATCATAAACACATTTTCATATTTAGTCTTCCAGAGTTATAATTTTTTAACAGCTACATAATGGTCCATTGCGGGCACTAAATTCCATACGAAATATCTCATTTGGGATTAACATAAGGGACAATGTCCTCAGTAACAGTTTCATAACACACACAGAAGAGATTTTCATATTACTTTCTTATAACACCCTGGCTAAAAGCCAAGGGTGTAACATTAAAGCCTTTCTGCAGGGGCTGAGCTAATGTGGCTCAGGCATGTAACTTTCTGGTGCTCTAATTTGATCTGAGGATACAACATAAAATGCCACCACTCCTAAAGGAGAGGATGGATAGAATGCCCTTTACAATACATCCCATAAACATCTGTTCTCACAACCAGGCTTTTGCTAGGACCTCAGAGCCTGACTACATTTATTTTCTGATAAACCCCAGAAATGTTGGTATGCTCCGTTGTTGACTGAGGCAGGATCCATATGTTTTGGAAGCCAGACGAACAAACAGGTGGTTAGGTGACAGGGTTTACACTCTGTCTTGAGAGTTGAGAAGCTTGACCAGTGTTGCTGTCTGCAAGGAAATGTACCCCACATCCCCGTGAAGATAAGATGCAGGTGAAGCTAGGCTTTTCCTAGGACACAGCCTTTGGATCTGAGTTCCACACCAAAGAGGAGGGACTTTTGATCTGAACAACTTTCAAAACCCGTAACCAGTCAAGTGGCTTCAGCATAAGGAGGGAAGTCTCATAAGTATTCCGATGGATCCTCTGGTTTTAGGAATTGTAGGGTCCCGGTGTGTCTCCCAGGCCAAGTTGGCTGCAGAATGGGGTTTTATATTGAAAAATTGAATGTTGGAGACTGTCACCAAAGACAATTATTATAATTTTTTTTAAAAAATATTTTTTTAAAGATTTTATTTATTTTTAGTGAGAGGGGAAGGGAGGGAGAAAGAAAGAGAGGGAGAGGAACATCCATGTGAGAGAGAAACACCAATCAGCTGCCTCTCACATGCCCCCAGTTGGGGACCTGGCCCACCACCCAGGCATGTGCCCTGACTGGGAATTGAACCAGCCACCTTCCATTCACAGGCTGGCACTCAATCCACTGAGCCACACCAGCCAGGACTAAAAATTTTTTACGGAAATGATGTTGAGCTGTTATTTCTGGTACTAATTATATACCAGACCAAAATGCTTCTTAATAACTATACCTCATATGTGATAATACTATGTCAGCAGCATAAAGGTGGATTCATTTTTTTATTTCATTTTTTTATTGTACTAACATTATAGCCACAAAACAAAAACCTTTAAAATAAAAGTTATTTATTTATTTATTTTTAGAGAGAGGGGAAGAGAGGGAGAAAGACAGGCAGAGAAACATCAATGTGACCGAGAAACATGAATCGGTTGCCTCTCGTAAGCGCCCCATATAGGGACTGAACCCACAACCCAGGCATGTGCCCTGACTGGGAATCGAACCAGTAACCTTTCACTTTGCTGGATGATGTCTAACCAACTGAGCCACACTGGTCAGGGCAAAACTTTTTATTTATTTTATTCTTTAAAAGGTTTTTATTTATTCATTTTTAGAGGGGAAGAGAGAAAGAGAGGGAGAGAAACATCAATGTGTGGTTGCCTCTTGCATGCCCCCCACCGGGGACCTGGTCTACAGCTCAGGCATGTGCCCCGACTGGGAATGGAACTGGTGATCCTTTGCTTCGCAGGCTGGTGCTTACTCCACCGAGTCACACCAGCCAGGGCAGGGCAAAACCTTTTTAAAAATAGAAAAATAGAAGAAAATAATTATCCACAATTCAACAATCTTTTTTTTTAAAGTTTATTGATTTTGAGAGAGAGAGAGAGAGAGAGAGAGAGAGACATCAACTTGTTATTCTACATATTTATACATTCATTGGTTGATTTTTCTATGTGCCTTGACTGGGTATTGAACCTGCAAACTTGGTGTATCAGGATGACGTTCCAACCAACTGGGCTACCCAGCAAGGCCGCTCTCCACCTCTCTTAACACAAATGTCAGGGTTTTTGTGTAGTTCCATTATTATTTTAACCACCATATTTTTACATTTTTATAGACATACTGTATATATAAATTTGAGTCCTATTTTAAAATTGTAATTACACCATATGTGAATATATTTTCCTTTAAAAATTTAGACTATTACAGGAAAAACTAAACATCTTGTTGGTCCCTTATCCCATTTACCTTTCCCCTTCTCCCTGAAGTTACCATAGTCATGAGTTTGGTATGTATTCTTCCAGACCTTTTTAAACATAAAGCCTTACATAGGAAAAGTGTAGCATTATTTTGTGTGCAATAAGTTATTATATTCAGCAACTGACTTTTTCACACAGAAATATTTTTGAGATCTGTCTTTATTGATACATCTAGTTCATTCCCTTTAACTGCTATACTGTATTCCTAGTGAATATACCACATTTAGCCATTCCCTAAAGGAGAATTCTGTGTGTGTGTGTGTGTGTGTGTGTGTGTGTGTGTGTGTAGGGCTAATAAGTCTGCTAAACTGCTTTGAGTTCCCAAGTGTCACTGAGCACATTAATGCAAAGAGACAACCTGAAGTAAGAAAAAATAAGTCACTTTAGATGCAGATGCAGAGACGCCTGGTCCCAAATAACTATTCTTTGAGTCCAGAGTTACAGTGCTAACCAAGAGAACTTTCTGTGATGATGGAAATGTTCCACATCTGTACTGTCCAATATGGTAGCCACTAACTACTGTGCCTATTGAGAATTTGAATGAAATGTGGCCAGGCAACCAAGGCGCTGAAGTTTTAATTTTATTTCATTTAAATTAATTTAAATTTGCCCTCGCTGGTGTGGCTCAGTGGATTGAGTGTGGGCCTGCTAACCAAAGGGTCGCCAGTTCGATTCCCAATCAGGGCACATGCCTACATTGCGGGCCAGGTCCCCAGTGCGGGGGCGGCGCAAGAGGAAACCACACATTGATGTTTTTCTCCCTCTCTTTCTCCCTCCCTTCCCCTCTCTAAAAATAAATAAATACAATCTAAAAAAATAAAAATAGATTAATTTAAATTTGGTCATATGTCACTAGTGGCTACTGCATTGGCCAGTGCAAGACTTTAGCACAGGGTAGTGGAAGTCACAATATTTTATACCACAAATTACATCATCAGGAGCTCTAAGACAATTGTACCGCACCCTACAAAGGTCAATGGATAATGCTAAGATCTTGTATTGGTCTTTTTACATGTCCCTCTTTTAAGGTTAAGTCTCTTTGTTCCAGGTTTCCAGATGGGTTAAAAGATGGATTATCATATGGAAAAAACAAAGTTGCTAGAAAGCCTGTCTTTCTGGGAAATGACTGTACTCAAACCAAACCATGTCGAAATTCATTTCTAATCCCAACACCCTCAGTTGACATTTAATAAACTAAAATCCCCCATCAGTCATTCCACTAGCCCAGTAAAAGCTTCAAGGATGACAGAAGTAGTACACAAAGTCAACAGAATAGTATAAACATCTTATGAAAATGGTCTTGGCCATGAGCCAGCATTGTTCCGTGAGTCGAGTTACGTGTCATAGATGGGGTTTAGACCCAAAGAGAACTTATCTACTTTCTTGTTTACCATAAATGATTCCCCGAATCCCCATCCAGATCTCCTTTATCACTCAGAAGGTTCCTGACTGTCCCGCATAGCCTGCTAAATCTATAACTCACAGAGATAGGCACGTGGTTGTGCAATTTGCTTCAGGAGTAGGCTCCAGAATGTCCAGATTTAGTGTCCAGCTGATCTTCTCTGGCAGCATCAGGCAGATATGACAGCACATGTGAGCTGAAGAAATACACAGCCGGCCCCTGGGAGAAGCAGTGAGACATGAGGCACAAATTCACACTTAATACGGACAATAATAAAGTAACATGAAAAATATGCTAACTATGCCCGTTATAAAAATCCGTGACTAGCTCCTCTTTTTCATATTGGCGCCAATGTATGAAAGTATATGTACCTATCCTCTTGTCTTTCCCTCCCCCTCCCATTTCCTGTTCTTTTTTGTTTACTTTCTCTGATCTCTGCTTAGTCTCTCCTTTTGCCTCTGACAGTCTCCACTGCTGATCCCCTTCTTTTCCTGAGGTCATTCTTACAGCATTCTTCCACAAAGTCATGAATTCAGTTAATCCACACGTGGTATCAGGCTATTAGATATAAGTTAAAGAGAAAGGAAGCTTAAACACAGTCCTGTTTTACTTGTGATTGTGGTCTGGTATACAAGGTGATTTTTACCTAGTCGAAGAATTTTTATTTTAAACCTTTGAAAGAAAGTCCGCCATCCATGTATAGGAGTAATGCATATTTATTAAAGAAAGATTGTAAAATACAGGAAAAAAATTAAGTACCCGTAGTTCTATCATCCAACGATTACTTCGGGTGATATCTCTTTCCAGTATTATTTTTTTCTTCTACATAGATCTTTAAAAAACATTGTCATAATCACACTATATGCATAATTTTGTATTTTTGTTGTTTCCCACTTAACATATAAGGATGTTTCCAAATGATTACACAGGTTCATCACTATAATTTTAGTGCCTGCACAATATTCTATCAGTTGTGTGTAGCATAGTTGAATCATTTCCCAAGAAAAGCTGGCCATTTATCTTGAAGTAGTATTAAAATGAGGATTTTCATAAGCATTAATTGCCAAGGATCTACGTTAAGGACATATAGATTGTCCCAAAGCAGTAACTGCCCACGTAATCACAGGAAAATGATAGGTCAATGAAAGCTGCAGTTTTTCAGAGACAGTAGCTTTCTCCATAAAGTTTAAGAGAGTGTAATAGTAGTGAATCTTACAATAGTGTCAGAACCTCCCTCTCTATGATGACAGCCTGGTGTGACAGAAAGAAAACAAATAATTTGGAACCAGAATTCTTTTTTTAAAAAAATATATAATCTTTATTATATTTTCCATTATGAATTTTTTCCTTTATTCAATAAATACTAATTGAGCCCTGGCTGGTGTGGCTCAGTGGACTGAGCACCAGCCTGTGAACGAAATGGTCCCTGGTTCGATTCCCAGTCAGGGCACATGCCTGGGTTGCAGGCCAGGTCCCAGGTGGGGGGTGTGTGAGAGGCAACCACACATGGATATTTCTCTCCCTCTCTTTCTCCCTCCATTCCTGTCTAAAAATAAATAAATAAATAAAATCTTTTAAAAAATTTAAAAAATAGTAATTGAGTGCCTGTTATATGTTAGAGACTGCAGATATACCAGTCAGAACAATAATGTGCTTGCCCTCGTGGAGCGTAAAGTCTAGTGAATTTCCAGGCAATCAAACAAGTAATTACATACACCATGATAAATACTGAGGTTGGGGAAATATAGGAGGCTACATATTTTATTTATTTTTTTTAAATTTTCAGACAGAGAGGAAGGGAGGGAAAGAGGGAGCGAAGCTTCAATGTGTGATTGCCTCTCACACGCCCTATACTAGTCTCTGGGCCCACAACACAGGCATGTGTTCTGACTGGGAAGCGAACCACTAACCCCTTGGTTTGCAGTCCGGCACTCAATCCACTGAGCCACACAAGCCAGGGCTTAGTTCCATTATTTTAGTCTTAAATGGAAGCTGCTTTGAGTCTGCCCTATGCATGTGTGATTCAGGAGAAGTCTTGGGGAGAATCTATGCAAATAATTCAGGGCTTCTCTTCTCAGGATCTCTTTCTGAGCCATCCTCTCACTTTTTAGAGACTGTTGTTGCCCCAGGCCCTGTCTTCTGTTTCTCCCGGCTTAAAATGATGAGACTTTCCTAATATAATTTTAGTGGTATGGCTCAGTGACTGCAGCCTGCCCTCAGGCTAAAACCATAAAAATGGGAAACTTGGCCCACGCTGTTCCTAAGTTCCAACCTTCCTCCAATATCTGCCTGCTCTTGTTCACTCTATGGAGTTTTCAGGTGTGTACAGTTTGTCCTGAGTTTATAGTTGTTATCTGTTGAGAGTTTACTCCATCAGACTTGAGAATAGAACCTGTGATAATCAGATGAGCTTACGTCATATTTTGGGGGGGAAATCATAACCCTCAAATTCTATCTCTTGTACATTTATCATTTCTCCATATTATTGCCCATATTTCCTTCTTGCTTCAGAGGGAGAAAAGGCTAATTTGTTTACTTTCTCCCTTTTTCCCATCACCTCTTTTTTGGGGGCAGGAACTATTACTCATCCATCCGCTCTTTCAGGTGTTCCGCAAGTAAGTATGAGCTAATTTGTGCTCATGATGTAAGAGTAAGTAAAAGTAAGACCCTACTTCGCTGAGACTGCTCTCCCTAAGGTCATCAAAGGTCTGACTTCTTATTCACCATATCAAATAACTTTTTCTCATTCTTATGGTCTCTAATTTCATTGCTCCATCCTTCACTGGTTCTGACCAGCTTCTCCTTAAAACTAATTGTCTTCCAGTTCTCTGACCTCATTGATTTCTCCTCTCATTTTCCAAGTAGAAGAATTCTCAGACTTTGTCCTTGGTTTCTGTCTTCTCTTGTCCTTGGCAGTATTACTCAATCTTAGTGTTTCAACTACCACTTCCACGCCCAAGATTCCCAAGTCTTTATCTTTAGCCCTGACCTCTCTCCAGGGATTGAGACTTGAATTTCAGCTGTCTACACCTGGTTAGCTAACAAACATGTTAAACTGCACGTAGTCAAAATTCAATGCATTATCTAGCCCCCAAAGCTACTCTTCCTGTGTTTCCTATTTCAGTGAATTCCTGATACTGGAATCATATAATTAAATAAGAGCTGGATCATGGCTATTGCAAACGGGATTTTTGCATTCGTTTGACAATAGGGAAACCTCTACGGTCCCTTCCAGTTACGTGATTCTATTAGGTTCCCAGCACAGTGCTAGCCATTTCTTACAAGGAGCTCACAGTCAAATTGGAGAGAAGACCATGGAGTGATAACTACTTCTGACTTCAAATGCAGCAGGAACTCAGAGAAAAGAGTGTACATTGAAGTAGTAAGAGTAGACTGAGCTAAGTTCTTCCAAGGTAAAAGCTGTGTCTTCTATTTCATGTTCATCCCCACAGCACTATTCTCCACACATTGTAGAAACTCCATAGACTCTGAACGATTTTGTAATCATTATTAATGTTTATTGAGTACACACTGAGTGAATAGTTTTTCTCTAAATGATGTGGGGGTTAACCAAAATTTGATGCAGTTTCTGACCTTCTTCAATCAATCAGTCAACCAACAAATATTTACTGAGTGCCTGTTATTTGCAATACACTGTGCTAGGATGCAAGATGCAAGAGCAATAGAAGTCTTACTCTCTTCCCTTAGGGAGTTTACAATGTGGTTGGTAAGAGGAGACATAAATGCACACAAAGCTAATTAAGAATGTGAGTCAGAGCCAAATGAACATTATAGACAATAAATCTGTAAAAATTTTTAAAAGTGCAGATTACTGTACACTGGATGGATATGGAAGCTTTATGGAGGAGGGGGGGACCTATGCTGGGCTTTGAGGGTTGGGCAGAAATTAAATAGGCTTGAAGTTCTCATAGTTATTAAGAAGATAGAATTCAACACAAACATTTTGAGGCTAAAGACCAAACAGATGAAGAACATCTACGCAGGAGTAGGGAGCCTACACTAGAATGTTACTGAGCAGTTAGTGACATCCTACCCATCTCCAACATACACATTTTTTGGGGGGGCTTCCTTTCTCTCCTTTTTCCTTTTCTAATATTTTTTCCACCTTACTTCCTTTACGGTAGCATACTGGGCTAAAAGAATCTTCTGTGAGAGGCAGGTTGAAAAAACCTGGGCTCCAAAACGTGACTTTACCACTTATTATAAGCCTCCTGTGCCTCATCAATAAAATGCAGATACAAAAATAGCACCAATGTCCTAGGATTGTTTTGGGGATTAACTGAGTTAAAATATATAAAGTGCTTAAGGAGTGTTTGGCACATAATGAGTGTTCAATAAATGTTAGCCTTTTTTAAGGGAGGAAGGCTGGCTAATTGCAACATTATTATCTTTCCAGGTCTTATTGTTGCTAGAAAATTCAGTATATAATTAACCTGTGTGGAGCCGGAGGCCACACTCTTGTCAACTAAGGAGTTAGGTCTTTAGCAACCCCTGATAAGCACGCAGGGACACTGACACACTTAGGTCGCAATACTTTTACCCAGATTGTCCTCACCCCTAGGCAATCCAGAGATACTTTACTAAAATAAATACAATCACTAAACTTAAGTAGACAAGTTGAATATTTAAAGGACACTTCATCAACATAGGGAGGGAATTGACAACTTTCAGGAGGAATTTAAAGTACAGACTATCCCAAGGGAGGTGCCAGGTGAAATTAGGGTTTAAATGAACCTCAAGAAGGGGAGAAGTCACTAATGGTAGTAGGCAGCTGGATGGGTGTGTATGGAAGGAGAGTGCGCACCACAGAAAGGCCTTTCCACTCTGGGTCCACATTCCCTGGAGTACAGGCTGTATGTTATGAGGGCTGCTCTCTGGTTTTCCTCACTGCATAACCTCTTTTGTACTCAGACCCTCCCTTCCTTTACTCCCTCCCTGCAGTTCCAGGCCCCTGTTCCCAAGAACACAAAACACCCCAGATTATAGGGGCTTTTGGTTTGCCATTTCCTCAGGACAGCCTGAGTAAAGACTAAAAATTCTTGTCAGTATGGTTGCATAACATTGAGGCGGAGGTTGTGCAACCTCCTTCGGAAAAAAATGTAAGGGCAGGAAGATAGATAGGTGTCTGTCTGATTAAGGTACAGTATTGCCTGTGCGCAGCAGGATGAACTAATGAGGTTCCTTCCATTTTAAGGGTTGTTAATCTCTATCTCATATATATATATATTTCCCACTCTGGGCTCTTTTTGGCAAAGAATGAACCTGGTCAAGGAAACTCAAAAGAGGAAAATGGGCATCGCTCACATGGAGTTCTGATGTCACCTGTTTGCCACGAGATTAGATTCAGCTAATATTTTTTTTTCGGTGGGATAATTGAGGTACAGAGGATAACTGTGTCTTGCCCGATGTCACTTGATAACTGTGAAGCTCTGTGCCTCGCATGAAAAGCAGAAAGTGGTGTGTGTGTGTGTGTGTGTGTGTGTGTGTGTGTGTGTGTGTGTGTGTGAGCCAGCTGGTAACAGCTGTTATTTTGTTATTACAGCAAAGGATTTAATTAGCCCAGTACCCTCCACTCTCCTCTCTCCACCCTATGAAATCTCTTTTTAAAAAAAAAAGCCGTATATTTACACCTCATTGTGAATTTAACTTGCACAGTTCTCCTAGCGCTGTTTGACTTTAGGCCTTACCCCTTACCTGTGTATTCAACTTCTCGCTTTCCATGAAATCCTCCCCCGCAGCTACGAAACAGTTAAGTCTCCTCCCTCACTAACAGACAAACCCTTTGACAATGCATTGCCCTCTAGCATTGCTTTTTCAGGCGAGCCTCTCAAAAGAATGGTTGCTACTAGATGTTTCCACTTTCCCCCCCATTTAGTTGTTAATTTACTACCATCAGGGCTCTACCTCTAGTGCCCCTCTGAAAGCGCTCTCATTTAGGTCATTGTCAAATGGAGTGGGGCCCTTCGGCCTTATCTCATTTGACTGTTCTACTGTATTAAACATGGTGGACCACTGACTTGCTCCTCTAAGGGACACTTTTTATCCCTTCCCTCCAGCTCACCCTTGTGTGCTTGTCTTCTCTTTCTACCTCTCTGACCACTCCTTCCTGGTCTCCTTCACAAGCTTTTCTTTCTGGGCCTGCTCCTTATTTTTTTTTTTCCTCAAAGGCAAATAGTCCTATTTTTTTTTTCATTTTAAAAATTTATTTATTTTTAGCGAGAGAGAGGAAAAAAGAGAGAGAGAGAAGCGTTTATTTGTTATTCCACTTATTTATGCATTCATTGTTCGATTCTTGTATGTGCCCTGAAAGGATTGAACCGGAAACCTTGGCATATCTGGATGGTGCTCTCTAACCAACTGAGCTACCCGGCCACAGCTAATTTCTTCCTGATTAAAAAAATAATATGTTCACTGTTTTAAAAACTATAAACAAAAACATAAAATCCAACCGAAACCCCACCACACAGAGGAAACCACTGCTAACACTTTGATTTATATCCTTCTAGTCTTTACAAATTATGTCATATTCAGTAATACAAATGGTATCATATTTACAATATTTTTACCAGCTTTTTTCACTTTTTCATGCGCATCATTTCATTTCTTATCAATGAGTATAGACTATTACTTGAAATGGATACATAAGAGAACCTTGAATTTGGCCATTTACAGGAGAGACTGAGTTTTATGATGGAAGTGACTGAGTCACAAAGCCTGTAAAACACAGAACCCACTACTCCTTTGTAAGACTTGTCATATGAGCAAGTTCACAAACTAGAAAAAAATGGCTACAAAAATATTACACTGTATAAAATGAGCAATTATTTGTAAAGACAAGGTCCATATTCTGGTATCCTTATGTGAGTATCTGATTATTTTCTCAGAATCAATTATTGAAAGTGAAATTTTGAGTCAAAAGTTTTGATAAGTAATATTAAAAATATTTTTAAAATACAGCCCTGATTGGTGTGGCTCTGTGGCTTGGGCATCGTCCTGCAAACTGAAAGGTCACTGGTTTGATTCCTGGTCAGAGCACATGCCTCAGTTGGGGGCCAGGTCCCTGTTTGGGGTTGCACAAGAGGCAACCGATCAATGTCTCTCTAGCACATCGATGTTTCTCTCCCTCTCTTTCTTCCTGTCTCTAAAAATAAGTAAAATCTTAAAAACATATTTTTTAAAACACCAAAGTACTTAAACATAAATGAGAAGAAAATGAAAAAGAACTCTCCCTGCTGTCTCTGACTCCCGTTCTCCAGTTTTGCTGTCCAGGGACAACCAGTATTACAGGTTTCTTGAGGTCAAACGTTTTTAAAAATACACAATGCCAATTTGCCCCTCAGAAAGGCTGTACAGATTTATACTCTCATTGACCCTACATGCCTTCACCAATTTTAAAATCTTCTCTCCTTGCCTCTTCACATTTTTTCCTTCCACACTGTATGCTGACTCCCAAATCTCTAATCATAATCACAGCCTTGAGCTCCAGGCCAGTATTTCCAGCTGCCTGCTGGACAATCTCCATCTGGATGTCCTACAGACACCCCAGATTTATCTGAACTGAGCTCATTGTCTTCCCTCCCAAACTTACTTTTCTCTCTGCAATTCCAATGTTCAGTGTTTGTTGGTGGTACCAGCATCCACCTAGTTATATAAATCAGAAACCTAGGAGTCCTTTTTCATTTTCCCCCCTCTCCCCTCAAGTATTAATAATAGCTAATAGTTACTGAACACCATCACCACATATTCCAACTGTTATTGGCGATACTCTCATAATTAGTCACATTCCATTCCAAATAGATCTTCCATGTTGCCTGCAAAATAATCCTTGTAAAACACAAATCTGATTGTGTGTTTTCCCTGTGGAGACACTTCAGTGGCTCTCTATTGCCTACATCATAAAGCCTGAGATACTTTGCTTAATATAGAAGGATCACCCTCGTTTGCCCATCCCCAGACAGCCTACTTCTCTAAGAACTTTCATTACACCCTCTGAATCGACAATAATTGCTTAAAAACATCATGCTGTAGCTTATCAGGATGACTTTGCATGTTACTCTCTCTGTAGAAAATTACCTTTCCCCATTTCTACTCCTATTCGTCCTTATGTGTTTTCACGTCTGTGAAACTCAGATATTTCCTCCTCCAGGAACATTCCCTAATTCCTCCAGTTATTCATGTCCCATGTGCTGCTTTGAACATTTGCTTATTTTGTATCTCTCATATTATATTAGTTTTATTTACTTGT
Organism: Pteronotus mesoamericanus; assembly: GCF_021234165.1. Lineage (NCBI taxonomy): Eukaryota > Metazoa > Chordata > Mammalia > Chiroptera > Mormoopidae > Pteronotus > Pteronotus mesoamericanus. The sequence goes on along the minus strand of NW_026555108.1, from coordinate 5,043,964 downwards.
CTCCGTTTCTAGAATGCTAGCTCTTTGAGGGCACTGAGTCTCTTATTCAATTCTAGGTCTTTTAGTGTTTAGCAGGGTGCCTGGCACATAAGTAGTTGCTCAGTAGATACTGGTTAAACTGAATTAAATAACTTAATTGTGAAATTTTAGGGCCTTGTACTCTGTTGAAAGAATTTCAGCCATTAGTGATATGGAAACTTTTTTTTTCTGAGCAGAAGGCAGGTGCAAGGAGGAAAAAAGAAAGACCTAAACTCACCCCTCTTAATCTGGGGCACTAGTCCTTCATGCGGGCCATGTGTAAATTAGTTATATAAATATTTATATTTCCATAGACATTCTCGAGGAGACATGTATTCTATCTCTATTGTGGGCTGCAAGCAACCTCAGAGTAGTGACAAGTATGGGGTTCTGCAGAGTAGAGAATAGAAGGTATGAAATAAATGCCCTCAATTTGCTGAGAAACCTATCTGAGTAAAACCTGGGTTCACTTCTACGTGGCTACAAGTGGAGGATGAAGATATGCCCAAATGTTCCTGAAAAGTGAGAAGGAGAAATCATCTTTGTTTACCCCATCGTCGCTGCTTCCCCCGGCACCATAGGTAGTTCTCACTGCGTGCTCAACTGCGCGTAGCAGGCATTGAAATTCTCTGTGGCATGAGTGGCGGGGCTGCGTTCTAGGTTGTCAATACTATCGTTGGAACCCCACCCTCTGGAAGTCACCCTTCTATTTTCGCGCAAAACCCTGACTTATTCAGGTCACGGGACTTCGGCCTATCACTGTGGAACCCTTGCGTGCAGGGCAGTACCCACTGCTGATTGATACACGCACGGTCTAAGGCAATCTCTCGCGTTGAGGAGCAGCGATTGGCGGATCCTGCCGGTAGTGCTTCCCAGGATACTGGGTGGCACGTTCCGGGGATGCAGGCTCCCGGGCGGCCACCCACAAATACCGCCCGGAAGCCTGAATAAGGCCTCCTGGGTGCAGTACTCCCAGCCGCCAGCTAGGCCGCTATTCAGAGTGCCGGGCCCCGAGCCGGACGACGCGCGCGCTCGTGCGTGCGTGCGTCGTGCGTGGGCGCGCGTGCGCGGCGCCGCAGTCTGTGGGTTGGCTGGTTATTTTGCAAGCGGGAGGGGCCGTGCGCGCTCCTGCCTCCGGCTTGTGTCCCCCACCCCCCCTTCCCTGGTCCCGGTCTCTCCTTCGGAAAGATGTCGGACACTGCCGTAGCTGATACTCGGCGCCTCAACTCGAAGCCGCAGGACCTGACCGACGCTTACGGGCCGCCAAGTAACTTCCTGGAGATCGACATCTTTAATCCACAGACGGTGGGCGTGGGCCGCGCGCGCTTCACCACCTATGAGGTTCGCATGCGGGTGAGTCACGGGGTGAGGGAGACAGCTGAGGGGAGGACCGGGCAGCTGGGCGGGGAGGGAGGGAGGGGAAGGCGGGGGGAGGCTGCCGCGGGGGCGCCTAACGGTGGAGAAGACACATGAAGGCGACATTTGGGGGTCCAGGGCTGAATAGGTTTGGAGAGAGGTCAGCAGACCCAGTTGTGGTCCGAGGATTCAGAAAAGTCCTGAGGGGGACATAAGACCGGGGTGAGGGAAAACAAGTACCCATGAGCAAGAAGTGAAGCATGGTTCGACAGGGTGGGGAGGATGGAGAAGCTGAAAGTGAGCAATTCAAGGAAATAGGAATCGCGACTGTAGCCACAGAAGAGGGAAGGAAGCGTGGAAGAGGGCTGGGGGATGGAAAGCCAAAGGCGAGATATCGCTAGGACCCCTAACTAAACTAGGTTGTGGGAAGTCAGCCGGAAGAGGGAGGTCAGGAAGGCCCGTCTTCTTACTAATGAGGTCTCCCTGGGATGATGGAGTTAAAGCAAAACCTGGATTAAAAGGAAGATGAGATTCCACGAAAGGGAGACAGTAGGCTTGGTGGAGAAGGAATGATAAAGGGAGTCTCCTTGAGACTGAGTGCTTTGCACGCTGATGTAGAATTAGCATCTGAAGGAGAGAAGTGTTTTGTGCTTAAGTTTTCTCAGGGATTCATGGATTGTCAGTTGCTGCTCTCCTGCTTTGCTTATCCTGTAGATTTGAAATCTCTAGAATGTTTATTTCAATATCTATGGGCTCTCACTTGGATTTTCTGTATATGAGTGTCCATTTGCCCTTTCTCTCCTAGATTAACCTTTGGATTCAGACCCTGGTCTGTAGTTACTTTAATATCCGACATTTCAGGACTTCCCTGGAGTGGCTTCTTCCAGTGTACACTGCAGAGGACTTTACTCTCTAGTTTTTAGTCCACAATGCAAGGATGGAATGTGCAGGTAGAGTACGTGGTTTGCAGGTTCTTTGCCAGTTGAAGTGGTTACAGGCAATAAAAAAAAAAGTTTGAGAACGATTTTCTAATTCTCCTTATGTTTTCTTCTCAGACTAGAGAGCCAGACTATTCTCTCTGGACAGCATGCTGCCCAAACAGCATTTGAAGACCTAAACGAATGTATGTGCTTTCATTTTTGAACCAATGAGTTGAATGAAAGCATTTGCTCTCCTACTGGGCATTGAAATCTAACTGAGAAATGATAGCCTCCAAATTCCAAGTTTGGCAAAGTCCAAACTGAAGAAAGAGAAGTGAATAGCAAACCATGAGAACACTCATCTATATAAGAACTATTTGAAATCATCTTTTTGGGGAAGATTGGAAGTTAGATCCCTCAAAATGAGATAAAAGCTAGGAAGCCTGGGCATAACTTGTTCAGTGTAAGGACTCTGCTGTGGAGTTTCAGAGACCTTGTCTTGAGGCATTACCCAAGAACCTTAGGAAGTATGAATGAAATAGCTCTCTGCTCCAGGCATTCTAATAACAACAGGGACTGTTCATCTAGTGCCTACTGTGTGCTAGGCACTGAATTAGGTTTTAGTTTCCAGGTCTTTACAAAAACTCCATTTTACAGATAAGAAACTGAGGAGAAATGCAATTGAAGTAACTTGCCCAAGTACACAAAGCTAATAAGTAGCAGGGCTGGGATGTGAACCCAGGTCTGTCTGATTCCGAAGTCCATCATGCACAGTAGTGTCTGGCAATGCTTACTTTAGTGTGCAAGTATTTCTACCCATCAAGCTTTTCTTCAATTCTTTGCACAGTTTATAATGTAGAGTGAGTGATAGGGTTGGCGGCAGTTCCTAGTTCTGTGGGACTGAGTTAATTTGTATTGTTTATGTCAGTACATATTGCTATATAGGGTTTTAACATTTTTGTTGAACTCTGTTTTGAGGAAAAATTGGTACAAATTATTTGGTTTTAAATTGCTATTGGAAGTGATTGGTCATAGTAGGCATTATAGGGAACACGAGACTCAGAGAGTGGGTTTTGAGAGTTAGGCATTGTGAGTGGTAGAAGCAGATAGCACTGACTTTTTTTCCCTTCGTATATTGGCTAAATCTTTCTGAAGCTGTTCTCTTGCATTTTGCTCAGGAAAGAATTCTTTCCCTCCCTCCCTTCCCCCCAAGATACAAGGAGTCTGGAGAGGTGTCCTGGTGACTTGGCATAATGTGTATGGAAATTTTCAAATGTCAGTTGTCCTGTGGACTTGAACTTTGTTTCTTCTCTCTCCATTGACTTTGGGTGGATCAGAGCCGAAGGACTGTATATCCTATACTACACAGTCCTGTCCTTTTCCTGTGGTTTGGAGCTTGGAGCTGGGAGGCTCTCCTAGAACATAGTAGCCCCTTCCTTAGATGGCTAGGTGCTGAGATGAAAGGCCATTATTGCCACCATCCTGTGGAAATAGGGAAAGAATAGCATGTTTGTGAGTCAAAGGGGGAAGTTTACAAAATGGCGATGGGTGGTTTCGTTGTGTCTTGAAGAATCTACTCAGCATTTTTTTTCTTTGGTTCTTCTGTTGGCTTTTGTAAAAGCTTACTAGTTAAGGTTCCACTTTTAAGGAGCACAGTATTCGTAATGAACTGTGGTAGGAACCTAGAATCACGTGATACTGAAGAGTTTTTTTCTTGTAGGATTCCCTCCCCAGTTTTATTGAGATATAATTAACATATAATATTGTATAAGTTTAAGGTTTATAATGTGATGATTTGATACACATATTTATGTACCTCTTTCAGGATTCTGAGAATGTTCTCTATAATGTTTTATCCTGAAGAGTTAATACATGCACATGGTACAAAATTCAAAAGGTATAAAAAAGATACCCTGTAAAAATTGTCTCCCTCTCTCCGCCCTCCAGAGGTTCCTCTTTCTGAAGAAGCCACTGTTTCCAGTTTCTTATTTAGTCTTCTAAAGGACAGTTTAGATAGTAAAATATTACTTTACATATATCTCATACCACTTGCAGTCATCAACATTCTGTGGACCTCGATCCTGGGTATATTTGTAACTAATCAAAGTCAGCTAGTTACTTGGCTTTTGCTGACCTAAAATAGCTAAACCTGGATCCCGATATGATAATTTCCAGACTTGGTAACTACAGAAGCATGATGTAGTGAGGACTGTGTGAACCTCTAGCATAGCTCCAAGATGCTTTATTCCTGACCTGAGGCAGTTGCGGAGAAAGGACAGAAACTAGTCCCTTTTATTTCCATTTGCTCATCTGAACTGGCTGCTGGGAAATAGTCACTATTAATACATGTGGTTGGCCCTTTCTATTTAGAACTTGTAGACAAGAGTGAGGATCAGGGCTTTTTGTTTATTGGGGATTCATGTTGCCATAAGAGTCTTAGGAAAATTCTCAATGATTAAGATGTGGGAGTAAGCTGTGTTAAGACAGCCAAATCTAATTACTCTTTCTGCTACACTTTCTAGGTTAGGAAAGAGTAAACATATATAGGGCCTCTAATAATCAACTGAATATTTATCGAGTAACTTGCATAGTCTGCATTTAAGGGGATGCACAAGTAGTCATGGCTCCTGATTTCAATGAAATTATACTTAGGTAGCAAGATGAACAAAATGCATAAAACAGGTGTGTCAGGCAGTACTAAAGTATAATTGTTGTAAGAGTTCAGAGGAGAGGCAGACCAATAAATTCAACTGGTATTGTCAGGGAAGACTTCCCGGATGAAGTGGGATTTGAGATTTATGGAATGGAGAGGATGTGGACAGGAAAAATAGAGGAAGGCATACCTTGAAAGTGCTTATCTCGTGGTCTTTACAGGGAACTTAAATTCACTTTTCAATGGAAAATGTAATACATGCACATGATAAATTCAAATTGTACAATGAAAAATGTGACCCACCCATTCCAGTTATCTAATTTTATTCTCCAAAGTCACTATTACCAGTATCTTTTTATAAATATTTTATTAATAAATATAAATGTATGCACATATACCAATCCCTTTTTTTTTATTAAATGTAAATATATTGGTGTGACATTGGTTAATAAGATCATACAGGTTCCAGGCATACCTTTTTGTGATACAGGATTGCATATTGCATTGTGTGCCCACCACACAAACTCAAACCATTTTCCATCACCATATATTTGGCTCCCTTTACCCTTTACTACCCTACCCATACCCCTCTCTCTCGTAACCGCCGTACTGTTGCCTGTCGGTGTCTCTGAGTTTCAGCTTTGTATCTCACATATGAGTGAAATCGTATGGTTCTTAGCTTTTTCTGACTCACTTATTTCACTTAGCATGATATTCTCAAGGTCCATCTATGCTGTCGCAAATAGTAGTATTTCATCTCTTTTTGTTGTTCAACCATAGATTTAATAAATACTATTGAGCCAAATAACACACTAGAATATAAGAGGGTACAAAATAAAGACCTTGTGAAGCTTTGCAATATAGCCGTAAAGGTTATGGAGAACAAAGAATGGCCCTAAAAGGAGACTGGAAGTTGAAGACAGTGGGTCATCCATCCATTAACCGTGTTTCAGAGCCTGAGAGCCTCACACAGCTAATGCTCCGCCAAGTAGCGAGGACACAGTGGTGAAAATAAAATGCCCTGTTTGTGCCTCAGGGGAATTAGACACTAGTTGAAAGGACAAATAATTAAACAAGAAACAAACAAAGTATTAGTCACAAGTAAGCCTAATTTTGATATCAGAAATCATGATTATGGTAGTTAAGTTACAGGAAAAAGTGCCTAGCACAGAGCACGCACAAAATGCTTGTTGTTTTTAGTAAACGAAACAGCTTGTGTGTTGAGAGGACTGACTTACAAACAAAAGTAAATTGTAATGATTTCAAGAGCAAAGAAGGTTAACAGAAGTCTGCATTAATCATATAGCCTTGAGTTAAGTACAAGGTCCTCATCCCCATCTCTGTGGGTCCGCTTTGTCCAGCTCAGACTTGAGTTTTCTCTACTAATTTCACTGTCTAGGAAAGCTCATTAAGAGATTTACCTGATCAGACTAAATGTTTCTTCCCTTAATTCATCTCATTATACTTCCAAACACTCCAGTGCTGGCCTAAACATTTGAATTTCATAGCTTCCATTAATGCAAATAGGATCTCATCAAAGTCTAAAGATCCCTAGGAGAGCTGAGATTGAATATCTTCATCTGAATGCATAAAATAGCAGCTGCTCCTGGGATATTTCCCTTGTTTACAGTGTTTCCTTCAGTCAGAGGTGAGCTCATGCACGCTGTGAAAAATGAATGAACGCATTTCAGATTTGCTTAAGTGCCTGGATGAAGCCCAGTATTTCATCTTTTCCTCTGGCTGAGTGGTATTCTGTTGCATATTTGTGCCACATCTTCTTTATCCAGTCCTCTATTGAAGGACGCTTTGGTTTTCTCCATGTCTTGGCCACGGTGAATAATGTTGCAATGAACATAGGGATACGTATATCTTTGTGAATAAATGTTTTTGAGTTTTTCAGGTAGATATTCAGAAGAAGGATGACTAGGTTATATGGTAACTCTATTCTTAATTTTTAGAGGCACCTCCATCTGTTTTCCATAGTGGCCGTGCCGGTTTATACTCCCACCAGCAATGAATGAGGGTTCCTTTGTCTCCACAACCTCTCCAACACTTGTCTTGTTGATAATGGTTATTCTAACAGGTGTGAGGTGGTATCTCATTGTGATTTTTATTTGCATTTCCCTTATAGCTAGTGAAATTGAGCATCTTTTCATATATCTGTTGGCCATTTATATGTCTTTTTGAGAGAAGTATCTGTTCAGGTCCTCTGCCCACTGTTTAATGGGATTGTTTGGTTGGTGTTGAATTGTATGAATTCTTTATATATTCTGGATATTAAGCTCTTGTTGGAGCTGTTGTTTGCAAATATCACCTCCAATTAGGTTGTTTGCCTTTTTGTTTTGTGAACGTTGCCTTTTGCTGTGCAGAAGCTTTTTAGTTTGATATAGTCCCATTCATTTATTTTTGCTTTTACTTTCCTTGCCTTTGCAGTCAAATTCATATAATCTTCTCTAAGACCAAGGTCTGTGAGTTTAGTACCTGTGTTTTCTTCTATATAATTTATTGTTTCAGATCTTATATTTAGGTCTTTGATCCATTTTGATTAATTTCTATACAAATCCCTCTTAAAACACAAATAGAGGCAAGCTATATATACTCTTCTGTATCTTGATTATAATGCTTAATATCTTTCCATACTGGCACTATCTTTTATATTCTTTTCATAGTTGTATTCCACTGTATAGACATACTGTGTTTATTTACCCCATTACCTATTGATGGACACTTATTATTATTACAGATAATAAAAAGCAGTGAAAACCCTTGTACATACCTATTTACATGTAACTTCAAGTCTACTTAGAGGAAAAACTCTAAGCAGCAAGGGACTTCTAATCACTTGCTGTGACAAGGCTGGATGTGGTAAGGTTTGGTGTTCATCTGGTGGTGTTTCCAAAGGGTTATAGGAGCACGGTCCATAGGAGCTCTTCCTTCACTGGGACCTGTCCTTGTGGTTCTGACAGGTGGCCACCACAGGCTGATCATTACCATCTCCTCTCATTTTGCCCTGTAGACAAACCTACCTATCTTCAAGCTGAAGGAGTCCTGTGTACGGCGGCGCTACAGTGACTTTGAGTGGCTAAAAAATGAGCTGGAGCGAGATAGTAAGGTATGGCCCCGCCCCCTCTGTGGTACCCTTGGAGGACAAGAGCTACAGAGGGCTGGGAGGGCGTAAGGTCAGAGTCTGAAATTTTGAAGGCAATGGAGAGGGTGAACACACTCTATCTAGCAAATCCCAGTATATTGGATCTGGGTGATAACCTCTGAAACTTGAAAGTGATTAAGTTTAGGGCAGATCTTGAAGAGAAAGCATTACTTCACTTAGTGGCTAGTAAAGTTATACAACTTAACTCCTGTACGTGCTAAAAATGGAAAGTATAGTGTCAGGAAAAGCCTAGCTAGATTCTTGGATGGTAATGGATTGTTAAAGAAAGTGAGGAATATTTGGAGTTTATTTCATTTCTTTTGAGATGGTAAACCTGCCCTCCCGCCAAAGCAGTTGGATTGATTTTGACCTGAGCCATCCTGACGATCCTTATGGTCAGCTCTTGCAAGTTGCTGCCTGTGGGACAGGATGGACCGTGTGCCTTAGGAAACGAGGAATAACGCAGGGCTTTCCCATCCCATTTCCTCTCTGAGTTCTCCCATGTGGCTGATATTTTGCGTCTGCCTGCAGATTGTAGTACCACCGCTGCCTGGGAAAGCCTTGAAGCGGCAGCTCCCTTTTCGAGGAGATGAAGGGATCTTTGAAGAGTCCTTCATTGAAGAAAGGAGGCAGGGCCTTGAACAGTTTATTAACAAGTAAGCCGAGCTCCTGGGGGCTCCCCTGGCTCCTTTTCCATCTTGGTCTTTCTGTGTGTTTCGTCTGGCTCCTCTTTTGTGATGAGTAATATGATGTGGTGCTGGTTGTGTGGCGGGCTGACGGGGAAGCGAAACTCTGTTCCTTTGGGCAGGATTCTCAGGGCCTGAGAAAGCACGGCATGTTGCATGTGGCTAGGGATTTTCCCCTGCCTCACCCCCGTCCCTCTTCCCCTCTACAGTATTAGGGTTGAAGGGGCGCCGTGCTGCCGCACGCTGCTTGCTCGAACCTCAGGGCTGACCTTGTCCTCTCTCCCCTGTCCACGCCCCTATCCCTCTGATCTCAAATACTACTGGTAACCATCTCACTCTCTTTCTAGAATTGCGGGGCACCCACTGGCCCAGAATGAACGCTGCCTACATATGTTCCTGCAGGAGGAAGCAATTGATAGGAACTACGTCCCCGGGAAGGTGCGCCAGTAGGAGCCCCTCTCACCACTTGCCCTCTACTTTCCTGCTGAAATGACATTGGTTTTTACACTAAGCCTCTCTTTCTTTCTTTGATCTGAAGTTGGCTGCCCATCCCCTGGCCTGATAGACTGTCTGGCACTGTGTTCCTTGGTACCTGACTACACCGTGGGCACTCTGCTAGGAACCTCTTCTCTATGGAGAGGTGGGAACCCACAGGCAGATGCCCTTTGCTTGGGGTTGGGGGTGGGTGGGGGGATTGGACTGGAAGGCAATTTCTCGGGCATTTTCCCATGCCAGAAGGCTAACGTTGGGGGGGGCGGGGGTCTTGTGCCGGTGAGGCACTTGGCTGCATACTGATGCTGCAAGTCCAGGGGATTTTTCTTACTCTTAGGTTTAACCAGGAACACTGAGCAGGGAGAAACCCTGTCTCTCCTACTACCTGCATGAATTTTTTCCTTTATGGGAAGGTGGTAGAGACCCAAAAGCTGTCCTCATTTTCTCTAGGCCTGCTCCCAGTTTTTTCCAACAGTTTCTTTTTGTTCCTGCCTCTTCCCTTTGTTGCTTTCCATGGCAGTAATCCTCCTAGAATCCAAGCAGTTTCTTGTGGGGAGCAAGGTGCGTGGGTTTTCTGGGCCCATCATCATGGCTGCTTCAGAGTCAGAAGAGAGCCAGAGGGCGGTGGCGGAGCTGCTGTTGCCGAGCCCCCTTTCCTTTGTGGCTCCCCACCCTGGTGGCTCGTTCTTGCTCACCAGCAGGTGCGTCAGTATGGGCCAGCAGTCGTCCCTTCCCAAGGCCTGTAACTTTATGGATCAGCTTTGCAGGTTTGGTGGGTGGCTTGAGGGGTGGGGGCAACTCACCACTGCCAGGCAACTCCCTGCAGGTGGGAGTGGACCGTTTCCTAGGTGTCTTCCGGTGGCAGAAAAGAGCATCACCACTGTCTTCCGTTCTCCCTTCCCTCCATCCCGTTTAGTGCTGCACCAGGGCAGAAGCACATGAACAAACCACATGCTCTCTGACTTGTCCCAAGCACTTTGATCTGTTGAATGGGGCTCAGGGCAAGAGTTGTCGCTGCCCTCCCCAGTTTGGTCACAGGGTTATTGAACTGCCTGAACTTGTTTCCCGTGAAACTCCCAACATTTCTTCTCAGAAGCTGAGCTAGGGATAACAGCTGGGTATGGATTTCTCAGATGTTAGAGTCTGAAGCAACTTCTTGAGACTGGGAACTTTCCTGGGCCTCTGTCCGGGAGGTAGTGCTTTGCTGGGGCCTGATATCCATCCCGAGGGGTGGGATGGGAGCAGGTTAACTCTGGTGTCAGGGCGAAAGTGGAGGCTCTCTGCTTAGACTCCCTATCATGGAAGGATGGGAGTCCTCTGTACAGGGTCTTGGGGAAAAGGATTACTGATTTGGCCAAGACAAGATTCTGAGCAGATAGATTAGCATGGGATTTTGACATGGGATTTGGAGTCCATCTGAATGTTGAAGTTTCCTGTGACAGACCAGCTCTCCAGCTGCTGAGCCTGTGCCGGCGGCTGTGTGGCCCCGAGAGAGGCTCTGCTCCCCTTCCCACCTCTCCAGTGTTGGTGTTGTTGCTGCCTTTTTGATTTGTACCCTCTGTTATGGATTTTTTTTAAAGATTACTTCTTCCATTGTGCACAAGTGCTGAGAGCCTGAGGCCCCATTTCTGCTGTGTATATATCCTGATTCGGGGCTTTTATTCAGCAACTGTTCATTCTTCTGTCAGACAATGTCATATTCAACTCTGTTCATATTAAACCACTGTGAAGCAAGCCTCTGTTGTCCAGTGTTTTTTTGATTGTCTGGGATATCCTGGGTATTGTGCAGAAATCATACAACATGGTCAATTTCCTGAGGTGATAAGCTTTGCATTTTATATTTTTAAAAAGTGCAGTTCTAGCTGCCTGTAGTGATAATTACTCATCCTTGCAACTTGGAACTGACTTTGTCACAGAGGTAATGAATGCGTCTGTTTGCAGGGAGTAGCCATAGGGCTCAGTACCTGTGGTTTGTGCCCCATTTAGCAGATTTGGTTTTTAAGCTCGTGGGCTTGTGCTAATTTGGGTAGCATATGACTAAAGATAGCTGAGGGGATAGGGAGAATAGATGTTTCTGTGAGATAAGAGAAAGAAGAGTAATGAGAAAAATGGCAACCTTTATAGTCAGCAGTGTTAGGGAATGAATTAGAGAATAATAAGAAAAAGCAGCTGTAAAAGCAAATACTAACAAAATGGTGGACAGGTGACATTCATTTAACAAGTACTAATTATTAGCCACCTCTGTGTCCAGCCTTATGCCAAAAGCAGGGCTGGGGATGGGGTAGGGTGGTCATAGTATAAATACAACATGATTACACTCTCTTTCTTCGCAGACCTTACCACTTCTTATACGGTAGTTCAAGCGATGTCTACACAAGACTAGGAAATACTGGAGACAACATAAAGAGGTCCAGGCACATCCAGTTAGTTGTTCAGCCTTTTTTTTTTTTAATTCCACAAAACAAGCAGTATTGCAGTGTTACAAAACACTTTCCGTTGGCAATATTTTACAACACACTTAGCTTCAAGGGTTGGGAAGGAGCAAGTTGGACACTAAAGGGGAAAATTTCTATGAGCATTACTGGAAGAAAAACTATCCCAGCCCTCCCACCAAAATAAAATTCCAAATGTCTCAATTTCACTACCCAACAAGAGGCCATGAGGAAAGCAGCAGGCAATTTCACTATGGATCTTGTCAGAGACAAAGGAACATTCAAAACAGCCATTAACATTGTTGGTTGCACCGATCATTTCTGTAGTTTCTTCCTCCCATTTTGCCTCCATAGCCACCTCAAGTCTCCATAGCTGCCACCACTCCTACCTCCTCTACAGCGCCCACTTTGGTCTATATCCAAGCCACTGCCACTACCACTGTCTCCTCCGTATCACCCCCACTTCAGTCTCCACCATAGCCACCTCGGTCTCCATCATAGCTGCCACTTTGGTCTCTTCCATAGCCACCTCCTCTGTCCCCACCAAAACCACCTTCACTTCTGTCTCCTGCATAGCTACCCCCACTTCTTCCTCCACCACAGCCTCCTCGGTCCCCACCATAACTACTCCCACTCCTGCGTCCACCATAGGCATCTCGTCACCTCTGCATCCATAGCCCCTCTCTCCAGTGTAACCTCTTCCCCAAAAATCTACTGAGGGATGAGAGTCGTCTGGTCTGGGCTCATTGCATTGATGGCATTTGCTCATTTCCTGTGAGCAAAGTTCACTTTTCCACATGACGCATTAGGGCAAGCTCAGTCCTCATGTTGGGAGTCTCCACCTCTCCCCTGAAAGCCTGCGTGGCTTCTATATCCTCCACAGCCTCACAGCCTCCCTCCCCTTCCACCTCCTCATAAATTCAGGTCTTGTGACAAAGGACACTTTAATGACGTTGCCATGAAATTCTTCCCCATCAAACCATTCAATGGCTGCCTTGGCTGAAGGGAGGCCATCAAACGACACGGTTACCTCCCCTTTTTGCTTCCCTGTGTACAGACTTATCATTGGTTTTCCTATCTTCCTGTTTGTCTTAATAATTCCTCTCTGTTTAAAGAACGCCTCCACTTGATCTGTTAGCCATACCGTCCCCAAGTCCTTGCACAAAAATTGAGTTAACTGAATTACCAGATTCTGAACCAGCGTCTGGTCTGGGTCTATAATCCCTGTAACCACCAAAATTTTTGAAGCCACCACGGTCACCACCAATTAATCCTGTCATAGGACCTCTTTCTCCTTGTGAATGGTAGAACTGCTTTTTTAATTTATTGATTTTAGAGACAGAAAGGTTGATTTTGTCGTTCCACTTATTCATGCATTCATTGGTTGCTTCTTGTATGTGCCCTGACCAGGGATCGAACCCACAGCCTTGGTGTGTTGGGAGTATGCTCTAACCAACTGAGCTATCCAGCCAGAACCAGAACTGCTCAGTTTAAAAAACATCCTCATCCAAGGATATGTTTTGATTTTAGAGAGACAGGAAGGGAGAAAGACAGTAATCGATGTGAGAGAGAAATATCAATTGGTTGCCTCTCCTACGCATGCTGAGGCAGGATCCAAACCCATGATCTAGGTATGTGCACTGACCGGGGATCGAATCTACATACAACCTTTTGGTGCATGGAACGAAGCTCCAACCAACTAAGCCACCCAGCCAGGGCAAACTGCTCATTTTGATTATAGGACCCATGCTGCTGATCACAATTGGACTGCTCATCATAGGAACCCTGATGCTGATGACTGCTGTCCTGCGAATCCTGTTGACCAGAGTTTGGTCATATGAAGGTGCTCTTCCTCTTTGGCCTCCTGATGATTCTGTGTTCTGCTGTCCATGGTTATTATAAGATTGCTGGCCATATGAGCTCTGCTTTTGATTCTCATAACCACCACGAGATTGTGAATAACCTGACTGGCTCTGTCCATAACTGGAGTAGCCACCATAGTTCTGTCCACGTGCGGAATCAGCAGTTTGCCCATAGTCAGAATAACTTTGTGATGCTTGTCATAACCTTGATTGCCTTGATTTCCATAGGAAGAATACCTTTGCTGCTCACTCCCAGACTGACCGTAACTTCCAGAATCCAACACGACTAATGGCCGTGGCACAGAGCCCCCACAGCCCACCGAGTACAAGGAATAGGAGAACCAGGTGGCATGGTGGCTGAAGCTCCAGTCTTTTTTTAAAAAACTATCAGGTCAGGTAAATTCCCTTTCTTTGGAGTCAAATTGGCCATTTTAGCCCAGTAATGGGATCCTGAAAGAATCCCACATCCAAGTCGTCTTGCCCATCAAAACTGAGACGTGTACTTTATTTATTTATTTGTTTGTTTGTTTTTAGAAAGAGGGGAAGGGAGGGAGAAAGAGGGAGAGAAACATTGATCCATTTCCTCTCGCACACCCCCAACCGGGGACCTGGCCCTCAGCCCAGGCATGTGCCCTGACCAGGAATGGAACTGGTGACCTTTTGGTCTGCAGGCCCGCATTCAATCCACTGAGCCATACCAGCCAGGGTAGAAGCATACTCATAAGGAATTCAAGTTTATGCATGCACCTAGGTGTTTATTATTAATTAATTCCCTTTACCCATATCACAGAAACACCCAACCTTATACTGGAACCTGGGGCACAGAGGCTAACAAAAAATTTGAACATAGGAGCTAGGGTACGCTCAAAAGAAGTCTAAATCTTCACATTCCAGAGTTGCCTTATCTGTGCTTTGGCCTATTCTTTGAGATAAGGACTTGAGCCAGAAAAGGGTGGGACAGGTGGATGGCATTCAGGCTTCTCTGGAGTTCTCATTTGGTGAGGAATCCTAGGTAAAACACTTCTGCAAATAGGTACTGCAATTAAGTAAAATTAATTTTGCTGTGCAAATGCGGACTGCTCACATAAATGGGTATCTTTATATCCTTGAGGCCTGTTGAGCCATGTCTGATCTTCTCTTCTTAGACACAATAACAGTTCTAGTTTTACCCCACTTGGCTTATTTTAACCCATTTATTTTTATTATTCTGAAATCTCTCCAAGGTCCTCACATGTCTCTTTTTAATACATTTTATTAAATTTATGGGGGGTGATATTGCCTAATAAGATTATATAGGTTTCAAGTACACTTCTGTGATACATGATCTGTATATTACATCGTGTGCCCATCACCCAAAGTCAAATCATCTCTTCAAGGTCTATCCATGTTGTCACAGATTATATAGGTTTCAAGTGTACTTTCCTATGATACATGATCTGTATATTACATCGTGTGCCCATCACCCAAAGTCAAATCATCTTCTCAAGGTCCGTCCATGTCACAAAAGCTTTTCATCTTTTCTTATGGCTGAGTAGTATTCCATTGTATGTTTGTACCACATCTTCCTTATCCAATCAAAAATCGAAGGACACTTGGGTTGTTTCCATGTCTTGGCCACTGTGAATAATGCTGCAATGAACATAGGGGAGCTTATATCCTTGTGAATAAATGTTTTCAATTTTTCCAGGTAGATACCCAGAGGGTTTGCTGGGTTTTATGGTAACTCTGTTCTTAATTTTCTAACTCATTGAGTCTAAAACTGGACCCCATTTAAATTATAACCTGAAGATTAGGTGGTTGTTATTCCATTTCATTTATACATTGCAGTATTCAGGTTTACTTTTAAAATATAAACACTTTGTGGTTCTCTGCCACTCCCTTCCCAACACCTATCGCCTCGCATTCTTATGTCTGTTTTTGCCTTGTTTGTACAAAAAGTTGTTCCCTATTTTCTTTTCTTTCCCTGCTCTATCTATCCATCCATTTGTCTATTTATCTATGCTTTTATAAATTTTATTTATTTATTTTCAGAAAGAGGAGAAGGGAGGGGAAAAGAAAGGAAGAGAAACATTGATGTGTGAAACATCAATTGGTTGCCTCTTGCTCCCAACTGTGGGCCTGGCCTGCAACCCAGGCATGTGCCCTGACTGGGAATCCAACCGGCTACCTTTTGGTTTGCAGGCCAGGGCTCAATCCACTGAGCCACACCAGCCAGGGCAACAGAGGTTCTTAAGTGAAAAATAAAATACAGTTAAGTTCACAGAAATTTGTATTTTACTTTTCAAGAAAATGGTTTATTATTATACCAATAATTTTTTTTGTCCAAATGTAGTCAAGTTTTGATCATCTGTGCTAATGGGGGGAGTATACATTTTTATTTTATTATGCATTTTTCTAAAATTTAAATATAGGGGTGTCTACTACTAAGACCTATTTCCTAATAAGTCATAAGAATGAAGGCTCAGGAACATCTGAATAGAAGTAGGAAGAGTGATAGGCTTGAAATAGTAACAGTTTCTTGAGCTGGCTATGCTATTAACTGGCTTAGGCAAATTGCTTCCCTACTCTGGGCCTGTTTTCTAAATAATAAAATGAGGGAATTTGACTATATGATATTTGTAATATCTTAAATCTGTCCAATCCTTGCCAAGGGGTAAACCCTGGAGGTGATACTACCAAAAAGGTGAGAGCACAGTTTTCCCCATGTGGTGGAGTTTGCTGTAGCACAGTTTTCTCTCCCAGAAATGAATGACTCTTCACTTACACTGATTGGATTTTGTTTGCCCACATCCTGTTGTATCGAGTCATGAATGCCCCATTGAAACTCAGTGTTGATTTGATTTAGTTGCCCTAATTTTATTCTAGGTCTTCTAGTTGAAATTTTTAAATGAAATAGTCAGTTACCTCATAGCTATAAGGAATTATTCTTATTCACAATATAGAAAGTATAACTTTGTTGGTTATTCTGACTACGCAAGTGCCTATTTTATTGTAATAAAAAGTCAGCTCTGGATGGTGTGGTTCAGTGGATTGAGTGCTGGCCTGCAAACTGAAGGGTCACTGGTTCGATTCCCAGTCAGGGCACATGCCTGGGTTGCGGGCCAGGTCCTTGGTGGGGGGCTGTGGGGCATGTGAGAGGTAACCACACATTGATTCTTGCCTCCTTCTCTTTCTTCCTCCCTTCCATGCTCTCTAAAAATAAATAAATAAAATCTTTTAAAAATTCAAAAGTAATTAATGGCAGTTAACAAAATTCAAACAAAACATAAATGCGTAAAAAGTGAAAGGTTTCCCCTTATTCCCTTTCCCTATTCCCATTTTCCAAGAATAACTTAATTTGGTATGTGTCTTCCCAGACTTCTATCTATGCACAAACTATGTATATTACTATATACATGTATGTGTATATGAATATATATATATATTCACACAATATACATATATGGATGCCTACACACTTGTATATAGTTTTTAAAAAAAGGTGGGCAAATATATGTACTATTTTGCCAGTTAATTTTTTTCACTTTGCAATGTGTTGTGGACTTCCTCTCACATTAGTGTATGGAAATTTACCTCATTTTAAAAAAATGGCAGTATAACATTTCATAGTATGGCAGTATCACAATTTAATGATCCACTTATTAGAAATTTGTCTCCAATCATTCACTATTACAAGTACTACATATAATCTTGATCATGTGTTTAGTATTTATACACAACAGATTTTTAAAGAAAGAATTGCTGGGTCGAAGGCTGCGTACATTTTATATTTCAATAGGTGCTACTAAGTTGCCTTCTTAGAGTGCAGTTTAGGTTCCCACTTACAGCAAATGAGAATTTATTTCCTCACCAGAAGTGCAGCAATTCCTATTCCCTCACAAAAAGTTTCTTTGCCAAAAGTGGCAAAATATTAAACAATTGATAATTATCCAAAGTATTTGGTGAAAATGGTATTTCTTAAGTTTTAATTTGCATTTTCTGGTACATTGAGTTGTAATAACAGCACTATCAGGTTTTTAAAAAATTTACCCACATACTACGTTTTGATTGTTCTAGCAGTGTTTACTGCTGCTAGTTGAACATTCTGACCATTCCCCACTGTAGATAAACCTACACTCTTAATTAAAGGCTCAGAATGTTCCTAGGCTTCTTCCTACCAGACTTTGGTGGTTGGCGGGGGGGGGGGCGGTGGAATAAAGCTATTAGCCTAGAAGCAAAGCAATATTATCGGAGGCGCACTCAGGACCAATACTTTTCTCAGGTTGGCGCTATTTGAGACCAAGACGAGAGCAGCACTAAAAGCTGAACTACAGACTCATCTGATCTCAGGGCCAACCTCCTTGGAAACTCAGGGAAATAGTACTTTCTCTCCAGCTTGGGACTCTTTCGGTTATTTCTCCCAGAGCCAAAGCTTAGATACGCACTGCTGGGAAAAGGATAGGGACCTAGATCGTGCTGGTGACTGAAACGGAAGGCCTCAGCTCTTCCGGTTGGCTGTCCACACGTCAGTCAGGAATAAGCAAGCTTTTAGTTGGTCCTATGCAGTGGGAAGCACATACCCTCTTCTGATTGGCCTCTTAATCGAGGGGTGGGCCACAGGGAGACCTGCTGGTTGGCTGGGATGGAAGGCCAGTGGGAACGCTGTGGCGCTGCTTTCGAAAGCCAAGCGCGGGCGGCGGCACCTGAAAGACTGCAGATTGTCTCCGAGCGACCCTCTACCCCGTCCCTACCCCATCTCAGAATGTCTTTCCGCGTGTCACAGTGACTGAGTCTGTAGTCTCCCACAGTAGCCCGTGGGGAGTTCCTGCCTCAGCCTGCAGGTCTCCTTCCACCACCGCTAGCCCAGAACTCTGCCCCTGACGTGGCAGTTAAGGTCAGGTCAGGGAGTGGGGATCAGGGACCAGGAATGCGGAAAGAGTTGGCAGGCATCAGGACTAGTTCAAGACGGTGGAAGTGGGAGAGTCTGAGCTCTGTGGTACTGAAAGCCTTTGTATTAACTCCCAGGAAGAGAGCAGAAAGTGACCCAGAAAGTTCTGCCATCCAAGTGGCCACCATTTCAGCTAGCCATCCCCTCTACCGCCTAATTTCACCCCTAGTGGCTCCTTCCTAGACTCATCGGTTCCTAACCCACTGCAGCAAATACATTGGCCCTCTCAGGCCAGACTCAGAGTGGTCCCCTTTTATTCCCACATCAGTGGACTTGACCTCCTGGCTTTATTCCTTTTTTCTAATTATTTTTAGTTACACTAATGCATTCTCCTTGTAAGAAAAAAATCTCAAAATATTACACATAGGTGGGGTTAAGATACACTTGGGCCAATACCCACAATCCTAGTCCTCTTTTCCAAAGGCAGGCACTGTTAACAGTGTGGTGGGTAGCCTTGATAGCCATCCAGCTTTTCTTTTAAAATTATTTTTCAATAACAGTTGATATGCAATATTATATTAGTTTTAGGCATGCAACATAGTGATTGGACATTCATATAACAACTTACAAAGATAGCACCTTGATAAGTCTAGTACCCACTTGACACTATGCATAGTAATTACAATATTATTGGCTCCTTTCTCCATGCTGTACCTTACATCCCTGTGACTGTTTTTATAATGGGCAGTTTGCATATCTTAATCCCTTCTTTTTCATCCACCCCCCCACCTCCCATCTGGCAACTACCAGTGTTCTCTGTATCTATGATTTTGTTCCTGTTTTGTTTGTTCGTTTGTTTTGTTTTTTAGATTCCACATATACATGAAATTATATGGTATTTGTATTTCTCTGTCTGGCCCATTTCACTTAGCATATAACTCTCTAGGTCCATCCATGTTGTTGTAGATGACAAGATTTCATTCTTTTTATGGCTGAGTAATATTCCCTCCTATATATACCATCTCTTATTTAAAATATTTTATTTATTTATTTTTAGAGAGAGAGGAAGAGAGGGAGAAAGAGAGGGAGAGAAACATTGATTGGCTGCCTCTTGCACATGCCCCAACCAGGGACCAGCCATAACCCAGGCATGTGCCCTGACCAGGAATCAAACCAGCTACCTTTCTCCTTGCAGGACGACGCTCAATCAACTGAGCCACGCTGGTCAGGGCCACACCACCTCTTTTTTATTAATTTGTCCATATATGAACACTTTGGTTGCTTCCATATCTTAACCATTGTAGACAATGCTTCAGTGAACATATGGATGCATAGGTCTTTTCAAATTAGTGTTTTGGGTTCCTTCAGAAAAATACCCAGAAGTGGAATTGCTGAGTCTTCTGGGTCTTTCTTTGTCTCTTGTTACAACTTTTGTTTTAAAGTCTATTTTGTCTGGTATAAGTACTGCTACCCCAGCTCCCACCCACCCTAATTTACATTTTCATGAAATAACTTTCTCCATCCCTTTACTTTCAGTCTGTGCACGTCTTTCATTCTGAGGTGGCTCCCTTATAGGAAGCATATGTGTGGATCTTGTTCACTTATCCATTCAGCCACCCTGTGTCTTTTAATTGGATCATTTAATCCATTTACACTTAAAGTAATTATTGATAGATATACTTGTATAGTTATTGCCATTTTTATTCATATTTTAATTTTATTTTTATTATATCTTATTGATTATGTTATTACAGTCACCCTGATTTTCCCCCATTGGCCCCCTCCACCCAGCACCCCCCACTCTCTCAGGCAACCCTTACACCCTTTTTCATGTCCATGGGTCATGCGTACAAGTTCTTTGGCTACTCCGTTTCCTATAGTCTACTTTACATCCCATGGCTATTCTGTACCCATCTATTTCTGCTTCATAATCCCCTCACCTCTTCACCCATTTCCCCATATGCCCCTCCCATCTGGCAACCATCGAAACGCTCTCTGTGTCCATGATTCTGTCTCTGTTCTTCTCGTTTGCTTAGTTTGTTTTTTATAATCAATTATTGATAGATATGTATTTTTGCCACTTTATTGTTCATAGTCTTAATCTTCTTTTTCTTAAATAAGTCCCTTGACATTTTATATAATAATAGTTTGGTGATGATGACCTCCTTTAGTTTTTGTCTTGTCTGGGAAGCTCTTTATCTGCCCTTCCATTCTAAATGATAGCTCTGCTGGGTAGAGCAATTTTGGCTGTAGGCCCCTGCTTTTCATGACTTTGAATATTTCTTGTCAACCCCGTCTAGCCTGCAAAGTGTCTTTTGAGAAATCAGCTGACGGTCTTATGGGAACTTACCCCTGTTTATTACCCCTGTCGTTAACGAACTTCTTGTCTCTTACTGCTTTTCAGAATCTCTCTTTGTCTTTAACCTTTGGGATTTTAATTATGATGTGTCTTGGTGTGGGCCCCTTTGCATCCATCTTGTTTGGGACTTTCTGTGCTTCCTGAACTTGTATGTCTATTTCCTTCACCAAATGAGGGAAGTTTTCTTTCATTATTTTCTCAAATAGATTTCCAATTTCTTGCTCTTTCTCTTCTCCTTCTGGCACCCCTATGATGTGAATGTTGCACCCCTTGAAGTTGTCCCAGAGGCTCCTTATACTATCCTCATTTTTTTAATTCTTTTTTCTTCTTGTTGTTCTGATTGTTTTTTTTCCTCTTCCTTATGTTCCAAATCATTGATTTGATTCTCGGCTTCATCCACCCTATTGTTTCCCTGTAACTTGTTCTTTATTTCAATTATTGTATCCTTCATTCTGACTGGATCGTTTTATGCTGCTGAGGTCCTCACTAAGTTCCTTGATCATCCTTATAACCTGTGTTTTGAACTCTGCATCTGATAGATTGCTTATCTCCATTTCATTTAGCTCTTCTTCTGGAGTTTTGATCTGTCCTTTCATTGGGCCATGTTTCTTTGTCTTCTCATTTTGACAGCTTCCCTGTGTTTGTTTCTATGTATTAGGTAGAGCTACTTTGACTCTGTGCCTTGGTAGTGTGGCCTAATGTAGTAGGTGTCCTGTAGGGTTCTGTGCCACAGTCTCCCTTAATACCCTAGCTGGATACTCAAGGTGGGCCGTTCTTGTTAGCTAAGTATACCCTCCTCTCGTAGTTGAGACTTGGTTGCTGTTGGCAGATCAATGGGAGGGATTTAAATGGACCAGTCAGGGTCAAGGATTGGCTGTGACCACTGACCACCAACCTCTGCCCTCTGCGGAGGATTAGCTGTGCAGAGGCAGGGTGGCGGTGCTCCGACGTGGTCCGTAGCTGTCCACTGGGTGGACTGGCATTGCGGTTTCCCGGATAGTGCAGGCCTATGTCAGCCCCCACCTGTGTTTTTCCCTGGGCCACCCTGCCTGAGCTATAAAGCGATCTGAGATGGCTGCTACTTGTGCATGGCTTGGAGATTCCCAGGCGAGGCCAAGCTGTGAATCTAGGCTGGCCGCTGCTAGTGCCGGGCCTGGGGCTCGCTGAGGCCAGATGCTGCTTGTTTGAGAGGATTTAGGAAGTTGTACAGCATTAGCCAAGACCAGCCATTCATATGGAAAAACAGCCTGGGTGGGCTGGAGCCTCTGAGGATCTCTCCAAGGAGGGTCAAACAGTGTTAACGAGGTTGTTGGAGTCTCAGATATGGCACAAGCTTGCCAGCTATGTGGCTCTGTGTAGGGAGGGTTTAGAAAAGAGACAATAGCCTCTGCTTGCCTTGATGCCAGACACTTCAGCTCCTCCCCCGCTTATGCCTCTGGTGCCTTTCAAGCTGCTACCGTGCTGCTGGAGTTCAGAGGGAGTGAGTCTGAGTAGGAGTCCGTGGTCCATGTGTGGGTTCTTTAAGAGGAACTGCTTGGGGCTTCAGAAGTTTCTCCCACTGACTCAGTCCCCGCTGGTTTTTGCAGCTACAAGTTGTGGGGACTTATCTTCCTGGCACTAGAACCTGGGGCTGGGGGACCTAGTATGGGGCTGGGACTCCTTGCTCCCGAGATAGCCCTCCTGAATTTTTATCCACCACACGTGGGTGTGTGACCAGCCTGTTCCACGTCTGCACCCCTCCTACCAGTCTGGATGGATGTGGTTTCTTTCGTTCCGTAGTTTTTAGATTTCCATTCAACTCGATTTCTGATAGCTCTGAGTGATGATAGTTCTATATTTTAGTTGTAATTTTGATGTGGTTGTGCAAGGAGGCGAACCATGTCTGCCTATGCAACCATCTTGAGTGGACGTTCGTTATTCATATTTCTAAACTTTTCTTCTTCTAAATAATTTCCTTTAGCATCTCTTCTAATACCGGCTTGGTAGTTATGAACTCTAGCTTTTTCTTTTTATGAAGGTTTGTTTTTGTTTTAAGATTTTATTTATTCATTTATTTTTAGAGAGAGAGGAAGGGAGGGAGAAAGAGAGGGAGAGAAACATCAATGTGTGGTTGCCTCTCACATATCCCCCACTGGGGACCTAGCCCACAAACCAGGCATGTGCCCTGACTGGGACTCGAACTAGCAACCCTTTGGTTCATTGGTCAGCACTCAATCCACTGAGCCACACCACTCAGGGTTGTTTTTTGTTTTAAAAAAATACATTGTGGTGTGTTTTTATTTCTACAGAAAGGATACCATACTGTACATATTCTGCAAGTGTTTTAATTCAATGTTTTGGAAACACTTTTATTTCATTACCTCTAGATTTACTTAATAAAAAAAATGGGGCAGAAATATAGCCACAGTGTGGCTACACAATGGTTTATTGAACCATTCCTTATTGATGGACTGCTAGATTTTCCCCAATTCTCTGCTTTCACAGGTAGTGCGGACATACCTCAGATATATGGCAGGTTCTGTTTCAGTTCCACACTGCAGTAATACCACTAGCATTGCAATAAGGTGAGTCATAATCATTTTGCTGGTGGAGGATCTTGCTTCCAATTTGTAAAAAAACACAGCAACCTGTGAAGCAACCATAAAGCGAAGCATGATGAAGTGACCTGTGCCCGTATTGCTATGGACATTCCTGAACATGAGTCCGTCCTTGTCAGAGTTTCTGTAGGGCAGTGGCTCTCAAACTTTGGGATCTCAGGGCCCCTTTACACTCCCAAGAGGATTTGTTTATGTGATTTTATTTCTTTATCCAGTGTAGCAGAGTTCTGAGTGAGAGATTTTTAAAATATTTATTCATTAATAATAATAGCAATACACCCATTATATGTTAACATAAATAGTATATTAAATGGGGGGAAAAAACCCTGTTCCAAAGCAAAAACCCAAACAGTAAAATTGTATTACCTTTATTGCAATTTTCTTTAATATGCTTAATAGGAGACACATGGATTCTCATATCTGCTTCTGCAGTTGATCTATTATGATGTTTTATTTTCTTTTTTTGTAATTGGATTCAATTTTAATGGCCAAAATATGAATGTATTTTTATCAAAAGTATAAATTGAAATAATGTTTAAAATTTTAATTTTTTTTTACTTATAACAGATAATCATTTTTTGAATTTATTTTTTTAATTTTTCACGTACTTTGACTCCATTTACCGGCCACCACTTTCCCCTGGCCCACCCCCCCAACCCTTCCCCACTTGGCTTTGTCCATGTGTCCCTCACACCTGTTCCTTGATCTGACCCTTCCCCTTCCCTTCCCTGCTACTCCCCTCCCTCTTTCCCTCCCTCGCCTCCCTGTCAGTTTCTTCTTTCTTTCAATGTTGCTGGTAATATTTTTCTTGCCTGCATGCTTTGCTGATTAGGTTCCACTTATAGGTGAGATCATATGGTATTTGTCTTTCACTGCCTGGCTTATTTCACTTAGCATAATGCTCCCCAGTTCCATCTATGCTGTCACGAAGGGTAGTAGCTCTTTCTTTCTTTCTGCTGTATAGTATTCCATTGTGTAAATGTACCACAGTTTTTTGATCCACTCATTTCCTGATGGGCACTTAGGTTGCTTCCAGCATTTGGCTATTGTAAATTGTGCTTCTATGAACATGGGGGTGCATAGGTTCTTTTGAATTGGTGTTCAAGGATTCTTAGGGTATAATCCCAGCAGTGGAATCGCTGGGTCAAAAGGCAGTTCCATTTTCAGCTTTTTGAGGAAATTCCAAACTGTTTCCCACAGTGTCACACAGAAATGGGATAGAAAAACAAGGAATATTTTAGTAGACTTTAATTGTGGATATTCTTTAATATTATACCAATCTTCAACAAGTAGTTGTTTCTTAAAGATTATTTTTTTAAATTTAAAAAATTATAAAGAAAAAAAGGGACAACTGTAATAACATAATCAATAAAATATATTTTAAGCATTTTTTAAAAAAAATTATTGTGTGTATGTGTTTTTTAGACAGAATGGGAGAGAGGGAGGGAGGGAGAGAAAGCATCGATTTATTTTTCCACCTATTTTAAAAAAGATTTTACTTATTTATTTTTAGAGAGAGGGGAAGAGAGAGAAACATTGATGTGAGAGAGAAACATCGATTGGTTGCCTCTTGTACGTGCCCCCGCAACCCAGGCATGCGCCCTTGACCAGGAATCAAACCTAGTGACCCTTTGCTCTGTAAGTTGGTGCCTAACCAACTAAGTCGCACCAGTCAGGGCTGCTCTTCCACCTATTTATGCACTCACTGGTTGGCTCCTACATGTTCTGCTGAGGATCAAACCTGCAACCTTGGTGCATTGGGAAGACACTGCAACCAACTGAGCTATGCAGCCAGGGCCTCTTAAAGATTACTTTAATGTGGATTTTGAAACCATATCAATCAACTTTTCATATTTTGTTTCATTAAAACCCATTGGTCTACCTTGTATTTTAACCGATCTTTTGCCTGCACATGATTTTATAACATCATGCATTGACAATTTGGAAAACATTAGTTCACTGAGTTATTCAGGTCTTTCAAATGGTAATGCCATTCATTACATGGTGTCAAAAAGTTGCATTCATTAGTATCACCACTGCTCTCATCAGAAGTCTTAAAGAGTGGCTCTGGCTGTTGTAGCTCAGTGGATTGAGCTGGGCTTGTGAACCCAAAGGGCACTTGTTTGAGTCCCAGTCAGGACACATGCCTGAGTTGAAGGCCAGGTCCCTAGTTGGGGGCGCATGAGAGGCAACCCCACATTAATATTTCTCTTCCTCTCTTTCTCCCTCCTGTCTCCTCTCTCTAAAAAGTAAATAAGTAAAATCTTTTTCTTTTTAAATGAAGTCTTAAAAAGTGACCAAAAGCTGCCAGGGCTATGGTGGAGGTACAAGTTTTCCAAAATTCTAATTTTTGCTTGAACGTTCAACATTTTTAAATGATCTACAAATTTAATGAAGTTATAAATATTGTCCATAAGTCATTAAGAACCACCAAAGATAACATATTTAGTATCTTCTATGTGTCAAGTCTAATGATGGGGAAAGCTCCAATTTTATGATTGGTGCCAGATACTGTCAGTTGGTTTCCTGAAGTGACAGCCTCACTTTGTCCATTTTCAAGAAAATGCCAGCCAGATATCCAAATCTGAATAGCCATAGTTTATGTCAGTCATTATTTCAAGAAAGACGGTGTTCCATGAAAAAAGCAACAAGTGCAGCTCACAGCTCCACCTCACAAGTGCTCTTCCTGGGGACAGCCGTTGTACTTCAGTATGCAACACAAACGCTGTATCTGTGCTTCCTGTTTTGTTACAGAGAATATTGGAAAGCCATGTGCTCAAGGAGGGAGATTTAGTAACATTTACTGCTTCATCAAGGACATCCTTTTTTTAAAAAGAACTTATTTATTTATTTTTTAGAGAGAGGAGAAGGGAGGGAGAAAGAGAGGGAGAGAAACAGCAATGTGTGGTTGCCTCTCAAGCACCCCCAACTGGGGACCTGGCCTGCATCCCAGGCATGTGTCCTAACCGGGAATTGAACCGGCATTCAATCCACTGAGCCTCACCAGCCAGGGCTCAAGGACATTCTTAAGTGTGTGGTGATGAAAAGACACAATGACTCTGGTACAGTTTGCTGTCACTGCCTCAAGACCACTAAGGCACCAGCAATTTTACCCACCTTCATTTTTTCTTTTCCTTCCACCTTTGCTTTTGCACCGAGAGTGTAAATGCCAACACAGTCAAAAGGGCAAACAATGTCTTAATACTGTTATGAAAATAGTTTTGAATCTCATAGAACCCCTGAAAGGGTGTTGGGAACCCCCCAGGATCTATGGACCACATTTTGAGAACATCTGAACGTCTACTCTAGGGCATGTACCTAGCAGTGCTATTGTAAACGATGTGCATTTGTCATCTTGGTAGTTACTGCCAAATGCCCCGCCAACATGCTTCTGCTAGTTTGTGCTCTCCCTGGCAGAGTGTAAGAGGTCTCATTTCTCCTTCTGTTCCCAACACTGAATATTATAAAACTTTAAATTTTGCCAGTATATAATAGAATCTCATTGTTTTATTTTTAGTATTCTGATTAATAGGTAAGTTGGACATCCATTTATGTTTATTGGCCACTTGTATTTTTTTCTGTGATATACTTACTCATATCCTTTACCTGTTTTTTCTATGTTGTCTGTCTTTTTCTTATCCAAGATAATTAAAAAAAAATTAGTGCTTTGGTGTGTGCATATATATATATATACATGCACACACATATACATATGTGTATATATACCAAAATAATATTAAATATATTTAATACAGAAATAAATATATAATATTATTTTGGTATATTAAATATATTAAATGAATATATATTTTTAAATATTATTGAATAAATAATATTAAAATATACATACATATAATATATTCTCCCAGTTGATCACTTGCCTTTTAACTTTGTTTATGGGATATGTTATTGACTAGAAGTTTTAAACTTGGAGGTCAGATTTATCAGCCTTTTCTTTTTTGGCTTTTGATGTTTGTGTTTTGTTTAATAAGGTTTCCCAAATTCCAAGGTCATAAACATTCTTCTGTGTTTTCTAATACTCATATAGTTTTTTTTTTCATATGCTTGCTTACATCGTGAATCTACCTAGGATTTATTTTTGTGGATGGTGTTTGAAACCTGTATTTTGTTGTTGTTGTTGTTGTTGTTGTTGTTGTTGTTGTGTGTTTCCAAAGAACTGTCTGTCTTGGAACACGGCAGAGAATAGATGGATCTTAGAATTTTGAATCCCCAGGACTCCTCAGTTGAAGTCTTGTCCATGATGTGCTCCAACTCCAGTAGTTGGTTGCATTCAGTGGGACACACCTGATTTGGGGTGGTGGCATTTCCTATAAGAAAGGATGTCATTCAGACGTGATCAGCGCATTCAGGGTGGTATGGCCATAGACAAGAAGGATCTCATTCAGAGCCCAGCATCACCACACCCAGCTCTAACCCACTCATCAGTGAGAACTTCCTACAGGGCACTGGCTCTTTCCTGGCCTACATCCTGATGCTGGGAAGAGGTGGCATATATGTGAGCTTAACATCTTCCTAGAGAAATCCTCACCCGGGTTGGTTGGTTTGTCTTCATCTAAGTTGACCAAGGGGAAAGGAAGAAGCAGACCTAGTTCCAGGTATCTTCTGGAGGGTGAAAGTGGAAGAGTCACCTAGCCCAGACAAACAGCTCTTAAGACAAGATAGCAGGAAAATCACAAGGAGGTTCTTTGAGCCTTTTCTTGCCATAATGGGAAGTCCTAGTTTTGTTGGGGCTGACCATCTTTTCCTTAGGATCCAGTTTGTTCCTCAATTTTTTCCTTTTAAAGTGAGTGTATTAATTGCCTGTTGCTGCTGTAACAAATTGCCACAAAGTTAGTGGCTTAAAACAGCACAGATTTATTATCTATAGCTCTGAGGTCAGAAGTCTAAAATAGGCCTTTTTCTTTTCATTATAATATATTGCTTGTGCTTTTCACATGGCTTTTTAAAAAATTAATTAATTAATTTTTCCAAATACATTTGTTTCCACCTTCCCCCCACCACTTTCCCCTGCCCCCCTCCATCCCTCAGTCCTTCCCCACTTTGGCTTTGTCCATGAGTCCTTTTGTCCAAGGCTATATGTTCTTTGACTTGCCCCTTCCCTTCCTTTTCCCCCGCCCCCCCTCCCTCCTCCCTCTTGTCTCTGTTGGTTTCTTTTTTTTTTTTTTCAGTGTTGCTGGTCTTATTACAGTTGTCTCAAATTTTCCCACTTTGCCCCCCTCCACCCACCCCACCCCACCACCCTCTCCCACAGTCAATTCCCACTCTGTTGTCCATGTCCATGGGTCATTCATACATGTTCTTTGTCTAGTCCCTTCTCCTTCTTTCCACCATTATCCTCCTTCCCCTTCATATTCAAATTTAAATGCATTTATGAGTTTTGGCTCACTCATTGATTGAATCAAATACATTTGAGAGAAACAAGCTCTGCAATGTTGTTACACTCAGATCTGACTGAGCCACGAAGGCTGTCTGTATACTTTGTACGGCTGATGCTGATGTAACCTGTTTAGGTCCCACCAGGCACAAGATGGTCAAAATAGGTCTTGTGGGACTAAAATCAATGTGTTGCTAGAGCCTTCTGGAGGCTCTAGGGGAGAATCTATGCCTTGCCTTTTCCAGCTTCTAGAGGTTCTCTGTGTTCCTTGGCTTGGCTCATGGTCCCCTTCCATCTTTCAAAGCCAAAAATCTCCACTCCAACTTCTACTTCTGTCTTCACATCCTCTCTGACTCACCTGCCTCCCTCTTTCACTTATAAGGACCCTTGTGATTATGGGAAGGCCACCAGAATAATCCAGGAAAATCTCTTTATTTCAAGGTCTTTAACTTAATCATATCTTCAAAATCCTTTTTTTCCTCTGCAAAGTCCCTTTGCCATATGAGGTAAAATATTCATAAGTTTTGGGGATTAGGACATGGGTACTTTTTGCTATTTAGCCTACCACAGTGGGTTACCTCAGCAGAAGACTATGCTTATTCGTTTGATATTGATTTATAGTAGGGAGAGACATACCTTTATTGTACGCTTACAGGATTATCTGTAATAGAATTTGCAACCCTTCCATAATGATTTTTCCAATCATATATAGGGGCAGTGGAAGGGAGCTCATTAAGGAAGTTGAGGAATGGGAAGAGATGTAGGAGGAAAACAAGGTGTGTGAGGTGTCATGAAAGCCAAGGGAACAGAGTATTAACAGAAGTAAGGAAGGAGTACATTTAATACCGTACTAAATGCTGCTGAGGGACCAAAGTCAGCTGAGGACTGACAGGCATCTGTTGGATTTAGTTACCTTTGCAATAGCTATTTTGGTGGATTGACGGAAAGTGGGGAGAGCATTGAGTATACAGCTCATTCAAGAATTTTCAAAATTTTTCTACAACGGAGTAGAGAATGGCAGGATGGAGTTGAGAAAGGATTTTTCCCCCTTAACATTGAGAGAGACTTGATTCTACTTAAATGATGATGGAAAGGAACCAGTTGACAGGGTGAGGCTTATGATACAGAAGAAACTTTGAATTCCCATGGGCTCAATAACCTGATTGCTGAATCTGTGGTTCTAAATCAGAGCCCTCTCCCAAATCGCAGTCCTGTGTAAGCCAACTCTCTATTGAACACGTCCACTTGGAAATTCTTCTCAAACTTAAAATGTCCAATGGTTGCCAGATAGGAGGCGGGTTGGCGGGCTGGATGAAGAAGGTGAAGGGATTGAGAAGTACAAATTGGTTGTTACAGAAGAGTTACAGGGATGTGAAGTACAGCACAGGGAATATAGTCAGTAATATTGTAATTACTATATGGTGCCAGGCGGGTACTAGGCTTATCAGGAGGAATACTTTGGAAGTTATATAAATGTCTAACCACTATGCTGTACACCTGAAACTAATATAATATTGAATGTCAACTGTAATTGAAAATTTTTTAAAAATTTAGAAAAATCCTGCTGTTTCTTGCCTGCCCCCTTTCTATCATTTGTCTTCTGGAGTATTAAAGTAGCTTTCAAAGTGGCCTTTTATGCCTACAGCTACTGTCCAATCAATTTTCTGCACAGAAGCTAGAGTAATCTTTCTAAAACTTATAGGTGACTCCTCTAAGCTTTAAAAACTCCTTATTGTTTCATCTTTATTGATTCTGAAACTTGCTTCAGGCTTTCCTTTCTACTTTCTCTGGGAAGCCTTCCTTGTTTTTCACAGGCTGAGATAAGGTACCCCTCTCTGTATGTTCAAAGCACCTCTGCTTTCTGGGATGCCTCTGTATCCTCAGAGCACCTGTTACTTCTTACCATAATGTATATTTTTTTGTAGATGACTCATTCTTCTTTTTTATTTTACACTACAATATATATTCAATATTATTCTGTATTAATTTCAGATGTACAGCACCATGGTTAGACAGTCATATACTTCACAAAGTGCTCCCCCTGATATTTCCAGTACCTACGTGGCACCATAAATAGTTATTACAATATTATTGACTGTATTCCCTATGCTGTACTTGACATCCCCATGACTGTTTTGTAACTGCCAATTCGTACTTCTTAATCCCTTCGCCTTTTCCACTCAGTCCCCCAATCCCTCCCTCTTCTGTCAACTGTCAGTCTGCGTCTATGAGTATGTTTCCGTTTAGTTTGTTGGTTTATTTTGTTCTTTAGATTCCCCAGTCCGGAATACCTTCCAGGATTACATATATACATTGAATTCATATGTCATGTCATTTTAGTCTCCTTAAATCTGGTATAGTTCCTCAGTTTTTCTTTTTTTTCTTTCATGATGTTGGCATTTTTGAAGAGTACAGGTCAGTTATTTTGTAGAATGTCCCTCAGTTTGGGTTTTTCTGATGTTTCCTTATGATTAGCTTCAGGTTTTGCATTTTTTTGTAGGAATACCATAGAAGTGATATGTTCTCAGTGCAACAGAATAGGAGGTATGTGATGCTAGTTTGCCCTACAATCAGTGATGTGAAGTTTGATTGTTTGACTAAAGTGGTTTCCACTAGGTTTCTCCATTGTAAGTTTACAATTTTTCCTTTTATAATTAATATACAATTTGGGGGGGATACTTTCAGACCATATAAATGTCTTGTTCCTTATCAAACTTTCACCCAACAGTTTAAAAATTTTTTAAATTAAATGTATTGGGGTTGATGTTGGTAAGTAAAATTATATAGGTTTTAAGTGTACAATTCTATAATTAATCATCTGTATGCTGCATTGTGTGTTTACCACTTAAAGTCAAATTTCCTTCTGTCACCATGTATTTGACTCCCTAATGCCCCCTTACTCCCTTTCCCCCTGGTAACCACTATATTCTTTTTGTGAATATGAGTTTTTGTTTCTTTGTTTGCCTTGTTTGTTCGTTTGTTGCTGTCAGTTCTAAATCCCACATGAGTGAAATTCTTATGGTTCTTGACTTTTTCCGTCGCACTTATTTTGCTTAGCATGATATTCTCAAAATCCATCCATGTTGTTGCAAATGGCAGTATTTCATCTTTTCCTATGACTGAGTGCTATTCCATTGTATATTTGTACCACATCTTCTATATCCAGTCCTCTATTGAAGGACACATTGGTTATTTCCGTGTCTTGGCCACCATTAATAATGCTGCAATGAACGTAGGGGTACATGTATCTTTATGAATAAATGTCTTCAAAATTTCCAGGAGAGTGGTTATTGGGTAATATGGTAGCTCTGATCTTAATTTTTTGAAGAACCTCTATACTGTTTTCCATAGTGGCCGTACCAGTTACACTCCCACCAGCAGTGAATGGGAGCTCCTTTTTCTCTAGAACCTCTCCAACACTTATCACTTTTCTTGTTGATACTAGCCATCCTAACAAGGTCTGAGGTGGTATCTTATAGTTTTGAACTGCATTTCCCTAATAGCTAGTGAAGCTGGCCATCTTTTCACAATCTGTTGGCTATTTGTATGTCTTCTTGGGAGAAGTGTCTGTTCAGTCCTCTGCCACTTTAAAAAATATTTTACTATTTATGTATGTATGTATTTTTTTATTTTAGAGAGACAGGAAGAGAAGAAGGAAGAGAGGGAGAAAACATTGGTATGTGAGAGCTGTATCGATTGGTTGCCTCTAGCATACCGTGAACTGGGGACCTGGCCCACAACCCAGGCATGTGCCCTGACTGGGAATCAAACTGGTGACGTCTGAGTTTGCAGGCCAGGGCCCAATGCACTGAACCACACCAGCTAGGGCCTCTGACAATTTTTTAATTAGATTGATTTTTTTTGTTGTTGAACTTTTTTTTTGGCTTAAAGATTTTATTTATTTATTTTAGAGAGAGAGGGAGGGGCTGACAAAGAGAGGGAGAGAAACATGTGGAGATACATTGATTGGTTGCCTCTCACATGCCTCCAACTGGGGACCTGGACTGCAACCCAGGCATGTGCCCTGACAAGGAATTGAACTGGTGATCTTTCGATTTGCAGGCCAGGGCTCAATCCACTGAGCCATACCAGCCAGAACTATTGTTGAATTTTATGAGTCCTTTATAATATTTTGGATATTAACCCCTTATTGGAGGTATTGTTTGCAAATATCTTTTACCATTTTTTTGGTTGCCTTTTTCTTTTTACACAAATAAGTCTTTATTCATTCATTTTATTTTCCCAGGAAAAAGAGGAGAAGGGGAAAAGTCAGCATGTATATTACAAAATGATAGATAGCAAGTAGAAGTACCCAGCACAGCAAAGTCAACCATGAAGTAAATAGTCCCTAGTAATGGAGGTCACCAATGCCCACGGGGGCTCAGTCTCCTGCAGTTCAGAAATGATAAGAAGGAATCAGGGAAAGAACATGTTTTGTTGATGGTTTCTTTGCTGTTCAGAAGCTTTTTAGTTTCTTATACACCCATTCATTTACTTTTGCTTTTATGTCTCTTGCCTTTTGGTCAAATTCATAAAATCCTCTGTAAGACCAATGTCCATAAGTTTAGTACCTATGTTTTCTTTTATGTAATTTATGTTTCAAGTCTCATATTTAGGCCTTTGATCCATTTTGAGTTAACTTTTGTGTATTCACCCAATAGTTTTTAACATTCATTGATGATTCTTGTCTGAATCAGTTATTGCTATGATGTTTGAGAGATAGTGACTTTTCTAAGTACATTTATAGTTCTACATTTGTTAGTTGGCATTCTATTGTAATGAAGAGCTTTCCCTTCACCTCATGCATTGATTGATTGATTATCAGTATGGACCCATGCAGTAAATTTTACTGTCATTCTTCAGTTTAATGCTTAAACTGGCCCAGATTTGGACAGTGGGAGCCCTTTCAAGCTGATTTCCATGTCCATTGACATGTCCCCACCCTTCTTTAGCACTTTATTTTCTGGGACAATAAAATTATTTCAGGATTATCTTGTATTTTCCCTCCCATAGCCTTGGAATCAACCATTTCTCCAAGGAGCACTGGTTCCCTTAAGTGAGGAATGATATTTAGAAACCCAGATGTGGGTGCTATGTAGACTTATTGCTACTGGAGTGTCATAGCTTTTGGGCTTTTTAAAGAGAGAGACCTAAGAGTTACCCCAGGCGTTTGAATCTCTCTCGATATCCCCACCAAGTGATTATCTAGGTCTGTGCTTGAACACTTCGTTATTTGAGGACATTTCTCCAAAGATAGCCTTTTCCATTATTGGGCAGCTCTGATACTTGACATATTTGAAAACAGTGTTTACTGGTTTCCTCTACTGAGTTTTGTCTTCTCTGTGCTAAATATCTGCAGTTCCTTTATTGCATTGTCATCATTCTAATTATTCTGTTCTATTCATACTTTAGTTCATTAATATCTCTTTTTTCTTGTCAAATAAACTCTTTCTTATTGTTGTTTAATTACAGTTGTCCCAATATTTCTGTTTCTCTCCCCTGCCTTGCCCACCCCCCACCCCCCAGTCAATCCACAACCCATTGCCCATGACCATGGGTCCTTTATACATGGGACTAGACTAGAACCTTCCCTTTCTTTCCCCCGTTATCCCTCTCTGCCCTCCCCTCTGGTACTGTCAGTTTGTTTCTTATTTCCGTGTCTATGGTTCTATTTTGTTCACTTATTTGTTTTGTTCCTTAGGTTCCACTTCTAGGTGAGATCATACGATATTTATCTTTCACAACCTGGCTTATTTTACTTAGCATAATACTCTCTAGTTCCATCTGTGCTGTCATGAAGGGTAGAAGCTCCTTCTTCCCTTCTACTGAGTAGTATTCCATTGTGTAATGTACCAGTTTTTTTGTCCACTCATTTACTGATGGGCACTTAGGCCGTTTTCAGCACTTGGCTAAAAATATGGAATGCTTCACGAATTTGTGTGTCATCCTTGCGCAGGGGCCATGCTAATCTTCTCTGTATTGTTCCAATTTTAGTATATGTGCTGCCGAAGTGAGCACTCATTAATATCTCTTTTTAAAGATTGGCATCTACAATGAAATGTATTATTCTAGATACAGAGGAGTGGCTCAATAACTCTCTTTGTTCTAGACCCCATGCTGCTATTCATGCAAGTCAAGATTAATTTAGCTTTTTCCTCCTTCCCTCCCTCCCTTCCTGCATTCCTTCCTTCCTCCCTCCCTCCCTTCCTTCCTTCCTTCCTTGCTGACAGCCACATCAATCACTCTGTTGACTTATGTTGAGCCCATGTAGGTAGTTGAAATTCGTAATACTTTAACTCTGCTGCTGTGTTCATCCATTTGGTACTTCCACAGTTGTGTTTTAGGACCTAGTACAAGCCTTTAAGTTGATTTCTTTCTTTTCAGCTTGTTAAATTTAGCCTATTATTCCTGCTTCTCAAGCTGATTTTGAACTTTGAATGTCATCCAATTGTACTACCTATGTTTTACAGCTTATCATCTGCAAACTTGATTAGTATGCCATTAGTTTTGTCAGACAAGTAACTACTTAAAAATACCTAGAAGGCTAGGGTAGAACTCACATCTTTTCAGCCTGACTAGAGACTGTCTCTTACATTGAAATCAGCCCATCAAGTAAGGGGTACTGTTGTTATCTACCTTTAGCTGCTATTGTATATAAGATCTGAGCCAACAGACCTGTTGCAATACAAAAAACAGGCCCAATTTCTAGTTTTTTTTAAAATTTTTATTTACTTATGAGGTGGATTTTTCAAAAATTTAATTTTTATTGTATTTTTCCATTGCCCTGTAGTCCCCTTACACTCCCCTTTCCCCTGCCATCACCACCCTGTTGTCCACGTCCATGAGTCCTTTTTCCTTTTTGCTCAATCCCTCCACCCCCAACCTCCCCCACCCTAACTAGCTGTCATCCTGCTCTCCATCTAGGAGTCTGTCCCCATTTTCCATGTTAGTTCAGTTAGTTCGTTAGACTCCACATATGAGTGAGATCATATGGTATTTGTCTTTCTCTGACTGGCTTATTTCACTGAGCATAATGTTCTCCAGGTCAATTTGTGCTGTTGCAAAGGGTAAGATTTCCTTCTTTTTATGGCTGAGTAGCATTCCATTGTGTAAATGTACCATAGCTGTTTTATCCACTCATCTACTGATGGGCACTTGGGCTGCTTCCACATCTTGGTGATTGTAAATAATGCTGCAATGAACATAGGGGTACTTATGTCTAGTTTTTTTTTTTTTCATAGGGTCAGTGCCTCAAGGTCATAAGGAGGCTTGTTTATTGTAAAATGGGGACCTTTCTCATAGTCCAAACTTATTCTTGATTGGAAATTAACCTGATCTGGCTCAGTCTTTGTCTTCCTTGGTACCAGAGGGCAAAGAGAAATGTTTCAGGGAGCCAGGGCATTCCCACCTAAGTCATCTCATCTAAGAAATTTTACGGGTCATCTAGTTCAAGCTTCAGAAATCTGAGTGACTAAAACCTCCTATTAATATGCTCTTCTTTTCCAATCTGCTACACCAGTCAGCAAGTACCTATACACCTTATTTAAAAAAG
Organism: Pteronotus mesoamericanus; assembly: GCF_021234165.1. NCBI lineage: Eukaryota > Metazoa > Chordata > Mammalia > Chiroptera > Mormoopidae > Pteronotus > Pteronotus mesoamericanus. The sequence continues at coordinate 5,007,627 of NW_026555108.1, read as the reverse complement.
GAAAGGTGTCTTAAGGGTGTTCTCAGAATTGCAAATAAGGGTGGGGAAAGGTCTTTGTCTTAAAATGAAGTAAGATTAAATATAATGGATAAAAGTAGCTATCTGAAAGCATACATCTACAGAATTAACCTACCTTAAGCAAGAGCATCTAAGTTTTCTTGTATTGAGACTAGACTATTTTTCAAGTTTCCATGAAAGACCAGAGTGTAGTCTCAGGAAGAAGAGAATAAAATATAATAATGCAAAGAAATCCTCACTTATTTAACTGCCTTATAACTTGGCCATCTGAGATAGTGTTCTGTGAATAAAAGGATGAAGTGTAGTAATCTGCAAGGAGCCTGAAAAGTGGAAGAATGATATTTTGTTTCTTTAGCCTTTTCTGGGTTTTTTTTCTTTATTTTTTTCATTACTGTGTGTAATATGTGATATATTTCTCATAAAAATATTAAAACATCATAGGTAAGAATAAGTTTCTTTTCACCAGTTGACTTGCCCCCAGTTAATGGTTAAATATCCTTTAAATTTTTCAATTAAATTTATTAGGGTGACATTGGTTAATAAAATTATATGTTTCACATATACAATTTTATAATATGTCATCTATATATTGCATTGTGGTTTCACCACCCAAAGTCAAATCTCTTTCTGTCACCATACATTTGACCCTCTTTACTACATCGCCCAACCTCTTTCCCTCTTACTAGCGGTGGTAACCACCATATTGTTTTCTGTGTCTATGAGTTTTTGTTTGTTTTTTCTTGCTTGTTCTTGTTTGTTCATTTGTTACTCTCAGTTTTATATCCCAAATATAAGTGAAATCACATGGTTCTTGACTTTTTCTGTGTGACTTATTTCACTTAGTGTAATATTCTCAAGGTCCATCCATGTTGTTGCAAATGACAGTATTCATTCTTTCTTACGGCTGAACAGTATTCCATAGTATATATGTACCACACCTTCTCTATCCAATCATCTATCAGAGGACATTTTGGTTATTTATGTCTTGGACACCATGGATAATGATGGAATGAACATAGGGGTGCATATATCTTTACAAATAATTGTTTTCAATTATTTTGGTAGATTAGATAGGCCTTTTATAGAAACATCTTGAGTGGAGAAAGATAGTTTGTCAGATCATGTAATTTGATGGGGTGTATATTCTTTGTGGATATAAACTCCTTTTGTTTTAAAAATGTGCTCCACCTTTTAATATATAGTCTGGCTTGCTGAATATGCTTGTCCCCCTAGAAGAACTGCCTTGTACCAGGTCCTGGTTCTTGAGATAAATCTGTTTCCCTTTGTTAATCAATGCATCGGCATATAACCAAGCTAACTGTGGGATTGGCTAGTTTGACTTGCTGAGCACCATACTCTTGACCACGGTGATGCCACAAAGACATTGCCCACCTAGGAGGTCATTCTTCTGAAGGCAGCAACTAAGTCTACTGATCTTAAACAGCACTTTGACTTCTGTGTATATAGTGGGGGATACAAAGAAAAAAAAAGCTTCATTAGGAGCCTATAGTTTTACCGGGTGGACTAGACATGCATGTGAGGCATTTCTTGAAGAAGACAATACTATGTATATATTATAACATGGGACAACATATATAAGTAAAGGGTTAATTAGACAGCATAAATGAGTGCAATGCTACTCATTTATGAAGAACTTCATAATAAATGAATAACTGAATGTTCTTCAGTTCCTCTCATCTCTTCTCCTTCATTCACCTTTTAATTCCTCACCTCCTACTCTTCAATTCATGGATCTGGCTTCTCTTCTGCCATTGGCCTGGAATTGTGAGAGGTGGAAGATATGGGGCTATGGGGACATGTGTTATCCTTTGCTGGTTTTTGTTTTGTTTTGTTTTTTTTGTTTTTTGTGTTTGTTTTTTTTTTTTTTTTTTTGCTGTTGTTGTTTTTAGTTAGGGTCATCTTATCTAGTCTCCTGGCTTCAGCTGCTTACTATACACTTACTTCACTCAGATGTATGTCTAATCCAGACCTTGTTCCTGAGCTTCAGACCCCATGTATCCATCTGCCTACATAGATGGGCATCTCCAAGTCACCATTTCCCATAGTCTGCTTAAACCTGTTCCTCCCCTTGTGTTCCTTATCTCAGTGAATGGCACCATCATCAACTGAGGTGCCCAAGCCTAAAACCTTCATACAACTCTCCCTCTAGTTATTCTACCACCAAATCCCTTCAGGTCTATTTGTTAAATGTCCATTGTATCCGTATTCTTCTCTCTATTCTTACTGCCGCTAGCCTGGTGCAGGCCACCATCACCTCTCACCTGAACTATTCCAACTGTCTCCTAACTATCCACCTGCCCCCGCATTTTCTTACTTCCAAATTATTCTCCACTTTACAGCCAGAGAACATGTTCTAAAACACAACTCTTCAGTGACTTCCTAGTCCCTGTAAGAGAAAGTCTGAAATTCTTTGAATAGCCTACAAGGCCCTACATCTTGCTCCTGCATCAGCTTCATTTATCAGAACTCCCTGTCCCAAGCTCTAGTATCTCATTCATTCTAAGCCCCGTTTCCCATTGTCAGAGAATGCCATGTTCTCTTCCTCTAGAATCCAAACCTTCACATGTGCTCTTCCAGGGTCTGGTTGTTCCACTTTTAGTGATGCTGTGATTGAGCAGCGAATGCAGTTTGGTGACGGCTTGATCCTTGCATTGTAAAGTTCCTCATTTGTCTTCCTCCTGTTGCTTTTAGCATCCATTGATGACCATTATGTGAATCAGTTATTTCACAAGATTTCAAACTGGTGATTTTTCCCAGTTCTGTCATTCCTTCTACCTGTATTAGCTGGAATTCTTTTGTAAAGAATTTCCCCTTACCAACTAGGTCTACTTGGTATCTTAAAATAGTTTGTATGTGATTGGCAAAGCAAACTTTTAATTCTTTTGTGATTATACTTTTTTTAAAGTTTATTTAAATTAATGATTTGGAGTTTTGGACAATTTTATCGGAGAAACCATTTGTAAGTAGTGGCTATGTTTCCAGAATAGCAGATAAAAGCCTACTTAAGTGTAATTGAAACATTACACATAAGTAATGAAAAATAAAAAATATTTTTGTAATATTAGTTATTAAACAAAAAATATTTGAATAAGTTGTTAAAGTTAAACTTGAGTGATGGCACTTGAGAGGAGGGCAGTCCTAATTAGAGGAAGAAGAGGTAGATGGATACTTACGGTGATTTGAAGGGATCTCCTGAGCACTTTCAAGAGCTTTTTGAATTTGTTGGCACTGGATCTGATGTTTAATTTCACTAAGGATTTAAGCAATTTCCATTTCTGTGACTGGTGTAATACCAACACTGCTCTTATACCCCGCAACCAGAGCCCACGATCAGGGCAAGTTTTCAGCTCACAAATGGAGAGAGGCATATCTTTCAATATGACAAGCATTTAGAGATGAATTATAGAGTTTGATGTGGGTGACTGAGACTGAGCTGAGAATAGTAAAAGAGACTAGGAAGGGCTTTAATGTTGGGACTCTAAGGTTTGAGGAGGGACAGGGGCCAGGACTAGGGTGCGGCAAATGAGGTGTCTGTAGTGCTGAATCTACTCCTTCTTGACCTGGAGAGTGAGTGCCTCTTTAAATGCTGTGCCCTGGGGTCTGAGTGGGGAAAACAGCAATGAGAGCCAGGGACCGACTTGACATTAAGGCTCTAGGAATCCTAGTATCAGAGGTCCTGGGTACAGGAGTTCGAACCTAAGCAAAGACTCTAAGGCTACAGATAAGAACACAAATATTCCATGATAGGGGAAAAAAGGCTCAAAACCAAAGTAGACTGAATATAGAAAGTCAAAAAAGGCTCAAAACCAAAGTAGACTGAATATAGAAAGTGAAAAAAGGCTTCACAGAGGAGACCTTCATTGGAATTATACAACTCTTCTCAGCCCAGAAAAGTGTGGGGTGAAGTGTGATAACACAGGTAGAGGAATCAGCAGATGCAGAGGCATGGAGTTGTGATAGTTTTAGTGGCTGGAATTTAGGGTGTGGTAAGAGATGAGGTTGGGAAACATGTTATGGAGGGCTGTATACACCATGCTGTAGATTTGAACTTTATTTCTGTGGACCTTGGGGAACCATTGAAGGTATTTTATGGTTGGAAGTTACATGGAAAGATTTGTGAATTTAAAAATTATTAAATATGCCCTGACTGGTGTGGCTCAGTTGGCTGGGCATCTTCACACAAAGCAAAAGGTCGTCAGTTCGATTCCCAGTCAGGGCACACACCTAGAGTGCAGGTTTGGTCCCTGGTCAGGGCGCGTATGAGAGGCAACCAACTGATGTTTCTCTCATATATTGATGTTATTCTCCCTCTTTCTCCCTCCATTTCCCTCTCTCTAAAAAAAAATTATTAAATGTTTTCAAATGTAATCATAAGTAAATAGTATAATGAACCCATATATACCCATTAACCACATTCAGTTATCAAGATTTCACCAGTTTTATTTCAGTTATCTTTTTTCTTCCTCTTTCCATTCTTTTAAAAAATTTGGTGAAGTATTTTAAAGCCAATCCCAGACATCATGTTATTTCACCCCTATATATTCAGTAGGCAAGTCTAAAAGGTACAGATACTTTCTTATATAATCATGCTGTCATTATGTTATATTACAGCATTAATAATTCCTTAATAGCATCTGATACCCAGCCCATTATAAAATTTCTCAGATTATCTCAAAAGATTGTCCAACAGTTGGTTTGTTCATATAAGGAACCAAACAAGGACTATATATTACATTTGATTATCTCTTTTTTTTTTCCTGCTTTATCGAAGTTGCTGTAGACTAAATGTTTCTGCCCACCTCCAAATTAATATGTTGAAACTTAACCCCCGATATGATGGTATTTGGAGACAGGGTCTTTAGGAGGGGATTAGTTCATGAGGACAGAACCCTCATGAATGGGATTAGTGCCCTTATGAAAGAGACTCTGAACCAGTCCCTTGCCCCTTCCATAATGTGAGGACACAGTGAAAAGAGGGTAGGCTATGTACTAGTGAGCAGGGTCTCACCAGACACTTCATCTGCCAGTGCCTTGATCTTGGACTTCCTTGCATCTAGAGCTGTGAGAAATAAATTTCTGTTGTTTACATGCCATGTAGTGTACAGTATTTTTTTAAAGCAACTTAGACAAAGACAAGGTGTAACTGAAAATTAAATATTGTATTACAACTTGATGATTTCATATAGGTATAATTTGTGAAGTATTTACCACAATCAAAGGGGGAGGGAGATAATGGGGAAAATGTTGGTCAAACGATACAAAGTTTCAGTTATACAAAATGGTTATTATCTCTAAATATCTCTGAATCTAGAGCAGCGTGTGCCTCACTTTTTCTTTTTTCTTTTTAATTTTTTTTCTTTTATTGATTCCAGAGAGGGGAAGTGAGGGACAAAGGGAGGGAAAAAAACATCGATGTGAAAGAGAAACATCAATCAGTTGCCTCTCACACATGCCCTGACTGGGGACCAAACCCACAACCGAAGCATGTGTCCTGACCAGGAATTGAACCCATGACCCTTTGGGTTTGTGGGATGGCACCTAACCAACTGATCCACACTGGCCAGGGCTCACTTTTTCTTTTTCAAGCCATTGGCTTCTTGTAGAAAGTGGGTCAGTTGTCCTGAGGAAAATCCCACATTTTGGATTTGTCTGTTTTCTTTCTTGTGTTGTCATTTACTTTATTTACCTATACCCCAACCCCATATTTTTCTATAATGGAAGTTAGCCTTAGAGACTGAGTGATATTCAGATTCACCTTTTTTTTTTTTTTGGTCAAGAATACTTCACAGGGGTTGCCATGTAATTCATTCTAAGTCACATGTCTATTCTATCTTTAATGAACAGGTGACAGATTTATTCAATTTTTCATCTAATGGTATAATCCTTTGATGATCATTGGCAGAATTATTTCACTAGGAGTTTCAAAATGGTGATTTCCTAATTTTATCTTCTATATTAATTAGCTGAAATTCTTCTGAAAGTAAACTTTCCCTCATCAACTAGAGCTATTGGGCTACCTGTAAAGGGAAGGCAGGAGAGATGCTTAATTCTTGATTTTGGACTTGGTTACCAATTTTCACAATAAAGACTTGGTGCCCTAGTTACTTCCAGTGATAACCAATGAGTTGTATGTATTTGTTTTCTCTCTATCATGGAATCATATTTTTTTTTAAAAATGTACTCAATGGGTTTCAGTCAATTACATTCATTATTCTTGTTAATGCTCAAATTGTCCCATCTTTTACCAAAGTGTTGCCTCCCATATCCCTCTGACACTACTCACTAGGGTTCCATAGCTTGATTCCTGACATAAAGCTTATATTTCCTGTCCCAGACCTGCCATTTTTAAGGTGCCCTAGTTCATATATATATGAAAGTTTTTTAAAGGTTTATTTTATTCTCGTTCAAGAGAGAGGGGGAGGGAGAGACAGAGAAACATTGATCAGTTGCCTTCTGTATGCACCACAACTGGGGACTCAAACCCACAATCCTGGTGTGTGCCCTAACTGGGAATTGAAAGTGACCTTTTGGTTAAAGGACAATACTCCAACCAACTGAGCCATACCAGCCAGGGAAATAAAGTTTATTTCAAAATTTACAGAGGCAGAAGAAGGGCCCTTGGCGCTTGGGACAGAGAAAGGTAAAGGTAATGAATGTGGGGGAAAGAAGAAGGAGCTGGGAAAGGTTCAGATGTGCTCCTGGGAGAGAAAGTGAGCCTATTTTCCTTTTTTAAATAATAGTTTTATTGAGGTATAATTTACACAGTATAAAATTCACCTATTTAAAGTATATAATTTAATGATTTTTAGTAGATTTACGTAGTTGTGCAACCATGACCACTATCTGATTTTAGAAGCTTTCCATAAGAGTACAAGATCTCTTGTACCCTTTGCCAGTCAATTTCCTTTCCCTCCCCTAGCCCCGGACAACTACTTACCTGTACCTGCTTTGGATCTCTGTAGCTTTGGGTTTTCTAGAGATTTCATGTAAATTGAATTATACACTATATAGCCTTTGCATCTGGCTGCTTTCTCTTAGCATTGTTTTTTTTTATTTTAATTGAGAGGTAGTTCACATATTATAAAATTCACCATTTTAAAAATCTATAACTCGGTGGTGTTTAGTATATTCACAAAGTTGTTTAACCATCACCACTATCTGATTCCAGAATATTTTCATCACACCAGAAGGAAACTCTATACTGTAGAAGTCACTTCCCATCACCCCAAACCTCCCAGACCCTGACAACCAGTAATCTACCTTCTTTCATTATGGATTTGCACACTCTGGACATTTCATATAAATGGAATCATACAGCATGTGGGCTTTTGGTCTGGCTTATTTCACTTAGCATATTGTTTTCAAGGTTCATCCATGTTATAGCACGTGTCAGTGCTTGGTTCATTCCTTATTTGTGTCTGAGTAGTATTCCATTGTATGAATATATCATATTTTGTGTATCCATTCATCAGTTTATGGACATTTTGGGTTGTTTTCACTTTCTGGGTAATGCCAATGTAAGAAATGTTCAAACCTGTAGAGAAGTTTCATGAGTTTATTTGAGTTAAACTGATGACATGCCAGGAAATAAGCTCTCAAATGCTTTGAAGAATGACACTTTTGTTGTTTCTTTTTATACCTTTGGAATTAAGGAATTAAGATGAACATGGGAGGAAAGCTAGGCAGGAAAAACTCTATGATCAGATTACAGGATAGATAACAAGATTATGTGCTCTCTTGAGGGTGGTTACCCTTACAAGGGGTCTGAAAAAGAGGAATTTCAAAGGTGTGTTAACCTAGTGCACAAAAACAATGGATAAGCCTTGCTTACGTTGAAGATAAACCTTTTATATGCCTGGAGCTTGACCACCATGACCTGCCCAGTTAGGAATTTATGATCAGATCGCCCTGTGAGGTTACTTTTGGTTAGATTTATTTTAGAACTCATTTTTCATTTATAGCAATATGTAGTTAAGTCTGTGCTTAACCTTATAAGAAATTGTCATGCTGTCTTCCAAAGCAGCACCATCACTTTGCATTCCCACCAGCAGTGGATGAGGGTTCTAGTTTTCTCTGCATCCTTGCCAATACTTGTTTACTGTCTATCTTTTTTTTTTTTAATCATAGCCATCCTAATAGGTATAACACTTTGGAAAACAGTCAGTAGTTCCTCCAAAGGTAAAGCTCAAGCGCTCACTTTGGCAGCACTTATACTAAAATTGGAATGACACAGAAGATTAGCATGGCCCCTGTGCAAGGATGACATGCAAATTTGTGGGGGAAAAAAGGTTAACCTCGGGGTCTGATCCCTACCCTCCCACCCCCAGAGATTCTTATGGTTTTGTTGCTTTTTAAAATGTGTTTAGTGTCTAGCCTGAATTAATTCTGTAGATTCTGTCTCCTCTTCAGTGTGTAGCCCATTGAAGTTTCTGCTCTGTTTTTGAAAAAAAAAATTTTATTTCTAGGAATCCTTGCTTCCTAGGTGCCACACCTGGGTCAGGATAGCTCAGTGAACAGTCAGTCATTTGGTAGAGGTTGTCCTTTAAGGGACACCTTGGGCCAGTGTTGTCTTCCATCCTTTGTCGATAGAATTGTGTGTGAGTTGGGAAGCATATTCAAAGTTCAGGAAGTTTTTAAGTTTCCTCTGATAGCTACTTTTTCTGCTAGGGCTTCTCATGTCTCCTCTATACCTGTGCAGGTCTTTACGTTCATCCAGGGACATGAAGGTAGCTAGGGCCCTCTCCAGTACCTTGTGATTGAGTGCAGCCTTGCAGGTACACATAGCCTTCCAGACCACCAAGGACAAGGAAGTCTCCCTTATCGAGTCCCCCTGGGGCTGTCTTGTTTTCTGGATCTCTCTGCTAATTTTGTCAGGCTTGTTGTTCTGTTGCTTGCCCCCAGCATTATTGTGACCTCAGGTAACTGTGATGTTGGTTTTCCTTGATCTAAGGAGTTTGCTATTATTTTCAACACCCCCGGGGCATGGGACTTTTTGTGCTCATTCCCAAACAAGTCATTCCAGTCCCTCAGCCAAGTTGTTGGTTTTTAGGGCTTTGCCCTGCCCTGTCCTTGTAAAATCAGCTCCTGTGGAGCTGGGAGAGGGGACATGAATAGCCCCTAGCTAAAACACCATAATTCCTACTGTTCTCACCCAAGGTTCAGTAGGTTTTCTTAAACACTTCTTAATGTATTGTTTAATTTGGGTTTATTTGCATAGTCCTGAAATGGTGGTTTCTAACAGTGTTATACAGTTATATCATTGTGTTTTTGGGGAGAAGACTTGCTGAGCTCCTCACTCTGCCCTTCCTAAAGTCCTGCTTAATTTATGTTTTAAAGGATCATTCTGGTAGCAGTGGAAGATCAGTTGGGTGGAGAGGAAACTGGTGGTCAGTAGTGTAGGATTTTACTCAGTAGTACTTTGTAATTTATAAATGGGAATGGAAAAATAGAAATAGTTGGGTTGATTTTCAGATGGAGAGTCACAGTATAAGGGTGGTGGAAAATCAAGGGGATAGGAGAATGAAGAGTGCTGGCTGCTGTCATTGAAGTCCCGCTGTCCATGGAACCTTTCCTGGGTAAAGGAGGAGGTGAAGGCCACAGGGACACGGTGCCCTTGGAAAATAGGTGAGAAGCTTGATGAATTCAAGTCCTTGAGGAAGTTGAAGGGGAAATTCAAGGAATGTAAGGTCTAAGAGATGTAGAAAAACTAGTAGTTCAGAGAGTGGATTCTGTGTTTGGTTTTGGAAATAGAGCCATTAAAGTTGTCACTGTAGAAATAGACAATTGAAATGGAGTTGAGATGAAATTAGAATCAGATTTGTCAAGGAGCTATTGACAAAGGAGCTGTTGACAAATCTTTTTTGTCAACAAATAGACAGTATTAATATAAAAACTGCTTGCTCTAAGGCTCCCTGCCAGCTAACCGACTTCCTACCTCCATCTCATTGCCAGGAATTATGCACCTCTGTATCCAGATTTGTCAAGGTTTGGGTGTTAGATCATCAAGGGGGATCATGAAGGCTTTCAGGATGAAAGGGGGAAAGAAAACGATTGTTCCCAAAGTCTTCAGTGAACGTAGGGGAGAAAACTGAATTTGACATTTAACATTGAGAGGGTGATAAAATTGAGTAGCATGAACTTGAAAGAAAGGCAGGCTGTTGAGGGAAGATGGTAAAATAATACTTTGAGGATCCAGTGAAGAAGATGCTAACCTAATCTTGATTTATGGGGAGAGGTGAGTGGAGGAAATGAGCAACCTCCAATTAAGAGCTCTGCAAAGGAAACAGTAAAGTTTGCGACACGCAGTGTTAAGGAGGGGTGATAGAGGCTAAATGAATGAGCAAGACCAAAAGCAAGAAAGTTTTAGGAAATGGTGGGTAGTTTTGTTTGTTTGTTTGTTTTTTGTTTTTTGCTTAAGCATAGGGTGCAATTAGAGGTATAATTATTGGAATCTATGTGGTTAGTTTGAAACTCGAATATAACTAGAGCCATTATTTTTAAAAATACTGTTAGTTAGATGATATGCTAAGGAAACTGAACTGATTTTGTTTATATATTAGGGAATTTTTGAAACTGGTATTGATAACTGGGAAGCAGTTTGACAGTTTTGGAATACTTTAACTATGACAAATGTGAGATTGGTGTACAATTATTACATTATTAATAACACCATTGGAATTGAAGTTGACTATAGATCATCATTTTCATAAGAATGTGTTCAGTACACTTGGTGACTTTTGGTCTTTCTGTAATTAGAAAATCAGAGCTTAAAAATGTATTGGCTTTTTAAAATAATATTTTTCTATGCTTTTCCAGAACCATCCACAACCCACAATATATAGAGGACTGAGTAGGATCTGCTTCAGTGTGAGAGTTTTGACCTCAATCACCCTGACTCTGTTTGACATGATTCTGTCTATATATAAGTAAGATATGTAGCTAGAAGAATAGGAGAAGAGAAAACATAAAGAAAAAATGAGACCGAATTGGAGATGTACAGCTCCGTTTTGAAAACCTGAAGATTAACTGCTGTGACAGTGATGTGGCACATTTTCAGTTCTAGCTATCATTTGTTATAAACTGAAAGAACATTGACATAGCTGGATACAGAGGTGCATAATTCCTGGCAATGAGATGGAGGTAGGGAGTCAGTTAGCTGGTAGGGAGCCTTACAGCCAGCAGTTTTTATATTAATACTGTCTATTTGGTGTTGGTTGATAACAGCAGAAAAAATATTTGTGATCACTCTGGGGACTTATTGTATTGATTTCTACTGTTATAATATGAATGTGCTTAATGGCTACTCTTATAAATGTAATATTTCTTTTTTTGTCATTCTAGCAGCCATCAGAAAAGAGATCACAGAAAAGCTATTGCCTGTACAGTCCTCTAAATCATTTGTGACATGGGATATTGAGTCCTCAGGCTGTCAGAATTCCAGTTCACGAGGCAATCTGTGTCACTCTGGTCTAGCCAGGTAAGCAGTCCCTATGGACTAGTTTCTTCTTCTCTATAAAAGAACAAGAAAGAAAAAAAGCAAAGAAGGTGAATATAGAAAAATATAGATGTGATTCATAGACCCTAAAGGAGAAGTTCAGGCCTGAGCCTTAAGCAGCAAAACAGAGTGAAGAGAACCTCAGGGGTTACTTATAATCTCGGTAGAGTGGTATCCATGAAATATAAACACTGGAAGAACTAAGTCTGTTTTGTGACCTGGCTTGACTTCAAGAATGAAGAAACTTAGAGTGAACTGCAATAAAAATATCTGTGAAGGCAAGATTAAAAGGAAGGAAGTATGCTTTGAAGTTAAAATAGATAGAAATTTAAGTGTAATGAAGTATCTTTTACAAATGAAATATTACCTATATCTAGATGATAGTCATATTTAAAATATTTATTTAATATTTAATAGTTAAAAGAATGAATACTGGCTCTTTCACTCACTAGCTGTGTGATCAATGGGGAAATTACTTACCTGCCTTAAACCTCAGTTTCTTTACCTATCAAATAAATTAATGAGTCTCATGGTTATTGTAAGAATCAAATGAAAAAAAATCTGAAGTATATAATATGGTGCCTGGTATGTGCTTAGAATTCAATATATAGTCACTATTAGTATGCGATAGAAAGGAGAGTTAATGAGATTGATGTTCAATAGTGTGATGAATTACTCTCCACAGGTAGGTACACAATTAGCTATTTCTTGTCAGAGCAGCTTGCAGCTTGGAATTTCAGGGTCAGAACCTCTTGGAGGTCAGGCTACAATGAGTGCTAACGAGGCCATTTTGAAGGAGGGTAATTTCCATTGTTCCCTGAGTTTTAACAAATTAGGTCCTTCCATACACTTTCCTGTCAGAATAATGCTTTTTTAAAAGATTTTCTTTATTTATTTTCAAGAGAGGGAAAGTGAGGGAGAAAGAGAGGGAGAGACAGCGATCGTTGCCTCTCGCGCTCTTCCCAGCTGGTGGCCTGGCCAGAATAATGCTTTTAACATTAATATTTTTAGTTCAAGTTACCACGAGTGTCTGTAATATGTTTGCGTGTATAACTTGGATTTTGAATTTTGGAGGAGATGGCAAAATGATGGACAGGTCAGGTGGATAGGCCATGCTAGATGAAAATAGAAGATGCTAAGAGGATTAAAGGTAAAGATTTCTCCATAGTTAGTGCAGATCGCCTTTTGGATCTAAGTCATTTAGGTCATTTGTCTGGGTAGAGTGAAGCAGAATGCCTGCAGTTGAAGGGATCCTAAAATAGAGGTCCTCATGTGGCTCTCTCGCCTGCCTATGGAAGTTAAGGAGGAGGAGATAAGCTTCTCAGGCTAGAATAGATAGCTTTTTATATGGACCTAGTTCTGTTAGGCCTCAAAAGGAGCCATGGAAGAGAAAGGTTAAAGGTACAGGATTTTTTGTTGTTGTTATTTCACATTCTGTTTGAAGAGTCTCTGATTTAAAACATTTTTTTTCCTTTTAAATACTTTATTTTTTAAAGCAGTTCACAGCAAAATTGAACAGAAAGTACATAGTGTTCCTGTACACGCCTTGACCCCACACATGCACAGCCTCCCCCACAATCAAAATCCTGCCCATCCTGTACATTTGGTACAACTGATGAACTTACATCAACAAATCATAATCGCCCAAAGTCCAGAGTTTACATTAGGGTTCACTCTTGGTGTTGTGCATTCTATGGGTTTTTATGAATGTATAAGGACATCTATCCACCGTTATAGTATCATACAGAATAATTTCACCACCCAAAAAAATCTTCTGTGCTTTGCCTATTTATTCCTCCCTAATCCCTAACTCCTAGCTACCACTGATCTTTTTACTGCTAACATTATTTTGATCTGATTTTTAAAAACAGATTTATTGAAATGTAATTCACACACCACAAAATTCACCCATTTAAAGTGTACAATTCGATTGTGTAATTCAATATATTGTTCTTTTCAAAGAAGCATATTTTGGTTTCATTGATTTTCTCTACCAATTTCCTGTTTTCAATTTCATTGATTTCTACTCTAATTCTTATTATTTTTTTATTACATTTTAAAGTTAAATTTATTGGGATGATATTGGTTAATAGGATCGTATATTTCTTTTACTTACTTTGGATTTAATTTGCTCTTTTTTACTTGTTTTCTAAGGTGGAAACTTAGATTATTGGTTTTAGATCTTCTTTTGTAATGTAGGCATTCAATGCTATAAACTTCCCTCTAAGCAGTGCTTTTGCTGCATCCCACAAATTTTTGAGAAGTTGTGTTTCCATTTTCATTTACTCAAAGTGTTTTATTTTTTAAATTTCTCTTGAGATTCCTTCCTTGACACATGTGTTTTTTAAAAATGTGTTGTTTAATCTTCATATATTTTGGAATTTTCTAGTTATCTTTCTGTTATTGATTTCTGGTTTAATTTCATTATGGTCTGAGAGCAGAAATTGTATTGTTTCTATTCTTTTTTTTTTAACCCTCACCTGAGGACATGCTTATTGATTTCAGACAGAAGGGGAGGGAGGGAGAGAGAAAGGGAGAAAAACATCAATGTGAGAGAAGAACATTGATCGATTGGTTGCCTCTTGGATGTGCCCCGACTGAGGGCAAAACCTGCAACCTAGGCATGTGCCTTGACTGGGAATCAAACCTGCGACCTTTTGGTTTATGGGACAATTCTCCAACCCACTGTGCCACACTGGCCAGGCCTCGTTTCTAATCTTTAAAATTATTCTCTTTATATTGGTAAGGTGTGTTTTATGGCTCAGAATTTGATCATTTCTGATTAATGTTCCACATGAGCTTGAGAAGAATGTGTATTTCGCTGTGGTTGGATGAAGTAGACTATAGATGTCAATTACATCCAGTTGCTTGATGATGGTGTTCAGTTCAACTATGTCCTTACTGATTTTCTGACTGCTGAATATGTCCATTTCAGATAGAGCCGTACTGAAGTCTCCAGCTAAGATACTGAATTCATCTATGTCTCTTTGGAGACTTCAAAGCAAGGAAAGTTATCAAGGATAAAGAAGAGCATTACATAATGATAAAAGGGTCACTTATCCAAGAAGATATAACAATACTTAACATGGATGTGCCTAAAACAAACCATCAAATTATGTGATTTATTTCACTGAGCATAATACCATCTAGGTCTATCTATGGTGTCACAAATGGTAAGATTTCATTCTTTTTATGGTTGAGTAATTTACCATTGGGTAAATGTAACACAGCTTTTTATGCACTCATCTACTGATGGACACTTGGGCCGCTTCCAGATCTTGCTGCAGTGAATGTAAGGGTACATATATTCTTTTGAATTAGTGGTTTGGGTTTGTTTGGATGGGAGGTGTCACACTTTCATTTCAAAAACTTGGATTGGTTCAATATCCATGTTGTGGCAAAACCCAGATACCTTACAATACATCAGATTTCCAAAGGTACAAAAAAGTAAAGCAAAATGAGCACTTCTTCCATTACAGGAAATGAATAACACAGATAATATAAAATTAAAGGGTAGAAAAAAAATTGACACTGATTTTCTAAGATAGACCTCTTTACAACCAGGGTCCACAGATCCAATGTGTAAGGAGGCAGCAAAAAGCAGACCTTCCCTGGTTCTGGGTAACCTCATAATAAAATCAGGCCACAGTGCTGCTCTGGCCACTGAGACATCACACACTGCTTAAAACAATTAAAGCTCTGTAAATAGTAAACAAAAGAGTAATTTCTTAGGGGGGGATTAAATAAATGCATATGGGACAGGCCATAGAAAATATGCCAAGTTAAATTCGCTACATAATTATTTGTGTGTGTTCACTCGATATCCAGACAAAGTGTTTGTGCTCAGACCAGGAGTACCTCAGTCAGGCTTGTAGTTATTGTGATGAACGTCGTGTTGCTGGCTTTTCCCAGAAATTTGCTGCCCTGACTAATCATAGCCTGAGGTATAGCCATAATAGCCACAGGGTGAGTATTCATAGCCACTGTCATCCTTCTGGGGAGTGGTGGCCTTGGTTCCAACTCTGACTCTCACCTCCTCCACTTTGCCACCCAGCATTGCTACCTATGTTCCCCTCAGTTGCAGTCCCCACAGTGTCCAGAGACATACTGTGCTGTTGACAGACCTCTTTGGGCTGGGCACTTGGATTTCATACTTATCTCCACTGATGGTGTGGAACTTTTTCTCTACAACCTTCTTCATAGGTTCCTCTTCTTTAAAGGTAATGAAAACAAAGCCTCGTCTTTTGTTTGACTTTTGATCCCTTGGAAGCTCAATGGCCTTCGTCTCCCCAAACTTGACAAAATATTCTCTGATCCCCTCAGTGGCTTTGGGACTCAGACACCCCAGACAAACACTTCCTTTACTAGATCCTTCTTCATGGCCATGGCCTTTTTGTGGTCAATGACATGGCCATCCAGTTTGTGCTCCTTCTGGTCTAGGACCTTCTCCACACTGGCTGCATCTTTGAACAGGGTAAACCCAAACCCTCTTGATGGGCTAGATCCATTTTTCAAAAAGCTTTTATTTATTTATTTTTAAAGAGAGAGAAAGGAATGGAGAAAGAGAGGGAGAGAAACATCCATGTGTGGTTGCCTCTCACATGCCTCCCACTGGGGACCTGGCCTGCAACCCAGGCATGTGCCCTGACTGGGAATGGAACCAGCAACCTTTTGCTTCACAGTCCAGCGCTCAATCCACTGAACCCCACCAGCCAGGGCAGGATCGATTTTTTTTTTAAATTATATAGTCAATGACCTCTCCAAATTTGGTAAAATAATCCTTTAGGTCCTTTGTACTGGTAACCCAGCTCAGGCCAACAAAGAACATTTTTCCTGTGTCGCCCCATGTTGTTCCTGTTACCCTTGGTGCCTTTCTGGTTGCTGGCATGGGGAGTCACTTGTCTGCCTTCCTTGGGTGGGGGGGTCTCGTGCCCATTGGTGCCTGTCACCTCCAAAGGATGCTCCTCATTTGTTTTTTTAGAATAATTTTATTTAGGGGAAGAGAGGGAGAAAGAGAGGGAGAGAAACATCAATGTGTGAGAGAAACATCGATGGGCCACCTCTTACACTTCCCCCACTGGAGACCCGGCTCTCAACACAGGCACCGTGCCCTCACTGGGGAATCTAACCTGCGACATTTTGGTTCATTGGTTGGCGCTCTAGCCACAACAGTCAGGGCGGGATGCACCTCATTTGTCTCCCAAATGCTAGGCCAGGTGTGGGGCGTCTCCTCGCCAGGAGGCGTGCTCGTCCCTACCTGCCGAATAGACGCCCAGTCTCCACTGCCGCCCCCAGGTTCACGCTACCCCGGCTTTGCCTCTGTCCTTGAACAGTCTCTGTCCAGGCGCAGTTCACCGCATCACCGCATTACCGCATTACCGCTGTGAGCGCACAACCGAGCCCACTGACCTACAGGCTCCCTTGGGATCTCTGTCTTTTGTGGTTTTAATTGAATTTCATGTGATTCCATTTTGTCTCTTTCTTAGCATATTGATTGTAGTTCTTTTTTTAGTGTTTTTCTACGGGTTTTCAATATATATTTACAGCTAATCCATGTCCACTTTTCAGATAAAACTATACTGCGTCACAGGTAGTGTGTCTTATAACAACAAAATAGTCCTAATTCCTCCTTTCTGTCATTTGTTTCACATACATACATACACACATGTAAGTGTACATAACTGAATACATTGTTCCTGTTACTATCTTGAACAAACTGTTATCTGTTAGCTCAGTTAAAAATAAGAAAAATTTCTTTATTTCCATATCTCTGGTTCTATTTTGCTCACTTGTTTGTTTTGTTGATTAGGTTCCACTTATAGGTTAGATCATAGGGGGATAAAGGGGGAAAGAAAGGGAAAGGTCAAGTCAAGGAACATGTATAAAGGACCCAAGGACAATGACAAGGGAGGGAGGATTAAATGTTGGAGGTGGGGGGTAGGTAAGGCAGGAGAGACTAATGGGGGGAAATGGGGGCAACTGTAATTGAACACCAATAAAAAAATAAAAAATACATTAAAAAATAAGAAAATTTTCTTCTGATCCTTTTTCTTTTTCCGGTATTCCCATTATGCATATATTTATACTTTTTTTGGACCCACAGTTCTTACATAGTCTGTTCTGGATTCTTTTTTCAGTCTTTTCCACTTTGCTTTTCATTTTTGGATGTATCTGTTGATATGTCTTCAAGGCAAGAGGTTCTTTCCTTAGCAATGTCCAGTGTTCTAATGAGCCTGTCAAAGGCATTCTTAATTTGTTAGTGTTTTTTATCTCTAGAAATTCTTTTTGATTCTTTCTTAGGATCTCAATCTCTCTAATTAAATTACTGATCTGTTCTTGCATATTACCTACTTTTTTCCATTAGAGCCCCTAACATATTAATCATAGTTGTTTTGTTTTTTTATCCTCACCCGAGGACACTTTTTAAATTGCTTTTAGAGTGAGAGGAAGGGAGAGAGAGAAAAACATCCATGGGAGAGAAAAGCATTGATTGGTTGCTTCCCATACACGCCCAGATTGGGGAATCTGAGCCCAAACAGGATGGGGGGCAGTTGCACATGCCCACCCCCAGACCAAAGATCTAACCCACAACCTAGGTATGTGCCTTGATGGGAATTAAACCCACAGCCCTTTGGATACAAGACGATGCTCCAACCAACTGAGCTATACCAGCCAAAGCAATCATCGTTTTAAATTCATGGTCTGATAATTCCAGCATCTTGCATATCTGGGTCTGGTTCTGATGTTTGCACTCTCTCTTCAAACTGTATTTTTTGCTTTTTAGTATGCCTTGTAGTTTTGGGTTTTTTTTTTTATCCTCACCTAAGGATATTTTTTTCATTGCTTTTAGAGAGAGAGGAAGGGAGAAAGGAAGGGAGAGAGAGATATATCGCTATGAGAGAAAAGTGTTGAGAAGCATCGACTGGTTGCCCCCTGAATGTGCCTGCACTGGGGATCGAATGTGCCCAGACCAGGAATCGAACCTGCAAGCTAGGTCTGTGTCCTGACCAGGAACCAAACCTATAACTAATGACACTCCAGCCAACTGAACTATACCAGCCAGGGCAGTATGCCTTGTAGTTTTTTGTTGGAAGCCAGATAAGATGTACTAAGTAAAAGGAACTTTGATAAATTGGCCTATGATAATGTACTGGTAATATGTGGCAGGAGGGGAAGCCTTTTATATGATTAGGTATAAGTTTAGTGAGTCTATGAACCTACGTTCTGAACTTTGAAAGTGTCTCTCAGTTTTTTTCTCCCCCCTTAACTGGTTCACTGTGGCTAGAAGGGGAAGGAGTTGGGTATTTTCCTTCCCCCAGGTGGTTAGGCTCTGACAAAACCCCAATAGGTTAGGCTCCGGTAAAATACTCTCTCTTGGGGATGGCTTGTTGGGTAGAACAGAATGGTCTGACATATTTCAAAATGATTGCTTCCCTTCTTCCTACTGGAATCCTGAGGAGTTTTGGGTTTTTTTTTTATCAGTCTTCCCTGTGATAACCTGGAGGTAAAACTCACAAAAGTTGGGGGTCCCCCATGACTGGGTCTCCCTGGATGTTTAATCTCTCAGACTTGTCCCCTCTGAGCCTCCAGCATTTCGTCAATTATAGTTCAGGTTTTTCTGCCCGGGTACTGATTCTGGTGAAGATGTCTGCTTGTGGTTTTCTGCTCCAGTAAATTGTGATTATCTGTATCTGCCTGGCTGTCTCTCCAATTTCGGGAACAGAGGTTTATCTTGTGACCTCACTTCTCTGACAACCCTAGGAAGAATTGTTGATTTTTCAGTTTGTTAAGCTTTTTACTTGTTAGGATGGGTTGGTGACTTCTAGGCTTCCTATATGCCAGAAAGGAAACTAGAAGTGTCCTTTGTGAGTTTTTATTTTTTTTATATTTTATTTATTTTTTCAAATACATTTATCTCTGCCTACCCCCCACCACTTTCCCTTGCCCCCTCCCTCCTTCCCTCCCTCAGCAATTGGATTATTTGTCTTATTAAGTTGTAAGAATTTATATATTTTAAATGCAAGTCCCTTAACATATATTGTGATATTTTCTACCATTCTGTGAGTTGTCTTTTCACTTTTATTTTTTTTTAACTCCCTGGAAGATTAGTACCTTCTTTCCTTATTGTCCTGGTAAACCTCAACCATCTCCTCCAAATTTGAGTCATTTCTCTCCTATCTTTGAACCACTTTCAATTCCAGCACCCTTTGATGTTTCATCATCTCTCAGACAAGATCTGATAGCAGGAACTGGGGGATTTTTGTATTCCAGGTGTTTGGTAACTTTTTACTTTAGGTTCTGTCCCGTAACAGTCATTAAAGTCCTTGAGTTAGGGAGCCTAAATTCTGGACACATGATGTGGCCACTAATTTAGAATGCGGAACATAAAACACAAATTGTTGTCTAAATAAATTATCCTCCGAATTCTCCCCAAGTAAATTTTTTCTTTCTTTTTTTTTCCAAGTAAGTTTTTGTGCTTTAAAAATAGTTCCCTGCTGAATTGTCTTTTTATCAGTGTGGCTCAGGTCTTGATAAACAACAAATTTGAAGAAATACCCTAAGAATTCTGAAGGACATTTTTTTTTTCATTGCTTTTAGAGAGAGAAGAAGGGAGAGAGGGAGACATTGATGTGAGAGAGAAACATCAATGAGTTGCCTCCTGTATGCACCCTGACCGGGCATTAAACCTGCAACCTCGCCATGTGCCCTGACTGGGAATCAAACCTACAATTTTTTGATTATAACATGATGCTCCAGCACACTGAGCCACACCAGCCAGGGCGAGATCTTTCTCTTTCAAATATAGGCATTTATATCTATACAGTTCCTTGATTTATCCCTATTTCAAATGCTGAACATTAACACACACTTATTTTGCCTCCTCTGTAGCCTCTTTTTAATTTAAACCCTTATGTACTCTTACTTAGCTATTACAATAACCACCTCTGTGGTCTTCCTATCTCCTATCTCTTCCCTATTCCAGTTTTCTCCTACACTTTGCTGTAGTTAATACCCTACTGATCATTTCTTTGCTTAAACAGCTCTGTTGGAGTTCCTGGAAAATTTAAACACAGATTGGCCACATGATTCAACAGTTCCACTCCTAGGTGTATATCCAAGACTATTAAAAGCAGGTTTTCAAATGGAAACTTGTACAGGAATGTTCATAGTAACATTATTCATAATAACCAAAAAGTAGAAACAACCTAAATGCCCATCAGCTGATGAACAGTTAAACAAAATGTGGTATATCCATATAATGGAATACTATTCAGCAAAAAAAAAAGGATGAAGTGCTGATGCATGCCACAGCATGGGTGAACTGAATATAATCCTCAGTGAAAGATGCCAGACAGAAAAAGCATCATACTGTATGATTCCACTTCAATGAAATGTCCAGATTGGACAAATCCTTAGAGATAGAAAGTAGATTAGTGGTTACCTGGGGCTTTTTGAGTGACTAATTAAGGGGCACATTGTTTCTGTTTGAGTGATGAAGTGTTCTGGAATTAGAGAGTGGTGATGGTTGCACAACAATGTGAATGTACCAGAAGCCACTGAATTGCACACCTTAAAATGGCTAAAATGGTAAATTTTATCTTTTATGAAGTTTACTTCAATGAAAAAAAACCTGTCATTTCTGTTACTTTACAAGATAAAGTTCAAATTCTTTAGCTTGGCATACAAGGTCTCTAGTCTTATTATATACACAAAGTTCCTCAAACAAATATTCTAAACATATTGAACATACAACTTCCCTTTTGTATCCCTGTGTCTTTATATATACGATCCCCTCTGCCTAGAATATTAGTATCTTATTCCACTGAGCAAACTCGTTTTCACTCTGGAAGTTCCCGCTAAAATGTTAATCCTCAAACAAAGCTTTTCCTAGCTACCCCAGGCACACTTAGTTGCTCCTTGGTCTGTGTCCCCACATCACTTTATTTATATTTCTGTTCCAGCACTTAGCTTGTTTTATAACTAGCCAATTAAGAGATCTGTTTCCAATTTGATCAGTGAGTTTTAAACTTGTTTTTGGAGGTCATAGATGATATCATACAAACCGTGGGCTCTTTCTAGGCAAATGCATATATGCATATATTTACACAATTTTCATGTAATTCCATGGGGTCCATGAACCTCCTAAGGGGCATGTACAGACCCACACATATACATTAGAATCACCTGGAATGTTTGTTTACAAAGCTAATTTTCTGGCCCCACTCTCAGTTACCGAATCAGGGTCTTTGGAGGTGAATCCTGAAGATTTTGAAAAATCCCCCTAGGTGATACTGTTATTTCCTAGGCTTTGAGAACCATTGTCCTAGGTTAGGGACCCCCACTGGAGACAGAGAATTCTTCAGGGAAAGAGTGGATCTCATTGGTCTTTGGATCTTATTGATCCTAAAATCTCATGTTATAATAGAGAACACGACAAGAAAGGAATTGTTTCCAGCCATGGTGATGAGAAAAGCTAGCAACAGGAGATGAGAATGATCTGGCCCTCAGCAATTAGGTGAGTGGTGACTGTGATGTAATAATCACTAACATTCCCTGAGAGCCCACTGTGGGGCAGGTACTATACTAAGTGCTTTATGTGTACTTGTTTACTTCATTCTCACAACAACCTTAAACGAGGTATGTAGTACTATAATTGCCATCTTAATAGTAGTATTTAAGAGGTAGGTAGAGAATGAGGAGCCAGTGAAGGAGACTGAGATTAGGTTCAACAAATATTATGAATTTTGTTCTTGTTAAGTTGTATAGTCATTAATTTAAGAAAGTACTCATTTGGACTCTTTTTTTAAAAAATTATTTATTTATTTTAAATCATGTTTATTCTATGACAGTTGTCACATTTTTCCCCCTTTGCTCTCCTCTACCCATTCCACACACACACACCCTCACAGTAAATTCCCACACTGTTGTCTGTCCATGGGTCATTCATACATGTTCTTTGTCTAGTCCCTTCCCCATCCCCTCTGGTCACTTTCAGTCTGCTCCGTGTTTCCATGCCTGTGGTTTATTTTGTTCATTAGTTTATTTTGTTGAATAGAGTCCACTTATAGGTGAGATCATATGGTATTTGTATTTCACCAGCTGGTTTATTCACTTAGCATAACATTCCCCAGTTCCATCCATGTTGTTGCAGAAGGTGGGAGTTCCTTCTTTCTTTCTTTTTTCTTTTTTTAAATACAGATTGATTTTATTTATTTATTTTTTAAATGTCAAAATCCGTTATAAAATATTAAAATATTTAAATCCATTATAAAGTCTCAGCAATTAAAACAACATGACACCAGCACAGAAATAATCAAGTAGATCAATGAAATAAAATGAGCATTCTAATTCTGCAATTATATATATATAAATATATATATATATATATATAAATTGGATCTTCTTTATATGTTTTCTGAAAGTATATCAATGTTAATGTCAAATAATGTATTAATTTTGCTAACAAAAATTTTAGCACTGAAGAGAATTTAAGTAAGTCTTACATTATCTTCTATATAGCAAATAATCATTCTAATTTATTCTTTTTGTAATTAGAATTTTCACATAATGAATTTGCTGGCCATTGGCACGTCCTTTGATGCCAGGGAAAAATGTATGTCATTACAACATTGTGTTGAACACCTGATGAGCAACAGACAAAAGAATTCCTATCCATAGATGTTCTTCCTTGTTTTAATTTTCTTTTAAAGGTATGAATCATTATCCCCTCATAAGTACAGGTCTGAAAGGAGGACAAAAAGACTCCACCCATCTGTGCCAGGACAAAGCTGAATCCAGCTTGTTAAATAATTTGCATCTTCAGAATCGATCACACCATTCCTTGCTCCTTTAGTCATGGGGAAACTTGGCAAATCAGGCTAATTCAACAAGTTGTTTGCATTTCTGATGAAAGCCAATACGAGGGTTAAATTTTAAAATGCCTTCATACTATTTACTTTACAGTCAACTGAAGATGACTGAATCTATATAATAAGTTTTAACTGCTAGTCTACAATTTGATATTGTCTTTGGAATAGAAAAACAATCAAACCCTAAAAACAAATAAAAAATAAAATGAGCATTCTAGAAACAAACATATATATCCATCTAACAATGTAATATATGATTAAATCGATATTTAAAATTGATGGGGACAATAAGGCTTATTCAACAAATAAGGTGCATGGACCACTATTACTTGAAATAAAACAAATATAGAGCCCTATTTCACACATTATACACAAAATATTCAGGTGGGTTAAAAATCAATATGTAAAGTCTAAGAAGTTTTAGGAGAAAATACAAAATAATATTTTTCTTACCCTGAAGTAAAATATTCAAATCCAGTAGCTATAAAGTAAAATATTGACAATATGACTATATTAAACATTTAAGACTTCATTTGGGTTCTTTATGCCTAGTGCTATGTGAGGTGCTTTGGGAACTATCTATAGTGGGAGATACTTTATGTGCTTAAGGTTACAGTAATTGAAAAAAGCATCACTGAAGAGTGAGATTAGGATTGGTTCTTATAATTATTAAACAAGAGGAAGATTAAGAAGCAGGGAGAGGTGATGGGAGGCCATTCTAAGGGGAACAGCATGAGTGAGAGTATGGAGATAGGAATATACCTGCTGTGATCCATGAAGAATAAGGAAGAAATTGGTGTAGCTGTAGTGGCAGTTACAGGTGTGAGGGTAACAGGAAATAAGGTAGTATCGTGTTGACAGAAGGAGAGTGGAAAATAGAACCCTTTGAAAAGCAGGCTGAAGAGTTTGACTTGATGCAACTAGAGCGCTGTTGAGGTTCCTTGAGCAGGAGAGTGGCATGATGGAAACTGTGCTTTAGGAAGATTTTTCCAACAGCTGTGTGTAAAATATACTGGGAAACAGTAAAGGGAGACCAGCTAGGAATCTGTCATAGTAATCCATGTGTGAAGCAACGAGATCCTGGATGGTAGTGCGCCCAATAGCATGGAAGAAGGATGTGTAAATTAAACACATTGTAATAAAATAAATGAGAGATCTGTTTTTGAACCTGTATCCAAAGATGAGGTGAAGACTTTTACTGAAAGACTGAAAGGATTGTGGTACCACTAATAGGAATGGGATATTTGAGAAGAAGAGCCAGTTGTTAGAGTCAATAATCTATTCTAAATTATTGAAAATTCAAAATAGCTGTGGCTTAGTGTAGGATTCTAATTCTCTGAATTTGTCCTCTTCCTAAGATACAGTCAGGAACTGGAAAAATACTGGAATTTTGTGTGTGTGCACGTGCGTGTGTTGTGTGTGTGTGTATGTGTGTGTGTAATGTCATTTGTTTGTTCACTCAACACTTATTTATTTGCAGTTAGGTGAGATTACAGTGTGAGAATTTGGCAGAGTAGGGGTTCAGTTGCACATGGGCTAGAAAGAATGAAGACAAGTTCATCAAGGAGGACCTTGCATGATACACTAAGGAGTTTTGACTTTATTTTGTAAATAATGAGAAGACAGAAAAAGGTGTTTGAGTCAACAGAGTAACATAATCAAATCTTTTTTTCAGCGTTAGGTTGTTAGTTTCTTGTGGACAGTGACCATATGTTATTATGTTTGAGCAAGTCATTGGGTGTGCCATATGGTCTTTTGTTTATTAAACATCTACTATGGACCAGTTACTGTGCTAAAAGTTTAGTGGTAACAGACCCAACAGCTACTCTCAAACAACAAACAAATGCATCCAGAGTCCATTTCTTTCCATTTCCACTGCTACCATATTAGTCCAAGTTGATAAATTCTACTTGGACTATTGGCC
Source organism: Pteronotus mesoamericanus (assembly GCF_021234165.1). NCBI lineage: Eukaryota > Metazoa > Chordata > Mammalia > Chiroptera > Mormoopidae > Pteronotus > Pteronotus mesoamericanus. The sequence goes on along the minus strand of NW_026555108.1, from coordinate 4,982,300 downwards.
TAGTCTGCCTGCTTCCACTTTTGCCCTTCTATAATCCATTTTTTTTTTCAGAGTAGTTAACAGTGATATTTTCAAAAGGGTAATAACTTATGCTCCCAGTTATGATGGAGTAACAAGGACTTGATTTACCCTTTGGCTTTAAAAAACTACAAAACTGGATATTTCCCCTGGTCTCCTTGCTAGTCTGTTTGTGGGAGGTCCTTGTCACCATCCCCTCACCTCCTCCAGCCCCCCAAAGCTCCACAAGTCTCAGTTATGCTTGAGTGCATCCCCATCCACATTGGCCAGGCCGATGTCCAGATGAGCAATGCCTGCTGGGAGCTCCACTGCCTGGAACACTGCATCCAGCCAGATGCCAAGTGACAAGACCATTTTGGGGAAGATGACTCCTTCAACACCTTCCTCAGTGAGACAGGCACTGGCAAGCATGTGCCCAGGGCAGTGTTTGTACACCTGGACCCCATAGTCATTGATGAAGTTTGCAATGGTTCTTACCACCACCTCTTCTACCCTGAGCAGCTTGTCATAGGCAAGGAAGATGCTGCCAACAACCATGCCCATGGGCACTACACATTGGCCAGGAGATCATTGACCTTGCCCTGGACTGAATTTGGAAACTGGCTAACCCATGTACAGGTCTTCAGGGCTTCTTAGTTTTCCACAGCTTTGATGGAGGAACTGGTTCTGGGTTCACCTCCCTGTTTATGGAATATCTTGCTGTCAATTTTGGCAAGAAGTCTAAGCTTAGCACCATAGCTTAACACCATAGCTTAGCCTAGCCTACCTTAAATGTGCTCAGAACACTTATGTTAGCCTAGAGTTGGACAAAATCATCTAATACAAAGCCTATTTTATAATGAAGTGTTGAATATCTCACATAAACTATCATGCATATCATTTTCACACCTTATAAAATAAAAAAACTGTAAGTTGAATCATTGTAAGTCAGGTACTGTGTGTGTGTGTGTGTGTGTGTGTGTGTATATATATATATATATACACACACACACCTTATATTTTCATCCAAATTTCCCAAATGTAAAATTTTATTTACCACATTTGCCTTATTACCCCCCTGCTCTCCTCTTCCTCTTTCTTTTCCTCCTCCCTTCTCTCCCTCCCTCTCCTCATTTATTTCTGAATCACACAAATTGTAGACATAATGCTCCTCTACCCCTAAATATTACAGAGCATTTTTCCTAAAAACAAGGACATTCTCTTATATAACTATAGTACGATAGTCAAAATCAGGAAATTAATATCAATGCAATACTACTATCTAACCAAGAGGTCTTATTCAAATTTTACCATTTATCATACTTTATAGAAAACAATAAAATGTCTAGTTCAGGATAATAGATTGCACTGAGTTTACATTTTCTCTTTTGGTTGGCTTTTTAAAAATTGAGGTGTAATTCACATAACACTATTTTAAAGTGAATGATCCGATGGCATTTAGTACATTTACAATGCTATACAACTACCACTTCTATCAAATTCCAGAACATTTTCATTACCCCTAAGTAAAATCCCATATACTTTAAGCAGTGTCTTTACCCTACTCCCAGCATTGAGCCCCTGGCAACCACCAGTCTGCTTTCTGTCTCTGTGGATTTGCTTATTCCAGATATTTCATAAAAACGGAATCATACAACATGTGACATTTTGTGTCTGGCTTCTCTCACTTACCATGCTGTTTTTTGTTTGTTTGTTTGTTTTTAGCATGATGTTTTCAAGGTCCACCCACATTGTAGCATGTATCAATACTTCATTCCTTTTTATGGCTGAATAATAATCCATTGTATCGCATATTTTATTTTTCCTTCATCTGTTGAGGGACATTTGAGTTATTTCCACCTTTTAGTTATTGTGGCTAGTGCTTCTTTGAACATATGTGCTCAAGGTTTTGTTTGAACACTTGTTTTCAGTTCTTTTGGGTATATACTTAGAAGTGGAATTGCTGGGTCATATAGTAATTCTAGGTTAACATTTTTGAGGAAACATCGAGTTTAGTTTCTTTTCATCTGGAACAGTTTCTCAGCCTTTCTTTGTCATTCATGACACTGGTACTTCTTAATTTATTGATCTGAGAGAGAGGAAGAGGGGAGGAAGGAAGAGAGAGAGAAACAGCAGTGTGTTGTTCCACTTAGTTATGCACTCATTGGTTGATTCTTGTATGTGTCCTGACCAGGGATTGAACCTGCAACCTTGGTGTATCAGGACGATGCTCCAATCAACTGAGCTACCTGGCCAGGGAAGAGCAACAGTTCTTAAATATTGATATAAAGAAAGATCACCTGTGGAGCTTTTTTACAATACAGGTACCTAGGCCCCACCATTGGTGGTTTTGACTTATTAGGTTTAGGATGAAATCTGGGTATATCTGGGTATACCTGGCCAGGGTAACATTGGTGTTTTTTTAAAGAGCACAGGCCAATTATTTTGTAGAATGCCCCTCATTTTGGATTTGTCTGGTATTTCTACATTATTAGATTCCAGTTATGCATTTTGGATAGGAATACCACAGAAGTAATTTGTGTTCTCAGTACATCATATCAGAAAGCACATGATATCTACTTCTGTCATTACTAGTGATGATAACTTTGATCAGTTGGTTAAAGTCAAGTTGGCCAGGTTTCTCTACTGTAAAGTCACTATTCTTCCTTTTGCAACTAATAATTCATAGAGGGACATTTTGAAACTATCTTGTTTCTCATCATACTTTCACCCACTAGTTTTAACATTGACGGTTCTTCCCTAAAACGTTGTGTAGGTATTTTTTTTTCAGTACCTGACCTTTATTTCATGCAATATTGTGACTGCTGTGACTAAGTTTACCTTCCTGAGAAGGTACACCTTAATCAGAAGATCACTCTATGCTACTCTAAGGAACACTCGGGGACTTGGAGTAAAAAAAGGTAACAATTAGTGTAGGGGGAAGCAGATACATAATTTATCTCCTAAGTTCATTGGCATTCATGTCACATCACTGTTGTATAGAATCCATTTGGAAATTACTCATTAACGTTATTGCACAGTAACATTTTAGTGATATATCACACCTACTATACATAGCACAAATTGTAGAGGTGCACATGAGGGAACACAGGTTCTTGGTAATTTTGATTAAAACTCTGAGTCCCACTGCACCTTACTGAATTACACTAATGGTATATAGACTGCTGGTTGAGAGGGAGATTCAGAGAGATAAGAAGACAGTGGTATGAAAGCAACTAAGGAAGGTGAAATTTCTAAGGCAGAAAAGATGAATATCAAATGCTGCAGAAGTCAAATAGTTATTCAGCTGTATTAGAAAATGCCCATGAGATTTGACTTTTTAATTTTTTTTAATTATTGATTTTAGAGAGAGAGAGGAAAAAAACCCAGATTTTTGTTGTTCCATTTATTTATGCATTCATTGGTTGACTCTTGTATGTGCCCTGACCAGGGATCGAACCCACAACCTTGGCATGTTGGGACGATGCTCTAAACAACTGAGCTATCTGGTCAGGGTTTGACTCTTAAGAAATACAGTTAAACCTCAGTTCTTGAATGTTTTCCATCTCAAACAGTTGGGTTCTCAACCAAGATGTTCATGCAAAAAAAAATGTCTCGGTTACTGAACAAAACTTTGGTTCTCCACCCAACAACCCCTTCATACTGATACCTATATGATCAGTCACGCATCTCTCACGCATGACTCAGTTTTTGAGCAAATTGCTTCTCAAAGCCAGTTTATAGTGGGCTGAATAGAAAGGTACAGGACAACCATAAAGAAAAAGATTGGTAACCTTGACTACATTGCAATGGAAAACTTGTAAATAACAGAATATACTAAAACATCATGAACATAGTGAAAAGGCCAACTCATGAACAATACTTTTGTTTTTAAAGATTCCCCCCAAAAAATTATAGATAAGGAATTAGAATCTGTACAGCCTCTTTGGAAGGCAGTTTGGCAATATACGAGGGGCACCCCCTGAAAAAACAGAATTTATTTATAAAAAATTGTGTATTTATTCTTACATGTTTAAACTTCAGTCACCTTCAAAGTACTCTCTATTTGATGCAATGCAGCTATCAAGACATTTGCCTCCCCCCGCTCAAACAGTTTTTGAACTCATTGATTTTGATGCCTTTTAGTGCTTCTGCCATTTTTTTGTTTCACCTCTTCCATATCAGCAAAACATTTCCCTTTGAGGACTTTTTTTAATCCAGGAAAACAAACAAAAAGTCACGTGGGGCATGGGGCAAGATTGGGTGAGTAGGGAGGGTGGATCATACTGTTTTTGGTAAAACAAAACAAAACTGCTGAACACTCAGTTCAATGTGGGCAGGTAAATCACTCACCATGAAATGGGCAAATGTGCTGAAAGAGTCTTCAAAAAAACACACTGAAGCCAAGTGCAGCCTCTCACAATAACACCAGCTGGTACACTGATATAGATGGGTTCCTAGAACACTGGCCTAGTAGGGGAAGTCTGTACTACAAGGGGTCTGCCCTCCAGAAGGTAATTCTGGTTTTTTTGGGGTCCCCCCTCATACAGTAAAGTTGAAAATGTCCTCATCTTTAAACCCAGGAATTCTACTCCTAGTGCAAAAGGACTCATACAGGAGTGTTCATTGCAATATTGCTTATAGTAGTGAAAAACTAGAAGTGTAAATGTCTGTTAGTAAGTGAATAGATAAGTAAATTGTGGTACACTCATATGAAAGCATTCTTTATTAAAGTTAGTTAAAATGAATGAACTATAACTATATGTATAAACATGGAAAAATCTCAATATGAAGAAGCAAAAAAGCAAATGGTAATATGTGCTTGTGATATGCCACATATGATATGATACCACCATCATAAAGCTAAACTATCCCAAAACTTAGTGACTTAAAACAACATTAATTTGCTCAAAATTCTGTAGACAGTTTGGAATAGACTTAGTTGGACATTTCTTCTGTAGCTCTTGCCTAGGCTCCCTCATGTTGTGGCAGTCAGCTGGCAGGTAGGTGGGGGCTCGGTGATTTAAGATGACCTTACTCATGTCTGGCAGTTGGCCAGCGATCAGCTAGGGTGCCTAGATTTTCTTCCATGAGGCCTCTCCAGAAGGTTTGGACCTGTTCAGCTGGTGGCAAGTGCCAATGTACAAGCGCTTTTCAAGCCTCTTATATTACTTTTGTAGATATTACCTTGGCCAAGGCAAATCACATGACCAAGTCCAGAGCCATCATGGAAGAAGACTACCCATGGGTGTGAATTCAAGGAGACATGATTCACTGGGGGCTATTGATCCCACATTTCCCATGACTGTATATTTTTAGGGAAAAATATATGTAGCATAAATATCAAAACATGTGTAGAAATAAGAGATATCAAAGTCTGAATAGTGGTTACTTCTGGGGAAGTAGGAAGAGGAGTGGGGAAGTGATAGGTACGCATGATACTTAAATTGTAGCAGTAATGTTTTATTTGTTTCTTTTTTCCCCTCATTTGAGGACATTTTTTCATTGCTTTTTGAGAGAGAGAGAGAAACATCGATGTGAGAGAGAAACACTGATGCATGCGCCCTCCTGCACATGCCCTGCATGCGCCCTGCACCTCCGTTTCACCCAGGTTGTCCAATTTCTTGGCATATAATTGTTCACAGAAATTTCTTACAATCCTTTGTATTTGTGTGGCATCGATTGTAACTTCTCTTTCATTTCTGATTTTATTTATTTGGGTCCTTTCTCTTTTTTTCTTAATGAACCTGGTTAGAGATTTGTCAGTTTTATTTCTCTTTTCAAAGAACTAGCTCCTGGATTGGTTGATCCTTTGAATTGTTCTTTTAGTCTCTATGTCATTCAATTCTGCTCTGATCTTGATTATTTTCTTTCTTCTACTCGCCCTGGGTTTTGTTTGTTGTTGTTCCTCTAGTTCTTGTAGATGTAAGATTAGGTTGTTTGTTTGAAATTTTTCTGTCTTTTTTAGGTAGGCTTGTATTTATTGCTTTGAACTTCCCTCTCAGGACTGCCTTCGCTGTGTCCCATAGGTTCTGTGTTGTTGTGTGTTCATTTTCATTTGTTTCCAGAAACTTTGATTTTTCCCTTGATCTCGTTGTTTACCCATTCATTATTTAATAACATGTTATTCAGTCTCTATGGATTTGATTGTTTTTGAGTTTTTTCCTTGAGGTTGGTTTCTAGTTTCAAGCTATTGTGATCTGAGAAAATGCTTGATATGATTTCAATTTTCTTGACCGGAGCACTATGTTTTTTAAGACAGGCAAAAGCTTGAGAACATTAGTAAGTTGAAGAGAAGGTGTCAGTGGATTAGGCTGCTGAAAGAGAAAGTTAATTCAATAACTACTCCTGACTTTTATCAAAAAGCAAGAGATAAGTATAGGCAAGGATGTGAAGAAAAAGGAACCCTTGTACACTGTTGATGGGAATGTAAACCACTGTGAAAAACAATAGGGAGGTTCCTCAGAAAAATTAAAAATAGAACTACTATATGATCCAGCAAATCCCTCTCCTGGGTATATATGTGAAGGAAATGAAATCAGTATCCCAAAGAGATGTCTGCACAGCCATGTTCATTGCAGCCTTATTCTCAGTAGCCAAGATATGGTAACAACCTAAGTATCCATTGACACATGAATGCATAAAAAAGATGTGATACACACACACACACACACACACACAATGAAATATTCAGCTATGAGAAAGGAAATCCTGCCATTTGCAATATTATGCTAAGTATGATTCAGACAGGAGAAAGACAAATACTGTAGGATCTCACTTATATGTGGAGTGTTAAAAAATAAAACCACCCTCAAACTCATAGAAACAGAGTAGAATGGTAGTTGCCAGAAGCTGGGAGGTGGATGAGATGGGAGATGTTGGTCAAAGGGTACAAGCCTTCAGTTATTCAGTTATAAGATGAATAAGTTCTGGGGATCTAATGTACAACATTGTAATTATAGTTATTAATACTGTATTGTATACTTGAAATTTGCTGAGATTAGATCTTAAATGTTCTTACCACACCAAAAACAAAAAGGTACCTATATGAAGTGATAGATATATTCATTAACCTGACTGTGGTAATCATTTCAAAAAGTATACATACATCAAATCATCATGTTGGACACTTTAAATATAGACAGTTTGTCAATCATACTTCAATAAAGCTGAATTTAAAAAGAATAATTTAGTAAATTTTTACCTTAAAATAAAAATTTAAATTGCTCAAACATTTCAAATTGGTTACAAAGATGTCATTTTCCCAGAACGGCTCAGGTGACTAATACATAAAACATCAAATGTGCAGTTACCCTTTAGCACAAAAATATTCATGTGATGGGTCTCTTAAATATTTCTCTGCTTATTCTAAAGCTTCCCATGTTAAAAGACATTTACCCACCTCAAAAAGCAGTTATAATAGCAGTTAACTGTAGCTGTTTACTAGCAGACACTTGTGCTGGGAGACTGAGATACCTTGTTTCAGACCCCCATGGGCGATACTGAACTCTATATATGATTATGTTAATGATTCCCTAACTTCAAGGGAGGAATAATGGGGTGAAATGATAAGATATCTGGGATTGTCTTTAAAATACTCCAGACAAAAAAAGAAAAAGGAATATATAAATATATGCCTAAATACATAAATAGGGTAGTGATCACTTAGCCCATTTCCTTGAATTCTATTTTTCTTTCTTTCTTTCTTTCTTTCTCTTTTCCTAAGGGCCAAAAGGGCCATTGCCAATGATCCAAGTAGGCAAATTTAGTTAGAGATTATACAGATAACTCTAATTAAGACATCAATCTAGTTCAATTTTATAGACTTCTATTTAAAATGAGGCAGTGTTTGACTATAATAAAATAGTGTAATATGTCGTTTACTGTGTCTTACCACTGTGGAAGCTGAGAGCTACTAACAGTCTCAAAAATGACCATTTAAGCTTGATTTTTTTCCCAAGGTCCAATTATGTGAATGGATTATTGCCAAGTTCTTTTTGTTCCTTATCCCTGCTGCTCTTTACTTGAAACTGCTTTATAGTTCATTAGCCCCTTGACTAGGCGGTAGAAATGAGACAAGGTGAAATGCTCATCTGTCTGCCTCACAGCAGATCTGTAAACTATTTCATGAAGAAGATACTGAAACTATTGGCTAAAACAGACGTTTGTATTCCCCATGGATTAAGCTCTCTTTTGATTTCCCTAGATGCCCAATACTGGAAAGAACAAATAGTTGGATACCCTGAATATTTCTTGATAGTGTAAAAAGTCAAGTCAGCAGGATCCTGCTTTATATGATGTTAAATTTGGCACATGTAAGGAAAAGCACTGATAAACCCAACAAGTTAGTGAAGCTTTTTGAGATTACACTCATCAAGACAATTTTTATTTAGCTCTGTAAATGCTGTAACAAAGATTCTGCATTTTTCTAGAGCACATTATTTTTTTATTTAACCTTTATTGTATTTTTTCCATTACCATTTAGTCCCCTTATTCCCCTTTCCCCCCAGTAATCACCACACTGTTGTCCATGTCCATGAGTCCTTTCTCCTTTTTGCTCAGTCCCTCCACCCCTAACCTCCCCCCATCCAGCTGTCATCCTGGATTCTATTTTCATGTTATGTATTTTTTCTCTCTATAACTGTACAGCTTCTATCCAACTTGATCAATTGATTGAGCTTTGAAATCTTAAGATATGTAAATTTCTTTACATTAATAAGTACAGATATGTAAATATCTCTAGAGACTCTTAAACTTGATGTTCCATAGTGCTGTACTTTGCATTTTCTTTGAAGACATAAGGCCTGGTGGAATTGTGAATTCTTTCATATTTATAGATCTTAAGGATCCTTAAAATTAGATTCAGTTGGATATTGGATATTTCAAATGGTTTCATCTGACTCAAGTTCAGAACTTACACGTCCATTCTACTAATATTCCCCTTGAGTCAGAAAATGTCTCCTAACTGCTATCTTTAACAGTTTCTATATTCTTCATGATACCAATAAGAGAGTTAATATTAACATAATTAACATGCTCAACAGTAATGCTTAATGGTGTTCCTAAATTCTTGATTCTGTGATTGTACTTCCTTTTCTTTTGTACTGTAAACCTTGATTCCTAAAATAATATATATCATCAGTACTGTGCTTCTCTAATACAAAAACTTGTCTAAAAATACAATATGAAATGATTTATAATGCTACAAAGTAAAGTTTCCCCCCAAAATGAAGAAGCACTCCTGATCTATTCCTCTGTTGATTACTTCATACAAATTCACTTAGTATGTGAAAGGCGATCCTTATTAAACACTACCCAATTGTCAGGCTTGTAGTTGAATGAATAATGAAAGGATACAGCAAGAAGAAAACCAAGGCAGCAAAAGGCTAGTGCCAGAGAAAGGTTTTGGCTTTCACATATACAGCGCACACTTACTGAACATAGAACATGCTAGACACATGGGGGATACAAACATTTGTGAGACTTTGTTGCTATCGCTATGGATTTTACAGTCTAGTGGGGACGATGTTGCAGTCTCCTGTGATAACTGCCATTACAGAGAAGTGAAGAGAGTGCTTTGGGAACACAGAGGACACAACCATCATTTGTGTGGAATGCACATTGTCTAGGCACAGGTTCCAGCTTTGAAGACCTGCATTTAAATCCTACCATTTATAAGATGGAAAAGTGATTTAACCCCTCTAAATCTCAAGGTTTTTTAGTCTGTAAAATGATGATAATAGTACTTACCTCATAGTATTGATTGAGGATTACAATAAACTAATGAACATAAATTGCTTAGCAAAACTCCTCAATATATGACAGTTAGTTTCTATTTCCTGAGTAGTCACATAGGCATTTTCCACCCTCAGATTTAGAAGGGTTCAGTGTGTGCAAACAAATGGAGATAATAGTGTTTGAAATTGTGTGCCTAAATGTGAAGCATGTGGGAGTTAAGGGATAAAATCTCTCTTAGTCAATCATGGCTTATTCAACCCATGTGTCAGGCACATGGAGAATGCTGTAGGGAAAAAAAGCAAATTCTCTCTTTTCAGACACCTAGGACATTGTTAAGTGAAGAAGACAGAGAAAGACATTCTAAGAGTGAATACACTGTGTTAAGAGATGGAGACATAGCCCTAGCTGGTGTGGCTCAGTGCATTGAGTGCCAGCCTGAGAACCAAAGGGTTGCCAGTTCAATTCCCAGTGAGGACACATGCCTGGGTTGTGGGCCAGGCCCCCAGTAGGGGGAGCATGGGAGGCGACCACACATTCATGTTTCTTTCCCTCTCTTTCTCTTTCCCTTACTCTCTCTCTAAAAATAAATAAATAAAATCTTTTTAAAAAATAGACATGGAGATGTAAAAGGGCCTGGTGCATTTGTGGAATATTGAGAAGCTTAGTAAGCAGGAGTTGGGGGAGGGGAAGAAAGTGAGGCTCAGATCCTAATATGCTACATGAAGGAGTTTGGGTTTTATCTTGTAGGCACTGGGTAGTCAAAAGAGTAGGTTTTGTTTTGTTTTGTTTTGTTTTGTTTTGTTTTGTTTTGTAAACATCACTTTGTGTATGTGTGTCTTTTATCCTCACCTGAGGACATTTTTTTCATTACTTTTACAGAGAGAGGAAAGGAGACAGAGAAGCATTAGTTGGTTGCCTCCCATACACACCCTAACCAGGTATGAACCCTCAACATAGGTATGCGCCCTGACCAGGAATTGAACCTACAACCTTTCAGTTATGGGATGACGCTCCAATCAAATGAACTATGCTGGTCAGGGCATAAACATCATTTTGAAAGCATTTAGAACCTGTACTAGTCTGGAGTGGGGAGAGAATGGTGGCAAGACTATTGGCAGGTATTGTAAATAACTCAAGCTGGTATTATAAGAGTCTTAACCTGGCTTGTGGTAGCGCAAGGGAAAGGCCATATTTGACCAAATAATATTTATGAAGTTGAATCAATAAAATTGCATGCTGAGTGATTAAATGTGTGGGGTTAGAGAGGAGACTTAGTCCAAAAGCAAGAGTTTCTAGTTTGGGAGCCTGGCTTGTGATTGAGAATGAGAATATAATCCAAGAATCCAATAGATTGTGGGTGACTGGAACAGTAGAAAAGATAACCCTGATTTTAGACCAGTGGAGCTTAAAGTACCCTTGTCACCTATAGGTAGAGATGCTTAAAGTAATTTGGAAATAGAGGACTTGAGTTTAAGCAGGAGTTTGGGGCTAGTAGTAAAAGATTAGGATTTATCAACTATGGGTGATATTTGAAGATATGTAAGTAGACAAACTTCCCATGTGGGGTGAGAATATGAGGGTCCAGGACATAATCCTGGGGAACCTCAATGAGTAAGGGTTGGACAGAAGAGGAGAGCCTCACAGAGAAAGATAAGAAAGATAGAAGAATGAGGACAGAGTAGTGTCCCAGAGGCCAAGAAGAGGAACTTTTTAGAAATAAGAGCAATTAATAGAGTTAGGCTATGTGAATATAGGCCAGTGAATCCAGGAACTAGGAAGCTTTCCTTTATAGTTTCATTAAATTACAGCAGAAGCCAGAGTGCAGTGAATTGAGTGAAAGAAAAGCAGAAAGTACAGACAGTGGGTGTAGACTAATCCTTCCAGAAGTCTGGCTGTGAAATGAAGGAGGAAAAAAAGGATGGAAGTTTGTAATGAAGATAGGGTGGATACAGGTGCTTTAAGTTTGTTTTAGAGTGGAGAAAGCTAAGTCTGTAGATAGAGAAGAAAATGTTGAAAACAGAGAAAGGAGATAACTGATTGAGCCAGAGTCTAGAGAGACAATCTTCCTTACAGATCCTTCTGGTGATTACGACATATAATTTGACTTAGGGTACTCAGAGTGTGAAACAAAACCAGAGAGGAGGCGAGAGGGAGAGAGACACAAGAGAACAAAGCTTGGATTCATGTTCATTACTTCCTTTTATATTTTAGAGAATGTTCATCGTAAAGTACAATCAGTCTCTCTCTGGGTCTGGTCAACCCTGTTACTTTGTCATAGAAGGTTCTTTGGTAACTTCCCCCCCCACCGCCAGTTTTATTGAGATATTATTGCCATATAATATTGTGTAAGTTTAAGGTGTACAACATGTTGTTTTCATGCACTTATATCTTGCAAAATGATCACAACTATGGTGATAGCTAACACTTCCATCTCATCACAGAATTACCATTCTTTTTTTGTGGTCACAATATTTAAGATCTTACTGTCTTAGCAACTTTCAAGTATATAATAGAGTATTATTAACTATAGTCACAGTGTTATATATTAGATCCAGTCACTCTGACCATTTTTAAAACAAATTGTTTGTTTTACTATTGAGTTGTATAAGTTTTTTATGTTTTTCAGATTTCATCTCCTTATCAGATATATGATTTGTAAATATTTTCTCCCATTGGATAGGTCACCCTTTCATTTTGTTGATTGTTTCTTTTGCTGTGCAGAGCTTTTTGGATTCGCTTATGTAGTCCCACTTAATAATTTTTGCTTTTGTTGCTTGTGCTTTCGGTGTCATATCCAAAAAAAATCACTGTCAAGACCAGCATCAAGGAGCTTTTTCTCTGTGTTTTTTTCTAGGACTTTTATGGTTTCAAGTCTTATGTTTGAAACCTTAATTGACTTTGAGTTGATTTTGGTGACTGGTATAAGATAGGAGTCCAATTTCATTTTTCTGTATGTGGGTCTTCGGTTTTTCCAGTACCATTTATTGAAGAGACTATCCTTTCTCCATTGAGTATTCTTGTCCCCCGTTTCAAATATTAGTTGAGTATATGTAAGGGTTTATTTTTAGATTTTTGGTTTTGTTTCATTGGTCTGTGTTTCTTTTTATGCCAGTACTATATTGTTTTGATTACTATAGCTCTGTAGTATATTTTGAAATGAGAGAATGTGAAGCTTCCAGCTTAGTTCTTTTTCAAGATTGCTTTGGCTATTCAAGTGCTTTTGCGGTTCCATACTAATTTTAGTATTTTTTTCTATTTCATTGGAATTTTCATAGCGATTGCATTGATTTTATAGATGGCTTTGGGTAGTACAGACATTTTAATAATATTAATTCTTCTGATCCTTGAATATGAGATATTGTCCCATTTGTTTGTGTCTTCAATTTCTTCAAAATCTTGTAGTTTTCAGTGTATAGGCCTTTCATCTTTTTGGTTAAATTTATTTGTAAGTACTTTATCGTTTTTAATGCTATTGTGAATTGCATTGTTTTCTTTATTTCTTTTCAGATATTTCATTGTTAGTGTGTAGAAACACAGCTAATTTCTGTATGTTGATTTTGTATCCTCACCTTCACTGAATGTTTTATCAGTTCTAGCAGTTTTTTGATAAAGTATTTAAGATTTTGTATTTTTGTTTTTGTTCTTAATCCCTTCACCTTTTTCACGCAGCCCCACGACCCTCCTCCCCTCTGACAAGGACTGTATTTTAATTCATCTTTCTATTCCAGGTCTTTAGCATACTTACAAGTACATAGTAAGAAGTCACTATTCAGTGAATGACTAATGACTTCAGTTTTGAACATGTTGAGTTTGAGGTGCTGGCAAGGCACATAGTATCTTGCAAGTAGTTGTAAACTCAGAGAGGTTGAGGGTAGAAATAAATGTTCAGTAATCTTTAGCAATCTTATCCATTGATGTAGTCGCAATGTCTATATAAGTGAGACTGTGTTTACATCAATGGATAAGATTGCTAAAAGAAGGCAAAGTGGAACAAAAATCCTTGGTCCATGTACTGAGAATGAGGCTCACATTCTCAAAGTATGGACCCTCTGCATTACCTGGTATGCTTATTTAAAACACAGATTTCCAGATCTACTTAATCCATTTCTTGGATTAGAATCTAGGAATCTGCATTGTAACAGCTTCTATGTTACATTTGTTAAAGTTTCCCATGATGCATTAATGTTTGAGAGAGCCTGCTTTAGCGAGTGAACATAGACAGAGTCATCTAGAAGACTTCATTTTCCGTATTTTCATAATAAACATGTATCATTTTACATTGAAAACATCTTTTAAAATGTTAGATATCACTGTTTAGTAAACTCAGGTTCATTGTTTCCTATACATACCATATACCTTCACATTTTTTAAAAATATATGAGCCATCTTGCCTTCCCCTCCTGTCCCTGTATCTGCCTAATCCTGTCTGGCTTTCAGGATCAAGTAGCTAAAGGAGGAAGTGCTTAATAAAGGGACTTCAGGTCTCTTTTTATCTACTGCTCTTTTATCCACTGCTTCTCTGGCACCACTTTCCCATTCCCAAAGCAATAACTAAAAAATCAAAAATTAATTTTTAATACAAACCATTTTATTTAACATTTCATGGCAGATCAATGCCATATTGCCTATTCATGGATTGTGGGAGCTACAGCCACGGGTTTCTAAGACATAGAGCCTCTAGTAAGCTGGAAACATTCAACCTTTCTGCGCTTAGCGCATATTCCATTAGTGCAAAGGGAATATGGAGGGATAGCTCTGAGTCTGTCACACAAGGGACTGGCAACCTTTTCCTACTTCTCTTTGCCTGCTCAGTCAGCATTCCTAAAGAAAATGGGGCTATCATCAGGGCTGACTTTAAGCCAAAGTGTTTGAATATTTTCCATGTAAGATTTGTATGATGGTACTCAGTCTAGTTCTCCCTCTCTCCCTTCACCTACCTCTTTTCCCCCCACCACCATGAACAACCTCTCACAATGACTGTGCCTTATCTAGAAGTGAAATGCCAGCCTAGAGAGCTCCAAACTCCAACACAGAAATGAAACCTCAGCAGAGCAATGTCCACTCTGTTACCTCATGTCAAGGACACTTTTTGCTGATTCTAGAAGTAGGCTGAATCCATAATTCTTTGGTTTACTCACCCCAGAAAGTCAGAAACCAGATAGACAGGGAAAATTAGAAGACTTGGTCCATAAAGACTGAAGTGGTTGGGCAGAACAGTCAACTTAGTGCCAGTTGGGGGAAACTTGACCTCATCTTAAACCCTTCTATTCTGTTTTGTTCCTATCCCTGAACCCTCCACAACTCTGACGTTTGTGTTCCTTTCCAGGTGACCAGGGGCAGTGTCTGGAAGAAGACAAAAAGCTACAGTGTCACGGAAAGCCAATTAGCCTTCAGGGAATGCGCTCCTTGACTCTAGATTCCAGACTTCAATTTTTTCATTGAACTTACATTTTATGAATACTTACTTATGCCAGGTATTTTGTGAGACTTTGAGATAAGAAGTTGGGTACGATTTTGCCCCTGTCCAGGAAGAGGTCGTGATGTGATGGGAAACACGAGAAAATGAACAGTCACCATAATATAAAGTGCAAGTACTGTACAATAGAGGTGCTATGGGAGCGCTGTCACAAAAACATCCTCACACCAGCCTGATTTCTAGGTCAGACTCAGCCTGACTCTGACCAATTTCAGACCTACTCCAAAGAAATAAACGTTCAGGTGGAGTCTGCAAGTTCATAATACAAAGGCTGAGGAGCTGAGATGCATTGGAGGGGTTGCCCTCAGCCTCTAGAAGCAGTGAGGCAGCTCAGTGGGTGGCTTTGCCTGGTCGCTCCTTGATCCTGGGAGCTGTAGGGGGTCTCCTTTGGGGGTTTCCTTTGGTTTCCTCTTCTCACACCAAGCTGTTGGAAGATAAACTAAGGCATATTAAAATCTGGGGTAGTTGTTTTTGAGCAAAACCCCCTTCCAATCAGGTAGTGCCAGACTAGAGGTTGTTAGGGGAGCTCTACCAACAACAGGAGCTGGGGGAGCAGCTTCTGTGGAGAAAAGGTGGAAACAAAATAAAGAATTTATTTGTTATAGCTTAAAGCCTAGTTGGCTGTTTGTGATTGTTTGTTCCTAGCATTGTGGTTTCATAACGTTGAAGCATTTATGGCCTTAGATTTTTGGCTTGCTTCCATAGGCCACCATCACATTAAAGCTACAGCAGTCTAATGGCCTCCTTGTTTACTTAATTTAACAATGTATGTATAAATATTTATAACTATATCTGTATTAAGCTAAAAGTAAGTGTATACTGATGTATCCAATTCTTATCCCCTACCACATGGATTATTTTAGCCTCTTCCCCTTGCTCATGTGTACCCTCCCACTCCAACAGTGAGAAATCTGGCTCTACAATCCACCATCCAGTTCCTTAATTGTTCAGTTCCAGTATATATTCCAGTACAGTGGTTTCAGAATTGTGTAACCATTGACTTACTGAAAGATATCTTAGTTGTTTCTAGTTTTCAGTAGTTACGAACAAAGCCCCTATAAACATTTATATGCAAAAAAATTTGTTACAAAGTCTGAAATCAAGCCTCGGCATGGCTATGCAACCTCCGAAGTCCCTAGAGGAGGGTTCTTCTTTGCCTCCTTCAACTTCTGGTGGCCTCACACATTCCTTGTCTTTTAGTAGCATAATTCCAATCTCTGCTTCTGTCTTCTCATGGCCCTCTTCCCTCTGTGTTTATGTTTATGTGTCATGGTATTCTCCTTTCTCTTTGTATCTGTGTCCATATTTCACTCTCATTATCAGGATACCGTCACATTATATTAGAGTTCACCCTAATGGCCTCATCTTACCTTGATTACATCTACAAAGACAGTTCGTATAGACTGAATGTGTTACCCTCAAATTCGTATGTTGAGACCTAATTTCTAATATGATGGTTTTTGAAGGTGGGGCCTTTGTGAGGTAGAGTCCTCTTGAATTTAGGGGGGGGATTAGCGCCCCTTTTTTCAGAGTGGTAATAAATCTAAATAATAGTATTAATATTAATGGTAATAACAGTAGTAAGCAACAATATTACCATTTTATTTTTCTTTTCATTTTGTTTGGATATGAAATCCCTACATGAATTATATCTGTCTTTTTATTGTATTTTTTCCATTACCATTTATCCTCCTTATACCGCCTATGCCCTGCAATCACCACACTGTTGTCCATGAGTCCCTTTTCCTTTTAAAACAGCCCCCAGAGAGCTCCCTTTCTGTCGTGTGAGGACACAAGAAGTCAGCAGCCTGCACCCTGGACAAGGGCTCTAACCAGAACTCCACCATGCTAGCACCCTAATCTTGGACTTCTAGCCTCCTGAAATGTGAGAAATGAATTTCTGTTGTTTATAAACTACCCACTTTACAGTACTTTGTAAAAACAGCCAGAACTGACTAACACAACCCTATTTCCAAATAAGGTCAATTCACTTGTACCAGAGGTTAGGACTTCAATATATCTTTGGGAAGGGTGACAATTCACCCTGTAATAGTAATTGATATGTTAAGGCTTGAGTCTGCCATTTTATTATTTGTTTTCTGTTTCTTTCCTCTGTTTCTTGTTCTCTTTCTCTTTTTTTTTTTTTTGCTTTCCCATGGTTATTAAACAATTTTAGGATTATATCTTGATTTATTTATAGTATTTTTGAATACTGCTTTCTACGGCTTCCTTAGTTGTTGTGGTAGGTATTACATATACATATGTTACTTATCACAATCTATTCGTATTGGTGTTCTCTCACTTCAAGTGAAGTGTAGCGATCTTCCATTTAGATTCCTTTACCTCCCCCACTTTAAAAATATGTAAGTGTGTTAAGTATTTACATATATTGAGCCACCACATGAGATGGTGGTATGATTTTTTTTAAATCCTCATTCATGGTCATGTTTATTGATTTTAAAAAAAGAGGAGCAGGGAGAGAGTGAGAGAGTAACACTGATTTGTTGCCTCTGGTATGTGCTCCGACTAGAGATCTAACCCTCAACCCAGGTATGTGCCCTGATCAGGGATCAAGCCTTTGTGGAATATGGGATGATGCTCCAAACTGAGCCACCTGGCCAGGGCAGATGGTGGTATAATTTTTGCTTTAACCATCAAATATGATTTAAGAAACTCATGAAGAGGATAATATACACCTATTTTTGCTCATTCTGATGTTCTTTCTGAAGTTCTAGGCCTTCTTTTATCATTTCCTTTCTAGTTAGAGAACTTGCTTTAACCATTCTTTATGGGCAGGTTTGCTAGCAACTAATTCTCTCAGTTTTCCTCTATCTGAAGGCTAGTTTGCCAAATAGGATATGTTGTTGACAGTTCTTTTTTAAAATTAATATTTCTTTTTAGAACAGTTTTAGATTGACAGCAAAATTGAGAAGGTAAGTACAGAGTTCTCATAGACCCCACACCCACCTTCCCCTATTGTTTGTTACAATTAATGAATACTGATACCTTATTATTGAAGTCCATATTTTTTTCAGATTTCCTTACTTTTTACCTAATATCCTTTATCAGTTTCAGGATCATCCAGGATGTCACATTGCATGTAGTCATCATGTCTCCTTAGGCTGTTTCTCAGACTTTTACTGCCTTTGATCACCTTGATAGTTTTGAGAGATACTGGTCAGCTATTTCGTAGAATGTGCTTCTGTTGGAATTTGTCTGATATGATTAAACTGGGGTAATGGGTTTCGGGGAAGAGGACCACAGTGTTAAAGTACCATTTTCATCACATCATACCAAGGGTAGATACTATGAAAATGACATCAACTTTTAAAAAAATTTTATTGTATTTTTCCATTACTATTTAACTCCCTTATCCCCTCTCCTCCCTGCAATGATCACACTGCTGGCCCTGATCCCTGATCATGGGTCCTTTTTCCTTTTTGCTGGATCCTTCCACCCTAACCCTCCCCTGCATACCTGTCAGCCTGCTCTCCATCTATGAGTCTGTCTCTGTTTTGCTTGTTAGTTCAGTTCGTTCATTAGAGTCCACAAATGAGTGAAATCATATGGTACTTGTCTTTCTCTGCCTGGATTATTTCACTGAGCATAATGTTCTCTAGGCCGATCTATACTATTGCAAAGGGTAAAATTTTCTTCTTTTTTATGGCGGAGTGGTATTCTACTGGGTAAATATCCCATAGTTGTTTTATCCACACATCTACTGGTGGGCACTTGGGCTGCTTCCATAGCTTGGCGATTGTAAATAATGCTGCAACATTAGCTTTTGAGACTCACCTTGAACACCTGGGTGAGGTATGTTTGTCAGGTTTCTCCACTGGAAAGTTACTCCTTTATCCCATACCCCTTCCGTATTGTATTTTTGGAAATCACTGTGCACACCCAAACTGAAGGAGTAGAGAGTTATGCTCCACCTCCTTGAGAGCAAAGTGTCTACATAAAATTGTTTAGAATTTTGCACGGGGGGGGGGAGATTTGTCTCTTTTCCCCCATGTATGTGTGTATATATGTATATATGTGTGTATATATGTATGTATATACCCATCTAATCAATTATTTATTTATATCAGTATAGGCTCATGGATATTTATTTTCTACCTTAGGTTATTACCCCGTATCACTTTACTGTGTCGCTCAAATTGTTATAGTGTTGGCCTTTGGGAACTCTTTTAGTTGGCTCCTGTGTCCCTTGACTTACTCCCATCATTGTGGTTTCCTTTTTTTTTTTTTTTTTTTCTTTTTTTGGGCACTGCCTTACTTTTTTGCACTGCCAGGTGATCCAGTCTCATCTTGTGTATACTTGCCCTAGTCTGACAGTTGATTTCTTTCTGTACTTGAAAAACATTGTGCCTCTTCCTTCTGGCCTGCATGGTTTCAGATAAGAAATCTGCTATTGCCCTGGCCAGGTGGCTCAGTTGGTTGGAGTGTCGTCTCATACACCAGAAGGTTGTGGGTTCGATTTTCAGCCAGGGAACACACCTAGGTTGTGGGTTCGATACCTGGTCAGTATGCATATGTGAGGCAGCCAGTTGATGTTTGTCTGTCACACCAATGTTTCTCTTTGCGTCTCCCTTCCTCTCTCTCTGAAATTAATAAAAATATATCCTCAGGTGAAGATTTTATTTTTAAAGAAATCTTCTATCATTCGAATTGATGTTCCTGTAGAAGCAATGCATATTTTCTGTTTGGCTGACTTCAACATTTTTTTTGTCTATCATTTTCAGAAGTTTAATTATGATGTGTCTTGGCATGGATTTCTTTGTAACCCATCCTTTCTAATAACTATATACTATTCCATATGTGGAGATATCACAATTAAAAATGTATGCTATACAAATATAATCAGCAATATAAAAATATACATATAAATAATATTTATTGCAACATTATTGTTAGTTACAAAAAATAGGAACAGACTGTAGGATCAGACAATGTGTTATTATGAATTTGGGAGAGACCCTCAGAGCTGTGGGTTGAGTCAGTCATATTCTTCAGTGTGTAGCATATTATCATCATTGGCCCATGTAAGATTCCGCCCTTGTTTGTTTGTATGTTATCTTTTAGCCCCATTGCCCACTCCCCTCCCTCTTTAGGTCATAAGCAACCCTTTCTTAATGTATATCTTTCTGTTCTAATGTAGTCTTATAAAATGCAATTTCTTGTTTTATTTGTATATTGTTTTAATTTACATAAATTGTATTGTTTCAGACATTCCAATGACTTTTTTTTCACTCAGCACCCCCATTGGAAAAACCATTCCTGTTGCTATGTATATACATCTAAGGCATTCTTTCTATCTTTGCATAGTACTACCACATGGTTCCAATCCATTTCTCCAGGGGTGAGTAAGCAGATCACCTCCAACTTTAACACAAACAACAATGCCATAAACATCTTCATACATGCACTCTATGGACCTGTGTGGCAACTTCCTTGGCATATATAATATTTATATATTAATAGATATTGCCACATTACTTTCCTAAAAGGTTATAACAAGTCATAGTTCTACCAGCAGTATATCAAAGTGCCTGTTTACCCTAATCTTCACCAATATTGGATGTTGTCCTTCTCATTAATTCTTGCCAATTTTTATGAGAAATGCTGCATTTATTGCATTTTCCTGGTTACTAGGTGAGTTGAGGCATTTTTTCATATGTTCATGGCAACTTGAATTTCTACTGTAAATTACCTTATTTAGAATTGAATTCAGAACATGTTGAGTTTGGGACATCTAGGAGCATCTAGATTGACCCACCTAATAGGCAACTTAAAATATGAGCCTGTAGCTCCAAAGACAATTAGAGTCGGGAGATGACAGATTGGGAGTTAAGAAGTTACAGATGATAGTCAACACCATCTAAGTGGGATCTAGAAATAGGGTCATTATTGAAAATAGTGTAAAGTGAAAGAAAAGCTGAACAGAACCCCTGCAAATGAGCATTTAAGCAGCAGATAGAAGAGCATAGGTACTCAATAAATGTTTGAATTTAAACTGTCAAATTACCTCATTTAACCCCTGTAATAGCCCTGACCAGTGTGATTCAGTTGGTTGCATGTCGTCTCGTAAAGCAGAAGGTCACCAGTTCGATTCCCAGTCAGGGCACATGCCTTGGTTGTGGGTTTGGCCCCAAGTACAAGAAGCTACTGATTGATCTTTCTCTCCCTCTCTTCCGGGCACATGCCTGGGTTGTGGGTTTGGCCCCAAGTACAAGAGGGAACTGATTGATCTTTCTCTCCCTCTCTTCCCCCTCTTTCTAAATAAATAAATAAATAAATAAAGCCAGAATTTAAAAGAGAATCCCTGCAATAACCCTAGGAGGTAAATCATTTTACCCAAATTGTACAAATTGGGATACAAAAGCTTAGAGGACTTAGTAGCTTGCCCAAGTCCAGACTTACACAGTGTACACACATAGAACCTCTGCAGAGCATGCAAAGGCCTCCTTCTAAACAGGGTCACAGGTTTGGGGTTAAGGGTGAGGCTCTGGCGAAGTGAGGAACTCCTTCTCTGAACAGATGTGCTTTACAGCAGGGTTTCTCAGTCTTGGAACTTGGTATTTGCAGCTAGATAATTCTTTGCTGTGGGAGGAGGGTGATTGCCCTGTGCTCTGGAACACGTTTCCCGGTACTGCTGGCTTTTACCCAGTAGTACACCTCCCTGTACTCCACCTTATTATGACAACCGGAATGTCTCCAGACATGGCCAGGGGTAAAAATCACCCCTGGTTGAGAACAACTGCTTCAGGGGCTCACAGAACAGTACCCCACGGGCGCTAGAGAAGCAGTCACTCAGAGTGTGTTTGACCTTCTGCTACCAAACTTTACTCTACACCCTGAAGCTCTTTGGCTCTCCCCCCTTAGTCTCCTTTGTCATATGGAGATGCCAGTCATATCTGCAGGATTCCATCCATGGTTTAACAAATTGTGCAGTCAGATCTATCTCAATCCAAGGCCCATCCTCTCAACCTTTACGCACACTGTTCACAAACTTTAGCATGGGTCAGTTACTTGGAGGTCAGGTTGCCAGGTTTAGAAGAAAGGAAATAAAACAAACAAACAAACAAACAAAAACACCAAACAGCTAACAACAAAGAAAAACCCCAAGATACCCAGTTAAACTTGAATTTGAATGGAAGTATGTTCCAAATATTGCAAACATTTATACTAACAATTATTTGTTATTTGTCTGAAATTCAAATGTAACTGGTTCACCCTGTATTTTATCTGGCAACTTTGACTAGAGGGCTTTCCTGGAACACAGATGGCTGGACCCTTTCCCCTACTGATTGAGTAGGTCTGGACGAGGCCTGAGAATTTGCTGTGCTGGTCCGGGAGCCACACTGGGCATTCATGAACTAAAGGTTAAAAGGTGAAAAGTCATAGTGTTGCCCCTAAGAAGCCTTCCCCTCTGATCCTTACACCCTACCAAAGCAGAAGGCAAGAGGATGGCTCAACCTTAACACATGGTTCTACTTTCCTTTTTTAAAAGTACTGAACCATGTGTGAAGATATATGAATTTTTATGAATAACAACAGCCTGCTAGCTGTTCAAAACTATGAATTTTGAGCAATAATTCAAAACCAGTTCGAAAGTCAGTTTTGGAAACTTTATTCTTATCATTTAGCAAGGTCTAGGGTTAGATATTGCTCCATTTTAAGTCCGTGATAATGCCTTGTTTTGTAAATTGATTCTTGAGAAGTAGGCTGTTATCACAGTCATTTCTCTTTTTAATTTTTAATCACCATTTTTGCTAATTACAAAATTAACATACGCTTATTTAATTCTAAACAATCTGGAAAGTTGCGACTTTGAAAGAAAAATGCTCCATAATCCTAGCCCCAAGAGATAAACTGTTAACTCTTTCCTGTACAATTTTAGAGGCCCTTTGCATAGCGCTAGTATATATAGCTTTATTTATTTTTGAACAAAGATTGAATCATTACAAACTCATGGATTTGAACATATTTGATATTTCACGCTCATCTTGTACATTTCCTTCCCCAGACGTGGAGTCAGCCACTTCTCCAAAAAGCTCTGGTTTCTTTTTAATGGGAAATGGTATTTCGAGACAACAATTTAGATGCTACCAAAGCTCATAATTACAGGTATGGTCATTTTTTCTAAGCCTTTTAAGAAAAAAATGCCTCATGAGTTCACACTAATACTTTAATTCAAATTCAGGCCTACAGAGTTTTCCTAAACTTCTATCTTACATCTGAATCTCCTTCCTCTTATACTTGAGAATCATGGTTCCAAAAAATATAGGGGATAACATTGGGTTGACCAAAAAGTTCATTTGTTTTTTGCTATAAGATGGTTCTAGTAGCCCTTAGTTGCCTTTAACTTCATTTGAAACAATTTTGTTAGATTGTATTGTGACAGCTGTCATATCAGTGTGCATTTTAAAAATTTATCAAAATTGGTGAATTTTTGTGTAGCCATTTTAATATTGAAGATGGAAGAAAATATGCAACATTTTTGCATATTATACTTTATTATATCAAGAGAGAGAAAAACACAACTGAAATGCAAAAGATTTGTGTAGTGTATGGAGAAGGTGCTGTGACTGAACGTGTCAGAAGTGGTTTGTGAAGTTTTGTGCCAGAGATTTCTCACTGGATGATGCTCCATGGTTGGGTAGAGCTGTTGAAGTTGAGAGCGATCAAATCAAGACATTAATTGAGAAAAATCAATGTTAAAGCATGCAGGAGATAGCCGATATACTCAAAATATCCAAATCAATAAAGTTATTAGTGAAAATGAAAAATTTATTTTACAGAAAAAACTAAATAGACTTTTTGGCCAATCCAATGGAATTAGAATACCACGAAATTACTTACTTGCTTTGTCCCACTCACATACACAAGTGTCTCAGAATATCAGTAAAGGCACCACCAGTATGATTACAAATACTAAAAAATGTATTTTATATATCCTCTCTCCATTTTCCTCTCTTTGTAACAATGATATACTATACTCTCTTAGAACCATCATTGATTCTTAGTTCTACAAGTTGGTGCGTGTGTTTACATTTATTTAATGCTCACTACTGGTCTTACGTCAATAAATGTCCTTCTAGTTATTTTGGTTTTCTAAAGTTTGTTCTCTAGTAGATTCCTCAGGAAGGGATCATGAGAGCAATCTTCCTGAATGATTACATGTTGATAATAGTTTGTAGCCTCTATTCTAGAAAGTTAGTGAGGCTTTTTGAGGCCTCTCTCCTTGGCTTGCCCATGGTCACCTTCTCACTCACTCTATCCTCACTTAGTCTTTTCTATGTGCATGGACATTCCTAGAGGCTCTCTGCGTGCCCAAATTTTATCTTATCGGTCAAGTTGGATTATGGCACACCCTAATGGCCTCATTTAACGTCATCACCTCCTACAGGCGCTGTATCCAAATATGGTCACATTCTGAGGTAATGGGAGTTAGGGCTTCAACATATGAATTTGGTGGTAGGGGGGGCAGGAAACATGATTCAGCCCATGCAAGTCAGTTTGGCTGGATATCAGATCTTTGGCTCATATCGTCTTTCTTTGCATATTTTGGATATGTTTATTTTCTTCTGGTGTAAACCACTGCTGTCAGTATATTTGATGACTGGATGATTTTCTTTCCCTTGTTGTTTTTCCCTGGATACATAATATTTTTTCTTTAATGTCCAGTAATTTTGCTATGCTATGGTCATTTTGGGTTGATTTTCTCAGTTATAAAAATTGCCTTCTCAAATGTTCTTTCAAGTCTTTTTTTTTAAAGATTATTTCAGGAAAACTTTCTTATAGTCTTTATTATTTGTTCTCTTCCCTTGCTTTGGTTTTCTTCTATGTAAACTGGATTTTCTTTAACTATCTTATCAGTTTTTCTGAAATCCAAATCCCTTCTTTTCATTTTCTGTTTCTCTTAAGGCATTATACGTTGAGTTTATTTGCTCTTGTGTTCCTTCTAGTTTAGAATTCATATCCGATTTTTATTTTTTTAAAGATTTTTTAAATTTATTTTTAGACAGAGGGGAAGCGAGGGAGAAAGAGAGGGAGAGAAACATCAGTATGTGGGTGCCTCTCACATGCCCCCTACTGGGGACCTGACCTGCAACCCAGGCATGTGCCCTGACTGAGAAACAAACCAACGACACCTCGGTTCTCAGGCTAGTGCTCAATCCACTGAGCCACACCAGCCAGGGCTGATTTTTCTTTTATTTCCAATTCTTTCTTTAGTCCTATTACTATAACTTTTGAGTTTTTCTTTTTTTAAAAAAAAGTATGTTTTATTGATTATACTATTACACTTGTCCCATTTTTTCTCCCCTTTATTCCCCTCTACCCTGCACCCCCCTCCCACCAGCATTCTCCTCCCTTAGTTCATGTCCATGGGTCATACATATAAGTTCTTTGGCTTCTCCATTTCCTATACTATTCTTAACTTCCCCCTGACTATTTTGTACCTACCATTTATGTTTCATCTCCCCTGTACCTTTTCCCCCATTCTCTCCCCTCCCGCTCCCCATTGATAACCCTCCATGTGATCTCCATTTCTGAGATTCTGTTCCTATTCTAGTTGTTTGCTTAGTTGATTTTCTTTTTTGGGGGGTTCAGTTGTTGATAGTTGTGAGTTTGTCATCATTTTATTCTTCATAGTTTTGATATTCTATTTCTTAGATAAGTCCCTTTAACATTTCATATAATAGGCTTGGTGATGATGAACTCCTTTAACTTGACCTTATCTGGGAAGCACTTCCTCTGCCCTTCGATTCTAAATGATAGCTTTGCTGGATAGAATAATCTTGGAGGTAGGTCCTGGCTTTTCATGACTTTGAAAACTTCTTGCCAACCCCTTCTTGCCTGCAAGGTTTCTTTGGAGAAATCAGCTGACAGTCTTGTGGGAACTCCTTTGTAGGTAACTGTCTCCTTTTCTCTTGCTGCTTTTAGGATTCTCTCCTTATCTTTAATCTTGGATAACTTAATTATTATGTGCCTTGATGTGTGCTTCCTGGGGTCCAACTTCTTTGGGACTCTCTGAGCTTCCTGGATCTCCTAGAAATCTATTTCCTTGGCCAGATTGGGGACATTCTCCTTCATTATTTTTTCAAAGAAGTTTTCAATTTCTTGCTCCTCCTCTTCTCCTTCTGGCACCCTTATGATTTGGATGTTGGGACATGTCAAGTTGTCCCAGAGGTTCCTAAGCCTCTCCTCATTTTTTTGAATTCTTGTTTCTTCATTCTGTTCTGGTTGAATGTTTATCTCTTTCTTCTGCTCCAAATCATTGATTTGAGTCCCTGTTTCCTTCCCTTTACTTTTGGTTCCCTGTATATTTTTCTTTATTTCACATTGCAGAGTCTTTGCTTTTTCCTCCATTTTGTGACCATACTCAACCTTTTCTGTGAGCATCCTAATTACTAGTGTTTTGAACTGTGCATCTGATAGGTTGGCTACTGTTTCATCACTTAGTTCTATTTTTGGAGTTTTGATCTGTTCTTTCATTTGGGCCATATTTCTTTATCTCGGAGAGCCTGTTACATTGTAAGGGGCAGAGCCTTGGGTATTCACCACGGCGGGGCAACCCATGTCGCTGCATTGTGGCACTGTATGTGGGGGAGGGTTCCGAGAGGGAACAGTGTTGCTTGCTGGGCTCTCAGCCTGCTTTCAGTCACTTCCTCTGCTACCCACAAGCAAATTGGGTCCTTCTGGTGTTGGTTCCTGGGTAGGTGCACTTGTGTACATTCTAGGACCCTGTGGGTCTCTCCAATGAACTCTCCTGTGAAGATGGGAGTTTCTCCTGCCACCACCACCCCCACATATTTTTACAGCCAGAAGTTTTGAGGCTTTCTTTTCCTGCTCTGGAACCCTGGGTTGTGTGGTCTGTCTCGTTCCACAGTTTTTCCTCCTGGTTTATCCACACACAAATGTGGGACCACTTGGTCTGCCAGCTGCTGCTTCACCTACTCAGTCCTCTAGCCACTGCCTTGCCACGTGGCCTCTCTGCCCCAGCTGCTCATCTCCACCCCTCCTACAAGTCTGGATGAATGTTTCTTCTTTAGCTCCTTCATTGTCAGACTTCCATACTGTTTGATTTTCTGGCAGTTCTGGCTGTTTTTTGTTTTTCAATTTGTTGTTGTCCTTCTTTTGGTTGTGCGAGGAGGCAAAGTATATCTACCTACACATCCATCTTGGCCGGAAATCTCTTTTCTTTTTTTTTTTTAACTTATTTTTAAGAGAGGGAGAAAAACATCAGTGTGTGGATACCTCTCATGTGCCCCCAATGGGGACCTGGCCCACAACCCAAGCACGTGCCCTGACTGGGAATTGAACTAGTAATCCTTTGGTTCACAGGCTGGCACTCAATCTACTGAGCCACACCAGCCAGGTCTATAACTTTTAAGCTTTTCTAATTCTGATTTATGTTCTTTCATATCTTGTCTTTTTTCTTAATGTCTTTTTACTTGTTTTAAAATAGTAGGTTATAAGTTTCACTTTTTGTAGTGTTGTATTTTTTCATGCTTTCATTGTCAAGAAATGTTATCCTTAGTCTCTTTGTTATTATAATAAATGTAACCTAGATCCTGTTCTGTTGCTCATTTTTACATAAGGTTTGTTTTTTTTTTTTTTTAATTTTAGAAGGAGGGTGGATTTAGAGTAGATTTTCCAATTTTATGGCTTTTGAGCTCCCTCTTCTGTTGCATTTGTATAAAATCTAGAAAACGATATCCTGGTGTTGCTCCCCTCCTCTTCTCTGATCTGGGCATTCTCTTGTTGCACTGCCTAGCTTAGATTCTATTCCCAGTAGTTTCTCCTCATTGTGGGGCTTTGTCCTGGAAAGGAGCTTTAGCTGGTTAGTTTTGAGAGTTCATGGGGCTCATGCTACTCCAGGCTGAGACTGTTGTGGCTTCTTTAGGTCTTACCACTGCCCTATTATTGAAATGAGCAAAACCTCTCCCACTTTTAGCTGCTGTCCTCAAACTGGCCCTCTGAACTCCTCAGTGAATAACTTTGGCTATTTGGGGATTCTCTGGTGTGTCAGATGCCCCATTGCTTCCCTCTGCTTACTTTTTTTTCTCCCAAAATATTTAATTCAAGTAGAAACTTATAGCCGTGGCTGGTATGGCTCAGTGGGTTGAGTGCCAGCCTGCAAACCAAAGGGGTTGTTGGTTCGATTCCCAGTCAGGGCACATGCCTGGGTTGCGGCCCAGGTCCCCAGTTGGGGGCATGAGGAAAGCAACTGATTGATGTTTTGCTCCCTCTCCTCCCTCCCCTCCCCTCCCTAAAATAAATAAATAAAATCTTTATACAGTATATATATAATATGTACAGGAAGACAACTGCATGTAAGACAGTTAAGTAAAAAACCTTGAGGAATACATTCATTTGGTCATCCAAATATAAAAAAAGTGAAAATAGTTTTATATTAGATGCTTTGATCAAAAACAGTGTTAGTCAAGTAACAAGACCAAAGCAGCCTCCAACTTAAAGTTCTTCTCTCTATTCATACACACAGCACTTAGATAACATAAAGTACATTTTTATCCAGAAATGTCTCCTAAAAATCCATCTTTTTATTTCTATTATTTTTACAAAATTTCTGTTTTGTTTCTTTTTCTTTTCAGAATGTCACTACGCAAACACAGCAACCCTTGGACAATATCTAAATCATTTTTACAACAGCAGAAATAGTTAAATAACGAGTCTCAGGATAAATGAGAGGCGTGGGTGGCTTATTAATCTCTATGGGAGTAATTGGTCATTTGCTCAGCTTCGTGACTGTGCTGAATGTGCTTTGAAAGTTGGCCCTACCTGATAACCCATGTTGACACAAACCTTCTCTCAGTCCAAGAATCCTTTCTCGAATATAGGCACGAGTGCCCTGAAAATGAGTCACCAGGAGAAGGAAAAGTGAAAGCTGAGTTGTTGCCATGATTGGAATGCTGGCCAGAGACAGTCATATCAGCCCCTCACCCCTGTACCCCCAAGTGTCCTGACACAGCTGTCCTCAAGAGTGCATATGAGGCAGGTCTGGTGTGGTAGGGAGACCCCATTTATTTGGATGAGGAGCACTCATCCACCCCCCGCACTGGAATGTCTACTGCGTGGGATCCTTACCGCCAAGGCTACTGCGTCCTCCAGATCTGTCCTAGGTATGTCAGCTTGTCTCTGTTCCTCCTGGGCCATTTTCCACCAGTCCTTCTGCCTCCTAGCACTAAATGTCAGAGGGCTGGGTTTCTTCCTTGTGCTTTTCATCCCCTGCATCAGATTAATTGTTGTAGAAGCGAATCATGGCTTGCACAGTGAAACTGGCCAGCACCCCCCACCCCCCACCCCAGAACTGTGTAGGTATTCTTGACACTTTCAAATGGGTAACTAAAGTCTTACAGGATGCAGAAACCCAAAGGCCCCCTTTGATCTAGAAGTTTATTGGTCACCCCCCAGGTTCAAGCTGTAAAGACAGACACATACAAACACACCCACAGTCAAGGAGTTTCTGAAGTCACATCCAGGCTTCCGATTCTGGTCCACTTAGCATCTCCAGGTGCAGGATCCAAAGTCTCCATGGTATGGGGCTCTTAGGCTGCTTAGCGATAGTGTCCTCTGGGGATGTTCTGTGGGGCAGTGACAGATGTGATCCAGCACCTCTGGGGCTACAGGCTGCCACCTTGGGTCTCATGGTGTCCGTGGAGCCCACGCCACTCCAGTGTCACTAGCAACTCTACCACACCGGTGACCACTTGGGCGAGCCCCTGTGCTTCCTTTTATACAGTTGTTGATATCACTCAAGTCTTCTAGCTATGGGAATTTGTCCCCCTTCTTCATATTTTAGGGTTCATGACGATATATCTTGATGCCTAGTTTTGTTGCCGATATTATCCATGGGTCTTTGGTTTTGCTATCCTATTTTCTTGGTTTCTATGGAGGAACTTGGGGGGTATTAAAAAGCCATGCCACCTCACCACCTTCCAAGAATCATCTTGTCTATTACATTTTTATTGCAATTAGTGTGTTTCTCATTTTTACAGGTTTTAAAACCAGTTTTAATCATCTTTTTAAAACTGTTTATTGCTTTTAGAGAGAGAGGAAGGGAGAGAGAGAGAAACATTAATGGGAGAGAGAAACATTAGTTGCCTCTGCTACGTTCCCTGACCAGGGATTGAGCCCCCCTGAACCTCTGACCAACTGAGCCACACTGGCCAGGGCTTAATCATCTTTTTGAAGTATTATTTACATATAATAAAATGTATCTACTTTACATGTACAGTTTGATGAGTGTTGATAAATGAATGTACTTTTTTTCTGTCTACATTCTCTTCCTCAGCATAGTTTTTGAGATTCATTCATGTTATTGCCTCTATCACAAGTTTGTTCCCTTTTAATGCTGAGTATATGCCACTATTTATTCATTTATTCCCCTGTGAATGGACATTTGGGCCATATTTTAATGTTTGATTATTATGCCTAAAGATGCTCTGAATATTCTTGTACATGTCTTCTGATGGATATATGCACTGATTTCTGTTGAATGTTTACCTAGGACCTGAATTGCTGAGTCATGGAGTAAATGTGTGTTTCTCTTTATTAGATACTGGTAAACAGTTTTCCAAAGTGGTTGTACCAATTTGCATTGCCATTAGTAATTATCAGAGTTCAGATTGTTCCACATCCTTGTCAAAAATTGGTATTTTCAAATATTTTTTAAAAATAATCTTTCTGGTGAGAGAGAAGTATGTTGAAGTATTTTTTACAGTGAGCTGCTCATTTTCCTTAGAAAATTATTTGTGCAAATTTTTGAGGCTTTGGGTAAAAGCATTCTTTCTGAAAGTGTTTGTTTCCTTCTGCGAGGCATTTATGGACAATGGTTTGAGACTATGTGCAGCGAGGAGTTTTTTGACCACTAGATGGCGTATTTGATATTTAAGCTGTAAATTTGAGCAAGGACCAAGTGATTGTTCAGTTTTTCAGCGGCATGGTTCTCCCTTCTACTCTGTTAAGAGCGGCCAAAACAACCTTTCCTTCAGTCCCCTGGAGCTAGGGTAGTGGGGTGTGGTGAGATTACTTTCTAGTTTGCCCTTATTTGAGGCTGAAGTCCTTTCAGGACACAGCTAAAACACAGGGGTACAGAAAGAGGGGCTTTTTATCCCAACCTGGTGTGGCTCAGTGGATTGAGGGCTGGCCTGCAACCATAGAAAGAGGGGCTTTTTTTAAAATACTCTCCAACCTAGATAGACCTAAGAGTCCACAAATATTTTAGCTGAAGGTCACCAGGTTTTGCAAATACTCCTGGGGCAAAGGCAGCTTCAGTGAACCACATGTTTTTATGGTTTCCCTTTTATTTTATCACAATAATTTCTTACTATCTTACCAGTTCTTTGATGTTTTTAATAGGTGTTTTATATTTTATCCAGTCCTTTAAGTGTTTTTTTTTTCCTCCTGTGGGAGAGCTGGTTCAGATACCTAATCCCCCAAAGAAACAGGAATGGAAATCTTGCTTCATATTTCTGTCATTATTTTCTTGTATAGTTTTTGTTTGCTCTTGCTGGAGTTTCCAATTGCCTTTTATATTTTATAATAATGACTTAGTCAAATCATTAATATGTTCCAGCTTCTTAGTCCATCCATCATTTGGAACCTCTTTCGTTCTTCTCGAAGACATTCTTTCTGTAGCACCCTGGTTTCTTTTTCTAAATTGGACTGATTGCTTTCCAGGCCAACTTCACAGTTTTAATCCTGTAGTTGTTGGGGGTTTTTTTTGGTCACTGGATTCATGAGTTAACTCTGCTGTTTCTTGTTCCCCATGTCTTTTTCTTTCTGGGGTTTACCCTGGTTTTGTTGGAGTATATCTCCAAGTAACATATTAAGAAAGGCTGTGCAGAAGGTATTATTTTGAGTTCTTACATTTCTGAAAATATCTTTTTGTACTCATAGTTGATTGGTGATTTGGCTAGGTTTTAAATTCTAGGTTCAGAATAATTTTTTCTCAGAATTTTAAAGTGTTATTCTTGCATCCAGTATTGCTAATGACAAGTCTGATTTTTGTTTCTTTATCAGTAACCTACTTTTTCTTTCTGCAAACATGTATAATTTTCTCTATTTCTTTAAAAAAGATTCTATTTATTCATTCTTAGAGGGGGGAGGAGAGGGAGAGAAACATGGATCATAATCGGTTGCCTCTTGCATGCACTCCAACCCACCAGAGACCGGGCTGCATCCCAGGCATGTGCCATAACAGGGAATCAAACTGGCAAGCTTTTGCTTTCTGGGTTCATGCCCAACCAAATGAGCCAAATGAGCCAGGGCCTCTCTATGTCTTTCCCTTTTCTTAAATTTTATTTATTTAATTTTAGAGAAGGGAAGGGAGGGAGGAAGAGGGACAGAAACATCAATGTGTGGTTGCCTCTCTCATGCCCCCTACTGGGGACCTGGCCCACAACTCAGGCATGTGCCCTGACTGGGAATCGAACCAGCAACCCTTTGGTTCACAGGTCAGTACTCAATCCACTGAGCCATACCAGCCAGGGCTGCCTCTCTATGTCTGATAGTATAAAAAAGATAGATTGTCTAAGTATGGTCTTAGTAAGCCCTGAACATCTCTTCTCTGAATTATCTGTTTTTTGGGGGTTAATTCTATGTGTTTATCTTGGCCAGTTTTTTTTCATAATGCTGTTTTTCTTCATATTTCTGATGGTATTGGATTGTTTCTTCATATTTATAACTGAAAGATTAGGTAGTTGATATAGGTTCGTCTATTTTATGCATGTAGATCCATTTTCCCACTAGATCTCTGCCCTGAATGTGGGATTGGACTGACTGTCTATGTATCTGGTCAGGGCTTGTGACTGGCAGCCTTCTCTTTAGACTTGGATTTGGAAGCCTTTTTGGGTTGGGAGACTCCAAATGCCAGATTAAGAAGAGTTTTCAGTTGCTCTAGGGCACCAATACCTATAGTCCTCTTTAATTTTCTCCTGAGGTTTATTCTATTTCTACCGAGTCCTCTTCTTTTTTTCTGTTTCTTTTCTTTCTTTTTTAAAAAGGTTCTATTTATTTATTTAGAGAGGGGGTGGAGAGGGAGGAAGAGAGGAAGAGAAACATCAATGTGTGGTTGCTTCTTGTGCACCCCCTATTGGGGACCTGACCCACAACACAGGCATGTGCCCTGACTGGGAATCGAACCTCTGACACTTTGTTTCGCAGGCTGGTGCTCAGTCCACTAAGCCACACCAACCAGGGCCTTCTGTTTCCTTCCTCAACTCAGTAAAGATTGGGTTAATTATGCTGAGTATGGAGATGGGTGGGGGAATCATGGGGAACTAATGGAGGCATTTGTTTCATAGACAGACTTTGAATTTACCCCAAATTTTCAGACTCTCTTCTGATTTTGACCTTGAATACTTGCCAGCTCTAAAATGGGAGGCTTCCTGGGATTCTGCCAGGTACATTGGTTAGTTCCATTCTGTTTCATCAGTTGACATATTTCCAATCTTCCAGAAATTTGTTAAACCCATTTTCTTCACTGTTAAGGGCTTATTTCTTTATTACCATTTTAATGGGATGTCAAAAGGGAGGGAGATAAGCACATATCTTTAGTCAGACATCCTCAATGAGAGCTTTCTTATCTTTATAATGACTTCATGGTAGACTTTGTGTGGATGTAATATAGTTTATTAAATGCCCAATTGATGGACACTTGGGTTCTTTCCAGTTTTTCACTATTTAAACAATGCTGCAGTGGACAGCCTTTGTACATACATCTTTGGGCACCTGGGCAAGTATTTTAATAGAAGTGAAATTGGTAAATATTGCCATACTGTACTCTTAAAACATTGACTCGCTTCCCACTCCAGCCACCAGTGAATGGGAACATCTCCTTCCCCAAATCTTTACAACACTATCATTAATGTCCTTCCATCTTTGCCAATCAGATGGACAGAAGTCTGCCCTCTCATTGTTTTAATTTGTATTTCTTAAATGTGAGTGAAGTGGAGCATTTTTTAGATGTAATTTCTTCTGTGAATTGCCTGTTGATGTCCTTTGCCCATATTGTTTTGTGTTTTTCTGATCGGTTTGTAGTTCTTTTTATATTACGTATCACAATTCTGACTCTGTTTTTTTTTTACATCCCTTATAAGTTTGGAATATGCAGAGCGACACAAAATTAAGCAAGCTTCCTTACCATAGGATTTTTAAAAGGCTTAGTGTGATCATGTAAACTGTGACAAAATGATTTTAGTATGCAACATTTCTCAAGCTAATCTGACCAAAGAACTAATTTTTTTCTGGAGTATCTTGAGGAACTAATTTTGAGGGACCAGTTTGGGAACTGCTGTCTAATCTAGTAATTAAGCTCAATGAGAGTGAACACTATATCTGTCCTATTTACCATTGTATACCAAGCATCCAGCACTTGGCACATAGTAAACTCTAAGTAAATATTTGTTGAATAAATGAATGAATACATCAGTTAATTCCCAGTAATGAACATTTTTTTGTACCTAATATATGGGACTCTGATAGGTGCTGTTCACATGTAGAATTACCATATTTGATCTAATCTGCAACATCACTGACTATAAGACGCACCCTTGTTTTATGCACTGCTAAGAACAAAATATTGCCCATTAAATTATAAAACAATATTATTTTAGCTTTTAGAATTTATACTGTATTACTATTGAGAATGTTCTTTAAGACCTGTTTAAAAATGGATTGTTGTCATATCTCACTCCTGCATGCATTACAAAGGACACTGAATGGAAGTAAATTGGTTAAGCTATTGCTAAAACATCTTTAGATTTGGAATCTGACAATTCTGAATTACCTTTTGTCTCAGTCAACCTGTTCCAGATTTTACACATAACATTACTGTCTCTGTCATTAAGCACATGGCTGATGTAGTATTTCTGGGGAGAGAAGACGGTCGTAGTATTATCCAGGATTTTCTTCCAAGTTGCCAACAAGCGTCCTGCAAATGCACTTTCCTGGTCTCGCCACAACGTGTCAGGCAGTGACAGCTACATCACAGCTGCAGCCGGGCCAGCGGCAGTTGTGAGGTTGCCGTCATTATAAGATGCATCCTGAGATAAGACGTGTCCTGTTGGTTTAATTGCTGGACTTTATAATGGTTGTAAAATTTTTAATATTTTATAATTAACTTTGACATTTAAAAAATAAATAAAATCAATCTGCATGGAAGGAAGGAAGGAAGGAAGGAAGGAAGGAAGGGGAACTCCTACCTTTTGTGACAACATGGATGGACCTGGAGAATATTAAGCTAAGTGAAATAAGCCAGTTGATGAAAGACAATTACCATATGATCTCACCTATACGTGGACTCTATTCAACAAAATAAACTAACGAACAAAATAAACCACAGGCATGGAAACATGGAGCAGACTGAAAGTGACCAGAGGGGATGGGGAAAGAGGACAATGGTGGAAAGAAGGGGAAGGGACTAGCCAAAGAACAGGTATGAATGATCCGTGGACATGGACACCAGGGTGGGAATTGACTGTGGGAGCAGGGGGTGGGGGTGGGATGGGTGGAAGGGGGTAAAGGAGGAAACATTGAGACAACTGTACTAGAATAAACATGATTTATAAATTAAAGAAAAGATGCATCCCGATTTCAGAAGTCTTAAAAACATGAAGAAATGTGCATGTTTCAATCGACCAAATATGGCATTAGATATTAGCACTGTGCCCTTCCCATTTACTGTCTCCTTCGCCTTCCCTCCCATGCACTCCTTCCCCACTGCTCTCTAACGCCGGCTCTCCCGTGGTGGTCCATTTTCAGTCCTTACCAGCCAGATTCATTCACCAGCCAGCACATGCTCATAGTCCATTTGGGAAGATCACAATAATAAGGAGGAAATCACAGAATGTTAGAACGAGAAGGTTTCCTAATTCTGCCCTCTTTTAGATGGCAAACAATCACATATTTGACCTATTATCTGCGGCTCCTTTTTCATGTGCCCCTTTTTAGATTCCCTTTATTTAAGTTCAATAGTTTTAGTTTCTTCAGCCAGCCCTCACGTGACAAGGTCTCCAGAAAACTTCTCCAGAAAACTTCCAGGCAGTATATCTCCCCCTCTCTCTAAAAATAAATAAAAATCTTAAAAATATATAAAATAACAGCTTTATTGAGCTATAATTTACATATCTTACAATTTACCTATTTAAAGTGTACAAGTAAATGAGTTTGTTTTGGGTTTTTTTTTCATGTATCACAGAGTTATAAAACCCTTACGACAATCAATTTTAGAACATTTTTTATTACCTCAAAAAGAAGCACTGGCTCTGGCTGGGTAGCTCAGTTTCTGAGAGCACCATCCTGATACGCCAAGGTTGCAGGCTCGAACCCCAGTCAGGGCACATATAAAAAGTAACCAGTGAATGCATAAATAAGTAGAACAACAAATCACTGTTTCTTTTTCTCTCTGTCCC
This sequence comes from Pteronotus mesoamericanus, assembly GCF_021234165.1. NCBI lineage: Eukaryota > Metazoa > Chordata > Mammalia > Chiroptera > Mormoopidae > Pteronotus > Pteronotus mesoamericanus. Next base: position 4,945,649 of record NW_026555108.1, on the reverse strand, counting down.
TCCCTACCTCCCCTCTCCCTTCCTTTCTCTAAAATCAATAATAAAAAAAGAAACACTGTACCCATTAGCAGTTATTCCCCATTTTCTCTCAACCCTCTCAGCCCCTGGCATCCACAAATCTACTTTCTCTATTTATAGATTTGCTTCCTCTGGATATTTCATATGAATGGAATCATACAACTTTTGTGACATGTTTCTTATACTTAGTACACAGTCTTCAAGGTTCATGTTATGACATATATCACTACTTCATTTCTTTGTATTGATGAATAATATTTCATTGTATGGACATGCCACATTTTATTTATCTATTCATCAATTGATGGAAATTTGGGCTGTTTCTGTTTTGGGCTGTTATGAATAATGGTGCTATCAATATTTGAATATTTGTATACAACTTTTTTGAGGATACATGTTTTTATTTCTCTGGGTATACATCTAGGTGTAGATTTGGTGGGTCATATAGTAATTCTTCTTTTAAGATTTTATTTATTTTTAGAGAGGGGGGAGGGAGGGAGAAGGGGAGGGAAAGAAACATTGATGTGCAAGACATACGTTGATTAGTTGCCTCTCGCACGCCCCCTACTGGGGACCAGCCTGCAACCCTGGCATGTGCCCTGGCTGGGAATTGGACCAGCAACCTTTTGGTTAGCAGACCAGAGCTCAATCCACTGAGCCACACCAGCCAGGGCCACTAGACTGTTTTTCCACAGTGGCTGCACCATTTTACGTTCCCACCAGCAATGCACAAGAGTTGCAATTCCTCCATATTCTTTTCAAGATGAGTTCTTTTCTGGTCCTGTTTTTTAATAATAGTCATGCTAGAGACTATTATTTTTATTATTAGGTTGTAAAAGTACTTTATATATCCTTGATTCAAGTCTTTTATCAAATAAAAGACTCCTATAGATCATCTGTCTCTTCATCTTTGATGGTATCATTTGAACAAAGGTTTTTAATTTTCATGAAGTCTATTCTTTTTTTAAATGTTGCCTATGGTTTATTGAAAAATATTACAGCACAGCAGAAAGATTGAAATGCCCCCATGTGGTGTTTTGAAATTCATCCCTGCTGTAGGCTGAGCGAACTACAGGTTGGATAGGCTGCCCAAGTGTCAGGATCAATTTCAGTGATCTCCTGATCCAGGGCTGAGACCTCGGGAACATAGTTCTCTCTCCTCTCTCTCCTCTTACCGCAGCTTGATGGGGCCTCTCTGAATCCACTTTATCAGATGTGTAACATAGCCTGCTACCCTGTTATGAAGTGTCTTGCTGGGGATAATGGCGATCTCGCACACATGCTTGTTGGTGTGAAAGTCATTGCCTCAGCGCATGTATTACTTCTCGATGATGACCCAGGCCTCCTTCTTCACCATCTTGGTGCAAATCGGCCCATCTTGGTGAGCAGCTGATTCAGCTATTCCTAATCTGCTGCTCATGCTTTTGGTGTCATATCTAAGGAACCCACTGCCAAATTCAAGCTTATGAAGATTTACACCTATGTCTTCTTACGGGAGTTTTATATTGTTAGTGCTTGCATGTAGATCTTTGATCTATTTCAAGTTAAATTTGTACACAGGGTGAGGTAGGAGTACAAAGTCAGTCTTTTGCATTGGAATATCTAGGTGTCCCAGCACAATATGCTGAAGAGGTTATTCTGTCTCATAGAGTGATCTTGGCATCCTTGTCAAAAATCAATTGACCATAAATGTAAAGCTTTACATGTATTTCTGGACTCTCAATTTTATTACATCTCATTCATAAACATGGAATATCTATCCATTTTTTAGGTCTCTCTTAATTATTTTCAAAAATATTTTGTAGTTCTCAGAGTATAAGTTTTACACTTCTTTTGCTGAATTTATTCCTAAGTATTTTATTCTTTTTATGTTGTTATAAATAGAATTTTTTTAAAAATTTACTTTCAGTTTACTTATTGCTCCTGTATAGGAATACAATTGACTTTTGCATATTGATTTTGTATCCTGTAACCTGGCTGAACTCGCTTATTAGTTCTTCTGGTTGTGAGTGGATTTCTTGGAATTTTCTATATGCAAGATCATGTTATATGCAAGTAGAGATCATTTAGTTCTTGCTTTCCAATCTGTGTGCATCTTATTTCCTCTCCTTGCCTAATTGTTCTAGCTCAAATTTCCAATGCCAAATTGAAGTGGCAAGGGTAAACATCCTTGTCTTATTCCTGACCACAGAGGGAAAGCGTTCAGTTCTTCACCATTAAGTATGATTTAACTGGATTTTTTATAGCTCTGGAAGACTGCCTCTCCTCCTATGCTGACTCTGAACCTCTACCCTGGAAACCGGAGCAAGAACGCTGGCCTTTTGAGCAACACCCCTGTTTTATGAGTAGAGCACTGGAAAGGTCTGGAAGCCTTTGGTCTTCTTGGTGTGGGGCCCTACAAGTTAGCTGAGCAAGGGCCTTCAGGGCTGCAGTATTTTTTCCTGCTGCACCTTGAGTAGAACATCCTTTCTATGATTGCAGGCTGGGTGGAAGAAGGGAGCCCTCAATCTCTTGATCTCAATCACCAGGTATTCAGCTTCTGCTGCTAGAGCAAGTAGTGTTGAGAGATGCTGGAGGCCTGCCCCGCCCTGGGAAATACAATAAACTTTGAGACCTGAGAAAAGAGAATGTCCTGGGTTCTTGGCCACATCTGCCAAGAGTGGAGCTTTCGTCATGCTGAGCTGGGGTGGAAGAGGCTGTGGATTGTTACTGAAGTGTCACAGACTCTACTGATCCGGTCCTACTGATTTAGATTATCTTGAATAAATGTTTTCTAAAAAATTTGTTCTATGCCTTTAGGACAATTTCCAGAGAGTTTAAATGGTTGTGTGTTTAAAAAATAACCTTACCAGTTATAGGTGCTTCATTTGGGAGTGTATCTACAGAACTCTTCCCATGGCCATTTGGAAATGGAACCTCCTTCATCTTTTTTTTTTTTAAAGATCTGTTTACTTATTTTTAGACAGAGGGGACGAGAGAGAGAAAGAGGGGGAAAGAAACATCAGTGTGTGGTTGCCTCTCTCGCATGCCCTACTGGGGACCTGGCCTGCAACCCAGGCATGTGCCCTGACTGGGAACTGATCCAGTGACCCTTTGGTTTGCAGGCTGGTGCTCAATCCATTGAGCCACACCAGCCAGGGCAGAACCTTCTTAATTTTTAAAATAACTACCTTGTATTCCACTGAAAGGATGATACTTTATTCTACTAGTTCCATACTGATTAACATTTTGGTTATTTTAAATACTTTACCATTAAAAATGCTGCTGTAATTAATAACCCCTTATATATGCTAGTATATCTGTAAGATAAATTTCAATTGTTAGAAGAATCATACGAATATAAATATCTTTGCTAGATATTGCCAAGTTGTTTTCTGTTCAAGGTTTCTACCAGTAATATAAGGGACCACATATTTATTTGTACTGTCGCCATGACAGTATAAAAATTTTTGTTCTTTGTTAACCTTATTACATGAAAAATCAATTTTAGCCCTGACTGGTGTGGCTCAGTGGACTGAGAGCTGGCCTGCAAACCAAAGGGTTGCTGGTTCGATTCCCAGTCAGGGCCCATGCCTGGGTTGCAGGCCAGGTCCTCAGCAGAGGGCATGCAAAATGCAACCACACATGGATGTTTCTCTCCCTCTCTTTTTCCCTCCCTTCCCCTGGCTAAAAATAAATAAATAAAATCTTTTTTTTAAAAAAAAACTGTTGTTGTAGATAAGAAGTCTTTGTGTGTGTTTTTTAAGAAAAATTATTTAAAAAATTGTTCACAATTTCTTTTCTCACTTTAAATGAACAGTGAGCTTTTGGTCACAGTGGTGGAGGAGGTAAAAGCTGTGCTCACCTCCTCCCACAGCCACATCAAAATTTCAGCTAAATGATAAAACAACCACCCTTGAGAACCACATGAAGACTAGCTGAACAGAACTTCTGTAACTAAGGATATAAAGAAGGAGCCATGTCAAGGCTGGTAGGAGGGGTGGAGGCACAGAACAGGCTGGTCCCACACCCACATGTAGCAGTTAAGTATTGGGAGGAATATCTCCACTGTGGAGGTCCCCCCTGAGGTGTGAAGGGTCCCAGCCACACACCAGGCCTGCCATCCCAGAGTCTCAGTGCCAGGAAGAGAAGTCCTCCACAATACCTGGCTGTGAAAATCAGTGGGGACCGTGGCCCTGTGAGATGGAGGGCTGCTGTGGACCCATGCAAGCATCCTCCTAAAGACCCAGGCACAGCCCTGGCAGCTGTGGCTCAGTGGATTGAGCAACCACCTGCGAAGCAAAGGGTCGCTGGTTCAGTTCCCAGTCAGGGCACATGCCTGGGTTGCAGGCCAGATCCCCAGTAGGGGGTGTGCGAGAGGCAACTACACATTGATGTTTCTCTCCCTCTCTAAAAATAACTAAATAAAATCTTAAAAAAAGAAAAAAAGACCCAAGCGCAGACTCACTTGCTCATAAACATTTGCCCTAAGGCTAGGCAGCTCTCATCTGGACAGAAGTACTGGCAGGCACCAAATCTGAGCTCTCCACTAACTTGGCTGACCGCACGCACTCTGCCCTGGTAATTCTCTGAGATCCTGCCCCACTCAACTTGCACACCAGCCCAAACCTCTCTCAGTGGCCATTTCTCACAAGCAGCCGGTCTCAGACCATGCTGTGGACTTTTCTACAAACTCTCAAAGGTCCACAAAATCCAAGCAAGCAGCAACTGGCCTTACCTCTTTCTAAGTGGTCACAATGAACTGATCACTCCTACCAGGTGGCCCTGAGACAGGCAAAGGGGGCGTCTGCCCTGGGCCTTCACTAAACCACCCCCCTCAAGAGGCTCCTGAACCAACGCACCTGGTGGCTTGCTTCAGACCACACCAGAGCACCATCCAATTAGCACCACCGATAACACACCCAAAAGGTGGACTAGGCAGTCAACAGAGTGCCACTAAAGTGATTCCTGCTTCGTGGGGTCAGTCCCTGCACAATGGCTTCTCCACTGCAGTCGTGGTCTTCACAGCCGGTGAACCTGAGGGTCAGTCCCACTCACTGACTTGCCAACAGCAGTCAGGGCTCAACTACAACAGGAGGACACACACAACCCACACAAGGTCATCCCTGAAGAACCCAGCTCAGGTGACTCGGGAGACTGCACCAGTGACCCCACAGGACACCTACTACATAAGGCCACCCAGCCAAGACTGGGAGACATAGAAAACCTACCTAATATAGAGAAAGAAATATAGGGAGGCAGCCAAAATGAGGAGACAAATAAATGTGTCTAGATGCAAGAATAGGACACAGCTCTAGAAAAAGAACTAAACAAAATAGAGGCAAGCAATCTACCAGATACGGAGTTCAAAACACTAGTTATAAGGATGCCCAGTGAACTTTAGGGAAGAATAGATGAACACAGTGAGAACTTCATCAAAGAGATAGGAAAAATAAAAAAGGAGATAGAGACCATAAAAAGAACCAAACAGAAATGAAGAATATATTAACTGAAATGAAGAATACACTAGATGGAATCAATAGGAAATTAGATGAAGCGGTGGATCAAATCAGTGATGTGGAAGACAAGGTAGCAGAAAACACCCAATCAGAACAGCAAAAAGAAAAAAAAGAAAAAAGAATCAACAAATGAAGGTAGTTTCAGGGACCTCTGGGAAAATATCAAGCATAATAACATTCACATCATAGGGGTACAAGGAGGAGAAAAGAGAAAAAAATTAAAAACATTTTTAAAAAACAAACTGAAAATTTCTGTACTTGGCAAAGGAAATAGACATGCAAGTCTAGGAAGCACAGATAAACTCAAAGAGGCCCACTCCAAGACACATCATAATTAAAATGCCAAAGGTTAAAGACAAAGAATCTTAAATGGCAACAAGACAAAAGCAGTTGTTTACAAGGGAGCTTCCATAAGACCGTCAGCTGATTTCTCAATAGAAACTTTGTAGGTCAGAAATGATTAACATGAGGCATGACTGGTATGGCTCAGTGGATTGAGCACTGGCCTGCAAACTGAAGGCACACTGGTTCGATTCCCAGTCAGGGCACATGCATGGGTTGTGGGCCAGGTCCCCAGCGGAGGGCATGCGAGAGGCAACCAATTGATGTTTCTGTCACACATCAATGTTTCTCTTCCTCTCTTCCTTCCCTTCTCTCTAGAAATGAATAAATAAAATATCTTTTAAATAATATTGTAATAACTATGTGTGGTACTAGACTTATAGGGGGATTATTTGTAAGTTATATAAATGTCTAACCACTATACTGTACACTTGAAACTAATAGTGAATGGCAACTGTAATTGAAAGATAAAATTTTTTACAATAACTTTTTTAAAAATTAAAATAAATTTAGACAGAATAGAAAAAGTCTTTAGCATTTTCAATCGATCACTGCTAAAAAGATCAGAGTTCCTGAATTGTTGATTGAAACACTGCACTAAATCAGTAAATGACTAAAATAAAGACATATTGACTTCAGTACATAATTTTGAGGTCATAACTTTGAATTCTTTTTCTTTTTTATTAAATTTATTGGGGTGACACTGATTAATAACATATATAGTCACACCTTGGTACTCATGGTTTCAGAACTTGTCAAACCCTGTACTTGTTGCGTTTTGATGAGACAAAAGTTTCGGCGCTTGGTGCTTGCTTGGGATTTGTCCGTTTCAGCACTCATCATGAGTTCCAGAATGAACTGACGATGACTACCGAGGCACCAATGTGTAAGTTTCAAGTATGCAATTCTATGATGATTTTAAATATAGTTTTAATTAATATGTTTCATGCCGTGAGTGAAATTAAGAACCTTTCATATGCTTATGAGCATCCTTTCCCTTTGTTCTCCTTATATCTTTCATTCATTTTAACATTGGGATGATGGTCTTTTTCTTATTGAATTGTAGGTGTTCCTTATATATTAGTAAAATTAGACCTTTGCCATAGGAATTGCAAATTGTTTCCCTTGGCATGGCCTGTGATTTTAATTTTCTGTCATTTAGAATTTATTTTTATGTGACCAAATTTATCAGTCTTTTCTTGTATGACTTCTAGGTTTGAGTCTTACTTAGAAGGGCATCACACCTCCCTGCTCTGAGATAATAAAAAATTCCATTGTTCTTCCAAGTACCATTAATTATAGTTTCATTTTTATACTTAATTTTTTATCAATATGGAATTTATTTTGGTGTAAGATCCAATTTATCTATGAACCCAACTTACTTATTTCTAGATAGCCACCTACCTATTCATCCTCAAGGATAGGGATGATGTTTTCTTCATCTTTGTATCTCCGTTGTATGCCTAACATAGTTCCTTGCCCATTGTAGGTCATCTGTAATGCTGTTCAAATGAACAATTTGGATACTCTACTTCTCTTCTATTTAGCACCTGCCTTACTGAGGTAGACATACCCTAAAATAACCCCCAATTTATCACACCCTGTATAATTCCCTCCTTGAGCACAAGCAGAATCTGTGACTTGCTTATAATCCATGGTATATGGCAAAGGTAATGGTGTATTACTCTCATGATTATGTTAGGTAATATAAGACTGTATCTCAACAGGCTGTGATGAGAGAAACTCTCCTGTTGGCCGTGAGGAAGCAAACTTCTATGCAATAAACTGCCTGTATAGAGGACTACATGGCAGGGAGCTGCTGATGGCCTCTTAGGGGCGGAGTCTCAGTCCTACAACTGGAAGACACTGAATTCTTTCAACGAGTATGTGACCTTGGAAGAGCATCCTGAGCTCTAGATGAGACCACAACCCTGGCCTTTACTTGGATTTTATCCTCGTGGGATACCAAGCGGAGGACCTAGCTAATATGTGGTGGGACTTCTGACGCACAGAAACTATGAGATAATAAGTGGAATTGTTTTCAGTTGGTAAATTTGTGGTACTTTGTGACACAGCCATAGAAAAGTAATACACTTCAATTGTTGACCCATTTAGAACTTGTTATCAGTGAGCAGAATATTTCCAGGTATTCTTCATATCATTTTAAGTTAGTTCACTCTGTATTATCCCTTTGAGATGAGCTTTTTAAACTGAATATATGAATTTTTAAAGAAGACTTTATTTATTTTTAGAGAGAGGAGAAGGGAGGGAGAAAGAGAGGGAGAGAAACATTGATCGGTCACCTCTCCTGCGCCCCCAGTCAGGGACCTAGCTTTGGCTCACAACCCTGGCATGTGCCCTGACTGGGAATTAAACTGGAGACCTTTTGGTTTTCAGGATGATGCCTAATCCACTGAGCCACACCAGTCAGGGCGGAATATATGACTTTTAAAATATTTATTACCATTAAATCCTACCTTCTGCCCTGGCTGTGTGGCTCAGTGGATTGAGCACCGGCCTACGGACTGGAAGGTCACAGGTTTGGTTCCCGGTCAGGGCACATGCCTGGGTTGTGGGCCGGGTCCCCAGCAGGGGGTGCGCAAGATACAGCCACACATTGATGTTTTTCTCCCTCTCTTCTTCCCTCACCTTCTCTGAAAATAAATAAATAAAATCTTTTAAAAAATCTTTAAAAAAAATCTTACGTTCTTGGTTTGGAATCAATGTCCTACTATGTAGATTACTTTATAGGTTTCATCTCTCAGTGAATTTTTCTTGCATGGTTTTCCCCTGCTCTTTCCCCCTACCACGCTGTAGGTTATTCTTTCTTTTGAGATCTAAAAGCATTTATTACAGTGAATTTTTATCATCTGCTCACATGCTTGTCTTCCCCAATAGACTGTGAACTCCTTAACAACAGGGACCCTGAGTTTTCACATCTTAGCACAGTGCCTGACATGTACTAGAAGCTCAGTAATTCTTTTTGTTGTATGAATAAAATTAAAGAAGAGGTGATCAATAACAGGAAATGCTTCAGAGGACTTAAGCAGCAGATGTCTAAGGAAAGTAGGACTGAGGTCTCTGTGAAAAATTCAAGCCCCTTCTAATGTGAGTTTTGCCCATATTTTCTCACTTAGGGATAGAGTTATGATCATAGATCACAGAGCTTCCTATAGGTCCATTGCAACTTACAGAGGCCCTTTCCCTGACCTAGCTGTGCTTGACAGGTACATATAGTCCAATACTCTTATTCTGCACCCAATTACAATGTGTGCGGGATTTTCCCCACATCACCAAGCAATTCTTGGACACCAGCTGGGTGTCCTACAATTCAACACAATTCTGACACTATCTATCTGGAGACGGCATCAGATCCCATAGGCTCAGTCATACCAGACTGTTCCCTTACACCATTTCAGACACTAATTCCAAGTCCAGGTTGTCCCCTGTGCTTCTGACCTACCAGCCCTACATTGGAGGTTCCAACAACCCTCTCCTTGGGTTCAATTAATTTGCTAGAGTGGATCACAGGACTCAGAGAAACAGTTTACTTACTAGATTACTGGTTTATTATAAAAGGATCTAACTCAGGAATAACCAGATGGAAGAGATGCACGGGGCATGATAAGGGGAAGGGACACGGAGCTTGCAGGCCCCGTCCAAGTGTGCAAATCTCCCCCAAAATCTCCACATGTTCACCAGCCTGAAAGCTCTTCAAAATCTGCTTTGAGGTTTTATGGTGGCTTCATTATATAGGCGTGGATTGATTAAATTATTGGCCATTGCTGATTGATTTACCTTTCACCCTCAGCCCCTTACCCTCCCCAGAAGTCGGGGGCAGGGGGTGGGACTGAAAATTCCAACCTTCTAAACAAGGTTGCTTCTCCTTGGCAACCAATCCCCATCCTTAGGTGAGGTCCCAAAGCCACCTCATTAACATAACAAAGACACCTTTATTGCTCTCATCGCTTAAGAAATTCCAAGAATTTTTGGAGCTCTGTGCCAGAAACAGGAAGAATACCAAATATGTATTTCTTCTTATAAATCACAGTGTCACACAGGCTCTGTCAGAGCATAAAGTAATGGAGCCTGAGTACCCGAGTCACAAGTGGGACAGGCTAAATGCGCTTCACAGGGTAGGGATTGTTGCCGACTCCTGCTCTTCCTCAAATCTATACCTGTGCTTATTTCCTGCTTTGTGATAGTGAACCCCCAAGAATTCGGAATAGATTTGAGATTAAATATAGTGTATTAATTATGAGACAAGGTCATTCCTTAAGTTTTTATCAAGGAAACCTGAACATCTTTCCTAACGTGAGGAAGAGCCCAGAGTAATTCTCAGGTCCAATGGAGGGGACCAGGGCTAATCCTCACATCTGGAATGTGACCAGTGTAAAGAAAACTGATTTACTTAATTGTGTTATAATCTGTTTGAGGTTACCAGAAAGCTGGTGTACTATGAGAAATATAGAAATAATGGAACCAAGAGTGAGATTTCTTTTTCCTCAAAAAGATCAGCAGTTTAGCAAAGTACTAGGTGCTGGGGTTAGAAGAGGAATAAAATGGTCTCCACACTTGAGAAGGCCTGTGTAGTGGGGGAAACAAAAGAATGTGAACACAATTGTTCTTTTATGTAGGAAGGACTGTGTTAGATGTATAAACAGGAAAACAAGAGATTAACACTATCTGAGGAATAGGAGGAAGGCTTCACTGAGGTGATATTTGAGACTGGACTTTGTAGTGGATGTTAAGGTTTAAAGGAGTCAATAGATAATGTTGGCTTTTCCCCCTTCATAGTTTCTAACCAATTCAGAAATAAGGCACAGGAGATAAGTAAATGGAGATCAAAATATCAGCATTCTTACTGATAAAGCTGGTGAGTGGACATAGTTTTAGCTTTGTGGCCAAGGGGGCCTTTTAAATACTCTCTACCCTGGATTAGAGAGACTTAACCTAGTTGAGCAACCTCTGTGACCCTCACAGAGTGCAAATGAGACCGCACTGTCTCTGCAGGCAGCGTGGCTTCGTAAATGGGGACCCAGGAAGAGCTGAGCCATATATACTTAGTACCTCTTACAAAGTCATTAGTCAGGTTATTTCATTTTCTTCCTAGACAGTAGTGAGGAGACAGAGGGAGAAAAAGAGGTTCACCTTCTAACAGCAGAAACATGCCTCATCTGACCTGTGGAGACCTGCCCCTCTCTGACATATACAGTTCTCTTGGGACTGTGCATAAGCGTTCTTCTCTACCTCTGAGTACAGAGGTGGACACATGACTCATGCTTGACCATTCATGGTACCCCATAACCCTGGGGTGAACAGGTCTTAAGTAGGGCCAGACAGAGTCATCATATGAAATTGATAAAGGGAGTCTTGAGGGTCTTTCTTGGATCACAGTTGTAAGGATATTGTGTGCGCTCTCTCTCTCTCTCTCTCTCTGTCTCTCTCTCTCTCTCTCTCTCTCTCTCTCTCTGTCTCTCTCCTGCTCACAAGTTGCCACATGAAGAGAACCTGTGGCAGGAGATAAGCAGAGAGAAACAGCCTACAGAAATATAGCCCTGATGGCATTGTTGGAACCCGGTTCTTAAAGTGAGATCTTTTCTTGCACTTCCCAGTTATAGGAACCAATATATTCCTTTTTTTTTTTTTTTTTGCTTATACTAGTTTGAGTTAGATTTCTGTCCTTTGCAATAAAGCTGTGTAATACAGTCTTGAAAAATGACTCGGCATTTTCAAGCTGAGAAAGGAGGGGCATTTCAGATAAAATACACAGCACGGGCAAAAGCCTAGAGATTTGAAATGTTGTGGTTAACGTAGTGACAAACAAAGGAGAATTGAAAATAAAAGAAAACATCTTATGTGGAACAGTGTTGTAACATGCATTTCTAATAAAAGAATTTTTAAAAATAGAAATAGGACATTTTCTTAATGTGGTAAAAAAGAATCCCAAACCACAATCATCATACTTAAACTCCCTTTTAAATTGAAAATAAAATAAGGATGCCTGTTATTTCCATTATTATTTAATATGGTCTTGGGTGTTCTGGCTAGTGAAATAAGATTTGAAACAGAAAAAAGAAAATCAATATTTGAAAAGAGACAAAAATATTACTTGCAGATGAAGTGGTTGTATGCCTAAGTATTCCCCAGATAAGGGAAATATACAAAAATCAGTAGTAATCTTGTACACCATAAATAACCAGTTAAAAATACAATAAAAGAGATCTTATGCCCGATAGTAGGAAACATTTTTAAATAAACTCAATGAGAGAGAGATATATGACCTAAGAAAAATTATAAAACAACTGAGAAATATAAAATGTCTTTAATAAAGAGACATCTTTTGTTTCTGGATAGAAAAATGAAATATTAAGAATATTAGGTTTTGCCCTGACTGGTGTGGCTCAGTTGATTGGACATTGTCCCGCAACTGAAAGGTGGCCAGTTTGATTCCCAGTCAGAGCACATGCCTGAGTTGTGGGCCAGGTCCCAGATTGGGCGCGTGTGAGAAGCACCAGATCCAATTTTTCTCTCCCTCTCTTTCTTCCTCCCTTCCCTTCTCTCTAAAAATAAATAAATAAAATCTTTTTAAATGATTTATTAATTTCTAGAGAGAAGAGAAGGGAGAGAGAGAGAGGGAGAGAAACATCCATGTGTGGTTTCCTTTCATGTACTCCTTACCGGGAACCTGGCCTGCAGCCCAGGCACAATGGAACCAGTGACTCTTTGGTTCACAGGCTGGCACTCAATCCACTGAGCCACACCAGCCAATGGCAATAAAATCTTTTTAAAAAACAATATTAGTTTTTGTTGACCTAAGAAACGTCCAAACCCGTAGAAAAATTTTATTAAGTGTTTATTTGCGCCAAACTGATCTGCTAGGAAGCAAGATCTCAAATGCTCCAGAGAATAACATTTTTGAAGCTTCTTTTATGCATTTGGAATTAAGAAGGGAACCTAAAGAAGATTACATGGAGGTGGGAAAAAACAAGGCAGGGATTGGATTACAGGATAGTCAACAAGATTATGTACTTTCTTGTGGATTATTACGCTTCACCAAGGGTACAACTTCTGGCATTTTTAAGATGTGTTAACCTAGATGCACAAGAAAGTTGGACAGGGCTGGTTTAATGCCTTTCAATAAAGAAGTTACAGGCCTCAGGCATGACTACCCACCCCGACCTGCCCAGTTAGAAATTTATGATCAGATCACCCTGCGAGGTTACTTTCCATAGGACCCCCATTTTGTCACATTTTAAAAATGAATTGATTAATTGACTGTGATTCTATTCAGAACCTCAACAAAATCTTCCCTGCAACTCAATACTGTTATTTTTGCTATAAGCAGCATATGCATTTCTAAAAATCACCCAGCTCTGCAAAATTGTGCAATAAAAGCCACGTGGCTTATGGGTGAGATGGGGTTAGGGGCTAAATTGTGTTCCAAGATTCAGTTCCGACTAGATTGGGAGTTCCCACACCAACAAGCAATTCTTGGGCACCAGCAGGGTGTCCAAGAGCTCCATTCAATCTGACACTGTTGTGGACGAGAAAAAAAAGGGGGTTTATGGAAACTAACTTCACAGGGTGATCTGATTGTAAATTCCTAAGTGTGAAGGTCATGGTGGGTAGTCATACCCCAGGAATATAACTTCTTTACTAAAAGGCTTAACTTTGCCTGAAGCAAGCCCCTTCCATTGTTTCTGTGCATCTACGTTAACATGCTTTTGAAATGCCCCCTTTCACACCCTCCTTCTAAAGCAAATGCCCTCAAGAAAGCACAAAATCTTAACTAACCTGTAATCTGATCCCCGCCCTGCTTTCTCCCACCTTCTCGAAGTCTTCCTTACCTTCCCTCCTTAATCTCAAATGTCTAAATGGAACTGCAAGCTGTTTTCCTAGGAAGCATTTATCTCAGTCTGTTGAGATCTTGCTTCCAGGTGTCTCCTCTGTGTGGGCTTATATAAAATTCTTTACAGATTTGGACGTTGACCCTATCCACTTGGAGATAGCATCAGATCCTACAGGTTAAGGGCTCAGTTCTACAAGGCTGCCCTTCCCCCCACCCTCCCCCACACTTCAGGCACCAGTCTCAAACCCAGGCTCTTCCTAACTGTGCTTCTCACCAAGGGGTACAGATTAGAGGTTCCAACGGCTCCCTGCAACTCAGAATGCTAATTGCTAGTCTGGGTTGTCACCTGCTCTTCTGACCAACTGGTTAAAAATCAGAAGTTCCCCCAAACTTCCTCCTCCTTGCTTTTGGTTAGTTTGCTAGAGGGACTCACAGAGCTCCGAGAAATGTGTTACACACTAGATCACCCGTTTATTGTAAAAAGACAAACGGACTCAGGGACAGCCAGATAGAAGAGGTACATAGGGCAAGGTATGAGGGATGGGAGGCAGAGCTTCCACAGCCTTTCAGGGCACCACTTGCCCCACGTCTCCACGTGCTCACCAACCTGGAAGCTCTTTCAACCCTGTCCTTTTGGTTTTTTTCTACGGAGGCTTCAAGTCACAAGTGATTAAAACATTAGCCAGTGGTGGATTGGTTCAATCTCTAGCCCCTCTCCTCTCACCAGAGGCAGGGGGTGGTACTGAAAGTTCCAATCCTTTAATCATGTGGTGGCCTCCATTGGCAACCAGCCCCCAACCTTAGGCGCTTTCCAACTGTCACTCGTTAACATAACAAAAGACACCTTTATCACTCAACTCTTGAGAAATTCCAAGGATTTTGGAAGCTGTGAGCAAGGAATTGTGGGGTGGGGGGTGCGTGCGTGTGGGTGCGCGCGCGCGCGCGCACACACACACACACACACACACACACACACTGAATGGTTATCTGAATGACTAAATATTTATTTCTTATCAATCAAAATACTGCAGAGGCACACCACTAACAAATCTTTCTTCGTAACAGGAAAAAGATAAGACGTTAATAAAAACATTATCACAGTTTTACACGTGTGAAATGAAAAGAAATACATGAGCACTGCAGTAACTATGACACTTTATCTTGAAAAAGACCTGGGGTTTGCTCGTGGAAGTGGGCATTGAGTGGCTTCAGCTTGTGAATTATGGTAAAGTGGTGGTGGGAGTGTTGCTCAAGTTGTAACACCAGATGTGGATGGGTGTGACTCATAACAACGCGGTGAGCTGATGGAGCTGGTGGCTGCAGTGTATGTCTGTGTCCACTATGTGTATTCCTGCTTCGTTTATCTGGGTGCAGTTTTCTGCATTTGTTTACTGTTTCCCACAGATGAAATTGTATATAAAGTAAAGGTGAAATCTGCACTCCGCCCATTTTGTTGCCTGATGTATCAATTGCTTTGGAACAAATTCTCATTTTCAAAACAAGCAGGAGTGACTGTAAAATGAATTTCACTTTGAAAAATAAACTGCTTGGAGTACTTTGTATAAGGAGCAAGTCTTGCCTTAACAAATGTTAAAATATGGCAAGGCACCTATTATTTTAAATGCTGGGCTGGAAAAATAAACTAGAAATTGCATAAATGTGCTTAAAAAGATGCTGGTTAAATTAGGGGCTATCCATACTGTGGAACAGTAGAGGTCTTTTAAAAGAATAAATGGGAGTCCACGAGTACTGATGTGGAAAGTAGTCCAAAATATATTTTTAATAAAAAAAGAGTAGGAAGAAAAAAATATGTATAGTGTAAACATATTTGTATTTTTAAAAGGATACATGTGTGGCCCTGACCAGTGAGGCTCAGTTGGTTGGGCATTGTCTCACAAGGTTGGTTCGAGGTTCGATTCCCAGACTGGACACATGCCTGGGTTGCGGGTTCAGTCTCCTGAGCACATACAAGAGGCAGCTGATCGATGTTTCTCTCTCACATCTATGTTCCTCTCCCTCTCTTTCTCCCTCCCTTACCTTCTCTCTAAAAATAAATAAATAAAAATCACTTAAAAAAGATATGTGTGTTTATATTATGCATATTTTTTCTTGTATAGGCATGGAACCTGGAAGAAAGCAAAAGAAACTTAACAGTGGGGTATCACACTGGATGGGAGTGAACTTTTACTTTCTCATGAACATGTTTTGCTTTTATAATTTTTTAAATTAAAAACTAAATTTAGTATGCTAACATAAAAGTGAACATAAATTAATTGAAAAATAGAAAATACAGAACTATATGCTAGTATATTTAAGAATTTACTATATGATAGAGTAGGCATCATCAATCTAGAAAAGAGTGACTAATACGTTGTATTAGGCTGACTGATTTGTATTTTGACAGTTCCAATTATTTACATATCATATATGTCATACATTGATATATATATAATATCATAAAGTACCTGTTAATATATATACCCATTATACAAATATAATATAGATCATATTTCATACACCAAAGTAAATTCCAAATGGATTACAGTTATTTAGAAAAAGTGAAACATCATCTATAAAGTGATGATCCCTTTTTGTGATTTTTTAAAAATTTTGTTTTTCAATTACTGTTTGCATTCAACATTATTTTGTATTAGTTTTAGGTGTACAGCATAGCAGTTAAACCACCATATACTTTGCAGAATAGTCCCACAATATTTCAAGTACCCGCCTGGCATGATATATAGTTATTACAATATTGTTGACTATATTTCTTAGGCTTTATACCCCCCAAAAAGTGATCATCATTAAACTTTCAAAAATATTAAAAAATTCAAACCTATGGATAATTTGAGTAGTATAATGAATACCCGTATAGATTCACTTAGATTCTCCAATTGCCAGCGTTTGCCACATTTGCTTTCTCTGTCTCTCTCTATACACATATACACATACATTATTCATGCTGAACAATTTGTGAGTATCTCTAAATACTCAGCATGTATCTCCTAAGAACTAGGATATTCTCCTACATAATCTCAATACCATTATCATGCACAAGAAATTAATATTGATACAATATGGGTGGTCCATATTGTATCATCATCCAACACACATTCAAGTTTCCTCAATAGCCCCCAATAGTGTCCTTTATAGCTGTTTTTTTTTTAATTTCAAAGTTCCAATTGAGGATTATACACTTTATAATGCCATGCTTTTTTAGTCTCCATTAATCTAAAATAGTTCCACTCAATTTTTTTCTTTTGCCTTTCAAGGCATTTGCAGATTTCTGGCTAGTTATCATTTGTCTTGTAGAATGTCTCACAATCTGGATTTTTCTGATTGTTTCTTCATGGCTAGATTTAGATGAAAAATTTTTGACAATAATATGTCACGGATAGTATGTACTTCTCATTATAGCACAAGTAGAGCACTTAATATCAGTTTCTCCCATTATTTGTGACGCCAAATTTGGTCATTTCACTAAGGCGGTTCCCCCCAGATCTCTTTTCTGTAAATGTGATTTAGGCAGAATTTTGGTCCCTACGCCCTTCTCTCCCCACGAATGTGTTATACTACATGGCAAAAAGGACTTTGCAGGTATAGTGAAATTTACCAATTCTTAAAAAAGGAAGACTGGCTTGGATGATCTCAATGAGTCCAATGTGGTCACATGAGCCCTTAAAAGTATTAGAGGGGGAGTCAGAGAGATTAAAAGCAGGAGAAGGGTTTTACACGCTGTGACTTGGAGCTGGAGAAGACTGCATGTTAAGGAAATGGGGACCTCAGTCCTCGAACTGCATGGAACTATATTCTGACGACAACCTAAATGAGTTTAGAAGTGGGTTCTTCTCCAGAGCATCTGAAAAGAAATGCAGCCCTGGCCAGGTAGGTCAGTTGGTTAGGGCATTGTCCCAGATACACCAAGGTTGTGGGTTCAATTCCCCATCAGGGCACATTCAGGAATCATCAACCAATGAATGCACAAATAAGTGGAGCAATATATCGATGTCTGTCTGTCTGTCTCTCCTCCTTCCTACCTCTCAAAAATCAATAAATTAATTTTTTTAATAAATAGGAATGTAGATATTTTTATTTTATCCCCATGAGACCCTGAGCAAAGAAGCCAGCCATGCAGTGCCACACTTCTGACTCATATAAACTGCGGAATAATAACCTTGTGGTGTTTTAAGCTGGTAAATTTGTAGTAATTTGTTATGGCAGAAATAGAAAACTAATACAAACACCTTTCCCTTTGTAATTAATATGTAATCTGGGTGAGGGGTAGTTTGAGATCATGTGAATATCCTGTTTCCCAACACTTTATCTGTTGATTATCCTTGTCTGAAACAGTTATTGCTTTGGTGAGTAGAAGATGGTGATTTTCTAATTTCACCATTTCTTATGAACTTATTAGCTGGTGTTCTTTTATAAAGAAGAGCTTTCTCTGCCTCTTAAAATTATCAGTATGAGTGTATGAATTCTTTTATTTTTATTTATTGATTTTTCATACACATTTGTTCTACTGATTTTATTTTTTCAGAATGATGAAACATTTACTAGTTATTTATTCTTCCTCTGAGGACATTTTTTCATTGCTTTTAGAAAGAGAGGAAGGGAAGAGAGAGAGAAAGAGAAGTATCCATGTGAGAGAGAAAAACATCTATTGGTTGCTTTTTGTAGGTTCCCCGAATGAGGATTGAACCTGCAACCTAGGTATGTGCCCTGACCAGGAATCAAACCTGCAACCTTTCAGTGTACAGGACAATGCCTCAACTAACTGAGCCACATAGACCAGAGCAACATTTATGTTTTTAAACTGAACGACTTTTTTTTTATCTTAACACATTCTAGTAGTGATTAAAAAATATTTGATAAAAAAAGGAGAATTCACAATTATATGATAATTTAATATAAGCTGTACAGGGGTAGGCAAAAATAGGTTTGCAGTTGTGAGTATGCAAAACACAGAGTTTATTCTTGTATGATTACTTATTAATTATTGTATTATTTACTTGAATTACAACTGTAGACCTACTTTTGCCAACCCCTGTATATACATATATATAGACAAAGACCATAACAAAACATGCAAAAATACATAGTTGCTTTGTTAGGAATTATGGGTTATTTTTCTGCAGTTTGCATTACTGCTAAGTTGTTTTATAATAAAAACAAACAAAAAATTCAATTTGTCAACTAATGACATAATTGAGTCAATCACCTACTCTAAGCAACCAAACCCTCATCATATATGCAAATGTATTATTCTGAATATGAACAAAGTTTTTACTAAATACTTCTCATGCGCCAGGCAGGAAAAACTGACTTCGTAATCTCATCTAAGCATCACAACAACCTTGTTAAATGTATATATTATATCCAGAAACAGGCTCAAAGATGTTACAAAATTTGCTCCAAGGCCAGAGTGGCTGGGCTGAGAATTTAACCTAGGAGTAACTCCAAAGACTGCACTCCTAACTTAACCACTACATATCGGTAATATTGTTTTCAATTATACTGTGTGTGTTTTCTTTTCTATTTATTTATTTTTTATCGTTCAATGTGTGTGTTTTCTTGCCCTAGCAAGATTTTTAAGACTAGGAGGGCAAGGGTTTTATTTTATGTTTCCTTTGTAGTCTCTTCGCTGCTACACCAGCTGTTATACACATAATCGGTGCTCAATAAATATTTAAGGAATGACAAAATGGAGTTGTAGGTAGCTGAAAATACCAACTAATTAAAAAAAGATTTAGATTTTGGATCAATTTCATGGGTGACATATTCATAATGGATTATTGAAAGGAAACAAGGATATTTGGGTCTATCCTTACCCCCTGAGATGTTTTGCTGGGGGGAGACGCACTCCTTCACACCCCTTGTTGCTCCATTATGACTAAGAACTGATTGGGCTGGATGGGATTATGGGTTCGACACGAGGAGTGATCATTTTTTGATTCTTCAGCTCCTCTTCTGTTTTCCAGAAGCTCCTAGCCTAAAAGAGCCTGTCTCTTGGCCGGTGCTTCTGCCTGTTTGGCTTCGCCTGTGGCCAAACCTCCTCTTCTCCTGCATTTAAATGAGGTATGGCACCTGTGGGAGGCAGGCATTTATGTCAGACGGGCAAGGTTTTATCAGTGAGGTAGTGACCATATATTTATAGTGTGATGCCAAGCAAGTCATCCCTCTGAGCCTCAGCTTACTCATCAGTAAAATGGAATTAAATGAGTTCCCTCCTTCCTCCAATATTTCAATATTGTCCGAATTTCATATTTAAGAGTTTAACATTTTAGAGGTAGCTGGAGATACACTGTGGGGAGACTGGGGCCTGGAAATCTAGACAGGATTAATTATGCGTACAGGTGGTGGTTGAAATCATCATCTTCCATTCTCTTGCTGACTGTATTAAAAACACCCACATATTGTACGTCAACTATACATTAATAAAAAAATAAATTAAAAAAAGAAACACGCGCAGTTGAGGGTGAGAGCTGAGGGGTCGGCGTCAGATGGCTGTCCATAATCTGGTCCTTGGGAAAGATTTTAGGGGTGCGGGAACCTCGTGTAGAAACTAGAGCTAAGGAAGACCCAGGGAGAGAGAGTTGGAGGCTGCGGTGTTGCTTCCCTCCACCTCTCACCCCTCCCCCACCCCGCCAATCACTGATTCCGACTATCAAGGCACAAAGGTAGAAAACCCCAGGGGGTATCTGCCCTGGAAGCCTCTCATTGTCCTGCTTGGAGGTAAGCAAGGGAGAAAGGCTGCCCTCCCCCATTTCTCGCTCCTGGCCACGCTGGTCTTGCTGTTGCAAGTGGGAAACAGTCTCAGGCCCCACGCAATCCCTTTTGCAAAGCTGAGGAGTGTGTGCGTGCGTGTTTGTGTGTGTGTGTGTTGTGTGTAGGGAGGAGGATTGGGGGCGGGATTCCATGACGTTACCGGCCCCGCCTCTGGGTGTATATAAGGGGCGCTTGGCGCGCAACGACCCCAAGCAGCAGCTTTGAAGCCTGAGCAAGCGAACTCGGTACCTCCAAAGCAACTCGGCTTAACTCAGCCTTGCTGAAGTCGACCCAAGACTAACCGCTCCCTGGTAAGCCTTGGGGGCCGACACGTGCGTCGGAGGGGGACGGTGAGGGTCCGGGCATGCTTAAGATTCTCTGCAACCATGGCTTGCAGTTGCATCAACGCGGCCGTGACCTGTTGCTGGCGAGACCCCGGCCCCGGGAGCCAAGGCACCCGTCTCCACCTCAGCCCCAGACCGTTTCTAGATGGGGGCATAAGAATCTGGGAGCTGAGTCGGGGGGCCTAGTGCGGAGCCCCTTCTCTCTGGTGTGAGCAATTTCGGGCTGCCCATGGCCCCCTTTCGAGGCGCATCTCCCAAGTCTTTAGATGTAGGAAGCCCCGCCCCACTGTTGATGCTTGCTGGTCAGCCTAGCGGGGCGGGAGGAAATGGGGGAACATTTGCTTACTCCCCTGATCCATGGCCACGCAGTTCCGCGGTGTGGGCTTGGTGAGGAGAGATGGATTGAGGGTCTGCTCACTTTTCATCTTCAGCCCAGGTCATTTCCCTCTCCCTCCGGGCGTTGTAGGAACCACACCTATTGAGTGGCCCCGGAGGCGAGCACTGAGAAGGAGCGTGGGTATTGAGCTTCTTCCCCGAGTTGCTGGCCTCTCCTGAGACGAGTTCTGTTTAATTCCCAAGGATCTACAGGCCAGGAGACAGACATATTAAATTAAGCTCCATGGTTTCTGGATTGGGGTCTAGGATAAACTCCATAGTTTCCCCACCAGAGAAAGAAGAGACCAGTATTGACGAGCACCTGCAAGGTGCCAGGCCACTGCACTTACTATAAGGGGGCTTTCATATGCCTTTTCTGAAATTAGCCCTTCCACGGACCCAGGAGGTATTGTTATTCCTACCTGTGTAGGAAGAAACTGAGGATGGAGAAGTGACTTGCCTTTGTTTCTTCGATAGCCTCCTCCCCATCCCCCCTGGCACCTGTGCTTGATGGAGTGGCTATTGTAATTCATTCTTAGAGCCTGGGGATATTGAGCCCTACTTAAGAGCTTTTGTCTTGTTTTTCACCAGATCCTAGCATCCTCTTCAATCCCAGCTAGAATGCCATTGCAGAAACTTCGCAGATTTGGTCATAAGCTGGCACGCAGACGTACACTGGAGCCAGGCATGGCCGAGACTCGCCTTTCCAGATGCCTGAGCACTCTGGATTTAGTGGCCCTGGGTGTGGGCAGCACATTGGGTGCAGGCGTATATGTCCTGGCTGGCGAGGTGGCCAAAGATAAAGCAGGACCATCCATTGTGATCTGCTTTTTGGTGGCCGCTCTATCTTCTGTGTTGGCTGGGCTGTGCTATGCAGAGTTTGGTGCCCGGGTTCCCCGGTCTGGTTCTGCATATCTCTACAGCTATGTCACTGTGGGTGAACTCTGGGCCTTCACCACTGGCTGGAACCTCATCCTCTCCTATGTCATCGGTGAGATGTTGGGGCAGGGAGGAAACTGCACAGCCAATGAAGGGTCTTTTGAGTCAGGAAATCTGGGTGGAATGGCGAAGTCATTCACAGGAATACCCTAAATGTGTGTGTTTGCTAGTGGGCTGGGAGGGTTCAAGGTGTGGAGAAATTGTGCGTTCTACTTACCTTTCACCTGGTTTTCTTAAACTGACCAGTTTTGGTTTTTAAAAAGTAAGCATAGATGAAAACAGCAGGGATTCTTGTGAGAGTGCTGTGGGGGAGGAAGGAGAGGAGGGAGGGAACTTGACCCCATGTTTCTCCCTCTGCTCCGCCAGGTACAGCCAGTGTGGCCCGCGCCTGGAGTTCAGCTTTTGACAACCTGATTGGGAACCACATCTCTCAGATGCTGCAGGGGAGCATCTCACTGAATTTTCCCCATGTCCTCGCAGAATATCCAGACTTCTTTGCTTTGGGCCTTGTGTTGTTGCTCACTGGTGAGGGCCTGGGACTGGGATAATGATGGGGGTGGGGCTAAGAGGCCCTAGGCCTGAGAAGGGCTTGGCGGAGGTGATAATGGTCAGAAAAAAGAGAAGCTGGGAAGGAGCAGTCTGCACGTGGAGGGGAGGGAACAGAGCTTGCACTGAGGACTTTCTTAGAGAGTTCTGAATGCTTCTTTCCCACAGGACTGCTGGCTTTGGGGGCTAGTGAGTCAGCCTTCGTTACCAAAGTGTTTACAGTGGTGAACCTTCTGGTTCTCGGTTTCGTCATCATCTCTGGCTTCATTAAGGGGGACCCGCACAACTGGAAGCTCACAGAAGAGGACTACGAACTGACCATGACTAGCCTCAATGATACTCACAGGTTAGACTCAACGATATTCACCCTCAGGAGATGCAGAGCTGGGAACATGATGGGGAGCAGGGAGCTTCCATGCTGAGGGATTGTGGGTTGGGAGTGGGAGGAATGGGAACCTAGGCCTTGCAGACCCAAGTAGTTTGACATCAGAGAAAAGGTACAGACTTGGTTGGGCACCCTTACATTTTCGACCCTTTCTTCTATTTTAGCTTGGGCCTTCTGGGCTCTGGAGGATTTGTGCCTTTTGGCATCGAGGGGATTCTCCGTGGAGCAGCTACCTGTTTTTATGCATTTGTTGGTTTCGACTGTATCGCTACCACCGGTAACAAGGCCATTCCATTGTGTCTGGGGCTTGGGCACAGTGTGTGCTCAGGCTGCATGCAGACTGGGGGAGGTGGAGGAGTGAGCCTGCTTTCCTGATTCAGAACATTGTGCCCCTTCCTGCAGGGGAAGAGGCCCAGAATCCCCAGCGTTCCATCCCCCTTGGCATTGTGATCTCACTGTCCGTCTGCTTTTTGGCGTATTTTGGGGTTTCTTCGGCGCTCACGCTAATGATGCCTTACTATCAGCTTCAACCTGAGAGCCCCTTGCCTGAGGCATTTCTCCATGTTGGATGGGCCCCTGCCCGCTATGTTGTGGCTATTGGATCCCTCTGTGCTCTTTCTACCAGGTCAGTGGCAAATGTGTGTCGTCCCCTGCTGTCAGAGTCTCACTCAGGTTGTAGCGTTCAGTACTACAGAATACCCCTTAAAAAGGCTGTGAGGAGAAGGCGGAGAGTCCTTAACCTCACAGGCCTGGGGAGAGAGATGGCAGTCCTCTCATGCTGCTCTGGGCATTCTTCTCTCCAGCCTCTTGGGCTCTATGTTTCCCATGCCTCGGGTGATCTACGCAATGGCGGAGGATGGCCTCCTGTTCCGAGTCCTTGCGCGCATCCACAGCGGCACACGCACCCCCATCGTAGCCACTGTGGTCTCTGGCATTATTGCAGGTGAAAAATCGTCTCTGCCTTTCCCCTTGTTGTTTCACCAACTCCCTTAATTTTGCTCTTGCCTTTTCTCATGTCTTTGCTTTCTGACCATTGATTTCAGCATTAATGGCATTCCTCTTTGAGCTCGCCGATCTGGTGGACCTCATGTCAATTGGGACCCTGCTTGCTTACTCCCTGGTGTCTGTCTGTGTTCTCATTCTCAGGTGAGGCGCCCTTCCTCCGCATATTGAGATTTGGGTTCTTGGTCTTGGAGGTGGAATGAAGGGGATCTGTTCCTCCTCCTCCCTCATCTGCCCTCATCATCCTGACTCTCCTTGAGGGATATGGAGATCCCTCCTGACAAAAGCAGCTTCTGCCCTTCATGGAGACCGGGAATGTTAAGCTGCCTGAGAGATCTTAAAATGGCCAAGGGCTGTTCTTCTTTCTCTTGCCTCAGGTATCAGCCTGGCCAGGAGACGAGGATTGAGGAAGATGAACTGGAGCTGCAGGAGGAGACGATGAATGAAACAGAAAAGCTGACCTTAGAGGCACTATTTTGTCCACGCAACTCCACCCCGACTCCACTCTCTGGCCAAGTTGTCTATGTTTGTGCTTCGCTGCTTGGTGAGCAGTGGCGTTTTTCTCTGGGGTGCCTCTGGGGTCGGCATGATGTAGGAAGAAGAGTGTGTGGCATTTGGTGGCTGAGGGAGAACTCGAGAGAGGGGGTGACCTGCTTTGGAATGGGGTGCTCAATGTCTTAATGTGTAGATCTCCAAAGTTGTTCTGCTGTTTCTTTTTGACTCTTGAAGCTGTGTTGATGAGTGTCCTTTGCCTGGTGCTGGCCCAGTGGTCAATGCCACTGTTTTCTGGAGACCCAGTGTGGGCTGCAGCGGTGGTGCTGCTCCTGATGCTCATCACTGGGATCACTGGGGTCATCTGGAGACAGCCACAGAGCTCTGCTCCCCTTCACTTTAAGGTAAACAACCTCTCTCTTTGCTGTCCCATTTTGAAAGAAAATAGGCTTTAGGTACCTTGCGGTACAATGAGGTTCACAGATATTCTTTAATTGGGCAAGAAAGAAAAGCTACAGGAGATACCTAGAGCAAAGACTTTTTCTCTGACCCTCCTTAGTTCCTTTCCAGTTCTATTTTCCCAAATTCTGAGTATTCTTACAGCCCTGTGTGAGGCATGCCAAATGAGCGAACGCTGAAATACACAGTTGGGTAGGAGTTGGACTCTCCCACTCCTGGCCTGAGTAGGTTAGGGATCTTTTTCTAGGTCACCTTGTGGTATGTACAAAAAAAAAAGCATTTTTGCTTTTCCCCCAGGTACCTGCTTTGCCTCTTCTCCCACTAATGAGCATCTTTGTGAACATTTACCTTATGATGCAGATGACAGCTGGCACCTGGGCCCGATTTGGAGTCTGGATGCTGATTGGTAGGTGTCCACTTGGAAAGAATAAGCCTCTTGGGTATCCCATCCCAACTCCTTTTCCTCTTGGTCTCAACTAGGGTACCTATGAAGCCTTTACAGGTCACTATTTCCCTACCTCACAGTTACCTTTCCGCACTAGGGTTTGCTATCTACTTCGGCTATGGAATCCAGCACAGCCTGGAACAGGTTAAGAGAGATGAACCCCCACTCAAGTCTAGGACCCGAATGGTAGACTTTGATCTCAGCAGCGGCTGAATGCAGTCTTGATGTCCCCACACAATAATGGAGAGAACTCCTGGCCACAAGGGGAACTAGGCCTCCAATGGGGTGTTGGTGGGGGAACGCTAATAGAGCTCTGCTTTGTAGAGTGAAGGGTGTGTCTTTGCTGTTTCTCGTCTCCTTTTTGTAACTTGTCTCCTTTTTAATTGCATCTGTAGCTGCTTATTGGCTTTGAAAAAATATTAAAAGAATCTAGAAAAAGAAATTACGTCTTGTTTTTTTGCTTGCTAGAGATGATGTGAAGCCTGTCTTTCAGTGTAGAAAGCTGCAGATAAGTGTGCTTTGTTGGCTCCAGTCACCACAAAAGTACCTGTGGTGCCTGCGTGTGCTTCTCGTTGGATCAGGGTTTGAGGAGGGTGGTGTAAGCTGCCATCCAGTCTAGCCACACTTAAAGGGATGATCTTGACGTATGTTTCCCCCTTCCTAAAGATTAGGTTCTGAGTAAGTAAGACAGCAACACCTGTCTCTGGGGTTTGGGGTGGACTTTGATCTCAGTACTGGCATTTGTCAGGGCTCTCAGTGACACCACTGTCTTCCGTTCTACCCCTTCTAGTTCGATCAGTCCCAGGCTCCTGTGTCTGCATGAGCAACAGAAATTTTGGCTGGGGGTTTAAGCACTGCTGGGAGAGAAGTGGACAATGGGTAGGGGTTGGTAAAGGATTGTATATGTGTATAGATAACTGATTGCTACAGAATTAGTAAGGGAACAGAGAGGTCAGAACTCTGCTCAGACCAAAAACTCCTTCATCTATTCAACAAACGTGCGATGCTCCTATAAAATAGTATGTCCCATGCTGGGTGCTGGGGATACAAGCATGAATAAAATATTCCGGCCCTCAAGGAATTCACAGTCTAGTGGGATAAACAAGCAGGTCAAGATGAAAGAGTATGATTTATACCAGGGCAGGGATAAGTGCTGAGTGCTGTAGAAGCACAAAGGACATGCTTCAGTCTTGAATCTGCGTTTATGAAGTGTGGACCAAGGGGAGGGCTTGTCTGTCAGTGAAAAGTGTGTCCCAAACCATGGAAGTGTGAAAAAGTATATTGTAAGCCTTGGTTGGGTGGCTTGGTTGGTTGGAGCACTGTCCCATACACCAAAAGGTTTCTGGTTCAATCCCCGGTCAGGGCACATACCTAGGTTGTGGGTTCGATCCCTGGTCAAGACAAGTACGGGAGGTCACTGATCTCATATTTTTCTTTCACATCAATATTTTTCTCTTTTTCTCTCTAAAATCACTTAAAACATATCCTTGGGTGAGGGTTTTTAAAAAATCGTATTGTATTTGAGGATATAGCATACAGTTTAATGTGGTTGAAGGGTAGCACATACGGGGTTGTGGTGAACAATACAGACTATGAATGGCCTTGTATACCCTACCAAGGAATTGCACGCGTGCGTGTTGTAGAGTGAAGGGAGGAGTCACTGAAGGATTCCAAGCAAGGAGATGGTTGGATTTCTTATTCTGGCCGCAGCAAGGAGGGGTTGGAAGAGGGTGAGGGAAGGCTAGAGCAGTGAGATAATAGCTACCATTTATTGAGTATTATACATACAATCTCACTGAGTTCTTGCAATAACCCTATGAAGCAGATGTCATGATTATTATCTTTTACAGTAGAGGGAACAGGTTTTGGGTAAGAAACATGCTCTAGGTCATAAAACATGGAATGATCAGGGCCAGGATACAAACCCAGTTCTGTCTGACTGCAGCTCGTGGCTCTTCAGCCACTGTGTGACATTGCCAGTAGGAAATAGTCACAAGGGCACTGCCATCATTTGGGCAAAGTATTTCAAGGTTTTGGGTCGGTTGGATATATGCAGTAAGAAAGAAATGGGTGACTTCAAAGATTTCTAGGTGGAATTTGTGGGTGAGTGATCAAATTACTAGCCAAGAGAGGGAGCATAAGAGGAAGAGCATATCTGGGGAAAGATGACTTTAGTTCCAGATGCACTGACTTCCTAAACATACATGAGCTGAGTTTCATATTGGCGAAGATACATAATCACCAGCAGGAACTTGGAGCCGGTCTAGAGGTCTGGAATAGAGTTAGATTTAGGAGTCAACGCAGATGACGTATGTGTATGTGATACAAGTGGTGTGAGGTCCTAAAGACTGCCTTGGGGTGAAACAAAATCAAAAGAAAAAAATGTACAAATTACAAAATTTCCTTCATATACAAAGAGCACTCACAAACAGGAAGCAAGATGAATATTTGATAGGAAAAGGGGGTAAAGGATGTAAATTGTTTTCAGAAAAAGAACATGAAACAGCAACAAATATAAGAAAAATACTCCACTTCATACCTTAAAGAAATGCAAATCAGAAGAACCAGGAGATCTCAGTTTGTTACAAATTTCAAGGACTAAGCAAGGGCAAAAGTGAGGGTAAACAGGCAGTCTTAGGCATGATGAGGAAACTGATAACTTGTGGAGGGTAATTTGATGACACGAGAATTAAAAACATTACTTTTGATCTGACAATTCCACTTACAGGAATTTTTAAAAACATCTTACAATATCAGGATATCTACTGCAACATTATTTACATAAATCTTAGAAGCTACCTAATGGTCATCAGCAAGGAACTAGTTAAGTAAGTTACAATACATTAATTCATTGGAATATTTATACAGCTTTTAAAAAAACTAAATGGACTTCCATGTGCCAAGAGGTAGTATGGGAAGATCTGAAAGACACACTATTAACTAGAAACAACAAATGGAATCAAAATCCCAAGATACAAAACATTTCTGTGGAAGAACAAAACAGGATGTATTCACTTGCCTTTTTTCTAGAAAAAATGGACTGTTAACCTCTAGTTTTTCTTCTGTACTTTTTTAGTTTTTTTTAAACCAAGTACAAATATTACTTGTTCATTCCTTTTATACTCATTACAATAGTAAAATATTGGGGGGATGTTTAAGGGATAGAGAAGGAGGACTCAGTACAGGAGATGGTGAAGGAATGAGTGAAGAGACAGTGACATGGAAGTCTAGGGAAGACAGAACTTTTCAGATAACAGTCAACAATGCCCAATGCTGACTGGAAAGCAGAGTTACAAAAGATTGTACAAAAAAGGGTTCATTGGCTTTGTCAGTAGTAGGTAATGGATCATTTCAAGAGCCGTTTTGGTCAGATGGTAGGGGTGGAAGCCATATTGGAGTGGGTCGTGTAGAGGGTGAGGAAGTGGACAGGGACTTCAGGTGAGCATTTCAGGGCAACAACTGGAGGAAGGTGAGGGAAGGTTTTTTTTGTTTGTATTTAAAGATGGGTAATTCTTGCATTTATATGCTTAAAGAAGATTATCAAAGGAGAGTGAGTAAATTCTGCTACCACTATTTAAATAAGCCATTTGTGAAGGGAGGAGTAGTTCTATAGATTTGCTTCTTTAGTCTTGTTTTCATTTAGTGCAGTGCTTGCCAGACCTCAGGCAGGTTAATATAACCTTCATGAATAATCTCTGTGTAATTCCTATACTATTTTTAAACTAGTTTTTGTTTAGCTTAAATTTGTTTATTTTATTATTTATTAATTTTTTTTAGATAGAGGGGAAGGGAGGGAGAAAGAGAAGGAGGGAAACATCGGTATGTGAGAGATACATCAATTGGTTGCCTCGCACGCCCCCAACTGGGGACCTGGCTCGCAACACAGGCACAACTCAGGCATGTGCCCTGATCAGGGATCAAACTGGCCACTTTCTTTGTTCACAGGCTGCAGGGCTCAATCCACTGAGCCACATCAGTGAGGGCAAATGCACTTATTTTAAGAGAAAACATTTTACTAATAAAATAGATGGAAAACAGTGTTTTCCTGCTACACATTAAAAGAAATATCCAACTATTAAATATCTCTGAACCACCCAAAATAATTATATATACCACACTTTGGAAACACTTATGTATTTAACACAATGAATAATCTCTGCAGGGGCTATGCTTGAAGATTCAGTAGAAAATTGCTGTAGGTATGGTCTAATCTTAATCTCAAGGAATCAGAAAATTGGCCCAAATATGTATAAAGACATAAAGTAGGAAATAATATGTCTTAAGAGAGGTACGCACAAAGTACCATGTGAATCATCAGGGACTTCTGGAAAGTCTTTCACGGAGGTCGAGGCTTTTAGGCTGGGCCTAAATAGGCTAAATAGAATGTGTAATTTCAGAAGTGGGGGGAGAGCATTTTAGAAAGAGGGAACCTTATGCACAGGCAAGAAAATGGGAAACTTTCTAATTAAGTTTGCCTGGAGCCTAGGACATGGAAGGGGTGAAGTGGAAAAATAAGGCAGGAAAGGTAGATTCCAGTCAGACTCCTGAAGGTTGTTAATTCCAGGGCCTGCAACTGAAGGGCAAGAAGAGTGTGGAAAGAGTGTTATAATATGTGAAGGAGAGAGTGGTTCTGTGATTTAGTTCAATGAATTACACCTCAGCTATCTAGTCAGGTGGCTACACCCTAGATTTTGCAAGAATGTCCATGTCTGAAATCACTACTTCAAGTTCTCTGTCTACAACTTCCCAGACTTCCCCAAGCTCACTTGGTCAACTAACACTACAGCCATAATTCCTTGACCTTGTGAATCCTCCAGTTCACTCTTCCCCGTCCCACATACATTTTCTCTCTTTTTGTCACTTTCCTCCAATCTTGCTGGCTCTCTTTCCCACTTCAATTACTGAATTTATTACTGTTACCTCCCTTGCAAATATCCTCACTTCTGTACGCAATACTCCAGAGTACCAGAGCTCCAGAGGAATCCAAACATCTTCTCCATACGTTGACCTGTGGGTTCAGGATTGGTGGAGGCAAACATATAGCTAACGATCATCAACCTCCACTAGACCCTCAACACGGCATGAAATGCTTTTTTCTCAGATTCCTCTGCTCTCAGAAACAACTCCTTATTCGCATTCTTCAAATCTCTCCCTCCTACTCTGCTGTTGACTTTGCCTCATACTTTATTGCAAAAACACATGCCCATCAGATAAAAAAAATCCCTCATCTTCCTGTGGATTTTTTAAAAATGGAAATAGCTTCCTTTTTTCTTTCCCCTTAATGATAAAAACGTGTTCATTGTAGGAAATTGAAAAATATAAAGAAAAAAGTAAAGATCCTCCCAAATCCCACTACTCAAAGATAAACATTGTTACCATTTTAGTAAATATTCTTTGAGATATTTTCCTTCAAATATACATGTAATTTAACACAGTTGCATACCTTCTTTTTCTTTCTTTCTTTCTTTTTACAATTTACATATTGGTGGGATTAGTTGGTCCCCATAGCCACTTACGTCACTACACATTCATACCCAGGTGGAAATGATTCTGAGTTTTTAAAAATCATTCAAATCTATATAATTACATATTTTGGAACAGTTGCTAACTTTTTTCATTTTTAAACTCAAATGGTATGATATAGGTATTTCCCTAGTTTTCTAACTTTAGATTGTTTTCACAGAAAAGTTTTTAAAGGCTACATAAGTATTCCACTATATGTTATTAATTTACCCTAATTGTATAATTAGTCAACATTTAACTAGGTGAACATTTAAGTCGTTTACAGTACTTCAGTGAACGCTTCTGTTAACCCATCTTTGCAAATTTTCCCAATTTCTTCTGTAGGGAAGTTCTTAGAAAAGGAGTTTTTGGGTAACAGGGTACACATATTTAAGATTTTGATTCCATATTTCCAAACTGCCCTCCAGAAAAGTTGCAATAATGTGTACTCTACCAACAGTGCACAAGAGTGCCTGCTTTGTGTATCTTGCCAATTTGAGGTTTTGTTAATCTTTTAACCTTTGCCAATCTGATAAATGAAAAAAACATTTACCTTGATGTAATTTGCATTTCTTTGATAACTGGTGAGGTTGAATATCGTTTCATGTGTTTATTGGCTATTTATATTTCTTCCTGTGTAAATTGTCCGATCATGTCTTTTGCAGATTTATTTGTTAGAGCATTTGTCTTCTTCCTTTTAATTTTAAGAGCTCTTTTTATGTTAGATATGTTAACTCTTTATCCATTACATATGTTCAAAAGGTCTTTTTCTAGCCTGTGGTTTGTCTTTCAACCTTGCTTATAGTGCCATA
Organism: Pteronotus mesoamericanus; assembly: GCF_021234165.1. Taxonomy (NCBI): domain Eukaryota; kingdom Metazoa; phylum Chordata; class Mammalia; order Chiroptera; family Mormoopidae; genus Pteronotus; species Pteronotus mesoamericanus. The sequence continues at coordinate 4,913,870 of NW_026555108.1, read as the reverse complement.
CAGAAGATTTTAATTTTTATGTTGTAAAGCTTACTATTTTTCCTTTTTGATTTTGGCTTTCAGATCATGTTTAAATCTTGGCATTCTGTTTATAAATTATTCACCCACATTTTCTTTTAGAAATTTTATGATTCAATTTAATTTTTGATTGATCTCACATTCATTTTGGTATATGAAGTGAGGCAGTGATCTAGCTTTATTTCTTAAAATGGCTACCCAGTTGTTTTAGTACTTCTTCTGGAAAAATTCTTTGGCCCACTAATTGAAATCATTTCTATATATATCTGGGTATGTTTCTGGACTCTATCTTGTTCCATTCATCTGCACTATTACCATACAATTTTATATATGGTGGTTTATATATCTGGTAGAACAAGCCCCTCTTTCTTACACCATTATTACTTTGATTTTTAGAATTTTTCTGACTATAATTGTATATTTATCCTGAAAGTGTTTTTCTTCTTTTAACAAGGTGTAATGCTGCCTTATTAACTAATTTCCATTCTTGGTTGCTAACTCTCTTTTAATCTATTCTATTAATGAAAGTCATAATAAGCTCTCATTAGAGTCCAAGCTGTTCACCTGCCTTATGTACTATGTATTTCACCATTTCTGCATCGATTTGTTAAAGGGTAGAAGCAGAATGATTGCAGTTTATGCTAGGGTAAGGGAAAATAATCTCCAGCATGTCAAGTGCCACTTAATGGCATTGTACTAGTCATTCGAGCATATCCTCCTCAATATGCACCTGCTTTTTTTATTATCATCTTTCATCTTCTCTTTTACTTTTTTTTGGTCTCTTTTATTATCACTTGTAACATCTAGGGAGGCCATCAAGATAAAACATAATAACTTTGCGAATACCCATACAACATTAGGATTTTCAGCCTATCTGCGTATTTACTTTAATCCACTGGTCTTTTCAATGTAGTGGTGTCAGCTCAGTAACCCTGACTTTGGAGTCACATTTAAAAATCAGCATTAATCAATAGAGACACTTGATTCCCAACTGCCTCACATAATCTTGGATGATATAATAATCATTCTATTACAGACATTATTAATTAACAGAGCTCTAAGACGCACGTAAAAGAACGACTCTTGGCTTGAGGTTCAGGTCTAATTAACGCCCTGACTTCACTGTGTGGCAAACTGGATTGCGATTTGTTTTGTAATCCCAAAGGTTACCGGTGGGATTCCTTGCCAGGGCACATGCTGGGGTTGGCGGTGAGGACCCTGGTTAGGGAGGTGAGAGAGGCAATGGATTGAAGTGTATCTTTCACAGCGATCTTTCTCTCCCTTACATTCTCCCTCCCTTCTCTTCTCTCTAAAATATAAAATAAAAATGAAGGCATCTTTTATTGTAACCTTATTCATTCAGCTGTTCGTCAATGAACAAAAGGACTTGGGTAGGATGATGTAATTTGGGATCTCCGAGTTTGCCAACCAGGAAATGATAACGGGAACTAACTTTCGTTAGGTATCTGCTTTATGTCAGCCACTGTTCTAGTAGGCTCATGTGCAGTATTCCACTGAGCCAGACCTAGAACTACTTGTGTCCCTACTTACAGGTGAGGACATCGACCCGGTGAGAGTCCTCAGTAGCTGGCACCAGGTCGCCCAGTATGTGGTGCACGGAGTGTCAGGCAGCTATGGGACAGTCTACTGCCCCTCCCCAGTAGGCTTTTCCCGCTAATTTAGCATTGTCAGATTGTGAAATGAGTGCCCAATTGCAGGATGCAAACGAAGAGCAGTTAACGGCAGCGCCTTCTCTGTTTTTCCTCTTTTCCTTCACTGTGCTGTGGGAACTAGGTGCAGGAAATTTTGAAGGGGGAGAGGAAATTACGTTTAGGAACCCCGTGTTTGCATGATAAATCGTGACCGTGAGACTGTCAGGGTCGAGAGGGAGCTCTGTTAGTTCCCAACTTGAAGTTGCAATCCCTCCTCTTCACCCTGTTAGGCATCTTCACAGGCGGCCTGACCGAGGTGCGTCCGGCAAAAGACTGGGTGAATCAAGGTGGAGCAGTTAAGCTCCTGTATATTTTTATACACACGCGCGCGCGCGCACACGCACACACACACACACACACACACACACACAGAGGCGCGCGCGTGTATATATAGAAAAGATGTGTGTGTCTGTGTGTATACGCACACATGTACATACCTATGGACGCACCCAGACACGCATATGCAGGTAAAATACGCAGGCATGTGTATAGACACGTCCACATATACATGTGCATGTGTATACACATACACACGGATGTGTGTGTAGGTATACACAGACATAAAAAAAAGAGGCATAGGCGCAGGCAACAGGGTGGTGATAGGCAGAGGAAAGGGGTTGGAGGGAAGGTGGAGCTGGGCAGTGGGCACAGAAAGAGAGTTGCTTGGGGCGTTGGGAGCACAATGCAGGGTGCAGGTGACGTTTCGTTGGGTTTTACACTTCAGACCTGTGTGGTTTTGTGAACCAGTGCCGCCCCAGTACGTTCAGTAGAAAAGGGGCATGTGAGGAGAGAAGTGGGAGGCCTGTTGATGCTTTGATTTAGGGTCATTCTCCAAATTTGGAGGCATCGTGCCATAACACGTGTCTCTGAGTGGAGATTTCAGTACAGGCCCATTGCTTGGTTGCAAGCGTCGTCACGCACGGGTTTAGCTACAAACACGTGTACTCCTGTGTTTCTCTCCCGTCCCCAAGACCACTAGTTTGCACATGGGTGAGACTCCCGCCCTTGCTGTGAGCCTGTCCAAGAGCCATCAGTTACCAATAGATTTGACCAGGGCAGGGCAGGGCAGGGCAGCGCAGGTGCCCTTGGACTTGGCTCTCTTCTCTCTCCTTCGCTTCTGAAATTTCTGAACGTTGCTCCCCTTTTTCTGGAGGATTCTATGTATTTAGACTGATTGTCATTTATAAAAGACTGTATTTCCTTTTAGAGAGTGGGAAAGGGAGGAGGAGAAGCGCCGGTGTGGTGTTGCCTCTCGCGCAGCCCCCACGGGGCACCTGGCCCGCCACCCAGGCGTTGTGCCCTGCTGGGAATGGAACCGGGGACCGACCCTTCGGGTCGCAGGCTGGCACTCCGTGCGCTGAGCCACACCAGCCGGGACTATGCATTTATTTTTACTTTTAAAAATGTTTAATGGTTTTATTCATTGCTTATTTCTTGAGCGAGGGGGAGGGAGGGGCCCCTGAAGGAGACGGGGAGAACCGCGGACGTGCCAGGCAACCTTCGGTTGGTTGCCTGCCGAACGCGCCCAGCCGCACCGCACCGCAAAGCGGGCAGGTGCGCTGACCGCAGCGGGCCCGGCGACGTTTTAGTTTCGGGGCGACAGCCAGCCCGCTGAGCCACACCAGCCAGGGCCGAACCTTGCCACTCTCGAATAACCGGTGGGCAACATTGCTTCTTTCCTTCCGTCCCTCCATTTTCTCTCCCTCCGTGGCCCCGTCCATTTTCTTTCCTTTGAAGGCCTGCCCTCGTCTTTGCTGTGACCCTGGCCGCCTGCAATCTTCCCTCTGTAATTGTAGTGGGCGCCGTACTTCCTCGCTCTCGGCGGTGCTCACCCTGACCCTCGGCACGGCATCCCAGGACCTAAGGCCCGGACTGCGCCGCGAGGCTTCGGCCGGTGCGGGAGAGGAGGAAGGGCGAGTGGGCGTGGCATTTGATTGACATCACTGCGCGGGGGAGGAGCTTGCCGAGCGCCGAGGCGCGAGGCGCGGGGAACCGTTTGTGGCGCTCGCGCTCGTCCGCCTGTCGGTGGGTGCGCGCGCTGCGGACGGAGGGAGTCGGTGGAGAGGCTTCCGTGAGGGCGGCTTGCGCGGCGGTGAGTGATGTACTAAAGGCAGAAGGGTAGAGGAGGGTCCGGTACCGGTGGGCAAAGACAGGGTGTTTTGGGTTTTCTTTTTTCCCTCGTTTTAAAACATAGGTAAAATACAGGGCGCCGACTGGTGTGGCTCAGTGCGTTGGACACGTTCCAGCAACCCGCAAGGTTGCCGGTTCGATTCCCAGCCAGGGCACACGCCTGGGCTGCGGGTTCGGTCCGTGGCCGGGGCTTTTGCGAGTCGTAGCCACCAGTGTTTCTCTCGTTCGTCGATGCTTCTCTCCCTGGGTTTCTCCCTCCCTTCTCCTCTCTCTCTAAAGAAAGTAAAATAAAAAGAATAAGTCTTTATGCTCATTCATCCCTTCATCCATGAACAAGAGGGCCTGGGTGGGCCGGATTCCCCCAAAGGCGGGGAATTTGGGATCCCCGAGTTTGCCAACCAGGAAATGATAACGGGAACTAACTTTCGTTAGGTATCTGCTTTATGTCAGCCACTGTTCTAGTAGGCTCATGTGCAGTATTCCACTGAGCCAGACCTAGAACTACTTGTGTCCCTACTTACAGGTGAGGACATCGACCCGGTGAGAGTCCTCAGTAGCTGGCACCAGGTCGCCCAGTATGTGGTGCACGGAGTGTCAGGCAGCTATGGGACAGTCTACTGCCCCTCCCCAGTAGGCTTTTCCCGCTAATTTAGCATTGTCAGATTGTGAAATGAGTGCCCAATTGCAGGATGCAAACGAAGAGCAGTTAACGGCAGCGCCTTCTCTGTTTTTCCTCTTTTCCTTCACTGTGCTGTGGGAACTAGGTGCAGGAAATTTTGAAGGGGGAGAGGAAATTACGTTTAGGAACCCCGTGTTTGCATGATAAATCGTGACCGTGAGACTGTCAGGGTCGAGAGGGAGCTCTGTTAGTTCCCAACTTGAAGTTGCAATCCCTCCTCTTCACCCTGTTAGGCATCTTCACAGGCGGCCTGACCGAGGTGCGTCCGGCAAAAGACTGGGTGAATCAAGGTGGAGCAGTTAAGCTCCTGTATATTTTTATACACACGCGCGCGCGCACACACACACACACACACACACACACACACACAGAGGCGCGCGCGTGTATATATAGAAAAGATGTGTGTGTCTGTGTGTATACGCACACATGTACATACCTATGGACGCACCCAGACACGTATATGCAGGTAAAATACGCAGGCATGTGTATAGACACGTCCACATATACATGTGCATGTGTATACACATACACACGGATGTGTGTGTAGGTATACACAGACATAAAAAAAAGAGGCATAGGCGCAGGCAACAGGGTGGTGATAGGCAGAGGAAAGGGGTTGGAGGGAAGGTGGAGCTGGGCAGTGGGCACAGAAAGAGAGTTGCTTGGGGCGTTGGGAGCACAATGCAGGGTGCAGGTGACGTTTCGTTGGGTTTTACACTTCAGACCTGTGTGGTTTTGTGAACCAGTGCCGCCCCAGTACGTTCAGTAGAAAAGGGGCATGTGAGGAGAGAAGTGGGAGGCCTGTTGATGCTTTGATTTAGGGTCATTCTCCAAATTTGGAGCCATCGTGCCATAACACGTGTCTCTGAGTGGAGATTTCAGTACAGGCCCATTGCTTGGTTGCAAGCGTCGTCACGCACGGGTTTAGCTACAAACACGTGTACTCCTGTGTTTCTCTCCCGTCCCCAAGACCACTAGTTTGCACATGGGTGAGACTCCCGCCCTTGCTGTGAGCCTGTCCAAGAGCCATCAGTTACCAATAGATTTGACCAGGGCAGGGCAGGGCAGGGCAGCGCAGGTGCCCTTGGACTTGGCTCTCTTCTCTCTCCTTCGCTTCTGAAATTTCTGAACGTTGCTCCCCTTTTTCTGGAGGATTCTATGTATTTAGACTGATTGTCATTTATAAAAGACTGTATTTCCTTTTAGAGAGTGGGAAAGGGAGGAGGAGAAGCGCCGGTGTGGTGTTGCCTCTCGCGCAGCCCCCACGGGGCACCTGGCCCGCCACCCAGGCGTTGTGCCCTGCTGGGAATGGAACCGGGGACCGACCCTTCGGGTCGCAGGCTGGCACTCCGTGCGCTGAGCCACACCAGCCGGGACTATGCATTTATTTTTACTTTTAAAAATGTTTAATGGTTTTATTCATTGCTTATTTCTTGAGCGAGGGGGAGGGAGGGGCCCCTGAAGGAGACGGGGAGAACCGCGGACGTGCCAGGCAACCTTCGGTTGGTTGCCTGCCGAACGCGCCCAGCCGCACCGCACCGCAAAGCGGGCAGGTGCGCTGACCGCAGCGGGCCCGGCGACGTTTTAGTTTCGGGGCGACAGCCAGCCCGCTGAGCCACACCAGCCAGGGCCGAACCTTGCCACTCTCGAATAACCGGTGGGCAACATTGCTTCTTTCCTTCCGTCCCTCCATTTTCTCTCCCTCCGTGGCCCCGTCCATTTTCTTTCCTTTGAAGGCCTGCCCTCGTCTTTGCTGTGACCCTGGCCGCCTGCAATCTTCCCTCTGTAATTGTAGCGGGCACCGTACTTCCTCGCTCTCGGCGGTGCTCACCCTGACCCTCGGCACGGCATCCCAGGACCTAAGGCCCGGACTGCGCCGCGAGGCTTCGGCCGGTGCGGGAGAGGAGGAAGGGCGAGTGGGCGTGGCATTTGATTGACATCACTGCGCGGGGGAGGAGCTTGCCGAGCGCCGAGGCGCGAGGCGCGGGGGAACCGTTTGTGGCGCTCGCGCTCGTCCGCCTGTCTGTCGGTGGGTGCGCGCGCTGCGGACGGAGGGAGTCGGTGGAGAGGCTTCCGTGAGGGCGGCTTGCGCGGCGGTGAGTGATGTACTAAAGGCAGAAGGGTAGAGGAGGGTCCGGTACCGGTGGGCAAAGACAGGGTGTTTTGGGTTTTCTTTTTTCCCTCGTTTTAAAACATAGGTAAAATACAGGGCGCCGACTGGTGTGGCTCAGTGCGTTGGACACGTTCCAGCAACCCGCAAGGTTGCCGGTTCGATTCCCAGCCAGGGCACACGCCTGGGCTGCGGGTTCGGTCCGTGGCCGGGGCTTTTGCGAGTCGTAGCCACCAGTGTTTCTCTCGTTCGTCGATGCTTCTCTCCCTGGGTTTCTCCCTCCCTTCTCCTCTCTCTCTAAAGAAAGTAAAATAAAAAGAATAAGTCTTTATGCTCATTCATCCCTTCATCCATGAACAAGAGGGCCTGGGTGGGCCGGATTCCCCCAAAGGCGGGGAATTTGGGATCCCCGAGTTTGCCAACCAGGAAATGATAACGGGAACTAACTTTCGTTAGGTATCTGCTTTATGTCAGCCACTGTTCTAGTAGGCTCATGTGCAGTATTCCACTGAGCCAGACCTAGAACTACTTGTGTCCCTACTTACAGGTGAGGACATCGACCCGGTGAGAGTCCTCAGTAGCTGGCACCAGGTCGCCCAGTATGTGGTGCACGGAGTGTCAGGCAGCTATGGGACAGTCTACTGCCCCTCCCCAGTAGGCTTTTCCCGCTAATTTAGCATTGTCAGATTGTGAAATGAGTGCCCAATTGCAGGATGCAAACGAAGAGCAGTTAACGGCAGCGCCTTCTCTGTTTTTCCTCTTTTCCTTCACTGTGCTGTGGGAACTAGGTGCAGGAAATTTTGAAGGGGGAGAGGAAATTACGTTTAGGAACCCCGTGTTTGCATGATAAATCGTGACCGTGAGACTGTCAGGGTCGAGAGGGAGCTCTGTTAGTTCCCAACTTGAAGTTGCAATCCCTCCTCTTCACCCTGTTAGGCATCTTCACAGGCGGCCTGACCGAGGTGCGTCCGGCAAAAGACTGGGTGAATCAAGGTGGAGCAGTTAAGCTCCTGTATATTTTTATACACACGCGCGTGCGCGCGCGCGCGCACACACACACACACACACACACACACAGAGGCGCGCGCGTGTATATATAGAAAAGATGTGTGTGTCTGTGTGTATACGCACACATGTACATACCTATGGACGCACCCAGACACGCATATGCAGGTAAAATACGCAGGCATGTGTATAGACACGTCCACATATACATGTGCATGTGTATACACATACACACGGATGTGTGTGTAGGTATACACAGACATAAAAAAAAGAGGCATAGGCGCAGGCAACAGGGTGGTGATAGGCAGAGGAAAGGGGTTGGAGGGAAGGTGGAGCTGGGCAGTGGGCACAGAAAGAGAGTTGCTTGGGGCGTTGGGAGCACAATGCAGGGTGCAGGTGACGTTTCGTTGGGTTTTACACTTCAGACCTGTGTGGTTTTGTGAACCAGTGCCGCCCCAGTACGTTCAGTAGAAAAGGGGCATGTGAGGAGAGAAGTGGGAGGCCTGTTGATGCTTTGATTTAGGGTCATTCTCCAAATTTGGAGGCATCGTGCCATAACACGTGTCTCTGAGTGGAGATTTCAGTACAGGCCCATTGCTTGGTTGCAAGCGTCACGCACGGGTTTAGCTACAAACACGTGTACTCCTGTGTTTCTCTCCCGTCCCCAAGACCACTAGTTTGCACATGGGTGAGACTCCCGCCCTTGCTGTGAGCCTGTCCAAGAGCCATCAGTTACCAATAGATTTGACCAGGGCAGGGCAGGGCAGGGCAGCGCAGGTGCCCTTGGACTTGGCTCTCTTCTCTCTCCTTCGCTTCTGAAATTTCTGAACGTTGCTCCCCTTTTTCTGGAGGATTCTATGTATTTAGACTGATTGTCATTAATAAAAGACTGTATTTCCTTTTAGAGAGTGGGAAAGGGAGGAGGAGAAGCGCCGGTGTGGTGTTGCCTCTCGCGCAGCCCCCACGGGGCACCTGGCCCGCCACCCAGGCGTTGTGCCCTGCTGGGAATGGAACCGGGGACCGACCCTTCGGGTCGCAGGCTGGCACTCCGTGCGCTGAGCCACACCAGCCGGGACTATGCATTTATTTTTACTTTTAAAAATGTTTAATGGTTTTATTCATTGCTTATTTCTTGAGCGAGGGGGAGGGAGGGGCCCCTGAAGGAGACGGGGAGAACCGCGGACGTGCCAGGCAACCTTCGGTTGGTTGCCTGCCGAACGCGCCCAGCCGCACCGCACCGCAAAGCGGGCAGGTGCGCTGACCGCAGCGGGCCCGGCGACGTTTTAGTTTCGGGGCGACAGCCAGCCCGCTGAGCCACACCAGCCAGGGCCGAACCTTGCCACTCTCGAATAACCGGTGGGCAACATTGCTTCTTTCCTTCCGTCCCTCCATTTTCTCTCCCTCCGTGGCCCCGTCCATTTTCTTTCCTTTGAAGGCCTGCCCTCGTCTTTGCTGTGACCCTGGCCGCCTGCAATCTTCCCTCTGTAATTGTAGTGGGCACCGTACTTCCTCGCTCTCGGCGGTGCTCACCCTGACCCTCGGCACGGCATCCCAGGACCTAAGGCCCGGACTGCGCCGCGAGGCTTCGGCCGGTGCGGGAGAGGAGGAAGGGCGAGTGGGCGTGGCATTTGATTGACATCACTGCGCGGGGGAGGAGCTTGCCGAGCGCCGAGGGCGCGAGGCGCGGGGAACCGTTTGTGGCGCTCGCGCTCGTCCGCCTGTCTGTCGGTGGGTGCGCGCGCTGCGGACGGAGGGAGTCGGTGGAGAGGCTTCCGTGAGGGCGGCTTGCGCGGCGGTGAGTGATGTACTAAAGGCAGAAGGGTAGAGGAGGGTCCGGTACCGGTGGGCAAAGACAGGGTGTTTTGGGTTTTCTTTTTTCCCTCGTTTTAAAACATAGGTAAAATACAGGGCGCCGACTGGTGTGGCTCAGTGCGTTGGACACGTTCCAGCAACCCGCAAGGTTGCCGGTTCGATTCCCAGCCAGGGCACACGCCTGGGCTGCGGGTTCGGTCCGTGGCCGGGGCTTTTGCGAGTCGTAGCCACCAGTGTTTCTCTCGTTCGTCGATGCTTCTCTCCCTGGGTTTCTCCCTCCCTTCTCCTCTCTCTCTAAAGAAAGTAAAATAAAAAGAATAAGTCTTTATGCTCATTCATCCCTTCATCCATGAACAAGAGGGCCTGGGTGGGCCGGATTCCCCCAAAGGCGGGGAATTTGGGATCCCCGAGTTTGCCAACCAGGAAATGATAACGGGAACTAACTTTCGTTAGGTATCTGCTTTATGTCAGCCACTGTTCTAGTAGGCTCATGTGCGGTATTCCACTGAGCCAGACCTAGAACTACTTGTGTCCCTACTTACAGGTGAGGACATCGACCCGGTGAGAGTCCTCAGTAGCTGGCACCAGGTCGCCCAGTATGTGGTGCACGGAGTGTCAGGCAGCTATGGGACAGTCTACTGCCCCTCCCCAGTAGGCTTTTCCCGCTAATTTAGCATTGTCAGATTGTGAAATGAGTGCCCAATTGCAGGATGCAAACGAAGAGCAGTTAACGGCAGCGCCTTCTCTGTTTTTCCTCTTTTCCTTCACTGTGCTGTGGGAACTAGGTGCAGGAAATTTTGAAGGGGGAGAGGAAATTACGTTTAGGAACCCCGTGTTTGCATGATAAATCGTGACCGTGAGACTGTCAGGGTCGAGAGGGAGCTCTGTTAGTTCCCAACTTGAAGTTGCAATCCCTCCTCTTCACCCTGTTAGGCATCTTCACAGGCGGCCTGACCGAGGTGCGTCCGGCAAAAGACTGGGTGAATCAAGGTGGAGCAGTTAAGCTCCTGTATATTTTTATACACACGCGCGCGCGCACGCACACACACACACACACACACACACACACAGAGGCGCGCGCGTGTATATATAGAAAAGATGTGTGTGTCTGTGTGTATACGCACACATGTACATACCTATGGACGCACCCAGACACGTATATGCAGGTAAAATACGCAGGCATGTGTATAGACACGTCCACATATACATGTGCATGTGTATACACATACACACGGATGTGTGTGTAGGTATACACAGACATAAAAAAAAGAGGCATAGGCGCAGGCAACAGGGTGGTGATAGGCAGAGGAAAGGGGTTGGAGGGAAGGTGGAGCTGGGCAGTGGGCACAGAAAGAGAGTTGCTTGGGGCGTTGGGAGCACAATGCAGGGTGCAGGTGACGTTTCGTTGGGTTTTACACTTCAGACCTGTGTGGTTTTGTGAACCAGTGCCGCCCCAGTACGTTCAGTAGAAAAGGGGCATGTGAGGAGAGAAGTGGGAGGCCTGTTGATGCTTTGATTTAGGGTCATTCTCCAAATTTGGAGCCATCGTGCCATAACACGTGTCTCTGAGTGGAGATTTCAGTACAGGCCCATTGCTTGGTTGCAAGCGTCACGCACGGGTTTAGCTACAAACACGTGTACTCCTGTGTTTCTCTCCCGTCCCCAAGACCACTAGTTTGCACATGGGTGAGACTCCCGCCCTTGCTGTGAGCCTGTCCAAGAGCCATCAGTTACCAATAGATTTGACCAGGGCAGGGCAGGGCAGGGCAGCGCAGGTGCCCTTGGACTTGGCTCTCTTCTCTCTCCTTCGCTTCTGAAATTTCTGAACGTTGCTCCCCTTTTTCTGGAGGATTCTATGTATTTAGACTGATTGTCATTTATAAAAGACTGTATTTCCTTTTAGAGAGTGGGAAAGGGAGGAGGAGAAGCGCCGGTGTGGTGTTGCCTCTCGCGCAGCCCCCACGGGGCACCTGGCCCGCCACCCAGGCGTTGTGCCCTGCTGGGAATGGAACCGGGGACCGACCCTTCGGGTCGCAGGCTGGCACTCCGTGCGCTGAGCCACACCAGCCGGGACTATGCATTTATTTTTACTTTTAAAAATGTTTAATGGTTTTATTCATTGCTTATTTCTTGAGCGAGGGGGAGGGAGGGGCCCCTGAAGGAGACGGGGAGAACCGCGGACGTGCCAGGCAACCTTCGGTTGGTTGCCTGCCGAACGCGCCCAGCCGCACCGCACCGCAAAGCGGGCAGGTGCGCTGACCGCAGCGGGCCCGGCGACGTTTTAGTTTCGGGGCGACAGCCAGCCCGCTGAGCCACACCAGCCAGGGCCGAACCTTGCCACTCTCGAATAACCGGTGGGCAACATTGCTTCTTTCCTTCCGTCCCTCCATTTTCTCTCCCTCCGTGGCCCCGTCCATTTTCTTTCCTTTGAAGGCCTGCCCTCGTCTTTGCTGTGACCCTGGCCGCCTGCAATCTTCCCTCTGTAATTGTAGTGGGCACCGTACTTCCTCGCTCTCGGCGGTGCTCACCCTGACCCTCGGCACGGCATCCCAGGACCTAAGGCCCGGACTGCGCCGCGAGGCTTCGGCCGGTGCGGGAGAGGAGGAAGGGCGAGTGGGCGTGGCATTTGATTGACATCACTGCGCGGGGGAGGAGCTTGCCGAGCGCCGAGGCGCGAGGCGCGGGGAACCGTTTGTGGCGCTCGCGCTCGTCCGCCTGTCCTGTCGGTGGGTGCGCGCGCTGCGGACGGAGGGAGTCGGTGGAGAGGCTTCCGTGAGGGCGGCTTGCGCGGCGGTGAGTGATGTACTAAAGGCAGAAGGGTAGAGGAGGGTCCGGTACCGGTGGGCAAAGACAGGGTGTTTTGGGTTTTCTTTTTTCCCTCGTTTTAAAACATAGGTAAAATACAGGGCGCCGACTGGTGTGGCTCAGTGCGTTGGACACGTTCCAGCAACCCGCAAGGTTGCCGGTTCGATTCCCAGCCAGGGCACACGCCTGGGCTGCGGGTTCGGTCCGTGGCCGGGGCTTTTGCGAGTCGTAGCCACCAGTGTTTCTCTCGTTCGTCGATGCTTCTCTCCCTGGGTTTCTCCCTCCCTTCTCCTCTCTCTCTAAAGAAAGTAAAATAAAAAGAATAAGTCTTTATGCTCATTCATCCCTTCATCCATGAACAAGAGGGCCTGGGTGGGCCGGATTCCCCCCAAAGGCGGGGAATTTGGGATCCCCGAGTTTGCCAACCAGGAAATGATAACGGGAACTAACTTTCGTTAGGTATCTGCTTTATGTCAGCCACTGTTCTAGTAGGCTCATGTGCGGTATTCCACTGAGCCAGACCTAGAACTACTTGTGTCCCTACTTACAGGTGAGGACATCGACCCGGTGAGAGTCCTCAGTAGCTGGCACCAGGTCGCCCAGTATGTGGTGCACGGAGTGTCAGGCAGCTATGGGACAGTCTACTGCCCCTCCCCAGTAGGCTTTTCCCGCTAATTTAGCATTGTCAGATTGTGAAATGAGTGCCCAATTGCAGGATGCAAACGAAGAGCAGTTAACGGCAGCGCCTTCTCTGTTTTTCCTCTTTTCCTTCACTGTGCTGTGGGAACTAGGTGCAGGAAATTTTGAAGGGGGAGAGGAAATTACGTTTAGGAACCCCGTGTTTGCATGATAAATCGTGACCGTGAGACTGTCAGGGTCGAGAGGGAGCTCTGTTAGTTCCCAACTTGAAGTTGCAATCCCTCCTCTTCACCCTGTTAGGCATCTTCACAGGCGGCCTGACCGAGGTGCGTCCGGCAAAAGACTGGGTGAATCAAGGTGGAGCAGTTAAGCTCCTGTATATTTTTATACACACGCGCGCGCGCGCGCGCGCACACACACACACACACACACACACACACACACAGAGGCGCGCGCGTGTATATATAGAAAAGATGTGTGTGTCTGTGTGTATACGCACACATGTACATACCTATGGACGCACCCAGACACGCATATGCAGGTAAAATACGCAGGCATGTGTATAGACACGTCCACATATACATGTGCATGTGTATACACATACACACGGATGTGTGTGTAGGTATACACAGACATAAAAAAAAGAGGCATAGGCGCAGGCAACAGGGTGGTGATAGGCAGAGGAAAGGGGTTGGAGGGAAGGTGGAGCTGGGCAGTGGGCACAGAAAGAGAGTTGCTTGGGGCGTTGGGAGCACAATGCAGGGTGCAGGTGACGTTTCGTTGGGTTTTACACTTCAGACCTGTGTGGTTTTGTGAACCAGTGCCGCCCCAGTACGTTCAGTAGAAAAGGGGCATGTGAGGAGAGAAGTGGGAGGCCTGTTGATGCTTTGATTTAGGGTCATTCTCCAAATTTGGAGGCATCGTGCCATAACACGTGTCTCTGAGTGGAGATTTCAGTACAGGCCCATTGCTTGGTTGCAAGCGTCACGCACGGGTTTAGCTACAAACACGTGTACTCCTGTGTTTCTCTCCCGTCCCCAAGACCACTAGTTTGCACATGGGTGAGACTCCCGCCCTTGCTGTGAGCCTGTCCAAGAGCCATCAGTTACCAATAGATTTGACCAGGGCAGGGCAGGGCAGGGCAGCGCAGGTGCCCTTGGACTTGGCTCTCTTCTCTCTCCTTCGCTTCTGAAATTTCTGAACGTTGCTCCCCTTTTTCTGGAGGATTCTATGTATTTAGACTGATTGTCATTTATAAAAGACTGTATTTCCTTTTAGAGAGTGGGAAAGGGAGGAGGAGAAGCGCCGGTGTGGTGTTGCCTCTCGCGCAGCCCCCACGGGGCACCTGGCCCGCCACCCAGGCGTTGTGCCCTGCTGGGAATGGAACCGGGGACCGACCCTTCGGGTCGCAGGCTGGCACTCCGTGCGCTGAGCCACACCAGCCGGGACTATGCATTTATTTTTACTTTTAAAAATGTTTAATGGTTTTATTCATTGCTTATTTCTTGAGCGAGGGGGGAGGGAGGGGCCCCTGAAGGAGACGGGGAGAACCGCGGACGTGCCAGGCAACCTTCGGTTGGTTGCCTGCCGAACGCGCCCAGCCGCACCGCACCGCAAAGCGGGCAGGTGCGCTGACCGCAGCGGGCCCGGCGACGTTTTAGTTTCGGGGCGACAGCCAGCCCGCTGAGCCACACCAGCCAGGGCCGAACCTTGCCACTCTCGAATAACCGGTGGGCAACATTGCTTCTTTCCTTCCGTCCCTCCATTTTCTCTCCCTCCGTGGCCCCGTCCATTTTCTTTCCTTTGAAGGCCTGCCCTCGTCTTTGCTGTGACCCTGGCCGCCTGCAATCTTCCCTCTGTAATTGTAGCGGGCACCGTACTTCCTCGCTCTCGGCGGTGCTCACCCTGACCCTCGGCACGGCATCCCAGGACCTAAGGCCCGGACTGCGCCGCGAGGCTTCGGCCGGTGCGGGAGAGGAGGAAGGGCGAGTGGGCGTGGCATTTGATTGACATCACTGCGCGGGGGAGGAGCTTGCCGAGCGCCGAGGCGCGAGGCGCGGGGAACCGTTTGTGGCGCTCGCGCTCGTCCGCCTGTCCTGTCGGTGGGTGCGCGCGCTGCGGACGGAGGGAGTCGGTGGAGAGGCTTCCGTGAGGGCGGCTTGCGCGGCGGTGAGTGATGTACTAAAGGCAGAAGGGTAGAGGAGGGTCCGGTACCGGTGGGCAAAGACAGGGTGTTTTGGGTTTTCTTTTTTCCCTCGTTTTAAAACATAGGTAAAATACAGGGCGCCGACTGGTGTGGCTCAGTGCGTTGGACACGTTCCAGCAACCCGCAAGGTTGCCGGTTCGATTCCCAGCCAGGGCACACGCCTGGGCTGCGGGTTCGGTCCGTGGCCGGGGCTTTTGCGAGTCGTAGCCACCAGTGTTTCTCTCGTTCGTCGATGCTTCTCTCCCTGGGTTTCTCCCTCCCTTCTCCTCTCTCTCTAAAGAAAGTAAAATAAAAAGAATAAGTCTTTATGCTCATTCATCCCTTCATCCATGAACAAGAGGGCCTGGGTGGGCCGGATTCCCCCAAAGGCGGGGAATTTGGGATCCCCGAGTTTGCCAACCAGGAAATGATAACGGGAACTAACTTTCGTTAGGTATCTGCTTTATGTCAGCCACTGTTCTAGTAGGCTCATGTGCGGTATTCCACTGAGCCAGACCTAGAACTACTTGTGTCCCTACTTACAGGTGAGGACATCGACCCGGTGAGAGTCCTCAGTAGCTGGCACCAGGTCGCCCAGTATGTGGTGCACGGAGTGTCAGGCAGCTATGGGACAGTCTACTGCCCCTCCCCAGTAGGCTTTTCCCGCTAATTTAGCATTGTCAGATTGTGAAATGAGTGCCCAATTGCAGGATGCAAACGAAGAGCAGTTAACGGCAGCGCCTTCTCTGTTTTTCCTCTTTTCCTTCACTGTGCTGTGGGAACTAGGTGCAGGAAATTTTGAAGGGGGAGAGGAAATTACGTTTAGGAACCCCGTGTTTGCATGATAAATCGTGACCGTGAGACTGTCAGGGTCGAGAGGGAGCTCTGTTAGTTCCCAACTTGAAGTTGCAATCCCTCCTCTTCACCCTGTTAGGCATCTTCACAGGCGGCCTGACCGAGGTGCGTCCGGCAAAAGACTGGGTGAATCAAGGTGGAGCAGTTAAGCTCCTGTATATTTTTATACACACGCGCGCGCGCGCGCGCACACACACACACACACACACACACACACAGAGGCGCGCGCGTGTATATATAGAAAAGATGTGTGTGTCTGTGTGTATACGCACACATGTACATACCTATGGACGCACCCAGACACGCATATGCAGGTAAAATACGCAGGCATGTGTATAGACACGTCCACATATACATGTGCATGTGTATACACATACACACGGATGTGTGTGTAGGTATACACAGACATAAAAAAAAGAGGCATAGGCGCAGGCAACAGGGTGGTGATAGGCAGAGGAAAGGGGTTGGAGGGAAGGTGGAGCTGGGCAGTGGGCACAGAAAGAGAGTTGCTTGGGGCGTTGGGAGCACAATGCAGGGTGCAGGTGACGTTTCGTTGGGTTTTACACTTCAGACCTGTGTGGTTTTGTGAACCAGTGCCGCCCCAGTACGTTCAGTAGAAAAGGGGCATGTGAGGAGAGAAGTGGGAGGCCTGTTGATGCTTTGATTTAGGGTCATTCTCCAAATTTGGAGGCATCGTGCCATAACACGTGTCTCTGAGTGGAGATTTCAGTACAGGCCCATTGCTTGGTTGCAAGCGTCACGCACGGGTTTAGCTACAAACACGTGTACTCCTGTGTTTCTCTCCCGTCCCCAAGACCACTAGTTTGCACATGGGTGAGACTCCCGCCCTTGCTGTGAGCCTGTCCAAGAGCCATCAGTTACCAATAGATTTGACCAGGGCAGGGCAGGGCAGGGCAGCGCAGGTGCCCTTGGACTTGGCTCTCTTCTCTCTCCTTCGCTTCTGAAATTTCTGAACGTTGCTCCCCTTTTTCTGGAGGATTCTATGTATTTAGACTGATTGTCATTTATAAAAGACTGTATTTCCTTTTAGAGAGTGGGAAAGGGAGGAGGAGAAGCGCCGGTGTGGTGTTGCCTCTCGCGCAGCCCCCCACGGGGCACCTGGCCCGCCACCCAGGCGTTGTGCCCTGCTGGGAATGGAACCGGGGACCGACCCTTCGGGTCGCAGGCTGGCACTCCGTGCGCTGAGCCACACCAGCCGGGACTATGCATTTATTTTTACTTTTAAAAATGTTTAATGGTTTTATTCATTGCTTATTTCTTGAGCGAGGGGGAGGGAGGGGCCCCTGAAGGAGACGGGGAGAACCGCGGACGTGCCAGGCAACCTTCGGTTGGTTGCCTGCCGAACGCGCCCAGCCGCACCGCACCGCAAAGCGGGCAGGTGCGCTGACCGCAGCGGGCCCGGCGACGTTTTAGTTTCGGGGCGACAGCCAGCCCGCTGAGCCACACCAGCCAGGGCCGAACCTTGCCACTCTCGAATAACCGGTGGGCAACATTGCTTCTTTCCTTCCGTCCCTCCATTTTCTCTCCCTCCGTGGCCCCGTCCATTTTCTTTCCTTTGAAGGCCTGCCCTCGTCTTTGCTGTGACCCTGGCCGCCTGCAATCTTCCCTCTGTAATTGTAGCGGGCACCGTACTTCCTCGCTCTCGGCGGTGCTCACCCTGACCCTCGGCACGGCATCCCAGGACCTAAGGCCCGGACTGCGCCGCGAGGCTTCGGCCGGTGCGGGAGAGGAGGAAGGGCGAGTGGGCGTGGCATTTGATTGACATCACTGCGCGGGGGAGGAGCTTGCCGAGCGCCGAGGCGCGAGGCGCGGGGAACCGTTTGTGGCGCTCGCGCTCGTCCGCCTGTCCTGTCGGTGGGTGCGCGCGCTGCGGACGGAGGGAGTCGGTGGAGAGGCTTCCGTGAGGGCGGCTTGCGCGGCGGTGAGTGATGTACTAAAGGCAGAAGGGTAGAGGAGGGTCCGGTACCGGTGGGCAAAGACAGGGTGTTTTGGGTTTTCTTTTTTCCCTCGTTTTAAAACATAGGTAAAATACAGGGCGCCGACTGGTGTGGCTCAGTGCGTTGGACACGTTCCAGCAACCCGCAAGGTTGCCGGTTCGATTCCCAGCCAGGGCACACGCCTGGGCTGCGGGTTCGGTCCGTGGCCGGGGCTTTTGCGAGTCGTAGCCACCAGTGTTTCTCTCGTTCGTCGATGCTTCTCTCCCTGGGTTTCTCCCTCCCTTCTCCTCTCTCTCTAAAGAAAGTAAAATAAAAAGAATAAGTCTTTATGCTCATTCATCCCTTCATCCATGAACAAGAGGGCCTGGGTGGGCCGGATTCCCCCAAAGGCGGGGAATTTGGGATCCCCGAGTTTGCCAACCAGGAAATGATAACGGGAACTAACTTTCGTTAGGTATCTGCTTTATGTCAGCCACTGTTCTAGTAGGCTCATGTGCGGTATTCCACTGAGCCAGACCTAGAACTACTTGTGTCCCTACTTACAGGTGAGGACATCGACCCGGTGAGAGTCCTCAGTAGCTGGCACCAGGTCGCCCAGTATGTGGTGCACGGAGTGTCAGGCAGCTATGGGACAGTCTACTGCCCCTCCCCAGTAGGCTTTTCCCGCTAATTTAGCATTGTCAGATTGTGAAATGAGTGCCCAATTGCAGGATGCAAACGAAGAGCAGTTAACGGCAGCGCCTTCTCTGTTTTTCCTCTTTTCCTTCACTGTGCTGTGGGAACTAGGTGCAGGAAATTTTGAAGGGGGAGAGGAAATTACGTTTAGGAACCCCGTGTTTGCATGATAAATCGTGACCGTGAGACTGTCAGGGTCGAGAGGGAGCTCTGTTAGTTCCCAACTTGAAGTTGCAATCCCTCCTCTTCACCCTGTTAGGCATCTTCACAGGCGGCCTGACCGAGGTGCGTCCGGCAAAAGACTGGGTGAATCAAGGTGGAGCAGTTAAGCTCCTGTATATTTTTATACACACGCGCGTGCGCGCACGCGCGCGCGCACACACACACACACACACACACACACACACAGAGGCGCGCGCGTGTATATATAGAAAAGATGTGTGTGTCTGTGTGTATACGCACACATGTACATACCTATGGACGCACCCAGACACGCATATGCAGGTAAAATACGCAGGCATGTGTATAGACACGTCCACATATACATGTGCATGTGTATACACATACACACGGATGTGTGTGTAGGTATACACAGACATAAAAAAAAGAGGCATAGGCGCAGGCAACAGGGTGGTGATAGGCAGAGGAAAGGGGTTGGAGGGAAGGTGGAGCTGGGCAGTGGGCACAGAAAGAGAGTTGCTTGGGGCGTTGGGAGCACAATGCAGGGTGCAGGTGACGTTTCGTTGGGTTTTACACTTCAGACCTGTGTGGTTTTGTGAACCAGTGCCGCCCCAGTACGTTCAGTAGAAAAGGGGCATGTGAGGAGAGAAGTGGGAGGCCTGTTGATGCTTTGATTTAGGGTCATTCTCCAAATTTGGAGGCATCGTGCCATAACACGTGTCTCTGAGTGGAGATTTCAGTACAGGCCCATTGCTTGGTTGCAAGCGTCACGCACGGGTTTAGCTACAAACACGTGTACTCCTGTGTTTCTCTCCCGTCCCCAAGACCACTAGTTTGCACATGGGTGAGACTCCCGCCCTTGCTGTGAGCCTGTCCAAGAGCCATCAGTTACCAATAGATTTGACCAGGGCAGGGCAGGGCAGGGCAGCGCAGGTGCCCTTGGACTTGGCTCTCTTCTCTCTCCTTCGCTTCTGAAATTTCTGAACGTTGCTCCCCTTTTTCTGGAGGATTCTATGTATTTAGACTGATTGTCATTTATAAAAGACTGTATTTCCTTTTAGAGAGTGGGAAAGGGAGGAGGAGAAGCGCCGGTGTGGTGTTGCCTCTCGCGCAGCCCCCACGGGGCACCTGGCCCGCCACCCAGGCGTTGTGCCCTGCTGGGAATGGAACCGGGGACCGACCCTTCGGGTCGCAGGCTGGCACTCCGTGCGCTGAGCCACACCAGCCGGGACTATGCATTTATTTTTACTTTTAAAAATGTTTAATGGTTTTATTCATTGCTTATTTCTTGAGCGAGGGGGAGGGAGGGGCCCCTGAAGGAGACGGGGAGAACCGCGGACGTGCCAGGCAACCTTCGGTTGGTTGCCTGCCGAACGCGCCCAGCCGCACCGCACCGCAAAGCGGGCAGGTGCGCTGACCGCAGCGGGCCCGGCGACGTTTTAGTTTCGGGGCGACAGCCAGCCCGCTGAGCCACACCAGCCAGGGCCGAACCTTGCCACTCTCGAATAACCGGTGGGCAACATTGCTTCTTTCCTTCCGTCCCTCCATTTTCTCTCCCTCCGTGGCCCCGTCCATTTTCTTTCCTTTGAAGGCCTGCCCTCGTCTTTGCTGTGACCCTGGCCGCCTGCAATCTTCCCTCTGTAATTGTAGCGGGCACCGTACTTCCTCGCTCTCGGCGGTGCTCACCCTGACCCTCGGCACGGCATCCCAGGACCTAAGGCCCGGACTGCGCCGCGAGGCTTCGGCCGGTGCGGGAGAGGAGGAAGGGCGAGTGGGCGTGGCATTTGATTGACATCACTGCGCGGGGGAGGAGCTTGCCGAGCGCCGAGGCGCGAGGCGCGGGGAACCGTTTGTGGCGCTCGCGCTCGTCCGCCTGTCGGTGGGTGCGCGCGCTGCGGACGGAGGGAGTCGGTGGAGAGGCTTCCGTGAGGGCGGCTTGCGCGGCGGTGAGTGATGTACTAAAGGCAGAAGGGTAGAGGAGGGTCCGGTACCGGTGGGCAAAGACAGGGTGTTTTGGGTTTTCTTTTTTCCCTCGTTTTAAAACATAGGTAAAATACAGGGCGCCGACTGGTGTGGCTCAGTGCGTTGGACACGTTCCAGCAACCCGCAAGGTTGCCGGTTCGATTCCCAGCCAGGGCACACGCCTGGGCTGCGGGTTCGGTCCGTGGCCGGGGCTTTTGCGAGTCGTAGCCACCAGTGTTTCTCTCGTTCGTCGATGCTTCTCTCCCTGGGTTTCTCCCTCCCTTCTCCTCTCTCTCTAAAGAAAGTAAAATAAAAAGAATAAGTCTTTATGCTCATTCATCCCTTCATCCATGAACAAGAGGGCCTGGGTGGGCCGGATTCCCCCAAAGGCGGGGAATTTGGGATCCCCGAGTTTGCCAACCAGGAAATGATAACGGGAACTAACTTTCGTTAGGTATCTGCTTTATGTCAGCCACTGTTCTAGTAGGCTCATGTGCGGTATTCCACTGAGCCAGACCTAGAACTACTTGTGTCCCTACTTACAGGTGAGGACATCGACCCGGTGAGAGTCCTCAGTAGCTGGCACCAGGTCGCCCAGTATGTGGTGCACGGAGTGTCAGGCAGCTATGGGACAGTCTACTGCCCCTCCCCAGTAGGCTTTTCCCGCTAATTTAGCATTGTCAGATTGTGAAATGAGTGCCCAATTGCAGGATGCAAACGAAGAGCAGTTAACGGCAGCGCCTTCTCTGTTTTTCCTCTTTTCCTTCACTGTGCTGTGGGAACTAGGTGCAGGAAATTTTGAAGGGGGAGAGGAAATTACGTTTAGGAACCCCGTGTTTGCATGATAAATCGTGACCGTGAGACTGTCAGGGTCGAGAGGGAGCTCTGTTAGTTCCCAACTTGAAGTTGCAATCCCTCCTCTTCACCCTGTTAGGCATCTTCACAGGCGGCCTGACCGAGGTGCGTCCGGCAAAAGACTGGGTGAATCAAGGTGGAGCAGTTAAGCTCCTGTATATTTTTATACACACGCGCGTGCGCACGCGCGCGCACACACACACACACACACACACACACACAGAGGCGCGCGCGTGTATATATAGAAAAGATGTGTGTGTCTGTGTGTATACGCACACATGTACATACCTATGGACGCACCCAGACACGCATATGCAGGTAAAATACGCAGGCATGTGTATAGACACGTCCACATATACATGTGCATGTGTATACACATACACACGGATGTGTGTGTAGGTATACACAGACATAAAAAAAAGAGGCATAGGCGCAGGCAACAGGGTGGTGATAGGCAGAGGAAAGGGGTTGGAGGGAAGGTGGAGCTGGGCAGTGGGCACAGAAAGAGAGTTGCTTGGGGCGTTGGGAGCACAATGCAGGGTGCAGGTGACGTTTCGTTGGGTTTTACACTTCAGACCTGTGTGGTTTTGTGAACCAGTGCCGCCCCAGTACGTTCAGTAGAAAAGGGGCATGTGAGGAGAGAAGTGGGAGGCCTGTTGATGCTTTGATTTAGGGTCATTCTCCAAATTTGGAGGCATCGTGCCATAACACGTGTCTCTGAGTGGAGATTTCAGTACAGGCCCATTGCTTGGTTGCAAGCGTCACGCACGGGTTTAGCTACAAACACGTGTACTCCTGTGTTTCTCTCCCGTCCCCAAGACCACTAGTTTGCACATGGGTGAGACTCCCGCCCTTGCTGTGAGCCTGTCCAAGAGCCATCAGTTACCAATAGATTTGACCAGGGCAGGGCAGGGCAGGGCAGCGCAGGTGCCCTTGGACTTGGCTCTCTTCTCTCTCCTTCGCTTCTGAAATTTCTGAACGTTGCTCCCCTTTTTCTGGAGGATTCTATGTATTTAGACTGATTGTCATTTATAAAAGACTGTATTTCCTTTTAGAGAGTGGGAAAGGGAGGAGGAGAAGCGCCGGTGTGGTGTTGCCTCTCGCGCAGCCCCCACGGGGCACCTGGCCCGCCACCCAGGCGTTGTGCCCTGCTGGGAATGGAACCGGGGACCGACCCTTCGGGTCGCAGGCTGGCACTCCGTGCGCTGAGCCACACCAGCCGGGACTATGCATTTATTTTTACTTTTAAAAATGTTTAATGGTTTTATTCATTGCTTATTTCTTGAGCGAGGGGGAGGGAGGGGCCCCTGAAGGAGACGGGGAGAACCGCGGACGTGCCAGGCAACCTTCGGTTGGTTGCCTGCCGAACGCGCCCAGCCGCACCGCACCGCAAAGCGGGCAGGTGCGCTGACCGCAGCGGGCCCGGCGACGTTTTAGTTTCGGGGCGACAGCCAGCCCGCTGAGCCACACCAGCCAGGGCCGAACCTTGCCACTCTCGAATAACCGGTGGGCAACATTGCTTCTTTCCTTCCGTCCCTCCATTTTCTCTCCCTCCGTGGCCCCGTCCATTTTCTTTCCTTTGAAGGCCTGCCCTCGTCTTTGCTGTGACCCTGGCCGCCTGCAATCTTCCCTCTGTAATTGTAGTGGGCACCGTACTTCCTCGCTCTCGGCGGTGCTCACCCTGACCCTCGGCACGGCGTCCCAGGACCTAAGGCCCGGACTGCGCCCGCGAGGCTTCGGCCGGTGCGGGAGAGGAGGAAGGGCGAGTGGGCGTGGCATTTGATTGACATCACTGCGCGGGGGAGGAGCTTGCCGAGCGCCGAGGCGCGAGGCGCGGGGAACCGTTTGTGGCGCTCGCGCTCGTCCGCCTGTCGGTGGGTGCGCGCGCTGCGGACGGAGGGAGTCGGTGGAGAGGCTTCCGTGAGGGCGGCTTGCGCGGCGGTGAGTGATGTACTAAAGGCAGAAGGGTAGAGGAGGGTCCGGTACCAATGAATATGTTGGTATAAGTAAGAAGTCAATAAAGCCTTTAGGGGAATAGTTTTTAGAAATGTCCTGAGGCGGTTCGTTTCGCCTTAGGGAGCGGGCTGTAGGTCAGTCTCGCTTCAGGTATAAGTAATAAAAAAAAAGGTTTTTTTTTGTTCGTTTGGTTTTTTTTTTTTACCGTGATAAATTAAGATGTAGTGATTGGGGTGGCTGTTTCCTAATGGCATTTTCTCGCAAATATTAAGTTCGCCGGTTCGATTCCCAGCCAAGGCATACACCTGGCTTGTGTTTTCCATACGGGGCCTCTCTGGTTTGTAGCCATCAGCGTTTTTCTCATAAGTCGATATTCCCTCAATTTCTCCCCCTTTACCCAGTTTTCAATAAAGTAATAAGGTCTTTTAAGAGGGATTAGGAAGTTCAGATATATGAGGTGTTGGAAGAGAGGTAAGCGTTTTATTTTTTTATTGTACAGAGAAGTTAATGTAGGGAGAAAGATAGAAATAAAAATATATTTATTAGGAGTGATATCGTTAGGTTGCCTGTAGTTCGCGTTTCCACTGAGATTCCGCCAGCGACATTTCCGTCTGCTGGTCGAAGCTCAAAATGAGCCCTGTGGTTAGGTAAAGAAAGAAAATCTTTTAAAACAGTTGCCTTTCGCTTGAGGAGGGGTGGAGGGACCGTCGCATAGGGAGTTAGTAGTTATGGTAGTTTGGGTTTAAGGACCTAAGTTCCGTGGGGCCCTATGGTTAGTGATGTCTGAGAAGCGGTTGGTCCACTTTGGGTGGCGGGAAGCTGAAAGCGCGCGCGCTGGCTCTGTCTACGGGGGCGGGACGGCGGGCTGGGAGAGCCGTACGCCATTGGATGCTTTATACATTGGGCTTGGGATTTTCAGCCAATTAGAACGAGGTAACGAGCACCATCCGGACCAATCAGAGCGTACCCTTAGCCGTGGTTTTCTGCTTTGCTGGGCAGGTTATGCTAAGATAAGATTTGATGAACATTCCTCCAGGCTGGGCTCAGGTTGCTGGACAGTCTGTTCCCATGTCTCATTAACTACCTTTTCTGAGATTTTAAATTTCCTCAGCATTTTTCCCTTTGAATAGCAAGTAACTGGAAAAATTAGACTCAAAAGAAAGTCTAAAAATTAGAGTAAAAATAAACAGGAGTTTAAATGACTGAATATTAAAATATTTTCTTACTTTTATAGGTGTCATCTAGAGATTGAAAAATGGACGACATGGATTTTCGTTCAATGGACTTTAAAGGTATACAGCTTTACATGGTAATAAAGAAAATGTAACACTGTTTGATTCTATATCTAAGATCTTCTAAATGTTTTTTTTTCTGAATTTGATGTCTTTGTGGTATCCATAGCTTCACGTTTTCTCATTAATGTACCAGAAAAACAATGTAGATGTTTAAGACACTGGAACCCTTTTATAAACTAGTATAAGGAAATATAATTCACAATTCATAGCTTGCTTTCTCAAGGTTTTTTCCAGAATGCAAAATACTGTTGGTTTAATCTGAAATAGAAATTACTGCATTAAAAGTACATTAAAAAGTATAGCAAGGTCCTGGGCCTTTCCATAATTATCAGGGGAAAATAAATTATATCCTGTGTAGTTTTAGGTTTTAAGTATATTTGATTATATCTTTATTCTTTTGAGAATTGGTATCCATGGAGCATGTTCATGGGAATTCTTAATAAACAAAAGCAATTTGATTGATCAGAATACCAGATTCCTCAGCTATGCCAGATATGGGGGAATTTATGATATTTACAAAACGAAACTATGCTGTATCCAGGGTGGCTACCGATCTCTGGCTTTCAAAAGTTTAGGTCAATGTTTTTTTAAGATTTTATTTATTCTTAGAGAGAAGGGAAGGAGAGAGGGAGAAAAATATGTATGTGTGAGAGAAACATCAATAGGTTGCCTCTTGCAAGCGCCGCAACTGGACCGGCCTGGTAATCCAGGCATGAGCCTTGACTGGGAATGAACCAGGGGCCTTTTGCTCTACTGGACAACGCTCAACCAATTGAGCCATGCCCATCAGAGCAAAAATCAATGCTTGTCATTATAAAACAACAACAAAGCTCACTACCACCTGCTTTAAATTTTAATTTAGGCTATAGTATCTTAAAGATATAAACATAGAATAGAGATTATGAGTTTTAAGTATATGGTATTTGAGACGTATTTACATAAATATTTGAAACACAGACAAGTATGGAGAATAATATAATGAACACCAGCATATCCATCACTAAATTTTGTTGATCTTAACAGTTTGTCATGTATTTCAGATATTTCATGTTTTAAAGAACTCAAAGATTACATGTACTGGTTTTTCATCTTTTAAAGTTTTACATAAATTGTTTCATTTTATGTGATTTTACCTTCCTGTGACTTGTCTTCTTTTGCTCAGCATTATATTTTGGATATTTACCTGTATGAATATTTTAGCTGTAGTTCCTTTATTTCCACTGCTGATTAGTACTATTACATTGAATATAAGTGTACCACAAATCATTTATTCAATTTCTCTTACTGGGTATATATGTGTTTTAAATAGTTGCTATTACAAATAACAACAATGAACATTGTGCTTCAGAGAATTTAGCGGGAGCTTTCAAACATTTTTGACCACCACCCATGGCAGGGAAATACATGGCACCAGAAGTTTAATGAAACAGTTTTACCCTTATTACATGCAGTGCACCACAATATTTTCTTTTCTATGCTTTTGTTAATTAAAAAATGCTGGTTATAACCTACTAAGTTGATTTATTTCTTGAGCACTGGGGGGGGTGAGGCTCTAGGTCAGTGCTGTCCAATTGAAACATAGTGCAAACACAATTTTACATTTTGTAATAACCACATTAAAAAGGTTAATCAGATAAAGTTAATTTTAGTAATATAAATTATTTAGCTCAATATATCCAAAATATTATCATTTAGCATGCAATTAATATAAAAGTTATTAATGAGATAGTTTACATTTTTGGTAAAAGTTTGAAGTCTGGCATGTATTTTATACTTGAAGCACATCCCATTTTGGACTTGCCACAGTTCAAGTGCTTAGTAGTCACATGTATGTGGCTAGAGGCCACCCTACAGTGGCAGTGCTGTTGTAGGGCATACATTTAGGTAGAACTGCTGAATGTGGAACTGCTGGGTCAAAAGCTATCAGTATCTTTAACTTTATAAATATTGCCAAATTGATCTCTAAAGTAGTTTTAAGAATTTATATTCTCCCTTTTTCTTTTACCCATAATCTTGCTAATATTTGGTATTGTCACACTTAAAAAGTATTGCAGATATGAAATATGGGTGTCATTATTTTTAATTAACATTTATTTTGGAATAATTTTAGATTTACAGAAAAGTTTCAAAGATAGTGCAGAGTTCACATATACCCTTCAGCCAGTTTTATTTTCCCCTGTTATCATCTTACATGGATAATGTTTTAATTTCTATTTCCCTGATAACTGTTGAAGTTGGGTGTATTTTTTCTTAAAAATTTTTTTATCCTTACCCAAGGACATTGTTTTCATTGCTTTTAGAGAGAGAGAAAGGGGGAGAGAGAAACGTTGATGTAAGAGAAAAAACATTCATCGGGCCTCCAGTATGTGCCAGACAGCATCCTATGCACCCTGACTGGAAATCAGACCCGCAGCCTTTGGGTTACAGGGCAGCACTCCTGTAACCACTGAGCCACACTGGCCAGGGTGAAGTTGAGTGTATTTTCATAGGTTTGTTGGCTATTTGAGTTTTCTTTTTTGTATACATAACCTTTAGTCAAGTTTTGTAAAAAAGGACCACAAAAGGCCCATGTGATGGCCTTAGCTCTTTTTTTTTTCCTTCATAGGGAGAATTGACATAACATCCAACTTCTTGTACCAACAATTCCAATCAGTTTCATGGGCAAGAAGGAGTAGAAATTTGTTTAAGTTATACCCATTGGGGCTAAATAAGTGTATCTTTTTTTTTTTTTTTGCATGTTCTTCAACTGTTTAAAGATACTTATGTTCCCTGGAAAGTCTCTTCTTTAGATGAGCCATTCTCAGTTTGCTTACCCATTCCTCATATTACATGGTTTCTAGTCCCCTCATCATTTTGTGTGCTCTTCTCCGAACATGTTCTATTCTTTTCATGTTATTCCTTAAAGTCTGGTACCCAGAATAGAACACAGTTCTCTAGGTTTGACATGATCAGCACAAAATAATCTTTCTCTTTAGATTTGGGAGTGATGTGATCATCATTTTCTTTAGATAACAATGTAGCTAAGATTGAATTTTGGGGGTGGACAGTCACACCACACTGATGACTTATTTTGACCATTTTGCTTCTAAAAGACTCTCATTTTTAAAAAATACATTCTGCTGTTAAGCTATGTGTTGCCTGTCATGCATTGGTGCTGTTAATTCTGAAGATTTAAATGCGGGACTGTAATTTTTCTTTATGTTAATCCCATTGCTACAACTAGAGATTTAATTTTTGTTCCTGGTTATATCATCTTTGTTCTCTCTCAGCTTCTTCATCCAAATCATTGATAAGACAGTTAAATAGGACAGGGCCAAGGACAGAATGTTACGCCATTAAAAACCTCACTTCAGATTGGCATCAATCCATTAAGCAGCATGTTTGGGTATGCTTGCTCAACCTGTCTGGTTTGCTCTCGTCTCCAAAGTCTGGTGTCTAACTTGTTCTATACTTGATTTTTTTCCCTAGATTTAGTTTTTTCTGGTTTATCTCTTTGAAAGGCTCTTGGGATTCTCTGTACATGCACTTCTGTTACTAACTCTCCTGTTCCCTGCCCCCCCAACTTTTTTGAAATATCATTGACATATAACACTCTGTAGTGATTTTATGTATGTATATATTATTGTAAAATGATTACTACAAGAAGGTTTATTAACACATCCATTACCTCACATAGTTACAGGATTTTTGCAGGGGGTGGTGAGGAAAATGGGTGAAGGTGGGAAAAGGGGACAAATCTCCTGTTCACCTTTAAAAAATTTTATTTATTTATTTATTTATATTTTTTAGAGAGAGGGGATGGGAGAGAGAAAGAGATGGAGGAAAACATTGATCAGCTGCCTCTCGTACACGCCCAATCAGTCCAGGGATTGAACTGGCGATCTTTTGCTTTGTGGGACAGTGCCCAACCAGCTGAGCCACACTGGTCAGGGCTCTCCTGTTTACCTCTGAGGCTGCCTTCTTGAAGTTGACCAAAGTTTGATGTCACACTATGCTATCCTGCTCCTTACCTGCAGCCTCCAGGGATTTTAGCTCTATAGTACCTTTCCTTTCCCCTCCTATCCCTCTTTCCTTTCTTAGAAATCAACTTTATTGAGATATAATTTACACATATAATAAAATACACACATTTTAAGTGTACAGGGTGATACCTGTTTTTTGAGGGAGGAGCAAATGTAACCTGTATAACCACCATTCAGATCAAGAAATAGAACATTTTCAATTCAGAAAATTCCGTCATGCCCCTTTGTGGTCAACCTACCCTTCACATTTCACCCCAGGCATTCATTGTTCTTATTTCTATCACTGCAGATGAGTTTATAAATGAAACAATACAGTGTGTACTCTTTTTTCCTATAGTGTTTTTCACTAAGCATAATTGTTTTGAGATTCATCCATATAATTGCATAAGAGTAGTTAATTCCTTTTTATGGCTTAGTAGTGTTCCACTGAATGAATATATCACAATTTATCCATTTATCAGTTGGTAGACATTTTTGGTTATCATGAATAAAGTTGCTATGAATATTCATATATATGTTTTTTTAAAATGACTTAGGTTTTTATTTCTCTTGAGGGAAATACCTAGAAGTGGATCTGCTGAAATGTGAAGTGCCTTTGTAACCAGGTTTCAACAGACTGTCTAGGGTATTTCTTTCCTGAAGGACAAGTTTTGAAAGGCCCAAATTCTTAATTTAAGAAACAATAATAACTGTGCTGGAAGGTTTTCTAAAAGTGTCTCTCCTGATTCAGAAAAAAAGTTTCTCATCTGGGCAAGCACCAGGGACCATCCGTAAAGAAGGTGACGTAACATGGGAATAGCGAACAGTTGAGTGGTGTTAAAAGAATCTCGTGCTGCCCTAACTGGGTAGCTCAGTTGGTTAGAGTGTCTCCAATATGCCAAGGTTGAGGTTTGATTCCTGGTCAGGGCACATACAGGAATCAATTAATGAATGCATAAATGAGTGGAGAAACAAATTTCTCTTTCTCTCCATTACTCTCTCCAAAAGCAATGCATTTTTTAAAAAGTTTTTAAAAAATTCATGCCCTGGCTGGTGTGGCCCAGTGAATTGAGTGCCATCCTGCAAACCAAAGGGTCGCTGGTTCAATTCTCAGTCAAGGAAAATGCCTGTGTTGCAGGCCAGGTCCCCAGTAAGGGGCATGTGAGAGGCAACCACACATTGATGTTCCTCTCCCTCTCTTTCTCCTTGCCTTCCACTCTAAAAATAAATAAGTAAAATATTTAAAAAATAAAAATAAAAAATTCATACCAAGATAATTTAGCCCAGTTTTCCTTCTCTACATGAGGGTTGTTTCTTCTTAAAGAATGGCAACTGTTTATCAAATTTTGGAATTCCCTTTCCTATGGCTAATTTGGAGGCAATTCTCCTTTTTATAGATTTCTAATATTTTTGTATTTGTTATTATATAAATACTCTTAGGTCTATTAAAATATCCAAGTTTATACTTTCTTTTTCTTTTAAATCTATGATGACTTTTAGGGAAGTAGATATTAACTAATTGGTTTCATTGAATCTTCAGCATTCAGTCACAGTATATGCTCTAGGCAAGCGGTCCCCGATCTTGTTGGCACCAGGGACTGGTTTCATGGAAGACAGTTTTTCCACAGACCTGGGGGTGGGGTATGCTTTATAGCCTGCCACCAGATGCAGCCTAATTGTCACTTGCCACTCACTGTTAGGGTTTTGATATGAGTCTGCAAGCGATTGATTTATTATGGTCTCTGTGCAGTCAATACTCTCTGCTAATGATAATCTGTATTCAGTTCCACCTCAGATCATCAGGCATTAGATTCTCATAAGGAGTGTGCAGCCGAGATCTCTTGTATGTGCAGTTCACAGTAGGGTTTGTGTTCCTATGAGCATCTAATTCCACCTCTGATCTGACAGGAGGCGGAGCTCAGGCGGTAATGCAAGTGATGGGAGGTGGCTGTAAATACAGATGACGCTTCACTTGCTCACCCACCACTCACCTCCTGCTGTGCAGCCCTGTTCCTAGCAGGCCACTGACTGATGCTGGTCCGTGGCCCAGGGGTTGGGGACCTCTGCTCTAGACCAGCCCTGTCCAGTAGAAACATATTGTGAACTACAAATGTATTTTTTAAAGCATTCTTTTTTTTTAAATAATGTCATTTTTTTAGAGGGAGAGAAATGGGAAGAGAGGGAGAAAGAGGAAGAGAAACATCATTGTGAGAGAGAACACAGATTAGTTGCCTCTCGCACACCCTCAGCTGGGGACCTGGCCTACAACCCAGGCATGTGCCCTGGCTCAGAATCAAACCAGCAACCTCTCAGTTTGCAATCTGTTGCTCAATCCACTGAGCCATGCCAGCCAGGGCTAAAACATTCTTTTTTAAAAAAAGTGGAATGCTTATGAATTTGTATGTTATCCTTGTGCAGGGGGCCATGCTAATATCTGTATTGTTCCAACTTTAGTATATGTGCTGCCAAAGTGAGTACCAGGAATGTAATTTAAAAATAATTTCTAGTAGCCACATTTTAAAAGTAAAGAGAAACAGGTGCAATTTATTTTAATAATAACAATAATGATAATTTTAATACTATATTCTTAGCCCCACATATCAAAACTACTATTTTAACATGTAATCAGTATATAAAAGTGCTGATGTTTTGAGTTATAAACTATTACGGTTATTAAAAATTACTGACATATTTTATATTTTTTTATACTAAATCTTTGAAATCTGTTATTTTACAATGATAGTACATCTCAGTTTGCACTAACCATACTTCAGGTGCTAAATAGCCACACATGGCTGCCATGTTAAACTGCAAATCTAGACGAAACCTTTAGTAGGAAAACTCACTCAAAATAATAGACTTTCAACCCTGACAGGTGTGGCTCAGTTGGTTGGAGTGTGGTTCCATAACCGAAAGGTTGCATGTACAATTCCTGGTTAGGGCATATACCTGAATTGCAGGTTTAGTCTTCTGGTGTGTGTGATTCCTGGGTCCAAGAATAGGATCACCAGTTCTCACATGTAGGGGGTAGAGGAGGCATCCAATCGATGATTTTCTCTTTCATCCATCCCTCTCACTCTCCAACCCTCTCTCTCTAAAAAAGCAATGAAGAAATGTCTGCTGGTGAGGATTAAAAAAAAGATAATAGGCTTTCATTTATTCTTAAAGAACTTTGTTTATTTGGAAGCCTCCCTGAATTATTTTTTCCCATGCCTTTAAATGTCATAATGGATCCTCAGATTAAGAATAGCAGAGTTGTTAGGAAATGTGCCAAGAGAGGGTCACATAGTTGAGAGTCATAGCATAGTTTCTATATGGCTTGTGCAGAAATCTCATTGAGATACTTGGAGAGGTCACCCAGTATGCACATATTAGGTAGCTATAAAACAGTTTATGAAATAAAGAAGTGGAATAACTAACTGAATTTAACCTTCATAGTACATCATACAGTATGTTTCAAGCTCTGACCTCTATATACCTTTCTAATGGTGTTTTCTGTAACCTTCCTTTACCCTTTTCTCCAGCCATACATAACTATTTATGGTTATTTGAACCTGATGTGCTTTTCCACACCTCTGTGCTTTTCCCTCTGGTATGTTGCTTGGCAGATCTCTAACTTATCCTTCAAGGTCCACCTCAGATAGGACCCCAGTGAAGACTATCCCGTCATCCCTTTATCCCAAGTCTCAAATGGCAAGAGTTACTCAATTCTTCCTTTATATTCCTGCAGTATCTTGTATTCATGGCACTTACTACATTATATTGCAAGTTTTTAAAATTTAACTTTCCTGAATAGTGTGGTCCACTAGATGGCATAGACTGCCTCACTTATATTTGCATTCCTAGCAAGATGCCCTGTTTCTGCCCGATACCAGGTATCAAAAAAATGTTTGTTGAATTACATTTTATAAGGAGAAATGCAGACACTAGCCAGAGCAAAAAGAATGCACTTGTCTTGAATTCTGTTCATGCTGTGCTACCAATAGCTTTGATCTTGAGCAAGCAAGATAATTAACTTACTGATGCTTTATTTTATTTTTTTTATTCTAAAATTCTTTAAATTATTTTTATTTTTCAGTTACAGTTAACATACAATATTACATTAAATTCAGGTGTACACCCCAGTGATTAGGCATTATGTAACATAAGTGATCATCCCAATAAATCTCACACCCATCTGACACCATAATATAATTATTAGAATATGCTTGACTATATTCCCTATGCTATACTTTACACCCTCATGCCTATTCTATTACTACCAATTTGTACTTATTAATCCTTTCAATTTCTTCACCCAACTGCCCCACCCCCTCCCATCTGGCAACCATCAAAATATTTTCTGTATTTATGAGTCTGTTTCTGTTCTGCGTGTTCATTTATTTTGTTTTTAGCTTCAAGTGTTGCATGTCACTTGTTTCAGGTTCTTCCTGATAGCATGCTATAAATTTCCAATGAGAAAGCCTGAATTCAAGTTCTAGTTGCTACTTTCTTTGTATCACCTTTGAGAAGTCACTACACTTTGTTAAATATCAGTTTCCACATTTTATAAAATAAAAATACTTCCCTTACAGTGTAGATTGATGATTAAATGAGGATGCATATGAAAAGCTTTGAGAGTATAAAGCACTATGCAAATGTTAATTTTCATGTTATTTTTGTTTTTTTCTCGCTGAGGAAGTCGCAGATAATTATTGTGATTGGAAGTCAAACCTTGAATTGACCCTGGTAGGCCTTTGAGGTGCTTTGGCCTTTGAAATGACCGTTTGAGCTGATGGAAGTCACAGGGAGAGACTTGGCAGGACGGTTGATAGATTTTTTTTTTTTTTTGCCATGTTGTAGCAGAAGCTCACTGCCTCAAGGACAGGAAAATATTTATTTTCTATTCATATTCTACCTACAATGCTGTCTGCCTAATCAGAATTAATTGGTATTGATTAACACAATCTCAATGGTGTGACCCCGCCCCCCCATTTTAACTAGGATGAATCTCATTTAAAGTATATTGACTGAAACCATGTTTTAAATCATAGTTTATTTCAGTAGCTGGGAAGATAATTTAATAATTTTCTTTCAAAATGTACAATCTTGCTTGATATAACCTTAATATAGCATGTTATCTTCAAATCTCAAGAATAGGCTGTATTTATAGAAGCTCCTTTGTGAGCTTCTGCCAGAAACAAGTCTCCTTCATAGTTTAACTCAACCATTTAGCTATGTGATCTCCACTAGTTACCCAGCTTTGCTGACTGCATTTTACCCTAAAGATCTGTAGTACTGTCATTGCCTCAGCTGGTGTCAGTCAAATTGGTCAAGTAAATGACATTAAAAATATGTTTTGAAAGGACCAGAATTATTTTGACAAAGAATGAATTATATTAAACACTAAGAGAACATGCACAAATCAAAATGAATGTCTTCACCGTTTCTTATACTATGTGACCAGAAGTTATAATTGGTATTCTACTAAAATATTTCTGGAATTTTTTAAAGCAACTCAAACATGTGTATATATATTTTCTTTTCAAAATCATTTTAAGACATTTGTTTTTAAACAGTATTTGGGTTTTAAAAACATTTCAAAGCTTTCCTAATTTTTTAAAACTGAGGTATGATTGACATGCAACATTAGATCAGTTTCAGGTACACAACATAATGATTTGATATTTGTATATGTTGTGAAATGATCACCATACTAAGTCTAGTTAACATCTATTACCATACATAGTTACAAAGGTTTTTTTCTTGTGATGAGAACTTTTAAGATTTACTCTCTTAGCAACTTTCAAATATGCAGTACAGTATTAAATACAGTTGCCATATTGTACATTACGTCTCATGAATTATTTATTTTATACCTGGAAGTTTGTATCTTTGACTCTCTTCACCCATTTTGTCTACCACCTAAGCCTGATCCCAGGCTACAATCAATCTGTTCTGTGTCTAAGAGCTTGTTGTTTATTTGCTTGTTTTAAGATTCCACATATAAGTGAGATCATAGGGTATTTGTCTTTCTCTGACTCATTTCACTTAGTATAAACCCTCAACGTCCATCATATTGTCAGAAATGGCAAGATTTCATTCTTTTTTATGGCTGAATACTATCCCATTGTATATATTCACCACATTTCTTTTTTAAATAAGTCAAATTTATTGGGGTGACATTGGTTGGTACATCATATAAGTTTTAACTGTACAGTTTTGTAATGCAACGTGTATATTGCACTGTGTGCTCACCACTCAAAATTAGTCTCCTTCTGTCACCATATATTTGGCCCCCTTAACACTCTTCATCCTTCTCCCATTCCCCTTCCCCTTTGGTAACTACCATACTTTTGTCTGTATCTATGAGTTTCTTTGTTTGGTTTGTTTATTTGTTGCTTTCAGTTTAATATCCTACATATAGTGAAATCAAATGGTTCTTGTCCTTATCTGTTTGACTTATTTTGGTTAGCACAATAGTCTTAATATCCATCCATGTTGTCACAAATGAAACTATTTCATATTTTCTTATGTCTGAGTAGTATTCCATTATATATGTGTACATGCGCGCGCACACATATGTACATACACATGTGTATATATAATGCGTTTATGTATATAAGCATGTGTATATTAGTGCATACACATGCATGTATGTGCATGTGTGTATGCACACATAAGTATATGCATTATGTGCATGCCTATATACATATGTGTATGTATGCATACATTTATATAACAGGCATATTTATAAAATACATATTTAGGTATCGATATATTTATAAATATAGGTATATTTATGTATTTAGGTGTATAAGTATGTAAATATGTACATATACATATGCATATATGTATATGTACATATGCATTTATATATGTAATGTATGTATGTGTGCATATATATAAAGGGTATACCACATCTTCTTTATGCAATCATCCATTGAAGGATGTTTAGGTTGATTCCATACCTTGGCTACCATGAATAATGCTGCAATGAACACAGGGGTACATATATTTTTATGAATAATGTTTCCTAAATTTTTAGGTAGATACCCAGAAGAGGAGTTGCTGGGTCATACGTGGTTCTACTCTTAATTTTTTGAGGAACCTCTGTACTGTTTTCTGTAGTGGCTATACTCATCAACAGTGCACAAGGGTTCCCTTTGCTCTACCTTCTCTCCAACATTTGTGTTATTTCTTGTCTTTTTGGTAATAGTCATTCTAACAAGTGTGAACTGATATAACGTCAGTGTCTTGATTTGCATTTCTCTGCTGATTAGTAATGTTGAACATCCTTTCATGTACCTGTTGGCCTTCTGTATTTCTTCTTTGGAAGAATGTTTAGAAAGATCCTCTGATCCTTTTTTTAAATTGGATTTTTAAAAAGTTTGCCCTAGCTGATTTGAGTGCTGGCCTGTGAATCAAAGGGTCGCCGGTTCGATTCCCAGTCTAAGGCACATCCCTGGGTTGCAGGCCAGGTCCCCAGTAGAGGATGCATTAGAGGCAACCACCCATTGATGCTGCTTTCCCTCTTTTTCTCCCTCCCTTCCCCTCTTTAAAAAATAAACAAAATCTTAAAATAAAAGTTAAAAAATGAAAAAAAAATTGCTATTGAGTTCTTTATATATTTTGGATACTATCCCCTTACCAGACAGATGATTTACAAATATTTTCCCCATTCTAAACTTTCTTAATCCTGTTATCAATACAGGGTGGGGCAAAAGTGAGTTACAGTTGTGAGTATGTGAAACAATTTATTCCTGTATTATTTATTAATTATTGTATTATTTTCTATATGGACAACTGTAAACCTACTTTTCCCCCCACCTTATATTTTGAGCAAGGGCTGTACTATATATGCCTTTCAGCCTATTACTTACCTAATCTTAGAAGAGTCAAGATATAGTATGTCTTTTCACAAATTTATTGGTGTAAGGAAGCTAGAGATTCTTCTTTTTGTATATATTACTTAAGGTGTACAAATTATTTGTGGTGTGTTTTCCCTAATACTGCTGCTCATGCAGTGGGTAATAAAGATTCCATGAGCTGTAAGAAATTTTTGAATATATTTGAACATAATTTGCTTTGTAAAATCTTTATGTGAATCTTTTTTGATGTACAACTGAAAAATTTTCACTTAGCAGATTTGTTCATTGTAGCAGGTTAAATGGCAGCTTAAAATTTCTTTCAGAAGTTGCTCATTTAGTATTTTTATGCATATTAACCTTTTGGTAGTTGATGCTCAGGTATGTTTCAAAAATTACAGACGTCTAGGTTATGAACACTTCTGTTACATGAGTTTGGAAAACCCTCAATTTTGATAATATGAAAGGTATCAATTATAATTCTGTATCATGCTTGGATTTAAGGAATTCCATGCCTTAGTAAGATTCAGCACTATGGAGTATGGAGCTCAGACTGTTTAGAAAATGGTGACATCATTTGTACAGATCCAGTAACTGACTAATGTAGTCACTAATTGGGCATGTCATTTTTTTATTCTCACAGTAAGGTCAAGACTTCAGAGACAGGATAAGTTAGCTATGTCTGTGTAATGCTTGAAAATATTAATAAGTATTTCAGTTTTACAGGGCATGTATCTAAGCCTCCCGTCAGAACTTAAACCTTTTCTAGTTTTGCTGACATTATTTCTATTTTATAGTTTTAAGATGACCTATAATAACATTACTATTTGTGAAGTTAATGCATTTTACTTCCCAAGAATTAAAGTAATAATCATTATAAACAAATGACTCCCAGGGAATATAAATTTTATTTGAAAATTATACTCTACCTTCAGCTAAAAGAAACTTTTTCTCTAGTTTGGTTTTACTCTAAGGATCATTCACAGTTTCTTCATGTTATAATCATTTGACCAAATATCTAGGGACAGATTTCAAAATGATTTGCTATTTTCAGCCAATGGTGATAGCTTACATTACTTTTACCATTCATTGTTATTGCAGAAACTATCCAAAGCCTGGTAAAAAGAGATACTTCACCTGGCATACCTGAAGCAATTGATAAACTCTTCATGGACATAGGAAATATAAACAGAAAATCTATGGCTGAAATAAAGGATGTTCAGGTTGGTATAAAAATAATCTTGTTTGAGAACTGGCTTGTGTGGCTCAGTGGGCAGAGTGCTGGCCTGCGAACTGAAAGGTCACTTGCTTGTTGGATTCCCAGTGAGGGCACAGGCCTGGGTTGGGGACCAGGTCCCCAGTTGAGGGCGTGTGAGAGGCAACCAATTGATT
The DNA here is from genome assembly GCF_021234165.1 of Pteronotus mesoamericanus. Classification (NCBI taxonomy): domain Eukaryota; kingdom Metazoa; phylum Chordata; class Mammalia; order Chiroptera; family Mormoopidae; genus Pteronotus; species Pteronotus mesoamericanus. The sequence goes on along the minus strand of NW_026555108.1, from coordinate 4,875,799 downwards.
TATCTCTCACACATTGATGTTTTTCTCCCTCTTTCTCCCTCCCTTCCCTTCTCTCTAAAAGTAAATAAATAAAATCTTTTTAAAAAATTAAAAAAGTAATTTCGTTTGATAACTTTTGATTGTCTTTATAAGTAAAAATGATTATTGCTAAATACAAAGAAATCCAGGGAGAATAGTTTTAGAAACCAATGGAAAAATAGTTGTTCAAAGTGTAATATTTAATGTGTAACCTCTCCAGGCTTCAGTTTTCCCATCTGTTAAAGGAGAATAATAAAACCCACCTCCCAGGGTTGCAAATGGTGAACAAAATAGCATATTTAAGGTCCTGGCTACATAGAACTGAGTCACTAAATAATAGTTCTCTCTTCCTCACCTTTGCAGTAAAGTAAGAAACTACCTGGTAGCGGGGAACTCAGTTGAGAATAAGCTTTCTGGGGTGCTTTTGTTGGGGATATTTTTTATGGTGTTTAAATGACGGTCTGTCATTTAATTTGGAAATTGTCTTGAGGTTCTGAAACACTTTTGGGAATGTTTACTTTGGGCTAAGCCTTCCATTTTGGTGATTGCACATATGGAAAGGGGAGAGTAAAGTTTTTTTGTAAATATCTCTGTCTTTCTACATATAATAGCTTTATTTAGATGTAATCACAAACCATATAATTGACTCATTTCAAGTGTACAATTCAGTGATTTTTAGTATTTCACAGTTGTGTACCCATCACCACAATTTTAGAACATTTTCATCATCTCCAAAAGAAATCTTGTATCTGTTCAGAGACACTCTCCATTTCCTCCCCTTCCCAGCCCTAGACAACCTCTAATCTACTTTGTGTGTCTATGGGCTTGTTTATTCTGGACATTTTCTATAAATGGAGCAATACAGCATGTGGTCTTTTGTGACTGAATTATTTCACTTCAAGGTTCTTCAGTGTTACAGCATGTATCTGTACTTCATTACTTTTTAAAAAATACATATTATTTATTTATTTTTAGAGAGAAGGGAAATAGGGGAGAGAAACATCGATGTGCAAGAGAAACATTGATCGGTTGCCTTTTGCATACCTCCAGCTGGGGACCTGGCCCTCAACCCAGGCATGTGTCCTGACTGGGAATCGAACTGGCCACCTATTGGTTTGTGTGTCAATGTCCAACCCACTGAGCAACACCAGTCAGGGCATATACTTCACTACTTTTTTTTTTCCCTTTAGTTATATTTTACCGATTATGCTATTACAGTTGTCCCAATATTTCCCCTTTTCCGCCTCTCCCCAGCAACCCCCACTCCCTCAGGCAATCCCCACACCATTTTTCATGTCCCCATGGGTTATGTGTGTAATTTCTTTGGCTACTCTATTTCCTATACTGTACTTTACATCCTCATGGCTATTCTGTAACTACCTATTTGTGCTTCTTTAATTCCCTCACCTCTTCCCCCATTCTCCCACACCCCCTCCCATCTGGCAACCATCAAAATGCTGTCCTTATCCACGGTTCCATCTCTGTTCTTGTTTGCTTTTTAGATTCAGTTGTTGATAGATATGTATTTACTGCCAATTTGTTGTTCTTAGTTTTGATCTTTCTCTTAAATAAGTCCCTTTAGCATTTCATATAATAATGGTTTGGTGATAATGAACTCCTTTATCTTTACCTTGTCTGGGAAGCACTTTATCTACCCTTCCACTCTAAATGATAGCTCTGCTGGGTAGAGCAATCGTGGCTGTAGGTCCCTGCTTTTCATGACTTTAAATACTTCTTGCCAATCCCTTCTAGGTTGCAAAGCCTCTTTTAAGAAATCAACTGACAGTCTTATGGGAACTCCCTTATAGGTAACTAAGTGCTTTTCTCTTGCTGCTTTTAAGAGTCTCTGTTTATGTTTAACCTTTTGCATTTTAATTATGCTGTGTCTTGGGGTGGGCATCTTTGCATCCATTGTAATTGGGACTCTCTGTGCTTCCTGGACTTTGGTGAATTTCCTTCACCAAATTAGGGAACTTTTCTGTCATTATTCTTTCAAATAGGTTTCCAATATTTTGCTCTTTCTCTTCTCCTTCTGGCATCCCAATGTTGGGAATGTTGGAACACTTGAAGTTGTCCCAGAGGCTGTTTACAGTATCCTCTTTTTTTGGATTCTCTTTTCTTCTTGTTATGATTGGTTGATTTTTGCTTCCTTATGTTCCAAATCCTTGATTTGATTCTCAGCTTCATCCACTCTACTGTTGTTTTTCTGTGAGTTGTTCTTTATTTCAATTAGTGTATCCTTTATTTCTGACTGGGTCTTTTTTATGCTGCTGAGGTCTTCACTAAGTTCCTTGAGCATCCTGATAACCAGTGTTTTGAACTCTGCATATGATAGATTGTTTATTTCCATTTTGTTTAGCTCTTTTTCTGGAGTTTTGTTCTGTTCTTTCATTGGGGCCATGTTTCTGTGTCTCCTCATTTTGGCAGCTTCCCTGTGTTTGATTCTATGTATTAGGTAGGGCTTCTTTGACTCCATGTATTCATAGCATGGCCTAATGTAGTAGGTGTTTTATAGGGACCAGTCGCGGAATCTCCCCTACAACCCAGGCTGAGTACTCGAGGTGTGCCCTTCATGTGGGCTGAGTACACCCTCCTCTTGTAATTGAGCCTTGGTTGATGTTGGCACATCAATGGGAGAGATTTACCCAAGCCAGTCAGCTGCAAGGACTGGCTGTAACCACTGACCACCCACCTCCGACTGCCATGGAGGATCAGCTTTGCAGGAGCCCACCCCACAGAGTAGGACTTATTTCTGCAGGGCTCTGGCGCCCCTTCAGTATGTTGCTTGTGAGGTGGTTGGGTGGTGGTGTTTTGATGTGGTCTAAAACTGTCCACTGGGTTCCCTGGCTCTGGCGCCATCTGGCATAAAGCTACAAAATGATAAACAGGTGGCTGCTACTTGTGCTGGGTTTGGAGATGCCCAGGTGAGGTCAAGCTGTGAACCAAAGCTGTCTGCCCCTAGTGCCAGGCCTGGTGCCACTGAGTGAGAGGTACAGGGCTCACTGAGGCCAGATGCTGCTTCTTTGAGAGAATAGGATAATCTGAAGCAGGAGCTAAGAGAAGCCATTTGTATAGAAAAGCCACCAGAAACAGCTTGGGAGGGCCTGCAAGTTGGGTGGGGCATGGCCTCAGGGAATCACCAGGGTAGGGCAAACAGTGTGAGCCAGGTTGATTGAGTCTCAGATATGGTGCCTGCTTATTGGCTGTGTGAGGGGAGGGCTCAGGAAAGGAACAATGGCCTCTGGCAGCATTTTTGCCTGATAGAAAGCTGCTCCCCCAGCTCTCACCCTCATGCCAAATAATTTACTTCCTCTCTATATGTCTCTGCTGCCTTTCAAGCTGCTGCCCCTGTGCTCGAGTTCAGAGGGAATGAGTCCATGTAAGTCCATGCTGGTCCTTTAAGAGGAATTGCCTGGGACTCCTAAAGCCTTCTTCCTTGCGCTAAATCCCCACTGATTTTTACAGCCAGAAGTTATGGGGACTTTTCTTCCTGGCACAGGAACCCTGGGATGGGCAGCCTGGTATATAGCTGAGACCTCTTGCTCCTCAGGGGGCACCTCCACAGCCAAGATTTCCCTCCCAATTTTCAAGCTCCACATATCGATGTGGGACCAGGCCTTTCTACTTCTCTGCCCCTTCTAACAGTCTGGATGTGTTTTTTTTCCTTTCGGCTCCATAGCTGTAGGCCTTCCATTCAGCTGAATTTCATGCAGTTCTTAATGATGTTTGTTCTGTAGTTTATTGCAATTTTGATGTGGTTTTGGAAGGTGAGTACTATGTTTACTGACACTACTATCTTGGCGGTAAGTCCTGAGTATATATCTTTATTTAGCATTTTGGTAAGTACTAAAAGTACTGCATAAGACATGATCTTTTTTTTTAATCTTCACCAAGGATATATTTATTGATTTTAGAGAGAGGGGAAAGGAGAGAGACACAGAGAGACAGAAACATCAATGTGAGAGAAACATTGATTGATTGCCTCTCATGTGCACACTGGCTGGGGGGTCATACCTGCAACCTAGGTATGTGCTCTGACCAAGGATCGAAATCACAGCCTTTTGTTGTACAGCATGACGTTCTGACCAACTGACCACCTAGCCAGGGCTGAGACATGATCTTTGATATTTAGGAGCCTAGTTTGGAAATATGACTAATAACTAAAATAAAAAATAAATGATACAAAATAGTATAATTAATTGCTCAATTGTGTGAAACTCAATGAATACAGGAATTCAAGGAAGAGAGAGATCAGTGTAGACTGTAGTGGTTGCTGAAAACATCATGAATATTACCAGTGAAATTGAACTGGATTTGAGTTATGTAAAGAGAATAGGAGGAGGTATATTAGGCGAAGTCAACAGTGAATAAATAGGGCCCTGGCTGGTGTGGCTCAGTGGATTGAGTGCCAGCCTGCGAACCAAAGAGTCATGGTTCAATTCCCAGGCAGGGAATATGCCTGGGTTGTGAGCCAGGTCCCCGGTAAGGGGCATGTGAGAGGTAAACCACACATTGATGTTTCTCTCTCTCCCTCCTTTCCCCTCTCTAAAAATAAATTTAAAAAATCTTTTTAAAAAATGAATAAATAGAAATGAACAAGTTGTGTTCATAGGACAGTGAGACAGTTACTGTGACAATGGGTAAATTTTGGGGAGGAAAAGTAGAATATGATTATATTACTAAGGACCTATAAATGACCCACAATAGTCACATAAGCATAAAACATGCAAGGAAAAATATATCATTGGAGGTGGACAGTATTTTGACTGGCTAAGAAAATGTTTCTCTTGTCTAGGTTGAAGAAATGGCAATAAACCTCTGGAACTGGGCAGTTTCCAAGAGAGTTGGTTTGGATGTAAGTGGAGAGCAGAGAGCTAAATGTACGTATATATTTTGTGAATCATTGTGAGGAGTATTTTTGTAATACATCAGGTTGTGTTCCTGTATTTTAAATAAAATTTTGACCAGTTCTTAGGTGGAAATTTGTTAAAACAAGACTTAAGCAAAACAACCCATAAACAGGTTACTTAAGCAAAAAGCTTTCATCAGTTTTATGATTTTTCAGAAATTAGCTCCATATTAATAAAAGTTTAAAAGCACCACTGCAAGAAATCGTCTGGTGGTGAACAACAAAGATGATTAAAGGGTGGTAAAATGAGAACTTGAGGAAGCGTTAAAAGACATGGATTATTTTCCTTGGAGAAGATATGATCTGGATTCTGAAGTACCATCAAATAGTAGTTTCCTCTCTCCATTAAAAATAGAAAAGAAAATGTTGCTATGTGAGGGATTTAGATTAAAAAATCTGCAATGATTAGTGTCCTCATGAGGTTGGTTGATGAACATTGGACTGAGTTACTGAGAAACACTAGAGAAGTTTTTTCTACCTGTGAGAGCAAACAAAAAGAGCAACAACAAGACAAAAACCCCAAACCAAACCCATCTGCTTGGATGCATTAAATGTGGTTCACTGGCAAAGTTCTAGTGCTTAAGCTAAATGGGCAGGGCCTAATGTGCTCGCACTTGCTGCTTTCCAACAAGGATAGTGACAGTTGATGCCATTTTAGAAATTATATTGCCCAGTTATGAAGGATATATTGAGACAATAACCCAAAAAGGGAATCTCTGGACTGGTTTACTTTGTAAAGACAGGTTTTATCTGTATGTGACAAATAGAGTTTATTACCAAGTATTTATCTTTATGAATATAAACAAAACTGTATACAGCTTCAGTGTAGGTTTAGGGTAATTAGTGGTCAATAAAGTCAATTATATACTTACTCATTAGCCCACTCCTCCATTAGAATGTTTTTAGACAACAATTTTACCTCTTTAACTCAGATAAATGTTCATATCAGTGTTCCTAGGAGCCTTAGATCCTGTAGTTATGGGGAGGGAAGAGTTAGAAATTTATCCATGGAGAAACTTTTTACACAGGTGAACTGTGTGATATTAAAATACATTAATTCTAAACTCCCACCATTCTGCATATTAAGGAATATTGCTGTGGCTGTTTTTCACTGCTTGTCACATAGTAGCGATTTGGTATGTGAAGTGGGAGCTGCAGACCTAGGACCTTTCTCAGTGTACTGACTGTGCATGTTGCAGTTCTTAATCAGATATTTGGGCGCTTATTTTATATACATATAAATACACATACACACACATATATAGTACTTTTAAGATACAGTAGAAAACAGGATGTAGTGCAGGAAACCGTTATTTTGAAATAAAAGTTTTATTTCAAAAATATTATGTTGAAAGATGTTTTGTCTCCTTACAAACAAATTCAGTGTGCCTGGATTATGTTGTGTGACGAAAAAAGTCATCAAGATTTATATGCTACCATTTCTATTACTGGGAAGACTTATGGAACAATGAAAAGAAAGAGGAAAGCCAGAATAGAAGAATTATTTGTAAATTTTAGTTTTCGACCTGTTGCATTTAAGGTAACAATAAGGTTGGAGGTCTGAGAAAGGTCAGGTTGCCTGTAGATTTGGTAGTTATTCACATGGAGGTGATTATTGAAGCCACAGGTGTAGTTGAAGTCTCTGAGGGAGAGAATAAAGAGCAACAGTTTTTTTAAATTGATTTTTAGAGAGAGGAGAGAGAGCACGTGCGAGTGAGTGCGCACAAGACATCCGTTTGTTGTTGTTCTTATTTGTGCATTCATTGGTTGATTCTTGTATGTGCCCTGACTAGGGATTGAACCTGCAACCTAGGTGTATCAGGACGATACTCTAACTGAGCTACCTGGCCAGGGAAGAGTAACTGTTTTTTAATATTGATATAAATAAAGATCACCTGTGGAACTTACTTACACTACAGATACCTAGGCCCCACCTTTGGTGGTTTTGACTTACTAGGTTTAGGATGAAAGATGGGTATATCTGTAATTTGAAAAAAAAAATCTCAGGAATTCTCATGCTTACCAAATTTTAAGAACCAATGGCGTTGAGAGAACAGAGTAGTGAGATTTTTAACCTTGAGTCTTCCAAGTCTGGGAAGAAAAAGAACAAGGGTAGGAGACCAAAAGAAAGTCAGAACATTCTAGACTCACTACCCACTTATTGAATACATAGTTCTGATAGGGTTATCATACCATGTTATGGCAGGCAGTAGGTGAAAGGGACAAGGTAATACTCAGAACAAAAGTACTTGGCAAATGTTATGCTTGAGGATATGGGAAGGAGTGGGTAAATGAACAAGAAAAACAAAGAATTCACAAATGCCAGAGATTACAACACCATGTGTTGTCTAAAGTCAATTCAAATATCAAGCTGTGGGCACTGATGGAGCAGACAGAGTAAGGCAGATCTAAGGAGTCAATCAGCAGGCACCTATCCGAGATGTTTGTAATATAGAGGGGCCAAGTATGGGCTGGTGAGAAGACAAGGATATAGCAACAGCAACAAAGAAAAAACATCTTTATACTGAAGGAGCATGCTGTCTCAGCTTTAGCTGCCTTTGGCCTGAAGGCTTGTTGGTGATAAACTATAAACAGCTGGATCAGGAATGTGGGGATGGGAGCAAAGTTCTTAGGCTAAGACATTTCCCACAGAGGGACACTGTTCAAAGCTGTGAGGTCAAGGAAGTAATATTTTTGAGAAAGGTTATGATCACTGTGAACTGTCACTTGTGAAGTCAGGGAAGGTGATCTTTGGTAGTGCAGTTTTAGCAAAGTACAGCTGCAGAAACATTGCAGGGGCTTAAGGAGATGAGTGAATGGCAAGAAAATAGAGGTAGCAGATAGACCATTCAATTCAAGAAGTTTGGCAATGACAGGAAGAGGAGAAATAGGATGGAAACTTGAAGCACTGTGGAGTTGATTATTTTTTTCAAGAGAGATGGATGTATTTGAAGGTAGAGAGAAAGGGATAAATTGAGACGGAGGTACTGAAGGTAGCTTTGGAGAGGGGAAATAATTGAGAGATCAGGGTCCTTAAGAGTACTGAAGAATTAGTAATCTTTGGAAAAAATAAAGGAAACATTTTAAAAACTGGAAATGCAAGATGGTAAATATGATTATTAGTTATTATACTGAAAGATTTTTTCAGAAATAAATTAATTTTGTTAAGGGATGCATACATTTTACATTTAATGATGGATAATAAAAAAATCTATCTACTTCAATTACCCTGTAATTTCAGCTGGCAAATCTCTTTTCAAGTGAATATTAATTAAAAATGATAGCATAGGTAGAGTGGCTGCTGAGACCTAACATCAAGGCAGCTAGTTCAGTTATATGTGAAGTCATCCTTTAAAAAATTGGTTATGTTTTATGATGAAAGAAACTACACAAATAAGGAGGTTACAATTATTAAAACTTTCCCATTTTCAAGGGGAAATGAAGTGTATCATGAAGATATCTGTGTTTTCTAAATTATATTTTAAGAACTTTTACGTCATCTATAGCAAAGAATATATTTAGAAAGTTTCAATTTTAGGAGAATAATCCACAATTACCCTGATGTTCAGAAATTTTGTCAGATGTTGAATAGCTTCAGATTCCAGTTCCACTTAGAATTATTTTGCTGCTAGTATATACAAGAGCATCATGTGGAATGAGGTATCTTCAGTGAGTCTTTGGGGCTTAAGAGCTGCAGAAATTAAATTTTGAAAATTCAGTATCTTTCTGAATAGATTTCTTTAAGCAAATAATTCATTTGATAAATTTCAGATCATTTACTTTTGATAATTGATTTTAAAAAACCCTTTAAAATTCTTATTTTTAACAACAATACTTGTTTCACTTAACATCTCCTTTCTCTTTGTAGGTTTATATAAAAAGAGAATGAATGCTTTGTGTTTATGGGTGTCTAATTACTGTTTTGCAGTACGACATGTTGCTTGCAAGTTGATATGCATGTGTGAAAGCGCAGATGCTCCAGAAGAAGTTATTCACAGACGGATTTTGGTAAGTCCTAATTAAGTGAGGACAAAGTGCAGATGCAATGAGATAGTCATTACTTCTATGAAGACGGTTGAAGTTAGAGTGAAGTTAGAACCTAGAAGGGGTCATAACCTTTAGTGTATTCATGTTCCTTTTAGGATAATTATATCTATTAAAATTGAAGGTCTCAACGGTGCTATAGTTTTTATTATAGTGGTTCAGCGGACTAAAAATTGAACTTATAATTCAAGATTTATGAAAAGTAATGTAAGTAATAAAAAGTAATAGTTTTCTGATCCATTCCTTTCTACCCTCTGTTTTGCTTCCTAGAGGCAAGTATGTATTTTCAGTGGAAAGTATTTTGCCAGTGTTTTAAAACAATATTTTATTGAAAATATCAAATGTACACACAAAATTGATTGATTCCCCTATTTACTCATCATTTAACTAGAATAACCATCAACATATGACTGCTTTTGTTTCTTCTATATCTCCTCCAACAGCAAACTCCCATGGGTTATTTTGAAACAAATCCAAAATATATCATTTCATAATTATTTCATAATTATACCCATAATTACTTCAATATATGTTTCCAAAATACAAGGTATCTTTTTTATTCAAACCAACCCAATATCCATTATCATACCTAATAAAATTTAAGAGATTTTCTAAAATTATAAATACCCAGTATCTCCTGCCCTGCCTGCCTTCTCCTTCTCCCCACCTCCACTTTGTTTCTTAGAATCAGAATTAAAGAAAGCCCACACCTCGTATTTTATTAATAGCTCTCTTTTTTTTTAATCTACATCTTTCTCCCCCCGCCCACTTAAAAATCTGTTGAATAAATTTATTCATTGAAGAAACCAGGTTGTTCATAGAGTTTCCTAAATTTTGGATTCTGATGACTGCATCCACAGCTTCATATAATATAGTCCTCTATACCCTGCTTTTCCTGTACTGGTAGATTTAGAAGTTTGATCTAATTCAGGTTCAGTTTTGTCAAGAATAATTCATAGACAGTATGGTATACTTGCATCAGAAGGCACTAAGTTCTGCTTCTCCCTTTTTTTTTTAAAAAGATTTTATTTATTTAATTTTAGAGAAGGGAAGGGAGGGAGAAAGACATGGAGAGAAACATCAATGCGTGGTTGCATCTCATGTGCCCCCTCCTGAGGACCTGGCTTACACCCTAGGCATGTGCCCTGACTGGGAATCGAACCAGTGACCCTTTGGTTCACAGGCTGGTGTTTAATCCGCTGAGCCACACCAGCTTCTCCCCTTTTTCTTGTGTTAGTATCCTTGGATAATTTTTGTTCCAAGATCCATTATTTCTATAAGGGTTTGCATATTCTGAATTCTGTATTTCTTCTTTGTTTATTAACTGAAATAGAAAACTTCTCCTCATCAACTCTTTGGTTACTCTGAAGTATACTTTTACAGGAAAGACAGTCTTGATTCTTTCCCTTTACTTAGCATTTTCAGGATAATGAGTTGGTTCTCCAACATCCTTAAATTATGAACAAATAGGTTTTTAAAAAGTATTATTGTGAACTCATGGATTTTAACATTTAATGAATTTCAATCCATTGGATTTATTATTCTTATTGAAGAACAGCATCCTGTCTTTGGCCAGAAGGAGCCTCTTTAAGTGATGATGAGTCCTTTTGACATAACCCCAGTAGTCCTTAATAGTTTTATTTGATTTTTGATATTACGAGATATCCAGTAGTTTCTGCCTTAGACCTAGAATCAGCCATTCCTCCAAGATGTGGGACAGTGCTCGGCCAACTGAGTCATGCTATCAGGGCTGAATGTCTTTATTTCTTTCTCTTGTGTGATTGCTTTGGTGAGGACTTTTAGTACTATGTTGAATAACAGTGGTGAGAGTGGGTATCTTTGTCTTGTTCCTGATTTTAGAGAAAAAGTTTTTAGTTTTTCCATTCATTATGGCTTTAGCTGAGTGTTTATCATGTATGGTCTTTATTATGTTGAGGTACTTTTTTATACCCATTTTATTGAGTGCTTTAATCACAAATGCATGTTGTATCTTGTCAAATGCTTTTTGTGCCTCTATTGATAGGATTATATGATTTTTATTTTTTATTTTGTTAATGTGGTATATCACACTGATTGATGTGTGTATGTTGAGCTGTCCTTGCATCCCTGGAATAAACCCCACTTGATCATGATATAGTATCTTTTTAATGTATTGTTGTATTCAGTTTTCTAGTATTCTGATTAGAATTTTTATATGCACGGTCATTAGAGATATTGGCCTGTAATTTTTCCCTGTGTTGTTCTTGGTGAAGACCAGACTGTCTGCGGCTCCTGTCTCTGCCCTTCCCCTCTTCCTGCCTCCCTTGCTTGTTCTGAAACACCCACCTTCCAGTATCTCAATGCATGGATCCCTCAGATGTGTTTGTGTGTTAAGCATGGAATCCTTTGTTCAATTATATTTGTCCAACTTGTAATTTTAAGGGGAGAAACCAAGAGATGTTTTCACTCTGTCATGATACTGATATCATTTTCAATTAATCTTGATTTATCAGCTTATATGGGATCTATTTTTCCTGCTATGAGAGATGAAAATTTATCTCTTATTTTCTAATATTGCCTCCCCCTACTCCCTTTGGTTTTTTTAATTATACTATTTTTATTTATCTGAAGGTTACCTTTTAAAACTTTAAATAACATCAAAATTTTATTTCTTTCTAAGTCATTTTTGGAGAGGATGTCTTTACTTTTCACTCTGTGAGGATGTTAGTACTTTTATCATTCTCTCTACCTTTCCTCACCTTTAACCTTCTAACTTCTGTCACCTTTAACATTTGCATTTTTGGGTTTGTTGATTCAGGGAATGAAAACTAAAAGGACAATCCTATTGGTTGTGACTACTATTTAATTCTGTGGATAAAAATGGTATTTCTCTTTTTCTCTTTTTCGTTTCATTTTTTCATTCATAACTTAGACATATAATAAGCATTGTTCCTACTGTTCCCCCCAAACTCCTCAGGATCAAGTTTATAAACTGTTTGTTATAATTTTTAATTTCAAGAGATCAGAGGTCTGCATAAGTTTTTTAAAAAATATTTTATTGACCTTCTATTATAGCTGACCCAATTTTTTCCCCTTTGCCTTTCTCTGCCCAGCACTGCCCCAACCCCCTGCTCCCACAGTCAATCCCCACCCTATTGTCCATGTCCATGGGTCATTCATACATGTTTCTTGACTAGTCCCTTCCCCTTTGTTCCCCCATTTTCCTCTTCCTCCCTCCCTTCTGGTCACTGTCAGTTCTTTATTCCCTTGTCCCTAGTTCTGTTTTGCTTCCTTGTTTGTTTTGTTGACTAAATTCCACTTTGTGGATCATATGGTATTTTATCTTTTACCACGTAGCTTGTTTTCACTTAGCATAATGCTCTCCAGTCCCATCCATGCCTTTGAGAAGGGTAGGAGCGCCTTCTTTCTTTTTGCTGTGTAGTATTCCATTGTGTAAATGTACCACAGTTTTTTAATCCACTCATTTACTGATGGGCACTTAGGCTGTTTCTAGCACTTGGCTACTGTAAATAACGCTGCTATGAACAATGGGGTGCATAGGTTCTTTTGAATTGGCGTTTCAGGATTCTTAGGTCTTTATTTTCCATCTGCTTACTCTCTTAATACTATTTCCTCAGGTATTCTTCTGTTTGTTGAATGTGTTGTCCTTTCATGGTATTCGTTCCCTCAGCTATTTGGTGATTGTTACTCATATTTGACTTGAGATTCCCTGATAATTTTCTGTACATACTGTGTCACACTATTTAATGTAACTTGAATCAAGTAGCTGATGGAGAGGTAGGTCTGGATGACCTGTGTTGCCAGCCACCTGAAAAATCTCCAGCCTTGGTGATTGCGCTCACAGTTTCTTGCTGGGTGAGAGAGGAGTAGATGCCTCTTAGGGGAAGCTAACTGCCTGATATTCCTACTGTTTACATTCAGAATGTTTCCACATTTTTCATTTTTGTGCATATTTGGGATGGTGGTTTTTGCCTCATCCCATTTGCTGTTGACTTTTCAAAGGTTTCTCATTAATTTGGGTCAGCTGAAAATGCGCCTTATTTTCCAGGACTCTTATCAAATAAGTAACATGTGTATATCTTTTCTCTTACTTACAGAGAATATACATAAATTACTAGAAGTTATATATATAAATATATGATATATACAATGTAATGTATATATAGTATAATATAGCATGTCTAGGAATTTATAGCTTATAAAAATTTTTACTAAAATTATAGTATATATGCTATATATAAATTTATAGTGAAATTTATAACATACACTGTTTATAGTATATACTGCTTTTCTAGGGGTTTATAGTAGAAGGGTGCCTGTAGTGTGTGCTCAGTTCTTCATATTGATTCAGTTCTTATTTGCTTCCATAACATTTGTGCATGTCATATATCAACTATGTATTTACATGTCTGTCAGTTTCAATACTGTGAGCTTCTTCAGGGTGCTTGTCATTTAAAAGATACTTAATAAACAATTGTTAGGTTAATGAAAAAAAATTTAAAGATTTTATTATTTATTTGTAGAGAGGGGAAAGGAGGGAGAAAGAGAGGGAAAGAAACATCAATGTGTAGTTGCATTTTGTGTGCCCACTGCTGAGGACCTGGCCTGCAACCCAGGCATGTGCCCTACAATGGAAATCAAACTGGCGACCCTTTGGTCTGCAGACCAGCGTTCAATCCACTGAGCCACACCAGCTAGGGCAGATTAATAAAAATTTTATTAGAGCTATAATTTAAAGCTAGAACCCAGTTGTGTTGACATAGAGTTTAATGTTTCTCATGTAACTTTCTTCACATGAGGTATTAATTTTTCAGAATTTTCCTGTCTAAATTTTCCCAATATTTTCTTTTAATATTTCCTTTGAGGATACATTTTCAAATCTGTTAATTTTTTATTATTGCTTAAGACCATTTCTCTTAAATTACAGAATTGAAAGCATTCAAAACTCTAATAAACGTTGACTGTTGCCTTTTTGCTTTCTGTGGATTGCACTACTGAATATGGACATAAAATTAAATATTTTCTCCAGTACCCTCCTAAGTAAGTCTGGAGAAGGTGTGATTTAAAAAATTTTCTAATTTCTTTCTTCCAGATGAATATGAAAACAGGAAAGGAGTGGGTGGATGTTGGAAATGGAGTGATCGCTGATGAATTTTTTCAAGCTGCCATAGATGTAAGTTACCACTGATTTTTAAGCTGTAGCAATTATAACAGTTGTGGTGTTTCTCATTTTACATAATATTTGGTCTTGTTTTTCAGGGTCTGGAGCAATTTTATGCCAAATTAATGGAGAATTGCTCTTCTGAACCCACAGTGGCTACACAGAAGTGTGCTGTGGAGAGGGATCTTTTCAAAGTGTTTTCTTACCAAGCAGAGTCAGTAAGTATCATAGTCTCCACGACCTCACAGTGTGGCATTCTGTATATGTAAATGAAAAAAGTGATGATCTATAACGTATTAGAAGAAGGTGAGGTGTCATTGGCCTTTCATAAAAATGTATTTGATTTTTTTTTTTAATCTCTGGTATCTGAAGGTAACATTACTGATGGCAATTGGTATCTATGTCAGGGTGGATGCAGTTGGAAAGACTGATATATAACTAAACATCATTTTAACCACTGTATGTAATATCTATTATTTATTTATGGCAGTAGCCTCTACTTGAAACGCCCATCTCTGTGACTCTTTTACATCCACAGCCTGGCTAAAAAATGTGCCTAGTAAGAGCCTTTCCATTTGCAGTTCTGGGCTTTTTTTGCTGATGATTTCTCAAAGTCTGCTGCTATCACCCTGGTTGGTGTGGCTCAGTGAGTGAGTGTCAGACTGTAAACCAAAAGGTCGCTGATTGGATTCCTGGTTCAGGACCCATGCCTGGGTTGTGGTCCAGGTCCCCAGTTGGTGGTGTGCAAGAAGCAACTGATTGATGTTTCTCTAGCACATTGATGCTTCTCGTCCTCTCTTTCTCCCTCATTTCCTCTAAGAAATAATTAAAATATTTTAAAAAATATTAAAACTTGCTGTTATCAGTGTTCAAAGTTGTACTTTACCTCTGTTTGGCTGCTAGTTTCCTCCTTTAGTCACCATCAGTTAGGGGTACATTTTCAGTTGACACAATGTAAGCCATGATGAGTTTGTGCTCTGTAATTATATAATTCTACAAATGAAAGAGACCTTAAATATCATCTAGTATAATCATCTTATTTTATTTTAACATATTTATTGAAGTATAATTCATATACTGTAAAGTTTACACATTCAAGATGTATAATTGAATGGATTTAGAATATTCACAGAATTATGCAGTCTTGGCCACAATCTAAGATTGAAGCATTTTTATCACCCCAGAATGAAACCCCCTATCTATTACTAGTCACTCCCCATTCCTCCTGATCCCAGTCTAGCAATCACTAATCTACTGTCTCTATAGATTTACCTCTTCTGGACATTTCATAAAAATGAAATCATAACAATAAGTACTCTTTTGTGATTAGCTTCTTTCACTTAGCATGTTTCCAAGGTTAATCCATGTTGTAACATCAGTATTTCATTTTTTTATTACTAAATAATGTTCCACTGTATGGATATACCATGTTTTGTTTACCCATTCATCCATTGATGAACATTTGAGTTGTTTTCAATTTTGAGCTATTATGAAAAATTCTACTGTGAACATTCATGTACAGATTTTTGTGTGTACATGCTTTCATTTCTCTTAGATACATACCCAGGAGTAGTATTGCTGAATAACATGGTAACTCTATCTTTAACATTTTATGAAACTTCAGGACTGTTTTCCATAAAAAGGATTAGATTTAGAAAAGTAGAGAAGGGGCACAGTGTATTCAGACAGAGTAAAGGCTTGAGCAGGAGCAAAGTCGTATAGGCAGGAATGTGCATGTCTTTCTTAAGGAATGTTGAATGACCAGTATTTGAAGGAAAGTACTTGTGTGAGGACTAAGTCTGGAGAGATAAGTTGGGTCAAGTTGAGAAGCCTCAATATATGTCTTGGAAAAATTACTTTTTCAATTTTCCTAAAGGCACTGGGGTAGTTGAAGGTTTTGGGGAAGAGGTAAGGTGACACAAAACAAAGAGCAATCTGGCCATAGTGATTAGGATGGATGGAAAAAGTGACTAGAATGGAGGCATGGTGTAAGCATGAAGTGATGAGAACCTGGACTCTAGTAGTAGCAATAACAATGGGAAGGAAGGTAACAGATATAGAAGATACTGTAGCAGAAGCAAGAAAGCATTTACACTCTGTGAGAAGGTCTGAATCACTCAGTCCTTGGAGGCAGGAAAGGGAGGATAATAAGAAAGCTGATTCATTCTGCAGTTACATGTTGGGGAGGGTGTAGTAAAAAATAGCAAACACAAAGAACGGATGACATATGAGAGATGAAGGAGGACTAGACCAGTGAGAAGAGAAGAACATTTCAAAGAAAATGGGATGATCAGCAGTGGCCAGTGCTCCAGAGAAATAAATGAAAATAAGGTGGAAGAAAAGGCTATTGGACCTGACATTTAGGAAGAAGATAGTGGCCATAGGAAATAATTTTAATAGAAAAATAAAAGTGGAAGACATAATGTAGGAGTTGAAAGGCTCAGTGGATGGTGAAGCAATGGAAGAAGTTAGTACTCTCCTGGTCCATTCATGTTGTTGCCGTGAGGTCAAAACTATTTTCATAATAATTCTAAGACATTATTAGCCTTTTTTTGCTCTGTTGACATTTGTACTGGTGGTGCAAAAGCAATGGTGGGTAAAACTTCTGACACTTTTAAAAATATTTTATTTATTTTTAGAGAACAGGAAGGGAGGAGGAGAGAGAGAGAAACATCAGCGTGTGGTTGCCACTTGTGTGCCCCCTACTGGGGACCTGGCCCGCAACCCAGGCATGTGCCCTGACCAGGAAAGGAACCAGCAACCCTTTGGTTTGAAGGCTGTAGTTCAGTCCACTGAGCCACATTAGCCAGGGCTAGAACTTCTGTCACTTTTAACATGAACCAAGACAGTGGCACACCCTTTACTAGTAGTCATTGTGTTCTTCACCGCTACAGACTTGCAGTAAAAAGAACTCCAGTATTAACTTAAAAAATACCCCTGTGATTTGGTTTAAAAAATTGATTTTATTAAATCTTGAAATTTGAGTATATATTGTTTTAATATATGTAAAGAAAAAGAAAAAGAGCACTTGTGCATAGTGAAGTCCAATGGTTGTCTTCAGGAAAGGCCCTTATGTGATTGTTTGACTTTGAGCTGAATTAACTACTTCTGTTTTCACAGAATACCATTTTTACTGGAAAGAATGACAGATAAATTTGTTCATTCAGACTTGAGTATCTAGCAGACATTTTCATAAAAATGAATGAAGTGGGAACGTGATGTTAAGGAAAGCACTGACAGTAGTTGTTGTCAGCGATAAAATTTAATTTTTAAGTAAAAATTAGAATTTTGGAAAACTTGTACCTCTACTATGAACTTGACATCCTCCAGATACGTAAACTTTTATGATAAAATCGACAGTGATATTAACTAATGTGATTTTTAAAAACTTTATTTTGAAAAAATTAGAGATTCACAGGAAGTAAAGAAAATTCTGGTGTACCTTTTGCCCAGTTTCCCTCCATGGTAACATCTTGTATAAATGTAGTGAATTGTCAAACTAGTAAACTGACATTGGTACAATCCATAAAGCTTGTTCATATTTCACCAGTTTTACATCAACTTGTGTGTGTTCCTATAGTTCTATGCAGTTTTACCACTGGGATAGATTCATGTAACCACCACAATCAAGACACAGAACAGTTCCATTACTAAAAAGATCCTTTGTGCTTTCCTTTGGAGTTATATCCAATCCTCCAACCCCAGTACCAGGCAACCAATTACTTATTCCCGACCTCTATAAAATTTGTCACTTGGAAATGTTATATAAATGTATATAACCTTTTGGTAGTGGCCTTTTTAACATGGCATGATTCCTTTGACAGTCATCTAAGTTTTGCGTATCAACAGTTTGTTCTTTATTTGTAATATTCTATAGTGATATAGATGTACCAGTTTAGCCGTTCACTGTTGAAAGAATTTGGGTCGTTTCCAGTTTTTGCCTATTGCAAATAAAATCGGCATGAACATTTATGCACAGGTTTTTATGTGGACATAAAATTTCAGTTCTGTTTGTTCATTAGATTCCACATATGAATGAAATCCTACAGTATTTGTCTCTCTCTGACTGGCTTATTTTACTTAGGATGTTTTCCAGGTCCATCCATGCTGTCACAAAGAGTAAAATTTTCTTATTTTTTTATGGCTGAGTAGTATTTTATTGTGTAAATGTCCCATAGTTGTTTTATCCACTCATCTATTGATGGACTCCTTGACTGTTTCCATATCTTGGCAATTGTAAATAATGTTGCAATGAACATAGGGGTGCTTATGTTCTTTTGAATTAGTGTTTTGGGTTTCCTTGGATAGATTTCCAGAAACAGGATCACTGGTCAAAAGGCAGATCCATTTTTAAGTTTTTTGAGGTGCCTGCATACTGCTTTCCACAGTGGCTGCACCAGTCTGCATTCCCACCAACAGTGCACTAGGGCTCCCTTTTTTCCCCATCCTCGCCAGTGCTTGTTGTGTGTTGATTTATTGATGATAGCCATTCTGACAGCTCTGAGGTGACATCTTATTGCAGTTTTAATTTGCATTTCTCTGATGATTATTGACATTGAGCATCTTTTCATATATCTTTTGGCCATATGTATGTCCTCTTTAGAGAAGTGTCTATTTAAGCCCTTTGCCCATTTTTTAATTGGATTGTTTGCTTTTTTTGGTGGTGTTTTATAAGATCATTATAAATTTTGGATTTAACCCCTTATCAGATGTATTGACAAATATGTTCTTTCAGTCTGTGGGTTGTCTTTTTATTTTGTTGATGGTCTCCTTTGCTGTGCAAAACCTTTTTAGTTTGATGTAGTCCCATTTGTTTTTTATTTTGTTTCCTTTGCCTGGGAAGATATATCAGATAAATATTTCTACAAGCAATGTTCAAGCTCTTATTGCCTATATTTTCCTCTAGGATTTTTATGGTTTGGAGTCTAATATTTAGCTCTTCAATCCATTTGAAGTTATTCTTCTGTGTGGTGTAAGAAGGTGGTGTATTTTCATTTTTCTGCACGTATCTGTCCAATTTTCCCAGCACCATTTATTGAATAAACTATCTTTTGCCCATTGTATGTGCTTGCTTCCTCTGTTGAATATTAATTGACTATAAAGGTATGGGTTTATATCTGGGTTCTCTATTCTGTTCTGTTGATCTGTGTGTCAGTACCACAGTTTTGATTACTCTAGCTTTGTAGTGAGTTTTGAAATGGGAAAGTGTGAGCCCTGCAACCTTGTTCTTTTCCAAATGGTTTTGCATATTCTGGGTCCCTTAAATTTCCACATGAGTTTTAAGATCAGCAAACCAATTTCTATAAAAAGTTGTGTATTTATTCTTACATGTTTAAACTTCAGTCACCTTCAAAGTACTCTCCATTGATGCAATGTACCTATCAAGACATTTTTTCCCACTGCTCAAAAACAGTTTTTGAACACATGCATTTTGATGCCTTTTAGTGCTTCTGCTGTTTTTTGTTTCACCTCTTCCACATCGGCAAAATGTTTCCCTTTGAGGACTTTTTTCATCCAGGGAGCCAAAAAAAAAAAAAAAAAAAGGCCAGCTAGAATTTTGATGGGAATTGTATTGAATCTCTAGTTCAATTTGGGGACTATTGCCATCTTCAGAGTATTAAGTTTTCTGATCTGTGAACATAGAATGTATTTCCATTTATTTAGGTCTTCTTTAATATCTTCCCGTAGTTTTTTTGTTGGTATACAAGTCTTACAGTTCTCTTGTTAAATTTATTCCCAATTATTTTGTTTTTTGATGCTAATTTAAATGGAATTAAGTTCTTAATTTCATTAACGGATAGACATACAATAGATTTTTATAATTGTAACCTGTAACCTGATAAACTTGTTTATTGGAGTTTTGTGGACGTCTTTGGATATTTCATATGCAAGATCATGTCATTTGAAAATAGGGATAATTTTATTTAGAAATTATACTTAGGAATAAATTTTACAGAAGAAGTGCAGGACTAGTACACTGAAAATTATAAAACTGTTGAAAGAAATTAGAGATAAGCTAGTACAGTGTCCTCATTTTATAGATGACAAAATTGAAGCCATGAGAGCATAAGGTTCAAGGTTATGCATAATAAACATAAGAGTAATTCTTTTGGCTCCAAGATGAGAGTGTACTAAACTGCCTTTACGGTAATAGCAGACATTCACAGCAGTTTAGACTGTGAGGTTATTGTGAGCCTGTTTTAGGACAAGACTGTTATTTAACATTAAAAATTCCTCCACTATAAGATCTATTCAAGCCCAGGAAGTATCTGTTAGATGTGGCATTATATCATAATATAATAACCTAAGATTGTGCACCAGTTTTGACATTTTCACAAAAAGTAAATGACTTTCAGTCATTCAGTGTCAATTTTCTGTTGCCCAAGATTATTACCTCTTATTTCTCTGTATTTTGAGCCTGTTATTATGCTTATTTAGACTAACTAGTATTGTTAAAAGAATTAGAAAACAAATTATGGCTTTTAAATAACGGTTAAATATGCTAAAATTGACTTGTAGACAAATATCTTGTTATTTCATTTTAACTAATTGTTGACATTTTTCACTTTCCCAGGCAATTATTCAAGGGGATTTTCAAAGAGCATCTACATGTATACTGCGCTGTAAAGATATGTTGATGAGGCTTCCTAAAATGGTGAGTAAAATTTCTGCATTTATTCTTGAAGATTTTGAAAATGTTATGTCAAGTTTTAGGAAGAATTATCACCAGTTTATGCAACCCTTTAGAGATTATAATGAAATCAGTTCTACTTAGTTGATCTTTGAAATATTTTGCTTCATTTGTTGTACTGAGGGGACCCCAAAAAAACCAGAATTTATTTATAAAAAGTTGTGTCTTTTTTCTTACATGTTTAAACTTTAGTTACCTTCAAAGTACTCTCCATTGATGCAATGCACCTATCGAGACATTTTTTTCCACTGCTCAAAAAGTTTTTGAACACATCCATTTTGGTACCTTTTAGTGCTTCTGTTGTTTCTTGTTTCACCTCTTCCACATTGGCAAAATGTTTCCCTTTGAGGACTTTTTTCATCTGGAGAGCCAAAAAAAGTTGCTTGGGCAACACTGGGTGAATAGGGAGGGTTGGACACAGGGGTAATGCTGTTTTTGGTCAAAAACTGCTGAACACTCAGTGCAGTGTGGGCAGGCGCACTTGTAAATCACCCACGGTGAAATGGGCAAACGGGTTGAAAAAGTCTTCAAAAAAATTTCCCTGAAGCTGAATTCAGCCTCTCACAACAAGGCCAAGTGGTACACTGATGCAGATGGGTTCCTAGAACACTCACCTAGCAGGGGAAGCCTGTACTACAAAGGGCCCGCCCTCCAGAAGATAATTCAGGTTTTTTGTGGGTCTTCCCTCTTATACTAGAAAGGGTGTTTAAAAATAAATATGGTTTTTTTTCCTTAAAATTTCTTTGCTTTCCCTATTATTGTCAAACCATTTCGATAGTATTTCCTCCATATTTTATGATATGTGATAAAAGAAAGAAAAAAATAAGTTTATTTCTCTGCTGGCAAGGTTGACAAGCAGTTAATAATATCACGGCTATAGTACTTTTCTGTATTGGGATTTGGAGATGTGAGATATTTGATAGGGTAAATAAAGCCTGCTTCCCAGACTGCATCTCATCAAATTTCCAGAGTTAATAAGTTTTTATTTTTCCACTTTATCTCCCTTCTCTATTCTTTCTCCCCTATTTCAGTGCCTCTGCCCACTTCATGTTTACTATCACAGAGGGAATTGGTAACAAAGATATGTTTGGATGTTAAGGAGAATGTTCCCGGGGCTCCATAAATTACACTTGTGAGATTGGTCTTATTTTACCTCCAAGTTTCATGTTATAATGTAGAATTTAATTCAGTAAATATTTATATATTGCCAGTTACATGCTAGGTAGTCTTCTCAGCTGTAAAAATTTTAAAGCAATTTTGTACTTACAAAACATGTTCCAAGAATGGTTCAAAGAACTGCTGGTTTTATCCTGGTTTACCCTTTGCCCAGAGAACCCATTCTAGTTTCCCAGTACTGCCCTTTATACAAAATGGGTTCAATATAGGATTGTACCTGGGTCCTAGTTTCTTTTTATCTGGAACACTTCCTCACTATTGCATTGACTTTCATAACCTTGGCCATTTTGAAGACCAGAGGCCAGACATTTTATAGAACATGACTTACTTTTTTTAATTAAAAAAATTTTATTGAGAGATAATTGACCATATAACATTGCGTAAGGTTGAGCTGTATGATGTGTTGGTTTGGTACAGTTATATATTGCAATATGATTACTGCAGCAGCAGTAGCTAACACCTTTACTAGGTCACAGGCCATTTTTTGTGTGTGTGTTGAGAACAGTTAATCTCTGGTCTCTTAGCAATTCTGAAATTTATGATACAGGACTGTTGATTGTTCTGTGCATTAAATCTCCATATCTACTAGTTTCACATTTGTACCCTTTAACAACATTTCTTTAACTTCTCTACCCTTAATCTGAGTGTTCAGAGTTTCCTCAGGATTAGACCAGGTTATGGATTTGGACCAGAAAATCACAGAAGTGGCAGGCGGAGGCAGGTGGAGGCGGATCCTGGGGTGCCTTGGGACGTTTGCTGGCCCATTCCCAGGCCCAGTGCTGGTAAAAGCCAGCCTTTGAGTTCAGTTTGGACCTTTCCATGTGCAACCAGGCCCAGCAGAAGCAGCCACAAACTGTAGATTGCTTATAACTTCAATCAGTTGCCAAGGGCCAGGCATAAACAGTCTCTGACATTGTCCTCTGCTGGAGCACATCCCAAGGGGCCCAGAATCAACACGCCAAGTGATGAGATTCAGACATTAGATCAGTGTCCAACAAACTTCACAAACAAGTCCTTCTCCTTTGTTGTTCTTCAATATTGTCTTAGCTGTTCTTGGCCTTTTATTCTTTCATATTAATTTTTTGAGTCAGCTTGTCAAGTTTGGTAAAAAACTATTAGGATATTAATTGAAATGGCATTCGATTTACTGGTTAATTTGGAGAACTTCATTATCTTTGTAATATTGAGTCTTCCTATCCATAAATTTTATATATCCTAATTTATATAATCTTTAATGTATTTCAACATAGTTTTATAATTTTTACATTTGATTGTTACCATAAGTGATATATTAAAGATTAAATCTTTTTTAACAGAAAAAAACATCTTT
Organism: Pteronotus mesoamericanus; assembly: GCF_021234165.1. Taxonomy (NCBI): domain Eukaryota; kingdom Metazoa; phylum Chordata; class Mammalia; order Chiroptera; family Mormoopidae; genus Pteronotus; species Pteronotus mesoamericanus. The sequence continues at coordinate 4,852,470 of NW_026555108.1, read as the reverse complement.
ACTCAAGGATATGTTTTTTACTGATTTTGGAGAGAGAGGAGAGAGAGAGAGACTGAGAAATATCAATCAGTTGCCTCTCACATGTACCCCAACAGGGGATTGAACCCACAACTGCGGTATATGTCCTGAGCAGGGATCGAATTCACCACCTTTTTGGTGCATAGGGTGATGCTCCAACCAACTGAGCTACCTGGCCAGGGCTTAAAGATTATATTTTTGAATTTTTTTGTCATTGATGTATAAAGATGCAGATGTTTATAAATGCTTATTTAACATCCAGTAACTTCTCTGAGTTCTCTTACTAATTCTAATAATTTTGTCTGCATAATTTCTCAGATTGTTTGCATGTTTTTACCATCTCTTTTAGCTCTATTGCTGTTTATCTCACATTATAAATTACTAGAGGACAGAGAACTTTCTTTAATATGCTTTGTAGAGTTAATGGACATTGAATTGTGTATTGAAAGATATGACAGGATATTCTTAGGTGGTGTGTAGGGAAAGAAAACTTTTGCTATCTTGGGTAGTGTTAGAGCTGATGAAGGGAAAAGGAAATGTACAGAGAGAAGAAAGAGATGAAGAGTTAGAGGACATAGGATATATGACAGAAGAGAAATTATGCATTCATCAGGATGAGGCTACTAGTAAAAGACCTTTAAGTCCAGAGAGTTATTTTATTTGGTTGATAGGACTAAAGTGTTAGCAAAGTCATGGCTTTAATTCTAAAGATCAATGAAAGTATTTAGGATGTTTTTCAAATGTGCTTAAGTTTTAGACAAAGGACCTGAAATCTAGAACAGGAAATCTGATAATGACAGGATATGACCAGGTAGAAGTTAGAGACATGCTAACATAATGGGTTTTTTTTTTTTAAGCATTCATTGTTTGCTTCTTGTATACCCCCGGACCTGGACCTGGGATCGAATCTGCCACCTTGGCATATGGGATGGCACTCTAACCAACTGAGCTACCCGGCCGGGGCCTAACACAGTGTTTTAAAAGGAATTAATTAAGTAAACCAGCTCTTTTATTTTTTCCTGAGACATCTTTCCTGTATCCCAAGACTAGATTAGGAATTACTGTAAGGTGTTGACTTGAAGGCAGAGGTAATGCTTATTGTTCAGAGGCAAATGAAGTGTTTTGAAAATTGTATCTTAGAACATCAGGAGAAATAACTAATGGTCTGTTGTTTATTATTACTGAGATAATCCAAGAATTAGAGAAAGCTGAATAATGGAGGGATTAGAAGGTAAATGTCTTAAAGCCATTAAGGAAGAAAGCCAGGCAATTATCATTCAATTATTACTACACTATTATAATTGAATCTATAAATGTTTAAAAGACAACAAAATCACAGAAAACATAGTTCGGAGTTTGGGACTGGGAAAATAATAGCAGGCTGGTTTTTACTGAATTTTAAAAACACAATTTACAAAATAACTTGCGGAAAATGAAGTTATCTAGTTAATTAAAAATAAAAAGCCTTGTAACAAAGTGGAAAGTTAGTGATCAATCTTCTGTATAATCTTATTTCGGCATTGTAAATAGGCATTCAGTTGGAGCTGTCCTTTCTAGGCCCGGAGACATAGCAGTAGCTGGAGGTTCTAGAGATCCTATGGGTCCTGGGGATCCCATAATGCATTAGTAAAAACCAGTATTTCATAGACTTGGAGATCTACCTTTGTATTTTTATTTCCATTGTATATTGCTTGCAAAATGAGATGTTAGCACTCCACAGAAGACTAGGAACATATTTTTCAGAGATATTTTTATGAATCTTAGTATTTCATACCCCATTAGAAATGTTTCATGAGGACAGAGATTTTTATGTTATGTTTACTGATGTATCTCTAATGCCTAATAGTTAGGAAATGCTTAGTAAATATTTATTATTGAATGTATAAATGAATGAGTGAATGGGGAGTATTGGTAGTCAAAAGATTTTTTTTTTGTCATTACATTGCAAATATGCATTGGATCTCTTGAAACATATTTTAGTATTTTCTAGGTTCTCATGAATTTATTGTGTATCCTTTTCTACCCTAGAAAGTAGCATTTAATATAGGTACACTTGCCAGGATTCTGAGGGCAGAGACAAATACTGAGGGAATATAATAAATATTCAGTACACTTAAATGTTCATCAAAAGCTTTATTTTCTATTTTCCTCTGTACAATTAGTTGCAGGCCTCTCTGCAGCAAGTGGGTGTGGGCTGCATAATTCCAGTATAACTACATAATTGGTGTGTCCCTGTGTGAACCTGTGGGTTCTGGGGCATATAATGAGTTAAGCTTTTTCCACTGACGTGTCAAGAACGCATTTAAATACGTCTAGATTTTTGGGAGACGTACATTACCAAGACTGTCCTTTATTTTAGATTTTAAATACACAGTTGGTCTGATGTGCTCAAGCATGTACACTGGACTTTTGAATGTACTGTAATTCAAAGGGGAACCTTTTTTTGAAGCAAGACAGGTCTTTACATATTAGTTATGAATAACTTGCCTCAGATCTCAGATTCCTAATTGGTGATCTGCTTCTGTAGTCTCACTGAGGTAAAACCTATACAGGACTCCTTTATATGGGCATAATCAGATTCTGGATAGATGGTTCCTGAAAGGGATATTTAGATAAATAATTAGAATTAAAAATTTTTTTCTCTTATGCCATTTGCCAGTATTTTGACAGGTGAAAATTCTGCAAGATTAGGATGGCATTGATGCAGAGACTGAGATACTGATTAACTCATAAAAGAGTATTTCCTTATGGCATCATTCACATGCTTATTCCTGGTTTTATCTCAATGGTAATTTAAGTAAAGAAAATTTTTGTTGTTAAAGAGGGTCCCACTAATTCTTTCAAAATAAGTCTTACGACTAAACAAATTCTTTCTAAATAAGTCTTAAGACTAAAAATGTGCTTTGGACACATTTCAGAACTTCAGAATTTTTTGAAGTTGTCTTATTTTGGAAAAAAGTCATTTTTTTCCTCTCCTCAATGGTGAATTTTTTTGGCTCTGAATATACTCTCTGAAACTTTTTTCTGAATCTGACAGCCTACAGAAGAATGTTAGCCTGTCCTTTTGCTGGGAAATGGTTAGATTTTCCAGTTCCTGTTATTAAAGGACCTTTCAGTTTATTAGTACTATATTGTGTTACTTTTTCATACATAACTAATGTCCCAACCTGAATATTTTGTAGCTCTTTAAATAAATTGAGAAGTTTTGAGAAGGAAGAGTGGGTTATTGTGATGTACAGAGCACTTGAAGTATGTCTTAAAGACTCTGAACTGCTATTGTAATTGGACACACTAATTATGTAGTCATACTGGATTTCTTTTTGCTTAAAAAAAATAGAAATTTATTCTCTCTTAGTCCTGGAGGCTTGCAGACTGAAGTCAAGGTATCCGCAGGGCCATGCGCCCTCTAATGGCTCTAGAAAAGAATTATTCTTTGTCTTTTCCAGCATGTGGGCAGTCTTTGGCATTCCTTGGTTTTCAGATGCATCACTCCAATTTCTGCCTCTGTTTTCACAAGGCAATCTCCCCTGTGTATCTGAGTGTCTCCACGTGGCTTTTTTTGGCTTAACCTTTCTTTATTGGATGCTTTGTAGATGTTGTGTCACATCGCTTTATTAATAAGGACACCAGCCATGGGAATTTGGGCTACCCTAATCCTGTAGGATCTCATTTTATTTCTGTTTATTTATTTATTTATTTATTTATTTATTTATTTACTTTTGAACTAGACTTTTTTTTACATTTTTTATTTTTTTAATTTATAAATCATATTTATTATAGTTGTCTCAGTTTTTACCCCTTTACCCCCCTCCACCCACTCCACCCCACCCCCTGCTCCCACAGTCAATTCCTACCCTGTTGTCCATGTCCATGGGTCATTCATACACGTTCTTTGTCTAGTCCCTTCCCCTTCTTTCCACCATTGTCCTCCTTCCCCATCCCCTCTGATCACTTTCAGTCTGCTCCATGTTTCGTGCTTCTGGTTTATTTTGTTGAATAGAGTCCACTTATAGGTGAGATCATATGGTATTTGTCTTTCATCAACTGGCTTATTTCACTTAGCTTAATATTCTCCACTTCCATCCATGTTGTCACAAAAGGTAGGAGTTCCATCTCTCTCTCTTTCTCTCTCTTTCTTTCTTAAATGCAGATTGATTTCATTTATTTATTCTTTAAATGTCAAAGTTAACTATAAAATATTAAAAAATTTAAAACCATTATAAGTCTCAGCAATTAAAGCAACATGACACCAGCACAGAAATAAGCAAGTGGATAAATGAAATATAATGAGCATTCTAGAGACAAACGTATGTATCTGTCTAACAATATAATATATGAGTAAGTTGATATTTCAGATAAATGGGGAAAATAAGGCTTATTCAACAAATAAGGTGCATGGGCCACTATTACTTAAAATAAAACAAATATAGAGCCTTATTTCACACATTATACAAGAAATATTCAGGTGAGTTAAAAATCAATATGTAGGATCTAAGGAGTTTTAGAAGAAAATAGAACTAATATTTTTCATGCCCTGAAGTAAAATATTCAAACCCAAAAGCTATAAATATTGACAATATGACTGTATTAAACATTTAAGACTATATAGTAATACACATATAAAAAAAGTTAAAGGACAAGGAATAGAATAGGAAAGGATTTGCAACAAATCTAAAACATGGTTAATGGGTTTTTTTGTTTTTTGGGTTTTTTTAGGGAAAAAAGTTCTACAAACCTTTAATCAGTAAATGGATAAAGAATACCAAAAAGTCCTTTAAAGCTTTTAAAAAATTAGAGAAATACGCAAGAAATATACAAAAACAGGGTTAGTTTCAACAAATAGTAAAAGAACAATTAAAATAACACATCATTGTCACAATCAGATTAATAAGCATTAAAAATATTGGTAATATCAAGTATGGGTGACTGTGAAAGGAACTGGGTATTCATAGATTCTATTACTTCATCTTCTTAAAGCAGTCTCTTTAGCATATTTTTCAGTGTCGGTTTGGTGGAGGTGTATCCTTTTACCTTCTTTTGTCTGGGAAACTCCTTATTTCGCCTTCCCCTTTAATTGAGAGCGTTGCTGGGTAGAGCAGTCTCTGTTACAGGCCTTTGCTTTTCATGACTTGCAATATTTCTTGCCTCTCCCTTCTGGCTTGCAGTGTTTCTGTAGAGAAGTCAGCTGCTAGCCGTACCAGGGCTCCCTTATATGTTACTACCTCTTTCTCCCTTGCTGCCTGTAGTATTCTCTGTTTGTCTTTGATATTTGCCATTTTAATGATGATGTGTCTTGGAGTGGGCCTCATTGGGTTCCTCTTGAATGGGACCCTCTGTGCTTCCTGGACTTGTGTGACTTTTTCTCTCCTCCAATTGGGGAAGTTTTCCATCATGACTTTTTCACACAGGTTCTCTATCTCTTCCTCATCCTCTTCTCCTTCTGGTATCCCTATTATATGGATATTATTACATTTCAAGTTGTCCTGCACTTCCCTAAATGCCTCTTCATTCTTTTTGAGTCTTTTTTCATTTTCTTGCTCTTTCTGGGAACTTTTTTCTACCTTATCCTCCAGCTCGCTGATTCAGTCCTCACCGTCATCTAGCCTGCTTTGGATTTCTTCTACTGTGTTCTTCAATTCAGAAATTGTATTCTTCATTTCCTATTGCTTCTTATTGTTAGTTTCTTTGTCCTTTTTCATGGTGATATAGTTTGCAGTAAGTTCCTCATAGTTTCCCTGTAGTTTTTGGTAATTCTCTCTGAGCTCACTGAGCTCATTGAGCTTCCTTAGAACTGTTGTTTGGAACTCAATATCTGATAGTTTACTTGCCTCTATTTCATTTAGTTCTCTTTCTGGGGATTCCTCCTTTCCCTTCGAGTGGGGCGTATTTCTTTGTCTTCTCATTATTTGTGAGACTCTTCTCTTTTGCTTCTGCTTCTTAAGTTGATCTGTCTTGATTTCCTGACTTTGTGGTGTGAACCTCTATGGATGGAGACCTCTGTTTTTGCTTTCTGGATCTGCCTCTGATGATGTCCGATGTTGACCCTGTCTGACCTTAGGCAGTGTGTTTGAGACTTCTAGTAATCTACTCTCTGTGGCTGTCTCCTTCAGCTGTTAATCAATTCACTCTGCACTCAGCAGGCTGGCTTAGACAGCTCAGGGCGGGGTGGAATCCCACCTGGGGGCGGGGCTGTTGGGTCCTTTGACACTGGTGCTGCTCAGGGGGCATGGTCTCTGCCTCAGCAAGATGGCTGCTGCCACATGGGGGAAGAGTCAGCACCGAGATCCCGCCAGCTACTCTCTCAGTTCTCTCCCCAAAGCCTCCTTCCCCAGTCTCTTCTCAGGCATCTCTAGCCCACTCTATCCCCACCTTTGCCGGAGACCAGGGTAAGTGGCTGCAAATAAAAATTTATGTGTTGGCCCTTTAAACTACTCTTTGGGTCTCCAGCCGCCTGTCTCTGGCAGAGAGCAACCCTGCCACTTTGCACAGCTGGCTGTTTTCTGTGTACTTTTTGGGCTCGGGTGCTGTGGGCTAGAGATCCCCGCTTTTGGTTTAGACCCCTCTCTTCTCAGGGGGATCCAACTGGCCGTTTCAATATCCTTCTGGTGCTGCCACCTGTGGGTGCCCCACCCACCTTCTCGAGTCTGTACTGCACTCCTTACCACTTAGACTGCGCTAAAGCCGATTCTTCTGCACCTCTCTCGCTCTTGTTCAGTTGTTTGTTCCGGGTGATTTCTCCACAATTTAGTTGTAATTCCAGGTTGGTCCTGGGAGGAGGTCAGTGTGACTTCTACTCGCTCCTCTGACATCTTGATTCTCCATTCATCATCTTTTTTAATTAATATTTTTAAATTTTTTAGTTAAAGTCAATGCACAATATTATATTAGTTTTAGGAGTACAACCCAGTGATTACACATTTATATAACTTACGAAGTGATCACCCAGATAAATCTAGTGCCCATCTGATGCCATACATAGTTATTGCATTATTGACTATATTCCCTATGCTTCACTTTACATCCCCATGACTATTTTGTAACAACGAATTTGTGCTTCTTAATCCCTTCACCTATTTCTCCCATCCCCGCAAGCTTCCTCCCATCTAGCAACTGTCAAAATGTTCTCTGTATTTACAAGTCAGTTTCTGGTCTGCTTATTTGTTTATTTTCTATTTTGATTCCACATATAAGTGAAATCATATGGCATTTGCCTTCCTCTGTCTGACGTATTTCACTCAGCAAAACATACTCTAGGTCCATCAATGTTGTTACAGATGGCAAGATTTCGTTCTTTTTAATGGCTGAGTCATATTTCGCTGCATACCACTTACTTATCCACTCATTTATTGATGGACACTTAGGTTGCTTCCATATCTTGGCTATTGTAGATAGTGCTGCAGTGAACATAGGGATGCATGTGTGTTTTCAATATAGTGTTTTGGATTTCTTCAGATGAATGCCTAGAAGTGAAATTGCTGGATCCTTCATGTCTCTTGTTATAGCTTTTATTTTGAAGTCTGTTTTGTCTAGTATAAGTATTATTGCTACCCCAGCTCTTTTTTTCATTTTCATTTTCATGAATATCTTTTCCCATACCTTTCCTTTCGGTCTCTGTCTTTTGATCTGAAGTGAGTCTCCTGTATAGCATATGTAAAGGTCTTGTGTTTTTGTTTTTTTTGTTTTTTTTTTAATTTATTTATTTATTTTTTAAATTTATTTACTTTTAAAATACATTTGTCTCTGCCTCCCCCCCCAGGTCTTGTTTTGTTATCCATTCAGCTACTGTCTTTTGATTGGAGCATTTAATCCATTTGCATTTCAAGTAATTATTGATAGATATGTATTTATTGCCATTTTATTAGTCATATATTTTTTAATCCTCACCTGAGAATATGTTTATTGATTTTAGAAAGAGAGGAAGGGAGAGAGAAGAGAGGAATGGATGAAGGAAAGGAGGGAGAGAGGAAAAAAAAAACAATGATATGAAAGAGAAACATCAATTGATTGTCTCCTGTGTGCACCCCAACCAGGGATCAAACCTGCAACCTAGGCATGTGCCCTGACTGGGTATCAAACCCACAACCTTTTGGTGTATGGGATGACTCTCCGACAAGCTGAACCACCTGACTAGGGCTTATTATTCATATTTTTAATGTTTTTTCCTTTTTCTTAAAGATGATCCTCTCACATTTATTGTAATATTGGTTTGGTGGTGATAAATTCCTTTAGCTTTTTCTTGTCTGGGAAGTTCTTTATCTGTCCTTACATTCTAAATGATAGCTTTGCTGGGTAGAGCAGTCTTGGCTATAGGTTCCTGCTTTTCATCACTTTGAATACTTCTTGCCAGTCCCTTCTAGCCTGCAAAGTTTCTGTTGAGAAATCAGCTGGCAGTCTAATGGCAGCTCCTTTGTGGGTAACTAACTGCTTTTCTCTTGCTGCTTTTAAGATTCTTTGTCCTTTACCTTTGGCATTTTAATTATGACATGTTTTTGTGTGGGCCTCTTTGGGTTCATCTTGTTTGGGACTCTGTGCTTCTTCCACTTGTGTGTCTATTTCCTTCACCAGGTTAGGGAAATTTTTCATTATTTTTTTTTTTCAAATAGGTTTTCAATTTCTTGCTCTCTTCCTTCGCCTTTTGGCACTCCCATGATGCACACGTTGGTATTCTTGAAGTTTTTCCAGAGGCTACTTAAACTATCCTCAGTTTTTAGGTTCTTTTTTTTCTTTTTGCTGTTCTGATTGTTTTCTGCTTCCTTATTTTCTAAATCACAGATTTGATCCTCTGCTTAATCTACTCTACTGTTGATCCCCTGTAACATAGTCTTCATTTCAGTTACTATATTCTTTATTTCTAACTTTTATGTTTTCTGTCTCCATTTTTATGTTTCCTGTCTCTTTGTTGAAGTTTTCACTGTCCCTCTACTCTTCCCCTAAGTTCCCTTAGCATCCTTATAACCAGTGTTTTTGAAGTGTACATCTGGTAGATTGTTTTTCTCCATTTTATTTAGTTTTTTTTTTCTTGAGTTTTGTTGTGTTCTTTCATTTGGGATGTTTCTTTGTCTCCTCTTTTTTTTTTTTTTTTGCCTCCCTGTGCTCATTTCTCTGTATTAGGTAGAGCTGCTATTTCTCCCAGTCACGGTAGAGTGGCCATATGCAGTAGGTGTTCTGTAGGGTCCAAGGGCACAGCCTCCTCAGTCACCTGAGCTGGGCATTCCAGGTGTGTTCCTCCACGTGGCCTGTGTGGACACTGCTCTTGTAGTTGAGCCTTGATTGCTATTGGCATGTCAATGAGAGGGATTTTCCCCAAGATCGATGGGTTGTGAGGACTGGCCCTGACTGCAGCAGATATGCAGGTGCTGACCCTTCAGTGAGACTCTGGTGCCCACTGAATTTGTCCCTTGAGTGTATCTCTTGTGGAGATGGTGTGGTGGTTCTCTGGCATGGTCTGAAGCTCTCTACCAGGTATGCTGGCTCTGACACCTTCCAAGATCAGCCACGACCTGTTCCCTGCCTGGAACTACCTGACATGAGCTACAGAGTGATATGCAGAAGGCTGCCACTTGTGCTGTACTTGGAGGTGCCCAGGAGAAGCTAAGCTACAAACTAAGGCTGTCTATCACTAATGCTGGGCTTGGGGCTGCTTAGCAAGTGTATGGGTAACACTGAGGCCAGATGCTATTGTTTGGGGTTTTGGACCTTTGAGAGATTTTAGGAAAGTCTGCAGCATGAGCCAGTACAGAGACTGTTTGTACGGAAAAGCCACTGGAAACGGCTCAGGAGAGCCTGAAGGTTGAGTGGGGTGAGGTGTCAGGGAATTACAAGGGCTATGTGAACAGTGTTAGCCAGGTTGATGGAGATGCAGGTAGTGTGCCTGCCTTCTGGCTCTGTTGGGGGAGGACTAAGCAAAGGAATCCCCACTGGTTTTCACAGCCAAAATATATGGGGAGTTCTCTTCCTGGCACTGGAACCCTGGGCTGGAGGGCCTGAGTGCGGCTGGGGTGCCTTCCTCCTCTAGGAGGACCTCAGCAGCCGAGATGGTCCTCACAATTTCTAACTGTCACATGTGGCTGTAGGACCAGCCTGTTCATGACTCTGCCCCACCCACCAGTTTCAGTGTGGCTTCTTTTGTATACCTCTAGTTATAGGACTTCTGTTCAGCTAGTTTTCAGGTGATTCTGCATGATGCTTGTTCTGCAGTTAAATTATAATTTTAATATGGTTGTTGAAGGATGCCAGTACTGCATTTACCTTTACTGCCATCTTTACCAAAAGCTCAGTGTAATCTCTATAGATATTTCTTTAATGATTATTTATTTATTTTTAGAGTGTGAGGAAGGGAGAAAGAGAGGGAGAGAAACATTGATGTGCTATAGAAACATTGATCAGTTGCTCACATGTGCCCCCAACCAGGGACCTGGCCTGCGCAACTCCAGCATGTTCCCTGACCATGAATTGAACCAACGAGCTTTCAGTTTGCAGGATGACATGCAGCCCACTGAGCCATGCCAGTCAGGGCTGTATAGATATTTTAATGTTAAGATGAGATGAGACACATTCAGGATGTTATGGCTATAGACTAGATATTTTAGTGTTAAATAAATCATGAATCTGACCTATTTTTTCTATTGCAGGTCAACTATCTTCTTGTTCTCTGTTACAACTTTGGAGTAGAATCCCACATGCTGCATAAATATGAAGAAGGTTGTTTCTGGCTTAGGTAATATAAACAAAAATAATAAATGTAAATTCAAGAATATTATCATAAAGTTTAGTTAATACTTATTGTATGGTGTTTTGGCAGTTCAGACATTCTCTGACTTCAAAAGCCAACATGCTAAATTTATTTACTTCTTTAACATGTATTGTTTATTATTCTTACATGTTGCCAGTGATAGAAAAATGTATTATACTCTTAATATAACATAAGAGCATGCTCCCTTCCCATTCTTCCTTTGTATCTTCATGAAGAATATGGAAATTCTTTTTTGCTTTGGGACATATTGTCTGCTAATCCCACAGTATAAGGGTGGGAGGGGTGGGCAAGAATGGGATCAACTAAAATTATTAGTTTCAAATGAATTTTGGTATTTTAATATCAGTCAAGTAAGTGTATATTTGGCACTTACTATATGCTCACTACTGTGCTAAAATTTGTACTCTTGTGTTGACTATGGAAATATCAAGGGAATAGTGCAAAAATACAGCTGTGTACACAGACTCTGTATTTTACTGAATACCTAGGCACAGCACAGATTCTGACACACAGTAGATACTCAGTAATTTCTGTTTGTATGATTTTATGTGCAAATGTAGTCTTCTGGAGATGCTGCACAAGGCACTTTGAATATCAGGGGATCACAGAGTAAAATATATCAAATCAACTCACCAAATATTTTCTCTTTCTTAGTACAGGGTTATTTCTGGTTGCTTGGAGATACTCCCATGACTAGTTTAAATACTGTGAAATTTACATTTGCCATTAATGAAATAAATACAAATATGGTCATTAAGATGACAGCACTCAGACATGTATCTCTCTAAAAATATTGATGCAAATAACTTGTTTATGTAAAGGACTTTAGAGCTCAAAGATTTATCAAACTCTGTAAAGAACTATGCTTCCACTTTGTTGTACATCTGAAACTGGGACAGAATGGTATTGAATGTAAACTGTGGTTGACAGAACAGGCTTATGCAGTTATAAGAAAGAACTATATTTGTCTTAATTTAGAATGCTTCATACAAGTGCAATATACCTGAGATTTTTATTTTCAATCACATTTTTATAAGTTGGATTACTTAAAAAATATACCAAAGGAGCTAAGTAGTTTAGCATAGGTTTCCTTTAAAGGAACACTTTTTAAAAAATTGTTATTCTATTACAGTTGTCCCAATTTTTCCCCCTTTGCCCTCCTTTGCCCAGCCCTTGCCCTGCTCCCACAGTCAGTTCCCACACTGCTGTCCATGTCCATGGGTCATTCGTACATGTTTTCCAACTAGTTCTTCCTCTTCTTACCACCATTATCCCCCTTCCTTCTCCCCACTGGTCACTGTCAGTCTCCTTTAATAAAGTGAATGATCAGTGAGTTCTATTTGGCAGGCTTTGGCAGGATTTAAGGGTAGTGCACTCACAAAGTTTACAGCAGACACTTACCAAAAGACTCGTATGCCAAGAAGACAGAAATAGGAAGGATAAGAACAGCATGTTGGTGCCATAGATGGCTTAAGACAATAGAGGTGAACTTGAAGTTTATGTTAAGAATGCGGGAGAATGTTCTCTGGGAACTGGTCGTAAGAGTAGGCTGAGGCTTGAGGTGGCATGACATGTAGGTTATTTTCACCTATACCATGGATTGTTGACTTTTTTTATTGTTGTTCAGTTACAGTTGCCCCGCCCTTTTCCCTGTTGCTCTCCCCTGTCCCGCTCTCCCTTTCTTACCTGTCATCAGTTTTTAGAAAACCTTACAGAAAGAAAAAGTGGTAGTGACAGGACATGACTGACATCCATACCATAAAATAACTATATCAAATTTTTACTATATATTTAGTGGATGTATTTCTAAAAATGTAATTTGACCTGCAGCCATATTTTCATCAAAATCTTTAGAGAGCACCACTATATTTTGAGTCTTTTGTGTTCTTTCTTTTCCTTTCAGTTTTATTTTGTATTGGTTTCAGGTGAACAGTTTAGTGTTTAGACAATCATATACTTTACATAGCGTTCTCCTCAATATTTCCAGTGCTCAACTGGCACCATAATGCATAGTTATCACAATATTACTGATTATATTCCCTCTGCTGTACTTTATATCCCTGGGACTATTTTGTAACTACCAATTTGTAGTTACTAGTTCCTTCACCTCTTTCACCCAGTCCTCCAAACCCCCTCCCCTCTGGCAACTATCAGTCCACTCTCTCTGAGTCTTTTGTGTTCTTATCACGAGACTGGGATTGGGCAACACAGGCAGCACTTGAATTCTAGCCCTAGTTATTATATACAATTTTAATTTCTTTGCCTGATTTTTTTCCCACATCTTTTGGAGATAGAAAAACAACTTGGTGAATTATTTTCAAATGCTTTGAAAAAAATTGTATTTTAATGTGTTTTAGAAAGTCAAAAATAATTATATTATTAACAATAAGAATCTAGCAAATGGATAGTTTTTCTAGTATTAGGTCAACTATCAGTTAAAATCTAAATAATCTGTGACATCACTGTGTAAATTGTGAATATTGTGATACCTGCATATTAGAGTGATTTTGGAGCTTAAGTACTATGATGCACGTATTGTAGAGTATTCAGTAACATGAGTGGGAAAATAGAAACTGCTCTAGGTAATGTGTTTGTGATTTACTGGAAGTAGACACTAATGTGGTTAGTTCAGTAGGTTGTTCTAAAATTGATCACAGTCAAGTCAAATATGGATTACTTGTTGAGTTCCCAAGTAAAACTATCATAAGGATAGTTACCCACATCTTCTGTCATATACTACTAATCTATGGAACAGTTTTTTCATCATGCTTTAATTATCCATGTGTTGAGAAACTGTTGAGAGCATTTGGTGATACAAGCAGGAATGAAGAGCTGCTAATTAAACACTCTTTGTAAATTTTATACCAGAAGGAGGCTATGCAAAGTGAGTGTACTTTCTATAGGCTTAACTCTTTTGAGAAAAGTGAATATCTTAAGCTAGAGGGTATATACAGTTTGGAAGTACCCATTCAGTCTAAGAGGAAAAACCCTGTTTTTACACTAATGGTAATATATCAAAATTGCTCTAGTATTTTAGAATTTTGTTGAAATAAAAGCCTAGCATAAAGGGTGATAGTGAGTATTGTTTAAAAAGCTCTTTTCTTCCCCTCAATTCTTGTTAACAAATCTCAATTTGGGACTTTTCTCAGTTTCTGTCTCTTCTCTGACTAAGAAAAGTTCAAGAACAGCTGCTGCTCTCCTTGCTTTCTGCCACATTCTTTTGACCCTGCCCCCTTATTAGAGATATCACAGATTAAGAGAAGGCTACTGTACTTGTGAGTGAAATTGGGAATCCTTCAGCTTACTTTTTACTGTGGGCGTCAAGGTACCGCCTTGATGTATTTAGTGACAAATTCAGTTAGGACTCTGTAAATATAAAATTTCAGACCTTTGAAATCAAAATGCCAACTTTGGAAATGTGTTTAAGAGGGGTTTTTTGTTTAATATAATGTATTTTTTCTCCTATTCTTTCCCTTTTGTAATCCTTGCTATATTGAGCTCCTCTGTTTGCTCTTGGCAGAAGGCAAGAATAAGTAAATGAGAAGAGACTTGATATAGAACTTTCTTCTGCAGTCTAGGAGGTTTATTCGGGACCTCTCAGTTGCCCTGGTGGAATTTAAATTTGCTGTGTATCTTTTAAAGTCTTATCTAATAAATTGAACATATATTATACTGAACTTGGCCTTTTAGAGGTGGTGTACAGAAATTGCACTGTGACTAATTATTATTCTACAAGAAGCACTGTAAACCAAATAAATACAACTAAGTCCAGTTCCAAAAGCTTTGGGGTTACATTGATTTACTGCAAAGATTTTGTACATTTTTCCCCTGGGAGGAAAATACCCCAATCTCAAATCTTAGTCATACTCTTAATTATTGATGATTTTTAAAAAGTTTCTAGTACTTCTTTGTAATTCACTCAGCTGAGGCTACTGACTGGTAAACACTTGGAAACTTCCTTTTTTCCTTTTGCTGTAACAAGACTTATTTTCTTACTATGGCAAATTAAATTTAGGGGAGAATATTCAAAATGAAAGGGCAATGCCCATGGATATAGTAAAAATACTATCTAAAACTTCTGTGCTTATTAAGGAAATTCTATGTGCTATTTAAAAAACTTTAAATACCATGAAAATACATAATATAGAAAGAGAGTTCCCTGTAACCCCACACTCATAAATGCTCAGTATTAATAGTTTGCTTTATGTTAGTTTTTTTTCAAAAGCAGTTTTTAAAAGCTCTGTCAATATATTAAATGGCAAGGAAAACATGAGAATCATTGCAGTGTATTTGGAGGATTTAAGGAGTTGATGATTTTTTTTAAAAAATGGACTGTAAATAAAGAAGATTAATGGAAAAAAAGCCAAAAAGTATACATAGGAAAATATCAAATTTGTAATTTCTTATTATGTTAAAGACAATGAGCACAATTGGGAAAAGGACAGAAGATATTTGAATTAGATGAAGTCCTGGAGAATTGGATAAAACCCCGAAGGTGTTCTGTAAAAAATAATCTAACATTGATCTTAATAAATGAAATTGAAATGACCCTGCTTCTTTAAACTGCATGTCAGAGCCTGAGTGTTTATAAATTCCTGAAGACAAGAGTCCTTTGTAGTTTAACAAAAATGGAAGTATTTCTCAACCCCTTTGTGAGATTTCTGTCTGTGCTGCCTTTCTTTCCTTAGGATCCGAAGAAAGCATGATTTCTTCAGCACTCTTTTGAGACCATGGTTACAGTTTATATTATCTTAAAAGAAACAACAACCTAAACATAGTATTGCTAGATTTTTTGGAGTGAATAAATAATTGGATTGGCTGGCAGTCTCTTAGAGGAGGAGTAATTTTTGAGCTCTCTTTCTAACATTATTTTTAATTTCTCTAAAACTAATTTAAACTTTTCTCAGTTGGTAGCTAATGTGAATTGCTTTCTATTAGTTGGGAATAGTTTTTACTCTGGATGTAGTATCCTCAAATGGAAGAGAAGTGTGTCTCTTTCCTGCTTCTATAAAACTTTTTATTTCTCTCATGGAATCAGAAGAGAAGAATTCAGCAAAAATTATACTTTGGTTTTCTAAATTCATAGCACTTACAGTTAGTGAACCCAGGTTATGTAATTACCATGCTGGATTAAAAAATGGCTATTATGGCCCTGGCTGGTGTGGCTCAGTAGGTTTTGCACCCACCTACGAACCAAAGGGTGGCTGGTTCAATTCCCAGTGCCTGGGTTGCAGGCCAGGTCCCCAGCAGGGGGTGTGTGAGATGCAACCACACATTGATGTTTCTCTCCCTCTCTTTCTCCATCTCAAAAAATAAATAAAATCTTAAAAAAAATAAAAATGGCTACTATGTTTACAATAAGGAGAGTATTTGTGAGATTTTTTTTTAATTTATCAATGTTTAGCCTTTACTAGGGCTATATAGGAATGTACAGGGTCAGGCAGAAGTAACGCCTGCTTGAGTGGTTAGTAGCGTAATAATATGAGTGTGATAATTTATAGTTTAATTTGAACATTTTACCTAAAATGTCATATGGTATGCTTGAATGTGATATTGTTATGTTACAGAATTACATGCTTATGATTTTGTAATAAAAGACTGTAATAAAAAAGGTGCATTATTTGTGCCAGACCCTGTATATCCCCAGATGTCTTCTAATGAGAGGTAAAGGAAGTAACAAAATAAACATAAATGTATTTATGTGCACAAAAATTAATAGTTCAATACATGGGCCCGAGAGAAGTTTGTTTATGTTACTTAATGTTCATTCCTTATTTTCCCTTCTGTTCCCTTGAGAATTTGACAATATTATTCATAGTCAGGCAGTAAGATTTAAGGAAAGATTACAGAGCTAATAGTAGAAAATCTGTTACTAGTCAACTGTGTGACTTTGTCATTCACCTAACTACTACTGTGTGCTGGGATGTCCATTATCTGTGTCACAGGCTTGTAATGAAGATAATATAAGTAACATAATAGTACTTTGAAAAATTAAGGATATTCTCTAATCATAGACTATGATAAAATTATTAACTGTAAAAATGATCACATGTAACACCTGTTTCAATGGAAAATGGAAGTATTAGCACCATCTTGTGGAAATAGAATGAATTGTATAGTAGCAATTTTAATAAGAAGATAATTTAGTATAAATAATACTTTAGAGCTGCAAGAATCCTTACAGATCATCTAGTTCAGTAATTTAGAACCTTTGTTCTGTGATACCCTAGGTTTTTGTCAAAGGCAAAGATTTACATGATCTGAAGAGAACAAAGTATGATGCCCTAGGTTTTTGCCAGAAGAGTTTCAGAATCTCCTTTAAGAGGAAGGAGGAGACTTATCCACAGATCTCTAAGATCCCCATTTTGCTGCAGAGAAGTTAGGCTTTTATCAATTTCCTATGTAGTGTGTTCTTGTAAGATTTTGCTTGGAAAAAAATGACTGCTGCTTTATAGTATGAAGATGACTGATACGCATCAACTTCAGATTGTTCAGATTCCTTATTTTTACAGATAAGGAAATGGAAATTTAGAGAGATTAAGAGATTTATACGAGGGCACCTAGCTGTAGCACTAGATCTCCAGTGTTTCATGAATAGTTTTTTTCCAAATGTCGGCAGTGATGTCCCCTCTTTGATCCCTGATTTTATTAATCTGAGTCTTTTCCTTTTCTTGGTCAGTCTAGCTTAGTCCATCAATTTGTTGGATCTTTTCAAAGCACCAACCTTCAGTTTTCTTGATATTCTTTATAGTGTTCCAGTTACCTATTTCATTTATTTCCACTGTAATCTTCATGACTCTTTCCCTCTGTGCTTGCTTTATGTTTAGTTTGCTCTTTCATTTTCCCAAGATGGAAGGTTGAGGATATGTTTATTGATTTTAGTGGGGGGGTGTGGAGAGAAAGACATAAATCTGTTGCCCCTTGTATGCACCTTGACTAGGGATGGAACCCACAACCTAGGTGTGTGCCCTGATCTGGAATTGAACCTGCAATCTCCTTTTGGTGTAGGGATGACTTTCCAACTAGCTGAGCCACCTGGCCAGGGCACTTCTTCCATGCTCTTGCTTAGTTGAAGTATTTCGGAGTTTCTGACCTCTATTATTTTCCTTTCTTTAAAGAGCTTCTTTTTGTAAGGCTGGTCTACTGGAAAGAAATTCCCTCAAAAGGAGAAAGTCTTTATCTCTTCTTTACCTTTGAATATTTTCACCAGGTACAGAATTTTAGGTTGGTGGTATTTTTCTGTTAACATTTCAAGTATTTCACTGCACTCTCTTCTTGCATGGTTTTTGAAATGTTGAATTTAATTCTTGGCATCTTTATGGGTAAGTTTTTTTTACCCTCTGGCTTGTTTCAGGAGTTTTTCATTTATCCTTGATTTTTTTGTAATTTGAAAATGAGATGCCTAGGTGTAGTGTATTGGTATTTATCCTGCTTTGTGTTCCCTAAGTTCCTTGGATGTGTGATTTGGTATTGGACATTAATTTGGGAGAAATTCTTAGTCATTGTTTCCGATATTTCTTCTGTTCCTTTCTCACTTTTTCCATTACACTTATTTTACACCTTTTGATAGTTGTCCCACAGTCCTTGGCTATTATGTTCTTTTTAGTTTTTGTTTTCTTTGCTTTTCAAGGATGCTGTTGATAAAGACTCTAGCTAATAGATTGGTTCCTCAGCCATGTCCAGTTTATTAAAAATCCCATCAGAGACATTCCCAATGTCTGTTACAGTGTTTTTTTTTAATCTCTCGACTTTTTTTGGTTCTTTCTTAGGCTTTCCATCTCTTTGTTTATATTGTCCATCTGTCTACTTTATGCATTAGAACCCTTATAATATTAACTAGAGCTATTTTATATTCCCAGCCTGGTAATTCCAACATCTCTGCCATGTCTGGTGTTGATGCTTGCTCTGTCTCTTCAAATTCTGGGGAGTTTTTGCCTTTGTTATGTCTTGTAATTTTTCTTTTTACGTGTACATGAATGCACTGAGTAAAAATAACTATTGTAAATAGGCCTTTAGTGATGTGGTGGTTAGGTTTGCAGGGAATGGAAGAGTTCTATAGTCCTATAAATATTTCTCAGTCTTTTAGTGAGCTTATGCCTCTGAACTGTGAACTTCACAAGTGTTTTCTCAGGTTTTTTTTCCTTCCCTCTTAGGTGGTACAGAATGGCTAGAGTAGGGCAGGGGTGAGTATTTCTCTTCCACAGGTCAGTTAAGCTCTGACAATACCTCAAGAGGTTAGGGGCTGGTTAACTAGTTTCCTATCAGGACAGACCTTGTTAAGATGAAGAGTGCTCCGGAGTATTTCAACATAGTTTCTTTTAGCCTCCACCTGCCAAAGCCCAAGGGGATATTTTTCTGATATTTGCCATGGGAATCTGGTTGAGCTCCTGTAGGTCTATCTGACAGTATTGTGGGTTCCCCTCTATGGCTGTGTTCCCCTGGAGTTTTTAAATCTCAGACTTGTCCACACTGAGCTTTCAGCAGTCAGTTTTGTAATTCACAAACTCCTGTTCCAGCACTGGTTCCCTTTGCAGTTTCTGCTTTTGAGTCTTTCCTGTGGTAAGCCACAATTCCTTGTGTTTGCCTGTTTGCTCTCCAATCTTGAGGGCCGTGGTTTGCCCTGTGTCTTTCATTCTCATGCGGATCCAAGAAGAGTTGTTGTTTCTTCAGCCTTTTCAGCTTTTTCTTGTTGTTAGAATGGGGTTGTGACTTCCAAACTCCTTATAGGTGGAACCTAAAACCAAAAGTGTGGGTTTCTTTTTAAGCTTGGCTTCCTTACCTTTGTAAACCAAAATTAATTTTAGACTGTAATAGAGAATAAAAGTCATTTATTTGAGAGAAAAAAAAGGGGCTGCTGCCTGGGAGACACAGATTCAGGTAGTAACTTAAATTGTATTCCATCAAGTTAAAGGGGAGATCCTCTTTTATAGCGAAACTTCTCTCCAGGGATGGAGAGAAACTTTGCTCTGGGCAATGGGCACATGATGCAGTGCACAGATGTTTTGCTGAGTTGTACACTTGAAACCTGTATGGTTTCATGAAACATTGTCACCCCAATAAATTCAATGAAAGAAGTTTCTACCTAGGTTCTCAATTTGGTCTGTTTTATGTAAGTGGGGTATCCAAATTGTGCAGTTTTGATTAGACAGGGGAGGTCTCAGTCCATTGGTAGAAAGGTGAAACTAGGACTTCTCTGTAGTGGTTGACTCAGACATTGTAAACACATGGGCATAGTGCCAGAAGCTGAGGTTTTAGTCGGAGGTCTTCCAGGAATACAGAATACTCGAGAAGCCCCTATCCTTAGTGGCCATTTCCTAATGGCCACTCGGCTCTTGTTATTTGTAGTATTTGAGTCCTTCATTGACCATGGCTAGTCCATTTAAGCAGAGTAATTGGTTCTTGAGGGGTACATCAAATGAATCTTATTTTCTATTTTCATACCATCACCCCCAGATCAGAGTACCTTAATTTTCAGTTATTGTTTGGTAAGAGGTTCTCCTGGAGCCATTTGAGCCATTCAGGCTCTTGGCTCTTTGTTGATGGACCTGTGTATTTCTTGAGGAATGCTTTTTAGTCTTCCTCAGATCATCCTCTGATTACTCCTGAGTAGCTGTAGCCAAGGACATATGCATAACTACCTGTATCCTCAGGGAAGGGTGTAGCCCCAGGATTGTTGTTAGCTATGTCCCCTCTTTTAAACTTTTTTTTTTTACTTCACTTGTTGCTACTATTATCTTGGAGCTACTAGTCCCCTCTTAATTGCTCACCACCAAGGTCTCCATTGTTTTTAATAATGGCCCTTAGGCAGGAACATCGCCTGCTGTGTTCTAAATAAAGTCAGTCCCTTCGTGCAGAGATACTGAACTCTTCCACTTTCTTGCACGCTTTTCTCCCTGTGCAGAGCCTCAGTGCCACACTACTGGAGTTTGGGGCAGGAAATGGCATGCTTCTGGAGTGCCACCCCTGCTCTATGAGTGGATGCTGAGGAGATGGTTGTCCTAGACCTTATTAGCATGCCCTCCAGGCATGGAAGCTCTGCCCCATAAGCCAGCCTGGATGAAGACAATTACGGTCTAGTATTCTTAACCTGTTACACTGGAGGTAGAGTCCTTACCCTAAGAGTGAGAATTGGATGGATAAAGACCCAGTTCTTTCATTGTTGCCCCTCCCCAGGTGAAACCATAGCCTAGGAGTCTAGGGGCTGGAGGAAGAGTGAATGCCCACCTTCTTAACTGCATTCATCTGAGTAGCTTCCATCACATGGAGCTGGTGTGGATAGCAGCAGTTGTGGATAAGAGAGGGGATAGGAGCTCAAATAGAACAGACTTGCACTGTTTTGAGATTTAGTTGTTGTTTTGAATAAATATTTTTTTCATTTACTGTAGACCCTTAAGACAATTTCCAGAGACTTTAAATGGTCATTTATTTTAACATTTTTCCCAGGGAAATGGTTGTTTCACTAGAGAGAAGGTCTGAGAACTCCATATACCACCATTACAAAAGTTCCATCCTCATTGGTTATTTTAAAAACTGGATGTAGAAGGTTTAATGTACCATAAGAGACATCTGTGAGATAGACTTACAATGACTAGGCCAGCATTATAGTATCCTTGTTAGCAAGAGGAAAACTCAGTTTGGTAGCTCTGGGTCTTTTTAAAGTTTTTAGAAAGGAATATTTGAAAGTAATGTCTTCAATTTAATTCAGTTTAACAAAATTTTATTGGCATCCTCCCTTGGAATATCAATTTTATGGTAAGTGATCTTTGCTTTGTTTTTTAAGTTTTAGGTTTTGAAACCCTGATGCTCATATTAATATATTATTTGTGGTTATCAGAATGTCCCATAGATAACATGGTTTGGTAATTAAAGCAGAAAACTGAAAGTCAAATTTCTCTACTCCCCAACCCCTCATTCTCATTTTCAATATCAATCCAGGAAATATTAGAAATCACTTAACTGCTAAATTGGTTCTTTCAGCTACAAAATGGAACTAATAGTGCTTCACAAGGGTGTTGTGAAGCTTAATAAATATTGCTAAGCATTTGTTTTCATGAAAATGCTGTATTTGTTTTATTTAAAATATATTTATATTTCTTAGACTTTAAAAGATGCCCACTAAGAGCTTGTATACATATGTAATCTAGCTCAGTGCTATATATATTTATATATATATATATATATATAAATATATATATATTTCCAAATGGAAAAGAACATTAATGTAATTATAGCATTGATTTATTTGATAAAATATCCTGAGAAATTGTGGCTTTTTGTAATTAGAAAGTAATGCTTTATAAAATTGATTTTCATGTGTTAATTGTCTAATAACCTGTTGTAGTGCAAAATAGAAAAGTTGGAATAAAGTATAATTATATCATGTCTGCTTAGTAATATATAATCTTTAACAATATAATCAATGAATATCTATTTTTTTCCTTTTTTTATTATTAGCCAAAGCTATGATATTGCGAAGATAGATAAGAGTTCTGTTGATCCTGAAATGCTGGTAAGAATCATGTTAAATATTGCAGAATTGGGTAGAAAAAATATAGTTTATGTTATTATAATAACCTATTCCCCCAAGTTGTGAATAGGTTATCTGTTGGGCACATCATTTAATATTTCAGTGTATTAGTTTCTATAAAATTGATATACTATACCTGTAGGGTAGATTCTTGCACCCATGAGTTAATATATGTTAAGTGCTTAAACAACCTTTGGCTCTAAAGTTTCAGCTTTTATTATTGAATGTTAAAAATTCTGGGTTTTCCCCTGACCACACAGATAGAACAGGCTTGTTATGGGAGTTAATTTTAATATTTAATCAAGCAAAATGTGATATGTAAACAAATCTGATGTAAAACCAATTTAATACATGCTACAGCAAAATGGAATGTTTTGAATATCTGTTTCTGCTTCTTACCATTATAGTGTATCAATCAAAATGTAACAATATATATATTCATATTCAATTATATATATTCATATATATGCAATGTTATAGAAGGGGAATAAGAGAGAAGTATAAAACATGGCCTGTACTCTTATGTTTATATTTAAAGTATAAAATTAATACAAGTGAATGCAGCAGAGTATTACTCAGCCTTGAAAAGGAAGGAAATTCTGATTCATGCCACAACATAGATGAACCTTGAGGATATTGTGCTAAATGAAATAAGACATTCACAATAAGACAAATACTGTATGATTCTACTTAGAGAAAGTACCTTGAGTAGTCACATTCATAGAGACAAAGTAGAATGGTGGCTACAGGGGTTTGGAGGAAAGGGAACAATGGGAGCTATTGTTTATTAGGTACAGAATTTCAATTTTGCAAGCTTAAAAGAGTTTTGTAGGTATCTGGTTCTGATGGTTGCACAACAATATGAATATACCTAATACTACTGAACCATATACTTAAAAATGGTTAAGATGATTAATTTTATGGTATATGTAGATTATCATAATTAAAAATGTACTGCAATAGTATGACAGAAAGGGTTATTATACAGCAATGAGAAAAAAATGAGCTATAAGTCCTGGCCAGGTGGTTCAATTGGTTGGAGCATTGTCCCATACACCAAAAGGTTATAAATTTGATCCCAGGTTAGAGGATATTTCTAAGTTGCAGGTTTGATCCCTGGTCAGGGCACATACAGGAGACAACTGATTGATGTTTTTCTCTCTCCCCCTCTCTCTCTGTTCCTCTCTCTAAAATCAATAAACATATCCTTGAGTGAGGATAAAAAAAAGAACTATAAGAATTGAAAGAATATGGTTATTCTGACATGTAATGTTGACTAAATAAAGCAAGATATAAAGTAGTACATGCTGTATGGTACCTTAAATGTAAATGTAAAAAACAGGTAGAACTAACAGTTCATGGTGTTGGAAAGTCAGGTAATTGGTTACCCTTGTTGGGAAGTGTCTGAAAAGGGGCATGAAGTGAGCCTGTTGTTAATGTTCTATTTCTTGATACCTGTGTCATTAACATACATGTGTTCACTTTATGAAAATTTATGTACTCTTGAGATTTTTAACTTTTTTGCATTTTATGCTTTGATTAAAATTTCAAAAACAGATTTCCAACTGAGTAAAAGTGAAACAATTTGGGAAGGCCAAGTGATAAACTGTGTGGTACTGACCTGAAGTTTGTACAAGGACATGCAGGAAGTGGAATATTAAGGTTGACTGGAGTAGTTGAAGAAGGCCTGTGGTAGGAAGGCCTTGAAAAATAGATAGGATCCATACAGTTAAAATGGAGGGAATACCAGGCAAGGGAGTTAGAACAGATGATATCTGGAGGAGGAAATGAGGATGAAAGACAGGATCCATTGTGATTGAACTGTATGTGTATTGCAAAGATTATGAAGTAGTTTTCTTTTCTTTTTTTTGGTTTTAAATATTTTTTAATTAAAGTATAGTTGCTGAAGTAGTTTTTATTTTATGCTAACATTACTTTATTGAGGTTTAATTTATGAACAATTATTTGCACAATAATTGTACAAATCTTAAGTGTACAGCTTGGTGAATTTTAATATATCTATATAGTCTTGTTACTATCATACAAATCAAGTTATAGAAATTTATATCACCTTAAAATTTCTCTTGGATAATGCTCAAGGGAAATAGTCAAGGTCCAGCACCTTGTAAACATATATGCACCCAATATAGGAGCATCTAAATATATAGAGAAAATCATGGAGGACTTTAAGAAAGATATCAACAGCAATACAGTCATTGTAGGTGATTTTAACACCTCACTGTAAACAATGGACAGATCTTTTAGACCCCCCAAAAAAATCAACAAGGATATAGTGGCACTAAACAGCACACTAGATGAAATGGACTTAATTGATATTTACAGAACATTTCATCTCAAAGAAACAGAATATACATTCTTCTCAAATGCACAAAGAACATTCTCAAAGATAGACCATATGATAGGATACAAAATAAGCCTTAACAAGTTCAAGAAAATTGAAATCATATCAGGCATTTTCTTGGATCACAATGGCTTGAAACTAGAAATCAGCCTCAAGAAAAAACTCAAAAACATTCAAATACATGCAGGCTGAATAAACGTGTTATTAAATAATGAATGGGTTAACAATTAGATCAAGTAAGAAATCAAAAAATGCCTGGAAACAAATTAAAATGAACACACAACAACTCAAAACCTATGGGACACAGCAAAAGCAGTCCTGAGAAGGAAGTTCATAGCATTATAGGCCAGAGCAAGTAGAAGGAAGCAAGTAATCAAGGTTAGAGAGAAATGTGACATAAAGACTTTAAGAAAAGCCAATTCAAAAGCTCAGTGAATCCAGGAGATTTTTTTTTTCCCAAAAGATATACAAAATTGACAAACCTTTAACCAGAGAAGACCCAAATAAATAAAATCAGAAATGAAAGAGGAGAAGTAACAGATACCACAGAAACACAAAGGACTGTAAGAAATTACTATGAACAACTATATGCCAAGAAATTAGACAATCTGGGTGAAATGGATAAATTTCTAGAAACACTCAGTTTTCCAAAACTGAATCAGAAAGAAGCAGGAAACCTGAATTGACAGATAACAACTGGTGAAATGGAAGCAGGAATCAAAAAATTCTCAGCACACAAAAGCCCTGGACCAGATATCTTTACAGGCAGATTTTACCAATCATTCAAAGAAGAACTAACACCAGTCCTTCTCAAACTATTCCAAAAAAATTCAAGAAGAAGGAAGACTCCCAAACTCTTTTTATGAGGCCAGTATCATCCTAGTTCTAAAATCAGGTAAAGGCACAACAAAGGAAGAAAACTACAAGCCAGTATCTCTGATGAACACAGATACTAAAATCCTCAACAAAATACTGGCAATCTGGATTCAGAAATACAATAAAAAGATCATTTGCCACGATCAAATGGGATTTATGCCAGGGATGCAAAGATGGTACAATATCTGCAAATCAGTAAATGTGATACATCACATAAACAAAGTGAAAGACAAAAATCACATGATTTTATCAATAGATACAGAAAAAGCATTCAATAAAATCCAGCACCCATTTATGATTAAAAAAAAAAAAGAAACAACACTCACCAAGTAGGAATAGAGGGAGGGGCATACCTCAACATAATAAAGGCCATATACGAAAAACCTACTGCCAACATCATACTCTATGGACAAAAATTAGAAGCATTTCCCTTAAGATCAAGAACAAGACAGAGCTGTCTGCTTTCCCCACTCTTATTCAACATAGTGCTAGAAGTCCTAGCCACAGTGATCAGGCAAGAAGAAATAAAAGACATCCAAATTGGAAAAGAGGAAGTAAAACTGCTATCATTCATAGACATGATATTGTACATAGAAAAACCTATAGATTCCACCAATAAACTACTCAACCTAATAAATGAATTTAGCAAAGTAGTGGGATACGAAGTCAATATTCAGAAATTGGTGGCATTTTTATATACTGGTAATGATCAGAAAGAGAAACTTTAAGAAAAGAATCCCATTAACTATTACAACAACAAAAAAACAGTACCTAGGAATAAATTTAACCAAGGATGTAAAAGACCTGTACTCAGAAAACTAGAGGACACTAAAGAAAGATTTTGAGGAAGATACAAATAGACGGAAGCATATACTGTGTTAATGGACTGAGAGAATTAACATCATTAAAATGTCTATACTACCCAAAGCAATCTGTAGATTCAACATAATTACAATTAAGATACCAGTGGCATATTTCACAGATCTAGAACAAAGATACAAAAAACTTATATGGAACCAAAAAAGACTCTGAATAACCTCAGCAATCTTGAGAAAGAAGAACAAGGTGGGAGGGATCACAATACCTGATATCAAACTATAATACAAGGCCACTGTAATCAAAATAGTCTGATACTGGCATAAGAACAGAAACATTGATTAATGGAACAGAATAGAGAGCCCAGAAATAAGCCTTTGTCTTTATGGTCAATCAGTATTTGGCAGAGGAAGCAAGAGCATACAATGGAGTAAAGACAGTCTCTTCAATAAATGGTGTTGGGAGAACTGGACTGGTACATGCAAAAAAATGAAACTAGACCACCATCTTATACTATATACCAGAATAAACTCAAAATGGATAAGATACTTAATTATGAGCAGTGATACCATAAGAATCCTAGAGGAAAACATAGGTAGTAAAATTTCAGATATCTCTTGTAGCAACATTTTTGCAGATACATCTACTAGGGCAAGGGAAATAAAGGAAAAAATCAACAATGAGACTACATCAAATTAAAAAGCTTCTGTACAGCTAAAGAAACCATCATCAAAATGAAAAGGGAACTGAGTGTATGGGAGAACATATTTGCCAATGATACCTTGGACAAGGGTTTAATCTCCAAAACACATAAAGAACTTATACAACTCAACACCAGGAAGACAAATAATCCAATTAAAAATAGGTAAGGAGTCCTGGCTGGTGAGGTTCAATGGATTGAGCGCCAGCCTGTGAACCGAAAGGTTGCCGGTTCAATTCCCAGTCATGGCCCATGCCTGGGTTGTGGGTCAGGTCCCCAGTAGGGGGTACTTGAGAGGCAACCACACATTGTTGTTTCCCTCTCCTTCTCCCTCCCTTCTTCTCTCTCTAAAAATAAATAAATAAAATCTTTTTAAAAAAATGGGCAAGGAAGACATGCGTATGGCCCATAGACATATGAAAAATTTCTCAGTGTCTCTAGCCATCAGAGAGATGCAAATTAAAACCACTATCACCTCACTCCTGTCAAAATGGCTATCATTAATAAATCAACAAAGAACAAGTGCTGGAGAGGATATGGAGAAAAGGGAACCCTAGTGCATTGTTGATGGGAATGCAGACTGGTGCAGCCACTGTGGAAAACAGTTTTTCTCAAAAAACTAAAAATAGAACTGCCTTTTGACCCAGCTATTCCACTGCTGGGAATATATCCAAAGAATCCCGAAACACCAATTCAAAAGAACTTAGGTACCCACGTGTTCATAGCAGCACTATTTACAATAGCCAAGATTTGTAAATAGCCTAAGTGCCCATAAGTAGATAAGTGGATTTAAAAAACTGTGGCGCATCTACACAATGGAATACTGTGCAGCAGAAAGAAAGAATTTTTACCTTCTGCGACAGCATGGATGGAAATGGCAACTAAATATTAGAGGAATCTGACAAACAAACAAATGAGCAAAATAGAATCAGAGGCAGAGAATCATGGGACTGAATGACAGCAGCTGTAAGAGGGAGGTAGAAGGTGGGGACTGTTTGAAAGAAGGTGAGGGGATTAGTCAAAGAACATTCATGAAAAATCGATGGACATGGGCAATGGTGAAAGGACTGATTATAGGGGTGTGGGCTGGGTGGATGGGGCAAAGGAGGAAGAAGTGGAACAACTGTAATAGTATAAACAATAAAACATATATTTAAAAAGATTCTTTTGGTTTCTTTCTGGTTAATAGTCATTCCTACCCCCAGGATAAAACCACTCTTCTGACTTCTACTGCTGCAACTTATTTTCAGCTTTTCTTGAGCTTTGTATAACTGGAATCATACAGCTTGTACCGTTTTATGTCTGACTTCTTTTGCTTAACATAGTAAATCTTATTAAAAAAATCCTCACTCTAGGACATTTCTTCATTGCTTTTAGAGAGAGGGGAAGATAGAGAGGGAGGGAGAGAAACACTGATGCAAGAGAGAAGCATCGATTGGTTGCCTCCTGTACATGTCCAAACTGGGGATCAGACCTGCAACTTTTTGATTATGGGACAGTGCTCCAAACTAACTGAGCCAAACTGGCCAGGGCCATAATAAATGGTTTTGAGATTTATCCATTTCGCTATATTTTTCTATGATGATAATGATTATTATTATTATTATTATTTTTACTGTTATGAAATAGCTGCAGTCTTTTTCAGAAATGCCGTATTTACTCCATAAAAGTTCTTTGGGAAAGTTTATAAGTTGAGAGTCTTTCCACAATAATAATAATGCTATTAAGTACATATATACATCTTATTTGACCCATATTCATTTATGAATTAAAAAACTCAAAGGTATGACACCTTAAATTTCATTTCTCTAGTTTCACGGAGCCTTAATGTGCTTAACATGTATTTTTTAAACGTTAGAACATCACCTTTGCCTGGCCCTACTGTACTTATAGTTAGAGGCAGATTCTTCATTGAAATAGGTCTCCTTCTTTCAAAATGTGAATCTGTAGTTAAATACGTTCACACTGTATAGAGTTACTCCCCTTATCAATGTAGAACTAGCTGGAAAAACTGACTTAATTCAGCAGTGCATTATTAATTTGAAAACTTAGCTGAGTTGGGAGAAATCTTCTCTCTAGGAAAGTATATCTGTCCCTACTGAAATGGTGGCGTATGTGCCTTGGTCCAATTGGTTATTCTCAACTGAGCTATAAAATCTGAGAAAGGGATTATGTCTTTTTATGGATTTATCTCTTTTGATGGAGGCATAATACAATGCTACCTATGCAATAGGTGGTAAGATGATTAAATTAAATATTGCTGTTTCCTTTTTTGTAAAGTGGAGATGATAAAGTACTTTAATGGTAAAACACTGTTAAGAAAATAATTAGATTAATATGGCTATATTAAATTAGAATAAGCTACTACCCTAAAATCCTTAGTATTTGGCGTGGGTAGCATAGTGAGGAGACATATCCCAAGAGTATCTGGTTACTTAAGGAAATGACTTACATTTGAGAAGATGACTGTCACTGTGTAAGTGCTAATCAGCTGTTGTATTGCAATTTAACCCTCAGCCGTGTGCTTTTTTACCCTATTTTTAATTATAGGCTAAAGTTCTACGGTTGCTGGCCACTGTTTATTTGGATTGGGAAGTCGGAGAAAATTATGATAAGGCTCTTGGCGCTATAAACCTAGCAAACAAGGTATAAGAAGTTTTTACTTTTGGATATTAGATTAATGAATTTTTTAAAGTTTTGATTCACATTTTGAAATCCAGTTTAGACACTTACTTTAGTATCCCTACATTATTTTAAACAACAGATTGTAACAATCTTTTTTACAGCACAGAAAGGAAAAATAAAAAATACCTCATTGATAACAGATATGTTTGAAAAAATTCTTTTGTATGAAATATAAAGTCTTTTCTGTCTGCTGTGAGTTTTTAGGATAAAGAAAGCAGATGATAAAATAGGCAGATAATGGAATTTAGTTTAAAAACCAACACCATGCGAGTGAAGGTAAGCAAGGAAGAAATAGCAGTTGAGTAAGCCAGCCCACAGTGTGGGCCACCACTGTGCTTCAGGTTAAATACAATATTTCATTTATTCATTCAACAAGTGAATATTGAGCACATCCTGTGCCCTGAGCTGAGTGTTGGAGAGGATTGATGGGGAAGATCAGATTTGGTGCTAGCAGGGGAGATAAATGCTTTATTGTAGGTGGTTGTGGGAACAGCATCAAAGTTTTGGGGGAGGGGCTAAAAAAGACTTCCTGGATGGGTGCTGACAATGAGTAGGAGTAAGCTGGGTATTTGGAGTCGGGGGAGGTGGGGAGGCTGCCCATGTTGTGTTCTAGGCAGAGGGAACAGTATGTGCAAAGACTTAGCAGCAAGGGAGAACGTCACAGGCATTCAGGGAATTGAAACAGTTTCCCCAAGCCACCAAAGTTTATTCAGATAAGAAGATCAAAAGCAGAGCACACAGATGTGAAATGAGTAAATTAGACCAGCAGGACCATTAAACAGAAGTCTGCCAGTCTCTTCCCATGGGAAAGAGAAGGCCCTGACAGCCTTTTTAAACACAGAGGCTGCAGGAGAAGCAGAAAGCCTTGGGGAGCTGCTGTGGGCAAACTCAGCTGCTTTGCTGGCAAGGTCATTTGAAAGAGGAGGGACTCTAGACCTGGCTAGCTGGGTCCTGCAGTCAGGGGGGTCTCTACCCTCCGTGAAATCCTCTACAGGAGGCCTTGGCACCTGCTGTGCCCTCAGCCTGGAATTCTCATCCCCCAAGTGGGCATGCTCCTCATTCCCCACCCCCCTGCCCTTCAAAATGCAGTTCTGGCCACACTTCCTCAGGATGCTCTTCTGAACAACACCTACCCTGTAATACATCAACTCAAGGACAGTCCACGCACCAGGGACTTCACCTTGTAGCTATTACCACGGTTGTGATTTTATATCTCTTTGTGTGGATTTTTAAGAAAATTAATGAGCGTCTCTCCTGGTAGACTGTAAGCTCTATGAGTGCAGCAACCAAGGCTGGTTTTGCCCACTACTACATCCCCAATACCTGGTATTGTGCCTGGTACATAAGAGGAGCTCAGTAAATATTAAGAGTGAGACCATATCCAAAGAACAATATTAATCATTTGTGACCTATGAAATGGCGATTTAATATGATTTGTCCTAATATTAATTGAATGAATGAATGAATTTGATTTTTTTCTGAGCACTCTTCACTGCAGCATCGAGTTCAGTACAAGGAGGGTACACTTGAGCCTGTTCAATGGACAGATTTTTCTTGAAATTTTAAAGAGCTGAGTATTTGGTCCCTGGTCATGGTCTAGACTTGAGCAGCACTTCTCACACTTAAATGTACATTGGGAATCTTGTTCATGTCAAGATTCTGACTCAGTAGGTCTGGGGTGGGGCCTGAGATTCTGAATTTGTAACCGGCTCCCAGGTGATGCCCAGAGGAAGGCAGCCAGAGGGAGGGAGGCCAAAAGTCAGATTTGGACCTGGTTGCTGGAGGTCCTCTGTGTCTCACCAAGGAGCTCCCACTCAGGTTCCTTTCTCAGTCAATACAAAATTCAGAATTTCATTTGCAAAGAGGTGGGGACTCCAAGTCATTACCATAGTGTCTGGGAAAAAAGGCTGAGCAGCTGTCACATATAAATGGAAACTTTCCAGGTCACTGAAACTTAGCTCTCCATGTGCCCAAAACTGTTTTTTTCTCTGTTATTGGTGGAAATGTTCCAAATTAATGTTATGAACACTATCTTGCCTTCTTAAACAGAGTAAATTGGACAGAACCTGAAAAAAACCAACACCAGTGGTTTTCTTTCAGCTCATGCTCATACAAACATGCATAGGTACATACATATATATGAACATACATGCATATATACCCCTGTACTCCTCAACAAGGAACATTCATAGTCAGGCTGATGACCATTTAAAGAGATTCAGTTAGGATCAATATGTTTTACTCAATTAGGCAATTAAATGTACTGAATGCTAGGAGAAATGTACATAAAGCTGATGCCAGGATTGTTCATAAAAGCAGTTAGGTTGAAAGCAACTCAAGTATCCAAAGTAGACCAGGTAAACAAATTGTCATACAATGGAATACTATAGAGTAGTCATTTTCAAACTTTAGCATTCATAAGTATTAACTAGAGTGTCTGTTAAACCAACGCAATTCCCTTATTACCTTACTAAACAGGTACTAGAATTTACGTCGAAATGGAAACTTTTCATTATGCAAATCAATAATAATGACTTTACACATTTTTCTAAAACCACACACATACTTTATTTCTGGGCCCTACTCCTAGAGGTTTTTTTTTTAATTCTTTTTTAAAAATTTTATTTAATCCTCATATTTTTTTACATTATTTTTTAGTCCCCTCATACCCTACTCCCCTCAGCAATCACCACACTGTCGATTCAGTAGGTTTGGTGGGGTTTGCCTTTCTAACATGTTTCCAGGTGATGTTGATGAAGGGAATATACTTTGAGGACCACGTTATAGAGTAATAAAAACAAATAAATTAGTTGCATGCATCAACATAAATCTTAAAATCATGATATTGAATGAAAGAAACAAGTCACAGAAGCATTTGTGTACATTATGATTCTGTTTGAATGAAGTTCAAATGCAGGCAAAACTGAGCAATATGTTGAGTATCTATAAAGAATACCAAAGCAATTGCACAAAATTCAAGGTGGTATTTACCTCTGTGGGAAAGTGAGGAGGTTGCAAGTGGGCAGTCGTAGATTGGAGGCCTCTAATGTGCTAGTAGTGTTCTGTTTCTTAACTTATGTGGTGAATACATGGGTGTTTGTTTTATCATTATTCTGTAAATTATACACATATATTTTCTATAATCGTGTGTGTTTGTGATACACTTCACACTAAAAAATGAAACAGTTATCTTTAGAGCTTGCAGGAAAAGCAAACAGTATAATGATAGGAAGGCCAAGGGTAGAAAGAGCTTCAAGGGAGCCAGCAGATTATGGCCTTTAGAGTCAGAGAGATCCGAATTCAAATTTCATCTCTACTACTTAGCAACTAGTGTGTCTTTGGGCAAGGTACTCCATATGGGCCTCAGGTTCCTCATCTGCAAAACAATATTTACAGTACTTGCCTTGAAAATTTGTTATACTTGGATCCTGTTTTCCAATAACTGTTTGGTAAAAAGAGAAAGAAAAAAAGCAAACAAAAATCTAAAGAAGAAGAGTAAGAAATAATAGTGAGAAAAAATAACAGTTTTAAGACAAGGAGGTTGATGGTAGGGAGAAAGTTGATGGATTTAACAGGTACTTAGTCATGAATTTTGAAAGCTTAGTGTCAAGACACAGGACAGACAATACAGTGTAAATGTTTATGGAAATGAATAGATGATACAATAAAAGCTAAGTACTGTCCATTCTCTGGAGTTGTTTGATAATGAAATAAAAGAGGAAAACATAATGTTAACTTATGGGAGTATCATAGATTGAAGGAAAACAGATCCTGCTAAGGTCTGGAAGACCTGTATACCTCTGAAGGTAAGAGGGTATTGAGCATAAGACATATTTCAACATGCCCACTAGGAAAGGTAGTAACGGAATAGGTTAAAATTTGCAACCTTAGTTTATTCTTTGTATTGTCATCTGTATTTGCAAACCCTTTTAATACCAGTGTTTACTTTCTCTAACTTTACATTCTTAAGACATCTCTTACATGAATAGCTATAATCATTTTCAGAGTTTAGATTTAATGAGTACAGTGTTCGTGTAGAGGATAATTGGCTTTGTAGAGAGAAAAGTTCTATTCTGTGGGTCTACACTGCACTTTTAATCTTAGCTAGCTGTTTAAAGATGTACCTTGTCAGGCAAAAGTAGAAGCAGGCTAGAGATCACAGATGGCTTAAGGCCAGCTAACAGGACTTGGAGAAACCATTCAGAGTACCTCCTTATGAATAGTAAATATGACAAGCATATCCTATAGGAAAGACAGTATGTTTTCTCTTTTTTCAACCATTGTTTACAGAGTACTGTAGCTGTTATTAAAATCTCACAAAAAAAACCCAATTCTAATTGATGTTTAAGGTTTTGCTTACCAAGAAAAGAATATGGCCTTATAGTCACACAGTTTAAGTACTAACCTTGCCATTTAAATGCTTGCCACTCAGTGGAAATGTTTACATGTTCTTTTCCTTGTTTCATTTCGTTTAGATTGAATAAAATATCAGAAAATGTCCTCAGGGATAGATTGAATGTTATGACCTGATCTTTTGTAATTTTGATTTCCTTTGATCATGAGTCATCCTGCTGTGGTTGAATAAAACAGGCAATTACTTCAAAATTGTCTTTTACATTCCACAGTTTTAATATAATTGTGATTTCTTTGTTTAAAATAGGAACATTTAAACCCAGCTGGGGTTTTCTTGAAGATCAAAATCCTCCTGAAGAGCAAAATAGCTAATGAAGAACTCATTGAAGGTATCGTCTCTGTGTGTGAAGTGCAATTTTGAAATTTAACCACCAATTTGTTAAACAGGAGATCTTTTGTAGTATAATTTGATGGTGACTGAAAGGGAAATTGATTACATAAGAAAGGGAGAAGATTGTTATCTAGGAAGAAAAAGAAACGAGATAATAATAGCAAATTTAATAAGTAGCAAAAAATAACTGGATAAAAGCTATCAGGCCAGGGCCAGGTGGCTCTGTTGGAGTATATCATCCTGTACACCAAAAGGTTTCAGGTTCGATCCTGGGTTAGGTCACATACCTATGTTGTGGGTTCAGTCCCCGGTCAGCACATGTATGGGAGGCAGCCGATTGATCTCTCTCTCTTTCTCTCTCTCTCCCCCCCTCCCCCTCTCCCCCCCCTGTCTCTCTCTCTCTCCCTCCCCCCTTCCTCACACTCTATAATCAAAAAAACATATCCTCAGGTGAGAATTTTTAAAAAGCTATCAGTTTTCTTTTAGCCCAACAGAGTTACACCTGCCTAACCCTCTGAAGTTGTCTATTACCATGAAGAAAGATTACCTATTGATAGAAAAACCCTTTATAATGTTGTAACTTTTATAATTACTTGTATAAACATTGCTACTTGTTTCTCAGAATTCTCAGGGTGCTAGAATATACACATTACGAAGTAAAGGTCCCAATATATAGCTGTGGGGTGTTCAGACCCAATGTATGTGGGTCTTTTGGCAAGTTACTTAGTTTTCCTATGCTTCAGTTTCTTCATCTGTAAAAAGATATAATAGTAATGTCTACCTCATTGTGGTGTTTTGAGATAAGAAAATGTATGTAGAACATTTAGCACCATACCTGCCTGGTGCATAGTTACTGTGTAATAATAACTATTATTGTAGTTATTATTATCATGGTTATTACTACTATATAAATGTATTAAGTGAGGCAAAAAAAGTCTTAATGTACACTGGCCCCCTAACAGTATTTCAATTATGTTTAGTCATAAAAGTAACTTACTCAATTCGTTTAATGTATTCATGCTTTAGTTTTTTACTATATAAAAATATAGTTGTATTATAGAGCTGCATTATTTTTACTATATAAAATTGTATATTAGTTTAATCACTGATTATCCAATAAATGACAACAATTTGCAATAAGTAGGACAATAGTCAAATTTGGAAGTGTGTAGCTCTAAATTTAGTACTGCTGAAACTTCCTGTGACATCTTGAATCTTATCCAATCACTAAGAGACCTCAGAAACTGAAATATACAGAGGATTCTGCATCTCCAGGTTGTTAGTATCCCTAGGTTGTCATCTCAGTATGCACAGGTTGAAGAGTGTTAGCGACCAGGAAGACAACTCCACTTTTTTTGCTCTAGGGAAATAAACAAACCAACTAACCAATTAAAACGGTAGATTTACTCAAATTAGTACAATGTGGGAAGACCATAGATATTATTGGAGTAACCTGGTGTGAAGTCCTTTCATTTTGGATGAGATTTCCCCATTACAGTTTTTTATCAAAATGTACATAAGAAGCAGAGTTTGAAGTGAAATTATTCTTTATTCCCAGATTGTTTTACTTAACTCAATCTAAATATTGTTGATATTCAGAGTAATGAAGTTCCAATGTCAGATTATAAATTAGGAGGCTTCCCTGACTCTAAGTTTTCCATAGTGTAAAATAATAAAATTATCTTTTACTTTGTTGCATTGAGAGAATGTATGAAAATTGCATTTTTATTGTCTCTTCATTTCTTTGCTAGTGAAAGTACTTTTCTCTTAGAATAGGCAACCTAAGTTGCTGGCATTAGAATTTCACTGGTATTTTTTATTGTAGAGAAAAAAATTAAAATACATATAATTCTTTAAATTATGAAAGGATAGCAGATACCCATTAAGGAAGTTTTTGGTAAATACTAAAGATATCTTTCGTCCACCATCTACTGGAATATAAACTCCTTGACAGCAGGGATTTTGTGTTTTGTCTGCTGCTGGCCAGCAACAGGCACACAGTTCCTGGGTCCATAGTGCATACTCAGTATATTTCCTTTTGTTATAATCAACACTGCCATTAATATTTTTGTTCATAAGCATTTTCCTATATTTATTCCAGATGACTTTTCAGAAATATAATTTCTGAGGTACAGGGAATAATAGCAGCCGTCACTTATTGAATGCTTACTAAGTGCTAGGTGCTTTGCTGTGTAATTTACATATATAATCTCATGTAACCCTCTCAATCACCCCAAGAGATTGGGGATATAGTCCCCATTTTATAGATAACAAAACTAAGGTGCAGAAGAATCTCAGTAACTTGCTTGTGGCCATACAGGTTGCAAATGATTTCAAATATAGGTTTTTCTGACTTCATAGCCCAAGCTTTTAACCACTATGTTCTTAGCACATAGTATTGCCAAACTGCTTTTCAAAAGGATTTTACCAGGTTACTTTGTCATCTATTTAAGAGTGCCTGTTTCCTCACACTCCCTAGCATTGTATATTTTTATGTCATAAAAAGATTTTGATAAGTTTTTAGGCAAGGCATGGTATGTGGCAAACATTTAGAAAGTACACTTTGAACAGAGAAAAATTATTGAAAATGGCTAAGCTTGCTCAGAAATGAAACTGATATGATTATTTTTTCTTTTTGCTAGCTGTCACAGACATACTGCATCTTGACATGACTGTAGACTTCTGTCTGAGCATTGCTAAACTGCTGATGGATCGTGAAAGGTACAGAAGAATTGATTATCTTTTCTCTAAAGACTAATATTTTTCTCAGGTTTCCATATACACGCATTGAATCAATCAATCAATCTCTCTCTCTCTCTCTCTCTCTCTCTCTCTCTCTTTCTCTCTTTCTATCCATACATCCATACATCCATATTCACAGAGCACAGTATTTGCCATTGTGCTGATCAAATTAGAAAATTGAACTTTGTTTAATGATTTAAACAATCAATAGTCAAGTAATTTTAAAATTTATATTAAAAATTTAAATAATAAAATTAAAAAAGAATGTCATGGCTTTATAAAACAGGAGTTAGACTAAGTTAAGTTGCAGGTCATTGTCAGGTGGAACAGGAACAAAGTATAGTCCTCAAGTGATATACCTCTCCAGCAGTATCTTTATGGGATCATTAATGTCAAAAGGGACCTTAAAGTCCTTACAGACCCCTTAATGCTTCTCAAACATCACTATGCATCAGAATTTCTGGGGAGTAAGCACTTCAAAATATGCTCAATATAATTAACCATCAGGGAAATGCAAATCAAAAGCACAATGAGAAACCACTTCACACCCACTAGGATGGCTAGAATCAACAAGACAGATAATAACAGATACTAGCAAAGATGTAGAAAAATTATAACCCTCATACACTGATGGTGGGAATGTAAAATAGTGCAGCAGCTTTGGAAACAGTCTATTAGTTCATCAACAAGTTAAATAGAAAGTTACTTAGCACGTGACTTAGCAAGTACGCTCTTGAGTTAAGAAACCTATGGCCATACAAACACTTGTATAAGAATGCTCTTAGCAACATTATTCTTAATACTGAAACGTGGAATCAACTGAAATTTTTATTAATTGATGAATAGATAAACAAATATGGTTTATCCATACCATAGAATATTACTTGGCAATAAAAAGAAACATCCTACTACCGGAGTGTCCAACGTTTTGGTGTCCCTGCGTCACACTGGAAGATGAAGAGTTGTCTCAGGTCACACATTAAATACACTGAGACATGTAATCACAAAATAATCTTATAATATTTTAAGTAAATTTACGATTTTCTGTTGGGCCACATCCGCAGCTATTGTGAGCTGCATGCGGCCTGCAGGCCGCAGGTTGGACACCCCTGTAATGTGGATGAACCTTAAAAACATTATGCTAAGTGGAAGAAGCCAGCTACAAAGACCATATATTATATCATTTCATTTATATGATACTTTTAGAATAGGCACACTTATAGTCGCAAAATAGATTTTTGGTTGCCTAGGGCTGTAAGAGATTGGGGAAAATGAGGAGTGATTGCTAAAGGGTTTAGGGTTACTTTTTGGTGTGATGGAAATGTTCTTAAATTAGGTGATGTTGCATAACTGTGGATATACAAAAACCAATAGATTGTATACTTTAAATGGATGAATTATATGGTATGTGGATTATACCTCAATAAAACTGTTAAAAATATAATCACTAAGGAACTTGATAAAAATAAAGGGGTCAGGCCCTACCTTACTCCAACAAGCCCAAGTCTATGTATTCTTATTAGATTTCCAGGTAGTTCTGAGAGCCACTATTTCAGACCAAGGATCAGTAAACATTTTTTGTAAAGGGCCAGGCAGTTAATATTGTATCTTAGGCTCGGCAAGCCAGAAAGTCTGTCACACCTTCTTAATCTGTTGTTGTAATGTGAAAGCAGCTATAAACTATAAATGAATGACAGTGGCTTTAGTTACACAATAAAACTTTATTTATGAAAACAGGTGGCTGATTGAATTTGGTCTGCAGGCTCTAGAGCTTGCTAACCATTGTTGTAGACCAGTCTCCTACTTGTACATGACTTCTTGGATGAAAAGTCATATAGCCTCTTCTGGAATACCTGTGGAAGAGAGGATTTTCATTATTACATTTTTACAAAGCTGGAGTATGGAATTCTTCCTCACATAGAATTTATACATATTTCCAGTAATCTCTACATATTTATACATATTTCCTGTTGTAGGGAAAAACCTAGTTCTTCCCTACTGTGTGTTTTTTTCCTATATACATATTTTTTCCCTGTCCCCTTTACTACTTACACAAAGCGTTTCACTTCTGGTCACCAAATATGTGTAAGTTTTTGCCCACACCAGTAAATTCTCTGTGACACCAACTGGATATTCTACAACTTGACTCCATTCTGACACTGTCTACCTGAACATAATGTCAGATCCCACAGGTTAAGGGCTCAGTTCC
The DNA here is from genome assembly GCF_021234165.1 of Pteronotus mesoamericanus. NCBI lineage: Eukaryota > Metazoa > Chordata > Mammalia > Chiroptera > Mormoopidae > Pteronotus > Pteronotus mesoamericanus. The sequence continues at coordinate 4,813,038 of NW_026555108.1, read as the reverse complement.
ACAAGACTGCCCCCCACCCCTCCCTCTTTAGTAGTTATTGGTATGCCAGGTTTTTATATATCTTCATGATTCAGGCTTGGTAGGTAGGTGGTATATTTCTAGAAATTCATTGACTTCTTCTAGGTTATCCAGTTTGCTGGTGTATAATTTTTCATGGTAGTTCTTACAATTCTTTTAATTTCTGTGGCATCTGTTGCAGTGTCTCCTCTTTCATTTCTGATTTCATTTCAGTTTTCTTTCTTTTCTTAGGTTTGGGCTTAGTTTGTTCTTGTTTTTTAATCCCTTAGTTGTAAAGTTAGGTTGTTGACTTGAGATCTCTGTTGATTGTATTAATGTAAGCATTTATAGCTGTAAATTTCCTCCTTAGCACAGTTTTTTTTGTGTGTCCCATGAGTTATGGTACGTCGCGTTTTCATTTTTATTCATCCCTAAGTATTTTCCAATTTCCCTTGTGATTTCTTCTTTGATTCATTGGTCATTTAAGTGTGTTGTTTAATTTTTGTAACATCTGAACTTTCCAGTTTTTCTTCTGTTATTGACTTCTAACTTTATTCTTTTGTGGTTAAAAAAGACATTTTGTATGGTATCTATTAAAATCTATTGAGACAACATTTGTGCCCTAATGTATCTTGGAAAATGTCCCATGTGCACTTGAGAAGAATGTGTATTCTGTTATTGGGTAGAATGTGCTCTATGTGTCTGTTAGATCTAGTTGATTTATTGTATTGTTCAAGTATCTATTCCTTATCTTCTGTCTGGTTCTATCCATTGTTGAAATGGAGTCTTGAAGTCTCCAACGATTACTGTAGAACTTATCTATTTCTGCCTTCAATTCTCTCAGTTGGAGTTCTTTTGATTATCTGTTATTAGGTATGTAAATGTTTATAATTGTTATATCTTCTTGTATTGAACCCTTTATTAATGTATAATGTCCTTCCTTAGTTTTTCTAAGACTTTTTGATTCAAAGTCATTTTTTCTGATATTATTATAGCCACTGCTGCTCACTTTTGGTTATTTGCATGGAATACCCTTTTCCTTTTCCATAATTTCACTTTCAACCTATTCGTGTCTTTGGATCTAAAGTGAGCCTCTTGAACACAGCATATAGTTGGATTCTGTTTTTGTATCCATTCTTTAGGTCTCTACCTTATGGTTGGATAGGTTAATTCATTTATATTTAAAGAAATTACTGATAAAGTGGGGCTTTTGTTATTTTGCTGTTTTTTTCTATATGCCTGATAGATTTTTTTTTTTTTTTGGTCTCTCATGTCCTGTATTACTATTTTCAGGACTGAAAACTCTCCCTGCCCCAATTCTATATTCTAAAGAATTTCACACAGGAAAGAGTTTGCAAACCAGTGGACTGTAGGCTGGGTAGGGCCAGAGATGTGTGGCATAGGGATGAATTAGTTGCCAACATTTAATAACTTTACATAAAAATCTGGATTTCTATATTCTCCTGGGAAAAAAAATTGAAAAATCTGAAAACACTTGGCCAGTATTCTTGCTAAGCAACAATCAGGTGGAGCTAAATAGTTGGTACCATCTTAAGACATGGGGCATGTGTTCTCTAATTTGACCCAATCCCTACAGTACCTATTTTCTCTCCAAAAAGTGAGAGAATGAAAGCTAGACTGAGAGGGCATTCAAGAAAATGAGAAAGGACAAATCTCTTTGTGATGGAAGTAAAAAATATTCCTACATGTTTAATATGAAAACAAAGTGTGTCTATGTCAAATGAATACCACCCAAGAGCTCATTATGAAACAAAATAAAGTAGAAACGATGGCCAGTATGCAGAAAAGTGATATAATTAAAACTTACTGCATTTAAGGAAAGTACTGAAATTTTAACCAAATTTCTTCTGCAAAGTGAATTAAATAAGCAACCCTGTTCTAAAATGCAGTTATATAGTTATATATTAAAGAAAAAGATTGCCCAGGCATTAATCCCTCTTATAGATGACAAGTTTACAAAAACGGTTTCTAGTGAGTGAGGCACAAAGTATAGTTTTAAGTTTCAAATGTAATCTAACCAGAAATGCTGTTGTGTGGCACATTGAAGGCATGTCTGATAATTTAGTGGAAGGTCGTTTTAAAAGGTTTATTTGTGATGTTTCTTTTGCACAGACATAAGTAATACTGCCCCCCAAAAGTGTATTTATTTGTGGTGTCAATGAAAAGTTTGATGTGATAGAACTTTATCACATGGTGCCTGTATCTTATAAGTTTCATGTAGGTTGGTCAAAATAACTTAAATGTGAATATAAAAGATATGCTTGCAATGGTTAGTTATTAATATAGGCCTTGATTTGTACCTTAAATCTAAGGTGGAAGTGTGTTTTAAGATTATAAGACAAGTCTATTCATTGTATAATTCACCAGGAAACAGTTTGTGCTAAAAAGCTAAAAATGAAATGTGAATGTAGTAATACTACATGTATACTGAATATCTCCTGTGACTTCATCAGAGGTTATTGCTTTGTTGGGTGAATTTGACGCACAATGCAATAGGGGCCTCTACTTCTTGGAGCTTAGGGGTCTTACTTGATTGTGATGCTGTCACCAGTTGGGTTGCCCTGGAAGCAGATTTTAAGATGGAGGTTAATGTGCAAATGGTTTTTTAAGGGGTACTCTTGGGATCAACACCTATAACGGGAAGGAAAGGGGGCAGAACTAGGTAAAGAGAGTTGGACTGATGTAACATCACAACAATGCTTCAACCTCAGCCCATGGGGAGCACTGAAGATGGGATGGCCCTTCAGAATTGTCTTCAGTTAGGGTGAGATCATATAGCCCAGTGTTGACTAGTCATTGGATGCCAGCTGCCCGGGGAGGGGGCATAACCTTTGGTAATTCCTAAATAGCAAGTTGGAAATAAATACTTCAGTCTCGAAAGGGAGAGCCGGACAATACAGCACAGCATTTATGACAGGTGCTAAAGAGATGTTTTTTGAACTGTTGAAATAACTCAGCTTGTTCATGTCATCCAAGGGAAAATCCCTGCCTCAGCCCAAAGACTTGACCCATTTGGTGAATGTGACAACCCATATAAATATTCTGAACCTGTCTCTGCAAATGTGCTCGATAAGTAATTACGCAAATGTAAATTTTAATTCACATGTTCTTAGTGAAGTCATTTCTTCGGGGAACTCATTTGGCAAGGAATAATCTGATTCACTTTTCTATGCTGAAATTGGTTTTCAGAGATGGAAGTGATTACCTAAACTACAGACTCAAAATTGTAGACTTAAAGATTGACTTCTTAAAAATGTTTTCTGATTTTCAGCATTATAATAATGAAAGCACTATTTTGCCTTTCTCAATTAACATCACTAATGTGGATAAAAGAACTACACATTGAACTGTAGTGTAGTGTGGTACTGAATTCTAATCAGGTAACTCTGAAATATCAGATATAGTGGACATTTATTGCTTTTGATCAGCTATCATTTATTCATTCCACTTTCCTTTGAATGACAGCACCCAAATTTCCATTTAAGTACCTACTTCTTCCATATCAGCCCATGTGGATATTGGCATATTAGTATAGAAGAGTTTCAGGTTTCTATTTTCAAATCAACAGAATTATAAATTTCAAAATTTCAAAATCAGCCCTGGCTGGGTGGCTCAGTTGGATGGATCCACCCCTGGTCAGAGCACATACCTAGGTTGCGGGTTCAATCCCCAGTTGGAGCATGTCTGTCTCTCTCTCTCTCTCTCCTCCCCTTTCTCTCTCTCTCAGAAATCATAAATATACCCTCAGGTGAGAATTTAAAAGTTCAAAATTAATATTAAAAGTTAGATAAATTAAGTAGTACTATTAGATTTCAAATTTAAATTTAAAATAAGCTGCTGCTTCTGAGCTCTTACCTGTTTCTACTATAACATGCTGTATCGCCGTTCAGTTAATAGACCCTCATTTGAAAAGATATATGCATCCCTATGTTCATTGCAGCATTATTTACAATATCCAGGATATGGGAGCAACCTAGGTGTCCATCTATAGATGAGTGGAGAAAGAAGTAGTATATATATATTCAATGGAACATTTCTCATAATAAAAAAGAATGAAATCTTGCCATTTGCAACAGCATGGATGGACCTAGAGGATATTTTGCTAAGTGAAATCCGTGAGACAGAGAAAGATAAATAACATATGATTTCTGGAATCTAAAAAAAAAACCCAACAAATGAACAAACAAAACAAAAACAGACTCATAGACACAGAGAACAAAGTGATGGTTACCAGAGGGGAGGAGGTGGTGGGATGGGTGAAGACTGAAGGGAGATTAAGAGGTACAAACCTCCAGTTATAAAATAAATAAGCCATGGGGATGTAATGTACAATACAGGGAATATAGTCAGCAATATTATAATAACTTGATACAGTGACAGATGATTACTAGACTTATTGTGGTGATCATATTGTAAGGTAGAAAATGTCAAATCACTATGCTGGACAGCTGCAACTTATATAATATTGTATGCCAGCTATACTTTAATAAAAAAATTTTTTAAAGTGTGATTGCATATCTGGAAGTTGCTTTTTCTTGAAGTCTGTTTCACTCATTTATGTTAAACACTTGTCACCTGTAGGCAGTATAAGAATTATGCATTATATTATAGAGAATGATTTTAATAATATCATTGCAAAGGCATAAATATATTGTATGTAAAGAAGTTTCTTTTAGCTAAGTGTGCAAAACGTTGTTAGAAAGTGAATGCAGTTCTGCTATGACTAAGCTAAGGTAGTGCAGACCTAGTTTTCTGACGTTCCACCTTGATGTAAGGGTAAAATTTTGAATACATTGATAAGTGGGTTGAAATACCATGTTTGTTAAGTGATATGTTTTTGACATTTCACCATTTATAGTCAAGCTTGATTAGGAGTCAGGGTGCAAACAATTTCAGGTTATATACTTATGAGATCCTGGTAATATATTGTGCTATAGAAGGGCATAACATATGCTTCCAATTCTAGGAAAGCAGTTAGGTGGCTTGATAGTCTATTATTGTGAGTCATTTTTCTGAAATTTTTTAGATTATCTGATTACTCTGTAAATTTACCACTTAAGTAAACTTGTCAAAATATAAACTAAGATTAATTTGGCTTGTCTTTTACTCATCAAATCTTTGCTGGTTTATGTTAGTGCTTCTCAGACTTTAATGTGTATATGATCAGCTGAAGGTCCTGTTAAAATAGATACTCCAATTTAGTAGGTCTGGGGTGGGGCCTGAGATCTGCATTTCCAGCAAGTTTTCAGATGATGCTAATGCTGTTGCTTTGTGAACCACACTTTGAGTAGCCAGGTTTGGGAGTTTACTTCCCCCTTTGAAAAATCAGAACTAACAACTTTTCCTTTCTTTAGTCTTCATTACCCCTTAGTTTTTCCATAATTTCTTAAGACTTCTATAATTTACAAGTCTTACTTATAAATCCTTTTAGTCTCTTATAATGCAAGTTACTTTGATCAAGGGATCCTGAACTTTTTACAACAAAGAAGTTACTATTACTGTCTCCTCACCTTGAGCTTTAATTCCTTCTTCTCAAAAATTCTATTTTTTAGCTCTGTGACCATATCATGACTATAATGAAAAGTTTAAAAGGAAAAAGATCATATCTAATCTTACTATCCTAACAAATAATCTGTTTTGAATTTTCCTTTTTTTCAACTCTTTGTATTTGTGCATAATTTTTCCTATTTGTAATCTTGGCATAGATCATTTGATCTTTTTATTGGTTATTATGTTTTGGGTTTTTTCAGATACATACCAAGAAGTGGAATTGCCAGGTCTATTTAAAGAACAAGTATCAGTGACCCATGGGCGTGGACAACAGGGTGGGGGCTGGCTGTGGGGGGAGGAGTGGGTGGGGAAGGGGGGAAAACAGGAAAATTGGGATAACTATAATAGAATAACAATTTAAAAAAAGAAATACCATCTTAAGAAAAACAATTCTATTTCTAATTTTCTGAAGAAACTTCATACTGTTTTCCATAGTAGCTATACCAATTTGCATTCCTACCAACAGTGCACGAAGGTTCCCTTTTCTCCACATTCTTGCCAACACTTGTTGTATATTGATTTTTTTTTTTACTGAATTTATTGGGGTGACATTGGTTAATAAAAGTATATAGGTTTCAGGTGTATAATTCTATAATACATCTTCTGCATATTGTATTGTGTGTTCACTACCCCAAGTCAAGTCTCCTTCCATTACCATTTATACTCCATATACCCTCTTCTACTTCCCCCTACACCCCTTCCCTCTGGTGATCATCATGCTGTTGTCTGTACCTATGAGGGGTGTTTGTTTTTTTTTACTTAATTCCTTCATCTTTTTCATCCAGCCATGCAACTACCTTTCCTCTATCAACTGTCAGTCTGTCCTCTCTGAGCCTGTTTCTATTTTGTTTGTAGTTTATTTTGTTCATTATTAGATTCCTAATATGAGTGAAATCATATGATACTTCTCTTAACAATAATGTCTTCCAGTCCATGAATTGTTAGAATTTTTTAAATAATCAAAATATACTGGTATTATTTGTGTAACCAAGGATAAATAAATATTTATAAGGAGTGGTTGGCAGAAAGCACTGGTAAACTTTTTTCTTTTTAATTTTATTGAGATGTAAATGACATTCAGCACTGTATAAGTTTAAAGGTGTACAGCGTAATGACTTGAGAAGGTGGTTGGAAGGTACAATCTTCCAGTTACAAGATAAATAAATATTAGAGACGTAGTGTACAACATGGTGACTGTAATTAACATAGCTGTACGGTGTATTTGAAAGTTGCTAAGAGAGTAGATTCTAAAAGTTCTCATCACAAAATGACTAGTGAATTTCTGATGTCAGTCCATGCATCTTCACTGGAGCTCATGAAGCAATTTTTATAAATTAGCATCATTTTTGGAGAAAAAGCATAAATAAGACAGTAGGAAAGAGATGATTATCTGACTATAGGTGTTCATGAAAATAAAATATTTGTGGCTTAATAAATTAAGCAAAAATTGAATTAAAAGGTTTATTTTGACAAATAGGCTTATTTACACATTTAGTGATATTACCTAAGCTCAGATATAATTTTATCTTGCCTCTTTTGCTCATACTCAAATAAACTTTAGTCCTATTGGTTAAAAAACCAACTATTCTACTCACACAACTTACAATTTTGTTTCATTGAACAGAGAATTTGTTGGGTTTCATTTCCTGAAGATGATCTGCGAACATTTTAAGACATCAGAAAATGTTGGAAAAGCTTTACTGTACCACATTGAAATACTTATACAAAGAAAGGAAGAACAGCTTGCTAAGGAGATGATTGAAGACATCATTATAGGTCAGTAGGATTTCTACAGGTGTTTTAGAAAGGTGTTAATATGCATATGATTCCAAGGTGGCTATCAGAACAGTAGCAAAATACTCAGGTCAAGAGATTTTTTTTCCTTTTTCTCACTCCTCTTTTTTTCTTCCTAATAACCTTTAACTATAACACGTCACCTATCCAGATTCCACTTCTTTGGCAAGCTAGAATGACAAAATAAGCAAATATAACAAACCATAAACAAAAACAAACCTTTGAACTTAAAACTCATGTATGGTGGAAAATTGTGATGTTAGAAACCTAATTTCACGTGTTTCCAGTTTGATCTCAAATTTGCTGTATGCCTTTGGGCAGGTCAATAATATCACTGGATTTTATTTTTTTCCAACTGTGAAATGAAGGTTGTGTCAAATTCCTGGTTTTTGACATTTTTTAGCAGCAGCATCCTCTTGTGATACAATCTTATATGAACCCTGTGCCACATGAAATACACTGTAGTTGCTCCAGTTAAAGCAGAGATGTAGAGCCAAATCTTAGCATTCCCCAATCTCCCACCTCTCTGTAGGACACTATAACCTGAAGCACACAGATGGTTATAATCCCTTTCTTAGAAATTCTCACCCCAGTCTCTTCCAACTCTACACATATATAGAGATATAGTCAGTAAATGTTTTCTAAAAAATTTTTTATTGTTCTATTATAGTTGTCTCAACTTCTCCCGCTTTATCCTCCTCCACCCAGCCCACCCCCCACTCCCGCTGTCGATCCCCACACCGTTGTCCATGTCCTTAGACACAATTCTAATAAGCTTGGTCATCTGGTTTTTTCAACCCTTAGCATTTTAATGGTCATATATTAAAAACAGTGAAAGGGTATACAGGGAAATATATGGCTAACTTGACAACAAGGTAAGAAGAAAAACTCCACAAGTTTTATTAAAAAGTTTCAAACATTAAAAAATATAATAATCTGTACTATATTCTATAATAATTACCAAAGGCATCACCATGATTTATTAATAGTACAATAAAATACAGTACTTGTTAGTGTTGTTGACTCTGAATGACCAAAGGTTAAAATGTGCTTCAGAAAACTAGAAAGTATGTTTAGAAAAATATAATTCATAAAACATAATTTTAGAAAAATTAAGAACTGAATGAAGTGATTTAAACTTTTTAAAATAAAAACATTTTATGTTTAATTAAACAGTCAATCAACTAGAAAAGTTGGTTATCCAGAATAACTAATTTCCTAAGGTTATAGTTAAGAAATCTTAGTTGCATTGTGATTCCAGATTATACACTTATATTCTCAAAATATTATAACATTTTAAGTAGATACATTAAGTAGCTTTTTACTCTCATGTGGGTATTTTTAACTAAATCATGAAACAAACTACATCTGCTGACTAGGCTTGAGAGTCGGAAACTCTCAGTGCTAATCAAGACTGTGGAAATTGATAGTGCCAAAGGGGTGAAAGAGAAGTGGGTGTAGAATTGTATTATTGTTTTAAACTTTTCCTTAATGTGTGCTAATATATTTGAACTCTGTAAATGTCTAGACCAGAAACAATCAGACACAAGTTACAATTTAAAGTAATAAAGTTTATGTGTAAAGATTGTCTTAAAGTATTCTACAAAGGCTTTAAGGTATAATTGGCCTTTCTTGTGAACTTGATCTGATGTGGTTAGTACATAATGAACATTTCTTATTAATGATTTCCAGCATTGCTGCCTGTTCATTCACAATAACATTAAGGCACCAGATGATGATCAAATTTGGAACATGGGAAATACATTAAAGAGAGACTAGGCTGGAAAACTATCACAGATTGATGGGCGAATTACTGTGACTGTACCAAACGCTGACTGTATTGTATAAACCGATTTTGCTAGTAAACCTAAAATCTATGATGAAAAGCTGTCTGAATGTGATTGTGTTTGTAGCCATTACTTAAAGATTATGTGTTCTGAATATAGTTAGCTCTTTTATTTAATGTAATAGAGCTTGATTCTTGCTTCTAGATCTTGAGAGGTTTTTTTTTCTTTTTTCAGATCAGCAAGCAGGAAGAAAAATGACAACAGAATTAATAGGCTATTTACACAACCTTCTGTGGAGAAAAGCTTCCAAAAGTTATGAGGTTTGGGAATAATTTTTTTTTATTCTTTATATTCTCTCTCAATCCCAACAAGGAAAAAAGTGTGTTGACTATAAAAATTATAGAGCATCAAATACTTTAGTAATCTCTATTTATTAAAATTCATAATGTAGAATGTTAATGGGCATTGGGCAAGAATTTACATTATTTTATTTTTAATAAATTATATTTTATTAATTATGCTATTACAGTTGCCCCAATTTTTCCCCCTTTGCCCCTCTCCACCCAGCACCCTCTATTCCCTCAGGCAGTCCCCACACCTTTGTTCTTGTCCATAGGTCATGCTTATAAGTTCTTTGGCTACTCCATTTCCTATACTGTACTTTACAGACAAGAATTTATTTTAAAATACTAAGATATGATTCATCCCCATTGAGGACTTAGAATGTAGGGAAATGACACCATGGATATTAAACTATAGGAAAGTAATTTATTTTAACATGAGGAATGAGAAACTCTTAGAGGTTTTTATTCCCTTTAAAAATTGTGGCGTGAAGCACAGTATTTTTAGGGCACTGAAAATACTTTGATATTGTAATGATGGATACATGTCATTACACATTTGTCTAAACCTATAGAAAATACAACACCAGGTGTGAATCTGGATGAAAACTAGAGACTTTGTGTGGCTGTGATATGTCCATACAAGTTCATTAGTTGTAACAAATGTATTGCTCCAGTGGAGGATTTTGATAAGGGGAGAAGCTATGCATGTGTGGGGGTAGGGGGTTCATAGGAAACCTCTGTACATTCCTCTCAATTTTGCTGTGAATCTAAAACTGCTCTAAAAAACCTTCTAAAAGTTTTTTTAATTGTGGTGCAATTTTAAAAAATACAAAAAAGTAGTAATTATTTTCTCTTTACAATCCAGATTTACAGTAGAAAAATTTAAAACTATGGATACATTTTTTAAAGTATAGTTATTTGTAATATAATCACTTGCAAAATTTGGGTATATTTCCTTCTAATTTTTCTCTGTGTGTAAAAAAAAAAAAGGATATACTGTTTTTAAAAAGTTATATTGGATTTCCACTTCCAATCAAGAAGTAACAGACCAGATTTATGTCTTTGCCTAAACATACCCCAATAAAACAAGACAAAATACATGAAAAAAATGGTTTTTAAGACATTGGATATCAGACAACAGAGAGTGATATCTTGGAAATAGGAAATAAACAAAGTGAGCCCTGTAGTTGTGCAGCTTACTACCTTGAATTTCCAGGCTGTCGTGTAGGAAGAAGAACTGAAGTGAATTCTAGTGGGCTTTCTAATTAGAGTAGATGTAGCTGAGAGTGTGAGAGACCAAAGCAGCTAAACTCATAGAACAGAATACCAGAGAGGAGAGCATAGCACAAAAAGAGAACCCCAGCAATCTGCAAGTCCTCCTCCAGTGTTTAGCAGAGTACTGATGAGGACACTATGGAATGAAAATATCTGAAACCAGGGGAATAACCATCTAAAATTAAGAGAGGTAACATGCTTGGCATTCATCAATAAACAGACACCTCGGTTGTTTCCATACCTTGGCTATTATGAATAATGCTGCAATGAACATGGCAATATAGATATCTCTTTGAGATAATGATTTCATTTCCTTCGGATATATACCCAGAAGTGGGATTGCTGGATCACATGACAATTTTATTTTTAATTTCTTGAGAAACCTCCATACTGTTTTCCAAAAGTGGCCATACCAGTTTATATTTCACCAATAGCATGCAGTTTCCCTTTTCTCCACATTCTCTCTAGCATATATCTTTTATCTTCTTGATGATAGTCATGCCAGCAGGTATGAGGTGATATCTTATTATTGTGGTTTGATTTGCATTTCTTTGGTTATTATTGATGTTGAGCACCTTTTCATGTACCTGCTGGTCATTTGTTTGTTGTCTTTGGAAAAATGTCTATTCAGATCTTCAGCCCATTAATAAAATTTTTTTTTGCTATTGTGTGGTAGGAGTTCCTTGTATATTCTGTATATTAACCCCTTATTGAATATGGGGTTTGCAAATATTTTCTACCATTCCATAGGTTGTCTTTTAATTTTGTTGATGGTTTCTGTGAGATTTCTAATGTGAGGGAATAAGAATATTGATTGTCACTTTATCTGTGACTTATACTGATTATTAAAACTGATAATTTAATGCACTTAGAACTCAACTACAGGAGATGTTGTGTTTTGGTTGCGTAAAAAAAGAAAAATACCAGTCAGAGAAAAACATACCATATGATCTCGCTTAATGTGGAATCTAATGAACAAAATAAATTGACAAACAAAACAGAAACAGAGGCATAGATACATGGGACAGAATGATTCAATAATGAACAATAATATGTGGAACTGTCGGAGGTTGGGGGGACTGGATGAAAGAAGATGAAAGGATTAGCCAAAAAACATATAGGTATGACCCATAAACACAGACAACAGTATAGTCATGGCCAGAGAGAAGTGGGTAGGAGTTAGGTGGAGGCAAGCAAAGCCGGAGGGCAGAGAATGGGGACATCTGTAATAGTGTCTGTCAACAATAAAAATAAAAAGTAAGTGAACAATATTTAAAAGATAACTGATAGAAGTTTCTTCAGTTCTCCCATTAAAAGAAAGAAAGAAAACAATACCATTTTTCTGTTTGTTCCTAGGGGTAACTTGGAAATATTAGAGCCAAATGTAGAGATATTTGTGTGATTTTGTTATTTCTTTTTAAACTTTAGGTACAAGACTATGCTGAAGCCCTAAACTGGTACTACTATTCTCTGAGAATTTATGAAACTGATGAAATGGATGGGGAATTTCCTAAGCTGAAGAGGAACATGGCTTCCTGTTACCTGCATTTGAAACAAGTTGAAAAGGTCTTTTGATTTATCTATTTTTCTTTTCTTTTTTTTCCCTTTTGCAAGAGTGAGCTAAATGTCTACGTATTTTCCAGAAGTTTGGCTATATTTATGTATTTGTTATTTTTTCTTTTCTTAATCCCTTTACCCTTCTCACCCAGCCCCCAACCCTCTCCCCTCTGACAGCTGTCAGTCTGTCCTCTATATCCATGAGTCTGTCTCCACTGTGTTTGGAGAGTATTATGCTGAATGAAATAAGCCAGTCAGAGAAAGACAAGTACCACACACCTTCACTAATATGTGTAATCAAACGATCACCTGTTTTTCAAAGGCCACAAATGTTGTCATGCTTAGTGGCAGAGAGATAGAGGCAGTGGTGTGACTTCTTTGCTATCTGAGAGTTCATCATACAGGAGAAAGTCAAATTGATATTTTCCTGATTTGCACACTATACAAATTAATTACTGGAATTCCCAAAAGGAGATAGAATTTGGAAGACCATTAATTCCATTACTTACTCTTTACTTTTTGCACCCTGTTCTGAAAAGTGATATATCATTGGAACTCCTGAACAAAGTTATCTGCTACTAACCATCTGAAGTATTTTCCTTTGAAGTGTACTAAATTTTAAGGCATACATTTTTTTGACAAGGATTCAGTGAGAACAAATACTTGGATGAAATGGTCAATCTTTTACTTTCTGGGTTACCTCTTGCCTTTCCATCTACCCTAAAAAAATGTCCAGAAATTGATTTTTTTAATCAGGACAAAATTCTAAAAGGTAAAAGATAAAAACTTATTTAAGGATAGAACCATTCATACTTCCCAAAGCAACTGGGAAATTTCTTCCTTTTGGTATTTATAGTATGCACATATTTGGGGGGGTGGTATTGGCTCATGAAAAGGCAAGGAAAAGGAAGGGTAAGTGTGGACCCAGATAAAGTATGAGTTTTTGTTGCCTTTCAAGTTTAATGACAAGTTTAGGAGAAAATTTGTGATTAAGTGTTGTAATTCCAGACATTTTCTTTGAAGATTTGTTTATTTTGAAAGGTGGTTTATCTGACTAAATACTTCAGATTGTCTTTCAAAAGAGAATATATACCATTTAGTTTTCATGTTATAAATTTATAGTCCTGGAAGAGAAGTAGAAATTTAATGTAATTCATCATAGTTCTGCACAGGCTAGTGTTTAACTGTTTCATGAAGATAGTTGACTACTGTTTACTTAAAGACCTTAAAAGAAGAGTGTCATACAGATTTTTGTTACCTAATTCATTATGCCTGCACAGGATATCATTAGCTTTCAGAAAGATAGTTGCCTACTACTTACTTACAGCTTTGTAACTTCCATGATTTATGTTGGCCTGGCAGATTGGGAAGGATCTGGACCTGGGGCTAGACAGGCCAGTTGCAGGGATGGATGCATCCTCTGCAGGCCAAAGAAGGATATCTAATCAGGTCATCAAGGTAGAAAGAACACAGTATGAGGCACTGTGCTTGTCTTTGAGTTGACAGAGACAAACAAGACGTAGTTGCCTTCGGCTCAGCCACGCAGCTGGCATCAGGTTATCCTAATAGGCAGATAAGCAGAACATGGCAATGAGGAAATCTTAAGTACTGGAAGTATTTCATAAGTTAGAAACACAGGTAGTTGGCATCACATAAGTGTACCAGCAGGGAACAGGTCTTCAATCGTAGAAATTTGGACTCAGAGGCAGAATTCAAATCTTTGGGGTATTTGGGTTATGTGTAGATAAATGGATGAGGAAGAGAAGGTAGAGGATATGAGGCTGCTTTCAAGAGTGGAGCTCAGGCATGGGGAGCCAGACTGGGATGAATTACCAGAAGAACTAGATACAGTCTTCCAAGCCTTAAAGCAGTGTTTCTTAAATCTCCTTTAACTAATGTCAAGTTTGGTCCTAGAGCCTAGTATAGGCCTGAGTCTATAATTGGCAGTTCAAATGCTACTGATAGTGAGGAGGGAAAAAAGAGGAGAGCAGGAAATGAGGCAGGTCCTAATAGTACGTATTTAGTGTGTGATTATGCTAGTTAAGGTTGATGTTGAAGCCAAAGGGTATTTTGAATATGTTCAAGGTACTCTTGTTAACTACTGTTAGTATATTTCTCCATTTCATTCTTCCTTTCTTGAACTTAACTGACATTGATTTAATGCCCTCCTATTGTAAGGAATACTCTCCTATGTACTAGGGCAGATAGAAAGGTGAAAATCACACAATTTATCATATTTTACTATTCTCACCTAACCTTGTTAATTTTCATTGTCTGCTGTTTTTTCACTTTTTCCCTTGAGCTACTTAACATTGCTCAGAAAATTTATGCAACCATGCTTATTGAATAGGCTAAAATTTCATGGTTTTTCAGTTAGGCATTCAATAAAACTAATTCTTACTATCATATTACTCACAAAGGTGATTCCAAAACATTTTTTTGTCCTTAAAGCCCCCATGCCTTAGCCTTTTTTTTTTTTTTTTTACCAGAAAACCTTACCTTGAAATTTTCTGAGCTTGTAGCCACTGGCATGAACCTCAACTTCTCTTTATTTATCCTTTATTCTCCCAAAAAATCTCTGAGAAAGTACTAACTTTTTCTGGGGACCTTCTCTACAGGTCTCAGCCCTAGCTCTTTAAACTTTTTTGTTTACTGCTTTTTCCCCTGTTACTACAATTTTTTTGAGGTCTTCTTCAACCTTGCCATGGTCTTCAAATTGTAGTTCTCTCTTTATCCTTTCTTTTATTACCAAACTTTCTACCCTAAAATTACTGCCTATATTTTTTCAGTAATCATTCATTTAAAAATATTTATTGACCATCTGCCACATGTTAAGTACTGTCTTAGGCATTGGAGCTCTAATAATGAACAAAATAGACAAACCTCCTACATCCATGGTTTTATACTCTACTAGGAGAGACAGACAAAAAAAGACACATGTTATGGTATATTATAGAAGCAGCAAATTTTCTGTAAAGAATTGAATAGTAAATATTTTAGGTTCGCTAAGCCATAGTCTCTGTTGCAACTATTCCACTCTGCTCTTGTGCCACGAAAATACTCATAGGCCATATGTGAACAAATTGGCATGGCTGTTTTAATAAAACTTTATATTTAGAAAACACTAAAATTTAATTTTTATATAATTTTCATGTGTTATAAAATATTTTTCTTTTGATTTTTTTTCAACCTTTCAAAAATGAAAAACCATTCTTAGCTTGTGAACTGTGTAGAAATAGATGGTGGGCTGGATGTGGACCAAAGGAGAAAACTCATCAGGAAAAAGTGTTATTAAATGTTTTAGAAGAGGACTGAAGGGTGGAAATTTTAGATAGGGTAGCCTGGGAAGACCTTAGTAAGAAGGTGGTGTTTTTCTTTTAGTGGAAACCTAAGAAAATGAGGAATCTGAATATGGATATCTGAAAATAAAAGAGCATTCCAGACAGAGAGGATAGTGAGTGCAAAGATAGGACTATGCCTGAGGAACAGCAAAGATATTAGTGACGAAATATTAGGGAAGGTTGGAGATGTGGTCAGGGAAGCAGCGTTATTAACTCTGAGATGGAGAACCATTGGGAGGATTTGGGGCAGAGTGGTGATACGATCTGACTTGTGTTTCAGTAAGTTCACTCTGGCCACTTGTTGAATAGACTGGTGTGGGTACAAGGGTGGAAGCTGGGAGACCAGTTAGGAGGCCATTGAAATAATCTAGGCAAGAGATGATGGTATCATGGACCAGGGCGGAAGAAGTGTAGATGGTGAGAAATGGTCAGATTCTAGATAGATTAAAAAAGTAAAGTTGACAGAATTCTCTGACGTAACCAGATGTTGGAGAAAAAGAAGACACAAGGATGACTCAAAGCTTTTGGCCTCACTACCAGCGCCCCTCTTGGTGATTTTTTTGCATCTATGATTCTATAAGTTGCTCTTAGGAAGATCACCAGTGACATTTTAATGATCAAATCTAGTCTTTTCTTAGTCCTCCTTGCACAAAACAGTGTAACACTGTCAACTGCTTCTTTCTTCTGGAAACTCTCTTTGGCTTCTATGACATCTTCTCTTAATCCTGTTGCTTTGACTGTTCTTTTTCTATTTCTCTTATCTGGCTAGTCTCTTTTCACCAAACAAATGTTTGATGAGGGCAGGTACTGTGTTCATCTTTTTCAGTATTTTATCCCTAATATCCACAACCATGCTTGGTACATGGTAAGTTTTCAATACAAATTTGTTGAGTGAATTTATTCTCTGGTCCCCTCTTTTCCTTCTTTTGTACACTCACCTTTCTGTAATACTTCAAATATTTTCTTAGCTTCAGCTCTTCATTCCCACATCTGTATCTCTAGCCCTGATCTCTCTGATAGCCGACTTTCACTCCTCTATTGTCTTTGGGTATATATCCAGCTACCTATGACTGAAATCTTAAATTCATGGATTCCTTCTTCTCCCCCTATACTCAGTCATGTGCCAAGTCTGGTCAGTTCTACCTCTGCAGCTTTTTTTTAACAGCTATCTTCTCTTCCATTTTCACCTCACTACCCTAGTTCAGGCCCTCATTAACTCTTAAGACTGTTGGAATAGTCTTCTGATTATTGTATCTTGTTTAGTAATCTTCCGTGGCTCCCTGTAAATAAAGACCAAATTCCTTAGTACTTAAGATCCTTTATAACCTAGAAATAAAATAAATGTATTTGTTCTCTTTACATGTGTACTATGTTTGACTTCAACTGGAGTACCTGCTGCTTTCCCTGCTTCATCATTGCAAATGACCCCTTCCTGGCCTTTTAAAATTCTTTTTTCAAAGCTTACCTATTAATGACAGTCTTAGCTTTCTAAGGAAATTTCTAAGACTTGCTCTTCCTTTAAGACTTTGTAACACTTCTGTTTATATCTAGGTACTTAAATTCTGCCTTGTATTGTAGTTAATTGTATACGTGCCGTAACCCCTATTAGAGTGCCATCCATCTCCTTGAGGACAGGGACTATATCTATTTTCCTTGATATCTACCATAGAGCCTAATGCATAGTAAGCATTCATTACATTAAGAAATCGTCATAGATACTCAATAAATACCTGTCAGTCTATTTCCTCTGATAGAAGAATTCTATTTGTTCATGCTATTTCTGTCCTTGCCACCGGGGATAATTGGAAATTGCAAGTGATCAAGATCTGTGAGTGCCCTTGATTATCAGAACTGAGCAAGATTATGTTATTTAAAAATTACCCCATTATTCTTTTATCTAGCTTAGCTCCTTACTCTTTGAGAAAGGGAAACACATTTTATTTTATTTTGTTTTAAAATGAAATAGTGAATCATAGGCCACAAGTTAATTTGAGCAGGTCAAAGGAATTGGAGAATAAATTCCTCTGAATTCTTAGTATATTATGTTACAGATTCATTAGTTCATACATTTGGCAACATTATTTTGAGAAAGTGGTGTATTAAATATAGGTAATTTATTTATTTGTTCTTTTTCCTAAGTTGTATAAATGTGAATTTTTAATTGCTATTATCCATTGAGTATCTCCAGTACTTTATGTGAAACAGTATTAAAGTATATAGTTTTATAGACACCAACTCTGCTTTAGGGAGTTTATAGCACCTTAAGTCAGTACCCTAATTTTATTTTATTATTTTTGAGGATTTTGAAGTGCTTGGTTTGTGTCATAGGCTTGAATGGAAAGACTTAGGATGGGGGAAATGGGCTTGGATTCTAAGTATAGAAGCAATTTATTACAACTTGATATAAAGGGATTTTGCTGTAAATCAGCAATTTTCAAATGGTGTGCCACAAGAATTTTTAAAACATGAAAATACATGACTACTTAGTCAGAGGCACTGACCCCTTTTCCCTTAGACTGTCAAATTAAAAAATGGCAACAGCCAACACAATAGCAGTCTGGTGTGGATGAATCAAATTTATATCTATTTTTTTTGTCAGATCAGCAGAAAATACAATTTTTTTGGTGTGCCGCACAATTTTAGTAATTAGTTTGTATGTGCCATGAGATAAAAAAAAAAGGTTGAAAATCGCTGCTATATATCATAATAAAACCTGAATTTTGGTTAATGGATGGATAATGGATTGTTTTAGGAATAGTCTGTAAGTTAATGATAATGCACAATTGAGTTTTTTAAATGTCTGATCTTATTTGTTGCTTAGAAAAATCTTACTTTTGAATGGACTCACATTTAGAGGTAGAAGCTCTCAGAGAGTACAGCCTATGCCTCTTGGCAATCTGTTCCTGCCACTTTTCTTTGGCCTTCTTCATTTTCTTTGCAAAAAGTTTATTGTATTCTGCGGTCTCTTCCTTATCTTTCTTAGTATATCATTTCTTCAGACCAATATGCCGATGTTTATGTTGTTAGACACATGGAGTAGCAAGATGTTGAATCTTGGGTGCTTTGGTCCTAAGTTTCTTACCTTTTTATGAGCTTTCTCATGACACATTAGCAGACATCATCTTTAGAGAGACTGAAAAGTTTGTGGATTCTTCTAGTTCTTTTAGACCCCAGGCAACGAGGTACAGTAGTATCTGTGAGACCAGAAATGCCGTTCTGCCCTTTTTTTTCCCCCCACAATGGCCAAGTTGAGAACACTGAGATTGGTATTCACAATGCAACCCCAAGCAAATTTGAGCTTTCTCTCTCTAGTCCTCCTTGGTCTATAACAGGAATGCCCCTTACTAAGCCGGTGAACACAGCTATGAATCAAGACACCCTGCTTCATGGGGAAACCTTGTTTGTCGTTCCCACCACTGATTTGAACCATATAGCCCTTCCATTCATCACCAAGAGCATCAGCAGCAACTTCTGTGGCCAGACACTTCCCATAAAAGATACAAAGTTTGCATTTGTCATAAAAAGCACTCATTTTAAGTATACAGTTGGATGGTTTTGACAGATATATTCCCTAGTATATGCGCTACCGCAGTCTAGATACAGAATACTTCCATTACCCCAAGAGTTTCTTGCTCTTCTTCCTAGTCAATCTTCACCTCTACTCTCAGCACCAGGCAATGACTGCTACACTTCCTATTACTATCAATTAATCTTCCCTAGAGTTTCATATAAGAGGAATCATATAGTACATAATTTTCAGGAGATAGGGCTTCTTTCACTCAACATGTTTTAGAGAATCACTCATGTTGTTGCATGTATCAATAGATTGTTCCCTTTTATTCCTGAGTAGTATTCTCTTGCCTGGATACTCCACTATTTGTTTGTCCATTCATCTGTTGATGGGCATTTTGGTTGTTTCCAGTTTGAGGCTATTATGAATAAAGCTACTGTGAACATTTAAAATGGAAGTCTTTGAATGGATATTTGATTTCTCTTGGGGAAATAATCTAAGAGTGGAATTGCTGGGTCATAGGATAAGTGCATTTCTAAGTTTATAAGAAACCATCAAGTTGTTTTCCAAGAGTTGTGCTATTTTACGTTTCTGTCAGCAAAGGGTGACAGTGCCAATTCATCCACATCCTTATCAACATATGGTATTTTCAATCCCTTTTTTTTATTTTGAGAGTACATTTATTAAAGCTACAGACAGTGAAACAAGGAAGGGATTAGGATAGAAGAAGCAACAGAAGAGAGCCTAGGTGGAGCTGCTCTGGCTCTCTAGAAACGTCATGGGAAAGGAGTGAGACAAAGCTGGGCCGCTATCAGCTCTCTGGAGAGTTGGAGAAAAGGGGACTGTTGGGACATGTTCAGGGAGTTAGCCCAGGAGACCTTTAGAGTTTAGGAGATGTAAGCCTGTGGAGGAAGAAAAGGGGGAAGGGAAAAGCCATAGGCATGCTCCTGGGAGGGAGAGGACACCAATCTTTTTTAGCAGTTTCCATAGGTGTGTCATGGGTTTTGTGTTAATGAAGTCTAATTTATTAAAAATTTTTAATGGTTTATTTTTATAGTGTGCTAAGAAATTTTGGTTACCCCAAGATGGCAAATTTTTCCACTGTGCTTTATTCTAGGAAATTTCTAGTTTTAGTTTTTTTTTTAAGTCTGTGATCCATTTTTAGATAATGTGCAGGTGTGTGGGAGGGTCAAGGTTCATTTTTCCCCATATACACATCTCTTGTTTTAGCACCAGTATTGAAAGATTATCCTTAACTAATTTAATTACCTTAACACCTTTGTCAAAAACCAATTGATCATAAATATTTGGATCTGCTTCTGTACTCCATTTTGTTCCATTGATCCTATGTGTCTATTTTTATGCTAATACCTCACTTCCTTGAATATTGTAGCTTTATAGTAAGTCTTAAAATCAAGCTGTGTAAATCCTCAACTTTGTTGTTTTTCAGAATCTTGTCTACTCTAAGTCCTTTATATTTCCACATAAATTGTAAAATCAGTTTGTTAATTACTAAAAAAAAATGCCTAGTGGGATATTTATTAGAACTACATTGAATCTATAGGTCAATTTGAGGACAGTTAACATCTTAAAAATATTGTGTTCAAATCCATTGACATAGCATAGCTGTCTTTTTTTAGGTTTTCTTTAATTTCACTCATCGATATCTTATAGTTTTCAGCATAAAAATCTTACATATATTCTGTTAACTTTATCCCAAATAATTCGTGTTTTTGGCAAGATTGCAAAAAAGTCTCACTTTGTTAATTTCAACTTCTAGTTGTTCATTGCTGGTATTTAGAAATACAATTGATTTTTTAACATCTTGGTAAGTTTTACCATCTTAAACATTTTTAAGTGTACAGTTCAGTGGCATTAAGTACATACACAATATTGTGCAAACACCACCACCATCCATCTCCAGAACTCTTTTCATCATGCAAAACTGATGCTCTGTCCCCATTAAACAGTAACTCACCACTTCTTCCAACCCCTGGTCCCTTGCAACCACAATTCTATGTTCTGTGTCTATAATTTTGACTGCTATATGTACCCCATTTAAGTGGAATCACACACTATTTGTCCAATTGTGACTGGCTTATTCCATATAGCGTAATGTCCTCAAGGTTCATCCATGTTGTAGCATGTATCACAATTCCCTACCTTTTAAAAACTGAATAATATTCCATTGTATGTATATACCACCTGTTTATCCATTCATCTGTTGGTGGACACTTGGGTTGCTTCCATCTTTTAGCTATTGTGAATAATGCTTCTATGAACACGAGTGTACAAGGATCTGAGTCCCTATTTTCAATTCTTCTGAGTATATACCTAGGAGTAGAATTTCTGGATCCTATGGTAATTCTAAGCTTAAATGTTTTAAGGAACAGCCACAGTGTTTCCATAATGGCTGCACCATTTTACAGTTCCACCAAAAATGCACAAGTGTTCCAATTTCTCCACATCCTCTTGAATACCTGTTATTTTCTGGGTCTTGGGGGTTTTTTTGTGTGTTTTTTGTTTGTTTGTTTGTTTTTTAGAAATAGCTATCCTAATGAGTGTGAAGTGGTCTCTTGTGTTTTTGATTTGCATTTCCCTAATGAGTAGTGCTATTGAAAACCTTTTCATGTGGATGTTGACCAGTTGTATATCTTTTCTGGAGAAATGTCAAATTCTTTTGCCTATTTTAAATGTTTATTTTTTATTTGTTGAGTTATAGGAGTTCTTTATATATTCTGGATATTAACCCATTACCAACATATAATTGGCAGACATTTTCTCCCATTCTGTGGATTGTCTTTTCCCTTTTTTGGTAGTGTTCTTTGAAGCACAAACACTTTAAATTTGATGAATTCCAAATATCTATCTTTTATTTTGTTGCCTGTACTTTTGGTGTCATATCTTAAAAAAATCACTGACAAATACAGTGTTATAAAGGCTTCCCCCTATGTTTCATTCTGAGACTTTTATAACTTTAGCTTTTAGATCCATTTTGAGTTAATTTTTGTATATAGTAGAAGGGAAGAGTCAGGTTTATTCTTTTGCATGTGGATATCTGGTTTCCACAACATCATTTATTGAAAAGACTGTCCTTTTTCCATTGAAAGGTCTTGGCACCCAAGTTGAAAATCATTTGGCTATGTATGTGAGGGTTTATTTCTGGGTTTTCTGTTCTGTTTCATTTGTCTGTATCAGCGCTTACATCAGGATCACGCTGTTTGGATTACTATAGCTTTGTAGTAAGTTTTGAAATGAGATGCGACTATTCCAACTTTGCTCTTCTTTCCTAAGTTGTTTTTGGCTACTCAGAGTCCCTTGAGATTACATACCAATGTTGTTTTTTAAATTTGTACCAAAAAACACCATTGGTATTTTCATAAGGAATGCACTGAATCTGTAGATCACTTGTTTATCTTTGTTTCTTTTTAAATGTTTTCATTGTGGTGAAATATACATAATTTTCATGTCTTCTTTAAGTTTTTCTTCTTTTTGTCTTCTATTCTCTTATGGCATTTTTCCATTCGTGTTACTGTATTGTTCATTTCAAATAGTTCCTTTTTTCAGATCAACAAGGTCACATTTTATAATTTGTTTCCTACAATCTTCTGTGATGTTGAAAGTGTTTAACAACTGCTATGGTACAGACAACAAATCAGAATGGATACTAGTTGGGAAAAAACACTGTAACAGTATCAATATGTACTATTGATTATCAACCTACTTCTATATATTTTATTTCTACAAACTTGAAAACATAGGTGTTTCATAGCCAGTTTTCAATAACTCTGGCATCTACATCTTGAGAATCTATTTCTGCTCTTTGTTTTTTCTGTTGATTCTCACTTACGGTGCCTTGTTTTGTAGTGTGCTTGATTATTTTTAATGTTTTCTAATCATGATTCTTGAAAAAAAAATATTAATGGAAATATTTTGAAGCCTAAAGGAGACTTCCTCTGTAGAGGATTTATATTTGCTTCTTCAGATGTTTGAGACCAATGTAAACTAAATTTATAGCTTGAGATCTTTCAGCCTCCCATATAATATCATTTGGGGTGGTAAATACATACAGAGTCTATTAATTAGTCTTACACCTCAGGGATTGGGTCTCCCCACCCTATTTTGCTGCATATGTCTCACAGCCAAAGTAACTTTTTGGCAGTCCCGTGGGGATGTTGGTGAAGTGTGTTTACTTCTGGTTTGCTCTTAGCCTACTTAGCCTACGATTGTAACTCCTTGAGCTTTGATATCTGTTTCCCTGACCTAGGGAGGGCCACTAAAATTAAAGTTAAAATTTTCCTGCGTTTACTAATGCCCACAAGAAAAAAAATGACTTTAATTCTCTGCTTATTTCTCTGAGAACTCACTTTTTCTTAGATTTTGCTTGGCAATAAATTTACATATATTGTCAGCTGTTTTTAGAATTAAAAAAGTTTACCCAACATGTTTGGTTGTTTTCAGTAGGAGGGTTGGTCTGACATGTATAATGCACCCTATTTTCAGAAGCAGAACTCAACTCAAATGTCTTTAGCATTTTAAGAAAACAGTCCTTTAAAGACTTCTCTTAGATTCATGTATTTTCATTATGAGTAAAACTTAGCCATTGTCATTATGTTAACAATATTAGCAAAATACAGTAAGATCTTCCTTAAAGCTTTTGTAAAAGAGACACAATATTTTTTTTTCAGGCTAAAGGAGCAGTGACAGAAGCTGAACAACTTGATCCTGGATGTATTTTCACTCAATTTTATATGTTCAAGATTGCAGTCTTGGAAGGCAATTGTGACTCAGGTATAAATGTTATTTATGAGATACATTTAACTGTTAACACAAAGAATACAAATATCTTCTTTGACCATAATAGGAAAAAAAAAACATTGTTTGTAAGACAATGATATATATGTATATAATCTATTATATCTATATCTATAATATAATCTGTATTATATTATATATAATATCTATTTATCTATAATATTATAGATAAATCATATAATATATCTATATAGATATATATCTATTCTCACTTTTCTACATAAAGATAATACAACCATGCAAAAAGAGACTATGAACACTTATGTAAGAATAAAAGTACAGGGTCTACCTATTGAGGGAATAGGATCTAGGCGGATGTGGGACAAAAATAGGGGGGCAAGTCTTGTCATGATATACTTTTTTATACGTTATATTATTTGAACCACCCTATTCAAAAATTAAGTTTAAAAAGTTGTAGGGGCAGGGGAGAGTATACCGTAAACATCTATCAGTTAAAAATTGTCTTTAGAGAAAGGAAGTCTCCAGGGCACCTTTGGACTGTTTTCACCTCTTTGGGAGATGATTGGTGAGAGATTAAGCTTTGAAAAGGAGTTTCCACAAAGTAGACAGTGTTGGAATTACTCACATGAACCTCATCCCATTAGTGCTCTTGTCTTTTCCATTAAGTTAAGCATAGTTTCCTAGTTGATGTGCCTGCAAACACATGTATCTCGACTTGATTAGGATATGCTGTGACATTATTCCTGTTCAGTTCTCAGAGTAGCTGAGCATATCCTGCAGCAGTGTGAGCTCCAGTCTGGTTGCTCTTTGTGAAGGGCACAAGATGATAAATTGAGAGACTTGAATCCAAACAGAATGTATACTAATTCAATTAAGTTAACTATTTATGAATACCTATTATATACAATGGACTCAGTTATTCAATCCATAAGAGAAAGGAAGATGACTTATTCTGCACTGAAAAAGAAATTGTCAAGAATAGTAATGATACCTGTGTATTAGTTAAGTAGTAGCAAATTGAAGTCAACTCTTTATCAGGGTTAATATTGTATTGGTGTCATGTCCATCAGTGATGTTTTCATTAGACACTTCTGGGCATTTGCTTTATTTGATGTATTATGTTGAAACATAAAAGAACCTGAAAATTTTTGCCAGAAGAAATTGCAAAAAAATAGATTTCCTATTAAACCTTTTATTTTAACATTCTATTAAAATAATTTTGCTTTTAAACATAGCATCAGTTCAATATTTTTACTTTTTTCCAGTTATTTGTGACCATTTTTAAAGTCATATTTATTGAAGGTACATAGAATAGAATTTACCCTCGCTAGTAATGTATGACTCTATGAAGTTTGTTTATATTAATAATTCTATGAGTTTTGACAAGTGCATATAGTTGTGTAACCACTAGTATGATCAAGATAACAAAATATTACCTTGAGCCCCTTTGTTGAAACTCCTTCCTATCACTTCCAGCCCTGGAAACTACTGATCTCATTTATATTTCTACAGTTTTGCCTTTTCTAGAATGTCATATAAATGGAATCATGCAGTATGAAGCTTTTTGAGCCTGGCTTCTCTCACTTAGCATATTGCATTTGAAACTCATTTATACCCTATGTGTTTGCATAGTTTGCTCTTTTTTATTGCTAAGTTGTATTCCACAGTATGCATGTACCACTCTTTTGCTATCCATTTACCA
Source organism: Pteronotus mesoamericanus (assembly GCF_021234165.1). Lineage (NCBI taxonomy): Eukaryota > Metazoa > Chordata > Mammalia > Chiroptera > Mormoopidae > Pteronotus > Pteronotus mesoamericanus. The sequence continues at coordinate 4,787,383 of NW_026555108.1, read as the reverse complement.
GTTGAAAGACATTTGGATAGTTTCCAGTTTGGGTGATTATGAATAAAAGTGCTATAGGTATCTGTTCATAGATGTGTGATGATAAGATTTCACTTCTCTAGAGTAAATATCTAGGAGGGGGATTACTGTCTAAATAATTTTTATTTCACAATTATAGTTGACATAAAATATTATATTAGTTTCAGGTGCACAACCTCTTGATTAAACATTTATATAAATTACAAAGTAATCACCCCTGAACCCATTTGACACTATGTATAGTTATTATAGTATTACTGAGTACATTCTCTATGCTGTATTTTATATCTCCATGACTATTCTGTGACTACCAATTTGTGCTTTTTTTATTCTTGTTCAGTTACAGTTATCCCACTTTTTCCCCCATTGCTCTCCCCTGCCCCGCCCCCTCCTGCTCCCACAGTCAATTCCCACCCAGTTGTCCATGCACATGGGTCCTTTATACATGTTCCCTGACTTGCCCCATTGTCCCCCTCCCCTCTGGTCACTGTCAGTTTGTTCTTTATTTCCATGTCTCTGGTTCTGTTTTTGCTCATTTGTTTGTTTTGTTAACCCTGTCACGTTTTTCTTCCATTGCCCCAACCCACCTCCCAACTGGCAACCATCAAAATGTTCTTGAATCTATGAGTCTATTTCTGTTATGCTTGCTTGTTTATTTTGTTTAGATTCCACATGTAAGTTAAATTGAGGTATTTGTCCTTGTCTGATTTATTTAACTTAGCAAAATCCCCTCTAGGTATTGCAGGTGGCAATACTTCATTCTTGTTTATGGCTGAGTCATATTCCATTGTATATATGCACCCTTTCTTTATTAATTCACATATTGATGGATACTTAGGTTGCTTTTGTATCTTGGCTAATGTAGGTAATGTTGCCATGACAATGTAGATGTATATGTCTTTTCAGTTTAGCATTTTTGGATTTTTTTTTTGATAAATACTCAAAAGTGGAATTGTCAGATCCTTTGTCTCCTTTTATAGCCTTTCTTTTAAAGTCTATTTTGTCTGGTCTAAGTATTGCTACCCAGCTTTTTGTTTTGTTTTGTTTCCATCAAATATCTTTTTCCATCCCTCTGCTTTCAGTCTGTGTACGTCTTTCCATCTGAAGTGAGTCTCATATAGACAGCACATGTAAGGATCTTGTTTTGTTATCCATTCAGCCACCCATATATTTTTTGACTAGTGCATTTAATCTATTTGCATTACATTTCATATAATACTGGTTTGGTGGTGATGAATTCCTTTAGCTCTTTCTTGTCTGGGAAGTCCTTTATCTGTCCTTTTAGGTTCAAGGGTAGGGTTAGCTCTGAATCATTTTGCATTTAATTTTTGCATTTGATTTAAGGTATGGATTGAAGTTCATTCTTTTACACATATCTATCCAATCATTCCAGCATCATTCATTTTAAAACTATCCTTTCTGAACAGAATTGAATTTGCACCTTTATTGAAAAATCACTTGTCATAAATGTGTATGGGTCTCTTTCTGGACCCTTCATTCTGTTCTATTAATCTATTCATGTATCTTTACATCATTCCCCCACTGTATTGATTATTATAGCTATATAATAAATTTGAAATCATGCAGTGTTAGTCCTTCAACTTTGTTCTTGTCTTTCAAATTACTTTGGCTATACTAAGTCTTTTGTGTATCTCTATGAATTTTATAATTAGTTTTTCATTTTCTACAAAAGTGAATATTGAATGGGATCACATTGAACCTATATATTGGTTTAGAGAGGATTGTCATCTTTCAATCCATGAACAAGTTGTAAACCTCCATTTATTTGAGTCTTTAATATCTCACAGAGATCTCTTCTTTCAGTGTATAGGTCTTGTGCATCTTTTGTCAGATTTCTTCCTAAGAATACAATATTTTATACTATTTGAAATAGCATTATAAAAAAACCTTAAGTTTCTGATTGCTCATTGCTAGTATGTAAAAATACAAATGATTTTTATATATTGACCTTATATCTTACAAACTTGGTAAATTCACTGATTAGTTCCAGTAACTTTCTTGTATGTTCTATCAGATTTTCCTAGTTAGATGATCATGTTGTCTGTATATGAAGACAATTTTACTTGCTCTTGTCCAATCTGGGTACAATTTTTTTGTTTTGGTTTTGTTATATTTGTTAGTATCTCCTGTTCAGTGTTGCGTAAAATTGGTGAGAGCAGACATCCTTGGCTTTTTCCTGATTTTAGAGGGAAGGTATTTATTTAGTCTCCAAATATGAAGTGTAATGTTAGGGGTAGGCTTTTCACAGATACCTTTTGTCAGGTTGAGGAAGTTCCCATCTATTTCCAGTTTCCTGGGAGTTGTTTTGTTTTGTTTTCTTGGTCTGGGAATGGATGTTGAATTTAGTCATATGTTTTTTCTGCATCTACTGAAGTAACCAATTTTTTAAGTTTGTTAATGTGATCAGTTACATTGATTTTGAACTGTTAAACCAACACTGCATTCTTGGGATAAATTCCACTTGCTCATAATATATTCTCTTTTTTTTTAGACTCAGGATTCTTAAGGTATATTCCCAGCTGCAGAATCACTGGGTCCAAAGGCAATTCCATTTTTAGTTTTTTGAGGAAATTCCGTACTGTTTTCCACAGCGGCTTCGCCAGTCTGCATTCCCACCAACAGGGCACTAGGGTTCCCTTTCTCCGCATCCTTGCCAGCGCTTGTTGTTTGTTGAATGATGGCCATTCTGACAAGTGTGAGGTGATACCTCATTGTGGTTTCAATTTGCATCTCTCTGATTGCTAGTGATGGTCAAGTTGATTAATATTGTTAAATGTACCATATCCTTGCTGATTTTCTGTGTATTTATTGAGGGAGGGTTTTGAAAACTTTGACTATCATTGTGGATTTGTTCATTTCTCCTTGCAATTCAATCAGTTTTTGCTTCTCATATTTAGAAATTTTGTTATCAAGTATGTAAATATTTAAGATTGTTATGCCCTCATAATGAATTGATTCTTTTTATCATCATGAAGTGACCTTATATCACTGGTAATATTGTTTGTTCTAAAATTTATTTTGTATGATATTAATATAACCCTCTAGCTATCTTTTGATTACCTTTACCATAGTATTTTTTTGTCCCATGCTTTTTCTTTTAACCAATTTTCTCTTTAGATTTAAAGTGTGTTTTTTTGTCCATCGGTAGATGAGTGGGTAAAACAGCTGTGGTACATTTACACAATGGAATACTACTCAGCCGTTAAAAAAAAGAAGATAATACACTTTGTGACATCATGGATGGATCTGGAGAGTATTATGCTAAGTGAAATAAACCAATCAGAGAAAGACAAATACCATATGATTTCACTCATATGTGGAATCTAATGAACAAATTGAACTAACAAGCAAAGTAGAGACAGATTCATAGAGAGCAGGCTGGCAGCTCGGGGCAGGGGCAGTTGGGGGTGGCAAGATCAAGCCGAAAAGAAAAAGAACTCATGACAATGGACAACAGTGTGGTGATTGTGACAAGAGGGGATGGTGGAGGTGGAAGAGGGTATAAGGGGGATAAATGGTAATGGAAAAAATACATTAAAAAATAGGCAAACAAAAACAAAGTATGTTTCTTGTAGGTACCACATAGTTGAAAGTTGCTTTCTTTAATCCTGACTATCTCTGCCTTTTAATTGGGTCATCTAGACCATTATATTTAACGTGATTATTGATGTGGTCAGGTTTAAATTTAACATCCTGTGATTTGTCTATTTGTCCCATCTATTCTTTGATGCCATTTTACTTTTTTCTGCTTTCTTGTGGATTAATTGAATTTTATGGTTGTATTTACCTTATTTTGGCTTATTAGCTATAATTCTTTGTCTTGTTTTATTTTTTATTTACCTTTATTTTTGTTGTTTGCACTATTACAGATGTCCCCATTTCCCCCTCCTTCCTTCTGACCATCACCACACTGTTTTCTGTGTCTGTGGGTCATACATATATATCCTTTGGCTAATTCCTTCACCTTCTTTCATGTACTCCCTACCTCCTCCACCCGTTTGACAGCTGTCATTATGTTCCATGTATCTATGCCTCTATTTCTATTTTGTTCGTTAGTTTATTTTGTTCATTAGATTCTACATATAAGTGAGATCATCTGGCATTTGTCTTTCTCTGACTGGCTTATTTCACTTAGCATAAGTCTCCAGGTCCATCCATGCTGTCTTTACTACATATATTTAACTTACAGTCTACCTTTAAGACATAACGGAATATAATACTATCATTTATTTATTCTATTTCATTCTGTATTGTATTTCATTTTATAGATATACCAAAATGTATTTAGCCTATCCATTGTTGGTAGAATTTAGGTTGCTTCCAAATTTTACTCTTGTAAATATTGCTGGATGAACATACTTGTTTTTGTTTGCTTTTGCATGTATATCCGTATGGTAAGTTCACAGAGGTGAATTGTTCAGTTGGACACTTTTCTGACATTTAAGTCCTCCTTAGAAGTTTAGCAATTTAGATGACTATGAAAATTAACTAATATTTTAAAGATATTAGTGCTCATAAAATGCATTCCAAAGTCGTTGTAATATAATTAACCATTGATAGCTATTATCTTTCATAAAAGTATCTCATATTTTGAATTGTTGCCTTGTTTTTCAGCTCTGGAAGCAATTACTGCTTTCAAGGATTCATTAATGGCTGAAGACCTAGGAAAGAATGACATATTTACAGATTCTGGTTCACATGGCAAGCTTTTAGGCTTAGCTGCCCAATTTGCTCTAGAGGTAACTATTATGTATCTATTTATGAAATTTTTACCTCTTTTTCATTTTGAAAGACAATTTAAGCACAAGAGAGACCTGCCCTTACTTCCTTTACTATTTGGCCTCATATTTTCACACCAAACTTGGCTGCAAAATTGTTTTATTTCTCTTCATTTCTTTATACTATAAATGAAACAAAGTGATGTAACAGATTTGTGTTTAAAACTACAGAAAAATAAATATAACAAAACATTAATTTTAAAAAGAAACACCAAATTTAAAATGCGATGCCACACAAATACAGTAGTTATCTATTAAGAAATTTATCTTTCTCACCAACTTGAAAAAATAAAACCAGTTTAAATCCCCATGGACCTTTTCAATTCTTGACCACAACGCGATTTTACTTTAGAAGTTATAAGTATTTGCACTCTGTTTTTTACTTATAAAATTAGAAATATACTTAGAAACATATAAGATTAGGAAAAGCATCATAGCAGCTGTGGAGGTTTTAGACTTGGTGATAAACTAAATTCTTAATTTCATCATTTCTAAAATAAAGGTAATACCTTCCTACAGAATTGTGGAAATTAACTGAGAAGGTAGCCAAAAATGTGATTTGAAGCTTGGTCTACAAATATAGTATTTCTGTTCTAATTAACGTATGTACAACCTGGCCACAGCAGCTATCTCTTCTACTTTATCTTATGTTACTACCCTGTGTCATCATCATATGTGCAATCGTGGGGTGAAGGAGAAAGTTTCTTAAGACCAAAAAATGAAGCAGGCAACTCCATAGAATATAATAGAATTTATTATAAAGCAATTTACTCATGGGAAGATCTGGTGAGAGTGGAACAGATGACTCAGCTATTATGCACAGATTATTCTTCACTACCAGACCCCTGTTATAGTTTTATAGTATAACTTTGGTGCTAATGACTGACAGAACAAAGGGACAAAGAATGCAGTAGTGCCAGGGGTCATTACCTCCTGGTGGTCTTGTGATAGATGATTGTTTATAATTGATACTGTTGCCACTTTGATATTTATCTCAATTGATGCCATTCTGGGTGTATGGCTATGTTTTAAGGAATGCAGATAACCATCAATTAGAAGGCTTTGATATGCTTTCTAAGGACAATGAGGTTGGTCAAAGGTCACAGCATGAAATTTAAAAGTGAAATGGAATTGGGACACAAAGATGGGGTTGGTTTTGTTCACATCTACATCTATACAGCACAGTAATATAAGCTACCATTACCTTAGCCACAAGATCTAGAATGGTGGAGACATAAGCCTTCTATCACTTGAGCTGAACATAGTGTCTCTCAAACAGGCCAATCATACTCCTTTTTCCATGTCTTGTTTATACCATCCCATCTTTTTAAAAATGTTCTTGCTTATTCAAATGCTACCCTTTCAAAGCCCAATCTAAGGTTTCCCTCCACTGTGGAGACTTCCCAAATGAATTCCATCTTCATCCTTTCTTCCTATTCAGAATTTCAGTAATTTGTAACATATATGCTAGTTACGGCCTTATATTGCTAATGCATGACTTGTCTATCCAAATTGACTTGTGATATCTTTGAGGACCATATTTCTAGCACCTTGCCCAAAGTAGTTACTAAGTACAGTTTGAATGATCTATGTATTAATGTTAATAAATAGGGTAATAGAACTCTTGGAGGAGGAAAAATATTTGGCAGATGCAGATACAGGATGTGTTTGTGTAGGACGGTGAAGAGGAGGAAATGAGAGAAATGTGGTAGTGGGGAAGCCGAAGGCAAATACCTTTTTAAAGGAAGGTTTATAAATTTATATTCAATATGGAAAGCAGAAGAATTATGGAACTGTACTTCTGAAAAGAAAAATGGTTTTAATGAGGAGGAAAAAACCCTAAAAGTAGTTTGAATTAGAGGATGGGTGACCAAACCCAAGAAATTGAGTATATACCTACAAAAGAACAAGTGTGGTATCCAGTTTTTACTTACTACAGCTGCTTTATAAATGACATTTGAAATACTAGTGAGAATGTCATTTATTCAGCAAATATTTATTTTATTATTTATTATCTAGTATGTGCCAGGTACTGTTTTAGTGTCTTGGGATAACTAAGTAAATGAAACAATGATATGCTTTCTTGGAGCTTACATTCAAGCAGAAGAAGATAATAAACAGTCAGAAAATAAGCAAATTTGTATAATATATAAGAAGTTGATGGGTCATATAGAAAAAATAGAGCAGAATAAAAAGGATCAGGAGTGAGAGTGCGCTGGATTGGTGTGAGTTATTTTAAATAGGGTAGCCAGGGTAGGTCTCATTGAGAAGATGACATTTGTATAAAGACTTGAAATTGGTAAGGGAGTTAGCCCCACAAATGTACCGTGATGGGCAGTGAAGGCAGAGTATTCTAGGCAGAGGTAAAAGCCAGTAGAAAGACCCTAAGGTAAGGTACCAAGTACAGCAAGGTTGGCAAGGCTACTAATGTTTCTGGATAGGGAAGAGTGGGTTTCTGACGCTAATGTGAACCTGTTCTGTTTTTGTCAATGAACTGTATCTTTGTTCGGTCATCTTGCAGTATCTCTTTTAAGAATACAAAATGAACAAATTTATTTTTTTTCTTGTCCTTAATGGACAGGAATATAGATAAAATTTTGTAACCAGCAGTTTGAGATGTCATTTAACATATTGTATCTTGTCCTTTTTAGAATGGACAACAAGTTGCGGGAGAAAAAGCTTTGGAATATTTAGCTCTATGCTCAGAAGACCCAGAACAAGTCCTGACAGCTGTAAAGTAAGTAATTCACACCCTATAGATAGGAAAGGATTTCCTGTGTGTGTGCATACCATATTTCTTTATCCATTCATCCAGACACTTAGATTGTTGGGTTTCATATCTTGACTATTGTGAATAATGCTGCAGTGAACATGGCAGTGCGGCTATCTCTTCAAGGTCATGATTTACTTTCCTTTGGATATATACCCAGGTGTGGGATTCCTGGCTCACATGGTAGTTATATTTTTAATTTTTGAGAAACCTTACTGTTTCCCATAGTGCCTGTACAAATTTATAATCCCACTAACAGTGCACAAGAGTTCTCTTTTCTCCGCATCCTCATAAACACTTCTCTCTTATCTTTTTATGATAACAATTCTAACAGGTGTGAGATGATATCTCACTGTGGTTTTGATTTGTACTTCCCTGATGACTAGTGATGTAGAGCATCTTTTCATGTACCAGTTGTCCATCTATATGTCTTTGGAAAAATGTCTATTCAGACCCTTTGCCCATTTTAAAATCAGATTGGTTAGGGGTTTTGTTTGTTTGTTTGTTTGTTTGTTTGTTTTGCTATTGAGTCATATGAGTTTCTTTTTTTCAAAGATTTTATTTATTTATTTTTAGAGAGAGGGGGAGAGAGGGAAAGAAACATTGATGTGTGAGAGAAACATCAATCAATCAGTTGCCTCTTGCACAGCCCGGACCCAGGCACATTCCCTGACCAGGAACTGAACCAGCGACCTTTTGGTTTGTGGGATGACACCTAACCCACTGAACCACACCAGTCAAGGCATATGAGTTTCTACTATATTTTGGATATTAACCCCTTATCAGATACATGGTTTGCAAATATTATCTCCCATTCTGTAGGTAGCATTTTCATTTTGTTGATTTTTTTTCTTTTCTGTACAGAAGCTTTTTAGTTTGATGTAGTCCCACTTACTTGTTTTTGCATTTGTTGTTTATGCTTTGGGGGTCATATCCAAAAAAAATCATTGTCAAGGAGCCCTTTCCCTGTGTTTTCTTCTAGGAGTTTTGTGGTTCTAGGTCTGATATTTAAGTCTTTAATCTGTTTCAAGTTAATTTCTTTGTGAGTAATACAAGATATGAGGTCCGGTTTCAACTTTTTTTGCATATGAATACTCAGTTTCCCCAACACCATTTATTGAAAAAGCTGTCATCTATTGACTGTTCTTGGCTACCTTGTCTAATATTAGTTGATTGTATATACATGGACTTATTTCTGGACTCTATTTTATTACATTGGTCTATATGACTTTTTTATGCCAGTATTGTGCTGTTTTGATTACTATAGCTTATAGTATAACTTTAAGTCAGGATGTGTGATCCCTTCAGCTTTGCTGTTTCTCAAGATTGGTTTGGCTATTTGGGGTCTTTTGTAGTTCCATAGGAATTTTAGGGTTTGTTTTATATTCCTGTTAAAAATTCCATTGGAAATTTGATAGGGATGCTTAATTTAAAAAAGAAGAGCCCTGGCTGATGTGGCTTAGTTGGTTGGAGCTTTGTCTCATACACCATAAGGTTGTGGGTTCAATTCCTGGTCAGGGAACATACCAAGGTTTGAGGTTCAACCTAGGCATGTTTCTCTCTCTGTCTCCTCCCCCCCCTTTCCTCCCTTTCTCTTTCTCTAAAAGCAATGAAAAGATGTCCTTTGGTGAGGATTTAAAGAAAGATAACAGCTGAACCTGATTTTCCCCCTTTTCTCTTTATGACTGAAAATGGTTTATCAAAAGGAAACTTATACAATAGTCAGGCAGAGGAAAGTGAGGTTAGGACATGATAATGCCTCGTGATGTGACTGAGACTATGCCAGTGGGGGAAACTGGAAACCAGAGGGCTCCTGTTGGTCAACTCTATTTGAGGCCACACTGCCAAAGGGAAATGGAGTCACAAATAAAAGTATCAGAAGGAGTCTTGAGATATTTGCATGCCTTCAGTCAGATAAATATCTAAAATCATTCAGGATAGATGGTATTTTTTTAAAGATTTTTAGAGTTTGGCCCTGGCTGGTGTGACTCAGTGGACTGAGTGCCCGCCTGCAAACCAAAAGGTCGCCGGTTCAATTCCTGGTCAGGGCACATGCCTGGGTTGTGCACCAGGTCCCCAGCTGGGAGTGTGCAAGAAGCAACCAATCAGTATTTATCACACATTGCTGTTTCTCTCCCTCTCTTTCTCCCTCCCTTCCCTTCACTCTAAAAATAAAATCTTTTGAAAAAAGATTTTTAGGGTTTGAAACTTTACAAACTGACCTTATTTTGTTGGTTTGTTATTATGTTGCCAGATCCCTTCAAAGAATAGCCATCCTAGTTTACGTGGAACCCAAATGCCAGTCCAGGTTCCTATATGGGAAGAAAAAAATATAAAGACTTGTTTGTATACCATACTTGATGTTCTAGCAGGTGATCTGGGGCAATGATATATACTGTGGAACTATTTAAGAACTTGTCATAAATATCACTTTTGTTTTTAAATTATTTTATTTAATTTACTCTTCCAAAATTACAAAGTGGTATGTTTTCATCACAACCATTAAAAACAATACAAACATCCATAAGTAAAATATAATTAATCTCCTTTCTGCCTCCTGGGGTAATCAAGGTTAATAATTTGGTATGTATTCTTTCACATGTTTCTTCCTAAGTATCACTTCATATTACTTTATCATGCAGGTGCTTGTGTCGTCTTCTTGTTCCAAAAGTTTCTCAAATGCAGGAATCTGAAAACAAGTAAGTTATTTCAGCAGAAATGATGTATTCATCATTAGAAAAATCATAGTAGTAGCTTTCAATATAAACTTTATATTGAGAGAGGGGTAGAACAGTGGGTAAGATCAGTATAGGCTCTGGGGCTAGCCTTCTGGCTTTATATCCTGGCTCTTCCACTTATTAGATGTGTGACCTGGGCTTGTGTTTCACCATCTGTACAAAGGGAATAGTAATAGTACCTACTTTGTGGGGTTGCTGTCATGACTGGAAGAGTAAAGATGTGTAAAACACTTAGAAGAAAATGACCAGGCACTTACTAAGCCCTCAACAATGGTAGCTATGATTTCATTATGATATTGCATCTGTTTCCTTCTTTCTTAAGAGGAGACTTAAATTTCCATATATCCCTTACTTTCCCACAGAAACATATAACCTTGTTGGCTTGTTGATTCTGATCCTGATTCTGTATCAGCTCAGCTGAGTATTCAAATACCTCTCTGTTCATAGTTTCTATGGCATACGTTATCAAGAAGTTAACAGTTTGTGGAAGAATTGGGTCACCTATATTTTCCATTCACAAAATTTACTATGTCCTAATGATTTGAAAGACAGCTCGATTCAAGGCCTTGATTGGGAACACCTTTCAGGGAACTATTACCATCTCTGCATTTTCAGACAAAACTCTGCTTTTTGTGTATCTCTTCTTCACTTTGGCTTTATACATTTGTACCTGGAGACATATTTTTTCAGCTGAATTTTTTGGAAATGCCTGTGACTGAGATAATAATTGGATTGATAATATTGGATTTCATAATATGAATTTTACCTGAGCATGTATCTTAAGTTTTGCCTCTTTACAGGCTCTGTGAAGGCAACTCAATCAACAACAAAAAAAAGATATTGAGATAATTGGAAATTTGAATAATGACTAAATATTTGATGATATTAAGAAATCATTAATTTTTAGGCATATAATGGTAATGTGGTTATGTTTCTTAAAAAGAGTCCTTGGCTGCTAGAGACATATCCTAAAATATTTATGGATGAAATGATGTGATGTCTTGACTTTCCTTCAAAATAATAAAGTGGGTAGAGGGTGTCACTGAGGTAAGATTGATGATGAGTTAATAAGTATTGAAGATGACTGATGGGTACATGGAGATTCACATATATGTTAACATATAAGTATCTTTGAGATTTTATGCAATAAAAAGTTAAATGAACAAAGTAAACTAACAAAATAGAAACAGACTCATAGATATGGAGAACAGACTGACAGCTGTGAGGGGAAGGGAGTTGGGGCCTGGATGAAAAGGTGAAGGGATAAGCAAAAAAAAAAAACAAACTCTCATAGACACAAGCAGCAGTATAGTGATTAACAGAGGTAAAGTGAGGTGAGAGAGGTAGAAGAGGATAAAGTAGGGATAAGTAGTGATGGAAGGAAACTCGACTTGGGGTGGTAAACATGCAATACAATATACAGATGAGGTGTTATAGTATAGTAAACACGAAACCTATATAATTGTATTAACCAATGTCACCCAATAAGTTCAATTTTAAAAGTTAAAAAATAAAAAAGGAAACTGAGAGACTAAACCTTGATAGCCACTAGATTGTAAGAGCTCCTTGAAGGCTAGGAATATTTGTGTTTACCTGGAACCTCACGTATTACCTGACACATTGATTTATTTAAACGACTGAATGTAAGTTCTTTAAAAGAAGATCTTTATCACTAGACTTACAAGGTGCTTCATAGCCCATGTAATTGTGACATACAGTCAAGTCCCACTGATTGAAACCAATTTGGAGATGGGGAAAAGGAAAGGGATCCTGTTTGAATTAATGATAAACTTAAATTACAGAAGACTTTATACCCTTATTGTTTTCAAATAAATATAGTAATAAAGAACATTTGCTAGCAATGATTTCAGGTAGTGGTCAGGACCTGATTTAACAAATTGATTATACTAACTTTTTTTTAAAGCCTCGTTCAATGGGAAGAGACAGAGAATTGAATTTTAGTTTCAGCTACTTTACAAATTCTGGCTTACCGTAGGTAATAACAACTTATTTAACTTCTCTTAGCTGTATTTTCTTCATCTGTTAAGTAAAGAAAAGCTGGACTGGATAATTCTAAAGTTTATTTCTCTTCTAAAAATCCTGTTTTTTTAATTAGCAGTATCTACCTAAGTATTAACAACTTTGTGTGCTAAAATTTTAAAAGCACGTTGTCTCTTAAAAAACCCACTCATCCCCTTTTAATATCCTCATACTTATTTGCATTATTTATTTGCATTAATGGACCCTTGCTAGATTATTTTATGTAGTCACTGAATTAAATAGGAAAGAAAGTAACTAGCTCAGCTGAAATTCAAAGTAATAAAATTTACTATAAGAAGTTATATAAAGCAAAATTCTAATCTTTATCTCTGAGAAAGCTGCTACTGCTCTTGAAGCACAATATTTATTATATAATACTAGACCTCCTGATGAAGCCAGTTTTAGAAATAGTATGCTCTACCCCGCTTCCTCTAACCTTTCTTAGTTGAGTTTGCCAATATTTCCATATTCATTCTTTTGTTTAAGTAAAACAGAATGTTCTCCTCTGTTAAAAATCATATACTCCTTGAAGAAGCTTGACTAAGGATCAAGAGACCTGGGTACTAGTCTTGACATTGTCATTATTTTTATGACCTTGGACACATCATCCCCCACTTCCAGATCAATTTTCTCTGGACAGGATAAGTGGTTTTTAAACTAGATTCCTGAGAACCCTGGGAATTCTGTGGCACTGACTCAGGGACTTTGAGGAAGGTGAGGATTTAGGCCTCCATCCACCACTAGTTAAACCAGAGCCATCTAAGCTTTTATCTTTTCTTGCCTATTAGACTTTTATAAAATTTTACTTGAAACAAGAGTTTTAATTTCCTCTCTTCAAAAAAAAAAGCAAACAAAACTTGAAAACCACAGAGATCACTACCCCTCTTCAAAAAAACAAAACAAAACTTGAAAACCACAGAGATCACAATCTACTATTACATTCTATGGCCCTGTGATATAAAACCTTATCAGTCAATGAAATTCTTTGCTGAAAGTACGTGTAGAAGGGGAAAAGAGAAAAAAACATGAGGGCACTGGGGATGAGGAACAGGGTCCTGTAGTGGGCAAAAATAGTGTTGAAATGACATGTTAGAGGCTTGAACAACAAACTTTACAATTTTGCATTTTTGCACAGCTCTCAGGCACCAATAGGGTCTCATTGTGGTACTTTTCTATAGTAAAGCCTTGGAACAGTAAGAAAACACTCTTTTCTTTATTTTCTAGAAAAATGGAAACTGATAGACTTCTGACTGGCCTGAATACAGGTAAATATCTCCTTGGCCATTTTCAGTCCTTTATCTCACCTCTATCCTCTGTTAAATTCTCTAATTACATTGAGCACACTGACTCAGACTTCATGTATGAGTTAAGCCTCATGCTTTTAACATTGGTCACAGCAGTCTACCTTCGTTTCTTTTTTCACAAGCAGAGAGAAGTTTGTCATCCCTAGCATTCATCCCCAAATGTGATTTCAGCTCTGTTTCTCTCCCAATTGATTTTTAGAGCATTTCCTGCCTTCGTCTCCTGCTAGTAGTCATGTTCTCTGAATCAAATTCAGATTGTTTACTTTCATTTTGAAACTTTCCACCTATCTACTCAAGCCTGTGTCATATCCCCTATCTACTAATAATTCCTCTCTGTCCCCTATTATTCAAGCTAACCTTCTAGCTATATCTCATTCCTTTTCCAACTCCATGCTTCCTGACATGGTATCTCCCTTTTGCCTAACAAGTCTTCCCACTTCTAGTGCTCACATACTTATTTCCTTAGGTCCAAAACATACCAACTCCACCTTTTAGAAACTCTGTTTATTGCCGTAGTTCAATTTTGTACCCCAAATACATATCAACAAGGTGTTAAATGTGGCAACGAGGTTTAGAAACCAAAGTTCTTCAAAAGAGAATAACTTTGCTGGTTGGTATCCTTATCTCTCAGAAGGGCATGTGGGTATGTAGTAAATGCTTTCTGATCACATCATGTTCTTTGTTCTGTAATGTGCTTGCTGTGGGAGTTCAGTAAATATTATACCAGCCTATCAATACTCTTCCCATTCTCAGTCTCCACTTCAGTCTTTTTTCTAACTTTGTTTTTAGGTTTACACTATCATGATCCAATTCTTTATTTCCTTACATGTAAATCATATCTTTCTACCTCAGGTGGTGACTGATTGCTTTAATTAAAATTGTAAATCTCTCCAAAAACGTGTTTATTCCTCAAAGTTTGAATTAATAGCTTCTTGGAGCTTGCTAATGCTTTTTGTCACTTTAATTACTTTTAGTATGCACCACTGTGCACACACACACAAAGAACTTTCTAAATTCAAACTCATGTTCCACTGTTTTTAAAGCAGGATTAACAACTTTGCTATAGTAAAAGACCTCAATATCAAATTTTCTTGTTTGATGCAGCACTCGTGAAATTTTCCCAGGCTTCTGTTGGAAAAGCCTCGACTTCAGACTCAAGAATTAATGAAGCTCACTGGTTTAGAAAAATAGGTAAGAGAAAATTCTGTGGCTATGGGCAACATTGTGGGGTGGTAGAGTCAACAGATGTGGATTCAAATTCTAGCTCTTCCATTTGTATCTGTGGGTACAAGGATAACCTGCTTAACCTCAGGTTAATTATTTATAAGATGAGAGCAATTAATGTATACTTTGTAGGATTGTTAAGAGTTATAAATGAAACATTGTATGTACCTGGAACATAGTAGGTACTCAGTCAATATTAGTTTTCTTCCTTTTTGATAGAAATGGGTCTAAAAACTAAAATAATGAACCATAACTGCAGATCTCCAAGGTTATGCCCCTAAGCGTGGTCTAGAATGTCCAATTTATCTCTGAACATGATTCATCAAAATAAACTCCATGCAACAATATGGATGAATCTTACAAACTTAATGTTGAGCAAGAGAAGCCAGGCATTGAGTATGTATTATATGATTCCATTTACATATGGTAAAAAGAAAATAACACCAGACAAAACTAATTTATGATGTTAGAACTCAGGATAGTGGTTACCCTTGAGGGAGGTTGGACTTTGAAGAGGGTTGATGGGGTTGCTTCTGAGTTTCTCGTAATGATCAAGATCGTTCTTGATCTGTATTGGCTACATGGATATATATATTCACTTTGTGAAAATTCATCAAGCTGTATGTACAATTATGAATTTGGTGGAGGCAGTTACTACAGTGATAAGTAAACAAGAGCAATTAAGCGGCAATATCACAAAGTGGACCGATTCTACATGGACCTTTTTCTGCTTTATGGAGTTTACTGGGGCTCTAATCTAGGAGAAAGGGGAATAAATACAGCAATTTGGCTTCTGAGAAGCTTATGCAAATAAAGGTTGAATGACTTTCATTTTTTTGGAAAGTTTGAAAAGTTACTTTCCAATACTTCTTTTACTGACTTTTAATTTTGATATTCCAAGGTGAAGATCATGCTGAATGTTGCCTAATGGGGGCTTCTACTGCTCCATGGAAGATGTAAATCTTTACAGCAGTTTTCTTCAACTCTTGATTCTAGTGTACCATGTTATTTGCTAAATTTTAACTTCTTTTCACCAATGCCAATTGGTGAGCTCCTTGGTGAGCCTCACTTTTTAGATGGATTTATGCTAAGAACTTATTGTATATCCTCCAATTTTTTCAAAAGCAGCACTATCTCCATTGGTCATTGGCCTAGAATTGAACATTGTAAGTAATGGAAGTCTCTAAATTTACCTGGAAAAATTTCTCTAAAAACTAAAGTTAGCTTTCTTTTTTTTTAACCCTAATAACAGTACATTTAAGCAGTAAATTTTCATAACTATATTATTTCACATTAACTTTCAGCTTGGAATTTGGCTGTGCAGTGCAGCAAAGACCCAGTGACAATGAGAGAGTTTTTCATGCTTTCTTACAAGGTGAGTCTCTTCTAATAAATATCTCATATATCTACCACAACAAGTATGTCACCATTATGGCTAAATATAGAGTGGGATTGGCTTTTAATGTAGGGGCTTTTGATGTATGTCTAAGCAGGAATGACCTAGAGAATGCAATCCCTATAAGGTGTAATGAAGCAGGTCTCCCCCATACCAAAACATGGCTAACAACCATCACTGAGCTTGAAGTTCTACCATAAGAGACTTACTTCCTTGCCTTTGAAGGAAGTTCAGTCTCCCAAAGGCCTATATTAAAATATAACTTTGTTTATGAGGGGGATCCTCTAAAACATTGTCAGTTATCAAAACATTAGGAAGGTTTATGTGTGAAAGTCTAGAGAAATATAGAATAGGTAGGTGTCTGGGGACAACCAGAGGTAAAAGGGATGCTAAGAAGCCTGGGCCTGCTTCATAATTTTTCCTAGAGCGGGTTCTGTGTGTAAAGACTTGTGAGCTTGTTTTGTAATTATAAGCATTTTTAAATAGTTGTTAACCTCCAAGGTATAGGTTAAATTCCAGAAAGAAAAACAAGTACAGTATTCATGAAAGAATAAAAGGGGGACTAAAGAATATTGCTTATACATTCAGGAGTATACAGATTGATATACTAAGATAGATTAAATGGTAAGAGTTTTCAAATGAAAAGGAACTATAGAGATAATCCAGCACAACTCCCTTGTCTTATACACAAATAACCTGAGACCTAGAGAGACTGGATGTCTCGAGCTATTAATTCAATGATGGTGATGGTGATGATCACTAAACATTTGGGAAGATTAAGAAATAGTCTTTGGAAGTTTAGGTATTATTTTAATTAATTAAGTGAAATAAATTACTTTTAGTTTCAACATTTGTGATAGCACTAGTAAGATTCCATGTGAAAATCTCAAGTGGCCTAGAGTTTTATTTTAATACAAAGTAGGGAGGTTTTTTTTTTTCCCTAAAGCTAGAGAACAAGGTTTGATGATGATGTTATGTCTAAAGCCTGTCAAGATTTGGCATTGTCTCTTTCAGTCATGACAATATATGTACTAATTTCAGCTGTATTCAGTGCAAAGGGGGAATCTATTTGTGGGGGAAGAAATCACCTAGAAATTACAACATAAACCAAGAAGTAGATCACTAGATAGAAATACGGGGCCAAATGACAGTACTTGTCACTGGGAAAGATAGGAAAATTGTGAAGAAATGAAGCATTTTATCTCTAGAAAGATGCTTAAAAAACAATGGAAAGTAATGTAAAATTGAAACCATAAATGAATGTTATGGTCTATATCATTTGTAAGGTGAGATGTGCTTTTCCAGCTGAATTTTCTCATTCAGACAGAATACTGCTGATTTTCATTCTGATTGTTTGTGTTCACCTGGCAGAATTCTCAGTATTCATTGATGTTCTGGTTATTTCTTATCAGCTGTCCCAGTTTTGTCCTTCTGATGAAGTAATTCTGATTGCACAGAAAACATGTTTACTGATGGCAACTTCGGTTGATCTAGAGCAAGCAAGAAGAGCTTCAACAGCTTTTGAACAGGTAATGTGTAACCTTCAAATAAAACAAAAGAGTTCAGTATACTATTTGGTATGTTTGTCTTCCCTGATGCAGTTCTTTTGATTCTCTTTAGAGAATTCTTTCCTCCCTTCCAGCAGCATCTTGATTTCAAAGGTTTATAATGGCTAATTCCTTCCTAAGGAAAGGTTACCTTTGTCTTGGCCTCTTCTTTCAAAAAGATTGAATGTCTCTTTTAAAATACCCCTTCTCATGGACCACTCTTTCTGAATCTATTTTTTAAATCTATTTTTAAATAATCTTTATCTTCATCATCTCCCTGTGATCATATGTGATGCATAGTTTTTTCTCTTTTGTTTCCTTTCACATACTCTCTAAAGAAGAACTCATCTACTTCCACGGTTTGGATAAGCCATCTGAAATTATTTACATAGCTTGTTCTTCACTCAGTTGCTTTTGCTTTCTTTGACCCATGTCTTTCAATATTTTATCATTAACTCAGTTTTAACCAGAAGACAGAATTCCTACCCTTTGCCTGAATTCCACTCTGAGCTTCTTAAACCTTTCCCCTTTGGGGAGATAACCAACATCAACATCTCAGTCTCCCATACACCAGAGTATCGGTTTGCCTTTAGTTCTTTACCTTCCTTCCAAACTATGAAAATTGCCTGCAAGTTGAACCACTAGCATTTTTTGTATGAGGTTAAGATCTGGGTACCTACTATTTTTCTTTTACCTAGGAAAAAAAATCCTTCCTAACTTCCCAAATTTGCCAGCTTCTTTTTTTCTAATTGATGTAAATCCTTCCTCCTGGTTATTCTCTTCCTTCTGTTAATTAATCTCTTTTTTCATAGGATTCTTCATATCTGCAACAAACTCTCACAGATCTCTGCTGACGCATTTTCCTTCCTTTCTCTTCCCTTGTTGAGTACAATTCAAAAACCATATGACTACCAAGCACTCTGCTAAGTACCTGGGGATCAAGAAGACAAAGTCCTTATCCCTAAGGAGCAAAGTGTCCTCTTTTTAGAAACCTTTACATTGTAAAAGATGAGAAAAGATCTATGTGCCCCAGAGCAAAATGAAAAACAACCATTTTTGCTTCTTAACAAGTAAGGGCAAATGTAATTTTATTTTCAATAGCGTTTTTATGCCTTACTAAAAAATAGTTACAGGATCTTGTTTTTGCATAGTGCTTTTAACTTTTTTAAAGTTTTCCTTTTAAGTTGGTAGCCCTAATTTTGTCAAATTTTGTATCTCAGTGAATAGAGACCAAATTGACATGAGAAAAATTTCACAAACTCTTAAGTACAGTACTTAATTATTTTGTTTGTTTCTAACAACTATTCTTTTTTTTCCTCCTGTTCTTTCTCTTGCATGCCCTTATGTTTCCTAAGAGCTCTCTTAGTAACCCTTATATAACTTTCTTTGCCTTTGAAAGGATGTCTATTTAGGTAATTGAAGATGCACTTCTGCCTTTTACCATCTAAATTTGGTCCCTATGAATGATGCTTTCTCTAATGAGGACTTGTTGAATTCTACTAAATACATCTATTCCTTGTTCTCTTGAGTCCTCATAAATTGGAATATTTTTAAATAAACAGATGATGAAGGACTACAGATATCCCACATAATCTTATCAACATTGTTTCTACTCTCCTGAATATGAGTTAGGGGGAAGTGAAGGATGTTTTAAAAAATATATGAGTATAGTAATTGTAATTTATCAAGGAACCACATCTTTTTCCTAGAACAGGAGTGGATAAATTACTACTAACTGGCCAAATCAGGCCTACGGACTGTTTTTCTATACCTTGAGAGTTAAGAATGGTTTTTACATTTGTAAAAGGTTATAAATTAAAATACAGAAAAATATGTGAAGGAGAATTTATGTGGCTGGCAAAACCTAAAATATTTATTGTCTGGCCTTTTACAGAAAAGTATCCTGACCCCTGTCCTAGAATATTTTTAACAGACTTACTGTGGTATAATTGATATACTTTATAATTCACCCATTTAAAGTATACAATTTAATGTTTTTTAGAATATTCACAGAGTTGTGCAACTGACAACACAATCTCATTTTAGAACTTTTCCCTCAATCTAAAAATTCCTTACCAATTAACAGTGACTTTCCATCCCTACCACCAACCCTAGGCAACCATCTACTTTCTGTCTCTATAGATTTGCCTGTTTGGGATATTTCATGTGAATGCCATCATACTATTTATAGTATTTTGTAACTGGCTCCTTTTATAATTCTTCAGTAATGTTTTTTAGATTCTCCATGTTGTAGCTTGGATCAGTACTTCATTGCTTTTTAATGGCTGAATAATATTCCATTGTATGAATACATTGTATTTTGTTTTGACCATTCATTCATTGATGGATATTGAGGTTTTTCCACTTTTCAGATATTATGAATAATGCTGCACGTCCAAATTTTGTGTGGATATGTTTTTTTGTTTCTCTTGAGTATATACCTAGAAGTGGAATTGCTGTGCCATATGGTAACTCTATGTTTAATCACTGGAGGAACTACCAGACTGTTTTCCAAAGCAGCTGCACCATTTTACATTCCCACCATCAATGAATGATAGTTCCACTTTCTCTGTCTCCTTGCCATCACTTATTATTACGTTCTTTAGATTACGGTCATCCTAGTGAGTATGAAGTACTATCTCATTGCAGTTTTGATGTGTATTTCTCTATTGATGTCATTACTAATGATGTAATGACTAATGACAAAGATACGCTGAGCACCCTTTACATGTGCTCATTTGCCATTTGTATATCTTCTTTGGAAAGTGTCTATTCAGATTTTTTAAAACATTTTATTTATTTATTTATTTATTTTTAGAAAGAGGAGAAGGGAAGGGAAAACGAGAAGGAAAGATACATCGATGTGTAAGAGAAACATCGATCAGCGGCCTCTCGCACGCCCCCAACTGGGGACCTGGCCCACAACCCAGGCACATGCCCTGACCAGGAATTGAACCAGTTGGATGCCCAACCCACTGAGTCACACCAACCAGGGCATATAGCTCTCTTATATAAAAGGCACTAATCCAGTTCCTGAGGGCTCCACTCTCGTGACTTTGGCACCTCATAATGGCCCCACCTACTAATACCTTAACCTTTGAGGTTATGATTTTAACATAAATTTGGGGGGGACACATTCAGACTATTGCACAGTGCTTAAGCAGCATCTCGTTAGTTTTGTGGTGTGTTGCATTTTTCTTTTTATTCATCTCAAAGTATTTTATAATTTTCATTGTGTTTTTTGACCCATTGTTTACTTAAGAATCTGTTGTTTATTCTCTTCTTGTTCTAGTCTTATTCCACTATAGTCAGAGTACATACTTTGTGAACTTCTAACATATTTTATGTTTACATGAAGTCTGTGTTGTGGCCTAGCAGCATATGGTCTATCCTGAAGAAAGTGCCGTATCTGCTTTAGAAAAATGTATATTCTTTCTGGGTTGGTGGAAGTCTATGGATATCTATTAGGTATTAAAAAACTATATATAGTTTTATACAATTGCCTTTTAAAAGTTAAGAGAGGAAAGAAGAAATATATCTTTATATTGTCTTTTAGAGTTACACAATTACTTTTACTGGTGAACTTTTTTTTTTTAATTCAAATTACTATCTGGTGTCACTTGCTTTCAGCCTGAAGAACTTCTCTTAGGTTTGGTTTTTGTTTTGTTTTGTTTTGTTTTTTTTGGTAAAAATGGTTCTGCTAATAACAAATTCTCTCAGCTTTTATTTATCTGGGAATATATTTTACTTTCAGTTCTGAAAGATAGTTTTGCTGGACATTAGATTCTTGCTTACTGTTATTTTCTTTCATCCCATTAAATGTGTTATCCCATTGCTTTCTTTATTGAGACACTGTATTTGCTGAGGCAATGTCATCAGACTCTGTCTTTGTGTGGTTTCCTTTAGTTGTTTGAATATATTCCAAATAGATTCTTTGAAAAAATAAAATAAAATAGATTCTTTGAAATCTGTGTCTGCTAAGTTCAACATCTGCATCTTTTCAAAGTAAGTTCCTGTTGCCTGCTTTTTTTTTCCCCCTTGCATATGAGTCACACGTTCCCATTTCTTTGCATATCTCATCGTTTTTTGTTGAATACTGGACATTTTAGATGACATATTGGAGCATCTTTGAACACTGATTCCCCTCAGGGGCTTGTTGTTAATATTTTCTTGTTAATTTGTTTAGTGAGATTTGGCTGAGCTAGTTCATTGAAGTGTATTTCCTCCACAGCTGTATCACTCCTCAGAGGGCACAGTCTCCCTGACCCCTCTTCCCCAAAGGGATGAAAGTGCTTTTTAGCAAGGCTATTTTTTACTATCCCTTTCCCTAATCTGCCCGTTCAGCCTCTAAATGGCCTTATTCCATTAGTAGCATGCCTAGGTATTAGTCCTAACTCTGTGTGTGTTCAGAAATGCTCTTTGGCATAAATTGAAGAGGAAGGGGTCTTCTTAGCTTTTGTTTCTTCCCCTAGTTCTCTCTGTAAACTGCGAGCTGGTGTACTGTTTGCTTGTTGATATATCATTGAGCTATCAGTCACCTCTTAATTGTTCAACACGAAGATCTCCATGGTTTTTTTATAGTGCCCTTAGACTTGAACATTTCCATGCTCTGTTCCAATTAAAGTCAGTCCTTTCAGGGAGAACTGCAAAGCTCGCTCTACTAATGGCCTGCCTTACCTCTTGAGGAAAAACTTTCTTTGCCCCTTATTTCATTACTGGAGGCAGGGACAGTGGCCCATTTCTATCAGAGTGACAGTCCAGCTCTATGAGTAGAAGGCTGGGCAGGAGGAGTCAGTCCCTGGCATTCTTGGCTTACCCCTCCCAGCATGGAAACCCTAGCCTATAAGCAGGCTGAGGTAAGGGCAGTTGAGACCTAGTATTCTCAGTTTGCTATGCCTGGTATGTGGTGGGGACTGGGTAGAGGAACAGAGCTCCGGGCCTCTCAGTTGTGCTTGTTTTATAATAGAGCTTCTGCAACATAGACCTGGGGAGGGAGATGAGAAGTACTGGCAGCATACTCCTTCTGGGAATTTCTAGCCTGGAGACTGAGGGTAGAGGGAGCCCCATCTTCTCAGCCCCACCCACTTAAAGTAGTACTTACATCACACTGAGCTGGGGGGTTGGTCGGCAGATCATGAATTAACTGCCACAGGTGCTCACTGTTCTTACTGAGACTTAGTAGATTTCTTGGAATAGATTTGCTATATGCCCTTAGGCCAGTTTCCTGAGACTACGTGATTGTGTTTTATACTTTTCAGTTATGGTTGTTTTGTTAGGGAGAGGGTCCATGGAGCTCCCAACACCACCATCCTGGAAGTGCTTCTCTTCTGTCCTAGGTTATTTTAAAAATTGATAATATTCAGGTTTTCTATTTAATCCTCATTTTCCTGGTACACTAAGAAAAAAATATAAATAGAGGCTAATGTTTCTATATAAATTCTAAAATGTTCAGTTTAAACTTAATCATTTTATTTTTAACTTTTAATGAAAATGATATTAAGATTATGCTAATTTGGTTAAAATTTTGTTTGATTGAAACTAACTTTTTTTGTTCATTTCTGCCAAATAGACCAGATACCTGAATTGTGCACTTGAGCAGATCCATGAATGCAGAGACATCTGGAATCTCCTGAAAGAAACAGGTATTGTGGGAACTGGGAGTTTGGTAAT
Organism: Pteronotus mesoamericanus; assembly: GCF_021234165.1. NCBI lineage: Eukaryota > Metazoa > Chordata > Mammalia > Chiroptera > Mormoopidae > Pteronotus > Pteronotus mesoamericanus. Next base: position 4,763,877 of record NW_026555108.1, on the reverse strand, counting down.
GCAGTTATAAAAGGTGTTTGAAACCTGAAAAACTTAGTCATTTATCACCAGAAATTTGTGCCACTGCAGAACTTGATAACCAGTCAAATGATTCTTTTAGAACTAAATTTTCCCCATTATATGTCTGTATTTTGGCTCTGGCACACTGCTTGGAGTGAAAATATTTTTTACTTTGCTTTTTATACAAATATAGTATTGAATATATATGATATTATTGCTCTCATATTATGATATTATTGCAATCATATATGTGATATATGATTGGTAACTTAATCAACTTTTAATGCTGACTAAATATAGGCGAAACAGTCTTCCAAACCACAATCACAATATCAGATACTGCTACTATTTTGTTATGAAATAATGAAAATAGTAGTGAACATTTTCAGGGTTACATAGTGGCTTCTGTTTCTTCATTAAGGATGGTACTGGCTTTTCAGATAGACTTTTTTGTATTGTGTCCATCTCTTCCTGTTTTAGTTAGAATTTTTAAAAATCAATAGATAATGAATTACATGTCTTTTCAGATTCTATAGTCATATTTTTTCTCTTTTTAAGTATTAACATTTTGAATTATAATAGATGTCCTAAAATTAAGTAATCATAGCATTTCTTGAACAAACCCTACTTGGTCATAGTGTGCTTTTATTTTTTTTTAAATGTTGATGAATTTAGTTTCCTAATAACCCTAAATTATTGGTGTGTCATTTTCTTTTTTTAAATAGTTAATTTTTGTATTTTTTCATTACCATTTATCCCTCTTATACCCTCCTCTACCTCCACCTCCCCACCGCAGTCACCGCACTGTTGCCCATGTCCATGAGTTCTTTTTCTTTTTTGCTCAATCCCTCCATCCCCTCAACCCCAACACCCACAGCTGTCAGCTTACTCTCTACGAGTCTGCCTCTAGTTTCCTTGTTAGTGCAGTTTATTCATTAGATTCCACACATGAGTGAAATCACATGGTATTTGTCTTTCTCTGACTGGCTTATTTCACTGAGCATAATGTTCTCCAGGTTCATCCATGCTGTCACAAAGGGTAAGATTTCCTTCCTTTTTATTACCAAGTAGTATTCCATTGGGTAAAGGTACCACAGCTTTTGTATCCACTCATCTACTGATGGACACTTGGGCTGCTTCCATATCTTGACTATTTTAAATAACACTGCAATGAACATAGGGATGCAGGTATTTTTTAAAATTTGTGTTTTGGGCTTCTTTGGCTATATTCCCAGAAGTGGAATCATTGGGTCATAAGGCAGTTCCCTTTTTAATTTTTTAAGGTAACTCCACACTGCTTTCCACAGTGGCTGCACCAATCTGCATTCCCACCAACGGTGCAGAAGGATTCCCCTTTCCATCCTCGCCAGCACTTGGTATTTGTTGGTTTATTGATGACAGCCATTCTGGTGGATGTGAGGTGACACTCATTGTGGTTTTAATTTGCATCTCTCTGATGATTAGTGGCATTGAGCATTTTTTCATATATCTATTGGCCATCTGCCTGTCCGTCCTCTTTGCAGAAGTGTCTATTCACGTCCTTGGCCCATTTTTTAATTGGATTGTTCGTCTTCCTGGTGTCTTCCTGGAGTTTTGTAAGTTCGTTATATATTTTGGAGATTAACCCCTTATCAGCAGCCTTATTTACAATTGCCAAGATCTGGAAACAGCCCAAGTGCCCATCAGTAGATAAGTGGATAGAAAAGCTGTGGTACATTTATACAACACAATACTACACGGCCATAAAAAAGAAGAAAATCTTTCCTTTTGCCACAGCATGGATAGACCTGGAGATTATTATGCTCAGTGAAATAAGCCAGAGAAAGACAAATGCCATGTGATTTCACTTACATGTGGAACCTAATGAACAAAATAAAAACAGAGGCATGAATACATGGAACAGGCTGACTGATCTCAGGGGGAAGTGGGGAGTGGGGATTGGATGAAAGAAGGTGAAGGGATCAACTAAAGAACATACATGCATGACCCATAGACACAGGCAACAGTGTGCTGATGGCCACAGGGAAGTGGGAGCGGGGGCTGAGTAGAGGTGGGCAAACAGGGTGGGAAATGGGGACATCTGTAATAGAGTCAGCAGTAAAAATTTTGTTAAAAGTAACTTCTCATTCTCTTTCTCCCAGCCTCTCATAACCTCTAATGAACTTTTTTGTCTCTATGACTTTGCCTGTTCTAGATAATTACATTTAAGTGGAACCACACAATATTCGTTCTTGTGAGATGGCCTTATTTCACTTAGTATAATGTTCTCAAGGTTTATCAATGTTGTGGCATATCAGTACTCCATTCCTTTCTATGGCTGAATGATATTTCATTGTATATACCACATTTTGTTTATCAATTCTTCTGTTGATAGGCACTTGGGTTGTTTCCACCTTTTTGCTATTGTGAATAATGCTGCTTGAACATTGGCGTACAAGTATCTGCCTGAGTCCCTGCTTTCAATTTTGGGGTCTAAATCTAGGAATAGAACTACTGGGTCATGCAATAATTCTACATTTAATATATTACAGAAATGTGCACTGTTTTTCATCGCAGCTGCACCATTTTACATTCACACAGGCACTGAATGAGAGTTCTATTTCTCTGCCTCCTTGCCACCACTTGCCACATAATTGTCTTTTGGATTATAGCCATCCTGGTGAGAATAAAGTACTATTTCATTGTGGTTTCGTTTGCATTTCCCTAATGACTGATGATGTTGAGTATCTTTTCATGTGTTTATTGGTCATTTATGTATCTTTGGGAAAAAACAACTTGTCAGTCAAATCCTCTGACCATTTAATTGGGTTGTTAGTCTTTTTTATTGTTATATGAAACCTAAAGAAAAACCTAAAAGCTTTTTTTCTACTCCTGTATCTGTCTTGTGTGCCTCCTTTGCCGTAAAGGAAAACACTTCACTTCTGACATTTCTGGTCACCAAATGTGTGGGAATTTCTTCCCACACCAAGCAATTCTCTGCAACACCAGCTGGGTGCCCAACAATTCAATTCAATTCAATTCTGACACTATCCAAAGATAACATTAGACCCCACTGTTTATGGGTTCATTCCCATTTCAGATGCCAGTAGCAAGTCCAGATTGCCTCCAGGGCTTCTGACCAACCAGCTATATAGATCAGTGGTTCCAACAACTCTCGCCTTGGGTTTGGTCAATTTGCTTGAATGGCTCACAGAATTCAGGGGGACATTTTCTTATACTTACCAGTTTATTATGAAAGGATGTGGTGAAGAATACAGATGAACATGCAGATGGAAGAGATGCACAGGGCACGAGGTATGTGGGAAGGGGTATGGAGTTTCCATGCCCTCTGCTGGCATCACCCTCCCAGCACCCCCACGAGTTCACCAGTCCAGAAACTTTCCAAACCCTGTACTTTGGGTATTTTTATGGAGGCTTCATCACATAGGCATGATAGATTATTAAGTCCATTTCCAGCCCTTCTGTCTTCTTAAGAGAATGGGATGTGGTGCTGAAAATTCCAAGCTTCTAATCATAGTTTGATCCTTCTGGTGACTAGCCCTCATTTAGGAGCCATTCAGGAGCCCACCCAGAGTCACCTCATTAGAACAGAAAACATTTCTCTCACCCAGGAAATTACAAGAATTTTAGGAGCTCTGTGCTAGGAACCAAGGAACAACATACACTTTTTTCTACTATCTCACAAATCCCTTGTCAGATATATCATTTGCAAATACTTTATTCTATAGTTGTCTTTTCACTTTCTTGATGATGTCCTTTGATGCACCAAAAATTTTAATTCTGATGAAGCCCAACTTGCCTTCCTTTTCTTTTATTGTTCATGTTCTTGGTTTCATATTTAAGAATCCATTGTCAAATATAGAGTCATTTGCCTCTATGTTTTCTTCTTAGAGCTTTATAATTTCAACTCTTATATTTAGCTCATTGATTTATTTTGAGTTTGTTTTTGTATATAGTGTGAAATAAGCATCCAACTTCATACTTTTATGTGTGGAAATCCATTTGCCCCAGCACTATTTTTAAGAGACTTTGCTTTCCCCATTGAGTAGTCTTAACACTCTTGTCAAAAATCAGCTGGACATATTTGTATGGGTTCATTTCTGGATTTCTCAATTTTGCTTTATTTTGCTGGTCACAAATGCAAAAATGGAAACAATTGGTTAGGAAATAAATTATCTGGCAGAAGTAATTATGCAAATTTACTTAGTGGCCCTTTTTTTTTTTTTGCATGCCTCCTTATATACGAAACAATAATCCACTTGGCACGTAATGTTATAGTAATCCTTTAACCAAATATATGGCAATGCAATTCAAAATTGCAACTTTCAAATTATTATAAAAGCTCAAACATAGCATCAACTTTTAAGTCAGTGAAACTACCGTTGTAGGGATCAGAGGTAATATGACCATTTTTTTCGTTGATGATAGAAAAATAAAAATTATTACAATTAAATGGAACCTATAAGTCAGGTGTCATTTCTCTACCACATATAAAGTAGCATCATACTCATTCTCTGTCACCTGCTTCAGCCTTATTGAGTACCACACTGTTTTGATTACTGTTGTTTTGTAGTGAGTTTTGAAGTTGGGAAGTGTGAGCCCTCCAACTTTGTTTTCTCTGTAAGATTATTTGGCTTTTTTATTTCTGCAAAAAGGCTATTGGAATTTGGGTAGGTATTACTTGGGGTAGTATTGATATCTTAACAATATTAAGTCTTCCAGTAAGTGAACATGATGGGATAGTTTAGGTCTTCTTTAATTTCTTTCATCACTGTTTCATAGTTATCAGTGTACAAGTCTTTCACCTCCTTGGCTAAATTCATTCGTAGGTATTTTATTTTGGATGCTACTGAAAATGTATTTTTTTAATTTCCTTTTTGTTGAGTATGTTCTCTTCTATTCCTAGCTTTCTGAGTGATTTTCTTCTTTATCATGAAAAAATCTTGGATTTTATCAAATGACTTTTCTGCATCAATCGAAATGATCAAGTTTTTTTTCCACTGTTTTATTAGTGTGGTGTATTACAGTGATTGATTTGCTTTTTTTGAACCAACCTTGCATTCCTGGAATAAATCCTACTCTGTCACAGTGTATAATCTGTTTTTTTAAATTAATTTTTTAATTCAATTTATTGGGGTGACATTGATTTTGGTAATGAGTCTTTTTTTCTTTTGTTTGGTCAGTCTAGCTAAAGGTTTGTCAGTTTTGTTCCTCTTCTCAAATAACCAACCCTTGGTTTCATTGATTCCCGCTATTATTTTTCTATTCCCTATTTGATTTTTCTTTACTCTTATCTTTATTATTTCTTCTGGTAGCTTTAGGTTGAGGTTGCTTTTATTTTTCTAATTACCCAAGGTTTAAAATTATTTACAGCTACAAATTTCCCTCCGAGTGCTGCCTTTACTGTATCTCATAAGTTTGATATGTTGTGTTTTTGTTTTAATTCATCTCTGTGTATTTTCTAACTTCTCTTGTGATTTTTTCCTTTGACCCATTGGTTGTTTAAGAGTGTATTATTAATTTCTACATATTTGTGATTTTTACAGTTTTCTTTCCATTGCAGATGTCTCCTTTCATTGTGGTCAGAGAATATATCTTTAGTCTTATTAAATTTATTGAGACTTGTTTTGTAGCCAAACATATGGACTATACTAGAGAATATCCCATGAACTTGATAAGAATGTTTATTCTGTTGTTGTTGAGTGGAGTATTCTATCCATAGCTGTTAAATCTAGTTCATTTATAGTGTTCTTCACATCCTCTGTTTCCTTTTGCTCCTTTAGATATTCTTTCCATTATTCAGAGTTCATAAGAGTTATGATTAGTGTTTCTTTTGAGGTAAAACTATACTATGGACAGAGAATGCAGTAAAAAAATCTCCTGGAGTCACCTATAAGTATACAGTTTTTGAAAACTTTATTTTAGTAATGTTGTACCTGTGAAAACTTAACATAAGAAGCCTGAGTATCTCTTCTGATTTTGCAGCTCTACTCATGTAACTCTCACAATAGTGACCAGTCAGATGAACCTAATTACTTCTTACATTTCTCTATGAAGAGAATGAATAAATCTTTGCAGTTTTCCAGGGGGCCTTTTGTAAATCTCAGAGATAGTTTGAAATTTAAAAGATGTCTCAAAGACTTTATTTTATATCTTACATATTTGGGATGCAACTTTTGCGAAGGCAGATTAAAGATTTGTTAGACGTTATTTGCTTTTTTGGGCATTTGACTAAAATTTGACTGTGGGTGCCTGAGAAACAATACTACTTGGTTGCCTGTCTAAGCAAAATGACAATAAAACATTTAAAAATAAGCATAAGAGGTAACACAATTCTAAAGAACTTTATTTTTATTGAATTTATTGGGGTTTCATTGGTTAATAAAATTATATAGGTTTCAAGTGTACAATGCTATATAATTCATCACCTGTATGTTGTATTGTGCTTTCACCATTCTAAGTCTAGTCTCCTCCCAACCATTTATCCCCTTTACCTTCTTCTACCTGCTCCAACCCCCCCTTTTCCCTCTGGTAATCACCATACTGTTGTCTGTGTCTAAAGAGCTTTAGCTTTTTGATAAATGAGGAAATTCTTTGTGTCTTATTTGTTCTCCACTAAATAATCAAGAATAAAGCTATAATGAAGACAACATAAGGACCAGAAAATTGTTCTGGTAAAACACAGAATTTGCCACCTAGGCAGATTACATAGAAGGTAAAGAATAACCTTTTATATTGTAAGCAAAGGCATTAATCAGTAAGGTAAGGAAGCAGACCCATCAAAATCAAGATAACTGCCACATGTTAATACATTACAGGGCTTTATTTTCTATTTGAAAATTTCTGTTTCAAAGAGAAAACTTGGGTGTAATTGAAAACCATACCTCGCCCACAAACACAGCAGACTGGCAGAGCTCGTGAGCACACCTGTCACAGCTTTCCATGGCCACATGCATCCCTTTTAAAGAGGAAAAATGAACACATTCATTAACACAACCCAAAGTTATTGCCTCTCTGTAGCATATAAAGATAAGAAGAAATAGTGTATAAACTTAAAACTATGCTTAGTAACCTTTAAGTATTCTATTTTACTTAAAAGTTAGTATTTAATCATTATCCATTGATTAACTCAATATCAGTACATTTTAAGTTAAATATCTGGGAAATCAAATCTAACATAGTATAAAACATACCAATAGTTGTCACTGAAATAAAAAGTTTGTCAGAACAATGATTTATTTTAGTTGAACACAATTTTTACATTTTCTATTATCTTAAATGTTACATATAAATAATATATAATAATATTTAATCAGTAAACCTGTATGCATTTAGGAAAAACAGACCAAAGTAAAATAAAAAGTATGCTAATTTGTACTTTACATAAATAAATCACCAAAAAGGCAAAGCTCTTTTAAATCAAAATTATTAAAATATCATTTGCCAAAGATTTGTCTTAACTCTGGATTCTTAAAATGTTTCTGAGCTAGTAGAATTTTTTAAAATAAGAATACTTTTAGTTTAACACCTGTAAAGTATTAGAAATTAGATTTCCATTTTGTAGGGATTTTAATAATATTTGTATGTAAGTGTTTATTTATGTCTTTAAACCAGTTAGAGCTTCTTTAATTTAGGAGACTTTATAACCTAATTAATGAGTGCCTTCCAGACATAGGAAAATATTTCACACTCACACAATGCAAGCTCAAGGCCTTTTTAGTTACTGAAATACAGAGACAGAGACGTAGAGAGAACTTACGGGCTCAGATCTGCAACTTCAACTACAGGTCAAGAGTAAACACAGAAACTTACCAGTCCAGATATCAGAGTGCTGTTCTCCTTATCAAAAAATAATTTACTAATTTTAGCTCAAAATGGACAAATACAATAACAAAAAAGACTAACAAATTAAATTGTCTGTTGTTTCTTACCCAGTCAGAGACTAGATAATCCATTAATCCATTTAGAGAAATGCCAAATGGTCAGACCAGAAAACCACTTTTCCAGTGATTGCTGCTACCAAGGGGGAATAACTGATTGGCTATATATAAACCAGAAACAGAAACAAAACATAAACTCAATAATAAAGGAAAAAGCTATTCATCAAAGCTCTCTTGGCATTTGGGGTTCAATCTGGGAGTCAAGAAAACGTGAGTGTAAGCAGTCCGTGAGTTGCATTTCTCCAGCCACACAATTTACAGGTTCTGTCAAGTATATCCATTGGGCATTTGGGTTGATAATCTTTTAAAGATATAACCATGATTGTCATACAAGTATGAAATGAACATGCATCAGATTTCATTTAACATAAAGATGTTAGAACCAATTTCAATTTCTATTTCATTTTGCTTATCTCTTGTTTTCTGAACCCCTTACTGTTTATCAAGTAGTATCTCTCCTCTCTTTTGCCGCCTCTAGTTTTACCTTTATTTCTATGATGCTTTCATTTTTTCTTCCTATTTCTTTCTTTATCTCTAAAATGGCTCATATTTCATTTCCTTTTGTCTACCAGCTCTTCCCTGAGTATTTGAATACCTGCTTTATATTCTTATTTTACAGATAACTTAATATTTTAAGATTCATGCTGACATGTTTGGTCACAATTTTCATCTGCTTTATGGCAGCATTTCCCTTCAGAGAATTCTCCATCTTCCATTATTTTTTTCCTGTTCCTCCCTTCCCATTTTCACGTAGTATCTTACACAGCGCTTTTTTTTTTCTGATAACTTGTCTCTTAAATTTTACTTTGTTGAGGTAAGAGCATGTGAGAGCTACCCTCTTAAAGTTTTAAGTGTAATATCCTTTGTTCACTATAGGTACAGTGTTGCACAACAGATCTCTAGAATTTATTCATCTTGTTTAACTTTAACGTTACACCCATTGATTATAACAACGCTCCATTTACCCTTCCTCCTGCTCCTGGCAACCACCATTTTCACTCTTTGATTCTATGATTGTGATAGATCGAATTTTACATACCTTATATAAGTGGAATCATGCAGTATGGCTAATTTTGCTTAGCATAATGTCTTCAAGGTTCATCCATGTTGTCACACATTACAGAGTTTTCTCTTTTTTAAGGCTGAATGGTATTGTATCATGTGTATATATCCCATTTTTCTTATCCATTCATCCCTCAATGGACACTTACCATGTTTTGCCACGTATAATGGACACTTTTTTGCCCAAATTTTTAGGGATAAATAAGGATGTGCATTATACATAGCTATAATGAGTACATACCACGGGTATAGATTTAATAATCCTGTGTCTAGTGCACACAAAAGTGTGGGTGCACATTATGCACGACAAATTATGGTAGGTTGTTTCCGTATCTCAGCTATTGTGAATAGTGCTGCAGTGAACGTGGGTGTGCTAATATCTCATTGAGATTCTGATGTCAATTATTTTGGATAAATACCAGAGGTGGGATTGCTGGATCATATGGTAGTTCTATTTTTAATTTTTTGAGGAACTGCTATACTGTTTCCTGTAGTGGCTGCACCATTTTGCATTCTCACCAATGATGTATAACGATTCCGACTTTTCTACCTCCTCGCCAACACTTGCTGCCTGTTTGTTTCCTCACAGCCATCCTGACAGGTGTGAGATGATATCTCATTGTGGTTTTGATTTGCATTTATGTGATAATTAGTGACTTTGAGCTCCTTTTCATCTACCTGTTGGCCATTTGTATGTCTTTTGTGGAGAAATGTCTATTTAAGTCTTCAGCCCGTTATTAAATTGGGTTGATAGTTTTTTACTATTTAGTAGTAATAACTTATCTTTAATTGTGGTACTTTTTCCTCCAACAAACTATTTGCAGGAGATTCATGTGTAGAGGAGGCAAAGGCTATGATCCAGGCTAATAAAAGTTTATCCACTACTTATGGTCTAGGGTCGTATATGTGAGTTCTTGTAATCTCTACATTTTCCCAGCCAGTGGATATAGGCACCTATAGGGATTCTCGAAACACAGAGGTTCTCTCCCCTCTTCTGCCTCATTGCTCACTTGCTCATGCTTCAGTCCTTTCTCCTTTGTTGCTCAAAACCAAGCCAAATCCAGACAAGTTCCTTCCACGAGCCTGTAAACTCTGTCATTGTAGTTGATAAATGATGTGTACCTTGGGGTGTGCTCCTTACTGAGAGTGTTGTACTTTTGTTGGCCTTTTCTTGGTCCATTTTTATTTTGAAAATATGTATATGCATATTTGTATGCATGTATACTAGACTATAAGCTCCATGAGGACAGATACTATGACTGCTTTTGCTTACCTTTATATGTCCAATACCTAGTACACACACACCTATATAAACACACACATACATATGGATGCATATATCATATAAAAAGTCTTGAAAGGATAGACACCAAACTGAACATTTGCTACCTCTTAGAACAAGAATAAGTGATTTTGAGGACTTTTACTTTTTATTTTACTTTTCTATTTTTTGAATTTTTCAATGAACATGCAGTACTTTAATAATTAAAACCAAAATACATTTAGAAAAAATACTTCTAACTTGTTAGAGGGTCATATTTCTTAGGCTTGGGTACCTCTAATAAAATATTGCCTAAAATTATGAGTGCAGCATTGAGAAATGTAAGTAAATCATTAAGCTACCAACTGTAAATAGACAAATTAAGGGACAGTGCAAAGTTGGTGAATCATAAACTCCTGGGGGAAAGCTGGACAACACCAACCTTTCAAAAGTCAATTCAAATCAGAGTTAACTAAGAACTGTATATACAGTCACTGAAGTCTTAGTGCTATGGGAATTGGCTTTTACAAAAAATGAACCTTGACATGCCATTATACTAATGATGTAAGGAAAGCAGTTTACCATATTTATTCTACCAAGTCTTTAGTAAATTCCCAGGGGTTACTAGGTATTGTGGAAACATAAGGAAATGTGTTAACTGTCTGTGTCCCTAAGACATTTGCAGCGAGGAGGTCATAAACATAATCTACTATACATATACCAAAGAAAATGAAATGACTTCACTAATAGAAATATAGAGTGTGTGGAACCACCAAGGAAGAAAGGGTTCATTCCCAAATGTAATAGTTGAACTTACTTTTGAAGACTGAGTAGGAAAAGCCATGGGCTCTGAGTAAAGAAAAGCCAGGAGTATAAGAGAACATTTTAGTTTTTGAATTATGTTATTCAAGCATTATACATGGTGAGGCTGAAAGTAGTGTGATTTGCATTGTGCCCCTTCCCAACAATAAATCAGGCCAGTACTATCACTTTAGTCCAATCTACCTCATCTCTCAGCTAGACCACTGTAATGGTTTCCCAACTATCCTCTCTGCTTTCCCTCTTGCCCCTCAATGAAGAAAATAGCCACACAGCAGCCAGAGTATTATAAAGTAAGTCAGATTGTATCAGTGCTCTTGTACTTCTCATTTACTTGGACTTAAAATCCAAAGTCCTTACCATGATCTACAAGGCCATAGATTATCTGGCCCTTGGTTACGTCTCTGCCTCCATCATTCTGCCTCTTAGCTTACTGTACTCTAGCCCTACTGTATCTCAATAATACCTAGTACTTTCTTGCCTCTGGGCCTTTGCATTTGCCATTCCCTTTGCCTAGGACACACTTCTCATGGATATTCATATGGCTTGCTCCCCTACATCCTCTGCTCTAGTGTCACCCCCCTCATAGAGGTCTTTCTTAACCACACCCTTTCTAAAATAGCAACTTTCATCACTATCTACCCTCTTAATCTATCTTTTTTTGACAATACACATCTCTACTTGATATTATATATTGTTTATTTTTTGTCTCCCCAACTAGAATCTAAGTTCTACGCGGGCAGAAAAGTTACCTGTCCTGTTAATTCTCTATCCCTACCTCCTAATACTCTGTCTGGCACATAATAAGAATTAATAAATATTTACTGAATGAAATGCTGATGTGGCACCAGAAAGTGTATCATTAGTCATTCACTTGAGTAATGGAGCATTTCAGTCTTTGAGAACCCTCTCTATGCAAGGTCCCCGGGAAAGCTCACAATTTAAGTCATTATCAGCTTACACTTTGGGAAGAAAATACCTTAATAAAGATTCAACTTGGGATATATATTAGGGCAGGTATAGATATAGATATCTATTTTACTGAACTCCTTAAGGATCTATTTACAAGATCACATTGTGTATGAACAGAGATGGTTTCACTACTTCTTCTCCAGTGTTTATGTCTTTTGTTTCTTTCTTGCCTAATTTCCTTAGCTGAGAAATTCTATAACAATGGTGAATAGCAGTGGTGAAAGTAGGCAACCTTGTCTCGTTCTTAAGACTTTGAAAGAATCCAGTATTTCACCATTAAGTATGTTGTTAGCTGTGTGTTTTTCAGATTCCCTTTATCAGGTTGAGTAAGTTCCCTTCTGTTCCTGATTTGTTCATTGTTTTTATCAGAAGAAGATGTTGGATTTTGTCAGATGCTTTCCTGACTATTGACATCATCATTTAGTTTCTGCTTCTTATTGTATTGATATCATGTATTACATTAATTGATTTTCACTTATTAAGCAAAGTGCAATTATATATATATATGTATGTATGTATGTATGTATGTACTAGCAATGAAGTTCAAGAACAGGCAATAACAATCAGTAGTGATAAATGTCAAAATAGTTGTTAATTCTGCTAAGGTAGTATTGACTAGAAAGAAGCGTGAGTTTTGGAGGTATTCTATATCATGATCTGGGTAGTGGTTACATAGATTTAAACATATGTAAAAATTTATCAGGCTGTTTAAGATCGGTGCACATCATTCAATTTATTGTATGTACGCTATGTCTCAACACTTTTCTTAAAAGTTCAGTCTAACCGGGTGAATGAAAACCATCTTACATAGTATGGTATATGCCATCTGAGACAAACCTCTGTCCATGGTGATACCCAAGAAATATTGTTGGCTGACTAAATGGAACAATTTGGAAACTTTCCTTTGCTAAAAATAAAACCACAGTTAATTTATACGAGCTTGTATCTTCTGATTACTTCAGTCATTAAAATGAGACAGGTAAACAGTGGATTTGAATTAGACAACAGCAGGACTTTTTCAGGCTGTTTAAGAACATCACGGCAATAATTTTGGGAAACATGGGCAATGCTAATGATTGTAACGCAGGGTGTTTAAAGTATTGATGAAACTATAGGTTTAAAAATGTAAAAAATACATCCACAGAAATTGGAATAACCTTCAAATTGTAAGTAAAATTAATTTTCCTCAACAAAAAAATCTCCCCAGAGGAGATTAGAATATGAGAGGATAATGAAATGCATTTTTGCCTCTTTTGTAGGGGACTTCTCCAATGATCCATGTGAGACATTGCTTCTGCTATATGAGTTTGAAGTTAAAGCCAAAAAGAATGATCCATTACTGGACAGCTTCCTGGAACCAATGTGGGATCTGCCTCATTTGGAAAGTAAAACACTAGAAACAATTGCATGTAAGAGCTATATTTATGATTTTGGAAGGCTAGCACCTCTTTAAATTGCACTCCTTTTTTTATTTCTCTGTTCTCTCTACATTTCCTCATAGCACTCTGCTTTTCCTTCTCTAATGGCATTCTTGAACCACTTTGTATTATAATCATTTGTGCATTTATCTTTTGCTTTATATAAGATTAGAAGCTCCTGCCCTGGCTGGTGGGGCTCAGTGGATTGAGTGCTGACCTGTAAAGCAAAGGGTCACTCGTTCAATGCCCAGTCAGGGCACAGGCCTGGGTTACAGGCCAGGTCCCCAGCAGTGGAGGGTGTGAGATACAACCACTCGATGATTCTCTCCCTCTCTTTCTCCCTCCCTTCTACTCTCTAAAAATAAATAAATTTTTAATATCTCAAAAAATTATAAGCTCCTTAGGATCATAAAGAATAATTACTTATATTTGTTGTACAATACTTTTTATAAACCCTGACTAAGTGCATTGCTCACAATAGGTCCTCTCATTTATTGTGTGGATGAAATTCAGTTCTGTAGCTACACAATAGGGGGAGCCCAAACTTAGTTTTGTTCAGCTAGCTAGAAATGATAAACGACTGCTTCATGAATCAAAGGTGTTGGAATCGTAGCAGTTTATTAAAGTGTACAGAAAAATATTGGTAATATTGTGAACACAATTGCTACTCCCAAATTTCTGGTTGGGCTGTAAGTGGTATTTGGGGGCCCAAAATCTCTGTAGGGATATACTACAAGAAATGACCTAATTGTCTTCTCTTCTTATCTCTCACTCTCCTTGGGAGCCTGTGTGTGCTTAATAAAAGTATTAGGTAGCCCCGACTGAACAAGAGTCACATTTGCCTTTCCTTGTCTTCTGAAGGCAGAATTCCTAGAGACATGGGGCAGGTGGTGTATACTTTATGGACATGAGATGGTTACCACCGCTCATTGTATAAAGGAATTCCAATTCTAGAAACTGGTGAATGCATCTATAAGTTTTAAGATCTGTTATCTTGGACACTCACTCTTATGTCAAGTGTTTTCTGTTTTTATTATCAGACAAAAAACAATAGATTGTAGTATACATCCATTTTTGATTAGTGCCCTTTCACTGATCTGCGTTCTGTTTCCGTCTTAGTGTGCCCCTCCTTCACTCTGGTTCCTAAGGTTATTGCTTCACCTGTATTACTATGGGCAGGGTCAGAGAAACAATAGATTTTCTATTGACGTTTCCTGAATAAAAGGTACAACCTGGTGATCCTATTATATTACTCTGCCAAGGAAGTAGAAGTTATTTCTGAAACCCACCATGGATTCATCATTTTATAAAGTGTGTGTGTGTGTGTGTGTGTGTGTGTGTTTCATTTATTTCTCTTTTAGAGAAAGAAAGTTGTAGCCTGGGATGGAAACTGTGATGGATGGGATTATAGTATTCACTACCTTTTTTCTTCCCTTCCTGTAGCACTAGCAATGGAAACACCTGCACACTACCCTTCCATTGCTGTAAATGCCTTGAAAAGAGCTTTGTTGCTTTACCAAAAGAAGGAATCGATAGATGTTCTGAAATACAGGTTAGTAATTGTAATTCAGCACTGTATCCAGGCTTTTTGATAGCCAAATGAGCAGTAGGCAGTGCCTCACACATCATTGATCATACTCCACCGGCCCAATTTAAAAAAATGATTGGGGCACTCCTATAACTCCTAAACTACAAAGCCTTCACAACAGCTCCATATTCAGGGTTGTGCTATAGACCAAGAATTAATTAACTAAGTCGAGGAGTCTGGTTTTCCCAAAGGAGAAAAAGAGACAGAAAGTTGCTTCTTTGTGTAAGTATGTATATACTAAAATTACTGGGTACCTTTCTTCATTTCATTACTAAAAATGCCAAATGCAGACAGAAGTTAAAATAACAACAATGCATTCCCCACCAAAGTTTAGCAAATGTTAACATTTTGCTATATCTCTGCAGATTTTTTAAAGCGCTTTTTCTTTAAGGGCGTGCTATACATAATATGACATGTTATTTATTGGAGATTTTGTGTTTTCTATGCCTAGGCAGGGGGAAAAATTAGATGTTATGTGATTTTTCTCTGGAAAATATCATTAAAGTCTTCCTTTTCTGAGATTTGAGAGATAGTTCTCCCGGAATTATTTCTAATTTAAATCCCAATTCCCTTGCCTATTTGAAGATGTAACAAGATACTTTAAAGGGCTTGTAGATTCCATCAGCTCATAAAATATAGTAAATAGCCACAACTCCTTAGTGTAGCAAACTAAAAAAAAAAAATGTGAAGGACAACCATAATAAAAGGAAGGATTTGTCAGCCCCTTTTATATCTTCAGAAATCTTTCTTCTGAGTTGGAGGCCACATCAAATTGGGTGAAGAACAGGCATGTTTTGAAGCTCTTAGTCTGGGATGAGCTCCAGATTTTACTTATCTTAGCCATGAAACCAGTGATTTCTTTCCTTATGGGATGAATTTTCTCTTTTTGATTTCAGCAACTGCATGCACAAATTGGTTAACCTGTTGGTGCCAGAAGGGGTGCCAAAGGAAGAAATCTGTCCCCTGGAAGAACTTTGGGGCTTTTTTGATGATGCTTTGAGCTTTATTAGCCACACCGTAAGTTAAGCAGTGATATTAACCTTTCAGCTAATTTTAAGGATCTGAACTGTATTATGTATTAGAAATTACATAGAGGCTATCGGGTCAAGATGGAGGCGTAGATAGACATGCTTTGCCTCCTCACAAAACCACAAAAAGAATTACAACTAAATCTCAAAACAATTAACACCCAGAAACTCAGAAAATCGAACTATGGAAGCCTGACAACAAAGGATTTAAAAAAGCCACATTCATCCATATGGGCAGGAGGGGCGGAGACATGGTGACAGGAGAGGAGACGGAGTGTGGTGTGGAAAGGTGACAGTGATAGAGGAATGGGCCAGGTGGTCCCACGTTCATATATGGTGGATAAAAATCGGGAGGAATACCTTGAGAGCGAGCAATCCCAGGCCAGACCACACAGCCCTGGGTCCAGTGCTGGGAAGATAAATCCCCGTAATTTCTGGCTGTAAAAACCAGTGGGCATTGGGGTGGTAGAAGAAACTGCCAGATTTTCGGGAAACTCAACTTAAAGGGTTTGTACGGTCTTAAAACGTACAAAAACAACCCACTCTGGGATTCAGCCAGGGCAATAGCTAGAAGAGCACCAGTTGCAGAAAGTGGGTGAAGTGACTGGAAACAGGGCAAGTGCTGGACAAACCTCCAGAAGCCAGTTAGGGGCACAGTCCCCTCTCTGAGCCCTCCCCCCATACAGAGCCACAAAGCAGTGAAGTGGGTTGTCCCACCCTGGAGACTACCTAAGGCTCTGCCTCACACAATTTACAAGTGCCTTGTCTACAGTAGGCCACACTGCTAAGACATGTAATCAAAGAAGCTCTACTAATACACAGACGCAAACACAGGGAGGCTGCCAAATTGAGGAGACAAAGAAATATGGCCCAAAGGAAAGAACAGAGCAAAACCCTGGAAAAAGAACTAAATGAAATGGAGATAGCCAATCTATGAGTTGCAGAGTTCACAACACTGGTGATCAGGATGCTCAGCTCACTGAGTACGGCAACAACATAAAGGAAGAGATGAAGGTTACACTAAGTGAAATAAAGAAAAATCTACAGGGAACCAACAGGAAAGGGAAGGAGGCTGGGATTCAAATCAACGATGTGAAACATAAGAAAGAATTTAAACAGTCAACCAGAACAGAAAGAAGAAATAAGAATTTAAAAAAAAAACAACAAGGATAGTATAAGAAGACTCTGGGACATCTCCAAACATGCCAACATCCAGATCATAGGGATGCCATAAGGAGAAGAGGAAGAGCAAGAAATTGAACACTTAACTTGAAAAAATAATGAGAGAAAACTTCCCTAATCTGGTGAAGGAAATAGACATAGAAGTCCAGGAAGCATAGAGAGTCCCAGACAAGTTGGATTCAAATAGGATCACATCAAGACACATCATAGTTAAAGTGCCAAAGGTTAAAGATAAAGAGAGAATCTCAAAAGCAACAAGAGAAAAGTAGAGAGTAACCTATAAAGGAGTTCCCATAAGACTATCAGTTGCTTTCTCAAAAGAAACTTTGCAAGGAAGAAGGGACTGGCAAGAAGTATTCAAAGTGATGAAAAGCAAGGACCTACAACCAAGATTACTCTACCCAGCAAAGCTATCATTTAGAATGGAAAGGCAAATAAAGCGCTCCCCGGACAAGGCAAAACTACAGGAGTTCATCATTACCAAGCCACTATTACATGAAATGTTAAAGGGACTTATTTAAGAAAAAGAAAAAGATGAAAACTATGAATGTTAAAAAGGCGACAAATTCACAACTATCAACAACTAAATCATTAAAAAAAAAACTAAGTAAAGAACAAGAACAGAATCATAGGTATGACCATTTGAAGGGTTATCAGCTGGGAGGGGGGAGGGAGAGAATGGGGGGAAAAGAGCAGGGATTAAAACGCATATTTGGTAGGTGTAGAATAGACAAGGGGATGTTAAGAATAGTATAGGAAATGGAGAAGCTAAAGAACTTATATGCATGATCCATAGACATAAACTAAGAGGGGGAGGAATGCTGGACGAAAGCGGGGTACCAGGCAGAGGGGGGCATAGGGGAAAAATTGGGACAACTATAATAGCATAATCAGTAAAATATACTTAAAAATAAATTACATAGGATAATACTTTCTGATAGGAGTTTTAGGGTAAATAAACTCATATTACAATGTAATTGCATACTACAAAATTTTCCTGAGTTTATAAAATGTAAATAGTTAATAGTGGAAAGTCTCTAGTACATATAAGTATACTATGGATTAAGTCAAAATGGTGGTACCACCTGGCATTTTGGGTTATTTTGTATTTTTATTTAAAACAAAATTTTTATTGTTCTGTTACAGTTGTCCCAATTTCCCCCCTCCCTTGCTCTTTTCTGCTCCACCCACCCTTTGCCTCCACAGTCAATCTCCACCTTGTTTTCCACATCCATGGGTCATTTATACTTTTTCTTTTTTTTAAATATATAATCTTTATTATGTTTTTTACATTGCCATTTAGTCCCCTTATACTCTCCTTCCCCCTGCAATCACCACCCTGTTGTCCATGTCCATGCGTCCTTTTTCTTTTTTGCTCAATCCCTCTACCCCCTAACCTTCACCCTCACTAGCTGTCATCTATTCTCCATCTGTGAGTCTGTTTCAGTTTTACTCATTAGTTCAGTTTGTTCATTAGGTTCCACATATGAGTAAAATCATATGGTATTTGCCTTCTTCTGACTTGCTTATTTCATTAGCATAATGTTCTCCAGCTCCATTCATACTATTGTAAAAGGTAAAAGTTTCTTCTTTCTTATGGCCAAGTAGAATTTAATTGTGTATGTCCCATAGCTGTTTTATCCACCTTTCTAGTGATGGACACTTGGGCTGCTTCCATATCTTGGTGGTTATAATTAGTGCTGCAGTGAACATAGGGATGATTATGTTCTTTCAAATTAGTGTTTTGGATTCCTTCAGATATATTCCCAGAAGTGGGATTGCTGGGTCAAAAGGCAGATCCATTTTTAAATTTTTGAGGATTATCCACACTTCTTTGCACAGTGGCTACACCAGTCTCCATTCCCGCCAACAGTGCAAAAGGGTTTCCTTTTTTCCACATCCTCTCCAGCCCTTGTTTTTTTTACTTATTTTTGATAGCCATTCTGACAGATGTGAGATGGTATCTCGCTGTGGTTTTTATTTTCATTTCTCTGGTGATTAGTGACTTTGACCATCTTTTCATCTATATGTCCTCTGTGGAGAACTGTCTGTTCAGGTCCTTTGCCCATTTTTAATTGGATTGTTTGGTTTTTTTGGTGTTGAGTTTTGTATGTACTTTATAAATTTTGGTTATTAATTCCTTCTCAGATGGATCAGTGAATATGTTCTCCCATTCTGTGGGTTGTCTTTTTATTTTGTTGACAATTTCCTTTGCTGTGCAAAAACTTTTTAGTTTGATGAAGTCCCATTTGTTTATTTTTTTCTTTCATTTCCCTTGCCTGGAGAGAGATATCAGATAAAAATTTTCTATGAGCAATATCCAAGATTTTGCTGCTTATGTTCTAGGATTTCTTGGTTTCAGGTATAACATTTAAGTCTTTGACCCATTTTGAATGTATTCCTGTGTGTGGTGTAAGAAGGTGATCTAGTTTCATTTTCTGCATGTATCTGTCCAATTTTCCCAACACCATTTGTTGAATAAACTATCTTTAGCCTATTGTATGTGCTTGCTTCCTCTGTTGAATACTAATTGACTATGAAACTGTGGGTTTATTTCTGGGCTCCCTATTCTGTTCTATTGATCTATGTGTCTGTTTTTATGCCAGTACCAGGCTGCTTTGATGATTATGGCCTTGTAGTATAGTTTGATAATAGGTAGCATGATTCCTCCAACTTTGCTCTTCTTCAGGAGGGCCTTTTGTGGTTCCATATAAATGTTTGAAATATTTGTTCTAGTTCTGTGAAATATGTCATTGGAATCTTGATAGGAGTTGCGTTGAATCTATAGATTTCTTTGGGTAGTGTGGACATTTTGATGATGTTACTTTTTCCTATCCACGAACATGGTATGTGCTTTCACTTATTTGTATCTTCTTCAGTTTCTTTCTTGAGTGTCTTACAATTTTCCAAGTACAGGTCTTTTACATCCTTGGTTAGGTTTATTGCTAGGTATTTTATTCTTTATGAAGCAATTGTGAATGGGATTGTTTTCTTAATTTTCCTTTCTGTTAGTTCTTTATTGGCATATAAAAATGCAACTGATTTCTGAATATTAATTTTGTATCCTGCTACTTTGCTGAATTCATTTATTAGTTCTAGTAGTTTCCTGGTGGAATCTTTTCTATGAACAGTATCAAGTCATCTGCAAATAAAGACAGTTTTACTTCTTCCTTTCCAATTTGGATGCCTTTTATTTCTTATTTTTGTCTGATTGCTGTGGCTAGGATTTCCAGTACTATGTTAAATAAGAGAGGTGAAAGTGGACATCCCTGTCTTGTTCCCAATCTTAAGGGGAATGCTTATAGTTTTTGCCCATTGAATATGATGCTAGCAGTGTGTTTGTCATATATGTCCTTGATTATGTTTAGGTGTCCTTTCCTCTATTCCCACTTTGCTGCGAGTTTTGATCATAAATGGGTGCTGGATTTTATCAAAAGCTTTTTCTGCATCTATTGATATAATCATGTGGTTTTTATCCTTCATTTTGTTTATGTGGTGAGTCACATCTATTGATTTGCAAATGTTGTACCATCCCTGCATTCCTGAAATAACTCCCACTTGATCATGGTGTATGATCTTTTTGATGCATTGCTGTATTTAGTTTGCTAGTATTTTGTTGAGGATTTTAGCATCTATGTTCATCAGGAATATTGGCCTATAATTTTCTTTCTTTGTAGTATCTTTATCTGATTTTGGAATCAGGATAAAGCTGGCCTCTTAAAATGAGTTTGGGAGCCTTCCCTTCTCTTGAATTTTATGAAATAGTTTGAGAAAAAAGAGGTGTTAGTGCTTCTCGGAATGTTTAGTAAAATTCACCTGTGAAGCCATCTGGTCCAGGGCTTTGTTTGTTGGGAGTTTTTTGATTACTTCTTCAATTTCATTAGGTGTAATCTGTCCATTCAAATTATCTGATTCTTCCTGATTTATTTTTGGAAGATTGTATGTTTCTAGGAATTTATCCATTTTATCCAGGTTTTCCAGTTTGTTGGCATATAATTGTTCATAATATTTTCTTAAAATCCTTTGTATTTCTTTGATGTCAGTTGTTATTTCTCTTTCATTTCTGATTTATTTGGGTCCTTTCTCTTTTTTTTCTTGATGAGTCTGGTTAACGGTTTGTCAATCTTGTTTATCTTTTCAAAGAACCAGCTCTTAGATTCATTGATCTTTTGTATCATTTTTTAGACTCTATTTCATTTATTTCTGCTCTGATCTTAATTATTTCCTTCCTTCTACCCACATTGGGCTTTGTCTGTTCCATTTCAAGTTCCTTTAAGTGTGAAGTGAGATTGTTTATTTGAGCTTTTTTCTTGTTTTTGTTTTGTTTTGTTTTTGATTTTGAGATAAGCCTGTAAGGGAATGCTTTCCCAGAGTCCCACAGATTTTGGATTGTTGTGTCCTCATTTTCATTTGTTTCAAGGTATGTTTTGATTTCTCCCTTGATCTCATTGTTGACCCATTCATTGTTTAATAACATGTTATTTAGCATCCATGTCTTTGTGTGTTTTTCAGTGTTTTTCTTGTGGCTGCTTTCAAGTTTTATAGCACTGTGGTCAGAAAGGATGCTTGATATGATTTCAGTCTTCTTAAATTTATTAAGACTTGTTTTGTGTCCTGGCATGTGGTCTATCCTCGAAAATGTTCTATGTGCACTTGAAAAGTATGTGTATTCTTCTGCCTTGGGGTGAAATGCTCTGAAGATACCAATTAAATCCATTTGATCTAGTGTGTCATTTAAGGCTGCTCTGTCCTTGTTGATTTTTCTGCCTGGAAGATCTCCCCGTTGAAGTCAGTGGGGTGTTAAAACCCCCAACTATGACTGTATTTCTGTCAGTCTCTCCTTTTATGTACATCAAGATTTACATTACATATTTAGGTGCTCCTATGTTGGGTACATAAATATTTACAAGAGTTTTATTGTCTTGTTGGCTTGTTCCCTTTATCATTAGGTAGTGTCCTTCTTTGTCTCTTACTGTAGCCTTGGTTTTAAAGTCTATTTTGTCAGATACAAGTACTGCTCCCCCAGCTTTTTCTTTTCCATTTGCATGAAATACCTTTTTCCAACCCTTCACTTTTAGTCTGTGTGTATCTTTCAATCTGATATGTGTCTCTCGGAGGCAACATGTATATGAGTCTTGTTTTCTTATCCATTCAGCCACCTTATGTCTTTTGGTTGGAGCATTTAAGCCATTTATATTTAGGTGATTATTGATAGATACATATGTAGTGCCATTTTATTATTAGATTGTTTTCCACTGGTTTTTTTTTCTCTTTTTTCTCCTTCTTTTTAAAGCAAGCCCATTAACATTTGTTGCAGCATTGGTTTGGTGCTAACAAACTCCTTTAGCTTTTCCTTGGCTGGAAAGCTACAAATATGACAAAACACCTACAGTGTTGTTAGAGGTATGTATGGCTGCCATATTTATTAAGATGTTGAGGACAGAGAAAACTGGCTTCAAATATGAGCCCCAGAAAATCATCAGAGCAAACACCTCCATTTTCTGGCACTGATTTGTATCTCACATAAGCAAATCAATGTCAGTCTGGGTTGAGTAGCTGCATGTATGCATTTTTTTGTTGAGGATTAATGATTCTTGTGAGCAATGCTGGGCATGAGGACAGCTAATGCAAATGAACATACAACTCCTCCAGTGTTCCCTAACTCACTGAATGGCATTACCATTCTCCCAGTCGCCCAAGCCAGACATCAAGGAGTTATCCTCAACTCCCCTCACTCCTGTTTCTAATCTATCAGCAGGTCCTGTCAATTCTCCCTCTGAAGTATCTCAAACTCATTCACTTCTTCCCATCTTCCACCATCACCAAACTAGTTCAAGTTACTCTCTTTTACCTCGGCTACTGCAGGAGCCTTTTCGCTGGTCTTGAATCTCTTGCTTTCTTCTATGCCTTTCTTCATCCAGCAACCAGAGTGAGCTTTCAAAGTTTCAAATGTGTGGCCTTGCTTAATCTTCTTCAGTCATTTCCCATTGTTCGTACAGACCAGAATCCTGAATGTGGCCTACTAGGCTATGCCTACCTGTCTGACCTCATCTTTAGCTACTCTTTTCCCTCACTGTCTGCACTGTTAGCCACACTGTACTCTACAGGGCCACTAATTACCACCTCCTAGACAAATCTGATGGCCTCTTTCTTTACCTTGGCCTTCATTATTGACCATTGCCTTGTTATTTAAATTCTTTTTTCCTTTTTTCTTTTTTTTTTTTTTTTTGGCTCCAAAGAAGATCCTTTACTGAGATTTACTTAAAACGTTTCAGTCTTTGATATGAATAAACTTCTACTCAGTTGACAGACTGATGGCTGAGCTAGGTAAGGTCTTCTTCATTTTGTGCTTGAAGACGAGAAGCTGAATCCTAAATTCTTTCTCGGTGAGGTCCAGGAAGCCAGACAGCTTGGCCACAGGCATAGTGATGCAGCACCTAAGGAAGCTGTGAATGGTTGAGAGCTGGGCCTGCTGCTGCTGCTGCTGCTGCTGCACTTCATCAGAAAACACCTTCAGCTGTTGTAAGAAGGGTTCTTTGTGGTAGTTGGAGTGCACATCGTCATAGCTGGAGATGGGAATTTGGAGCAGGAATAGACGAAAAATTCCTTGTAGATCTGTGGGTCACCTTTCTGCATGCGTAGCATCTTATCCCCATATTTCTCCTGCACCTAGAGGTTAATGCTCTCATCAATACACATGGGGTACATGGTGAGGGTGATGGCCAGCAGCACATGCATCTCCCCTCTCTGCTTGTTAATCACCTCATGCTTGTATGTGGCCCTCTGGAACATGCTTTTGGTCCCCTGGATGTAGAGGAGGATGTTGGCAAAGACCCGGATGGCATCTGGTAGCAGCGCATCATCAGATATGCAAAACCAACATAATAGTATGTGGTAGCCTGGCACACAGGAGTACATGCTCTTCTTGTTCAGTTTGATATTCTCCAGCACCTTGACGGCCTGGTAGTAATTCCCCCAACAGGGAGTGCAGACACAGAAGCCCCACCAGGCTGAAGTAACCAAGCATCTGGTAGAGGGAGTGCCATCTGTACTCCCCAGCCACACTGTCAAGCTGACCTTCATTTGCATACGCATCCAGCTGCCAGTTGATGTTGGACTTGTCTACCAGGGAGTGAAGGGCATTGAGGACACTGTGAACATTCCAGATTTTGGGTTTGGAACGAAGGAAGTCAATCTCCTCCTCCAACTTTCTTGGCGGTCCTACAGCGGTACTGACGAAAATGACTGAAACTGATATATGAGCTCATCGGTGATATACCAGAGCCACGGGTTGGGTAGTTCAAAGGGAGCAGGACCATCAGCATTAAGAATGTAGTTGAAGAGATTGCAGTAGTTATAATAGGATTCAAACCTCTGCTCCAAGGAAGGTCCCCCACTGGCTATGGCATATGTGTGCCTGTAGTATAATTCTTTTTACAAAATCAGGAAGACCGCATTGTTGCCAACCTGTAGAGCAGTGGCTTCAGCCTCAGGCCCAAGTGTATCCTTGAAGAATCTTTGCATCAACTTCGTCTAGCTGTTCTCATAGATGTCCTGGATTTCATACACTTTCTGGTCAATGATATCACTGGAGACACGACTCGCCTGTGGCTCATACACCTTCTGGCCAATCAAATGTGAGATGATTTTGTGGAAATACTGGATGAAGTTTTTGATCATGTTGGGGATCGCCTGATAGGTCTGCTGTTCATACAGCCCTTCATAAGGCAGATCTCCTGTGTGCATATCCTAGTCTCCTGGACAGCCATAGGGATCATATGCAGTATGCCTCAGACTTGTAATCATCAGCGGGGTAAGACAGCTATGAGGCTTGTGAGCAGTGCTGTAGAAAGTGAAAAGGACAGCCTCTTTTTTTTCTTTATTTTCTCATCATTCCTCTGTTTTTTTCCTCTTACTACCCAACTATAAACACTTCCAATATTCTCTGTTTAGCTCTCCATGTTCTACACTCTCTTCTTTTTTAAAAAGATTTTATTTATTTTTAGAGAAAGGGGAAGGGAGGGAGAGAAACATCGATTGGTTGCTTCTTGCATGCCCCCAACTGGGGAACCTGGGCTACCTAGACATGTGTCCTGACTGGGAATCAAACCAGCGACCTTTTTGTTTGCAGGCCGATGCTCAATCCACTGAGTCACACCAGCCAGTGCTATACTCTATTCTTTAAGTGAATTGTTACACTTCTGCCATTACCTGAGTTCCAGTCCATAACTGCAACAGCCTATGTGGTATATTCAGAGGTACCTCAGTGCCAACGTAATTAAAATAGAACTTACCATTATCTTGAACTTGTAGCACCAGAAACATTTCTTTCCAATTTCTTCTTTCAGCAGTATCAGCATTCTCTCAGCCATTCAAACTATGTACTTTAAAGCCATTTTCTTTTTTTAATTTTTTTACTGTTGATGCTATTACAGATGTCCCCATCCCTCCCCTTTGCCCGCCTCCACCCAGCCCCTGCCCCCATCCCCCCCTTTCCCTCTGGCCATCACCACACTGTTGTCTCTGTCTGTGAGTCATGCGTGTATGTCCTTTGGCTAATCCCTTCCCCTTATTTCATCCAGTCCCCTCTCCCCCTCCCCTCTCACAGCTGTCAGTCTGTTCCATGGACTATCCATGCCTTTGTTTCTATTTTGTTCATCAGTTTATGTTCTTCATAAGATTCCACATATAAGTGAGATCACCTGATACTTGTCATTGGCCTAGCTTATATTCCCCATATCAAGTAAGTTACCAGGTTGTCTTGTTTCTTGCATGTTTCAGTTTCCACTGTCGCTATTTTAGTTCTGACCCTCATCACTTCATCCTTAGACTCTTACAACTCCGTTCAAACAGACCTTGCTGCCGGTGTTTTTTCTCACACAGGTCTGTTCTAAACACTGCTGGCATTTCAATATCATTAAAGCTTCAATTTCATCATATCACTTGCCTTCTCATAAAGTTTCAGTGACTTCTCATTACCAGCAGAAGAAATTCTGAGATCTGTGGCTCATAATACAAAACCCTTTACATTCCAGCCCAATATTTCACCAATTACATTATATAAGATGTTAGTAAAAATTTACATACCTTGGATTAAACAAAGTTATGTAGTTTCTTTGCTGTAATATTTCCCAAAATTTTTCATGAATGTGCATTACACATGCTCCAAAGGGGTATATATAGAAGGCAGTATTTCCAAAACATATTTGACTCAAAAACCCTATTTTTATGACCATCTGTTAACATTTTGCGTAATGGTAATGTTCTAAGGAAAAGCATTTAGAAAATGCTAAAGTAACCGTCTCCTATATTTCTAGTCCTATTTCCCATTAATTTCCCTACATAAATTGCCTGCCTAGGCCAAATAACTATTAGTCTTCCTGAGCTATGCTCAGTCTCAAGCACAATCCATGTTTT
Source organism: Pteronotus mesoamericanus (assembly GCF_021234165.1). Taxonomy (NCBI): domain Eukaryota; kingdom Metazoa; phylum Chordata; class Mammalia; order Chiroptera; family Mormoopidae; genus Pteronotus; species Pteronotus mesoamericanus. The sequence goes on along the minus strand of NW_026555108.1, from coordinate 4,737,190 downwards.
AATTTATTCTGTTCTGCCCACATGGAATGCCCTTTTCTTTCTCTGTACATCAACATATTTGTAATTTTTATTGACAATTTACATATCATAACATTCACAACTTTAAAGTGTGTACAAGTCCATTGTTTAGTACATTCACAAAATTGTTCAACTATCACCAGTATCTAACGCCCAAACGTTTTCATCTGGCCAAAAAGAAACCTCATAACTATTAGTAGTCATTCTCCATTACCTGCTCCCCCAGCCCCTGGCGACCACCAATCTGCTTTCGATCTCTGTTTGCCTAATCTGGACATTTCATATAACCTTTGCATGTCTAGATCTTATTTACCCAAAGACCATGTTTGTTCAGTCATTTGTTCATTAATTCAGTTAAAATCACATTGTCGGACACTGTGCCAGGCTGTGAGTACACGAAGGTAGTTGACACTTTGCCGTGAAGGAGCTCCTAGCCTAGTGGAGGAAACAGACGTGCTGCTGTACTGTAGTGCCATGAACGAAGTGCCATAGGAACAAAGTGGTAGGAATAATAAATTTCCGGGAGTCAGGGAAAGCCTTACTGAGTACATTGCATTCGGCTAGATATAAATTCATTTGTTTATCCATTGATTCATGCATTCAGTGAACAACTATTATACCCCTGCTATGTGCCGGGCACAGTGTTGGATTCAGAGGATACAAAGATGAACATCAAAATTCCTGTGCCTCAAGGAGATCAACAGCCTGCAGGAGATAAATATGTAAACATGTGCAAAACAACCTGAGAAGGTGTGCCCTGGCGAGTGTGACTCACTTGGAGCGCCCTCCGAACACCAAAGGTCTGCGGGTTTGATTTCTGGTCAGGGCACACACCTAGGTTATGGGTTCGGACCCTGGTTGTGACATGTACGAGAGGCAACCGATCAGTGTTTCTCCCTCACAATTGATGTTTCTCTCCCTCTCTCTCCACCTCCCTTCCTCTGTCTCTAAAATCAGTAAAGCACGTCCTCGGTTGAGGATTAAAAAAAAAAAAAAAAACCCTGCTAAGTTCTGTTAGAAGAGTGTAACACTTGCTGTGGGAACAGAGACAAGAGTAACTAACTCTGCTTGTGAAATTTGAAGAAAAAAATAGAAGTTCACCAAGTGGACAGGTATGGGGGTGGCATTTCAAGCAGAGAAACTAGACCTCTTCTGACCGTGCCCGCCTGATGCTCATTTCTTTTACTGAATGAGAACACCTACCGCCTGCGTTGTTCTGACTAGCCCTTAGTCACACAACTTGTATAGTCCTCTTCACACATGGGTATCTTGTCTCCCCCAAGGCACTGCGTGTCCTTTAGGATAAGAGCTTTGTCTTGTCCATCCTAGCGCTCTCATTCTCATAGTGTTTTATGCATAGTAATTTTTTATAGATCCCAGTGAGTGTATTACAGCTGAGACACCAAGTCTCCTATCTCATTTTCCCTTCCAAGGACCTGAGACCTAGTATGTAGGTGAAGGCCTTTAACATGGAATGAGCACATGGATGTTCCCTTTGCAGTCCATCTCCTATACAAGGACTGAGAAAGTTGTTCCCTAGACTAACCCTTTTCATTACTGCAAAATCTTTTGATCAGCCATGATCAGCCATGTTAAAGACACTCATAAGGCAAAGGGACCATATTAAAAATGTACCCTTTGTTCATAGCCAGGTAGATTTTGTCAACACCAAAGATTAATATTTATTAAAAATTGCAATCAGTTGATACTAAGTATAACAGAACTGCAATAACCTCCATAACCAATTTTTGCCTTACAGGCAAGAACTGAGTTTTCCTGGAGAAGGAAATCTGCCTCAAGACTGTAATGCAGAGCCCTGACCAGTGTGGCTCAGTTGGTTGGGTATTGTCCCTCAAGGTGAAGGGTCGCACATGCCTGGGTTGTAGGTTCGGTCCGTCGTTGGGCCACGTGCAGGAGGCAGCCCATCCATGTTTCTCTCCCTCTCTTTCTCCCTCCCCGCCCCACAAATAAATAAAATCTTTTTAAAAAAAAGATTGTAACATAGAAAGATTTCTGCCTAAGTTTCCATCCGGTTGGCCTACTGTACAAATTTTAAACTTGCCAGCCCCCACAATTGTTTGAGCCAGTTCCTTAAAATCAATCTCTCTCTCTCCCTCTCTCTCTCTCTCTTTCTCTCTCTTTCCTTCCCTCTCTCCCCCCGACTAAAAATAAAGATTAAAACCTGACCATCATGGCTTAGTGGGTTGGGTGTCATCCCACAAAGCAAAAGGTCACAGGTTTGATTCCTGGTCAGGGCACACACCTGGGTTGTGGGTCCATTCGGGTGTGTAGGAGAGCAACCAATCAATGTTTCTCACATCAGTGTCTCTCTTCCTTTCTCTCTCTCCCTCCATTTCCCTCTCTCTAAGAAAATAAATAAAGATTAATGTAATTTCTATTCCAAACACAGACTGACTCGGGTCAAGGAAATTAAGAGATTCAATAAAAGTACTTCTTGGCAGCCTTCTCTGAAAATTAGAGGTAAGGTATTGGGGAGATGACTGACTGAGGATAGCACCAAGGGAAGCCCCAAACAGGATACAGGTTTTTCTCCTGCTTCAGAGAGAGCAGGACTCAGTCCAGGAAGGCCTCATTGCTTCTTCGGTTTATGTCACTTCATAAGGTCTGATCCAGACCATTCTACAGCTGACAAAGCTTCAAGGTGCTCTTTTCCTGCTCTCCAGGAGCACAGGATTGCTTGTGGAGGCTGTGGCGCCCTCCTTGGTGTTAGCAGAGCACCTGTTATTTACTAAGAATGGGACCCAGCCCTGATACAGTCAATGATCATGACAGCACAAACACTTTTTTTGGATTTCAGGAAGGCTACCCGGAAATGGAGGTTCTCTGGCTGATGATCATGTCCTGGAATACCGGAATATTCATGTATGGCAATGGGATGTATGTATCTGCTGAAAAGTGGTGTGGCCTGTCATTGCGTTTCCTCGACCACCTTGGCTCCCTCAAGAAAGTCTACGAAACTCAGGTGAGGAGGGAGAGGGTTAGAAGGTGGGCAGCAGGACTCGGGGCAGAGAGGTTCTGTCTGGGCTCTCAGTAAGGCCTCGGTGCTACCTTCCTTGGCTGAGAGAGGATCTCCATCGTTGTTCCTCTCAGTGGTTCCATGGAACTCCCAAGAGTTAGGGGACTGTAAATAGCAATTTCTTAGAGTGAAAACCAGGAAGGATGGTGAATAGGCACACACTTAGGGATGGCGGATGGAGTCTAATTAAGACCAATGCCCAGAGTGAGCTCTGGGAAGACACATCCCTGTCAGTGCCAGTGCACACAAGGAAGTGCCTGCCTCTGTGGCTGTGTACAAAGGTACTTCCTCCATGAACTCTTCCGAGTTGCAGACTTCTGGACCATTAAGCCAACCAGGAGACGCTTGGTGGAGAAAAAGTCTTGTTACCAAACAAGAGCAAAGGATCATTTATGCTTTGGGTAGCTTCTTCCATGTGATAGCTGCCTGTCCCTAGCAAATGGACCCAGCGTGATAGGGCCCCTCTTCCCCGAGAGAGGACTGTATTTTCTCCCCAGTGTGGCTCGGGTATAGGTTAGACTCTGCTGCCATCACCATGGGTCGGGGAGGCTTTCCCACATATCCTTTCCCCTCAAGAGATCTATTTATTTATCTCTTTCCCAGGTGAATATCCTGTATAGTGAGCTGGTGGAAACACTGGATAAAAAGAAAAGGTCTCACTTTTACATGAAGAGGAACTGACAACTGCTGGAACAGATCAGAGGAGCTGGTGGACCAATGTCAGCTGGGAGGAGCATGGCCTGAGACAGTTCGATGTTTCAAAATTGTTAAACTTTCTTTTCAATGTATGTTTCTCTTTTCTCAGGCCCTATTTTCATATGGTTAAAAAGCATGTTCTAAAATAAAAGCATCTGAAATAACTTACCGTTGTGACCAGCTCATTTTCCAAAGTGCTAAGAATTATATTTGTAAGTAGCCCATGGGAGAGCAAGATGGTTGTCTAGGAAAGGATCTGGATCATTGTTTCTCTCAATGGTTCCACAGAACTGCAAGAGTTGGGGGGCTCTCGCCCTGACTGCTGTGGCTCAGTGGACTGAGTGCCAGCCTGTGAACAGAGAGGTCGCTGGTTCGATTCCCAGTCAAGGCACAGGCCTTGGTTGTGGGCCAGGTCCCCAGTTGGGGGCGTGTGAGAGGCAACTGATCAGTATATCAATGGCACAGTGCTGTTTCCTTCCCTTTCTTTCTCCCTCCCTTCCCCTCTCTGTAAAAATAAATATTTTTAAAAAGTTAGGGGACTCTTGCCCCATGAGAACAAAAAGAATGTTTATCCCCATCCAACACAGATCATATTTTATTCCAGAAATACTCAATTCCCAATACCTGAAGACAACAGAGAACCAGACTCTATCATCAGAAGGACCTTAGTGGTCTTTGGGCCCAGCACTGATTGGATTCATGAAATATCTTTATGATGTTCTTGAGTATTGATTGTCCGGTCTCTGTTAGAACATGTCCTATGACAGGGAACTCCCAAGATTGCTCAATCCACCTTACTGCCTAATTGGCAGAAAGCCCTTCCTCCTACTGAACAGAAATTTGTCTCCCTGTCCCAAGTCTGCTTCCCTGTCTCAGATGCCTTTTGGAGAACTGAAGACAGAAGTCAGACCCCTCAGCTGTTCCTCAGGCGATGTAGTCACCTCACCTTCCAAGAGCCAAATCCCACATTCCAGAGAGGTTTGACCCACACACAGTTTGCAGCCTCATTCTGGCTAGACTTGCACTAATGTACTATAAGATCACATTGGCTTCTCCCGCCAGTCGATTGGTATTAGCATTTTTAAATTTTTGATTTTTGAAATACTTTTCACATTTACAGAACAATTGCAAGTAAGCACTGATAATTGCCCTACATCCTTCACCCAGCTTCCCTAGTTAACACTTTACCATTATTGCCTTATCATTCTCTCTCTTTCTTTCTGAACCACCTGAGATTAGTTTGCAGACATGTTGCTCCATTACGATATCTGTGTTTATTTCCTAAAAACAGAGATACTCTTCTACATGACCACAGCACAACCATCAAAATTAGGAAATAAACAATGATATGATTATACCACTAATCTATAGACCTCATTCAGATTTCACCGATTGTCCTAGTAAAGTCCTTCGTAAGCTGCATTTAGTTGTCATGTCTTTCATCTCCTGCAAAACAAAACAGTTCCTCGGTCTTCCCATATCTTTCATGACTGATATTTTTGAAGAGTACAGGCTAACTACTTTGTAGCATGAACCTCAACTTGGGTGTGTCTGATGTTTCTTAATGATTAGATTCAGTTGATTCATGTTAAGTAAGCATACCACAAAAGTGATATGTTCTGCCAGTGCAGCATACCAAGACACACAAAGCCATTTTTTTCCATCCCTGGTTAAAGTTAACATGGTGTCTACCACATACCTAGTAACTGATATGTAAACATGCATTACATTCTGGAAGATATTTCAGACCAAATACTCTGTTTCTTATTAAACTTGCACTCACTGGTTTTAGCATCCATTAATGATTTGTGCCTGAATTAATTTTCACTGTGATGGTTGCTAAATGTGGACTTTGAAGTTTCCATCATTCCCTTTTTATTTATTAGTTGGCATTTGTTAAATAGAGCATTTTCTTCTCCCTCACTTACTTATTCGTGTTCTTAAAATATATTAGTACAGACTAATGGATTTCTATTTTATTTAATGAATTACCCACTATTTTGATTTTATTTCTCAAAGCCAGCTCCAACATCCTTTTGAAGTGTCCCCCTCATTCTTTGAACATTTCCTTACTTTGTGGCACAATTAAGATGTTCCACATTCATTTTTTATTTTCTCTGCCCCAGCACTAGAATCCTTTTAATGGAAAATGGTAGGTAGTGCCCAAGATCAGGATGCTAGGTATACTCATTGCTACAAGAGTGCCATTGTTTCTAGGTCCTCTCAGTGGACAGAACTAGGAGATACACATACGTATGTATGTGTATATACATATACACGTATACACACACACAAGATCCAGAAGGTATCCAGCCACATGATAGAAAAAAGAGATTTATTGAAGAAGATACAAGAAACATTGTACAGAGGCCAATGACAGCTCAGCCTCCTTCAAAGTAGTCACCAATGGACCTCACACAGTTCCAATTGCCATCAGCTGCCCCATCGTATTTTCTTGAATCTCATTGATGGTCTGAAATCTTTTCCCTTCCTAAGGTGATGTTAGTTTGGGAAAAGCCAGAAGTCACAGGGTGCCAAATCTGGGCTGTATGGGGGCTGAGTCCCCTGGGTGATCTGATGTTTTGCAAAAAACAAACAAACAAAAACCCTGCAGGATCCCTGGCTGGTGTGGCTCAGTGGATTTGAGCGTTGGCCTGCGAACCAAAAGGTTACGGGTTCAATTCCTAGTCTTGGAGGCTTGTGAGAGGCAACTGATCAATGTATCTCTCACACACTGATATTTCCCTTTCTCCCTTCCCCACTCAAAAAATAAATTTTTTTAAAATGTTAACATTAAAAAAAAAACTGCACGAGCCCTGGCTGGTGTGGCTCAGTGGATTGAGCTCTGGCCTGTGAACAGAAGGGTCACCGGTTCAATTCCTGGTCAGGACGCATGCCTGGGTTATGGGCCAGGTCCCCAGGTAGGGCATGCAAGAGGTAACCAATTGGTGTGTCTCTCACACATTGATATTTCTCTTCCCTTCTTTCTCCCTCCCTCTCCCTCTCTCCAAAAATAAGTACATAACATCTTTAAAAAAACTGCAGGAGACACGATGTATGAGCGGGCGTGTTGCTGTGATGAAGCTGCCAATCACCAGTTGTCCGTAACTGCAGCCTTCTGAATCATCCAAATAGTTTCCATGGAGGAAGATTCAAGCTTCTCGCAAGATTTGATGCAGATTTGTTGCTCTACTTGCCCAGTCACTTTGAATGCGATGGCCACACAGTACACATGCTCACTCAATGGTGTCTGTTGCCCCCACTGACTAGTACAGTGAAGTCTTCATTGTTCACACATGGGCATTCCAGTCCATGCTTCTTGGCTGCCAGGTTTTATCTATGTTGCACAAAGTGTTCTTGTTATATTAATAATGGTTGGACTTTTTCTGGAGAGACCTCATATATTCTGCAGCTTTGGGGTGAAATGCTCTGAAAATATCAATTAAATCCATCTGGCCTGATGTGTCATTTAAGGCCGCTGTTTCCTTGTTGATTTTCTGTATGAAAAATCTATTGACATCAATGGGGTGTTAAAAATCCTTCTATGACTGTATTATTGCCAATCTCTTCCTTTATGTCCATTAAGATTTGCTTTATCATTAAATTATTTTTTACAAAATTTTTTCAATGATTTGCTTTATATATTTAGGTGATCCTATGTTGGGTCATAAACATTTACAAGGCTTATATCCTCTTGTTGGATTGATCCTTTTATCATCATATAATATTCTTCTTTGTCTCTTATGATAACCTGTGTTTTAAAGTCTATTTTGTCTGATATAAGTATCGCTACCCAGCATTTATTTTTATTTCTATTTGCATTAAATATATTTTTCCACCCCTTTACTTTCAGTTTGTGTGTCTTTCATTACGAGATAGGTCTCTTGTAGACAGCATAAATATGGGTCTTGGTTTTTTATACATTCAGCTACCCTATGCCTTTCGATTGGAGCATTTAAGCCATTTCCATTTAAAGTAATTATTGATAAGTATGTATTTATTGCCATTTTATTCTTTCATGCGCTGACCCTTTAAGAGGGTGCCTGGGGTTTCTAGCAAACTCCTCTCCCTCATGGTCAGAACCCCTGCTGATTTTCACAGCCAGATGTTATGTGGGCTCCTTTTCCTGGCTCTGGTGCTCTGGGCTGGGGAGCCCAGCGCTCCTCAGGAGGGGGCACCTTTGCAGATGGGAGATGCGTCCGGATTCTCAGTCACCTCACAGGGGTGCAGAGCCAGCCCTTTCTACACCTCTGTCCTTCCTACCAGTCTCAATGTCGCTTCTGTGTAAATCCTTGATTATACGACTTATGTTCAACTAGTGTTTAGTTGGTTGTTAAGCTTGATTGTTCTATAATTTACTTGTAACCCTGCCACATATTACGCCACCATCTTGAATCCCCTGTGCTTCCAATATTTTTTTTTAACTAAAAGAACTAACAATTTTACTTTCACATTTCACAATACAAATGAAAACTGCTCTTTTTTTGTCCCACTACTCCCCTCCAAACCATTCTGTCTTTGATAGGAAGAGGGAGTGAGCCTTCCTTGCCACGCTGTTAGGAACACCCAGTGTCAGCACCACAATCTCCTGGTGAAGCCGAGCAAGTCATATAACACCGATAGCAAGAGGCTCCCCTCTCTCCCTGTCTGCCTGGTCGAGCCATTCCTGGCCAAGTGGGCACCACCATGGGACGGGCATCATTGGCATGTGGCCTCCCACAGGTGGCCTCATTCCAGGAGCAAGTCTCACTGGCATCATCCCAGGAGGAGGAGGAGGAGGACCCATCACTGGCTTCATGGGAGGGCCCCTCATATGGGGCACTGGCGTCATACCAGCGCGAGGAAGACCGAAAAGATGGGCAGGGCGGGGAGGTGGGATCCTTGCCCCTGTAGGAGGGGGAGCAGCGAATGGGGTCAGAGGTGTCTTTCCTGCTGAAAGGCTGCGGTTGTTTTGTCAATCAGGTTCTGAGCCTGCTCTTCCATCCACATCCTCTGTGTTTCCGGCCGCTGCAGTGTGTCCGTCTCACAGACGGAGAGTCACGGGGGAGGGATGCACCGCAGCAGCACAAAAAACTCAGGCGCGCTGCTCTGCAGGCCGTTGGCCACTCCGTTCTGCACAGCCAGACTCCTTTTTTTTTTTTTTAAATCTGAGTGCATTTATCACCATTAAATTGCTCTTGACAGTTGTTCTTTTTAGATAGACTCTATTATGTTGTTATCCCTCTCAGACCCCCATTATCTGCATATTTGGTCAGCATGCCAACTAATGTCTTTATTCAAATAAATGATGAAACATCCTGAATAAGAGAAGCCAGAGGCAAAGCTTGGTAACATGCCAGGAAGTCCTACCTCCAAAATCATTCATTCATGCAATAGATAATTCTTGAATACTTTCTATTACGTGCTGGACACTGTTACACACTCTGGGGATAAAGTCATGAGCAAAATAGAAGACAAAGTCTCTCTTTTAAAAAAAATATTTATTTGTTTTTACAGAGAGGAGGAGGGAGAAAGAGAAGGAGAGAAAAATCAGTGTGTGGTTGCCTCACACATGCTCCCCCCCAACGACGGGGATCCGGCCCACAACCCAGGCATGCGCCCCAACTAGGAATTGAACCAGTGACCCTCCCACCTACAGGTCGGCATTCAGTCCACTGAGCCACGCCAGCCAGGGCCAAAGTCCCTGTTTTGAAGAGCTTACATTTAAGTGGTAGTGACAGATAATTACTACATAAATAAATTAAACATTGATCCCTTACATAGCAGACTTTGGGCTGATCATTCACCCATTCAATAACTGTACTATCTACATTTTCCAACTTTTTCACAAGGATATCATAATCAACTTTGTCAACACCTTCTTGGAATCCATTCCCCTGCGTTACCCATTACATTTACAAAGGTCATTTCAGAAATGAAAATGAGCTTAGTCTGTTTTGAACTATTCTTAAGTAAAAGGTTTTATAAACCTTTTGTGATCACTACTTTCCTTCTAGGTCTCCTGCAAACCATCTCATCTCATAATGTATTCTAGAGGCTTGCCTGTAAGATGAGGTTTACCTGTCTAAACCTTGTGCCACTTATCATCTTCCCTTTAAAAGGAGCATATCGCCCTAATTGGTATGGCTTAGTGGATTGAGCACCAGCCTGCGAATCAGAGGGTCGCTAGTTCAGTTCCCAGGGTAGGGCACATACCTGGGTTACAGCCCAGGTTCCCAGCAGGGGGCGCACAAGAAGCAACCACACATAGATGTTTCTCTGCCTCTCTTTCTCCCTCTCTTCTCCTCTCTAAAAATGAATAAAATCCTTAAAAAGGAGTATATGGCCCTTACCAGTGTGGCTCAGTTAGTTAGGCATCATCCCACAAAGCGAAAGGTCACGGGTTTGATTCCTGGTCAGGGCACATGCCTGGGTTACAAGTTTGGTGCCTGGCTGGGGGGATTGATGTTTCTCACATTGATGTTTCTCTCCCTGTGTGTCTCCCTCCCTTACCCACTCTCTAAAAATAAATAATTTTTTTGAAAAATACATAAATTAAAAGGAGCATATGTCTTTCTCTAGGATTCCAGCATCTTTATTATTCCCAGTGGTTCCCCAAAGGTTACAGATAACAGTGCAGAGACCTCATCTACAGCTTCTCCTAACACCCTGAAATTTAATTTGTCTGGGCCAAGAGACAAAATCATTTAAAGCACCCTGATGCTTTCTTACAACTTCTTATTTCCTATGCCCCTCAGTTCCATCTTGTCTGCTTGACCCATTCCAGTCCAATGGCAAAGAAGACTAAAGCAAAGTAGGAATTAAAGAGGTCCTCTCTAGCTTTGTGTCTGGCGACAGCACACCATTTCATTTTTCCTTTTATGTCCTGTGGTACTACTGGAATTCTTTCTACATGAGCTTATATTATACTGTGTTTGAAAACTAATTTTAATTAAAACAAAACTATCTGCCCCAACATGCAGACTTTAGGACTTCCTTCATTTGTTTCTTAATGCAAACAAAACCTAAAGCTTCTATTTCTTACTCCTAGAATTAGCTCATTTGTGGCCACGCCTCCCTGATAGGATTTTGGCCATTCCGTGTTACTATTTTATGTTCATCCTGGGTCAGGTGCCCTTCTTTCCACCTTTTTAATGTCTCATCATCAAAGAACTCTCTGTGTATTTACATCATTTTCTTTAGGTACCTTTCCTTTTACTTCATTAAAGCATGTCGCAACAATATGGTCAGAATTTAGTTTCTAAGAGCCTTTTGACCCTTTTGGGAGGATGGCCAAGTGCAAGAAAACTAATAATTAATGCATACCTACTAGGCGCTAAGCAATTTGCATGTGCTATCTCATCTAATTGTCTTAACAAACCCAGGAAGTAAGTGATGTCATGCTATTGTCTTTCCTTCCTTCCTTCTTTCCTTCCTTCCTTCCTTCCTTCCCTCCCTCTTTCCTTCCTTCCCTCTTTCCTTCCTTCCCTCTTTCCTTCCTTCCCTCTTTCCTTCCTTCCTTTCTCCTCCCTCCCTCCCTTGTTGTTTCTGCGGAAAACTGAACCTCAGAGAGTTTAAGCAACTTAAACAAGGTCACCCAGCTGGAAAACGGCAGAGCCACAATTTATAGCTAGATATGAAGGGATCAAGAAGTACAAATGGTAGTTACAAAAGGCACAGGGATGTGAAGTACACCATGGGGAATATAGTCAAGAATATTGTAATAAGCATGTGTGGTGCAGGTGGGTACTTGAAATATCAGGGAGAACACTTTGTAAATATATGATTGTCTGACCACTGTGCTGTACACTTGAAACTAATACAGAATAATATTGAATGTAAACTGTAATTGAAAAATAAAAAAAAATAAAGCTGGATCTATTCAACCCCTGCTCTTTCTTTGCCCTCATGCTACATTTCTTTTCTCTGAACCATTTGAAGGCTGCCTTCTTGAACTCGAGGGCCAAATCTCTCATGTCTAACCTTAAGCTCTTAGAAATTCTGAGCTAATACAGTGGCTCTTCAAGTTTCCACTTGACCAATCAGTTCTCCACTATTGGTCAGAATTAGGTCACAAATTCTGAGGGACTGAGGGAATCAACAGTCCCTCCCGTTGATTACTTTCTGAGGGGTAGTACTGTCAGCAAGACAAGTAAAGAATTTTTCTAAGTGTTCTGTTTTTAGGCAAATGAAACTGAGTTGCAGCCCTGCGCAGAGTCAGTCCCTCACTGCGGCTCCAGTGGCCCCGCGCCGCTTCCGGGACCCGCATCAGGAATACGCAGTCCCGCCCCGTGCCTCGCCTCGGGTGCTGTGTGATGCACTGGCTCACACTTCCGTTTCTTTCTCCTTTTAGCTTCTCTGAAACTCTGCGGAGGGCTCTGTCCTCGCACTCATGCATTTCTATGCGCACAGCACAATGTCACCTGCCATTCTCAAGAGCGTCTTTCTTCCTCACAAAGTGCTCTTCCTGATGCCACATTCCAGTTTTAAGTTGCATTCCTCCCGGTCTTAATGATCCCTTGGGCTGATGTTTATTACCTTAGTTCAGTTTTGCAGTTTGCTTCAAAATATTAAGTTGAATCAAGTGAAGTTGCCAAAAACAGTTGAATATTAGCAATTTCATATGGTTCAACCCTATGCGTGTGCTGTGAGTTGATGAAGAAACAGCTTAAGCCGTAAGTTCTATGGCTGACTCTTTCCAGAAATGTATTCTTCTGCGACTCAATGGGCACTTCTTTCCAGTGCTGTTCTTGTTGTCCTATCTGATCCCATCCGTAGTAATTGATTTTATAATATTATGAGGGCATTTTGCCCCTTTCCCCTCCAGTTCCAATTTAAAGTTCTCTTTATCAGATCAGCAAGACTCTGGGTAAACACACTTTTCCCAGGTATGAGAGAGAACTCTGTGCCTAACCAAGAGCCCAGCAATCCACTACTTTAAACTGTGGTCCAGACAAAACAAAAATCCATTCCAAAATCCCATCTCTATAGGCAGCCATTCCATCATCCATATTATTTCTTTTGTGAGAAGAAAACCCCATCTCGTCCCCCAAGACCTTGAATTTTCTGCCCCCTACATCATAGTCCTTGGAGATGATTCTGTGTCTCTTGCGGGGGGCCCCTCATCCCTACAGAGGTACATCTGGTAGAATAAGAGGTGGAGGAAGGTGGAAATGGGCCGGTTTTTTTGGTTTGATAGCTTTCCCATGGCTTTCTTTTAAACTGCCATGAAAACTCATGATCATAAAATGCCTGCATACTGAAGGCCCCCTTCATGTTGTCAATCTTGAGGCTACCAGCCATTCATTCATCTCTGTACATTCGTTCATTCATTCGTTCATTCATTCATTCATTCATTCCTTCATTCATTCATCTGTCCATCCACCCAATGAATAACTGGTTAACCCAAACTCTTCCCTCAATGAGCTTCTAATCTAATAAAGGAAGAGGTGAGGTTTGCATGGCCTGTATTAGTGTGAGTACGATATTAAAGATAGAACGTGAGTGCCATACAAGGAAGGGGAGAGCTGAGATTCCAGAGCAGGGGATCAAGAGATGCTGTGTGCAGAGGGTTGGACTGGACTTTCACAATGGTTAGGATTCAAACAGAGGTATGAGGGGGAAGAGTATTCCAGGCCCAAAGTAGTAATAATAGTAACAATAACAACAACAAGGCAAAAAGCAAATAGTCTTTGAGGACAAGGAACAGCGAATGGTTCTGCCAATTTGCAGATAGAGTGCTTGAGAGGGGAAGAGCGGGGGAAAGCTGAAAAAGGGTGGTTGGAACCAGATTCCAGAGGATCGCAGACATCTGGCTAAGAAGTTTCTGCTTCATTCCGTAAGGCACTGAAGGAATCTGAGGTGGGGGGTGGGTGGTAAGATCAGAAGACAGACACCAGGAGCTGCCATCTGCACAACCGCATGCAAATTGGATTGGAGAAGGGAGAGTCTAGAGGAAGGACGAATCATTTGGAGGCCATTACAATTTCCGGATTTCACCCTCTGATGATAAAACCCCACATTTTCATCAACCACACTTCTCAGTTTGTAAAGATATACTTATTCGTGTAATTATTTGTTTAATGACTATCTACTCAACAGTAAGCTTTAGAAGGGCAGAGATCTGTTTTTGCTCACTATTATATCCCCAGGGGCTGACACACAGAATAATGTGCCTGTTAGAGTGAATGGAAATAATGAAGAACTGAATTAGGATAATAGCAGTGGAAACGGTGATGGTGAAAATGAGGGTCCTTGCAGAGACATAATCCGAGGCGCTGCAAAGGTTTCAAGTCTCAGTGAGGAGATGTTTTAACGGTGTCAGACGTGGCCGAAATGTTGCCAAAAGGTTCCCGAGGCCGAGGGCTGTGACAGGATCAAGTCTGGTGATTTGGAAACCTTACTGAGAGCAGTGGCAATGCGGTACTGAGGGCAGAAGCCAGGCTGCAAATAAATACCCCAGAGGGAAGTGGAAGCTAGGGAGGCAGCAGCACAGTGACAGACGCCCTGGAGCCAAACTGCCTGGATTCAAAGTGTTTGCTCTTTCGCTGAGCTATACAGCCTTGGCCAAGGTACTTAACCTCTCCATGGCTCCGCGTCTTCATCTATGAAATGTCAGGAACAACAGTCACAGAGTTGTAAAGAGTAAACAAGTAAATACACGCAAAGCTCTCGGAGTGATACCTGACGCGTCGTCAGGGCTTTTGGAAAGTTCCCTGTTATTATTCAGCGCTTTCTCTCTGTCACGGTTGTATGGTTCCCCTCATGCACTAAGTCTTTTAAAAATAGTTTTTTCTTTTTTAGATTTTATGTATTTCTTTTTAGAGAGAGGGAAAGGGAAGGAGAAAGATAGGGAGAGAAACATTGATTGGTTGCCTTTTGTATGTGTCTCGACCAGGGATAGAAGCCGGAACCCAGGCATGTGCCCTTATAGGGAATCAAACCGGCGACCTTTCGGTTTGCAGGATGACACCCAACCTACTGAGCCACGGCAGTCAGGGCAAAGTCCTGAGCCATGTTACCATTCTCTGCGAGGTCTGGATTTTCCTGAGAAATGTTCCTGTTATGGGGCAGGGGGTGGTTCCAGAGATGCGGGCCTTTCTACCATTTTTGTTGTTGTTTTCCATTCTTCTACTCGTCCTGGCCATGAGCCTGGTTTTTAGTCCCTTTCACCTTCTCTGTTGCTTCTTGTTATTTCTTCTCTAGAAAAACCCAGTCACAGCTAGTGGATGGAATCCTGGCAGCACGTGCAGAGAGCGCCCTTTTTATCTGCTCCTCTGACGTTGCTGTACTTAAAAGGGGCAGGGCTTCCCCTTTGACCTTTTCAGGACCTCTTTACGTACTGATTTCTTTCATCTTTTTTTTTTTCATTTCCCCCTTATTCTGCTTTGGAATAATACCTCAATGTCTCTGATATGCCAAAATAGAGAGGTACTTCAGGAACCTTTTTACTTCCTTCAAGAAAAATGTGAAAAAGTTGAAAGCTTGAATTTCATTTAACACACACAAAGCCGGCAATTGCTCTGAGTAGAGGACAAACCTGGGACATCGTGCCCTGCAGGGCTCCAGGACAGCTTGAACGCTTCCTGGTTTGTGTCCTCACTGCTGACTGCTCTTCCGTGACCCTTCCACCCTCATACTTATCTCAAATAGCTCTTTCTGGGAACTACCACCATGAACTACTATCTGCACCTTAACTCCCCCTTTGAGGGCAGCTGGTGGGAGGTCTGGTACATCTGTTCCCATATTTCCCTAGCGCCGCTTTTTTGTTCAACTGTAAGTTATCAGGATCAGCACGCTTCTGTCAGAACACTTTCTGTGTTTTATTTTTTTAAAGATTTTATGTTTATTTTTAGAGAGAGGGGAAGGGAGGGAGAGAACCATCACTATGTGGTTGCCTCTCAAATGTCCCCCACTGGAGACCTGGCCCACAACCCAGGCGTGTGCCCTGACTGGGAATCGAACCTGTGACCTTTCAGTTTGCAGACCGGCGCTCAGTCCATTGAGCCACTCCAGCCAGGGCATCTTCTGCGTTTTAAACAAATTGTCCTAGAATCCTACTCATCTGTCCAACTCTCCTTGTCCATCCATCTCCTGTAGATCTTGTGCTCCCGCACAGCATGCGCCTAGCCCGTGTGTGCGTGTAATGTTTCAGTGTGTATCAACTGTATGTGTTCACGTGCCATGCTCTCTGACAGCAGCATTTAAACCTTCTATGTTGTCGGCATCGCTGTTCGCTTGTTGTTTTGAAAGGAAAATTTGCAAAGGCATGAGCTGTCTTGGGCGGGGGGCAGGCGGCAGCATACAAATCCTTCAGAATTCTATTTCATCATCAGTTTTATCATCAAAGGAAGAGGTCTTAGAGAGATTCTCTGTACAAATTCCTCGTGTTTTAGATTAAGATTGTGAAATCCAGGAAGGGGAGGGTCATTCAACAATCATTTATTGGGCCTCTGGCATGTATGAGCTGCTTTGAGGGTACACACTGGACGCAGTCACAAGCCTCTAGAAGTTTTCCCTTAGTTGAAGAAGTACATTCTGGACAAATAGCGTCCATGCCAGAAAATAAGAACAGAGAAAGTGCAGTCTGACCTGCTAGAGTGGTACACAAGAGGGGAAGGCAGTGACCAGTGACATCATGGAAAGTGGCATTTGAGCTGGAGTGTAAGGGGCTCACAGAGATGAGGCCCGCCACGTTCCCCTCGGTCACAGGCAAAAAGGCCAGGAGGCCGGAAAAGGAGAGGGGGCCCGTGGAGGATGTTCTCTCCCTCCCTCCCCCACGGCTCACGCCCCGCCCCGCACTGGGCTCATCTCACCTTCCAGGTCTCGCCCAGAATGTCCCCTCCTCACAGAAGCCTTCTCTAGGCACATTCTCAAAGCAGGTCCCCTTACTATGTCACCCCCTGTCACTGCCTCCTGTTTATTTCCTTCACAGCATGTAGCAGAATGTGTAACTACATCCTCAGTCGTTTACTTGTCTGTTGTTCCCCCCTTTAGACTGTAAGGTCCTCGAAAACAGCGCTGCCTTCGCTGGATGTGCACCAAGCACAATGCCCATTGCCAAGTGCCCACTCAGTGGTGTAGGGGCGGTGGTAACGAAAACAAAGGATAAAAGTGCAGAGCCATTAGAAAGAACCAGCAAGCTTTGCCAGGAGATTGGATGTGATGGCCAAAGGAGAGGAATCAGGTTTCAGGTTGGGGGCGGGGTGACTAGGAAAATGGTGGCACTTGGAAGGTTGGGAGAAGAAGGAGGGAAGGAGTCAAGGAAAAGAGGAAGTGGTCCAAAGAGAAGTCACAGGTGAGAGTGGGGACGTGGCCTTTTCATGTGTCTGTGCCCTTAAGGCTGAGAAAGGACTCTGTGAATGCCGTCTGTGGGAGGGCTGGGCTGCCCTCAAGAGCTGTGGGCATTCAGTGAACTTGAGTTGAATGAACACAAGGATGGTCAGTGAGGGCGGGCAGAGCAGTTCTTGCGGGGAAGACAGCAGAGGGAAAAAGGGGGGAGGAGCTAAAGGGGCAGACGTGGGTGGCGATGAGAAGGAGTCATCATTAATGGAGCAAGGGCCCAGAGGAAACTACAGGGACTCCAGAATGGAAGCTCTCCGTAAAAGCAACAAAAAAGTCACTTTCACCACAGGTTTGAGCCTAGTCCAATCTCTGCCATCCGAGCCGGAGCCAAGGATTAGTGCATCCCATCCCTTTTCCTAGGGACTGCCTATGTGACAGATACTGCGCTAAATGCTGGAGTCAAGGAGAAGGAGACACATGTAAAGAGGCGGCGGCAATAAAACCTTCCAAGTGTGGCAAAGTGACAGGCAGCACAGCGCAGCCATTAGGAGCACAGCTACTGCAGCCAAATAGCCTCTGTTTGATGGGCAGCCCACTGTTAGCTGTGGGACCCTCTTGTGCCTCAGTTTCCTTATCTGGAACATAAGGATAAGAGCACCTACCTCGTAGGGCTGTTTTGGCAACAAGTGACTTAAAATGCATGAAGCACTTAGTATTGTCTGTCAATGTAGTAAGCATGTTACAATGACAAACATTCTTCTATGGCCTAATAGAGCACAGACAACTGAACTGCCAGTTTGACCCAGAGTGGGAGGGAAGAGGAGGTGCTTCAAGAAAGGTAGATTAGAAGGAGGAGAATTCTTGAATCAAGTGTTAAAACATTAAGAAGAGCTTTCCAGGTAAGCAAGATGGAGTGGCAGCGAGGGCATTTTATGGGCATAAAAAGAAGTATGAGAAACCCTGGCTGCTGTGGCTCGGTGGGTTGGGTACTGTCCCTCAAAGCCAAAGGTCACTGGTTCAAATCCCAGTCAGGGCACATGCCTGGGTTGTGGGTTTGACCCCTGCTTGGGGCATATAAGAAAGGCAACCAGTCAATGTTTCTCTCCCTCCCCTTCCCTTCCCTTCCCCTCTCTCATTAAAAACAAAAAGTAAACAAAGACATAGGATTGTGGTGCATTGAGGGAACTCCTGCCCCGGAGCACAATGGGGACACAGCAAGAGATGATCCAGCAGGACAGGAAGGCCATGCTAAGGAGCTTGGATTTTCCTCCCATAGGTAACAGCGCCTCAAGGGAGGGGGAGAGTGCTTTAGATGGCAGGTTCTGTCTGCTAAGTCAGGGATGATTGTGGGCACAAGAAGCCAGTCAGAAGAACATGCTCTAGTACAGACTCTTCACTGCGAGCAGGCAGGTCTGAACTCTTCTTTTCAAACCACCCCCTTTCCAGTCCCTGCAAGTGTGCTGGGCCCTTCTGGTTAGAGTGCCAGGGACAGGGGAGAGCTCGGGCATGCAGCTGGTTCACTCGGCCGAATGCGGAAAGCCCCAATGGGCGTCATGCTGACACAGGATGCGGCTCTGCAGAGCCCGCTGAAGCCCCTCGGTGCAGACTCAGGCAAGGCTGGCGCTCCCACACTCTATTCGCCGAGATGGACCAAGGTGCACAGCAGCCAGTTCAGCTATTTCTAGGAAGTGATGGGGGAAGACAGAGGCTTTTGAGGAAATTGGATTTTGAGCCTCAGAAAGTTATTTGCGGTGATAATAAAATAGCCAAGAGGTGACAAGGAGCTGACTGAATGGATAAAAGGATTAATGGAATTGGGGCCATAAAATCCTACATGGGAACAAGGACAGAGGACAAAACTTGGGGAGACTGAGGCTGACTCAGTACTGCCAAACTGCAAAGGGCTCATCGGGCACCTAGGTGCACTGCTAACCCCAGCACTCTTTTTAAAAATTATTTTTTAAAATATTTATTGATTCTAGAAACAGAGACAGAGGGGGAGAGAGAAACATTGTTCTGTTGCCTCCCATGGGGCCCCAAGCAGGAAACAAACCTGCAACTCAGGAATGTGCCCAGACTGGAGATCAAACCCACAACATTTTGCTGAACGTGCTGACGATGCTCCAACCAATGGAGCCACCCGACCAGGGAGTAAAGCCAGCACTGTCCTCGAATGACCTTGAGAAACATAACAGTTCTCTGAACACCCACTCAGCTCATTTCTACAAGGTTTTCTGACATCTCGGCCTTCTAGCCGTTCTCCATCCCTGTGGAAAGGGCTCCATTGTCCTTTACTATTGACCCCTCTGCTGGTGCCTGGGACCCTTTTCAACCCCATCATTTTTTGTTCCAGTCTCTTCCCAGTTCTGCAGCTCAATTCCCTCTTTCTTCTGCAGCCATTATTATTAGGTTCATCCTTGAGCACAACTTCCACACATTTGGATAAAGGTTTTGCTTTTTGTTTTTTTTAATGTTTTTAAAGGAGGGGAAGGGAGGGAGGGAGAGAAACATCAACTGGTTCTCACACGCCCCGAATCGGGGACCTGGCCCTCAACCCAGGCATGTTCCCTGACTGGGAATCAAACCAGTGACGTTTTGGTTTGCAAGACAACACCCAACAGCCACACGGGTCAGGGCTAAAGATTTTGCTTTTATTAGCTAATTTCTAGAAGTACTTTCATCTGCAGGTAAAGTTGGTCATTTGTACCTGTACAAATATTTTGTATAGTCATTAGCATCACCCTATCAGTGTCTTATTAATAACTTAAAGATCTGTGAAAGGAAGTGCCCTGCAAATTGTAAAGGCTCATCGTCCTTGGTGCAGCCCAGCCCACACACATTGGGGTTGCTCAGTCACTTGCCGCTCTTGACCTTAATAAGACAGTACTTCTTCGGGCTTCTCCCCGCAAGTTGCAGTGACAACTATGGCATAAATACGTGACCTGAACACACCTCCTCTCATTGGAAAGCTGTAGGAGGCCACCCGGCACTGCACGCCACGGCCTCCTCTGGTCCCCAAATGCCTCCTCCCCTATTTTCTCCTGAGCAGTCAATGCTTTCTGGGAACATGGGGAGCTGGCAGCCAGCTTTTCCTCACCATGTTCCTGACTCAGTTCTGCTGCTAACCTGGCTCTTGCTCTCAAACAAACCTCTCTGCTGCAGCAGGCGTCTCCTATCTTGTGTGCCTTTGGGGAAAATGTCAGCATTTCACCACCAAGGATGTGGCAACCCCTTTCCAGACTCCCCGTTGGTGCCATTTGAAGCAGCGCTTTGGGCTCAGGGGTGGAAGACTGAGGATATAACTTTCATAAAGGACCAGCTATGTCCATAGGGGTCTAGAACCATCCAGAGGAACACCTGACTTGGCCAGCTGATGCTAACCAGTCAGCCTTTTGGCCCCCAAAGGTCTGCTACATGTCCCCACTGCCACGACTCCGGCCCTCCCTTCCCACCTCCTTCAAGAAGGTCTCCGAGCCACAGTTCATTGCAACTATCGTTTATTAAAAAATATATGTCTCCTTGGAAGGAACACTGGTAAACCAACTAGTGTCATGCTTACTTGGAATCTCTGCTTCCCTGGGAGGGGCAGAGGGCTGAGCATCGTCCCCATTTACATCACTTACTTCACATCAGAGAAATTGGCACGCCCGGCCCGCCCCTCCTCACCAGTCCCAATCGACCGCCACTTCACCTCTTGCTGCTTTCCACCCAGCGCGCTGCCCAGGTGAGGCTGCTGCCCTTTCTTTACCCTCATCCTGGGCCCCGCCCCCTACAGCCGCCCTCACTGTGCTGGTGGGAGAACTGTTACTAAACTTCCTCAGTTTGGCTGGCAGCACTCCAAGTGTCTTCAACATGGCGTCATTCGCACTGTTCAGACATATCACAGTGGCCTGGGAAACAACAGAGCCGACCCTAAGGGGCCGAGCGCGTCTACACTTCTCTCCGCTGTGTCATGCCCGCACTGTGGAGGTGATGGAGGCATGGTGGCTTCAAAGGAGCCCAGCAGGGTGGGGCCTGAGCCACAGCTGTTGCCTGCATTTGTGGTCAAGGCAAAACTCCCTTGCCCACAATCACCGCCATCTCATTGTGGGAAAGGGCAACAAGCGTTCACATCTCGCCAGTGAGTCTTGGCTCTACAGCTCAGACGAAGAGCACGGAAGTCTGCATCCTCCTTGAAGAAGCTGTAAGTTACCAGCTGTTGGTGAGGGGTCGGGGTAGGGCCTATGGAAGCGGCTGTGCAGAAAACCAAATCAAACTTCTCATTAGAGGGCTGGCCAAACTCGGTGCTGTCCCGCTGTCCCAGCACACAACTGGAAGGCAAGCAACTCCCTGTCCCTGTCGGGGGGCCCCATGGAGGGGGCTCAGCTGAGCCCACCACGTCCCAGGCAAGGGAGTAAAGGGCCACATTGCGATAAGCAGCCCTGGGTCCTGCACTTGGTGCTCCCCAGCCCCCACTTCCTGCGCCGCCGCTCATGCAGACTGGGTCACCTTCGGGCCCACAAGGCCCGGCAACTCCACGTCACAAGCCTTTCGGACACTGTCAAACTGGGTTCTACGCATTCACTTAAATAGTAAAAGTAAAACTGGGAATAATGAAAAGGCCGACACAGTAGCACAACATGGTTTTGGTTTAACAGCAGCTTAAAAATGAACAAAAAGGAAATCTCTCATGCAGACACATCAGGTGGCATAAAACAATAGGCAATTTAATATGGAGCATCATTAGCCATTCTCTCTTTCCATACACAGCACTGGCTGCGCCGTGACGGCAGCAGCAGCTTCACGGTCAGGTGTGCAGCCCCCCCCCCACCCCAGGCCAAAGCCCTTCCTCGCAGGCCTCCGGCTGGCCCCTCCGGAGAAAACCCCAGCTCTCAAGAGAATGACCAAGCGCGCGTGCCCTTGGTACAGCACTTCCTACCACTCTCAATCCCTCCCCAACCAGTTGGGATATAAGATGCCATCTGATTGGAATATGAAAATTAAAGCATTTCTCTAATAACACAGTACCATTGATGAAGTCTCCATAGATTTTCTAGTCCAAAGGTGTGTGAGATATATATATATATTATATGAGAGTGTATAATATATATATATAATAATTTCTATATATTTTAGATAAATTACATATATATATCTGTATATAAATAAGATACTTTCTGTCGCCATGGCGTTGCACCGTTCAGAGCCGCATGACAGCAGAGCAGATGGGCGGAGGTGCCCGGAGCGCCTGGTCACGGGCTGCGCTGAGCTCCCTTCAAAGCCGTGCAGCTGTCCAGAGCCTGTCTGTCCATCAGTCCTCCTCTCTTCTCTTCGCTTCTGCTTGACTGTTATGGAAACAATGACTCTGATGGATTTGCACCTGTGCTAGTGCTTGGGAAAGGTCCATGCAGGAATGGGCACAGTCACGTGATGAGTGAGATGGCATCATCCCCCCCAAAATAAACTCAAACAAAACGAAAATTTAAAAAAACAGAACAGGACTAGAAAACTCAATTTTTTTTTTGACATATCTAAAAAAGGGGGCAAGAACAGTAGTCATTTGTTCTCCCCGTGGGGACAGGAATGAAGAGGGAGGAGGGAACAGGGGTTGGTTTCTTCTGTTCACAGGAGAAAGGGCAGAGGGGCTTCTTCAGAGTTTTTCAGGGGACGGGACCCAAATGTAGTGCCCAGACTGGTCCTCAATGATTTGTTTGATTTTGTTATAAATCTCTTCCAGTGAGTCACCCTGTACAATGGCTAAAGGGAAGAGAAAAACAGAATTATTACTGTGGCCCACAGTACCCGCCAACCCGCAACAAGCCTACCCAACAAGCCTAGCGCGGAGCCGTGCCCGCAGCACCCATAGCGCCCGCAGGGCCGTGGGGACCAGTGTCACTGGGCCACTATCTGTGAGCCTAGGACAGCAAGGGGAACTGGCAGGCACTCCAAGCCCAGGGCTTGAGATCAATCTGCAGAGATTAAGTAGCAACGAACAGGAAAATGTATTGCTCATAAGACTTTGACCGAGCGCCCACTGGACACCACAGCTCGCAGCTGTAACCAGAAGGCTGGGGAAATCCCGGTTACCCAGAGAAAGAGCTGGAAGCCACAATTTCTGGCAAGGGGTGGTGCTCCTAGGGCTGTCACATCTGCTCTCTGTCAGAGGTCAGCCTGGCACACAAGGACACACATGCTCACAGGAAAGGGGGCTCCGAAACCCCAGGGAGGAGATGGCACTTATGGATTCTGTCCCAGTTAACCTAGTAGCAACCCAGCTAGGCTGTACTCTACACCAGCCTGCACATCCCTGTCACCGCACGGCGACAGTACATGGACCCGTAGCCGGCCCCTGAGGTACTGATCTCTGCAGTCATGCGCATACACACGCTGACAACGTGAACACCACACCAAGGAATCATCATCGACAACAAACGTTTATTCAGCGCCTAACACGCGCAAGGCCAAGTCCTGAATGTGGGGGTACCGAAGAAATGCAGGGGGCCCGCATGCTAGTAGGCACATGAAGATGAAAAGAACAAAGCCGTCTAAGGCAGGGTCTGGCGATGGTGGTGAATACTATACACTGGCTGAAGCACTGTGGCACGCTGCAGGCCACGCGGGTACTTTGGCAAGGTACGAGCTCTGAAGCACCCGGAAGCTCTGTGCGAGGGGCCTACGCCTCGGGGAGCCCCTCTGACAACAGGCGCCGGCTGTCCCCATGTGCTCGGACCGCACAGCCGGGCCCCTTACCTGTGAAGTACTCTCCGAATTCCTGCTCCAGTTTCACGGCTTTGTCGTAGATCTTATTTGCTTGTTCATATGTCTGCCGTCGGTTCATTTCCCTACCAAAGACAGAAGAGGATAGGAGCAAATGAGACTGTGTCTGGTGAATATAAAGAATTAGTTCAGGCTCCATGGCAATCTGGCCCACTTGCCCGAGAGCAACATTGCTCATGGCTGCGCTTTTTCTCAAACCTTCTAGGTGTAAAAGCCCTCCCTGGAACACAGCGCAAGTACGGGCACTCACACCAGAGCCCTCCGGTGCCAGAGCTGGCCGCACACCTCCCTCTGGGCTTCCCTCAGGGTGGACGGCAGCCCCACCCATCCGTTTTCTGTCGCCCGTCTGAGGGCCTCTGAGCCTCAGCGAATACTTACATAAGTGCTTCGATGGACTTAGGCTTGATGAAAACGGCAATGGGGTAAAGCTGTGATTGCTGCAGTCTCTTGATCGCGTTGCCTGAAACGTCTAAGATGCAGTGCTTGCCCTGGAAAAGCGACGACCCACATCAGCCCACCCCTGGCACTCAGCCAGTGGCAACCTCAACATGCCCCTGGGGGGAACCCGGAGAGGCCTAAAAGATTCTGCCTCGGAGGTACCCAGGCTCCGTATTTTGCTCCTACTACCCAGAGAAGGCCAGGCCTGCAGTGGGGTCCCTATTCAGGCCGGTGGCCCTCTGGGGTGAGCTGCGTGGAGGAGACAGGCAGACACTTCCACGCATGGCAGGCCCGGCCTTGCTCGGTAGGCCCCGTGCTGGGAGCACGAAGGGCGCAGGGGAACCCGGGCAGGGGCAGCTGTGTCCCCATGAGCGGTGCGTACTGTGCAGGGCCAGCCCCCGTCCTTACCCTTTCTGCAACTGCCCGCACGGACTGGATGCTGGTCCCGTAGAGATTGTCATTGAACTGGCCTGCCTCGATGAACTTGTTATCCTGAATATCCTTCTCCATTTGCTCTCGGGACACCACAAAGTGGTAGTCCTGGCCATCCACCTCATTGTCACGCCGAGGCCGGGTGGTGTCTGAAGGAAGAAAGAAAATGGCTGTGTGTGTAGCCCAAGGATGATGGCCTGCCCTGGGCCCAAAGAGCCCACCTGGTCCTCTGTCACCTGGGCGCTGGGCGAGCACTCCAGTGGCTTGATCAGTGGGGAAAAGCAGCTGGGAAGAAGTCTGTCTCACTTATTCGTCCTCTAACCCCAAGTCTCACACACAGGGGGCTATTTGATTTAGCTCTGCCTAGACCACTGAACTGGGGTTTCCCAATCCAAGGCCCGGCCCAGATGCCAAAGGTGGCACAAGAGCCAGAGAACCTAACAGGTCACGCGGACACCCATGGGGGTGGGCCCCCCACGTCTCACCATTCCTGACCATCGGCACTCAGATGTCTCCAAGGGGGCAAGCGGGCCACTCTAACGCCTCAGCCCACCCAATCCCATCAGGTTTGGGGGAATTGAGTGCAGTCTCATCTCTTCGAGGGTATGAGATGCACCCTGTTCCCATGGCGCCCTGCCACCTGGCCCCACACCCTCTCTGTAACACATCAGAGCGACAAATCCTGGGACACCAACACCACACAGCCGCAGCCTTCCTGGGCTCTTACGTGGCACACAGGATCCAAATTTATGTGGGAACTCTGAGATCAGATCGTCGTTGACTCTGTCCTTCATGGGACCCAGGATGATCACAGGCCTTGCATAGTGAACTGTGGAGAGAGTACGCCAAGATGGTAAGTGAGGTCCCCAACGGAGGCTTGTTCTACCTGCCAGTCTGCCCAGCGTCCTGAGGCTCCGAGCCAGCTCTCAGGGCGGAATGTCGCCAGCCATTTGCTGGCTTTTAACTACAAAGACATCAAAGAGCCTTTACATTGAGAATATCTAAGCCTGAGGCAAATCTGAAACCTGAAGCATCTCTCCTTCCAGAAGATTCAGGAGAAATCTCTGCATGGGCACCAGCAGCTGAGCAAGGTTTTTTTCAGAGCAGCCACCGAAAGGGAGGCGACCAGAACCTCCCTTTTAGCAGCAGCTACAGCCACTGAATTCGCCCTCTGTTACCCCTGTAAACCTGCCCTAGCCTTCAGAAGACACCCTGGCAGCGAGCACAGGCGGGGCAGGGGGAGTGCACCAGGAGGCCACCCCGTCTCTGACACTGGGAAGAAGGGAAAGAGGAAGAGGCACCCGGGGGCTGCACGCCCCTTTCCTGCTCCCCCACATTCTTCCCTCTGCCACCACAGCCACCCCTGCGTTGAACCCCATGACCGCTACACTGGCTGGGGGACAACACTCTCAGAAAAGGGCTTACTTTCTTGCCGAGTCACTGGCTCATATGACAAAATAGCATCCTCTTGTCCTTCTGCAACAAAAAAGGAGACATGTTAGCACTTCCTCATCTGCTTCCATGTCCTCGTCTTCCACCATTCACCTCAGTCCCACCTGTGCCAGCAACAGCCTGGGCGGGTTGTGCCTGCTCACACCTGCCTCGTGGGCCTGTCTGCTTCCCATTGGCCAAAAGGTACAGGAAGTCCTCAGCGCCCCAGGACAGGAGCCAGCAGTGCTCTTATTCAGCAAAATATAGCTGAGCAAAGGGACATGACCCAGAAATCACGAAGCCTGCCCCAGAAAGCTCCCCAATTTTTCAGGAACTGTTCTCACAGGTAACAGTCAGCTGTGCTCAGTTGCCCTCGTGCTCTGGTGAGAATTACAGGGAGGCCTCAACTGGTCGAGATAACAATACCCTTGTCCCCTTGTCTGCAGGCCGGGGAGTCAGGACGCTCCTGCAGGTCCCCAGAGCTGCAGCCTCGCTTTGGCCTTTAAAGGGTCTATCTACTCCCCTTTCCCTAGAACAAGCACCCAGAAAAGTGGCACAAGGCTGGACTAAGTAAGGTCCCCAGTGCCCTTTAAGAGCAATGCTCAAGCCTGCTCTCTCCTTCCGGTGGAGCTCCATGCACCCTAGCAATGATGGGCTTTTCCTAAAATGGTTGCCAAGCCACTCTGTGCTAGGTGCCTGGAGGTCCCAAAGAAGGGGGCGGCAGTGCCAGGGAAGTTGGCGATGTTTGCCTCAAGCCCAGGAAACCCGCTCACAGGCTTCCGCTGAGCCAAAGGCCTCCGGCTGCGACTGCCGAGAGGCCAGTGCTCCCAAGTTCATGGGGTTTGCGCTGTGGCTTCTCTGGCTTCGTCACAAGATCTCTGAGGGAAAGCGGGGCAGTTACCCGATCATTTAACCTGGCTAAAAGGCCAGGACACCCAGCCTCAGTCCACGAGGTCGTGGTGACCTGGCAAGGCAATTCAGGACAACGTCCACAGGAGCCATTTTTCTTTTGGTCTTTGAGCAAATCTGTAGAACTGGCAGCACCTACAGCCCATGATGCCTGTGGCAGAGCTTTACTTGCTGGCAGCTCACCCTTTCCGGGGCCCCAGGGAGGATTTTAAGTCGAATTCCAGCCAGGACTGCAGGGCCTCTACCCTCCTTTAATCCACGGCCTAAGCCCCGTCCCAGAAGGACCGAATGGCGACAGCATGTCCAGGCTCTGAACGTGTGCATGGCTGAAAGAAGCACCAGCCTCCACACAGAGACGGCAGCTGTGCAATGCTGGGATGAGGGTGGCAGGGACACGTGGTGGAGCGACATGACATGGGGGAGAATGACACACACTTACTGGAACTGCTTTCGCTGTCACTGGTGTTGGATGTCACTCCCTCTGCAAGCCAACAAGAAAGAGACTCCGATTCAGAACACACCACTGAGAGGTCACACGCGGCACGAAACTCAGATGCTCCAGGAGCGAGACACTGAGCTGTCCACCACGTCAGGCCACAGGAGACCTGCCACATCCAGACTACCAAGCGGGAGGCATGACTAAAATCTTGAGCCGCTGGCTACCTCACCCTAGTCCCCAGAGCCCTCTTGATCTGCCAAGTCCCTCCCTATACGCGACAAGCCTCCCACTCTTGGGCAGCATCCTCCTCATCTGAATCCAAACTGACACTGGATGGCTTCCAAATCCTGTCAAAATGCATCTCCCAAGGCTACTGATAGGAAAGGAGAAGCAGAGACAGTAGCAAAGAAAAGTCCAGGGACTGGGCTGCTGTTGAATTTCCCTCCCAGATGCCCCGAAGCACACAACTGCATGGTGCTGCCAAACTACGAGGCCGAGCACTGGCCAGGCTGAGCAGTCACAAAGCAGCAATGGTGGGACCCACAGCCCTCCTGCCACCACTACCTAGGATGGCATGGCCCCCATCCACCAGAAGACAGACGTGTCACAACACAGACAACAAACACCACTTGGAGGACCGGTTGGCCCTCCCTGCTCAGACCCTTGGGGCCCGCCCACACCTGGGCGTGGGCACAGCCACACTCGCAGGAGGCGCCAGGCACAGTGTGGCCCGAACAGAACCCTGCGCTCCCCAGACAACAGGCAAATGAAGATGAAACATGAACACAACAGACTATGGAGAGAGACACTGCTCGTTTCAGCCAAGATGACACTGTTGCAGACCGTGATATGCTGTGGCCCCCCAAGGAAGGACTGGCTGAGTTACCACCCATGGCTGGTTCCTGAGCAACCTCACCCCCTGCCCGAGGAAGTGGTTTTACCTTCATGCCTTTAGTACTTATTGAAGGAGAACATGGGCTGAGAGAAGCCGCCTGGCATGGCCACATGTATGTGCACCTGTGTAGTGGGGACACTAAGGCCCTGTCACCTAGGTCCCATCATTTTCCACTCCGGGATTAGTGTCAGAGAAAAGAAGTCAGCCTGGGGTTTCCTGAGCTAAAGCCCTACGTAGATACGGTCCACAAATGCCAGCTCAGCCCCTTCAAGGCGCTCTGCGGAAGCTGGCCTGCATTTATTTGCTGATGTCCCTGGACCTGCTGGGAGATCCCAGATGCACGCTGGGTAAAGGGCTTCACAGTCCTCCTGCCCCTAGTTTGAGGGACTGAAAGAGCTCATTCTAAAGCCTGATTCTTTAGTGCTGGGTCACTGGGAGAAGACTCCAACCAGCGGGTGCCCCTCACCTCAACAATATGCTAGAGATGAACTGAGCGGTCACCCTGGAGAAGCACTTTCTGCCCACCTCACTTATAAGGTGGGATGCCACGTGGTGGACTCGCCACCACGTCAGGGCACAAGAGGAAAACACAGACATGAAGGAGAGGCTTTTATTAGGGTAGCAGGAATCCAGAGCCAAAGTGTGACATTCATAGCCACTCGTACTTCCTCCGGCTGTGGTACTGGAGTTCCCAGAAACACGGTCCTCCCCTCACCCTTTGCCCTCACCCATGCCCCATACAACCCCAACCCCAGCACCTCCACTCATGCCAAAAACACAGTTAATGGTGTGTAAGTTTGACTTACTCAGGTTCTTTGCTCCATAATAATCGTCACTTAACCCAGGGAAGTCCTGATTTCACAGACAGCAAGGACAAAGGATGAGGGAGGGAGGAAAGAAGGGAGGGAGGGGTGGGGGAGGGAGGGACGGAGGGAATTGGGAAGAACAGAGAAAAGAGAGAAAAAAGACAGGGGAAGGAAGAATACAGAGCCAGGTGAGCATTAGTGACAGAAGTATGAAATACTATGAAGACCTACAGCTACAGTGAGGTTAAGAACTCTGCTACAGAAAGAACATCCCAGGTCAGATACCTGGATTTCCTGTGGGCCCAACTGGCTGCCAGAAGGCCCTGAAGTGGACAACCTTTCTGAGGTGGTCTACAGCCTATAGGCCGACAGGGCAGGCGACTCCCCAAGATGTGGAGCATGCGCTTTGACTGAATTTGTAGTTACAGAGCAAAGGTCTCTGCTTTGCCCCTGAAGTCACTGCTTTCCGCCGCGGGTGCAGGAAAGGACAAACCCCTACGTGAGGCGGGTAGGCAGGCAGAACTGTCATTGCCCCAAGGAGCTTCCCCCAATACTGATTCACTCTGTCCAAAGCCTTAGGGGGAAGCTTCAATGCAGTCTGAGGTGGGGCCTTCATGGCTGACTGACTTGTGTGGACCACAGGGGATGAGCTCAGCTTCCAGAGGATGAGCACTGCCAGCTGGGCCACCGGCAGCGCACTCTTCCAAGCTCAGCGTGGAGGTTCTGGGACTCATCTGGTGAATTGTGGTGACTGTCTCCTACTGCTCACCGGCAGAGCCAGCTATGCCTAGTGCTTCTGACTGCACTGCCCAGGACAGTGAGCCTAACCTGCATCTGGGCGAGGGTATTCTTGTGTCTACTAGCGAGCACCACAGACGGCAATGACCTATACGTATCATGCCCGTGAGTCAGGCTGGCCTAGAAAAAGGACACTTCCTATCACAACTAGCCAGTCTCCAGCCAGTCCCGATAGTCCAGGATCCCAAGACCCCTCCTTGTGAGGCAGAAGAGAGGTTTACGTTCACCATGAGCCACGTGAGAACTATTTCTCCAGCCTGACCTGGTATTGAAGGTTAGGTCAGAGCGATAAATTTCTGAGGCATATGACCACTTCTCAGAATTAAATTGGTTCATAAAAAGCTCATTTAGCACAGCAATATGGCCTCTACTGCCAAAGGAGCTTTGTGTTTCTCAATAAATCTTTATTTGGACAATGCTGAGTAATCTTCCTCCTGGGTCAAGTGCTTCAGGAGGAGGGACTTTATCCCAAAACCGGGCTCTGTATGTAATCACTCTGGGATGACACGGGGTCTGTGAGAGCCCTGTGCACATCCTGTGTGCAGAGGCACGTGTGTGTGATTCAAGAAGCAAGCCTGACTCCAGGCATCCAGCGAAGAAAAGGCTCTTCTCTTGACACAGATGAGTGAAGTTAAGGGAAAGAAAACACAAGAGGAGGAAGCCAGGAGAGCAACCCTGAGTCCCTAGACCTGGTTCTCTTCAAAATCCAGTTTCACAAACCTTGACGTTATGGCCGAGAACTGCTCGTCGCCAGCACGGCAGAGCTCAGCCTGGCACTTCCCACACCAGCGCCCGGGGCTTCCTAGGAGGCCAGCCCGGGAACCAGTTCCACTCTGAGCCTCCAACACCCTTTCAGAGTGAGGAGCTGGCCAAAAAGCCCCAGCGTCTCCCTGTGCAGAACCATTTCTACCCTGACTCTGCCAACAAGCAGGGGCGCGCGCGCGCATGCACACATGGACACAGCAGCACACACACGCTTTCCCAGTCCTCTCCTGAGGGGAGGTGCCGATGAGGAAGAGGGCGGGGCGGTGCGCCGGCTGCTCTCTGTGCCCTGCTGCTACTTACGTTCCTGTATGCTGCTCTCCTGGGCCATGTTTTCTTTGCTCTTGTAAAATGGAAACTTTCGAGAGAGGCGGAAACTCTTTTTACGTTTCGTTTTGATCGACTGTGAAAGAACATGAAGATGGAGGGGAAGGACAGAAGAAAAAAAAACAGAACAATGGATTTTAAAGCATGCAAGAAAAACTAAAATGGAGACAATGGTGAGCTAAATAAAAGACCATTTTTCACAAATGGAGTCTATGAGATTAAATGAAAGTTGATGTGAGAGGAAAATTATGTTTACAGGAAAATGTTGTGGGGATGTTAGAGGGTTCTACCTAATGCGGACTCACAGCACTCACTGGTACTTCCTAAAGCACAAGGGTCACTGTAGCGTCCTGGACACATGCCCTAAGGTGCCACTGATAACACAGAGTCACCTACTCCGTGTCTCTCTTCCCTCTACCGCGCCGGAGAACTTCTTTGGCCTGCGAAGCTCACGGAAGAACAGGGGTGAATGGCAAGAGACCTCGTGCCTCATTTTGTCTGAAGGGCAGCCAGTCCGAGCTCTGGGGCTGCCATCCCCGGCTGGATGGCGAGGCCAGATTCGGTTCAGGGTCCCTACAGCTCCAACAGAGTCTGCGGCCAGGGAGATACCCACTGTGGTTTCACGTGCCTGGAGCCAGTCAGCCTTGCAGACAGTCTGACTCCACCATATCTTCAACAGCCAGTTACCGAGGGGGAAGGGGCACTGGCCAGCCAGAGAGGTTCAGCGCCCTCTCTGCTCTTGGAAAGGCAGTCAGTGTGCTGACAGGACAGAGCCAGCCCCCTGAGAAACAGGGATTCTTTGGTGGTCCCCAGTTCTCTTATCCACCACACAGACTGTGAGCTTCTGACTCCTCTTCACAGACTGGCCGACTTCCTTGGGGATCCCCACTTACCCTGTTAGACTCAATCATCCCCGTCCTGGCATGGAACTTCACGGTTTTCAATCGAGCTCTTTCTTTCTTTTCCACCCTGTTTTGGGGTCAGAAACAAGTCCTATTACTGCCAGTGCA
Source organism: Pteronotus mesoamericanus (assembly GCF_021234165.1). Taxonomy (NCBI): domain Eukaryota; kingdom Metazoa; phylum Chordata; class Mammalia; order Chiroptera; family Mormoopidae; genus Pteronotus; species Pteronotus mesoamericanus. Next base: position 4,705,173 of record NW_026555108.1, on the reverse strand, counting down.
TAGTCTCAGCAGTGGGTTGCAGCAGGCCCAGTGGCTACTTTTTTGGCTCAGTGGGTCATAACCATGTCCTGAGCACCAACTCTCTACCAAAAAGGGACAACAAAGCATATCCCCTGCTCTCAAGAAAATTTACAGGATAATCGGTTGGGGGCTGGGGAGGAAGAGAAAGAAACAAAAGAGAAAAAGAAATCAGTACCAAGGAGAGGGTGAGGAAGGCCTCCCTCATGATCACAGCAACTCACCTCTTCTTACTGGGGATCACACCAATTTGCTCGCTTTCTCCATGTGGGGTCACCAGCCTTGCCTGCCACCACTCATCATCAGAGGCATTAATGACATGCAGGATGTCACCATAGGAGAAGCTGAGCCCCTGGCTTGGCAGGCAGCTGTCCCGAGTCCGGTCATAATCAAACAGGGCCCTGAAATGCACAGTGACAGATGAAGGGATCGTCCCAACCCTAAATGGCAGGAGGCCGGCATGCTGAAAGGATGGCATTGGAAGGCCAGCCCAAGAGTCAGCACAGGCGCAGGTGCAGCAGCCTCCCAGCAGCCCAGAAGGAATTCTCTTGTCAGTCCCGATGCGAGTATGCGCCCTGTTTGCAAAAAGACATTTCATCCTCCCATTGAGGGGCCTAAGGGAAAAGCTTACTCAACTCCCATCTCTCCTCAGCTTCTAGGCAGTAGAACATGCTCAATAGTCCTCTCCCTCACCCACATCCTAGGCAAAGAATGAGCTCTACTAAGGGGCTTTCTCAGTTTACAAACACATCCGCTAAAAAGCAGTTGAAGACGGGACATAAAAAATGTTAACCACAATCCCAAACAATGAATGGCATAGCATCCTATTCAATGCTGTAGAGACATCAAAGAGACAAGGACCCTGTGTCCTAGGGCAGCCAAGGACAAAGCTAAGGCAGAATCGGACCCGCATGATGATATCATTGAAAGAGACCCCATGAAGAAGTCTTCTAGTTCTGTCTGTCTGTCTGTCTGTCTGTCTCATATATACGTATATGGAAAGAGAGGCTCAGAGAAAAGAGTCACTTGATGTAGGCCACACAGCTAACGTGGCATAGAACCCAGGTGTGTGACCAGACACGTAGAGGAAGAGCCTGAGGAGGGGACGGTGGGTGAAGGTGGGGAGGGACATATACCATGCTGGCTTTAGAAAAAGGATAGCCAGGCTATCAGCTTGGTTGCAGTGGGAGTCACAGGAAATGAGGTTGGAAATAAGAGGTCCTGGGTAAATCTGGGGAGGCCCCTGAAGATCTGAGAGTAGGAAAGTGACACATCAAGAAAGACTTAGGAACATGAATCCAACCTCACATGTACTGGGTTAGTGAGGGACGGGATGGATTTAAAGCAAATTTCAAGTGAAGCTGCAGGCTCAAGCCTTCAGGAGGCACTGCCAACTTTGGCTCTGGTGAAGCTGGGCCTTCACACCTGCGTTCCCGCTCAGGGGACACACTCAGCTGCATGAGCGTGTCTGCTTTCCTCATCCGCTAGGTCTCTCCTCACAGGCGGGTCCCCACAAATGGGTGAGCTTGGTGAGACATTTGTGTTTTTCTACTTGCAACCTAGGCTCTGACTGTCTTATTCATATTCCCACGAACACTTGTGCATGCACAGCCCTGCGAATTTCCCAGAACTACTCCAAGACTTAGACATCTACTTGCAATGAGGGTTCTGGGGCTCAGCTGGAAGCTGTCAGGGAAAACAAACTATTTCCCCATGTGCAGGCCCAGTTAAGATAATGAAATATAGTCAAACTGTGGAGAGTGAAATGCCCATCGACTTTTAAAACTTCTTGCCCTGGCTGGTGTGGCTCAGTGGGTTGAGTGCCAGCCTGAGAACCAAAGAGTCCCTGGTTCGATTCCCAGTCAGGACACATGCCTCGGTTGCAGGTCAGGTCCCTGGTAGGGAGTGTGTGAGACGCAACCACACTTTGATGTTTCTCTCCCTCTCTTTCTCCCTCCCTTCCCCTCTCTCTAAAAATAAAGAAAGTGTTAAAAAAAAACCCTCTTGAAACCAGGATCCTTAAGAAATCAGTGTCAGATTACTTAAAAATGAAAATCCCCAGAACTCTGGGGAAAAAAAAAAAAAAGCCCTTCATCTCCCTTGTCAAGGTGCATACTCAGGGCAGGTAGGAGAGAGGCCAAGGTGGCCAGGTGCCAGGTGCCAGGCTCGGAGGCCCATGTGACACAATGAAACGCGGATGGGTCAGATGGGTTTACACCGCACTTGAGGCTGCATTCCCTGAAGCAAGGAAGGCATTCGTCTGTTGTTCCTACGAAGCGGAGCCCAGTGAACACCTTATTCTAAGTGACAATGAGAAACACTAAATGACATTATGGGCCTCAAAGGTTAAAACAAGTGTAGTAAGAAAAGGAACATAACTTGGATGGAGCACAAATTAGTATGGGGAGAGACAGAAGGAAAACGTTAAAATGACTAGGAGACATTGGGATGAGGCTGCAGAAGATCAGAAGGGAGAGTTTACTGGTTACGAGTTTAAAACACAACAGGAGCAATCCAATATATGGGGTCCGGCACAAATAACGCCTCTTTTTTTTTATTACAAACCCTTTTATTACAAAATCATAAGCATGTAATCCTGTACCGTGACAATATCACACTCAAGCACACCCTATGACATTTTAAGTGAAATGTCAAAATTAAAAATTAAAACTATAAATTATTACACCCATATTATCACCCTACCAACAACACTCAAGCAGGCCTTACTTCTGCCAGACCCAGAACAGCGCCCTGCAGAACCATACTTGACCTTTGGTGACAGCAGTAAGAAGCTGGAATATATGGTCAAGTCGATGTAAACCTAATTTCTAGATGTTAGGAATGCAATTCTTGTTAAAACTAATATGCCGGTTTACTTCCAAGATGACTTTTAGCTAGCTCACAATATTAAAACATACACAGTACAAGCTAGGTAAAAAAAATAAGCGCAGATCTAAGTCAGCAAGAATGGCATGGCAAATGATGCCATCTGATTTGTTTTTTAACCACAGGTGTGTGTTCCTTTTACAACTTTCAAAGAATGTAAGAAAACTTAAAAAAGAAACTGCTTTTAAATTTGCTAGCTGTTTTTTTCTTTGCTAACGCATTTCTAAATAACTATTTCTTTTTGCAATTCCTTCATTTTTTTTTTACATCTCAGCCATTATACGTTGGTTTTCTGTAACACTCACCCACCCTTTCTCCCCAGTCATCCCAATTGAGTTATATCACATTTTTTGGTGAAAGAATACTTAATTTTATATTATTATATAAATGGTGTCGATAGATGACTACCCTTCCTTCCTTATCAGCTTTTTCTATTTCTTTCCTGGTGAAAATAAATGCCTAAATTTTATGTGATTGTATTTCTATATCCCTATTATTTTGCAGCTCCACAATTTAACACATACAGGGCTACTGAGATTTACTACTTCTTTCTGTTAGAGCAAAAATATTTGAAAGCAGTTAGCTTTGTGCAGCAAGAAAAAGGGAGAATAAGCAAGAGATTAATATCTGTGAATATGCTATTATAATTTTTGAGATTTTGAACTCTTCATATGCTTTAATTTCATTAAAGATTAAATTATAATATTAACTCATTATAGAATATTTTTTAAATATCTTTTTATTTTTAAATTTTAATTGAATTTATTGGGGTAACATTAGTTAACAGGGCCATATAGGTTTCAGAGGTACACTTCTCTAATATACTATCTGTATATTGTACTGTGTGCTCACCACCCCAAGTCAAGTCTCCTTCCGTCACCATTCATCCCCCCTTTACCTTCTCCTACCTCCCCCCACCCCCTTCCGTCTGGTAATCATCATACTGTTGTCTGTGTCTATGAGTTGTTGTTGGGTTTTTTTTTTTTTTTGGCTCATCTTTTTATCTATTTTAGTCTCCCAACCCCACTTCCCTCTCACAGCTGCCAGTCTGTATCTATGAGTCTGCTTCTATTTTGTTTATTTTGTTCATTAGATTCCACAGGTAAGTGGAATTGTATGGTATTTGACTTTCTCTGACTGGCTTATTTCACTTAGCATAATGCTCTCCAGGTCCATCCATGCTGTCAGAAAAGGTAAGAAAAATATCAAGTCTAAAAAATGAAATATCACATTTAGCATAACTCAGAAATAACCACTGTTCAGATTGTTGTGGTATTGTATAATATTGTGTAATAAACACACAAACAAAATTTACATATTTTACTGAGCTGGAACCATGGTGTGTATACACAATTTTGCGACCTTACCCGTCACTTGATTATATCATTAATATTTCCTATATAATTTAATATTCTTCAAAGCTAGTATTTTTTTAATTTTCTTCTCCTTTTTATTGAATTAGGGTGACACTCATCCACAAAAGTATTCAGACTTCAGGTGTACAATTCTACAACACATCATCTGTACACTGAGTTGTGTGTGTTCACCACCCAAAGACAAGTCTCCGTCCATCACCATTTATCCCCTATACCCTCCTCCACCTCTCCCCCAACCCTCCCCCAGCAATCACCAGACTCTTGAGTGATACAATATTCTACTCTTCAGGATCTTCATTAATTAAACAAATATTTAAGAGCATCTAATATAACCAGGCACTCTTCTAGGCACTTTAAAAAAAGTGGGGAAATCGATATACCAAGCCCCTGGTTTGCATTATTTACTTCAGATGAGGAACACATCTGGCTCTAACTTCCCTGTTAAACAAGGCAAGAAAGGCAACTTGCCAATAAAAAGTGGTACCCAAGAGTGCCTGGATTTTATCTGAAGAATTTGTGAATGAGAAATACTGAGCAACAGAACTGACAATGCTTTTTACACTGTGACTCTGTAAAAGCAGAGCAGCATAATATTTTTATTTAAAAGCCCGAACTATAAGATCATTCTCAGTTGAGAGCATGAAAGATGAATTAACACGAGTTTCCTTTTCTGTCAATCAACTGCAAATGGGAATAGAGCTTTGCAGAACACTGGAGCCTCCGAGGTCATCTCGTCCCACTTCTTACCTATTAAAGGAAATCCTTCGATCTTCTCTAAGTTTCTTTCCAGCTCGAGCACTTAACGTCTCTGAGTCTTTCCTGGGGCTTCTCAGGGTAAGTGTTCCCCGTTCCCTCAGCAGCCCTTCCACTGTCATGATTTTGATTTGTTTTCTAAACCATGATGTGGATTCTCTCTAAATCCACTTGGTTTCTTTTCCTGCTGAAATGTCTGATGAGCTAGAAAACTTCCTCACAGATGATGAAAACCAGGCGCAGACACACACACAAGGCCTCCTATAGAACTGGACAGTTAGGTGACTTTCAGACCTGGGCTCTTAAATCTCAGAAAAATGACATGAGGTCTCAGTTATAATCACACTAAAAAGAAAAGGAAAAAAGAAAAAAAGCTAACGCTCCATGTGGCTACGTATAGAAAATACCTTTCTTCCATTATTTAAATACTGAGTTCACTACGTGTGGGGCACTGTGCTCAATGGATGCCAGAGCAAAGCCTCCTGGCCTTGTGGAGCAGGCTCTCTAACTGAGTGTGTTGTAGCGCGAGGCACGAAGGCAGGGCAAACCAAGGTCTAAAAGCATTTAGGAGCATAGATAGCATGTAGCTTGGGGACGCCATAAGATGTGCCAACTTTTGAACTGGGGCTCAGTGAAAGTTCAGAGTTCAAAAGCATGGAGAGGGGGAGAGCCCCTTCCAGCTGGAGGGAAACAGCATGAACAGGGGCAAGCCGCTGGGCAAACTGCGCCTGCACCTGGCTGCGCCGCAGGGCACTGGGGAGAGCGGCGAGCAGGGCCGCCTATGGACGACCTGCCGATGGCCGGCCTGCAGTCCCCTCGGAAGTCTGGCATTCATTTAGTGGGCCCTGTGTGACTAACTTCATTGCCTCATCTTTTATTGATCATCACCAGGCTAAACAAAAGTAACCCAGTAAATAAGCACAAGCCTAAGTAGTAAAATCAAACCACCTTTTTTTCTTTTAAAGATTTAATTTATTTTTTAGAGAGAGAGGGCAAGGGAGGGAGAAAGAGGGAGAGGAAAGACCAATTGGTTGCCTCTCACATGCCCCTAAGTGGGGACCTGGCCTGCAACCCAGGCACGTGCCCCGACCAGGAATTGAACTGCTGACCTTTCTGTTTGTCTTCCAGCACTCAACCCACTGAGCCACAGCAGCCAGGGCTAAAGCGACCTTTTGAATGGCATATATTTCATATAATCCAGAAAAGTATGTACACTAGGCTTGAATAAATTTTGAAAAAATATTGACTCCCTATGTAAGATCTTTAAGAAGCATGCTAAACTGTGGCCATCTAGCAGTGACAGTCTCTCTTAGGAAGAGCCTGGAAACCTAAGGAAGTAAAGGGAACTGGCACCTGGTTACGAATGCTCAGGTTAGGCCTGGTGAGAAGCTGAGGGAGCGCCTTTCTCCACAACCTGGACGTATCCTCCTGCCCACCCCTCCTTTTCATCCTGAGGGCTGGCAGTAGGCAAAGTCGAGGCAGATACCACACTTGCTGCTCCTTTTAAATCAATCACTGCCCTGGAACTGAAATCCTACACATGTGAGGCCCACATGACACAGCAAGCAAGCTTTTCAACTTGTGACTCAACTTACAAAAAAAGAGTAAGCAGGAACGAAGAAGAAAGCAGCACCTACCTGTCTCCAGACATCTAAAGAAAGGCCATAGTGAGTCCTTCTGTCACCTCGGCCCCACGCGTGTGAGCTCACTGACAAGCTAGTGTGTGTGTGCTGGGAGACCAGAAGCCTCAGGAGCCCCTTAGGCTGCCTGGCTCTAGATAAAAAGAGCATCACGGAGACCTGCAAGTTAAGGACTGCTCAGGCCAGAAGGAACCCTGTGTCCGGAGAGAACAAAGCTTACAGAAACATTACCATGCGCAGCCCAAGATCACAGAGAGCGGTCCAAATGAAAGACGATTATCCAACCCTGAGTATCTTCCTCTCCGGATATGGCCGTGCACCTCTGTGAAGCCAGGGCAAGCCACATCCTCGGTTTCCCTGCCACTTCTCAAACAGGGTGGCTAGGCCACCAAAACACTAGCTTCTCTTACCAGGGTCTGCAGGCTGGAGGTCCCGAGCTAAGCTTCAGCAGGGCAGCTATAAATCCTGCTGCCTGTCTTCCTAAGGAGAGAGTATTGCCAAAGGTTTTGCAAGACATGGTGCTTCGAGTGGTGACCTTCACACAGTATCCCCTACGAGCTGTGTGTGCGCTCACGGGGATGATGCACGTGCTCTGGGGCACTTGGCCTGCTCTTCTTCTTACCTGGGACCTTGCTGCCCGATGGGAAAGCAGGACTATAGCCGGCTGAAGGAAAACAGATTACCGGGCTCTGCAGTTCCGGTCCTAAATTTTGAGGGGCGGGTACGCAAGACACAGAGAAATCACAAAATACCTGGCACAGCCCGGTGTCTTAGTGAGCAGGAGCGCTGAGCAAATGGCAACTACTGAAGAAACTGGTCAGGCAGGTTTCTCACAGCAAAGTAAACAAGAGCACTTTAGCCTCGAAGGGCCGCTTCTGCTGCACTCAACCAGTACAGTGCCCACCTCTCTGCCTGTGACTCTAGCCACCTGGCTGGCCTGGGAGGCTCCGCTTGTCCCCTCAGGCCCTCGGCAGCTCCTCTGAGGTCCAAATCAAAGTCCCACCTTTCTCTGTGACCCTGCCCTTTCCAAATGTCCTCCTTCCAAATTCGTACTATGTATTTAGCAGTGACCTTTCTTTATATTTTCTATTTATTGCTGTTTAACTCTTGCAGTTTTAAAATCTTTTCTATTTCACTGCCAAGGAGGAAGCGCTTTGAGGACGGAGGCCATGTTGAATGTTCACAAATGGCAGATGAGGCCAGGTGGAGGACAGTACTTGCTTCCTCTGGTCAGTGCTATGGGCTGAACATTTGTGCTCCCCTCCAAATTCACATGATGAAGCCCCAATCCATAATGGGATGGTATTAGCAGATGGGGCCTCTGGGAGTCGATTAGGTTTAGATGAGGTCCTGAGGGAGGGACCCTCATCATGAAATTAATTTCCTTATGAGAAAAGGAAGACACAGAAGAGCTTCTCTCTCTCTCTCCCCCACCCTCCTCCCTCTTCCTCTCTCCCTCCCACCCTCCCTTTCTCTCCCTTCTTCCCTCCCTCACCACCCCCCCTCTCCTCACACACATCCAGTAAAGTCTATATGAAGACACAGCAGGAAAGTGGCCATCTACAAGCCAGAAATGGGAGCCCTCGCCTAACACTGAATACGCCAGCACCTAGATTTTGGATTTCCCAGCCTCCAAAACTATGAGAAATAAATGCCTTGTTGTTTAAGCCACTCAGTCTATGGTACTGGGTTGGCCAAAAAGTCCATTGTTTTTTCCATGCGATGGCCCTAGTTTGTTGTCTTTAACTTCATTTGAAACAATTTTGTTAGATTGAGTTGTGACAGCTGTCATATAAGCGTGCATTTAAAAAAAAAAACTGGTGAATTTTTGTGCACCCGTTTTAATATTGAAGGTGGAAGAAGATACGCAACATGTTCAGTGTATTGTGCCTTATTATATCAAGAAAGGTAAAAAAAAAAACGAAATGCAAAAAAAAAAACATTTGTACAGTGTACGGAGAAGATGCTGCGACTGATCGAAGGTGTCAAAAGTGGTTTGCAAAGTTTCTTGTACTATTGACATGTTGGCTAAATAATTCTTTGCTGCGGGGCTGCCTTATGCACTGGAAGATGTTTAGCAGCAGCCCTGGCCTCTACCCACTAGAAGCCAATAGCGAGAGAGAGCCGACGAACTCAAAATGTCCAAATCAATAAAGCTATTGGTGAAAATGAAAAATGTGTCCTTTATTTTACAGAAAAAACATAATGGACTTTTCAGCCAATCCAATATTTTGTTAAAACAGCCTGTGCTACCTGAGACAGAAAGTACCAGGTGAAGGGCACATGTTATTTGAAAATGGAGCAGCCCCTCTCTTGCCTGCTCCACATAACGCCTGCAGAGAGCTATGAAGTGGCAATCGCTCATCAACACCTGACGTCAGTGTGAGAGTTCAAGTTTTCAGCAGCTTCTGAAGAACAACCAAAAAGCTCCAACTTGACTGCTCAGGTAGACACAAGGTGACGGATCATCACAAGAGGTCCAAGTGCAGCTGGCAGCATGCCCCACCTCCCTGGCACACCCCGAGTGCGGGAAGACGGGCAGCATGGAAGGGCACCGTTCCCCGTAATCTACTCAAAGTCTTGGGCCTCAGAGGGCAATTCTGCGGTGAGAGGGGCATTCAAGGACCAAACACTTCACGGCGTGTGACCACTCGAGGCTCACACACCTGTTCCATTAGCTGAGGGGATCATGAACACAAGTCCAGGACCGCAGTTTGGGGTAATGATCTAACAGGCAGTTCCAGAGTCGCAGATACTGGAGACCTTGCCCCACTCTCTGGTAGCCCTGATCGCTATACAAATTGTTGTGGCTTTTTCAGATGCGTATCACCATCGCCCCCAAATCCTATCAGATAGTGAAGCCGGCCAATGTTACTGCACTGGCATCTTAATCCACTATGGAGACTCATTAATGAGTAACATCAAGTCGGGCCCCCCCAGCACCACCCTGGGCTAAGCACAGGGCAGTTGCACAAGTCCTGTCTGCTTGTTGACAAGAAGCAGCATTCTCCAGCTGCCTTTGATGCTCAAGCCAATATTTCTGACATTGTTTCTTGACTCAAGACTACAGATGCCCCAACACGATTTCCTTCCTAGAGTGGGAAGAAGACTGGGATGGCAGATGGCCAGTGGGGACGCCAGGATTCCCCAAATGCCTGATGCTGTCCTGTGGCTGCAAAGAATGCAGACTGGCCAGAACAGACTTTCAAAAACGATTTCTACAAATGCACTAACGAGCCTCTTGGCAACTTTTGGAGGACAAGGTCTTTCATTTACACATTTGACAGACCAATAAAACACGAATATAGAATGTGGAAGTCCCCGGAAGCTTAACCTACCCTGTGTCCTTGTACTACCTACACTTCTAAATGGCCTGAGTTCAACATCTAGCCACCGTGACGCTGAGCAAGAGGCTCAGGAGAGCTATATTTCTGTGCACTTTTCCAATGTGGAAGGCCAACTGACCTGCACAGCAAAGGCCCTACACTGGCAGAAAGAGGGGCTCTGCTCCCCCGGCCTACGCAATTTAAGAGATGATCCCAGTGCGGAAGACGGTAAGGAAGGCCTTTCCATCAAGTCACTGGTGACTTTAACACTCAGTTTCCTTTTGCAAACACTGTTCTCTCTCCTTCTTCCTCCTGCTCCCCGCTCCCCAAATCCTGTCTCCCCTGTGGTTGTTACAGTGCAGCTCCCTAGGGCTTCACCTGCGATGGCCTCAGAGAAGCTGCAAGAGGGTGTTATTTGCTTCAAAGCAGCTTTGCAACCCCACGCACAGCAGAGGGAGACAGAGACTCAGAGGAAGGGGAGGCAGGAGAAACATGTCAGAAGGGGAAGCAGCAGCAGCAAAAAGAATGAGGTGAGACCCCACCTGGAAAGGGTTCCTTCGCTTTAACCAGCTGCGGCTCAGCATCTTCTGTGTGGACGGCAAGCTGCCAGAGGGCAGAGAGCGCGGCTGCTGCCTCCCTGAACCGTCCCCACAGCCAGGTCCTTGTTCTTAGCCCTGGTTTTTAACTTTTCACGCAGGAGAAGCCAAAGCACATGTGATTACCGGTAGATCAAGTGAAACAAATACGTGTCTATTGTGACCCACAAATAGTCATTCCTGAGGGGCCTGATTGCTGGTTAAAAACATACATTCCCGTATGCTGGTGAATCCGAAGCTGCCAAAGAGGGGCCTGTGAGTGTGTGCTCACCCCGGCGACACCGCTAACGCCTATCCGCAAGTTTGGGAAATGCTGCGACAACCCTCCTCTAGAGTCTGAACAATCAGGGTCAAGTTCCAGTTTGGGAACTTCTTGGCTTTCTAACTGGAGCCTCAGTTTTCTCATCTGCAAAATGAGAGTAATAATGCCTACTTGGGAACCTTATTAGGAGAATTTTAAAAAGCAACTGTAAGAGAATAACAACGGTCCAGATGCCTGGTCGATTTTCCCTAAACATTTGTTGCCTTCATCCGGGAGACACTGGGGAACTACTGAAAGCGTCCGGCCAGATCACGTCCAGACTGCTGCTTTACCTTCACCCCCATCTGCGACACCTAGGCAGATGGTTGCCTAGCCTCTTCTGTCACACCTCCTGTGACAAAAGATAAAATGTACTATCTCCGGAAGCAGGCCATTCCACTTTCAAACAGCTTTAATCATGGGCAATTTCTTCTTCTTGTTGAGCTCAGATCTGCCTTCGGTGACAGAACAAATCTAATCCCTTGTCCACAAGATCGGGTGATGCAATTAACTTAGATAAGGGAAGTGAGGAGGAGTAGGTGTGGGGGCTCCATTTTGAACACACTGTACTGGGAGGACAGCTTCACACCCATGGCCACCAAGTAGTTGTTCTGTGGGTCTGGAGTCCAGTAAAGAGATCAGGGGAGTCGTTTATGCAACGATAGAACTCGAAGTGGTGAAAATAACTGACATTGCCATTTAGGGGGCAGAGCTCATGTACTGAGGAATGGTCAGCAAGGGAGGAAGAGAGCCTTTAAAGAAAAAAGCAGGCTCTGGCTGGTGTGGCTCTGTGGGCTGAGTGCTGGCCTACAAACGAAAGGGTTGCCGGTTCAATCCCCAGTCAGGGCACATGCCTGGGCTGGGGGCCAGGTCCCCAGGAGGGGACGCTTGAGAGGCACACACTGATGTTTCTCTCCCTCTCTTTCTCCCTCCCTTCCCCTCTCTAAAAATAAATAAATAAAATCATTAAAGAAAAAAGCAGGTACTCCCTGGAAACCAATGTGGTGAAGAAGTCAGACTAACAGGAGAGAGTCAGTGAAGCAGACCTTGAATGGGACAACTAAGAGGTCACTGCTGTTCCCTGGCAGCCCTGGGCCTTTGCTCCTCCGGAGCTGCTTGAAGCCACCCCGCCAAGCTGAAGGGCAGACGCTAAGAGAGAGCTGGTTGGAAGAAATAGCAGCGGCAAGTACAGATGACTCCGACATTTCCCAACCTGCGTGTTAAGGCGGGATTCTCCAAATAAGGCTCCTACGCTCCTTCCTATCTTTTGGGGAAACACTGCCTAGTAAGTCCGTCCTGGATATCAATCACAGGGAAGAGCCCTGTTTTCCTCTTTAATTCTGCCATTGCCCAACTTCCTAAACCACTGATTTTTCGCTGAATACTATTAACCTCTCAAGGAACTAGTGTTTCTTACCACAGGATTGGGCAAATGTGGGGAGCAGAAGAGGCGAGCCGACAGCTGAAGGGGCTATTGGTATCAAGGGAATTTTTTTCTTTTCGTTTTAAGAATGGAAGAAAGTTGAAGATGTTTACACATGGAAGAAAGGGAACCTAGTGTAGAGCGAAAGGCCCAAAACTGGCACAAGAGGAGGAAATAGAGCCCGCCAGGCCCTGGTAGAGGAGCTTGCTTAAGCGAAGGACCTCGGATCACTGCTTCAGCCAGGAAACGTTAGTTTTTAAATTAAGTCACAAATGTTCACTATACTAAACCATATTTACTTTGTGCAGAGGATACAGATGTGCTTGAGATAAGGGTGAGGGCAGATTATGCAAACTGGATAAACTGCTTCGCTAGAAGCAGAGTGCGGTCCCCACCCTCCTGAGTTGGAGGAAACGTTTTCCTGGCTGGGGCCACAGAAGGGGGGGTTCCAAGTGTTCTAGGTTGGGAGCTAACGCCCCATTGCCCCTGCCCAGGCAGGGAGAGCTCTAGCCCAGGATAGGCAGAGAGGAGAGGGGAAGTCTAAAAATAAAGCTCTCCAAAGAAACTGTCTTGCCTAAAGAGTAGCTTCCCACGCACACTGGAGCGCCACATCTGCGGGGGCTTGGAAGCATGGAAGGGAACAATCCTGACCAAGCCACTTAAGTATTACCCTTTTAGCAGGGGGCCACAGCGCATTGCTGATTCTTCCCATGAGTGCCCCGGTGTCTAAGGCTTAGGGACTGAAAGCAGGAGACTGAAAAGATCACCATGACTAGTCCAGCCTTCCTCCCTTCACAGCAAGAAGTGAGCACAGCACACGTAAAGAAAACATAAGGAGTTGAGCTGAGGGGTTATTTTAGAGAAGAACCATGAAGGGGTTAGCTCCGTCGGCCCCACTCCCAGCAGTAGGGTCAGGGGCGACCAACTAAAGAAAGAAAAATCAAGCACCCCGAGAAGAGCTGCAATTAGCCTTTCTGTCAGTTGGTTATCTTCAGCTCAAACCCCAAGGACAGAGCAGTTGTCAGGTTGCCAGGCAACTAGCATCTGCAACCTCCCCTCCTAACCCCCCAGCCACTAGAAAAAGTTCAGCCTAAGAGTTTTGTTTTTTTTTAAATCCTCTCTCAAGGATAGGGAGGGAAGAAGGAAGGGAGGGAGGGAGGGAGGGAAACATCCATGTGAGAGAAACATTGAGTGGTTGCCTCCCATATGCACCCCAACAGGGGATCAAACTGCAACCAAGGCATGTGTCCTGACCAGGAATCGAACCTGCAACCTTTTTGGTGTACGGGACAATGCTCCAACCAAGTGAGTCACCTGGCCAGGGACAACCCAGGAGTTTGATACAACCCCACAAGTCAGCATTATATACAGAGGGAGGGAGGGCAGGCTCAAGGGTGTAACCCCACCGCCTCTTTCTCTAAGGGTTCTAACCTTGGAGAGCTAGAGCGTACTTGTACCAACTACTGGTGTTTTTCCAAGAAGCCCAGGCAGGAAGAAGGAAACTATAATTCTACCAGGAGGCCATACTGTGCATTTAGCAGTCCAACTCCCCAGGAGGTTTGTACTTTGACCTGACAAAGTATGATAATGTGCCTCAAGGGTCAGAAGCTCAACCTTGGATATCTTGGAAGAATTTTCAGCAGCAACACACACAGAACTACATATCCATTCCCTCCACCCACACTTCCTGGGGAACGTCCACCATCCTGTCCTATGTCCCATGATTCGGACACAGAAGACCACTGAAGTAGGGAGGGAGCAAACACAATTTTTTTAAAAGAAGTGCAACAACCTGTCAATTCTTTGGTCTCTTAAAAGAGACCCTGTGCCAGAACACAGTGGCAGTTGATATGCTCAGATACAAAGCCTGGTGTGTATTACTCATACGTGAAAGAGGGGTACCAAGTTGTCCCCTCAAATCACACATTGCAAGCAATGTACTTTGAACATTGTAGTGCTATTACAATGCTGACTAGCAACAATCACTCAATAGCCTCTTCCAATTAGAGCAAACCGAAATGTAATGTTCCTGTACTGAGTCATTCATGGGCAAAAAGGAAGAAGCCAGCTCCCGACGGGGAGGAGGTACTACTGACCAGAAAGTACACAACCTGAGTACACAGTGCGCAGTACTGTTGTAGGTGCTGGGAGTGCACACTCTCTACCCCATTACATAAACAAGGGCTGGGTTGGCGCAGGGCTCCCCTTGTGCAGCGCAAGGCCTGTGGCTCCGAAGCAGGACTCACCTGACATATAAGGACCTCTTCTCGCTTGTCCGGAGGGACCCAGACCCAGAGCTCATGCTGCTGTTCATCATTTGTTCTCGCAAGTCATGTATCTTCGACTCAAAGCGACTGTACTCTGTCAGAAAGACAAGGGAAAGGGCGGGGAAAGAATGAAGACAAGGAGCTGCGAGGAGCCTGGATGCCACTGGCCCAAGGGCCAGAGGACACTTGGCTTCAAAGCGGCCCCAGGTGATCTTTGCTTGGATAGGCAGAGTCCTTCCTCCAAGCAGAGAGAGGCAGACTTCTCTCCTCCACCACCCCACCCCGGACTAATAAAAGGAAAGAACACACCTGAAAAAGGAGTCACATTTGGACAAACCAAATGGAAAAGGCTTTTATCTGCCTTAAAATCTCACTGATCCTGAAAAAAAAAAAAAGTAACAACTGGAAAGAGGTTCCAGTGCAGCCTTCATAAATCTTTAGAGAAGGCACTAAGGCCCAAGGAGAGCAGATGGGAAAGGAGAATTTCCCAAAAAGTGGATTGCAGAGAACAGATGGCCCTGAGACGCGGGGTGGGGGGAGGCTGGAAAGGACCTGAGGCCATCGTGTTACTGTTAGGCAAGAAAGACGACTTGTTTCTAGATGACTTCTTTGAGCGGGGATCATTGGTTGGAACCGTGGATCAAGGCAAAAACAAGCCAACCTCGCAATCAGATAGGAACGTCACAAAGCTCTCCTGAGTTAGTTTGTTTTACCAAACACGGTCTTTGGCTTCAGTAACAATTAAACACGAAAACATAAATTCTGTCAAACCTAGAAATCTGCTAATACCTCCCTCCTCCCGAATCACCTGACCAGTAGGACCATGATTCCATGCCCAGCTTTGAAGCCCACTGATATCAGCACAAGAGCCTGACCCACCTTATCACTCTGTAAAGTGACTATAGCTTTACGCTAAATACAAGAAATCCAGATGTACGAAAATTAACTCTAGCCATTATAACTTTATTATAAAAGGCTTTTTATAGGGCTGCTTTGCTGTGACATTCTCCTAGTGCGTTTAACATTTAATATTCCCATTTAACACACACACACAATTACACGACATTTTTCACGTCTATAATTGCCGCATCAAATGGACATATCTAAGGCAAAGGCTGTGGGAATGGTAGAAAACAGGCCTACTTTATTATGACCAGCTGATTTTAAAGGAAGCCAAAATTTATTCTAGGGATAGAAGGTTGGGGAGCTGCTTTTAAAAACATATTTCCAGGGAAAAAGAATTCCACAAAAGCATTTTCATGCTCCACGGAGGGCTGGCAAGAAGCATCCCCAAGTCGCCTGTGTGACTCTCCCGGCAGAAAACAAAACACCTGTTCCAACACCTGACACTCCCCTTCCCTCAGCAAAGCAACCTGACCTTCAGCTGGGTATAAAGAGAAATGCTAAAAAGCATAAAGGGGAGGGAACGGGACTCTAACTCACGGAAATAACCTCTTCTCAACAAAGTTTCTTTTGGTTCACTCCCATACCAATGCAGCCAACTGGTTAAATTCATGTGCTTTCATTCATCATGCACTGGTGTTATGGGGATGTGCCCTCATTACCTACTCCCGGCCCTGAAATCCTGCAGAAAGTAGTTAAGTCACTGACACACCCATTAAATGTTGAGGGGGAAAAAGAGACAGCAGCTGGACAATGTCCCTGTTCTGAGGGTTACAGGGCAACACATCAGTATCAATGAGGCATTCCCATCTAAAGGTAGAGGGTGGTGACCCATCTGTCATAGAAGCCCTGGACTGTCCCAAGAGCGCAGTAGCAGGGCTGCCTACCCCTAGAGCTGGCCTGGGCGCTAGCCCCACCCCAGGACTTGGCCCTCTACCCCGGCCTTCTCTAGTGGGCTCCTTTCTGGCCCTCCTTCGCACTCACGGGCTAAAAGAGCCCAGTGAGGCAAAGAGATTTCTGACCAGGCAGCTCTTTCTTGGGGAACATAAGTAAAAGGCAGAAATATGCATTGAACTCAGAGGGAAAAAAAATGCACCCAATCTATCCTTAAGCAGGTTTTCCCCCTCTCGCAACTTGTTTATATATTCCCTTCTTTGGAATTGACTTGCCTGCTGAACTCCAACTTAGCAGCAGGTCATGGCAGTTGCTTAGTAACTACGTTTCTTAAAAAATCCTTTAAAAAAACAACCACCAAACCACCATTTCCTCAAAGCTCCTAATCCAAGGTTGATAATGCTGGGCCAGAGGGCCCACTTAAAATAGACCTCAGAAAGAGAACAAGGATATTGCTTTAAGGAATCCACTTTCTGCTTTCTACGTACTACTAAGCTTTCAAGTGTATTAAATTGTATTTTATTCATTTTTTCCCATTCAGATGATTCCCTGAGAGTTCCAGATGCTCATCGGGTCTCTGGCTTTTATTTGTAGAGTTATCTAACGTCCACTAGGCACGGAGTAGCCTCTGAATAAATGATTGTTGGGCAAATGAGGAGCAAATTACAAAAGTGCGCCCAAGCCGACACTTCTCAAAACTCATAAACCTAATGGTTTATTTAACTGATGGCTGCCAGCTTCACTGAAGGCTTGGAAAGGTAGTTAAGAAGTATTCCCATTTACTTTCTTACCAAGGTTAATTGCTGGGAGCAATTGGGATATGGTTTTCAAACACCCTTTTGAGATGTTAATAACCCACAGTGGGCATCTGATTAACAGACTTTGTTTATAACAAAGGGAAAAAAACTAATTCTAACACAAAAACTGTTTAGAATAGTCTTAAAATGGATAGTTCTTCAGCTTAATATTAGAGGCACTAACTATTATCCAAGAACAGAAGCTTCAGTTAAAACGCATCTGAATTCTGAAGCCTCACAATTTGCCAAGGTCCCTCCTCCCATCCCACTCCTAACTGACCATGATGCAATGAATGGTGCAATGAACGGTGCGCAAGTCACTACCTAGAAAGCCCACCAGACCAGCCTCTAACCCAAAGGGCCCACTTCAAATATGCTACTTCAAAGAAACACTCATTACTAAAATCTCATCTCTACTTACACTGTTTTATTCATTTTTCCCATTCAGATGAACGCAAACACTTGTGACCCACAAAGATGTCCACAGTGAGTCAGTGCAGCCCTTGTTCCCTTTGCTAAACACGGAGAGTAATGAGGGGGAGGGGGCACAATCAGTCATCATTTCCCCCAAAGCAGGGTTTCTCACTGACCCCCGGGGGTGCCTCTGAGAGACCTTGGATTGCACCCCAGACGCTGACTCACGGCCTACTGAGCAGGCTCAGGAATCTGCATTTTTAGCAAATGTCAAGGTGGTTGTGGTTTGTTTGTTTTTTCATTGTATTAAATATGGTGATTCTGATGTCCAATAGGGTTTGAAACTGCTGGTCTTGGCTTAGAAAATTGAGTTCTGTTTTGTTCAGGGAAAAGATAAGGTAAGCATCATGTGCGGCGTGTAACAAAAGGAGGGTACCCTACCCTCTCCAAAAAAAAAAAAAAAAAGATAATACAAAAAGGGAAAAAAACAAAAAAAGTTTAAATACAAAAAAAATTGACAATACAATTGCAAATCCCACAGGACAGTGCTAGAGGACGCTGTCCAATGTGCCTGCAAAGAAAGCTGATGAATTTAGAGATTTTTAAATTATAAAAGTAGCACATGATTTTTATAAATCCGTAACTTTTTTCTTCAGACACTCCTGTATCAGTCATGTCCCCATCCCACTACCCACGAGTAATCAGTTAGTATTTTTAGTACGTGTCTTTCCAGACTTAGTTCCACGTACAGTTGACCCTTGAACACCACAGATTTGAACACTGCGCAGGTCAACTTATACACGGCTTTTTTCAATAAATACTGTAAATGTTTTCTCTTCCTTATGATTTCTTAATAACCTCTCTAATTTACTTTATTGTAAGAACAGTATATAATACATACAACATACAAAATATGTGCCCATCAGTAAGGCTTCCAGTCAACAGCAGGTTATTATTAGTTAAGTTTGACGAGAGTCAAGTTATACGTGGATTTTTGACAGCCCAGGGTCAAGCATCCCTAACCCCTGCATTGTCCAAGGGTCGATCATATATAGTGTTTATATACATACACTCACAACTCACACAGCCACACACATCTCCTCTTTTCTATTCTCTGGTATGTCATGGAAACCCATCCATGTCAGTACATAATCTATCTCATTCTTTTTAATAGCTGCATGGAATTCCATATTATGGACAGACCATAATTTATTCAGTCATATCCCAACTGATGTACATTTAAATTGTTTACAATTTTTCAATATTACCATCAATGCGGCACTGTTTATTTCTGAGTATTACCATAGCATGGATTCCTAGAAGTGAAACTGCAGGGTGAAATTACATTACCATGAAAAAAAATTGACTGGCAGTACCACACTGAACCCCAATGTTCTGAACCTTTATGATTCGAAGTGGGGATAAAGTGCTCTTTTAAAGTTTCCAGTAGCTTTTCTGTTTCTCAAGAAGTGGAGGCGGAATTTGCCTTTGAGGACAGATTGATCTTTTGTTTGGGGGGAAAACACTTTAATGAGCCTTTGGTTGTGCCAAAGGAAAATCAAGATTGTGCTCTGGAATAGACAAAGACAAAGAGGAGCCTCAAATGTTCTCTCCGCATAGTCACAGAAAAGGTGGTTCTCCTGTGGGCAGAGTTGCAGGTTCTCGGGTCTTGTCCTAACACCTATGTGACACTCCATCTTCCTCTAGGAATAGCTACCTCTACACTTGACCCCTCTGCATCCCCCTACTTGATAACTTCAGGCCAAACCTCCCTGTTATTGTAAATGACACCTCCCTTCCCGCCCCCTACCTTTCCCCAGGGCACAACCAGTATTTCTTCCTAATTAAGCGCATCGATTTCTAACTCATCTCCTTGCCTCACTGTTGATCTCACATCTTTGTTTTCTTTCTTGCCCTGGTGTAGATCACACGGTGTCATCTCTGCTTGGGACCACTGCTGCAATTGCCCAAACTGGTCACCTGCCCCCCAGCTGTCCAAACTCCAGTACGGCTTAGATTCTTTTCTTGTTAAAGATTTTATTTATTTATTTTTAGAGAGAGGGGAAGGGAAGGAGAAAGAGAGGCAGAGGAAGACGGATGTGTGAGAGAAACATCCATCAGTTTCCTCGCGCACATTCCCTACCTGGGACCTGGCCCCCAGCCCAGGCATGTGCCCTGACCCGGAATCCAACCGGTGACCTTTCAGTCTGCGGGAACGACGCCCAACCTACTGAGCCACCCACACCTCTCTTTTTGTCTAAGCCCCACAGCCCCCAGTATAAGTAGCCCTTGCTTTTACAGCATCCAAACCAGCTAGCGCCCTAGCCTTCTCTACTCAAGTATGTCTGACATAATTATTAGACGACACCATTCAAGAGAAAATTCTTGGGTTGAGGGACATCTCTTTGGCCAGCTGATCCTAGTTTTGGTATCTAAAACAGCATAAAACACAATGGGTTTTCTGTTTCATAACAGTATGAAAGAACAGTTTAAAGAAGGTCAAAGACTAGGAAAGCCTGCCGCAGGTTTCTTATAAAACTGACCAGAAGGTGAAGTGTATATGTGTGTGTATGTGTGTGCATGTCTGGGGGTGGGGAGGTGATAGAAGGTTGGGGGCCAGATTATAAGAGTTTGAGATAGAACTTTTCTTACTAAGCTATGGGAACCACTCAAGTGTTTAAACAGGAAAGTCATACAATTAGAACTAAGTTTGGGGGGGAGATTACTCTGAGGATGTACTATAGAAAGGAGGACAGAGATAAAGATAACAGAGACCAGGGACCTATTCCACTATAGAAAATGACTTCAAATGCCTGACATAGTATGGGGGCAACTGAGAACAGAAAGGAGAGACAAGAATCAAGAAATATGTCGGATCTAGAAACAGGCAAAATTTTACATCTGATTGGATGTAGGGTGAGAAAGGACCAGAAGCAACTTCTGAGGTTTTTCCTGAAAGACCAGGAAAAGGTGGGCTAACATCAGACTAATAGAGAATGGCCATCATGTCCTTGAAATAAGTTCTCTCTTCCACAGGCTAAATATTGTTACTTCCTTAATCATGCTTCGTCTAACGTAGTTTCCAGACCCTCCACTGCCTCTCCCCTTTAACGTCTAGTGCCCAGCCTTTGTGGTGATGTCATTTCCTTTACAAAACTATTAGCTCCTTGATGTGGTTTTTGGTTCCTTCTCAAAATTTAGCATGGCAACCTGCACCCCTCTTGAGTCAATAAACTTTTGTTGAACGTGCTAACTTGCCATAAAGACCCAATAGGACAAACCTGGGCACTGTGATTCTCAGGTGCTGGTTCCTCAGGAAGTAGCATAAGAAAAAAAAAAGAATACAAAACTTTCTCCTTCCACCCACCCCCAAAATGCTAAAAACCGATCAACAAAAGAAAAACCACAACCCACTTCTGCAAAACACTGACATGTCAGAGGTTTCAAGCTCTACTTAATAGCCCAATAAAGTATCAAAAGGGCCTGAAACTACAGTGTTCACTAATAAAAACTAGAAAACTCACGCAAGCCTCCAAATCCATTTCCCCTCTAAGACTCTGCTCTCAAATCCATCTACCTTCCTACTGACAGAAAAATTCTTTCATCGCCATCCATTTCTAAAGTAAACGTGACATTTGTCATTAATTTGGAAAAGCTGAAAGGGACTCAGGTTCTCAACCCACAGCGAGTTTATTTGGTCCTATTTAATTATGGGTAGGAAAATGTTGTAGAGACAGGAAACCAGTGATAGCAACAAACAGTATTTTGTGTGCAGTATAGATTACCAATGATTTGGATGAAGATATAAAAGGGAAATGCTACAAAATAAAATGAAAGCCATGCCTATCAAATTGGGAGATGACAACAAAGCTGGAGAGACAACTGGATGACAGACTTCAGACACAGACTGTGACAGATAGAAACAATGGGAAGACTCGAGTAAAGTAAAAAAGAGAAATGTAATTTCCCGACCTTGCATCCCCACACAAATACCTAGTACAGAAGACAGGCCTGAATAATAGCACATGTCTTAGTTGGCTTATAAACTCAAAAGAAGTCAATAGCTGCCCAAAGGCTCATTTGTTCTCACGGAAGTACCGGTATTCCACTCCCAAACTCACATAGCCCTCATGTGCCGTTGCGGAGCTTGCCCTGAGCTCAAAGCAATTGTCCATTGTGAAAATGTGCAGAAGTCTGGTGGAAATGAAGTGAGAGAGTCACAGATTTGGATGAGTATGAATTGTGTTTTAGGTTTCTATAGTTGTCTTTGGAGGGCAAACCCTCAGGATGCATCTGAATTACAAGTATGTGTCCCAACAGTATAACCCACGTTTTCAAAAGAAATGATGGAAATGAAAGAAAAATGGATATGCATATGAATCACCAGATAGCACACCATTTCTAGGAACCACAAACTTGTCTCTATAAAAACAATATGAAGTCCTGACTGAGGTGGCTCAGTGGGTTGAGCACCGGCCTGAGAAACAAAGGATTGCCAGTCCGATTCCCAGTCAGAGCACATGCCTAGGTTGAGGGTCAGGTACCCAGCTTGGGGCATGCGAGAGGCAACCACACATTGATGTTTCTCTCTCTCTCTTTTTCCCTCTTTTTCTCAAAAAGAAATAAATAAATCTTAAAAAAAAAAACAATATGAAGCCTCTCTCTTGGATTAGTTTCTAATTTTGGGGCCCACCATTGAAAGACAATGGCACCCCTAAAACTGACAATTTCTCTGGTTCCTTGTAATTTTGGCATAATTATGATTTTATGACCAAATCAAGGAGGTCCGTAAGTTATCAAACCTAGGACTAGTCTACTTTTTTAATATGATCTGCAAGAGGGAAATCTTCATACCTGCAAAGAATCCTAAACTCTTTGAAGGCAAAAAATACCAAATCAATAGGCATAGATTGCAAAAAAAATTTCTAAAGGCCACACATTGCTACTTCCTTAATCAGTCCTCATCTAACACAAACAAAGGGTGGGCAGAAGAGTGACAAACAGGGCTCAATATGGGTGGCAAATAGTATTTGAAGAAAAATAATCTCAGCTCTACTTTTAGAACAGTGGGCTTGGAACTATGGTGGACCCAGAACAGAAACCTTGGTGTCACTGTTCTGGTCCCTGCGCTGTCACAGTACGCTTCCTCAGCCATACACAGCCTGGGTTCTGGGTGAGTGTTCTGATACCAAGAATGAAATAGAAACCAAGACACGCCAGATTAGTGTGACATAAAAGATGCCAGTTTATTCCTATTGACTGGATGTTTCTGTCCCCCCGAAGAGCTTACTGGAGATGCAGGAAGAACTACTGGGTGAAAGGACTATAATACAGGGTCCAGCAGAAGTGACGCCTGCTTGAGTGTGGTTGGCAGGGTAATAACATGGGTGTAATAATTTATAGTATTAATTCAAACATTTCACCTAAAATGTCATATGCTGCGCTTGAGTGTGATACTGTTATGTCACAGAATTACATACTTATGATTTTGTAATAAAAGGGTTTGTGCTAAAATGGGGCGTTATTTGTGCAGGACCCTGGATATAAAGATTTCAGAACACTCAGCCACCTGCTGTGAAGTGAGTAGAATGAAAAATGCTTTGATCTCATATCAAGCTAACAAGTTATCCACAGGACTTGATATTGGTCCTTCTCACCTGTTCCAGATCACCCAGCAGATCAGTGTGAATGCCTCAAATAGGACCTTTTCTCTATTGCAAAGGAGTTCCATACAGCATATTCACATGCGAGATTCACAAAGCCTTTAGCTCCTTTAACCCATTAGCCAAAGCATGTGTAAGAACCACCCCAAGACAAAACGCTTCATCCAGAAAGCATGAGAATGGAGACAGAACTGTACCTTTTTCCCTGCTCTCAAGGTAGTGGGTACTCTTGTTCATAACAATCTCTTCCACCAAACAGAGATGCTGCAATATAGTGACTGAAACGCAACATCTTATGACTAAGTTCGCTAACTAGAGTTAGTGTAACTAATTTCTCTGTTTTATCACATCAAGGGAAAGGCTAGATTCACATGTTCTTCACAGCAGTCACCGCAACAGGGTCACCAAGTCCCTGACAGCCTTGGTTGGGGTATCAACTGAATCTCTTTTGAGTACAGTTCCTGTGGAAGGAACCCAAAAAATGGGACTTAGAAAAAGACTCTTCTTGTCATTTGTCCAAACATCTGTGATCATTTCTCATTAACTGTTAATCCCAGAGTAAAATATTACAGAACAGAATAAGAAATACCGAATCCAAATTCTGTGTGTGTGTGTGTGTGTGTGTGTGCGCGCGTTATAAAGGTGGCACTTTGAAACTGCAGGGAAATGGATTATTTAATAAATAGTACTGAGGTGATTCATTAAACATAAGCAAAAATGAACCAAAAAAAATATATAGTAGTATCCTACCTTATCTCATAAATTCCAGGCAGGGAAAAGTTTTAAATGCAAAACAAAAACATTAAATAACTAGAATAAAGAAATGATGGATATTTATTTGCTCCCAGGCTAGGGCAGCCCCTTCCAAACCCATGGGCAGAGGCAAAATACACAAAAGAAAACACTGGGAGACTTGACAACATAAAATCATAAAGTAAAAAAGCAAACTGCAAACTGGGAAAAATCTTTGCAATATACATGACCAAAAATTAATATTCTACTACGTTAAAGCTTTTTCACATGAATTAGAACTGATGACCACACTTCGATAGGGAAATGGGGAAAGGGAATTCACAATGAATGACACAAATACACATACATGTTCAATTTGATCGTTAACAAAAGAAATATAAATTGAATATTAAATAACATTTTCACGTATCAAATTTGGAAAGATTTTAAAAAATAATACTGCATGTTATCAAGGATCTTATAATACACACTCTTACACTGTTGGTGGAGGTGGAGACCAATTTAACAAAATATGCCAAAAGTCTTAAACATATTCATACCCTTTGGCCCGATAATTCCACTCCAAGTAATCCATTCTGAGGAAACAATCACAGAGTCCCAAAAAGCCTCACACAAGAATATCCATCAAAGAGCTATTTATAAGAGCCAAAAAAATTGGGAATACCTAAATGTCCACCAATAAAGGAATAGTTCCATGATTATGGCACACACAATGCAGTATTATTTAATTATTAAAAGCCATTTTAATCACGGCATATGTTAAGTTTAAGAAAAAAAGATATAAAACTGTTTAAATACAAAGACCCCAGTCTTGAAAGAGATACATCATATATTATGTGATATGCTATAAAAGTTTGGAGGGAAATACACACACACACAGCAGTTATTTCTGGAGGTGATTACAGGTGATGTGAAATTTTTCTTTACTTCACATTTTTCTGTATTTTCCCATTTTCTACAAATCTAAATGTAATACTTTTCTATCCAGGGAAAAACAAATACAATTTGAGAGGAGTGGGGGGAGGCAAAATGAACCGGACAGGCCCAAGGACAAGGCCAATAAACACATACACTGGAAACTCCTCTCCACACTGCTCCTGGCTCGTTCAGAATTTTCATCTGGGGCTGACCATTCAACCAATTTCACTTCAATGTATTACCACCATTGTCACCTGGTCATCTGATCCAAGGGTGGACCAAAGAAGCCTTGCAGTGCCTTCATGGAATCTAAACGTACCACATCTACCATATTTCCCTGATCTACCAGTCCAGGAACCCCGTCCATCAAGGCAATCTGGCCAGTCTCACGTGACTTGTTCGACCTTGGTGAACCGATACTGGTTCCTGTGCTTACCACTTCTTTCAGTGTTTACAAACAAGTCCTAATAATCTAATCTGGATTTGCAAAATTCTCTTTATCCTTTTTGAAAATCTGACGGACATGCATCCAGATCCCTAATGTAAATATTTATACAAATTGTTAGTCGTCTTCTAGGAGCCTATTAAAAATGTTTGTAACTTAATTGCATCAAGTGGAAAAATCCCCAAATCTCTAGGTCCTTCGCTTTTTTAAGATACCTAATTTCATTGAAAAGTAAACAAAGGTCCATTTCAAGAGGATGAAAGCCTTATCACAGGGAAGGAAAGGACAAGATCCTTATTAAAGCAAGACTGTTATTAGCTCAAGATTGTGTGATTCAATAAGAGTCTAGGTACAAATAGGAATTTATAAACTGAATTCACAACTCACTTCAACTTATCTAACACAAAATTGTGGGAGAGAAGTCTAAAGCTTTAAACAAGGCAACAGTGTAAATAACAGGGTGAAGATTTCAACAAGCAACATATTCAAGTAAAAAGAAATCGTAAAAAGCTATAACTACATAAGAAATAATTCACTCTCATTGCCATGTGTTATTCTGATCATTCTACCCCATCAGGAGAACCAACGTTTTGCAGACACCAAAGCTCCTAGGATTTGCCCTGACTAGTGTGGCTCTGTTGGGCATCATCCCACAAAGCAAAAGGTCACCGGTTCAACTCCCAGTCCGCAAAAGGTCACCAGTTCAATTCCAGGGCCCAGTACAGGCCTGTGTTGCAGGCCTGGTACCTGGTCAGGGCATGTGCAAGAGGCAATTGATTGATGTTTGTCCCACACATTGATGTTACTATCCTCTTCTTTCTCCTTCCATTCCCCTCTCTCTAAGAATAAATAAATAAAATCTTTAAAATTAAAAAAAAAAAAAGTTCCTAGGATTTGCCTCAAAGCATCCAACATCTAACAAGGACAAGAAAACACCTGACGAGCTAGGTTTGGAATGCTTTGTCAACTCCAGCTACCATGTCCTTGGGCTACAGGGAAGACAGAAAAGGCCAAAGTTCAGCCCCAGGAGGCAAAAATGGAAAGAAGGTTAACATTTTTTTCTCTTCTAAGTTTACAAAACAGGGTGGGCCTAAAAGCATCCAGCCACTTTGGGAAAAAGCCTGGCAGTTCCTTGAAAATGTTAAGCTACTTTAGGACCCAACAATTCCACCCCTACGTATAATACCCAGAAGAATTGAAAACATATCACCACACAAAGACTTGCCCATGAACATTCCAACACTAGCCCAAAGGTGGACACAACCCAAAAGTTCATCCACCGATGAACGATTTAACAAAATGCGGTATATCCATAGCATGGAATATTATTGAGCCTTAAAAGGGAATGAAGTACTGCCACATGCTACAACATGGATGAACCTTAAAAACAGTATGCTAAATGAAAGAAGCCAGACACAAAAGACCGTATGTTGTATGATTCCAATTATATGAACTAGCCAGAAAAGATAACTTTATAGAAACATAAAGGTCAGTGGTTGCCCAGGGCCAGGGAGGGGAGCAACTGGGAGGGAAATGGGGAGTGACTGCTAATGGTTCAGGGTTCTTTTTAGGGTAAGAAGCATGTTCTACAATTGATTGTGGTGATAGTTGCACCACTGCGAACAATCTAGAAACCACTGAATTGTACACTTCAAATGGGTGAGTTGTAAGGTATGTGAATAAGCTGTTTAAAAAAAAAAAAAAGGCGAGCCCTATCATTTTTATCAGGTAAGCATTCCTGGCTGACGTTATCTACTCCCAATCCTTAAACCCCTCCAAGCTTAGCGAACACTGCAAAACTCCGTCCCTTATCCTCTCGGTTCCCTCTAATCATCTGAGTAATAACATAGTTGCCTTGCTCTAGTCTCAGGTCAATTTGGAAACTGTGAGAATCCAATCAGGGGACCAAGCAAAGCAAAACTGAATGACAGACAATAAGCACATTAAAAGGTGCTCAACGTCTTAGCCATCAGGGAAATGCAAGTAAAAACCACAGTAACACCCACCAGGATGGCTAGAATCAAACAGATTGGCATTAACAAGGGCTGGTGAGGATGTGGGCAAATCGGAACCTTCACACTGTTGGTGGGAATGTGAAATGGTGCAGCTACTATGGAAAACAGCTTGGGCGTTTCTCAAAGGGTTAAATACAGACTTGCCATATGATCCCGCCGGTATATATATATATATATATATATATATATATATATATATATATATATACACCCAGGAGAAATGAAAACAAATATCCATGCAGGAACTTGCATACAGATGTTCATAAGAGCATTCATTACACATAATAGCCAAAAAGTGGAAACAATGCAAATGCCCATCAACTGATGGATGATGGAGAGACAAAATGTGGTGTATCAATATAAAAGAATATTATTCAGCTATAAAAAGAAATGAAGTATTAATACATGCTACAATGTGGATGATCCTTGAAAACACTATGTTAAGTAAAAGTAGCCTGTCACAAAGTCCACAGTATATTATATGAAATGCCCAGAATAGGCAAATCCATAGAGGCAGGAAGTAGATTAGTGGTTGCTTAGTGCTGAGAGAGGTGGGGGCGGGTGACAATTAAATGGTGCAGTTTCTTTCTGGGGTGGTGAAAATGTTCTAAAATTGATTGCAGTGATGGTTGCACAATTCTGTGAACGTTCTAAACACCACTGAATTGCACCTTTAATGAGTGAATTGTAAGGTCATAAAAAAATGAATGACAAATACAACTCCATTTCACTTGAAGAAATTAGAAATGCCTACTTACTGCATTAATATTCTTAAGCTTGCACACATTTGCCATTAAGTTAAGCAAACCAACTCCCATTGTTGGCTTCTTCTGGGGTTCCTCCCACAATATTATTCCATGATCCTCTTCTTAAATTCACTTTTCTTTTGTGGGGGGGGTCTCCCTCAAGCTTTCAGCAGCCCCTCTACCTCCAGGTTCCTTCCGCCTTGGGTTGCAGGAGTTTGTGGCCATGAAGACTAAAGAGCTGACATTTGGGAGTGGATTTTACTCCACTGGCTAACAGCTTCTGGCCCCTGAGGAGCCTCAGAGCAGTATGTTTTGCTGTGCCCAGGTGTATTTGGGTGGGGAGAAGGGGAGGCTCACAGCTTCTCTCCTCAGGTGGCTGGTAGCTATTACCTAGTGGCAAAAGCCCTGGACTGGGAGTTGTCAGGAAATCTGACTCCGAATTTTGATTCTGCCCCTCATTGACTGTGTGACCTTGAGCAAGTCTCTCGACCTCTCCAAGATTCATTTTCCTCATCTGTATAATGGGCCCTGGCCGGTAGCTCAGCTGGTTAGAGCGCAGCCCCAATATGCCAAGGTGCCAGGTTCAATCCCCGGTTAGGGCACAGACAAGAATTGACCAATGAATGCATAAATAAGTGGAACACCAAATCAATGCATTTCTCTCTCTCTTTCAAAATCAATAATTTTTTTTTAAATGGGGATAATACTGCCTATCCCACAGGGCTATCCTGAAGGTGCTTACAAAGCCGTATGGACCATAGATACACTCAATATTTCAATTCAACCAAGCAAGTGCTCTGGCTAGGTGCTGGAGGCACAAAGATAAATACAATACTTGGGTACCTTCGACTTGTTCAGAATAGAAATGCTGTTAACAGGAATTCATTTTCTTCCTTCCCTACTTTAGCCTTCTTATAGGATGGAAACAGACATTCCAGGACTTTGACTCTCTGCCTTGATAAATTTCACCTCTGTTCCCAAGATCTCGCTGATAGGTGAACAGCTATGTTTACACCCTTCACTCTTAAACACGGGAGATGGAAAGGTTACTTAAATGTTATGGGGAAAATATCCCTGTTATGCTTTCAAGTTATTATGAACAGTGATCCTTAATTTCTAGGCCTTACCTGAAGATGTTTCCACAATGAAAGTCTGCTTATTTGGCACTTAAAAGAAAACTTGCATTCTCTCTCACTCCCTGTACCCCGAGGCTGTCTGGGTTTACATTCCAGTTGAAAAGACTGGTTACAAAGGATCAGTTCCCAGTTTAACTACCTTAGTGACCAATTTCTGGCTCACCTCCTGATTTGGGGTTCGAGTTCTACTCTATAAACAAAAGGGCTTTCCCGAAAAACAGTAGCTCAGTTTATAAACAGAGGCTAATACAAAGTAACTAAAGGGGAAAATGTAGGATCTAGCTTGAACATGATGGCCATCCTTCCCTTGGTGAAGCAATTGCACAAGTCACAGAAAAATAGTTTTCATTTTAGAATAAATTGGATAAGAGCCTTTGCCAAGAGCCAGTTGTTTAATATTTCAATTTGAATTTTAAGCAGGATTATACATGCCCAAGAACATCATGCTATTTTTAGCTAATAGGTAAGATTGCTGTGTCCACAACAGTTTGGAGCAATCAGGGGTAAAACTATGAAACAGTCTCTCTCACTGCGGTACCTTTATCACTTAGCACTTCTACTTCTACTTTAATATTTTCCAAAGCTTCATCATAAAAATATTTGTACCATACGAGGCACAGTACAAAGTTCAAATAGACAGCCACAGTTTCTATCTTCATTATGGGTTTAATCCACATGAAGCAAACCAGGTTAGAGCATTCCCACCCAGCTGCCATCCAGCCCCTAAGTGACCAGGGGAGATATAACATTACCCATCCAATAATTGCACCCTCTCTACACACTGAAAGGAGAGGGGTAGTGAAAATGTTCTAAAATTGACTGTGACCATGGATGCACAACTCTGTGAATGCACTAAAAGCTACTTGAGTTGTACACCTAAATGGTAGGAGAGTTCTATCTCAATTAAGCTGTTTAAAAGGGGAGCAGAATTGTTTTTACTCGGTTCTAATTAGTCAAAGCTATTTTTCAAAGTGATCATACTAAAGAGCATCTAGCTAGAGACTGTACTGATTTGGCAATGGTACCTCAGTGGCCACCATGAAGACCACGGCACTCTTTCCCTGCAAATTTGTCCTCCTTTCCCTCACTCTCTTTCCCCAGTTCCTTCCCACTTGTTCCTCTGCTCTAACTAGATCTTAGGTCTCTCAGGTAGCCCCAAGCACAACTGGTTCCAACTGGTGGACCTCAGGATTAAACCGATTGCTGACCCTTGGCAACCTTCCCTTCATGACCTTAGGCAAGTCACGTCCTTGTTCTCCTGTCGCTCTTCCAGTTTGCACAATGAGGGGTTGGTCTACGTAATCCTTCCCAGCTCCCACATTCCATGTGAAAAAAATACAAAGAATGAACACTTACTTAGGCAGTAACATGCGGTGTCTGCCATTTTAGCCAACAGGCATATATTTGCATTATTCATTTTGTGAATGCCCACGTGATATAATCTTCCAAAGAATAGTATTAAACATCCTTATAAAATGATGGACATGGAGTCAATATTTAAAAAAACTATCACTTTATCAAAGAAAACACAGAGCCAGACACACAGTGCTTGATAGTCCCTCTGGACTTGTCTCCAAGGGTCCATTTTCAAACGAGATTTTTTTTAAAAAACCTTTGCACGTTGGGGCCCTGTTGGATTTACCAAAGCAAAGAAAGAAGTAAGATTGGGGTGGCAGAGCTTTAACAGCAGTGCTCCAACTACATGTTAAGAGAGAAAGGCTTTGTTTAGCAAGTGGTAGAGAGACCTAACGTAAGAGAGCACCTCAACATACAGGACACTCTCAAAAATAGTCTCAGAGAGCAATGAACACTGCAGGAATCCTTTTACCCTGGACAACTTGCAGCCTTGTATGGAAACCAGTCACATTCTCCCCACAAAACTCACCAAAACATGTAGTCACCAGTTTCCAACATCCTACCACCAGACAAATTCACAGCATTGTTTCCATGTGCCCAACATCAGAGAGCAAAACCGAAAGAAACACATCAATTTCTCCTACACACACACACACACACACACACACACACACACACACACACACAAATATGCGAGAGAAACCATTTTCTTTGCAGAAACTGCACTATCAAAGTTGTGGGCATGAAATGGATAAATACCAGTTGCATATAAATCATATGGTTAGCTCTACACTAAGAAGCCAACAGCAAAGGCAGAAATCATAAAAAACAATAACCCTAAGGTGTGTTTCTGGTCTTCAAGCTCAACACCAAACATGGAAAGAAATGACCCGGTGTCCATCTGCATCTCTCTGTCCCATTACCTCAAACCAGACAGTTCTCCTGTTAGTTACCCCCTACACTTCAGTCCGGATGAAGAAAGGTTAGTGCAGGAGGGGGACGGCCCCTCTCTTTCCCTTCAGACTCTAGGCTAGAGGTACTGAACCAGAGTGGGGGGAGGGCGGAAAGGACAAAGGTAGGCGCTTTAGATCCCTCACCGCTCCCAGCCTCTCCCTCTCTCGTCACGGAACCGGCGCACCTGCCCGCGAGAGGTCCCGTCCTCCACCAATAAACCGGCCCACGGGGCCTAGGTGTCCGAAGAGCCAGGGCTCTGCAGCCCTAAGGAACAAAGGGCGGGCTAACAAAAGAGGAGGGGGAGGCGAAAGAAGTCGGTGGAAACAAAAGCAGGGGTGCGGGACCCTGTTGAGGCCAAGGCCGTCCAGGGTGTTCCCGGAGGCAGCCAGGTTTGGTATATTCGTGAGTGTGGGGGAGGAGCGCTTTAGAAAATTCCTCTGAGCTTGGGGATTAGGGAGCTGCTGCGGGAGGGCCGAGGCCCTGGAGTGAGAAAGTGGACAGAGCCGGTGGGCTAGGAGAGGTGATGGCAAAGAGATGCCGCAGACAGTGACTAGGAACCGGAGGTGGGGGCGCTCCCTGGGCCCGGGAGGGACCCCCAGGAGGGTCTCCAGGCTGCGCCCGCAGGGACTAGAGAAGAGCGCAGAATGGGGGGGGGCGCAGTGTTGGGAAAGAGAATCTGAGAACAGAACCGTAGAGAGGCTCGGGCGGACGGGGAGGGGGTCTGACCCCCTCCCCGTCCGCCCCACCTCACCTGGCGCTGGGTCCGAGTCCAGGTCTAGTGCTGAGAAAGCGCCAGCTCCTCCGGCCGCCCCTCCGTCCCGCGCGGGAGACCACGGACACAAAGCGGGGCGCGCTGGAGGAGGGGGGAGGGAGACGGCAGGGAGGAGGAGGAGACGCCTGAGGCGCTCGAGGGGGGGGAAGGACGGGCGCCGCCTGGGTCAGGGGGCGGGGCGTGCGGTTGGAGGCCGCGCTTGGCCAGCCAATGGCCACCCCGCCGGCCGGCTGGCTGGGGCGCGCCAGCCCGCAGCTCACCTCGGCACCTGGGCCTCTGCTAGTCCCAGCCAATCAAATGCCTTTATTTGCATAACCGGCCCCGCCCACCCGCCCCAGCCAGGGGACTGCTCCCTGAGAACACAAAGAAGGCCCCTTGTAGGGGGAGGGGGATTCACTCCCGATTCCTCACCACGAGGGCTTGGCATCACCTTTTCGGCGCATTTGTTGGTCTTTCATGGTCACCCTGATATGGGGCTGGGTGAAGTGGAGGGTCATAGAGCTTTGGCCCAAGATGTCTTTTAAGAGGTCGGATATTGTCTCCCTGAGGTCCTTCTGACCAAGTTATCCTCCTGTTCCAGGGCACACAGTTTCTCGTCTTCGCCTCTGAGTCCTCCGCGCCCCTCTTCCAACCCCCTCCCCTTTTTTCCGCCGCCCCGTCTCTGGGCTTCTTCCCGTAGGCTGCTGCCCACTACTGGCCTTCTGCTACACTGCATCCCTGATCAGCAGGCTCTGAGCACAGCCTCGATAGATGCTTCCGACTTGCCTGCCCAAACCTACCCCTGTCCAGAAGGAAACCGAAAGAGCAAGAGGTTACTGCACTAAGCTAGAAGGGACCCGGTCAAGTGGCTTTGTTACCTACGACGGTAAAAAACCGACACTTAGCAGAAATCTATACTCAAATCATTTTGCCCCACCTTCCTTCTCCTACCTTCGGGTCTGTACTGGGCCACAATGGTGACTGACTGGCCGGCCCGTTTCAGAGCAGCTGCAGCCTGCTCATGAGTTGCATTCCTCAGGTTGACGCCATTCACCTGTTGAAAGAGGAGCTGTGAGCCACCTCAACAGCAAGAAAGGGAGTCCTCTGTCCTAGCAGTTAGGAGTAGATGGGTACCCCATCCCTAAGCCCACTCAGATGCCTTTCTCAACATCCAGTCCTTGTCCCCAAGGGGACACCTAAGGGATATGGCATCTCTAGCATCGTAATTATCTTTAAAGGGTCAAATGCCAACCAGGGTTAAGATCCAAGATACATTCATTTCCTCCTCAAGGACAAGTCTGGTCTTGGTCCCTGTCCCTCACTAAGGACATCCATAAAGAAGACATACGTTTTCCGCAGCTCTTAGCCCTTCCCCCCTCTCAAGAAGCATTCCTTGGAGAAGGCAGGGTCTCCCCTCCTCCCTTCAGACTGGCACAACTCTCATCCTCCCACCTCGCCTTTGTCTCCTCACCGATAAGATCCGGTCTCCCCTTCGCAGCTCCCCACTCAGGTCAGCTGGGCCTCCTGCCAGGATGAAGGAGACAAAAATGCCTTCTCCATCCTCTCCTCCCACGATGTTGAAGCCCAGGCCTGTGGAGCCTTTGTGCAGGATGATCTTGCGGGGCTCTCTGGTGGGAAAGCAGTAAAAGGGTCAGGCAGGACAAGGTAGATACTAACTGGTGTCCCTATGAGGGCCAGCCTGGAACAAGTCCCTCCCATATCACTGGAGAAGGACTTGGGTCTGTATGTATGACACCCTGTTCCTCCCTTTCTCTCCTGGAACCTGCTTGGCTGCTGTTTTCTGCCAGGTGCCAAGTTTCAGTTCCTCTTCCCTCCCTGATTCCCGAGGGCTTGGAGTGCGCTTCCCGGTGGATAGTCCCTCTCCTCTCTCAGATCCCCAAAGCCTTAGCCTGGGCCCTTGATGCCATAGCTCAGCGCCCACTCACTGCTCTTCTTCCTCCCCAGACTCTCCTATCCTACCAACTGGTGTGATGGAGCCTGGGCCACAAAAGGCAAATTAGTTAAGGGCAGTGGAATCACCCTGGGGTTGATTGTAGTCTCCATCCACAAAACGTTCATATTTACTTTCCCCATGCGCCTCTGCTGTCTCAAAATCCCTCCCCCACTCCACAACGACCCATCCTACCTTCCCCCAACAACAGATGTGGTCACCAGCTACTACTATGCACCCTTGCTAGGTGATGTGGGAGACAGAGATAAATAACTCTCAGGTCCCCAAAAGAGGTTTAGGAGCCTAACTGAAGAGAGGGAACAAACACAGGAGAACCAGGACTACAATTAACCATGCGTAAGAAATTCCTCAGGAAATGGTCACAGCGGCATTAGGTGAAGGCAACAGCCACTCAGGTATATCCATCCCCCGGGGCTCCCAGCACACTTTCCCTGCCCACCGCCTTCACTTTCAAGCATCTTTTCATCAGAGGAGCCTCTGGGTCTCAGCCTGAAACTTTCTCCCTGAGCCCCGGATGCTCTTGCCAGAAGCCCTCCTCTCCTCCTACCTGGCATCCCCTCCAGGTCGTAGGGAGCGGAGCGGCCAGGCCCACCTCTGCGAAGCCCTCCTCCAGGCCGAGGCCGAGGCCGAGCCGAAGCCCTGAGCCAAACCAGAGCCCGAGAACTTGCGTGCCCTCTCCATGGCTCCCGCGGCTCTCCCCCGTCTGCCTATCCTTCCGGCCCTACTGCAGCCAGCCCAGCAGCCTACCAAGCCCCACCCCACGGCAAACCTGTCCCCCGGAACCCCGGCAGGCCCGACCAGTTCCACCGCAGCCGCCGCCAGAGTGGGGCGGGGCCGGTCCCTACGAAGCCACCCGGCCCCGCCAACCTCCCCGCGTCCCGCCAACCCCACCGGCTGCACGGCTTTCCTCTGCAATTCGGAATGACTGCGGCAGAGGGGGCGGCAACTGCCTCAGGGCAGGAACCCCCGCAGCCTCCACCTCCTCGGCCCCCCAAACACTCCACCCCACCCTTTCTCGGCACTTTGGATTGGGGCCACACAGTTGGCACTCCCCCTGATGGTAGAACTTGTCCCTGCAGCCACTTCTATCCCTCCCTAGGGCCCCAGGGGCTGAGAGAGGGCCTCAGACCCCCAAAACGGGAGCGATGAGGACCTTGTCCTCTCCTTTGCCATACTACACTAGGCCTGTGGGCGGCCAGAGTCGGATTCCTCCTGGCCCCTCCCCAACGCAGGGGGCGGGGGTCTCACCTGGTGAAGTCCTCCTCGACCAGCATGTGCCTGGGGATAGGAGAGTAGCGGGCTGGGGGAACCTGAGGAGGAGCAGGGTAGCTGACCTTGCTCTCCACAGTCCCGAGATAACCCAGGCTGGAATTATGGCTTATGTGGTTGTCAGCCAAGGCAGTAAAAGCTGAAATCAAGAAAGGGAGAGAACATTTCAGACACCGCTCCACCTAAGTACCCTCCTCTCCTCCCCAAGGACCTTCCCACACAGCCCCCCTCAGATGCACCTCGGCACCAAGGGGTGCTGATTTCTCAGGCCTTCCCCCCTCCACCGAACCCCCCAGGGTTCCTCCTCCACAGCCCCTTTCTGAATCCCGGGCTCACTCCTGTGAGTCTTAGAAAGAGCTAAAGTCAAGGCAGTCTACAAAGAAAGGCATGACTGGAGGTGTGACTAATAATAATCCCTCACATCTCTGTAGCCTAATACAGTTTTCCAAGGGCTTGCTCGTCCCTGCTCTCATTTGATCCTTGCAGCAGGCCTATGAGGAAGGCAGCACATATAGCATTAGCTCCTTTTTGCCAAAGAGGAAACCAAAGACAGGTGAAAGGGACTTGTCCAAGGGCACCAGCTATAAGGGGACAGAGCTGGGGTCTGGAGTTAGTTCTCCTGAGCACTAGTCCTCTGCACTCTCTCTCTCTGTCTGTCTCTCTCTCTCTTTTAACAAGGGGCATGAACTTCTTCCCTTCTAGGAACCAGGGGCTAGGGCTTCAGCCCAGGGACAGGACACACAAGTACGTACTGCTGGCGTAGTCAGGGGGTGCATACATGTCGTTGAGGTGAAGGCTGCCTGGCTTGGCCACCTTCAGATAGACCATATCAGAGGTGTTCTTGAGCGAGGCCACAGCTTCCTCGTGCCTCACATCCTGCAGGTTGGTGTTGTTCACCTAGGAGAGGAGAGGCCTTCAGGCTAGCCCTTGGGAGAAGGCAGGGCCTCTCCGGCACTCCTGTGAGGGCCCCTTTCAGCGGAGTGCAATGGTGGCCTCAGAGAGACCCAAGCATACTGAAGCCTGAGATAGGGGTGGGGCAGGTAAGGGACTCCCAGCCATGGACAGAATTAGGGCCCTGGTATGTGGCACACCCAATTCCAAGGATGCTCTTAGAGCGCCCCACAATGCCTAGTCCCCAAGTGAGGTTCAGGTGGAGTGAGAGGCTACTGGAGCTCCCCCTCCCCACACTCCCGCCTGGGCATCCCCGTGAAAGCTGTCTCACCGCCAGCAGCCGGTCCCCGATCTGTAGGCGGCCATCCTTCTGAGCAGCACCCCCCTCGATGATCTTGGTGATGTAGATGCTGTTGTCTCCCGGGATATGCTGGTTGCCAATGCCCCCGGCAATGCTGAAACCCAGGCCTGGGCGGGAGCCAGCAGGCAGTGGGAGAGGACCACAGGAGAAGTTAGAGTGCTCAGTGAATCCCAAACCCGACCGCTGCTCCCAGCCAACACACTCACCCTAAGGGAGCGCCCCCCGCCCAGGGGTCCCAAACACTAGGCTGCCGTCCCCAGGCCAGCAAGGGTGAGACATGAGGCGGAGAGAGAAGGCTCCAAGTTGGAATGGGGAGTCAGGCAAGGAGTAAGGCTGTTCCCTTCCATTTCCTACAGGGCCCACCAGAGACCTCTGGCCAGAGCACAGGAACCCAGAGGGCCGCACCTTTGGGCCCTTTGAGCAGGTTGACCTCCATGATAGTCTCAGGTGGGGGCTGTCGCCTCCGCACCACCAACCGCACCACAGGGCCCGCCTCCTTCAGCGCCTCCACAGCCCGGCTGTGCACCACCTCCGACACGTCCACCTCATTCACCCGCAGCACACAGTCATTCACCCTGTGGGGGAAGCCCAAGAGGCATGACACGGCACCACCACCCCTCCATCCCCTCCCCTGCTTCTTCCTGCTCCCCTCCCCTGCCCACCCCTCCTCCTCCCTCTCCCCGCCCCTCCTCTCAGGTGGAACGGAAGGGTCATCCTGCAGGGCGGCCCTCCTCCGCTCCTCTCCATCCTGCCCCTGCCGCCCCCAGCCCTGCTTCCAGGCCACCTCACCCCAGCCTCCCATCCATGGCAGCTGCTCCACCAGGGATGATCTTGGTAATGAAGATGCCAGGGTCATCGGGGACATGGGGGTTGTCAATGCCGCCTGCGATGCTGAAGCCCAGGCCAGAATTGCCCTGCGGAAAGGAGTGCAGGGGCATAGTCTGCTCACTCAGAGGGCACAAAGGAGGACTCCTGGCCCCCCGCCTCCCCCTACCACCCAGAGCAGGCGCTCCAGGCCTGAGAAGGGGCCAGGGCAAACTAGGGAACATGCGTCAGAAATCTGGTAGCTTCGCACGCAGCCTGTGCTGATCATTTTGGCGTAGAGGCCTCAGCCAAGCCATCCCCTCCCCAATTCCCCAGGCTTCAGTGAGCAAGGTCAATTAATATTTGTTAGTCGGTTGCTTGATTGATGCAGCCATGCGGCCTCGGAGGGCCTCTGTGTCCCCATCCTCTTCATGCGGGTCCCCCTCTGAGTCTTAAAA
This sequence comes from Pteronotus mesoamericanus, assembly GCF_021234165.1. Taxonomy (NCBI): domain Eukaryota; kingdom Metazoa; phylum Chordata; class Mammalia; order Chiroptera; family Mormoopidae; genus Pteronotus; species Pteronotus mesoamericanus. Next base: position 4,667,087 of record NW_026555108.1, on the reverse strand, counting down.
CTGAGGTTCAAGGCCCACCCCTCCCCCTGGCTCAATCCCTCCCCTCCCCCTTGTCCCGCCCCGCTGACGGACTCACCCGCTCAAGTACTATCTCCTCATACTTGAACAAGCCATCACTGCCGTTCACCTAGGGGGAGACACAGGCCGATCCCTCAGTGCCCCTGCCACCTCCCAGCCACCTGCCTCCTGGTCAGCCTGCTCCTCCCTTCCCCCCACAGACAAGGGAAGCCCAAATGGACCCCAGGACACCTATTGGCCACAGATGGGGACAGGCTAACCCTGAGGAAGCCACCCACCGCCCCTTTGCTTCCAGCCATATCAGGCTAAACCCAACTGCTCCTGGAGCCCAGGTCAGTGGTCTGGGACTGGGCCAGTCCATGGTGCACACAGCGAGAGGCTGGGCTCCCAGGCCTTGTGGTCCACTAGCAGGGGTGCAGGGCTGGCCTGAGGGGGGTGGCAGAAGCGGAAGGTGGCAGGTAAAGCACACCACACCGAGCACCCGTGCGGGTACCGGGACCTGGGCAGGGACCTGGGCCACAGCTCTCCACAGTGGGGATGGCAGACTCCCACTATGTAAGAGGGAGAAAGACAGCAGGTACCGTCTTGTCCAACCTCCCTCATGTAACACATGGTGACACTGAGTTCCATGGAGGACACGGGTTGTGCCTAAGGGTGTGCTGGGAGTTAGTGGCAGAGCAGGGGCTAGAACCTGGCTCTCTAGGTACTTTTTTGATTAAAGCAAGCTGCCAAGGCCACCGATGTTTTGGCCGCTCACCCTCTTCCCCAGCAGGGACAAAGGAAAGTTGCCTTTGGAGGACCTCATGAACCCTCGTCCTATGTCTCCTCCTGTGTCCCCAGGAGCCCAATTCTTCACACAAGCAGAAGGAGTCAAAGTCCTAATCCACTTTCTACCAAGGAGTGTTTAATCTTGAACCCTTTGTGCTTCCCAGCAGAAAGAGCCAGGGGAGAATCCCCAGGAGTCAGAAGCAGAATGGACAAGCTTCCCCATGAGGGAGAAGCTGATGACCATGGGCTGATTGGCAGCAGAATCCACGGCCTTCGACATGCAAGTAGCCACGAGAGGAAACGCAAGGGCAGGGGACGGAAACACAGGGTTGGTCTGAGCAGGCCGCAGAGGTGGCCTCCCAGACAGGACATACTTGTGGCCATTGTCGGGGGGGGGGGGTGGAATGTAATTCTGGACAGACAAGTAGCACCTACTTCCAGGCTCTCGCTCTCAGCATCCCCCCAAACGGAGGAGCCCTCTTGCCTTTCCCTGCAGGTAACCTGACACCCCTCCCCCACCTTTCTTTGGCTGTGTTGCCTCTTTCCTTACCCCTCTGAAGAGGGGAACTGGGAACCCAGGGTGGGGGCTCCTCCACACGCCCTGCTCTGCTTCCCCCTCCCCCCTCTGCCCCCCACACCCTTGGCTTTGAGAAGCACAGAGGAGGACTGGGGAGAGGGCTGGCTAGTCATGCCCCCACCTTTTCTGGGCCTGGCCTCGGCCCTAAGAGTTAGTGGGAGGACTCCAGCTGCAGCCCTGCTCTGCTCCCTGATCCCAGGAGGAACTGATGGCTCTTCAGAGTCCCCAGACCAACACAGCTGCCTCAAGTACCAGGCGACAGAAACACAGGGGAGAGGACACCCCTGCAGCTCTTGCATGCATCTGGGGTACTGTGTGTGCCCACATGTGATAAGCCACTGCTTCAAGCCCAGCTCCAGCGAGATCCAGATGCTCCAGCATCCACTGGTCCACCGCTCACTGCCCCCCTCAGGGACCCTGCACCCCGGCGCCAGGAGCCATCCAGCGATCACCCCCGGCAAAGGGATCTTGGCCAACTGGCCCAGCCTTGGAACTGTCACCCAGATCCCAGTTGAGCAGGGCAAGTGTGAGAGAGTGTTTGCAAGGGCAGGGCCCCAGGACGAGAGACAGGAGGACTCACTGGAGAAGGCAAGGGGCCAAGGCAAGGGACACAGGAAAGAGTAGGTGTGGACAGACAGAAGGCCAGAACCAAGGACTTCTCTCTCCAGGAAGTCCCCACCTTTACTTCTGAGTGAGAGCACATCCTATCCCCAGAGGAGGACAGAGGCGGCCAGAATGGTCACTGGCTTGGGGCAGTCGGCACCTGCTCTCGACAGCAAAACCTCCTCCTCTCTCCCTACCCTGGGGGCTGCAGAGCCAAATAGGCAGGCAGGCCCTCCGCCATGCGTGCCAGGGACCTGGCTCTGCCGGCCCAGCCTCCATTTTGCTGCTTCTCCCACAGATGCTCCTTCCATTTTCTAAGCTGGCAGTTTAGGCTGGGAGTGGAAGCCGGAGTTGTGCCCGGCACCCAGGGGTTCCCAAGCTGTGCCAAGTCAGGCCTGGGGGGCCAAGTTCTCCCACATCCGGGGGTCCCCAAGGGGACCTGCCCCACTGGGGCTGGCCCTTGCCCTGGGGCAGCCGCCCCTTGCCTGGGCCCAGGCACCATGCCTGTTCTGGAGCGAGGAAGCTCGCCTCAGTCCCCCCCAGCCCCCACCCCCAGCACACACACACTTCAGAGCTGCTTGGACAAAAGAGTCCGTCCTTCTCAGCAGCCTCTCAGCCTTGCTTGGGACGTGTCTCTTTCCTCCTCCCCCTCCCCTCCCTTGCCTGTCAAGCACCTCTCAGCAGGGACACCACACACACGCACAGGCACATGCGTGCACACTTGCAGCCACATGCTCACACACATATCCATGTAGCCACACACATTGGCAAACACGGCCATCCCTGCAGCCTCATCTCCAGAAACACCTCCACGTTCAGAGAGACATTCTCACACGTCCATGTGCACATTCACACACAAAGGGACTGGGACGGAGGGGGACTCATGGCATCGAGGGATGAAGCTCAGCGAGCCGGGCACATGGGCTCTACATAGATTCACAGGAGCTCCACTGCCTTCCTCCACACACCTCGACATGCACACACACACACACATGTCCCCCCTACGCAGAGCACCGTGCCCCCTCCTCCCCTCCTGTGGAGGCACACACCACACAGCCCCCGCAGAACCTCCCGCCCCCTGCCAGACACAGAGACACTGCTAAGCCCCGGCACTGAGACAAACCCGATCCCCCCACACAGGAAAATGTGCCCCTCCGCCATACCTTCACCCCTGACACACACAGCTCCTCCCAATCCCCTCCACCAAATGGAGACCCCCAAACAGACACACACGGAGAAGCACACATTTCCCACCGCCTCCCCAGCCCAGCTGCAATGCCAGGGCTTAGGGTCTGCTGGTTTGGAGCCCCAGGAATCCCTGCTGCACCCCAGGCCTCTAGGCCCCCACTTCCCAGCCACCCCCCGCCCCGGGTTGCCCTGCCGCCCCCCCCCACACACTGGTCCATACCTGTTCATACCAGTCCCGGTTGGTACAGGTGCACTCAGGCCACCAGCTGGGGCCGCTGCCGTTGAGTTTGGGGGTGCTCTTCCCCGGGACTGGTTTAGGGGGCACTGGCCCCACATCCCGGCCGGTGGGGATGAGCTTGGCCTTGGTGCGGGGGGTGGGGGTGGCCCCCGCCTGCGAAGGCAGGGTCTGCGAGCTGTAGCCCCCATAAGCCGTGCTGGCTCCGTTGCCCCCACCTGGCCCGTAGGGGTCGGGCACCTGCCAGTCCCCGTAGCCGGGAGGCTCGAGGCGCCGCAGGGCGGCCAGGCGGGTCACCTCGTAGCACTCGGGGCACTTACAGCAGTGCTGGTGCTTGTGCATGGCACTGCCCCCCGCGGCCCGGACCCCCCAGCCGACGCCGGTTTCCACGCCGCCGCCGCCGCCGCCACCGCCGACGGGCTCCCGGGCACACTCACACTGCTCGGACCAGGAAGGGGGGGGCACCCGTGGGGGCGCCCGGGCGGAGCGGGGCCTGGGGCCAGGCGGGCGTCCCGGGGCCTCTGCCCCCACGCTGCCCCGCACCCATGGCTCCCCCTCCAGCACTGGCGGCTCCGTGTCGCCCGTCGTGGCTCCTGGGCCTAGGCCCAGCGGCAAAGAAGAAGCGGGAGTCTGGGTAGAGGCTGGGTGCTGCGAGGACCGCTCCTGCACTGGTCCCCAGGATGGATCTGAGTGGAGTCGAGAGCATCTCTCCCTGGCTCCCTTCTCAGTTGATTCCAGCCAATCAGCGTGCAGAGTCAGGCAGCGGCAGCGGCAGCGGCAGGAATGTTAAACAGCGGCTCCTTAAAGGAACAGAGGCTTTGGCGCCCCCAGGCGCAGCCCCAGCTCCCCACATATCCCGGGTGCCGCCAACCCTAGGGCGGGAGCAGAGTACTTGGGCCACGGGTGAGCTCAGCCCCTGATCTCGTGTCCCAATATCCCCAATTTCAGCGCATCCTCCGCCCACTCCACCCCACCCCACTTCCAAGAGGGAGTTGCAGGAAGATGCTCAATGGGTCCCCGGGCTTGCTCACAGCTGGAGCCACCAGGAGTAAAGACTTGAGGCAGCAGAACGGACTGGAGGGACGCTGGGGATGTGCTCTCTCCTAACAGGGGATCAGGGCAGAGGGTAGCTTATGAGGCCACTCTCCTCTCAGTGCCTCCTCCTGGGGACTATTGTTCTCTCAACCTCTAGGCCCTGAAATGCCCGCAACCTCCCACTTGATCTGCTTCCGTTACCAGTCAGGGACTTAAGCCTAGGACAGGAGGGAAAAAAAGCTAAAAGTTCTTGTCCCTGGCCCACAGACTCCTGTCTCCTCCCCCCAACTTCCGCATAGTTATGATGGGGGAAAGCACTTCAGGGTGCCAAGAGGAAAGAGTCCAGGGCAGGAGGAACAGCGAGAAGAGATCTGAAGTCAGAGAAGCCATTCCTGGGGTCTGGAGGACTTGGGAATCTCCTTAGCCTCTCCTGGCTCTGCCTGCTGGGGGATGGAGGCAGGATGATGTGCCGGAAAGACTCTATCTTTTTCTGCTCTTGTTTTGTCATTAGCTACCAATTATCGAGTCTTTACAAAGTCTTAAGTGCTTCACATGCAAACAAAAACCCTACCAAGGTGCTACGATTATTATGTTAATTTGACCAAGTAGAAATTGAGGCCCAGAGGTGTTAATATAGCTAGGTACCACAGTTGGAAGGGACAGAATCAGGATGCAAGACCTGGCGATTTGCCTCTGGAGTCCATACTCTGAACCACTCTAGTACAGCAGGCCTATTCTAAGTTCTTCTGCAGAACTTGGATCTCACTTCAACAGATATTCACCGCACACCTGCTCTGTGCAAGACCTTGACCTAGGTCCTAGAGATACAGAAATTCATTCTTTTTAAAAATATATATTTTATTTGTTTATTTTTAATAAATAAACTTATTTAGAGGGGAAAGGAGGGAGAGAAACATGATGTGTGAGAGAATCAGTGTTTGGTTGCCTCTCTCACACCCCTAAATGGGGATGCGGCCCGCAACCCAGGCATGTGCTCTGACAGGGAATCGAACTGGCGATCTTTCAGTTTGCAGGCTGGCACTCAGTCCACTGAGCCACACCAGCCAGGGGAGAAATTTGTTCTTAATTCAGCAAATACTCGTTGAACATCTCCTATGTGCCAGACACAGTTCTGGGATTTGGGGATAAAGCAGAAAACAGACCAAAACACACACACACACACACACACACACACACACACACACACACACACAATCCCTGCCATTGGAGAGCTTACATTCTAGTGAGAGAACACAGACAAAAATTAGCACAATAAATAAATGAATTATATGCTATATATGATGATAAGTGCTGTGGAAAAAAAAGAGAAAAAGGACAACAGAGAAAGGGGAATTGGGAGTGCTAGAGAGACAGTGGGTTGGGACCATTTTTCTTCAAGGTTTTTACACGTTTTTAATATGAAAAATTTCAAATATACAGAAAAAGTGAAAGAATTTTACAGGGGACAAACACCCAATTGCTGCCTAGAGTCTTATTAACACTTTACCACATTTGCTTAATCACATATGTGTCCTCCACATATCCTCTCCAACTTTTTAAAAATGAAAATTTGCAAGCCTGCAGGCATGTTCAAAGAACAGTACAATGAGCACCTACGTATCTTCCTCATAGAGTCAACAACCGGTAGTATCTTGTGATATTTGCTCTATCAATCTAGCTACACTTTTTTCTGAACCTTTCAAATGTAAGTTACAGATTTCACTTCATTGCTCTAAATACTCCAGCAGGCATCTTGGAGGAATAAAGATCTTTTCCTACATAACCACAATGTTATTATGCAATCAAAGAAAATTAACAATATTTCATATCATTTAATATCACCTAATACCATCAGTTCTGTATTGAAATTTCCCCCAGCTTTCCTTTTATATTTTTTTAAAAATATTTTCTTTCTTTATTTTTATTAGAGAGAGGAAGGGAGAGAGAAGGAGAGAGAGAAACATTCAATGTGTGAGAGGAACATCAATTGGTTGCCTCTCCCCCAACTGGGGACCCAAATGGCAACTCAGGCACATGCCCTGACTGGGAATAGAACCAGCGGCCTTTCAGTTTGCAGGCCAGCACTCAGTCCACTGAGCCACATCAGCCAAGGCTGCCTTTTATACCTTTTAGCATCAAGAATCTAATCAAGGTTTTCACATTGCTTTTGTGTCTTTAGCTACTTTTAATATGGAACAGCCCCCATCTTTTAAAAAAAAACTTTTTAATTTTAAATAATTATAGATTTACAAGGAAGTTGCATAGATAGTACAGAGAGGGCCTGTGTCCCCTTCATCCAGCTTCCCTCAATGATTACATCTTACATAACTACAGTACAATATCAAAACCGGGAAATTGATGCTGATACAATGAGCGTCGGTCCTATGCCATTTTACCTCACGTGGAGATTCCTGTAACAATCACTGCAATTAAGATACAGGACTGTTTTGTCACCACAAAGATCTAGTAGTGTCATCATTTCATCAGGCTGAGGGAAGTGAAGAAACCTTACCTCCATCTAAGTCCCCTTCCCCTGTCTCATTAGAGTTGTTCTGCCTATATTGAACTCCACATCAGATGATGTTATACTCATTGCTTCAACCATCAGACATAAGTTAGACAACTCAATAGGAGAAAGTCTATGTACTTACATTTTTACTCATTCTATTATTTCTTCCTTCCTGATGTTCCTAGATTTCTTTGATCGTATCCTTTCTGTTTTGAGAACTGCCTTTAACCATTTTTTAGGGTGGGTCTGCTGGCAACATATTCTCTTATCTTTCCTTTGTCTGAGGATATCTTCACGCCCTTCTCATTTCTGAAGGATATATTCCCCGGACCTAGCATTCAGGATCGGCAGTTTTCTTTCAACGGTTGAGATATGTTGTGCCACATCCTTCTGACCTCCATGGCTTCTAGTGAGAAATCCACTGACGTTGAATTGTTTTTCCCCTGTATGTAAGGTGTTGTTTCTTTCTTGCTGCTTTAGAGAGTTTCTCTTTGTCTTGTTTTCAAATGTTTGATTGTAATGTGTCTTGGCATTGACTTCTTTGAGTTTATCCAGATTGGGATCTGTTCAGTTTCTTGAATCTGTAGGCTTATATCTTTTGCCAAATTTGGGAAATTTTCAGTCATTATTTCTTGAGAACTTTTTCTGCTTTCTCTTCTCCTGGGATTCTGATGACACAAATGTTACTGGGTCTTATAGCCCCCCATGTCTCTGAGACTCTGCTCATTTTTTTTTCTTTTAGCCTATTTTGCTGCTGTTGTTCAGAATGGGCAATTGCTAATGTTCTATTTTCAAGTTCACTGATTCTTTCCTCTTGTCCTCTTCCATCTTGCTGATGAGCCCGTCCAATGAAATTTTTAGTTTGGTTATTGTATTTTTCTGTTCTAAAATTTGTATTTGATTTTTCATTACATCTCCTGTTTCTTTGCTCGGACTTTCTATTTCTTTCTCATTTGTTTCAACCTTGTTTATAACTGCTCATTGAAGCATTTTTTTTAAAAAAAAAAATTTTGAAGCTTTTTTTTTTTTTTTTTTTTTTTGGCCACTTTAGAATCCTTGCCAGGTCATTTAAAGCTCTCTGTCATCTTGGTGTTGCCATCTGTCGGTTACCACTCATTCAAGTTGAGAGTCTCCTGGTTCCTGGTATGACAAGTGATTTTTTTTTTATTGCATTCTAGACCCTCCTGGATATTATGTTATGAGACTCTGCAACATTTTTTAATGTTTTTTAAAAAGATTTTATTTACTTTTAGAGAGAAGGGAAGGAGAAAGAGAGGGAAAGAAACATCAATGTGTGGTTGCCTCTTGCATGCCCCTTACTGGGGACCTGGCCCAGAACCCAGGCATGGACGCTGACTGGGAATCAAACCAGCAACCCTTTGGTTCACAGGCCAGTGCTCCATTCACTGAGCCACACCAGCCAGGGCTGTTTTTTAATAGGCTTTTTCTGACACTGTTGCCATCAATGGGAGGAGCCATTGTCTGGTTACCGCCAGGTAGTGGTAGAGTTCAAGATCCCCTCCCCTCCCCCGGCACCAATTGATAACCCATATGGGGGCTCCTCTTTCCTGCTGGGCAGGGGTGGGAGTCTCAGCTCTCGACTGACCCTCCCTGACTGGGAGAGGTTGAAGTGGTTCCTTTCTGATCTCCAGGGGGCTTCCACTGACCACGGTGGGGGTGGGTGTGAGGGTGGTAGAGGAGGGGGGTGGGGAGAGGAGGAGGGGTAGAGCAGGGGCAAAAGTGCGGCCGTTCCACGAGGCCTCCTCGGGCACTCTGACACCACCTGGTGGGGACGGAAGCTCAGGCTCCCTACTCGGCCTCCTCCGGCACCGTCCCCAGCCCCCCCACCCCCACTGCCAAGGGCATGAGGGAGCCTGATGAGAGTAAAAGTCTGAGTTTCTCCTTGGCCTTTGCTGGTGTGGGTGGGGCTGCAGTTTTTTTCTGCGATATTTGGTGGGAGTAGAATGGTTATTGTCTAAGAGTTTTTTGTCCCGCTGTGCTGCCCATTTCCTGGTCTTTTGGCCAGAGAGAGTAGGCTTTGCTGAGGCTTTTTTTTTTTTTTTTTTTTGGTCTGCGCCCACTGGCATTTCCAGGCCGCTCACTTCTCTGGCACCCAGTCTGGGATGCAGGAGGCAACAAGAAAACCCAGGGAACTCACTGAGTTCAGGTCACTGGAGTTCCTACTCAGTCTGCCCTTTTCTCCTTCTTTCAAAGTCTCCTGCTCTTTCCACATATCATGTCTAGGGGGTTAGCAGGAGGGACAGGGAGAAGTATGTCTACTCCAGCTGGATCCAGGACTAGAAGTCTCGTCTTTTTTCTTTTCATTAATGACATTGACTTTTTGTAGAGTACAAATCAGCCGTTGTGGAGAATATCTTACATTCTGGATTTCTCTGTCATTTCCCCACCCATGGTGTCATTTATCTTGTTCCTCTATACCCTGTATTTACTGTAAACTGGAAATTAGAGTAGAGGCAATCTTAAATAGGTTGATCAAAGTAGGGCTCACTGACAAGGTGACATTTGAGCAAAGACTTGAGGGAGGTGAGGAAGCGAGCCATGCTGAAGAGTAAACCTTGCCAGGGAACAGCTGATGCAAAGGGCCTGGTTAAGGAGTGCAAGGAGGACCACGTGGCTGGAACGGAGTGAGGGACGGGGGAGTACTAGGAGCTGAGATCGGAGGTTTAGTACAGGGCCAGACTGCGTGGGGCCTGCGGGTCATTGTGAGGAGTTTGGCTTTACTCTGAAAGGGCTGGGGAGCCATTGGAGGGTTTTGTGCAGAGAACTGAAAGGACATGACTTGGGTTTAGCAGGATTGCTCTGGCTTCTGTGTGAATAATAAACCATAGCAGACAAGGATAGAAACAGTGAGACCAGCCAGGAGACTGCTGCAGTGATCCGGATGACAGGCGATGGTGATTTGGACCATGATGGTAACACTGGGGGTAATGAGAAGTGGTTGAATTCTGGGTGTATTTTGCACATATGTGTGTGCACGTGTACATGCACAGACATGCATGTACACAGGTATAGGAGGTCTGTCCAGAAAAAGTCCAGCCATTGTTAATATAACGAGAATGGTTTGCATGACCATTTGCATTGATGTAACCTGGCAGCCAAGGAGAGTGGACTGGAAGGCACACACATGAACAATGATGACTTCGCTGTACTAGTCAGTGGGGGTGGTAGACGCTGTTGAGTGAACATGGGTACTGTGTGGATGTCACATTCAAAATGACTGGGCAAACAGAGCAATGAATCTGCATCAAGTTTTGTGTGAAGCTTGAACATTCCTCCGCGGAGACTATTCAGGTGACTCAGAAGGCTGCAGCTATGGGTAAGGGGTGATTGGCAGCTTCCTCACAATGCGCCCACTCATGCATTACGTCTCGTGCAGTTTTTTTGCAAAACATCAAATCACTCAGGTGACTCAGCCCCCTACAGCTCAGATTTGGCACCCTGTGGCTTCTGGCTTTTCCCCAAATTAAAATCACCTTTGAAAGGGAAGAGATTTCAGACCACCGAAGAGATTCAGGATAAAATGACGAGGCAGCTGATGGCGACTGGAAGAACGGTGTGAGGTCCCAAGGTGCCTACTTGGAAGGGGACTGAGGCATCATTGTCTTTTGTACAATGTTTCTTGTATCTTCTTCAATAAATGTCTCTATTTTTCATGTTACATGGCTGGATACCTTCTGGACAGACCTTGTATATATTTAATGTTCACCTGAGGATATGTTTTTTTAAATAACTGTGATTTATTCTTTTAAAAGATTTTATTTATTTATTTTTAGAGAGGGGAAGGGAGGGAGAAAGAAAGGGAGAGAAACATCAATGTGTTGCTGCATTTTGTGTGCCCCCTACCAGGGACTTGGCCTGCAACCCAGGCATGTGCCCTGTACTGGGAAGCGAACCAGCAACCCTTTTGTTCACAGGGCAGCACTCAATCCACTGAGCCACACCAGCCAGGGCATATGTTTTTTAAATTGATTTCAGAGAGAGAGAGAGAGAGAGAGAGAGAGAGAGAGAGAGAGATCAATGTGAAAGAGAAACATCAATCGGTTGCCTCCCATTTGTGCCCTGACCGGGGGTCAAATCTGCAACATTTTGGTGCACAGGACTATGCTCCAACCAACTGAACCACCGGGGCAGGGTAAATTCTGAATGTATTTTAAAGGGAGAGTCAACAGGATTTGCTGACAAATTGGACATGAGGTGTGGCTCCAACGTTTTTTGTCAGAGCAACTGGAAAGATGAAATTACCATTGACTGAGATGAGGACAAGTTTAGGAGGGGTCATTTTGGGAGAAAAGATCAGGTGTTCAGATTGTGATATGTTGGTTTTGAGATGTCTATTAGACATCCAAGTAAAGATGAATAGTAAACAGGCCCTGCTGCTGAGGTGCTCAAAGTTAGAGAAATGGAAATATGGAAGCCGATTATTACAATACCTGTGAAAAGTGCTATCTTAGAGGGGTATACAAAAAAGCAAATTATCAACTCGACTTGTGGGGGGAGGACATAAGAAAAGTTTTGCAAGAGAAGACATTGTAGTTTGATCCTAAAGGGTGAATAGGTGTTCATTAGGTAGAGGAAAGAGAGGGTGTCTTGTTTTCTATAGTCTTAGACCCTGGCGCGCAGTGGTTGCCCAGTTAGACCCAACCTAGTCACCAACCTAATCAGTTGTGTGATTTTGGATATTATTTTACTTCTCTGAGCTTCAGTTTCTTTCTATGGAAAGTGGAAATAATCATAGGGTTTTTGTAAGGATTAACTAAAACACTTAACACACCACCTGATGTACAGTGGGTTCGTGTTAATTATTATTGTTGGATGTACAAATGAGTGAATATCTTCCTCTGTGACAAAGTCTAGGCTAGACTGGTAACCTAGGAGCTTAAAGCCTTTTATATGCTCAGCAGTTTGTCAATATAGACTGCTAGACAAATTTTCTACTTACTAAAAATGGTTCAGGGAAAAAAAAGAACCTATATATAGCCTGGGCCCTCTGAACTGCTCTGATTGAGCAATAGGCATTGCTAAGCCTGGGGTAAATGGAGAGGGTCAAACTATACTCCCCACACCCCATTCCTATGGACTGTTTTTTTCTTTCTCATCTTTTCATTTTTAATGAATCTGAGTAAAATCCCTTGAGATTCACAGTGAGCTTCTCCCCACTCCCCAAGCTCTGAGACTCAGACTAGACTGAGTTGGCAACCCTGACATACCATGACACTTGAAAATCCTTCCCAACTGCTAAGCCTGAGGCCCCAGGAAAACAGGCGCCCCCTACAGGTCGAAAGAAGCCCCGCGCCCTGGCAGACGCTGTGGTTGCCAGGCAACCGGAAGGCCTGCTCAGACTGAGGCAATGGATGAGTACGGGAAGGGATGGGGAGGAGGAGGGAGACCATTTCTCATCCCATCTACCGTCTCTCCAGCGCCCTGAGTACATTAATAAAGTTGAGGCAGCACAGCCCACCGCTGTCTGAATACCTGGGCTTATTCTTCAAAGTAAAGCTTCATTGGGCGGCACCAGTCTTTGTAGGTGGAGAAACAATCACCTTTGCCCCAGAGCCATCTGGTTTCACCTGGGAGGCAGAGTCTGGGGGTGCTGAATGCAGAAGTTTCCAGTTTGCAAGGAGGGGGCACTGCTGTGGGTGTGCATCCTTGGTCTATGGGAATTCTAGCAAATTGGGTGTAGGCGGGAATAATTTGGGTGATTAGCCCAGTAAGGTATCAAGATTTCCCCACTATTCCCAATGTATAAATTAGGGAACTGCTACTTTAACTCATTAAAATAAAAAGGCCTCATAGGAACGCCAATATACAGGCTCTGGCACAAATAACGCCCCTTTGTATTACAAAATCATAAGTACATAATTCTGTAACATGACAATATCACACTCAAGCACACCATATGACATTTTAGGTGACATGTTCAAATTAAAACTAGAAATTACTACACCCATATCATTACCCTACCAACCACACTCAAGAAGGCCTTACTTCTGCCGGACGCTGTATAAAGGTCCCACTTTGGTGGAGACAAGTTTCTCACTAGCTTTCCTAAATGAGTGTTCTCTATGTAGTAGATCTTGAGGTCTGTTGGCCCCTATGAGTAGGGTCAGACCTTAATAAGAGACGAAAAAAGAAAAGGAAGAATGGGAGGGTGGTCAACAAAGAGTTAGGTAGGTTCCTACTGCTGTGTCTGGTTTGGGGCTAGCAAATTCCTGGCTCTGTGCCCTCCCTCTCTGTTCTGACCATGCTGCACACTCTATCCTCATGAGAGCCTTTGAAGAGCAGAAATCCACAGCTTTTTCTCCTAGTAACCTAGCACTCCGGCCCAGGAGTACGTGTAGGCAGGCCAAGGCCATGGCCACAATAATCCCTCCACTTGGGACTCGTTTCTTCACTCTCACCTAGTAAAACAAGAGCATCATTGCCGTAGAGCCCAAAACATGCAAGTTTAGTGGAGAGCTGTGCCCAGGAGTCTCATGGCGGGCTTTCCCTCAGGAGTTGCAAGGTAGAGATACCACACTAAAATACTGGCATCCAGAGAGCTACTGGTCCTCCAGCCACTGTCCCAGTCCATGACACCTGATGGCTAGGGGGGGCTCCTTGCTCCGTATGCCTCCAGGCTGAACTGGGTCCGGACTGTGCCTCATCTCTATTAATAGCCCCTTAGCCCAATCTGGTTGCCCCAAACCCAAATGCCAGAAGCTGAGTCAACAGCTAAAAATAGCTGAGAGCAACTGCACCTGAACCCCAATGAGCATCTCCCCCGGTCCCTCCGTCCTTAAGTTTTTGTCAGTTTCAGTCTCCAGTCCAGGGCCTCACAAGAGCTTAAGTGTGCTTTCCAGTCCTCCTGCGAAGAGACTAAGGATTTGCGGTGGCAGGCTCAGGGCTGAGTACCCAAGGCTGGGGGCTAGGGGCTAGGGGTTAGGGGTTGGGGCTGGGTCCTGCATCCTGTCGCGGGTCTGCGAGCTGGAGCAGGACTACAGCTGAGAGCCTGGGAGCTGGCGGTTAAGGAGGCGGGGGCCGGAGACTCTGGAGGTAATCAGGGTTAGGTCAGAAGGGGAAAGGAAGAGGCTGCAGGGGGGTGAGGCCGGGTGTCTGGGAGGCGACAGAAAAGTCGGGATGGGGAGAGGAGGTACATACTCAGGGGTGAGAGCTGGCACTACCTGACAGGCTGGGCGCCCCAGAGCTGAGGCCGTGAGTAGGCCTGACTGAGGGGAAAGATTGCGAACGGGCAAAACTAAGGACACACAGTCCAGAAAGGTAGTGTGTGAAGGAGACCTGCCGGGTAGCAGGAGGCGTGGACCCCGAGAGGACCCGACCCGCAACAACCCCGGCGCGCTTCCGGAGCGCCTCCGCCAGCCGGCGCGCCGCGCGCCGCGCCCCGCCCACCGCGCCAGCTGCAGGCCAGGTATGTTGGCGCCGACAACTACATGTGTGTGCATGTGCGCGGGTGCATGTACATGTGTGTGCAGGGGTGGTGGAGCGGTGAGGGGGGAAGGGGCGGGGTCCCCGAGGAGAGGGGCGGCAACACAAATTCAAACTCGCCTCCGTCAATCTCAATCAAGAGACCGGAAGTGGCCGGGGCATCCTGGGCATTGTAGTTCCCGGGGCTTTCCTGCGACCGAGTAGGGGCTTGTTGCCAGGTGCTACGGCTGCCCCAGGTCCCAGTCTGGCGAGAGAGGAGGAATAGGGAACTGAACCTCCTGAACTCGCGAGAGCCTTAATTCGACTTGCCTTCGTGTGCAGACACCAACTTGGGCGAATGTTGTGCAGTGCAGTCCCCCACTGCACAAAAATTGTGAAGAGTCAGCTATGGATACCCCTCCTGTTCCCCTTTTCGCCTTCGCCCCACCCCCTTCTACCAGACTCCTTATCCTAGGCCAGCTCCACGCTAGTCACCTGAGCTGTTTAGCCCAGGTACTCACGAGCAGCAAACGCACTGGGAAACTTGCTCCTCGAGAGAAAGCCAGGTCGGGGAACCAGACCCTGCGCGCAGCCTAGAGAAGCGAAAACTTGTGGAAACTGGACCATGCCGTCAGGGTCCGAAGTCAAGAACACAGATTCCCAAGCTGGCAGGGGAAACAGGTGTCTTTCAGCAAACACATCACGGTGGTGACCGACGCGGTCCTCCTCTTGGAGCAGGTGACCACAAGGTGGAGCTACAAAGCAACTCTGCACAGCGCGCCATGGGGCACCCGGACCGCCTCCCGTGGCGATGGCTCTCCTGCTTCCCTCTTGCAGCCCTTCATTGCCTCAAGTGGCCCTACTCCCACCTCCAACCTATATATTTCCCTATGACGACACCTCATTGTCACGTCACATACAGCCCCAGGTGGAGGGTGCATCCTCCACCCAGCCCCAGCGCTGAAAAGATGAGACAACGACCAAATGGAAATAAAATTTATTTAGAGATGGGATTAACAGGGAAGAAACAGGAACCAACATGTCTTAAACAAAAAGGCTGTGCGCAGCAAAAAGGCTCCTGTAGACATAACTACATGGCTAGATGGGCCCCTTAGCCTCCAGCCGCTAGGTAGGAAAGCAGCTACATTGCAGGTGTGGAGGGAGACGGTGAATAGAGTGGGATTGGTGTCTTTATCATCTCACAGGTCTCCAGGAAGGCCGTTCTCTCATATCCTTGAGTCACTGTTCCAAGCTGTCCCGTCCCTGACACACCCTGTGCGTTCTCCACTAGAACACGTACACACAAGTCTGAAACGATGTTGGCAATCTCCTCTGTTCTAGAACATTTTGTTGTGGGAGAAATTTTTCATGACTCACTCTCTTCCACAACCACCTCGGGTCCAGATCTGAAGGGAACCGTATTCCATGGGCATGTCCACTATCTGGACAGACGGCCCTCACAGTTCAAAACATTCTGTTAGCAAAGTTCACCTCACTCCAATACCACCAACATTCCACCTCAGCCATTCTCCCTTCCTTGCTGTTGGCAGATGTGAACAGCTAGTGGGGGCCTAGGGCAGGGCATTCACTCCCTCCTGACATTGTTGATCTTGGTCAGCAACACAGCTGTTTCTAAGCCTGGAGAGGGGAGGGGACATGGCAGAGATGAGTAAGGGGAAGGCTGGCAGACCAGAAAATGAGGTAAGGGGACAAAGTTCTTACCAGTTCGCTCTCTCTTCTCAGCACATCTCCTACAGGGAGAAAAGCTTCCCATTGTGAGTTCAGCCAGGTTGAGGCACAACCTTTTGACCCTGGGTTTCCCCAAAATGCGTTTCCCAGGTTTAAGCCAATTTGGTGTCCAAGGAAGAGTCTAAGATTCTCAAAGGAACCAAACAGACCCGACCCCAAACCCCAGGCAGCATATATGAGTCTGAATCAGTCCTGTCGCCAGGGCCCTGGGGAGAATAAAGATCCAAAAAGCGGAGGCACAGAGCACTCACCCACGGAGGATGAAGTGACACAAAATCAGCAGGGCGGAGACGCAATTGGTGAGGATCCACACCATTAGGTAGGTTTGAGGGGCCTATGGGAATAAGCAAAGGCCCCTGTCGGTGACCAGACCCCCAGAGGTAGTATATGGGGGAAAATTAAGGAAGAGGGTTAAGAAGCAGCAGGAAGGAGTGACAGTCTCAGAGCCCTTACAATAAGCCAGATGGGGTAACGCATCTGCTGCAGCAGCTGGCAGTCGTTGGTGGTGACCGAATTCACCCCTGCACACCAGAGGAGGGAGAAGAGCCAGGGCTTGTTCACTACAAATAGGTTCACCGAAACATTATCCTCATGCAGTGCCCTATGGAGGTGAAAAGGAAATGGGGAACATGCAGACTTGTGGAGCACAAGGCGTGGGAGGCAGCCCCTGTCCAGCTTGAATCTGCAGTGGCTCCTTTGCTTGGCAGTCCCTGACCAAAAGTGATTTTCTTTGCAGAGCTGAACTCTGTCTTTTGGTGGATTCCTAGCTTCGCTGTCTGGGGCCACCCAAATGTGTCTCTCCTCTTTGTCCCCTGACAGCCCTTCAGAGGTCTGAGGAACAGTGATCATGTCCCCCTGAGTCTTCTCTTTTGTCGGCCCAACAGCCACGGTTCCTTCAACTGGGCCTTGGAACCTGGCTTATTGTTTCTTTCACCACATAAACTCCTTTCATCTGATCTTACTCTAATTTATCAGTGTTCCTTCTGAAGTAGGGGGTCTGCAGCTGCACATGACATCCAGGTGGCGAGCACAAGCTTTGAGTAGAGCAAAACTCTTCCTGCCTTCAGGGCACTATGCCTGTATGAAGACAGCCCAGGTCAGGTTGGTTTCGGCAATGCGATGTGGCACCGATGACTCATTCTGCACACTGTTCAGTCAAAGCCCTGCTCTGTTTCACACGTTCCTGCTGATTCCAGCCTCTCTTCTCTTGCCTTTGTGCAACTGAGCTTCTTTTGGGCCCCTTTTATAGGTCTTTACATCTATCCCTGTTGCATTTCACCTCGGTACATTTGGCCCATCATCTCAGAGTGCTTAGACCTTTCACGGCCTTCATTTCTCCATCAGTGTGTTCATTATCAATTCAGATCTTTTAAAAATGCGATCAACCCTGGCTGGTGTGGCTCAGTGGATTGAGTGCCGGCCTGAGAACCAAAGGGTCACCAGTTCCATTCCCAGTCAGGGCACATGTCTGGGTTATGTGCCAGGTTCCCAGTAGAGGGTGCTTGAGAGGCAACCACATATTGATGTTTCTCTCTTTCTCCCTCCCTTTCTCCCTCTTTTCCTCCCTCCCTCTCTTCCACCCTCTCTAAAAACAAATAAATAAAATCTTAAAAAAATAAAAGGTGATTAGCAGTTGATGCTGACCAGGACAAGACTAAGGTGAAGGCCAAACCCAATTCCATGTCTCCCTCCATGGTGATGACTTGGGGGAAAGGTCCTTGAAATACTTATGATAACTGGGCTATCCTCCGGTCCACATTTTTTTCTATCTGAACAGAAGAACATTAGAACAGATCTTGGCAGTGGAATGTTTTGAGGTTCATCCTATTTACTGGCTGGGTCAGCTTTTGGGACTCAGCTCACAACTGCGACTCTCTCGCCTCTCTCCCCTGAATCCTTCCTCTCCTGTACTTCTTTATTTCTTTGGTGTAGAATGAAAGCTAAGATCCTTCTTATGGCCTACAAGGTCCTACCCACTTTGGACCCTGCCTGCCTCTCCGGCCCCGCCTCCCCCTTGCTCATCGGGCTGCTGTTCCCGCTCTTCCGCAGCTCTCCTCACCGTTTACTCCTATGACCCATCAGGTCTCAGCCCAGACACCACCTCTTTAACCATTACTCCCAGTGTGACCCCTCCCCGGCCCCTCACTCCCAACTCCAATTGCTCTACTGTATCTCCCCATCTTATTGTCTTCATCTCGCTTATCGGTGTCCAATATGCATATATTCTGTTCACTGGTTTACGGTCTTTCTCTTTTACTTGTATGCCCAAAGCCTGCAATAAATAGTGCCTGACACACAGCAAGTGTTTGATAAATGTTTGTTGTATAAGTGAACGAGTGAATAGCCTCCGCCCTCCCTGCATTGGCTCTTCCCCCGCCATTGGGCCACACGCGATCCCCATGGCTCCTTTCCTCTGGCACTCACTTCATATCCAACTGTGGCAGGTCTTGATAGGGGAGGTTGAGAAGCAGGGGCCTCTCAGTTGTGTTGACTCCCTGCTGTCCGTATATCTGGCGCATTCCGGGTGCCCGTTCTTGGACAATAGCCCGATCTTCATCCGGGAGCCAAAGGACCTGTGGTTCAGGGAGGTTGAGCATAAAGCTGGGGAAGGCCTGGGGGTTCTAGGGGCAGGGGCACAGCACAGAGGTTTGACCACAGAATGGGGCACATGAACGGGGCTGGGGCCCTGGGGTAGGGGCAATTTAGGATTATCACCATGGCCTAGGGAAGGTGGGGTGTGGGGAGGGTCGGATGGCGAAGGGCACTTGGGATCCTGGCAACATCACCATGGCTTGAGACACCCTTGAGTTCAGCACAGTTTCCAATGTCTGGTTCACAAAAGTGTCATAGTATGTGTGGTTTCTTGGGGGGCGACGCAAGTCAAACATAATGGAGAGGTTGAGGGCTGCAGCTTCCTTCAAGAGCTCTTTCAATGTTGGTACTCTCTGATTCTCAGCCTCTTTCCGATCAGGGCCCGACAGCTTCTTGGCCGCCCAGAAGGGTGGCCTCTATAAGGATAGAAAAATGATTTCAAGACCGGAAGAAGCCTCTGGGCCATTCCCCCATCCTCACCACCTTATTCATTCCCCAACTTGGCGTCCAGCTTCTGCCCGCCTCTGAACCAGGGTCTTTCTTTCCTCAAACTATAGCTTTTGCCATACCCTCTAACACCTTAATCTGTGATCCCAACCTCCTATCTGCCCAGTTTCTTAACTTTCTCTCTCCTGCTACACTTTCTCTTTGGTCTCACGGAGGTCTCTGGGATCTTGACCCCTTGGTATCCTCCAAATCCATCAGCAGCTTTCTGGCTGCACCTGTATCTCCCACCTATGGCCCTTCCACAGCTTGAACTACTCAGCGCCTTCAACAACTTTCCTGACCCACCTGTTCTACAGATCCCAAACTCTGATTTAATTCTACAATTGCCTGCCTCCTGCACCCCTGTGGCAGGGGGCAGAGCACACCATGTGGACTGTTGGCGCTGCAGTCCTGTTTTTCGCTCTCGTGCCACTTAACCATCATTTCACTTGTCCTTGATTTGCTCCCTCCCCCATTTCTTCTAGAGGCTATGCCAAACCTGGGCCACTCTCCTCTCCTCCCCTTGTCATCAACAAATGACCTTACCTCAGATTGACTGACCTGGAAAAAAGGAGCTATCTAACACTTATTAAGTGTTTACTGTGTACCAGGTAGTGTTAGAAGTACTTTATGAAGCCCTGCTGGTGTGGCTCAGTGGATTGAGCACCGGCCTGTAAACCAAAGTGTTGCTAGTTCGATTCCCAGTCAGGGCACAGGCCTGGGTTGCAGACCAGGTCCCCAGTAGGGGGCGCTTGAGAAGCAACCACACATTGATATTTCTCTCCCTCTCATTCTCCTTCCCTTCCCCTCTCTAAACATAAATAGATAAAATCTTTTTTAAAAGAATACTTCATGCAATAGGACCTGCCTGGAGGGCAGGTGAATATTTCCTCTCTGAATGATGCAAGATGAGATGGACAAGAAGTGCTCTGGAATGTTATAGTAAGGACTTCCAAATATCTGTTTCTTCAGAAAAGCAACAAGAACATTGCCTCCCCCAATGTCAAAGTTATGTTTGACTTCTTGAGTATAATGTGTGCTAGGAATGACATCTTTAAAGTTATAGGAAAAAATCTCAACATTGAATTTAATATCCAGTGAAAATATCCTTCAAAATTACCTAAGCTCATTTTAGGAGGCAAGTGTAATCCTAATTCCAAAACCAGATAAAGACACTACAAAGAAAGAAAATTATGGGCCAGTATCCCTGATGACCATAGATGCTAAAATCCTCAACAAAATATTAGCAAACTGGATCCAGAAATACATTAAAAAGATCATACACCATGATCAGGTGGGATTTACTCCAGGGATGCAAGGTTGATACAATATTAGCAAGTCAATGAATGTGATGCACCACATAAACCAAATGAAGGACAAAAATCACATGATCATATCAATAGATGCAGAAAAACATTTGATAAAATCCAGCACCCATTTATGATAAAAAACACTTATCAACATGGGAATAGAGGATAATCCCTGAACATAATAAAGGCCATATATGACAAACTCACAGCCAACATCATACTCAATGGGCAAAAACTGTAAGCGTTTCCCTTAAGATCAGGAAAAGACAGGGATGTCTGCTTTCACCTCTCTTCACCTCAACATAGTACTGGAAGTCCTACCCACAGCAATTACACAAGAGGAAGAAATAAAAGGCAACCACATTGGAAAAGAGGAAGTAAAATTGTCATTATTTGCAGATGACATAATACTCTATATAGAGAACCCTGAAGATTCCATCAAAAACTACTAAAACTGATCAATGAATTCAGTAAGGTAGCAGAATACAAAATAAATATCCAGAAATTAATTGCATTTTAATACACCCATAATGAACTACTCATTTACAATTGCATTTAAAAAAAAAAACCCTAGGAATAAGTATAACAAGGATGTAAAAGACCTGTACTCGGAAAATAATAAGACACTGAAGAAGGAAATGGAAGAAGATAAAAACAAGTGTAAGCATATACCCTGTTCATGGATGGGAAGAATTAACATCATTAAAATGCCCATACTACCCAAAGCAATCTACAGATTCAATGCAATTCCTATCAAGATTCCAATGGTGTATTTTACAGACCTAGAATATTACAAAAATGTATATGGAACCAAAAAGACCCTTAATAGCCACAGCAATCTTGAGAAAGAACAAAGTTGGAGGAGTCATGCTACCTGATATCAAACTATGCTATAAGCCCATAGTAATCAAAACAGCATGGTGCTGGCATAACCACAGACATATAGGTCAATGGAACAGAATAAAAAGCCCAGAAATAAACCTATGCCTTTGTGGCCCATTACTATTGGACAAAGGAGGCAAGAACATACAATGGTGTAAAGATAGTCTATTAAATAAATGGTGTTGGGAAAATTGGACAGATACATGCAAAAAATGAAATGAGACCACCTTCTCACACCATATGCAAGAATAAACTCAAAATGGATTAAAGACGTAAATGTTAGACTCAAAACCATAAAAATCCTAGAAGAAAACACAGGCGGTAAAATCTCGGACATTTCTCATAGCGATATTTTTTTCTGATATGTGACTTTGGGCAAGGGAAACAAAGGGAAAAATAAACAAATGGGACTACATCAAACTAAAAACTTTTTGCACAGCAAAGGAAACCATCAACAAAAGAAAAGACAACCCACTGAATGGAAGAACATATTTGCCCGTGACACATCTGATAAGGGGTTAATATCCAAAATTTATAAAAGACTCATACAACTCAACACACACACACACACACACACACACACACACACACACACACAAAAAACAAGAAACAATCCAATTAATAAATGGGCAAAGGGCCTGAATAGATACTTCTTCAAAGAGGATATACAGATGACCAATAGACATATAAAAAGATGCTCAATATCACTAATCATCAGAGAAATGCAAATTAAAACCACAATGAGATATCGCCTCATACCTGATAGAATGGCTAACATCATTAAATCAACAAACAAGTGCTGGCGAGGCTGTGGAGAAAAGGGAACCCTTCTGAACTGTTGGTAGGAATGCAAACTGGGGCAGCCACTGTGGAAAGCAGTGTGGAGTTACCTCAAAAAATTAAAAATGGAACTGCCTTATGACCTAGTGATTCCACTTCTGGGATTTTATGTGGAGAAACCTGAAACACTAATTCGAAAGAATATATGCACCCCTATGTTCATTGTGGTGTTATTTACAATGGCCAAGATATGGAAGCAGCCCAAGTGCCTTTCAGTAGATGAGTGGACGGAATACTACTTGCTGTAAAAAAGAAGGAAATCTTAGCTTTTGCAGCACCATGGATGGACCTGGAGAACGGTATGGTAAGTGAAATAAGCCAGTCAGAGAAAGACAAATACCATATGATTTCACTCATACGTGGAATCTAATGAACAAAATAAACAAACAAACAAAATAGAAACAGACTCTTAGAGAACAGAATGACAACTGTCAGAGGGGAGGGGTTTGGGGAAATGGGTGAAAGGGGTTTGGGGAACTGGGTGAAAAAGGTGAAGAGATTAAGCCAAAAAAAATGAAGCTCATAGATACAGACAAAAGTATGGTGACTACCAAAGGGAAAGGGGGTGGGGGAGGTAGAAGAGGGGAAAAAAGGATAAATGGTGATGGAAGGAGTCTTGACTTGGGATGGTGAACACACGATACAATATACAGATGGTGTATTATAAAATTGTATACCTGAAACCTATATAATTTTGTTAAGCAATGCTACCCCAAAATATTCAATAAAAAAGTTTAAAAAAGAGAGATAACACACCTGTCTTCTTGATACATACTTTCACATTTCTAAATAAAGTCCTAATTAAAAAAAATAATGGTAGGAAAAAAGGCTTTTCCAGATAAGTGAATACTGGGTGAACTTGTCACCAGCAAGAAATATAAGAATAGTCATAATAAATATAACTGACGGTGTAAAATAAAAACCCATAAGCCTGTATTTACATGAGCAAATAAATGAATGCAAAAATATGAGGTAAACAAAGTACATTATGTGTATTAATTTATTCAGTCCTCCCAATAATCATACAAGGCACTGTTATTATTCCCATTTCACAGATGAGGAAAATGAAACACAGAGGCACTAAGGAATGTTGTCCAGGCTCACACAGCTAGAAAGTGGTGAAGCAAGTCAGGATAGGATGCAAAGAGAGACATACCTTGCTATTCACATTCTGATATGTCATTATATAGAGAGTTAAAATCACCTCGCACCAGCCAGAATGGCTACCATGAACAAATCAACAAACGAGTGCTGGCGAGGCTGTGGAGAAAAGGGAACCCTCGTGAACTGTTGGTGGGAATGCAGACTGGCGCGGCCACTGTGGAAAGCAGTGTTGAGTTTCCTCAAAAAATGAAAAAAGGAACTGCCTTATAACCCAGAGATTCTGCTCCTGGGAATATATCTGAAGAAACCTGAAACACTAATTCAAAAGAACATAAGCACCCCTGTGTTCATTGCAGCGTTATTTACAATCACCAAGATCTGGAAGCAGCCCGAGTGTCCATCAGTAGATGAGTGGATAAAACAGCTACAGGACATTTACACAATGGAATCCTACTCGGCTGTAAAAAGGAAGGAAATATTACCCTTTGTTTCAGCGTGAATGAACCTGGAGAACATTATGCTAAGTGAAATAAGCCAGTCAGAGAAAGACAAATACCATATGATTTCATTCATGTGTGGAATCTAATGAACAAACTGAACAAGCAAAACAGAGACAGACTCATACATGGAGAGGAGATGACAGCTAGTGGGAGGGGGTTGGGGGTGGGGGGATTGAGCAAAAAGGAAAGATGGACAACAGTGTGGTAATTGCTAGGGGGAGGGCAATATAAGGAGGATAAATGGTAATGGGAAAAAATACAATAAAAAAGAAAAAGAAAAAAGAGTTACAAAAGAATATGTGAAGCAACCCTGTTTGTGCAAAATGAAAAGTATATATGTGTGTGTGCACATAACTGTATGTATGTAAACATATATATACATGGAATATGAAACCAATGGTTAACAGTGACTATCTTGGAGGTGGCGGTTGAATTATGAGAGACTTTTGCATTTTTAGGTTATTTCTCTGATTTCCTTTTTGACAAGGACAAAAGGAACGGAAAAGATAAAGTATCCTTTGCAACGGGTTCCATCCCCCGAGGAACTGAAGTCCGTATGTCTGGCCTGGCATTTGAAGCCTTCCAAGACCAAGCCTCTGCTCCCCTCGTCTGTCTCCCCTGCCACTGCTCCAACAAGTTTTATCTCCAGGTGCCACCAAGCCACTTTGTGTCCCCTGGAAAAAATGCTTCTTCGTACTTCTGGGCTTTAGCCATGTTCTTGCCTCTGACCAGAATTCTCATTTCCTGCCTTGTCCATCTTAAAAACTGCTTAGGCGTCCTCTTCTGCGAAACTTCGCCTGACCTTTCCCGCAGCCACCTTGCCAAACAGTGACGTCTCTACTCAGGAACAACACTGTCATCGCTCTGGGTTTCATATTCTGATAACCTGTTCCCCTAGGTCTGCTTTTTATTTACTACAAGGGAGTGGTCTGAGAGCAGCGACTGTCTATCTATTGCCCAGCACAGGGCTCAGCAAGTGCTTATCAATGAAGGAACTCTGCCCTGAGTGGCCCTGCAGGTGGCTGTCTGCTCCCAGACGAGACAGATGCTGTCCTCACCTCCAGAAACCAGGCCCCGGCGTTGAGTGTCTTCAGTTCCGTCCAGGAGAAGTCACTGCTGTGCTCGGTGATGCGGGTTGGAAACACCGAGGCCACATCCGTGGTTCTGCTCAGGCGCTCGTCGTGCATGAGGAAGGGGACCCCATCGGAGCTGAGGGCACAAGGGGTGTCAGAGGGCCGAGCTCCGGGGCTGTCCCCATGTCCCGAGCCCCCTCCCCGCTGTGCCTGTCAGCAGCCCCCCACTCCTGGCCCCAGCTCTCCTCACCTGACCATGACGTCGGTCTCGAACACGGAAGCTCCACATTCAGCTGTCTTCCTCAGGGACATCAGAGTGTTCTCAGGGGCCAGCTGGGAAAGGGACTCGGTGAGGGGGTCACAAGGAAGGGTGGGGGCCTGGCCACCCACAGGCCTGGCTGCTGCAGACCCTCCCTGCCTTGCTAGCATTCTGCCCAACGCTCACCATGGGGGCCCCTCGGTGCCCCATCAGCTGAGGCTTGGGCGGTAAGTATCTGGATTCCATGATGCAGGGTGAGGAGATGCATAGGGGGGACAGGTAGATGGCCAGGACAACTCCAAAAAATAGGGACAGTAGTGCAATCTTCTGACCTGTGGGGAGTGGGAGATAGGCTATGGAGAAAGGGCACTGGGGCGCTGGCTGAGCTCTGGGGGCCGAGAGCAGAGGGCAGTCGCAGGAAATCGGGCAGCAGGAGGCTGAAGCGCGGGTGGCCAGCGAAGGCGTGTAGGGGAGCGCAGTTGGCACCTCTTTGGTGGATACGGTAGAAGGCATCCGCCACAGGCCAGGCCAGGATGGTAATGCAAGCAACAGCTCCAATGTGAAGGAATGGGGCTGTGGCCTGTGGGTGAGAGTTGGTGAGGAGGGCCCTTCTCCCTTTCTCCTCGGAGGACCTGACTTTTGGGGTTTAGAGCTACTTGCAGTCCTGGGGAGTCAGGGAGCAAGATAGGTCCTGGGGTTGACCCCAGGCACGGCTCCCACCCAGGCTCTGGAGATCAAGCCAGCCACTCACCTGTAGTGACAGATGTAAGCTAAGCAACTCCTCCTGCCATTGGATGCCCAGTACTGCAAAGCCAGCGGCTACAAGAAGTATAATGAAGAGCAGCAGCACCTGGGGGACCAGGTATGAATGGGGCCTTTTGTGTCAACCCCTGGCTCATGGCCACCTGGGTTGCCCCCTAACTCTATGAGAACAAGACCATTCCCTTCCTCTGACTCCTCCAATTTCTGTCTTTCATTCTGCAAACATTCCCTGGGCTTCAGGTCCTGAGTTCGAGCCCAGGGATAGAATAGTGAGCTCGTAGGCCCCGGGTGGTGTGGCTCAGTGGATTGAGCGCTGACGTGTGAACCAAAGGGTCTCCGGTTTGAGTCCCAGTCACAGCATATGCTTGAGTTGTGGGCCAGGTCCCCAGTAGGGGGCACACAAGAGGCAACCACACATGGATGTTTCTCTCCCTCTCTCCCTCCCTTCCCCTCTCTCTAAAAATACATAAATAAAATCTTTAAAAACAGAAACAAAAAAGAACGATGAGGTCCTCAGCAAACAGCCAGCCACGTGCCCCCTCTCCCGTTCGCTCCCATTCCCGCTCTACCTTGTGGACACAGTGCAGGTGTAGAGGCTGTCCACAGAGCCGCAGCAGCACAGCCAGGAGCTGGGGGCAGAGGAAGGGGGTGGGAGCAGTGAGGTGGGCTTCCCAGGCTGATACCCTGCTCCTCCCCTCCCCACAGTGGGCCATGGTGGAGCTGAGCTGTAAGGAAGTCCCAGGTGGGGGTTAGGCCACACCCCCAACCCCCGACCCACCAATAGCAGGGATGCATATGTGACCAGTAGAGAGACGAAAAGCATAAATGCCAGGGACCAGTCCATCCAGTGCCCCCAGTGGCGAAACAGGAATCTGTGGAAGGGGAGAGAGGCCTCTGGGTGCAGGAAGGGGTGTTGGCAGTGGCCTGAGGGGAGTTGGTACGGGTGGACCCTGGTGGGGGACGGGAAGGGAGTGAGGGGCAGCCCTTCACAGGGCCGGGACTGCAGGACTGGGGAGATTTCTCAAAGGGGTCTTCTAAAGAGGTCGGGTAACAGGAGGGCTGCGCAGGGCTGGGGATGACTAAGCACCCAGGGGTCCCAGGGCGAGTAGTTTGACATGTATGCTGGGGGGGATGGGAGGGGCGGGGGGGGCGTCCGTGACACACTCATTGAAGTTGTGCAGGTCATTGAGGAGGATGAGCCCGACGTACAGCCAGCCCAGGGAGACAAGGAAGGTGAGGAAGAGCAGGCCCAACCAGAAACACTCGCACTGTAAAGGGGCAGGAGAGAAGCTCACAGCGGATTCCCACTTCCAGCTCCATCCCTAGTGGATGGCAACTCAAGGGGACTTCCTGCCAGGCGTTGCGCTGCTCTGCGGGCAGCTCTTCCCATATTTGAGAGGTTTTTCTTCCTGGGGAGAGAAAGCCCCTTTCCCCCAGCTGCCTCTCAGCCTCCTCCCCTCCAAGCGGCCCGGGCCTTGGGCTTCCGCCCCCTCCGCATCCATCCCTACTCCACCTGGCCGCTCTTCCTCCTCTCTTTGGGGCACTTCCTCCAGTGGCAGCTATACAGGCAGCGGAGGCAGCGGGTCCAGGTGGAGCAGCAGACGGGGGACTCGGCCATGGTGAGGGCCTGCGGGAGGGGATGTTCCACCATCAGGGGCCCTGGCAGGAGGCAGATTGCAGCCTTCCTCGCGGTGTCTGTGAGGAGACCCGGGGACAGTCTCCGGAGTCTTTCATTTTAACCTGGGTACCTGCTCCGTCAGTGGGACACCTGGGAAGTCCAGCCTGTTTGCTGGCAGGCTGAACACCCAATCTCTGCTAGTTAACAGCATCTCAGCTCGGGGCTCGCCCACCCCGGGGTGGAGGCTCGGAGAAACTGCCTGGGGTGGGGCAAACTCAGTTCAGCAAGTTGAGTCACTTCTGGCCAAGCTTCCACCCCAGTAATCGAGAGTAACCTGAAGCAAAAGTTACAGTCCTGACCTGGGGCGAAGGGGAGGCGTAGCTAGTTGGCCAGTTGCTATGGATACGGATTGCACACATCACAAAGCCCTGACTGAAAGATCTTCTGTCTCCACCTTCCAGGGCGCAGGGGGCACAGCCAATAACAGGAAGACAGGGGAACAGGCAGCCTGGGTCACTTCCAGCCTTCCTGAAGGGACGCTTTTCCTGTCCGCACACACGTGGAAAGTCGAAGTCCTTTTCCCTAGTCCCGTCGCTTCCTGCCCAGCCATCCCCAGCCCCAGCCAGGAACCCAGTCTCCACCTCCTCCCCTGCCAGGGTTCCCACTCTCTGAGGTCCCTTAGGTGAAAGTGCAACAAATATAGGGCAAAGGTATGGCTGGTATGGCTGTCCTGGGGCAGGTGATTCCTGTACTTTGTGCTTTCAAGTCAGGCTGATAACTAGCTGGCTTACTCATCCCCAGACTAGGCTGGGTGAGAGATGCTCACTGTCCAGAAGAAGGGGTGCAATTTGCGCCACCTCTTGTGTGCACTAGTGGCCGGCTGTACAAACGGGTTTGTTGATGACTTTGGGTGTGCAAAGGAGCCCCTGAATACACCCAAAATGTGTGCGTTCTAGGCGACGCCGGCCCTTGTCATTGGGGCTCTCCTGAGGCTGTGGAGTCTTGGCGGGGTGCACAGTGGCCGGGCTCCCAAATGGATGGAGGGTGTGGCTGCTCCCAAAACTGCCCTCCTTGTCCTCTGCTTGCCTTGGGAAAGGAGGTTAGGGTAGGGCATGGAGGGGTGGGGGCCTGGGGCTGGGGCTGGGGCAGGAGACCTCCCAGCTCCCTGAGCCGCCTCGCTGGAAAAAGGCATCCCCAAGGGTGGCCCTGCCTCTGCGCACCCTGGGACTGGGTTGTGGTGGCCTGCCCTGGGCTCTGTCCGCACCTCCCGCCTCCCCTCCAGATCTGCCCTTGTACCCCAGGTGCTGCCTGCCGGAGTGTCACCGTCCTCCAGGAGCTGTCAGGAGGATGGGGTCAGGACCGAGCAGTCTGAGAACCCCAGTCAGGGGAGCAGAGCGGGGATGCTGTCCAATCCCTGCCGCCGGCCTCCGCCCGCCCGCCCGCTGCTCCCGCCTTCCCGGGGCCCTCACACCTTTTCTCAGCGGCAGCTCTGCTCTCTGCTCTGCACTGCTTCCCAGCTCCTCTCCGAGTTGTCTGAGTTTGCCTCCTCCCTCTGCCAGGGCTCGGCTCGGCCCCACCGCTCAAACAGGTGGCACTGTTGCCACCTATAGGAGGCTCTGCGGGCCTCTCTGAAGGCCTGCAACTGCTCTCTGGCCTGCGCCCAGTCCGGGTGGGAAGATGGGAGGGAGGAGGGGGGAGGGAGAGCAAATCGGCCTCTTTCCTCACTGCTGCTGCTGCTGCTGCTGCTGCTGCTGCCGCCGCAGCCAGTCAGGGGGCTCGGGGGGTGAGGAATTCCTTTGTGCAGCCTTCCCCATCCCTCTGTCCCTCCTCCTGCTGCACTCAGTCACTGCCGGGGCTTTGTCCTGGCTCAGGGAGGAGGGCTGAGAGCACTGGCAGGAGGCAGGGGCAGGGTAGGGGGGAGGCTGGAGGAGGTGTCCACACAACTCTGCAACTTGGCAGAGTGGAAGGGGCCCACCCAGCCCCCTAGGAAGTGGTGGTGTCAAACGTCATGCGAGGACAGACTTGGTTTACCAGCCTCAGTTACTCAGCCTCCCTTCCCTCTTGGGAGCGTGCTCCTACTTCTACAAAGTGCATGGAGAAGAGAAAAATGCAAGTTACTTCCTAAAATCTGGGCAGCAGGTCATCCTGTTTCTAGGCCAGGGGTCCCCATGGACCTTTGATCCTCCTCCATCACCCCAGTGAGCATACGCTCATTCAGGATGGTCAAGACATGCGTCATTTCAACTGCCTTAACTCCATAGCATCTAAAATCTTCCAAGAATGTTTGAGGAGTGTAGGGTGTTAGGGCCACAGGCTTTTGAAAGATGAAGATAATTGTTGACATAACAAACATTCAAATCTATAGTGAATTTTTTTGTTTATTTGAGCCAAACTGACAATTGCTGGGAAGCAAAATCTCAAGGGATTGAGAAAATGCCCCGGAGAATGGCAGTTTTACAGCCAATTTTATACACTAGAATCAAAGGAAGAGACGGAAGGAGGGTTACATGAAATCCATGAGGTCCATCTGGGGTCGATTAAGGGGGCAGGAGAAAGTAAAGCGGGGATATCACTGAGGTTAGATAAAAAGAAAAACAGAAACATATTTGTTTTACATCGGTGGCCACAGGGTAGTGAACAACTAACATGTACAGCACAAAGAGATGGTATGTGGGGAACAAGATAACAATGAGGGGTTCCTGGCCTCTGTTGCAGTGGGACTGCCCTGAGGGTTCTGGAAACTTGATTACCCTGACATTCCAAAAGCAAGTTATCTGAAATGGAAAAAATGACAACAGGCAGGCTTTCTTAGGGTAAAGATTGACTATATCAAGGCAGATGCAGGCCTATAATGTGACCACCGCTTTTAGGAATTTTTATGTTCAGACCATTCTATGTGGTGACTTTCAGTCTGAGTCTGTGAGGCTACCGCGCAGGCCTCTTGTGAGCTGGTCAGATTTAGTACACGGCCCCTTTTTCGTCCACAACATACAAAAGATGCTGTCACTACACCATCGGCTAAGAGGGCTGGCTAGCACTTGCAGTCAGCTTAGTGCTACAGCACGGAGCTCTGGGTGGGACGGGGGCTGGGGGTTGCCTAGACTGATCTTCCCTCTTTATCTTTTGGCGATG
Organism: Pteronotus mesoamericanus; assembly: GCF_021234165.1. Taxonomy (NCBI): domain Eukaryota; kingdom Metazoa; phylum Chordata; class Mammalia; order Chiroptera; family Mormoopidae; genus Pteronotus; species Pteronotus mesoamericanus. Next base: position 4,636,425 of record NW_026555108.1, on the reverse strand, counting down.
CAGTGGCTCAACGCCTGTGAGCTAGCTAGTGCGGTTTTGGAGGGAGAGGATGCCTCTCCGGGGATTGCTCGGTTTCCCCTCCCCCAACACACAGTGGGTTTGGAACAGCGCAAACGAAGACTAACTCTCTTATGCCAAGAGAGAGCCTCCCTCCCTCTCTGCCTTCCCATTGTATCCAGGGGCTCTAGTTGGCAATGGCAGAGGCTCTGCTGCTCCCTCGGCATTAAAATGCAGAGAAGCAGGGCTGCTTGCTGGCAGGAGGCCAGAGAGGGCTGCGGGGGCACCTAGTCCTCCTGCAAGCTTCATTCTCAGCAGGCCGTCCTTCGGTTTCCTTTGCTTGGCTCTGGTGGATTCTAGTCTTGGCTTTCACGGGCCATGTTCTGAGGGGTGCTCTGGGAGCTTTCATGAGGGGGGCGGTGCGGATTCAGAATGCATGGATGCGAGGCCCACGGCTTGCAGACTCTTCAGAAGGCTGCAAGGCCAGTCAGCAAACCTGTGTTTGCCTTTCCCGGGCTGGCCCTTTTTTAGCTTTAAGCAGGAATGGAGAACTCCGACACTCAGTAAGGAGCGAGCCACAGCCCTCCACTCCCCTTTCAAGAGCAGTGCGGCCCCATGCTTGTGATCCAACAAGAAATCAGGCCGTGGGGCATTAGCGGTGGTCACGCTGCTGCTCTAGTCACACATGAAGCTCTGGCGTTAGACCTGGGTTCAAGTCCTAGCTCTATTACTCGCTTAACTGTGACTTCTGATAAAAGTGCGACAGGTGCATACAGATGCTTAGTATTTAAATATGATCCTGTTTTCCCAAGTCTAGAGGCCAGGTGGGCTGTACAGTGGAGGTCAGGCCACGGGCCTTGCTAGTGTGATTCCAATTTCCTAAGGTAGCGGAGCGACGTGAAGACACACTGTGGTGCTCCATACTCCCCTCGGGGGCCGGGGGCCATGACAAGGCGGTGAACCCCTGGCTGCTTGCACGGGTTGTCCTCTGTGGCATTCCCAGGGGCCGAGGAATGCAGGTTGAAAGCGGAGCACAGAAGGGTCTTTCCAAACAGCAGAAGCACTACGCTTTATTTATTTATTTATATCATTAAAACGTGAACATTTTGACAGATTTCATTTACCTCAGCACCGTGGAGACCCCCTTCCTGGGGTGGGTGTGAAGGACTGGTGCCAGGCACCCCCACCCCCACCTAGGCCGGCTCCAGCTCCGGCTCTGCCACGGAGCTGAGACAACCCAGAGACAAGACAGCCTTGGTGGGCCTCGCCCCCACCGGGAGACAGCCTTCACTGTTTGAGAATCGGAAGGAGCTAGACTGTACTGGGGACTGGTTCCTGAGAGTCAGCAGGAAGCTCACTTGCTTGGCTCCTCAGCAGGTGGCTTGGCGCCCTTCTGGAGAAGAGAGAGTAGTAGTCTGGGGCCCGAGGGCTGGAGCCTGAGGGCCAACATCCAACAAGTGTTTCAACATCCAACAACTGTTCCTTCCCTTTCAGTAACACGCTGTCCCCTTTTTACAACAGCAAGAAACCTGAAATCTAGAGGAGTCATTAAAAAAAAAACAAACACACAAAACACCACAAAAACCCCTCTGACTGCAACCGGAAGGCATCTCCCAAGCCAGCCAGGGCAGAGGCGACAAGTCCAAGCTCAGTGGACTTCTTCTTCAGTAGGGGAGCAGCCCGAGAAGAAGCTCATATTGCTGGCCAGAGTGCGTTTCTTTTTCTTCCCTGGAGCTTTATTTTCTTGGGATTCTGTGGTTACATGTTTCATCTCTGGGAGGCCGAGGGAGGAGGCATTTGGAGCAGTTTTTAACAGAACCTGCTCCACCTCGCACATCTCTTTCAGGATCTAGGAAGGACAGAAACAGGTCTGACGAGATCGGAGGTGCGGGCAGAGAGGCTCAGCCCAGCTTAGCCCCCACGAATGCTCAGCATGCTCCCGACAGGACGTGGTGTCCCCTAGGACTGGTCTGTGGGAGGAACCAGACTCCAGCCTATGCCCCATTCCCAGTTCCCAACAAGCAGACTGTACCTGTCCCCTCCCCCCACCGCTCTCTGTCAGACCTAAGGCAGAGATGGATGACAGTACAGCTGGAAGCAGCTGCCTTTCAGCCCGTCTACCTTGCTGTTTGGAGTGGCACAGACGGGGTTGAAGAAGCTCAGTCCTGGAGTCACCTCTGTGGGATCCTCCAGTTTGAAGGAGCCTTCAGAATCCTGGGTCCGCTCAACAGTGCCCAAGCTATCCTGCAAATCAAGCGGACAGGCTATTAGAAGTTCAGTTCCCAGGATTATGGAATCACTGCTCCCCTCTCACCGGCGAGACACCGGCTTGGAGGCCCTCACCAATGTCTAAGCAGGTCTTACGGAGACCCTGCTTGGGGGCGTCATAGTACTTGATGGCAGCAGCTTCTGCAGGCAAAGGTCTAGGTGGAATAGTGGCCCAGGACACATAATGAGGCAAGGTTTAAACAAGACCAAGCCTTGGCCGTTTCCTTGATTAACCTTCCCCTTCTCCAATCGGCAACATCCTTTTTAGCTCGGCTCTCTACAGGCAGTTGTCTGTGGTTGTTTTTTTAGCAAGAAGGAAGCTGATGCCAAGAGAAAGAAGCTACTTAGGTAACAAGGTGACTCTGTGGCAGGGCTTTGATTACAATTATAAACTGCTGTTATGAAAAAAAGAACTGGATTAAGTGTCAGGAAGCCTGAAGTCAAATCTTTTTGTTTTTTTTTGTTTTTGTTTTTTTACAAGTCTAAGATCTTTAAAAAATTTTTATTAACTGTATTGGTGTGACATTGGTTAATATAATGATATAGGTTTCAAGTGTACATTTCTGATACATGATCTGTATGCTGCATTGTGTGCCCACCACTCAAAGTCAAATCATCTTGCATCACAGTATATTTGACCCCCTTTACCCTTTCCTACCTTCCCCTTCACCTCTGGTAACCACCCTAGTGTTGTCTGTATCAGAGTTTTTATTTGTTTTTCTGGTTTGCTCATTTCTTGCTTTCATTCAGTTCTATATCCCACACATGAGTGAAATCATGTAGTTCTTGAGTTTTTCTGACTTATTTCACTTAGCCGTGATATACACAAGATCCATCCATGTTGTTGCAAATGGCGGTATTTCATCTTTTCCTATGGCTGAGTATTATTCCATTGTATATATGTACCAATCTTCTTGTTTCCATGTCTTGGCCACTGTGGATAATGCAGCAGTGAACAAAGGGGTGCATGTATCTTTCCGAATAAATGTTTCCAAAATTTGGGGGTAGATACCCAGAAGAGGATTGCTAGGTCATATGGTAACTCTATTCTTAATTTTTTGAGGAACCTCCATATTGTTTTCCACAGTGGCTGTACCAGTTTACATTTCCTACCAGTGAATGGGGGTTCCTTATTCTCCACAACCTGTCCAACACTTGTTATCACTTGTCTTATTGATCATAGCCATTCTAATACGTGTGAGGTGGTAGCTCATTGTGGTTTTGATTTGCATTTCCCTAACAGCTGGTAAAGTTGAATATCTCTTCATGGATCTGTTGGCCATTCATATGTCTTCCTAGGAGAAGTTTTTAGTCAGACCTTCTGCCTATTCCTAAATTGTTTTTTTGTTTTTTTTTTTTTAGTTCTTGTTGCTGAGTTGTATGAGTTCCTGATATATTTTGGATATTAACTCCTTATCAGAGGTGTTGTTTGTAAATATATTCTATTCTGTTGGCTGCCTTTTTGTTTTGTTGGCAAGTTTCTTTAGCTGTGCAGAAGCTTTTTAGTCTTAGTCTCATTCATTTATTTTTGCCTTTGCTTCCCTTGCCTTTGGGGTCAAATTAATAAAATCCTTTCTGTGACCAAGGTGTGTTAAGTGTAGTACCTCCACTTTCTTCTATGTAATTTCTTGTTTCAGGTCTTATATTGAGGTCTTTGATCAATTTTGAGTTAACTTGTGTGTATGGTGACAAATAGTCTGGTTTCATTCTTTTGCATGTGTCTTTCCAATATTCCCAGCACCATTTATTGAAGAGGCTTTCTTTTCTCCATTTTATGTTTTTGGCTCCTTGGTTCTAAATTATTTGCCCTTATATATGTGGGTTTTTTCCTGGGCTCTCAGTTCTGTTCCATCGGTCTATGTGTTGGTTTTTCTGCCAATACTATGCTGTTTTTATTATTGTCACTTCGTGGTATAATTGTCAGGCAGGGAGTATGACACTGAGATCTAATTATAGCTGTCATGCTAGCTGTGTATCATCAGGTGAGTCACTTAAGCTTATCTCTGGGCCTTAGTTTCCTTCTTGGTAAAATAAAAGCATTGCCCTAGATCAGTGGTTTTGACACCTGAAATCCTAAGAGGAAGCCCAATATGTAAACAAGTAAAGAGCACGTTGCTTTGGTTGACGAGGGGTCACACTGAGTTGGGTCACGTACATCTGCTCGGAGGCATTTCCATGGAGCCGCCGTAGGAGTCTCGAACCTGAGTTGAAGGCAATCACAGCAATAGACTGCTGAGGGCCCTGGGACACCTCCGATTGTTAGCCTAACCTCTAGCTTGCTGTTTTAGTCCTCTAATGACTGCCTACCTTAGAAGTATTTTTAATGAAAAACCCAGGGCAGAACCGCTCACATGTAGCTGTTCAAGAAATGCATGATGAATAATGATTAGACTAAGTGCGCTAAAATGATTGTTTATCACACAGAGAGCTGTAGGAATGAGCTCTGGCCCTGGGCACAGGTAGGCGGAAGGCAAGCATGTGGACCTGACCTGCTTGGTTCTGTCCTTCTAGGCACACACTTTGTTGCCCTGAGTTTGCTATTCGTGGGAGCAACATAGGGAGCACAGCTACAATTAACTTGGCTCACAACGGTGACTGTTAGGAAGACCATGTTCCTGTGGGCCTTTTCCCAGGGCCATGGAATAGCTGGTTCCCACGGAGAGGGGCTGAGTAACTAATGTGCAAGATGTCAGAAGGATTAACTTCCTTCCTGGAAGCTGCCACCTCAGCACGTGGCCCTTACAGTTCCAGCTAAGCCTCTGGATTAGCCTGATCCTGCATGTCTCTATGCCTGTAAATGCTTGCTTTCTTGTTTCTTGTTCCTGCCTCTGAAATGGTACAGGAACTTTGTAGCCAAGGCTGGGAATGGGACGCTCATACCTGGGAATCTCCTGGGAAGGGCTGTGGTTTCTGAAGGGGATGTGTGCCCCGACTAGCAGAGCGGAAGAAGGACTAAGTGAACTGTGTCTTTTTTTTGGGGGGGTTGCAGGGCAGAGGAGAAGGGAAGGAAGAGCTGTGCGGGGGATCCCACGTTTCAGGATGAAGAACAGGGGAAGGTGAGGGGCAACAGCACCGGTCCTACCTTGTCTTCCTGACGGTTCCTACACTTTGTGGAGTCACAGCTGCAGTCCACGCCGCAGTTCAACTTCTGTCTCCTGCACCCGCACTGCCTATTCCCACACCAGCCCTTGCAGGAACACTGCAAAACACGTTTGTACAAAGACTCCTTACTGAAAGGGCTAGAAGACTGGTTTAAGGGCTTAAGAGACACATTTGCAAGTGTTTCTCAAAAACAGGGAAAGTACCAGCAACTTTAGCCCTGGATGGTGTGGCTCAGTGGATTGAGTGCCAGCCTACAAACCCAAGGGTCACCAGTTCGATTCCCAGTCAGGGCACACGCCTGGGTTGCGGGCCAGGTCCCCAGTAGGGGGTGTGCAAGAGGCAACCACACATGGATGTTTCTGTCCCTTTCTCCCACCCTTCCCCTCTGTTTAAAAATAAAGCTTTAAAAAAAAAAGTACCAGCAGCATTACCAAGCTTCTCTCTCCTCAGTCCTCTCTTCAGTGAAACAATGACCAACACAAACCACCATAGGGTTACTAAGAACAAGGCAAACCGGCCAAATTCATTTTGGGGGGCATAAAATACTTGAAAGACAGATCAGAGGGATACCATAACAATGTAGAGCAACTGACAGAGACTCTCAGGCTAATCTTATGGCCAAAGTGAAGAAACACGAGCTGGATGGTAGTGGAGTTCGGTGTATTTAAGGCCTGAGCACAGCTGCTTAGTGTCTTTAGATAGACTTAACTGTGCTTCATCCAGCTCACATTTCTGCAGTTTGTTCAGTGTCAGCCTGGACTTTGTCCTCAGCACTTGAGTCATTCAGCATTTTCATGAATCACTGATGATATGAAATGTCATTTACATCTGTATAGTCATTTACTGTTTTCAGAGTACTTCCATAAAGTATACTAATACAAAATTTCATTTGAATCTCATAACCGGTCTACAGGGTAGGGATATTACTTGACTGTAACAACAACACATAGCTGGAAGGATGATTGATATGTAAGATAACAGGATCAAAATTCAAAAGTACTCTGACAGGCTGAAATTATGGGCTGAAAGTAAAAGAAAAATTATAACAGGGATCAATGCAATTCTGGCATTTAGCTTCCCCCCCAAATCAACCACATAAATATAACATGGGGAGGGGGGAAGTAAGGCTTAAAATTAGCTTTTGCACAAAAGGCCTAGGGATTGAAGGCATTGTCAAGTTGCAGGAGTCCAAAGTGTGAAATGGCCGTCCAAAAACAAACGCTATCGGGCAGAAATCTGTGGTTCAGAAATCATGGGGAGCAACTGCTGCGTTGTACCTTGGGTCAGCCAGACCCCATTGGAAGCAATCTATCCTGCTATAGGGCAGCATCATTTTTGTCCGGCATAGAAAAGCACAGGTTAAAAATAAAACACACAACAACAACCCTGCATTCACGGCCCCACCCCTCCCTTAATAAGTAAGATATCACTGAGGTCTCCTTCCTCATCCCACTCACCTCCCTCTCTCCCTCTGAAGGGCAAAGTCCCTTGAATTAGTTGTTTTTTTATTCCTGCACATGTCTTTTTACCACATCTGAGTTCTCATGAAGAAATATACAGAATTCGCCCTGGCTGGTGTGGCTCAGTGGATTTAATGCCGGCCTGCGAACCAAAGGGTGACTGGTTCGATTCCCAGTCAGGGCACATGCCTGGGTTGTAGGGCAGGTCCCCAGCAGGGGGTGTGTGAGAGGCAACCACACATGGATGTTTCTCTCCCTCTCTTTGTCCCTCCCTTCCCCTCTCTTTAAAAATAAATAAAATCTTAAAAAAATAAAAAATATATGAAATTCTTTGACATGGTTTCAAATTTTATGTTAGTGCATGTATCTCCTCCAGTTGCACTCATTTTCACTCTATGAACATGCCACACCTCATCCCTACTGCTCACAGTGCCATGTTTCACACTTACCAACAAGGCTGCAACAGCTGACATTCATGTGCGCCAGGCACTGTTATAAGCGCTTTCCAGGTATTCAACCCATCTAACCAATAAGCATGTTTCCTTGTGGACACATTCAGGAGTCCCCTGTGCATATGTGCGTAATAAAGAGGACATTAAACCAAAAAGAGACGGGTGACCAGCATAATGGGATGCAATGTTATAAGAGAAACAGTGGAAGAAAGGGGGATAGTTTGGCTTGGAATGAACAGGTGGCAGAGCTCACAGAATGATGGATGAGTCAGAAGAAACCTCAAGTGACTGAAGCCTGGTGCGGTGTTTGAAGCACCTCTCCAATAGCCCTGGCCTAATTACCCCAAACTCTATTTATCCTCAGATGATAATTCCCGTAAAACTTCTGCCCACAGGACACAATTCTGTTACCGGAAAAGCCATGGGATCAGTTCAGTCCCACTTTCCCAGCACAGTTGTTCACACCCTGAGCATCGCTTTCACCCCCCACCCTCCAGCGCCCTCCTGTCCAAATCCTCTCAAAGCTAAATAGGCCTAGAGCTCCCTCAATGGTTCATCACATGACACGGCTTCCAAGAATCCTCACCAGCTTGACGATAGACCAACTTGTCCAAGTTCATCTTTCACTGCGACATCCGGAAATGAGCTTAACTTTCTAGACACGGTGGGACCAGTGTGAGGTAGATTGACACAGCCACTTCCCTGATTATAGATCCAATAGTCTTGTGAATGAGGCCTAAAGTCTTAGTAGCTTCTCCCCACTCCATGAATCTTTGTGGCTTCATCCTGGGCTTCCAGCTAAATTCAAGCCCTTCCATCCCTCTCAGATGACAACCATTGCCATTATTCTGGAGTTGGGAAGGTCAAAGGAACCATAATGACGTCTGTTTTGATTATGAGAATTATATATATATATATATATATATATATATATCATCTTATAAAATTTGAAAATCAAAACTTTGATTTTTAATATTTCGAAGTTGTAGATAGTATTTGATTATGTGAAAATCTCAATGTATTAAACCAGTCCCCTCAGTTAGATATTAAGATTGCTTTGAAAGAAATTGCTATTACAAATGATGTTACAGTGAACATCCTGGTACATAAATATGACCCAGGTCTCACCAGGATTGACAAGGCCCTCCGCAATCCGGCCCCCCGCCACCCCTCTGATCTGACCTCGGACTACTCTCTCCCACTTTTCAACACGCTGCGGTCACACTGGCCTTTTCAGCTGCTCCTTCATAAACCACGCTCATCCTGCCCCGGGCTCTCTGCATTTGCTGTTTCCTTTTCTTAATGTTCCCACTCTGATTATCTTCCTGACTTGCCCCTTCACTTTGTTCAGATCTCAGCTTAAATATCTCCTCCTGAGAGAGGCCTCTCCTGAGCACTCTACTGAAGTACTCTTTTCCTACCCCATCTGTGACTTCGCTTTATTTTCTTTTTATCATCTAAAATGATTTTACTGGTTTTTCTGGTGACGGTGTGTCTCTCTCCGCAAAAATGGCTTTCTTCAGTATCATGAGGCCAGGATCCTCCCTGTCTTATATACCGCATCCTCGGCACCTAGGAACAGTGCCTGACACATAGTTAGATGCTCAAAAAGATTGGTCGAGTGAATAAATCTATTTACTCACCACTATTTCCTTAGGATAAATTCTTATGTGTATAATTACTGGGCCAAAAGATATGAACACTCAAGGGCTTTTCATACATATTTTCAAGTTGCCTTACAGAAAGGTATACCGCATTTACATCTGTAATAGCAACAGACAGGCATGCCCATCTTAGCCACACCTGCCAACACCAGACATTCAAATTATTAAGAAAAACAAACAACTTTGCTTCTTTGAATAAGGGCAAGAAACAGAGTTCTATGACATGTCCTAGAGACATCTCACCAGGATGACACTGATCCACGGGCTGCTACAGGCTGGGTATGGTCCTCTGACCATTTACAAACTCATTTGTACGCCTCAGAGACACTATTACCCTGCCCGTGTGTCTCTATTTTATGCAAAGGGGAAAATATGACAGTTGTATCTGAAAGGCTGTCATAAGGAAGAACAACTAGGCTTTTACATAGCCAAGAGCCACTGGGATGGTTTACAGAACAGCCCATTTTACCTCAGCAAGGAACAATTTCCAAACAGTTACGGAACACAATGGGCTGCGCCGTGAGATTCCCCACTGCCAGAAGTTTTCAAGGAAGCAGAGGCTAGAAATATACCTGGTAATATTATTATAGCACGGTCATGACACACACGACACATGTATGTACATGAATGCTACATGGACAAGCTACAACTTCATCTCATTCTTTCTCCTGACAGGACAAGATCAGAACATAAGACAGGGAGCATGCCCTTGCCATAGACAGAAGCTCAGATATACAGGTATGTGGCGTGAGCGTACACGTGTGTGTGTGTGACAGCTGTTGGCAACCGACCCAGCACATCCCAACATCACAGTCGAAAACCACTCTAATAGAGGGCTTCTTTAGATACAGTGGGAAGTAGAGCTGAAAGGAACCTCTGGGGTTCCTTTAAGCCAGTGGTTTTCAGCCCTGATTGCACATCCAAAATCTCTGGGGAGCTTTTCAGAAAGGCCAGGCCCTACCTCAGAACAATTAAATCAGAATATCAGGGAGTGGGGTCCGCAGCTCCTGTGTTTAAAAGCTCCCTTGGGGATTCTAATGTGCAGCCAGGCTTGAGAACTATCACTTTACAGTCTCTAATTCTTCTAGCACTAATTTCAGTATAACTTAGAATGAAAAGCTCTGGTAAAAATTTTAACATAAAGAATGCCTGCCTAGGAATTAGGAGACTTGGGCTGTAGTCCTAGATTTAATGCTGGGCATGACTTTGGACAAGTCACCTCAGCCAACTGCACCTCCATTCTTTCATCACTAAGGTACAGATGACAACACCTGCGTCCCCTTTTCTGCCAAAGGGGATAAATGAGGATATTTGTAAAAGGCTGTGCTTTAATAACAGGACCTGCATGATGTTATCTTTTGCATACATTCCTTTTTTTAACTTCTCAGATACCATACAACCCCATATAAAGGTAGTTTTATTAAAATCTGTTTATTAAAAACAACAACAAACCCATTTATAGAACTTTAACTGTTATTCTGACTCAGTATATTAGTGCTGGAAGGGATGTTACACATCTGTTCTAGTCTAATCCCTTCATTCCACAGATGAAGAATCTAGGCCTAGGGAGATTAAGTGACTTGCTTATGATCACCCCACTCACCAGAGACAAACTAAAGACTAGAACTCATGTCTACCTGGATTCTAAGCTATTACTTCTTGAAACTCTAGTCCACGGCCTATCCCTCAGCATGTTTTTAGTGAGCACAGGAACCATGGCTGAGTGAGGAAGCCAACCTTTTCGGCATTAGCTGTGGACAAGACATCATTTTGGTGTCTGCTGCGGTCTGCTCTGAGGTAACCTAGTGATAATACCAGCCCGCTTCCGCCAGGTTGAAACAGTCATAGTCAGGATGACCTTCATGCAAAGCATCAAGGTCTACAGCGACTCCCCACGAGCAGAAGGATCAAAGCGCAGCCATAGCATCCACGTACTTCAAGGTTAGCACGAAGCGGGAAACTAGATTGTATGCTGGCTTGCTCCTCTTAAAGCCTGCTTATATTCTCTTCTCGAGTTATAAAATCCAGGGAAAAGCCTAGAAAGGAATCACCTCTCACTGTTTTAGACACAGGACTTGTCATTGACAGCAAATATTGTTCACTTGCAATTTTTGTTATAGATTGCCCTTTTAGGCTTAGAGCAATAGCGCTATAACGCACATAATAAGCTTTCCTTGAGGCAAGTGTGCTTGGATTTGCTTCTCATTTGGAAACTCCCTCCCCAGGGTTTTAGGCCCTCTACGTGTTTCTGGGTGCACTTTTCAACTCTGCTTCCGGTTACCTAGCTGACCATTTCATCTGCATTCAGCTCACGCTCTTTACTTCAACCAGAAATGTCCGTTGAGTAAGTGAATGAAAGTCAGACATGTTCTGTCTCATGTCCTCTAAGTGTCCCAACCCTGTCCCTCTACTACTTCTACTAACCGATAGCAATATGCTATTCATTGGGCCGTAAATGGTCTCCCAGTTGCTCCCAACATGCATTTCCCGTCCTGTATCAGAATGCAGCAACAGTCCTCTCTTTCCTGGCATCTTCCTAAATTCTCTCTACTTGGTTCGGCTTTACAGTCAGTCACTCTTCAAAACTCCTCAGTGCATTTCTGAGACGAATACGCTGAGGTTCTATGCCTATGTGGTATGCTTCTATTGCTTTGCCTTGTTTTCTCGTTAGAGTATAAGCTCTCTGAGGCTAAGGATGAGCCCTTGGTCCCAATACATTGATTCCTGATGACTCTCTCCAAGTGACTTAATGCCCACGAGACTGCCCATTCCTCATGACTTGCTTCTTTCTGATGTGGCTTTATAAAGCCCAGGTCCCCGGCGTGGTACACTATCAGCTAATGAAATCTAGGGACCTTCCCGGAAGCCAGCTAGCGTAATCTGGGAACTGCTCTCTTTAGGCAGAATGTAGCCACAGGGCACAGGTCGGGTAGCGGGGGCGGGGAGGGGGGACGACGACGGACGGGGACTGCAATGCCTGGGAAGTTAATGTTTAAACATAAAACATCTACGTGGGATAATTGTGTAAGACTCATTACATAAGTAAATAAAACATGCCTCAAAGTCAGACTGTTCCTCACTAGCCTGAACTTGATGTGTTTGATCTTAATTGTTAGCCTTTTCTATAACTCCTGTTGCACCTGAGCCTAATGACCAAAATCATTTTATTAGGCAAGGAAGATGAACTTCCCCCTCAGCTTCTGGTCTGTAATTTTTACTGATAGGATGTAATAGAGACAAACTGGACTTGGAGTCAGAATATTTGATTTCAAGGGCTGGCCATCACCTGATTTTACAACCTTGGGCAAGGTCATTTCCCCGCTGTGGGTCTCAGAGCCGTCTGTACAACAAGTAAGAAATACGTTGCTGAATTTTTTGCGACAATGAAAAGAGATAACATATATGAGAATGGTTTATAAACGGTAAGTGCTAGAAAAATGAGGAGGATTATTAGGATCACTTTGGAAGCCGCCTGAAGAAATGGCGTAGTACAGGACGGTATCGCCTTTCAGACTGGTAAGAACCTGCAGACGTGAAGAGAGCTGCCTGGTGCACTCAGGCTGCCCCTTCTACTGGCCCTGGGTTCCATACAGAGCTGGCCTGACGAGCGCCGCTCCGTGAGGCCAGTGTTCTGAATAGGGGACAGAAGGGCTTGGGTGCAGGGTATGGGGCGGGCACATTGCCACTGGCAGTGAAGACAAGGACTAGAACCCTTGCCGGAGATGAGAGCTGCCTCCTACCCCTTGGATGTTCTTCTTGCACATCTTCAATAATTTTGTTGGCTTCCATTCCTCATCATCCCCATCGTCAATATCACTGTCCTCAGGCTCATTCACTGAATGCTCTGAACAATACTGTAGATCCTCGATGTCCATGCTTTGCTCCGGGAACTTTTCTTTAAAACGGGAAGGTCTCGGCTAAGAACAAAGGTTTGGGATGGTCATTTAACAACAACAACAACAACAACAACAAAAAAACAAACAAAACCTCCCAAACTAAAAAAAAAAAAAAAAAAAACAAAGCCGAAAAACCAAAACCAAAAACAACAAAAACATGTGGATCATAACTTCCCATTTGCTGTTGCCAGCTATATTCTCAGAACAGAGATTTCAGGCTCCCTCCAATGCAGCCCACTTGGCCTGACCAATCAGGAAAAATACTGCTTCCACCTTTGGCCTTGCAGAGTCTTTGAAGGGACAGAAACTGCAGGGACAGAGGCTGAGCAATCTGAGGGAGGAAGGAGAGACTAATGATCTGATAAGTGTCTTTGGATGGACAGCTGAATGCTGCTTTCTTTTGCTCCTCCCCCTCAGCTGTGTTACGTAATATCTGCATGTGGCCAAGAGTCCGTCCTCCAGGGACAGAGAAGGGTTATTTTCCTCCAGATTGCACTAGACTTTTATCTGGGGCTCCAAGGAAACTCGAGATGCTGGAATTTGGACATTTTACCTGCCAACTTCTTCTAAAAGGCAATTTTAGCACACTCACTCCAAACCTTGGCTATGCGAAGGCAGCGTAGGCACTAAGCAGTTTACCTTAGGTGGGATATATTCAAAAGAAGAGTCTGGAGATAGAGGAGTATCCTTAGGAAGATGAGGTTTCTGTTTGCTGGCTACTTGGAGGAGAGTCAGTTTCTATTCAAAAAGAAGAGACAAAGTATACATTGCAGGGCAGCTTCTGAGAGTGTTCATGCCTCAAACATCAAGATTCCTAAACTAGCTTAATTTTAAAACACATGAAAGTGAGGCAGGGTAACAGTAAAGTAGGCTGAAGGACTCCCACTTTACAAGATCAGGAATAGACTCCAAAAAGAGCAAATTTTTTAAAAAAATGTGTGTTTATACCATTTTGAAATGCACCTGACAATATCGCATGGAAACTTGATGCCGACCTCATAAAATACAGCCAAGTCATCGCACTCAGGGCTGCTCCCAAGGGTTGGCCTCAGTTGCAACAGGGTCTCCCAGGGCTTGTTCAGTGGGTGGGAGGCTGTATTACCTGCTTTATGATTTCATTCTCTCGGAGAAGCTGCTTATTTTGCGCACACAGTTCTTGCATCTTCTCAAGTTCTTCTTCCTATTTCCAGGAGTGCAGAGATCGGTGGGATTATTTTGGGCATTACATGTGGGTTACCAAACAACTCACAGAGATGAAAACATTCTGCTGCCAAGTTGCTGGCAGCAGATGGTTTTGCACAGCAGGCCTTGGCACCCAGAAAAATGCCCGATCCCTACCCGTCCCTAGGTGTCCTGAACACCACTTCTATTCCAACCCTCCCAAGCAGCCCTGATGGCCATTGCGGAAACCACGGGCTCTGCCCTACACGCTTCCCTCGTCTTTTCCATTCTCCAGCCTCGCCTCCCTCTTTCCCACCAGGATCTGATTAAGAAACCCACACGGACAGCTCTGTTTCTCTGAAGTTCCAGATGTCTTTGTTCACTATCCTCAACACAGGCTGGGTGGTTTATTTGCTACTCTAATAATAAGCCTGATTCAAGTTCCTGGCATTTCAGACAACCAGATTCATGTGTACGACCTTAACTAGTTTGGTTATGTCTTTGATAGGAGGTACCAAGGAAACCCTGGAGACAGATGGTGCAGGAAAAAGATTCGAGGCGGGATAAAACAGCGCTCTGGCATGCTGCTAAAGGGTGGGGTGCTCCCAGCCTCACGTAGAAATTAGGACTCCGAGCATTTTATCAACATGTCAGGTCTCAGCTCAGAACAGGCTCAGGAACACAGCTGAACGCCCTTGGGATTCTACTGGATAATTTAACTTTATTGACTGCTTAGAACATAGAGCTCAGAGCTGAGGCAAAAAACTAGGGGGCCCCAGAGTCTGGGATGCAGTATGTACTGTCATTTCTGTACCAAAGAGGAGGTCCTTCTATGTGTGATTATGTCCTAAATACCCTTCAATTGATCAACTAGGGCCAAAAAAGCAGTAGGGGCTGCCAGTATCAACGCTTTTTGGTACCTAGTTACTCTCTGCTGTACGTACAATGGTCTAACTCAGACAATTCTCAGCCAGGCCCATGGAACCCAGCTGTGGTGGCCTTGGCCTCACTATACCTGACACTTGAGCGTGCTCCGCAGCTGTTGCTCCTTTTCACTGACAGACACCTCCAGCTGCTTCTCTGCCATCTGGCTTTGCTGCAGCTGGCTGAGAAGGTACAGCACCTGGGGAGGGATACAACCCAACGGGACCAAAGGAATAAGAGACAACAGGAAGTGCGGCTCAGTCCAAGCAGTGAGCCCAGCGCGTCCTCTGCGACTGAGCAGTGAACTGCTCTCTTTTGCTCTCATGGCTTGATTGAAGCAGAAAGGAGCAAGCGCGACCACAATGTTCGCCACACACGTTAACCTTAATACCCAGATGGTGGCTAAGAGCTCTTGTCACTGGCACATGTACACGTAGACAGTCATTTATTTCTGTTTTAGGTCTCTTATTTGTAAAATTTGGAAAAGACCACGTGGTCTTTGGAAAGAAATGTCATATCCTGCCCACTGTTTTTTTTATAAACTAACAACAGAAAGTAATGATGGTCTATCCCTCAGTGTTAGAGCTCTTGGCTCGCCAACTCACCTTCTCTTGGTGCTGTTGCTCCACCCTGAACAGCTCTGCCTGCAACTCTGTCTCGATTTCAGCAAAGCGGTTTCGTTCCTCAAACAGCATCTTCTGCATGTCAGCGCAGCTGGCCTTGTTCTGTTTGAGGATGCTTTCGAGCTTGCTGACCTGTATTTTGGAGGAGACCAGCTGGAAGAGATAAAAGAAGATCACTTTCTTTGGAGAATGACCTTGGCCCATTCCTTAGGCAGGCAAATGTCCGTTTTCTTGAAACGGACTAAGAAAATGTCCTCCATGTTCAAGTCCATTCTTGTGCTTTCGTGTCATATGGCGTCTACCATTTAACAGTAACAACACAACTCAGGCCACAAGCCGGTATTTCTGCCGAGATAGGTAACTCAGAGCTAGGAGTCATCACGAAGGTCATTTAAGCTCTTGCTCTGCTTCAAGGCAAGAGTAAACCCAACGTGAACAGTGCCTGACTACTCCCAATTCCGACATTTAAGAAGTTCTTCCTTAATTTTAAAGAGACATTCATAAGACACACCCTTATGGCCAATTATGTCCCACCTCAGAGTATCTGTGTTCACGTGTTGAAACTCGTAGACATGTTAGCTGAGACTGCAGATCCGGCTCTTCAGGCTAGATTGATATCCTGTGCTGGCCTACTTAGATATTCTCTACTAGCCCGGACGGTGAACATCACAAACACCGGTGTTCACGAGACTAACCAGGATTTCTTTGGTAGGACAAATCTGCTAACCCAACACAAAATGTAGCAAGGATAGCATTGCTCAGACTTGCAGAGTTGCAGTCCATATGCTCGTCTCCAGAGAAAAACGCCTCAATCAGCAGAGGTGATCAACTTTAATTCCTCGTGTGACAATGCAAGATGATAGATTATTGGAAGGCCAGTGAAGATGGGTTTTCCTTAAGATGCATCATTGTATGTCAAAGATGATTTTCTCTTTGCTAGACTGTATCTTAAACTTTTTGAATATACATCTTGCAGGTGTCTTAGGAAGTAGTACAGTATAATAGTTGATGTTTAAATAGTGGCCTAACTATGGCATACTGATCTTTTCCTAAAAATAACAGCAAGCATTTATTACTGAGCACTTGCTCACACCAACTTTTACCCATAAAACTATTATTTCTCTGACGTTAGTGTCATTGTGATTTCTACCATGAAAAGTGGCAATAACACAGGGACAGTATCCCGGGCCAGTATCGTATTTCAATCTACCAAGGCAGACCCCTAATTCCTGGTAGGAAGAGTGATGTTTACCTCTCCAATTAAATATTTCAGGGCACACTTGGCTTCCAGAATGGTAGCAATATTCTCCCAGCGGTGTTTTGGCCTGTCTTCACTTTCTGCATCCAGCAGCTTCTGCTGGAGGTCAGCAATCTGAGCACTCCTTCAGGGAAAGAAACAGTCAGCCTTATTGCTAGTAGTTTCAACACCAAGGAGAGGGGAAGAGCTCTGAGGAGAAACTTCAAATAGTATTATGGAAGGAGGTATCAGTTAAACATCATTTAGAAAATGATAATGTCATCTGGTTAGGATGTGTGCTCAGCAGCTGTTGGGACATACATTATCTCAAATTCCGGTACAAAGTTGACTCCAAAGACCATCCAAGTGGTTTCACTTTATTAAATACTGGTTGAAATAAATGGATCATATAGTGGGACTTGGCCAGATTTGCTTTAGTAAGGCTTTTTATTGGTGCGCTGACTGTAAAGTGACTTCATCTTGAGGTCACATGAGCTCAAGCAGTGATATGGTGGTGGCTCACCTATGGAGGGACAAGATTCAGGTTGGAGGCTGGAAGGAAAATAAACCTCAGAATAACAAACAGGTGGATGCTCTTTGCTGGGATTGAATACCAAATTGATACCTATGGCTGGTGTTGGCGAGAGGGTATCTTGAAGTGCCTGCCATAGGACTGACAAGTTTCTTTTTTAAAAAAATGTGTCTTCCCATTTATTCCAGTCTTTTTTTTTAAAGAGGTTTTATTTATTTATTTTCAGAGAGAGGGGAAGGTAAGGAGAAAGAGAGGGAGAGAAACATCGATCAGTCGCCTCTCGCACATGTCCCCAACCAGGGACCTGGCCTGCAACCCAGGCGTGGGCCCTGACCGCGTATTGAACCACTGTCCTTACATTTTGCAGACCAGTGCTCAATCCACTGAGCCATACCAGCCAGGACTGAAAATAGTTTTGATCACTCAGCCTCCCCAAAAGGGTCTCAGAGACCCCCCCAAGGGCTTGGGGACCACACTTTGAGAACCCTGCGCTAATATGTAGTCCTATCCTTCTACAAGCTCATAATCTTTCTAGAGTGACAAGACTAATAAGTGTAAAATGGTTAATAAATGTCAAGATAACATATATTGCCTGCATCACATTATTGAATAATGTAAGTTCTGAAGGAGTTTAGAGAAGAGGGAGATTAGTGAGGGGTGAAAGCTCAGGGAAGGCTTCTTGGAAGAGGTGCGCCAGAACAATTCAGAACTGTTTTCTACAATATGCCCTTTCCTGTTGTTTTTGACAATTCATGTCCCTCAGTGATTTCAAAATTTAGTTTATGGCTCATCAACTTTCAGAAAATCCTCTTGATTAAACTCACCTCTGTCTGATTGCCCTCTATTTGGCACCTGTCCTACATTTAAGTAATCATTTACTTATGCACAGTGTTATGCAGGTAAATCTTTAATAGCCTGCAATTAAAAAAAAAAAACAAAACCCAGACTTGATTTGTAGATTTTGCTGGTTTTTGTGCTGTACATCCTCTCACCAAGACTAATCGTAAGCTATCAATGGTTTACAATATTCCTGAAATGTTAACAAACGATTCCAACACATTATGCTATTTCCGCTTGAAAGCAAGGATGATGCCATCTATTTTTTCTACATATCCCAACTGCACCCAGTGCGGCACAGAGTAGAAACTCAAATGCTGACTTTACAGATGTATCCAAAGAAAAACAGCTAATGTATGTTGCTAAAAACAAATTAAAGATCCCCAGGCTCTCCTGGGCAATAAAATTCAATTATCCTAAGAAACTATACAATCTCTAAGTTCTGATTCTTCTAGTGTTTGTAGATACTTAAAAGACAGCAGTGATTAAAGAGGTTGTGTAGCGTAATTTCTGGTCTTACAGCCAGGCAGGGAGAAAGAGAAGAATCTTCATCGAGCACTTCTAATATGCCAAGTACTGTGTTATGTAATTACTAATTTCATTTAATGCTCATCATCAGTTTACCTATATATTCTATTCTATCGACTTTGCTGTTGATCTCTAAAGGTCTCCTGCTTCTATGTTGTTGCTTTTCTGGTATCATTTGTTGGGTTCTCCTAAAGTTTTGTGTTTAGTCAGTTCTACTGCATCAAAAACTGTGGCGCGGCCCTGGCTGGTGTGGCTCAGTGGATTGAGCACTGGCCTGCAAAATGGAGGGTCGCCAGTTTGATTCCCAGTCAGGGCACATGTCTGTGTTGCGGGCCGGGTCCCCAGTGGGGGGTGTGCGGGAGGCAGCCATACACTGATGTTTCTCTCCCGCTCTTTCTCCCTCCCTTCTTCTCTGTCTAAAAATAAATAAATAAAATCTTTAAAGAGAAAAAGACTGCGGTGCAGCACAAAGAGCATGCATGGGCTTTGGAGTTAGACTGGGGTTCTGAATCCCAGCACTATATCACCTTCAGCAAATATCTTAAGATCTGTCAACTTCAGTTCAGATCTCTAAAGTGAGAAAATAATACATACCTCATAAAGTATACTTCATAAGGAGGGACTGAATGAGAAAATGTGTCTAACATGTTTAGTGGTGTGTATATTTGAAAAACAAATTTGCTACCTTCTTTCATTTCTCTACCATCACAAAGCTTCTGAATCACTAGGCTGATAGGTTCTATTTTGATTCCAGGTGTAATTTTTTTTCAGAAAATCCTCACCCAAAGATATATTTATTGATTTTAGAGAGGGCAGGGAGAGAGGGCAGGGGGAGAGAGAGGCGGGGGAGAGAGAGAGAGAGAAAGAGAAAGAAAGAGTGAGAGAGAGAAACATCACTGTTAGAAACATCGATCGGTTGCCTCCCCTATGTATTCTAACCAGGGACCATACCTAGGTCATAATGAGGTATGTGCCCTGATTGGGAATCAAACCTGCAACTATTTGGTGTACAGGATGACATTCCAACCAGCTGTGCCACCCGGCCAGGGCCAGGCATACCTTTTTATAATGCCTTAGAGGCAATCCCATTACCTGAGTTCCATTTCAGTCTCTAGGCTTTCAATCTGCTTTGTAATGGAATCCTCTGAGTCAGAAGCTTGACCAGGCAGTTGAGCAAGTGAGAATGTGCGCCTCTATAAAGAAGAATAGTGGGAATGGGGCTGAAGTACTAAAAGGAAAGTAACCCTTCAAAGCAGTCAGGGTTTCTGGGGGGTGCTTATTGGGTCTGATTATGGGTCCAATATTTCCATAAGGGCACTTACCCGGAGCTTAGGAGGTAGATTCTCCCCAGATTCCTTTTTTTCTTTGAGTTCAGCCAGATCCTGAGCCAGGATCTTTCTGTCTTCAAGAAGGTCATTCAGATGGCGTTTGGCTTCTTCAGTACTGACCATAACCTCGATTTCATTTCCAAGCCAACTCTAGAAGAGAAATCAGTGATGTTGGGGTAGGGATGAGGAATCTCTGGCCCATGGGCTACATTCAGTTCTAGACTTAATTTCCCTCAGACCAGAGACCACATTAACTAGAAGTGAGATTTCCATTTGTGCCCACACTCATCAAAAATCCTAATAGCTCTCAGAGAGCCTTTAACAGCAAGATCCCAGAAAGTCACAAGAAAGAGGCTTTCTGCAGAAAAATCTTTCTTCAGAATCCTATATTTCTCTGTAAACTGTCTTTATCACCTCCATTTTCTCCTCAAGGTTTGTCCTTATCTAGTCATGATATAGAATTAAAGTATATTTGATTGTCTACTTAATAAATAGATATCCATTCTTTTTTTCCCCAATCCTCACCCAAGGACCTTTTTTCCCATTGCTTTTAGAGGGGGAGGAAGGCGGAAGAGAAAGGATATGAGAGAGAGAGAGAGAGAGAGAGAGAGAGAGAGAGAGAGAGAGAGAGAGAGAGAGAGAGAGAAACATTGATGTGAGAGAAAAACATCAACTGATTGCCTCCCATGTGTGCCCGGACTGGGGATCAGACCTGCAATCTAGGTATGTGCCCTGATTGGTAATTGAACCTCATTCCATAACTGAAAGGTTTATTTCCATAACTGAAAGGTTCATAATTGAACCTTTCAGTTATGGAATGAGGCTCCAAACAACTGAGCCACACCAGTCAGGGCAATATCCATTCTTAATCTTTAAAGATGATGAATGAAATATTTTTAAGCAAACAAAATTAACTAAATTCAGCTTTCAAAAAAGTAATCATCCATGAAAACACTTTCACATCAGAAGATATAATATAATAAGAATAATCAAAAGAATGCTGGAGTGAATATGATAATATCAAGTAATGTAGAATTCACATCGAACAATATTACCAAGGATTAAAAAAAGGTCATTTCATAATGGCAAAGAAGTCAATTATTCAAGAGAATTTAATCCTTGTTTATGTCCCTAATGAAGCACTAAAATACATGAAACAAAATCATATATATATATATGCCAACAGAGGAGATAATAGGGAATCATAAAAATACTCAATTGATCCAAAAGAATCCAGAAAACAAGGAAAAATGGAACGCAGAACAGATGGGAAAAATAAAAAACAAATGGCAAGATGATAGATCCAAACCTACCAATTGTAACACTGGATTAACAAAGCTGGACCCAACTACATGCTGCCTACACAAAACACACTTTTAAAACGAAGGCACAAATAGGTTAAAACTAAAAGGACTCAAAATTACACCATGCTAACAGTAGTTGAAAGAAAGCTGGAGGGGCCACGGTATTAGCAGAAAAAGTAGACTGCAGAACAATTATCATCAGGGATAGGAAAGATTATTTCATAATAATGAAGGGATCAATTAACCTTAAGTGTTTGTGCCTCTAATAACAGAGCTTCAAAATACATGAAGCAAACCAGATAGAACTACAAGGAGAAAAAGACAAATTCATAATTCTAGATGGAGATTTCAATACCCATCTCCCAATAACTGACAGAATGAGTAGGCCAAAAATCAGCAAGGATACAAAAGAAATGAATAGCACAGTCAATCACATAAACATGACTGACATTTATAGAATACTATCCAACAACAGCACAATACACAGTTCTCTCAAGTATACACAAAACATTTGCCAAGATTGACCATATTTTAGGCCATTATAAGTCTCAATAAATTCAAAAGGATTCAAGCCATACAAAGTATGTCCTCTAACCATAATGGAATTAAATTAAAAAGCATAACAGGAAGATATTTGGAAAAATCCCCTAATATTTGGAAACTAAATAACATAGTTTTAAATAACCCATGTGACAAAGAAGAAATCAACAGGGCAATTGGAATGTACTTTATGTTTTAAAAATTTTATTTATTTTGTTTTTTAGGCAGAGGGGAAGGGAAAGAGAAAGAGAGGGACAGAAGTATCCATGTGCAGTTGCCTCACGTGCACCCTCCCACTGGGGACCTGGCCCGCAACCCAGGCCTGTGCCCTGACTGGGAACTGAACCAGTGACCCTTTGGTTTGCAAGCTGGCGCCCAATCCACTGAGCCACACCATCCGGGGTAGAATGTAATTTAAATTGAATGAACAGGAAAGCATTAACTATCAAAAATTGTGGGAGGTCATTAAAAGAGTACTTAAGGGGAAATTTATAGCGCTAAATGCCTATATTAGAAATGAAGAAAGGACTCAAGTCAATGACCTCATGTTGCCAGATGGCAGAGGGTTTGGGGGGCTGGGTGAAAACGGTGAAGGGACTAAGAAGTATCGTACAAATTGGTAGTTACAGAATAGTCACAGGGATGTGAAGTACAGCATAGGGAATATAGTCAATACTGCAACAACTACGTATGGGGCCAAGGGAGGTACTAGACTTATCGGGGGATCATTTTGAGAGTTATATAAGTGTCTAACCACTATGCATACACCTGAAGCTAATATAATATTGAATGTCAAGTGTAATTGAAAAAAATTAAAATTAAAATTGAAAAAAGAAACAAACAAACAAAAAAGAGCCAATGAAATCCAAAGCAGAAGTAAGGAAATAATAAAGATCAGATAGGAAATTAATGAGCTGAAGTTTTGCGGGGTCTTCTTTTATTGTGGTAAAATATACATAACATAAAATTTAGTATCTTAATGATTTGTAAGAATGCACTGGTTCTCCGACAAACCTCTAGCCAAACTGATCAGGAAAAAAAAGACACAAAATATCAATAACACGAATGAGATAGATGACATTAATATAGCTTTTACAGACATTAGAAGGATAAAAAGGGAATATTATGAATAACTTCATGCCAATAACTTCATGATAACTTAGATAGAACAAATTCCCTGAAACACACAAACTACCAAAGTTCACTCAAGAAGAAATATATATGACCTAAAAAACCTTATACCTATTTAAAAAATTGAACTTTAATTAAAGCCCCTCCCCACAAAAAGCCAAAAATAACAAAAAATCCTTCAGGCCCGGATGGTTTAATTTGTGAAATGTACCAAATTTTTAAGGAAGAAACACAATTAATTCTATACAAACTCTTCTAGACAACTGAGGAAGAAATATTTCCCAACTCATTCTGAGGCCAGCATTACCTTGATACGCAAACCAGATGAATACATTAAAAGAAAACAGATCAATATCCCTCGTGAGCACAGATGTAAAAATTTTACACATTGCAATACACGAAAAGGATGATATATCATAACCAAATGGAGTTTATTCAAAGAACGCAAGGCTGGTTCCACATTTGAACGTCTAAGTAATTTACCAAGTCAACAAACTAGAGACAAAAAGCATTTGATAAAATTTATATCCACTCAACAAAAAGCTTACAGCAAACTAAGATTAGATAAGAACTTTCTCAATCTAATAATGGGCATCTGTGAAAGACCTACAGCTAACATTACACTTAATGAGGACAGACTGAACAGGTTTCTACTGTCACCACTCCTATTCAACATCATCCTGACAGTCCTAGCCAATGCGGTAGGGCAAGAAAAATAAATAAAAGACATGCACATTGGAAAGGAAGAAATAAAACCGTATTTACAAATGGTATGATTGTCTATGTAGAAAATTACAAAGAACCTACAAAATAGCTACTAGACTAGTAAAGTCAGAAGATAAAAGTTAATATTAAAAATCAATTGTATTTCTACATACTAGCAAAGAACAGCTAGATAAAAAACAATTCGGCAGTTTCTTATACAGTGAAACATACACTAACCATATGACCCAGCAATCCCACTCCAGTTATATTTACCCAAATTAAATGATTACTTATGTTTACATAGAAAGCTACATGTGAATGTTTTTATAGCAGTTTTATTCATAATCACCAAAAACTAGGAAAAAAACAAGATATACTTTAACAGGTAAACAGATAAACTGTGGGATATCCATGCAATGGAATACTATACTACTCAGCCAAAAAAAGGGGCACAAACTTTTGATGCAGGTAACAACATGGACAAATCATCTCAAATGCATTATGCTAAGTGAAGAAGGCCATACTGTGTTTCCATTTTTATGACATTGAGGCAAAGGGAAAGTAATAATGACAGAATACAAATTTGTGTTTGCCAAGGGCCAGGGATGTGGGAGGAGTTGACTATAAAGAGGTAGAGGGAAAATTGGGGGATAATAGAATTATTCTATATCTTGATTGTGGGGGTGGCGATATAATTGTATGTGTTATAAAACCCCCCTGGCAGAACTGTACATTTTTAAAAAGGGTAAATCTTACTATGGGTCAGTTATGCCTTAATAAAATAAATTGGAAAAAAATCAACTGATTTGCCATCCTAACAGAAGAAAAACAGAAAAAAAAACAGAGGAGCACCTCAATAGGATTCAGAAAAAACTTCTGAAAAAACTCCAGCATCCATTCATGATAAAAACTTTCAGCAAAACAGGGACAGGAACTTCTTCAAACTGAAAAAGAACATAGACAAAAACCCTACAACCAATATACTTAATGGTGAAAGACTGAATGCTTTTTCCTTAAGATTGGGAACAAAGCAAGGATGTCTTCTTTCACCTACTCAATATTTTCCTGGAGGTTTTGACAAGTGCCAAACAAGACAAAGTTTTTAAAAAGGCACACAGAGTGAATAGAAATAAATAAAATTGTCCCTATTGGCACAATGCTGTTTATATGCAAATTCCTAAGGACTACAAAAAAGCTACAAGAACCAGTAAGTGTGTTCAAACAGTTGGAAAATGAAATAAAAAAATCATTTCTAATATCATAAAAATATATGATATTATTTGATAAGCGTGCAACACCTGCACACTGAAAATGAAAACACTGCTGAGGGAAACAGAAGTCTTAGATAAATGAAGAGGTGTAGTGTGTTCATGGATCAAAAGACCCAATATTGTTAAGATGTAAACTCTCCTCCAATATATCTATAAATTCTAAGTAGTCCTAATCAAACTCTCAGCAGACGTTTTGTAAATTGAGATTGATAAGCTGTTTCTAGATTTTATATGGAAATGCAAAGGACTTAGTTATCACAAAACAATTCTGAAAAAGAATAACAACTTTAGAGAAATTATACTACCTGATTTCGGGATTTATTATAAACCCAGTGTAATCGAGGATAGACATGTAGATCAATGGGGGAGAATCTAGAAATTGACTTACGAACAACTGACTCTGACGGAGGTGTCAAGTCAAAATGAACCATAGACCTAAAGATAAAGCTTAACATTATGTCATTTCTAGAAGAAAACTTAGGAGGAAATCTTAGTTGCCTTGGGTTTGGCAAAGGTTTCTTAAATAGGACACAAAAGCCTTTCAAGTATAAAAGAAAAATGTCAATAAATCGGACGGCATCAAAATTAAAGCTTTGTTCTTCAAAAGATACCGTTAAAAAACTAAAAGGCACCATAACTGGTGAGGCTCAGTTGGTTGGGCATTGTCCCACAAAGTCAAAGGTCACCAGTTCGATTCCTAGTCAGGGCACGTGCCTGGGTTGCAGATTTAGTCCCCTGTCAGGGTGTGTAAGAGAAACAACTGAACAATGTTTCTCTTTCACACTGATGTTTTTCTCCCTCTTGCTCTCCCTCCCTTCCGCTATCTCTAAAAATAAATGAAATCTTTAAATTAAGTGAATAAAATGTTTTTAAAAAGTTCTTTGTTGAATATATGTAGAGTATATAAAGAATTGTAACAAAAAAAAGACAATTAAAAATAGGAAGAAGATTTGAGCAGATATTTCATAAAACATATATGGCAAATATGCACATGAAAAGGTGCTCCACATCATTAGTCATTAGTGAAATGAAAACTAAGTCACAATGGGGTACTACTACTACCCTTCTACTAGAATAGCTAAAATTTAAAAGACTGACCATATTCAAACTTCATATTGTCAGGAAAGTATGGCAACGGGAAGCCTCATACATTGTTAGTGGGAATGTAAAATGGTACGATCACTTTGGAAAACAATGTGGCAGTTGCTTAAAAGTTAAAAATGCATCCTCTTCTAGCATGTGAGAACACCGCGGGAGAAGACAGCTAGCTGTAAACCAGAAAATGGGCCTTCACCAGAAACTGAATCTGCCAACACCTTCAACTGGGACTTTTCAGCCCCCAGAACTGTGAGGAATAAATTTCTGTTGTTTATAAACAACAACAAAAAAGTTAAAACACACACCTATTATATGAGACAGCCATTCCACTCCTAGATTTTCTACTCAAAGAAATAAAAACATGTATGCACACAATGACTTGTCCATGAATGTTCAGTACAATATCTGTAGTAGTCAAAAACTAGAAACAGAAGTCCATCAATAGGTGAATTAATTAAAAAAAACTATGGTATGTGCCCTGGCCAGGGTGGCTCAGTGGATTGAGTGGCAGCCTGTGGACCGAAAGGTTGCCACTTCGATTCCCAGTCAGTGCACATACCTGGGTTGTGGGCCAGGTCCCCATCCGGGGGTGTACGAGAGGTGACCGATTGATGTTTCTCTCACACATGGATGTTTCTCTCCCTTTCTCCCTCCTTTACCCTCTCTCTAAAAATAAATACATAAAGTATTTTTTGAAAACCTGTGGTATATCTATAGAAGGGGATACCACTCAGCAATAAAAAAGGAAAGAAGTATTGATAAACACAACCATAGGCATGAATCTCAAACTGATTATGTTGAATGAAAGCCAGAAAAAATACTGTATGATTCAATTTTTATAAAATTCTAGAAAATGAAAATGGATATATAATGACAGAAAACTGACGAATGGTTACGTTGAGGTGGCGGGTAGAAGGGCTGCAGATTTAGTCCCCTGTCAGGGTGCCCTAAGGAGGGGAGGGAGGGATTACAAAGGGTACCAAGTTTTGGTTGTGATGGACGTCGACGTTATCTTGGTTGTGGTAATTTCATGGGTGCATAACTGTGTCAAAACTTATTGACTTGTACACTTTAAATATGTACATTTTCCAGTAGGTCAATTATACCTCAATAACACTGTCCAAAAATTAACTGAACCTCAACAGGGGCAGGGGTAAAAAGGGTTGTCTACTCTTGGTCTTTGACAACCACTCATATATTCACAGCTTTAGGTAATAAGGCTTTCAGAGCGGCCTTCAGATTTTGCAGCTTTCTTCTAAATGAAAACGAAGCTATTTCCCATGTTCACTTATCCTCAATACACAATAGAGAAATGGCTGTTCAAACTGTCCATACCTTCACTCGTGCGGCGGTGCCTTCCATTCCACGGCTGTGAGTCTCCTTCCGCTTATCTGCAACTTCCCGTTGTCTCTGCAGAGCATCCTTGAGCCTCTTGTTGGCAGCTGCTGCCTAAATAAAAACGGCTCACAGTCATGTTGAATTGAAGGATAAAAAGAAGAACATTCTAATTTCCAGCATATTAGTAAAGAAAAAGAAAAGAGTCTATGGTTTGAGTTCCCATAGGAACCCAGTTTCTAAGTCACCATGTCAAATGTGCATCTCTCCTAGGTTCTAAAGCCGGTAACTGGTCAACAGGTCCTGCGTGAGAGCCCAGGGGCGGTACACATTTCAAGAAAGTACCACACACTTGAAAGCATCTGGAAATGTCACATACCAATATTATTCTGTGATGTTTTAGAAAGAAGCAAGTCCAATTAGGAAAAAACACCTTATGTGAATAGTATCATTTTTATCAGGTTATCTGCTCACAGTTCCTGACATAAACAGGGGCCAAGACTTCGGAATTTCTGGTCAAGATTGGCACCCCTGGTTTGTGAGGACATTGGCTCACTTAAAGGATACTACTTTGCCAGCATCTAAGCAATACACTTGACTTAGAAGATTGAACTTTCTTACCTCCTCAGTTTTACGTCTAAGCACATTAGACTGTTTCTCGAAGTTTCTTTCGAGTTTGAGCAGCTCATATTGCCTCTTTCGGTCCTGAGAAGAAATGAATCAGACTTTTAATTGCTATTCAGCTTGCTAAAATAAAACCTTATAATGTAACTAAAGAGTTTTTCAATGGTATAGTCATTATGAAAAAGAAGATTCCTCAAGAAATTATAAATAGGACTACTGCAAAACCTAGCAATCCCATTATTGGGTATATATCCAAAGGAAATGAAATCTACTTTTTTTTTTTACTATTGTTTCTTTTTTTTCTTTATTTTTATTGCTGACACTATCACAGATGTCCCCATTTTCCTTCCCTTTGCCTGCCTCCACCCAGCCCCTGTCTCCCCTTCCCTCTGGCTATCACCACACTGTTGTCTGTGTCCATGGGTCATACATATATGTTCTTTGGCTAATTATTCTTTCATCCAGACCCCCTCCCCCCTGACAGTTTTCAGTCTGTTCCATGTATCCATGCCTGTTTTTCTCTTTGGTTTGTTTATTTATTTTGTTCATTAGATTCCACATATGAGTGAGATCATATGGTACTTGTCTTTCTCTGACTGGCTTCTTTCACTTAGTGTAATAATCCCCAGGTTCACCCATGCTGTGGCAAAAGGTGTTATTTCTTCTTTAAATGTCTGATAGAACTCACTAGTGAAGCCATCTGTGCCTGGGCTTTTCTTTCTGGGAAGTTTTAAACTACTAACTTAATCTCTTGTTACAGGTTTGTAAAGATTTTCTATTTCTTATTCAGTTTTGGTAGTTTTCATCTCTCCAAGAATTTTTCCATTTCATCTAGGCTTTCTAATTTGTTGGCACAGGGTTTTCATAATATTCCCTTACACTCTTTTCCTTCTGAAACATTAGTAGTGATGGCCCTTCTTTCACTCCTAATTTTAGTAATTTGAATCTTCTTTCTTTTTTTCTCACAAAGCATACCTAAAAATTTGTCAGTATTTGTTGATCACTTTGAAGGACCAACTTTAGGTTTTATCAATTTGCTCTATTGTTCTCCTATCCTCTATTTCATTAATTTCTACCCTAACCTTTAATACAATATTTCTTTCCACTTGCTAGCTTTGGTTTAGTTTGTTCTTCCTTTTTTCAGTGTCTTAAAGTAGAAGGCTAGCTTATTGGTTTGAGATCTTTCTTCATTTTTAATATGGCATTTACAACCATAAATTTCCCTCTAAGAATCTGTTGGCTGCATCCCATAAGTTTTGGTATGTTGTCTCTGTTTTTGTTCATCCCAAGTTGTCCTTGTGATTTCTTCTTTGACCCATTATTTAATTAGGAGTGCATTGTTTCATTTCCTCAGATTTGTAAATTTCCTAAGTGTGTTGGAAAACATACTTTGTATTATTTCAATCCTTTTAAATTTATTTATGCATGTTTTATGGCCTAACATATGGTCTATCCTGGGGAATCCACCATGTGCACTTGAGAAGAATATATAGCCTGCTGTTGTTGGTTGGAGTATAGGTGTCTGTTAGGTCTAGTTAGCTTATTATATTGTTGAAGTCTTTCATATCCTTACTGATCTTGTACCTAGTTGTTCTATCTATTATTGAAAGTGGGGTACTGAAATAGCCAAATATTATTTTTGATTTGTCTATTTTACCCTTCTTTTTGGTCAGTGTTTGCTTCATGTATTTTGGGGTTCTGTTAGGTACATATTTGTATAACTGTTATATCTCCCTGATGGATTGACTCTTTCATTATTATAAAATGTTCCTTTTTATTTCTAGTATCATTTTGTATTCCAGAGTATATTTTGTCTGTATAGTCACTTCAGCATTTTTATGGTTGATGTGTGAATGGTAGATCATTTTCCATCCTTTTACTTTCAACTTATTTGTATCTTTGAACCCATAACAAAGATATGCTGTCTATTGAAGACAGCATATCTTGTTATAGATCTTGGGTTTTTTAAATTCAGACCAACAATCTCTGATTTTTGATGAGATTGTTTTACCCACTCGGATTATATAATTATTGATATGTCTGGATTTATGTTTTCAAGTTTCCTTTTTGTTTCCTTTTATCTTTTTTGTTCCTTCATTCTTCCTTCACGGCCTTTTTACATTAAGCGAATATGAATCTTTTGCAATATAGCATATTAATTACTTCAATGATTATTTCACTATATTTTTGAGTTATATTCTTAGTAATTACTCTAGTGCTTATAATAAACATCTTATAAGAATCTACTTCAGATTTATGTTAACTAAATTCCAGTGAGATATGGAAATGTTATCCCTGTATAGCTCCGTTCTCTCTTCCCTTTTTGTACTATTATTGTTATGCATATTATATCTATAACCCCAAAATACATTATGATTATCACTTTATATAATTTATATCTTTTAAACAAGCTGAGCTATATTATAGGCCCATCAATACAATTGCATACCTATCATTTTATACAATTGTCTTTCAAATCAGTTATGAAAGGAAAAGTAATATACAATTATACTCTTTTAGAATTACCCACGGAATACTTTTATTGACACTCTGTTTTTGTTTTGTGTGTATGTGTGTGTGTCTGTGTGCACAGGCGCGCAGTCAAATTACTGTTGGTATCACTTGCTTTGCTTTCAGTCTGAAAGTCTTTTAGTATTTCTTGTAATATAGATCTTGGCTTTTGTCTAGCTGGGAATGTCTTAATTTTGCCTTCAATTTTGAAAGAAAACTTTGCTGTCTATAAGATTCTTGGTTGACAGCGCCTTTAGGGTCTAACTTCGCCAAACTCTTTCCCTGAATGAAGTCAGTGCCCTTTCGGAAGGCACCATCCTACGCTGTTCCTATGGCCTGCCTCTGCCAGCTCACGACCTGGGGGCGGGGACAGCAGCCCGCTTCTCTGAGTGACGTTGCTGTTCTAAGTAGGATGCTGTGCTGGGACAGTAGACATTATTTTTCTTGGCTTGCTTCTCCTGACGTGGAACCTACACCCTATGGTTAGATGGGCTGGGGCAATCAGGCCCCAGTATTCCTGGCCTTGTGCAGCAGGGGCGGAGTTGTCAGCCTATGTGCGGGGGCTGTGGAAAAAGGGGTACCCAGACCTCCTGGCTGCTCCTGCGTGAAACGGAGCTTCAGCAACATGGAGCTGATGGGGGATGAAACAGAAGAAACCACAGCCATACACTGGAGGCTGGGGGTTAAGGGGAGGGAGTGGGTGGGTGGTGGTTCAAATGCTGCAGACTCTTGCTGCTTTTACTGAGATTTAGCAGAGTTCCTTGAATAATTGTTTATTTTCTGTATGTCCTTAGGACAATTCCCAGATTTTTTTAATGGTTGTTTTCATAAATTTTAGCAGTTGTACTTCTCTTACTGAGCAGAGCCCACAAAGCTCTTGCGTGCTACTATTCTGAAGTACTTCTCTCCTTATTTCTTGACCCAACATATCACATTTTGGCCAATTCTAAAAATGTCTCTAAATCGATCTCCTTTCCAAGAACACTGCTACTACTCTAATTTAGGCCCTTAATATCTTTCTGGAAGATACATCTTCTTAACTTGTGCTCTGGCTTCCGGTTTCTCAATACTTCAGTGTGTTCTACACATTATTCCCAGACATATCTTTCTAAAGCAGTGCTTTGCTGATACCACTCTGTTTTTCAAAAACCTTAAAAATCTTTACTCTGCTAACCAAATAAAGTTCCAGCTTCTTGGATCTTTAACAATCCAGCCTCAACTTCTCTTGCCAGTGGAATCTTGTGCTACTATCCTCCATCCCACCTGGACAATTAGCCATTCCTTGAATATGCCTACAAAGTTGTCATCTTCTGCTGCTCCACCTGCAATGCCTGCCCTTATCTCTATCAAAATCCTCCATGTTATTCAAGACCTGTTCACCTACTGTCTTTTTCACTCCAACTGGAAGTGCACTTCCCTTTCTGAATTTGGTGTTTCAGGCCATTTGTAAAGCACAGATCTCTTTATTCCTTATATTGGAGAAAACCATGCCTATGTGTCATCTTCCCCTCAAACAAGGCTTTCTTCAAGGGCAGAATTCATACACTACTCATCTTTCTACTTTTCATGGTATCTAGTGGGTAGTACCTTGCACATAGTAGACATTAATAGATAGCTATTAAATTCATGAATGTGTCTCATTTTTTGGAGATAGCAGTTATTTGAAGATAATGATTTCATGTTAGTCAGCCCAGAGAAGGGTTTATTACTTTTGAGGAGTGTCATTACTTACTCGTTCTTTTAATTGGATTACTTCTTTGTCTTTTTGTTGCTTCCACTGTCTAAACTTCTCAGCATCCTCTTTCATCTGCCGCATTAACTGTACCCGCTGGTTTTTCATCACCTGGGAAAACAAAACCCAGTAGAAGTATTAGTCATCTGCATTTGTTCTAGGTTGATGTGAAGATGGATAGCCTGACCATTAAGAAGAGTGAAAACTAAGCTGAGGAGGCCGCCAACAGATTTTCAGATCAAGCTTGCAATACCCCTTGTTATGCCTGCACAGGGTTTCCAAGTATAGACTATACAAATAAATACTCTGAAGGAATAAAAGCAAAAATGTACCTATAAGCTAAATCCAGCCCTAAATTCATGGTATATAACAGATTTCAAAGAAATATCTAGTAAGCCTCAAGGACAAATCCACCTAGCAACCACTGTATCCAAAGGTCTCAGTACAAGTGGCCTATAACCACTACTTCGCAGATAAATTGAACACTCAATTAACTGAAAATTTTCTCTAGGTGTCTGTCATTTTTGCAACTACTTTATGAAATCATTTCACATGACCATGCAAGGCAGTCAGGATATTACCACTCAATATTAAGGTATCTTTGTCTTTTGGTTTCAGAGAATCTAACATTAAACTTTGAATGTCAAAGAAGGGTTTTGTTATTCAGATTCTAGATGACTGCTAGAACAATGTCCTGCAAATGGGACATTTGTGGAGATTCACACACTTGAAATGAGGACCCTGTCTGCTACTTTCTCCCCTGAAAACACCTCTATAGTATAATTCCAAATGGAACACCTATGTTTGTAAGTTTCAGAATGGTAAATGCATGGGTGAGAGTTTAATACCCGTATCTCCTGGTTCAGTTTGGAGACAGTATGCTCTGTGGATTCTTTCAGCTTCAGAAGTTTGGACTGTTCGTTCAGTTTCTTCTTCAGATCAGCTATTTGACCCTCTAGCTCCTGGAGACGTTTGCGGCGGCGCTCACTCAACCTAAACACAGATGCTGTAGAAATGAAGACTAGCAGCAGCAAAGCCTGACTTCAGAAGACATAGTATTAGAGTCCCAGGCTCACAGCCCTGTTATATATAAAACAGGTGACCAGTCACATAGCCATCTTTAAATATGAATACCACCCAAACAATCAAAACTGTCTCAATAATGGGGCCTTAATACAGACTCAAAGAACAATTTTTATGAGTATGTAACAACGCGATTGCTTCAATATAGCCGCCCACACCACTATGTGTTTAAAAAAAAATGGTTCTTTGAAGCCATTTCACTTCACTTTAGCTGCAAGAAATAATTCTGATAATGACTGAGTATGAGACAGAAAGTGAACACTAATTAGCATAACTTTTAAGAACATGACCCCTACACTCAATAGATATAACGGAATCACTGCGTTAAAAGAAGACAGAAGAGCGATTAAGGCAGAGGTTTGAGGGAAGGTAGGATATTCTGGTTATCTGTCTTGGTTTTATTCTTAACTAAGAAATGGCTAAGCTGATTTCCCATTTACTAGCCTGGGCATTAATTCTATTCACAAGCTAATTTACCATCAGCGCAGGGACAAATTGTTGCTGTCTGGTAGGTCTGATAATCTTCCAAAATCCAGCTCCAGCACTAACTCCTTATACAGCCTTCCGAGACCACGCCAGCCTAAACTGGTATCTCCTGCCTCTGAACTCACAGAGCAATTACTACCTAAGAAACGCATCTGGCTACTAATCATAAGCTGTGTTATGGCATTATTTTACTGTCACTATGACATGTTATTTAAAATCTCAATTAACTAACTTTTCTTTTTCTTAGGTTCTCCAGCAAAAGTTTAAATGTCATGGGGGCAGGAAATGGCTCTTTCACTTCTCCACTTCCTCTACAGCTCCTCATACATAGTAGGAACTTGATGTAACAGTTATTGACTTTATTCTTACTTGGCTTGGTTGACATCCTTCTTTGTTGTCTGAAGTTCAGCAAGCAGTTCTTCCTTTTCCTTTTGCAGATTGATGACTTCCAATTCTAGATTTTTTATGTTATCCTACAAATGTTAGAGGTCAGAGAGGAAGAGAGCATTAAAGGCACAGGAAGAAAACCACTTCAACATTCCATGTCTTAAGGAATTATGCAGTCAATTTCACCACTTCAATTGCACACTAAAAACACTTGTACTTGATTTGATGAAGATTAATGTTATGTAGTGGGAAAAGTATGGACTTGGAATCCAAAGGTCTGGGCTTGAGCCTTGATTCCAGTATTTACAACCCAAATATCTTAAGGAATGTCACTTCATCTCTTTTAGCTTTAGTTTCTGGGCGGAATAGAGTTACGATAGTAGGCGTGAGACTACTATCTTTAAAAAGGCCTGCTTGTAAGTTTGGTCCTTTTTTTGTTGCTGTTGTTACCTTTTTGGTTTTTGTTTTTTATTGTTGTTCAATTACAGTTGTCCCCATTGCCCACCATTGGCTTTGTCCAGGGGTCCTTTATACATGTTCCTTGACTACCGTTCCCCTTCTTTCCCCGTTATCCCTACCCTCCTCCCTCTGGTTACTGTCACTTTGTTCTTTATTTCCACGTCTCTGGTTATATTTTGCTTGCCTGTTTATTTTGTTGATTAGGTTTCACTTATAGGTGAGATCACATGGTGTTTGTCTGTAAGTGTGGTCCTTGGTTCATGACTGGAAAACTCGAGTTTTGGTAGGGTCCCCACCATTCCCTAACTGATAAAAGTGGCTCACTGTGCGAACACTATGATTTATTCTGAACACACGCTTTCTTTCTGAGAGTCTAGAATTTTGGTATGTGCTGGGCAGAGAAGACCTACCTGACTGGCCCCTGGTAAAAACCCTGGATTCCTAGGCTCAGGGAAACCTCCCCGATAAACAACAGTTCACACACGTCACGATCCACTGCTGGAAAAATTAGGTACATACTGTGTGACTCCACGGGTTTCCTTCAGACTTTGCCCCATGTGCCTTTGCCTTTTGCTGATATTGCTCTGTACCCTTTCACTGCAATAAATCTTAGCTGTGAGTATGACTACATGCTGAGTCCTGTGAGTCCTCCTGGTGAATCGTCAAAACTGGGGCAGTCTCGGGGACACATGAGTTTCCCTATCTATTGAAACACTTAACAACACCATTTACAAAGGATTTACATTGTCAAAGGGTTGTTGGGAAGATCAAATAAGATAAAAAGTAAAGACATTTTAGAAACTGTAAAGAGCTGCATAAACATCCCTATATTCAGAACTTTCAAACATGTATTCAACAGCAACTGCAGTCCTGCACGCATTTAGGAAACGGATTAGTTCTGAAGACCGGGAAAACCCAACGGACAGATTCCTTCCTGTTATCATAACCAAAAAAGATTGGAGAAAAATGGGTGAAAGAGTGGTTGACAGCCAAGACTACATGCAGGCCCTAGATCAGCATTGCAATGACACGAAGAAGCAGAGGCGCACTAGGTGGGGCTTTAGCAGAGAAGCTTTCTAAACAGGCACAAGCTGTTTTCCATGCAATATCCTGAGCCACTTCTTTACAATTGATAAGAATAGATCTCATTGCTTTATAGTTACCCTGCATATTTAAACTGGCAATAATGTACACGTATATGTGTGTATATTTATAGAACTAACACATGAAGACATTCTTGTAAAAAAAAAAATCCAGTTGATACATATAAAGAGCAAGTCCCCACCCCTGCCAAAATTCCAGTCCACTCTCCAGAAGTGACCAGTTACTGGCTTAATGCAGGCTTTCCAGATAGTTTTC
The DNA here is from genome assembly GCF_021234165.1 of Pteronotus mesoamericanus. Classification (NCBI taxonomy): domain Eukaryota; kingdom Metazoa; phylum Chordata; class Mammalia; order Chiroptera; family Mormoopidae; genus Pteronotus; species Pteronotus mesoamericanus. The sequence goes on along the minus strand of NW_026555108.1, from coordinate 4,600,391 downwards.
TAGTATTTACATATTCCAGATACTTATACATATATGTAAATGCATAGAATATATGTTATTAATAAATATATTGTAGAAAATATATAAAATATATACTATATGTAAATAGATGTAAAAATAATATATAATGTGGATACACACACACACACATACAAATGTGTATATAGGTATGTGTGTGTACCTATTGAAATATATTAAAGATAAAAAGAATTACACTTTAGCCCTGGCTGGAGTGGCTCAGTGGATTGAGTGCTGGCCTGTCAACCAAAGGGTCGCTAGTTGGATTCCCAGTGAAGGCACATGCCTGGGTTGCAGGCCAGGTCCCCAGCAGGGGGCACGCAAGAGGCAACCACACATAGATGTTTTTTTCCCTCTCTTTCTCCTTCCCTTCTCCTCTCTAAAAATAAATAAATAAATAAAATCTTTAAAAAAAAAAGAATTACACTTTATGTATATATTATCCTGCAACTTGCCTTTTAAAAAAAACCTGGTCTTCAAGATTTATTTATATCAGTACATATATAGATCTATCTCATTCTGGTTTTTTGCCATAATGAAATATTCTTACACATGCCTTCTGTGAACATGTGCCAGGTTTTTCCAGAGTAGAGACAAGTGGAATTTACAGGATCATAGGGGATACACATTTTCATTTTAATAGATACTACCAAATTGTCCTCCAAAGTGGCTATTCCAATTCACATTCTTACTAGCTATATACGCATATGACAGTACATGTTTCTCTGTACCCTTGTTAACATTTGATATTACTACCAGGCTTCCAAATTTGTACCAATCAGAGGGGTAAAAAAAACAGTATGTCTTTATTATATATGCCATATGTATTCAGTAATTGTCTCAGCAACTCCACAAAAGGAATTATTCAAATATTTGAGTCCTGGGCTACTATAACTCATGGTAATCTTCATTATGGCAATGCTTCATAGTGATAGAAAAAAATATTGCTTTGAAAAAGACAGACAGCTCTGACCGGTGTGGTTCAGGTGGTTGGGCATCAGTCCATAAACCAAAAGGTCGCCGGTTCGATTCCTGGTCAGGGCACATGCCTGGATTGCAGGTCAGTCCCCGGCAGGGGCGTGTATCAGAGGCAATCTATCAATGTTTCTTTCCCTCTCTTTCTCCCTCCTTTCCCCTCTCTAAAATAAATAAAATCTTTTAAAAAAGAGACAGTGATTTAAAAAGTACTGTTTATATTAAGAATTTATTTTCTCGTTTTTAGATTCCATTTTAAATAATTTAAATTTTATTTTTCAATTAAAGTTTATATTCAATATTCTATTAGATTCAGGTGTATAGCATTTATGTTGTTTAACTTTTAGCTTTCAGCACTCAAGTATGGTTTTTTAAAAGATTTTATTTATTTTTTTAGAGAGAGGGGAAGAAAAGGAGAGAGAAAGAGAAACATCAATGTGTAGTTGTCTCTCACATGCTCCCTACTGGGGACCTGGCCCCCAACCCAGGCATGTGCTCTGACTGGGAATCGAACCAGCAACACTTTGTTTCACAGGCCAGCACTCAATCCACAGAGCCACACCACCCAGGGCTCAAGTATGTTTGATTTCAATGGATAAAAGGAGAAATATCTTACTACAACTATAGTTATAGATCATTAGAGCACCTCCTCATACAGCTATTAGTACACTGTGGGGACATGTCCCTGTGTTTCTAGGCAAGAGTACAGAAGAGAGGAATAATTGCTCAGCCTAAGTATTAATCCTTTGTTTACTCTGAAAACGCCAAAATACATTCAACCGGGGTGGGGTGGGGAGCTGCATTTTTTATGTCCTGCTAACATGAAGGATTGAGCTACATATTTAACTGGCTCCCTCCTGAAATCCCACTAAAATGACCTAAAAGAAGGGTATAAATGAACAAGGATGAAAAGAGAAGTCAAAAGATATAAATACATTTTGGAAAAGGAAAACAGTTGGGTAAGTGGTAACTGAGTTAGCAGAGCGGAAAAGCTAAAATATGACTCATATAGGACAAATGGCAAGAAGAAACAAACCGATTTATACCACAGAAACACAGAGAGGAGCAGAGGTTTCCTCTCCGGACAGAGCCAACCTGACAGGTTGATATCACAGACAGAGGACATAGTGGAAGGCAGGGATAAAGTATCACCTGCTGGTAGAGGATTAAAAAAAAAAGTCTGTATATGACTAGAGAGGCTCCAACTCCTTTATTTTCTCTGGGTTACCAAAAACAGGGCATACCCCCACTCTGCCCATATAACTCCAGGTAGGAGAATGAGTGAAAGATTTCTTTATTAGAAACTGATCAGCTCAACAGAAACCCACACATACACAACTTCCTATTGTTTTTAGTGCCTCACTGTTAAATATAAACGGACAGCTAGGGATCACTGGAAATTTGAGCCGTGTTTCTTACCTGAAAGGAAGATTAAAACAAACACACTAAAGGAAGGAATTTGGAGAAAGAGGAAAGAAAATAAGTCAATGAAATTTAATTTCTATCCTTAGAGATGAGCATTATATCCATGAAAAAAAAGAAGACTAGTAAAGAAATAACACGAAAAAACCTTCCATTAAAGGAGAATACAAATTTCTATATTGAAGGGGCACACCAAGAGCCAAGACCAATAAATGAGAAAAGACTCATACCAAGGCACGTCACTATAAAATTAAATTACACTTTGGGACAAACGAAAAGATCCTAAAAGTTTCCAGAGGAAAAAAAAAGTACAGGTCAAGTAAAAAGCATCACAAATTATGGTGGGCTTCTCATCAGCAACATTGGAAATAGAAGACAATGGAGCAGTCTTCAAAATTCAGGAAAAAAAATTTCCATTGTAGAATTTTAAACCCAGCCAAGCTAACAAGTGTAAGAACAACAACAACCAAAAAAACTTTGCAGGCATGCAACTGTTTAAAACATACTCCTTTTACATACACTTTCTCAGAAAGCTATCAGAGTTGGACTCCACCTACACAAAGGAGTATCCCAGGAAGGAGGAAGACATTGAATCTGTTTCAACACAAATACGAGAAGTGAAGCAGATTCCCAGAATGATGGTCATAGGTTGCTGGCTGGGCAGCAGGCCTAGAGAAAGCAAACTGGGACAGGAGATTCCAGGAGGGCTGTCTTCTAGGAAGAAATGGATGGCCAACTGAATAGCCTCTGCACAACAAACAAGAGAGTGACTGGCTAGAGAAGTTCAGGGAATCACCAGAGCTCTCTGGGAGGAGAGGAAACCACCCAGGACTGGAGGAACTGGGGAGCGTCATTGTTGACGGTTCCCCTGAACCCGGACTGCTCTACTTGGGTTCCCTGGCGGACCTGCAGGGTGTCGTAGCACGTCCCCACTCACCCCTTCTGGAGCGAGACCCAGCAGAAACAGGAGAGTGCCACAGCGTGTACGAAAGGGGCCCCTCCACCAAGAGATTGACCCAGCAGGTGCAACTGCTTTGTGCCCCCACTGGGCTACACACGCAAGGGGTTCCGCTCCCTGGACAGGGTGCAGAGCCAACAGAACACTGCCATACCCCGTTGCAGGGCTGCTCTGTCCAAAGAAAGCACAGAGATAGCGGGGGCGCTACTGTGTGCTCATGTGGTGCTGTCCCTCCTAGAAAGAGTGGGGAGCTGGCAAAAATACTGCGGTGGCCCGCACACAGGACTGCCCGGTCCAGAGAAAGTGTTGAGATAGTGGGGCACTGCTACCTGAATAAGTGGGGCACTGCTACATGCATTAAGTTTGCGGCACCCACACACCAGACTGCTCTGTGTGCAGTGAGTAGGGAGCTGCTCTGCGCGCACCTATGCAGGAGCTCCTGTCCGCGCCCAGGAGAGAGGTCAAAGTGCTGCGTGCACCCAACAGGAGAAAAGGCAGGGATAGTAGGGCACTGAGCCACAGGCAGGGAGAGGGGCCCTGCCCTGACTGCAGATAGTTTAAGCAACAGGGCATGCACACAGGGCTGCCTGTGGAGTGAGACGGGTGCAGCTGAGCATGCAAGGAGCTATACTGCCCAGAAAGGGAGCAGAGCTAGCCAAGTGCTGAGGTGCGCACACATAAGCCTGCCCCAATGGGAGGCGTGGCAAGGCTGCCTGGGGTCTAGAGATGCAAGCTCACAAAGCAACCCTGCACAGACCCAGCTCGGACCACAGACAGTTAAAGCAGTAGGGTATGCCAAGAGCCTGGGGGTAGCCCCATGAACACCAGGCAACCTCGCCCAGATTATAAGGACAAGGAAGCAAGCACACACCAGCTACCCCACCCTTCAGTCCGGGTGACACACCAGGCGGGTCCTGCACATACCTGCCCCAGCCACAGCCTGCCTGCCAAACTATTCAATATACGGTCTACTCAGAAACCAAGCTTTCAAGACTGGGAGAGATACCCGTTCCACCCAACTCCTAGGAAAAAACACAAAGTCAATCAAAATGGCAAGATACAAGGATATGCCCCAAATGAAGGAACAAGGTAAAACTCTAGAGAAAAACACAAATGAATCAGAGGTAAGTACTTTGCTTGATAAAGAATTCAAAGAAACAGGCATAAGAATGCTCAACAAACTTGACACTACAATTGAAAAACTCAGAGGACACTTCAACAAAGAGAGAGTGTAAAGAACAAATCTGAGATGAAGAATATAATAGCTGAAATGAAATATGTATTAGAAGGAATCAACAGCAGATCAGTTAAAATAGAAGAATGGATTGGCGGCCTGGGGGATAGAATAGTGGAAATTATCCAATCAGAATAGCAAAATGAAAAAAAGAATTTCAATAAACAAGGATTTCTGCAATAACATCAAGTGCCTTGACGTTTGCATTATAGGGATTCCAGAGGAGATGAGAGAGAGAAAGAAAGGGGCAGAAAGAATATTTGAAGAAATAACACCTGAAAACTTTCCTAATCCAGGGAAGGAAACACACATCCGGGTCCAGGAAGCACGGAGAGCTCCAAGCGAGATGAACCCAAAGTGACTTACACCAAGACATATTCTAATTAAAGCGGCAAAAGTTAAAGACAAAGAGTCAATCATAAAGGCAGCAAGAATGAAAACAAGTCACAGACAAGGACAACTCCGAAAGATGCAGTTGATCTCTCAGAAGCAAATTTATATGCCAGAAGGAAGTGGCAGGAGATATTTAAAGTGCTCAGAGAAAGGAAACTACAGCCTAAAATACTGTATCTAGCAAAATTATTTAGAATTGAAGGAGAAAGTTTTCCAGACAAGAAAAAAAAACTAAAGGAGTTCACCACAACTAAATTAGCCTTGCAGGAAATGTTATCAGGTCTTGCTTATGCAGAAAAGAAAGGGCCAGAGCCAGAAATAAACAAAATACAGGAAAGGAAAAACATCTCACTGGTAAAGGCAAATCTACAATAATCAACCATATAAAAAGTTAACGAGAAGGTTAAAAGACTATAGTAGCAAAATTAACTGTAACTACAATAACACAAAACAAAAAGATATACCACACTTTGCTGTGTATAATGTGCACTTTTTTGCCCAAATTTTTGAGGGAAAAATAAGTATGCATATTATACATGGGTAGTACCAATTCCTTACCTATATAAATGTTTTTAATTCTTTTATTTATGTGTATGCATTAAAAGTGTAATTCTAGAAAGCAATAACGGTATCTGTATGCAAAATAATACCCTGGAATACGATAATTGGTTTTGTTTCTAAATATAAATAAATAATTGAATTAAAAAATTAAAATGAAAGATTTTTTTCCCCTGAAAGTTTGGGTCAAAAACGCAGGCACACATTATACACAGGAGCGCATTATACATGGCAAAATACAGTAAAACATGACATCAAAAATCAAAGAGGGCAGGGAGTAAATATGTACTGCTTTTAGAATGAGATTGAACTTAAACACCTATGAGCTTAAAATAAACTGCTATAAATATAGATGGATATATATGAACCTCATAGTAACCATAAACCAAAACCATACCAAAAGTACACAAATAAGGAAGAGAAAGGAATCCAATCAAAACAGAAAGAAGACCAACTAATCAAAAGGAAAGAGATCAAGAGAAGAAACAGCATAGAACAACAAAAACAGTCAAAAACAATTAACAAAATGGCAATAAGCACATACCTATCAATAATCACTTTAAATGTAAATGGATTAAATGTCCAATCAAAAGACATAGGGTAGCTCAATGGATAAGAAAACAACACCCATCTATATGCTGCTTACAAGAGAGACATTCAGATCAAGACATGGACAGACTGAAAGTAAAGGGATGGAGAAAGATATTCCATGCAAATAGAAAATACAAAAAAACCCCACAGCTGGGGTGGCAATACTCCTATCACACAAAATAGACTTCAAAACAAAGGAGGTAAAAAGAGACAAAGGGCATTGCATAATGTTAAAGGGGTCAATACAAAAAGAGGATATGATAATTGTAAACATCTATGCACCCAACATAGGAGCACTCAAGTAAATAAAGCAAATGTTAATAGATATAAAGGCAGAAATTAACAATGCTACAATAGTTGGGGCTTTAATTCTCCACTTACTTCAATGGATAGATCATCCAGACAGAAAATTAATAAGGAGATAATGGCCTTAAATGCCACATTAAACCAGTCTGGCCCTGGCTGGTGTGGCTCAGTGGATTGAGAGCCGGCCTGAGAACCAAAGGCTCACCAGTTCAATTCCCAGTGTAGGGAACATGCCTGGGTTGCAGGCCAGGTCCCCAGCAGGGGGCATTCGAGATGCAACCACACATTGATGGAGAAAAATGTGATTGATTCTCCCTCCATCCCTCCCTCCCTCTCTCTCTCCCTCCCTCCCTCTCTCTCTCTCTCTCACACACACACGCATACACACACAACCTATAAAGTGGAATATTATTCAGCAATTGTTTCACTTATATGTGGAATCTAAAAATAAAACAAAAGCAAACAAATAAGCAAAACAAAACAAAAACAGAGTCATGGAAACAGAGACCAAAGGGATGGTTATTAGAAGGAGGAGGGAAGATAGGTGAATAAGAGAAGGGGAATACAGGCAATAATATTGTGATAAGTTTACACAGTGAAAGATGATGACTGGAATTAGTGGGGTAAACACGATGTAAAGTATTATAAAAATGTCAAATCATTGTATTGTACACCTGAAACTGATACAATATTGTGTACCAACTATACTTAAATAAAAAATAAATTAAAAAAAAATGAGGTTATTAACTGGAGGATACACAAAAGGCTAGACAGGAAAGGAAATGCAATCATTACGCTATGTGGCTCAGCTGCAAAACATTTACATAATCAAAAACGTAAATACTAAATATTCATTTAATCAAACACTGTGATATTACCATTTTGAAAGACAGAGCTGAGACTGTGCATGGGTGGCGGTATAAGAGAGCTATAGCCCCCTCTTCCATAGTGGGAATTGAATTGATAATGTTTAAAAATTTTGAATTAACATTATTATACTACCAACTCTTATCTAGAAATACTGAGGCAAATGTCAAAAGAAACAGCTTAAAGAACTTAAAGTATAAGTCTAGGGAACAAGGGAGAAGGCGGTAGAGTAGGAGATTGCTTTTGTTTTTCTGAGTATTGTACTATTCGACTTTTAAAAATGATAGACGTGCACTTGTTTGCCAAAAATAAATTTACTTTTAAAAAAGTTAAATAAGTCTGTGATAATAAAAAGGAAATAAAACTTCTGTTGGCAACTCAGTTATTACTTTAGAAGCAACCTCTACCCTAGCGGGGAAAAGCAGCAAAAATCATTTAGTAAAATACACTTTTCTTGTTTTTAATGTGAAAATTTAGGGGAGCTGGTGGTGAAAATGCATGAGCGCTACAGGGGTTTCTTGATACCAGCATATAGGACTTCAGGGCGATAGCTGGATGGGAAAACAACGCACTGTTCCTCCTGCCAGCTCTGCTAACATCTCGTTGTGGATGGGAGATACCGAGCTACAAGGAAAAATAAGGTGTAGAGTAAGGGGAGCTTTGTGGATAACCTGAAAGCCAAAGACTTGCCTTTAAGTAAAGAGAAATCATCTTCATGAGAAAGAGCCACTTCGAACTACGACTAGGAAAAACAGTTTAGCCTTTTGACAAGACACGTGCTATCCACTAGGAATCCCTTCCTAACTGACACTCTAACTCAGGCCATGGACCTTTCGCAGAATCCCAGCATAGTCATTAGAACAAAATTTCTCCAAGTAGGCACCATTTCTATTATAACATTATCAAACCATATTAAAATCTACTGTAGAAGGTAAGGCATTAAGTTAAATAGAACAGAATGACAGGTTCTCTATCCTGAATGTATTTTTGGGTTTTTTTTTAGATTTTTTATTGTTATTCTATTACGGTTGTCCCAATTTCCCTCCTTTGCCCCCCTCCACCCATCCCACCGCCCCCCCCACCTTCACACAGTCAATTCCCACGCTGTTGTCCATGTCCATGGGTCATTCATGCATGCCCTTTAACTAGTCCCTTCCTCTCCTTTTCTTAACTAACAGTACAACTCCAGATGTACCACACACATTATGTTGTCTTGTCATCATCGTGATTTATGACGAAAGACAGAGGGTAGCCCTTAACGAAGGCTGCTCTGGTACAGATTTTACCTGGTACTGGAACTGAATGGGCTGCAGTTGGCTGCCATCCTGAGTCATCTTCCTGGCCAGGGCCTCTTTCAGTGCAAGGGCTTTATTCAACTCCACCAGCTCCTTAGACATCTGAGCCTGACGTAGAGCATGTTGAGTGGTAAAGCCATCGGAAGATCTGCTGGTCTGTGGACAGGTTTCCGCGAGCTGGGAAAGATCGGGGCAATGACTTGTAAGAGAAACGAGCAATCGGAGCTCCTCGCGCGCTGCTTCATCGAGTCTCACAGCCACTTCTCCATCACCAGCACCTCTGCTCTTTCAAAACTGTGGCTTCTTCTGCATTTACTTTAAATATGTGAAATGAATTGAGCTAGGCTATTTCCCTGCTTACACAAGCATCTTATATCTTATATCCTTTAACTGACCCTTTTAGAAGGAACTAAGTTTCCTGCTCGTTTCTTTAGTGACCAGGCCAACACTTCCCACCTTTACCTCACTCTGAGGGGTCCTTAGAGGAGAGAGGGCTCTGGAAATGGAGAGGAGGCTTCATTTGTCTCACAGAGCTGACCTCTGGCACCTGATTTATCTCCCATCTTCTTTCAGAGTACGAAAACTACCGATATAATATATATTTGCTTTAGGAAGAAAAAGCTGTCTCGAGCAAACCATTGTCCAGCCTTTCATTTTGACTTTGCTCGGTAACCCTCAGCCAACATCTAATATGTTTTATCTACTCTTGCCACGCGAATACTCAAAATATTCTCTTTGGTTCTTTTAGCTCCTAACTATCCCATACATAGAAAAGTATGCCGAGGGGAGAAAAAAAAATCTTTTCCATTTCTTTTCTAATGCTTTTCTGACCTTGCCATACTTTCCTAATTTGTTCCCTTCCTCATTTTAACTTGCTAGAGACTTGATGCAGAACACTAGCATCTAACAGGAGATCAGTAAGCCATGCTGCAAATGTGGAAAATGACATATCTCAGAAGCCCTGCCACCCATGACCAGTTTATTGTTAGAGATGGAGCCTATCCAAGTTAGGGATTTGACAAAGCTGAGATTTATACTCAAGATTTCTGGATTGCCAAGCCATGCTATGGAGGATGGTAGCAATCAGGGGCTCTCTCCCTCAGCTGAGTGATAAATGAGAGGCAATGGCACAGTTAGAGCTCCTGCTTCTACACAAAGGGGCCAATTACTTACAGCTTCTGGTTCCGCTGCAGTATCAATGGCTGCAGTCATGCAAGCCACAGTTTCATCCTGCAATGACAAATGATGTTTCAGTTTTGGGAAAGGTCCTGAAGTGAAGCGTACTAGTGGATTTTGTACTGCCTCTTTAATTTTTGTCAAGTGCAGAGAGACACCATTTAGGGTGCTGAACCCTTTTGTAGGCACATACACTCCAACGGCCACATGTTTCCATTTCCCACCTCTTGAGAGTTTGTCTTCTTTATAGAGGTCGATTGTGCAGTTTGTAAAAAACAGGGTCCTAGGACACCTTACATGTAGGGTGAGGCAAAAGTAGGTCTACAGTTATGAGTACACGAACCAGAGTTTATTCTTGTATTGTTTATTAATTATTGCATTATTTTCCATACGGACAACTGTAAACCTTCTTTTCCCCATCCTGTATTTATTGTACCTCTCCTGCTTAGCCAGAGGTCACTGGGTCAGCGTGAAACACTTAACCATTCCAAGAGGCCAATGTGTAAGCCACTGTATAGACTCCACCCTTCCTTTTTATGTTTTTACCACTAAGTCTACCCTTATAATATACAGGTCAAGCCAGTCCTCATGGACACACCATACTAAGAACAGATGTATCATCAAATAAAGGCAATGCCACAGAAAAGTGAACAGAATCAAGGTTTTTTTCTTTTCCTTTTTTAAAAAAGACTTTATTTATTTAGATTTAGAGAGAAGGAAGGGAGGGAGGGAGAAAAAGAGGGAGAGTAACATCGATCGACTGTCTCTCGCACACCCGTGACCAGGGGCCTGGCCCACAATCCAGGCATGTGCCCTGACTGGGAATTGAACCAGCAGTCTTTCAGTTTACAAGACGACACCCAATCCAATGAGTCACACTGGTCAGGGAAAGGGTTAGTTTTGATTTTTATCATATAGTCAGTCAAGGTAGCAAGAGCCTACCTTCCAAGGAAATAAATGCCATAGTGGATACACCAGAAAAATGTGCCCATGAAGTCAGGCAAACAAACTGCAGCCTCTGTTCCTCTTGCACATAAGAATCAATCATATGCAGCTACTCCAGGTAGTGGAGAAAAAGGGGAGGCACCAACTCCCTCCCAGAGGAGTGCAAACTCCTTTTTGGAGCATTGGAACACCACCTAGAAGGGAACTCTGAAACCACTTATTATGATTAATTTGTTTACAGGCTATCACCTGAACGAGCTCACTTAGTTCTCCCCGGTGGAACTTAGGCTTTATTTGGCACTGCAACCTATGGATTACCACTTCTGTTTCAGTGCTTCTGCAAAGCCCTGGGAAGAAAGGATTATTTCCAGGAAGTCCCATGATGAAGCAGGTCATGGGTGAAAGAGCTATTGGCTCTACAGAAAGGAAAGAATTTAGGGTTAGCACGTGCAGCGTATGCACCAGCCTGGAGAAGCATTACAGTGTTGAAACCTAAATCTCAGTACCTGTAAGGTGAGGAGTGAAGAGGTCCTTCGTGCTGTTTATAAAGCATTTCCCTTATTCTGCCCAGAAATTCTCAACTAGTGAGATTCAAAGAGAATTCAAAGGCAGCACCAGTGTTCCCACACCTTTTCTCATCATGATCTACAATACTGATGATTCTTTAAGAGCAAGACATGCTAAATCCTTCTTTAAAAAAAAACTCCAGAGCACTTCAATATATGCATATTATAGGTTAATAATTACCCTTTTTCTCTCTCCCATGTTTTAAGTGTCAGTAAAAGGACTAGTTACAGGCCTAGTCTAGGTTAGTATGGCCTATAACACTGGCTTTTGGAGACTTTTTCTAGTACCTTCCAGAGGGTCAGGATCAAAGAAAGGTTAATCCTTAAAGAAGATGTGTTGTTCCTGTGGGTTTACCTTTTGGCCCAGTGGAATTCTACCCTGCTAAGGTTTGAGCTTTGGTGACATGTTCTACATGAACATGGCAGGTTTCTGCCTTCATAATCTTCAATGTAAATACCTAACAACAGAACTTATTCTGCTCTAACAGCCTCTTTCTCCCTCCTTCTAAGGCTGCACCTGCGAACTGGTTTTTCTTTACACATTTTTTTAATTTTAATTTTTTTATTGTTCTATGACAGTTGTCCCAATTTTCCCCCATTGCTCTCCCCTGCCCCGCCCTACTCCTACAGTCAGTCCCCACCCTGTTGTCCATGTCCATGGTGAGAACTTTTCGTAAGGTAACAAGACATGATTTGCTGAAGGCGATGATGAGGGGAACAAGGCTAGGGTACAGGGAGACACATTAACCAGCAACACTGTCCAAAATGAAATCTGTGCTTGTAGGTTGTAGGCAATACCATTACAGGGCATGTGAAATACTTTTTATAGAAGTGGTCTTGCAGGAGCCAACTGAAAAGAATGCGTGCATTTCCTTACAGGTAACTGCAAGAAGAGGGTTTGCCTGAATTATATTTTAAGGAATAAATGGTATAGTTCAGTGCTTAAAGCCCCAGGAAAAAAGGTCTGGGAACAATGGTTGCCTTTATAACAGAAGAGGGGTGTTCACCCGTCACTTAAAATAAAAATAGCTTTAATCCAGAATGAAGGGCACAAGCACTTACATTTGAAACATTTTGCTTTCACTATAGTAAGTCTTAATAAAAAGCCACAGGGTACACTGTTGAATAATTTCAAAAAAATATGTAGATGGGAGGGTTTCCAAACAATGGACGTGGAGAACTCTGATTCAAGAGCCCAGCAGGAGCCATGGGTAAAAGGACTTCTTCTGCCTAACTGTACAGTGATAGGATGCCAGGGACTTTATCAGCTTGTGGCAATCGTCAGCACCCTCCTCCTGCACGTACCAAGTGAATTTTAGTGGCAGACACAGCAATTCTACAGAGTTCCTCGGAGCCAGCCGCCACTAGCAACTTCCTTTATAGGCATGCCAGGCACCAGTCGTATTGCTAGATCCTCACTGAGGCTATGCCTTCTCTTATTAACTTGGTCCCACGGGTCTCCCTTTTCACCTTCCCTATGTGGCTCAAAGAACCAGAAATGAGGTGGCATGGCCATAAACAATGGTGCCCTGGGCCACTCATTTCTGATCTTAGAAGCTTTGGCTCCCATAGGGTTCTGCAGCCTAGGTTATTTTAATTCGGAAGCTCACACAAGGTTTTCATCCATTAGGTGTTCCAGCTATACTTATGAGGGGGGACCCCCAAGAACCCAGAATTTTCTGCTAGAGGGTGGGCCCCTTGTAGTACAGGCTTCCCCCACTGGATGTGTGTCCTAGGAACCCATCTGCATCAGTGTACCCATGGGGCTTGTTGTGGGAGGCTGCGTTCAGCTTCAGGGAATTTTTTTTGAAGACGACATTGTTTGCCCATTTCACGAGTGATTTACAAGCGCACCTGCTCCACACTGTGCTAAGTGTTAAACAGTTTTTGACTGAAAACAGCATGATCCCCATGCCCCACCCTTCCCATTCATCTGATCTCACCTGAGCACCTTGTTTTTGTTTCCCCAGACATTTTTTTTTGTTTGCCAACGCGGAAGAGGTGAAACAAAAACTGGCGAAAGCACTAAAAGGCATCCAAATTGACAAGTCCAAAAACTGTTTTGAACAGTGGGGGGGGGTCTTGATAGGTGTATTGCATCAAGTGGAGAGTACTTGGACAGTGACTGAAGCTTAAATATGTAAGAATAAATACACAATTTTTTAAAATAACGACTTTTTTTGGGGGGGGGTTCACTGTCGTAAGTAGAATTAGAGATGGTGAAGTTTAACCTTGTGATTGATAGCCATTCTCTGGCTTCCTATTTCAGCCACACTGAAGTTCTTACCGTGTTCTAAACTTTCATACCTTGTTGCTTTTGCATATATCTTTTTCCTCTCTCTAGACTGTCCTTTCCCCTTTATGTGGCAAACTTACTCATTTTTAAGGGCCCAGTTTCTTCTGTGCTGTCTTCCTGAATTTTCTAGGCAGTTAGTCACCCACTCCCTCCTTTGTGCTCCCAGCATGCTTGGCTCACACTGCTAATGTAAGAGGATTAAAACACATGACAGAAGGTCCCTTGTTTTCCTTGCTCCCTTTCCCTTTCCACTTTCTGTGTCGCCTCTTACCCGTGCACCTTGCCCAAGCCAACAAACTACAAGGCTTGCAAGAACAATTCTGGAAAATAACTGAAAAGGTATCAGGATGGAACTGCACTGATATTCTTTGTCAAGGGCCATGAAAACTGTACCAGCCTCCCTCCTAAAAGTTTCAGAGCAATTAACAACAGAAGCTGCTGTCTGAGCCCAGCTCTAGGTAACTACCCGAGTCGAAGAAGGATTGGAGCATGGTAGGCACTCCCTGGGTGCATCAGCTGAATAATGCCTTCGACCTCAATATTGGTCACTTAAATGATTTCCTCTTGCGTATCAATACAGTTCCTAGCAAGGGTGCACAGCTAGTGAGGGACAGGACTGGCTTTACAGCAGGATCTGTATGGCTCTGCAGCCCAGGCTCTCAATTACCGTGGCCTGTTGGTTGGATAAATGAACTGTCATCTCAAACTGCTCGTGATAGTTTTGTAGAGTACAACTTACTCTGAAGCAGTGCTTTCTAGTCTTTTGGGAGTTTAGTTATTTAATTTCTTGGAACCGGCCATCGTGAACCTTCTCCCCATAATACCACTGGGTATTTTTTCAATGACTCTTGAGAGTAAAATACAGGTGTAGATGATTTTGTAATATGCTTTTTGACAACTCTAGAAAATGCTGGGCAAGACTGGGGTGGAGAGTCACTGTTCTGGTAAAATTGAAACCTCTGCCCAAGAGCTAGGAATTACCACCAGGCATTTACATACATATTACTGCTTCCGAATGATGAATAAGAGGGTATAGATGGAACAAAACCAACCATAACCCCTTAGCCAATCATGACCCCTTAAAATAGTACTATTTCAATTTTTAAAAAGTATGTATGCCTAAGAACTAAGAGAATAAACACCAAAAATTTATAAAAAAGTAAAGGTTTTTAGAAAGGTGTTGGAATTGTAAGAATTTTTCTTTTGGGAGAAACAACAAATAACAGTCCCCCTGTCCCCCAAAACCCACCCACAACTGCTATAATTGTTCTAAAATAAAAAGGGGGGGACTTATAGCAGAATGATGATTCAAACTAATTTATTATTGGTTATAAACAAGCCCTGGCTCGTGTGGCTCAGTGGACTGAGTGCCGGCCTATGAACCTAAAGGTCACCGGTTTGATTCCTGGTCAGGGCACTGCCTAGGTTGCGGGCCAGGTCCCCGGATGGGGGTGTGTGAGAGGCAACCAATCGATGTATGTCTCGCACATTGATGTTTCTCTCTCTCTCTTCCTCCCTCTTTTCCCCTCTCTCTAAACATAAATAAATAAAACCTTTAAAAAAAGAGAGAGAGAGAGAGAGAGAGAGAGGAAGAGAGAGAGAGAGAGACCTATGGTATTCCCTGGCTATTCTAAGCTATTTGTCAGAAGCCAGCTTATTTAAGATTGGGGTATGGTTACAAGGCCTCTTACTAAGTTAGCCTGCACTGAAAGGGCTGCAAATCAATGACTGCTGCTCGTGCTACCCAGGCAATTTTGCACCACACATACACACAGTGGGGCCAAAGTAGGTTTATAGTTGTTCAAATGTAAAATAACACAATAATTCAACTGTAAACCTACTTTTGCCCCCATCCTTTATGCTGCCGCTTCCAGTATTTGATTACAGTGTTAAAATATTAATGTACCATTGCATGTGTATCCTAAGGATGTTTAATTTAACAAATTCACATTAAGGTCATATCCAGTGATCTATGATATCTGTCCTGAAATAGCACACAGTCTAGTTGTTTCAGCAGAAGACACAGAGTTAAATTTATATGCATCAAGAGAAATAATGAGGGCTTCTGGTCAGGATGGCGAAGTAGGTAAATGTGGTACTCGCATCCTCCCACAAGCACATCAAAATCACAACTAAACTACAGACCAACAATCACTGCAAACCACCTAAAGTCTAGCCGAACAGAAGTCCTATGACTAAGGATGGAAAGAAGCCACATAGACTGGTAGGAAGGGCAGACGCAGAACAGGCTGGTCCCATGCACACGTGTGGCAGATAAAAATCGGGAGGGATATCTCGGTTGCGGAGGTTCCCCCCTGAGGAGTGGGGGGTCCCTGCCCCACACCAGGTCCTCCAGCCCAGGGTTCCAATGCCAGGAAGAGAACTGCCCACAACTTCTGGCTGTGAAAACCAGCAGGAATTGTGGCTGAGTGAATCAGAGGGCTCGTGGAATCCCAGGTAGTTCCTCTCAAAGGGCCCATTAACGAATGTACTCGGACTCACTCTCTCTGAGCTCCAGTACTAGAGCAGCAGCTTGAAAGACTCTAGGAACTGAACTGTCCAGCGAGCGCTGGCGGGCCAGCTTTCTCCCAGGCAGAAGTGCTGGCAGAGGCCATCATTCCCTTCCTGAGCCTTCCCCTCATGGAGCCCACAGGCAGGCACCATATCTGAGTCTCCATCAACCCAGCTCATACTGTTCACCCTGCCCTGGTGATTCCCTGGTTATTCCCTGATGCTCCAGCCCAAACAACTTGCAGGCTCTCCCAAGCTGCTTCCAGTGACTGTTCCATATAAATGGCCTGTCTTGGCTTATGCTGAGGACTTTCCTAAAATCTGTCAAAGGATCACAAACCCCAAACAAGGAGTATCTGGCCTTGGTGTGCCCTGCATCTCTTGCTAATCAGCCTCATGCCTACCACTAGTAGCAGCTGGCCTACTTTCACAGCATGGCCTCTCCTAGGCATGCCCCAGCCCAGCACAAGTAGAAACTACCTGCAGATTGCTCTGTAGCTCATTCCAGGTGGCCCCAGACAGGGTACAGGTGACAGCTGATCTTGGCCTGTACCTCCCAGGAGGCCACAGGGCCAGTGTACCTGGCGGACAGCTTCAGACCATGCTGCAGCACTGCCCAAACACCTCCATGAGTGACACACTCTAGGCCTGGACTCACTGGGCAATAGAACCCTGCTGAAGCGAGTCCTGCTCCATGGGGTCGGCCGCTGCATAGCAGCTCCTCTGCTGTAGTTCCAGCCAGTCCTTGCAGCCAATTTTCCTAGGGATAAATCCCTCCCATTGACCTGCCAACAGCAGTCAAGGCTCAACTACAAGAGGAGGGTGTACTCAGCACACACAATGGGCTCACCTTGAACACGCAGCTTGGGTGATAGGGGAGGCTGTGCCTCTGGACCCTACAGGACGCCTACTACATATGGCCACTCTATGACGACTGGGAGACATAGCAGCTCTACCTAACACACAGAAACAAGCACAGAAGGCTGCCAAAATGAGGAGACAGAGAAACATGTCCCAAATGAAAGAACAGAACACAACTCCAGAAAAACTAAATAAAATGGAGACAAGCAGTCTGCCAGACAGAGTTCAAAATACTGGTTATAAGGATGGTCAATGAATTTAGGGGAAGAGTAGATGAACTTAGTGAGAACTTCAACAAAGAGAAAGGGAACATAAAACGGAGATAGAAAACATAAAAAAAACAGTCAGAAATGAAAAATACACTAACAGAAATGAAGAATAATTTACAGGGAATCAACAGTAGAGTAGATGAAGCAGAGGATCAAATCAGAGACTCGGAAGATAAGGAAATAGAAAACACCCAATCAGAACAACAAAAAGAAAAAAGAATCCAAAAATAATGAAGAAAGTTTAAGGAGCCTCTGGAATAACTTCAAGTGTATATATAGTCACATCATGGGGGTGCCAGAAGGAGAAGAGAGAGAGCAAGGAATTAAAAACCTATGTGAGCCCTGGCTGGGTGGCTCAGTTGGTTGGAGCACTGTCTCATGTACCAAAAGGCTGCAGGTTCAACCCCCAGTCAGGGCACATACCTAGGTTGCAGGTTCAATACCCAGTCAGGGCATGTACAGGAGGCAACCGATCAATGTTTCTCTTTCACATCAATGGCGCTCGCTCTTGCGCTCTCTCTCTCCCCCCACCACTAAAATCAATAAAAACATACCCTCAAGTGAGAATTTTTAAAAACGGACATAGGGTGGCTGAATGGATAAAAACACAAGACCCTTACACATGCTGTCTACAAGAGACTCATTTCAGATCGAAAGATACAGAGGCTCAAAGTAAAGGAATGGAAAAAGATATTTCATGCAAATGGAAACAAATAAAAAAAAACAACTGGGGAAGCAACGCTTATATCAGACAAAATAGACTTTAAAACAAAGAGAAAATGAAGGACCTAGCAATTTTACTTCTGCGTATTTCTCTGAAGACACCAAAACACTAAATCAAAAAGATATATGCATCCATATGTTCACTGCAGCATTATTTACAATATCCAAGATATGGAAGCAACCTAAATGTCCATTAATAGATGAATGGATAAAGAAGTGGTGCATATATATAAAGGAATATGGCTCAGCCATAAAAAATGATGAAATCTTGTCACTTGCAACAATGTGGATGGACCTAGAGGGTATTGTACTGAGTGAAATAAGTCAGGCAGAGGAAGACAAACACCAGATGATTTTACTTACATGTGAAATCTAAAAAAAACAAAATAAACAAACAAGCAGAACATAAACAGACTCATAGAGAACATTTTGAAGGGTGCCAGGTGGGAGGGAGTTTGGGGGGATGGGTGAAAAAATGAAGGGATTAAGAAGTACAAATTGGTTTGTTACAGAATAGTCACAAGATGTAACGTACAGCATAGGCAATATAGTCAATAATACTGTAATAACTATGTGTGGCATCATGGGTATTAGATTTATTGGGATGATCATTTTATAAGTTCTATAAATGTCTAATCACTGAGTTGTACACCTGAAACCAATATTATATTGGATGTCAACTGTAATTGAAAAATAAAATTATTTTTTTTAAAAAGAGAAAGAAACAAATGAAAGTAATGTGCCTATTTGCACTGTCCCTATGTGGCTTACCGATATCTGGGCAATCACTTGCTGCAGGTTACGAATTATCTCTACATTTTCTTTTAATTCCTGGTCTTCCAAAGTCTCCACTAGCTTTTGAAGATCCACTCTGCAGCTAAAAATTCAAGCACGGGAACCCAAGAGTTAATCACACTGCAAAGGCAAGAGCATCTGTGATTATATATCAAGGAGGTATAGGTCAGTAACAAATATCTGGTAGGAGACTTACGCTTCATGCTGCCTGAGCTCTTCTAGCTTGGCGTTCATTTTCTCATTGGCTTGTTCTGTCTGCAACAAAGACCCACGAGATGATCAGTAGTGCCTGCCTTGACTAATTATGCCTTTTTTCCTACTTCTATGGATTAAAACCTAGGTAGAGAGGTCGCCTCCTTTGCTGTAATAGAGGATTTGGTGGGCTTTGGTTATTTAGTGAGAAATGTTTTTTAACGTTCATGGAAATTACTCGGTCAACGTAAACTACTAAAAATAGTATCCAAGCAGCTGGGTCTTACACTTGCCATGAAGCTCAGACTATGGGCTGGAGTGTGAAGTCTCTATTTGCAACTGGGGGAGAAGGCAGTGTTCCTGGCATGCTACCCACTGCTGTTTGCAAAACTCCCTTCCTCTGAACTGCCTCCTACACTATACTGTTCCCTAGTCCCAGAAGGAGGGCATTTAAAACATAAAAGAGCCTCATACTTCATCTGGACTGAGTTTTTTTCAAGTCACACTACCTGATATGGTAGGCTAGTTTTAGCAAAAGAAAGTAAGAAAGAGAGTGAAGCAGAAGAATGATGGCAGAGAAAAATGGCAGAGACAGCTATGTGTTTGGGAAGCGTGATTGATAGTTTCCATTTTGTTTCCATCACAGTATCTGTAACATGCTAGACACTGCAACATATTTGGGGAGAACAGTTTATATAGGAGAAAAATGTATGTTTATTATGAAGTTCTGATAGGACCTCAACAATAAGCCCAGTGGGCAGCCATTGTAACAGCCTTATAAAGGTCAGACGGGTACGTGGCTAAAACAACAAGTACTGTCTGTTACAACTGCCACACTCACATACATGTGAGACACATCTTCTAGAATTACTTCAAAGGCATAAAATGCAGCATGGAGATAGAAACCTGTATATGAAAATCCCCTAGATCTCATTTCAACCCTTCTGCTAATAATGGACGATACAATGGACGTGGGATTGGGTCCCCTTTAAAGAAATCTTTAAGCAGTTCACCCTTTCTTGACAAGAGAGCACACTGATGCATGAAGGTGTATAAATTACAGATGTTCAATTACATTCTGATGAAACTCATTTTCGCTTCCGGCAATAGTTGTGCTATCCCAGACTGAGTTCCGTTTAGACTAGTAGAAAAAGCTGTTATTTCCGGAGTCAGCCTGCACTCGTGCAGGAGGTTACTATCAGAAAGGTAGTCGGATACTGGACTGGTGTCATCAGTTACACAGCGATCCACTATCGGGAAAGTTACCGTATGTGAAAGGAATGGAAATGAATTTCCCAGCTCTTCTATCTTCACCATGATAACTGTTAGGCTAGGATATGACATGTGACACTGTTAGTGGAAGGGAGATAGAGAGGAACCAGCATCTTATTGGGGAAACAGTTACACTTGGTATTATGGATAAAGATTAGGCAGGACTTAAGGTGACAGAGGGACCCGGTATTTTGGAACAAATCTATTTCAAAATGGGATTCATGCAGATTCTTTGTGGTGGGTATAGAGGTGTTCACTGTACAATTCTTGTAACTTTTCTGCATGTTCGAATATAAGTCCATGTATTTATCTCAGAGGGGCTCCCTGGAGGATATGGTAATACTGTCCATTTCTTTCCACATTACTTGTCTCTCATGAGAAGCATGTTCAATATCTCAGAAACTAATGCTAGTAAATATCCAGATTGCTAGTAGTTTAGTCTCGGGGCCTCACCAAAATGATCCTCTCCAACATCTGAGCCGTCTGGCCAGCTGCCTCGCTCAGACCACGGCTTAATTTTTCATTCTCCTCTACCAGGGACTGGTTCTTCTCCATCAAAGACTGTAGATTCTCTGATGGTTCCACACTAAAACAAGGAAAGTAACATATTAGAAAAATACATGATTAATAGCACCTACGTCAAAGGTGGATGAAAATATATCCCATAGACCTTTTGGGTGGGGGGGCTGGTTTAAAATTACCCTCAAAAGTCTGGAAAAAGTGTGTCTATTCCAATCTATTCTCCCAGTCAGGTAGTATATTGTATAAATAAGAAATATATGCCTGAAATACTTTATTATTTTTTAAGTTCCTTTATATTAATTGAATTTATTAGGGTTACATTGGTTAATAAAATTATATAGGTTTCAGAGGTACGGTCCTATAATTCATCACCTGTATGTTGCATCGTGTGTTCACCACCCAAAAGCAAGTCTCCTTCCATGACCATTTATCCTTCTTTACCCTCTTCTACCTCCCCCACCCCCTCTCCCTCTGGTAATCACCACACCGTTGTCTGTGTCCATGAGTTTTTTCCCTAAATACCTTCACCTTCTTCCAGCCCCCCAAATCTCCTCCCCTCTGACATCTGCCAGTCTGTTTTCTATATCTATGAGTCTGTTTCTATTTTATTTGTTAGTTCCTTCTGTTCGTTAGACTCCACATGTAAGTGAAACCATGAGTTGGAGGATGGTAATGTGTCAGAGCTAGGTATGGTTGCAACAGGAATGACTAATCTCTACCTTGGCTCTTGGTTTAGAACCTACCTGTGTCACGTAGATAAGAAGTGAAGGCTAAGTGTAGCTAAGACACATGCTCTCTCTTTCCACTCTTGATCTCTCATTCAAGATTAGGGAAGTAGGAAAGGAAAAGGTACAGAGGGTGTAGGGTCTAACTTTAACCTCATAAACATAATCAATTACCTATTTAGTGTACAGTTTAGCGGAATAGCATTTAAGGAGTCAGAAAGTTGAAATGATGACCAGCAGCCACTAAGAGCACATTTCTCAATTCTCCATAAATAAGTGCTCCCTTCTAAGTGCTTGTCTTGCATGAAACCGATGACCCATAGCCTTCTGTTCATTTGTCTATCAGTTTTAAATTGCTTAGAGTGGTTGGAGGCACCAGTAATTTCCATTTCAAATAGGAGTGAAAGGGAGGGACAGAAATAGTTTGAAGGATACATATAAATAAGAACCTTTGGAATTTATGCAGATGACTTGATATCAGTCCCAGACTAATGAAGCAGATGAAAAAGAAGTACAGTTTCGGTTTTTGTTTTTGTAATCCATTGGGATTAGCGGTTCAAAAGACTGAAAAAATAGGACTGGTGAGAAAAGATCAGGAAAAAAATGAAGATTGGATCTTAAGGAGACTGAAGGGAAAATTAATAGTTGTCAAGGCTATAATAAAGAAAAAAGGACAGGGTACAGCTGTTCTCAATCTCAGTAAAGGCTAGAAAAGGCTTTCAGGAACAAATGTCCTCTCACCCAGGTTAAGCTCTCCATGAATTCCTTTGGAAGATCTTTATCGAAAAGTTAATAGCAAGGCCACACCATTAGGTTTCATATCATAGTGCTGAGAATTGACTAAGGCTCTTAAGAAAGAATGTTCAATTAAAGTGGGGATTATGAAAATAAACTATGAGTAAATTTAGTGTTATTTCAGATTGCTCTGATATTTCCTTCTTGCCTTACTGTTATGAAACTGAAAACTTCCAATGTTCCTTAAAGTTGACAAGCTCCAAAGTAATGACACCTTTTTTAGTAGAGTTGACATAGTATATTAATTTCAGGTGTGTACATGTGATTTGCTATTTATGTAGCTTATGAAGTAATCATAACATTAAGTCGATAGTAGCCATCTGTCACCATACAAAGTTATTATGATATTATTGACTATGTTCACTATGCTGTACATTATACCCTTGTGACTTATCTATAAGTGGAAGTTTGTACTTCTTAATCCCCTTCACCCTTTTTGCCCATCCCCTCAACCCTCCCCCCACAAAGCAATAATACTTTAACTCAATAGTTTTTCCCCCTAATATTTCCAAGGTTTCTCTAAAAGGGAAAAATATAATGGAAAACCAATGTCTCCTCTTTCACATGCTATTTAATTGCCAATGCTAGGAATTCAAGTAGCTCAGCATGTGGGAATTGACAAACACCTGCAGAAAATCAATACAAAAGCTTTGATGACACACATTCAAAAAGAAAAGAATATAATCCAAGAACAAAAAGCAAAAAAAAACAAAAAACAAAAAACCATGTATATAAGATGCACATTTTGTTAAAAGCCTCATGAAATGTCTCTGAGAATATAAGTATACATTTTTGAAAAAAGAAGTAGCATCTTTATTTCTCTGTGAAAGACTGAACAATTGAGTTCAAGCATTTGGTTCCTCAACTGTTTCTTAGAATCTATTACTTTTGCAGCTGAAAGTATAGCCTGTAGTATAATATAGGTGGTTGGAAGTCTGGAAGGGTTTTCATTAGTCTTGTGTCACATGAAATAGGTCTGTGCTAAACTGAAAGGAAAGGAAAATGGGCCAACTACTTCTCAACCATGTAGAGGGGAATAGGTCTTTCAAAGACCCCAGCTTTCCTCAGTTTCTTTACCCAACATTCTTAAAATATGACCAAGTATACCAAAATTACCAAAAAGGGGAAGAGTTACAAAGATAAAGGTGGTCATCTCTGGGCGATGAAATTATGGCAATTTTAAGATTTATTTTTTTATACTTTTCTAAATGTCCTACAAGAAGCAATGTAGCACTTCTATAATCAGAAAAAAAAAAGATTGAGTACAGAAAATAAGGATATAAAAGAAAATGGGCTCACACCATATACAAGAATAAACTCCAAATGAAAAATGAAAAAGAAAAAATAAAACCAACAAAAGGGCTAGAAGAAAACATTGGCAAATTCCTCTTTAACCTTGATGTAGGGAAAGGCTTTTTTCTAACTATGAATCAAAATGCAGAAGCACGAGGAGAATGCAAACAGTAGTCACTTTAGAAAACAGTTTGGCAGTTTCTTAAACACATGATCCAGCAATTCCACTTCTAGGTATCTACACAATAAAAAAACATATGTCCACACACAAAAAAGTGCCAGTGAATATTCATAGCAGCATTGTTCATAATAGCCAAAAAGTTGAAACAACCAAAAAGTCTATCAACTGGCAAATGGATAGACACAATCCGGTGTAAACAGACAATGAAATACTATTCAACAATAAAAAGGAATGAAGTGCTGATACATGCTATAGCATGGATGAACCTTGAAAACATTGTAAGGTGAAAGAAGCCAGATAAAAAGTCCATATACTGTATGAATCCATGTATATGATATGTTCACAACAGGCAAATCTACAGAGACAGAAAGCAGATCAGTGGTTGCCTGGGGCTGGGAGTGGGAACTGAGGCAACTGCAAATGGGCAGGAGGGATCATTTCGGGGTGATAGAAATGTTCTAATATTGGACTGTGGTGATAGTTGTGCAACATCGTGAATTTACAAAAAAATCAGTGAATTATACATTAAAAATGAGTGGATTTTAAGGTATATAAATTATCTCAATAAAGTTGCTAAAAAAAATCCAGTCAATAAGAAATGATTGATATACTTTTTAGTACATAAAAATTAAAAATTTTTGCATGACAAACACCATAAAGTCAAAGAGAATATAGTCGAAGAAAATATTTGTAATACACTACAAAGGACTAATATCACTAATATATAAAAAACTGTTAAAAAATAAGGACCAAAATTAGGGTAGCTAATACTTTAAAAAACTAGAAAACAAGGCTTTCTCTGACTGGCTTATTTCACTCAGCATAAGGCTCTTCAGGTCCATCCGCGCTGTCCCAAATGGTAAGAGTTTCTTTTTTATGGCTGAGGAGTATTCCATTGCGTCAATGTACCACGGTGCCACACGATTTCACTCACATGTGGAATCTCATGAACAAACCAAACTAACAAACAACATAGAAACTGACTTACAGAGAGCAGGCTGACAGCTACTAGGGGTGGGTGAGGGGGTAGAGGGATTGAGTAAAAAGGAAGGACTCATGGACATGGACAACAGTGTGGTGATTGCTGGGGAGAAGGCGGGGTGCGAGGAGGGGGAGGAGGGTATAGGGGCATAAATGGTGACGGATGGAGATTTGACTTGGGGTGGTGAACGCACAATACAGTGTACAGATGATGTGTTGAGGAATTGTGCACCTGAAACCTGTATAATTTTGTTAACCAGTGTCACCCCAATAAATTCAATTAAAAAGAATAAGGCTTACCAAGGATGTGGAGAAATGGGAAGCCTTGTGCATTGCTCGTAGGAATGTAAAATGGTGTAGCCACTATAGAAAGCAGTATAATAGTTTAATTTAAACATTTTTAAATAGGATTACTATATGATCCAGTTATTCCACTTTGGGGTACATGTCCAAAGGAATCAAAAGCGGGACCGTAGACAGATATCTGCACACCTATGTTCATAGCAGCATTATTCACAATTGCCAAAAGGTAGAAAAGCAACCCGTATCCATTCATCAGTGATGTGTATATACACATCAAGTGGTAAATACAGGGTAAGGCAAAAGGTTTATACTTGTAAATACGTGAAACAGAGTTTATTCTTGGATTATTATCTATTAATTATTGTATTATTTCCCATACGAACAACTTTAAACCTACTTTTGCCCAACTCTGTATATTCAATGAAATAAGCCAGTCACAGAAAGACAAATACTGTATGATTCCACTTACATGAGGTATCTAAAGTAGTTAAGTTCATAGAAACAGAAAGTAGAGTGGTGGTTACCAGGGGCAGAGGAGAGGGGCACAAGGAGAGTTGTTTTTAATGGGTATATAGTTTGAATTTTACAAGACGAAAAAGTTTTGGAGATCTGTTTCACAACAAGGTAAATATACTTAATGCTACCCAACTGTGCACTTAAAAATGGTTAAGATAGTAAATTTTATGTAATATGTTCTTTACCACAATTTTAAGAAAGAATGAAAAAACCCACAAGAAAACTAGAAGAAAATATAGGCAAAGGTCTATAGGTGAAGGTAAAGAGCATTCTATAAATAAAAGCAGCCCTGGATGGGTAGCTCAGATGATTAGACTATTGTCCTAATACACCAAGGTTTTGGGTTCAATCCCTGATCAGGACACATACAGGAATCAACCAATGAACGCATAAATTAAGTAGAACAACAAATCAATGTTTCTCTCTTCCTCCTTCCTCTCTTTCTCTCTCTCTGAAAATCAATGAATAAAAAATAAAAGCAATGCCAGAAAACTGTAAAAGAATAGATGGGGGAGCGGTGAAGAGTTGTTGTTTAATGGATATGGATTTTCAGTTTTAGAAGAACCAAAAGTTCTTAAGATTCACTGTACCACAATGTGAACATATTTAACACTACTGAAATGTATACTTAAAAATGGTTAAGACAGTCCTAGCTGGTGTGGCTGACTCAGTGGATTGAGCACTGGCCTGCGAACAAAAGGGTCACTGGTTCGATTCCCAGTCTAGGGCACATGCCTGGGTTGCTGGGCCAGGTCCCCAGTCGGGGGATTGCGAGAGGCAACCACACAGTGATGTTTCTCTCCTCTTTCTCCCTCCCTTCCCCTCTCTCTAAAAATAAATAAAATCTTTTAAAAAATGGTTAAGACAGTAAATTTCATATCACTTCTTTACACAATATTTTTTTAAAAAGGAGAATACATATATAATATATATATATATATATATATTCAGAGAAGTGTCATTTCCTCTTTGTCCCTGCTACCCTGTCCCCATTTGCACACTTATTTCTACCCCTTTTCCACCACTATTCTCCCCCCCCTTGCATTAACCAATTTCTTTAGTTTCTGGTTTAGCCTTATTGTATTTTTTCTGAACAAGGGAGCAGGCATCTGTGTATCCACATCCCTTTCTTTCTCCTACAAATAGTAGTATACTATAGATACTCTTTGTGGCTCTGCCTTTTTCAGTATTTCCTGGAGATCATTTCTTATCAGTCCATAGAAAGCTTCCTCATTCTATTTTTACAACTGCATGGTCTCTTATTGTGTATGAGTGTCATAGATTCAACCTCTCTCCTATGAATGGATAGTTTGGTTGTTTCCAATATTTCGCAATTACAAACATGCTGCAGTGAGAAACCTCATGTCTATATGTTTTTATGTTGTTAGTGATTTATTTTCAGGGTAGGTCTTAAGAGATAGGATTGCTGGGACAAAAGGTAATTGCCATGACATTGCCATGTTCCCCTCTAGAAGGGTCACAGCCATTTGCATTCCCAACAGCAGTATATGAGAATACCTCTTTCCCCCTTGCCAATGGAATGTGTTGTCACATTTTTAAAAAGATTTTATTTATTTATAGAGAGAGGGGAAGGGAGGGAGAAAGAGAGGGAGAGAAACATCAATATGTGGCTGCCTCTCACGCACCCCCTACTGGGGGCCTGGCCCGCAACCCAGGCATGTGCCCTGACTGGGAATTGAACCGGCAACCCTTTGGTTCACAGGCCGGCGCCCAATCCACTGGGCCACAGCAGCCAGGTCTGTTGTCACATTTTTATCACTTTTTTTTAACCAATCTGATAGTTGAGAAATACTATCACAGTGTTGTTTTAATTTGTAGTTCTTTAATTGTGAGTGGGTTTGAGCATTTTTTCACATTTCAGAGCTACTTTTGTCTCTCTTTCTGGTGAAGTTGTCTGTTCATGTGTCCCATTTTTCTAATGGTTTCTTTGATCCTTTGGCCCTTTAAAAAAATTGTGGTAAAATATACAAAACATAAAATTTACCACTTTAACCATTTTTAAGTATATAGTTCAAAATGTATACTTGAAGCCTATATAATCTTATTAACCAATGTTACACCAATAAATTTAATTTTAAAAAGTAAAGTAGATTTGAGGGGGGATGGAGAACGTTCACAATGTTGAACAACCATTACCACCACCTATTCCCTAAACATTTTTATCTTGCAAAACTAAAAGTCTGTACCCTATTATCAATAACTGTCTACTCCCGTTCTCCCCAGCCCCTGGCAAACATCATTCTACTTTCCCTTCGATTATTCTAAGCACCTCATATGGGGGGAAATCATACAATATTTGTCTTTTTTGACTATTGTGTTTCACTTAACATAATGTTCTCAAGATTCATCCATGTTATAGCATGTGTTTGAATTTCCTTCTTTTTAAAAGCTAAATAATATTTCATTATAAGAGTATACCACGTCTCATTTTCATAGTCATCTGCGGATGGACACTTTGTTGCTTCCACCTCTTGGCTACTGTGAATGATACTTCTGTGAAGACTAGGTGGGGGGGGGGCGGGGGGCGGGGCAGGCATGGGGGCGTGTGTCGATATCTTTGGGGCCCTGCTTTCCATTCTTTTAGATATAGACCCAGAAGTAGGTTTGCTGGATCATATGGCATTTCCATTTTTAATTTTTTGAGGAAACTTCATACATTTTTCCATAGCAGTTATACCATTTTATAATCTCTCGAACAGTGTACAAAGATTCTTATTTCTCCACATCCTCCTCACATCCTTGACAAACATTTATTTCCTGTTTTGTTTTGTTTTTTTTTCAAATAGTAGTCATCCTAACTTGCGTGCAATGATCTCATCGTGGTTCTGATTTGCATTTCTCTGCTCTGAGTAATCCTTTTTTATAACTCTGACTTAGATCATCATCATATTTCACATAGCCTTTACATATCCAAAATATAAACGATTTAAACCAACCAAGATGTAGAGGGTACCCAAAACGGAGAACAAGCAGTGACTGTGGGAAACAGGACCTTGCCCAGACACTCTAGGCCTAAACATAAAAAGAATTGTACAGAAATGCTGTAATCTAGTTCATACCAATGTTTCTCACAGGTGGGTGGGCTAATAATTCTGAAACTACTTTATGTGTATACAGGACCTGAACAAGGAAGTAAATAGATTGCAGATAATGACAGCTGGTTTCTCACTGTTGGTGAAAGAAGTTTATAAGTAAGGAGAGGAAGGCTAAAATGAACCCTGTAGTGTTGAACTGGAGCCAGAGGTATCGGTGTAAAATCATGTTTTTTAATATACAAGGTGGGGCAAAAGTAGGTTTACAGTTGTTTGCATGGAAAATAATACAATGGTAAAAAATAATAAAAGAATAGGCTATGTTTTTGCATACTCACAACCATAAACTTACTTTTGCCCCGCCCTGTATATAAACAGATAGATATAAAAATATACATGAGTGTACGTGTGGGTTGCTATACATACAGGTATTTCCTAGCACTACTTACTGAGGGAGCCTAGAAGTAGTGACACCCCAGTAACAATAAGCACAGCTAGTGCCCAGACCTGGTTTCTAAACACCATTCTCCAATTGAAAAAACACCAGGTCTCCTTGGAGATATGGTGGATTCCAGAACTGGGGTGGTGAAAATACAAGATGGGCATGGAATGCTTTGTGGAAATGCTCAAAAAGTTGAGGGCATATTGAAGAACATAAGAGCCATCCTAAAGGAGCTCCTAGTGGGCAAAGCAAAAACAATTTGATGGTAACCCATAGAATAAAATAAATACCCATGAGTCTATATGGATATAAGTTTAAAAATCAAATGAATAAATGGGAGAGCAGCTCTTCCTCATAGTGGAATTGTAATTAATACATTTCTGAGACCGGAATCCATGTTCTTATTGTATCAGGCTGCCTCAAAACAAACTACCTAAGTCCAAAATAGTCAGCGAGCTTGCTGAGATCCCTTCTGGGATGCACTTTGACACCAAGCACTACCAGAAACTTTACTACATCAGGGGAAAACACCCATCAGGAGAAATTGCCTCTATGAGAATATACATTTAAACTTAATCTGTGACTCTTACTTTATAGATCCAGGCAGGGTACCTCCATGGGCTTGTAGCAACAAGACCTGTAGCTGTTGTACCTGGGAAATGCAAAGACAAATAGTCACCAATCAAAAGCTACTCATCCCATTAACAGTGAGATTACCCCAAGTAGCAGTAGAGTGATTTTATTCAATAGACAGGACATTTAAGGCATATCTTAGGTATTACAGAAAACATCAGGCTTGATGACTCAAGGGTAAATGGACAATCAGCATTACTACTGTTTAGAAGATAAGCTCTCCCTTCCACCTAAGTACTTTACTGAGTTTTTATTGAGTATCTATTTTTTTTTAAAAAAATCACACAGCCCTGGGATAGGCAATGTGGGAAGGGGCAGGAAATATGACGAACTCTTGTGGTTTATTCTCAAGTTTACAATCTAGTTGAGGAAGACAAGCCAGAGGCCTGAAATAGTAGTAGGAAATAATATAAGACAGAAGATGCTTAGCTATCAAGTACAGTTAAGGGTTTTAGGGTTCTGAGAAGAAGCAAATGAACGAAATCCCAAAAGTGGAGGGATCCTAACCCAGAGCACATGCGCAATCACCCTCCCCCATTCCCTCCTAGGATGGAAGAGGAGCTGCTCTGCCTCCCATAACCAGTCTCCTCACTTGTGCTTTGAATCCCAACTCCTCTCGCTCCCTGATTAATCTTATTCTCTTTGTTACCCCTTCTTTCTTCCCTATCTTTGCCTTACAGGATATACTTCCTATTAAGATTAAAACATGTTCAAGTGTCTCCTATCTTAAAACAAAAGCACACTTCCCAAGCCCACTTCCTATCTCCTCTGCCCTATTTCTTAACTTCACAAAGTTTGAGAGCATAGTTTACCAGGGGTGTCCAACCTTTTGGTGTCTCTGGGCCACACTGGAAGAGACAGAGCTGTCTCGGGCCATACATTAAATACATTGAGACATGTAATCACAAAAAATCTCATAACATTTTAAGTACATTTACGATTTTCTGTTGGGCCACATTCATAGCCACCCTGGGATGCACGCAGCCCACGGGCTGCAGGTTGGATAGCCCTGGACACCTTGTTCACCTCTCTCACTTGCTCCTTAACCTCGGTACTGATTTCTGCCTGCAGTGTTCCAACCGAACTAACTCTTGCTAAGGTGTCCAATGATCTGCATGTCACTGCATCCCACGGGCATTTTTCAGGCTTCACTTCACTTGACTGTTCGGTGATATTTTGTTTACCAGACACCATACTTTCCTGCTTTTCCTTCTAGTCTTCTAGCCAATCTTCTAAGTCTCTTTTCTTGGTTCATCTTCACTCCAATTGTCCTTAAAGTGATAAAGTTCTTCAAAGTTCAGTGTCAGTCTCCTCACTTTATACTCTCGTCTTCAAGTCTCAACTCTGCCTATTGCTTCAATTACCATCTATAATCGACTGACTGTCAAAATTTACCTCAAACATTGATCTTTCTAGATTTAGACCCATATATTCAACTATATTTAATATTCCACCTAGCTGTCTGCTGTCCCCAAACCTGGCCCTTCTCCAGTGAACCCCAGGTCAGGGGATACAGTTTCACATGCCAGAAATCTGGGTGCCACACCCTCATCCCCTTAACTAATCCACTGGTCACTTCTCTTTATCATCACCACCACCACCTTAAGTCTAAGCCACCATTATCTCTCAGCTGGATCAATGCAGTAACGTCTCAGGTGGCTCCATGAATCTACTCTTCCTCCACTACAAACCGTCTCTACACAGTGGCCAGATCATCTTTTGCAAAGGTAAGTTATCAATCGTTTTTAACACAGTCCACGAGGCTTGGCTCAGGCCTCTCCTTTTCCGCTAGTCTAACACTGGCATACTCTTTCCTTGCTATCTCCGCTGTAGCCACACTCGTGTGCTTTGAGTTCTTCAAATGCACTGTACTTCTTCCTAATTCAGGACCTTTGTAGACTTGCTATGTGCTTGGTACAGTTCTAAGTGCTTTACATGGATTAACTCAACGCCCACAAAAATGCTACGAAGCAGGGACTATTATTATTTTCTTTTTATAGACAGGTAACTGAGGGGCACAGAACTTGCCCAAGGTTCATAGGTAATGAGCAACAGAGCCAGGATTTGAACCTAGGCAGTCTGGCTGCAGCGTCAATGCCTTTAACCACTGTGGTTTGCTACACATGCTATTTCTTCTCCCCCGAATCATCTTCCCTCTTTTCTGCATAGATAATTCCTACTCAGTTCCTCAGATCTCAGCTCAAATGCTGCTACCTCAGGAAGCCTTCTCAGGTTAGGTATATAACAAGAGATCCCATTCTATACTTCCACAGAACACTATCCCAGTGTGTAAGGATATGTTGGTATGATTATGTGCTTAGTGTCTGTCCCCCCCAATAGGCACTAAGTTCCATGAAGGCAACAACTGTGTCTGCTTTCCTCATCAATGTATCCCAGCACTGTGCTTGGCACATAATGGTGTCCAATAAACATTTATTCTTGGAATGAATGAACAAATAAATGGCTAGGAAGAAGAGCATTTGGGGCAATAGGAATACACAGGGAAGAAAATAGAAGGACAGAACTGAGTGTGGTATTTTGTCATTTAGAAGATGCTGTGAACAGGTAAATTACATGTATTTTCTATAGTGACCCCTAGGAGGGAAGGAGCTATAGGAGGAGAAGGGGAGGGAAGAAAAGAGATGAACCGAATAGTAGTCGTTAACATTGAGAAGGAAGGCCAAGAGGCGGAGTGAGCACCAGACAGTTGGGAAACACTAGATTCTCAATGGAAAGACTATAATGCCCTGGGAGGCGAGAAACCTTGAACCCCCAAGCCCAAATCAATTCAACTACCACCTGCCTTCCCAGCCCCTCTACCAGGGCTGATGAGCTGTTGCACAATCAGGCACAGTGACACTACCACAGATTCATGCTTGCAGTTAACTACTGCCTCTTCCATTTCTGTGATTTCAAGTCTTGTGTGGTCTCCTAAGTCCCACTCTCCTATTATCTGCTCGCTGGCTCTTAGAGGACCTTGCCTCCTACTTAACCTGAGAAGATAAAGGTCATCAGGAGGGAAATCCCCCAATTTCCCTCCTTCTCTCTCTTAATTAGTGCCACAGTATTATTCCTATCCTAACCTCTTTTCTGCTAGTCTCGTGGCAGGTTTCCCCTCTATTGTCTAAAGCAAAGCCATCTTTATTTGTGTGCAGGACCTCAGCTACTTAGGGATGGCTCTTATCAGCTAGTCTCTATTCTCAGTTTCGGTCTCTCCCAACTGGTTCGTTCACTTGCTCAAGTCTCTTCCACATTTTAAAAGCATACAAACTACATCCTTTGACTGTCGACTACCTACCTCTTGTCTTTTATCTTGCCTTCTTGAAAGAAGAGCCTATCAGCTTCCTCCACTTCCTTATCTAGCATTCACTGTCCATCCGACAAGCACCCTGCTCCTTGACTTAGCAACTCTACTTAGATGTCCCCCCAAGACTTTTAAATTCAAAATACCCCAAACTGAGCTTCATCACTTTCACACCTGACCCTGTTTTTCAGCCTGTATTCCCTGACTCGATGACTGGTACTACCATGTATTCAACTGTCCAAGCAAGAAACCTGGGAATGAACCTTGATTATCCTCACTCTGCCTTCCATATCAAATTCGTTACCAAGTAAGCGTTATACATTCTACTTCCTTGTTTCTTTCTTTCTAATTTCTCCCTTTCTCTCCATCTCTCCTGCTACTGCCTTTTTTAGCTCCAGCCTAGGTTATTATAACAGCCTAATTTGTTTTCCTATTTCTAGTCATGCCCTCTAATCCACTTTCTTTATATTTGCTGGAGTAATCTCCCTAAAACACACATTTCACCATGTCATCCTCTTACTTCAAATTTTTCAATGGCTCCTCATAGCTTTCAGGGTAAATTCCAAATTCTTTAACAAGTCACACGAGGACCTTCAGGATCCGATTCCTGCCTGCCATTCTTGTCTTGTCTCTCATTGCTCACTGCTTTATCAGTGAAATCTCCAATGCCACCTCCCAACCTTAAATATGACACAAACATGTTAATAGGAATTAACATGTTAATACTTCCCCAAACCAACATAACGCTTAACCAGTATCTCTAAAATTCTGGTAGAGGAGGAGCTAAGAAACAGAAGAGGCTCTATCATTCCATTCACATTCTTCTAATTTTTCTCATCAAATCTTAAGTCTCTTATACCTGTCGCTTCAGATGATTAAGTTCAGCTGTCTGGGGATCAATATTAACAACAGGTTTGTTCTTGATTTTTCTTGCTCTGTCAGCATAGCGAAGGGTATTTAATGTTTCTTCTAGATTGGAGTCAGCAGGACTCACGCAGGCTATCATAAGAGTGTGGCTATTACCTCCCAGAGAATCTAAAAAAGAACAATGGAAGGAAATGCAATCAAACAAGTAAAATGCAAGCAAAGCTGTCCATATGGGTTGGTGGCTTCAAAATCAGAGCTGTAAGGAAAAAAAATTGAGTATCTACAAATTTCTTATCCATGACAATATAAAAACACAAAGATCTTTTTAAATTTTCTTTTTCTTTTTTTTAAAGATTTTATTTATTTTTAGAGGGGAAGGTAGGGAAAAAGACAGAGAGAGAAACATCAATGTGTGGTTGCCTCTCACGTGTCCCCTATTGGGGACTGGCCCACAACCCAGGCATGTGCCCTGACTGGGAATTGAAACCAGCGACCTTTCAGTCCGCAGACTAGCACTTAGTCCACTGAGCCATGCCAGCGAGGGCAGATTTTGATATTTAAATTATAATAGTTTAGGCATGTCTGGTGTGGCTCAGTGGATTGAGTGCCGGCCTGAGAACCAAGAGATCGCCAGTTCAATTCTTGGTCAGGGTACGTGCCTGGGTTGCATGCTGGGTCTCCAGTTGGGGGCATGGGAGAGGCAACCAATCAGTGTTTCTCTCACACATTGATGTTTCTCTCCTTCTTTTTCTCCCTCCCTTCCCCTCTCTAAAAATAAATAAAATCTTTAAAAAAGAAAATAAAGTAATAATAGTCTAGAATCCTATTGCATGTGCCCTCATTCTTGAGAGAAACTGTGGTTTCAGCAGTTAATGAGGTTAAAACAACTGGGGCCTGGCCAAACAAGGCCAGGGTCCACTATTGGGATTAAACATTTCTCAGACACTATCACTAGGTAGATTTTAAGTCTTCAGGGAATTGTTTACCAGTTCTAGTAAAGAAAAAGTAACAAGCTCATTTACAGATAGAAAGTACTAAGTACTGTTGGCATTCTACAGACTTCTTGGCTCTCAAAGCCATATATGACGACATCTTTCCATTATCTTACCAGCCTGCTTGCCAACAGGTCTCTCTCTTGTATTTATCAATTAGACAGCTCTGTATGTGACAGTCCAAGCACCGGGCTTTTTACCTGTTTCATTTTCGCTTTCTCAGCACTATCATTTTGAATTACTCTCTCTCTTATTTTTAGAGGCACTTTGTGCTTACCTTGAAGCAGCCGAGTCAACTTGGAATCTCTATAGGGCACAAAGCCACCTTTTTTGTCATCTCCAAGAGCACTGATTACATTTCCCAGGCATAGGAGGCCTCGGTTAATATTAATACCTAATAGCAGGAAACAAAATTTAAATTGATTGGTAAAGCACTGAACTTACAACCTACATTTATTCTGAAAAACGTAAAAGAAATAAAGACCCTATCGATTTTAAGGCAACTTCTTAACCCTGTTCACTTTTCTTAGAGTGACTCTTTAAGTTCAAAGGACACAGGCCCAAACGCTGGATTGGCACAATTGAGTCTGCTGGCTTTTCTCATCCTTTCCCATGGACACAAAGCAGACACATAACTATCACTATGTCAATGACCATTTTGCACAGTCACTTACTTTTTATATCCTTTCTCACACTTAATCCTTAATCCTGTGAAATTACACAAACAGCTATTTTTTTAATCATTTTATAATCATTACTAAGGTGTCTGCAGAGGGACAATAATAAGAAAGAGAGTAACACGAACAGTTAGGTTTATGTAGTGTTTACGATAACCTAGACACTGTTTTAGGTATTTTATACAGGGGTGGGCAAAAGTAGGTTTACCGCTGTTTGTATGGAAACTAATACAACGATTAATAATAATAATAATAATAATAATAATAATAATAATACAAGAATAAATTGTTTCACGTACTCAGAACTGTAAATGTACTCTCAGTAGTCCTATAAAGTATGTGTAAAGTACGATTATCCCTGTTTTCACAGATACGAGAGCTGAGGCACAAAGAGGTTACATAACTTGTCTCAGGACACACAGTGAATATGTGGATGAGCCAGAATTCAAATGTAAGCACTCTGGCTCCAAAGACCATGGTCTCAATCTCTATTCTCCATGGAAATGAGCTACGTTGCTCGCTTAGAGGCAACATAGCTTGGAAAAGAGGAGGGACTTGAGACTGCAAAGAGGTGCTTGCTAGAAAATGTATATAAAGAACACTTGAACTCCGAAGTCTCCCCTCTATAGCCTGCAACTGCTATGCCCCCAATTCTCAAGCATTCCCAGTCCACTCAATAGGATAGTCTTTCTTAGCTCCATCCATGAAATGTTGGTATTCTCTTGGGACTGTCTCAAGCTCTTTTCTTGCTACATATACTCTCCCTGGGTTATCCCATCCATGCCTAGAATTCCAGCACCTATATTAACAATTCTCTAAGTCCACACCTCCAAGCCAGACCTCCTTCCTGTTGTCCAAAGCTATATTTTGGCCACTTGCTGAATAACTTCCAGTGGGCTGTGCCCAAGTAGCATTGCATTAAAACATGGAACAAAGAGAATTCACCTTTCTGTGCAAATCTATTTCACTTCAAGCACTGCTCCCTTTCACTGTCTCACCATCTAATCAGTCGCCCAACCAACAGCAGACTTGAGACACCCTGGGCTCTTCCTGTTTTCTCACTCCACACACTGAGTCTTTTCACTGAACACTTAGTGAATATGTATAATGCTCTAGGCTCTCTGCTAAGTATCAGGGATACAAAGATGAGTAAGTCATAATCTCTACTCTTAAGAAGTTCATCATCTACCAGGAAAGACACACACACAAACAAATTGCTCCCTGGCTCGTGTGGCTCAGTGGACTGAGTGCCGGACTGTGAAGTAAAGGGTTGCTGGTTTGATTCCCAGTCAGGGCACAGGCCTGGGTTGCAGCCAGGTCCCCAGTAGGGGGCATGCAAGAGGCAACCACGCATTGATGTTTCTCTCCCTCTCTTTCTCCCTTCCTTCCCCTCTCTCTATAAACAAATAAAATATTTTTTAAAATAATTAAAACAAATGATTGCAAAGATAAGGTTAAAGGAAGAGATATGTATAATACAATAAAAAAAAAGGGTTCTCATAAGAGGGAGTGGTAAATTTTACCTGGGAAGGTAAAGGAAGGTGTCAGGGAAGAATTAAAAATTGAAGCTGAATTGTGGATGACTAGGATAATGCCGATGGAGGAGGGAAGGTTAGGAAAGAAGAATTAAGGGCATTGTAGGGAGATAAAGCAGCACATGTCAAGGCACATGTTTGTGAGAGAGCATGGTAAGTTTAGGAACTACAGGTAGTTCAATATGAATACAACGAAAGTTATGAGATGAAGAGTGACAAATAGGGAGACCAGAAGACAGCTGAGGATAGCTCATAAAGAGCATGGCAGATAATGTTACGCTCAGGTATTTGCGATTACCTTGTAGGGCAGTGTTTTTCAAATTGTGGTCCTCAGAACCTTAGGGATTCTTTAAGGAACCAAAGAGATACTGCAGAGTTTCTGCCACTGCCATTTGGATTTGGTTTTAAAAATTACTTTTTATTGTGGTAACATAAAATTTACCGTTTTATCCATTTTTAAGTATAAAGTTCAGTGCCATTAAACACATTCATCATCACCACTATTTAAAAACTGCTTTAAACAGCTCATTGCAATGTGCTATATATCAAATATTAACACACTGGGGTCAACCAAGACAGTATCTTGTGCAGAACGGTTTATTAGTTTTCTGCAGTCTTGAAAAATACCTCTATTATTTGTGCATATGTTGGAATATTTCACAAATGTATAATTTAAGGTTGTGGCTTTGCTCTCATGGAAAGCTGATTATGGAAAATTATGCAAGTAATTATACCAGTATAGCATGTGAGCTTGTAGTAAAACCCCAGACCGAGGCAGCTGCTCAATCCATGTGCTCATCGCTGCATCATTGTCCGTTGTAAAGCACCAAATACAGAACTCAACATGTTAAGATGATAAGGTATTAAAGATGGCTTCACAATCATTGATAGATGAGTGGATAAAAAGTATGTGGTGTGTGTGAGTGTCTAATGATATATTATTCAACCATAAAAAGAAAGCCCTACATTTTGTGCCATGATGCACCTTGAGGATGTTATGATAAATGAAGTAAGTCGGAGGAACAAAGACAAATGCTTTATGTTCTCACTTATAGGTGAAATCCAAAAAAGCTAAATTCATAGAAAGAAAGTAGAATAGTGGCCACCAGAGGGTGAGGTGTGGGAGAAATGGGGAAATGTTGATCACAGGGTATAAACATCCAACTATTAATACATCCTGGAGATCTTATGGATAGCATGATGACTATAATTAATAGCATCATATTACATACATGATAGTTGTTAGGAGAGTAAATCTTGCCCCGGCTGGTGTGGCTCAGTGGATTGAGCGCCTGTGAACCGAAAGGTCGCTGGTTCGATACCTAGTCAGGGCACATGCCTGGGTTGCAGGCCAGGTCCCTGGTTGGGGGTGTGCAAGAGGCAATTGGTAGATGTTTCTCTCGCACATCAATGTTTCTATGTCTCTTTCTCCCCCCATTCCTCTCTCTCTCAGAAATAAGTGAAATCTTTTTTAAAAAGTAAATCTTAAATGTTATCACCACACATGTAAAGAAATGATAATTATGTGAAGGGAAAGAGGTGGTAAGTCATCTTATGCTGACAATTATATAGCTATATATACACATATCAAATCATCATGTTGTATACTTTAAACTTCTATATGTTATATGTAATATCTCACTAAAGATAGAAAAAAAGATTAAATGAGACAGTGCATATGAAGCACTTAACCAATGACACTAAAAAATAAAACATGGTTTTAGTGCTTCTGGTAAGCTTTGTGAGTAATAAATTAGAAAAGATATTGTTATTGATACAATTTTGGATTTAAATATCCTATCATTCCTCATTGAAGCTCCTAGAGTAGTTAAATAATTGAAGAGAATCCTGAGATTGTAAAGTAGGCTGTTAAAAAAATGTTCATAATTTGCAGCTACGTATCAGTATGAATCAGGATTTGCTTGATAATGTGTCACCAGAACAAATTATTAAAAAATTAGATGCAGGCCTGGCTGGTGTGGCTCAGTGGACTGAGTGCTGACCTGTGAACCAAAGGGTTGCTGGTTCGATTCCCAGTCAGGGCACCTGCCTGGGTTGCAGGCCAGGTCCCCAGTAGGGGGTGTGCCAGAGGCAACCACACACTGATGTTTCTCCCCCTCACTTTTTCCCTCTCTTCACCTCTCTTTAAAGATAAATAAATAAAACCTTTTAAAAAATTAGGTGCAAAACCTTAAATAAAATTGAAACTGTCATCCAGAATCCCTCTCATGCCATAGACTAAGAATTAAGAATGTTCACTGGAACCTAGTTTGTATTAGCAAAAGTCTGAAACCGAATGTTCATCAATAGGAGAATGGTATAAACAAGTACAATGGCATGTCTATACAATATATAGACATGAAAAAGAACACAGTAGAGATATATATGCTAATGTGGTATAATCTTCAACAAATATCATTTAGTGGAAAAAATGAAGGGTAGAGTAGAATAGAGTATACAGTATGCTTTCTTTGTACAGAAAGATTTAGAGATGTGGACTGAGGATTTAGGGAAAGGAAAAAATTACTTTCCGTTATACTACATTTTAAAAAAACTTAATTTCAAAATAGATTCACCAAAGATTCACAGGAAGTGGCAAACAAATGTACAGGAAGGTCTCGTGCACCATTCACCCAGCCTCCCCCAGTGGTCACATCTCGCATTAACTACAGTACAATATCCAAACTGGGAAATTAACATTGGCACAATCCTCAGACCTCATTCCAATTTCGCCAGTTTTTACATGTACACTGTGTGTGTGCGCATTTAGTTCTGTGCAATTTTATCACATGTATAATTTCATGTAACCATCACCAAAATCAAGATGCAGAACAGTCCTATTACCACAAGGCTCTTTTGTGTTACCGTTTATAGGCACAGCTACTGCCTTTACCCCTCAATCCCTAACCCCTGACAACTATTAATCTGTCCTCCCCTATAAGTTTGTTATTTCAAGAATGTATAGCTCTGGCTGGTGTGGCTCAGTGGATTGAGCGCCAGCCTGCAAAGCAAGAGTTTTCAGGTTCGATTCCCAGTCAGGGCACATGCCTGGGTTGTGACCCAGGTTCCCCAGCTGGGGGCATGTGCGAGAGAAAATCAATCGATGTATTTCTCACACATTGATGTTTCTCTCTGTCTCTTTCTCCCTCCCTTCTCCTCTCTCTAAAAAGTAAATAAATAAAATCTAAAAAAAAAAAGAATGTATAAATGGCACCATACCATATGTAACCTTTTGATAATGGCCTTTTTACTTCACTTAGCATAATAATTTTACATGACTTGAAAGGGTGCCTGACTTGAAAGGGAAACCAGTTGGAAAGCTTGCTGCAAGCTAAGAAATGATGAAGGCCTGAACTAAGGTAGTGGCAGCAGGGTTAGAGAAAAGACAGGGGTTTGAGGCTGGGAGAAGGAGCCAGAGTGAAGAAAGAGTATGGAATGATGGCCTAGTTTCTGGTGCGAGTCACTGGGGGGATGTTGGAATCACTTACAGCAGTGGATGGAGGGGCTGGTTTAACAGAGACAGGAAGGGGCGAGGAGTTCAGTTTTAGATGTGTGCAATGGGAGGTGCGTATGGGTCACTTATGAGATGCTCCGCAGGCAACTACATCTATAGGCTGAAATGTAGATATGAGACATGCACTGGAGATAGAGGTTTGGGATCAGCAGCATATAGGCAGAAGCTATAAGCATCTAAATGGGTGGGACTACTTAGGGTGGTGCAGAGGTGGCAAGGGGATGAAAGCAGAGTGAAAGGAAAAGGGAAGGGAGCTATTGTATGAGGAGGATGTAGGATTTTGTTTTAAGATGGAAGATCCTGGCTGGTGTGGCTCAGTGGACTGAGCACTGGCCTGTGAACCAAAGGGTTACTGGTTCGATTCCCGGTCTAGGGCACATGCCTGGGTTGCTGGGCCAGATTCCCAGAAGGGGGTGCAAACACATTGATATGTTTCTCTCTCTCCTTCTCCCTCTCCCTCTAAAAGTAAATAAATAAAATCTTTAAAAAAATACAATAAAATGGGAGAAACATATTAGTATGTGTCTGTGTTGGGGGGGAAAGTCAGTATAGAAGGACAGGTTAAGAGCACAGGAGGAGCTGAGATGCTTGATGGAACCATATTTACCAGGCAGTGGGGAGACTAGAAAAGAACCACCAGCAGAGAATATACAAGTACCACGGCACAGAGATCTGAAACAACAGTCCTGGTTGGCAAGCAATGAATACGGTGCTGTGGCCGGAACCCTGTAGTTTGTGGGGAAACGTTGGGAGATGAAACTGGAACTACGGAGGGGCCAGAAAAATGACAGGTATGAGGTAGTCCCCTCATACTATAGAATTTCAGAGGAGAAAAAGCACATTAGATGATGATATGGTTACAAAAGGAAACATCAAAAACCCCAAGACTTAAGTTGGACCTTGTCAGATGGCTGTGTTGTAGCAGGGGTGTCCAATCCACAGCCCGGGATGACTATGAATGCAGCCCAACACAAAAGCATACATTTACTTAAAACCTTTTTTTGGCTTATTAGTTTTCGCTAGTGTTTGTGTATTTAATGTTGAGCCCAAGAAAACTCTTCTTTTTCCACGGTGGGCCAGAGACGCCAAAAGGCTGGACACCCCTGTTAGACGGCTGATGGGGGAGTTGGGGAGTGCCTGAATTCTGGGAGAAGAGGGGGTGGCTATAACGAAAGCGTGCAGAAGCCAGAATCAGCAAGGCCTGCGGTGCAGGCCACGTAGCTGAAGTGGAGAGTGTGGGCAGGGAAGCTGTGACAGGCAGCTGGGTAGGCAGGCTGGCTACCAAGGCTCTGGCAGGCCTGGCTATGGTTTTTAGATTTCATCCTAAAAGCAGTGATATGGCACTTGGTTTCCAACCAGGGGAGGGACCACATGCAAAGTGGTATTTTAAGGAGGTTTAGTTCTGGTAGTTAGAATGGAAGGCTGCCAAGAAG
This sequence comes from Pteronotus mesoamericanus, assembly GCF_021234165.1. Lineage (NCBI taxonomy): Eukaryota > Metazoa > Chordata > Mammalia > Chiroptera > Mormoopidae > Pteronotus > Pteronotus mesoamericanus. Next base: position 4,558,402 of record NW_026555108.1, on the reverse strand, counting down.
CCAGAGTGTTCGGAAGCCCTTCACCAGGTATACAGGGTGAAGGCATGGCCTTTGGAGAGACAGCAGGAAGAGACTGAAAGTACGTGTGTCTCTCCAATATTGTGAAGGAAGAACTAACAGCAGGTAGTGGGTACTCATTCCTAATCGAGGAGATCATGCTGGGAGCAATAATTAGCAAGATGGAATAGGAAGAAAAAGCAAGAGACTAAAAAGGAATAATTTGAGTTAAGAAAAGAATTAGGAGAGGATTTACTAGGTGAGGATTTATAAATTGGAGAAGAGTTTCAAGAAGGGTATGTTCAAGTGTCAATGCCACAGAGAGCTTAGATAAGATGAGCACTGAAAAGAGCCAACCGTTTTTGGTAATTAAGGTATCGCTGGTGATATCTGACATGGCAGTTTTGGCAAGATGGGCAAAGACAGGCCACTCATGGAGTGAATCATACAGGTTCCTAGATACAAAGTCAACATTTAAAAATAAATTGTACTTCCATACACTATAAACAAAATTAGAATACAAAATTTTAAAAGATTCTAGTTATGCCGTTTATATGGGTTTGTTCAGTTTATGAAACTTCACTGCACCATTCCCTGAGGATGTATGTACTTTTCTGTTTGTGTATTCCACTTGAATGAAAAGATTTTAAAATATCACTTCCAATATTGTCAAAATACAAATTAGTTAAGAATGAAACAAAAGATGGATAAGACTTCTATCGGGAAAATCATTGAAAGGTATTTAAAAAGTCCTAAATAAGTTGGGAGACATACTATGTACCTACATTTGGCAGACTGAATTTGACTTAGTAGAATGAGTGCCCAGAAACAGAACCAGGCAGATTTGGGCACTTAAAATATGACAAAAGTGGCACTGCTCATCAGTGGGGGAAATGGTGGACTTTTCAACAAATAGTGCTAGGACGAACTGGTATTTACACAAATAACAAAATTGGACCCCTACATCACACCATGTACAGAAAACAGTCCTAGGTGGCTTCGAGACTTGAGTGCGAAAGGCGAAAGTCTGAAGCTTTCATTAGATAAATAGGAGATTATCTTCAAGACCTTGGGGTACTAAAAGATTTCTTAAACAAGCCACAAAAGAAAAGAACCATCGATGAAAAGAGAGTAAAAAGACAAGCCAGAGATGAGAGAGAAGGTATTTGTTAAACTTGTGGGAGCGGAGAGGTCTGCAATGAATATAACTGACCAGTGACTATTCTATACATATAAAGAACTATTTTTGAAATCAGTACAAAAAAGACAGGTAATAGAAAAACGGGCAAGACTAGAACAAGCATTTTACAGAAAAGAAAATATACATGGCCAATAAACATATGAAAAGGTAATTAACCCCTTTAGTCACTGTGGCAATGAAAATTAAAACCATGCCCTGACTGGTGTGGCTCAGTGGACTGAGTGCCGGCCTGCGAACCAAAGGGTCACTGGTTCAATTCTGAGCCAGGACACATGCCTGGGTTGTGGGCTAGGTCCCCAGTAGGGGGCACATGAGAGGCAATCACACAGTGATCTCTCTCTCCCTTCCGCTCTAAAAAAATAAATAAATCTTTTAAAAAAAGAAAGCAAATTAAAACCACAATGAAGTTTACCATACCCGTTAGAATAGCAAAACATTTAAATTCTGACAAAACATAGTTGGGGAATGTGGAGCGATGACTCTCATACATTGGACAGTTGGGAATATACATACCCTGGGACCCAGGAGTTCTACTTCAAGGTATATACCCTAGAAAATTTGTACACATATGCACCAGGCTATGTGAACAAGAATGTTCATAGGGGCACTGTTGATAATAGCCTCAAACTGGAAACAACAGAAATATCCATCAATAGTAGGAAGAATACATATCAGTCTAGTCATACAACGGAATACCGCAGTGAAATGGAAATAAAGGAACTATGGCTATAGGCAACATAGATAAACCTCATACATAATGTTGAACGAAAGAAGTAAAACACAAAAGATCACATCAGTATGATTCCATTGATATAAAGTTTAAAAACAGACAAAACTAAATCATGCTATTTAGAGATGTATACACGGATAGCACTCCCATCCAGGAAAGCAAGGGAACTGCTACCCCACAAGTCAGGAGAGGCTGCCTCAAGAGGAAGGAAGGGGGTCATGACCTGAGAAGGGTATACAGCACGGGTGCTAGAAATGTTGTTTCTCAGCCTAAGTGACAGTTACATGGGTGATCACTTTATAGTCACTTATTGAACTATATGCATCATGATTTATGCACTTTTTGCCACGTGTGCTCTATCGCACCAAAAAAGCCTAAGAGTGAATCACATGTGTTGCTAAGCAGTGTGAACTTTTTTGAGGAGCTTGACTCTAAAAGGAAGGAGATAGTGTAACAGCTAGTGGAGGATTCGGGATTGAAGGAATTTGTGTACATATGCTCACCAAAATACATGTACAAGAATATCTATGGCAGCACTATTCATAACAGCCCCAAATTGGAAATTACCCAAATGCCCAAGCAACAGTAGAAAAGAAAAATAAACTGTGCCACATTCACCAATGGAATATGTATAGTAATGAAGATGGATGAATTACAACTACCTGAAATAACATGGATGAATTTCACAAGCATAATGTTGAGTTAGGGTTACTAGATTTAATAAAGGAAAAAAAAATACAGGCATCAGTTAAATTTGAATTTCAGATAAATGATGAATAATTTTTAATATAAGTATATTCCCTACAAAATGATTTGTCGTTTATCTGAAATTCAAATGTAACTAGGCATCCTTTCACTTTTCTAGCGACCTTACATGGAATGAAAGGAATCAGACACAAAGGTCACCCTTTGGGGAAGGCTGAGACTCAAGTGGGCACAAGTGGTACTTCTGGGATGCTTGTCATATTGCTTTTTGATCTGGGTGCTAGTGACATAGGTCTATTCACATTGTGAACATTCATCAGACTTGAAAATTATGATTTGGGCATTTTTCTGTATGTGTTATTATGCTTCAATTGAATAATCTCTTATCCATCTGTAATCTATTTATAATCTATCTGGCAGTTAGCTGAATCTGTTTTATATTCCAAGTCACAACAAAAAAATAGCGATAAACTTAAAAAGAAATGTGCAGCATCCATGCTGAGTAAAGGGAGTTAAATGCCTTGAATAGGTAAATTAATCCAGAATATGAATGTCTTATAAATATGAAAGCATTTTTTTATTCCCCACCCAAGGATATTTTCATTGATTTTAGAGAGAAAGGAAGGAGGGGCGAGAGAGAGAGAGAAAAAGAAATCGGTCAGTTGCCCCCCACCCCCGTACATACCCCAACTGGGAATTGAACCCATGATGCTCCAACCAACTGAGCCATCTGGCCAGTGAAGTATTTTTAACTTCACTGATAACCACAGGAAAGAAAATAAGATAGCATTTTTCACTTATCAAATTGGTAATAATCCTTGGTAGAAAAGTTATGAAACTTTACAAAAATGAATAATCTTATACCTCAGTGGGAATTTGGTAGTATATTTTTAAAACGTAAATGGATTTAGGGAAGATGGTAAGTTAAAGACAGCCCAGATCCTCTTTATTCCCAAGTCAGATCCATTTACTCTGTCCTTCAGCCAAGTCGTTGCTGAGAGAACGAGCTCACAGAATGGGTCTGAGGCCTGAGAGTAAGTTCTCTCTGGAACAGAAGGGAACTCTGGGCCGAGGACCTGGGGTCTGATGTAGGAGAGCCAAAGTGCAAGGATGGGAACATGGCTCCCAGCGAAGGTTTCGCCTGTGGGACCCCATGAACTCCTAGGAGACAGTGGATACTGCCCATGTGAGTGTGGCCAGTTTCCCTGGATCTGAAAATGCTGAGAAGGAACCAACAAGTTGTGTTGGGTCCTCTCTACCTTGAGACAAAGACTGCACCAGAGAACAAGAGTCCAGAGAGGCCTCCTCTCGATGCCTCCCCAGAGGGTGGCAAGCTGACTGACAAACGGGACTGCCTCTGCAGTGCTGGCTCACAGGTACAAAGCACTGGGCCTTTTCCATTCACACAGCTGTTGTGACTTAAGGGACCTCAGCAGTAGACTTGAGCCCCAGTGAGAAGAGGAAGGAAAACAGTACACAAAAGGGGACCCAGAAGCCTGAGAGAGGGAGAAGCAGAAAACTTCGAGTAAGACTTTAATGAAAGAGAGCTGTTGAAGGAAACAGCCAGCCGAGCCTAAAAAAAGATCACCCAAGACAATTAAAGTACAACGTAAAAAAGACTTTCTGGAACTAAAAGAATTAAATACCATTTACCCAAACCAGTAGCAATTATCATTCCAAATATTAAAACAATAAACCCATTCCAATTAAAATCAGAAACTAGACTCCTCCAGCCCCCGAGGAAAGCAATTTTACATGCCCAGTGTGTATCCCTCAACATCCTTCTCCTTGCTAATAAACAAAAAACATGAGAAATGATAGGAATAAATATTCACAAAGAGATCATTTTCTTTTTACAGATATGATTTTACACTAAGAAAACCCAAGACTCTAGTTTAAAATAAAAACTTAGAGCAGACCTATAAGTAGTGAGATGGATAAACCTTGCCCTGACTGGTGTGGCTCAGTGGGTTGGGCGTCATCCCACAAAGTGAAAAAAGGTTGGCGGTTCAATTCCCGGTCAGGGCACATGGCCAGGATGCAGGTCCAGTCCCTGGAGGCAACCAGCCAATGTTTCTCTCCCTCTCTTTCTCCCTCCTTTCCCCTCTCTCTAAAAATAAATAAAATCTTTAAAATACATATGATAAAATCCTCTATTAAAAGAGGACATCAGATTAGAATAAGCAAATGAATGAAACCCAGCTACATGGTTTTGATAAGGGATGAAAAAAGACATACCAGGCAAGGGCTAACCAAGAAAAAGCAGGTGAAGACATATTAATCGGACAAAATATATGAAATCGTCTAAGATGTATGTTGTGATACTTTATGCAGGTAGCAACATAGCTACAAATACATAATGTATAAACAAATACAAGGAGAAATTGACAAATCCTTGGCCATACAGTGAGAAAATGACATATTAAGTAAAATAACAAGAAAGAACATGGAGGATATAAATACTACAATTAACAATTTAATCTGATAGGTACATATAGAATTATATACCCAACAGAAAACACACTCTTTTCAAATACACATGAAATATTAACAAAGGTCAAAAGAGAATCAGGTCAAATTTCAAAAACCAGAAATCACACATACTCATTGATCATAATGCAATAAATCAGAAATTAACAACAAAAGGATACACAGAAATGCCTTTTACACAACTCTTAGGTTAAAGAGAAAATTAAAAAGGAAATATCCTATTTAGAAACGAACAGAGTACTATTTCTCAAAATTATAAGATTATATCCAAGTGGTACTTAAAGGAAACTGTATAGCTTTAAGTGTATCTTATTAGACAAGGACAATTGAAAATAAATGAGCTATGCCACAAAAAGAGATAATCAAACAGTATGTGCACATAAGAGGAAAAAATTTGGTCCTGAAAGTGATTTAGCCTCTAGATCCAACTACCAATTTGTGGCAAATACAGAGGAAAGAGAAACATGTCAAAACTACATGGGGATGCAATCAACAAAATTCAAATTATGAAAACTTCTACAAGGCAACCTGATTTCTTGAATAAAAAAATTCCAGGAAGTTGACTTAAGGACAGATGGAGGGGGTACCTATAGATTAAGAGACTTCAAAGACCTATCGATTAATAAGAACGTGTGGACTTTTTCTGGATCCTAATCTAAAGAAATAAAACCAATAAGACTAATGGAAATTTGAACACTGACTACATATTTAATGACATGAAGGCATTATTAACTTTTAGGTGATTATATTTTTATATAATGTATAAAATTATTCTTTTTTCCAGCCCTGGCTGGTGTGGCTCAGTGGATTAGTGCAGGCCTGCACATGAAAGGGTCGCTGGTTTGATTCCCAGTCAGGACACATGTCTGCGTTGCAGGCCAGGTCCGCAGTAGGGGGCACGCAAGAGGCAACCACACATTGATGTTCCTCTCTCCCATCCTTCCCCTCTCTCGAAAAATGAATACAATCTCTTAAAAACTCCTTATTTAAAAAGTAGTCTATTTTTCAACCTGGCTGGTGTGGCTCAGTGGATTGAGTGCCGGCCTGCAAACCAGAGTGTCACTGGTTTGATTCCACGTCAGGGCACATGCCTGGGTTGTGGGCCGGGTCCCTGCTGGGGGCGCGTGAGAGGCAACCACACACTGATGTTTCTCTCCCTCTCTTTCTCTGTCCCTTCCCCTTTCTAACAATAAATAAATAAAATCTTTTTTTAAAAGTATTCTTTTTTTCAGCTACAAACTGAAATAAGCAACATGTCTGGAATTTGCTTCAAAATAATAAATCAAACTAAAAAGCTTTTGCACAGCAAAGGAAACCATCAACAAAATAAAATGGGGCCCTGACCGGCGCAGCTCAGTCATACATACAGATACGTCTTTTTTACAAAAAAAAGACATACAGATAGCCAATAGGCATATGAAAAAATGCTCAATATCACTAATCATCAGAGAGATGCAAATTAAATCCACAACAAGATATTACCTCACACCATAAATCAACAAACAACAAGTGCTGGCGAGGATGTGGAGAAAAAGGAAGCCCTAGAGCACTGTTGGTGGGAATGCAGACTGGTGCAGCCATTGCAGAAAACAGTATGGAGTCACCTCAAAAAATTAAAATTGGTCTGCCTTATGACCCAGTGATTTCACTTCTGGGAATATATCTGAAGAATCCCAAAACACCAATTTGAAAAAATATATGCACCCTTATGTTCACAGCAGCATTATTTACAATTGCCAAGATCTGGAAACAGCCCTAGTGCCCATGAGTAGATGAGTGGACAAAAAATCTGTGGCACATTTACACAGCTATAAAAAGGAAAGAACTCTTACCCTTTGTGACAACACGCATGGACCTAGAGAGTATTATGCTAAGTGAAATAAGCCAGTTGGTAAAAGACCAATACCATATGATCTCACTTATATATGGAATCTAATGAACAAAATAAGTTGAGGAACAAAATAGAAACAAAGGTGTGGATACGTGGAACAGCTGTCAGAGGGGAGAGGGGTTGGGGGGCTGGATGAAAGAAGGTGAAGGGATTAAGCAAAACAACAACAATAACAACAACAACAACAACATATTATAGACAACAATGTGGTGATAGCCAAAGGGAAAGGGAGGTGGGGGGATGGGGAGGTGGGCAAAGGAGAGGGAATGGGGACAGAAAGACTTTGCTTGGACAACATGTACACGATGCAGTGTGCAAATGATGTTTTAGTGAATTGTACATTTGAAACCTGTATGGTTTTGCAAACCAATGTCAGTCCCAATAAATCCAATTAAAAAAAAAGAATATAGGAAGAATGTAAGAAAAAAAATCAGAGGGAGAAAGTAGGATACAAATGAAGCAAAAATGGTCGTAAATTAGTCATTGTTGAATCTGAATGACAGGTATATTGGGGGGTTCATTTTTCCATCCTGACCTCTTTAGAATATACTTGAAAAGCTTTAATAAAAGAAAAAGAGAAGAAAGGAAGAGAACTAAGCTTTCAAATTCAGGAAGCAATAAAAAGAGTACAACAAATCTGTTAAATATGATAGAAAAAATAGAGAAGATATAAGCAAATGAACTTAGAGATATAATTATAGTTATAGAGATTAAAAATAAAAAGTAAATATATATGTAATATTATATCAATAAATTTAACAATTTAGACATAATGAATAATTTTCTAAGAAAATATACATGAACAAAATCGGCTCAAGATATAAAAAAATCAAATCTTCAAGAAACCTTCAGAGACAATTCCCATGTTACATAAACTGTACCAGAGCATAGGAAAAAACTAAAAGCTTCCCAATTCATTTTATACAGTTGGTAAAACCTTTGAACCAAAATCAGACAAGGAGATCACACATACAAAAAAAGTTATAGGTCACTCTTTCCTAAGAACAGATCAGAAGGGGGCCCCCCAAAACCCGGAATTACCTTTGGAAGGGCGGGCGTGCCGGCTGACCTTGTAGGAAGCTACGTTTGGCTTCAGTGAAATTTTTTTTGAAGACTCAACATGTTTGCCCATTTCGTGATGGGTGATTTACCCGCGCACCTGCCCACGCCGCTCTGAGTGTTCAGCAGTGTTTGACCCAAAATGGCAAGGCTCCCACGCCCCACCCTCCGTATTCACCATCTTGCCCCAAGTGACTTTTTTTTTTTTCCCGTTCCCTGTATGAAAAGTTCTCAAAGGGAAATGTTTTGCTGATACGGAAGAGGAGAAACAAAAAATAGCAGAAGCACAAAAGGCATCCAAATCAATGAGTTCCAAAACTGTTTTGAGCAGGGGGAGAAAAGTCTCAGTAGGTGTATTGCAGCCAATGGAGAGTTCTTTAAAGGTAACTGAAGTATAAACATGTAAGAATAAATATGCAATTTTTTATAAATAGATTTCTTTTTAGGGGTCTCCCCTTGTATCAATTATTCCCATAAATAACCAATAAGAAGATGAGTGATTCAATTTTTCTTTTAAATGGGCAAAAGACTTGAATGGATACTTTGAAAAAAAAGATATTATAAATAGACAAACTGCCCTGGCTGGTGTGGCTCAGTGGATTGAGCACCGGCCTGCAAACCAAAAGGTCGCTGGTTCAGTTCCCAGTCAGGGCACATGCCTGGGTTGCAGGCCAGGTCCCCAGGTCGGGGCATGCAAGAGGCAACCACACAGTGAGGTTTCTCTCCTTCTCTTTCTTCCTCCCTTCCTCTCTGTCTAAAAATAAATACGTAAAATCTTTAAACTGACAAACCATGATGAGATGCCATTTGAAACCCACTAGGATTTTCAAACCAACATCCTTTTTTTTTTTTAAATGAAGGTGTGATATACTGAAACTCTCATACATTGCTGGGGGATAAAATGGCACAAACCATGTTAGAGAATTGTTAGGCCCTTTCTAATAAAGTCGAGCATACACCTACTTATTCCACTCCTAGGTATTTACCCAAGAGAAATGAAAACATGTGTTAACAAAAAGACCTGTATGCAGATGTTCAACTAGCTAAAAACAGAAAGTAACCCAACTTTCCATCAACAGAAGAATGGAAGAACAAATAGCGGTATAATCACATAATGGAATACTGCTCAGCGATACAAAGGGACACATTCTTAATCAAAGTGAGAGCATGGACAAATCCTCCCCCAATGTTACAGTGAGCAAAAGAAACCATTAAGAATTCTATCATTCCATTTATATGAAGTCTAACAACATGCAAAATTAATCTCTGGTGCTAGAAGTCAGAAACTGGTAGCTGAGGGTGGACTGCGGGAAGCGTGGGTTGACTGGAAAGGGGCGCAAGGGAACCTTCTTGGGGAGATGAAAATATTTATATTATGTCTTGGGTGGCAGTTCCATGAATAAATATAACTATCAAAACTCAACAAACGGATCATTTAAAATATGTGCATCTTATTATATATAAATTTTACCTCAAGAAATAAAATACAGAGGAAGAAACATACACATTAAGACAGGAATGAAAAGAGTAACAATTTAAAAAAGGAGACTGAGAAAAATACATGCAATATATGTAACAAGGGATCAATATCTAGAATTTATAAACAGCTCATAGAGTCAACAAGAAACACAACGCAAAAGAAAAAAAAATAAGCAAAGGGAACAAAAAGGCAATTCACAGATATGGAAAGAGAAATGGCCAATGACATGAGAAGATGCTCAATTTCACAAGTATTGGGGGAAATATAAGCTTTAAAAAAATAACAGGCAAAAATAAAAAAGGTCAATAATACCCAATATTTCCAACAATATAGGGAAACATATTCTCATATATTGTAGGTGATGTGCATACTGGTGGATAATATTTAGCAGTATTTGAAATCTCAAATGTGTATATATACCCTTCAACCTAGCAATTCCTCTTCCAAGTATATAACCTATAGAATACTCTCATGTGCATATTGTGTGCAAAGCTGTTGACTGAGGCATCTTTCTGCAATAGCCAGAAACTAGACAACCGAAACATCAGTTAAAACAGGAATAGTTAAATAAACAAGGTAGATTTTGTATATTGTGAAATTCTATATAACGATTATAAAAATGAGGTTGGCTTATATACTGATACAAAATGATTTCAAAGATACATTACTAAGCGATAAAAGCACACTGAAAAACAATATATACAGTCTGGTAGTATTTATCTTTAAAACAACAGGGAAAAACCAATAAAAAATATATATGTGCAGAGAAACATCTTGAATGCTATCACCCAGGCAGATGAAAGTGGTTACCTCTAGATTAGGATTGGGTGGTAGATCAAGGGGAATTTTATCTTCATCTGTGTTGCTTGTGTTTATATATTAGAAGTTTATTTATGTATTACTTGTACAATTAAAAGAAAATAAATTAATTTAGCAAAATTTTAAAAGGTGTATAACAAATATGTTACTATATGTATATATACACACGCATGCATAGAAAAATATCTGGTGATGATACAAATCAAACTTAATAATCATGGTTAAACAAGAACCTGGCCAAAAACTTAGAAGGAAGAACCGACGAATGAAGTGTCCATAGGGGACTTTAAAAAATTTGAATATATTTCTGGAGATCTAGAAAGCTGTGCGCATGCTCAGGAAAGACTTAAAAGGGTCAGAAAAGATCTAAAAAGCTCTCATCTTGTACCTCTGGCTAACTCTGAGGTTCTGCTCAAGAAATGAAGACTAATAGAGTTGTAAGGAGCCTGAGCATTTCTGAAGGCAAACCCCAACACATACACAGAGCCCTAGGCAAATGCTGGAAGAGTTACAGGTTCGAAGCATTTAAGGAAATCTGAGACCGATCATTAATGTAATTGAACAGATACTTCTGACCTCAGACTACAGGGAATTACAAAATTAGTCCAGCAAAGTCATAAAATATACAAGAACAAGAAGTTAGGTTTACCTTAGGAATACAAGATTGGTTTAACATCCAAAAGTCAATTAATGCAATATGCTATATCAAAAGAATAAAGAACAAAAATAACATGATCATGTCAACAGATTATAAAAAAGCATTTGAGAAATTCACGATAAACACACTCAACAAACTAGGTATAAGAAGGGAATTTCCTCAACCTGGTAGGGACATCTGTGAAAAACCCACAGCTAACATAATGCTCAGTAGTAAGACTGAATGCTTTTCCTGTAAGATCAGGAACAAGACAACAACATCCACTCTCATCACTTCTATTCAACCTTGTACTGGAGGCTCCAACCATAACAATTAGGCAAGAAAAGGAAATAAAGCCATCCATATCAGAAAGGAAGAAGTAAAACTTTCTGTTCACAGACGACATAATTTTACATACAGAAATCCTGAAGAATCCATTTAAAGAAAAAACTATTAAAACTAACAAGTTCAGCAAGGTTGCAAACACAAGATCAATATGCAAACCTAAAAATACAATTTGAAAATGAAATTAAGAAAACAATTCCATTTACAACAGCATTGGAAAGAATGAAATATTTAGGAATAAATTTAACAATAGAAGTATAAAACTTTTACCCTGAAAATAAAAAAAATGTGTATCATTGGAAGATATTAAACATGACCTAAATAAATGGAGAGACATCTCATGTTGATGGATCAAAAGACTTATTTAACATTAGGGTGACAATACTTCCAAACTGATCTATAGATTCAATACAATCCCTACGAAAAACCCAGCTGGCTCCTTTGCAGAAAGTGACAAGTTGCTCCTAACACCCATATGGAAATGCAAGGGCCTGAGAATAGCCAAAACAACCCTAAAAGAAGAACACAGATGAAGCACTCACACTTCCTGATTTCAAAACTTTTTACAAAGCTACAGTAATCAAGACAGTGTGGTACTGGCATAAGGAAAGGCATACAGATCAATGGAATTGAACTGAGAGTCCAATTGCTTCTTGACAAGGATGTCAAGAGAATTCAATGGGGGAAACATTAGTCTTTCAACAAATAATGCTGGGATAATTGAATATCTACATGCAAAAGACTGAAGTTTGGACCGCCACTTCATACCATGCACAAAAATTAATTCAAAATGGATGAAAGACCTAAATCTAACATCTACTACTATAAAACCCTTAGGAGAAATCAGAGGCATAAATCTTTGTGACCTTGGATCAGGCAATGGTTTTTCATATGACGCCAAATGCACAAGCAACAAGAGAAAAACAGATGAATGAACTTCATCAAAAATTTTTAAATGTGTGCTCCAAAGGACACCATCAAAAAAGTGAGAAAACAACCCAAAGAATGAGAGAAAACACTTGCAAACCATATATCTGATAAGGGGCTATTATCCAGAATATACTCGTATAAAGAACACACACAATTCAACTATTAAAAAAAAGTAATCCTAATAAAAATGTGCAAAAAGTCTCAATGAACATTTTTTTCCAAAGAAGATACACAAATAGCTAATAAGCACATGAAATAATGTTCAACATCATTAGCCATCAGGGAAATGCAAACCAAGAGATACCACTTCACACTCACTAGCTATAATTAGAAACATAATAAAACTAAAAATACGGATAAGTTAGTATCCTTACATATTGCTGGCAAGAATGTAAAATGGTATGATTATATGAAAAAGTCTGACTCAGCAATTTCACTCTTAGGTATCCACCCAAATGAAAACATACATCCATACAAAACCTTGTGCATCAATGCTCACAGCAGCATTATTCAATAACCAAAAATGGAAACAACCCAAATGTCTGTCAAGAAATGAATGGATAAAAACTTAATATATTCATGTAATATAATATTGTTTGGTGAATCAATGCCACCCCAATGTGATTAAATCAATAAATTAAATGAAATGCTAATACATGCTACAACATGGATGAACCTTGAAACATTATATGAAGTGAAAGAAGCCAGACACAAAGGACCACATATTGCATGATTACACTTATATGAAATGTCCAGAATAAGCAAGTCCATAGAGACAGAAAGAGGATTAGTCATTGCCTGGGAGGGAAGAGTGACACAGGGAAAAATAGGGAGTGACTATGTTAATGGGTGTGGGTTTCTTTTTGGAGTGATGAAAATATTCTAAGATTTGTTGTGGGGATTGTTATAAAACTTTGTGAATATGATAAAAATCCCTGAATTGTACACTTCAAAAGGGTGAATTTCAATGTACACTAAGTGCATCTTAACTTTTTAAAAAGAATTTAAACAATTACTGTATGACCCAGCTATTATACTCCTAGGTACACGAGGCCTGTCTGGAAAAAGTCCAGCCATTGTTAATGTAGCAAGAATGATTTGCATCACATCAATGTAACCTGGCAGCCAAGGAGAGTGGACTGGAATGCCCATGTGTGAACAATGATGACTTCACTGTATTAATCAGTGGGGGAGGTAGACACTGTTGAGTGAGCATGTGTACTGTGTGGCCGTTGCATTCAAAATGACTGATGCAACGAATTTGCACCAGGTTTTTTGTTAAGCTTAAACATTCCTCCACGGAAACTATTCGGATGATTCAGAAGGCTGCAGCTATGGGCAACTGGTGATTGGCAGCTTCATCACAACAACACGTCCACCCATGCATCATGTCCCATGCAGAGTTTTTTTTTGTGAAACATCAAATCACCAGGTGACTCGGCCCCGCTACAGGCCAGATTTGGTGCACTGCAACTTCTGGCTTTTTCCAAAACTAAAATCACCTTTGAAAGGAAAAGCCATTGATGAGAGTCAGGAAAATACAACGGGGCAGCTGATGGCCATTGGGAAAACTGTTGAGGTCCCAAGGAATCTCCCATGAAGGGGACAGAGGTGCCATTGTCCTATGTACAATGCGCTTCTTGCATCTTTTATCTTCTTCAATAAATGTCTCTGTTTTTCATAGTACCTGGCTGGATGCTTTCTGCGCAGACCTTGTATTCTTAAAGAGAAAGTAAACCTTTTGTGCACACAGATACTTATACACAGATGTTCGTAGAGGGACGTTCAAAATAGACATATTGGATACAACTGATGGACAAACAAAATGCTGTATATCCATACTATGGAATATAATTCAACAATAAAAAAGGATGAGGTAGCGATACATGCTACAACATGGGCAATCCTTGAAAACCTTATATGAACAGTGTACAAGTGTTTGCCAACACTTGTTGTTTGTTGACTATTTAGTGGGACAGTAAATTGTGCAGCCACTAATGGAAAACAGTAGGAAGGTTCCTCAAAAACTTAAAATAGCCCTGGCTGGTGTGGCTCAGTGGATTGAGCGCTGGCCTGTGAACCGAAAGGTGGCCAGTTTGATTCCCAGTCAGGGCACATGCCTGGGTTGCGGGCCAGGTCCCCAGCTGGGGGCATGTGAGAGGCAATATTTCTCTTGCACATCAATGTTTCCCTCCCTCTCTTTCTTTCTCCCTCCCTTCCCCTCTCTCTAAAAATAAATAAATAAAATCCTTTAAAAAAAATCTCCTTTACTAAAAAAAAAAAAAAAAATTAAAAATAGAACTACCATATGACCCAGCAATTCCACTTCTGGGTGTTTATCTGAAGAAATTCAAAACACTCATTTGGAAAGATACATGCGCCCCTATATTTAATGCAGCATAGTTTATAATAAGCAATATATGGAAGCAACCCAAGCACCCATTAATAGTAGAATGAATAAAGAGGATGTGGCGTATCTATACACAATGGACTATTATTCAGCAATAAAAATAATAAAATCTTGCCATTTTTGACAACACGGTTGGACCTAGAGGGTACTGTGCTAAGTGAAACGTTAGACAAAGACAAATACATTACCATATGATTTCAATTATACATGGAATCTTAAGGAACAAAACAAACAGAACGGAAATAGGCTCACCAATACAGAGAAAAAACTGATGGTGCCAGAGGGGAGGGAGATAAGGGGGTATTGCAAAATGTAAAGGGGAATAAAAGGTATAAACCTCTAGTTACAAAATAAGTCACAAGGATATAATATACAGCACAGGGAATACAGTCAGTAGTATGGTAAAAGATATCACGGTGATCACATTGTAAGGCATATAAATGTCAAATTACTAAGTTGTACGCTCGAAATGAAAATAATACAGGGTGAGACAAAAGTAGGTTTACACTTGTAGGTACACAAAAGAGTTTATTCTTGTGTTATCACTTATTAATTATGTATTATTTTCCATATGAACAACTCTAAACCTACTTTTGTGCCACCCTGTATTGCATGTCAACTACGCTTGGATAACAGAAATTTATCACACGATGAATCCTTTAAGACAAACAAACAAAAAAAACCTTAAGTGAGCCCTGGCTGGTGTGGCTCAGTGGACTGAGTACTGGCCTGTGAACCAAAGGGTCGCTGGTTCGATCCCCAGTCAGGGCTCATGCCTGGGTTGCAGGCCAGGTCCCCAGTTGGGGGCACGTGAGAGGCAACCACACATTGATGTTTCTCTCCCCAACTCTCTCCCTCCCTTCCCCACTCTAAAAATAAATAAATAAAATCTTTAAAAAAAACCCTTAAGTGAAACAAGCTAGTTGCAAAAGACCACTTATTACATGATTATATTAATCATTAATATGAAACACAGGTTAGTGGTTGCCTAGGGTTAGAGAAGGGTTGGGAATGAGTGGTGACTGCTAATGGATATTAAGTTTCTTTTGGGGAATGATGAAAATGCTCTAAAATTACACTGTGGTGGTAGCTGCATAACTCTGTGAATATGGTAAAATCCACTAAAGTGTACAGTTTAAATGGGTCGATTTTATGGTATGTGAATTCTATCTCAAAAAGCTGTTAAAAGATAACTCAGAACCGTACACCTAAGAAAAAATAAAAGGAGCACAAGAACCTTTAAATAAGAAGGTTACCACAGGACCCAAAGGTCACTTTTAAATGCGTTCAGAACAAAACGCTGAATGAGAAAGAAATAGGTCTCTGCCCTGTGCCGGCAGTATAATGCTGATAAATGACAAAGGTAAAATCCCTCAATTACAATTTTTGCTTCTGCCTTCTCAGTTCCCGAGAGAACTGAAGCCCAATGTGCGTAAGGAGGTAGTGAGACCTCAACTACTTTAATAAGAGGTCAAATATCTTGGACCAGATGAATTCTAGCCAAGGGAATAAGTAATTTCAAACGTGAGTGCTGAAGCTATGTCAATGATCTTTGAGAAATATCGGAGAAAAGATGTTCCAGAAGACTGGGCAGATGTAATTTCAACATTCAAAAAAAAAAAAAAAAGACCTAAAAGTTAATTCTATAAATTACAGATCAGTAAGTCTGATATGTCTTCTAGATTATTACAGGGATGACTTGCAAGAACCTAGAAACGGAAGAATAAGCGCTAGAAGCCAGCTTGAATTCACTAAGAAAAAGTCAATTTAGGCTAATCCTAATTTCCTTTTTGTACTGTTACGAAGCTGGTGGCTAATGAGAACTATGGTAGACATAGTATATTTGGACTTTTAGCAAGGCATTTCATGAAATCTTTTAGGAGATCCTTAAGTATAAAATTGAGAAACAGTCCTGGCTAATGTGGCTCAGTGGATTGAGCCCCAGACTGCGAACTGAAAGGTCACTGGTTCGATTCCCAGTCAGAGCATATCCCCGGGTTGTGGGCTATGTCCCCTGTCGAGGGCATGAGAAAAGCAACTGGTTGATATATCTCCCACACATCAATGTTTCCCTCTCTTTCTCCCTCCTTTCTCATCTCTCTAAAAATAAATAAAATCTTTAAAATTGAGAAACAGGAAGTGGGTGTTAATTTTTGTTAGATAGATTAATAATCACTTAAAAGACCATTCCCACAGCATGCAGATTACCAGGTCACTATCATGCTAGATGAAGGTTTCTAATAACAAACACCGTGGGTTCTTCTAGCCTTAGGAGCTTCACCATTTCTATCCAACAACTGCAATGAAGATACGGAAGCCATGCTGATGAGGTTTATGTGACATCTGGGAAGGACAGTGAATACTTGAGGATATTCATTTTAATCGTAGTAGTTGCGGGGGGGGTAAAACAAAACAAAACAAAAACAAAAACTTGCCTGTACCCGATGAAATCAAACCAAGGGCCAGATCCAAATCTCATACCTAAATTAGGAAATGAGTGCAAGGGAAAGAAACAATTTTTCACTATTTCTGAAATCAGCCTCCAGCATGAACTGTAGGTACTGTTAGATTGTGACCCGAAATACCCCAGTCAAGACACCAACAATACCAACAAGAAGAGTACTAGAGGTTTTTATCTCTAACTGTGGCCTTAATTATTCTTACCCTCTTTCAGACGATCCCCTTCAGCCTTGGTTTTCTTCTGCCTTTCTGATCCAGCAAGGTCTACAAGATGCAGCTTGGAGCGAAAGCTGCTGTTCCTGTGATAAGAACAGGAAGCCACAAGTGAGAATAGTACACAAGCTTGACGACAGCTGAGTAGCAAAGCTGACCTGCCAGCTCTGTTTTTCTTTCAAGTCGGTCGAAAGAGCCCGACTTGTTACTAGTGCTCAGAGTACCGATGTCAGATGCTCTGTCAAATCAATTAAAGAAGCAACCTACTAGTCAACTTGAGTGGAACTGACATTAAAAATCTTGACTCTTTAGATTGCAACTTACTTGTCACTTTTCTTTCTTTGCTCTATGGAGATTGTAAAGATGGCATGGGACCGGGATGACTGGGAGTTCATAGCTGTGGAGGCCACGGTCCTACAGTTGTTGCCCTGTTCCAAACAGGACACAGTATCCAGGGCAACTAAAACAGTCTTCTCAGTGAGTCCCACAATCTAATTCAGAGAAAGGAAAAAAAAAAACCCTCTTATGATTCATACTTCAAATACTTCATCAGAAATAGAAGAATTGGTGGTTTGAAGAAATAATGCGTTGACATTCTAGTAGAACCTTAATAAATATTGAATACAATACCTGTGGTTTTATCTAGCAACCCTGATCATTGTGATTCCTGTAAACCAAGGTCTCCAATCTCTCCTAGGGGCTTCCAAAACAAGGTACCGGCCGATACTGGAGCTAGGAAAGCTCCCTAGATTTTAGGATAGCGATGGATAAGGTACCTTCCAGGGAGCCCCAAGTGAAGATAAGCTTGGACCCGGAGAGCACGGGTAACATAAATAGCTATGTTATTTCTCTTTGCCACCTTCTCTTCTGTGGGACCTTAGGTTCCTCCCTGTACCTCTGATCCATTTTAGATCTCATCTTTCACTAGAGGAAATTGCATGGCATAATTTCCATAGGAGGCCAGAAAACCAGGGCCCTGGGCTGGATACTGTATCTAGCTGTGTTTGTACAAGTTAAAATCCCTTGGAGTCTCTTGATATTGAACTAGATAAAGTCTCTGCTAGCCCCAATATGACATGATTTTATTACTCCATAGCTCCCAAATCTACATCAGTACCCTAATTTCTAGCCTTACAAATAAACTTGCCTGCTACTCACACTTTGAAATCAGCACATTATAAGCCAGATTCATCTTCCTCCCACCAACACTGATTCTATCCACTACTTCTCCATTTCTATTAATGTCTCTATTCTCAAAACCTCAGATTCACCTTCAATTCCTCCCATTCCTCCATATCTCAGCTATCGCCAACTCCTAGTCACTCTTCTTTCGAATCCATTGCTTCCTTTTCCTTTCTACTTGCCTAGCCCAGGCCCATTTTACTTCACGCCTGAAAAATAAGGCAGCGTTTCCCCCGTTGGCCTTCCTCAGCCTAGTCTTTCTCCTTTTCAGTCCATTTCTGTTCAGTCTTCCTAAAAATCCTTATTCCTAAAATGTCACCAAACTACAAAGCCCTGTGCTAGATAATGAGGATACAAACAGATCTGAAGATACTCTTCTACCATCCAGGGGCTAGCTTACCTGGAGAGAGAAACATGGACGCTAAAGACTTGGTAAAAATAGTCACAGCAGACCTCCATTTGAAAGGATTAAATAGCTTATATACTGTTCACAGGGACAGAAACTAAATTCTTTCATCTGGAGTAATAATCTGGTCCTAACATATCTCCTATTACTTCCCAGGCCCTACCCCTGAGTCCAGACTGACTGGTCTAGTCTTATTACCCATAGGAGTATATTGTCTGCTTTCCTGCTTAAACTATTCCTTACTACAAGAATACTCTTACTCTTTTCTCTACTTACTCACATTCCATTCACCCCAATCTAAAAAGTATTGACAAACTTGTCCTTACCTACCTCAATTTAAGTCAGTAATCTACACTTCTTTGTATTGCAAATTTCATCTTAAATAATGCTTAGGATTTAAATCCTGCTGCATAGAAAAGCTCTTGGAATCCGGTCAAGAGCTGGCTCACTACCAACATTCCTTCTGGTGACAGATAGCATGTGCTTGGCCCAGGTTTCTTATTCCCACTATCCAAACTGTCTTCCTGTATTCCAAGCTCATCAGGCTTTCAAAGTAGGTCTGATCCTTCAAGCCCTGCTTTTGTACTTGGTTAACGTCTTAACGACCCAGAAGGGGGGAAAAAAAAAGCACCTGCCCCTCAGGCACCTGTCCCCTAAACCATCAACTTCTCGTGCAAGGAAGAGAGGAAGGAGAGAAAGATGGGTGAGATATTATTTTACCAAGTTTCCCCCAGTCTGTACTACCCATTCTCATCCACTTCCAGCCCAAGGTTCTCCCACTCCTGAATATCCAAACCGGTGCTAGACCCAAGCTCTGCCTGTTTTCAACACCGGCTTCTGGATCTGGCCCATTGCCATATACCGAACTCCCAAACTTGCCTCAAATTTCCTGTTCAGCTATAGCCCCACATCCTGTGTCTATACCATGTGACAGAAGCCTCTCAAATAAGTGATCTTTTTCGTAGGGTACTTATGAATTTTAAAAAGGTTATATTGTTTAACTTTTAAATTTTTAAGTATCTCTCCAGTGCCTAGCACAATGTCTATTCCAGTGTTGTCCAACAGAATTTTCTGACTGTGGATAAGTTCTATATCTGTGTTGTCCAATGCAGGAGCATTTAGCCACATGTAGCTATTGAGCATTTCATGTGTGTCTGGTGTAAATGAGGGACTGATCTTAAAATAAATAAATACATACATTCATTGATTGATTGATTGAGGCAGAATGAGAGTGAGAGAAACACTGATCGGTTGCCTCTCTTATGCCCCTAACCAGGGTCCAGGCCCACAACGCAGGCATGTCCCCTAGCCGGGAATTGAACCGGCAACCCTTAGCCTTGTGGGACAATGCCCAACCAAATGAGACATGCCGGCCAGAGCTGAGGGACTGAATTATAAATTTTATTCAATTTTAGTTCATTTAGGTTTAAATAGCCATTTGTGGCTAGTGGCTACCATACTGGACATCAAAGCCTTAGAACTCCGTAAATAGCTCATCCTATCAATATTTAATTGATTTTAGCATTCCTTCAAGAAGTGACAGGAAGGTGATAAAACATCCTCCCTTCAAGAGAGCCCATGTAGGAATTCTAGATTAACAAAGGAAATTAGGACCACACAAAATCTGAAAGATGTTAGTAATCATTTAAAGTTAGTAGTTAGTGGCAAATAAAAGAGACGTGAACTTTAGTAGTGATCAACATTTTTAAATAATAATAACAACAACAACAAACACACCTTTATGCCTTCCTTAGGATCCTCTCGTATATTTATCTGAGAGGCCTTCTCACGAGGTGGGCATAGAAGATCCAAGATTTCTTCATTGTAAATCTGGTATTGTTGAAAATAAAGTAGTAAAAACAAGATGTTAACAGGGTAATCTCGGGGTGGTGGGATCAGAGATGATTTTTAAATTCTTTGTGACTTTGTTTTAAAATGTTTTTACAACAAACATATTGTATTTTTAATTAAGAAGAGGACTTTAACCCAGTAGGCAAACATTTGATACTTGTCAGAATGAATTCACGTGTTACCAGGACAAACTTGAGACTGTTCTCTTAAGACAGAGTCTCTTAGGAATAGCAGACAACGAAAAGTAACATGGGTGCCCAAATTCAGTTCTTTGATGCTGTCATAACAGTGTCACCTTCAGCAATTTTGTTAAACTGTAAGTAACAAGTCCTTGTGGTGGGTGGAAGCGGGAAGTAAAAGGGAGAAGCGGCAACCAATATTTCAACAACAACCAGAACTTTCAGTATTTAGAACAGTATTTAGCACGTTGTCAGTACTCCATTTGTTTGCTATTATTGCTGTTGCTACTGTCTAATATACCAGGTTCTGAAGTTATTTTTCATTTGATTACATTGACTACAACTGGGTTAATGAAGATTCAAGAAGGCAAATCTTAATGACGTGTACCTCCCCATCTTCAAATTCACACCTCCTATACCTATTAAGATTCAATTTCAGGATGAAGTGTTTACATACAATTTATAATTGTGTCCTTAAATCACACCAGTTTAATTATTGCTCCATAAAGATAAGACATCTTGTCACTGCTACGGATCCAAGCAGCTAGTTTCCCAGAAGACATAAGTTCCCTAAACAAGTGTTTCTGGTGTCACGAGGTTAGGTATAACTGGTCATTCCACTTCTACACTGATATGCAGTAGAATGAAAACACCACAAGGGCAGGGATTCTTATGCTTTGTTGGCTGATATAGCCCAAGTACCTACAACAGGGTCTATAACATAGTAGGTACTCAATAAATATCTGTTGAATAAACATACTTTATCATCAGCTATACAATTCAATACGTCACCCAATTTTTATAACATTCTTCATAAAGTAGCAGCATTATCACTTAAGCCTCAAAAGAGTAAATGCAAATCAAATATTTTTCTGCAGACTCTACAGAGAATCAGTAAGAGGCCAAATTGGAATTAACAGAATTCCTATCATCTTTTTATATGGCAATGCCAACTCCTCTAACAATCAGATTAAACAAACTATTTTGACAACAAGGGAAGAACTGGGTGGGAGCCAGATCCAACGGAGCCAGTAAGTTTTCTCTATCAATTTATTAAAATGTAATTTACTAAAAATGCAATTTATTAGTTTGAGCAATGCCAGGAAAAACCTGATTAGGATTTCTTTTTCTACCCAAAGATAAATTTAAACTCAGAATAATTAAAGATAAATCATTTACCTCCAAGTATGACACCTTCAGAGTAAATTCGAAGTCACTCTTCTTATCAATTTCTTTGAAGAGCATTTGTATCACCCTAGGGATGACTCCCACTGTCGGTTCATTCTCTTGCTCTGCAGTGTATGCACCTCCCATTGAATAGGTTTTTCCAGAGCCAGTCTGTCCATAGGCCAAGACGGTTGCATTGTATCCTGGCAAAATAGAAGTCACATGCATAGCGGTGCTCAAATGTTTTCATCCAATCAATATACTCCATTTCCTTTGGCGATTACTTGTAACAAAATCGAGGCTGTTCTCTTAAGACAACGGTCTCTTATGAACAACAGACACAGGGAAGAGTCGTATGGGTGTCATGACTTTGCACTGCTCCAAATAAGCAAAGAAGAAAAATACCAGACCCAGAATGCATGCCCCTCCTGACAGCCCTCAAAAGACAGGAAGTAAAACACTTAAAGGTATGACTGCGATCACGAGGATGGTCAAGTCCCTGTCAGAAAGCCATTCAGAGCTTTATGATTCTACTTTTATCTACTTCGAGCAATTTTAAATTATGAGAATGAAATTAAAGTATTAGAAGCTGCATAAATAGAAGGGATTCAAATGTATACCTTTGGTTAGCGATCTTCATTTGAAAAGGCAACAAAGCGGCTTTTTACAGTCAATGAAAGCATCTACTGCTTATCTGAATTCTCAGACTGCATCTGGACCATATTATCAGGCTCCTCATAGAAATGTCATCATTTAAGCATGATTCAATGGGATATATGCCCTTTGCTTTTTTTTTTCCTTTTTGAAAGAACTTGTTTGTATAAATGAAGACCCTGATATTTTGAAAGATCCTAAGATGTTAAATTGAGATTTTCACTAATAGATTGCTAGTATGGCCTGGTATAGTATAGCATGGCATGTCTATGGGTCAAAAGAATAACATTCCGTAATCTTCGGCAATACTACAGATGTGTGCATATAGTAATAACTGGGGAAACCAAGTTTCAGTACTTTTTACAAAATACTCAGGGCTCTCTGGTATCAGTTCAGAGTACAAGAGGGTGCTGTTGAGCTAACTGAAAAATACTAGTTTGTCTTTGCAGAGCAACGTTAACCAAATGCATACATAGTGGAATTGTTTTCTATATTATATTGCTTCTAAAGACTATCATTTAATTATCATAGTTTCCCAAGTTAAAAATAGAAAAGTAGAACTACAGTACTCTTACGAAGCTGTGATGGTACATTCTGAGGAAGATGAACAGATAGTGAAGGCTCTAAACCATACTGTTTCAGGAATGGCTAAAGGAACAGAGGGATGGTTAACTAGAAGAGGTGTGGAATCATATAATGGTCTTCCAAATATGTAAATGGGAAAAAGATTAACTTTATAGTGGAGAAGCCTAGCAGATAATACCTCAATCAAATTATCAAATGAAAGTGAGGGCAATCTGCCTGTGACATGTCGCCCCACTGATCGCCAGGGTTGATTCAGCTGATCTGGCTGCCTAGGGGGGTGTCCCCTTTCCCCCTCACCACTCCATGTGTGTCCCTCCTGAAGCTGTGTGCCCTGTCGAAAAGGACAACTTTCCCTGAGAGAGGAGGAGACCATTCTTCAGTAAAGAGTTCTCTGTCCAAAAAAAATTTCATATACACACAGGAACTTCACTTTACACAGATATTGCTACAAAGCATTTTTCTTTGGAAGAGAAGCTAGACTAGATGATGTAAATGTCCTGTTTGACTTTGAGGGACTAGTATGTCATGGTGATACTTCTTTTAAATAGCCCTCTGCTTTGAATCCTGAATAACCACTGTCCTAGAATAATAATTAAAGACCTCCCAGGCACTGCTCCCTTTTTCAGAACCTGCTATTGTCTTGAATAATACTAAAGCCTTAGCTTCTGCAATAAAGATTTTTAAAAGTTTCTTTTTACTTTTTTTACTTATTTATGTTTAGAGAAGGGAAGGGGGAAGGAGAGAGATAAAAACATCAATGTGAGAAAGAAACATCAATTGGCTGCCTCTGATACATGCCCTGACAGGGACCTGGCCTGCAACCCAGGCATGTGCCCTCACTGGGAATTGAACCCCCAACCCTTTGCTTTGCGGTACTAAACACCCAACCCACTGAGCCACACCAGCCAGGGCTTCAATAAAGATTATTAACCTGCCAGAGTATCCAGGGACTTTAGGAAATCTCCTTCTTTACCTAAGAGAATTACTTATCAATCAATGCCTATCTCAAAGGTCCCCTATACTGTGAAATTCACCCCAGGTTCCCCAAGTAAAATTAGTGCCATCCTTCTGTTTTCATACCACTTTGCATGAAAGCACTGCTACTTCTGAAGGCAGGACTGGTTGATTCTATTATATATTTTTAACTTCTAAAATATATTTTTCCTTAAAGATGGGTGCAGCCCTGATTGGTGTGGCTCAGTGGGTTGGGCATCGTCCTGCAAACCGAAAAGTTGCAGGTTCGATTCCTGATCAGGACACATGCCTGGAATGTGGGCCAGGTCCCCAGGTGGGGCATGCAAGAGGCAACTGATTGATGTTTCTCTCTCACATCAATGTATCTCTGCCTCTCTTTCTCCCTACCTTCCCCTCTCTCTAAAAGTAAATAAATAAAGTAAAAACAGTTTGGTACTGGCATAAGAATAGACACATAGATCAATGGACAGAATAAAGAATCTAGAAATAAATCCAGGTCTCTACAATTAATTAATATTTGACAAAGGGGGCACAAGCATACAGTGGAGTAAAAATAGTCCCTTCAATAAATGGTGTTGGGAGAAGTGGACTGGTATATGCAAAAAAAAAAAAAAAGAAAAAGAAAAGAAAAGAAAAAAAAAAAAAGAAACCAGATCACCAACTTACACCATATACCAGAATAAACTAAAAATAGATAAAAGACTTAAATATAAGTCATGACACCATAAAAGTCCTAGAGGAAAACATAGGCAGGAAAATTTCAGATACACCATGTAACAATATTTTTGCAGATATATCTACTAGGGCAGGGGAAACAAAGGAAAAAATAGACAAACGGGACTACATCAAACTAAAAAGCTTCTGCACAGATAAAGAAACCACCATCAAAATGAAAAGGGAACCAACTGTATAGGAAAACATAATTAGCCAATGATACACTGGACAACGGTTTGATCTCCAAAATATAT
Source organism: Pteronotus mesoamericanus (assembly GCF_021234165.1). Classification (NCBI taxonomy): domain Eukaryota; kingdom Metazoa; phylum Chordata; class Mammalia; order Chiroptera; family Mormoopidae; genus Pteronotus; species Pteronotus mesoamericanus. The sequence goes on along the minus strand of NW_026555108.1, from coordinate 4,533,068 downwards.
AAAGTACTCACACAACTCAACACCAGGAAGACAAACAATACATTTAAAAAACGGACAAAGGACCTGAACAGACACTTCTCTTAGGAGGACGTACACAGGGCCCAGAGACATATGAAAGGATTCTCAGCATCAGTAGTCATGAGAGAGATGCAAATTAAAACCACAATGAGATATCACCTGACACTTGTCAGAATGGCCATCATTAATAAATCAACAAACAAGTGCTGGCGAGGCTGTGGGGAAAAGGGAACCCTGGCGCACTGTTGGTGGGAATGCAGACTGGTGCAGCCACTGTGGAGAACAGCATGGAATTTCCTTAAAAAACTAAAAATGACCCTGGCTGGTATGACCAGTGGATTTGAGCACCATCCTGCAAACTGAAAGGCTGTCGGTTTGATTCCCATTCAGGGCACATGCCTGGGTTGCAGGCCAGGTGTCCAGTTGATGGAGTATGAGAGGCAACCAATGTATGTTTCCCTCTCTTTCCCCTCTTTCTAAAAATAAATAAATAAATAAATAAATAAAACCTTCAAAAAGCACTAAAAATGGAACTGCCTTTTGACTCAGCAATCCCACTGCTGGGAATATACCCCAAGAATCCCGAGCCACCAATTCAAAAGAACCTATGCACCCAAATTTTCATAGCGGCGCTATTTACAATAGCCAAGTGTTGGAAGCAACCTAAGTGCCCATCCGTAAATGAGTGCATTAAAAAACTGTGGTACATTTACACAATGGAATACTACACAGCAAAAAGGAGCTCCTACCCTTCTCGAAGGCATGGATGGGACTGGAGGGCATTATGCTAAGTGAAAACAAGCCAGGTGGTGAAAGACAAATACCATATGATCTCACCTATAAAAGGAATCTAATGAACAAAACAAACTAACAAGACAAATAGAACCACAGGCATGGAAATATGGAGCAGACTGACAGTGACCAGAGGGGAAGTGGGAAGGGACTAAACAAAGAACATGTATGAATGACCCACGGACATGGACAACAGTGCGGGAATTGACCGTGGGAACAGGGGGGAGGTAGGATGGGTGAAGGAGGGCAGAGGAGGAAAAACTGGGACAACTATAATAGAATAACAATAAAAATGATTAAAATGACAATTAAAAAATCTTTTAAAAAATGGGTGCAAAAAGTTTAAAATTTTTTATGCATCAAAAATTATGTATGTGGTCATCTACTGCTATTCCTACCCCTGAACTTTGCATTCCTCCAGGGCCTGGAAGCTGTATTATTTATTTCTAAATGCTTCCACAGGTCTTGCAGTGCATGAGCCTCAAGAAGGTTGGCACACATCAAAGAGCTTAGAATCTAATGAGGTCCCAGGACAAACAAAAATACAATAAACAGAAGTCAAAGAGAAGCAGAACCACAGAAAGCAAACAGAGTACAAAACTAGTTTCAAGGGTATAGATACTTTCCCAAATTATGTTGCACTAGTTCCTAGGCTGTGAGCTTTTTGAAGGCAGGATTTATGTTTTCATCCATTCCTGTATTTGCAACATCCAAGCACAATGCCTGACACATATTGTATGCTCAAGAACCGTGGGAAGAGTGAAATAATCTCACCTTTAAATATGCCTTTTATGAGTGGTGCTACTGCTGTATTGAAGACTTCTTCCTGTTCAGTAGAGGGGTCAAACACAAAATCGTAGGTGAAGGATTTGTCATTGCCAACCACCACCTAGAGAAGGCAAGGGACAAAGAGTAAGAAAATGAAAGGCCAGACCACGCCCCTCACTGTCATTTGGCCTCCGGTTTTCAGACGCCGGCCCCGCACTCCGCTACGCACCTGCGGTTCCCCGGGTACGAAGGAAAGGCACATCTGGCAGCCCTCACTAATCTCTTTGGGGACAAGAGGGCGACATCGCAGTGCCACTTTTACAGGAATTCCCTTCACTTCTTCCTTCATGATCCTACCTCAGCACCGTCTGTCAGGGGAAAAAAAAGAAAATAGGCTTGCTGATGAATCTTGGTGTGTTGGCAGGGGTGGGAGGGCGCCCACCTTTAGTTCCGGCCCTCCGCTGGAGGTGGGAGATGATTTATGGAACTCAAGCGTAGGTGAGGCAGCCTTCTCCTCGCAACGGGATCGCTGCCGCTGGAGTCACACTCCCTCCCATTTGGCCACCACAGGACTGACCCCGCAGCCCGACACTCTTTAAGACAGCGAAGTGGCCTCTGAAATGGAAAGGAAAATCCCCAGCGGAGACGACAAGGACCCACAGCCCCAGGGTACCGGGAAAGGCAAATCCTGGGCTAAGTTGTGTCCCCTTAGCTCGCCAAACTAAACGTACCTTCCCCGGTCTCCCGCAGCCCCGTTCCAACTGGAGAGCTAACCGCCAAGTTTCAAATTGGTCGTGGAGGCGCCAGCCAATCGGAGCGCAGACAACCGGCGGGAGCAGCACACACGTCGGCGTGCGGTGAAGGACGCTTTTGGGAAGTTGTGGGCCTGCGCGCCGCACCGTGATCCCGCCCCTTCCGGCCATTTACAGCATCTGCTTCCGGTTCTCGGGCTGAATCGGTAGCGAGGGGAACCTGAGCGGGCTGAGGCTTGTTGGCGGGTGAGATAGCACGGCAGTTACCGCTTCAGATGCACGGGGCTGAGGCAGGATGCGGGGAATGTATTCGAAGGTGGCTAGTGGTGAAGGAAGGGTCGATCTGGGGACCTCCACCATTACCGATCAGATCTACGAATGTGGGGCGGTGCCTTGCCTCGAGTCCCTGTGCATAGTTTGAGTCAGCACTCGCTTAGATTTCGAAAATAGATCTTTTTAGACGCGGCCTTGCTTGCCTCTTCTGTAGGCTGAAGACAATAGCATGTATTTTGCAGGAGTTCTATAAGAAAGATTGTCTCTCTAGAGGACCTAGCAGGTTGTTTGGCATCCAGATATCCAGCAAAGTTCATTGTTTTCTTCCATCCTTTTTCTTCCTTCTTTCCACCAATCTACTGCCTAGAAGTGGGCTAGGACCATAGGCTGATGGCCTTGGATGGGTCAGACTTGTTTTTCAAAACTTGCTGGTCTGCTGTCCCTTTTGAACCATTTTTAGCAGCTTTGATTCACCCTTCCATTCCAGGGCCTTGCCAGAAATGGACAGCCGGATTCCTTATGACGACTACCCAGTGGTTTTCCTGCCTGCCTATGAGAATCCCCCAGCATGGATTCCTCCTCATGAGGTGGGAGCCATCTGTACTCTTGAATAGTAGATTTTTCCCCATGGGCATAAAATGATAGATGAAACGTAGCATAGCAGGGTTAGAAAGCTCAAGGGAGAATGAATCTTAGCCTGTGTTGTAGCCAAGGGACCCAGAAGTTGGATTCTGAGCAGCTGGGCCCATTGGACGCTTCTTATGGAATCCTTCTGCCAGAGTCCATTCACATCACAGAATTCTGGAAATTCAGAGCCCCAGTTTCCATTCTATCAAGGTAAAGAAGTGGGGGGCTACTGGACTACTAGCATTTCCCAAAGCTATCCATCTACCCATTTGGACAGAGTTATCTGGTCTGTTTGAACTAAGTCCATGACTTTACCTTTTCCTGACTTCGGGGTGATATGTTTGTGTTCCAGATGAAAGTGGGCATAAAGTCTAAAACTGCTAGTAAGATTTATGGGCTTGCTGTGTCTTGCAGAGGGTGTACCACCCAGACTACAACAATGAGTTGACCCAGTTTCTGCCCCGAACTGTCACATTGAAGAAACCCCCTGGAGCTCAGGTGAGCTTATGGAACGATTATAATGAATCTTATTCCAGGTTAGATTTGACCACACCAGGCCCAGAACTTACCCGTGGTTAGGAGGACAGATTTAGAAGCAGGTAAGAAGGTGAGGAAACTACCTTTATTGGGCAGAAAAGCTGAGATACCACTTCTACAACTTCTGGCTTCTCTCTGAGGGACACGTATCTTTGCTATCATACAGTGGTGCCACTAGATGTTCTTGTGTTTGTGGTCTATATTGAGACTTCCATTCTGTGCTCTTGTCTTGCAGTTGGGATTTAACATCCGAGGAGGAAAGGCCTCCCAGCTAGGCATCTTCATCTCCAAGGTGCGTGCACCTGGTAGGCAACATGTATAACTACTTCCCTTTGTTATCATATTGCAGAACTATGTCTTCCCAAGGCTTGGGAGAAGGATGATTTAGTAGACTTTTAGAAGGGACATAATAGGGACACTGTTTCCCACTTAAACCTTCCCACCTGGGTCCTGACTGGTGTGGCTTAGTTGGTTGGGCATTGTCCCACAAAGCTAAAAGTCGCCAGTTCGATTTCCTGTCAGGTCACATGCCTGGGTTATGGGTTCAGGTCCTGGTCGGAGCATGTGCAAGAGGCAACCAATCAATGTTTCTCTCGCACACTGATGTTTGTCTCCCTCCCTTCCCCTCTCTCTAAAAATAAATAAATAAGATCTTTTTTTAAAAAAACAAGAAAATACTACCTGGAAAGCATCTGTTTTCCCTACATTTTCTCTCTCTCTCTCTCTCTCTCTCTCTCTCTCTCTCTCTCACACACACACACACACACACACACACACACACAATAGCACCTTACATTTGAATAGCACTTAATTTCACTTACAGTCTTTGAAAATACCCACCTCAATCTCATATTCTCTCCTTACCAACAGGTGATCCCTGACTCTGATGCACATCGAGCTGGACTTCAGGAAGGGGACCAAGTCCTGGCTGTAAACGATGTGGATTTTCAAGACATTGAGCATAGCAAGGTGAGCACAGCGCTTGGGCTGTGGTGAGGCAAGAAGCAATCCCAGATAGGACAGGCTGGACAGGATTCGCTGCGTCTGCACGTAACTTGATAAGAAAGAACCTCTCCTGAGGAAGTATACCAGAGGCAAGCAGCTATTCATGATCCAGAAGGTTGGAATAGCCAAGGACTTTCCTGTTACGATCTTGTCCTGGGTCATATCTCATTTGTACAAGTTGTTGTGTTCCTTTCAGGCTGTGGAGATCCTGAAGACAGCCCGGGAAATCAGCATGCGTGTCCGCTTCTTTCCCTACAGTAAGTGCCCCTTACCCAGAAGGGCCCTAAATGGGAATTTAAGTCCTGATTACTAGTGGCCCCATAAGTTGGTGGGGCGGGGAGGGGAGGAATGGATTGGGAGTTCAGGCCTGAAAATAACCTGCTTTTTCTTCCTTTTCTTTCTTTTCCCCAGACTATCGTCGCCAAAAAGAGAGGACTGTACACTAGAGAGTTGCAACCCACAGCCCTCCATATGGAATCTTCTAGGATAAGCTGGCCAGGCCTCAGGGACACCACATACACTCTCACACAGTCTCATACACTTTGGAGACTCCAGTGGGACCCTGTTTTTCCTCCTCTCCCTCCTATTCTCCGAAAAGTAAAATGTGATGCTGGAGAAATGTTGGTGCGACTTTTGAATGATACTGAGTGTAAAATGCTTATGAGGCAAATATAAAAGCTCTTCCGAAGAGGAGCCACTGGAAGTAACAGAGCAACGCTATACCTGCTTCACAGTTATCTGTCTGCCCAGAACATCGGGGAGGCCCGGGAACCTTAGCTACAGCGTAGCTGAGGGATGGTTTGGGGTGGAGGGTACTGGAGGAATTTTCCCCCATGGTCTCCGAACATGTCTCTACAGGGTACGGTATTAATATAGTTCTGCCTTCTCCTTTCCCTGATTCTTTGATCTGGAACATAAACTAAGGGAAAACCTTAGATGCATTTCTTTTCAGGGACAGCAGTAATAAATTGGTTCCCAATTTCCAAGTTGTAGGCTGAGTAGTACTGACAGCTAACGTCCCCCTTTCCTTCACCTCAGCCCCCAAATAACCTGCCGGGTTCTGAGTTCCTTACAATCCATTGTTAGAGATTCTAGGCCACAGTGTATACCATGCTCAAAATACCCATTCAGAATAGCCAGCTTTTCTAGTGAGATACGGGATGAAGGGCCCCCACGATGAAAGTCCTAAATTTGTCTTGAAAGAATCCTGGGAAGCTTAAAGCTTAAATATTTCCAGGCCCTTCCCATGGAGAGATTGTGTTAGTCTGAGGTGGAGCCTGGAAATCTGAAGTTTTAAATAAGGTAAATTAGTCTTCAAATACGGAAAACCATTCTAAATAGTAATATATCTCTGTGAGGAAGTTCTGGCTCTTCCTAGAAATCCAATCCCAGCTCTATTGTGGAACCTCTTCAAGCGGCTTGGGTTGTTGCAACACCCTCGGGAGCTGAGCAGGAGGTGCTTCCTGGGCAATTCCCCGTTGCTCTGCTGCCCCCCAGTGGCCATCTAAGAAAGAAACGCTTGCACATGGGCATATCGGGTGAATCGACTCAATGTTGAGGTCCAAGCCTCTCCCTGTGATTAACAACTCATCTAAGGGTAGTAAACTGTAAAAAGCCCCAGAGAGGTACCAAGGGCCTAAGGGGCAAAACCCCTCCTGCCCTAAATTGGTTCTCTACGGTACTCGGAGCACGAGATGATGCGATTACATTGTGGAAGTATTTGGGATAGTGTGCAGGAGGCACAAGCAGTAACAGGCTGAGGCAGAAAGGACCAGTTGTTTATTGAGAGTGTAGATAAGAAAACAGTGGAGAATGAACTGTTATCAGCCTTTGAGGTATTCCAGGTGCTGTAGAACTGCATCCCCGAAAGGTGTCTCCGTCGTCAGAGAACTTAAGGTGGGATTCTTGGGCCCTGCAAGAACTCTCCACCCATAGCTATGAGATGCAGTCACGGAAGAAATGATGGCCCTTCCTGGGGTTCCATTTTACACCTAAGCCCAGAATTGGACCAGAGCTTATTTAAACCATAAACTTGAGGTTGGGGCGGGGGGCAGGGAAGACTTGTACCGGAAAACCAAAATGCAATAAATTGATCAAATTAGGCAACCAGCACTGACTGGTGTGGCTTACTGGGTTGGGCGTTGCCCCTCAAGCTGAAAGGTCACCAGTTTGATTCCCAGTCAGGGCATGTGCCTGGGTTGTAGGCCAGGTGCCCAGCTGGGGCACACGCTAGAGGCAACCAATCAATGTTTCTCTTGCACATTGATGTTTCCCTCTTTCTCCGGTCCCCTCTAAAAAATCAATAAAATCTGTCTTAAAAAATTAAGCAGCCTAAGTTATCAACAGGCACAATGGCTTTTGATGCCTGAGTCATCGAAGGGCTCCACATGGATTTTAACCACTGAAGTGTGTTAAGGTAATAGAGGGGTGACGGGGGTCACATCTCAACTCCCAGGGGCAGCTTCCAGGAGACACAGAAGAGGAATTCTGAATCTATGATCCCTTTCACCTACAGGTGAACCAGGGAGCTACTTTGGACCGAAGTTAGTCCCTTGTCTCTTAAATATCAGCCGGGGAGAAAAATTGGCCTGGCCATCAATTCAGCATGGGAAGCTTGCCTTCTCTGCTTGTATACTCGCTACCCCAGCAAAGCTAGAAGAAAGGATACTCTTCCTTCAGTGGAGATGAATCACTCCTGGAAGGAAGGTCAGAAGCCATGCACAGGAATAGCCGTGTATGTTGGGGGGGGGGGCAGGCGGTGAGAATGGGGGTGGAGGGAGAGAATGGTGAGGCACAAAAGGAAAAAAAAAAGGAGGTCAGGTTCAGAAACAGGATTCTGGGCCTTTTCTCTGCATGGTGGGGACATGAACCTTACCCCCACCCCACAATAGGACAAGCCAAGGTTATCCAAAAGAGTAAGCAGTGGTGGGTGGCCAGAGGTAGGGGTGCCATGGAATTATCATATAAAGAACAGTTATTTTTCACATTGCACCTGGTTTTGGTACTGGTTTTGGTACTGGTTTCAACAAACATCACAATGAGGTCTCTGGGTTTTCCTTCCCTCTCTTCTGCAGAGACTTGTCTGGACAAATGAGAAATTATGTAAAGGGCCAGAGGGTGGTAAGACCCCTTCTGACCCAGAGTTAGTGGATAGGAATAGATCCTTCTGAGATATAATGATGTCTCCCTAGGACCAGGAACCCCAGAAGCCTTGAACCCACGACCTTTCTGATTGCTGACACTGGTATCTCCTCCCAAGTAAATAGAGCACAGTAGACCCTCCCCACAGAGACTGATCTCTAAGTACAGCAGAAAAAGTTGTAGTTACACCTTACCTTTTGTGTGGATCGATCTTGTTACCCACCAGCACGATGACCACATCATCTCCTCTTTCTGTCTGAACGTCTTCTACCCACTCATGTCTCTTTAAAGAAATTGACATGTTCAAGGGACTGTGCCATGGAGCGTTGAAACATTTAGTGCAGGTTTGGAGAAAATCAAGTACCTGTCCTTCCTGTCTACTATTCCTACCAAGCTCCCTATTGCTTACCTCAATCCCTGTTTGAAATAGCACCCTCTTGTGATGTCATAGACAACACCAGCAATAATTGAATCATAATGTAGCTAGGAACTAGGCTGTGGAAGCGCTCCTGGCCAGCTGTGTCCCATAGCTGGGGTTGAACCTGCATAAAACAAAGTGGACAAAAGTAGACAAGCAACTAGCCTTTGAAAGGCTAGAACTTAATAAAGACAAAGAGCCAAGGAACCTGGGTCCCCAAAAAGTGGTTATTATGGCCACAAACCAAGTGGCTTACCATCCTAGGATAGGTCCAGTGTCAATATACTGTTTCGCTTAAGGAAGACCCTATAGAGCAGCAGATTTAAGGATTCAAGGCATCTTGGATTTTGTCTGTGTTATAGTTGGAGTCTAGATGAGGACAGAGAGAACAAGAAGCAGGACAGGGTGTGTAATTTGGGGAGGCTTCATGCTTTTCTTCCCCTTCCTTATCCACAAATAGTCCAGGGTGGTATCGCATATGCCTAAGGGGTTGAGGTATAAGGTTAGTGATATGAGAATGAACACACGCTATTCAGCCCTCCAAGTACATTGTCTTAGACAAGGAATCAATTCCAGTGGTTGCCTGCAAATGAGAGACACTGCTCTGTTCGTCTCCTCTACCCCCAATACCAGGCAGCCTTAGAACTGTAAGTGGAGAATGGCCCTTGAGAATGTGGTCTTGCCCAACTTGTCAACACTTACAATAGATAACTTGGAGGAGGAGGAGAAGCCCTGGGTGAGCAGAGCTGGAAAGGGGGCAAAATACACAGCATGAGCCTTGGTGGTCGGCTCAGCAGGCCAGTGCAGCTGAAGCTCTGGATCGTGCCTTGGGTGGTGGTTGATGTCTTCCCCACTGTGAGGCAGATAAGTAAGCTGTTTGTCAGGCTGGGCGAGGAGGAAATTAATTCTCCAGAGAACCCTGCCATACCTCCTTATCCCTAAACCCAACCCAGACGCCCCACGGCCCTGCTGCCCCAGGAACGGGAGTTTGGATTTACACAGAAACCAATGCCGAGGTCCCTGGATGGTTTCCAGGCCCAAATCTCCGTCTTCGCTGTGGGCCCGCAATGGGCCCGCAATGGGCCCGCCGTGGGTGAAGGCGTACATTGCGGCTAGCTGCCTGAAGTCACACGGTGCTCTCCGTCCGAGCGCTCTTCAAACCACCTTCGCACTGTCCCTGGGCCTGGGCGCGCAGCCCTGCCCATGGACCGGCAGCTGCAGCGGGTCCCTCCTCTGAGGCCGTGGGTGATGGCTGGGGAGGGGGCGCCAAGATGGCCAGCGCCCGGAAGGAAAGTTGAAGGACTCACAGAGGACTGGCGGCGTGCCAGAAGGAAGTGGCCGGTCATTTACGGGGAAAGCACCTGCTACAGGGTGATCCAACTACTGACGGGGAAGGGGGCGCTCGTTCTCGGTAGTTCCAAACCCCTTCTGGAGGAGAAAATACCAAAGAGATCGCCAGCCACGTGTGGACGAGCTGATTTATTAGAGCATTACAGTGGGGCTCCCACGCTAGCGCCGGAGCCAGGTGCTTGGCTCCCCTCGTCCCCTTCCGCCGCCGCCTCCGGCGCTCCTCCTCGCCGGGCTCCTGCGGAGGAAACTCCCCGAGCCGCAGAGGGGCGTTCAGGGTTAGGAAGCAGTTTCTGGGCATCCTCCACATTCCCTCCTTTTCCTGATCCCAGAGAAGCGATCCCTTCACTGCCTCCCAGCTCAGATCCTCGGCCCTGTCTACGTAGCTCCCACACCCACCCACCCACCCATCCACCACACGCGATTGTTTCCCTTCACTCGCCCCCTCCCTGGTCTCCCAACACAAAAGTCTGCCTTGGGCACTGGAGGGGAAATAAGAATCGGGGAGGGATGGAAGGAAGGGATCGAAGAATGAAAGACCGAGGAAAGGGCGAGAGGGCGACGGGAATGGACGAGATGGGGAGGGCGATTCCTGGAAGGAGTGGGGATGCAGAAGCGGAAAGGAGGGCGGCTGCAAAGCAGTGAACGATAGCACGAAGCTAAACCACAAGTTTTCACTAGGAACGTATTGAAAGCAATACTCCAGGAAGCTTTTTTTTTTTTTTTTTTTTTTTTTTTTTTTAACATTTTCACCGTAGTAAAATGGAGGATGGCAGTGGGGAAAGGGGAATGGGACTTCCTGGAGCTGACATTTCCTTACAGCAAGCAAGGAGAGGGACAGAAAAATGAAGCTCTTCAGTTTCTGAAGAAATATTTTGTTCCTCTTCCTCCTTTCTTTTTAACCCTCTCCCTCCCACAACACACACGCGAACGCGCGCGTGCGCCCACGCACACTACTCCCCTACATACCCAACCTCCCTATTCCTATTCCATCTCAACCCAAACTGCTAGTCCCTGATCCATGAGATCACAACTGCTTGGTTCCCAACTGGAAGGCCCACCGTTCCTGAGAGTCCCACCTGGTCACTGTGACATGGCTTTGGATGCATCAGGATCAGGGGCAGCTCCACACCAACATCACTGCAAGGATCCCGAGGCAGAGTTACAGATTTCCCTCCAAGTCCACTCCCTGAACCTCTCTCCCTCAGTTTCCCCACCCTGGGATGGCCTCAGAGTCCCTGTCACTCTTTTGGTCTCCTTATCTCCTCATCCGCCCCTCTTGCCCCCATCCCGGCTCCACACAGTCTCTTACCTGGCTGGCAGGTTGCCCAAGATGCTGAGGGTAGAATGACACTATAAAATTAGCAGCTGGCAATGGAAAGTGGCAATCTAATTTTACTGGGGTTGAAGCCAAGTTAGCCGCAGAATGCATTTCTGGAAGGGAAGGTGGTTTGCTCACGGAGCTCACAGGGAATGCAATCTGGGAGAAGAGTGGGGAACAGCTTGACTGGATCAGAGCAACGGGGAGGGAAACAGAAGGGAGAGACCCGCAGCTCGCCAGCCCCTGCTCAGATGGACCCTGAACCCTCACTCAGCCTCCACTGGACACCATCAGACTGACTCTGACTTTGTAGGACACCAGGATCCAGGTTGAAGACTGGAGGTGATAGTATTCATTGTGCATTTGTTGGGGGGGGGGCGCAGGGGTCTGTGAGGGGGGGCAGTAATTCATCTAATCCCCCAGTCCTTTCCTGTGCCCTTTTGCCTTCCAATAGGTTTCCCAGTCTCTACTCTATCCTCCTCATTGGGACATTTCTGTTCCTAAAATCCAATTGTACCATGTTACCTTCTGCTCCAGATCCTACTTCTCTGACTGTAACTACACTGCTCGGCTTTCACAGCTGTTAATGATCTTGCCCCTCCCGGCCTCTCAAACTTTTTCTGCCCTAACTCCCTAACACCTGGGATACAACCTAAATGGACCCATCCTCTCTCTGTGCCCAAAACGTGCCATGCAGATTCCCAGCTTCTAGCCTTTGCTCATGCTATGCTCCCAATCTGGAATGCTCTTTTCTTCCAGATTCTACACCTTCTTTATGATCTAGCTCATTCTATCTCCTCTAGGAAAACTTCTCCAGCTATGCTGGCTTCTTTGAACTTCTATTGGATTTATAATCCAAGCCACATGCAGCAACATTTAACTGTTACATTGCATTTGCATTCCTCTGTGTTCCCCATCTAGGCCATAAATTGACTGAAAGCAGAGATTGTCTTAAGCTTCTTTCTATTCTCCCACATGTAATGGTTGCTCAAGAAAAAACCTGCTGATTGAAAAAGAAGATACCGAAAGCTATATATTCTTAGGAAAGTCTCTTCATCACTCTGGGAGGCTGATCCTCTATAAAATAATGCTGTTTGGACAATTTCTAAGGGTCCTTCTAGCCACAATAGTCTATAGCTATGTAATTGATAAGGCTGGGGAAATTAATGCTTGTCTGGCAGATGGCTTTTTGTGGGACACACACCTAACACTAGGATCTCTGACATCACAGGGCCAAATGAATGACTTGATAGAATTTTATCAATTCCTATCATATCATTCTCCTTTTTTGTTCTCCTTTTCCTCCATTTCTCATTGCCCAGTCTTTCCTCCATTTCTGTCTTCCCCAGAGAGTAGGTACTGCAGAGACCACAGTATTAGAGCCACATGACATGTGCTGAAATCCCTTCCAGCTCTGCCACTTATTAGCTACAGCAGCTTGGACAAATTCCTTTGTCTCCTTCGGCCTCGGGGTCTTTAAGTATCAAATGGAACAAGAACAACGTTACAGCCTACTTCAGTGGTGTTCTTATAAAGAAAACGTAGTACACGCGTAAGACCTCTGTGGGCTGTGAAATATTATACAACATAAGAATTTTTTCTCTCTACTTTTTCCTTTCTTGCTGCCTATGACCTAAGCCTTCCATTGGTCCCATGGGCATTAATTATTTAGCTTACTCTTGGCCCTCGATTCTGGAGGGATCTCTGAACACTGCCTGGGGACATTAAAAAAAATAGGTAGGCTAGAAGCCTCACAATTGTATCTGTAGCATGCAGAACGGGTTGGAGATAAAATATGGAGGTTGGGCCCTGGCTGGTGTGGCTCAGTGGACTGAGTGCCAGCCTGCAAACCAAAGGGTCGCCGGTTCGATTCCCAGTCAGGGCACATGCCTGTGTTGTGGGCCAGGTCCCCAGTGGGGGGCATGTGAGAGGCAACCACACATTGATCTATCTCTCTCTCTTTCTCCCCCTACCATCCCGTCTCTCTAAAAATAAATAAATAAAATCTTTTTAAAAAAGGGAGTTTGGGAGTGACTTTTGAGCTTATACCGTCCTAGAGGCCAGATTGGTATCACCATACTTGAGTTTTCCATCCAGTGCCAAGCCCTGTTTTTCACAGTTGGCAACCAAGAGTGGAGTTAGCGTGAAGCTCTTGGAGAAGCTGGAGTTAGCAGCTATAGTCTCCCTTTGAAAGGAGAAGAAGAGAACTGAGGCTAGGCTTGGCCACTAAGTGTACTGCCTGCCATTCCCAAGAGGATCTTCCACAACTGCACGAGCCTACTGGAGTAACAAAGAGAGCTGGTGCGTCTGACTGTGGCGAGTGGGAACAATTTGCTCTGATGGGAAATCTTTATGTGCCCACCCTCTCTCACCATTTTGATGATCTTCTTGTGGGTATCCTCCCTCTAGTTCTCCTGGGAAGTCTTCCCTTTATCCATGTCAGCCCTCACTTTGACCTTTCTCAGTCCTGGGTCCTGACCCACTTCCTGCTTTCCCCAACCCTCTCCTCTGCCTCTAGCGCTCAGCCCTCTTCCCACTGCCTCACCCCATGGCTCTCTGACCCAAGCACCAGGCTCCAAATCATGTGAACTCTTGAATGAACACAGTCTTGCTGTACTTGTCTAGCAAATACAGGACAACGTCGGTGATCTGGTCAACTGAACAGGCAGAAAAAGCACATGACTATAATTAATCAGTCATCCTCGAGCCCCCCAACTCACTGCCCTCAGATGTGACCTTATACAATATGCATGATGCACTAAGATGTGCTCATGGACAAAGATAAGTAAATTACTATATGCCCGCATTAGCTGAATGCAGATTTGGGTAAGTGGGGCACAGTTTCGGCAAAAGATCTGTGGATTAGGGACTAGGGAGGACAGGAAAAGAAGCTCACCTGAGATCTTGATTATTTTTTTGATGACCTTGCTGATGCAGTTGTTGACAGAAACATTGACAGAGATGGGTTTGCCATGGTAGTGAACCCGAAGCCGGAGGAGAGAGGCCCATCGTAGGGTTGCGGGGAGAACATCAAAGTCAAGACCTAGGATTCTTGTTTCCTTAGCACTGGGGTCACCTGGCTTCCATCCCCGTCTACCCAGGTAGGAAATCAGCGAAGAAAAGGTATCAGAGGGGCTGTGGGGTAGGGGCAGAAAGTGGGGGTCACAAACCTCCCTCTCCATCTAGGCCTGGGGTTGTAGGGGCTGAGCTGATAGAAGAAAGTGGCAGATGGTCTGGGCCCAGGGGTACAAACTATACTTCCCGAATCATCAGCTGTACAGAGACTCCGAGTAGAGGCCAAGGAGTTAGCCGGAACCTCTCCTTTGGGACCGGCCGACCTTCCCCATGTAGACCCCATAGCCTGTCCTCGCTTGGGGTTGGGGGTGGAGGTGGACGAAGGCCTCCCTTAAAAAACTCCTTTAGATCCTCTATGTGGGTATCTAAACCATAGGTCAGCAAACTATGGCTCACTAGGCAAATCTGGCCCGCTGCCTGATATTTATGGCCCACAAGCTACGACCGGTTATTACACTTTTTAATGGTTGAAAAAAAATCAAAGAACAATAATATTGCATGACATGTGGAAATGATATAAAATTCAAATTTTACCATCCATAAATAAAGTTTTGTTGGAACACAGCTGCACTCATTCATTTTTGTGCTATCTATGGCTGCTTTTGCACTACAGTGGCAGAGTTGAGTAGTTGCAACAGAAACTAAGTGGCTTGCAAAGCCTAAATATTTATCTTCTGGCCCTTTATAGAAAAGTTTGCTGACCCTTGCCTTAGAACAAAGAGAAGACAGAGGGGAATCAGAACCAGGCATCTGAGTTCTATGTGGTAATGATGCTACAGGGGTTAGAAAATTTGCCCTGGCTGGTGTAGTTCAGTGGACTGAGCGCGGGCTGTGAAACAAAGGGTCGCTGGTTCAATTCCCAGTCAGGGCCCATGCCTGGGATGTAGGCCAGGTCCCCAGTAGGGGGCACGCAAGAGGCAACCACACATTGATGTTTCTCTCCCTCTCTTTCTCCTTTCCTTCCCCGTCTCTAAAATAAAATCTTAAAAAAAAAAAGAAAAGAAAAGAAATAGGGCTGTTTCTGTCCTGAGAGCAAGATCTGTTTCCTGGAACAGTTTAGAGGCAGTGATTTTGGAAAAGACCAAAGAATGCCTCTTGGGGATTTTGTCCTCCAGATTGTCAGCACAGAAACTTTTCACTTCAAAGTCAACCCCACAGGCCTGCAAAGGGCAAAGGCAGAGAACTGATTTCCTACACTGCACCTCCCTTCCCTATAGACTATGAGGAATGCCTGACCCTATCTCTTGGCTGTTCATTTCTTCAGTCTTGTCTGTCCATTTGTCACTGTATCACTCCTCCCAGCATTGACCATCTATCCATATTCAGAACCCAGACCTCGCCCTGACTAGTGTGGCTCAGTGGGTTGGGTGTCGTACCGCAAACCAAAAGATCACTGGTTGGATTCCCAGTCAGGGCACATGCCTGGGTTGTGGGCCAGCTCCCCAGTTGGGGGTGAGCGACAGGCAACCAATCGATGTTTCTCTGGCACATCAATGTTTCTCTCCCTTTTTCCCTCCCTTCCCCTCTATCTAACAATAAATAAAGAAAAAGTTAAAAAAGCAAAAAAGAACCCAGACCTCACCTTTTCTGTACCTTCAGGACCCGGTTGTAGTGTCATTGAACAGAGCAGGTTAACAACCATCCGGTGGATTAGAAGGTGGTGAGCAAACAAAAGATATAGGGACCCCTTTCCTCTATTCCTTAAGTTTCTCTCTTAATCTTCCCTGGAAACCTTGGGATCAGCACCTGCAGGGTAAAGGGGTAGGCATTGTCTCTCAGCTTGTGCAGCAGTCGCTCCTGCAAGACTATCAGCAGCCTCAGGGACTCATCTGGGACAACTTGCTGGACCTGTCCCTAGAGGTCTTTGTGGAACGTCAGACCAATCACATCCAATCATCATGGCCATAGCGAATGGCACATGTCAACACGACAAACGCTGCAGGCAAAGGAGGAAGAGAATGACTTGTCAGGCCTGAGGGGGAAAGGAGGTCTTAAACGGCTCATGGGAAGACACAGAGTGACAATGGGATATGATTGAAAAGTATAGCCATATAGAAAAGGACTGACACATTTGACTACAGTAAAATTTAAAAGTTCTTCACATTAAGAGTCTTCATAAACAATGGAACAAGCAAAAGCCCGGAAGAAAAAATATGCAAGACCTATAACAAACAAAAGTTTAGCATTTATACTATATAAAGAACTCCCACAAATCAATAATTTCCCTGGCAGGTGTGACTCAGTGGATTGAGTGCCAGCTTGCAAACTGAAGGCTGCTGGTTCGATTCCCAGTCAGCGCACAGGCCTGGGTTGTGGGCCGGGTGCCCAGCTGCAGGCATGTGAAAGGCAGCTAATTGATGTTTCTCTCCCTCTCTTCCCCTGTCTCTTCCCCTCTCTCTAAGAATAAATAAATAAAATCTTTTAAAAAAAGAACTCCCACAAATTAATAATAAAAATAAAATATCCCAATATAAAAGTGTGCAAAGAATATGGATAGTCTCTTCACAAAAGTGCAAAATGAAATGGCCAGTAAGATACAAAAACATGTCCAGTCTCATTAGTAATCAGATAAATGTAAATTAAAACCACAATGAGATCACAGTTCGTACCCATCAGATCATCAAACAATTTGAAGCCTGACAATACTAAGTGTTGGTAAAGATATGTAATAGGGGTTTATTACACCATGCTGGCAGGAGTGTTTGGCACTATTCAGTAAATCGAAACTGCTCAATAACCTAAGAAGAATTTAGAGGAATTCTTGCTCATGGTTGCAAGGAGGTACATAAGAGAATATCTATTGCATCAATGTTTGTCATAGCATAAAATTGGAAATAATTTAACTATCTGTCAATTGGAGAATGGGTAATAGAGTTGTGGTGTATTCATATAATGGAATACTAAACTGAGGTTAAAATAAATGTACTAGAACTGCACGTGTTACCATGGTTAAATCTCAAAACCTATTGAGTAAAAAAAGCTAGCTACAGAATGATATGCTTATAAAAGTTTGTGTTTATAAAGTTGAAAGGCGTGTAGAACAATACCAAAGTTTCTCACAGATCTAGAAACATAAAGTAGGAATATAGAAACATCATGGGAATAATAAACACCAAATATGGGATAGCAGGTAGAGGTGGGGTGGAGGTAGGGAGAGAAGGAGGAGCGAGAGAGGAAGGGGAATGGGATCAGAGACAACAGGCGGGAGACTTCAGTTTGTTTCTAAAGTGAGGAGGTGGGTACAAGGTATTCGTTATAGAATTATCTAGGGTCAGAATACCTGGGTTTGAATATGACTTGTACAAATCCCTCTAGTTCTCTGAGCCTCAGTTATTTCACCTGTCAACAACAGGAAGGCACTAAGAGTTCTATGTGTTATTTAGACTTCACAATATTCCTCTGAAGTATTATCTATACTTTACAGGTAGCGAAAATGACCTCAGAGTAGTCAAGTGACGGTCCAGGATTTCAACCCAGGCCTGTGCGACTCCAAAGTGCAGACTTTGTGCGTGTCCAACCTCAGTTCATAGGATGGTTGTGAGGAGTTGATGTATAAGAAATTCCTTTAGAATTTGTAAAGTAATTATACATATGGATGCTGCTGTTGCTGCCGCTGATGATGATGATCATGGGAATATTGGCAGAAATGGAACATTTGTAATTGAACTCATACTTAGGAGCTGGTCCCTAAGATTAGGGGCAAACAGAAAGTCACTTCATTGCACTAGTGGAGTGTGGGATGAGGTACAGAGGGACACCTGTCCAAAGACAAAGTAACACAGATTGAGCGAAGGAAGGCTGTAGAGGTGGGAAATCTTATCTCTATCAGGAGCCTTGACCCACAGAAAACTACCAACAGCCACACGCTAGTAGAAAAGCAACTTATTTTAGTATTTTTAAGAGATCAATATATTTATTGAACAGCCAGATTATCTGCTTTTAAAATTAAGAACAAGGAAAATGAATCTACATTCAAAAGATACAACAAAGACTGAAAGGAACGATAGGGGTAGTGTTTATAAACTGGGGCAATGGGCAGCCTCAGATGCTGCAGAAGGGAGAGTTCATTGGTACAACCATTTTGGAGGGCAATTTGGCAGTAGAAAGCCTAAAATATGTGTGAATGCCATTTGACCATTCATTCCTTTTCTAGGCATTTAATCTAAAGAAATAATTGGACAAGTATGAAAAGATATATACAAGCATGGGCTTTGCAGGTTTGTTTATAATAGCAAAATATATCCAACAATTGGCTAGACTGGCTAGATACATTATGGTACATGCATACAATATGGAACTAGGCAACTTAAAATTTATAGATTTTTATATACTGACAAAAGAAGACTAGAAAACATTATTTATAATATAGCATTTTAAATAAAATATAGCTATTTTGCACAGAAGTTATAAATAAATATGGACTAAAATATTACTAATAATTCTCTTTTCTCTGGGTGTTAGGATTATACTCTCGTCCTCCTTCATTTTGTACTTTCCAATCCTTCTACAATTAAGATAAACAGCAATGTTCAAAATTGACAACAAATAAAGTCCCTTTGGTTCTCAATTACAGCTGATGAAAATGGGAGAAGGGAGAGAGAAAGGACAAGAAAGAAGGGACAGAGGAAAGGAAAAGACAGAGAAGCAAAATATGTCCTAGCACAAAGGAAAGATGACTCTAAACTGCTTCAGACTCAGTAAGATCTTGCTCTGGCTGCTGTGGCTCAGTGGATTGAGTGCCAGCCTGCGAACTGAAAGGTCACGGGTTGGATTCCCAGTCAGGGCACATGCCAGGGTTGCGGGCCAGGTCCCCAGCTTGGGTATGCCAGAAGCAACCAATTGATGTATCTCTTGCACATCAATGTTTCCCTCTCTTTCTCCCTCCTTTCCTTCTTTCTAAAAATAAATAAATCTTAAAAAAAAAAAGAAATACACAATGTAAGTGGACAATAATATCAAACTCTACTAAGAGACATATAGATCAGACTAAAAGGAAAAAAATCTTCTTCCTGGATCAAGATGCATTTCTTAAACTGAAGATTTCTTTCTGTGGGTTATTCTGAAGATTTTGCAAAATTGTGAAAACAAATGATTTAGGCTTTAAAAATAAAGAGTAATTGAGAATCTTAAATAAGTTGGTTAACTTACTGGTTATACCCCAAAGTTTCTCTGATATTTGAAAGTGGCTGGACTGCTTTTCCATACTGCCTAATCTGAGAAGGCTATTTTATTCCATAATATCTAAAGATTACATCCAAACTAGTAGTCATCAATTTGTTTTGAGCCTTTTTCAAATCAACTCCAATTTTAAATTGAGTATGATCACAGAGTAAGGATTAAAAGGAAAAAAAAAAGCAGTGATAAAATATTTCAGTGTAATCTTGATCTTTAGTTACTGTGGCCAGAGTAATGTCTCTTGCTATTACTCACTGTGGTTATTGTCTTGTTTATTTCTTTGTCTGGGATTTTTAATTTTATTTATTAAAGGTTTTAAAAGGTTATTTACTTTTAGAGGGATGGGAAGGAAGGGAGAAAGAGAAGGAGAGAAACATCAATTGGTTGCTTCTCGCATGCCCCCAACTGGGGACCTGGCCCGCAACCGAGGCATGTGCCCTGACTGGGAATCAAACCGGCGACCTTTCTTTATTTTTGGCTCATACGTTGGTGCTCAATCCACTGAGCCACACCAGCCAGGGCAGTTGGGACTTTTCAAGTGGAAAAGATAAGGGGGTTTCTCTACACAAAAGGAGAGGTGGAAAGACATATACCAGAGGTTGCAAAATGGCAATTTCCCTAGAACACAGCCAGCCTAGGGAAAAATAGTTTTTTTATTTATCCAGGCCCTTAAAAGTCTTTTAATGAATTGCCAACATTTGAAAATCAGAAAATTTGCATAAAATGTGGATTTCTGGCATACTGAATCTTTCCACAGGCAGTCTAAGCCCACGTTCTGATCAGCAGCGAAGCAGGGGAACCACCAACAGTAATGGAGAAAATCAAAAAATCAGAAAATTAGAAACTGTTTCAATTTCAGCACCCACGTAAATGTTGTGTAATTGTGAAAAATAGCATTTGATGTATGCTTTAAGATATATATCTATTTTTAAATATTATTTGGAGAAGGGGCACCATAATCTTTTCAGATCTTATTCTAAGTTTCATAATCTAAAGACCTTATTCTGAGTTTCATTTCCAGTTCCTTGTTAACGATCAGAAAATTTGGTCCCACTGGGCTGGAATCCCCAGCTGTTAGCCCCTCCAGACAAAGCATTCTTAGACCCCATGACTGGTTGGTTTTTTTATACCCCCCTAGTCCATTTGCCCAGTCCACTCATTCAGATGACTTGTCTGGCATGCGTGGCATTCCAGTTTAAAGGCCCTTGACACAAAGACCAACAAGGATTTTTTACTTACTCTTTTGAACTTTTAAGTAATCGGGGTCAACCAGGACTATACCATCTGTAAAGAGAGGGAGCGATGGCAGGAAAAAAAATCTTAGACCATGAAGCAGAAGTCGACCCCTGAAATGGTTCCTCCCCTTTTCCCCTTTAATTGCCTTCTGCATGGTCCATTCTTGGCTTTCTTTCACTCCCTGGCTCCCCCTTCCCTTCTCCCCAGGCTCTTTCCCTTCCCTTTTTGGACTCACTGACTCCAGGGTTCCACCATGTCTGCATGGTCCACAAAGTCTCATTTCCCCAGGTGGATGGAAAGCTGTTGTGGAACAATCTCCCATGTTATTCGCATAATCATTTTTGAATGTAGTCACCGGAAGCCTTCAACTCAAACTCCCAAGACCTTGAAGGATATACCCACCTATCCCTTTTGCCCTCTCATTGGCTAGGGTTCTCTCACCTTCCCATCGGAGCAGGTCTTCTGAAACACCGTATGGGGAGAAAACCAGAAAGAGGATAGGAAGGAAGATTGGGAGAGAAGGGAAGAGGAGAGGGAGAGGAAAGAAAGGTTAGTGGAGAGAAAAGGAAATGCTCCTAGGATTAGAAGAGACCCGAGCAGCCTGAAAGGGTGCAAAGGCGGAGGGAACTCAGGTAGAGTTCAAGCCACAAGCTGGGGGAGGTTGGAAACCCCCCTGCCCCAAAGGAAAGTACTTGGATTTGGGTAGGGGACAAGTCCCAAGATCAGAGAATTAGAAGGAGCGCTCACTTACCTGGGAATGTTGGCCATGGAGGTGATATAGAGCCTTTTCTGGGAAGAGAGAAAGAAGGAAGAAGATTCAATCATTTGGCTCCTATTCTCCTTAGCAAACCCAGTGTAAGGTAACCTTCCCTCTTTAGATGGACACCTCTCAGCATGAAGTGCCTTTTCTATTCTCTCTCCTGCCAAAGGTACTTATTCAGCCATATTCTCACCCACCCTGTACATGGGGGGCAGGGAACCCTTCCTGTTTTTATTTTTTACAAATTGTTGGCTAACTATACTGTCCATCTTCAGAAAGCACTGGTTCTCCTGGAGTAGCTGGGCCACTCTTGGAAGCCTTCAGAGAGTAGAAACTTGTTTGTAAAGGGGCTGGAGACAGGCCTCCATCCAGAAGAGTGTGAGGGAAAATTGGACTGGCTGAGGCTGGACATCATCACCCAGCACACCGTAGGCTCCAAGACACGTTTGCTAGATACCCGAATGAATGAACAAATGAACAAACAGATCCTATCTGCTTTCGCTCCCACAATGGATGCTGAGCCTGAGTTCATGTCATGGTGGCCTTGTCCCCCAGCTAAGAAAGGAGAGGCGTGGGAGAAAAATGATCTGCATACCCATGCTCTTCGTTGTTGGTGTCAGACACCTCTATGGAGGTTGAAAACCTTTCTTGAACCTATTCGTCACTCTTACTGTCTCCAGATTGCTCCATCCTTATCTTCATCCATGTCCCAGGGGCTAGACCTTGGCGAAGAAGACCCTTAGAAGAAAGAAGGTATCTCTCCAGTGCTTCCCTTTGATGTGTATGAGGTCTGGCCCCAGGGGTGAGCTTCTGGGAGCTTCCAGCGTCTCCTGTGGGTCTCTCAGCCTGTGTGCCTACCAGCTGTGTCAGGAAAGGTGCCCCTCAACTGTCCCCTGATAATATTAAGGGAGATGCTAAGGGAAAGGGATGGGGGTCCTAGTATGGGCTAGAAATAGAGGACATTGGACTATCATTACCCGGAAAGAGAGCGGGATGAAGCTCACATCAAATCTCCAGCTCTGATTGCTATTCCTCTGTCCCCAGCCTCTTATGCCCAAGGTCCTCTGAGTGCTCAGATGGGTGGGGGTCGGAGGAGTAGAATAGGGTCCTGAGTGGGCGGAGGTGGTTACCATGAAATGCTGCTTTATAAATAGCTCAGGTGCCACAAGCTGGGAAAGCAGATTAGTAGCTAAAAGATTAGTGGCTAAAAGATTAGCAGGCTCTTCTTCCTGTTGGGACAGGGTAGGGGTAGGGGAAGCTGATAGGGCTAAAGGCAGGGGAGCTTGAGAAGGGGGAATATTAGGCTGTGGCCAGGGGAGGCTTTGAACCTGAAGACTGGGGTCAAAACGGAGTCAGAGGCCTTCAAGGAAAAACATGGGGAAGGATAGAAATAAGAGAGTTCAAAGTATCGCTATAAACCTCTGTGTTTCTGAAAAGAGCTTTGTGTCACCCTAGTCTTTCTCTGGCTCTGCTACAGGCCAAAGGTGTGGAAAAGAGTACCCCTTACACAGCCCCTCGCCCCCTTGGGACTTGAGACTCTGGTGTTTAGATGCACAGATTATCCCAGTTTCTGAGCATAGCAAGACTCAATCTCCTGTAAGAGGGAGCGGAGGTAGGGGAGTGGGGGGTGAGTGTATTGAGCTGTGTGTGTATGTGTATGTGAGCCTTGAACTTCTTTCCTTGTTGGAGAGAAGGTAACAAGGGATGCTTGGCCCTAGAGCAGGTTCTCCCAGCAGGCTGTTGCATGTGGAGGGAATAGGCAGTTGACATCAGCATCACCCCCACTTAGAGTAAACCCTCCACATCTCCCCCCACCCCAGGCCTGCACTTGATGTTCTCCAATCCCTGAAACTAATAACCTCTAAGCAGCTTCCCTTGCCTCATAGGACCGCTCATAGAATGAGAGCTATTTCTGTCCTACAGTCTCCAGGATCCCCATAATGGCAGCAAAGAAAGTAATCCGTACTTGACTGCCCCTTCCACAGGGCCCAGGTCCACGCTTTGTGGATATGGAGAATGTAGAGACAGAGCCTGGGGACCCAGGACCCTGGCTCACCTCCCAACTTCCCTTAGAGCTGGCTGGTCTTTAGTATCTATTCATAGAGGCAGCCTTCAACCCTCCACAACGGGGTGTTCTTACACAGCCGGCTGTGTTAGCTCCTGTTATTCCTTGCCAGTACGCACCCCAGAACCTTGTCTTTAGTTGCTGTAACTCTCTCCGTCTCAGGGATCTTCAGGTGAAGCTAGAAGCCCAGACTCTGAAGGGACCATAGTGTGATTAAAACTAACGCTGAGCATATGGAAAAGAGTCATATACTTGCCAAGGCTGGTGCCTGTTGGCAAGGTCAACAGTCAGGATGAACGTACTTTCGGACTAGACTTCAGCCCATTGTTGTCTTCAGACTCACACTTGAGGCACATTCCCTCTTTCTACTCAGGTCTTTGGTTCTCTCAGCAGAAAGCCGATCTGCTAGGTCTTTAATTCGTTATTATGATTGAGCTCGAATCATTACCTCTTTTCCAGCAGTATATGCATTACTTGACTGAGGTGTAATTTACAAACTATAAAATGCACAAATGTTAATTGCATAGCTTGATGAATTTTGACCTACTGTGGAAGTCTGACTAGTGGCCCCCACACATGTCAGGCCCTAATCCCCCAGAAGCTACGAATGTTACCTTATATGGCAAAAGGGACTTTGCAGATGTGATTAAATTAAAGATCTTGAAATGGGGAGATTATTCCGGATCATCAGGGTGGACCCTAGGTGTAATCACTAGTCTCTATATAAGTGGGAGGCAGAGGGAGGTAGAAAAAGATTTGACTACAGAGACAGAAGGAAATGCGAGGACTGAAGCCAGGTGCTATGCTGCTGGCTGTGAGGATGGAGAAACGGGCCACGGCCAAGGAACGGACCTTGAGAAGCTGGAAAAGGCGAGGAAACGGGATCTCCCCTGTGGTTTCGAATGCTTGCAAGGTGACTGTCTCGGTTCAGATGCAGCACTGCTGACACCTTGATTTGGGCCCAGTGAGACTGATTTTGGTCCTTTGCAGGTCCTTCCACCCCTCACTCAGCGCACCCTGGAGATATTCCCAAGCAGGCCTTCCAGTTAGGAAGTGAGGACCACACCTCTGAGTGAGCAGGGCGTCTGTTACTCAGCAAGGGGCTGTAGCACACAGAATTGTTTATCGACTCAATAGCCATATCCTCCTTCCTTTTTGTGGGCAGGATCCCCATTTTTTGGTATTGCCTCCTATTCTACTTGGTGTTCTGCTCTTCTAAGCCAGTCATGGTCATTCCCTCCCCCTGTCCAGTGATTGGTTTAATTACAGGCATGATGAGATTCAGCCGCTGAGATGTGAGAGAAGTAAGCCAGGGCGATTCTGAGAAAGCTCTACTAAGTAAGCACACAGGATAGAGGCCTTCATCCCCTACCACTGAACGTTGCCATGTTTGGAGGCAATGCCTGTGCTGCAATAGTCACCTTCTGACCACGGGGGTTGCTTAACAATATGCCGAGGGCTACCGATCAGAAATATGGAAAGAAAACGGATTTTTGTATAACACTGTTGAACTGTTGAACTAGCCAGCTCCGAAGCTGTCCACTCCTGGACTTTGATGCAAGATAATAGATTTCCTCATTTTAAAGTCAGCTGAGTTTGCAGTTTTCTCCTGTTGCAGCGGAAAGCATGCCAGCAGACTTCCGGGTGCTAGACCAGGGCATTGGCTTGGTGGGGGAAGGTGGAAAGGAGACAGATGGATCCCCTGGTACAGAGACATCCCATGCTGCCCTAGGTCCTGAACACGGTGGTACTGATCTCTGCTCTAAAGTTGTTAACAGCCTCGCTGGAGATAAAGAACGGACATTTAAAAGACTGATAGCGCACACTACAGAAAAGGCACCTGAACAAGACTAACGGGTATAATGATATGGAGCCAGTCACATTCCTGTGATTTTGTTAGTAAATTTGGGGGAAAATATCTAGAACATGTGTTATCATAACTTTACTTGGAAGGCTGTGGGAAAGACAGAGGTAAAACCAGGCGTTTGTCCTCCAGGAGCTGTGGGTCTGGTGTGGAAAGAGGTGAACAAAAACACCAGTGAGTATAATTCTCAGCAGTTTGTGGTATGTGCCGTTATTTCAGCAGAAATCAAATGTGATAAGAATGTGAGAGGTGGATTTTGATTAGAGAGAGATCCGTATGTTGGAGTCTCGTTGGTCATTATAATTATTGATACCGTCTAAGTTAAATCATGAGAGTGGATGTTGAGCGAGAGGGAGAGAAACGCGAAGGGGGCAAAGGGAGGAGGAAAAAGGGAGAAGGAGGAAGAGGGAGGGAGAAGGGGGAGGTGAGAAGAGGAGTGGAGCGAGGATATCAGAGTAAACCTTGGGGAAGGGTCCCACTTGGGGAAAGAAGGACAAAAAGGAACCAGGGAAGGAGCCCGAAGGAACACCCAGAGGAAGGGGAGAACTAGAGTAATCCCCAAATCATGGATCCAAAGGTAAGGAAGAGCTCCACAGAAGAGAGCGAGTCTGGACAGCAGCACTGCTCAAGGCACAGATCATTCTTTCCGGGCCCGGATGCCGCGGACGTTAGCGGAAGCTAGCTTCTGGTTGGGGAATGTTGGAACAGGTCTTTTCCTGAGGTAGCCACTGGGTGGCAGTGGTGGCAGCGGCGGCAGCTGTAGCGGAGTCCAGGGACTGGCAGAAATCTAGGAGAGCTAAGTAAGCCAGGTACCGCAGAGCCGAGCTAAGCCAGTTCCAAGTAGTGGGAGCCAGAAGCTGGCTCAGCCCAGGGCTTCCCTAGTGTAGTGGGCATTGGACTGTCCCCTCGGGTGTACATCAGTCTTCAAATCACACTTGTCCTCCTCTGAAGAGGCCAGCTTCGTCCTACGGAGCAAAGTAATCATCAAAATACTTTATGGTTTACAAAGTGCTTTCATACCAATTAACTAATTCTCTATGCAGGAAACCCTGAAAGGTTAGTATTATTACAGTGGAACCTCTGTTCTCAAACTTAATTTGTTCCAGAAAACTTCGAGGAGCAATTTGTTCGAAAACAGAATCTCCCTTGTCTTCTGAGAGACTCCTACGTGGCCGATCATACAAGTATCGGCAAGAAAGGGTCATCAGGTAGAGAATCGAGCCCCAAAGTTCTGTTAGACAACCGAGACATTTTTTTCTGTGAACAACCCAGTCGAGAACCAAATTGTTTGAGAACCAAGATGTTCGAGAACTGAGGTTTGACTGTATCCCCCATTTCACTGGTGAGGAAGCTTGAGTTACAAAGTGGTGTCCAGGATCACACGGCTCAGAATAAGAATATGGATTCAACCAGGTCCGGCTCCAAACACATGGGCCTTTTATGCAGTATCACAGCTCTCAGGGCGCAGGCTGTGACCGCTTCCAAGCCTGCCTTCATCTGTCCCCCACCCTCCCACAGGGCCAGGGTCTCCAGGTTTCCCCCATCCATGTTTCTGGGCCTTCTAGATGCTTTAGATTCTAGATTCTACAGCTTCCCAGCAGGACTGCCTCCTCCTCTCCCTCCCAGGATCCAGCTGGACGGCATTCTAGGGACCTGAAGATCAGGTTCCGAGTCCCCATTGTTCGCCAACTCCCTTCAGAGTGGATTCTGCTCCAGCCTGCTCCCCCTCCCCAAACAGGCCCGGAGCTTGCTTCCTGGGCCTCAAACCTCCATAATCAGGAAGGCTTAGCGAGACCCAGAAACCCCAGGCCCAGAACTGCTGGCAATCGGACGTTCCTGGGCACTTGGCTCTCAAACATCTAGGCTCCCTAGGTCTCTCTGTTTTCTCTGCTGTATTCACACCAGGGTCACCTGTAGTGCTGGAGACAGATGGGGTGGTGTGTAGGAAAGGGTGGAGTCTGTACGGGAAGCTTGTTGACTCGCATACTTGGAAAGGAGTGACCTGTCTCCTTGCTGCCTCCATGCCATCTCCTCTGACATGTAATAATAAACATCTCAGAATATTGACAGGCTGAACATTGAATTCCTGACTTTTTTTAAAAGATCTTATTTATTTATTTTTAGAGAGGGGAAGGGAGGGAGAAAGAGGGAGAGAAACATTAATGTCTGGTTGCCTCTCGAGCGCCCCCTACTGGGGACTTGGCCCATAACCCAGGCATGGGCGCTGACTGGGAATCAAACCGGTGACCCTTTGGTTTGCAGGCTGGCACTCCATCCACTGAGCCACACCAGCCAGGGCTGAACTCCTGATCTTGCCTCCAACCTGCTCCTCTCACAGCTGTCCCTATCTCTGTCAACAGTAACTCCATTCTTCCAGTTGCTCAGTTGAGAAAACTTGCAGACATTCTGGACTCATCCCTTTTTCCCCTGGCCCATATCATGACATCTGGTCTTTGCTTTGCAAATCTAGCCAGAATCTGGGCACTTCTCACCACCTCTGGCAGCCTGGTCCACCATCATTTCTATGGGCGACAGCCTTTGAACTGGTTTCCCCCTGCGCCCCGAAGCCCTGTAGTCTATGCTCAACCTACAGCTAGCCAGTGATCATTTTGGAATGTAAATCAACTCCCAACACTTGTCTCCTCTAAAGCCAACATGGCTTCCCAGTACCTGAAAGTAAAAGCCAAGGAGTCCTCAGCATGGCTTCCAAGGACCTTCGTGATCTGGTCCCTGCCAAACTCTCTGACCTCATTTCTACGTTGTACCTTCCTCACAACCACCTTGTCTTGACTCAAGCATCACCCTAATACTTAGGACAGCAATCTCTCTTTCCTGCTCGTTCTCCTTCTGGATTCCCCTTTCCTCCTTTATTTTTCACCATAATAGTGATCAAAATCTATCTATTTTACTTGTTAATTTTATCTTTTCTCACCCACTCTTATGTGAGCCCCACCAGAGTTGGAGTCTTTGTCTGCTTTGCTCATTATTTGTGAACTCCCAGTGCCTAGTGTTGGACCAAGGACAGAGTTCTCTCTGAGGAAATATTTGCTTGTCCCTCCCTGGTTTATGGTCAGTGGCTTAGAGAGGCAACCAAACATAGCAATCAAGTACATGGACGCTGGAGGTTTCTTCAAGGGCAGGTCTTCTTGGGTTCAAATCTTGGCTCTACCACTATTGAGCAAAACATTTAAACTCTCTGTGCCTTAGTTTTCTCATCTGCAAAGTAGGGACAATAACATTACCTACTTTGATAGAGAGCCTGGGGGCCATTAATAAGTGTAAAGCACTTAATGCCTTGCACAGAGTAGGTGTGAAATAAGCATTTGTTATAATCATACGCACATGGAGTTAAAATTTATACGAGTAGTTCACATTTTCCAAAATCTTTCAATGTGTTTCCTTGCACTTGCCCGTGTTAACATCTATTTCCCATGTTCCAGCTCACTTACACAGATTATGTAATTGCCCTGTAGTTTTATTGTGTCTTCTAGTCCTCCAGTGGCCTGGCTCTTCATCTGTGTAAACTTAGACATTTCTTGTGTACTCTCTCCTACAGCCATATAGAAGTTGTTAAGTAGTAATTGTGCTGGGCCCCTTTCGCAATCTGTACAGTGAGTGGGTTGGACTAGATAATCTTCATGGGCCTTGCTTGCTCTGACAGTCTCCCAGGACAGGAGGAGGGACGGGCCCCACCCCAGCCCCGCCCCCACGGATATGCCCACTGGTTGCAGAGGGAAAGGGTGACAGAGTCAGCTGGGCTCAGCTTCAAGGGGACCAGGTAGGAGACCTGCCAAGTTTCTTGGGTAAGAGTGGTGATGGGGTTTCTGGGCTAGATCAGCTATCAGAAGTAACTGGAGTAAGAAGGCATGGGGAGCAGGGGGAGAGGGGAGGGGAAGTCACTTAATGGAGAGATGCTCTCTTCACAGGGACACAGCTGCCGTGAGGAGCTAGGAGACAATTAGGTTCTGGGCATCTTCTCACATTGGAAAGTGCTGGTAGGCCTCTACCCCCCTCAGCTAGCCAAGCTCTGAAAGACAGAATCAGCTGCAGAAGGAGAAAAACCCAAACCACTGCCTGCTACCCACTACTCCCCTGGCTGGACCAAGGGAGCGCAGGTAGGGGCCCGGCTGGCCTGGGTTGCAAATAGGTTTACTTCTCTCAGCTCGGCTCCCACTAATGCTTCAACCATTGCCTTCCCCGCTCTTTGTTTTGTTTTGTTTTGTTTTGTTTTGTTTTGTTTTTGCCTCAAGTCAGGGCTGGGGCTGGGGTGGGGTGGAGGCAGCGAAATCCAGTGCCCTCACTTCTGCCTTTTTCACCTCTAGGGGGGACCATGGCCAGTACAGAATCCTCACTGCTCACAACCCCAGGCCCCAGCTCAGATCCTGGCAACAGTGAGGTGGACTGCTGGTTTGATGAGGAGTTCAAGTTCATTCTGCTGCCTGTGAGCTATGCGGTCGTCTTCGTGCTGGGTCTAGGCCTTAATGCGCCGACTCTCTGGCTTTTCGTCTTTCACCTCCGACCCTGGGATGCAACGGCCACTTATATGTTCCACTTGGCCTTGTCAGACACTTTGTACGTGTTGTCGCTACCTACCCTCATCTACTATTACGCGGCCCGCAACCACTGGCCCTTCAGCACTGAGCTCTGCAAGTTCGTCCGCTTCCTTTTCTACTGGAACCTCTACTGCAGTGTGCTTTTCCTCACCTGCATCAGTGTGCACCGCTACCTGGGCATCTGCCACCCACTGCGGGCACTGCGCTGGGGCCGCCCGCGCCTTGCCAGCCTTCTTTGCCTGGCCGTTTGGTTGGTTGTTGCCAGCTGCCTTGTGCCCAACCTGTTCTTTGTCACAACCAGCTTCAACGGACATACCATACTGTGCCATGACACTACTCGGCCTGAGCATTTTCACCACTATGTCCACTTCAGCTCAGTAATCATGGTGCTGCTCTTCGGTGTGCCCTGCCTGGTCACTCTTGTCTGCTATGGGCTCATGGCCCGGCGCCTGTATCGGCCTTTGCCAGGAGCCGCCCAGTCGTCTTCTCGTCTGCGTACTCTCCGCACCATTGTGGTGGTGCTGATTGTCTTCGCTGTCTGCTTCGTTCCTTTCCACATCACCCGCACCATTTATTACATGGCGAGGCTATTGGAAGCTGATTGCCGGGTGCTGAACATTGTCAACGTGGCCTACAAAGTGACCCGGCCTCTGGCCAGTGCCAATAGCTGCCTGGATCCTGTGCTCTACCTGCTCACTGGGGACAAGTATCGAAGGCAGCTCGGGAAGCTCTGCAGTAGTGGCACCCCCCAGCCCCCCAAAGCTTCCGGCTCCCTGGCGCTGGTGTCCCTGCCTGAGGAGAGCAGCTGCAGGTGGACAGTCGCCCCCCAGGACAGTGGCTGCCCTACCCCTAGGGAAGATAGATTGTAACACTGGAAGCCTGGAAGGGAGAGAAAAGGGGGTGAGTGCAGGGCGGAGGTGAGGGATCCTAATGGTCACACCCGATATGGCTGCTTCCTCCTCTTTCCAGGCTTTGGTGAGAGACCTTTCCCCTGAGGGTTAGGGGGAGCCAAGAAAATCACGTGTGACCCCATCTCTCATAAATCCTTCAGATGCCTCTACTTTTTAGCCAAAGGGAGTAGGTAGCAGCCACTCCTCCTCCTCTACTTCTTCCTCTTTGTTTCTGCCCCATTCCTGGGGCCGCTGGTTTTACTTCTCAATCCTACGAGGCTTCCTGGAAAGCTTCCCTGGGCCTCCTTCCTCCTCCTTCCCCCCCACCTCCTAGCAGAGCATGTGTTCTCCAGCCAGACCAGAGCATTTGCCTGAAGGAATGGAGAAGCTGGAGTAATCTCAGGACCAGCCTTGCTCATCTGATGGAGACAGCTGGAGTCGGGAGGCAGGGGCACCGGCATGTCACAAATGCCAAGGATGGGACATATGTAGCACCCACACCCACTTTCTGGTTTCCCCTTGAAGACAGGATAGCCTGGCCTGCTGAGGCGTTGAAATAGGGCACAATCCCAGAAAGCCCATGCACCAGGGCCACCATGTGCAGCTGGAGGCATGACACTGTTGAACTGGTGTGTAGCTACTACATAGAGAGGGAGCCCTGAGTCTCACCATAGGCTGGGGACTCTGAAGAGCCTTGGGACAGGGCCTAAGCTAATAAGGGCCTTTGGAACAGGAATGGGAAAGCACCTCCTTTATGATGTTTGCTCAGAACATATTTGACAGTTCTTCTGTATGTAATGAAAGGAAGAGGGGATGGTTCAGAATGAGAGGGAGGAGCCCTCAAGGCTGTAAGTTCCAGCATCAAGGGGTAGAGCAGGTTTGTGCAGAGGTTGGGGGTGGTGACAGGGATCAACGCCCGAGCTGGCTCTTCACTGGTCTCTCCCCTTTCTGTAGCTCCTGCCCTAGATAAAGAATAAATCTGTCACTGGCTCTTTCAGATCAGGCTTCAGGGTTTTGAGGCACTGGCACCAGAATAGGTCCCCTCTGAGTCTCTCATCCGTTACCCACCCCCTCCCAACTCCATCTTAGTTCTTACGGGCTTGTGAATCTGAGGTATGATATGGAACTTGGGGTGATAATTCCCATGCCTTGGGAAGTAAGAGTTTCTGGGTAGGCCTTTGCAAGAAATGTGGGCTCACACTTCTAGGCACCCCCTTCTGAAATCACCTTCCAGACCAATGGCCTCCAGAGTCTTCAGCCTTCCTTTTGTTTTGCCCCACGCTTTTTGACCTGTCTCTGATCTCTTACTTTGTATTAGCTTACTATGCCTTACTAAGTCTCTCTGGAGAGTAAGGTTAGGACCAGTCTGCCAGATATGGGGGAGCGGGGAGGAATGAGTTCAATGCCCGAGTCCCCCTTTGCGTTCTTTTAGTGAGCCCTCTTCCCCCTAGATATCCAGGACCTGCCTGCTCCCCGGGATCCCTTCTTTTCAGAGTAAATGAACTGGCCTTCTTACTAGTCTCCCAGTGTCACCGCCGCTGCCTAAACTGTTACACATCCTGTTCCTAATCTATGACTTGCTCCCTTTTATTCCTATGATCACAGCCTCCTTGCCCATCTTCTCTCCTACCTACAAGCCCCACCTAGGAAAGCTGCTCTCTGCATTACAACGGACCCAGCCTCCCATATGCTAAACCGAGACTAACTGCCCAGGCTTTGTAGTCTGCTACTTTAGGGCTGCCTTCCCTCTCACACTAACTTTAGTTAAACACCTTGATTTTCCCCTTGGGCCCATCTTCTCCACTCTCTAGACTCGAGGGGACTGCAGATAAAGCCAGAACACAAGGATGGCTTGACCCACTGAAACATCTTGTCTTGGGACTTCATCTAAGCCCCCATCCCTCTTAGCCTGCTGAGTTCCTAGTGAATATTCCAGAGTGACTGTTTGCCCCAATTTCATCCTACCTCACAATCTCTTAAGATTTACCTCGTCTCCTGCAAATCTGAAAAGATCAAATACCTCAACTTCCTTCTGCTTCATTTACACTAACACTACTTCCATATTCATCTTGCCTTTCTCCCTTCCCTCCCTGCAGCCCCAGAAGAAGAGGGGGCCCTCTTGTTTGCTCTTTCATTTATCTTTCTTCATCATTGTCAGTCTCTTACGTAATTGATTTCATCCCCTCTTCACACACACACACCCCCGAAACCAAACAAACAAAAATAAAGCGTTACCACTGATACTTTGACCTCTGCTGACTTCCTTAGCTACCATTCTATTCATCTTAATCATTTCACTGTCATTCCCAGGAAAAGCACCATAACTCTTTATTCCTCACCACAAAGTCACCCCTTAACTCTCCTAATCTGGTTTCCTTCCTCTGCTTTTTTGTACCTAAAAGAACACAAATTACCTCATAAGCAAAACTTTCAGTGATCTTTTCTTTAGCTTTATTGCCTTTGACTTCCATAGGTTGTCCCTGTTGCATATCCTCTTTAAAATTTTTTTATGAAAGCAACACTAAAAAAGTTTCACTCTGACAAATTAAAGGAAATTTTAGGAGAAAATAATCGCCTATACTTTCAAACCCTAGACAATTGTTTCCCTTTTCTCATGTTCCATTCCTTTTCTGTTTGTATATTACACATACATGTATTTTATATAAGTGTAGACATTGTGTACTTATATTTTTAAATTCTGCAAAAATATTTTATCATAAATACTCTCTTTGTGTTACAGTCTTTCATATTTATCATTTTAGTGGCTTCATGAAATTACATCTATCAGCAGATTATATTTTATTCAACTATTCCCTTATTATTGGGCATTTAGGTGACTCCCAATTCTTCTATCCTTTGAATATCTTAATGCATATGGCTTTTTTCCTCTTTGTAATTCTGTTCCTAGGACAAGTTCCCAGGAGTGGGATTACCAGATCAAAGAGCATGAACATTTTTTATGGATCTTGATCTTCAAGAGGACTGCACAAATTTGAAATGCCACAATGACACATGAGTGTTCCGGTTCCCTTGTCGCTCTAGCATTGGACTGGATAAGAAATCTTATTGGATGGTTTAAACATTAATTTGTTAACTTCATGTCTTTGGCTACTCACGGGATTGAACACTCTCCCGTATGTTTACGATTTACATTTCCTCTTGTGTTAACTGTTCATATCTTTCTTCAACTGGCATCTTTGTGGTATTCTTATATGTTTAAATATCTTCTTTAACATACATACTAACCCGATATAAATATTTCTTCCGTTTATCGTGGTACTTTTTATTTTAGTTTCTCATTTTATGCCCCTGATTAAAAATTTTTCTCTTCTGACTTTTATCTCTGTCATCACTTCCTCTCTCTTTGCTGATTTCTCTTTATCTTTTACTCCCTAAAGTGAACAGAATTCCAAGTTCTGTCATAGTTAGAGCATTTGGAAGTTATTTAATCCTCTCTCCCATCTGGCTCTTGATTTTCTCTTGGAGAGAACATATATACATGTGAGTACAATTCAGTTGACTCATTATCCTTGAGAGTACCTCAGAAATCTTCTAGGGTCTGGGAGCCCTAGAGGACAAAACAAACCCAGAGGACAAAACAAACCCAGAGATATGACTTGCCTGTGACTTAACAAATTAGTGACAGAGCAGGAACTAAGGCTCAGGTCCCCTGAATCCCAGAGATCCTTCCATTACACCATGTTCTAGGCCGAACTTCCTCCCAAACTCCACTTCCATATCATCAATTGCCCGCTGGACAGTTTCACTTGGATTTTCCATTGTTATTTCCAACCCGAGGTGTAAAAACTAAACTCCCTGAACCAGTTTCCCTACCTGTTTTGCTTATATATGTTCATGGCGTATTCTTTCCTCAAGTCACCTAAGCTTGCAAACTCTCAGGCAACTCGAACTCTTCTTCCTCCCTGTTTCATGAGATTCTGCATTTCTTTCTTCATCATGTCAATTACAATTGGCCTTCCTTGATGAGCCCACCACTACCATGCTAATACTAGCTCTTGTCACTTTATCCTTAACTGACTGTCCCAGCCTCCTAACTGGCCTTCCTGACTTCCAGTCTCTCTTCACAGGAACGCATTCTATACAATGCATATTGCCAAATTCATTGGCCCCAACACTGATCTCACAGTTTTGCTTTATTACTCAAAACTCTTTCATGGGTCCCCCACGTCTACAGGACAAGGTGAAATTCTTCAGTTAGATATTCAAGAGGGCCTTTTCAGTCTTATTTTCCATTCTTCCTTAATACAAATGTCTCTTCTTCAGCTCATTTCATCTTCTCATTCTTTCTCCAAAGAAGACTTGTGTTTTCTCACCTCTGCACCTTTCTTCTTTTCTCCTCCTTGTCACAGAATACCTTCCCTTTCTTCTCCCACTGTCTTTTTCCTACTTTGTTTCCAAGGCCAGGCTTAAGTCCCACTTCCTCTCTGAGTCCCTCTCTGTAGACTCTCACCTTTCACCCAGTGAACTTTCTGATCACTCCTGTGGTTATTCTGATCTACATTAGTCATTTGGCACCTTTATTGTCTTTTGCTATTACTTTTTCTATTATATTGAATTGCTATTTACCCGTATTTTTCCATGTATAACATGCAGGTTTTTGCCCAGATTTTTTAGGGAAAAACAAGGATGTGCATTATACATGGGTAGTACCTGAAAAGCTTTGTATGTTTTTGTGTTTTGTAATTATGTGTTACATAAAATTTCTTGTACCATATGTTCAAAAATGCTAAAATTCCTTTATAATACAAAAAACCAAGTATCTAAATATAAATAAATTTAAAATTGAACTAAAAAATTAAAACAAAAGAGTTTTTTCCTGAAAGTTTGGGCCAAAAACATGGGTGCACATTGTACACAGGAGCACATTATACATGGCAAAATACAGTAACACTTTGTGTATGTTTGTTTGAGTTCCCACCTGTAAACCCCTTGGGTTACTGTGGTAGAAAGGAAAGAGCACAGGACTGAAAGTCAGAAGACACAAGTTTCAGCCCTGGTTATAAAGTGAGGCTCAAGTGTGCAACTTGAGCGAATCACTCAGACTTTCTGAGCCACAGTTTGATCATCTGTAAAACAAGGATCGTAATTTCAGCTTTAAATACTTCAGATTGTGGTGAGGCTCTGCAAATCTAGAGATTGAAGCAAATATAAATAGTTGTTATTTTGTCATCTCATTTGCTTAATAAATATGTGCTGAATGATTACGTGTCAGTAATTCAGTTTAATGTTTCTTCTCCTAGGTATATTCCCTCATTAAGGGGCCCTAGGGACTCCAAGATCTAGGGGCACTTTAGGAATAGTGAAGGTAGGGAGGGCATTAGAAAGATATTTTGAAGGAAAACAGGCCTTCTCAGGAGCTCTCACAACCCACTACACTGGCTGCTCACTACTTGGCTTACGTGTAAAGATAGCCTGGAAGTGAAGAGAAGGAGAAGGTAGTACATCTGAGCTTTCACTTTCCTCACATTTTCTACTTCTTCACCCCGCAGTTCCCAACTGATTAGGCTAAATGCTTCACCTGGACCTCTGTTCCCCTTCTTTGATGGGATGAAAGCCAACATTTTGGTGAAGGAGTTGATGAGAAGTAATAGAGAGAAGAAGCAATTGTAGTCAGATAACCAGACTTGGCTTTGAATCTTTGACCTGCTTCTGACTAGCCATGTGATCTCAAACAAGTTTCTTAATCTCTCTGGGATTCAGTTTCCTCAGTAGTAGATTGGGGATTGTAATGACTCTTTGGCAGGGCTGTTGTAAAGTGTCGATAGAGTAATACATGAAGAAACATCATTTATAGTCGTGCGTGGGAAGCCCTTTCCAACAGTTCTCAACTTTAGCATAGTGGGATGAGGAACTAGAATTCTAGATTGGATTTGGTTGCTGCTTACAAGTGAGAGTTAAGGTCATGACAGATAATGTACCTTATGTGTGAGAAGCAGAAGACTAAGAACAGTTTACTGCAAGGTGACCATAGTGATGGCTAGGGAGGGAACAGATTGGGACTCCAGCCTTGTATCAGGGGAGAAGAGAGTTTCAAAAAGAAGGACTTACATGAGTTATTTTTTGTAATCCCTCTGAACAAAAGAAAAAATGATTAAGAAAGCAAGCAATAATGTCAAATCCCTAAGAGAATTCAGGGAAGATGAGACACTCAGATAATGAAAAATACTTGATTTCCTGCCAACCTGCAGCTATGCATACAAAAGTTATTAGCCAATGACATTAACTAAAGGGGCTGATCTCAAATAGTTTTTGTAATCAAGATCTGTTCACATGCGTTTATACTCTTCTTTCCCTTTGAGTTAATAGGTGCCTCTACCTCTTTCCATAGATTTAAGAATAACCCATTGAGTGGGTTAATTGCTGAAACTTACAGAGCTTATATTCCCAGTATGAGTGGAGATGTGGCTTGCCACTAAAAGGAAGTGCAAAAATACTTGAGTGCAACCAAAAAGCGAGTCTGTCTATGATAGCACCTTGCTGTATATTTGATTGCCAGAGCTTATGTATTTAGGTCACAAAGTGGGAAGAAGGCAAATTATCCCTTCTGGAGTCAAACTAAATTATTAAAACATGGGAACTCTCCAAGAGAAGGAGAGAGATAAAATCTTTCTTGGGGCTGGCTGGTTATTACCGTAAATTTTGTACCACAGCTTGAGGCTCTAGTCCTGTTCTTTAGGTCTACTGTTGGAAAGAAGAAACCATCAGATGTACTTGGAAAACTTAAGAGCAAAATCAATGCATGCCCTCCTAGGGGACATGCTGCTGGCACCTGCTCATTTTGTGTATTTCTCATTGATATTTAATTTACTGTTTGTTGTAAGCCTCATTCTCTTCACTACCAATAAACCTTTACATCCAATGTGAATAAAACACTTATTTGTACCCACTCAGACTTACTGGATTCCTTTCCAGAGCATAGCCATTGATCGCTCTGGTTCTTTAAGGATTTTAGCTAGCTTGATTTTACAAGTTTTTGTCTTTGTTCATTTCTCTAATGCAGTTTCCCAAAGCACACGTTCCAGGATAGTAATAGGTGTTACTAAGTTTTTAAAGGATTGGGTTAAACAATGTTAAGGGGATTTCTTTACTACCGGATTTATCCAGAGCCTTTAACATCATAATGTCCATGGTGAACTTCTAAGTGGAAGGGGTTCTATATGTGATATCTACCAAACTTACTGCCATATACTAACCCTAACCCCGCCCAGTAGACCTCTGCTTAAATCTCATTGGCCAGAGGGAGATCAGATGGTCAATCTGAGCTATGTGTATGGGAAGTTGGGTTTATTGTGGCCCCAAACAAAGTTGGGGTTCTCTGAGTAAGGAAGACTGGGATAGTGGGTAACCATAACATAAAGACCACCACAAAGAAAATTAAAGAGTCACTATTTGTACATTGGTGTATACCCTTCAGATCCTTTCTTACGCGCAGACACAAGGGACATAGTAAACCCATTTTGATCAAATGCTGAATGGCCAAGAGTTAAAGTCAATATTCAACTGAAACTCAGGACAAAGTTAAATATTATTATACATCTTAGTGTGAATCCCTGGGATATGAGAATAAATCTAAAGTATTATATAAAAATAAGTGTTATTGCAACTTAAAATCTTCAGTAGTCATTTTTAAGAAATTTGACCTAACAGTGCAGCAACTATAACATCTCCACACTGTGAGCTGGTTGATTGTCCCTGTGCTCACTAGTTTGCACATTTGGCATATTAAAAAATGCTCACTTTTGCCCTGGCTAGTGTGGCTCAGTGGGTTGAGTGTTGGCCTGTGAATCAAAGGGTCACCAGTTCAATTCCCAGTCAGGGCACATGCCTGGGTTGTGGGCCAGGTCCTCAGTAGGGGGCATGTGAGAGGCAACCACACATAGATGTTTCTCTCCCTCCCCATCTCTAAAAATAAATAAATAAAATCTTTAAAAATTTTTTCACTTTCAGCTGAGGTCACTGGAAAAGAATTAGTCACGGTCTGCATAGAATTAGGTAACTAAAATTTAAATATAGTTCCTAAATATTATTCTAGTGTTGTTAGTACTAGTACATTAAACAGTTCTATAAGGATTAGAACTGAGATATAATTTAATCTTTATGGTTAAAGTTTTCATAAGCATTTGTTGGTTCAAAGAGGATATAGCATTCTTTCTGGAGTTATCTAGATAACACATTCTCCCTTAATATTCATATTACCTGTCAATCTACTTTTCTATTTAGTTAATTACTTGAAAGGTTTTAATTATTTTTGTACATGAAATAACAACTTTTAAAATTATCATTAATTATTAATTGTTACAATTATATATAATTGTGTATATATAAATGTGTATATATAGATATATATACAGGTACTTTGATAGAATTTCAACATATAAAGCACAGAAGTTTTTAACACCAAATTATATTTCGAATGCTTATCTATATTTGAAAGTATATTCAAATATTAATAATAAGTCCAAATAACATCTCCTGTTCATAATACTATGATTTTATGCTGATTAGATATCACAGTAAGGATGAAATCACATGATCATTGATCATATACAATTTCAGAGGTTACAGAAATGACAATGAGACTGTGAATAAACACATACATCCCCCCTCTCTAGCCAAAGACTGCCAAGAACATATCTGTAGTTGAACAAATTAAGTTATAGTATTCATTGCTGTGAGGGAGAACACATGTTACAAAGAACCATGAGGTATTTGAGTAAGAGGATATTAGGAAGAAACCACTTTAGGATTTAGGTTTTGTCGGGTGGTTTAGGGAAGGCTCTGTGGAGGTGAGGGTTCACTCTAGATTGGATGCTGTCAACAAGTGGGAGGCAATTCTCTGATTGGATAGCTCAATAAATCTTACTTACAGAAAGGGAAGAGGAGAAAGAGGATAAAGTTTTCATTGGTAAAGAAAGGGCAGTCATTGCTTTTGTTTGTGAGAAGGGATGCTAGGTAATTTGTGGGTGGCAAAGTAACCTTATTTTGCCTCCACTTAGACAAAATTATGAAGAGGCCTTGTTTTGTTTCACTGTATCATGGTGTCAGGGTTCCTAGTGTGAGGTTGGTATCTGTGATATGGTCGGTATCCAATTTACCAATCTCACAATATGAGAATAGCATGGCAGAGCTGTGCCAGGCCAGCTTCTGGATGTCAGTTGCTTCTGTGTCTCTCTCTGCCTCTCTCTCTTTACACACATACACATGTGAATGCACATGCACACACATACACAATCACTATTTTTTACAAAAACTAGGTAATTCTATGCGTTCTGTTTTTAAACTGTTTTTCTTTTTTAAATTATTTTTTAAAGATTTTATTTATTTTTAGAGAAGGGAAGGGAGGGAGAGAGGGAGAGAAATGTGTGGTTGCATCTTGCGCACCCCCTACTGGGGACCTAGCCTGCAACCCAGGCATGTGCTCTGACTGGGAATCGAATCAGTGACCCTTTGGTTTGCAGGCCAGCACTCAATCCACTGAGCCACACCAGCTAGGGCTAAACTCTGTTTTTTACTTAACAATTTATTTGCCAACACCTTTTCCTGTCAAAAATAGTAATTCTGTGAAGGGATTGAGGAGTACAGATTGGTAGTTACAAAAAATTCATGGGGACAGAAAGTACAGCATAGGGAATATAGTCAATGATATTGTAATAACTGTGTATGGTGCCAGGTGGGGACTGGAAATATCAGGAGGAACACTTTGTAAAGTATATGATTGTACACTTGAAACGAATACAAAATGATATTGAATGTGAACTGTAATTTTTTTTTTAAATTTTAGAAATAAAATGGAAAAGAAAAGAATGTTCAACACTGACTATTGTAGGAATAGGAAAATGCGCTACTATAGAAAAATAGATGTTTTTTCTTTTTTCAAAAAAATAAAAATTCTGCAACATTGCTTTCAATGTCTACATAGTACTCCACTGGATAAATGTACTTAACCTTCCCTACTGATGCACATTTAGATTGTTTCCAACATTTTGCTGCTGCACATCTGACAGAGCAAACTCTATTGGTTGAAAAGCAATTAGAGCCTGGATTCTGACATGGAATATTTCTTAGATCTGAAAGTGATCTTTTTATGCCCTGGATATAACATGGAGTCTGTAATGGAAGCTCTAACCCCCAGTGTGGCTGTATGGAGATGGGGCCTCTAAGGAAGTATAAAGGTTAGATGAGACCTTATGGGTGGAGCCCTGATCCTATAGGATAGTGTTCTTGTCAGAAAAAACACCAGAATATGAGCTCTCTTTCACACAATGAGGAAAGGCCATGTGAGGGCAGAGAGAGAAGGTGACAGTCTATGGGCCAAGAAGAGAGCTCTCACCAGCAACCAAATTTGCCAACAGCTTTACCTTGGATTTCTCAGACTCCAGAACTACGGGGAAATAAATTTCAGCTGTTCAAGCCACTTATTCTGCAGTACTTTCTTATACCAGCTTGAACAGACTAATACAGTGTTCATTGGCCAAGCTCTATGAATCTACCTGGGATTTATCTCATATATTTATATTTAACTATTATTATATATTATATAAGCATGTCTATTTTTATTTTTTATTTGTACACACATACCTGGGATTCATACACACGCACACGCACATACATTCTAATTTATATACAGGAGTTGGCAGAAGTAAGTTTATAGTTGTGAGTACATGAAACACAGACTTTATTCTTGTACTATTATTTATTAATTATCACATTATTTTCCATATTTTACCCATCCCTGTATTCTAATTAATTAGCAAACTCTCTCCTTTCACTTCTTAAACTTTTGAGGTATGGGTATAATCAATTACTCTCTCTTTTTCTCTTCTTTTATTATGAATACAAACATTTTAAGGTGATGAGTTTTCCTCTCGGTATCAGTTCAGAGTCAACTTATACATTTAAAAAAATAAATTATTTTGGAATAATTTTATATTTACAGAAAAGCTGCTAAGATGATACAGGGTTCCCACATACCCCTCACTCAGTTTCCCCTAATGTCAACATCTTCTATAACCACTGTACATTTGTGAAAACTAAGAAATTGAGCCCTGACTGGGTGGCCCATTTGGATGAAGAGTCATCCCATACACCAAAAGGTTGCAGAGTCTATCCCTGGTCAGGGCACGTATGGGAGGCAACTGATCGATGGTTCTCTTTCACATAGATGGCTCTCGCTCTCTCTCTCTCTCTCCCCCCCCCTTCCTCTCTTTCTAAAATCAACAAACATATCATCAGGTGAAGACTTTTAAAAAACTAAGAACTTGACATTGGTACATTACTACTAAAGAAACTCTGCCCTTTACCGGGATTTCACCAGTTTTTCTATCAACATCCAGGATACCACATTGCCTTTAGTCATCATGTCTCTGTAACTCTCCTTTTGTGTGTGGCAGTTTCTTCATCTTTTCTTATTTCCATGATTCCAGTGATTTTGAGGAGGACTGCTTAGGTATTTTGTAAAATGTTCCTCAACTTGGGCTTTTCTGATGTTTTGCTCATAGACCAGGCTTATGAGTTTGGAGAATACCAACGAAGTGAGGTGCCCTTCTCATTATGTGATATCAACATGGCTTATTGCTTGTGATGTTAACCTTGATTGGTTGGTTTAGGTTGTGTTTGCCTGGTTTTTCCACTGTAAGCTTACTGCTTTTCCCTTTCTACACTCTTCTTTGGAATTGAGTTGCTAAGTCTAGTCCACGCTTAGAGGTGGGGAGAGGATCAA
This sequence comes from Pteronotus mesoamericanus, assembly GCF_021234165.1. Classification (NCBI taxonomy): domain Eukaryota; kingdom Metazoa; phylum Chordata; class Mammalia; order Chiroptera; family Mormoopidae; genus Pteronotus; species Pteronotus mesoamericanus. Next base: position 4,490,711 of record NW_026555108.1, on the reverse strand, counting down.
GCTCCACCTACTGGAGGGGAGAGTATCTACATACATTATTTATAATTCTGTAAGAAAGACTTGTCTTTTTATCACCATTTATTCATTTCTTTGATCATTTACTTATTTCAGTATGGACTCATGTATATTTATTTTATTCTTTGAATAATAATCCAATATTACGTTATTTATCTTGTTGCTCAAATTGTTCCTGATTTGGCTTTTGAGAGATTTTCCTGGTTGTTCTTGTGTGTCCCTTTGACATGTGCCCTTCCTTTTGATTTTTGAGCACTTCCTTGCTGTAATTCCATTTTCTTTGTTTCCCTTAACATATTCTATTATTGCCACTAAATTTCTTTTCTAAGCCTGTTTGTCAGGAGAAGATTTTTAATTCCTATCCACCTGGGGACTCTAATTCTATATTTACTATATATTTCTAAGTTTACTGTACTATGTACTATAGTATGTCAAATTTCTGCCTTTTCAGTTACTAACAGCATTTTGTATTCAAATACACAAATAATAAATGTGAATGATTCATGTGCGCTTGAAAAGAAAGTGTAATTCTTTGTCTTATTCATTATGTTTTTTTATCACTTGACAGCCTAATCTACATTAGTTATTGTATTATTCAGCTCCATACTTTTAAAAATCAATTTTTTACTTGATCTGTCACATTCTGATAGCAGAGCATTAAGGTCTCCAATCACATTATACAGCAGACCTTTTGGAATACATCACAAAGCATGCATCCTGAGACCATGTGATTTCCATCCACAAATGCAGTAAAGATGTAACTGAAGATTTCAAGCTTCTCTTTCACACCCTTCATGCAGTTAACCCTGAGTGGAGGGTGCCAAAACCAAATTTACATTTTCACACAGTTTAGATCATTCACTAGCTAAGTCATTTGTCTTAGCAGAATTAGAAATTGTCCACATGTCATGGACCTTCTGGATTCATTCATTCAACCATTAAGCAGCCACAATGAGCCAGGCACTGGGCTAAACGGGCTAGGACACAGAGATGAGTGAGGCACTCATAGCCCCTGTGCTTGTTGGGCTTCAGTGTAGTGATAGTTGAAGCTACATGAAATCTATAAATTCCAAAGTTCTACTCTGTGTTTAATTTTTCCTCAAACTTCTTTTCAAGATTTTATTTATTTATTTTTAGAGAGAAGGGAAGGGAGGGAGAAAGAGGGAGAGAAATATCAATGTGAAAGAGAAACATCAATCAGTTGCTTTTTGCATACCCCCAACTGGGGACCTGGCCCACAACCCAGGAATGTGTCCTCATTGGGGATCGAACTGGTAACCTTTCAGTTTGCAGGACGATGCCCAATCCACTGAGCCACACCAGCCAAGGCTCCTCAAACTTTCTTTTTTCAGTCTTTCATTTATGTAGTTTTATGCTATTTCATTTAGCTTATTAGACTTTCATTGAATAGCATACTTTTGATTCATATGCCCTTACATTATCTCTTTAGCGCCTTTCTTCTATGAAATCCTTTCTTTCTTTCCTGGAAATATACACATATTAAGTGGCTCTCACATGCCAGGCACTGCTTTAAACACTTGGAATGTTGTGACAAGTAAGATATAGTTTTTATTCTCAAGAAGCTCTCAAACATGTAGAAGAAAATAATTACTCCATAATATAATATGTTAAGTACCATAGCAGAGCCAACAAAAGATTATGAAAGAATGGAGTAAGGATTTGTTAATTCTGCCTGGTGAAGGCTTCACTTGAGAAGGTGATATTTCATGTGTCCTTAAAATGAATAGGCTTTACCATGTAGAGAAAACACATTTCAAAGACCAAAAAAAAAAAAAAAAGTGAAAATGTTCAGAAAACATGAAGTAGTCCAGTGTACTACTTATGGTAAGGAGTGAACAGAGATTAATAGGGCTAGAGAAGGGATTTTGCTGGCCTTTATGATGTATGGGGAGGCATTGAACTGTCTGGCTGATAGCCTGGATCCAAAGACAGTGACTAAGTACAGCTCTTCCCTCTGTAGGGCAGCCTTCTGGTTACCACTCAAGTGCTCTGCTCACTTTCTGCCCCCATGATCACCTCAGATGGACCCCTGGTCATTTGGTCCCCTAGAGTCGCCATTCTGGCTACTCTTTGGAAAAAATTCCTTCCTGTCTTCACATTCTATGATTAAGTCCTACTGATTAGTTCCCTTGATGATCACCATGTATAAAGTTACTGTAACACCCAGAGTGTGGAACAAAACCTTAGAGTATCTTAAAAATATTCAGAAGGAGAAGGAGGAAGAGGCAGGACAAGAGATTGCATTGTAGGGGAGAGGGTGAGGGTGGGGAGGAAAGACATGGGGTAATGGATTTTTGAGGAGTAAGTGAGTGATGCTAATAAGAAATCAAGGGACTTCTGCTCAAGATGGCGGTATAAGTAAATGCAGTACTCACATCCTCCCACAACCATATCAAAATCACAACTAAACTACAGAACAACCATCATCCAGAATCACCTGAAATCTAGCTGAACAGAAATCCTACAACTAAGGATATAAAGAAGAAGTCACATGGATACCGGTAGGAGGGGCAGAAACGCTTGAAGGGAGGTTCCACACTAATGTGTTGCAGAAAAAGTCAGGAGGGATATCTCAGCTGTGGAGGTCTGCCCCTGAGGAGCAAGGGGTCCTGGCCCCACACCAGGCACAGGCACCCCTCCCTGGGTTCCAGTGCCAGAAAAAGAAGTCCCTATAACTTCTGGCTGTAAAAACCAGTAGGGATTGAGGTTGAAGAAGACGGAAACTCCTGGAGTCCCTGTCAGTTCCTCTTAAAGGGCCCATGCATACACTTACTCAGACTTACTCCCTCTGAGCTCTAGCACCGGGGCTGCAGCTTGAAAGGCACCAGGGACATATTAGGAGGGACTGAAGTGTCCTGCATCAGGGCAAGGGTGGGAGGGGACATCTTTCTCCCAGATAGAAGTGCTGGCAGAGGCCAGTGTTGCTTTGATGAACCCTCCTTCCACAGAGGTGGCAAGTGGGCGCCATGTCTGAGTCTCCATCAACCAGACTATCACTGTTTGCCCAGCCCTGTGGTGCTTCCCTGAGATCTCTTCCCACCCAGCGTGTAAGCCCACCCAAGCTGTTTCCAATTCCTTTACCGTGTGACTGGCCTCTCTTGGCTCATGCTTCAGACTTTCCTAATATCTCTCAAACAAGCAGCATCTGGCCACGGCATGCCCTGTACCTCTCACTAAGTGGCTCCAGGCCCAGCACTAGCAGCAGCTGGCTGTGTTTCATAACTTTCTTTGGAAAAATATCTATTCAGGTCCTCAATTTTTAAATTGAATTATTATTATTATTATTTTTTTGCTATTGAGTTGTATGAGTTTCTAGATAGTCTTTTAACTTTTGTTCCTTTCTGAGGTTTTTTTTTTCTTTTATTTTAAAATTTTTCTTCTTCATGTTTTTTGGGTCTTTTGTTGATTGCCTTGTGAAAGGGACATCTGTGGGGTGGGAGGAGGTAGATGAGGGTAAAGGAGGGGTAAATGGTGATGGAAGGAGACTTGGCTTGAGGTTGGGAACACACGAAACAATGCACAGATGATGTATTATAGAAATGTACACCTGAAACCTATATAATTTATTAACCAATGTTACCTCAATAAGCTGAATACAAATAAGAAATAGAAGAGACATCTATGTTTTTATTTACTCTTCAAAAATTCTCAGAATAGAGCTTTAACAAATTTTTAAACAAAGCTTAGTAAACATTTAAAATATAAAGTAGATCCCCATTAGGAGGATCCCAGGAAGGTAGCAAATACCTTAGGATTCTGGTGCTAGAAGACCATCATGAGGGCAAAGTGACCTACATGAAATACCCCTGCCAACTGAAAAGAAGCCCTGAGTAAGATGTCTTTGATCTATCCAAAAGGCCTGTTTGTTAGCTTAGTGATGTGGACATGAAGTAAGCTTTTGTATTTGGAGACAGCTGGTTATCTCAGAAAAACTTGTGCATGAATGTTTGTAGAGGCATTATTCATAATAGCCAAAAAGTGGAAACAACCCCCAAAGCCATCAACTTGTGAATGAATAAAAGTGTGATGTATACACACAATGGAATATTATTCAGCTATAAAAATAAATGAAATCTGATACATGCTACAACATGGATGAACCTGGAAAACATGCTAAGAGAAAGAAGCCAGTCATAAAAGATCACCTATTCTACGATTCTATTTATATGACATGTCAAGAATTGGCAAATCCAAAGAGACAGAAAGTGGATTAATTGTTGCCGGGGTCTGGGGGACATGAGGGAATGGGAAATGACTGGTAACGTGAACTGGGTTTCTTTTGGGGGAGTCCTGAAGAAATGCTCTAAAATTACCATATTTTGCTGAGTATAATGTGCACACTCACATTTTTAGCCCAAACTTTTGGGGAGAAACTATTTTGTGTTAACTTTTTAATTCAATTTTGTATTTATTTATATTTAGATACTTGCTTTTTGTACAATAAAGGAATTTCAGCATTTATTTTTGAACATATGATATCGTTATTGCTTTCTAGAGTTACACTTTTAACACATAAGCATAAATTAAAGAATTAAAAACATTTATATAAGCTCTGGCTGGTGTGACTCAGTGGATTGAGCACCAGCCTGCAAACCAAAGAGTCGCCAGTTCGAGTCTCAGTCAGGGCACATGCCTCGGTTGTGGGCCAGGTCCCCAGTAAGGGGCATGTGAGAGGCAACCACACATGGATGTTTCTCTCTCTCTTTTTCTCCCTCCCTTCCCCTATCTCTAAAAATAAAAAAATAAAATCTTAAAAAAAGAGAAGTTACTTTTATAAAAACATTTCTATAGATACGGAATTAGTACTACCCATGTATAATGCGCATCCTTATTTTCCCCGAAAAATTTGGCCAAAAAAGGGAACTTTTTACATGGCAAAATATGGTAGACAGTGGTTGCGGTTGCACAACACTGTGACTATACTAAATACTACTGAATTTTACACTTTAAAAGAGTTTACATTTATGGTATGCAAAATAGATCTCAATTTTTAAAGTGTGTTAAGACAGCAACAACAATAGCAACTGGAGTGGTGGCTACTCCGGCTGCTTCATTTGAGCCGTCCAGGCCCTGGGGCGTTGAGCTCAGTCAGGAAAGCCAGTAGGGAGACTGGCAGGGAGCATGCCTGTCTGGGTATGAGGGGCCTCAGGGTGTCTCCAGATGAGGAATGACTCAGTGGAGCTCCTCGGGGCAGCAAGTACAAGGGCTCTGTGGTAAGGAAGGAATTCCTGATGCTGTGCCCAACCACACATAGCCTTCCTTCATCTCCCTTTTTCCCCTTTTTTGTAGTAGCAAATGAGTGTCTTCTTCCAGGCAGTCTCTTTTTGTTTTTGTATTTTTTTAATTTATTTTTTAATTTTTTTAGAAAGAGGGGAAGGGAGAAAAAGACACATGGGTGTGAGAGAGAGGAACCTCGATTGGCTGCCTTCCCCATGCGCTCTGACTGCAGACCCAGCCCGCAATCCAGGCATGTGCCCGGACCAGGAATCCAGTCACTGACCTTTCCCTTTGAGGGAAGACATCCCACGCACTGACCCACACCAGCAAGGGCTCAGGAACTCTCTCTTGGACACACAGTCCCTTCAATCACAAGAAAAGCAGCTCCTGGGTCTCTGAGAGGCCATACTTGGCCTTGTGCTGGTCAAACAGTTTCTTCAGGGCCTCCTTATAGAGTGTGTGGTACTTGTCCACCACCTCCTGGCTTGGGTCCTTGATCTTGGGCACTGGCATAGGTTCCCCGACTGCCAAGGGAAATGCAAAGGAGAAAGGGCAAATGTTAGAATCTTGTGTTCCGTTAACCTCCTTCTTTTTTCTTTCCCCAGGGCCTGATCCTCTCGCATCCAAAACCAACTCCCAGCATCTCCCCTCCTGCTTGCCTTCTTCTTTGGTGGGGGTGGGGTGGGCAGGGCTGAGGTGGAAGCTCAGAAAGAGCTGAGGTGGCCTTGGGCTGAAAGCAGCACTCACCCACAGTGCTGATAGGCAGCGGGTATGGCAGGAGCCCAACAGAGCCTCTACGGAAACCTCGGCCATAGAAGACACAAAAATAGAATCCAAACACACGGCGGAACCAGCTCTGGAACTTAAACATCCTGCTGTCTTTATGGAACACCGCCTGATTGAATACGTCAGTTTCTCCAAAAGTGAAGGTAGGGACCAGATGAGCCCTGTAAGAAAGCCCCGAGTTGTTTCCCACACACAGGCCACAATGGGAACCACCCAGGAAGAACATGTGTTCATGGCCAAGACCCCATCCATTATGAAATCCCTGTGGCATAAAGAATTTCTTCTTGCACTAAACAGAGCTCCCATATTTCATGTCTCTTGCCCTGAAAATTTCAAAGCCAGTAAAAGTGCCCTCCCTGGGTCAGGATCCCCAGGACAAGATATGGGGGTGCAGTGAAGGAACAAGAGTTAGGGCAGGGATCCCCAGAGACCCACAGCTTCCAGGAAGTGTCAGGGAAAGGAATAGCTGACTCTGTTCCTACTAGTAGGAAGCAAGGAGATGATGATAATTTTGCATGGATGTGTCTGTATGATACGACCCTCACCCACAGGGACTATGAGTGAGGTATTCTGTCCTTGGGCCTTGGGATTAGTACAGCAAAAAGTTGTTTCCCTCTCAGGCCACGGGGATCTACCCTGACAGGGCCCTAGATAGGGAATCGGGCTCCTTATGGCTTCCTGTGAGAGTTACTAGTAAGGATCTCCCAACACTCCGATGTATGTGACCTTACTGATTCCCCGCAGTGGACACAGTGGATGACATGGGGGCAGGGTGTGGGGGGGTCCTCTTCTCATCTTCCAGGCTCAGGCAGTCAGTGAGTGGCAGGACCCAGAGCAGACCCCAGGACCCCTTCGACTCCTTCCTCTGTGCTCTGCATTCTCTCCCCCTACATTTGCTCCAAACTCATCTACAGACCACTCAGGCAAGTCCTCAGAGGAAATGCTTCCCTCTTTTCTGAGTCTGCAGTAGGACAATTGTCCCTGTGTCCAGCGAGCCGGCCTGCTAACCCAATGGGACAGCCCACAGCTCCAGCCTTGGCCTCCTGTTCCTTACCTCCTCTCTTTACACCGAAAGTTGTAGTGGCTAACTGTGTGCCAGGCACATGGTAGGTGTTTTATGCACATAAATTCATTAAAACCCCACCATAACCCAATGAAGTGGGTGCAATTATTAGTAGGCACATTATAAAGATGAACACATGAAGCCTCAGGATGCTTGAGGAACCTGTCCTAGAGCACATGGTAAGTCAGGGAGCAAGGATTTTAAATCAGGCCCCGACTCTAGATCCCAGTGCATACTGACCGTGTTGTACTGCCTCTTGCACTTAACATTCACAGACAGATGTAGATGCTGAAGCTGATAGAGATAACGTAGGAGTCCTCTATATGCTAGGGCAGTTCTAGCCAAATCCCCTGATAATGAATCTGGGTTTGTGGTTTGGCTTGCTGGGAACTGGTCTAGTTAGCTCAGAAGGATCAGATAACATAAACTTTTTTGAAATTCTATGGTCATCTCCCCTAGTCACTAGCTGGTTCAATAAGGGCAAGAGTCACGTCTGATTTATCTTGGCATCGCCTACCAGGGCATGAGGCTCAGAGAAGGCCACCCACTCCTTCCCTGGGAAGAACACCTACCCATGCTGGAGGGCAGTGCGCACAAACCCCTTGTGCTTCTGGAAGATGAGGGTGGTGGTGTTGGGCACGCTTTGCAGGGCCTCGCCCACCCCTCCGATTACAATACCCACGAGATTGCCAGTGCCGCAGCTCAGCAGGTAGTTGATGGCTGGCTGACTCACAGAGCAAACACCTGAAAAGAATCAAGGAGCAGAGACAGGAGTAAAATGATCAGGAGAGGAGAAAGGGCTGAGAGGGAATGCCCTCTGCTCTATTTCTCACTGGCTTATTTGTGTGTCCTCGGTTTCCATGGGTTCCAGGAGAAGAGGGAATGAGCTGGGGCAAAGGGTGTGGAGAAGAGAAGGCTTTGGGCAAACACAACGCATTTGACTTTGAGACAGTATCTCCACTTTGCAGGAGGCACTGGATCAAAAGTACAGCAGGAAGGTTTTCAGTGGGATAACCAGGAGGACTTTCTGAATTCCAGCTATAATACTCTCCCCTTTTCTTTTCCTTTATTGCCTTTAATCTCCTGCCACAGAAGTACCTTTGGCCATGAGGTATTCCCTAATCAAGGGGATCCTGAAGAAATAGGACAGCGTGGCCAAGTAGGGTGTAATGCCTGGGAAGATCTTCGAGAAGCCTGTGGCCTCAGTGCAGAAGTTGCAGAAGGCACCATAGGTCAAGATGCCGTGCGGGTGAACCCCCATGATGTAGTTGTGCTCAGGTGACAAGTCTTTAGTCTTCACAATCTGCAGCCATGGAAAGAAATGGCAGAGGAGGTGGAATGAGACCACATGGACAAGCAAAGGTGGAGACAGTAGAGGCATCAGGGCGCTCTCTAAAGCAGGGCTTTTCCACAGGTAGGCCATGAGTGGCTGAGGCATGATCTCCTTGGCCCCTGGGAAACCACATAGAATCTGGGGCAGCTGAGTTCCCGGGTCTCTTGCCTATGGCTGCAATGAGCCTCAGCCATTTATGTCAGTGCACTTCGTGAATGACATCATTTTCTCAGAGCACTCTTAAGTGGAAAAGGCCAGCAAGCTCTGATCTCAAAATCAGGGCAGGGTTTGTTGTCTGCTCCAAAGTGTACTCGGAGGACTCGCACAGCGGTATATTTCTAGAATCTCTTCCTGGTATCTTCTCCCCACCCCGAACCCCATTTCAGTGCACACCTAAGCAACTTTTATTGAACTTTGAAAGCCCTGCTTGGATAAATCGGAGGGAAAGCTGGGGAGCGAGACCGCACAACCCAGCTGTTCAGTGCAGGAAAAGGAAGCTTCAAAACCTCTGGAGGTAAAAACCTGTGGGGGTTGCAGCGACAGGAGAAACTCCCAGCCTCACAGGAGAGTCGGTTGGAGAGACCCGCAGGATCCTAGAATGTACAAAAACCCACCCACCTAGTCACATTTGCTTGTGGGTAGTCAGGGAAGTGATTGAAAACCAGCCGAGAGCCAAGCAAGTGACATTGTTCCCTCTTGGACCCCTCCACCACACACAGCATTGCAAGGCAGAGACCTGGGTTGCCCTGACCTGGTGAATACCTAGGGCTCTGCCCCTTCCAACGATTTCCAAGGCACCCCGAGACAAAGAAATATGGCCCAAATGAAAGAACAAATCAAAGCTCCAAAAATACAACTAAGCTATGAACAGATAGCCAACCTATCAGATGCACAGTTCAAAACACTGGTGATCTGGATGCTCACTGAATTGGTTATGTATGGTCGCAAAATGGAGGGAAAAGTGAAGGCTATACAAAGTGAACTAAAGAAAAATACACAGGGAACCAACAGTAAAGGGAAGGAAACCAGGACTCAAATCAATGACTGGGAGCAGAAGGAAGAGATAAACATTTGACCAGAACAGAATGAAGAAACAAGAATTAAAAAAAAAAAATGAGGAGAGGCTTAAGAACCTCGAGGACAACTTTAAATGTTCCAACATCCAAATCATAAGGGTGCCAGAAGGAGAAGAGGAAGAGCAAGAAATTGAAAACTTCCTTGAAAAAATAATGAAGGAGAATGTCCCCAATCTGGCCAAGGAAATAGACTTCCAGGAAGTCCAGGAAGCTCAGAGAGTCCCAAAGAAGTTGGACTCAAGGATGCACACACCAAGGCACATCATAATTAAGTCACCCAAGCTTAAAGAGAAGGAGAGAATCTTAAAAGCAGCAAGAGAAAAGGAGACAGTTCCCTACAAAGGAGTTCCCATAAGACTAGCGGCTGATTTCTCCAAAGAAACCTTGCAGGCAAGAAGGGGCTGGCAAGAAGTATTCAATGTCATGAAAAGCAAGAACCTACATCCAAAATTACTCTCTCCAGCAAAGCTATCATTTAGAATGGAAGGGCAGATAAAGTGCTTCCCAGATATGGTCAAGTTAAAGGAGTTCATCATCACCAAGCTCTTATTATATGAAATGTTAAAGGAACTTATCTAAGAAAAGGAAGATTAAACACTAAGAACAGTAAAACAGAGGGAAGCAGGAGGGGGAAGAATGGGGGAGAAGGTACAGGGAATAAAAAGCATAAATGGTAGGTACAAAATAAGCAGTGGGAGATTAAGAATAGTATAGAAAATGGAGAAGCCAAAGAACTCATATGTACACCATGGACATGAACTAAGGGAGGGGAATGCTGGGGGGTGGGATGGTGTAGGGTGGAGGGGGATAAAGGGGAATAAAGAGGAGGGAAAAAATAGAACAATTGTAATAGCATAATCAATAAAATATGTTTTAAAAATATGTATATTTTTAAAAAGCCCCACTTGGTTATCACCATGTCCGTGGAGCCTTTCCTTACCCATCAGCTGAACTAGTTGTATATCCTGCACCAAACTGTAAATGCAGGGCCTGGCACAAATAACGCCCTTTTTTTGTTACAAAATCTTTTATTACAAAATCATAAGCATGTCATCCTGTAACATAACAATATCACGTTCAAGCACACCTTATGACATTTTAGGTGAAATGTTCAAATTAAAACTATGAATTATTACACCCGTATTATTACCCTACCAACCACACTCAAGCAGGCCTTCTGTTGGAACCTGTGTACACTTGTCTGTCCTCCCCATTAGATGTGAGCTCTTTGATGGCAGAGCATGGTATTCTACTCACTTCTCTGTACCCCAAACATGAGGCACAGAATAGACTTTTAATCAGTGTTTGTTGAACTGAACTGAACTGCACTTGTGTTTGTGCCTATGTCGTCTGGTAGGTCATGCCAAGAGCATCCAAAGTGTCCTAGCAGAGTAATGGGTGCCCAGGAGCAATTCTGGATCATAAAGTATGTCTAGCCTGCATTGAGACTTGTCTGGGATGTTTGTTACCCTTATGGACAACCCAAGTCATTGGGCACAAATGCCTAGTATTTGGGGAACTGTGAGGGACTTTAGAGAAGAGACACTTACAGTGATGGGGAAATAGTCCCTGATATGGGTCCAGATATACCAGTTCCTTACCCAGGCAGATCGCCGTCCTCCTGAGAAGAGAATAGCAGTAAGGATAGTGTCTGTGGGGGCCAACCCTACCTCTCCCGCTCACCCAGGGCTTCCCTGCCAGTGTAGAGGGACCATAGCTCTGCTAGAGAGCGGGAAAAGGAAGAGACCTCAGGATGGTCCTAGCTGGCCTAGCTCCTGTGGCTCTGAGAACTTGGATGAGAGACCCATGGCATGGTGAGCAGGACTTCCTAGCTACAGGTTAAGATGGAACACTCTTAGGTCCTGTTCTTTCTAGGTCCGTGAGTCTTACCTTGGTCTGGGGTCCTCCAGTCCAGCACATACCAGACAAAGTAAAGGGTTGGTAGCAGCCACAACGATGTAAACAGCAGGTAAATGAAGAATGGATTCACGATCCAAACTGATGAGGGAGCAGGGCAGACCAAATTTGTGCTGCCAGCAGGACTTGACCATGTCCAGCCCTATTAAGAGCCCTCCAAACTACCCAAGCCTCTAGTCCTGGTTTTCTGCACAATTCAGCTTCTTCCCATCCACTACCCATGTCTACTTGTCCTTCAGACATTTCCTCTATCATCTACCATACACCAGCCCCATTTCTCCGCTTACCTGTCACCACTGTCCACCTGCCTCCCTGCCTACCCACCATCCCTCTATTCCTGCTCCCTGCCATCATCTGGTTCCTCTTGTCTTCCTCCTATCCACCATCCCTGAACCTTGGTAAACCACTAGCCCACCCTCCCTTGCCCATATACTGTCTGTAAATCCCCTAACCCTACCCTCACAGCATCTGTATCCCTGTGCCATTCTTGTCCTCTTGCCCCTCACCATTACTTCCATTGTCCCTGTCTCCCTGCTACACCACCCATGCCTCCTAGAGGGGGAAACTATGGTTCAAACACAGGCTGTATTTTTCTAAGTCTGTAATGCTAATCCTTCCTCTGTCTTACTCCCTATGTTTCCTTATGATCATGAACCTATCATGCCTATTCCCCGGGCCTCATTTCCCCTCTCCAGACAGTGAGGCTGAGCAGATGACTGAAATGAGCTAGAGCTACTTATCTCCATCATGCCCCTGTTTTATCCCCCTGCCTGTCCTTACTGTCCCCTGGGACTCTAGCTCTTCCTTCCCCAAGGCACTCAGGGAACTTGAGATTCCTTGCCTGTACTCTGTAGTACCATCTAAAGCAATGAAAGACTAGAGGTGAAACTTCTCCTGAGCTTACAGATCACCCCAGCTCTGACCTGGGCCCCTGACTCTGGCTTCTTGCCATGCACACTTCAGTCGGTACTCACATATGATAACGTAGCACAAGGGCCAGTACAGGATCAAGAGACTCTGTATGTGCTTAGGCTGCTTAAAATAAGGCATGCTGTCCAGGAGACTGCCCAGGAGACTGACAGAGACGAAGATCCCTGAACAGTGTTCCAACCACAGGTGCTGCCAGCCTCCTCTGGAAGTGCACTCAGTGGTGACTAGGAGGCTTTTCATCTGTTCTCTTCCCTTCTTGTCCTGTACCACACCTCCCACCCACTTCAGGGGCAGGCTCTGGAGTCCTGAGGACTGCCTCATCAGGTCTGAGCTGTCCCCTTTGACTCTCCATTCTGGGGTTATTGGGACATCGGGATGTAAAAAGTTGACAAGGACTATCATCTAATCCTGGTGACCCAGAGATCCAGAATAGAGGCTCTCACAGGCCACTCTGAGAGTACAGGCTTTGTGACCTCAGGGAGACAGCTGGTGGGAAGGGAGCTCTGGAGGTTTGTCCGGGTTGGGGTGCCCCTGGAGACAGGTATCTTCTGTCACAGAACGTTGACCTGAGGCAGTTGGGCTGGAGGCTGTTCTGTTCTTTTAATTTGCTATTAAAAATTTATACACACACACACACACACACACACACACACACACACACACACAACTAGAGAAAGCAACACATTTTCACCTTTGTGTTCATCTGCAAGCTATTAATATTGCTCCATACTTGTTTCATCTGTCTCCCCACTGTATTTTTTTCCCTTGGAGTGTTTTTAAGCAATTCTAAGACATGTCATTTCACTCCTAAATGCCTCACTATGTAACAACAAAAATATGGATTTTTCTTCCATAACAACAATGCCACTATCACCCTTAACAAGTTTACTAAATCTCTAATAACATCTGATAGGCAGTCCATATTCAAATATCTCTCTTTTTAAAAGATTTTATTTATTTATTTATTTTAGACAGAGGGAAAGGGGGAGAGAAAGAGAGGGAGAAAAACATCAATGTGTGGTTACCTCTTGTCAGCTCCCTACTGGGGACCTAACCCGCAATCCAGGCATGTGCCCAACGGGGAACCGAACTGGCAACCTTTTGGTTCGCAGGCCAGTGCTCAATCCACTGAGCCACTCCGGCCAGGGCTCAAATACCTCTTTATTGTTGGTTAATTTGAATCAGGATCTAAACAAGATCCATTGGTTATATTAGTATGCTATGTCTCTTAAGTCTCTCTCTAATTTTTTATTGTAAAATGAAACCCAGATATAGAAAACTGCCTAAAACAAATATATAGCTTAATGAATTGTTATAAGAGAAACACCTTGCAGCCACCACTAGGTCAAGAAATAAAGCTTTCCCACTCACCCGAGAAGCCTTTCCATGTGCCCCATTTCAATCACAACCCTCTTCCTCCTCCCAAACTAACCATCACCCTGCATTATCCTGACATTTAGAGTAATTTTTCCCTGGCCTTTCTATTATTACCCAAAAGTACTTCTCTAATGACTATGGTTTAGTCTTGCCCATGAAAAAAATTGAGATGTCTCTTGAATTTTCTCTTTTTTAAACTTTTTACTTTGGGATAATTTTAGATGCATGAGAGGGTTGCAAAGATAATACGGAGAGGTCCCTATATCCTTCACCTAACTTCCCCTTGTTAACATCTTAAATAACCATGGTAGAGCTGTCAGAGCTAAGAAACTAATTCCAGCACATTACTGTTCACTCCAGACTTGATTCAAATTGCACTAGTTTTCCCTACTAATATCCATTAACTGTTCCAGGGTTCCATCGGGTCCCACATTGTATTCAGACAGCGTGTCTCCTTAGTCTCCTCCAATCTGCAACAGTTCCTTGGTCTTTCCTTGTGTTTTCTGACCGTGACACTTTGGAAGAATTTACTTTAATGCACAGGTTCCTCCTCAATCCCTTTCCTTTTCTGATGACTTACCTGTTGGAGAACCCGTGGCATTTGACCTGGAGCCTTTCGCACAGCCTAGACTGCATGCTTATGGCGCATTTCAGCAAGTTCCTCAGTAGTATTTCCAATAGGTTGGCAGTTGGGTTCAAAGATTGGATCAGACCCAGGTTTCAGCACTTTGGTAAGACCTTTATTGGTTTTTAAAACAGAACAATTCCCCTTCCTACCCTCTTTTGTTCACCATGCCAATGACCTGCTGAAGAATGTTCTCACTTGGAGTAAGCCAGTCTTCCTGGCTTCAGCACCAGCTCTCATGAGCAAGGGTGAGAGTGGGGAACCTGGTTCATAGTTGAGTCCCAAATACAGGCCAAAGTGGGAGGGAGAAACAAAGCCCATTCCTCTCTCTCTCTGACTCCTGTCTCTTATCTTGTTGTAACTTTACGCTCCCTGAAGCATGTTGGGTTGTGGGAGCTATTTTCTGTTTTTGTTTTTGGTGGTGTTTTTTGGGTTGTTTGCTTTTGCTTTTCACACCCGAAGACTGCATGCCTTAAAAGGACATGGACCACATCTTATTGTCAGTGCACTTGCTCCTAATGCCTAGAAAATCCTAGGCCCTCAGTAAGTGAGAATCTTAGTTTGAGGTCAGTGAACAGGATGGTTTCTTATGGGTAATGAGATTATAGGAGTCCTATGAAGGAGTGTGTCCCAGAGACTTGAATAGGGGACAAGAGGACGCACAGAAATAGAGGGAAAGGGGCACATTGTGAAAGAGGAGAAGATGAATGAGAGAAAGGAAGGCAGGTGCTGATCTTTGAGTCAGTTTGGCAAAAGACAAAACTCTGCTTATTTTGCCTCCCCCTATACCTACCCCACCCCGCTCCTTGTGTTTCTGCTGACTGGATACCAGCCTGGCCCTCCAGCAAGTGTCAGCACTCAGGTGTTGCAGCATCTCTGCCCTACTTAATTGTTGCCATACCTGCGGTTGATGTTGGAGACCAGCCCCTGGCAATGTGGGGGAGATGAGCATTCTGTCTTTTCATGATAGAATTTTCTGGGCCTCCATCAACTCCCTTGCCATTCTCTCTCATCTTTGTAAATTGTCTTCTCCAGGATTGCTCCCGGGTCAACTTTCAATAATGTGTGTTCTTTCAGGTCTTTTCCCCCCCTCTATTTCCTCCTGCCTCCCCTTCCCCCATAAAAAAGGAAGTAAGTTGCTGAGAAGACACGCAAACTACAGAGTTGACCTATACATACATTTTGTTTTCTCCTGGCAGCAGATCCCATCCCTTGCTTTTGTATTTTAACGCTTAAAATGTCACAGACTTCCACATGATAGTAGTCATGCTTTTTCCCCCCGCAAAGATTTTATTTATTTCTTTTTAGAGAGAGGAGAAGGGAGGGAGAAAGAGAGGGAGAGAAACATCTGTGTGTGGTTGCCTCTCGCGTACCCCCTCCTGGGGACCTGGCCCACAACCCAGGTACGTGCCCTGATTGGGAATCGAACTGGCGACCCTTTGGTTCGCAGGTTGGCATACAATCCACTGAGGCACACCAGCCAGGCAGTACTTGTGCTTTTAGTATCCATTCATTGATTAAATATATAGCAAACTGAAGGGCTATGGATGCACATCATGGCAGTATACAGCATGACATTTGAAAAAACCATATATAGAAGCACATTATGTGTTCATTCTAGACAATGCTTGGGTCATGAAGGAATTTCCAGAACCCTTATAATGAAGTTACTCCCGCCACGTGCCAGCAGTCTGCTGCCTACTCATTGGAAGCAATGGCTTGTTTGCTTTTTCAAAATGGAAATCGATTTATTGTTTTTCCTGATGATAAAAATAATCCATATAAATCATAAACATGTCAGACTAGTCAGAAAAGCATAAGGGAAACAAAAGTCAACCATAATCTCACTATCCAGAAATAACCACTGTAAGCTGTCAACTGTCAGCACCCTGGTATCTCTCTTCACTTTTTCTCCCCCCCCATTTTATTTATTTATTTAAAAAAATTTATTGTTGTTCAAGTACAGTTGTCTCCATTTCCCCCCCATCACTCTCCCCTGCCCCACCTGCCCCCATCTCCTACCCTCCTTTGGCCTTGTCCATGGGTCCTTTATACATGTTCCTTCACTTTTTCTTCTGTATAAATATAGACATAGATATACTTCACTGTGAAGAGTTTTGACTCTTGACTTCAACACATCTGGGTCTGTATCTCAGCTTTGACCTGTATCTTCAGCTAGGTCTGTATCTTCAGCTGTATCACTGAAGTGAACAATGGCAAATTACCTAACTTCTTAGTG
Organism: Pteronotus mesoamericanus; assembly: GCF_021234165.1. Lineage (NCBI taxonomy): Eukaryota > Metazoa > Chordata > Mammalia > Chiroptera > Mormoopidae > Pteronotus > Pteronotus mesoamericanus. Next base: position 4,474,112 of record NW_026555108.1, on the reverse strand, counting down.
CCTCCCTTTCCTTATCCGTAGAAGGATGAGTATAATACCTCCTTACACCATAGGGTTGTCATGAGGATAAAGTAACTAATGTAAAGCACTTTACTCAGTGCCTTGCTCATACGTGTGCTTATATTTGAAGCTCAGTAAATGTTAGTTATTATGTTAATTTATTAATCAAAATGTAATCTCATTCTTTTTTAAGATTTTATTTATTTTTAGAGAGAGGGGAAGGGAGGGAGAAAGAGAGGGAGAGAAACCTCAATGTGGGGTTGCCTGTCACGTGTCCCCCACTGGGGACCTGGCCCACAACCCAGGCATGTGCCCTGACTGGGAATCAAACCATCGACCCTTTGGTTCACAAGCCAGCACTCAATCCAGCCAGGGCTGGAATCTCATTCTTTATCCTGCTTTATGACCTGATTTTTCACCTAACTATATATCATGGCTATTTTTAACGTCAATTTTCTTCTAGAACGTTATACAGAGCATTTCATTGTATGGATATGCCATGATTTGCTTAACCAATCTCCTATTATGGAGGAAGCACTAATTTTTAGATATGCCCCTTCCACCATCTGGTCATATATCTAGGTCTTTAATGGTAGGTGAAAGGTCACTGATCAGAAACCCTCACTTACCCACAGCCCTTTCTGTGGCGCTGCTCAGTTTCCTCTCTCCCAGCAGTTTTTAGGATTTACTGGTACAGAAGATGGGACACTTCCTCAAGCCTCCTTTAACCTGGGTAGGGTCCAGGGACCAGGTAGCCCTGTTGGCAGAGTCAGCCCCTCTCTCCAAGGAAATGACTGAGTCTGAAAAGAAGGTTTGAACCTCTTCTCCAAACAGGTCCAGAGACAGATTTCATGAAGGCCCCCGCAAATCCTCCTAGACCTGGCAGCGCTGCTGCATAGATTCACCTCGGCTCAAGTTGAGGGAACGTTCAAATGCAAGTGTGGAAAATGGGACTTGATAGCTTTGAATCCCTGAGATCAGCCTTTACCCTGGAAAAACTAGGGTCAGAAATCTGTTTAGTCACCATGTTAGTTTAAATGTTTTCATATTGTTTTCTATCTGAGAAGAAAATTAATCAGTTCTCAGCTGAACTAAAGATGACAGTGATTGTAATTTCTTAGGTCAGGGATTTTCTTGATATGTGAGTGGCCTTGGCCACCCTAAATTGTATCGAAGAAAATGGAGTGATAGCCTAAAGAAATTAGGAAAACTGGAAATGTGAAAACTTGTTGGTAATTACTCCGATCCTTTGTTTTCTTTATTTTTTTTAAACATGACCTCACAGGATTGTATTAATCATACTGCTTGGTTGATAACACACTCTCATCATTGTTTTATGGCTGTCCTCTTCTCTGTCTAACTATCTACCTATCTCTATTGGTCTATCTTTTTCCAGTAGTGGGGTTTTCTTCTTTAGCACTGTACATGAGAAGTACCCTCCTTGCCCCATGGGTTGCAATTTAACAGCTCATTGTCTGGCCTTGGCCTTCATTTCCTTCTCAGAGGCCTGCAGGTATCTGCTAGATGCTACAACTTTGGTAACAGTCTTTCTTTTCCTTATATTTAGTCCTTGGCCTGGTAAGGATTCATCAGAGCAGAATCAGATCCTCAAGTGAATTCTGTCACAATATGATGGGGCAGCAAATAGCCAAATCAGATCACAGGGAAGTATGGACAGGCATCAGTACTTCCCTAATCCAATGCCTGGCCTTGCAGAGATCTAGATATCAGCCACAAGTTGAAGTTCTGAGATCTGGGAAGTCAACAACATGTGGAGGTCAAGTCAAGAATAAACCAGAAAGCAAGGCCATTCTCAAAGGAGAAGCAGTCAGTGGAAATCACCCAGGTCTAGTCCTAGGTCCAAAGTAAGTAACACTCAGAAAGGCAAGTGATCTTTATCTCTCTGTTCAGGTGATTAGAACAGCCAGACGGGGGTCTCGCCATTTTCCCACCTATGTCGACACCTTGGTCCAATCTGTCATGCAGTGTCACTGGCCAGCCTTAACTTTCCCTCAATAGACACTGCCTGCCTCTTGCAATCTGCCTGTTCCTCCTAAGCCTGTTTTGCCTGCTAAACAATTGGATCCATCCATGCTGTGTGATGTGTACAGAAATAGCTGAGCTGGGGGTGGCAGGGATCAAGGATTTGTTTAGTACAATGTGATAGCTGTAGGAGTGAAAACCAGAGTTTGCAAAGAAAGCACCTGTCATTTCACCAAATATGGCTCAACAAATGCTAACTGGGAGGCTGCTTCAGTTTTCCTGATGTCATTGGACTCTGAGCAACTGAGAACCGATTAGTCTGAAGACGAATGATTTATTGGCTGCCAACTCTCTGTGCCTGTACGTCCTCAATGGGTTCTTTTTCACTCCCAAGTCCAAGCACAGGTAACTGCCATTTCTCTCATCTATTATATTCCTGATACAGTAGTTTACCCCACTCGTCCCTTTATGTTCCCGGGAGATCTTACTTTCCCACCCTTTTCACCAATGGTGCCAGAGAGACTACAAGAGTCATAAAGAATCATAAAATTCTGCATCTTATCTTCTGGGATAAAGGCCCCACCTTTACCTTAGAAGGTATAGTACACTTGCCAAAGTTGCTGTAGCTGCTCGGAGGTGGGTGAAGAGAGCTTCCCTCTCCACTGCATGGTCATGAGGAATTACATCAGCTCCTACTGTCCTGTTCTAAAAAGTGAAAGTTCATGTGTGGTTTATTGGGCCTATCAGAATGAGAGAAACACCTGTCATGTCCCTACACCATGATCTATTTACAGGCAGGAGACAGGGAGATCTAGGAGGGGCCAGGACCCATGAGCAGGGCCACAGACTGCAAACTCATATGTCTCTAGGGACCAGACGTACTAGAAATGAGGGAACAGGCTGAGAGTTATGAATAGGGAATAGTGGGGGTGGCAGTGGACTAGAGAAGGCATACTCCTTCTAAAGGCCTTCAAACTTAGTTTTTCCAACTTTTCCTTGTCCAAAAACTGAAACCTGCAGGAAAAGTTGAAAGAACAGCATAATATATACCTGTATATCATCTACCCCTTTAATTCAACAATTATCAATATTTTGCATGTTTATTTTAACTCTGTATCTATGAATGTAGGTGTATGTATATGTACCAAGACTTGGTTATTTTCCCTCAACACTAAGGTTCTGAGATTCATCTTTGTTGACACATGTACCTCTGATTTTTGTATTCTGTTGTATGAAAATGGGTGGATATACCATGATTTCTTCATCCATGCTCTTACTGATGAACATTTGGGTTGTTTCCAGATTGTTTTTGCTATTATGAACCATGCTGCTAGGATATTCTTATACATGTCTTCTGGTGCACATGTGTAAAAGTTTCTATAGGACATATGCCTACGAGTCACTGCTAAGTCATATGTTCTGTGCAAATTCAGTTTTACTGGGACATGCATAGATTGTTTTCCAAAGTGATTGTATCATATGCTTTCACCGGGCATGATTTCACATTGCTCTATATCATAACACTTGGCTTTAACTGACTTTTAAAATTTGTGCCAACCAGTTTAGTGTTGAATACTACGTTCTTGCAGTTTTAATTTGTATTTCCCTAATTATGAAAGAAGTTGAGCTTTGGTTTATATGTTTATGGGCCATATTTCTTCTGCAAAATACCTACTTATGACTTTTACTCATTTTTCTACTTATTGTTTTCTCTTAGTGATTTGTAGGAGCTCTTGATATAGTCCATATACTAGTCCTTTGTGAGTTAGGTTCTTTGAATGTCAATGTACCTTTTTGCAGTAAGGTATAAAAGACATGCCTCTGGAGCTAGACTGCCGGGGCTCGAATCCCAGCTCCACCTGTTACTAACTGTGTGATCTCTGGCAATTAACCTCTTTGAACTTTATTTTTCTCATTGGTGAAGTACCTAACTCATAGAATTGTTGTGCCAATTAAATGAGTTAATATATGTAAGGTACTTGGAATGGTACCTGGCATGTGGTAAACATACACACTTTTAATAGAATGTTCCTTAAGAGCAGGGATTTTGTTTTGATTTGTTCACTGGTTTATCCTAAGAACCATTAATAGCGCCTGGCACATAGTAGGTGCTCATAATACTTGTTGAATGAATGATATTTCCCCTTCTTTGTAGATTGTCTTTTCACTTTAAGAGACTCTTTTTTTTTAAGTTCTTAGTTTTGTCCTAGCTGAAGTGGCTCAGTGGATTGAGCGTCAGCCTGCGAACCAAAGGGTCACCAGTTCGATCCCCAGTGTAGGGCACATGCCTGAGTTGAGGGCCAGGTCCCCAGCACAGGGCACGTGAAATGGAACCACATATTGATGTTTCTTTCCCTGTCTTTCTCCCTCCCTTCCCTTCTCTAAAACAATAAATAAATAAAAATCTTTTAAAAAATAAAAATAAAATAAAGTTCTTAATTTGAATGTGGTTGAATTTTCAATCCTTTCCTGTAAGCTTTGTACTTTTTGTATGTTTAATAAATTCTTCCCCTCTCTGAGGTTATGGAGATATTTTTCTATATTTCTTCCAAAAGTTTAAAAATTTTGTTGTTCTTTAAAATTTTTCATAATTTTGGGGAAAAGTCAAGGATGCAAAAAAAAAAAATAGCAGATTTAATTAATTACAGAAAACTTAAATTTCTCCACCAAAGTTGATCTGAGTGCCTTGAAGTCTGTAAATGGGCCTAGATTAAGCTTCTGAGCACCTCTTCAAGCTCTTTCCTGCGTGTTTCCAGTCTCACAGCTGAGTTTTCCACTCTAGCCCTCTCCTCTCCACCTCTGTTGCCTCGTGTTTTCTTTAGCCAAGACTCTTTGAAATACAAGTAGAAGGGCTTAATTGAAATATATTTTATATCTCACTCATTAATTCATTCAACAAATACTTATTGTGTGCCAGCTATGCAGTGTTCTAGTTTTATGAGGTTACAGCACTGAATTAGGCAAAGTCCCTGTCCTCATGATGTTCGTAATCTAGGGAGGGAAGATGACAAAAACCAAATAAATATCTCTATATAAAATATAATGCAAAGTGCTGATACATTTTGTGAAGTAAAATAAACCAGAGTAAAGGGAATGGGAAGTGGGCTGCCATTTTAGGTAGATCAGCTAGGGAAGGCATGTGGTATCCAGGGCAAGACCATTTCAGACAGAGGGAGCAAAAAGTACAAAGGTCCTCAGGCAGGGGCATACTTGTTCAAGGAAGGTATTCCAGGAAGAGCAAGCAGGTCAGTGTGGCTGGAGTGCAGTTAGCAACAAGTAGAGAATGTAGTAAGAAGTGGAGTTCGAGGGGTGGTGGTAGAGTTAGCCATGGTAAGTCATTTAAGAAATAGGTTCTCTTGGGCCATTGATGACTACTTGTTGGGTAGAAGCAACTGGGTTGGGTTCTTAAGCCTGTGTTCCTATTCTGATTTCCTAGTCTCTGGTTTCTCTTCCCTTCTTTACTACTACTCACTTAATCTTTTGAAAATTCCTATTGTCACTTCCAGAGGCTCTCTATTGCTTATGAGATAAAGGCCAAATAACACAGTCTCTTAAACCTCACTCCATACTATTCCCTCTCCCAGGAACACCCTTTCACTCCTGCTTTTGTCAAAGTCACGTGACCAAGAGAGTCAAGACAAGAAGCCAGTTGTCTTGACTTACATTGGTAATAATCAGAGCATGTTAGAACTTGACTGATTTGCATTAGTTAAGATGTAGATTCAATGCATGTGACAGAGATCCAAAATAAAACGTAGCTTATGGTTGATCTTAGCCAAAAGGCCAAGAAGTGATAAAAATAAAATGTAACTTAGATAAGATAAAGATATATTTCTTCCTTTCAGACATCACAGGATGTCTGAACTATTGCACATGTCTCCTCAGTGAAGTTGTCAGGGGCCTAAGCCCCTTGATTCCTAGGGTGGTGGGATGATTTGCACGATTCAAGATGGATCATCACCACATTTCCCTAAATTACTGTAGCAGCCTCTTAACAATCTCTCTGCTTTGGTATTTGCACTTTTAAAAATCTCTTTTTTACAAGCCAGCTAAAGGAAGACTTCTAAGTTATAAGTCGGATTTTATCATTCTCTTGCTCAATACCAATGATGAGGAAGATCCTTCTCCAGTAATGAAGATCTGGAGACACAGATATGGAGTGAGTTATGGGATATATTTAAGTAAAAAAAAGGTATATACAGAATAGCATATACAGTAATGCAACTTTAGTCAAGAAGGGGGGATACAAATATATATGTATACATGTAAATGTATTTAAAAAACTCTAGAAGGAAAAAAACCCCAAATTTAAAAAAAAATGCGTACCTGTAGGGAGAAGGAAGGGACAGATTAGAAGGGGGTAGAGTTAGAAGTGAGACTTATGTATATATACTGCATTATGTAAATTTGTAAGTGTGTATGGCATGAAATAGAAAAACATTATACATCTTCTTATGAAATAATTGTGTCATGCAATGATTATCATTGACTGTTAAAACCATGAGGTGAAAGGTTGATGTGGACTGTCACAATGAAAAGATCAGGCTATCACTACCCACAATTTTTGGATCAGTCTTAGAAGTACTAAAAAGGGAAATAACCCCAACGTAAAGTATCTACCTATATCAACTTGTAAAGTATTCTTACCTCCAAAGTTGAACCTGAATCTAAACAAGCCTCTGGCTAACTCCCAGTTTACAGGAAATCAGAGGAATAAAGAAACAAGTTAGATACCATGAGGAGGCAAACAGACAAACCCAGAATATGTGACTTTTAACAGGACAATGATCTAGTTTCTTAAAGAAGTCAATGGTATTTTAAAAATGGAGGAAGAGAGAGAGAGGACTGTTCTACATTAAAATAATTTATGGGATGTCATAAATCAACAGCAAAAAATCATTTTGAAGACTATGAGGGAAATTTGGCTATGGACTGAGTATTAGATGATACTAAGGAATTATAGTCAATTTTTAGGTGTGATAATGGCTTTATTGTTTTATAAGAAAATGGTCATTGTTTTAGACATGGGATACATAAGGGTGAAATTTGTTTTTAAAACACTTCAGCTAAGCCTTGGCTACATGGCTTAGTTGGTTGGAGTGTTGTCCCATACACCAGAAGGCTGTGGGTTCAATCCTTAGGGCGCATATCTAGTTTCAATCCCTGGCCAGGCTGTGTGCGGGAGGCTGCTGATTGATGTTTCTCTCTCACATTGATGCTTCTCTCTCTCCCTTCATCCCTCTCTAAAATCCATAAACATATCCTTGGGTGAGGATTTGAAAAAACTGTTGAGCTAAAAACAAAGGGAAAGGTTGGAATAAATGAAACAAGTGACAGTATCTTGATAATTGTTGAACCTAAATGATAGGTATATAGAGGTTCATTATACTATTTTCTCTAGTTTTGTGTCCGTTTAAATTTTTTTAAATTCTTTTTAAATATTCCAACAACTCCTCACCTCACTTAGACAAAAATCAAAAGCCATCACATTGCTTTATGAGGTCCCACTGGATCTAGTGCTTCTCTGCCTCTCTTGTCTTGATGCCAGGCAGAACTCGGGGCGGCCAAGAGAGGCCTCAATCCCATCCAGGTTCTTGTCGCAGCCCAGGAAGGAGGAATTCAAGTGCAGAACAGAAAGATTTTGCCAAGTACAGTAAATTTATTAAAGCGATAGTATGCACTTGAGACGTGAGAGCAGGCGACCTCAGAGAATGAGTCGCCCTATGGGGTCTGGGTAGAAAGATTTTATAAATGTGAACAAATTGCGGGGGACAGGGTGGTCTTCCATTTATGACACTGGTGGGGTGACTGCCCATGTGGCTCATCCTTGTCTCTCCTCTCGAGATAGGGATTTTTTTTTGTCTTCCCAATTAGAGGTAACGGGGGAGGAAGGAAGTAGGGGAACAGGTGGTCACTGAAGGTCATGTCTGTGATGTTCCAGCCAAGATAGAGAAGGGGAGGGCTATAGCTTGAGGCCTTTGTTCCCTATTCTAACTCTCCTCCCTCAACCTCATCTTCCATTTCCCCCGTTCCACTCTAACAAATTTGCCAGGCAATCTTGCTGTTCTCTGAAGCTGCCAAGTAGATTCCCTCTTCAGGCTCTTTGTCCTTGCTGGATGCTCCACTAGGACTGACGTATCCCCAATGTTAATATGCTGGCTGCCTCACTTCATTCAGATGTCTGTTCAAATACCACCTTTCCAGGGGAAGTTCCCCTCACCACCCTAGCTGAAAGAGGACTCCCCATCACACACTGATCCTTTGTTGTCTTTCTTTTTCTTCATGGCACTTACCACTATGTGGTGGCGGTGCTTGCTTGCTTGCTCACCTGCCTCCCCCAACTAGAATATAAGCTCTGTGAGGGCAGGGTCTCTGTTTCATTCAGCACGCCAATTCCAGCATGTAGAACAGTGCCTGTCACATAGCAAGAACTCCAGAAACATTCACTAAAATAGTGAAAAAAAGTGTTGTGACAGCTTGAAAGCACCAAGTGACATGAGACAGACAGCAATTCAACCCAACACTTTTGCTGAACTGCTAATCCCAGACAAACAGCAGGTGCTGTAATGACCTGTATATGCCATATGGTGTGAGAGATCTTGGGGATAAGGATTGAGGCATCTCCCAGACCCTGCTTGTCTTCAGAGAGGACCTGTTTGCACAGATGCTTTTGGGCTGTGTCCCCTGGCTTACCTCCAGGCAGGTGGGTTTGTCAGGAGGGTGGAGTCCCCCTCCAGCTATCATCTTAACTGCTCTGTTTTCTGACTCACAAGTTCCCTGTCCTAGGCCATCCCTAAACTGAGTTTGCTTTCAGTTACTGGGGAAAAGAGGAACACTAGTTACTGTGGAAAAACCTCCATCGGGTCCTGAGATCCAGAGTTTAGGGCTCTAAACACTTCTCAGTTTTTCCTCAGACATTCTGCCTTGAGACTGTGGTGATCTCTTTGTGGAAGCCCAAAAAGTGTGAGAGTTCCCTATGATAGCCTTGGACCTAGGGCTTCTTCCTTCCCCTACAAGGAAACCTCCTCCTCATCTATTTTCTCTCCAACCTCTCTCCATTGTACCTCTTGATACTCTTGTTAGGTCACGCAGCCACAAGACAGAGGGGAGCTGTGACATGCAGCGCTTAGGGAAGCCTCTCAGGGATGCCCATGCAGAGGTGCTCCTCAGCTGTTCGGCTCAACAAACACTGAGGGACCTTGGCCACTGATTCTGCTGCACACTCACACAATAGTGTTGTGCCATTGGGTTGGGTCTTGCTTTGGCCTAGAAAGCACTGGGGCCAAGGAAAATCTTCCTGATGGAAGAGACTAGGGGGGAGACCTTTAAGTAGAGAGACTCTAAACGCTGAGCCCATTTTCTGAGCCTACATTCTCTTCTGCTACTTTTATTAATGGTTTGAGGCTATAGATCAAACTCTTTAATCTAATTATAATATACAGCCCTGACCTGTGTGGCTCAGTTGGTTGGGTATACTCCTGCAAAGCAAAGCATCACCGGTTCGATTCCCAGGCAGGGCACATGCCTGGATTGCAGGCCAGGTCCCCATTTTGGGTGCATGCAGGAGGCAACCAGTTGATGTTTCTTTCTCTCTTTCTCCCTGCCTTCTCCTCTCTAAAAATAAATAAATAAAACATTTTTAAAAAGAATATACAGCATGGGGCAAAAGTAGCCTTATGGTTGTTCATATGGAAAATAATACAACAATTAATAAATAATAATGCAAGAATAAGCTGTATTTAGGTATACTGTATGAAGTGACATTATACCTCTTCTCCACAGATGTGTATTTCCACTGTAATACCATTTATTGAACAATCTACCCCTTACCATTTATTTGTGAGGCTTCTTTTATACTATGTTCTGTGCAGGCATACCTTATTTTATTGCACTTTGCTTTTTATTGCACTTGGCATATACTGCGTTGTCATCAATATTGAAGAAAGACATTCCACCAGCAAAAAGATTATGACTTCCTGAAGGCTCAGATGATATTTAACATTGTTTAGCAATAAGGTATTTTTAATTAAATTATGTACATTTTTTGACATGCTATTGCTCACTTAATAGACTACCATATAAAGTAAATACATTTTTATATGCACAAGGAAACCAACAAAAAAAAATGTGCATGATTCACTTTATTGTGGTGATCTGGAACCGAACGTGCAATATCTCCAAAATATGGCTGTATATACATGGATAAATCTATATGATATAGGTATAGCAAATCTATCTACCTCTATTTCTGGGTTCTATGTTCTATTCCATTGATGTATGTATCTATTTTTGTACCAATCCTATTCGTTTTAATGTTTGAATATTTACACTATGTTTTAACATCTAGTTGCACTAGTTCCTTCTCATTACTCTTAATTTTCAAAAATTGCCTGGGTATTTTTGATGGTTTATTCTTTTGGATGAATTTTGGAATAACTTTTTCAAGTGCCAAAACACTATTAGAATTTTAATTAGAAGTACATTAAACATCTAATTTAATTTGGAAACAATATCTTCACAATATTGGGTTTTCCTATCCAGGAACATGGTATTCTCTCCATTTATTCACCTATTTTTTTAAAAGATTTTATTTATTTACTGTTAGAGAGGGGAAGGGAGGGAGAGAGAGATAGAAACATCAATGTGTGGTTGTCACTCATACGCCCCCTACTGGGGACCTGGCCCACAACCTTGGCATGTGCCCTGACTGGGAATTGAACCGGCAGCCCTGTGGTTCACAGGCCAGCACTCAACCCACTGAGCCACACCAGCCAGGGCAGCCCTTGTATTTCTGACTTCTTCATTTAACATAATATTTGCAAAGTTCATCCACATTGTAGCATATATCAGAACTTCATTCCTTTTATGACTGAATAATATTCCGTCCATTGTACAGATATACCATATTCTGTTTATCCATCAGGTGATGAATATTTGAGTTGTTTTCCACTTTTTGGTATTATAAATAATTGTGCTATGATCATCCAGGTACACATTGTGTGTGATCATGTGTTTTCAATTTTGTGGGTATATTTGTGGGAATGGAATTGCTGGGTCATATGATAACTCTATGTCTAACTTTTTGAGCAACTGCAAAGCTGTTTCTCGAAGGAACTGCCATTTTACATTCCCATCAGTAATGTCCGAGGGTTCCATTTCTTCCATATCTTCATCAATACATGTTATTGTCTGTTTTTTTAATTATAGTCATCCTAGTGGGTATAAAATGGTACTCATTGTGGTTTTAACTTACAGTTCCCTAACTATTAATGATTTTGAGCACCTTTTCATTTGTATGTTTTCTATAGAAGAATAGGCCCATTTAAATCCTTTTCCCATTTTTCTATGGAGGTAACATTGATTTATAACATTATATGAGTTTCATTTGTACAACATTGTAATATGACATTCATATATACTATATTGTGCTCACTACCAAAAGTCTGATTTTCATCTATTACCATAAAACTTACCCCCTTTACCCATTTACCTCTCCCTATATCCCTTTCCCCTCTAATAATCACCAGTCTGTTGTCTGCCTTTATGTTTTTGTTTATTTTTTGTTACTCATTTGTTTTTTAACATTCCACGCTTGAATGAAATAATGCAGTATTTGTCTCTTTCTGCCTGACTTATTTCACTTAGCATAATACCCTAAAGGTACATCCATCCATGTTGTTGCAAATGGGAGTAGTGTCCTGTTTGGAAATTTTTCAGAACACCTGTGCTTTTAGGATGCTTTCAGCAACTTTCCAGTCCTGATAATAGAGGCTCAAAAAAACAATAGTTAATTGTGGCGGATAGGGTCAAGGAAGGAATAGCTAGCTCTGGTAAAGAGGGCGTGAAAGAAACTTTTGTCCTTTTATATGGCTGAGTAGTATTCCATCACAAGTATCATATCTTAAACAGAAGCAAAAATAAACAAATGGGACTACATCAAACTAAAAAGCTTCTGCACAGCAAAAGAAACCATCAAGAAAATGAAAATGCAACCAACCAAATGGGAAAAGATATTTGCAACTCATCCATCAGATAAGGGGTTAATATTAAAAATATTTAAAGAAGTCATACAACTCAATAACAGACAAAATCTGGGCAAAGTGAATAGACATTTTTCTAAAGAAGACATACTGATGGCCAGCAGGCACGTGAAAAGATGTTCAGCATCACTAATCATCAAGAAAATGCAAATCAAAACCACAATGAGAGCCCTGCCTGGTGTGGCTCAGTGGACTGGGCATCATTCTGCAAACCAAAAGGCCCATTGTTTGATTCCCAGTCAGGGCACATGACTGGGTTGCAGGGAGGGTTCCCAATTGGGGTCGAGAGAGAGGCAACTGATTGATGTTTCTTTCATACATCAATGTTTTCCTCCCTTTCTTTTTCCCTCCCTTTCCCTCTTCCTAAAAATTAATAATAAAATCTTTTTTAAAAAACCACCAAGAGATACCGCCTCACCTCTTATCAAAAATGGTTGCTGAGGGAGGGAAGGAAGGAGGAGGCAAGGGAAAGTGGTGGGGGGGAGGCAGAGACAAATGTATTTGAAAAAATAAATTAAAATAAAATAAAAAAATAAATAATGCATATAAAAAAAGACAGATGATTACTAGAATTAGTGAAATTATCATATTGTTAGGTATAAAAATGTTAAATCACTATATTGTATTAGGGTGGCTGGTGATGCAGGCTATGAAAGGTTTCACAAAGAGTAGAAAATACAGAGAGCAAAGTCTTACTCACTTCCCAAGAGAGGAAAGGGGCCTACGTGCCGAGAGTTGCACTGGCCCCAAAACGTTGGGGCTGTGAGCTTTTGTTGGATTTATAAAGGGCAAGGGGGTTGCAGAACAGGATGCTTCAGTTGGTTTTGTGTAGGATTCAGTTTGCTCCAATGTTATCTTCAGGTGCAGAGCCTGGTTGTTGTGACCTGGCATGTCCTGTTTGGTAATTTTCCAGAACATCTGTGCTTTTAGGATGCTTTCAGCAACTTTCCAGTCCTGATAATAGAGGCTCAAAAAAACAACAGTTAATTATGGCGGACAGGGTCAAGGAAGGGACAGCTAGCTCTGGTAAAGAGGGCATGAAAGAAACTTTTGTCCTTTTATATTGTACACCTGAAGCTGATATAACTAATATAAGATTGCATCCTAATTATACTTAAATTTTTTTAAATACAAGAAAAAACTGTTGTAGAGGATGCAAAGAAAAGGGAATCCTTGTGCACTGTTGGTGGTAATGTAAATTAGTATAGCCACTATGGAAAAACAGTATGTATGTTTCTCAAAAAAAAAATAGAACTACCATATGATTCAGATATTTCACTTCAAGGTATTTATCCAAAGAATATGAAAACACTAATTTGAAAAGCTATAGGCACACCTATGTTCATTGTACCATTATTTATAATAGCCAAGATATGAAAACAACCTAAATGTCTATCAACTAATGACTGGATAAAGAAAATACTATTTATATTGTATTATATTACATTGTGTTATGTTATGTTATGTTGTTATGTTATGTTATAATCTCCCCAGTGGAATACTACTTAGCTCTTGCCCATTTTTAATTGGACTTTTTTTGTCATTGAGTTGTGTTTTTCTATATTGTGGATACTATACTCTTATCAGATACATGATTTGCAAATTTCTCCTATTCTGTGAGTTGTTTTTTCACTCTCATGATAGTGTCCTTTGAAGAACAAAAGTGTTTAATTTCAATGAAATCCAACTTTCCGGTTTTTTTTCTTTTGTCATTTGTGCTTTTGATGTCATAGACAGGGAACCATCCTCAAATCCAAGTCCAGCAAACTTTACTCTGTTTTATTCTAAGAGTTGTACAGGTTTAACTTTCACTTTAGGTATTTGATCCATTTTGAGTTCATTTTTGTGTATGGTATGAGATAGGGTTCCAACTTTATCCTTTTCCATGTGAATATGCAGTTGCTCCTGTATCATTTATTGAAAAGAATATTCTTTCCCTCCATTAAATTATCTTGGCACCCTTGCCAAGAAGCAGTTGAGCATAAATGGATGGGTTTGCTTCTGGACTCTCAATTCCATTCCATTACTATAGAAAAGGGTTTTTTTTTTTAAATTAATAAGTTGTTTTCTCCAAAGCCTAACCTGAGACCACTCTGAATAGAATTCATGTCATTTTTGCCCATATTTATGAACAAATTTAAGTGGTGTGCCATGCTACTTCATTGAGGAAAATGAAGCTGATTAATAGGTCTCCAGGACAGGAGAAATAGGAAGTGTAGTAATTGGTGCATTAGAAAGAACTTTGGATTAGAATTAGTAAAACCTGGGTTTGGATGCTAGTTCCATCCAAAGCTATATGCAAGTTACTTAACCACTGTGCGTTTTAGCTATTGTGAAATGAAGATGGTGCCAATGTTGCGTGGCTTCTGTTAGCATTAAGAGATAAAGGTTTTGAAAATAATGACATAGTCCCTAGTTCACAGCAGGTACTTGACATAAAGTCAACTCACAGCTAATGGATGGCCTTGTGGCTCCCTCCCTTCTGACCCAGGGTAGTTTATGTGGTATCAGGGGAGATGGGCTCCTCAGTGGGTACCTGTCAGTTCCACGGTTCTGCCCCCATCTCTTACACTGTGCAGCAGTTATGGTTCCACTCCCTTACATTTTCTCCCGGGGCAGTATAAGGAGCCGATGAAGAAGGGGAAAATGGCTCTCCACAGATCAGCTTTCTGGATAGGTTTGAGGGCAGTACAGTAGTGAACCACAGAGTAAGTAGGGAATAGTCATACTTGGTTTCATATACCCAGAGCTTTATTTTAATTCTGAAAACAAACAGCATAACTGCATGCAAAAGTTTTCTCCAGGGCAGAACTGTGTCACAACTGAGGGAACCCTGTCTGCTTGGATCAGCAAACAGTTCAGGTCCCCAGTTTATTTTGTAGTGGTCCCCAAATTGTAGGGAAAGGGTCTAGGAGGAAACAAACCAACCCTGTTCTCAACAAGGCTTCTAAGTCTAAATCTAAATAGTGATGGTGCCACTAAAGCTCAGGAGGAAGGGGCATGGTGTTCTTTGGCTCCTCATTCCTGTGATCAGAGAATTAGTTGGAGTCAGGGTACCAACAAAGGCTTGTGTACTCACAAGGTTGCTTGCTCAACTGGGCTGTTGTCCAGTCTTCCCATGTGCGTCTGGTTTCTTCCCCCAAAGTTGACTCATTAAGTACTTTCTAGCTTGGTTGGCCTCCTATCTCACACCTCTCCCACCCCAAATTCTTCCATCCATGTGGCCTTACTTGGATCCTTCAATACCTTGGGGTTTAAGAACAAGGGAACCCAGCTCCTGTTATATGATTGTCAGACAGTGGGTCTCAGGAAGGCCATACTGAACTTTGTGCTGGTCAAACAACTTGCGCAGGGCACTGATGTAGAGTGCATGGTATTTGTCCACTGTCTTCTCGTCTGGCTTGTTAATCTTGGGGATTGGCAGGGGCTCCCCAACTATGGGGAAGAAGAGATAAGCATCAGAGTTCCTTCCCAACTCAAATTGCCCATCCCTCAGAGGGAGCCACATACTGAAACTCAGTGTGTAGGTTCCCTCCCCTTCCTTTGTTTTTCTCCCCTCTGCTCCAACCTCACCCTGTCCCATATTCTCCAAATACCTAATCTCACACATGCGCAACAGAATGAGGACAAGCTCGGGGGAGGGCCGAATGAGTATAAGTGAATAATGATGCCCTCGTGGCAACTGTTGAACTCTGTCCCACTGGTGAATGGCTATAACTCTTATTTTTTAAGTTGTCCTCCCCGCCATGCCCTCAACCACACCCAATCGAATCCCCATTGCCTATCCCAGCTGTATGCCATGGGTCCCCTGGGACTTGATGTGTGACTTGGGGGTAGGGGGTGGAATCCAGCACCAGTGTGGTTCAGAGATATTGAAAGCTCACCAACAGTGGTAATGGGTCGATTGAAAGGCAGGAAGCCCCAGGATTCTCGAGTGAGGCCTCGGCCATGGAAGGTACAGAAACTTAGTCCCATGATTCTTTTGCATAAGGTTTGTAAGAACCTCATCCATGTGCCCTCAGGGAATTTTTCTTGATTGAAAACATCGTTCTCTCCAAAGGAATAGGAAGGGACAAGGTATGCTCTGCAAAGAGAAGGACAGAAGTGTGCTTTTTCCCAGGGAGTTCTGAGGGTTCCCCACAGAAACCCTCACCAAGCTGGGAAACCTCTGAATCTTCCCAATATAGGACATAAACATCTCCAGCCTGTGTCTCATCCTTGCCATGCCCCACCCTTCCAACTGAAGCCTTTGCAGAGAGCTGCTACACATTGTCCCATGATCAAAAGAAACAAATCTCAGGCAACCTAACTACCTTTATTGCACCCACCATCCAGAGTGATCTTTCTAACCTGCATATCTGGACATGTCATTCCTCTCTCTGAAACTCTTCCCAAGCTTCTCACTTTGTACCACGCTGCTTAACATGGCCTTCGTGTTTTAGCCCTGCCTACCTGGCTAGCTTTCCCTTGCCCCACCCCTTCTTTGCCATCTGCTATGCTAAGTCATGTTACGTGTGCCAAGTTCTCTCGTTTGTACGTCTTTCTGTGTTATGCTCCCTCTGCCGGAAGTGCCTTCTTTCTGTTTTCATATGGCTAATTCTATTTTGCCCTTCAACACACAGCTCTGATTTCATCCCTCTGGAGAAACTTTGACCACCTCCAATTTCCTCCCCTACAATGTGGATTAGGTTATCTATGGGTCCCTACAGCCTGGCATAATGTCACATACATTGTATGTCCCCTGAGTTCTTTCTCCCTTTCGGTTTGATTGGCAAATCCTACTAATATTTTAATTCACAATTTAGGTATCATCCACTGATGTAACTTCTCCTTTGGGTGAAAGTCTTTCCATCAATTGATGCTCTCAGAGAACTTTGTACATATTTCCATTGTAGTACATCATTCATTCAATATTTATTAAGTTCTTTCTATGTTCCAATACCATTTTATGTCCTGGGGGTACATCAGTGAACAAAATGGATTTTTAAAAATATCTATAATCATGGAGTTTACCTTTAGGGAAGATAGACAATAAATAATAACAACAAACAGACAAAAACAGGTATATAAATAAAATTGATGATACATAAGAAAATGCTAAGTGCAATGGAAAAAAGAGAGCAGAACAGTCAGGATAGACCTTACTGAGAAGAGGGACAGCTAGAGCACAGGCCATAAGGCAAGAGCATGCAGTTTGTTAGAGGGACAGCAAAGAGGCCAGTATAGCTCTAAGGGAGTGAGGAAGGGGGAGAGGCGTAAGTGATGAGGTCAGAGACGTGGCCAAAGGCCATATTATATCGGGTCTTCCAGGCCCTTGTAAAGACTTTGGCTTTTGCTTGGAGTGAAATGGGAGTCTTTGGAGCATTGGGAGTAATGACATGGCTTGACTCATGTTTAATAAGACCATCCTGATAGAGGGACCATACCTCAACATAATAAAGGCCATATACAACAAACCCACTGCCAGCATCATACTCAGTGGGCAAAAACCACAAGTGTTTCCTTTAACATCAGGAACAAGACAGAGACATCCACTTCTACCTTTCTTAATCGACATAGTACCGGAAGCCACAGCAATCAGACAAGAAGAAGAAATAAAAGGCATCCAAATTAGAAAAAAGAAGTAAAACTTATTCACAGACAACATGATATTGTACATAGAAAACCCTAAAGACTCCACCAAAAAACTACAAATCTAATCAATGAATTCAGCAAAGTAGTAGGATACAAAATTAATATTCAGAAATTGGTGGCATTTTTACAAAACAATAATGAACTATCACAAAGAGAAACTAAGAAAACAATCCTGTTTACTATTGCAACAACAACAACAACAACAACAATAAGGTATGTAATAATAAATTTAACGAAGGAGGTAAAAGACCTGTACTTGGAAGATTATAAGATACTGAAAAAAAGAAATCAAGGAAGATACAAATAAGTGGAAGTATATACTGTGTTCATGGATAGGAACAATTAGCATCATTCAAATGCTCATACTACCCAAAGCCATCTACAGATTCAATGCAATTCCTGTTAAAATATGAATGGAGGCCCTGGCTCCTGCAGCTCAGTGGATTGAGCACTGGCCTACAAACTAAAGTGTTTCCAGTTTGATTCCCAGTCAAGGCACATGCCTTGGTTGCAGGCCAGGTCCCCAGCTAGGGGCATGCAAGAGGCAACCACACATTGATTTTTCTCTCCCTTTCTCCCTCCTTTTGTCTAAAAATAAAATCAATAAAATCTTAAAAAATAATTAAATAAAACACCAATGGCATATTTCACACAACTAGAACAAATATCCCAAAAATTTATATGGAGCCACAAAAGACCCCAAATAGCCTCAATAATCTTGAGAAAGAAAAACAAAGTTGGGATTATCAGACTACCTGATATCAAACTATACTACAAGGCCATAGCAATCAAAACAGCCTGGTACTCGCATAAAAGCAGACACATAGATCAATGGAACAGAATAGAGAACCCAGAAATCAACCTACACCTATAGGGTCAATTCATATTTGACAAAGGAGGCAAGAACATACAATGGGATAAAGACAGTCTCTTCAATAAATAGTATCGGGAAAATTGCACAGATACATGCAAAAAAATTAAACCAGACCACCAACTTACACCACACACAAGAATAAGATCAAAAAGGAATTAAAGACTTAAATGTAAGACATGAAGCCATAAAATCCTAGAAGAACACATAAGCAGTAAAATTTCAGACATTTCTCAGAGCAATATTTTTTGCTGACATGTCTCCTGAGGCAAGGGAAACAAAGAAAAAAAATAAACAAATGGGACTACATCAAACTAAAAACCTTTTGCACAGCAAAAGAAACTATCGACAAAATGAAAAGGGAATACACTGAGCGGGAGAACATATTTGCCAATAACATATCTGATAAGGGCTTAATTTCCAAAATACAGGGTCCAGCAGAAGTAACACCTGCTTGAATATGGTTGGTAGGCAATAATATGAGTGTAATAATTTGTTTTTAATTTGAACATTTAACCTAAAATTTCATAGGGTGTGCTTGAGTGTGATACTGTTATGTTACAGAATTACATACTTATGATTTTGTAATAAAAGATTTTGTAATAAAAAGGGGCGTTATTTGTGCTGTGCCCTGTATATAAAGAATGTATACAATTCAACACCAAGAAGACAAACAACCCAATTTAGAAATGGGCAAAGAACCTGAATACATAGTTCTCCAAAGATTCCATACAGACAGCCAATAGACATGAAAAGGTGCTTAATGTCATTAATCATCAGAAAGATGGAAACTAATGGAAACTAAAACCACAAAGAGATATCACCTTATACCTGTCAGAATGGCTATCATCAATGAATCAACAAACAACAAGTGCTGGCAAGGACGTGGAGAAAAGGGAACCCTCATGCACTGTTGGTGGGAATGCACATTAGTGCAGCTGCTGTGGAAAACAGTAGTGAGTTACCTCAAAAAATTAAAAATGGATCTGCCTTTTGACCCAGCGACCCTATTTTTGGGAATATAGTCTAAGAATTCAGAAACACCAATGAGAAAGAATATATGCACCTCTATGTTCATTGAAGCATTATTTACAATAGCCAAGGTTTAGAAGTAGCCCAAATGTCCATCAGTAGATGAATGGATAAAAAAGCTGTGATACATTTACACAGTGGAATACTACATGGCCATAAGAAAGAAGAGATTCTTAGCTTTTGCAACAACATGGATGGATCTGGAGATTATTATGCTAAGTGAAATAAGCCAGTTGGTGAAAGACAAGTACCATATGATCTCAATTCTATGTGGAATCTAATGAAAAAATTAAACTTACAGAAAAATAGGAACATAGGTGTGTATACATGGAACAGACTGACAGCTGTCAGAGGGAAAGGATGTTGGGGGGCTGGATGAAAGAAGGTGAAAGTATTAAGCAAATATATATATATATACATAGACACAGACAGCAGTGTGGTGATAGCCAGAAGGAAAGGGGGTGGGGGAGGTGGGCAAAGGGGAGATACGTGGGGACAGAAAGAGACTTTGCTTGGGGCAATGGGCGCACGATACAGATGATGTTTTGTTGAGTTGTACACTTGAAACCTGTATGGTATTGTGAACTAATATCACCCCAATAAATTCAATAAAAAGTAGGATCATCCTGGCTACAGTTAAGAATAGATTCTTGGATGTAGGGGAGGCAAGGATAGAAGCAGGGAGAAACCTTCGGAGACCAATCCAGGAGAGAGCTGATGGTAGTTTAAACCAGGGTGGTAGTTGAGATGGTAAGTGGTTGGCTTCTGGATGTATTTTGTAATTATCTGTGCACATGTTTGTCTTCCCTATTGGACTGAGTTCCTTAAAGGCAAGCACCAGGTTTTATCTATTTTTGTGCCCTCAATGCCTAGTACTATGCCTGATACAGAGTAGGTGTTCAATTAACTGCTGAATGAATGCATTCTATTTCTCAAACCAGATCATATGCTCTCTGGAGGCAGTAATTATGTCTTATTCACCTTTGTAATAGCAATGGCATCAAGCTCAGTGCCTTCCTTGCCCTGGGTAGGTTCTCTAGGCCTCTCAGTTAATAGGTTGATATAGTGTGAATCTGTGCTTCTCCATACCCCCAGCCTACCAGGCTAATGGGTCTTCTATTGTTCTTTTTTCAACTTCAAGTAAAAAAAGTGCCCACCAAAATGTGTCTGGAGGCCCAAACCTATTATGGGCAGCATTGGGAAGCAGAGAGAATTAATCAGAGTGAAGAGGGAGTCCCCTCTAACAGGCCTCCAAGGGAGGACAACATTCTGGAGAGGTGCTACAGAGAACCTATGGAACCCAGACAATAGGGCACCAGAACCTAGAGACCTACCCTGTCTTCAGTGCCATCTTCACAAAACCTTTACGCTGTCTAAGGAAGATGGTAGAAATTCCTGGTTGGCTCATGAGGGCTTCGGTGGCTCCGCCCACCACAATAACCACGGCATTGCCTGAGCCTTTCTGGGTGAGCACATACTTCAAGGCCGACTTGCTCACAGGGCACACACCTGTGAAACCAAAAAGTCAACAAACTTGGTGCGTGAAGATGAGGTAAGGGGTTCCTCTGGGCTCTTAATGATGACGACAATCCTGTTTCCTGACTTTTGTTTCTATTCTTCTGTCTTTGACTGCCACATCCCAGGTTTCCCCTAGTCTGAGGTTTGTCCTTAGGGTCAGCTGCTTGCATTGGGAGTCTGTGCTACTACAATCGGGGTAACATTGAGTTCTTCTGCCTACTTCCTCTTAGTTCAGTAGTACTTAAGCCCATCCCTTCCCTCTTTACCCATGAATCACAGCCATCTTTCACTCTCCCCAGGCTAACAGTACTGCAGACTCACCAGAGTTCTCTCTCCTAGGGGTGATCAGGACTAGCTACCACCAACCTGCTTCTTCCCTAGAGCACCTGCTGAAGAGGAGCCATTGACTGGGATTTCTGGAGAGTAGGCAGACCCAGGAGCCTGTCCAAGCAAAACTGAAAAGTAGATGAACCATGGAATAAGGAGGACACTCCTCTGTTCAACAACAGTCACAGCCCTGACCAGTGTGGCTCAGTTGGTCAGATGACATCCCACAAAGTGAAAGGTTGTTGTTTCAATTCTCAGTCAGGGCAGATGTCTGCACTGTGGGCCTCATCTCCAGTTGGGCCATGTGTGAGAGGTAACTGATGGATGTTTCTCCCCCTCTCTACCTCCCTTCCCTTCTAAAATAAATTTTAAAAATCTTTTTAAAAACATTTTCAAAAACTCACAGTCTTTCCTCATTTATGCTCCCCATCTTTGCCCTGAATTTACCTTCTATACTCTCCTGGGATGGCAGAATTGCCTTCAGGCCTCAATCAGTGAGAGAGACCGCTGCTCCAGGTTCACACCAGCCTCACAGGGGAGCAGAACCATCATTTGGAACTCTAGTGTTCCTACCTGGTCCCTGCAGATAAATGTATCTTACCTTTTGATATTTGGCTTCGATTTCTTTCTGGTTTCCAGAAGGATGGATATTCATCCAGAGGGAAGGACATTTGTCACAGTACCCTGGCTTGAAGCCTGGCATGAGGAGGTTGTCCTGGATTGTGATGGATGTTTATCCTTTATCCCTTGATGTCTTACACAAGTTTGAAGGGGTTCTCACGAGATGAAGGTCAAGGACTAGGAGGGGAGGGTACCAGCTAGTATGAAAGACTTTACAATGTCTTTAAGGCACCCTGGATGACAGCTGCTTTATAAATGACTGGCCAAAAGAAGCCAACTAATATCCAAGAAAGAGCCTGGAAAAGTTCATCTGAACTGCCCCTTTCATCTCTTATTTCCCTGTTGTTTGGGTTTGCTATTTGGCTTTTGCCTTTTGCTTTCCATTTTTGCTTTGATCTTGAACTCCAGCCTTTTCCTTTCTTCTCTGAATATATTTTTGGCAACTCTTGTGAGTGCCCATAACTTACCCTGCTGCCTAACCAAACCCTGCCTCCCAGATCTTAGACAGAACCTGATGCTTAGCCACATACTCCTGTTACTGGTCCAGTGTGTTAAGGACTCATTTTCCACTAAGTCCTCTTCCAGCAGGGAGTGAGAACTGGACTGACACTCAGGGCTTATTGAGGTTGGAGCCCTGAGGTAGGTCAGAGGATGGAATGATTTCTCATACTTACCGAATGACATCACATAGTCTCGCACAATTGGGATCCAGAAGATCCCTTCCAAGGTCCCTAGAGAAGGAGTGATGCCTGGGAAAATCCGAGCAAAGCCAGTGGCCTCAGTGGCAAAGTTGATGAAGACCCCGTAAGAGACAATGCCATGGGGGTGGTTGGCAATGATATAGTTGTGTTTGGGAGAGAGGTCATGAGTCTTCACCAGCTGTTGGAGGGAGATTGAATCAGAACAGTGGATAGGAAGAAGGAAGAGAGGACATGCGGACTCAGATACCAGCAGGTAGCCCCTGTTTCCCTTGGGGAGCCCAAGTTCCTGTCCATTGGGATGTCGCCAGGGGCTATGATGCTCAGAGTGGTTGACCTGGGTTTGTCACTGTGAGGAAAGGCTGCTGTCTATCCATCCATCTCCTCACCTACCCATCCATCCTGAGCCACTACTCTGCTTTATGCCTCTGAGCCTTGAGCTTCACTACTGGCAACCAAAGCCGTTGAAACATGAAGCTGAGTAGAGAGAGAGGAATCTGAGCAACAGGGCCCGAGGACACCCAGACAAAGGGGTAGTCACCTTTATTGGGAAGTAATTTCGGAAATACTTCCAGATGGTCCATTTTCGTACCCATGCGAAACGCCTACCACCTGTTGGTACAGAAGGAAAGGGAAGAGCAGGTGAGGTATTGCCAATTCTTCTACCTTTTCCAGTAGTGGAGGGTTCTTCCTACAGTCCTCAGGTCACATGAGGTACAGAGGTGTAGGTACCGTCCCTGGATCCAACCCCCAAAGAGGAAGTCCCTGAACCTCTGGGGCCAGCCAGAAAGGTAACAGGCAAAGAGTGTGAGGAGGGCTACCTGCACAGAAACCTCAATCTTTGAATTCTGCCCTGGCTGGTGTGGCTCAACAGATTGAGTGCTGGTCTGCGAACCAAAGGGTGACTGGTTCGATTCCCAGTCAGGGCACATACTGGGGTTGTGGGCCAGGTCCCCAGTAGGGGGCACATGAGAGGCAACCACACACTGATGTTTCTCTCCCTCTCTTTCTCCTTCCCTTCCCCTCTCTCTAAAAATAAACAAGACCTTTTAAAAAAATTCTTCCTGCACAGCCTGGCAGAGATCTCTGTTCCCTGATGAGGTTTTCTCCCCTCTCCCCCTCCCCGTCCCTCTAACCACCCTTTGCATCTCCCCTTCCCTCCACCTCTCCACCCACTCCTTTCCTTTCCCCTCCCCACCCCTTCTCCCTCTGCCTCTCCCATTCTCTCCCTCCATGTCCTCCCCCCTATCGTTACTTCCTTGGCACAGATAGGGACCACCGCTCTTCCTGTGGCTCTTACCGTTAGTGTGGGTTTTCCAATCATAGGCGATCCAGGCTATGGCAAGCACCGACACGGCCCAGAACTTAGTGAACACCAGAACAGGTATAAGGATCATGGGAAAAAGTCCTGAGGGGACACAAAGCATTCATGCCATTCAGTTCTCTTCTGGAATTTTTTTAAACATGTTTTTTATTTTTATAATGATAAAAGAAATACACTTTTTAAAAATAGCCCTGGCTACTGTGGCTCAGTGAATTGAGTGCTGGCTGGTGAATCAAAAGGTTGCTGGTTCGATTCCCAGTCAGGGCACATGCCTGGGGTTGAGGGCCAGGTCCCAAGTTGGGGCGTGTGAGAAGGAACTGATTGTTGTTTCTCTCTCTCACATCAATGTATCTCTCCCTCTCTTTCTCCCTCTCTTCCTCTCAAAAATAAATAAATAAAATCTTTTTTAAAAAAAGATGAGAGTCAATTTGCTGGATAAACTTCAGAAGAAAATTCAGATAAAGCTAAAGAAGGGTAATTCTTAATTAAAGGTAGTCAAACTGTATCATTTATTTTATATCTTGCTTCAAATACATTTTGTTTGTGTTTCCAATATTTAGACTAGAGCCTTGTATGCAGTAGGTGTTTAACAAATATCTATATACCAACTAAAAGATAAATGTTTTCTTTTTCCAAGAATAGCTGAGCTTAAATGATCAGTATTTAATCAGTATTTATGTTATTTAAATGAGAGGTTATGTGAAAAGCATGGATGGATTTATGGTGTACCTTACATCCAATCTCTTTCAGCTATCCACAAGTCCTAAAGGTAATCTGAAAGAGCCTACCTCAGTGATCACCATCCCCCTTGTGGAATCTATTTGAACTGCAGGTGTAGCACCCAGGAGATCCTAAATTTCCAATGAGGGCAAGCCCTCCAGACCCAACCTGTGTGAATATCATCGTCACTCATGGTAACAGAAGTAGGATTTAAAAACTAGGAGAAACAGAATCCGAACATGGAAGAGCTAAAGCTCATGGAACAAGGAGTTCCTTGACAAAAAGCATGGGGATCTGAGGTGAGAACAATGGAGAACAACCATTTGTGTGTATGCATGGGTGACTCTTCCCTTACATATTATGTCCTTGATACCAGGAGATCCTTCCAACATCTTGTCCATGTTCAAGTGAGGATTCTTGGAGTGGATTATCAAGGAGGAAGTTCACAAACAATAAGCTTCTAATTTAGTTTGCACTGAAGATGATCAAGCCATTCTACTTGATATATAGTATTATATCTCATCATAGTTATAATTTGCATTCCCTAATACTTAATGATGCATAACAGTTTTTCATGTGCTTGTCTGCCTTCTGTATATTCTCTTTGGTGAAGTGTTTGTTCAAATATTTGGCCCATATTTCAGCTGGCTTGTTGTTTTCTCACTATTGGGTTTTCAGAGTTCTTTATACATTCTAGATGCAAGTCCTTTGATGGGTATGTGCTTTGCAAACATTTTCTGCCATGCTTATCTTTTCATTCTTTTAACAAGGTCTTTCTTAGAGCAAAAGCTTTTAATTTTGATGAAATCCAATTTTATCTTTTTTTTCAGATGTGTTTTTGATGTCAAATCCAAGAACTTTTAACCTAATCTGGGGTCATAAAGGGTTTCTCCTATATTTTTTACTAAAAGTTTTAAGTTTTGTGTTTACATTTAGATCTGTGATCCATTTTGAGTTAATTTCTTAATAAAATGTGAAGTTTTGGTCAAGGTCTATTTACTATATATGAATATCTAATTGTTGCAACGCCATTTGTTGAAAAGACTATCCTTCCTCCATTGAATTGCTTTGCATATTTGTCAAAAATCAATTGGCCAGGACTTCCGGTCAAGATGGCAGCATAGGTAAAGGCAGCACTCGCATTCTCTCACAACCACATCAAAATTCCAACTAAGGTACAGAATAACCATCACCCAGAATCACCTGAAATCTAGCTGAATAGAAGTTCCACAACCATGGATTTAAAGAGAAAGCCACATCCAGGTTGGTAGGAGGGGCAGAGACGTGGACCAGGCTGGCCCCACACCCATGTGTGGTGGATAAAAATCTGGAGAAATATCTTGGCTGTGAAGGTCCCCCACTGAGGAGCTAGAGGTCCCAGTCCCACACCAGGGCCCCCAGCTCAGGGTTACAGTGCCAGTAATAGAAGTCCCCATAACTTCTGGCTATAAATACCACCGGGGATTGAGGCTGAGGAAGACAGAAGCTTCTAGAGTCCCAGGCAATTCCTCTTAAAGGGCTCATGCATGGACTTGCTCAGACTCACTTCCCCCGAGTTCCAGCACTGGGATAGCAGCTCAAAAGGCACCAGGGACATACATGGAGGATTGCTGTGTCTGGGGTCAGGGTGAAAGCTGGGGGAGCAGTTTTCTCCCAGAGAAAAGTGCTGGTGGAGGCGATTGTTGCCTTGATAAACTCTCCCTCCACAGAGACAGCAGGCAGGTGCCATAGCTGTGTCTCCGTCAACCTGGCTATCACTGCTGGCCCCATCCTCATGATTCCCTGAGACCCCACCCCACCCAACTTGCAGGCCCATCCAAGATGTTTCCACTGCCTTTACCATATGAATGGCCTGTCTTGGCTAATGCTTTAGACTTTTCTAAAATCCCTCAAACAAGCAGCAATTGGCCTCAGGGCCCCCCACCCCATATCTCCCATTCATTGGCCCCAAGCCCATCACTAGAAGCAGCTGGCCATGTTTTGCAGTTTGGCCTCTCTTGGACAACTTCAAGTCCAGCAAAAGTAGCAACCATTTGCTGATGACTTTGTAGCTCAAGCCAGGTGGCCCTGGGCAGAACACAGATTGGGGCTAACCTTGGTCTGCATCCCCTGGAAGGCTCCAAAGGCAGTTCACCTAGTGGACAGCTTCAGATCACATCAAAGCACCATCCAATCACCTCAGAAGGCACCAGAGCCCCACTGAAATAAGTCCTGCTCTGTGGGATGGGCCTCTGTAGAGCTGATCCTCCACGGAGGTAGCAGCCAATCCTTGCATCAGATTATAATTGAGAGTAAATCCCTCCCATTGATGTACTAACAGCAAACATGGTTCAACTACAACAGGAGGGTGTGCACAGCTCACACGGACTGGGGGTGCAACTGGTGATCAGGGAGGCTGTGGCACTGGACCCTACAGGACACTGACTACATTAGGCCACTCTCTAAAGCCTGGGAGACATAGCAGCTCTACCTAATACACAGAAACAAATACAGGGAGGCTGCCAAAATGAGGAGACAAAGAAAGAAAAAACAGAACTCCAGAAAAAGAACTAAATAAGATGGATACAAGCAATCAACCAGAGGCAGAATTCAGAGCACTGGTTATAAGGATTCTCAGTGAACTCAGGGGAAGAGTAGTGAACTTAGAGAGAATTTCAGCAGCATAAAAAATGACATGAAAACCATAAAAATGAATCAGTCATAAATAAAGGATACACTAACTGAAATGAAGAAAAACATACAGGGAGTCAACAGTAGAGTAGATGTAACCAAGAATCAAATCAGCAATTTGAAATATAAGGAAACAGAAAATTCCCAATCAGAACAGGAAAAAAAAAACCCCAAAAAATCAAAGAAAATAGTGTAAGGAACTTGGGGACAACTTCAAGTGTGCCAATATTTGCACCATGGGGGTACCAGAAGAAGAGAGAACAAAAAATTGAGGGAGATCAACATGGCGGAGGAGTGAGTGGAAGTCACACTGACCTCCTGCCAGGACCAACCTGGAATTACAACTACATTGTGGAGAAATCACCTGGAACAAACAACTGAATAATAGCGAGAGAGGAGCCTTGTAACCTCGGAGACAGAAGAATCGGCTTTAGCGCAACCTAACTGGTAAGGAGTGCGGTACAGACCTGAGAAGGTGGGCAGGGTGCCCACGGGTGGCAGCACCAGAAGGATACTGAAACAGCCAGTGGGATCTCCCTGAGAAGAGCGGGGTCTAAACCAGAAGAGAGGATCTTTAGCCCACAGCACCAGAGTCCAAAAAGTACACATAAAACAGCCAGCTGCAAAAAGCGGTAGGGTTGCTCTCTGCCATAGACAGGTGGCTGGAGATGCAAAGAGCCTTCTAAAGGGCCAACGCAAAATTTTTATTTGCAGCCACTTACCTTGGTCTCCAGCAAAGGCGGGGACAGAATGGGCTAGAGATGCCTGGGGAGAGACTAGGGAAGGAGGCTTTGGGGAGAGAACTGAGAGAGTAGCCGGCAGGATCTCGGTGCTGACTCATCCCCCATGCAGCAGCAGCAGCCATCTTGCTCAGGCAGAGACCACTCCCCCTGAGCGACTCCAGTGTCAAAGGACCCAATAGCCCCACCCCCAGGTGGGATTTTACCCCACCCTGTGCTGTCGAAGCTGCCTGCTGAGTGCAGTGGGGCAGCCACAGACAGTAGATCTCTGGTTAAAGGGAGTGCAGGGAGGTCTGGCAACACTTGAGGAGAGACTGGGGATGGTGGCTTTGGGGAGAGAACGGAGAGAGTAGCCAGCGGGATCCCAGAGCAGACTCCTCTTCCATAGGCCAACAGCAGCATGAGAGGACCCAATAACCCCGCCCCCAGGAGGGACTCTGCCCTGCCCTGAGCTGTCTAAGGCACCCTGCTGAGTGCAGAGTGACTAGATGAACAGCTGAAGGAGACAGCCACAGAGAGTAGATTACTGGAAGTCTCGAACAGACTGCCTAAGGTCAGACAGGGTCAACATCTGACATCAGAGGCAGATCCAGAAAGTAAAAACAGCAGTCTCCAACCATAAAAGTTCACACCACAAAGTCAGGAAATCAAGACAGATCAACTTAAGAAGCAGAAGCTAAAAAGAAGAGTCTCACAAATAATGGGAAGACAAAGAAACACCTCCCCAATTGAAAGGAAAGGAGGAATCCCCACAAAGAGAATTAATGAAATAGAGGCAAGTAAACTATCAGATATTGAGTTCCAAACAATGGTTCTAAGGAAGCTCAATGAGCTCAGTGAGCTCAGAGAGAATTACAAAAAACTACAAAGAAACTATGAGGAACGTACTGCAAACTATATCAGCATGAAAAAGGACATAGAAACTATCAATAAGAGACAAGAGGAAATGAAGAATACAATTTCCGAATTGAAGAACACAGTAGAAGGAATCCAAATCAGGCTAGATGACGCTGAGGATCGAATCAGCGAGCTGGAGGAAAAGGGAGAATAAAGCTCCCAGAAAGAGCAAGAAAATGAAAAAAGACTCAAAAAGAATGAAGAGACATTGAGGGAAATGCAGGGCAACCTGAAATGTAATAATATCCATATAAGAGGGATACCAGAAGGAAAAGAGGATGAGGAAGGGATAGAGTACCTGTTTGAAAAAGTAATGATGGAAAACTTCCCTAATTGGAGGAGAGAAAAAGACACAAGTCCAGGAAGCACAGAGGGTCCCATTCAAGAGGAACCCAATGAGGCCCACTCCAAGACACATCATCATTAAAATGGCAAATATCAAAAACAAACAGAGAATCCTAAAGCAAGCAAGGGAGAAACATATAAGGGAGCCCCAATATGGCTAGCATCTGACTTCTCAACAGAAACACTGCAAGCCAGAAGGGAGTGGCAAGAAATATTCTGTGTCATGAAAAGCAAAGGCCTGCAGCCAAGACTGCTCTACCCAGCAAGACTTTCCATTAAAATGGAAGGCAAAATAAGGAGTTTTCCAGACAAAAGAAGGCTGAAAAAATACACCTCCACCAAACCAGCACTGCAAAATATGCTAAAGGGACTGCTTTAAGATGAAGAAAAACTTTCTATGAATACCCAGTTCCTTTCAGAGTTGCCAATACTTGATATTACCAATATTTTTAATACTCATTAATCTGATTGTGACAATGATGTTATTCTAACTGTTCCTTTACTATTTGTTGAAGCTAAACCTGTTTTAGTATGTTTCTTGCCTATTTCTATTATTTTTTTAAAAAAAGCTTTAAATGACTTTTTGGTATTCTTTATCCATTTATTGACTAAAGTTTTGTAGAACATTTTTCCCTAAAAAAAAAAAAAAAAAAAAAACACCTATTAACCATGTTTTAGATGTGTTGCAAATACTTTTCTATTCTATTCCTTGTCCTTTAACTTTTTTTATATGTATATTACTATATAGTTAAATGTTTAATATAGTCATATTGTCAATATTTACTTTATAGCTTCTGGGTTTGAATATTTAACTTCAGGTCATGAAAAATATTAGTTCTATTTTCTTCTAAAAGTTCTTAGATTCTACATATTGATTTTTAACTCACCTGAATATTTCTTGTATAATGTGTGAAATAGGGCTCTATATTTGTTTTATTTCAGGTAATAGTGGTCCAAGCACCTTATTTGTTGAGTAAGCCTTATTTTCCCCATTGATTTGAAATATCAACTTAATCATATATAGTTAGACAGGTATATACATTTGTCTCTAGAATGCTCATTATATTTCATTGATCTACTTGACTATTTCTGTGCTGGTGTCATGTTTGTGTAATTGCTGAGACTTTATATTGGTTTTAAATTTTTTTAATATTTTATAATTAATTTTGACATTTAAAAAAATAAGTAAAATCAATCTGCACTTAAGAAAGAAAGAAAGAGAGAGAGGTGGAACTCCTACCTTTTGTGAAAACATGGATGGAACTGGAGAATATTAAGCTAAGTGAAATAAGCCAGTTGATGAAAGACAAATACCATATGATCTCCTCTATAAGCGGACTCTATTCAACAAAATAAACTAATGAACAAAATAAACCAGAGGCACGGAAACATGGAGCAGACTGAGAGTGACCAGAGGGGATGGGGTGGAAAGGGACAGTGGTGGAAAGAAGGGGAAGGGACTAGACAAAGAACATGTATGAATGACCCATGGACATGGACAACAGGGTGGGAATTGACTGTGGGAGTGGGGGGTGGGGGTGGGATGGGTGGAGGTGGGTAAAGGGAGAAAAATTGGGACAACTGTAATAGAATAAACATGATTTATAAATTTAAAAAAGAAAAAAAGTGAAAATCTATTTGAAAAAATAATGACAGAAAACTTCCCTAACCTGGTGAAGGAAATAGACATGCAAGTCCAGGAAGTGCAAAGTATCCCAAACAAGATAAAACCAAAGAGGCCCACACCAAGACACATAATTAAAATGCCAAAGGTTAAAGACAAAGAAAATCTTAAAAGCAGCAAGAGAAAAGCAGTTAGTTAGCTACAAGGGAGTTCCCATAAGGCTGTCAGCTGACTTCTCAAAAGAAACTTTGCAGGCTAGAAGGGAGTGGCAAGAAATACTCAAAGTGATGAAAAGCAGGGATCTATAACCAAGATTACTCAGCAAAGCTATCATTTAGAATCAAAGGACATATAAAGGGCTTCTGAGACAAGTAAAACCTAAAGGAGTTCATCACCACCAAACCAATATTACAAGAAATGTTAAAGGGTCTTCTTTAAGAAAAAGACAAAATGTATATAAAAAATATGAACAATATAATGGCAATAAATACATATCTATCAAAAAATTAATCTTAAAATAAAACAAATGAAGCAGAATAGACACAGACTCATAGATACAGAGAACATTTAGATGGTTGCCAGATGGGAGGGGCTTTGGTGAGATGGGCAAAAATTGTGAAGGGCTTAAGAAGTACAAATTGGTTGTTACAGAATAGTCATGGGAATGTAAAGTACAGCATAGGCAATATAGTCAAGCATATTCCAATAAGTATGTATGGTGCCAGATGTGTATGTGATTTATTGGGATGCTCACTTAGTTATAGAATGTCTAATCACTGGGGTGTACACTTGAAACTAATATAATATTGTATGTCAACTGTAATTGAAAAATAAAAATGATTTAAATTTTAAAAAATAAAATAAAAATTAAATTAAGAGGTATGTTTTGTAACATATTACTGGATTTGATTTGCTAGTATTTTGTTAAGGATTTTTGCATTTACATTCATGAGGAATATTGCCCTATAGGTTTTTTTTTTGTACTGTTTTTGCTTGAATTTGGTGTCAGGGTTTGTCCTCATAAATGAGTTGGCAAGTATTCCTTCCTCTTCTATTTTCTGGGTAAGATTGTGTGGAATTTTTGATATATACTCTTTAAGATATTTGGTAGAATTTGCCATTGAAACCATTTGGGCTTGCAGAATTCTGTTTTGGAAGGGTTTTCACCTTCCAAAATTAAATTTTAGTTTAATTCACTGTTAGAGGTTATCTATTTAATCTAGGGTGAGTTTTGATTGTTTGTGGGTTTTTAAAAAGATTTTATTTACATTTAGCAAGAGGGGAAGAAAAGGAGAGAAACATTGATTGGTTGCCTCTCACACGCCCCCAATGGGGAACCTGGTCTACAACTCAGGCACATCACTGACTGGAATGGAGCCAGTGATCTTTTGCTTTACCAGATCATGCCCAACCCACTGAGCCACACCAGTCAGGGCTATTTGTGGTTTTTTAGGAAGTCTCCAAATATAATTGTTAATTTGTCTGTTTTTCTTTTTAGTCCTGTCAGTCCTTGTTTCATATATTTTGTAGCTCTATTGTAGGTGCATACACAGTTAGGATACTTACGTCTTCTTGGTGAATTGATCCTTTTATCATTATGTAATGCCCCTCCTTATTTCTGGTTCTGACTTTCTTAAACCTGTACAGCTTCAAACTACTAATGATTACTAGCTTGAGTTAAAGACGGTACCAATACGAATCCAAGTGTGTCCTCTCTTCAAATCATGTCACTTGCCCACTTTCCCCATATAATAATAGCCAACATTTATTGTACACTCATTATGTAAAACTGTTTCACATGCATATTTTAATCTTTGTGAAGACATTAGGGCAGTAATCATTCTCATTTTGTGGATGAGCAACTCAGGTTGAGAGATGTCTAATAACCACCTGAGCCTTGGCCCGCATTGGCTGGGTGTTACCCTACAAAGCAAAAGGTTGCTGGTTCAATCCCCAGTCAGGTCACATATCCATGTTGTGGGCTAGGTCCCTGGTTGGGGCACATGCAAGAGGCAACCAATGTTTCTCTCCATCTTTTTCTCCCTCCCTTCCCCTCTCTCTAAAACAAATAAATACAATCTTTAAAAAAATAACTACCTGAGGTCACACGGCTAGGTGGTGGGGAAGCCAGAGTTGAGAACTCACATTGTCTTAGTTCAGAGACTATATCCTTAACCATTCAATTCTAATTACTGTTTCCTGTCAGTTCTGTCTTCCAAACATTTTTTGAATGATTCCTTTCCCCACTTCCATGCTACCATCTGGTCCAAACCACTGTTCTCTCTCCTCTGGATGACTGCTACTATCTTCTAAACAAGCTTTCTGCTTCCATCCGCGTCATGACGCAGTCAGCACGCTGAATGCAAACCTGATTCTGGCCCTCAGCAGCATATAACCAAAAACATGGCAGGCTCATCAGAGAGGTATTTCTGTGGCTTTGTGATTATTTAGTCGATCTAAATTAACTAGAGATATAAGAACCCATGGGAATAAATGCTAATATAGTCATTCAACAACTAACATGGCTTCCCATGACTCTTAGGATCACGTCTGGTCTTGTTATTTTGGTTTCAAAGGCCCTCCATGATGGAGCCCTGGCCACCCCCTGTTCCCTGCACTCCACCAGACTGTTTTTCTGTCCATTCCTTCAACTCACTCTGCTCTCTAGTCTCTGGCCTTCTGTACACGTTATCCCTTTTACCTAGAAGATTCTTTGCTCAGCTCTTTGTCTGACTAGTTCCTATTCATCTTCCAGGCCTCAGGAGAAATGTCACAGTTTCAATATTTTGGAGTTATTGTTGACTTCTTTCCCTTTCAAAAAAAAAGTCTCTCCAATTCATCCTCCTGCCTCTGTCTCCATTGCTACTACTTTGGCCCAGGACTTTATCTCCTCTGGCCTGGACTGCAGCTGTGTGTCTGCCCTTTGCCTGCTGGTCTCTTCCTGCCCAGTCCATTTGACATAGAACTGACAGATCATTTTTAAAAATATTGTATTTCTTTATTTTTAGAGAGAGAGGAAGGGAGGGAGAAAGAGAGGAAGAGAAACATCCATGTGTGGTTGCCTCTCACATGCCCCCTACTGGGGACCTGGCCTGCAACCCAGACATGTGCCCTGACTGGGAATCGAACTGGTAACCCTTTGGCCCACTGGCCAGCCCTCAACCCACTGAGCCACACCAGCCAGGGCTACCAGATCATTTTTTAAAGCACAGTCACAACATTGTTTGCCTCCTCTGAAATCTTCAATATTTTCTACTGCTGACAGAAAGAATCAAGTCTGGACATGTTAGCCTGGCATGTTTTTTGAAGATTTTATTTATTTTTCAGAGAGAGAGAAAGGGAGGGGAAACAGGAAAGAAACATTGATGTGTGAGAAAAACATTGATCAGCTGCCTCTCGCACGCACCCCACCCAGGGACCAGGCCCCAACCCAGACATGTGCCCTGACCAGGAATTGAACCAGCAACCTTTTGGTTCACAGGATGATGCCCAATGCACTGAGTCACACCATCCAGGGCTAGCCTGGCATTTAAAGCCCTCCATGGACTAGCCCTGCCCCCACTTTCCTAGCTTCATCTCTCAGTACCTGCCCTTATACCCCTTATGCTTTAGCCCAGTATTACTCAAAGTGTGGTCCGATATCACTGTAGGACACTGGATGATGTGAGGTGATACATGGATAAAAAGTTCTTTTTAATGCGCAGTGCATAAAAGTGAGTTCATTGTGGTGATATAAAGTTTCTTGTTAAAATACATTAATTTGGGTAACAGAAATGAGTCAATTTGGGGAAAATGTTAAGTAATAATAGCATAGATGGTACTCAGCCACAGAAAGAATCAGAAGGTGGGATGCAAATGGCTGAAGTATGGGAAACAGGGGCTCAACCACTTCATGTACTCCCCATTCCCTCAACCCTCCATGCGATTTCACATCTTCATGCATTTGGGGATGCTGTTCCTTATTTACTCCTCAACTTTCTGCCTATCAAAATTCCCTCAATCTTTAAGGCTTAGCTCACGCAATAACTCTTTGGTGATATCTTTGTTGATTCTCTGGTCAGAATTTAGGGCTCCCCCCTCCACACACCCATAGCATGTTAGTTATGCTTCTACTTGGCCTGTTTGATTTCGCTCTTCATGTAGTTTGTACCTCACATGTCTTTCCCTACTGGCCAGTGAGCTTCTTGGAAACAGCATTAAGCACAGTGCCAAACATTGGGAGATGACTGATGATAAAAATCTGTTACATTAGCTCTGGCTGGTGTGGCTCAGTGGACTGAGTGCCAGCCTATGAACCAAAGAGTTGCTGGTTCTATCCCCAGTCAGGGCACACGCCTGGGTGGCAGGCCACGTCCCCAGTGTGGGGCACACAAGAGGCAACCACACATTGATGGTTCTCTCTCTCTCTCCTTCCCTTCCCCTGTCTAAAAATAAATGAATAAAATATTTTATTAAAAATTTGTTAC
This sequence comes from Pteronotus mesoamericanus, assembly GCF_021234165.1. Taxonomy (NCBI): domain Eukaryota; kingdom Metazoa; phylum Chordata; class Mammalia; order Chiroptera; family Mormoopidae; genus Pteronotus; species Pteronotus mesoamericanus. Next base: position 4,438,602 of record NW_026555108.1, on the reverse strand, counting down.
ATTAAATTGTGGCACAAGTAGAAGTTTGATTTCAGAATTCTCCAGTGGCAGGTGAAAGCTAACAGTAAGAGAAACTACCAATGCCCTTATTCCAAACAACGAAAGGCCTTCTGAGGTTCCAGGGCATGCACATGTGTGTGAGACTATAGGCAACCAGTTATTTCCAGTGTAAAGGGGAGACCCAGCATTCTACTCGGAGCCTTTAGCAATCCAAGAACATGGCTGGTTTGTCAAAGATGAATTTTTGTGGCTTTGCAGTTACTTATTGGATCTAAATTAACTATAGATTGCCCTGGCTGGTGTGGCTCAGTGGATTGAGCACAGGCCTGCAAACCAAAGGGTTGCTGGTTTGATTCCCAGTCAGGGCACAGGCCTGGGTTGCCGACCAGGCCCCCAGTGTGGGGCATGTGAGAGGCAACCACACATTGATGTTTCTCTCCCTCTCCTTCTCCCTCCCTTCCCCTCTGTCTAAATATAAATACATAAAAATCTTTAAAAAAATTAACTATAGATCTAAGCACCCGTGGGAGTAATCATTCAACAAACACTGAATAAGCACACCTCATATGAAATCTCTGTGCTAAAGGCCACGGGGATAGGGTTGGGGACTAGAAAGAGGAGAGTGAAGAGAATAAATATGGAAATGATTAAAATAATGTAAGCATGGTAATTAATTACATGTACCCAGAATTTTTATTAAGAAGCACTCTGTTCAGTGCTAACATACATTATCTCATTTAATTGTCTTATGACCCTGAGAGAGAGATAATTTTAACATCCCCATTTTACATATGAAGAAACTGAGGCTCAGAGAGTTCATGGACCTTCACTCCAAGCTTTGGTGGCGGGGGGCAGGGGGCGGGGATTATGTAGCATTTGTTGAGTCTTTATTGTGCACCAAGAGCTGTTTTAAGCATGTTGTGTGTGTTAACTCATATTAAAACATATATAAAACCAAGTTATTGTCTTCCATAAATGTGTAGTCTGCATAAATGCATACCATGGGTAGCCTGATACCATAAATAATGATTACATTCCAGAGAGTGAGAACTATACACTCAGAGCTCCAATGTCATTCTATGGGAACTCAAGAAGACCATCCCTTACTACTGAGGAACCAAGGAAGGCTTCTTGCAAAAGGTAAGACTTGCTGTATTCTGCTGTTTATAATATGCACCCATGTTTTAGTCCTGACCACGTATAATGTGCATCCTTAGTACTACCCATGTGTAATATGCATCCTTATCTTTCCCTCAAAAATTTGCACAAAAAATGTGCATTATATATGGCAAAATATGGTAAGTTGACTTTTGAAAGAAGACTATGGTTTTCACAGGTTAGTGAAGGAACTGATTTCCATGCACAAGGAAAAACTTGAACAAAGGCCTGGAGATGGATAGGTCCAAAGCTCGTGAGTAAAACCATAACCTCCAACAGTCCAGGCAACCTGGGAAGGCATGGAATAGGACATGATGCTGGGAAGGAAGCTGGGGAGATGAAGTGTGATGCTGATGCTGAAGGGAGTGAGACATCAGAAACGATGGTTAAGCAGAGGAGTAGCATGATCATACTTGTGTATCAGGAAGATAATTTGGAAAAACTGGGGGAGCAGAAGGAACTGCAGGCAGGCAGATCAGCTAAGAGTTGCAGTGATTTAGAAAAGAGGAGATGGGAACCTGAAATGCATTGCTATTTACCAAACCATTTTGAAAGATAATATGGAGATAGAACTCTCAGGGTTTGGTAGTTGATTGGATGTAGGGGGTGAAGGAGAGGGATGGGTAAATGATGCTTTAAAGGGGCCCGTGGGAATGCTGGAAATGTATCAAAGTGTCTATTTGCCTCATTTTTGAGGACATAGTTAATGTCCATTTCTAGAACAGAAAGAAAGAAAATGAACATCTCTTGAGGGTTTTCTTGCTTCTATGATATTTGGACTGTTTTTGAAAGGCAGATACTATGCTTACTCTACAATGGTGGAGGGTAAATGACTTATTTGCTCAAAGACACATAGAAAATAATAGTGACTCACTTGCACAGGGTCACATAGCAAGTAAGCGGCAGACTTGGTCTGCCTGAATTCCAAGACAACATTCTATTTTTGTAGTATCAGGAACTAGAAACATAAATAATGTGTTTTTGTGAAAAAATAACTTTAAAATAGAAACTAGAGAAAGAAGGCAGGCATTCACTCACACACACACACACATGCAGGAGAGAGATAAAAAAGAACAAGAGGTGGGCTTAAAGGTCTCTACTGAGGAGGAAGAAATCTGCAAGAACTGTCAATTTGCTGTCAAGCCTGGTCTTATGAGAAATATAATAATAAGATGTGGCTCCTGTTCTCATGGAGCTCACTGAATAAAGGAGACAAATAATATAAAGGCTGTTTATACAAAGTGCTCTGGATTTTCAGAGCTGATATATTCTTGAGTTGTCTGGAAAACACTGCAGAGAAGCTATGACTTGAGCAATATCTCAAAGGAGGGCTTATCCATGGGTAGAGTCCAGGAAGAATGATCAGGACATTTCCAGGGGAGAAAATAGAGCACAGGTGAAGCAGCAGGAGAGTACCGTTCATGTTTGTTTTGTGAAGAGATTGCTGGGAAGACAAGCTTCACAGCTGGTAAAGAGTTACAGCCAGAGAGTGGAGCAAGGCCTTGAATGCACAGGCTGACACATTGGTGCTTCACTGAGTGGGCAATGGGACACCGCTGACTAGTTTTGAGTAGCAGAGGGCTGTAATCAAAGATGCTTTTAAAAGACTCTTCTGGGAGCAAGCAGTAGAGTAAATTGGAGAGGGTGGAGAGTAGAGGGCAGAGGGTTAGGAAAGAGGATATTTAGGTAGGTGGTGATACAAGCCCAAAAAAAGAGGAGACAGATGGAGACCTATCCTCTAAAGGGGTGTCCAAACTTTTGGCATCTCTGGGCCACACTGGAAGAAAAAGAGTTGTCTTGGGCCACACATTGAATACATTGCGACATGTTATCACAAAAAAGTCTCATAATGTTTTAAGTATATTTACGATATTGTATTGGGCTGCATTCATAGCCATCCTGGGGAACATGCGGCTCACAGGCCACAGGCTAGACACTCCTGCCTGGGAAGCTGGCCCTCAGAGGGGCTCTCTGGGCTGTTGCTTAATTCTAAGGGTCATGAATATTTGTATTCCACATCTCCCCCAAACAGTTTTTTTAAGATTTTATTTATTCATTTATGTTTAAAAGACTTTATTTATTTCTTTTCAGAGAGGGAAAGGGGGTGGGGAAAGTAAGAGAAACATTGATTGGTTGTCCATTGCAATGCACTCATACTGGGTATGGCCACAACCTGATCGGAAATTGAACCGAGGACCATTTGGTTTGCAGGACAATGTCCAACCCACTGAGCCACACCAGTCAGGGATCCACCAAACACTTTTTTCACTCCTTTCTTCTCACTCCTTCCCTCCTTCTTGCCCCTTTATCCCCCTTTTCCCTATTTCCTTGCCCACCCCTGCCAGGAATGCTCAGTAATCTGCCATGATTCTGGACATCATTTGGGAGGGAGAAGCACTGAGAGAGCCTCCGAGCAAGATAGAAGAAATGAAGGAAAGAGGGTGAGAAAAAGGAGGAAGAAGTTAGGAATGAAGGAAAGAAGGAAGGGCACTTTTCTTTTGTATGAAGCATTCACTGTGGACCAGGTTAGAGGCTGAGGACACTGAGGTTAAAAGGGTTACAGTACTTGTCCAAAGTCACACAGCTAATTGTCTTATCCAAGTCGGATGATCTCCACAGCCCACATCCTGTTCACTGTGCCATACTGCTTCCCTTTCTTGTCTTCCCTGATCTACTCAACTGAGTGTATTAATTTCTTTTCTGAAACCTTAATATCACTTTGTTGGGGCTCTTTCTTTCACTAGCCACAGCCTGTCCTGCATCGCAGTGATTTGTGTATATGTCCAGCACTAACACCTGAAATGTGTACCATGGTGGAATGAATGATTAATTGATCTTTGTTACTAGATAGTAGGGAAACTGTACTAGACTCATCGTTGTAGTCTCAGCATAGAGAGCCAAGTTCTTACCTTTAGTGTTTGCTCTGTAACTGCTGAACATGTTTGAATACCTTAAGTACCTCTGTGGGCATCACAACTGTTAGATTCTGTAACTACCTTGGTAACCTACAAAACACAGGATTCATGTTGGAATTTCTAGCATAATCACTAAAAGAATAGAAACAAAATGTATACACCTAAACTAGTAAAGGAAGACAAATGGAATGATAAAGATAATTAATTAAAAAGAAGTCAGGACAGCTCTGGCTGGTGTGGCTCAGTGGACTGAGTGCCAGCCTGTAAACCAAAAGGTTGTCATTTCAATTCCCAGTCAGGGCACATGCCTGGGTTGCAGCCCAGGTCCCCATTGGGAGGCGCGTGAGAGGCAACCATACATTGATGTTTCTCTCCCTCTCTTTCTCCCTCTCTTCCCCTCTCTTTAAAAGTAAAAATAAATAAATAAATAAATAGAAGTTAAGATAAATGGCCAATAAGCACATGAAAAGATCATCAAAACCGCTGACCATTAGGAAAATGCAAATTAAAACCACAAGTAAATATCATCTCATATCCATTGAGATGGCTAATATAAAAAAACATAATACAAAGAAGTGTTGGCAATAATGTGGATAAATTGAGACTTCTCTACACTGTTGGTGGGGATGTATAATAAAATGGTGCCACTGCTGTGGAAAACAGTATGGCAGTTCTTCCAAAAAATTTAAAATGGAATTACCATAAAATCCAGCAATTCCATTTATGACTATATATCCAAAAGAATTGAAAGCAGTGTCTCATATAGATATTTGAACAACCATGTACATAGCAGCACTATTCACAATAGTCAAGAGATGGAAGCAACCCAAGTGTACATTAATAGAAGAATGGATAAATGAAATGTGATATATCCCAACAATGGAATATTATTCAACCTTAAAAAGGAAAGAAACCATGTCACTTGCTACAACATGGATGAACCTTGAAGACATTATGTTAAGTGAAATAAACCAGTCACAAAAGAACAAATAGTGTATGATTCCATTTATATGAAGTACCCAGTGCAGGCAAAATTACAGAGACAGAAAGTAGAAGGTTGGTTGCCAGGGGCTTGGGAGAGAGAAGAATAGGGATTTATTATTTAATGGGTACAGAGTTTCAGTTTTACAAGATGAGAAAGTTTTGGTGATAGATGGTAATGATGGTTGCACAACACTGTGAATGTACTTAATGCCACTCAACTGTACAGTTGAAAATGGTTAAGGTGGTAGCCTTGGCTGGTGTGGCTCAGTGGATTAAGTGCTGGTCCCTGAACCAAAAGGTCACTGGTTTGGTTCCCGGTCAGGGCACATGCCTGGATTGCCTGAATTATGGGCCAGGCCTCTAGTTGGGTGCATTCAAGGGGCAACCAATCAATGTATCTCTCACACATTGGTGTTTCTCTCCCTCCTTCTCTCTCCCTTCCCCTCTAAATAAATAAATAATTAAAATCTTCAAAAAATGGTTAAGGTGGTAGATTTTCTGTTATGGCATTTTACCATGATTTTAAAAATTCAGGCGAGCCCCAGGCTAGTGTGGCTCAGTTGGTTGGAACGTTGTCTCATATCTGAAAGTTTGTGGGTTCAACTCCCCATCATGGCACAAACCTAGGTTACAGGTTTGATCCTGGTCTGGACATGTACGAGGGGCAACGAATCGATGCTTCTCTCTCACATCGGTATTTCTCTCTATCCCTTTTTCCCTTCCTCTCTCTTTAAAAGCAATGGGGGAAAAATATACTTGGGTGAGGATAAAAAAAATTAAAAATGCAGGTGAAAGAAAACATTCACATCTATTATTAGTGTTTTTACTTAAGATGTACCAATGCCCTCGTTTGTCCCTGACATCCTCACTCCACTCCTCCAGCTCTTTCAGGATAAGTGGCAGCTGGTGAGATTGGGGTTGGGCATGACTAGGAGGCTAACTCACCTCCTTGGACCATTGCATATTCAGTGTTGGATGTACATTCTACCCTATCCCTGTCCAGAGACAGTGTCTTTGAGAAGGAAAAAGGAAGAGAGAAAAAAAATACATAAGAAGAAATCATTTCCCTGGCTGGTGTGGCTGAGTGGATTGAGTGCTGGCCTGCAACCAAAGGGTTGCCAGTTCAATTCCCAGTCAGGGCACGTGCCTGGGTTGTGGGCCAGGTCCCCATTAGGGGGTGTGTGAGAGGCAACCACGTATTGATGTTTCTCTCCCTCCTTTCTCCCTCCTTTCCCCTCTCTCTAGAAATAAATAAATGAAAAATAAAAAATATTTTAAAAAAGAAGAAATCATTTTAGGGGAGAAAAATGAGAACGTTTTATTCAGGAGGTCTCCCTGGAAGAACCAGAACAGTCTGACAGTTGTGTTCAAATACCACAGAAAAGCTTTCTGGGGTTGGCCAGATCCCCCACCTAAAAGAATCAGCTCACACAGCTTTTTCTCTCTTGACCTCTTTGCCCCATCTTTGCCCACTGTTTTTGGGATCCAGACTTGAAATGGTGGCTGCCATCATGATGCCAAGTCTCTGAGGACACTCCTGTGCCCCTCACTTTCTGAGCTCAGGGCTAGAACTTGTCAAGGGGAGCTTTTTGAGGAGTTAAGATACACACAAAGGAGCCCTGACTGGTGTGGCTCAGTGGGTTGGGCATCATCATCTTGCAAACTGAAAGGTCACTGGTTAGATTCCCAGTCAGGTCCCTGGTGGGGAATGTGCAAGAGGCAACCAATCGATGTTTCTCTCCCTCTCTTTCTCCCTTCCTTCCCCTCTCTCTAAAAATAAATAAATAAAATCTTTAAAAAAAGATAAACACATAGGAAAACAAGAAAACAGGAAGGACTAGAAACAAATGAATTTACGGAAAAATCACTTCCCTCTCTTATTAGAGTCAAGCCAAGGAGAGACTAAAAGCTCAGCGTGATTTGACTTCAATGAGGCTGAAGAAGTCTTTACATTTTGAGGGTGATGGACCCCTTTGGCAGTCTGGTAAAGCCTATGAACCCTTCTCTGAATAATATTTTTAATGCACAAAATAAAATACAGATTTACAAAGGAAACTCAATATATTAAAATGCAGTTATCAAAACATGACAAAAATGTGCTATCGTAAGATGGGCCTCTTAATTTATGCATTAAATAAGCAGACCTAATGGCAGCTTTAATCACTGTAAGAATTTCAAAACAGTCATGAGCCAGAAACGAAATGTCAAGATGCCTGCAGCAACTGCTCCATGATGTGCACATCTCTGTCATGTTACTGACAAATTCCCAGGTACAGCTAACACGTGTGTGGTTTGTTGCCTATACTCGTCATTTCCATTTGAAATCAGTGAAAATAAAGAGGCAATTTTTTTCCATCCAAATTCAAAGTTGCTCCACCCCCCACCCCGAATTCAAGGTCCTGGTGAAGCACCTCTGCTCTAAGGGGTCACACAGCCGTCCCTGGATTGGGATAGGCTGCCTTTCACTTGCCTCGTCCTTCAGGATGACATTTCTTCCCGTCCAGCTTCCAAGCTTGCCCCCTGATCGGCTGCTCACAAAACCCTGGTTTCTGGCTGAGAGTCTGTTGAACAACTAGCCTTTTCTCAAAATTCTGTCAAATGAGTTCCTCAGGCAGCCCCGAGATTTCTCAAGATTCTCTCACCTTGCCTTATACTGGGAAACCGCTTTACACCTATCCAGTAACACCAACTTGGCAAAGCCGCCACCACCTTTGCCTCCGTCCCTATATATGACTGTGAACTAGAGGGAACAGTCCTGAGAAGGCCTGGGTGATCTTTAAACTAGACAAGCCTACCCTGGCTGCCATGGCTCCTTGGTTGACACATTATGCTGTTTATCAGTAAGTCATTGGTTTGATTCCCAGTCAGGGCACATAACTGGGTTGTGGGCTCGGTTCTTCATTGGGGCACATGCAGAAAGCAGCACATCAATGTTTTTGGGTTTTTTTTTATCCCCTCTCCCTCTCTCCCTTCCTGTCTCTCTCGAATGAGAATTTAAAAAAAAAAAACCAACCAAACAAAGTAGAATAACCACAGCCTCACTCCTGGCCTTCAACACCCCTCTGCTGGAAGGAGAGAAATCCAGTGAACTCAACAGTAGTGGTTGTCTTGAGTGAGGAACACACACAGCCCTTCCCAGAGGAGGGAAGGGACTGACCAAATGAGCCCTTGGGAGCCCCCCTCATCCGGGAATTCCTGGCCTCTTTCTTAGCCTGTTTCCTTGTGCTCTCCGGCTCCCGGGGTCACTCACCTAAAATCACACAGACGGGGAGCCACTGCAGAACAGAGAAGGTTTGGAGGCCCTCCTGAAGATTCAGTCGGGACAGGAAGGCCATGACCGTGAGGCTGCTCTGTCGTGGCAAGAAGCCCAAACAGAAGGCCAGAGCCTCTAAAGCTGAGGTGCTTACAGGTGCTTTGCTTCAGTCTCTTAGCACCGAGTCCCTTCACCTGCTGGAGGTTGGAGACTTGACCTTGACTTCCTTCCAGTCTCTGTTTCTCTGACCCGCCCCGACTTCCTACACACATCAGGTTTCAGATCCTAGTCTCTAATCTCTCTAATATACATATAGCCTTTCTCCATGTGTCCTTGATTGCGATGAGGCAGAAATGGCCTTGGGGTGATTCTAGCTGTGTGTGTGTGGGTGGGGAGGCACCCTGGTTAATTATTTTAGGAAGAAGAATGGCCTGAGCCTCAAGTAGGACCTCTGAAAGCAACCTGCTACCTTTCCCTGCTTAAGAAATGGGACTTGGCTCTGGCTGGTGTGGCTCAGTGGATTGAGCACTGGCCTGCGAACCAAGGGGTCGCTGGCTCCATTCCCAGTCAGGGCACATGCCTCGGTTGCAGTCCAGGTCCCCAGTAGGGGGTGCGCAAGAGGAACAACACACTGAAGTTTCTCTCTTTCTTTCTCCCTCCCTTCTCCTTTAAAAATAAATAAATAAAATATAAAAAAAAGAAAAAAAGAAAAAAGCAATGGGACCTGGTAACCACTTTTGTTTCTGCCCTAGTGTCTGCTCTTTGCCTCTTCCTGTCGTCTGCTGAGAGCCACCTAGTTGACCAGGACCTTTTTCTGCATATCTATCCTTCTGAAATCCCTCCTTGTGCTCTGTTCCCAGGGGCTACGGATCAACAGCCAGATTCCATATGATAGAGCAGGGAAAGTATTGTACAGAGAGCTGACCTGGGCTTCGGTCCTGGCTCCACCATGTTGTTGCCATGACAGTTTTGGAAATTGCTCATCTCTCTAGATCTCAGTGTGACTGCTTCTTCTTGGGAGGCAGTGCAGTGGCTAAGGGGATGGACTTTAGAGCCAGACAGCTGGGGTTCAAATCTCAGCTCTGCCACTTACAAACTGGTGAACTTCTGAGCCTCAATTTTGTCCATCTGTAAAATGGCTATAATAATAGTACCTACTTCATAGGGTTGCTGTGAGGATTAAATGAGTGAATGAATATAAAGTGTTTGGCACAGGGCCTGGGACACAGTAGGTATTATGTGTTTCCTGTTGTTATTATTTGTTTAGTTCCATTAATGTTTACTGAATATCTACTAGGTTTTCAGGGTAAGAGGCTTGCTTCTGCATACCAGCCTTTGCAAAATTAAAGATTGTCCCCAGGTTCCGGAACTCTGGGTTTATTGTTTTTCTGTAATTATCTATTGAGTGACTGCTGTTGGCCGTATAGTGTTGTAGGTGCTGAGGGTTCAGCGGGGAAGACAATGGACATGATTCATGCCTTTACTGAACTTATAGTGCAGATGAGGAGACAGGCATCAAAAAAACAAACAAACAGAAAGTCACAAAAACCATCTATACACTTGAATTTGTGATTAAGTGCCCTAAAGGAGAAGGGCTAGTATTTCCAGCACACGGCTTTGAGTATACAAAGTGCTCAAAAAGAAAAATAAAACCTTTCTAAAGATTTTATTTATTTATTTTTAGAGAAAGCGGAAGGGAGGGAGAAAGAGAGGGAGAGAAACATCTGTCGGTTGCCTCTCGCAGGCCCCCAACGGGGGACCTGGTCTGCAACCCAGTCATGTGTCCTGGCTGAGAACTGAACCAGTGACCTTTCAGGTCACTGGCTAGCACTCAATCCACTGAGCCACACCAGCCAAGGTAGAAAGAAAAAAAGAAGAAGAAGAAAACTTTTTAATGTAATCAAAAGAGTTGTTAGGAAAATCAAATACAAAAAATGGTATCACGTGTCCTACAAGGGCAGGAAAATATTGATTCCTTAGCCTTCTCCTTAGCAGAACTGTCTTCCTTCTTACCCATGCCACCCCCAGCTCTGCTTGCAGTGGGACCTCCTGATAAGACTGACTAATATGACTCCTCAGAGTTGTGCTTAGAGAAGTTTTTTGGCATGTTGTAGGGGTGTGCTTTCATTCTCCAATGTCCCCTAGAATGGCCACCAGACATGTCGCCCCTTTTTCTTTTTTTAAAGATTGATTTTATGTATGTATGTATGTATGTATGTATGTATGTATGTATGTATTTATAGAGAGAGGGGAAGGGAAGGAAAAAGAGAGGGAGAGAAACATCAACTTTGCGCCCTGACCGGGGACCGAACCTCAACCCACTCATGTGCCCTGACTCCGAATTGAACCCTGTGACCCGCAACCTTTCGGTCAGCAGGCAGATGCCCAACATATTGAGCTATACCAGTCAGGGCTCTGCTTCCTCATTTACTTTTCCCTAGCTAGCTGCGGTTCTTAAGATGCTTCTTGGGGCCATTTGACCACATCCAGGGTGAGATGTATTGGAGCTTACCTGCTTGGAATTTGTGGGGGGAGGAGGAAGACAGGTGAGGGGGGGCCTGGCTCTTGTAACGGAAAGCACAGGTGTGAGAGGGCTGGGGTGTCCAGGATAAACACGATCCCCACTGTCCAGAGCTCCGAGTCTCCTTACAGATCAAGGCTCTCCCCACTTTACTTTCATATCAGTAAATGGAGGAGGCCTAGAAAGAATGCAAGGTCACACAGCCCACCAGATGCAGGGCAAGGATAGGCCAATTTTCGTTTCTGTCCTCCTAACGCATGGCTCAGGGCCTGGTACAGAGTAGACACTCAAGTAAATGCTTGTGGAACAAATAAAGGAGGTCTGGTCTCCTGGTCCCTCTAGCAAGAGTGACTGGCAGGGCTGGGTCAGACGCCAATTGGCTACCCCTTTCTCCCCCAAACAGAGAGCATGCCGCCCGAGCTGCGGCTCTCTTGAGCCAAATGGACAAGTGTAAAATACCAGGGAATGTACAAAAAGCAGGAAGAAGAGAAGTAGGCTGGCAGACAAATGGAATAGCCAGCACTCGTAATTACTCAATTACAACCCAACCAATCGAAAAGGAAAAGGTTTGCTGCCGCTGAGTCAGCAGTGCCAAAGGAAAGGTGGTCAGAAAGCACCAAAGGTCTACCAAGTCCATTCGCAAACATTTAAGGCTGATATGATTTGAACCCGCAAGAAACTCATAGCCCAGCATGTGAGGTAGACGCAAGCCCAGGCACCTGTATGGGAACCATGGGGTGTGTGGGAGACCAGCAGCCACTAGCCCGAGGTGATCAGGGCAGGCTTGATGGAGGAGGGGCTGCTGCGGACTAGAAATGGGGCTAGAAATGGACTAGGCACAAAAAGCGTGCAGGGCAGGCCAGGGAAGACTGCGATCAGTGTGGCAAACCAGAAGGAATGGGGAGTCTGGATTAAGCTGGGAAGCTAAGAACCTTCTAAGGAGCAACAAGAAAACAAAGAAAGACCCTCACTGACGTGGCTCAGTGGGTTGGGCATCGTCCTGTAAGTCCAAAGGTCACCAGTTCAATTCCCAGTCAGGGCACATGCCTGGGTTTCGGGCCAGGCTGGGGGCATGCCTTGCGAGAGGCAAAAGAACTTTAAAAAAAAATAAAAAAAGAAAACAAAAATGAAAAGAAAGTCAAGGGGACTGGGGAGCTCAGAAGGAGTGGTGGAAGTGAGGGGAACTCTGAGAAAGAAGCAGCCCCAGGATTATTCTTCCTGGATTCAAAGGTTCCCCCTCAGCCCTTAGAATGACTGCTTTCCAGAAAGCTTTGGCTAGATGAGGTTTTGCCATAATGTGTTTTCTCCTGATCTGCCCTCTTCTGCCATACTCTTATTTGGTCAGGTGTTGCAACTACCGCTCAGTTAAAACCATTTGTGGAGAACCTATTTAATGCCAGGCACCAGGTTAAGGTACTATAGAAGAAACATATGCAGTCCCTTCATTCACCGAATTTCTATCGAGGTCCGACTAGAAGCCTGGTATTGTTCTAGGTTGACAGTTGTGTGTATGTTTGGTCAGGGGCGCAGGTAGAGCGAAAGAAGTGCCTACATCATCAGTACAAGGATTGAGGCCAACAGAGAATTGCAAAGAAGACAGAGGGGAAGGCTAGTAGCTGCATGACCTTAGACAAGACACTTCTCCTCTCTGAGTCTTGGTTTCCTCATCTGGAAAAAGAGACTATTGACATTTATTTGCTGTGTGGATTAGTGGTACGGTGTGAAAAGCTCCTTAGGAGGGACCTAACACACAGGAGCTGCTCTGTAGTACTCAGCAGACCTGTGGGGAGGCGGTATTCACAACAGGCTCCAAGAGGCAGAGAAATAGGGAATGTAACGTTCCTACGCTGGCCCAGTGGACACAAATGTCTACGAGCTTTGCTCTGGCATAGGGACTGATTCACTGTGACTGAAGCCTCGGTTTCATAGAAGAGAGTAGGGGAGAGGGCTGGAAGTTGGTAAGTGGGGATGTTTTTCTCACAAATCTCTTTATGTCTACAGGTTGGCAGGTCTAGAATCAGCGAAGTGGACTGAGGAGTGGTGGTTTGAGGAGAGGTCTGTAAAGGGTAGGGCACAACTGGGGGGATATTTCAAAGTTTCCTAGAAGTCACTGGATCACTTTTCAGGACACGCAGGCCCTGGGACATAGTCGCAGATTGAGGTGACCAGCTATCTCTGTTTGCCAGGAACTGAAGAGTTGCCCAGGACATGGGACTTTTGATGCTAAAACCAGGATGGTCTTGGACAGACCAGGACAACTGGCCTCCTAGTTCGAGCCCTCACCCCTGTCTCCTGGACATCTCCTGTCTCCAGGACTCCCTGCTGGCCTCCCTTACTTTGGTCTCCATGCTTCTGCTGAAGGGTCATTGTTACACATAGCCCTTAGCCTGGTCCCTGTTTCAAACCCTCCAAAATCTCCCATCACCTCTAGGTTCAAGTTTGGACCCCAGAACCTGGCACCCGTAGCCATGTCTATGCTGGGTTCTGCCGTCCTTGAAAATCTCCTTTCCCTACACCATCACTTCACAGATACAGCCTCCTTCCCCAAGCAAGAGGTGCCCTTTCTTATTCTGGGTCTCCACCCACAGTGGTCTGCTACCAGTTGGAGCAAGTCCTGCCGCAGGCATCAACGTGCCATTCCCTGAGACTCCCTACCACGTTTTCTCCTCTGGGTTCCCAAGACACATTCGACACACTTTGGGGAGAGCTCATATCAGGAAGTTACTTTGGGAGTGTAGACCCCACCTCTACACCCAGCTTCCAGGGCAATGCTTGGGAACTGTTGGTATATTTCTATTGAAGAGTCAGAATATTCATGATTCAAAAGTCAAAGGGGATGATGGGGAATTCAGTGGAAAGTCTCCTGGCCCCTAATAACCCAATACCCCTCCTCCTACAGGGCTATTTTATGCACACACAAGCGGATAATGTAATTTACTTTGTTAAATGAACCAAAGAATGAACAGTAAAAACCTGGAAATAATCCAAATGTTCAAAACGTGGGGCTGGCTAAGTAAACTATTACATAGCAACATTATAAGCTAATCTGCAGTCATTAAAATTATTGTAAGGCAGACTCTGTAGTCTATGGTATGTTAAAAGCAGAATATAAAGCAGACCCTTCCATTGAATGCCCTTTGTGAAAATGTGCTCTCTTCACTGTTAACTTGAAAGTTCTGAGAGAGAAATGATTGCTGCTTGAAGGTGAAGGGATTCTGGGTTTTCTTTTATGTGAAATTGTTTGAACATGAAAAGGAAGAGGCTGGATTATTGTGAATCTGCCTGATGAAGAAGTGCGATTCATCACAGGACTCATTCATGCAGTAATTCACTCCCCAAACACTGAATGCTTGCTTTTTCAAAAGGGAAATGGCTGACACAATGCTAAGCTTCTTAGGGTGAGCACTAAATAGACGGGGAGGACCTAACAAGCTGCGATGGAGAGAGAGGGGTGAGGAATGCGATGAGCTCATTCCAAGACTTGAGTTGGCCTTCGGTTTGTTCCCCACGCGCAGCTGTGCAGTGGATGGAAGGACAGAGGTGTGGGAGGTGAGCGGAAAGGTCAGGGCCAGCATTAGCACCCAGGGCGCAGGTGCGCAGGAAGCTGGCAGGGCGCCAGTAAGACATCTTTCTGCAAATGTCTCTGAGCCATGGCCAAGGGCCAAGGATAGCACAGGTGGTATCTGTCCCTGAGAGTTGAGGGGTCTCAGAGTTCAGGCAGAGACCCTTCCTCCCAGCTTCTGGCCCCTAAGCATCATGCATACATGGCCCATGTCTGGTCTTAGTTGTCTGGGAAGGCCTGCTGGACCAAGGAGGGGCTTCAACTGGCTTAGAAAATTATAAGAACCTTAAGTGAGAGGCTGCAGCGGAGGCTTTAGAAGATTTGCTTGTACAAAGGTCAGCTAGGGCTGGAAGTGAGGAGGTGGGCCTGGCACCGAGAGCAAGGATGTTCCCTGCGGCTTGAGGGACAGGAGGTCCTGGGAAGAGGAGGTTTCAGAGTAGGGTTTTCCCTGGTGACCATGTGTCCCGCGCATCCCTGAAGGGCTTAGCAGGAGAAGCTGATGCAATCGTTGCTCAAAACTTAGAGAAAGGGGAAGCGTTGTCCCCAGAGCAGTGTGCCACCAGGCAGTGTCGCCCACGTTCCAGTGTGAGACAGCACAGGAGACTTTGGAGTCAGGCCGACTGAAATCCATGAAATCACTCTTCTGAGCCCCAATTTCCTGATTTACAAATGGAGGCTATAATACTATCCACCCTGGGCTGTTGTGAGGATTAAGAATAATGCAAAACTCCTAATATATAGTAGGTGTTCAATACATGGCCCGTACCCTGTATGGCTGCTATTTTTATTTGGGCCACCATACGGGCATAGGCTGGCCCAAGTCATTGCTGAGTTGTAGTCTCTTTGAGAGATTCAGTGTCAGGTGGGACAAGACACTGCAATCGAAGAGTCTGTTCACCGTCCTTTCACATACATTTATCAGAAGTGGTCTGACAGGCAGATACAAAGAAAGCATTTCACAAACCTTTTGCTGGATGATATACAAAGCATTGATTGAGAAAGCATTAGAAATCAAGTTGTGAAATACAGAAGAAGAAAAAAATGCATCCCCTCCTCTGTCCCCCTAGCTTACCAACAGCCTGCTACTATTCCTCCTCTTTCTTGTGCCCTGTTTTATTTCTTTATTTTTAGAGAGACGGGAAGGGAGGAAGAAAGAGAGGGAGAGAAACATCGGTTGCCTCTCACACGCACCCCAACTGGGGACCAGACCCAGGCATGTGCCCTGACCTGGAATTGAACCCAGCAACCTTTCGCTCTGCAGCCACCCGGGCACATGTTCTGACCTGAAACTGAACCCTGCAACCTTTCACTCTGCCGGACGATGCCCAACCAACCGAGCCGCACCAGTGAGGGCTCTTGCGTCGTTTTAGAACTATGTGAAGTGTTTCCACATGTGGATTCCATTTGCTCCCCACTGTGGCCTGTGAGGTAAGTAGGACATTTGTTGCCTGCAATAGGGAGGGAGCTAAGGTAATGACAGAAATGGGATTCAGAGCCAGGTTTCCTTGTCACGGAACATGAGTGAACTGTGCCAGGTTAAACTGTAACTTGGATGAATGGGTTAAAAGCAACGTGTGGAGAAATGACGTGGGGGTGTTGGAAGGAGTTGTTTTGCAAGGAGACTGTGATAACAATACCACCTGGCTACATGTAGCATGCCCAACAGGGATGGGTGGCAATGCATCTGTTGTATTGAACAAACTGGATGCCCCAGGTGAAGTAGAGGACAACTTTGCAGTTCACATGACACGCAGGTGGAGTGATTGCAAACGTTCCCCTTTCAAGTTGTTGTAAAGGACAGAAGTGCAGGTGCAGGTGACTTGGATACCCCAGAGTCACCGAGCTGCGGAGTGGCAGAGCCCTGGGGCTTGAAATCAGCACCTTCAGTCCCCTGGCCTTTCTCATGGGGGTGTTGAGAGGAACAAGCGTGGAAAGCACTAATTACTGCATAAAAGCATTAAAGGAGCTAGTGCTCAGTGTTCCCTTTTCCAGTCAAAAGGGCCTCCACAGGAGAGCCACTGAGGGCCAATACTGTGGCTTGCACTCTGTACTTATTAGCTATGTGACTGAAATCAGTCACTCAGTTTATTTCCCAGAGCTGGTTTCCTTCTTGGTAAAACGAAGACATCATTTCCTGCCGGACAGATTGTGGAAATCACATAAGCAGTGTTACGTGAAAGCATTCTGGAAACTATGACGCAGTTTTTATTCATGATCTGTTGAAAGCTTTGAATCCTTACTTTCCGGAGCCCCCCAAACCCAGCTCACTCTAGGACCCCGAAGGGCCAGGCTCTCGTGGGAGTAGAGAAGGTGGTTCTTTTTTGGTCTCTCAGGCAGGCAGGCAGAAAGGGGGAGGAAAATGGAGGAGGCTGGGCTTGCTCACTGCCTCTGTCTTCTTCCCCAGCTGAGGGGGAAGACGGCAGGGGAGCTGGGTAGCCTTTTATTTGGTGAGTCAGCTAAGAAGGAATTTCTAGAGCTCCAATGATGTATAAGTGGTGGTTTGGGTTTGGATTTTTGAAGCTGCTGCCTCTTTTAGAGCGGCCTTAAGACCTAACTAAAAGCACAAACAATTGGGAAGCACTTCGAAAATGAGAGAAGCATAGCTTCTTACTAGTGTGAACTTGAGGAAATCGCTCAGCTTCTCTGGGCCTGTCTTTTCATCTGTAAAATGGGGACAATGCCACTTCTTTTGCAGGGTCATTGTGAGTATTAATAGTATGTGAGAGTGCTGGGTCCAGGGTCTGACCCCCAACCGAGGCCCAATACCTGTCTGTTTTCTCTTCAGAGTGCACAGAGGCAGTCATTGAGCTCAGGGGAGCAGAAAGCACTTTTTCTTCAGTTGCTCCATTCCGGTATAATGGCTGCCATTATTTGTTTCATTCTCACAAGCCCGTGGGACACCTCATCTACAGACTCTGAGGACACAGGGGAGCAGCTCAGAGAAGTTTTATTGCCCAAGGTCACACAGTTGCAATTTTCTTTAATCCTCACCCTAGGACATGCTGATTGATTTGGGAGAGAGAAGAAGGGAGGGGAAGAGAGAAGGAAACATCAACGTGGGACAGAAACATCAATCACTTGCTTACCTCGTGCACATGCTGACCATGGACAGAAACTGCAACCTAGGTATCTGCCCTGACCAGGAATCGAACCCACAACCTTTTGGTTTACGGGATGACCCTCCAACCAACTGACCCACACTAGGCAAGGCACACAGCTTGCAAATTTTAAAGTCAGGATTCACACTTACCTGGTCTAGTTTGCTTTTTAGATCATTGAAATGTATGAGGAAGCTTAATCTAGCTGGATCTTCTAGAAGTCTCTTTAAATAGACTGGGGCCAAGAGGGAAACTGCAACCTGGCCCATTCTGAGAACTGAGGGTGGAGCTTCAAGGGCAGGAAACGGGTCATTGCCAGAGGCAGCCTGGTAATAATTGAAAGAGCTAAAAAATGAATTCCCAAATCCTTGGGGAATGTCATCTGTGCTCTCCCACTTTCAGGAGCTTATGTAGAGAGGGCGACATGAGTCCTTTATTAAGCAGCATACAAATATATTATCGGTAGTCCTCTGTCATCTCCCACTGAACACAGCCTCCTACTCATCGCCTGACAGCGCTCCGCTTCCCACCCTAAAAACACAAGGGAACCGAGTCTCCTTTCCTAACCCCTCTCCCGAGCCAGACTGCAGAGGCTAGAATAGGCAGGCTGAGTCATCTTCCTCTTGGAAAACCCAGTGTACCAAAGGCACATAGAGCAAAAGTATGTTTTTAATACAGATCTTTGTTTCAACACGCGGCTGCTTTTTCAAGGCATCAACCCAAGAGCTGAGGACATTCCTCGTCTCTGCTGCAGGAAGTAGGTGGCTTTCAGTGTCACCTGTGCCTCCCGCATCCTCCACACCTGGTCGTCAGCACCTTCCTAACCAGCAAAATGACCGCCATAACACAGTGACTACTTCAGACTGTGCAAGGAGGGCCCTAAGGGTGTACGGAGGCCCCTTTAAGAGCTATGCTTCGGTCATAGCTGCTCTCCTCTCCTCCCTTGGTTAGAGTGATGGCAAATCCTTCCGTGAGAGTAAAGGTCTTGGCCTGAGATGCATACACAAGGATGGCTCTCATAGCGCGTGATCGGTTTCTCTCATCTCTCCTGGCCAAGGCAGGGAAGAGCAGGTAGACGGGATTGTTATGATCCATTCATTTACAGCTGTTAGTCCTGAAAATAGCGCTGCATGGCAGGGCAAGTCCTAGCTTTTGGGGCCCATCCCTTGTAGAGCAGTGTTGGGTCACTGCACAGTGCTGGGGTAGGAAGAGCGGAAGCCCCAGCTCGTCTGCGCAGTGCTGAGGCTGGGAAATTCACTGTCCACATGAAAGGGAGACAATCAGGAGCTCACCATAAGCCCAGGGACCCACAGCTGACCCCCTTCCCCCTTTAAAACACACACACACACACACACACACACACACGAAAACAGCTGATACCCACATTTCTGCACAGGCCCCTGTAATACAAAGGACTTTATTTTTTAAGAATTCATATAGCCATTGACTGTACAGAGCCCACTTCTCAGTACTCTTTTCTTTCCACTTAAAATTGAAATACATGATTGAGATAATGCCAAAACAAGAATCACTGGTTCACCATCTAGGCTACAAATACACACTTAATTGCTTGACACTTTATTTGAATGCAAAGCAAGATTAAGCGTCTTTGCCTTCTTGGTAGAGAGCTGAAGCTGGAACCCAGGTAGGGGAAGACAGCACAGCTTTTCTTCGAGGGGAAGTGGTGTGTCCCCTGTCGTCCTGTCTTCTTGTGGGAAGACTAACCCATGTTCTGTCGGTTGCCATAGCCCCTTGGATGGGTGTCCTTCCAGTCATCCCACTCCCGAGCTCGGTGGAGTGCTTCCTCATCATCCTCTTCCTCCTTTTGTTCTTGCTCTTCTTGTTGCTGAGCCGCTCTTCTGACCTCTGCCGAAGTAGAAAAATGAGAAAGCGCGCATGAGAAACTGAGGAAACACAGCTCCACTCTGCACGCAATGACATAAAAGGAGAACGAGGAATGGAGCTAGCGCCCAACCGGGGGCTGGCAGAAGTGGGGCGAGTACTTTTATACCTCACGGAGGACATGCCAAATAATAGTAAGAAAGGATGCTCTCAGTGGTTTTAACAAGAAGGCTGAAACGTAGAAGTTGCCCCTCAGAATGAATTCTATTTGGGAAAGAATTATTACTAAAATGGCTAACCTCCACCCCACCACCCTCCAAAAAGAAAACCTCCCCTCCAAAAAAGTAACCAACCAACAAAACCCCAGCAAACCAAAAACATTAGAAGTAAAAACATTTATGATTTTTTCAAAGACTTATTTATTTTTCTAAGATTTTATTTATTTATTTCTAGAGAGAGTGGAAGGGAGAAAGAAAGAGAAGTAGAGAAACACCAGTGTGTGAGAGAAACATTAATGGGTTGCTTCTTGGCCCACAACCCAGGTATGTGCCCTGACTGGGAATTGAACCGGCAACCCTTTGGTTTGCAGACCAGTGCTCAATCCACTGAGCCACACTAGCCAGGGCTATTTATTTATTTTTAGAGAGAGGGGAAAGGAGGGAGAAAGCGAGAGAGAAATGTCGATGTGAGAGAGAAACATCGATTGGTTGCCTCTCGCACACACCACAAATGGGGACCCAGGCACATGCTCTGACCGGGAATGGAACCAGTGGGCCTTCTGCTTTGTGGATGACACCCAGCCAACTGAGCCACACCAGTCAGGGCCAAAAATATTTATGATTTTATAACTTGTGATATGCTAAGGAGCAGGGACTGCAGGTAACTTCCTCTCCTCCACCCATTTCCCATTACAGTTATAGAATTTTGTATATATATGTATATATACTTTTTGAGTGGGGGGAGAGAAACATGGATTTATTATTCCAGTTATTTAGGCATTCGTTGATTGTTTCTTGTATTTTCCCTGACTGGGGAGTTGAACCTACAACCTTGGCATATCAGGACAATGCTATAACCAACTGTGCTACCCAACCAGGCCTACAGTTACATAATTTTGTTTGTGTGTAAAATTAGAAATCACTGGGCAGTTGAACCTACCAGAAAAGAATAGCTGTGTTATTTTGCACACGCTTGGAACAGGGTCTGAGGTCCAAATGGTACTTGTCATGTGGTATACACCCAAAACAAATTGAACCAAGTGCTACGTCTCTCTTTTGCATTATTTTTTTCCTCTTGTGAGGTGAAGGAGCATTTCCTGGTGACTCTGAGTTTGCTCCTGAGAAACAGTCTCAATATTATAATAAAGAATGAAATGTGTGGGGATCTGATCTCTTCGAACAGCTTAGGAGTTGCGCGCGCGCGTGTGTGTGTTTTAAAGCTTTGATTGTAAAGAACTGCACACACACATTTCATATATACATTTTATATATATATATATATTTTTTTTTTTTTACAAGGATGCTATACCTTTATAGCTTCCACCTGGGTCAAAAAATAGATCTTCTGTACCCACCCTGAAAGCTTCTCCATGAACATCTTCCAAATTACAACTCCCCTCTGCCCCAAAGAAAACCACTGCACCACGTTTTATAGTAAAAACTTCCTGGACTTTATTCCAGCTTTGTGACCCACGTGTGCATCCCAAGATGCCAGACTTGTCTATTTGTATATTCATGTTTTACTCAATGATGTTTAGTACGGAGTTGTGGCTCCATCACCACAGTCCAATTTTTTTGAATTTTGCCCTGGCTGGTGTGGCTCAGTGGACTGAACACCAGCCTGCGAACCAAAGGGTTGCCAGTTCGATTCCTGGTCAGGGCACATGCCTGGGTTGTGGACCAGGTCCCCCGTGAGGGGTGCACAAGAGGCAACCACACATTGATCTTTCTTTCTCTCCATCTCTTTCTCCCTCCCTTCCCCTCTCTCTAAAAATAAAAATAATTTAAAAATCTTAAAAAATTTTCTATCACCCCAGAAAGATCCCTCATGCCCGTTTATAGTTAGTTCCCCATCCCGCCCTCCCCCCAGCCCCTGACAACCACTAATCTGCCTTCTTTCTCTATAGTTTTGCCTATTCCGGACATTTCTCAAAGAAACAGAGTCAAGCAATATGTACTCTTTTGTGTCTGACTTCTTTCACCTACCATAATATTTTTGAGGTTAGTCTTGCCCATGTTAAATATTTTGATATCTTTTAAATGTACAGGTTCCTCTTCCATCCCTTCCTTTCCTTACATGTTATGTCTCGACGAAACTGGGGGCATCTGCCCAGTAGTTTCCTCAAGTGTGCGTTTTGTAACTGCTAATGACGGGGTGGGGAGGCAGTAATTGAAGGAGTGAGGCCTGGAAGGCTGTGGGCAGGGACAAGATTCATAGCAAAAGAGGAATGGTAAAGACGTTGCCTTGGCTGCTAAAGACAGCATTCGCACCCTAACCGGTGTGGTTCAGTTGGCTGGGTGTTGTCCCGCAAAGCGAAAGGTCGCTGGTTTGATTCCCAGTCGGGACACATTCCCAGTTGCAGGTTCAGTCTCCCAGGACCAGAGAGGCAACAGATTGATGTTTCTCTCTCACATTGATGCTTCTCTCCCTCTTCCTCCCTCCCTTCCCCTCTCTAAAAATAAATACATAAAATCTTTTTAAAAAGAGAAAGAAACCAAGACTCATCCTGCATACCCCATGCTCCAGCGCTAGAACCAGCCCTTTCTCTAAGGAGCCCTGGTTTCTCTGGGGAATGGTATCAGAAACCAAGATCTGGGTGCTGGCTGTGCTCGTGGCCACTAGCAATTACCCTTCTTGAAGCCAAACTGCCGAGACATCTTCAAATTGGCTCCTGAGTCCGTTTGATATAACCCTAGTAGTCTTTGAAAGCTTCTTCCCTATCTTTTAAAACAAGGTGTTCTAAGCTTATCTTGTATATTTCCTGCTCCAGACTTGGAATTAGCCATCCTGGTTTCTTTTTATTGGGAATGGTATTTCAAAACCACAACCTGAGTTACTAGGTATGCTCATCGCTTCTAGGATGGTCATTATCTCTAAGCCTTTTCAGTGGATAAAGCAAAAGGGGGGTGTGGAGGTGTTGACTTTTAAATGAAAATTCTCATGATTTCCTATTTTCATCTCTAACTTAAAGTCTTCTGAATTACATCTGTATTCTTCCACATTAAAAAAAGTCTTATTTGCTGCCCTGGCTGGTGTGGCTCAGTAGATTGGGCACTGGCCTGCGAACTAACAGGTCCCTGGTTCGATTCCCAGGCAGGGCACATGCCTGGGTTGTGGGCCAGGTCTCCAGTTAGGGACACCCCCTAACTGGAGGTAACCTATCACTGTATCTCTCACACATTGATGTTTTGCTCCCTCTCTTTCTCCTTCCTTTCCCCTCTCTCTAAAAATAAATAAATAAAATCTTTTTTAAAAACATCTTAGCTGTCAAAGACAGAGGATGATTAAAAATTAGAGTCTCTCATACTTCCTCATTTGTATTATCTCATATTATGCAGTCTTGGAATAACACTAATGCCTGTCACCAATCTAATATCTGAGAACAGTTCATGTTTTTGCACATGCTTTCCCCATTTCTCCATTAAAAAGAAAATCTACATGGCTCTGACCCATGTGGCTCAGTTGGTTGGGCATCATCCTGCAAAACCAAAGGTCACCAGTTCCAATCCCGGTCAGGGCACATGAATGGGATGTGCATTTGGTTGCCCAGTCTGATCAGTGTTTTGCTCTCACGTGGATGTTTCTCTCCCTCTCTCCCACTCTTCCCCTCTCTCTAAAAATAAATAAATAAAATCGTTTTTAAAAATCTACATTATCTGAGCATTGAGCATCCAGGCATTACATACTCTCCTCTCTCCCCATTAGCCCTCATTTAGTCTTAGTTCTACCAGTAAGTATATATTCAATGCTTGCCACCAGTCCTTATGTTAATGTCTCTCATTATTTTGGTTGTTTGAAGCTCATTCTCTAGCAAATTCCTCAGGAAGGGATCATGGGAACAATAGTCCTCAAGTTCCTGCATGTTGATAAACGTCTGTAACCTTTGTATTATACTTAAGGTATTTTACCACATATATGTCCTCAGCTCACATTTTTCCCCTTGAGAAACTTTGATTATGATGTATTTTTTAGAGACAGGGGAAGGGAAGGAGAGAAACACCCATGTGTGGTTGCCTCTCACATGCCCCCCACATTGGGCACCTGGCCTGCCACCCAGGCATGTGCCCTGACTGGGAATCGAACAAGTGACCCTTTGGTTTGCAGGCCGGCACTCAGTCCACTGAGCCACTCTAGCCAGGGCTCCCCCTGAGAATCTTATAATATCTGTTACTGTATTTTCTTCTGGCATAAACTGTTGGTGTCAAAAAGTTTGAGGGTGATCTAATTTCTTTTATAAACCACCTGCTCTTTTTGCTGAAATGTCCACAGCATTTTTTCCTTTTCTTTCAAGTTTAGTACTTTTATTAGCATTTGTTGTTCTCTGGGGTCAGAATTCTCAGGCACACATGATACGATTTTTCAAATCAAATCTTGGTTAGTTGGTTGGTTGGTTTCTTTAGATTATGGAAACTTTTCTTAAAATTAGTTTTAGCCTTTCTTCTTTTCCCTTGCTTTGGTTTTCTTCTTCAGGTAATCCTATTATCCATATGCCAAGTCTTCCTTGCTTCCTTTAGTGTTTGTCACTTTTTCTGAAATGTTATTTTTACTTATTTATTTTTAGATAGTAGTTCCTATATGTTATCTTTTTATTGTATTTTTCTCTAATAACATTTATCTTCCTTATACCCCCTTCCACCTCTACCCACCCCCTACAATCACCACACTGTTGTCCATGTCCATGAGTCCTTTTTCCTGGATCCCTCTATCCCCTAACCTCCCCTCCCCCCACCAGAGCTGTCAGCCTGCTCTCTATCTATGAGTCTGTCTCTATTTTGCTTGATAGTTCAGTTTGTTCCTTAGATTCCACATATGAGTGAGAGATCATCTGGTATTTGTGTTTCTCTGACTGGCTTATTTCATTTAGCATAAATCCATGCTGTCGTGAAGGGTAAAATTTTCTTCTTACCTTTTCCTTTTTATTTTAATAAGACTATTTCTCTATTGTTTTCCTCTGGCTTAGCCTTCCCTCCTGAAATGATTGTTTCTTATTTTCCCCAACATGTCAGCACTTTTCTGAGTTTTTCTAACCCTGCTTTATACTGTTCTTCCATGTCTCACATAATTTTCTTACTGTCTTCCAAATTGTTTTTAAACAGTATATTTTAGATGTCATTTTTTGTAATGCTTTTGATTCCTTTTCCCCCTCCAGTAATTCGGTGCAGACTTTGACCTTGATAATCTTGTCTACTTTTTAACAGCTTTATTATATTCCACATACCATAAAATAAAACCCACCCAATTAAAGTGCGTACAGCTCAGCAAGCTTTTGTATATTCCAAGCTGTGCAACCATCACCAGGATCTGTTGTTCATTCTGATGTGTAGTAAGTTCTCCTGAACTTTTAGAGAGGAGTATGGCTCGGGGTGGCTTTTCTAACTTCACAAAGTCTCCCTTTCTGTTGTTTTCATGTACGTTAAAGAAATAGGACTTGCTTGATTAGAGTTCTCAGTTCTGGTCCCTTCTTCCACTTGTCTCCAGACCTTCTCTTCCCTCCTTTTCTTCATTGTGCCTGTCCTGCTCAATTTCAATTCTGTTCTCAGCAACTTCTCCTCAGGGTGGGACCCTGTCCTGGAAGGGAGAGCTGGTGGGTCATTTTCACAAGTTCATTAAGGACTGGACTATTGCTTCCCATTCAGATCTTCCGATCACGAGTCCCTTGTACTCCCCCAGTGTTTATTGGTGGGCAAAACCCCTCTTGTTTCCCATTAGTCTGAAAATTGGACCACTATGCTTTCTAGTGAATACCTATTTGCTATTTGGAATTCTCCTGCCTTTCACATGGCCTGTCAACTCCTTTTGCTCTCTTCCACACAGGTGCCAAGCACTTGCTGATCTTGTGGCCACTGTCACCTAGTTTTATTGTGAATATTGTCTATGAGTTGTCTTCTGTGTTTTTATTACAGTTTGATGTACATGTGGAATTAACATACAGAGATAGTAACAGTCCAACGGATTGTCACATCTGAACACATCTGTGTAATCAGCACCCAGATCAAGACATAAAACTTTACTAACTCCTCAGAAATCCCCTTTTGGTCCAATTCCATTCATGAGCCACCACTAAGGATGAACTCCATGTGGGCTTTTAACCAGCAAATACACGGTTCACCTGTTTGAACTTCAGATGAATAGAATCATACAGTACATACTCTTGTGTATCGGGCTTTTTTCACTCACAATTATGCTTAAAAAATTCAGCTTTATGTGTCACTTATAGCTGAAGAACTATCATTAGTTCAACCTTTTTGCTAAGGTATGTGAATACACCAAAATTTACTTATCCATTCTATTATGTATGTGTATTTGAGTAGTGTCCAGTTTAGGTATTACAAATAATTATTACAAAAGCTGCTATGAACATTACTGTGCAAGCCTTTGTGGATGTAGAGTCTCATACATACTCTTGGGTATATATACCTAGAAGTGAAACTGCCAGGTCATGGAGTTATACATATGTTCACCTTTTATACATCACTATCACTGGAGTCTCCATTTTTATTGTTTCCTTTCTTCTATGTACTTTGGGCTTATTCTGTTCTCATCTCCTCAACTTCTTAAGGTAGGACCTTAGGTCACTGATTTTATCTTATATTTAATATAAGTATGAAAAGTTATACAATACTGTTTTAGTTATATCTGCAGATTTTGATGTTGTATATTCATTGTCTTCAGTTAAAAATATGTTCTAATTTTCCTTGTGATTTCTTTTTTGACCAAGGGGTTGTTCTGAAGTGTGTTGTTTAATTTAAAACTATTTGCAGGTTTCCGGGGTATGCTGTTATTGACCACAAACTGAATTCCATTGTGGCCAGAGAACATTTTCAGTGTGATTTCAATCTTTGAAAATTTACTGAGACTCATTGATGGCCCCAGAATATGGTCTGTCTTGGTGAACATACCATGCACATTTGAAAAAAAAGGTGTGTTTTACAGTCGGTGTACATATTGTTCTATAAATGTCCAATAGGTTAAGGTGACTGCTAATGTTGTCCAGATAGTGTGTCCTTACTGATTTTCTGCCTAGTAATTCTAACAGATACTGAAAGGGAAGTGTTAAAATCTCCAACTATGATTGTAGATTTGTCTATTACTTCCTTTAAAGCTGTCGAGTTTTGCTTCGTAATTTGAAGCTTGTTATTAGGCACAAACATGTTTATGACTGCTATGTCTTCCTGATCAACTCCCCCTTTTATCAGTATGAAAAGTCGCTCTTTCATATCCAGTAACACCTTTTGTTGTGAAGGCTACTTTATCTGATATTTCTGTAGCTACTACAGCTTTCCAATGCTCACTGTTAGCACAGTGTATCTTTTTCAATCTTTTTACTGTCCACCAGTTGTGCTCTTACACTTAAAATGCATCTCTTATAAACAGCATGCGGTTGAGTCTGATAATCAGTTTCTTTTAGAAAACACCTTTTATTGATTTTTAGAGACACACACAAAGAAACATTGATTTGTTGTTCCACTTATTTATGCATGCATTGGTTGTCTTATATGTGCCCTGACCAGGGATCGAACCTGCGACCTTGGCATTATCGGGACAACGCTCTATGCAACCGAGCTCCTGGGCCAGGGCATCAATTTCTAATATGTCTGATAATCTGATTCCTAATTGGAAAGTTTATTGCATTTACATTTAAGATAATTACTGATATGGGTAGATGGGGATCCACCATTCCACTATTGGGTTTCTGTTCATCTGTATTTTTTGTTCCTCTGTTTATTCTTTCTTGCCTTCTCCCTTTTAATTTCTCTAAATGTATAGCTTTGTTCTGAATTATTTTTTAAAAAATAGACTTTACTTTTTTAGAACAGGTTTATGCTCATGGCAAAACTGAATGGAAAGTACACGGTGTTCCCATATAGCCCTCCTTCCACACAGCAACTGTCTTTCCCACCATCGACATCCTGACCAGAGGGACACATTTGTCACAAGAGATAAACCTACACTTATCATTATCATCCAAACTCCCTAGGATGCAGTAGGGCTCACTCTTGGCGTTGTACGTTCTACGGGTTTGGCCAAATGTATAATGACGTGTACCCACCATTGCAGCACCTACAGAATAGTTTCACTGCCCTACACATCCTCCTTGTGCCCCATCTTCACCCCCTCTTCTCCCCTAACCCCTGGCAACCACTGATCCTTTACTGTCTCCACTTTTGCCTTTTCTAGAATGTCATATAGTTGGAATCATACGAGAGGGGACCCAAAAAAACCCGGAATCATCTTCTGGAAGGCAAGCCCCTCTATGCGAGTGTTTTAGGAACCCATCTGTATCAGTGTACCAGCTGGCGTTGTTGTGAGAGGCTGCATTCAGATTCACTGAAATGTTTTGGAAGATTCTTTCAGTGTTTGCCCATTTCATTGTGGGTGACTTACGAGTGCACCTGCCCACACCACAGAGTGTTTGGCAGTTTTTGACCAAAAATGTTATGACCCCTATGCCCCACCCTCTAGTCACCTGACTTCTTTTTGTTTCCCCAGATGAAAAAAGTCCTCAAAGGGAAACGTTTTGCAGATGTGTAAGAGGTGAAACAAAAAAACAGCAGAAGCACTACAAGGCATCAAAATTGACGAGTTCAGAAGCTGTTGAGCAGCAGCAAAGACATCTTGATAGGTATATTGCAGCAAATGGAGAGTACTATGAAGGCGACTGAAGTTTAACCATGTAAAAATAAATACACATTTTTTGTAAATAAATTCCAGGATTTTGGGGGTCCCCTATGCATATAGCACTATATGTAGCCTTTTCAGATGGGCTTCTTTCACATGACAATATGCATTTAAGTTTCCTCCATTTGTCCTTTCATGGCTTCATAGCTCATTTCTTTTTAGCAAAGAATGCTCCTCCATTGTCTGGAGGTACCACAGCTTATTTATCCATTTACCCACTGAGGACGTCTTGATTGCCTCCACCTTTTGGCATTAAGGATTAAAGCTGCCACAACGCTTTGTGTGCAGGTTTTTGCATGGACCTGTTTACAACTCATCTGGGTGAATACCAAGGAGCACAATTGCTGGATTGCATGGTATGAGTATGGTTAATTTTGTAAGAAGCTGAGAAACTGCCTTCCCAGCCCTGGCTGGTGTGGCTCAGTAGGTTGAGCACCAGCCTGCAAACCAAAGGGTCACCAGTTCAATTCCCAGTCAGGGCCCCTGCCTGAGTTGTGGGTCAGGTCCCCAGTAGGGGGTGCACAAGAGGCAACCACACATTGATGTTTCTCTCCCTCTCCTCCCTCCTTTCCTAAATAAATAAAATCTTTGAAAAAAAGAACCTGTCTTCCCAAGTGGCTGTACCATTTTGCATTCCACCAGCAGTGAGTGAGAGTTTCTGTTGCTCCATATCCTTGCCAGTATCTGGTGTTGTCAGTGTTTTGGATGCTGGCCCTCTTTATAGGAGTGCAGTGGTGTCGCTGAGATTTTAATTTGCAGCTCCCTAATGACACATGATGCTGAGCATCTTTTCATAGGCTTATTTATCCCTGTATATCTTCTTTGGAGAGCTGCCTGTTCAGGGATTTTGCCCATTTTTAAATTGCGGCCTTCATTTCCTTACTGTGGAGTTTTAAGAATTCTTTGTACAATTAGGGTAACAGTCTTTTAACAGATGTGTCTTTTGCAAATATTTTCTGCCAGTCTACGGCCTGCCTTTACCTTCTCTTGATGCATCATTTTTTTCATGGTTGCTCTAAGGCAGTGATTTTCAACCTTTTTCATCTCATGGCACACATAAACAAATTGCTAAAATTCTGTGGCACACCAAAAATATATTTTTGGCCAATCTGACAAAAATAAATAGGTATAATTTTGATTCACACTGGACAGCTATTGTTGTGTTGGCTGCTGTCATTTTTTTTTCATTTGACAATCTAAGGGAAAAGAGGTCAGTGCCCCTGATGAAGTAGTCAGGTACTGCATGTTTTAAAAATTCTTTCAGAGCCCTAGCTGGTATGGCTCAGTGGATTGAGCACCAGCTGGCAAACCAAACGGTTGCTGGTTCGATTCTGGTCTAGGGCACATGCCAGGGTTGCCTGGCCAGGTCCCCAGTGCGGGGTGCAAGAGAGGCAACCACACAATGATGTTTCTCTTTCTCCTTCCCTTTCCCTCTCTCTAAAAATAAATAAATAAAAATCTTTTAAAAATAAATAAAAATAAAAATTCTTGCAGAATACCGGTTGGAAATCGCTGCTCTAAGGAATACGATAATCATCCAAGATTACAATAATCATCCCTATCTAACCTACAATAATCACCCCTAATCTCCCAGTCTACTTGGTGTCAATATTGTACCAGGAGGGAGCCTCAAAGACGTACCCCAATAATCCCAGTCTCTGCGTATTATTCATGCTCTTGTGCAGTCCCTTCCCACACTGTATTGGGATTGGTGACCATAGAATATGGCAGAAATCATGGTTTGCACCTTCCAACGTTAGGTTATAAAAGTTACTGCAGCTTCCATATTGGTTGTTTTGTCTTGGATCATTCACTGAGGAAAGGAAGCTCTTAAGCTGCAAGCAAACCTATGGAGAGACTCGCATGGGGAGGCTTCCTGCCATCAGCCGCATGGATGAGTGACTGAGGCTGGAAGCAGATCCTCCAGCCACAGTCAAGCTGTCAGAAGTCTGTGGCCCCAGTGGGCAGCAACCTCAAGGGATCGTCATCATGAACCACCCAGGTAAGCTGCTCCTGGATTCCTCACCTTCAAAAGCTACATGTGACAGAGATGTTTATAATTTTAAGTTGCTGAGCTATAGAGTCACTTGTTACATGACATTAGGTAATCTGCACCACTTCAAACAGAACGACCTCACAAGAAGTAGTTCCATTTGCCCCGTCCTTTTTGCTACGGCCGTCACATGCATTCGGTTGGCCAAATATTTCATTTGTTTTTTTCCGTAAGATAGTTCTAGGAGCACTTAGTTGTCTTTAATTTCATTCAAAACAATTCTTTTAGACTATATTGTGACAGCTGTCATATCAGTGTGCGTTTAAAAAAAAAACTTATCAAAACTGGTGAAATTTTGTGTAGCCATTTTAATATTGAAGATGAAGAAAATACGCAACATCTTCGGTATAGTATACTTTATTACTTCAAGAAAGGTAAAAACGCAACTGAAACACACACAAAAGAGATTTGTGCAGTATATGGAGAAGGTGCTGTGACTGACTGAACGTGTCAAAAGTGGTTTGCGAAGTTTTGTGCTGGAGATTTCTCGCTGGGCGATGCTCCACGATAGGGTAGACCAGTTGAAGTTGACAGCGATCAAATTGAGACAGTAATTGAGAACAATCGATGTTCTACCACGTCAGAGATAACCAACATAGTCAAAATATCCAAATCAATAAAGTTATTGGTGAAAATGAAAATGTGTCTTTTATTTTACGGAAAAAATTAAATGGGCTTTTTGACCAACCCAATATTATGTCTATATACATTGTAAGCCCCACAGGACAATATTATAATTTTTTCTTCAAGAAGCCACATGCAGTTTTTAAAAGCTGGAAGGCGGGGAGAGCATCGTTTGTATTTACCCACGTAATCAACATGTCTGTCCCCCCCCATTCTTTCTTGAATATCCAAGCCTCCACCTGGTATCGTTCCCTTCAGCCTGAGGAACTGACAGTTCTCCTAACTCCAGTTTCCGGGTGAAGAATTCCTTTTGCTGTCATTTATCTGCAAATGTCTTAATTATGCCTTCATTTTTATGCCTATTTTCACTGCATGTAAAGTTCTGGGAAGCTTTACCTCCAGCTGCCCCAGCACTTTAAAGCTGCTGCTCTACTATCTCTGGCTCCCACTGTCTCTAATGGACAGTCAACCATCCCATCGTCATGCCGCTCTATGCGATGTGTCTTTATCTCTCACTGCTTTCGAGATTTTCTCTTTTCCTTTGGTTTATAGCAGTTTGACTAGGATGTGCCCATGTGTGGGCTTTGTATTTAACATGCTCGGGGCTTGCTGCGATTTCTGAGTCTGCATATTTGTGTCTCATGGATTGGAGGCAAATTTCAGCCATCA
Organism: Pteronotus mesoamericanus; assembly: GCF_021234165.1. Taxonomy (NCBI): domain Eukaryota; kingdom Metazoa; phylum Chordata; class Mammalia; order Chiroptera; family Mormoopidae; genus Pteronotus; species Pteronotus mesoamericanus. Next base: position 4,407,025 of record NW_026555108.1, on the reverse strand, counting down.
TCTCTTCAAGTATTTTTTCTGGCCCCTTCTCTTTCTCTCTCTCCTACCGGTATTCCAATTGTATGTGTGGTGGGCCTTTATACATTACTCCACAAGTCACCGAGGCTAGGTTTTTCCCAATCTTTTTTGGTTTTTGGGTTGGCTAACTTGTGCTGATCTATCTTCAAGTTACCCAACACTTTCTTCTGTCATTGCTAATCTATTAAGCTATCCAATGATATATATATATATATATATATATATATATATATATATATATATATATATATATTTTTTAGTTTCAGAATCTTTTGTGCATAGTTTCTACTTCTCTGCCGAGACATCTTATCTTCTCACTCATTACAAGCTTATTTTCCCCTCTGCCCTTGAGCACAGAGCTAAGCTGCTTTTAAGTCCTCGTCTGCTAATTTCAACATCTGCGTCATCTTGGGGTTGGTCTCCATGGATCGTTTTTCCTATTGAGTCACATCTTCTTGGTTTTTTCATATGTATAATACTTTTATGATCGAATCCCAAACTTTGTAAATGGTATGCTTTACAGATTCTGAATTCTGCCTCAGTCCACTAAAGAGTACTGATTTTTCATTTTAGCAGGCAGTTAGTTTATCTAAGACCAGAATTCCAAATTCTGTTTCCTCTACACTGGGCTGCAGCTGCATTCTCCATTCAGTTATTTGAACCCTCCCTAGGATGCTTGGGATCCACCTGTTGCTTGTGGAGCTTAAGAGTGAGTCCGAGAAGTGGGCAGGTTTTTATAGAGAATTAGGACTTCTCCCTCTGGTTCTCCTCTTTCTGAGATACTCCTCTTACTTTCCAGTTGCTACAGTAACCCTGAACTCAGTCTTCTCATTCCACAGCCAATAAGACCGCGAGTTTCTATCCACGTTTTAGCTACTCTCACATCACAGCCTGTGCAGCCTGCCCATGGGTGAAAAGCAAGCCCTTTCCAATGACCATTCGCTGTGCTACATTTGAAACAGAATGGGAACTTGGAATATTAAGGCTTGCATTCAAATCCTAGGCTAGCCACTGTTTAGCTATGTTGACTTTGCATAGGTCCGTTCTCAGACCCCATTTTCTTATTCTAATATGGGGTTAAAAATGTCTGCTCCATGAGGTTATTCTTAAGATCAAATGAGATAATACATGAGACAAGGAAACTGAGGCTCAGAGGGGCTGGATGATGTCCCATCGAGTGGTGGGAGTACTGGGCTGCCCCAGCTCAGTCCGGGCTTCTCCTGCCCATACCATACTACTTCCATCTTTCTGAGGACCACCCTGTCCTCTCCCTTTCCCCGCCTAAGGCACCTGCAAGTATCTGCTTTGATCTAATGACCAAGCTGGGAAGCAAGAATCCAGTTAAGTCAAAATTGTTGCCCTCAAGAAGTTCCAAGTACCACTCCTTTCTTATAAGTGTGGGCTGCCTGCTTTCGGTTGCTGCCCAGTGCCTTCGGGTAGCTGTTCTGCTATAGTCCGTCCAGTCTGTAATTGTTAACTGTAGGAGGGGTTGACCTAATCCAGTCTGCTCTGCCAATACCATAGCGGAACTGCTCTCCGTGGATTTTTGGTTTTGCTCCCTCGCTGCTCGGTCTGTTTTTATGCCATGATATTTAGAGAGCTTTGAAAACTACACTTCTCCACTGCCCCCATCCTCCCAGAATCATCTGCTGCTTATTTTACTAATAAAGAAAGTAAACTACTGCCTGGAGTGTTGGTGTTACTCAGAACCCTTGTCCAGATTACTTCTGCTCCCAAAGCACCGCAATACTTGGTCGGAATGTAACTGCCGGGCAGTAAGCGCCCAGCAGTGGAATGACGTTCCTCCCAGCCCTTCATACCTGCTGTTGTCCTGGGTATTCCCTGATCTGGTAAAGCTCCCGCCTTCCGATGCTGATCATACCAGTCATTCACTGTCATAGATGCCAAACTTGGATAACCAGCTCCAAATACTCTGCAAGAATCACGCAGTATTAAGAAAACTCAACACAAACAGCAGTAGTCAAAAGCTTCTTCTCTTTAGTGACAAAGCTTGTGCCTGGTTCAGCCACCCTCCCCTAACCAGCCAACTGCTGAGGAGCCGCGCGAATTCCTAGGGGGATTTGTAAAAAGAGGCACCCAGGAAGGGGCATGAAAGTCAAGAGCTTTTACGAGATGATAAAGGGCCCCGGATCACCTCCCAATAAGCAATCCCAGAGGCCATTGCACCATGGAGCGGCGTGGAGGCCGTGAAAGGGGTATTTGTTGGTAGTGGGTCTAAAAGGTACACAGAGGAAGGGGACTCTCCTGCCACCCTTTGGAAAAGGGACTCAAGGATGGGCACACGCGTCCTTTGGAGAACTGTAACTGAAGGTCATGAGGGGAAATGATTTTAAAGGGTACAGTTCTCCATTGGATTCTTTTCTTCATTCTGTTTTTAATCACTCAACTAAGTAATTATTTTCATTGGTTTCTCATTGAGCCTCTTGTTAAGCTCAGGTTTGTGAGGGAAATGACTGCTGAAGGCAGGGAGAAAAGTACTAGAAAAGATACTAACCCTTTGACGAAAGAACAGCCTCCCGGGTGAAGCCATGCCTGTTAACAATGCCCATTCTGCCTGTTACCATGCACTGCAGGTGAACCACAAAAGCAAGGGGCTTGAAAAGGCAACCCGCTTCTCAGCACTACCTACTTGGCTTGGGCGGCATTCCGAGTGAGAATAAAGGGTTTCATTGGAGGCCTGGTCTGAGGAGTTGGGCGAGAAGTTGATGCCTGGAAAGAAAATGAACTATCAGAAGTGTATCTGCCTTTGCTCACCCCGCTCTGCAACCTCTTAGGTCCTCAGATGCTCAAAAAGTCCTGGATTCAAAAGTCACTTACTCCCTGTGTCTCAGTCTCTGAGACACAGCAGCAGAATACTGATGATGGAGAGTGCTTTGCTTTGCTGAGGACACCTGAGGACCTTGCTGAGAGAGAGGAAGCTCTCCCTGGAATGATCTCGCCATAAGGGAAAGTTTACTTGGCTTTAAAATGCCCTCTCCACCCTGGCTGGTGTGGCTCAGTGGATTGAGTGCTGGCCTGCGAATCGAAAGGTCGCTGGTTCAATTCTCAGTCAATTCCCAGTCAAGGCACATGCCTGGGTTGCGGGCCGGGTCCCCAGTAGGGGGCGCTCGAGAGGCCACCTATCGATGTATCTCTCTCATGTTTCCCTCTCTCTCTCTCTCCCCCTTCCCCTCTCTCGAAAAGTAAATAAAATCTTTAAAAATAAAATAAGATGCCCTCCCCAAAGGAGATGCCAAAGCCTTCTTCCATGTTCCATCTAAATCCCTTGAGCTGAGTTGTAAGCCCCTTTCCTCAGCCTGGCCTTTAGCGCTGAAGTTCAATTGCGACTGTTCTTCTAAAACCCCTTCCAACTGTAATTATGCTATTCACTGTCAAGAACCCCCTGGGGTCCTTTAGAAATGGATGCTGCTAAATGCAGTGGGGGGAGAACGAGTGTACACTTTTCTGATGCGGCATATAGCAATGTTTCAGGGAACCCTGGCTGTCCAGGCGCACCCGAAACAAAGTCTGCTCAAAGAAAAGGTGTTCATTTGGTTGGAGCTCCATTGCTCCCAGAGCCAATCTCAATATTAAATGAAAGGGCATGGGAAAAAACCCCAACACCAACAAAGAAGGGGGCAGGGGAGGACCCAGAGGAGCCTAGCCTCATGCTGTTTAAAAACCACGCTAAGATATGCTCAAGGGGCCTTCTGGCTTTGGAATACTAATTGCTCTTTTCTGATCCTTTAACACGAGGAACTAGGTTGATGTTACCCTGAGGCCAAAGCTCCTGGGCTAATTAGTACAAATCAAATTAGGAGGAGGTTTCTCTGAGGACTGAAATACACGCCCGTGACCGGCTGATAAATTTGATTCAATTCATGTTATATCAGAACCAAAAAGTAAGCAGCAGCAGAGCCTTATTTTTGGAAGCAGCAGCTCCAAAGCAGGCGTCCGATCTTGTCAAGGGCCTGTGGCTCGCTTGGGCGATCTAAAGGCGGGACAGGGCGTCACTGCGTAAGGTTAAATTGCGATTCCTCCCCCAAGCAAAACACCTTCCCTATCTTTCATTTTATCATCTCCTTTCTCCTCTTTTCTCTCTCTCCTCCGGGTCCGCTTTTCCTCTCCATCCCCAACTTAGTCCTCTTCCGCTTTGTTTACCCTAGTCAAGAAGCTTGTAAAAGCCAGTCTCCCTGCACCTTCCTTCAGCAGCCACAGACTTCCTGTAGCCAGAACCAATATTTCCTGCAGAGCACTCTCCCTCTGCCATGGCCTGTCACAAAATTACAAATGACTAAGAGTGTGTTATGGGTTAGAGAGCACTGGGGGACGCTGCTGTCACTGACCAGACAGAAAGGCACCCTGGCGACCCTTCAGGCTGCTACCACTGATCTTAGTCACGGCAATGATTTTATGGAGACTTAAAAGGATTTTGATTTGATCATTGTCCTACCAAACATTCAAATCTCTGACTTTTGAGCTACAGAGGCAGTGACCAGACTTACCTCCCTGGGGGCACCTTTTTCCCTCAGGATCTTGATCTCCTGGTCGATGCTGTCGATCTCTTCTAAGCTGATGCCAATCCACCTCCGCAGGTGCAAGAGGTAATACTCACGAACATGCTCGTCGTCTGCTTCCCCGCTCTCCACGGCAGCTTTCATTGCAGACAGCCTATGCTCTATCTCCTTCTTCTGCCTGTATCTGGGTCACGGAAAAGCATTACCAGTAAACTTAAAAACGAAGAGGTAGTCCTTTGAAAGAAGGCCACCGTAAGATTTTACCTTCACAAGCGACCAGGCCAGTCAGCACACCGGTTTCCGCTTTGGCAAAAATATAGATTCTTTACCCCAGAACTTGCCAACAGGGCAGTTTTCGCAAGACTACAAGGCAAGGAAAGGATTGGCAGGGGCTGGGAAACACATCGGAAGCCAGAAAAACGACGCAACCTGATCTGAGCAACTCGTCCAATCGTCTTTAGAGACGGAGTGCCGTAGTAATGTTATATCCCCCTTTATTTACTACCTTGGGTGTTTAGTACCACACAACGTCCGTTTCGGAATCCTAGCTTCAGAGCATCATAGACTCTCAGGGGTTGTTCCCCTGCCATCGACGCAGGAATTTCTTGTGAAACAGCCTTTAAAAAAAAAAAGATCATCTCTTCTGTTGTGCTGGGCTCATTCCCAGCTCTTCTGACTCATCTTCCTGTAATTTAAAGTCTCATAACCACCCTGCCTACCTTTTTCAGGATGTATCCTAGTACCTCAGCAAATATTCACTCCACAAATATTTACTGAATACCTACTGTATGACAGGCACTGTCCTCCATGCCAGTGACACAGCTGTGTATACAAGAAAGTCCTTGCTGTCCTGAAGCTTTCAATGTAGTGGGACAGACAAAAAGAAATAAATAGAGGAGTCCTCAGGTGGTGATGAGTGTTACGCAGAAGCAAAAAGGAAGGCAAAGCGGAGAGAGCAATGGTGCAAAAGTAGGGCTGCTGTCATATACAAGGTGATCAGGCGGGGCCTCTCTGAAGAGCTGGCATTTGAGCAAAGACTTCAAAGAAATAGGGAAGCAAGCAGTGCCAGGATCTGGAAGGGTCTTCTTGTTTTGTTTTTTGTTTTTCTTTTTAACAGGAGAAAAATCAAAGTTTAATACATGCACATGGGGACTGCACATAAGCGTGTAAATTCCAAAGATGGCAAGGCAACATTGGGTATAAGGCATTTTTGGAGAAAGGAGAAAGGAGGAGGGACAGGGTATTAGATTTCAGAAGTGAAAGTGGGCGGTTTCCATATAGTTGAGGGAAGAGCGGAACGTACAAAGCCGGAAAATCTCCCCCCTCCCGGCGTGACTCAGAAACGATAGGACACAGTGCGGGGTGGGGGGGAGGGGTGCCCCTTCCCAAAGCCTCCTATTTACTGAAACCCCCTATTTACTGTACTTCATTCAAATTAGGTGAAAGTGGCATCCTCGCACCTCCTTCCTGAGGCAGGTTCTCTGTCTGAATCTCTTGGGCAGGAAAGGCAGGTGGGCCAGGGGTGGGGAGGTGGAAATCAAAGGCCGAGTCTTGCTTCTTTCTTATCAACAACTTAAAGTCAACAACCCCAAAAAGGCAGCGGCAGGGTGGCAAAACTTTGGCTCCCCCTGGAAGGGCGTTTGTTCTAAGGGAGCAGGGGAAGCAAATACGAAGGTCCTGGGTGGAAGAGGGCCTGGCCTGCCACCTTCAAGAAGCAGCAAGGAGGCTAGCGCAGCTGGCAGGAAGTGAGGTCAGCCAGCCAGCCAGGGCCATAACCTGTAGACCCCTGTAGGGAATAAGACCCAATACATCAAATGCCATGCCATTTGCAATGCGATGGAAAAGCCGCTGGAGGCTTTTGGATAGAACACGCAACAGGAAGAGGGTGGCAGAAAACTTTTGTAGTTGGGCCCCTCTGGCTGTGTGTGTGGACTCTATAGTACGGGGACTACGAGGCAGGGCACCAATTAAGAGGATGCTGCCATGGTCCAGGTGAGAGTTGAGTGACTTGCAAAAGGGAGGTGGTGCGATCTGGAAGCAGTTCGAATATAAAACAGGATGTGCTGATTTGTTGAATGCAAGGGCTTGAGAGAAAGAGGAATCAAGGGAAAACTCCATGATTTCCAAAAGTATCTGGAAATATCCAAGTCTGAAACCCCACTCTAGACCCCCAGAATCGGCTGCTGCTCTGAAGGTGCTCACCCAAATCTGGACTTCTTAACCTCAGGTCCATGAACAGAGGGCATTTTTTTTTTTAGGGGACAGGGGCCTGAGGCAGCAGTGGTCCTTGAACTCCCTGAGATTTTATAGAGAATTCTATACATATGGCCCTGGCTGGTGTGGCTCAGTGGGCTGGGCATCATCCCACATACCAAAAGGTTGCTGGTTCGATTCCTGGTCAGGGCACATGCCTGGGTTGCTGTCCAGGTCCCCAGCAGGGGGTGCGTGAGAGGCAACCAATTGATGTTTCTCTCCCTCTCTTTCTCCTTCCCTGTCCCTCTCTCTAAAAATAAATAAAATCTTAAAAGGGAAAAAAAAGAATTCTATAGGTATGCATTTTTCTTTTTCCCAGCAAGAGATTTTGTAGTTTTTATCCAATTATCAGTAAGGTCCTTGACCCATGACAAGTCAAGAATCACTGCTCTGGAAATTCTCTTTATTATAAAAACCTTTAGGCTCTTCTGCTCCACTTACCCAACAAGTGGGCACTTTACGTAATGTTACAAATAACGGTCACAGCATCCTCATAGGTAATCTTGTGAGTAAAACACTACAAAGGTCTAGTCCTAGTTCATGAATGTTAATACAGCTATCGCTCGACAACACTTACCGTATTTTGCCGTGTATAATGCGCAACCACACTTGGAGCGCACTATACGCGGGCTGACTATACCCATGTATAATGCGCATCCTTATTTTTCTCTGAAAAAATTCGGGCACCAAGTGTGCATTACACACAGCAAAATACAGTAACTGTGGTCCCACTCTTACCCTCCACCTTTCCTGTATGTACCTAAGTCAGGGAAAAAACATACCAGGGCGTGAGAATGTATAGTCCAGGGTGCATTCTGGGTTGGACTCCTGATCCTTCGAAAAAGGTTCCTGCACTTCCTTTCCTGTCTCTGCATAAGACCGGGAATGCGTGCGAGTGCACTGCCCTCACTGTCTTTCCTTCTTGTCTATTTCCTTGCTCCTGTGACCACTCTCTGTCCTCCTCGGGACTCCTAGTCCTCAGCTCCCGTTGTTTTAGGCCAGTGTTTTAAAAACCTTTTGGGCTTAGCAAAAGAACATGTTGTTCTTATGAGAGCTGATTTGGAACTCCAATAAGTAATCACCATAAAATCTCCCCACATCCTCCTTGCCCAAGCGCTGCTGTAGAATCTTAGTGCTCCAAGGCACAGATTTAAAACCACTGTCCTAGACTTCCGTCACTGTCCTATGTTTCCCATGGGGAGCCGTTACGTGACAATAGTACTTTATCGCCCTAGGAACCCCAATGCCTGTCACCCTTCTGACTCCGGACAACTTTCACCGTTCGCTTTTCCTGCTGCCAAGCTGCTGAGGGGAGCTTGTGAATGACAAATTTGTGTCATGTGCGTCAACTACAAATTCACATGCTCCAACTTCCACAGAGTGGTCAGGCTTGCTCAGCTGTCTCTTTGTTCATCTTTTGCGGATCCCATGCCGCCATCACACCAGATGGCCAGCAGATGTAGACTTCAACTTCCCTCTTTACCTTAAAACCTCATCTTCCTCCTTTCGCCTTTTTTCCTTTCCTCTTGTCCAGAAGGGGCTAAGGCTGTCTCTCTTTCTCGCCCTCCCTCTTTTTTTTTTTTTAATATTTAGAGGGAGGGGAAGGGAGGGAAAGAAGGGGAAAAACATAGATGCGAGAAACATCGATCGGTTGCCTCTCTGGTACATGGAGACTGAAGTTGCAACCCAGCCACGTGCCCTGACCAGGAATCGAACCAGTGACCCTTTGCTTTGCGGGACGATGCCCAACCCACTGAACCACACTGGTCATGGCACTAATGCTGTCTTCAGCAGTCAAGGCAACCTCTTTACCATTCCACTTTTGCTATGAATCCTGTCCCCGCCCACAGCCTTCCAGGCTTCCCTCCTTCAATTAACCCTCCCTGTCATCAGCATTTACAACTTTTCATTCTACTACTGCTTTTCCCCCATCCTGCAAATGCCTTCCCCTCACCATGTTCTATCTCTCTTTTTTAAAGATTTTATTTATTTATTTAGAGAAGGGAAGAGAGGGAGAGAAACATCAGTGTGTGGTTGCCTCTCGCGCACCCTCTGCTGGGGACCTGGCCCCCAACCCAGGCACGTGCCCTGACTGGGAATGAAACTGGCGACCCTTTGGTTTGCAGGCCTGCGCTCAATCCACTGAGCCACACCAGCTAGAGGTCTTTTTTTTTTTTTCATGCTATAGTGGAAATGGCACCTGAGCTGGGAGTTTGAACACTTGAGTTTAAATCCTACCCTGCCCTTACTAGCTATGTAACTTGGACAAGTCAATTCTCAGAGACCACATCCTCATCTCTAAAATGGGGGTGATATTTGCTTCGTGGAGTTGTTAGGAGGATCTAATGGAACACCACACATAAAAGTGCTTTGTAAGCAGCAATGTAATACATATACTGTTAGCTGGTAAGAAAACCGAGGCCAGGAGGGGCTAGATGATGTCCCACCAAGTAAGGGGTAGAAATTGGATTGGCTACCCCAAATCTATCCGACTGCCAAATCCAGGCTTTTCCTGCCATATCATATTGCTTCCATCTTTCTGATGATTGCTCTACCTGTCCCTCTCAAAGACAGCTCAAGTACCTACCATAATGCAATTACTGGGTTGGGCACCAAGAATCCAGTGATACAGATGGGATACTAAAGATGCAGACAATTAGTCACAGTCTGACCTTTAGGAATTTAAAGTCTAGAGGATAATAGAGTTATTGTAAGTACCATAAACTAAGTGCTGCAGGATCTGGGAGTGGCACTAGGTAGGGAGAAGCTTCAAGGACATGACTTCTCTCTCTTCTACAAGTACTTCTATCTGCACCTTGTTCAGTCTCTTACCTCTGATTGCTCTTTTGTTTCTCTGCCTTCTCCCCTAACTTGCCCACAAGGTTTTACCCGTGGCTTTTTTCTCTCCACACGTTATCCCTTGGCAAACTGTATGAAGCCACCAAGCACCTACATTTTTAGCACCAGTCACAAAACTGTCTCACGAGCTTTAGTGACACATTCCCATCTGTCTATGGAGATGGCCACCCAGTTGTCACTTTAGGAACTCAATTCAGTAAATCTAAAATTAGGCTCATTACTTACCTCGTTCCTATTCTTCTATTTCTTTTAAAAGAATGGAGGTGCAGTTAACCAACCAGACTTACACTTACTCCTCCAAGATGGGAATGAGGATAGAGAAGACAGATGAAGAAACAGGTTTTGGGAGAAAGAGAAGTGTTTTATATAGGATGGCCTCAGTATGTAAAGTCGTGGGGCAGGGAAGGGGTGACTTACAAAAATAAATAAGGAGCTGAATAATTATTTTTCAATTCATAGAAATGCTTCTTGCAAAAGTAATATGTCTGCCCTGGCTGGTGTTGCTCAGTGGATTGAGCACCGGCCTGTGAACCAAAGGCTTCTTGGTTCGATTCCCAGTCAGGGCACATGCCTGGGCTGCAAGCCAGGTCCCCAGTAGGGGGCGCGCGAGAGGCAACCACACATCCATGTTTCTCTCCCTTTCTCCCTCCTTTCCGCTGTCTAAAAATAAATAAAATCTCTTTTTAAAAAGTAATACCTCTGATAGCTGTAACTTCATTTTTGTTACTTCTTCCCAGTTGAAATACCACCGTAACATGTTAACTTGTCTTTCCGCCTGTCTTCTCCTCTTCAACACTCTATATACATCACTTTCTTATGCAGGCCTCTGAGCTTCTGCTAAATCAGACTGTTCTTCATCACCTGTACATACCTCCAACTGCCTTGGGCTTTTGCTCATGTTGTTCCTCCTGCTCGTCAACAATAAATATTTCCTGAGCACTTTCCGTGCGCCAGGCTCTGCTAGGCATCCCACAGTGAACAAGAGAAATGCCCCCTGCCCTCATGGAGCATACATTCTAGCCGGGGAGAAAGGCAAGGCCCCAAAAGACAGATAAATGAAGGGCATCCCATGCAAAGAGAACACGCACAAAGACTCTGTAGAAGGAGGGAGGCGGATCTGTTCAAAGAACTGAAAGAAGGCTGCTGTGGCTGGAGTCTAATGAGCGCAGGGAGTACGATACACGACATTGGAGAGAGGCAGGTGCAGGGCCTTGTAGTTAGCGCTTCGGCTAGTTCAGGTGAGATGCTGGTGGCCTAGACTACAGTGTGATAACGAAGGTGGAGAAACAGGAGAATGTGAGATACATGTTGTAGCTAGAATTGGCGGGCCTTGCTGCTGGACTGGGTGTGGCGACTCAGAAGGGAAGAACTGAAGCTAACATCTAAGTTTCTGGCTTAGACAGCTAGGTGAATGGTGGTAAACCTACTAAGATGGTGAAAAGCTGGGTGTGGGGGGACATTTGCAGGTTAAAAAGCCAAGGGTTTGATTTAGGGCAGGTTAAGTTTGAACCATCTGTGAAACATCCATGTAGGGCATTGGAAGTATGAGCCTGAAGGCCAGGGGAAGTCTGGGCTAGTGATATAAATGTGGGAGCCATTAGCAAAAAGATCGTGTTGATATGTCGTCTGCCATGCACTGAAAGAGAATGTTCAAAGATCAAGCTTTCCAGAGAAAGAAATGCAAATCAAAACAATGAAATACTTTTGTCTGCCCAATTGGATTTTCTAAGTGTTAACATCCAAGACCAGTGGAGTAGGACATATTCTGAAATTTGTTATTGTGGAAGGCAATGCTGTTACCATCAAGAGTTTTAAAATATTTGAAACCTTTGATCTGGTCACTGGTCCTTCTATAAATCTATCTTAAGGAAACAGTGACAGATGCAGTTAAAGATGTTTGTTCGTAACATTACTTAGAACAGCAAAAACAAATAAAAAACCAACTCATAGTCTAAGTATCTGACAATTAAAGATTAGTTTAGCTCTGGCTGGTGTGGCTCAATGGATTGAGTGCCTGCGAACCAAAGGGTCGCTGGTTCAATTCCTGGTCAAGGGCACACGCTTGGGTTGCGGGCCAGGTCCCCAGTAGGGGGCGCATGAGGGGCAACCACACATGGATGTTTCCCTCTGTTTCTCCCTCCCTTCCCCTCTCTAAAAATACATAAATAAAATTTTTTACAGAAAAAGATTAAATACTTATGGTATAACTATGGGATGAAATATAATATAACCATTAAATACCATGGTTTCAAAAGACACAGGAAAATGCTCACAATATGTTAGGTTAAAAAAAAGATAAAAAACTATATTTACAGTGTTATTCCAAATTTATTAACTAAAATAACTACATATCTGGAAGGAAATACATCAGTAAGTTAACAAACATCATCTCTAAGTGCTAGGATTAAGGCTTCTTTTAATTTAAAAAAGATTCTTCTGTTTTTCCAGCGTTCTACAATGAGTATTACTTTTACATTCAGGAAAATCTGTAATCTCTATTTGTAACCATCCTTCAAGGCTCATCTCAAAAGCTGTTGCCTTCTGAAACCTTCCCCATCCCTCCAACCAGATGTGATCACTCCCTGCTCTTTCTCCACAACGCTGTTTGTTATCTCTATGGTACATGCATTTTTTTTGGTATATTATAATTATTTAGATACCAAACTCACTGTTTAAACGACCTTTTTTTATGCCACTGGGCTGCCCTCACCTTCTTACAAAGGGCACAATGCTTGAATTCCACTTCCTGTAAGTCTATCCCATTTCCTCAAAAATCATTCACTCTCACCCTAGTCCCTCATCACCTCAAATTACATTATTATTTAGTAGCTGCCTGTCTCCTCACCAAAATACAAGCTCCATGAGGGCAGAGACTTTGCCTGGTTCTCGGTTACCTAGAACAGTTCCTGGCACACAGGAAAGGCTCAATAAATATTTGTCAAATGAATGAATCCATTTTCAGCTCTCCAGATCAGGTCTCTCCTCAGTTTCATGCCACCAAATACCTCTACTTGGATGTCTCCTAGGCCCCTTAAATGCAACGTGTCTCAATACCAAATTCACTCTTCCCCTATCCCCTGATCTGTTCTCCTCTATTCCCCATTTTAGAGGTCCACAGCCATCCACCTGAGTCGGGAGCATGGACATCTTCCCTGCTGCTTCCTTCTGTCCCATCTCTCAAACCACTGGTCACCAAGTCTTCTACAGATTCAACCCTCCTAAGTACGCATACCCCCATCCCTTCCGCACTGCATTGCCACAGTGAGGCCTCATCACCTCTGTGGACTGATGGCATCTAACCTCCCTCGCACTGGTTCCTGACTGCTACCAGAGTGTGCTAGTTAAAATGCAAATATGGTCGGGCTACGGGAAGGGAGGGAGGGAGGGAGGGAGGGAGGGAGGGAGGGAGGGAAAAAGGAAAGAAAGAAAAAGAGAAAAATCCAGTGGGTCCAAATCACCAAAGTCTAAGCTCTTTAACATGAACTAGCAGGTAACATTTTATAACATTGTAACATTTATATGGTAACATTATAGAAGTAACATTTAGAGAATATTTACTATGTTACAGATTCTGTGCTAGCAGTGTTACGCGCTTTGTCTTATTTCTGCTTCTGAATCCTACAAGAGAGGTGAGAGGTATCATTATTACTTAGAGTTCACATATGAGGAAACCTGAGGCTCAGAGAGGTTAAATGAGTTACCCATAACCCCAATGGCTTTTAAGTAAAGCTGGGTCTCAAACCCAGGTCTCTGACTGCACAACCTGTGCTCAGCTACAAAGATATAACAGCTGACTTTGAGTGCTTACTGCTTTTTAGTATAAGAAAGGACCTGCCGTTAACTGATTTCACAGCTGCGGAAATTAAGGCACCGGGAGATGAAGCAGCTTGCCCAAAGTCAGAGTGATTGAATGGTGGAGATGAGGTTCAAACCCTTCCCCCACATTCGTAGCAATGAGGTGGTTCCTTCACCTTCCTCGGCACCCCAAGCTTTCCTAGATCTGAGTGCTACCACATTCTTCAGCATTGTTCCTTCCCCCTTTCCACTGCCCTCTTCGTATTCTAACATCACCTAATTGCTTCTAGTTATTCCCCACCCACACATGCCCACCCCAGAGCAGCTCTTCAATGTCCCTGCAGCTTACTGAGGCTATCTCTGCGGCGTGGTGTCCCTCCTTTCCTCTTCCTCTGGCTAATACTCCTACTCATCCTCAAACAACTCATCCCAGGAGTCCCCTCTTCCAGGGAGCCACCTTCTCTCTCCTGCTCCCTCTTTGGTTCGGTGCTCCTCCTGTCTGCTCTCACAGCACCTTGTACATCTTTCTATCACATCATTTTGTACTGACTGTTTCAACGCCTCTTTTCCTCACCAGACTGTATGCTTCTCTGAGGCAAAGACAACCCACACTCATAGAAAGACTCATACTCAGTTTGTACCCCTGGTGTCTAGCATAGCTCCTAGACACTGTGAGCACTCTTGAAATGCTTTTAAAAAAACCAAACTGAGCCCTGGCTGGTGTGGCTCAGTGCAGAGTGCAGGCCTGTGAACTGAAATGTTGCCGGTTCGATTCCCAGTCAGGGGACATGCCTGGGTCATGGGCCTAGTCCCAAGTTGGAGGCACGAGAGAGGCAATGGATGAACGTATCTCTCATGCATTGATGTTTCTCTCCCTGTCTTTCTCCCTCCCTTACCCTCTCTCTAAAGGTAAATAGGAAAAAAAAACCTTAAGAAAAAAACTAAACTGAGAGCAAGCAACACAATGAAGCTGTGCTGAGACTAAAATTAGTTTGGGATGTTACACCCCTGCTCCAGCACTGTTAAAACACAGCTTCTCAATCAATGGATACTAAAAGGATGATAGCTACAAGCTACTGAGCCCTTCAGAGAGAGTTGCCCTGTCCCCATCCTGTATGAATATCGCTATGTTGTGCTGTGGGAGAGATTGGGAGACACTCTACTAAACTACATTGCTGCTGTTGGCAACCACAAGGATTCCAATGGTTAGGTATGATCATCTCAACAAAGGCAGAGGGTTCTTGAAAAACTCAGTAGAGTTTGCTTGCATCAGGACCTATGGCCAATAAAAACCAAAAGAGTGACATACACCATTGTCCACCCCCCCCCCGCAAAAAACATGCACCCCCCCCCAATAGCACTGCCACTGGACAGCTTTCAAATTATAGCTATTGACCCACCTCTCTATTTTAGCCTGTCTTTGAGATGCCATAGCAACGAGGTTAGGATGGGCCATGGAAGAACTAGCAGTGTTATTTTCAGCTGAGTTGTTCTTGGTTTTGGGCAACTCAAACTCTGCCACATGGTAGTGCTGGCACTGAGTTAAGAAGGTTAAAAAGTGTTCTCGAGCCCACTGCAAATCATCCAGCCGCTTGCTGGGGTTGACTTGTTTCATGGCGAGAGCTCCTTGAAGTGCTGGCACCATCAGGTACTTGAGGTCGGAGGAGGCAATCTCTTCCAAATCTTCATTATGGCTGGAAAGAGCAAAGAGGAGGCTGTGAAGCCTGGTTGGTCATTTAAACAGTGCCCCTTGCTCCTTGCGGGAGGGGGGGGAGGGCTGGGGTTGGAATGAGACAAAAAGAGGAGGCACGGGGAACACGGCCGGTTTTCTTCAATGAAAAGTGGCTCAGCGGTCACACCCAGTGCCTCTGCAAACAGCCCAGGCTACGTGTCAGAGTCGTGTGATTTTGACTACTCGGGAGACAGGTGGAGAATGTAAACGAATTACAAGAGATCACAGTGGGAGGTAGGCACGAAAGGTCGCTAGTCTTAAACGTCGCCCTCCACCCAGGCTCAATGGCTCCACCCTTGGTAACCATTATTACGGTACCCTCATTGTCAGCTAGTACCCTCTCCCCATACCTGAACAAATCAAGCTGCGATAACATCTCGGCCGCCTGCTCCAGGAGGTGTAGTCCTTTCAACACCTTCTCTTGGACCACCCGGGAACCGGTGGGTTCCGCCGCTACTTCCACTTCCTCCAGGAGCCGTTGGCAGGTATCGAACAGCTCGGGGAGCCGCGGTGGCAGTAGCTCTTCTTCTTCGGCGGCTGCCATCTTGAGGGAGGGAGGAAGGCGGAAGACCTCATTTCCGGGGTTAAAGGCAACTTTAGGAAAGAACTTCGAGAGGACCTACGAAACCGGAAGAGGCGCTACCTCGGTCGTCACCCATTGTTCCCAAGTCGCCAAAGATCCGCCGGAAGCAGCTGGTTGCCGGCCCTGGCAACCGTTTCCAAGGACTCTTTTGACCCCGCTGCCCCTTACTAGGGGGAGCGGGACCTTGGGCGCTGTTTTTCGGCGTGGTTCTCGTCGCCGACGCGGGGCTGGGAAGTTCCATGGCCCTGAGGTCCGGCTGGGACGAGGCGGAACACCGAGCGAGCCCCGGATTGCTTCCGGAACCGGCCCGCCGCGCGCCTCACCCCGCCAGGCGCTCGCCAGGCTCGGGGGCCGGGGCAGCCGGGGCTCCAGCCGCCGCACCGCATCCTTGGCACGCGCAGGTCTGGGCGCGCGAGCGCGAAGTGCAAGTAGCGCCCCCCTCTGGCTTCTGTCCAGCCACAGCTGGAGCTCCGGGATCCTCCCGCCCAGTCCTCTCCCATCACTTCCCCTTCGCGTCACCCTCCTCCACAAACACTTCCTTTCAAGTTTTCCCCAGTGAAACCTTCCTTGCCCCACCTCCCAGCCAAGTCACACTTCTGTGCCTCTCTCTCAGAGAGCACCTCGAACTTGTATTACCGTTCGTGATTGACAAATCTAGCTCCCTTACCAGAATGAGTCTCATTTTTGCACCCCTCTGGCTAGCCCAGTGTCAGGTACTGGTTAAGGGCTCAGCGTCGTATGAAAAGAAAAATAAGTTATCGGTTTGGAAAGCAGCCCAATTGTGCAGAACTTGCGCTGTTCATTACGTAGTCATGCGCCACGTGGGGCTACTGAGCACTTGATTGTGTCTGTTTTGAATTGAGATGCGCTGTAAATGTGAAACAGACACTGGATTTTGAAAAATTACAAAACAAGAATATGAGATAGCTCAGTGTTTACACTGACTACATTGTTGAAATGCTTATATTTTGTATATTTGGGTTAAATATAGTAAAATTAATTTCACTTGTGTCTTTTCACTTTCTTAATGTGCCTACCAGAAAACTTAAGTTTACATAACAGGCTCACATTTGTGGCTTACATTTTTTTTCCCGCTGGACAGTGCTGATGTAAAAATATAATATGGGGAAGTCTTTGCTTTGAACAAATGAATAGAAATACATACTGATTACCTTAGAACATATCTCCAAGTTATCCTGCCCTAGAAAATAAACTTTTAAATTAAGAGTGCTTAAGAAAACATTTTTCATGCAAAAACAACTAGAGGGCAATATAGGACAGTATATAACTAGAGGATATGTCACATTGTACAGGCTGTTGGAAAACTAACAATGACAAGTCATTCTATGCCAGGAATTCAGAGAGCTTCTTAGACATGATGTGCTGTCACGGTATTTCCAAGTTGGACGGGGACTTCAAAAATCAGATGGAAAAACTGACACCAGAAAGGTTCATTGACTTGTGCAACCAGTTGTGACAAAACTAGTGTCTTCTACATTCAATTGTTTTTACTCCATCAATCTTAAATTGAGCTAGCTTTAAAAAGATGGACAGGACCTTTTATGCAGGGAGAACGAAAGCCCTCAGCTATAAAACAATGGTTCGCAAGAGGGAGAGGAGAGGGGAAGAGGACTGCACCTTGATAAAGCTTCCCAGATGATTGTAATAAACCTCCCCTTACAACCCGCCACCCGCCCTCCCCCGCCACTTTAGAAGCTGAGGAGAAGGGAGGTTCTGGCAAGTTACCTAGTATTTGACTTGTCTGCCACTTGTAATGACTCTAGTAAGCTGAGCTTCTGGGGTCCGCCTTGGCCAGGAATACAAAGAAGAAAGATAATACTTATGGAAGAGACTTGGAAACCATAATTGTGAGACTAAAGAAAATCTGTCCCTGTGCATTTGCTGGAATTAAGACATAGTTTTATTGTTGTCTAAGAGGGAAAAAAAAGTATCCAGAATTTGAATGTGGTCCTCAACTTTGTAAGCCAGTTTTTTCTATCACTTCCAAAATGACAGTCTTTATGGGAGTTGCCAATTATTAATACTTTCAGAGTGCATATTATATATTCAAATTGTCATAAGTATTGCATCTTATTTTGGGGTGATGCCAAGATTAAGAATGGCTAAAAAAGCAATAAAAGTAAGTTTATTGTGTTTCTGTGTGTAAAGCACTTTATCACTATATTAAAACATCCTGTTGTGTATGGAAGATTTTTTTTAAAGATTTTTAATTTTTATTTATTTTTAGAAAGAGGGAAAAGGAGGGAGAAAGATAGGGACAGAAACATCAATGTGCAAGAGAAACTTCAACCAGTTGCCTCTCACGCTCCTCCAACTGGGGACCTGGCCCGCAACCCAGGCACGTGCTCTGACTGGGAATCGAACCGGGGACCTTTCAGTTTGCTGGCCAGGACTCAGTCCTCTGAGCCACACCAGCCAGGGCTGTGTATGGAAGATTTTTATAAAATCTTAGTTTAAGGGAACTAAAGGGGCCCTGATAAATCATGTAAGTATAGTGCTACTTATGCTTTTTGTAGTAACAGAAGTCTTTTTTTCCTGAGTTTTAGAAGGGCTGCTGTATTGGAAGTGGATATACACAGAAGCCTGCCAACTCAGCCCTTCTCTTCCCTAGTGGTGCCCAAGACACCAAGGCTGGGAGTCTGAGTGACTCAAGGGCTCTAAGTAACTGTAAAAAGCAAAAATGGCCCCTCATTTAGCAGCTGAGGAAACTGAGACCCTGAGAAGTTAAGTGACTTGCCCAAGGTCGCACAGCTAAGACTCACTGGGCAACAGGACATAGAGTTGGGATAGGAAGAAACTAGAGTGCAGGAGAATAGTAGGAAGCTCTAACAAGTAGATGAGGGAGAGAGACAAGAGTTATGGTGATGTATATAGAATATGATGGAAACACGCAGCATGGAAGCCTCTCCAGGTGGTTCACAAAAGTCCCCACAAAGGAGATGATGCGGAAATGCAGTTGTGAATGGTGACAGCATATGTAGGGAACGTGCAGGGTTTCGATTAGTATTTTTTTTAAGTATTTTCTTTATTTTTAGAGAGAGAGCAAGGGAGGGAGAAAGAGAGGGAGAGAAACATCCATGTGAGAGAAAGACATCGCCCCCACCAGGGACCTGGCCTGCAACCCACGCATGTGCCCAGACTGGGAATCGAACCGGCAACCTTTTAGTTTTCAGGACAACATCCAATCCACCGAGCCACACCAGTCAGGGCAACATTTCAATATTATTGAGTGACTCCTATGTGTGAGACACTGTTCTAGTCACTACAGTGAATGAGACAAAAGTCCTGTCCTCATGGATCATGTAAGGCAAGCAGGGGCTGCTGCGAGCCCCTTTGTGTAGCACTTATTTCCAAAGGATTTAGATAAACAACGTCTTCACTGCACCCATAGTAGCTCTGAGAGACGCTCTATCACTTAACGTCGTAGTTAGGTTCTGCAACGTTAAGCAAAACAATATAACAAAACCAATTTTACCATAGGCTAATGGATATAAACAAGAGTTAAGTTCTTTGGGCATCTCATCAACATTGAAAGGAAACAAAAGCACGTTATTCGACGAGAACCTGCTATAGTAGATATACCGGTCCAGCCTATCCTAAAGTGTGGAGGCATACTGGTGATGTGAAAAATGAATTTAGGTGACACACGGAGGGACATTTAAAACATTTAAATAAGTCTAAGGGAAACCCTAGCAGCCGTCTAATATCAGAGATAGAAAGCTTCACCTTCCGCTGTTCCCTAGGTGACTCCACCCCTCCCCGGTCACCATGGAGATAAGTGGCTTCATTTCTCCCATTTCCCTACTTTCAGCCCTAGGTGAGCTTCAGAGAGCCCCCTCCCCATCTCCATGGAAAGAACTCCATGCTCCCCAATCTTTCTTCCAAATCATATTCTGCTTCTCAGGCTGTCACCATAGAAACTGAAAGTCTGTCCCCCTGCCCCACTCATCTCCATGGTGACCCTCAGCCCTACCCCCCAGGATATCACTAGGATCAATCCCCACCATAGGCCTAGAACTCGGGAATGTGGGGGATGTCTCCCTGCTGCGGCTGCAGTCTTTGTCTCCGATCCCCCTGGCTTTGAAGGCAAGGTGATCCCCTCTTTCAACAAAGGGGAAACTCCAGTTTATGGAACACCAATGATGTGCCAGGCACTGGGCTGGGTACTTTACATACTGAATTCATATCCAGCCATTTTACAGAGTTTAAGGAAGAGAGGCTCACACAGGGGAAGGTACTGGGTCTTCTGTCCCCTGCTGAGCCCCGTATCATCTCACTGAACCTGGGAACCTAGATGAGTCTCTTTCCACCATTCTGCTTTGCTGTACAACCTTGGACAAGTAGCCTCCTGTCTTTGAGCTCTTTTTTCTCCATGGTAAAAAAAAAAAAAGAGTGTTGAGCCCCGGCTGGCGTGGCTCAGTGGATTGAGTGCCAGCCTGTGAACCAAAGGGTCACTGGTGGATTCCCAGTCAGGGCACAGGCCCGGGTTGCACGCCAGGTCCCCAGCAGGGGGCGCGCGAGAGACAACCACACATGGATGTTTCTCTCCCTCTCTTTCTCCCTCCCTTCCCCTCTCTCTGAAAAACTTAATAAATAAAATCTTTAAAAAAAGAATGTTGAACTAATTGTCATCTTAAATATCCCCTTTTAATGTTGGATCATAAGTAGTTCTGATCTCATTAAGGAATGATTTTTCAGGTATGAATGCTAGAATAAAACTGTTAAGGTGGTCTTGGTTTTTTTTTAAGTGACATAGTGGAGGTATCCAAAATTTTTTTTTCTCCAAACTTTTCTGATTAAACAGTCTAAGTTGATGGTTTAGAATCTCTCATGGTTTCTTCCAGGGGGAGTTTAAAAGATTTTATTTATTTATTTTTAGAGAGAGGGGAAGGGAGGGAGAAAGAGAGGGAGAGAAGCATCAATGTGTGAGACATACATCGATCTGGCCCACAACCCAGGCATGTGCCCTGACTGGGAATCGAACCAGCAGCCTTTCACTTCTCAGGCCAGCACTCAATCCACTGAGCCACACCAGCCAGGGCACTTCTAGGGTTTTTTTGTTTTGTTTTGAAAATCCTATTTTGAAGTCATACACGGGAAGTTGCAGGGAGGTTTGAACATCCTTCACCCCAGCTGACCAACATTGGCATCTTGTATAACTATACTACAACGTCAAAACTAGTCAACTGACATTGATGCAATACAGAGCTTATTCATATTGTACCAGTTTTACATAAACTCACGTGTGTGTGTGTGTGTGTGTGTGTGTGTATAGTTCTGCTGCAATGTTATCACATGCAGATTCACGTACCCAGAGCCCCAGTCAAGATACAGAGCTGTTCAAGTATCACAAGCATTCCTCATGTTGTTTTTTGATAATCACATTCACCTACTTCCCTCCCCTCATCCCTAATTCCTGGAAACCATAGATTTGTTCTCCGTCCCTCTAATTTTGTTTCAAGTATGTTATTAAACCGGAATCATATACAGTAAGCCCTCATTTAATATTGACAATAGGTTATGTGACTTTAAGCAAAATGACGTAAACTGAAACCAATTTTACCATAGGCTAATTGATATAAACAGGAGTTAAGTTCTGATAGCATCTCATCCATGTTAAAACTAAATGACACTGGCCCTGGCTGGTGTGGCTCAGTGGGTTGGGTGTCATCCTGCAAACCAAAAGGTTGCCCGTGTTTCATATCCCATCAGGGCACATGCCTGGGCTGTGGGCCAGGCCCGTGGTTGGGCGCATGTGAGAGGCAGCCGATCAATGTTTCTCTCACACATCGATGTTTCTCCCCCTCTCTTTCTCTCTTCCTTCCCTGCTCTCTGAAAATTTTTTTAAAAAAATCTTTTTAAAACAACAAAACCTAAATGATGTTGAAGGACAACCTTATTCGAGGACCTGCTATAGTATGTAATCTTTTGGAATTGGCTTTTCCACTCAGCATAATTCCCTTGAGATGCATCCGAGTCGTTGCAGGTATCGGTCGTTTATTCCTTTCATTCCTGAGTATTTCACCAGTTTGTTTCGCCAGTCAGCTGACGAAGGACAGCTGGGTCGTTTCCGGTTTATGGCTATTAGGAATAAAGGCGTTACGAACATTTCATTGTGAAAATAAAACGTGCCTTTGACACAGCAACGGCTTTAAATTTTGATGAGGTCCTATTTATCACCTTTTCCTTTTATGGATTGTGCTTTTGGTGTCAAGCCAAAAAACTCTTTGCCTAGCCCTAGGTCACAAAGATGTTTGATTTTTTTTTTCTAAGAGTTTTATGATTTTATGTTTTACATTTAAGTCCATGATCCATTTTGAGTTCACTTTTGTATAAGATGTGAGGTTTAGGTCAAGGTATATTTATTGAGCTATGTGTATATGTATGTGTGTATTTATTTATTTTTGTCCAGTTGTTCAATTGCTCCAGCACCATTTGTTGGAAAGATTCTCCTTCCTCCGCTGAATTGCTTTCATATGTTTGTCAAAGCTCAGTTGGGCTGACTTGTATGAGGTCTATTTCTGGGTCCTCTTTTCTTTCTTTTTTTTTTAAAGATTATTTATTTATTTTTAGACAGAGAGGTGAGAGAGGGAGAGAAACATCAGTGTGTGGTTGCCTCTTGTGTGCCCCCTACTGGGGACCTGGCCCACAACCCAGGCATGTGTCCTGACTGGGAATTGAACCGGCCACCCTTTGGTTTGCAGGCTGGCACTCCCCAGCCAGAGCGTGGGTCCTCTTTTCTGTTCCACTGGTCGTGTGTCTGTTCCTATCCATACAGCAGAGCCTAGACTTTTGAGACAGAATACTGATTGCCACTTGCTAGCTTGGGTGATCCTGAGCAAGTGACCCTCCCGTGGCGTCTCATGTCACTCGGTATATAAAAGAGGCCTTCAGAGCCCCACCTGAGCTAAGCCCTGTCTACCTCTCTGCTCATCTCCTATTACTCGGCCCCTTATTCACTTTGCTCCAGCCTCACTGGCCTTCGGACTGCTCCTCAATCCGCTCCTGCCTTAGGGTCTTTCCAGATGTTTCCTTATCCCGGAACTCTCCCCTCACAGACCTCCCCATGCCTCCCTCTCTTCCCTCCTTCAAGTCTTCTGTCCAGTTTGGCCTTCTCAGGGAGGCGTTATTTAAAATGGCAAAGCCTTGGCCTCCCCCCTTCCCTTGCGTTTTCTCCATAGCATTCATCAGCATCTAACACACAATGTCATTTTTTGGTCTGTCTCCCACCACTAGAATATGAGCTCAGAGACAGCAGGCATTTTTTTCTTTTTTCAAATTACATATTATTGTTTATGCCATTACAGCTGTCCCCACTGTTTCCCCCTTTGCCCGCCCCTACCTGGCACCCCTCCTCAGGCAGTCCCCACACCGCTGTCCCTGTCCATGGGTCATGCATATCCGGTTCCTTGGCTGATCCCTTCCCCTTCTTTCATCCAGTCCCTCACCCTCCGCCCCTCCGACAGCTGTCAGTCTGTTCCATGTATTCATGCCTCTGTTTCTATTTTGTTCATTAGTTTGTTTTGTTCCTTAGATTCCACATATGAATGAGATCATATGGTATCTGTCTTTCACTGACTGGCTTATTTCGCTTAGGTAATGCTCACCAGGTCCATCCATGGATAGCAGGCCTTTTTGTCTTGTTCACTACTGTACTCCCAGTGCTGAGGCTGTGCCTGATACGAAACACCTTTGTTGAGTGAAGGAAGAAATAAGTGGAGAGCTAGAGAAATGAATGAGGGAATAATGACTGCTCCCAGCTCATGTGAGCAGCTTCTCCGCCCTTGGCTTGTGCTTCTCCAAGGCTCACCACCAGGTGGCAGCCGGAGCCTGGACGCTGGCCTCCTGTGCTTCTCCCCAGCCTTCTCCCTGACACCTGTCACTGTCTTGCCCAGGACTGGCTCCTGTCTGGGCATGGCCAGGGCAGCTTGTGTAAGCTATTCAAGCAGGCAGCATCAGTACCTGAAACTTTGCTTGATTTTCCTTTTAGAAGTTACGATTTTCTTTCCTGTCCTACCCTGCTCTGTGTCAAATGGAAGAAGCCGCAGATACTGGCCAGTGGGCTGCCCCAAGGCCACTGCATCTTCTAGGACATCAGGGAACATGTCCCTGAAGAGATTTCATTTCAGCCCTAGCTGCAGTGGCTCAATGGATTGGGTAATAGCCTGCAAAGCAAACAGTCGCCAGTTCGATTCCCAGTCAGGGCACAGGCCTGGATTGCCAACCAGATTCCCAGGAGGAGGCATGCGAGATGCAACCACATATTGATGTTTCTTTCCCTCTCCTTCTCCCCGTCCCTTCCCCTCGCTGAAAATAAATAAATAAAAATTTATCTTTAAAGAGACTTCATTTCTACTTTTGCCCAGATTTAGCAAGCCTCTCCCAGAGTTACTCCTACACCCCCTAAACTAGTAAAGACTAGGTACTTAAGTACCAAGGTCAAGCCTTTTGAGTCAGCCTGCGTTTGGATCGCCACTGTGCTGATTATTAACACTGTATCCTGAGTGATGTTAGATACCTGATGGAGATTCTTTAAGTATTAGTTTTCTTAGCTGTAAAATGGGGATAATAATGGTACCAAACTCGCAGGGTGGTGTGAAGATTTAATGGGATAACATGTAGACATTAGCATAGAGCCTGGAATAGAATAAGGCTTAACTGAAGAACAGTCCGGGCACGGGGAGGCGGGGATATACAAGACCAGCAACGACAACAACTGGCCAGGGAGTCTGGGGAGGGTGCTGCCCACTTGACTAGAAGGCTGAAGCCAAGAAAATTGGGAGCTAAAGGAAGCCTTCCCAAGAGATCACATTTTCGTTGCAGCCTGTAGGACAGGTCAAATTCTGCCAGAAAGTCCAGCTGGAAAGAGCATTCCAGGAAGAAATAATAGGATGTGCAATTAAAGAGAAGTGTGAACCCACGTGGGTATGTTCCAGTCACTGGAAGTAGTTAGGTATGACCGAAATGCATTTTTGTTTGCGGGGGAGTCAAAAGATACAAAAACAGATCAGTGGGGGCCAGATCACAAGGGGCCTCATGTGAGGGGGGGCAGTAAAAGGAAGATGGAATTGATCTGGCGGACATTGGGGAGCCATCTAAGATTTTCAAGAAAGGAAGCAGATGGTTACAATTGCTAGCTTGGAGGTCCAGCTGCCTTGCAGGAGGGCAGAGACTGGAGGCAGGTGAGAGATGAGCTGGGCTTAGATTGGAGACATTGTAGTGGCGATGGCGACCAAGGGATGAAGTCTATGTTTTTTTAACCCCAGAGGGGGAAATCAACAACCATGTTTTTCTAAGAGTTTGCCTGAAAAAGGAAAGACAGCTAGGGCCAGATAAGTAAATCATGGTACCTTTTTTTTTAAATATGGGTGAGCCCTGGCTGGTGTGGCTCAGTGGACTGAGTGCCAGCCTGCAAACCAAAGGGTCGTCATTTCAATTCCCAATCAGGGCCCATGGCTGGTTTACAGGCCAGGTCCCCAGTAAGGAGTGCATGAGGGGCAACCACACATGGATGTGTCTCTCCCTCTCTCCCTCCCTCCCTTCCCCTCTCCCTAAAAATAAATAAAGTCTTTCAAAAAATATGGTTGAGACTTGAGGCGGCTCTTCTATTCCCCACAAAGCCTGACACTAATTGAATGAGAAGAGAGAGGGGTACCCAACACAATACCTGCCAAGTGGTAGGGCTTATCCCCAATTCAGCCTGACCCCCACTGTCTGACTTCCCTCTCATCTCTGACCCAGAGTCCCATGATACAGGGGCTGAGGGGCTGGTTGGTTTATCAGAACTTGGATTTCCCTTCCATGGAAGGGATTTCTTTATACTGGTCCCCTAAAGAATGAAGGAAACTTCTAGACCGGTTTGTTCATTTTCTGGTACTCCAAGATGTTCACAAAGCCCAGTAACTCTCCGCTGTTTCCTTTTCACTTTAAAAGGCCTTCATTCCCCACCCCTACCTTTTCTGCCTTATCTCTCCCCCAGGGAAAATGTTTGGGTCTTGCTTTGTGCCACCCTGTGTTAGCACTATTTGCCCTAGCATGGCCTATTTAAAAGTGCCCAAGCCCGCCCTGGCTGGTGTGGCTCAGTGGATTGAGTGCTGGCCTGTGAATGAAAGGGTCCCCAGTTTAATTCCCAGTCAGGGCACATGCCTGGGTTGCAGCCCAGGTCCCCAGCAGGGGGCGCGCAAGATGCAACCACACATGGATGTTTCTCTCCTTCTTTCTCCCTCCCTTTCCCTCTCTCTAAAAATAAAGAAATAAAATCTTTTAAAAAAGAGAGAGAAAGGGCTAGAGATAGGTTTCCCCTGTCCTGAGTGGTATCACATCTTCAAGTAAGAGCCCTCCAGAAATGGATTCACTGTTCCGTCTCCCTCATTACTTCACCCTGACCTGTTGAGCTCCTGGGGCAGAGGGGTAGGGGGCAGACGCAGGTTTGCAAGCCCCTGGGACCAGCCTTTTCCCTTCTCAGAGCCTTTTGTTGTTTCAGCTTTCCAATGAGTCCCTAAGGTCTCTTCTAGCACTAACATTCAAGGATTATATTGATACTATTGTACAGTAGGATCGCCTGTTTCATTCATGGATAGAAACAAATTTCCTGTTGCCATAGAGAATAAGGGCTCTTTGAACTAGAAGAAGAGGCGCTCAAGGAGGCAAGATAAAGAGTGGAAAGGGTATGTGGCATGAGTCAGCCCGACTTGGCTTAAAATCCTGTATACTGGGCAGGTCACTTGACTTGTCTGAGCTTCTATCATCTGTAAAACAGGAACAACAACCCTTACTTCTTGGAATGAGGTGACGTATGTCACACTGACACAGGAGGGGGTCACGACCTTTCTTTATCAGCAAGTGAAGGCCAGCTTTTCCTCCTGAACTCCACCTTGCTTTCTCTAGTTTACAGGACATAGTTTTTTATTGATTTGAGAGCGAGCGCGCGAGAGAAACATCGGTTCGTTCCACTTATTTATGCATTTGTTGGTTGATTCTTGTGTGTGCCTTGACTGGGGGTCAAACCCACAACCTTGGCATGTTGGGACCATGCTCTAACCCACTGAACACCTGGCCAGGGCCAGGATTCTTTTTTCTCTCCCTGACCCTCACAGCCAGTCTTAGTGTTCCATGCCAGGGCCTCAAGCTTTGCTGGTACTGTTCCCACGCAATGTGAAACAACTCTGCATCCTTCACAACCATCTAAAAGCCCTGGGTAGGGGGGAACGGCGCACCTGGGGCCATACTGAGGCTTGGATTGTCAGGGCAACCAGCTGAAGCTCCCGGAAGGGCTGCAGGGGGGCCCTCACCGGCCCTCGACCAGCTTCACTGGCTCCGCTCCCTCATCCTGGCATCCAACCTTCTGGACCATAACCATCTGGCCAACAGCAGAGCGCTCCAGTGCTTGGTTCACCTTCAGGTCTGGACCCCTCAGCCAACTGCTTCCCCAGTGACATGACTGCTTTCTAGGTAGCCAAAGTCATATTTTTGGAGAGCTGAAATGTCTCATACAACTACATGACTCATCTGCCCTGGGGCACCCTCTTTGCAGCTGGCTAGCAACCCGAAAGACGACATTCTGGAAAGGGGCCGTTCTGCTGCTGGTAGGAACTCACCCTGGCCAGGAATTCTTCACATCTCTGCCTTCAGCCTCCCCAGCCTATGGGAGCGCCCCGTGAGTCCCACACGCTTACCAAATGTCAGCTATTGGACCTGAGCGGTAATCGGCTGAGGACCCTCCAGCATCTCCACAGCCAATGCCATTTCTTCTATCTGAACCTCTCTGCCAGCAGCCTGGCCTTCCTATAATCAAACCCCCTGCCCCAGCGTAGGGGGCTGCCAGTTGCTCCCAAGAGGTAGAATCTGACTGGAAGTACCGTATTTTGCCGTGTATGAGGCGCACTTTGTTGCCCAGATTTCTGAGGGAAAAATTAAGATGCGCATGACACATAGGCAGTACTATATAAATGTTTATAATTCTTTTATTTCTGCTTATGCGCTGAAAGTGTAACTCGAGAAAGCAATAACGATATCCGTATGCAAAATGATACCCTGGAATATGATGATCGGTTTTGTTTCTAAATATAAACAATTGAATTTAAAAAATTAAAACGAAAGATTTTTTTTCCCCTGAAAGTTTGGGCCAAAAACGTGGGTGCGCATTATACGCGGGAGCACGTCATGCATGGCAAAATACGGAAGCCATGATATAACATCCAACCTGCATAGCATTGTCTTGGCATATCGCACTGGACCCAAGTAGGCAGCCTTCCCAAGAGACCTCCTTTATAGGCTTCCTGCCCTTTAGCACCTTGGCCTGACCTGGACCTGTCTCCAGAGCGGGACAGCCCACTGCCCTGTGGTATCACCACTTACAAGGCTATGCCTGACTTCTCTAAGGTCTTCTGCCCATGATATCTCTGCATCTCTAGGGAAATACTATTCGTTATTTGCTCAGCTGGCTATTGGAGACTATGCCAAGGCTAGGAGCCATGAACTTGCGGGACAAGTGGTTGCACCTGCGCTTGGAGGCGTGCTGCCATGGGAGTGGAGGCCCTCAAAAGGCCCCCTCCAGCCCTTCGAGGGATGCTTAAAGCATCTGGGCTGCTTCACAAGCTTGGCTATTTCTAGCAATCTTCTCCACTGCTAGACGCTTCGCTTAGGGTCGGTGTGAGTGTGCCAGGCTCGGGGGAAGGCCAGAGTGTGCATGCTGGTGGTCAGAAAGCCTCCTGGGCCTGACTACTGGGTGGCCACAGTTCACCCAGCAGGAGGCATGGTGGCCTTGGGCTATGTGGATCTGGCTGCTGGTGACTGAGTCTGTTGGCCATCTGCTGCGGTTTCATCGCTGTATTGTGAAAGAGCATCGCTGGGCTCCGGGTCCGTGGTTCCACAGCAAAAATACCAAGCAAACACCCGAGTAGCAAGCTGGGGGAAAGATTGTGGGTGTGATTCTTTTGCAAGGCATGGCCCAAAAGCCCCTGGGAGGGGGCAAGAAAAGAGAATTAGGAGGATGAGTAAGGGCAGGATACAGGGGCTTCCTGTGCACAGAGGTTGCCATGTTTATGTCTGGCAGCTGAAGTGTGACTCCTCAGAGGACTTTAAAGGAGTCATGTGTGGGGCCCTAACTGGTGTGGCTCAGTGGGTTGGGAGTTGTCGTGCAGACCAAACGTTTGCCAGTTCGATTCCCGGTCAGGGTACGTGCCTGGGTTGTGGGTTCAATCCCCAGTTGGATGGGGGTGCAAGAGGCAACTGAATGATGTCCCACAAATCTCTCTCTCTCCCCCTTTCTTCCCTCTCTCTAAAAAATAAGTAAAATATTTTAAAAATAAAAATAAAGTTGAAGGTATCACGCTACCTGATATCAAATTATACTACAAGACTACAGTAATCAAAACAGCCTGGTACTGGTATAAAAACTGACATATAGATCAATGGAACAGAATAGAGAGGCCAGAAATAAATCTATGACTGTATGGTCAATTAATCTATGACAAAGGAGGAAAGAACATACAATGGGACAAAGGCAGTCTTCGATAAATGGTGTTGGGAAAACTGGGCAGGCACATGTGAAAAATAAAACTACACCATTCTCTTATACCATATACTAGGACAAAGTAAAAATGGATTAAGACTTCAATGTAGGATTCAAAATCATAAAACTCCTAGAAAAAAACATAGGCAGTAAACTCTTCGACATTCCTCTTAGTGATATTTTCTGGAGATATTTCTCCAGGCAAAGGAAACTAAAGAAAAAATAAGCAAATGGGCCTATGTCAAACTAAAAAAGTTTTCTTTAAAGATTTTATTTATTTATTTAGAGAGAGGAGAAGGTAGGGAGAAAGAGAGAAAGAGAAACATCGATGTGAAAGAAAAATATTGATCGGTTGCCTCTCACATGCACCCCAACTAGGGAGCAGGCCTGCAACCCAGTCATATGCCCTCACTGGGAATTGAACTGGAGTCGTTTCTCTTTGTGGGATGAGGCCCAACCAACTGAGCCACGCTGGCCAGGGCAAACTAAAAAGTTTTTGCACAGCAAAGGAAACCATCAACAAACTCAAAATGGATAAAAGACTTAAATATAAGTCATGACACCATAAAAGTCCTAGAGGAAAACACAGATAGGAAAATTTGAGATATCCCACGTAACAATATTTTTGCTGATATATCTCCTAGGGCAAGGTAAATAAAGGAAAAAATAAACGGGACTACATCAAACTAAAAAGGTTCTGCACAGCTAAAGAAACCATCATCAAAATGAAAAAACTACCAACCGCATGGGAAAACATATTTGCTCAATGATACACTGGACAAGGCTTTGATCTCCAAAATATGTAAAAAATTCACATGACTCAACACCAGGAAGACAAACAAGCCAATTAAAAATGGGCTAAAGGTCTGAATAGACACTTCTCCAAGGGGGACATACAGAGGGCCGGCCCATAGACATGTGAAAAGGTGGTCAACATCACTAGCCATCAGAGAGATCCAAATTAAAACCATAATGTGATATCTATCACCTCACACCTGTCAGAATGGCTATCATCAATAAATCAACAAACAAGTGCTGGAGAGGCTGTGGAGAAAAGGGAACCCTCGTGCACTATTGGTGGGAATGCAGATTGGTGCAGCCACTGCGGAAAGCAGTATGGAGTTTCCTCAAAAAATTAAAAATGGGTCTGCTCTTTGATACAGAGATTCTACTTCTGGGACTAGGTCCAAAGAAACCCCAAACACTATGTTCATTGCAGCGTTATTTACAATAGCCAAGATTTGCAAGCAGCCCAAGTGTCCGTCAGTAGATGGGTGGATAAAACAACTATGGGCCCTGGCTGGTGTGGCTCAGTGGATTGAGCACCGGCCTGTGTTCCTGGTTCGATTCCCAGTCAGGGCACAGGCCAGGGTTGCAGGCCAGGTCCCCAGGCAGGGGCGCGCAAGAGGCAACCACACATTGATGTTTCTGTTTCTCTCCTCCCTCCCTTCCCCTCTGCCGAAAAATAAATAAATAAAATCTCTTTAAAAAAAAGAGTGAGAAAGAGAAGACACACTCAGAGAGAGAGAGAGAGAAAGCCAGCAAGAGCAAGCATGAGATTCAGTGTCTGTGGAGTCCGGAATCCTCTCCTGCCCGAATGATGATCTTGAAGACTTTTGGAACAACCTAGAGATCAGCACCCCAGATTTTTCACCAGCAAGCACTCTGGAGGCCTGTCAGTCACATACCTTATAAATAGCCAGATTCTGGTTTCCCCCCCATCAGCTGCCCCCTGACAGTAGTTCCCCCAGGTCATGGTCAGCAGGCTGAGCATCACTCGGAGCTCCCAGACAATTGCTGCCCCAGCCATCCCATGGGAGGAATCTGTGTGCCGGCATCGCTGGGGATGCTCGCCCCCGAGGAGCGTACCCATCTCCCAGGCCAGAGTGATGCTAAGGCTCTTAGATTCATTTCCTAGATAGAAATCTCCCACCCCTGTATTCTGGGGGAGCTTGGACTTGCTGCCACATATCGTCCCAGCAACCACCAGCTTTGGCCTACGGCTCCCTAAGCTTCCGTTCTCAGCCCTTATTAAGCAGCAGCAGGGCTGGAGCAAGCCCTGAAAGGGAGGGACCGAAGCCAGGCCTATCCTCGCAGAGTGGTACCAGAAAATTACGGCCGAAAGGCTGCTCCCAGAAAGATACAGCCAAAAGGCTGCTCCGGCATAGAGGGCATGTGATTAAGCGAGTGAACAGGTAATCAAGGCAGAACGAATAATCAACAAACACATCTACATTATGTACAAGAATGAGGATAAATGCATACCTGAGAGCAGAGCGGGGACAGGACAGGCGGAGCAGAGCCAGCAAATAGGCCACTCTTCTAACTAATCAGGAAAGGCTCTCTGGATGAGGTGGAATTTCAGATTGCTGAGCATGTCTGCCCTCTCTGTAATGTGATTAAAATTGGTTTAGAAATTTGTGCTATATTTCAAGTGAGCTCTGTGCTTAAAATGTAATTGCATTTGGCCGTGTATTTGACACTCTTGAAATTAGAGCAGCTTGCATGCAATAAGGAAATTTGTCGAGAATGGAATTTGATTTTTAAGCCAACGCATAGAAGAGCAGTTGAAATCTGAGCCCCTGACGGATGGTTCCTTCAGGGCTGCCTCTTTCTTTGCACTTCCTGATCATTCTGGAACTCTCCTCCAACACTCGGCAGGAATCCTGAACCCCAACTCCAGAAACCACATTTCTCCTGGCCGTCAGAGTTTGAGCTATTGCATTTTGACTCCTGACCTAGGGGCTCCGCTACACATCTGTCCGCCGTGGACTGTGTGCCAGGAGGGGGCATTTACAGACTATGTCTTTGTCACCCAGGACTCGCGACCTTGTTCTGAGATCTGAAACACCCAGGGCTGGTGCTACGTTCATTCTGGCTCACTCGACTTTGTCAGAACCCAGAAGAGCTGTTAGGATTGCTTGTTCATTCTCCCTCTCCACTGTGGTGGAGGCTGAATGGCTGCTGAAGATTCTGTCACCGCCTTGTTAGTGATGGTGACGAGGAAAGAGAAAAAAAAAAAAAAAGGAGGAGGTCGAAATGTCTCACCCTGACAGGCATGGCTCAGTTGGTTGGATGCTGTCCGGCAAAGTGAAAGGTTGCCCATCCGATTTCCAGTTGGGGCACATGTTTGGGTTGTGGGTTCGGTCCCTGCTTGGGGCATGTGCAAGAGGTAACTGATCGATGTTTCTCTCCCTCCCTTTAAAAATAAATGAATGAATGAATGAATAAGTAATTTTTTTGGAACGAGATTTCTCACACTCTGGTTTCTCTTCAGCGCTTATAAATCTTTTGCCTTTTACTAAAAAAGAGATGTTTCATTTCAAGGTGTCCCAAACCTGTCTCAGAGTGGAGTCAGGCCAGTTAGCCGTGGCCTTGCCGTTGGGGGTTACAGAGGAAGAGCCTGCCTTGTGTGACCCAAGCCAGGATCCTAAGGCTGAGAGAGACCCCAGGGATTATCCAGTCAGTCAACAACTCATTTGAGCACATACCACATGCCAGGCACGATGCTAAGTGTTAGGGTTACAGAGCTGAACGAAACAGGCCTTGCCCCTTCCTCAAGAGGTTCCAGTGCAGTGGGGAAAAGTTCTTATACAAGAATGTGCAGTCATTTCGTTACTTGTAGGTGTGCAAAGTGCTCCCATAAAGGATGAAAACTTAACGTGGAGGTCAGTAGGAGGAGAAGTTAGTGAAGCGAAGGGTGTGTGCTGGCGATTTGCGAGGGTTCAACACAAGTGGGAGCAAAGTTCAAAATACTTTATGGACTAATTAGTTTCCCCAAAAAACCTTTTCCTTATGCCAGCTGTCTTTGCAAATGATTACCTTTGGTCACAAGAAGACCAGGCTGTGGCAGGCCTAATGTAGAACTATAACCTTCCCCCGAAAAAACATGCCTGTGGACCAAGAGACTCAGCTATGTATCTGATGGACAGCGCAGGCAGGCAGAGAGCAGTTCCACTTAACCTTCTGGTTTGGTTTTGTTTTCCCTTAGGCATGGCATCTAGAAACCTCCAATCTGGCACCTGTCCAAAGGACAGGGCTGGTCTCTGTGTATCTCAGCTTTCCTTGGTGAACATATTCTGCCAAGCTAAGGGAAGGGAAGAAACACTTAGTGAGCACATGCTCTGTGCCAAGTGCTTTTACAAATACCTCCTTAAAATCTCCCAGTACAGCCCTGACCAGTGTGTACAGCCCTGACTAGTGTGGCTCAGTCGGTCGGCTGTCGTCTCACAAAGTGAAAGGTCTCTGGTTCGATTCCCAGTCAGGGCACATGCCTGGGTTGCAGGTTTTGTCCCCAGCTGGGGCGCATGCAAGAGGCAACAGATTGAACTCTGGCTGCTGTGGCTCAGTGGATTGAGCGCCAGCCTGCAAAGCTAAGGGTCCCCAGTTTGATTCCCAGTCAGGGCACATGCCTGGGTTGCGGGCCACGTTCTCAGCTGTGGGGCATGCGAGAGGCAACCGAGTGATGTATCTCTCCCTCCCTTCCTCTCTGTAAAAATAATCAAATAATCCCAGTACATTTAAGAGGTGGGTACCTCTTTGGTTTAACAGATGGGGGAAAGATAGGGAAGCTGAGGCACAGAGCAGTGAAGTCCCTTGCCCAAGCTCACCAAGCTAGAAAGCGGGAGAGCTGAAATTCCAATCTAATGGGATGGATTCTCAAAGCAAGCTTTTCCTGCAAGTTTGGCAAAGCCTCAGGGGTCTTTCCGGAAGCAGACTCCCCTGGGTCCTGTTAGTTCTCCATCCTGGGGATGGAGCTTTGTGCCCAGCTGGGGCTGTTAGCACCAGTCCCATCACACCTGTGAGGACCAGCTGGCACAGACCTTAGCTCTTGCCAGTTTCCATTAGCCGAGGGAGCGATCCAGCACACAGGTGCAATTTGAGGAGGGGAGGCCGGTGCTGAGAGAGGCTGGTATAGCTCTCATTTGATGTCCCTGGGGGTGAGATTCCCTCCACACGTCCAGAGCATAGTATGGGAAAGATAATGCCCTGGGGCCTTGGAAGCAGCTCTGCCACCCCCTTAGGGGAGGTAGCTCCTTCTCCAAGCCCTTTCCCCTTCTTGGGATCCTTGGAGCCTGAGCTCTGTGCCTGTGTTGTGTGCAACGATGGGCTGCCCACTCCTGACAGTTACCACAGTTCTTTTTGGAGAAATAATTGTGTTTCCATTACAAAAGAGTGTGGGGGTGTGAGAAAATGAAGCTACAATGTCCTATCTCTTCGGTAGAATAAGCTGGCTTTTACTCTCCAATGCCACTTCTCAAGGGGACCACAGGGGTCAAGATGCAGTTTCCTAGTGACGATTATAAACCTAGGCTTCATTCAGTCTTTGTCCCTACTATCATTTTTCTTACTGGATGGGCCTCATGTAGAAGAACAATACGTATACTGGGTATTGTGACTTTTAGCACCTGACCCTGGAATAAAGGGTTTATACTCACCCTGGCTGGTGTGGCTCAGTGGATTGAGCTCTGGTCTGTGAACCAAAGGGTCACTGTTCCGATTCCGTCAGGGCACATGCCTGGGTTGTGGGCCAGGTCCCCTATTGATGTTTTTATCACACATTGATGCTCCTCTCCCTCTTTCTCTCCCCTACTTATCCTCTCTCTTAAAAATAAATCAAAACTTAAAAAAAAAAAAAAAGAGTTCACACTCCCTGAACACTGATTTACACCCAATAACTGAGCCCAAGAACAGTGCTTTCTTGGCAGGTAAATTTCTTGTTTGGAGGACAAAGATCACTTGGGAAAATAAATGCCAATTCAAAAATCTGCTTTGGAAATAAAGAAGACATTGAGGCATTGCTGGGTGGATGGGAGGTGGCAACATAGCGTCCAGCAAGTCTGTCTACCCTATTTTGCCGACATTTACTCACTTCGTGTCTCTGTGTCACATTTTGGTAATTGTCACAGTATTTCAAACTTTTTCATTATTATTATTATCTTAGTTATGGTGATCTGTGATCAGTGATCTTCGATGTTACAATTGTAATTGTTTTGGGCGCCATGAACTGCGCCCACATAAGCCAGGGAACTTAATCGATAAATGTGCTGTGTGTTCTGACTGCTTCACAGATGAACCGTTCACCCATCTCCTTGGGCCTCCCTATTCCCCGACACAACAATATTGAAATTAAGCCAATTAGTAACCCTACAATGGCCTCTAAGTGTTCAAGTGAAAGGAGTAGTCACACATCTCTCATTTTAAATGAAAAGCTAGCACTGATTCAGCTCAGTGAGGAAGGCATGGTGAAAGCTGAGACAGGCCGAAAGCTAGGCCTTTTGCACCAAACAGTTAGCTAAGTTGTGAACACAAAGGAAACATTCTTGAAAGAAATTAAAAGTGTTACTCCATTGAGCACATGAGTGATAAGAGAGCGAAACAGCTTTACTGCTGATATGCAGGACATTTTAGAGGTCTGGAGAGATCAAACCAGACACAACATTCCCTTAAACCAAAGCCTCATCGAGAGCAAGGCCCTAACTCTCTTCAATTCTGTGAAGGCTGAGAGAGGGGAGGAAGGAAAGTTTGAATCTAGCAGAGGTTGGTTCATGATGTTTAAGGAAAGAACCAGTCTCCGTAACATAAAAGTGCAAGGTGAGCAGCAAGTACTGATGCAGAAGCTGCAGCAAGTTATCCAGCAAGTCCAGCTAAGACAATAAATGAAGGTGGCTGTATTAAACAACAGATTTGCAAAGTAGACAAAACAGTCTTCCTTCTATTGGAAGAAGCTGCCATCTAGGACCTTCAGAGCCAGAGAGGAGAAGTCAGTGCCTGATTTCAAAGCTTCAAAGGACAGGCTGGCTCTCTTGTTAGCAGCTAATGCAGCTGGTGCCTTGAAGTTGAAGCCAGTGCTCATTTACCATCTGAAAATCCTAGGGCTCTTCAGAACTATGCTAAATCTGTTCTGTCTGTGCTCTATAAACAAAGCCTGGATAACAGCACATCTGTTCACAACATGGTATGCTGAATATTTTAAGTCTACTGATGAGACCTACTGCTCAGAAAAATGATAACTTTGAAAATATTACTGCTCACTGACAATGTACCTGGTTATCCAAGAGCTTTAATGGAAATGTACAACGAGATGAATGTTATTTTCATGCTAACACAACATCCACTCTGCAACCCATGGGACCAAGGAGTAATTTCAACTTTCAAGTCTTGTTATTTAAGAAATTATTTTGCAAGGCTTTGGCTGCCATAGATAGCGATTTCTCTGACAGATCTGGCAAAGTCCATTGGAAACCTTCTGGAAAGAATTCACCATTCTAGAGGCCATTAAGAACATTTATGATTCATGGGAAGAGGTCAAAATATCAGCATTAACAGGATGGTTGGAAGAAGTTGAGTCCAACCCTCATGGATGACTTTGATGGATTCAAACCTTCGGTGCAAGAAGTAATGGAGGATAAAGTGGAAATAGCAAGAGCACTAGATTTCGAAATGGAGGCTAAAGATGTGACTGAATTGCTGCAACCTCATGACAAACCTGTAACAGATGGGGAGTTACTTCTTATGGATGAGCAAAGAAAAGTGGTTTCTGTGATGGAATCTACCCCTGGTGAAGATGCTGTGAAGACCGCTGAAATGACAACAAAGAATTTTCAATATTAAATAAACTTAGTTGATAAAGCAGCAGCAGGGTTTAAGAGGACTGATTCAGTTTTGAAAATTCTATTGTGGGTGAAATGCTATCAAACAGCATCACACGCTACAGAGATGTTGATGAAATGAAGAGTCGATCATAAGAAATTGCCACAGCCACCCCAACCTTCAGCAACCTCCACTGTATTCAGTCAGGGGCCATCAGCATTGAATCAAGACCGCCAGCAAAACCATTACAACTCACTGAAGGCTCACATGATGGTTAGCCTGTTTTTAGCAATAAAATATTTTAAAATTAAGATGTATATTGTTTTGTAAAAGGCGAAAGATTTATATGATCTGAAGAGAAACCAGAGTATAGCATGCATATTGTTTTTTAGACACAACACTATTGCACACTTAATAGACTACAGTATGGTGTAAACGTAACTTTAAATGCACTGGGAAACAAATATATTTGTGTGACTTGCTTGATTTTGATATTCATTTTATTGCAGTGGTCTGGGAGCGAACCTGCAATATCTCTGAGGTATATGTAAAGTACTTAGAGTAATTTCTGGCACATGGTAAGTGTTCACTATAATAATTATTAGCCATATATATGGTAGCTATTATTGTTATTCACAATATTCAACAACCTGGTCTCAGTCCTCATCCTGAAATTCTGTGACCTTCAATTCTGTTTGACTTGCCCTTCTTTTTAGTTTTTAATATTATTTACTGAAGAGTAACACATATACACAAAAATGCTTATTTCATAAGGGTACAATTTCATGAGTTTTTCCAGTGAATAGATTTGTATCACCAATGCTCAGATCAAGAAATGGAGCAGCCCTGACTGGTGTGGCTCAGTGGATTAAGCACCGGCCTGTGAACTGAAAGGTTTGCCAGTTCGACTCCTGGTTGGGGCACATTCCTGGGTTGCAGGCATGGGGGTGTAACCAATCTATGTTTCTCTCCCTCCCTTTCTCCCTTCTTTCCCCTCTCTCTAAAGAATAAATAAATAAATTCTTAAAAGAAAAAGAAATAACGCAGTACCATTACCCTCAGAAGCCTCACTCCCTCTGCTCTTCTTAGTCACTTCCCCCTTTGTAAAAATGTATTTTTAACACTTATGGTTTTTATTTAATACCTAAAAACTTTGAAGGACAATTAATTTTATCATGAATTACTTATTTGCTTGTATGGTCTTATTTTCCAAATTACTTTGCAGCTTCATTTTTTGATTAAGTCCTTAAAAATATGAAGCTGTTTTTAGGGAAAAATTTAGTCTAATTAAAAAAAATTATTTCTGTATATGTTTTTAGTGAATGGGGAAGGGAGGGAGAAAGAGAAGAAAAGATCAATGTGTGGTTGCCTCTCGCACGCCCCCAACCCGGGACTCGGCCCGCATGTGCCCTGACTGGGAATTGAACCAGCGACTGTTTGGTTCACAGTCCAGTACTCAAATCTGCTGAACCATGCCAGCCAGGGCTAGTTTTTAAATTTTTAACTTGAATTATTCGTTATAATGATTTTCAGTGTTTAAAGAAAGATTTGAACTTTGAATCATGTTAGCTGTTACGTGTGGTTACTACTTCACATCACCGAAATATTTAAGAATTTAACATTCAGAGCAAGCCTGTTTTATTTTAAAGATTTTATTTATTTATTTATTTTTAGAGAGAGAGGAAGGGAGAGAAAGAGAAAGAGAGAAAAACATTAATGTGTGGTTGCCTCTCACATGACCCCTACTGGGGAGCTGGTCCGCAACACAGACATGTGCCCTGACTGGGAATTGAACCTGTGACCCTTTGGTTTGCAGGCTGGTGCTGAATCCACTGAGCCACACCAGCCAGGGTGGAGCAAGCTTGCTTTGAGAAAATTTTATTTATTGAAAAAAATCACAACTGATTGTTTCTCCATTACAAAAATGGAAAGCATTTGCAACTTTAAATGATTTTTTCTTATTTAAAGGAAGACTTAAAAAAAATCCTCACCCAAGGATATGTTTTTATTGATTTGAGAGAGAGAGAAAAGGAGGCGGAGAGACAGAGAGACAGAAACATCAATTGGTTTGCCTCCTGTAAGTGGCCCTGACTTGGGATAGAACTTGCAACCTAGCTATGTGTCCTGACCAGGGATCAAACCCACAACCTTTCAGTGGATGGGATGATACTCCCAACAATTGAGCCACCCGGCCAGGGCAGAAGAAAGGTATTTTGTTAACATCCAAAATACTACAAAATCATTTTAATGAGTCTCTTAAGTATGTGGGAATCTTTCCACTGATTTATTTATTTATTTATTTATTTGAAATACAATGTAAAATCAAATGTAATATATGCCCATTGTCAACAATCTGGAGAAATTAAATTCACCTATAATTCTGCTGGTAGAAAACCTCTGTCAGTATAATGGTGTCTCTTCCTGCCTTGCTTATTCGACACAAATAGAACTGTAAGAGCTAGCCCTCACAATCCTATCTGCTTATCACCCTCCCTGCCTTAGCCTCTGGGGATTTCTGTGCTATCTTCAAAGATCAGTGAGGGAGATATATACCTAGGCAAAAATCTGACCTGGCTCCAAGTAAACAAAACCAAACCAACCAACCAAAATAACAAAGGAAAACAAAAAGTTGGATTTCAAAGCTTCTGCTGCAGTTTCTCAGTGTCAAGGAGTTTAGGGGTTGGGCTTCAGGCCTTAAGGGCCTCTGAACCCATAGCAGGAGGAGAAGCATTCAAGTGCTTTGTAAACTATGCAAAACGCCAAATCCATTGTGGGTCTCAATTCAGGAAAAATGTATATTGCTTTAAAATGTAGAGTTAATCCCTGGCTGGTGTGGCTCAGTGGATTGAGTGCCTGCGAACCAGAGGGTCGCTGGTTTGATTCCCAGTGTAGAGCACATGCCTGGGTTATGGGCCAGGTCCCCAGTGGCAGACACTGTGAGAGGCAACCACACAGTGATGTTTTTCTCCCTCTCTTTCTTTCCTCCTCCCCCTCTAAGAATGAATTTATAAAATCTTTACAAAAATGAAATGTGGAATTAGACTTATACTATCTCTGGGAATTACTGCTTTCCTTGAAAGGGGTGGGATGTGTGTATGTAAAAGAGAGGCTATGAACATGGGTCCAATAGGTAGATACTGGAGAACTACAGGGTCCGGCAGAAGTAACGCCTGCATGAGGGTGGTTGGTAGGGTAATGATATGGGTGCAATAATTTATAGTATTAATTCGAACATTTCACCTAAAATGTCATAGGGTGTGCTTGAGTGTGATGTTGTTATGGTACAGAATTACATGTTTATGATTTTATAATAAAAAGGGGGTTATCTGTGCCAGACCCTGTACAAGAAGGACACAGAGCCCAGTATATTCCTGCAGGGAGTGCCAGAGCCCTCCCTGCTCCCATCTTGTTATCAGCTGAGTAATTCCGAGTTCAGTGCCTGTTCAGTGACTGTACTGTGGAGAGGTACTACTGGATGACTGTTGACATGCACTTGGCTTGCTACTGTGTTTACTTTTAGTTTTTATTTAAAAATTTTAACTATATTATTTAGAATAAACAGTATAATCACACCGTAGTATTGGCTGCTGAGTTTGTCTCCTTGGAGTTTCGTTCTTTTTTAAAAAGATTTTATTTCTTTATTTTCAGAGCAAAAGAAGGGAGAATGGGGAGAGAAACATCAATAGATCGGTTGCCTCTCCCACACCCCATACTGGGAATCTGGCCTGCAGCCCAGGCCTGTGTCTGACCAGGAATCGAACCAGTGAGCCTTTGGGTCGCAGCCTGGCACTTGATCTACTGAGCCACACCAGCCAAGGCTCCTCTGTATTTCTTATGTACCCATCCCTAGGTAGTCCATGCTGCTCACGGTCACACACTCCTTTTTAGTTTGGTGTAGAGGTACAGAAAGCTTTAGTGTACACAGGTTGTATACCTGAAACTGGGGCTATTTAAGAGATTAAAAAAAAGATTGTATTTACTTATTTTTAGAGAGGGAGAAAAAATATGAATATTGGTTGCCTTTTGCACACCCCAATGGGAACCTAGCCTGCAACCCAGAGCATGTGCTTTGATTGGGGATCAAACCAGCGACCTTTGCGTTTATAGGGTAGCGCTCAACCCATTGAGCCACACCAACCAGGGACGTTTAAGGTGTTTTTTAAGGGGCTATGTCAGTGAACCATTTCCTGAGTAAGTCTAATCAGAAACCAGGGACACCTGTGATCCTGCCTTCGTCTTTATTCCCCACATTAAACATACCTTAATTCTACCCCCAGTGCCCATCACTTTGATCCCCTCTTCTCTCCCTGGGGCCACAACCCCAGGGCAGGTCACCGTCATCTGCTGTGGAGTAAAAAAGAGCCTCTTAAATCACGAGGCATGCAATCTCTGTCCTTGCAATCCATTCTTTCTTTCAAATGCCATCAGATTCCTTATCCCTGAAGCGTAGCTCTGATGTCTCATTCCTTTTGAAAAACAAACTTTTTATGGATTTTTACCTCCTGTAAAGTAACATTCCAACCCGTCAGTGGAGATTTTTTCCAAGAACTTTGACCTTGCCTCCAATTCCTGGAAGGCCTTATTAACCTCTTCCTAGGAGCTGATTCATTTTGGTGATTTCCCATGGTGGCTTCACTTGAGAAAACAGACTGTATCTGCAGTCCCCACAGCCCCTCACCCCCGTGTCCCCCAACAGCTGCAAGGGGGCCCTGGCTGCGCATTCTGTACTCACGTGTACAAAAGAGCAACGAACTGCATGTGCTCGCCAAGTCCAGGGTTTTTACTCAGATTGGACGGGCGCAAGCCACAGATTCACTTAGAAACAATCACTGTGGCCAGGAAGAAGCGGGGCTCTGATTGGCAGGCCTGAAGGCCGAGGGCGCTGGCAGTGACCCCTTTTTACTCCAAGAAGGTGACAGAGGGGTAGCACCCCAAAAGGAAGGTGGGGGGCTTTTGCTGGGAATGGAGGGAAGCAGACGTTGGGGATGAACAGCTGTTCTCTCTGGCGCCTTGCCCATTGCCACCTCAGCCTGGAACGCCCTTCCCTTCAGGGCTGCCTGCTTACATCTAAGCTGACCTTTCAAGTTGCACGTTCTCTCTCCCTCCCTGCTCCAGTCAGCCCCAGGCTGGCCCAGAGCGGTTTCATTTCATTTCCTCATCTTCTCGGTGGAGCCCAGCACTTACTGGTGGGCCCAGGGTGGACTCTCGCTTGGGTTTGCGGGGGTCTCAGCTCCATGAGGCCGCTCCGTTGAGCACAAACGCGGTTGGGGCTCCTGGCTGGGCTTTCCAGGGGGGCCC
Organism: Pteronotus mesoamericanus; assembly: GCF_021234165.1. Lineage (NCBI taxonomy): Eukaryota > Metazoa > Chordata > Mammalia > Chiroptera > Mormoopidae > Pteronotus > Pteronotus mesoamericanus. The sequence goes on along the minus strand of NW_026555108.1, from coordinate 4,364,843 downwards.
CTAGCCAGGCAGCAATGTCTGCTATTAAAGATACTAATATACTTGTTTCAACTGAATACAATACTTAAGAGAACAAGCTGTTTTCAAGCCCGCTCACATGTTTCAGAAGCACTACCTACATAGTTGCGAATGTGTTCCAGTTGGTCTCCGCTATTCATTAAAACAAGCTCCTCCAGCAACCCTGGCTGGCAGCCGCTTTGCATTTCAGAGCAAGGGCTGCAGTCCAAGATGCAGTTGAGTCTGCACCTCAGGCTACTCCTGCAGCTCAGCAACAGTAGAGTCCCCAGACCCCGGGAGACTGAGGGGCCTGGGGGCGTTGATGTTTACATAAAAAAGGGTAAAAGGAGCTCGCCTACCAAACCTCCTTTACTGCTCCAGGAGCTCCCCTGGGGCTTCTTGAGCATCTCTTCTGATACATCTTCCCCCACCAAGCAAAAACAATCTCTTGTTTTCCAGTTGTCCAGACCAGGTGGAAAGCTTCTACATTCCCATTTGCTTGAATGGCTTGAAAAACCTCTCTGAGGGGGTAGTTATCCAACCTGGGTTTACACACCTCCAAACACGGACGACTCACCGTGTACTGAGATGGTTCTTTATAGCTTTGAATACCTCTGCTTATTAGGACATTCTTTCTCACGCCAAACCAAAGCTACTTCCCCATTGCTTCTGGCTTTGTGGTGGTGCGGGGTCACACACAATGCATTGGGACACAGGTCCTAGGTGTGTGCGTGCGTGCACGAATGCAGCAGAGAGAGACACATACACAAAAAGAGAAAGAGATAGAAAGAGATACAGAGGGAGCATAAAGGGCTCATACAGGCCATCTAGGTCAGTGGTTAACGAAGTTCTTTGGCAAGATTAACTCAGGAGAAATAAATATATTTAAGGGGCACATTTTTGCCATTCCAAGTAAAGTTGGGACTTGATGGTTGAGTAAATGTTAATTTGCACAGTTCCCTGGGAAAGACCCATTGAAATAAAAAGGAACGAAAAAGAGGTAAGATGTCTTCTCCCTGAAACTAGGTACCTGTTTTACTTTAAACCAAAGTAAAAGTGAAGACACCAGGGAAAAAAATGGCGTCAGCTACACCCTGCTCTTGTTACACCCTCCCCACCAACAAAAGGCGAGAAAACTGTTTCTTTTCTGTTTCCTCTTCTTCCTTCCTTCCTTCCTTCCTTCCTTCCTTCCTTCCTGTTTCCTTTGTTTTCTATCTTTTGCTCCAAGGGCTGTTTCTTCTTTTCTTTGTTCTTTTTTTTCCAAGTCTTCTAAGGGGGAGCAAAGGCGATCTGTTTTTAGTTCTCCTGGTGGTTATTTTTACGATGTTTAAGCACCATGCCTCAGTCTATAACTCTCAATTCTTCAACTTCCAAAGTGACAGGGTATCTCTGATTCACCCTCTGCGAGGTAAGAAACTTGTCCCCTTTACTCTTATCTCCCAATTTTTGCTTCTCCAATTTTTGTCCCTGTCTATTTTAGAGAAGTTATGATGGCTTTTACATTGCACAGCTTTTCTTCCAAGGACCGTCCCCTCCTGTCAAAGTCTCACTTTCAAAAAGGCCCAGGCCCAGTTTCACAAGTTAATGGATTATTTCAAATTTTCAAGAACAGATGATTCCTTGCTACTTAAATTATCCCAAAGCAAAAAGAATAAAGAAAATTGTTCTAATTTCATTTTTTTCTATTTTAAGATAAAATACAGATTAAATTTTCTGCATAAAAATTCAATATAATAAATAAAATGGGGTGTATAAACCCAATGCAGTATGATTCACCTTTAAAAGGGAAGGAAATCCTGACACATTACAACGTGGATGAACCTGTAAGACACTGCACTACCCAAAATAAGCCAGTCACAAAAAGACAAATATTATACGATTCCACTTACGTGAGATACCCAGGGCAGTCAAATTGAGAGACAGAAAGGGAACGTTGGTTGCCAGGGGCTGGGGGAGAAACGATGGCTTTATGTGCAGCTGCGTCCAACCTTTTGGCATCTCCCGGCTACACTGGAAGAGGAAGAGTTGTCTTGGGCCACACATTCAATACACAAACACTAATGAAAACTGACGAGCACAAAAAAAGGTTTTCAGTAAACTTACGATTTGGTGTTGGGCCGCATTCATAGCCATCCTGGGCCGCCTGGTGTCCCCGGTTCAGTTTACAAGAAACTTCTGAAGGGCAGTGGTGTTGATGGCTGCAAAGCACGTGAATGCAAGTAACGCCACTAGTCCATATACTTAAACATGGTTCAAGTGGTAAATTTTATGACATCTCTAGTCATAATAAAAAGTTCAGCTATATAGAGGTATATAGTTTAAAAATAAAAGCTCACCCATTTCTCTTAGCAATATATTTTTTTCTGACATGTCTCCTGGGGCAAGGGAAACAAAAGAAAACATAAACAAATGGACCTAGAGCAAACTATAATAAGAAGTTTTTGCACAGCAAAGGAAACCATCAACAACAGAAAAAGACAACCTGCTGAACCGGAGAACATATTCACCAACAATAGATCCCATAAGGGGTTCATATCTAACATTTATAAAGAACTCATACAACTCAAAAACAAACAAGAAAAACAATCCAATTTAAAAATGGGCAGAGGACCTGAATAGACACTTCTCTGAAAAGGACATAGAGATGGCTAGTAAACATGTTAAAAAAAAAGATGCTCAATGTCACTAATCTTTATAGAGAAATGCAAATAAAAACCACAATGAGGTATCACCTCATATCTGTCAGACCAGTTATCATTAATAAATCCACAAACAATAAGTGCTGGCAAGGTTGTGGAGAAAAGGGAACCCTCATGCACTGTTGGTGGGAATGCAGACTGGTGCAGCCTCTGTGGAAAGCAGTGTGGAGTTACCTTGAAAAATTAAAATTTGATCTGCCTTATGACCCAGCAATTCCACTCCCGGGAATATATCCAAAGAAATCCAAAAGACTAACTCAAAAGCATGTATGTATCCCTATGTTCATTTATAACAGCCAAGCTATGGAAGCAACAACCCAAGTGCCCATCAGTACACAACTGATATGTATATGATACATGTATATAATGGAATATTACTCAGCCACATAAAAGAAGGGACTCTTACTATCTGCAACAGCATGGATGGACATAGAGGGTATTATGCTCAATGAAATCAAATCAGGTTGAGAAACACAAATACCTAGCAATGTCACTTACATGTGGAGTAAAAATAACAAAGTAAATGAACAAACAAAATAGAAACAGACTCATAGAAACAGAGACCAGACTGACTGATGGCTGCCTGAGGGGACGGGGGTAGGGGTTGAGTGAAAAAGGGGAAGGAATTAAGAACTACAAACTGGTAGTTACAGAACAGTCATGAGGACATAAAGTTCAGAGAATAGAGTCATTAATGTTGTAATAATTATGTATGGGGCCAGGCGGGGACTTAAATTATCAGAGAGACCACTTTGTAAATTAAATAATCGTCTAACCGCTGTGCTGTACACCTGAAACGAATAAAAACAAAATACTGAATGTTAATCATAATTGAAAAATAAAATAAAATAAATAAAATAGGTAGAAGCTCACCACCTTCCTCCTTCTACCCACCCATTTCTACCCTGCTCCCATGAGGAAAGAATTCATATGGATGATACAAAATTTCTTCAACTTACCCTTGCTGAGGATATTTAGGCTATATCTATATTTTTACTTTGACAAACAATGCTGTAATGCAAATCCTTGAAATACAATGTTATATGTATATCTGTAGTACAGATCCCTGGGTTATTCAATAAATGGTATTGGGTTAACTGGTTAATTGCCATAATTGGGGAAAGTCAATTTATGTACTTATCTTATGCCTATGTTAATTTCCAGGTGGCTATGTTAAATATAGTTTAAAGAGAAAGCATCAGAAACTTGAAAAGAAGTATTCATAAATATTGCTCCAACTTCAGGATGGGAAAACTCTTTCTAAGCACAATAATAAAATAGGAACCATAAAGAAAAACACTAATAGATAATATTACAATTTGAAACTTCAGCATCATGTGCAAAAAGTCAAACTGAAAGGCTAATATAATGCTGGGAAAAAGTAACTTTTTAAATATCTGAATGACAAGTGGAAGGACCTATTAAAAGTCCACAAGAAACCCTAGCTGGGTGGCTCAGTTGCTTGGAACATTATCCCATACATCAAAAGATTGTGGGTTCGATCCCTGGATCCCTGGTCGGGGCTTGTATGGGAGGCAACTGATCTATGTTTCTCTCTCTCCCTCTCCCTCTCCCTTCCTTTCTCTTTAAAATCTCTCTCTCCCTTCCTTTCTCTTTAAAATCAATGAACATCTTAAATTTTTTTTTAAATCCTCAAGAAAAAGACAAAGTTACTCATACCAAATTAAGCAAAGTTCGGGAAAAGGCACTAAATGAAGAATTGTTTCTGCGTGAATGAAATAGACATGCTAACAAACACTTAAGATGAATATTCTACCTCAGCAGTAATCAACAAAGGGCCAACTAATACCACATTTTTCATCTAACAAATTAGCAAATATGGTAACTTTCAGTGTTGGCAACTGCATGGGAAAGTAACACTCTCAGGCATGCTTTCTGGCAGGCAATATACCAGTGTGCATTAAAACCTCCCCTTTTGACCTAGATCGTTGCTAGAAATCGTATCAAAAGGAAATCATCAGAAATACAGACAAAGATTCAGCTACAAGGATATTACAGTGGCATATTTATAGTGGTGAGAAATTGAAAGCAATCTAAATATCCTATAATAGAATAGCATACATAAATTATGGCACATTCACAGGCTAGAATGCAGGCATTAAAATAACCATATTGAAGACTGTTTAAGGACACAAGAAAATGCTCATAGTGTATTAAATAAAAAAAGTTTGAACAGAATGATACCAATTCCGAGTGTTTGTTATTAAGATTTTATTTATTTATTTTTAGGGAGGGGAAGGGAGGGAGAGAGGGAGAGAAACATCACTGTGTGGTTTCCTTTCCCCTGTCCCAGGAGAGCACATTGTGGGAGCTCTGGCGGTTTCTACTTTCACGCTGCAGCCCTGGGTGATGCTCTGCTTCCCCTGCACAACCCATGGGAAGAGGCTATGTGGCCCCAAAAGTCACTGTAGCCCAAAACAAGGGATTGTGACTGCCGAAAGCGGATGCTGTTATGTTCTTGGACTCCTAGATAATGATACTAACAGTAGCTAACATTTATTGGGCACTTTATATGAATTTTCATTTAATGTACCTGATCTCCCAAGCGATATCTCTAAGCCAGGTATTAACTGCCTTGTGTAATGGATGAGGAAGCCAAGGCCCAGAAAGATTAGGTGACTTATCCAAGCCAAAAAGCTAGGAAGTGGATGGGTGAGCTGGACTTCAAACCCAGACAGATGTGCCTTATTTTTGGCTGCTGTAGACAAAAAAGGAAAGGACCTGATAATGAGTCAATGGAAAGTAGTGAAATCAATGAATGAAAGTTGCTTCTGGATTTGGACCCCTCTGAGAACAGTGTCCCGTAGCTTTTGCAGACGAAATTGGCCAAAACAGTCACTATCCTCGGTGACTGTGGTCACTGGTACAAAATGCAACAGGCTGAAAATCCCCCAGGTCCTGCCAGGTCCCACAGTACGTGTCCCCTTTGGTTTGCGCTCCTGGCCCAGTTAAAACCTGGCCTGGCTTAACTCTTCCCTGTCCTTGCAGCAGAAGGCAAACCCCGTGGGGGCAGCAGGGGCAGACAGGCCCAGTGAGATCTTAAGGGTTCTCAAGACTAGAATGTTATTTCTCGTGTTCAGGGACAAGCCTGTAAAGTGGAACTCTGCTGTCTTTGTTTGGTGTCTTCTGCCAAAGAATTCCTTAAAGAGCATCAGCTGCTCCCCCCACCCCCTCGTTTCCAGCAAGATCCGCATTATCCAGGCAGCGCACCCTTCCTCAGTCAGTCCACCCTTGCCCTCCAAGTGCCCCGTCGCCATCCACAGTGTCCGCCCCTTTACGTGCAGATAACCCCTAGGATCCTTTCCCTGGCCGGTGCCTCATCCCCTTGTCAGCTGCCATTCCCTAGCCCTTCCCCCTTCAAAAGCCAGGGATCGTTTTTTTAATCCCGTACCAGTTTTTACCTCTGGTCCTTCTCATCAGCCTACTCCCCTCCCCCACCCATGTCTAGTTCCCTAACCCTGCTCCCTCACCCTCTTCCACGCAGTCCCCAGCAGATTATCCTTTCCCCATGAGAAGCCCGTAACCTGCCCGTTCTGTGGAACCCAGCGGTGCCCCTTCACTTAGCCAGGCTCGCTTCATCCATTTGCGCCTTCCTCCCCAGCTGGGCCCCCTTCCGCAGCCCAGCCAGCTCCTCAGGCCCCTGCCCTTCCCCCGCTAGGCAGGCTTCCCTTATCCCTACCTGTCCCCCATCCCCGGCCAAGCCACACTACCCAGCATCCCCTTCTGCAGCGACCCTCCCCAGGCCCCTGTCCCAGCTTGTTAACCCTCCCCAGCCTGTGCCCAGGGTTCCTGACCCAACTCGAATTTTCCTTCCCAGCTCTGTCCCCTTCCCCCCAGCCAGACCGTCTTCCTCGGCCCCGTGCTCCCTTCTTTAGCTCCTCCCCCTCTCTGAATTAGTCATCTCACCGGCCTGTGTCCACCTCTCTGACTTCTAACCACTTACCTGCTAGTTTCCCACCCTGTGCCTCGGTTACCCATCCTATGCCCCCGGCATTCCCTTCCCAGGCAGGTCTCAACCACAGCCTGTCCCCTTCCACCTGCAAGACCCTTCCTTCCCTGCCCCCCACCCCGCCCCTCACCCAGCCAGGCTGGTTCTCCAATCTGAGGTCCTGCCCACAGCCTTCGCAGCCAGGCAAAGGCCCCTTTCACCCATATGTCCCCTTGTCCATGTGGGGCACCTTTTCCAGAAAGTGCCTCTTCCCCACAGCCAGGTTCCGTGCCCATGCTTTTCCCAAGAAGTTGCCCCTTCACTGGCCTTTGCTAGCCCGCGCCGCCTTTCCCCACTAAACACTTTCCTCTCAGCTTTCCGTCACCTGTCAAGTCCCCTCCTCAGCCATGTGACCTTTCCCTGCCAGAACCCCTTCATCACATGTGCCCCCACGTGAAGCCAAGTCCCCTTCTCTGGCTGGTGACTTTTCCCGAGTCAGTCCCCCCAAGCCAGGCTCTCCACCCAGGGACCCACAGGACCTCAGTCTGGGCTCATATTCCCACGTGGGCCTCCTCCCAGAAAGGCCCCCTTCCTCAACCACTGTACCCCTCAGCCACCCCCCTTTTCTAACTCACTCCTCTCCTCAGCCAGACCTCCCATCATGCCTCTCCTGTCCCCCCTCCCCCAGCTAGGTTCCTCCCCCTCAACCTCAGGCCCTCTGGCCACACATACGCTCTCCTTCCCAGGCAGGTCTTCCCCAGCAGCAGGTCCTCTCCGGCCGCTGTGGAGCCCCCTCTCCCAACCGCGTTCCTTAACCTGCCTATTAATCCTCCATGCCCAGCCCATACCCTTCTTTCCCAGAGTTCAAACCTCTTTCACCAGCTGGTTCCTCTCTTAGCCTGTGCCTCCCTCTCAGGCCCCGTTCCCGGCCAGAGCCCCTAGCTACGCCCGCAGACCAGCTTTCCCTGCAGGGGTATTTTTACCCGCAAGGCCCCCACCCCAGCCAGTCTGCTATCTTCAGCTTTTGCCACCCTATTAAGCCTGTGGTCCCTTTACAAAGACAGGCACACTCCCACCCCTGGGCCCCTTCCCCAGCCAGTCTCCTTCCCTGGCCACATCATCTTCCCCCAGCTTTTCCACGCTTAAGAGTCAAGGACTCTTCTCTCACCCTTTGCTCCGTAAGCTCAGCTAGGCCTCGTTACCTTGACCTGCCAAGTCCTTCCCTAACCAGCCCCCCCTAGTATCCCCTCTTCCTAGCCAGCCCTCTTTCCCCACCCTGTGCCCTAGTCCACAGCTGGGTTCCCTTGTCCAGTGTGTCCCCCTTTTCTGCCTGTTCCCTGCTCCCCAAGGTGTATTTCTCATTGGCCCCGCCAGAATGATTCTTCTCCACCTCAGTATGCTTTTCCCTGCCTGGCCCCATTTGCCGTCCAAGCCCCCATTCCCAGCCAGGACGGAACCCCACCCATCTCCCTACACCCAGCCAGATTCCCTTCTCCTTCCATGACCCCTTCTCTATACCATACCGGCCTCCTCCAGCCTGTGCCCCTCTGGGTGGCGAAGTCCCCTTTCCCACCCAGGCCCAATGCCCCAGCAAGGATTTCTTCTGCTACCTCTGCCCCCTTCTAGGACCGGTCCCCCTTTCCCCTGATAGGCCCCTTACCAAGTCGCATCCCCAGTCTAGCCTGGTCCCCTTCCTCAGCGTGCTCCAACCTAAGCCTGAGGGCCCCTATACTGGTCAGCTTCCCCTCCTCCACCCAGGCCTTCTCCCACGAGACCCTGTCCCCTAGCCAGGTCCCTTCTCCTTCAGACCCCTTTCCCAGGCAAGTGCTCCTCCCCTGGCCGGCCAGCCTGACGGAACCATTTCCCCACTCAATAGCCAAAGATGCCACCACGGACCCCGTCAGCATCCAGTGTTCCTTTCCTGCTGGACCTCCTGCCCCAACGAGTTGCCCCCTCCCCAGCTTGTCTCCCGCCTCCAACAGGAGGCCCGTTTCCCAGAGTGTAGCCTAACACCCTTCGAGATTCCCTTCTCAAGCCGTTTCCTATTCCTCCCCGTACAGCCCACCCCAGCCGGGCCACCTTCTGCCACTGGAAGCCTTTCACCAGCCTAAACGCCCCTGCTCTTGTCAGGAATCCTCAGCAGCTCCATCCCCTTGTTTATAAAGATCTTCTACCTCTTTTAACTTGGAACCCTTCCCCCACCCAATATAGTCCACTGCAGGAGAGCACCCTTCCCATTCCTAGAGCTCTTCACCAACCTTCGCCCTTGTACCCAGTGACCCCTCATCATGTGTCCCTTACCCCATTCAGGTCCCCTCTTCTAACCAGGCCCTCCACCACCTGCGCCGTTTCCTAGGCAGTCCCTACTTCCTCAGTCTGTGCTCCGCTCCCCACTCCTTTCCCCTGCCGAGCCCCACCCGTCCTCCTAGGCTGACCCTGTCCCCGATGTTCAGCCCCTTCCCAGCCTATGCTCTGTTCCGCCAGCCAGTGTTCACAACACTGGGAAAGGGTCTCTTCTCAAACACCTGCTTTTCTCAGAGACCCCCCCTCCCCCAGCTGGCTACCTGAAACTTACCTGATACACGCATTTAGGCAGTCATCTGGTAGGATTTTCCAGTCTGAATTTTAGGAACCCCCTCTTCCCACCCCTCCAAAAAAACCTTCTGGAAATGCACATTTTGGGCTGGAGAGTTTTTTTTTTTTCGGAAGTGGGGGTTCTTTTTCCTGCACAGTAATTGAAACATCAAGTGAAACCATTTCATGATGTTGTCTACAGAGTGAAAAACATCATCTCGGGACAGCCTGGAGATAAGGTTCCTCCCTAAATTCTTCTCAGCAAAACACTGCACTCCAGGCCACCACCAAGACTGGGAGACCATTCCTCCTCCCAAAAGCCTCATCTGTCCCCCCACTGCCGATCCTTAACCCTGCAGGATTCCTCTGCCAAAGCATGTCCTGAGATACAAATTCTGTGTGAACAGAGTCAAGCTTCACAAAAAACAAGAGAGCCAAACATTTTTTTAAACTGCTTTTATTTTTAAGCAAACTACATAATTTTTAATTTTAGAACATTTGGTGTGCACGAAGAACTTTTTAACCATTTTAAGTAACCTCACTGAAATACAGGATGTGAAAACAAATTTCTTACAAGTTCTTTACTGAAAACCATTTCACTTTTACTATCCTTTTGGCAAGTTTAAAAACATCAACAAGTCTCAAATATCGACAAAAGTGTAGTGTTTTTTTAACCTGATGTCAAAGGTAGGTATAACAGAATGCATCAGCTACTTGAAAAAAGTCACATCCCTACATATCTTTAATAAAGGAAATTAAATTGAGATCTTGCATATCTTAAGAGTAAGCCTTACCTAGCCTATTTGCACTTATAAACCTACATTACCACTAACATATCTTCTAAATTTAAACTTACTTGAAGTTTAATAAACACCTAAACAAGTAAAGTTACTTTGAAACCACGCAAGTTTTTGAGAAAACAAAAGGAGCTCTTCCCGCAAGTACATAAACGCCAAGTTTGTGTAAGTTATTCAACATACTATATTGATAGATAACCTGAAGATGCCGAGCTAAACTATTTTTCTCCCAAGAAGGGATCAAACCACTTTTTCATTTTTAACCCTAAATTATTTGTAACATACGAAAACCCTTAACGGCAAGGTGTGATTGAAACTTTTCAAACTGACTCCCCCAAAGTGGTACAATACAAATACCATGAAGGAAGCAAAGGAGGGAGAATGACGAGATAGGAAAGCGGGGCGGGAAATTATTAATTTTGAGTCCAACGAAGAAAAATCGGAGATAGCCAAAGGAAAAAACAGAGCCTACTGAAAGATCTGGCGGCGGCTTCGGCTCCAGCGACAACAGCAACAGCGACGGCAAAGGCACCGGCAACGACAGCGGCGGCGGCAGCAGCAGCAACGGCGGCGGCAGCGGCAACAGCAACGGCAGCGGCACTGGCAGCAGCGACGGCAAAGGCACCGGCAACGACAGTGGCAACAGCAACGGCAGTGGGGCGGCAGCAACGGCCGCGGCGGCGGCGGCGGCAAGAGCCGCGGCGGCGGCAACGGCAACAGCGACGGCGAAGGCACCGGCAACAGCCATAGCAGCGGGGCAGTGGAAACAGCAACGGCACCCGCAATGGCCTCGGCAGCGGTGACCGCAACCGCCTAGAAGAGCCGCAGGGCGGCGCCCCCAACGGCGCCGGCTGGGAGCGGCTTCACCGAGTTGTAGTGATCCCCGAAGCTGGAAATGTAGCGCACGTAGACGAGAGTAAGCGGCTTCTTGGTGTACTCCTCCCCGACGACGAAGACGGGCGCCTGGGTCTGGACCACCTCGATGGGGGACTGCAGGACGTGCGACAGGGCCCTCAGCTCGAGCTGGCTTCCCCACGACGCGTTGTGCACGATGTCGTCGCAGTAGCTCAAGTAGTCGTCGGCGTTGTAAGCATCGCCGGTTTCGGGGTCGCTGAAGAAAGGCAGGAAGTCTTCGATGTGCTGCCGCATGTAGTCTGCGGTGCGGCCCCGCAGGCTCTCCACGGTCTCAGAGGAGGACAGCTGATCTTGGATAGCGCGGTACATGCAGTGGCTGTCAGCTGGGATGTTCTTCATCTCCAGATTCTTGGCCGCGAGGATGACGGCTAGCTTCTCCTCCTCCTTGCGGCGGTGGGTAGACAGGTAATCTATATCGGCCTCCGCCGCCATCTTCTGGCGCTCTCTCTCTTGCGCCGCCCTTCTTTCGCGCCTTTTCTGCGCCTTCGACAGGCGGGGAGGCTGATTCTCAATATTCATCTTGGCCAGACCAGCAGTGACGGAATCGAGATTGCTGGTATCAGGGAAAAGCTCTCCAAACTTCTCCAGCTCCTGCTGATGCTTCTGCTCCAATTCGGCCTCAAGGCGGTCCACGTCCAGGAGCAACTGCTTTCTTTTCTTCTTGTCGGTCTTAGGCACCGAGTTTTTCATGCTCTGGATGCGGTCCTGCAGCTCTTTTTTCTCGCGGAGGTGGCGTCGTTCCATCCGCTCCCGCTCGCGCTGCACGTCTTCCATGGTGTTTAACGGCAGGTAGCAACCCAAGTTTGCTGGCAGCGAAAGCACCAGATACAGTCGAGACTTAAAGCTCTAACCACCCAGCAGGTAGCGAAGTCTCAGCGTTCTGCGACGGCTGTACTCTTTATTTAAGCCCCTAGTTGCCCTCCTCCTACTCATAGCCCTCTCTGCCATTGGCCAGTGTCTCCATGACCACACCCCGAAACACACCTGGCATTAGGATTGGCTGTTGGGAGACCCTGAGTACGCCTCTAGTAGACCCCACAGCACGGGTGTTTCCGGTTTAGCAGGGTTCAAAGTTCGTCCTGTAAAAGCCGGCCGTTGCTGGTTCTGTGCAGCGTTTACGACTTTGCACGTTATGTGCCGCTATTGCGCTTTTGCAGGTTATGTGCAGCGATGCAGCCTTTGCAGGTTAGGTGCAGCGATGCAGCCTTTGCAGGTTAGGTGCAACGATGCAGCCTTTGCAGGTTGGGTGCAAAGCAATTTGGCCTTTGCAGGCTAAGTGCAGCAATGCAGTTTTTGCAGGTTAGGTGCAGCCATTCGTCCTTTGCAGGTTAGGTGCAGCAATAGGGCTCGCAGAATTTTGCATGGACCCAATCCCTGCTTCATTTCCAAGCCTGAGCACAATGCAGACACTGGTGGTGATTGAGAATCACATGGCAAATGTGCCACCAGCTCAATGTACTCTGACACTGGACTTTCCATTACTCCCTAATGTTCAGGAGACAATGTCGCTTTTTCCAGTTTTGCAAGTCCCTTGACTAGCGAACCCTTAATTTTATCTGTTAGAACAAAGACATTTCCTTGTGTTCCTGGGAACAAAAAGTACTTTCAGTTTAAGTCTAGTCCACCCTGTCCCATCTCAGTGCAAAACGGCAACACTTTTCCTTCAAGTCATTCGCTCCAGCTAGTCAGACCTCTGGCCTTATGCCAAGAGAATGAATGCAGCTTCCCTGAACTTTTCTCTTGGGCTCCCAAGCTTCCAAATGGACTCCTTTGAATGCCCAGGAAGCACTTCTTTATGATTACGCTGAGTCTCCAAAAATCCAGAGAAATTACAATAAATTAAAAATTAAAAGCCCTAAGCTCTTTCCAATAGGCTCTCATCTTGTCCCACTCTGCTCATCTGTATCTTGATTCCCCAGACAAGAAGGGCCTTGAGAGAGCCACCTACTTGGTACAGATGAAAAAAGTGGACATTTGTCTATGTTGTTGCATATTTCAAAATTTCATTCCTTTTTATTGCTAAGTAGTAGTCTATGCTATTGATGTGCTGTAGATTGTGTAACAGTTCACCTGTTGAAGGGCATCTAGGTTGTTTCCAGTTTGGGGATATTTGAATAAACACATCCTGCTATACACATCCTTGTACCAGTTATTGTGTGACCATAAGTCTTCCTTTCTCTAGGGAAAAATGCCCAGGAATACAATTGCTGAGCTGTATTATAAGTGTGTGTCTAGTTTTTTAAGAAACTGTTTTCCAGAGTGACCACGACCTTTGTACATTCTTGTCAGCAGTGAATGAGGGATCTGGTTTTTCTGCATCCTCACCAGCATTTGGTGTGGTCGTTTTTTAAATTTTATTTTAGCCATTCTGATACATGGGTAGTGACATCTCAGTGTGGTTTTAATTCGTTTTTCCCTAGTGGCTAATCATGTTCATCTTTTCAAAGTGCTCATTTGCTATCTATGTTATATCCTCTTGGGTAGAATGTTTGCATCATTTGTCCATTTTATAATTGGACTTTTTTTTACTGTTGTTTTGAGAGGGTTAAGAGTATTTTTATTTATTTATTTTTAGACAGAGGGGAAGGGAGGGAGAAAGCAGGAGAGAAACATCAATGTATGCGCCTCTCGTGCGCCCCCTACTGGGAAATCTAGCCTGCAATGCAGGCCTGTGTCCTGACTGGGAATTGAACCAGTGACCCTTTTGGTTTGCAGGCTGGCATTCAATCCACTGAGCCATACCAACCAGGGCTGTTTTGAGAGGTTTTAAAAAATATAGTCTTTGTTGGATATGTGGCTTGCAAATGTTTTCTCCCACTTGTATTTTCATCTCTTTACCTGGTGTTTCTCAAGGTGAAAGTTTTAAATTTTGATGAAGTCCAGTTTATCCATTTTTCCTTCTATAGGTTGTGTTTTTGGTGTCAAATCTCTTTATGTAACCCAGCAATTTTCAATCTTTTTTGTCTCATGGCACACATAAAGTAATTATTGAAATTCTGCGGCACACCAAAAATATATATTTTTTGTCGTTCTAACAAAAATAATAGGTATAATTTTGATTCATCACTCAGATGGCTATTGTTGTGTTGGTTGTTGTCATTTTTTTTTTAATTTGGGAAAATGGGTCAGTACCCCTGACTAAATAGTCAGGTATTGCATGTTTTAAAAATTCTTGTGGTGTACCCTTTGGTCTAACCCTAGATCTCAAAAATTTTGTCCTGCTTTTTACTAAGAAAACAGGTTTTAAATTTAAATCTATGATCTAGTTTGTGTTTATTTTTGTGTAGGATTTGAGGCTTATGTCAAAGTTCAGTTTTGTTTTTAAGATTTTATTTATTTTTTTTAGCGAGAGGGGGAGGAAGGGAGAAAGAGAGGGAGAGAAACATCAATGGACGTGTTGCCTCTTTCAGAGCCCTCTCTGGGGATCTGGCCCCCAACCCAGGCGTGTGCCCCAACTGGGAGTCAACCCCTGACCTTTCATTCTGCAGGACAACGCCCAACCAAGTGAGCCACACTGGTCAGGGCTGAAGTTCCGTGTTTAGCCTATGGTTGTCCAATTGCTGCAGCTCCATTTGTTGGAAAGACTATGCTTCTCCCATTGAATTGGTTTTGCACCTTTATCAAAAATCTGTTGGGCAGACTTATGTAAGTCTATTTCTGGGTTCTCTATTCTGCTCCTTTCATCTATGTGTCTGTTCTTCCACCATTACCATACAGTCTCAATCACTGTAGCTAAGTCTTGGAATTAGGTAGACTCTTTCCTTCAATTTTATTCTCCCCCCCCCATTGTTTTAGCTATTGTAATTCCCTTGTTTTACTATATAAACTGTAATATCTTGTTTATACCTACAAAAAAATCTTGCTGGGATTTTCATAAGAATTGTGTAAAACTGGGCAGAATTGACATGTGGGTGTTTATCACCATTTATTTAGATTTTCACTGTTTTCTTTCATGAGTGCTTTATAATTTCTAGCATGTAAGTTTGGCGTATATTTTATTAGATTTACACATAAGCATTTTAATTTTTTGAGTGATCATAAATGGTATTATATTTGTAATTTTGGTGTCCATGTGTTCATTCTAGTGTATAGAAATACAGTAGACTTTTGTATGTTTATCGTGCATTTGATGACCTTGCTCAGCTGACTTACTAAGAGGTTTTCGTGTAGCTTCCTTGGAATTTTCTATATAGAGAATCACGCTATCTGTGAATAAAAAAACTAGTTTTTATTTTACCTTTTCCAATCTCTATCCTTTTATTTCCCTCTTTTGCCTCATTGCCTTGTGAGGGCAGCTTTGTTCTGGATCTAGGGGATAGCATTTTACTTTTCACCAGCGAGTGTCATAATAGAGGTTTTTGGTAGATATTGTTTAGCAAATTGAGGCAGTTCCCCTCTGTTTCTATTTTTCTGAGAGTTTTTAACTTGAATGGTTTGAATTTTGTTCTTTTTCTCGATTGAACTGTTCACATGCTTTCCTTTTTAGCCTGTTGATGTGGTGGATTACATGGATTGCCGGTCAAGTATCGAATCAGTTCTATACTTGCCCATGGTTTACAATTTTTCTATATTGATAAATTCTATTTGCTAATATTTTAAGGATTTTAAAGTCAACATTAATGAGAGGTAACAGTCTGTAGTTTTCTTTTGTGGTAGTTTTGTGTTTGGTTTTGGTATCAGGGCAATACTAGCTTTATCAAATGAACTTGGAAGTGTTTCCTCCTCTTCTGTTTTTCTGGAAAAGACTGGGTAAAATCAATGTTAATTCTTTCACTGTTGTGTTTTCTCTCTTTTGCTATTTGTTCTTTGTCAGTCTTGTTAGAGATTTGTCAATTTTACTGATCTTTTCAAAGAACCAGCTTGTTGTTTCATTGATTTTTCCCTATTGCATTTCTGTTTTCAATTTCATTGATTTCTGCCTGCTAGAGGCCAAGTCACTGTGCTTTTTCTGGTTCTTGAGGTGGGAGCTTAGATGATCGATCTTGGATTTTTCGTCTTTTTTTCTAATGTCGAAGTAATAGTGAATAGCAGATTTAAGGCACTAAATGCATACATTAGTATGCATTTAGTATTTTTATTCTCATTCAGTTCAATACATTTTTTGCATATTGTATTTCATTCAGTTCAATACATTTTTTGCATATTGTATTTTTATTCTCATTCAGTTCAATACATTTTTTTTATATTTTCTTGAGATTCTTTGGCTTGTGGATTATTTTTTAAAAGATTTTATTTTATTTATTGTTAGAGAGAGGGGAAAGGAGGGAGAAAGAGAGGAAGAAAAACATCCATGTGTGGTTGCCTCTCACATGCCCCCCAGCAGGGACCTGGCCCACACATCAGGCATATGCCCTGACTCGGAATTGAACCGATGAACCTTTGGTTCGCAGGCTGGCACTCAATCCATTGAGCCACACCAGCCAGGGCAGCTCGTGGATTATTTAGAAGTGAATTATTGGTTTCCCAGTGTTTGTAGCTTTTCCTGTTATCTTTCTGTTACTGGATTCTATTTTGGTTCCTTTGTAGTTGAAGACTATACTCAGTATGATTTCAATTCTTTTAATTTTGTTTATGGCCTAGAATATGTTCTATCTTGACATATTTTCCATGGTCACTTGAAAAGAATGTGTATGTGTCCCATAAATGTTTATAAGTGTTTAGATCTTCCTGTTGGCTGATAGTGTTATTGACACTATCTTCTCTATCCTTTCTAATTCTTCTATTTGTTGTTAAGAGAAGAGCATTGAAGTCTCCAACTGTAATTGGCTCTTTTCAAATTTCTCCTTTCAGTTTTATCACATTTTGCTTTATATATTTTGCACCTCTGTTGCAAATCCCACGCACACATTTAGGATTGCTTTGTTTTTGGTGGATTCACCCTTTTCTCATTGTGTAATAACCTCTCTGTCTCCGGCAATTTTCTTTGCTCTGACATCTACTTTATAGTAATAACTACTAGTTTTCTTTGTTAATGTTTGCATGATTACACACACACACACACACACACACACAAGTTCTATCTTTTTACTTTCGACATCCCAATATCATTATATTTCAGGTGAATTTTTGCCTCTAGTTTGGCCATGTTTTTTAATCCACTCTGCCAATCTCTGTTTTTTGTTTGGTTATATAGATCATTTAAGGTAATCATTGATATGTTAGGGCTTAAGCCCGCCATTTAATTTTTTTTTGTTTTCTGTTTGTGTTAATTTCTCTATTTTCTTTTTCCTGCCTTCCTTTGGGTTATTTGAACATATTTTAGAATTCCATTTTGATTTCTCTATAGTGTGTGTGAGTGTGTCTCACTGTATAACTTTTTTAGTGGTTGTCCTAGGGACGCGAGTGTGCACGCACATGCGTGCATGTGCTCATATTATCAAAATCAATGATGTTGTCTTTTTACCAGTTTGAGTGAAGCATAGAAACCTTGTCTCCTTTTGCATCCCTTTTCCCTCACCCAATTCACAATGTCCTCTACATACATTCAGAACCATGTTAGTTTTCTAATTTTCGCTACAACCTTCAAACATAATGGACAACTCCGAAGGACAAAGAGAGTCTGTTGTATTTCCCCATCCTTTTGCTTATTATGTTCTTCCTTCCTCATTTTCCAAGAGTCTTCTTTTATCTTTACTGTTTAAAAACTTCATTTAGCCATTCATTCATGTTGGTTTCCTTGGACAAAGCCTCTTCATTTTGCTTCATCTGAGAATGCCTTGCTGCCCCCTCTCTGCTTGAGGGGTGTTTTCTTTGGAGGTATTTTCTCTGGGTTCACTATTCTTTTCCTTCATGACCTCACCAATGTTGTGTTGCTTTTTGTTGGCCTCCGTGGTTTCTGATGAGAAATTTACTGTCTTTTGAATTGTATTTCCTTTATTGATAAGGTTTCGTTTCTCTCTCTGCTTTCAAGAATTTTTCCTTGTGTTTAATGTTCAGATATTTCCCTGTGACGTATGTTGGTGAGGTTTATACCATTTGGGTTTTGTTCAGCTTTTTGAGTCTGTAGGTTTATGTCTCTTACCAAACTTGAGACATTTTCAGCCATAATTCCTTCGAGTACTTTTTCAGCCTCGCACACTTTCTTCTCTTCCTCCAGGATGGTGACAGAGACTTCAGATCCCTTGCGGTTGTCTGATAGGTCTCCGAGTCTCCGAGTTAAATTAAAAAACATTTTCAATAGATTTTAGTGGGAGGGGTTGTTCTTTCAAATTTTATTTTTCGATTATAATTTTTATTCAGTATTATTTTGTACTAGTTTTAGGTGTACAGCACAGTGGCTAGACAATCATATACTTTACAAAGTGTTCCGAAATTTTCAGTACCCATCTGGCATGATACAGAGTTGTTACGATCTTAATGCCTATATTCTCTATGCTATATTTTATACCCCCATCACTATTTTGTAACTACCAATTTGTACTTAATTCCTTCATTTTTTTCCCTCAAACCCCACTTCCGTCTCTTCTGACAACCATCAGTCTATTCTCTGCATCTATGAGTCTGTTTCAATTTTGTTTGTTTACTTATTTTGTTCTTTAGTTTCCACATACTTAGGGTATTTGTCTTTCTCTGTCTGACTTACTTTACTTTGCATAATACCCTCTAGATCCATCCATGCTGTTACAAAAGGTAAGGTTTCGTCCTTTTTTACACATATATTCTGTATTATGTACCACAGAGTTTGTATCCACTCATCCACTGATGGGCACTTTGGCTGCTTCCATACCTTGGTTATTAATAAATAATGCTGCAGTGAACATAGGGGTGCATATGTTCTTTTGAATTAGTGTTTTGGGTTTCTTTGGGTATATTCCCAGAAGTGGAATCGCTGGGACATAAGGCTACCTCATTTTTAATTTCTTCAGGAATATCTATACTGTGGCTGCACAGTGGCGGCACTGGTCTGCGTTCCCACCCACAGTGCACGAGGGTTCCCTTTTCTCCACAGCCTCGCCAGCACTTGTCATTTTTTGATCTGTTTACGATGGCCGTTCTGACCGGTGTGAGGAGGTATCTCATGGTGGTTTTAATTTGCATTTATCTGATGATTAGTGATGTTGAGCATCCTTTCACATATCTCTGGGCCCCCTGCATATCCTCTTTGGAGAAGTGCCTATTCAGGTCCTTTGCCCGTTTCTTAATTGGATTATTTGTAGTTTTGGCATTGAGTTTTATAAGTGCCTTATAAATTTTGGATATTAAGCCTTTATCACCATGTATCAGTAAATTTATTCTCCCATTCAGTGATTTGTCTTTTCATTTTGTTGATGGTTTCCTTTGCTGTGCAAAAAATATTTTTGTTTGACATAGTCCCATTTGTCTATTTTCTCTTTTGTTTCCCTTGCCTGAAGAGATATGTCAGAAAAAATATTGCTTAGAGAAATGTCAGAGATTTTACTGCCTATGTTTATTTGTAGGAGTTTTATGGTTTTGAGTCAACATTTAAGTCTTTAATCCGTTTTGAGTTTTATTTTTGTATATGGTGAAGAAGGTGGTCTAGTGTCATGTGTTTTTTGGGTTTTTTTTTTTTTTTTTTGGCCTGTGTCTTAGACTTTGCTTTATAGAGCAGTTTTAGGCTCACAGCAAAGCCGAATGGAAAGTACACGGTGTTCCCATGTACCCCAGCCCGCTGCACAGGCACAGCCTGCCCCACCATCAGCGTCCTGCACCAGAGTGGTGCATTTGTTAACAACTGATGAACCTGCATTGATACGTCATTATCATCCAAACTCCCTAGGATGCAGTAGGGCTCACTCTTGGCCTTGTACGTTCTATGGGTTTGGCCAAATGTATAATGACGTGTACCCACCATTGCAGCACCTACAGAATAGTTTCACTGCCCTACACATCCTCCTTGCGCCCCATCTTCACCCCCTCTTCTCCCCTAACCCCTGGCAACCACTGATCCTTTACTGTTTCCACAGTTTTGCCTTTTCTAGAATGTCATATAGTTGGGATCATATGGTACGTAGCCTTTTCAGATTAGCTTCTTTGAGTCACAGATGTTAAAGTTTCCTCCATTTGTCTCTTCATGGCTTGATAGCTCATTTCTTTTTAGCAATGACTGCTATTCCGTGGTATGGATGTATTGTACCTCAGTTTACCCGTTCTCCTCCTGAGGACATCTTGGTTGCTTTCCAAGTTTTGGCAGTTATCCATAAAGCTGCCATAACCCTTTGCGTGCAGTTTTTTGCGTGGACTTTGGTTTTCTACTCATCTGGGTAAATACCAAGCAGTGTGATTGCTGGATTGCATGGTGTGAGTATGGTTCGTTTTCTAAGAAGCAGAGAAACTGTCTTCCCAAGTGGCTGTACATACATTTTGCATTCCCACCAGCAGTGAGTGAGAGTTCCATATCCTTGCCAGTATTTGGGTGTTGTTAGTGTTTTGGATTTTGGCCTTTCTGATAGGTGTATATACTTTCTCACTGTTTTACTTTGCAATTTGGTAATGACATTTGAAGAATCTTTTCATATGCTTACTTGTCATTTGCATAACTCCTCTGCAGAGTGTCTAAGTTTTTTGCCCATTTTATTAGTATTTTAAAAGATTTTAATTACTTATTTTTAGGGAGGGGAAGGGAGGGAGGGAAACATCCATGTGTGGTTGTCTCTTGGGCGCCCCCTGCTGGGAACCTGGCCCGCAACCCAGGCCTGTACCCTGACTGGGAATCCAACTGGCAACCCTTTGGTTCTCTGGCCAGTACTCAATCCACTCACTGAGCTACATACACCAGTCACGTCTTTTGCCCATTTTAAAACTGGGGATTTCTTTTACATCTGTTTTTTCTCTGTTGTTCAGATGGAGTAATTTTTATTGTTCTCTCTTTAAAAGTTCACTGAATTTTCTCTTCTGTCCCTTCCATTTGGATGAGCTTAGTCACTGAGATTTTTGAAAAATTTTTGGTTATTATATTTTGGTTCTTTTTTAAAAAATATTTATTTTTTGGGGGGAGAGAGAGAGAGAGAAGCATCGATTTGTTGTTCCACTTATTTATGCATCCATTGGTTGGTTTTTCTATGTGCCCTGACCGGGGCCTCAAACCCCCAACCTTGGTATATGGGGATGACGCTCTAACCAATCAAGCTACCTGGCCACGACCTGGTTATTACATCTTAGTTCTTAAACTTATGTTTGGTTCTTTATTTTACCTTCTATTTCTATGCTGACACTTTCTCTCTTTTTTCTTTTCTAGTTTTCTCTTTCTAATTCTTTGCTGAAAATCTCTATTTTTTTTTCATTTGTTTCAATCATGTTTGTTGCTTGTTGAAGCATTTTTATGATGGTCCCCTTAAAAAAATCTTTGTAAGACAATTCTAACATCTCTGTCATCTTGGTTTGGACATTCTCTCTCTCTCTCTCTCTCTCTCTTTCTCTCTCTCTCTCTCTCTCTCTCTCTCTCTCTCTCTCTCTCTCTCATTTTTCCTTCAGTTTGAGATCTTCCTGGTTCTTGAGTTCTATTTGATCAAAACCCAGGCATTTTGGAGTATGACGTCACAAGAGTCTGAATCTCATTTCAAGCACCTATTTTATTTTAACCTCCTCTGACCGCAGCCACCAGCTACGAAGAAGGGTATCACGTTATTACTACCCGAGGTCCAAGTTCAGGTCCCCCACCTGGCCTCCGCTGATCGAAAGGGGTGCCCCTTCCTTGTCTCTGCTGGGCAGAGTGGAGACCTCGCACTCGGCAGTGGGATGGGAGTTTGGCCCCTTTCCGTTTGGGCGGTAGTGCAAGTCCTGGCTCTTTACTAGGTCTTCCCAGATAACAACTTAGGGCGAGAGAGAGGGGGGCAACCCCACTACTGCCACGTGGGGGTGGCATTTTAGGCTCCCCGCAGTGTCTGTCTTGACATGGAGTTCCGGTGGGTTTCGTTACCTGACAGTGGGGATAAAAGCCCCTTCTCTGTAGTTTGCTCTCTCTAACGCCATGCCAGCAGCGAAGGGGGAGGGGTGAGGTGCTGGGGCGTGTTGTTACAGCCCCGTGAGGGTGGAAGTCTAAGGTCCCCCCTTAGCCTTTGCTAACGGGTCGGGGCAGCGCCCTAGTTTGTTCTCTGGTTTAGGCTGCAGTAGAGCGGTAATTAGGTAAAGATTTTCTGCCTTGCTAGGTTGCTCTTTTCCTAGTTGTTTAGCCAGAGAGAACAGGCTTTGGTTGGGACTCTCTTAGTCAGTGCCCGCTGGTGTGTCCTGGTTGCTGACTTCTTCAGCTCCAAGTCTGGGATCTGTGACACAGAAAGAAAATTCTTGTCATTCCTCCCACCCTGATGACCTAGGTGGCCTGCCTTCTTCCTTCCTTCAGAGTCTTCCTAGGTTTGTTTCATGTGTAACATTCGGGAGTTTTAGTTATACTAGCAAGAGGGATAGGGCAAACCACATCTTCCCTCATCTTATTTTCAATTAGCAGAAATATTTCACACTCCCCCTCTCCCTTACTGTCATTTGTATCTTTCAAAGAAGTTAACTACCGTGGATTAAAGTGAATAGATGCAATGATAATTTTAGAAAACCATTATGCTGGTCCTGAAAGAGACACCTTTTGGACTTGGATAGCGTGATAGTAATGGTCACACAGAGTCTGCTTGCTTGCTGCAATCAAGAGTGTTTTTTTCCGATTTTGTAGAAAGGCTGACAGGTCCCTTTGAACATCACGCCCCATTGCATGTGTTTTGTTTCCATGGCCTGAGGTGCAGAAAAACCAGCTTGGCAAATGTTGAGCTTTACTGTTAGTAGGTTGTGCTAAGTGACCCATAGTCATTGTGCTATCCAGTGTGCCTTTTTCAGCTCTGCCCACAAGCCTGCCACTCCATCTACCTCCACTCCCTCTCTGCCTGCCACCCTTCCCCAAGGCGCACTCTCCCGTCTGGGGATTGTGATCCACCTTCTGGGTAACACTCCCTGCCTCGCATAACTGCGCATGCCCGGTGGTGGACGAGCTGCCTGCTTTTCAGGCAGTTCTTCAGGAACATCTTTTCTCACAACTCAGCTTCGAGCAAAAGGATCAATGGCTGGGAGTTCAGGGTGCCTTTCTCCAATAAGAAGCGCCGGGAATGGTGATAGGCTGTCTTGTGGATTGTAACAGCGTGTGCTTTGTTGGTCATGGAGGAGGGAGAGGCAAGAGAATGAATGTCTAGGGTGCAGGGGGCCATGATGATCAAATGCTTGTCAAGCCCGGAGCTCAGGGCCTGGCACCACAGAAGACAGGAATAAAAGGCAGGTGCTTCCCTTTGCCACACCCAGGGCCTTGCCTCCCACCTCCTGCTCCCATTCCAACCCTCCACGTCGCCCCTTTCCACTTCACCGCCTCCACTCCTCCTCCTCTTCAGAGGCCACCAGAAACAGCAGTTTCCATGGTAATCAGCATCCGCATTAGTTTGGAGTTTCATGGCCCCTAAGTATCTGTCTGGACTGGGCTCACATCAGAGGGCACTTCTCAATGAACTCAAGGGCTCTTAAGGAATTGTCAGACACAAGCCCACTAGTGTTCAAGTCCACCTTATTACACACAGTAGCACACGTAGTATTTTGGTGTAATGAGAGAGTGTGTGAGGACATCATCTCACCATGCAGAGCTAGTGGCTCCTGGGCTGGCTGATGAGGGATTGTATCACGGGGGCTAGAGATGTTGGGCCACAAAGGCGCAGGAGACCAGGCAACAGGGAAGCACATCGCGGAGTGGTTTTGAGTGCATCACTGAGGATTCACTCTTTCCTTACCCTCCCACCTGTCCCTTAGGGGTCTAAGATGACAAGAGTTTCATGCTCTGTTCACGCTTACCTTCTGTACCGACCGCAACCTTGTTCCTAACCTTACTCCTGCCCCTGACCTGTTTTGCTCGCTCATTCATTCATTCATCCAGCCAGCCAACCAGCCTCCATTTATCAGTCCTACTATTTGCCAGGCAGTATTCTAAGCACTGTGGATAAAATAAACAGTGAATAAAATAAACAAAGATCCCTAACTTCAGGGAGCTTACAGCCAAACAAGGGAAGGCGGAAAGAGAAAAAAAAAAGAAAGAAAACAAGTAATGGCCCTGGCTGGGTAGCTCAGTTTGTTACAGCATTGCCCTGCTATGCCAATGAATGGCATACAGGTTCGGTCCCCAGCAGGGCACATACAAGAATTAACCAATGAATGCTTACATTAGTGGGACAACAAATCAATAGTTCTCCCCCTGTCCCCCAAAACAAACAAACAAATACTTTTTTTGGAAAAACAAGTAACTACAGAATGCCCTGTGAAACGGAAGCTGAGCTTTGGAACAGTGTACACACGGGAAAGTTTGAGACCTCATACTAGTGGTAGGATGTTAGAGGTGGGGGTGGTATCTTCTGGGAGAAACGGCCATCTGAGGCCCCCAAATCCTGGGGGCCCTTTTTCTACACGATTATATATTTTTTATTTTTAGAGAGGGGAGGAGAAAGGAGGGAGAAAGAGAGACAGGGAAACATCAGTATGTGGTTGCCCCTCGCGCACCCCACACTGAGGACCTGGCCCGCAACCCAGGCACATGCCCTGTCTGGCGATTTAACTGGCAACCCTTTGGTTCACAGGCTGGCGCTCAGTCCACTGAGCCACACCAGCCAGGGCCTAGGGGTCCTTTGGAAACAAGAAAGTCACTCATTGCTCAGCAGGGCAGAGCAGAGCATCTGTGTCCAAGCCTTCGAGGCATTTGGGGCGTGCCCTGGCGACTTCGAGCCCAGTCAGTCTTGGCCTTTCCTGTGCCCCACATACCTTCTGTTTGGGCTTCTTGGTCAGGCCCCCATCCCCTCGTCATTCTCAGTTTGCCGATGAGAGAAAGGGAAAACGGGCACTGGGGCCCGAAGGCCTTAATGCCCTACCCAGCTGGCAGAAGGGGTGGATGGGGTGGGGGTGAGTGTGCGGCATGAGGGAAGACCCCTAGCACAGTGTGGACACTCCTGAGAGAATGTGACTCAATCATTAAATGCAGAGCATCGCGGCCAGCCTGATCTCTGGGACAGCTGAGAACCTGAAGGTGACACTCATACCTCCTGAGCCGCTGAGGGCACTCTGCTGTCGGGATGTGATAACTGAGGCCTGGCTTGGGTGGCCACGCTGTGCCAGCTGCTGGCTGCGTGATCCCGGGCCTTAGGGTTGCCGGATTGAGCACATAAAGGCCCACGACCACATTATTTGACCTTCGAATGAACAACAAATAAGGTTTTATTTATTTATATTTTAAAGATTGTATTTATTTATTTTTAGAGAGGGGAAGGAAAGGAAAAAGGGAGGGAGAGAAACATTGATGTGTGGTTGGTTCTCACGTGCCCTGTACTGGGGACCTGGCCCCCAACCCAGGCGTGTGCCCTCACCAGGAATGGAACTGGCGACCCTTTGGTTCACAGGCCGGCGTTCAGTCCACTGAGCCACACCAGCCAGGGCTGAATGACAAATAATGTTTTAGTATAAGTATATCCTACGTGATATTTGAGACATACTTATACTAAAACATTATTGGTTGTTCATGTGAAAATCAAATGTAACTGGTGTCTTGGGTTTTATTTGGTAACCCTGCCTGGGTACAGTAAAAACTGCTAGGTAAGGGAAGGGCTAACTTTGTTTTTGTGTCCATTTCCGGGGTCCTGGAGGAGGACCAGTGGGGAGTGGGCTTGGCCCCGAGAGCAAGGAGAAGGGTCGCAATGGCGGGGGCTTGGTGAAGACCACAAAGGAGCGCTCCCTGGGTAGCTTGGAGCCGGAAACCTCTGAGAGCCTTTCCACTCTTGTCAGTGTTGGAGCCTCCGGATCTGCAGGGCTTTGCGAGGATGAGGTGGGGAGATGATGGACAGGGATGAGACTGAAGACTGGGAAGCCCCCCCAACAGCCTTGACCATTTCCCTGCTTGATGTGAGGATGGCGGGCTGCACACACATGCATCAGCCGCTCACGGAGCCGCCTCTGTGCGGATGGGAAGTCAGATATTGTAGAGTGTTCCACATGCTCTGGCTGTCATTGATTCTGCTCTTTTGACACCCTTGTCTCCAAGGTAACACTCTTTGGAGGGAAACCCATCTCATCAGGGCAGAGCCAGCTGAACTCTGGGCTTTCTTTCCTCAGTGCCCTGCCCTCCTCTCCTCACCCCTGCTCTTAATGATAGTGTCAGCAGAGGCTTACATGTGGGTACCGGTTCCAAGTTTATAAACTGATTGGCCATCTTACACTTGGTTGGATTTTCCCAAGTCTGAGAACGCGATACTTATTCTTCTATGTGCTCAGGAAACCAAGTCCCAGAAATTTGTCCTGTGATAGTCACCAGGTCAGGCCTCCAACCCACCCAGGTATTTTGAAAATAACTGTCAGTGGGCGCCTCCTGTGTGGGCCCTGTGTTATGGACTGGGCCATTGAGGACACTGAAACCCAGACTCACTCAGCTTCTGCTCCTGTGAGCTCCCAGAGCAGGGTGGGGGTGGCAGGCCGGGGGTGGGGGGAGATGTCAGAGTTGGTAAACAGATGAAAAAGCAGGAATAACAATCCACATCCTCAGCCAGGGGCCGCTGGGAATGAGAACCGCCTCAGGGTGCGGGTGGCCTGGTGGAGGGCCTGTCCACACGCGCCCCCCTCAGTCTGGCTCTGTCTCTTCAGCAGCATCTCTCCCTCTCTATTCAGCCTGGCCACAGGCCCCATGGCTTGCCTTGGCGCTGGCCCCTGGAAATGTCCCTGGGCCCCATGCCCTTGGCCCAGAGCCCACCGCGGCGGCTTGTCCTTGGCGGGGAAGTGCAGAACCTTCCGTCCCCCACCGCAGCCCCTGTCTCAAAGACAATCTGTCGTGGAATTCCAATTGGAAGCAGATTAGAAGAGAGCTGGTGCTCTGCTTTAAGTGGGAGCTGGCAAGTGCAGAGGCCCCTGCTCCGGCCCCACTGTAGCACGTGGAGCACGTCTCTGCAAGGTCAGTCAGCACAACACACTTCAGCAAGCGGCGGCCAGGAGTACCAGCCACCCCGGGGCCTGCTCCTCTTGCGCAGGCCCCTCTCGCAAAGGGTGCTCCTCCTCCCATGGTCCCCATCCTCATGACCCACCCAGGGACCGGGTCAAAATGTGGGCTCTGACTCCGTTCCCCGCTCACCTCCACACCAGATAGCCAGGCTGGACTGTTTCCTGTGCCCCTTCTCTGTCCCTTGCCATTCACCTGTGTTCAGTGTTTTCTGAACAGTGTTTTCTTTTCCTTTTTTAAAAGATCTTACTTCTTTATTGTCAGAAAGAGAGGAAGGGAGGGAAAAAGAGAGAGACATCAATTGGCTGCCCTCGCACACCCCCAAGCAGGGACCTGGCCCTCAACCCAGGCCTGTGCTGTGACTGGGAATTGAACCAATGACCTTCTGGTTCTCAGGCTGGCACTCAGTGCATTGAGTCACACCAGCCAGGACTGGAGCAGTGTTTTCCAACAGTGGATCGTCTCAGGAAGTTTCCCCAACAGAAGCCTGGTTGAGGAGTGGGCTACCTTGTCCCGCCTCAGCTAGGTCCGTCCAGTGGAGAGAGGCAGCTGGGCCTGTGGGCTTTTCTGTGCTGGGGCAAGTCCCTACGCCCATCCACTTACTTTGTGTGGAAGTGGAGCTGGTTGTCAATAGGTATTAGAGAGGAGACCAGGGTAAGCCTGTGTGTCCATCATGGCGGCAGCTGGGCCCCTGGACCCTGAGAGTCACCCAGTGCCTGAAAAGTCATCCTCATGTGACATTTGGCAGAAGCCACCATCCCTGTTCAGAAGCTGATCTCACTTTCTTTGGTGCCTACTGGGTCGAGCCCACACCTGTTGTTCTGGTGTCCAGGCTCTTTCGGAGATTAGCTCGGCAGCCATTTTGAGCCTCACCTCCCGCCAGCTCCTTCACAGAACCTCCATTTCGTCCTAGCAAGTGAGCCGTGCCCAACACTCCACATACTTCCTGCAGGGCAGGATGCGACCAGGCTGAATGCAAGGAAGGTACCCAGGCCAGGGCAGGACCTGTGGTGGGTGTGTTAGATAGCACAAGGGCCTCAAGGTCTGGGCAGTTCGAAATGTTATTTCTTGCTACCTAGCAGTGTTTTGCAGATGGAGCTATGAACGGGCTGAACAGAAAGGAACTCAACTGGATGATAAGTAGTAGCCAAGTGCAAAGAAGAAATCAACATGTAAATAACCAAATAGTGTTTGTGAGCAGTGGGTAAGCCTCTCTGCAGGGAGGCAGAGCTTTGGGTGTGAATCCCCTTCTCCTTTACTTGTTGCAAATAAATAAAATTACTTCTTGACAACCACATCTTCTTTGGAATAGAGCACCCCAAGCAGGGAACCCCTTGAGTTGTTTGCTAACAGGGCTCCCCTGTAGAGGTCACGAGGGTGGGGCCTCTGCTTCAGAGGAGGCTTCTGGAATCTGCCCACCTGCCTCCATCCTCACCAACAACAATCTGACCTGAGCTGCCATCATCTCTCATGTATTTTACTGTGATAATCCCTCAGAAGTCTCCTCCTTCCCTGCTTCTCCTTTTTATAAGGATTATATTTATTTGTTTTTATTTTTAGGGAGAGTGGACGGGAGAAACAGGAGAGGTACATAGATCAGTTGCCTCTCACACACCCCTACCAGGGACCTGGCCTGCAACCCAGGCATGTATCCCAACTGGGAATGGAACCAGTGACATTTCACTCTGCTAGATGACACTCAATCCAGTGAACCACGCCAGACAGGGCTATTAGCACAGACAACTGGACACATCCTTTCCTTTGTACATATATATGCACACAAAGGCCACATGTGCACATATATGTGCATAGAGAAACCACATTTTTAAAAGTAATTTTACTCTGACCCTGAGGGACCTATTTTTTTTTCAAAACCGTATTACAAAAAATTTCAAGCCTACAGAACAGTTGAAAGAATTGTGCAGTGAATGCCCACCACCTTGATTGTACAGATATTTTGTTACGTGGACTCATGGCACATCTGCTCATCAGCAAGCCACTCGATCCGTCCATCAATAATATGCATTTCAGAGAGAACTTAAGCCATTACTATTCTTTACCCCCTAACACTTCAGCATTGAGTTCAAGTTTTGTTTACTTTTTACATAGAATGTACATGCTGAGAAATGCGCAAACCTTCAGTGTACATTTGCTTGAGTTTTGACAAATGAATATTTCACCCGTGTAGCTCAAAGCTCTGTCAGGACAGAGAACGTCGTTGTCACCCTCAAAATTCCCAGTGTGTCCCTTCCTTGTCAGTCCCCTAGCAGAGGCCACTAGTGCACTGACATTTTTTAAAATTGTAGATTAGTTTGACCTGTTATAGAATTGTATGTACACAGAATAATTTGATAAGTACTCACATTTGTTTATTCATTCAATAAAAACTTATTTGGCACCTACTACATGCTTACAGACTTTATGTGATGTCTGTGCATGGCAAGCAGTGAGCTCTGGACTGACCAAAAAGCCAGAAGCATTTCTAGACCTGGGCTGTAACCTCTCTCCCTTCTTCTCTGATCACATTGTCCCTGAGAGACCGTGGGTAGCTGTGCTACCGAACTCAAGGGGTTCAGGGGGTGCTCTCTATTGAAAAGGTAGTTTTGTTTTCTTGCAGCCAGCAAAGGAGAGGGATGTGTATCTAAGGATCTGCCTCTGCTTCAGGGAAGCTTAGGGGAGGCTTAGTGTTCTTTGCCATTGGCTACTTTCATGGGTTGAGTTCCTGTCAGCTCATCTTGTTTACAGCTTCAGCTGCAAAATACTCTGCTACATTTTAACATTTGGCAAGAAAAAAACATTCAGAACTGCTCACATCTTGGGGTCCTAACTAACAGGCCTCAGAAAGAAGTGCGTGTCCTGCCCTCCTCCCTGTGCCCCGCCCCCCCCCCCCCCCCCCCCCCCCGCAGTCCACACTGGCTCTGGAAGGTCCCTCAGCAGCCCCAACCCCCTTACTTCCCCACCACAGCTGAACCCACGCTCCTCTGCTGCGGAGGTGTGCATGGCACTGTTATCACCTCATCCTGGGTCTTGCACAAGAAGGTGAAAGTGCAGTTGGCGAGACAGCTGAAAGGGGCTTGACAAATAGAAACAGCAGAGTTGCAAGATCCTGTGGAAGGGTGGGGATGTGGGGATAAGGGCATGGAGACTGGGGGCGGGGTGCTGGCTAGAAAACTGCACAGGACCCTAAGCATTCAACATTGGGCTGCCAAACGGTACGGACCTGGAGCCACTGGGACCCTAGGCACAATGTTCTTGCCCTCTAAGAAGGACTTCAAGACTGCCATGGAGGTCTTTGCTGTTGTCCATTGGTTCTTCTTTGTCTTCATTGTTTGTAAGTCTTAAGCCCTCGGTGGGGTCACCAACTATTCGGGTTTGCCTGGGACCGAGAGGCTTTAGGGTTTAGCAGGACTTCTGATGCTAAAACCTCGATGGTCCCCAGCGACATCAGGATGGTCGGTCCCCCTGGCCTGTAGCCTGACATAGCTGGGCATGGTACTCATGGGTGTACATGGGGCGGGGGGTGTACATATGGGTGTGAGCCCATGCAGCGGTGTGTGCGCGCGCACGTGTGTGAGAGAGTCTTGCTGTAGATGTGTATGTTGAAATTTTCTGGGTCTCCACTGGGGCGTGGAGGGCATGTTTGGGGACAGTGGGCAGCAGTTCACCGAGGCCAGCCGAGATGGCTTAGCTGCACCCTGCAGAGCTGGAGCAGACCATCGGCGGCAGACAGTTCTCCTAGCGACAGGGAGGCTGTGAAAACCTCTGGCGTGCAAGCCTTCATCCATCTATCCGTCCACTACCCCCACCACGAACCCCTTATACAAGTTAGCGATGTGCTGGCCGCTGCGTTCTAGGTGCTGAAGCAAACCAGCCCTGTGGGAGGGGGGCCTGCACAACATTCTCATTGGTCAGATGCTTTAAGCGAGTACCAGCTGTGGGCAGGAGCATGAGCTCAATGATGTGGTAAGATATCTGGGCAGGAAGCATGCACGCAGGCTCTGCGAGCCCTGGCTTGCACTAGGGAGCACTAGGGAGAAGGGGCGAGAGGACAGGCACTGGGGACTCGGGGGCCCGCCTGGGGTGGGCACCAGGAACGTCTCTGCCCCCCTGATGCTGAAAAGAGTAGTGTTAATCTAGGAATCACAGGCGAGTAGAACTGGAAGAGACTTGGGAGCGAGAACTTCATGTGTTAGGTACCTACTCTGTTCCAGGTATGTTTACATGTATTATTTCACTGTAGCCTCATGCCAGCTCTATGGGGTAGAAGCTATTGTTCTGTATAATAATACCTCCGAGCAGTTCTGCACTCAAAATGATAGCTACCACACACAATATTAGCTAACATTTATTGCACCTCTTGTTTATGCAGCCACTGTTCTGAGCACCTGATGTTTCTAATAATCTTTTTTAAAATATTTTATTTATTTCTTTTTAGAGAGAAGGGAAGGGAGGGAGAAAGAGGCAGAGAAACATCCATATGTGGTTGCTTCGCACGCGGCCCCCAGTGGGGACCTGGCCTGCAACCCAGGTGTGTGTCCTGACTGGGAATTGAACCCATGATCCCTTGCTTTGCAGTCCGGTGCTCAGTCCACTGAGCCACACTAGCCAGGGCTGTTTTTAATAATCTTCACCGCGCAGCTGAGGCAGTGGAGGTTCATGTAGCGTCCAAGGTCTGGTCAGGACCGCATAGCTAGGGAGTGGAGGAGCTGGCTTGGGACTTGAGCCCAGACAAGGGCCTGGTTCTTGCCTCTGGGATTCTCTCCTTACCTCTTGCATCTCCTCACTGACTGCCCATTAGGAGGTTGGGTGCGGGCATGTCTCTGCAGTAGATGAGCTAGGTCAGAGACGAAGGTGGGGGAGGCCAGGGCTTCTGCATCCATAAACGCTCCTGCTCAGAATGGCCTCTTACTGAGAATGAGGACCCCAGCTGGGCTGCTGCACTCTCTCCCTCCACGTGGCCCAGGCCTTTGGGGGCACTGTCAGCAAGGGCGCAGCCCCCTGTCTGGGCAGAGTGGTGGCTGTTCTCACTCTCATCCCTCTAGTTACTGGTGCTCAAAAAAATCCGAGGGGAGTCTGCCAGAACTGTCTCTTAGGTGGACTGCACCATCAGCTTTTTCAAGTGGACCATGGTTTTGGGGGTCGGTGCTACTGTTCTTTGGGAGGAGCAGCCGCCCCGTCTGGGCTGCGGCTGCTTCCGCTTGGTCTGCAAGGCCGCATTCTTCTTTGGCCTTGGTTCCAGGCTCCTCAGGAACAACGGTCCATGTCCTTGTGGCACTTGCATCCACTTCCTGCCTGACGGTCCTGCTCTGACCTGGAAGCTTTAGGGTTAGAGTTCGGTTCATCTTTCTTGAGTTCTCATCGTGTTCCCACAGACGGGGCTCGTTACCACCTTGTCCCCTCCCCCGTCGCTGCCACTGTGTTCTCATAGGAGAGCCGAGTACCCAAGGCCCAGGAGCTGACACTGGACTGGGGGAAGCATGACTGGTTACGGAAGGCCACCTGGGCCCGGCCCCGTGGCAGGGAGGGAGTTGGAGCCTCTAGGCCTGTGTGTGTCCCTCCGCAGTCCAGTCCCTAATCTCGCTCTTCAGAGGTAACCATTGTTAACCGTGTTTTTCTCTGTGTTTGTGTGTATAGCCAGAAATTATGGATACACACCCCCCCATGGCCAAAGGGAAGTAAAATATGGGTGTTAAAAACACAATCTCTGGCCTTCACTGGTGTAAGTTCAGTGGCTTGGGCATTGCCCTGCGAAGCAAAAGGTTGCTGGCTCGATTCCTGGTCAGGGCGCGCATGTGGGTTGTGGGCCAGGTCCCCATTAGGGGTGCCTATCAGAGGCAACTGATCAATATTTCTCTTCCTATCCTCCTCCCTCCCTTCCCCTCTCTCTAAAAATAAAGAAATAAAACCTTTTTAAAAACCTCTGGAACTAGACTGCCTGCATTCAAATCCCAGCTGTACCACTTACTATCTGTGGGACATTAGCAAGTTACGTATCCTTTCTGAGTCCCATTTTCTTCATTTGTAAAATGGGCATATTCAAGTGTAATAATTAAGATAGTGTAGGGTACTAGGCAGGCTGTGATCACAGGTCACAGGTATACCCTGAAATCTCTGTGGCTTAACCCAGCACATGTTTCCTTCTTGTTCAGTTTAAACATCCGGCACAGGTTGGTGTGAATCTCTGCTCCTTGATGTTCAGGTTGATGGAGTTCCCAATAAATGTGATGCTGTAAATGTGGCTTTGGAGATTTACACAGCAAGGGGAGGTAAAAGAATGGAAAACTCAGATGCCCCTCCAAGCAAAAGCGATAGGTAAACGAGTTGTAGCCTTACTTTGTACTTCCTTGATTATTAGTCAGGTTTAGCATCTTTTCATATATTTTTTAGCAATTAGTATTGCCTTTTCTTTTAGCTGCCCATTCATGGCCTTTGCCTGTTTCTCTACTGAACTTGGGTTTCCTCTTTTTTTTAATTAAAATATTTTATTAATTGATTTAGAGAGGGAGGAAGGTAGCAAGAAAGAGAGAGAGAAACATTGATCAGTTGCCTCTCATGTGCCCTGACCTAGGACTAAACCAGGAACACAGGCATGTGTCCTGTGGAACCAGTGACATTTTGCTTTGCAGATGACGCCCAACCAAGTGAGCTACACCAGGGCTTGAGTTAATTTCTTTTATAGCTTTTGAAAAAATGATTGTATTTATTTTTAGAGAGGGGAAGGGAGGGAGAAACAGAGGGAGAGGAACATCAATTTTTGAGAGAAACATCGACTGGCCACCTCTCGCATGCTGCCAATCTCCAACTGGGACCTGACCCGTAACCAAGGCATGTGCCCTGACCGGGAATCAAAACTGGCAACCCATTGGTTTGCACGCTGGCACTCAGTCCAGTGAGCCATACCAGTGAAGGCTTTCTACTCACTTTCCCCACTTGTTTTAATTATTAAAGATTTTATTTATTTAGAGAGAGGGGAAAGGAGGGAGAAAGAAAGGGAGAGAAACATGATATGCAAGAGAAACAGTGATTGGCTGCCTCTTGCACGCCCCCAGCTGGGGACCTGGCCCACAACCCAGGCATGTGCTCTGACTGGGACCCGAACCAGCAACCTTTCAGTCTGTAGGCCAGCGCTCAACCCATTGAGCCACACTAGCCAGGGCTTGAGTTTACTCTTGAGGGACAAATAAGAAATAAGTGAAGAAGGAAGAGTGTTCAAGGCAGAGACTGGGCAACACTTGACAGGCTAGGGTGAGGGGAGACCATGAAGCATTTGGGGAGCTGCCAGTGGTTAAGTGGAATGAGAGGATGAGAGGCAAAGAATTGATGGTCCATGCATATTGAAGGAATGAGTGAATGAATGAATGAAGCGGAGAGACAAAGAGGAGACTGGAGAAGCAGGCAGGATACAGATCATACAGGCATTGTAACTCATGGGAAAGTAGAGCCGTGATGAGGTATGGCACAGGGCAGTAGCGTCAGATTCATGTTTTTGAGAAATGACTCTCTGTGTAGCCAAGTGCTGGCATGAGAAAGCTGTTGCAATAACCCAGGTGAGAGGTGGTGGTGATTTGGGCCAGACCAGTAGTAACCAGGACGGAGAGAAGAGGAGAGATTCAGTGAACTGGAGTAGTGTTAGTAAGACTTGATGCAACACAAGATATGGAAAAAAAGCAGGAGGCAAGACTGAGGTCCACGTCCCAGTGTGAGCTGGCAGAGGGGCCAGGGGAGCAGAGAAGGGTAAAGAAGGACAGTAGCCGAAAGGGGGATGAGTATGCGGAGGAACTGTCCCAGAGGACTTTTTATTTGAGTTTTCACTTCACATGTACAGAGGGCAGTGCAGAGTGGGCGAGAGCGCTGTCGGCCTGGGTCCCACGTGTGTGGGTCTCCAGCGCTCGCCCCTCCCTCACTAGCTCACACGGGGCAGGTGGGGCCTGCCCATAGTGCCTTGGAGCCTTGCCAGCCCTTCCCCCAGGGGTCTCTGGAATTGTCTCCATTTGGACCGTAGAGGCCTTAAGTGAAGACTCTGACCGTAAGTCTGGGAGAAAGATAAGGGGGATACTGGTCTTGTAATTCCCAGTTGGCACATGAGGAAACCAAAATTCTGTGACTTGCCTGTGATCGTACTCATGGTAGGTGGCAGATCTCTAATTTCATCTCATCGCACGGTACTGTGTCTGAGGTCATACTCCCTCACGAGATGTCCCCAACACGGTATGGGGGCAAACAAAACCTAAGGGAAATAGGGTGGTGTCCTCTCGACTAGACCCATGCATCCCTTTATTTTTTGAAAAAGTCAAATAGTTTTTAAAAAAGATCTTATTTATTTATTTTTAGAGAGAGGGGACGGGAGGCAGGAAGGAGAGAAACATCTATGTGTGGTTGCCTCTCATACATCCCATACTGGGGACCTGGCCTGCAACCCAGGCATGTGCCCTGACTGGGCATCGAACCGGTGACCTTTTGGTCTGGGGGGCGATGCCCAACTCACTGAGCCACACCAGTCGGGACAAAAGGTAAATAGTTTTAAAATGAATATATAAGAAGCCTAAACTGTGGGCTTTCCTCTTTCCTTAGATCTGTTTCCCAGAGGCAGCCATTTTCAACTTTGTTAGCTCTTTTTCTCAGGAATTTACATGTATACATTTTACTCTTTAAAACTTAAACACGGACTACTTTCTGATTGAACAATTGTAGATGCTTTGACTTCCCAGTATGAAGACGAGAATTTAGCCACATCCACGGTCAGTAAATTCTCCCCAGGATGTTATAGCACAGGTTTTAGTTAAATGCCCGGCTAGGACATATTATCCACAATTGAGCTGTTTAGTGCACTAAGATTACTTCTCTTTCTTGTGCAACTTCTTCCCCTCCTCTCCCCGGAATTCACAATTGCCTCATTTAAAATTTCTGTAGCTATCTGTCAGAGCTGTTTTAGTAACGACTACTCCATATTTTACATGGACGTGTCCCTCTCTCAGTTTGTACAAACTCATCAGGAATCTCTAAGCCCCGCCCTCCTCCTGCCCCTCTTCATTGCCTTGGGGACGTGGCTGTGGGGGTCCAGCCTCCTCCTGTCACAGTCTGGAGGCACCATGGACGCACAGTTCAGGCAGGTGACTCAGGCTCTGCGACTATCGCCAATACTTGCTTGACCTTGAGAATGAATGTCTCCCTTCAGTGTTGCACCCTTGGGTGCCTTGCTTGCCTCGCAGTAGTCCCAGCCGTGTTCATTTGATTAAGAATTGGGCTGCATATGCAATATCTTAAGTGTGTCTGGTGCAAGTCTCTGAGCCTACAGTTTCTCTTGTTCGGTTTTGCAGACAGTAGTCTTTCCATTGTCCAGTTGTGTGGCAGAGGGATCCTGGGGTTCTAACTGCTTCTGTGATAGGCTTTCAATTAAGCCCTGTGCCTCATGCCTGCTTTTTGGGGCACCCGGTGGCTCCCGATTCTGAGTCTTTCCCAGGTTTTCCAGTGCACGCAGCTTTGCTTGCTCTTGTGGGCATTGCCTTTGCAAAGGTTTCAGGCTGCTTTGTACTAAGTTGGTCACTCCCTCCTCCGTCCACTTTTCAGGGTGCAAACGTTTTGCTGATACCTTAAGCCACCACTGGCAGGCATCTGTCCAGTTCTCTTTCTCTTGTGGACCTATATGTTTTAAACATTTCTGTAGTAATTTTCATGAGGCTCCAGCGAGGAGTCAAGATAAAGACTTGTGTTCAATCTGTCATGTTGCATTAGAAGTCTCTTCTGTTTTGTCTCACCTTTATTTTGACTCCTTTGTTTTTCCTCAGTCTTAGTGGCAGCTGTTTCAAAACCTAGCCCTGGAGTATTTCTGAGTGAGGCTCCCTAGGAGTCTGCATGAAGTCTGTCCTAACTGCTCTAACGTATAGCATTCTAATCTTTTGGGAGCTTAACACACCCCCAAACCTGATTCTACCCCAGCTTGCATCCATCTTTCTTTGTTGTTTGCCATCGTGTGCGCTCCCAACCGGGCTGAAGGTGGGTCTTCTCTTTCTCCGGTATCCCCCCAAACTGATGCTTCACAGGCTGGTGGGCAGGAAAGTGGTACTTGGAGGAAAACTGTTCCCAGCTCTGTCTTTCCAGGCACCCCAGCCTCTGGTGGCCAGGTCAGCATGTGCCACCACTGGCTCCTGGCCATTGAATGCACTGCAGAGCGGGGCTTGGGAAGGGTGGGGTGGTGGTGGAAGGCTTTTGGCATGCAGCACAGCCGGAGAAGGAAACACCGTGCTTTCTAGACCCAAAACAGGTTTCCGAGGCCAGAGGTGGGGGCTGGGGACGTGGGTGCACAGGCCATGCCAGGGTGCGGGAGTGAAAGTGCTGTGCTAGTCTGGTCAAAGGTGTGTGCGATCAGGGTGCGCAGAGCCCCGCAGGGAGGGCAGGTATGAGGGACTGTTCACAACCTGCCTGTTAACTCTGGGCTGGGCATCCTCAGCGTTTGCCGTAATCTTTGTCAACATCTACCTGATGGTGTTCACGCGGTACTGGCCTGTTCCTGTGCTGTTGCTCATGTGGCTGGCTTTTGACTGGAAGACCCCTGAGCGAGGTAAGGGCCCTGCTGGGGCTATGCCGGCACTGGACACGGGTTCTTTCCTCTTCCTATGGTCCCGAGGGGCTTTAGCCAGTTTCCAAGCAGCCTCAGCCTGTCCCTGCCTAGGCTATAGAAGCCAAGGGCAGGGTTCCTTTCAAGGGGCTGCAAAGCCCAGGTCAGAACTGGAGTGGGTTAGGGGCAGGGCAGCTAGCGCAGAAAATTGCAATAAAGAATTTCATTTGTCTCCTAAAAGGGAGGGAGCCCCTCACTATAAGGAAGCCCTTCTCCCCCTGATCCCAAGTAGAAAGCTAGGGTGCCCTGAGATGGCTGTGACTTTCCATAATCTGTTCCAGTTGTCACTTAAGAGGCCAGGAGGCAGCAGGTGGTGAGAGTACCTTGGTCTCTGAAGGAGATGGCGGGGGTGGGCACAGCTTGGCTGTATGGGCGCTGCTTTTAGGTGGCCGCCGGTTTCTCTGGATGAGGCGCTGTCACCTGTGGAAAGAATTCGCTGATTATTTCCCACTCAGGGTGAGCAGCCCCACAACCCCCCTTGGACTCCAGGCCCGGCCCAAATTCCGGTACCAGTGGGTGGACCGGGGTAGGGGTCGGGAGACGGCGTTCTCACAGAGGCCCGTGGGAATGGTGACCCCTGGCGTGCTGTGTTACCCCAGCCTGCAGCCCTTCCCCTTCCAGGTCTCTGGCCAGGAGCTCTCTTCTCTTCCCTGGCCATTCCCCTCCTGACAGCTCTTTCCTCCACAGCTTTTGAAGACTCATGACCTCTCCCCCAACCACAACTACATCCTCGCCTACCACCCTCATGGGCTCCTGTGCCATTCAGTCTTCGGCAGCCTTGCCACAGAGGGCGTGGGCTTCTCCAAAATCTTTCCTGGCATCACCTGTTATGTGCTCACACTGGGAATCATGTTCTGGGTGCCTGTGATCAGAGACTATATAATGTCTGTAGGTGAGTGGGCTCCTAGGACATAAACACAAAAGAAAACCAGCTCCTGCTCAGACCGGTGTGTTGGAGTGCACTGAGCACTGGCCTGTGAACCAAAAGGTCGCAGGTTTGATGCCCAGTCAGGGCACAGGCCTGGGTTGTGGGCCAGGTCCCCAGTGGGGGGCATGGGAGAGGCAAGTGCACACTGATGTTCCTCTCCTTTTCCTCCCTTCCTTGTCTTCTCTCTAATAAATAAATAAATACCCTTCAAAAAGGTTCCCTGAGGAAGGAGGGCTTGGGGAATGGGCGAGAGGAAGGCCAACTCTGACCCCCATCAGGTCTTCAGAAGCTGCCCCAGGCTCGCCTGCCTGAGATGAAGCTCTCTCTTCCTCTGAAGAGGCCAAGAGGGAAGCTAGGAGGTTTGGGAAACAGTCCATGACCTCCTGACTTTTTCTGTCTCTCAGGATCATGCTCTGTGAGTAGTGCCTCCATAGACTACCTGCTGACCCAAAAGGGCACGGGCAACATGCTCGTCACGGTAGTCGGTGGCCTGGCTGAGTGCAAGTACAGCTTTCCGGGATCCACTACCCTGTTCTTGAAGAACCGGACTGGGTTCATACGCAAGGCCCTCCAGCACGGGTAAGGGATGTTCTGGTCAAACCAGGGACAGCTGTCCCAAAAGCCCAGCAGGCTTTTGAAGGAATGTTGGGGAAATTACATCTAAATGGAGGGGAAGCTCCTTCTGCATCATAGAGCCCAAGCCAGGTCCTGGAGGCATTTCTGCTTAAAGGCTAGAGGGCCAGTCCTGAGCCTGGTGCCTCTCACGGCAGCCTGATGTCCTCTGAGCCCGTCCCTCTGTGAAACCTGACCGGCTGCAACCCCATCTCAGAGGGCGCCACAATTGCCGTGTGGGTCCAAAGGAAGAAAGCATTACTGAAGTGTTCCTTAAGTCTTATCTTTCTGGGTTTCAGACCTGTGGGGTTCACAGGAAGGTGGGGACTTGCTTCCTTGGCCCCCACAGGAATCCTGGGGTAGACCATGGGGCCCTCACACATGGTCCCGAACTAGGCCCAGCTGAGATAGGGGCCATGGAGTCTATAGGCAGAGCCAGGCACCACTTGGCGGTTTAGCACGTGGGGCTTGGAGCAGGGTCCCTACCATTCTGGCCATCCAAAGACATGCTTTCCCTCCACAGGGTGGCGGTAATCCCTTCCTACGCCTTTGGGGAGGTAGATCTGTACAATCAGCACATTTTCACTCCCGGAGGCTTGGTTAGCCGCTTCCAGGAGTGGTCCCGGAAAGTAACACACATTTACCCTACTGCTTCGTATGGGTGCGGCCTCACTAAGAACTCCTGGGGCTTCCTGCCACATTCTCGGCCGGTAACCACCGTTGGTGAGTGGGCCCTTCTGCTGGCAGCCTCGTCTAGGACCCGGATCCAGTTCTGAGGTTGAGCCTCGGCTTTGGCTGTGTCAGGGCATGGGGAGGCTGCCCAGGATGGCGGTGTCAGGGCGGTGAGGATGGCGGTAAGCTGGGCTGGAGGGTTGAGAAACATTCTGAGGAGTGAGCTGTTCTGATGCTTCTCTCGTCTTTCTGTGTCTTCCTTGGCAGTCGGGGAGCCTCTGCCAATGCCCAAGATTGAGAATCCGAGCCAGGAAGTGGTGCACAAGTACCACACGCTCTATTTGGAAGCTCTACGGAAACTGTTTGACCAGCACAAGACCCAGTATGGCTTCTCAGAGACTCAGAAGCTGGTGATAGCTTGACCGACATCCCCAGCTGCCTCTCAGCCTATGGGGCTCCTGCTCCTGATCTGGTCAGTCCTCCATGTGAGGGAGCGGCAGTCCATTCGGCTGTTTTCTGAATCCCAATTCCTCCTCCATTTCTCTCCTCCTTCCAGTTTCTTCTCTGCCTTTTCCTTGGGGCTACAGAGGACATGGCCTCAAGGGGCAGGGAAGGGCCTGGGGAGAGGTGTCAGACCTTCAGGTTCCCTCACACATGGCCACTCATTGGCACTGGGAAAAATAATGAGCAAAATAAAAAGCCCATCTTATGAGACCACTTTGTGCTCTAACTAGTATATTTGAGGGTCTGGGATCCCCTGACATCTTTCTTTCTCTAGCATCTCTGTCTTCTGGTGTTGAGACTCCAGCAGGGCTGGGTGCCTTGCGATCCAGTGGGCTTTGAGCGCAGACTTCACCCCCTTGAAGCCATGTGTCTTGGAGCAGTCAGTCACCTGTGAGCCTCAGTCTCCTCACCT
Source organism: Pteronotus mesoamericanus (assembly GCF_021234165.1). Taxonomy (NCBI): domain Eukaryota; kingdom Metazoa; phylum Chordata; class Mammalia; order Chiroptera; family Mormoopidae; genus Pteronotus; species Pteronotus mesoamericanus. The sequence goes on along the minus strand of NW_026555108.1, from coordinate 4,324,226 downwards.
GGAAAATGGGAGTAATGATCCCTCCTCTGCATACCTCCAAGGCTACTGGGAAGATCACATGATAGTGAATGTGACTGAACTTTGTGAATGGAGAGAGCTACACAAAATGACTCTTCTGCAACCATTTTGCCCATTTCCTGACCCTGAGCCAAAAAAACCCACAAACAAACCTAAATTTGGCACCTGAATGTTTAAAAGACAGTGTGCAGGGTAGCATCTTGTCAGAAGTCCTTTGAAAATTTAAGTAATCGATACCCTCTACTACCGCCGGTCCACACTCGGTTTCTGTCTCATAATGCTCTTAACAGGATGGCTCGAGCCCAAGTGTAGTCTCCTCTCCCCCAGCAACTTGCTTACCCTTGCCTGGCTCTCTGACTCCGCCCTTTGTGACAGTCAGCCATCTTGCTTAAGGTGGAAGTGAGGTCCCTGGCTTCTGGCCAGCGTGAAGCTCTCCTGGGTGGTGAGTCTTCCAGACTCTAGGCCCAATGATTGTTGGCAATGGCAGCTTACTGTTTGACCCATGGACCCCTGTTCCATTCCTGGTGGGTGAATGCCATTCGGTCTTCATGATTTACCAGCATCGACATGTCGGTTGGGTGTAGAAGACCGTCCTGTGTATTTCCCAGTGTGATTTGCTGCCCCCGCCCCGGGTGCCTACCTCAGGTGATCATCTGTACACAATGGGGCAAAGGAATGCTTCTGCTTCTCTGTCTCAATTCCCAGGGCCCAAGATGACATTTCCCCCGAACCCCCATAGGGTGTTTTTAATCTCCAGGCTTCCCATGTGTGGATTCCTTAAAAAAGACAAAGAAAGAAACAAACAAAAGTATTTCCTCCCTAAACTATCCAGACGACCCGCCTTTGCACACCTGGGCACTGATTTGTGGCAGGTTGCTGTGTGCACACTGCTGCTGAAGTGTCACGTTCTGTGCCTACACAGTAGGGTAAAGGCTTCTGGGGTTGTGAAAAGCTAGGTGTCCTTGAGCTGCTGCCTGGTCTGTCTTCTGTGGGCTTCTTGCTTGTTTTAGCCGCCCTAGAGCTTGTCGTGCACAGAGCTTAGGGCCAAGTGGTGGAGGGGGAGAAGTATGCTGGGCTGGGTGGGAGTCAGGCCAGGCCGACACACTCGATCAGGGGTCTCCAACCCCTGGGCCATGGGCCGGTACCGGTCTGTGGCCTGTTAGGAACCAGGCTGCACAACAGGAGGCAAGCAGTGGGTGACGGAGTGAAGCTTTATCCTGCTCTCCATCACGTCAGCCTTCCAGCCTGAGTGCCATGCCCCCTACCAGGTCCGGAGGCAAAACTGTCTTCCACGAATCTGGTCCCTGATGCCAAAAAGGTCGGGGAACGCTGCATTAGATGATGTTGAATGTGACTGAACGTCAGACATTGGACAACTACACAGAATTACTGTCCCGCCAAATGTTTTTGCCCCCACTTCTTATCTCTGACCAAACAATGCCCTATATTTCACGTCTCCATGTTTAACCATAAATTTACAGTGTAGGATCTGGTCAACAGTTCTTGGAAAGTCTAAAAAATCCTTTCTGGTTGGGTGCGCTACTTAAACTCTGAACATAGATCTTGTCTGTGAGACTGGCGGACGTCATGGGGAGCTGGGGGGTGCTCCAGGCTGTGTCTGCTTGAAAACCAGGTTTCTTTTCAACACCTCTAGCGCACCGGACATGCAGTTACAGAAGGTTTAGGGGGATGGGGATGGGGGAATGTGGTCTGCGGTGCCAAGAGGTGATATATTCTGACAGGAGATTGGGCCTCCTTTCCTTCGCTGTCCCCCTGATGTGGAGGCCTCAGTATGTTCCCACCAGCACCCTTATGGCAGCAGATGCAAAGCAGCACCTAGCAGGTAGGAAGTGCTCAATCCAATTTCAAAAATGGAGGTGGGGGGAAAGCTTTATTTGCAAAGAATAAACCATTAATTTACACAAACTTACATCCCGGTTTATATACATTATGTATAGCTTATATACACAGTATCTCACACTGGATGCATCCCCCAAAGCAGCACTGGGCCTGCTCCAGGCCACTCTCACCACAGAGCCCACCCCCCACCCCAGCTGGAAGCTTTTTAAATAAATGACACACTCCCTTTGGAGAGAGCCCTGATTTAAAAAAAAATCCGGCCCTTTTTTTGTGCTCATGCTGCCTAGGGGAGCATCCGGGCAGGAACGGGCCTGGGACAGTCTCAGAACTTTCTGGTGTTAGGCTGGTGCAGAATCTTCCAGTCCAGAGGCCAGAGCTGGGAGAGTGCCTTGGGGAAGAGCTCTGACGAAGGCTGAGCTGTCCCCACTGCCTGGCCAGGCTCTTGAAAGGGGGTGGGAGAAAAGGGGGTGCTGAGTGGGACAGGGACACTCTGGCCCTTCCCTCTGCTGAGCCTGCCAGTTGCGACTCCTTTGCCTTGGGCGGGTCGCCTTTTCTGTCTGGGCCTCAGTTTCCACAGGAGTAACGTGGGGGCAGAATGTAGGTTGGACCTAGCTTTAAATTTCTCCGAAGTGGATTGATATCTACCAGAAGTTCCGAAAAGCACATGTCCTCACATGTGGATTTAAGTCTTTTGCACCTCCAGGGTTCCTAGTCCTTTCTTGCTCAGCAGAAGAAATTTGGCTCAAGATGGATGAAGGAAGGGGCAAAGAAGGCCAAGGCAGTATTTCCCCAAGGAACCCATAACCGAGCAGCCCTGACCGCTGGCTTTGGTGCCAGCCTTGGCGGATGAAGCCCAAGCAGGCAAGGGCTCCTGCCATGTAATTCTCCTTCAAAGCTGTTGCCTGCCTGCACAAGCATCCTTGTCCCATTGTCCATGCTAGACTTTGCCTTCCTGTAAACCCCCATGGGCAGAATTCCAAATGGTCTATGTCCATATTCTCTTATTAAATTGCCTCACTACTTTGCCAATTAACTTCACTGCAACAGGGCTCCCCAGCTACCTATTGCTTCCCTCATCACGCCCCTCCCTCTAGGGCTCCTTATGAATCACAAGTTTGTGTGGAACCCTACCTCCCATATACTCCCCCGCCATATCCGGAGAATAGGAGAGGTGTCCGAATGCTGATTAGGATAATAGCTTTTTAGCTTTCAGACCAGCCCTCACGTTTCCCTCCATCCCTGAGAGATCCTGGCAGTACAGTTCTCTGTGGTGCAGTGGAAAGAGGTAGGGAGTCCCTCAGTAGCTGTGGGAAGTGGCCAGTTCCTGTAACCTATCTGTAGTGTCACCAAAGAAGCCCCCCTTGCTTGTATGTCATGCTTGGTTCATGGCTCGGTGAAAGGTACAAGGCTGATGGCTGCCGCCCACAGAAACAGCCTCCTCTTTTGCCAGAGCCTCTGGCAGCCAGAATAGGCATCGCCATCAGGGAATGAAAAGGGGACTCTGGCTTTCTCGTTTGAACCCACGAGGATTCAGGTTAGCATTTTTATCGGTTCTCTCAGGACCCCAAATTCAACACGAAGCTCTGGCTCAGTGGGATTATTTCAGAGTCAGCCCTGGCGGAATGAAACCCCAGCCCGGTGAGTTCAGCTGGGTGAGATTCTTATCGCAGTCCTTAACCTCTCTGGGTTTCATCTAAACACTAGGATTTGTGATTTGATCAAAGGAGATGGCAAGAAAGTACCTTCCCAGTTTTAAGGAGAAATTCTCATCTGTCCCTGCTACAACAGGACCGTGTAAGGCACTCTGTAGGAGCCGGGGCTGGGGACACGCCTCAGGTTTGCCTCCCCTGGGGGTTTGCAGGGCTGCTATTAAGCAACCAGGCAGCGCTGTCGCTTAGAAAGACAAGGCACAGCTGAGAAACAAGTACATGACGTTCTGGGTCAATTTCAGCTGCCCAAAGGAGCTCGCTCCCCATCTCCTCAAAAGGAAACCTATTGCAGGCACAGGAGTAGCAGAGCATCCAAGGCCCGCCCTCCCAGCTTGGGGCTGAACCCGGCACCCGGGCGCCAGGCTGGGCCCAGGCAGCTAGAAATAAGGCGCTAGCGTGGCCCCACCAAATGGCCTGGGGGGACATTCAGGTAAGCGGCAACTACAGGGCAGAGCCCTGCTCCAATGCCTAGATGCCAGCTTCTTCGGAGCCTGGATTCAGGGGGGCGGCCCCGAAATCCGTGCTGAGGCTGCTCTGCTGTGGCTTTCTGAAGCCAGAGCAACAAAGCCTGGGTTAGCAGGGCACTAGCTGCCGTCCTTGCAGATAGGGCCTGGGCTAATGACCACTTGGCTTGCAGCAAAGTTGAAAAAAAAAATAAAAAGCCCATCCTATCTGCCTTGCTGATGCCCAGGGGCAGGTTAGGAGTGGGGAGTTTTAATCAGCTATTAAAGCAGCTGCCTAAATACTGACATTTGAAGGGATTTCTGGAGATTGTGCAGTGCAACCCTTTGCTCCCAGACACAACCTCGACTAGATGAATATTTGTGTTGCTTAATAACTGGAAGATTTTCTTTGCGCCCTGGTACTCTAGAGAGTATCCCAGACCCTCTAGGACTAGGACATAAGCATAGGTCCCAGGTTAGGTGCCTGTCTCAGACAGAGGTAGGCCCTGTGGAGGAAGACACGGGCGGTCTAGCCAGGCTGGGAAGGAGTGGGTGTGGGGGCCACTGGGAAGGGACCCAGGGCGTTTTCTGGGCCTGAAGCACAGCTGTAAACAAAGTGAAAGACAGGTGGCCCCGAGTCTGGCTCCAGGTTCTTCTGCAGGCAACTTTGTGGCCATTCCCTGCACTCGCTCCAAGGAGGAGCACACCTCCTGTCCCCAAAGCCTGGCAAGCTGCTGTGACCTGGCTCTTGGCCTAAGCGGCAAGAGCCCTCTGAAGCCTCCGGCTGGCTGCAGCGCACCGCAGCAGGGACGCTTCCCCTGCCCGGGTCTCCGGCCTGGCGGCAGGTTTCCCCCTTGGTCTCTGCCACAAGCACCAGCCTTTCCCCTCCTTAGGCTCCAACAGTCCCCTCTGGCCCCGCCCCTACCCCAGAGAGGAGCAGCAGCCCCCTTGGGGTTGGAAGTTTACCCCCACAGTCCGGAGCACACCTCTGCTTTCTCTCGCCTGCTGTCCTGGACACTCACTTTAGTGCAACAAACGATAACTGACAATAAGGACCTTGAGGTTGAAGAGTCCATGCCGTGAGGCAGTCCACATGGAGGCAAGGAAGACAGTTCTGCTTCATGTAAACCCTGGGGCTCCATCAACTGTCCTGTTAGCTCAAGGTCGTTCTGGCAAGGCAAGCAGGCCCTGCCATGCCGGAGTCACTGGGGAATAAATAGCAGTGGGGCATTTCTCTCTGTAGCTGCGACGCCCATATGCCTCACTCCACAGCAGCACTTAGAGGTTCTGGGGTGGGGGAGGGGGGAGGTCCTGGCTCCCAAACCTGGGGCAGGGGCACAGGCAGGGGCAAAACAGGGGGGAATCTAGGACGCAGGGGCCTCTCCCAGCCTGATGGCCCCGAAGAAGGTGGTGTGCTTGCTCATGTTGATGGAGATGTCGGCGTGCACCATCTTCACGGCGATCTTCTGCCGGGCTTTCAGGAGGCAGACGCCCGCGGTGTAGCAGGTGTTGTAGTTGGTCTTGCCCGTCTCAATGCTGCGGGTGCACTGCAGAAAGGGCTTCTCGTCCACCACCACCTCGTAGCTGGCAAAATCAGTGAAGTTGATGTAGTACACCTGGGTGGGAGGCAACGAGAAGGGATTGGAGGAGAGAGGAAAGAGGGTTGGGCCCTCCCCTGTCATGAGTGGGCGGGGACCTTCTCAGATGAGCTGCCCCTACCCCTTGGGATAGGGCTGTGCCACTTGAAGGCATGCTAGGTAGCTGACAGGAAAGGCGGAGCGGCAGGCTCAGACTCTGTCCTTCCCCCACCCTACCGCGGGGCTCAGGTGGCCGGGCAAATCTTTCTTTCAGCAGCACACCAGCTGTAAACTCTGAGGGCAAGAAGCATGCCTTACTGGCCTCTCACCCCCTGCCGGGCACGAAGCCCCACGCTGTGTGTGTGCACACACGGGGTGAGTGGGGGGGCTCAGTCAGCGCTGCAGACACACATGAATACAAACTACCTTCCAGCTTCCAGCTCCAAGGACGATTTGAGGATAAAGTTAGAAGCCACTGAGCTCTCAAACGGGACACTGACAACTTGACCTTTCGCAGCCCAGAAGTGCCCGCCCACCCTCTCATCCTCACAGGTCCCTTAGCCCCCTCTTCTGATGACTGAGGAAACAGATGCAGAGAGGCGGAGAGCTCTCCGCCACAAATGAGATGAGAAATTTGGAAAGGCAAAAACCCAGGCCTCTAACTTTACTTTGTGGCTGGAAGACAGTGTGAACCTGTGTTCAAGGGCCTGGATTTTCCCAGTTTGCACGGTGTCCAAAAGCTGAGGCGACTCCCAATTCTCTCCTAGGTCCGGAAAGTTACTTCGTGTATCCTTCACTAGCAAGCTTTGATCCCCGTCCCCCGCCAACGCCAAATGGAGCTCAGGACAAATGCCCCATAAGGCATTGCGGTTACACCCAAGTGCCGCCTCGGGGTTGGGGCCCTCACCTGTCCCCCTAACTCACTTTATCAAACACTGCTCCCTCCACGGGTTTTTCCAGAGGGAGCAGTGTATTCAGGTACCACCCAGCATCTTGGTCAGCACCCAATCTGTGGCAGAGCGCTTGGTGAACCGAGCAAATGCTTGTTAACCCACCTTCTCTGGCCACTCCCCTGGAAGGCCCTTCTGCCCGCTCCACAGTCCCTCTGCCCACCTGCCTGCCCGCTGCCCACCCCACAGAAGCCCCAGCCTCGGGGCTCCTCTACCTCTAGCTCTGAGGAGCCACCTGGTGGAGGCAACCAGCAGGCGCATGGGAGCAGAGGGGCACCAGCAGACCCGGCAACTGGGCCCAGGAAGGACAAGGGCCAAAACAGGGGGAGAAAAGGGCTGGAATAATGACGGCAGGAAGGAGGCAAGAGTAACAGAGAAACAGGAAGGCAGAGAAACGAATGGGAGAATGCGGCAGGAAAGATAGTCAGAAGTTATTTTTGAGGCAGACAGAAAGTCCACAGGAGCGCTGTTCATTACAAAGCTGGCGGTGTGGGGGGAGGGGGTTCTCACCAGCCCTGGAAGGGCCTTTAAAAGAACGTAAGGCACTGAGACAGAGTTCACGTTTGGTAGCAGAACCAAACAGCTTGGGGGGCAGGGGTGGGGAGGGGCCTCTTTTCAGTCTTTCAAAGGTATCTGGCTGGGAAAAACCCCCCAACAGCCCCCTCTGTGTTTCCTCTTTTCAACTTCCCCCACCCCCACCCCGGGGTGGTACCCCCAGCCCCCTCACCCGCCAAAGCAGGAAGTTAGCCATTGGCTGGTCTTGGCTGGCTCCACAGTGCCCCTATGTGGCCTGCACCGGATCTGCATTCTGGATATAAGAAGAGTTAGGCCTAAGACCGTACTCACTTCTACCTGACTATAGATGAAGTACGTGCCGTCCACCAGTACCTCCAGCTCCCCGCTGCGGGGATGTAGCTTAAACACCTTGGGGTTCATAGTGATGCGAGACCAGTCATTGAGCACTCCACCTGAAAGATCTCAGCATGAGAGAAGGGCAGTCACTCAGTACATGTCAGAATAATATGGGCAACAGAAACAAGAAATCTCAAGCATACACAACCCCCGCCCCAACCCAATGCAACTTGGCAAGCCCAGGAGGCCGAGCTGTAAGAACAGCACTTGGAAGCACAAAGTTTTGTTTGTGAAGCAGCTGCCAGGCTGGCTTCAGGCCCCTGGGGTCTGTCTTCCTCTCTCCTTCGCTGCCCCCTCCCCCTTTCCCCATCTGGAATGGTCTTTAAGCAACATCTCCTGGCTGGAATTCGGGGTGGGCAGTAAGAAGAGAGTGGGCACACTGACCTATTTTCTTTGTTGTCCTGGGGCCTGCACAGGCAAAATTCAGACACTGAGTGGCAGGCTAGCTCTTATTATTCCCCTTTATTTCACCAGCCACAACTCCTAAATCCCTCTATTGTCTTATGGGTCCTTGGATATTCTCCTTGTCTGTAAGAGACTCCTCCACACCCAGTCCTTTCTGGAAAGCCTCCTTGGGCTCCCAGGAAAGCTCTTAGCTCAAGGAATCGTCTCCCTGGAGAACCTTACGGTTCAGAGTGCATCAGACCTCATGGCACCCAGAGAGGGTGACCATCAGTAATAAGGCCCCACAGCGATAATGACAGGGAGGGACGGACTGCCGGCAGTGTCAGAAACAGCCACAGGGAACACAAGGGTGCCTGGGAGCTGAGGTACCCCCAGGCGGCGCTGCTGCCTCTCAGCCCAGCCTGCTCAGGGTGGAGGGGCCATTACGCCGCCCTGGCTGGACACGGGGAACCAGCACGTGAGGGCGGAGGAAGAGTTTCCCTTTCCATCTGGTAGAAAGAGGGGGCTACCTTCCGTGCTGGAAACTGTCCATTCTCCACCCAAGAAAGGACGGTTTGAACATCCATCCTTGGCTAGGCTCAGGAGGCGTGAGGAAACCACCCTTCTGGAAAAGGTGGCCATCACCCCGTGACGAGATAAGTAGGTGGGATAGGAGTTAGGAGGAAATGTCCTGGTCCAGTCCCTTCAAGACTGCTCTGCACGCTGTACCCCCAACCCCATCCCCTCCCGGTGAAGTAAAGATCAGCATAGACTGCTACTGGGGACTGGCCTAGAGGGTTTGGGACTAGGCTTGTGATGTGGTAATTACTAGGAGCAAAATCAGTAGCTTCTGGCACAGAATAAACACTGAGGCCACCCATCCGGAAACCCAAACATGTCCATTTCCTGCCTGTCTCACTCTTCCCTGGACAGATGCTGGTCACGGCTCTCCAGCACAGCCCTGGGGCCCAAGGCACCTAGTCCCGGCAGGACTGCTTGGGCTCTGCTGCCATTCTGCTCGGATGTGTATTTCTGAGGCTATTTATTCAGGCACCCGGGTGGCAGTGCAGCGTGTCGCTGGGCCCAGTCCTTAGAGAGCTTGGCCCAGCCAGTTGAGGACTGGTTGGGCTCTTCCAAGCTGCCCCCATTGCAGCTGGTTTCTGAACCTTCCTTTCCTGTACCCGCACTTACAGCCCTTCCTTTCCCCTCCAAGCTCTGGAAGCATCTGGCATCTTGGCTGGCTTGCTGCTTCCCAAGGCTCCTGGGCGTTCATGCATTTCAGCTTCGTGCACTCTGGGGACTGGACATTATTTCAAAGTACTGCTCTTTAATGGATGTTTGCATCTCTTCGGGAAAGAAAATAATCCTACTCACTCGGGGGAGCACGCACACAGTGCAGTGGAAGGAGGCAGAGAGATGCATTTTTGAATCCCAGCTCCTGAACTCAACTGAAACCTTGGGCCAATTAAATAACCTCTCTGAGCTTTAGTTGCAGTCTCTGTAAGAAGGAGCTAATACCTACCTCACAGGGTTGTTGTGAGGATCAAATAAAATAAAAGGCAAAGAAAGCATGTTGAAAATTCTCAAGGACCATACAACTATAAGGCAGGAGGATTTATGATGGTATTGTCCAATCCCCCAGGGACTCTGTTTCCCCATCTTTTAAAAGCAGGGATTACATTAAATCAGTGTTTCTGAACCTCCTTAAACCCGTTCTCCCTTTCTGTAGACACTAGCGTTGCATATTTCTCGGACAGCCTACCACGCCCCCTGCCTCCCTGTGCAGAGCCGTCAGACCGGAATTTAAATGCATGTAGCTTTCCTATCTCTGATGTGCACTGTGGAAATGTTGATCCAACTCCATATATCCCCTCCGGGTGACTCTTCTCCCAACAATTCCCAGTCCACATGGTGTCTCAAGTCCCTTTCAGCTTACTGAGCGGTGTTTCTAATTGCCATTTGGGTGGTGTAGCAACCCGTCTTGGTACGAGCAATTACCCAAGACAGACAGCAGAGGGCAAAATGGAGTAGAGAATGGGCCCCTAGTGCCCAGGGTGCCTCAGTGGCCTGGGAGGAACTAGGCTGGGTGACGATTTGGAAGCTGGGGGTAAGGAAGACGGGGAAGCTCCCCTTAAGCGAGACAGCCTGCTTGGACTCTTACCATTCTTGACTTGAATTGCTGACCCTTGGCCCTGGAGATGCACCACGGCTGGCTGGGAGGATGAGAAAGACAGAGAAGACTCATGGTGAGAAATGACTGTTCTCTCAGCTACCAGTTTGCGTGTTTCCACCTCTGACTTCCTGTTTCCTTCCGGATTCCGATTTTGACCCTTCTGCCCTGTCTTGGGTATCTAGGGACCACTGTGAGACTGCAGGGTCATATGATTGTGCAGTTCGGCCACTTCCTAGTTCCGTGACCACAGCCCAGTGCAATGCCTCCGAGCCTCATTCCCCTAACTGTAAAATGGGAATTAGAAGACTCTCTGGCCTCCCTCACAGAGATGCCTGAAGATCAAATGAGGTGATGGATACAAAACTGCCTGGGAAGCCATGCAGCGCTGTGCAGCTGTGCAGATTTAAACTGTGGCCAAACAGCTGTAGCGAGGGAGGCTGAGATGAGACAAGGCAGGGCAGCAGAACCTGCCAATAGAGACAGATTAGGAAGCTCAAAGACTAGGGAGGGGCCCTTCAGACCGTTAAGGCAGAAAGAAGCCCAGGCTGGCCTTGGCCTGGAGCTGGTTGGCTGATTGTCAAGGACATACTCTTCAACTTCTAAGCTCCTGATCCCTGGCGGTCTGAGTGCCGACAAGGTGTCTGGGGCGGCTGGGGGACTGGGAGGCCCAGGTGAACAAGGCCTGTCTGGCGGCCCACTTTAGCTGCCTGCCGTGCGTAGATATAGGACCCTTTTTCTCCTGTGCTGTGGGGAGAAGTGGGCCCAGGGAAGACTCAGTTCCCTTAGCTCAAGGCAGGCCCTGGGCAAAGCTTTTCTATACATGGAGATGAGAGGGGACTGTGAGTGAAAAACCTCAGAATCTCCAGGGCAGCCCCACAAAATGAAGCCTCAGCTAATTTCACAGGGAGCGCACTGAGCGCTCTGGGCTGTGGCCGTCCCCCCTCCCCAGGAGGGGAGCAATTCCCAGCCAACCTGGTTTTCTCGAGTTCCAGCTTTATCAGCAGCACCTGCAAAACAGGACAGGGCGATCAGGGGCAAGCCTTTTCTCCTAGCCTTCCTCCTCCCCGAGGCGGCCCCAGGAGGGAGCCATGTGATGGGAGAGTGGGAGGGGACACCCCTTCCATCTCACTTGTCCCTGGCTTGTGACTCCACTGGGCCTGGCACCCAGCAGGGAGAGTGGCCTCTTGCCAATGCTGGCCCAAGGCAAGTCCCACTGAGCGCCCACAGACACAGATGAGAGAGCATCTCTGTCACTGTGTGACCCTGAGACAGCGCTGTTTGCTTCTTTCGACTTTTGCTTTGCTTCGATTGGCTTCCTTTGTAAAGTGCATTGCCATTTAGAAATATTTCGCTTCTTCAATCATCTCCCTCCTCCTCCAGGACATAAACTACATGAGAACAGGGACCACTTATCAATTTATCACTTACACATAGAAAGCGCTCAATTAATATTCCTGGAAAGATTGAATGCAAAAAACAAAATCTCCCAACTCCATTCCTGTGGCCACGGCAATACTGATCAGCCCCATTTGAACTATAAGTCCAAGAATCCGAGTCCTGCTGCAGAATCCTCGGACCCGGATGAGTCAGCGGCAGAGTCCGTTTGTTTAAGACCCTACAGTACAGGAGGGGAGCGGGAGATGGAAATAGCAACTGCCCCAACCTCAGGCAGTCCAAGTTCCGTTAAGTCCAATTAGGCAGCTTGGGATCTGCATCTCTACCTCCTGGATGCCCTTCTGGGCCCAAAGGGAAACAGGCAAAGGGATTAAATGCTATTCGAATGGGCAATGAGATGGGGTGGGGATGTAGTGCAAGGAGCACTGGGTTCTTCCCCAGGACGCCTGCGGTGCCTGGGTTTGCTCCTTCCACAGCTATCGGCGTCTACCTCTATGAGAAGGGCACATTATAGAGTTCATGGGACAAGACTGTTCTAGGGCTGGTACCTTGTCCAGTCCCCAGTGTTCCTCCCCGTTCAGCATCAGCACAGGAGTCAGATGCTGGAAATCAGAGTGGACTGAATCGATCTCCTGCAGGAACTCCAGCGAACCCTCAGGACCTCCGTCTCAGGCTCATAGGAGTTCACAGGCTCACTACATGGTGGCCGAGAGTACAGGGGGTGGGGCTTGTGGTAGATGAGCTGAGGCAGGTCAAGAACAGGTGACCCGTCCTTGACAGGTTGCTATAAACGAAGTTACAGCAAGTAGACGCTATTGGCTTGTTTCTAGTCTTACACTGAGCCAGGAGCCCTGCATTTCTTATTGGACACCATCGCCACCAGCCCCATTTACTATCGCTCTCGGGTTCACCCAGCCCCGCCCTATTACAGTGCTGGTAAAGGAGCCTCGTGGAGGGCGGAGAACCAGGAACTCACCGGAAGGTCCCTGGAGGCCAGGGGGTCCCTGAGGACCAGGAGGACCTGGAGGGCCGGGTGGTCCCATAACAGTTGTTCCTGGAATTCCAGGAATCCCTGGAATCCCTGGGGGTCCCTGGGGTCCTGGAGGTCCTGGGGGTCCTGGGGGACCATTTGGCCCAGGAGGCCCTGCCTTCTTTCCTGAAAGACAAGAATCGGTGTCACGTTTGCAGTTACTGCCTGAGAACATACTGTCAGAACCTCCAGTGCCAGAAAGTCAGCCCTCTGGGAATCCTTGTTGTTAAAGAGGTGAACACCTTCATCACCCCCACCGTCTGCTCTTTCAGGAACAATCATTTCCAGAGTTGGGGCTGAATAGAATAGAAATAAATGGCCCTCAGGATGCTCAGTATAGTGAGGAAAAACAGACACAGTGACCAGAAAGTAGAAGTGCCACATTTGCAGTGGGGAAAAAAGTGCCAAAGAGGTCAGGAAAGGTCAAAAAGGAGGGGACATTTCAGCGGAGTCCAAAGGATCTGAATTGCCAAACCCATAGGCCAGACCTATGGGTCATTTTGTAGAATACTGAGACTTGGGCTATTGTTGGAGAGGCGTTAATGTTTACTTCCCAGTTTGGTGGACTTGACGCAGATGAAAGAGGATGCGAGGGGGACAGTCTGCCCTTAGCAAGCTCAGCTCCAGAGAGGTTTCCAGGAGGAGTCTGAGGTACAGGGACTGGGGGCTTGGGGGAAGTGCTCGCTGGAAATGAGGACTGGGACAGAGTGTGGGAGGTGAGAGGTGCGTGTGTGTGTGTGTGTGTGTGTGTGACAGAGTGTGGGAGGTGAGAGGTGTGTGTGTGTGTGTGTGTGTGACAGTGTGGAAGGTGAGAGGTGTGTGTGTGTGTGTGTGTGTGACAGAGTGTGGGAGGTGAGAGGTGTGTGTGTGTGTGTGTGTGTGACAGTGTGGAAGGTGAGAGGTGTGTGTGTGTGTGTGTGTGTGACAGAGTGTGGGAGGTGAGAGGTGTGTGTGTGTGTGTGTGTGACAGTGTGGAAGGTGAGAGGTGTGTGTGTGTGTGTGTGTGTGTGACAGAGTGTGGGAGGTGAGAGGTGTGTGTGTGTGTGTGTGTGTGTGTGTGACAGAGTGTGGGAGGTGAGAGGTGGGTGGGTGGGGGGTGTGTGTGTGTGTGTGTGTGACAGAGTGTGGGACGTGAGAGGTGGGTGGGTGGGTGTGTGTGTGTTTTGGGGAGACAGAGCCTTGGCCAGGTAACTCGGTTGGAGTGTTGTCCCTTACACCAAAAGGTGGTGGGTTTGATTCCCGGTTGGACCGCATATGGGAAGCAACCAATTTGTTTCTCTCTCACATCGATGTTCCTCTTTCTCTCCCTCCCACTCCCATCCCCTCTCTCTAAAAATCAATAAAAACATCCATGGGTGAGGATTAACAAAAAGAGACAGAGAGAGTGGGAGAGAGGGAAGGACGGAGGGGGGGAGGGAGCGACAGAGAAACAAGGCAATAAGGGGATGTGGAGAGTAGAGAGAGCTGAGGAGGAGGCAGCAGATCTTGCTTCCTCAGCTGTTCTCTCTCAACCCTATCTTTAAAGGTCTCCAGGAAAGGACATTCCACACAGTCCCTTGGCAACATGGTCCAATGTTTATCACCCCTCACTGTTAGGAAGTTTTTCTGTATATTTAACTGAAATCCTTTCTGTGGCAGTTTAAGCTCTTATTCTATTCTTCATGTAGACAGAGAAGAATAGTTACCATCATACATATCATAACCCGCATATTCTCAAAGACATTGTCACCTACCAACCTCCATTTTTATAGGCTAAATAATCGACCTTGCCAGAGTCTTTCCTCAGAGGCCCTGGCGAACATACAATGTTATTGATAGTAATCAAGCCCACCGACTCCTCCCCTTTTCTTCCTCACTACCCTTTCACACCAGTCTCCATCCTCCTATTCCACGATCCAGTCCTTCTAACAGTCCTGCCAGGATGCAGTTATGCACAGAGAGTCCTAACTGTGGTCCGGAACCCGAACCTCCAGCTCCTCCTGTTTCATCCTCTGCTCTGTGCAGCTCAATTCACAGATCGCAGATGGGCGTCTCCTTCCTCCCTCCACCACTTTCTGACAATTTCATGCAAGTTTCAGGAATGGAAGTGTTTTATCAGACACCACCATGGTTTCTCCACCTGTGGTACTTTCTTAGTTTGAAACAGAACCCTCTCAAGTCTCACTTAACGCCTTACTGACTCCAATTCCCTGCTCCCCAGATCCCGAGGCAGGGGAATCCTGTCTTGATTTCTCTTGTCCTCCCTGTAAGAATAATGCTGCATGTCCAAGAAACCGAATTCCCAGTGCAACGCACTCAAGAGGCCAGGGGTCCCTGTCTAGTGACACCTGCATTTGGAATGAAACAATGGGATCACGTGGGACCCTTTGCCCAGAAAGGGCAGGAAGGAAGGTCCAGAGTGCTGCTCTCCTGGGAGAACCCCCCAGAGCCACAAAGACCTAGAGGTAGCAGCTTAAGCCTTTTCACTGCCCTTAGCTGCAAATGAGTGGATCTTCCCGGTTTCCCGATCTAGCCAATTTCAAGATGCTGAACAGGAAGAGCCATCTCCTTTCAGATTTGGGCAGCTTCCAAGGAAGGCTTATTGAGTGCCCAAGTTTCAATTCCAGCTAGTGTAGTGGAAAGAACGTGGAATCTGTAGTCGGGAGATAAGGCTGTAAGCCCCCAAATCTGACATGCGCACATCCTGGGCAAATCCCTTCCCCTCGCTGAGCCTTAGCTATTCCACCGGTGATGTCTCTCAGTTTCCTCCCAAGACTGAGGTTCCCTAAGGAGGAAGGCCTTACCCCTGCAGCTGTCAGGAAACGTGCCTGGCCTGGCTATAAGATCTGCTTCTCCCTCCTCATGGTTCTCTGGGCAGCATGGAGACAGAGGATGGTGCCTATGAGCCTGTGCTGAGTCCCCGAATTTCCTGGCCTGCCAGGGATTTTCAAGCTAGAGGGTGTTTCTGTGGGCAGTAGAAACTCCAGTGTCAAGACTGAGAGTCTCCTGTGATTGCTAATGCAATTTTGGAAGACATACAGCCAGAAACTCCTCCAGTCCAAGAGAATAGTGGTTGCAGCATAAACAGAAATGTTCACTTAGGAAATGTTAGAAGGCATTTGGGGAAAAGCTCTCACTGTGGTCTAGTTCTGCAGCTGGTCCCCTCTGCCCCTCGGCAACCACGTTTCGGGCAAGTGTGTTCCTCATACTCGCATACTTTCGGAAAGCCGGCCCGGGAGGAGCATGACCCCCTGAGCCAAGGAGATGACTTGAGAAGATTGAAATCTTTCTCCAGATTTCCCCACTTGAACAGAGCACTTCATGATACAAAAGCCCAGAGACTTTTGTCCCTCAAGAGTTACCCTTTGTAGCCTTAGATGAAAAAACATATACATGCTTTTTGAAGCTAACCTTCATGAAAGGGTATTTTGCTAACCTTTTCGCAAAGTCCAAATTGCTGAAAGAACAACTAAAAGCAACTGAGTGAAAGGGTATGTGGCGCGCATGCGCATGCATGAGAGCTAGAGGGAGGGGGAGAGGGGAGAAATTCCATTAAAGAATGGAAGTTAAATAAACAGCTCAATTTACCTCTTCAGGCATGTGCCTATTCACTGGGTCTAGGGGAATCTTTTGGTCAAAGAGAATGTTCAAGACCCATGTGCCTTCTCTTCCCAGGAATGGTCCATATACAAGGTAGCAGCGTAGGGCAATGATGGAGTCCCTGCCAGAGACACTGGAAGCTGAGTTGTAGTCCCAGAGCTTGTAGCCTAGCCAGCTGTCTTCTGCTGCCAACGGCAGGGCTCACCCACTGGTTACCACTGCCATTGGGTGCTGCTTCCCACCACCCACACCTCCAATCCCCTGGTAAACCACGAGCGTTCAAGCTGTTTCCCCCAAAAGTGCTGCATTCCTTCATGCTTCTGAGAGATTTCAGTATGCTATTTCCTTCGCTGGAATGTCCTTCCCTTCTTTCCCCCTCATCCTTCAAAGTCCAGGTCAAATACCCTTTTCTCTGAGATGTGGCCCCTCGCTTCCCCAAAGAAGACTACTTGCTCCTTCTTTGTGCTCTCACGGGAGGCTGTTCATGCTTCCATGGTAGGATTATTTTTTATATTGTACTGTACTTATTCGTATGTACTTCCACAATTCTAACTACACTGGGAGATTTGGAAGGGAAGGAACCATTTTCCTTCCTGATCTACCCATGTCAGAATTGACACAGGTTTTTTTTTCCTTTTCAGAAAGATTTTATTTATTTATTTTTAGAGAGAGGGGATGGGAGGGAGAAAAACATCAGTGTGTGGTTGCCTCTCATGACCCCCCCACTGGGGACCTGGCCTGCAATCCAGACATGTGCCCTGACTGGGAATTGAACTGGCAACCCTTTGGCTTGCAGACCGGCACTCAATCCACTGAGCCACACCAGCCAGGGCAGGAATCATTTTCTTCCTCTCTGTATCTCTATTCCCAACAAACATCTGACGCTTATTCATGACCTAGTGAACAAGCAAGTAGAATAAAGGAAAGTCACCCTGGGCTAGAGTTAGGAGCAGAGGGTGTCCTTGTTCAAGCCAGGTGAGCATTCTGGGCTTGTTTTAATTTCTGTCTTAAAGGAATGTCACAAGAGATAAAAAACTACATGTTTGAAAGTCAAATATACTTTCTTCAAAGACAGACTATCTTGGTGAATGCCCAGGTTCCATGGAGAAAGGTTTCCTCACTGACTCCAGCTCTCTGGTGTTTTCCTAGCTTTGCTCGCCTTGGGTACGCAGGAGACCAGGTATGTCATGTGACCCACGGCACCTCAAGCCACCAGAGAACCCTAGTGCTCAGAGAAATGGGAGGCGGCAGCTGAAGCCAGTCTTTTTGGCCTATTCTGGGGATGCTAATGTATTCCATAAAGCTCCAGAAATCTTAACAGATGGAATCATTTCACTTAAAACATTTTAATGAAACATCATTAATTTCATTCTATTTTTCTCCTGGGTAAGAACAC
Organism: Pteronotus mesoamericanus; assembly: GCF_021234165.1. Lineage (NCBI taxonomy): Eukaryota > Metazoa > Chordata > Mammalia > Chiroptera > Mormoopidae > Pteronotus > Pteronotus mesoamericanus. Next base: position 4,306,800 of record NW_026555108.1, on the reverse strand, counting down.
AGAAACAAATAGGTACTGGGGTTGGCCAGAAAGTTTGTTTAGTTTTTGCTCTAGGATGGCTCTAGTAGCGCTTAGTTGTCTTTAATGTCATTCGAAACAGTTTTGTTAGATTGTATTGTGACAGCTGTCACATCAGCCTGCATTAAAAAAAAAAAACTCATCAAAATTGGTGAATTTTTGTGCAGCCACTTTAATATTGAAGATGGAAGAAGATATGTGACATTTTCAGCGTATTATGCTGTTATTTCAAGAAAGGTAAAAACTCAACTGAAATGCAAAAAAAAAAAAAAAAGGTCCTGCAGTGTATAGAGAAGGTGCTGTGACTGAATGAACGTGGCAAAAGTGGTTTGCGAAGTTTCTTGGTACTATTGGCATTTTGGACAAATAATTCTTTGCTGTGGGGTTGCCTGATGTATTTAGGCACACCCCTGGCCTCTACCCACTAGAAGCCAATAGTGGGAGACAGCCGATATACTCAAAATATCCAAATCAATAATGTTATTGGTGAAAATGAAAAATGTGCCTTTTATTTTACAGAAAAAAAAACTTAATGGACTTTTTGGTCAACCCAGTACTTAGAACTGGTTTCATAGTAGGTTCTTTCAGTTCTAAGGAGCGAACGAGGTTGCCTGGTCATATACTGTAGAACCCGTTCTGTCTGGGGTCTCCTCCAGGGAGCAAGCCCTCACACAACAAGCTCTTGGGCCAGTCCTGTGGCAAGTACACGAAAGACTTACTGGCCCACCAAGGGTACAATGAATCTGCTCAGCTAGAACTTCTATGAAAAGGCTAAAAAAGATCAGAGTATGACTGCAGCCTGGTTTTTCTATTATATAGAAAATGATATTGAAACCCTAAAGTGAGCAATGCCTTCCCTGAGTGTCTAGAAATATGATAGGGGAAACTTTTAGGCCAAGAAACAGGGTACTCCTGCCTGGTGTGGCTCAGTGAATTGAGCGCAGGCCTGCGAACCAAAGGGTTCCTGGTTCGATTCCCAGTCAGGGCACATGCCTGGGTTGCAGGTCAGGTCCCCGGTAGGGGGCGGACGAGAGTCAAACACACATTGATGTTCCTCTCCCTCTCTCCTCTCTCTAAAAAGAAATATATAAAATCTTTAAAAAAAAAGAGAGAGAGTACTGACATCTCTCAAGAGGTAGTATACCTAGTCCCTACAAGCTACCTCAGGACTTCATTCATATCTGATCACTGACTTCATAATGGAAGGCAAAAAAAAAAAAAAGAAAAAAGAAGGGTAGGGGAAAGAGCAGAAAGAATAACAGAAAGGGATGGAAATGGAATTGTACGGAAGAAGCAGCAAAAAAGAAAAACAAAAGCAACTTTCATATGTTGCCAGAGCAGCAGTTCTCTCTTTCATGGATCATCACTGCTCCCTTTGGAAGCTACAACACTCAAGAAGGTCCCATGTGATTGAATAAAATAATGGACAACTAGCATTGAAAGACTAGGACATAAAAACCCAACTCCTTGGATATGGTTTTCTTCTAATTTTAGAAAACAGGTGACATAACAGCAATTTAAAAAAAATCAAATCAGGAACATAACTTACCCTTTTTCTTGTTTTTAACTGGACCTGCCACAAAGAGAAAATGGAAAATTAAGTCACTGGAAATTAACAGGAAATGTTTACTCTTTAATACAGTCACAAGAGGGACCAAAGACACTGCTAATTTGAGGGAGCCCCATGCCAACGATCAGGTGATTGGCGAGGTGTCCTCCAACCCTCAAACTTCCCAAGTCTGTTTCTTTTTTTCTGCCTGTTGAGAACAAGAAGGTTACAAGGAAGACTACTTCATAGAGAGAAGAAGAACGTCCTTTGGGTTGCCTTTGCAGTGAGCGAATGGCTGCTTCTCCATAGAGCTGAGTTGTCCAGAAACGCAGAACTCAACAATCTTAGGACGGCATTCCAATAATCCTGCGAGTCCTGAGATTGAAGAGTCACGCATTCAGGTGAGGAATTGATCTGAAGTCTCATGGGTTGAATCTGGAAGGAAAAAAGGGTCATTTTCACGGAAGGAGCAGAGCGGCGGCACTTTACACTTTTTAGTCACTTCCTTATCCTGATTGAAATGGTTAGTAATTAAAACAGTGCGACCGTTGTACATTCATGTGGGGGCCACATGCAGTGTCACTGTAATTTACCGTAAGTTAACAGACACTTTAAGAGAAGTGTCAACAGTTTTATTGACTATGAAATCACCAGCATTTTCTTGGGACTTACTTCCAAAGAAAGCATTTCTAATCAGTTGGGGGCACTCAGAAAACTGAAGGCTTTTCTCGTATAGTTAGGTGATAACCACTACACAGACATACACAGCTTAGGTGTCTCCTAGACAGGCTTTTCCCTCCTGGGGACATAATTCTCTTCATTCTGTAGATGCATTTGATGTTCTTGTCTGTCTGTCTTCTAAATTTTATTTCCTTTAGAAACAGGTATCTAAAATTGATTCCAAACTCTCATGAGGACACTGTTGGACAACATTAAACCACGGAGCTTAAAAAATAACACCAAGCATTTATTTGTATGTTGATCTATAGTTCATAAATCCTACTTCCATCTATCACCTCATTTTGTAACATCAGGCCTGCAGTGATGTTCCCTCTCAGAGCAGGCTCTATGAGAGGTTGGATCTGAGCAGGTCAGATCGGAAGTCAGTAAATCGCCAGCCTGGAGGGTTGCCAAGTGGGCTTATAACCAATGTCTGTGTGGATTTCCCTGGCAAAGGAATTTCCTACGCAACAGTAGGTACTATTATGTGCAAGGGTATCTTCCGTTGAGTTTAGCAACCTGCTGCACTTAAGGCCGTATACATCTGTATTCTTTTACCCTCCCTCTTCTACTTTTCTCATCTTCCCGTTTTTATTTTTATTTTCTAAAATGACCGTGTCACGAAGAGTGCTGAGAGCGACAGGGGCTCAAAGCCAGTCCTTTCTCCCACTTCACCTCGAGTCACTGAAGCGCTCTCAGAGCGACTGCTCAGCGGCCATTTGGCACATCCCTTGGGAAAAACGAGGACGACAGAGTATGGATGAGATTGTTATTAGGTTGTATCTTATTTCCCACAAGTGCTAGTGAGTAAGTACATCATCAGCTCAGCAGTAGAGGAGTTCCTTTTTGTTCTAACATAGCTCACCATGGCCAGTAAATAGTTCTTATGAGTTCCAACATGAACCTCTAATCTCTGGCTCTACAACCACCATACCCACTTCTTTTGCATGAGGCCCTTGTAGCTTTCCAGCTTCTAGAGAGAAAATGCTGAGGAGTGAGGACTAGACGACGCTAGGTATGAGACACTGGAACCAGAGCCAAAGCAGTGACCTCTGCTGAATTCTATAACCTTTTAGATATATTCACTCATTTTCTCCATGTGATTCAGACCCTTTCTCATACCTACTGCGAGTGTTGCTACTATCACATATCTGTTTCTATGGTAACAGGCGACATTTCTCTATCATTCCAATTCCCTGTTCATAACCATCATGCTTTGTGTAGGTAAAACCCATAAATGCATCAGAGTGGGAAAGAGAGCTGCGCAGTCCCTGGTACTGCTCTGATAGTACAATTGAATTCTGACAGGTTTTGATCAACGTGGGCAGGCAATTTGCTACCTGGCACTTAGAAAAGGGAGTCTTTGTGCCCTGTGACTCCCTGGTTGGTGCGACTCAGTGGATTAAGTGCCAGCCTGCAAACCAAAGGGTCACTGGTTTGCTTCCCAGTCAGGGCACATGCCTGGGTTACAGGCCAGGTCCCTGGTAGGTCCCGTGAGAGGCAACCACACATGGATGTTTCTCTCCCTCTCTTTCTCCCTCCCATCCCCTCTCTTTCTAAAAATAAATGAATAAAATCTTAACAAAAAAAGAAAGAAAGAAAGAAAAGGGGGTCCTGTAACAGCATCAGGGCCATGGAGGCCAGATTCCAGTCCTGACTCAACCACAAACTGACCACAGGGCAGGCAATCCTTTTCTTCTGATTCTTCATCTTCTAAATTAGGGAACGCTTTGTGTACTTTGTCTCTATTCAAGGCCTAGGGTTCTGATGAAGATAAATGAGATAATAAAGAAAGCTAACATTTATTGACTACATATGAGCAATGCACCTTGCTAGTTGCTTTCCATATCTCAGGTAGGTCTCATAACAATCCAGCGACGTAGGTATTGTTAGGCTTATTTTACCAATGAAGAGATGGATTAAATAAGTTGCACTAGCTCCCACAGCCCAGAGGTGTTTTAAGGGAAGCTGAAACCTCAGAAAGATTCCTATAATTCTAGATGTGTTTTGAAAACTTGAAAAGAAATGTATACACTTTCAGTTTCTGGTTTGACATGTCAGGAATGTGGAAGTGGTCACTCCTACACTCACAACAAGAAAACATCCGAGCAAACTTAAAAATCACCTATTGTTACATTAATCAGAGGATTGAAGTTAGAAGGCAAACTGCTGTTCTGAAAATGGAGAGACAGAATCACAGCTTACCAAGTATAGAAGCCTGCAGGTAAAGCCAGTATCAGTAAGAACATTGGAAAGTGTAATGGAAAGATTGCTAGAGGCTCAGTATGGACTAGCTTAAGAGCTAAAAACTCCAAGGGGGTCCAGTCTAAGTCACACTTTCATGAGTTTTACCTTTAAGAGACTTACCAGTTTCTCTCTGGGAAGACTATAGAAAAATTCCCTTGTACTTCTGTCAAGGGAGACAAAAGTAGCCATCGCGGTCCCTGCCTGGTGTGGCTCAGTGGGTTGAGCACTGGCCTGCGAACCAAAAGGTTGCCTGTTTGATTCCCAGTCATGGCACATGCCTGGGTTTTGGGCCAGGACCCTGGTTGGGGACATGTGAGAGGCAACCAATTGATGTTTCTCTCACACATAGATGTTTCTCTTCATCTCTTTCTCCCTCCCTCCCCCTTTCTCTAAATGATGCAATGTGAGGAGTTAGGAAAAAAACAAAACAAAACAAAAGTAGCCATTGTGAAATATACCCAGACCTCCTCTTTATTCCTTAACAAGGTTTTCCCTCAAGGAAAACTACCTCATTACAGCCTGACTGGGTTTCTACCCGAGTCTACTCAGGCAAAGGAAAAGACAATGAGACCTAACTATAGGACTACAGAACCTTAACAGACCTCCTGTGTAATAACAGGGGATCACAGCCACGAAAACTGCAAGTCTCAGACCGCTACTTAGGAGTTCCCAGGGACACTCAAAGACAATAAGAGGAGACTAAAACCAGAGCAACAGATAACATTTTAGCCTCTGACGCCACATCTACAGCAAATAGTAAACACAGCCAAACTCCTAGTCAGATGAACATAAAACTTTCAGGCCTACCCATCTCAGTTGAGTTTACCCAGCATAGCGCGTCCAATTTTCAGGCCCAAATGATAAGGCATACTAAAGAGCTAAAAAGAAACAGTCCGAAGAGACAAACCAAGCATTAGAACCAGACTCCGATATGGCAGATCATTTTGGAATGATCAGACCTGGAATTTAAAACTGTCATTAACATGCTAAGGGGGCGAAGGGAAAAATTGGATAATATGCACGAACAGATGGGTAATGCAAGCAGAGAGATAAAAAAAGCCTAAGAGAATCAAAAGGAAATGCTAACCCACATAAATATACTCAACTGATCTTTGACAAGGAGCAAAGAATACAATGGGACAAAGAGAGTCTTTTCAACAAATGGTGCTGGAACAACTGGACATCCACAAGTAAAACAATGAGTCTAGACACAGACGCCAGTTATGACAGGAACTGTCATTGTGGGTACAAACAAAAACAAAAACAAAAACAAAAACAGGAACCAACTCTTTGTTGTCAATACGAGACACAGTTAAATATAGAGACACAAGAGGATGAAAGTAAAGGGGTGGATAAAGACACACTATGCTGATACTAATCAAAAGATGACTTCAGAGCAAGAAAAATGATTTGGGATAAAGAGGGTCATTACATAATGATAGAGCGTTCAATTTTCCAAGAATACATAACAATCCTTGATGTGTATGTGCCTGACAACAGAATGTCAACATTGTGAGGCAAAAACTGAAGAATCCACTATTACAATTAGAGACTTCAGTATCCCTTGATCAGTAATGGAAATACCCATCCAGTAAGGATATAGTTGAACTGAATAGCACGATCAATCAACTAGAGTTAATGGGCATTTACAGAATACTTCATCCAACAACACGAAGATACACAGTCTCCTCAAGTTCACATGGGCCATTCACTAAGATAAATATTCTGTGTCATAAAGCACACCTTAAGAAACTTAAAAGCACAGATATGCTGACCTGGCTGTTGTGGCTCAGTGGACTGAGTGCTGGTTTGTGAACCAATAAGGTCACTGGATCCGTTCCCAGTCAGGGCACATGCCTGGGTTGTGGGCCAGGTCCCTGGTTGAGGGTGAATGAGAGACATCCAATCAAAAGCACAGATATCCTAAATTTATACACTCACATCACAATGGAGTTAAAATAGAAATCAATAACAGAAATATAGCTACCAAATCAGAGGAGAAAGAACTAAATGATTTTTGGAAAATATCTAATCTAAGCGTCCACTTTAAGAAATGAGAAAAGAAGAGCAAATTCAATCCAAAGAAAGCCTAAGAAAGACATAATAAAAATCAGAGCAAAAATAAATGAAATTGAAAACAGGAAAGCAACAGAAAAAGAAAACCAATGAAACCAAAAACTGGCCCTTTGAAAAGATCAGTAAAATGGATAATTCCCTCTCCAGGCTAACCAAGGAAGGAAGAGTGAAGATACAATTTACTAATATTAGAAAATGGAAAAAAAAAGGCCATTACTACTGATCCCATGGATACTACATAGGATAATAAAATAATATTAAGAACAACTCTATGCCCACAAATTTGATAAATTACATGAAATCAGCTAATTCCTTGAAAGACACAACCTATCAAAACTCACACAAGGAGAAATATACATAATCTGAATAGACAACGTACAACTGATAATCTCTCTGTATATTAAAGAAATTGAATACATAATCTCAATAGGTGTACATGTATTAAAGAAATTCAATCAATAGTTAATAACCTTCTACACCAGAAAACACCAGGCTCAGATAGTTTCACTGGAGAATTTTACCAAACAATTAAGGAAGGAATTATACCAATTCTCTACAACCTGTTTCAAAAAACAGAGGTAGAGGTGATTCTTTGTAACTCATTCCATGAGGCTAGCATTGCCCTAATTCCAAAGCCAAAGAAATTACAAGAAAAGAAAAGTACAGACCAATATCTTCCTTGAAAATAGATGCAAAATTCCTCCACAAAACATTGTATTAAGTCAAACCCAGCAATGTACTAAAAGAACTATGAACCATGACCAAGTGGGCTTTACTTCTGGTACACAAAGCTGATTCAACATTCAAAACTCAATTAACTTAATCCATCACACACCAACAGCCCAAAGAAGGAAAATCACATAATCTTATCAACAGATGCAAAAACATCATTAGACAAAATCCAACACCCACTCATGATAATAACCCTCATCAGATTATCAATAGAGAGGAACTTAATTTTATAAAATAAAGAAAGTCTAAAAAATCTACAGCTAACATCATATGTAATGCTGAGAAATTAGATGCTATCCCTTCTAAGACTAAGAACAAGGCAAAGATGTTCCTTCTCACCACTCCTATTCAACACCACACTGGAATACTTAGCTTTGCAATAAAGCAAGAAAAGGAAATAAAAGGTACACAGATAAGGAAGGAATAAATAAAGCTGTCCTCATTTTCAGATGATACAATTTTCTACATAAAAAATTTCAGAGAATTAACCAAAAAACTAAAACTAATAAAGAAATAAGGCTAAGGGATAAAAGCCTATTATGCAAATGTCAACTGCTTTCCTATATACCAGAAATGCACAACTGGAATTTAACACTAATAAAAACCAAACTATTTATATTAGCACCAAAAGAGGGAGAAATATAGGAGTATAAATCAAACAAAATATGTGCAAGATTAATGAGGAAAACTATAAAACTCTGATGAAAGAAATCAAAACCAAATGCTTATGGATAGGAAGAGTCAATATTTTTAAGATGTCATTTCTATTCAACTTATAGATTCAACACAATCCCAGTCAAAATCCCAGAAATTTACTTTGTGGATATTAAAAAAAAACCCAACTACTTCTGCAGTATATATGGTCAGGAAATGGACTCAGAATATCTATCATAATATCCAAATCAAGAACAAAGTTGGAGGGCTGACCTTACCTGATTTAAGACTTAGCATAAAGCTACAGTAATCAAGACAGTGTGGTATTGGTGGACTACTAGAAATATACATTAATGGACCAGAGTAAAGGGCCCCAAAATATAGCTTAACAAATAGTCAACTGGAGAAAAGGAGAAAAGGCAATCTGATGGAGAAAAAAATAGTATTTTTTTTTTTACTACAAATGGTGCTGTTATAACTGGACATCTACATGCAAAAAACAAAAATTAAAAAGAATCTAGGCACTGACCTCACACCTTTCTCTAAAATGATCTCAAAATGGATCACAGACCTAAATGTAAAACACAGAACTCTAAAACTGCTATAAAATAACATAGGAGAAAACTGAGCTAACTTTGGTCTTGGCACTAGGTTTTTAGGTGGAACTCCAAATGCACACTCCATAAAAGAAAAAAAAATTGGTTAAGTGAGTCAAAAGACGAGCCACACACTGGGAGAAGATATTTCTAAAACACATACTGGATAAAGGAGTAAGTCCAAAATATACAAAGAACTCTTACAACTCAACAATCAGGAAATAAACAATCTACTTAAGACAAGGGCAAAAGATCTCTAAGATACTTCACTTGAGAAAGCTATACAGTTTGCAAGTAAGCATTATGATATTCAACATCATATGCCATTAGGGAAAAGCAAATTAAGACAATTAGATAGCACTACACACTTATTAGAATGGCTAAAATCCAAAACACCAACCATGCTATATGCTGGCAAGGACATAGAGCAATAGGAACTCTCATTCATTGCCAGTGGGAATGCAAACTGGTACAGCCACTCTGTAAGATAGCCTGGCAGTTTCTTACAAAGCTAGACATGGTCTTAGCACAGAAACCAGAAATTACATTCTTAAGTATTTATCCAAATTTGTTGAAGACTTATGTTCACATAAAAACCTGTATCTGAATTGTTATACGATCTTTATTAGTAATTGCCAAAATTGGAAACAACCAAGATGTTATTCAATAGGTGAATGGATAAACAAACTGTGGTCCATCTATACAATGGAATATTACTCAGCAATAAAAAGAAGCAACCTATCGCCCTGGCTGGTGATGCTCAGAGGTTTGAGTGCTGGCCAGCGAACCAAAGGATCGCCAGTTGGATTCTCAGTCAGGGCACATGCCTGGGTTGAGGGCCAGGTCCCCAGTAGGGGTCGCGTGAGTGGCAACCACACACTGATGTTTCTCTTCCTCTTTCTCCCTCCCTTCCCCTCACTTTAAAAATAAATAAATAAAATCTAAAGGAAAAAAAAAAGTGACCAATCAAGGCGCGAGAAGACACAGAGGAGCCTTAAATGCATATTGCTAAGTGAAAGGAGCAAGTATGAAAAGGCTACATGATGTGCGACTCCAATCATATGATATTCTGAGGGAAAGGTAAAAGGATGGAGACAGTAAGAAGACCAGTGGTTGCCAAGGGTAGGGGGATACAGAGTATATCGCAACTCTATTTCTGCTCAGTTTTCCTGTAAACCTAAAACTGCTCTAAAACATAGTTTATTAGTTATGGAAATAAATTTATAAAACACCCATTAGTGTAAGAGTAACACTGAAATGCCTGTAGTTCAACACGGACCTCTAAGGCCGGGCTCTGTGCCCACCACACTCTGCTTCCGCATACCTGTTCCCCTGTACTTCCCTCTGAAGTGCCCTTGTCCAGTCTTTCCCTCAAGGCCTAGTCGTCCTTTAACACCCAGCTCAGGTAACAGCCCCTATGTGTTCATAGAAGAAATTGTCACACTTACCAATTTTCTGATTATGTAACTGTTACATTTACTATTGGATTGGCCAAAAAGTTTGTTTGTTTCTATAACACAGCTCTAGTAGCGCTTAGTTGTCTTTCATTTGATCCAATTGTGTTAGATTGTATTGTGACAGCTCTCATATCAGTGTGTATTAAAAAAAAAAGATCAAAATTGGTAAATTTTTGTGTGGCCATTTTAATATTGAACATAGAAGATTCGACATATTATGCTTTATTATTTCAAGAAAGGGAAAAACGCAACTGAAATGCAAAAACATATTTGTGCAGTGTATAGAGAAGGTGCTGTGACGGATCGAACGTGTCAAAAGTGGTTTGTGAAGTTTCATGCTGGACATTTCTCACTGGACAATGCTCCACGGTCGGGAAGACCAGTTGAAGTTGATAGCGATCAAATCAAGACATTCATTGAGAACAATCAATGTTATACCACATGGGAGATAGCCAACACACTCAAAATATCCAAATCAATATAGATATTGATGAAAAATAAAAAATGCGTCTTTTATTTTAAGGAAAAAAAACACAAGGACTTCTTTGGCCATTCCAATAGATTGTTAACTACTTGAGAGAAAAGTCTATGCCTTATCCACCTCTGTATCTCCAGCATCTAAAAGCATTTCTTTCATAGTAGGTGCTCAATACACTGTTTGTTGAATGACTACATAAATAAATGACTGAAGGAAAAGGTAATGTTGGGATATGAGGAAAGTATCTTCTGACTCCAAATTCATTGTACCTTCTACTGAATCAGTCATGCTAAGGCCAGCAATAATAATAGCGTAAAAAATTGCCCATTTAAAAATGAGCATGATCCTACCAACTTTTAGAGCTGTTTTGCAGGGTAAATAAGTGAAAGTGATGTGCTTATAACAGGTACTCAATACATGTTTATTTAATTTCTTTTGTTCTTTGGTTATACAGGTAGTAGGCTTTATGGCTTCAAGACTTCCGCCAGTTATATACAAAACAACACCAAAGAACTGGACAGGGCAAATGTTTCTTCAGTACGCAGTGAAACGATATGAGGGAAGTAAGGACACTGGCTGCCAGACGCGGAGGTATAGGATTGAAAATTTTTACTTAAAAAAAAAAGCAACCTTCAACATAGACTTTATTTTCAAATCTTGTAACCTTAAGAGTTTATTTCATGTTCTGTCTCACACCATGAGAACTGTAAACAGAGAGAATGCACAGATGTGTGTGTCAAGTTCAATACGTTGGAAGAAGATGGAAGCTGTTAGCTTCAAAGAGTGAGAACTTTGAATGAGAACCACATGGAATGCCCATGCTCAGAGCCTAGCTGGCTATTCTAACGTCTGCTCTAATCATGACAAAATGGCAAAAACAGGTAAGACTGTGCAAGGTTACTCTCGCCCCAGCCCACCTCATCTGAATCTCTGAAAGGATTTCTGATAGGAGCACGCTTGTGTTCTCCACCTAAGGATTTCCCCAGCAGCCCTTGCAGCACGGGCTCATGCCTGGGGGCTTCAGGCTCCAAAAGCACAACTTAAGTTACGATCAGCTGCAAAACTTTTCTGGCCCAGTTCTGGTCTGGTTTGGGAAAGATGTAAAAAAAAACCAAAAACTTACAAGTCCCACTGATGGCTGACATTTCAGAAACTTAATGGTCTCTCAAAATTCCACGAGGTATGTGCTTCTCTATTACCAAAGGTGTTCCCAAATGCAGAAGTGTGTATTCTTGCTAAGGAAATATTTTGCAATACTGAGTCTTTGGTCACGTTAATGGTTAGGATGAAAAAGCCAGTCCTAAGAGCAACAATCTCTGAAGAGAATTAGCAAGATGAAAGGAATGACTGCGGGGTTTAGGGCAGTATATTTCACACCATATTTTAGTGACCAGTACGGTCCTGTGTGATATTAATAGATGTTCATAGAAAAAGGATTCCTTGGTCAAAAAGAGTTTGGGAAACAGGGTTAAGGAAAAATAAACAGTCCAGGTGGGGGCGTGTGGGAGGCAGCTGACTGATGTTTTCCTTGCACATCAATGTTTCTCTCCGAATCTTTCTTCCCCCTTTCCCATCTCTCTAAAAATAAATAAGTGAAATCTTTAAGAAAAAAAAAGAAAAATAAACAGATTTCTTCACTAAAGACCTCTCAGATCTTTTAACATGCAAAAAGGAAATATGATTCTCCAAAATGGAATATGAAATGCAGCATTTCCCAAACTTAAGTTGGACACAGAACTTTTATCAAGAAATATCTATCTCTTGTTGAACTAATGTTCCAGATTATACTGTTGTGGAAAGAGCATTAGCTTTGTATTCTTTCACAACTTGGTTTGAATTCTATTTGTAATATTCAAAAGGTGTATGACCTTGGGCAGGGTACTTTACTTTCTGAATCACTTTACAAATTTTTTTACAAAAGATTTTATTTATTCATTTCTAGAGAGGGGGAAGGGAAGGAGAAAGAGAGAGAACTGTCAATGTGTGAGAGAAACATCGATGTATAGGAGAAATATCTATCGGTGTCCTTTTGCATGCCCTCAAGTGGAGACGTAGCCCGCAACCCAGGCATGTGCCCTGACCAGGAATCGAACCAGCGACCTTTTGGTTCACAGGCCAACGCTCAACCCATTGAGCCATACCAGTCAGGACTGAATTGCTTTTTTTTTTTTTTTATTTATGAAAATTGGGACTATAATATTTATCTCTAAAGGGATAGCAGGAGGACTGAGTGAGATAATGCACACTACTTAGCACACTGCCTGGCACATAAGGGCACTCAATAAAGAACAGCTATAATTATCACATTCATTTTTCATTACCATTGCTATCAAGCCACATACCTACCTGACAGGCCTGCCTAAACGGCTTCAAAATAGAAATATAGCCTGAGGACTCAAACAGCTATATTTCTGACTGTTTCGGGAACTCAGTGTAGGAGAACTGGACTAAGTTATCCAGAGATATTAGCTTTATCATTTATTTGCTATAGGACCTTAGGAGAATCACTTCACTACCTGCCAAATATAGGTATAGGCGAGATAGCCTCTTACTCTAAAATTTTGTGAACCTGAGCTCTAAAATGCTCTAAGAGATTTACAATTCTATCGTGGAAGAAATCTGTGCTACAGGTTAAACCCAATTATAAAGGATGGTCCTGCATAACAAAGCTATTTTTATGATCCAGCAGATGGCTGGCAGAAACAGTGCTTTGCCAATCTGGTTACAATGAACTCTGTATAGTGAATAATTCTGTATAACAATTGCTTTCTCTGGTCCTTGGCCCCCAAATCGTCACTCTCTAACATCATTCTAACGCAACTAAAAAACTTGATTATGTGTTGTTTTCATTGTAGAAAGAGAGAGGGAAGCTGAGTTAAGCTCAGCTATAGTATTTCTCGCTGAGACGTTTATGCCCAATTTCATTATTTTATAATTGAGAAAACAGTAGAGGAGAGGTTGAATAACTTGTCAGGGGTCACACAGCCAGTAAGTGGCAGAGCTTTGAATGGGTGTCTCGACTAAATGATTCATCATCTGTGGACTTAGACATTTCACTGAATGAACATACATAAAAAGGTTAAATAAAACAAGAACAAGCTACTATAGCAACTCTTATGTTTATGCTTCTCAACCTAGCAAGATGTGCATTTACCACTATCCTTTATCCCTGAGTGCAAGTCCTATTCACAGAGTAGTCCCTCTACCTCCATGGTGCATGGTGACACATCTAGGGCATAATAACTTTTGCTGGAGAATTTCAAGTAAAGGTTTTTTGAGCGTGTAAATAAATTACATCTGTTGATATCTTTGAACACACGCACAGCATCTCCCACAAAGGCTTTCATTAGTCAAGTATGTTGGTGTCTTATGGAACTGCCATATTCCCTCCTTCGAACCCAATGTCCATTGCTTTTCAAGACTGTTATGAAGAAAGTTGCCGTAAGTGGCAAAAATGAAAGATTTTACACCAGAAAACCTGTCCAAGACATCTTATACACATGGTACTCTTCAGAAGTTTCAGGAATTACTTTTTCCCTTGCAAGGATATTGAATATGTAACCATAAGCCACAGAACTGCATCCAAGTCCCAGCTCTGCCACTTATTAAGTGCTGCATGACTGAGCAGATTGCTTCATCTCCTGGGGTAGAATCTCATTTGTAAAATGGTGATACAAAGTTGTAAGGATTATAAAAGATATAAAAAGCATGTACAAGACAGTCTTTAGGCACTCAATAAATACAAGTTTAATTCTCTGCAAAATGTCACAACTATATAAATTTCATTCATCCAAAACCCAAGCATACAGAAAGCTAAAATAACGAAGCCTTTTGATTTAATGTGAATTGGTGTTCAGAATTATGATCCGAAGGCACAGCAAGATACTGAATATGGCCTTGGGGGATTTATTTTCCTGGAGAATTTTGTTTTCTTTTCAATTAATTCTTTCAGTTATATTCAACTCTTAAATGTTGCTTGAACACAAGGAGTTTGCTACTGTATTTCTACTACATAGAATGGACAATGTAAGACATGTATACCTTGATGATCTTTCTTATTTATCATATCTTTTCAATCAATTATCTTGGTTTTTTCCCCCTAGCTTTAGAATCGTATCTGTAAATAATAATAGTTTGCATATTGTCCCAATAGCTATGCTTCTTAATTCAGTTTCTTGCCTTATTGCATTGGCTAGAACATCAAGAATAAAGCTGAACATCAGCAGTTATAATGCTTTGTCTTATAACTGATTTTGGAAGGAATGCCTCTATTCTATTTACCGTTAAGTACTATGATATTTATTAGGCTAAGAAATTCTTTATCACATTAAATATTGTCCTTTTATTCTTAGTTTCTAAGAATGATCAGAAAAGTGTGTTACATTTTTATCAAATGCCTTTGTGACACCTGATTTGATCATATGATTTATAGCCTTTGAGCTGACAATGTGATGTGAACTTAAGCGATTTCCTATTATTGAACCACATTTGCTTTTCTATGATAGAACCTACAAGCCTATTTGATGTAGGGTTTGACGTGCTGGTAGTTTATTTAGGATTTTTATGTGAAGCATCTTTAGTTTCTTCTTTGGTACTATTTTTGGAATGGTCCATTAGCAGGATTATACCAACTTCATAAAAAGAACTAGGAATTATTCTTTCTCTTTTTTAAAAATTTATTTATTGATTTGTGAGAGAGGGAAGAAGTGCGGGGGCGGGGAGAGAGAGAGGGAGAGATTGATTTGCTGTTTGACGTATTTATGCATTCATTGTTTGATTCTTGTATGTGCCTGGCCTGGGGATTGAACCCACAACCTCCACATATCAGGATAACATTCTAATTAACTAAGCTACCCAGCCATGGCTATCCTTTTCTTTTTATGCTCTACAAAAGTTTATAGAATACGAGAAGTAGTTGTTGTGTAATATCTAGATTTGGGCCTAACTCCTTTGTTTGGGTGGTTTTTCTCCCTGGTAGAAAAAAAAAGTACAATAGCCTTCATTTAAAAAACTTACTGCCATTCTTAGTTTGTAGTATTTCCTTGATGGACAACTGATACATGACCTCAGTTTTGTTGTGTGTGTGTTTTTTAAAGATTTTATTTATTTATTTTTAGAGAGAGGGGAAGGAAGGGAGAAAGAAAGGGAAGGAAACATCGATGTGCCAGAGATAGACTGATCATTTGCCTCTTGCATGCCCCTAACTGGGGACCTGGCCAGCACTCCAGGCATATGCCCTGACCTGGTATCAAACAGAAGGCATTTTGGTTCACAGGCCAGCACTCAATCCACTGAGCCACACCAGCCAGGGCATGCTGTTGTTTTTTCTTAACAGTTTACCCAGCCATAATAACTGAAAAAAAAAATCCATTAATCTCTTATCGGATTTCTGTGAACTTTTATTTCAGGTACCAATGTCATTGCCACTGGAGGAATCAGATGTGAGAAGAATGGAAGGAGAGGTGTGGACGGAGGGAAGAGGATGCATGGATTCAAGGAGCATGAGACATGAAGTCTGGGAAGTTTGCTCTGGAAACGTTTGTGCAATGGGAGGGATGAAGCTTAAATTGCTCTGTGGAGGAGGACTAGTTGTCAGCCAAGGTGACTAATGTGGGAGTTGGAGAAGGAAATATAATTTCAGTATTTATCACCATCCATTAATATTTACATAATTATTGGCAAGTCTTCATTTCTTAATGCACAACTATAACTGAAACAGACCTCTTACAGCAATGTAGTAATTAGATTTACAAAGTGAAGGTACTGAGCCCACATGGCAAGGACCGTATATGTCCTTGTGAAGCTGTTTGTGGAAAGGTCTTTGCCTTTTGTCTTTGGGAAATTTAGCTCTTCGGACCTTTTCCCACCTTTAAAGGGCTTGCTGTCTGTATAGGCACAAACAGAAGTGAGGAGCACACTAGACACCAGGCTGTGACTGAAAGCCATGGTGACAGGTTGTCAGAATCATGAGTTACAGTTACTGTTAATAATTTGAGAAGTCAGGGCTCGGGAAAGTGCCCTATATCTAGAACAGAAATAGGCTGCAAAGTCCACTCGCCTGAACAGGTTTGGATAGGCTTAACACTGTATCTTTCTAATCGGTCCCCTCTTTTTCTCTACCCTTTCCTTTTCTAGCAAGGTTCCCACTTGTCTACTTTGCTGAGAGCATCTGGGTCAGTAACTTTCCTTGGATACTTGATTTTTATTTCCTCTGAGTTACAGGGCTGTTATAAACGCTATCTTGGCTGTGATTCTGTGGGGTCTGATGCAGAGCCTAGACTGAGCATCTGGAAAATCCCAAGTTTCACCCTTTTACACCAAAACCTGTCACACTATCTTTGACAAATAACTGGATGGAAGTGTCTCTGCTTCATGAAGACTCTATTGCTTCTGGCCCTAGTGATTTCCCCTCCTGGAATTGAGGACGGAGGTTAACAAAACACAACAACTAACTAAAATTGCCTTTTCATAGAAATTTATATAAAAAAGTTGAGCATGTTATTTAAGGAAACTATTTTTAAACAAAGCCCCCCTCTGCGTTACCCCAACAGTCTAGTGCTGGCTCTTCCCATTCCAAGGAATGAGGTCATGCTTTATGGGACACATCTGCTTCTGAGGATATTACTGCACTGAGCGCAGAACATGACTTCATTAGAGGGAACAGTGGACCAGAGAGATTCAACAGAAGATCTGCATATGTGACACCAAAAGCAAAAGGAGCCAGTTGAGATTCTCCCCTAAGTCTCTCGCCTTAAGATCTGGTGATTTCACTCGCTATGACCTCCTTTTGCTTTGAAATCATAAACTATGCATGAGAACTTCCAGAAGACTGTAACTCATAGTAACACCACCTGTATTTGTAAATAGAGAAGCTGTCTTCTCTCAGGGGATTGGACGGATTACACTCTGGGAAGAGACCAGGTGTTTAAAACTCCAGGGTTGCTACCGAACGCACACCCACGCAGAGTAAGCTCTGTTGTAAAGAAGCATTGTTTCAGGCAGCACTGCAAATGCATACGATGACATCTTTCCATTCTGAGAAGCAAATTCATAATGATGGCAGGGATTTCGGCTTTCCAGGAAGATGATTTACAGAGCGGTGTTATAGGATTTTTGACATATGTTGTTTATAACCTTAATTTTTTCAAATGAGCAAGTCTAATAAATCTGTTACCTACTAACCAAGCTCCGGTCTACTTGCATCTGTTCCCATTTTATTTGATTCTCCAAAGAAGTTTCAATAGACAGCTAAATATTTTGGTGTCATTCATAGTCTTATGTTCCTATTGACTAAGACTTTTCAAAGAAAACCCTTAAAAATCACGAGCATTTTAAAAGGCAGTAATTGCTGGTTTAGTTTACCAGGCTTTGTTTCGAAGGAATCATGATGCAGCTGGAATCACATAAGTGGAAGGGAATGTTAAGAGATCATGTGGCCAGGACCCCTTGACCTAGGAGGGGTAGGAGTTTGGAACATTATGAAAGGCTGGTTTGCAACCTCTTGCTGTAACCTGCTTTAACCCTGAATCCGACCCAGGGTCAAGAAAGCATTATTGGCATATAATGAAAATTGTTATTGCTACAACAACAGCTCATTGCCTATTGTTTATTTCATGGCACAAATGGAGAACAACCTGTCTTAGTCTTCAACATTACCTCCTGTGCAATTGGAAAAAAACAAACCACAAATGTCCAGCTTTCTTTGATCTGAAACACTGGAGCTCTTTTCTGCCATCTTCCCAAGATCCAGTTTTCTAGCCTTTTAGTCATATGGATTGTTCTTTTCCAGAATTTCTTAACTTAACAACCATTTTCTGACTGCCTCCCATGTGCAATGTATTGGTGCTGTTTCAAGCAAAGTGGGTCCCACATCTGGCCGTGTTTAAAGAATCGCCTGCAGAGGATTTTAAAAATACAGATTTCTGGGCCTCATCTTAGATCTAGTAAATAAAATCTGGGGTAGAGCCAGGGGATCTGTATTTCTTTTTTTTTTTAAATATTTATTTGTGGAGAGGGGGCAAGGGAAGCAGACAGAGAGAAACATCATTGTATTAGAGAAACAGTTGCCTCTTACTCGCCCCCAACCGGGGACCTAGCCCGCAACCCAGGCATGTGCTCTGACTGGGATTCTAACCAGCGACCCTTTGGTTTGCAGGCCAGCGCTCAGTCCACTGAGCCACACCAGCCAGGACAGGGATCTGTATTTTAAAAGCAAGCTCTAGGTGATTCTTATGTACACAGCGTAGTACCAGTTCAAAGATTAAAATTGAAGAGAAAAGGCATTAGGGAAGGTGCCTCAGGGTCACGTGGTTAGGCACTGGTAGTACAGCCATGATGAAAACAGATATCACAACAGAGAACAACCGATGTGCAGGAAAAGTGCCACTTACCTTTGCATATCATTTTACAAAGCAAATTTGCAATTATTTAAAAAACTTAATCCTTAGTACCATGTACCTCCATTTTCCAAGGAATAAAAATAAAGCTGAAGAAAGAAAAGGTCACTTGTCAAGGATCATGCAGGCAAGAGCAGAGTCACGTCTCAAACTCAGGTTTTCTGATGCCCAATCTTTCCTTTTGGCCACTTATTACAACTTTCTCCATAAGAGTCTTGGAAAGCAAAGGACATTGGGTTCAAAGCAGGGGGAAAGATAGTCCAATAAGACACCAACATCCCGTGGTGGCAATATGATAAAATTACACCAGGACTCACATTACGTCTGCATTACATTAGATGCCTTCTAATATATGAAATCCATTTCTGTACAAATATCTCCTGGCACGCCAATTAGTGACCAAAGAATGAACCAGTCTTGGTCTTTAACAAATATGGTCTTTAACAGATGCCTGAACCTCTACCCACTGGTGAAAACCCATATAGAACCTGTGTTTCCCGGCACTCTACCTAGCAGCAAAAGGTAGCCCAGTTAAGTGATTTCTTTCTCTGTAAGTTGTCAGCAGTGATGGAGTGGAGAGCCCATAAAGTGCTGCATGGAGAACAGGCAAAGATAATGTTCTCTGTCACCAAGTTCTGGCATTCCTAGCCCTTCTCTCTAATGACACTGGGTGACCCATGGAAGTATCTTCTGCTCCCACAGGTGGCACCAGCAGAGACCAAGTAGGGACTCAAGTTGAGCCAGAGAAAGAAGCAGACCAGAGTAGCATAGCATTGTAAGGGCTCAGAAAACCGAGCTGTCATTGGAATTATAGCTCACAGAAGTAGTGCAGAAGTGACACACAACACCAAACCAGGCCCCCTGCCTGCTAAAATAGAAGATTAAAATAGGATCAACAGTCTCCTAATATTGAAGGATACAATAAAAAAAAAAACACAAAACACCCATCATTCCAAGAATCAGGGAAATCACAATATGAGTGAGAAAAGAAAATCAACTGATGCAAGCAATACTGATGTGAATTACATTGTGGGAACCATCTGACAGAGGTTTTAAAGCAGCTGCCATAAATTGCTTCAACAGGTAATTACAAATCCCCTTAAAACATGAAAAAAAATAGAAATCTTCAACAAAGAAATATGTTATAAAAAAGAATGAAATGGAAATTATAGACTAAAAATTAAAATAACTAGAGCAAAGACTCAATAAGAGTTTCAGTAGTGGAGTGGAGATGACAGAAGACAGAAACCATGAACTTTAGAAGTGATCAATGGACTTCATGCCATCTGAACACAGAAAACGATGCACTGATGAGAGTAAAGAGAGTCTCAGGGACCTGTGAAACAGTAACAAAGCAGGTAACATTAATATCATGGGAGGCCCAGGATGAGAGGCGAAAAAGTGCAACTGAAAATGGGCTCAAAGAAATAATGGCTGGCATTCCCCACATTTTGGTGAAACATGTAAACCGACTGATTCCATGAGCTGAATTAACACCAAAATGAGCTCAACACCAGAATACCCACACCAATAAACATCATAATCAAAATTCTGAAAAGTAAAGACACAGAAAATATCTTGAAAGCAACTGGAGGAAAATGATGTGTTATCTTTAAAAGGCCACGATTGGAAGGTCAGTGGGTTTCTTATCTGAAATCATGGAGGTCAGAAGAAAGTGGCACAACATTATTCATATACTGAAAGAAAAGACAGTTAACCACAAGTTCTATACCCATCAAACCTACTATTCAGGAATGAAGAGGAAATAAGAAATTCTCAAAGGTGAACTATGAGAATCTCTTGCTAGCAGATACATACTTTAAAAAAATGACTAAGGGAAGCTCTTCAAACAACAAAAAAAAAGAGTAACAGAAGGCTCAGAGTTCAGGGGAAAAAAAGAACACTGAAGGGTAAAAATAAGTATAAATATAATAAGTTATCCTGATTCTCATGAATTTCTTAAATCATATTTGGTGGTAGAATAATTCATAATTTAACAATGTCTGTTATATGCTCAATTTATGTAGAGGAATTACTTGAGACAATTACATTGAAAATGTAGGAAGGACTGATGTGGTCCTCAATGTAGTGAGGTTTCAATACTTCATTCAAAATGTTAAATTGTTGATATTTGTAAACTATGATAAATTACACACACACAACACCAATACACACATCTAGAGCAACCACTAAGAAATTTATACTTAGTGATATACTAAAAACTGTGTAGATAAAACACGATGGGATCCTAAAATATGTGCAGGAAACCCACAGGAAGGCAAGAAAACAAACAGAAGAAACAAAAATAAATAAATGGCGTACTTAAGCCCTAACATATCAATAGTTACTTTAAATAAAAATTGTCTAAATACCTCAATTAAAAGACAGAGATTGGCAGAGTGGGTTAAAAGGAGGACCGAGTACATTATTATGAAATAAAGTAAACTTAAAAGCAAAAAAAATTGCAAGGGACAGCAAGGGATATCACAAAATGATAAAAATATGGATACACTAATTAGGCATTGTAATCTTACATGTGTATGCACTGATAAGCAGAGCTTTGAAATGCACAAATTGAATAAAGATTTGGAAAGATAGACAAATTCAAAATAATAGTTAGGAATTTAATGCCCCACTCACAGCAATTGATGGAAATACTAGACAGAAAGTAAGTAAGATGTAGAAGAACTGAACACTACAATCTACAAGAAGGTATAATTTTAATATATACACTATCCCCCGCCCCTGCAACAACAGCAGAATACACAATTTTTTTCAAGTGTCCATGAAACATTCACAAAGAAAGATCATAACCTCATTCAAAAAACAAACTTCAACCAAGTTAGAAATATTGAAAGAAAACAAAATGTGTTCTCTGAGCAAAAGGCAATGATATTAGAAGTTAGTAATACAAAGAAAATAAGAAATTTTACACACACTTAAAAACCAAAAAACACATTTTAAACAACCCACAAATCAAAGAAAGGATTCAAAGGAAACAAAAAGTACACAAAACTGAATGAAAATAAAAACCAGAACATATCAAAATTTATGAGATGCAGGTAAACTAGTGCTTAGAGGGAAATTTATAGCACTAAAGACAAAGTAAAAGCTAGAATAGACACAAATTACCAATATAAGGAATGAAATGGGGACTTATTATAGATCATGCAGCCATTAAATAGATAATACATTTCCTGGAGTAGACATACCTTTCCTTACTCTTCCGACTAAGTACAACAACAAAAAAAATCCTGGATGCTATGTAGTTTTAAAAAAACATAAGAAAACTGTGAAAAGTAGAGAGAAGGTAAACTGACTAGGGACCTTGGGATCCGAGGAATGAGGGAGTGATACATTTCCTAGGTTTTCTTTTTGCCTCAAATATCCCAGACTTAGAGTTGAAGAATCCAGCAACCCAGCAATACCAAGAGGAGCAGACAAAGAAACAGCCCTAAGAAAATCTTCCCCTCCCATGCCAATGACTAGGAAAGGAGCCATCTGGCATTAGAGAAAACTTTTAGACAATAACCTCTACTTCAGACAAACATGACAGTAACACACTTATGACCCCACCCCACCCATTCATGCAAAGGCCAAGTGGGAACCTTAGAATTCCATCCTCATGAAGTTATAACAAGGCGCCCCAGTCTTCTACAGATACGGTGTCAGAGAAGGCCAAAGAGGGAGCTGGGACTTCATCTGAGACAGCAAGTAACTTTACTACCCCTCCCTCACCCACGCACTCAGAAGAGACCCACCAAGTGGTGAGCTGGAAACCCCCCCTCCCCATCAGTACCCAGAAGCCTCTTCTAACTCAGGTGTCAAAGGAGAACAAGTGAGGGACCTGAAGTTCCACCTCTACCTGGCAGTAATGGGGTGGCAACCCCCACCTCCCCTGAGAGTGGGCACAAAAAAGCCAGTTAAAATACAATGAAAGGTTTACATAAGACACAGAGCCTTAAAACAAAATGTAAAAAAAATCAAGGTTTCAATTAAAAAAACACTTATACCTAGAACCAAGAATATCTCAAACTGAGTGAAAAAAAAATTGAAAGAAGCCGATAGTGAGGTGGATAAACGTTTTCAAAAGTTGCCATTATAAGAATGCGTCAGTGAAATTATGAAAACACTTGAAAAGAAAAAAAGGAAAGCCTCATAAAGAATAGGAAGTCTCTGCAAAGAAACAGAATATATAAAGAAGAGCCAAATGGAAATATTAGAAGTGAAAAGAAAAACAGAACAAAAAGCTCAGTCGATGGGCTAAATAGCAGCCACATCACATCAAACTTCTGAAAACTAAGGCAAGGAAAAAAACCTTTTCAGCCAGAGAAAAACTGAATCCCCACCTATTGGAGAAAACCAAGTCAAATGGCAATGGATTTTTAGTAAGAAACCATGGAGGTCAAGAGGAAGTGGCAGAACATTTTTCAAGTGCTGAGAAAAAAAGAACTGTCAAATACTGAATCCTATTTATACCCAGTGAAAATACTGCCCAGGAATTAAAGGAATATCAAGAAATCTCTGATGAACAAACATTAGCAGAAGTTGTTACAGGTAGACTGTTTTTCTCCCCCAGTAGGGACACATCATTTTATATTCCCACCAGCAGTGTATGACAGTTCTGAGTTCTCCATGTCCTTGTCAACTATATTATCTGCATTTTTTAAATTATAGCCACCCTAGAGGATGTGAAGTTCTTTCTCACTGTGGTTTTCTGTTACATTCACATTTCCCTAGTGGTTATTGACGTTAGGTATCCTCCTCACTTTTTGATATAAGTAATCTTAATTATTTTAAGTATTCCCTCTATATACATTGGGTACTACATCAGATGGTGTTATAATTTTTGATTGAAACATCAGAAATGATTTAAGAAACTCATAAGAACTAGCAGAGTCTGTTATATTTACTCCAAAGTTTACCATTGTGGTGTACTTCTTTCCTCTCTGATGTTCTGAGACTTCTATTATCATTCTGTTAAAAAGATTTTATTAATTTATTTTGAGAGAGAGGGAGAAAGACGGGGTGAGAAACATTAATGTGTGGTTGCCTCTCGCGTGCCCCCCACTGGGGACTTGGCGAGCATCCCAGGCATGTGCCCTGACTGGGAATCCAACCTGCAACTGGGTTGCAAGTTAGCATTCAATTCACTCAGCCACACCAGCCAGGCCTTTTAGTCAATCTTTAAGTGGAGGATTCCTAGCAACAATTACTCTTCATCTAAAAACTAATTTATTTTCCCTTAATTCCACGGATTGACAGCTGTCTTTCAGCGTTTGAAAAATGTTGTACCATTTCCTCCTCGCCTGTATGCTTTCAAATAATAAATCTGTGGACAGTCGAATTGGTGTTCCTATAAGTAATAAATCATTTCTTTCCTGGCTCCTTATAAGATTTTTTCATTATCTTTAGTTTTCGGAAGTTTAATTATGATGTGTCATGGCATGGATTTACTATATTTGGGTATCATTCAGCTTCTAGAATGCATACTTTTATGTATTTTGCCAAATTTGAAAAGTTTTAGCCATTATTTCTTTTTTTACTGGGTTGGCCAAAAAGTCCTTTTACTTTTTCCATAAAACAAAAGACACATATTTCATTTTAACCAACAACTTTATTGATTTAGATACTTTGAGTATGTAGGCTATATCCTGCGTGGTAGAATGTTCATTGTTCTCAATTAACGTCTCAATTTGATCGCTATCAATGTAAACTGCTGTAACTGACCATGGAGCATGGTCCACTGAGAAATCTCCAGCAAGAAACTTCACAAATCATTTTTGACATGTTCGATTAGTCACAGCACCTTCCCCATTCACTACATAAGTCTTTTTGAGTTTCAGTTGAGTTTTTACCTTTTTTAAAAATAAAGCATAATACACTGAAAACGTTGCATATTTTATTCCATCTATAACATTAAAATGGCTACTCAAAAAATCATCAATTTTGTAAGGTTTCTTTACATGCATGCTGGTATGACAGCTGTCACAATACAATCTAACAAAATTGTTTTCAATGAAGTTAAAGATAACTAAGCACTACTAGAGCCATGTTACAGAAAAAACCAGATGAACTTTTTTGGCCAACCCAATAATAAAAAAAATTGTCATAACAAACACATAACATAAAATTTATCATGTTAACAATTTTATTTATATATCTATTTATTTATTTATAGGGGATGAAAGAGAGAAAAGCAGAAACACTGATGTCAGAAAAATCGATCAGTTGCTTCTGTACGAGCCACAACTGGGGACTAAACCTACAACTTAGGGATGTATCCTGACCTGGAATCGAACTTGTGATATTTTGCTTTGCAGGACGACGCCCAACCAACTGAGTCACACTGTTTAGGGCCATCCTAACCATTTTAAAGTGCACAGTTCAAGAGTGTTAATTAACTCCACGCTGAAGTGCACTCAGTCTCTTAAACTCTGTTCATCTTGCGTAACTGAAACGCTATACCCAAGACACCAAAACCCCACTTTCTCTCCACCTCAGGCCGTGACTCATCGTTCTACTTTCTTTATAAATTTAACTACTCTAGGTACCTCATATAAGTGAAACCATACAGTATTTGTCTTGAGACTGGTTGATTTCACCTAATATAATCTCTTCAAGGTTAACTCATGTTGTAGAGTATCTTAGATATTCCTCCTTTTAACACATCCATTACTTTTTCCAGTCCTCTTTCAGTACTTTTCTTTCTCTCTCCTTTTCAACACTGATGATATGCAGGCTCTTTTGTTATTGTCCCACAGATTTCTTGAGACTCTGTTCATTTTTTCCTGTCCATTTTCTCTTTTGTTCAGATTGACTAAATTCTAATGTTCTGACCTCAAGTTAACTGATTCTATCGTCTGCTATCTCCACTTCACTATTGAGCTTACCCACCGAGTTTATTTCAGTTATTGTATTTTTCAGGTCTACAATTTCTATTTGCTTCTGTTTCTTTGCTGAGATTTTGTATATCTTTATTTGTTTTGAGAGAATTTGTAATTACTTGCTGGATCATTTCCATTATGGATGTTTTATACTCCGTGTCAGATAAAATCAGATTCGTCTCAGTGTTGGTGTCTCTTATCATTCATGAATGATTTTTGTTTGGAGGTTGTTGGGTACTATATTATGAGACTCTGGGTCCTATTCCGTCTTCTTTTTAAGGCAGACAGTCCCTGTGTTGAAGTATAATATGAGGGCTAGGTGCACGTGTATGTTCCTGCTGCACCCCATTGACATGACCTTGGACAGAAGCAGGACATTTGTTGCAAATGGGTGGAGTGGAGCCCTGGCTGGTGTGGTTCAGTGGATTGAGCACCGGTCTGCAAACCAAAAGGTTGCCGGTTCGACTCCTGGTCAGGGCACATGCCTGGGTTTGCAGGCCAGGTATCCAGTAAGGGGAGCGTAAGAGTGAACCACACATGGATGTTTCTCTACCTCTCTCACTCCCTTCCCCTTTGTCTAAAAATGAATAAATAAAAAATCTTTCAATGAAAGTAACACTTAAAAAAAAAAGAAAGAAAATGTGTGGAGTGGAGCCCTGGCTGGTATGGGAAAGTGGATGGAGCACTGGCCTGTGAACCAAAAAGTAGGTAGTTTGATTTCCAGTCAGGGCACATGCCGGGGTTGTGGGCCAGCTCCCCAGCTGGGGGCACAAGAGAGGCAACTGATAAATGCACCTCTGGCACATTGATGTTTTTCTCACCTTTCACTTCTCTCGAAAAAGTAAATAAATAAAATCTTAAAAAAATATAAAAGAAAATGGGAGGAGTGGAAGTTCTGTTACCACCCCCGCCACCGGCTCTACTGACACTATGCACAAGAAAGACGGGGTCCTGGCCCACAGGGCTTATGGCTTCTGTAATATTTGAACAGAAGCATTAGCTCAGTTCCCTGGTATAACGTGCTGACACCCACAGAATGGAGGAGGAGAAGCAAATTACCAACTAGCTCCATCTTTTACCATGTTGCTAAGTGTCATTACTGCTGACTCGGGGTGGAGGCTCAGCTCCCCACTGGGCCCCACTGACCGCAGGGGCAGGGGCAGCGCCGCTGACTCGCTCTGCTTCCCACTCCCTCCTTCAGTCTCGTTGCCACCAGATGGGTGTGGAGCTTCCGCTTCCCATTGGGCAAACCACACTATGGGAAGGGGGACAGTGGAGCGCTTACTAGCCCTGCTATGCCTGACATGCATCCTTTTCTTCGGTCTTTTTTTTGTTTTTTAATTGAAAGATTTTATTTACTTATTTCTAGAGAGAAGGGAAGGGAGGGAGAAAGGGAGAGGTTTGGTTGACTCTCACACGCCCCCTACTGGAAACATGGCCCCCAACCCAGGCATGTGCCCTGACCTGAAATCGAACTGGCGACCCTTTGGATCGCAGTCTGGCACTCAAACCACTGAGCAACACCAGGCAGGGCTGGTCAGTTCTTTGATGTGAAGGAGGGTAGAAGCTCAGCCTCCCATTAGGCCCCACGGACAAAGAGATGAAGTCCAGTGGTGACCAGCCCTACCAGCACCAACTTGTTACCTCT
This sequence comes from Pteronotus mesoamericanus, assembly GCF_021234165.1. Classification (NCBI taxonomy): domain Eukaryota; kingdom Metazoa; phylum Chordata; class Mammalia; order Chiroptera; family Mormoopidae; genus Pteronotus; species Pteronotus mesoamericanus. The sequence continues at coordinate 4,279,342 of NW_026555108.1, read as the reverse complement.
CCCTGATTCTGGGCGAGTGCAGCAACTTAGCCTGCCACTAGCCTGGAAGAGAATAGGAGCACCATCTGCTTCTGCCAGATAGCAGGATGAGAAGGGCTGCCTGTTTACTTCTGCCAACACTCCCCCAGCAGTGGAAAAGGAGCGTGCTTCCTGCTTTGTTGGTGGGAAGGGGTGGGGTGGAAGATTAACTTCCTAGGAGGCCACATGGCCGCTGTGCAGCTGTGGGGTGCTACTGCAAGTTTTTCCCACTGGTATAGGGCATGTATTGCCAAAAAGATTTTTGTTATAAAGCAAATCTTCCCCCCACCCTCTCCTTTAGACATGGGGATGAGCCTTTCTTAGAGCACCCCCTTGTATTGCCTGTGCCTGCTGGCAGGTTTCTGTAGCAACCTATCTAGGAGACACGGGAGGCAGAAAGGAAACACTGAGAGCCCAGCGTTGCCTTGTTCAAGTTCCTAGGCTGTCTGCCTTGTTCTGACTTTTCAAGAGTCATTCTCTATGTGTTATGTCCAAAGATTTTTAGCTGTAAGAGGGAGGACCGAGAAGGAAGGAATGGAGTTTCTCCATCTTGGCAGAAATGCAAGTCCTCCAATTGGGTTTAAAAGAAAGAAACAGCAAAGCATACAACATCTTTAAAAATTGAACTTTTTCATATCTAAGGAGATTTCTGACAGTAGTAATGATTTAAGGGAAAAACAATGGTGAAAGAATATCTAAGAAAACAGAGATGGGGATTTAGTAGCTTTACGGAAAGTCTTGCACTATCCGTGGGATGGTAAACAGATCACTCTTGTGACCTACATTCTCTTTCTATACAATGTTCCTTTGCGAGTTTGTAAAGTTTTTTCTTTTTTTAAAATTTCATTTACGTATTGTTAGAGAGAGGGGAAGGGAGAAAGAAAGAGAAGGAGAGAAACACAGATCGGTTGTCTCTCGCACGTCCCTAACTAGATACTGGGCACAAAACCCAGCCAGGTGCCCTGGCAGGGAATGGAACCTGTGGCCTTTTGGTCTACGGACAACGCCCAACCAAGCCATGCAGGGCAGGGTTAGTTCTGTTACAATTCTTGAGGGAGACTATGTAAGTGGCAGAGAAGCTTTAGCTACTTGTACATAAAACAAGATTTGACATTCAGTGACTATTGAGTAAAAGTAAGAATGGTGGAAACAGGGTCCTCTGGGGATTGCAATAGCAGCTGCTTTAAAGTGTCAAGAGCAATAGCAACATTTCCTCACACTCTCATTCTCAACTCTAAATACCAGTAACTTTGACCTGTTGGGATGCTTAATGTCAAGTATAAGATTATAAATTCATTGTTTCAGAAGAGGGTTGCACCTTCACTTTACAATCCCTGAACTTAGCTGCCATTTTCTGCTCCTTAAACCTTCCCTTCCTCTCAAACTAATGTGCTTCACAAGTTGCTGCATTACTACTACCAGGCTGATTACAACACTGGGTATTACAAGGAAATAACAAGTATCTGAACGTATCAAGTCACTTAATATGCTGGAGTCAAAAAGACCTTGGATCAATTCTTGAATCTGCCACTAATGACTTGTGTGGTTTCACACAAATTACTTAATCATTCTGGGCAACAGATTGCTCATCTATAAAATGGGAATAATGGATAAGGATTGGTATCAGAATTCAATGATATAAAGTACATAAAGTGAGAACCCAAATTTGGTACTCAACAATCATGAAAAACGTTCTGGACAACACGGTTAACCTGTGACAATTACATCTGTATTCATCTAATATTATTTCCATTGGACCATGGAATGGCTGTTTCCTGCTTCTGCCATGTCTTAAATTCAATCTCCACACTGTTGTGTTACAGCTTCTGGGACAAAGAGCCTTCACTCACTCGGAACAGAAAAAGATTGATATGATCATCTTCTCCTGATATTTATAATTACTTCCTCTCTCTAGTGTGCAGAGAAGAGTAGCTCAAGGTGCTTAAAGGAAAAAAACCAACAAAACCTTTAAAAAATCTTGAAATGTAACCTAAACATTTTCTATTCAGTCCTCGTCTAGTTTATAGAACACGTTTGTTTTCATAATACAAGGCTGTTTTGCGGGTTTAAGAATGGGAAAACTGAACCTAAATTTTGCATTTTAATGGTGTATCAGTGATACTGCATGCCAGTGGCAATAATGTCCAAGGTCCTAGCCAACCGACCTCAAAGAATCTGGTGATAAAGAGAGATGGATATCACAAGACAGCAGTCTGAGGGTGGGTCTATGTCTTGTGTCTTCACTGAAGATTCTAAATTTTCATTGAAAAAAATTCCCTATCAGCTTTTTGCATCCAGAGAGCTAATACCCTGTATCCCAAGAGGAATACTTATGGCTAGAAAACCTTCCAGCTAAGCAGCTCAGAAAGCTCAGCCTTCCTGACTCAGGCAAGATGAGGTCACCACGAATAGTTATTCTGAGGTTAAGACTCAGTCCCAATGCATGAAAAAGAGAAAATGGAACTGTTGCCCAGGAGGAAATGAAGGAGTACTTTATTTTTGTTCTTATCTTTTCTTACCATGAGTACCCTCTACTCAAATTATTTAACATCTTTGAGGTTGATATCGGTGCTTGTATGTGAAATGGGAACAGCCCCAATGTCAAGTGCAGGGTAACATGAGGATCAGAGTGCCAAGCACAGTTGCCTGGAACATAGTAGGGATTCAATAGATGAACATTACTTTTAGAACAGAGTTTGAGGTCTCTATCACACAGCACTTGGCTTTTTTATTCTAGGATAAATGAATGAAATGGTAAATGGTTTCTATGAAATAATTTCAACTCTGTGTAAAATGAATATAATTTCATGGCTGAAAGGAACCCGGAGGTCATCTAAGTTTTCTTTATTTAAATGTGTAAGAGTATTGTTCAGGCACAAATTTGATCTCACATAGTAATCAGGTCAGACAAATTCTTTTCCTAAGGCAATGTGTAACTGAGGTATTCTGAAAAGTATAGGTAGCTGGATCCTAAGAGCTTACATCACAGTTAGGTGTTATAGAATACTTACTATAGTTGGTCTTAGTAAGCAAAATTCAATCAATTATTAAAGAGTCAATGTACAGGTTAGTTAGATGTTGTCTAAATGACTCTAAAGTCATTCCATTCCTGCCAACTGTAAGACGGGAAGGAACAGTAATTAAAGAAAGTTGACGGAAAGGAAATATTAATTCCTTATCTCCCAATTTAATAGAGTATCCAGTTCTGCAGGGAAAGTAAGATGGCACCCTGGTTGGTGTTGCTGAGTGGGTTGAGCACTGGCCTGTGAATACAAAGGTTGCCTGTTTGAATCCCAGTCAGGGCACATGCCTAGGCTGCAGGCCTGATTCCCAGTTAGAGGGGTGTGTGAGGCGACCAATCAATGTTTCTTTCACACATTGGTGTTTCTCTCCCTCTTTCTGCCTCCCTTACCCTCTCTCTGAAAAATAAATAAATAAAAATAGAACCTTAAAACATTAAAAAAAAGGAAATGGCAATGACAAAGGTAGATTACTGTTGTCAAAGAAGATATGGGGACCTGTAATTACATAATAAAATTAGAGCCACTTGAGATGAGACTTAACATTAAAAAACACGGTGAGAAGGAAACATACCCTGATTTTCTTCTCTAAGTTGTAACAGAAATAGGTAAAAAAAAAAAAAAAAAAGAGGACCACAAGTGACAAAAGAAAATATAGATAAATTAGACTCTATCAAAGTTAAAAACCTCTGTGCTGAAAATGATACCAAGAAGAAAGTAAAAAGACTACTCATAGAATGGGAGATAATATCTGCCAATCAGTTACCTTATCAAACTTGAATCCAGAAATATACAGAACTTAATAATGAAAAGAAAAATACTCAATTGAAAATGGGCAAAGGATCTGAATAGACATTACTACAAAGGTTACACAAATAGCCAAAGTGCACATGAAAACATGCTGGACACCATGAGTCACAGGATGACTATAAAGCAAAACCACAGTGACAGACCACTTCACACCCACTAGACAGCTATCATCAAAAAGACAAGTGTTGGTGAGGATGTCAGATGTCTCATACACTACTGGTGGGAATGAAAAATGGTGCAGCCAATACATTGGAAAACAGTCTGCCCGATTCTCAAAGGGTAGAACATAAGAGTTACCACTGGATGTCAAAATTATGCTCCTAAGAGAGATGAAAACATATTTTCATTAAAAATATGTATGTGGAACTTTATAGCCACATTATTCATAACAGCCCACAGTATAAACAAATGAAGTGCTCGTCAACCGGTGAATGGATAAAATACGGTATTTTTGTTCTTATCTTTTCTCACTACCTGTACCCTCTAATCAAATGACTTAACATGGTAACATTACTTAATACAGTGAATTATTATTCATCCATAAAAAGAATGAACTGGTATATAATTCAACATGGAAAAACATTATAAGATACTATGCTAATTAAAATGAGCCAGGCACAAAATGATAAATATCATAGGATTCCGCTATGAGGTACCTCGAATAGGCAGTCAGGAGAAAGAAGTGGTTACCAGAGGCTGGGGGAGGGGGGTGTTGGGAAGGCAGCACTATGGGTTTACAGATACAGAGTTTCTCTGGGAGGATGAAAAAGTTCTGGAAATGATAAGTGGTAATGGTCACACAACATTCTGAATGTACTTTGTGCTACTGAATTGCATCCTTAAAAGTGGTTAGAATGGTAAATTTTATGCTATATAGATCATAGCACAAATCCAAAAAAAAGGAATGAAGTATTGATACATTCTGCAAAATGGATGAAACTTGAAAACATGCAAAGACAATGAAGTCAGACCAAAAAAAAAAAAAAAAAGAGAGAAACGTGTATTCAGTTCCTCTGACCATTTTTAAATTGTTTTTTTGGTGTTAAGTGACATGTCTTTAATGTGGGGTTATACAGCTCCTTATTTTAAGTGATCATTACCTACCCATTAGTGAACACAGGTAAATCTTTAACATAAAAGTGAACAGAATAGCCACGTAAGGTATTTTTAAAAAGGTTTATTTATTTTTTTTAGAGGGGGGGAAAAGAGGGACTAAGGGAGGGAGAGAAACATCGAATGGTTGGTTGCCTCCCACACAAGACTAACTAGGGGCCTGGCCTGCAACTCAGGGATATTCCCGGACTGGGAACCAAACCAGTGACTTTTCAGTCCTCAGGCCAGCACTCAATCCACTGAGCCAACCAGCCAGGTCCAAAGTTATTTATTTTTTTTAAATCTGGATTTTAACGTTCTTCTAAAATCATAAAAATAAATACCAATACCACATTAAATTATAAAAAACAAAGTTGCTTCAAAAAACAATTAGAACAAACAATAATTATTGAGCAATGTATTATTTGGTGCTTTGGAATTCTGTTCCATGTATATCATATTTAATATATTATTTATATGGCTATGTTGAGCTATTTTAGCAAACTATTCTATTTTAATTTTTAAAACAATAAAAATGAGTGATTATTTTTCAAATATATTACATGTATGTGTAAAGGCTGGCGATTTTTTTAAACATCACCTGAGGATGTTTTTATTTATTTTAGAGAGAGGAAAGGACTAGAGAGAGAGAGAGAGAGAGAGAGAGAGACTGATCAGTTGCCTCTTGTATGCGCCCCAACCAGAAATTGAACTCGCAACCTTTGGGTGTGTATAAGACAACCTTCCACCCAAAAGCACATCCCAGCCAGGGCTAAAGGCTGGTATTTTTTGACTATACCAGCAAAACCCAAAGTACCTTGTGGCTACATCCCCAAAGTACAAGGGAAGCTAACAGGAAATGAACATTCTACTGAATGTTGGAACTGCAAATGTAATCACATCTGAAGAACTATATATATGTTTATATATATATATAAATATATAAAATATGAATATAAATATAAATATATATATAGTCCTTAATTTAAAAACCATTTTCTGATATATTTCTTTCTTTTTTCATTGAGGTAACATTAGTTAATAGCACTATTTAAGTTCCAGGTATACAATATCATAATTCAGTATCTATATTACATACATTATTACATGCTCAAAACAAAAGTTTATTTTCCATATGTCACTGTACATTTGAGCCCTTTACCAATTTTACCTTCCTTCTACCCCATTCTGCTTGGTAACCCCCAGTCTGTTGTCTGTATCTATGAGTTTGTTTTCGTTTTGCTTTGTTTGTTCATTTGTTTTATATTCCACATGAGTAAAGTCATATGATTATTGTCCTTTCATGTCTAATTTATTGCACTTAGCATAATACGTGCAAGGTCAAGCCATGTTTTTGAAAACAGCACTATTTCATCTTTTTTAATAGTTGAGTAGTATTCTACTGTATGTATAAATCAAACCTTCTCCACCCATTCATCTGTTGATGGATACTTAGGCTGTTTCCATATTGTTTTTTAGAGAGAAGGGAAAGGAGGGAGAAAGAGAGGGAGAGAAACATCGATGTGTGAGAGAAACACATGGCCTTGATGGGAACTGAACCAAGCAACCTTTGTGTTGGTAGCTTTGCACTCAATCCATTGAGTCACACCAGGCAGGGAAGTTTCCATACTTTTGCTGTTGTAAATGATGCTGCAATAAACATAAAGGAACATATCCTTTCAAATTAGTGTTTTCATATTCTTCAGATAAATATCCAGAAAAGAAATTACTGGATCATGATCATTTTATTTATTTTTTAAGGAACCACCACACTGTTTTCCACAGTGGCTGCACCAATTTGCAACTCCACGAATAGTGCATGAGCATTCACCTTCCTTCACATCCTCTTGAACTGTTATTATTTCTTGTCTTTTTGATAGTAGCCATTGTAACAGGTGTTAGTTTTTGTGTATCTGACACCAATGGCAAGGGAAAAAAAACAAAATTAAACAAATGGGAGGATATCAAACTAAAAAGCTTCTGCACAGTAAAGGAAACCATGAACAAAACAAAAAGCCAACTAACTGAATGGGAGAAGATATTTGCAACTGATATTTCTGATAAGCAGTTAATATCCAAAATATTGAAAATTCATACAACTCGACAATATGAAAACAAACAACATGATTAAACATAGTCAGAGGAGTTCTAGCCGGTGTGACTCGGTTGGAGAGTTGTCCCAAAGACCAAAAAGTTATGGGTTGGATTCCCGGTCATGGCACATACAAGAAGGCATCCAAGCGATATTTTTCTCACTCATCTATGATTACCACTCTCTCCCCCTTTCTCTCTTTCTAAAAGAAATTTTAAAAATGTCCTCAAAATGAAGATAAAAAAAAAAGGGGGCAGAGGATCTGAACACACTTCTTTCCAAGGAAAATATACAGATGGGTAACACGCACATGGAAAAAATAAAACTGCTTTACACGGATGACCTAGCAATTCCACTTCTGCAAATTTACCCAAATAAATCTGAAACAGCAGTTCGAAAGAATATATGCACCCCTATGTTCATTGCAGTGTTATTTACAATAGCCACTACCTGGAAACAGCCCAAGCGCCCATCACGAGGTGAGTGGATTAAAAAAAAATGGTGGTACCTTTACACGATGGAATACTATTCAGCTGTGAAAAAGGACATCTTGCCCTTTGCAATAGCATGGACGGACCTGCAGAGCATTATGCTAAGTAAAATAAGCCAGCCAGAAAAAAATACGATCCCAAAACGTACTGTATGATCTCACTTATATGTGGAATCTAATGAACAAAATAAACCAATGAACGAAATAGAGACAGACAGAGATTGAGAACAGAATAACAGCTGTTAGGGGAGGGGGTTGGGTGCTGGGTAAAAGTGGTCAAGGGATGAGCAAAACCGAGTCAAACCAAACCAAACACCTCAGATACAGTTAATACCATGGTGATTACTAGAGGGAAAGAGGGGTGGGGGAGGTAGAGGAGGGCATAGGGGCACAAATGGTAATAGAAGGAGGCTTAACTTTGGGTGGTGAACACACAATACAATATATATAGTTGATGCATTATACAACTGGATACCTTAAACTTATAAAATTATATTAACCAATGTCATCCCAATACATTCAATAAATAAAAATTTAAAGTCATTCATTTATTGATGATTTTCATATAAGGTTTCAGGCAATTCAGGGAAAGAAGAGTTTTCAGATCTACCACATAATCCAAGTCTGACCTTTGGACTCACCCCGGTCTCCATGCTTACGGCTACCTCCATTAAACTGTTTCTTAGGATACAGAAAAAACTATGACCGAAGAAAAATGGATGCATTGTGCTTTCTCCCAATTGTTACACTCACACCAGAAGCCTGCTTCCTACCCACTGGGAATAATGACCAGGTACTTTGTTCGAGATCAATACATTGTAACAGTGATTCTCCGATCTGGCCTTACAATATCCCATTGGGTCACTGATTATTTATTTTTTTTGAGGGGCATTAGGAAGTTCTTGAAACATGAATGTCAATTTATTTTAGCTTTTTCTATAAATATATAACAAACGGCACTTCTCTTAGGGACCAGTAGATTTGACTAGGGAAAGGCATCCAAAATCCAGCTAGGAATAGAGATTTTAAGTTCAGAGGTAGGAATCCACTGCCTTAGCTTTGTGCTTCGCACAAACATGAAGCCATGACCTTTCATTGATTCTCTGGTGTCAGAGAAAGTGAGAAAAAAGAGGGATAACTTGGACTCCAGGTTCTAAATCCTTAAAAACACATATACCTAGAAAGTCTACTTAATTGTTAATAGTGGCTCTGTCTGGGAACTGAGGCTGTGGTGCAAATTCCCTATGGTAAAGAAAATAAATTATACTTAGACAAACTCAATACCTTTCAGTCTGAAAACAACTGGTTATAAATATAAAGACTAGTGTTATAGACTTCATAAACTATCACTGTCTAATAGAAGCATGTTGTAAGCCACAAATTTGTCACATACATAATTTGAAATTTTCCATTAGCAATGATAAAAAAAGGAAAAAGAATATGGTGAAGTTAATTTAGATGTTACATTTTATTTATCTCGATATACCCAAAATATTATAATTTCAACATGTAATGCATATAGATTTGTATTAATGAGATATTTTACATTGCTTTTTTGTTGCTGTTTGAAATTTGGTATGTATTTTCAGCATCTTAATTCACATTGATCTATATGTGGCTCACTTTATTTATTTAATTAAAAAAAAGCAACAACAATTGTTCACCTGGGAACTGATCACCCAAAACAAAAGCTAGGACTTTATTGTATTAGTTTAAGGTGTACAGCAAAATGATTTAATATCTGTATATTGTGGAATGATCACAGTAAGTTAATAGTCATGATCACACATGGTTACAAATGTTTTTCTTGTGATGAAAACTTTTTAAGATGTACACTCTTAGGAACTTTCTATATAAAATACATTACTGTTGACTATAGTTACCATGCTATACATTACATCTCCAGGCCTTATTTATGTTATACCTGGAAGACTGTACCTCTTGCTCATCCCCACCCATTTCCCTTACACACAACTCTCCAGCTCTGGAAAACACCAATCCGTGCTGTTTCTATGAGTTCAGTTTTCTTAGATTCCACATGACTGAGAATATACAGCACTTGTCCTTCTCTGTCTTATGTCACTTAACGTAATGACTCCAAGTTTCATTCATGTTGTCACAAATGGCAGAATTTTTTTCTGTCTCATGGCTAAGTAATATTTTATTATATATACACACACACACGTGTGTGTGTGTGTGTGTGTGTGTGTGTGTATATTGCCTTTTTATTTCTTTATTCATTGGGGTAAACTTTGCTGGTTCCATATCTTGACTATTGTAAATAATTCTGTAATGAACACGGGGTTACAGACATCTCTTTGAGATAGTGATTTCATTTCCTTTGGATATATACCTAGGGATTAATGACAATTTCGGCATACGAGTTTCTTTTTATAAACTTTAAATTGTATTAGTAAGATTCATCCATACCACTAAGTGTTGTTCCAGTTCACTAGTTTGATTGCTGTTTAATATTTCACTGTATGAATGTATCATTGTCTATCCATGTTAGCCCACTGATGGGCATTTGAGTTGTTCTACTGTTGGCTAGTATATATTCCTGTCAAAGTCTGCTATTGTATATATGAAAGGGTTTCTTTGCGGTATAGATCTAGAAATTCTCATGCAATTGACACAACTACGTAGTAGATGAGGGAGAAGGTGATGGAGATCAGCTAGAGAGTTCTCATATGGGTCAGAACCAGTAAGAAGAGCAGCTGACAGGGACGGGGACACTCAGGGAGGCCCGAGGCACATTGTGAATGGTGGCTGGTCCTGGTTTTTCAGTCTTCTTTGGCTCTACTGGGCTGCAGCAAGTGGAGTTAAATCTCAGAACAATAGCAATGGATACAGCTAGGCCCTGTACCTAGAGGTTCCCATACAAATTTTAGCAATGTCAACACATCAAGAGAACTTGGGTCGCATCTTCCATAGATCCTCCTCCCTCCTTCTTCTGGGTAGTCAGTCCCTTTCTTGTGCATCCCCTAAGCTGTCTTTCTGCACTGTGCTATGTGCAGGTTTATATGCAGGTTAGGGTTATATACTCAAGGTACTGGTAGGGCAAGAGAGGAGCGAACCTGACTTTTGGTGTACAAGAAAGCATTCTGGGGAATGGGGAAAGGTGGAAATTCTAAAATAATGAATTTTTTAAAAAAAATCTGTCCTGGACTATATTAAAGTTCATTACTATGGTCACAGTAAGAATCACCTCCAGGAGTCAGGGCTTAACACAGCTGGTTCTAATAGAAAAACATAAATCTGGGACTGTTAGCTGGATCAATTACAAGGGAATGAATCTGTAGGAAGAAGGGATGAGAAATTTACATAAAGTGATGAATGAGACAAAGCAATAGGTAGTTTAGGGCCGATGCGGAAAATTACACAGGTGCATATGAGGATATAGAACTCAGATTTGCCGAAGGCGTTATATTTAAAATGTGCTTTTCAATTCACACTATATTTAATCTCCACAGTAACCCAGTGAAGTAGGTATTACCATCATTGTTATTTTACAGGAACTTAGGCTGAGAGATTAGTAAGCACATTCAAAGTTTCATAGCAAATAAGTGGCAGACCTGCAATTTGAACCCAGACCCCTAAATACACAATCAAAATCCGTGAGAACATTATGTTAAGTGGAATAAGCCAGTCAGAGAAAGACAAGAACCATATGATTTCACTGATATGTGGAATCTAATGAAGAAACTAAACTAAAAAGCAAAACGCAAAAGACTTATAGATAGAGAAGCGGCTGAAAGGTAGCTGGAGGTGCGGGGGCTGGAGAGGGGCCGTGGAGGGATTGAGAAAAACAGAAAAAAAGAAAGAAAAAACTCACAGACAAGGACAATAGTGTGGTGATTGCCAGGGGACAGGTGGAGGTCGTTATAGAGGACCTATAGGATAAAGAGTGATGGACAGAGATTTGAATTGAGGTGTTGGACACACAATGCAGTCTTGTGGAATTGTGCACCGGAAACCTGTATAATTTTGTGAACCAGTGTCACCCCAATGCATTCAATAAAAAGGAAAGAAACCCCACAAAGTTTCTGTTATTGTCCTAGTCATTTAAAATGAAGTTATTGAAGTGTGTTGCAAATACTTCGTTGCTAACAGAGCACTGAAGGGCACTAGTGATTTCAATAAATAGAAACTGGAATAGATGTAATGGCGTTTCTGTAATGCTATCCCTTCTCATTTGCATTCTGATAGGTTTTCCTGAGCAGGAAAGAAAGGGGCCAGCATGGTACGAAAATGCAGAGAACCCCAAGGACCCTTCCATGAGCGGTATCCAAGCTGTGAATTATGCAGATGAAAGGTCAATATCTGCGACACCGAACCATAGCAGTCAGAGAAATAATAAAGTTTGGAAAATGAAGGGTGAGCTAATAAGTGCGCGAAGATAAATTACAATTCAATTTTTATTTCTTCCTTTGTGTTTCAATGTGAGAATGGATCATTATGCGTGTTGCACAGAATTGCCGTTCATAGACAATGTTAGACAATGTGACCGAGGTATGGAGATACAGATGGAAAAGCCCCACACGTGCTATCTCATGAACAAATATTTATAACTCCTTCCTTCAACTTCTCAATGACTTTTCCACCATTTCCCATTATATACAACTCGTGTAGCTTCACAGACATCTGCATTGCCTACGGCCTATCTCTTAAGAGCTTTCAAATACCGCTTTCTCTATTAAAAGAGGGACTATTCCAGGGGCCCGTAACATGCTTTCTTTCAATCTGCAAACATGCATTAACTACTTGATTATCAGGTCGCCCTATGCTAGCTGCCACGCTGAGGAAGAAGGGATCCCTCGCTTCTGTGGCTTATCATCTAGCTGAGAAGGTAAGTGCATTAAAGAGATCTAGGAGATTATGTCTTTTAAGCATGTGCACGGAAAAATATAAACTAAGAAGATGAGCTACCTGAATGGAGGTTCATTCAGGCTACGACATTTTAGAGTTGGATCCTGAAAACATGGGTAGAGATTAGAAGTGAGGCAGGAAAAAGGCAATCCGGGAGAGGGACTGGTTGAGTAAAAGTAAGAGGCTGTATTCAGCAAGGTCTGGTGACAAAGATAAGACCGCTTACTTTCCTGCTGTAGTTGCCACTTAATGTGATATATTAAGCTTGAGTATGCCTTTGGTTTCCTTGGAGTCCCTAATTTCTTTGAAATCTCCAAACCAATAAACTCTCCCATACCACATTGCTTTGATATTGAACTCTTAACAGAAGTAATGCTTCACATTTGTAATTCACTATGTAGTTTACATAGTATTTGCACATACTTCATTTTGTTTCACCTTTTTACCCATTATGTGAAATGACTAAGAGGCTGACTTGCTCCAAGTTAGAGGACTGGAAAAGGGGAGAGCTCAGGACTGAGACCCAGATCAGATCCGGTACAACTTTGAACACTTACACGTACAGTTTTAATCAATAAATGATATTCAGAAGTAATATTAAGGTCACATAAAATCCTGATATACATGTCGCATCAGGCATTATTAAGTTATGTCTGGGGTATTTTTAAAAAAAATTCTCATTTGAGGATATGTACATTGATTTTCAGAGAGAGAGGAAAGGGGGGAAGAGAGACACAAAGAGAAACATCAATGTTAGAGAAAAACATAGATCAGCTGCCTCCCATGTGTCTTTTGACTGGGGATCAAACCCACAACCCAAGCATGTGCCCTGACTGGGAATGTATCTGGTGACCTTTCTGGGTATGAAGTGATGTCTAACCAACTGAGCCACACTGGCCAGGGCTGGGTTACTTTTGATGTTAGGCTCAAAGATTTTTAAAATCCATATGAAATATTTGAGAATTTATTATCTAATGCTTACGATGGCGTCTCAAATACAGCATTCTCTGTTAAAAGAGGGGCTTTTAAATACAGATTTCATTGAATACGATGTCCCAGATTTCTTTCTAATTGCAATGCTATATAGTCCTCACCTAACAGCTTTACACCCAGTTAGCACCTTCATACTGGGCTCCATTGAAGAGGTTCCACAGAAGGGAGTTTTCTTAAGTTACTGCACTAACAACAAACGTTAAAATGTGACAGAAATCTTTCTAAAATATTTTGAGATGTCCCTGTATTCTCATGTCAGGTACAGTTGTGTATGGAGGACTAAGCATCACTATGAAAATCCCCTCCTGGGCCACACAGCGGGATGCTCACGGTTGAGTAAGGCACACAGGGACAGGTGAACCCCCAAATGACAGTCCTAAGTCATTTCACTTTTCCAGTACCTCTGTGTTTGGACTTCTGTTCCTTACACTGCTAACTGCGACTTCTGAGCGTGTCTGCCTTTCGAATGTTTGTTTATGAACAGCACTAATGAGACTAGAGGCTTAGAAAGGTTGTCCCCGAAGACTCTTACAGATGCAGACTGAGAGGCCTCAGTGGATAGAGATTTTGTTACCAGAGCACAGAGTTTCTACGTTCCCTCCTTTTGTGATTCTAGGCTGTGTTCTAGATATTTGAGGTTGCTAAGTAGAAGACTTCAGAATGATTGGGGTGTAACCAGAATAATTACGCTTCGGTTGCAAAAATCACATTCTGTATGTTTCTGAAAGATGAACGATATCAGACGTCATGAGTAAACTATCAACAATAATAGCAGTTTGTGATATCCAATTTTTATTCTGTTTGTTGAAATTCATTGGTGGGAGAAGAAAAAAGAACTCTCGAAACAAGCGTTATTTAAAATAAAGACGCTACCTTAATTTTTATCAGCACTGTATATTTTTCGAAGTGCTTTAGCATGTATTATCTGTTTTGATCAGCACAATCCAGTGAAATAAGCAGGCTAGCTCCTTATCTCAACTATTAAAGTGACTACGTGATGGTGGTGTATGAGAAAAAGTGTTTATTTATTGTACCCATTACCTGAGAAGCATTAGATGGATTAGTCTTCTTCTCATTTTATGGGTTGATGCCAATAATTAGCAATTATTGAGCATCTGTTTTGTGTCAGCATTGAATTAGGCATTTCACATGATCTCTAATCCTTATAACAGCTGATCAAAGGAAATATCATTACTATTTATATACAGTCAGAAAATTTATGCTGAGAGAGGTTACATGACTTGGCAAAGGCCACAGAGCTACAAGTAGTAGAGCTAGGATTTGAAATTCGGTCTCTGATTTTAAATGTCAAATCATGTCAGTGTGGCTTTAAATTCTATGTTTTTCTTTACCCCAAGCTGTTTGAAAGAGAAACAAAGAGTTAGAAAAAGGTTGCCTCTTGATATCAAGTGAATTTTTCTTGCTTGTATATATATCTCATCTATGTACTCAGAGCTTTACTGCCTGGTTTAAGAAAGCTTCTGGATTTTCCAGACTATCCTACCAGGTGGAAAGAACAGGTTAGATTTAAAATGCTGAATTGAAACTTGAAAACAGCCTCTGAGATAAAATATTTGTACCACAAATATCCCCATCTCCTTTAAATAGGTTACAATGTAAATCCATGCTTTTAAAGAGCTTTGCAGATGACTTGTAAAGATAATGCACCATATAAACCAATGACTTTATGACTCATGTAAGAAGTCCGCTTTTCCTTCTTAACATAGATTTAAATGGGTGACCAGAAATACAGAATTCCATCTCTGGATGCATGCACTTCATACTTTAAAATTTGATAATTTCCATGTAGTTTTTGAAAAAGAGATAAAATAAATATATCAGAAATTCGAGGACAGAATCAAATTGCTGTATTTATAATAATTGAACATCCTCTCAAGAGATCCTGTGAAGCTATCATGAAAAACACATTCTTTTTCCATTTCCATTTTAAGAAATCATACTTCTAAACAGATTAGGATCAAAACAGTAAATTACCAAGTCAATCTTCTTCTCACTCTTCCGGCACAATGTAAGATAATAGTAAGATAATAATGTAAATTTCATCTATAAAGATGACACTACCAACTTTTTGGCAGCAGCCCAGGCCCATGTATTGTTTTGCTATAGGGAGAATAGATGTGCACAGTGACCTTCTTTTCGGTACACCGCGTGACAAGGAGCATAGATCGGTTAGACCTCGGGCGGGTGGTACATATAACCCCAGTGAGGCCGGGCACTAAGCAACTCCTCTAATGCGCCACGGTGCCAGGGGCTGTATACTGGAAGCCGACGCAAAATGCAGCCAAGATTCATAAACCTTCATACTTTACCATTTCAAAAATAGCTCTCCCTATATTTCTATACACGGTAATGGCGTAGGATCTATGTCTTCTAAGTCTACTTGGAGGCCAGTTCACAAGTGGAGTGAGGTGAGGAATATGCTGAGACAATTTGAGATCAACATGCCAGTCATCAAATGCCTGAAAGCCCCTCAGGTGGTTCTGGGCTCTTCTCACCTTTTCTCTTCCCAATGATTCTGACCTCCCGCAGCCCTTCCTCCAAGCCTCCTATGTTCCATCTTAGATTTCTTAAGCCAAGAGATCTAGGGGATGGGTTAGCCTTTGCACTTGCTAGTCCCTTTGTGAGAAAGGCACTTTCTACTTTTCTTAATCAAAGTTCCATTAATCCTCCAAAATCCAATTCCAATGGCAACTCATTAATTCAGGAATACATCCCTACCATGTGTGAGCCATTGCGCGCTTCTCCTTGGAGATCTATTTAATGTGCTTGGCCATTCAGTGGCTTCCTTCTCTAGGCTTCCATGACAATATTATCCTGCCTTGGTAAGTACTTATTACCGCTGGGACTTATTTACAAGATTCTCTCTTTTACGAAGACCACGGGAATCCAGAAGTAAGGGACCGCATTGCACGTATTTTTGAGTCCCTGTGTAAAATATAAGACAGTGCTTTACACATAGTAGATGGTTCATAAATCTCTAGCTATTACCCTGTTCTCCCCTCCATTTGAATTTACACTTATTATTTTCTACTTACTCAACTGACTCGATTCTCATCCCTTTTCTGCACCTATTGTTTTATTAACACTGCTCTCACCAATGTTACCAACAACATCCTTCTACCTGAATCCTGTATGGATAAGACCTACTCTTTTCAATTGCAAAATTGGTAAATTGTAAGCCAAGTGCTGCTAGTAGCTACTTTTTTTAAAAAAAAGATTTTACTTACTTATTTTTATAGAGAGGGGAAGGAAGGGAGAAAAGGAGGGAGAGAAACATCGATGTGTCAGAGAAACATCGATTAGTTGCCTCTCGCTCGCCCCCAACTGGAGACCTGGCCTGTAACCTAGGCTTTTCCCTGACTGGGACTCAAACCAGCAACATTTGTGGATTGCAGACCAGCACTCAATTGACTGAGCCACACCAGCCAGAGCACTACCTTATACCTATGAGAAGAATGAGGCCAATACACAGAAAACTAAGAAAGTCCAGGTGATATCATTTGAGCTCCAAGATTCTGCCATGTTTTACAAAAGGTTCATCAGGGACTTTATAGTGACATGAGCTCATAAAACCCACGCCCTCTTGTAAACAATTTTTTAAAATCCAGGTTAGGCCATCTATCTGTCGCTTGTAACCGAGAGAGTTCTAATATAGCCAGTGATCTCCATATCTATGTCTCCAGCACAGATATTTTTCCTGCGCTTCAGATGGCTATCTCGGACTGCGTATAGGTTTTCTGAATTTCCCACAGGCACCTGCAGCTCAGGCTGCCTGAAAACACACACATCGCTCCTGTGATCATTATCTCAGTGAATAATACAGCACCCTGCCAGAAACTTGGGTGGCTTCCTTGGGAACTCGTTTTCTCTCTTCAATTAAGTCATCCAGTCCTAGTTTGTTCTGCCTACTAACTAAATCTGTCCCCTTCTGTCTGCCTTGCTACTGCTCTCATTCAGCCACGATCGGTCCTTACAGAGCAGGAGCCTTGTAACTGCCTTCTTTGTCCCTCTCCTGTCCCCACCTTCGAGTTCATCTTTCTTCCCAATGTCTCCACTTTTTATCACATTTTTAATAAATTACAGTCACACATGCTGTATTGTAACAAGATGAAGGGCACAGTTATACAGGGTGGGGACAAAGGAGGTGTACAGTTGTTTGTATAGGAATGGACACAATAATTGATAAATATTAATACAATAATAATTTTTGCATAATCACAACTATAAGCCAATTGTCGCCGCACCCAGCGATGCATTTCCCATCCAACCCCCTCCCACCTGAGGTTATCGGTGGTTCTGTTTGGTGCCTCTCCTTCCCACGTCTGTTTCTATCTTCATGTCTATATGCCTATATCTAGAAACACTTTCAGGGTTTTAAAATCCTCCTCTTTATTATGAAAATGGGATCATATTATACACATTACTCTGAACTTGCTTTTTATTACCTAGCAAACGAACATAGCTATTCTTTCAGATGCAATTAAAACTCTAGCTTATTCCTTTTAAACTGCATAATATTCAATAGCATGGCTATGTCATAATGTATTTGATCATTTCCATATTTACAGATATTACAGCTATCCTTCCTTGTGCCACTAAAACTGTGTTAATAATAAAAATTCTTGGACATATTGACCTACAATCTGGTATTCTTAATTCGGTATGATAGATACTCAAAACTGTAAATGCTGGATCAAAGGTATCTAAATATTTTCTTTTATGAGAGTAGGATTAATATCCAAGAAGGGTGTAACACATGAACAAAATGAAGGATAAAAATCATACGATCATCTCAAAGGATACAGAAAAGCATTGGAAAAAATTCACCATCCAAAACACTGATGAGAGAAATTGACAAAGACACACACACAAAAAAATGGAATGATACCCTGTGTCCTTGGATTATTATTAAAATGCCCATATTACCCAAAGCCATATAGAGATTCAATGCAATCTCTATCAAAGGTCCAATTGGCATTTTCCATAGAAACAGAACAAATAATCCTAAAATTCATATGGAAACAAAAAAGTTCCCAAATAACCTGGCAATCACAAGGAAAAAGAACAAAACTGGAGGCATTATATTTCTAGATTTAAAAATATATTACACCTCTGGACAGGTAGCTCAGTTGTTTATGTCTCCTGATATGCTAAGGTTGTAGGTTCAGTCCCCGGTCAGGGCAAATACAAGAATCAACCAATGAACGCATAAATAAGTGGAACAAAAAATTGATGTCTTCTCCCTGCACCCTTCCCCGCCCACCCCTCTCCAAAGGTACAGTAGTTAAAACAGTATGGTACTGGCACAATAAAAGACATAGAGCAAAAGAACAGAATAAAGAGCCCAGAAACAAATCTATGTGTGTATGGGCCACTGATCTTCAATCAGGGTGCCAAGAACACCCAATGGAGAAAGGATATGCTCTTATGTTGAAAAAACTGAATATCCTCACATGGAAGAATAAAATTGGACCCTTATCTCACAGCATATACAAAAATCAACTTAAAATGGATTAAAGACTTAAACATAGACCTGAAATTGAAAAACTATGAAAGAAAATATAGGGAGAAAGCTTTTCCACATTGGTCTGAGCAATACATTTTTTGCATATGACCTCAAAAGCACAGGCAGCGAAAGTAAAAATAGACAGATGGGATTGCATCAAACTTAAAAGCTTCTGCACAGCAAATGAAATAATCAATAGTGAAGAGATAGCTTACAGAATGGGAGAAAATATTTGCAAACCATACATCTGATAAGGAGTTAATATGTAAGGAATTCAAACAACTCAGTAGGCAAAAGGAAATGAATGGATGGATGAATTCCCTGTGTTTTTATTTTTTCGCTTTATTCATTTCTTGGTTACCACTTAGTCCCCTTGTATACCCTTCCTGGGAGCACTCACCACACTGTTGTCCATGTCCATGAGTCCTTTTTCCTTTTTGCTGAATCCTTCTACCCCCTAAACTCCCCCACCATTAGCTGTCAGCTGCTCTCTATCCATGAGTCTGTCCCCATTTTTCTTGTTAGTTCAGTTTGTTCATTAGATACCACACATGAGTGCACTCATATTGTATTTGTTTTTCTCTGACTGGTTTATTTTACTTAACATAATGCTCTCTAGGTCCATCCATGCTGTTCCAAAGGGTAAAAAACTATGGGACATTTATACAATGGAATAATACTCGGCCATAAAAAAAAGACCTGATTTTTAAAACTTGCCAAATGACCTAATTAGACAGTTTCCAAAATACTCATACAAGCAGCCACCAGTTCTATGAGAAGATGTTCAACATCACTAATCATCAGGAAATACAAATCAAAACCTCAATGAGAGCTCACCTCGTACCTCTTAGGATGGTTGTTACCAGAAAGAGGAGAGACAAGTGTTGGTGAAGGTGTAGAAAAAAGGGAATGTCAATCGGTCCAGGCCACTATGGAAAACAAAATGGAAGTTTCTCAAAGAGTAAAATTAGAAATACTGTATGGTCCGGCAATCCTACTTCTAGGCATATATGAGTATATATACAAAATAAATGAAATCAGTACCGTGAGCAGATACCTGGACTATCACATTCACAGCAGCATTATTCGCAATAGCCAAGATATGGACACAACCTACATGTCTACTGACAGATGAATAAAAAAACCAAAATGTGATATTGTCTCTCTCTCTCTCTCTCTCTCTCTCTCTCTCTCTCACACACACACACACACACACACACACACACACACACACGCCATTCAGCCTTTAACAAGAAGGAAGTCCTGCCATTTACAACATGGGTGAACCTGGAAGACATTCTTCTCTAAGCGAAATAAGCCAGATACAGAAAAACAAACAGAGCATGATATTGCTTTTATGTGGATGAAATCTAAGAAAGTCAAATTCATAAAGGCAGTGAGTAGAACAGTGGTTGCCAGGATCAGTGTGGGGCGGGGGGAGTAGGGGGAAACGGGGAGGTGTTGGTCGAAGGGTACAAAATTTCAATTATGCAAGAGGAGTAAGTTCTGCCGATCTAATGCATAGCAAGGTGACTTTAGTTAATAATACGGTATACTATACTTGAAACTTGCTGAGAGTAAGTGTTCTCACCACAAAAATAGGTAAGCATGTCAAGTGACAGAAATGTTAATTAGCTTGATAAGAGTAATTGTTTAACAATGCATATGTATATAAAGGTATCACATTGTAAACCTTAAATACATGCAACTTTTATTTATCAATTACCCCTTAATAAAGCTGAGAAAAATAATGTATATTCTTTCCACAAATATATGGCTTTCCCACCTTTTCATTAGCATGAGATCTTATCGCAATATAAAATTCTTGCTAATGTGCTTGGGTGATGGGGGAAAGAGGGCTTATTATGAATATTTTATGTATTTTGAAAATTAAATTTGTTGTGTATTTTAAATTAGTAGTACAGGTAGATGTTAAAGAAGTTAACTCTCTCCCCATCACAACCTCAAACATTCAGTTTTCTTCCCCAGAGTAACCACAGTTACCAGTTCCAGCGTTATCACAATTTATTTACTTGTTTCCTAAATAATGGGCATTCAGCTTATTCCCAATTGTCTACTATTTCAAATGATACAGCAAAGAATATTATTGTTGGTAAATGATTTCCCATGTGTGACCACATGTAGAAGTAAATGTGGAATCACTGGATCCGAGTATATGCATTTAGCATGTGAAGATATTTGCAATATAATTTCTTTTTTTAAAAAGATTTTATTTATTTATTTTTAGAGTGAGTGGAAGGGAGGGGGAAGTAGAGGGAGAGAAACATCCATGTGTGGTTGCCTCTCACGAGCCCGCTATTGGGGACCTCATCCGCAACACAGGCATGTGCCCTGACTGGGAATCGAATCGGTGACCCTTTGCTTTGCAGGCCAGTTCACAATCCACTGAGTAACACCAGCCAGGATGAAAAAATGTTTATTGATCACTGTTCAGAACTCTAGGGACAGAGTATGAACAAGATAAGTTTTGATAAGTTCTAAATTCTCACTTTGTTCAACAGAGTATAGTAAGTGGTATAATACAGTGTATACGGGGTGCTATGGGACCTCTCAGAACCTGATCTAGACCTGAGAGTTCAGGGAAGGCCTGCTATTGGAGGTAACACCTGAGCTACAAGCTGCCCAGTACTAAAGAGTTAGCCAAGCGAAGATTCGAGGGAAATACAAAGCAGGCAGAGAGGACACAGGTATTGGAAGGCTTACAGTAAAAAGGAGATTGGCTCATTTGAAGAACCAAAAGAAATTTGCTTACTATACATTTGTAAAGGAGAAGTCCTAATAAAGGAGCTGGCCAGCAGGGGCCAAAACATGCAAGGTCTTGGAATCCAGTTTTTGGAGCATAGAAACTATTCTAAAGGCATCGGTGAAGCAGATGATCAATGTCAAGAAATTAGCCCTGGCTGATTTCTTCCAACCTTTCTCTCCCATCTCAAAATAAATAAATAAAATCTTTAAAAACCCCCCAAACATTAATTAATTAACTAATTGGTACTTCATAAACATTTACTAAGTGAATGAATGAAAAATAAAGCCAAGAAGTTGTAGTTGTTTCTCACCTATGAGCTGGAAGAGGACCTGCAGGTCTAGGTGCAGAATCTGCAGCACAGGAGGGTTGCTGAAGTAATACCCTGCAGAGCCAACAGGAGCTGTCTGCCTACACCGACATCTGCCTGTGATATTCTGAGAAGCCATACAAAAGGGAGCTTGGCAGTTCACCACTTAGCCAAGAGATTAACCTTCTTAGCCTTCACTTCTTGAAGCCATATGCATGCTCTTAATCCTTATTGAGCCTCTTTGCGGACATTTATGAAAAGGCTCATTTGACCATCCAAGCTGAAACCCTGAGTATTTAATCATCCAAACATCGTGTACTTGGCTGAAAGTACCCTAGCTATTATTATATTATAGAAATCAGGAATAGTTAGGAGCAAATGACAACAGAATTGGAAGGAAAGAATCAGACCATCTATTCTAGTAGTTCAACATCTGTTCCTTACCCTTATAGACTGAAGGAAATGACAAAATGTCCTCAGTAACAGTACTACCTCACTATCGATTTCTTCATGGTGTTCAGTGGACAGGACTTCCAGTGGTGTGTGAACCTTGGAAAAACTCCTGGGATGAGTTTGAATCTTCTTACACCTGAGTTGATAATCAACGTTTCTAGTCTAACGTTCAGAAAGAACTATGAGCTCAGAAATAAGGTTAAGTAAAGACTTGTCCAAGGTCATAAAGCTAGAAGAGCTAAAGATTCACAGAGGTGGTACAAGACAACCCAGGTTTCCGGGCTTAGAGTTTATCACTTTTCCTAATATTGAGAAACAAATTACTATGAGAGAGAGAGAGAGAGAGAGAGAGAGAGAGAGAGAGAGAGAGAGAGAGAGAGCGCATGCAGAAATACTTTTGGAGAACTTCAGGTCAGCTCTGCCTGTGATCTTCAAGCAAGGAAGATATTCTTCAAAGATATTTGACATTTACAGCATTTTTGTAGTGGCAGGCAGTTATCCTCACATTTTAATGTACTGTATTTTGCCATGTATAATGCACACCCATGGCTTTGTGCACACTATACACAGGATTATGTATTCATTATACCCATGTATAATGTGCATCCTTATTTTTCCCTAAAAAATTTGAACAAAAAAGTACGCATTTTAACAGGGCAAAATACACTGTATGATTCAGTACTCCTTATGTTAATTATAATGAGTAGGTACTATTTTTGTTATTTAAACATTTGAAAGTAGCCTAGTCTTCAACAGACCTCTATACCCAGTTCACTTTAGGACTTAGATACTGAGGACAGGAGTTTGTAGCCGTGACAGCCACAGAGCCTTGTACACTGTCTTACAAGTGCTTGGTATTCTAAAAATGCTTGTTAACCAAGTGTCAGGGGCAAAAGCCTGTTTAGACCATTTACTACAGTTCAATGAATGAAAACATAGCTTTAAAGGACATTTTAAAGTATGAGCAAGATAAGACATTTTAGTTTACCTAACCTATTATTTGATATAAAACTATACTTCCCAGAATGTTTTGCTATGGTCACTGAGGGTGATGGTTTCCATGACCAGCAGGGACCTTGGAGGACTCTGCCTCTGATAACAGCAGAGTGACGGCTCACTGACGAGCAATAAATATAAGAGCAATACTAGAATGGGAACACTTCTTAATCCTAGCTAACATTAGTACAGGCAGAAAGTCTGTTTCTTTGAGGCGAAAGTCTTTCATGTTCACTGATACCAATTTAATACTAGCTACCTTCTTCATTACAATTTTTAAGACAAAAAAGACAAAGGATATATTCCAATTTTATTTGTATCATAATAGCAAAAAAAATACTAACTTTTTATGATTTGACTAAAGGTAAAGATAAGCTCCACAGAGACGAACTGAAAAAAAGGGACAAACATACACGGCGAGCCAGGCAGGCAAACTGGGTAGCTGTGATCACTTTCTGTGATGAGGTCGGCCGGAGTTTGAGGCATTGAGTCTGCTTCCTATGGCCTTGGAGAACATCAGGGAGTATCAAACGATTTGGCTGACAGACAGAATCTTGGCAGGAATTACAATAGTTATCCAGAATATAATGAAATGCCTGGGAAACCATGCTATTAAGATCATTTTCCAGAGAAATATATTTATTGCTTGTCATAAGCCATCACTGTGTTATTATCAAATGAGAGAGATGAAAATCATTTTCTGAGGTGATAGGAGTCTCAGGGGCTTGTTCACAGGACAAAATGCAAGTTTTTGAAGGGTTGATCATACATGTAGACCAGAAGATTGTTGATTTCAGAGGTAGAGTCCTCCAGGGTCCCTGCTGGTCATGGAAACCAATGCCCTTGGTACCCAGAGCAAAATGCACTGGATAGTAGTTTTGCATCCAATAAGACATTAGGTAAGCTAAAATGTCTTAGCTTGCTCAAGACTCCCAAATGCCCTTTAAAGCTATATTTTCATATAGAATTTACAGTTAGTAATTTCTGAAGCATGTTTTAACATACACTAATGCTTCTGATCATTGCAACAAATACATGAAGTAAGCACAGCTTTTTATCTCCATTTTTCAGATGAGGAAACTATAGCTTAGAGGGATGTCGTCCTCCAAGGTCACATGACTGGCACGGTGGCAGTGATTTCACGATGGGATTCAGAATCGTGACGAAATCTAGTACCTTTTCTACTGCACCAGGATGCACTTTTATTTTGATCATCTTACTAGGACAGAAACTTAGGGAGAAGGTAGGTGTGGAAACATATTAATATTTTCATTGATTCCTGAAAATGCTCCCACAGGAAGAGAACAAATAGGTTTACAATAACATTTTGAATACATAGAAACGAGCTCCATTGGAATTTTGTATTGGTGTTATCTGATTCAAAGACGTCATGTGACTCTCTGGATATATTCCATTTTCCATTCTAACTGGAACATGAAGTTGTGCCGATTTCTGGAGTATTCTGCAAAAGATGACCAAAGAAGCAACCTAGAGCTATTATTACTTCAGAAACGTATCACAAGGATGGGCCTCAGCAGGAAATCCTGGCACAGATTTCTGGAACTACTGTGAGTCACAGTACCTACAATGGAGGGAATCATGCTTTCCTTGCAGAACAACAAGGATATAATTAGCATGTAATTGGCAAAAATGAGCTTAAAACCTGTATCAAAGACTTCCGGCCAACACAAAACAGGAACAGTGAATTTAAGGCTAAGATATTGTAAAGAAAAAGACTTCATTGATTTTGTAAGAGTTGAAGGTATAAAGTTCCAAGATTTATATTGGAGAGGAACTACCACAGTGTTTGGGACATCTGCTTCCTAGTCAATGACTTCATTTATACAGTAGTCCAAATGAAGATATTGAGATGAATGCAATGGTTTCTTGAATAGTAAGTCAGAACGATTGGATATAGCCCTGGCTGGTATGGCTGAATGGATTGAGTGGTGGCCTGCGATTCCAAAGGTCACCAGTTTGATTACCAGTTGGGGCACATGCCTGGGTTGCTGGCCAGGTTCCCAGACTGGGGTGTGTGGGAGGCAACTGAAGGATGTTTCTCACCCTCTTTTCCCCTCTGTTCCCCTCTCTCTAAATTAAATACGCACGCTCCTAAGGATCACTACGAGAACTCTTGCGTTCACTCAGTATGAATGAGCAATTTTGTCAAGAAAATTTTCTCTTACAAGGATGAGTGAATATCATCAAAATTAATATGTAAAGTACCTAGATAAAAAAATCGAGAGCCCCACCCCATTTGTTTGTTTATTCATGTACCAAATGTTTGATTATCTTCTCTGTACTATTGTCTTGGCTTCATCTTTACTTGTTGCCTATAAATATATGTGCCCCTACATTTAGCTTCTCTGAGAGCCTTACTCGTCTCTATACTTCTTCTGGTAGTGCCTAGAAGGCTTTGTTATATAACAACAACAAAAAATTTTAAGCACGGAAGCAAAATTAAAAGACAGTAATGGATCAAAAAATTGTACAGGGAGCTAGAACTGATTTTTCCTGCTCTTTTTTTAAACTTATTTCCATTTTGGACCTTAGAAAAATGTTTTCTTCCTGAAATCTGTCATATTCTTAAATGTTCAAGGTAAATTACTTTTTCTTTGATGCTTGTGAAGCAAATCTGAGCTGCATAACTAGGTAAATTTCTGTTATACTATATCAAGTAACTTGTACATTTAGAATCAGCACATGATTGTTTTTATTTTTGGCCTTAATTCACTCCACTCTGACTTATCTCTCCTCTCCTACCTCTGTTCACGTGGTTCATAGAGTGACGCACTTCTTCAATGAGAAGTTCTTTACTTTTATAAAACAGAATCAACTCATTGTCTTGAGAAATAGTGATATGCTGTGTACACTTATATATCTGGCTGCCTCTTTAAAATATATACTTTGTTGTCCAACAGACCCCTCAAACTTCCATGACTAACTGAATTCTTGATTCTTTCTCTACATCCCTTTACCCTGTTCTTTCCATCTCAGAAATGGCAATGCCCTTATGTGCAAAACTTTGGGGTTCTCCTTGGCTCTTCCCTGTCTCTTAAACCCTTATCTAATCAAATGAAAAATCCTGCCAGCTACTCCTAGAAAATCTCTCCTGAATCTGACCAATTACCACCCCTATGGCTCCATGCTTGTCTCATTGAGCATCATCTCTTGCCTAAATTTTTGATACACTCCCCAAACAGGTCTTCCTGCTTCTGTCCTCCCTGCTGCAGTTCTTTTCAATAGAACAGCCAGAGAGATTCGGTTAAAACATAAGTCAAATCACATCAGTGCTCTCCTCAAAATCTTCCAAGTGTTCCCCATCTCAGGTGGTGTAAGAGTTGGAGCTCTTACATTGGCCTACAAGGTTCTCTATTGAACTTTGCTCTCTAACATCATCTCCTTCCCTCTTCCTCTGGTTCACTCTGCTCCCAGGCATAACGATCTTTCTAGAATCAAGGATTCTTCTGCTTCATGACATTTGTATTTACTGTTTCTTCTCCCCTCCTCTGCCCATCAGCAACCATTTGCATATCTCACCCCTTCATTTCATTCAGATTTCTTCTCATTTGTTCCCTTACTAGACGGACCTTCGGTGACCACGTTATCACACATTCCAGCACTTTCTCTCCATCTTGCCCCCCTATATTTTTCTTAACAATGCTTACCACCAATTTTGTTTACTGCCTGCCTCTTTACACGGGAACTTAAGCTCTTTGAGAGCAAGAAGAAATATTTATTGGGGGTTTGGTATGTGCCAGGTCCTTTACAAGGCCATAGGGAAATAAAAGTAAGCAAAAGAGACAGATGCCAATATCCATATGGCATTTCCATTCTAGTATTATACAAGTATTTTCTCAGTAAATATTTCATAAATGCATTGAATAAATATAGCATGAGCTCAGTAGAGTAACAGAAAGGGTTAAAAAGTAAAGGAGATTTAGATTAGCTGGTCATCCTTTATCTCATTGGAGAATCTATATCTAAAGAAATGGTTGGGCCCTGGCTGGTGTGGCTCAGAGGACTGAGTGCCGGCCTGCAAACAAAGGAGTCACCAATTCGACTCTTGGTAAAAGCCTATACCTAGGTTGCAGGCCAGGTCTCTGGTTGGGGGCCCGCGAGATGCAACCAACTGATGTATCTCTCACAGGTCAATGTTTCTGTCCCTTTCTTCTCCTCTCTCCAAAAATAAATAAATAAAATCTTCAATAAAAGATAAATCCTATCAATAATGTTTGGAAAAAAAGAGAAAGAAATGGTTGGATAGGCCAACAGGTGAAAGGTTGGAAATCTAATCAAATGCCCAGACTCACAGACATTCCATACTCCTAACTCTAAGGGGTTCTTGTATTCCTCCCAGATTCACTGTTTTTCAAAAAATATCTGTGATTGGCATGGAGTGAGCAGAGTTGAGTGACTACACTATCAGATCAGGAAGACATTAGAAAAGAAGTGCTAAAAATGAGTGCCAGAGGCTTTGGATATCACCACAGAAAATATTTTGTACTAAAACAGAGTAAACACTGCATGAAAGATCAGTAGCAAAGATGGTGGTAGCCACATTAAGAACATGGTTGAGGAAAGTGGAAGAGAAAAGCTGACAGGCCAAGGGAAGAAGAAACTTCAGACACTACTAGATTTTCTACTTTGGGAGTAAGAGACTTCTACGCCTACTATTTAAGGTCGTATTGCTCTTACCATCTCTCTGCTCTCCTCCTTAGCAATTAGGGAATTTGAAATATTTCTTGGCACTGGAAGCAGCCACAGGGGGAGGGTCAAAGGTGGCCAGACCTACATGCATCAAAGGGTGAGGAAATTGGGAGACAAAATGGGCCGTGACTCTAAGTCCTCAGCTTCCAAGTAGCCTTCAGGACACTTCCCAGAAATAGGTTGCAGTTAGTATGCAAATAACAGGTGCTTTTACTTCATAGATTCACACTTCCTAGTCTTAACTTGGTCCTCCGTTGCAGGAACAGTATCTGCTCTAGAGAATGGCCTCGCTAGACCAGTTCTCCATTCAAATGCTTGGTACTACTGCTACATCCATTGACTAGAAGACCCTACTTAACTTGTTTCTCTGACTCTCTTTGTATCACAGAGTTCTTGTTCTGATCTCTTTTTCAGGCTTCACCCATTTCTCTCCTTCTGGCCTCTAATGGCAAAGTCCTGGTCCTATTTTGTTACTAGCACATGGCTCCTGGAAGGGTTGCCATCATAAGTCCTTACTCACTTTGACAAAGATGAGCTTAAAAATCTCATTTTCACCCTGGTTGGTGTGGTTCAGTGGACTAAGCCCCGGCCAGCAAACTAAAGGGTCGCCAGTTTGATTCCCAGTGTAGGGCCCATGCCTGGGGTGCGGGCCAGGTCCCCAATAGTGGGGTGCACAAGAGGCAACCACACACTGATGTTTCTCTCCCTGTCTTCCTTCCTTCCCCCTCTAAGAATAAATAAATAAAATCTATGAACAAAAACCTCATTTTCATCTTTATAAAGTCCAAGTGCTTTGCAAACCACAGACTTCTCTTTGACAGAGGTAGCCAGCACATGCTGTCTCTGAATCCAGATGGTGTTGTAGAGCCCAGAGCTACCACTTCTACAAACTGCTGTGCCAAAGAGGTATCGTCCTGTCAATGGATGCAGTACCATAAAAACAGAGCAATTCAAAGACCCAGCCCAGGAGCTTCCTCAGCATTTTTTTATGCCCCATAAAATGCATTACTAGTTAAGTCTATTTTAGCCTCGATAGGGATGGTTTTCACGGCACATTATAACCTAGTTGAAGGAGCAATAAGCATCATCAACTTACATAATAAACACCAACAATTTGCCAGGTACTACTACAGATTCCGGAGATATACAAAGAAAAAGAAATCCATGCCCTCAAGGAACTTCTGAATTCTAGAAGGTCTATTTCGAATTTGAGCATGACAGCTGATACCAACATTGACAAGATTATCATTGAAATTAACATACCATTGAATTGCCAGCATGGCACAACATTATGTTAATTCCAAGAATAGTACTGAATCCTCTTGGTGGCGTTAGTAGATATGGGAAGTCCCCAGGAAAGATGAGGTCCTTTTGGAGCGTGATCCTGAGAGATTCAAACGCTACCATGGCTCTCAGATATACCGAGAAAGGACGGAAGCAGGAGAGAGGATTCTGTATAGTCCGTTTCATGTCAAATAACTGATAGGTAAGCTAGTCTGGAAAAGCCTTCTGCTGTGACCTTGGGTCTGGGGACAATATATGAAATGGTCAAGCACGCTCGAGAAGTTAGTTCTCATGAGGGTATTCTCATTAACTGACATATGATAAAGCATCACTCAAGGAGACTTACCATCTGCTCCTTCACTGCTTTTGCTTCTTTTATTGCGACGAACACGCCTACTTTCTGCTTCAGAGTATGACTTTTCTTCAGGGAAGAAAAAATTGAGAAGGGCCATCTGCAAAAATAACAAGTAGATGAATAAAAGGTTGACCCCAGTCACCCACAAGTGACATTAAAAAAAAAAACAAAAACAAACAACTAGTTTTCTATAGACAGTCTTCCTTCATCTTAAATTCTGTATGTCTGAACCCTGAGCCTATCTCCCCTTCCACAGTACAAATCCTTTATTTTTGTTACCATTATTATTCCAGATATGAAATTTGGCTGAGGTCTGATCCCCTATCTTCTGCCCTGAATATAGAATGGCTAATCCTTCGAGTCCCATTTCTCCCTGTAGTTGTGGGATTCAGCGAAACCGGCCATGGATTCCTAACTTCCCTCATGTGCTGCCCCAAATTAGACTTGCCTTTGCAACTCCCTCTTGGACTTATTATATATCCATGATTTTTCCACATTCCTTTTTGTACTAAACTTTTGGCTTGTTCTAAGAATGCTGTGCATCTAATTATGACCGGAAGATGCCATTAATGTCAATGCTCTTCTGGTAGTTAAAAATGACAAAAGGATGCTTATTCTCTCGCTTTCAACTCTTACAGAACTTCTACAGCATTTGGGTGTATAAGACCCATTTTGGTACTTGATCTTCTAGCAAGGGTGTCCAACCTACATCCTGGGGAGCACATGCAGCCCAGGATGGCTGTGAATAAGTCCCAACACAAAATCCTAAATTTACTTAAAACATTATGAGACTTTGCCCTTGCTGGTGTGGCTCAGTGGATTAAATGCCGGGTGGATACCAAAGGGTTGCTGGTTCAATTCCCAGTCAGAGCACATGCTTGGGTTACTTGCCAGGTCCCCTGGTTGGGGGTATGATGTATCTCTCACACAATGTTTCTGTCTTTCTTCTTCCCTTCTCCTGTCTCTAAAAGTTAAATAAAATCTTTTTAAAAATATGAGATTATTTTGTGATTGCGTGTTGCAATGCATTGAATGTGTGGCCTAAGACAACTCTTCTTCCAGAGTGGCCCAGAGATGCCAAAAGGTTGGACACCCCTGCATGAGTCTGTTTTATGATGATCTCTCATTATAGTACAATATGTTTCATATGTGAATGGGCTTGGATCCACTAATGATAATCACTGCTTAAATATGTAGTACCTGAAATGAATCATAATCTTTCACCATGAGTGCCTCTTTGTAGTTAAAAACTATGCTTGAGGTAAACAGTGGACACAGCAGTAGAAATGACAGTGATTTTAACCCAACTTTGCCATTATAGCTGTGTAATCTTGGGAAAGTTACTTGAGCTTCGATTTTGTCCTCTGTAAATAGGGAAACTAAACATTACTTTGCTCAAAAAGTAGTTAAAGGGTTAGCACAGTACTCAGCATGTAATATGCACTCAATAAATGTTACTTATTACAATTATTAAAATCAATCTTCAAAACATACTTGTTAGATGCCTTGGGGGTTAAAAAAGAAGATTAATCTACATTTTCATCCTAGTATTAATGTGGAAAAATAAACAATTCCAGAATCCTCATGTCTCTTGTATCTCTCATCACTTGAAACAAAAATTCTATACAGACTTTCTACAAAACCCTGTGATTTACTGTTTACATAGAACAATTATACCCAACAGCCTTAATGTAGCAGATTAGCATGTCACAGAAAATATTCATGTGTGAAATACAAAGTTAAGAAATGAACGTTTAGGTAATCTTCAACTTGTAACGTGATTAATTTAAAAAAATTGAGGTTGAACCAAATGAAACTGTCATTTTTTTATGTCAAAAATGGTTGAATAACAGCAATTTCACATGGTTGAACTGAGCAGTATTTTTGCGTCAATTGATTGGAACGTAAAATGCATTTTCTCATATAATCAACATAATCAAGTATGACTAGGTTTCCAAATAAAGCCTATAGAAAATTACTTAACCCAAACATAGTAAGTTATTTTACTATTACTAATAATATAAATCCGAACTGCTATTTACAACAAAATCTCAATCACTTCCAACTCCAAAAGGAGAAGTCATGTTGGACAGAAGAGTTTTCGTGACAACTGAGAGTGCTGAAATTTACTTCAGAGATTTTGGATAGAAATTAATCTAGAATATATGATCTTAACTCATGGCTTACTGGATAAGTAGGAGGCAATTTTGGACAACAAATGGTCCTAGTCCAGTATGGTTTTGAGGTTATAAACAAAAATTGTAATTACATTAAAAAGCAATAAATGTTTTGTTAGAGAGAAACAGAAGGGTCTCTGAAAGTGTAAAAGGACCAAACACACACTGAAAGTGGACAAGGTTTCTCAGAAGTGCTACCTCTGGGAGTCCTAAGGGAAGTCGTTGATTTATTGACAAACGGGAAACTAAAACAGAATTCTGAATAAAAGGAGCAATGTGTGTAAAGGTTCAGAAGAAAGAGAGAGAACAGCAATTTTTGGAAATACAATTATGGTAGTGAGTGGGGGAGGAATGTTAGGGTGAGTGATAGCGTTAGAGTTAGACATTAAATAAGGGCTAGATTATGTTAAGAAGCGTAGACTTTATACGGCAGCAGGGGGATATATCCTGTGAAAGACTGTTCCCCTTTGTTAATTTTCGTACTTTGTGAAAATTGATGTTGTAATCTACAGTCAATAAAATGCACACATTTTAAGCATCAAATTTGAAGAGTTTTGAAAAATGTACATACGTTTGTAACCACCACCCGAATAAAGACATAGAACATCTACATCGCTGCAGCATTTTTTCTTGTGCATCTTCCGGTCATT
This sequence comes from Pteronotus mesoamericanus, assembly GCF_021234165.1. Lineage (NCBI taxonomy): Eukaryota > Metazoa > Chordata > Mammalia > Chiroptera > Mormoopidae > Pteronotus > Pteronotus mesoamericanus. The sequence continues at coordinate 4,246,732 of NW_026555108.1, read as the reverse complement.
TGTCAGTGCAAAACCCCCCCACCCCAGGAAACCACTGTCCTGCTTTCTATCACCATAGCTTAGTTTGCCCTATTCTAGAATTTCACATAGATGGAACCATACCATATGACTGTATGGCTTTTGTGCGTTGTCGCTTTTATTCAACATGATCTCTGGGAGACTCACCCATCTTGTTGTGGGTATCAGTAGCTGATTCCTTTTTATTGCTGAATGGTATTTTATGGGAGGGATAGACCATGCCTTTAAAAAGTCCTGCTGAAAGAGATCTGGGTTATTTCCACTTTAGGGCTATTATGAAAAAAGCTGATATGAGCGCTAAGGCACAAGTCTTCCTGGGGACATGTGTTTTCATTTTCCCTGGATAAACACCAAGGAGCGGAACCTCTTGGTTAAAGAGTAAGTCTTTGATGTGAGGCACTGACAAACTGTTTTCCAGCGGGCCTGGGCTGTTTCCCACTAGCAATGTATGAGCACCCCCGTACTCTGCATTTCCATTGCACTGATATCATCAATATTTCTGTGGATGTAAAATAGTGTCTCATTGTTGTTTCTTTTTGAAATCTCAACCTTCTTTTCAATGCTTTTCCTGGCCTCTTACCTTACTGTCAACTACCAGATTTCACTTTACCTACCTGTAACATCTTTTCTCGTCTCTTCCAGTTTGCTACTTCTAATGTTATAGGGTTGTCACCTCATGAAAACGAGCTAGAATAATGTACCAACAGGATAAAAAGGCAGTCAATGAGTTTTTGAATGGCTTCTCCAATAAATAAGATGCACATTCCTGGCAGCTTAGAGAACATTTGTTTCTTGCTCGACTCCTGGCTGCCGTCTGGAGAGCGAATTGGTCAGGTAACTGAGTTTTCCATGGGTGTGTTCTTCCAGGATATCGCCATTTCTAGGGGAAAGGAGTTTTGAAGTCCCAATGAAGAACCGCCCCTAACATTACAACTACAAATTCCGAATTCCCTTTATACTCTTTGTGTTCCCTCATAGGCTTATCTACTCTGGGAGTTCTGGCAGGGTCTCCAGTCCTGACCTTGTAGGAGGAAACCCTGCATATATATTAATTGTCCCAAAGGGTTGGATGAGAGCTTCTGAGAGCTCAAGATCCTGGGGCGGGGGAGGAGGGGTGGCTGCAGGACACACAAACTCCTGCAGATAGCAGAAACAGGGCCACTTTCCCTGGCTAGTAGAAGTAACTTCAAGTCCCTTAAGAGAGGCAATTGATGAGCAAGGGAGATTCATAAATCAAGCATTAATTAAAAGGGGACCGACTGCCTGTGTATGAAAATGCTTTCAATATAGTTTCCATTTTCTCAATAAAAATGGGAAGAAAACAACATAAAACACTGCTTAAACTGAAAAAGGACCCTTATTCACAGTGCCCTTACTTGAGTCTCAATTAGATGAAGGAGGGGAAACTAGCGTTTGTGCAGTATAATGGGAAGGAGAAAAATCAGTGGATGTTCATGCAAAAAGTTTAGCTTGAGTTTGGCATTCCTTAGTAAGGCCTTCAGAGGCAAAGTTGCAGAATATGAACAGAACAGCTTTCTCTCTTCAAATGTTGCTTTCCCATTGCTCAAGGAGGGGAGGCATCAGAAATGTTGGCCACAGCTAGGCATGTTGCTCAAGTGAGAAAAAAAATCTTTACAGTTTATCAACTGATTACACCCTTGTTTCCTATGGTAAGATTACATGGTAAATAGCACCTGCAGCTTACAGGCATCTCGGCAGGAAACAGTGTGGTAACAGGCAGCAAGGAGGGACGCACCGCATAGAGCCAGTGACTTTCCAGATGCTGTTACAAACATTTTTTTCCTAATTAATATTTCAACCCATAAAATTATTAGGATATTTTTTCTTTTCAACATGACTTAGAGTAAGTTTACTTCATTTTCTATTTCATGGTTAATGCATTTGATAGTATTAGATACACATTTTATCTGTTTTGGTATACCTAGTGCCTAGCTCCATAGTAAGCCCCTGATAAATAGCTATCAGTCGAAAGAATTATAGGGCTATCAGTAATCCATTCCTTAAAGGCAGGATTTCATTTGACCGTAATTGCGCCTCATTTCTAAGGATCAGCCACGGGCAGGTTGACCAAGAGCTCAATACACTACTGTCCGTAATCAAATCGAAGGGATCTTAAGAATGAGATTGCAGGTCAGGAGCTCTCCAATGTCAGTGTGCACGAGGATGACTAGGCATGAGTGTTCAAATGTGGAATCCTGAGCCTTCCGCTCCCCCAAATTAAGATTGAGTATGCTGAGGTGTGACCCCGGAATCTGACTTTTCAGCTTGCCAAGGATGGGATTCTGCTGCAGGTCATTCTTGAACAACATGTTGAGAAATGGCTTTATTCTTCAGACCTCAACCTGTGCATTATCTGTAGACTGCAAAGGCTAGGAAGTTCCCTTTCCAATGGTAACACAAGGCTCTCACACAGACAGTGCTTTTCACCTTTATTCTATGATCCCTAGAGTTAATCTCTTTATACAAATGGGTATATACATCTGACTCAAGGACGTGGGTACCTACCTACCAGGCTTTCTAAAATTGACAAATCACCTATTTTTAAAGAAAGACACCTCATTCAATGGTCTTTAATAAGTCTATTTTTCTTATTGCAACCACTGCCATCATACCACCACCCATCAGTAATCAGCTCGCAGCTTTAAATAAAATGAAAGCATTTCTACTCTGAGATACTGAGAAAGATCTCAATGTGACTTGACCATAGTAAAGTGATTATCCCACCTCACTACCAATCCGTGAAGTAGGGTTGCCCAAACTAGTTTCATAGGTATGTCATGGATATAAAATGGATTCAGAAGTAGGCATTGAACACGCTTCCAATCTTATAGTAATCCTCAAGTCAACATGCTCTGATTTTCAACAGAAGGTCTGGAGAAATCATTGAGGTTATCGTGGCCTGCAGAGCAAACACTGAGTAGTTGCCACATGGAGGACCCCGAACTAGACTCAGTCTTTAAGATTACAATGATAGCACTACCTGGCAGGAGACAGTAACATTTTCAGAGCAGTATTACAAGAACGGAAGCACAGAACGTGCTGGTTGCTGAGCAGAGAAGACTGTGCCACCTCCAACAGAGCAAGCCCACAAACAGCACTGATCAGAGCATCCCGTGGCAGCTGCCATTGGCAAGGGTGTGGGTAGGGGAGGCTGCAACTGACCAAAAAGTCAAAGGAAATTGGTACCTTTGACATCTTTGCAGGGGGCGCTCAAAACTGCCAACCTCTTGTGAAAATGTTTAATGATGACTTAAATTATGCACTAAAGATAAACATGGAAACTAAACACAACCAATATTTTGCACAGAGAGCCAAAAGCTGAATTGTGCTCCGTAGGTGGTTTGATTATAAAGTAGAAAGCAAAATAAAAACAAAACAAAACAATATCTTTGTTTGAGGATATTATTATAGTGGGGCATCAGAAAGAAATTATGTCACTTCTATTACGGCAGTTCAGTTCAATTTCTGGCTTCTGTTACCTCCCATTTTTGGACTGTTTGAATCACCTCACACTTATCAAATAATGCCCAATGTTAATTTTTCTTATCCTAATTGGTATTAAGCCTCTAACAGGGACTTATTCTGTGGACAAGGTGAAATTTACTTAAGATGCACATTAAGGGGAAAGATGAGTTATTTTTTTCTATTGTTTAAAAAGAGATTTTATTTATTTAATTTTTAGAGAAATGGGAAGGGAGGAAGAGAGGGAAAGAAAACCAGTATCTGGTTGCCTGATATGAGTCCCCTACTGGGGACCTGGCCTGCAACCCAGGCATAAGTCCTGACTGGGAATCTAACTGGCTACCCTTTGGTGTTAAGGCTGGAACTCAATCCACCGAGCCACAAGGACCAGGGAAAAATGAGTTGTTTTCAAAATACAACTACCAACACAAAGAGGGAAAATGGACTTCTGCTCTGATCATGTTTGCAAGGTTGGTTCCTAACCTAGAACACCTATTCCTAACATATAGAAGAAAGCTGGAGAAACAGAAGCTTACTGAATAGCTTCTCATGAATGGACAAAGCGAGCTGTGCCCAGCTTCTCGAGGGCTTAGAAATTCACACGCACCACAGATGCCACATCTACCTCACTGAGCTATTTTATCGTTAAGAGTTGGAGTCGTGCTTAATGTGAAATGGCAACACAGGACCACCACTTCTGAGATTCTCGAAGTCAGTTGGTTAATGTCATCGATGACATGTGCAGAGATGGCAATGACAGCCAGATACCCAAGTATGTTCGGTACGGGGAGCTTTATGGCTTAACCATAAGCAGGGGCGGCACAAGAAATACTCTCAAGTATGCACTGAAGCATAGCTTCAAAAAACAGGACATAACTGTGGCCGGCTTGGGAAAACAGCAGCAGAGACTAGCTTGGAATGCAACAATATGGAATTTGGAAACTCTTTGAGCAAAGGCTTTTAGCTGACCACAATTTGAACGCAGAAATACAGACAGCAACGAGCTCCACAAATAGCAGCTACAGCCACAGTTCAAAGAGCCGTTTGTATGTATGTCATATAGAAAGAACATTTGGTTGAAGATTTACATTTTCTTCCCTACACGAGTGGAGGAAATCAGTAGTAACATCTGTGAATAAGAAAAACGGCAGCAGTGTATACAGGACGACACCGCCTCCCTTGGGAGTGTCTGCTTCTTTAATTCGTAATTTTTTAAAAAATTTATTTATTTACTTTTACGGAGAGGGAAGTGAGGAGAGGGAGAGAAACGTCAGTGTGTGAGAGATATCGGTTGCCTCTCGTAAGGCCCTGCAACCTACGCTTCTGCCCTGACTGGGGACCCAACCAGCAATCTTTCAGTTCACAGGCCACTGCTCGGTCCACTGAGCCACACTGACCAGGGCATTAATTTTAATTCTTTATACTTCACAAGTGAAGGGCACTTTAACACACAAGCACAAAAACATATACATCCACTTGTAATATAAGGAAATCACTAGGGGATTTAATTTGTAAATGGAAAATGTTTTTTAATTAAACCGTATCTATAGAACTTATAGAAGTGCTAGGATAAAACCATGCCAACCAATCCTGAGCTCTAGATTCAGAAAACATTATCTCAAATACATCTTCTTAATTATGATTTTTTAAATGGCTCTCAAACATTCCCTAACAATGTTGCAGTTTACCTTTAAAAATTTGGACAAATGAGGGTCAGAGGAGTAGCATTACAAACAAAATGAAATTGCCTGGGTAATCCATTTGGTTTAAAGTCGGATTTTCCCCTTGTCCAAAATTTCCCTATCGTTTGCATTCTACAAAATCCATTCTTGTTCCTAATGGGGACCTAAACCACATAAACTGCCTCTAACTCATGTTTGATTGCAACATTAAAAATAAAGTATGGAGAAAGAGTTCAAGTGAGGTAGCTAGTGAAAAAAGAATTTCAATAGCCAGAAACTGAGGAGCATGTCACAGGTAAGAAGCAAATGAAGAAGCAGATGGCTATTGAATCTAAGAGGATAAAGCTGTTTGAAAAAAAATTAAGCAGGAGAAAGATATTAGGGAAAGATGAGTCAAGTTCAGCTTCAGTTGATGTTAAAATATATAGTAGACAAAGGTTCAATGATTATACCTAGAGATCTGATAATGAAAGTCGAGGAACAATTGTTCAAATATACCCATGGGGTTGAGTGGTTAACAAGGATATTGACGTAAGCAGGCGGCCAGTGTACCATTAACCCAAAACTGGCTCACAGGAAACGGAGTATAGAAAGTGAATCTCAGAGATTGGTACTAAGGGTAATATCAGGGAGGATAGGGTATAAGCACAGAAAATTGAATTCAGACTTCAAGTCCCTAGAACGAATGGAGACACGAGGATCTAAGTGGATTTGTTCCACAGGAACCAACTAAAACAGGTGAAAAGTATATAACGGCAACATACAACGGGGTAAAGGTAGTCTATTCAATAAATGGTGATGGGAATATTGGACCGATATGGGCAGAAAAATGAAACTAGACGAACTTCTTATACCATATTCAAGAATAAATAAATGGATTAAAGACTTAAATGCTAGATTCAAAACCTTAAGAATCCTAGTGGAAAACTTGTGAAGTAACACAGTGGTCATTTCTCATAGCAAAATTATTACTGATATATCGCCTTGGGCTGGGGAAATAAAAGAAAAAAATAAACAAATGGGACTATGACAAACTATGAAGTTTTTGCACAGCAAAGGAAACTATCAACAAAACAGAAAGACAACCTGCTGAATTGGAGAACATATTTGACAATGACACGTCTGATAAGGGATTAATATCCAAAATTTATAAAGAACTCACACAACTCAACACCAAAAAACCCCAAACAAGTCAATTAAAGAAATGAGCCAGAGCTGCCCTGGCGGGTGGCTCAATTTATTGGCACATCATCCCCTACACGGAAAGGCTGCAGGTTTGATCCCAGTCAGGACAAATACCTAGGTTGTGTGTTAGATCCTAGGCCAGAGCGAGTACAGGAGGTAACCCATTGATGTTTCTCTCTTAAATCAATGTTCCCTGCTCTCTCTTTCTTTCCCTTCCTCTCTCAATAGAATCAATTAAAATAACCTACGGTGACATACAAATGGCCAATAAACATGAGAAGATGCTCCATGCCACTAATCATCTGAGAAATGCAAAGAAAATCACAATGAGATATCATCTCACACCAATCAGGGCAGAGGTCATTAATGAATAAACCAACAAGTGCTGGAGTGGATGTGGAGACGGGGGAACCCTTCTTGCACTTTTGGTAGGAATGCAGACTAGTGCAGCCACTGTGGGAAAGTACGAAATTTCTTCAAAATATGAAACATGGAACTTCCTTATGACCCAGAAATCCCACTTTTGGGAATATATATATGCAAAGAAATCTGAAACACTGATTCAAAAGAATATATGCACCCCTATGTTCATTGCAGCGTTATGTACAACAGCCAAGATCTGTAAACACCCCAAATGCCCTTGAGTAGATGAGTGAATAAAACAGCTGTAGTATATTTACAGTGGAATACTACTTGGTCTTAAAATAGAAAAACTTAGCCTTTGTGACAGCGTGGATGAACCTGGAGAACATTATGCTAAGTGAAATGAGCCAGTCAGAGAAAGACAAGTAACATATGATCTCACTTATATGTGGAATCTAATGAACAAAATGAACTAACAAACAACAGAAACAGCCTCATGGATTGAGAACAGACTGAGAACTTCCAGGGGTGAGGTTTGGGGTCTCTGCGAACAGGTGAAACAAGAAAAGAAACACGCATAGACACAGACAACAGTATGGTGATTACCAGTGGGAAAGGGGGCTGAGGGAGGGGAGTAAAGGGTATACCTGCAACAAATGCTGATGGAAGGAAAGGAGACTTGATTTGAGGTGGTGAACACCCAATACAATCTAGAGAGATGATGCATTATAGAATTGTACACATAAAACCTATACAATTTTATTACCCAATGTCACCCCAATAAATTGAATAAAAAACAAAATTGAATTCAAAGAGGCTTCTAAGATACAAGTATCTTAGGGGCAGGGAAGTTAATCGATGGTGATATAATCAGCAGAGATTCACCTACAATAAGTGCCTGACGTATTGGGGAAAACAATAAAGGGCCAGCCAGACGCTCAGCCTCAAAACTTTAAACACTGGAAAACTAAAATCACCAAGGGCAGAGGCCATGAAGGCCATTTCATTGAGAAATTAGATAAATCTAAACTTGCAATGCTCTCCCAAGATAACTTGGCATTTTAGTGCTTCTTGTATACAAGCCTGGCCAGGGCCTCCCTTGAGGTACACATAAAACAACTGGTTATGTGACATAATGGCAGATCAATACTGTTTCGGTAGCTGTAAAACTGAGGGATTTTTTTTTTCAATATTACTGTTGATTAAAACCCAGTGTGGTAGGGAGTTTCTATGGCAATCTTTTTTGTTTTCCTCAGGAGAATATTCCTGAGTCTTGCTCATGACCATGACAATGAATGAAGAACCCACATGCTGAGTACTACCTCATCAATCTTTCCACAGTATCTCAACAGAGCTACCCACTCAAACAGAAATGAGGATAAAATATAAACAAATGAAATGAAGTATAGCAAAATACTCTATTCATCAGAGTCAATTTTATGCATACTCATTGTTTGACTGTTAGTTTAGGGACTAAAGCCAGCTGTCCATGGAGCAATGCAGAATTAGATTCCATTGCTATCTACTAATCTTTCACAGAGCTTCAACCCTAATGAATCCTAGAATTTCTACTAATGGGTAAATAATGTAGATTTTTCCAGTTAATAGCTAAGTGGTCCTATTTCCAAATATTTTCAAAAAATTTCACAAAAAGCAGCCCTGGCTGGTGTGGGGTTCAATGGATTGAGCACTGACTGGCCTGTGAGCCAAAGGGTCGCCGGTTCAATTCCCCATCAGGGCACATGTGAGGGTTGCAGGCCAGTTCCCCACTCTCTGGAACATTGCCATTTCTCTCCATCCCTTCCCCTCTCTCTAAAAGTAAATAAATAAAAATTTAAAAAATTCACAAAAAGCTTATGAACTTTAAAATGTGTTAAGTATACAGACACCCAGATGAAGATGCCTGACCAATTTCAGACACTCTCTTTCTCAAGATCCCAGGAAACAAACATTAAAAAATGTGTGTGTGTGTGTGTGTGTGTGTGTGTGTGTGTGTGTGTATAATCCCTCCTTTCAGGCATTTATTCCCAAGGTAAACAGATCAACAAATAAACAAGTTCTCCTCTAAAGAGATTAAGTCATGTAAGACTTTGAGTAAAAAATACAACTGAAGAAGAAAAAAACAAAACAATAACAAAAAGAGCTGAAGCAGCTAGGGTGGGTAGGAGTGCCTAGGAACAAAGACATCTCCTGGAATTCGGAAATACCCCTGAATTGTTGCTTTATGCACATGAGTAGGGCTTAGAGGCCTCAGATTTGGAGTAGGCAGCCATTTTGCTGAACCTCTACACACATTATAACATTTCAGGACATCCTAGATGAAAAGAGGTTCCTAGAAGCATCCATAGAGGAAAATCATTGACAGCTAGAGGAACAAGAATCGGAATAGCTTGGTCACCTCATCAGCCACATTGGGAGTTAGAGAGAACAATTAGAGGACAAATGCCTTCAACTTTCTGAGGGAAAACTACTTTAAACCTATAGTTTTATTTATTCCTAGCCAACTATAAATTAATACAGTAATTTTTTCAACTAATGCCCACACTAGCTACTTCAACTCTTTTTGTTGTTTTGGTTTTTTTTTTCTTGTTTTATTTGTACTTCAATTCCTAGATGATTAAATCTCTTTAGAGAAGAACATTCTTATTTATTTACTTACTTATTTATTTACCTAGCGAATAAATGCCTGAAAGAAGGGGTTCTCTATGCAGGGGTGGGAGATTATGAGTCAGTGCAGAGGTTTGAATGAATTCTTCAGTCTTCATCTGCACCCTCTCCCTCACTTCCCATTTCCAAGCTTCCAACTTTTGTGGGTTCCTGTAGGGCAGACCAGCATTCTGCCAGGCTACCAGCCCCCTCAGGCATTGTTCTGCCCTTCTTTATCAGCTTGATAGTAAAAGAGAAAAAAACAAGACATTTCCAGATTGCAAAGTCTCAAAGTTCACTTCTCACCCCTTTCTTCAGAAGTTACTTAGGCAAAGAGAGTAAAGGAAGATACAGAGAAACAGATTCTGGGAAGAGAAGACCTAGAAGCACAGACTCATGTAAGTCCAAGGATGATGGTTACACAACAGGCTTAGGGATCAGAGAGTCTGAACGGACACAAGGAGGGGCTTCAAGAAGGACACATTCAAAAAAAAAGGAGGGGAGGGCTGACAATTTTATCCAATTTTATGAAATTAGAGAAGCTATGCAATCTGCAGATAATGGGAGAAGAAAAAAAAATAAAGGCAATTAGAAAATCCAGAAAAAAAACCCATACAAATTAAAAAATGTTCCTTTAACATTTGACAGGGCAGAAAAAATTTAAATAATCACAATAATGTCAACACTGCACACTGATTTTCAAATTTGAGAAATAACCAATATATAAAAGCATGATACTTAATTATATAGCTCTATAATTATAGATAAATAGCAAAGCATGAATGTAATCCCCCTTGGAAATGTGAAAAGTAAAAGTACAAATGACAAGAATTAGCAGGTAGCAGAGATGAGTGAATAAAGGGAAGAGCAGGAAAATAATGGTGTCATCTTATAAATGGAGCTAAGAGATACTGTCTATACATTACGGAGCAAGAAATAATTAGGCCTAAGTATATTCCTAAAACTAACACGCAGAGGAACCAAAAAGCATGTTAACTACATTGAGATGAGTGGTAGAATAATTGAGGTAAAGCCTCATCTATCACAGTAGAAAATTAATAAAGTCTGAAATAGACAAATCAAATGATAGCAGTATTTAGGGAAGGAATCCTCAGAAGAACTAAACAGAAACAGTGAATACAGTCAAACATAATATTCTGAGAGGATTAGGACTGGGAGTAGGGAGGGTTACAACAGTAAAATGTTGCTTCCATTCTAAGCCTTTGTGTAGACAGTTCATATAGTTTTTAAAACCACGTGCATGTATTACTTGGCGACCTCAAAACCAACAAGGAAACTTGAAACAGAAATCGTTTGTCCCAACTAAATGAAAACCAGCCAGTGAGAATCCTCACCTGAAAAACGGTGCTTGGCAAGGGGCCATCCAAGCAACGATCCTGACTTTATTACTCAACCTGCCTCTTTCCACCAACCGTTACCCCCAAGCCTCTCTTCTTTCTCTTAGAACCACGGAAATTTAATACAAATTGTGCATTAAGTTATGACCAGCTTCATTCTCAGCTAAGGGATGTTTTCATGGCTTGATACAGATACAATCAACTGTGCATATTTAAGCATACAGCTTCTTTTCACATATCTGTGTACATATGTACAGCTGTGAAGCCATCATATAATAAGAATAATGAAGATATCCATTACCCCCCACAATTTACTCAGCCCACATTTTTAATATCAGCCCACTTGGCGCAGCCTCCAATTCCCTTGGCATTTCCAGGCAAACAACGATCTACTTTCTGTGCCTACAGACTAGTTTCCATGCTCTAGAATTTTATATAAGTACGATCAAACAATGTATACTCATTTTCATCTGTATTTTTATTCAGCATTATTAAGATTGATCCATGTACGTATGAGCAGTTCATTCTTTTTGATAAGCAGTATTTTGTTTGATGCATTTAACAGTTTGTTTATTCACTCACCTGTTGTTGGAAATAGTGGGTTGTTTGCAGTCTTTAGTGACTACAAACAAAACAGCTACAAATATTGGCAAATAGACTTTTTTTTTTCAGTTTCTCAGTTACCATTAACACTCAATATTATTTTTTCTTTGTTTCAGGTGGACATCATAGTGGTTAGACAATTATATAATTTATGAACTGAACCCACGATGATCCTAGCACCCACCAGGCATGATAAATAGTTACTATGATAGTATTGACTGTATTCCTTTGTCAATGAAACTGTTGAGTTATATAAGGACATGTTAGAAGAAACCGCCAACTATTTTTTCTACCCTCCCCCTCTCAGGAGCAACTTCTTTTTCTTTTCTTTTTATTGATTGATTGTTGTGCTCCATGTCCAGTGCTCCCATGCTGTTTTCTAAAGCCATACACCATTTTATATATCAACCTACAATGAGAACGGTAGTTTCTCACAACCTCATCAAAACTTGGTGGGGTCAGTCACATTAAGTTTCGCCCCTTGCAGGACGTGTGTCCTGGTCTCTCATCGTTGTTTTCTTTTTCATGTCCACAGTGACTGATGATGTTGCATATCTTCTCATGTATCTTCCTTGGTCAAGTGTCTGTTCAAACCATTCACTCATCTTTAAAAATTGACTGTCAATTGTAAATGTAAAATAAAATTTAAAAATTCATTTGTTTCTCATTACTCTGGAAACATGTCTATGTGATTTGAAAAATCTCTTTCTTCCAGTCTGTCTCATCTTTTAATTTTCTTAGCAGTGTCTTATAAAGAAGAGTTTGAAATTTTGCTAAATTTCAATCCCATTTTTTTCTTTTATGAATCATTTTTGGGTGACATACCAGTAATACCTTTGCCTGATAGTTTAGAATTTACATTTAAGTTTATGACCTGTTTTGAGGTTTTTTCTTTTGTGCCACGTGAGGTATTAATCAAGGTTGTTTTAAAAGGCTTTCATTTATTTATTTATTTTGGGGAGGGAAAAGAGAGGTAGAAATGGGGTAGGCAACATCAATGTGTGAAGGGAACAATCACTGCTTGTCTCTCATGTACGCCCTGAGCCAGGGCTGAACCCACAACCGAAGCATGTGCCTAGACAGGGAATCGAAAGAGACCTTTAGCTTTATAGTACAACACCCAATCAACTGAGGTACCCAGGTTAGATCACAGTTGACTTCTTTTAATGATAATGTCTACATGTTTTAGCACAATTTTTATTTGAAAGACTGCTTTCTCCATTGAATTGCTTTACACGTCACCAAATGCGTGTGTTGTCTATTTTCTTGACTTCATCTTCTGCTCCTTGATCTACTACCTTTATTTATATTAAGAACACAATGTCTTGCCCTGGCTGATGGGGCTCAGCGGATTGAACACTGGTCTAGATCACTGGTTCAATTCCCTGTCAGGGCACATGCCTGGGTTGCTGGCCAGGACCCAAGTTGGGGGGTGCCAGAGTGCCAGAGGCAACGGACATCTATGTTTCTCTCCTTCTCTTTCTCCCTCTTCCCCTCTCCCTAAAAATAAGTACCTAAAATATTTTTTTAAAAAGCCCTCTATATCTTGATTACTGTTGTGTTCTAATAAGCCTTGTGATGAGATAGAGTAAGTTCTCAAGTTCGTTCTTTTTCAAAGTTGTTCTGGATATTCTAGGCCCTTTTCTTTTCTAGATAAATGTTCAAATCACATTATTAACTTCTACAAAAAACTTAGGACATATCAGGTTGGGAGAAACTGACAACTTAACATTATTTCATATTTTTGATGCTATTATAAAAAGTATTTATTACATTTCAATTTCTGATTATTTATTGCTAATGTACAGAGGAATAAAATTGATTTTCAAAATTATTTTATGTCCTATGAACTTGTAATATTCACTTACTAGTTCTAATTGTTTTGTAGATTTTGAGTTTGTTTGTTTTTTTTGCAGATTATCACATTGTCTGCATATAATGACAGCTTGTTTCCTTTCAAAGCTGGTCGATTCTTATTTATTTTTTCCTGTCTTTCTTGCACTGGCTAGCGTCTCCTGCACAATGTTGACTGGCAATGATGAGAGCAGACATCGTTTCCTTGCTCCTGATCTTAAAAGGAAAGAATTTCATCTTTGGCCATAAAGAATGATGTTAGCTATAGGGTATTTATACATGTCCTTTACCAGATTAAGGAAGTTCCCCTTGATTCCAAATTAATTTTCTCATAGAGCTTTTTTTTTTAACCATAAATTGTTGTTGGATTTTATTAAAAGTTTTGTTTAAGTTGATCAATAGTATCATGACTTTTATTTCTAAGCTTTTTAACAGGATGAATCACATTGATTTTCTCTTCACTTAAAAAAAAATTAAGGCATAACTGACATGCAAGTCGAAAGCAACCCATGGACACCTAGTTCTCTTGTCAGAGGCCCCCATAAGCCCATTAGGAGAGGAGCTGTAAACTGCAGGTGGGTAGACATTGACTAACGAACATTTTCCCATCTGTCTGTCCTATCATCCAGTCATCCATCATCCATCCATCAATCCACTGTTTACTAGGCACCTGCTCTAGTCAAATACTGTGCAAGGCACAAGAGGATATAAAGAACCTTATATACCTTGTTCTTCTTGCTTACAATCTATCTAGTGAGAAGATAAAGAGCTTACTACAAAACAGCTAATCATGGGAAAGGAATGAATGCTATAGTAGGGTCACGGAGGAAAGTTAAGGAAATCAGCGGAGGGACTTATTCTGCCTGGGATAATAAAGTTAGGGAGGGTGACTTCTGGGCTGGATTTTGAAAAGTGAGTGGGAGACTTCTAGGCAGAGTTGAGAGAGAAGGGCATTCCAGAAAATGGCCAAAACTTAGGGCAGTGTATTGTAAGTTTAATGACACGTCCCGATGTCCTTCCCACACATTTTAGAGGAGTTTTGAATTCTATTAAAATACATATTTGTGTAACTATGATGAAGTGATTTTCTTAAACCCAGGGGAGAATTCATGCTCCAGAAAGACACAGCCTGGACCCTGAAGACCACAGCCCGGCTGGGAAGCACAGCTATGTGTGAAGGAGCCGGGGGTCACTGGGAAACAATCAGAAACCAGGGACAGCATCTCGTGGTAGTTGTCTAACCTCAGAATCTTGTCAATCAAGCATTAGGCACGCAATTAGAAATACTCTAAGCTTCAAAGCTTGTGTGTTTGCCTAAGGACCTAAATTATCATTTGCTCACTCCTTGATTACCCCAGCACCATGATGAGCCAAGTTCTACCTAGCCAAAACACAGCAAGAATGTTCCTAATAACTTTAAACACATTTTCAAATGTCGTTGGCAAATCAAGTCATCTATACAGTATCTTGCTGGGGTCTGGAATTGACAATAAACTGGGACCATGCAGAGCCCAGTTCTTAGCAATAAGTAATGTGAGGAATGATGTTAGTAATAACATCCTTGAGCAATTTTCATTTTGACATGTACTAATGGTAACGTGAAATAGTAATCAGGAACCTGATCTCTGATCAGATGGTATCTAGTTCTGTGGCAAGTGCTGTCATACCCTGCTTGAGAAACGATTAGAAAATGTTTTCTATGATTTCTTGTCAGTAAAGGTCAAATTCTGTTTAAAAAATATCTTTACCATATAATCAAAGATTCTGTAGAATGAAGAAACTTCTCAATATTGTTAGTGGCACATTTCTTTGTACCAACATTCAATTAAAAATATACCTTTAAGCAACCAAAGGATTTCAATCAACAATACGGTTTTCTTTTCTTTTTTTAAAGGATGTTAGGTTATCCAATTTTTCTGAGTTCCTACTGTAGTGTTTTTTACCTATTTCAAAATTTAATCTATGCCCACTGTGAGCAATGTTTGAAACACGGTGCCATCCCTCTTTCTGATGGCAATGCATTTCCCAAGAAGTATCCCTGCTTTACAATTACCCGCTGTGTATTTGAACCACTGTAATACACTCTCAGACTTTACTTATTGTAGTTTGCATTATGTGAACTGCAGATCATTAAGAATAGAAATATGATAAGCATCCTCTTCATTTCAAAAATCAGTTCCACCGCTCCTCAGAGATGTAGCAGTTATCTGAATAAATTTACTCAAATGGTTCTCAATCTACCAACCCACAGCAACACCCAAAAGAATAGCTGCATTTCCATAAAACGGCAAATTATTCATTTAATAAACACTAAGTCATAAAATATTGGGGAGCTCTCAATACACAATGTAAAAGGAATGCAAATATCAGTAAGACATGGCCCCTGATGTTTACATAGTCACAGTTTAGCATAATGGCTCTTTACATGGGGCAGGTATCAGAGTTACACAGAGAGTCTTTTTAAAACTGACATGTGCAGTGCGAGACCACCACCTACAGAAACAGAATCTGATGTGACATGTGAAAGTGTGGTAGTTTGATAGGGACCGAAATAAAGAGGCATCCCAGGCAGAGGGCATAGCATGTGCAAAAGTATTCAAGTAGCCCACTTTCCTCTAAATTTTCTCATCTATACATGGTGAGGAGTCACTGTTCGGGGCTGCGAGTGCCCAGTGCATTGCTGACGTTCAATCCATGTTAGCAGCATTCTTTGCGTTAACATTCAATATAAAATTGATTTAACCAATTAACCTTTTTCACCTAGTGTGACCTGGAAGGAAAAACACAGATAATAGATTGAGATGCAATCACGATTGAAGAGAGAAAGGCCAGTTTGCAGCTTGGAAGGGAAAGGGCTAACATGGCAGTATACTTGGAGAGGGAAGACCTAACTTGGGGATACAGGGCAATCAAAATCAGATGCAGGTAATAGTTTTACATGACATTATGTATCCGCTAGTCACATTCTGATGGGAAAGAAAAGAATCATGCTGCATATGTATTCTGAGGACATTTTAGTTTCTCTCAGTATTATTTCGGAGTTCAGGTAGTGAGGAGGGAAAGTAGTGTGTCCGTGAGTGATGACGGTAGTGAGAGAGGGGAGAATACAACATGGCACAGCCTAATTTGAAGACAGCTTAGCAGTTTCTTATAAAGCTAATCATAGTCTTCCTATACTACCACCCAGCAGTTGCACTACTTAGCATTTACCAAACTGATCTGAAACTCCTTTCCACGCAGGAAGGAGCATGCAAATGTTAAAAAGCGGCTTTCTTCATAATCATTGAACGCTAGATGCCACCAAAATGTCATTGAATAGGTAAATACATAAGCTAACTGTGTATATACATATAATGGAATACTATTCAGTGATTTTACAAAAGCCACAAAAAAGACATGGATGAATGTAAAATATATATTCCTAAGTGCAAGCAGCCAGTTAGAAAGGCTACATATTGCAACATTCAATTTCTGTAGCATTTTGGAAAAGACAAAACTACAGAGATGGAAAGCAGATGATTGGTGTTTTGCACAGGCACTAGGAGGTGGGGGGAATGTCGACTAGGTGAAGCACAAGGGATTCTTTAGGGCAGGGAGAACAGCATGCATTTTTCCAAACCGATACAATCTTACAGCGCACAAAGAGCTAATCTTAATGTATACAAAATTGAAGAAGTCATTTAAGAAGTCATCAGGGAATTGATTTCACGATGGAATGTAGAATGTGACAAAAGAATCTAATTATATGACATTATATATATAATGCGTCTAATTATATGACATTATATATATAAAGCGTCGACCTTAGAAACCATGGAAATGAGGATTTTGTCAGACTAAGTACAAAATAAACTATAGATAAGCATGTACTGTATTTGATAGAAAACTACCCCACAGACGTAGGGGTTAACAATTCTGAAATCATTGTACATGCGTATTGGAATTGGATGATTAAGGAAGTGGATGATGGATGGGAGTGGGCTGTTATCAATACGGGAGACGGTGAGAATGATGCACATGGTGATAAATTACAGTTGGAAACATCAGTATAATCTCATGATTAGCTTAGTATAGATACAGATGGTTACGTATAGAAGTGTTTATTCACATGTGTATAAATGAGAGTGAGAATATACCCTAGTGGACAAACTGGACGAACATTATCTCAGCCAGCTGATCAAGGTTAATATCAACAGTGAAGAATTTATCGTTGATATGACGTACAGAGAAAGGCATGTTACCTTTGTGGTCTTCTGTTGTAAAACCCATAACCCAAGTCTAATCATGAGAAAAACATCAGACAAATCCCAGTGGAGGAACATTCTACAGAATAACTGACCACTACGCCTCAAAATTGTGAAGGTCACTGAGAAGAAGGGAAATCTCATAAATGGCCGAAGTGAAGACTTTGTAAACATGACAAGTCAATGCAGTGTGTTGTCCTGAATGCGATCTGGTAAGAGAAGAAGGACATTAGGTAAAAACAAAGGAAATATGAATAAAGCATGAATTTTAGTTAGTAAGGATATTATTAGTATTAGTTCATTTGATGTGGCAGATGTAGTAGATTTATGTAATAGGATACTAGGATACTGGGCACGGATTACATGGAATCACGGTACTATCTTTGCAACCTTTCTGAAAATCTAAAACTGTACTAAAATAAAATGTTTATTTAAAATATTGTATTATGATATTATTTAGCTAGAAAACACCTGGATAAAAATTAAGATAAAATCAGAAGAACTTGTAAAAATAATGGTGAGGAAGATGAGGAGGAAAAGAAAAGGATATTTTCAGAGTGGATCACCCTAAAGATCCCAACACAAAGGAAAAGAAGAAGACAAGTATGCATACAAAAGAAGCTGTTTTAACTGCAGTGACATGCAAAATCTTATCTGGCAAGGTTAAATAGCAATGCTCTGGAATGTCATGATAGCACAATAGGAATTAGCCAAATAACTTCGCCTGCAGTTACCCACAGACTAATTTGTTTTCTGAAGAACCACATTCCAAAGTTTACACAAATCATGAAGCCTACAAAGATTTATTTTTAGTGTCTTTTTATTCTTCAGATATTGCTGCAATTGAACTTTTTGAGATACAGAATACAATTTGAAAGTTCACCATTGGAGATTCCAAACATAAATACAGTGTCTTCTGATTTGTTTACGGATTCCAACTAGAATACAAGATTTCTTCACCTCCAGACCTGGTCCCTGGTTCAGGTGCTTTACAACTGAATTGACAGTGAATCCAAAAGGAAGAGCTCTTCCAAGACCACTATTGGAATTAAAACTCCAGACACTCAGCATCACCAATAAAGGCAAAATTATGTAGACCTGTGTACCACGCTGGACTTAAACTATGCCAGAATAATGTAAACTGTGAGACTGTTGGAGAGGGCGGTGGTGTGGGGGTGGGGAGGAGCTCAAGGGCATCAGATGATTATTGCACACAGTGAAGTTGTTAATCTGGACGGGACTAGGGTTATAAGTGTCTGTGATTGTCTCCTTGAGAAACAAGTTGGCGGTCTTATGGTTCTGAATTTCCCTGAAATATTTATTCTGTTATTCCTTTGGGTAATTATAGCTTATTAGCCCTACTTATATTCTCATGTTGCATAGTAAATTATTCTCCGCTGCCCTCGGTGTTTACACCCTTCAGACAGTTGTATCTCCACCCCTTCCCCCCTTAGTCATCACTTAGCTAAATTGTATAGACAAAATTCTTTTAATCTTTGCTCATAAATCAATCCCTCTGGCCCCTTAATCATTTTTGTTACTCTTCTCTGAACTCTCTCCAATTAATCTATATCTTTTCAGTTAATGAGTTTGGAGAAGCTGAATAGCCCAGGTGTGATCCTAGTTGTGTTTGGTGTCTATGTGTTTGTAAATGCACCCAAGGGTCTTTTGTAATGGGGACAGAAAAAAGTAATAAATTAACAGTGGCTTTGCTGCCCCATTTTATAGTACTCCAAGTGCTTAATTAACTTTTAGCTACAGGTTTCATCATCAAATGACCATTTCTCAAGTTTCAAGTCCTGCTAGACCACGAAATCTACTCTAGTTACTGTTGTTAACCAACCAGTCACAAATACTTCAAGTATCCATCAAAAATTAATCTACTTAGGTTCACTCAACCAGTTACTTTCAAAAGAACCCACTGCTTAATTTCCTCCCCCCAAGCCAGTCTGTGTGAATAGAGTTGAGTGCTTTCATTGGAAAAACTTAGATGAAGAAATGGTTTTGAAAAAACAAGGGAAATGAACTCACTTGACTCTTAAAGGAGTAAAGGTTCTTTCTGTTGGAAAAGTTAATACATTTTTTGAGAACTGTCACTTTACAGTAAGGCAGGTTATTTCAGAATAATGATTTCTTTCCAGAGAGTGCAACTTACCTTTCACTTTCAATAGGGATTCAACTTCCTTTAACAGAAATGATGGGTTAGCCTACACTTGATTTGGGGAAATAATTCCGTTTGGGGGTAATTCATCCCCACCATCATCAATTCCCTTCCACTTCCTTCCTGCTGATATTACTTCGCCCTGTTCAGTGTAGTTATAACCGAGAGATGGTACCTACACTGTGCAACACTTGTAAATTACTAAATGTTACAGAATAGGCTGCATATGAAAAGAGAACCTCAAAGTACATTCAGTACTTCTAATAGGGGTTGATAATCTTTTTGGGGGAGTGAAACACAAGGCATATAAAAACCTGAGATGGACTGAAAACATACTGCATTTAAAACAGTAATATTAAAAAAGTAGAACATCTAAATGACAGGCAAATTAGGAGTCAAGAGGTGATTAGCATAAAATAGAGTAAAGCTAGGATGACTTAATAGAGAAAATGAAGAGTGAAATTAGGCAATTTTCCTCCTCTGGCATGTAGTTTTTGATGAGAAAATGAGTTCAAACAATAGCTAAAGGAAGGTTTGAGGTTTATCTGTAGATAACATTTATGCATGTAATGATATTCCTTTGCCGATTAGCACAAATACCATGAGTTGGGCTTCACAAACTTACTGTGGTTCTGAAATATTCTTCTGGTTTTGAGTTCAAACACCTTAATCTATGAGATCAAATATGCAAATAGAAATATAACACACTGAGGGGAATACAAGATTTTTCTGTAAGTAGAAATCATCTTTTTGAAACATGAAAAAAGAGATTTTATTTATTTTGAGAGAGAGGGGAAGGGAGGGAGAAAGACAGGGAGAGGAACATCAGTGTGCGAGAGAAACAGTGATCAGTTCTTTCTCACAAGCCCTGACCTGGCTCGCAGCCAAAGGACACTTAAAAATTAAAATGGTTTCATACAGAAGTTGCGGGACCAGGAGAACAATTTCAAGGACAGTAAACTAAGGGCAGTGCTCTGCATGAAAAAATTGTGAATGATGCTAAATCCACAGATCTCTGTGGATATTGATACTCTTGTTTCTGGTGTTGCTATTATGCACCAGGTACCACACCAAGAATTTTCTTTCAAACAGGGCTTCTCATTTTTTTTGTCTATGAAAGTAACCTTAAGAGCAGAAGACACTAAATGTTACTAATGTCTGGGAGCATGTGCTAAACCAGAAAATTCCTTTGGTTTCTATTAGAAATTCACACAAACTTTACATTCTACTTTATACTAAATAATTTTTACTATAAAAACAATGCTTTATATCACTTTCCATTGACTAAAACATTCATAATAGAAAGACAATGGTGCAGGTCAATCCTAGGACATTTCAGCATCCCCAGCCTTGCATATCTTACCTCATTTAATTCTCACAATAACTTGGAACTAGTTATTACTCTCATTTTTGTAGATATGGAACTTGTGGCTCAGAGAGCATGTCAAACTCAGGTATACTGGCATTCAAAGTCTGTGCTCTTGGTATCATGCATACATTATCACTGAGACTGTAGAATTAACTAGCTAGAAAAAAATGTTGAAGACTATCTAGCCCACCCAACAACTTCATTTGCCTCATAGGAAAAGTGAAGCCAAAGGAGAGATATGAAAAGGAAGTCACATGTGGTGGTGGCAGAACTGGAATTAGAGTCTTAGTCTTCATCAGGAGGATCTTATCTACCCTCACCCCTCCCAGACAGGTAAGGTGTTACTATTATAAGCTCTCATAAGCACCTTGCACACAATTCCCCTCATGTCCACACTTAGGTTTCTTTCCATTATTGCTTATTTCATTTTGTCTATATTTTCTACTAGAGGATAAAAGCCCATGAAGGGCAAAGACTACGTCTGTTTTGCTCATTATTATATAGCCAGCACTCAGTGAAGTGACAGGTGCAGAGTAAGCACTCAAAAAATAGTTTCGGCACACAAGCACACCTGTTGTGAAGCTCTTTTTATTCAGCGGACCACACAGTCTTTATCAACCTTTTTCCTACTGATCAGAAAGAGTATGAGTGGAAGATATTAGATGACACTGTAACAACAGCGAAAACATTGCAAAAACGAGGCCTAATGAGACGCATAAGAGGGTAGAAAAGGTAACATTTCCCGATGAGCATGAGTTGGGTAACATATTCAAGAGGAAGGAGACTATTGGAATCGCCCTCTCTGCCCTTGTACGTTTCACACAGAAAGGGTATCTGTTAAGAGCCCAATGAACTATTCCATAAAGGCACTGCTGGGGCATGATTCAGAAAAGTCATTAGGAAAAAATGCAACAGTACCTTTCCTCTTCTTATGCAATGAAACGAATCCACAGCAGGACTACTGTAGGAACTAAAAGGAGATTAGCAGGTAGTCGGGAAAGGTTTAATGGATGTCTACAGGAAAAACTAATTAAGGGAATGGGAGTAATAAGGATTATATGAGGAGAGACAAAGAGTAAGGGACTCACTCATCTGGGGGAATACTGCCTGAGGAATTTGGTTACTGATATATAAAAGTAACATATAGAGCCCTGGCTGGTGTGGCTCAGTGGATCCAATGTCCACCTGTGAACCACAGGGTCACAGGCTAGATTCCCAGTCGGGGCTCTTGCCTGGGTTCTGGCCAGGCTCCCATTAGGGTACATTGATGTTTTTATCCCTCTTTTTCTTGCTCCTATTCTTTCTTTAAAATTAAATAACATCTTTTAAAGAAAGTAACATATACAGATATAGATTTTTAGCCAAGTTAAATACTTAAAAAATACTCTTCAGAGGAACATAATAAAATCCAGAGAATCTACGGTATAATATTTGATAATATCCAGAACAACAATCCAAAAGTATTTCACGTGTAAAAAACTGGAAAGTGTGATCGATTCTCAAGAGAAAAGATAATCAAAGGAGACCAACTCTGAAATGATACATATTCCAACATTTGAATTCAGGAAACGAGATTTTTAAAGCAACTATTGTAACTATACTGCGGGATAAAGGAAGAAAATATACTTATGAATAAAAGATAGGAAATCTCAACAAAGTAATAGTAAGTATAAAAAAGAAGCAAATGAAAATTTCAAACCAGAAAAATCCAATCTGAAATACAAATTCACTCCTATGGACGTAATAGCAGCAGTCCATGGAAATGACAAAACAGTCAGTGAATTTGATGATAGAGTCATAGAAATTGTCCAATCTGATCAACACAGCCAAAGTAATAAATAAATAAATCAGAAAACAGAAGCAGAGCCTCAGAGCCCTGTGAGATAGAGACTGTCTAACATATATAATTGGAATTCTAGAAAGAAAATTAAGTCAGAAAAAGATTTGAAAAAATTGTCAACATTTCCCCAAATTTGGTCACAGATATAAATTCATAGTCAAAGATTCAAGATGTACAGTAAACCCGTAAGCACGATGAGGACACACACACGCACAGAAACACACATCACTGCACCTACTGACATCAAAGTCAACCTACTGAAAGCTAAAGTTAAAACCAGTGAGTAATGCCATTTACTTCACAAGCACTTTCAAAAGGAACAAAGATAATAGGTATGAAATCAAGTAGCACAAAGCTCAGTAACTGTTGAATTATCCACTTAACGGACAGGTGACAATACTAAATATTTGTCCCAAAGAAACTACATACTACTTTACCCAAGGTTTGTGAATGCATTGTTGTTGTACTGAAAAATGATTTAGATAAGATATAAAAATGCATTAAAAATTCAAGAACAGTTATATACCTTTGTAGACAAGAGATAAATCCATACTAGTTTCATAGAACATACTGGAATGCTTGGATGCTATCTTTTTCGGGTGCCATCCTAAACTATGGACATAACAGTCCTAGATACATCTATAAGACAGAATACTATTACCCTTTCTACAAAATAATTATTGACACATTTCTTTAAAAATGTGGTTGTGAGGGTTCCCCCCCCCAAAACACATTGATACAAAAGAAAAGAGCAAGCATATTTATAGATCATTCCCATGGCACAAACAATCATTTGTACAAAGTATAAGCAAGCACAGCTCTGATTACCACTTATTGAGTCAATTTTTAAATGGGTATCTGGGAAAGAAAGAAAGGAGAAAAGATTATCACAAAAGGGGAAAAAATATTTCAGGAAAAAATCTTTACATGTATGTTTTCCCCGCTCTCCTGAGGCAGTAATTTCTGACGATTCTAGAAGTGTGATACCGGTCCATTCTTAGTAGCAGGCTGGCCAATGAAGACAAGATGGCAACTGTGACTTTAATCTTGTTGCATATAATTGTTTGAGTCCTGATTTTGTCACACACATATTAGCTTCTGTTTCCAGCTTTGTATGACCTAAAACTTCCTTATGTATGCCTTAATTATTTCCCCAGTTACTGCTAAAAATGTTAAAAAAGATAGAACTCTATGGCCAGCCACTGCATAATTCTCAAGGCTGAAATAAATGCAGAGTTTAACTAACTATATAAATATCTTTAACTGCCATCAAACTTCTCTTATGCCCCCTTTTCCATGAGGATAACACAAGATACAGGGTTAAGTTTCTTACTGGACCCCTACTTCATGATGTCTTTCCCTTGAAGTCTAATTTAATAATCTTACCAAGAAATGACACAACTTCCAGACAACTTGATGATCATTTTTTTTTTGTATTGTAGGTCTATATACCATTTGCTTGAAAATCTAGTCTAGAATTATGCCGAGGGTAGTTGTTACAGTTACAGATCCACAGTTTGTGCCAACCACTCCCATCGCCCTTCCTTTCTCCTTTGAGTAAATTGGAGCATTTGTCCATTTCTAGTCTTATAGAACTTGCCCTTTATGCTGTCTGAAACCCTGGGGATAGCAGTTTTATGGTTACGTCTGCAGCTTCTGTCGGTGCCCCTAGATCCAGTCCTTCCATGCCAGGAGACTGAAGATACTCTAAAGGAATAAATATATGCACTTTCAACTTTTTCATTTACTTTGAGCTTCCAATTCCTTCTTATCCATGTTCCATTCACCCTTTTCTATTTCAACATCATTTCCATTCATAAAGAAGTCTGGGTGAATAATAGTTCTGTCAGCGTTTATTTTTAATAACATACCAAGCAGGGCTAGCATTTCCTTCTTCTTGCTCTAAATGGAACTAAATATATACACACATTCAGTGATTCTTTGCATTTTTTACCAAGGCTCTGGCCTTCCTGACACCATTCTCTCTTTTTTTAATACTTTATTTATTTATTTTTAGAGAGAGGGGAAACGAAGGAGAAACATGAGGAGAGAAACATCAATGTGCAAGAGATACATCTATCGGTTCTCTCCCGCACGCCCCCAGCTGGGGACCTGGTCAGCAACCCAGGCAGGGGCCTTGACTTGGAATCAAACCAGCAACCTTTCAGTTCGCAGTCCTGGGCCCAGTCCATAGCTTTGAGCTACGCCAGCTCAAAAGGTCAAATAATGTTAAGGTCTATGCTTAATTAACATTATTATGTCCTTCTCTGCAATATACTTGGTTCTATGCTCTTCCAATTATTGTGCCACATCTGATCTTCTCAAAGAACTTCCTGGGAAGTTACAGTGACCAGTGCTCCTTTGGGCTATAGGGAAGGGAAAATGACCCTTTGGGTTGGAATTTCAAAGTACACATTCCCTACAAATTCCGTGACATGTGTTCCTGTAGCTTCTTGAGTGGGCAGTAAGGTATGTGGCATGTCCATTCTGGCATGTGTCCCTTCCGGATGTGGGAACATAAGAAAGGTTGAGTATGACTATTTTACATACTTCTCTCCCTTCTCTATCACCCAGAAATTAGGAGTATTTGATTTTAGGAATCACTCATCATTTAAGCCACAAAAAAGAAAGTAGTAACTCAGAACAAGGCAGACTTATCATTCATTCCACTAATTTTTGGAATTTGTTTTTCTGAAGCCTATGATAGAGATGGGACTATAAACAACAGCACTTCCTTCCTTCATTACCACAGACTATTAAGGTGACCCACGCACTTGCTCCCAAGGCTCCTATCACCACCAGCTCTCCAACCAGCTCTTCCTTACTGTTGAGAGGAATGACTAGCCTGAGCAGTGAAATTATCACCAAGGCAACAATTTAAACTTTACCATATACTTATTGACTATCTTCATTTTCCCAGCTAAGTGTGGTAATAAAAAAAACAGACATTATCATTAGATAAAAGTATTTCTTTTTCTTCTACATTAATACAGTAAAATTCATATGGTAATAATGTATGGGATTCCTTCTTCTTGTTCTTTTTTTTTTTTTTTTTTTTGCCAATAAACCTGTCTTGATGGGGTGCTGTCAATTTGCACAGATGATTGCAAATACAGATCGGGCCACTGTAAGGTATCCCATCATCCTGGCTCTCACGGTGGAATGATAGAAAGACATTCCAAAAGACACAGCATTCTCTGCCCAATTCCCAATTCAAAAGCTCCGCAGAATGCAATTCGAATGGCAGATGTGTCAGTGTGCTGTCCAGAGGAAAGGAAGGCACATGTTCACAAATTTAAATTTGGGAAGGACTTTCACACCACCACCTCGATGTGATCTTTAAAAAATTGCTTTAAATTGCCATGGCTGGTGTGTCTCAGGAGACCGAGTGCTGGCCCATGAACAAAAGGATCGCTGGTTCGATTCCCAGTGATAGCACACGCCTGGGTTGCAGGCCAGACCCCAGTAGGAGGTGTGCCATAGGCAATCACACATAGCTCTTTCTCCCCCTCTCTTCCCTTGTCTCTTAAAATAATCTATAGAATCCTGAAGAAAAATAAGAATTGCTTTAAAAAAATGGAATTAACCTGCTTCTTGGTGTCCTTGTACTCAAAAGATCCTCCCGACTGCATGCAAGAAGGGACCACTCCGTGAAATGTTTTGAATGGAGGTGATTTGGAAAAAACAGTGCACAGTGAATAAAGCAAAGAATGAGTCAGAAATGAAGGAGGATGGTCAGTGAGGAGAGAAATTTAGTGTGAGAAGAGGGCACTTAAAGAGTTTCAAGAGTTGGTGATCACAGAAATATTGCCATTAGAAATAGGAAGGTAGTTGAGGGTTGCTGGGGTGTAATCTATACTCAAATATAAACAGAGGGCCATTAGAGGACCGTGTTTAATCAATAACCAGGCAGAGTTCAGCCAGAGGACTCTATCTAGGCTGGTGGTAGAAGCAAATATGGAAACTAGGATAAGACTATCGACTGCTTAATTCAGTTAATAAATATTTACTGAGTACCTTCTGTTTGCCAAGTATTGCGTTAGGCATATGAGATACACAGATTGTTAGCAGTGAATAAAACAGACAGGGTACCCTCCTTCCTCATGGAGTTTATAGTCTAGTGAAGTCTAGGGGAAAAAAAATAACACTTGGGCTGGGTCAACATTGACAGAATGTGGCACACTCAGTGAAATGGTCCAGGCGAGAACAGGTTCTAACATTATACTGTGTACACCTCATTTTCCAACAACTATAGTTTATATTCTGAAATGCCTCACGCAGTAGCAGTCTCTGAAATTTTCATTGGCTCACTGCTATCTATTGGAAAGAAGAAAATAGTCCAGAGTTACAATAATAAAGTCACAGCCCACAGGAGGCACAAAGAAATGACTAGCAGAAAAAATTGGGAGTTTCATTTTGAAATGTCTAGGTTTGAAGCACTTTCTCTTTTTATTTCACTGGAGGAACTGGAAAGCTGAACTAGTAATTGGTTCCACTTCCAGAGAAATATTGTAGAGAGGAAAAAAAGGCTCTTAATATTTTATTTATTTAGTTTTAAACAGAGGGGAAGGGAAGGAGAAAGAAAGGGAAAGAAACATCACTGTGTGGTTGTCTCTCGTGTGCCCCCTACTGGGGACCTGGCCTGGAACCCAGGCATGTGTCCTGGCTGGGAATCGAACCGGCAACAAGCTGCTTCTCAATCCACTGAGACACACCAGCCAGGACCAAGTATAAAGTATATAAACATAAAGTATTAAGTTTTGAGTGTTATATTCCTAGTGTTGGAGAGACAGGGTGAAGGCATGAAAAAATAAAGGGCATTGGAAATAATGTAATCAGTGCTTCAGTCCACTTCCCCCGCAACTGTCCTGGCCAGTGACCCACTCATCACTCAGCGGGTCCTTCACTTTAACCATTGCTTATCCCAGGCAAGGATACAGCCTGTCCTGCAAAAGGAAGCCTCTTCTGGCAGTGCTGCTTCAAAGCATCAAAATAAATGTTTGGGAGATGTGTTTTCATTTCCTCCAACTGTATGCATGTGGGGGTGAGGGAGTGTAAAGCGGCTTCAGAAGAGAGAATGTGCAAGTCGATATGTAGTGTGTCAGTGCCCTTGGTTTTAGCACGTAAGCTACTAAACTCCAGGAACCATATCTTCTGAAGCAAATTGCTTCAGACTGGGTTCGGCATGTAAGCACTTAACATTTCTTGATGGAAATAATTCAAAGAATATATAACACAAGAGCGAAGATGTGAGTTCAACCAGCCTTCGCATTACTAATGAATACAAGTCAAAGCATTCAGAGGGGGCTACATGAGATGATCTCAGAAGGCCCTTTCATCTCTAAAGAGCTTGGAATTTAAGTAGTTTTGTTCAGAGATTTCAAGTGGTAGTTGCATACATGTAAGGAGCATGCGAACAATGTATTCTATGTGGTGCGGGGCGAATATACATACACAAATACTAAGGGAGACAGACCTGAAGAGATTATAATTTCACTAAGTCTTTCTCGCTAGCACATCGTACACTCGCACAGTTGTCTGAGTGAACAGTGATTTCAAGTTCCTTTGTGACCCAGAATAGAATGACCTCAATCTCTTCCAAAGGAACAGAGAAAGCTGAGCTCGAAGGTATGACACCCACGAAAAAACTGATTCAGAACAATAAACGATTGCTAGCTCCAAGGGAAAAGATACCTCCCGAGGAAAAAGGAAACTGCCAAGTTTCTCAACATGCTCTTAAGTTACCAGCTCCAGTAATTACTGGATTTTACTCCAAGATCCTGCAATGGTAACTTACTGGGCAAAGTGATGGCTAATATTGACATTCCTTCAGAGTAAAATAAAAATAAACCTAGAAATGTAGATGAAATCCTTTAAAGAAGCAATTAAAACATCAACAGTTGTTAAACTGCCAGATCAAATAACTCTGAATATCAAACAGAATTTTTTTTTAACGTTATAGCTTTAGAGGAAAAGGAACTCTGTCTTTGCCCCAACATGCAATATTTAAAATTGGGAGCAGCTTGCAGTTTCATTACACACTGTTCCCCATGGTTCGGCATGTGGCTTTGTCTCCAGCAGGAATGAATCAGGGAAGGGGTCAAACACGATGAAAGCAAAGGGGAAGACAAAGGATCAATAGTCAATCTCCATGCCATCTCTTCGGAACCAGCATGCTGCTATATGTTCCTGAGGGAAGCTATAAAGTCCAAATCTCCAGGGAGCTTTGTCAATTGGGGAGCCTCCAAAGCTCCAAGTAGAGAGTTTTGGCAAAGTCCCTGTGGCCAGATCCTACTCCAAGAGAGGACGAGAGCGAAACAAGCGCTGAGTAAAAGGTGTCACCCATGAAACAGGAAGAAGAGAGTATGTCTATATAACCAGACAGACAATTCACAAATAGATTCTCAAATCTCTATCTGGGTGAATACAATTCTGAATTCAACTCCAGCAGAAACGAGTATTATTTACTGTACTGGCCAATAAAAAGCAAATAGATTTGGTTATGGGATCATATCTGATTTCATTTCTACATGCAGTGTGTTTTACACCGACTACGTGCTACGTATTGGAAGCAGAAAGATGAAGAAGATATCATTTCTGCCCTCTGAGAGGCAGTCTATCAGGGAAGAGAAGACACATGACAAGAACGTCAGTATAGGACAAATGTGTGGATAGAAGTTAAAGGCGTTGGGGTATAATGGACACCTTCTCACATTCTATATTCTGGGAGCCTTGTCAGAAGTTAAGCTCACCCCTTTAAATGCTTCGTTCTCCTTCCTTTTCTTGCCAAGTTATCTCAAAGATAACCTTCCCTTCAGACTCTTTGTTCTATTCAAGAACCCAAAATGACCATCACCTTGACTGATAGTTCTAAGAGCACTGGGAGGTACCTGTATCAAGGAAAATGAAAGCCATCTTTCTGAAAGTGAAATTAGACATCAAACCTGTGTCTAAATCTAATACCCACTGAAAGTACCAAGAAGTGCTCTTCAGAAAAAAAATCTCTGAGAACCTTCACCTATTTCATTGACATGTAATTAACTCTGGTATTGTCATGCTTTAGTATCCAATGTGCTACTTATTATTCAATTACATATTTCTGCTTTAATCACTAGTACTGAGACAGCATGCATAGTATTTTAGTCCTAGCAAAGGTTAAATCCAACACTGTGAACTAATCTGGAATCTTCCTGATCATAGCAACGTTGTTTCTACAAGAAAACACTCAATTCCTGAACAATCAACCTTAAATGAAAAAACTCTTTTGGAATAAAATCATCCCATAAACCGAGGGTTTGCCTATAAAACTGTGCATGGGATCCCCTTTGCGTGCCTAATAAATGGACTCTCACAAAGCTACTTCTAAAGAAGCTGCTGAGTAAATCTCATTTTACAGTTATCTTCTAATATAGCACTGCAAAAAAATCCAAACTAGAAATGCTTTTTATGTCTTACGATAATATCCCCCTGACATACCAGTGTAGGCCTACTCCACTACACACCGCAAACCAGAGCTGCATAGTACAAACAGGAAAGAGAAAAAGAGTATGACGGGGAAGTTGTTACTTCTTACTCTTGCTAAAATTTCTGTAGGCTCCATTAATTCACTTGAAAGGCTGTTCGGCAATGGAACTAGATCTCCAGTGAATGCTCATTTTACCACACCACACTGATTGAGTGAAAATAACTTTTTATATGACAAATACATTCCTACCGAGGAGCTACCATGACAACCAAACCACTGGCTTGTGTGATTAGACTATAGAGGGCTGATGAGTTACATATGCCATATACATTGCACAACTGTCATCCAGACACTTGGCGGGTCTGAGTTTCCAGCCAAGATGTTAGGAATAAGACAAGTAGGGGTTTTATGCATTGAGCATTGGGCTAAGCATGTTACAGGGATGAACTCCATTACTATACATAGTAGCCTTCTCTGTGTGACTAGAATTTCATATATGAGCAACTGAGGCACAGAATACTGAAGTAACTCGTCCAAGACCACATAGTCACTCAGTAGTAGAGTCTGGATCTGAATCCAGGCAAGGAGCATTAAATGACTTTGAGATCTTAACCAGCGTGCCATAAAATAACGCAACTGCTGATTATGAGAAGGCTGATAATGATATAAGTATTAATGACAACAAACACGAATATGTTGACTACTTAATACACTCTTCCAACTACCTTCTATATATCCACTAATTTAATCCTCATAAGAACCCTTTATTGGGGGAGGTACTACAATTATTCTCATTTTTTGAAATGGGAAAAGTTTAGCACAGAGCCTATTTTTTTAAATGATTCTTTATTTACTAATTTTTAGAGAGAAGGGGAGGGAGGGAGAAAGAGGGAGAGAGACATCAATGTGTGGTTGCCTCTCGCGTGCCCCCAACTGGGGACCTGTTGCCATGTGCCTTAGACTGGGAATTGAACCAGTGACCCTTTGGTTTGCAGACAGTACTCACTGCACTGAGCCACGCCAGCCAGGGTTAGCACGGAGTGTTTTAATAACTTGACTAAGGTCACAGTACTACAAACTAAAAGATCCAGGCAGTCTGGGTCCATTATAGCACATGGCCTCTGTGACAAAAAGAGTTGGGTGTAAGAAGCAAAAGTAGTGGGACAGGAGCTTAGAAAAATAATTCAGGCCAAACTATTTCCTAACTCTGAAATCTTAGCTCTCTTAGCCTCAAGTTCTTTATCTGTAAGTAAAGAACAATTTTAAACTCACAGGGAATATAGTAATGGTTAAACAAGAATGTATGCGAAAGTACTTTGCAGAATGTGAAGTGCTATATAATTCTATGGAATTAATGAATAGAGTGATCGAGCAGGTAGGAACGGTTGAGAAATATTCTGTGTATATGTGAAGTGTCATAACCGGAATTTCCAATACTCAGACAGAAATGATGACCTCTCTCCAATTTCAACATGGTCTTTTCTAATTTTGGGTTATGGTCCTAGGAGTAGCATATTTGTGATAATGTCTCAGGTAAAGAAACCTGAGGTCCGTCGTTACGCTAAGGGCAGTTCATTATGAACTAATCAAAGGCTGCTGCAAATGGCAACCTACAGCAATGAGAAAGAAATTGCTAGTTGCTATAATTGACATGGACCATTCGATAAATCCATTGCAGCAGATCTAACCCAGCAGACGAGTGTCTCTTGCAGAACTAG
Organism: Pteronotus mesoamericanus; assembly: GCF_021234165.1. Lineage (NCBI taxonomy): Eukaryota > Metazoa > Chordata > Mammalia > Chiroptera > Mormoopidae > Pteronotus > Pteronotus mesoamericanus. The sequence continues at coordinate 4,214,743 of NW_026555108.1, read as the reverse complement.
TTCAGTCCTTAAGAGGAGCAGTTGAGCTGGAGAAGCATAGAAGTGGTTCTCAAATATCTCCCTTCATTACATCCGTCTGGGGCTTATTGGATGGTATGATCTCACAGAAGTGCCATCCACTAGAGCCCAACAGTTCTATCCCCACTACACAACAGCACTCCTTTAGGACTGCACTTTATAATAGAGGGAAACACTTAAAAATCACAGCAAGAGTAGCAGCCACCAAATTACAGGGTGCAATTGCCTGCTCAAAGCCTTAGTAATCGTAAAAAGGAGAAGAAAGCAAGAGTACAGTCTTTATGAGAACCCAGCTATAGACGCATCAAGCAATATAGTGGCACTTGCTATTCTGACCCTTGAAAACAAAATTGGGGAAAAGCTGATGATGTCCATGAATTGTCGCCAGGTGAAGGAAAATTCATCAACAGGTATGGTAACTAGGGCGTTTCCAATGTTTTTATTTTCAATAAAAAGTTATTTAAAGATATAGCAATACTTTACCTTATATATGTAAATTTTAACATAAATATATTTATGAATCAAGAATAAGTTAACATAGTACTTTAGAACATTACTTGAGGAACTTTTTGTTCAAATAAACTATTAAATAAAAACTAAATTTTTAAAGCATAAAAGTGGAACTTTATGGGGTTTTTTTAACCGTATATATAAATGGAACTTCCACTTAAAAGGACTTAGGTAGAAGAAAGACTAGAGTCCCATAGCCAAACAGTACACCCTGATCATAAATTTGTAGAATCTTGCACTGGGCTGGTTTGGCTCAGTGGATTGAGTGCAGGCCTGCCAATTGAAGGGTTGCTGGTTCTATTCTCAGCCAGGGCACATGTTTGTGTTCCTGGCAAGGTCCCCAGTAGGGGTCGCCCAGGAGGCAACCACACACTGATGTTTCTCTCCCTATCTTTCTTACTTCCCCTCCTTCTAAAAATAAATAAAACCTTTAAATAAAATTTGTAGAATCTTGAAGAAATCACTGCTTTATTACCTCATGTTGTCCAAATTGCTTACTAAATAATAGGTTCCTGTACTTATTTTCACCCCCACATCATGCCAATCAAATTTAATCTGTTTTCTTCTGTCTAGGACAGTAAAACTCATTAAGACTGTGCTACCAGACTTATCTGCTTGACAAATCTGTACTGAACATGAGGACAACTATTGGGATGAATCCGTGCCCTTCTCAGGTCTCCACAGGGGACGACTTAACCAGATGGATCTCTTAGCAATCAGCAGGGTAAGAGAAGGGCAGCCTGGGGCTATGTTACTCACAGGGACTCATTTAAGGCAAGGCTTTTTGTCATTAAACACCTCTCTCAGAAGCAAACAACTGGGGATTTAGATAAAGGAAAGTGTTCCCTGGTCTGCTGAGGTAACTAACTGACTGTTGAGAATGAATAGCTTCTGCCTGTCGTCTAAGTAAAAGTAAACCCTCAAGGATTAAATGGAAGAATACTCCTAATTTTAATGAATCTCTTCAATGTTCAGATCCTGCACTTTATAATAAAATCTCTCCCATTTCTGTCTGGATAATTTCGTCTAAAAAAGCAGCGTGGAGAAGACTTGCAAGTGAAGAAAACGTACATTTGCATTTAGAATTTTCTTTTCTTACAGGTTTTCAGGATTGAACCGAAACACCTCTGGCTAAAGAAAGAACATTCAGGCAGTTTTTACATCACCAGTTCAATACCGGTATTTACTGTCTTGGAGGGAGTGAGTGGGGATGAGAGGGTGGGTGAGGAGGAGGGCTGTATATCAAAGTTTCCAAAAGCCTTGACTTCCTAACAGCAAGGAAAAAGGTCAGGCTTCTAAAAAGGGGGAGAAGCATAGGTTTGAGCTGATCTTCTGTTTCCACTTTGGATTCTGAGAAAGTGGAAAAAAAGCTGACGTTCCTTTGATTTCAGTCCTTTGTCTATTCAGCTAAGGAGAAGTTCAATCATCTTAGTAAAAATCCTATTATTTCAAAGCAAGAATAAAGAATGCATGTATAAAATAGAAAAGGGATAAGAAATTCAGTAGAAAATGGCTTAATTTTTTTCTTTTCAGAATGTGAGTTGCACAGAAGAGTACAGGACAATATAAGTAAATACAGTTTTAAAATAAGTATCTTTTATATTTTACCAAATCCATCCCAAATGAGAGGAAGGAGAGGGGGAGAGAGAGAAAAACATCAATCTGGTGTACTAGTTACTTATGCATTCATTGGTTATTTCTAGTATATGACCTGAGCAGGGACTGAACCCCCAACCTTGGTGTATTGAGTTGCAGCTCTAACCAACTGAGCTACCAAGCCAGAGCTAATCTTAATTTTTAAAACATTATGTGTGAAAACAACCAAACTTATGTAAATATAAACTTAAAGTAACTGTAAGATGATTACTACTATTCTTATATATTTCAATTCATTCATACTAGCATTAAAACATGTTATTTGAATTGGAAGATTTTGTGGTCCCTAGGATTAGTAAAACAACATGTGGGGTCACAAGATAAGTATGACATTTCTGGTTAGTTCACATCTAATGGATTAGCCATGGTGACCACTTCTTTTCTAAGACTATTTAAAATGGATAGGTCAGAAATTTTTCCTATTAAAATAAACTTTAGGAAATGGGGTCTCAATCTACATCATCTTCATTTACTTTACTTACTGAGTATGCAAGAGAAATGGAAGAGGATGTAGATATTAGTTTATATCTAGCAAGACACCCCTAAAACCACGCTGTCAACAGAAAAGGCATTCTAATACTCAGTTTCCACACAGTATTCATATCTGCAAGTATTTATCCACGAAGCATACATGTGGCTTATATTTGCCGATATTTAAGATACACACTTTCTGAAATGCAATATGTATCCTCCAATATATTGTAGTGAAACAGTACATTACTAAGGTTATTATCATGTTGTATTAATGAGGAAAACTAACAATCTGTATATCTCAATTAGTCACTTTTTAAAAAATTTTAGTTTTCAATTACAGGTGACACCCAGTATTCTTATATATTAGTTTCAGGTGCACAGCACAGTGGCTAGACAATTATGTAATTTAAAAAGTGCCCCCCCCCAATAATTCAAGTACTCATCTGGTACCATCGTAGAGTTATTATAATTTCATTGACTATTTTCTCTATGCTGTACTATCCTGTAACTACCAATCTGTATTTCTCAATCCCTTCACCTTTTACACCCAGTCCCCCAGAGGACCCTCTTCTCTGCCAATCATCAGTTTGCGCTTTTTATCTATGAGTCCTTTTTCTGGTTATTTATTTTGTTCTTTAGATTGCACACATAAAGTACATCGTATGGCATTTCTCTCACCCTGACTTCTTTCACTTAGCGTAATACCCTCTAGGTCCACCCATGCTTTCACAATGGTAATATAGTTCATGCTTTTTTACGACCAAGTAATATTCACACACACACACACACACACACACACACACACACACACACACACTTTAACCAATTTTCTATTGATGGGCAGTTAGGTTGTTTCCATGTCTTGGCTATTATAAATAATGCTGCACTGTTCACAGGGTTGCACTTCAATTTGTATTCCCAGCAACAGTGAAAGAGGATTCCCTTTTCACCACATCCTCACAAACACTTGTGATTTGGTGATGATAGCCGTTCTAAAATGTGTGAGGTGGCATCTAACTGCGGTGTTAATTTCCTACACTCATTCTGAATTAAAGAAAAGAGGATGCCAAGATAAGTAAATGAAGAAGAGCTTCTTCAAAAAACAAAACAAACAAGCAAACAAACAAAAAATAATGGTACTGGGGCTACACAATGTGAAAGATTGAAATTGGATCCCTAAACCATACCATAAAAAAATTTAACTCAACAAAGATCATAGAGACCTAAATGACAGAGCTACAGTGATAAAACTGCTAGAAGAATACAGAAATTAATCTTAATGACCTTGGGTTAGGAAATGGATTTTTAGATATAATACTAAAATTGCAAGCATCAAAAACATGATACAGATAAATTAGACTTCATCAGAAGCAAATCTTTTGTGCATTATGAATACCATAAGAAGGTAAAATGAAAACCAAGACTGGCAGAATGTATTTACAATCATATATTTGATAGGGGATTTGTATACAAATTATATAACAAACTCTTAAAATCAATAATAAAAAAGACAAAGAACAATAAAAAATTGGGCAAAGAATTTAAATAAATGTTTCTCCAAAGAATATATACAAGAAGGCAATAACAGCATATGAAAACAAGCTGAACATCACTAGTCATTAGGGAAATGCAAATTAAAACTAAAAGATACAACTATTCACAGTAGTTAAAAGGTAGAAATCATCCAAATGCCCTTCAACCAATGAATGGATAAACAAATGTGGAATATTCATACACTGAATTACTGTTTCCCAATAAAATAGAATGAAGTTTTGATTCATGATATGACCTGGATAAACCTTGAAGACATTATGCTAAGTCAAAAAGGGCAATTACAAAAGAGAATATTTTACGAGTCCATTTAAATGAAATGTCCAGATTGGCAAATCTATAGAGATAGAAAGTAGATTAATGGTTTCTTAGGGCTTATGGGAGGAAGGTGTGAGAATAAAGCTAATAGACATGGAGTTTCTTCTTGGGAAGATGAAAATGTTTTAAAGTTAGATTATGGTGATGGTTGTACAACTCAGTGAATATACTAAAAACCTATGAACTATACACTTTAAACGGGCGAATTATATGCTAAATGAATTATTTTCAATTTTATGAGAGATAAAAAGAGAAAGTGAAATAGTTTACATATATATCTCTCAGTGCACTATTTTTTCCCTTATTGTTTTAATTAAGTACCAAATAGTGCCCTGTATAATGTGCACTTTTTTGCCTAAATTTGAGAGAAAAATAAGGATGTGCATTATACATGGGTAGTACCTAAATACCTTTCATCTGTTCTTGCATTTAGTAATCATTTGTGATATAAAACTTCTTGTACAATATTATGCTAAAAAATAAATACTAAAATTCCTTTTTAACACCAAAACAAGCATCTAAATATAAATAAATTAAAAATTGAATTAAAAATTAAAATGAAGGATTTTATTTTAAAGTGCAAACCAATAACGTGGGTGTGAATTATACTTGGCAAAATAACGTATAAGACCAAAGGGCAATCAACCATCTCAGCACAGATGGCTCTTTGCATGAAGTTACTCCTTATTATAGATACTATTTTCTTTACCACTGTATCTAAATTATTTATTTTAACACTGAAATTTCTGTGAATAACTTTTTAAAAAAGATTGTATTTATTTTTTGAGAGCAGAATGGAGGGAGAAAGAGAGTAAGAAAAACATCCATGTGTGGCTGCCTCTCGTGTGCCCCTGACTGGGGACCTGGCCCACAACCTAGGCATGTGCCTGGACTGCAAATCAAACCTGTGACCTTTCGGTTCAATGGCTGGCACTCATTCCTCTGAGCCTCACCAGCAAGGGTGATATGTGAATAACTTATATTCAAGTAAAATAAATGTGAAAAGTGCACAATTCTTTACAGTTAGCGAAGCACAGCACAGAGATACTATTCTTCAATAGAAGGAGTTCTGTATACTTGAACAGTATCTGTAGCAACAGTTTAAACCTTCAATTGCTATTTGCAAGGTGAACATAGAGCTGAATATCTGTTTTTTAGATGATGGCTGTTTGTCGTTATCTATTGTTCTGCAAGCAAGATCTGCAGTCAAATATTTGAAGATGCAAACACATGCACACTCAGAGAGGTAAACAACCCTTTATCAAAACACAGAATAATTAATAAAACCAGGCTCTTATGTGGGAATTTACTGGGAATTTACAACAAGCACAATGAATAATTCAAAGACTACTAAAAATTTCAGCAAAGATACTGAAACAAAGAATGGATATGCTATTAAAAAAACAGTAAGATAGATGTCTTTTATTATGCTGATGGAAATTCCTTCTATGATTCTGATTGGTTGATAGTTTTTAACATGAAAGGGTGTGGAAATTTGTCAAATGTTTTTCTTGCACCTATTGAGATTATCATGTGATTTTTATCCTTCATTCTATTAGTGTGTGGTGTATCACATTGATTTGGTTATGTTGAATCATCGTTTCACTCTAGGGATAAATCCTACTTGGTTGGGGGTATGATACTTTTCAAGGGCTATTGAATTGGGTCTGCAAGTATTTTGTTAAATGTTTTTGCATTGATATTCATCAGGTTAATGGCCTGAAGTTCCCTTTTCTTATAGTGTGTTCATGTACCATTGGTGTTAGAATAACTCTGGCCCAATGCATGTGGAAGTGTTTCATCTTGTTCAGTTTTCTGAAAGAGTTTAAGAATTGTTCACTCTTCCAATATTCAGAAGAATTTGCCAATGAAGCCATTTGGTCATGGTTTTTTTTGTTTGTTTGTTTGTTTGGTTTTTAATTGGAAATTTTTGGATTACTGATTAGATATCCTTACTCATTAGTGGATATTCTACTTCTCCATGATTCAGTTTGGTACGTTGTATGTTTGTAGAAACTTTTTAAAAGATTTTATTTACTCTTAGAAAGAAGGAGAGGACAAGAGGAAGAGAACCATTAATGTGTGAGAGAAACATAGATATGTTGCCTCTGGCATGCCCCCAACCTAGGACCTGGCCTGCAACCCAGACCTGTGCCCTGACAGGGAATCGAACCAGTGAACTTTGGCTTGGTGTGACAACGCCCAACGCACTGAGACATCCTGGTCAGGGCTAGATTTTATCATTTAAAATGGGAGTCATGGAAGCATTTTAATAAGGAGTAACATAATCCCCTGCCCATTCACACATGCATGATAGTTTAAAAGTATTAGACAGGCAAACGAATAGGTAGGTAGGGAAAAAGTTAATCTGAATGAAATAGGCCACTCTGAAATCACGAAACAACAGTAATTATGAGAGTATGAGAGTATTAAGTATAAGCATAGACTAAATGAAGAGATGCTATGAATAAAGCTAGATTGCATAGGGCTTTGTTCCTCATTGCATTAAATGAGTTAGACAAAGGGAAGAGTTAAGGGTGACTCTTAGGATTCAGGGTTGGTTAAGTAGTGTTGGGACCAAAACGAATTGCAGAAGATGACAGGGGCTCAAGACTTTTCTACTCCTTTGGACCTTGTATACAGGTAAACACTCCAGTAGCCTCTGAAGAAAGTGAGCTCTACTAACAAGCCACAGCAGTGCTGTACACAGTGCTACCTAATCCTTCAAAATACAAGGCCACAGGCATATGTGTGAAACCAACAGACCAAGGCATGGACCATCTGTTTTTTAGGATTGTCTAAACAACAAATAGGACTCATTGCATAATGGATTCAGCTACGGCGATTAATATTGATTATAAAGGTGGTGAAAATGAGCAGTTGGCCATGTCAGTCATGGATCAGTATGCAGGTCGAGTATAAACATGGCCTGAATAGCACCTGCCCATCATTAGTCTGTCTCCAGTGCAAATTATAAAAGCATTCCCAAGCAAGGAATGAAAAATGCACACTATTTCAACTTGAATGTCATGTCCTAGTAGATCTGCCTAGAGAATATATTTTCACACCGATTACTTCTTTAAGAAGCTGACTTTGAGGCATTCTCCACCAGTTCTCAACAGTTGTCTCCACAAAGGTCAATGTAGAGCTACAACTACGTAATTTTTCATTCAGTCATCCCTTTCGTTCTTTTTCTTTTAAAGATTTTATTTATTTTTAGAGAGAAGGGAACAGAGGGGAAAAGAGATGGAGAAAAACATTAACGGGTGGTTACCTCTCATGACCTGGCCTGCAACCCAGGGAAGTGCCTGAACTGGGAATCAAACCAAGACCCTTTAGTTAGCAGGCCCACACTCAATCCACTGAGCCACACCAGCCAGGGCCATTCATTCATTTCTTCAGTGCTAGGTCTCTAGTATCAAGGTCCCTGCCCTAGCCTGCAAAACAAGAAGCTCTCTTGTGGAAAGCTAGACAATAAAAGAGTTAAACAACCAAACAGCACTATACTACCAGAAAAATCTATATTTTAGGTGTCATATGGGAGATGTAGACAGGAAGTACTGACAGTTCAAAGGAGGGAAAAATCCTCATAGACATGGGTTGTAACAGGAAGTTTTATGGAGGAGGTGGGCACTATTGTGGTTCTTGAATAATGAGACAGATTTAGACACGAAGGGAGGACAGTACAGGAAATTTTGTTGGTATGAGTAAAGCACTGGTGAGCACAAGGAACAGACATGAGATGTTTCAGGGAAAATCATGCTTGGCTAGACAACACGCGACAAAAGCAATGAAACATTGCCGCTCTTTCATATCACAAATATTTAAGCTATTTTAAAGTTTCAATAGGATATCCAAAGGCTTAAAGCAATTTAGAAGTGCCAGTAGAAAATATTTCAGATATTTCAAGGCAAGATTCGCAAAACTTTTACAGCATCTTTGTTCACAGAGTATGCCTTGAAAAACAAGTAGGAACAGTGGGGTTCTCTTGAATCTCAAAACTCCACTATTAGAAAGGATAGAAATAACATGTCCGAATTTAGACTTCTAGAAATTATAGGTTAGTGTATCTTCATGTTTCACCAAGGTTCTCCAATGTCTAATGCACGTAGATGCAAAAGAAGGGGTGTGGGTACTTTTCCCAGAAGGATGCAGTGGTTTCATTTACTGTACAGAAAATGTCTGCCCTGGCTACTAGGTTTGTACATACAAGCCACCTCTCCTTATTTTCCCAAAGAAACAGAACAGCAGCAAAAAGAGAAATTCAAGGAATGAGTAATGGAAGAGTTTTGAAGACACGTACACAGGATTTCATCATACAAGCAGGAGTTTTGAATGTGCGTGCACACATGGCACATGTTTGCATGGTCTCTTTCACTGCCTTTCTCTTTTACTTTCATGTTCTTTTTTTGGCTTACTTTCTTTAGCTCAATTATATAGATAGATAGAGATTAGATATATACCATATTTTGTGCTGTATAATGCAAACCTATGTTTTTCTGTGCATTAAACATGGGATTAAAATGCCCACACTGTGTAATGATGATCCCTGTGTGATCACTGTGTGTGATGCATATCCTTATTTTTCCATTAAAAATCTGGGCAAAAAAGTGTGCATTATACATGGCAAAATACGGTATTGTCTGTGCTTTATATCATGCTATATTACACTATAACACGTTATAGAGGGTATAAAATGAATCCCTATCCTTCAATGAATTATAAATTAAATCATACTTATCATGAAAAGTACAATAAATCATAGTAGGTGAAGTGCCAAAAGAAATGCCAGTGACTATTTGAAATAGGAAGATAATTCAAGAGTACTTTAGAAAAAGGTGAAATTACTATGGACTGGTAGCCATAAACAATAGGTTCACCAACGCATCTAGATTCTAAAGCTAGATTTGGGGGTTCTCATACTCAGTTGTGCCTGAAAATCATATATGGAACATTTCTTAAAATGCTTATTGCTGGGGTCCTGCCCCAGAATGTCTAATTCAGTACATTCAGAGCAGAGCCAAGACGTCTAAATATTTAACAATTCCAGATTATTTCAAAGCAAACTGTTCCTCAGAATACACATTATGAAACACTGAATAACAGGTAAAAGAATAAATAGGATCGCAATAGGCTTGACTGGCATTCCAGATTAGAGATAAAACAGGGATCCCAGGAGGGACAGGAAGGTGAGATCGGTTGAAGCAAAGGAGTCTGGGGAATGCTAGAATGGTAGAAGGTCAACCTGAAAAGGGCGGTGGGAAGAAAAATGATGATGATATTTCTTGACTGTCATGCTAGAAAAGTTTACTGGGGACTCCACAACTGAGGTAGAGCCAGTAAAGCTTTATCTAACAGGACCCTTCAGGAAAAGGAATTGGCCGGCCACACTGACTTGCGCGCTCTTACAATAACGTTAATGCCAAAACAGGTGCTGGGCTGTGAGGCTCCCCAAAAACTTCTCCATAGATCAAAGCTTAATCACAGTCCAATTTCATTGGGTCTGAGGTAAAATGAAGAATAATAAAAACAAAGAGGTGATCCTATTGTGAGGCTATAATTATTGACTTTTTTGATGATCAAATATACATTTATATTTCATGAAATATCCTTCGCAAAATTAAAAGTAGATAGCTGAGCATATGCAAAGACACTCAACATTACTAGCCATTAGGGATATATAAAATTAAATCACTATCAATATACAACTATACATTTATTAGAATGGTCAAAATAAAAATAGACAAACTCGTACTCTCATTAATTACTGGTGGGAATGAATGCACATGTGCATAGCCACTGAGGGAAACAGTATGTCAGTTTCTCAAATGGCAAGGCATAAAGTCAGCATATAACCCAGCAATAGCACTCCTTCATGTTTATTCCACAGAAATGAAAATTTCTGTTAAGAAAAAAACTTCTACCTGAATGTTCATAGTACCTCTATTCATTATCTATGAACCATAACGTGGAAAAATTCCCAAGTGTCCCCGGATGTGTAAGTGGATAAACAAGCCATGGTACATCCAGACCAAGACATACTACTCACCAGAAATGGAATGAGCTATTGACACAGGCAGAAAGATGAGTCTTGAAGGCATTATGCTGAATGAAAAGAAGCAGGTCTCAAAAGGGTATATGTTGTGTTATTCATTTGCATGTATTTATGTGATATGCTTGAAAAACAAAAACCCAGCAGTGACAGACCATTTCTAGGGATCAGTACAGGGGGAGAGTATGACTAAAAATAGGTGCTACCAGTGAAGTTTTTGAGTGTTGGAAACGTTCTCAACCCTGACTGTGGAAGTGGTTATATGAATCTATACATGCATTAAAACTCACGGTTCGGTGCAACTGTCCTCCTTCCAAACAAGGACATTTTACTGTATCCCAATAATTCTCATCACAACCAAGGGTTCTCCTTTATTTCTCCAAATGTAACTGCACAGGGTGACTTTCCAATCAATTACCTTTTCAAAATTACCCAGTACTCTACTCTTCTTAACATCTCAACAAGCTATTGAAGTTTCTGCCACTCTCAGACTGAAAAATTTCTTCTCTCCTCCCCCAGTTTTGCAGGGGAGATTATTAGATAAGGAGTAAAGGAGCAATCAAGTTTGCGGCTGTGTCAAAGGGTTCCAAAGCACAATTTTTTTTTCTTGGAATCTGAAGAGACCAAGACTTCCTTTCATGACTTGTCTAGGAATTAATTAGACAAATGTTTCTAAGGATTTCCCACGTGCTCAGAATCTCCCACATATTTCTGGGATTATACATTTGGTAATAGGGGAAAAACCTATGTTTTTTTCCCCAATATGAATGACTCAGGTTGATGGGTGGAGGGAGTAACAACTTTTTTCTTGGTGTTTTCGAACACAGGCAGTCCCTTCGCAACTTCTTTGTTTTTATTTTTTTGGTGACTGATGCAGTTAATAACACAAACAATAACAGGATGAGAAAGTATAAGTTTCATGAATTCCCCCCCCCCCTTTAGCACTGTTTTCAAAAATAGCTGCTTATTTGAAAAATTCTTCCTTGAGACTAGCTATTAGTAATCCAGACCGTCTCTGAATGTCACAAACATCGACTCCTGTATTAGTTATATGTTCCTGCTTCACCCACGACACCATTACTTACCTTTCTTAAAACAAACAGGTCTCTAACAATGTTTATGGGACCAGAAATTTAGGAACAACTTAGCTAAGTATCGGGTTGTCCAAAATCTTTGTTGGGTTTTTTCTGTACGATATCTCTTAGTAGCACTTCGGTGTCTTTAACTTCACTCAAAACAATTTTGTTAAATTGTATTGTGGCACCAGTCATTTCAGCAGTGTATTTAAAAAAAGAACTTATCAGACTGTCTGGTGTGGCCCAGTGGATTGAGTGCACACAAGCGAACCAAAGGATCACCAGTTTGATTCGCTGTCAGGGCACATGCCTGAGTCAAGGTCTAGGTCCGCAGTAAGGGGCAAGTGAGTGGCAACGACACACTGATGATCCTCTTCTTCTTTCTCCCTCCCTTCCCCTCTGTCTAAAAATAAAATCTTTAAATCAATAAAATCTTTTATAAAAACTTATCAAAACTGGTGAATTTTTGTGTAGCTACTTTAGTACTGAATGTTGAAGAAAATGCGCAACATTCTTGGTATATTACAGTTTATTATTTCAAGAAGGGAAAATGTAACTGAAATGCAAAAGAATATTTGTGCAGGGTATGGAGAAGGTGATGTGACTGATCGAACATGTCAAAAGGGGTTTGAGAAGTTTCGTGCTTGAGATCTGCTGGACAATGTTCTACGGATGCATGGACGGCTTGAAGTTGATAGCAATCACATTGAGACATTTATTGAGAACAATACACATTCTACCATGTGGTAGGTAGCTGTCATACTCAAAATATCCAAATCAATAAAGTTATTGGTGAAAATGAAAAATGTGTCTTTTTTTTAATGGAAAAAAACTAAAATTGTTTGGCCAACCCAATAGTTCTATCCTTAAAGTCTTTTATAAGGTTCTTAGCAAGATGTCAGTTCAGGCTGCAGTCATCTGAAGACTTAATTGGGACTGGAGAATTCGTCTACAAAATTACACTTGTGTGACTGTTGGCGGAAGAGCTCAGGTATTCTCTGGTTATTCACAGGATGCCTCAATTCTACACTCTCCATAGAATACTTGTGTAGCCATCATTTCTACAATGTTCTACATAGATCAGCCCCATTTCTCCTGGGAAGGAAAAACAACAAGGATGTGAAAGTACCAGGAAATTGGGATAATTAGGGGCCATCCTGGAGGCTTGCTATCACCACTCCAGACAAGGGAAAGAGTTTCATAACTTCTCAAGCTAATAGATTTGATCAAGGCCAAAGGTAGCCAATTAACCCTAGGAAAAGAAGGCAAACTCAGAAATGACAGCTAACGTTGCTAATTGTTCGTTCTCATTAGGATGGCAAGTATTTGACAGATAAAGCCCTAGACAGGTGAGGCTGAAGCTATAATTAGGCACAGGAGACAAAGGCACATCAAAGACAAAAATAAAGAGTAAGTATACTGAAAATACACAAAGGAATAGAGACCAATTTCACTGATTTCCCAATTAGCCAAATGTACGAAAAATCTGTCCAAGATTCAGAGAGATCTGACACAAAAAGACCATCACTAAAACCAACAGTAACAAAACTAGTCGAGAAAGGTTATCCACAAAAATACCATATAAGCAGTCAGTTTCAAATTAGGTATGTAAAGTGAAATGTTTTCTTCCTGTTCAACTGTGTTTGAGGCAGAGCTACAGTAATACATGAAAATGCCTGGATACATCTAGAGATTCAAGGAGAATCACTACAGTTGAATACACGCTGCATGCTATTTTCTGAGTCCTATGAAAAGCCAAGTTTATGGGGTTACCAACTGGTGATAATTACTTATTTTCCTTTCCCTCATTTCCTTCTTCACCACTCATCAAGACTTTAATTACACATTCCAAGAGAATCAAATTTAAGCCTCAAGAGGAGAAAAGTATTTACGCTGAGGTCACGCCTGGGAAACAATGAGTGGAACTAGGCTGTAGCTGATGTCAGTTATGTCAGGTGGCAGTGGGAAAGGTCACCATTACAGCAGGTTTCATTATCCTCATTTCATGACATGTTTTATAGGGTTGAATGAATTGTTATTGTGGGACTTCAGAGAGAAAAGCAGATGTGGAGTGTTCTCAACTAATGTCTGCAGAGGGATAACATATGCAAGCGGCTGCCAAAATTGCATAGATCTAACCTAAAACTATTGAGAAAAGAAGCCCTGCAGGACAGAATTTATTTTCCAGGTTGAGGAGAGCTGGGCTTGTGACAATTAGGGAGGCTGGGTCATTTTGTCCAGTGCTCCTCACGGCTGAGGTATGAGGACTAGACGTAGACACATCCTATCTGACAGTGTTGGGCAACTCATCCAAAGGAGGGAAAACGCACTCTGTACCAGCAAGCAATTCAAACACCTTGATTTCTATGACAAGATCACCAACCCATAAGCCTCTATTTCCCACCATTTATATAAAAAGAGTTAATAAAAACTCCATTTGGATTTTTCAGGACACAGAAAGGAGTCATCCCAATCAGTAAGTTTTTTCAGTCTATCTTTCAAAGACATGAAAATATTTGAGGTTTATAGGTCCTTTTGTCAAATTTTCCACCTTAATTGGGTCATAATTGTACCAGTGCTCTTTTATTGATACCTATATACCATAAAAAGCTAGGTTACAAATGCACTATCAAATACATTTATTTCTCATTATACAAGGTTCAGCAGAGGTAAGGCCTGCTTTACTGTGCTTGGTAGGGTAATGATATGGTTGTAATAATTTATAGTTTAAATTTGAACACTTCACCTAAAATGTCATATGCTGTGCTTGAGTGTGATATTGCTATGTTACAGAATTACATGCTAATGATTTTGTACTAAAAGATTTTGTACTAAAAAAGGGTGTCAAGTGTGCCACACCCTGTATTTTCCTTCTCTGTCCTCCCAATTTAAGGGAGACGTCTGGTTCATATTTGGCTGCATTTTACTGCAGGCCTTGAGATGTGATACTATGTATGTGACACGCTATAGTTTACAAAGTACATCTATGAGGTTAGCAGGGCAAGACTTATTCATGTAACACAGATCACAGTTGGGATATAGAAAAACTGATCTCTTTATTCCAAATCCAGTGTGCTCTCCACTGTAAGGCACTGAGAAATATTTTACATCCCTCAATAAAAGGTATAATAAATGTCTCTAGATTAGAAATGGTGAAATAGAAGGGAATAGGGATAATCTGTTACAATTCAAGTCTTTGTGAAAGACTAAAATTAGCTAATTTGGAGTGCTGCAGTGGATTGGTGCAAGTTGTATCTTAATTTTTTATAGAAAATTTTATTTCTTTGTTCCTGTACTTTTATTAAATGTAGCTTACTAATTCACAAGCTCTTTTAACACACATTCCTCATTATACGTAACTTTTATATACAACAGTGTACAATCTCCAGTCTTAAACAAGATACATACTTAGTATCCACATTGTTCATAGATAGGAATCTAATCCATACTGGAGATGGTAAAAATATTTTTCTGTCAATAAACCCACATCTTTATGGTAAATTTATATTTGACAAAGGAGGCAAGGAAACACAATGGGGTAAAGATAGTCTACTCAGTAAATAATGTTGGGAAACTTGGACAGATACATACCAAAAAAAAAAAAAAAAGAAAGAAAGAAAAAAGAAAAAAAAAACTAGACAGCCTTCTTACGCCACACACAAGAATAAACTTTAAATGGATTAAAGACTTAAATGCTTGACTTGAAACCATAAAACTCCTAGAAGAAAACATAGGCAGTAAAATCTGACGTTTCTTGTAGCCATATATGTTCTCTGGTAGATCAACTTGGGCAAGGGAAACAAAAGGGACAATATCAAACTAAGAAGTTTTTGCACAGCCAAGGAAATCATGAAGAAAATGAAAATACAATCCAATGAATTGCAGAACATATTGGTCAATGTCATATATGATAAGGAGTTAATATCCAAAATTTATAAAGGATGGGAGGGGCGTATAAGTGGACAAAATGGTAATTGGAGAAAGTATCAAAGTTAAAAAAAAAGAACTGACGAAACTCAACACCAAAAAAACTGAAGGAAATTAAAGAAATGGGCAAAGGAAGTGAATAGACACTTCTCTAAAGAGGACATACAGATGGTCAAGAGACCTATGGAAAAAATGCTTGATGTCTATAAGCATCAGAGAGATGCAAATTAAAACCACAGTGAGATACCTCTCATCTGTTGGAATGGTTATCATCAATAAATACAAATGACAAGAGTTAGTGAGGATGTGGAGAAGAGGGAACTCTCGCACACAATTGGTGAAGCCATTGTGAAAAGCAGTATGGAGATACCTTAAAATTAAAGATGGAACTGACTTATGACCCAGCAATCCCACTTCTGGGAATATATGCAAAGAAACCGGAAACACTAATTCAAAAGAATATGCGCACCACTATGATCACTGCAGCATTATTTACAATAGCCAAGATTCTGAAACAGCCAAAGTTGTCATAAGTAATTGAGTGGATAGAAAAGCTATGGTACATTTATACAATGGAATTCCACCCGGACATATAAAAGAATGAAATCTTACTTTTTTCCGTGGCACGGATGGACCTCGACAGTATTATTCTAAATGAAATAAACCAGTCAGAGAAAGACAAATACCAAATCATTTCACTTATGTTTAGAGTCTAATGAACAAAATAAACTAAAAAACAAAATAGAAACAGATTCATAGATACAGAAAAAAACCAGACAGCTGTCACAGGGATGGGAAGCAGGCTCTCTGGGTAAAAAGGGGTATGGATTAAGCAAAAACAAACAAATAAACAAAACACACCTTAGAGACAGACAACAGCATGATGATTTCCAGAGGGGAACGGGAGAGGGGGGAGGTAGCAGAGGGAAAAGGGGGATAAATGGCAATGGAAGGAGCCTTGACTTAGGGTGGTGATCACAAAGTACAATATACAGATGATGTGTTATAGAATTGAACCCGAGAAACCTATTTAATTTTATTAACTGATGTTACCCTAATAAATTCCATTAAATATAGAAAATAAAAATAAATATTTTCTTGTCTTCTCAAAAAAGAGAGAAGCAGAATAACAAGAGGAAAAGAGATCTATGGGAACCCTACCTTTTCCATTACTTTCCAGTGGGACTACTCACCCTAGTCCAGACTAAAAAACTATCATCCCTTCCCTTGTCACAAGATCTCTCATGGGAGGAAGATGTCACAAACCTTGTTTGTCACAAATTCATTGCTTTTAAACACTCATCACCAAAAGCCTATTTCTATAATGCTATAATTTACTATAATTTATATGACGTACTCATTATTCACCTTTCAATAGAGACTGAAAAGTAGAATTATTCTGCCTGAAGAACAAAATGAATTGCCTTAGTGCTTCTCCAGTAATCCTGTATCCCAACTCTTAAACCTCTCCAAGTTCTCTTTATCTGAAGACAAAAGTTTGAGCACAAACCTTGGCACTCTAAGAACGATTTTTGAATTACCTCTTGCTGTTCCTTGCATTATTTTCCATAGTCACAAAGTGGATCCAATGACATTTCCCGTGGTCAACTACACTCCCAGATAGAGTACTTACTATTTTCTTTTTGATAACATTTCACTCATTTCATTCATTCCTTTATTGAACAAATAATTATTGGGTTCCTACCATATGCCCAGCACTGTTCTATCTTTTGGAAACAAAGGTAAACATAAGAAGCAGTGATCCTGCTTTCACTATAGTAGGGAAACTATTGATAAACAATAAAACATTTAATAAACACAGCCCTGGCTGGTGTGGCACAGTGGACTGACTGCCAGCCTGCGAACCAAGGGGTCAGAGGCTCAATTCCCAATAAGGACACATGCCTGGGGTGTGGGCCAGATCCCCAGGGAGCATGCGAGAGGCAACCACACATTGATGTCTCTCTCCTTCCCTTTCTCCCTCCCTTCCCTCTGTAAAATTAAATAAATAAAATCTTTTAAAAATTAATTAAACACAGTAATTTCTATGAAGGACATAAACATAGAAAAGAATGGGTTTGGAGATCTGACCAGCTGGCGTGTGAGGTGAAACCTGAAAGAGAAGTGATCTCTCTCAGCAGCTATGCATAAGCTTGGCAAAGAGTTTTCCAGGCATCAGGAGGAGCGCGTGCAAAGCCTCAGTTCAGAACAACCTCGGCGAGTCTGAGGCAAAAACAGAAAGACCAGTGTGACTGCAGCACAGTTGAATTCGGAGCATCATAGCACCAGATGAGATTCCAGAGGTAGGCGGGAACATATACTTGATGCCACAGAGTAGCTATTAAAGGGTTTTAGGCAAGGGAGTGATAAGTAAAAACAGCAGGTTAAATGTCATCACATCTCCTTTATTTATTATAACACTTTTTAACATATTGCAGCACAGTTTGGGAAACACTCGTATAAGATTCAGCCTGTTCCAACTCTTTAGTTTTAGGCTCATAACCAGTAAGATCACATAATGCACCCCAATCCTAGCTGATAATGCTTTTAAAAAAAAAACCATGTTATTCATTTATTTTTAGAAGGAAGGGAGAGAAACATCAATGTATGAGAGAAACATTGATTGGTTACCTGTCGCATGTCCCAAACTAGGGACTTAGCCTGCAACCCAGGCATGTGTCCTGATCTGGAATGGAACCAGCAAGCTTTGGTTCACATGCCTTTGCTCAATCCACTGATCCAAACCAGCCAGGGCTGATAATGCTGTTCTTAAAGTAATTCACCATCTGACTGATCTGCTCCTGATGACAGCGTTGGCTTCCTTTCCCCACCCTCAGCATCCAATCTCATACAGTTCTTCATCAGTAGCAAAACATATCTGGGATAATCTCTAAAAAGTGAGGGAAAAACTCATATAGATGGCCTTGAAAGGCATACATACAATTGAGTACTCAACAGAATATTTTCAAAAGAAAAAAATAACATTATTCTTCTGACTAGGCAATGGAGTAAGTAAATACTGAGATGTGATAAAATTAAGGCCAAGTAACCCAATACTTTCAGACTGAGGTAGGCAAAGGGTGCACAGACTTCGTCAAAGTAACCTTCATTTACTTAGCTAATGAGATGTGATAAAATGAGCATTTGGGTTTTCAAGAAATTCTTGGATGAATGAAGGGAACAGGCTGGGGTATTTAGGATAGGAAGTTCCAAGCCCAATTTATACTTTTTGGGAAGATTCAACTATAAATCTAGGTTAAAAAGATGAAGGGGATAAAAAAGACATTTCCCTTAGAGGGGAGAATAGGTGATGAATAGAAGCAGAAGGAAATAGGCATGTCTGAAGTGGCCAGGTGGATGTCTTTGAAGCAAATTGAACCTAATCCCTAAAAACCAAATCACTTTCAGACTATTAGTTGCTATATTATGAAAAACAGCTGGATTGAAAGCCAACAATTCAATAAAAACAGTATATTCTGACTTCAAATATAGTATAGGGTATGTCTCATTAAAAATGTACATTTGTTGGGTTGATATTTTTCTTTATCTGTCATAACATGAGCCTGGCAAGAGGCAGTGGACCTCTGTTCACAGCAGCCTCCCTCAGGAGCCTGCAAGCCCAGCACAGGTGACTCCCAACTGCACATCACTTTGTACCTCCCCCTCCCACCAGGTAGCCCAAGGCCAGACACAAACACTGAAAGACCTAGGCCTGCACAGGAGCCTCTCTCCAAGAGCTCAAATAACTAACACACCCAGTGGACAGCTTCAGACTAGACCAGAGGACTAGGTAATGAGCTCCACAAACTATGCACCCGAATGGTGGGCTCAACAGGGAGTGCCAAGCAAACCCTGCTCCATGGGTGCCAGCACCCTGCAAACATCTCAAACTCTGTAGCCATGCCAGACCTCCCATCTAGTCAGCTGAGGGTCAGTCCAACCCAGGGAAATTCCACCACCAATCAAGGATCAACAACATACAACAGGAGGGCATACACAACCTATAGACAAGGTACATCTAACTCAGGGAGACTGCAGAACAGGGCACTAACTATATAAATCTGCTCTACCAAGACTGGGATACACAACACAGCAGAACTCCCTAATCTACAGAAACAAACATAAGGAGAAAGCCAATATGGGGTGACAGGGAACATGTCCCAAATGAAAGAACAGAACAAAACTTCAGAAAAAATCTAAAGGAAACGGAAGCAAACAATTGACCATACGCAGAGCTGAAAACATGGATTATAAGGATGCTTAATGAACTTAGGGAAAGTATACATGAATTCAATGAGAATTTACACAAATAGGTAGAATCCTGAAGAAGGACCTGTGAGAAGTGAAGAATACAATAGCTGAAACCAATGATAAGATGGAATGAACAACACATTAGATGATCAGAGGACAAAATCACCAGTTTGAAAGACATTAACACAAACCATTCAATCAGAACAATAAAAAAGAATAAAGAATTAGCAAAATTAGGACAGTTTAAGGGACTTTTTTGGGGCAACATCTAGATTAACAACATTTGTATTACAGGAGTACTAGAAGAAGAGAGATAAAGGAAGTGAGAACTTATTTCAAGAAATAATGTCTGAAAAATTCCCTACTGCGGTGAAGAAAATAGAAATATAAGCCCACAAACCTCAGAGTCCAAATCAAGACTGACCGAAATAGGCCCACACCAAGACACATCATATTAAAATGCCAAAGGTTAAAGATAAAGAAAGAATCTTGACTTTCCCCTTCCCTTCCTTTTCCCAGACAAAACCAAAGGGAAAGAGCTGAGGGAGGGAAGGAGGGAGGGGGAAAGGGAAAGTGGTGGGGGGTAGGCAGAGACCAATGTACGTGAAAAAATAAAATAAAATTTAAAAAAAAGAACAAATCTTGAGAACACCAAGAGAAACGCACTTAGTTACCAACACGACAGCTCCCTGAAGACTGTCAGATGTGCTCTGGTCTGCGAGGCATAGTTTGTTGAGTGTAATCCATAAAAGCTAAAAGTTGATTATAGGATTTCAGGTCAGGGCACATGCCTGGGTTACCCTAATCCGCACCAGCCAGGGCAACCAATTAATGTTTCTTTTACACATTGATGTTTCTCTTCCTCTTTCTCCTTCCCTTCCCCTCTTTCTAAAATGAATAAGTACAATCTTAAAATAAAAGGTAAAATCTAGCACTTATGATTGCGCTCAAAGCTTTCAGTTCTGTGCCTAAAATTCCAGATACATCAGGAAGCTCTGAATTGGAGCTTCCTGGATGGACAATGCTGTTTCATGCATCCATGTTCTTGCACACACTACTTTTTATAATTGGAATGGCCTTCCCCACCCTGCAATCCCACTCAATAAAGACTCTGAGCAAATCATGTTTCCTAGTTGAAGATTTTCCAGAAGACTTCTTTATCATCTGTGCCTTCACTACATCTAAAACAAACTTCCATCTTAGCACCTGCAAATCTTTATTGAATTATTTTTCTATATCTCTGACTGCCCTACTTAGACTACACATGTGGGAGGAGACTAAAGTGAATATCAAGAAAGGGAAAATGAATTATATATTTTCATAAGCTGAAAACGAAACATCACAAAATCTGGAAAAATAATAGATAGATATTATTTAGCATTAGGAGTGTATATATGAGGGTGACTGAAAGAACGGAACATATTGATAAAAAATTGTTATTTATTCCTACATGTTTAAATTTCAGTCACCTTCAAAGTACTCTCCATTTGGATGCCTTTTAGTGCTTAAGGCATTTTTTGTTTCATCTTTTCCATATCTCCAAAATGTTTCCCCCTTTGAGGACTTTTTTCATCCGGGGAAGTTGCTAGAGCAAGAGGAGTTAAATAGCGAGGGTCATACATGAGACTCATGCCGTTTCAGGTGAAAAACCACTGAACACTCAGCATGGAATGGGACAGGTGTACTTGACAATCACCCATCACAAAATTGGCAAACACTCTGAGAGTCTTCAAAAAATTCATTGAAGAGGAATGTAGCTTCTCGTGACACGAGGAGCTGGTACACTGATACAGTTGTGTCATTTGCTCCAGTAGCATTCAGCCATTATGTTAAGAGGAACACAAAGCTCCATCCTCTGAAGATTAAGACCATTAGAAACTGAAATAGCATCTGAATTAGAAATACGTCAAATACTGCTCCAAAGTAAGTCGAAGTCCAAAAATAAATATTCAGAGTACCCAATGCTCTAAGTCCTCAAGCTCAAATGGAATAAATAAGTCAAAAGGAGGCAAAGAGGAAGGGTATTTACTTGCACTTTTGTTTTACTTTATGCACCTTCAACTACTATAATATGGCTGTTCTCCATTTATTTCCCTCCTAGTGAGGAAGATAGTAAAAAATATTATCCGTATAATTATTAGCCCTAGCACTATGTGCGCACCTCTCACACGACAATGACCATACCATATGGCAGATGTGTCTGTCCCCACCAGACTACAAGCTTTCTGAAAGCAGGAATGATGTGTCCCTTAACTTTGTATCTTCACTTTTTCTTCAATACCTATCTGATAGATGATACTTCAAAATCCTCTTCTGGTTGCACCAATTTACAGAAGAATACGAAGCACAGAATAAAACGTTCACCCAACACAACACTATTAGTTCACGATATAGAATAAAGTCCAGTGATGGAGACCAGAGGACTCAGCTTTTCGGATGCAGTATTGGGCTTTAAATAAGTGAGGTAAGAAAGCTTTACAAATAAAGCCATATAATTTTCAAAATAAAGTATAACATTAACTCCATCGAGGACTCCTAAAATATTAGAATGACTTAGCAGAAGGGACACCAACATTTCCACTACATTTTAATTTCCAATATGATGGTCAAAAGAAGGCTGATGAATTTAACAAGAAGAAATCAGATATTAATAATATCACTACTTTAAAACGTTAGTCATTTTTTAAAGTAACAGTTGAATGTGGTTTCTTTCATGCTGGCCTTCTTGTTTAGCTGGCAAGCTTCTGCTTCGTCTTGTACTTGCAGGACTGGAGTGTATTTTTTGAGACGAAAATTATAATAAAGATTCTGACTCCATGTTGGATGTAGAACCAATGATGGCCTTCAAGCCCCAACCTCTTTCTTTCCCTGTTTGGCCCCATATCAGGGCAAGCTGAGAAGGGAGGCCTGGGCGCCGCTCACGGTGCCAACAGAGCAGATTGAACCATGCAAGTCATGGCCAGCACAATAAACCGCACTGTGGCCCAACCACGGAACCACCATAAAGGCAAAGCCAGTCACCCTTCCCTTCACTCAAGTCGTATTCAAATGCCTTGGAAGCCAGACTTGCTCTCCCGAAAAGACCTTCCTGTGCCAACAATAAACCTTTTCATACTCTTTTAGCATGCATGTGATATCCTTAGTCTGGACATCCAAATGACATTTTGGGTGGTGGGACTGATCCCACTCCTTGCAGGGTAACTAGGAGAAAACTGGCACTGGGAAGAGGTCGTTGAGGCAATAATGACCATCACCATCTGCAGGTCTTTCTTCCCTTGCTCCTGGCTTGCAGTCTGCTGCTCAGGGTGCACTGTGAGCTCCGCTGCTGGCTGCTGGCTGCTGGCTGGCTGTGCTAGAAGTCATGCTACTCTGCACGGCGGTCTCCATGTCCAGCTGACCCTCTGTGAGGGATTTCACCAACCTCATTCAGACACTTCTCTGCATGGCACTTAAGGAAAGGGGTGTGGTATAGAATCCTTCCTCCAAGTTGCCATTGGTTGCGAGTATCAGCTATAGCCTTTCTGGCTATATTGGTTAGGAGTTTTGACTAAAGTGTAAGGCAAAAATAACGTTAGGCTCAGACGAATGACTTGCCCTAGGACTGTTGGCTATGTGTCCTCCTGATGTCTTGGCACGCATTTTATACATCGTTCAGGGGAAAGACTATATCCTGTACAACAGGGGTCTGACCCCAAGCCTGAGACCCGCATTGGTCTGTGACTGTTGGATCTGGGCCACAGAGCAGGAGGTGAGAGAGGGAAGCAAGCTAAGCTTCATCCTGCCTGACATCACTCCCCTTTCTCCCCGAGCTCTGTAGCCCCCCAGCCTCCACCCCCACCTGAAACTGCAAAAATTGTCTTCCTAGACACCAGTCCCTGGTTCAGAAAAGATTGGGAACTGCTGCTGTACAAATAGGTGATTGTTAGTTGGTTGGATGATGAAGTGCACATCCCAAAAAATCAGCTGCCTCATGAGGAGCCTATGACATGCCTTTTCTGCTGCTGCTGCTGCTGCTGCTGCTGCTGCTGCTGCTGCTGTTGCTGCCTAGGACACCAAAAGATCCTTGTCCTCGCATTAGAGAGACACCTGTGGCAACCAGGGTCACAGAACCTTATGAAAAGCAGACTAGATGCTTTACTCCCACCCCTTTCAAAGGCGGAGAGGACACCACCACCTTATGGCACAACTGTAAAAAGGACCAACAGAGACTCTGGGTTCACTTCAGTGCCATGGCTTGTCAACATGCCATGAGGTTAATTCAAATGCAACCTAAGCCCAGGGTCCTGAAAACCACGGAAACAATAATCTGCAACAGAGAGGCCAATAACCCTGATGGTACTGAATTGGGACTCTGGACGAAAAAACTTAAAAGTATGAGCAGGGAAGAGGAGTCCTCCCCCAAAATTATGTCCAATAAGCAAAAAAAAAAAAGAAAGAAAGAAAGAAAGAAAATAAAGAAAGAAAGAAAGAAAGAAAGAAAGAAAGAAAGAAAGAAAGAAAGAAAAAGCCCCTGATAAAAATAGGAAGCACAAAATAAAAGAGGTCCATGATTCCTTCCCAACTAGACAGCTAAAACTTACGAAAACTATTGATACAATAGAAAAGTTAACAGGGTGCCAATTGGCTTTTGCTTGACAAGGTAGGCTCCAAATTAATTGTAACATCTATTGAGATGTGCCAGCTGGCAAATCTTCACGACTTTAAACAATATGGGGCCTCCGGTTATAATTATTTGTAAGAATCCCATTAAATTTAAATAAGTTACCTCCTATACTTTTAGAAGGGTTACCAAACATAAAATAGAGGACAAACAGGTATGCCATACCTTAACAATTGAATATATTACCTTGCTGAAATTCCCCAAGGTCATAATGCTTATTGACATAAAATACCCTACAATGGGCATTGACTGAAGGAGTAACAGGTTGAAGTAAAATTAAGTATTGGGCAAGTACAATAAGCTTGACAAGTGGTACTCCAAGGACTTCCCTGCCCTATACAACATGGCCCACTATGATTTAAACAAGGTCTACAGCAGGGGTGTGCAATCCACTGCCTGCATGAGGCCCAGGATGGCTATCAACTTGGTATGACACAAAATTGCAAATTTACTTAAATCATTACTTAGTTTTATTACTTAGATATATACATTTTCTATATTAGTGGTGAACTTGGGACCTGCTCGACAACTTGCAAAGATTATTGAAAGAGATGCTGCATAATTAGGGTTATTATATGAGGACATTTTTACTTATCTGTGATGGCGAATATCATGAAAATGATGCACGGACTTTTCTTTTCCTCATCAGTTTTTGTTAGTATTTGTGTACTGAAAGTGTGGCCCAAGACAACTCTTATTTCTTCAGTGTGGCCCAGAGACGCCAAAAGTTTCAACACTGTTGATCTACAGCAATTAAGATTCATTATACAATATCTCCTGAAGAAAGACTTCATTTATTCCCACTGCATGGCCCAATTCGGCCAATATCTAAACCCAATAAAAATAAATGACATTTACCAGTGGTTTATTGCAACCATAACAACATGGTACTCTCGATTAAGGTCCCCATACCCAATAATATGAAAATTACTAACTCCACCCAATCAAAAATTGCAAGGTATTTTGCATTATAGACCCAGTTAATATTCTGTGCCTATTTCACTTTCATATTAGCTGCAGTTTGCCTTCTTCACCTTCAGACCACCTCAATATACATTTACTTGGCTACTCACGGGATGCCCTCAACCGCCGTGTTATGAAACACAACATTTGCCAGCAAGATCTAAACCATATACAACTTGACATGCAGAGCAGGTATGTTACACACCTGAGAATGTTAGGGTGGAGGCTGGTCATGCCCGAGAGACCAAAAATATCATGCAGCATGGGGTCTCTGGGTCATGCACATCAGTCAAGCTAAAGACTAAGTTCATCACATGGGCAAGAAATCAACCAATCATTTCTGTATGGTGAAGCCTCAATAAAAAGTGTGGACAGTGGAGGTCAGGTGAGCTTCTGGGGTAGGCAATACTGAGAGTGCACTGACACGTATTGATCCCAGCAAGCTAACGCGACTTGAGAACAATGGAAATTTCGTATTTGGAAACCTCCCTGACCTTCTCCCTGTGATTCTTCTTTGGTTGATGTTGTCAACCTTTCCCTGTTAATGACATAACAAATATACAATATACAAATAACTTTTTAAAAAAATCAACAAAATAAGGGTAAAAGTCAGTCGAAGCCAAAATACATCTCTAAGCTCAGTACGGTTGCTGTCGTTGGTGATATAATTTGGTGTAGTGTATCCTGTCACAATTTCTATTTGCATAAGGTTTCATGATTCACAAAGTATTTTTTACTATAAAAATCTGTACTCAATCTCATTTACCACCTTCTGCCTACTTGTAGAAGAAGTATTTTTCTTAGCCCCATTTTATTCTTGAGAAAATTCAATTCAGAGTTACTGAGCGATTTATTCAAGGTCCTGGCAATACTAGGACTGGGAAGTCAGGTTCTCGAATTCCAAAGTTTGTATTTTTTACACTGACTTGCTCTGGTGTTCTCCTGTCCACACTTCGCTCATTAAACGATTTCTGAGTATTCCCAGTTAGTGATCAGATGGGTGGACCCTGATAGAGCTGAACTAATGCATGACAGGAGCCTTTTTCCCCAATCTGTGCAATAAAGGAAGTAAACCAGACAGTCTCGGGGGTACTGTTGTACTTTGAAAGTGCATGGCATTAGACATGATTGCTCGGTAGACATAAAAAAGATCCAGTGTGAAAAAGAACCCCACAACTTGTCCTTAGATGACCTATGCTGGATTGGAGGATTAGGGTAGCAGAGGCAAAGGCTAAGCAATCAGTTTCTTCCTTTCTATGATTCCAAATATGAAATTATTATTTGTTGTTTTCAGGACTTGGTAGAGGTATCTATATGCCTTTGTCCAGTAATCCATATCTTACCCAGTATCCAGGAATGAATTCAGCTCAAATCATCTTTGTACTGTTTTCCCAGACTATGCTAACCCACATCTATTTCGATTTCTTTCATCAGTACTAATCTGTCCCCCTCACTTTAGCTCTTACTCATATGCAGTATTATTTTATTTAGTAGTATCTCATACAATAACTGTTCAAAATTACATGTTATATATTAAATTTTGTCTACTTAGTGGATTAAATCCTCTTAAGATATTACGTGTCAGATTTTAATTCTCTTTCTATAGAATTATCATCCTACTTGCTATTCACAAATGTATGTCACTCATCACTTAGTGACATTTCCAACGACTGTTTACTCTTCTTAATTGGTTGAGGTGTGCAGGGCATATAACCGCACAATTTCTCTGTAAAATTTTTGAGTAAACATAAGCATATAATATAAAATTACATCATTTGTTTCTTGAAAGAAAAGTAAAAAGCAAGCTGGATTTAACCAGAATGGAACCAAGTTTTTAACACGGCCTGTGAGCCCGGGCGTGGGTTAGTGTCTTCCTCCCCTTCAAGCCTCCTTTTGCTTCACTCTCTCTCGCTTCCTCTCTGATCCAGCTATACTTGAATTCTACTTTTTTAAAGGTTTTATTTTTAGAGACTGAGGAAAGGAGGGAGAAAGAGAGGGAGAGAATCATCAATCCCCTGCTTCTGGCACGCCCCCAACTGGGGATCTGGCCTGAAACCCAGGCATGTGATCCAAATGGGAATCACACGTGCGACCTTTCAGTCAGCAGGCCTGCACTCACGCCACTGAGCTGTCCCGGCCAAGGCTGAATTTTGCCATTTGTTAATTTTCACCATGCTCCCTCCTACCACAGAACCCTGCATGTGTCATTACCTCTGCTTGGAAATCTCTTACCTAGGTTTCAGCTTTATCATCACTTCCTCAGAAATGCCTCCCTCTGTCGTGACTGATTTTGTTCCTGTCTATTGATGATAATATCTATCATATATGGATTTTGCAAAAATTAGGAAAAAATATATATAGCCCTCACCATAATGCTTGGCACATGGTAGCTGGTAAACGGTAGGGTATGCTGTAATTTATACCTTGGTTTCCTCAAGCCCATTTTACCTTTTGTACAGCTTTGAGTCCTTTTACACAGACAACATATTCCGATCAGCATTGTCTGAGTTAGAGTACAAGCAGGGACCCGAGCTGCTTAATTTCAACTAGCATCTCAGGCACGTGGTTGCTTAATTAAAGTATTTTGTGTTGATGCTGAGTTTAATAGCACAAAATGTTGTTAATTGCTGCAGGGAGTTTGATTTTACCACAACAGGCAAACCAACAAGGAAACTTCTACCTAGGGAATAGTGAAAGGGCTTTTTTTGTTTAGTCTAGTTTTGTCTCATGTTTCTAAGCAGACAGGGTAAAAATTAAATGAATAAATAAATAAAAGATTTATCTTGGTGAAGCATTTTGGAAAACAAGACAGAATATAACCAGCTTGGAAAATAGCCAGTGGCTAAGTACAACAATATATGTTTGTTTAATAATAAAGAAGGCTAATTTCATTCATATCTACTCATTCATTGAACAGATATTTAAGTAACTTCTCTGTGCTAGGCACTGTATGCTCAGTACTGAGCAAGAGTAAACCTGGTTCCTTTGAGGGCAGTGGTGGGGGCGGGGAGAATGTCTATATACATGTCTTCCCAGAACCTTTCAAGGTTTCTGGGGCTCCTGCTAGACTTCTTGTAGCTCAGATACAGAGAACAGAGGTGGCCCTGGACACCTCAAGGGAATTAGGATGTTGCAGAAAGCCATTCATCGTTCAAGAAATCCTTACCTCCAAGCAGTCACAGAACTCAAAGCACAAGGTCCCTAGGGTGAGGGGATAAGAAATTCTGTACCAGAATTGGAAATAGGGACCTAGGTTCTCCTCCTATTCCACTTTATGACCTTAGGCAAGTTACTTAATTTAATGTTCCAGCTTAGACAATAACACCAAAGATGATATAATGACATTACAAGGAGTCTAAAGGGTATATTAGATTTTTATCCCAACTCGGTATATACTTACTATAAACGTCTACCTACTATGAAAAACTACCTATTTCTTTGGATAACCAGTTGTAACTAAATTATTTTACAAAATCCAAAATTTTGGAAGGAGTCCCAAGAGACCATTTAGTTACATGAAGATCATTCCTACTAACCAATCATGTTACATAATTGCTTATGTTATTTCATGAGGTTTTTTTCTCGGGAGTGAGATTCAGCTATTACCCTTGGTTGACTGACCAAGTATTTAATGAACCTCATTAGTGAGCAATTCTTTTTTATGTGTAACCTAACAGTCTGAATATAGTTCGAACCTGCTTCTTTTATCTTTGTCCTCAAGAGAGGAAAACTGATGGTTTGCAACCTCTTTTAACAGTACTTCACAGATGTGGAGACAATGATTAACTCACATTCTCAGCATTCTAGAGAGACAAAAATAACTTTATATTTCCAACTCTTGGTGTTTAAGATAATTTGAGTTGTACACCTCCAAAGAAGTAATCATAAATCTTAACTATTTTATATCAAAGAAATATTAGAAAGTAAACCACATCCTTTCTCAAATAGAAGTTAGGATTCTGATGATAAAGAGGAATATAATTCAGTGATGTTAGGCAGCATGCATGGTTTGAGAATCATTTTTCTAAGGCAAGTTTTAAAAATTCATTTTTGAATTACCTCTTTCAAATGCTAAATAATCAATCCATTTCAATACAGAGAATGTTCACAGACAGGTTGGTATGGATTCATCTCAGAAATCTTACTATCTGTATCTGCTATACATAATTATTACAGCCACCCACAAGAATCTTAACATATTAAAAGAAAAAAGTGGCAAGTACTGAATCTTCCCTTTGATCACTTAGGTTTGCTTGATTCAGGTCTTTAAATATAGATGGCTGGTTCTAAATCATGTTGAACTTTCTATTTGTAGTCTTAAAAAGATACCATGGTAGTGAGGGATATAATAAAAATCTCAAAAGGCAAAAACAAAAAATAAATCTCACAGACACAGAAAATAAACAGTATGGTGATTAGGAGAGGGAAAGGGGGTGGGGGAAGGTAGACGAGAGTAATGGCAACGGATAACTGGTGATGGAAGGAGACTTAACTTATGATTTGAGATGGTGAACACACAATACAATATACACATGATGTATCGTAGAATTGTACCCCTGAAACCTATGCTGTTAACCAATGTCACCCCAATAAATTAAATGAAAACTAAAAAAAGAGCTCAAAATAATTTAAACACAATATAGATTCAAGATGGTAGCATATTAGGTGGAAGCTCTATTAACCTCTTCCAAGATTCAAACTAAAATTAGAATGAAATTATAGAAAAATCATCCTGAATAACCAAATGGATAGAGGTCTTATAACCAAGGACTTACAGAAGAAGTCACATCGAGATAGGTGGCGGGCGAAGAGGGCTGTCTGGGTTCCCATGGGTGGGAACTAAAGCTCCAGACATATATCTCAGCTGTGGGGGGAGGGGGGTCTCCCTGAGAAGTGTGTGGTCTAAACCCCAAGCTGGGCTCTCCATCCTAGAGTAACAGAACTGGGAGAATCACCCATATAATATCTGGCTGTGAAAAGCAAAGCGGATTCTGTCCAGCAAGGAGAGACAGCTAGTAATGTAGCCACTCTCTTAAAGGGCCAACACACAAAACAAGCCCCCAGCAAGATGAATCCAAAGAGATCCACACCAAGGCACATCATATTTAAAATAGCAAAATGTAAAGACAAGAAAATCTTAGAAGCTGCAAGAGGAAGGCAGTTACTTACCTACAAGGGCATCTCCCACAAGACTGTCATTTGAATTCTCAACAGAAACATTTGAAGACAGAAGGGAGTCACATGAAATATTCAAACTGATGAAAAGCAATGACCTATAATCATGTCTACATCACCCAGCAATCCTGTCATTTAAAACTGAAAGAGAAATAAAGAGTTTTCAAGACAAGAAAAAGCTAAAGTAGTTTCTTACCCCAAACTAGTATTACAACAAATGTTACAGAGCTTGTTTTAAGAATAAGAAGAGGAAAAAAAGAGGAACACAGTCAAAACCCTAAAATGGCAGTATATATGTTATTTATCAATAATCACTTTAAAAGCATGAACAGCACTGTGGGGTTGCGGGAGGAGGGGAAGGTGGAGGGAGAGGGTACAACAGTGATAAATGGTAAAGGAAAAAATACAATGGAAAAAACTAAGAGCAAACCTCTAAGGAAAAAACAACTTAAATACAATGTGGTTAGGTATATGTTAGACAAAAGGGAACGGTTTTCATATTCCAAGATTCTATTTTACTACTTTGTGGGGTTTATGCATAATTATTTTCTTTGAATAAATTTGGGTGAAACTGACAAAAAGAGCTCGGATATTACAAGCCAGTCATTGGCAATTTCTTTTTATAGTCTAGCAATGAGTTTAAATAGGCTCAACATTTCAGTTAGAAAAATTGTTCCACCCTTGCTGCTTGGCTCAGTGAACTCAAGAGCAGGTCTGCGAAGCAAAGGGTCGCCAGTTCGATTCCCACTCAGGGAATATGCCTGGGTTGCGGGCCAGATGCCCAGGGGGTTTGTGAGAGGCAACCACACATTGGTATTTCTCGCCCTCTTTTTCTCCCTCCCTTCCCTTCTAAAAATAAAGAAAAAAAATCATTAAAAAAATTGTTGGAATTGTATCTAGGATATTATTGCCAGTAAGGTCCTACATTTATTTAGTGGCAACATAGGCTCGCTTCCTGAATATATACCTAATTTGGTATTTTTAAAAACCATTTTTTAATGTTGAAAATTTATAAAAATGCACAAAGAATAATACAACAAACCCATGACCCTACTAATTCTCTGAAGAAATAAAACATTACAAACACAGCAGAGATTATATCATATACCACATCCCTGACCATCTTGCCCTTCTGTGCCCAACAGTCAAATACCATCTTAAATTTCAAGTTTATCATTTCCATGCCTCCCAATATACACTTACATGTAAAATATAGGTTTCTAATTAATATGTAATTGTATAGGGTATATTTAAACAAAACATAAACTATATTTTATATACATACATATATAAATATTCCGCAACTTGCTATTTCTGCTCAGCACTGTTTGTGCTATTTATCTATATTGATTCATGTAGCTCTAGTACATTAATTTTCTTCTATGGCAGCAATTTTTTTAACGATTTTATTTATTTCTTTATAGAGGGGGTGAAGGGAGGGAGAAAGAGGGAGAGAAATATCAATTTGTGGTTGACTCTCGAGTGCTACCCCCCTACAGGGGACCTGGCCTGCAACCCAGTCATGTGCCCTGACTGGGAATCGAACTGACAACCCTTTGGTTTGCAGGACGGCCCTCAATCCATTGAGCCACAACATCCAGGGCCTACCACAGCAATTTTCAATTGGTTTGCCACAAGAACTTCTTAAACATGTAATACTTAACTATTTAATCAGGGTCACCGATCTTATTTTTCAAAAATTGTCAAATAAAAAAACGACAACATAGAACACAACTATAACTGTCTGGTGTGAATGAATCAAAATTATGCCTATTGTTTTGGTCAGATGGGCAAAAAATATATTTTTTGCTATGAACCGGAATTGTAGTAATTAGTTCATGCGTGCCATGAGATGTAAAAGGTTGAAAATCACTACTCTGCCATACAGGATTTCACTATATCTCAATTTACGTATCTATTCCCCTGCTCATGGAGATTTAAATTGCTCCCTCTAGTATATTCAAGTCCTAAATTGAAATTCTGAGGCTTTCTTGGATGGTGTGACTTTCATTTTCATGTGATTCTTAAACCATTTGAGATCAGTTGATCAATCTTTTTTTCTTTGTGTTTTTTACTAGTTAAGCACCTTACAGTTAATAAAATGTTAAAGCATTTCTGGTGTGAAAAATTTTCCAAATTAGAGCACATGGTACAGTAGAACATACCTATTAATCATATTTTCTTTTGTGATCATTATTTTTACATGTTATTGGGGGAGAGGTGGAAGGGACTCAATTCTTAGGAGATTCCTATTCTTATATAATATAAAGGGAAAAGTCTAGAATGATGAAAGTTATTTTTGTCAAGCTCATGATTCTTGACCTTTCTAGAATAATCTGTATCCCAGTTGATTAGAAAAATAAAAGTTCAGTTTCTTTAAAAAAAATTGCTCCCACTGTCTTCCAATTAGAAATGATATGCCTTTAAAAATACATTCATGTGCATGTCCCCTAACATGAGATAATCTCTCTAGGAATTCACCTGTAGTATCTATCTAAGTAGATATGGCCAAAATGTTTTCCAAAGAGTTCTATGTATTAGCACTCCCACCAGCAGTGTGGAAAATGTCTCTAAGTTCTAGATACAGCCTCAAAATTTTAATTTTCATACTTGCTAGCTTTTGAAAATCTAACAGGTGTGAAAAAATAAATTGGTGGTGTTAACTGGCATTTTCCTGATTACTAGTGAGAATGAGTCTTTTCCTGCTCATTGATAGTAAGTAAGAGATCAATGTGTCTGGAGAGGAGTGCAAGAATAGCAGTAGGAGAGGTGTCCAGGAGGTGGCCACAGGTCAGATCACGCAGGGCCTATGGGCCAAGGTAGGACTCGGAGGGTGACGAGGAAGCGCTGGAGGATTTGGAGCAGGGGAGTGATGGGCTCGGACGGATCATTTTAGCACAACACCTCTTGCTGCAGCGGGGGCGGGGGGTTGGACTGTAGCGTGGCAAGGGCAAAAGCAAAGAGCGTGGAGAAGGTAAAGCAGTAATCCAGTGAGACAGCAAGGGGACTTGGACTAGGACGGTGACCGGGAGGGGGTGAGAAGACCTCAGGTGTGGGGTAGATTGCAAAGGCAGTACTGATGGCGTTCCCTGACAGACTGGATGTGGTGTTCAAGGGTGACTTCAAAGCTTTTGTCTTGAGCAATGGGAGGATGAATTTGCATTTGCTGAGATGCGGAAGACCGAGGGATACTCACTTTTTTAGGGGGGAAGAGCTTTGGATCGGGTCATGTCAAGATTAAGATGTCTATTAGACATCCAGGTAGAAATGCAGAGGAGGAAGTTGGATAGACGAGTCAAGAGTTCAGGAGAGGGTGATGAGAACACAAGGGTTTTATCTCAAACTATAAGAATGTAACAGAAGCCCAGACGGGTGTGGCTGGGAGTCATTGTTCTGCAAACCCAAAGATCACTGGTTCAATTCCTGATCAGGGCATATGCCTGGCTTGGGGGGCCTGGTCTCAGGTTAGGGGTGTGCCAGAGGTTTATCTCCTCTCTTTCTCCCTCCATTCCCTTCTCTCAAAAAACAAATTAATATGGTCTGTTAAAAAAATACACTGTACTCCTTAAAAAAAAGTAGCAAAAGGGAACAGGCATTTGGCAAGGGCAAAGTATATAGATGCTTTTCTGCATTTCTGTCATGTTTTTCAATACTGTTACAAGTTTTCCTATCATCTCCTTTTGATGGAAGTCTCTTAGAAGGAACTAACGTTTGCTGTGCATTTATTATGTGCCAGACACTTTGACATAGAGCATCCCATTTGACCACGGCTGTCTTAGGAAGCATATGTTGTCATCTTTGTTTTGCAGATCAGAAAATTTGAGGCTCTGCAGGACAGGCAAAAATTACCTGGCCTGAGACACACAGCTGATGAGTGAATACACTGGAATTAAAACCAAAGTCCAAGTCATAAGCCCACATTCCTCCACACCATCTATCAGCTTATCCCTAAGCGGGTCAGAGTAATCTCTGGGATGTCTGTGTCAATGAGTTTTTCTGTGCATTAACCGGAGCTAAGAGGTATTTAAAATCAGTTCCTGCCTAACTCCTTATCATATTCCACCAGAGGTTGTCAACTCATTTTGAGTATTTATTATTCAGGTATTGTTAACTGATATGATTTTAATTTTTGGCCCAGACTAAGTTAGGAAGGGAAACTTGATGCAACAGAAATCCAATGAAGCACTACAAAGCAAAGATATTTGAACAGATCAATTATTTATGTTTCCGAATTGTCTGTGACTTTAACACTAGCACAAACAAGACGACAATTGTGCAACTGTCATGGGGCTCAATGTCCTTCAGATCTTTCCCAAATGTGTTATACAGCTCTGCACAGAGGAGGTGCTTCATAAGTGGTCCTGACAGGCAACCCTTGGCCCAGTTGCTTTTTTGGCATCCTAGGTAGTCTAAGTTACAATACCAATACACCTCATGTCTCATTCATTTGACAAATAATACTGGTGCCTGCTATGTGGTAGGTGCTGTGGTAGGTACCGGGAGTAACAAAATGAAAAAGATGTGGTTTTTATGATCAAGGAGCTCACAATTTAGTTTAGTGGCGAGAATTTACCTCTGGGAATACATTATATTTCCATACAATATAGCTTTCATTTCTGATTGGCCTTCTATTGGACATCGTGAACAGAACCAGGTTTCCTGGGATCAAATAACAATTTTTTTTACTTTCAACCTGGGTCCCTTTGACACATTACGTTACCTTTCTGTACCTCAGGCGATTTTCTTACCGCTAAAATTCTAACAGTATAGTTGCCACAAAAAGGGTTTTGTGGCAATTAAGCTATTAATTTTAGTAAAGCACCTAAAAAGGGTCACTACTTTTAAAAAATTCTCTATTTTTTGTTATTATTCTTATTTCCAGAACTTCCCCAATTATCTCTAAAGTCTGTCAAGTTTCTACATATAAATAGAAAATCTATAATTAATTTACCAATGTTATAAATTCAGTATTTTAAAAATGACCATGGGTTGCATAAAAGTTGTTGAAAGTGGGTGATGTATGTATACACGACGCGTCCATTATACACAACACTATCTGTGTATGTTTGGATTTTCCACAATGAAAAGTAAAAAAGCTTAAAGGAGGTACATCTTCCCTGTTATAAATTACAGACAAGCATATATGCCATTCAAAAGGGCAAGAATATTCTATTGCAATGAAAAGCAAAGCAATGTACTAGACTTATCATACAATTTCAGTTGCTTCTTGGGGGGTGGTGTATGTATGAAAAGGTTACACAAATTTAGATCATTTACTAAGTAAAGCAAAAATAAGTAACAAGAAAATTACTGGCTGCGAAAAGTTACAATTCATTCAAGAAAGTCTATGAGGTACCCAGGACTACAAATGAAGAGCTGGAAACTGTGGTATATTTAAATAGTATAATGTGGAGTAGACGGTCCAAAAATTTGACCTACTTACCCCAAGAAGACCGTCAAACACTGCTCCATTTTAAACATATTATTCTGTAGAATCACACAAAGTTAAGAACACAACAATAATATAACAAAGTTCATTACCAGGAGTCTCATCCTTTGTTCTGTTACACTTGCAGGCCCCAGCAGTCATTGATATGCAAGTGTGCTACCTATATTAAGGGAATCCTAGCAGCAGGTTATTTCAGACATTGAGTTGGTCACAAAATGGATATTCTTTTTGATTAATGTGCTATCAACTCAACTAGGTTTCAGTAAACTATGTAGCTAGGTAACATAACAGGGGAAAGTATGATCTGATATCTCTCCCTCTCTCTACACATACACACACACACACACACACACACACACACACACACACACACACACATACACGCACACACCTTGGCAAAAGAGGACTTAAAATGCCTTCCCATGGCACAAGTGCTATTGACTTACTACTTTTCCTTTATATATTTTCATTCACCAAACCCATTTGAATACTCACAAATCAGAGCTATGAGGGTTTGTTAAGGATTTGATAATTTAGTGAGGCAGCCATTGCACTATGAAGCAAAAAGTACTCAAAACACTGAGATGTGATGATAGAATAAAACAGGAGAAACATCTTCCAAAGGTCTCTCCATCGGCCACCTGGGATGTTAAACTGTATCAATAGATCACCTGTCTACTTTCTGAGCCTATGACAAGATACTATATAACTGCAGCCTAAAAAGTAAACAGTCTTACAGGAGAATGAATACGGAAAAGGAGGAACAAAGAGACAAGGAATGATACAGAAGGAACATTTTTTAAAAAGCACAAAGAAAGCTAGAATAGCACAATATGCCTGAGACCAATGATTACTTTTGAGAAGACACATCAATTAATTATGGCAAAGAAACCATGAAGAATGAGCATTGAGTAAGGCCAATGGGTTTGGGAATTTAGTCTGAAATTACACTGAGGCCAGTTTTAA
Organism: Pteronotus mesoamericanus; assembly: GCF_021234165.1. Classification (NCBI taxonomy): domain Eukaryota; kingdom Metazoa; phylum Chordata; class Mammalia; order Chiroptera; family Mormoopidae; genus Pteronotus; species Pteronotus mesoamericanus. Next base: position 4,177,697 of record NW_026555108.1, on the reverse strand, counting down.
TAGAATGTTGACATTGGGTGAATACTATCTTTGGTTCTGCTAAGAAATAAGACCTGATTATATTCTTTATGTGGGATGCACCAAACATCTCTTCTGTCATTCAGATGATCCCCAATTTCTGATCTCATCAAGGAAGCTGTCCCTACATAATCCAATGAGACGTATTTCACTGCTTTGCTTAAATTTTCAACTCCAGTTACAGAAGTGTACTCAATCCCAGCACTACTCTGCTTAATTTTAACTAAACGTATTTCTCACATAACTGATGTTAATCCCTTAGTCTATAATTCATTGTTGATCTACAGATGCATTTACACTTCACACTTATCAAAGCAAAGACTGTGATTCTGAAGAATATGACTATTTCTGTGTCCTGGTGAATGATGCACAGAAAAATAATGTGAACTCAATTCGTTCTATACAAGAACTAATTCCACAGAACAAGTGAGGAGAAGAAAATATCCTCCATCAGTCATTGAAACCTCTTTTCATTCTGCATATGTATGTACATGGTGATTTGCTCCAGTAATAGTCTGAGAGTTCCGACAGGTTATATTTTACATGCTGTGTCATGTCTCCCAGTCCTGAGTTGGTTTCAAAACTCTTTTCACCTGCCCTGGCAGGTGTGGCTCAGTGGACTGAGTGCGCCCCTGTGCACCTACAGGTGACCAGTTCGAGTCCTAATGAGGACACATGCCTGGCTTGCAGGCAAGGTCTCCAGTAGGGGGCGTTGGAGAGGCAACAGATAGACGAATCTCTTGCACATCAATGTTTTTGTCTCTGTCTTTCTCCCTCCTTTCTCCTCCCTCTAAAATAAGTAAATAAAATCTTTAAAAAAAGATCTTTTTCACCTGTTAATTCACAGAAGAGAAGTTAGGCATCATACCCTTTATTGGCTTGTTCCCTAGCCTAAGCATGTGATTTCGTACAATATATGTAAAAATAAAATAAAATAAAATAAAATAGAACACCATTACTGGGAAACCTCGATTAACAAATCCTCTAGGAATAGAGCTGCTCTACAATGACAGTGGCTCTGTTTCAAACAAGTGTCACTTCATAATCACACACAGCAGCACTAGTGTGCCTCACAGCTGAACACAGTTGCTAAGCTACATATTTGTGTGGTCATAGAAAAAGACCAAAATAACTCCTGGGCAAGGTTCCTTAACCCGTCCTGCCTTCAGGCTCCTTAATGGATTCTTTAATGTTTTCTAGCACATTCACTGTTATTTGTGTACACACAATTCAAAGTAAACAAAACTGTTCAGTGGCCAAGAAATCAAGTTTTCTGTGTGACTGATTCGTCTTTCTCCTCCTCCCCCGTCCTGCCACTGCCATGCAGGTGGTTCTCCTCATTTCCAGTCTTTTTTTCCGTTTCTAAAAAGGAAACCCCTGGCCCTGCCTGGTGCGGCTCAGTGGACTGAGTGCCAGCCTGCAAACCAAAAGGTCACTGGTTTTATTCCCGGTCAGGGCACACGCGTCGGTTGCTGGTGGGCAAGATGCAACCAATTGATGTACCTCTTGCACACTGATATTTCCCACTGTCTCTCTCCCTTCTCTTCTCTCTAAAAGTAAAGAAATAAAATCTTAAAATAAAAAAAAAAAAACAAAACAGAAAGACCTGGATAGCCACCCCAGACCCTTTAGCCCCTTTAGTGAAAAACAAGCCAGGGATGATTTGGCTGTAGGTGCTTCTGGGATGAATTTGAAACTGAGCCCTGAGGATTTTTCTAAAGTTTAACCAATGCCTTATCCTCCAAAGTCTGTCCAATCTATCTTTTCTGAGAATTCACTCCCCACACCTTTTCTGCCTTAAAAACTTAACCTTGTTTTCTCCATGCTATCGTACCTCAAGTTTTATGTATGTGCGTGCGCACACGTGTGTATTCTGATACATCAAGTTTACTGCTATTTACTATTTTGATGCCATACTTCCTTTTTTTGGGTATTTTTACAATTTCTCACAAATCCTTTGCTGTTAACCAATACGATGAATTGTCTTCTCTTTTTTAATCACTGAATTTGTTCTAACATATATAATGGGCTATCTTGGATACTTCTTGTACAGGTTTACTTGATTTAAGCAACTGTAGGTTTCTCCAGACCACTGAAGAAAGTCATACAAAGCAACGAAGTAGAGAATTTCTCTAGTGAGCAAATTTCACTAAGGTAGCATTCAAAATATGATTAACTTTGAACTTCAGGAGAATGTGTCTATAGCAGGACATGGAAATTTTTTTCTGTAAAGAGCCAAAAATTTGGCCTTTGTGAAACATACAGAGTCTTGAACAACTACTCAACTCTGCATTGCACTATAGGAATGGTCGTACATGCTATGTAAATGAATGTGATGGTGTGCAATAAAACATTAGTAACAGCAGATGATATAGTAACTGTTGGTAAAAGTGGGTCATTCACTGGTCTGCCTATCACTGAGAAAACCAAACAGTAGATTGCCTCAACTCCAGTTTAAAAATAAAGGGAGAGAGATAACCAGACCTCTTATAATTTGTATAAGCTAATGATTATTGTGCTTAACAGCCAACAGAAAATCCAATGATCCCTTCAATTGTCAAAACCAGAGGATGTAATCATGGTTTACCACGAGAAGTTTTAAAAGGTTTACTTAGCAAGCTCTTCAAGAAAGGAAAATGAAGGAATACTCAAAAGCCAGAACTGTGTAAATAGATCATGAAGGAGACATTTAACAATTACTGCTTGGCAATTAGACTCTTAAACCTTCAGTGGTAGGAGTTTTAGATCACTTCTTATCACTGCTTAGGAGTCTGGCTCACCTCCTGTGATCAGTTATTGTTCCTCGATTAGTCACATTAGGGACAAATAGCATAACTTCCTTTCATTTATCTGTAGCTATAAAGATTCTTGATTTGACTTAACATTTTGATTTTAAATATTTAGTGAAATTCTCAACTATATTTAGGGGAGCTTCTGCTTGTCAGCATTTCTAAAATCCCAGCACATCAGCTTTGACTCTCGTATCACACAGCTATAATCAAATGTAAACACTGGGAAAGACTTCTGCATTTAACATTATCCAAAAGGTTTGAATTAAATTATAAACCTTGGGAACCCAACTAAATGCAGCCATTATATAGATTCAACAAGAACAGGAATTTAGAGTGTTACAAAAACCCAGCAGTCTCTTATGACAGGAGTTGTAAATCACACAAAGAGGAATCAAACCACCAGAATGCTTATTTACTGGAGGCCCATGTAGAAATCATTCCCTCAACAAGAAAAGATATGTTTGGTTCTCTATGTTGCACATTCAGCGCTCACATGCACTTTTAGCAAAATTTTCTCTGAAATGCATATTTATCTTCAATGTCATAAAACTATGTTGTACAGAAATCACTTATGCTTCATTTGGGGACACTCATAAAACTCCTCTTTCTCCATAAAACTCATATAGCATCACAAGTAAAATGATGTAGTTTAGCTCAGAGCATATCTCTGGTCATACCATGTGATGTACAAGAAAGTGACAGGGCCACGTGAAGATCACAGTGAAAAGGATAAAATCAGAGATGAAAAGGACTAGTACAGAGATTAAACAAATTCCTAGAGTCAGTATTAACCTGGAGGATATTACATGGTCTTTTATTTCCAAACTGGCTTATGAAACACACAGGTTAGATGTACTAAATTCACTCATGGTATCTCCTAACACCCAAATGACAAACTGTATATAATTAAATGGAGTCTCATTCATCTAAGATTTTTTTAAGGAAACACAAGTGAGAAATCAAAATTACCATTTATAAAGGTATAACTTCCTATGATTTATGGCCATCATACCAAACAGCTGAGAAACTCAACAAAATACATACCCACCAATCCCCAACATTCATTAGAGATCTCTATAGAATCATAAGCTACCAAATTTAACCACCACATGGGACAAATTTAAAAAACTTATCCAAAAAAAGGAACAAACAAAAAAATTGAAATCATTGTGATAACCTAGTGGAGAAAAGGCTCACAGATTTTATAAAGAAAATAATCCCTGACTAAAAACATCTGAATTTCTTGAGGAGAAAAATAAGAAAAGTTAGCCAAAGGAAAGTAATAAATGTTTAGATTTTGAGTTGTTTTAAAATTACAGTCTCCAGACCTCTAGGACGTTGAATAACAGAGGTTATTCGAGGTTTCTGCCAATACTTAATTTAAAAATCATTGTAAAATATTTTCAGACTTTGTTCAGAATGGTAGCATAGGTAAATGTGGCTTGCCTCATCGCACAACTACATCAAAATTACAACTAAAATATAGAGCAGCCATTACTCAGAACAGTGGGAAATCAAGTTGAATGGAAGTCTGACAACTATGGAATTAAAGAAACCACAACCATGCAGACTCTTAGGAGTGGCGGAGACATGGAACTTGCTGGTCACATATCCACAAGTGGTGGATAAAAATTCAGGAAGGGTATCTCGGGAGCAAGGAGTCCCAGTCCCACACCAGGCCGCCCAGCCCAGGGTTCCAATGCCAGAAAAATTAAGTTCCCATTAACTTCTGGCTGCAAAAACGACTGGAGATTAAGTTGGTGGAAGAATCTGGTGGGGTCCCAAGGAGTTCCCCTTAAATAACCCACACACAAAAGGACCTACTCAGACTCATTCTCCTGAGCAACAGCCTTGGGGTTGCAACTTGAAAGGCACCACTGGTATGAAGGGAGGAACTGAAGCATTTGGTATCACGGAGGGAGTTGGAGGACAGCTTTCTACCACACAGAAAGGTGAGCAGAGGCCATTGTTCCTTTTCTGAGCCTTCTCTCCACAGAGCCACAGAGTTGGCACGCAGGTGCCTTATCTGAGACTCATCAACCTAGCTGATACTGTTTTCCCCACCCAGAGATCCCATAAGATTCAGTCCCATCAAACCTATAGGCCCACCCACACTGTTAACCATGATTTTTCCATTTGAATGGCTGGTCTTCAATCATACTTCACAACAACTTCAAAAATCCTATCAAACAAGGAACAGCTGCCCTCAGTGAGGCCCCAGCCCCTGAACTTCTTGCTAACAGGCCCCAGGCCCTGCACTGGCAGCAACCAGCCTATATTTAGAGCTTGTCTTCACCTGGAAATCTCCAAGCCCAGCACAAGTAACAGCCATCTCAGATTGCTTTATAGTTCAGGGAGTTGACCCCGGGCAAAATATAGGTGAAGGCTGACCTTGGCCTGCACCACCTGGGGAAACCTAGGCCCAGCGCACCCAGTGGACAGCTACAGACCACATCGGAACACTGCCACTCTGCCCCTATATGACCATAGTGATGCATGATATGAACAGCATGTCGGAGGTGAACCCAAACATGTCTATCAGAAATAGTAGTGAAGGTGGTGCTTGAAATTTCAGGGATTTTGAGTTGAGAAAATACTCACAACAACAAAAAGATGGTTTAGAATATAAATATAAATGCTATTTCACATAAGTTTAGGTTAAATAATGTAGCCATAATATTTCATTGGGCCAATTAGGATACATGGGGCTCACTGTACACATGGGAGTTTGGGTTCAACTGGAGCAACCGCTGTTGTTCCATTGGAAAACACATTTCTCAATGCCTCTGTTTAACACAGAATAATAATATGAGTGGTACTTTACAGAGGGACAAAGGTTTCCGGTTACTTGAGTAGGCGGGATTGGAAAATGAATGAGAACAACCAAGATGATTGGGTTGATCTTTCTATTACAGTTATTTATTTAACATTTCCATATAATATATCTAAAGAACTTAAGGCAGTGCAAGTTCAGAGAAGTCTCTCTAAGCAACCAGTGAAAATGAATGTCTTAAAACAATATGACTGCTTCACTTTTGGTCAAGATGGAATAAAAGCCTGAAGCAACCCAAGAAAAGCAATAAAGATCTTTTTAAAGACAAAATGTATTGGAAAAGGTTTTCAAGCCCCTGTACATCAGACAACAGAGGAAATGATCCCTGAGTAACTAGAAACAAATGAAGCAAGTCCAATGATTGCCCAGCAGTGCGCTGTGAGAGAGTTTACAGCCCGCGGAGCACGAAGAACCCAGCGAAAGGCTGGCAGATTCTTTGAGTTGAGCAGCCGGGATTTAGAGTCTGAGAAGACCAACATATCCTGTTCTTATTCACAGGACAGAGTACCAGAGGGGACAGAGCAGCACAGAGAGAAAATCCTGGAGATCTATAAAGGTGAGGGTTAGGGTTAAAATTAAAAGGATGAGAAGAGATACATCATGCTAACACTACTCAAAAGAAAGCTAAAGCCCTGGCCAGATGGCCCAATTGCTTGGAGCATCTCCCTGTACACCAAAAGGTGGCAGGTTCCATTCTCAACCAGGCAACAAACCTAGGTTGTGAATCCAATTGTTTTTCTGCCATGTCGATGTATATCTCTGTCTTCCCCCATACTTCTTCCTCTAAAAATCAATAAAAACTTATCCTCATGTGAGGATTGCAATTGAGAAAGAAAGGAAGGAAAGAAGTGGAAGGGAGGGGTGAAGGGAGGGGAGGAGAGAGAGGGAAGGTAAGATGGAGTATTTATAGTGATCAGAGCAAAGAGTCAAATCTTAAGGAGGACAACAATTTTAAATGCTTATGCACTTGACAGAGATTCACCATGCATAGATTAAAAATAAACATAGAACTGCAAAGAGAAATAGACAAATGCATGATTTCATTACTCCTTTCTCAGTAAATGAAGAAATAAGTATTAAGCAGTCAGAAAATCAGTAAGGTAATAGAAGACTTCGCAAACACTATCCACTAATTGATATTTATAGAACATTTCACTAAGCATTTGAAGAGTACACATTTTTTTCACCTATACATGGAACATTTACTAAGATAGACCATATTCTGGGTCCATAAAGTAAGGCTCAATGAATTTAAAAGGATTCAAATTCCAAAGTATTTTCTCACCACAATAGTTAAAAATAGAAATGATGGACAAAAGTAAATATGGAAAATAAGCAAGTAATTGGGAATGAAGTAACATACTTCTAACTAATCAATTGGTCAAGGAGGAACTCAAAAGGGAAATTAGTAAAAAGATTTTGATCTGAATGATAATTAATATAGAATTGATGAGAATCAATAATTCAGGGAAAATGTGTAGCACTTAATGCCAATATAAGAAAAAGAAAGTTCTCAAATCAATGATCTAACTTTCCTAATTTAAGAGGTAAAAGAACAAATTAAATCCACAGAGAAATTTCTGTAGAAATAATTTGATTCTAAAATTTATGAATAAATGAAAAGCACCTAAAAGAGTCAAAATTTTGAAAATGAACAATGCTGGATGACTTAAACTATTTTGTTTGAAAGTTAATATAATACAATCGTAATCAAGACAATATATTGTTATGTATAAAGGGACACAAAATTATCAATTAAAGTGCAGAAATAGACCTGTTCTTATATTCTCAATTGATTTTCAACAAAGGTGCCAAGGCAATACACTGGAAAAAGGACTGTTTACTCAACAAATGGTGCAGAAACAAATAGATATCCATATGTGAAAAATAAATATACCTTGACTCTTATCGCACACAGTACACAAAATTAAGTCACTGTGAATCAGACCTAAGTGTAAGAGCTAAAACTATAAAACTTCTAGGTGAAAACATAGAAGAAAAATCTCAGTGTCCTTGAGTTTGGCAAAAATATCTTAAATATGACATGAACCCACAAATTGTAAAAGGAAAATTATTAAATTGAATTTCATCACTATAGGGATTGGGTGGGAGCAGGTGGAGGGATTGAGCAAGAAAAAAAATATTAAACTAAAGGACGTGGATAACATTGTGGTGACTTCCAGGGGAGGGGTATTTGAGTAAGGGGAGGAGAGTGAAGAGGGAATAAATGGTGATGGACAGAGACTTTACTTGGGGGTGGTGAACACACAATACAGTGTACAGATGATGTGTTGTAAAATTGTGCACCTGAAGCATGTATACTTTTGTTAACCAGTGTTACCCCAATAAAGAAAAAAAATTAAATGTCAGCCCTGGCTGGTGTGGCTCAGTAGGATGAGCACTGGCCTGCAAACCAAAGGGTTACTGGTTTGATTCCCAGTCAGGGCACATGCCTGGGTTGCTGGCCAGGACTCCAGTAGGGGGTGTGGGAGAAGCAATCACATATTGATGTTTCTCTCTCTTTCTCCCTCCCCTCCCCCATGTCTAAAAATAAATAAAAAAAATAAAATTTATGTCAAAAGAAAATCTTTGCCCTTTAGAAGGAACCTTTAAATTTTTACAAGGCAAGCCACAGATGGGAAGATGTATTTGCAAAACATGTATCTGATAAAGGACTTGTATTTAGAATATTGAAAGGACTCTTACAACTCAATAATAAGATGACAAAGAACTTAGGAAAAATAGGCAAAATACTTAGACACTTCACCAAAGAATATATTTTCATGGCAAATAAGCACATGAAAAGATGTGCAATATCATTGGACATCAGGAAAACACAAATTAAAATGACTATGAGATAATACTATACTCTCCCACTAGAATTGGTACAATTAAAAAATCTTGCTTTACCAGGTCTTGGCAAGGATGTGGAACAACGGGAACTCTCATACATTTCTAATGGTAGTGCAAAATTTGGAAGTTCAAAAAAATTTTTTACCTTTAAAATATATACCTACTTTGTGCCCCAGACATTCCACTATCCATTTATCTAAGAGAAATGGATACGTAAACAGAAACACTTGAAAACAAATGTTCATAGCAGCTTTATTTGTAATAGCTAAAAACGGAAAACACGCCAAATATCTATCAATAGTTGAAGGGAAAAAGAAACGATCATAAATCTATACAAGGTAATACTACTCAAAAGTGAAAAAGGAATGGACTATTTATACACATGAGAGGAATCAATATGAAGTAACTGCTGAGTGGGAGAAGCCAGGTCAAGTACTGATACTGTATGATCCATATATAGAAAATTCTAGACTCTGCAAAGGAATCTATAATGACAGGAAATAGATTAGTAGTTGCCTGGGAGAGGAGGAGGTAAGTGGACAAAGAAATCTGGGGAGTAATTGAGGTGATGGGAGCATTCATCAGACTGTACACGTAAAAGATGCTTTATTTTATGCCAATTATACCTCAAGAAGTGTTATGCAACTGTAAGAAAATATATGGCATAGTCAACATAATCACAATGTAATTTGCAATTATGTTACTACTTTTAAGGATTTCTAAATGTTTACCATCAAGTGCTAAGAAAAACCAGCTCTTTCTCACCAAAGGACCAGTAAAATGGCAGCCTCGCATGACAAAACTTTTATACAATCACCTCACCCCACCCAAACACCAGATAAAACTGTGACTCCACCCACATCAGCTTCAGCAAAGACCAAGGGGTAGACTTAGACCTCCATGGGAACACAGCTGGAGAGCAGGGCCCCTCCTACCTCCCCCTGGGGAGATGTCAGGCAAGACCAGTGGGGAGCTAGGATCTTCATCCTTGCCTGGAAGTAATGAGGTTCCCCTGTCCTTGGTGACAGAAACCACTTGGGAAACCTGGCCTTCCACCCCCACCTAATGTTCAAGAGAAACTTCTCCCCCTCCCTCCCAGGGGCTATCAGTGGAGGTCTACTGGGCACCCGTTATAACGCTTCCTGACCTTGACCAGACTGTCAAGGAAGGGTGAGTGGGGAACCTCCACATACACACACACCTGGCAGGAACCAGGCAATGGTTCCTTCCCCAACAGGTGCAATTTAAAGGATGCCTGTTAAAGGAGCCTTAAATAAGAACTGGAACTTATAGCAGAACACCCAAAACGTCCAAGGATTAATTAAAAATCTCTCATCACCCCTCAATGGTGTGGCTCAGTTTGTTGGGCATTGTCCCATAAAGCAAAGGGCCACAGGTTGGATCCCAGACAGGGCACATGCCTGGGTTGGGGGTTTAGTCCCCAGTCAGGGCAGGTACAAAAGGCAACTGATCCTTGATTCTTTGTCAGATACATGTTTTTCTCCCTTTCTTCCCCTCTATCTAAAAATAAATAAAACCTTAAAAAAAAATCACTCACCATACTAAAAACCATGAGAACTTTAACTGAAAAAAAAAAAAAAAGACAATCAACAGACTCCAATACTGACAAGATATTAGAATTATCCGACTAGGATTTTAAATCCAGTGTAATAATTCTTCATGAAGCAATTACTTATGAACATAGCTGACATACGTAAAAAGAAACAGTCTCGCCCTGACTGGTGTGGGTCAGTGGACTTAGTGTAGTCCTGCAAAGTGAAGGGTCACGGGTTCAATTCCTGGTCAGGACACATGAGTGAGTTGTAAGTTCTATCCCCGCTTCGGATGAGTATGAGATGTAATGGGGGGTCACCTGAGATGTAACCAACCAATGTTTCACACATTGATGTTTCTCTCCCTTTCTTTCTTTATACCTTTACAGGTATCAATTTATTTATCTATATGGCTAACAATAAATATGTAAAATCTTAAAGACCCTACAAAGAAAGAAAACTACAAGCCAATTTCGCTGATAAACATAGATGCCAAAATCCTCCACAAAATATTGGCAAACTGCATCCAGCAATACATTGAAAAGATTATCCACCACGATCAAGTGGGATTCATCCCAGGGATGCAGGGATGGTTCAATATACGCAAGTAAATAAACGTAATACATCACATAAACAAAAGGAAAGACAAAAACCACATGATCATCTCGATAGACACAGAAAAAGCATTTGATAAGGTACAGCACCCATTTATGATCAAAACACTCAGCAAAATGGGAATAAATGGGGCATTCCTCAACGTAATAAAGACCATATATGAAAAACCTACAGCCAACATCATACTCAACAGGCAAAAACTAAAAGGTTTCCCACTAAGATTGGGAAAACGACAAGGATGTCCGCTTTCACCGCTTCTTTTCAACATTGTATTGGAAGTCCTAGCCACAGCAGTCAGACAAGAAAAAGAAATAAAAGGCATCCAAATAGGAAAGGAGGAACTAAAACTATCATTGTTTGCAGATGACATGATAGTGTACATAGAAAACCCTGTAGACTCAACCCAAAAACTACTCAACCTAATGAGTGAATTTGGAAAAACAGTAGGATACAAAGTTAATATTCAGAAATCAAAGGTATTTTTGTATACCAGCAACGAAACAGAAGAAAAAATCAGAAAAAAAAAACCATTTGATATAGCAACAAGTAAAATAAAGTACCTAGGAATAAATTTAACCAAGGAGGTCAAAGACCTTTACGCAGAAAACTATACAACATTGAAGAAAGAAATTAAGGAAGACACAAAAAAATGGAAGCTTATACCGTGCTCACAGATTGGAAGAATATCATCAAATATCCATACTACCCAAAGCAATTTATAGATTCAACACAATCCCTATTAAGATACCAATGACGTATTTCACAGAAATAGAACAGACATTTCAAAAATTTATATGGAACCATAAACGACCCCGAATAGCCGCGGCAAGTTTTAGAAAATAAAACAAAGTAGGAGTGATCACAATACTGTACATCAAACGCTACTACAAAGCTACTATATTCAAAACAATCTGGTACTGGCACAAGAACAGACCCATAGACCAGTGGAACAGAATAGAAAGCCCAGAAATAAGCCCAGGTCTCTATGGGCAACTACTATTTGACAAAGGGGGCAGAAGCATAAAATGGAGCAATAATATCCTCTTCAACAAATGGTGTTGGGAGAGCTGGACGGCTACATGCAAAAAATTGAAATTGGATCATCAGCTGACACCATACACAAAAATAAACTCAAGATGGATAAAAGTCTTAAATATAAGTTGCAACACCATCAAAGTCCTAGAGGAGAACATTGGCAGGAAACTCTCAGATATCCCACGCAGCAGTTTTTTCACGGATATGTCTCCTAAAGCAAGGGACATAAAGGAAAGAATAAACAAGTGGGACCTCATCAAAATAAGATGCTTCTGCACAGCTAAAGAAAACACCAGCAAAATGAAAAGGGAGCCAACTGTATGGGAAAATATATTTGCTAATGATACATCCGATAGAGGTTTGATCTCCAAGATACATAAAGAACTCACTTGCCTCCACTCCAAGAACACAAATGATCCAATTTAAAAAATGGGCAAAGGACCTGGGCAGACGTTTTTCCACGGAGGAGATACAGGGGGCCCAGAGGCATTTGAAAGGATGCTCGGCATCACTAGCCATCAGAGAAATGCAGATCAAAACCACCATGAGGTACCACCTCACACTGGTCAGAATGGCCATCATAAATAGATCCACAAACAACAGGTGCTGGCGAGGCTGTGGAGAAAAGGGAACCCTAGTCCACTGTTGGTGGGAATGCAGACTGGTGCAGCCACTATGAAAAGCAGTGTGGAATTTCCTCAGAAAGCTGAAAATGGAACTGCCTTTTGATCCAGCGATTCCCCTGCTGGGACTATACCCTGAGAACACCAAAACGCCCATACAAAAGAACCTATGCACCCCAATGTTCATCGCAGCATAATTTACAATAGCCAAGTATTGGAAGCAACCTAAATGCCCATCAGTAGATGAATGGATCAAAAAATTATGGTACATTTACACAATGGAATACTATGCAGCAGAAAGAAAAAAAAGAACTACTAAACTTCGTGACAGCATGGATGGAACTCGAGAACATTATGCTAAGCAAAATAAGCCAGGGGGGCGAAAGACAAATACCATATGATCTCACCTATAAGTGGAACCTAACCAACAAAACAAAGATGCAAGGAAAATAAGACCAACAACACTGAAAGGAAAAGAAACCAACAGAGACAAGAGGGAAGGAGGGAGGGGTGGGCTGGGGGGAAAAGGAAGGGAAGGGGAAAGTCAAGGAACATATAGCAAGGACTTATGGACAAAACCAAAGGGGAAGAGTTTAGGGAGGGACGGAGGGAGGGAGGGGCAAGGGAAAGTGGTGGGGGGTTGGCAGAGACAAATGTATTTGAATGAATGAATGAATGAATGAATATAAATAAATAAATGAAATCTTTAAAATAGAAAAGAAATAGTCTCAGCAAAGAAAAGATATAAAGAACAAAATGGGAATCCGAGAACTAAAATACTCAATAGCCAAATTAAAAGTTCAATGGATGGGATCAACAGCAGAAGGGATAAAGCAGATGAAAGAGTCAGTGAATTTGGAAATACAAGAATAATATGGGCAAAATATTAAACGAACTGTGCTACACCCACGTGAGGGAATAGTACTCAGCCATTAAAAGAGGCAAACCAGCAATGCAGGCAACGACTTGGAGGCATCTCAAGAATATTAATACTCAGTGGGAAAAAAGTCAGTCTCAAGGTTATATATGTATGACTTCTTTTATATGTTATTACATAAATGACAATGTTTTCCAGATGGAAAACAGATTAGTGGTTGCAGGGCTGAAGCAAGAGAGGGAATGGGGCTGACGCTAAAGGGGTAGGTACCAAGAGGGAGATTTTTGTGGTGGTCCAATAGCTCTGTAACTTGAGTGGTTATACAAATATTCACATGTGGTAAAATTACATACAGTTATAGGCATACATTGCACCAAGTTCAGTGTCCTAGTTTGATATTGCATTCTAGTTAGGTAAAATGTAACCTCCGGCGGAAAAATAGATGAAGTGTACACCAGACCTCCCTGTACTGTTTTTGTAATTTTCTGTCAATTTTTAAGAAGTACAAGTTTATTTTAAAGTATTTATTTTATTGTTGTTCTATTACAGTTGTAACAATTTTCCCCATTGCTCTCCCCTGCCCTTTCCAAACCCCTGCTCCCACAGTCAATCCCCATTCTATTGTCCATGGGTCATTTATACCTGTTCTTTACCTGGTTCCTTTGCCTTCTCTACTTTGTATTGTAGTTTGTATTAAGTTTCATATTAGTTTGAAATCTAATTTTTTAATAATTTATATTAAACTATATTAATGGTAATGATTATTTTAATATAAAACATTTAAAGAGTAAATAAAAATCAAGACATTGGAAACAACTAGAAGCACAACTGAACAAAGAACAAAGACAAACGATGGTTCTGAATGGCGGGTAAGATCCTCCAGGCCGGAGAGACATGCTACAGTGGGGAACGAAGTGCTACAGTTCATCATCTTCTCCCAAATACATGTTACCAAATCAGTGCCTATCACAGAGAACTAGAATTGGGGGTTCTATCATGACTAGATACTTGGCATTTCCCAACTAGGAAACATTATTTTTTTTCCTTTGTTTTTATTGTTAATACTATTACAGAACTTGCCATTTCCCATGCCATTTTGTTCACCTCTACGCAGCCCCTGCTTCCCTGTGGCCACCAGCACGCTGTTGTCTGTGTCTATTGGTCATACATGTATGTTCTTTGGCTAATCCCTGCCCCTTGTTGCATCGAGGCCCCTCATCCCCCTTCTCCTCTGACAGCTGTCAACCTGGGAACATTATCTGTTGGATAACAAAGGAGACAGAACAATGCTGGCAATATAGTAGGTTATCTATATATTTGTGGAATAAGGAACGGTTAAGCCAGCTTTCTTCTTGCCAAAATCACTATCGTTACATTCTCTCAGTCTTACAAAACTTTTCAGGAGAGGGGGTGTTAGGGGAGAACAGAATTTTGGCTGTTTGGTGATAAATTACTTTTCCCCTCTTTGGGATGGAGTGTTTGTAGAATTTTGTTTGCTCTAGAAATGGAATAGTATAAAAACCCACTGTTCCAAAGCAGCGATTTCTAATTGTTAGGTGGTGCCATGCCTATGACAATTTAATTTGGGGAACTTATCCAAATCATTTTAAGTTAAAATGACTTCAAATTAATTTTGGTTTGTGAATTTCATGCTAACCGCTGATAAGATTATAAATACCCTAGGATGCCACCCTACGTGACAAGATGTCAGAGTGATTGAGATGCCATCCAGCGAATGCTGTTCCTTGGGTAAACAAAATGATCTGAGCTCCAGTCTTTTATAATGGTCTCTTTATAAAAATATAAGAAATTATCTTATAATGGTTGTATTGGGGTAGTGTCAATAAGGAAAGATATGGGAGAAATGTAGAAAATATTTTTCAAAAACACAACATAAACAAAGAAATACTAAGGGTTTTACTTGGTGTGTCTCTTATTATGTAAGGGAAGGTATTATGTAATACCCTATAAGGGAATTTCTATTAGGACAGAGGGTCTCAAGGGTAAGGAATGAATGGAGGTTGGTAGTGGTGGAGGAAAGCTAAAATAAAAATAAGGAGAGATCAATGAGCAAGGTTCAGTATTAGACCAAGGTGGAGGTAGAGAGGAAGGGTAAGAAGGGATATAAACTTACTTTTTTGGTCAATCTCATTATTCCCTTCTCAGTTCCTTCTGTCTACTTTCCATTTCTGGCTAACTCATCGCTTCTGCCTACTATAACTACTTATAACTAATCAAGATTTATTATAGCAACGTCTCCCCATAGACTCTGGCAGGTGAATTTAGTCTGGTCTTCTAAAGGGAAATCCAATGCAGTTGACAGATGAAATGCAATTAAAGTCTAAAGCCTCAGATATCATTGGTCTATTTTAAATCTTGTGGCCTCATATTCTCCCATCATCATATCCTGCACAGCCTGAGAATTTCAATCCACGCTGTTCTGGGGAAATTCACATAATGTCCTTCGATTTTGATGGGGTGGCCTCAATGCTCAGAAGCACTGTAGCAAGTGAGGTCTCTTTAGTGCTAGGTCCAAACATAACATATCAAGCCACGGATGGGTTTAATTCAGTAAGTGACACTATTTTAACGTTTAATAATTTGCCTTCATTATCCTGCCCAAGGTCAGGGCACTGAGGGAGGAGTTGCAGCATTCTGTCGGCAGAATTCATAGCTTTCCATTCAATCTAGATACTTTGCTTTGCATTGTCATATTTTCAAACTGATAAATCCAATTATCTTTAGAGAGCATGCCACTTGCTCCCTTCAGAAACCATTTTTCATTCACCAATAAACATCTCATTGGAGACATGTGAATGCCCACCAAATGTATGGTCCTGTAATAGGTACTTAGACACAAAAGCAAAAACATGAAAAGCGAATTTCTCTCTCCTTCTGGAAGGTCAGCCTAAAATGGATACACTGGCATGCAAAGCAGGACAACTACTAAAGCCCAAGGGTTTCTAGAAAATCTCCCTGACTCGCATCGAAACCTAGATGCCCTGCTTATTTTTGGACAATATTTCCATGCCTTACATACAATCATAAAGGCATCAGGAATTGTATCCTAATAATCATCTCTGTGAATCTCATCTTCAGTTATAGGTAGAAAAGAGTATCAAACTAGAACTTTCCATCAAAGCCCATGTCAGAGCCGCAGACCACAGCTACTCCAAAATCCTTCCCCTGTTTCTTAAAAAAGATACAGGTGATACATGGTATTTCTACCTAATAGTAAAAGTATTTCCTTTGTTCCAAACTACTTGTGCCCAGAAATAAACACTTTCCCTTCCCAACACTATGAAGAATATTATCTTACCTACCATGGACAGCCAAGAGTTTTAGACCTTGCTGAGTTCTAATGACATCAACTTTTATTAATTTCATCCTTCAGCGGAGTGTAAAGGGAAATCGCTTTTCCTCTTCCTTCTCTATCATTTCCACCAAGCTCAGGTTGCTTAATGAATATACTGATTAGTCACTGATGGTCCATCATCTTAAAAATTAATTTGAAAAGTAAACTTGGGGGGGGAAAACATGCTTTCTGTTTGGGGGTAGACGGAATGCTCACGAAGACCAGGCTGTCCCCAGTGCACACAGCTGCATTATGCACACTTTACGATGTGTCACACAATGCCTTATTCGGCCAGCTGGAGACACAGATGTCACACTGAGGAGTGCAGTGCTTCCTACAGGAACAATAGCCCCGTGTATATCCAATAAATCTTTATTAAAAGCCTTCCCCACAGAAGGAATAGGGGAGACACAAGTGAACCAGGGGAGGGGCTGGTTCAAAGCTTCTGGGACTGTTTGGGGAAGCAAGACTTAAGGGAGACAAAGGATTGTCTGCAACCTTTCCAGCAGAGGGGGTTGGGGACTGAGATAAGTAGTCACAGGCCGTTCTGGAATAAAGGGGATTAGGCAGTCATTCCAAACCTTTGGCAACTCGATTGCTATTCATCCAAAATTCACAACCTTCTGCTTGTAAAGCATTGCCACATTTCCCTGCTGCCAATAGTATCATTTGTTTTTAAAATGTATGGGTCAGGGTTACATTCTACATCTATGTACTGACACCTGACCTTTCAAGGTAAATTATCCAGCACTTTCAAATACCCAGAATTAGCCAGTAACCTGGAAGACAGACAAAAATATACCTTGGAAGGATGATCATACACTCAGACTTATGCTCTTTGCTCATAAAAACATAAAACATAACCTTAGAGTTAGGTAGGTTCTCCTAAGAGGATCCCCTATGTCCTCAGGTAATGTATAGTCACTCTTAAAATTGTGTCTAAAACTAACAAGCATATTTATCTGGTTTCCAGGGTCACAACTGATTAAGAGTAAGGTTGCTGCCAAATACATCAAGTAGTAACAGCTGACAGCAGTGGAAGAGATTAAAGAACTATAAAAAGCAGATATGAAATTTAAAAGGCATAGCAGTCTGCGGACATTCAGTGTAGGGGCAGGCAACCCTATTCCTAGGAAATGTCCCCAGTGGAACAATTGTAGTAAAGCAAAGCCAAAAACTGAGATTCACAATGATGGCAAAAGCCTAACCTTGTCCTGATTTTGTCACCTGGTCATATTAAACCAAGCGCTCCAAGCACAAGGCCTTTTCTGGAGCTGGTGTGATTCAGTGGGGGGTAGGGACGGGACAAAAGCTACTTACTAAGTTACATGGCTTTAGGGGCATCACTTAATTGATAATTCCAAGATTTTGTTATTTGTAAAATATGTGCACTTATTGCTTCCATCACAGGATTATCACAATGACAAAATAAGATGCTGTACATAAAAGCTCTTTCTGAAATACAAAGTGTTAACTAAGGAAATGGTAGCTTTCTACTTCCTTTGTTCTCCTTGCTCCAAAACATGATTATAAGAATCTATTGCGGCTATCTTACCATTTTCCTAACCATCTGAGCTTTCTAATTGAACACAAGTCCCCCCCACTTATATTGGCAAAGGCTTATGTTGCTCTAAATAGACTGGATCCCTACAGGAAGCCTTGACTCCTCCCTTCCCATTCTTATCTAAGCAGGGACCCTAACCCCTCTTTCCTGACCCCTCCTATAGCTTTCCTTTCTGTCCCCTCTGATTCATCCTTGTCCAGGCCATTATAGCTCATCTCTCATGGGCTCCCCCAAACCCGCTTTGCCCTCACTCATTGGAGCTTTCCTCTACCCTCTCTAAATCCAGCTTTGAGTATGTCATCCCCTGGATCAAAAGCTTTCGCTAGCTTCCCAGTGCCCTCCGGAGAAAATCCAAACTCACCAAACTGGCATTTAGTTAAAAAAAAAAAACAAACAAAAAACATGGGATGAATTTCTCACAGGTCTCAGGAAAAGAAAAAGAAAATCTGTGCTGCTTCTGCACAATTGGTTCATTTCACCGTACGGACACCTGCGAATCTTATAATGTTTCCCTCCTTGAGCTGTCCGTTTCGACAATCAGGGCCAACATTAGGGCACAATCATGAATTGCTCAGGGCTACTGTGTTGATGTAAACCTTCACCTAGCCTCATCTGAGTTCCTTACTTCTTATTTTGCCTTCACACTCATTTCTCTGCCAATTTATTAATAGTGCCATTGTGTTGGTTTCTCGAGAAACCAACTCAAAACCTGGTTACAATAAGGCAGAGTTGGGAATTATATTGTGAGGCTGCGGAAAATGCATGACCATGTGAACAGAGGTGGAAAGCAGGCTGGGTAGCTGGAGGGGACAGAAATGAGGGTGAGAATGAGGACCTGCACTGATGTGAAGAGCAGTATTAGTTCAATTGGAAGGAAAACAGAGAAAAGTCCTTTGGGGAACATTTACTAGGAGAAGTTGCAATGAGCTAACATGGAAACAAACGAAGCAGTTATAAACACATCTGATCAGGACAACACCTATGAAAATACGAAGTTCTAATACTAACCTTTTGTCTTAAAATATTTTACCACACAAAAATTTAATGAAATCAAAAAGCTAAGTGGAACATGACAATGACTTACATTTATACTGCTTTGCTGCTTACAAAGCCCCTTTACATAAAGTATCTCATTGGAACCAGTTCGGACTACTCTTTTCTCTGTTGTAGAAGCCATTCACACTGGCAAGAAGCTGTTGCAAGCAGCATTCTCCAGATCTGGGTCTTTAAAGATGTGGTATTTGCTGTAATAGAGAGTTGTATGGTATGTCGTTTGCTGCTCTCTCTAAATCCCTCTCTGCGGGCATTTTCCCTTGTTCTCTAAATCACCATGCTCTACCATGCCAATGGCAGTCTGATCTCTTTACCTATTCTTATGTTGAGCCTCTTTTCAGACACAGGATCCAACCCTCCCTTCCTTATCCCTACCCCCTGCCCCCAAAGAACAGCCTTCCACTCCTTTGCACGCCTGGGCCACTCCCTCTCCAACCTCCACCTTTCCAAGAATGCACTTGTTTTTGAAGCATTTCAGCTATGAAGACCACCCACTGTGGAGCTCACTTATTGTTCTCATTCCATATTGTACCGCACCAACTTGTGTCTTTAGATTGTAAGCTCCTCAGAGAAAGGATTTTCTTCTTTGTTTAGTGCAATCAACCTATTATAAAGCACTGTGTATACTTACTAATGCGGTTCTTCCTGGGTTTCACTGGAATTATCCACTGAGTCATGTGATTTCACTTGGGCATCATTTTTCTTCCCCTGAATTATTTGAGGCCCTCTTCCAGTTTTTTTTAAAGTAAAAAATTAGCACTTTCTGCTTTCATGAGTGCTGTCAGCTACACATCTGAATGTGCATGCTTCATCCTGCTTTATTCTATTTTGTGTAGATAACAGTATCAAATTAAATGCCTTCCAAGAGGCTGAGACAAAGGTAAAACACAAAGCCATTTTCCTTCGGGCTAATCTACAGATAATCTCATTCACTCCAGCTGTACAGAAAAATGACATTGGTCCATTTGGAATTGAGTATATTCCAGGTACCATTAGTTACAATGTTGTATGGCGGGGGGAGAGAGAGAACATGCTGGTTAAGTAAATAAAGTCATTGATTTCTCCTAAATAAAAAAAAAACCCATTCTTCAGTTAATGCAAATATCTAATGACTGGAAGTAAACTTTAAAAATCAATATGTATTAGAGGATAAACAAATCACACGAGACATAAATTCTTATATGAAACCAGGATTCAGATATAATCCAAAATCCCCAACCTTAGCAATTGGTTTGTAAGTATCAATAGGGAAATAAAAAAGATGTGAACTCTTTTTTTTTTAAGCATTTGCTTAAAATTTTTTTTGTTCAACATAAATGCTATCCTCAGCTCTAAGCAACAGTGAAAAAAAAGCCCAAATGTGGACAATGAAACAGGGAGAAGCAAGCACACTAGGGTAATCCATAAACTATAATTGTCCAACTAGCTTTTTTTAAAGATATAGAGGTAATACAGTGGTATCAATCTTCATTCTCTAGGAAAATGTGGTCTAGGTCATCAGAACTCATCATCTAAGATCCCTATTTCATCCAGTTCATGAGCCACAGCCTTGCTCCCTCCCTTTCCCACTGGAACTTTGGGTTTACACTCGATTACCGGGATGGATCACAATACCTAACCCTCGCTCTTTTTGTATACAAACAAAACTGGACACCAGGCCAAGGGTGTTGAAACTTTTGGTGTCCCTGGGTCACACTGGAAGAAGTAGAGTTGTCTTGGGCCACACATTAAATACACTGTGACACATAATCACAAAAAAGTCTCGTTATGTTATAAGTAAATTTACAATGTTGTGTTAGCATTCATAGCCATCCTGGGCGCCAGGCTGGACTCCCCTGTACACTGTTCCTGATATCTGCGCAGTAATAAAGGAAAATGCAAAGAACAGCATATTGGAGTAGAAATGGAGAACAGAAACATGAAATATTTGAGCATCCAATGTACAGTTCAATATAAACCCTACTTCTGAAGGATGCACAGCAAAAATGAGACAAATTGCTTGAGAATGACAACATCATGGACAAAAGATGATGTTAGATTATGTCTGTAGCTGCACAAAAAGTGAATCCCTTAAAGAGACTGAACCCATATGGAGAACTTTGCAAAGAGTATGTTAAACTTATTCTTCCATCAATACCTGGCAGTACAAACATACCAGGATAGGTGTAAAATCTATCACCATTGCTCCTTAGTGCACATTTTAGAGGTGTGTGGCTAATAGAAATTTAAAAAACGATGTGACAGGTGAAGTCAGGATGATTAAAATTTAGATTATTAAAATGACATCTTGACACAATATATACCATAGCTTTGTTATGAAAGCTGTTTTCTGTTCACAGTACTTTGCAGTACCAGTACCCGTCTAGGCAAAAATCAAATGAGAAATATTTTCTTCCTTCCCATTAAGCAACTAATACACTATCTCCTGGAATCAAGTTAGAATATATTTTCAATTATAAAGAAAGAAATATGCACTAAATTAAATATTTGCTGATACCAGATGAAAACCTTAACCTCCTAAAAGAGACACATGAGGTTAAGATGACTTACTTGGGGTCATACAATTACACTCTTCAAATAAGGGATTTCAACTATGCTCGTTTGGAATTAAGTTGGCTAAACAAACATTAACGGTGAGTTATCACACTTGACCATTGAAGATTGCCAGACGACCTTTTAATTACTAAATTATTTGCTGCACACCCTTTAATTATTTAAGAGACATAGATTAACAAATTTCGTCTTAAATTTCGACTTTGTCATGGGGTACCTTGAGAAAAAATGAGAAAATCAAAAGGACCATGAGACTCACAAATACTGGAAAAGAGAAAAGGAATACATGTTCAATACAGGTTAAGAGCTTTTGACTAATTGATCTCCTCTCAGTCAATCGTCCTGTTTCTTTAGTTTGGTTACAAATTTTTTTTTATAATTGGTGTATTGCTAGAAATCACATTCCTGACCCATAGGACCAGAGAATTCACCTCATGCTGTTAATGGTAAATTAGCAAGTGATCAAAAACTAGAATGAGGAAAGATTATAAAAACAAACCTTATACCTCTCCTCTATTTTTATTCTCTTTTTCCCCTTACAAAGCAGACACAAAACTAGACATTTGTATTATAAAAGAGCTGTTACTGAACTAAGGCCAGGAAGGAATAAATGTTTGCTTGTATAGGTTTGTAGTAATGTAGTTAGCACAAGAAAGCACCACCACTGTAGAGCCTCCAAGAGCAGACAGAAATATATTTGTTTTTGAAATGAGATTTTACCTGAATAAAAGGAAAAATGTCCTGACAGTGAAAGTCCAAAACGCAGAAATGACTAAGAAGGTGGTTACTAAATTTCATTCCCCAAAGGCCATTTAAAAATAACATATTCATCTTCCTAGAAAGGCTTAGGTAGAGTTGAGCCTAGAGGGAGGAAGATGGATGAGACCTCTCCAAACCCATGCAGCCCTGTAACTCTAAAAAGGTCTTGATTCCGATGCACTCCACAGATGGGATAAGATAAATGTGCTGCTCAGAACTATGAACCTGATCCACCCACAGATGCTGACTTTCACCATTTGATGCTCACATAAAACTACCTGGTAGTTCCTCTAACATATAAAGAATGCAATTATAGGTCTTTTGGATGGAAATACTTTAGAAAAAATGCACATTATGCATGAAATGAAGAGTTTAGAGCCACTTTTCCAAGAAAAAATATAAAGTATAAGAGAAAGGCTTTTTTTTTACTTCATTCTTTTGAAAGTGATAGCCCCCCCTTCCAAAAAACTCTCCTAAATAACAGAGAAATAGTTTCTAAAATGATACATTGGGAATCATATTTAACTTTGGAAAAACAGTGGTTTTCAGGGACTAATCTCCTAGTAAACCATATGTCAACAGGGAGTTATCTATAGTACTTGTATATAGTTCAGTGTTCCTATAGAAAGGCCTCTGGGCTTAAAGAGGTCTTTATCACCTTCTGTCCTGAAGCCATGATAAGACTTACCAAGTCGAAACAGGCACCTCTGATCCTAATGAAACAGGCAGAATAAAATGTTCCCCAAAATTGCTCCATCGAGTCAAGCCGTACCAGAACTAATTGTTCCATAAAATTAAGAGAGTTGAGGCATGATAGAACTATGTCAGTTATCAATAGGTAGTTATAAAACAATGGTCCAGGAACTACTCTGACTTCTTTTAAGTTTTTTTTCCATATCTGAGGCCAAACCACCAAGCACAGACACACCTACTCAATACCTGGTAGGGAAAATCCCTTCCTGCATCCCATAAGTGCTGTACAATCCCAGAATACTTTCCTTTTCCTGAAGTATACCTGGACATAAATGTTAATATACCTGGACAAAATGTTCCAAAATAGAAGAAGCCTGTTAACCTACTCCCTGAGTGGTTAATGACAGCAACCTCCATTTCTCAATCCATAAACACCCCTAAGCCTCACATTTGGGGCACAAAACCTAGGGCCCTAAATTAGTGTTCTCACCCTCTGCAGAGCATGAGTAATCTGCCTTTACTTTTATCAGTGTCCTTGGTCTAAATTCTTTTATATTAGAAGACAACAACTCGAACACCTTGGTAATATTTGGCGACCTAGATGGGACTGTAATTCTGCTGCTGGTAAGAGGGGACTTGAGAACCCAAAGGCTGGAGAGGATACTTCTCAGGACCAGGCTGGGAAGTTTCCGCCAGCCTCTCCTAGGATGGGTAGACACATGTGTCTTGGGACTGAATAGTCCTAGGCAAGATTTATTGAATTTTCTTAACTTCATTTTCGGACTTTCTCTAACTTTATTTTTGCAGTTAGGATTTTCGATTTCCTTCTTGTTTTTCAGTGGCCACCACAGATACTCTGCAGCCTAAAGTCCTGGAATCTCATTCAGGCATTATTAGAATTCTTTCTCAGGCAACATTTGGTCCCAAAAGTCCTGAAGTCATGTTCAAGCATGGGGTGTTATGGCAGGCAACACCTGGTCTACATTTTCCTTTCTTTCTTTCTCTTTCTTCTCCACCCTTCTCTACTACCTCAATCCTGAGAGAAGGCTAGATTTTTCCCTTCAACTTAGTTCCTCTCAGTGTCATGGCTGTTTCTATGACCATCTATATTACTTAGACAGTCAGGTAAATCAGGGTTTTTCTTTTCATATCTTTGTTGTTTCATCCGACATTTATGTCAACCTCAATATGTTTTAGAGGGTGCTGAACATCTGTCCAATTCTCAGAAGAGAATTAATACAGAAACTCAAAACTTACCTGGGAATTAGCACTGGAAGGGGAAACTGAAACTTACACCCTCAAGGATTTGACTTCTATTACTATCTTTATATTTGCCAGACCCTGAAAAATTCCCTATACTTTTGATAGAGAGCCATGGGGTTGGGATCCATCATCCCTGAAACTACTACTCTGGGATGCCTTTTAAACAATTGGGCTACCCACACATTAGCTGATCTTAAAAAGGAAAAGCTCATATGTTGCATTCAAGATTGGCCTACTTATCATCCCCTTGGAGACGACGAAAAATGACCACCCAACAGCTACCTTTCTTAGAGCTCAGTCTGTTTTGCCAAAGACAAAGAAATACATTGATGTTCCCTATGTTCAGGCCTTTATGACTCTATATCAAGATAGAAACTTTAGAAAGAAATGTCATCTCAAAGACCTTGATACATTCCCTTTTAAAGTTACAGTTACTAGAGCTGTCTAATATTTAGATTATCCACTTGACATATTCAGTACCCTCATCTTGGCCTGTTCAAAGGGACCCAGGATAGGCAAGGAAGAAACCGCAGGTTAGTTCTTTTGCTCAAGGGAAAGAGGGATGTGTATCTTCTGGAGCCTCAGCCCACCTCCCTATGTTCTCTTCACCTGCATCTGCTGCACCCTCACCTGTTATGGGTTTAAGATCAGGGAAGAAATTTTATCAATCCCTTCAATGTCCCCTGACAGAAGTACCTGGGTACCTGATGGGACAGGGGGGACTATGAGGGTTCCTTTCTAACTCCAAGATTCAGCACAATGCAGAGGTTACTTAGGGTCTTATTCCAAAGATCCCCCAAAATTTAAAGATTAACTCAATTTCTCATTAACCTGGAGACATAATGGTTATTGTAACTAGATATTGTAATGATGATTTTAAAGAAACAGAATTTTAAGGCAACATGGGAAATAGCTGATGAGGAAAATGCCACTAATGCAGAGAACAATTTAGTGGAAGAAGCAGTTCCTCAGGTAAACCCTGACTGGTACCCTAATAGGCAAGTGGGGAATGAAACATTTGCCATATAATCTCCTGTATATCTAGAGGCATACTTAAAAAAATTTTTAGGCCAGTTAACTATAACAATATTTGAGAAGTAACTTGGAGTCTTGAGGAGGCCTTAAGAAAATATACTAATATAGATATGAACCCCCAGAGGGCCAGATAATATTTGCTAATGCTTTCATCATGCAAGCTGCTCTGATATTAAGAGAAAATTACAAAAATTGGAATCAAGAGCTGAAAATCCTATTCCTAAGCAGACAGAGGAGACTAAAAGGTTTTTCATAATTGAGATCTACGAGAGGCTAAGTAAGAGAGGAGAGGGAAGCCCAGAAGGATAAGAGAATATAGAAACAGACCAGTATTTTGCTTGCTCAGCAATCAAAGCTGATTAAGACCATTAAGTCCCCTCATACCAAACAAGAGGCTACTTATGGGGCCTGCCTGAAACTTGGGGCAAATCGATGTGCTTACTGCAAAGAAGAAAGTCACAGGAAAGGTGAGTGTGTTCCAGCCTCTTGATCAAAAAAAGACATGGGAAACACCAGACCAGGAAAACTGCTTTGACATTGAGCCCTTCAGAATAACAGTTCCCGGTAACTCATCTTGATCCTAGGGTACTAATGGAGGTGAAAGGTAAGACTATTTCATTTCTCTTGGACACAGGGGCTGCCTTATTTGTCCTCCTTTTCCATATAGGGAAGCTCTCTCCTAACTATAGCTGTAAGTCGAGGTAAAAGGAGTACCAAGCAGCAAGGACTCCATTCCTTTTTGTTTGTTAAAAATTGCCCTGCTGCCTGACTAGGGAGAGACATCCTCTACCAGCTAGGAATGCAAGTTTGCATAGATTCTAAAGAAATAAAATTAGACTCCCAACTTCCTTTTCTGGCAATAATTAGAAGTCAGCCAACTATAAAAATTAACACCGAGTCCCTCCCCTTCAGCTACATATTGGTTAGAAATAATTGATGAAGTCTATTCATTAAGACTTCAACGCCAAGATACTCCTTTAGAAAATCCTGATAAAATATGGTTCACAGATGGGAGCAACTTCATAAAAATGGGAACTAAGAAGGCTGGATAGGCTATTGTTAGCCTACACCAAACCTTAGAGGCTCAACCTCTTGTCTCCAGAAACTTTGGTCTAAGATGCTGAACAAATTGCCCTAATTAGAGCCCTTAAACTGGGAAATAGCCAAAGATTTAACATTTACACTGACTCCAAAAATGTCTCCTTTATTCAACATGCTCATGCCACAATCTGGAAAAGAAAAATGTCCATTAAAGGTTAGAAATTATAGCATCAAATGTCAAGACCTCATTCTTTGATTATTAGACACTGTTAAAGAAACCAAAAGAAATAGCTGTCATACATTGCAAGAAACATTAAAGAAAAAGCTCAGAAATCACTAAGGGAAACTCCTGGGATGACAGAGAAGCAAAAACTGCAGCTGGACAACTCGTGAGAGTAGAAGTGTACCTACAACTTCAACTTCCTGTTTTTCCCCATATTGAAGCTTAGCCTGATTACCTACCTCTTGATCATAAACTTGCAATGAGCTGTAACATAATATAAAATAAATCAGGATGGTACAACTTCAAAACAAGGCCAAATTTTGATCCAAACAGCTCAATTGTAGAAAATTCTCAAAGGGATACATCAAAGCACACACTATATTCTGGAAGTTTTGTTTAAAATGTTAAGTCTCTCATTTACAACTCTGAATCATTATCAACCATAAGGCAAGTAAAGATGTCCCCCGAGATCTTTTTTAGAAGCCCCAGGAATCATTGTCCAACACCAGGCATTCCTCTTAAGCAACACTGAAGAACATATCTGGGAGACAATTGGCAGATTGATTTTCAGGTCATGCCTCTCTGCAAGGGATACAAATCTCTTGTAGTCTTTATGCTTTTACTAGATGGGCAGAACCCTACCCAATCAAAACTGGAAAAGCTACCAAGGACTGAAAAGTTTACTAAAAAGAGTCATCCCTAGATTTGGACTATATCGAAGTCCCTCCAGAGTGACATTGGGC
The DNA here is from genome assembly GCF_021234165.1 of Pteronotus mesoamericanus. Lineage (NCBI taxonomy): Eukaryota > Metazoa > Chordata > Mammalia > Chiroptera > Mormoopidae > Pteronotus > Pteronotus mesoamericanus. Next base: position 4,150,216 of record NW_026555108.1, on the reverse strand, counting down.
CTTCTTTAATAGCTCAAATTACATAAAACCTAGCTACTTCTCTAGAAATTAAATACAAGCTCCATTCCTCTTGGCAAGCCATAATCTTTTCGAAAAAATGAATGGATGAATGAAAACCTAAAGTGAACTCTTTCTAAACTTTGTAGAGTGAAAATTTCAATGACTAGACATGTTATTTGTATCTTTAAGGCAGGTTAGGGCTGCACCAGGTCTTCTCTACAAGTTAGTCCTTTTTAAATGACATATATCATTAATCTAGGAAAATTTCAACAAGCCCTGAAAGAATGAGGAGAAAAGAATCTCCCTGTATCTTATCAGGAAAGAGCCCTCTCAAACCCAGACAACATATTTTAATAACACATTGGCAAGAAGATGGCCCTGAGGCTCACTTAAAGAAAACAGCCACATCTGTAAAAATCATTGCCAACTCTAACCTGAGCTGGTGAAGAAGTGGACTCTCTAGCCTCCATAGTCTTACAAAACTGGAGAGCCTTAGATTTACTTATGACTAGTCAGGGAGTAACCTGTGTTTACTTATAAGGAGAATGTTGTTTTCATGTCAATCAATCCTTACAAGTCTAAGAAAACATTAAAAACTTATTAGAAAAGGCTCATGGCCTTAAAAAGAAATCTCAATTCCCATGGTTTTTCTAAGGTCTCAGATCCTGGGTTATTCCACTCCTAGGGCCTCTCCTAAGCATCCTTTTGCTATTAATCTTTGGCCCTTACATTTTGCAATGTCTAGTTAAGTTCATTTCTTCTACATTACAACAATTTCAACACAAATTAGTAGTAATACAAGGACAGACCAATCATAGGAACAGAATGTCATGTATGCTCAGATAATAAAGAAAGATTTTTACTCACTTAGGCAGGCCATCATCCCTGTGCAGCAGCAAGTGGCTACAGAAGAAGTGACCTCAGTCCACTATCCCATAAAGAACTGCAAGTATAAAATCTCTCATGGGGTAAATAAAACACGTAGAATAAACTGTTCCAAAAACTGCTCCATCAAGTCAAGCCCAACTAGAACAAATTGCTCCATTGAATTAAGCAAGTTAAGCCCTCCCAGAACTATGGCAGTTATCAACAGGAACTATCCTGAGTTCTTTTAAGTTTGTTTTTCAGATCTAAAGCCAAGCCATCAACCACAGAGACCAACTCAACACCTGGTTGAGAAAGTCCCTTCCTGCTTCCCATAATAAGTGCTGGACAATCCTGTAATGCTTCTTTCACTAACCCATACCTGGACAGTAATGTTCCAAAATAGGAACAGCTTGCTAACCTACTCTATGATTGTTTAACCCTAGCACCATCCATAAAACCCTCCTAAAACCCTTTATTTGGAGTGCAGAATCTGGGACTCTGTCTCAGTGTTGGCACCATCTGTATAGCTTCAATAAATCTGCGTTTGCTTTTATCAGTGTCCCAGATCTAAATTCTTTTATATCAGGAGAGAAGAACCCATAGTCACTGGTAACACTGCTTCAAAACCACTCTAAACATGTGTCTCAACTCCCAGCCATCTGGTTTCTCTTTCCTGCCTACTCGTCCCAAAGATCTAGTATTCTGCCCCATTCTTAACATTCTCTGATTACCCTCCTATCCAAGTGCTTATTTATTTTGCCCTTTTTAAAGAAACAGTAATATGGGTATTGTTTTAAGCATTTTATAAATATCAACACACTTAATCATGAACACAACCTTATGAGGGAGGTTTAAGTATATTCATTTTATAGATGATAAAAACTTAGGCTCAGAGAAGGTTAATTAATGGACCAAAAGACCACACTACAAGTAAGTGGTAGAGCAGATTAGAAAGCGGGCAGCTGAAAAGTTCATGCTTTTAACTACTGTGCTATGCTGTCTTCACAAAGGGGACAGTCAAATGATAGTAGTCGGTTTACCAATTATCCTAAAGATTCTCTGCTTTTCATCTTAAAATGATAATAATATTAAGAGCTACAATTCTTTAAACACAACCAACATCACCAATCCTAACTTTGTCCACACGGCGCACACTTCTAACACATTTCGTGAAAGAAATTTTCAATACATTCCTTAAGAATAAAGCTTTGCCTTCTGGAGGGATGGGCAGGAACAGAACATTGCAAATCACCTAATTTCTCCTCCCCTTACCTAATCAACAAGCAGAAGCATGTGGTTTCCATTTCCAAAGACTTTTCTACTACAGGTTTGAACAGATGTATTTCTGGATCCTGTTGGCATGTGGGCTAAAATCAAGGTATCTGGATCACAATGAAGGCAATAAGAAGCATCAAACCCCTCCCCTCATATTCTGGAACTCCAGGTTTTCCCATTCTCTCCTGGGCCGGCAGGATTGCTTCTGTATCTGCCAACTGCTCCTCCAACTAAGCTGTTTCCCACCTTTACTCTCCAAGGAGCTACTTCTCTCCTCACCAGCAGGGTAGCTGTTGAATTGACTGCTGTCCTTGTCATTTGACCTTTTCCTTTTCCAAATCACTGTGGTACCTGCTAGTCCTAACCACCACCTTCCCCACACTCTATATTTGAGCTATTCAGTTACAAAAACTAGAAAAAGCAGAGTCTTAATTCTTTCCTTTCCTCTACTTCCCCATCCAATCCATCAGCAAGCCCTTCTTACTCTAATCTCAAATTATAACTCAGTCCTTCCACTTCTCTCATTCTGTTACCATTCTACGGTATTTTGCCGTGTATAATGCACTACCATGCATAACATGCAGCCATGTATTTGTGCACATTATGCACAGATTATATCCATGGCATTTAATCATCATACCCATGTTTAATGTGCATCCTTATTTTATCTGATAAATTTGGGCAAAAAGTGTGCATTATACATGGCAAAATACGGTAATTCAAGACCACGTTATCTCTGTTGGAGAAAAGCAGTTGCTTCCTAACTAGTCTCTCTGCTTCCACTCTTGACCTCCTGCCTTTCACTGTCCACTCTACAGACAGTAATCTTGTTAAAACACAAAATGATCAATAGCACTCCTTGGAATCCTCCAACAGCCTCCCATTGCACTCAAAATAAAATCGAAATTCTTACCATGCCCATAAATCCAACCCTGACTGATCTGGCCTCTGCTGACATCTCACAACACTTGTGTTTTCCCTTGGTTCCTAAGAGAAGCCAAACTCTTCATAATCTCAGGGCCTTTGAACTCACATTTTCCTTTACCTATAACACTCTTTCTTTCTCTTCTGGCTCTTTGTGTGGCTACATCCATCTCAGCTCCAAGGCTCAGTTTAAATGTTACCTCCTCAAAGAGGCCTTCTGACTATTAAGGATCCTTTCCATTATTATTATGTTTATCTCACTACCCTGTTGGTTTCCTTCTTCATATTTACGTAGCTCTTCGGTTACCCCCACCCCACCCCACCCGTAGTAGGGCCGGAAGCTCTAGGAGGAGTGTAGAGACGATGTCTCCTCATGACTCTCTCCATTGCCTATGCTAGGTTTTTAGAATATATTTTTAGAAGTGAGAAAATAGCTGCCTGTTGCCATGCATCTTGGAAGCCTCTGATAGTGGTTAAACCTGTTACTGAAGCTTGGGTCTTCCTAAGGTTGCCTCTTTACTGCTGGACAGCAAGCAAATCCCTGCCCAGCTGGAGCCACAGGAGTGCCACGTATTTCCTCTCATTCCATTTCTAGAGGCCAGGAAAATATAACCCACCTCTCTTCCCACCACCCAAAGGCTGGTGCTTCCCTTCAAATTCTTTGTCTGATGTCAAGAAGAGGGAGATGAACCCCATTTGGCATCAAAAACTTCTCTTTCCCTACCTGCATCTCCTTGCAAGAATTAAGACTGCTTGCCTCTCACTTCAAAACACTCCTGCTTCTACTCCCAGCCAAATTTCATATGCCCATGACTCCAATTTGTACCTTCTTTTCTGCTCTAAAAAAGAACATACTGGAAGTTACTGACGTTCTGTTCTGTGAGCTACAAAAATAAGCAATCAAATCATAATAAAGGTCTGAAGAAATCCATCCTTTCCCTTAATAAAATTACTACACCCAAGTCTCCAAGAAGACACAATAGAAGAAAACTTGATGTAGGAGAACAGAAGTTTGGGTTGTGAGGGGTGGCTAAACTTCAGGGCTCTGAGTTGTAATCTCTACCTAGAAACTTTCGCTAAGTTACCAACCTTAGATCTGGGTGTGATTTCAGTAATAGAGCAGGCCAGTTTCCTTAAAAGGCCTACTTCTAACATTTCCATGGCAACCTGGAACAAACATGACTTCTTGCTTTGTGTTCTCACAAAGGAGAGGCAGCTACAATACAAACCATAGAGACAGAGTAAAAGGGCGGGGGAAGGGAGACAGGAAGGAGATTGAGAATTAGAGAGAAATGAGAGAGAACACAAAAGGCATAGAGAATGAGAGAGAGAACAAAAAAGAGAGAATGCAAGCAAGACAATGAGAGGGAGGGGGAAGAAATGGGGGAAGGAGGGAAGAATAGAGGATCTTGGTTGTCTTAATTTAGCTTTTCTGACTGCATGTTTTTGAAGCACTCAATATTTTCGAATACTGATGAGATAACTCAACTCTATGAATGAGGCTTTTAGTACTTTATTTGAGGGGTCTCTTGCTCCTTAATGAGCACAGAATAGATTGCTTTGATGGACAAAGCACAGGAGAGCCAAAGTAAAAAGAATTTGAAGATCGAAGCCATGAATTTGCTTTTCCTTTGTGATGTCTCTGATTAAAGGTTAGTTAATGGAAGACAGAAGGCAGAATTGTTCACTGGCAAAATCACCAATCTCAAATAATATTAACTGCAAGAACCACTGTTTGGGTCTGTTAATGCAGTGGCTCCCAAACCTTTCCACCAAAGTTTCTTTTAGTCTCTTCCCTCCCCACAATGGGCCCCATTCCGGAAAGGTTCAATCTCTTAGACACATGTCACTTGTTAATTAATCATTCTTCAAATTTTATTAATCGAAAATATATTGTATCCTGTTATCAGTATGAGAGGATTATCATCATGAGTTGACAGAATTCCGAAGCAAAGCATAGAAACTTGAAGTTATTAGTATATGAAAGGTGCTTAAAGATCTCTATTGCTGTTCGTCAGAGCCTGGGTGAATTAAATGTGATCTAAACTATCCCACATAGTTCTCAGGTAGAAAGAAAATGTAAACAATGAAGAAATGTACTTTTCTATCAATTGAAAAATGATACAGGGAGGGGAATGCAGAAGGTAAAAGAGGGATAATAAATGGTGATTGAAGGAGACTTGACTTGGGGTGGTGAACACACAGTACAATATAGAGATGATGTATTTGAGACCTGTACACCTGAAAACTATATTTTTTTAATCAATGTCACCCCAACACATTCAATTAAAAAGTCAATTTTTAAACAATGAAAATTAATTCAGAAATCCAAAGCAGAGATCAAGAGGAGCTAGTTGCGGCATCGTTAAATATCTGGAGGAGGCAGACCTGGAGGGTGACTGCCAAATTCTACAAGAATATACCAGCTTGTGCCCTTAGGCAAGGTATTAAGTTTCAAGTTCTCTAACTGAACATGAGGATGATATCACCTACTTTAAAGCACCATTATGAGGATCAGATGAGAAGTACAGAAGGAAGGGAGGCGAAGCTACCCCGCCCTGTCCCACACCCTTATTACTCTACCCCAGCGATTTTCAACCTATTTCATCGCATGGGACACATAAACTAATTACTGAAATTCTGCAGTACATCAGAAAATGAACTTTTTGCCAAGCTGACAAAAAAAATAGGTATAATTTTGATTCATTCACAGCGGATGGCTATCGTTGTGTTGGCTGTTGTCATTTTTTTAAATTTAACAATATAAGGGAAATGAGGCAGAGATTGGAGTTCAGAGGGGCCAACGTGGTTTGAAATTGTGGGGGAGAAGACAGTAGGCAAGGGAGCTACAGAGCCTGAGAGCCAAAGAGCTACAGAGAGGCCCCTTTGAGTCTTTGGCTCATTACCAAATTTGCATATGCATGAGAAGAAGCTTTTCAAAAATGGCCATAAAACCACCTGAAAGGACTAGGTGTGGGGGAATTACTTTTAAAATAGTGGCATAAGAAGTTCAACAGATTTTCAAACCAGCTAAAGAACCTAATTAGGTGAAAAATAGTTTTAGAAAGGTCACTACCAAAACTCTCTGGAAATTGTCAAAAGTTTACAGAGCAATGAAGAAACGTCTCTTCAAGAAAATATCCTAAATTTGGGGAAGAGCAATGAGATTCTGCAGCAGGAGAAATGTGATCCATCCCTCGCCCCCACCACCAGCTCCCTGGCTCAATGCAACAGAAACTGTACTCTGACACTTGCACCCAATAATACAGGGCTCTCATCCCCTACTTCACAAAGTGTCATGTTGGGTTGAGTAAGATGCTGACATTAATGATCCCCCAACCCTGTTTCAGAAGCTTGACTTTGTGTGAACATGGCCGCAAGGTCTGCGATCCCCTTCTGCCACCTAGCTACCACAAAAGCTCTACTCTAAGCATGGCAGGCCAACAATGCTGGACCTCAAATTGCCCTAATCTCAGCTAACTTCTAAGATGAGCTTCTACACCAGGACAGGAAAACCAGGAAGTGCAGAAGCTACCACCTTCATTCACCACACCATGAATAAAGAAGGGATATAACTGAGACTGAAGAAGGCCATTGTCTCAACATCCAGCTCTGGAGGAGTGATGTAGGCTTTTTTACCAGGAGCACAGGAAGGCCATAAGGATAGAGGGCCTGTAGGAGGAGTTATGCAGATCAAATACTTGATTTGGAACAGAGTATGAGAAGTGCAAGGCTCAGAGCTCTAGAGGAAACAAGGGAGCCCTGGCCGGTGTGGCTAAATGGGTTGAGCGCTGGCCTGCAAACCTAAAGGTTGCACGATGATTCCCAGTCAAGGCACATGCCTGGGTTGCTGACTCGGTCCTCAGTAGGGGATGTGAGAGAGGCAACCGCACGCTTATGCTCCTCTCCCCCTCTTCCTCTCTATTTAAAAATAAATAAATAAAATATTTTTAACAAAATACAAGGGAGATTGTGGTGGTGAGCACTTCAAAAGAGGCCAGTTGCTCCATGACAGCAAAACCATACATCAGCTGGAAACTTCCCATAGAGAAGCAGGGAAAGATACAGCTAACAAGAGGCCTCTTGGGGTGAGAATAAATCTCAATTCTTGGTCTCAAAACTACCCCTGCAAAAGGGTCTGGATTTAATTATATCAGATGGAACAATTTATGCCCCAGCACATTTTCAAAAACAATAAAACAACCAGATGGCAACTAATGGCAGTCACAGCTGACTACAATACCAACAGAGACAGACACCTTAACAGAAAGATTAGAGAACGAGAAAGTGAAATAGGGCCTTGCAAAAACCACTGTTGTGCCAAGGTGACTAAGCACATACCAAACATTGTGCCCTGTGAAGGGACACCAGAGGCTTCACATTTTCAGGGAAATAGACTTCAATGAATTAGTACAGTCAAGCCACTAAACAAATAAACAACAAAGAAGCCCTGAAAGAGAAGGGCTGCAAGCAGTATTCATATTGCGACAATGCATCATCTAAAATGTTCGGTTTTCAACAAAAGCATTAAAAGACATGTAAAGAAACAGGGAAGTGTGACTCATACACAGGATCAAAAAACTAGGAAACAGAAACTAAGGGCCCAGACATTGGACTCAGCAAATAAAGGCTTCAAAGCAAATAGTACAAATATTTTAATCTAAATTGAGAGATATAAATTATTTTTATTAAAGAACCAAATAAGCCCTGAATTGTATGGCTCATTTGGTTGCATGTCATCCTGTGGAGCAAAGGATCACTGGTTCAATTCCCAGTCAGAGCACATGCCTGCGTTGTGGGTTCAGTCCCTGGCCAGAGTAGCAGGAGAGGCAACCGATCAGTGTTTCTCTCTCACACTGATGTTTTTCTCCCTCTCTTCCCCTCTCTCTAAAAAGAAATAAAATCTTTAAAAAATAAAAATAAAAATTCTAGAGTTGAAAAAAAATACAATTGAAGCAAAAAAAATTTCACCAGAGGGACTCAGTAATAGATTTGACAGGCAGAAGAATCAGCAGATACTGTAATCCAACCAACAGAGAGAATGACAAAAAACAGAGCCTCAGAGCAATGCAGAGCTCGATTAAATATACCAACATATGTAACAGAGCAACAGGGGAGGAAACCAAAAACAAGGGCAGAAAAATTAGAAGTAATGGCTGAAAACTTCCCAAATTTGTGAGACACACTAATCCATACATACAAGAAGTTCAATAAACTTTAAGTGAGATGTAAATGTAAGGGGATCCAAATATATTCTAAAGAAAAAAGGTAAGGAAATTCACACTCAGGTAAATCATATAAAAATGTTGAAAGACAAAGAAATAAGTTAAAATCTTGAAAGCAACAAGAGATAAAGGCCCATCAAACTTCATATGATGTGTTGTATAATTTTGCACCTGAAACCTGTATAAGTTTGTTAACCAGTGTTGCCCCGATAAACTCACTAAAAAGGAAAAAATAAAAAGACAAAGAGGCCAAAAGGCAGTAGGATTATTTTCAAAGTAATTAAAGAAAAGAAAAACCATCAACAAACATTCTTCTGTCCAGAAAAACAATCTTACAAAAATGAAGGTGAGCCCCGGCCAGTGAGGCTCAGTTAGTTGGAGCACAGTTTTGTACAAGGAAAGGTAGTAGGGTTCGATTCCAGCTCAGGGTAACCCCCAGTTGGGGCGTGTATAGGAGTCAACCAATCGATGTTTCTCTCTTTCTTCCTCTCTCCATTAAGGTTTGGGAATTGCTGGTTTGATTCCCAATCAGGGCACATGCCTGTGTTTTGGGTTCAGTCCCTGGTCGGGGTACTTACAAGAGGAAATTAATCAATGTTTCTGTTTGACACTGAAGTTTCTATCCCTCTCTTCCCCTCTCTCTAAAAATAAATAAAATCTTAAAAAAAACGTTAGCGTTGAAAAACATACAATAATTGAAGCAAAAAATGCACTAGAGGGGCTCAATAATAGAGCGTCTCATTAATAGAGGGGCTTTCTCCCTCTCTCTTTCTCCTCTTCCTCTTTCTCTGTAAAATCAATAAACATATTTTTTTAAAGGTGAAATGAAAATATTCCCAGTTAAACAAAGACTGAGATACTTTGTTGCTAGCAGACCTAATTATGAAAAATACTAAAAGAAGTTATTCAGGCTGAAAAAATGTGACCCCTGATAGTAATTTGATCCCACAACAAAAAACATTGAGCACTACTAAATGTAATTTATAGTTGTAAAAAATAGTTAAATGTATATTTTTCTCTTTAATTAACTTAATTATACAAAGCAATATGTATATTACTGAATTTTGGGGCATATAACATATAGAAATATAATAAATTTGACAATAGCTCCAGGGAGGTGGGTGAGAGCAAGCTATGCTGATACCAGATGGTAACTTGAATCTACAGGAAAAAAATTAAAAGAACCAGAATGGTAACAGGAAGGTTAATATAATACACTCTATAAATATATATCTGCTATCCTTTATTCTCTCAGCTCCTTTAAAAATATGAAGTAATAAATATAACAATGTATTGTTGGGCTTGTAACATATGTAGCTTTGATATATATAACACCTCAACACAAAAGGGCGAATAGAGAGGTATATACGGCTAAAGAGTCTGTAACCCAGAAGAATTAACTAGTAAAATTATGAACTGGATTATGATTAAGATGTATATGGTAAGCCATACAGTAACTAGGATATTAACTCAAACAAATATAGGGAAAAATCATAAAATTACAATTTTACAATAGGAAATATGTTCTTAATGCAAAAGAAAGCATCAAAGTACAAATAGAGGGGAAAAAAGACACAAAACAGACAACTAAAGTGACAGATGTAAATCCAAATACATCAATAACAACATTAATTATGAATGGTTTAAACAACCTAATGAAAAGTCAGATTGTCGCTGTATTAAAAAATAAGGTTCTGCCATATGCTGTCTAACAGACATATATTTTAGATTGAAAGATGTAAATTGGTTGAGAAGTAAAATAGAAAAAATAATGTCATACAAACAGCAACCATAAGAGATTACTAAAAAAAAATCAGTTATATTATGTAACGATGAAACGGTCAATTTGTCAGTAAGACATAAGAATTATAAGCCATGTATGTACTTACCAACAGAGCCTTAAAAAACATGAAGTACCCCTGGCGAGTGTGGCTCAGATGCTCGGAGGGTTGTCCTTTAACTGAAAACTTGCAGGTTTGATTCCCAGTCAGAGCACATACCTAGGTTGCAGGTTCAATTCCCTGTCCAGGTGCCTAGGATCCCCAGTCAGGGTGCATATGATGCCCAGTCTATGAATTTATGGGAGGCAACCAATGTTTCTCTCATATTGATGTTTCTCTTTCCCTTTCTCCCTCCCTCTTTCTAAAAACAATGAAAAAATGTCCTCACATGAGGATAAGAAAATAAATAAAAACTTGAAGCAAACCTGACAGAATCAAAGAAATACAATTCAACAATAGCTGATGACTTCAATATGCCATTTTCAATAATGATTACAACCGGTAAAAAGAGAAAACATGTAAAACACTTGAACAAAACTATTAACCAATTAGACCTAAGAGATACTGATAGAACACTCCACCCAACGAGAGCAGAATATACATTGTTTTCAAGTATACAGAGTACACCTCCTAGATTTTTGTAGACCATATGCTAAGCCATAAAACAATCCTCAATAAATTTAAAAGGACATAAGTCATACAATGTTCTCTGACTACAGTGAAATAAAATTAGAAATCAATAACAAATAAATCAGAAAATTTATATATATGGAAATTAAACAATACACTTTCAAATAAGCCACGGATCAATGAAGAAATTACAATGGAAATTACAAAATATTTTGAGATACATAAAAATGAAGCCCTTGCTGGTTTGGCTCAGTGGACTGAGCCTCTCAGTCTGTGAATCAAAGAGTCACTGGTTCGATTCCCAATCAGGACACATGCCTGGGTTGTGAGCCAGGTCCCCAGTTCCCCAAGTGGGGATACAAAGGATTGATATTTCTCCCCCTTTCTTTCTTGCTCCCTTCCCCTGTCACTAAAAATAAAAAAAATAAACAAAAAAAATGAAGACAGGACATACCAAACTTAAAGGATGCAGTATGTCAATGTTTCAGGGAAATTTTCTAGCTGTGTCACCAATAAAAAAGAAAGATTTCAAATCAAGAATCTTCCACCTTAAGACACTGAAAAACAAAATGAGCAATGTAAACACAAAGCAAGCAGATGCAAGAAAATAATAAAGATTAGAAAAAAGAGTAATGAACTCTTGAATAGAAAATAGAGAAAAATGAATAAAATTACGATTTGGTTATTTCAAAAGTTCTACAAAATTAAGAAAACTTTAGCTAGACTGAAAGAGCAAATCAGACAGAATAATCACATTAGTACAATCAGGAAAGAAATGGTGGACATTGTTACTGAACTTACAGAAATTTAAAAAATACAACGTGTATAAATTAAACATGTGATATCTATACTAAAAAAATAATAGTACATGGAAATAACAACAGACTCTGTAGAAAAAGATGAGTGAACTTAAAGGCTAAGCAACAGGAGCTGTCCCAAATGAAGTACAAAGAGAAAAATGACTAAAAATAAAAGAACAGGTCAGGTAGCTGGGCCCCCAAAAGTGATAATGATTTTTAAGAAGAAATTTACCAATTTATTAAAACTGATAAGCCTGAAAATTCAAGGTCAACAAGTCTCAACCAAGGCAAACATAAAGAGAAACACACATCCATAACCTAATTCTTTTAAACTACTGATGAAGAGAAAATGCTAAGAACCTCAAAATTGAAGGCATATTATTCGGGCATACCTTGATTTATAGCAGTTTGCTCTACTGTATTTCATGGATACTGTATTTTATATAAGACCCTCTGCCAACAAAAAGATAAAGACTCACTGAAGGCTCAGATGATGACAACCATTTTTTAGCACTAAAGTGTTTTTTAAGTTAAGGTATATACATTGTTTCTTTTTAGTCATAATGACACTGCACACTTAATAGACTACAGATTACTGTGAACATAACTTTTACATGCACTGGGAAACCAAAAAATTTGCGTGATTGGCCTTATTACAGTATCGGCCTGTTGCACAATCTGGAAGTAAAACTGCCATATCTCAAAAGTATGTCTGTATAGAGGAACAAAGGTAAAAATGATCACAGCCATCTTCGCAGAAACTGCGCTATTTTGAAGACAGTGGAGTGACATCTCTGATGTGATGAAGGAAAAATCTGTCAACCTGGAATTCTATATCCAGTGAAATTGTCTTTCAAAATTGAGCACTAAATAAAGATGTTTTCAGGCCAAACAAAAAGCTGAGAGAATTCTTTGCCAGCGGACCTACACTCTAAGAAATTTTAAATGAAGCTTGCTGGCAGATAAAAAAAAATTAATAATACCAGAAGCAAACCTGGATTTATGTAAAGGAATGAAGAGTGTCATAAATCGTAAACATAAGAGCTTTTATCATCTGAAATATCTCCTTCAAAGAGAAATGACTGTTTAAAAGAAAAATGATAATGCATTGTGGGTTTTACAATACCTACAGAAGTAAAATGTATATGTGACAACAATAGTGCCACGGATTGGATGGGTAAAATAAAAGTATATCTTTGTATGGCTCTTACACTATATGTGAAGCAGTATAATATTATTGTAAGACTGTAATAAGTGCAACTAGTGCATCACTTAAAGACATACAACTAATAAGCCAATAGTGGGGATAAAAATGAAATTGATAAAAATCAAGCAAGTAGATTGTCAAAGGGAGTTAAAACTTAAAGAAAGGGAGCTTGCACCAAGGAAGATGTTCCATACTTGTTTTCTTTTGCAGATTTTCCCCTGGGGTGGATGATCCCAGGTACAGAACTGCACAGCAGTGGCACGATTGGTGGAAATTTCAATGGAAACCCTATTGAAATGGCAGAGTAGCCATAAAAGGGACCCCTGTGAGCCAAAGAGTGAGGGGAATAATTCTGTTGGGTTTTTGTTGTTTTATCTGACAGCTCTTGACCTAGTCACAGAGTTGTTTGGCAGTGATGGCTCTGTGAGCACTAAAAATCCAAAGCATACATTTTGTCTTTCTGGCCAGAGAATGAAACAAGGCACCCATGGATGGCCTCAAGAGTGGGCTCCTGAAGGGTATTCTATACAGAAAAGAACTGGAGAAATGGATCCCCTAATTCTGTGAATGAATCTACACAAGTCTTGTGCTCATCCCAGTAAGCTGTGCCTGTGTGGGGTAGACCGAAAGGATCATATCAAAAGCTTTGAAGAAATAACTAAGATTTAAACTACCACTCAGCCCTGTCTGGTGTGGCTCAGTGGATAGAGCACCAGCCTGCAAACCAAAGGGTTGTTGGTTCCATTCCCAAACAGGGTTTCAGCCCAGGTCCCCCAGTAGGGGATGAGCGAGAGGCAACCACACATTGATGCTTCTCTACCTCTCTTTCTCCCTCCCTTCCTCTGTCTAAAAATAAAAATAAATTAAAAACTTAAAAAAGGAATTAATAGCCCTGGCTGGTGTGGCTCAGGGGATTGTGTACTGGCCTGTGAACCAAAGGGTTGCTAGTTCGATTCCCAGTCAAGGCACATGTCTGGGTTGCAGGCCAGGTCCCCAGTAGGGGGCGCGCAAGATGCAACCACACATTGCTGTTTCTCTCCCTCTCTTCCCCTCTCTAAAAATAAATAAAATATAGTAAAAAAAAGAATTAATAAACTACCACCCAGCACTCAAGCACCTAAGTAGTGCTTGACCAGAACAGAACTATGACAGTAACTAATGACTTGGAAAACTGAACTGAAATTAGAAGCCCCATCCACAGGAGGCAGAAGAGAACTTTTGGTGTGAACCTTAGTTTTCAATGTCTCCTAAAAAACGAACTAGAGGATTATGATGTGACCCATAGTTTATAAATCTCACAATGCCCCGGATTCAACCCACAATTACCCAACATATAAAGAGCCATGAAAATGTGAGCGATTCCCAAGAGAAAAGTCCATAAATATGACCCAGGTATTAGGATTATCAAAGACTTGAAAGCAGCTTATTACAAAGAGATCCAAATATGACTTCCCAATGATTTCTAGCCTCCTGGTAGTCACAGCTTTGTGTAATCCTCTCCCCTTGAGTGCAGGATCTGCGACTTGCTTCATACCTATAGGATAGGGCATGGTGATAAGATTTCACCTCAGTGATTATGTTATATAAAACTTTGTCTTAGGAGACCACAGAGTCTAGAGATTCTTTTCTGGCCTAGAAGAGGCAAGCTGCTATGAAGTGAGCTGTCTATGGAGAGAAGACAATGTGGGAGGAATCTGCAGGCTTCAACAAACGGAACTCTGCCAATAATTGAGGAAGCTTGGAAGAGGACCCAGATCGATCTCTAGGTGGAGATGTAGCTCAGGTGATGCATGTGATTACAGCCTGTGAGACCCTGAGCAGTGAGGCCATGCCCAGACTCCTCACCCACAGAAACTGGGAGATAATAAATGTGTGGTGTTTTAAGCTGGGAAGTGTGTGGAAATTTGTTAAGCAGTAATAGAAAACTAAATACACAGCTAGTGAAATTATGCCTCGTGCAGTTAGGGTAAACACACTTTAAAGAAATGGAACGATAGTAGTTTCAGCAGCTTGAAACCATATGAACACAAAATGTAACTTGTTGAATGTAATACAATAAAAACCTCAGATTTTTTCTTTTTTAATGAGTGTCGGGGCTCAATATTACAATGCAAATGACAGCACAACCACTGAGATTTGAGATAGATTAACAGAAATTATCCAGTAAGAATAATAAAGATAAAAAAATGTTTGAAAAATGGCAACATCAAAACTTCTAACATTCATGGTATTGGAATGCCAGAAGAGAAAAACATGGGTATAGAAAATGTATTTGCAGAGATAATAATTGAGAATTTCTTAAACTTGGTAAAAGAAATGTCTACAAGATTCAAAAAGGTCAGCTAACATCAAACATGATAAATGCAAAAAAAACCCCAAAACACAAAACCCCTCTCCAAAAACCCATGCTCAGGCACATCAAAACCAAAGTACTAAAAACCAAACCAGGTTTTTAAAATTACTCATGACATATATGAAAAATAAAATTAAAAAACACATGGGGTTCAGAAGACAGTAGGAAAGCATATTCAAAGCGCTGAAAAAACAGAACTCTAAACAAGACTTCTATATACAGTGAAATAATCTTCAGAAATATAGGCAAAATAAACACATTTTCAGGTGAAGGAAAACTAAGAATTCATACCACATTATCTGCTTTCAAGGAAATTCCTCTCAGGAAGGGAAATAGTATCACACGGAAACTTAGATGTTCAAAAATGATGAAAGAGCAGAAACAGTAAATATCTGGTTAATATGAAAAGTTATACACAATTTCTTTAATATCTGTATGAACATCGGAAACAAGACTCATATGGAATTTTCACCGTATGCAAATGTAATACATGCAACAATGGCAGAGCTAAGTGGAGCGGCATAAACAGGCCCACAGTTGTAAGGTATCTCCATTTTACTTAAAGTGGTAGAGTATTAACTCAAAGTAGAAGGTACAAAAGAGTGAGTTGTCATCCATAAAGCAAGCACTACAATGCAAATATCAGATAAATTAAAATGGACTATTAAAAACATTCTAATATTTAAAAAAATGGGAAACAAAGGAACAAAACTATTATGTATACATGCAAATGTCTCTAATATGCAAAACAAACAGAAAATAGGTAACAAAGGATACAATCAGAAAACAAATAATAAAATCCAGCCATACTAGTAATTACATTGAATCTAAATTGTCTAAATACACCTAATCAAAAACAGAGATTGTCAAACTGGTTAAAAAAATTACGTGTTGTCACTATGTAAACTGTGTATAATTCAAACAAAGCTGAAGTAGCTATATTAAAGTAAGACAAGATATGCTAAATAAAAAAAATATTTCCAGGGATAAATAGGGACATTATACAGTGATAAAAGAATCCCCTTTCTTTGGCCTGGCTGGTATGGTTCAGTTGGTTGGAGCATTGGCCAGTGCACCGAAGGGCTGAGGGTTCAATTCCAGGTCAGGGCACATGGCTGGGTTGTAGGTTCAGTCCTCAGTTGGGGCACTTGCGGGGGGCAACCACCAATTGATGTTTCTCTCACACTGATGTTTCTCTCTCTCTCTCTCATTAATATATATATATATTTAAAATTTTTTAAAACTACTCAGCAAGACATCATAACAATCACGAATACATATGCAGCTAATAATAACAGAGCTTCAGAGTACATGAAGGAAAAGGTGATAAAACTGAAGTGGACAAATAGCAAAATCAATGATTACTATGGAAATTTTAACACTCCTTTTCTCAGCAATCAATAAAACAAGTAGACAGAAAATCAGTAAGGATACAGAACTGCACAACTCTGTTAATCAACTTTACCTAACTGACATTTATAAAACACTCCATCCAGCAAGAGTCGAGCACATAGTTTTCACAAGTGCACAAGGAATATTCACCCAGTTAAAGAATATTCTGGTTCATAAAGCAAACCTCAAAAAGTCTTTCTTAATAGTGTGGTTTTAAAAAAAGCGCAAAACATAAAAATTTACCATCTTAAGCATTTTTTAAGATTGAACTTTTTTATTACACCAATATTCACAAAGTGACCACAAAGGAAGTAAAGGAAGTGCATAGTTCAATAGTGTTGAGTATATTCACATTGTGCAACAGATGTCCAGGAGTTGTTCATCTTGCAAATTGGAAACTATTCCCATCAAACAACTCTCCTTTTCCCTCTCCTCCCCATCCCTGATAATAGCTCTTCTATTCTGTTTCTATAAATACGACTACTTTAGATACATCCTCTGTGGAATAATACGGTATTTGTCCTTTTATGAGAGGCTTATTTCTCTTAACATAATGTCCTCAAGATCCATCCATGTTGTAGCATGTGACGGCAGGATTTCTTTCATATTGTTTAAGACTTGACACATTAACTAAATGGATTTGTAGAACATTACATGCTCCAGATTCAAAATGTATTTGAGCAAGGGGCCCAGATCAGTGAAATGAAATGCAAAATAATGAGCCCTGGCTGGTGTGGTTCAGTGGATTGAGCGCTGGCTGGCCTGCTAAGGGAAAGGTTGCCAGTTAAATTACCACTCAGGGCACATGCCTAGGTTGGGGGCTGAGTCCCCAGGTTGGGGGCCTGTGAAAGACAATCCATTGATGTATCACTTGCATATTGATGTTTCACTCACTTTTTCCCCTCCCTTCCCTGCTCTCTAAAAATAAATATTTTTTTAAAATTCATATTAATTAATGTAACTGACTACCATTTACATTTGAATAATACTACGTATACCATTATTGACCAAAGACAGGAACTACTTTTACTGGACGCTTACTCTGTAACCAGGTTCTATGTTAATAATTATATATACTTCGTTTTCCTTAAAATCCCTGCCCCTTCTATAAAATAGGTATTCAATGATTAGGAACGCTATTTCAAACATGGGAACCAAAACTTAGAGAGTAAAATCTTCAATGTCACATTGATGGTAAATACCCGTGCTGAGATTCCAATCTGCCTGATCTGCTTCCAAGCCTAATTTTTGCATGATAACACTGCTCAGAAAAATCAGCTGAACCAGTAAATACGGCATGGTGAAATCCTCAGGTAACTTCAGCTCTGAAACGTTGAGTTTACCATCATCTTAATGCAAGTACGGGGGCTGCAGAAGTAACCCAATGTTCAGTGCCATGAGGTTTTCCTTGCTTTTTAAGACTGAATAATATTCCATGCTACATATTTACCACATTTTGTTTATCCATTCATCCACTGATGGATATTTGAGCTGTTTCCACCTCTTGGCTATTATAAATAATGCTGCTATAAACATGGGTATGCAAATATCTCTTAGAGATCCTGCTTTCAATTCTTTTGGCTATATATCTGGAAGTGCTGAAATACAGTTGTACATTTAATTTTTGAGGAAACTCCATACGGTTTTCCATAATGGTCGCATTGCTTTAGCTTTACAATACCAGTGACAATGCACAAATGTCCCAATTTCTCCCATCTTCACCAATATTTACTGTTTTTTTGACAGTGGCCATCTGAATAGGTGTAACAAAAGGTTTTCATAAATTGAAATCATACAAAATATTTTCATTAACTATAATGGAAATATCTAGAAATAACAAAGATATGTAAAAAACAAAATCCCCCATATATCTGGAAATTAAACAACAAACATCTAAATAAGCCATGAATCAAAAGAGAATTCTCAAGGGAAGTTAAACATATTTTGAACTTAATGAAGATGAAATTTCAACAGATTAAAATTTCTTATTTGTACCTACAACACTGGCGACAAGGAAAATAACAGTTACATTCTTATATTAGAAGAGGAAAAAAACCCCAAAATTTGTAACCTAAGTTCCGCATTAAAACACTAAAGAAAGCAATGAAATAAACCCAAAGCAAGGAGAAGAAAGGATATAGTAACAGTAGAAATCAATGAAATTGTCTGTTACATTTCTTTTTCTAATCAACCCTAAATCTGGTTCTTTAAAAAGATCGACAATATTTGATACACCTATAGCCAGACCAACCAAGAAAACAAGAGAACACATAAATAAACAATTTTAGACAAAAAAAGGGGCATCACTTGACCCCAAAAACATCAAAAAAAAAGATAATGAGGGAAAATGACAAATGATATTAGTCCCATAAATTGGACAACTTAGAGAAAAATGGAACAATTCCATGAAAAATAGAAACTTTTTAAATTTTTTTATTTGTTGCAGGTATACAGCCTAATGGTTAGACAATTATAAAATCTGCTTTGATTCCATGGATAATTCTAGTACCCACCTGGCACCATAAATAGTTATTCCAATATTACTGCCCACATTTCCCTATGCTGTACCTTATATCCGGAGACTATTTTGTACCTTCTCACTCCCTTTACCTATTTACTCATCCCCTCTACCCCCTCCCATCTGGAAATCCTCAGTTTGTTCACTGTATCTAGGAGACTGTTAAAAATAGACACTATTAAAGCTCACCGAATTAAGAAATGGATAATCCAAAAAGCTGCACATATAGTTAAAAAACTGATTTGCTACTAAAAACCTTCCAGTAAGAAATACTTCAAGCCCTGATGGCTTCACAGGTAAAATCTACCAAACAATTAAGGAAGACACAATACGAATTTCACACAAACTTTCAGGAAACACAGAGAAGGGAGAACTTCTCAACTTATTTTATATGAGGCTAGTACTATGCTGGTACCAAAGCCAAACAAAAACATTACAAAGAAGAAGGAAGGAAGGAGGGAAGGAAAGAGGGGAGGAAGGAAGGAAGGAACTATAGATCAATATCTCTCATAAACACAGATATAAAAATCTCCAATGAAATATTCAAAAGTTAATCAACATAATTCAACAGAAGGAAAAGCAAATGATCATCTCAATAGGTACCCCCCAAAACATTTCACATCTATTCTAGATTTAAAAAAACAAAAACCTTTAAGCAAACTAGGAACAGACAAAAAAAAAAAACCCCTCTTCAGTCTGCCAAAGATCATGTATAAAACATCTAGAGCTAACCAGCCCTGCCTTGTGTTGCTCAGTGGATTGAGTGCTGGTCTGCCAACCAAGAAGTTGCAGATTCAATTCTGGGTCTAGGGTGCAGGCCAAGGTTGCTGGTAGGGTACCAGGTGCGGGCGGGGGCATGACCCGGTGGGGGGCAACCACACATTGATGTTTCTCTCCCTGTCTTTCTCCCTCCCTTCCCCTCTCTAGAAATAAATAAAATCTTTAATAAAAAAATAAAGAGCTAACCAGATAATCGTGAAAGATTTAGTATTTCCTAAAGCCAAGAACAAAACAAGTATCTGCATTCTCACCACACCCATTCAACAGCTATAGCAGTGCTCAGGGGAAATTTCTAGCATTAAGTGCTTGTATTAGCGAAGGAAAAGGTCTCCATTCAATAATCTAAGCATTCAACCTAATAAAGCTACAAAACAGCTAAGTAAGCTCAAAATAAGCAAAATGAAATATGTAATATTATACAGACAAAAATCGATCATGTTTTGGTAATAGAAAAAATACAGTAAGTAATAAAATTTTTAAAAATTAAAAAAAATCAATGATGTTTTAATTGAGAAAACATGATGAAATTGAAAGCTGACTCTTTGAAAATATAAATACAATTGATAAATCACTAGCTATACAAACCAGGAAAAAAGGGAACTAACACAAATTACTAATATCTGGAATAAAAGTGGGGTTAACACAATACACCATGCAGACTTTAAAAAGGCAAAAAGGAGATAACTATGAAAAGCTATACACCCATAAATTCAATACTTAGTTGAAACAGACCAATTCTCTGATGCAAAAAACCAAGACTCATTCAAGAAGATACAACCTAAACAGTTCTATACATACTAAGTAAATTGAATTTACAATTATAAACTTTCCAACAAAGTAAACTCCAGGCTTACATGGTTTCACTAGAGAATGCAATCAAATATTTAAAAAAGAAATAAAGCGTGGCCCTAACTGGGCAGCTCAGCTGATTGAGAGTATCTTCCAAATATACCAAGGTTGCAGGTTTGATCTCCAGTTATGGCATATCCAAGAAACAACCAGTAAATGAATGCATCAATGAGTGGAACAAATCTCTCTCCAATCAATAAATTAAACAAATTTTTAAAGAAATAAATGATAATAAAACTGACATATTTGAAGTGAACAATTTTATAAGTTTCACATATATGATTGTCTTTCCAGGATAAAAGTAGAAAACTGATGTCTGGAAGTTAACCCATATTCTGTAGCACTACCTTACATAAAGCAATGAACAGGTAGGGGAACTGTCATAAACATGTTTCACTGTGGTCCACTGATTGTAAGTTACAAAATAAAGGTCCCTTTATTTACTAAGGTACTCATAGCTCTGGGCAATTTCCCTTTTCAATGTCACATACTTTTTTAGCATCCATTGGGCACGCAAGACTGAACTAAGGAACTTACAGTCTAGCTGCAGAAGTAAAACTTGCAATGTTAACAGAGGCCCCAGAGAAGTAAGGCTTGAGGGTTTGAAGACAGAATACGATACAAAATGCAAGAAAATTGGCTACTTTTTACTTTCATTTACAACTTAGTAGTAACACAATACACTAGCTCTCCCCCAGAGCTCATGAGCTCATTCTTATAGTGTTGTCTTGGTAAGTGACAGGGTCTCTGTCTGGAAAGCCCGTTCCCCCTCTTGCTTGGAAAACCCTTGTCAAGACTCACCTCCCTCCAGGATGGATTAACTGAGTGATTAGTTCGTTTGCTCGTTTAGCAATATTTATCAGCCCTGGCCGGGGTGGTTCAGTGGGTTGAGCGCAGGCATGCAAACCAAAGGGTTGCTGGTTCAGTTCCCTGTCAAGGTTGTGGGTTTGGTCCCCAGTTGGGGCGCACAGAAAAGGCAAGGGATCAATATTTCTCTCTCACATCAATGTATCTCTCCCTCTCTTTCTCCTTCCCTTCCACTTTCTCCAAAAAAAAAATAAACAAAGTCTTTTTAAAAGAGAGAAATATTCAAGCACCTAATACATCGAAATACTATGGATACAGCAATAAACAAACAAAATTCCAATCCTGTAAGAATATTGTCACTCAAGGGGAGTACACAAAATAAACAAATAAATGAAAGCTATGTCAAGTAGTGAATAAATGATGTGAAGAAAAATGAAGCAGAAGATGTCAAACAAAGACAGTACCCAGAAGGGTTTTTTTGTGGTCTGGGAAGGGTAGCTGTGACTTGAAGAAAGACCCCAAAGAAGTGAGGGAGCAAACCAGATGGCGCTGATCTGTGGTAGCAAGAAAGAGACAATCAGAAAATGCAAAGGTCCCCTGGCATGCTCAGCATGTTTACCTGGTACTAAGAGTAATGAGTGAAGTGGTAGAAAATGTGGTCAAGGAGGTAACTCTGTGAATGCCATATATTTTTTAAACTTTTTGTTTATTTATTTTTAGAGAGAGGGTAAAGGAGGCAGAGAGGGAGAAACATCACTGTGTGGTTGCCTTTCGTGCGCCCCCTACTGGGGACATGGCCCTCAACCCAAGCATGTGCCCTACACTGGGAATCGAACTGGAGACCCTTTGATTTGCAGGCCCGTGCTTAATCCTCTGAGCTACACTAGCCAGGGCTATTTATTTTTTTAATAAATATTTTATTGTTGTTCTATTATGATTGTCCCAATTTTTCCCTCTTTGCTCTCCTCCACCCAGCTTCACTTCAAGCCCCACAATGACCTATGCTTTAAAAGGACCATTATGGCTGCCGTGTGGAGATTAGAATGAAATAGGGGACAATGGTAAAGCAGAGACACTTAAGAGGCTATTGAAATAATCTAGTTCAGAGATAATGGTGGTTTCTATCAAAGCAGTAGCAGTGGAGAGGATGTGAAGCAGTTTGGATATATTTAGAATGTTCAGCTGATAGAATTGCTAAGGGATTGTCTGTGAGGTATGAGAGAAAGGGAAGAACTAGCGTATAATTGCTCGAACAATGTTCTTTTGTAGGCAAGAGATGGAACCTAGCACACAGGTGAAGAGGCTGGGTTTAGATAAAGACATAGACAGTTTATAGTAACAGGAGAGGAAAAAAGAGAGAATAGGCACAGGCACAAGTAGATAGTAGGTATGGGAGTAGAAACTTTGAGGTTCAGAACGGAATACTTTCTCTTCTCCAAACCCTAAGTACCTCCACATCAATTTCCACCCAGCTAGATTCATTCTCCTTACTTGACATACAGTCATCTATGCTCTGAGTTCTCCCTGGCGCTCACATTAATCCCTCACCCAACAGGGGAAATTCTTTAACATGCAGTTCACCAGGAAGAGAATAACATTGTAGATACAAAGCATCTATTTACTTAAGAGGAGAAACCTCTATACCAAGGGGTATAGATGTGTTCTATCTCCTGCCTGTCATACCTCTCGAATCCAGGATCTTCTCTCCCTTCACACTGCCAATGCCCTAGTTCGCGCCTTCAACATTTCTCACTTAGGCTATTGCACCAGCCTAACTCATCTGCCTGCCTTTCCTCTCACCTGTCTCCAGTCCATCCTCCATACCACTGCCAATAGTGAGTGCATGCAGCTCCTCTGCTTAAAGTCCTTCATTATTGCCCCCTCTTCTTTCCTTTCTCAACTTAAGGACCTGCTAACTTTTCCAGCTGAATCTGTCACTCCATCCCCTTCTCTTTTCTCACAACCTACACTCCTAGCCACACCACATCATTTCATCCCCGAATATGTCAAATCCTTCAGTCCCCAATTTCTCTGCCTGAAATGCACATCTACCCTTTCTCCATAAAATATTTTTTTTTATTAGACACTTAGCTCAAAAGTCAGCTTCTCCGTAGCACCACAGCCAGATATAGAATCTCTTGTGTGCTCACATGCCTTCACCATACCCACTCATTTTACTGCATCAAAACTACAGCATCGGGCACAAATAATGCCCCTTTTTTATTACAAAAGCTTTTATTACAAAATCAGAGGCATGTGATTCTGTAACATAACAATATCACATTCAAGCAGAGCATATGGCATTTTAGGTGAAATGTTCAAATTGCTGTCCAACTTGTGCCATCTTTGCAAGACATTCATGTACCCTACCAACCACATTCAAGCAGGCGCTATCTAACTTCCCCGCTAGCTCTATTACTCATGGTTTCTCAGAGAAGCATTCAGCGCAGTGCGGGGCACACAGTCTATAGACAAATGTTCATTAAATGAGTTGATGCATAGGAGTGACGGGATTAAAAACAGCAACACAAAAAAATTTATGTAAGTTGTTAGGTGAAATACAAATAAAAATTTGTTAACACACCCAAACAAGCTATATTTCTATGAACTATTTTACAAATAGGAAAAAGTTAAACAGGAAATCTAAATATTCTTAAGGAAGCAGATTTAACTTTTGACGAGATGGCAAAATGAGACCTGACCAGATAATGCACAGTACAGCAAATACCACTCTTTTTACATCAAGTATATATAGCAACAGATAGAATAGGCTTTTAGTTTAAAGTGCCTTGAAGACTGACGTTGATTCTCAAAGATGAATATGTCGATTTCTGCTCCTAGTAGTAGATATATCTCAAGTTACTACAGGGACTGGCACAAATAATGTCCCCCCTTTTTTGTTACAAAATCTTTTATTACAAAATCATAGGCATGTAATTTTTAACATAACAATATCACATGCAAGCACAACATATGATATTTTGGGTGACTGTTCAAATTAAAACTATAAATTATTACACCCATACTATTACCCTACCAACCACACTCACGCAGGCTTTACTTCTGTCAGACTCTGTCTATATTCTATACACTAAAGAACAAATGTTGTAACATGCGTGGATCTGTAATTTACAAGTCACTTTCACATGTATTATCTCATTTGTTTGCCAGAACAATCCTGTCAGGTAGATGTTATATCCTTTTTTTAGGCATGAGGAAATGTGCATCAGGGAATTGGTAATCAAGGATCACATAGTCAGTAATAAATTAAGAGACAGAGCTGGGGTTCTAACCCAGGTTGGTTAGACTATACATGTATTTTTCACTATAGAGGCTGAGTTGTTGTTTTCATGGCTTCTCAACAAGTACACTAAAGTGAAGCCAATAAATTGTTAGCATTTTTGGGGGGTATTTCCCATCTTTTACTTTCCTCTTGGTCCTTTAGTCTGAATAGAATATTTTCTATTGGCCTATCTTCCACTTAATCAGTCTCCTCTTGATCTTTATCTAATTTGCTATTCAACTCAACTATGACATTCTTTAAAAAAATTTTATTTATTTTTAAAGAGAGGGGAAGGGAGAAAGAGAGGAACAGAAACATCGATGAGCAAGAGAAACATGGATCAGTTGTCTCTCACAGGCCCCCAACGGGGCAAGTGTCCCAACCAGGACCAAACCTGCAACCCCTCAGTTCACAGGCCAATACCCGATCCACTGAGCCACACCAGCCAGGGCTCAACTATCAAATTTTAAATTTTAGTTTTTATAATGTTCAGTTCCAGAATGTCCTTTTTTTCATGTAGAATCTAGTTCTCTGCTGAAACTTTCCACCTTGGCAAGCATTATGTATATGATAATCAGTTAATCTGAGTCTCTTAACTCTAATATCTCAAGCACATGTTAAGTCCCTCCTATTGCCTGTTTTTCTTATAGTTCTATGATCTAGTTGTATTGGTTGAATTGTGCCCTCCCAGGAATTTATATGTTGAAGTCCTAACCCCTATTATCTCAGAATATGATGTTTGGAAATAGGGTCTTTCCAGAAGTAATGAAGTTAAAGTGAGTTAATTAGGGTGGGCTCTAATCCAATATAACTTTTATCCTTATAAAAGTGGGGGAGGAGGTTTGGACAAAGATACACAGAGGGAGACAATGAGAAGAGACAAGGTAAACATGGCCAGCTACAAGCCAAGGAAGACTCAGAACAGATCCTTCTCTTACAGCATTCGGAAGGAAACAAACCCTGCCAATACCTTGATTGTTGACTTTTCGTGTTCAAAACCATGAGACAATAGATGTTTGTTGTTTAAGCTGTACAGTCTTTGGTAATTACTTATGTTAGCCCTAGCAAACTCATACTGGTAAGCCTAGTAATTTTTGATTAAATGCCAGACATTGCATATTAAAAAGTTAGAGTAACTCTGGACGATATTATCTTCCTTCAAAGAAGATTCACTTTTACTTCTGCCAGGTGCTGAAGGACAGATCACCTTAATTCTACCTGAGATTGAGCTGATTCAAAGCTGTGTTTCGGCCTTTGTGAGGAATGGTATTTTTCCAGTTCATCGTTAGTCTCAGGGTTTGCCCCTTTGAGGATCCCAACTGAAAACCCGGGGTAATTAGCAGGGTCCCTCCTGTTTGGCAGGCTCTAAACTCCAATTTCTGTCTCTCTAGAATTGTGAAATTGCAGAAAGCTATGCTTAGCTACTCAGATTTGTATCTGCCATGTTCTACTTAGCTTCTCTACTTCTCTGACCTATACAACTTACAAATTGGCCAATCATAAAAGGGGGAAAACAGCATAAAATATTACACTAAATTCATTGTATTTTCCTTTGTTCTAGCATCTTGGGCCCTGAAGTTCTGATTATAAATGGTATCCCTGAACTCTAACTTTTGTCTCTATGGTCCTGTCAGAATGCTGAAACATCTGGTCAATTTGTCCCTTCGTTAGGACTTTGAGTTTGGCCTCTCAGTCCCTACTTACATTGGCTAAATGTAAGTAAATGTAAAAGTAAAGTCCCTACTTACATTGGCTAATGCCTTGAAAGGAAATGGAGCACAGAATGTCAGGCTTATGGAAATGGAATCACTACATGACTTCAATACATGTCTTCCTCTCTGGGATTTTGACTCCTAGTTGTTTCGGTATCTCTCTAGTGCTTTCAAACCACTATTTTGCAATTTTTCCTTTTTAAAAATGTTTATTTACTGATGAGAGAGAGAGAGAGAGAGAGACAGAAAAGTTGATTAGTTGTTCCACTTATTGATGCATTCATTGGTTGATTCTTATATGTGCACTGACCAGGAAGCAAACCTGCAACCTTGGCATATTGGGTCGATGCTCCAAAGAAGGGAGCTATCCAGCCAGGGCCAAGTATTTTGTAATTTTATCAATTTTACCCAGCTTTTTTAGTTCTTCTTGAGAGATAGTCGATCTAATACAAGTCGACATGTCAAACCCACAAGCAGAAGTCCGTACAGCCATGGTTTCTAATACTATTTACATCTCTCTCCTTGATCCATTGGTTCGTTCGTTCATTCATTCATTCATTCTAGCACATATTGAGCACATCGCATGTGTTAGTAACTCTATAGGACTCTGAGAAAACAAAAAAGTTCCCATCTTTAAGAAACTTAAAGTGGAATTGTTGGTGATAAGGCCACAAACACAAATGGTGAATATACAAGCCTGAAGTATTTAAAACTACAGATGTGTAGAAGATGCAATATGGAAGATATGAAGTAATCCTCTTTGTCTGGTGAAGGGTCAAAGGGCAGAACACATTTGAGGTATGTCAACAGGAGTATGACAGATGAATAAGAAGTTGGAGAGATAATAAAAAGCACTTCAAGAGGAGATACCATTATGTGAGTAAAAGTATGGCAGCAAGCCATAGTTCTATAACGGAAAACTATCATTAGTTTGGTGCTGGTGGAGCTAGATGAGTAATAGGGTGTGGTAGCACCTAAAGAGGAAAATACAAAGTTTTGATTGTGCAGGGCTCTGTCTTTGTCCTAAAAGTTACTGATCACGTAATTTATGGATAGTGGCATTCTCAGGTGTAGAAGTCAACCACATGTCCAGTCACACTGATGGAGAATTTAACAACAGAAATTTAAGACTTCTACAGACAATGGCTGAGAAATTCAAAGGCAACATCATCATGCTTAAGAAGTAAGGTGGTAGGATTACAAAGTAATGATGTCCAATCTTTGAGTCACCAGACTAGTTTATAGGGAAAAGAAATGAAACTTCTAAAACTCTGTAGTAGATATTGTGTGGTCAAGAAGTAAAATGATCTGAATTGCATTTCTTAAGTTGAAGGTTCAGCTACAGATTTATAAAGTTTAACCAGCAGAAAGAAAAAAAAGTTCTAATTTTCAGAAGCTATTTGTCTACTTTTGCCCTGAAAGACACAGACAGCAAAGAGCAATGTATTAAATGCCAACTGACTAGTGAGACTGAGTATCCCGGAAGTTCGATAGGGTTTCTCTTCTTTTGTGGATTTAAAATCTAAAATGCCAGACAACACATAACTATCCCACAAAGATACAAAAAAGCAGTATAAAACCCCTCAACATCTACATAAACTGACAAGACGGGTTTACATAATCTATGCCGCAGGGAGCTGTCACTTCAGCGACATGAGGCCAGTAGAGTTGAATGAAGATGAGATTTCTAGCTCTCTCAGGCTGCCAGAAGAGAAAGGGTTTTGGCAGACAAGAGACAGGACATTATTCTAGACACATGGTACAATATGGAAACAGTCTAAATGAAAGGATCCTGCACAAAGAAGCCAGAACACGTCTCTTTAAGAAAAGCAAAGTCACGGATTAGGCGAAGGGAAGAGCCAAGGAAAGAGCAGTGGGCTCTGAAAAGCCCAGAGAGGGGTCATCCGTAGTTCAGGTCCAAGGGCTCAGTTCCTTCAATCTTTATTAGTGCTGGCAAGTTACAATTCTGTAATTGAACAAACAGCATCCCTAACCACCACAAATCAATCCTTTATTCCCACAAAGCACTCAAGACCATTCTACAAGCGTATGTAAACAAACCACATCTAGGAATTAATTCACCACTGAAACATCATTGAGAAAGCACAGTGCCTACCTAGCCACCACACACCACCATAATACCAATAAGGAAAACACTAGACCTTGTACCATTTCAATTAGATTCCTGACACGAGAATCTAAATTACCCGAGTTTGAAATTGTTCATAACACCAGTGCTGGACCCCCAAAACAATCTACATACAACGTCCAAAGGTTAGAGTTAGCAAGACCTTAGTTCCAAACATCTCTAAAAGAATAACAACAATTTGGATTCTTCTTCTCCCCAGAGGAGGAGGTGGGGAGCATAAAAAAAAAAAATAGGTGGAGGAAAGCAGGAAAGGTTGAATCCCTGAAGAAAATTCACATCCTTAAGATTACATAACACTGCCCAGAACTAACTGAACGACAGCAGAAAAATTTCAAACACATTCCAACATGCCTCTAATTAAGATAGTTTTGGGAGGTTCCAGAATTATAGGTATCAAACATGAAACCTAAAGAATTCACCAAGATTAAAAAGATTACCAACTTTAACTCTGAAGAAAAACACACTGGAAGAAACAGATTAGTTTGAATACACGCACAATGATGTTGATTTACCCGCTTTCATGCAATTGTAGATACAGTGGTTAGTGATAAACATTGAATGACAATAGGCTGGGCACTGTACAAAGAGTTACATTAGATAGGATTTTTGTTCAGTGAGTTCAAATCCAGTATCTTATATACTTCATTTTTTACCAGAGAACTGTTGATGTACTATAGCCATGAACTTATTTTACAACATAGCAAGAAATACAGGTAGGACATATGATAATGTGAAATGTCTAACAAGCAAGAAATTTTGTAGCGTGTAGAAGCAAGCCAGAGTACCCACATGAGGTATGTATTTTGAAATATTTATGGAGGGTTAAGCAGAAAGGCTAATTTAACACCTACACATCAATTGCATGGAGACAGAGCTGTGAAATATTTGCATTTACTACTCAGTGAGAGGACCATCAGCGGCACTGGCATAAGAATGCCAGACGCAATTAAATTACATGAAATTTCACAATTTCAAAGATATGCAATCGCCTTCCCTGAGAACTTTAATTTACATAGGCTGACTGGGAGGCTCTCAAAAATAAAATCCTGACTATAAAATTACAATAAAGGAGAAAAGGATAGGTATCGAGAGATAGCTGTAAAGTTCTCTATAATATATTTTTAAAATGTATAATAATAACATGAGTATTTATTGAGCAGTTAGTTGTGTAAGAAACTGTGCTACAGGCTTAGTGTTCATTACCTCATTTAATCCCCATGACAATCCTATGAAGTTGGTGCTATTAGTGGTAGTAATGCTATTTCCATTTTATGGGATTGATCGTTTAACCACTGAGCTCCTGTTTCCTCAGCCAGAGGTTGAATAACCAATCCTAAATCACACATCTAGAAAGAGATAGAGGTGAGAATCAAACCTAAGTCTGTCTGACTCTCGAGTTGGTATGCATCGCTCTACTGATGTCACAAAGGAGATGTAACCAATGATAATAACTGCACAGTGACATGCATCTGCAAAACACTAAAACACCCAAGGTTCACAATGACCTGAGCCTTAGAGAGACATATATTCTGAGGATAACAAAACGGGATTTCAAACTGCCATCAGCAATAACAAGAAATATATTGTTAGGAGACAAAGAGAAAGAAAAACTACCCCAATTCCTATTTTATTTTCATGTATTCTCTGTTAAGAAACATGCAAGGGTACAACAAATATTAGTAGAAAGAAACCAAAAACAGAGACACAAGAAGAGATTAAGAAACACTTGTCCTTGCATTCCAGGATTCTAGAAAGACTTTCAGCTAAGATTTCCAAACTGCTGTCTAGACAGAATTGTGAATAATGAGACAGGGACAGAAGTCTGGAAAGAAGCAAATGGAGTCTTCATTTTTCAAAAAAAAAAAAGAAGAAGAAGAAGAAGTAAGTCATGTTTGCAAGCTGGTGAATTTAAGCTAAAGTCTAAGTAAGTTGTATAGAACATATTACTGATTATTAAAGAGAAAGAAATACTTCTGGTCTGGGTAGAATGATGCGTTCTTTTCCTTTCCACAGCTAAGCACAACTATAAAATTTGGAAATGGCACAAGAGACAAGCAAAGCAGACCTCTGAAGGGTGTAAGAGGCAGCTGAACTCTCTGGGGACTCCAGAACTACAGAAACTGCACAATAACAGGATGTTCTGCATCCCACATGCAACAAAGGCCACCCAGACCCAGTGTTTCCAGATCTTCTACCCTAGCAAGAGGTCAGCGGCCCCTGTAGACTCATTCCTCTCTGGAATCAAATGTTAGGCAAACACAGCATCACCAGAACAGAGTTGTTTCCACATCCGGAATTCTCCAACACCGGCAGGGCCTCTAAGAATTCAACTCAATCCTGACACTATCTATGTGGATAGAGCATCAGATCCCACAGGTTAAGGGTTTAGTCTTACAAGACTTTCTTCCCCTGACTTCAGATGTCAGCGTCAAGCTTAGGTTTATCACCTGCGCTTCTGACCAACCAGCTATAGATCAGAGGTTCCAATGACACTCCTTGGGTCTCATTAATTTGCTAGAGTGACTCGCAAGACTCAGAGAAACATGTTACTTGTTAGGTTACCATTTTATCATAAAAAATTTTAACTCAGGAACAACCAGATGGTAGAGATACATAGGGCAAAGTATAAGGGAAGGACTAAGAGTTTCAAAGCCCCTTCCAAATGTCCTAGAAAGTCTCTGAACTCTCTCCTCTGGGGTTTTTATGGAGGTTTGACTATATAGGCATGATTGATTAAATCACCAACCATTGGTGATTGATTCAGCCTCTAGTTCTTGTCCCCTCCCCAGAAAACAAGGGGTGGAAATTAAAGTTCCAACCCTCTAAAAGAGGTTGGTTTTCCTGGCAACCAGCCCCCATCCTTAAATTCTTCCCCCCCAAAATCACTTCATTAACATAAACCCAGCTGTGGAAAGGGGCCTGGGGTGAATAACAAGACACCCATTTCACCTTAAGGGCTCTGAACAGATTTTGGGAGCTGAGGACAAGAGACCAGCTATTGTAACAAAAGAAGCTCCCATTGCTCTTGTCACACAGGAAACTCCAAGGGTTTTGGGAGCTGTGAGCCAGGAACCCTGGTCCAAGACCAATTAATTATATATGAGAAATATATTTCTGTCATCTGAATGGACGAATATACATTTCTTATAAATCACAGTATCACAGGAGCCTAGGTAGAAATAAGTAGCCAGAGGAGGGTCTCTCCTTCCCTACCAGGCCTGAGACTCCTTACCCTTGCAGGGATACTGAGGTTGGCTGGCAGCACATACAAAAGAAACCCAGCTACAGCAGGCACACTGTCCGGAAAGCTACTTTGTCCCTATGGGCCCCAAGCTCTCCACTGCCACCCAAAGACACTGGTCTTAGAAGATAGAACCAGAAACAGGACAAGTCACAAGAACCATTCAGCTCCAAGAAGCTTCTTTGTCTCACAGGGCCAACACTCTCCTCCTTCCCAGAGACAATGGGCCAGTGTGGGGTGGGGGACTCTGGTTGAGAATCCCACTGTGCACCTCTGTGACTCTGAGGCATCCAGTGGCAGGGCTGAACAAACCCTTTCTGACCTGTCAGGCAGCACCATCAGGGACCAGTGGGGACTTCAGCAGTACCAGATGAAACCAGCAAACCAGCCCTGACTGCTACGGCTCAGTGGGTTGGGCATCATCCTGCAAACCTAAGGTCAGGGGTTCGATTCCTGGTCAGGGCACATGCCTGGGTTGTGGATTTGGCTTATAGAGAGGCAGCCTATCTATATTTCTCTCCCTCTCTTTCTGCCTCCCTTCCTCTCTCTCTAAAAATAAACAAATAAAATCATTTTAAAAAAAGCAAACCAAAATAATACCACAAATGCCAAGACTCACATGCTAAACCTAAACAAAGTGGCTGTCTGCTAAAATAAAGATTTAAATAGGACCCAGTCTCCTAATGTGGTAGGCACACATCTATGATACAGTCAAAAATCACCCATCATAAGAACCAAGAAAATTACAACCTGAAGGAAAAAAAAAAAAATCAATTGAGGCCAACACTGGTATGAATCAGATAATAGAATTATATGACAAGAATTTAAAGCAGCCATCATAAAAATACTTCAAAAATCAATGATGAATCTCTTGAAACAAATGAAAACATATAAATAGAAATATTTTTTAAAAAACAAGTAGAAAGTAGAGAAATTTTATATATTATATATATATATATAAACAAGTAGAAAGTAGAGAAATTATATATATATGTAATTATATATATATGTGTATATATATATATATATATATAATGACAGGAAAAAAGATTGCTGGAAGGCTCAATAGTATAATGGAGAACACAAAGATAGAATTAGTGAACTTGAGAACAGAACAGTAGATAGAATTCACCCAAACTGAAAACAGAGAAATCATAGCTTGGGGGGTGGGGGCGAAGAACAGGGCCTCATGTACCTATGGGAGAATAACAAGAGATCCAATACTTGCATCATTGGAGTCCCAGAAGGAAAGGTGAAAGAAATGTGAACGTGAAAGAATATTTCAAGAAATAATGGTGGAAACTTCTAGATTTTGGTAAAATACATACATCTAGGAAACTGAGTGAACTCCAAACAAAATAAACTAAAAAAAAAAAAAATCCGTGCCAGGACATGTCATAACTAAAATTTTAAAAACTAAAGACCTAGAAAGCAGATAAAGAGAAATGACACGTTACATACAGGAGAACACCGATTTGAAAGACCGAGGATTTCTAATCTGAAACGATGGAGGCCAGTAGAAAGTGTTGCGAAAGCCCTGGCTGGTGTGGCTCAGTGGATTGAGTGGTGGTCTGCAAACCTTCAAAGGTTCACAGGTTTGACTCCCAGTCAGGGCACATGCCTGGGTTGCTGGCCAGGTCCCCAGTAGGGGGTGTGTGAGAAGCAACCACACAAGATGTTTCTCTCCCTCTCCTCCTTCCCCCTTCCTTTCTCCTCTCTCTAAAAGTAAACAAGTAAAATCTTAAAAAATAGAAAAGAAAAAGTGCCCCAATATTTTTTTTTAAGTTCTGAAAGAAAATGACTGTTAACCATGAATTCTACATCTGGTAAAACAATTTTTCAGGAGTGAAAGAGAAATAAACACATTCTCAGATAAAGAAAAACTAAAAGATCTGGTTGCTATCAGACCTTCCCTGAAAGACTGGCAAAAAGATGTTCTTCAAACATAAAGAAAAATGATAAAAGAAGGAAAATCAGGAAGGAAAAGAAACAATGAGAAGAGCAGAAATATAAGTAACACGATAGAATATCCTTTTTCTCTTGTGTTACGTAAATCTTATTTGAGGATTGAAACAAAAATTATAATCTCTGATACTGAAAACAATGCTACTTAAATGTGGGGAAGGTATAGATAACTAAATACAAGGTTTCCAAACTTCACTCAAGTGGTAAAATGTTAAGTTACATAGGTATACTGTAATATCCAAAAAGCAACCACTACAAAAATTATGTAAGGATATATACACTCAAATACATTATAAATAAATCAAGTCAAAAATGTCCAAGTAACCCGTGGGAGTACAAGAAAACAGAAACAGAAGAATACAAGCCACAGGAGACAAACAGATAAAATAACTAGTAAAATGGTGGACTTATGCACCACATATAAATTTTGCCTTAAATGTAAATAGTCTAAATATAATAATCAAAAGCCCATGATTTACAGAGTGGATAAAAACACATGACCCAACAATATACTCTTTACATGAAACTCACTTCAGATTCAACAACGTAGGTTAGTTCAAAGAAAAGTGATTGGGAAAAAATACCACACAAACATGACTTTTTTAAAGAAAAAGAGTGACTATATTAAAACCAGATAAAGTAGACTTCAGAGCAAAGAAAGTTATGGCAAAGAGGGATGTTACCTAATGATAAAGGATCAATCAATCCACCAAGAAGATGTAGTGATTCTAAATGTGTGTGCAGTCATATTCCACATAGTGATGTGTTGATGTACCATGGACCTTACGCATATACGACAGTGGTCCTATAAGGTTTTACATAATGGAGCTCTATTTCCTGTAGGAAATGAAGTGATATGTGGTTCTGGAGGAGTATTTTTTTCTCTAATGGGAGCAATATTCGGGGGTCTTGGTAGTAGATTCCCTCTCACTTTTAGCACCTCAATTCGGAGTACAGATTACATCAGGAAGCAAACCAAAATAATACCACACTCAGTCAGCCACTGGCCTCTTTCAGCGCAGAGGAGCCTGTCTCCACAGCACTACATATATCACACTCCAGCCCTCCCAAAACAGCCTGATGGTCTGCAATGTACATTTCTGTAAATTCTTTATTAAGGACCTGAAATCTTATGCAAGGACAGAGGTCCCCAGGAGCTACTTTCATGAGTATTCAGTGCCACTACCGTTTTGCTTTCTGTGGTCGTATGGAACCAGCACTTTACTGTCCCTGTACTTTAGAAAAATATTTTCAGGTTGTAATGATGTGAAGCATAGATAAGTTTTATTTCTTCCAACAATTCAATGCCAGAGACAACCCTTTGTGCCAGATAGGTCCAATGGAACGGAGAAACAAATTTCCAAAGTCAAAATAATGAGTCCTCATTTCTACACCCTCTTAATGTTACACGCCCTCTTTTCTTTAAAGAAATAAGCACTGCAAAGTTCCCTAAATGTGACCACTGCTCCGAAATGGAACAGCCAAAAAAACATTGCCATGCTAATCCCCTGTGTTCCTTAGTATCTCCATCTTGATTTCTTATTCCTACTGATCCTCAAGCCACCTTTTACTCCCTCCTGACAAGTCACTATTATAATGATCTACGCCTTACCCAGCCAGTTTCTCCTTGATATTTCCAATCAATCCAGCCCACATCCCTGTTCATGGAGCAGCATTGACAGCTTCGATGTTCTATTTTTGACCCTGTTGAAAGGAAGCAGGGGGAGGACTTGTGGGACCGTGTTTATAAAGCCTACAGTAGTGTACAGTAATGTCCGAGGCCTTCACATGCACTCACCACTTACTGACTTGCCCAGTGCAACTTCCCGTCCTGCACACTCCATTCGTAGTACGTGCTCTATACATCTGTACCATTTTTTTAAATTTTATTTTTATTCTACCTTTTCTATGTTTAGATATATTTAGATACAAATACTTACCACTGTGTTACTATTGCCTACAGTATTCATTACAGTAACATGCTGCACTAGTTTATTGCCTAGAAGCAATAGGCTATACAATCCAGCCTAGGTGAGTATTGGTCATAACATCTAGGTTTGTGTTAAATGCACACTATGATGTTCACCCAACAAGGAAATTGGCCTAATGATGCATTTTTTTTTAGAATTTATCTATCTCTGACATTAAGTGATTTACAACTGTACAACAGCCCTGGCAGGTGTGGCTCAGTGCATTGAGTGCCAGCCTGTGAACCAAAGGGTTGCTGGTTCGATTCCCAGTCAGGGCACATGTCTGGGTTTGTGGGCCAGGTGCCCGGTTGGGGGCTTGTGAGAGAAAACTACACATTGATGTTTCTCTCCCTTTCTATCTCTCTTCTTTCCCCTCTCTTAAAAAATAAATAAATAAAATCTTAAAAAAAAATTATACCTTGCCCTACCCAGTTGGCTCAGTTGGTTGGAATGTCATCCCATGCACCAAAAGGTTGTGGGTCGAATCCCTGATCAGGGTACATACCTAGGTGGCGGGTTTGAGAACACAACTGATTGATGTCTGTGTGTCTCCCTCAAACCTTTCTTTCTCTCTAAAATCAATAAACATATCCTTGGGTGCGATAAATAAAATAAAATTAAATTAAATTAAAATAAAGTAAAAAGAAAACAAAAGTAACCTCAACCTATCTTTATTCCTTATATAAAAACTCAATATGGATCATGGACTTTAAAAAGCAGGATCATAAAACCTTTAGATAAAAAACATAGGAGGTAAAACTTGGGGATCTAGGGCTAGACAAAAAGTTCTTATACATAACACCAAAACCATGGTCCATAAAGGAAAAACTGGTAAATTGAACCTCAGGAAAATTAAAAACCATTACTCTGTGAAAGTCTATGTAAACAGATTTAAAAAAAAAGGCAAGATTACAGACTGGGAGAAAAATATTTGCAAACCAGATGTTTTAAAAAAGACTTATGTCTAGAATATATAAATAATTCTGGTAACTCAACAGTAAATAAAAAGAATAATCTTATTAGATAATGGACAAAGACATGAAGAGACATTTAACCAAAGAGGATATAAAATGGTCAATAAATACATAAAGAGATGTTCAATAAAATTAACCATTAAGGAAAAGAAAATTAAAAGCACAGTAAGATGACTACATGCCTATCTAAATAGCTAAAATAAAATATAATGACAAAAGCAAATTCTAGCAAGGATGTGGGTAAACAGGATCACTCATATGCTGCTGGTGGGGATGTGAAATAGTACAGCCCAGCCACTCTGGAAAACAGCTTGGCAATTTCTTTAAAAACAAAAAAACAAACAAACAAACAAACTAAACCTACAACTACCACTATCACCTGGTAACTGCACTCCTGGGCATCAATCCCAGAAAAATTAAATTTATGTTTATTTAAAAACTGTAGATAAATGTTCATAGCAGCTTTATTCGTAATTGCCCCAACTGAAATCAGCCGTGATAATTTCAACAGATAAATGGTAAAATAAACTATGATACATCCATGCCATGGAATACTTAGCCAGAGGCAGATACAGGTTTTGGTGGACTTGAAGAAAATACAAATTGCAAGATCTTCTTTAAGAAACAGAATCCAAAATTAGCTATAGGACTTTTTGAAGGGACCCATGCCAAGTAAGGGGCCTTGGAACTTAAGCTTCATTAGCTTCATGGTAAATCTACCCCTAGATACTGTAGTTGCCCCAGTTCACAGCACAGCTCCTTGTGCGTGGTAGGTGTTCATTGGAAATTTATTGAAGGAATGATTGAGCATTATGTGGTTGCATAAAAAAGGTTAATATCACCTGAAGCTACAATGACAGACATGTATCCAGATGAAGAATGTGATCTTCAGGCTTGGTTACACCAGCGGTCCCCAACTTTTTGGCACCAGGGACCTATTTCTTGAAAGACTGGGTGGGTGGGGTAAGGAGGCGGAGCTCAGGTGAGCTCCCCCTGCCTGCTCTGGATGGGGGGGTGGAGTTTTGCTCACTAGCCCACTGTGGATGGGGTGGGGGGAGAGGAGGCGGAGCTTAGGCTACCTTCACTTGTGAACTGATACTGGTGGTTGTGGAGCCTTGGGTTAGATCACACCTACAACATTTTTCCTGTTTTAACAACAGGAAACAAAAGCCTTCTCTGACTCAAACAGCGCTCCTTGGAAACCAGGTACTATGTCCTTCCCGTATGGCATCATTGTTTCGAACTGCCCGTTCTGTTCTCTGAATCACTCACTACTTCTGTATCGAACTCAAGGAGTATGCCTGTCTCTTTCACTGTTAACATTACTAAGTCCTGGTACAGGGTCAAAGGGCACTAAAGGCATTCAGAAACTATTTGTTTAATGAAGGATAAATCAGAAAACATCCAAACAAGAGCGGCCTGGACAGTCAAGAGATGTGATACCATGTTCCTCTCCTTCAAACATTATCAGAAACATACAAGTATAAGTAAGCTATGGTCCATGCCCTCAAGAAGCTTCCAATTCAGAGTACATGTGAAAATGCAACTTCGAAATTACGATCCCAATACACGGTGTAGTATGGGTATAACTTACAAACAGTTGAAAGTGGTTTAGCCTAGAGCGGGCAGGAGACAAGCAGAGGGACATTGTAATTTGTGTCTTCCATCGAAATGGCTATCAAGGGGAAGGCACTTTATGACTCCATAGTGGAAGGCGCAGGGTAGCTGACCACCATATTAAATAAGACTTTTATACCAATTAGATTGGCTTGCAAATGGCAGGGGCTATCTTGATGAGAGCAAATTCTCCATTACTGGCACATTTCAAGCCTAACATGACAACCACTTGGCAAAGACGTTGTAGAGGTGACTCAGAGGAGATAGGGACATTTATGTCCATTCTAACCCAGAGATTCTCTGATACTTTGGACCTCGGCTTTAGATAAGAGAAAGGAAAAAAAAATCAATCTTTTCAAACAAGAATTCTATACCAAATATATCTGCCCAGATCTGTCTTAAGTAAACGATCAATACTTAATAGAAATTATGTTTCTCCATGCAGTACATGTTAGACTTGAATCTCATCTCCCGAATTCCTTGTTCTGTGGGAGTTTGAAATACTGCTATCTATCACAGCATACACAAGATGACATGAATGGGTTCTTTGAGGTCCCGTGTGCATCACAGTAGAGCTAATGACAAGCTCCCAATTTTTCTGGAGATGGCTAGAAGAGGTTCCTCTATTTCCCCATTGGAATCAGCCATGTTAGAAACAGTGCTTGTAATTTTCAGATATCTTCAGAATACTGATACATTCTCTCCTTCCTCATTCCCACCTGATTATGAATGGTGAACCTGAGGCGAATTTATTACTTGAAAACTGATTATTGTTTTCCCCAAACAGATTGAGCACATTTGCCCCACCTGCCTAATTATGTTCCTAGTTACTTTCTTCTGGTATCATTGAAATTTGTAATCCAAACATCAAAGACTATACACCACACACAAACTCTGAAACATTGCTCCTATTAAGTCCTGCTCAAAAGAGTCAAGGTTGTGTGCAGGTGACAAAAATAGGAACGAGACAAAAGGTGAATGTGTTTGTCACATTCTCTGGCAAGTGAATTAAGGATGGTCATGCCCCTTCCCCCCCCCCAACAGAGAAGGGAAAGGGGGATGGGGAATGGGGGAGGGGAGAAGGTGACAAGTTTGGCAATTTGCTGCTTAAGCATTCTGAGTAAACAACAGTTCTTTGGCCCACATGCCAAAAATCAATCAGCTCTCCACAGGATGGTTTTAGGTGTGTTGAAGTGAAGTGTGGATCAAATAACATACTGTACAAGGAAACATTTTATAATTTCAGTGCTAACCACACATTAGCAATAACAGTAACAGTAGTAGTAATAAAAATAAAATAATTCCACCTAATTCTTCCCTGAGTTCATTCTCTTCTCTATCACTCAGCTCTTTGACATCTTTTCCCTTTCCCATTGTAAATAAACCTCATGAAGACACAGCCAACAACAAATAATATTTAATGAACACTTATACCATTACATGAATATACAGTTCATCTGATCTTTACTACAATCCTCTAGAGTCAATACTATAAAGCTAATTTTACAGAAGGGTAAACTAAAGCTAAACAAAATTAAGTACTAATTTGAACAAATCCCTTCCAAGATCAGAGCCCTGAGAAGTATCATTAATTAACTATCAGAGATTAAAAAAAGAGCTATGACTGCCCCAGCAGGTTGGCTCAGTTGGCTGGAGCATTGTCCCATATACCAAATTGTTGCGAGTTCAATTCCTGGTCAGGGCACATACCTAGGGTGTCGCTTTGATCCCTGGTTGGCGTGTGCGTACTGCAGGCAATGGATCGACGTCTCTCTCTCACTCAAATCAGTGAGAATATCCTCGGGTGATGATTTTTTTAAAAAAAGAGCTATGACTGCTCTCAC
Source organism: Pteronotus mesoamericanus (assembly GCF_021234165.1). Lineage (NCBI taxonomy): Eukaryota > Metazoa > Chordata > Mammalia > Chiroptera > Mormoopidae > Pteronotus > Pteronotus mesoamericanus. The sequence goes on along the minus strand of NW_026555108.1, from coordinate 4,110,053 downwards.
ACATTGACTTCTGACTGCCCCATCCCTTCTAACTTTGTTTCCAACGCTGTCACTCTGCATAATCAAGTCACCTTTCACCTACCACTAGGAATATCATTTAACCTTCTCTCTCAGACTTCTCAGAATAGTCATTGATGCTCTTCTGCTAAAATTTAAACCATTCATGTAATTTTTCATTCCATTTGTGCTTACTAACTTTGCTCTTATGTCAAGTACACTTATTTTGTTCCTTCTTTCCTTTTTTCTACTTATTTCTTGTCCATGCTGCTCCATATGCCTAAACAAATACTGTTCTATCAGAAAAAGATGAGATAAAAAATCATGATTTAAAGAAGGCCACTGAATTATTATATTATTTAAGTGTATTAAATATATAAGCACTAGACAAGGAATTATAAAGGTCAAAAACAGTGAAAACTCAACTAGCCTCTGACCTCAAATTTAGAATTTTTAAAAAAGATTTTACTTATTTTTGAGGGGAAGGGAGGGAGAGGGAGGGGAAGCGAGGGAGAGGGAGAGAAACATCCATGTGTGGTTGCCTCTCACACGCCCCCTACTGGGGACCTGGCCTGCAACCCCAGGCATGGGCCCTGACTGGGAATCAAACTCGCAGTTCTTTGGTTCACAGGCCAGTGCTCAATCCACTGAGCCACACCAGCCAGGGTGGAAGTGTATAATTTAAGAGGAGACATAAAACATATATATATATATATATATATATATATATATATATATATACACACACACACACACACACACACACACACACACATATGTTTATATATATACACATACATATATGTGTGTACATATATACATGAAATCACCATTTATACAATTTATATATGAAGTCCTAAGCATAGCTTAAAGTACCAAAAAGCTTAAGTGAAAAAAAGATGACTTTCTGTATGGGGTGACAGGGAAACTAGGAAGCATTGTAAGTACTCTCATCCTCCTTTTATAGATAAAGAAATTGAGGCACAAAGAGTGTAGTCAAGGGAGCTGAGGTTTTGCAAGGGCAAAAATACTTCAATATTTCCAAACGACAGTCCTATTTACTACAATAAGTAAGCATTTGTATCTTAAAATATTAATGTAACAATGTAACTCTGACATCATCTAAAGTGTGGTAAAAACAAGTTCAATCCTTAGTGCTTCACTCCTATTCAACATTTCTCCTTTAAACATCTGTCCTGGCCCTGGCTGGTGTGGCTCAGTGGTTTGAGTGCGGTGGCCCTTTGAAGGGAAAGGTCTGTGGTTCGATTCCCAGTCAGGGAACATGCCTGGATTGTGGGCCAGGTCCCCAGGTGAGGGCATGAGAGAGGTAAACCAGTGGATATTTCTCTCCCTCTTTCTAAAAATAAATAAATAAATCCTTTAAAAAAAAAAAGTCTGTCCTGAATCACCATTGAAGGACTAGTAAGTGCGTCTAAACTCCAATCAAAACAGATCCTCTCTTTGTTCTGCAATTTCTTTTTCCTTTAATAATATTGTTCAGGTTGGCTGCAGGCCGGCTGCTCTGACTCCTGCAAGCTTCCCCACCAATTACGCTGTCCTCTCCTATCTTCCCAGAGGGCAGAGAGGGAGAACAGCACCAGGAGAAAACACTCTTGGTTTCCAGCTAGGCCGTTTTCATTGAACTCAGGGGTAGCATTAGTTTTGCTTGGGAAAGAAAGCCTTTCATCACCTAGACTTCAGATAAGGATTAGCTTCAGCATTCCACTGGAAGTCAGTGGTCTCATAAGCTAGTCCCATCTAAGTAAGATTTAAAAGCAAATGTGGGAAATGTCGGTGCTTATAAATTAACCAATCAAATGTAGGTAATAGGTATAAAAAGAAAAGGTCTAACACCTGATTACAAATGCCATTTCATTCCATTCAATTTCTAAGCAAATAGATTAGTGATGAAACCAGCCCGCATATTCAGAGCTCAAGAAAATACCGCTTGAATCAGTGGTTCAGAACTATGATTTCCATAATGTCTCGTCTCAAGAATGGTTTCTTAGATGGCAGCTAGTGTGGTGGGGAGAGGTGAGGGGGCAGAGGGATTGACCAAAAAGGAAAAAGATCTCCTGGACATGGACAAAAGCATGGTGATTGCTTGGGGGAAAGGGGTATATGGGACCTAAATGGTAATGGAAAAATATAATAACGATTATATATTTTTAAAAAATGGTTCCTTTGATCTGGCCACAAGTTCATGACATAGCTGCTGAAATGAGAAGTTTATGCCCCAATCATAGCGTATACTAATAGAAGTCTATGAACTGGATTAAAGGCATAATTTCACTGTACTCGGAGCTGAACAGATAATCTCTAAAGCATTAGGTCCACTTCTGTGTGCTCCATTCTAAAGGAGAAAATAAACAACTGAGAGTAAGTTTCAACAGCTTCCAGAATAATGAAAATCCCGCAAATCACTCATACAAGGAATGAATGAAAAAAACTAGGGATGTTTGGCATGAAGGTAATATTAAAAGAAATCATAAAAAGCTACCTTAAATATTAAAAGCAGTGATCTTCCCCTGGCCTGGTGGCTCCGTTGGTTTGAGCATCACCCCAGTACACCAAGGTTCATGTTTGATCTGTCAAGGCTCATACTGGGTTGCCTGAGCCATCCCAGGTCAGGGCACACACATAAGGGAGGCATCGATGGATGTTTGTTTCCCTCTCACATTGATATCTTGCATCAATAAAAATATAACCTCGGGTGAGAATTAAAAAAAAAAAAAGCCCTGGCTCTGTTGCTCAGTTGGTTGGAGCATTGTCCTGATACCACCAGGATAGTAGCATTGTGGGTTCCATCCCAGGGTGGGGCGTCGGCATGGATAGACCACTGAATGCACGGATAGGCGTAGATGGGTAGAACAACAAATCAATGGTTCTCTTTACTTTCCTCTCTCTAAAAATCAATGAATTTTTAAAAATTGTTTTAAAAAGCACTGATCTTAAGAATATAGAACAGTTACTCTGTCAGGCTCCAGATGACAAAATTCCTGTAAGTCCTAAGAGATCGTGTTCACCTGCCTTCCTTAGGTTGAATTTCTCATCTGCAAAATGAAGGGAATGGATGAGACAATCTTCCAGTCCCTCTTTCTCTAACAGTCCATGATTTTGTTCTTACAAAGAATCAGATTTTAGTTTAACATCTTTCCTCCTTGCCACTAAACTTGTCAAATAATGGAAATAGCTGCCTCAAGAGGACAGGAAACTTCCCCGGCTGGTGTGGCTCAGTGAATGGAGCACCTGCCTGCGAATCAAAGGGTGGCTGGTTCGATTCCCAGTCAGGGCACATGGCTGGGTTATGGGTCAGGTCCCCAGAAGGAGGTGCCTGAGAGGCAACCACAATGTTTCTGTTCCTCTCTTTCTCCTTCCCTTCCCTTATCTCTAAAAATAAATAAAACCTTTAAAATAAATAAATACATAAATAAACCCAGACAAGTTAACCTCCCTGAATGTTTCCCAATTTATAAAAATGCAGGTAACAATAAGGATACTTCTAAGGGTGGCTGTGAAGATTAAGGGAAATGATGCAGGTAAGCTCTTACCACTGTGCTGGCCATACGATGAAAACCCAATTCATGTCTATCATTGTTCTTGAATGAAACTTGATAATCTTTGAAGTGTCTTCCTTCCAGCTGTAAGAATATATGTGTCCATGACGATATTTTTGGCAATATTACCAAAGCTAATGTTTGTCTCCTGCCTGTTATAATGCAAATCTCTCCATCTTTTGGAATTCATTTACTGTTGTCACAACAATGTGCCAGCCCACAGGATCTGTTTTTCCTGGTAAGATACCATTTGGCCTAGGTGAGCTGGGGGCCTGATCACTCCATCCCACACAAGTAGGAAACACTAGCTGAGACATAGCATGGGCTGAGCAGAAGCCCAAGATCAGCAATGGCAGAACCAGATGCAGTGATAGCATGGGGTGAACAAGCATCGTTTGTTACCAGCAGTAACTTAGCTTGTACAAATCTTTAAAAAACTTAACCAGATTTAAGGTCAAATACTCCAAAACCCAAAATTATAAAGGCAGTTGGAGAAAGCTTTAATAAGCCTGTTGCAACACCCAGATGGGCCATAGAACAAAAGATATTTTGACAAAGATTCCTTACAATTAGCTGAGTATTGTGTTAAGTACTTTACAAACTTTATGTTACCAAAACTTCACAATCCTGTTATCACCAACCACAAGTTATACACGTGGAAGGTGAAGCTCAGAAGTTGAATAATTTGCCTAAGATCATATTGTTAGTAAAGTACATGAACTAGCTAAGACAGGTTTCTTTTTTTCCTTTTTCCAAATGGGTATTTATTATTTGTACAGATATATAAAAGTGATTTCCCTTTTTAAAAACATATTAAAAATATCCATAAACACAAAAAGCATTCACTTTGGCTGCAAAGACAATGAACATGGCTATTTTCAAAATAGCAGTAAACACAAGCCAACATATATTAATCATGACACATATACGTCTCATTTTTGACAAAAATAAGTTCTATTTTTACATTAATGTTTTATTACCTGCTTCTATATGACATCTGCCAACCTTATTTACATTTACTATGAAACTTCTATTAGCAAATGTTACTCAAAGGCACTCGATTCAGATTATAAAGTCCTGAGCTTAAGTAGGAAATAGCATTCCCACATAAAATTAGGTTATAAGATTATTTATGTACCAAGTATTACTACGCTTTAAACATTTTCCTCTTCTCTGATCTTAAGGCAAGTTTCTTAAGAATGAATTCTCATCCATTCAGGAGTCTCTACTCTCTACCCCATAGGAAAAAATCTCTAGCTGGCACTGGGAACACCTATTGAGATGAGAGGTTGCTCCTGGAAACTCAACTGACATGAACCTTGGGGGGTGGAATGCTTTCCTATCATCAGTGTTAGAATCATGATTAGATGAGGAAAAGATGAAAAGGACATAGAACATGGTAATTAGGATCTCAGTTGTGCTTTTAGACTCCTCTCTGATGAATATTAAACTATCATTGCTTCATCTGATTACATTCAGAAATTGGTGTGTTCCTAAGTCTTAGTGAAAATGAGTATTGTCTTGGTTCTATGGCAGGCACACAGTGCAGAGAAATACATTTTCAGACTTTAAAAGAGAAATCCTTTTTAATGTTTTTCTTATTGAATTTGCCCTGGGAACCAAAGAACAATGCGGTAAAACTGGGGTCAGTATAATGGTGCAGAAGAAAAGGATATGAACATTTATTGGAAGTCTACCATGAATGGTTATTGTGCTAGAGATTTTACATGATATTTCATCTAATCTTAGACAAATCTGTAAGGCGAGTCTCATCGCCCTGTTTTATAAATGAGCCAATTGATGTTCCAAAATTTTATGAAACATGTGGCGAAGAACACACTGCCAATTATGCAGCGGTTATGTAGCTGCCTTCTAATCATTAATTTGATGCCTTCCCTTCCCAAAAGGCTATTATATATTCCTTGAAAAGATCAACCAAATTGACAAAACTTTAGCTGGACTGATGAAGCAAAAAATAAATAAACAAGACTCAACTAACTAAAATTGGGAATGAAAGAGGGAACATTATTATTGGCTATATAGATATAAAAAAGCACTATAGCCCTGGCCGGTGTGGCTCAGTGGATTGAGTGCTGACCTGTGAAACAAAAGGTTGCCAGTTTGATTTCCATTCAGGGCACATGCCTGGGTTGTGGGCCAGGTCCTCAGTTGGGGCCGGGCAAGAGGCAATGGATAGATGTATCTCTTGCACATAGATGTTTTTCTCCCTATCTTTCTCCCTCCCGTCCCCTCTCTCTAAAAATAAATAAAATCTTTTTTTAAAAAAGCATTATAAAGAAACACAGCATATATACAAATTCGATAATTAGCTGAAATGGTCAAATACTTAGAAAGACAAAATTACCAAAACTAATTGAAGAAGAAATTGAAAATCTGAATAGTACTATAACAAGAGATTAAGTTAATAACAGAAAAAAAAAACTCACAAAGAAAAGCCTAGGCGCAGATAGCTTTACTGGTGAATTTTAATGAACATTTAAAGAACAGTTAACAGCCATTCTTTGCAAACTTTCCCATGAAACAAAAAAACAAGGGAAACTTCTGCACTTATTCTGAGGTCTGTATTACCCTGATACCAAAACTAGACAAAGACATCACAAGAAAAGACAACTACAGACCAATATTTCATGAATATAGGCATAAAATCCCCAACAAAATACTAACAAACTGAACCCAGCAACATATAGAAAGGATTATACACCATGACCAAGTGTGATTTATCCCAGGAATGCAAGGTTTAAGATTAATGAAATATGACATATGAAGAGAATAAAAGGGAAAAAAACGCATGAATATTTCAAAAGACATAAAAAACATGCTGGCAAAATTCAAAACATTTTCATGATAAAAAAACACTCAATTTATCAGGAATGTAAGGAAAGTGAACTGGATGTAGTACACATAGGAAAGACACAGAGTTCGCATCATACTCAGTGGTAAAAGACTGATCAAAACCAAGGTTGTTTTCTCTCACCATTTGCAGTCCCTATTTTACTAGAGGTTCTAACTATTAACCTAGGCAATAAAAACAAATTAAAAACATCCAGATTGGAAAGGAAGAAATAAAGCTATTTCTTGCCACAGATGACATAATTTAAAAATCCTAATGCACACACACACACAACTATTAGAGAGGATAAACAAATTCAGCAGGTCTGTGGGATACAAAACCAATATTAAAAAATTAGTTGTATGTCTATACTTGCAATTGACAGTTGGAAATAAAACTTAAACATAATTCCATTGATAATGGCATTAAAAATAAAATAAAAACAATCTGATTTAAAATGGGCAATGGACCTGAAGGGAGATTTTTCCAAAGAAAATATACAACTGTTCAACCGGTACATAAAAAGGTGCTCAACATCATTAAACACCATGGAAAAGCAAACCAAAACCACAATGAAATATTATCTCATACCTGCTAGATCAATAAATCAACAAACAAATGTTGGTGTAAATGTGGAGAAAAGGGAACCCCATACACTATTAATGGGAAAGTAAATTAGTTCAACCACTATGAAAATCAATATGGAGGTTCCTCCTCAAGAAATTAAAAATATAACTACCATATGATCCCACAATTCCACTACTGCGTATATAGACAAAGGAAATTAAATCACTATCGTGAAGAAGTATCTACAACTCTTATGTTTACAGCAGCATTATTTACAATAGACAAGACCTGGAAAGAACTTAATACATCTTTCAGTGGATGAATGGATAAAGATGTTATTCAACCATAAAAAGGAAATCCTTTCACTTTTGACAACATGGATGCACTTGGAAGGTATTATGCTAAGTGAAATAAATCAGGAAAAGACAAATATTGAATGATCTCACTTATATGTGGAATCTAAAATTACCTAAACTTACAGAAATATAGAGTAGATACAGTGGGGGATAGGAATGGGTGGAGGTGGTCAAAATTCCAGTTAGGACATAAGTTCTCTGGACTATAGTTAACAATATTACATTGTATACATGGAAGTAACTAGGAACGCAAATCTTTAAAGTTCTCACTTTACACACACACACACACACACAAAAAAGGTAACTCTGTGAGATGATAAATGCACTAACTTCACTGTGGTAATTATTTCGCAATATTGCATCACCAGTTGTATAGCTTAAACTGACAATGTTATATCAATTGTACCACAATAAAATTAGAAAAATTAAAATAAAGTACTTTACCCAAAAGAAGTACAAAAGTTATACCTAAAACTACAAACACCGTTGAAATAAAAGACCTAAATAAATCGAAAGACATTGCATGTTCATATATCCGATGATTTAATATTGTTAATATGGCAACACTTTCCAAACTGATCTACAGATTGAGATTAATCAAATCCCTATCAAAATCCCAGGCACCTCTGCAGAAATTGACAAGCCGATCCTAAAATTCATAATGGGACACAGAATAGCCAGAATCTCCAAAGAGAACAAAGTTAGAGGATTCACACTTCCTGATTTTAAAACTTACTACAAAGCTATAATGTCATCAAGACAGCGCTGACATAAGAACAGATAGACGTATATATGTTAATGGAGTAAAATAGGGAGGTCACAAATAAACCCTTACACCTTTACAACCAATAGGTTTTTCACAAAGATGTCAGGACTATTCAATTCAATGGGAGAAAAAGAACAGCCTTTAACAACTGGTGGTAGGACAACTGTATACCATGTGCAAAAAACTGAAGCTGGAACCCTTTATATCACACAGGAATATTAACTCAAAATGGATCACAGACTTCACTGTAATATAAAACCCTTAGAAGAAAACATTGGAGCAAATCCTTGTTAACTTGGGTTAGGTCAGCGATTTTCAACCTTTTTCATCTCATGGCACACATAAACTAATTAGTAAAATTCTGTAGCACACCAAAAAAATTTTATTGTTTTTTGCTGATCTGACCAAAAACAAGAAACAAAAAAAAGGCATAATTTTGAGTGATTCACCCCAGACAGCTATTGTTCTATTGGCTGATGTAATTTTTTTTATTTGACAACCTAAGGGAAGAGGTCAGTCTGCCCCTCACTAAATAGTCAGGTGTTGCATGGTTTAAAAACTCATGAGGCTCGCTGGTTGCAAATAGCTGGGTTAGGCAACAGTTTCTTAGAAATGACACACACAGAACAAGCAACAAAAGAAAGAAATAGATAAATTGGACATTACCAAAACTAAAACCTTTATGTTGCAAAGGACACCATCAAGAAAGTGAAAAAACAATCCACAGATTTAGGAACAATCCACAGATTTGCAAATCATATAAATTTGATAAGGGATTCCTACCCAGACTACATAAAATCAATCATACAACTCAACAATAAACTACGTAAGTAACTCAAAAATAGGCAAAGAATTTGCAGGCGTTTCTCTAAAAAAGATACAATTAGCCCATAGGCACATACAAAGATGCTCAGCCCTGGCTGGTGTGGCTCAGTGGGTTGAGCTCTGGCCTGCAAACCAAAGGGTCGCTGGTTTGATTCTCAGTCAGAGCACATGCCTGGGTTGCAGGCCAGGTCCTCAGTGGGCAGTGCACAAGAGGCAACTACACATTATTGTTCCCCCCTCTCTTTCCCTTCCCCCTATAAATGAATGAATGAATGAATGAATGAATGAATAAAATCTTAACAGAAAATAAAAATAATGATTTCAAAAATATATACTGGTTTATGCTACACCATGCATGTGCCTTGAAAATTTTCTTCTAAGAGATAAATACAATAATTAAAAACCACAAATTATGTGATTCCAATTATATCAAATGTCCAGAATAGGTGAATCTACAGAGCAATAAATAGATTCATGGTTTCTAGTGGCTTGAGCAGGGGACATTTAAGGGGGGAATTGGGAGTGACTGCTTTTAGAGACTGGGCTCCTGTTTTATGACTCTAAAATTGATTTTCATAATGGCTGCATAATTCTGTAACTATATTAAAAACCATTGAATTGTACACTTTAAATGGATGAAGTGTATGATATTATTGTGAACCATCTCAATAAAGCTCCTGTTTAAAATAAAAGTAGTGCTGGATAAAATTGCTGGCACCTTGGCACAGATTAAGTCAGGGCACCAAACTATATTATTGACCTTTGTATTCTTTACTACCAGGCACTTGTGGAAAGGAAATACTATTTCACTGCTCACTTTTGTATTTAAATATTAAAAACGATTCCAAAGGAAACAAAAAAAATGTTCTTGAAACAGTAGAAATCATAGTTATGCTCATTAAAAATTCTATTTATGTTCACGTTCATTGCGTTTATTATTATTTTAAATGAATTTATAAAATTTTTAAAGGCTATTTATAGAGATTGTAAGAAACTTGTAGCGCTACATAACATAGTGGATTCATATAACATACCACACCCTTCTAAGTTGACTTCAGTTTGGTTGTTTAGTTTGTAGAGGCTAATAGATCTTGATCTACATTGGCAACAATAAAAACCCTCTTCTGACTTTCTCAAGAAGGTAAAATATACACAGAATTTTTTGGGTGGGGCTGTTAGAAACCTATTTGTATTATTCTTTTTTAAATTAGTATTTATCGATTTGAGAGAAACATTGATCTGTTGTTTCACTTTTTTGTGGATTCATTGTTGTTTTTTTAAAATTTAATCTTTATTGTACTTTTTTTCCATTACCATTTAGTCCCCTTATACCAACCCTCCCCCCAACAACCACCACAGTATTGTCCATGTCCTTAAGAGTCTTCTATGTGCCCTGACCAGGGATTGAACCTGCAACCTTGGCACATGGGGACAACACTCTAACCAACTGAGAATCTGGCCAGTGGTGTATTATTCTTAATAATAAACAAAGTTCTTCTTGGCTGATGTGGCTCAGGGGATTGAGCGCTGGCCAAAAAACCAAAGGGCAGCGAGATCCATTCCCAGTCAGGGCACATGCCTGGGTTGAGGGCCAGCAAGAAGCAACCCACACATTGATGTTTCTCTCTCTCTTTCTCCCTCCCTTCCTCTTTGTCTAAAAATAAATAAGTAAAATCTTAAAAAAAGAAAGTTCTTTTCATTGAAGAAATCTTAAATTTTTAAAATGTTTCCCTGTATCTTGAATTGTATAAGGTGCAAGGTGATCTAGAATGCTGGCTTAGATGTCATAGCTAATCCAAGTTTTAAAATGATTCTCCTAAATTATTTAGGTCCTGGCCCTGGTTGGTGTTGCTCAGGGGGTTGGGCACCATTCTTGCAAACCGAAGGGTTGCAGGTTCGGTTTCCTGGTCAGGGCACATGCCTGGGCTGCAGGTTTATTAGGTTCCCAGTTGGGGCGCATGCAGGAGGCAACTGATGGAGGTTTTTCTCTCACAGTGACATTTGTCTCCCTGTCTTTCTCCCTCCCTTCCTCTCTCTAGAATCAATAAAAGGAAAAATTTTCCTAAATAAAAATAAATTATCTAGGTCCTCAATCTATTCATTCAAATATTTATTGTACTTGTTTCTATGTCATAAATGCCCAGATATTATCAGCTAACGAAATACAACATTTGAATAAATGTTCCCATGAAATCATTTGCTATAATCTTGCTACAACACAAAAGTTATTTGCTAACTGGCTCCAAGGGAGAATAAAAAATTAGTTGAATAATTTATTTCAAATATAAGAGCTGTTTAGTATTGCAGTACTTTTAAAATTAAATTTTTGTTTTCTCCATTATTCAGAAACACATCAGTTGTACATGGTTCCATTTCAGGAAATTTTTTTGGTTCTCTGTCTCCCTGGGTAGTCACTGCAAAATACTTTTAGGAAGATCAAAGTTCTTTTAAAAAAGTTAAATAAGTAATGAATATTGTCAGACTATGAATCACTTCTGTCTTCCAGCACCCATATATAAATAAAATAAAACAAAACATAGGTTTACAATTGAAAACCTTCCAAAATAAAGACTTTTTTCCATCTTCACTTCCTCCAAGCTAACAAGTTCCAAGCTTTTCCCCAATCTCATGCAAACTCAGATTCTTTCAACATTCTCGTGGCTAAAGAGGTACAGCTAGCTATACAGCATCTAATAAAATTCCAGGCAACAGTCACTGAATAAACAAGCAAAGCTAAACAAATGGCATTTCTTATCAAATAAACACTAACATGATTGAGCATATAGCATTTCAATCAGTCAGCATCTGTTGTATAAACTATTTCCTGTGTTACAAATGTAGTGAGAATGAACAATTCATCTTTATGGATTTACTGCCTCATGCTGCCTTACCATTGAGTTTCAGTTCTAGTTAGAAGGGCCTGAACTAGAATATATGAGTAGATGTCAAATTCAGGAAAGCCTTGCTTATCCGTAACTACTCAGGAAGGTGTTATCCAAGTTGTCCAGCTAGTTAAGAGCTTAATACTTTACAGACAAACCTGTTTTATTTCACCTGTTACACAGAAATCTCACCGCTTACCTTCATAAGCAGAATATGGTGGATTCTCACAATTTAATTGTTTTTTTGATGAATTTGGGTCATTATTCTGAATAGCAATTACTGTTCTATGTTATAATACACCGATGCCCTTAAGGCCTATTGAAGTAATGTAAGGCTATTAGTGCCACACTGCTTGGAGTCCTTGGCCTTTTTATTGGTTTTCTGGTTCCTTCCTTACAGTCAGCTGTCCCTCCCTCCTACTATCTTCTATGAGCCTTTCTAACATTTCTAAATTGCCTCTCCACAGCTGTTGGCTGGGAAATCCGATAATCGTGATTTAAGCATGACAAGTAAATAAATTATGAATGAGGATTTGAGAAGCTTACCCTATAAAGTGCATGAGCTTAAGTGCATGGATTTTGTGACACATACCTTATCTTCTCAAAGCCTTTTTTCTCCATCCTAGTTCTTAGGGGTGAGGCGACCAGACCACTTGCATTCCAGCTATATGGTACCGTATTGGATAAACCCACCCCCTTGACCATCAGAACAATTTATGATCTGGTACAAAATCCTTAGGCAATTAAAACAAGAGTTGATTGAGATAAATGTACCTCTGTAACTGCAGAAAAAAGGACAGTTTTCTAAGCTTGAACATTTACAATACCTAAGAAATAAATTTCAGAGATTTAATACCCTGGAAGCATGACTTAGAATTCTGAGAAGTCATATAAAATGAAGTATAGATAGAAGAACAAGTTCAATTCAATCAGCAAATGTTCGTTGTGATCTACCACGTTCAAGGCATTATACTAGATACCACAGGGGATATAAAAATGAGTAACACACAGTCCGTGCTTTAAGAAATAAATATCTAGTAAGCAAGATACAAATGACTAAGAGGAAAGGCAAAGAAGGCATGTAAGAAAAAAAGCACAAACGAGATAACATGGGAGTTGAAAGAAATGAGAGATTAAATTTAAATTTAGTCTGGGGAGAAGGATCAGAAAATGACCAAGTGTTCCATGGAATAAGTGGGTGAGCCTTACAGGTTGGATGGTGGCAAATCTTTTAGGGCCCTTGATGAGAAGTACAAAGAAGAGGCAGCAGCAGTGGACATCTCAGGGTAAGGATACTGCAATCATTCAATCCACAAATATTAATACTCACTGAGTGTCTATTATGCGTCAGTTACTGTTGTACTTACTGGGGGATAGAGTAGTGAATGAAACAGACAAAAATCCCTGTCCTCATGGAGCTTATATTATAGTGGTGGATGTGAGGGGTTGGGGAACGGGAAGAGGGCAGAGAGAGAGAACAAGAGTAACAACGATGACAACAATAACAGTAACACATTAGGGCACTTAACATGCGTGGAGTGCTGTTTAAATACTTTACATATAAATTCCTTCCATTCTCAAAACATATCTATGAAGTGGATTGCTATTATTCTATATGACAGGTAGAAAAGTGAAGTAGAGGTTAAATCAACTGCCCAAAAGCACACAATGAGAAATGGAATCACAATTCAAACCTGGGGTTGCCCATGCTATATAGACTCTGTGTTCTTCACCATTATGCTATAGCAAATAGGCGGGATCTGTAACATGTTAGATGTTAATTTAAGCACTATATTCAAGGAAGAGTAAGCCAATTTATCTGAAATATATAAGGGAATAGTGAAGGACAGAGCTGAAGAAATAGGTTGGACTTCTACTATGGGCCGAACCGAATGTAAGACAGAGGAGTGCCTGCTGAATTAAATGCAACTGGAAGCCATCAAAGATAATCATGTGATTAGGGTCTCAGCGTAGAGGCTGAAGTGGAGTGAGGAGGCCAGAAGAGGCGATGAAATTTACCACTGAACATTTATTAAGAACATTGGCATAGCCCAGGTGAAAAGTGATTAAGGGATATAATTAATAGAATATATATGACATGACAATTTAAATTATGGGAGTTCCAATACATGAGATCACGCACACACAAACACATACACGCACACCCCCCAGTAATTGAAAAACTCATTCTTTCAGTTCAGGCCAAAACCTGGAAGTCACCCTTGACTTCTGCTTCCTCTCACATCCTACATCAATAGCAAATCCAGAACCCAACAACCTTTCGCCACGTTCATTACCACTACCCTAGTCCAAGCCATCGATCAACAACTCTCACCCACCTTAGCTTTAATTGCCTCCTTATTTACTCTCTGGCTTCTCCAGACAGTAGCCAGAGCTATCTCGTTAATAAAAAAGACAAATCTGGTTGCTCCTTAGCTCAAAACCCTCCAACAGCTTCCCATCTCACTCAGAGTAAGTAAAAAGCCGAAGTCTTTACAGTCGCCTACAAAACCGTATCAGCGGTGTCCCACCTTTTGGTGTCTGTGGACCACTCTGGAAGAAGAGTTGTCTTGGGCCACATACATTAAATACACAAACACTGACGAAAGCTGATGAGCAAAAAGTAGGTTTTAAGTAAATTTACAATTTTGTGCTTGGCCGTATTCAGTCATCCTGGGCTGCGCGCAGTCTGTGGGCTGCAGGATGGACACCCCTGTGATATCTCCAAGTCCTCTCCCCTCACCAGTCTGACCTCACCTCCTGCTACCTACTCTTTCTTTCACTCCCTCTGCTTCAGTCACATTGCTGCTTTCGTATTTCCAGGACACATGTTCTCCCCCCATGTTAGGGTCTTCACACTCGCTAACCCTTCTGCCCCGGATGTTCTGCTTGTCCCCTCCCATAATCTGCCCTACTGTCTCCTAACCTTCAAATCTCTGCTCAAATGTCACATTCTCAATTACTTTCCAGGAGTATACAATTTAAAATGGTGCTCATAATATTGCAATTTGCTCTATCCAACTTCGCCAACTTTCCCGCATATTCCTAGTCACTATTTGACATTTATATGTTACTTAGCTCCTCGTGTGTCTTCCCCCACTAGAACATTGCTGTCATAATGGCCAGGATTTTGGTTTGTTGTGGTTATCCCTATATCCTCAGCAACCTAAACAGTGCCTGGCACATAGTAGTTCTCAATAAATATTTGTTGAATGAATGAAAGAATTCAGGAAAAAACAGTGAAATAAACAAGAGACACTGAAGAAGTAGAATTTTATAACAGGGAAACTGATTAAATAAATGGAGCAAGAAGGAGAAAGGATCAAAATGTCTTCATGGTGTCCAGACTCTAAGAATGACAGTAGCATTATCAGAAGTAGAATAGTTAGGGGGAACTGGAGAGAGAAAAATTAAATCATTTTTAGACATGATGAATATGTGGTATGGGACACTAAAGAGGGATCAAGAGATCCCAATCTAGACCTTAAAAAGTCAGGGCTAAAGATACAAGTTTGGGGATTATAAATATAGAGGTAATAATGTTGGAGTGAACAGGACAGAAACTTGGGAAAGGTTCTATTTGGGGGGGTTCAAGGAAGAAAGTCAGACAGGAAAATAGAAAGCAAGCCAAAATAATGCCACGTCATCATATCAATAGAGGAGGGAGTTTCAAGATGATACCACAGTAGCATTAAATATCGGGAGAGATGTCAAGAGGGATCTGAGAACAAGCAGGAAGCCTTTGGTGACCTTTGAGAGAGGTGGTTCATTGAAGAGGCCAGACCAGAGGCCAAACTCCAAGGCATTTAAGAAAGGTACTTTCTTTCAGTGAGCTTAACAAAATAAAAATGCACGGACCCTTTTGCCTAGTAATCCTACTGCTAGGAATTAACTTAAGAAAGTGGATCAACAAAAGACTAATAGTAAACGAATACATGAATACAGGAAGATGCCCATTTCAATGTTGTCAGTCATAATAAAGCACTGCAAACTACTTGACCCTTTTTATGTAATTTTTTGAATACTTTATTTATTTTTAGAGAGTGGGGAAGGGAGGGAGAAAGAGAGGGAAAAAAGCATCCATGTGTGGTTGCCTCTGGCAGACCCCCAACAGGGGACCTGGCCCACAACCCAGGCCTGTGGGGTAGACTGGGAGTCAAACCAGTGACCTTGGGGTTTGCAAGCCGGCACGCAATCCACTGAGCTACACCAGCCAGTGCACTGTGAACTACTTAAAATGTCTAACTATAGCAAAACATGTTAGTAATTTCTGATGTATTAAAACAATAAAATAAGAAATATTCCAAAGAATATGAAGAAAAAAAGAAAAATGGTATGTTAAATAGATAAAAATCAAAATATAAACTTAAAATTAAGCTGCATGTTCTGACAGTAGGATTCTGTTTATGGCTCTATTCCCTCCAATATACTTCAAGAAAAATAGCTCATTACAATAAATCTAGAGAAAAGTAAATATTTAGCGTAATGAGAGGAAGAGCATTGAGAAGGTGGCTTAAGGGAGAAGCAGGGACTGAGGAACTGTTTGTTAGAAGAGGAAACCTGAGCAGGTGCCAAGACAAAGGATATAATAGCAGAGAGGCAGAGCTGAAAAATTCACACATCTTTTTTACTGCAACAACGAAGTTAACATAGCCACTCTGCAAGTTCTTCCAGTTCCTTGGAGAATGGACTTGGAATAGCCTCGAATAGCTGTCCTAGAGATGACATTTCAACATGTCTCCTGTGAACACTAATAAAGATCCCATCCTCCACCTAACAACCGCTTGATTCAGACAATAAATTTCATAGTAAAACTGCTAAACATGGAGGAAACAGCTACTGAACATTATTAGCTCTCATGAATTGCCTTACTCCAATAACTTGGCTTCTAAATGATTTTTTTTAACAGAATAAAAGTGGCTGGGTGTGGGATGTATTTTTATTACCATTTAAAATATGCCCTGGCTAGTGTGGCTTGGTGGACTGACTGTCGGCCTGTGAACTGTAGGGTCACCAGTTCGATTCCAGTCAGGGCCGCGGTTGGGGGTGTGTGAGAGGCAAACCGATTGATGTTTCTCTCCCTCCCTTCCCCTCTCTCTAAAAAAAATAAAATAAAATCTTTTTTTAAAAAAAGAAAAAGCAAATGAACTGGTCGTGGTCGAGTGGCTTATGTGGTTGGAGTGTTGTTCCAAACACCAAAAGGTTGCAGGTACAGGAGGCAACCGATCGGTGTTTCTCACATCAAAGTTTCTCTCTCCCCTGCCCATTTCCTCTCTTTAAAAAGCCCACTTCCTCTCTCTTAAAAAAAATCAATAAACATAACTTTGGGCAAGGTTAAAAAATTTTTTTAGCCCTGGCTGGTGTGACTCAGTGGATTGAGTGCCAGCCTGCGAACCAAAGGGTCATCAGTTTGATTTCCAGTCTAGGGTAGAAGCCTCGGTTGTGGGTCAGGTCCCCAGTAGGGGGCATGCCAGAGGCAGCTACACATTGATGTTTCTCTCCCTCCCTTCCCCTCTATAAAAATAATAAAATCTTTTAAAAACTTAAATAAAAAATATAAATAAATAAAATATTTAAAAAACTGATTAAAAATTTTTAAATAAAATAAACAACGACCTAAATAGAAACAGGCAATGGATACAAAGAACAGATTGACAGCTATTGGCAGGGAGGGTGTTGGGAGACTGGATGAAAGAAGGTGAAGGAATTAAGCAAACACACACACACACACACACACACACACACACACACACATATATATATATATATATATATATATATATATATATATAACACACAGACTCAGACAACAGTGTGGTATAGCCACAGGGAAAGGAGGGTGGGGGACAGATGGAGGTGACCATGGTGGAGATGGGGACGGAAAGAGACTTGCTTAGGCTGATGGGTGCACGATGCTATGTGCAGATGGTGCTTTGTTGAGTTGTACACTTAAAACCTGTATGGTTTCTGTGAACCAATGTCATCCCAATAAATTCAATTAAAAAATTTCAAAAAATACAAAAGACAATTTAAGAAAAGTGTGGTATAGCACATCTAATACTGTGACCTCTTCGTTCCAAAAGTATGAATTCAAACATGGCATTCTCTGAACACAACCTTCCAGGTTGCTGGTTCAACTACTCCCTGCTATCACCATCCTTTCAACTCATCAAGATCTCCAGTTCACTGATCCCGCCACCCCTCTTCTTTCTTTCTATTCATCAGAATTTTCATTACCTCCTTCCTTAACCAACTTAGGTTCCATAGCATCACTGCATTAGCAGTATTGCTGAAACCACAAAACTCTTGCCTCACTATGATGTCATTGTTGATAAGGATAATGCTTTTCTGCTCATATAGCCAAAGTCCAACCACTGATCATTCCTACTATCCACTATCTGTGCACCAGTATCTGGTAGCCAGGGATGGGGCAAAGTCATGGAACAGACAGATGGGTTCACTCATAAAATCATGCTATGAACACTGCTCACAAACCCTGCTGTTTCTCTGGTCAATACGCCTTTTTTGTTTCACTCTCTACCACAACCTTTTTTTTTTAAAAAAAAAATAGATTTTATTTATTTTTAGAGTAGAAAGGAGGGAGAGGGAGAGAAACCTCGATGTGTGATAAGCATCCACTGGTTGCCTCTCACACGCCCCCTACTGGGGATCTGGCCTGTAACCCAGGCAAGTGCTCTGATTGGGAACGGAACCAGCCCTTTTGGTTAGCAAGCCCCTGCTCAATCCACTGAGCAAAGCAGTTAGGGCAGAAATCTACCACAACTTTTTCGAATTTTCCTCATCTCCTCAAACCTCCAGAGCACTTATTCTGCAGCTCTACCCCTTTTCAGAAGGGTAGAACCAAAGGGTTATCAGTTTGATTCCAGATCAGGGCACATACCTGGTGGTTGTGGGCCAGGTCGCCAGTTTGGCGCAAGGGAGAGGCAACCACACATTGCGGTTTCTCTCCCTCTTTCTCCCTTCCTGTTTCTAAAAATAAATAAATTAAATATTTAAAAATAAATAAAAAATAAAATTACAGCTTACCTTCAATATTATTTTCTATTGGTTTCAGGTGTACAGCAGTGGGCTTTCTTATCTTAACAAAGAGGTAGGTGTATGACATTCTCTAAGTGGCCCTAAGCTCTAAATGCCATGGTAATAAAATGTAGGCTCACATGTCAGATCTCTGAACACAACCTGTCCAGAGATTTTCTCAAAAGTAAACAAGCAGTAGTCAGGAAATACCATCTCCTGCCTATGTTCCCAATTAGGGGAGATGGTATAATTCCTTGTTCAATAAATATGAACCATCCTTCTATATAAAGGCTAATAAAGGCTATGTAGGACAAGGTTTTTGCATTCATGGAACTTTACTAGGTAAAGAAAGACTATACAAACATCTCTAATAGGTGACATGTGCAGTAACTTTTTAAAAAGACTAGTGATTAATGACAACAATTTTTATCACTTCCCAATCTGCTGTGAGGAACTCTGATGGCTGTCAAAAAACTGTCACTTCCTAAGATATGATTTAACAGCATGTGTTTCTTGCAAGCCCTGAGACTATTCACAGCTAGAATTAGGAGTGGGTGAGCAGAGACATGTGAAGTTAGTCCTCACTTACTAAAATGCTTTTCAAATTTCAACACATTTTACTTTTTGAAATGTTTTTCAATGGAAGAAACGCCTTGGAAGTATTTGGTAAATTGTTATCTGCACAAATGTTATGGTCAGTGGAAGGTATCTGATGCTATCAGCTTGCTGAGAAACAAAAAGGGAGGAAAAAGAAAAAATAGGTACTGACATATTCATGCCTAGGGTTCAAAACTTAGCCCTGTACTACAATCTCCTAGGGCATTTTTTAAATTAACATATTCGTGCCCTCCCCACTCAGACTCTCTGGGGTTCAGAGCCAGAAATCTGCTTCTTCATATCTCCTCAGTTGATTCTGATGCACTACCAGGTTTGGGAACCAAGTTAGATCATTTAGATCACTCACTATCTATGACCCACAAGAATTTCTATATTACAGGATAGCAAAAGAAATGATCGATTTCTTTCTACAAATAAGACTTCTCGAGGCTAGCGGGTTATTGTTAAATAAAATTTACTATACATTTGGACTGTATTTTAAGTGTATTATGCACTTTGCAATGTATCCATGTCCCTTGCATAACGATTGTATATGCCTCATTTATATATCCACTTTTTAGGACTTGGAGCATAATTTTTAACTACTTTAAATGACTAGAGATTTATAGTTCCTATATCTTTGCTTTTAATGCCACATTGTTGATTATATCTGTGATTTATTTGATGCTGAGTCTTTGGTCAGGAATACAACCCCCAATTACAATCTTGCCCCTGTGGGAAAACGATCCATTTTATGACATGGTTTCCAGGAACATCACGGTGGTAAAAATCAGGGCCTGCCTGTACAAGTGCAGCTCACTTTTCACAAAAGATATGTTCCTGAAAAGTGGTATCAACTGCATTTCTATCCGTCAAGTCCTTTAAAACCTATCAAAGACCCACTTACGCTAGAGAAACCCCGTAATGAAAAATATCTTTAGAAAATTAAAGCTCATCCTTATTTTATTTGCTCTGCAATTTTTAATTTAATACAAGGTGAGCTCCTAAAAACAGGGCCCACTAATATTTAAGTAGAAGCTAGTCTAGACTACAGTACAAATGCCATTTTTCGTGAGTATCAAACTGCAGATTGCATACTTTGGAGTCAAAACTAATCAGTGGAGCTCCTGTCCAAGATATCTTTTGCAGTGCTATGCATTAATCTGGTAAAGAATGTGGATGGCAAGCCTGTTTCTTTTTACTCTGAGGTTTAAAAGGATCAGAGTACTGACGAATGCTCACACCAAGTTCCTGTGAGTGAGTGAAAATGGCAGGTGTGAGGAGCCTCCTTTTGAGAAAAAGAAATGCAAGCACAGATTGATCTGTGCTGTCGTGAGGACTTCTGAACTACACACAGGTCAACTATATACTAGAACCAATGAAAAACAGCCCAAAATTACTTGGTCTCAAGAACACTGCTGCCGGGCTGGGAGGGGTAGAGGAGGGCAAAGGGGGAAACATTGGGGCAACTGTTATAGAATAATAAAAAATAATTTTAAAAGCAGGCAAAAACAAAACAAAACAAAGAGCAATGCTGCTCCAAGTAGCCATTTCCTAGTGCAGAAGAAAGACGAAGTCAAAAAAGTCATGCAAAGGTACTTTGTAAACTCTAAAGTACTAAGCAAATACAGGAAGCAGAGTTCTTAGCTGAGGGTGAGGACATGGGTAGTGGTGTCAGGGGTTTGAGGAGAAAATATGAAAAAAATCCAGGCAAGGGAGGGAGGGAAGCATGAAGGGTCTAAGGTGAGTTTTATGGTCAAAACCCCACGAGACGAGGCAGTGTGGTCACGTGGTTTCCTCCAGCCTCTTGGTGCGTGGGTTACAAACAACAAGCAGGCAGAAAGTTACTAGGCTTGTGATCTTGCCAAGTGAGTAAAAGAAGTGAGAAAAGGCAAGGGAGTTTTATATATATATATATATATATATATATATATATATATATATATATATATATATGCGCTTGCCAGGGGCTGAATTAAGCGGTGCTAGTGGAAAAATAGGAAAAGACAGATTCCTCGATCAGATTGATAGGTGTGGACGAGAAGGGGCCCCATGTTAAACCTGACAAGCTCAGAGGCCTGCGTGGCAACCTTACAAATGGAAGCCTAAAATACCTACATAGGATGGTCTGATATTAAAAACAGTTCATAGTGGGTATGCATGTCCTAGGGCAGTATATTTCTCTAACAAAGGTCAATCTTTACCTCAACTGAGCCTGGTCTGTCTGTTGTGTTTGGCATCTAAGATAACACACCTGACAAACCTTTGAAATAACAAATTTCCTTCCCCCATCACCTACCCCTCAAAGCAGACACCAGAGGGAGACCACAAATCTCCTCATTGTTGTTATCCTATTAATTCTTGAGTGGTAACTATCCTGTATCCACGTATATAAAGCAAGTGTCTATCATTTTACTTTTTATCCAATCCCAGAGGGCCCCCCGCTTCGCTTTCTGCCGCCTCCCTAATGTATCACTAATGGTCTTTTGTACTCCCCTTATGTCTTTGATTCTAATGTATAAAATAAGTAGTAAAACTGCCACTTTCCAGAACATTTTCTCAATCCATTGAGGTTTTGCTTCCCAGCAACTGCCGTCTGTTTGGCTCAAATAAACTCATAAAAATTCATACAGGTTTGGACGTTTCTTACATTGACACGAGATACAGCTAAGATGCACGAGAGGCTCAAAAATGCGTCAACGTGGGTTTTAGTCAGGCAATAGCACTTGAACTGTAGCCCAGAATGCTGCCCCGGTGGGGTTTTAGTGGTCAGCTGTGTAGTCCTGTTTTTCCTCGGGTAACGCTGAGCTACCTGGGAGGGGCAGGCAAGACCTGTCAAACAACAGGTTAGGGGAATTAGAAGTGGAACGCAAAGACGACTTTGCCTACATTGGCAATAGATTTGATGGTGGGCAAGGAGGTGAGTGGACGATGGAATAGATGACTATCTGAATGAGAGTGGGATGGAGATGCACAGTGGGCTCCTAGGATGAGACCAGTACTGAAGACTGGACTCACGGGGCTGGAGAACGAGTATTTTGCTGTATGTGCTTAGGCTCGGCTGTTCTCACCGCCACCTCCCTTACCTTTTGCAGCATAGTTTAAGTCACAAAGTACAATATATACAGGGTCTGGCAGAATTAATGCCTGCTTCGGTGTGGTTGGTAGGGTAATGATACGGGTATAATAGTTTATAGTTTTAATTTGAACATTTCACCTAAAATGTCATGTGGCATGCTTGAGTGTGATATTGTTATGTTACAGAATTACTTGTTTATGATTTTGTAATAAAACATTTTGTAATAAAAAATAAGGTGTGATTTGTGCCAGACCCTGTATTCTAATGATGTAAATAATGCTGGATAACCTTCTTAAGCTATCCCCCACACAAATACATGCACACAACTGAAATGAATTCAGGCACATGGCAGAAGGATGCGGTCCAAAAAAAGTCCTTCAAATTTATCCAAAAGTGATCACTAAAGGCAGGTATTCTCATGCTAATCTGTACAGAATGTAAGACAAAATTGGAGGTTTGAGGACCTGGCTTCTAGTCCAAGTCGTGTAATCTGAGCTTCCCTTTCATCATGTGTAGAAGTAGGTCATGGCACCCTCCCTACCCAATCATAAGGTCTTTGCATAGGAATGAATGTAAGATTCCTGAAGGCGGGGAACTTCAGGGCTCTGCTTGGTAGTTTATCTCTAGTGCTTAGCCGGGCACATAACAGAAGTTTATGAATATTTAAGTCCATGAGTATAGGAAAGTGCTTTTATACAGGAGAGTTCTACACAGATACTAAGCATGGACTCAGCTCCTAAGTAATAATTCACATGAAATAAAAGCTGTTTCTGATTATAGCAATCTCAAGTTTTCTAACATTTTGATAAACATCATTAAGTACCATATCTTATTTCCTTCTAATGAAATAGCTCTGAACTAGCAGTAGCTCTACAGGCATCAGTGCGAGACTTTAAGCAGTTAATTCTGAAGTTATTTCCTGGGCCAGCTCCATGGAGGCCAGAAGCAAAAGGTCAAAGCCAAGAATGACGGAACTTTTTGAACAGTGAAGCTACTTTCTATTGGGAGTATTTAAGCTGGAAGCCGGCTGGAGAAGGCAAGATGAAAAATTGTGTAGTCACATATGAAATATATTGAGTGGTTTAAAAGCTTTTTCCAACTGCACCAAAAATATGTTCCTGCTGTCCCTAATGATCCTCTTGCCTTTTCTACTTGCCCCTTACCATGCCCAGTCAATACCATATATTAGCATCTCTGTCTTCTCTGGTCCATCAGTCTTTCACATTTATAGTTACATGTTTTATTTAACTTCAATGATTTTTATATTTTAGTATTTTCCATTCTGTACTGTACATGATATATTAACCCCTCAAATTCTTTGTTGAATGAATAAATGGAAGAACTTCATCTAGACACCAATATAGTGAGCCTGCCACTTTTTCATCTCCTCCTGTCTTCTCCGCCCTCCTGTCCAGCAGATTTAATGATGTACCATTATAACCTCCCCCTGTCAGTAAGCTAGTCTGGCAAATCTTTGATCCTGGATAAATTCAACCATTCACCCACTCTGAATTTGCACCTAAGCAGCTGAATGTTCCTAGAGGAAATTATCCAACTTTGGTGTTCATGACCACAGACCTCAAATAACTATTAAATTTTTAAACATTTAAAAAAATTTATTTGTAGATAGAGAGGAAGGGAGGGAGGGAGAGAAACATTGATGTGAGAAAGAAACATCAATCGGTTTGCCTCCCACAGGCCCCCAACTGGAGGCCTGGCCTGCAACCCAGGCATGTGCCCTGACCCAGAATCGAACCAGCTAACAGGTGACCCGCTGACCCATTGGTTAATGAGACAACCCCCAACCCACTGAGCCACATCAGTCAGGGCTAAATGCTGCCTGTTTGAAATCTACTGTTCTCTATTAACTTTACTTCCCGGGAAAATGATTTTATATCTTTTTTTCTCTCAAACCTCTCCTACCACTCTACCACTCTCCTCTGCCCTCTACCCTGATCTGATCTTGCTGCACACAGTACTTCATTGATAAGGATACTTACTATAGGAGATGGGCGTTCCCCTTTGCCCCACCACCAAATCTGTCAGCTAATTGCCATCTGCATATATTGTTTTCTTTTCTCTCTTACAGTGGATGAACTTCTCTTCCCGAAAGGCCAGACCTTCCACTTGTACCATTTCTCTCCCCACACTACTTTTTTTCAAAGACTTTACCTCTCCAGTTATCCTTCAGTCTCTCCAAAGATTAGCCTCACGTATTTACATAAAGAAAAAAACACCAAAAACCCCCAAACTCCTTGTCCACACAAACCTCCCCTTCATTCAACACTAGGTTCTAGTAACACTGGCATCCCCTTGAATCTCGCACATGCCAAACCTTCTTGTCTTAGTGTAACGGGGCACAGCCAGGGCCCCCTGAAGTAGGTGATCTGTAACCGGGTCCAGAACTTGGGGTGTGCAAGAAAAAATATAGGATATTTTCACCTCCCAGCCCCGCAGGCTGCCATGTGGGATGGGAAACAGGGAGCAGGGTGGAAGAAACTCATTTTTCATGTCAATAACAGGCTGAGGACGATTGAGAGTTACTTTGAATATCAACAACAGGTCCACTTCATACCTGACCATGTGCAGCAGGGCCATTGAGTCATTTTGCATGTCAGTAACAGGATAGGTTCAGACCTCACATGCAAAGGCGGTTATTTTGCATATCGAGGCTAACCAGGAAGGTTTGCATAAACTTTAACACAGGATGGAACTGGATTGGAGGAGTTCCAACCCCTCCTATAGGAATGATGCTCAGAAAATGGCAGATCTCATCGCCTCCATTTTTGCCACTCACCACCTAAACTTAGCAGATGCATAGGCTCTCCTAGGTATTTTGCTGACAGCAGATGAGAGACAGCTGGTTCTAAGTAGAGCTAAACAAGAGGCCCAGTGCCTCCACGAGAAGGATTGCTAGTGGACACCTGACCCAGCTGGGCCAATCCCTGGGGTAGACCCTAACTGGGACCCAAATAATAGTGGGGGCCTAGCCCCTTTGAAACATTACAGAAGGTGCATATTGGAAGGGCTTAGAAAAGGAGTACCCGAGCAGAGGAGCTCCCCCGGTTGCAGCACCTGCCAAAGGAGTCGGAGATGGGATTGTGGGGAGGATTCTCACTGGGGTTGGGATCCTGGCTCGGCAGCCATACTAGAGGTTTTTGACCATGCGGGTTTGGGAGCAGAGGGGGGGATCCCTTGACCATGCGGCTTAGGAAGCAGGAAAGCAAGATGTAGCAGCCACGCAGGAGGCTCGGCCTGGTTATAGCGTGTGAGCATGAGAGGTCGGAGATTTGTTCCATGCCGTGAGGGAACTATGTGAAGACCATGCGGGAAGCAAAGGGGAGAAAGGACTCTTGCTAGTGGGCCATGAGAAGGTGCCGCGTGGTTTTCAATTAAGAAGTGGAGATTGCGGTGACACAGTGGATGGGGCTGGGAACAGCGAGAGGTCTGCGTAGCTGAGTTCGGACTTCTGGTCTTTTTCTTCTGAAGGATGTTACCCATGACTGGCCTGACTGGGCAAAGAGGGGAAGGCAGGACTGTGTGTGTGTGCTGGTGGGTGTTCTACAGGGATTTTGAGATTTAAGGGCAACATTTAGCCATTAATCAAAACCGGTATACCTTTTGAATAAATAGTTCCTTCCCTTTTCACCAAGCTCTGCCATGAGAGCCATAATTTTTAAGGGTGGCGGGAAAATGAACCTAGAATGGAGGGACCCTGGGGATGGGGGGGCGTTATTCCAGTAATAGCATCTGGGGCTCTCCCCCTGCCCCGCCCTCCCGACAACGGGTCCACATTCGGTAACATTAGGACTTTGCACTTAGAACAGAATCCCAGCTGTGCTGCTCACAGTGGCCTGGAAGGCCTAGATCCTGCCTTTACAACCTCATCTTGCACAACTTTCCACAGCTTACTACTTTCCGGTCACACTGCTCCTTTTTGTTTCTACAATATTCCAAGATCTTCCTTGCTTCATGACCTTCACACAAGCTTTCTCACTACTAGGTGAGGAACACCCCAATCCTTCTCATTCATTCATTCTTTACCCCACCTCCTAAG
Source organism: Pteronotus mesoamericanus (assembly GCF_021234165.1). NCBI lineage: Eukaryota > Metazoa > Chordata > Mammalia > Chiroptera > Mormoopidae > Pteronotus > Pteronotus mesoamericanus. The sequence goes on along the minus strand of NW_026555108.1, from coordinate 4,083,481 downwards.
GAGGCCTTTTGTGCTCATTCTAATTATAGCAGGTCCTCCCTCCCTTCTTCTCTCACAGCACCCTTCCTAAACTCTTTGTAAACACACATTTACTTGTATATTGGCTCTCTCTGCCATTAGATTATAAATTACCTCACTGCCGAGGACACTGTTTTGTTCGCTTTCAAATACCCAGCATCGAAGACACAATACCTCACATAATCTATGAGTAATTTAATAATATCTTTGAAAGGAATGAATAAATGCCCATCATTTCCTTTTGATCTTCCTAATATCCTATGAGGTAAGATGCTATTATCCCATACTATAGGTAGAGAGTCACAAAGTAGTAGAACCCAAGTCTTCTTACTGCAAATCCAAAGTTCTTTGTATTACACTACCTCGCCAAATAGGCATGTTCTTCATTGTTCCAAATACAAATACTGTAATAAACTCACTGATTCACATTTCCCATAAAAATGGAGCAACTTCAACTCCAGCTCTTCGGTTTAAAGAATTTCTGAGATAACTACTACCTCTTTTCTCACCTTCAGGGGGAAAAAAAAAGACTATCACATACTACAAGGAGACAAAGGAAACAGGTTTGGACATTCCTTTTACTTATCCATTTGATAGCATATAATGCTATTCTACCAGGAAGGTTGCTATTAGCCAATACAAGTAAAGAAATAGCCTTACTTTATAAATCTGTAAGTAGGTTCCCAATATCTATTCCCCAGATAAATAACACAATTGCATTTTTTATGCAAGGTAATAGTTACCATTTTCCTACTGACTCTGACAGTTGGACTAAATAGACCGGGTTATAATTTAGGAAGCCTCACATTTATATGCACTCAAAATTAACTGAAAACATTTCAGGAACTATCACATGCCTTCCCTAATGTTCCACTTCATGAGAATTCAAAATATGACTAGCATTGCATTGACATATGCATTCTGATACATTTTTATATATAAAAGTAATAGTTACTACTTGTTGAGAGCCCACTATCTACCAGGCACTATTCTAGGAACAGGAAATACTCCTTGCTCACATTGAAGTTTATATTCCTTGGTTTCCTCAGGTTATTTACTGGGTTTTAGATTTTTCTCAATAGAATTTTTACTGAGGTTGAAAATAGAAGTAGAAAGACATTTATTAAGGGTATCTACAATTCTAACACCAATTCCAGTGGTAGGTTCTTTCCATACACCACGTAATTCTCCATGACACCAGTGGTGTGTCCTACAATTTAACTCCATTCTGACACTGTCTACCTGAGATAACGTCAGATCCCACAGATTAAGGGCTCAATTCTACAAGAATGCCGCCCTCTCCCCCACTTTCTGATGCCAAATATAAGTCCAGTTTGTCGCTTGTGCTTCTGACCAACCTGCTACAGATGAGATGTTCGAACAGCCTCCTCAGGATTAATTTTCCAGAGTGGCTCACAGGACTCAGAGGAACATTTTACTTACTAGATTACTATATTTGTTTAAAAAAAGGATATAACTCAGGAACAGCCAATGGAAGAGATGCACAGGGCACACAGGTTCCATGTCCTCTCCCAGCCGGTGTCCTGGAACCTCCATGTGTTCATTGCCTGAAAGTGCTCTGAACCCCACCTGCCCTTTTTTGGATTTTTATGGAGGCCTCATTACATATGCAGGACTGATCAAACCATGGGCCATTGATGATTGAAACCGTGGGCCATTGATGATTGAGCCCTAAGACTTGTCCAAAAGTCACCTCGTTAACAGAACAAAAGGCACCTAGATGCCTCTCAATATCCGGGTATCTTCAGCAATTCTCTGCCTAGCTTCCAGTACATCTCATAGTATTTTCCAGCAATATTTTCATCTGCCCCTGCCATCTTGCAGTTTCAGCTCAGAGAAGAGGCTTTGGAATCGGGGCTAGGTTCCAGTCTTGGCTGTGACACTTAATTGGCTTTGCTGCAGCTGGCAAGCTACCCTCTCTGAATTTCGGTTGCTTCCTCTGTGACATCTTCACCCCGCAGTTATAGCACTAGTACAAGACTGGACCTTGACCAAGTTCCTGCCCTCCCTCAAAACCCTTCAATAGTCTCCCGCTGCCCCGAAAATAAAGAGCGAAGTCCTCCTCAAGGCTTCCGGAGCTCCTGCACGGTCTCTTGTCTGCCTGCCTGGCTGACCCCTTCTCATCCCGTGTTCCCTCTTCCCTTCTCTAATCCCGCCACTCTGGCCTTCTTTCAGTCTCTTAAATTAGGGTTACCAGATTGAGCAAATAGAAATACTGAATGCTCATTTACCGTAAATTTGAATTTCAGATAAATGCCAAATACAGGGTCCAGCAGAAGTAAGGCGTGCTTGAGTGTGGTAGGTATGTAACGGGGCACAGCCAGGGCCCCCCCAAAGTGTATTTGTAATGGGGTCCAGAGATTGGGGTGCCCAAGAAAAATATATTCTCTCCACCCCCAGGCAGGCCACCATGGGGGATGGGAGCCTTGAGCAGGGCCACTGAGAGTCATTTTGTATGTCAATAACAGGATAGCTTCATTCCTCATATGCAAAGAGGGTTATTTTGCATCTCACCAAATCTAATCAGAAAGGTTTCAAAGACTTCTTACAGAACGTAACTGGGAGAGAGAGAGGAGAGACAGGGGCCTGCAGGAGAGACAAAGGGACATCGAGGTGACGCTGCGGATGGTGCTGAGACCCGCGAGAGGCCTGCCGAGCCGAGCCCAGCCCCGGACTTCTGTTCTTTTTTTCTTCTGAAGGACGGTACCCCTGACTGGCCTAACTGGGCAAAGTGGGGAAGGCAGGACGGTGTGTGTACTGGTGGTTATTTTGAAGGGATTTTGAGGTTTATGGGTGACATTTAGTCATTAATCAAACCTGTATAACTTTTGAATAAATAGTTCCTTTCCTTTTCACCAAACTCTGCCATTCAGAGCCATAATTCCAAGGGCGGCGGGCAAAGGACCCACAACCGAGGGGTCCCGGGGATGGGGTGGGTCATTGTTTCGGTAATAGCATCTGGGCACCACCCCCACGGGTCCTTTTGTTCAGTAACAGGTAGGGAAATGTGAGTGTAATAATTTATAGTTTTAATTTGAACATTTCTTCTAAAATGTCATAGGGTATTCTTGAGTGTGCTACTGTTATGTTACAGAATTACATGCTTATGATTTTGTATTAAGAGTCTGTAATAAAAAAAGAGGCATTATTTGTGCTGGACCCTGTATTTTCTAGTAGAAGTATGCTTCCAAATATTATATGAGACATCCTTCTACTAAAACATCATTCGCTGTTTACCTGAAATTCCAATGGAACTGATCACTCAGTATTTTACCTCCAACTCGATTGAAATGGGCCCTCTCCCTCTTGCAGCAGGGCCTTTGCACATGCTGTTCTCGCTTCCTGATAATGCTCTTTCCTTGCTCTCTTGCGGACAGAGCTGTTGCAAGAAATACATGAGGCAAGATTTATATGACAGTACTTAGCACAAAGAGCATACTCAACGAATACTATAATAATAACGAAAAGCTTTCTCCTCTTTGTTTCTCTTTTACATTATACTAATTGCGGCAGCATCAATGCTTTGCCATTTAAAAGAAGTCCTCTTTATTAGAAGTCTGGTAAATAGCAACGATATATGGAACAAATAGTATTTCCCTTACCGAGTATTTTTACATACTTGATTGCACTTTGGTCTTCACAGTAACACTGTGATATAATGTCAGGGAGGAATCATTTCTCTCTGTCCTTTTAAGTTCTTCTGGCTGGTCTAAGAATTAAATTGACATGAGATGGAGTAACAGGAGACAATCAAACAAACGTTTCAAAATGGGTATGCATCCTGTACACATGGGAGAGACCCAGGAACACTAAGTCAGTTGCCAAAATGGCTGAGGACACCACTTTAACTGACAAAAGAATGTGTTGGGGGTGAGGAGTCAGTTCTGGGAGTTTAACAGGAAAAGCACAGTTAACAAGGGTAGAGCCTTTATGTAGATTCAGTCTTTGCCCTCAGTATCGATAACACTTTCTAGAGATAAGATCAACCCCCTCCCTCTTCCTCGTACAGCTAGAGAGATGCCCTTACAAATGAAGATTCCTCTTACCACTGTAAATATCCTTTAGAACAAGTAATTTCTACTTTTTTTAAATTGAGGTTACATTGATTAATAACATTATTTAAATTTCAGGTGTACAACATAGTAAGTCAATGCCTGTATACTGTTGCATGCTCATCCCTAAAAGGCTGGTTTCCATTGTTACCATAGACGTGACCCCCTTTACCCATTTCACTCTCCCCACCCTCCATCCCCTTGGCATCCATGAGGTTTTGTATTGTTAGTTCCTTTGTTACATATTCATACCATTTTTGTCCTTTTATGTCTCCAGAACATAGAGCGGTGAAAGGAAAGTCTCTTCAAGAGACGGTGTTGGGAAACCTGGACAGCCATATGCAAAAGTATGAAACTAGATAACCATCTTATACACTACACAAAAAGGAACTCAAAATGGATTCAAGACTTGAATGTAAGATCTGAAACAATAAAATGCATAGAAGAAAACATGGACCCTAAGCTTCTGAACATCAGTCTCAGCTATATTTTTGTGAATTTGACTCCAACAGCAAGGGAAACATAAACAAAAATAAACAAATGGGTCTACCTGGTTTTTAGAGCTTCTCCCATGTCCCTCTTTCTTAAAATTAACCAGCCTAAAATAATCCTTATGCCAAAGAGACACATCTTGGTGTGAGGAACTCTGGTCCCCTCCAGTAAACATTAGTAGTAGGATTTTATTCATTTTATAAAGGAAAGAATAATCAGATAAGTTCTCAGTCACAGCTGATAAACAGTAAAAGCTGTAATCAAAGGCAATCAAACTCGAGTTTTTCAGCTGTAACTGCAGGAACAATTCAAAATGGTTTCTAACAGGACACTGAGCTGCTTTTCAGAGAGGACAGACCAAAATGGCAGGTCAGGCAGGTGAAGCATGCCCAGGGGACAGCACTTTGACCTCCCTCTGCATCTGCAGTCAAAGTCCCCCCCACCCCACCCACTCTGGTCCTCAAGAAATCAAAGGACAGAGGCATAACCTGAATCCTTTCAGAAATGAAAAGCCCATTGTCGAAGAAGATCTGGTGCTGAAGCCCCTTACCACCAGCAGCCAAGTTCCAAGGTCCTCCAAAGTCGAACTTGCTCTGCAGTGTCTCCACATATCTGTTTCCCCCAAGTCCTTCAAACCAGCCCTGAATGCCCTGGGTTGGGGAGACAGATTTGGGCTTTCTCCCCATCTTCTCATCTCCTCGTTTGGCTGCCTCTTGAAATAAACTCCTTGTTGTATACTCCATGCTTTGGTGATTGGTCTTACTGCACACAGGGCATATGTGTTAGGTGGGAGAGATAGTAAACTAAGGCAGGGAGGAGGCGGGAGACACGTCTCACCCACTACGCAGCCCTGAGCCTGGTCCGATAAGATTGTTGGGTGTTCTGAATGTTACAAGCAAAGACAGCACAGGAGGAGGGGAGTCCTTGAGACTCTGCGCTTGGAAAGGGAGCCTCTGTAGCAATTTTACTGAGACAAAGAGCCTTTAGTAGCTGAGAAAGAAAGCCTTTGTAGCTGTACCTTATTCCCAAGGTTTAGAAGGGGGAAGAGGAGGGGGAACCTAGAAACTGACCAAAGTACGTAACCCCTCAACCCCAATAGTTGGTGCACTCAGATGAGCCGGGTGCCCACTTGTAGCCTCGGCTCAACTATACAGAGCAAACTTACAACTTTATTTCCTCCATACGTGGGGCATTTGGACTAGCTGGGTGCCTCCTCACAGCTTTGTGCTCTTATGTGTTTCATAAATAAACTTGCAATCTCACTTCCACTACACGTGTTTGTCTCTTCAATTCATCTCTTGCAAGAGAGGCAAGAATGAAGGAGCAAGCTGGGGCGGGGGAGACTGACTTGGGTCTCTCCCAGGTAACAGATGAACTTGCATTAAATTACACAGCCTCAAAAGCAGAAACTCTACAGCTATATGGTATTGTCTCCCTACCCATCATCACTGTGACAGATGTATAAAACTACTACTAACAGTAATAACACTAGTAATCAACATAATAACCGTAACAGCTAACACTTATTGAATACTTTCTGTGAACCAGTAACTTTTCTAAGTGACTTACATGTATTATTTTATGATCATAACCACTCTATGAGGTAGACAGCCTGTTATTATTCCCATTTTCCATATAAACTTTAATCCTCGGTTTCCTTAAGTAACTTGTTCAAGGTCACAAAGCTAGTGTCAGAAAAAATGATTCAAGGCCATGCAACAGCTCTGAAGTTTGAGCTCTTGTTCTCATCACAGTCCAGATGAAATGTATCCATGGAAGTCCTAGCATAACTCTTGCTATGCCATTATATATACACATGCTTACCCCTGAGCAACAGCCTCTTCTGTGAAAATGGCATCAATTACCCTGAAAGGTAGCCCTTCATGTCAGCTTACAGCAAAAGTAATAACTTTTTCACAAACCAGATACATGTTCTGCTCTCATTACCTTTTAAACTGTAGTAGCCTTTATAAAAGACTGGTCTGGCTTGGATGCAGAGTGAAATAAACTGCTCCAAGACTTTGTATCACCAGAATGACATAATTTTTGTTGAGAACTTTTTTCTTTAAAGATTTTATTTATTTTTATAGAGAGGGGGAGAGAGGGAGGAAGAGAGGGAGAGATCCCTGTACGCCACCCACACCCCCCCCCCACAACTGGGGGTTTGGCCAGCAACCCAAGCATGTACCCTGCACTGGGAATCAAACCGGCGACCCATTGGTTTGCAGGCCAATGCTCAATCCACTGAGCCACACAAGCCAGGGCTCTTGAAAACTTTTAAAGCTGTCTCCCTCAATGTCCATTTTAGTGACTCAGATGTTTTCTGCTTTGTACTGTATGTATGTGTGGGTACACACATACATACATATGTATCCACACACACGTACACATATACATATAAACTCTCCCAACCAACCGGATCACCACCAGTCTTGCCAAATGCAACAAACTACAAATAGGATAATTGCTTTTGCATTTTATAATTGCCACAGCAAATTATAAAATGCATAGACAATAATTTGGAAAATTTTACATTTCTCAGAAAACCTTCGCTAGCAGCTTTGGAATCTCCAACTTGCCAGTTCAAACAATAGAACAGAACATGGTGATAATGCAAAAAGGCTTAGCGCTTTATGTATCAAAAAACAACAAAATAAAGCATTACATGAGGTCAAAATTTGTATTAGCTTTTCTCACGCTTGTAACAGGGTGCAACTAGGCCCCCCCAAAGGGGATTTATAATGGGGTCCAGAACTTAGGGTATCCAAGAAAAATATAGGATATTCTCCCCCCACCAAGGCAGGCTGCCATGGGGGATGGAAGACTTGGAGCAGGGCCACTGAGAGTTACTTTGAATATCAATAACAGGCCAGCTTCGTACTGGACGTGGAGCAGGGCAATTGAGTCATTTTCATATCAATAACAGGAGGACAGCTTCACACCTCATATGCAAAGGGTGTTATTTTGCATCTCAACAAGGCTAACCAGGAAGGTTTGCATAACTTTAGCTCAGGAGGGAACTGGGAGGCAGCTTCCCCGGTTGCAGCTGCCAAAGGAATCGGAGATGCGGTCTGGGGAAATATTTGCACCAGGATTTAAACCCAGGCTCAGCAGCCATGCTAGAGGTTTTTTGAGCACGTGGGTTTGGGAGCAGAGTGGGGCTCCCTTGACCTTGCAGCTTAGGAAGCACGGAAGCAAGATGTAGTGGCCATGCAGAGCAGCTCCCCTGGTTATAACACAGGTGCATGAGAGCTCAGAGATGATTTGCTCCACCCCGCAAAGGAACAATGCGAAGACCATGCAGGAAGAAAAGGGGAGAAAGGACTCTTGCTAGTGGGCCATGAGAAGGTGCCATGTGGTTCTGAATTAAGAACTGGAGATCGCGGCAATGCAGCGGTTGGTGCTGGGAACTGCGAGAGAGACCTGCCTAGCCGAACCCCTCACTTACCTTCTTCTGAAGGACGGTGCCCCTTACTGGCCTGACTGGGCAAAGGTGGGAAATCAGGGCTGCGTGTGTTGGTGGGTGTATTAAAGGGATTTTGAGATGTAACGGCGACATTTAGCCAGTATTCAAAACCTGTATAACTTTTGAATAAATAGTTCCTTAACTTTTCACCAAACTGCCATTAAGAGCCATAATTTTTAGGGGTGGTGGGCAAAGAACCTAGAACAGAGGGATTTCGGGGAAGTGGGGGGCGTTGTTCCGGTTCTAGCATCTGGGGCTCCCTACCAACTGGTCCACATTTGGTAACTCGCTTACCAGAAGGGTTGGAATTTGTAAAGGAAACTAAATAAAATTTATGTTGCTTCAGAACACAAGCCTCAGGGTCAAAATAGACCTAAGTTTAAATCAAAACTCTCTTATTTTTAAAAAGATTTTATTTATTTATTTTTAGAGGAAAGAGAGGGAGAGAAATGTTGATGTGTGGTTGCCTCTTGATCACCCACTACTGGGGACCTGGCCCACAACCCAGGCATATGCCCTGACTGGGAATTGAACAGATGACCTTCTGGTTCAAAGGTTGATACTCAATCCACTGAACCGCACCACCAAGGGCCAAAATTCTCCTATTTCTTGTCTGTTATTTAATCTCTTATTAGAGCCTGTTTCTCAACTGTAAAATGGGGATAATATGTACTCTGCAGGTAAATTCTAAAAACTGAATTAGAGTACATGTAATCTCACTTAGCACATGGTAGATCCTCAATGTTCCAAATCCTTATATTCCTCACCCCTGCCAGGCCTAGTGTTGGTGCAGAATGGTTACAGAATCAAGGCGATACTGATCTGTTACATTCAGATGCCTTCTTCCCTCTTCTTTACCATAAACTGCTCGTTTTCTTCTTTGGCATCACAGCAACAGTGTTCATCTAGACTTTGTCACTGGGGTGCCAGAAATAAGAGAACCCAATCTCCGCAGTTTAGGAGGAGGAAGCCATTTGTGCTGGTTTTTAAGTGCCCTTCAGTGGATGGCCCCTTAATTCAAGTTCACTCCACACCAGCACCAACCTTTGCCTTGTATCTGAAAAGAGATCCATCCAATTATGGTATCAATTTAATATTTATCATTTATTTTATTTATAAGGGTTATACACTAATATAAATACTTTAAATAACTATCATTTCTTACACACTCTTTGCCAGACAGTATGCTGAATGCTTGATATACATTATTTTATTTGAATCTTAAAACGGCCTTCGGAGGGAGGTTACTGCTAATTTATTCCACAGTGAATATTATTGATTGTAATTAATTCTTTAACTTTTTTTTTAGATTTTATTTATTTTTAGAGAGAGGGGAAGTGAAAATAAGAGAGGGAGAGAAATACTGATTGGTTGTCTCACACGCCCCTAACTGGGGACCTGGCCTGCAACTCGGGCATGTGCCCTGACTGGGAATCGAACCAGCAACCTTCTGGTTTGCAGGCCAGTACTCAGTCCACTGTACCACACCAGCCAGGGCTGATTGCAATTAATTTTTCCATTGATTTCTCTAAATACTTAGAATATAACAGTAAACGAAGATAAAAATTTCTGACATCATGGAGTTTGCTGTCTACTGTGAGGAGATATCAAAGTGGCTGAATGAACCACAGATTATCACACAGTAAGTAATACAGCCAAGATTTAAAAGCATGTTTGAATAAAACAGAAAACCCCGAAAAAAAAATCCTCACCTAAACAATTAATTTTTGACAAGGGTACCAAAGCCATCCAATGAGAAAAGAACACTCTTTCCAACAAATGATGTTGGGACAGCTGCACATACACATACAAAAGAATAAAGTTGGAACCTTACTTTATACCATATAGAAAAATTAACTCAAAATGGAGCAAAGGCCTAAACATAATAGCTAAAACTATAAAACTTTTAGAAGAAAACCAGAGAAAAGCTTCATGACATTGGATTTGGCAATAATTTCTTGGATATGACAACAAAAGCATAGTCAACAAAAGGGGGAAAATAAGTTGAACTAGATCAGAATTAAAAACTTTTGTGCATCAAAGGACAATAGAATGAAAAGTCAACCCATAGAATAGGAGAAAATATTTGAAATCGTATTATCTGGTAAGGGGTTAATACCCAGAATTTATAAAGAACTATAACTAACAAAAAAAATCCAATTAAAAAATGGCCAAAGGACTTGAATAGACATTTTTTCAAAGAAAATACGTAAATGTCCAAGAAGCATAAGAGAAGATGCTCAATGAGCCACTAATTAAGGAAATGCAAATCAAAACCACAAGGAGATAATACTTCACACCCATTAGCATGACTGTTATTAAAAAAAATAACAAGTGTGGCAAAGATGTAGAGAAACTGGAACTCGCATGGCTGGTAGAAATGTAGAATAGTGCAGCTTCTATGGAAAACAGTCAGTGATACTTCAAGTAATTAAATATAGGATTACAATATGACCCAGCAATTCCACTTCTGGATACCCAAAAGAATTGAAAGCAGGGACTCAAACAGGTATTTGGCCCTGACTGGTGTAGCTCAGTGGGTTGGGCATTGTCCTTCAAACAGAAAGGTCACCAGTTTGATTCTTGGCCAGGACACATGCCTGGGTTGCAGGTTTGGTCCCTGGTTGGGTTGTGTACAAGAGGCAACAGACTGGTGTTTCTATCTCACATCGATGTGTCTCTCCCTCTCTAAAAATAAGTAAAATCTAAAATAAAAGAAAAAATATTTAAAAATAAAAAGACCAAATATTTGTACACTCATATTCATAGTAGCATAGTTCATAATAGCCAAAATTGGAAGTACTTTAGGTGTCCATTGATGGACAGATGAATAAACAAAATGTGGTCTATACATTTAATAGAATATTATTCAGACTTTAAATGGGATGAAATTCTGACGCATGCTACAACACGGATGAACCTTGAGGACAATATCTAAATTAAGCCAGTCATGTAAGGACAAATACTGTATGATCCCGGTGATATGAGGTATCTAAAATAACCAAACTCATAGAAACAGAAGGTAGAATGGTGGCTGTCAAGGGCTGGGGATGAGGTGACAATGGAAAGTTACTGTTTAATGGGCATAGAGTTTCAATTTGGTAGGATGAAAACATTTTGGAGCTCTGGCTGATGTGGCTCAGTGGATTGAGTGCCAGCCTGTGAACCAAAGTGTTGCCTGTTTGATTCCCCTTCAGGGCACATGCCTGGGTTGCGGCCAGGTCACCAGCAGGGGGCGCATTTACGTTTCTCTCCTCTTCCCCTCTCTAAAAATAAATAAATAAAATCTTTAAAAAAAAACATTTTGAAAAATGGATAGTGGTGATGGTTGCACAACACTATGAATGTGCTTAATGCCACTGAACTGTATACCTAAAAATGGTTAAAATGGTAAAATTGATGTTATGTTTTACTAGAGTAAAAAAAACAAACAAAATAAAACAAACAGGCGTGTGACTCTTCAGCTTTTACTCTTATATACTACAGTCCAGTACCTAGTAATTGTTTCTTAGGCTCATTCAGAGAAAGGCTGGTTCAGCACATTCAGGTTTAAATGTAAAATTGTGCTTTAAGCCAGAAGAAGCACACAGAGCACTTGGTGTCATCACAGTGCAACGTGAAAAAAATCATTTATGCAGTTATCAAGCCCAAATGCATTCCCGAAAACCAATTTTAAATGAGCCAGGCTGAATGAAAACACTTAATACAAATAGGAAAATAGCTAACTGGACTGCAAATGATTACCAGGAAGCTGTTTTTAACAATTCCCTCAAACTAGGGTTGAAACCTGTTACATGAGGTTTCCTGATCTAAGCAGAGTCAGATTCTAAATACCGAACTATTCATGAACTTCTCTTGCTTTAAGTCATGAACCCATTAGATGAAAACGCAGGCTGTTTCTGGTACGACATGATTATTTCTCCTTGTTTTTTTTCCTTTTTTATTTAATTCACTGGCAAAATGTCAACATTGGGGGGAGAGCTACAGTATTTCTAAAATTAAGAAACAAAATGTAAAATAGAGTTTTCAGTTAATTTCTTGGTCTGCATTGATTTTTGGAAGGAGAGACAGAACCTAAAGTATTAAGACAGTGGAAATGTTTTTTTAAGCTAAATCCTGTGTGATAGCTGTAATCCTTATATAATAAGCCAATGTTGCCTGACATTGGAAATGGGATAGAATCCAGGTACCTCTGAGAAGGGTCTCTAGGCATTTACATTACTTGTAGCCTTTTTCATTACCACCATCACCACCACCATCACTACCAAACAACTAAGAATTTTATCTACTTAAAACATCAACATTTCAGCCCTTATTGGGTAGCTTGATTGGTTAGAGTGCCATCCCAATATGCCAAGGTTGCAGGTTTGATCCTGATTGGAGCATATACAAGCATCAACCAATGAATGTATAACTAAGTGGAACAACAAATCTATGTTACTCTCCCTCTTTCTTAAATGGGTAAATTTTTTTTTAAATCAAAATTTCTCCCCTTTGCTTCATCACAGTCTCTTCAGTACATCACAATACTAATTATAAGACTACTATTGCTACTAGCTAACACTACATGTCAAGCACTGTGCAATAAGGTTCATAATGCATTTCCCCTTTGATTCTCATCATAACGTGATAGAGCAGATATCTTACTGTTTTTATTTTATAGATGAGGAAATGAAGGAGACTAATAGGAGATAAGCAGTAAATGACAGAGCTGGGATTCAAATCCCAACTTCAGACTGGCAAGCCCATGTCTCTAACTGCCAAGTTGACTACCTCTCTACACTCCTCCCCTAAAAATGAAAAATCATTTTATACCACTATGTTCCAGCCTCAGGCTTCAGATTTTATATCCACAGGTCAGTTACAGAATTCAAGCTCATTAGTGAAGCAGCTTGAAGCAGTGAAACTCATCTATCTCATGTGGGTCTTTCCCAAGGCAGCTGGCTCCCTCCTTTAACCCAGATCCTAAGAGCAATTCAGGAGTCCATCTTTGCTTTCTAATTCCTTCGTTTCTTTGACTCCACAATAGAAAAAGTACTCAGCTCTCAGAGAAGTGAAACCTCCCATGTGTTAATAGAAGGGCATAAGAAAACAGAGTTCGGCCCTGGCTGATGTGGCTCAGTGGATTGAGCCATGGCCTGTGGACAGAAAGGCGGCTAGTTCCATTCCGACTCTGGCACGTGCCTGGGCTGTGGGCCAGGTCCCCAGCTGGCAATGTGCGAGAGGCAACCAATCTGTTTCTCTCCCTCCCTATCTCCATCCTTTCCCCTCTCTCTAGAAAAATAAATAAAATCTTTTAAAAAAAGAAAATAGGGTTCTATAATACAGAGTTGCACCTTAGTAATTTCCTAATTTAGCTGTTCTCTATATTGAAGTACACTTGTAGACCACTTGGCATACATAATTTTGCATGTTTATACATGTTTATTATACTTTTTCTCCTCATCCACAGTACGTATTTGTGAATGACCATTTGTCACGAAGACTTCAGAATTTGTCTGCTTGAAAACAGAGGGACTGGACAAGACAGTCTTTTCAAATTCTCTTCAGGCCTATTGTGTGATCTGCTGTGGCAATGCTAAAAAATTGCTGTTTGAAAAGTTTCATTGTTCTTTCCTTCCAATACCTTGTCCCACTTGTAACGATCTAACAACTTTGCAATATCCCATTGGAGCAAGATTGAAAATCTGAGATGGCATGTATAACAGCATAATTATTTTTTTTCTATTCACCTTGTGCAAGTCCAAGCCCCATCAAGAGCAGAATCTTCTCAATACAAAAACAACTATGATAACAAAAAACAACATTCTCAAGAAATAACAGTTTCTGTGCTTGCTTCGGCAGCACATATACTAAAATTGGAATGATACAGAGAAGATTAGCATGGCCCTGCGCAAGGATGACACGCAAATTCATGAAGCGTTCCATATTTAAAAACAAACAAACAAACAAATAACAGTTTTCCTGAACATTATTGAATGTTATTTGGCTCAGAAATTCATAATAAAATATCACACACTCATTCTTTCCTTCAAAAGTTTGAGCAACAAAAAAATAAAAACAAAACAAGCTTGTACATGTACTGTGTGTCCAACATCATTCTATGCACTAAAGATACAAAGTAATAGGCCCTGACAGGGTAGCTCAGTTAGTTAGACCATCGTCCTGATACAGCAAAGCTACGGATTAAATTACTGGTCAGGGTACATACAAGAATCAACCAATAGCCCTGGCTGGTGTGGCTCAGTGGATTGAGCACTGGCCTGCAAAACAAAAGGTCGCTGGTTTGATTCCTGGTCAGGGCACATGCCTGTATTGCAGGCCAGATCCCCAGCTGGGAGTATGCCAGAGGCAACTGATTGTTTCTCTCACACATCGATATTTATCTCCTTCTCTTTCTCCCTCCCTTCCCCTCTTTCTAAAAAAGAAATAAATAAAATCTTTAAAAAAAGAATCAACCAATGAATGCATAAATAAGTGGAACAACAAACTGATGTTTATGTTTCTCCTCCCCCAGTTCTCTCTCTTTCTAAAAAAAAATTAATAAAATTTTTTAAAAGATTACTATAACACAGGGTTTCATAAAGAAGGACTTCGGTTTAGTAGAGAAAAAAGAAAGGTCAAATAACATTTGTGGAGTACAGTATATTATAGTTAAGTGCAGTGACAGGAATATCCCTAGAATTCTATGAAAACGAGACAGCATCTATTTAAAATTTGGCAGAGAGTACTCAGGGAAAATATATTACAGTAGGCGACATGTGAACTGAACTCGGGGAGTGGGGGAGTAGAAGTTATACTAAAGTGGGCCCTGGCCAGGTGGCTCATTTGATTGGAGCATCATCCTGTACACCAAAAGTTTGCGGGGTCCATTACCAGTCAGGGCACACACCTAGGATGCAGGTTCGATCCCCAGTCAGGGCACGTATGGGAGGCAACTGATCAATGTTTCTCTCTCACATATCCTTTGGTGAGGATTTAAAATAAAATAAAATAAAGTGGGGTGAGGTGGCATTTAAAGTGGTAGAAAATGAGAAGAGAGACTGAAGACACATCAAAGAGGTATTTTTTTTTTACTTGGATAAGTAGAGCTACTCACTGAGATAGTAAAGAGCTAAGGAGTAGCAGGTCTGGGGCAGAAAAGAGAGAAGTGCACTTTAGGATAAGTCAATTTTAAGCTGCGTATGGGACACCCCAGAGATTTCTATAGAAACTGTAGTGGAGCTCAGTGGGACTGGAGCAAAGGAAAGTAGTATGGACTGCAGATCTTGATTTTAAAGTCATTCCCACATACATGGTAGCAATTAAAGCCAAGAGTTTAAAAGAGCTCATGCTGGGAGAACATATAAAAGAACAAGATAAAAGAGCCATGGATGTAGACCTAGAGAATACCAACATTCAATAGATAAGCAGAAGATGGTAGAGTGGGCAGATGCTGTGCTCACCCCTTCCACGACCGCATCAAAATTACAACTAAATTATAGAACAATCATCACTGAGAACCACCTGAGGACTAGCTGATCAGAACTTTATAACTTAGTTTATAACTAAGGATATAAAGGAGAAGCCATGTCAACACTGGTACAAGTGTCAGAGGTGCAGAAAAGGCAGGTCCCACACCCATGGTGTGGCAGTTTAGAATCAGCAGGGATATCTTGTTTTGATTGAATAAGTGATCTGACAGACAAGGTAGTGCAAAACAATCTGAAGAACAAAAAGAGAAAAATTAATTTTTTAGATATTTATTTATTTATTTATTTTTAGAGGGGAAGGGAGGGAAAGAGAGAGGGAGAGAATTACGTGTGTGGTTGCCTCTAGTGCGCCCTCCACTGTGGACCTGGCCCGCAGTCCAGGCATGTGCCCTGACTGGGAATTGAACCAGGGACCCCTTGTTTTGCAAGCTGGCACTCAATCCACTGAGCCACACGAGCCAGGGTGAAAAAAAATTTTTTTTAAATGAGGATATTTTAAAAGACACCTGGAACAACACCAAGTGTACCAATATTTATTTGCATTATAGGGGTCCCAGAAGGAGACATGGAGGAGTAAATTGAAAACCTGTTTGAAAAAATAATGGCAAAAAAATTTCCCTAAGTTAACAAAGGAAATAGACATGCATGTCAAAGTAAGAGATTCAATCAGACAGAAAAAAAAAGAAGAATTTAAAAAATTAGGTCAGTTTAAGGGACTCCTGGGACAATATCAAGCATAACAATATTTGCATCATAGGGGTACCAGAAGGAGAAAAGAAGGACCAAGGAATGAGAACCTATTTGAAGGAATAATGACTAAAAACTTTTCTAACATGGTAAAGGAAATAGAAATATAAGCCCAGAAAGCTCAGAGTCCAAAACAATATGAATCCAAAGAGGCTCACACGGAGATACATCATAATTAAAATGCCAAATATTAAAGACAAAGCGAGAATTTTAAAAGTAGCAAGAGAAAAGC
Source organism: Pteronotus mesoamericanus (assembly GCF_021234165.1). Lineage (NCBI taxonomy): Eukaryota > Metazoa > Chordata > Mammalia > Chiroptera > Mormoopidae > Pteronotus > Pteronotus mesoamericanus. The sequence goes on along the minus strand of NW_026555108.1, from coordinate 4,066,981 downwards.
AGGTACCTATAAGAGAGCTCTCATAAGGCTGTCAACTGATTTTTCAACAGAAACACTTCAGGACAGAAGGGATTGGCACAAAATCTTCAAAGTGAAGAAAAGGAAGGACCTACAAACAAGACTACTTTACCCAGCAAGGCTATGATTTAATATTGAAAGACAGATAAAGAGTTTTCAAAAGAAGATAAAGCTGCCTTGGCTGGTGTGGCTCAGTAGATTGAGTACTGGTCTGAGAGCCAAAGTGTTGCCAGTTCAGTTCCCAGTCAGAGCCGAAGTGTTGCCAGTTCAGTTCCCAGTCAGGGCACATGCTTGGGCTGTGGGCCTGGTCACCAGGTGGGGAGAGGCAACCACACATTGATATTTCCTCATACATTGATGTTCCTCTTCCTCTTTCTCCCTCCCTTCCCCTCTCTCTAAAAAATAAAATAAAATCTTTTTAAAAAAAAACACTGTTTAAAAGAAGATAAAGCTAAAGGAGTTCATCACCACTAAACCAGTATTAAGTAGAAAGTTAAAGGGACTTCTTTAAGAAGAAAATAAAAAAAATATGAACAAGAAAATATAGCAAAGAGCCCTGGCTGGTGTGGCTCAGTAGACTGAGCACGGACCTGTGAACTGAAAGGTCACTGTTTCAATTCCCAGTCAGGGCACACGCCTGGGTTGCAGGCCAGGTCCCCAGTTGAAAGCATGTGAGAGGTAACCAATTGATATATCTCTTGCACAGCTGATGTTTCTCTCCCTCCCTTCCCCTCTCTCTAAAAATGAATGGATAAAACCTTTAATAAAAAGAAAATATAGCAAAGAAAAATGATTTTACCAATAAACACATAATAAAAAAAAAAGTAGACCCTTCAACACTAAAGATAGTATAAATGTGAAAAGGCAAAAATAGGAAAATCATGCCCTGACTAGTGTGGCTCAGTTGGTTGGGCATCCAATTGCAGAGCAAAAGGTCACTGGTTTGGTTCCTGGTCAGGACACATGCCTGGGTTGCAGACCCAGTCTCAGGTTGGAGTGTGTGCAAGAGGCAATCAATGTTGCTCTCCTTCTCTCCCTCCTTTCCCCTTTCTCTAAAAAAATGAACAAATAAAATCTTTTTTAAAAAATAGCCCTGACTGGTGTGGCTCAGTGGGTTGGGCACCGTCCTGCAAACCAAAAGGTTACCAGTTCGATTCCCAGTCAGGCACATGCCTGGGTTGTGCACATGGTCCCTGGTCAGGGGCATGCAAGGGACAACTGATTGATGTTTCTCTCCCAAATTAATGTTTCTCTCCCTCTTTCTGCCTTCCTCCCTCTCTCTCTAAAAATAATGTCTTTTTTTAAAAAGTAGGAATGTTATGTATAATTACTACAATAAATTAAGGAGTACACATAAACACATACACAAAAGAAATAAAAATGAGAAAATATAAATGTGGGAGGAGGTGAGTAAAAATAGTAGTGATTGTAGAATGTGTTCAATCTTAAGTGACCATAAGCCTAAAATGGACTGGGTGAAAAAGATGAAGGGATTAGAAGTACAAATCGACATTACAAAATAGTCACGGGGATGTAAAGTACAGAATAGGAAATATAGTCAATGACACTGTAGTAACAATTTATGATGTCAAGTGGGTACTAGACTTATTGGGGTTATCACTCATTATGTTATATAAATATCTAATCACTATATTGTATACCTGAAACTACAATAATATAATGTTGCATGTCAACTGTAATTGGGAAATTAAAACTTAGCTCTGGCTGGTGTGGCTCAGTGGATTGAGTGCTGGCTAGTAAACTGAAAGGTCACTGGTTCGATTCCAATTCAGGGAACATGCCTGGGTTGTGGGCCAGGTCCCCAGTTGGGGGTGTGCAAGAGGCAACCAATCAATGTTTCCTTCACACATCTATGTTTCTATCCCTCTCTTTCTCCCCCCATTCCTCTCTCTCTAAAATTAAATAAATAAAATATTTTAAGAAAAGAAATGGAGTACTGATACATGCTACAATAAGAATGGAACCTTGGAAATATTTAGTGAAAAGAGTAAACACACAATTCCATTTATATGAAATATCCAGAATAAGCAAGTCTATAGAGACAGAAAGTTCAGTAGTTGATGGGGCCCTAGAGGGAGGGGATATTATGGAATAACTGCTATTGGGTACAGGGTTTCTTTGTGGGGGGTAATGAAAATATTCTGGAATTAGTGATAATGGTTGCGCAACTCTGTGAATATACTAAAAACCAATTAGCTATATACCTTAAAAGGATGAATTTTATGGATTGTGAATTATATTTCAATTATAAAATTTTAAAACAAAACAAACATTACATTTAATATTCACCAAGGAACATCAATAACTGAAATAATTCTATCCTATCACCAGTAAATTCATAATGTTAAATGGCTTTCTTTGATTATTATAACATTTTTTTAAAAAAATTAACAAATGAGCCCTGGCTGGTGAGGCTCAGTGGACTGAGCACCAGACTGCAAACCAAAAGGTCTCTAGTTTCATTCCATATCGGGGTACATGCCTGGGTTGCAGGCCAGGTCCCCACTTAGGGGCACAAGAGAGGCAACCAATCAATGCTTCTCTCACTCATTGATGCTTCTCTCCCTCTTCCTCTCTCCTTTCCCCTTTCTCTAAAAAAATTTAAAAAATTGTTTGAATTAACAAATGAAAAAGAGGATTAAGAATTGCACCATATCAAATATGACAGAGAAGTGAAATATGATTACAACAAAAGAGAGCCACTGAATTTTGCAATTGGAGGTCACTAGTAACCTTAGGAAGAAGCGATCCCATGGTGAGTAGGTAGATGAAGAATCAATCAGTTGTTAGAATGCAGACAGCAAGTGTATTCCATTCCTTTTAGAAGCTTCAGTATTAGGAGAAATGGGAAATGGGATCATTTTAGGACAATGTTGAGTCAAAGAAAGTCCACCTACTGCTCTAACATGAAATGTGAACATGATCATATGCCAAGAAGATAAAGATATTTGAGAGAGGTCAAAGATATTTTAAAAAATGAAAATGACTGATAGAAAAAGGACAGTGAAGAAGTGGAAGGGAAGAGGATCCTAAGTCCAGGTGAAAGGAACATACTTCCTCTCTAGAGACAGGAGCACAAGATGGGGAGAAAATGGGACTAAACCTGTAGGTATTCCAGTGAGTGAGAAGAATGGAACACCTATAGTTTTGGAGATTTTGTAATGGCAGAGGGAAACTGGAGACAAGGGGCCAAGAGACTACAGGGTAATCCCAAGAGGGTGATTGAAGTGATGGGTAAAGAGATCTAGACTGGTAAGATAAAAGTCAAGCCAGTTCCAAAAGACAATGTAAGCTGGAAGACCTCACATTACATGACCACCACTCTTTTGTTTTGTTGGGGCAGGAAAGAGAAAGACCTGATGATCTCTTTGGTTTCTCTTATGGCATGCAGGCACCATAATCTCCTGTGCCACTAAAATCATCCAATAATGAAGAACTTACTCCAAAAGGAAACTTGCAGTGCTATTAAGGAAAAGAAATATTGGGTTGGCAAAAAAGTCCATGTGTTTTCTTCTGTAAAATAAAAGACACATTTTTCATTTTCATCAATAACTTTATTGATTTGGATATTTTGAGTGTGTCAGCTGTCTCCCCTGTGGAATAACGTTGATTATTCTCAATTAAGGCCTCTGATTTGATCACTATCAACTTCGATTGGACTACCAGACTGTGGAGCATCGTCCAATGAGAAATCTCCAGCATAAAACTTTGCAAACCACTTTTGACATGATCAATCAGTCACAGCACCTTTTCCAGACACTACACAAATCTTTTTCTGTGTTTCAGTTGTGCTTTTACCTTTTTTGAATAATAAAGCATAATGCAATGAGGTGCAGAGTGGGGATTCCCAGAAAATAGGAGAAAATCTCCAAACCTTTGGTTGAGGGAAGGGGGAAGTGGACTATACTGCATTTAAGATACTTTGCATAACAATGGCAAGTTGATAGCTGTTCTCTCCCAGGCAAAAGGTGTATGTGACTTTAGGGTGCCTTGTGACTCATGACATAGCCAGAGCAGGTGGATGCTCACCGCGATGCCCACCCTAGATGCCTCTGTGTCATGGGGAACTCTTGTCCTGACTAAAGATGGCAGCCAAAAGAAGGTAAAAGATACAGGGAAACTGGCAAAAGTAGCACATCATAGGAAGGGCTGGATATGAGGTCATACAGGAAGTTCCAGACCAAGCATTTACAATAAAGGCTGTCTGAAAGAGAGGTCCCCCCACCACATGTGGCCTGGGGTAGTAAGAAGGAAGATCCCATGTGATCTGTAGTGAGGTGGCAGCCATGGGAGCTGGAGGGCGGGTGGAAGGAGAGAGCTGATGGAGCTGTGTGGGGACCTGCCCTAACCAACCACAAATTTGTGGGAGGTGCATGAAGCTGAACTGGGACTGCTGAGCTGCAGACTAGGGATTCTATAAAGGACGTGTGGAAAAATCACTCTCTTGAGATTTATGCCTCCTTGGACCCCACCATGATCCAGTGTAACATGGCACATAGTTTCCTGAACCGTCACATAGAGGCTGAGGACAATGTAACCCAGATCCTGAAGAAGAGAGCTGCTGCAAAAGAGTGGCAACTCTGAAACCCACAAGAGCACCTTCCAGAGGGGATGGAGACATGTTTGAGCAGCTGGCTTAAGAACACATAAGGATATGGGAACTTCTGGGCATGGTTTTGGTTTATAGCCTGGTGGGGAACAAGGGAAGTGCTGAGTCTCACAGGAGAACAGGAGTGCTCTCAGTCCCTCTGAGGTTGGAATCCTGTAAATAAAAACTTGTTTCCTTCAACACTAATTGTTGGGCCGTACATCAACGCACCATGTGAACAAGCCCTGGTTAGCTCAGGTACAATAATACACTGAATATATTGCATATGTTCTTCCATCTTCACTATTAAAATGGCTACACAAAAATTTACCAATTTTGATAAGTTTATTTTTTAAGAATATTTTATTGATTATGCTATTACAGTTGTCCCAATTTTTCCCCCTTGACCCCCTCTGCCCAGTAAACCCCTTCCCTTCAGCATTCCCCTGCCCCCCCACTTTGTTCATGTCCATGGGTCATGTGTATAAGTTCTTTGGCTTCTCCATTTCCTATACTGTTCTTAACATCCCCCTGTCTGTTTTGTACCTACCAATTATGCTTCTTAATCCTGTACCTTTCCCCCAATTCTCCTCCTTCCCCCTCTCAGCTGATAATTTTCCATGTGATCTCCATTTCTACGATTCTATTCCTGTTCTGGTTATTTGCTTAGTTCTGGTTTTTTTAGATTCAGTTATTGATATTTATGAGTTTGTTGTCATTTTAATGTTCATAGTTTTGATCTTCTTCTTTTTCTTAAATAAGTCCCTTTAACATTTCATATAATAAGGACTTGGTGATGATGCACTACTTTAGCTTTACCTTGTCTGGGAAGCACTTTATCTGCCCTTACATTCTAAATGATAGCTTTGCTGGATAGAGTAATCTTGTAGGCACTTGCTTTTCATCACTTTCAATACTTCTTGCCAGTTCCTTCCTGCCTGCAAAGTTTCTTTTGAGAAATTAACTGAGAGTCTTATGGGAACTCCTTTGTACGTTACTCTCCACTTTTCACTTGCTGCTTTTAAGATTCTCTTTTATCTTTAAAGCCTGGTGATTTAATTACAATGTGTCGTGGTATGGTCCTCTTTGGGTCCATCTTGTTTGGGACTCTTTGTGCTTCCTGGACTTGTATGTCTATTTCCTTCGCCAAATGAGGGAAGTTTTCTTTCATTATTTTTTCAAATAAATTTTCAATTTCTCACTCTTCCTCTTCTCCTTCTGGCATCCCTATGATTTGGATGTTGGCACTTTTGGAGATGTCCCAGAGTCTCCTTATTCTCTCCTCATTTTTTCTGAATTCTTGTTTCTTCATTCCGTTCTGCTTGATTGTTTATTTCTTCCTTATGTTCCAATTCATTTATTTGAACCCCAGTTTCCTTCTTTTCACTGTTGGTTCCCTGTGGGTTTTTATTTCACTTAGTGTAGCCTTCATTTCTTCCCTTATGCTATTGCTGAATTCAGCGAACTCTCAAAGCATCCTTATCACCAGTGTTTTAAACTCTGCATCTGATAGGTTGGCTATTTCCATTTCGCTTAGTTCTTTCACTGGGCATTTGTTCTGTGTTTTCACTTGAGCCATATTTCTTTGTCTCCTCAATTTGGCAGCCTTCCTGTGTTTGTTTCTGTGTATTAGGTAGAGCTGCTTTGACTCCCTGTCTTGGCACACCTGTTATGTTGTATGAGGCGGGGCCTTAGGTAACCACCAGGGAAGGGCAGCCTGCTTCAGTGCTTTGTCACTTTGTATGTGGGGGAGGGATCAGAAAAGAGGACAATGCCACTGCCTGATCGCTGGAGGCTTGTTCAGCACTTGTCCCGCTTCCAGTCCCTTCTGCAAGTGGTGCCCGTCTAACTTGCTCTGGTGGTGATTCCCAGACTGAGTGGGTTTGTGTAAGTTCTAGGACCCTATGGGCCCTTCAAATAGACTCTCCTGACAGACTCACAGTTGAGAGTTCCACTGCTCCAAGCCCCACTGGTTTTATAGCCAGGAGTTAGGACACTTTATTTTCCCAGCACTAGAACCCTGGACTGCTCTGTTTGGCCGGGGACTCATCCCCAGGTATCCTTAATGTGGGACCACTCATTCTGCCGGCTGCAGCCTGCTCACTGCTGCCTTGCCACCACCACATCACATCCCCTCTGCCCCTGCTCCCCATCAATGCCCCTCCTACCCATCTGGATGAATATGTCTTCTTTAAATCCTTGGTTGTTGGGCTTCCATACAGTCCGATTTTCTGGCAGTTCTGGTGTTTTTTGTTTCGAAGTCAGTTGTAATCCTTCTTATGGTTGCGCAAGGTGGTGAAGCATGTATGCCTATGCCTCCATCTTGACCAGAGGTCTTGACAAGCTTTTTTAATATGCACACTAATATGACAGCTGTTACAATACAATGTAACAAAATTGTTTCAAATGAAGTTAAACACAACTGAGCGTTACTAGAGCCATCTTATAAAAAACACCAAATGAACTTTTTGGCCAACCCAATAGAAACTGGGTGGTCAATAAATGACAAATTAGCCATAATTTTATATTATATGGTAGCATAATACCACAAGAACTGTTGTGAGACAATACATAGAACAAAGAAGTACGGGCCATGGGTTCTAAGGCTTTACTCAAACACATCCTCCACTCTGCTGTCTCCAAGTCTTTGCTCATGTTGCTCTCTCTGCTCATAACATTCATTCACAATTTCAGCCTGTCTCTAATGTCAGGAACTTATTTTATCTTTCTATCTCTTACAATGCCAAGTAGAGTGTCTGGCATGTCATAAATGCTGATTTGAGTTCAGATGACAGAAAAAAATCACCAAGGGCTAAGTGATCAGGAAAGGCTTCACAGGAAAAATAAAATCTAAGCTTGTCCTTAAAGATGATGAGTATTCTATCACCCAAAGGAGAATTTTCATGGGAGGAATGACACAAGTGACAATGAAGGTAGGAATATGCAGTAAGAAATCCAATCTGTATATAACAGGGGATCCCTATCATGAACAGTAGAAAATGCTGGCAAGGCAGCATTGATGCAGGTCTTGATTGGCTGGCTAAAACTTTTAAACTATTATATTTACTTGACTGGTGATTCTCAAGGCACAGAACAGGGTTAAGAAAATCTTGGGGGAGGGAGGAAACGATAGAGCTTCTTTTTAGTTGCAGTGATAAAATGACTAGGGTTAGAAAAGACCTTACAGGTCACTGACTTCAATTTCCAACATTTTACAGATCAGGAAATCGAGAGCCAGGGAGGTAAAGTGACCTACCAAAGGTGACCCAATTTAAAGAGGGACTAGAACCCCTGGATCCCAATTTCCAGTCTTGTTCACCTTCTACCAGATATGGAAAGAAACCATCATATGTCCAGGCTGAAAGAAAAGATTTTCAAATATAAAAAGGAAGTACAAATAAAGGCATGTAACTTGAAGAACTGTAATACCATTATTAATTCCTATGAATTTTGTCAACAGACAGGGCACTTACATGGAATATATAAGGTAACAATCAGAATAAAAGTTTTATAGAATTAAGGAGACAAAGAGACATTTATCAATAATCTCTCTAAGAAATAACTACAGCTCTATATTTTTTCACATATATTTGTATTTAATACTCAGAAAAACACTGTGAAAGAGACAGGGGAGGTATTACCTTTCCCATTTTATAAATGAGAACATTGGCAATGGAGGGAAAATTGGGATAACTGTAATTGAACAACAATACAATTTTTTTTAAAAAGAATATTGAAATGTACTAATTTCTCAGTGAAGAATCAGAGAGTTTACCCCAGTACTCTTTCTACAACTTTCAAGTCAGTGCACATCTCCACAATGGACCAAAATGAGCATGAGGAATTCTGGTTTAGCAGGCAGAAGCAAGACTTTGTGAACAAATAGGTAAAGGCAGAGGTGAGAGGGTAGTTTATAAAATAGTAGTACTACTTCATCTTACCCTAGAAATGTTTGTCACATAGTGTAACAAAGTAATTATTTGTTTAATTTAATAATTTAATAGCACAAATTTCAATCTATAAACATTGTATGTTGTTGATAAATAGACTTTTATAATGACATTATTCTCAGGTCACAAATCATATGCTTTGTGAGCCCTGCTGGAGATGGAAAAAAAATGTTGAAATTGTTCTTACCGAGATGATGTCAAAAGGCAAAATTATATTACCTACACAGCTGTGATATATAACACATCTACTGGTAGACAGAGTTCTACTGCTTAATACTTAAATGCATACACATACTAACACAATCTGTCTCTCTGTTTTTTCTCTCCCTCTGTCTGTCTGTCTGTCTGTCTGTCTCTCTCTCTCTCTCTCACACACACACACACACACACACACACACACACACACACAGAGCAGGTGCACATACACATAACCACAACCCTGGCTTTTCCCTAGGCTTTTATTATTTGAAATACTGGCATATTTTGTGTTACACAAGATGAAGTGCTCACCCATATTTACACATTGAATGAGACATTGTTAAAAAGAAAAACAAGAAGGTTAGGGAACTCTGATGTTATACATGATGGAGGAGGGCTTTTGACTTGAAAGGAAACTTGAGTACAGAGCCTCATGTGACCTAGGAAATCAGTTAGAAACTGAAGACCAAGAAATTGAGGTACCTTCACTAGTCTGTAGGAGAAATTAATTCCAATAGCATTGTAAAGGCATGGGTTTGCTGGGTTGAAGGAATCAAGAAATACATAGCAGGTCAAAGTGGAATATGAATGTCTGCTATACAGAAAGCTTCTAAAGATTTGAAGGAGGGAAAGGAACTGAGAATAGAGGCTTGAGGGTCCAATATGCTTTCTGGGAGAGGACTTGACTTTAATCAGAGCTCTAAAAGGAAAGAAGCCTTTGTGACAGACCCCGTTAATAATTACCAGATGCTTAAGGTAGCACAATATTCCCTTCAATGAATGTATACAACTATGTTGTAGGCTCCAATGTTAGGGACATTGTTTTACTATCTTAAGAATACTTTCATATTTAAAAGAGTACAGATTAGAGCCCAGAAATAAACTCATACCTATGTAGTTAATTAATATATGAAAAAGGAAGCAAGAACATGCAATAGAGTAAAGACAATCTATTCAATAAATGGTGTTGAGAAACTTGGACAGATACACGCAAAAAAAAAAAAAAAAAGAAGAAGAAGAAAAAAGAAACTAGACCACCATCTTATACCATATACAAGAATAGACTCAAAATGGATTAAAGACTTAAATACAAGACTCAAAATCATAAAACTCCTAGAAGAAAACATAGGCAGTAAATTCTCTGACATCTCCCTTAGCAATATTTTTTCCTCATATATTTCCTCAGGCAAGAGAAACAAAAGAAATTAAATGGGACTACATCAAACTAAAAAAGATTTTGCACAACAAAGGAAACCATCAACACAATGAAAATACAACCTACTGAATGGGAGAACATAATCACCAATGCAAAATCGATAAGGGGTAATATCCAGAATTTATAAAGAACTCAACACCAAGAAAACAAACAATGCAATTAAAAAATGAACAAAGGACATGAATACACTTCTCCAAAGAGGACATGCAGATGGCCAGTAGACATATGAAGAGATGCTCAACATTACTAATTGTCAGATAAATGCAGATTAAAACCATAATGAGATATGACCTCACACCTGTCAGAATGTCTATCATTGATAAATCAACAAATAAGTTTTGGCCAGGGTGCGTTGAAAATGAAACCCTTCTGTATTCTTGGTGGGAATGCAGATTGGTGCAGCTAATATGGAAAACATTACTTTTCCTCAAAAATTAAATATGGAACTGCCTTATACCCAGTGATTCCACGTCTGGGTATACAAGTATATCTGAAGAAACACAAAACACTAATTTGAAAGAATATGTGCATCCCTATGTTCACTGCAGAGTTATTTACAATAGACAAGATATAAAAGCACTCAAGTGCCCATCAACAGACAAGTGGATAAAGAAGTGGTGGTACGTATATACGATATATTACTTGGCTATAAAAAAGAATGAAATCTTACCACTTGCGACAGCATGGATAGACCTAGAGGGCATTATGCTAAGTGAAACAAGTCAGTCAGAGAGAGACAAATACAATAATGCAATAGGATTTTACTTATATGTGGAATCTAAAGAACAAAATAAATCAACAAAATTGAAGCACATTCATAGATATAGAAAGCAGACTGATGATTGTCACAGGCAAGGGGGTTTTCAGGGAATGGATGAAAAGGGTAAAGGGATTAGAAACACAAACGGGTAGTTACAGAATAGTCACAGGGGTGTCAAGTACAGCATAGGGAATATAGTTGATAATACTGTAATAACTATATATATGGTGGCAAATGGGTACTGGAAATATCAAGGGGAACACTTTATAAAGTACATATTGTTTTACCACTAAGTTGTATCCCTGAAACTAATAAAAAGTAGTATCGAATGCAAATGGTAATTGAAAAAAGAGAATAAATAAAGTCTCAGTTGTGCTACTGCAAAAAAGAATACAGATGAGTATTTTAGTGGGAGAAGCTACAAAGAAGTATCAAACTCAGTTTCTGCCTTCAAAAACCTTCCCATCTAGCTGAGAAAACAGGATAACCTATTGGGCTGGCCAAAAAGCCCATTGCATTTTTTCCATACAATGGCTCCAGTAGTGCTTAGTTGTCTTTAAATCCATGTGAAACAATTTTTTTAGATTGTATTGTGACAGCTGTCATATCAGCGTGTTTAAAAAAAGCTTATCAAAATTGGTGAATTTTTGTGAATTTTAATATTGAAGATGGGAAAAGACACACAACATTTTTGGTGTATTAAGCTTTATTATTTCAAGAAAGGTAAAAACACAATTGAAACACAGACACAAAAAGATTTGTGCAGTGCATGGAGAAGGTGCTGTGACTGACTGAACATGCCAAAAGTGGTTTGCGACTTTTTTTGTACTATTGACATTTGGCCAAATAATTCTTTGCTATGGGGCTGCCTTATGCATTGGATGGTGTTCAGCAGCACCCTTGGCCTCTACCCACTAGAAGCCAATAGCAGGAATAGCCGACATACTGAAAATATCCTAATCAATAGAGTTATTGGTGAAAATGAAAAAACGTGTCTTTTATTTTACGGAAAAAACATAATGGACTTTTTGGCCAGCCCAATACAACCTAACACAGTGACAAATGAGGGTTTAGGGAAGTGTTGATGGATGGGTAAAGAAGAATTCACTGAAGTGGTAAAGTTTAAGTTGAGCTGTGAAACACCTGAAGGGACCCAAGAGGCAGGTTGGAGGGAAGAACATTCTGCTTTGGGAGATATGTGAACAAAGGCCAGAATGTGAGAGGCTTATGAGTAGACCAGGCTGGATGGAACAGGATTCAGATGGCAAGTAGCAAGAAGAATGGAAGAGCAGCTCAAGCCTATTATAGAGGGGTTTAAGATGTTTGAAGAGCAGCAATAGGGAGACATGAAAGATTTCTGATGAGGTGCTAACATGACAAAGTGGCACTTGAAGAAAAATAATCTAGCTGAAGTGAGCAGAGAAGAAAACAACTCTCAACTGCATAACCACTGCAGGAGTCCAGTAATAAGGAACTGAGGTAGAATCACAGATTTTCTTGGTTGTGATAGGACTTGCAGATCATCTGAGTTCAACCGGAGTGATAGCAGCAGAATTAGAAAGGGAGTGATGCAAGAGACACCATGAGCATATACATGAATTTCATGAAGTATTAATCAACTTAGCAATTGATTGCTAAATGTGAGTATCAAGAGAAAGGGAGAAAGGAGGGGAAGGGGCCTCTAAGATTTTACGCCTGAATGACTGAGAGAATGAAACTAGGAGTTTTGTAAAATTCAGTGTGTGTGTGGTGGAAGATGGAGATGAGTGGAGATGAGTTCACTTTAATTTATTTAATTGGAGGTGTCAGCTGGAAATACAAGCAGAAAGATACTGTACCAAAAAGATTTGTCTAATGTCATTAAGAACAAAGTAGGTTGGTACTCCTTGGTTGATCTTTATTAGCTAAATCAGCTTCAAGGAATAGAATCCTCACTAGCAAAGTGTCTTGTACATAATAGGGACTCAGTGAAGTGGTGGCTGAGTTGAGGGAACTCCTGAACTCTTTTCTCTTTCCCTCAAGTGGCTAACTGTGACAAGTATTAAGATCCTTCCTTCTATAATAAACTCTCAGAGTTTCCCCAACCTAAGCATTTAAACTATATTGCCAAAGTGCTTTAGAGAAATGTAATGCTTCTAGGCACAGAGCTTTGTCGATTGATCCAAAACCTTAGTAATGTTCAAGCATTTCTTGCCCCTGTAGGCAAGTGGTGTGGCAAGATGAAACAAGAATAACGATCCACAACCACAAAAAAAAATTCAGATGCAATCTCCTTTTGAAAATCAATTTCATTGTAGCTATTCAGCTTCAACCCTTGCCATACACCATCACTCCAGTAAAAATTACTCTTCATCTCTGAATTGTGGGCCCGGTGACAGGTGGATGTGTATGGAAGAGATTACTCGGCAGCCTATTATTTTAAAGTGGTTTCAGCAGCTAGCAGAAGGGGAGTTCCCACAAAGCCACAGGAGACAGGAAACCACCCTCCTCCCTTGTCTATTCAAAGCATGCAGGACTATCATCTGGCTGAGGAACTGTCCACTAACATTCCTCTCTCCTTCAAAGACACAGAGTTTCATAAACTGATTTCCCAAACAGTGTTCCACAGACATGTTCATTACACATTCACTACCACTCAAGTTCATGGTCTACTGGTCTTCAAAGTTAGGCCTAGTATCATAGATGATAAAGACGAAATAATCCATAACAGGTAGCTAAGGTTAGGCACAGAGAAGCAAATGTTACCTCCTCTTTAGTCTTCCTTTATCTCTGTCTTTAGAGCATTACATCTCAAATAGAATGAGCATCAGCATCATCCGAGAAGCCATTTTTTTCCCAATTAATATATGGCTCATTGTCCCACTTGAAAGACTCTAGTGATATATACCTGAGTACAGCCAGGGATATGTGCATTTGAAATAAGTTCTCTAGGTAAGATTAATATGCACCCTTAATTAAAAACCAGTATAATAGATTATCTGTATTATATATTTTAACCCTATGATTCTAAAAATACTCTAATAGGATCTGGGAATAGCTAGCTATTTTCATTAGAGAGAATGAGAGTAAGTGCGAGAGAGAGAGGGGGAGAGAGAGACAAGGACAGAGATCATTTTGGGCCAAGATTCCTAATTATTGTATGCCCTCTCTAGGACAAGCAGCCATTGGGCCCCACATGTACTCTAGGTTTTAACCATACCAAGCCATAGTGGTGTCCAACCTTTTGGCATCTCTGGACCACACTGGAAGAGGAAGAGTTGTCTTGGGCCACACATTAAATATACAAACACTAATGAAAACTGATGAGCAAAAAAAAAAAAGTTTTAAGTAAATTTACGATTTTGTGTTGGGCCACATTCATAGCCACCCTGGGCTGCATGCATCCCGCGGGCTGCAGGTTGGACACCCCTGCAACCATTACATAAATCACAAACTCTCACCTAGAGTGCATACCAGATTCACCCAGAGTTTAAAATTATACATGACTAAATCCCATTCCTGGAGCTTCTGGGTGAGTTGATTTTTTTTCCTTTCATATACATATTTTTTAATCCTCACCCAAGGATATATAAATTGATTTTAGAGAGAGAGGAATGGAGAGAGAGAGAGAAACATCAATGTGAGAAACATCAATCCCTTTCTATACATGCCTCAACTGGGAATCAAACCTGCAACCTAGGTATGTGCCCTAGGGAATCAGACTTGCAACCTTTTGGTGTATGGCACCATGCTCCAACTAACTGAGCCACTCAGCCAGGGCCTGAGTGAGTTGATTTTGGGTTGGTGCTCAGGATACATCTATTAGGGGGAGATAGCTACGATGGTAGGTGAGATGAATGGTCTTCAAGATTCTCTTCCTCTAAAGACGGGTATCACTCAGGAACAACCAATACCTTGTACATATTTATTGACCATATTCTATGTTTCAAAGACTGTAAACAATAACAGCTTCATTTAGATATAATTCACATACCATAGAATTTATGTTGTACAATTTTAGGTGTACATCATAAGATATACACAATTTATGGCGTACATTTTAAGTGTACAATTCAATGATTTTTAGTAACTCTACAAAAATTGTATAGCCATGATATCTTTTTTTAAAAGATTTTATTTATTTATTTGGAGAGAGGGGAAGGGAGAGAGAAAGAGAGGGAGAGAAACACTGATGTGTGAGAGATACATCGATCGGTAGCCTGTTGCATGCCCCCAATTGGGGGCCTGTCCCAAAAGGGAGGCATGTGCTGACTAGGAATCGAATCAGAGACCGTTTGGTTTGCAGGCTGGCACTCAATGCACTGAGCCGCAGGGTTAACCATGGTATCTCCTTACATCATTTCCTTTCTTTTTCATTCTACTACTACCCCCTTGGCTGTGGTAGATACATTCTAGAATATTTTCTTCCCTCCAATAAGTTCCCTCAAGGTGCTGCTCTCTGATGCCTGTAGACACTTAATTCCCATTCCCTTCACCTGCCCCCAGGAATTCACTAATCTAATTTTTGCCTACATAGTTGCCTTTTTTGGATCCTTCATATAAATGGAATCATACATTATGTATTTTGTGACTGGCTTTTTTCATTTAGTATAATATTTTAAATACTTATTTATTTTTAGAGAGGAGAAGGGAAGGAGAAAGAGAGGGAGAGAAACATCAATGTGTGGTTGCCCCTCACATGTCACCTCCTGGGGACCTGGCCTGCAACCCAGACATGTGCCCTGAGTGGGAATTGAACCAGTGACCCTTTGATTTACAGGCCGGCACTCAATCCATTGAGCCACACTAGCCATGGCAATAATATTTTTGAGGTTCATCAATGTTATAGCATGTCTCTGTGGTTTATTCCTTTTTATGATTGAATAATATTCTATAGTATAGAATATTATACTACATTTTGTTTTCCCATTCAGACATTTGGGTTGATTCCATTTTTTGGCTACCATGAATAGTGCTGTTATGAATATTTATGTAGAGGTTTTACTGTGAACAGATGCTTTTATTTATCTTGGGTATATATCTAGGAGTAGAATTGCTGGATCATGTGGTAACTGTGTGTTAACTTACTGAGAAATTACCAAACTCTTCTCCAAAACAGCTGCATCATTTTACATTTCCACGAGCAATGTATGAAGTTTTCCATTTCTCTACATCTCCACCTCCTATTGTCTTTTTCATTACAGCCAGTCTAGTAAATGTGAAGTGGTATCTCCATTGTTTTTTTAATTTTATTATTTTTATTGAGGTATAATTGACATACAACACTATATTAGTTTCAGATGTACAACATAATGATTCAATATTTGTACATATTGCAAAATAATCACCACAATAAGTCTAGTTAACATCTGTCACCATACACAGTTACAAAAATTTTTTTCTTATGATGAGAACTTTTAAGATCTATTCCCTTAGCAACTTTTAAATATGCAACACAGTATTATTAACTACAGTCACCATGCAGTACACTACATCCCCATGACATTTATATTATAACTGGAAAATTGTACCTTTTGACTCCCTTCACCCACTGCCCCCCACCTCCTACCCTCCACCTCTGGCAACCAACAATCTGTTCTATCTATGAGTTTAGTTTTTTGGCTTTTCTTTAGATTCCACATATAAGTGAGATCACACAGTATTTGCCTCCACTGTGGTTTTAATTTGCATTTCCCTGATGGGTAATGATGTTAAATATCCTTTCATGTGTTTATTTAGCCATTTGAATATCTTCTATACTAAGCTATTTGTTTATATCTTTTGCCCATTTTTATGTGTGTTTTCTTGTTATTGTGTCCCAAGAGTCCTTTATAAATTTTGGATATAAATACTTTATTGAATTTATATTTTGTAAATATTTTCCCCTGGCCTGTCACATTTGTTCCATCTTTTAATATTTCTTTGGAAAAACACAATTTTTTGTATTATGATTAGGGCCAGTTTATCAGTTTAATCTTTTTATGGAATGGTTTTGGTGTCATATCTAAGAAAATCTGTGCAGTCCAAAGTCTTGAAAAGGTTACCCTACGTTTTCATCCAGAAGTTTTCTTGTTTTGGCATTTACATTTATGCCTATTATACCTTTTAAAATTAAATTTATTGAGGTAACATGGTTAATAACATTACATAAATTTAACAATATAATTCAATATCTGTATAGTCTATTGCATGCTCCCCACCAAAATTCTAGTTTCCTCCCATTGAGTTAATTTGTGAACATGGTGTGTAGCGAGGGTCTAAGTTGATCTTTTTATTTTATTTTATTTTTTAAATTATATTTTATTGATTATGTTATTACAGTTGTCCTGATTTCCCCCCTTTGCTCCCCTCCACCCAGCACCCCCCACTCTCTCAAGCAATCCCATCATTGTTCATGTCCATGGGTCATATGTGTAAGTTCTTTGGCTACTTCATTCCTTATACTGTACTTTATATCCCCATGGCTATTCTATAACTACCTATTTGTACTTCTTAGTCTCCTTACCTCTTCAACCATTCCCCCGCTCCCAATCTGGGAACCATCAAAATGCTCTCTATATCCACGATTCTGTCTCTGTTCTTGTTTTGCTTAGTTTGTTTTTTATATTCAATTGTTGATAGATATGTATTTTTTATTCATAGTTTTATTGTTCATTTTATCATTCATTGTTTTGATCTTCTTTTTCTTAAATAAGTCTCTTTAATATTTCATATGATAGTGGTTTGATGATGATGAATTCCTTTAGCTTTTTCTTGTCTGGGAAGCTCTTTATCTGCCCTTTGGTTCTAACTGATAGCTTAGCTGGGTAGAGCAATCTTGGCTGTAGGACCCTGCTTTTGAATATTTCTTGCCAATCCCTTCTAGTTTGCAAATTTTCTTTTGAGAAATCAGCTGACAGTTTTATGGAAACTCCCCTGTAGGTAACTAACTGCTTTTCTCTTGTTGCTTTTAAGATTCTGTCTCTATATTTAACCTATGGCAGTTTAATTATGATACGTCTTAGAGTGGGTCTCTTTGTAGCCACCTTGTTTGGAACTCCCTGTGCTTCCTGAACTTGCATGTATTTTTCCTTCAACAAATTAGGGAAGTTTTCTTTCATTATTTTTTCAAATAAATTTCCAATTTCTTGCTCTTCCTCTTCTCCTTGCACCCCTATGATGCAAATGTTGGAACTCTTGAAATTGTCCCAAAGGCTGCTTATACTCCCCTCATTTTGGGGGATTCTTTTATCTTCTTGTTGTTCTGATTGGTTGTTTTTTGCTTCCCTTTGTTCCAAATCATTGATTTGATTCTTGGCTTCATCCACTTTATTGTTGTTTCCCTGTAAATTGCTCTTTATTTCAATTAGTGTATCCTTCATTTCTGACTGTTTTATGCTGTTGAGGTCCTCACTAAGTTCCTTGAACATCCTTATAACCAGTGTTTTGAACTATGCATCTGATAGATTGCTTATCTCCATTTCATTTAGCTCTTTTTCTGGAGTTTTGATCTGTTCTTTCATTTGAGTGTTGTTTCTTTGTCTCCTCATTTTGGCAGCCTCCCTGTGTTTGTTTCTACATATTAGGTAAAGCTGCTTTGACTCCATGTATTTATTTGTAGGGTGGCCTAATGTAGTAGGTGTCCTGTAGGGTCCAGTGGAACAGCCTCCCTTATCACTCAAGCTGGATACTCGAGGTGTGTCCTTTGTATGAGCTGAATACACCCTCCTCTTGTAGTTGAGACTTGGTTTCCATTGGCAGATCAATGGGAGGGGTTTACCCAGGCCAGTAAGCAGCATGGATTGGCTGTGACCACTGACCAGCAACCTCTGTCCTCTGTGGAGAAAAAGCTGTGCAGGAGCAGAGTGGTGGTGCTCCAATGTAATCTAAAGCTGTCCACTGGATGCACTGGCCCTGGGGTTTCCCGGGTGGTGCAGGACAAGGTCAGCCCCCACTTGTGATTTGACCAGGGCCACCCTGCCTGAGCTATAATGTAATCTGAGATGGCTGCTACTTGTGCTGGGTTTGGAGATTCCCAGCTGAAGCCAAGCTGTGAATCTAGGTTGGCCTCTGCTAGTGCCAGGCCTGGGGTTCACTGAGGCCAGCTATTGCTTATTTGAGGGGATTTAGGAAGTTGTGAAACATGAGCCAGGACCAGCCATTCCTATGGAAAAGCAGCTTGGGGTGGGTCCATAAGTTGAGTGGGGCAGAGTCTCTGAGATCTCCAAGGTGGGTCAAACAGTATAAGCCAGGTTGATGGAATCTCAGACATGGCACCAGCTTGCCAATTTGGTGGGGGGCGGGATTTAGAAAAGGAACAATGGCCTCTGCTAACCAGACCCTTCAGTTCCTCCCTTAATGCCACTGGTGCCTTTCAAGCTGCTACCCCAGTGCTGGAGCTCAGAGGGAGCAGGTCTGAGTAGGTGAGTCTGTGTGTGGGTTCTTTAAGTGGAACTTCTGGGACTCCAGCAGTTTCTTCCATTGAATCAATCCCTGCTGGTTTTTGCATCCAGAAGTTGTGGGGAGTTATCTTTCTGGCACCGGAACCCTGGGCTGGGGGTCTGGTGTGGGCTGGAACTCCTTGCCTCCGAGATATCCCTCCCAAACTTTTATCCACTACATGTGGGTGGGGGACCAGCCCATTCTGCATCTGTGCCTCTCCTACAAGTCTGTATTGATATGGTATCTTTAATTCTGTAGTTGTCAGACTTCCATTTACTCAGTTTCTGATGGTTCTGAGTGACTGTTCTATATTTTAATTGTAATTTTGATGTGGTTGTGCAAAGAGGCAAGCCATGTCTGCCTATACCACCATCTTGACCAGAAGGTGGCTAAGTTGATCTTTTTACATGTGTATACAAATGTCCCAGCACCATTTGTCGAATAGAGTCTGCCTAATGAATTGTTTTGGTACATTTGTCAACAATCAATTGACCATAAGTGTCAGGGTTGTTGTTTTTTTTTAAAGATTTTATTTATTTACTTTTAGAGAGAGAAGAAGGGAGAAAGAAAGAGTGGGAGAGAAACAGAGGAATGAGAGATGTCAATTGGTTGCCTCTCGCACGCCCCCAACTGGGGATCTGGCCTGAAACCCAAGTATGTACCCTGACTGGAATTGAACTGGCAACCTTTTGGTTCACAGTCCAACACTCAATCCCCTGAGCCACATCAGCCAGGGCCATAAATGTTAGGTTGTTTCTAAACAATCAATTCTCTTCCATTGATCTATATGCCTATCCTATGCCAGTACCACACTGTCTTAATAAGTGTAGCTCTATAGAGTTTGCTGTTCCCTGAATATGCCATGTTCTTTCCCACCTCTTCCATTTCTTAGTACATGTTATTTCTTCTGCCTAAAAAAGTCTTATCTAGACAACTCTTACTCATATTTCAAGTCTAACCTCAAAAGATTCTTTGTCCAGAAACTGTTCCTTGGTTTCAAAAGTCCGGATCAGGTATTCCACCTTAGTGCTCCAGATTATCCTATAATTATCTTTATCATTGCATTATTATGCTGTATCACATTTGCCTGTTCACTTGACTGTAAGCTCCATGATGACAATGATCCTCACTACCCAGCTCAAAAGTTTCAGCTCCATTGCTTTGTACAGTGTCTGATGCATAGAAGATGATCAATAAACACTTGTTGAAGAAATGAGGACCTGATTCTGCTTCTAGTTATGGAAGACTAATTCAGACCAAATTTCTGCTGAAAACAACAAGAAAACTGTAAGAAAATATAAATCATATATATATTTGAAGGCACCCAACATCTAATAGGATAATAAGGTGTAATGGAGACAAGATGCAAGATAAAAATAAAACTAAGAGAGGCTGTTTTTCTCTTCAGGTCACTGGCTGATTACAGAAAAGTCAGCTGAGAGACAGCAGAGCTTTTGACAGGTATAAAACTAAAACAACAAACATTTGAATTCAGAACCCATCATTGAGGTGAACCCTAGATAAACCTACAGTTGTTGGGTTCCAACTGAGAAAGAATACACACCCGAAGGAAGGTTAAATCAGCCTTTGCATGGTCAGCTTCAAATTATCTCAACCTCAGACTGAATTAAAGTGGTAAGGGATTTCTAATGCTCTTAATCACTTGCCTGAAGTAAGCATATATCCTTTCTGGTTAAAGATTTAAGAAGCAGAGCCCTCAAACCATCTCTATTATAGTTTTTCATATACAGTGTCTGCCAGTCAACCAAAACTAACCAGGCATATGAGCAAAGAAGGCAAAATAAATTAAAAAACCAAGAGAGACAATAGACAACAGAAACATACCCCAAAGGATTGAGATAACGGAGTTACTAGATTAATTTCAAATAATTGTGCTTTATGTGCAAAAAATAAAAGAAAGGAAAGAAAGAAAGGGAGAAAGGAATGGAAGGAAGGAAGGAAGAAAAGGAAAAATAGTAAATTTTGGCAAAGAACTGAATGCTATTTTTAAAAAGAACCAAGTTAAAATTCTGGAAATAAAAGAAAAATATATGTGAGAAGTGAAATTAAGAAAAAAACGTTGGGTGAGTTTAACAGAAGATAAGGCAAAGCTAAAGAGAGTGAATTGGAAGATAGGTCAGAAGAAAATATCCACAATGAAATACAGAGAAAACAAAGGACGGAATACAGAAAAAAGTGTGTCAGAGGAATAAGGGATACAGAGAAAATGTCTAAAAGAGGTTGTAACTGAATCTTTAAAAGAGTAGAGCAAGAATAAGGCAGGGACAACATTTAAAGAAATAATAGCTGAGAATATTTCAAAACAGACAAACAACCATCAAGCCACAAATTCAAGTACTATGAACCCCAGTGAAGATAAATATAAAGAAAAATCACACCTAAGGACATTATGGTAAAATTACTAAAACCCAAAGATAAAGAGAAACATGTAAAGAAGACAGAGGAAGAAGCACATTATCTACCAAAGAAGCAAATATAAATTTTTCAGCTGATTTCCCCTCAGAAATAATGAAAGCCAGTAGTCAGTGACATTGTATCTTCAACACGGTTTTTTTCACATAAAAAATCTTAGTTTATTAATCCTTTCATGAAAAATCTGCATTATCACTGCAGATAAGTCACTGAAGAATCTTTACTCCTTCTTTTTGCCAGCACCAACATTGGCCTTTGCAGTCCCCCTGACTTTCTTCATTCTGTTCTTGCGTTTCTTTCTCTGTTTTCTTGAGGTCTTCTTCTTCTCATATAGGCCATGTCTTGTGAGTTGGTGTTTGGGTTCTTTTTTCTTTGCATAATCCAAGGAATCATAAAAAATACCAAAGCCAAGTTGTCTTGCCACCATCAAAATGGGTTCTTCATCCAAACACAAAGATGACATCTGGTGTAGTCTTATACATTTTGGCTAGTTTTTTCCCGAATTTCTGTCTTGGGCACTGTTGCCTTGCTAGGGTGAAGGACATCAATGACTATTTGTTTCTGCTGAAGTAGTCTGTTGGTTGTGAACTTCCTGGTCTGGATAGTCACTGTGTCATTCTTCAAGCAGCCTTCAACATGATGGCGGCCGATCTTCAAGCAGCCTTCAACATGTTTTAAGAAGAGTATTTAATAACTTACAATTCTAGAGCCAGTAAAAAACATCCTTCAAAAATGAAGGTGTAATAAACACATATTTTCAGAACAAAAACGGAAAAAAATTATCCAAAGCAGATGCAAACTAAAGGGAAAATGGGTTTGATCTGATACTAGTGGAACAGAAGAAAATTTTCCAAGACAGGGACTTGGAAACAAACAAACAAAAAAAAGGAGTGAAGAGATAAGAAAAGCACAAACATCGGATAACCTAAATAAATATTGACAATAAAACAACAATGATGATCTCTTGTGTGGTTTACGTTATATAGATAATTAAATTACAAAACAATAGCATATAGTTTGACAGGGGAAAAGGAAGTTAAAGTATCCTAAAGACTTTGCACTGTATAGAAAGAGGCCAAAGAACTAACTTTTATCAAACTGTAAGTCAAGAATGAATGTTTTAATCTCTGGAATATACACCAAAACAATAGTAAAATAACATACAACTAGAAAGTTAACAAAGGGTAAAAAAAAAAAATGAGACCAATAAACTTGAAAAGAAAGTAATATGGAGAGAGAAGTTTCAAAATAGGCAGGAAAAGTAGAATGCATTTATTAAAAGTAGGATACATTTAAAGCCAAACATATGATTAATTACATTCAATGAACACTGATTAGATGTACCAGTTAAAAAAGATACACAGTATTAAAAAAATAAAGCACTGTCTGTTTACAAGAATGAATAAATAAAAAATAAATAAAGGTTTAAAAATTTTAAAGATGGAAGAGTTATCATGCAAATAGCATCCAAAAGAAAGTAGCAGTATTAATGTCAAATAATATAGATTATAAGGTAAAAAGCATTACTAGAGATAAAGAGGAACATTTCATAATAATAAAAGGTTCATGGGCTGGCTGGTGTGGCTCAGTGGATTGAACACCAACCTGCGAACCAAAAGTTCAATTCCCAGTCAGGGCATATGGTTGGGTGGCGGCCCAGGTCCCCAGTTAGGAGTGTGTGAGAGGCAACCAATAGATTTTTCTTTCATATATTGATGTTTCTCTCCCTCTCTTTCTCCCTCCCTTCCCCTCTTTCTTTAAAAAGAAACTAAAATCTTAAAAAATAATAATAAAAGGCTCAACTCAACAAGAAGATATGATCATTCTAAATCTGTATTCAGCTAATGACTTGATCTCACAATATATAAATCAGAAATTCTCAGAACTAAAAGAAGACATAAATATATAATCATCATGAAAGATTTCTAACACAACTATCTCAGCAACTGATAGAACCAGTAGACCAAAAAAAAAAAAAAATCAGAGAGGGCAAAAATTATTTACACAACACAACTTGACCTGTTTGATAAATGACATTACACTATAGGACATATGAGGTCTGTCCAGAAAAAGTCCAGCTATTGTTAATAAAATGAGAACGGTTTGTGCAATATCAATATAACCTGGCAGCCAAGGAGAGAGGACTGGAATGTGCGTGCAGGAACAATGACAACTTCACTGTACTAATCAGTGGGGGTGGTAGACGCCATTGAGTGAGCATGTGTACTGTGTGGCCATCACATTCAAAATGACTAAGCAAGTAGAACAATGAATCTGCATCAAATTTTGTGTTAAGTTTGAACATTCCTCTGCGGAAAGTATTCGGATGATTCAGAAGGCCACAGCTATGGGCAACTGGTGATTGGCAGCTTCATCATGAAAATGCGCCCAGTCATGCATCATGTCTCATGCAGGGTTTTTAGTGAAACATCAGATCACTCAGGTGACTCAGCCCCTCTACAGCCCAGATTTGGTGCCCTGTGACTTTTGGCTTTTCCCAAAACTAAAATCACCTTTGACAGGAAAAAGATTTCAGACCACTGATGAGATAGAGGAAAATACGATGGGGCAGCTGATGGCAATTGAGAGAACTGTGTGAGGTCCCAAGGTGCCTGAGGCATCATTGTCCAATGTACAATGACCGGTGGAATAGAATAAAGAGCCCAGAAATAAACCCACACCTTTATGGTCAACTGATATCTCGCAAAGGAGGCAAAAAATATACAATAGGGTAAAGACAGTTTATTCAATAAATGGTGTTGGGAACATTGGACAGATACATGCAAAAAATTAAAACTGACCACCTTCTTACAACATATACAAGAATAAACTAAAAAGAAAAAAAGAATAAACTTGAAATGGATTAAAGATTTAAATGTACAACTTGAAACCATAAAACTCCTAGAAGAAAATATAGACTGTAAACTTTCTGGCATTACCCTTAGTGATACTTTTTCTGATTGATCTCCTTGGGCAAGGGAAACAAAAGAAACAAATAAACAAATGGGACTACATAAAACTAAAAACTTTTTGCATAGCAAAAGAAACCATAAACAAAATGAAAAGAAAACCTACTGAATGAAAACAGATATTTGCCAAAAACACCTCTAATAATAGATTATTATCCAAAATTTATAAACTCAACACCCACAAGAAAGCAATCCAATGAAAAAACGGGCACAAGACCTGAATAGACACTTCTCCAAAGAGGACGTAGAGATGGCCAATAGACATATGAAAAGATGCTCAAGGTCACTAATCAGAGAAATGAAAATTAAAACCACAGTGAGGTATCTCTTCACACCTGTCACAATGACTATTACCAATAAATCAACAAACAACTATTGCCCTGGCTGGTGTGGCTCAGTGGACTGAGCGCTGGATTGCAAAGCAAAGGGTCATCGGTTTGATTCCCAGTCATGGCACATGCCTGGGTTGCGGGCCAGGTCCCCAGTAGGGGGAACATGCAAGGCAACCACACACTGATGTTTCTCTCCTTCTCTTTCTCCCTCTCTTCCCTTATCTCTAAATAAATAAAATCTTTTTAAAAAAGCAACAACTATTGGTGAGGATGTAAAGAAAAGGGAACCCTCATGTACTATTGGTGGGACTGTACATTGGTGCGCTCACTGTGGAAAACATCATAATTAAAAAAAAAAATTAAAATTAGCCCTGGCTCAGTGGACAGTGGATTGAGTGCGAACCTGAGAACGGAAAAGTCGCTGTTTCGTTTCCCATTCAGGGCACATATCCCATTGGGGGTGCACAGGAGGCAACTGATGGATGTTTCTCTTGCACATGAATGTTTCTCTCTCTCTCCTTCTTCCTCCCTTCCCCTCTCTCTAAAAAAAAATAAATGAATAAATAAAATCTAAGAAAAATATTTTAAGAGAATAAAAAAATAAGCCCTGGCTGAGTGACTCAGTTGGTTAGAGCATTGTCCCATACACCAAAAGCTTGCGGGTTTGAGCCCTGGTCAGGGCACATACCTAGGCTGTGGGTTTGATCTGATCCTCAGTCAGGGTGCAACTGATCTGTTTCTTTCCCACATCAGTGTTTCACACACGCTCTCTCTCTTTCTCTTCCCCACCTCTCTTTTCTTCTCTCTCTAAAATCAATAAATATATCCTTAGGTGAGATTTAAAAAAATAGAAATAGAAATAGAAAACATTATGGGGATTTCTCAAAAAATTAAAACAGTACTTTATTACCCAGCATTTCAACTTCTGGCAATATGTTTAATGAAATCCAAAACACTAATTCAAAAAGATATATGCACCCCCATGTTCAGTGCAGTGTTATTTACAATAGACAAGATATTAAAACAACCCAGTGCCCATCAATTGGTAAGTGGGTTTTAAAGTTGTGGTACATATACAGGGTCCATCACAAATAACACCCCTTTTATTACAAAATCATAAGCATGTAATTCTGTAACATAACAATATCACACTCAAGCACACCATATAACATTTTAGGTGAAATGTTCAAATTAAAACTAGAAATTATTACACCCATATTATTACCCTACCAACCACACTCAAGCAGGCCTTACTTCTGCCACACCCTTTATACAATGGAATATCACTTCTCCATAAAAAAGAATAAAATCTTATCATTTGCAACAGTATGCATGAGGTTAGAGTGTATTATGCTAAGTGAAATAAGTCAGAGAATGATAAATATGATATAATTTTACTTATATGTGGGATCTAAAGAACAAAATAAATGAACACACAAAACAGAAACAAACTCATAGACATAGAGAACAGACTGATAATTGCCAGAGAGGAGGTGGGGACTGGGTTAAAAAGTTGAAGGGATTAAGAAGTACAAATTGGTAGTTACAGAATAGTCATGAAAATGTAAAGTACATCATAAGGAATATAGTCAATAATATTGTAATAACTATATGTGGTGTCAAGTATGTACTAGATTTACTGTGGTGATAACTTCATAAATTATATAATGTCTAATCGCTGGGTTGTACACCTAAAATTAATACAAGGGGGGGCGCAAAAAAAACCCGGAATTTATTTATAAAAAATTGTGTATTTATTTTTACATGTTTAAACTTCAGTCACCTTCAAAGTACTCTCCATTTTATGCAATCAAATGCTCACCTATTTGAGCAGTTTTGTCCACTGCTCAAAACAGGTTTTGAAGCCATTGATTTTGATGCCTTCTAATGCTTCTGCCATTTTTTGTTTCACCACTTCCACATTGGCAGAACGTTTCCCTTTGAGGACTTTTCTCATCCAGGGAAACAAAAATAAGTTGATGGGGGAGAGATTGGGTGAATAGGGAGGGTGGGGCACAGGAGTCATGCCATTTTTGGTCAAAAACTGCTGAACACTACTGTGGTATAGGCAGATTCACTTGTAAATCACCCATCATGAAATGGGCAAATGCGTTGAAAGAGTCTTCAAAAAAATCCAAACGCAACCTCTCACAACAAGGTCAAGTGGTACACTGATTGATACAGGTGGGCTTCTAGAACACTCACCTAGCATGGGAAGCCTGTACTACAAGGGGCCCACCTTCCAGAAGATACTTCTGGGTTTTTTTTGGGTCCCCCTCTTATAGTATTGTATACTGACTGTAACTGAAAAACTTTTAAATTGTTTTATCTTATTTTTGTAAGATTTTATTCATTTTAAGAAAGCGGGGTAGGGAAGGAAGAAGAGAGGGAGAGAAACATTAATGTGTGGCTGCCTCTCGTGCACCCCCTACTGGGGACCTGGCCTGCAACCCAGGTATGTGTTCTGACTTGGAATCAAACCAGCGACCCTTTGGTTCATAGGCCGGCACTCAATCCACTGAGCCACACCAGCCAGGGCTTACATTATTTTAAAAAAAGAATTTAAAATAGAAATTTTTTTCATAAGGCTATGGCTGCCATCAAGTCTATGTATGATTTATTTCACAAGTGCAAGATTAATTTAACACCACATTCAAAGAATAAAGGGGGGGAAACCAAAATGATTATCTCAATAGATGCAAGAAAACCATCTGATATAATGATTTATCCACTCATGACTAAAACACAACTCTTAGTAACTAGATTAGAAAATAACTTTTAAATTCATAAAGGTAGTCTTTTTAAAACAACAAAGAAAATACAGCAAACATCTCTAAAGTTGACATGTTAAAAGATTTTTCCCTCTAAGATTAGGAATAGGACAAGGATGCATGCTATCACTGCTTTTATTCAGCATTGTCCTGAATGTTCAAGCCAGTACAATAATGTAAGAAAAAGAATTATACAGGCCTAGGTTTGTTTTCCTGTAACACAGACTGGAAGACATAGATTATCACGTAGGACTTTTTTTTTTTTAAAGATTTTATTTATTTATTTTTAGAGAAAAGGGAAGGAAGGGCGAAAGAGAGGGAGAGAAACATTGATGTGCGAGAGATACATCAATGGGTTGTCTCTCACACGCCCCCAAATGGGGACCTAACCAACAACCCAGGCATGTGCCCTGACTGGAATAAAATCGGTGACCTTTAGGTTCACAGGATGGCACTCAGTCCACTGAGCCACACCAGCCAGGGCCACGTAGAACTTTTATAGGGAAGTGCTTTTGGGATCAACATAATGTGCAACAGGAAAAAAAAATCAATCCCCCAAATGCCCTAGCCAAATTCATAAGGAGATCTGGAGCTGGTATAGCCCTTCAGAGGTTTCTGGACTGGGGGAAAAGGGGCTAGCCTAAATTTATACTCCCTCATTGATCATTCATTGGATGTGGGATGCCCTAGAAGGAAGGATATTCTTAAGTGAGACAGTTTTCTTCAAAGAAGACAAATTCAAACAAAATCTGTGAACTGAGATCTGTCTCCTGGTAGCACTCCCAGCAGCTGATGGAACTGAATCGGGACTGGGTAATGGATGACAACATTAACTGCAGACATTTAAAATGGCTTCAAGAAATATCAAGTACCTTGAAATAAATCTCATGAAAGGTGTATAAGAGTTCTCTGCAGAAAACCTCAATTAATGGAGGTATATACCATATTCATAGATTGGAAGACTCAATATTATAAAGATTTAAGTTTTCCTTAAATTGATTTTTAGTTTCAATACAATCAAAATTAAAATCCCAGAAAGTTTTTCACCTTTAATTGTATTTTATTGTGGTAAGAATATGTAACATGAGATATACCCTCTTAAATGTTTAAGTGTATAATATATTATTGTTGACTATAGGTACAATGTTATACATCAGATCTTTAGAACTTATCTTGCTTAAGTGAAACTTAATGTCCCTTGATTAATACCTCCACATTTCCTTCCCCCTGTACTAATCAACATTCCACTCTTGGAATCTCTGAAATTGATATTTTAGATATCTCATATAAGTGGAATCATGCAGTATTTGTCTTTCTGTGACTGGCTTATTTCACTTAGCATAATGTTCTCAAGGTTCATCCATACTCACATATTGCAGAATGTACTTTTTAAAGGCTGAATAGTATTATCACATTTTCTTTATCTGTTTATGTATCAATGGATATTTAGATTGTCTCCACATCTTGGCTATTATCAATAATGCTGC
The DNA here is from genome assembly GCF_021234165.1 of Pteronotus mesoamericanus. NCBI lineage: Eukaryota > Metazoa > Chordata > Mammalia > Chiroptera > Mormoopidae > Pteronotus > Pteronotus mesoamericanus. The sequence continues at coordinate 4,037,838 of NW_026555108.1, read as the reverse complement.
AAAAAACATGAAAGTGCAAATATCTCTTTGGCATCCTAATTTTAATTCTTTTAAAAAAATACCCAAAAAGTAGCATTACTGAATTATATGGGAGTTCTAGCTTTCATTTTTTACAAAACATCCGTGCTGTTTTCCACAGCAGCTGTACCACTTTACATTCCCACCAACAGTATACAAGCATTCTGATTTTTCCATATCCTCACCAATACATGTTGTCTTTTTAAAAAAATAGTAGACATCCTGACAGTTCTGAAGTAGTATCTCATTGTGGACTTGATTGATTTGTATTTCCATAGTGATTAGTGGTGTCGAACACTTACTCATATACATGTTGACCATTTACATGTCCTCTTTGAAGAAATGTTTATTCAAGTCCTTAGCTCATTTTTTAAAATGTTATTAAATTTAATGGGGTAACATTGGTTAATGAAATTATAATGGTTTCATGTATACAATTGTATAATGCATCATCTGTATATTTCATTGTGTTCACCACCCAAAGTCAAATCTCCTTCTGTCACCATATATTTGACCCTCTCTACCCATGATACCCCTTACCCTCCTTCCCTCTGGTAATCAGCATACTGTTCTCTTTGTCTATGAGTTTTTGTTTGTCTTGTTTGTTCATTTGTTGCTTTCAGTATTATATCCCACATATAAGTGAAATCATATGGAACTTGGCTTTTTCTATCTGACTTATTTCGCTTAGTGTGATATTCTCAAGATCCATCCATGTTGTCACAAATGACAGTGTTTCACTTTTTCTTATGGGTGAGTAGTATTCCATTGTATATATGCACCACATCTTTATCCAATCATCTATTTACTTTTTGTCTTTAGGACCAATTTTTATTAGTTTCTAGAAATATATTTTTATGGCAGTGTGGTGGACAATATCAGATGTGATAGTGGGATTAGTAGCTCAAAAGGTGTCCCACTGATTTTTATCAACCACACGTGAATGTGATAGAACACCACTGTTCCACCAGCCACCACCACTGACTCACCATCACTGGCTTACCACTGCCACACTGCATTCTCTCTGCCCCAGCTTCCCGTTTCTGCCCCTCCTACCCATCTGGATGAATGTAGCTTCTTTAATCCTTGGTTGTTGGACTTTCGTACAGTTCAATTTCCTGGCAGTTCTGGGTGCTTTTTGTTTTGAAATTAGTTGTGATCCTTCTTATGGTTGTGCAAGGAGGTAAAGCATGTCTACCTACACCTTCATCTTGACTGGAAGTCCCCTCCAATCATCTATTGAGGGACAATTCGGTTGTTTCCATGTCTTGGCCACCATGAATAATGCTGCAATGAACACAGGAGTCCATATACCTTTGCAAATAAATGTTTTCAAGTTTTTCAGATACATATCTAGAAGAGGAGTTGGTGGGTCATACAGTAATTTTACTTCTAATTTTTTGAGGAACCTTCATACTGTTTTCCATAGTGGCTGTACCAATTTACATTTCCAATAGTGGTAAATAAAGGTTCCTTTTTCACCATGACCTCTCCAACACTGTCATTACTTGTCTTGCTGATAACACCCATTCTAACAAGTGTGAGATGGTACCTCATTGTAGATTTGATTTGTATTTATCTAACAGCTAGGGAAGGTGAACATCTTTTCACATATCTGTTTTAGTTATTTAAATTTTTTAATTTTTTATTTTCAATTACAGTTGACATACTATATTATATTAGGTTCAGGTGTATACCCCAGTGATTAGACATTATTTAATTTATAAGGTATCACCCCAATAATTCCAGTACCCATCTGATACCATACATAGTTATTAGAATATTATTGACTATATTCCCTATGCTGTACTTTACATCCCCATGATTATCCTGTAACAACAAATTTGTACTTCTTAATACCTTTACCTTTTTCACCCATCCCCCAAATCCCCCATCTGGCAACCGTCAAAATGTTCTCTGTATCTATGAGTCTGTTTCTGTACTGCTTGTTGGTTTATTTTGTTATTTTAGAGTCAATTGTTGATAGAAATGTATTTAGCACTATTTTAATGTTCATGTTTCTAATCTTTTCTCTCCTCCTCCTCATTCCTCTTCTAGAAGACCCTTTAAGATATCATGCAATACAGGTTTGGTGGTGATGAACTCCTTTAGCCTTTTGTTGTGTGGAAAGGTCTTTATCCGCCCTTTGATTCTAACTGACAGCTTTGCTGAGTAGAGCAATCTTAGTTTTAAGTCCTTGCTTTTCATGACTTTGAATGTTTCTTCCCGGTCCCTTCTGGCCTACAAAGTTTCTGTTGAGAAATCAGCTGACAGCCTTATGAGAGTTCTCTTGTAACTAACTGCTCTTTTCTTGCTGCTTTTAAGATTCTCACTTTGTCTTTAACATTTGGCACTTTAATTATGATGTGTCTTGGTGTGGGCCTCTTTGGGTTCATCTTGATTGGGACACTTTGCTCTCTCCCTTCTCCTTCTGACACCCCTATGATATGAATGTTGGTACACTTGAAGTTGTACCAGAGGCTATTTACACTTTGCTCAATTTTTTGTATTCTTTTCTACTTTCACTGTTGTGCTTACATGCTTATTTCTTCCTTTATTCCGAATCGCTAATTTGATTCTCAGCTTCATCTAGTCTACTGTTGCTTCCCTGTAAGTTATTCTTCATTTCAGTTAATGTAGTTCTGACTAGTTCTTTTTTATGGTTTCTATGTCTTTTTCCATGCTATTGAAATTTTCACTATGTTCCTTGAAGTTCTAAGTTCCTTGAGGATTCTTATAACCATGGTTTTGAACTCTCTCTGTGTTAATTTGCTTGCTTCCACTTCATTTAGCTTTTTCTATCAATTTCTCCTGTCCTTTCATTTGGGAACTCTTATTTTTTTTTGTGCACTTTGCCTGCTTTTTCTATGGTTGTTTCTATGTATTAGGTAGAGCTGCTACATCTCCCAAACTTGGTATAGAGGCTTCGTGTAGTAGGTGTCCTGTAGGGCCCAGTGGCATGCCTTCCCAGTCACCTAAGCTGGGAGTTCCAAGTGTGCCCTGTGTGGGTTGTGTGCACTGTCCTGTTGTAGCTGAGCCTTGATTGCTGTCAGTTTTATTGGGAGGGATTGAACCCCAGGACGATTGGCTGTAAGAACCAGCTGTGACTACAGTGGAGGAGCTGATGTACAGGAGGGGACCCTATAGAACAGGACTTGCTTCAGTGGGGCTTTGGTCTTCACTGCATCTGCCCCTTGAGTGTGTTGCTCATAGAGGTGATAGGGTTGTAATCCAGCATGGTTCAAAGCTGACCAGTGGGTGCACTGGCTCCGGGACCTCCCAGGAGGTGCAAAGTCAGCCACGACCTGTACCCTACCTGGGGCCACAGCGCCCCCTCGGGTACGAGTCTCAGAGCAATCTTCAGATGGCTGCTACTTTTGCTGGGCTTGGAGGTTCCCAGGAGAGGCTAAGCTGCTAACCAAGGCCAGCTGCTGCTAGTGCCAAGCGTGGGACTGCTTAGCAAGAGGTATGAGGTATGCAGAAACCAAATGCTGCTTGTTTGAGAGATTTTAGGACAGTCCAAAGCATGAGGCAAGAGAGGCCATTTATATGGAAAAGCCACTGGAAACTGGAAATGGCTTTAGTAGGCCTGCAAGTTGGGTGGGGCGGTATCTCAAGGAGTCACCAGAGCTGGGCAAACAGTAATAGCCAGGTTGATAGAGACTCAGATATGGCACCCACTTGATGGTTTTGGGGCAGGGTGCATCTCAGAATAGGTACAATGGCCTCTGCCAGCACCTTTGTTTGGTAGAAAGCTGTCCCCTTGGTTCTCACCCTGATGCCAGACAATTCAGTTTCTTCCCATATGTCTCTGGTTACTTTCAAGCTGCTACCTCAGCACTGGAACTCAGAGAGAATGAGCCCTTAAAAAGGAACTGCCTGAGACTCCAGAAGCCCTCCATCTCACTCAGCCACAATCACTCCTGGTTTTTAAAGCCAGAAATTATTGGGACTTCTCCTTATGGCTCTGAAAACCTGGGCTGGGAGGTGTGGTGTGAGGCTGGGACCCCTCACTCCTCAGGGGAACCTCTAAAGCAGTGATATCCCTCCCGAATTTTATCTGCCACATGTGGGTGTGAGACCAGCCTGTTCTGTCATTCTATGTCTCTGCCCCTCCTACCAGTCTCAATGTGGTTTCTTTTTAAAATCCCTAGTTGTAGGACTGCCATTCAGCTAGATTTCAGGCATTGCTGAATGATGGTTTTTCTGTCGTTCAGTTATAATTATGATGTCTGTTTTATCCCATTTTTAAATCAAGTTTTTGTTTTTTGCTACTGACTTGTATAGCTCTTTATATATTTTGGATATTAGCCCCTTATCAGATATATGGTTTGCAAATATTTTCTCATTCTGTAGGTTGCATTTTAATTCTCTTGTTTCCTTTGCTGTGCAGGAGCTTCATGGTTTGATATAGCCCCTGTTTTTTACTTTTGTTTTTATTGCCTATACTTGCCAAGACCAATGTTATGAAGCTTTCTTCTATGTTTTCCTCTTGGAATATTACAATTTCAGGTCTTAGGCTTAAGTTTCTAACTTATTTTGTTGATTTTTTTGTGGATAAGGTTCCAATTTCATTCTTTTGCATGTGAAAATCCAATTTTCCCAACACTATTTGTTGAAGTGACTATTCTTTCCCATTGTGTAGTCTTGGCACCCTGTTCAAAAATCAGTTGATTGTATATATGTGGATTTATTTGGCGGCTATTCTGTTTGATTGGTCTGTACGTCTGTCTTTATGCCAATACCATACTATTCTGATTACTGTAGCTCTGTAATATAGTTTGATATCAGAAAGTGTAATGCCTACAGGTTTGTTTTTTATTTTTCAAGGTTGCTTTGGATATTCAGAGGCTTTTGTGGTTCTGAGCACATTTTAAGATTGTTTGTGCTATTTCTGGGAAACATGCCACTGACATTTTGATAGGAATTACATCGAATCTGTGATTTGCTCTGGGTGGTATGGATATTTTAACAACATTTAATCTAACAACCCATGAACACTGGATATCTTTTCATTTGTTTGTGTCTTTAATTTTTCATGTTTTATAGTTTTTAGTACATAAGTCCTTTGCCTCCTTAGTTAAGCTTATTCTTAAGTATTACATTCTTTTAGGTGTTATTGTAAATGGGCTTGTTTTCCTAAATCCTTTTCAGATAGTTCATAATTAGTGTAACGAAATGCAACTGATTTTTTTATGCTGATTTGTATTCCTGCAGCTTCACTAAATTTTTTTATTAGTTCATGTCATATGCAAATAGAAACAATTTTAATTCTTCCTTTCTGATTGGATGTATTTTATTTTTCTTGCTTAATTCCTCTACATAGAACTTCCAATACTTTGTTGAATAGAAGTGGTGAGAGTGGGCATCCTCTGCTTATTCCCTACCTTAGAGGATAAGTTTTCAGTTTTTCACCATTGAGTATGATGTTAGCTGTGGGCTTTTCCTGTATAGCCTTTATTATATCAAGGTACTTTTCTCTTATTTCCAGTTTGTGGAGAGTTTTTGTCATGAAAAAGTGTTAAATTTTGTTAAATACGTCTTATGCTTCTATTGAGATGATAATGTAATTTGCCTCTAAGTCTGCTAACATAGTGTATCACATTAAAATATTTTTGTATGTTAGATCATTCTTGCACCCCAGGAATAAATTCCACTTGGTTGTGATGTATGATCCTTTCAATGTGCTGTCGGATTTAGTTTGTTTGGTATTTTGTTGAGGGTTTTTGCACCTTTATTCCTCAGGGATACAGGGATATTGGCCTGTGGTTTTCCTTTTTTTTTTTTAAATTGCTTTTTAGAGAGAGAGGAAAGGAGAGAGTGAGGGAGAGAGAGAAACATCAATGAGAGAGAGAAGCATCAATTGGTTGCCTTCCATGCCCCGACCAGGAATTGCACGTGCCCAGACCAGGGATCAAACCCACAACCTTTCAGTTATGGGAGACACTCCAGTCAACTAAGCCAAACCTGCCAGGGCAGTTTTATTTTCCTTTGGTGTCTTTGTCTTTTTGCTTTGGTATCAGAGTAATGCTTGTCTCATAAAATGAGTCTGGAAGTATTTCTCCTATTTGATTTTTTGGAGGAATTTGAGAAAGGTTGGTGTTATTTCTTCTTTAAATGTTTGATAGATTTCATCATTGGAGCCATCTGATCCTGAGCTTATCTTTGTTGAGAGGTTTTTGATTACTGACTCAATCTCCATACAAATTATAGGTGTGTTCAGACTTCTAATTCTTCATGATTTACTACTGGGAGTTTGTATGTTTCTAGGAAATTACCCGTTTTTCCCCCTAGGCTATCCAGTTTGTTGACATATAATTGTACATAGCAGTCTCATGATCTTTTCTATCTCTGTGTCACCAGTTGCAATGTCTTGTCTTTCATTTCTGATTTTATTTGAGTCATCTCTCATTTTTTTGTATTTAGTCTAGTTAAAGATTTGCCACTTTGGTTTATCTTTTCAAAAAATCAACTCTTAGTCTCATTGATTTTTCTATCTTTTATTTTGTTTATTTCTACTCTAAACTTTTTTATTTTCTTCCTTCTTCTAACTTAGGATTTGGTTTGTTCTTCTTTTTCTAGCTTATAGTGGTGTAGAGTTAGTTTGTTCATTTGGGACCTTTCTTCTGTTTTAACATAGGTATTTATTGTTATTAATTTCCCTCTTAGTACTGCTTCTGTCACATCCTGAAAGTTTTTGTGTGTTGTGTTTGTTTGTCTCAAGGTATTTTTTTGTTTTTGAAAACTTTGACTGAATGGTTGTTCAAGAGTGTGTTAATTTCCACATATCTGAATTTTCCAGTTTTCCTTCTGCTATTGATCCTAGTTTCATTCCATTGTGTTTAAAAAATACCTGGTATGTTTTCAATTTTCTTAAGTTTTTTAAGGGTTATTTTGTGATCTCACATGTTATCTTTCCTGGAGAAAGATATGTGTTTGTGAAGAATGTGTATTCTGCTGCTTTTGGATGGAATGTTCTGTATATGTTTGCAAGGCTCACGTGTTATATACTGTTGTTGAAGTCCTCTATTTCCTTATTGTTTGGTCTACGTGATTATCTGTTATTGAAAGTAAGGTAGTGGAGTCACCACTATTATTCTATTGCTGTCTATTTCTTCCTTCAGTTCTGTCAGTGTTGGTTTGACATATATACGTAGGTTCTCTGATGCTGGTACATATGTAATTGTCATATCTTCCTGTTGGATTGCATCTTTTATCACTATATAATGTCCTTCTTTGTTTCTTCTGACAGTTTTTGACTTAAAAGTCTATTTTGTCTGATATAAGTATAGGAATCCCTGCTCTCTTTTCATTACCATTTATTTGCATGGACTATCTTTTTATATTCTTTCACATTTAGCCTGTTTTATCTTTAAGATTAAAAAATATTTTATTTATTTATTTTCAGAGAGGGGAAGGGAGGGACAAAGAGATGGGGGAGAGACATCAATGTGTGGTTGCCTCTCATGAGCCCCCTACTGGGGGACCTGGCTCGCAACCCATGCATCTGCCCTGATGGGGAATCGAACCAATGACCCTTTGGTTCATAGGCTGGCACTCAATCCACTGAGCCACACCAATCAGGGCTAGCCTATGTTTTCTTAAATCTAAAGTGAGTTTCTTTTAGAAAGCATATGATTGGGTCCTTCTTTTATCAATTCAGCTACAACATTTCTTTGATTGGGGGAGTTTCATCTATTTATATTTGAAGTAATTATTGATTGGGAAGAATCTACTATTGCCATCTTGTTAGTTGTTTCCTGTTAGCCTTGAGATTCTTTTGTTTGTATTTCCTCTCGCTGTCCAACTTTGTCCTTTGTGATTTGTGTTTTTTTGTACTGATATGCTTTTATTCCTTTCTCTTTTTCTTTTATGTAACTTCTATAGGTGTTTTTTGTGGTTACCTTGATGCTTACATAAAATACCTTGTAACAGTCTATTTTAAGCTAATAACAACTGATGTTCAATTGCAACCAAAAATTTCACATTCTAACTTCTTCCCCAAATACCCTTTGTTATTTTTGTCACATTTTACATCTATTCATATTATACATCTTTTAACTTATTTTAGTTATAGTTATTTTTAATACATTTAGAATTTAACTTTTTATACTAGAAATAAGTTATTTATCCACTACAATTACAGTACTATAGTATTCTGTATATGTCTATATATTTACTTTTACAGAGTTTCATACTTTCTTATGCTATCATGTAGCTGGTTTAGTGTTCTTTCAAGTTGACAAACTCCCTTTAACATTTCATGTAAGGCAGGCCTAATGGTGAAATTCCTCAGCTCTTATTTGTCTAGGAATGTCTTTACCTGTCTTTATTTGTAAGGACAGTTTTAACAAGTAAAGTAGTCTTGGTTAGCAGTGGTTTTCTTTTTTCTTTCAGCAGTTTGAATATCTCATCCTACTTGCTGTGTGGCATGCAAGGTTTCTGCTATAAATTTTTCTGATAGTCTTATGGAGGTTCCCTTGTATATGACAAGTCACTTATCTCTTGATGCTTTCAAAATTCTCTCTTTAGCTTTCACTTTGCCAATTTGATTATATCTTATGGTGTGGATTTCTCTGAGTTAATTTAGTTAGTGTCCTTGAGGCTTCTTGAATCTGGTTGTCCATTTCCTTCCCCACATTTGAATAGTTCTCAGCCATTCTTTCTTTGAATAAGCTTTCTTGTCCTTTCTCTCTTATCCTTCTAAGACACCTCTAACGCCTACAGTGGTCCACTTGGTGATATATCAAAAGTGCCTTAAGCTTCTTCACTCTTTTTTATTCTTTTTGTTCCTCTGGCTGAATTATTTCCAATGACCTCTTATTTCACCAATACTTTTCTTCTGTTTTATCTAGCCTGATGGTGAAGCCCTCTCATGAATTTTTCAGTTATTGTGCCTTTAGCTCTATGATTTCTGTTTGGTGCTTTTTAATATTTTCTATCTCTTTGTTGAAATTCTCACTTCATTCATACATTGTTTTATTGATCTTGGTGAACATCTTTATGACTCTTATTTTGAGTTCTCTGTCAGCTGAGTCTTATAATTCTGTTTTATTAGGATCAGTTTCTGGAGATTTATTATGCTCCTTTTTGGGGAACATCTTTGCTTTTTTTTGAACATCATTTTCCTTGACTGTCTGTATTGGTGTCTGCGCATGACACAAAGCCAGCACTGCTCCCAGTCTTCATGGACTGGCCCTGTACAGGAAAAGACCTCCACCAATCAGCTAGGTCAGAGATTCTGGGGGCTTCTACCAACTCTCCCCGACAAGGGAGAAGCAAGCAGCTGCAGTTTTTGTCTACTCACTCTGTGCTGAGTGTGTATGAGGTAGCAAACTATGGAATTTACCAGTCCAAACTGCCATCTCCATTCCCCCACATGTGGTTACACTGCCAGGCCCATCAGAGCTCCAAGACTAGCAGAAGAATGCCAATTCTTTGGACAGCCCCAGAAAATTTGTGACACTAAATGCACAGATCAATTCTTCCATCTCTAGGAGTAAGCTGAAAGCTGAGATGTTTTATCCATTCACTCTGCATGAGTAGGCAGAAGGATCTATGTATGGTATCTGCCAGTCCCAACCATCATCTCTGTTTTTCCCCCAGGAACCTAGACTCTGCTAGACCTCCTCAGAACTCCTAGACTGAAAAGTCAGTTGCCAGCTCTTTGGGAAGCCCTGGTGAGTTAGAGCACAGGATGCACAGATAAACTCTTTTCTTCCCCAGGGAAATATTGATACCTGTGATGTTTTGTCTTGTCCTTTGCTCAGCATGAGGGCAGATCTATGGTGTTTATCAGTGCAAGCCACCATCTCCACTCTCCCCTAGGCAGACCTCACAGAGTTCCAAAACTGACAAGACAGAAGCCAGTCCTCGGAATACTTGAAGTTCTGGACATGTGAATCAACTTCTTCCCTCAACTAGGAGAAGCTGAAAGCTAGGGGGTGGTCTCTGTGGTATTATATGGTTCTGTGTCGGTGGCAGGGACTCTGGAGAGAGGGTATCCCAAATCTCCCTACCAGCTTCAGTGAGTCTGCTTTCATGTTTGCCCCAAGTACAGGAGCCTTCCAAATACTTCCTTAATTTCTCACAAAGGGAATCTGTCCACAAATTGTTGTTGAATTGTTGTGCCTGTTGTGGAGTCGGGGGGCGGGGGGAAAAGTCCAGGACTTCCTAATTCATCATCTTGCTGACATCATTCTCCAGAGCTACTCTTTTTTTTTTTTTTTTGTGGAATATGACAAGCTGATTCTAAAATATAGAGAAAGATGCAAAGGGCCAAGAATTTACAAGATACTTATAAAGAAAAGGAAAAAGTTAAAAGGACTTGCTTTACCAGATATAAAAAGCTTGTTATAAAGTCCAGTAATTAAGATTATGATATTGCCCCAGCCAGGTGGCTCAGTTGGATAATCGTCCTGATACACTAAGGTTGCAAGTTCAATCCCTAGTCAGGGCACATACAAGAAGCAACCAATGAATATATAAATAAGTGGAACAACGAGTCGATGTTTCTCTCTCTCCTTTCTTTCTCTCAAATCAATAAATAAAAAATTTAAAAACACTGTGGTATTGGTGCAATGAGAAATAGACAAATAGAACAGAACAAAATGTTCAGAAACAATTTCACACATATGCACACACCTGATTTATGACAAAGATGACACTGTAGAGAAGTAGAAGAAAAGATATTCTTTATAATAAATGGCATGGGCAATTAAATATCTATATGGAAAAGATAAGGCTTGACCCTTATATGTCGCCACACACAAAAATCAATTCCAGATGGATTGTAGATGTAAATGTGAATGGCAAAAGCATAAAACTTCTAGAAGATAATATGGGAGAACATCTATATGACTTCAAGATAGGGAAATATTTCTTTAAAAACTTTTACTTATTTACTTTAGAGAGAGGAAAAGTGAGAGAGAAAGACAGGGATAGAAACATCAGTGTGCAAGAGATACAGGATCAGTTGTCTCTCGCACACCCCCAACTAGGGACTTGGCCTGCAATCCAGGCATGTGCCCTGACTGGGAATTGGACTGGCAACCCTTCAGTTCACAGGCTGGAGCTCAATCCACTCAGCAACACCAGCCAGGGCATAATATTTCTCAAATACTATTCATAGAGGAAAATATTAAAAGACTAGACCATTAAAATAAAACACTTCTGTTCATCAGTGTATACTATAGAGATTTGGGAAGAGTTTATAACATAAAAAAATACAAAAGTGGTTCACACCCGGGGTATATAAAGAATCCCTATATATCTATAGAAAAAGGACAGACAACCCAATTTTTTAAATGGGGGCAAAATACCTGTATAGGTACTTCACAGAAGATATCCAAGTATATAACATATGAAGAAGAGTACAACTCATTAGTCTTTTGAGAAACATCAATTAAAATCACAATAAGATATTAGTTCAAACTCACCCACCAGAATGGCTATAATGAAAAAGAGTGATAATAAGAAGTATTAGCAAGGATGTGGGACAACCAGAATTCTCATACATTGCTGGTGGGAATGTAAAGTGGTATATTCACTTATAAAACTATCATCAATAAATTTGACAATATGCATTCCCTATGACCCAGAAATTCCAATACTAGATATATACTCAATAAAAATTCAAGTACATATATTAAAAAATGTGTATGATAATATTCATAGCATCATTAATTATAACCCCAATCAAGAAACAATCCAACTATTCATTATCAGTAGAATGAATAAACAAACTGTGATATATGCAAACAAGGAAATAACATATAAAAATATAAATAAAGAACTACAACTGCAGGCAACACGCATAGTGTTGAGATTAAAAAACAAAACAGACCCCCAAAACACATACTGTATGATTTTATTTATATCAAATTCAAAATGGGCAAAACTAGCCCTAGCTGGTGTGGCTCAGTGGATTGAGTGCCAGCCTGCAAACCAAAGGGTCACTGGTTTGATTCCCAGTGTAGGGCACATGCCTGGGTTGCAGGCCAGGTCCCAAGCAGGGGAAACACAAAATGCAATCACACACTGATGTTTCTCTCCCTCTTTCTCCTTCTCTTTCCTTCTCTAAAAATAAATAAATAAAATCTTTAAAAATTTTATTAAAAGTATTTTTTTTAAATGAGCAAAACTAATCTATGATTTTACAAGTCAGAACAGTCATTGACTTTGGATAAGGTGAATGGTATAGAAATAGGGATGGAGCATAATGTGAGGGTTGTGATATACTAGTTCTATTTACTGATGTGCATTCTGCTAACATTAGTACATTTCCTTTATAAAAATTCATCGAGTTGTATAATTATGATTTATGACCTTTTCCGTGTGCATGTTATTCTCCAATAGAAAATAATATAAGAAAAACAAATGAAGAGCTAAGTGATGAGTATTTATAGAGTAGGATAAAGATAGTGCTCCATGAGAGCCACCCTACAGGCAAGACAATTGGTTCCTGGGGATTACGTGGATTCCAAAGTTCTCTATAAAGGACCTATGGACAAAGCCAAAGTGGGGAAGGGTTGAGGGTGGGAGGTGGGGGTGGGTGGGGCGGGGGAAAGGGGTGGAGGGAAAATGGAGACAAATGTATTTGAACAAGAAGAAAAAAGGTTCTCTGGTCCAAAGATCTTCTCTGTAAGGTAGTTACAGATAAATTACATATTATTTTTCACAAGATCTAAAAGAGAAAGAGAGAAATGAAAACTGAAAGCAAACAAAACATCAACTTATATACTACAGAAAGCTTTTGGCACCCTCTTAGAGGCAATATGGTTAGGGTTCTTTATTTCACTTTTTTTGTAACAATTTTATTTATTTTTAGAGAGAAGGGAAGGGAGGGAGAAAGAGAGGGAGAGAAACATTGATTGGTAGTCTCTCTCACACCCCCAAACAGGCACCTGGCCTGCCACCCAGGCATATGCCCTGGCCAGGAATTGAACTGGGGACCTTTTGGTTTGCAGTATGACACCCAACCCACTGAGCCACACAGGTCAGGGCTTCATTTCACTTTCTAATGATTGTAGAAACCAGTGAAATATGTCAGTGGAACTACTTACCTAAGCATAGCTGTTTAGAGTTAGTAAGACCTAAGGAAAACAGGCCTGTTACATAAAGAGAGAATGTCTTGGTTTTACATAAACATCTCCAAAGGCCCACAATAATATTCAACTCAGCAACAATTTAAGTACTCTAAATATAACAATTACTATGTCAGGTATTACAGAAAAAGACAAAAAAAAAAAAAAGAAGGCAGATTTCTGATGAGTTCTAGTATAAAGACACAAAATTTATTGATTTATTTAATCCTCAGCTGAGGATATGTTTATTGATTTTAGAGAGAGGGAAGAAGGGAGAGGGAAAGAGAGAGAGAGAAACATCAATGTGCGAGAGAAACATCAATCGGTCACTTCCCGTACGTGCTCCAACTGGGGATTGAACCCACAACCTAGGTATGTGCCCTGACCCAGAATTGAACCTGCTACCTTTTAGTATATGGGACGATGCTCCAACCAACTGAGCCATTGGCCAGGGAAAGACACAGGTTTATTAAACAAAACAACAGCCATAGCTACTACGGAAAGATCCCAAGGTAGGATATGGTTGGTGGGTTGTAAGAGTGGAGTTACTGAAAAAGAGAATGAGATAGGTATAATGGAGCAGTCAGTCAAAAGCTTTAAATGTCACACTGAAAATTCTAGATTTAAATCTATAGAAAACTCTTTTACCTGGATCCCACTCCCCTAAAAAAATTTCTTGGATTTAATGATTCCTAGTTACTTGGTCAACCAACCTTAATAAAGAATGTCAAATCTGTATAACTAATGTTCTATCCAGTTAAACCAAGAAATGTTCTGTGAGAAGTTAAAATTGACTTCTGTAACATCACCTCAAGTAATTTTGAACATGTTCCAAATATCCCCAACAGTCCCGAATAAACCCTTATTAAACTACCCATACAGCCCTGGCTAGTGTGACTTGATGGATTGAGCACCAGCCTGTGAACCAAAGTGTCACTGGTTCGATTCCCAGTCAGGGCACATGCCTGGGTTGCGGGCCAGGTCCCCAGCTGGGGGTGTGCGAGAGGCAACCGGATCTCTCTCACACCCAATGTTTCTCTCCCTCTTTCTCCCTCCCTTCCCCTCTCTCTAAAAGTAAATGAATAAAAATAAAAAATCTTGAAAAAATAAAATAAACTACCCATACATATTTTTCTAAATACTTCTTAAACCTTAGAGTTTCAGTTTAGATTATCTCTTGGTGCAATCATTTGAATGAGATCCTACCCTTATTTGTCTCCTCCCCAAAATAATCTTCCAGGCATTAAAAGATACCTAATACCTAACATAGTTTCTGCCTCATAGCAGGCTTCCTATTTATTGACCTAAATGGTTATATTGCACCAGTATATTAACCTTGGTCATCTCTCTCATGGTTTAGTAGATTTTGATTATATTCCTCCCTCAAGAGAGAGAAATTCCCTTTTCTCTCTCTAGACTGAAAAGAAAAACAATGGGAAAGTCCCTCCATCTTTTTGATTAATTTAATTGAATTTCTGGGGACTTTTATTAGCGGTTAGGTTTTTCTTGAGAAGCAACCACCAGAATTTCCTATATGACTATGGATGTAAATCCACTTTCGGTCTTTTACATGGAAAAGATAAAGGGTTTTGTTTTGTCATGGTTTTCAACACCTTCCCTTATGATACACACCATATTCTTGGCTTTGAGGACAACAATCACAATTGCTCCAGCTTCACAGATGATCAACAGTGATTTTTTTTTTTTTACTCTAACAGCCATACTGCGTATTTTCTAACCCAGAGACTGGTGTTTCTCTTGAGATCATCCCGACTATCCAGATAAATGTACAGGTACTCAGCTATTCCAGCTGAAGAGGAATTATAATTCTAGGTCTCAGTGACCTTCCCACTTTTTATCATAGCAACTGTGTCCCCAATGGGAAGGCTTTTCTATAACAATTGTCTCGGAGAACTTTGCTGATCTCTCTGGATATCTTGACTGCTGTAATTTCCTTGTGTATACTGTTTTAAAAGTTTTTTAATTGAGGGATGACATACATACATCTTCAGTGATTTCTAGATCCCTTCCTTGGGCCATAACTGAGCCCATCATATCACAAGCATGGATAGGTTTAAATAGCCTTTTACAATGACGTACCTCTGATTGTTCTGCCCATTTGATCTCATGAGATCATCCTGCAATTTATTCTCACCAGTTTGCCCTTACTCTTTGCAGATAACTGGTGACAAACCTGAATGTTCTGTCCATTGAAGGGTGTATTAATTTCATCTCTCTTCTTCTGCACCTAATAGTTACTGTAACAGCAACTGTCCGTGTTGGAAAACTAAAATATAAAAATATGACCTATGTGGCCAAATCCCACAAAGCTGTTTACTTCCTTATTTATGAATCAGAATCTGTCAGCACAACTTAGAATCTTGACTGTCAGCAGATACTGCAATTAAATGTCCCTGCAAAGCCAGCAGAGGGTGCACCAGGGCACTAGAAATTTTACCCAAAATGTAGCAGTATCAATTTAACTCTAATAGCCAATCAACTTTCTCTCTCTTTTTTTCTTTTTGGTACACTAAAACTAATATCCTCAAGATAAATTTAAGTTGAATCTGGGCTAAAATTCCTTCAAAGCATGCTCCAATTCTCCTAAAAGTGAAGTTCAGGAAGAATGTGGGATACATAGTTTAACTTAGTCTGGCCAAAACATAGGTGGAATAGAAGAAAGTGATGCAAATCTGAACCATCTACTTTGGAAAAATTCTACCATGGAGATCCACCCTCCTCCCTCTCCCTGAAAAGGCTCCAGGAGGTAGTATGCTACAGGAGAATGGGTCCTGAACTGGGAGTTGAGACCAACTTCCATTCTTTTTTTTTTTTAAAGATTTTATTTATTTACTTATTTTTAGAGAAAGTGGAAGGGAGGGGGAAAGAGAGGGAGAGAAACATCCATGTGTGGCTGCCTCCCACACGCCCCCCACCAGGGTCCCTGTTGCAACTGTGGCATGTGCCCTGATTGAGAATCGAACTGATGACCCTCTGGTTCACAGGCCCACACTCAGTCCACTGAGCCACACCAGCCAGGACCATCTTCCATTCTAATTTTGACATAGTTGTATGACCTTGGCCAAGTCACTCCCCCTTCAGAGCCTACATGTTTTCCAAGAGGATCAAACAAAATGGACTTGTGTGGCCACTCACAACTCCAAAAAAACTCTGACTGCAATTGATGTCAGAAAATGTAAGGAGACGGTATGTGTGCTTCTGTTGCTTAAAAAACATTAAAACAGAAAGAATAAATAACAGAAGATTAGGAGCTGTATTTAAACCCAGACAGAACTATTTGCAGTGTCATGCAAAGAATAGGCAACTAAATGCCATTATAGACCTGTGAGAATCCCACACCATCACAGAAGCCCTAGAGTCCAGCTGTCCTGCTAATCCTCAGTCTATAAACATGGCTCTGTGCACTCTGAATGCCAAAGAGCCTTGGCCACCACTTGAATAAAGAAGTTCAACTCCTTCAACTTTTCACATAGTATCAATGTTCAGCGGCTAGGTATTCTACTGGGCATTAGAGGGGGTGGTGGATAAAGGGAGCTAGAATCCTAGTTAATTATCATTTAGATACAGTGTTTAAAGTTTCAAGTATGAGAAGCATGTCTAGTGATTCTCTTATATGATAAGCTGTTGTATATGTTGAGAGTTCACTAGCAAGACATTTTTAAGGCTCAGGGCAACTTTACAATTCACATCATAGGAAAATGTGTCCATCCTAACATTACAGTATCATCATGAACGCGATGCCAGCTCTGGATGGGTGTCAAAGTAGCACAAATAATGTTCACAGAGTATGACAATGACTCTGGATGTGGTAGTAAATATAGAAGGTCTGGGTCCCTCACCTCAAGGAACTTACTAGCACAATTTGCCCTCTTCCCCCAGAGAAACAAATTCACTGTTATTGTTTAACCACCTCAAAAGGATTCTTGGATGCTTCTCCTAAGTTTCACATAGGACAAAAATTCGGAAGCCAATAGGATACTTATTTTAAGTGCACTAAACTTACTTGAATAAAGAGCTAGAAAGAAAAGAAAGCAAACACCAAAGCTAATAGTTTGCTAACAAGGGCACAAACACCATAAAGGCTGCCAAAAAAAAAAAAAAAAACCCAACACAAAACAAAACAAAACAAAAAACAAACTCAACTCTTAAGAGATTGGTTTTGAGTAATTAATTATTCCATCAGCAGATTCCTGTTGTCCAGCCGGCAACAGCAAGACACTTTACACTCACCCTCTCCACCCTACTCCCCCGAAAAAGAGTCCGAACCAGCATGCAAAGGGTGAGTTTTATTTCCATAGATTTTTAAAATTGCTCTTCAGAAGTTGTCTATCAAGACGGCATATTTCTACCAGAATTCCTTAGGGGCGCTGATCCTCACTACAACAGCCAGGACAATCAGTCTCAAATTGCAGGTAAGTGTGAACAAACCCACGTTCTGGTCAGCGCACAAGGACCCGCGCTGAAAATACGATTAAAAGTTGTTTCAACGGGCGTGGAGCAGTTATTACAGCTGTTTACAGCTCCAACTCCAAATGAGAGCCTGCTAGTGCTGGCATCAGCTCTGGACACGAAAAAACAAGCACCGCGGGCAGAGAAGCTCACCCAGGAGCAGAAGGGCCAAGCTGCTGCCGTTAGTCCGCCAGAGGGGCAGCGCCCGCACCTCTGCGCCGCGGCCCGGCCGGGAGCGCAGCCAACTTTCCCCGAGGCAGCCTGTAGCCGGGGGCGGCGGGCGCGGGCCGAAGCTCCCAAGTCCGGGGGTCCTGAGGGAGTCTGGGTGAGCTGGGCTGCGGACCGGGGACAACCTGCCCCGAGGCAACCTCTCTCCTGCTCATCCACTCCCTCGCTGGTCCTGCCCTCCAACTTGGCTCGAGGTGGCAGAGTCGCTCCGGGGCCCGGTGGGGGAGGGCCCCCGCCCTAACAGTAAGGGGAGGGGGCCTCTGCCGCCGCCGCCCCAACTTAGTGACTCACCTGGTGCCCGTCCTGGGAGTCTGGTGGGAGAGTGGATTCTCCGGGTTCTAGCGGCTGCTGCTGAAGTGACGGCTGCCTGAAGTGGCGGGTGATGGGACCGTCAGGGTCGAGGCCACCGGGGCTGCTCAGGGTGCCAGAGGTGCCAGGGGTGCCGGGGCCGCCGAGGCGGGACTCAGCTCCCCGTTCCCGCCGCAACTCGGAGCGCAACTCTAGGTAGCAGCACAATGTCAGCAGGTGGAGGGCCAGCGAGAGGCCAAAGAAGCCCAGGAAGAGCCGGCAGCTGTTCCCTTCGCCCGCCCGGGCAGGGGCCCCGCGACAGCCGCAGCCCTGGCTCTCCCGCTCCCGCGGCGGTGCCGCAGGCAGGGGCTCCCTACGCTCTACTTCGGGGTAGCCCATGGCCTCCGGAGACGCCCACTCTCTGAGGCCCGGGAGCCGCCGCGTCTGCCTCAGCCGTTCACGACCCCTGACAGGCGGCTACTGTCCTGCCATGGGCTGGGGGCTGCAGGGACCCGTTCCTGCGCGACGGAGGCTGGGCGGGACAGAGCGGGGAGAAGCCGCATGTGCAGCTCCACTCCGAGGGGTGGGAAAGGGAGGAGGAGGGGCGGGAGAGAGGGGCGGCTCGGCCCGCCGAGGGAATGAGGGTGGAGGCCCGGGCCAACCCCGCCCCATCCCTCAAGCTGCTGCCCGGACGTCCAACCACCGGGCCCGCCAAGCGTGGGAGCCCCGCCCCTTGGCGTTCCACCCCGGGCCTCCAGCCGCAGGGCGGAGCCTAGGGGCGTGTGGGTTCGCCTCCGCCTGGTGGCCCCACCCAGCTCTTCCCCCTTGCCCCATCCCAGTTGGTGATTACCGCTGTCGTTCATCCCTGGACTCCGCCCCAATTTAACCCTTTTGCGCCAGTATGGGGATGGGGAGGAAAGAAGGGGGAGGCTGAGAAGAATTTGGGAACCTTAGAAAGTAGAGCAAGGAAAAGGAGGCAGGAACTAGTATTAATAGAAATGTTTGCAATTAACTGCAGTTGCTAATAACATCATCCAGTACTTATCTGTTGCTTTCCATCTTCAAAGCGTTTAACAGACGTTAAACTAATTAAAACAGTTCTGGGTTTGGAATGAAACCATGCCTGCTGTGTTTGCAACCCAATAGCGCGCCAAAAGAAAAGGAGACTCAGGAGCCAGGGAGCCAAAGGGAACGAGAATGGGGTGGAATGGAGGCAGCCCCACTCCTGGAGTGACTCTGGGGCTTCGATCTAAGTGATGAAAAAGCCCACCTGTGTCAGGTGGAACCGAACTGCTGTTGCCCCACGCAGGATAAAATAGTCCCCTAGGATCTCTTGATATATTAATTAATTAAATAAATATATATCGATCCCTTTATAATGTACCAAGTGCTGTATGAAAGAATTCACAGCCAGTATAGTTTCTTTTCTTCCACCGCAGCAGGAGTTTTGAGTGGAACAACATGTGTCCTTAGTGAGCAAATGGGGAAACTGGGGAAACTGATGGTCAGAATGAGGTGGGTTTTTACAAGGGTGGTCCGCAGCATGGCCAGACAATATTGGCATCTCTATTTGCAGGCAACTGTTCTGGCCTCTCCACCCCTCCTTCCTCTCCCTGGAGTAGTCCCTGGGGAAGGTTCAACAAGTCAGCCAAATGTTCCAGATGTACACTGCTGCGACTACAGCATCTTCAACAGCTGCACCAATCAGCAAAGGGTTCATAACCAAAAAAAAAAAAAAAAAAAAAAAGAAAAGGGAGAAAAAAAAGGAGAAAGAGTGGCAAATGTCAGAACAACAGACCCTGAAGTGAAGGGTGGAAAGGATTAGTTCAGTTGCCATTGACAAGAGTGACTAGTCTGAAATTATAGAGAGCTAAATGACCATAGCAGAGGAAATACTGGTGCTTCTTGGGACTATGCACTCCCATTCCCATGTTATGAATAATTAGCAGTTTTATTGACTTGAAGAGGGCAGGCCTACATGCTAGGCTGGACGGGAAAAAATAGGAGGAATACAAAAAAAGAGAAACAACGAAACGGAAACAAGGCATATGGTGGGGAGGTCAGTCCAAAGAGCACAGAGGTCAAAATCCTTAAATACATCAGCCACAGCCAACTTTTCTTCAGACACTCTCAATGGTCTTGGTGTTTTAGAAACATCTTTGTGTCCTCTCATTGACCCTTACCCATGAAATACCAAGTTTGCAAGGAATACCATCATCATGCAGATAAGAAAATTAAAAAGTGCATTTAACAGCTAATCTCAAGTGCTGCTGGTTCAGTCTGGGAACAGACTGACCAGAACTGCCAGGCTGATTTACCTTAATTACCACAGTCCAGGACTATTAGAAAGAATACTAGACTAGGAGTCAGTAGACCTGCTCCTGCCACCGTTTTGCTGGGTCACTCTGAGCAAGTTGCTGTGCTTTTGGAGAACTTTGTTTCTCCGACTGCAAAATGAGTAGTTTGAACTTTAACAGCCCTAACGTTGTCTTTTATCTGTTTCATCACTGACTGCTGACTTGGCCACATATACAGTTCAACCAGGCTGCCCCTTCTTCCCTTAAAGTGAAAAGGAACAATCATCTCCAGGTGGTGGTACTCAGGGACCTTCCTGGATTCAGCTTACCATGTTCTTTCTACCAGGCCTTTAACAGCTTAACTGAGACACTGGGTTACACCATTACCCTCAGAAGGCCTGACAAGTTGCATTTGACCTGAGACCTCGCCTTGGCTCCCAGAGGAAAAACACGTGGCTTCATATGCAGTAGAAATGATGGAATGGATAGTCCAGTGAGGGATGTACATGGTTAATTTTAAAGTGTTACTTCAGTTAGCTTCTATGCTTACAGAACTACTGCATCCCCTACAAAACAGGTCTCAAAATGACAGCCTCCAGGCCACATTCAGCAAACAGATGTGTGTTTGGTGCAGTGTTGGCTAAAATCTGAGTTAAAAAAGTTAATTGCCGGCATTTAGAAATCAGAAGTTCACTTTTTTAAAAAAAAATCCAGATTTTCTGCTTCTCTATTAAAAAATCAGAAAACCGCACAGGCCAGTGTTGCTCAGTTTGTTGGGCATTCTCTTGCAAAGTGAAGGGTCACTGGTTCGATTTCAGGTCAGGGCACATGCCTGGATTGCAGGCCAGGTCCCCAGTCGTGGCATGTACAACAGGCAACCAACTGATGTTTCTCTCCCTCTATTTCTCCTTCCCTTCCCCTCTCTCCAAAAATAAATAAATAAAATCTTTATTAATAAAACATCAGAACACCTGCTAACAGTGGATCCACATTCACGTATGGCTTCCGTCAGCTAGCCAACTGCCCTCCTAAGACAAGTGTGAGCAACCAAGTTCCACACAGTCATACTCACCTCCTTCCTCTAGTCTCTATTGCTATCCTTGTCATTCATTTATCTTACCTTTCTGGCCCCATTTACGCTAGAAAAAAAATCAGCTCCTTAGCATGACCTGTAATCTGCCTCTCCAACCTCATTTTCAATTATCCTACAAGGAACCTATACTCCCACAAAGTAAATTTGTTGACACTTCTCATACTTCTGTGTCTTTACACAAACTTTCTTTTTGTTTTTGTTTTTTGCCAGGAATACTCCCACCTTGGAAACCTGATATATTCTTCAAGAATCAAATCATGTGTTCCCCTGGTATGGCTCCACAACTCACTTCACACAGATTTTCCTTCATGCTTTCCCTGTATCCTGAACAGATTTCAGTGATAGACCCTACCACATCGGGGGCTTTTGTTTGTTTGTTTGTTTCTTTGTTTTCACATGCTTTCTCACCATTAAAATGAAAGCTCCTTGACAATAAAAATCGCATCTTTTCCATTTTGGTACTCCCGGTACCTAGCATAGCACCTACCACGTAGTAGGCACCAGTATTGTTGGTCAAATGAATGAGACATGAAGCCTACTATTGCTGGACAACCTAGGATGCCAAAAATGCAACTGGGCCAAGGGATGCCTGTCAAGACCAGTTAAGAAGCACCTCCTGTGTGCAGAGCTGTATAACACATTATGGAGAGAAAAAAAGGAAACTGAGTCCCATGACAGTTGTGCAACTGTCGTCTTATTTGTGCTAGTGTTAGAGTTGCAGAAAATTCCAAGAAGTAAATAATCCAGCAATTTAAATATCTTTGTTTTGTAGTGGTTCATTGAATTTCTGTTTTATCAAGTTTCCCTTCCTAACTTTATTTGGGCCAAAAATTAAAATCATATCAGTTGACAATACCTGAATAATAAATATTCAAATCAAAATGAGTTGTCAGCTTCTGGTGGAATATGATAAGGAGTTAGGCAGGAACTGATTTTAAATACCGTATTTTGCTGGGTATAGTGTACACTTTTTTTGCCCAAATTTTTGAGGACAAAATAAGGATGCATAGTATACATGGGTAGTATCTGTTCTTGTGTTTTGTAATTATTTGTTACATAAAATTTCTTGTCCCATATGTTCAAAAATAAATGCTGAAATTCCTTTATAATAGAAAAAAGTATGTAAATATAAATAAATAAAAAATTGAATTAAAAAGTTAAAAAAAAAGATTTTTTCCTTGAAAGTTTGGGCCAAAATCGTAAATGCGCATAATACATGGCAAAATACAGTACCTCTTAGCTCTGGTTAATGCACAGAACAACTCATTGACACAGACATCCCAGAGTTGACTCTGAACTGCTTAGGGATAAGTCAGTAGATAGTCTGGAGGAACATGGGCTTAGGACTTGGATTCCAGTTTTAATTCTAGCATATTCACTCATCAGCTATGTGACTCAGGACAAGTAATTTTTACCGGTCTTGCAGAGCCTCAGTTTTCTCATCTGCAAAACAGAGATGACAACACATGCTTCGTAAGATAGCGGTGCTTAAATGGGATGTTCTATGTCAAAGTGTCTGGCACATAATAAATGCACAGTAAATGTTAGTTCCTGCTATCTCAGAGACTTCCATCAAAAGGACATGAGAGGAAAAACATGTAACAGTATTCAAAAACATGACAGAAATGCAGAAAACCATCTTCTTTGCCTTTGCCAAATGCCTGTCCCCTTTTGTTACATTTTTTTAAGGAGCACAGTATTTTTTTTTTTGTTAAAAAGATTGCATTTATTTATTTTTTTGAGAGAGGGGAAGGGAGGGAGAAAGAGAGGGAGAGAAACATTGATGTAAAACTTCCAGCCAGGGACCTAGCCTGCAACCTCGGCATATGCCCTGATCAGGAATTGAACCAGTAACCTTTGGGTTTGCAAAACAATGACTCCCAGCCACACCCGTCTGGGCTTCTGTTACATTCTTACAGTTTGAGATAAAACCCTTGTGTTCTCATCACCCTCTCCTGAACTCTTGACTCGTCTATCCAACTTCCTCCTCTGCATTTCTACCTGGATGTCTAATAGACATCTTAAACTTGACATGACCCGATCCAAAGCTCTTCCCCCCTAAAAAAGTGAGTATCCCTCGGTCTTCCGCATCTCAGCAAATGCAAATTCATCCTCCCATTGCTCAAGACAAAAGCTTTGAAGTCACCCTTGAACACCACATCCAGTCTGTCAGGGAACGCCATCAGTACTGCCTTTGCAATCTACCCCACACCTGAGGTCTTCTCACCCCCTCCCGGTCACCGTCCTAGTCCAAGTCCCTTTGCTGTCTCACTGGATTACTGCTTTACCTTCTCCACGCTCTTTGCTTTTGCCCTTGCCACGCTACAGTCCAACCCCCCGCCCCCGCTGCAGCAAGAGGTGTTGTGCTAAAATGATCCGTCCGAGCCCATCACTCCCCTGCTCCAAATCCTCCAGCGCTTCCTCGTCACCCTCCGAGTCCTACCTTGGCCCATAGGCCCTGCGTGATCTGACCTGTGGCCACCTCCTGGACACCTCTCTTATTGCTATTCTTGCACTCCGCTCTAGACACATTGACCTCTTTGCTGTTCCTTGAACTTGCAAAGCATGTTACCAAGAAGGAGTCTTTCTACTTGCATTTCCTTCCACCTGAAATGCTATTCTTCCAAATACAGGGTTTCTCATTTACTTCTTTCAAGTCTCTTCTTAGACGATGCCTTATCAAAGAGCCTTTTTTTGACCAATATCCCATCACTCTCTGTCTTCTTCCTTTGCTGTGTTTTTCTTATTAGCACTTTTCACCATCTGGCATTTTGTATATGTCTTTGTTTCATTGTGTAATTCTCCTACAGCCACAACTAGAATATAGAATATCAGTTCCATGAAGGCAGAGGTTTTTGTATGCTTTTGGTCACTGTTTTACCTACCAGACCCAGAACATTACTTGATACATAAAAGACTCAATAAATATTTGCTGCTAGAATGATTGAATTCCTCACCCAGTAGAGTAAGAGGGGGAAAAAGGAGGACTGGTCAGATGTGTTATTGGATAGGCAAGGACTTTTCTTCCAGCATAGTAAAGCAGAAGGAACATATTTCTCAGTTTACATGGGGCAACGCCCCCAGAGAAAGATATGCAAAAAGTTCACACAGCTAACCAGAGCAGGGGACAAGAAGGGATAGGAACACTGGATGAACATTTATCTTCTATGTGCCACACTTTCTCATTAATCTCTGTGTGAGCTTAGCATTAGGAACATTTCACAGATGAAAAATACGAAGGCATTTACCAGAGAGGTTGAATGTCTGTCCCAAATTCACATTGTCACTAAGTAGTAGAGTTGAAATTCAAATCTAAGTTTGATTGGCTCAAAAATTCCCTAATCTCTCCCCAAACTTCCCAGCTACTGACAGACAGATCCAATATCCAGCTTCATGGAACTAGACATATGCAGACTAGGAGGTTTCTGGAGTGGCAGCTCAGAGTCATATTCCTTCTCCCAACAGCCTGGCTGTTGCTGCCACCACCTTTTTGTCCCAACTCCAAGGCCCCTGGGCACACTATGATTAGATGAATGTGCTTAAATCTGTGTCCCATCACATCATTCTTCTGTCCAGTAACCATTAATGTCTTCCCGCTGGATACAGAGCAGTAACCTAAGTCCTTAGCCTGACATCCAAGGCCCTCCAGTCTGGCCCTAAACTACCATTTCAGTGGTGTTTGTTGCTAGGCCACAACAAAATTCTGCCTCTGCACAACTGCAGCTCTCATTGTTCAGAACAAACGTCTACATACCTGTCTCCTTGCCTTTTTCTGGCATTACTCTGTTTCCTCTTTCCCATACCCTTTCTCTTTGCCTGGTTAAAATCAGCACACTCTTCAAGGCCCAGCTCCTGACCCTGCCTGCCCACAATGCTCTGCACCAGGACAATCTTCCTACACAAGTCCTCTGGCACTTGGTGTATGGAACTCACAATTGCTAATCACTCCCCCATTCTGTGTGAGGGTCTCACTTCTCCAAGATTATAGCTTATGTTCTTCAAAAGAGGGAGGGACTTGTCTTATCCTCACAGGGCCCTTAGTGAATCTTTGTTAATGATTCAAGACTCTGCAAAGATGAATTTTTTTGAAAGATTGTATTGAGAGGGGAGGGGAGGGAGAAAGAGAAGGAGAGAAACATTGATCGACTGATTGCCTGATTTGGTGCTTATTGCACGCCCCAAACTGGAGATTTGGCCCACAACCCAGGCATGTATCCTGACCAGGAATTGAACCAGCGACCTTTTGATTTGCAGAATGACACCCAACCCACTGAGCTATACCAGTCAGGGCCAGCGATGGATTTTTAAGCAGGCTTTTGAAGGCAGAAGGGGTCTGTGTTTGATGGCTGGCATAGAAATATTTGCAGAAGTCCATGGAGCAATAATAAGGAGATAAAAATTCTTCTTGCTGTAAGGGAGCAAGATGGCACAACATTAACATGGAATATTCATTTTTGCATAAAGTCTTTGGCTACTCGCGGGTGGCTGAGCATATGGAGTGGCTCTCACTTCATGAGAGGAATTTTTCATTCAAAAATAGAAAACCTTGTTGCTTTCAGAATGTCATTTGCTTCTCTCCCCTGCAGTAATGTCAGCCCCACCATTCAGGCCACCAAATAGCCTAGAAACAGAGCCATTGCTCCAGGTCACATCAGGACCACAGTGAGATCGCACACACAGTTTGGGGCAGAATAGAGCTTTGAGAGAATCTTTGGCAGTGATTGTCTTTACAGGTTTACATCCTCCAAACAGCTCTGTGTGGTACATAGAGTAGCTATTTACCTTTATTAAACACAGGAGGAAACTGAAGCCCAGAGTCATAGAATGGCTTACCCAAGGTCACATGGTCAAGGTAAGTGACTCTTGGTCTAGGGATATTTTTTCTTACTAAACTGTTCTATTAGTCCATCACACTTATGTTTTCCACTTGATCTAGCAAAATAGTTTATTGACTGTTACCATATACGTATTCCTGGTCACTATTAGGGAAAAAATTTAAGGATCTGAGCCAGGGAGAATCAGACACTTTTGGGATCCAGTCTTGGCTCTCAGAAAAGCAACTTGAGACAGGACTTGGAAGACTCTAGAGTTATAATAACTTTCCCAAACTAGCTCCAGCTACCTCCACACCCCAATCCACTAGATTATATTCAGAGAATACTATGGGCTTTGGGGAATTTTTAAAAATATGTTTATTGATTTTAGAGAGGGGGCGGAGAGAGAAAGAGAAACATTGACATCAGTTGGTTGCCTCCCATATGCGCCTGACTGAGGATGGAACCCGCAACCGAGGTATGTGCCCTGACTGGGAATCAAACCCCCAACCTTCTAGTGTATGGGATGATGCTCCAACCTACTGAACCACATCAGCCAGGGCATCTTTGGGTGATTTAAGTATCACATCCTTTCAACAAATATTCATAGAGTTCCTGATATGTGCCAGGCTCCATTCTAAGTGCTGGGGATACAACAGTTGACAAAACTAGGAATTAATATAAACTATAATTAGAATACTGTTTTTGAAAAATAAAAACTCTGTTTTTCAAAAATACAGTGTAACACTGCTGGGATTATACCCCAAGAATCCCAAAACACCAATTCAAAAGAACCTATGCACTCCAATGTTCACAGCAGCACAGTTTACAATAGCCAAGTCCTGGGAGCAACCTAAGTGCCCATCTATAGATGAGTGGATCAAAAACTAGGGTCCATTTACACAATGGAGTACTATGCAGCAGAAAGAAAGAGTTATTACCCTTCACGACAGCATGGATGGAACTGGAGAGCATTATGCTAAGTGAAATAAGCCAGGGGGTGAAAGACAAATACCACATGGTCTCACCTGTAAGTGGAACCTAATCAACAAAACAACCAAGCAAGAAAAGTATAACCAGCAACATTGAAAGAAAGAAGAAATTGACAGTAATGAGAGGGAAGGAAAGAGGCCGGTAAAGGGGAAAAGAAGGGGAAGAGTCAAGTCAAGGAACGTGTATAAAGGACCCATGGGCAAAGCCAAAGTGGGGAAGGATTGAGGGCAGGAGGTGGGGGTGGGTGGGGCAGGGGAAAGTGGTGGTGGGAAAATGGAGACAAATGTATTTGAACAATAAAAAAACACAGTGTAACAGCAATGTTCCTTTAAATGGCCTTATCATTCATCTGAGTTGGGCCAGACTCACAGGCATACTCCTCCAGGTTGGGTAGTGTCATGTCCTAAGAGTTTCATGGTCTCTAAATATTAAGCAAAAGTACAAATTACCCCAATTCAAAGGCTTTCTTCTAAATAACTCATGAAAACTAGCCCTGGACTAAGAAATAAAAAGTAAATGGCCTCTTGTTAGAATTAAAGAAATTGCCAAGTAAAAACCCAGAAAGGAATCTACGAGGTCACAGTCTGACTCCTGGAAGGATAGGAAGCCTGGAAGCAGGCTAGGTTCAAGGTGAACACTTAATGCCTAAAGAAAAGTGCCAAGTGGAACACTTTTCTTAGGGCATCAATGTCTAATATAAACGTGTGTGTATGTAATGTGTGTGTATATTTGTATATGTATATATGTACATGTGTATATATATATATATGTATGCATATATATAGAAAGAGGGAGAGAGAAATAGAGACAGACAGAGAAGGTATAGGAGGAGGCTTTTTAAAATGAGAAGTGTTATACTAATTCAAAAGAACATAAGCACCCTTATGTTCATTGCAGTGCTATTTACAATCACCAAGATATGGAAGCAGCCCAAGTGTCCATCAGTAGATGAGTGGATAAAACAACTATGGGACATTTACACAATGGAATACTAATTGGACATATAAAAGAAAATTTTACCCTTTGTGAGAGTATGGATGGAGCTGGAGAACATTATGCTAAGTGAAATAAGCCAGTCAGAGAAAGACAAATACCATATGATTTCACTCATATGTGGGATCTAATGAACACACTGAACTAACAAGGAAAATGGGTACAGACTTGGAGAACATATGACAGCTAGTGGTGGGGGAGGTTAGGGGTGGAGGGATTGAGCAAATAGGAAAAAGGACTCATGGACACGGACAACAGGGTGGTGATGGCTGGGAGGAAAGGAGTATAAGGGGACTAAATGGCAATGAAGAAATACAATAAAGATTAAATAAAAATAAAAAATAAAATAAAATGAGAAGTGTTACACAAATGTAAGATATTAAGATACTACTTTGCTTTGAGTATCTGCTGTGTGCCAGGTACTATGTGAGGCAAAGCTCCATGTTTATCTCATTTAACCTTCAGAAATCACTTTTTGAAGTAAATGGCTCAATTTCTTACATGGTAAATAGCCCAAAGAAAAGTGAAGTGACAGGCCTTATGTCCCCTAGCTAGTGAATGGTAGCGCTAGGATTCAAGTCCAGAACTGTCTTTATTGAAAGGTCCACATTTTTTCCATTAGGCTACAATGAATGGCTTATTTTGCACATTCAGAAGCCCCCCCAAATAAGGAGTTTTCTATAATTTTCAAGCTGGAATCTATTAGATGTTAGATGGTTTGTACCCTTCCCTTATCCCAATATGATCTTACAGGCTAATGGAAAGGTATGATTCTGTATGTAGCCAAGCCAAACTAGATCTTGAAAATAAAACTAAATAGGACAAGTCTAGCAGAAGAAAAGAGACCCAGGAGATTACAGGCATATCTCACTTTATTGCACTTCGCAAGTTTTGAGTTTTTTTGTTTTTTACAGATTGAAGGTTTGTGGCAACCCTGCATGGAACAAGTCTCTCAATGCTATTTTTTTTTTCAACAGGATTTGTTCTCTTCATGTATCTGTGTCACATTTTGGTAATTATTGCAATGTTTCAAACTTTTTCATTATTACTATCTTTGTTATGGTGATCTGTGATTGGTGATCTTTGATGTTACTATTGTAATTGTTTTGGGAACCATGAACCACATCCACATAAGATAACAAACTTAATAAAATGTTTTGTGTGTTTTGACTGCTCCACCAACTGGTCCTACCCATCTCTCTCCTCTTCTCAAGCCTCCTTATTCTCTGAGACACAACAATATTAAAATTAGCCCAATTAATCACACTACAGTGGTCTCTAAGTGTTCAAGTGAAACAAAGAGTCACACATCTCTCACTTAAATCAAAACCTAGAAATTAAGCTTAGTGATGAAGGCATGCTGAAAGTCAAGACAGGCCAAATTCTAGGCTTCTTGCACCTGTCAGCCAAGTTGTAAACACAAAGGAATGTTCTTTAAGGAAGTTGATAATGTCATGCCAGTAAACACACTCCAGTGATAGGAAAGCAAAAGAGCCTTATTGCTGATATGCAGATTAGTAATCTATTTTATATATTTTTTTTATTGTTCAGTTACAGTTGTCCCCATTTTTATCTTGATAGGTCAAACCAGCCACAACATTCCCTTAAGCCAAAGCCTCATCAAGAGCAAGGCCCTAACTCTCTTCAATTCTGTGAAGGCTGAGAGAGAGGAGGAAGGACAGTTTGAATCTAGCAGAGGTTGATTCATGAGGTTTAATGAAAGAACCAGTTTCCATAACATAAAAGTGCAAGGTGAGCAGCAAGTGCTGATGTAGAAGCTGCAGCAAGTTATCTAGATCTAGCTAAGACCATAAATGAAGGTGGCTACTCTAAACAACAGATTTGCAAAGCAGACAAAACAGTCTTCCTTCTAATGGAAGAAGCTGCCATCTAGGACTTTCATAGCTGGAGAGGAGAAGCCAGTGCCTGGCTTCAAAGTTTCAAAGGACAGGCTTACTCTCTTGCTAGTGGCTAATGCAGCTGGTGCCTTGAAGTTGAAGCCAGTGCTCATTTACCATCTGAAAATCCTAGGGCCCTTCAGAACTATGCTAAATCTACTCTGCCTGTGCTCTAAAAACAAAGCCTGGATAACAGCACATCTCTTTACAATATGGTTTATTGAATATTTTAAGCTTACTGTTGAGACCTACTGATTAGGAAAAAAAGGTATCTTTCAAAATATTACTGTTCACTGAAAATGTTTTTGGTCACGCAAGAGCTCTAATGGAGATGCACAATGAGATGAATGTTGTTTTCACGCCTGCCAACAAAACATCCCTTCTGCAGCCCATAGATCGAGAACTAACTTTGACTTTCACATCTTATTAGTTAAGAAATACATTTTGCAGGACTTTGGCTGGCATAGATGGTACTTCCTCCAATGGCTCTGAGCATGGTATATTGGAAATATTCTGGAAAGAATTCACCATTCTAGATGCCATTAATAACATTCATGATTCATGGGAAGAGGTCAAAACATCAACATTAACAAGAGTTTGAAAGAAGTTGATTCCAACCCTCATGATTGACTTTGAGGGGTTCAATCCTTCAGTGGAGGAAGTAACTGCTGATGTGGTAGAAAGAGCAAAAGAACTAGATTTCGAATTGGAGCCTGAAGATGTGACTGAATTTCTGCAATCTCATGATAAACCTGTAATGGATGGGGAGTTACTTCTTATGGATGAACACAGAAAGTGGTTTTCTGAGATGGAATGTACTCCCAGTGAAGATGTTATGTACACTATTGAAGTGACAACAAAAGATTTTGAATATTACAAAAACTTAGTTGTTAGAATAGTGGCAGAGTTTGAGAGAACTTAATCTGATTTTGAGAGATGTTCTTTCTACTGTGAGTAAAATGCTATCAAACAGCATTACATGCTACAGAGAAACCATTGATATGGCAAACGTTATTGTTATCCTATTTTACAAAATTACCACAGCCACCTCAAACTTCAGCACACATCATCTTGGTCAGTCACCAGCCACCAACACTGAGACAACACCCTCCACCCTCAAAAAGATTATGACTCACTGAAGACTCATTTAGTCATTGAATGTACTTGGGGGGCATTCGTTAATACAATTATATAGGTCTCAGGGGTATAGTTCTATAGTATATCATCTGTATATTGTATTGTCCAATCGCCACCAAAGTCAAGTCTCCTTCTGTCACCATTTATCCCTTCTTTACACTCTTCTATCTTCCCCACTCCACTTTTCCTTTGGTAATCATCATACTGCTGTTTGTATCTATACTTTTTTTTCTTAATCCCTTCACCTTTTTCACCCGGCCCCCTAAAATCTTCCCCCCACCAGCAGCCGCCAATCTGTTCTCTGTATTTATGAGTCTGTTTTTGTTTTGTTAGTTAATTTTGTTCATTAGATTTCACATATAAGTGAAATCATATTTTGTTTTTCTGTGAGTGGCTTGTTTCACTTAGCATAATACTCTCAGGGTCCATCCATGCTGTTGTAAATGGTAAGAATTCCTTCTTTTTCATGGCCAAGTAGAGTAAATGTGCCACCACCTTTTTATCTACTCATCTACTGATGGCCACCTGGACTGCTTCCAAATCTTGGCTATTGTAAGTAATGCTTCACTGTCCATGGGGATGCATATATTCTTTTGAATTAGTGTTTTGGGTTTCTTTGGATATATTCCCAAGAGTGGAATTACTGGGTTATAAGGCAGTGTCATTGTTTTTATTTTTGTACTTTCATTTCTTCCTTTTTATTGAATGTATTGGGGTGACACTGGTTAACAAAAGCATACAGGTTTCAGGTGCACAATCTATCTCTACAATGAGTTGTGTGCTCACCACCCCAAGTCAATTCTCCTTCCATCATCATTTATTCCCCCTATACAATTTCCACTCCCTCCACCATTCCCCCTCACTGGAGCAATCACCACACTATTGTTTGTGTCCATGAGTTTCTTCTCTTTTTTTTTCTTTTTTGCTCAATACCTCCACTCCTCCAGCCAGCCCCCTATACCCTCCCAACAGCTGTCATCCTGCTCTCTACCTATGAGTCTGTCTCTATTTTGATTGTTAGTTAATTTTGTTCATTAAATTCCACCTATGAGTGAAATCATATGGTACTTGTCTTTCTCTGACCGGCTTATTTCACTTAGCATAATACTCACAGGTCTATCCATGTTGTCGCAAAGAGTAAGATTTCCTTCTTTTTTATGGCCTCGTAGTATTCCATTGTGCAAATGTACCAAAGCTTATTTATTCACTCATCTACTGATGGATGCTTGGGATGCTTTCATATCTTGGCTATTGTAAATAATGCTGTGATGAACATAGGGGTGCATATATTCTTTTGCATTGATGTTTTGAGTTTCTTTGGATAAATTCCCAGTAGGGAAATCACTGGGTCATAAGGCAGTTCCATTTTTAATTTTTTTGAGGTAACTCCATACTGTTTTCCACAGTGGCTGAATAAATCTGCATTCCCTCCAGCAGTGCAGAAGTGTTCCCCTTTCTCCACATCCTCATCAACACTTGTTTGTTGATTTATTAATGATAGCCATTCTAACAGGTATGAGGTGACATCTCATTGTGGGTTTATTTTGCATCTCTCTAAAGATTAGTGACATTGAGCATCTTTTCATATGTTTATTGGCCCTCCATATGTCCTCTTTGGAGAAGTGTCTATTCAGGTCCTTTTCCCATTTTTTTCAATTGGATTGTTCATTTTTTTTTGAAGTTGAGTTGTATGAGCTCTTTATAAATTTTGGATGTTATCCCCTTATCAGGTGTATCATTGGTGAACATGTTCTCCTATTCATTGGATTGTCTTTTCATTTTGTCGATGGTTTCCTTTCCTGTGCAAAACTTTTTACTTTGATGTAGTCTCGTTTGTTTATTTTTGTTTCCATTGCCTGAGGAGATATATCATAAAAAATGTTGCTAAGAGAACTGTCTAAGACTTTACTGCCTATGTTTTCTTCTAGAACTTTTATGGCTTTCAGTCTTACATTTAAGTATTTATTTTTTTAAAGATTTAATTTATTTATTTAGAAAGAGTGGGAGGGAGGGAGAAAGAGAGGGAGAGAAACATGAATGTGAGAGAGGAACATCAACTGGCTGCCTCTTGCACACACCCCAACCAGGGAACAGGCCCACAACCCAGGCATGTGCCCTGACCAGGAACCAATCTGGCAACCTTCTGCCTTGCCGGGCAATGCCCAAACTACTGAGCAATACTGGCCAGGGCACATTTAACTATTTAATTTATTTTGAGTTTATTCTTATGTATTGAGTATGAAGGTGATTTAGTTTCACTTTTTGCACACATCTGTCCAACTTTCCCAGCACCATTTATTGAAGAAACTTGTCTTTGCTCCATTGTATGCTCTTGCCTCCTTTGTCAAATATCTATTGGCCATAAAGGCATTGGTTTATTTCAGGGCTCCCTATTCTGTTCCATGTGTCTGTGTGTCTGTTTTGTGTCAATACCATACTATTGTGATTACTATGGCCTTGTAGTATAGTTTGATGTCAGGTAACCTGATCCCCTCCAACTTTGTTCTTCTTTCTCAAGATTGTTGTGTCTCTTAGGGGTCTTTTGTGATTCCATGTAAGGTTTTGGAATATTTGTTTCAGTTCTGTGAAATATACCATTGGTGTCTTGAATTGCATTGAATCTATAGATTGCTTTGAATAATGTGGACATTTTAATGATGTTAATTCTTCCTATCCATGAACATGGCATACACGTCTATTTATTTGCATTTTCTTCAGTTTCTTTCTTCAGTGTCTTATAATTTTTTGAGTACAGGTCTTTTCCATCCTTTGTTAAATTAATTCCTAAGTATTTTATTTTTATGCAATTGTAAATGGTATTTGTTCATAGTTTTCTGATAATTCATTATTAGTGTATAAAATGCAACTGATTTCTGGATATTTATTTTGCATTCTGCTATTTTACCGAATTCATTTATCAGTTCTAGTAGGCATTTGGTGTAATCTTTTGGGTCCTCTATATACAGTATCAAGTCATCTGCAAATAATGACTGTTCTACTTTTTCCTTTCCAATTTAGATCCCTTTTATTTCTTCTTCCTGTCTTATTGCTTGGCTAGGACTTCCAGCACTGTGTCGGATAAGAGTGGAGAAACTAGACTAAGACCAATTTCTGCTCCCTCCTTTCCCTCCCACCCCCCAAGTCACTAGCTTATGTAGCTATATCTGACAACTTGAAAGCATTTTCAAAGCATATGAATTTCTTTTCTTTTACTTCTGCTGGGCCAAATACATGAAACAGGAAGTTGAGTAGAAATCACTGGCCTTGCTTCTGACACCTAGTTAACTTTTCAACCAACCCCAAAATATTTTCCTAGTTTGTACTCTGCCTCGAGGTGCTTCTCCATTTCACCCAGTTTCTTTCCCGTATTCAACCAGCTGATTACAAATCCTTATCTTACCTCGACTGTTTCAGAATCTCACCAGCAAATGACTCTGTATAACTGATCTTAATTCTTTAATTAGTAACATTTATTTCTGAAGAAGCAGCTGCCAAGCTGTCCCTTTAATGCACTTTAAACTTTTGAAATTTGAGGGAGAAATGAAAAGTTTCTAGGACAAATTGTTTCAACATAAAGCTGCCTTTTTGCAAAGGTCAAAACCCACTGGCTTATGAGGACCGCCTCAAGCCCCTGAGGGGACGATCGGACCTATTATGGACAAGTCAGGGCTTTCAGCAGATTCTGGTGGGGCCCAAAAACTTGCTGTCAAAGTAAATTTCTTCTTCCAAAAATGTTTTTTGGGGAAGCTGGAGAACAGAATTCTGAGAAGAGCTGGCTAGAGGAATACTTGGTTGAAGTTATAGCTAATATAGTTTTTGTTTTGAATTCTTCTCCTTAAAAAAAAGTTAAATAAAAAATATCATGGTAAACAGAGCTGAATGCTTCCAGTTCAGAGAAAAAAGCCAAAAGAGAGGCCCACTTGGGTTTGTAAGTATCTGTGAAAAGGCAAGCTGGTGTTAACAGATAATTTTTAAGGGTAAAATCATGACTCTTACACAAATGTAGAAGGAACATGTGTCAAATTTTTTTTAACTTATTAATTAATGAGGGAAGCAGTAAGATGTTAACAGCCAGTTCAAAGGAGAAGTCAAAGGACACAGATTCCCATAGACAGTAAGGAATGAATTTTCAAACTGGTGAATTTGCAATACTGGTCAACATCCAAGGGACAATAACCAGTTGCATTACATCAGACAAAATTCATTTGCATTTCTACAGATAAGAATATTTTGCATCACTCTTGGGTTTCTACAATTTATAGAGTTGTTAAATAGCTCAAAGCCAACGAAAGGCACATAACACAGAAGAGTGCACAAGTCAGGATGTCCAATAATCTTTTTTATCCATTCAAAGTCTTTTACAAATTTGCTTGACACTAGAAAGAACTGTCGCAATCAGACTGCTTTAAGGTCAGCAGGTGTCATAACACTTGGGGCCCTGGTCATGAGGTGGCCAGGGAGATGAAAGGGAGGAAGGAAAGAAGGGAGGAAGGGAGGAAGGGAGGAAGGGAGGAAGGGAGGAAGGAAGGAAGGAAGGAAGGAAGGAAGGAAGGAAGGAAGGAAGGAAGGAAGGAAGGAAGGAAGGAACCAAGGGGGCTTTTCCAAAGTCTCAAGAGACAGAAAATCTGAGAAGTGAAGAGGTCCACCCAGGGGACCGAAAGCAGCTGATGATGGCCTGAGGGGGTCTGTGTAAAGAAAACCGCAGGTCTCCCTTTGCTACTATGTCTTGCAGAGGCCACCTCAGGACATCTGCTTGAAATACAACACCTTGATTGTTGCCTGGCTACAGAGTCTTGGGTTGGCCAAAAAGTCTGCATGGTTTTCTCTATAAAATAAAACACACATTTTTTCATTTTCACCAATAACTTTATTGATTTAGATATTTTGAGTATGTCAGCTATCTTCTGCATGGTAGAATGTTAGCTCTTTGCAATCAATGTCTTGATTTGATCACTATCAACTTCAACTGCTCTACGTGACTGTGGAGCAACATCCAGAGAGAAGTCTCTAGCACAAAACTTTACAAACAACTTCTGACACGTTCCATCAGTCACAGCACCTTCTCCATACACTGCACAAATCTTCTTTTGTGTTTCAGTTGTGTTTTTTACCTTTCTTGAAATTATAAAGCATAGTATGCCAAAATGTTGCCTATTTTCTTCCATCTTAAATATTGAAATGGCTACACAAAATTCACAAATTTGGTAAGTTTTTAAAAATGCACCCTGATATGATAGCTGTCACAATACAATGTAACACAATTGTTTCAAATGAAGTTCAAGACAACTAAGCACTTCTAGAGCCATCTTACAGAAAAAAAAAAAAGAACTTTTTTGTCCAACCCAGTACAAGTAAATACAATCCCCATAAGCAGGTCCACTGGAAAACTTCAATAACATATTCATGAGAATTGTGAAGAATTCTGCCAATTTTTCTAGCACTTACCATATTGTATAACTGATTTTCTATTACATGCCTGTACATCTTAGGTTTTTATGTATGCCTGAAAACTAGTAGAGGTCCAGAAATAAAAAGCAAGCTAGTGTCTTTTTTTTTCTCGGGGTGTAATTTTTTTATATCAAAGTTTAGTGCTATCATATGAAGACAGATGCTTCAAACAAACTGCATGAAATTATATTTTAATGCAATTAAAGAGTATTTTTCACCTGTTGGTAATCACAAACTGAAAACATGTCCTGTGTTTACCTCAGATAAATTGTTACATAAGCTCAGTAACAGAAGGCTTGTTTCATGCATATGGTATTGAATATATTAGTCTACAAATTGAAGTTTTTAAAGTTGAACTGTCCCTAAACTTCCATATATTCTAATGAATACATACCAATTCAACTAAATATAAGTGAAAACCTCTGTACTATTCTCACAAATCTATACCATTAGTGCATGATAACAAACCCCTGGATCAAAATGATTTGCCTTTCGAAGTTAGAGTGAAGAGTCAGAAGGGGCGTCTACGAAGTTATTTACCCAAACTCTCTCATCCTCTCATAGATAAGAAAACAAGTTCATACAAGCCCTGTGACCTGCCTAAGGACATTCAGCAGTGACAGGCAGGACCACATCTGTTTATGCCACTTAAACTGGGCTATCTACTATAATGTTAACTAGGACTCCTTTTCTCCTCTCTATTCTAAATTAAACACCACTCACATTTTTTCTAGATCATATTTTAAATGATCACTGGGATATTTTATTATTAAATTTTTGCTAAATTTTACCAGCCCTGTCTGGTGTGGCTCAGTTGGTTGGAGCATTATCCTGTAACCAAAAGGTTTCAGGTTTGATTCCCAATCAGGGCACATGCCTAGGTTGTAGGTGTGTTCCCTGTCCAGGTGAAGGCATGTGTGATATGTGTGACCCCTCGTCCAGACCCCTAGGATCCCCAATCTGGGAGCCTAGGGTAGGCAACCAATTGATGCTTCTTTCTCGGATCGATGTTTCTCTCTCTCCCCTCTCTCTCTATAAAAGTAATGGGAAAAAAATCCTTGGGTGTGGATTAAAAAATTCCCAGTGATCATTTAAACTAAACAGTCATTTTTACTTATTTATTTAATCATGTATGTCTTATAAAGATGCTTGAAGTAATGTGAACACCTGTTTCTCATATACTTCAAGAAAGGAGTACAAAACCTGGTTGAGTAAAACAAAAAGGAGAGAGGCTCTATTCAAGAATATTAAGATTGAAAGCAAACTGTCAAGTATTTGGCAAACAGATGTCAAATGTGTTCTGAAGGCACTCTAGCTAGGTAGCGAACCTGTTCTAATAAACAATCACATCACTCAATACTCTGCAGCTCACTCCTGCGTGGCAAAATGACAGCTGGTAAAGGACGTATGGACAGACCAGCGTTCTAGATAGAGTTCCTTGTATAGAAGATGCACAGAAACAAGTGCTGTCAGAAGTATACCAACCTCCTCCTCTCCCCTCAACAATCACCACTAAATTCCTTCATAGGAGGACTGCACAGAATGGCAGGAGATTTCTAGAATATACTAAGATCAGGTTGAGAGACTCTAGTTTACATAATCAATCTGAATAATGTTTGTGGGAAAGACAACTTTTCTCAAGGGTTGGATTTATTTATGTCTTCAAAGTCTGACTATACCTTGACTACAAGGGCACCAATAAACACCTAAAGACTTTTGAAGAGAAAATCCCATTATTTCTTTTCTTTCTTGAGGGCTGTTCCCAACCGCCACCCCTTTGTTTGGAAGGTTTGGAGTACTTTGCTTCCATTTGGGCCAGAAAATTGTGCATTTCCTTTTTTGTTCATTACTTTATTTTGCTCATTATATTTCACATAAAAGTGATATCATATGGTACTTGCCTTTCTCTGACTGGCTTAGTTCACTTAGCATAATAATCTCCAGGTCTACCCATGCTGTTGAAAAACGTAAGATATCCTTCTTTTTTATGGCTGAGAAGTATTCTATTGTGTAAATGTACCACAGCTTTTTTTTAGCCACTCATCTACTAATGAGCACTTGGGCTGTTTCTAGATCTTGGCTATTGTAAATAACACTGCTATGGACATAGGGGCGCATATATTCTTTCAAATTGGTGTTTCAGGACTCTTAAGATATGTTCTTAGAAGTGGGATTGCTCAAAAGGCAGTTTCAATTTTAATGTTTTGAGGAAACTCCATACTGTTTTCCATGGTGGCTGCACCAGTCTGCATACTCACTAAGGTTCCTTTTTCTCCACATCCTCACCAGCACTTGGTGTTTGTTGATTTATTGATGGTCACCATTATGGCAGGTGTGATGTGATATCCCATTGTGGTTTTAATTTCATCTCTCTGACAATTAGTGATGCTAAGCATTTTTTTTACATGTCTATTGGTCATCTGTATGTCCTCTTTATAGAAGTGTCTATTCAATTCCTTTGCCCATTTTAAAAAAATTGGGTTGTTTGTATTCCTGGTGTTGAGTTGTATAAGTTCTTTGTATATTTTGGAGATTAACCTCTTATCAGATATATCATTGGCAAATATGTTCTCCCAAAAGTGAGTTCCTTTTTCATTTTTTTGATGGTTTGTTTTGCTATGCAGAAGCTTTTCAGTTTGATGTAGTCCCATTTGTTTATTTTTTCTTTGTTTCCCCTGCCCTAAGAGAGATATCAGCAAAAATATTGCTACAAGAGATATCAGAGATTTTACTGCCTATGTTTTTTTCTATGATTTTATGGTTTTGTGACTTACATTTAAGTTTTTATCCATTTTGATTTTATTTTTGTGTGTGGTGTAAGAAAGTGGTCGAGTTTCACTTTTTTGCATGTACCTGTCCAATTTTGTCAACACCATTTATTAGAGAGACTGTCCATTGTATGCTCTCGCCACTCTTGTCAAATATTAATTGACCATATAGGTGTGGGTTGATTTCTGGGATCTCTGTTCTGTTCCATTGATATATATGCCTGTTCTTATGCTACTACTAGGCTGTTTTGATTACAATGGTCTTGGAGTATAGTTTGATATCAGGTATTGTGATACCTCTGACTTTGTTCTGCTTTGTGAAGATTGGGGTCTTTTTTGGTTCCATATACATTTCTGAAATGTTTATTCTAGATATGTGAAATATACCATTGATATTTCAATAGGAATTGCATCGAATCTGTAGATTTGGGTAGTATGGACATTTTAATGATGTTAATTCTTCCAATTCATGGACATGTTATGTGCTTCTACTTATTTGTGTCTTCCTCAATTTCTTTCTTCAATGTACTATAATTTTCCAAGTATAGGTCTTTTACTTCCTTAGTTAAATTTATTCCTAGGTACCTTTTTGTTGTTGTTGTTGTAATAGTAAGTGGGATTCTTTTCTTAGTTTCTCTTTCTGATAGTTCATTGTTGGTGTATAAAAATGCCATTGATTTCTGGATATTAATTTTGCATCCTGCTAGTTTGCCAAATTCATTTATTAGATCTAGTAGGTTTTTTGGTGGAGTCTTTAAAGTTTTCTATGTACAGTATCAGGTCATCTGAGAATAATGAGTTTTACTTCCTCTTTTCCAATTTGGATGCCTTTTATTTCTTCTTCTGATCTGATTGCTGTGGCTAAGACTTCCAGTACTATGTTGAATGAGAGTGGTGAAAGTGAGTATCCCTGTCTTGTTTCCAGTCTTAAGGGGAATGCTTGTGGTTTTAGTCCATTGACTATGATGTTGGCTGTGGGTCTTTCATATATGGCCTTTATTATGTTTAGGTATGTTCCCTTTATTCCCACTTTGCTGAGAGGTTTTTTTAATCATAAATGAGTGCTGGATTTTATCAAATGCCTCTTCTGTATCTATTGATATGATCATGTGATTTTTATCTTTCATTGTGTTTATGTGGTATATTATATTCATTGATTTGCAAATGTTGTACCATCCTTGCACCCCTAGAATAAATCCTATTTGATCATGGTGTATGATTTTTAATGTATTGCTGGATGCAGTTTGCTAATATTTTGTTGAGGGTTTTGGCATCTGCGTTAATCGAGGATATTGGCCTATAATTTTCTTTCTTTGTAAAATCTTTATCTGGTTTTGGAATTAAGATAATACAAGCATCTGAAAATGAACTTGGGAGTTTTTCTTCCTCTTGAACTTTTGGGAATAGTTTCAGAAGGATATGGATTAGTTCTGTCCATTTCTTTTTGCTGGTCCTTTTATTGCTCTGAATGACTGCCTTCAGGTTATCTACTTCTTCATCAAGTCCCAACTCCTTTCTGCTTATTTCTGCTTCTTTACCCTCTTCTTGAGCTTTGAGCACTTCTTTTCATTCCACTCATCTTTAGCATCAATTTTTGACAAAGACATTATAGGATGGGACTTCTCCAGCATCAACAACTTGTTGAAGAATGTTTCTTATCCTGGGTTCCTTTATGTACTGCACACATAGCACAGACTCCATGATCTGATTCATGTCCCAGATGAAGTCCAGACAGACCTGTTAAATATCAGCCAGCTTTTCTTCAGAACCTTTGTATGTCTTTTCAAAAGCTTGAATATCTTCTAGAGATGCATTTACAAATTATTTATTTATGTATTTTTAGAGAGAGGGGAAGAGAGGGAGGAAGAGAGGGAGAGAAACATTGATCAGCTGCCTCTCACATGCCCCCAACAGCTGACCTGGCCTGCAACCCAGGCATGTGCCCTGACCAGGA
This sequence comes from Pteronotus mesoamericanus, assembly GCF_021234165.1. Classification (NCBI taxonomy): domain Eukaryota; kingdom Metazoa; phylum Chordata; class Mammalia; order Chiroptera; family Mormoopidae; genus Pteronotus; species Pteronotus mesoamericanus. Next base: position 3,996,354 of record NW_026555108.1, on the reverse strand, counting down.
ATTGAACCAGTGAACTTTCAGTTCACAGGTTGGCACTCAATCCACTGAGCCACATTGGCCAGGGCTAGAGATATATTTTTAAAAGGTAACCTCCAATATGTCTGCCAGTCCTGATCTCAGTTGAGCATATCAGAATCTTAGTCCACCGTCCCCTGCTCATCAGCTTTTCATCATTCAGAAGGGAATAGACTTTCCCCAGAATCTGGAAGCCCAGGTGGCATCCTTCCTGTCACCCTCACCTACCCGGTCTGAGGGCACTTGCAGGGACACCTTGTGGTGGCCACATTGGACTTCACTATCTGAGTCCTCCTGCCACAAGCCTAACACTTGGTAAAGGTCTCTGGTGCCAATCACCTTCTCGCTCAGCTCTATCAGCCCTGTGGCTAGCAGAGGTGCGCAGCAGGTGGGTGGCAGCCATCATAAAAACAGCAGGTCTCAACAACACTGGCTAGACTTCCCAAATGTGTCTTTCCATTGGCGGTTTGCTCCATTAGTAAATAGTACTCATCAGCTTGCCTTTTTTCTTGTCCCTTCAGGACCAGCTTGGAGACACCTGGCATTCTGGCATCTCTTATGTGGTATGAAAGAGCGACATGTGGCATGGAGTAACCTAAATGTCTTTGTAGTTGCTCCTTTTCCCCTCCCCTCTTTCCAGCAACAACCCATACCATTAAGTGGCTGGAAAAGGTATGAAACAGACAGTTTTTATGCACAAAAAATAGAAAAAAAAAGCACTGGACTAGGGTTCAGGAGTCACACAGATTTAAACACAAATCTGAGATCCCTTCTCATTCTTAGATGATATGATATAACACATTCAGCCACACTGGAGCTAAAGAACAATGATCATTTTATAGTTATTAAAGTACTAAATATTATCAAACACAATGATGGTTTGGTTTGGAGGGAAAGGATAGAAGAATATCCTCATACTGTTCCAGCAGCAGGATAAATTAGGACAATTCTTTTGAAGGGCAATTTGGCAATACATATCAGAGGTCATAAAAAAATGTTCATGCCCTTCCATGTAGTAATTCCAATCCTGGAAATTTGTCATTAAGGTAATCATTCAAAAGAAGGAAAAAACTATATATACACAAATACATTTTAACTGTTAGTTGTCAAATGTAGCCATAGTAGTTAAATAAAGTAAGACACATGGATTGAATGGAATATAATGTAGGCAATAAAAATCATAATTCTGCTCTGACCAGTTTGGCTCAGTTGGTTGGGTGTGGTTCTACAAAGTGAAACGTTACCGGTTCGATTCCCAGTCAGGGCACATGCCTGGTTACAGGTTCAGTCCCAGAATGGGGCATATACAAGAGGCAACCAATGAATATTTCTCTCTCACACTGATATTTATCTCCCTCTCTTTCTCCCACCTTTCCCCACTCTCTAAAAATAAATAAATAAAGTATTTAAAAAATCATCATTCTGAGGACTGCAATAAACATAGAGAAGGCTAAACAATAAAAGTAAGAGGTTAAAGGGTAAAAATAGACCACACAACTGTATAGACATTTTCACTGTAACACCATAAAAACCTCTCCAGAAACAATTGTAGTAGATGATGACAGATAAAAATGATTTTTTTCCTTTTATGGAGTACAGTTTCTAAAATAAGTTAAAAATAAATTTACAGCAATAAATAAATGAAACAAGTGCTAGTCTAACATCAAGGAGCCTAATAGCAGAGTATCTTCTTTCCCTGGGCTGCCCTTCTAAATCTACCAGTTCCTGCCATCTGCTTCTAATCTTGAAGGAGGGAAAGGTGGCAAAAAAGGTTATCGCTAAAGGAAAGATACCCAAGAAAATTGGCCTGTGAGAACCAGAAGACGTATTGCTGCTGAATGCCCCTGCTTGCTATGCTAAAGAAGTTGAGCATTCCAATGGACTAGCTTCCCTTTCATGCCTCCATATATATTTATCTAACCATAGAAAACATTTATTTTCAGCAACTGTGAAAATAAGTATTGCTTTTCCAGAGGATATATTTATTTATTAAATGTTCATTTGAGTAAGTGTTATAACAATAACAAACATTTTAAAATCATAACTTTTATAATTGCATCACATGAACAGTTTTCCCTTTCTGAATTTACCATCAATGAGCATAAACTTTTTTGCATATTGCAGTTACAGTATAATGCCATTTTGAATTCCATACTTTGTTTTACCATTATTTCATAATCATAGTTTATTCCTATAGTCTTCATACTTATCATTTTAGTGACTGCATCGTATTCCCTACTGTTGATGGATCATCATCTATTAAACCATGCCCCTAGTGTTTGTCATCCTAGGCTGGTTACAATTTTTTGGCTGGCCTCAATTCCATTTTGATGAAAAGGAAAGAAGCTCTGTTTTTTAAAAAATCCTCACCTGAGGATATGTTTATTGATTTTAGCCAGAGAGGAAGGGAGAGAAAGAAAGACAGAGATAGAGTGAGTGTGAAACATTGATGTGAGAAAGAAACATAGATCCGTTGCCTCCTGTACACACCCTGACTGGGAATCAGATTGAACCTACAACCTTGGTATGTGCCCAGACTGGGAATCGAGCTCACAATATTTTAGTGTAAGGGACAATGCTCCAACCAACTGAGCCACCTGGCCAAGGTGAAAGAAGCTTTTTTGAAGAGTATTATCTAGATGATTAAGGTAAAAGACTTCCAACACTTATTTGAAAGCCTATATTTGGCTTTCCAATATACTAGACCAGGGATTGTTCATTAAGATGACTCTCAGAGGACTTCCGGCCAAGATGGAGGTGTAGGTAGATACACTTTGCCTCCTCGTACAACCAAAAGAAGGACAACAACAAATTTAAAAACCAAAAATAACCAGAACTTCCAGAAAATCGAACTAGAAGTCTGGAAGTCTGGTATGGAAGTCTGACAATCAAGGGGTTAAAGAAGAAACATTTAGCCAGACCGGTAGGAGGGGCAGAGATGAGCAGCCTGGGTGGAGAGGATGCGTGACAAGGCAGTGACTGGAGGACCAGGTGGTCCCACATTCGCATGCAGATAAACTGGGACAAACAGCTGGGGAGCGAGATAGACCACACAATCCAGGGTTCCAGTATGGGAAAAGAAAGCCTCAAAACTTCTGGCCATAAAAACCTGTGGGGGTTGTGGTGGCAGTGGGAGAAACTCCCAGCTTCACAGGAGAGTTCATTGGAGAGACCCACAGGGTCCTAGAATATATACAAACCCACCCGCTCAGGAATCAGCACCAGAAGAGCCCAATTTGTTTGGGGGTAGTAGGGGAAGTGATTGAAAGTGGCATAGGAGCCGAGCAAGCAGCATGGTTCCCTCTAAGACCCTCCCCCACATACAGCATCACTACACAGCAACCTGGGTTGCCCAGCCCTGGAGAATACCTAAGGCTCTGCCCCTCCCAATGTAATAGGTGTGGAGACAAAGAAATATGGCCCCAATGAAAGAACAGATCAAAGCTACAAAATAGAACTAAGCAATGAACAGATAGCCAACCTATCAGGTGCACAGTTCAAAACACTGGTAATCAGGATGTTCACAGAAATGATTGAGTATAGTCACAAAATGGAGGAAAAAATAAAGGCTATGCAAAGTTAAATAAAGAAAAATATACAGGGAACCAGTAGTGAAGGGAAGGAAACCAGGACTCAAATCAATGATTTGGAGCAGAAAGAAGAGATAAACATTCAACCAGAACAGAATGAAGAAACAAGAATTCAAAAAAAATAAGGAGAGGCTTAGGAACCTCTGGGACAACTTGAAACGTTCCAACATCCAAATCACTGGGGTGCCAGAAGGAGAAGAGGAAGAGCAAGACATCGAAAACTTATTTGACAAAACAATGAAGGAGGACTTCCCCAATCTGGCCAAGGAAATAGACTTCCAGGAAATCCAGGAAGCCCAGAGAGTCCCAAAGAAGTTGGACCACAGGAAGCACACACCAAGGCACATCGTAATTAAGTTACCCAAGATTAAAGATAAGGAGAGAATCCTAAAAGCAGCAAGAGAAAAGGAGACAGTTACCTACCAAGGAATTCCCATAAGACTATCAGCTGATTTCCCAAAAGAAACCTTATAGGCAAGAAGGGGCTGGAAAGAAATATTCAGCCGTGAAAAGCAAGGACCTACATTCAAGATGACTCTGTCCAGCAAAGCTATCGTTTGGAATGGAAGGGCAGATAAAGTGCTTTCCAGATAAGGTGAAGTTAAAGGCATTCATCATCACCAAGCCCTTATTATAGGAAATGTAAAAGGGACTTACCTAAGAAAAAGATCAAAAAGTATGAACAGTAAAATGACAACAAACTCACAACTATCAACAACCGATCCTAAACAAAAATAAAAACAAAAACAAACTAAGCAAACAATTAGAACAGGAACAGAATCATGGAAATGGAGATTGGTGGCGGGGGGTGGGGGAAGAGTACAGGGGATAATAAGCATAAATAATAGGTACAAAATAGATGGGGAGGGTGGAGGTTAAGAATAGTACAGGAAATGGAGAAGCCAAAGAACTTATACATATGACCCATGGCCATGAGCTGAAGTGGGGGAATGCTGGTCGGAGGGGGGCTGCAGGGTGGAGGGTAATAAAGGGAAGAAAAAAATGGGACAACTGTAATAACATAATCAATAATATATATGTTAAAAAATTAAAAAAAGAACTCATAAACCAAAAAAAAAAAAAAAAGATGACTCTCAGAGATAGGGCAGCCATCATGCAGATTTTGGAGGGTGCTGGCAGCTGTAATGAAGCTGCTGCTGGGTTTTGCCCTGTTCTGTTTCTGGCTAGACAGGGGAAAGTCCCTTGCATGGAATAGATATGAAGAAAAGTATTAAACTTGTTTTCCTGGGTGGGGCATGGCTTTGGGTAGACCTAGGTTCACATCCCAGCTCTTACTAGCTGTGTAATTGGCACACCTGTCTTAAACTGATCCTCAACTCCTCATCTGTAAATGAGGAGCTGAACTAGTTGGTGTTAGAGGTGCTGTATAATCCTGACAAGCAATGACTCTAGTTATCCATTAGTCTGTTGCACAATCATGTTAACTTCCTGCCTTAATCAATACGGATTTTTACTTCCCAAAATCGCTGATCCACTTTTGTCTTCTTAGCTCTCAGGAAATAATCTTGACTTCATCTTCTACTTGGCAGACATTCTAGTCATCTTCCAGCAGGATTTACTTCAACTTCCTTCCTTACCCAGCCTCTTCTCTTTCTCCCTTACGTCAGAGAAAAAAATTTTCTCACTCCCAGCTTTTAATCCCAACCCCTCCTACTCCTGTAAAGGCTGTGCTCCATTAATTATATCCTGTCAACAACATTTTCAATTTCTCCCTCTCTTCTGCTTCCTTCCTCTGTCTATAAACATACTCAGATATTTCTCATTCTAAAACCAACCCTGGATCTGGTAACTACTTCAAGGTTTTGTTCTTCCCCTTCTTTTTGTCACCAAGCTAAAAACTGGTCATCGGTACACATATCTGTATTTCATTACAAGGTCAACAATAACAAACTAATGCCACTTATTCCCTTATTACTCTCTGCTAATTACCATATTTTGCCATGTATAAATGTGCACAAAACTGTGGATGCACATTATACACCACAAAATACAGTACCTTTTTTCTTCTGTTGGTTTTGTTGATGCCACTTCTCCTGCTTCTAATAGGAGGTTAGTGTGAAACATAATGTTAAGTGAGGAAATAGGATATAAGATAACATGCATGATACTTAAAAGACGTATATGAAAAGCCTAGGAGGAAAAAAATATTTCCATGTGATAAAATGGTTGATTTAGATGGTTAGATTTTTACAGTTTTCCCCCTACTTTCTGAATTTCCTGTAATATGGTTATATTAGTTCTGTAATTAAAAATAGTTTTTAACAGAAAAATAAAATTAATATGGGTGCTATATCCACTTTTACCCTTGGTCCTATCTATTCCTTCTTTCCTCTCTCTCCCTTGGTAATGTCATCTATTCCCATGCATTCAATCATACCCTCAATGACAATGACTTCCTTATCTAGATCTTTAGTCCCTTCTGATCTTTTGGATTTCTAGTCCCATGCTTGCAAGTACATTTAACACCATCTCTTCTATCTGAGATGTTAGTAAGAGAACTTAACATATCCACAATATTGGCCATTTCTTTACTCCCCAAAGTTAACAGGCTAAACTACCATTTCTTAACTTGATAACTGCAGCAACTTCCCCCCTCCTTTAATCTTTATTTGCCTTCATAGTTTTACCACTTCTTTTTATATAATTTTACATCATGCCCTAATTCTAATTTAGAATTATTTATTTATTTATTTATTTATTTATTTATTTATTTAAAATATATTTGTCTCTGCCTTCCCCCCACCACTGCAGCAACTTTTTAATTGGCCTTTTCGTTTCTTTTTATTCTGTTCATATATCAGTGTGTATGATCTACTTAAAATATAAAGCAGATCATGGTACCACTATGCTTAGAAAAATGTCTCATGATTTCCATTTCAATCAGAATAAAATCCAAAGTCCTTATCACTGTCCATAGGGCACTACATAATCTTGACTGTAGCTGCATCTTTGAGCTCATCTCTTACTCGTGGTGATATCCTCTGCTTCAACTGTCTTCTTTTTGTGCCCTTCCCCTTTACCACATGCAGCTTCTCTCTTGCTTCAGGGGTGTTGCACATGCTATTCCCTTGGCCTGGACTGGCCTTTAGTCCCTCCACCCCTATCTTTCTTCATGAGAGAGTATACTTTCTTCCTTCTCATCCTTCACCTCTCAGCCTCGAAATCACCTCCTAATAGATGCATCCCCAGACCACCCTATAAAAAGAAGGTCCACCCATGTTGTTCTCTATTACAACACCCTGTCCATTTCTTTCGTAGCACCTCTCAAAATTTTTAATTTCAGTAATTTGTTTGTTTTTTTAATTTCCTGTCAGTCTCCTTCTTTGGACTGCAAGCTCTATGAGGGCGAAGACCATTTTTATTTTGCCCATCGCTGTATAATTCAGAGCCTCAAACAGCAATGGACATATAGTAGACCCTCAATAAATATATGTCAAATAATTGACTGAATGAGTGATTTGTCACAATTGTGATTATTTTTTCCTGAATGTTTGCTAAGTACATAAAAGATGTCAGGTACTTTTACATATATTATTTAATTCTTTTGGAGGTGTTTTAAGTAGAATTTTTTTAAATTAAAATTTTAATTTTTAAAGAATTGTAGACTCACATGCAATTGTAAATATAATACAGAGAGATCCCATTTACTCTTCACCCGGCTTCTCCTGATGGCAACATCTTTCAAAGCTGTAGCACACTATCACAATCTTGATATTGACATGATACAACCTATCAAATTTATTCAGATATCCCAGTTTTACATGGACTCAGTTGTGTGTGTGCATGCCTATTTATTTTTATGCAATATTTAAAGCAGTAGCTCCTTTTTTAAAAAAAGATTTTACTCTTCATTTCTAGAGACAGGGGAAGGGAGTGAGAAAGAAAGGGAGATAAACATTAATATGAGAGGGATGGGGAACTTGGTTCGCAACCGAGGCATGTGCCCTGACTGAGAATTGAATCAGAGATCTTTCAGTTTGCAGGCCAGCACTCAATCCACTGAGCCATGCCAGCCAGGGATATTTTTTTGCAATTTTATCACATGTGTAGTAGATCCTTGTATCCACCACCAAAGTCAAGATACAGAAGAGTTCCCTCACTGCAAAGCTCTCTCATGATGCTCCATTAAAATTACATGCACCATCTTCCCCACACACCCTCTCCTTCATCCTATCCCAAATCCCTGGCAACCACAAATCTCTTCTCCACTGCTGTAGTTTTATCATTTCAAGAATATTAGATAAACAGAATCAGAGAGCATATAACCTCTCAAGGTTAGTTTTTCACTCAGGATAATTACCTGGAGATTTATCCAATTTGTTGTGTGTATCAATAGCTTACTCCTATATATTGCTGAGTGGTATTCCATGGTATGGATTACCACAGTTTGTTTAACCATTCATGTGAATGCTATTGGGTTCATTGAAGGCATCTGGGTTGTTTCCACTTTTTAATTGTTATGAATAAAACTCCTGTGAACATTCAGGTATAGGGTTTTTAAAAATTTTTTAAAGATTTTATTTATTTATTTTTAGAGAGAAGGGAAGGGAGGGAGAAAAGAGAGGGAGACAGATATTGATGTGAGAGAGAAACATCGATCAGTTGCCTCTCACATGTGCCACAACTGGGAACCTGGCCTGTAGCTCAGGCATGAGCCCTGACTGGGAATTGAACCTGTGACCTTTTGGTCTGCAGGACTATGCCCAACCCACTGAACCACACCAGTCATGGCTTGTGTACAGGTTTTTAAAATTGAGATATAATTGATATAAAAATTGTATTCGTTTCCGGTGTACAATATAATGATTTGATATATGTATAATTACAAAACTATTACCACAATAAGTTTAGTTAACATCTATCACCAGACATGGTTACAATTTTTTTCTCATGATCAGAACTTTTAAGATCTACTCTATTAACAACTTTCCAATATACAATATAGCAATGTTAACTATAGTCACCATGCCATGTTCAGGTTTTGGTGTGAACATAAATTTTCATTTCTCTGGGAGATAAATTGCCCAGGAACGTAATTGCTGGGTTGTATAGTAGTTACATATTTAGTTTTATAAGAAACTGCCAGTTTTATTAGAGTGATTGTCCATTCCCACCAGCAATGTGTGTGCAATCCAGTTTCTCTGAATTCTCACTAGCACTTGATGTTGTCACCATTTTTTATTATGCTCACAACATAGAACAATTTTCATTGCTCTAATGGCTAGCGATATTGACATCAGGAGATATTGACATATTTTCACTAGTTTATTTGCCATCTGCATATCTTCTTTTTTAAAAAGATTTTATTTATTTTTAGAGAGAGGGGAAGGGATAGAGAAAGAGAGAGGGAGAGAAACATTGATGTATGAGAGAAATATCGATTGATTGCCTCTCATATGCCCCCAACCAGGGACCCGGCCTACAACACACCAGGCATGTGCCCTGACCAGGAATCAACCTGGCAACATTTTGGTTTGCGGGATGATACCCAATCCATTGAGCCACACTGGTCAGGGCCTATCTGCATATCTTCTTGATCTTTTCATGTATTTTACCCACTTTCTAATTGGATTGTTTTGTTGTTGTTGTTGTTGTTGTTTTCTTTTTTACTGTTAAGGTTTGAGACTTCTTTATTTATTCTAAATACAAGTCCTTCTTTTTGGAATACATGGTTTGCAAATGTTTTCTCCCAGTCTGTAGCTTGTCTTTTCATCTTTTTACCACAGGCTTTCACAGAGCAAAAGTTTTTTTTTAACTTTGATGAAGTACAATTTATAAATTTTTTTTTAGAGATCATGCTTTCAGTGTAAAGTCTTAGGAATCTGACTAGTCCTTTATCCTGGAGGTTGTCTTTATTTTTTCTAAATTTTGTAGGAATTAGTTTTAATTATTTAAATTAGTAAAATTTAGTTTTACATTTTACATTTAAGCCTATGATCTACCTTGAGTTAATTTTGTATAAGGTATGAAGTTTAGATAGAGGTTATTTTTTCTGCCTATGGATGTTCAATTGTTCTAGCATCATTTTTTAGGAGTTTATGCTTCCTCATTTGAATTGATTCTGTACCTCTGTCAAAAATCAGCTGGGTATATTTGTGTGGCTCTATTTCTAAGTTCTGTATTCTGTTCTTTTGATGTATGTATCTATCCTCCTTCCAATATAACACTGTTTAGATTTTTGTGGCATTTAGTGTGCCTTAATATTGAGAAGATTGATTTCTTTCGCTTTCTTCTTCTTTTTCACGATTGGGTTAGTTAATCTAGGTTCTGTACCTTTCTATATTAATTTTGTTTTTAAAAATATTTTATTTTTTTTAGAGAAGGGAGGGGAGGGAGAGAGATGGGGAGAGAAACATCAATGTGAGAGAGAATCAAGAATTGGTTGTCTCTGTTACACACCCTGACCAGGGATGGAACCAACAGCAAAGGCAGGTGCCCTGACAAGGGATGGAACTGGTGACCTTTTGTTTTGCAGGATGCTGCCCTACCTACTGAGCCACACCAGTCAGGGCTCTATATAAATTTTAGAATAAGCTTGTCTGTGTGTACAAAACAAACAAACAAACAAAAACCCTAGGTGACATCATTTAATTTAACAACTTTGTTGAGATATAATTGGTATATAACAAAATTACACATACAGGGGGAGGCAAAAGTAGGTTTACATTTGTCAGTACATGGAACATGGTTTATTCTTGTATTATTATTTATTATTGTATTATTTTCCATATGAAAAACTATAAATCTATTTTTGCTCACCCCTGTATTTAAAGTATATGACATAGTAAGATTTAACATATATACACATGATCATAATTAAGATAGAGAACATATACATCCTCCTCCAAAGTTTCCTCATGCTATCTCTCCATTCAGACTTATCTCAAGACAACTACTAATCTAATTTCTATCATTTTACATTAGCTTGCATTTCTTAGAGTTTTACATAAATGGAATCATAAGGAATAATTTATTACTTTTTGATGAAAAGAGGTATTCTGTCTTATAGATATATTACAACTTGTTTACCCATTTCCTAATTGAGGAACATTTGAGTTTTTTTCAGTTTGGGGCCAGTACAAATGAAGCTGCTATGGATATTCATGTATAAGTATTTATTTTGACACATGCCTTAATTTCTCTTGGGAAAAAACCTAAGAGTAGTATGGGCAGGTAATGTGGCAAATGTATGTCTAACTTTTTAAGAACCTGCCAAAGTGTTTACCAAAATGGGTGTACCATTTATTTTCATTCCCATTAGCAATGTATGAGAGTTCCAGTTCCTCCATATTCTTGTCAACTTTTTGTGTGATGAAAATTTTAACTTTAGACATTCTTATAGTGCATATCTCATTGCAGTTTTTTTTTTCCTTTTCCCCAAATGACTAATGTTGTTGAGCATCTTTTCATGTGGTTAGTTGCCATCCATATATCTTTTTTGGTAAAATGTTCATTCTTTTGCCCATTTTTAATTGTGTTGTTCATTTTCTTAGTGATAAGTTTCAACAGTTCTTTATATATTCTAGGCACAAATCCTTTATCAGATAGATGCTTTGCACATATGTTCTCTCATTCTGTGGGTTGTCTTCCCATTTTCCTTACCATGTCTTTTGAAAAACAGACATTTTTCCTTTTTATGAAATCCAATTTGTTAGCTTTTTATGGATTATGTTTTTGGTGTCATAGCTAAGAAATCTTTGCCTAACTCAAGTTCACAAAAGTTTTTTTTTTTTTTTGCTATTTTCTTCTAAGTTTTATATTTAGGTCTATGATCTTCTATCTTAGAAAGATTACATTTAGGCTTATGATCCATTTTGAGTGAATTTTTTTATAGGTATAAGACATGGATGGAAAGTTTTTTCTTTTTTCACATACTGATATCCACCCAATTGTTCTAACATTATTTATTGAAAGATTATTCTTTCTCCATTGAATTACTTATTTACCTTTTTCAAAAATCAGTTGTCCATATATGTCTAAGTCTACACCTCGATTTTCTATTTTGTTGCATTGATCTATTTATTTATTTTGCACCAATATCATACTGCCTATATTACTGTCGCTTTAAAAGAAGTATTGGAATCAGGTAACATTGGCCCTCTAACTTTTTTCTTGTTCAAAGTTGTTTTAGGTATTCTGTGTCCTGTGCATTTCTATATGAAGTTTAGAATCAGCTTGTCGATTTTTAGATGAGCCTTCAGGAATTTTGATTGGGATTGCATTCGAATTTATAGATTAATTTAGAGAGAGTTGCCATCTTAATATTGAGTTTTCTGCCCCATAAACATGATACATCCCCCCAATTATCTTCAATTTTTCCTAGCAATGTTCTGTAGTTTTCAGTGTTCAGGTCTTTTACATCTTTTGTCAATTCATCCCTAAGTATTTTGGATTAGTCATTGGATTAGTTATCAGTAAGTATTTTGTGATTATAAAACTTTTTATTTTTTAAAGGTTTTATTTATTTATTTTTAGAGAGAGGAAGGGGGAAAAAAGAGAGGGAGAGAAACATCAATATGTGCTTGCCTCTCACGCACTCCCTATTGGGGACCTGGCCTGCAACCCAGGCATGTGTCCTAGACTGGGAATAAAACTGGTGACCCTTTGGTTTGCAGGCTGGTGCTCAATCCACTAAGTCACATCAGCTAGGGTAGATTATCAAAACTTTTTATTGTTAGTATATAGAAACATAATTTTATTTTTTATTTATTTATTTTTTAAATTTATTTACTTTTTAAATACATTTGTCTCTGCCTCCCCCCAACCTCTTTCCCTTGCCCCCTCCCACCTTCCCTCCCTCAGCTCTTCCCCTTTGGTTTTGTCCATGAGTCCTTGCTATATGTTCCTTGACTTTCCCCTTCCCTTCCCTTTCCCTGTCCCCCCTTCCCTCTTGTCTCTGTTGATTTCTTTTCCTTTCAGTGTTGCTGGTCATATTTTCCTTGCATCTTTGCATTGTTAGTTAGGTTCCGCTTATAGGTGAGATCATACGGTATTTGTCTTTCGCCCCCTGGCTTATTTCGCTTAGCATGATGCTCTCCAGTTCCATCCATGCTGTCACAAAGTTTAGTACTTCTTTTTTTCTTTCTGCTGCGTAGTATTCCATTGTGTATATGTACCATAATTTTTTGATCCAATCATCTACTAATGGGCATTTATGTTGCTTCCAACACTTGGCTATTGTAAATTGTGCTGCTATGAACATTGGGGTGCATAGGTTCTTTTGTATTGGTGTTTTGGTGTAGAAACATAATTTTAATACATTGATCTTGTATCCTGTAGTCTTGATAAACACACTTAATGTTTTAAGATTTCCTAAAATTCCCATCAGATTTTCCACTTAGATGATTATGTCTGAGTAAAGACAATCTCACTTCTGCCATTTCAATCTGATGTCTTTTATTTCTTTGTCTTGACTGATTGCACTGGCTAGAATGTCCAATACAATGTTGAACAGAGGAGTAAAATGGACATTCCTCTTCCTGTTCTTGATCTTTCATCAATAAGTATGATACTAGCTGTAGACATTTTGTAGATACTTTATACCAGGTTGAGGGAAGTTGCCTTTTTTCTGTTTTGCTGAGAATTTGTATCAGAAATGGGTATTGAATTTTGTCAAGTGTTTTTTCTGTATCTGTTAAGATAATCATATGGTTTTTCCTTTGTTAATATGGTGAAATCCATTGACTGATTTTGAAATGTTAAACCATCTCCACACCCTGGGATAAACTGTAGTAATCAGGGGTGTCCATCCTCTGGCCCAGGATGGCTATGAATGCAGCCCAACACAAAATTGTAAATTTACTTAAAACATTTTTCTTGCTCATCAGTTTTTGTTCGTGTTTGTGTATTTAATGTGTGGCCCAAGACAACTCTTCTTCCAGTGTGGCCCAGAGATGCCAAAAGGGATACTCCTGTGTGTAGTTCATTATGACGTTTTATCCTTTATATATATATATCCTTTCTAGGATATAACATATTATATAAAAGATATCTATATTATATTATAAATATATTTATATGTAGGTAGATTCAATTTGCTGAAATTTTGTTTAGAAAATGTTTGTATCAAGATACTGCTGGCCTCTTAGAAAATATTTTGTTATCAGTTGTTATAAGTTATGAAGTAATCCCCCCTCTTCAATTTTCGGTAAGAGTTGATGTAGAATTACTATTGTTTCTTCCTGAAATTTTTGATAGAATTTACTGGTGAAGTTATTTGGAGCCTGGCATTTTTATTTTTGTGGGAAGAGTTTTATTTTTTAATGGAGTCTTTTCTTCTATTAATTTGTTTTGTTAAAAATTTCTTTTGTGGGAATGTTTTAAACTACCTATTCAATTTCATTAATGTAGGTCTATTCAGGTTATCTAATTTTTAAAAATTGAGCTTTGGTATTTTGTTTCAAAGAATTTACCCATTTCATCTAAATTGTCCAATTTATGGGCATAGAGTTATTCATAATATTGCATTATTATGTTAATTTTTGGTGGAATATTTAGTGCCATTGTCTTTCTCATCTTTCTGGTATTAGCAAATGCATGTCTTCTTTCTGGTTTCTTTGTCAGTCTGCCTAGAGTTTTGTCAATTTTACTGATCTTTTAAGAGAATCAACTTTTGGTTTCATTGATTTTTCTGTATTGCTTCCCTGTTTCCTGTCATTGATTTTCACTCTGATATTTATGGTGATTTCTTTTCTTCTGCTTATATTGGGTTTCATTTGCTCTCCTTTTTCTAGTTTCTTAAGGTTGAAGCAGAGGTCATTGTTGACCTTTTGCTCTTTTCTAATATGGCTGTTTTAGTACTCTAAGTTCTCTCCTTCTCACTGATTTAGCATACAAATTCTCGTATGTTCTGTTTTCATTTTTGTTAAGGTTGATATATGTTTTCATTATTACCTTCTTGATTTATTCTTTGACTCATGGGTTATTTAGAAAGCTGTTATTTTGTTGTCAAGTATTTGGAGGTTTTCTAGGTATCTTTTTGTTATTGATTTCTAATTTAATTCTATTGTGATAAGAATACATAGTTTACATGAATTGAATCATATGAAAAGATGCTCAACATCACTAATCATCAGAGAAATGCGGAATAAAACCACAATGAGATATCACCTCACACCTGCTAGAATGGTTACCATTAACCTATCAACAAGTACAAACAAGAAGTTCTGGGGAGGATGTGGAGAAAAAGGAACCCTCGTGTATTGTTGGTGGGAATGCAGACTGGTGCAGCCACTGTGGAAAGCAGCATAGAATTACCTTAAAAATTTTAAAATGCAACTGCCTTATGACCCAGTGATTCTACCTCTTGGAATATATCCAAGGAAACCTGAAACACTAATTTGAAAGAATATATGCATCCCTGTGTTCATTGCAGTGTTATTTACAATGGCCAATATCTGTAAACAGTCGTAGTGCCCATCAGTTGATGAGTGGATAAAAAAACTGTGCTATATTTACACAATGGAATACTACTTTGCCATAAAAAAAAGGAAACCTTACCCTTTAAATTTCCTCGATGTTTTGTTTTGTTGCCTTAAATATGGTCTATCTTGATAAATGTTCGATGTATACTTGAAAAGAATGAGCATTCTGTCATTGGGTGGAGTATTCCATAAATGTTGTTCAAATCTTCTTTTATCCATGATTTTGTTTTTAACCTATTTGTATCTTTATATTTAAAGTGTGTTTTTATAGGCATCAAATATAGTTGTGTATTGCTTTTTTAAAAGCCAACTGGACAATCTCTGCCTTTTCACTTGAGTGTTGAGATTATTTTCATTTCATGTAATTTTATATATGCTTAGATTTAAATCTATCATCTTGCTATTTGTTTTCTATTTGTTCCATCTGATTTTTGTTTTCTCAGTCCTCTTTTTCTGCTTTCTTTTGGACTATTAAAATAATTTTTTATTATTCCATTTTGCCTTCTTTATAAGACTATTGTAAATAACTCTTTGCTTTGCTATTTTAATGGTGCTGACTCTTCAGACATTATAAGTATAATAAATAAATATTACAAACAAATTTATGCCCATAAATTTTACATCTTAGATGAATTGAATGAATTTTTGGCTGATACAAATTATCCAATTCACTTAAAAAGAAATAGATAACCTGAGGAGTTTAATATTTGTTGAGGAAATTTAATTTGTAGTTAAAAAACTTCCAGTCCCAGATGGTTCATTCACAAATTCTATTAAACTCTTAAGGAACAAATAATATTGATTATACACAATCTCCTCCAAAAAATTAAAGAAGAGTGAAAATTTCCCAACTTATGAGGCCAGTGTTACCCTAATACCAAAGCCAAGCAAAGGAACTACATGGAAAGAAAACTACAGACCATTATTCCTCATGAACATAAAATGAGACTAGTCATCATGACTGTGTGTTTTTCCAAATTCAATTATGCATTGCATAATAGGTGGAGAGTAGGATTTCACCAGACTTGAGGTTTAACCATTTGAATAATAAGTGCAAGAGGGGTCAAGGAATTGACAGCATATGTAGAGGCATTAATATAATGATTGACCATGGGATTTATGCTGGGTAGGGAGGGGAGTGAAGACATGAAGGAGAGTAAATAGTAGATTCAATGAGTGGGGCTGAAGTATTGTTAAATTGGAAAATAATAAGGCATGAGTCAGAAAAAAGGAGGTGGTAGTTGAAGAGTGGGATGCTTGAAATTAAGAAAAGAAAACAATAGAAGTTTTTTCTTTAGTAATTATAAGGTCAATGGTATGGCCGTGTGGGTAAGTGGATACAGAAGGGTTAATGACAATTAAAGAAGAGGTCAAGGAACTGAGAGCATAGACTATTATAAAGATCATTTATGTGGATATTGAACTAACCAAGAATTTTGACAGGAACAGTGTCAGAGGGAGTGACAGTGAGCCAGGTGCTAAAATTTTCAAGGAATTAATGTGAATGATCCCGGGATCAGTGGCTGACAGATCTGAGGACAGATAGTAGGTGTTATAGTCTGATGACATGAGATTCAAAGCTGAGTGTTGTTATGGAGAAGGGAGGAGATCCCCTGGAAGTGACAATGAGGAGGACATCTCTTCCACCTCCAGGTCTTGTGGTAATAGAAGTAGGAAAGAGAAGACAGCACCATTCTAGAGGGTTTCAGGAAGTATAAAGATCTTAAAGGAGAGTTTTACTTAAGTTAAGGGAGGAAATGAAGAGCATATTCAGAGAAGCAGTTACACATGTAGGGGAATTTGACAATGATTGTCCACAAATTCCAGGGAACATATTGGAAGGGTTTCAGAAGTCGGGGAAAGGTAGAAAATAAAGTCATGAAAGGAGTAGAAAGTGTTGCCTGAGTAGACTCAAACTGAAGGATGCTTGGAAGCTTTAGACTGACTGATATCAGAAAGTAGAACTAGTAGAATGTATGCAGGTGGGTCTGTGGGTGTGTGTGTGGGGCCGGGGGGAGAGAGAGAGAGAACACACAAATAATTGGCTCACACAGTTGTGAAGTTATCTTAGGGGTACCTAAGAAGATATAAAACCCATAGGGAAGATTGACAGGAAGATTGTGGGCAGATTAGAACTCATGGCACCGACTGAAACTGTTGTCTTCAAGCAGTCAAAAAGATCATGAGCATGATGGAACTCTATGGTCACACCAGCCAAAGCTGTGATCCACAGTTGGAAATCATTCTTGATGCCAGAGAAATCTCAGCTCTTTTTCTGTGGTCTTCCAGTAAATTCAGTTAGGTCCACCCAGATAATTCAGGCAAAATTCCCTTACTTGAAGCCAACTGATTAGGGGCTTTAGTTTAACCTGAAAACTATCTTTATGGCAACATTTATATTAGTGTTTGATTGAGTAACTATAAACTGTAGCCTAGCCAAGTTGACACATCAGAAAAGATTATCACAATATTAAATTTTCTAATCTAGAAGCATGGAAAATCTATTCATTAATTTGTGTCTTCTTTATTTCTTTCATCAATATCTTTTAATTTTCAGTGTACAGATCTCTTACCTCCTGGTTAAATTTATCCTTAAGTATTTTATTCTTTTTGATGGTATGGTAAATGGGATTGTTTTCTTAATTTCTTTTCGTAAGAGTTCTTTGCTAGTGTATAGAAATGGAACTGATTTTTATATGTTGGTTTTGTATCCCACTACTTCACTGAATTCATTTGTTAGTTCTAACAGTTTTTTGGTGGAGTCTTTAGGGTTTTCTATATATAAAATAACATCATCTGCAAATATAGACAATTTAGCTCCTCCCTTTCTGATCTCAATGCCTTCAAACTGAATGCAATTCCTATCAAAATTCCAAAAGATTTTTTGAAAGAAATAGAAGAAAATTAAAAAATTTGGATGAGACTACAAAAGACCACGGACAGCCAAAGCAATCTTGAAAAAAGAAGAACAAAGACAAAAGCATCACCCATCTGATTTCAAATTATACTACAAAGTTATAGTAATCAAAACAGTGTGGTACTGGCATAAAAAACACACACATGGACCAATGGAACAGAATTAAGAACCCATAGATAAGCCTATATATTGTGTTCAACTACACTTTGACAAGGGTGCCAAGAACATTCAGTGGGGAAGGGACTGTCTCTTCAACAAAAGGTGTTGGGAAAATTGGATATCCGCAACCTGAAGAATGAAATTGTATGCTTATCTTACACTATGTACAAAATTTAACTAAAAAATGGATAAAGACTTAAATATAAGACTTCAAACCATAAAATCCCTAGAAGAAAACATAGGAAGAGAAGCTCCTTGATACTGATTTTGGCAATGATTTTTGGTAATGACATCAAAAGCAAAGGGGGAAAAAGCAACAATAAACAAGTGGGCTACATCAAACTCAAAGGTTTCTGTCCAACAAAGAAATAAAACCTACAGAATAGGAAAAAGTATTTGCAAACCATATATCTGATAACGGGTTAATTTCCAATATATATAAGAAATTTGTACAACTTACACACAAAACCCCCCGTCTGGTTAAAAAATTGTTAGAGGACTTGAATAGACATTTCTCAGAAGAGGGCATACAGATGGCCAACACACATATGAAAAGATGCTCAGCAACACTAATTGTGAGGGAAATGCAAATCAAGTCCACAATAAGATACCACCTCATATCTGTTAGGATGGCTATTACCAAAAAGACAAAACATAACAAGTGTTGGCAAGGATGTGGAAAAAAGGGAAACTGTACACTATTGGTGGAAACATTAATTGGTACAGTCATTATGGGAAAGAGCACGGAGGTTCCTCAAGAAATTAGAAACAGAACTACCACATAATCCAGCAATCCCCCTTCTGGGTATATATTTAAATGAAAAAAAATCACCATTTTTGGTGCTATTCATCCCTTCTGGTTCATTTCATTTAGTTTGTTCCATATTTCTATTTGGTATTGTTGTAGTGCAGGTCTATTGGTGGTGAATTAGTTTGGCTTTTGTATGTCTGAAAAGTCTTTATCTTCATTTTTGGAAGATATTTTCACTGGACAAAGATTTCTAGGTGGGCAGATTTTTTTTTTCTCTCAGTCCTTTAAAGATGTCGCTCCCCTATTTGCTTGCATATTTATGATAACAAATCTGTTCTCATACTTTGTCCTTTGAACGTAATGTGTTCATTTTCCTTTGCTAGTAACATTTTTCCTGCATTTATTGTGGTAATTCATCTCCCTCTGGCCGCTTTTAATATTCTTTCTTTATCAATTGTTTTGAGCAAATCAACTGCGACATGTCTTGGCTCGATTTTCTTCATATTTCTTTAGGTTCCTTGAGCCTCTGAATCTGGAGGTTTACAAGTGTATTATATTGCTTAAAGTTGTCCCACAGCTCACTGATGCTCTTTTAAATTTTTAAAATTCTCTTTTCTCTGTGTGTTTAGTTTTGGATAGTTTCTATTGTTGTGCCTTCAAGTTCACTAATCTTTTTTTCTGCAATGTTTAATTTGTTGATAACCCATGCAGTGTATTTTTCATCTAACAATAGTAGTTTTTATTTCTAGAAGTTAGATTTGGGTCTTTTTATATCTTTTATATCTCTACTTAATTCTTTGAACATATGTTATACAGTTATAATAAATGTTTTCATATGTCCTTCTCTGCTAATCGTAACATCTGTGTCAGTTCTGAGTTGCTTTCAACTGACTGATTATTCTCCTCATTACGGGTAGTGTTTTCCTGCTTCTTTGCATGCCCAGTAAACTTTGATTGGATGCCAGATATTGTGAATTTCACCTTGTTGTGTGCTGTATGTATTTGTATTTCTATAAATCTTCTTGAAGTTTGCTCTGGGATGCAGTTATGTTACTTGGGAAAAGTTTGACCCTTAGAGGCCTTGCTTTTATGATTTAATATGTAAGTCTGGAATAGTACTCAGCCTAGGGCTAATTACTTCCCATTACTGAGCTACGACCTTCCTGAGTACTATACCCAAAGCCTTGCAAATTATGAGTGTTTCCATTCTGGCTGGTGGGAACAGGCAGTATTCATATACCTCATGTGAATGTTCCATTACGTTTAAACCTTTCATATGGCTTTTTCCATGGCTTTGGGTAGTTTTTTCACATGCATGCACTATTCAGTACTCTGCGGAATACTCAAGGGAAAACATCTGCAGGTCTCTAGAGGACTTTTTTTGTGTGTGTGCAACTCTTTCCTCCTCAGTACTCTGACCTACGAACTCTAGCCACTTCAGTATCTCTGGACTCTCAGTTTCATCTCCTCAACTTGGAACATGCTGGACTCCCCCTCACTGTGTCATGACCTGCACATTCTCTCATAGCAGTAAGCTGGGCAATGCTATGGGGTTGACCAAAATGTTCATTTGGCTTTTTTTTCTGTACGATGGCTCTAGTAGCACTTAGTTGCCTTTAACTTATTCTGAAACAGTTTGTTAGATTCTATTGTGACAGCTGTCATAAAAGCATGCATTTAAAAAAACTTATTAAAACAGGTGAATTTTTGTGCAGCCACTTTAATATTGAAGATGGAAGAAAATATTCAACATTTTTGGTATATTATGCTTTATTATTTCAAGAAAGGTAAAAATGTTACTGAAATGCAAAAAAAAAAAAAAAAAAGATTTGTGCAGCGTATGGAGAAGGCGCTGTGACTGATCAAACATGTCAAAGTGGTTTGTGAAGTTTCTTGGCACTACTGACATTTTGGCCAAACAATTCTTTGCTGTGTGGCTGCCTTATGCATTGGAAAATGTTTAGCAGCACCCCTGGCCTCTACCCACTAGGAGCCAATAGTGGGAGACAGCCGACATACTCAAAGTATCCAAATGAATAAAGTTATTGGTGAAAATGAAAAATGTGTCTTTTATTTTATGGAAAAAAACAAATGGAATTTTTGGCCAACCCAGTAGAATTCATTTTACTTATCATTTCTCAGAGATTATTTTGTTGTTGTTGTTGTTGCCGCCTATTAGCCTTTGTCTTGAAAATCCTAGTTTAATATATTTTGTCTGGATTTTTTAGGAATGGGGATGTCTCAGATGGGAGGGTAAATTTGGTACCCCTGACTTTATCTTGGCTGGAAGCAGAAATATTTTCTTATTCAGTATTTTTATACAAGAACTCTACTGAGATATAATTCCCTTACTATATAATCTATCTATTTAGAGTGTACAAATCAATGGTTTTTAGTATATCAGAGTTGTGCAGCCATTACCATCATCAATTTTACAACATTTTCATCATCCCAAACAGAAATCTCTTACCCATTAGCAATCACACTGCATTTTGCCCCAGTCTCTCTTCCACAGCCTTAGACAACCATCCATCTACTGTCTTTCTCTATAGATGTACTTTTTGTGGCCATTGCATATATGTGGTCTTTAATGATCGGCTACACCACTTATCAATTTATCAACTGATTGACATTTGGGTTGCCTTACTTTTTGGCTATTATGAATAGTGCTGCTATGAATATTCATGTCCAACTTTTTTGTGTGGTCATATGCTTTCATTTCTCTTCGGTTTATACCTAGAAGTGGAATTGCTGAGTCACATGGTAATTCTATGCTAACCTTTGGAAACTATCTTATTTAATTTTAATCCTCAAAAGTTTGTAAGGAAAGCATTATCATCTCCATTCTACATGGGAGACATGGAAATTCAACAAGGTTAAGTAATTTGTCCAAAGTCATACCACTAGAAAGTAATAAAATTCAAAACCAGGTATTATTGGGGAAAAGTCTCTTTCATTTATTTTGTCAAGACAGTAGATTGGTACAATTGTTTCCGGAGAGCAATTTGGCAGTATAGGTTAACATTTTTGAATGTGCACACCTATAACTCTGCAGTTTCACATCCAGGAATTTATCCAACCCAAATACTATGATTTCTAGCAAAATACATGTACCAAGATGCTTATTGTAAAGTCATTATAATAAAAACAGTTTAAAAAAGTGGTCATCAGTAGGGGATTGTATCCATACAGTGAAATATGCAACCATTAAAAAATGTGATAGAAAAAAATGCTCAATAGTAAGTAAAAAAAATTAAATAGGATGATATATACAGTAGTGATCTTATTTATGAGAGAGAACAAGAAATACATATATGCCTATATATGCACAGAAAATGACTTTAACAAAAGTATTGCTTACGTGTAAGGAATGGGACAGAGAGGGAAGTACTTTTGTGTTCTACTTTATGCTTCTCCGTGTTATTTTAGGTTTTGGTCATTAGTCTGTATGACTCTGATAAGTTTTAAAAGTTATTTAACAATACCAGGTATTCTAACTCCAAATCCAGTGCTTTTTCTCATACATCATAAATATATTCCCATCTTTGTATCTGTTACCAAGGTCCAATATTTTGCCTTTCATATAATAAGCACTGAAATAATTGTTGAAACGTATTAAAAAAAAAACAACAACGGCCTGGCTGGTGTGGTTCAGTGGATTGAATGCTGGCCTGTGAACCAAATAGTTGCTGGTTCGATTCCCAGTCAGGGCACATGCCTGGGTTGTGGGCCAGGTCCCTAGTAGGGGGCGCGCAAGAGGCAACCACACATTGATGTTTCTCTCCCTGTCTTTCTCCATCCCTTCCCCTCTGTCTAAAAATAAATACATAAAAATAAATAAAATCTTTAAAAAAATAAAAAAGGATTTGTTCCTTTTAAGGAAAGGCTAATTGGTGCTATAAAGCAGGTTTTAAATATGGTTGGAAAACTTGTCTCGGGAAAGAATACTCATTCAATTGTAATAGAAATTGATCAGAGAGGGATTAGAGTAAGTTAGAATTGGGAAGTCTGGTTGCCAGAGCAACCTCTTCCTGATTGGAAAGAACCCTTCACTCTAGAGGAGCTGCTGATGCGGGCATTGTTGCCTCCATCATCTTTGTTTTCACTTAGCCTTGATCATCAGGCAATGAACAAGCAAACTAGCAACAGTTCTGGGAGTCAGTGTCATAACCACAATAACAGCCACACAGTGAGACAAGACAGAGTAGATAGGGTGGCAGTGATGGGCGAAGGGAACCTCTGGGGCATAGGGCCCAACCTGAAAAAGGGAAGTAACCGAAAGTCCAAGTCACAGGGTCCAAGGGGATGGAGCTAATTCCAATCTTATTTGTGCTGGTTTAGAGAACCAATTTGGAGCCTGGCAACCAGGAACATATTTACATAGTGGTAATAATCACAGAAATTTTGGTGAAAGTTTCTGGATTCCAGGGTTGATCTGGTTTGAAGAGGATTCAAGCCCACAGCTGGAAAATCATGATATGATCTGATTCCCTTTTTAAGCTAGGGAGAGAGAATAGGCAAGGTCTAAGTTGGTATGTGTATGTTGGGGGCAGTTCAAACTAGCAAATGCCACAGAAGCTACTAGAAGCTCCATGAGAGCTGGGGACCCTCTTATTCACTGATTTATCCCCAGTGCCTACAATAATTCTTTTTAAAAATTTTATTTATGTATTTATTTTTAGAGAGAGGTGAGGGGAGGGAGAAAGAGAGGAAAGAAACATCTATGTGTAAGTGACACTTTGATCAGCCACCTCTTACAGGCCCCCAACTGCAGATCTATCCCATAACCCAGGCATGTGCCCTGACCGGAAATTGAACCTGTGACCTTTCATTTTGTGGAACAATGCCCAACCCACTGAGCCACAGTAGACAGGGCTAGAATAACTCTTGACAAAGGTATTTATTCCATAAACATGTGTCAAATGAATGAAACCCAGTTCTTCAGATTAGGGATTCCCTCAAACACACTCGATCCTGTCTTTAGGATGGCAGGCTAATTCTGAACTTCAGGTCCTTCTATGTTTTCAGGCTTGGCAGGAGCTGGATGAGGCTAACCTTGAAGACTAAAGAGTCTTCCTGTTTCTTCAGGTCCTGCATATGGACAAGTGTCCAGTAGGCAGACTGACAGCTTGAGCTATGAAGTCTCCTTTAATCTGATCTCAACTCAAATGTTACCTGCTCAGAAAGGCCTTCTCTGACCATGATAGCTAAAATGTCTCTCAACACTTAGCAAATCATTCTCTATCTCATTATTTTGTTCTAGTTTCCTTATCATCTGAAACTATGTGAGGTATTTGTCTATGGACTCAGCATCTGTGGCCTTCCGCTAGAAGAATATAAGCTTTATAAAAGCAAGGACTTTGTCTCATTCATCACTGTATTTTTGAAACCTACCAAAAATGCTCAACACATAATGGGTATTCAATAAGTATTTACTGAACCTCAGGCTGGAGGGGGACCAGTTTAATAGAGTTAAATTCGAATGTAAGAACTGTTTACCACTTTTTCTCAGAGAAAGAAAATCTCCAGTTTAATTTACACAGGGATGAAACAATTGAGTTTAGTGACAAAGGTAGGAGTTGGGTTTCTTTTTTAATTTTTTTAAATCCTCACCTGAGGGTATGTTTTCACTGATTTTTAGAGAGAGAGGAAGGAAGACAGAGAGAGACATTGGTGTGAGAGAGAAACATTGATCAGTTGCTTCCTATGTGTGCCCCAGAAGGGGATCAAACCCACAACCTTTGGGTATAGGGATGATGCTCCAACCAACTGAGCCACCTGACTAGGGCTGAGTTTATTCTTATGTATCTATTTCTTTTAATTTTACTCTAGCCAGTACATAATTTTATCTTATATATTGCTTAGAGTGAGCAGGTATTTATTTTTGATTTTAATGGTTTCTTTTTAAAAAATATTTTACTTACTTTTATTTATTTATTTATTTTTAGAGAGTGGGGAGAGGGAGAAAGAGAGAAAGAAACTTCAACATCATATTTATGATTTAAATCAAGGAGTGAAGAGTGCAGTACTAAAACCAGCATGGTATCTTCTAGCTTCAAATGACACAGAGACCATGTGAGTTAAAATGAATTACTGCTTGCTAGGTTTTCTGGGTGCATTTGGTGACATAGGCTGAATGTGGAAAGTGATGCATCATTATTTTCAAAAAGTATCTATTTGTCCACCTCTAGCAAACTGGAAAAAACAAGCAGGGTTTCTAAAATGACATTCAGTTCTGTGATTCAGTCAAATATATGGATTCAAATTAAACAAATCTTTGTTTTTTATATTAAAGCTTTCTGTTTTTAAATAATAAAAAAAGAAACTTCAACATCAAAATCACTTTTGAGGGCTCAGTGATGCAAGTGCATGTAGTGAGTTGGGTTACAGAAGAACGCCAAACTTAGGGGGATGCTGAATCTTTGATAATGGGCGGTCAGCATGTCTGATCTTTACAAGGAAAGAGTATCTTTATTGTATGAGACAGAGACAAACCTGCCCCCTTGTCTGGAGGAAGATACTATCTCTATCTCCTAAGTCTACTCACTGTGCAAACACCCTGGAAAAGATAGCCTGGAGCATTAGGCAGTCGGGTCCTCTGCTCAGAAGACATGCAGACACCCATGGAGAATTATTTCCTAAAATTTTTGATGTCCACTTCAGTTTGGGAATCACTGCCCCAGAAAGACTTGGCCATGTCTAGGGAGCTACTTTTACATCCTCAAGCCTGTTAGGTACTGGGAAACACTCTGCCTTTCTTTGCTCTTTCCAGCTTGATCCAGCCTTTCTTCCCCAGCTACATTTCCTTAGGTAATGCTATTCCCTTCGAGGTAATCCTTTGCTTTGTAAAGTGGAAGCACAAGCTTGCTCAGAAGCACCGGAGACTCCCACTAAATGATCTATTTGAAGAAGTAAGAAAGTACCTAGAAAGAGAGCACATAACAGGGCTTATGCATTTGTTAACTAAACAAATACTTATTGAACACCTACCGGTGTCCCAGCACTGTGCCAGGCACTGTGGCTATTCAAATTCATTCATTTAACACATGTTTTGAAAGTGCCTATTATGTGCTAGGTTAGAGTAAACTTTAAAGGAATAAAACTACTGTCGTTCCCCTCAAGTAGTCTAATAAAGGAGACAGCTGTGTAAAAAATGGTGCAATTGGTGTGATAAGTGCTACAATGGAGGTAATGTACAAAGTCCATGGGTGACACAGATGAGAATAGCCAACTTTGCTTAAAGACAGTAAAGAAGGGCAGAGAAGAGCAAGGCATGATAGGGAAAGGGAGAAGAGGAGAGGGAAGGGTCAGGGAGGAGAGGGGAGGGGTAGAGAGAGGTGTGGATGGGAGGGGAAGGGAGGAAGGCTTCACCACAGAGAAGATGATTGCACTGAGTATTGAAGCATATGTAGGAGTCTTTCAGGTGAACAGGGGATTCCAATCAGAAGGAAGAACTTGGCCAAAAATGCAGGTGCATGATCATGACCAGCATGGATCAGTAGGTTGGGCATCACCCTGAAAGCTGAAAAGTTACTGGTTCGATTCCTGGTCAGGGCATGTTCCTGGATTGTGGGCCATGTCCCTGGTTAGGGGTGCACTGATTGGTGTTTCTCTCCTTTCTCCCTCTGTTCCCTTCTCTCTAAAAGTAAATAAGTAAAATCTTTAAAAATAAATAAATAAAATGTCAACACATGGAACAGAATGACGCATTACAGAATGGCATGTCTAGGAAACTTCCAGTCATTTGGTAGGGGTGGCATGTGAGGTGTGAAGGGAAAACGAAAAGACACTAGCAGGGTAGGCAGGGGTTGGACCTTGTAGGGCCTTAGCTACTGTGCTGAGAAAGCTGGGTGTGTATACAGGCAATGGACCTCACTGCAGGCAAACCAGGAATTACAAAATTAGGTTTGCACGTCAGCAAAAAGATTTTAAAAAACAGCAGGAGAAAAAAAAATAATGAACAGGAGTTTACCAAGAAGGTTGGGTAAGTGTAGTGAGAGTGGTCCATGGAAAGCACAGCATGTGAAAATGGATAAAAGTGTGAACAATTATGGTCTGTTTAGATAAAACAGTGAGTAGCTTGATGTGGCCAAAATGTCCATGTTTGGGTGGAGATGAGAGAATACTGAGGCTACAAAAGTCATTAGGGTGGTGGATGATGAAGAGCATTGTAGGGAAGTAATGCTGTGAATTGATTTAACACCATGGCACCAAAGCCATGCAGCTGGTATTTGAATCCCACTTCTTGAGTTTACTAGCTGT
The DNA here is from genome assembly GCF_021234165.1 of Pteronotus mesoamericanus. NCBI lineage: Eukaryota > Metazoa > Chordata > Mammalia > Chiroptera > Mormoopidae > Pteronotus > Pteronotus mesoamericanus. The sequence continues at coordinate 3,969,216 of NW_026555108.1, read as the reverse complement.
GTGGCCTTAGGAAAATTATCAGACCTCCCTCACCTCAGTTTCCTCATATGTAAAATAAGGATGATTTACAACAACTACCTTAAAAGTTTAAAGATGAAATTATTCAATATGTAAAAATAAATTAGAATGTTCTCAGTATTTAGTAAGTACCATATAAGTGTTAGTGATATTAATATTGTAGATCATGTTATAAAGTTTGAACTTAATGTTTTGTTGTTGTTGCAAGTGGTAGGTCCCTGATGGCCTTTTTTTTAAAAAAAAAAAATATTTTATTTATTTAGTTTTAGAGAGGGTGAAGGGAGGTAGAAAGGGAGGGAGATAAATATTGACCAGTTGACTCTTATACACGCCCTAAATGGGAACTGAACATGCAACCCAGGCATGTGTCCTGATTGGAAATTGAACCCCACAATGTCTTGCTTTACAGGATGATGCTCAACCCACTCAGCCACACCAATCAAGGCCCTGACGGCCTTTAAACGGAGAGGGAATACACAAAGTGGTGTTTTCAGAAGACTGACTCAGTGGCAGTGGGGAGGATGGCCAGTACAGGAAAGAAACTAGAGACATGGAGCCCCAGACTAAGGGCAGTGACAATAAGATAGAAAGGAAGAGACCCATATGAGAAAGAACTTGGAGGCATATTGACAGAACTTGAAAAGATTTGGGCAGGGAAAGAAAGAAAGGCAGGTTCATTTTGTCTTAGGGATCCCAGGTCAGTTCCATGTGTGGGAGTGCCATGCCAACTTTCCCCAACTCATGTCCTCCCTTCCTGATCCTGAACACAGTGACTGCCCATCTCTGTTGTATTTCTTTGCTTTACTAAAAGTGCTGTCTTTCTTTAGCCTTAGGTCCTTCACCACAATAGAGGAGTTTTATTTTTGGTTTGTTGTTGTTGTTGTTGTTGTTGTTTTAAGCTCTAGCTGGTGTGGCTCAGTGGGTTGGGAATTGTCCCACAAGCCAAAGGGTCACTGGTTCGATTCCCGGTTAGGGCACATACCTGGGTCGGGGGCCAGGTCTCTGGTTGGGGCACATGTGAGAGGCAACCAATTGATATGTCTCTCATTCTCTTTCTCCCTCCATTCCCCTCTCTCTAAAAATAAGTTTAAAAAAATAAATGAAATTAAAAAAAAACACAACTAAATACCATCTGAGATTTCTTGGGAAAGCTGATGGAATAAAGCTGACCTACAGACTCTTACTCAATCCCTTACCACTGCTGCCAAATACATAACAAAATAAACAAAGAGAAATCATGATAAAAACCCAACAATTTTATCAGCAGCAAGAAAACAAACAAACAAACAAACAAAAAAAACCAACAGTAAAACTCCAAAATACACATTTCAAGAAGTGGTATCCAAGGAAGGAAATAGAAGACCTTGGGACAAGCCTACAAGGTTCCTAACTCTGTGCCCACTCCCAGAAATAGCACCTAGGGAAAAAGGCAATAAAATCCTACGTTATCATTAAGCCCAACAATTTGGAGAGTATTCAATAGGGATATAAAATTGGGGGTAGGAGGGGTTGAGGAATAGAGCATTTGGGGAAGAGTCCAGAAAATACCTTCAAAAGGAGAAGCCCCAATGTATTACTGCAGGATCTCCGCCAAGGCAGCAGGTGCTGTCAGGGCTTGCTTGCCATTTTCTGGAGGTTCACTACTTCTGTATCTCTTAGGAGTATTGATTCAGAGCTTTGGGAGTGGAATCTACCTCTGGCAGGTGGAAATGAGCCACATGTGGACATTGAATAAAATAGAAATCAGAATCCAGGTCCCTCAGCAAGAGAGGTACAGCTTTAGAGGAGTTTCCCCCTTCACACAATTCACCTGAAAGCTACAGAATAAAGGATCGAACAGAACATTATGCTTGTGAACAAGACCTTGAAGGGGTCTATGAAAAGGCCGTAGATATACTGAGAAGAGTGTCATGGAGAATTCAACCAAATTATACCAAAGCAAATACAACCTCTGGCCAGACCTGCCCATATTAAACACAAGCAAGGGAGAAAGAAATGGCGTGCCTATGATGCCAACATACAACCACGATCAAAGGAGAAAAGGGAAGAAACATAGCATGCAAACAAGAGATTAAATCCATATGGAGCAGCAATTGCAGTCCTGGGCATTTATCCCAGAGAAATGAAAACTTATATTTACACAAAAACCTGTGCACAAATGTTCCATAGCAGTTTTCCTCAAAATAGTCCCAAACTAGAAACAACCCAGATGTCTTTGAATGGCTGAATGGTTAAACGAACTATGGTATATCCATACCATGGAATACTACTTAGCAATAAAAGGAAAGAAGTGTTGACACACACAATAACTTGAACAGAGCTCCAAGAAATTACACTGAGTGAAAAGAGTCAACTAATTCCTAAAGGTGACATACCATATAATTCAATTTATACAACATTCTAAAAATGACAGTTATAGAGATGGAGAACAAATTGCTGGTTGCCAGGTGAGATGGGGTGGGAGGATGTGGTTATAAAACAGCAACACAAGGGATCTTTGTGGTGTTGGGACTGTTTTATATCTTACTATGGTGGTGGATACACAAACCTGTACATGTGATAAATTGTATGAAAGTAAACCCACAAACACAAATGAGTGTAAGTGGGAAAATCTGAATAAAACAGATGAATCATTTTAATGTCAACATCCTGGTTGTGATTTGTACTATACATTAATATGTCACTTAACAGCGGGGAAATGTTCTGAGAAATGTGTTGCTAGGCAGCTCTGTTGTTGCACAAACATCACAGTGCACTTGCACAAACCTAGGTGGTACAGCCTATTACACATCTAGGCTGTATGGTACAACCTATTGCTAGGCTACAAACCTGTAGAGTATATTACTGTATTGAATGCCATAGGCAATAGTAATACACTGATAAGTATTTGTGTATTGAAACATAGTAAGAGTACAGTATAAAAGATAAGCTCAGTAGGTTTGTTTATACCTGCATTACCACAAACACATGAGTAATGCATTGCTCTGTGGTGTTAAAATGACTACAGCGTGACTAAGCAATAGGAATTTTTCAGCTCTGTTAGAACTGTATGGGACCGTTGTTGTATATGTGGTCTGTCATTGACCAGAATACCATTATGGGACACATGACTGTAGTTTTGCAAGATATCACGTTTGGGGAAGATTGGGTAAAGAAAACATGGGACCTTCCTGTATTGCTTTCTTATAACTGCATTTGAAGCTACAATGATCTTAATTAAAAATTCAATTAAAAGAACATATGGAAGAATATATAACCTAAGAAACAAAAAAAAAATTCTGAGTGTTTTACATGTTAGAACTCAACATGACTTCAATAAACAAGAATGCAACGGCAAGGTAATAAACAATAGAATGAGGGAATAGCAGAACTAAAGAAACAAAGTAAAAACCAAAACAATACTGTTTCAGAACTAATAAATTAATTAGAAACAGTGTGGCTCAAAATAGCCACCACTGAAAATAGAATCACTGACATGAAAGAAAATATTGTGATAATCACAGTGAATCAAAGCTAAAAGATAAAGCTATTAATTCAATCATAGACAGTATAATAGTCATGGAAAATGAAGACAGTCTAATTAGGCTGGCTAAGGTTCCTAAAGTCTTTAGAGAAGTCAAGAAATTGTTCAGAAAAGGTATTTAACAATATAATAGAGAAAATTACCCCTGAAATGAAAGAACTAAATCTGTAGACAGGAAGGACATACTGTGCTCCACAAAAAAATTAGAAAGTATGACCGATATTGAGACCTATTGTTAGTAAGCTTTTGAACAGCAAGGATAAAGAAATGATTCTTCAGGTGTATAGACAGAAAAAGCAAGCTGTATATATGAATGAAAAATCAGCTTGGCTCCAGACTTCCCGGCAATGTTCAATACCAAAAGACAATGGAGCAGGTCTATAAAATGTTGAGGCAACGTTTAAGTGAGTCTCAAAGATATCACACCCAGCCAACAACTTTTTCAAATAAAAAGGCTACAGGGAGAACTCAGGGAAGACAGCATTCACAAAACCTACAAAATCCAGTCAACCAAAATAAAAATCAAATTAAAAAATCTGGGAATAGATAAACCATGATAAAAACAATAGAGGTGGAATATTGAGTTCATTTAAGTAAATGAATATTTATACAACATAAATACCCCCTAAATAACTGTGGTTATGTTAGTGGCAAAGTGGCATGTAGCAGTTAACAACATTGACAGAGTAATGATATAACTAATAAAAATCTGGAGGTCGAGGGAGAGCAGATGAGAGGAAATACATCAATGTAATCTTATCTCTCATAGTGTGGAGTCAGTATCTTTTGAGGTGAAATAATATTTATCCAAAAGTTAGAAATTCCTTTGGTTTTATTTTGGTCTTCTGTAAAATTCAAGTAAAATTAGATTGAATACTTTTTAATAAAACTGGCTTGCACATTGTGATCCTATTTTCATAACATCATTTTTATCTAGACATTCATCCATCTCCTTTCTGAATAAGTGCATAGAGAGTTGTCAGAAATGCTGTTCACTAAATATTAACACTGATTATTTCTGGATGGTAGGATTTGGGGTGATCTCTTGCTTTTTTATTTTAATAAAAACAGTAACATCATTTTCTTTATTTTTTTTTCAGAAGAAAGAAAACTATACTTGTTCTTTGATTTTACTGGAATCAAAATTTATCTGATAGGGCATGGCATTAATGAACCATGTCAGAGCCTCATATATCTTTGGTTCACACAGACGTGTTCTTTATGATGTGGAATGATCTCTGCCTATTGTGAGCAAATATGTATCAGTCAATTAAATATGCATTTAGCACACACAGTAGGTCCAACCCTGTGCTAGGCCCTATGGGAGATACATGACTTCCATTCTTGAAAGAACTTTAATTTCTGTTGAAAATAAAGATTTGTATTAGGGAAGAGTTTTTCACCAAAAGTAGATATGTCAAAGTAAGTGAAAACAGCTCAAATATTTTTTAAAACCTCAAGTGGGTACTTATATGCCAAGAGTTATTCTAGGTATAGGAGATACAAATGCATAAGGCACATTCTTTGCATTCAAGGAATTTATAATCCAGTTGGGGAGACAAAGTATACATATGGAATGTTATTATAATGGGATAATTCTGGGATACAAATATGCCAGTGGTGCAATGTGAACAAAAAGCAAAGAAAAGACATAGTACTGAATCAGCAAAGACAGAAATTGATGAATTGGCCATGGCTCATATTTGACTTTGTTTTCCACATTTTATACCATGTTAGTGTAATCTAGCCTTACCTCATGTGGTCCTTTCAACAACCCTATGAGATAAATAACGTTATGCTTTTATAGAAGGTAACATTAAGGTGCAGTCAAGTTAAGTAACTAGCTGGAAGTCACACAGGTAATGAGTGGTATGATAGATATTTGTTTGTTTTTTAAAGATTTTTAGCCCTGGCTGGCCTGTCTGGTGTGGCTCAGTGGATTGAGTGCCAGCTTGAGAACTGAAAGGTTGCCAGTTTGATTCTAGGCCAGGTCCCCAGCTGGGGGCATGCAAGAGGCAACCAGTCAATGTATCTCTCATATGTTATGTTTCTCTCCCTCCCTTCCCCCTCTCCAAATAAATAAAAAATAAAGAGACAGGGGAATGGAGGGAAAAAGAGAAGAGAAACATGAATTTGTGAGAGACACATAGATCGGTTGCCTCTCGCATGCCCCCAGCTGGGGACCTGGCCCGCAACCCAGCCATGTGCCCTGACCAGGAATTGAACCAGTGACCTTTTGATTTTCAGGCTGGCACTCAATCTGCTGAGCCACACCACCCAAGGTCATGGTAGATATTTGAATCTATATCTATACTCAGGGTAGTGTCCACCTTTGGGGAAGAACAGGCGTTTATAACTCACCTTGGTATTCAAGGATACCCACCCTAAAAGCGAATGAACCCAGTACTCTGGGTGCTTAGACAAATCCAAAAAGACTTGCCCAAAGTGACTCTTCTTTGAGGAAGAAGGGTGGAGCTGTGGCTGAGGAATATTCTAGAAGACAGAAGAGAATGGATGTCTAAGAACACACAGCTACAATAATGTCCTTAAAATAAGGATTTGAAAATTTTGACTTCTCTCCATCAGGAATGTGAGCAGGAAAAAAAGTCAATGAGATATTATTAGCTATATTCTCTCCATTAAATCATTTAAAAATACAATTAGCTGTAATTATTATAAAGTTCTGGCTATTTTCTCACCTCTACACATTTCTCCTCCATGCAGTAGCTTCAAAGCTTGTCGCATTTTTTTTCCCAAAGTAAGGTCTTGAAAATATTAATTTATACCTTGACCTTCCCAGAGGACGTAGCCAGAGGATATTAATTCCAGTGACTGGCAAAGCAGAACAAGGACTTTCTGTGCCAATTCATTCTAACGCCCATCATCCTAGCTGGGAGTTTCGTTCAGTGGCCAATCACTCTCCACCTCTGGGTCTATAGAAAACTCCAGATCAATCTTATTCATACAAGTGGCCAAAGAGAGTGTTACTACCTTAAACTCCTAGGAGGCCGCCCCCTCTCTCCCAGCTCTTTACTGTAAATGTTTCCAGAGTGTTTTGAACTAAGTGTTTATTTTCTTTTCCTCCAGATTCTGAAGTTTCCGAAGCAAGCATGTCCATTTTCCCACACAGCCACCCATTTACTCACCCAAGTCCACATCCATATCCCGCCAACCTACACACCTATACTCAATAGTCATTGAAAACTTATCATGTTCTAGGTATAATGCTATATATCTGGGACAGAGATAAGAAACAGCTCTGGCTGGTGTGGCTCAGGGGGTTGAGCATTGTCCTGGAAACTGAAAGGTTGCTCGCTTCATCCCTGGTCAGGGCATGTGTCTGGGTTGCGGGCCAGTATCCACAGTTGGGGGCATGCAAGAGACAACAATTGGGTATTTCTCTTACACATCGATGTTTCTCTCCTTCTCTTTCTCCTTCCCTTCCCCTCTCTCTAAAAATAAATAAATAAAATTAAAAAACCAGGAAACAGACCTAGAGTGACTAACCATCCTGGACTGCCCAGGACTGGGTGTGTTGGGGGGAGTCCTGGGATATGATTCTTTCGGTGCTAAATCCAGAAAGCTCTGAACAATCTGGGACAAGCTGGCCACCCCACCCTTCTCTCAAGGAAATTGGGATACAAGCAATTATGACTACACCAAAAGGACAGTGTTTCATTTATCACTAACTCCAGTATACAAAAGAATATCTGCAGAGGTGTCCAACTTTTTGCCATCTCTGAGCCACACTGGAAGAAGAAGAGTTGTCTTGGGCCACACATTAAATACATTGTAACACGTAATCACACACACAAAAAAATCTCATCATGTTTTAAGTAAATTTACGGTTTGGTGTTGGGGCGCATGCACAGCCATCCTGGGCTGCGTGTGGCCCATGAGCCACTGGTTGGACACCCCTGCAAAGGAATTCTGTGAAATCTTAAGAGAAAACAGAAAGTAACCATAGAAAATAGTAACAGCACAGAGTCAGTTTTCTGCACCATAAGTTTTGAATTCCACAATCCCAGTAAAAGCAGTGAAAAGCTTTCTTTACTGAGTCCCTCTCCCTTGAGACAGATTGACAGTTTAGGCTGGTGGTTCTCAAAGTTTTTCTCCTGCCTGCACACCTTCCCCTTGTACAACACATTCCTATGAAAAACCTCTCTCTTCACACCCAGGTAACTGAGATGCATTGAGGAGTTGACGTGATTTGGCAGGGAGCGTCCCTGGTCTTCCTTTCCCTCCCCCCAACACCCTGACTGTTGCTTGGTAATGAGGTCCTCTGGATGTCTCAGCCCCTAGACTCACTTACCTCCGCATCCTTACTTTCAGCTGCTAAAATCTTCACTCTGCTGTTTCCAATTTCCCAGACTTTGAAAAGGTTCACTTTTAATTCTGGCATTTGGCCTGCAGTGATTACCTATTTCATAGCCAGTTTTCTGGAGAGGAATGATTAACAACCTTGAGTCCCCAGAACTGGCCCTGGAGCCTTCTATAAGGGGTTAGGTGAACCCTCTTTACCCCTTGCTTCAGTTCTGCAGTATAACAAGACCTTCACCACACAATACCCAGAACAGTTATGCAGTGAGTATTAGAAGCAATAGAGAATACAAAGATGAGAGGTGTGGTGGAAATTAGAGTTGGACACGAAACAAGCTTTGAACAGTTGCCATGTGAGAATACAGATGCTAGACTGTGCTGACTATGTTTACATGATTTACAAATTTTTATAAGAGCAAGCAGCTCATTTTTTTAATCGTCATCTGGGGATATGTTTATTGATTTTAGAGAGAGAGGAAGGAGAGAGACAGGGAGAGAAACATCAATGTGAGAGGGAAACATTGATCAGTTGTCTCCTGTACGGTCCCTAACTGGGAATCCAGCCTGTAACCTAGGTATATGCCTGGACCGGGAATTGAACCCACAACCTTTTGGTGTTATGGGATGATGCTCCAACCAACTGACCCATTCTGCCAGGGTGAGCAAACAGCTCTTTTTTCTGTTCTCACGGGGCCAGTAAACAGAGCATGAGCTAAGGTTAAAAAAAATAAGAACCAAATCACAATAAATACACTCTTACTGCATGCCAGTGCCTTAGAGTTAAATCTGGCTATTGCCCATGCTCTGTGGATAAAGACAGCCATTGGTTTCTTTCAACATGGAGCCCAAAATCTGGGGCCCACTCCTTTGGTTCAGATCAAAGAAGTCTGTGGCTGAGTGTACAATCATGTGTTCTATATGGAACCCCTAGGCTAGTTTTAGTTCCTGGCATCTGTAGTACATATTCAGTCAATGGTTGATCAGTGGTTGAGTTCTCAGCAAATATTCATTCTCTCATTAAGACCATATCCTTTAGGAGCAGAGAGTGGCCAACTCATGATTAGCTGCCAGTTCGTGATTAAAGAGATCCTACTCTCACACCCAGGGGTTCAGATGGTGACGGACAGGTGAAAGCAAAAGGGCTAATTAATCATAGCACTCTACTACTGAGTCCACGTGCAGACTCAGACTCCTTCTCAACTGTCACTCGAAGTAATTTCTACCATTCCAGTGGAGTGATGCATGAAGGGTATTTACTGTGCTAAATCTAGGCCCCTTACTTATGGAGATAGCCATGAATACAGGTCTCACAGGAAACAGACACTTGCATAATAAATCAGAAAATCTGCACTCAGTACACTATGACTTTTGTTTTCTCATACCCATGGCTAATATTTTTCAAAAACATTTTATTTATTTGTTTTTAGAGAGAGGGGAAGGGAGCAAGAAAAAGAGGGAGAAGAACATCACCAGTTGGGAGCACACGAGAGGCAATGGGTCGATGTTTCTCTTGCACATCAGTGTTTCCTTCTCTTTCTCTCTCCCTTCCCATCTCTAAAAATAAAATAAAATATGAAAGAAAAAGCAAACCAATAGTAACTAGAGGGGAGGAGGGAGGTGGGTAATGGGGAAAAGAAAGGGAAGGGTCAAGTCAAGGAACATATATAAAGGACCCATGGACAAAGCCAAAGTGGGGAAGGATCGAGGGTGGGAGGTGGGGGTGGGTGGGGCAGGGGAAAGTGGTGGCAGGAAAATGGAGATAAATGTATTTGAACAATTAAAAAAATTTTTAATAAATAAAATATAAAAGAATAAAAAAATTTAAAAGGCAAATCAAATCAACATGTCAAAACTTGATTAACTAATTTATTATGTCCTGTCCCTCCTCCACTGCTCCCTATCCCAGTGTATGGCATTGCTGTCCACCCAGTTGACTAGAAATATGGGAACTCTGACTCCTTCCTTTTTGATCAATCACCAAGCAATTGCTGTCAATTTTACCGCCTCAATCTCTGTTACGGTATTCTAACTTCGTCCATCCCCATTGCCAACAAGCTATTTGAGTCACCATATATTCTCATCTGGATCCCTGCAGGTGCCTCCTAACTGGCCTCCTTGTATCCATTTCTTGCTTCCATCCAATCTGTTCCCTATAAGACAGTGAGAAGAATTTTTTTTTAATGCAGATATGATATGTAACCCTTGAAAACTCTTCAGTGGCTTCCCATTTCCCTGGAATTAAAGTCAAAACATGGCTTTGAATATGGACCAATACAATCAGACTGCTGTCTCTCTCTCCTTCCTCATTCTCCATTCCTCCCCACCCAGCAGCTCCCTCCTACATACCACACTCCGACCACATGAAACTGCTTTCTCTACCTCACCTACTTTCTGCTTATCCTTTAGATCTTAGATATGACCCTACCCTGGACCCCTAGAGCTTAACACAGTACCTGGTATATAGTCAGTGCTCAATAAATATTGGCAGATTTTGTGAGTGGCTAGAAATCAAAAGAGAAATTTCACCCAGACTGGACATAAATTTGGATGGCTGATAACTCCCTTTGAAGTAGTGCTTCTCTACTGTGCTTCTTTAACTGTGCTTGTTTGCAAATGTTAATGTGTGACTGACAAGAGATTGACTGGAAGCCAAACAATAGGTGAGAAACAAATTGTTCCCTGGTGTGTGTAGAGCAAGAAATGAGTCAGGAAACAATGAACGAATCAGGATGGAATTAGCTGAAAACAAAAGATTAGCGTGAAATAGCCTGCGGGAAGCTGGAGAGTAGGCACGGAAGGAAAAGACTGTGTGAGTGGTTAGCTAAGATTAACAACTAGAACAGGATATGGTACTTTATATTTCTAAAGCCCTTCACATACACCGTTCACTGAATCCTCACAACAGCCTGCTAATATAATGATTATGATTAAACACTCCCTTCTGAATTTTACTGAAAGAGGAAACTGAGGCTCAGAAGATAGAGTCACCTGGGAAAGTTATGCAGCAATCTAATGAGAAAGCCAGGGCTCCAATCCATGTGCACTAAGTGCTATGCATGTGCTATGCCCTAGATCATCCCAGGGGCAGGGAGAATCAGGGCAGGCAAAGGAGTGATTCTCTCCAAGGCTGCTCAGGCCTTCCTGTCCACCTGAACACACCTCCCATCTGGGTCAGAGGCCCGTCCTCTGTCAGGCCATAACACCATAGGATTCCTAGAAGCTCACTCAGCATGCTGCTTTGGAATCATGCTTATGATTCTCCCCTGCTATTCATTATATATCTATATCCATATCCATCTATACCTATATCTATGAGGGGGGATGCCTGAAAAAGAGATTTTATTTGTAAAAAATTGTGTACTTATTCTCACATGTTTAAACTTTAGTCACCTTCAAAGTGCTCTCCATTGGATGCAATACACCTATCAAGACTTTTTTCCCACTGCTCAAAACAGTTTTGGAACTTGTTGATTTTGATTCCTTTTAGTGCTTCTGCTGCTTTTTGTTTCACCTCTTCCACATCAGCAAAACATTTCCCTTTGAGGACTTTTTTTTTTTACCCAGGGAAACAAAAAGAAGTCACTCAGGGCAAGATCAGGTGAATAGGGAGGGTGGGGCATGGGGATCATGTCGCTTTTGGTCAAAAACTGCTGAACACTCAATGCAGCGTGGGCAGGTGCGCTTGTAAACCAACCCATCGTGAAATGAACAAATGCATTGAAAGAATCTTCAAAAAAAATTCACTGAAGACAAACTCAGCCTCTCACAACAAGCACCACCTGGTACACTGATACAGGTAGGTTCCTAGAATACTCTTCTAGAGGGGGGAGCCTGTACTACAAAGGGCCTGCCCTCCAGAAGGTAATCCTGGTTTTTTAGGAGGCCCCCAAGAATATCTATACCTATATGAAGTCTGTCCAGAAGGTATGTAATATGAAAAATAGAGACAATTATTGAAAAATATATGACAAACATTGCAATGCCTCAGTCTTCTGCCAAGCAGGCACCTTGGGACCTCACATAGCTTTCCCAGTCGCCATCAGTTGCCCCATCATAGTTTCTTGAATCCCATCAACGGTCTGAAATCTCTTCCCTTTCAAAGGTGATTTTAGTTTTGGGAAAAGCCAGAAGTCATAGGGTGCCAAAACTGGGCTGTAGATGGGCTGAGTCACCTGGGTGATTTGATATTTGACCAAAAAACTCTGCACGAGATGTGATGCATGAGTGGGCGCATTGTTGTGATGATGCTGCCAAACACCAGTTACCCATAGCTGTGGCCTCCTGACTCATCTGAATACTTTCCACGGAGGAATCTTCAAGCTTAATGAAAAATTGGATGCAGATTTGTTGCTCTACTCACTCAGTTATTTTAAATGCAACGGTCACACAGTACACATGCTCACTCAATGGTGTCTACTGCCCCCACTGACTAGTACAGTGGAATCATCATTATTCATGCATGCTCATTCTAGTCCACTCTCCTTGGCTGCCAGGTTACATCGATGTCATACAAACCTTTCTCATTGTATGAACAATGGCTGGACTTTTTCTGGACAGACCTCATTGTATATTTCAATCCCCAGCACAGCAGCCTTAACATATGGCACAGACTGGGCTATTGGGGTATACCTAAGAAGGTCTTAACAGGAAGAAGCTGAATCAGAAAGGTAGGGCATGGGAATCAGACAGGGGCAGGAAGCTCCAGGCCAGCAATTGTCTAGTCTCCAGAGAAACAAGTCATTCAGCCCCTTCAAAAACCTGACCCAGTGAGACCCAGATCCATATTGCCAAGGAAAGGGAATCTCTCATAAGAACACTAGAATTCCCAGGCCACTGGTGCTTATGGCCCTGCAGTGGCAATTCAAATGAATGACAGCCAGCAAAAAGACCACAAACACATACAGAAGAGACACAAACAAAATCCATGAAGCTTGAATGACCTCATTTCTCAGACAGGAGGTAATGAGGCAGAGGGCTTGAGGGGAGTTAAAGGAGAAAACACAAAACACCTTGGAGTGTGTTGTAGGCTGAATAATGGCCCCTAAAAAATATCTACATCTGAATCCCCCAAAACTGTGAATTCTATCTTATATGGCAGAAAAGGACATTGCAGATGAGACTAATTTAAGGATCTTGAGATGGGCAGATTATACTGGATTATCTGGGTGGGCCCTAAATGCCATCACATGTATCCTTATAAAAGGGAGCCAGAGCCCTGGCTGGTGTGGCTCAGTCAGGGCCGGCCTGTGAACCCAAAGGTCACTGGTTCAATTCTCAGTCAGGGCACATGCCTGGATTGCGGGCCAGGTTTCCAATTGGGGGCGTGCCAGAAGCAACCGATCAATGTATCTCTCATACATTGATATTTCTCTCCCTCTCTTTCTCTCTCCCTTCTCCTCTCTCTAAAAATAAATAAGTAAAATCTTTAAAACAAAGAGGGTAGTCAGAGAGAATATTGACAAAATAGTGTGATCACAAAGGCAGAGACTGGAGTGATACAACCACAACCCAAGGAATGCTGGCAGCCACCAGAAACTGAAAGAAGAAAGGAGTGGACTCTCCTCTAGAGCCTCCAGAGGGAGCATGGCTCTATTGACACCTCGATCTTGGCCTAGAAAGGCTGATTTTGAACTTCTTACTTGTAGAACTATGAAAAAAAATGTGTGTTGTTTTAAGTTACCAAGCTTGTGGTGATTTGTTACAGCAGACACAGGAAACTACTATAGAGTACAAAACACATTCAGGCATCTTTAGTCATTGCAGATGCTCTGTCACCAATGTAGAGTATACACCCTGAAGACAGATGCCAAGCCTCTTTTTTCTACCTTCTCACCTTCCCATTCATTAGGTGAGAAATATGGGGTCACTTGCCTTATCTGTGTCCTTTGTTCCAGAAAGTCATTGGGTATACAAATCTGGCAGTTTTTCTTTCCCAAAGTGCTTCGGAAGCAAGATTTGGGTCTAGTGGAACCTGGCTGGGCAAGGGTTAGGTGAAAGTGGGCAGGTGGGATGGGATCTGAGCTAATTAAGGAGCTCTGTTGCTTACTATTCCAGCAACAACCAAAACTAATCCATAGCACAAAGTAGGCCTGGATGTTGAAAAGAGAAATGGGCATGTGAAATCTCTAGGGGAAGCTGTTTTTCATGAAGGAGGGCCAGCTGTCAAAGTCACGTGTTAGGAACCCAAATCCAAGAGCATCTGAGTAAAGAAGCCAGCCACTGGGAGCCCGGTGTTAGAAAGTCAGAGCAAGACTGGTGATGAAGCAGATTCTGTGCTGCACCTTCTCTTTTCCTGAGAAGGTCAAGATTTGTCCCTCAGAATGAGGTTGGAGCACAGGTTACAAAGAACGAAACCAGCACTGATAGCATTTGCATGGTGTGCCAGGCATTGTGCTAAAGGGGTCTTCACATATCAACTCATTTAATCCTCAGCACAACCATAGGAGGTAGATAGCACTGTTGTTTCCATTTCTAATGATTTTTATTTATTTATTTTTAGAGAAGGTAAGGAGAGAGGGAGAGAAACATCAATGTGTGGTTGCATCTTGCATGCCCCCTACTGGGGACTTGGTCTGCAACCCAGGCATGTGCCCTGACTGGGAATCAAATGGTTTGCAGGTTGGTGCTCAATCCACCAAGCCACACCAGCTAGGGCTGTTGTTTCCATTTCAAAGATAAGGGAAGCGAGGCCTAGAAAGATTGTATAACTACTCCAACGTCACACAGTAAGAGGAGGAGAGAAAATTCAATCTGGAATTTGAAATCAAGGCTGCCTGACTACAGGGACCATGTGCCACTGGATCTCAATCCTATCTGCAAATTGTGAGCTTTAAAAAAGTCTCCTGCCTGGATTCCATTGCCAGAGAGTCTGCCTTAACTGGTTAGGGGGTGGGGCCTGGGCATCCATTTTAAAAAATTCTCTGTAGTTGATTGTAATAGTTCAGAGTTCAGGACTAGGCTATATTGACTCTTGAATGACTGCTAGTTCCTCCTTCAAATTCTTCAAGAAGTGTTTGCTTGTTATTGAAATAAATCTCTTATGGATGAAATTTCTGGCCAAGTTGGGAGACACAGTAATAACTATAATGATGATGATAATGATAGTAATAACTCTATAGACTTTGTCATTTACAAAATGCTTTCATACATATTCTCTTCCATTTAATCTTCACAACAACCCACTAAATTAATGATTGTTACCACCATTTTGCAGATTATCAAACTGAGGCTCAGAGAGATGAACAAACTTGCCCAAAAGATCACAGAGTTAGTAAACAGCAGAACTTAAGTCTTCTGATTTCAAATTCTCTATTCTCTTGATTCCAGCACAGGTACAACCTGCCCAGGTCACAAATTTGCCGATGTGGAAGTAGCAGATGATAGCCACATATACTTTCCAACGCACCCCTTCTTTTCCATGCCAGCAGCCTCAGCCCTCTCTCACCTTGGCACCATTATTTTGTGGGAATTCCCATCTCTGGCACATTTTCTTTTTTTTAAAGGTTGTATTTATTTTTAGAGAGAGGGGAAGGGAAGGAGAAAGAGAGGGAGAGAGACATCGATGTGCTAGAGAAACATTGATTGGTTGCCTCTCGCCTGCCCCCAACCAGGGACCTGGCCTGAAACCCAGCCATGTGCCCTGAGCAGAAATCGAACCAGTGACCTTTTGTTTTGTGGGCCAACACCCAACCAACTGAGCTATACCGGTTAGGGCTGGCATATTTTCAAGGTCATGGTTCAGTTTGCCTCCCACCCATCGACTTTATTTTTTCCTTCATACTGTTATAAATAACATCCACATAAATAGAAAGAAAAGAAAAGAAATACTGTTAATCCTGCCACACCAATGAGTTGTGTGTTTTCATTTTTTATGTTCCCATCTCCAGAGCTTGGCCATATGCATACATCATTTTTACATACTTGTAATCTTACCACAGAAGCAATTTCATATTCTGCTTGTGTCACTTAGCATTATATCATAATCATTTGCTGTGTTGCTACAGCATCTTCTTAAATTATCATTTTAATGGCCACATAATATTCCATTGAGTGGATGCACCGTCATTTACTTAAGTGTTTCCAATTTTTCACTATTGTAGATAATGCTGCAATAACCATCCTTACATGTAGAGCTTTTTTCTTCTTTTGGATAGTTTCCTAAGCCATCTATCACCTTAAATATACCTCTTCTCATTCAGTTATTCATTCACCCACCTGTCATTCAGTCTGCAGCATTATCAGGGCATTGGGCACATGCTCAGAACAATCCGTTGAGGGCCATGTGCTCAGTCTGGTGGTAAGACAAGCGCCTCAGCAAATAGTTACGATATTATGCTGTAAGTGCTATTAGAACCCAGTGGAGGGAGTGACAAATTCTGTCTCTTTCTCCTGGGGTGACTTCTCATTTTCCTCTTACTGGGACTTCGTCTCTTACCTGACAGCTCCAGCTAACCTCATTTCTCCAGTCTCTTCTTTCTCTCTTGGTTGGCCTTTTAGTGTCCCTAAAGTCTCCTTTCTTTGAGCAATCTGCCCCTGGGATGCATACTCCCCATAACTTACAGGCTTTCTTTCTTCATTCATTCAAATGCCTCTGACTGCTGCTTCCTCTTAAGAAATCTTCAGAAAGAGAATTAAGTAGGCCCTTAGGCGAAATTGGGCTTGCAGGGATTTTTTTAAAAAAAGATTTCATTTATTTATTTTTAGAGAGAGAGAAAGAGAGGGAGAGAAGCATCGATATGAAACATGTATCAGTTGCCTCTTGCACACCCCCTACTGGGGACCTGGCCTGCAACCCAGACATGCACCCTCACTGGGAACCGAACCGGTGACGCTTTGGTTTGAGGGATGATAGCCAACCTACTGAGCCACATCAGCCAGGGTGGGCTTGCAGTTTTGTTTGTTAAGCACTGTATTTTCAAAAGTTGGAACTGGGGTGCCTGTGGCATACCTCTTTGCTTTCCCCCAGGTCTCTCACTCCCTACTGCCTCAGGTTAGGCCCATTCCGCTCAGGAATTTCCCCTGCCTGGTCTGAGCTGGCAAGGCAAACTAGGTTCCCCTCCACTAAACCAGAACTTCATTCTCTTCTCTCCCTTCCTTAACCCTCTACCATAGGAATTTCATTTCTTCTATCTTCCAACCTTCACACATGTTGCTATTTGGTTAATGTATGTCCATTTGCTTCATTCATTTATTCAGGCAATGAATTGGTCAGTGAAGGACTCTTTCCTGAGCACCTGTATTGTGTCAGGTCCCCTGTGGGATGCTGGGCATACAGAAAAGAATGACAGCCCTGACCAGTGTAGCTCAGTGGGTTGGGCATCGTCCTGCAGAGCAAAAGGTCACTGGTTTAATTCCCAGTCAGGGCACATGCCTGGGAGGTAGGTTTGGTCTCTGGTTGGGGCACATATAAGAGACAATGGATCGATGTTTCTCTCACACATGGATGTTTCTCTTCCTCTCTTTTTCCTTTCTGTCTCCTCTCTCTGAAATAACTAAATAAATAAAAATATTTTTTTTTTAAAAGAGAGCCCTGGCTGGTGTGGCTCAGTGGATGGTGTGGTGAGCACTGGCCTGTGAACCAAAAAGTCACCAGTTCGATTCCTGGTCAGGGCACACACCTTGGTTACAGGCCAGGCCCCCAGTTTTGGGGGCAGTTGATGTATCTCTCTCATATCCATGTTTCTGTCCCTGTCTTTCTCCCCTTCTTACCCTCTCTGTAAAAAATAAATAAATAAAATCTATTTTAAAAAAGAAAAGAATGACAAGTGATTTTTGCGTGGACAGTACTCATGGTCTGGTGTAAATGTGTCCTTCGCCTATTGGGATTGTAAACTCCTTTTAAGGAAGAATTGAAGGCAAAAGATGGAGTTGGTTAAAACACTTTATGTAGGGTCTTTCATAGAAAACAACTTATTCAGAGCTCTTTGATGAAAGCCTGGCCAAAGTAAAGGCTATTCAAGGGCCATTCTATTAATACTTCATCATGCCATGTCCCACCGATGTTTAGCTTTGCAGGACCAGCACCTGACAAAATTCATATTCTGCACTAACTGGGGTGGCTCAGTTGGTTGGCCACTGTCCCACAAAGCCAAAGGTCGCTGGTTTGATTTCTGGTCAGGGCACATGCCTGGGTTGTGGGTTTGGACCCAGATTGGGGTGTGTGAGTGAGGCAACCAATCGATTATCTCTTGCACATCGATGTTTCTCTCCCTCTCTTTCTCCTTCCCTTCCTCTCTTTAAAAATAAATAAATAACATCTTTTAAAAAATCATATTCCATTTGGGAACAAACTGGTCATCTTGAAGAAAATGGATGATTATCCTAAGATTTCTCATTAATGAGGATCATCCCCCTTCCTCTCATTTAGCCCTTGCCTTCATCTAAACAAGTTTATGTTGTATTCATACATTTTCCCTCACAAACACACTGAAGTAAGGAAAAAAAGAAAGTATGTTTTATTGACTTTATTGTCTCTTTCACAGCCTGCTCTGGGCCAAGAATGTTAAACACTTCATATATTATCGCATTTAATCCTTACTTGGTGTCTCTGACATTTGGTACTACACACAATTTCACATTCAAGGCAGAAGCCAAGATGAGACAGAAAAATTGATCCTCACTAGGGGCAGTCTTTCCTCAAAAGGGTGTCTACCCGAATCCTTACCAGCTCCATCTTGCTTTCAGACCCAAAGTCCCCAAACAGTGTTCTATGTACAGACCTCAGCCATCTATATCCCCTCTTCCTGAGAAAAAAAGTCCAGGGAGGACCCATTAAGTCTCATAGAAATGCTGCCTCTCTCTACCTCAGTTTCATCTTCTCAGCCCAAGCCTTCAAGTGGCCCATCACAGCCTCCTCCATTCCTCTCTGTCTTGACCCATCTGTGGCCAAATGCCTTTTCACTTAAATTGATCTGAGACAAGATGAGAATTTTCAAAAGGAACTTTTCTCAGAAGCTAAGGGGAACATAACAAATTTTTTAAAATTACAAAGCCCTAGAAATAAATGAGTTTACAGAAGACTCATTCCTTTGCCTTATAGAACTCAGATCTTTCTACTGATGCGCTTGGCTGGCACAGCTTACAGAGCACTCAATCCGCATTCCTGTTCTTGGCTCCAATCCTGTTTCAGTTGGACGTTCCACCACTGCTACTCAGACTCATTGCCTGGAAAGTTTCGTTTGGTGCCACAATTCGGGGTGGTGGGTAGGTGGGTGGGAGATGAGGTGAGAAACATTTCCAGATTGCCTCCTGGTCCTGAGAAACTTTGTACTTGTCCTGAGAGAACTGGCCCTGGAAAGGCCTTTTTTGCACTTCAGAAGGCCTCACAGGTGTTTCTGTAAATCCTCTTAGATGCTTCTATATGGCTCTGGTCTTGGAAAAGCCCAACTGCACCCCAGCCTGTTTCCCTGGGTCTACTTTGGTCATCCCAGAGTTTATCTCGGATGATACTTCTTGAGGTGGTGGTTCAGCTCAGCACAATACCCCTGTGACAGCTGCTGCTGATTGTCCATGAGCAATTTCCACAGTTGTTTTTTGTTTTTTGTTTTTTGGAACACATATGCTGGGTCCTTGATGATGAATTAAGCAATCCCAGAACTCCATATCCCTGGACCTCATATTAACAAGACAATGAATTTCTGTCATAGCTTAAGTCCCTTTTTGATGTGTTTCCTATTAACTGCAGCCTAAAGCAGCTCTGGGAACACCGCGATGCACAGATCCAATGGCCAAGTCGGCCTGTGCTACCGTGACCCTCTCCTCCCTCTGTTACTTACTGGTCCAGGGTTTCAAAATCTGTTCCAGGTTTATCCAATCAACTTCATTGTCTGGGGAATTTGAAACTGCTGATGGTAGACACAAACCATGGGCACCAGTCACTGGAGCTGACTCCCACAGGTGGCAGTGTTCTAACTGCAAGGTCAAGGAGCTAAGTAGACTGCTTATCAGTGAGTTACCATATTTTGCCAAGCATACGGTGCACTTTTGCCCAAATTTTTGAGGGAAAAATAAGGATGCACATTATACATGGGTAATACTAATTCCATATCTATAGAAATGTTTGTAATTCTTTTATTTATGCTTATGCGTTAAAAGTAACTCTACAAAGCAAAAACGATATCCATATGCGAAATAATACTCTGGAAAACACTAATGAGTTTTGTTTCTAATAAATTAAAAAAATTGAATTAAAAAATTAAAACAAAAGATTTTTTTTCCCTGAAAGTTTGGGCCAAAAACATGGGTGCACAGTATACACGGGATCGAATTATACAACACAAAATATGGTGAGTAGACTTAAACTACTGGTCTAGCCTCCAGCCTTTCCTGAGGGCAACTCTTCCTTCTGTTGCTTTCAAACAAAAGAGCTTAGATAATGACATCGAACCAATTAGACATTAGGACTACTTTTACCCTTTTGGGACACACAATCGTTTATCCTGAGCCTTGCATTGCTTTCATTTCCACATCAATGCAGATCCATTGGTAGTAGCTGCCTAGAGTACTCAGTTAAGAAGGACTTGGATGTAGAGTCAGTGCTGAAGTTAGGGTGCAGTTACCAATTAGCAATATCCACCAGAGGCACATGAGTGGTTAAGTGGCATTACGTATTTACAGACTCTGTCTAGGCTAACACCCGGGGCTGTTCTCTCTAGTAGCCTATGCGGTCTCTTTTTAAAGCCTGTTCATCTGCCTACCTCATCATCAAAATGAAACCATCATCAAAATGAAAAGGGAACTGACTGTATGGGGTAACATATTTGCCAATGATATACCACACAAGGGTTTAATCTCCAAAATATATAAAGAACTCATACGACTCCACACCAGGAAGATAAACAATCTAATTAAAAAATGGGCAAAGGACCTGAATAGACACTCCTCCAAAGAGGACATACAGATGGCCTACAGACATATGAAAACATGCTCAACATCACTAATCATCGGAGAAATGCAAATTAAAACCACAATGAGATGTCACCTCACACCTGTCAGAATGGCTGTCATCAAAAAATCAACAAACAGCAAGTGCTGGCAAGGTTGTGGAGAAAAGGGAACTCTCGTGCACTGTTGGTGGGAATGCAGACTGGTGCAGCCACTCTGGAAGGCAGTATGGAATTTCCTTAAAAAACTAAAAATGGATCTGCCTTATGATCCAGCGATTCCACCTCTGGGAATATATCCAAAGAAAACCAAAACACCAATTTGAAAGAATATACGCACCCCTATGTCCATTGCAGCTTTATTTACAATAGCCAACTCTTGAAAACAACCTAACTGCCCATCAGTAGATGAGTGGATCAAAAAGCTGTAGTATGTTTACCCAATGGAATACTATGCAGCAGAAAGACAGAAGGAATTCTTACCCTTTGCAACAACATGGATGGGCCTGGAGAGCATTATGCTAAGTGAAATAAGCCAGCCAGAGAAAGACAAATACCATATGATCTCACTTATGTGTGGAATGTAATGAACAAAATAAACTAATGAGAAAAATAGAATCAGAGGCATGGATACATGGAACAGACTGACAGCTGTCAGAGGGGAGACAGAGGGGGAAGTGGATGAAAGAAGGTGAACAATTAGTCAAAAAACATATGTATGACCCATGGGCATTGACAATGGTGTGGGGATTGACTGTGAGAATGAAGTGTGGGCTGGGGGGAGGGGGCAAAGGTGGAAACTTGGAACAACTGCAGTAGCATAAAAAATAAAATTTTTTTTTAAAAAAACACACAACTTTGTGACCTTGGAGAAATCACTTTACTCTCTGAGCTCCAGTTCCTTAAGTATAAAATAAAGAGTTGGATCAAATGATCAGAAGGTCATTTCTAGTTCTATGAAGGACATGCCCCTTCAATGGTCCATAGCTAGCTCTGTCTCTTACTGTTTCAGAAGTCACTCTCCCCGCCTCTATTACAGCACTCAGTGAGTTCCAGTGTCTTGTCTGTGGAATGCCTCCAGTTGTCAGTCTATTGGCAGAGGAGAGAGAATTGACAGGTCTTGAGCCCAATGAATTATCAGGCCTTTTCCAGTTCAGGTTATGAACTCCACCCACTTCCCCAGGGTTTCTCTGATGATTCATTTAGGTGCTCCTCTCCTATCCTTGGGAATGACCTTCCAGAATTTTGTTGCTTCAGTGTTGCAATAGGAAAATACTTCACATGCTGAGTTATAATAATAGACAGTAGTCATCAACAGTTAAAAGGGTTGCTGTCTCATGCCCTCCTCCTCTGCCCCCCAACATCCCCACCATGTGCCACCCATGCTTTCCTTCCTCTGCACCCCCATCATCCGCACCATGTGCCACCCGCATCAGGCCCTCACACTACCCATTCCTCTCTCTTTAAACACAGTCCTGCATTCCTGAGCAGTTCCATTCTGAGACCCCTCACTGCCTGCACCTCTTCCCCTTTCCCCAAAGGAGGCTCTGGCCTTCAGTGCCAACCCAGCCTTTCCCTTCTCCCCACCCTGCCACCCCGCTCTGGTCTCCTCGCCCCTCACAGGGCCTCACCCTCTGCAGCTGCTGCAGTCTGAATAAGCACAACAACAAAAAAAAAATCAGCACATGTATTAAAGGGAAATTCTTGTTGGACAACTGCGGATTTCCCTGGGCAGGACTTCAGTTTGAGTTTCTCAGGGTTCCTATGGAGCCTGACTTGCTGCCGGGACCCACCCTGCCCCCACCCCCAGATGTCTGGGCCTGTAGGCAACCAGAACCCTGCTGGTCCCAGAGGACCCGTCCCCCAAAACTTTCTCGTCCACCAGGAAGGGGCTCAAAGAGCAGAGAGGGCAGGGGAAAGTCAGCCAAACTGGGCAGGGAGCAGGCAGCT
This sequence comes from Pteronotus mesoamericanus, assembly GCF_021234165.1. Taxonomy (NCBI): domain Eukaryota; kingdom Metazoa; phylum Chordata; class Mammalia; order Chiroptera; family Mormoopidae; genus Pteronotus; species Pteronotus mesoamericanus. The sequence continues at coordinate 3,946,524 of NW_026555108.1, read as the reverse complement.
CGCCCTGTAGGGAAGTGTAACTCAGAACTAGGGGCCCCGAGGGCGGGGAGCCAAGCTCCCCCTCACTGAAGCAGAAACCGATCTCGCAAATAAACACATAAACAGATTACCAGTGAGTCAGGAAGGGCTGCTAAGGGGCTGGAGAGCTGAGCCGTCCCCAGCCCCACCCCTGGCACTTCCCGGCAAGCTTAGGCCCCAGCTTCGCCCAAGAGGGATTGGGTCTCCAAAGCCTAGGCCCCACCCAGCTCCTCAACTGCTGAGGGAAGCCCTGAGCTTGGCCAGGCCTGGGCCTCTCTTCCCTGTTGCCCCTTTCTCCCTGGCTTCTCCACCCAGAACCCCCCTCCAATTCTTTTTGCTTCTCAAGCCTGGGCTCTTGTCCATCTCCCTCGGGCACTTCTGACATCTCCTGCCAGTTTTTCACTTTCCCAACACCCTTCAAGCACATTTACCACCATGTGCCTCCTTCTCTGGGCCTCCTTCCCAAATACCCACCATGAACCTTGAAAATGGTCCTAGATAATAACTCTCACTTCACTGCCCTGCCCCCACTCTTACTCTTTCAAAAGCCCAGGTAGAACCTCCGATTTCAGCTGTTAGGGCTTCAGTCTATCCCAAGATGCTGAGAGCCCCGCTCAACCCCCACAAGCCTCCCTGAAGGATGTCTGTGTGCCATGGAGCAGAATCCAAGTGCCCAGGCTCTGGGCCTCAGAGAGATTTTCCCGGCCTATACCTTTCTGTCATTGCCCTTTTCTGCCACTTCCATCACAATCATTAGGGAATGGCACCAAACATTCAGATGCTAGGAGGGCCCCAGGGGATTCTGTGACAGGTCAGAATGCATGCTTCCAGATTTGGCCAGAGGGAGGGACGCTTGCCACTTGGTCTAGGGTGGACGTTCCATAGCTCTGTCTGTGCTTGTTACTGTATCCTCAAGGCCTAGCACTAGCACAGTGTCTGGCACATAGGAAGCACTCAATAAATATGTAGAAAAGTGCGAGTATAGCCCTGACTGGTGTAGCCTGGCAGGTTGAGCATTGTCCCACAAACCAAAAGGTGGCCAGTTCGATTCCTGGTCAGGGACATGCCTGGGTTGTAGGTTCGGTCCCTGGTTGGGATGTGTATGAGAAGCAACCAATCGAGGTTTCTCTCACATTGATGCTTCTCTCTCTCTCTTTCTCCCTCCCTTCCCCTTTCTAAATGTATGTGCATAAATATCTAAATAAGCAAAACTACAGCAACACACTTCTAAGGCCTGGGATGGTGCTTCCTCATATGACTAAAATCCCAAGACCTCTGCACTGTATTTCTTTTCTATGGCTGCCATAACACATTTACACCAACTTAGCAGCTTAAAATAATATCTATGTATTAGCTCACAGTTCTGTTGGTCAGATGGTCAGATGGTCAGATGGGCAGGCTCCACTGGGTTCTCTGCTCAGGATCTCGTAAGACCGAGATCAAGGCTTCAGCTGGATGGTTATCTGGGGGCTTGGAGTCAGAACCCATTTCCACAATGATTTGGGTTGTTGACAGAGTCGACTTCCTTGTGGAGGTGGGTCTAAGGGCCCATTTCCTTGCTGGCTGTGGGCTGGGGGCCCGCTCTCTCCTTTGAGAGAGATCACCTGCTTTTATTTTTTTTTTTTTGGTTCCATGTGCCCTGTCCATCTTCAAACTAGGGACAGTGTGTCAAATTTGACTTTCCCTTCTGCCTTCCTCTTCCGTCACCAGCAGGAGAAAATTCTCTGCTTTTTAGGGCTAATGTGATTCGTTTAGGCCCATTCACAGTTCTCTCTCTCTCTCTCACCCCCTCCCCCTCTGTGTCTCCGTCATGTGAGGACACGGTGAGAAGAAGGCAGCCGTCTACAAGCCAGGAAGAGAGCTCTCACCAGAAAACAATTCACCTGGCACCCTGATCTTGGACTTTCCAACCTCCAGAACTAGGGGAAAAATACATTTCTGTTGTTTAGCCACTTGATCTGTAGTATTTTGTTGTGACAGCCCAAGTAGAGTAAGACAGTGACCATGATATGTGACAGCATAATGCAAGATAGAAAGAAAGCTCCCAACCCCCTTGTGCAATCCTACTCTCTGTCTGGCCTTTCCAGCACTCACTGAGAGCCGGCCTGGGTGTCCTGTCAGTCCCAGTCTTGGGGAGTAGAAGATGGGGGAAACGGTCCATTTTTGAAGCTTAACTAGCTTGGTGCAGCTGCCTGTGAACTGGATAGGGCTTCTTGCACAGCTGAGGCCCTGGGGGTGAGGCCACCTTCCCAGGCAGGTCCAGGAAGGCTGCAGCGGGAATTAGCTGCAGCTGGAAATCTGCAGCAGAAAGCAGGGCAAGTGCAGAGTGCCCTCCATGTGCAATTGATTTGTGACTGTGAACAGCAGATTTGGGATGTGACAGCCGACTGCAGGGTCAAGCAGCCAGCAGAGCTGTGTTGGTTTGGAGGCAGTTCAAGCCTCTGAACTGAAAAATCATATTTTGAGGGAAAGACCATGAGCATCTGTTTCAACTCTGAGACCAGCTCCTCCCCACTGATGTTGCTGGTTTCTTTTGTCAGAATGTGTAGGCCCCAACTGTGGCCCCGGGAAGCAAAACTGCCAGTTGTTCAAAGGCACTGTGCCTTAGTTATCTATTGCTGTGTAACAAAGCACCGCGAACTTAGTGGTGTAAAACCACACAAATGTATTATCTCCTGGTCTCCATACATCGGAAGTCTGAGCACAGTTTAGCTGGGTCCTCCACTCAGGGCCTCACTAGAATGAAATCAAGGTGTCACGTGGCCAAGCTTCAGGTGTCTCCTGTCACCTGAAGCTTGGGTTTCTCTACCAAGCTAACTGGTTGATGGCTGAATTTAGTTCTTTGCAATTATAAAACTTACGTCCCCATTCGTTGGCTATTGGCCAGGGATTACTCTTAGTTCCTAGAGGCCACGCTCAGGTCCTGGGCACGTGGCCCTTTCCATGTGTTTGCAGCGGTTCTCCTCTTGCTTCCCCACCAATTTTTTACCTTTCATTTTGAAATAATTTTAAAATCACAGGAAGTTGTAAAAAATAGTACAGAGAGGTCCCATTAATCCTTTATCCAGTGTTCCCTAATGGCTACACCTTATATAATTATAGTGCATTACCCAATCCAGCCAATTGACATTGGTACTGTGTGCATATAGTGCCATGTCATTTTATCACATGTGTAAATTAAATTTTTTTTTAAAAGAGAGGGGACGGGAGGGGGAAAGAGCAGGAGAGAAACATTGATCACTTGTCTCTCATATGCGCCCCAACTGGGGACCAAATCTGAAACCCAGGCATGTGCCCTGACTGGGAACCAAACCAGAACCTTTTCGTTTTGTGGGATGATGCCCAACCAGCTGAGCCACATGAACCATGGCCACATGTATAGATTTATGTAACCACCACTGCAGTCAAGGTTTAGAATGATTTCATCACTTCAAAAGTCACCCTTACCTCTTTCTCATCCACTGTTTCTAACCCCTGGCAACTAATAATCTCCTCCCCAACTCTATAATTTTGTCATTTTGAGAACGTTTTATAACATACAATATGTGACCTTTTGAAACTGACTTTTTTCACTCAGAATAATGCCCTTGAGGTCCATCCAAGCTTTCACATGTATCAATAGTTTGTTTCTTTTTTATTGCTTAGTAGTATTCCATGGTATGGACGTACCAGATTTGTTTAAGCATTCACCTTGTGAGTGACATTTTGGTTGTTTTCAGTTCTGCCTGTTATGTATAAAGCTGTTACAAACAATTGTGTGCAGATTTTTGTGTCAACATAGGTTTCCATTTTTCTGGGATAAATGTATGAGTGCAGTTGCTGAGTTATAAGGTTAAGTGTACGAGTATATATAGTTTTTAAAGACACTGTCACGCTCTTTTCCAGAGTGGCTGTAGCATCTGACATGCCCACCACCAATGTACTCCAGTGTCTTATATTCTCACTAGAATTTGGTGTTGTCCCTATTTTTTTTTGGCCTTTTGGATTGGTGGCTTCAATTGGCAATTCCTTAATGGCTAATGATGTTGAACATATTTTCAAGTACTTACTATCTGCATATTCTCTTCAGTGAAATGTTTCTTTATACCTTTTACTCTCTTTCTAGTTGGATTGTTTGTTTTTTTACTGTTGAGTTTTGAGAGTTCTTTATGCACTCTAGATACCTTTCTGATATCCAATATGTGGTTGCAAACATTTTCTCCCAATCTGTAGCTTATCTCTCCTTCATTTTTTTTCAAGTCTGTAAAAAATTTTTATTTAATTGTTGACACTGTTACAGATGTACCCCATTTCCCCCTTTCTTTCCTTCTTCTTAACAAGGTATGTCACTGAGAAAAGGTTTTTAATTTTGAGGAAGTTAAATTAATTATTTTTTCTTTCATGGATCATGGTTTCCATATCAAATTTAAGAACTCTTCACCAATTCCTAGGCCCCAAAGAGTCTCTCCTATGTTTTCTCTAAAAGTTTTATAGTTTTCCATTTATATGATCTGCTTTGAGTTTGTTTTTATGTGAGGTGCAAAGTGTAGGTCACCTAACTTTCTTTCTCTCTTTCTCTTTCTTTCTTTCTTTCTTTCTTTCTTTCTTTCTTTCTTTCTTTCTTTCTTTCTTTCTTTCTTTCTTTCTTTCTTTCTTTCTTTCTTTCTTTCTTTCTTTCTTTCTTTCTTTCTTTCTTTCTGCTTATGGGTATCCAGATGCAATAGCATTATTTGTTGAAAACAATTCTTGTCTCTTTTAAGAACTCACCTGATTAAGTCAGGCCCACCCAGGATAGTCTCCCTTTTGATTAAGTCAAAGGCAAATGATTATGGACCTTAATTACACCTGAAGCACCCATTACTCCATATAGCAGCATAATCATAGGGGTGACAGCCCATCATATTTAACCGGCCCACCCACACTCGAGGGGAGAGGATTATATAAGGGTGTGTGGATTATTGGGTGAGAGAGTAATCCTAGAATTCTATCACATGCTGGAAACATCCATTCACACTTAACTTTTCCTTCCAGGGGTTTGAGAAAGACCTCCTAGCCCTAGGGTCTTATCCAAGTGAGGATTGGCTGTTTTGGAAACTTCTATAGGGAGCTGAGAGTAGGTATGGGTACACGTCTATATGCCAAACCCGAAGCAAAATATGATTTAGCTATTCCTTCCTAGAGCTGGGGGTGGATGGTCTCATTCTGGACTAAAGAGCTCTGGTGGTAAGGTGAAGCATGAGGTGGCGGAGAAGCACCATTTCATGAGCTGTTTCTTTGAAAATAGAGCTTGGATTAACCAAGTCAGAACAGAGGCTTCCCCTAGGCCCAATTAACTTAAGAAAGGCCTTGCAATCTATATTCTAAGTTTCACCAGACTTAGCATTCTGTCACTGACATTCAGCTAATAAGCAGTTTTGGGGGCCCAAAGGTAGAACTTCTTTTAGCAGTGACTCCTTTTAGCCATGGGACTCCTTTTGTCCCTCTGCACCTCCCACATCTCTTCTCTCTCAAAGAATCAGGTTTGCACAAGAGAATGCTCAAGGAGAGCTTTGTGGGAAAAGACCCCAAAAGAGCCCCATTACCTCTCTGAAACCGCAGACTAGCCATGCCCTTAGAGAACCTGGCTTGACTCTGACTTTTGAATGGAAGGTGACACAGTGAAACCACATCACAATAGTATGCTTTCAAGCCGGAGCCTACCAGGAAATTGTAAGGAGTAAATGGCCGAGGAGATTGAGAAAATTTCAGAGAAAAAGTGAACTGAGAGGTATAAGGGGAAGGCTATTAGAAGAGAGCCACCCAAAATGAATGGAATCCCAAACCTGTTTGTGAATCAGTCCTTCATGAAGCCAAAGAAAAACCTGAAGCAAGAAGTGTGGGGAGAAGCACTGAATTCTCACATGGTCACAAACATTCTCTCACTCTCCTTTCCATGCTGTTCCGGCCTTGCCAATGTGAATGGCACATCTGGAGCTGAGAAGCGTGGCAGCCCTGATTCCAACGTCTGCTCTGGAAGTGCCACTCTAAGGCAAGCAAACTCTTCTACACGCTTAACCTCTTCTCTGACCAGAATCAGCGTTCAGACTTCTCTGAGTGCATCATGTACCTTCTGCGTTCAGACTTCTCTGAGTGCATCGTGTACCTTCTGCGCTAACTTGGAAAATTAGGCTCTTCAAGGGCACACTGTTTCCTCTACAGCCCAGTTCCCCTTCCCGCATCCCGCCAGTACATTGCCTCAAAGCAGGCTGAGCATCACCTGAATCCCAGCAGCTGCTTCCAGACCACTATTCATTACGAGGTGAAACCCCTTCCTCTTACAACACTCTTTCCATTTGATATTATCACCCTCTATCTCCCCCCTTACCCCCAATCACTGTCATCCACTCTCCCATATTCTTAGGGGACTTTTTTTTTTTAAGAGAGAGGGGAAGGGAGGGAGAAAGAGGGGGAGAGAAACACTGATGCGAGAGAGAAACATCGATCATTTGCCTCTCATAAGCACCCTGTCCGGGGACCAGACCCAGAACCCAGGCTTGTGCCCTGACTGGGAATAGGACCAGTGACCTTTTGCTTTGTGGGATGATGCCCAACCCACTGAGACGCACTGCTCAGGGCCATACTTTTAGGGGATTTTGATCCCCTCTGGTTTATATATTCCTTCTGCATTTCAACTCCTGTTGTCACACTGCCTGATTTCAACATCCATGTGGATAATTCCAGCTATTTCTGTAGCCCAGTGGTTCTCAACCTGGAATCACTTTGAGACAGGCCAGTAAGCCAGGACAAGCGGAGTAGGGAAACGGAGGCAGATAGTTAAACAAGCAATCTGCAGCCATCTAGTAAATCCTATCTTCCCTAAACCAAGGACACTTAAGAGTAAATGGTTTGCACTTCTCCCCAACCAGAGGGGAAATAGCCTCAATGGTCCTACTCAGGGAGACAGCAGAAATCCAATTAGGGCCACTTGCCAACCACACCCAAGGACAGATGAAGTTAAGGGAATAAATTTCATTTTGGTACATTAGCATAAAAATGATAAATATTCCATTGAGATCCTCTCCTAGGACTTCCCCTGAACTCCCAGCCTTTAAGACCCCTCAAAATGAAGGTCCCATCATGTGCTCTCCCTCCCAGGAGCATGCCAGTTCCTTTCCTTCCCCCCTCGTCTTCCCCCACAGGTACACATCTCCTCCTAAACTCTAAGTGTCCTCAGGAGACTTGCAACCAGGGGAGCAATGGGCAGCAGCAGCTCATCTCAGGCTGACCCCCAGAACCTGTCCTCGAGGCCCCCTTTCTCTGGCGTGTGAGCCAAAGCCACCCAACCTAGGCTTACTTCCCTACCTAGTATCCTAGGCCCTTCCCTGTGTCACTGTCCCCAGCTTTAATAAATGTCCTCTAAAAATCACCTGGACTCGCACCGTCAAATCTTCCCTGCATGAAGTCAAGAACGCACACACTACCAGCCGGCCTGAGGCAGACCCACTCAGGGCCAGGCACCCTGTCGGGTAACAATTTGGAAAACTTTAAAAATCCTGATGCCTGGGACCAACTCAAACTAATTGAATCTGAATGTCTGGGGATGTGGCTTCTGCACAGACATTTTTAAAATCTTACAGGTGATTCTAGTGTACCAGTATTGCAATGACGGTTTTTTCTATTTCCATCGCAAGCCAGGATTGAGGACTACTGCTCTGGCCTCAAAGGTTCTTACACCCTTCATTGGAATGACTTTCCCTTCTGCTACACTTAAGAATACCAACGTCATGGTCCTGTTCTGACCTTGACATCACCTAGAACCTTGCTACCTCTGAATTCTGTAATTCCAAGAGTCCCACTACAATCTTGCACTTCCCTACTCTGGTAACTTTTCTGCCTAATTACCACTTCTGACCTTGACCCCACAATCTTCTAGTTCATTAGCAGTCCCCCATCCTCACTTCTTTCCCTGCACATCCTGGCTCCTGTGGTGGATCATTCTCACCAGTATAATTTCATGATGCAAGCCCTATTGCTTATCTGTTGCATTTACCTTACAAATCCCATACCTGAAATCAATTGGCAAATCTGCCTCTTCTGTTCTGCTGGAACTTCTGGAGAAAATTGAATGTCAGTCAGATAGGTACCGCTAGAAGTGTATGATTTCTAATCGTATTTGTTTTCTGAACACTGTTGAGCCCTTCATTTCTACTCAACACTCTCTCCCATTTTCCTTAACTACTATTATAAAACTTTGCCTGCCTCCCCCTTTTTTCCCCCTCACTCGAGGACATTTCTTTTTCATTGCTTTTTAGAGAGAGAGGAAGGAAGAGGGAGAAACATTGATGTGAGAGAGAAGCATCGATCAGTTGCCTCCTATATGTGCCCAGACTGGGGTTCAAACCCACAACCTAGGTATGTACTCTGACTGGGAATCGAACCTACAGCCTTTTGGTTATGAGATGATGCTCCAACCAACTGAGCCACACCGGCCAGGGCTGCCCCTTTTTGAATATAGGCCATGGTGTGAGCTCCTCTTTTACAACTATAGGCCTATTTCCACCTCCTAGTGTCCTTTCTTCTTTCCTTTTGCTCTGAGAGGAGTGCTCTGTTTCCTGCACAGGGCTAATTATGTTCTGGATCCTATCATCATGACTCCTTCTTTACTGAATCTTCAACCTCTGCTGGTTTCTTCCCCTGAGACTCTGCATGAGCGTGTGCACACAGCTCACCTTCTAAACCTCTCTCTTGCTCTTGTCTTTTCCATCAGTTACCATCTTCATTTGTTCTTTCATCAGCCAAGCGTCTCGTAAGAGCAGCCCAGTTCAGTGTCTCCATTCCTCACCTCTCACTTACTCCTCAGTCCACAGCCACCAGGCTCCTACTGCTCGACTAACTGCATGGGCAATGGTCAGGGAAGAATCCATAGAGACATTTGCTGACCTTCCTTTTATTTGAACTCTTCTCCGCACTGTGTGTGCTAACCATGTCTGCCATTCGAAAACCGACCTTTAGCTCTCGTGATTTCCCCATACCATGGCTCCCTTACTACCTCTCGGACTGGCTGCTTCTTCCCAGTCTTCATTGCTGCACCACAAGGAGTCATTTCTATGTATTTTAAAAGTTGGCAGATTTCAAGGTTCTGTCATTAGTCCTCATTGTTTCTCCCTAGATAGCCTCATCCTAAGGAGGCTATCTAGCCATCGCCGCCGCCGCCGCCGCCGCCTCCTCCTCCTCCTCCTCCTCGTCCAATTTTACGTGTTCCAAACCAAGCTCATTATCCTCCTAAATCCTTTCATCAAACTGTGAAACCAGAGCCAGGTGTTTTTCATCTTTATTGGTGACACCATTATTCACTCAAGTCTCTCACAACAGAAACCTGGGTGTAGTTATGTGGTGTGTCCTCTCTCTCCCTCAACCCCCACATCTGATTAATCATCGAGTCCCAGCAATTCTACTTCCTAAATAGTTCCCCAGTGTGTCTGCCTTACTGCAGTGCTACTGCCTTCATTCAGGTTTTTATCTCTCAACACAACTGGTGATGCAATCTCCTAACTTGTCTCCCTGTCTGCACTCTTGCTCCTCAATGATTGCTTTGCCGAGCAGCCAGAGTGATGGAAAGCCTTGTGAATAGTACCCGGGACATAGTAGGTACTTAGTCAAGTGTTGTTGAATGAATGGATGTCCAAATGCTCTCTGGGGTGACATACAAAGCCGGTTCCTATTTTCCAGCCTCGTTTCCTCTCTTGCAATTTAGGTTCTAGCTAGTGAGTGCAAGAGCAGATCTCGTAACAGGTCTTCTGATTCCAAGTTTGAGTGCTCTTTCAACAAGAGCCCAGCTTCTTCCCTTCCCGCCTGCTTTTATGAAAGTCTTAGAAACCTTCTGATTGGGGGCATTTGGATGCTGTCCCAACTGGAGGAAAGAGGAGGGACAACAGGACCTCCCCTTGTCACTCCCCATGAGGGGATGCTATGATGTTAGACCCACAGGAGGAGGACGGAGGTAGATTTTGTAAAAGTCTGAGGCATGGAAGAATTCAGACCATAGTTACCGCATTTGTTAATACATTTATTTTTTTCTTAACAGACATTTACTTTGTGCCAGGCTCTGTGCCAGGCCTTGAGGGTATGATGGTGGGCTCCACTGCCTTCACCGGTATCGATGGACAGTGACTGGAGATTTTGACAAAGTGGGAAGGGAAGTAGAAAGGGACAAGCCTGTGGAGCATGGCCTTAGTTGTGGTGGGGAGACAGCATCTCTCGTGTCCAGAGAGAATGGCCAAAAAGCTGTTCCAGGACATGTCCTGGCCCACTGAAGTACCAGGGCATAGGATGTCACGAGATGGCAGGCAGGGAGGGAAGTCTGGGTCTGGAGCAAAACCTTATTTCTTTAGCCCCTCGCTCCTTGCTCTAGCCGCCCCTTAGAACAACAGTTACCCCCATCTCGCTAGATACCTTAGGTGTGGCCAAGTCAAACTTCCTAGCAGTGCCCAGGATGGGTGGCAACATAAACTTCTCTGGGGGGATGTTATTGTATGGAGTGGCACGTGTTCACAACGAGTTGCCCTGGATTTTCCTCAGTTTGAGTTTCCCTTCATGAGCCTCTAGCTCTTCCCTGATGACCCACGTCAGGTGCGCTCCCCCAACCCCCCGCAAAGAGGGCCTTTCAACCAGAGTCCTAGCACTTCTCAGACACTATTTGGAAAACCGCGTTATATACCAGACTATTGCTTTCCTCATTGTTGGTGGGGAATGGTGGCTCCTCCCTCCTGGAGTCTGTATGTATAAGGACTAGGGCAGATGGCAGGGATCGGGGCTGCAAAGCTTAGCTGGTGGTGGAATGTCTGGACTGTGACCCTGAGCCAGACCCCTAGGCTGGCCTGCTCTGTGCCCCTCCCCTCGCCACCCCCCTTCCTGGGCAGGGCTGTACCACACCAAGAAGACACTGCCCCAGGGCCTCGTAACTTGAGTGAGACAGTCCAATTATCTTCAATTTATGGAGCTCAATTGGAGTGAGTTCAGAAAAGAGCAACCTGAACAATTAAGGGACCGGAGGGCTCAGCTTCTGGGGCAAAGATAAAAGGCCGCAGTAGTGGTTTCAGGGGGAGTGGTGGCTAAGGAGGGGGGGCGCCACTGGAATGTCTGCCAGCAAGCGGGTGTGGAAGGGGGCAAACACCTGGGAGGGAGGGGGCAGGATGAGCTGGAACAAGGCAAGAGAGGTGAGCCCCCAGGAAGGGCAGACAAGACGCTCGGAACTCAGACCCAGCCCTTGGGAGTCAAGCCATGTTGAGCAAGTAATAAATTCTGGCTGTGTAAGTCCAGGCCCTGGCTTGAGGGAATCCCTGGAAGCCCCAGACAACAGAGCGATGTTGGGGAGGTGGTGATTTTGACATAAAGAAGCCTAGACCTGGGGCCTATTGCAAGCTTAGGCCCTGTAAAAAATTCATGTGATGGAAAAAAATGGTGGTTTGCTGAGCTGGCTGAGCTCCAGAGTGTCCTGGGACATCTGTTATGGCCCTACTAAGATCCCACAGGATAGGATGCCCCTAACCAAACTCAATTCTTAATTCAGATTTTGTATTCAATACTCAATTCAGATTTTTTATTCAATACCAGGACGCGGCCTAGTACTGGTTGGCAGGGGCGCTATTGGTCCAGGCTCAACTTCTGGTAGCTGTGTGACCTTGGGCAAGTCCTTTCTTTTCTCTGAGTCTGTTTCTTCCTCTGTCAAACAAGGAGAACCTTTTAAAGCAGCGGAATCCTTGCCCTTTTAATGAAGTCTTACATAGAACCCTACTATATAGAACAGATGAAAGTATTGCTTTGTTAATAGGAATGTCTTTATTAAGTTCAAATTTATGTCACTTACTGTCAAGTGAATCAATCAGAATTATGAGGCAATTTTGATCAAATCAATGGTTTGAAGTGGAGGGTTACAGCTCTTCATTCCTGTCTGAAGTCTGCCCACACATCTGATGTTTGCAGAACTCCTGAAGCTCCTCCATACAGCCCAAGGGCGCCCACAGAATTCTGGGTGAAAATCATCACCTCAGTTATCTCCCCAGATTCCTTCCAACTCAGACTTTTTTCAGAAAGTAGACTCTGTGTCCCTAGCAAATAGGCACTCTCTGTCTTCTACTTTGCGACCTAGGCACCTTGGGACCTTTGTACCTGGTCTGTGGCTTTGCAGATTTTTGCTTTCTTTTTAAAGAATTTACTTATTTATTTTTAGAGAGGGGGAAGGGAGGGAGAAAGAGGAGAAGAAACATTGATGTGAGAGAGAAACATCGATCAGTTGCCTCTCATAAGTGCCCCGACTGGGAACTGAACCCGCAACCTAGGCATGTGCCCTGACTAGTTGAACCAGTGACCTTTCACTTTGCGGGACAATGCCCAACTGAGCCACACTGGTCAGGGCACTTTGCAGAGGTTTTTTTTTTGTTTGTTTGTTTTAAAGGTTTATAAAGTCTGCTGGAATGAATTTGGGACCTTTGGTCAGGTAAAGGAGGCAGACACGGGTTGGAAGTTTCCCTATCCAGACATAAGAACTTTGCCCACTTTGGAACTCCCTTTGAGATGACTGGAAGAAGCACTTTCAGAGAAGGAGAATTTAAATCCTGGTCTGTGGGTGTATCACTCTTTTTTTTTTTTAAGCCAGTATCTCTTTAAAATTTTTTTTATTCATTGATTGGAGAGAGAGAAAGAGACAGAGAGAGAAACATTCATTTTTTGTTCCACTTATTCATGTACTCATTGGTTGCTTCTTGTATGCACACTGATCAGAGATCGAACCCATAATCTTGGTGTAATAGGATGACGCTCTAACTAATTGACCTACCTGGCCAGGGCTAGGTATATCAATCTTGCCAAATGCCTTTCAACTTCAGCCGCCATTCCCAGGAGGCTCCACTTCCTGGTGCCCAGGAGGCAGTCCAAACCAGGATTTTTTAGAGGTCAAATAAAGCCAAGATGACCAGAGCAGAGGAGATGGCCTGGGCAAGGAGGACCAGAGTGACACTCCTTTAAGTACATATGGATGTGGAACGATGACTGTGGGAATGACTTGGCAACGCAGCTTACTAAGCAAGGGTTTGGATGCTACAGGTACATACGAGGTTGTCTCCAATGCAGCCATCCTTGACTGGCAGGTGATTTCACATTGTCTCTTGAGAGACTTTGGAATCAGTTTTGTTAGTTCGTCCATTGCAGTTTTCCTTTTGTATCTACTGCAGAATTTTTTTAAATGAGAGTTTCAACATTAGCTTCACGGTGCAAAACTTAAAAAGAATAAAAAGATGTATCTTGAAGAAAAGTATGTCTCACCCTGACTGGTGCAGCTCAGTGGGTTTGGTCGTCCCACAGTCACAGGTTTGATTCCCGATCAGGGCACATGCCTGGGTTGCAGGCCAGGTCCCTGGTTGGGGGTCTCTTACAAGAAGGAACCAATCAACCTTTCTCTCACACATCGATGTTTCTTTCCTTCTCTTCTCTCTCTAAAAATAAATAAACAAAATCTTAAAAAAAAGGAAAAAGATAAAAGTATGTCTCCTTTCTTCTCAGTCACACAATTCCTTCCCCCAGAGACAACCATGGTCACCAATTTCCTGACATAACCTTGCATAGATACTTTATGCCTGTACTGTATTCAAATATCCTTTTAGATATATTCTATTCAAATACAAGCAAATATATGTATTTCTATTTCCCATTTCCCCTCCTACAGAAGTGGAAGTACTCTGTACAAACTGCTCCTGTTCTTTTTAATGGCTGCACGGTATTCCATTATATTTATACATCAAATTTTATTTAACTACTCTTTTATTGGTGACATTCAGGTTCCTTCTAATCATCTCTATTATTCACAATGCTGCAAAAACTATTCTTGAACCTACATAATTTGGCATGTGTGTGGGTATATCTTACAACCCTTGAACCAGATTTTAAACCCAACTGTGAGGCTGTAGGAGGGAATGCTCTGGAACATCGTGGCTTAATTTTGCCTCCCTTTACTAGTTTGCTTTTTTCCTTGATCTTCAAGCTGGTGCTCTAAGTGCCATTCTGAGACATTAGAAGAAGTGGGGCAAAGTCCTGATAGAGGTTTAACCCAAACTGGCTAACAATATCACCACTGGCTAACAATTTCTACTCGGTCACATTTTTTGCCCCTTGAACCATTTAGGCAACAGCCGGGTGACAGACTGGTTTGAGAAACCAGGTAGACGATGGAAACCTATGAAGCAAGATGCATGTAATAAGATAAAAGGCACCTGACACCTACCTTCAGTGTCAGGGACCAAGTGGGGAGTCGTGGGGCTGGAGCTGACCATGAGAGAGCACACTTCATCTAGAGAGGGCAGATTCGGTTCTAGCTGGTCATGGGGGCCCAGCACTGTCAGGTCTTCTAGATAGTTAAGAAGCTAGAAATATGGATTATATGTGAACACTCCTCAATTTATATAATAACAACAGCAAATACCCATACGGCACTTACTATGTGTCAGGCGCCATTCTAAGTGGTTTAGATATCATAACTTAATATTCATTGTAGCTCTATGAGGTAGAGTACTATTGTTCATCTCCATTTTACAGGTGAGCAAAGTGAGGCAGAGAGAGTTTAAGTAACATTCCCAGAATCACACAAAACAAGCAGCAGAGGCAGGATACAAATCCAGGCCATGCTCTTAATAACTATATTCTTATTGAACTTTTATTAAATTTAAATGTCTTGGCCCTGGTGGGGTTGCTCGGTTGGTTAGAGCATCATCCTGATACATCAAGGTTTAGGTTTGATCCCTGGTTAGGGTACATACAAGAAGCAACCAGTGGATGCAGAAATAAGTGGAACAGCAAGTCAATCTTTTTCTCTCTTTCTCTCAAATCAATACATTAAAAAAAAAAAACCTAAGTGTCTTATTGAGGAAATGTAAGTCTAATTTAAGCACTACACTGACTGACACTGCCAAGCCAAACATCATGCCTCCAAAGGCCTGTCGTTGGAGACCTCAGCTCTGGGAGGTGTCTGGCTTGAGGCTGGCTGTTGCTCTGCTGGGCCTACAAACCTCATGAGTCCCCCTGCTCTCATTCGGACCCAGGTCAGGGGGCAGCACGGCCCAGGAGCCAGGCGAAAGCCCTTTCTGCTGCCTCAGCCACACTGCCTGTGTTGACATCTGCTCTTGAGCACAGGGTGAGGGTGCAGTGCTGGAGCCAGTTGGCCTCGCTTTGAGTCCTCAACAGGTCATGAAACTGTGGGAGAAAAGATACTGGCCTGGGTCTTGGAGCTGGAATTTTTGGCTTCTTTTCCTGGCCTTTTGTTCTGAGTTCTTTTTAAAAATGTTTTTCTTTTTGGGGGGGGAGAGAGGAGGAGGGTGGGTCTTTTGGCCTCACTGAGCCTCAGTTTCTTCATCGGTCAACCCAAACTCATTTATCCATACCTCACAGGGTTACTGTGAGGAGCAGGAAGACACTGTGTCCCACATGTGGTACATGTGGAAGAGGACAGTCTTAGTAATAGAGGTTGTCTGGGGGACAGGGAGCTGTCATTTCCCAGGAGAAATTTCCCAAAGATGGAGCCAGGGAAGGTGAGCTGTCTCATCTTAGCCCACCTTTCTTATGGTTATGTTTTTGATCCCAAGCTCTTTCGTCCACCAGGCTTTTTCTATGCCGGTGAATGAGCCGTATCTAACTCTGGGCACAGATTCCTGGAGTCCAAGGGCACAGGGCAGCCCGAAATTAACCATCAGTGCTTTGTTTGCCAATAAATCTGCCTTTACCAATTTTCCTGTTCAGTTGTGTGCTTTTCCATGTGCACTGACATATTTGTGTGCTGGGTTCAACAAGGCTAAATTCAATACAACCGTCTGCAACCTTTCCTCTCGAAGAGCCTTAGACCTGCAGACTTAGCATCTGTGAATATTAGGCTCCTCGAGAAAAACAAAACAAAACAAAACAAAAAAACCCCCCACACTGCTGAAACCAGACTCAGCATTATGGAGAAACCTGGCCATGCATGTCATCAACTACTTAGTGCAAAAGTGGTGTTGAGAAAAAGCCTCCTGCAGCAGCAGGAGGGTCAGAGGCGAGTGGGCAACACAGATGGGAAGGGAACAGAGAGATCGCAGGAGAGCAGAACAGAACCAGATGGGGGGGGTATCGGAGACAAAGGGAGGGGGCAAAGGACTAAATGTGACTGTACTCCTGGGTTCTAGGCAAGGCAGACTATGTGTTCTCTTCATCTCTGCAGTGTTGTGACGGTGCCATCATGAGTTAGGGCTGTCCCAGCAGATGCCTCTGCGAGCCCCTCACTATGTTCAGTTCCCGTTCTAGGGCCTCTTTTACTTAGGGCAATCTACGAGGGGGTAGAGGTGAGGCCAAAATGGGGAGGTCAGAGTGTGGATGGTCCTGAAAGCCAGCTTTCGATATTTCCAAGCAATTGGAGCCATTACTGGGGTAGGATGAGAGGCCCGTGCTCCACGAGGTTCCCGGCACTGGTACTGCCAGCCGAAGTCTGGGGCTGGAGGCTGGAGGCGAGGAAACCAGTTGGGGCGTAATGAGGCTTTGGGAAGACAATAGCAGCGGGGCTGGAGGGATCCCTTTAGGATATAGAATATGCACAGAGAGAGAGATAGGATATCTGGGTCATAGCGTAGGGGAGTGGAAGGGACCAAAGAAGTTCCAGATGACTTGCTTCTTGCTCTAGAGGCCAAGGAGAAAGGCAGGGCTATTAACGTAAACGGTGAGTTGGCCCTTAATGGCTCCGGCGCCTTTTCATCAGAAGGCTGTCCCTACACCCCTGACCTCCCTTTAGTTCGGGCCTGGCTTGACCCGCCGGCGGGTTGCCCAGGGTGGCGGTTGCGGAAGCTCTGCATCGTCCTTGGAATCCGGGAAGGGCCGAGGGCTGGATGGGGTGAAAAGAGAGGGAGCCACGCGGCCCCAGCCGCTCCAGCATCCCGCCCGGTCCCTGCGCCTCTGGCCCCACTTTGGCCTGCAGGGTCGGAAAGCCAAGGACCGCCAGAGAGGGAAACAGGCAAAGGAGGTCTGGGATGCGGGAGGGGGACGGAACGGGTCTGGACGCAGGGCAGTGAGGAAGTGGGAGAAAGAGGAGGACAAGAAATAGCCCGCTCGGCCGGCTGCGCCGGACCTCCGCGCCAGGCCCGGTTCGGCAGCCGCGCCTCCGCCTGCCTGGCGCCTCCAGCCCGGGTAAGAGGAGCCACAGCGCCACCCAGCGTCCGGTGGCAGGGAACGGCAGTCAGGGGTCTTGTGTGGCCCCAGAAGAGTGGGGGAGCTAATGGCACAGAGCTGCGGGGGAAGCCCTGGAGGCAAGCGAATGCGAAGATGGGGCCCACAGAGGTTGACGGACTCCTAAACCAGACCGGCCATTCATTTCACCCGCCAGTCCACCCGGCACATGGCATTAGATGAATCTTACTCGAGGTCAACTGAGAATATTCCTCTTAAGCTCAACAATCTTCCATGGCTCCTGGCAGGTCTCTACATAAAGCTCAAAATCCCTGGTTTGACTTTAAAGACCTTCCCAAAGCCATCTTTCAAGCTTCGTCTCTTGTCACCCACTCTGCACATCCGGCCACCGCTCACTTCTGCCCGAATAAACCACTGCTGCCCTGCACCCCCATCCATTCACTAGGTGAACCTTTACTAAGGCACTGGGGAGGCAGGGGACACACAGATCCTTGTCCTCTCAGAACTTCCATTCAAATAAAGAGAGAGGCAATGAACAAGAAAGCCAATGTATAAACCAAATCATTTCAAATAGTTACCAGCGCTAGATTGTATGAAAATCTGAGCAATATGATAGCGTCTGGGTCAAGAAGGGCACTACCATAACTAGAGTAGTCAGGAAAGGCCTTTCTGAGAAAGTGACATGTGAGCTGAGATCTGATCATGAGAAGGAGCCAGCCTTGCAAAAATCTGGGGGAACATTTCGGGCTGAGGAAGGTCACATACACAGGTCTTCAGACAGGAACCAAGCCCTTCTATATCAGAGGAAAAGTAATAAGACCTGGTGGCTAGAGGAGAGTGAAAAAAATGTACTGGGTGAGATAGGAGAGGTAGGCAAGTGACAGGTCGTGTAGGGCTGTGTGGGCGATGAATTTTATTCCAGCTGAGCTGAGAAGTTATTGGAGAATATTAGCAGGGGAGAGACATGATCTGATTTGCATTTTTAAAAGATTGGTCTGGGTGGAATGTGGCTCTGTGGGGGTGTGTGGTGATGGCAAGATTGGAAGCTGGGAGACCAATTAGGAGGCCATTGCAGTGGTCTAGGAGCGAGTTGATGGTGGCCTGGTCTAGGTGGTGGCAATAGAGTTGGAAGAAATTGTCAGATGATAGGGGTATTGTGAACGATTTCTGTTCATGTGTTTTCTTCCCAACCAACCCAGGACCTTTGTGAGGGCGGATTGCCTGTCTGATCTTTGGATTCTACACCCCTATGCAGTTTGTCTAATAGGTGCTCTGTGTTTTGTGTGCCTCCACAGAGAATATGACAAGAGGAAATGACAATGAGACAGAAACTTTAGCCTAGGGCAGAAGTTCTGGGTCTTCCTTCTAGCTACTTGATGCACTTCTGTCCTTTTCCTTCTTTGTCCTTAGTGTCTTCTAAAAGAATCTTAAAATGTTTTGGGAGAGAAGTAAAAGCAGGAATTATGAGTTCCTCCTCTGTGTTAGGAACTGCACTTAACATCTGCACATATATTATTTCATTGAAGTTAATTTATTTAATCTTATAACAACATTTAATTCCATCCCTTCATTGTAGAGATAAGCAGATTAAAAATCCATAAAGGAAAAGGGACTTTAGGAAAGATGGAGTTGTCATAGCACAAAATATTCACTATTTTGAGTACTACATAAGTCCCTCCCTTCATTTCACACCCTGATAATATTTATCTATACCGACTATCTAAGGTCTTCTTCAGCCTCTTGTTAATTGTTAGTTAGCATTGTGCAATGCAACACATTTCAGAATGAAACTGCAGGTCTTGAGAAAGATTTAGGGTTTCATGGAGTCAATGAAAGTGATGTAGAAGACAATCTCTAATGTCATGTAATGTCCTTGATAAATGGGGATTTGGCAGAGATAGACCAGTTACCACTGACAGAAGAGAAAATTGACCTGCGTAATGGCAGGATCAAAGCTTCAAAGAGAATAATTCAGCTCTTAAAGGATAACAAGAGGTCCTTGCAATAATTGGAAAAACTCTCTAATTTTGGAAAAACAAAACAAGGCTGTTTATTATTGAGTTAAAACCGATACCACAGAAATACAAAGAATCATTAAAGAATACTATGAATAATATATGCCAACAAATTTGACAATCTAGAAGAAATGGATAAACTTCTAGAAGCATAAAACCTTCCAGGGATCCAGGAAGAAATAGAAAAATCAAAACAGATGGATTACGAGCAATGAAATTGAAGCAGTACTCAAAAATACTGATTATGTGATTATGATTGTGTGGCAAAAGTCAATGTTGTGCTCTCATGCACTTTGGTCAGGGAAATTATGTTATTTCCACAGTACTTGATTCATTTTTTTGCTCATTCTAAGAATTAGTGATAGTTGCAATTATTTACACATTTTATTTTTTAAAGGTGTATTATTATTTTATATTTTATTTATTGATTTTGGAAAGAGAGGGGAAGGAAGAGAGAGAGACATCAATTTGTTGTTCCACTTATTTATGCACCCATTGGTTGATTCTTATATGTGCCCTGACCAAGGATCAAATCCACAACCTTGCTGTATTGGGATGATGCCCTAACCAACTAAGCTACGTGGCCAGGGCTATTTACACATTTTAAATTTAAACAAAAATATTTTTCATGTTTTCAATTTTATTTCTCAAGGAAAAATGCCAGTCCAACACTTTCCTCCCTTTTCCCCTACTCTACTGTGAAATATTGGTCTCTGCTTCAAGTGGATTCAGGGTAAGTGGCCTTTTTCTAGCACCACTTATCCTCAAATAACAGGAAGTTCATGTAGTTCCAGCCTTCTCTTCATCGCATGATTGCCAAGCCTGGCTGCACATTAGAATCACTGTGGAGTTTGTTAAACAATGCTGAAGCTGGGACTCCAACCCAGATTAATTAAATCCAAATCTCTGCTGCTGAAGCCAAAGTGAAAACTCTCCAGGTGACTCTGTGGCGCTTCTAGGGTTGTGAGCCACTTCCAACCCCCTCCTTGCAATGCTGAGGCTGGAAGAGACTGAGGCTGCCTTCCTTTGGACTGAACCGAAGGTAAAACACCAGGGCTTGGGCCTGGGTCGAAGGGGTCGCTCAGAGGAATGGCTGCAGTGGTCAAAGGACAATGTGCGGCTGGGAGGGCTACTTCCCTGGCACAGCCATTGGGCCCTTTACTGCCTTAGCACTATGGGTATGTAGCCTCCTCTAGTCCCCTATGATTCTTTTCTATGCCCAAGACCAAGAGTGCTTGACTCCTCATAGGCATGTGGCAAATTAAAAACTTGAATGTTATAGTAAGCATATTATGGTTGTTGAACATATGACATTATATTATCTTGTGGATCCATAATGTGTCCGTCTTTCACTGCTGTATTCTGAGCCCCCAGCGGTGTTTCACATTTAAGTAATTGCTCAATAGGTATGGTTTCATTTATTATTTTTTTTAGCGAGAGTGTTGGGGGAAAGAGGGTGAGAGAATGACGAGAGAGAGAGAAAGAGAGAGAGAGAGAGACATCCATGTGAGAGAGAGCCATTGGTGTGCGAAACATCGATTGGTTGCCTCCCTTACATGTTTAGGTGCCCTGGCCTGGGATTGAACCCACAACCTAGGCATGCGCCCTGACTGGGATTTGAACTGGTACTCTTTCAGCTTGTGGGACAACAATCCAACCAACTGAACCACACTGGCCAGGGCTCAGTAGGTATGTTTTAAATGAATGAATGACTAAGTTCAATACAGATACAGTGTAATAGGTACCACAATTAAGGCACGAAGTATCATAGAAGTACAGAAGAGGATGAGATTGTTTTCAGCTTGGGAGAAGGGGAACGTGGAAGGTCTGCGGGGGACTTTGACAACTGGGTAAGGCAGTGATAGGCAGCAATGCAGAGAGGGCATTTCAGACAGAAGAAACAATGTGAGCGAAGGGCAGATGAGAACATACAGAGCTCATTCTGTGAACAAGCGGCAGTGAAGCGGGGCTGGAACGCATGCATGTGATAGACCATGGGGGAAGTGCAAACCGGAAGGATATGGTCAGAATGCAAAGAGCCTTGAAAGTCGTGCTACGAAGTTGGGACTTGATCCTACAGGCCACGTGGAGCTATCAGATGTTCTTGATCCTGGGTGTAAGATGTTTGCTTTAGGAGGATGAGATGGATACTTTATGGGAGCAGTTCTTCAACAAAGTATTTCTGGAGGGTCTCCTAAGAGCCTAAGCACACTGTGCTAGGGGAAGTTGGAGTGGAACAGAGGGGCTGAATAAAAGATTACTTGATAGGCTATTGCAGTCGTACAGGTAAGAGCTACTGAGGGCCCGAAGTGGCTGAGTAGCAGTGGGGGTGGAAACGGGAAGGATTTGACCCATATTACAGAGGTGGAATTGACAGAATTCGGTGACCATTTTAGGTGGAAGTGAAGGAAAGAGAAGATATGTTATTACGACAATAACCATCAGCATTTGAACAGCTCCTTTGTGCCACCGTTGTGCAATGTGCTTTGTGCACATCACCTAATACTCACAATAACCCTTTTGATAGATGAAGATACCAAGGCTCCAGGAAGTCAAAGAAATTGTGCAAAGTCAGACAAGGGGAAGATGGTGGTACTAGGCTTTGAACTCATACACTCTGGTTCTGGACGCCACTCCCTAACTTCCATGCTGTGCTGACTTCTGAGGAGTTGGGGGACTTGTGTTGTCTTGGCAAAGGAACTTAGCAGTTCAGTGAGGACAGGTTCCCTCCTAACTCCCGCTCTCCCTCCTGCCCTTTATGTGAGAAGGTGGTACACTGTGGAGGGCTCTGCTGGCTGCCCCTCCCCCGCAGCAGTTCTTCCTGCGTGCCTTTCCCTCTGGGGGTGGGAAGACCGTCCTGGTGTAGGAGGTGAGGCTGGTACATTGGAACCAAAATCTGAGACAAACATGCAAAACTGCTCATCCCCAGGCTACGTGGGGCCTGCTGATGTGTTTGCTCCATACAGAGGTTGGCTTATTTGTTTGGTTTTGACTCGAGCCAACATTGAGAAACCAGGGGGCTTTGTATCAAAACCCTGAGTCCTGACTTCCCCTGAAAAATGAGAAGATCTGGCAAAGCTGGGCCCACATTCCCGAAGACAACCTAGGGCTTGAGCAGCCCCCTGTACTCCTCACCCCGTACAACGCCAGACTCTGCACTTGACACCTGCCCAGCGACTCCCTTCTGGCCTGATCCCTGCAGGAGGTTGAGTTTGTGACTCCCTGCCTAGAATGGCCTACTACAGAGTCCCCCACCCTAACATGTTCTTCCCGACACTTGAGCTATCAAGAGACCAGGCACACGGTCAGCACCCTCTGGCCCCTCCTCCTCCCCCAACCATGGACTGTTTCTTTGGGCAGCAGTGCTTGACCCCACAGAACACAGCCACGAAGGGAGGGTTATCATCAAGTCTTACCATTTATTTCTTTATGGGGTTAAACAAGAGCAGAGAGGCCTCTGCCCCACAATGCAACAAAACAGAAAGCAGTACACGTACAAAGACTCTCACCGAAACACAGAGGCAGGGGAAGGGGGACAACTGAATCATAGCTGGGTGAGGGAGGAAGGGACAGGGGACTACTAGGAATCCAGCTTGGAGACTCAGTCATAGAAACTAGTGCAAGAAAGTCCTACTCATGAAGCACAGTGTAGAAAATGGCGTAAGAAAGCTGCCCGGCTCTGCTGCCTGTAGCGGAGGGCAGGGCAGCTTGAGGGGTGGTGTAAGATCTGGGTGGTGGGGTGGATAGGGACAGTCAAATGACTTTGAGGTGGAGTGAGGTGCCCCTTTTCCCCTGCCACCGGGCAAGGGCCTGGGCTGGTCTGAGCCAGGGGTCTCCTGGGCACTTGGTGAGGGGGAAGAGGGGATGGGAGTCTCCAAGGGTCCATTTCCTATAGGGCCCTAAGGTCCCCCTTTCCTTCGCAGTCCCCTTTTCCCCTCCTGAGGATGCAGGAGTTAGAAGGCAGTACCTAGGGTCTCTCATGTCTACAGAAGCATCTCTGGAAAGGAGCCAGCACCTCTTTCCCTCCCCAGCTGAAAAGAGCACTCTAGGGATTGGGTATGTGGCCAGGCCCGAAGTGCTGAGGGCCAAACAGGGGAGTGTGTGCGCAGGGCACGTGGGTCGGGGGTGAGGGGCACGCCGTGAGAAATGAGAAAACTGGCAGGGGAGGACTCTGCAGCCTCACGAAGTCTGCTTGGGACCCAGCTGAGGCCCTTGAATGATTCCCTCTCTACAAGGGAAATCTCCCATTGGTCCCCCAAGCCAACGGATTTCAGCTGTTCCCTCCCGATCCCCTTCTTGGTTTGACTTAATGTGGCTCCTGGCCCACCCTTCCCCTTCACATCCTAGGACATAGGCTCTTCTGGCACCAAAGCCCCTTGGCCTGTGCCAGGAACACCATTCTGGCTCCCTATCGGTTTTGAGGCGCCTCAGGCAATGTGGCCTCCCACTCCGAAGGGATCCGCACAAAGCTAATGGCCCCCAGAGCTCTCTCGATGCCTCTTCTCTCACTCAACCCTCTAACCTGGCTAAAGAGTTCAAGTCTGTCAGGCAACGATGACAGCACATTCTCTCTATTCAGTGGGTCCTTTTGCCAGTTTCTGGATGTTCTCCAGGAAGGGTCAGGGGTAACTGGATCAGGGGACCCGCTACAGGGTGAGGAGGGATCTGGATGTTCCACAGTTGGGAGAGTAACCCATGGGGTCAGGGGTGGGAAGGGACGAATACTCTTTGGTAGGCTGGGGAAGAGGACAGGATGGGGATAGGGGAGGCTCATCTCTGGAAAGCCCTGGGGCAGCGCCACCAGGTTCTCCTTCATGGAGGCCTGGGCTAGGAGAGACAGGGGAGTATGGGGACCCAGGCCAGGCCTGACCCACTTGGGCTTAAGTCCCTCCTCCCCATGGAGATCAGAAATGGAATTGTCTTTGGCCCCAAGGCCAAGATCTCCGGGGCAAGAGCGGCCCTTGGGAGTGTGTGCACCTTCTGTAAGATATGGCCCTTCGGACAGCGGCAGTCTGACATGTACCCTCAACATTCTGTTTCGAGGCCCCACGACCCAGTTCCCACACTCTTTCCCCAGAGGGCTCCTTATACAACCCTTTTGGACTTGGGGAGCGGTCCTTGAGCCTGCCTCGACACTGATCAGCCAGTCACATCCCCAAAGCCAGCAGTGAGGTGCTTAGCCATCTCTCTAAGCCCTCTGCCCACAGCTCTCCTCTCGCCCTTCCCAATCTCACTCTCTCACCACTCATTCGGTACCCCGTTCCTACCCCTCACTGCCTGGGCCGGCGGTGCGCAGTAGCAGTAGCACTGGGGCCCTGACCCAGCTGTGCCTGTGCGCACCTCACCTCCCAGTCTGGCACTTCCCCGCCGGAGGAGGGCCACTGCACCGTCTGCCGTCGCCTGTAGGGGTGTGGGCAGAAGGGAATTAAGGATCTTGGCAACAAAAGGAATGCGGAGGGGGGGAAAGAGCTTCTCCCCTCTGGGCCCCCCAACATTCCCTGCAGGGCCAAGGCTGGGTGAGCAGCCTCCTTCCCTGGGGTCAGGGCTCTCAGCGGGGGTGGGCATGTCCAGTCCCCGCTATTCCCCTTTTTGTTTGCTAAGCCCTGTGGACAGGGACCTAGGAGGGGGTGCCCACTGCTCCGGCCTTTTTCTCCTGGATGAGTTTGGCCACTCCCCGGGGCCCTCTGGCCCTTTTGGTGGAGCTGCTTTTGGGGTGGGGATAGGTTGGGGACGATGTGTAGTCCCCCATTTCCCCCGCCCCCCACCTGGTCCTATATCTCCCATGGGAGGAGCCCCCTCCCCATCCCCCTGGGGGAGCCGGAGCTGATGTCTGTGTGTGGTGGAGGTCTGTCCTCCCTCCCTGCCGTCACTCTTCCCGAGTCAGGCCCTCATCTAGGGCAGGCAGTGCCTCCAGCCCCAGTCCTCCACCACTCTGGCTGCTGGAGAAGGACACCATGGTATGGAGGAGCATGAGAACAAGGACATAGAACCGGATCCTGCTGGGGCTGAGGCGGGAGCCCCCAGAGACCGGCAGCAGGGAGGGCTTGTGGCTGATGCGGCCTGGGGGTTCATGGCGGGGGTGGTAGTGGCGGTACTGTTGGTGGTAGTGGTGGAAATACGAGTGGTGAAACTGCTGGTGGTGGGTTTTGGGGGCCTCAGACTCCTTGAATTTCTTCTTCTCCGACTCACAGGAGACCCACTGCACGTCACAGCACTTGCTTTCCGGCCGCTTTGGCGAAGTATCCAGCAACCCTGCCAAGGGATAAGGAAGGTGTGGAGGGGTGCTCAAGGGGCTGAGGCCTGTGCCTCTCCTAGAGACGAGCTTTTCACCGCTGGCACCCACTGCTCTGGGAGCCACGGCCAAGACTCCCTTCCCCCTGCCCCTCACCGCCATCCTTGTCCAGACTCCTCTCCCAGGGCCGCAGATGGTTGCTCTGGGATGACTCCCGGGCATGTCCTAGAGAGGGCCACTCTGCTCGCTGCCCCTATTCCACCTGCCCTTATCCCAGCCCGGGGACCTCACTGCCCGCTCCTCCTCCGGACACTACCCTTCTTCTAACCTGACTTCCCCATTGTCCTCCCTGCTACCACATCCCAGGCTGCTGCCTGCCCTGGGCCCTGTCCTCCTCCCTCCTCCCCAGGGCCCTGCCTTTACCTGTACAGATAAAGCCAGGGAGCCCTCCGTACACCATTTCCTCATTGTCGGGGAGTATAAAGGGGCACCGGGTCTGCACCTCCAGGCAGTACTGCTTGCAGGGCACCCAGCGCTCGCATTCCTGCTGGGTCACGCTGAAGTATTCTGAGCACAGCCAGGCCTTGTAGACAGCCTGTGGGAAAAGGAAAGAGCGTCAGCCCAGGCGTCAGCCCCTTCCTACCTCAGAGGAAAGGGATGAGGAGGGATGTACTTGCAGCCTATGGGGGTGGGGGTGGGGGTGGGCTCACCAACACAACCCCAGGATCCAGGAAAGGAGGAGAAGAAGGGTTTGGATCAAGACCACTAGATCCCACCTTAAGACTCCCAGCTCATAGCCAGGACTCCTGAGTCCACAAGGTTGCAATCATCTGAGTTAGAATGTGTTTGCTGGTAAAATCGCAAAATTACTCTTATGTCTGAGCTGGATGGCACCTTGCCAATCATCCCATGCAACCCTACCATTTTACAGTTGGCCCAACGGGGTTCCTTGACTCGTCCGAGGTCACCTATGATGGGGCCAATTTCAGTTCTGTTCAATTCAGCAAACATTTTTTTGGCCGATGACGGAAATTCAAGAAAGAGATCGAGTAATCCTTGCCCCACGTCATTAGGGTGTTGTGTGGATCAAATAGTATGATGCATAGGAAAATATGTGGTAAACTCTAAAGCGCAATACAAACATGAGGGGTTGTTTTGAATAAAAACAGGGATCTGCCTTACCAGGCACCACACGTGATTTCAAGCTCTACTTAATCTGTGCTCAGCCCTGGTGGAGGTTGGGGGGTACACAGTGTTTCATTTGGAAACTCTGCATTACCTCACAGGTTTATTTCCTGTCCCTTATCTAGCCCACTGCTGTCAGGTGCTGGGTCCCAGGCATGTGCCCCTGACTGGGAATCAAACTGTGACCTTTCACTTTGCAGGACAATGCTCAACCCACTGAATTACACCAGTCAGGGCCAGCACCTTCATTTTTAAAAAACATTTTATTTATTTACTTTTAGAGAGAAGGGCAGGGAGGGAGAGAGGGAGAGAAACATCGATCAGGTTGCCTCTCACATGCACCCAACTGGGGGCCTGGCCCATAACCCAGGCATGTGCCCTGACTGGGAATCAAAACAGTGACCTTTTGGTTTGCAGGCTGGCGCTCAACCCACTAAGCCACACTGGTCAGGGCAGCACCTGCATTTTAACAGGATGCCCAGGCAACTGTCACGCTTGGGGTTAGAGCCCTGCTCACACCTAGTCACCATTTCTTCAGGTGACTTCTCATAGTTGCTCCTCACAGCAATGGTTCTCAGAGTTCTGCCTGCCTCAGAATCCCCAGGGGGCACCTACTAACTATGCAGCAGCCCCTCCAATTCAGCTTTAAGGGGGCTGAGGTGGACTCAGAGATCCACATTTTTAACAAGAGTCTAGGTCATTCTGCCAAAGGCCTTTCAACGACACTCTGAGCAACATGGTCAGAGCATCTTACACTGACTTCAAATATTTACACTAAAATACAAATAACTCCACTGTGAACACAGACTCTGGCAATATAATTCCATATTGGCATTTTCCAGAGCCATCAGTGATGGGTGGTAGTGGGTTGTGGAACAAATCAGCCCTGCGAGGAACAAAGCATTGCTTGGGACTTTTGATATCTCAGTGGCATATGATATTTAACATGCTCTAAATCTTAAAATGAAGTTCTTGATTGTTTTTTTTAACTCCAAATCATTGCTCTCACCCCCAAGTATTGGCCATTTCAGGCCATGTCCACCCAACTGGGTGTCCAAGCTGGGATCCTAGGTGTAAGCCTTCAGTCTTTGTTTCCCCTGCATCCCCACAGGCCGTCCATCCACAAGGCATGCCAATTCTCGTTCCACAGCCACAGCTCCGTGCAGGCCACTGGCATTTGTCACCTGGATGACACTTTTCTATCTGGCCTTCCTACCGCCACCCTTTGTCTTTCCAACCCACTGTTCACACAGGAGTAACAGCAACCCCCAAACGCGCCACAGCATCATGTTACTCCCTTGCTTCAAACTCTTCAAAGCATTTAGGATAAAACCCCAACTTTCGACCACAGACTTCAAGCCCCTGCATAACTGGACCCCTCTGTCTCTTCATTCTCCTCTTCTACCCCTCCCTTCAAGCTCATCATGCTGCGTCCACACACAGAGGTTTTCTTTCTTTTCTTTGAACATGACCTACTTCTTCCCACCTCGGGGCCTTGGCACATACTGTTCTCTTGGCCAGGAATGCTCTTCCCACTGCTTTTGGCATAGCTGGGTCCTTCTCAGCTCTCAAGCCTCAGTTCAAATATCAGCTCCTCAGAGAGGGTCTTCCCTAACCACTCTAGCCAGAGGCTGCCCCTCATCATTCTTTTTCTTAACTGTTCACCACAAGGATGACTTTGGCTGCATCTTTGTTTTATGCTTCTCTGCATGAAAACAGATATAGGTTTGTCTTATGGACCACTGTGTACCCAGCACAATGTATGTGAAAACTGTCTGCTGATTGAATGAACAGGACGAATAAATGAGGACAGGTCCCTACTCTCAGAGAAGTTCCAGATTCATGGGTAGACACATTGAACTTGAATTCCTGCCATATGTGCCGTATGATCCCCACCATAGGACTGGTTAAACCACTGGCCATTGGAGGTGAACAAATAGAAAAGCTGGGCAAGATTTCAGCAAAGGATAATAGCTGAGGGAGGACTCACAGTAGGATTTTAGATTGTTGGGTAGAGATGAGACAAAACGGCATTCCAGGCTGTTGCAACAGCTTCAACAAAGCTATGGAGGTGAGTGAACTCATGGTGTGCTAAGAGAACAGAGAACGATTTTGTATGAATGGACTGGAAATGGTACCGATCTCCTGTGGATGGACATTTAAGTTATTGCCAAGTTTTCACTACTACAAACAATGCTTCAGGAAATATCTTTGTACACATGTCTCTTAGATGCCTGCATTACATTTTATATATTTGAACTAAAAGTGAAATTACTGGGATAAAAGGGATGTGCAAAGGAATGAGAAAGGAGTGAAAGGAAGGTGGAAAAGAACACATGAAGGTGACGGGCAGGGTGGACGACAGCTGGAAGGGTCAGAGATGGGGCCGAGGGGTAGGAGAGAGAGGCAGAGGGGAAAGGGGGTACAAGGGAGGATGTGTGTAGGAAGGAGTAGGAGGTTGGAGGGCAGGAAATGGTGCAGATAACAGCGGTAAAAAAGAGCGTAAAGGAGAAAGAGCAGGGAATAAGAGAGGGAGGGTGCAAAGGAAGTAAAGAGGTGTGGTGGGGTGAAAGGGGATGAATGTAAGAAAGAGCAGGGGGTGAGGGGATGGGGGTAGGAGGAGGCTGTGAAAATGAGGGGCAAGAAAGATGGAGTAAGAAAGATGAGGGTGAGAGTGAGCAGGGAGAGAAAGGGGGATGAGGAAGATGGGAGTAGTATAAGAAAGCAGGGGTAAGAAAGAGATACGAGAGCAGAAGGAGGGTAAGAGAAAGAAGTAAATGTAAGGAAAAAAGAGGAAATCCCTAGAGCAGAGGGCCCCAGAGACCCTGCAGTGTCAAGATGAGGCTCAGTCTGCAGCCTCACCACAATCTCTGCACTTTGGACCCAGAGTCCACCTCAAGCTTCACCCCAAACTGTTTGGAATCGCCCCCTCCTCCACCAGAGGGGTTCGGTGGCCCCTCAGGGATTCTCCCTGAGTGCTTCCAGGTCATCATTTCTGCGCCTAGGTGAGGAGGCTCCACTGGAGTTCTAGCCCTCCCTCTGGGCAACTGCAATTAGTCTAATGACAGGCTGTGGTGGCTGCGCACTCCCCTAGTCCGCTCAAGGAAAGATGGAGGAGATCCAAGGAGGGAGAGAGGGAGGCAGAGGGGGAGAGGAGCGGCTTGATGGTGGGAGAGCTGCGACCCTCCCTCAAGCCCCACCCCCACCTCACCCCCAGCCAGAGTCACCATGACAACAAGTGGGTGAGCAGATTGCCTGAGGAGGACACCAGGCTTGTGGGTGGTGAGGCAGAACAGGCAAGAAGCTAATGAAGGGAAATGGAGGAAGAAGAGTGACAAGGGGCCAAGAGGTAATGCAATTCCTTGGTCCCACAGACGGCCAGCTGAGGCAATTGCTGGCCCACCTGCTCCAGGGGTGGCCTGGGGTCCTTCTCAGGTGAAAAGTCTGGCTCTCAGTGCTACCGCTTGGGCAGCAAGCCCACCTCAGTCCCTGCAGCCCTCTTCCCTAGTCGGGCCTAAGTAGCTTGCCCTGTCTCATCAATGTTAGGAGTGAGCCACAAGGAGCCGTCTGGTTTGTGCAGGCACGGGGGCCCTGGGCACTCATCCACAAGGACAGCAAGAGCCAGGTTAGGAGAGCGGTGGTGCTCGCTGGAGCTGGGGCATGCAGGGAACAGGGATTGCCTTCAAACCAAACAGTCAGTTGACAGATCCACTGAGCCAAGATTCACCAAGACTCATGCAGGGCCAGAAGGTTGGAGATCTTTTGTTCTAGTGTCATGACTCTGGCTGCATATTAGAATCACTCAGTCTTTTATTTTTATTATTTTTTTAAATCCTCAGCTGAGGATATATTTATTGATTTTAGAGAGAGAGGGGGAGAGAAAAAGAAAGAGAGAGAAACATGGATGTGAGAGAGAACCATCAATTGCTTGCCTCCCATACCTGCTCTGACTAAAGATCAATCACGCAACCTAGGTGTGTTCACTGACCAGGAATCAAACTTGCAACCTCTTGGTGCATGGGACGATGCTCCAACCAACTGGGCTACCCAGCCAGGGCAGAGAGTCTTTTAAAAATGCTCCTACTTGTCCTGACCAGTGTGGATCAGTTGGTTGGCCATTTCCACAAAGTGAAAGGTTGCCGGTTCGATTCCTGGTCAGGACGCATATTAGAGGCAACCAATAGATGTTTCTCTCTCACATAGATGTTCCTCTCCCTCTCCTTCTCCCTCCATTGCCCTCCCTCTCTAAAAATAAATAAATAGCCCTGGCTGGTGTAGCTCAGTGGACTGAGCGCCGGCCTGTGAACCAAAGGGTTGCCAGTTCAATTCCCAGTTAGGACACATGCCTGGATTGTGGGCCAGGTCCCCGGTTGGGGGAGTGCAAGAGGTAATCTCTCCCTCTCTTTCTCCCTCCCTTCCCCTCTCTCTAAAATAAATAAATAAAAATTGTTAAAAAAAAAGAAGATATATTAATAAATAAATAATCTTAAAAAAAAAAAAAGGCTCCTACTTGGCTCACACCACATTCCAGACCAACTAAGTCAGAATCTCTGTGGGTGGAGCCCATACATCTGTAGTTTCTCAAAACAGCTCAGGTAATTTTAACATGCAGAGAACTGTCAGCTTAGCTGTACTACATCATTTTGCAGATGAGGAAACTGAGACCTAGGAAAGGGAGAGGACTTGTCTACAGCCACAAAAAATAGTGGTAGAGGGAGGAAGTTGAAACCTGGTTTCTCAACTCCAACTCCAGGCTTCTTCCAACTGGGTAATCCTACCAGCGACTTTGAGGTCCAAACTCAGGGGGCAGGCAGGACACAAGGATGTGGGTAGGGGAGGACAGCGAAGAACGAGGCCTGCTCTGGGCTTTCAGGCTCTTCCAACTCCAGCCAAGGCAGAGAAGGCTTCTTCATCATACCCTGTCCTCTGAGCTTACCCATCCTGGGCCCCTGAGGTACTGGTAGAGGATGGGTGGGGTGGGAAGCCTTGGCCTGGCAGTGCCCTCCTTTCACCATAGAACCCCCTTTCCCACTTCAGTCAGGCCACCGCTGGGCTCAATCAAGTTCTAGCTGCTACAGCCAAGTTGCTATGGGAACTGGGAGGGGAAGGAAGCAGGGAGTAACTAGAGGGAACACCAATTAACCCAAAAAGGAAGCTGGAAAGGCTGTCCCACCCCTCCTCCCAGCTGGGCCGCTAAGCCACTCTTGAAATGCCAGCAGGCAAGATGAAGGGGATCCCCACGCCTCCTGGGCTCTGCAGCTGCCAGTTCAGGGTGGAGAGGGAGGACATGAAGAGCCTCACCTTCCTGCTCCCTGGCTGGAAGCCCTGGCCAGGGCATTCTCATCCCTAGGCTCCTCTGGAAAGAAGTGCCCCACTTCTGGCCCCTAGGCTGCTGCCTGAATGCACACAAGTGCCACACAAGTGCATGCATATACATACATCCCAAAGCCAAGAGTCAAGGCTAGAGGGTTTAGGAAGAGGAGGCTGCCCTGGAGTCCTTGGTTTGGGGACTCAAGAACACTCTAGAGAGGAGAGCTTCAGCTCTTGCCAACCAGGAAGTCGGCAGTTTCCTTCTTGAATTCCAACGGGGCTCCCCTCCTTAGGATGTGCTTCCCCATCCAAATCCTCCCTACAGACCTTCTCTTCAGGGCTGCTTGTTTTCTTAATGTACCCCTGGGACCCTTGGCCAGGAGCTGCAGCTGCAGAGCCTGAGGAGGAAGAGAGGCAATCTGGGCTGGGCTTGGGAATGAAAGCTACTATCTATAGCACAGAAATAACCACCTAACCCTCAGATTTTAGCTAGGGGGAAACTGAGGCCCAGAAAAGTCAGGATGAGAAAGAAGGGAGGTGCACTGATGAGTAATCTGATGCCTTTTTGCACTGCATCCATCAGCAGACATAGAATTGTGCTCCAATTCCTGATTCTGGGCTTTCGAAGAGTTGGATCAGAGCAGGGTAAGGTCAAAGTCAGTGTTTCCAGCCCAGGGGAAAGAGACCATGGACATAACTCTGGTGACAGCAGTAGTTCGCTGGGATTGGCAGAGTCATCCTGGGATTACAGGCCTTACAGGGCAAATCCAGGTGGATGACATGGCTTTACTTAAGTGGCTATAACAATCGGCAATAGCTTTCCTGCTTCTGAGAATGAGCAGTCATGAGTCAAAGTGGCCTGGCCCGGCTTGGAGGAAAAGTGGGGGAGATGACTGGACAGGGGAGTGAGGACCTAGAGCACGTGCAGTTCCAGAGGGTCCTGGTACCTCCAAGCCTCTTAGGACATCCACTCATGGAGCAGATGATGGGTGGGCCTGGCCTGGCCTGGCCCGGGTCAGCCTGGTGAGTGGAGAAGTAGTGTCCCTAATGCAGGGGCAGCTCGTAAGGGGCCTTGGTGATCCGTATCAATCAGGCGAGCAGAGAAGGCAGCTTGATGAGCTCCTTGGAATGGAAGGGGATGTGAGAGGCACTTTCCTATCTGCTGTTGAAATTTCCATGCCAACAACACTGCCCAGCTCTATGCAGCCAGTAATAATTGAGACCCCCTTGTCACAGGACACTCACTGCCTCCTCAGGCAGCTCATACCTTCAGACAACTCTGGCAGTTAAAGATGGTCCTCCTCCTTCTGGGCTGACAGAATGCCTCTGTGGCTTTCCTCACGGTTCCTACTAGCTCTTTTGGGGTCACACGGAATAGTCAGCTTCCTGTCCGCCGTGGCAGCCCTGCAGATATTTGTAAACATCCTTGATTTGGGTCTTCCCGCCCATTTGTCAGTGCAAGGATCACATCCTGAACACCTTCCGAGTACCGGGCACTGGGCTGGGGAGCTACCGATCACAGAGGTGTGTAAGACAAACTGCCGTCTTCAAGGAGGAGGGACAACCTTGTGAAGCAATCATTGTAAGTCACAGTGACAGGCAGAGGAAGGCCATGCCCATATTACGATATGTTCTAGATGCTGAGGAGGAACTGGGCTTCTTCCCTACAGGTGAGGGGGAGCCTTTAACAAGTTTTAAATAATTGTTTTTTTAATTGCTTATCTCTTCTGTGATTAACTTTTCAGACCATGTGGGGAGTGTAGGCCTCAATACTGGAGATAGAGAGACCTGTTAAGATACTCCTGCAACAATCCAAGGGAGAGATGATGGGGACCTCAACGAATGCAGTAGCGGCAGAATTAAGAAAAGGAGAGAAGGGGGTGGATGGGAGAAGACATATCAAGGAGGGAGAATCAACAGGATAACTTACGGAGGTGGGGAAGGAGGGAGGAGGAGGGGTCCAGGATGACTACCAGGTTTCTGGCTTGAGTGGCAGGATGAATAGTAGTTTTATTCATTAACCTTGCAGAGGTCACAGTTAAAAAAAAATCACATAGTATAGGTCGTGTGTATCTGAGAGATATACTTATTACTAGTATGCACTGAAATGTGAAAAAAAATTAAAAACACTGCAAATTTGCACTTATATTTATGTAATAAAATACATGATTTATTATTTTCAGTCATGACCTAGAAATTATTAAACAAAGAAATATATAAACATATAGAATAAAAGTTATTCTTTTCAAGTAACAGAAATGTGGATATTGCTAAAAAATTACAATAAAAAAGTCTTTAATATTAATTAATCAGAATCATAATAGTTGGCTTTGCAAAACGTTTGTAGCAGTCATCGCAAACAATATTGCTATGCTCAAGGCATAAATACTTTTTGCAACACTTGCAAAAATATTTTGATAAGCGGCTCGTTTTGGATGCATAGCACCTAACTCATCTTTTTCTTTTTTCTGCTTGTGAAGGGAGCCATACCTATGTCGTTATGGCTTAATGTAAGTCATATAAAAATGCGCAGCTAGTCATGACCTTGAAACTATGCATCCAATATATGTAACAATATTTAAGAAAAGAGAAAATAGTTTGTATCTCTCATATCTGCTGCAAATTCCACAGGGGTTAAGGAAAGGAAGCCAGGAGGAGGAATAGATATGGAGGTGAAGAAGATGAATTTAGTTTTGGTTATGTTGATTTTGAAGTAATGTGGGTTAGCTAGGTAGAAATGTCAAGGGGGCAGTTGGACACAAAGGTGTGAGCTCTGAGGGAGGGTCTGGGGCTAGACATCAAGGTTTGGAACTCATCAAGAGTTAAGGGGTTAGCTCTGGCTGGTGTGGCTCAGTAGACTGAGCACCAGCCTGCAAACAGAAGGGTCACTGGGTCACTGGGTCACTAGTTTGAGTCCCGGCTAGGGCACATGCCTAGGTTATGGGCCAGATCCCTGTCGGGGGGTGCGCTAGAGGCAACCAATTGATGTATCTCTCACATATCCATGTTTCTCTCCCTCTCTTCCCCTTCCCTCTAAAAATAAGTGAAGTCTTAAAAAAAGAGTTAAGGGGTTAATCATCAGGAACACAATAGGACTATACTTTCCAACACTCTTTGAAATTAGGCTTCGACAATGAAATGTGAATTGAAACGACATGGATCTCTCTTGGGGGAAGCTTTAAGAGCTGGTATATATGATTTGCCACATTCTCCTCCCTATGCAGCTTACTGTGGAAGGAAGCAGTGTTGAAATGAATCCTTTACTAGCCTGGGTCTCTTGGTGTCATGAGCACATGATCCCTGCTGACCTGTTTTGGACATGTATTGTGAGCAAGCAGTAACTGTTTGTTGTGTGTTAAGCCTCTGCTATTTGGGAGCTGTTTGTTACCAGAGCATAAACTGGCTCCCCCTGACTGATAAAGCACTAGTGGAAGCCAAAGAAGTGGGCGATATTGCCTAGGGAGAATGAGCACAGAGAGAAAAAGGATCAACAGTGGATCCCTAGGAAACACTAACATTTAAGGGGCAGATGGAGGAAGGGAGTCTGATGAAGATGGAGGAGTGGTTTAACAGACTGGAGGAGAAACAGAAGAGAGTGACATTCTGTAAATTAGGGAAGGAGAGACTTTCAAAGAATAGGGAGTGGTCAGCAGATAAGGACTTAGACACAGTCATGCTGGCAGTCTCACCACAGTGAGAGCAGTTTCAGTGGAGCAGTGGGGGAAAGAACCAGACTGTGGCCAATTTAAAAGGGAGCAAGAGGAAAGAAAAATGGAGATAGCTATGTGTAGACTACTCTCCCAAGAAGCCAAAGATTCCCACTTTTTTCAACTATTACATGGGCTGTGGTTTCCAGTTCTCTCTTCTATCCTGGTTGTTCATTCAGATGAGTGCCTATTTTTCTGGGTCCCTTGCAACTGGACACAGTCACAACAGACATTTTATCAACTGAATCAAGTAGAAGTTTCAGCCCTCCTGTCTTAGAAGCTCTGTTTCTGTTAATGCAGCCTAAGACCACATTTGCTCTATGGGGGACAGTACTGTATGCTTCTCGGATTTATTGGCGATGGATAGGGGAAGGCCTCCCTGGAGTGTGGGATCAAAGACGGCACAGATAAAAGTCCCCGCGAGGAGCCCAAGCCTTCTGGTGAGCTATCTGTATAAATTAAACATCCTTGAGACTGTAGGCTCCCTGAAGACAGAGGCTATACTTTGTTTATCTGTGCATTGTCTTCAGGGTTTCACATGGAGCTGGATATAAGGAAAAGGTGTTTGCTAAGTACTTGAAATCCAAGCCTCCAGGATCTAGTCCACACTGGAGCAAGGTGAAGAGCTCCAATTAAATGATGGAAGTAATGGGTGGTTTAATGAGTTTGCATGGATTTTTATAGCCCTGATGGAGAAATTGGGGATGTACTAGCAAAAACGTCATAGAAAACAAACAAAAAGGCAATTATTAACTCCAGGAAAACAAGTTGACCAAGGAAGAAAATGTAATCACAGTATTCTACATGACTCGGCTGTGAACAATAGTCATAATCTTAATAATGTAAACACGGGCTACTGTTAAAGTCTGCAACGGTGATATGTCCACATCGCATGTCTGAGGGGAGGGAGGGGCAGTATGTGTGCACACATGGTGCTGCTTGTAGTAAGACAGCTAAATCCTTTAATAAAATAAAAAGTCAATAGATATTTAAAGCAGAAAAAATTAAAAAAAATAGCAGTATTGACATGCCATTTAGAGATGTGGAGGTAAATATCAGAAGAAACAGCTAAGAGATTTGCAAGTATTTAACTCTGAAGAGTGAGGCTTAGGGATTGGAACACAGGGCTTTTGTTTTAGTTATAAGCATTGAGATCTATATTTATTACATGAAAGACAGGTACAAGCTACAAGCATATATATCACATGTATATTATTAGCACATATATATGCTAACAAGGATATATATAAGATAGATATACACATGTATGTATAGGATCTGGCACAAATAATTCCTTTTTATTACAAAATCTTCTGTTACAAAATCATAAGCATGCAATTCTGTACCATAACAATATCACACTCAAGCACACCATATGACATTTTAGGTGAAATGTTCAAATTAAAACTAGAAATTATTATACCCATATTATTACCCGAATAGCCACACTCAAGCAGCAAGTACTTCTGCCAGGCCCCGTACATATATGTATGTATACGCATCCACACGTATACACACAGATATTTAAAACAGAAAAGTCAAGAAATAGCAGTATTGGCATGCCATTAGAAATGTGGCGATAGCCTGGCCAGGTGGCTCAGTTGGTTGGAGCATCGTCCCATACATAAAAAGGTTAGGGGTTCGATCTCAGTCAGGACACATACCTAGGTTGCGGGTTTGATCCCTGGTCAGGGCCTATATGGGAGGCAACCAATCGATGTTTCTCTCTCACATTGATGTTTCTCTGTCCCCCCCTTCCTCTCCCGAATAATAAACATATTAAAAAAAAAAAAGAAATGTGGAGCTAAATATCAAAACAAATAGCTAACTCTGAAGAGCGAGTGTGTGTGTGTGTGTATACATATGCATATATATAAATATATAGATATATCGTATACCTATCTTTTAAAATTAGGGAAATATATTATTCTTATAAAATAAAAAAAATAAGCTGATTTACCTCCAAAACAATGAAGCAAAATCCTTAAGACTTGACCCGACCAACCTCACCAGATTCAGCTCCAAAGTCACAAAGCCCCAAAGCTCCAGGCCCTGTACTCCATCACCACTGTCCTGGTCACAGGCTTGGGCCAGTTCAGCTTAACACACCAAGAGAATGAATGAGTGGTTTTACAGCCACAGAGAGGACTAATATGATAGGAGGTGAGCTTTGGGAGCTTCTGTGTCCAATGGCTGTGGAGGCCACCACAGGAATGGTGCCAGTGTGACAGTGACAACCATTGCTTCCTTTGAGCTGCACATAAACGTGTGTGGCATAAAATCCCACTGCTCCTCCCAGGCACGCCTGCCTGCTGTGCGTTGCTAGTCCTGAGCCAAATTCCTGGAAGACATCTCTAGTCTTCTGCAGGGATCTTCGTGAAACCAGCTTCCTGCCCCTGCCTTTCCTCCTTCCCCAAATGCAGTGCCTTGCTAGACAGATGAGAGGCTGGAGAAAACAGAGACCTGATAAAAGGACCTGTCAGCTGTGCTTGGTGTCTGGGGGTTAGGTAAGTCAAAGCGTTAGCCCCCTTCAACATGTGAATCTCTCCGGCTGCCTTCTGCCTCCTGACCTCCGACCCCCATATCAGACACTTCAGCTCCTGCTCCCATATTACCTTTCCTTTTTCCTAAGCACTCCACCCCAGTGTTGTCAATCTCAACTGGGTATTAAGCAGTCATTTGGATTAAACAGATCTAATTAAGGTGAGAATAATAGGTGCCATTTATTAAGTGTGTACTATATGCTAGACTTTGTTCTAAGCAACTGACATTTATCAAGTCACCGAATCCTCACAACCATCCCTGGAGGTGGAGACATATTTACAGGTGAGCACAGGAAGGACAAGAGGGTTTAAATCAAGTTGCTGAGGGCCACAAAGCCAATAATAACAACAGTGCATTTTGATTTCAGACACTGTGATCTTAAGAGATTAGCATGTTGTATGTCATTTAAGCCTCCTAATGGCCCCATTTCTTAGTTTCAAACACAAAGAAAGGGAGGTTTCAAAAGGTATGAAAGAATATATTCAAGGTTTCAACCACTATTTCATGGAGAAGACGGATTTCAAACTGAAATTGGAAGCCAGGTTTACCCGGACTTCATTGCCCAAACTCTTTCTTAGGGGTCACATTGCTCCTCAGATGGTTCCTCCAACTTCACTATCACCATGAAAATAATTAGCTTGTTACCCCAATGAATCTTTTTGATGGAGTTGCAGGTCAAGTTGGGGAAAAATTTCTAGGACTGGGCAGGAGGGTACTTTTCTAAAATCAGTGTATGCAGCCCATTCTCTGTATGAGTAAGATTTTCTTCGCAAGGGTGTGTGTGTGAGGGGGAGAGCATCTGGGTACTAGGGGCTACAAAGGAACATTTTCCCCATCTCTCTCTCACACACACACACACACACACACACACACGCATGCACGCACGCCCGCGCGCCCGCGCGCGCGCCTCCCCGCCAGAAGACAGAGGTGTTGAAAAGAGGCAACCACTGCTTTGTTTCTTTCAAACCCACCGGCTTCCTACTCAGAGCCCCGGGCTCGCTATTTCTGCTATAATCTTGGCAAATGGTGAAGAGAGGGCAGCCGTCTCCTTGGGGAAAGGTTCTCTTGCCTTTGGACATGAGTTCTCCTGTCCTATCAATTAGGGGCCTTTGGAACTGCCTTTTTCTGGAAGACTCCAATGCTGGAGTCCGTTCAGAAAGATCTCGCGGCAGCTGTGCAACCCTACCTAATTGCTCCTTCTGCTGAGCTTGCCCCATAAATGTTCTTCATTGCAAATCCTTTGATCCAGTTAAGATGGAAAGTTAGCCAGAGCTGGGCTCAGATTCTGGGTCTGCCACTACCTGGTTGTGGTCTTGGACAAATCACCTATAAAGAGGCAGGGACTCGGCCTCTAATTTGCTGTGTGACTGTGAGCAAAGTACTTCCCCTCTCTGGGCCTCAATTTGGGTCCAAAATAATGGTCCCTAGGGTGGCAGCATGTCTGGGGAAAAGACAGTGTCAAACATTTAAAAACTCAGACAGTCCTGCAGGCAAATCTTGGGCCTGCTCTTACCAGCTATGAAACCTCAAGCAAGTTACTTAAATTGCCTGATACACACTTTCTTCATCTGCCAAAATGGAGATAATAAAAGCACCTATCCTTACCTTTCTGTAAATGATGTCAGCAGAGCAACTAGCACAATGCTTTACCCATAGTATAATTACACTGACACAGATTGGGTAGTACCATTGCCTTCTGGCAAT
The DNA here is from genome assembly GCF_021234165.1 of Pteronotus mesoamericanus. Lineage (NCBI taxonomy): Eukaryota > Metazoa > Chordata > Mammalia > Chiroptera > Mormoopidae > Pteronotus > Pteronotus mesoamericanus. Next base: position 3,906,658 of record NW_026555108.1, on the reverse strand, counting down.
CAAATCCCTGGATTTGACCTGGATTCAAATCCCAGCCCCAAGTCTTATAGTGGAATGACCTTGAGCTAGTTACTTAACCTCTCTGAGCCTTTCTTCTCCTATGTCAAGTGGAGATAAATATGTACACATGTCACAAGGCAGACATAAGAATTAAGTGAGATAAAGTATATAAAAGGTGGCTGGGATAGTTCTTTTTTCCTCCACTTCCTCTTTCATCGCTAAGATTCAAATAAACTGCTACAAATGTGATCAGAAAAGGTTAAACCGTTAATACATATAAAAGAGTACATACAAATCAATAAGAAAAACACAAGACACGAACAAACAATTCACAAAACAGACTATACAAATGAACTATAAACAAGAAAAATGAATGCTTGACCTAAGGAATGTGAATTAAAAGCCAACGCTATACCATTTTCAACTCCAAATTAGTAAAGCTTCAAAAACATGATAACACTGAAAAAGAGTTGTAAATTAGTCCCACATTTCTGGCGAGGGTATAAACTAGAAAAATCCTTCTGGAAAGCAATTTGGTAAGAAAGAAATCTGCATGTCAAAAGCCTTAAAAAGGTTAATGCTCTGATCCTGTAAGACTATTCCCAAATGTTCATCCTGCAGAATTCATGTTTACGCTCCTATCTATGCAAAACAAAGGGAAGAAAGAGGCGTTTTGTGTGCAGATATTTCTGCAGCTCTGAGAGAGAGGTTCTACAAATGGTTAACATTAGTGACCTCAGGGCAGTGGGACTGGTGAGGTTACTAATGTTTTCTTTACAAGTGTCTGTACTGTTAGATTTGGTACAATGAGTATGCATTATTTTGTGATTTAAGAAACTCAGCCAAGTAGAGAAATAAGAAAAAAATAATTGAGATAGTATTTATCTTAAAAAAGGAAACATGAGTCAGACAAAGATTTATGAACAAACATATTCATCACAGCATTATTTATAATAGTACAATTGGCAATAAAGTAAATATCTAACAACAGAGGACTATACTGCACTATATATAAATTGCATTATATTCATGTGATGAGATATTGCACACTCATTAAGAATGATGTTTACAAATATTTAATTACATGGAAATATACTCAGTATAACTTTTAATAAAATGTTAAAAATACCAGGGTAAAAAAACCTGTATGTTTTCAACTATGTAAAACTATATAGTCACACCTATTAGGATGGCTATTATAAAAAATGAAAAATAACAAGTGTTGCTGAGGATGTGGACACATTGGAACCCTTGCGCACTGCTGGTAAGAATGTACCGGCATAATGATTTAGCCATTGTGGAAAACAGTACGGTAGGTTCTCAAAGAGTTAAACATGGAGTTACCATGTGATCCAGAAAGTGCACATCTAGATATATATCCTGAAGAATTTAAAAGCAGGGATTCAAACAAATACTTGTCCATCAATGTTCATAACAACATCACACACAATAGACAAAAGGTGGAAGGAAATGAAAACCTATGTTCACACCAAAACTTGTTCATGAATGTTCATAGCAGCTTATTCATTATTGTCCAAAAGTGGAAACAACCCAAGTGTCTATAGAGATGAATGGATAAACATGGTATATCCAGACAATGTAATGTTATTCAACCACAAAAAGGAATGAAGTACTACTGATCAAGTACCAATCCATGCTATAACATGGATGGCCCTTGAAAACATTATATTAAATGAAAGAAGCCAGACACAAAAGGACGAGTAGTGTGTGATTCTACTTATATGAGTTACCTAGAATAGTCAACATTATAGAGATAGGAAGTAGCATAGAGGTTACCAGGAGCTGGGGGGAAGAGAGGGAGGGGAGTTCCTGCTTAATGGGTATAGTGTTTCTGTTTAGGAGAACAAAAATGTTTTAGAAATGGATAGCAGTGATGATTGTATAACATTGCAAATGTACTTACTGCCACTGGATTTGCACACTTAAAAGTGGATAAAATGGTAAGTTTTATATGTATATTTTACCACACTAAAAAAACTAAAAAGGTTATATATCTATTTCTATATCTATCCATCCATCCATCCATCCATCCATCTATCCATCCAACACATAAAGCCATATGGGGAGGAAATACACCATAACATTAAGAGTGTTTCTATGAACTTCTTTCCTGTTATACTTCTGTTTTCCAAAATTTCTCAAAAAGCACTTTTCTGTAACGGTAAAAAAAGGGATTTTTAAAGGATTCTGAGTCTATAATAATTCTAAAGGATTAACATGTTTGGAAGCTTTAGTTGAGTTCAATACTAAGCAGATAAGCTCACCTTTCACAATCAGCCAGGTAGCCATATTATCTACTGAAAACCAAACAAAAAGACAGGAAATACTACCTCCACCACTACCACACGTCTCTCTCCAGGCAAAACTTGGTGAGTTGGCACTTCCTTCTACCCCCAAGGGAAGCCTAGCTGTCCCAGGCCAGGGCTCACCTAAACCCTGGCATGCGAACTACTGTATTTTGCCACGTATAATGTGCATCCACGGTTTTGTGCTCATTATACACGGGATTATTGTGCCCATCATTATGCCCATGGTATGTAATCATTATACTCATGTATAATGCGCATCCTTATTTTTCCCTCAAAAATTTGGGCAAAAAAAGTGCATATTATACAGGGCAAAATATGGTAGGTGTCCAAAGCCCATGCCAGGCCTAAGCAGGTTCTGGGGTCACAAGGTGTCACTGTTTCCCCTTTCAGCTCTCCCAGCAGTTGCTGGACGGGGCCTGGGCCTGTGCTAGGCCTGTCTAGCAGACCTTCTCTCCCTCCCCATCTGATCCTTTCAGCAGATGGAGGCTGAGACTATAACAGATACCTTCTCCCCAGGCAAGAGGAGCCTGGCTCCTCCCATCTCATTTGCAGAGCCTGCAGAAAAAGGAGGGAGTAAATATCTCTCTTCCTCATGCCCTCCCCCATCGCTGTCCCAAGAGGATACTGGTGATGGGCACTGGGTCTCAAGGACATGAGACTAGGGTATTGAACAGAGAGGATGTTGGTGGGTTCCCACTCTGGATCTGAGATGCTCCAGGGGGTTCCTAGAAGCTACCAAAAGGCTCTGCTGGACTTCACCTGCCATCAGTCCAGCTTCTCACCCCCGTCTCTCAGCAGCCAGCTGGGCATGGATTGCCTCGGGCAGCTGGAGGAGGTTATTAACATTTTTATACACATGTGCATTAGGGAAATAACAGACAGACCTGGGTTTATAGTACAGTCCTCCCACCTTTTAGCTATGTGGTCTGGGTAGGGCCCTTTTTCTCACTGAGCCTCAGTTTTCTCACTTGTAGAATGGGGATAATGATAGAACCTGCCTGCTAAGGTGATTGTCAGAGTAAAATGAGGTGATGGACGCATACAAAGACCCGGGCATCTCCCAAACACTCCAAAGCTTGCCGTTTCCTTTTCAGCTTTCCCTTTCTTAGTCCTTTGTTCTTTGGTGCCAGCCTGCCTAGCCTTCTGGCCCCGGGACTTGTGGTTTAGATTTCAGCTCCTCTCTCCAGAATCCATCCAAGCGGGTGCTTTGGCCCCGGCAGCCCATGACTCTGTACCAACTTCTTCCCTTTCCAGGACCAGCTGCAGCTCACCTGGTGCCCCTGCTCTCTCTTCTAAGCACCTGTCTGGCTCAAAGGTGTCAAAAAATCCAGGCTTTTCTGAACCTCCTCTTATGCTCATAGAAAAAAGTCTAGTCCAGCGTCTTTGCTCTGCATGGCCACAGGAATACAACACGCCTACCTCCCAGAGATCTCCCAGGTCAGCAGCATTGGAGCACGGTGCTTCTGAAAGCCCACCTTTGTCTAGACCCCTCACAAGCTACCCCTGGCTATCTAGCAAACAGCCTGCAGCTGGAATTTGCATGTGCCTCAGGCAAGAGCTGAGGAGGGGCAAGTCTGATGCCCAGTTGGCATGGGCACACAGCAGGTAAACAGCCTCAGATGGTGGGAACACAAAGGAACTGCCCCAAGGGAGACGTTGTTCCAGCACAGACTCCCACCCTTGAGCCTGCTGTGTTGTCCTCCACACCCACATACCAGGAAAAGCTGCGGGTGTCCTTTCCCTGAGGTCCCTGAGGTCCCGATGCCTGGGGAGGAGAGTAACATGCACCTACATGGCTTAGAAGCACCCTCTCATGCTTGTGATGTGATTGGAGACCCTTGAGCCTCCTTTAATCTCAGCCCCACCCACTATTTTTTCCCTTTCCTCAGCCCCTACACCTCCACTGTGTTCAGCAGACTCTCCCAGCCAGACCATGAGACTGGGTGGGAGACTGCTAGGTTCCCTTCCTCCATTTAACTCCCCTTACTCCCCACCTTCAGGAGATACCCGTGTATGCCTCTTGGAGGTTCCCGTTGCTATGGTGACTATAGTAGTCAGGAACCAGCCATGAAGAAGGCTGTGTCCGTGTGAGTCTATATGTCTAAGTGTGCGCATGGGTGCACATGCACATGTCTACCCTGAGTGTGGAGGGGAGAAAGGAGGGAGGAGAAACAGAGCAGAGAGGGAAGGGGAGGGATGAAGAGGCCAGGAGCCCTGGCTGGTGTGGCTCAGTGGGCTGAGTGCCGATCTGTGAACCAAAAGGTCACTGGTTCGATTCCCAGTCAGGGCGCATGCCTGGGTTGTGGGCCAGGTTCCTGGTGGGGAGTGTGTGAGAGGCAACCAACATTGAAATTTCTGTCCCTCTCTTACTCCCTCCCTTCCCCTCTCTAAAAATAAAAAAATAAAACCCCCTTAAAAAAGGGGGGCAGGAAAAGAGGAGATCAGAGGGGGGATGGGGAAAAGGGAGGTGAAGTGTGAGTGGGGTGGGAGGGGTATAAGGGGTGAGGAGGCACAGGGGTGTCAAGGGTAAGAGATGCAGTGCCAAGGGGGTTGGGGCTAAGGACTTGGGGTAAAGGTAGGGAGGGGTGTGAGGAAGAGGTGGGAGATGAGAGGTGTGGAGAGGGATGGAAGAAAGGAATGGGTCAACTGTTAGAAGCAGGGCAGGAGTGAGGGGGAGGGGAGAGTGGGATGGGGTGGGGGTAACTATTGGGAGAAGTGGAGGTGTAGGATGTGTAGGGGTAAGGACTAGACAGTGAGGTGTGGCCTGTGGTTTGGAAAGGGTCTAGGCTGATCTTCGAGTAGAAGATTGGGGAGGCTGTGTGGTCATTGGCATGTGGATGGAGGATGTTGAGTGTAGGCAACAACTTGGGAGGAATATGAGGGGTAATAGCAGGGATGGGTCAGGATGAGGTCAGGGGGTCTGGAGAGGTGCGCATGGCAGGAGGCCACTTTCCCAGTACCACGTTTAACGCTCTGTATCCTCGTCTGAGCTAGAAACATGGCCTCTTCTCTGTTCCTGCCCCTTCTAGGAAACGGAGCGCTCAAACTCCTGGGCAGTGAGCTTTTGTGGATCCGGAGGCCCCTCCCCCAGAAAAGGCTTTGCCATGGTTCCCAGGAGGCGGCTTCTTGATTGCCACCCCCTTCCTCCACCCCGAAACAGGGACCAGAGCACCTTCTCTGCCCGCACCAGCCCTGGGTCAGGGAGGCTGACTGTGGGCACTGCTCCCGCCTGTGAGCTTGGGTGACGACAGGGACCTCTGCCTAACTTGCGGCTCCTGCCCTTTGCCCAGCGCTCTGAGCTCCCTGCTCTTGGCCCCAGTGTTAGTCCAGGAGTCTTGTTTGGCAGGAAAGCGGTGGCAGGTGGGAGGAGAGAGGAAGGCAGTGAGGCAGAAACAGCTGCCAGCCAGAGTGGAGGAAGAGCAGGGCCCCAATGGGTATGGGCAGAAGGCGAGGCGCTGGCTCTGGCAGTCCCCCTCCCTTGTGTGGGTGTTAGGCCTCCTCCCCCAGTTCCGTGCTGCTGTTCAGGGAGCAGGCTGTGCTCAGGGGCCTAAACTCTGGGCTGAAACAGGCCTCAGAGGTCACCTGGTCTGACTTTGCCCATCATCTGAAATCAGAGTTTTCTCCACAGCATTTCCTCCAGGGGGTCTGCCTGAATCAGGCCAGACAGTTTCCGGGAAAAGGAGCTCCCTTCCTCCTAAGGCAGTCTGGTCCCTCTCTGGAAGAAAAAAAACCCCCCAACTGTTAACTGAGTGACTCTGTTGCGCCAGACCTAGGTATTGTACAGACTTCTCATGAATAATGACCTCACAGGACTGAGGTTCATTTTACAGATGAGAAAAGTGAGGCTTTGAGGGGAAAAAAGTCCCTAGCTCAAGGTCACAGAGATAATAAATGAAAAAGCTGGGTTTGAGCCCAGGACTTCGTAACTACGAAGTCCCCCTGGAGCTAAGCAGGACATGCCTCTTCTCTTGCACCATGACAACTCTTCCGAGGTCAGAAAGTAGAGACCAAAGCCTCTTCTCCAGGTTAAACAGCTCCTTCAACTCTGTCCAGGAAAACCTGCGTGGCAGCCTCCTCCTGACCTGCCCAGTGAGAGACCCCGAACCCAACACACGGGCTTCCATGGGGGTTCGGGCCAGTTCAGAGTAGGGCAGAACTGTCACATCTTTCCTTGACACTAACCTTCACTGTTGTGGCCCAATGGCTGGTAAGAGAGCTGAGACCTGTCCTTCTCTTGGGCTTCTAGCCCGTCTTGGATCAGAGCTCTGAGAGAAGGGTCCAGGGCTTTGTTCCCATTTCCACCATTCCCCTAGATCCCAAAGGCCTGAGTTAGAAGAGGGAAGGGCAGAGGCGAGGAGAGAGGCGGTCTGAACCAGGCAGGGGCAGGGCAGGCTGGGAGGATGGAGAGCTGTGGGCAATCAGGTGGTTGTCCAGCAACTCCAGGCAGGGCCAGGAGGGCCACAGGGAGGGGGTGGAAAGTATTTTGGGGTGTGTGCACAGGGAGATTAGAGAGGGGTGGAGAGTGCCTGGGGGTGGGGGTGTGTTGGGAGAGGCCAGGGTGGGGACGGGCATGGCCTAAGTTAACAGTGTCCTGCGGTGCGAGAGGAAGTCAGTCGCACATTAAGCAAATGTTGCAACTGGTACTAAATTGGGAGGTGTCGCAGGCGGCAGTGAGGACAGGTATGCTTTGTGGGGCCCTGTGTGGCCCAAAACAGGGGCAGACATTGCAAAGGGAGAGAATAGGATTTCTGGGGCTGCCCAGGAAGGACCTGACTGAGATGCTCAGGACAGGGTCCCAAGGATGGGGGTCACCTGGCCCTGAAGCAGGTTCAGGCTTGGTTTCCAGAAGTAAAGGAAGCCCCCTCATCCTGGCCTTGGGCTGTGGGCTCTCCACCCAGGAGAAGCGTTGAGGATGGTTACCACCTCCAAGAAATGGGGTTGGAACTGAACAGGCAGCTTCTGAGTCCGGGGGCAGCGAAGGCCTGGAATGCAAGTGGGGTGATGGGGCGAAGAGAGGGGGGCTGCCGGAAAGAGGAGAGCAGGGACGTCTTTTCCCTTCGTGCCCACAGCACAGCTGGAATCGAGCACCCTTTAGGTCTAGGCCTCAGCTGAGGGAGAGAGCATCGGAGAGGGGTGGGAAAGACAGGAGGAAAGCTATGGAGCTGGCACTGCCTGTCTCCTGGCACAGCAGGCAGCAAGAGAGCAGGCGGAGTTCGCCTGAGAGGGAGAGAGAGAGAGAGAGAGAGAGAGAGAGAGAGAGAGAGAGAGAGAGAGAGCAACAGCGACAAGGAGACAAAGGCGGGGGGGGGGCGGGGGGGGAGGTGGGCCTGGCCACGGGGAACTTGATGGGAGGCCCTGGAAAAAAAACATGGACTTAGTACGAGAACATGTGGGTTGGAGGCCTGGCACTAGTTGAGTGATCTTAGGGCAAACTGCTCCATCTGATTGCACCTCAGTTTCTTCATCTGTAAAAATGGGGATAATGATGCCGGTATGACCAGTCTCCTCAGGCAGTTGTGATCTCATAAAATATGGGAGAGAGGTTCAAACCCTAGCCATGACATCAATGTCAGGTGTTATATTATTATTTCAAAATACTGGCAGCTACCGCTTTCATTTGAATCCCTCACACAAAAGACTCAGGATGTGAGTGGAGCAAAGATTATTATCTCTGTTTTACAATCAAGCAAATGAAAGCTTAGAGAAGTGAAGTGACATGGCCAAGGTCACGCTATTAACAAGTGGTAGAGGCTGATAAGGCCTAAATCCTGGAGATCAGTGGTCTTTCTCCTACACCAAGTTGCTTGGTAAAAGTCATCAACACAAGTGATTTATTTAGTGCAGGATCAGACACAGCTTGAAGCCAACTCTAACATGGGGAAAACCCCATAGGAAAGTTGTGGCATGGTTTCCCATTTATTCTGGTGATTATTTTTTTAAAGATTTTATTTATTCATTTTTAGAGACAGAGTAAGGAGGGAGAAAGAGAGGGATAGAAACATCAGTCTGTTGCCTCCCACGGGTCCCCAACTGGGGACCCAGCCTGCAACCCAGGCATGTTCCCTGACATGGAATTGAACCTGCGACCCTTCAGCTCGCAATCCAGCACCCAATCCCCTGAGCCACACAAGCCAGGGCTCATTCTGGTGATTATTGAAGAAAAGGAAAGTTGGGGCCGCGGGGTTGAACTGAGGGCCATAAAGGACCCACATTCTTTATTCCTTATACTAGTGGACCATGTTCGTATGTTCCCACTGAGTATGTGTATCTGTGTCTGACACCAAGGCTGTGTGTCTCTATCTCTATATGACAAAATGTGTCCTTCTTCATGTGACAGGACCTCTGCCTTTGTGTCTCTGACATCGTGAGAAGATGTACATGTGTGACAGGGCGTCTGCTTCTATGGCACTGCTTGGCATGAAAACCTCTCTGTGTATCTATGTGACTTTGCCCGGGGTAGTGGTGGTGGTGTATGGCAGTGTGTCTGTGTGTGTATCTGTCTGTACACCTTTAAGAAATGGAATATCTCATTTGGTAGTGTGAGTGAGGCAGTGAGTCAGCTGAGGCTGAGGGAGGCGGGAGGGAGACAGCTAGGTTACGAGAACAGGAAAAAGGAGAAGGAGAAAGTGAAGTCAGGAGCAAGGAGCTGCCCCTTTCCTCCCTAATCCCCTGCCTAAATCCCTAAGGAGCCCACCAAGAACAAGGAATCCTGCAGAAGTCCTCAGGAGCCACATCGGACAGAAAGGGGCACTTTATGCCCCTACCTAAAGCCTTGGTGGCAGACAAGCTAGACTAGGGGGCAATCATCTCCCTCTTCAGCTCTCAGTCCCCCGACTTGAAGATGGGTGAGGCCACTACCCCACCCTGTCTCCTTGTCACTTGACCCTTTGACCTTGCTGTTCTATTTCCTCCCAAAGCCAGGCCACCTGGCCAGGCTGAGCCAACAGGGCAGTAGCACCGTGTCCCAAATGTTTATAGCCCCCACACACCTACCGTCCAGAGTGACCCTGCTGAGGGTCAAGAAGTTTCTCAACTCATCCCTGCCCTAGGCAGGCCCATTCTGCAGCGGCCTTGCCTCTTCTCTGGATCCCTGTTCCCAGCAACCAGAAAGCCAGCTGTCCTCCCACTGCCACCCCAGGGCACTGGGAGGGCACTGGGAGTTTGGTAATGCACCAACCTTCAGTGGCCCTCCCACAAGTCGCTGTGGTCTGTTCCCAGCTTCTTCTTTTGTCACAGGGAGGAGCTGGCAAGGAGCTTCTCCTTGAGAGAAGACAGGCAGGCACCCCTGGGCTCCACCTGCCTAGGCTCTGACCGGCCACCTCAGGTCATATAAGGTCAACACTGTGGTGTGTCCCACCAGCAAGGCGCCCCTCCTCCAGCCCATTCATTCGCAGGGGCCAAAGGGTGAGGGCTAGGTTGCCAATATTCTCCCTTGCCCCTTTGGCCTTCCCCCTGCACCAACCAGTCCCAAGACTTTGAATTCCAGCCCAGGAAAGGAAGAGGGCACCGCTGGCTGAAGATGGAGGCTGGGAGAGACAGATCCCTCTTTCCACCCCTTTGCTAGCCCGGGGCCCCGTGACCCCTCCCTGCTCAGGCGGGGCGGGGCGCCAGGAGGCCCCAGTCAGACCTGCCCAACCCCGGAATTAATAGAAGTTGGCCAGGCGGTGACCTGACCTGAATCCCTGAGGCCCCTTCTCTGGGGCGGGTCCCAAAGTAGCACGCGTAGTGCAGCACTGAGAACAGTGCGGGTGATAGGAGGAGGTGTGGTAGCCAGAGAGGGACACCTCCCCCCGCCCCGGTCCCATAGCCACCGCTCCCGCCGCGTGGCCGCGGACGCCAGAACCTACCTTACAGCCTTTCGTACAGGACCGGATTGAGTACTCTTCCGCCTGTAAGTATTTATGCAGCACGAGGTCGAACTCGTCATATTTTTCCTGAGCATGTCGGTCGAGCCGCTGGTACGCCTCGATACAGTTGCTACACACCTCCCAGGCCCCGGAGCCCGGGCTGGCCACCACGGCCAGCAGGTCCCCCAGCAGGGTGTCCAGGCTGCAGTCCAGGCTGTCGGGGCGGTCCATGCCCAGCAGCAAGTCCCAGACCGTGTAGGTGTCGCAAAAGGAGAGAGTGAAGTTCCGAAAGTGGCCTTTGAGCAAGTTTTTTTTGGCGGAGGAGAACTCGGCCGGGGCACGGGAAGGAGAGTCAGGGGGCCGCAGAGGGGGGGCTGGGGTAGTCGGTTCGAAAAGTCTCTGCAAAGATTGCAGTTTGGTGCAAGCTGCGTCCAGCCCCGTGGGCTCTGGGACGCCGCCGCAGTCCGGCCCGGGACCGGCGGCGGGGGCGGCTTTGGTCAGGTTGCTGTATCGGGGACCGCAGGTGCCCGGGGGCGCGCTAGGCTCGCCGGGCGGCGGCGGCGGCAGTGGCAGCACCGCACGAGGAGGCGCCGGCTGCCGCTCACGGTCGGTCCCCCAGGGCGGCCGCATGGCGCTGCTCAGCTCCCTGGCCCGGGGCCGGGCCCCCGCGCACAGCCACAGATGGTCAGCGAGCAGCACGGTGAAGAAGAGCAGGGACGCCAGGGACAGTCGCCATCGCTGCGCCCGCTCGGAGTCGGCGCAAGGTTTGTCGCTCGGCCTGGGAGCCCAGCAGCAGCAGCAGCAGCAGATAGTCAGCGCGGCGGCGTCTTTCCCGGGCCACATCCAAGCGCCCCTGAACATATTTCAGGGGGGACCGGGCTGGAGGGAGCAGGCAGGCGCGAGGCCGGACGGCCGTCTCGGGAGGGCGAGCGGGCTGCGCGCCGCTCCGCGCTCCTCGGCGCCGTCCAGGCTCTACCTCGGGGGCTGCATGGTGAGGCAGGCCGGACGGCCCGGGGCCCCACTCAGGCCGGAGTCGTGGGGCGCTCTCGTGCCGTCCTCGCGCCCCTCCCGCGCTCCCTCGCTTGCAGTCCGGGCGCGGCCGCCCGGCCCGCTAGGCGCTGCCCGGCGTCCCGGCGGGGGGCGGTGCGGGGCACTGGGGCGGTGGCGGCTGCGGCGGCAGCGCCGCGCTCCTCATAGTGTCGGGCCCCTCAGCTGCCCTCGGCTCCGCGACACTCCACTCGGCGCCGGCGGCCGCCCTCGTCGCACTCCGTTCCGGCCGTCTCGGCTCGGCGCAGCTCTGCGCCCCTCAGCGCCGCCGTGCGGGCCCGGCCGCCGCGCTCCGCTCCGCTCGCTCGCCCCGCGCCGCTCCCGCCCGTCCGCCCGCTGCCCGCTCCGCGCCGGTCCCTGCCTCACTCGCGCCCTCCTAGGCCCGCCGGCCGGCCCGCTGCCCGGCCCTTCGGGCTTCACTCGCGCTCTGGCTATTCGCCGGGGCCGGTCCCGGGCCAGCTCCGCTCCGGCTCCTAGCCTGCTGCTCCCGGAGTTCCGGCTCGGGCGGGCCACCTGGCTCCCGGCGGCGCCACAGGCGCCGGACGCGGACGCCGGGCTTTACTTAGTGCGCTTCTCGCTTCCGCCTCCCGTCCGCACCGCTGTGGCGGCCGCCAAGCGGCACGGCCCCGTGGTTCCCGCTGGCCATGCCCCCTCAGTCTGTCGCCATCTTCCGCTGTGCGGAGAACACCTTGAGAGCCCGTGTGCGAGTGTGTTTGGGGGGGAGCGGGGCGGAGAAAGAGGCACGAAGAGGAGGAGGGAGCGGGACTGGGGCCCCGACTGCGCCTGCGCCTCAGGACTCTTCCCCCCCCCCCCCCCCCCCGCGACACCAGCCCCCGCCGGCCGCAGCCTGTGCTGTTTGGGGATGTTTCCAGTCCACCCCCAACTCCATTCACTTCAGCGCCTCCGTTCGTCCGCCCGCTCCCCGCGTGCACACGCCACACGCTGAGTCCCAGGCCCTGGCGCTCCCCCTCCCCCGCCAACCCGGGAGCCCGCCTGCTTGCCCAGGGCGGCCGCTCACTCCCCACGAGGGCTAGGGGGCTTTCTGAGGGTGATTCTTGGAAGCAGAAGGCATCTCCATAGCGTCTCGCTGCCTTCCTGGGTCGCCTCCCCCGTCCCCGTGACTAGGCGACGCTGGAGCCGGCTGCGGATCGGACCAGTCCCCTGCCCCTAACTCCGCTGTCGCCCTCACCGTCCTGCCCGAGGCCAAGGCGGCCCCTGGTGCTGAAGGACAGCTCCCAGCTTAACAGCTGTGCAGGACACAGCTTGGAGAGCGTCCTGGAGGGGGCGAAACAAGTGGGCTAAGATGTTTAGTAGTGATGGGCTGTCGTTTCTGCCCTTACTAAGATTTCCAGCAGCCTCTCCCCCGTCCTAGCTTCCTGGCTCCCCCTATAGGGCTGCTGAGAATAGCCGAGTGAGAGTTAGGGAAGCTGCGCCGCCCGGATGGAACCATGTGCTTGGGGCCCTCACACAATCACATGGCACTAGGAACTCAGACGAACAAACGTCCTGCCACGCCACTAACCTTGTTTGGATTCCACCAAATTTCTCAGTGGCCCGGTTGTCTTCTTCCTTTTCTCACCCCTTCCCATTCCCTCTAACTCCCGCATTGTAATTTTTAATTAACCATTACCATAAGGATTTGTTAATACGAAGAATAATAACAATAAAGAAAATACTTTCCATTGAATGTATTCTAGGTGTTCAGTTACTGTTCTAGGCACTTTACAAGCATTACTTCATTTGGTCTTCACAACACTCTAATGAAGCAGGCACTACTGTTACCTTTATTTACATATGAGGAAGCTGAGGTTTAGAGTGGTTAAGATGCCTAAGATCACAAAGCTAGTAACCAATGAAGCCAAGATTTTAATTAATTTATTTATTTCAAACAGAGTAGAAGGAGGGGAGAGAAAGAGTGAGGGAATTAATTGAGGTGCCAATCGTGTCTCTCACACGCCCCCACCCCCCAACCACGGACCTGGCCCACAACCCAGTCCTGAAAGGGAATTGAACCACTGACTTTTCAGTTTCCAGGCCAGCGTTCAACCCACTGAGCTACAGCAGTCAGGGCTCTACACCCCTCTTAACACTCCAGTAAAGCCCGGGAAAATGAACACGTGAAAATCCCAGTCCTTCCTGCCTCATAGGAAATTATAGTGTATATGAGGAAACAGGGCAGATATGTTGACTAGCGGGAGGATCCATAGACTGGAGACTTGGGTTTCAGATTATGGTTCTACCACTGAACATGTCTTGTGCCCTTGAGAGAGTCCTTTCTCTGTCTGAGTCTTGCTTTTCCTCTGGGTAACATGAGGGGATGCCAAGGTCTAAATAAGATACATGGGAATCATTGGCACTATTAAGAAGTGGGCCAGGGTGGGCTGGGGTGGAAGCAGGGAAGAGTTTCTGGAAGAGGGAGAGTTTGAACTGGTTCCTAAAGAAGTAGCAGAATTTGGGTGGCTGGGTGGGAAGGGCAGTCCAGGTGAGAGGAGTGCAGGTGACACATTTCAGGGATGAGAAGGAGCCTTGCATGGTGGTACAGCCATGAGTGTGACAGTTTGGCTGTATCGGTGGTGAGAACTTATGGGAAAGGGAGTAGAGGGATATGAGACAAGAAACAAAAATATCAGGCATTTGGGAGGCCTGTTCATTCATTATGTCCCAAGCACTATGCGGGAGACTAGGTAGGAGACTCGGGTGGATCAGACATGGCCCTGCCTCAACATGCTCACAGGCGAATTGGGGAGCCCGACATTTTAAAGCAGGTATTGCACCCCAGTGGAATAAGAGGAATATGATTGGGAGGGTGGAGAGGGCTCCCTCCTAGGGAGAGGAGCACCGATCAACTCTGTCAGCTTCCCTCAGAGGTGATTTTGCACAGAGTCATTTGAGTTGGGGGTCATTTGTTCCTTTATTTATTCAGCAAACGTGTATCATGGATCTGTTACGTTACAGACGCTGTACTAGGCACCCAAGGTATAGAAATGAGTAAGATACATGTTTAGGGCTGAAGGATTTTAGTTGAAGTCTTAAGGGATGAATAAGAATTGGAGACAGGAGAGAAGGTGGTGTGCGAAGGATGTCCCAGACAGAGGGAATGTCATGTGTTAAGGCCCAGAAGCAAAGCCAAGAATGGCATGTTCAGAAACCCGCAAAGTAGTTCATTGTGACTAGGTGTGAAACGGGAGCACTTCCAAAAATGAGGCGGAGGATTTGGCAGGAACCAAATCATGAAAGGCCCTGGGTGCCATGCTAAGTAGTTTGGACTTTATCCCAAGGGTACTAAGAGCCACAGAAAAGGTTGAAAGATTTTCAGCAGATTTGTATTTTTAGAAGATTCACTTGGCTGCAGGATGGAGGCTGGATTGGAGTGGTGGTTGGGGGGAGACTTGAGGCAGGGAAACTGGTTGGTCCAGGTGAGAGGTGTTAAGGGTTGAACAAAGAATGCAGCATTCCGATAGGGAGAGGAAATGCACAAGGGAGGGAAATAACAGAGGTTAAATTGAAAGGACCTAGGACAAGCCTAAATAGAACGAATAAACTAGGGACAGGGCCTGAAGAAAGAGGATGAAACCAAAGGGTTTGAGTTAGGGGCCCTGGCATGATTGCTCTTGCCCACCTAGCAACTGTCTTCTCTCCAGAGCCATTCTTTGTTCAGTCCTTGGAGGTTTCAGTGTTCTGTTTAACAAAGAAGGCTAATCGCTTACAGATACCTAGTTCAGAGCTGATTGGCACGGCTACAGTGATTGACACTCCCGACTGCCAATGAAAGAGCAGCCTGCCAGGCCTAGGCTATCAGCACTGAGCACCTCCGAAGCTTTCTGTGAGAAGTCACTCAGGCAAGACCCCCTGGCTCTCCCCCAGAACACACGGGGCGAAAAGTGTCTCACAAAGGTCCATTTATCCCGGGAGCACAACATATCAATAACTTACCCACACAGTACCCACTGTGCACAAAAGAGAACAAGTAGCACACCAGTGTTCAGAAGAAGCTCTCGTTCTCTTGCTGTAGATGACACAAGAAATTGGGACGGGGAAGAGAAGGCATTGCCCTCTATTCAGGCCTCTGGAGCAAAATAACCTGGTGGGAAGGGGGTTGATGCTCTCCAGAACTGGTGCGTCCAGGCCAGCCTTCTTCCCAGCCCTTTCTCTCCACTTACTTTCAGGTCCGCAGAGGCCTAAACCAGAGGATAAAGGTGCGTTACTTCTGAGGGCATCCAGAGTGCCCAGAAGAGTGATAGGGTGCTCTCAATCCAGGGAGGGCGAAGAGCCTTTGGAGTAGAGGGATGAGGGGAAGGTTTTCCGTGGTGAAATTCTAACAATTAGGAAGAAGAAAAAGTGGGAGCCGTTTAAAGAGATCGATGTAGTTACACATTTGTTAACTTTCTGTTAAGCTCAGATATGAAAAGGTCACGGGCAAAAGATGGAAACAAGAAATTAAGGGTGAATCTAGGAACCTGTGAGAAGAGTGTTAGGATGCCTAACGCACAGCTTGAGCTGAAGCTCCTCGGGCTCTGCCTGGATCCTGCCTTCTGGTTCCCTCCTCCCTGCATAGTTGGAGGAATTTCCCCCCACCTGCAGACTACACCTGTCCTAAGGCAGGAAAGATTGAGATAACCCCACCCTACATACTGAAACTCTGCATCCAGTAGTTCTTTTCCTACTAGTCTGACCTCAAGTTTCCACTTAGCCTCTACCATATTGCTCAGTTCTGATCCCTGGCCATCTGTCTCACGTCCTGTGTCTGCGTCCCGCACTCAGAGACCCTGCCTGACCACCAGTCCCCCATCAAGGCTTAGGCCCAGCCATGGTCTTTTAATCTACCTTCTAGGGAGAGAGTCCTGACCCTGAGCCGCATCCGGTGCCTGAGGCCTGATGGCCTAGTGATGGATTCCTCTGATCTCAACTGCCCACTTGTATTTCTTTTTAAAAAATTCTAATAGCTATACAGTGCTCATTTGTCAAAATGAAAACTGAAAACAAGTATACAAAACAGCTGATTACTAACTGTGTATTGAAAGCAATAAGCGGTTCCATGGTAAAGTTTAGCAGCTCCAGCTTCTTCAGTGTTTACCCAAATACAAAAGAAAAAAGTAGAGGTTGTTGTTTTTGATGTCAAATCTGACCTGTGCAGGCTGAGGGAGTGAAAACGCATGTGCACAGGGGCTCTAAGATGATTGGCCACGTGTTCACGCCCCTAATGCTGAGACCCAGACAACCTGGAGCAAGAGAGTGTGCATGGGGATCATGCGGAGCTCCTGCTCTGGCCAGAGTGGTCCCATCAGAGCATCCGAGGGAAGGCTGCGGTCCCTCCAAGAGATCCCTGAGTGGTGGCCGCAGCCCATCCCCTGGGCAGTGGTGTAAGCAGAGGTACAAGCACAAATACTATGAGATGCAGATGACCCAGTGAGATAGCCAATCAGGGACTAAGTGACCATGCAGAATGAGTTGTGGCTGGTTCTGCCCACCACATGCTTCAGATGGGGGACAAACCACGGGTAGACTGGACTCAAGCCGTTACCGTAGAACCTACATTAGCCACATTTCTCCCTTCTGTGTTCATGTGTCTCCTTACCTTGTATTTGTCACTGTTTTAAAAATGCTCTGAGTTTGGCCCTGACCGGTGTGGCTCAGTTGGTTGGGCATTGTTCTGCCAAATGAAAAGTTGCTGGTTTGATTCCTGGTCAGGACACATGCCTGGGTTGTGTTAAATCCCTGGGTCAGGGCACAAATGAGAGGCAACTGATCAATGTTTCTCTCTCTCTTTCCCCCTCCCTTCCCTTCTCTCTGAAAATAAGTAAATACAATCTTTAAAAAACTGAACTGAATGAAAAATAACTTTAACAAGTTATAATAGTTTAATTAAAAGAATACTAGGAAATTGTATAAACCTCTCCTTTTTCAAGGACAGAAAAAAAAGAAATGAGTTTGAGTTAAAAACCAACCATCACAATGGATCTCGACACACATCTAGAGCCCAGAGGGAGGAACATTGGGCTGATCTGACAGCAACTCCTGGAGGCCCTGGGTTCATAAAATCCCCTCTCAGTACTAATCTGTGGGTTGATTCTCATTTTGCAATTAATAAAACTAAGTAATTTTGTACAGGAGTACCAGAAATTGCCTCATTGGAAACAAGAACTACAGGGTCCTACACAAATAACGCCCCCTTTTTATTACAAAATCTTCTATTATAAAATCATAAGCTTGTAATTCTGTAACATAACAATACCACACTCAAGCACACCTTGTAACATTTTCAGTAAAATGTTCAAATTGAAACTACAAATTATTAACCCATATTATTACCCTACCAACCACACTCAAGCAGGTGTTAGCTCTGCCGGACCCTGTATTTACATTAAATAAAAACCTGGTGCGGGCTGCGTCTGCACATGTGTAGCATGGTGAGGTACACTGAGACCGACCATGGGGACAGCTTCTGGTACACCGCAGGGGCATGGCTGCCACATGAGGGGAAAGTGAGAGTGAAGGAGGGAGTGAACGGGGAGAGAGGAGCACGGCTCACTTCTGGTTCCAGAGCTAGCTGGACAGCCAGTCCAGTCCCTTGTGGAGTCCATCCCCTCTGGTGGCACAGGTGTCCTGAATGTACCAATTCCCATGGCACAGAGAGTGCAGGCCCAGCTTGTCCGTGATCCCGGTCAGTTCATGGCGTTGGGGAGGCCCTGCTTGTTTGCGAACAGGAGTCAAACAGCGTCCCTGAGCTTGCCCTCTGCCAGCCTCCACAGAAGCCCTTCTTGGGCCTCGTTCAGGGTACTCTCAGTCATTACTGTCAACCACAAAGATGAGACCTTGTGTGTTCTGGAAGTAGTGGTGCCATGGAGGCTGGATCTTGTCCAGGCCGCCTACGTGTTACACGATGAAGCAGATGTTCTTATACTCCCCGTCTCCATGTTGAAACCTATGGAGCTGATGGTGGTCATGATCTCACCCAGCTTCAGTTTGTACAGGATGGTGGTTTTCTTCCCCACAGCATCTAGGCCCATCATGAGAACATGAGAACGCACATTTCTTTCTTGCCAAAAAGGCCCTGGAAGAGGTTTGCAAAGATATTCCCCATGCTGTAGATGGGAAGGAGGGACACCAGCTGGAGACACCCTTGGGGATGGTGGCTCTGGTGCTGCTGCTGCTGCACCCAGCCGGCCATTCGTTTTGCTCTTCCCACTTGTATCTCTTAATGTCTAAATTCCTGTAGTCATGTTTACCTTCCAAATGGATGCCCAGTTTTCCTATGGTGTAACCCTACTTCAATTATGTATACTTTTGGCCACAAATAATAGACAACTCTACCCTAGTAGCTTAAGCAGAGGTTTATTTGTTTTTTGCAACAAAAATTCCCTGGGATGGTCCAGACCTGATGAGGCAGTTCAACAATGCCATGAGACCCTGGCTTTTCATCTCCATCGTCCTTAGGGCAGGCTTTTATCTATTTGCCTTTGGTCTCATGGTTGCAAGACAGCTGCTGCTGCTCCGGGCCTCATGCCTGTATTATAGATAGGAAGGGGAAACAGCTACAGACAAGGCAAGAAGGCTAAGAACAAAGGACCTTCTAGAGAGGCTTTGCTTTTTTATTCAGAATGCAACACTCTCCCCAGCGTCATTCACCTACATCCCTCTGACTGGAATTGTGTCATATGGACACTCCTACATGCAAAGGAAACTGGGAAATCTAGTGCTTTTAGCCAGGCACTTTATTGCTCTAAACAAAGTTGGGATTCTGTAAGGAAGGGAGAAGAGGGAAGTTCTTATGAGGCAAGCACCTGGTAGCATCTGCTGTGAACCCCAACCACGAACTGCTTGCCTAGACCACTTTTCCTTTCTTACTAAACCCCTCAGATACTGGGCTTTGACTGCCAGACTGACTTTCTCCTAGCAACTAGCTGGTTTGTTCTTCTAGCACAGGATAGAGAGAACTGCCTGGTTTAACAATAGCACATGTGAAAAAGACCTTGATTTGATTGGAAAGTCAGTATGAGCCAACAGAGTGATGATGCTGCCAAAAGAGGTAATTAGATTTTAGGCTGCATTAATAGGAATATAGAACCAGAACAAGAGAAAAGATGGTTCTGCCCTTCTCTACACTTGTCGCATCCCACCCAGAGAGCACCGCGCTCCATTCTGGACAGCCCATGTAAACAGGGATACAATGACAGAGTGCACAGTGTCCAAATGTGAGTCACTTGCCTGGTACACAAGCAGCCACATCATACGAGGAACAGTTGAAGGATCTGGGCTGATTTGGTCTAGAAGTGAGCAGACCCGGGGAAGAGCCCCCACAGGGGAAGGATCTGAAGCAGTTATTTAAGTTAGGGTTCAGAGCCCAGGAGATTTCCAGTGATTAAGTGGAAGGATGGTGAATTAATACCACTAAAAACAAACACTTATATGGTTGTTAGTAGGTACCAGGTACTGTTCTAAGCATTTATATACAGCAAGTCGCTTAATCCTCCATGACAACAATTCTGGAAGGTAGGAACTGTTATTGTCTCCATTTTCCAAATGAAGCAGGTAAGGGACAGACAGGTTAAGTCACTTGTCTAAGGCCACAAAGTTAGCAGGTGGCTGAGGCAGAATTTGAACACTAGAGTTCATGCTTACCTTATATCTACTCAGAAGAGGTTAGTGATTCTGGATAATTGCCTGGATTGATGGCAGATAGCATTTGCAGCTTGCTTGATTGTTTGGCTGTGGTGGGTGAGTTGGCACAGATTGGGCAGAGAAATAGAAGGCCCATTTTAAGACCTACAACCTATGGGATTCCTCTTAGGTATTTCAATACCTTCTCAGCCAAAACCAAGAGAAGTAAATGCCCATAGTTGAGCCCATCTTGGGCTTTCCTTCTCACTTCCAATTTCTAGTATGAGGAATCCAGCCTCGTCCCTGGGTAACTGACATAGTGACCTCACCCTAGATTCCATCCCACTCTAGGTCACAAAGGTACAGTGTTGACCCCTCTGGGGCCACCATTACTCTAGAGCTTATAGTATTCAGAGTGCATCTCTGGCAGCTGCCACCAACCCAGGCTGGCAGAACAGTTTTTGGACCATAAGGCTCAGAGACTGATAACTTCTCAAAGATACTAAGACCAAATCCACACTGCCCCACATCTCCTAAAGCCATTTTTCCACCCTCCAACTGTAAGCCTCGCCTCTACCCTCACATTGATTTTCATATTGCCCTGCTTTTTTCTTGACCCAATCCATCCTTCCAGTTTTTTTAAAAAAAGACTTTATTTATTTATTTTTAGAGAGAGGGGAAGAGAGGAAGAGAAACAGCAATGTGCAAGAGATACATTGATTGGTTGCATCTTGCATGCATCCAGATGGGGACCTGGCCCACAACCCAAGCATGTGCCCTGACCAGAAATGAAACTGGTGACCTTTTGGTTTGCAGGGTGATACCGAATCCACTGAACCACACCAGTCAGGGCCATGTTTCCAGTTTTGCTCCATCTCCACAAGCCTTCCACCAGAGGCCCCTGGACTAGCTAGTTTATTTTTAGAGAGGGGAAGAGAGGTAGAAAGAGAGGGAGAAAAACATCGACCAGTTGCCTCTCATACACGTGTCCATGTCCATTAATTGCCTCTCACACATGTCCCGACTGGGACTGAACCCACAACCAGGCATGTGTCCTGATAGGGAGTGGAATGTGTGACCTTTCTCTTTGCAGGACAATGCCCAGCCAACTGAGCCACACTGGTCAGGGCACCCTCTGCTGCCTTCTTATGTGAGGATGCTTGTTGTCTTTTCTACTACCATAGAGTCAGGAGGTGGGATGGGTGTTTTCTTGGCTTGTCATTACTTTCAGACCATTTGTTTTTCTCCCTCTTGCAAAGACTACAGCTCTTTTGAGGCTCACATCATTTTGATACAACACTCACCCCTTCACATTGTTGTCAAGTATAGACCTCCTAGTCATAGGCCCTGTAGTGGGTTGAATTGTGTCTCCCAAAAATACATGTTGACGTCCCATCCCCCAGTACCTTTGAAAGTGACCTTATTTGAAAATAGGGTCTTCACAGATGTAATCAAATTAAGGTGAGGTCATCCTGGATTAGGGTGGGCCCCTGACTGGTGTCCTTACAAAAAGAGAGAAATTTGGACACAGAGACACACACAGAGGGAAGATGACCATGTGATGACCATCTTCCATCTGACAAGCCAAGCCAAGGAATACCAAGGATTGTTGGCAACCACCAGAAGCTCGTAAAGATGCCTGAATAGACCTCCCTCAGAGCCCCTGGAATGAACCAGGCTTTCCAACACCTTGATTTAGGACTTCTGGCCTCCAGAACTGTTAGAGTATACATTTCTGTTGTTTTAAGAAGCCTAGTTTGTAGTGATTTGTTACAGCAGTTGTAGGAAATGAACATACTCTCTTTCTCAATGAAGGCTTTGGTTTCTGTCTCGACGGTGTTCCCCCACCCCACCCCGCCCACTACAAGTCCTGCCATCATCCTAGGAGACTTCAGTGTCCATGTTGATGATTCAGCCATTGCTTGGACCTCCTGGTTCCTAAACATCCTCATCTTTTCATTTCACCTCAGCCAACTATTGGGTTGGTGAAAAAGTCTGTTCGATTTTTTCTGTAGGCTGGTTCTAATAGCACCTAGTTGTCTTTAACTTCATTAGAAACAATTTTGTTAGATTGTATTGTAATCACTTTCATAACAGCATGCATTTAAAATAACTTATCAAAATTGGTGAATTTTTGTGTAGCTATTTTAATATTGAAGGTGGAAGAAAATACACAACATTTTTGACATATTATGCTTTATTTTTCCAAGAAAGGTAAAAATGCAACTGAAACGCAAAAACAAAACAAAACAAAAAAAAAAGATTTGTGAAGTATATGGAGAAGTTGCCGTGACTGATTGAATGCGTCAAAAGTGGTTTGCCGAGTTTTGTGCTGGTGATTTCTCACTGGATGATGCTTCACGGTTGGGTAGACAAGTTGAAGTTGATAGCGATCAAATTGAGACATTCATTGAGAACGAGCAATGTTCTACCACACAGAAAATAGCCAACATATTCAAAATATCCAAATCAATAAAGTTAATGGTGAAAATTAAAGCTGTGTCTTTTATTCTACAGAAAAAACTAAACAGACTTTTTGGTCAACCCAATACCTACATTGTCACAAACTGGACCTGCTCCGCTATGAATTACCAATCTCAATTGAGCCCCCAACAATGCTTCACAATCCTACTAGGTATTAAATTGTTTTAGGATTTCTTACTCTCCAGGATGACTATTTCAAATCTCCTTTGCTCTCTTCTTAAGTCTCAACCCGCTACGTCCACCCTCTCACACTCTCTCATAACATATAACTTCATCACTGACTTCACTGGGAAGATCAAAGCACCAAGCAGGACGTCTGCTTCCCATGTTACCTCATCCCTCTGTAGGACATCCCCCCTGTCACAGAGCAGAATGTGTTCTTTCTTCTCAGAGGACTACTCCCTCCACTGGTGTTTTGTAGTTTATCCCCGCCCACCTTCTCACACTTCCGACAATCTTCTTTTCTCTCCTATGTAATCAACCTCTTCCTCTCAACTGGACCCTTCTCAGCAGCAGGTAAAAGAGTCTTTTCCATCTTTAAATAATGTCCCCCTCAACTCTACACCCCCCTCCAATTATCATCCACTCTTCCGCCCTTCCCAATAAAATGCTCAAGACAGTTATTCACTCCTCAACTGACCCCAATCATGCTTCTGCCTCATCACTGCCCTGAAAGTGCTTCCACTCTGGTCGCTGATGACTTTCATGCCGCTAAATCCAAAATATGTTTTCAAGTCATAATGCAGTTGACCTCAGTGGCATTTGGCATAATTGTCCACTTCTTTTGGTACTGGGACACTTTCTTCCATTGCCTCTTTTTAATTCCCCCCCCTTCTCTGAGAACTCCTTGGTTTCCTCTGGGGCTCAATTTTCTCTAACTAGCTTGTAAATGTTGGAGTTCCTGAAAGCTGCAATATGTTCTCACTCTATACTCTCTCACTAGGAAATCGCATCCATGCCCACAGTATGGATCTCATATTTACAGTGGTGGGGGGGGGGGCAAAACCCCAGGAATTTATTTATTAAAAAATTGTGTATTTGTTCTTACATGTTTAAACTTCAGTCACCTTCAAAGTATTCTCCATTTGATGTGACATATCTATTGAGACATTTTTTCCACTGCTCAAAACAGTTTTGGAACTCGTTGATTTGGATGCTTGTTGGCACTTCTACAGTTTTTTTTCAAGTTTTCCACATTCACAAAACATTTCCCTTTGAGGACTTTTTTTCATCTGGGGAAACAAACAAACAAAAAAAGGTCACCAGGGCGTGAGGTTGGGTGAATGGGGAGGGTGGGGCATCGGAGTAATGTTGTTTTTGGGCAAAAACTGCTGAACACTCAGCCCAGTGTGTGGGCAGGTGTGCTTGTAAATCGCCCACCATGAAATGGGCAAATGCGTTGAAAGAGTCTTCAAAAAAATTTTCCCTGAAGCCAAATGCAGCCTCTCACAACACCACCAGCTGGTACACTGATACAGATGGGCTCCTCGAACACTCACCTAGCTGGGGAAGACTGTACTACAAGGGGCCGGCCTCTAGAAGATAATTCCGGGCTTTTTTGACCCCTCCTCCCCCCTCTGTATATCTTTACTGAGGTTACTGAAACACGACTCAAATTCAGTAAAGTCAAGACCAAACCTATGGTCTCTGCCTCGGGATCTGGTTCTCTACTAGTTCCCTCCCTTTTCAGTGTATGGAACCCCCAAGTATCCAGTTATATGCAATTCAGAAACCTAGGAGTCATTCTGGCAATGCCTTTCCCTCATATTTAGACATTGCCAAGTTCTGTCTATCTTACCTCTTAAAAGTTGCGTCGTCCATTCTCATTTTTCCAGTGACACAGCCAGCCACCACCCTTGTCCACATTACCATCATCTTTCATTTTATCTAGTACAACAGACTGGTCTATACATATCCGCACTGGTGTCTCTCCAACCCATCTTCTATGCAGTATCCAGAGTGATGTTTTCAGAAGTTAAATATGATTGTATTATTATTTTGTATAAGAACCCTCCGATATTTTCCTATGAGCCATAAAAGAAGGAATTGTTAATGGGGCCTACAAGGTTCTGTACGGTCTTGCCCAAAATTACATCTCCAGCTTCAGCTCACATCACTTTCTTCCTCATGTTCTATGCTGCATCTGCACAGTCCCTCTTCCATTCCAATCTACCATTCCTTTGTGGCCACAGCACTTTTGCACATGCTCTCTCTTCTTCTGGAACACTCTCTCCACATCCTACCTCCATCTGCTTTGCTTGGATTATTCTGCTTAATAGTCAGATGTCTGTTCCACCATACTTCCTCTGGGAAGGTTTTCTAGACCAGTCCCTCTAGGCTAGATCAGGTCCCTTCATTATATTTCTCTAAGAGCTGTCTTCCTTTCTTCGTATCACTTATCTCAGTTGCATTTCACCGTTATCTGTGTAATTCTTTGTTTTATTATTGTCTCAACCACTATACTCCAAACTCCATCAGAATAGGAGCCATGTCTGTTTTTGTTTTTCCCTGCTCCTTAAGCAGCAAGTATAGTACCTAACACATAGATGCTCAGTACTTGTTGAATAAATGGATGAGTGAGTGAGTGGGTGAATAGGCACTTCAAGTGAGACCATCCCCATCCCATCACAAGGGTGTGACTTTACTCAACAGATCTGTTAGCATGACTGTTTTAATAAAAAGTATGAACCGCAGCCCTGGCTGGTGTGGCTCAGTGGACTGAGCACTGGCCTGTGAACCAAGGGGTTGCCGGTTCGATTCCCAGTCAGGGCACATGCCTGGGTTGCAGGCCAGGTCCCCAGTGGGGGGGCACATGAGAGGCAACCACACACTGATGTTTCTCTCCCTCTTTTTCTCCCTCATTCCCCTCTGTCTAAAAATAAATAAATAAAATCTTTAAAAAAGTATGAACCGCAACATGTAGAAACAGAGAGGCTTTCTCTCATAATTGCTTCCAAAGGCAGTGAATTCCCCGCAGTGAAGAGATCATCAAACAGGTATCTTAGCATAAGTTGAAAGACTGCTTGTGGCTAAATAGTCACAAGAGGAATAGATGATGTCTAAAGTTTTTGCCATCCAAGGCTTTGCAATTCTCGGGTTTGATACATAATGAGAGGGTGGCTTGAGCAAAGAGGATTCAGACACCCTCTGGGACAGAAAATGGAAAAGACATGGAAGAAACTACTCTTGGATCCTGGCCCCACTGAGATTACCTCACTCATTTCCTTCCCTCCCCAAAGGAGCTCTCTGCTAGTCTGTATTTGGGAGGGTCATTATTTTTCCTACATTGAAGATGGCCATAGGGTGGAGGGTCTTCAACTTCTAAGGCTCTCTTGGTTTCAGCATTTACTATCAATCTCGCTTCCAATTTTTATCTTTCCTTCATATATTTCAAGCTATTTCTTCATGCTTCCCATAGCAACGTTGGGGGTGCACTGCCCCAGCTGTATCCAAAAAGATTTTTTAAATAAAGGGTATTGTTTTGGGCTGAGTGCAAGTCCCCACATCCCACAGTATAGAAAATTGGGGTGCCATTTGTTATATTGTCTATGGGTTACTCTTTTAAAAAAATATTTTATCTATTTATTTTTAGAAAGAGGGGAAAGGAAAGAGAAAGGGAGAGAAGCATCAATGTGAGAGACAAACACCGATCAGTTGCCTCTTGCACACCTCCAGCTGGGGACCTGGACTGCAGCCCAGGCATGTGCCCTGACTGGGAATCGAACTGGCAACCTTTCCGTTTACAGGATGATGCCCAACCCACTGAGCTACACCAGTCAGGGCTCTATGGGTTATTCTTGTTATTTGGATGTTCAGGGTCTTGTAAAGCTGAAGTGTTGTCAGACTGTAGGGCATGTATAAGTCAAAGCCATGCCTCTCAAAGTTGGTGGTTCACTCTTACCTGCACTATGAGATAATAAGGGGCAGCAATCCCAACAAAGTCCTGAGGATCACCTGAGAAAGAAATGTGTTTATCAGAGAGGAAACCAGGGCCAGGAAGGAGGCCTCTAGAGTTGCAAAACCCTGCAACTCAGGGTTTTGTTTTGTTTTTTTGTTTGTTTGTTTTTTAGCATTGGTTGCGGAGGGAACCCCATCCTCAAATACCTGCTCACTGAGGTTTAAGGTAAGAGGTGCCTGTCCCGTGAACACAGGCCAGGGGCAGAGAGGGAAGGAGCCAAGCCCCTGCCACTTTGGAGCCTGGATGTAGTCCAGGCAGAGCCTGTGCGTCCCAGGGGACAGTTAACCGTGGCTGGCTCAGAGACGTGTGCTGTGGAACTGGGCTCTTTGGATTTCTGCCATTGCCTTGTGCTTTCCCGAGTGTTTCAGGAAGCTCTTTGTGCAAGTGCTTCCCGCTGTCTCTACTGGGCCCAGGGAAAACTAAAGATGGGCTCTGTGGCCCCCTTAGGCCAGAGTGTTAAAAAGAGAGTGGCACATGTCTAGAGCTGCATATGTGGCAGAGATGGCAATGGGAAAGCGGCAGGGCTCTGCCATGGGGCTCCCTAAGAGGGTCCTGGGGGTGAGAGCTTACCTCCTGCGTGCCTCCTTCCCAAAGTCTTCTTTGCTCAAATCTGGGAGACTGTGTTCTGTTTTACCAAAGGGGTATAAGTGGCTAGAGTAAGGTCAGAGGAAGAGCCAGGGCCCTCAGGGGAGAGGGGAGTTTCAATGGGCCGGAGGTGGGAGACCACCACAGCCTCTTCCCCATGGAACTTCTCTTTTCAGTGCAGTGGGTTTCTCCTAAGAAGGGAAGCAGTTTCTTTATTCACTGGGTACTTTCTCATGGGCTCAGAAGAGACCTACCTGTACAGACAGAGGTAGATTTTCCAGCTGGCAGTGGGCAGATGGGGCCCCTCCAGGACTGCTCTTCAGATCCCTTCTGGAGCCAGCACCCTAGGCTGGACAAGGCCTTGGCCAAAAGGTTCCTGGTCTGGGACCTGGTGCAGATAGCTTGTGAAGGCCAGAAAGCCCCTCTCATCCCCAGAAAGCTTCCTGCCTCATTGTGCCATAGGGAGCTGCCCAGTGAAAGTGGTGAAGTGGTGAAATGCAGGCCCAGGGGGTCAGGAAGGGCCTCCATCTCCACCACTCATTGCCAACTCATTGTCTGCCTCCTCCTCTGCTGATATAAAAGGGAACTGAGTAGAGGTCCTAAAGCAGCAGAATTGGGCTGAGCACTAGAGTCCTAGTCACCATGGATAAGATTGTCCATGCATGACCTGGGACTTTAGCCCAAGAAAGGCCACGGTTGCCTACACTCCAGCTTTTCCCTCAGTCCCTTCCATAACCTGCTCCTGCACTGTTTCAGCCTGGTGTGTGTAGGTGGGGAGGCACACCCTGGCATGTGCATATCCTGCACTTAGGCGCTGTAGCTGTCCTTTCCCCTGGATGGCCTGT
Source organism: Pteronotus mesoamericanus (assembly GCF_021234165.1). Taxonomy (NCBI): domain Eukaryota; kingdom Metazoa; phylum Chordata; class Mammalia; order Chiroptera; family Mormoopidae; genus Pteronotus; species Pteronotus mesoamericanus. Next base: position 3,878,964 of record NW_026555108.1, on the reverse strand, counting down.
GGTTCCCCTCCTAAGATTTGGGGCATGGTACCATGATCTAGAAGTCACCTCTTTCAGCTGGGCTTGTGGGTTCTAGTCTATGGTTCCACCCTGTTCAGGAAGCAGCAGATTGGTAATGGAAAGAGTACAGACTTTGGAGTGAGGCAGGCCTGGGTACAAGCCGTCAGAGCCTACCACTTTCTCTTCTCAGTAAAAGAGGAAAAAGAGCTCCTTCATAAGGTTGTTGTCAAGATAAAATGTCATGATGATTTTAAAGTGCCTCATACAGGGCCCTCAGTAAATGAGTTCACTGTGAAGTGTTCTTTGTGTGACAAAGTATGCATTCCCTTTTTTCCCCTCTCATTCTTTCTATGCTGTTCTGTTGCTTAAGACACATACACCAGCGGTTTATTTTTTTAATCCTCACCTGAGGACATTTTTTTTCCATTGCTTTTTTAGAAATAGAGGGAGAGAGAGAGAGAGAGAGAAACATCGATGCGAGAGAGAAGCATTGATTGGTTGCCTCTGTACACAACTAGAATGGGGATTGGCGCTGGCATGGCTAGCGTATGTGGCTGGACTGGGTGTCACACGCACCTACACCCCATTGGGGATCAAATCTACAATCTAAGTATGTGCCCTGACTGGGAATTGAATCTTCAACCTTTTGGTTAGGAAGCTCCAACCAGCTCAGTCACGTCAGCCAGGGCTAAACCAGCAGATTATTAAGTCTGGTTCTCTGCGGGGAGGAAATTCCAAGAGGGGACAATTTCTGTGTATAGCAGAGGCTTGTGTGTGGGATGCTGGTCTTCACCGGCTGAGGTGCTGATCCTTGGAGATACTGATCACCCATGCAGAGAAAGGGGGACTACATGTCCTTACTTCTCAGGAATGAGTTGGGAGGAACATGTTGAGAGCATTGGGGGAAGTGATCCCCACACTCAGGATAAGGAATGTGGAGGGGGAAAAAGGCATCACAGAGTGTCAGCTGCCATCTTGGAAGGGAGTCAGGAGACAGAGCTCAACCTCTTCAACCTCAGTCTCCTCTGGGGACTCGGGAAGATGGAGCCTTTGTCATTTTATATTCATTTCTCTTCCATAACTCACCTAACCTACTATGTGTAAGGTACTGCTTTTGTTACCTCCGTTCTGTTTTGCCTTGGTGATGGTTGGTAAAGCTCTTTACCTGAGGTCTTTAGATTTGTCTTTAGGGGAGTCTATAGCCAGGCGGACTCTATAGCCAGTCCAAAGGAGAGCTGCGCTCCACTCAAAGAGATTAGAGAAGAAAGGAAAAGAGGCTGAATCCCTAGGCCTTCAGAAAGGAAGCCAGTAGAATTCTTGGAGTTGGCCTGAACCTGACGCATAGTTTGGGAGCTCAGGAGGACAAGTACGTGAGGCTTCCTCAGGGAAGCTCAGCACCTTCACGGTTGGTCTAAACTCGTATCTGGGCCTGTTTATTCTATCAGCTCTGTGCTCTCCTGAGTAAGTGCTGTCTTGGGCTTGGATATGTCAGTTAGCAGCCTTTCTCTTTTTGTTCTGAGGTCTGGGCCCGCTTCTGGATTCTCCCAGCAAAAACCTGTTTTTCAGGTGTGCTTCTGGCTTTTAGTTCATTTGCAGGATGTGAATGGCCAATGTCTTCTCTTTTTGTTTTTTAAAGGTTTTATTTATTTATTTTCAGAGAGAGGGGAAGGGAGGGAGAAAGTGAGGGAGAGAAACACAGAGACAAACATTGATCTGCTGCTTCCTCCATGCCCCCAACTGGGGACCTGGCCCGCAACCCAGGCATGTGCCCGGACAAGGAATCGAACAGGCGACCTTTTGGTTCACAGGCCGTCACTCAATGCACTGAGCCACACCAGCCAGGGCTGCTGCTTCTTTTGAAAAGACTTTATTTATTTATTTTTAGAGAAAAGGAAAGAGAGGGAGAAAGAGAGGGAGAGAAACATAGATCAGTTACATCTAAATGCGCCCTGACTGGGGACCAAACCAGCAACCCAGGCATATGCCCTGACCAGGAATTGAATCAGAGACCCAGCGACCTTTTGGTTTGTAAGCCAATGCTCAGCCAGCTGAGCCACATGGGTCAGGGCTCCAGTATCTTCTGAGTTTAGTAATTAATCAAGCTAGCACTGGTTACTGGACTCACATTCTTCCTTGATAACTGATGACTCACCCTTTTGGTGTGTGTGTGGGGGTGTGTGAAACTGTTCTTACAATCCTTGAGTTGCATTCTTACAGAATCTTGGTACCCTAAATTTATGGAACGTAACAGTGAAAAGATGTCTCTTCCTGAGAGACCAGCATGGTGGGCGTGAAAAGAAAAGCCATTACTAAAGCAATTTGGGGGAGAAGTTAAGGCAGCTGTCCTAAGCAGGAGTTCTCAGCTGGGAGAGCTCAGGCTAGAATATCAAAAGTGAGGGAAGAATGTTCTATGTGAGAATCAGTTGGGGAGGAAGATATTTCTGTGCACTACATAGTAAGGACTGAAGCAAATGATATGCAAATAATTGTTTTCTTCCCTTGCCATGTTTTGGACTTCACTATTGTGGCATTTTGATGACCCAAGGCTGCTCCTCTGTCCTGGAGGCCTTCCTCTTTTCTGACTTCTCTAGTCACTCTTTGGGCTGTCCCCACCGCCTTATATTGGGTCAGGTCTGGACTGGCCTGCAGGGTGGTGTTGTTGCCCTGCCTGGGATTGAGCTGAGCTGGGCTGTGACTCCTGCACACATGCAAACGGATTCTAACCCAGGAGTTCTGAGTCTAAGCGAAGGCTGCTGTAAATTGGCCTCTGCTGCCCCCCCATGGTAACTGAGGTTACTTTTCCTCACCTTAGGTGACTTCTGGAAGAAAGGCAGGCAGACCCCCATGTTCCTTATAGCCAGCCCCACCCTTTCTGCAGCGTTGCCAGGAACGTGGCTCTTTCTCTGGACAGTGGCAGGACACTTTCAGCCAAGTCCCGAGACAGGTGAGGTTCAGGCCATGACTAGGAGGTGCTGCTGCCCACTGGCCTGTATCCAGATTACCTACGTCAGATCTCTTCTAGGGATGTGGGAAATGAATGGAGAAAAGAGGGCATTCAAGACACTGGGAATGGGATGATTTCTCTGAGTGTGCTCAGCCTCTAAATCACCAGCTTGAAGTCTCCTAAGATCCTCAAGCTCTCACCTCAAAGTCTGAACCCGCATCCTGGGTATGTGCCCTGACTGGGAACGACAGTGACTACACTCCAACCAACTGAGCCATATCTTCCAGGGCTAAAGTCAGGACTCATGGAATATCACCCTACCACGTTTTGTTGTTTTAGATCCCTTCCTCTTTCTGATCCTTTGTATCTTATCAGATTCCAAATTTCTAGGTTCTACATTATAAATAGCTGTTATCTGATCCTTCCCCTTTCTCTCCCTCCCTCTCTTACTTTCTCCTGTCTCCTGTACACTCTTAATTGAAATAAAATTCACATACAGTGAAATGCATGTATCTTAAATGTGCAACTCAATGAGTTTTCATGAATGTGTACACTGTATTTCTACAATTCTAAATCAAGATATAAAACATTTCTATCACACTTGAAAGTTCTCTCATTTCCATTTTCTGTTAATCCTTCACCCCCATAGACAACCATAAATATATTTTCTGTTACCAAACATTAGTTTTCCTGTTCTAAAATCTCATATAAATGGAATAACACAGTATATACTCTTTTAGGTTCTACTTCTTTTGGTCATAAAATGTTTTTTTTATACTCTACATGTTGTTGAGTATATCAGAAACTTTATTCCTTTTTTAGTAACAGCTTTATTGAGATATAATTTGTATACCATACAATTTACCCATATAAATGTACAATTCCCTGGGGTTTAAAAAATATTTTATTTATTTATTTTTAGAGAGAGGGGAAGGGAGGAAGAAAGAGAGGGAGAGAAACATCAATATGTGGTTGCCTCTTGCGCACCCCCTACTGGGGACCTGGCCCACAACCCAGGCCTGTGCTCTCACTGGCAGGGAATCAAACTGGCAACCCTTTTCTTTGCACTCCAGCACTCAATCCACTGAGCCACACCAGCCTGGGCTGCTTACTTTACTTTTAAATTGTAGTTTAATTCAGTTCTTTGAACATATCTACAATAGCTGTTTTGAAGTTTGTCTGCTAAGTCTGTTATTTAGGCCTCCCTAGAGCCATTTGTTTTGCCTGCTTTATTTACAATTTATGGGTCACATTTCCCCTTGGTTTGCACATCCTGTAATATTTTTAGAAAACTGAATATTTTGGATAATAGGGCAAACCTGGATACTGATTCTCCTGCTCCCCTAATTTCCTTGAGCATCCTTATAGCCAATGTTTGGAATTCTATATCTGGTAGATTGCTTGCCTCTGTTTCATTAGTTCTTGTTCTGGGGATTTCTCCTGTTCTTTCATTTGGGGCTTGTTTCTTTGTCTACTTATTGCGGCTGTCCTTTCTTGTATTTGTTTCTGTATTTTAGGTAGATCTACTCTGTCTCTCAGTCTTGATATGGTGTCCTTATGTAGTAGGTGTCCAGTGGGGCTCAGTAGCAGTTTCCCTGAGGACCAAATGAAGGTGTTCCAGGAATGTTATTTGTGTGGATTATGTGAGCCCTCCTGTTGTAGTTGAGTCTTGATTGCTGTTGGCCCCTTTGTGCATGGGGTCTACCCTCAGGCTAGCTGACTGTGAGGATCAACTCCAATCACAGTGTGCAAGCTGCTGTGCAGGTGCTGACCATGCAAAGTGAAACTCACCTCAGCAGGGTCATTATCTCCCTTTCCATGTGCTGCTTGTGAAGCTAATTGGACCCTGCTCTGATGTTGTCTGAAGCCCACCACTGGGTATATTGGTTCTGGAGCCTCTTGGGAGGGACTCCTATGCATATCAATGTCAGACATTGCCTGTGACTGGCCTTTGGCTACCTGTCTGGAACTACAAAGTGATCCACAGTTTGCGGCTGCCTCTGCTGGGGCAGGGTGTGCGTGGGAGGGCCTAGATGCACACCAAGGCTGGCTTCCACCAGCACTGAACTTGCAGTCAGTTCAGCAAAAAGACCAGAGCACCCTGAGATTCACCTTCACCTGCTGGCTGCATGTTAGGTTCAGTCACTGGAAAAGCCTTTGGTGGTACTTGAGTTGCATGAGGTAGGTTCTCATTGAGTCACCATGTAGAGGTGAGTAGTGTTCCCCAGACTGATACAGGTTCAAACTTGGTGCCAGTGTTGTGTCTGAGACCACCCAGCAAAAGTCTCAGCGTACATATACCAAGGTCAGCTGCCACTCTCAGGGTGCCCTAGGACCTTTGTGGTGGGTGAGATCTCAGGAATCATCAGGGTGAGGCCAGGAGAGTTTATCATGCCCAAACAGACCAATATTTGGCTGTGTTAAGGAAGAGCTTTGCACACAAACAGTGGTACCAGTCAGGCATGTGAGGGAAAAATGGTCCTAGCCCTAGAGCCACACAAATCAGTGTGTCCCCAGTTTTACTGGATGTTCTTGAGAGCCTTAGCTTAGCAGAGCATGGCCACTGGGATTTGGAAGGGTGGGGCTAGTGGATCTCCCAAGGCAGGTGTGCTGTTCAGGCTCATGGGAAGTGGAAGGGATGCCCCTAACCACTGCAGAGCCACACAACTCGGTCTCTCATACCCCAAGTCTACCTGGACCTTTACACCAAGTGTCCAGGCAGGTGGCTGTTCCTAAGGGTGTGAGCTCAGCAAGGCGGGGCTAGAGGGAATGGGGAGAGTGGGGCTATTGCAAAGATAGTATAGACAGTTCCCATATACCTATCAGTCAATTTGTTACCCCTAATGTTACACCATGGTGCTACATTGTCAAAACTAAAAATAAAAATAACACTGGTATATCTCTGTTAACTAAAGTCAAGACCTTATTTGAATTTAACTAGCTTTTTTTTTTTTGGTTTTCCTTTGCCTATTTATTTATTTTTATTTTAAAATTATGGTTAATGTGCAATACTATATCACTTTCATGTGTACAGCCCCATGATTAGACATTATATAACTTATTAAGTGATTGTCCCAATAAATCTAGTACCCACCTGAAACCATATATAGTTATACAAAATCATTGACTATATTCCTTATGCTGTACTTTACATCCCCATGACAATTCTGCAACTACCAATTTGTACTTCTAAATCCCTTCACCTTTTCCACCCACCCATCCAACCCCCTCTCCTCTGACAACCATCAAAATGTCTCTATCTATGAGTCTGTTTCTGTTCTGCTTGTTCATTTATTTTTTTTAAATTCCACATATAAGTGAAATCATCTGGCATTCGTCTCTGTATAACTTACTTCACTTGGCAAGACCCTCTGGGTCCATCCATGTTGTTGCAGATGGCAAGATTTCATTCTTTTTTTATGGCTGAATCATATTCCATTGTATAGTACATGCACCACTTGTTCTTTATCCATTCATCTATTGATGGACACTTAGGTTGCTTCCATATGTTAGCTATTGTAAACAAAGCTGCAATGAACATACAGATGTATATATCTTTTTGATTTAGTGTTTAGGGTTTCTTTGGATAAATATCCAGAAGTGGAATTGCTGTGTCCTTCTTTGTCTCTTCTTATAGCCTTAATTTAAAGTCTATTTTGTCTGTTATAAGTATTGCTGCCCCAGCTTTTCCCCCATTTTTACTTTCATGGCATATCTTTTCCCATTTCTTTACTTTCAGTCTATGTCTTTTGATCTGAAGTGAGTCTCCTGTCTAGCATATGTAAAGGTCTTGTTTTGTTATCCATTCAGCTACCATATGTGTTTTGATTGGAGCTTTAAACCATTTTCATTTAAAGTAATTGTTGATAGATACGTATTTATTGCCAGTTTATTTATATTTTTTATTCCTTCTCTTCCTCCTCCTTTTCCTCCTCCTCCTCCTCCTCATCCTTTTTCTCCTTTTCCTCCTCCTTCTTAAGAAGGCTCTTTAACATTTCTTGTAATACTGGTTTGGTGGTGATGAACTCCTTTAGCTTTTTCTTGTCTGGGAAGCTCTTTATCTGTCCTTTGATTCTAAGTGGTAAGCTTTGCTGGGTAGAGTAATCTTAGTTGCTTTTCATCACTTTGAATATTTTGTGCCAATCCCTTCTAGCCTGCAGTTTCTGTTGAGAAATCACCTGACAGTCTTATGAGAGCTCCCTTATAGATACCTAACTGCTTTTCTCTTGCTGCTTTTAAGATTCCCTTCTCTTTAACCTTTGGCATTTTAATTATGATGTGTCTTGGTGTGGGCTTCCTTGGGTTCATCTTGCTTGGGACTCTGCACTTCCTGTACTTGTATATCTAATTCCTTCACCAGGTTAGGGAAGTTTGCTGTCGTTGTTTCTTTAAATAGGTTCTCAATCCCTTGCTCACCCTCTTCTCCTTCAAGCACTCCCATGATGCAAATATTGGTACCCTTGAAGTTGTCCCAGAGGCTCCTTACACTATCCTCTTTTGGGTTTGTTTGGTTTCTTTTTTTTTGTAGTTCTGATACGGTGTTTTTTGCTTTCCTATTGTCCAAATTACTGATTTGATCCTTTGCTTCATCTACTCTAGTGTTGATTCCCTGTAAGGTATTCTTCATTTCAGTCAGTGTATTTTCTTTTAAATTTCTGACTGGTTCTTTTTTACATTTTTCATGCCCCTTTTTTATGTTGTTGAAGTTCTCGCTAAGTTCCTTGAGCAGCCTTATAACCAGTGCTTTGAACTTTTTATCTGGTAGACTGCTTTCCTCCATTTCATTTAGTTCTTTTCCTGGGGAATTCTCCTGTTCTTTTATTTGGGTCCTGTTCTTTGTCTCCTTATTTTGGCTGCTTCCCTGTGTTTGTTTATGTGTATTAAGTAGAGCTGCTACATCTCCCGGTCTTGGTAGAGTAGCCTTATATAGTAGGTGCCCTGTAGGGCCCAGTGGCATAGTCTCCCCAGTCACCTGAGCTGAGCACTCCAGATGCACCCCTCCATGTGGGCTTTCTACACCATCCTGTTGTACTTGAACCTTGATTGCTGTTGGTGTCCCTGGAAGGAACTGACCCCCAGGCTAATTGGCTGCAAGGATTGACTGATTATAATGGAGGAGCTGCTGTGCAAGGGCCAACCCTATGGGGAAGGGCTCACTTCAGTGGGTCTTTGGTGCCAGCTGAGTCTGCTCCTTCAGTGGAGTGGTTGGGTTGTATTTGGCATGGTCTGAAAGTGTCCACCAGTGCACTGGCTCTTAGGCCTCCCCTGAGGTAAAGGGCAAAGTCAGCCACTGCTTGTGTCCTGCCCAGGGCCATGCAGCATGAACTACAGAGTGATCTGCAGATGGCTGCTACTTGTGCTGGGCTTGTAGGTATCTGGAAGAGGGCAAGCTATTACCTGAGACCAATTACCACTAGTGTTGGCCTGAGGCCACTTACAAGGGGTACGGAGTAAGCAAAGGCCAGATGTTGCTTGTTTGAGAGATTTTAGGAAAGTCTGAAGCATGATCCAAGAGAGGCAGTTTGTATGGAAAAACCACTGGAAACAGCTTGGGTTGAACTCACAAGTTGGGTGGGGCAGGGTTTAAGGAAATCACCAGGGTGGGGCAAACAGTAATAGCCAGGTTGTTGGAGACTTAGATATGGTGCCTGCCTTTAGGCTCTGTCAGGGGAGAGCTCAGCAAGGGAACAACGGTCTTTGCCAGCACTTCTGTCTGGGAGAAAGCTGCCCCTTCAGCCCTTGTCCTGAAGCCAGACAATTTAGTTCCTCCTTATATGTTCCTGGTGCCTTTTAAGCTGCTGCCCCAGTGCTGGAGCTCAGAGGAAGTAAGTCTGAGTAAGTCCATGCGCAGGTACTTTAAGATGAATGCCTGGGATTACAGGAGCTCTTTGTCTCACTGAGCCACAATCCCCACTTGTTTTTACAGCCAGAAGTTATGGGGACTTTTCTTCCTGGCTCTGGAACCCTGGGCTGAGGGGCCTGGTGTGGGGCTGGGACCTCATGCTCCTCAAGGGAGACCTCTGCAGCTGAGATATCTCTCCTGATTGATAACTGCCACGTGTGGGCTTGGGACCAACCCATTCCATGTCCCTGCCGCTCCTACCAGAGTCCAGGTAACTTATTTACATCCTTAGTTATAGGACTTCTGTTCAGCTAGATTTCAGGCAGTTTTGAATCATGGTTGTTCTCTAGTGTAGTTGTAGTTTTGATGTGGTTGTGGGCGGTTCTGAATGCCACCTTTACCTACCCTGCCATTGTGACCAGAAGATTGTATGTTAGTATTTAAAGAAACTGTCCATCTGCTCTCCAGAGTAATTTTACCATTTTACATTCCTACCAGCAATGTATGAGTGATTCAGTTATTCTGCATCCTTGCCAGCATGTGGTGTTGTAATTATTTTTTATTTTAGCCATTCTGATAGATATGTTTTTATTAGCATTTCCCTAATGACTAATAATGTTGAACATATTTTGATGTGCTTATTTGCCACTTGTATATAATCTGTAGTAAAATGTCTATTCATATTTTTTGCACATGTTCTAATTGGATTGTTTGTTTTTTTCCTATTGAGTTTTGAGAGTTCTTCACATATTCTAGATACAAATTCTTTGCCAGATATGTGGTTTGCAAATAATTTTCTCAGCCTTAGTTGGTTTCTTTACCTTCTTAAAAGAGTGTTATGCAGAGCAAAATTTTTTTAACTCTGATGAAGTTTATTTATCAAATTTTTCATTTATGGACTGTGCTTTGGTGTTTACTTATGATGTGCCTTGGTTTGGATTTACTTGAGTTTATCTTTTATGGGTTTCTCTCAGCTTCTTGTGTCTAGGTATTTTTTATTTCACCAATGTTAATAACTGTTGAGACATTACTTCTTCAAATATTCTTTTAGTTCCACTCTCATTTTGGGACTCTGTTGAGAAGAATGTTGGATTTTGTTATTGTCCCTCAGGCATCTGAGACTCCCTTCATTTTTTTAAAACTGTTTTTGTCTCTGTTTTTCAGATAGAGTAGATTCTACTGACTAGTCCTCAAATGGACTGATTTTATCCTCTGTCTTCTCCACTCTACTAGTGAGCCTATGTGACAAGTTTTTCATTTCTTAATTACATTTTCCTAGCTCTATAATCTCCATTTTAATAACTTCCATTTCTTTGTTGTGATTTTCTATTTTTTCATTTGTTTCTGATCAATTTGTAACTGCTGTTGAAGCACTTTTATGATGGCTGTCTTATGATTCTTGACAGATAGTTCCTACATCATATTTATCTCAGTATTGGTGTTATTTGATTGTTTTCTCTTACTCATGTGATTTTCCTGGCTCTGGTTCTTCTTATGAAGAGTCAGATTTTTTTTTTTATTGTATCTTGGACATTTTTGCTATTATGTTAAGAGACTCTGAGTCCTATTTAAATCTTTTATTTAGCAGACCATCATCCTGTTTAGGTACAGTACACAGGTCCTGGCCTACTTTTGTAGGCTCTGCTTTCAATGATAATTTAATTTTCATAGCTTTCACTATTCTCTTTTCATCTGTTTGGTTAATCTGGTGCTGCTTGGGTTTCTGCTGACCTCTGAGGGGGCAGAAGCACTTTTTTCATGCTTGGCTGCCTGGTGCAACTATACATGGGGAAAGGGATACTCTGCCCACAAGGATGAAGGCTGCTTCCTAGCCCAAGCCGCTTGCTGTTGTAGGATCCCCCTTGCCACTGGGGGTGCCTGCCACCTGTTGTGGAGGTTAAGTCTCTGGCTCTCTGGGAGAAGGGGATTGCTTTCTGGTCAGACACTTCTTATGGCAGGACCTGCCCTCCCCCACCCTCTCTAAAGGAAACTGAGATTACCTTCAGTACCAGACAGCTTGTTACACTGTGGTTTTCCTTGTTAGTGCCCCTGAGCTGCCATGCCCCATGTTTGTGGCTGGGGCAGGGGAGTCTCAGGGCCATGGGGAAAAAGGTTTCCAAGTCTAGGTCACTTGGTTTTAGGGATTTTTTAAGGTCATTCATTATGGTGGGGGACCTGCTGCTGATGCTGTCTGCATCACCTATTATTGTCTCTCTTTGGGGGATAGGAGTCTTGGACCTGGTGTGGAAGGAGAGGCTTGCTCTGGCCACTTATTGGCAGAGGTGATTTCCATTGATCCCCCATACCAGTGTTGCGGTGGTCATCAGGGGTTGTCATTGGGACTCTTGTTCCATCTGGGAGGAGAAATGAACCTACGTGGGCCACATTGTTTTGCTAAATTGTGAAAAATATAACTTGTCCTAGTGGAACAGGTACGTTTACACAATGGAATACTAGGCAGCAGTAAAAAAAAAAAGGAATCTTACCTTTTGGGACAGCATGGATGGACTTGGAAAATATTATGGTAAGTGAAATAAGCCAGTCAGAGAAAGACAAATACCATATGATCTCACTGATATGTAGAATCTAATGAACAAAATAAACTAATGAACAAAATAGAACAGAGGCACGGATACATGGAACAGACTGACAGTTGCTGGAGGGGAGGCAGAAGGGGGAACTGGATGAAAGGAGATGAAGGGATAAGGCAAAGAACATACACACATGACTCAAGGACATGGACAATGTATGGGTATTGCCTGGGGGTTTGCTGGGTAGAGGTGGGCAAAGGGGGAAAAAGTGGGGATGACTATAATAACACAAACAATAAAATATAATTAAAAAATGTAAAAAACAAAAACAAAAACAAAAAAAAAAGATTTTGAAGCCCTCTGAGTTGGCGCCTAGGCCTCTACTGAGCAAGATTGGGTATAGACTTCAGCTTAATGTCTATGATGGATTGTTGGCATGAGCTGCAACCAGCATAACGAGGCCTTAAAACTTTCCGGTCATTGAATTCACCAGGATGGATGTGTAACATTGCCTCCACAACTCTGGTTTGAGAGAGGGGACATGTCTCCCCACCCCTTTCCTCCCCAACACTCTCACTCTATGCTTAGTGGTTCTGGTTGTCTGGTTGCCTAGAAAGACATTATACATCACCTAGCATGAGCTCAATTACTCTTTTTATCTTAGGTATTTTAGATTGCTGTGATTTAAAAACTATGTTATATAATTAGCACTTTTTAATGACATGTCTTGATGGGATGATTGTTTAGAACACAAAAATTGGAAGGGGGGGGCCCACTGAATTCCATTAGCCCTCTTTTAAATAATTTGTTAGATACATTTTATTTCTTCCCTTTCCCCCTTTTAAAAAAATTTTATTTTATTTTATTTTTTCCAGTACCCAATAAGTATTTATGTCACCAAAAATTTCATAGCGCAGAGAGGTTTTTAGTCTACAGAAATTTCTCCAATATTTTTATTAAAAAATATCAAAATTTTGAAAGAATAAGTACAATGTTCATTGTACTTATCACCTATATTATGCAATAAACATCTTTTTATGTTTACTTTATCACATCTCTGTTGATCAACCTATCTCATTTTGGATGCATTTCAAAGTAATTACAAACATCAGTATATTTCACCCCTAAGCACTACAGCATGCATTTTTAACTAGGGTTTAATATTTGCTCATGTTTCTTTCCTTTAGGTTAAAACTTATAAAAGGTATAATGCACACATCTTAAGAGTACCATTCAATGAACTTTGACAAAAGCATAGACCTGTATAACCCAAACTCCTAACAAGGTGTAGAATATTTTTATCACCCTAGTAAGTTTCCTCATGCGTCCTGTCCTACTCAATCCTTATTCATCCACCAGAGGCACCACTATGATTTTTTTCAGCATAGGTGACTTTTGCTTATTCTAGAACTTTTAAAAGTTGTTTATTCTATTACAGTTGCCCAATTTCTTTTTTTCCCTTTCCTCCCCTCCACCCAGCCCACCCCTCTAGCCCACAGTCAATCCCCTCCCTGTTGTCCATGTCCATGAGTCACTCATACATGTTCTTTGACTAATCCGTTCCCCTTCCTTTCACCATTACCCTTCTTCCTCCCCCCACCCACCTACAGCTATTAGTCTGTTCCATATTTCCATGTCTCTGGTTTTATTTTTCTGGTTGGTTTACTTTGTTCATTAGATTCCAGTTACAAGTGAGGTCACATGGTATTTGTCTTTCACCAACTTGCTTATTTCACCTAGCATAATAGTCTCCAGTTCCATCCATGCTATCACAAAAGGTAGATCAACAAAAAAGTGCTGGTGAGGATGTAGAAAAAAGGGAACCCTAGTGCACCGTTGGTGGGAATTCAGACCATTGCAGCCACTCTGGAAAGCAGTATGAAATTTCCTCAAAAAATTAAAAATGGAACTGCCTTATGACCCAGTGATTCCACTTCTGGGAATGTATCCTAAGAATCCCAAAACACCAATACAAAAAAACTTATGCACCCACGTGTTCGTAGTAGCACTATTTACAATAGCTAAATGTTGGAAACAGCCCAGGTGCCCATCAGGAGATGAGTGGATCAAAAAACTGTGGCACATTTGCACAATGGAATACTATGCAGCAGAAAGATGGAAGTCCTCCCTTTAAAAAAAATCTCAGTATTATGTTTTAGTAATGAAATTGTGAGATTATATGTAAAATCTAAACTACATGTTCTGGAAATGTTTTTTTTTTTTCCAGATGCATTTGGTTTAAAAGGGTAGGTGTATACTTTCAGAATACAAAACAGCCAAAGATTATTGTAAATCCATTTGTTTTCCATTTTCATGGGCTATATATGCAGGTAACATTTTAGGTAGAATCAATTGACTCAATATAAACTTACAATGCACACTGACTGTATTCAATATATTAAAACCTTATATACAAAAAAAAAACCTTATATACAACAAATTTGAGAAAAACAACGATGTTTTATGGTATGAATGGTGGAGGACTGAGAAAGGGGATGCTCACAGTTATTTTAGTAATATGTAGTATTTACTATTCCAAGTCACTGTTTTGAATACTTTGTCTATATTAATTCACCTAATGTTGAACAATCCCCTGAAGTCTGTGCTATTAGTATCATTGTCATTTTATGTATGGGAGAACTGCAGCACTGAGATATCAAGTTACTCATCCAATGTCATGCAGTTAAGAAGTGGTGGAGCTTGAACTTGATTCCAGGCAGTCTGACCACAGAGACCTTTCTGTTAACCACTACACTGGTACTCTTGATTACTAATAGTTCTCCCTCCTACTTGAGATAATTGCCCTCAGCTGGAGAAAAATGCTCAGAGAAGAAAGAAACAGGAGCTTTGATCCTCTAGGGAAAAAGCACCCCCACCCCAACTCTTGGAGGCCTCTGTTTCATTGGAGTGTGTGTGTATCTGTATGTGTGTATTAATACATATGTACATATTTATGCAAACTCATGCATTTATTTGTGCCTCAATAGATTCATATATCATTAGTAAATATTTAAAAAATGTAATGGTGAAAAAATGCTTAATTGCCAATAACAATAGCAGGCATAGAATATTTGGGAATATATATTTTACAGAATTTCAAGACTCATGTGAAGAAAATTATAAATACCTAGGAATGTAAATTTAACAAAAAATGAGTGAGACACATATGAAGGAAAGTATAAAACTCTACTGAAGAATATAAAAGATTTTGACAAATAGAGAAACATACTTTTTTCTTCGATAGGAAGACTCAATATTGTAAAAGCTGCCCATTCTTACATGATTCACCTATAAGTTAAAAACATTCCCAGTGAAAATTCCAAAAGTTTTGGGAGTTCTAAAAAATAAGAAAGTTATTCTTATTTTTTGGAACTTTACAAAAATTATTCTAAAGTTTTCTTGAAGAATAAATGTTAAGGAATAGCAGGGGAATTCTGAAAACAAAAATTAACAAGAGAGGATTTTCCTTAACAGATATTAAAATTGATTACAAAGCTACAATAATTAAAACACTGTAGAACTATCCTAGGAGAGATAGATCAGTAAAATCAAAATAGAAAATCCAGAAATAAACCCAAATATGGAATTTATTATGTTATCAAAGAGTCATTGCAATTTACTAAAGAAAGAAGTATTCAAAAAGTGCTATTGGGACAAAAGAAATAGAGCTGGATGAATGCCTTACTTTTTATACCATATATATTTTTGGTATAATTATATAAAATGTGAAAAAATAAAACCATAAAACCAGTAGAAGGAAATATGAATGAACATTGTTATAATCTCAGAGTAGCAGAGGCCTTTTTAAGCATCATCTGAAATGCACAAACCATAAAGAGAAGATTGACAGGTTTGACTATATAAAAACCAAAAATTTCTATACAGCAGAAAATATCATAAACAAGATTGAAAGACACAGGAGAAGCTGGAAAAGAGCACATATGACAGACAAAGGTTAATTTCCTTCATCTAACAACCTATTAACAAAAAGAAAATGCTCCAGCAGCAAAATGGACAAAGGATGAGAACAGGAAAGTCATGAAAGAAAAATATACATGGACAATAAACTTATGAAAAGCTGTTCAACATCACCTTTAATCAAAAAAATGCAAGTAAAAACCATGATAAGATGGACTTTGTCACCTTTTGGTTTATCAAATATTTTATTTTATTTTACTATTTTAATTTTTTTTAATTTTAAAAAGATTTTATTTATTTATTTTTAGAGAGGGAAAGAGAGGGAGAAAGATAGGGAGAGAAACATCAATGTGTGGTTGCATTTCACGTGCCCCCAGCTGGGGACCTGGCCTGCAACCCAGGCATATGCCCTACACTGGGAATTGAACCAGCGACCCTTTGGTTTGCAGGCTGGTGCTCAATCCACTGAGCAACACTAGCTAGGGCTATTTTATTATTTTTAAAAGATTTTATTTATTTATTTTTAGAGAGGGTAAGGGAGGCAGAAAGAGAGGGAGAGAAACATCAATGTGCAAAAGAAATATGGATCGGGTTGCCTTTCACACGTGCCCAACCTGGGACCTGGCCCATAACCCAGGCGTGTGCCCTAAAGTGGGGATCAAAGTGGTGACCCTTTGGTTCACAGGCTAGCACTGAATCCACTGAGCCCCACCAGCCAGGGCATTTATTGATACTTTAAAAGACTTTATTCATCTTTATATATTTTCTTTTTATTGAATTTATTGGGATGACACTGGTTAACCAAATTATCCAGGCTTCAGATGCGCAATTTTACCACACATTATCTGTACACTGTATTGTGTGTTCACCACCTCAAGATGAATTGCAATGGAAAATAGACTTGATTTTGAAGACTTTAGGTTTAAACTTACAGAAAAATTGAGAAGATATTACAGAGATTTTCCAAATACCCTGCACCCAGTTCCCATTATTATTAACATATTCCATTAGTATGGTACATATTTTTTTATAGTTAAAGAACCAAGAGTGATACATTGTTATTAACCGAAGTCCACAGTTTCTTCGGATTCCCTTTGTTTAATCTAATGTCCTTTTTCTGTTCCAGGATCCCTTTCAGGACACTACAGTACAGGAAGTTGTCATGACTCTTTTGGCTTCTTTTTGCTTTGGTAGTTTCTCATACTTTCCTTGATAATTTGGAGGACTGGTCAGGGGTTTTGTAGGGTGGCCTGCCATTGGAAATTGTCAGATGTTTTTCTTAGAGAAGCAATAAGATAATACTGGAGTTATGGATTATTGGGAGGAAGAACAGATTTTTTTTTAAAGATTTTATTTATTTATTTTTAGAGAGAGAGGTAACAGAGGGAGAAAGAGAGGGAGAGAAGCATCAGTGTGTGAGAGAAACATTGATGGGCCACCTTTCATTTGCCCGCTCCTGGGGACCTGGCCCACCACCCAGGCATGTGCCCTGACTGGGAATTGAACCGGTGACCTTTCAGTTTGTAGGCTGGCGCTCAATCCACTGAATCACACCAGCCAGGGCAGAACAGAATTTAAGTGCCATTTTCATCACAGCATATCAAGGATACATACTATCAATATGATTTATATCTGTTGATGTTGACTTTGCTGAGGTGCTCTTTATTTATCAGATCTCTCTCAGTGTAAACTTGCTTGCTCCACTTGAGGGCAGAGTATCTACATAAATTACTTGGAATTTTTCTGCTCAAGAGATTTCTTTTCTCCATATATTAATTTTTTAAAAGATTTTATTTCTTTATTTTTAGAAAGGGGAAGGGAGGGAGAAAGAGAGGGAGAGAGAGAAACATCATGTGTGGTTGCCTCTTGCGTGCCCTCCACTGGGGACCTGGCCCGCAACCCAGGCATGTGCCCCAACGGGGAATCGAACCGACAACCCTTTGATTTGCAGGCTAGTGCTCAATCCATTGAGCCACGCCATCCAAGGCTAATTTATTTAGTTATTTATTTATATCAGTATGTACTTATGGAAATTCATTTTATACTTTGGTTTATAATCCAATACTAATTTATTTTGTTGCTCAAATTGTTCTAACTTTGTCCACCAGGAGCACTTTCAGTTGGCTTCTGTGCTCCTTTGGATATATTCCCATCAGAGAGAGAGACAGAGAGAGAGAGAGAGAGAGAGAGTGAGAGAGAGAGAGAGAGAGAGAGAGAAAGAAAGAAAGAGAGAGAGAGTTTAATCACTTTTTTACTTTTTGGCACTATAAGATTTCAGGCTTATCTTGTATATTTCTTGCCCCAGTCCTAGAATCAGCTTTTTATCCAAGGAGCCCTCATTCATTTTATTGTAGAATGGTATTAGAAACCAAGATCTGGATGCTAGCTGTGTTCTTTGCTCCTGTGGTCTCATTGCTTCTAAGTCCTCTTAGCTGACAGAGCAAAGAAATAACAGTATATGTGTGTGTATATTAACCTGTTCGTATACATATAACTATAGTAACTGTATGTGATATAGGTAACAATCTGTACCTATATTAAGTAAAACATGAGCATGATGCCTCCAACTCTAATCTATTACCACATAGATCATTTTAGCTTCTTCCCCTTCTTTATCTGTAAATTTCCATGCCAACAGTGAGAAATCTGCTTCCCACCATCTGCCATCTATTTATTTAATTGTTTAATTCCAGTATTCATGTATAGCTCCATCAGAACCATTAACCCATCCCCCCATGGGAAACAAACTTTATCAACTAGATTGCAAGTGTATGTGCATACAACTCATTTCCCAAGTTACTTCAGTCAGGGCCTATCCTACCTAACTCCCTGCAGTGAAGTTGTCTCATATATTTGTGATACAGTTAGATTCTCTTGACGCAGTCTGTTTTTCTTGCTGGCATCTGCAGCCTCTTAAATTGTTTTTAAAACTGCAAACATTAAGATTCACACGTTGTGTTGTAAGGGCTTATATATTTTGATAAATGCCATTACATTATTATACAGGTATTTTCTGCTGTAAGAATTGCCCACGCATTATTTCCCTACCCCCTGAGCCCCTGACAACCGCTGATCATTGTATCTACACTTTTGCCTTTTTCCATAATGTCATATAATTCAAATCATACAGTGGGAAGCTCTTACAGTCTGGCTTCTTTCACTAAGCAATATGCAATCAGGGTTTGCCATGATGTTTTGTGGCTTGAGAGCTCATTTATTTTTTAGCGTTAAGTGATGTTCCATTGTATGAATGTACCGCATTTGTTCAACCGTTTACCCATTGAAGGACACCTCAGTTGTTTCCAGTTTTGGTGATTATCAATAATGCTGCTATAAACATTTATGCAGGTTTTTGTGGGGGTATAGGTTTTAATTTTATTGTTTTTTAAAACCTATTTTGTATTTACTTTTGAAAAAAGATTTTATTTATTTATTTTTAGAGAGAGGGGAAGGGAGGGAGAGACACATCAATGTGTGGTTGCCTCTCACGTGCCCCCTACTGGGTACTTGGCCTGCAACCCAGGCATGTGCCTTGACTGGGAATCGAACCAATGACCCTTTTGTTTGCAGGCTGGCACTCATTCCACTGAGCCACACCAGTCAAGGCATAATTTTATTGTTATTTTAAATATATTTTTATTTTTTCTAAAATGCCAGAGGGTGTTCACTTTGGAGAACTGCTGCAAATATGGGTCTGGACTGGCACAAGATTTACACCTTCTCTTCTGGATTTTCAAGGCCCAGCAAGAGCTCACTAGATGTCACTGGAACTACAGTTTCCAAAGAGGCATATGTTTTTAAAAAGTTTTATTTTAGTTTTTGATTACAGTTGACATTCATAGTGGTTAGACAATCATATGCTTTATAAAGTGATCCCCCCGATCAGTCTAGTTACCCACCTGGCACCATATGTAGTTATTATGATATTATTGACTATATTCCCTATGCTGTACTTTATGTCCCATGACTGTTTTCTAACTACCAATTTGCACTTAATCCTTTCATAGGTTTTTAAATCAATTGGGTAAATACCTAAGAGTGCAATTGCTAGATCATATGATAAGACTATGTTTAGCTTTGTGAGAAACTGCCAAACTGACTTTTAAAGTTGCACCATTTTGCATTCCCATCAACAGTGAATGAGAGTTCCTGTTGCTCTGCATCCTCACCAGGATTGGTTATTTTCATATTTGAAAAAAACTGTAGCCATTCTCATATGTGTATAGAGGTATCTCACTGTTGTTCCAACTTACAATTACTTAATCAGGTATGATGTTGAGCATTTTTTCATATGCTTATTTGTCATCTGTATTAATGTTATTTGGTGAGGTATCTGTTCAGATCTTCTTTCCATTTTTTAATTGGGTTGTTTGTTATCTTATTATTGAGTTTTAATTTTTCTTCATATACTTTGGATACAAGTCCTTTATCACATATGTGGTTTGTGATATTTTATCCCAGTCTGTGGCTTATCTTTTGATTCTCTAACTAGTGTCTTTCACAGTAAGTTTTGAAATTTTTAAAGTTTAAATCATTTTTATTTTTCAACCTTGAATATAATGGTCACATGATTTTTATCCCCCCTGACCCAGCATCTCTTTGGGGTATCATCCCTCCTGAATTCTCAGTTCATGTGATTTGGATGTGATTTGGACCATACAATTTGCCACAATCACAGGGTTGGGAACATGACCTAGACCAGCGAAATTCCTCCTTGGTATTTTTTGCTGGAACCATTGGGAAAGATACACTCTTGCTTTCAGAGATCAAAGATACTAATGGACCATGTGAGCCTGGAGCTGATCAAGGCTGTCTTTATCACCACAAACCCAAGGATAAAAGCCAGCAAAGAAAGAAGCAGAGCCAAGAGATAGAGAGACACTAATACTTGGTGATATCATTCGAGGTCTGGGTCCAGCTCTACTTGAAGCCACTTGTATTCTTATACTTCTTCTTTTGTCTTACACCATACTGGTGTGGGCTTCTGTCACTTGCAACAAAGAAAGTCCTGACTATAGTACTTAAACTCTTACTTTTCGCCTTTCAACTTAGGAACATATTGATGCACATAGGCCAAAGAAATTTAGATATGGTCATGGTAGATGAAGTCATAGAACTTACAAAAAAGTGGGTAAGACAAATTATAACTTTCTGGCCCTCTCTGTCCTCTTTAGCACAGTCCATAGATTTCTAAAGACCCTGGGTATATCATAGAGGCTAAACGCTTATGAGTTGCCTGTACCTGATCTGAAAGGCTGTTATATTCAAGGTTGAATTTCCTCTTCCCACAGGTGATTTAGATGCATTAATTCTACCTACCAATTATGATCCATCTCCTAGGGCTTGAAAAGCCTTAGTGGGGCACCATTCATGGCAGCCTGAGGGAAGGTGGCCAAGCCACTTGGACAGGTTGGACCAAAAGGGTGGGTGGGTTGAGGAGTTGAATAAAGCAGCTAAAGACAGCCTAGCTAAAGCAAGAGTCTAGATTGTGGCCAATGAAGAAATAAAAATGTTGAAGCCAGAGAAATCAGGAGTACGGCCACGTAAAGGCCATGAGGGAGACCAGTGATGAGATCAGTGATCAGGAGGATAGGAAACAGATCCAGAAGTGTGGGATAAAGAAAGTAGTTCAAAATGAAGATGTCAAGTAGTGGGACATAGAGGTAGATGTGACTATTTAAATTTGTTGGACAGTACCATGTGATAGGAAAGATATCCCTCCAAAGTTCAAAGTAACCAAAGATTTCTTTGACATTAGAAACATTCTGGCTTCTTAATCCCATGGTGGCCCCATTAACAGACCTCCAGAAAAGGGGCTGCCATGCTATTAAGAGGCCATACTAGTATCACAATAGGTTTCTAATCAGATAGCTCAAACAATACCATCAGTATTAACTCGTCCCAGGAAGATAGTCTTGTTTTTAAGACATACTCCTTATGAAAGGCAAACAGGAGAGGCCAGGACTAATGCATGTGCGACGAGTTTCTGACCCAAACGCTGCATGCCAAATCTAAAATGATTTTTGGAGGAGTGCAGCACCAGTCATAGGCAAGCCACTGAAGGCACTGGTATGAGTCAAAGAAAAAATAATAATAAAGCACTCTAGGTATATAAAACAGAGCAAATTTAGTATAGAGAATTGGTAACAAAGTTCATGTAAGAGCTGAGAAACCAAACAGAGGGTAGCAAAGCAATGCAGGTTAGTCATAGCAGGAAGTCACTACCTTCCCTGGTGCTGGAGGAACACAAGAGAGGAGGTAAAGCCAAGGCCAGCTGATGGGATCTGGGCTCGTGAGGGGGCTATCCAATGGGGAGCTGAAACTATGGAGAAAGATGGAGCCCAGAAAATGCCCCCTGAAGGAGAGAGAGGGAGAAATACCCTGGCTTATCCTTTCTTCCCTACTCCAGTGTCTGATCAGTGTTTCCCATTAGCCAAAGCCAGCTGGCAAGGACAATTGAGTAATAGCATTTACAGAATAAGGGGATGGAATGAAACTAAGAGCAAACAAGTAATATACTCAGCACATTATTATTACCAGGCTGCTCACTCTATATTCCTCTGGACTTCACCTTAACCAGATTTCCTCCCCTCTTTTCATCCAGCCTAAACCCTTACATGGTACCCTCTGGAACTCACACCCTATGAAAAACCAAATCCCCTCAACTTATTCTTGAAATGTTCCATCAGTCTCCTGCCATAGCTATACTCTAGATGGTCCCTTAGCACACCCCTTCTCCTGTGGGTGGTTTTTCTTTCATACTGCACACACCATGAATGTGAGGTAGGTATTCTTCTTGCTCCCCATTTCTCTGTACAAGCAACTGTTCTCAATCTTTGTGTAAAAGCCCCTGCTCATGAGGCTCATGCCATCAGCAACATCACCTCTCCCTCTCCTCACTGGTGTCATCTGCCAACATCTCAGTAATTCCCCGTCCTCATTAAAGACTTTGGCATCTTCCTCACTCTATAAGTTGTGTTGCTCTTGGCAGCATATAACAGAAAATGCCAATTGAACTGACATAAACAATAAAGAACATGTACTTTCTCACCCACAACAAGAGCTCTAGTGACAAGGAAGGCTGCTTCATTCAGTGACTCTGTAATATCATGTAGGACCCAGGATATGTCTGCCTTTTTGTCTGCCATCCTAGGCATGATATCATTCTCAGCATGTCCCCCTAGTCTGGGTCCCCGCATGGTTGCCAGATGTACATGTAAGCCTTACCTGTGCATGTTCTTACCTGTAGGCAAGGAGTAAAAGAAGTCAAAATTATAATGAGAAGCTTGTCTAGTGAGCATGAAATGAAAGCGAAGGAAACTAGTCTTAGGATTTGAATATGTACAAACATTTGGCCAAGAAACTTGGAAGTCTCCCTTTCCATATTAAGTATGCTGGTTGTCAGGGTTAGGTTCTCAGGCTAGGATGCTATATTCTTTGGAAAGTGTCTGGGGAGAGCCACTCACGTTTGTCTCTGTGGCTTTTCCTGTATATGCATCCATAGCTGGCTGGCTGCCCTTGTGTTTGACACATAATTTCTTTACATGTGTCAACAACTTCCATCAGGTTACATTCAAGCCTTGCTGACAAGGGAACCTTGTCTTATGAAGATGTCATTGCATATCTCTGTTAATATTCATCTTATGTTAATTCAACAGTTTAACTCTCAAGGGTGATTCTTCGTTTCCTCATTTCCAAGTCTTATAAGTACATTTTGCTTGAGTGGGAAACAGTGAGCATAGTCTGAATCTAGACTAATCCTGCTTTACCATTTTCTATCTCTGAGCCAGTGTTATCATTTGTAAAATGAGGATTACAAAGGCACTTAACTCATAAGGTTGTTGCAAACACTAAATGAAAATTTTTTTTCAAAAGCTCCCAGCGTAGAACTTGGCACAGCGAATGCACTCAATACATGTTGTCTATTATTATTATTATCACAGTATATTTTCTTCAGTTGTTTTAATATCAGGGAGAGGTCAGGGTGCAAAGACTCCTAAACAAGATAGCAGGGCATAATAGAAAAACTGTGGGTAATTCAGTGTAGTTAGAGCATAGATGTCAGGGGGTATGAGCAGTTGTCCAAATATAAAGCTGAAGAGATAAGCAGGAACCTGGCTATGCTAAGGAACTTTGAATCTATTCTGTGTATGCTGGAGGGTGAAAGGCACTGAAGAATTGCAATCAGAGGATGGTAGGATCAGATTTTTATGTTTAAAAATCATTCAGGCAGTGGTGCATAGCATGGATTACAAGAATGACTGGAGGCATAGAAGCCAGTGTGGAGTCTATTATAATAGCCTAGATTAGAGATAATGAGGCTTTGAGTTAAAAGAGAGGGCGAGGGAGAGTTCTGGTTCCAGTGATGGCAGAATGGTTGTATCAGATTACCTTCCCACAGATAACAATTATAAACTACAGACAATCATTTTTTAAAAAACTATTATTTGAAAAACCACCAGCTATTAGAATGCATTGAAGATTGATTGAATGAAACGAGGCAGAAAATGGAAGAGATAGGACCATTTAAAAGAAGAGAATCTCACTGGTTGAGATCCAAAATTATATGTCTGTTCTTCTGAGAACAATGCCCAGTTTTTGTATCACAGGATATCTTAAATTTAAGCAGGAAGTCATATTATTTTTGCTTGGAGTACTAAAGGAGAGTTTGTAATGGTCAGAGCAGCTGAAAATTGCAGAGGGAAGTCTGGCAGAAAGGGAACTGTGGAGGGAGTCCCTAAAACCCTTGGCTGAATCTGAACATCACATGCATGAGGGTACTCCAAGGACCTGGAAGAAAGCAACAGCTAAAAGGCTAAGAATCTTGACCAGAGATTTCAGCTATTGCTCATCACAGGGAACACAGGGTTTAGAGTTTGAGCACTGCCTTGTAAAAAGGGTAAACTTCTCTTGGTAAATACCCCAAACTTTCCATTGAAATACCAGAAAGATCTTGACTTTGGAGTAAAGACTATGTCCAAATATAAAGGGACTTACCCTAAGACTAAGGGCAAAATTGAAACAGATCCACCACCCCCTCTACAAAAAAGCATAAAACCATGCCCCAGAAGTTCAGTGTTATCAACCAGTTATTTATTTGGCCACTAGAATGAAAATCAATACTCTTCATAGGCCAAAACAAAATCTACAGTCTCTACAATACATAATTCATAAGGTCAAAGATAAAATTTAAAAAATAGTACACATATTAAGAAACAAGAAAATGTGACCTAAGATCAATAGAAACAGAAGAAGTCCATATTAACCAACACAAGATAAGCCATATGCTGCATTTGGTAAACAAGGACTTCAAGGCTGTTTTTATAAACAAGAAAGGGAAAAGATGGCTGTAACGATTGAACAGATAATCTGAACAACAACAACAACAAAAAATAGACCAAAATGGCATATACTTGTTACTCTTGGACAAGATTATGTTAACTCAATGATAATATAAACCCAGAAATTAATGCAAGAGACAATCAAAAGAGAATTCTGAAAGGTGGAAAGTGAATAGTGACCTGGTTAGAGAGCCTAGGATTGGAGGAAAACTCAACAGGATATTTTATAATCCAACCTACAAGAAAAAGGCTACCTTGGCCTCCTGCCTACCAATTCCCTACCTACCAACAAAAGGCAGCCTGGGTAGACTCACTCTTTCCCCAAATAGAAGGGGAATTCCAGTGGCAACCCCAGGTGAAGCTGCCAGCATCAACAGGGGAGATCAGTTGAAAGAATCACTGACAATTAAAGGCCAGAAGAATTGCTGTCCTTCCCCATCAGGCCTGGTACTCACAATCTCTACCAAGAGAAACCAGGTATCTGCATGGCATGGGGAAGGTGGAATCCCACCCCAAGTGGCCTGACCCAGGAGGCTCTATTCATCCTTATTGGATGGCCTGGGGAAACTCCTTTTGCCCACTCAGCATCACCAGCAGAAACCAGTGGGAGCCCCAGCAGCACCAAATAAACCAAGCAGATCAAAAAAGCACCTTAAAGACTCAAAAATTAAATCGTCATTGGAATCAGAGTCCACAAAAGAAGGCAAGAACCTGTGTGGTAAACCTAGATGATGGCCTGCTAAGTAAAAGATTTAAATAGGACCCAGAGTCTTTTAAAATAATAGACAAAATCCTTGAGAACAAAAAACCCCACCCATTATAATAAGAACCAGGAAGATCACAACTTTAATGAGAAAAGACAATCGACAGATGCCAAAACAGATGAATCAGATGTTGGAATTATCTAACAAGGCTTTTAAAACAGCCACCATAAAAATGCTTCAATGAGTAACTAAAAATTATCTTGAAACAAATAAAAACAGAATATCTCAGCAGCAAAACAGAAGTTATAAAAAAGAACCAAATAGATATTATAGAAATAAAAAGGACAATAATAAAGAAATTAAATATTTGCCAGATGGGCTCAACAGTACATTGAAAATGACAAAGAACAGAATCAGTGAAATTGAAGACAGGCCAATAGAATTCACCCAATCTGAACAGGGACAAACTATGAGGTCTGTCTGGAAAAATGTCCAACCATTGGTAATATAACGAGAATGGTTTGCATTATGTCAATGCAATCTGGCAGCCAAGGAGAGTGGACTGGGATGCATATGTCTGAACAATGATGACTTCACTGTACTAGTCAGTGGGGGTGGTAGATGTTGGTGGGTGAGCCATGCATACTGTGTAGCTGTCCATTCAAAATGACTGAGTGAGTAGAGCAATGAATCTGCATCAAATTTTGTGTTAAGCTTGAACATTCCTCCTCAGAAACTATTGGGATGATTCTGAAGGCTGTAGCTATGGGCCACTGGTGATTGGCAGCTCCATCATGGCAATATGCCTACTCACGCATGGTGATTGAGAGAACTGTGTGAGGTCCCAAGGTGCCTACTTTGAAGGGACTGAGGCGTCATGTCCTATGTACAGTGTTTCTTGTATCTTCTTCAATAAATGGCTCTATTTTTCACAGTACATGGCTGGATATTTTCTGGACAGATCTTTGCATATTCTTGGTGTTTTGCCACTAATTAACCACACATGTGTGGGTTCATTTCTGAGCCTTCTATTCTGTTACTTTGGTCTATGTGTATTTTCTGTATTCTTGATGCTTTGACATCTGGGGCCTCACTGACTGGGGAGACCCTACCCCTGCCCCCAGGAATAGCTAATTCTTAGATATAGACTTGCCTAAAGTGTACCTTTCATGTGTGAACAAATCAACCCAGAGCCTATACTCCAAAACATTTCCTCTGTCTGGCTTTTACACTCAAGAAGACAATATTCCTCTGTCCTAATCACCCCAGGGTCAGATATTGGACAACTAGGGGCTACCCCTATATCCCAGAGCCCATGGAAATTATTCAAACTATCCAATCTGAAATCTAATCATTTGCTTACCTGACCTCACCCATTCCTTCTTGTTAAAACCACAATAAAGGGCTTTGCCCATGCTTTCCCCTTGCTTTCTCTACCTCCTGACTGATCCTGTCACTTCCCCATGTGGCCCTGCATGGCACAGCATACCCCCTCTTCTTGGGAACTGTGAGTAAGTAATAAGTTATCTTTTTAATAGCAATTACCTCCTGATCTGTTCACTTTAACATACCTGAATAAATCAAAAGCCCAGGTACATTTTCAAACAACCTGAAGTGGTAGAAAGTTGATACCACACCTTTTATTGATATCATAGAAGTCTACAATAAGTTACATATGCATATTGTAATAATTATAGGAACTAATAAGGTAATTACATAAACTTACACACTTAAACATTAAAAACAAATGTCCAGGTAACACACAGGAAGAAAGAAAAGAGAAACAAGAGAAATGGGAAACAGAGAAAACAAAAACATATAATAAAATGTCACACTTAAGCTCTAACATATCAATAATTACCTTAAATGTTAATGGTCTAGGTATACTAATTTAAAGAGAGCTTGCCAGATTAAATTAAACAAACAAACATGACCTGACTCTTTGCCTTTTTTCAAGAAACTCACTTAAATTCATTGATTTAAGTAGTTGAATGTAAAATATAAACCATGCACACATAAAAAGGAAGGAGTAGCTATATTAATATTTTATAAACTAGACATCATAGCAAAGAAACTACTAGATATGAAGAAAGATATTGCATAATTATAAAAGGATCAATGCACTCAATAGACAGGGTGATTCCATGTTTGTATCCACCACGCACCAGAACCTCAAAAGACATCAAGCAAAAACTGATAAGAGCTGAAAGGAGAAATAGAAAAAATCCACAATTATATTTGAAGACTTAAACACCACCTTCTCAGCAACTGATAGAACTATTACACAGAAAATCGGCGGGGATATAACAGAAGTAAACAATACTGTCAACTAATAGGATCTGATTGACATATATTGGACACTCCACTGAACAATAGCAGAATACACTTTTCTTTTTCAAATGCTTAAGAACATTCACCAACATACACGATATTCCGGGACACATTAAACAAATCCCCTAAATTTTAAAGAATTTAAGTAATACAGAATATGTTCTCTGGCCATAATGGAATCAAACTAGAAATCAATAACAATAAGTAAAATCTATAAACTTATACAAATTAAACAATATATGTTTAGTAGTGAAAAAAGAAATCTCAAAGACAATTAAAGATATATAGAACTGAATGAAAATGAAAATACAACATATTAAAATATGTGAGCTACAGGTAAAGTAGTGTTGACAGGGAAATATTTAGCATTAAATGCTTACATTAGAAAATGGGAATATCTCAAATCAATAATCTAAATTCCTATCTTAAAAAAACCTGGAAAAATAAGAGCAAAATAAGCCCAAAGCAAGAAGAAGGAAGGAAACAATAAAAATCAGGAATTGATTAATTGGAAACAGGAAGGCAATAGAGAAAAATCAATAAAAGAATAAGTTGCTTCTTTGAAAAGATCAATGAGTGATAAGCCTTTGGCAGGACTGATAAAAACAAAAAGGAGATACAAATCACCAATATGAAGAATGACACATGATATTGATACAGATACTGAAGCTATTGAAAAGATAAAATGTGAATACTATGAACAACTTTATGCTCAGAAATCTGGCAACTTAGAAGAAATGAACTAGTTCCTTGAAAATCACAAACTGCCACAACTCACCCAATCAGGAAAGATAATTTTAATAGCCTTATAACTATTAAGGAAATTAAAAATTCCCAAGAAAGAAATATCTATGGAGCTTGTTTCTTTGTTGGTTATCAGAGGGGAACAGCGGTGCGTGAAGGACAAAGAAGGTAAAGAGGGTCAAATACAAGGTGACAGGAGACTAGACTTTGGATGGTGAGCACACAATAAAGTTGTACACCTGAAATTAATATAACGTTATTAACCAATGTTACCCCAATAAATTTAATATACAAGCGAATAAATAAATAGAAACACCTGGGCCCAGATGGATCCAATGGATAGTTCTACTGAATATTTAAAGGAGAATTAACACCAACTTACACAATTCGTTTAAGAAAACAGGAGAATCAAGATGGTGGAAGAGTGAGTGGAAGTCACACTGAACTTTTCCCAGGACCAATCTGGAATTACAATTAAATTGTGGAGAAACCACCTGGAACAAACAACTGAACAATAGTGAGAGAGGAGCCTTATAACCTCGGACAGACACAGTAATCAGCTTTGGCACAACCTAACTGGTAAGGAATGTGGTAGAGACTCGAGAAGGCAGGTGGGGCGCCCATGGGCGGCAGCTACAGCACCAGAGCCCCAAAAGTACAGAGATAATAGCCAGCTGTGAAAAGTGGCAAGGTTGCTCTCTGCCAGAGACAGGTGGCTGAAGACACGAAGAGCCATTTAAAGGGGAAACGCATAAATTTTTATTTGCAGCCACATACCCTGGTCTTTGGCAATGGGGGAGGCAGAGTGGGCTGGAGACACCTGGGGAGAGACTGGGGAAGGTTTTAGGGAGAGAACTGAAAGAGTAGCCGGTGGGATCCTGGTGCTGACTCATTCCCTGTATGACAGCAGCCATCTTGCTCAGGCAGACCACTCCTCTGGGTGGCAACAGCATGAGAGGACCCAATAGCCCTTTCCCCAGGAGGGACTCTGCCCTGGCTCAGTAGTGCTAAAGACTGACTACTGAGTACACAGTGGCAGCCACAGATAGTACATCCCTGGCTAAAGGGGGTGCAGAGTGGTCTAGAGACACTTGAGGAGAGACTGGAGATGGAGGCTTTGGGGAGAAAATGCAGAGAGTAGCTGGCGGAATCCCAGTGCTGACTCCTCCCCAATACGGCGGCAGTCATCTGGCTCAGGCAGACCACTCCCTTGAGCAGCAGCAGCCAGAGGACCCAATAACCCTGCCCCCAGGAGGGACTCTGCCCCACCCTGTGCTGTCTAAGCCCACCTACTGAGTGCAGAGTGACTAGATTAACAGCTGAAGGAGACAGCCACACACAGTAGATTCTTGGAAGTCTCAAACACACTGCCTAAGGTCAGATAGGGACAACATCTGACATCATCAGAGGCAGATCCAGAACAAAAAAACAGCGGTCTCCTACCACAGAAGTTCACACCACAGAGTCAGGAAATCAAGACAGATTAATGTAAGAAGCAGAAGCAAAAAAGAAGAGTCTCACAAATAATGGGAAGACAAAGAAACACCCCCCCCAAATGGAAAGGACATAGAAACTATCAGGAAGGGACAAGAGGAAATGAAGAATACAGTTTCTGAATTGAAGAACACAGTAGAAGGAATCAAGAGCAGGCTAGATGAAGCTGAGGATAGAATCAGCGAGCTGGAGGACAAGGTAGAAGAAAGCTTTCAGAAAGAGCAAGAAAATGAAAAACACTCAAAAAGAAAGAAGAGGCATTTAGAGAAATGCAGGACAACCTGAAATGTAATAGTATCTGTATAATAGGGATACCAGAAGGAGAAGAGGAGGAGGAAGGGATAAAGAGCCTGTTTGAAAAAGTAATGATGGAAAACTTCCCTAATGGGAGGAGAGAAAAAGTCACACATGTCCAGGAAGCACAGAGGGTCTCATTCAAGAAGAACCCAATGAGGTCCACTCCAAGACACAACATCATTAAAATGGCAAATATCAAAGACAAACAGAGAATCCTAAGGGCAGCAAGGGAAAAAGAGTTAATAACATATAAGGGAGCCCCGATACGGCTAGCAGCTGACTTCTCAACAGAAACACTGCAAGCCAGAAGGGAATGGCAAGAAATATTCCAAGTCATGAAAAGCAAAGGCCTGCAGCCAAGACTGCTCTACCCAGCAAGGCTCTCAATTAAAATGGAAGGTGAAATGAGGTGTTTCCCAGACAAAAGAAGGCTGAAAGAATACGCTTCCACCAAACCAACACTGCAAAATACGCCAAAGGGACTGCTTTAAGATGAAGAAAAAGTTTCTATGAATACCTAGTTCCCTTCAGAGTTGCCAATACTTGATATTACCAATATTTTTAATACTCATTAATCAGCTTGTGACAATGATGTGTTATTTTAATTGTTCCTATATTATGGTTGAAACTAAACCTGTTTTTGTATATTTATTGCCTATTTCTATTATTTTTTAAAAGCTTTAAATGACTTTTTGGTATTCTTTATCCATATTTTGGTTAAATGTTTGTAGAATTTTTGCCCTAAAAAAAAATCCCAAACAATTAACCCTTTTTTAGATGTGTGGCATATACTTTCCTATTCTATCACTTGTCCTTTAACTTTTTTTTTACACGTATACTACTATACAGTCTTAATTGTTTAATATACTCATATTGTCAATATTTTACTTTATAGCTTCTGGGTTTGAATATTTTACTTCAGGGTAAGAAAAATATTATTTTGTGTTTTCTCCCAAAACTCCTTAGGTTTTACATATTGATTTTTAACTCACCTGAATAGTTTTTGTATAATGGGGGAAATAATGCTCTATATTTGTTTTATTTCAAGTAATAGTGATCCATGCATCTTATTTGTTGAATAAGCCTTATTTTACGCAGTGATTTGAAATATCAATTTAATCATATATTACATTGTTAGTCAGATATATACATTTGTTTCTAGAATGCTCATTGTATTTCATTGATCTACCTGATTATCTCTGTGCTGGTGTCATGTTGTTTTAATTGTTAAGACTTTATAATGGATTAAAATTTTTAAATATTTTATAATGGATTTTAACATTTAAAAACAAATAAATAAAATCAATCTGCATTTAACAAAAAGAAAGAAGGAACTCCTACCTTTTGCAACAGTGTGGGTTGAACTGGAGAATGTTATGCTAAGTGAAACAAGCCAGTCGGTAAAAGACAAATACCATATGTTCTCACCTCTAAGTGGAATCTATTCAACAAAATAATGAACAAAATAAAGCACAGGCATGGAAACATGGAGCAGACTGAAAGTGATCAGAGGGGATGGGGAAGGAGGACAATGGTGGAAAGAAGGGGAAGGGACTAAGCAAAGAACATGTATCAATGACCCATGGACATGGACAACAGAGTGGGAATTGACTGTGGGAGCAGGAAGTAGGGGCAGGATGGGTGGAGGGGGACAAAAGGGGAAGAATTGAGACAACTGTAATAGAATAAACATGATTTATAAATAAATAATTAAATAAATAAAGGAAAATAAAAGAGGGATGATTTCCCACCTCATTTTATGAGGCTAGTATTACCCAGATGCTAAATCTAGACAAAGACAGTACAAGAAAACTATAGACCACATTTTTCACAAACTTAGATACAAAAATGCTCAATAAAATATTAGTAATCTGAATCCAACAGCTTATAAAATAATTATATACCATGACCAAGTGGGGTTTATTCCAAGTATACAAGCCTGGTCCACCATTTGAAAATCAGCCAAGGTGGCCTACTGCATCAACAGGTTATAGGATTATGTCAACCGAAGCAGAATACGCATTTGACAAAATTCAACACCCCTTTATGATAAAATCCACATTAATTTAGGAATAGAAGGGAACTACCTAAGATTGATAAAGAGCAGAGCTTCTACATAAAACGTATAGCTAACAGCATACTTAATGGTGAAAGGTTGAGTGCTCTTCCCTTAAGATCAGGAACAAGGCAAGGATGTCCACTTTCACCGCTGCTACTCAGTATATCATAATAGCCAACATAATAAGGCAAGGCAATGAAATGAAATGCACATAGATTGGGAAGGAATGTATAAAACCATTCCTACTTGCAGGTTACATGATTGTATACATAGAAAATTCCAAGAATTCTGCAAAAAAGAACTCAAAACTAGGAAGTACAACAAGGTCACAGAATACAAGACCAGCACACAAAAATCAATTGTATTTGTATATACTAAAAATGAACATGAAAATGTAATTTAAGACACAATACAATTTATAATTTCTCCAAAGAAAATGAAATAGTTTTACACTTAACAAGATGTTTAGAATTTATATGCTGCAAACAACAAAATTCCAATGAATGAAATCAAAGAATACCTATGTAAATGGAAAGACATGCTATATTCAAGGATTGGAAGACTCAACAGAGTAAAGATGTCAATTTCCCCCTAAATTGATATATAGATTTAACACACTTTCAATCAGAACACCAGCGGGATTTCTTGTAGATATAGACAAGCTTATTCTAAAATTTGTATGGAAAAGCACAATGCCTAGAATTGTTAAAACGATCTTGAAAAAGAAGAATAAGCTGGATGAATCACTCTACCCAATATTAAGGCTTACTATATAACTGTAATAGTCAAGGCAGTGTGATATTGGCAATGGGGTAGACATAAAGATCATTCAAACAGTATAGGAAAACCAGAAATAAATAGACCCATACCAATATGTCTAGCTGATTTTTGACAAAGGTACAAAGCCAATTCACTAAACGTGCAATTACCATGTGGCCCAGCAATTGGATTCCTGGGCATTTATTGCAGAACAATGAAAACCCTTATGTTTACAAAAACCTGTACATGGATGTTCATAGCAGCTTTATTCATAATACATATAACCTGGAAAAATCTAGATATCCTTCAATGGGCAAATGGTTAAACATCATGTGGTACATCCACATCAAGTAATACTACTCAGCAATAAAAAGGAACAGAATATTCATAAACATAACCACTTGGATGAATCTACAGAGAATTATGATGAATGAGAAAAGCTAACCTTGCAAAGTTGAACACTGTGTGATTCCATTTATATAGCAATTTTGAAATGACAAAATTATAGAGAAGGAAGACAGATGATTAGTTGCTGGGGCTTAGGTATGGGGGAAGAGGGTTAAGGGAGGTGGTTATAAAAGGGCAATATGAGAAATCCTTATGGTGATGAAACTGTATTGTATCTTAACTGTGGTGGTACATACATTAAATTACACATATGATAAAATTTGCACAGAGCTAAACCCTCAAACACACATACACATAAGTCTGAGTAAAACTGGGGAAATGTGAATAAGGTCAGTGGATTGTTTCAATATCAATATCCTGGGCATGATATTGTACAATAGTTATACAAGATGTTACCACCGGGGCAAGCTGAGTGAAGGCTACACAGGATCTACCTCTATTATTTCTTGTAAATGTATGTGAATCAAAAATTATTTCAAAATTTTTTAGTTAAAAAATCTGGTGTTTTTCAAATAATGTATTGCTCCTTTTATCATTGTTCATCTTCACTTTTATTCTGTTAACCATTTGAAGCACACTTATTCTGTATCTGATAATTCCATATAAATTTCATAGGGGTATAATCCTGTTGTTTATTATCTCTGCCAAGTATAGTGCCTTGTGCATTTTATTTCTTTGAGTTGTGAGCTCAGTTTTATGAGGTTTTTTCCCCCCCTGCTGTAGCTTTTGTTTATTTATTTTTAGAGAGAAAGAGAGGAAGGGAGGAAGAGAGGGAAAGAAACATCGATGTGTGAGAAAAACATCATCTATCAGTTGCCTCTTGCATGCCCCCCCTTCCCTGGGGACCAGCCTGCAAGGAGTCGAACTGGCGATCTTTCAGTTTGTGGGATAACACTGAACCCACTGAGCCACACCAGTCAGGGCTCTGTTGTAGTTTTCTATGGCTTGGATTGAAGCACTATCCTTCCAGAGATAATTTATCTTTGTTTCTGCTAGGTACCTCAGGGCACTACCAAGCTGGGAACACTTCTGTTAATTTTTTGGTTGTGGGTTTTCTGGACACAGAGATAGTATAAATTTGAGCCATATCTCTGTGTGGTTATGAATTCTTAAAAGAGACCTTACCCACTAATATATACACATTAATGATAAAGCAAAAACAGCTAAGTTTTCTTGTTTTCTCATTTTATTTCCAAGTGGAATTTTTTCTACTCTATACTTTGCTAAGGGTGTGGTCTTTTGGTAGTTCTTATTTTTGTGTGTGATAATCTTAATTCTTACTCCTCCTGTTTACAAAGTCCCAAGGCCTTGTCTACTACACTTATATGTCTGTTAACATGCAAGATACCATTACCAAGTAAAAAGGCAAGTCACTGGGTGAGTAAAGGTATTTGTATTATATATATTCAACAAAAAGATTTGTATCCAGAATGTATATATTAAATATTTCAGCTCTGGCTGGTATGGCTCAGTGGACAGAGCACCAGCTGGCCTGTGAACCCAAGGGTCGCTGGTTTGATTCCCAGTCAGGGCACACACCTGGGTTGCAGGCCAGGTTCCCAGGAGGGGGCATGTGAGAAGTAACCACACATTGACGTTTCTCTCCCTCTCTTTCTCCCTCCCTTCCCCCTCTCTAAAAATAAACAAAAACTTTAAAAAATTATTTAAAAATATTTCAAACCAATAAGAAAAGGGAAGATAACCTAAAAGAAAAATGAAGATATCCAAATAACCAGTAACATAAAAACATATACTCAACTTTGTTAATCATCAGCAAAATGTGAATTAAAGCCACAATGTAATACTTATTCCTATCTCCTAGAATGGCAAAAATGTAAAAGAATAATAAAATTAAGTGGTGACAATTAAAAAAAATAGAACAAGACAATTATAACTCTTACAGACCGCTAGTAGGAAGGTAAGTTTGTACAAAGTGTCCAATGCTTTGGAAAATGGGCAATATCTGCTAAAGCTCAATATATCCTCATTATATCATCTAGCAATTCTACCTCTAGGTATATGCCCAATATAAATTACATACATACGCTTGTATGCTCAGCTATAGACATGTATAGAACAAAAGACAATGTTTATAGTAGTACTATTTGTAATAGTCCCAAACTGAAAACAATCTAAATGTACATCAATAGCAGAATGGATAAAGCAAAATGTATTATTATCAGGACATAAGAATACTAACGAGCAATGAGAATGAATGAATTATTGCTATACACTACAACACGGATGGATGAATATCATAAATACAATATTGAGTGAAAGAGGTCAGACATGAAAGAGTACATACTATATGACTTCATTCTCTGAAGCTCTAAAACAGAAAAAAGACAACCCTAATGTATGATGTTAGAAATTAGGACGGATTACCTTTGGGAGCTAGTGACCAGGAACAGGATATAAGGTGGGGGATTCTGGGGTAATGTTCTGTTTCTTGATCTGGTTATGCTCATTTTTTCCCATAGAGATTTAATTTATTTATTTCTACAGAGAGAGGAAGAGAGGGAGAAAAAGACAGCGAGAAACATCGATGTGAGAGGCTGCCTCTTGCACCCGCCCCAACTGGGGACTGAACTCACAACCTGGGCATGTGCCCTGACTGGGAATTGAACTGGAGACCCCTTGCTCTGTGGGAGGATGCCCAACTCACTGAACCACGCTGGTCAGGACTGGTCGTGCTCACTTTAAGAAAATTTATCCAGTCATATGCTTAAGGTATACAGTATGTACTTTGCTGTTTATGCTATATTTCAATAAAAATTTACTTTAAAGTTTGGATTGGAAAATAGAAAATGAGTGTGCTCCAGGTTTGGATATGGAAAAATAAGTCATGAAAGGATGTTGGTATCTCAACATTCAATTATTTGTTGTTTTTTATTTTGTTAATGTTTGACTTTTAAATTGGTTAATTATATAATAGCTTTAAATATAGATGATATTATAAGTAAATCCCAAAGACAAAAGTGCATAGGGCTTGTTAAATGATAACTGTGATGTTTGGTGATGAACTTCTCCTCCAACCAAAAAAAAAAAAGAAGTCAAAACCCCAAACCCTTCAACCTCTACTTGGTCAGTTATCCATAGTTGCCTCCAAGCATTCATAAAGCAGCAGCAGCCCAGGGCTCTTCTTTTCAGCTCAGCTCTTTGTTTTGGCTCTTGGGTATTTTACTTGATTCCTTTTGAGCTCAGCAATGTATTTAAAAGGAAATTTGTTATCTTTTATCCAGTATTTCGAAGTGTTTTGTGGGGGAGGTATTGCCAGGGTACTTCGCAAACAATATTGCCAGAAATGGAAGGTGTAGTCTCATTTCTATATTCTGATAACTCTCAGACTCTTGTCTTTTCCTCTAATCTCAGCCCTCTATCTAGCAGGGGTGTCCAACCTGCAGCCTGCAGGCCGCATGTGGCTCAGGGCGGCTATGAATGTGGCCCAACACAAAATTGTAAATTTACCTAAAACATTATAAGATTTTTTTTTGTGATTATGTGTTGCAATGTATTTAACATGTGTCCCAAGACAGTTCTTCTTCCAGTGTGGCCCAGAGATGCCAAAAGGTTGGACACCCCTGTATCTTGTTTTCCATATAAATGCCTAATAGGCTCACAAATGTGCTATGCTCAAAATAGAACTTCTGATTTTCCCCCCAAAACCAGTTCCTCCCCAGTATTCCTCATCTTGGTGAATTGTGGTACTATACATATGTATACTGTAGCCAGAAATCTGGGTATAATCCTAGGTGTCTCTCTTTTCCTCACCCCCCTACATCAGCATATCCTGTCAAATCTACTCCAAATTATGTACTTAATTCTTTCTTTGCTTTTTATCTCTACTGTTACCTATTTCCAAGATTCATTATCTCTTGCCCAGGCTTCTCCCATAGCCTCCTTATTTATCTCCCTGTTCCCACTCTTGACTCTACACTGATTGAGTGGACTGATTATATCAATCCCCAGCTTAAACACGTGCCCATACTCTTAGAGTGAAATCCTAACTCCTTATCACAGCACACAATGCCCTAGACCACTGAGCCCAAACTCAAGGAGGACTGGTTCCCTGGATAGCGCATGGTCCTTCTATAAATGGGCATCTGCTATTTAGTTCCAACAGACTGTCACCTTGCCAAATTAAGACCCACTATTATCAGATCTTTTGATTTTTTTTTCCCAAGAGAACTAGACATCTAGGTCTAGATATGGGAGTTTCTGATTTTTAGTTATTGGTCATTTAAAAAAAATGAAAGCAAACCAAACCAAGAGAAACATTGTGCTAGCCAAATCCTACACCCTTGCCAGCTACTATTTTGCAGCTAACTCGGCTCTATTGGAGGAGTCCCACTTTTTGGTGTCTCTGGGCCACACTGGAAGAAGAAGAGTTGCCTTGGGCCACACATTAAATACACTGCAACATGTAATCACAAAAAAACTCATAATATTTTAAGTAAATTTATAATTTTGTGTTGGGCTGCATTCATAGCCATCCTGGGCTGCATGTGGCCCATAGGCCACAGGGTGGACGCCCCTGTGTAGCCTGGGCCCTGCTTGACTCTCCAGCTGGCCCTTTTTCTGATTCTCTTCCAGGCTCCTACTATAGCAGACACTGTTGATGCTTTCTCATATTCCTTAGCTCTGTCATTTCAGTGTACTCTCACTTTCCAGTGGCTGGTGTCTGCATCCTTGTGCCTGGCTGCTTTTCCTGAAGGCTAGGAAGGTCACTATACTCATAGAGAACTGCCATCAACCAATGACTCTGGGAGTTGGAGATAAGTACTTAAACTCTCCTCCTCCTTGAGTAGGGTAATTTTGAGACTTATGTTTTGCTCCATTTCCAAGAGTTTTCTTGAGGTGTTAGGACTGTTACCCACGGGCAAGCCTGTTCCTGCGGCAAGTCCCTTGCCTTTGCTGTTTCCTCCACTTGCATACTCTTCCCTCATGTTTTCGTGGTTCACTGCCCTCTTTGTTTCTGTCACAATTCAAAAGTCACCTCTGCAGCCCTGACGGGTGTGGCTCAGTGGGTTGGGTGTTGTCCTGTAGACCAAAAGGTCGCAGATTTGATTCTCGGTCAGGGCACATAGCTGGGTTGCGGGTCAGGTACCAAGTTGGGAGCCTGCGAGAGGCAACCAATCAATGTTTTTCTCCCTCTCTTTCTCCCTCCCTTCCCCCCTCTCTAAAAATAAATGAATAAAATCTTTCTTTTTAAAGTTATCCCTGCACATAGGCCATCTGAGATCACCCAAACTATGATATTAATAGTTCCTCTCTCTCTTTCAATCAATTTTATTTTCTCCCTGACTTTTTCAGTATTTGAACTTATATTGTTAATTTACTTCTTAATGTGTATTTATTGTCTATTTACCCCCAGTATTAGTTCCATGAGAGCAGAAATCCTGTCTGTCTTTTTCCCGACCCTATCATGAATGCAGGGTACTAAATCTATTAGGAGAGGATGAATTTCCATAATTCTTGATGTTTATTTCTGCTAGTACTTCCTCCCTTGATTCTCTGTTCTTAACCTGACCCCCAGGATTCCACAAAGTAGGTGCAGATGAGAGAAGGGCTACCTTTCTACTGGTGGATAACCCCAACCCTTCTATCAGATATGTGTCTTTAGAAGTACACATGAGTATATTGGGTTGGCCAAAAAGTCCATATGGTTTTTCCCATAAAGTAAAAGACATGTTTTTCATTTAAACCAATAACTTTATTGATTTAGATATTTTGAGTATGTTGTCTGTCTCCTACATGGTAGAACATTGATTGTTCTCAATGAATGTCTTGATTCGATTGCTATTAACTTCAACTGGTCTACCTATCCACATAGCATAATCTAGCGAGAAATCTCCAGCATGAAACTTTTCAAACCACTTTGGACATGTTTAATCAGTCACAGCACTTTTGCATACACTGCACAAATCTTTTTTTGCATTTCATTTGTGTTTTTTCCTTTCTCTAAATAAAGCATAATATGCCAAAAATGTTGCGTATTACATCTTTAATATTAAAAGGGCTACACAGAAATTCATGGATGTTGATATGACAGCTGTTACAATACAATCTAACAACATTGTTTCAAATGAAGTTAAAGACAACTAAGCACTATGAGAGCGGTCCTATGGAAAAAAACTGAATGAACTTTTTGGCCAAGTCAATATTTCAGTTGTGAATCTCTTTACTCTAAGTTTCAGTGATCTCTTTGGGTTTTTTCTTCTTTGTGTCAAAAATCCCAGTTTGCTTTGTTTTCTGCTCTCATTCTTCATACTGGCATATTGACAGTTGAGGCTGAAAGTGCCATTCCCAATTTCCCAGTCATTTCCTGCAAATCACAAGAGTGTCTGGCTCACAATTATTCTTCTGTCATGGACATGCAGGCTGTTGTCTATGGTATCTGGCCTTACAGTCTGAAGTGGGCGTGTTTCGCACCCCCACCCTCATTTCCACTTAAAGTCATCTTGATCAGATCGGCAAGTCTCCAGGCAACCACATTCTTCCCTAGTGAGATACACTGGATCCTTAGCCAAAAGCCTATCATTCCAGTATTTTTTTCATAAGTGAGATTTTATTGGTTGTTTTCAGGATAAGTATGCAGACATTTCAATTGGTACCCAATTTTTAACATACGTACCAAAAATGTAAAGTCATGTAGTTGTGATTATTTTCTGATGTTATTCCAGTGACTTTCCAGCTTAAAATTTGGAAACTAATTTTCCTTAATAGAGTATCAAGTATCTTAAACCATTGTCCACACACACACACACACACACAAAAGCCTACACAGCTCCAACCCTTCCCTGCATCTCCAGCTGTGCTGGCTGTGGCCACCCCCACACCTAGCCTCAAGGGACTTCTGACCTCCCAGGCTAGCCCTGCAGCGTCTGAGATATACACAAATCCTATTTCCCTTGGTTCAGATGAGACAATATTGGAATTTCTCAAAAGGAAATTTGCTAGGAAACCAAGTGAAAAACAAAACCAGAGACGAGGGAGACAGGGAGAAAGAATACAAAAGCTAAGGAAAAGATGCATTACAGAGTCCTGATTCCTTATCCTGAGATAACTGTAGTCTGATCGCAGATCAGCTTGGCTGGCACAGCTAACAGGGCACACAGGATATGAGAATATAATCCTTCAACCTTTCCACAAAGGGGCTATGGGAATGCAGCAGGGGAGGGGCTTACAGCAAGGTAGAAAGAGTCTTTGTGTGTCTAGATTGTTTCATTCCATGGAAATGGTACTGGAGGAAGTGTGTGGGCCACTCCATCACTGTTGGGATGGGCAGGAAACCCCCAGGTACTAGCCCTTGCTGCCCTGAAAGTGCCTGCTACTTTGCTGAACTTGTCTATTGGTTCTGATAGTTTTTAGTGGATTCTTTAGGGTTTTCTATAGACAAGATCATATCATCTACAAATAGAGGTAGTTTTACTTCTTCCTTTCCAATATACATGTCTTTTATTCCATTTTCTCGCCTAATTGCCCTAGAACTTCTAGTACAATGTTGAACAGAATTGGCAAGAGTGGAAATCTGTGTCTTGTTCTTATTCTTAGCAGGAAGCTTTTAGTCTTCCACCATGAAGTATGATGTTATCTATGTATTTTTGCTTTTTCAGGGACTCCAGCTTTACTGTAAAGTTCTGCTATACTTGTTGCATTTTCTTTGCTTTATTTTTAGCCTCCTTTACTTTTTGTATATTTTTTTTTAAAAAAGGTTTAACCTGTCTTGAGTGGTAGAGAAATCAAGAAGGGAAAAGCTTGATTTTCTTTTATTCATGCATTCAGCAAGCATTTATTAAATGCTTAGTATGTACCAACAGTGTTCTAGGTTCTTGGGGATACAACACTGAATAAAATAAAATCCCTACTCTCATGGAATTCATAATCTAGTGATGAATTTAGACAATAAGTAAATAGACTAGATAATTACAATGGTATATAAGTTCTGAGATGAAGAATGTTGGGTGCTCAGGGGCTACTTTATAGTGAGAGGTCAGGGAAGGCTTCTCTGGAAAGGTGCTATTTTAGCTGAGAGTGAGACATCAGAAGAACTTGGAGAAGAGTGTTTCAACAGAAGTAACAAGGGCAAATGCCTTGAGGCAGGAATAAACCTGATGGTTGGGGGAGAAAGGCAACTAGGAGGCAGCTCCTTGAGGCTGGAGCAGAGGGAGGAATGTGGAGAGTGAGAGGTGATGAGGAAAAAGAAGTCATAGGTAAGGATACTTGTTTACTGAGTGTGATGGGAAGACACTGGAGTGTGTTAAAAGGGATGCTGTGATCTAAGTTCAGAAAAACCCCTCTGGCTGATATAACTGTGCATACCCTGGCTATTAGGCTTTGTGAAGCCCAGGGTTCCTTGGAGTTGGCTCAGAAAGTGAGGGTAGTTAGAGAGCCACTGTTCACCTCTGCAGCCTCACCTCACACAGTGGCTAGATTCTTCTAAAATATCAGTCCAATTACATACCCCCTCTTCTCAAAACTCTCCTATTGCACCTGACCAGTGTGGCTCAGTTGGTTGGGCATCAGCCTGCAAACTGAAAGGTTGTCGGTGTGATTCCTGGTCAGGGCACATGCCTGGGTTGTGGGCCAAGTCCCCAGTTGAGGTGTAGAAACTAATCAACGTCTCTCTCACACATTGATGTTTCTTTCCCTCTCTTTCTCCCTCCCATCTCCTCTCCCTAAAAGTAAATAAATAAAATCTTTTAAAAAACTCTTCTATTGCTCTCAACTTCTCTGAAAGTAAATATCCTCTCAGTGCCCTTTAAGGACCTACAAAATCTGCCCCTTCCCATGCCTTTTTGACCTCTTCACCTATCACTCTCACCCTCACTTACTCTCCTGCAACCATACCAGCTTCCTTGGTTTTTCCTCAAACAAGCCATGCATGTTTCCACTGCAGGGCCTTTGTCCTGGCTGCTCCCTTTGCCCCAAAAGCATTCTTCCAGGCATCTTCTCAAATACTGCCTTACCAGGGTAACTTTCTATGACCAACACCATCTGTCTCTGACCTCATCTGCCACTCTCTTGTCCTGCTTGCTCTACTCTGGCCACACTGGCCTACTTGCTGTTGTCCTTGAGCTCAGCAAGTATGCTCTCACCAGAGGGCCTTTGCCATCACCTCCTTTGCTCCAGGCAAAATGGCCTTCATCTGGTACAATACCAGTGGGATAGAAACTAGGGGTCAGACAAAAAGAAAGGTGTAAAGAAGAAGGTGGCAGGCTGAGCCTGGAGTGATTATCTGAGTCATCTACCATGTGATAGCTACAGAAGCTTTTGTAGTTTCTTTTGTTATTGTGAAATTTGAGCTTTTGTGATCATAAAAGCAATAATATTCATAATAAAAATCTTGAAAAATGAGAAATATAACAGTCTGGAAGTTTCTCAAAAAGTTGAAAATAGAGCTACCATATAATCCAACATTTCTGCCCCTAGGTATCTACCCAAGAGAAATAAAAATATATGCCCAAAGACTTGTACACTAATATTTATAATAGCATTATTTGTTAATTGCCAAATAGTGGAAACAACCCAGATATCCGTCAACAGATGAATGGATAAACAAAATGTGGTATAGCTATAAAATGGAGTATTATTCAACTATAAAAAGGAATGAAATACTGACACATGCTACAACATACATGAACTTTGAAAACATTATGCTAGGTGAAAGAAGCTAGTCACAAAAGGCCAAATGTGGTATCCCCTGTTTATATGAATTGTCCAGGGGAGACAAATTCATAGAGATGAGTCAGGAAGGTAATTAGTGGTAGCTTAGGCAGTGATTGCTAATGGATGTGCAGTTACTTTTGGGGGCGATGAAAATGCTCTAAAATTGATTGTGGTGATGGTTGCACAACTTTGGGAATATACTAAAAACCAACGAATTATATGCTTTAAATGGGTGAATTTTATGGTATGTGAATAATATATT
The DNA here is from genome assembly GCF_021234165.1 of Pteronotus mesoamericanus. Classification (NCBI taxonomy): domain Eukaryota; kingdom Metazoa; phylum Chordata; class Mammalia; order Chiroptera; family Mormoopidae; genus Pteronotus; species Pteronotus mesoamericanus. Next base: position 3,835,661 of record NW_026555108.1, on the reverse strand, counting down.
AATAAAGCTATATAAAAGGATTTAAATAAATATATAAATATTTAAATTAAAATCACTCAATATTCTACTACCTCAAGGTAACACCTGTTGCATTTTAGTGTAGCTTGTACCTATGTATTTATCTACTAGTAAATAGATGTTTCTATAGATATAAAACTGCAAAATGATAAACATAGCATACATATAATTTTATTTTTTTACCTTTATTATATTGTGAGCAGTTTATAGACCATTAAATATTTTCTTAAAAAATATGATTATAATGGTTATTTATTTCTCAACTATCAAAGTTCTCTCCTCAAGAGTCATTCCATCTGGTATATTTTGGGGGCAGAAAGGAGGCTTTTCTTATGTCGACCACTGAGTTGTACACTGAGTACTAATTTTCTGTTCCACATGATTATCCCTGCTACTATTTCCGTTTGCTTTACCCTGTTACCTACTATAAGTCATGAACTAATAGTCCCCCCTGATTTAATGTTGATATCTCTGCACAGGCCTCAGTAAATGGGAAAACAGAGCACAAGACACCCCCATTGAAATCTTATCCTTTTATTCTATACAGTTCACAACAAAAGGCTGAGTGAGCATATCAGGCTTTACTGAAGATTTGAAATGATGGAAGGAAGTTGCATTTTTCCCAAGAGCCAACTGACAGATGCCAGGGAAGACCTGTTCATTTTGTATTCACAGTCATTTTTTAAAAGATTTTATTTATTTATTTTTGGAGAGAAGGGAAGGGAGGGAGAAAGAAAGCGTGGGAAACATCAATGTAAGAGAGAAGCATTGATCAGTTGCCTCTCATATGCATCCCAACTGGGGTCCAAACCCACAAGCCAGGCATGTGTGCTGACCAAGAATTGAACCAACAGCCTTTTGTTTTGTGGGTTGATGCTCAGCCCACTGAACCATACTGGTCAGGGCTGTGTTCACAGTCCTAATGATCCCAGGACTCAGGCTAATGTCCTTGGGCTTCCAACACCAGGTTTTATCTGTATTTCTGTAGATTGTCATGTAAATTCTGGGTTAGTGGAATTTCTCACTTATCTCCTAACTTCCTAAGAGGGTAGGATTGGGAGGCAGATAAGTGATGGAAAGATAGTTTGCTCCTTATATGTATCTTCATAGTCCTTTCAGGAAAGATTCCATTACATTCCTGGTCCCATTACATCTGTGTCCTGATAGAAAAGGCCAACACCACCCTTCTCTGATTCTACCATGGGTGAAGGTCAGTAAGCTATCATTCCATCACAGTCTCCCAATCCTTCTGCATAAATGAACAATCTCACTCTGAGGCCATGCTTCCAAGAGTCTAACTTGAGACAAACTAGCCCAGACCATTGAACCAGCCAAAGCCCTAGACATCCTACTTAAGAGCCTGCTGGTCATTTGACTTTCTCTCTTGGTCATACCAATCCAGGGACTAGTGTAGACCATGCCTAAGGCAGATGAGGAGGAGCCAGCACATGAGGATATGGATTGGAGAGAGAGCTATTCCTAGATGAGAGTAGCTTAGGGAGCAGCAGCTCACAAGAAGGGACTGTGCTGCATGGTGTGAACCCATAACTAGAAAACATTGCAGCTGCTAGTGACAGGAAAATGGGGTAGGCTCAGGCATAACCCTCATTTTATCTGAGCCTCACATCGAGTCAGGAGACATCTTGGCTATCAAGGAAACTGTACAGAGGGTGGTGGTACCTCATCAACAACAAATGTATTGCTGATCTTTGGGGATATTGGGGAACTGGGTCTGGTAGGACCAGGCCCTGGCCTGCCCTAGTCCTGGTAGAATTTATTACAGAACTTTCCAATCTTTCTCATGTCAAATCTCACATAGAAAATGATGACATTTGTGGAGTTCAGTGGGGTAAACGGAGACTATTCCTAGTCTGGGGTGACTGGTCCAGGCTCCAGCTGCCTTAGGTTCTGCCTAGCTACCTATGGCTGATGGGATTAATACCTGTATCACAGCACACAGGTTGGGAAGCTCTGCTTTATTGAAGAGCATTTTCTTCTTTTTAAAATGAGACAATTTTTTAAAAAGATCTTTCAATTTATTTTTTAGAGAGGGGGAAGGGAGGGGAAAGAAGAAGGAGAGAAACATTAATGTGAGAGAGAAACACCATTGATTGGCTGCCTCTTGCACGCACCTAACCCACAACCCAGGCATGTGCCCTGACTAGGAATTGAACCAGTGACCCTTTGGTTTGCAGGCTGGTGCTCAACCCATTGAGCCACACCAGCCAGGGGGAAGGGCATTTCTGATGGCACCTATACCCTTGAAGCTTTGAGTTAAGTAATATGTACCACCACTTCCTGGCCCTGTGCCTGCTTGACCTTAGACATATCTATCTTGAGACCTACCAACTTATTATTTTCTAAAGCAATGGAGACCCTAAACTTCACCTGTAAGTGCTGCCATCGTTATCTTTGGGTCAGGCTTGTGGCCATAAAATTCACTTTGCCAAGTTAAATTGTCACCTACTTGAGACATATTTTCAGAGCAGGAAATGGTAATTCTAATCTTATAGCAAACCTTCAACTGATCTTGTGGTCTTACAGGCAGGATGCCCATTTTGAAAAGTGAACATATTCAGACTCTGATTCAGGAGTCCAGGCTCAAGAACTCCACATACAAAATCTATAGCAGAGTTTTATTATATCTTCAAATTCCTCCACTCAGGCACTGACTCTTTTTGTAAAAGATGAAGAAAGATTTCAGGTGATGGTATGTCTCCCCTGGTTAATGTGATGGTGTTGTGAGAGGAACCTGGGTATTTATAAACCTGGATTTGGTGGATACCTACATATAACCTCATTTGAGTCAGAAGTATAAAAATGTCACTTCAGAACAACTTGGGGGTTGGTGGTATGATATATGATATTAGTAATATAATTGATTTGAATGAACCTTTATTTTTCTGTCCCTTAAAAAATGGAACCTTTTATTTTGGTTAGATCTAGGGCCCTAAATTTATATTATTTTCCTCTTCAAACTGGTTTTCTCCACTCAGTTCTTGGTCTGAGTTACATTCGACTACTACAGCAGCACCACCTGCAGGTCACAATAAAGAAATGCATATTGATGGTTTTGAATTTGAATATTAGAATTCTGATTAAGAGATCTAGACTAGTAGTTACTTTCTTTATGCTTTTCTTTCTTTTTTATTTTATTTTTATCATGTTTATGCTATTACAATTGTCTCAATTTTTACTCCTTTACCCCCCTCCACCCATCCCACCCCCACCCCCCTCTCCCACAGTCAATTCCCACTCTGTTGTCCATGTCCATGGGTCATTCATATAAGTTCTTTGTCTAGACCCTTCCCCTTCTTTCCAACATTGTCCTCTTTCCCCACACCCTCTGATCACTTTCAGTCTGCTCCATGTTTCCGTGCCTGTGATTTATTTTGTTCGTTAGTTTACTTTGTTCAATAGAGTCCATTTACAGGTGAGATCATATGGTAATTGTCTTCCATCAACTGGTTTATTTCACTTAGCTTAATATTCTCCACTTCCATCCATGTTGTCGCAAAAGGTAGGAGTTCCATCTCTTTCTCTTTCTTTCTTTCTTAAATGCAGATTGATTTTATTTATTTTTTAAACATCAAGGTTAATTATAAAATATTTAAAAAATTTTAAAACCATTATAAAGTCTCAGCAATTAAACCAACATGACACCAGCACAGAAATAATCAAGTAGATCAATGAAATATAATGAGCATTCTAGAGACAAATGTATATATCTGATTACTATATGTATGATTAAGTTGATATTTCAAATCAATGGGTAGATTAAGGCTTACGCAACAAATAAGGTGCATGGACCACTATTACTTGAAATAAAACAAATTCAGAGCCCTATTTCACACATTATACAAGAAATATTCAGGTGAGTTAAAAATCAATATGTAGAATCTAAGGAGTTTTAGAAGAAAATAGAACTAATATTTTCACGACCTGAAATAAAATATTCAAACCCAGAAACTATAAAGTAAATATTGACAATATGACTATATTAAACATTTAATTATATAGTAATATACATATAAAAAATTAAAGGACAAACAACAGAATAGAAAAGTATTTGCAACACATCTAAAACATGGTTAATAGGTTTTTGTTTTGGTTTTTTGGTTTTTTTTTTTGAAAAAGTTCTACAAACTTTTAATCAATAAATGGATAAAGAATACCAAAAAGTCATTTAAAGCTTTTTAAAAAAAATAATAGAAATAGGCAAGAAATATACAAAAACAGGTTTAGTTTCAACAAATAGTAAAGGAACAATTAAAATAACATCATTGCCACAATCAGATTAATGAGTATTAAAAATATTGGTAATATCAAGTATTGGCAACTCTGAAAGGAACTGGGTATTCATAGAAACTTTTCCTTCATCTTAAAACAGTCCTTCTAGCATATTTTGCAGTGCTGGTTTGGTGGAGGTGTATTCTTTCAGCCTTCTTTTGTCTGGGAAACACCTCATTTCGCCTTCCATTTTAATTGAGAGCCTTGCTGGGTAGAGCAGTCTTGGCTGCAGGCCTTTGCTTTTCAAGACACGGAATATTTCTTGCCATTCCCTTCTGGCTTGCAGTGTTTCTGTTGAGAAGTCAGATGCTAGCCGTATCGGGGCTCCCTTATATGTTACTACCTTTTTCTCTCTTGCTTGCTTTAGGATTCTCTGTTTGTCTTTGATGTTTGCCATTTTAATGATGTTGTGTCTTGGAGTGGGCCTCATTGGGTTCTCCTTGAATGGGACTCTCTGTGCTTCCTGGACTTGTGTGACTTTTTCTCTCCTCCCATTAGGGAAGTTTTCCATCATTACTTTTTCAAACAGGCTCTCTATCCCTTCCTCCTCCTCTTCTCCTTCTGGTATCCCTATTATACAGATACTATTACATTTCAGGTTGTCCTGCATTTCTCTAAATGCCTCTTCTTTCTTTTTGGGTGTTTTTCATTTTCTTGCTCTTTCTGAAAGCTTTCTTCTACCTTGTCCTCCAGCTCGCTGATTCTATCCTCAGCTTCATCTAGCCTGCTCTTGATTCCTTCTACTGTGTTCTTCAATTCAGAAACTGTATTCTTCATTTCCTCTTGTCCCTTCCTGATAGTTTCTATGTCCTTTTCCATGCTGATATAGTTTGCAGTAAGTTCCTTGTAGTTTCCCTGTAGTTTTTGGTGATTCTCTCTGAGTTCACTGAGCTCATTGGGCTTCATTAGAACCATTGTTTGGAACTCAATATCTGATAGTTTACTTGCCTCTATTTCATTTAGTTCTCTTTCTGGGGATTCCTCCTTTTCCTTCAGGTGGGGCATATTTCTTTGTCTTCCCATTATTTGTGAGACTCTTCTCTTTTGCTTCTGCTTCTTAAGTTGATCTGTCTTGATTTCCTGACTTTGTGGTGTGAACTTCTATGGTTGGAGACTGCTGTTTTTACTTTCTGGATCTGCCTCTGATGATGTCAGATGTTGACCCTGTCTGACCTTAGGCAGTGTGTTTGAGACTTCCAGGAATCTACTGTCTGTGGCTGTCTCCTTCAGCTGTTAATCTATTCACTCTGCACTCAGCAGGGTGCTTTAGACAGCTCAGGGTAGGGGGGAGTCCCTCCTGGGGGTGGGGTTATTGGGTCCTCTCGCGCTGTATGAGGGAAGAGTCCGCACTGGGATCCTGCTGGCTACTCTCTCTGTTCTCTCCCCAAAGCCTCCATCCCCAGTCTCTCCTCAGGTGTTGCCACACCTCTCTGCACCCCCTTTAGCCAGGGATCTACTGTCTGTGGCTGCCAATCTGTACTCAGCAGGGTGCCTTAGCACCGGGCAGGGTGGAATCCCACATGGGGGTGTGGCTATTGGATCCTTTGATGCTGGTGCCGCTCAGGGGACGTGGTCTCTGCCAGAGCAAGATGGCTGCTGCTGCATGGCAGATGAGTCAGCACTGAGATCCTGCCAGCTACTCTCAGTTCTCTCCCCAAAGCCTCCTTCCCCAGTCTCTCCTCAGGCGTGTCTAGCCCACTCTGCCCCCGCCTTTGCCGGAGACCAGGGTAAATGGCTGCAAATAAAAGTTTATGCGTTGGCCCCTTAAACAGTTCTTTGCATCTCCTGCTGCCTGTCTCTGGCAGAGAGCAACCCTGCTGCTTTTTGCAGCTGGCTGTTTTCTTTGTACTTTTTGGAATCTGGTGCTGTGGGCTAGAGATCCCCACTGTTGATTTAGACCCTACTCTTCTCAGGGTAATCCAACTGGATGTTTCACTATCCTTCTGGTGCTGCCGCCCATGGGCACTCCATCCGCCTTCTCGAGTCTCTGCCGCACTCCTTACTGGTTAGATTGTGCTAAAGCTGATTCTTCTGTCTCTGAAGTTACAAGGCTCCTCTCTTGCTATTGTTCAGTTGTTTGTTTCAGGTGATTTCTCCACAATTTAGTTTTAATTCCAGATTGGTCCTAGGAGGAGGTCAGTGTGACTTCCACTCACTTCTCCGCCATCTTGATTCTCCCCTAGACTAGTAGTTTCTTAATCTTGCTGCACTTCAGAACGACTGAGAAGCAAAACACAAACAGCCAAACAGAGGAAATACAAAAACATACAAAGAAATTCTCAGGCCTACTTAACTCAGACCTCCTAAATCAGAAATTCTAAGAATGAGGTCTGGGATTAATTTTTTCAAAGTAGTTCTGATGCCACTGACTTTTGGGAACAAGTGGTTTAATTGACAATGAAAAAGTGCCTGCAGTTTAAGAGCAAACCCTTAAGTGATTGACAGACAGACAAGCTCTGGGCTTACAGGCTGTCACTGCACTTTTCTCACCCATGTCTCAAGCCTAAATAATGACTTATCACGGTTTGCATGTCGGAGCCAGGCATCATTTGGACTATGGGAGCAGCTGAGAATTGTTTTCTTTTAAAATTTTGATCTTTTTAATTAACACATACAACTTCCCATTTCTAGTCCAGTTTGTAAGGAGCTTAGAAGTTACCACATCACCCTAACAAACTGAAAATTCAACAACTCTTCTCACTTTAGTCAGAGAAGCGAGATCACAGGGAAACCTGCTGGTCCCCAGGTTAGACAGATAGACAGGCAGACACAGACAATCAGAATTTTACCAGGACAGAATCTTACAAGCAGAAACCTCTGTGGGAACAACAGAACTGCAATCGATGAATTTATGGAGGCTCAGCGTGACAACTTCAAGAGTTAAAACTCCAAAGGGGCCCAGCCATAGTCATGCTTTGGAGAATTTTAGTTCCAGGAGTTCTACCACGTTCCCACAGTGAAGATTGGAGAAAACCCCCTCTGCTTCCAACAGGATGAGGGGAAAAGGAACCATTTTGAAATATGCTAGACAATTGTGTTCTTCTAAACAAGGCCTGACTTCAGGACACACTATTTAACCAGGGGCTAACCTGCTAGAATATTAGCAGAGCCTAACCTACAAGAAGAAGGGAAAGATCCAACTCCAACCCTTTGTAGCTCTCCTTTCCCAACTAAGGGTGGGGCAGGGGGAATTGAGAAGCACTAGTGAAGTTCACATTCCAGAAGCATAGGTTTACCAAGAGGTTGAGACCTAATTATAGGACTACAGAACACTTACTCTCCCTTTACACCTTACTACCACATTACGAAAGGCCTACTCACAACAGTCCCTTTTACCTGGTACATCATACCTACCTTTCAACCAAAAAAATTATAAGGCATACTGAAAGGCAAAAACACAGTTTGAAGAGACTGAATAAGCATCAGGAGTAGATTCAGATATGGTGGGAATGTTGGAATTATCAGACCAAGAATTTTTTTCAAAACTGAATAATATGCTAGGGATTTTAATGGGAAATGTAGGCAGCATGCAAGAATAGATGGATAATGTAAGCAGAGGGATGTAAATTCTAAGAAAAATAATAAGAAATTCTAGAGATCAAAAACACTAATAGAAAAGAAGAATGCCTTTGGTGGGCTCATTAATACACTGGACTTGGCTGAGGAAAAAAAATTATCTGAGTTTGAGGATGTCACAGTATCAACTTCCAAAAAGAAATAGAAGAAATACAAATACATATTACTAAGAGGTCAATTTTTCTTCAGGATCCAATCCTTTTTAGCTGCAGTTCAGAGGCACTCCTGCTTCTAGGAACCTTGCAGGAGGCATGCCTGTCCATGGCCCTGGAGACAGGCTTGCAGACATTTGTCCCTGCTGTGTACCTTGTGACTCAGTTCCAATCCATCTCAGCTGTGATCCAGGGCCAATTCTGCTCACCCAGGGAAATGCCCAGTGACTTCACAGAAGCTCTCCCAGGAACTCAATGGGAGTCACACTCATTTGCACACCCGATAAAAGACCCTCCATCTTTTGACCCAGAAGGAGAGCCTTCTCCCAGTGCCAGTCCTACTGACCAAGGTCTTAGAGGGAGTCCTGTACACCTAGGGACCAGTCAGAATCCATATCTGCTTGAGGCTCTGATAATAGCCCTAACAACTGAGGACTCCAGTGAGGACCCAGCAGCATCCAGATGACCCAGTTCCAACCCCACTTGACTGCAATCTTGGAGACAATACCATCAGCCCAGATACTTGACAGGAGGATGTTTTTCACTCCTGTAAAGACTGAAGGAGGTGTTCACTCCTTCAAATGCACAGACACAAATACAAGCCTACATGGACCATGAAGAATCAGACAAACATGACACCAGCAAAAGAATCTAATAAAGCTCCAATAACAGACCCAAAGAGATGTATATCAATGAATTGCTGTACAAAGAATTCAAAATGATCATATTAACAAAGCTCAAAGAGGTGCAAGGGAACATAGATAACTAAACAAAATCAGGAAAACATGAAAGTGATCAAAATGAGAAATTAATTAAAGAAATAGAAAACATAAAAAAAGAACCAAAAAGATATCCTGTAGCTGAAAAATACAATGACAGAAATAAAATTTTAACAAAGAGCTTCAACAGTAGACTCAATCTTGCAGAAAATAGAATCAGAAAACTCAAGGACTGGTCATTTGAAACTAGCCAGTTAGAAGAACAAAAAGAAAAAAGAATGAAAAAGAATGAAGAAAGCATGTGGGATCTATAGGAGACCTTAAAATAAACAAATATATGCCTTATGGGAGCCCCAGAAGAAGAAAGAGAGAGGAAGAAAAGGGAGGAAAGCTTATTTAAAGAAATATTGACTGAAAACTTCCCAAATCTCAGAAGGAATATGGGCATCCATATTGAATATGGGCATCCATGACATGAAACTCAAAGAGTCCCAAACAAAATCAACCAAAGGGAGATTATCATGAGACACACTATATTCAAACTGTGAAAAATTAACAGCAAAGAGAGAATTTTGAAAGCAGCAAGAGAAAAGTAATGTGGCTAAGTGTGGTTTATCCCATGCATGCAAGATGGTTCAACATTCAAAAATTAATTAACATACTCTATAGCATCAACGGACTAAATAAGAAGAAGCACACGATCATATTAATAGATGCTGAAAGACCATTTCACAAAATTCGATACTTATTCATGAAAAAGTCAACAAACTAGGAATAGAGGGAAACTTCTGCAACTTTATAAACAACATCTACAAACAAAACTACAGCTAACATCATACATAATTGTGAGAAACATGAAGCTTTCCCACTAAGATCAGGAACAAGGCAAGGACATTCTTGTCACCACTGCTTTTAACATAGTACTGTAAGTCCTACCTAATGCAATAAGACAAGAAAAGGAAATAAAAGTTATACAGATTGGGAGGCAAATACCTTAACAAATCTCTTTAAATAAGATATATAGTTGGCAATTAAGCCTATGAAGTGATGTTCAACATCATACGAGGGGGTGCCCCCCAAAATAGAATTTATTTATTAAAAATAGCATATTTATTTTTACATTTTAAAACTTCAGTCACCTTAAAAGTAGTGTCCATTTGATACAATACATCTATCAAAATGTTTTTCCACTGCTCAAAACAGTTTTCAAACTCATCAGTTTTGATACCTTTTGTGCTTCTGCCATTTTTTTGTTTCACCTCTTCCACATCAGCAAAACATTTCCCTTTGAGGACTTTTTTCATCCAGGGAAACAAAAAAAAAAAGTCACTTGGGGCGAGATCAGGAGAAAGGGAGGGTACGGCATGGGGGTCATGCCATTTTTGGTCAAAAATTGCTGAACACTCAGCACAGTGTGGGCAGGTGTACTCATAAATTACCCATCATGAAATGGGAAAATGCATTGAGTCTTCAAAATGAATTCCCTGAAGCCAAACACACAGCCTCTCACAACAAGGCCAGCTGGTACACTGATACAGTTGGGTTCCTAGAATACTCACTTAGCAGGGGAAGCCTCCACCCTCCTCCACCTGATGCTCCCTTCCCTCCAGCAATCCCCCCTTAGTTCACGTTCATGGGTCAAGCATATGTTCTTTGGTTTCTCCATTTCCTATACTATTCTAAACATCCCCCTGTCTATTTTGTACCTACAGTTATGTTTCTTAATCCCTGTACCTTTTTCCCTATTCTCCCCCTTCCAGCTGATAACCCTCCAAATGATCTCCATATCTATGATTTGGTTCCTATTCTGGTTGTTTGCTTAGTTTGTTTTTTTAGATTCAGTTGTTGATAGTTGTGAATTTGTTGTCATTTTAATGTTCATAGTTTTGAACTTCTTTTTCTTAAAAAATCCCTTTAACATTGTATGTAATAACGGCCTGGTGATGGGAAACTCCTTTAGCTTTGCCTTGTCTAGGAAGCACTTTATCTGCCCTTCCACTCTAAATGATAGCTTTGCTGAATAGAGTAATCTAGGTTGTAGGTCCTTGCTTTTCATCACTTTGAATACTTCTTGCCAGTCCCTTCTTGCCTGCAAAGTTTCTTTTGAGAAATCACTGATAGCCTTACAGGTACTCTTTTGTAGGTAACTCTCTGCTTTTCTCTTGCTGCTTTTAAGATTATTTCTTTATCTTTAACCATTGGCATTTTAATTATGATGTGTCTTGGTGTGGCCCTCTTTGGGTCCAACTTGTTTGGGACTCTTTGTGCTTCCTGGACTTGTATGCCTATTTCCTTCACCAAATGAGGGGAATTTTCTTTCATTATTTTTTCAAATAAGTTTTCAATTTCTTGCTCTTCCTCTTCTCCTTCTGGCATCCCTATGATTTGGATGTTTGCATGTTTGGAGAGGTCCCAGAGGCTTCTTATACTATCCTTGTTTTTTTTTTTAATTCTTGTTCCTTCTTGCTGTTTGGTTGAGTGTTTATTTCTTCCTTGTGTTCCAAATCATTGATCTGAAGCCCAGCTTCCTCACCTTCACTATTGGTTCCCTATAGATTTTTCTTTATTTAACTTAGTGTATCCTTCATTTCTTCCTTTTTTTCATGATTTGAGATTTTAATATCCTTCTAGAAATTGATAGAATAATAAGATATAAAATTGCTAACAGAATAGAAGATATGAACAATTCTGTCAACCATTCACTGATTTATAGAGAAATACATCCATGAGTGGCAGAATACACCTTCTTTTCAGGCATTCACTAAGATACACCATATGCTGGGTCATGAAACAAGCCAACATGTTTAAAAATATTTAAATCTTACCAAAGTATATTTTCTGGCAAGAAAAATTAAATTAGAAAAGCCCAAATTATTTGAAAATTGAACAGTATCATTCCAAATAATAAAAATGTCAGTTAAAAAAAATCACGAGTGAGATTATGAATATTTTTTTAAAGATTTTTAAATCATGTTTATTCTATCACAGTTGTCTCAATTTTTTCCCGTTACCCCCCTCTACCCATCCCTCCCAGCCCCAGCTCCCACAGTCAGTTCCCACTCTGTTGTCCATGCCCATGGGTCATTTATACATGTTCTTTGTCTAGTCCCTTCCCCTTCTTTCCACCATTGTCCTCTTTCCCCATCCCCTCTGATCATTCTCAGTCTGCTCCATGTTTCCATGCTCGTTAATTTATTTTGCTGAACACATTCCACTTATAGGTGAGATCACATGGTATTTGGCTTTCACCAACTGGCTTATTTCCCTTAGTATAGTATTCTCCATTTCCGTCCATGTTGTCGCAAGAGGTAGGATTCCATATTTTTGTTTCTTTCTTTCTTTCTTTCGTTCTTTCTTTCATGCAGACTAATTTTATTTATTTATTTAAATATCAAAGTTAATTATAAAATATTAAAAAATTAAAAGCCATTATAAAGTCTCAGTAATTAAAACAACATGACACAAGCACAGAAATAATCAAGTAGATCAATGAAATATAATGAGCATTCTAGAAACTAACATATATACCTGTCTAACAATGTAATATATGATTAAATATATATTTCAGATCCATGGGTAAAATAAGGTTTATTCAACACCTAAGGTTGCATGGACCGCTATTGCTTGAAATAAAACAAATATAGAGCCCTATATCACATGCTATACAAGAAATATTCAGGTGAGTTAAAAATCAATATGTAAAATCTAAGGAGTTTTAGGAGAAAATACAAACTAATACTTTTCTACCGTGAAGCCAAAATTCTTTTTTTTTTAAATTTATTTACTTTTAAAATACATTTGTCTCTGTCTCCCCCCGACCTCTTTCCCTTGCCCCCTCCCACCTTCCCTCCCTCAGCTCTTCCCCTTTGGTTTTGTCCATGAGTCCTTGCTATATGTCCCTTGACTTTCCCCTTCCCTTCCCTTTCCCTGCCCCCCCTTCCTTCTTGTCTCTGTTGATTTCTTTTCCTTTCAGTGTTGCTGGTCATATTTTCCTTGCTTCTTTGCATTGTTGGTTAGGTTCCGCTTATAGGTGAGATCATATGGTATTTGTCTTTCGCCCCCTGGCTTATTTCGCTTAGCATGATGCTCTCCAGTTCCATCCATGCTGTCGCAAAGTTTAGTACTTCTTTTTTTCTTTCTGCTGCGTAGTATTCCATTGTGTATATGTACCATTACTTCTTGATCCAATCATCTACTGATGGGCATTTAGGTTGCTTCCAACACTTGGCTATTGTAAATTGTGCTGCTATGAACATTGGGGTGCATAGGTTCTTTTGTATTGGCGTTTTGGTGTTCTCAGGGTATAGTCCCAGCAGGGGAATCGCTGGATCAAAAGGCAGTTCCATTTTCAGCTTTCTGAGGAAATTCCACACTGCTTTCCATAGTGGCTGCACCAGTCTGCATTCCCACCAACAGTGGACTAGGGTTCCCTTTTCACCACAGCCTCGCCAGCACCTGTTGTTTGTGGATCTGTTTATGATGGCCATTCTGACCGGTGTGCGGTGGTACCTCATGGTGGTTTTGATCTGCATTTCTCTGATGGCTAGTGATGCAGAGCATCCTTTCAAATGCCTCTGGGCCCTCTGTATCTCCTCCTCAGAAAAGCATCTGCCCAGGTCCTTTGCCCATTTTTTGATTGGATCGTTTGTCTTCCTGGAGTAGAGTCGAGTGAGTTCTTTATATATCTTGGAGATCAAACCTCTATCTGATGTATTATTAGCAAATATATTTTCCCATATGGTTGACTCCCTTTTCATTTTGCTGATGTTTTCTTTAGCCATGCAGAAGCTTCTTATTTTTATGAGGTCCCACTTGTTTATTCTTTCCTTTATGTCCCTTGCTTTAGGAGACATATCAGTGAAAAAATTGCTGCGTGGGATATCTGAGAGTTTCCTGCCAATGTTCTCCTCGAGGACTTTGATGGTGTTGCGACTTATATTTAAGTCTTTTATCCATCTTGAGTTTATTTTTGTGTATGGTGTCAGCTGATGATCCAATTTCAATTTTTTGCATGTAGCCGTCCAGCTCTCCCAACACCATTTGTTGAAGAGGCTGTTATGGCTCCATTTTATGCTTCTGCCCCCTTTGTCGAATATTAGATGTCCATAGAGACCTGGGCTTATTTCTGGGCTTTCTATTCTGTTCCACTGGTCTATGGGTCTGTTCTTGTGCCAGTACCAGATTGTTTTGAGTATGGTGGCTTTGTAGTAGAGTTTGATGTCCGGTATTGTGATCCCTCCTACTTTGTGTTTCTTTCTCAAACTTGCTGCAGCTATTCGGGGTCGTTTATGGTTCCATATAAATTTTTGAAATGTCTGTTCTATTTCTGTGAAATACGTCATTGGTATCTTAATAGGGATTGCATTGAATCTATAAATTGCTTTGGGTAGTATGGACATTTTGTGGATATTAATTCTTCCAATCCATGAGCACGGTATATGCTTCCATTTATTTGTATCTTCCTTAATTTCTTTTTTCAATGTTGTATAGTTTTCTGCATACAGGTCTTTTGTGTCTTTGGTTAAATTTATCCCTAGGTACTTTATCTTTTTTCGTGCTATATCGAATGGTATATTTTTTCTGATTTCTTCTTCTTCCATTGCATTGCTGGTGTACAAAAACGCCTTTGATTTCTGAATGTTGACTTTGTATCCTGCTGTTTTGCCAAATTCACTTATTAGGTTGAGGAGTTTTTTGGTAGAGTCTACAGGGTTCTCTATGTACACTATCATGTCATCTGCAAACAATGATAGTTTTACTTCCTCCTTTCCTATTTGGATGCCTTTTATCTCTTTCTCTTGTCTGACCCCTGTGGCTAGGACTTCCAATATGATGTTGAAAAGAAGCGGTGAGAGCGGACATCCTTTTCGTGTTCCCAATCTTAGTGGGAAAGCTTTCAGTTTTTGCCTGTTGAGTATGATATTAGCTGTAGGTTTTTCATATATGGCCTTTATTACGTTGAGGAATGCCCCATTTATTCCCATTTTGCTGAGTGTTTTGATCATAAATGGGTGCTGTACCTTGTCAAATGCTTTTTCTGCATCTATTGAGATGATCATGTGGTTTTTGTCTTTTCTTTTATTTATGTGCTGTATCACGTTTACTGATTTGCGTATATTGAACCATCCCTGCATCCCTGGAATGAATCCCACTTGATCGTGGTGGATAATCTTTTGAATGTATTGCTGGATGTGGTTTGCCAATATTTTGTTGAGGATTTTAGCATCTATGTTCATCAGCGAAATTGGCCTGTAGTTTTCTTTCTTTGTAGGGTCTTTATCTGGTTTTGGGATCAGGGTGATGCTGGCCTCATAGAAGGAGTCTGGGAGTCTTCCCTCCTCTTGGATTTTTTGGAATAGTCTGAGAAGGACAGAGGTTAGCTCTTCCTTAAATGTTTTGTAAAATTCTCCTGTGAAACCGTCTGGCCCTGGGCTTTTGTGTGCTGGGAGTTTCTTGATTATTGCTTCAATTTCCCCAGCTGTTATCGGTCTGTTCAAGCTTTCTGTTTCTTCCTCCTTCAGTGTTGGAAGATTATACTTTTCTAAAAATTTGTCCATTTCATCAAGATTTTCAAATTTCTAGACATATAATTGTTCATAATAGTTTCTGATGATCATTTGTATTTCTGTGGTATCCATTGTTATTTCTCCTCATTCATTTCTGATATTACTAATTTGGGTCCTCTCCCTTTTTGTCTTGATGAGTCTGCTTAATGGCTTGTCAATTTTATTAATCTTTACAAAGAACCAGCTTCTGGATTGGTTGATCCTCTGAATTGTTCTTTTTGTCTCTATGTCATTCAGTTCTGCTCTTATCTTGACTATTTCCTTCCTTCTACTTGCTCTGGGATTTATTTGTTGTTGTTTCTCCAGTTCTTGAAGTTGTAGTGTGAGGTCTTTTATTTGAAATGTTTCTATCTTTTTTAAGGTAAGCCTGTATTGCTATGAACTTCCCTCTCAGGACCGCCTTTGCTGTGTCCCATAGGTTTTGGACAGTTGTCTGTTCATTTTCATTTGTTTCCAGAAATTTTTTGATTTCTTCTCTTATCTCATTATTGACTGATTCATTGTTTAATAGTGTACTGTTCAGTCTCCATGAGTTTGCAAGTTTTTGAAGTTTCTCTTTGAGGTTGATTTCGAGTTTCAAGGCCTTGTGGTCTGAGAAAAAGTTTGGTATTATTTCAATTTTCCTGAATTTGCTGAGGCTTGCTTTGTGTCCTATCATGTGGTCTATCTTTGAAAAACTGCCATGAGCATTTGAAAAGAATGTGTATTTTTCTTCTTTGGGATGTAAGGTTCTATATATGTCAGTTAAGTCTCTTTGATTCAGTGTTTCATTCAGCGCCATGATATGTTTATTAATGTTTTGTTTGGAAGATCTGTCCATTTTTGACAGTGGGGTGTTGAAATCCCCTACTATCAGTGTGTTGCTGTCTATATCTTTTTTGAAGTCATCCAACAATTTCCTTATAAACTTGGGGGCTCCTATATTGGGAGCATATAAGTTTACAATGTTGATGTCTTCTTGATAGATTCTTCCTTTAAGTATGATAAAGTGCCCCTCTGGGTCTCTCTTTATGGCCTTTGCTTTGAAATCTACTTTGTCTGATACAAGTATGGCAACGCCAGCCTTTTTCTCATGTCCATTTGCTTGGAATATTATTTTCCATCCCTTTACTTTCAATCTGTGTAGGTCTTTTGCTCTGAGGTGGGTCTCTTGTAGGCAGCATATGTGTGGGTCATGTTTTCTTATCCATTCAGCTACCCTGTGTCTTTTGATTGGGGCATTTAGTCCATTCACATTGAGAGATATTACTGATAGAAACTTACTCATCTTTTCTCTTTGTACTTGTGTTCCTCTCTGTCTCATTCTTTTCCTTCATCTGCTTAAACCAGTCCCCTTAGCATATCTTGTAGTGCTGGTTTGGTAGAGATGTATTCTTTTAGCTTTCTTTTGTCTGGGAAACTCCATATTTCTCCTTCTATTTTAATGGAGAGCCTAGCTGGGTAGAGCAGCCTTGGCTGTAGGCCCTTGCTTTTCATGGCTTGGAATATTTGTTGCCATTCCCTTCTGGCTTGTAGTGTTTCTGTTGAGAAGTCAGCTCCTAGGCGTATCGGGGCCCCCTTGTATGTTACTTTCTCCTTCTCCCTTGCTGCCTTGAGGATTCTCTCTTTGTCTTTGACATTTGCCATTTTAATGATGATGTGCCTTGGAGTGGACCTCCTTGGGTCCCTCTTGAGTGGGGTCCTCTGTGCCTCCTGGATCCATGAGAGCCTTTCTCTCCTCAAATTAGGGAAATTTTCCATCATTACTTTTTCGAGGAGGTTCTCTATTCCTTGCTCCTCTTCTTCTCCTTCTGGTATCCCTATTATACGGATATTATTGCGTTTCAGGTTGTCCTGCATTTCCCTAAATGCATCTTCATTCTTTTTGAGCCGTTTTTCCATTTCTTGTTCTTTCTGGGAGCTTTTTTCTAGCTTGTCCTCCATCTCACTGATTCGATCCTCAGCTTCATCCAGCCTTCTTTGGATTCCTTCTACTGTGTTCTTCAATTCAGAAATGGTATTCTTCATATTCTCTTGTGTCTTCTTGATAGTTTCTATGTCCTTTTCCAGGCAGATATTTTGCTGTAAGATCCTGATAGTTTCTCTGCAGTTTCTCATAGTTATCTTTGAGCTGGCTGAGCTCAGTGAGCTTCCTTAGAACCATTGTTTTGAATTCCATATCTGATAGTTCCCTTGCCTCTATTTCATTTAGCTCTCTCTGTGGGGAGTCCCCTTTTCCACTCATCTGAGGGGAACTTCTTTTTCTTCCCATTTTTGTGAGAGTCTGTTAAGTATTTTTGTCCTTTACTTTTCTTTCTGGGCTTGCCTCTGATGATGTCAGTTGTTGACCCTATAGGGCCTTGGGTTGTTTGTTTGAGTCTTTCAGGAGTCTAATGCCTGTGTCTGACTCCTGCTTGGAGCAGCTCTGTGACCCCTTCGGTCAGGGCTGAGCTATTTTTTGGGACCTCTCTGCGCTCTCACGCGGGCTCCTTGAGCGCGTTCCCAGCGTGGCAGGGTCCCCCGCCTGCCTGGGCTCGCATGTGTTTGCCCCAGACCAGGGGGCTTATTCGTGACCTCCCGTACTCATCTGGCCTCCCTGGCACGTGAGCTTCGCGGCACTGGTCAGTTTAGGGTCTTCTATTGTGTGTTTTCCCCGCTTTTGGCTCTTTGGGTGCGTTGCTTGCCCTCGCCAAATGGGGACTACGGAAATGGGAGGAAATCAGCTGTAGGACTCTCCGGTTAATCCTGTTTCTGGTCTCTCCTCCAGGGACTCTGGGCAGCTCTACTTATTTTGTGGGCCGCTCCGCAATCGCGGCAGATAGGTCAATTTACGCCTGCCCTTGCCCCTCTGTGCAATCCCTCGCAGGCTGTATGGGTGCCAGTCTGTGTGAGGCCTTGCCGGCAGGTGCAAGCGTTCGCCAGCCCGCGTGGGTCACACACACGGTTGCCAACCCTCGCCGGTCACTCGGCGCAAGTGTACGCGCCTGCTCTGGGTGTTTTGGGGGTGTCTGTGTTTGCTTTTCAGCTTTTGGCTCTTTGGGGGTGTGGCCTCTTCCCGCGCAATGGAGACTATGGCAAGGAGAGGGAGTCGGGACTCCCCGGTTCCTCTTCCCGTTCTTTCCCCAATGCCTCCGTTTTTAGTCTCCCCTCAGGGGCCTCTGGGCAGTTCTGTGACCCCTTCGGCCAGGGATCCAACCCCTGTGCAGACTGCGTTTCAATCGCAGGCAGTCTGGTTCATGCGCACCCCGCTTCTGCCTCTTTGGGGTCTAGCCTTTCCAGCCCACAATGGAGACTACCGAACGGGGAGGGAGTTGGGACTCCCTGGTTCCTCCTCCCGTTCTTTCCCCAACGCCTCTGTCTCCAGTCTCTCCTCAAGGCTCTCCCATCCAGTCTGCACTCAGCCCCGTAGCTCACACGCCTACAAGCTGTGTGCGGAGCGCACAAAAGGCAGGTTAACTGATTCCCTTATGCCTGAGCGAGATGGTAGCTGCAGAGTGGGAAGTGCCTTATCACCCGGGCTCCACCGGCCGCCGAGTCAGTTCTCTTCACAAAGTTTTCCTCACCAGTCTTTTCCCAGGCACCAGCCCACCCTGCTGCCACCTCTACCCAACGATCAAGGAGGGTGGCTGCCGCTGCAACTTTTGCATTTGCCCTTTAAATGTCTTTTTGCATCCCCAGCCACCTGTCTCTGGCAGAGAGCACCCCTAAGCTTTTTGGGGTTGCGTTTTGTCTGTATTTTCTCGGCTTTAGCTGCTGTAATTTAGGGGTTCCTGTTTATGATTCAGACCCCGTTCTTCTCGGGGGGACGCTAACTGGCCATTTCAATGTCCCTCTGGTGCCAGTGCCCGTGCGCACCCAGCCCACCCTCTCGAGCCTCCACCGCAATTCTCACCCGTTGGGATGTGTGAGAGTCGAATCCACTGTCCGCGGCACCAAGGCTCCTTTCCCACTATCGCTCCACTGCTTTCCAGGTGATTACTCCATTATTTAGTTGCAATTCCAGTTTGGTTTTGGGAGGAGGTCAGCGTGACTCCCTTTCACTCCTCTGCCATCTTTCCAATCTCCCATTTCTTCCTTTATGTTGTTGCCATATTCAATGAGTCTTTGAGCATCCGGATCATCAGTGTTTTGAACTCTGCATCTGATATGTTGGTTACCTCCATATTGTTTAATTCTTTTTTCCAGGGTTTTGTTCTGTTCTTTCATTTGGGCCATATGTCTTTGTCTCCTCAATTTGGCAGCCTCCCTGTATTTGTTTCTGTATATTAGGTAGAGCTGCTTTGACTCCCTATCTTAGTAGCATGGCCTATTGTAGAAAAGGCACCTGTAAAATATGTACCTTGGAGCCTTAGGTAATCAGCCGGGTGGGGCAACCCACTTCACCACTCTGTGGCTCTGAGTGGTGGGAGGGTTCAGAGAGGGGTCAGTGCCACCACTTTGCTTATAGAAGTTTGGCTGGCACTTGCCTTGTTTCCAGTCACTTCATGTATTCCCCATATGCAACTGGAGCCCTTCCAGCTGTTGCCCTGGTGCTGAATCCCAGAGTGGGTGGGTTTGCATATGTTCTAAGACTGTGCGAGCCCCTTAAGTGGAGTCTCCTGAAAATCCAGCCACTTCTCCTGCCAACCCAACCCCCACTGATTTTTACAGCCAGAAGTTATGGGGATTCTTCTTCCCAGTGCTGGAACCCTGGGCTGTGCAGTCTTGCCTGGGGCTGGGATCGCTTGCTTACAATGTATCCCTCCCAATATACCACACCATACGTGAATGTGGGACCGCATGTCACTGCTGCCTCTCTGTGCTACAGTGCATCTCCTCGCCTCTGCCTGTCTCCCCATCTCTGCATCTCCTACCCCTCTGGATGAATGTGGCTTCTTTAAATCCTTGATTGTCAGACTTCCATACAGTTTAATTTTCTGATAGTTCTGGTTGTTAGTTGTTTTGAGGTTTAGTTGTAATTCTTTCTGTGGTTGTGTGAGAAGGCAAAGTGTATCTACCTATGCCTCCATCTTGACTGGAAGTATCTTAATATTTTTTTTCAAGGCAGATCTTCAGGTGGCAAATTACCTTGGCTTTTGTTTGCCTGATAAAGCACTTCTCCTTCATTTTTGAAGGATAACTTCACTGAATATAGAATTCCAGGTTAGTGATTTTTTTCTTTCAACCCTTTAAATATTTCACAGTACTCTCTTCTTGCTTCCATTGTTTCTAAAGTGAAGTCTGATATAAGTTTTTTTATGACCCTCTATATGATATATCTTTGTGAATATTCCATGTGCACTTGGAAAGAATGTGTTATGCTGTTGTTGAGTAGTGTTTTATTAATATCAATTAGGTTTAGTTGGTTATTGCTGGTGTTCTGTTCTGCTATATCCTTGCTAATTTTCTGTCTACTAGTTTTATCGATTAATGATGGAGGAGTGTTGGCCTCCAAATATAATTTTTGATTTGTCTATTTCTACTTTAGCCTTTTAAAATATCAATTTTTATTTCATATATTTTGAGGTTCTGTTGTTAGCTGCATACACATTTAGAATTGTGTATCCTTGGTGAGTTGACTCTTTAATCATCATGTTATATCCCTATGCTCTGAAGTCTACTTTTTTTGATATTAACATAGCCATGCCTATTTTTATTAAAGTTTGTTTGATATATCTTTGGCATGTCATTTAAAATAACGTTCAGACATGCACACTTGAAGGTGAGCCCAGGAGTTCATAGTCAATATTATGGAGAAACTTTCCTGAGCTCCTAACTTTCTGAAATCTCCCCAGTGCTTTCCAGTTACTAGAGCTCCCCTTGTTGGTCCTCTAGTTAGAAAACTATGGCTTTGTTTACCTTGTTCTGCCATAAACTGTGTGTGACTGTTTCTGTATCAGGAGCCCAAAGGCAACTTGACAGAGAGGGGAAATAAAAGCAACATGGGTTCACCCCAAACTCTTGGGACCACAGCTCCTTTGTATAGAGAGGAAAGTCCTCCTCCATCAAAGTTTAAGTGACTAGGTTTCCACTTGCATGACTTTGGCTTCCAGGAGACCCCTTTACTACTCGAAGCTGGAACGAAAGGACTTTTCCTGGAGATCTCTGTCTGCATTGAAACCAAATTCTGGCTTATGCGCTACCTTTAGTCCAAGTTGTAGGATAGGAAAGAAAAATTGGTAATCTTACCAACACCTCAGTAACACTTTGAATTCTAGTTTTGTTTCCCCAATTTATGTACTATTTAATTTTCAGTTTTTAAATAACTGTTCTATGTATTTTGTACAGGTTTTATAGCTGCTTTCAGTAGGGGATTAGGAGACACAAGGTGGAATATTTTTATTTCATCCTTACTGGAAACAGAACCCTCAGGCCTTAGCAATACAGTGGTCTCTTTTACCTTCATCCCGATCCTGAACTTGTCTGAAGTATTTCATTTAGGTGCGTTACATGGTTAATAATATCCTTTACAAATAATCATGTATATTTTAATTTCCTTTATTATACTTCATTAATTTTTCTTGTCTATTGCATTAGGTAGAACTCCTGCAACAATACTAACAGTGATAGCAGTCATTTTTGTTTTATTTTAGTCTCTGATACATCTTGCCTGGAAGTATATCTCACACATCTCCCATAATTACTGGAGGCAGTAAACAGATGCATATTCCACAGACACTTAAGCACACAGTGAGGAAACATCAAGCATTTGAGGGAAATCAATACTATTAAAGAGAGACACCAACCTCAACAAACAGAATTAGCACCATTGAAACAGATCCTAGAGCAAACAGAGTAAGACAAAAATAATTAACATTCTCTGAGTGTTAAGAGAGTTTATTGTATTTGTAAATCACAAATAGGATTTAATGAAAGAGAAAATTTAGGTTTTGGAAAGTGAAGAAATGATTATAAAAATATCTAAAACTGAGTCAATGGACTTTGTAGCACAAAAGGCATAAGTGAAGAGTTAACTGGAAGGCTGGAAGATAAGGCCAAAAACTTTCCCTATCTCATGTGGCACAAAAAGACAGAGACATGGAAAATGCCAAGGAAGAATTAGGAGATGGAAATGATAGATCCATTAGTTTAAAAGACCATTGAATACAAATTCCAAAAAAGAACAGAGAATTTGGAGTGAAGAAAACATTCAATGAAATACCAAAAGAAAACTTTTGTTAGCTAAAGAAACACAAAGTATGCAGATTGAAGGGTTCCACAGAGTGCTGACTGTGATGAATGAAAGATGACCCACATTTTGTGCTGTTAGATTATTCTTTCCCATCTTGTTCTATGCACTTGGAGGCTGAGTACTATGGTTTGCATCATCAAGGATCTCTTTCCTTCTGGCTTCTTTTTTGGGGTTGGCCAGTTAGAAGCACTGGTAGGAGATTGAAGGGCAGGGGCCAAGGTGATCAGAATGACTATTCCCTTAGCACTTTCCCAGGTGGGCCATGGTTTAACAATGATTTCATTATGCTATAGCTCTTTTCAGGAATCCTCTCTCATGTAGCTACAGCTCTCACCAGTTTCAAACCTTGTTCTTTCCCTGTGCCCCTTCAGGCCTATGGTTGATAGCATTATCTTACTGTTTGTAGTCTCTAGGAGTGTCACCACTCCTTGTTGCTACCCTTAAACCAGACCATATCCTTGCAAATTGACCTTTCATTAAACTCTCTTCAGTTATTCTTTTGAATGTTTCATCTAGTTCCTGGTAGGTTATTGTCTAATGCAAATATTATGGTGATATTTTTAGAATTTAAGAACTGGTGGCCGGGCAGCTTGTCGCCGGTTGTCCGATGTGACGCACCATTCAAGGCAAGCCGGGCCCTTAAGATGGCAGTGGCATCCTGAGTGGCTCGGCCAGGCAGTAGTGGCGGGATGGTACTTGCTGCTGGGACCGGCCACCCTGGGAGTGGCTGCAGCAGCGCCAGGACTCGAGGATGGTAAAATGACCCAGGGGAAGAAGAAGAAACAGCCGCGAACTGAAGTATCATGCTGGCCAAGAAGATCATTATTAAGGATGGAGGCACACCACAAGGAATAGGCTCACCTAGTGTTTTTCATGTGGTTATCATCATCTTTCTGGAGTTTTTTGCCTGGGGATTATTGACAGCACCCATGTTGGTGGTCTTATATGAAACCTTCCCTAAACATACATTTCTGATGAACAGCCTCATTCAAGGAGTAAAGGCCACACTACTAAGACAGGGAGACAAAGCAGATCCATGTAATATGCAGAAACAAACACAGGGAGGCTGCCAAAACGAGGAGACAAAGAAATATGGCCCAAGTGAAAGAACAAAGCAAAACTCCAGAAAGAGAGCTAAACGAAATGGAGACAAGCAACCTATCAGATGCACAGTTCAAAACACTGGTTATTAGGATGCTCCAGGAATTCACTGGGTACTTCAACAGCATAGAAAAGACCCAGGCAGAAATGAAGGTTATGCTAAGTGAAATAAAGAAAAATGTACAGGGAATGAACAGTGGAGGGGATGACGCTAAGAATCAAATCAATGATCTGGAGGAAAGGAAAAAGCATTCAATCAGAACAGCAGGAATAAACAAGAATTAAAAAAAAACAACAACAACAAAGGCTTAGGAATCCTTGGGACATCTTTAAATGTATCAACATCCAAATCATAGGGATGCTGGAGGAGGAAAGGAAGAACAAGAAATTGAATACTTATTTGAAAAAAATAATGAAAGAAAACTTCCCTAATTTGGTGAAGGAAATAGGCATAGAAGTCCAGAAAGTACAGAGTTCCAAACAAGACTACCTCAAAGAGGCCCACACCAAGACACATCATAATTAAAATGCTGAAGTTTAAAGATAGAGAATCTTAAAAGCAGCAAGAGAAAAGCAGAGACTTACCTACAAAGGAGTTCGTATAAGACTGTCAGCTGATTTCTCAAAAGAAACTTTGCAGGCAAGAAAGGACTAGCAAGAAGTATTCAAAGTGATGAAAAGCAGAGACCTACAACCTAGATTACTCTATACAGCAAAGCTATCATTTAGAATCAAAGGGCAGATAAAGTGTTTCCCAGACAAGGTAAAGCTAAAGGAGTTCATCATCACCAAACCCCTATTATATGAAATGCTAAAGGGACTTATTTAAGAAAAAGAAGATCAAAATGATGAACATTAAAATGCAACAAATTCATGATGATCAGCAACTGAATCCAAATAACAAACTAAGCAAACAGGCAGAACAGGAACAAAATCATAGATACGGAGATCATTTGGAGGGTTATCATCTGGGAGGGGGAAGGGTGAGAATGGAGAAAAGGTGCAGGGACTAAGAAGCACAAATTGGTAGGAACAAAATAGACAGAGGGATGCTAAGAACAGTGTAGGAAATGGAGAAGCCAAAGAACCTAGTTCATGTCCATGGGTCATGCATATAAGGCAGGGGATTGCTCAAGGGTATGTGGGGGGTACCAGGTGGAGGGGAGAAAAGGGGAAAAATGAGGACAACTCTAATAACATAATCAATAAAATATATTTTTAAAACATACACATGCACACACTTGCAAAAATAAAGAACTAAGATTACCTTAACATATTCCAGAGAGAACAAAATAGATTGACCACAAAAAAATGAGACTAAGAGCGACACTTGACTTCTCACTGATGATACTGGATGTGAGAAGACCATTGAGAAATATCTTCAGTGTTCTGAAATAAATAAAAATACAAAAAAACAAAGAAAAATATATACCTAGAAATTTTCTAAGTTTTCAAGTAACTCTTGTGTTAAAGATGAAATCTAACAGAAATATGCAATCTACTTAGAAATAAATAATGACAGCATTGCATTTCATGTATTAATATGTGACTGAAAGTGCTACTTGAAAGAAAAATTGTAGTGTATTGAAGAGCTATGTTGATTAAAATTGTGTAGAACTGGTGTGGGGATACCTGAATAGGTTAATGTGGAGCAGAATAAACATCCAGCTCTGAGGTGTGCTAGCCATAAAAAACTAGCAGCCTGACAGCTAATGGATGGGGTGGACCTCTTTTGCAGCAATTGTGAAAGCCCCATTCCCAGAGCATAGTTAATATTTTGATCAAATTAGCAGCTCTCTGTAAAAGCCCCCACTCATAAGGTATTGTGGCTATTTGATTTAACTCTGAGAACAGCTCTGTGATCAAAGCCCTATCCCCATGGTGTTACCAAAAAACAAACAAACAAACAAAAAAAACCCCAATAGCAATTTGCTGGTAATTTTGCAGCTGTCTAGTTCAAATTTAAAAAGATCTTTTAAACAAGATGACTATAGGGAACTTTGAAAAAAATCTTGGGTATTTAGAAGACTGAATATATTCAGAAAAGTCCTGGAAAAGGAGAAGGCCCCAGTCACACAACTGTCTGGTCATGACAAGTAGAAAGTGAAAGGTAAGACCAACTTGTGAACTGCTTAGAGTTTGAAGGCATGCTTTCAGACATGGGCTTTCTTGGTAGACTGGAAAACATATTTGCTCAAGGCATTGAAGGAAATCTTCTTACTGATCGTTGGCTGACCATAAACCCAGATGTGATATCTAGGAAACTAAGTTTAAAATAAAAATAAAAACTTTAAAAAATCTATCAGGGAACTCAGAGTCCCCATAACACAGAGAATACAAAATCTACAGAAGTAACCCAGGAATGTCATGAAACAAATAATTAGCAACAACACCCACAAAAATAACAACAATAATTTTAAAAAATTGGCAATAATAACAAACCCTAGGGGAAGGGGAATCTGATACTAAAGTTGTTACAGTATATTATCTTAAATGCCCAGTTTTCAAAAAATCATTTGACATGTGAAGAAACAGAAAAGTATGGCACATATACAGAAAAAAAGAGCAGTCATTGGAAACTCCCTGAGTGAGCTCAGACATTTGACTTACTAGACAGACTTTAAGTCGGGTATTAAAAATATATTCAAAGAACTAAAGGAAACCATGCCTAAAGAATTGAAGGTAAGTGGGAGAACGATGTAAATACAGTATCAATAAAGACATATAAATGATTAAAAAAGAGCCAAATACATGTTCTGGGGCTGAAAAATATACTAATTTGAGTGAAAAATTCACCAGAAGGGCTCAAGAGCAGACTTGAGTTGGCAGAAGAAAGAACTGGTGAGCTTTAACATAGGTCAGTTTAAATTGTCTACTTTGGGCCACAGAAAGATAATAGGGCAACTAACCATGAACAGAGCCTAAGGGACCTGGGGGACACCACCAAGCATCAAGCATGCCTACATATGCATAATGGGAATATCTGAAGGAAGAGAAAAAGAAAAAATAGCAGAAAATATTTGAAGAATAATATCTCCAAACTTCTCAAATTTAATAACAAATACTAATCTACATATTCAAGAAAGTCAATGATCTCCAAAGATTAAAAACAGAGAGAGAGCCACATGTAGGCACATCACAATTACATGATGAAAGCCAAAGAGAAAACCTTGAGAGTAGCAAGAGAAAAATGACTAATCACATACTAGGGATCCCTGACTTTTCATCAAAAACATAGGATGCGAGAAGACAGCGTGATGACACGTTTAAAGTGTTGAAAGAAAAAGACTATCAATCAAGAATTATATATTCTGGAGAATCACGATGGTGGAGGGGTGAGTGGAAGTCACACTGACCTCCTCCCAGGACCAACCTGGAATTAAAACTAAGTTATGAAGAAATCACCTGGAACAAACAACTGAACAATAGCGAGAGAGGAGCCTTGTAACCCTGGAGACAGAGAATTGGCTTTAGCACAAATCTAACTGATAAGGAGTGCGGTACAGACCTGAGAAGGCAGGCGGGGCGCCCACGGGCGGCAGCACCAGAAAGGTATTGAAATGGCCAGTTGGATCCCCCTGAGAAGAGTAGGGTCTAAACCAAAAGTGAGGATCTCTAGCCCACAGCACCAGAGCCAACTTTGAAAAGCAGCAGGGTGGCTCTCTGCCAGAGACAGGCAGCAGGAGATGCAAAGAACTGTTTAAGGGGCCAACGCATAAACTTTTATTTGCAGCCATTTACCCTGGTCTCCAGCAAAGGCGGGGGCAGAGTGGGCTAGACACGCCTGAGGAGAGACTGGGGAAGGAGGCTTTGGGGAGAGAACTGAGAGTAGCTGGCAGGATCTCAGTGCTGACTCATCTGCCATGCAGCAGCAGCCATCTTGCTCTGGCAGAGACCACGTCCCCTGAGCGGCACCAGCATCAAAGGATCCAATAGCCACACCCCCATGTGGGATTCCACCCTGCCCGGTGCTAAGGCACCCTGCTGAGTACAGATTGGCAGCCACAGACAGTAGATCCCTGGCTAAAGGGGGTGCAGAGAGGTGTGGCAACACCTGAGGAGAGACTGGGGATGGAGGCTTTGGGGAGAGAACAGAGAGAGTAGCCAGCAGGATCCCAGTGCGGACTCTTCCCTCATACAGCGCGAGAGGACCCAATAACCCCACCCCCAGGAGGGACTCCCCCCTACCCTGAGCTGTCTAAAGCACCCTGCTGAGTGCAGAGTGAATAGATTAACAGCTGAAGGAGACAGCCACAGACAGTAGATTCCTGGAAGTCTCAAACACACTGCCTAAGGTCAGACAGGGTCAACATCTGACATCATCAGAGGCAGATCCAGAAAGTAAAAACAGCAGTCTCCAACCATAGAAGTTCACACCACAAAGTCAGGAAATCAAGACAGATCAACTTAAGAAGCAGAAGCAAAAGAGAAGAGTCTCACAAATAATGGGAAGACAAAGAAATATGCCCCACCTGAAGGAAAAGGAGGAATCCCCAGAAAGAGAACTAAATGAAATAGAGGCAAGTAAACTATCAGATATTGAGTTCCAAACAATGGTTCTAATGAAGCCCAATGAGCTCAGTGAACTCAGAGAGAATCACCAAAAACTACAGGGAAACTACAAGGAACTTACTGCAAACTATATCAGCATGGAAAAGGACATAGAAACTATCAGGAAGGGACAAGAGGAAATGAAGAATACAGTTTCTGAATTGAAGAACACAGTAGAAGGAATCAAGAGCAGGCTAGATGAAGCTGAGGATAGAATCAGCGAGCTGGAGGACAAGGTAGAAGAAAGCTTTCAGAAAGAGCAAGAAAATGAAAAACACCCAAAAAGAAAGAAGAGGCATTTAGAGAAATGCAGGACAACCTGAAATGTAATAGTATCTGTATAATAGGGATACCAGAAGGAGAAGAGGAGGAGGAAGGGATAGAGAGCCTGTTTGAAAAAGTAATGATGGAAAACTTCCCTAATGGGAGGAGAGAAAAAGTCACACAAGTCCAGGAAGCACAGAGAGTCCCATTCAAGGAGAACCCAATGAGGCCCACTCCAAGACACAACATCATTAAAATGGCAAACATCAAAGACAAACAGAGAATCCTAAAGCAAGCAAGAGAGAAAAAGGTAGTAACATATAAGGGAGCCCCGATACGGCTAGCATCTGACTTCTCAACAGAAACACTGCAAGCCAGAAGGGAATGGCAAGAAATATTCCGTGTCTTGAAAAGCAAAGGCCTGCAGCCAAGACTGCTCTACCCAGCAAGGCTCTCAATTAAAATGGAAGGCGAAATGAGGTGTTTCCCAGACAAAAGAAGGCTGAAAGAATACACCTCCACCAAACCAGCACTGCAAAATATGCTAGAAGGACTGTTTTAAGATGAAGGAAAAGTTTCTATGAATA
The DNA here is from genome assembly GCF_021234165.1 of Pteronotus mesoamericanus. NCBI lineage: Eukaryota > Metazoa > Chordata > Mammalia > Chiroptera > Mormoopidae > Pteronotus > Pteronotus mesoamericanus. The sequence continues at coordinate 3,806,687 of NW_026555108.1, read as the reverse complement.
CCCAGTTCCTTTCAGAGTTGCCAATACTTGATATTACCAATATTTTTAATACTCATTAATCTGATTGTGGCAATGATGTTATTTTAATTGTTCCTTTACTATTTGTTGAAACTAAACCTGTTTTTGTATATTTCTTGCCTATTTCTATTATTTTTTTTAAAAAGCTTTAAATGACTTTTTGGTATTCTTTATCCATTTATTGATTAAAAGTTTGTAGAACTTTTTCAAAAAAAAAAACCAAAAAACCAAAACAAAAACCTATTAACCATGTTTTAGATGTGTTGCAAATACTTTTCTATTCTGTTGTTTGTCCTTTAATTTTTTATATGTATATTACTATATAATTAAATGTTTAATATAGTCATATTGTCAATATTTACTTTATAGTTTCTGGGTTTGAATATTTTATTTCAGGTCGTGAAAATATTAGTTCTATTTTCTTCTAAAACTCCTTAGATTCTACATATTGATTTTTAACTCACCTGAATATTTCTTGTATAATGTGTGAAATAGGGCTCTGTATTTGTTTTATTTCAAGTAATAGTGGTCCATGCACCTTATTTGTTGCGTAAGCCTTAATCTACCCATTGATTTGAAATATCAACTTAATCATACATATAGTAATCAGATATATACATTTGTCTCTAGAATGCTCATTATATTTCATTGATCTACTTGATTATTTCTGTGCTGGTGTCATGTTGGTTTAATTGCTGAGACTTTATAATGGTTTTAAAATTTTTTAAATATTTTATAATTAACCTTGATGTTTAAAAAATAAATAAAATCAATCTGCATTTAAGAAAGAAAGAAAGAGAAAGAGATGGAACTCCTACCTTTTGCGACAACATGGATGGAAGTGGAGAATATTAAGCTAAGTGAAATAAACCAGTTGATGGAAGACAATTACCATATGATCTCACCTGTAAATGGACTCTATTGAACAAAGTAAACTAACGAACAAAATAAATCACAGGCACGGAAACATGGAGCAGACTGAAAGTGATCAGAGGGTGTGGGGAAAGAGGACAATGTTGGAAAGAAGGGGAAGGGGCTAGACAGAGAACATGTATGAATGACCCGTGGACATGGACACCAGGGTGGGAATTGACTGTGGGAGAGGGGGGTGGGGGTGTGATGGGTGGAGGTGGGTAAAGGGGTAAAAATTGAGACAACTGTAATAGAATAAACATAATTTATAAATTAAAAAAGTGGAAAAAAGAATTATATAATATGCAGAATTATTCTTCAAAAATGACATAGATCTATTTCCATATAAACAAAGATTGAGAAGATTCATCACCAGTAGATATGCACTGCAAGAAATATGGAGTCCTCCAAGCTGAAAAGAAAATACATTATGTGGTAACTTGGATCCAACCAAAGAAATAAAGTGCATCAGTAAAGGTAATTACATAAAGAAATATAAAGACAGTATACAATATATAATTTTACTTTTTAAATTTATTTTTATAGAGGGGAAGAGAGGGAGAAAGAGAGGGAGAGAAACATCAATGTGTGGTTGCATTTCATACGCCCCCTGCTGGGGACCTGGCCTGCAACCCAGGCATGTGCCCTGACTGGGAATCAAACCAGCAACCCTTTGGTTCACAGGCTGGTGCTCAATCTACTGAGCCACACCTGCTAGGGATAATTTACTTTTTTTCTTTTACTAATTAAAAGGTGAATGTATAAAACAATAACTACAAAACTGTGTTAATGGGATTATTGTATATAAAGAAGAATAATAGCACAAAATAGGGGGTACATGGGAGCTCCACTGGAGTACACAGATTTTATATTTATTGGAATTTAGTATTAATTTAAAGGAGATTGTTTTAACTTAAGGTGCATACTGTAATTGCTAGAGCAATCATTAAGAAAGTGACTAAAAATGGAATAAAATAATAACAACAAAGAAATTTAAATGGTAGACTAAAAATCTGTGTTTAATACAAAAGGTGGTAGTAATGGAAGAAGAGAGGAACAGAAAAGACATAAGACATAGAAAACAAATAGCAAGATGACAAATATTAATCCTACCATATTAATTATAACATTAAATGAATGGATTAGACACTTCAATTACAAGGCAGAATGTATCTCCCATGTCCTCCTAGACCAAAGGTGATGAGCTATATTCACATCTCATCTCACTACCTGTCCTGCCTCCCATGAATATTCAGAGCTGTTATTCTGTGGATAGGGAGACTGTAAATGGAAGGATTTTAACTTTGAATGGTCTGAGGATATTGGGGATTTCAGGGCACACTTACAAATTTATAGCTACTGCATTCCAGCTAAACTGCCCTTCTTTGTTGGGGTTTCTTATGAATAGTAAAGGTCACTCTTGGGGCCTCCCCAGAAGCCTAATCCTTTCTGGAGGTTAGGGAAGGTTTTCTTTGGCCCCCATCGTGGACTACCATAGCCTGACTTTGCATACATCATTAAAGGGACTATCTCCAAAAATGTAGGTATAGCCTAGTGCCAGAAGATATGCCCAGATGAGGGACTTGCATGGATGCTTTTCAAGAAGTCAGTTCTGATCCAGTGTAATAGAGGGTCTCCTTTTTAGTTTTTGAATGGATCTGCTGCTTCCCATAAGCTGAACCTCGGTTGGTGTTTGATGCCTGTTGCCATAAGCCTGGTATAGATTCCTGATGTAGTACACAGAATTTTTGTTAGGTTTTCCTGGGTGGTCTGTGGCTATGATGGTACTCTGTGGTTAGAGGAAGCAGAGAGTGATGCAGTCTGTAATTAAAAGACCAGGACATGCTCTGGGTGGAGAGGGACAAGGCGTTCTTAAAGACTGGCTTTGTGGTAAGGAGGTAGGTGGAGCCTCCATGGTGGTTGAAATGTCTACACCAGAAGGTACCTTTCTATGGTGCTGCTTCTGGACACAGTAAATACTCTGGTTTGTGGGTGGTGGGTGATGAATAATCCAATGTGGACAGAGAGGACATTGAAGACTATCAAACCTACAAACCTGAGAGACAAAATTAAAGTTCCTGCTTAACAAAGCAGCAGGGGCTTGGGTAGATGAAAATCTGGATCATAAGGCCCTGCAGCCCCAGGAGGGAGGTTAGGCTCAATGTAGATCACAAAGCAAGTGTTTCCTTTTAGAAAACGTTGCAGTGGTCTCAATGGAAATTAAATAGCCCCAATGGCCTCCTGGATGTGTAGACTCCCCCAGATATCAGTGTTCTGTAAGGTGCAAGCCTGATCCATTTCCACCAGAAGTCTTGAGAGGCACATCTAGTGCCTAGAATGAAACTCAGTGACCTGATAGAGCTGTGTAATGGTTGAGATGTCTAAAGTCTTTTCTTAATAGGGCAGGCTGTGGTCTTCTGGTGGAACCGCACCTTTTTCCTCCTATTCTAATCTTTGGAAGATATTCTGGGAGGCTGTGGACCATATCCTGATGGTGCACACATCTGCCCAGTATTGATCCTTTACCTTGTCACATAACTCCTGCTGTGTCTTTGGGGCCACAGTATCTCAGGAAGGAGGAACTCACAACTGGGTAGTGATCATTAACTGAAATCCAAAGGAGAGGACCAACTGTACTGATATGGGCTTATGATCCTGTGTTCATGGATTGTCCAGAACCCTCTTGAGGTAAGGCTTATAGGCATCTGAAGCAGCTGTGCTGGTGAGCAGTTCTTGGTCCCATCCTGTGGAGTTTATCTTGGCTGCAGTCAGCTTCCTAGAAAAACAAGCACCAAAGTTAAAGTACCCTACACCAGTGTAGGGTCGCTTGTGATAGGATATTTCTCCTGTCACTACTGTGAAGGGGCCATCTCAGGGTGTAGATCAGAGATGGCCTGGAAAAACAGAGATGGGATGTAAGTCTGTGCAATATCACAGAGTTCCCCAAATACTTTCTGGATGATTTGGGGAGCTGGCTGAGAAGCCCAAACCCAGGAAAAGGATATTTGGCCTTTCGGGTATATAGTTGGGCTGGCTCAAAGGTGCTGCTGTCAGAGACGACTTGAGCTTTCCCTGGTCGGGGGCCTTTTGAGGGTGAGGTTTGGAGAAAGAATGGGAATGTGATCTAGCTTCTCTATTGCCCTTTGGTTCAGGAGGGTTGAGGATGTCAATCTAGAAGTTGTTGCAAAGGGCAACATTAATTATCCAAACTTTCCAAAGTGTCTGTGGTGTGTGATCCTTTAGCGAGGTCTGAGATGGGTTCCTTTGGAAAGCCGAGCATTGGTTGGGTAGCTGTGATAGTTTAGGTTCCAAGGGACAGAGCTGAGTAATTATAAAGGCAGTAAAACATGGCTTTTGTGTTGGGTAAATGTGGAATACAGTTGATTGGAATCCTGAAACTGTCATTTACTAGCTGACTTGATCTCTCTGAGCCTTGTTTTTTTCTCACCTATGAAATGAAAGTTGAAACAATACAATTTTTCCCCACCATTTGAAAGCAGAGCATTCCTGTGAAACCTTTAATAAGCTGAAATGGTGCAAAGCAAAGAGTATCCTCTGCTTTCCAAAAGTTTGCATTAACTCACTTTTCTTTTATGAAAGACATACATTAGTATGGCAATGACGTTTTCCATAAAAGCAAAACATCCTCTTGGGATTCCTTTCAGTTAGCAAAAACTTTTCTTTTTCCAGAAAAGCAAAAGGCCATAATGTAACCTTTTGGAAAGTGGAGGATACCTGTACTTACTCTCAGGGTTATTGTGAGAATTGAATTAAATAGGACAATGCTTAACATGATGCCTGGCACATATAGGTGCTCAATAATGGAATATATGGTTATAGTTGCTATTATTTTTTGGTGTCCAAGAGTGGCAAAAGCCAATGAGTAAATGTAAAAAAAAAAACCCAAAACAACAACAAAACCCCCCAAAAAACAAAAAACAAACAAAAAAACACCAAAAACAAAAACAAACCCCCCAAAACCCAACAACACAAACAAACAAACAAACAAACAAACAAAACATCAGAGAAGTCAAGGCCCACAGAGTAAGAGCAAGTTTGGAAGTGGGAGAAAAAGTCAGAATAGAAGAAAATTGGGCAACGTTGAAGGGGAAAATATGAAGGTCAGAGTGCTAAGGACCACCACACGCTCCACAGGTTATTCAAACTGGTTTGAAGGGACAAGTTCCTCAAAGTCAACTGGAAGGCTATTTTCCACTCAGCACTTTCCTATATTTACAAACATCTCACAAGTCCAGCTTTATGGTTAACCCTCTGTGTTGGCTCCAAAAGTTGAGGTTAATCAAAACAGGCAATGGTTACTTACAGTCACCATGTTGAGGCTGGGTAATTCTACCAAAATCATATTTTCCTATTCTTTTACTTTACCCAAAGATCTGAGGTCTCAGTGAGGAGTCAGGGTGATGTTTTCAGTATCCTTGAATTCCTGAGGCATATGAATACTCCCAGGGGACTGTCCAGATAGTAGACTGAAACACATTCCCAATCTTTCCAAGAAAGAGCTGTATTTGCTTGAGCAGGAGCTTTGGCGTAAGGGGCCTATGGAGGGGCTCTGAGGAATGGCCAGTGAATGCAATTGTGTGCTCTCCCCCAGCCTTGTTACAGCTCACCAGTATCTTACAGAAAGGAACTTATGTCCTTCTCTGGTACCCTGACTTTCGAGTTTCCTCCCAGAGGAAACCTCTATATCACCTGCCTTTGGTAACCAGCGGGGCTTATGCTTGCAGCTCCCACAGGACTGTAACCAATGAAGAAAAAGTTCTTAAACAGCTACCACCCCCAGGGCATCAAGAAACAACAGGGCCAGGAGATCAGTCTTTCTGGACAGAGGCTTATTAATTTATCATCACAGCTGTAGCCAGAGGGGCAGGCTACTAATTAAAAACACACCAAAGGGCTAATTGTAAACCTTTCTTGAAACATGGAGGGCAGGCACTATCTTTGTGTTCTCCAGCTGCTACACTCCAGAGTGCTGGTATCCCTAGAAGCAGAGTATATATATATATATATATATATATATACCCCAGTTTTTACATATTGTGCCCTGGTTTTTAGGGATGCTGCCAGGGGACACCCCTTGATCACCTGGCTTGGGTGGCCAGGAGTCTTGAATTCCTGGGTCTCATAGGATTATAACAGTTGGAGAGACAGTTGGTAGGCCATGATCCTCAGGACACTGAACACAACTTTATCTTTTCTGTGAAAGATGCTTACTTACTAGTCCTGGGGCTTTGGCCTTAGGGGCAAACTTTCAGTTTGGCAGAACTCTAGAGGCTGTGCACATGATCTCAAGGAACATAGGCTTATCATTGCTGTCTTTGTGCTCTCCCTCTGCCTTGCTATGACTCACCATTATCTTTCAGATAGGAGCTTGGACTCCCATCTGGAGCCCCAGTTTTTGTGGCTGCTACCCAAAGGACACCTCCAGACTGCCTGGCTCTGGGGGCCAGCAGGCTTTATGCTTGCAGTCCTACAGAACTGTGTGTATTTGCATACTTTAAAAGCTGTTGCCTGAAGGTCTGGCTTTCAATTAGCCTGAATCTGGAATCTGTCTGAAATTCTCACCTTTGGGGCACTTCTGGTCTTGGCATACCCTGAACTACTGGGAGATATTAAAATAAAATAAGCTGCTTGGACAATCACGAATGTTTGAGAGACAACCAAGAACTATGCGAGGTTTGAACAATAAGCTTCATCTCCTACACAAGACCAAGACTGGGAGATGTGGTTGTTTCATCTAATGCGTAGGAACCAACACAGAGAGTCAAACAAAATGAAGAAACATAGGAATGTGTTCCAAATGAAAGAACAAAACAATACCTCAGAAAAAGACTTAACGTAATGGAATTAAGTAATTACCTGATTAAGAGTTCAAAGTATTGGTCATAAGGATGCTCACTGAACTTGGGAGAAGAATGAGGAACACAGTGAGAACTTCAACACAAAGACAGAAAATATAAGAAAGTTCCAAACGGAAGTCACAGAACTGAAGACTATAATAAGTGAACTAAAAATACACTACAGGGGTTCAACTGCACACTAGATGAAGCAGAAGAAAGAATCAGTGAGCTCTTATACAGAACACAGGAACTCACCCAATCAGAGCAGTAAAAACAAAGAAACAAACAAACAAAAATAATTTTTAAAAAGTGAAGATAGCTAAAGGGCGTTATGGTACAACATTAAGTGGACTGACATTTACATTATAGGACTCTCAGAAGAAGGTGGGGGTAAAATTTATTTGAAGAACTAATGCCTGAAAACTTCCCTAACCTGGGGAAAGAAACAGACATCCAGACCCAGGAAACCAAGAGAGTTCTAAATAAGATAGGTCCAAAGAGGCCCATACCATGACGCCACAAGAAAAGAAAATTATATGCTAACATCACTGATGAATTTAGATGCAAAAATCCTCAAGAAAATATTAGCAAACCAAATTCAACAGTACATTAAAAGGATCATATATCATGATAAAGTGAGATTTATTATAGGCATGCAAGGATGGTTAAACATCCACAAATCAATCAAAGTGATACACCACATAAACAAAATGAAGGATAAAAATCATATGATCATCTGAATCGCTACAGAAAAAGCATCTGACAAAATTCAACATCAATTTATGACAAAATGGATCAACAAAGTGGGTATAGAGCGTCTGTACCTCAACATAATAAAAGCCATATATGATACACCCACAGGCAACATGATACTCAATTGTGAAAAGTTGGAAGCTTTTTCTTTAACATCAGTAACAAGACAAGGGTGCCCACTCTTGCCACTTTTGTTGTACATAGTATTAGAAGTCCTAGCCAGGACAATTAGGCAAGAAAAAAGCCATCCAAATTGGAAAAGAACAAGTAAAGATGTCATTATTTGCAGATGATGTGGTACTATATCTAGACTGTCCTAACAATTCCACCAAAAAACTGTTAGAACTAATAAATAAATTCAATAAAGTTGCAGGATACAAAATCAATATATAGAAATCTGTTGCATTTCTTTACAATAACTATAAACTATCAGAAAAATTGAGAAAACAATCCCATTTACAATTCATCAAAAAGAATAAAATGCCCCTTAACTAGGCTTTGTTAGTATGTTTACTGTAATCAGCATTATCTCAAAGTTTTATTAGCATAATAAATTATTAGGTCTTATTCCTTACTTGTTACCTAAATTTCAGCTAATATATCTTATTTAAAGTTAGAAGTATTAATTCAGAGTTGAGATAATAAACTCTAAATAAAAAACCCAGGAATAAATTTAACCAAAGAAGTGATAGACTGGAATCTGTAAGTACATTGAAAGCTATAAGACATTAATGAAAGAAATTGAAGAAGATATAACTAAAGGAAAAGCTATTCCATGCTCATGGGTTGGAGAAATTAATATTGTTAAAATGTCCATACTACCTAAAGCAATATACAGATTCAATGTGATCCCCATTAAAATTTCAAAAAAATTTTTTTTTTTTACAAAATAGAATGCACAGTCCTAAAATTTATATGGAACCACAAAAGGCTCTGAATAGCAAAAGCAATCTTGAAAAAGAAGAACAAAGTTGGAGGTAGCACAATCCCTGATTTCAAACTATATTGTAAAGCTATAGTTATTAAAGCAGTATGGAATTCGCATGAAATCAGACACAGAGCCCTTGCTGGCATGGCTCAGTGGATTGAGTGCTGGCCTGCAAACTAAAGGGTCACCACTTCGATTTCCAGTCTAGGCCACATGCCTGAGTTGTAGGCTAGGTCCCCCGTAAAGGGTGCATGAGAGGCAGCCACGCATTGATATTTCTCTCCCTCTCTTCCTCCCTCCCTTCCCCTCTCTAAAGTAAATAAATTAAAATCTTAAAAAAGCCAGACATAGATCAATGGAACAAAATAGAGAGTCCACAAATAAACTCCTGCATATATGGTCAATAAATGTATGACAGAAGACCCAAAAAATATCCAATACAAAAATGATAGTTTTCTCAATAAGTGGTGTTGGGAAAACTGGGCAGCAACATGCAAAAGAATGAAACTGAACAACTATTTTACAACACACACAAAAATAAACTCAAAATGGATTAAATACTTGAATGTAAGACCTGAAACCATAAAACTCCTAAAAGTAAACAGCTGGCACACTCCTTGACATAGCTTTGGTGATGATTTTTAAAAATATGACACCAAAAGCAAAGGTGACAAAAACAAAAATGAACAAGTGGTACTATGTCAAACTAAAAAGCTTCTGCACAGCAAAAGAAACCATTAACAAAACGAGAAAGCAGCTTACTGAATGAAAGAAAATATTTGCAAATCATATATCTGATAAGGGGCTCATATTTAAAATATATTTTATAAAGCTCATACAACTTAGCAGCAAAATACCCTTAAACCATCCAAATAAAAAAAAAAGGGAAGAGGATCTGAGTAGTCATTTTTTCCAAAGAAGACATATAACAAAAATGTCACTTTTTTCCAAGGAAGACCCTGTGCATGGGGTCAGATTGCATGCATTTGAATTTGGGCTCAGCCACTTAATTACTTAACCCTAGCAATGACTTAACCCTTCTGAGTTTTGGTTTCCTTAGCTGTACAATGAGGATAATAATGATTAGGTGAGAGAATGGATATAAAGCACTTAGTATAGTTTCTGGCACATGATAAGTGCTCAGTAAATGGTGAGCAACACATCATCATCCTCATCCCTGTCATTGCCATCATGAACTCTGTTAAGAGGTCTGTTACATGTGAACTTGTCCAGAGGCTGTGAGTAGGCCCAGGATAAGTTGCTGACTTTTGTGGTCACTCATTCCCCATCTTCCACATTGTAGGGTAGTGGCTTTTACTGTGATCTACTGTTGTCAGCACTTAATGTGGGCCTTTTAGGCAGCTGTCCAGCCCTCCCTGCCAGTAGCTGAAGTGCTGGCCAACTATGTGGCTGCTGGGGAGATATTCTTGGAGCATAAGCTCAGGAAGCTTCCTCCGTCTGGGAGTGAGAAGGACAGGATCATTTCCTCATTTCCGAGGACCAGATCTATATGAAACAGGGATCCTCTGTGTCCAGAGCCACAGGCATGCATGTTCTGAACTGTTATTGACTGAAGTCTCTGGGGAAAAATGGGGGAGGTTTTGCCCATCCTTCAAAATAGTAAGCTAAGACTCTTCTAGGACAAATAAGACCTAGAAATCATGACCACACAACACTGACCCCACAACTGTTCCTACCTTTTCTGCTAGCTATGTTCAGAGGAGGCTTTGTATTCAGGAAGCTGAAGGCCTCAGGAGACATGCACCTTCATCTGTAACCCCGAAAAGGGAAGATGAGTGGAGGAATATCTGCCATTGTCTCATGCTGCCTGATGGGATTCCTAGTGTCAGCCACCCCCACCTTCATCCGAACCTCAAACCACATAGCTGGAACTGGCTTCTGACACCCCTGAATGATTTGCAGCCTACACCTTGAAACATTTTCATTGACCTAGCATCTGCTCTGCTTCCCAACCTGTTATTGGATTTCTTAGCATCCAACTTGTGATTTGTTTCACATCCTCCTCCCATCTCCCATGTCAAGTATGGCCTTATCTAATCCCCAAAGAAAATCTTATAGTCAACTTCACTTCTCCAATTTGTACTTGTCTTTTCCCCTCTGACCACAGCTAGGGCTTTCTGTGGCTACAGTGCTATGGGCTGGTCTGGCAAGTGGTGATCCGGGGGGGGTTCATCCTAGCTTAGGGTTATAGGAGCAGTGATTTCAGCAGGTTTGCAGCAGCCTCACAAGTAAGTAGGACCCTGGATAACCAGGTCAAGTATCGTGTTTTGGCTATACTAGCAATACTAGGAGTGTTCCACTACATCATGAGCAGTATCCTGCATGTACTTTGGAACTGTGAAGTTGAGATATATTTGGACAGCATACTTATTTATCCTTCAGCCCAGATGGTTTGGGTGACCTGCAGAGGAGGCACCCTCGGCCACCCCAGAGTTCAGTACACTGGGACCATCCTCTTCAAAGCATTTGTATAATGCTGACAAAGGTGACTGTGGTCTAGGAGTAGGAGCTCCCTTAGAATCTAGTAATTACAGGGTTTCTTAGCTTGGTTTCTTAGCAAGGTTTATGGGCTTCTATCTACAGTAGCCTGACTTGTTTCCATCTTCAGTGCTGCTCCTGGTCCCAACCATCACCATCTGTGTCCTGGACCACTGCCATAGCCTAACCGATCTCTTCACTGCCACCCTTGAGTGCCTATAATGTCTTCTCCATAAGTAGTCAGAGTGATCTTTTAAATTCAAATTATACCACACCACTTGCATGTATAAATCCCTCCAATGTTTGTGGTTACATTAAAAATTAAGAGTCCTCATATTTTGGAGCTATATATAAAGTATTTATGGATGAAAGGATATGATGTCTGGATTATGTTTAACAATTCAGTGTGTATGGAGGAGTGGAGGGTACAGAGGGAATAAGATTGGTCATGTGTTAATTCTTCTTTTTTTAAATCCTCACTCGAGGACTTTTTTTTTTTTTTTTTTTTTTTTTTTTTTTGCTTTTAGAGAGAGGAAGGGAGAGAGAGATCCATCAATGCAAGAGAGAAGCATCGATTGGATGCCTTCTTTTCCTGGACTGGGGATCACACATGCCTGGACCAGGGACCAAACCCAGAACCTAGGTAGTACCCTGACCTGGAATCAAACCTGCAACCTTTCAGTTACAGAACAACCCTTCAACCAGCTGAGCCACACCAGTGAGGGTGGTCATATGTTAATCCTTTAAGCTGGGTGATAGGGACATGGAGGTTCATTATAAGATTCTCTCTCATTTGTTTTATGTTTGAAAATTTTTATGATTGAAAGCAAAATAAAATAACAACAAAGCAGCAGCAACATCAAAGCCCTCCTATGGCTTCCTATCATAAGTAGAACAAAATCAACTCATAACCATGGCCCATGAGGCCTGCTTAACCTTGTCACTAACCACTTTTCTGGCTTTTTCTCCCATTAGGTTCTCTGTTCATCCACTTTCCTTCAGCCGCACTGGCCTTCTTGCTTTGCCTTAAACACACCAAGATCTACCTCAAATCCTGTTCCCTCTGCCTGGAATGCTTACCCCCATGGCCACAAAGTTTGCTCCTTTTCATTATTCTCTCTTCAGAGAGGCCTTCTCTGAATAACTCTTACTATAGACAGTGAGACACATGGATGAACTATCTATAGCCATGTGTAGATATGGACAGACCTCTGCTTATAGATAGCTTTATCTGACTATCTTGTCTAAAGTAGCTGCCACATTCTGGTGACTCAAAGTATTCTACTCCATTTTCTTAGAGAATTTATCTCTCTGAAAACTTAATTTTCTTTTTTTGTTTTTTTGTTTATTATCTGTCTTCTTTACTAGATTATAACCTCCAAGAGGTCAGAAACTAATGCATAGTACATAGTAGGTGCTCAATGATTGTTGGTTAAATGGAAAAATGAATGATTCTCCAGACAGTGATTGGTGGACTACCTTGTGTGTTTGGGAAGGTGAGAGTTCACTTCAGCTGCTATGTCCATGTAGAAGAGGCGGATACCTCTAATACTGGGCAGGGGGCAGTCTTGCCCAGCCTAACTCACAGATACATTGTGCTTCCTCTCTGTTCAAACTAATGACAATGAGGTGTACAAAATGGGGAGCCCTTTGAATAGTGCCTGACACATAGTCAGCTGTCAGTAAAGGTTAGCGGTTATTATCTGAATTAGAAAGAGCCTAAATTTTGAGTTTGTTTGTTTATACCCTGCCTCATTCCAGAAGGGATCTGAGACAGTTGACTGAAGTCAATTAGAACTGGACTTTAATCCTGGCAAAGTCATTTAAAGTCATCAAACCACTAAACTGTCACACTTAAGTATATGACCTTGAACTAAACACTTCACCTCTCTGAGTCTCCTTCCTTCTTTTCAACTGTTTAAGTTCAGATCAGTAGCAAAACTAGTGAGGAAAGAAAACTATTTCATTAGTCCAGAAAAAAAGAGGAATCAAGGTAAATACAAAACACAAAATAAGGCAGATTTAAGTCTAAACATAATCAGTAATAAAAATACATATGAAGAGATTAAATTCACCTGTTAAATCACAGAGGCTCTACCTTGGATATAGGAAAAAAACAGCTCAAATGACACAGGAGGGTTCACAATATAAAGGGGTAGAAAATGCTATGTCAGGCAAATAACTAACAGAAAGAAAGTAAGTATTGTTATCAGCAGACAAAAGAGCATGAAAGGGGACAAAGAGGGAAATTTCATATTGATTAAAGGAGCCATTCACCAGGAAGATATAATAGAGGAAGAAAATAATAATATGCACCTAAAGAAATAGTTTCAAAATATCTAAAACAAAAATTACAAAGAGAAGTTGACAATCCTATAATTAAAGCAGGAGACTTTAATATAGCACTCTCAGAAATGAAAAGATCACTAGATAAAAAATAAGAATAGAGAGGTGCTGGCTACGTTAACAAGCTTGATGATGTAAACAGTGTGTATGAACTTATGTGTATAGAAATAAAACTTTGCACCCAGCAGTTAAAAAATACATGTTCTTTTTCAGATGCATGTGGAATGTTTATAGAAATTGACTGTCTTGGTAAATTTTTGAAAAAGTCATCTTCTACAGATCATATTTACTGACCACAATGCAATAAAATAAAAAGATCAATAATAAAAAGATAAATATTTATACATTAGGGTGCTTTTAAAACATTCTAAATAATTCATGGGTCAAGGAGAAAATAAAAATGAAATTTGCAAATTTTTTGGAAGTCAGTAGTAGTGAAAACATCAAAATCTGTGGGAAGCAGCTAAAGCTGTACTCAAAAATAAGGTCACAGTCATAAAGACATTTATTAGAAAGCAAGGAGGTTTGAAAATGGATGGACTAAGCCTACAACTCAAGTCACCGAAAAAGCTTGAGTTTTCAGCTGGGAGTGAAATATCATGGATAAATCCTTACCCTTCTAAGTTTAGGTATTGACTCTTTAACATGTGTCCATGGCCGTGCAAAATTGAATGCTGCTGGGTGGCTGCCTTAGCTGTATTCAATATCAATTGGGTGAGTAACAGAGATGTGTGGACTCTTTCCCTATAAAGCTCACAAGCAATCAGTCAGTGATAGAAAAGGGGCTTCCTCTCTGAACAGGAGGGGCATGACTCCAAGCCTAAGCTACTCCTGTAACCAGTGTCCAGAGCAGTTATAAATGCTGTCTATTTAATCCAGTTCCACTTCCCCTGATGGAGAAAGGAGACATATCAGTGGTCTAATTTGGAACTTCAGGCTATAGAGAAGGTATAAGAATAAGCCCTTCTGTCGGGGCTGCCCTCAAAAGCATGGGTTTTAGGTTTCAGGAGAGGCACAGAGTGTCCCTAACAAGTGCTACAATCAATGCCCTTGAACATGTTGTACCAGTGGGTGGAATGACCTCAGAAGTATGATCCTACAGGCCATGTGTAATACAGAACAATTTGAGGAGGGAATGAATACAGAGTTAATTAACTTTCTTTGGCCCAAAATAACCACGGAAGTTCAGGCAAAATAACGACATGTCAAATATTCAGTAAAATCTTTGCCCACGCAAAAAACCTATGAGAAATAAACCAGCCACCAAATCCCTAGTTAATTAATTTTTCCCTAGTGTAAGATCATCATCACCTGGGCAACACGTTGGTGTTATGCCCAGTGAGGCTTACCTGGAATCAGAGAGCATCCGTGACGGCACAGGTGTGCTGAGAGGCATTTTTGCTTGGATGCATCCTGCCTAAGTGACAGTGTGAGAGTTGGTTGTTATGGAAACTGTTTCAACTGGCAGGAATCAAAAAGTGAGAAGTACTCCTGTTGTTATCCAACAAACCCCTGAATGGAAATTTAAAGAACTTTAATAAACATAGTGGGGGTCCCACCATAACAGAAGCAGGTAGAACGAATGGATAAGTGGGCTTTTGAGTCCATGCACATAATGAGGGGGATGCCTCTGGTCTCCTACCTCCCTTCCTGATAGGTGCAAGGGAGCTCTAACTGACCATTGGCATCTGTTTAGGATCATTGGCAAGGGCCCAGATGGGTAGATAAGGGCTGAGTTTGCAGATAAGCTGAGGAGTACGTTCCCATCTGCTGATTGGCAGGTGATGGTGGCAACACAGTACCCCTGGCATGAAGGAAAAACACTGTGACACCTGTGCAAAGCACCCAAATGACTGTTTAGAGATCAGGTTTTGCTACAACACGTGAGCGCTACTGTACTCTTGGACAGAAATTCTGTATCTGGTAGTGAACTGCTTAGAATGCTTGCCACTTTACAAAGTGCAGCTGGAAGGGGAAACAGAAGCTGGGCCCATAATGCAATGATTTTCAAAACTCGAGCAGCATCAGCATCGCCTGGAGGAATTGTTAAAACACAGATGGCTGAGGCCTACTCCAGAATTTCTGATTGAGTAGGTCTGGGGTGAGGCCAAGAATGTGCATTTGCAGCAAGTTCCCAGGTGACTGATGATGCTGCTGGCCTGTGGACCACACTTTGAGAATCACTGACATAATGCATCATAACAACCTCTAGTCATCAGGGAAGTAATTAGGATAGGGGATACTCCCAACTCAAAGACATAATGATGATGATATCAGATTAGCTGTCTGTTCTCAAGGCGTGTGAAGAAAGGAGAACATGGGGACAGATAATGGGGTGTATGTGACATATTTCGAGGGGGATCTCATGACTACCTCAGTCTTTAAAAGCAGCACTCTTTCCAAGCACCAGGAACTAGCAAGCCTCCTTTAACAAAGCATTGTCTAGACACCTCAGAGTTTGAACCTTTGGAATCGGGAGCTATTTCAGTGATGGGAATGCAACTAGGGTTCTGAGAATGTTCTTAGTGTCTAACTGGAGGATTCAGGGACAGTGTCCCCTGCCCCACCCCCAAGTATGCTGGGAAATCCAACATGATGACTCACCTGATGTTAGCTGAGAATGCTCAGGGAAGAGCTAGCTCATGTGAATAACTGCTTCCTGGTGTGCTGAGACCACTGCTATCCCACAGGCCTTCCTAATTCACTGAAGGGGTGGCAGTACTCTTCTTCGAAAGGGTGCAAAGGGTCTCCCTAGGATGCTTGATCCTCACCATCCTTCCACCTGGTGAGAAGAGAGAGGGTTTTTGTGCATCACAGATCACCCAACTGTTCCTCCCCATCTTTATCTCAGGTGAGGAGAGGCCATTTATCACAATAATGTATTGACATTTTTTTCCAGGAGTGAGAATGGGTAGAAACAATAGAGAGGCTTGTTGGTCTGGAAGGTATTTAGTCTGAAGAATGGGAGGTTCCCTTTTGTCCCCGAGCCAACAGCCTTTCCTGCTGGTGTTAGCCACAAGGAATCAAAGGATCTTGTCATCCTTGACCACAAGAAGTAGTTGCAGAATAGAGCCAGGACACTGAGGGTGGCAGTGGGGACAAGGAGCAACAGAGAAAAGTAGGAGGGGGACCCAGGGATGAGAGCCTTTCAGGTACCCATATGAGGTAGACTCTGCGAGCGAAAGGACTGTTAGCTGGCAACCACGGAGATATGGTTTACACCATTTTCTCTATTTCACATGTGTTTCAATGGGCTATGAGTAAAAGCTTTTAAATAATCTTATAGCTGATTCTACTCTTGCAAGACATCATGGAGCATGTGGGCAGTATTACATAAAATACCAAGTACAGGACCTGGCACCAAAAGTCACAGAAGCTACAATTTGTTAAGCTCTGACTCTGTGCCAGGCTCAGTTCTAAGCATTTTATCTGCATTATCTCATTTCATGCTGCCAACAGTCCTCTGAGGCAGGCCCTAGCATTTTACAAACTTGGAACTGAAGTTCTGAGAGAGACGTGACTTCACCAGGATGAAACAGCATGAAAATTGGCAGTGTCTGACTGGGGAAAAAAAGAGCAAATGAAATCTGAAGGAAAGAGAAGGAAGGGAATAATAAAGGTTAGAATGGATATAAATGAAACAGATTAGGAAAATCTATAGAGAAAAGCAATAAAACCAAAAGTTGGTTCTTTGAAAAGATCAACAAAATTGACAAACCTTTGGCTAGATTGAAAAAGATATAAACAAAGAGGACTCAAATTACCCCTGAGAGAACCCCTGGCTGGTGTGGCTCAGTGGACTGAGTGCCAGCCTGCGAACCAAAGGGTCGCCAGTTCGATTCCCAGTCAGGGCACATGCCTGGGTTGAGGGCCAGGTCCCCCGTAGAGGGTGTGCAAGAAGCAACCACACATTGATGTTTCTCTTCCTCTCTTTCTCCCTTTCCATCTATCTAAAAATCAATAAATAAAATCTAAAAAAATTAAAAAACTAAATGAAAGAGGGAACATCATTACTGACCTTATAGCTATAAAAAGGATTATGAGCAAATACTATGGACAACTGCATGCCAACAAATAAGATAGCCCATCCAAAGTGGACAAATTCCTAGAAAGATACAATCTGCTGAAATAGACTTAGGAAGAAGTTGATAATTAATAATACCAACAATAAAACTATCCACAAAGAAAAGCCCAGACACAGATAGCTTCACTGGGGAATTCTACTAAATGTTAAAATAAATAACACCAATCCTCTATAAACTCTTCCAAAATGTAGAAGGCTAGAGAATACATCCCAACTGAGGACAGTATTGGCCTGTAACAACAACAGAAAAAGGCATCACAACAAAAGAAAACTATAGACCAATATCTCTTAATGAATATAAGTGCAAAAAAATCAATAAAATACTAACTAATATATTCTGGTAGCATTTAAAAAGGATTATCCACCCTGACCCAGTGGGACCTACCTCAGGAGTTCAAGGTTGGTTCAGCATATGAAAACCAATCAATGTTATACACTATGTTAATAGAATAAAGGAAAAAGCCACATGATTATTTCAATAGGTGCAGAAATAGTATTTCACAAAAATTCAACACTCTTTCATAATAAAAGCATGAAACAAACCATAAATAGAGGGAAATTTCTCAACCTAATGAAGGATGTATATAAAAAATCTATAGCTTATATCATACTTAATAGTAAAAGACCAAAAGCTCTTTTTCTAAGATCAGGAACAAAACAAAGATGTCTACTCTTGCCACTTCTAGGAAGTGTAATCCAGGGGAATTATGCAAACAGCAACACTTAAAGGAAAAGAAATCAACAGAGACAAGAGGGAAGGAGGGAGCGGGGTGGGGAAAAGGAAGGGAAGGGGAAAGTCAAGGAACATATAGCAAGGACTCATGGACAAAACCAAAGGGGAAGAGCTGATGGAGGGAAGGAGAGAGGGGGCAAGGGAAAGAGGTGGGGGGTAGGCAGAGACAAATGTATTTGAAAAAATAAATTAAAATAAAATTTGAAAAAAAAGAAAGAAAAAGTATCCAAATTGTAAAAAAATCAGTAAAACTTGTCTTTACTTACACATGACATGATCTTGTATATAGAAAATCTTATGAAATATACACACAATACTATTAGTTAATAAGTTCAGCAAAGCTTCAGGATACAAAAATAGTGGTATTTCCAAAATTTTTATCCTCACCCAAGGACAGGCTTATTGATTTTTGAGAGAAGGAAAGGGGAAGGGAGGGAGGGAGAGAGAAAGAGAGAGGGAAGGAGGGGAGGGGAGGGGAGGGAGGGAAAGGGGGGAGGGAGGGGGGGAGAGAGAGAGAGAGAGACTTCAATCAGTTAGTTGCCTTTTGTACGTGTCCAGACCAGGGACCGAACCTACAACCTAGGCATGTGCCCTGATCGGGAAGTGAATCTGCAACATTTTGGTTATGACAATGCTTTAACCAACTGAGCCACACCGGCCAGGGCAATAGTTGTATTCCTATACACTTGAAATAAACTATCTGAAATTAAATTAAGAAAAAATTCTACTTACTTACAATAGTATAAATATGTAGTATAAATTTAATAAAAGAAGTGTAAGACTTGTTTACTGAAAACTGTAAAACACTGCTGAAAGAAACTGAAGATGAAAATAAATAGAATGACATCCCATGTTCAAGGATTGGAGATCTTGATATCAAGATGAGAGAGCTCCCCAATTAGTGTACAGATTCCACACAATCCCTATCTGGGTCCCTACTGTCTTTTTGTTTGTTTGTTCCAGAATTAGATGAGCTGATCCTTAAAATTGGATGGAATGCAGGGGACTCAAAATAGTGAAAAAAATCTTGAATAAATAGAAAAAAGTTGGAGGACTCATACTTCTTGATTTCAAAACTTATTAAAAAGCTACAATAATGATATCAATGTGGTAGGACAGGCATTGAGACCAATGCAATAGAATTGAGAGTCCAGAAATAAACTCTTGCATTTATGGTAAATTGATTTTCAACAATAGTGCCAAGATTATTTATTGGGGAAAAAGTATAGTGATTTCAACAAATAATGCTGGGTCAACTGGAAATCCATGTACAGAAGAATGAAGTTGGACCCCTACCTCACAACATACACACAAACTGACTTCAGATGGATCATTGATTTAAATATAAGAGCACAAACTATAGACCTAAGAGTTAATCTCCATAGCCTTGGTTAGGCAAAGCCTTCTTAGATAGGACACTGAGAGCCCAAGTGACAAAATAAAAATAGTTTAGCTGGACTTCATGAAAATTAAACACTGTTTTGCTTCAAAGTATAACATCAAGAACATGAAAAGATAATACAGAGAATGGGAGAAAATATTTGCAAATCTGATAAGGGGCTTGTATCTAGAATATATAAAGAACTCTTACAACTCAATAATAAAAAAAATACCCAATTTAAAACTTGGCAAAACATTTGAATTAAAAATTCTCCAAACAAAATTCATAAATACTCAATAAGCATGTGAAAAAATGCTCAACATGCTGGCCATCATGGAAATGCAAAATCAAAACTACAGTGAGATACAAACTCATACTAAGATAGCTACAATAAAAAAGACAGATAATAATTGTTGGTAAGGATGTGGAAAAATTGGAATCCTCATCCACTGCTGGTTGGAATGCAAAAGGTGCCACAACTGTGGGAAACAGTCTGGTGATTTCTCAAAAAGTTCAACAAAGAGTTACCACATAACCCAGTGATTCCAGCCCTAGGTATCTACACAAGAGAAATGAAAGCATTATGTCCATGAAAACTTGTACACAAATGTTCATACAGCAGTATTCACAGTCACCTAAGGTGGAAACAATGGAAATGGCCAATAACTGATGAAGGGATACATAAAACATGGGATATTCAGTCATACAATGGAATATTATTTTGCAATAGAAAGAAATGAAGTACTGACAGAGGTTACAATATGGATGAACCTTGAAAACATGTTAAGTGAAAGAAGCCAGACAAAAGGCCACATATATATGAAATTTCCAGAACAGGCAAATCCTTAGAAACAAAACACAGATTGGTGGTTGCCAGGAGCTGAGAGGAGCCAAATTTTAGTCAGACTCCTCTAAGCCCTTTCTAGACTAGGCCTTGTCCATGGGCCTTATTGTCAAGCCTGCATAGCCCAGTTTTGCAAGCAAAAATCCTGCTAAGTCAGTTTAATGAGAATCCCCCACTGTCAGTATCTGATCACCCTAGTATCTGATTGCCTTGATATCAAGATCTTTATTTTCTTCTATCCTTCAGGTGATAACTGATTACCCTAGCCTGCCTTCAGCAAGAATCCTGTTAGGTCAGTTTAGCAAGACTCCCCCTATCCTTGATGTTTTCTCTTAGTAATTTTACATCCACCAATCCCCCCTTCCCAACCTGTTTCTTGGCTATAAATCCCCACTGTTCTTGCTGTATTTGGAATTGAACCGAGTTCTATACTGAGGTCTCTTTTCCCTATTGCAATAGTTCCTGAATAAAATCTGTTTTTACCACTTTAACTGCTGTCTGGCTCTGGTTTTCTTTAACAGGGGTTGAGGTGAGAATGGGGAGTGATTGCCAATGGGTATGGAGTTTCTTTTTGAGGTGATGAAAGTGTTGTAAAATTGATGGTGGCGATTGTTGCACAACTGTGTGCACACACTAAAAACCATTTAATTGTATACTTTGAATGGGTGAATTGTCTAGTATGTGAATTATATCTCAATAAAGATGTTACCAAATTGGCGGTGCCTGGATTTGAATCTAGGTTTTGCTAACTCTCAAGGGGTGCTTGATAAATGCACTGTTGTCATTAGGGTTACTGTTCTGATTACTCAGTGGGGGTGGGGGGAGAGTTCATGACTGAGAAGGCCACCTGGGAAGGGCTTGGAAGTTCATGGCCTTGAGCAGTAACCACCACAGCCTGGAGCTGTTGTAGGCTGCCCCAAAGCAGGCCAGGGATTCTACTGTCAGATTCTGACTTCAGGGGGAAACCAGACTGTTGACTGATACCCATCAGCCTGGGGACACAGAGCTCTCCAGTGACTTCCCATTTTGGGATCTGGGAATCATCACTGGGCTGGGTCTTGTCTACATTTGATAAGCCCTTCAGGACCAGATGCAGGCCAGCCCCTATGAGGCCAAGGGACAGAGAAAAAGCTGTGCCTGGGCAACTGGAAAGACCACTACAGACAGGCCCAGGCCCCAAATTCCCACAGGGACAAATGTTGTCCAAAAAACTTGATCTCTTCCCCTCAAGCCATTATGCCATACTTCCCAGATAATCTTTCTGCCAAAATGACACTTCCCTTCCCCAACACAGGACCCCTCTTGGCATAGGGTCCCTTGTAACAACAGATACTATTGATTGGGTGCTTACTATTTGCCAGCCACTGTGCTAAGCTCTTGTGCCTATTATCTCACCTAATCCTCTACAACGTCACCAGAGAGAAGTGGCACCATTCTGCAGACAAGGAAGCTGAGACACAGACAGGTTCAGTACCTTGCCCATATTTGCATAGCTAAGGAAGGGGTAGAACTGGCTCTCAGCCACTTCTTTAATATTTGCCTCTCTGACCAGGTACCAATGTGGTGGCCCTGGTTGGAAAGGATATTCAAAAAAGGTGCAAGTGTCCTATGTACTGCTCCCCAAGCCCAAGTGGGAAGCCAGCCAGAAGACATATAACAGGACATTGGAGGCAACCTCAGGGATTCCTCCACCCACAAGGAGGCCCATCCACCTGCCCATAGCTCATGGACTCAGGGCAGTCCATCCCACAGCCCATATCTGCTGTGATTATAATCATCTGCTCCTGCTGCCAGCCCATCCCACCCAGCTCTGTTGGGAAGCTAGCTGCGTTGGGCCAGAACTCAAAAGGATGTCATATGCCAATCCTCCAGCCCAGAGTATCACCTAGCAACTGGCACACCAATCTGCTGATTTTAGATTTCCTCAGCCTGGGGCCCCCACAGCCCACCAGAGGGCACTCCGATTATTTAATTGACAGATGTACTACCAAGCTGGGGAAGGGGGTGGTCCCCAGACGTTTTAGCCCACATCAAAGCTAGCTTTACCAGACATGCAAATATAGAGAAACTTGCCTTCCCCGCACTGCCCCCCCACTGCCACCCGCACACCCATAGGCCCAGGACAACTCTTTTTAGTAGCTGCCTTACTCTGGTACACTGACAAACACAGGTGTGCAAGATATAGCCAATTCCCTTATTTTCATTAAATCAACCCAAATTTGATTTTCATTCTCACCTCCTGGCCTCTTGGGAAATTTAATCTCAGTTATTAGCAGATCTTTTCTCCCACCACGCAGTTAGGTGAATCCTGAGGTCAAACGTGGAGGAAAATCTTTTGCGAGACCCCTCCCCTCCCCAGCCATTGGTCCATGAGGCGGTTCACAGCTAGCCTCTGTTGTGATCGATTGGTCATTGCTTCATTCTTGACCAGCACCCTTGGGCTTTAGGAGCCAGGTGAAATTCTGGATTCCTTAATTTGGTCCCAAGTGTTCCTGAGCCTGCTTCCTGCCAGTCTCCCCAGCCCCATGTCTTGCCACACTGTGCTCTTACACTCTCTGTTTCAACAACACTAAATCACAGAATTGCCTGCCTGCAGCATGCTGCTCTCACCTCACTTCACCTCAGGTCCATCTTTAGCTGTTACCTCTGCCTGGACTGCATCCTACACCTTGTAAGCCTCAGCTCAGGTGCCCTCTCCTCTGGGGAGTCCTCTCTTATTGTGCCAGTATTCCACAATCCCCTTTGTTTCTTTCTGTCATAGCACTGATGGCAGCATACTGCACATGTCTCTTTCCATTGTGTGTCTCCCCCAGAGCTCCGGGAGCAAACTGGAGAGTGGAGACTACAAATAATTTGTCCCTATACCCCCAACATTGTGCATAGGTTCAGGCACAGTGAGTTTTGATGAATAAGTGAATGAATGATTGAATGAAATAAGTGAGCGAGATGGGGTAGAGTTGAAGTCTGCAGACTTGTGAAGAAACCCATAGTAATATCCCATGAATGGAATTGCCAATTGTGGCTAGAAAGGATTTTTTTCCCTTGTGCCCTTTCTGGGCCCTGAACATACCGAGCTGGGATAACAGAAGGGGACCTTTAGTGATTCACCCCAGAGGGGAGAAGATCAATATGAGATTCTTTTTGCAGCATTACACACAGGGGGCATGCTAAGAGGCGGTTACTCTTGTCAGTGTGAAAGGTCTGATTGCCTTGTAATTGTTTGACCCTGAAAGCTGGACCAGTGAGGAATGCTTTTCTTCATTTCCCTTTCTACCTGCAAGGGTCTGAAGCCCCTTCTAGTTCCACTCAGAGGAAACCAGATACAACAATATGATGGGATCTTGAGGGACAGAGAGCTTAAGAGGCCAAGGAGCCTGGGTTGGGGAGGGGGTAGAAGGAGTCCCAGAAGAGAAGCTCCTTGAAACACCAAGAGAGGGCAACTCTGTGGGTGGCCCTGAAAGAGGGAAAACAAAGGCCTGCTGAGGCCATTGATTCAGATCGAGGAGCTAATCCTAGAGGGGGAGGGAGAGGGAGGACTCTCCACATCGCAATAGGCAACCAGAGCTGGGAGTAAAGACCTATTCTTCACATTGTCCTGGACTGTGTGCGTGTGATTGAGCTGGTTATAGTAAGACTTTTTCCCCCAGTAAAGGGCAACACTAGTCCTCTCTTCTGATGTTAAAGGGCATACTAACGGGGTTACATGGTGTGTGTGGGGGTGTCAGGAAATGGGCCAGGATTGTTGAAGGGTGACTCAGACTGTAGCTGCATCTGAAAAAAAGCATACCAAAGAACTGAGCCCAGAAGTGGCCCCTGTGTTCCCTGAATTGTTGGTAGAATGGGCCTGGGGTTGGGCAGACAAAGTGGTTATAGCACTGGTAGTAATGGTGCTGGGATGTCCCTCCCAGTAGGAGGTGGATGTGGTGGAGGCAGATGTGACCTCAGCACCAAAGTCCCTGGAGGAAGGTCCAATTTGAGAATAGCTGCTTCACCAAGGAGCTGGGAGTGTATTTGTGCTGGGAATCTTCTTGACTGGTTCAGGCCTAAGATTTCCCTCAGGAAATCAGACATAGACACAAGATCTGTAGAGGTGATTGGTTTGCTTGCCGAGAGATGAAACCCTCTGTACTCCTCAAGGGATATGATGGAATTGATTGGAAGCGCTAAGCAGACTTTGGAGCCTGTGGGACACAGGGGCCTGAGACAGGTGATAGAACAAGAGACTCAGCCTGTGATAGATGCTACTGGGTACCCACAGCTCTGGAGTTGGACAGCCTGTTTGGAGGTGAGCAGGCTGTAGGGGTCAGGGGTAGCAAACCACCTCCTGAGAAAGGAGTCTGAGGAGTGGCTCACATGTGCTATTTTTAAAAAGAAATGTCTTAGAGACTATGTCAAGGAGGCACATTAGAAAACTTGCAGGGTCTCATTCATGAGGGATACATGAGTTGGAAGCACACAATCCTTCAGCCATTGTCGGTGGTTGATTTTAGTGTCTGTTCTTTGGAGGAGTGAAAGTGCTAGGGAAGCATATGTCAAGTTCTTGGCCACCTGGCAGAGAGGATCCAACGTTCTGGGTTTTTTGGGGGGAAGTTCGGGATGAGATTAAACACATAAAGCAGGAGACGGGGAGCCTAAAAGCCCTGCAAAGAATCAAGCGTGAATCAAAACTGCTGAGCAGAGCCTCTCAGAGCCAGACTACTGGAGACGACACTAGGCTGCGTGGTTTGCTTGAGGTATTTGACTGCTGAAGCAGTAACCCTGAAATCTCAAAGACTTGACATAATAAAAGTTTCATGCCAGCTCACATCAGTCCAATATGGTCTGCAGGTGTAGGGGTGCTCTGCCCCCTTTTGTCATTCAGAGATCCAGCTTCATCCTTTGTATCATACCGCCATCTTCCACACAAGTCTCAAGGTTACAAGAGAAGGGAGAGAGAGTGTGAGGAAGGCACATTAACTGTCTCAGCTTGTAAGTGACAGCTGTCATTTCCACTCACTTCCTATTGCCACAAAACCCATCCCATGGCCTAACTCTGATACAAGGACTCTTGGAAATGTAGTTCTCAGTTGAGCAGTTGGTTCCTGGCAAAAACTTTATACTGTGGGAGGGGAGCACAAATCTTTGGTGTACACTGGCTGCCTCAGCCACAACCCACTGGAATGGTTCCACAATCACTTGGTGTTGTGAGATTGAAGTTGAGGCTATTATGAGTGATTAGATAGGTTGAAGCATCTGAGCCTGCATTTTAGGCCCAAATTTAAGTTTCAGTCGTTGATACAGAAGCAGCTATAAGGAGGCATATGGAATGGTTGGCAGCTACACCAAGACTAGTGGGGATTAGGAGGCCCCCCCACCTTTACTTTGATGGGGAGAAAGCTCCAGTCAATCTGGAGGTGGCCCAGTCTGGAATCTGCTGACTTCTGGACAGCACAGGACTCATTCTGGTTTGGCTTCTCCAAGACCATCCGAAATAGATCCCCAGCAAGTTCAGGCCCTCTTCCCCAAGGCAAATGGGGCTGCAGATAAAGGTATACAGACAGAGCCCTGATAATCATTGTATAAGTAACATCTGACCCAGGCAGGGATGGCCATCTAGCCAACATCTCCTACTTCACCACATGCCCTTCCTCCTGGGTCTGCACTGGTGGTGGAAGTGAAGTGTGAAGGGTACCCTGGGGGAGAGGCTGATTCACAAAGGGGATGGGGCTGTGCTGTTGGGTTGGAGGCTCCCTAAAACTACTGTGAGCAGAGTGGGATGTCACCAAAGGCAGCCTGCAACAATGTTGCTGGGATAGAGTCAGGATTGATTGTTGACAGGGCACAGGTTGAAAAAGAAGAAAACATGTCCGAGCCAGAGGATGAGATGAAGCTGGAAAGAGGAGGATAAAGGATGAAGACTTTCCCCTGGAGAGTCAGAGAGAGGAGGACAAAGTGGAGTGTGAGGTCTGGATGAAGGTGGGTCATTCCAGACTGGGGCTGAGCAGGGGTTCTTAGTTTCAGTGTTCCACCTGGGGGCTTGTTGGGAACAGGAGCAGTGCCTTATGCAGCAAGTTGGAGGGGCTGACCCTAGCCATGTGGTATGTATTGCATAACAGTGCTGTAGGCTGGAACCTGGGAGTACTCTGTAAACCTCTGTAAACACCTACATCAGATTCAGCCCGCAGCTATTGAATGACTGCTGTAGCACCAGGTGGGAGAGGACAGTGGTGACTGACTGGGTCCTGAACACCCTGCCTATTTGGGGGAGACTCTCGAGATAGGTGGGAAGTAGTCCAGAAGCCAAAGGGAGACAGGTAGTTCTTCCAGGTCCCTGACAACTACAGGCACTGTCACGTGAACTAAATGCAACCAATTAGATGCTTCCACTGATGACAAGAGATTATTTGTGTTGACTAAAGCAGAATCAAGAATCTCCTGGCATGGGGATAAGGATCCAGATGTGGCAGTGTTAGTGACAACATGTAGCAGTCTGCTGCTAGAGGTGGGTCATGGCTGGACCTCACCTCCTTACTGGTGAGATCGCAATGATCTGGTAGGTTCTGTGAGCTATATCCTTCCCATATGAAGAAGTTATCTAGAACTGTTTCTGGTGTGCATAATCCAGAACTCTGACTGATATGATGCTTAGTCTGCTCAGGATGCATATGATCTAGTCCTGGTCCTCATGGAGCTTGTAGTCTGCCTTCTCCTTCGAATACTTTTTGGAAGAGTGTGAGGTAAAGAACTAAATATGGTGTGGATGGGGACAGAGACAAGTGACCATGAAAGTACTTAGGAACAGTTCAAGATCTCAGTAGAGAACCAGCAGAAGACTGAATATCTAGTCAATTCTACAAATGCCACCATCTACAGCAGATCAGGACAAAGAGGGCAGGAGGCCTATAAGATCAGAGAGGCTCTTGGGAGCTTGGAAGGTGTGGAGAAATCAGAAGGGAGGCTGGGGGGCTGCTGGCTCCCCCAGTGGCCCAAGCCATGCTGGTGGTTAGGAAGCAGTGACCCTCAGAATCATTCCTTACGGTTTTCTGGGGAGAACCATAGCTTCTCATAACTTTTGTGTACACAGCATGTCTTCCAGGCCTTACAATACTGTTGTAAGGGAGACAGGATAAGACTTTTCATTATTCCCTCTTCCCATAACACTGAGACCGGTTGAGGGATCTAAAGTTATGGAGCCACAGAACTACAGTGATGAAAGTAAGCATTGCAACACACTATTTCCACAACATCCCAATGGATGGGTTAAGCCCACACTGTTTATACACCTCTAGTATAGGAGCTTGGTATTTTTCTGTTGGCTAGCCCAGACTTCCAGAAAATTCTTCCTCATGTTGAGCTGAACTGTGTGTGCTCTTAACCCGTGAGCACCAGGGAAATGATCCACAGCAGAGCCAGGACTAGAACACTTGTCCCTTGACTCCCTGTTCATGCCCTTTCAATTGTCCCTGACTGAAAACTTCCCATGGCCTTGTCCCCTCCCTTGTTGCCCCTTCTTCTGCCTAGACTGTAACAGCTACCCCTTGCGGGGGGGGGAAGTAAGTGGAAAAGTCCAGAAGTTGGTAGGATGGGTGTGGGGTGGGGAGCAAGGCGGCCAGCAGGGCGGCCTGGCCCCTGGTTGGTTCCATTGCCCTGAAAACAATTTACTTGTCTGGTGTGCTAATTTGCTTTATGTCTTCCCTTATTAATCACATTGTTTTGCGCAGGCCTGTGAGCTTCAGATGTGTTTGTTATGACTTCAATTATGTGTGACTGACCACGGACCCAGCAGCCTGGAGGCGGGATTTCTTCCTTCCCTTGCACTCCCAGATTCCAGGGGCCTTGCTTGAAGCCACAGCCTGTTTCTCTCAGCAAGATTGGGAAGGCAAGTAAGGTTCCCACTTTCTCTGCCTGCGGGGTCTGAGCCTTCCATCCTTGTGGGCAAATGGGCCTCTCTCTAGGTAAGGCTCAAAAGGAGGGAGAGAAGGAAGCTCCATCCCTCCTCCAAGATGTATCCCTTACCCTCCCAGGAGTGCAGGAAGACAGCAGTGACAGGCACACAGGGGATGAAATGACCAATCCTGAAAAACATGAGAGAACAGCCTCCAGACGCACTTCCACTTGTCAGCGGAATGATGAGGGTTTGAGTGGGAAATGGAGTGCCTTCCAATTGCAAAAAAAAAAAAAAAAAAAAAAAAAAAAAACAAAACCAAAAACCCAAAACCCCCCAAAACTTAATAGAAACCAGCTCAAAATCCTGTGAGTCTACCGAAGGCCCTGTTTCTTTGTAAAAAGCCAGACGGGGTCTATTATTTTTAAATGTCAACTAGATGGAGGATATGACAGAGAGAAGGATGAGGCTCCTCTTCCTGAAAGCCCAGATGAGGTCTGGTGTGCTCAGGGGAAGGTGCCCATGTGCCCAGTCCCCTTGACTCCTTCCTGCCTTTCCATGAGGTGCCCACCAGGAAAGTCCTGGTGCCAGGAGCCAGGTCAGGTTCCCTGCCTGGGTCCCCTCACTGAGGCAGGTCAGCAGCACATCTGGTTTCCATTAGCCCTTCTCTCCTACCACCCCTTCCCCACTTCCCAGTGTCTCATTGCGTCTCATTGGTGACAGGCTGCTGGAGGTGTCTTGACAAGAGCTGGCTAAGGGATTCTCAGTATGTGTTGTCCCTCTGCTTGGTGTCCTGATTTTCTTGAATCCTCTGGGGTCTTTCCATAGTTAGTCAGTCTGTCAGTTCATGTGTCTGTCAGCCAGTCTGTCCATCAACTGTCAGTCTCTATTAGCCAGCAAGACAGCCTGTCTGTCAGTCAGAGAGCCAGGCAGTCCATCTGTCTGTTAACCATTCTGGCCAGCTAGGCAATCAGCCAGTCAGTCAATCTGTCAATCTAGCTGTCAGTCAGTCAGTTGTTTTAGGAGGGGAGATGGGACACAGACCACAGGAAGGACACATGCCACACCACACAGCAGAGGGGTCACAGGGCCACCCTCATTAGATTAGCTTGTTGTGAAGGCATAAATACTGAGGACATAGCAGCAGGGAGGTACACCTAACTAGGGTGGGCCTGATTTGGAAAAGATTTCTAGAGGAAAAGCATTTGAAGGGGCCCAGAAAGCCTTGACTGGACTGAGATTTTCAGCCCTATCCCTGAGTCCAAACAAAGCATCTCAGGGTTTGACCCCGACCTAAGGGGCTAGGGTACTGGGAAATGAGGATTTGGTAGTGCCATGGAGAGAGCTCTACTCCTAGCTCTGTCCCTGATCAGCTATGGGACCTTGAACAAGTTCCCTCAACCATGGCTCGCATATGTACCACTGGGGAACCAGACAGCCCCTAAGGGTTCTCCCAGCACTGATGTGCCCTGGTTCTTTTTTTGGTTTATGTCTGGGAGAAGGAAGGACTGCAATCCTGAGACCTGGCTTCTGGCCTGGGCTACTTTTATGGACACAGACCCTCCAAATGGAGGACGCCAATGCTAATGAAAATATGGACAGACACCAAGATGCATGGGTGAAGATCCCTGGCTGCAGTACCCCTCAGCTAAACAGCAAGCTATAGTAGTCGATCTATCTGTGGGTAGGTTTATTGGAGGTGGTTGTTCCTGGGTTGGGGTGTTGTTGAATGGGTGAGCCATTTATGGAGCTGGTAGAGGGGCAGGAAAGACTGTTTTGGAGGATGTGGATTTTCAAGAGGGTTGTGAGAGAAAATGAAACAGACTTGGCAGGGAGAAAGGGAGCACTGCTGCTATGACTCAGGATCTCGCCCCACCTTCCCAAGCTGTCTCTTCTCTTTGCCTCTATATACCCTCCCGAGCTGTTGGCTGGGGCCATATCCAGTCTAGAGCTTACTCAAGCACTGACCTCAGGGTCATAGGAAGGCAAGTCAGGGAGGGTCCTTAAAGCTATCCACCAGAGATACTGAAGCCCAGAGAGGGAATAATAATATTTGCCCTGTAGAATAGAGAGTAAAAAGCACAGTAGTAGATACACGAGCAAAACTCAATGGGTGCACAGAGGAGGAATCAGCTGTCTGGAAAGGCCTTATAGGGGTGCTGACAGTTGGCCTCAATCTTGAACAATGAATAGGAGAACAGCAGGTGTACAGGGAAGAGATTCCAGATGGAGAGGACTGCAATGTGCACAGGCAGCGAGCAGCTAATGAAATGAGAGGAAATAGTCAATGTGGTCAAAAAGAGCTAGAACTAAGAGGGCACAGAAAAGGTCAAATATTGGACTGCAGCTAGAGTCTCAAGGCCATGTAGCAAATTTGAACTTTATCTTGTGAGTATTGGGAACCTATTGATTTTTAAGTGGGGAGACATTTGATTATTATTTTAAATAATAATACAGATTACATTAGTTTCCATTAATAGAATCATTCTTGTCTGAAGACTCAGATGTCAGCCACCTTGGTTCAAGTCTTGGCTCCACCCCTTACTAACTGTGTGACCTGGGCCATGTTATGCAAATTTTATTCCCACCCCACAAAACTTTTCTTCCGATTTTATTTATTTATTTTTATTTTTCCCATTACCATTTACCCCCCCTTATACTCCCCTCCCCGGCCCTCGGCAATCAGCACACTGTTGTCTGGGTCCACAAATCCACAAATTTTCATCGTCTATAAAAACAGAGGCAATAATAACACCTTTTCCATGGGTTTTTTTCCCCTCAGGTAAGACATGTAAAGTGTTTAAAATAGAGCCTAGCCCATAGTAAGCATTCAATAAATGTCAGCTGAAAGTAATGATTCTGGTATCTTCATTTTAGGCAGGAAGATTTTTGAAGTTCAGAAAGGTGAAGTCATTTTCCCAGGACCACACAGCCAGTTTGTGGCAGAGCTAGGTTTCAAAGCCAAAGGCTGCACTTAGATTTGTGCCTTACAAATATCTCCAGGGGCCCCATGAGGGATCATGCTAAGTGAGAGAGACCGGAGCCCACGCCACCACTTGGGAGGCTGTTGCAAATCTGGGGGCATGAAGATGCTGGTTGGAACCCATGGGAGCCACTTTGCCCCGCCAGGCTGTCATTTGGGAGCCTCTGAGGAGCTGGCCTAGCCCAGGGAAGAGCTGTTCTTTCCATCAGTGGGGATGGGGAGTTTAATGGCATTCCCAGGAAGGGCCAGGGATTAGGGGAGACTGCACTGCAGAGTCAAATTCTTTCACCTCTAGTGAGTTTTCCAGAGTTCCCCCTCTGCCCCCAGTGCCTGGCCCCAGGAAAAAAAAAAGAGGGGGGATGGGCTGCGACCTCCCGCTCCCCAGCCTCAGGACCAGGTTGGAGGAGAGTGTGGCCCCCCACCGGGCTGGCCCTCGTCCTGGCTGTGGCTGTTCCGGCACAAGCTGTGGGAAAGGAGGAAGGCCCCAGCATGCTCACTGGGGTACAGCAGGGGCGGACAAAGAGGAGGGGGCCGGACCCTTCAGGGGCTGGACAATTAGAGGGAAGGCACATTCCAGGAGAATCCACATCTGGGATGAGCCTGAGCCCGGGCCAGCCCTGTAATCCATTGCAGATGTGATGGCCAGCAGCAGATGCGGGCAGGACCTCCCTCATGGGCGGCTGAGGCGGGGAAGGGGGTCGGTCTGGCAGGGGCAAAGAGATGAGGAACAGCTCCCAGACACCGCCAGGCAGGGTTCTCTTGAGAGGCTACTACCTGGCTGCAATTTTGTGCATGGCATCTTGTGGTTGGCATTGCAGCCAGACTGGGAGGCCACAGCTGGCCCAGGGACAGTGTCCTCAGCTAAATGTTTCTGAGAGCAGAGCCTGGGGTAGAAGGCAATCAGACTCTGGTCTGAGGTTCTTCTCACCCTAAGAAGTCTTTGTTTTCTGATGCCATTTGCAGGGCAGCGGCCTTTTCAATGGCCTCAAAGCTGAGGAAGCAGAAATTTGGGACTCCGATTCTGAGTCCGACCAGCTTTAGCCCATTCATCTTCCAGGGACTCTGGAGCTGGCATTGCCAGGAGGAAGTCTAAAGTACTTGTCGGTGCCAGGAACTGCTGATTTTCCCGGACCCAAGTGGGCAGGGCTACATAACATCTAGTCCTGTTTGCCAGCATGTGACCCGACAGTTGGCACCAGGACAGTGCCCTGTGGGAAGAAGGAAGGGGGAACTCAGTAAAGGCTTCCTTGTTGATTGGTTTTGCAAAGGCCAGCCAGAGGTCTAGGGGATGGGTGGAAGCAGTCTGAGGGGTATGAGGTAGGATATCTTGCGTCTGAGTGGAGATCTATCATTGTTCCATCACTCAGCATGTTTGGCAGGGCACCTGCACTCAGAGAATCATCATTTTAGAATGGCAGAAGGGGGGACTTTGCTGGCCTATTCCAAACCCCTTTGTGTCCCAGAGGAGAGAGTGGAAGCTCAGAGAGAGGCACAGGCTTGCCCCGGGTTAGGAAGCCAGTGGCAGGGCTGAGCCTACAAGGCAGGGCTCCTGCGCTCCCAGCTGAGTGCTGTTTCCCACAGCCTTGGGCTGCTTGGTGGAATGAATGGGTGAGGGAGTGAGCGAGTCGATGAGTGAATGCAAAGCCTTGGCTGCTCAGATGGATTCTGGCCCAGCCAAAGGTTCATAGACATAGTGGCTGTGTCCACGTCCAACTTCTCAGCCTTGTAGTGCTTGCTTAAAATAGATAGGAAGCCATCTTACCCCTTTTCTCTCAACTGTGTCTCCCTACAGGTTCCAAAGAAGGGGAAGGATTCACTCCCCACCCCACAGGTCACCCACCAAACCAAGGGCAAGGCAGGATAGAAAGCCAGGTGTCCCTGGAGCCCCCCTCTCCTTACCTCTCTCTGCCAGAGCTGAAGACAACTTCCATCCATTTCACAAGCAAGGAAACCGGAGACAGGCCCAGAGGGGGTGCAAGACAGATTATAGGGTGAGCTTTAAATCAGGCCTGGCAGGACACTGCGTGTAATGGATTCCTGTTGGCGGGAGCAATGTTTCTGCCCACCCCCCACCCCCCACCGCCGTTGGTCCAGGGAGCCCCCAGAGCAATGTCACTCCAGACTAACGACAGGTGGCAGCAGAGGACCATGGTAGGCAGCCTAGGCCTTTACTATAAGGCTTTCCCAACCCCCCTACTTAGGCCCAAAGTTGGCTAGATTGGTGAGTGGAGGGTGGGCCGTGGGGAGGCTGGAGCAGAGCGGCCATGCTGAGGGACCTGGGGCACACAGAGTTGGAATAAGTGGGTGCTTATTGAAGAGCAGAGTCCTCAGCAATAGTGAAAAGCAGGACAGAACATCTGAGAGGGAGGAAGTAGGGGTGGGGAAGCTGGACAGAGCCCAGGAGGGAGAGGGAACTGTAGAGGGGGGAGGGAAGGACAGAGAGACAGAAAAAGGCTAAGAGCTCAAAGAAAAACAAAGATGTACACAGACTCTGTGGGATACACACACACACACACACACACACACACACACACACACACACACACATGCTGAAACCATAGAACTTTCCAGCTGGAAGGACCTTTAGAGGCCACTTAGTCCAAACGTTCCATCTTACATCACCCAAGCACATTTCTGATAAGCAGGGGCTAGTCCCAGCCTGGCTCCTCCCCTGATTCCCAGACTCCAGTTCTTTTGTCCAAAGGCCACTTTGGACCATGTACATGGTAACTGCCTGGGGACCTACTCGATATTTACCACAGAATAGGGGAGACATAGAAACCAAGACAGATACTCAGACAGAGGCAGAGGGAAGCAGTGTGAGAAGAGAAAGGGAGGGGGAGCAGAATCCTCAAAGACAAGGTCGTCCCAGCATCAGGGGCCCCTCCCCACCGGCCTGCCCTCCAGGGTTCCTCCTGAGGCCAGGCAGCTAGCTGACTGTGAGGAGCATGCAAGCTTCTGGCCCCTTCAGCCCGGGCCTAAGCCCACCTTAGAGCAGGGAACAAGTACATGGAAAAGGGACACAGTGGATCCTAGAGCTGGAGAGAAGGCTTTGATTTTCTTCTACCTCTGCCACCTCTGCTGTGAGCCCACCGCCTGATTTCACCACAAGCACGGACCCGTTGTTTTCTGACAGGGACCCGAGCTCTGCCATCTCAGGCCTGCTGACCCAACATAGGACATCTGTGCAATGTCATCATAAACTTGAGTGACCATATTTTTCAAACTAAAAAATCAGGCCAGATTGTCTAATGTATCAGCTGATCACAGAACAGAATATTTAAAATTAAGCTTGTCCCCGGAAATCTGGGCCATCTGGTTACTGTCCTGTTACTCCACCCATTAGCTTCCCCTTTGCACACAGGCCCGGAGATGCCCCCAGCTGTTAGCCAGGCCCTGGGGCTGAGAAATGAGGAAGGGGAAAGAGAGCTAACATTTACTGAGCTCTTGCCATGTGTCAGGCATTTTCTGTCCATTATCTCATTTACTTCCCATGATAACCGTATGAGGTAGGGACTCTTATAATCCTCATTTCACAGATGAGGAAACAAGTTCAGACAGCTGGCCTCATTTCACCCAAGGTCACACAAGTATAGCCAGCCAGGCACGGAGCAGGCTCCATGCTCCCAATGTGATAAGCTGACCTTCCCAGCCGTTCTAAGGAGTGAGGGAAAGCACTGAGCAGAAATGCCAAAGGAAGTAGGTCACAGTCTTGCTCTTCCCTGCCCTATGGAATATGTGTCCTGTTGTGGGCCCCAAACATTGAGGCCCTGCTTGTGCAAGTCTCCAGGGAAGTACGGAGGTTGGGAAGGGCCATGGAACCCATGTCCCTGAAAAGCATTTGGAAGACCTGGGGCTATTAGGCCTGGAAATGTGATTTCAGAGACTCCAGACCACATAATGGGGAGGAATACTTTGTGTGGCCCCAGGGGACCCAGACAGATAGGGAGGCAAATCTGGACTCAGCACAAGGGAGAACTTTCTTAGAGTCCTAACTACGCTGTCATAAAACTGGCTGCCTTGAGGAAGAGTGAGTTCCCTGTTACTTGCGGTACGCAAACCTGGTCAAACTGAACACCTGATGGAAATGCTGCCAAGAAGCCTTGAGTCATGGATCAGAGGTTAGACTGGATGCCTCCTAGGTTCATGGCAGCCCTGGGACCCCATGAATCTGTGATTCTGTGATGTTTGGGGCTCTCTAAGGCTACCCCATGGAGATTTCACAACTTTTCACTGCTTTTACCAGTGTCTCACATCTTTAAAAGCCAGAAAGTCATTCCTTAGGTCTCACCTACATTCCTCTTACTGGAATCTTTCTTAGTTCCACGCAGGACTGGCTGCTGAGAAGGAAGGGCCAGAGAAAGTGGCAAAGTGAGTTCACCAGAGACCTGCAAGAGAATCATTCTGAAGGGGCAAAGTTTAGGCAGAAAGATGGCCAATGACAAATAGTGGTGGGAGCATTCAGAAGAAATTACAGTTGGGATGTAAAGGTATCTTTCCTTTAACGATTATCTTTCCCAATGGATTTTGTGATTCAAGTTGCTAACACTTGAAAAGTGGTGCGGCTGGTGAGGTGTTCACATTATTCTTTGGAACATGACATTAACCGACCTCTTTAGGCAATGCTGCTAATATTAGAAAATCATTCTTAGGGCTAATCTACATGTCAGTTACAGCACCACCAGTCCACGGTTAAACATTAAAATTTGTCAAGTGGCTAGGAAAGGCAAGAGACTTGTCATGGTCCAGGTTTGTCCTGACAAGACCACAAGTATGTCCTTGATTAAGAAATTTTGGAAGAATGACCATGACCCATCTCTGATAAGTCAAATCTTGTTTCTCTCCATTTTCTCAGATCTTCACTACTTAGGTGGACATCGATTTACCAGAGATGTGTGCAGCACCCCCACGATGCTTGCTTAAATAACTATTATCTCTCCAACAAGCTCTTAACATTTTTCTCCTCCATCACTTTAGGAACCTGCTTTCTCAATCCCTGTGATCAGCTGTCCTCAGAGAGAGCCCTGGCTGTGGCAACTTTGCCTGGGGCAATTAATTCAACTGTGAGAAGCCCAGGCTGGGGAGTAGTGTGAAGAAAGGCTGCCCTTCTTCTTGCATGATGTGTGCACGTCTGGTTAACTGAGCAATCAAGGACAGGTTTGATTTTAGATCTGGACCTGTAGATTGCTCTAAGAGATACTCCTGTTTTGGAGGAATAAAAGGGGACTTTCTCTAGTGAGTGTTTATACAAATTCCAGCTGTGGAGGAGTACGAAGCCTGGAGCAGGGATTGGGGCATGTGAATAATTGAGGTCATGCCCTTATGGAAAAACCCGAAAATGAGGCAGAAAAAGCAAGATAGGGAAGAGGTAGCCAGAAAGGATTTGACCTCTGATAAAGTCTAGTCTCCACCTGATCTAGAGTGGATGTGGGGCCTTCGGAGCACAAATCACCACAGAGCTATACCATCTTGAGGAGAGGGACTGGACTTCTGTATTCCTGTAGCAGTTCACTTATTCTCCTCTCCCAACCCTGTAGGTGGCAGGTATAACCTCTCATGCAAAGGCGATTCCAGGGTTGTGTCAAGTCATTAGGAATGTAGTGCTGTGACCTCGAGAGGCAGGGTTTGGGGGAGGTCCACCAAACTGATACATGGGGATTAAACTGGAATTAATCCTGATGGATTGTTTTTATGCTGCATGTAGTTTTCAAAAATTATATTATTTCTTTTTTCTTTTCCTTGTTAATCTTCCTTGTGAAAATGTCAGCCAGTACCAATATGCTCAAGGGAAGCATGGGAATAGCTTGGCGCCTATCCTGGGGCTGGTATGTTGCCTAGGAATGACAGCAGCTACCACCTATTGAGCACTTAACATATACCAAGAACCCACTGAGCACTTACTTCCAGGAATTATTAGCTCATTGAGTTCTCCTAATAGGACTTGGACTGTACTGTATATGGGGGAGGGTGGGGAGAAAAACCAGTGTCAAAGACAACTCTTGGTGGCGCCATTATCTGAGTTGAACACTGGAGGAAGAATTCTTCTCTGGCCTCAGCTCTCACTTCTTTAGGCCGAAAAATTCCAGTTTCTGTATATGTCTCCTTGGGAGCCCTGTTTTGAAAACTCTAGAACTTCTTAGAGATACACTAGGTCCTGACTGGGGAGTTTCGAGATCACAGAAGACTTGGATGTTTCTTTATTTCTTTAGTCCCTCTTTACAGACATAGCTGGTATATTAAAACAACCAAGTTGCACGCAGTCCATCTGATTCCTCAGATGGACATCAATCTTTGATTGTTCTAGGACAGAACCAAGGCTCTGTCTCTCTACCCCAGCCCCAGGGAAAGTCTAACCAAGAGCATATGTATAAAGATGTACATTTGCTCCTTTGTCCCTTCCCTGAAAAAGAATCACAAGAAAACCCCATTTGGGGCAGCAAATAAACAAGTAAGCACTTTTTTTTAAGTCCTCACCTGAGGACATTATTTTCATTGCTTTTAGAGAGAGAGGAAAGGAGAGAGAGAAACATTGATGTGAGAGAAAAACATCGATTGGTTGCCTCTTGTACGTGCCTGGACCAGGATCAAACCTGCAACTTAGGCACATGCCCTGACCTGGAATTGAACCCACAACCTTTTGGTTATGGGGCAATGTTCCAACCAACTGAGCCATACTGGCCAGGGCCAAGCAAGCACTTTTTAATTTCCAAGTACTTAAAAGCAATATGTATTGAGTGCTCAGATAAGCCTCCCCCTAAGATAATACATGGATTATTTTATTTAATTCTAAGATCTGTGAAATAAGTATTGTGTCCATTGGGATGCTTTTAGCTGCAAGTAAAAGAAACCATAATTCAAACTGGCTTAAACAATTAGGAAATTATTTTCTCAAATAAAAGCATATCCAGATGCAGAGCAGGCTTCAGGCATGGCAAAATCAATGGCTCAGCAGTGTTCTCAGGAACTAGAATCTTTTCATCTCTTGGTCCTGCCGTCCTCAGAAAATCTGCATAAGGTAGTTCAAAACATCACTTCCAGGCATAACATCACCCGATGGAAAAGAAAATGTCTCTCTTTGTTTCCTTAGGAGGAAAGAAATCTTTCCCAGAGGTCCTCAGGTCGACTTCCCCTCATATATCATTCATTGGTTAATTTTGGGCCGCGTGTTCTTTCCTCAACCAGTCACCAACAAGGGGAATGGAAAGAACATAACTGACCAAATATATGGTGATGGAAGATGATTTGACTTTGGGTGATGGGCACACAATACAATATACATATCCCATATCATAGTAATGTACACTTGAAACTTATGTGATCCTATTAACCAATGTCACCCCAATAAATTTAATTTAAAAAAGGAAGGACATGATTGGATTAGCTTACTCATTTGGGCTGGAAGAAAGGACACTAAAACACTACCATTTTCTCATTCTACAGATTGAGTAACAGAATAACTTGTCTCCAAAGTAACAAACATATCCAGTAAATGACATAGCTGAGATATAAATCCACTACTCCATATTCACTGAACTTATTGATTACTAAATATTTGTTCATTGCTAAGAGCTTACTGAGGTAGTAGAAGGGGCACTTACTATCCAAGTATTCATTTTCCAAATCCCTGAAGTCAGAAGGTTGGGTAGCAAAGCAAGAGGCCATTAAGATATTCACTAGTGAACTGGCCAATTATAAAATGACTCTGGCATCACTCCCAGATTAACACTAGCATCTAGATCTGTCTTTTTTAATTGTTGCATATTGTAAATATCAGAGAGTAAAGAGCAAATACAATGCCAATCATTTTGCAAAGTGAAATTGCTTCTGCCTGTAAGACGTACCTTATACAAGAAAAAAGAAGGGGGTCTGGGTGAAAAAGGAGAAGGGATTAAGCAAAAAAAAATCATTATAAATGGTGATAGAAGGA
This sequence comes from Pteronotus mesoamericanus, assembly GCF_021234165.1. Lineage (NCBI taxonomy): Eukaryota > Metazoa > Chordata > Mammalia > Chiroptera > Mormoopidae > Pteronotus > Pteronotus mesoamericanus. Next base: position 3,767,557 of record NW_026555108.1, on the reverse strand, counting down.
GACTTGACTTGGGGTGGTGAACACACAATACGATATACAGATGATGTATTATAGAGTTGTGCACCTGAAATCTATATAATTTTATTAACCGATGTCACCCCAATAAATTCAATAACAAAATTTTAAAGTGAAATTGCAAATATGGGAAAAGATTCAGAAGTGTGTGAAATCAACAAAAGTGACTTTGGAAAACTGCCGGAACCTCAGAAGTCACAGACACAAGAGAGCCTGGCAAAATGAGATCAGTTAACGTTGAAGGCAAGCAGGTCTACAAGGATGGCAACAAGATATAAGCTTCAGAGAATAATGATTTGGCCCTCAAATTATTACAAAATATTCTTGGGAAAATCCTGAAATTGCTTTTTATAAAGTTATCTTCTTTATAATCATGAAATGAAAAACAAAGTAGCCCTGGCTGATGTGGCTCAGTGGACTGAGTGCTGGCCTGAGAACCAAAAGTTCACTTTCCAGTCAGGGCACATCCCTGGGTTGCAGTTGGGGGCATGTCCCCAACTTGTCCCCAGCTGGTGGTGTGTGAGAGACAACTGATCCATGTTTCTCTCATATATCAACGTTTCTCTTTTTTTCTCCATTTCTTTCTCCCTCCCTTTCCCTCTCTCTAAAAATAAATAAATAAAACCTTTTTTTTAAAGCAAAATGAAAAGGTTCTACCATGCTATCATTCAGTTTTGTCAGAAGAATCATACCATAAAACAACTATTGGTTGAGTGATTCCTGCTTGCTCTAAGGACTGGAGGAGAATTGCAATACCAGCCTAAATCTGTGAGATATAAGATAAACTACTTGCCATAATTTTTGTGTTTTTTTTTAAATAAATTCAAATAAACTTTTTTTTTTTACTATTTACTATGACAGTTAAAACATTCACTTTAAGGAGAATTTCCCCCCATAGTATCAATTATCTGCAGATAAAGAGGATCTCCGATAGAATGTTAAGATCATCCTGGAATCAAATCGATATGGCTCAGCCACTCAAGATTTTTGACTTTGGGCAAGTTTCTCAGGTTTTGTAAACCCCAGTTTTCTCTTCTATAAAATGAGGAAGATTCACAGGGTTACTATAAAGATTAAATGGCGCTATTCATATAAAACACTTACATAGCCCTTTACACATAGTGCTCATTCAATAAACATTAGTTGTTGTTGTTAAAGCAGCCGCGGGAAATGACGCCAAGAGTGTGGGCTCCAGAGTCAGTCAGACTCAGAGTTCTAATCCTGGTTTGTGACCTTATTTCCTTATTATGTGACCTGGACAAGCCACTTCCCCTCTCTGGGCCTCAGTGATCTCATCTAGAAATTGGACCACATAGGGTTGTTGTGGCAGTTAATATGACTGATACCCAGTAGTTACTGTCGCTTAATAAGCAATAGTTTTTATTTATCTGCGCTGAATGTTGTGTCCAGCATTGTGTGCAAATGTGTATTTATGTGCAGGGAAGAGGGGCATGCATAAGAAATGTAAGGGGAGGCATGGTTCCCATCCTCAAGTGGCTTAGCTTTCGTTAAGAAAACCACTCATGTGCTGCATGACAGCTACATGCTGTCTGGGCCTCAGTTTTCCTTTCTGTAGTATTAAGTCCTTAAACTAATTGATCTCCAAGATTCTCAAATTCTAAGAATATGTATAGTCAGATGAACTCCTAGAACAAGTGTAGAGCCAATGAAGGCAGTTTGGTTCCAAGGGTGAGACACTGGAGTTCATAGATGACATCCTCCAGGTGCTCAGAGGAGGGGAGTGTAGTCCAGTGGAATAAGTACTGGTCTTGGGGCTGGGCAGATCTGGATTTAAATCCAAGCTCTTCCATTCTCTGGTTTTATCACCTTGAGCCCCTAACTCCTACTCTGTGAGCTTCAGTCCCCCTTCTGTAAAAGTGCTAAAGATGCCTGCCTTCTAAGGCTATGGTGAGACATAATCAAGCCCACACATTTGAAAGTGTCTCCTACATAGTAAGTGCTATGCTTCTTGCTTAAGGAGGCTTCCCAGAGACTTGGGGTCCTGAGCCAGGAGTTTTTGGTGAGAAGAAAGCTGCTGGAGAATTGGGTACAGTTGGGCAGAATAGCAGAGAATGTCTTTTTGGCAGATACCTTTATCAAGAGGGCAAAGTGCCAGGCTCTGGCAGGGCAAGCCCACTGCCCTGAGGTCCACGAAGACGCCATCCCCTTGCCAGCCTCTGCCTGGGATTCTCATCAAGGTCTAGAGGGGGAAAAAATGAAACCAAAATGAAATATATATTTATAACAATAATAATAATTATTCTTTCACCAATTTTCTCTTCCTCGGATGGAGTCTGGCAAGGACTACAGAGCAGGAAAACTGCTAAAGTTGAGAGTAATGGTGCCCCCAGGACAAATAAAGAGGGAACTTCAAACCAGCAGATGCTGCCGAAAACCCCAACACAGGAAATATCTGCAGAATGAATTGAGAATTTATGGGGGTTTGGGTTTTCAGGATTTATAAGTAAGTTCCATGAGTAGAGAAGGGAGATGGAGGAAAGAGCAGGACAGGGCAAGAAGAATGGGCTGAGGGCAAAGGCCAGCTGCTCCCCCACCTCCCGCCAGGCACAGAGGCAGATCTGGCATCAATGGAGTGCTGCAGGGGCAATGGTGGCCTGGGAAGGCTGAGCTATGCTAGGGTGATCCCAGTGTGCCCCTTGGCACTTGTGTCACCCTCATGGTGAGCTCGCAGATGGGTGGAAGCAGGCATGTGGGGCTACAGACAAACATGCTTGGGCAGGAAAGACCAACTGATAATGATGGTGATAATCACTTGGCCCACCATCTGCAGGGCCTTCCTGAGGTCCAGGCGTTGAACCTTCCCCAGGCCTTTCTCAACCTTAGGCATGTCAGTCAGGTGAGACAAGTTATGTGCAGAGGGTGCAAGTAGGTAGAGCTCATGAAGGTGGGGTTGAGTGAGGATGGTATTCCTGCAGGCTTGCGGGATTCCTGAGCCCACACATTTGCAGCAGCCCAACCCCTCCGGGGGCCTCAATTTTCCCACTTGTAAAATGGTGGAGGGGGTTAGACTACTATAGACAGTGGGCCTTGTTATTGAAGTGTTGGTAAGGGAGAGGTGGGGGAGCAGAAAAAGTGGGATATTAGGTTGCCAGAGATGGGGCAGGGGAAGACTAGAGAAGGGCCCTTCCCCAAGCAAAGGGGAGCCCTGGAGGTGCTGACAATTTCCAAAGCCTCAGGGGTTCTGGATCACCTTTTGCCACCAGTCCAGATGGAGGACTGTGAGTTCAGACTGCATTTAGGCCACCCTGGCTGCAGACCCTTCAAATATCCCAAAGGACCCTGAAAACTTACCATTTCTGGTCTCTACCCAAAGGGGGATTTGGGAGGAAAGCCATTCGGCTGCATTTAGACGTTAGTGATGCTCGAAAAGTATGTGTTGAGCCAGCTCCTGTAAATGGAGACCCTTTGCTTCTTTACTGGACCCAAATCCCAGTCACAGACAAAATGAAGAGGTGCTCAGAGAAGGGAGAGGAGGAGGTAAGGTGAGGGCTGGTGAGAGGCAAGACTTCCCCAGGTCTCTCTGGAGGGATACCTTGACATGGGCCTTACCATGGTCATTTGGGGATGGCTGAACAGGAGGGAACTTTCTCAATCAGCTCACCTACCCTTAGGAGGCCAGAAATCCAGGTCGGCCTTGGGAGGGAGTGAGCACCCCATCTTTGAAGGTGTTTAAGCCACAACTTGACAATCACCTGCCCTTGAGAAGGCTGTTGAGAGCATGCCTTCATTAAATTGGTGGGGGTTGGAGGTGGTTGGCCTGGGCTGTTCTTGTATACGTAACAGGATTTCAATGCATGGTTGGCCATCAACCCAACATAACTGCTTGGCTCTGAACGGCCTCTTTTAGATTGTAAATTTCATTGCAAAAATAATAAGTACTGCTCTTTCTCTAAAACCAATAGAAAATAAAAGTTTTTTCTTGTTCTGTTTCTTCTCTTTGAAGTTAATTTGTGAAAAGAAAATTTATTTTAAAAATAATAAATAAATTGGGGGGTTGGTGAGAAATCTAGAGTACACCTAAGATGTCTCTCTCAGCACTGTAGTCCTATTTTTCACTGAGTTCAATTGTTGTGTGACTTTGGGTGACTCCTTTCCCATTTTCAGGGATCAGTGTTCCCATCTGTAAAATGGAGCTGGGTGGACTTTAGTCTCTAAAGGCCCTTCTGGTAGTCGCATTTCCCTACTGCATTACTGTCACCTTTGGAGTAGGTGTCCCCAACCTCCTGGCCAGGGCTGGTACCAGTCCAGGCCTGTTAGGAACCATTCCACATAGCAGGAGGTGAGCTTGAATGTAATGTGCTTGAATCATCACGAAACCATCCCCTGGCTCCCAGTCCATGGAAAAATTGTCTTCCACAAAACTGAAACTGGTCCTTGGTGCCAAAAATGTTGGGGGATGCTGCTTTGGAGTGCAGGAGCAGAAAGGTTCACAGAGCAGAGACCCCTGCCCTTCTCCATCACCTTGCCAAGCCATGACTCCAACCTGCTTTTCTGAGTTTCTCTGTGGACATCTCATTCTTTCCCCATAAAAGTGTAGAGCAGTAAATGTTCCCAGTTGGAGGCCAAGCAGCTGCCGATGTCAGCCTGAAAATGTGAGGAAATGAAGAGGAACTGGCAGAGCCCTATGAAGGAGGGAGTCAACCTAAAGGGGCCTTTCCCAGTCAGAGCTGCTGCCTCCCCAGCTCAGAGACTACTATCACTTTGCAGTTAAGTTTTGAAATTGAGAAGTGTGAGTCTTCCAACTTTGTTCTTCTTTTTCAAGATTGTTTAGCTATATGGGGTCCCTTGCAATTCCATGTAATTTTTTTGAGGATTGGCTTTTCTATTTTTGCAAATGAAATCATTAGAACTTGATAGAGAGTGCATTGAATCTGTAAATTGCTTTGGGTAGTATCAACATCTTAACAATGTTAAGTCTTATAATTCATGAGAACAGGATGGTTTCTCATTTATCTGTGTCTACCTTAATTTCTCTCAGCAATGATTTGTATGTAGTTCTCAGTGTAAAAGTCTTTCACTTCCCTGGTTAAATTTGTTTCTAGGTATTTTATTCTTTTGGGTGCAATAGTAAATGGAATTGTTTTCTTAATTTCCTTTTCATTGCTATATATGCCATGGCATATCCATAAGGGATATGATCTATAATTTATTTATGATATCTTCATCTGGTTTTGGTATCAGAGTAATGCTGTCCTCATAAAATGAGTTGGGAAATGTTTCTTTCTCTTCAATTTTTTGGGAAGAATTTTAGAAGTATTGGTGTTAAATATTCTTAAAATATTTGTTAGAATTTACCAGCGAAGCTATGTGATCCTATACTTTTTGTTGTTGTTGAGAGGGTTTTTTTTTTTTTAATTACTGATTCTATCCTTTTTTTATAGGTCTGTTGGGATTTTTTAACATCTTAAATCAGTTTTGGTAATTTCTGTGTTTCCAAAAATCTGTCCATTTCCTCTAGATTATCTAATTTGTTGACATACAATGGTTCATAGTATTCTCTTTAAATATACCATCCCACTGCCTCTGGTCTCCATGGTTTCTGATGAGAAATTGGCTGATAATCTTACTGAGGATCTCTTGTACATTATGATTCAATTCTCTTTTGCTGCTTTCAAGATGTTTGTCTTAGGCTTTCAACAGTTTGGAGTTCACTGAGCTTCTTGGGTGGGTAGACATAAATCATTCATCAAGTTTTGGATGGTTTCCAGCCATTATTACTTCAAATATTCTGTCTGTCCCTTGTTTCTCTCTTTGCCTTCTGGGACTCCCATAGTGTGCATGCTGCTCTGTTAAATGGTGTCCCGCAGGTCTTTTAAACCCTGTTCATTTTTTTCTTTTTGCTCCACAAACTGGATAATTTCAACTGTCCTGTCTTCAAATTCACTAATTCTTTCTTCTGCCTGCTTAAATCTGTTATTGACACACCCCACAGTGAATTTTTAATTTCAGTGATTATACTTTTCAGGTACTGAATTTCTTCTATTGGTTTCTTTTTTATAATTCCTGGCTTCCTTTTGTTATTTGCTCATGGTTTTCATTAGCTCTTTGAACATATTTAAGAAAGTTGATTTAAAGTCTTTATCTAGTAAGTCCAAAGTGAGCTTTCTTATTTTTTTGAATGAGCCGCGTCTTCCTTTTCTTTGTATGCATTAGCCATTTTATTGAAAACTGGAGATTTGAATATTCTAATGTTAAAAACCTGGGAATCAGATTCTCCCTCTTCCCCTAGGCTTGCTGCTCTTGCTTGTTGAAGGTTGCAGTCATTCATTTGTTTGGTAGTTTTTCAAACTATTTTTCAAAGATCAGATTTATTGTCTTGTATGGTCACTGAAGTCTCTGTTGCTTTACCTTGCTTTCAAGTAGTAGTTTTGACAGACAATTCCTTAAAAGCCAGGATCATTTTAAAGTGGCTTTTTTCCTGATTCAATGTTCATTTTGTTGCTATATACCTTTGATTCTTTTCCAGAGTTCTGACAAAGTTGATACTGACAGTTTCTGCATGCTTTTTCAATGTTTCTGTGCTGGGGTGGGCATTTGGAGCTGCCTATTCTGCTATTTTGCTGATGTCACTTTGTTCTGTACTTCTTGCCCCCATGGTACCAGACAGTGGGGGTGCTGTCTCCAGCCCGGATGTCCTTGGCCATAGGGAAAGCTGGTGACCTTTTGCTCTGTAAGGGCAAAATATCCATATGCTGGAGTTAGTCTCAAGCTGGGATGGATTCCCTGGCAGAGAGGGTTTAAAGGATTTGAGCCAGACCTATAGAGAATTGTTGGAATGCAGAGCTGCCTAGAGACAGGGATGGATGAGATCATGATAACACTTGTAATAATAGCTACCATTTAGGGAGTGCTGACCACATGCCAGACACTGGTTTAAGTACTTTGCATGCACTATCTCATTTCTTCCTTCTGACAGACTATTAGGATCACTATCGCTGAGGCCAGGGAGGGTTAGCCACTGCCCAAAGTTACGCAGTAGAGCTGGGATTGGACCCTAGGTCTGTCTGACTCCAAAGCTTCTTAATGGCAATGAAATGCCTCCTCCAGAACCTCATGGGATTTGGACTTCAAACTCTGAGACTCTGGTCACCTATCCAATGGCCCCTAAGTACAGGAAAGGGGGCATTGGTGGTTCACACTCACTTCAGTTATTGTAATTTTCAGTTCTGGAATTTCTACTTTTATGATTCCCATTTCTTTATAGATATTCTCATTCATACATCATTTCCTTGGTTTACTTTAATTCTTTGTCCATATTTTTCTTTAGCTCTTTTAGCATATCTAAGAATTGATTTAAACTCTCTGTGGCTCCCTCCTGCTCTGAGTGGCTTTCAAGAAGATAGCAGCTTAGTGCCATGCTCCTTTGCCACCACTTCCACTCATACCCTGCCTCTTCTTGTACCACTGTGGTTAACATCACAAAAATGAAGAGGATTGGGGTCATTCAACCTGGAGAGGGTGTGTAGCTGTTCTCTGCATCCATTGAAGATAAAACTAGAAAAATCAGGTAAAAAGTACCCTGTTTGAATAATCAGTAATTTCTAGTGCCAAGCACTGTGATCATTACAGCTGTTATCTCACTTACTCCTCACAACAGCTGACAAGACAGATTTCATTCTTACCATCTTAGGGAAGAGGAAACTAAAACTCAGGAGAGTTAAGTAAATTGCCCAAAGTCACACAGCCTAAAAGCAACAAGATTCCATTCATCCATTCAACTACCATTGGGTATCTACCATGTGTTAAACACTATTCTAGGAACTGGGCAAACAGTGATGGAGGCAACCAATAATCAAATAAATATAAAATGTAATGCCAAGCACTGATAAGTGCTTTACCTTTATGAATTATATAAATGTCTAACCACTATGCTATATGCCTGAAACTAATATAAAATAAAATTGAATGTCAACTGTAATTGAAAATTTTAAAAATTTAAAAAATAATTGAGAGTTGTAGGCTAGAGAGTGCTGTGGGGTAATGCTGAAACAAGGGTTGTTTTAGCTACAATGGTCAGAGCAGGCCTCTTGGAGGAAGTGACCTTTGAGAAGAGTTCAGAATGGAGAGAGGGAATCATGTACAGAATCTAGGGGAAGAACATCCTAAGCAGAGGGGATTGCAAATGCAAAGTCCCTGAGGAAGGAATGAGCTCAGTATGTTCAAGGAATAGCAAGTGGCAGTGTGGTTAGAGTGCAGTGGCTGACAGGGGCCAGGCAATTAGATGACGTAGTTCACAGTGGATACTTGGGGTTTGGTGTGATGAGACACCAAAGGAGGGTTCTGAGCAGAGGCATGAATGACATGATCTGAATGACATGACCTTTTAAAATATCTTGCCAGCCTCTCTGGAGAATGGAGTGCAAGGACGTGGAGGAATGGAGCCATGGAGACTAGTGAGGAGGTGTGCAGTCATCCAGAAAGACATGATGGGGGCTTTTGGCCCATAGTGGTAATTGTGGCTGTTGTGCAAAGAGTCATGTTGGGAATGGAGATTAAAGTTGGAAATGTCAGGATTGTTGATGGATTGGATAGGGGTAAGAGAAAAAAAAGGAGAATGCCCAGGCTTTGGCCTGAGCATCTGAGTGAATGATGGTACCAGGCACTGAGATGTGGAAGACTGAGGAGGGGTGCAATTTGGAGTTAGGGTGCATATTTGGGTCCCAGTATGAGTAACTTTGGTGGTCTTGGTTTTCCCTTAAACTTTTTCACAGTGTAAAGATTCATTCCCAGAACAAGGTACTGGGGAAAGATGCTGACAAATCTCTGGCCTGTGTTCTCGAAACATGGAAAGACAGAAATTGTCTTGGCTGCTTGGGGCCTGACCTGTTCTGAGGTGCAGCCAAGCCAGATGGCCCCTTGAAGTCCCTTGTGGCTTGAGGATTCTCTTCTGTGATCTGTGACCTGGAGGTGGGAGTGGGAATTTTCTCTTTTAACTAACATTTTTCCTTTTTCACAGCCTGATCTCTTTTAGATCCAGTCTAATTTCTTACAGGCCTTGGGCTAATTTGCACAGCTGGGTTTTACATCTGGAAGGTTGCCATCTGCACCAATTGCCTTGCTGGCTGCAGGCAGGATGAGACTGCAGCCCCCGGGACAGGCCATGGGCTCCTGGAACTGCTTTTGTGAGGGTGCGCTAGGCTCCAGGGCGGACCTGGCTCTCTGAGCCCGATGCCTGTTCCAGTCTGTTCTGTCCTCCCAGCTCCCGGTCAGGACGCCCTGGGCCTGAGCCCCAGATTGGCTTAATGGATACCAGCATCCTGGGAGGTCAGGAAACACATCTGCAGACACACACACACACACACACACACACACACACACACACACTCACGAAGAAAGGGAGAGAGGCAAACAAACAGATACAGACAGAAGAAAGGAAAAAGACAGATACAGAGAAGTCAAGAATGACAGTGAAAAGAAATAATGAGACAGACATATAAGAAAGACAACCAGAGAGAGAGACAAAGACAGAGACAGAGAGAAAACTTTGGGAGGAAGGTGGACAGAGATAACATGGGAAACAGAGAGCAGCAACAACAAGGGGAGTGAAATCAAGGTACAGAGGGAAACACGCTGAAGCAGACAGACTAAGACAGAAAAAAGCTCAAAGAGTCAGACAGTCATCAGGGAAGAAAGTGGGGAAACTTGTGGGAATAATGTGTTTGGAGGCATGCATCTAGCCTTAACACAATACAAAGGCTTAATAAACTATGGCTATTGGTGTTACCAGTTTTAGAAGAATGAGAGAAATTCACCATATTAATTGGTCAAAATAGTTAACTGTCACTAAGTTCATATGGTTCTATCTTAATGTTTTTATTTTATCCCATGCAACCATAATAGGTGGAGGGGTCATGGTAGGATCTTGAGTGAAGTCATGTCATGATCAGAGATGAGTTTGAAAAAGATAGCCCTTCCAATCTGTGTGTATTTGAATAGGTAAGGCTGGAGACCAGGAGGCCAGGGAGAAAGGGGCTAGGCAAAGGGCCCAGGCCAGAGACAGGGGGAAATCTGAAGTCTGGCAGGGACAGGAGGTTTGGAATGGGCGAGGGGGGATGATTCAAGACATTGACAGTGAAGCATCCATAGAGATTGATGACAGGTGGGATAGAGAAGGTGAAAGGGAAATGGCTCAGTCCTCTTTAGTTTTCAAGGCTAAGTTCAGGCCCCGTGATCCCACCAGGAAGCTTCCTGTGGCTTTTGCTCCCTGCCCAGGGCTTTTCCCAATCAGCCTCTGTGCTCTCACACTTGGAAGGGTTGGGGAAGAGTTTGCTTGCAACACTTAAGGGGTTCCCTCCATAGGGGACCCCTGCCTGGCAGATGTACAGCCCCACATGGGCTCTGGATCTTGAGCCCCTCTGCTGGAATCCCATCTCTGTCTTCCATGTGAACTTGGGCAAGCTACTTACTCTCTCTGAGGTTCACATTTCCTACCTGCTTCAGATGTTAGTGTGAACATTAAATGGGATAACACCCACAATGTGCTCAGTAAATGCTAACTGTTCTTACTATGATTGGTCATTAAGTCATTGTTGCTTGTTAATGTTCTATATCTACTTGAGCTGGAGTGCATTAACTGCATCCAATTACATTTGCTTATCCATCCTGCTCCCTCCAGGACTTAGTTCACAATGGGTCACAGCAAGTACTGGCCAATTGTCCAGAGACTTGCTCAATTCCTTTCCATTCAGCAAACACCACAGAAGCAACTCACAGCTTCTCTGTTGAACCCACAGCTGTTGAACTCACGGCTTCTCTGTGTGTAGTACATACACAAATGACAAATACCTGGTCCTGGCCTGTGAAACCCCCAATCTAATAATACTAATAAAATAACATCTATTGAGCACTGTGTCTGTTGAGGTTTGATCAGGAAAACAGAACCACTGTGAATGATATGGAATAAGGCAATATATGGGGATCAGAATTTCCATGACCTTGGGAGTGGATGAAGAAGCCTGTGGAAGGCTGTTGCCCCTGTGTCTGGTGGTAGAACGGACATCACTGTAGGTGAGCTGGGCCAACAATCAGAGAAAAAAAACTGAATATGAAGTGGGAGAGAGTGAGGAGGATCAATCAGAATGTACATTTGTCTTTCACCATCTGCAGCCTTGACTCTCTGGGTGACTTGCAGAAGCCAGTGTTCTTCAGCATGGAGTGGCAGACACTCCAGGCCCAGGACTCACTGAGGGTCAAAAAGATCTGGGGAGCTAGAAAGGCTGCAGGACCGACTGCTGTCCCACACCAGTGAGGCGAGCTAGCAGAGTGGTAAGGACAAAGGCCAACTTCAGTGGCGATTCTACATCAACCCACAGAGCATAATGGCTGCTGCTGCATTTCTGCCTTCCACATCTTGTGTGGAGTTGTCTTGTACTCATCCCTACCCAGGTGCCACGTGGAGAAGGGGACTCCAAGAAGGGGGCACTGCTGAGCTAAATGAAATTGGATTTTGGGTCTCCCTTACCTTTTCCTGACCCACAGAAACAAGAGAGCTTTACTCCTTGATGGCATCTGTGAAAGTGACCTTGTCAGTACTGGGTGGGGGGTGGAGATGGAGAGGGGTGGTGGTAGAGAGCAGAAGCTGAGGATGTAATCCTTGCAGAAGATGCCTTGGTGACTCTGGTGGCCATCCCAGCTAAGACTGAGCTGGTTTGGGGGTTCATAATTCATATAATCACCTCAATTCTCCATGTCACCTGTGTGCACAATTTCACCATTCCTGGTTCTCTGGGGACTTATTGGGCACCGCTCCCCTGATCCCCTCAATAAAGGATGAAATGGCTTCCAGTAATTTTTCAGTGAAAATCATGTTCAAATTCATTTTGTTTAGAGAGTTAGAGGAGAGTTGCATGGCACCCCTTAATACTCCCACTGGGGTACCACTGGGCCGTCACCAATCCAAGGTCAGAACAGTGGAAAGGAAGACAGAGCAGCGGCAAATAGGAAGGTGCGGGTGGCAGGCCCAGTTTTGAATTAGCTCTTGTTTGCTTTTATTTAGACCTCATTGAGACCAGACTATAACCATGCCCTCCCTGGGGCCCAGAAAAAGAAAGAGGAAAATAATATCCCTTGGGCCAGCTGGCCGAGGGCTTCGTTTAGAGAAAGAGAAGCATCTATGTCTACCTTGCCCCTCTGATTACACATGATTTGCGTCTCAAAACAAACCATCTGTAATTCAGAACAAATGCAGTCCCTGCTGGAGGCACTGGGCTCGGGGAAGCTCCAGAGCTGACACTGCAGCTTCTTGGGCTGGGGGCTCAGCCCTGAGGAAACCTTGGAGGGAGGGCAGGGGTGGACTGGAGCCCTGTGGCTGGGCCTGGGTCAGACTGCTGGCTTCTCAATGTTAGCTTCACCACTTGCTAGTTATATACCTTTGAGAAGGTTCCTAAACCTCTGGATCTGTTTCTCCATCTGTAAAGTTGGGGTAACAATAATAGTGTCTGCCTTACCGAGTGATTGTTCAGATACAGAGAAAGTCTTCTTGCACTTCTTGCTAGAACAATTGTTACTTCATTTCATGGATGATAGAGCTCTACCAGGTAGGTGTAATTTACATTGAAGTCACTGAGGCTCAGAGAGGTAAGTGACTAGTCAAGATCACAGTTAGTTAAGTGGCGGAAAGATACGATTCCCGAGTCTATTGATGCCTCCTGCAAAATCACAAAAAGTGAGAGATGCCTTAAGGGAACCCTCAATAACTATGGAGGGTCCAGAAGGCGAGGTCATTGCCAGCTGTGGTGTTTAGGGGAGACTTCATAGAGAAAACAGCTTTTGGAGCTGGGTCTTTGAAAATGACTTGAATTTGAAGATAAGATTATCAGAAGAGGGGCACCTAGGCTGTGGGGACAGGCTGTGGAGACAGGCTGTGGAGACAGCATGGTATACACATGGAGAACAAGCCCATGTTCCATTGAGCTGAAGCGTATAGGTGGCAGGCATGGAGTGTGCTGAAGACAGATTGTGGGGAGTCTTGAATCCATTTATTTAATCATTCATTCAGCCATTCCTTGTTAAGTACCTACTACGTGCCGAGCCCTTTCCTGGGTGCTTTGAATATAGCAGTGCACAGAACAGACCAAGTCCCTGCCCTTGGGGAGCTGGAGAGCTGCCGGAGACCATAAGAATTCCTCAAAAGAGCCCAGGGACTTTCCCTGGCCTATAGGCACTGAAGGCTGGCAGCACACTGAGGCCCAGATGGAGGACCCAGGCAGGCCCAGGAGGCCTGTGGGCACATGGTGGGCCAGAAGGAGAGGGTCTAGATGAAGGATCCTGAGAAAACAGACTGAGTGGGGGCTTTGAGGCTCTGGAAACTGAGCTGTTTGGAGTGAAACAAGCCATGGAGAAACAGGGAGGTTGTTGAGTGGAGGAATGGCAGCACCAGAACTGTGTGTCAGGGGGCCTACTCAGGAACCACATACAGGATGGACTTTAGGGGAAAGAGTAGACACCAGGAGGCATGGAGGGGAACATTGTTCCAAGGCTTGGGATTCCCAGTCTTAGAACACCAGTACCAAATTACAATGCAGGGCTCCTGTTCAAAAGAGTTGCCCTGACTGGTGTGGCTCAGTGGGTTGGCTGTCACCCTGCAGACTGAAAGGTTGATGGTTTGATTCCTGGTTAGGGCATATGCTTGGGTTGGGGGCCAGGTCCCAGTTAATGGCTCTTGCAAGAGGCAACCGATAAGGGTGCATGTGAGAGACAATCAATGTTTCTCACATCGATGTTTGTCTCCCTGTCTCCCTCTGTTCCCTTCTATTTAAAAATAAATAAATGAAATATTTAAAAATAGAGAGATAGGTAGGAATGTAGGCACCAGACCTCCACGGAGAGATCCTTTCTGCCCAGTCCTCTGGCCACGACTTTCCCAACATACCGCTTTGTGCCTGGCAGCATTATTAAGCAGTCAGTGAAGCAGTACCCTGCATGGACATGGTGTCTCAAGTCAGCATGTAAGGCACACCTGCAGATAGTCAAAATTATCCTTGACAATCAATCCCTTCAATTTGCCATGAAGTTGGAACCAACAACTGCCTCATGAGTTGAGCCCCCTATGAAGCCATGTGGTATGAACAAAACGTATCATTAAACACACCCACTATACTCCCTATGGTGAGATGCTGTTGTCAGGAGAGGATGCAGACCTGTGGGGCAGATCATGAAGGAACAGCAGAACTGCATAATAAATGGCCATATGTTGCTACTCCACCAAGCTCAGTGTCTGGGAGGTGCAGACTCAAGTCACAGTCCCTCGGGAAACTCGAGGAGTGACTGTTGGAATCTTGGTTGGCCTCAGTCTCACAGGCATAACCCATCTAGTTCATGGAGCCAGATATTCTCATGACAAGGTGACCAGAAGATGCCAAGGGACTGCCCCCATCTACTCTTTGGCTCTCCACAAAGTTGTCGTCCAGCCCTTGCTTACAAACCTCCAGTGATGGGGTGCTCACTACACACCCCCTTCCCAGTTTTGAGCATGGATGGCTGTTGAGAAAATTCTTTCTTGGACTGGACTGAAAACCTCTGTCTCCCTGCAGCTTTCCCCCATGAGTCCTTGCCTCCTGGGGCCACACAGACACTGTCTGGTGCCTCTGCTCCCTCTGCCCACGACAGCCCTTCGGAGCTCTGGGAACAGAGATCACCTTCCTGTGTCCTTTTCTGCTCCGGCCCCTTCGGCTCCTTATGGGCCTGTACTTCAGCCTCTTGCCAGTGCTCCACCACTGCGTCATGTGCTCTGCCTCTCCTGCTCAGCACAGCAGACCTCCTCAGAAGATCGACCCTAAGAATTGGCTCTTCCCACATTGGATCTTGCCAGCTTTCTGGCCTACCAACCTCTTCATATAAGCGGGGACCAGAACCATCTAAACCTGTCCTGCCACCTGGTGCTGCTCCTACCTTTCCAAGCAAGTGCTGCACTTGGAACCCATGGATTTGGGGGCTGGGAGCTCTTGCCCAGCACCTGCTTCTCGGACTGGCTCTCTGAAAGCTTTAAGCCCAAGTCAACCGAAGATGGCTGCTTTCCTGAAGCTGCCTTTCCAGCTTCTCCCTTCACTTGTGACTCATCCATCTTCGTACTTTTCACTCACCCCACTAAATACCCCATGTCTTATCCCTACACAGCTCCCTTCCTCCCCCATGGTGAGAGCGAGGCCCAAAGCCCTCCCTTCTGGGGGCTCCCCCTTCTCCCCATGAGGTCATAGCAAGCCTGATTGCATCCAGACAGTCTGCCACTGCCGCTTCCCGGCCCACGGCCCCTGGAGGAGCCCCGGCACCCTCTTGGCTTGGCTTCTGTGCTCGTCCAGGCCCCAATTTCCTGCCATGCCAATCAGGAGGAGGTGGCACCCCCAACCTAAAAAGTATGTCTCATTTTTCCACATCCTGACACCTCAGAGTTGTGATGGATTCTTTTCCATCAGCTGTGATCCCCTTAGCAGTAGATTTCCTTTTACTGAAACCCCCTGACAGGGCAGCAGGATGAGGGTGGAACAGGAGTGGAGCATTGGCACAGGGGGACCTGCACGGGTTGCAGTTTCCTCGGGGCTCTGCAGATCCAAGGGTAGGAGAAGTGAGGGATGGTCAGCACTAGGCCAGAGACCAGGACTGGCTTCTATATCCGGCCTATGAGGGTAGGGTGTCAGGGGTCAGGCCTGGTGAGCTCCTCTGGCCTCCCTGCCTCTCTGCCTTCCTGTGGCATCAGAAGCTGCCCCCACCCCAAAACCCAGGCAGCATGTGGCAGGCAGCTGGCCGGAGGTTTCTGTGCAAAGCTATGGTTGTAGCTCACCAGAGTCAGGCCTGAAAATGGATGAGTCTTGGTGTGCAGCTGGGGGAGGTGGCCCTAGTGGGTAGAGTTCTAGCCCCAGAGGCTGGACTGCCTTCCCTCTGTAGGCTGTCTCTGGACACAAGCTGAAGGGAATGCAGGAACTGCTGAGCTTGGGGTTCAATGACCATTCTTTGATTCCTACCCAGTACATCTCTGCTGCCTCTTACTACCAGCGTTAGACTCCTCTAAGACCTCCCTGGAAAGCCAGCAGAGAGTACAGAGCCTTGGGGGCTTACTTCTGTAGCCCAAGCACGGTTCCCAGAAAGCTGCCTGGCCTTCTGCTAATACCACTCAGTCCTGAAATAAGAATAAGAATGATAGTAATAATAAGAAGATATGCTGCCTAATGACAAGTACCAATGAGGTTGGTATTATTATTAGATCCATTTTACAGATAAGCAAACTGAGGCTCAGGGAGGACCGTTACTTGCCACCGGGCTAGGAAGTAGTAAACATAAGATTTAAACACACGACTGTGACTCCAGAAAGTGGGTCTGGTTCCAGCACTTCCAGCTTCTCTGCATTCACAGTTCTACTTTCCCCCTTCTCACTTTCCCATCTTCTTTCCTCTTTCCCCTCCCCATCCCTGCTGCTCACACCCATCCCAGTCTCTGCTTTGTGTCTTCCCTCCATCTCGCACCCCTGCCCCCACCCCAGGCTGCAAGCAGGCCAGCCATCGGCCAGCTCACCCCCTTGGCTGAAACGTGGAGCTCAGCTGCTCCAGACACACGTTTTTACCAGACCAGATAAGGTTTCACCATTGGGGCAGTGAGCAATTTATTTCTGAGTCTGAAGTGGGGAAGGGGGGAAGCAAAAAGAAGTGAGGAAGTGTGTGTCAGTTGTGTGTGTGTGTGTGTGTGTGTGTGTGTGTGTGTGTGTGTGTGTGTAGAGGAGTGGGGGTGGGGAAAACCAGACTTGGTACAGTGGAAAGCAATAGAATCTTGCTGGCTCCTCTTTGCTCCTAAACAGAGGAACACGATTAAAGGGAGTACGATGTGGCAGAATATAGGGCAGAAACACTCAGCTGCCCCTAACTTTTTAAATACTGCAGCCCAGCTACCAAGCCCATCCCTGCTGAAAAATGCTCTTTTGAAAGTCACCAGGGACCTTCTAATCACCAATCTGTTGGATACTTTTCCTGCCCCATATTTGACTTCACATTTCTCAGTGTTTATCACCCTGTCTGTTTGGCAATGCTCTTTTCTTGGCTTCTCTGCCCCTCTGCTCTCTATATGTCCTTCTTGCCTCTGATGGAATCCTGCTTATAGTCTCCTTGTCTTTCTCTACTCATTCTTGAGCGTCTACCCAGA
Source organism: Pteronotus mesoamericanus (assembly GCF_021234165.1). Taxonomy (NCBI): domain Eukaryota; kingdom Metazoa; phylum Chordata; class Mammalia; order Chiroptera; family Mormoopidae; genus Pteronotus; species Pteronotus mesoamericanus. The sequence continues at coordinate 3,750,397 of NW_026555108.1, read as the reverse complement.
CCCTAACCACAGCCCTTTCCTCTTCGCATGCTCTGCTCTTGTCATGGACCAGCTCATCTACTCCCATAGCTTCTGTGACTGTCTCTTTGCTGGTATTTCCCATCTCTAGCTCAATTCCAGAGCTGCCCTCTGAGCTCCAGGATCTGCCACTGCCTGACCACTATCTCAATTTGGATGGCCTGAGAACACTTCAGATTCTACATGGTCAATCCAGAATTCATCTCGTCTCCAAACTGGTCCTTCTCTTGTGACTTCTGTCTGGTTACAGTATCACTGGCCACCCAACTGTGCAAGCCAGAATCTGCTTTCAAACCTCCCTCTCCACCATGCCTACAACTAATTAACCACCAAGCTCCATTGCTTCTACACCCAAAATAAGTCAGAAAATGCCCATGCCTCTCCATAGCCACCGCTACTACTCTGGTTCAAGCCTTCACCATCTCTCACCTGGACTACATCAACCGCCTCCTCAATGGTCTCCCTGCTTCCACTCTTGCTTCCCTATCATCCAGTGTCTACCCAGCAGCCAGAGTAGTGTTGTAAATTACAGCTCCCTTCCTCTGATTGACAACCTTCACTCTCTCACTGTCAGCCTTAAGATAAAGTCCAAACTTCCCACCTGGTCTTGTTCCAGCCTATTTCCCCAGTCTCATCTACTGACATCTCTTCCAACACCCTTCACCCAAGTAGCCATCCCACACTCTCGACTCCAGCAACACTAAGTGTCTTTCTGCTCCTTCAGAAGCAGGCATCAAGCTCCTCTTCCACAATGAGAGTGAGTCCAGAACTGAGGTGAGTGCCAGAGGGGAGGAGTGACCTGCACACATGGACAAAGGCGGGGCTTCCTAAGCATTATTGACTCATTCTTGAGGCCTTCGTGTTCTGAGCAGACCAGGAGCTCCAACTGAAGCCTAAAGGAAGCTGGGGATGTCAATTCCTCCTTTTGGCAGAGAAATTGTAGGACATGGGTTCTCCTCCAGTTTCCCAGGGGCCAAGATGATCTTGCTCAAATCCAGCCCCTCATTATCAGGCGCCACATAGGTCAAAGCCTTAGAATGGAGAAACACAAAACACAGGCAGTTCTTGTATAGAGAATCAAGGAAGTCAGGCTCCAAAGTCAGGGGTAGTTGAGGCACAAGACTCAGAGAGTCAGAGACAGAGAAATGAGGAAAGATGGAAGAGAGAGAAACAGAGAGGGAGGGAGAGGGACAAATAAAGTGGGACTCAGTGAAAGTAGAACAGATGGAAGACTGAGCAAAAGGGACAGAGGGAGAAGAATGAGAGAGGCAAGGGGGGTGGGGAGAGATTAGGATCGAGGGAAGAAGACAGAAACAGAAAGGCAAAAACCAAGATGGAGAGAAGGAGGAGGAGGAGGTAAAAATACACAGAGAAAGAAAAGGGAGAATAAAAGAGAAAAATAAACAGAAAGATGCAAAAAGGACAGACTGAGGGAGAGAGAGATGAAGAATGGGAAATAAGAGACCGAGTGCAAAACCTGTGAACAATAATAGACAGGCTCTCATAGGAAAATGAATACCTAAGTCAACGGAAATAACAGAAAAGATTACCAGCTTGGACAGCTGCCCCCCCAACCCCAATGCCTAGGATCAAGCAGTTGGCTCTGCCCATCCATCCCTGGACAGCTGTACTAGAAAGTTCTTTCTTCTTGTCAAATCAGGAAGACAAGGGTGGACAGGATGGGAGCACAGGGGTTCAATTTTGTGATATCCAGAAGGAGGACAGTCCAGAGGCAAGTCCATTTGGGAGAATGAGTGTTGCTCCCAGGCCAAGAGGAAAGCCAGGGGTGGCAGAGATGCAGCTGAGGTACAAAGCAGAGATTTAGAGCAGAGTCGGGGTGGAGTTAAACAGGGAGGGGGCTCTGGGCTGAGAACAGCCTGGGCACATTCACAGCTCAGCCTCCACCAAGGTGTATAAGTGGGCCTGGGCTGCTGGTTAGGGTGGTTTTGAAGCTGTGCCTATACTGAACCCAAAGCTGCCTACTTGTTGCTTTTGTCTGTTGGTCAGTACTGAGCTGCAGGATATGGAGGATGTTAGATTTAATGCTGGATGACCTGAATTTGTTATTGTTGTTGTTGTTGTTTTAAGATTTTGTTTATTTTTCTAGAGAGGGAAAAGGAGAGGGAGGGAAACATCCGTCTGTGGCTGCTTCTCGCACGCCCCCAACTGGAGACCTGACCCGCAACCCAGGTATGTGCCCTGACGGAATGAATGGACAACCTTGCGGTTTGTAGGCCAGCACCCAGTTTACTGAGCCACACCAGCCAGCGCACACATCAGACTGGATGACCTGATTTTGAAGAACAGTCCCTTCACTTCTGAGATGCATGGACCTGGGCCTTAGTTTCCTCATTTGTAAAACAAGCACAATATTCCTCACCTCAAATTGTTGTTGGGATGATTTCATATGATAACAGAGTGAAAATACCAGTAGAGACCTGGTTTAGCTTTACTGCCGGGATCATGTAGCATGCATCCTCTTCCTCTGTCCTGTGATGACCCTTTAAAGGGCTGAACACAAAGCCTCCATGTCCTTCAGTCTTCTCTTTTCCAGTTCCTTCTGCCATTCCTCAGGAGACATGTCATCTCTTGAACTAGAAAAAGGTATTACAAAGAGGATGTTGGGAGGTCGGCAGTAGGAGAACTTGGGTAGGCAAAAGCACTAAACTTCAGGGTGCTTTTTAAAGACTCAAGCCCTGAAAGGGACCATTGGGTCCAAACCACTTTCCTTTTGCTAAATTAAAACCTCCCAGAAAGCCCCAAGGAACACCTCCTAGAGGAGGCCTTCCCCAAGCAGGCAGTTTATGAGGTAGAGTACGGTGGCACAATCATTGGTCCTCCACCCCGTCTTCCTCACAGAGCCACAGGGCAGGACACTCCCAAGCAAGCTCCCTTAGAACTGGAACAACACAACCTTGGGGTCAGCCTGCAGCACCAGCCCTGTGGGATATGAGGCAGGAAAGCTCTGCAGACAGATAGGGGATGGTGGGAGGTTGGTGGAGGGGCTCAGCTGTGTGCTAAGGACCAGAATCTGGGACCTGTCTATGGAGTGAACCAAGGCCAGAGAAAGCTTGACCCAGACATGGCAAAACCAAGGCTCCTCAGTGGGGATGTTGGTGGGGGACTTGGAATGAGCCACTCGCTGTGCAACATGAGTTTTGCAGTCCCATGAACACCTGCAATATGCCCTCTCAGTGCCCCCCTACCTGCCAAGGCCCACTCCACGTTTCGGCATGAGGAGCTCAAATTTTCCTAGGAGCTGGGGGCCTATGGGAAGTGGCAGAAAGGAGCTGAGTGGGGGAGCTGTTCTGAGGGGAGGAGGGAAGCAGTGGGGAGCAAGGCAGGCTGGTGAAGCCCTCCCCCCAGCAGGCACTTCAATAATCTGATTTCCATAAAGAGAACTTTCCCGGCCATAAAGATTTTATTGAAACTCCCAGCAGCCTGATAAAAGCATAATTCCACTGACCACAATCTACCTAGGAATAGCTCCAGGATATTAGGCTGAAACTCGGCAAAGCTATCCTTTCTGGAAGGCTGCTCCACTCCCCTTCCCCCCTTTCCCTCCCCTCCCATGGGTGGGAGGGAGGGGCCTCCATTTGGCTCAGCGGTGGACTATCCACACTCCATGGGGGAAATGTTTGTCCAGCCCTGAATATAAGCCCAGCTCTGCAGGCTTGGGACAGAGAGAAAGGAGGCTGGGGGGCCAGACAGTACAGGAGTGCGCAGACCGTCCTCCCAGAGCTCTGGGCCTGCCGTGGCCTGTTCCAGACCTGCTGCTCCTACAGGCTATGGAAAGGCCTGAAAGAGGTGCCTTTAGCTCTGAGCCCCTGACTGGGACCCAAGCTAGAGTTGGTTGGAGTCCTCAGAGAGCTAGCTAGAGGCAGAACATCAGGGAAAGAACTTCAGACTATTGGCTCCCAGACCTGGGTCTGAATCTTTGTTTCTCCACTTGCTTGGCTATATGATCTTAGGCAAGTCATTTCTCTTCTCTGAGCTTCAGGTTTCTTACCTGTAAAATGGAGAAAATAACATTTATTCAAAGTGTTAAGGATTATGAGAGAACATGAAACATCTTATATAAAATGCCTACTGTGAAGCCTGGCACAAAGGAGGTAGTCAATACACGCTATTCCTCACCACTTACTACCACCTCCCCCAGCTGACCCCTCCCTTTTCCACATGACCAGAGTTGCTCAGAGTCTCCCTCAACCATAGCCGCTCCCCAGTCCCCAAGAAAGTATCACAGGGCAAGCCACTCCCAATGAACAAACCCCCATAGAGCTGGAGCAACTGCCTTGGGGTTAGACACCACACCCAGCCCCAGAGATGTGGGGTGGGAAGAATCTCCAGGCACATGGGTGGGGGGTCAGGGGAAGGAAAGGGCTTCATTGTAGGAGATGATGGGACTGAATAAAACAGCCTATGGAAGGATCCCTCATAATGTAGGTTAAATTGCTGATTTCTGAGTAAACTGACTCCTTCTGTGACTTCGGCAAGTCCTTTTCCTTCTCTGAGTTTCAGACTTCCCACCTGTCAAAGGAGAGTGGGCAGTTGGATAAAGTGGTCAAAATAACTTCCTGGCTCTAATTTTTCATGACTGAAAGACTGTCCAAAATTCTGATTATTCTGGACTACTGATTTATTTATTCATGCAACAGATACTTATTGAGCACTTACTACGTACCAGGCATTGTGCTAAGTGTTGAGAATAAAGCATTTGGAAAAACAGACAAAAGCTGCTGCTTCATAGAGCTCAATGAAATTAATAAATAAAATGTGGTTTATGCCATAAGATGGTAGGTCCAAGGAGAAAAACAAAAGTAGGGAAGAGGGGTTGGGGAATGTTGGGGCAGGGCAGCAGTTAAAATTTTTTTAAAAAATAGTCAAGGAAGACCTCCCCAAGGAAGTAACATTGGATTACAGATCTGAAATGCATACAGGAGCACACCATGCAGATGTCTGGGAGATGAATATTCCAGGCAGAGTAAACAGCTTGGCAAGAACCCCACTGGCTCTTTGAGGAACAGCCTGCAGATCAGTGTACTGAGAGGAATGAGGGACAGAGTGGTAGATGAGGTTGAAGATTTGACATGGGTTAGCTTGTGAAGGGTTTTGTAGGCCATTATGAGGACTTCAGATTTTATTCTGAGTGAAATGGGAGCTTGTTGGAGGGCTTTTTAGCAGAGGAGAGATATGGTTCAAATTCTGTTTTAACGAGATCCCCCTGGCTTCAGTTTACATAATAGACTGGTGGTGGGAGGAGAGCCTGAGCAGACTGTGTAGAAGCAGAGAGATCATTCAACAGGCAACTGCAGTGATCCAGGCAAGAAGGGATGGTGGAGCAGAGAGACTGCAGTGAGACCTAGAGAGAGGGATCAGCAGGGAAGCCAGCGGAGTAGCTTCCAGGAAGGGGAAGTTGTCATGGGGCTGTGGGTCAAGGAAGAGGGCCAAGAAAGGGCCAGAGCTTTTCTGCCCTGCCCCACAGCATGCTCAGATGACCTCACTGATGGATGGGCCTGGAGACATCCAGGTTCTGAGGAAGACAGAGACACTTTACTCAGGTGATTCCCAGGCTGTTTCTATGACCTATTCTGTGCCTCTCTCTTCCTCGGTTAGGGCAGGAGTGGGAAGAATGACAGCTCTACCCATCAGGTAGCCCCTCTGGGGATAGAGATCAGAAGGATTTCCATGCTTCCCACAGTGGGGTGTGACCAACACCCCTTGGCTCATATTACCTGTAACTGAGTTCTGCCTCTGTGGGCTGCCCACAGAGTGTTCCATGTAAAAGTGGCTACTTGCAAATGTGTCTTAGTGGTTAGCAGGAGAAAGTGGGACAGGACACCTGAAATTATAGGGATAGGAAGCAGGCATATGGGACAGAGGCCAAGGCAACGGGGGAAGGAATTCAACAATGAGCCCAAAGAAAGTGTTAATTACAGTTAACCCAGGGGGGTTAGCATTCTATTGGGGGGTAACAGCAGGGGTAGGTGTACTCTGGGAAGGCTTCCCATATGTGGACTAGAAAGACAACTTGAAGAATGGATGTGGTCCATGTATGTAGCAGAGAGGCCAACTTGTTCCTTGTCCCAGCTCTGCCACTGATTTGCTGTGTAACAGTAGTGAGATTTCTAAGCCCCTCTGAGCACCAATTTTCTAGTTCGAGCAATTAAAGATTTGATTAAATGAGCTCTTGGGAAAGGCTCAGCAAGGAAGTTGTAGGTTGAGAATGTCTAAAACTAGACTGGAACCTTCTTGAGGGTTGGTGTCCTAGTACTCTGTACAGACCCTAGCAGGGAGCAGATTCTCCACCAATGTTTGCTGAATGTTTTTTCAGAGGTGTGGAATGAAGCTTAATATAGCAAGATCTCTCTAGAGCTGGCACCTTCTAGTCTCAGCTTCTTCCACTCTTCCTAGGGGGTATATTTATTGTTTTTTTTTTCTTGCTTGATTAGCACTTATTATTCAACTTCTGGTAACAAAATCTATATATTCCTTAGGGAACTCTCTGCCATGCTCAGTCTCTGTGGTTCAGTTAGGAGCTGGCTCTACTCTTGGCTCAAGGGAAGTACACGTGATTCTTGCCTGGCTCCATCTCCCCTGGTCACAGTGATTAATTTAGAGATGGGCACAATGAGACTTAGTTCTGGGAATTTTGACAGAATTGTTGGGAAGAGATCATTTCCCTTTACATTGAATTTGGAGCTTTGAGGATATTAGCTGGGACTTGCTGTCTGCCATATTGTAACCATAAGGGAAGAATCTACCAAAGAATGGCACCAATGCATAAAAGGGCAGAACTAAGAAAGGGAGCACAAGAATAGGTCCTAATGATTGCATGAGGCGCTAGATCCATCTGTGACTAAACCTAGACCTACCCATGACCTTATCAACCTTGTGAACCAATTAACATTTTGTTTGAAAATTTCTGAAGCCTGCTTGACTTGGGTTTTAGATGCTTGCAACAGCAAAAATCCTGATTAATATAGACTCTTCTCACCTTCTGTATGGACCAGTCACTCAAGGTCACGAACCAGTCTTTAATAAACTGAGAACTTTTATATCTCCATCTTTTGTACATGCTGTTGTTTCTGTATGGAATACCCTCCCTGCCCCATTTTGTTCATAGATGTCTGTCAAGCCTATAAACATCACTCAGAGCAGGATGTCTGGAATGGTAGGAAAAGGATCTCCAAAAATCTGCTTCTCCTTAAAAGAAATAAGAACTTCAGCACAAATGATCAGAATCAGCTTTTCCAGAACCCCGGAAAACTAAAAGTTTGCAATGATCCAAGGAGCATTGAAAAAACCTACTGATTCTTGGTAAGAACAATGAGCTTTGTGAGGTTTAGACTTTCTCTATTCCCAATTCTTTTCTTCAGCTTCATAGTAGCCTTGAAAACCAACAGTCCAGTAGTAATTAGAGGGTAGACAAGGTTTGGAGATCCTCAAAAAGCCCAATTCCTAGAGAACTGTCACTAGTTGACCTACTTAGTAGGTCCTTAGAAGAACACCATTTATAGAGCTTTTATTTGAGCATTCACTCAATGGGAAAAGTTCTATCTCCAGAGAATTTGTTGAAAACAATCAGTACAGTTGTTTAATATCACAGCAGCAGTACCTACCGGGGTAAATGAGAAGCGATCTGGTCAAGAATCTTGAAAGGAAGATCTGAGGAATGAGAAGTACATAGGGGTTTTGAAATACTCTGACATCATATTCCTTATGATCTAGGAGGTAATTTGCATATGCAAGGCTGTGTGCATTCACCAAATACAACTGAGAATGTCTTAGGCTTTCCCTTCTGGCTGACATTGGACTTGGTGGAAGTAGAAAGTGATGGCTAAGGTAGAGTGGTAAACTGCTAGAGAACTGAAGGGTTGCCCAAATACACACACGCGTGCACACACACACACACGTGCACACACACACAGCCTCTCAGCAGAGGGTGGATAATTATTGGTTTAATTCATTTAAAGAAATTTCTGTCCAATTGTTAGTTGATCACTAAGCTAAACAAGTATACACTTCAGTAGCCACATATGACAGTGAATGTACTTTGCACAATTAGTTAGGGAAAGTCACTAAACAGACAAATAACAACAACTGAAACAAGCAACAATAAAAACAAATGCTGAAGAGGGGAGAGAAACTGATTTCTAGAGTTGCCACATTATATTATTTGAAATGTTCAGTTTGGGACACGCAAAGAAACAAAGTATGGCCCATACACAGAAAACAGTATCAATATAAAGTGTACCAAAAGAAGCAAAGAAGTTGAACTTACTAGACAAAGACTTTAAATCAGCTATTACAAATATGTTCATCAAAAATCAATTAATTGCCCTGGCTGATATGGCTCAGTGAATTGAGCACTGGCCTGTGAACCAAAGGGTCGCCAGTTCGATTTTCAGTCTAGGGCACATGCCTGGGTTGCGGGTCAAGTCCCCAGTAGGGGGCGCACAAGAAGCAATCACACATTGATGTTTCTTTCCGTTTCTCCCTCCCTTCCTCTCTCTAAAAATAAATAAATAAAATATTTTAAAACAGTCAATTAATGTACTCCATCATATCAACAGGCTAAAGAAGACAAATTATATGATCATATCCACATGTGTAGAAAAAGCACTTGACCAGTTCATGATAAAAAAACTCCTTTGATTAAGAAAAATTTACAAAAAGTTTACAGCTAATGTCATAATTAATGGTGAGAACTAGATGTTTTCCTGCTAACATCAGGAGCAGGGAAGATGTCCATTCCCATCACTTGTATTCAAATTGCATGGGAATTTGACTAGCTAATGCAATAGGACAAAAAAAAAAGGAAATAAAAAGTATAAATATTGGGAAGGAAGAAATAAAAATGAAATAAAAATGTATTTGTTTACAAATGTTATTGTCTGTGTAGAAAATTCCAAAGGATCAGCAAAACCTTCTGGAACTAAGAAGCAATAATAACAAGGTTGCAGAATACAAGGTTAATATATGAATTTTTTCATTACTGTAGGAAACCATGTATAAAGAATTAAAAGGCATCTTGCCCTCGCCAGTGTGGCTCAGTTGATTGGAGCATCATCTTGTAACTGAAAGGTCGCTGGTTCAATTCCCAGTCAGTGCACATACCTAGGTTGCAGGTTCAATCTCTGGTAAGGGCATGTATGGGAGGCAACCGATTGGTGTTTATCTCTCCCTCTTTTCCTTCTTCTCTCTTAAATCAATAAACATATTAAAAAGGGCATCCAAATTGAAATGGAAGAAGTCAAATTATCTCTGATCACAAATAAGATGCTCTTGTATGTAGAAAACCCTAAAGATTCCATGAAAAGCTGTTAGAACTAATAAACAAATTTAGCAAAGTTGCATGATACAAAATCAACAAACAAAAATCATCTGTGTGTCTATACACTAATGATAAACAATCTGAAAATGAAATTAGGAGGACTATCCCATTTATACTAGCATCAAAAAGGATAAAATACTTAGAAAAAACCTAAATCAATCGTTTTTTCAAACCATTACCTTAAATCAAAACCATTACCTCAAATCAAAACCTTAAACTTTAATCAATCTTGAAACTTATAAGATTCTTAGGAGAAAACATAGGAGGAAAGCTTTATGATATTGTATTTGACAATGATTTCCTGCATATGACACCAAAAGCACAGTCAACAAAAGAGAAAAATAGACAAGCTGGACTTTATCAAAATTTAGAAAAAAACAACGTGCACCAAAGGACACTATCAGCAAAGTAAAAAGGCAACCCAGGGAATGAGAAAAATAGTTGCAAATCACATATCTAAAAAGAGACAGATATTCAGAGTATAAAAAGAATTCCTAAGATTAAAAAAATAAAAACCAACTCAGAAATGGGCAAAGAATTCAAATTGACATTTCTCCAAAGAACATATATAAATGGCTAATAAGTACATGAAAAGATACTCAACATCATTAATAATTATGGAACTGCAAATCCAAACCACAATGAGATACCACTTCACATTCATTAGGATGGCCATTATTAAAAAAAAGAAAGAAAGAAAAAAATATGTTGACCAAGATGAGGAGAAAATTAGAACTCTTGTGCACTGCTGGTGGGAATGTAAAATGCACAACCACTGTGGAAAATAGTATGACAAAAAATTGAAAATAGAATTACTATATGATCCAGCAATTCCATTTCTATGTATATACCCCAAAGAATTGAAAGCAGGGAGTCAAACAGATATTTATACAACAATGTTATAGCAGCATTATTCCCAATAGTCAAAAGGTAGAAATAACTCAAATGTCCAAAGATGAATGAATACATAAACAGAATGTACATACAATGAAATTTTATTCAGCCTTAAAAAGGAAGGAAATTCTGGCACATGCTATAACATGAATTAACCTTAAGGACATTAGTAAATGAAATATACCAGACACAAAAGGACAAATGGACTTGTATGAGATACCTAGAGTAGTCAAACCCATAGATACAGAAAGTACAATGGTGGTTGCCAGGGACTGAAGAGAGAGCAAGAGAGAATAAGGGAGAGTTATTGTTTAATGGGCAGAATTTTAGTTCAGAAGATGAAAAAGTTCTGAAGATAGACACTAATCATTGCATAACAATGTGAGTGTACTTAATGCCAATACTATTTACATTTAAAATGGTTAAAATAGTAAATTTTATGTTATATGTATTTTACCACAATAAAAACAAAAATTTTAACATATGGATTAAATATATTAATTTGAAACTTTTCCAGTTTTACTGAGACATAATTGACATACATCATGGTATAAATTTAATGTGTACGGTATAATGGTTTGATGTACATATATTGTAAAATGATTAGTTAATATCCATCATCTCATATAGATACAATAAAAAGATCTTTCTTAACAATGTTCATATATATCATACAACAGTGTTAAATATAGTCACTATGTTGTACATTATATCCTGAGTACTTTTTTATTTTATAATTGGAAGTTTGTGCCTTTGACCACCTTCCTAAAGGTGTCCCTACCCCTAGATTCTATCCCTATCCCCTATCTCTGGTAACTCCAAATCTGATATCTTTTTCTATGAGTTTGGTGTTTTGGGGGTTTGGGTTTTGTTTTAGATTACACACATAAATGAGATCAAAAACAAATTTACAGTTGCTACCACAAAAATGGTTAAAATGGTAAATTTTATGTTATATATATATATATTTTTTTAACATACACATACCCCAAATAGAAATTCTAGAGTTGAAAAGTATAACTCAAATGAAAAGTTCACTAAAGAGACTCAACGGCAGATTTGAGCTTGCAGAAGAAAATATCAACAAATCTGAAACTGAACTGAGATTTTCCAGTCAAAAGAAAGAAAAAATGATGAAGAGAAATGAACAGAGCCTTGGAGACGTATGGGGCACCATCAAGTGTACTAACATATGCATAATGGTAGTTCCAGAAGGAGAAGAGAGAGAATGAGGCAGAAAGAACACTTGGACAAAAAAGATGACCAAAAAGTCCCAAATTCATATTTTTTACAAAACAGCAATACCTATCCACATTTTCAAGAAGTTCAACAAATTCCAAATAGGATAAATGCAATGCAATGCACACATAGACATGTCATAGTCAATTGATAAAAGTGAAAGACAGATAAACTTGAAAACAGTAAGAGAAAAATCACATACAAGTGACCAGCAATAATTTTAATGAGATATTGAGAAGTTAGCTTCTTATCAGAAACCATGAAGGCCAAACGATAGTGAGATGACATAATCAGTGCTGAAAGAAAATGATTGTCAAGCAAGTATTCTCTGCTCAGCAAAACTATCCTTCAAAAATGGGGGAGAAATGGAGGCATTTCAAGATTCTTTAAAAACCCCTGAAACTTCATTGCTAACAGGCCTGTACTACAAAAAATACTAATGGGAATTCTTGAGGCTGAACTGAAAGGACTCTAGATGGTACCTTGAGTCTAAGGAAAAAATTAAGAGTACTGGTAAAGATAACTACATAGATATATTAATGACAGTGCAACTGTATTTTTTGTTTGTAATGCTTTTTTTCTATCTGACCTAAAAGATGATGGCATAAAGCAATAATAAAACTGTTAATGTGCTTATAATATATAAAGATGAAATTTGTGTGGCAATGGCAACACAAAAGTGGGGGAGGAAATAAAACTGTTGGAAGCAAACTTTTTGTATACTATTGAGACTATATTAGCATTAACCCAGACTAGATTGCTTTAAATTAATTGTAACCTCTAGGACAACCACTAAAGAAAGCCCTCAAAAACACATAGTAAAATAAAAGAGAATTACAATAGTACCTTAAAATATCTAATTAACACAAAAGAAGGCAATAATGGAGGAACAGAGGGAAAAAGACACAAGACATATAGAAAACTAATAGCAAAACAGCAGGTATATATTCAACCTTACAAGCAATTGCATTAAATGTAAATGAATTAAACAGCTCAATCAAAAGGCAGAGATTGCCCAAAGGATCTGAATACTTTTCCAAAGTGGACATACAGATGGCCAATGGACATATGGAAAAATACTCAATGTCACTAATCATCAGAGAAATGCAAATTAAAACCGCAATGAGATATAACATCTTCCTTGTCAGAATGGTTATCATCAATAAATCAACAAAAAAGTGCTGTTGGGGATGTGGAGAAAAGGGAACCCTAGTACACTGTTGGTGGGAATGCAGACTGGTGCAGCCACTGTGGAAAACACTATGGAGTTTCCTCAAAAACTAAAAATGGAAGTGCTTTATGACCTAGCGATTCCAATTTGGGGAATATATGAAGCAACCTGAAACTCAGATCCAAAAGAATATATGCACCCTCATGTTCATAATAGTGTTATTTACAATAGCCAAGATTTGGAAGCTGCCCAAGTGCCCACTAGTAGATGAGTGGATAAAAAGTTGTGGTATATTTACACAATGGAATACTACTTGGCTGTAAAAAAAAGAGAAAAATCTTACCTTTTGCTATAACATGGATGGACCTGGAGATTATTATGCTAAGTAATATAAGCTAGTAAGAGAAAAATAAATACCATATGATTTCACTTATATGTGGAATCTCATGGACAAAATAAACAAACAAGCAAAATAGAAACAGACTCACAAATACAGATAACAGAGTGTCAGCTGTCAGAGAGGGTGGGGGTAGGGCCTGGGTTTAAAGGTAAAGGGATTAAGCCAAAAAAAAAAAAAAAAACAACTCACAGACAGACTACAGTATGGTGATTACCAGAGGGAAAGGGGGTGGGGGGAGGTAGGAGAGGGCAAACTGGGGATAAATGGTGATGGAAGGAGACTTGACTTTGGGTGGTGAACACACTATACAATATATAGATGGTGTATTGTGGAACTATACACTTGAAACCTATATAATTTTATTAACCAATGTCATTCTAATAAATTGAATTTTAAAAATATGAGAAAAAAGAAGAAGTTTACAGAATGTATTTTTAAAAAAATCATGATCAAGTATATTATACATTATCTACGAGAGTCATATATTAGATTTGAAGGCACATGTGGGTTGGGAATAACTGGATGGGAAAAGCTGTATCACATAAAGAGTAACCAAAGGAGAGCTGGAGTAACTATGCTAATATCAACAAAATAGACTTTAAGACAAAAATTGTTACTAGAAAAAGTAATAATGTTTTATAATGAAAAAATAGTCAACTCATCAGGAAGACAAAAATATAAATGTATGTATACCTAACTAAAAAGCTCCAAATTACATGAAGCACACACTGGCAAAATTGAGGAAAGAAATAAATAATTCAACAATAATTCTTGACGACTTCAATACTCCACATTCAATAATGGATAGAACAACTAGGCAGAAGAGCAACAAAGATATAAAAGACTTGCCCTGGCTGGTGTGGCTCAATGGACTGAGTGGTGGCCTGCAAACCTCCAAAGGTTCACAGGTTTGATTTCCAGTCAGGGCACATGCCTAGGTTGTGGGCCAAGTCCCCAGTAGGGGATGCACCAGAGGTAACCACAGATTGATGTTTCCTTCTCTTTCTCTCTCCCTTCCCCTCTGTCTAGAAATAAATAAATAAAATATTTTTTTAAAGAGATAGAAGACTTGAACAACACTATGAACTGACCTAACAAATGTCTATAGATACTTCACCCAGTAACAGCTGTATACACACTCTTTTCAAGTGTATATGGAACATTCTTCAGGGTAGACCATATGTTAGATCATAAAACAAACCTCAGTAAATTTAAAAGGACTGAAATAATACAAAGTATGTTCTCCAATCAAAATGGAAATAAATTAAAAGTCAATAAAACAAGGAAATTTGGGGAATTCACAAATATGTGAAAATTAAACAACACACTTCTAAATAATCAGTGGGCCAAATAAGAAATAACAAGTGAAATAAGAAAATACTTTGAGATGAATGAAACAGAAACACAACATACCAAAACTTATGGGATCCAACTAAAGCAATACTTGGAGGAATATTTATAGCTGTAAATGCCCCTATTAAAAAGAGAAGAAAGATTTCAAACAAAACCCTAACCTTCCGCCTTAAAAAACTAAATTAACCAATAAAGAATATAAAAACAGTGGAGAGAATCAACAATATCAAGAGTTGGTTCTTTTAAATTACCAACAGAATTGAGAAACGATTAACTAGGCTGACAGGCTGATGAAATGATGGGGGCGGGGAGGGGAGAGAGAGAACCCAGATTGCTAAAATAAGAACTAAAAGCAGGACGTGGCTACCATCCTTATAGAAATAAAGGGGATTATAAAGGAATACTATGAACAACTAGATTAAATTGATAAATTTCTAGGAAGAGAGAAACCACTGAAACCTATGCAAGAAAAAGAAAAAAAATTGAGTAGATTATAAGAAGATAGACTACAAGTAAAACAGACTATAAGTAAATTTTAAGAGATTAAACTAGCAATAAAAACAAATCCCACAAAGAAAAGCCCTGATTCAGATGACTTGTGAATTCTACCAAACATTTAATAACAATAATATCAATTCTTTGCATTCTGTTCCCCCAAAATTGGAATAGTAGGGAATACTTTCCAACTCATTCTATGAGGCCAGTGTTACCTTGCTATGAAAACCAAAAATATCATAAGAAACAAAATCCAGCAACTTATAAAAAGGTTTATGCACCATGGCCAAGTGGGACTTATCCCAGGAATTCAAAGTTGCCTCAACATCCAAATATCAATGAATATATATTATTTTAATAGAATAAAGGATAAAGAAAATGCAATAATTTCAATGGACACAGAAATAGCTGGTGACAAAATTCAACAAGCTTTCATGATAAAACAATAAACTAGGAACAGAAGGAAACTTTCTCAATTTGATCAAGGGCATCTACCAAACACCCACAGCCAACATCATACTTCATAATACATGACTGGATGCTTTCCGCCTGTGATCAGGAATGAGACAAGAAGGTCTGCTCTCACCACTTCTATTCAATATTGTACTGAAGGTTATAGCTAGGGCAATTAGGCAAGACATATACTCATATACATATATTACATATACTGTATACATATGCATTCATATTGTAAAAGAAGAGGTAAATTTCTATTTACAGATGACATAACCTTATATATAGAACATTATGCTAAGCGAAATAAGCCAGTAAGAGAAAGACAAATACCATATACTTTCACTCATATGTGGGATCTAATGAACACACTGAACTAACAAGGAAAATGCAGACAGACTCAGATGGAGAGGAGGATGACAACTAGTGCAAGGGAGAGGGGTGGAAGGATTGAGGAAAAAGGAAAAAGGACTCATGGACATGAACAACATTGTGGTGTTTGCTGGGGGGAGGGGGTACAAGGGGACTAAGTGGTAATGGAAAAAATACAATAAAGATTAAATAAAAAAGAAAATTCTAAGTAATGCACACACTACTAGAACTAATAACTAAGTTCTGCAAGGTTGCAGGATACAAAATCAATATATAAAAATTAATTGCATTTCTATACACTAGCAGTGCACAATCTGAAAAATAAATTAAGAAAACAATTCTTTATACAATACTACCAAAAAGGATAAAATACTTAGGAATATATTTAATGAATGACATATAAGACATATATTGAAAACTGTAAAATATTGCTTAAATAAATTAAAGACCTAAATAAATGGGAAGGCATCCCATGTTTATGTATCTGAAGGCTTAATATTGTTAAGATGGCAATAAGCCACAAATCAATCTACAAATCCAATGCAATTCTTATAAAATATTCAGCTAGGTTTTGTGGGTTTTTTTTTTTTTTTCAGAAATGGATAAAATGATCCTAAATTCGTGTGGAATTACAAGGAATTCAGAATAGTCAAAACAACCTTGAAAGGGGAAGAACTAAATCGGAATTCATTCTTCCCAATTTTAAAACTCACACCAATCCTACAGTAATCAAGAAAGTATGGTACTGGCATAAGGATAGATGTGGAGACCAATGGAACAAAATTGAGAGTCCAGAACTAAATCCTTGCATATATAGTCAATTGATTTTCAACAAGAAGGCCAAGGCAATTTAGTGGTGGTGGGGAAACAGTCTTTTCAACAGGTAGTGGTGGGAAGACTGGATATCGACAGGTAAAAGAATAAAGTTGGACCCTTACCTCATACCATTTTTAAAAATTAAACTATATTAAATGCAAGAGCTAAAACTATAAAACCCGAAGAAGAAAACGGTGACTTTGGATTAGGCTCTTATGGTTTCTTAGACACAACACCAAAAACACCGGTGACCAAAAAAAGAAAAAAAAAAAGGATAGATAAATTGGACCTCATCAAAATTAAAAACTTTTGTGCTTCAAAGGACACCATCAATAAAATGAAGACAAATACACATCACAAGATGGGAGAAAATATTTACCAGTCATATATCTGATAAAGGACTTGTACTCGGAATAAAGAACTCTTATAACTCAACAATAAAAAGACAAACAATCCAATTTAAAAATTGGCAAATGATCTGAATAGATATTTCTGCAAGGCAGATATACAATTGGCCAATAACACATGAAAAGATGCTCAACATTATTACCCATCAGGAAAATGTACATCAAAACCACAATGAGATACCAGTTCACACACACTAGGATTGTTATAATCAAAAAGACAATTAACAACAAGTGTTGGCAAGGATGCGGAGAAATTGGAACCATCACCCACTGCTGGTGGAAAAGTAAAATGGTGCAGCTGCTTTAGAAAATAACCTGGCAGTTCCTCAAAAAGTTAAACATGGAGTTACTCTATAATTTAACAATTCCACTCTTATGTATATACCCAAGGAAAATGAAAACATATGTCCACATAAAAACTTGTACATGAATATTCGTAGCAGCAGTATTCATAATAGTCAAAAAGTGGAAACAATCCAAGTGCCTCTCAAGTAATGAATGGATAAACAATGTGTGGTTTATCCATATGGTGGAACATTACTCAGCCATGAAAAGGAATGAAGTACTGTTACATGCTACGACATGAATGAAGCTTGAAGACATCATGCTAAATGGAAGAAAACAGATGCAAAATGTCACATAGAGTATGATAGCATTTATATGAAATTTCTAGAAAAGGCAAATCCATAGAGATGGAAAGTAAATTAGTGGTTGCCAGAGGCATAGGGTGTGGGAGGTGAGGATGGGGAGTGACTGCTAATGGGTATGGGGTTTCATTTTAGGATGATGAAAATGTTCTAAAATTAGATAATGGTGGTGGCTGCACAACTCTGTGAATGTATTAAAATCCAGTGACTGGACACTTTAAAAGAGTGACTTCTGTGGTTTGTGAATTATATCTCAACAAGGGTCGTGATTTTATTTTAAAGAAAGGAGTCACTCCCTGGCTTGTGTATCTCCATGGATTGAGCACCAGACTGCAAACCAAAGGGTCACCAGTTCAATTCCCAGTCAGGGCACATGCCTGGGTTGCAGGCCAGGTCCCCAGTTGGGGGCATGTTAGAGGCAACCATACACTGATGTTTCCCTCTTTCTCCCTCTCTTCCCCTCTCTTCCTCTCTCTAAAAATAAAATAAATAAAATCTTTTTTTTTTTAAAAGGAGCCACTCAGGTTCATTCCTCTGTGACATGGTCCTGTGTCTCACAGCAAGGACGAGGGGACAGAAGGGAGAATTGGGGAGGCCTGAGCTGTCATTTATGGAGTGCCTCCCCTTGGCAGGCACTGTTCTGGGCACCTTACATACTTCATTCATTTGAATTTAGGACTAACTTTTGAGGAAGGAATTACCATCTCTATTTGACAGCTCGCCAAACTGGGGCACTTGCAGGAAGTGGTGGAGGAAGGATTTAAACCCAGGTGTGTGCTCCATCTTCTCTTTCCGGGGGCCTGGCCATGGGGCTCTCCGTAGGTGATCCTGATCCTTTGATCCCCTTCTGCATGGCAACAGAGTGGAGGAGATGGTGAACACTGGTGGGGTCTCTGTCTCTGGTGCCCTCTCCAACTGGGCTCTCCCTCTTGGGGCTATGGGCGGGGGTGGGGAAGTGCAGATGAGCTCAGCCCTGGCTGGTGAAAACCTGTTCTGAGCTCAAGGTTCGCAGACTAGCTGTATTTTTATCACAGGTCACAGGGAATTTCCCGACCAGAGGATCAATACCAGTTCATTATTCATGGCGTGGGGAGGGCGGGATAGTCTGGGGATGGAAGCCAGTGGCAGCTGTGCTTAAAGACTTCTGCTGGCATTTCCTCCACAGGACAGGGCTCCTACCCTCCCTTGCCCTAGCTCTGTCCCAGCACTAATGGGTGCTTGACAAAGCTTCACCTCATTTATTCCCATGATCTCAAGAGGAAGTAAGACTGATCTAATGCCTGGTTTACCGAGGTGCGGAAGGGTTGAGGCTTGCCCAAGGTCACACAGCTAACCAATGGCTGGGATGGGTTTCAAATGCAGGTGGGAGAGTACCGTCAGTGGAGACTCCTCTAAGGAAGTGATATCGCCTTTCCAGACTCAGCTTCTCTCCCCTCCCTCCCCCATGTCTCTGCTCCAGCCTCTGCACCCCAGCCTTCCCAGAAGCCTGAGTGAGCTCTCCAAGGGACACTCTTCAGAGTGATGTCATCTGACTCAGTAAGGAGGGCAGCCATTCTCATTTGACAGACGAGGAAACTGAGGCCTGGGAATGCAGAAACCACAAAGCAGCATCTGGCCCTGACCAGAACCCAGCCCCTCTCCTTTCCAGGGGAGCCTTTTCCCCTGACAGCACACACACCAGTTTTCCAGATCAGCCCAGCAAGTTTGGGATGAAAGCTTTGACTCACGTCCTCTCCACAAGGGCCCCGGGCCCCAGCGCCTTCCTAAAGTAAGAAGATGCTCTGAGGTCCCACTGCCCTTCTCCACTATGGCCACCCCTAGCTTGGACCCAGCCAGGGCCTTACAGAGGTGCAGAGAAGACCCAGGGGAACAGCCATTCCCAGGTGGGTGGCAGGAGTGGCTCCAGATGTTGGCCCTCGGCCCCCAGTGTACTGTATCCCTGCTGGTGGGGGCATCTCCAGCAGCCACACGCACCTCGCTCCTCCTCTGCCAGCCTCCCCCAGGACCCAGGCTGCTGCCTGGAGCCAGGCAGTCCATGGAAGCCCCATCCTGTGTCCCCACGGACATCTCAAATGACCATTAAGCTGCGAGCAGATGCAGGCAGTGGTAGGCAAGGGCCCAGGGCAGGAAGCATTTTGTTCTCTGCTAATTGGCCTCCTATGGTCACCAGAGAGTGTCTGGGGCCTATAAGGGAAACAGCCGCATCAGTTCCCCATGGCTGCCCCTCCGTGGCCCTTACCCTAAGTGCTTGGGGCCTGGCGGGCAAGCCGCCATCCACACAGCCCGTGCTCCAGGGCAGGGAAGGCAAGAAGGGGGACTGGCACATGGTCTCAGCCCCATGCAGTCCAGCGCAGAGGGCCTCCCTGGGAACTGCGGGACAGCCAGGGAGTCTGAGGGGCAACATGCATCCTCTCTGCTCAGACAGAGCTTCCCAGCCTTGCTTCCTCGAGACACATCCTGGGCTCTGTCTGCTCCTGCCCTCGCATGACCGCTGAGCCCCCTTCACCAACTGAGACTGGTGGCCCTTAGAAGGCATCTATTTCCCCACTCTTCCCATTGTTCTGAGGAGGAAGCTGAGGCTCAGAGAGGAGAGGGCTGTATTATGCAAAGCAGTGGCAGCACTGAGGTGAAGCTCTGCCCCTCCCCCACCTCTCACCCTGCCTGTGCCCGCGCTACCTCAGTTTACAGATACCAACTGGTCAGAAGGCCAGGCCTGTAGCATTCAGCTCTGTCTCCCCAGCCCTGGTGTCTGGTGTTTACTAAGGGCTTAATAAATGTCTTCTGACCGATGACTTCCTGATCTAAGCAGCTCCTTAGAGACCAGTGGAGTTTCAGAGAACCCTGATGACTGGCTTGAGGTAAGCTGACCCCCTGGCTTTGTGCCTCCCTCAGCTCCTGCCCCCCAGTGTGCCCTGTCTTTTCTTGCCCTGGGGATATTTCACATCAAACAGGCTGTGGTTCCCTGCTTCGCCCAATTCCAGTCTCAGACCGTGCCATATCCTGTGAGTCGATCCAAGCACAAATCAGACACCAGAAAACTCTTAGGCAGGTCTTGGTCACAGAGAGGAGCTGGCCTTTGAAATCCCTTTGACACTTGATCCCCAGACCATGATCTCACATCTTTCTGGGTAATGACATTATTGTGAGCACTCTCAACCCCTGTCTCCCCAGTGCCACCCAAAGGAATCCCTTCCCAAACAGCCTCTCTCCAGGTCCTACTTCCAGGTTCGAGCCCTTCAGGAAATGGGTCCGGGGCCTGCTGAGAATGACCAGGTCTGTCGACCTTGCATCACGGCTTCTGCCTGGCCCAGAGTCTAATCAGCACTCCTGTTGCTGCTCACTGCCTGCATCATGCCTAAGCTTGCTCTGCCCTTCAGTAACTGCCTTGGTGAGTTTGGCTCTCTTTGCCAGGGCCTCCTTGGCATCCTAATCACTTTTCCCAGCCATACTCTTCCTTTTGTACCCACTCTACCCCCAGGCTAAAGACAAAGTGGCCTCATATGTGAGCTCCATGGATGTGGAAAGAAAAGTCCTGACTATGTGACGAGCATTGTGATAGGCACTTGGATGGCCAGCCACCACCTCATTTGATCCTCACATCAACCTGCTGAGGTGGATATTCACAGTTTAAGAAACGGAGGCTCAGAGAAATACTCCTAAGTTAAGTGGTGGAACAAGAAATGAAACCAGAGCTGTCTGAGTCCACAGACGGAATTGGGGCAGTAGGAATAAGATGAATTGGGGCCAGAGGAAAGCCTGGAGATGCAGCAGCAACAGTGTAGGCTACAGATATCCTGGCTGAGCCTCCGAGAAGGCTAGGGAATAATAGCTGGCATTTTTTGAGCACTTATTGTGTGTTAGGCACTGGGCTAAGAGCTTTACATGCATTGTCTCCTTGAATCAATACAACACGAGGACTCTGGGATATGGATAATACTATTCCCATTTTATAAGGAACAGAGAGCTGAAGCACTCGCCTAAGGCCACCGAGCAAATAAGTGGAGACCTGAATGCCACACATTGCACTTGCTCTTCTTACTTATTGTAGACAGGAATGAGTGACTGATTGTCCCTGAGGAGCTCAGAGCCTAGATGACAGAAAACTGGGTTGAGGGAGTAGCCTGCACACTGTGAAGGGCCATGCACACATGTTCCAGCTGGGGACAGAGGCCAAGGAACCAGGAAGCTGACTTTTATTGGAAAAGGCGAAAGAGAATAGGAGCTCTGGGTGAGATGCTCCCAGGTGAAGCCACAGAAGAAGAGTTAGCTAGGGAGCCCTGCAAAACGGGACCAGCTGGTCAGTGCAAGCCCTCAGAGCAGACCAAAGCAGGGGACCCTAATCGAGTGACTTCGAGAAACCAGGACTTGAGAGTCTGAGCCAGCAGCCAGCAGCAGTCAAGGCACATTGAAGGAAGTGAGGGGACGGGGCTCTTGGCAGCGAAGGGAGTTAAGGATCCATCCACGGGCCCAAGGAGGTTGCAGAGGAGGTGCAGGCGAGGGTGCACTTGTCCCAGTGACCGCTATTCAAGCCACCAGCAGGAGCTCTCAGCCTCATTGTGGGGAACAGCACACAGATGCCAACACCTCTGAATCTAGGCCCACTAAGAGGGATTGCAGGGGCAGACCGGGGAACTGGGGAGCTGACCCTGAAGGGTGGCAGTACTTGGGCAGGTGGAGATGTGGGGAAGCACTCCTGGCCGGGGACGCAGCAGGTACAAAGGGCTGGCACAGAGATCTCATCTGTAAGTACGTATTTATAAATTTTTTGAAAAATTTTTTTTCAATTACAATTTACATTCAATATAATTTTGTATCACTTTCAGATGTACAGCTAGTGGTCAGATAATTACATATTTTACAAAATGATCACTCTGATAATTCTAGTACCCACCTGGCACCATACATAGTTATTACAATATTCTTGACTATATTGGCTATGCTGACCTTCACATCCCTGTAACTGTATTGTAACTACCAATTTGTACTTCTTAATCCCTTCCTCTTTTTCACCCAGCCCCTAGCCTCCCTCTTGTCCGGTAACCACCAGTCCGATCTCTGTGTCCAGGAGTCTGTTCCTGTTTTGTTTGTTTATATTGTTCTGCACGGACCTATTGGGTCGCATCCACACCCCCAGAATCATGAACACAGGCAGCCCCTCCCTCCTTTGTATGTCCAAACTCCTCTGGCATCACAACACTGGATGTTATTGTAATTGTTTATTCATCTGCCTCTGTCCAGATGAGGAGCAAGGGCAGGACCTGTCCCCATGGCTACAGTGTATTGAGGGCCTGCTCCATTGTTGGCCATTTTACATACCTTGCTTCTGTCCATTGTCGAATGATGCCTGGTTGTATCTCACTGAACAGGCCTGGAGACCTAACTTGAAACTAGGCCCCCATGCGTTCAGTGCAGATGCCAGTGGTAGGAAAAAGTGAGGAATGAGCGTAGGCTTTGGTGACTAACCTTGGTCATGGGGTGGGTCCTCAGGGTGGTATTCAAGAGTGGGGTGTGAAGGGGTGTGTGTCAGCTGACTCAGTCCCCTGGGGGCCTGTGGTGAGGGAACCATGGGGCCTGGGACCAAATGTGTCTGAATTTCCCAAGGACTAGGGGAGACACCAGGAGCTCCACTTTGCTCCTCCCCACCAGGACCCCCATGGTGAAGCCGGGTACCCCACCCCCACCCCACATCCTCCCAGCTACTCTTCCTTCCTTAGCCCCAAATGAAATCTCATCAGCATATTAATAGGACATTATGGTTTCTAATGAGGATCCAGAAAACATTTATGGAGCAGATTAAAGACAGCTCCACCCCATTAAACAGCCCTGAGCCCTCCCGGGGGGCTCCTCAGGTGGGGGGAGGGGCAGAGCGGCTAGGAGAACTGTTTTCTTTGCTGGCCTGGCAAGAGGGAAGGCAGGAAGAGAGCCCCAGGGAGAGAAACTGGGCTCAGACCACCAGGCCCCTGCTCCCCATTTATTTCTGGGTTCCCAGCCAAGAGTTGGACTGGAAGAGCAATGGCATTGCTGTCGTTCTCAGCCCAGAAGGGTCCTCAGGGCAAAGAGGTCTGGGGCCTGCTAGTGACAGGCTCACCACAGCAGCTGGGACCCTCCTGCAGGCTCAGCCTCAGCATTAATCCTACCAGGCATGGAGATGACCAAGGCTGGACACACTGCCACCAGCCTCTGCCTTGTCACTTTGGTTAGATAGATGAACATCGTTAAAGAAAGACCCACATTGAACAGGCATCTACTGTGTGCCAGGCACCACGTGGAACACTTCCCCACATGGGATCTCACTGAATCCATAAAACAGCTGCATGAAGTAGATGTCTGCTTTCAGTCTGCCTTAGACACGGGAAAGTAAGGCTCAGAGAGGGGAAGCAACTTGTGCACGGTCGCACAGCAACTCTGGGATTCCAGCCTCTGTCTGAAGCCTACTTCGATTCTGAAGTCTACTTGCTTTCCCTTATGCCCTGTGGATTAACGACCTTACTGTGTCCTGAGTTTTACCTCTCATCCTCTCACTTCTTCCCCAGAGGCTGGGTGCTGTGATGGAAAATATGAGGTGGTAGATATAGAAAGGTCTGAATCTCAATTCCAGCTCTGCCATGACCTAGCTGTGTGACCTTGGAAAATGCCACTTAACCTCTCTGAGCTCTGTTTTCTCACCTATCAAAAGAGGCCAGGACTCCAAGGTCCTTGTGAAGAGTCAATAAGAAATATTGTACTCAGTAGATGCTGAGCATCACCCTCTACATCTTGGCTTTTTTTCATTTGTCAAATGCGGCTAATGTTGCCCACTCTAATAGCTGTTGTGGGCAGGGAGGGCTGTGCCAGAGTAAAGACATGGTGCAAACAACAGAGTTCTACCCAAATGTGAGGGTCATTTCCAGTCACCCTCTTTGTCCTCAGCAGAGCTGGTAAAAAGTGTCCTGTGTGCCTCAGGCAGGGCCAGCAAGACACCTGGTGAGCTGGCCCAGGCTGGGGCCTTACACTCAGCAAAGGAGGAAGAGGTTAGGGTTTGAGATGGTTCTTGGAAGGCAATTCTCAGTGCTCACAAGTCCCTGATTCTTAACTGCCCAAGTAGGCAAAAGTGACACTAAGGACACCTGCCTGGTGATTGATATACCCTTGTCACTGCTCTCCCCTCACAACACTCTGCTCCGGACACCCAGGTCTCCCTGATGTCCCTCAGTTGTGCCAGAAACACTCCAACCTCAGGGCAATTGTGTTTGCTGTTTCCTTTGCCCCATACCCTCAGGCTGGCTCTCTCAGTGCCTTTAGGTTTCAGTTGAAATGGCCACCCTATTTCAATTTCCACAGACAACTCTCCTACTTACTCCACTCCCATCCCTTTTACCTTTTTTTTTTCTTATCATTTATCACCTTCTAACATGGCCTGTAATTGACTTATATGTCTTGGTCATGGTCTATCACCTCCCACTGGAATGTGAGCTCCATGAAGGCAGGCATCTTTCATTTGTTCACTGTGTGCCTCAGGCAGGGTCAGCAGGACACCTGGAGACACATGTCTCCAGTGCCTAAATCAGTGCCTGGTAATAAATCGATATTTATTGAGTTAGCGAAATAGTCCAAGGGCTCTTCCAGTTCATCCTGAACTTACTTTCTCTCTGCCCACACTGGACATCTTTTCTGGAAGGAAGATCCTGCTCTAGGTTTGGTTGTCAATTGATTCATTCAGAATGTGTGTGTGCATGCGAGCATGTGCGTGAGTGTGTGTCACGCACTGTTCTAGGTGCTGGGGTTACAGCACAAAACCAGCCAGACATGGTCCCTGCACTTAATGAACTTCAATTTTGAAGGGCAGAGAAGACAATAAATGGGCAAGCTGATTTAAAAGCATGCTTGGTGCTATGGACAACAGAAAATGCTCTGATGGGCTAGACTTACTGTGTAGTCAGGGAAGGCTTCTCAGAAAAGCAACTTTGGAACTGGCACCCTCGTGAAAAGATGAAGGCAGCCAGGCTGTGTTCTGGGGAGCAGAGCATTCCAGGTAGAGGGGCCAGTAAGGGCAAAGGCTTAGAGACCAGAGTGCCAATCATGAGTGAGGGGTCAGGCCTGACCTGCATTTTGTGCACCACCTTTTGGACAGTGTCTTGAAAAGCCAAAGTAATATCCCACCTGGAAACACACATGTGTATCTGTTGCCTGCACTCCTGTGCAAGTGTGTTTATACATGTGTGGTGTGGGGGTGTGTATCTAGGGAGGGGAGACTGCAGAAGAGGTGGCGTGTGTCCCTGGGCAGATGGTAGGGTACAGTCTGGCCAGAAGCTCACTTGGTTCATGGGGAGAGAAGGGTATGGTGGGAAGAGCACAAAACTTGGAGTCCAGAGGTGCCAGGTTCCAGTTCAGGCTGCACCGCTGGCTCGTATCTAATGTAAATTGCATCTGTAATTTTGGCCAAGTCCCTTCACCTCCTTAGGCCAGTGTCACCATCAATAAGATGAGAGGGGATGAGGCAGACTCTTGTCTGTCAGCCTCTCGCACTTGCTTCTCACTCCAAGGAAGTGGTATCTCCTGACTCACAGAGGTAGTGGCAGAAGTGGGGTCGCATTTGAAGGCAGGAAAGGGTGATGACTGGGTCCTGTGCTGGCTTGTGCCTCAGTCCCCTGGCCCATGGTGGGGAGGAGCCCCCTTCCCTCTGTCTTCCCAGCTTGCTCATTTCTTCCCTTGCTGGGGAGGCCCTTCTCCAGACGCTGGCGCACAGATGCTGCGCTTCTCAGGTTCCCTGCTGGGCCCGGCTGAGCCAAGCGCCTGAGCCTAGGCCCGGACTGCACCCCTCCCCCCACCTCCCAGCCGCCAGCGCCAGCGCCAGGCCCCCTCCGCCCCACAGCGCTCTCGCTGCTCTTCTCTGAACTGCCTCCAGCTTGGCTGCATCGCTGCGATAATGAGGTGTCTGCGACTGAACGCAGTGGGCTCAGTGGGGCAAAACAGCAGGCCAGGGGCCCGGGAGACAGGCTGGAGCAAGGGTGGAGGCTGCCCCAGCTGGCCCTGGAATCCACCAGGTGCCCCCACTGGGCCCGCCAGCCCCAGTGGCATCCTAGGCCCCACTGCCTGGATCCTGGGGGCAAAGGCTTAAGATGAAGAAGAGAGGGCCGTTTGTGAAAAATCCAGCTCCATGATGATGCTGGTGATGACAGGAAGAATCTTGGGTTTCAAAGGGATGCCCTGCTAATAACCCCTCATATCTGGACAACACGTCGGTGTTTATGAGGCACTTTCGCTCATTCTGCAAACGTTTATTGAAGCACATACTCAGTGCCAGGCTCATGCTGGGCAGGGGGGAAATGAGGAACAAGATGGTGAGCTCACTGCCCAGTGGGGAGACAGACCCAGAACCAGGCCATGATGGTACATGGTAGTCGGCTGGACAGGGGATGCAATAGGCCAGAAGATGAGGTGCCTGAGCCAGTTTGGGAGTGCGGTGGAGGTTGGGGGAAGGTTGCTCAGAAGAGAAAACTTTTAGAGCCATCCTGAAGAAAGAGCAAGGATTAGGTGAGGCTGGGAAAGTCATGTCCTGTGCACAGGACACAGCCTGACAGGCCCAGAGGACACCTAAATCCTCAAAACAACCCTAGAAGGCTGGCATTCTAGTCTCCGCTTTACAGATGGTAAAAACAAGGGCCCAGGCATGATCCAGATGCTTTGCTTGGGGGACAATGTCCGTTTGAAAAAATGGTTTCTCATCCACCCCCTCATTTTTCTGCCAACCTTGTGATGTAGGGACTTTCTCTGCATTTCACAGATAGGGGAACAGGCTCAGAGAAGGAATGTGGCTAGACAGACAAGTACTCGCCTTTCCCCAAGTTTCTGAAGTTGGAAATCAGCACTTGGAGAGACAGCGGCTCTGAGGGAGGTGGTACCACAAAGCCATACCCCTGAGCCTTCCTTCCACTGTCGGGCATTCCTACCCTCTCCCTGACCCAATGCCGCCACCACCCGCTCCCCCAGGCTGATCTCCCCGTGTTTAGAGCAGAGTCTGGGTGAGAAACTACTTGCCCGGAGCCCCCATTCAATCATAGGATGACTGGAATATGGGTATTTTTGTGAATCGTTCAGGAGCTGTGGCTGGCAGGATGGGAGCTGGGAGGACTCTGGGGGCAGGTATTCCCACATGCCAAGGATGGCAGCTGCACAGGAAGTGACCTCAGAGGCCGGACTCTCAGCTGCCTGGTCTCTCTCTCTCTCTCTCTCCACCCTGAGAGAGAGAAGGAGAAATGGAGAAACTGCAGACTAGTGGTATAGTGCTGGGGAGAGGATGCTTCGTTAGGGCAGGTGAGGGGGAGAGAGCAGCTGAGGGTGATCCGTAACAACAGGTCACAGTTCCTGAGAACTTCTAATGCACAACACCTCAGCTTCTTTACTCCTTCCTCACAATAACTCTGCTGTTATTGTTGCTGGATGGATGGGGAAAGGGAGAGCTGAAGTAACTTGCCTAGAAACTATAATGGGTCCAACGTTTGTGACCTCCCAGAATTCATGTATTGAAACCCTGCTCCCCCGAATGTGATGGTGTTAGGGGGTGGAGCCTTTGGGGAGTAATTAGGTTTAGATGAGGTCATGAGGGAGGGCTCTTCATGATGTTACTGGTGCCCTTAGAAAAAGAGACCAGAGAGCCCGTTTTCTCCATATTCTTGCTCACTCAAGACCTCCCTCTGCCTGTGCACCCCGCTTCACCACCCCTACTGTGTGAAGACACAGCAAGGAGGTGGCCACCTATAAGCCAGGAAGGAGGCTCTCACCAGACACTGAATCTGCCAGTGCCTTAATCTTGGATTTCCCAGCCTCCAGAACTGGGGAAAAATACTTATCTGTTGCTTAAGCCACCCAGTCTATGGTAGTTTTTTTAAAATAGCAGCCCGAACTGATGAAGACAGATCACACCACAAATATGTGGCCATTCCAGGATTCAAGTCCAGGTTTGCACACTCCAGAGTGAGCACACCTTTTGCCTGTTCTCCTCATCCTTGGGACTCAGGCCTCTGGGATTTGGGCCCCTGGAAGACAACCTACTCCTCTGGCAGTCCCTTTGCAGTGACCCCCTGACTGCTAAGAGCCCCACTGAGGTCTGAGATCCAACCCTCCCCCCATTAAATGTAACTCCTGAGGGGTCCGTTATGGGTTTCTGAAAGTGCAATTACCAGGTGTGGAGGTGCAGGTGGGTGGGAGCGAGAGCTTGGGTTCCTGGGCAGGGGGAGAGCCTCTACCGCTTTGTCAGGGGCCTTCAAATGTGGCTGGTGGGGTGGTTTAGGTCCTTTTAAAAATGTGGCTGCTGCAGGTAGGGTGGCTGAATCTAGAAAAAGGAAAAAAGAAAGAAAGAAAGAAAGAAAACTAATGCCCGGTTGAGTTTGAATTTCAGACAACGAATACTTTTTAGCATAGGTATGTCATTTTTTAGTTTCAGTATATACTAAAAAAGTATTCGTTATTCATCTGAAATTCAAATCTAACTCAAGTGGCCTGTATTTTATCTGGCAAAGCTAACTGGAGTCGAGTCGCCTGGGCTTCAATACCAGGTCTGCTAAGTACCTAGCTGGGTGACCTTGGGCAAGTTAGTAACCTCTCAGTGCCTCAATTTCCTCATCTGTAAAGGATTGCTGAGGTGTTTAAATGAAGTGATAAAGACTGCAAAGCACGCCACAGCTGTTTTTACTTTTTTTCTTCTTATTTCTCTATGAATGTTCCCCTTGGGTTCCCCCCGCAGACGCTCCTCTGGCTCCTTACTTTCCTAATATGTGGCTCCCCCCCAGGCCATACACTGGGAGGGGGTTCATATTGCAGAGGAGGGGGAAGACGGCCCATTACCTTCTTACAATGTGCTTATCACTGCTAGGCCTTCTCCTTCATGCATTGGGCCACCACACGCCTGCAAGATGTTCACTATTGTTCTCCTTTTACAGATGGGGAAATGGCAGCTGAGGCTGGTAAGCACACTTGCCCTAGTTCGCCCAGCTAACCCAGGCCAATCTGACCCTCACTGCCTGGCTCTGCTTCCCCCACCTCCTGCATTCCTCTCACCCAGGCCTCAGGTTTGAGCTTACCTAGCGGAAATCCCTGCTCGGGTTTGGGGAGCATGTGCAGGGAGCAGAGCAGCCTGAGACAGGAGGCCTGGGGCCCTCCTGGCTGAGGGGCTCCCTGAGTCTAACCAGAGTGCCACCTCTGGGTCTCCATCCCTCTGCCGCCCTCCCCAGTCCAGACCATTCTGATAGTGTCCTGCAGAAAAAAATGCACTTCTCTTCGATATGCCCAGCTGCACGTCCACTATGCATGCTAATCAGCGGCCGACGCTTGCCAGCAATTTTCTCCAGTTCTGGGTTTATTTATTTTTTATATTTGTACCTTGTGTGCAGAGATGGCTGACTTAGAGTGGGAGCAGGGTCTAGAGAAGAGGCCCAGCAGAAATCTGAGGAGGAAAGAAGCCAAAAGGTAGAAGCTGGGAAGAAATTCAGGAGTCATCTTTGCCATTTGTCTGCCTCCTGACAGACCTGTACTTAAAGGAGAATACCACTTAGAAGGATAATCTGAATTCTTCTAGAGTATTCCTGGAAGCCTTGGGAGATGGGCCCAGCAGGGCTTAGCAAAGCCCATGTAAAAGAGGAGAAAAATCAGGGCTCCAGGGGTTATTGGATACATAGATTCTTCCAACTCAAATATTTTGACTACAAACCGTAAAGACTGAGGCTTCATCTTGCCTACCTGCCCCACATATTGGGAAGAAATTTAGGCCCAGAGAGGGGAAGGCACCTGGCCAAAGTTGCTCAGTGAATACAAAGCAGAACCAGGACCAACACCTGGGTCTGCTAATTGCCAGCTCTCATGATTGTATACCTTCAGAAGCTGGCTGGGAGGCAAGGTCTCCCCACATCCACAATCACTTTTAAGGTGAAGGCCCCTCCTACTCTGCTGTCACACTGGGGCTCGGCACATAGTAAATGATCAGTAAACATTTGCCCTATAAATAGAAGATGAATAGGACAACTTGGCAACATCCTGTAAGGGTGAAGATGAGTACACACCCTCACACCCAACAAGACCATGCACACACACACATGTTCACCAGGAGACACGTACAAAGATGTTCATAACAGCACTCTGTTAGGATAAGATATGCAAAACTACCTAAATGTTCATGATTAGGAGAACAGATAAATAAGTCATAACATATTTAGACAATGGAATACATTTTCATTTCAATGTAGCAATGAAAATGAACGAACTGTGGCTACATGTGTTAGTACGGACACGTCTCAGATGTGATGGGGAGTGATAAAGCAAATCATTGAGTGTCAACAGAGTACCATTAGTGCATAGCTTTGCACACATCAGAATCAGGAGAGTGGCTATGCTGGGGTGGGTTAAGAAGATTAGGATCTGAAAGTGTACACAGAAAGCGCCAACTATATCTGTGATGTCTTATGTCTGAAGCTGAATGGGGTAATGAATGGGGTTGTTCTGCTATTCTTGAGACCTTTGTGTACATCTGAAATGTTTCATTACAAAAACAAACGGACAGGAGAAATAGATGGATAGATGAATGGATGGATGGATGCTGCTTTCCCTCAGCCACAGGGCCGGTTCTCCTGCTTTTCCTTTGTTTTGTGTGTGTGGCTCCCTCTGGAACTCATGTGAACTTTGGAGTCCAGCTAACCTGGGCTGGAATCCTGGCTCTGTCCCTTGCTACTTTGTGACCTGGAGACCCTATTACTTCCCTGCCCTGTTGACCTCAGGAAGCTATTTGTGAGCATTCACTAAGATGATGGAATGTCTTGGAGTTTATCTAGTCCAACCTCCCATTTTACAAATGGCAAAAGTGAGGCCCAAATGGGAACCTCAGCCCCTACCATGGGAGCTAAGAAGATAATTGCTCCTTACTCCATCGCAGATCAGATAGGGCCAGGGAAGAAGGCAGCTCAGATGGTGATCAGGACTTCAAGACAGCAGCTCCGGTGAGGGAGGGAGAGGCAGTGCAGTGCTGTGGCTAGGCCTTGCCTGAAGGCTCAGGCCCTACTCAGAACCTCTGTTAGGTGGTGATCTGCTCTGATCAGGAGGGGCTCCTGGCTCAACCTCTAGGACTTGGGTCAAGAGTGGCCTGCTCCTGCTCTGACAGGTGTGGCTCATGGGGTTGGGCATTGCCCCACAAGGTGAAAGATGGCAGGTTTGATTCCTCTTCAGGGCACATGCCTGGGTTGTGGGCCAGGTCCCCAGTAGGGGGCACACAAGAGCAACCACACATTGGTGTTTCTCTCCCTCTCTCCCTCCCTTCCCCGCTCTCTAAAAATAAATAAATAAATAAATACATACATACATACATACATACATACATACATACATTAAAAAAGAAAAAAGGAGTGGCCTGACCCAAGATGAGGAGCAGAACTGAGACCTGTGTGTGAAGATGAGGAAGGGTCGAGGGGTTGTTTCATGAGGACGAATTTAGATTCAATCAGAATTTCTGACAAAGGCCACAGGAGAAAGGGCAGGCTGCCTTGAGAGAGAAGGAAGCAAACTGTTTGGCCTCTCCTACCCTGGGACTCGGAGACACTATGATTGCCAGAGTTTGTTGAAAAGTCTAAGGTGGGCAGAATGAAAGCTGATTATTCAGAAGGCAATTATCTAGATGAAAAGAAACAAGGGATCAAGGTCCAGCCCAGAATAGAGCAAGAAAGAAGGCCTGTATGGGACATTGTGGCATCCTGCTAGACACCTACAGAGCTTATTCCTCCTCCCATCCACTAGGCTCTAGTAGGTATATTTTTAACATATCCATTTTCCAGATGAGGAAACTGAGGTCCAGAGAGGCCCAGTGAAGCAAAAGATCTAAAATCAAAGCCTGGGCTCTTTGCACCCTGTAGTGATGTCATGGCACCTTTGCCCTCTCTCTTCCCTGCCTGGTCCTGGTGGAACAATGGTGGTCTGTCCAGTCAGTTATTACCAAGAGAGAGGGCCAGAGAGGCCACTGTGGAGGTAGGTCCTGCAGCCCAGCTGCTGACCTCCGTTGTTCTTGGGCCCCAACCCGGTACTCCTCAGGCGGGTGGTGGGGCCTTGGAACTGGCGTCTGCTGCAAGCCCAGGGCTCCTGCGGGGAAGCCCTTCAACAGCAGCCCTTGTCCCTGCTCTAATTATACAAACAATTTTTCTCGGCTTCTCCAAATAAACAGTGCGCAGTCTGCGGGCCGTGGCATGCTGGGAAATCTGAAATGAGAAGCCACTGCTAATGGGCTCCTTAGCTGCAGGGCTAAACAGATTGCTTAAAAGTCTGGGCCTGACCAGCCCCTTCCACAGTGCACTGTGCACCCCACTCCACCCGTCTCTGGGCCCCCATGCCCCGCTGATGCCCTCCCGCCTGCAGCTCCCACATGACAGAATGATTAGCTAGGCTGCATGAGAACCACATTTCTGAGTCCTGTGCACAGGGCTCCTACAGACAGGGTTTCAATGCAGTGGTTGTATATATGGGGATGGGTACACGTGTGCAAGGATAGGGCTGTGAGTGTGCACAGGACTGTGTGTGTCTTCAGGGAGAAGTATGTGCATGTCTACAAGTAGTGTTCTTTCTCAGGGTGCAGTGGGGTCACTGGGGGCTGAGGACTGTTGGCTTGGAAGGACACAAGTTCACCATGGGGTAAGAGTGCAGAGAGGTATATATATGAGAGGGTGGGGAACTGAATGTACTGGTAGTGAGCAGGTGGCTATAAAAGGTCCCATCCCCCAGCTCTGTAGGGGTTACTCGGCACTTTCACAGGCCTGTGTTTAGGGTTCTGGCTTTGTCTGAGGTCACATAACCTGCCCAAGGTCACACAGCTCAAAACTGGAATGCAGTTGCTTGACTGGCAGAGTTGTTTACTTGACATCATTTGCTAGCCTGAAAGGTAGCTTCTCACTGTCAGGGGGCCTCTCCTCCCAGCCTGTCTACTGTCTGAAGGAAGGGCCCATTTTGTTTATTTCTGCATAGCACAGTGTTTAAGTTCACGGGCTCTGGAGCCAAGCTGCCAAGTTTAAACCCATCTCTGTTACTTACTTACTGTATGATCTTGGGCAATTTATTTAACCAGTTTTGGCCTTGCTTTTCTCATCTGGAAAATGGGGATTTTAATAGTACTAATGTCCTTGAGTTGTTGTGAGCTTTAATGAATTTTTGCAAGTGAAACATCCAAAACAGTGCCTGGCACATGGTAAGCACTCAGAGATAGTAGGCTGACTATTTCTAGTAGTACTTTCCCTTATTTGGCTGATCACAGTGCTTGGGGACTAGAGATTTGTAATATGCAATTTTAGAGGTAAATGATAATCTCACATATGACTGGAGCTAATGTGTTACAAAATTCCTTCTCCAGGTGACACTTTGGCCAATTAATAGGGT
The DNA here is from genome assembly GCF_021234165.1 of Pteronotus mesoamericanus. Taxonomy (NCBI): domain Eukaryota; kingdom Metazoa; phylum Chordata; class Mammalia; order Chiroptera; family Mormoopidae; genus Pteronotus; species Pteronotus mesoamericanus. The sequence continues at coordinate 3,716,418 of NW_026555108.1, read as the reverse complement.
CTTTCGCTGCTCAGTACTTCCTCAACCCCCTGGAAAGTCTCTCCCCATCTGGTGTGTGTGTGTGTGTGTGTGTGTGTGTGTGTGTGTGTGTGTGTGTGTGTTGGGGGGAGGGACAGGAGTTGGTGTGGATTCGATGGGCCTCTCAGGCTTAGCTGTCTGTGCATCCTCTGAGTCCTCATTCAGGGATCCCCCTGTTCATCCCTGGCCAACAGCATCCCCTCTCCTTAGCTCATGCCCCTGGTCTCCAAGCCATTCACCCCTGCACCGCCACCATGCCACCAGCCCCATCATCATCCCCCTCCTCCAGCTCTCACTATAATCATCAGAGAAATTCTCCCTTCAGGCTGAACTTTCCATCCTCTCCCCCTTAAAGGAGACTATTTGAGGAGAGGTTTATTTAAACCCATTCAGATGGTTTTGAGTTACCGGAGGGAACTGAAGAGGGAGAAAATGGAAACGGAGAAAGGCAACGGAGCCAGTGAGAGCCAGCTTGAGAGACTGCACAGAGAATTAAAAATCAAGAATTAAGAGAGCCTTAGAGAGAATGAGAAATCCTTTTCTGCTTTTCCCCACGAACACTGGGAGACAGAAAATTGCCAGTGACCTGACCATACAAGTTTTTAATGTTCTTTGTGAGTGGAGAGGACGACATGAACTATAGGAACAAGCGCTCTGCTGGGGCCTTTGGGAGGCCGCCCAGGAGGTCTGGGTTTTGGCCAAGTTCTGCCTTGAACTCATTGTGCGACCTTGGGTGAGTCTCTTCCCCCTCCTCTGGGCCTCGGCTTCCTGGCTTACAGTGTAGGAGGTTGCTAAGGCTAGGGAAGTAGGAACGAGCTCAATGAGTGCCTGTGAGGTGAGTCCTACTGTACTATTAGTGTCCCCATTTTAAGAATGAGGAAACTGAGGCACAGAAAAGTGAGTTACTCAACTTCACACAGCTGAAGCAAAAGACCCAGAATTTGAAGCCAAGGCAGTCTGGCTCCAGAGGTTGCTCACTTAACTATACCACCTCCCACTCTGTTAGAATGATCTTTAAGGATCCTTCTAGCTACATGACCTTGGACCAGAAACTTTCCCTGTCTGAGCCTCAGTCTACCCATGTGTAAGGTCTGTTTCATTAACTTTCTTACCTCACAGGGTTGTGGTGAGGAGCTCACTGCCAGCTACATGGCCAATCACAAAGTGAACATCGGAGCTAGAGACAGACTTACTGAACACTGCCTTTTGGCCCAAAGTTGCTCTAAAGGCCTCAGTGCTTTGCATGCATTGTGTCGTTTAATTTTCTCACCCCTTCTAAACCTGTGATAACTAAGGCACAAAGAATGCAAGTAATTTGTCCATGGTCAGCATTGAGAAGGACTGGAAGTGGAGCCGAGGCTCCCAATCTTTCCCCTGAAGTGGCATGCTTCCAGCATACTGGGCAGCCTAACATGCTGGTTCTCAGCCCTGTCTGTCCATTAGAATCACCTGGGGAGCTTTTAAAACTTGGTCCTGGCCCCACCCCCAAGCCATTCAATCAGAATCTCTGGGGATGGACGTTGGGATTTTGGTAAATCTCCCTAAGTGACTCTAATGTGCAGCCAGAGTGGCCCAGGGAACAGGGATAAAAGTGTTATTAGCGATGGGATAGGAGACCAAAATCCATGCTGGGGTCAGGGCAAAGGTGAGATAGTGGGCTGAATGAGCTCTGGAGGGTCAGCATCCCATAATATGCCAGAGTTTGAGGAGAGCCCTTGAAACCAAACAGCCTGTTTTACAAGGCAGACCCTGAGGCCCACATAGGAGAAAGCTCCTGGCCAGGAGGACAGAAGGACACATCTGGAATTTCATTCTTTCCTTGGCTCTTAAGAGAGAACCCTTCCTGCTGCCCAGAAAAGGTGGGACTCACCCTTTACGGATCCCTTTGCTCCTGTTTTGTAGATAGGAAAACTGAGGCTCAGAGGTGAGGGCCAGCTGCTTAAGAGCACGAGGCTAATAAGCATCAGACTCAGAGCTCCAAGGCTGTCTAGGTTGGCTCCCTATCCCTTGCCTGCGCCTGCCTTTGGCCAGACGGCATCCTAGGCTGCCTGGATAGGCAGGGAAGGCATTCGGGTTAAAATCTGGAGCCGGAGACAGTCCTCACTTTATCCACCCAACCCAGGCCCTCCAGGCCTGCCCTGCCCCGTCCGACCCACTAAAACCCTCGGAGAGGGTTCGAAGCCCGATGCTACGCAGTGGGAAGCAAGGCTTTTGGCCCTAGCCACTTCCCCTCCCCCTCGGGGCTCCTAGGGCCTGGAACTCTTTTAATAGGAGACAAAGCCTTTAATTCCGAGGGATCAGATGAAAGGCTCCAAATGCAAATGTGCGGGCAGGGAAAGCCGCTGGTGAGAATAGGCAGCCTTCAAAGTGTAAATGACTAAACACCACAGCCGGCTGGGGTGGAGGGGCAGAACCTTGGCGGCCAGAGGCGAGGGGGCGCTGGCTCCTTCAACTGCTTCCATTTAGTAATTGATGGGTCTTGAGCGGCTGGGGGCCCTGGAGCTCCAGGCCTTAAGAGTTCCACAGACCTGGGTGGCAGCTAGCCTCAGCCTTGTGACCCAGGGTGATTCACTTCATTTTTCTCAGCACTTCAGTATCTTCATCTGTGAAATGGAGTGAGTGGAAGACATTCTGCAGTGGTGATGCTGGAAGGAGAAATTGGGCCTGAATCTCCTGGTCCCGCAAGTGCTGAGGTGAGTTAGCAGCCTCCTTTCCTTCAGATGCCTATCTTGCTGTCCTCTTGCTTCATCAAGGCTCCTCACAAACCCTCCTCACTTTTCTTCATACAATTCTCCACTACCGTCTAAGCTCCCTATGATCACCAGCCTCAAAAGACTCCCCAGTTCCCTTCCTGGACTTGAGGAAAAGATCGCTGATTGGTGGGGCATTGGTGCTGCTCCCCGTTCCGAGCTCGCTGACTGGCCCAGAGGGAGACAGAAGGCAAGGGTTTTCAGGAGGAGGGACCAATCAGTGAAGGCAGCATGAAGAAGGGCAGTATTTGGGGAAGGGTGGCAGAGTCAATGTGAGGGAAGTAGGAGGTGCTTGGGGTGACAGTGGATGGGTGGCTAGGGGAGTAGAAGCTGGAGGCTCTCATCCTGGAGCACTTGAGTGCTGCGCAAGGACCCTAGCTTGACTCTAAAGGCAAGTGAAGCCAGCAGTGGGTGTTGACCAGGACTGCACCACAATGTGATTTACACGTTTGTACTACCACTCTGGCAGAATTAATTGCAGGGAGGCAGAAGTAGGAGCAGGGAGACCCAGGATCAACTACTGCCCCCGGCAGGCAAGAGGCGATGGTGTGCACTGATTGAGGTAATGTCACAAGCATATGTTCGCGATATAGTCTTTCCTATAAGCCAGCCTTTAGTCCCTCTTGGATCATCTGATCTGGGTCTTAAGAACTGAAAGCACCGAGCTGCCTGCCTGACCACCAGTCCTACAGGTGACACCAGCACGGAGAAATAACAGGGGGCCAACAGAGGCGACTATGCTATTCACTTGGACTTTATTAATGCAGGTTCACTCAGCTTTTATTAATACAGTAGTAATCCAAATCTATATAACAATAACTAATGTTATATAACCTAATAACAACAACTAACCTAATAACAGTACTAATCACTCAGAAAAAAAATCAGTAATAACTTCACACAAGAGAATTGGTGAATAATGAACTTGAGTCCCAGAGCCTCAGCCTACTGGTCCGGGAGACAGCACGGTAGGCAAGGGAGTTGTCGGTGTTTTGCAAGGAAGGATCTCTGGAGCCAGGTGGGCAGTGGGCAGATGCAGTCCCCAGTCCAGCAGGGCAGAGCCTCCGGTGGCTGATGCCAAGGGAGATCAGTGTGGCGTGGAGCAGCGCTCTGGCGTGTGGAGCTCGGCTGTCTCAGCAGTGGTCTGGGGTCTGCCTCAGTTGTACCTTGAGAGTGGTGTCCTCCATCCTTCTGGGTCTCTTAAGTATCTTGGCATCCTGATGGCAAGTGGGGACTTTCCCCAGAAGCCTATCTATGGGAGGTCCCGCTCTGCAGACACGCCTGTTCTGGTCATGTGTGCAGATATCTTAGGTGTGCCTCCTTGCCAGATATGTCTAGTATGACTTAGATAGTTTCCCTCTTGAACCAAAGGGTCATGACTGACTGACAGCCATATTGATTGACATGAGTGACTCCATTTTGTTTTATAGACGTTATGTTATTTTGACTGGACCAATGCTGTTTTATTGGGCCTGCTCTCCACAGGTGGGAATTGTAGAGGGAGGGAGATGGGAAGCCGGCCACATTCAGCATAAGCCATTCTCAGTGCTTTCTCTATACTCCTGAGGTGTCACTCACATAGATGCTCTGGGGCATTGGGTGGAGAAGTGATTCCCTCTCACAGCATGTAACCCAAACCCGAAACTCCCACCTTGCCTGTCACTTCTACCTTCCCTGAAATGGGCCAATTCAAGAGAAAGTGTTTATCTCCAGGCTCTCTTTGCTGCTCTTCTTCCTTAGGCAGGTTGCTGGCCTTTTCTCTGTTCTTCCCTCTCTCTGTCCCAGGGTCTCTCCTCCAAGAAAGCTGCCTCAGTGAGGTGAGAAGCTCATGGGGATGGGAGGGGGCCTGTGGAGCTGTGTGACCTTAAGCAAACGACTGCCCCTCTCTGGTCCTCACTTTTTCCTTTTCTATAAGGCTGGCATCATGAGAAACGGAGATGGCAGCCTACAAATATCCTGGGGCAAGGGTGCTATGTATGGACAGGCTAATTTTTGGGGGAGAGTGTAAGGCAGGAGGAAGGTGTTCTGTCATTCTGGGTGGCCTTGGCCGGATGCCTGCCATGTTGCCCTGAGGAAAGAGGTTTCATTTCAGTGTCAAGTCCCAGTCACTTTGGGGGTCAAAGTCTGTTACCTGCATATCGGGGACAACTGTCATAGGCCCTACTTGGTCTCAAGATCGGTCTTGGAGTGAAATTTGATTTGAGGAGCTTTGGGATATGTGGTAGCTCCACCCTCCTATGATGGCTGTTCCCTGGCTCTGGAGAGTCAGAGGCTGGGGCTAAAGTCTTCCCTTTTCCAGGTATGTTTCTCCATCTGAAAAATAGGGAATAGGCGCCTTCTGGGGAAGGCTGATCAGGCAAATGGATCAAAGTGGAGAAGAGAAGAGGCCCGGCTTGGGCCAGCGTGGGGTGTGGAATACCTGTGGAGAGCTGGGAAAGAGCCGGGGGAGAGCTGCAGAGAAGAGGCTGCTGCAGGGCAGGTGTGCTGAGTGCAGCTCAGGACGGTGGCTGAGGCAGGTTCAGAAAATTGAACAGATGCTGAGTGGTGGGCCTGGAGCCCAGGTTGCTCAGAGATCCAGGAACAAACAGAGCCAAGATGGTGCCCAGCTTTGCTCTGGGACTAGAGCAGGTGCCCCCTCCCTGGCCCCAGGACTCCAAAGGATCTGGCCTAGAGTGGAGCCAACGATAGGAGTGCAACAGGGAAACCCCTGAAGGAAAGTGATGCTTCAGCAGTTGTCAAGACACAGGCAGCACTGGGAACTGGCCTTCTCTGGGCAGTTTGCCCTGCTAACAGAGCACCATGCAGAGGACAGAGGGATGGCGAGAGAAGAACATGGAACCCTGTGATAGGAGAGTCCTTTAGGACAGGGAGTGGTGTATGTTGCAAGAGAGATGCCTGGAGGGAAACACTTAGCCTCTTTGGGCCTGGGCCACCTATCTGGGTACCAGGGCTGCTACCAATATCCAGCCTGGCACTGCCTGGCCCAGAGAAGCACAGAGCATGAGGCAGGTTCCCGAGGCAGGTTCTTGACATTTAGGGTTTTCCCTTTCCCTGCCCAGCCCATTCACGCAGCACCTTCCAAGCCCAGGTAGCTGCAGGCAGCTTGCTCCCCACTGCTCTGCTTCCATTCAGTCACTGGGTGGCTGTGTTTTTTCTCTTTTATGTGTTTTACTTTCTTTCCTGTTGTCAATCAACTCCACCCCCTGCCCCCGCCGAAACCGCGCGTAGCTGGGCAGGCTAAGAACCCGTGTGCTTAGCAGGCCCAGCCTGGGAGGGCTCAGGCCGCCCTCATCCACCGGATGAGCCGCATCTGGCCGGCGGGGGGTGGGGGGGCAGGGTGTCCCACATCTGCTCCCCACATTGCTCATCTCCACTCCTGCTGCTGCCCAGGAGGAAGAGGCAGCCCAGCCCAGAGAGACAAGAAAGGATAGGGGAATCAATGATGGCAGAAAAACAGGGTGCAGAAAGGGCCCAGGGCAAGAGCACAGAGCAAGGGTCGGGTTGACATCACAGCAACCAAAGCTCTCAACCCAAAAGATACCTCCGTGAGAGAGGCCCAGGGAGGGGAAAGAAGGCCTGAGACTGAGAAAGATGGAAAGTAAGGAGACAAGGGGTAGAGAGCCCAGACCATGGGAGATTCACATGGTGGAGAGGCAGACACAAGAATGAAACAGAGAGAGCCCAGGAGTGGGAAACAATACAAAAATCAAGGGAAAACTGTGGGGTTTGGAAACTCCAGTTTTGCTTTTTTGCGCTCTTGTGCCCTGGTGAAGGTGGCTGCCCCATAAGCCTTGGGATTAGGGGCTCTGCTGTCCTGGGCTGGCCAGCACCTAATGGAAACCACCTGGCTGGCTGCAGACCCTGGCCCTGCCCCAGTCCAGGGCCCAAAGGGCTCCCTCAGAAATGACTTTATTTGCAAATTTGCAGTTCGAGAGCAACACTGAGACCAGGGACCAGGATGGGGTACGCTTATCCTCCATGAAACCAAGTAGTACCTTCCTGGCACAATAACCTTGGCCTCCCCCCACAGTGCACCCACACTGGGATGTCCCCATTTTATCCCTGTGTGAACAGTTTAGAAGGGCAGAGGGAGCTCAATGTCTCTCGAGAGCCCCTTGGTGGGATCCTGTGGAGGGGACTTGGTTCCGAGGGTAGGTCACTTCTCTTGCCTCTGTGTCCCTGTCCTATGACACTTGCCAACAGGGCCAGCCACAGTGGCCTGGCCGGCTCCAAACCACCAGTCCAGCCCATTTCTTCTCCTCGCTGTGACCTGAAGCAGAGCCTTCAGCAATGCTGACAGGTAGGCCACGTGTGATCGTCCTCATTTCACAAATGGCTTAAGGGTGGCAGAGAGGAAGTGGGCTGTTCAGGATCACACAGCAAGTCAGGCACAGGAACCAGGACATTTGAAAAAGGAAGGAGTAATCAGGAATTTGTTCTGGGAAAGGAGGAGAGACGGAGAGGGTGAGCTGCCTGTAGGGGGTGTGTCTGTGTGGTGGGACATTGTGGGGCCAGGAAGGGCCCCCCACACCCAGGTGCAGAGGGAGAAGAGATGGGGGAAGGAACCCAAAAAGGAGCTGGTAGAAAAGAGGCAGGACTGAGGCTAGGAGAAGGGGGCCAGGATGGCACTGTTTTTGGAGGAGAACACGTAGGCCTGGTAGGGGCGTGTGGCAACCGGTCTTCACCAGGGAGGTTGGATCCCAGTTACCCACAGGCTTCTTACCCTGTGGGAAAGAAATAGCCTAAGAGAAGGGGGAGGTTTGGGACTGCACAGTCTTCCCCCCAAGACTGCACATGGACACACACATGCACGTACGTACACTCCAACAGGAGAATCTACGCTAGATTCTAGACTGACCTGACTCAGCACAGGATGGTTCCTAGAAATGCAGTATTACACCTAGAAGAAGCCAGGGAGTCCTTGGCTCATATGGAGGCACAATGAAGGCCTTTGATGGGTAAAGGAAGTGAGGCGAAGGGGCTGCCCAAAGTTGCACCGTGAGTGCAAAGGCACAAGAAGGAACTGCAGCCAGAACCTTCGTCTTCTGTGGATGGAGGAAGTGAGGAGCTCCAGGACCAAGCAAGAAGCCACTGAGATGAGAGGAGATGGGGCCAGCAGGGTAGTGAAGGAGGGTGCTGGAATAACCCACATTTATTGAGCATTTACTGTGTGACAGACATGTGCCATGCAATTCTCTAGATGTGCATTGTCCCTTTGAAGTCACACAAATCCCAGGAAGGAATTGGAGTTAGCTCTGTTTCTACTGACAAGGAAACTGAGGCTCAGAGAGGTGAAGGGACTCACAGCCAGTAAGTACAAGATTGAAGATTGTCAGAGCCCAAGTTCAGGGCTTCAACCGTAGTGGGGACCAGACCCTCATGGCTGCCGGGAAAGTGGGGTAGGGTGGATGGGTGAGGAGATTGGGTGAGTGTCCTGACCAGTGCTGCCTTCATCCAGAGTCCCTACCCCACAGCCCATCAGGGAAGATAGTCTGGGAACTATCATCTCCTGGAAGTAGGGTCCGCCACTGACCAGAGCTACCCACAAGACTGTGAGGACAGGGAGCTGTCATTCCTTCTCCTTCAAAACAAAGGTCTCGACCTCCTTACAGCTCGGCTGCAGGGGGTGGGGCTCCCTGAGGAGGGCCAGCGCCATGGTAAGTAGTGCACTGAGCTCTGGGTGGCCCGAGTCCAGCCTTCTACTTCCAGCTCTGCTGAGTGATGCAGTACACATGTCCCTTCCCTGCTTTGGGCCTCAGTGTCCCCATCTGCACCATGAGGGGTGGGCCTAGGTTGTTCCAGGGCTCTGCCAGCTCTGCCAGCTGGGGAATCTATGACATAAGCACATGGAGAGGAGACTGACAGTCTCAGGTGAGCCACGCCAAGGACCAGATGAAGAGTGCTCCAGTTTTTCAGTATGGAATCAGAGCTCAAGGGGAGCAAGGTTATCATTGGGGGCACTGCTGAGGACAAATGCGCTTTCATTCATTCTTTCAAACTAGCGGACATATGCTGAGTACTTACTATATGTCAGCCAGGCACTTGCTGGATGCTGTTGATACAACAGGGAGCACCTTTTCTCAAGGAACCCTGCTTCCTACCAGATGCGCTCATTGCCTTGGGGAGTAATGGAGTGATGAACACCATGCCAGTCCTCCTCCTTCCCCCATGCTCTTGGGCTTTGCCTCTACCCCTTTCTCTCGGTCTCCCCCTTCTCTATCCATATGTCTGTCTGTCTTTCCCTTCCTTGGGTCCTAATGATTATGGCAGTAAGCGGTGGGGACCTGAGGAGCATGAATTCCCACTTGTGCTCCCCTGCCAGCCTGGATGGTGTCATTTGGAAACCAAGAGGGGACTATATTAGGTAAGACTATTGGCCAAGCCCTGGCCTGGCCCAGGATCAAGGGGAGGGACAGTTGCAAGGCATGGGCACCTATGGGAACAGGCCTTACTCACTGGGAGACTGGTATGGGAAGAAGGTAGGGTAGGGCTGCAGGAGGGAGGACAGATCTCCAGGGAAGGCTGAGGAGCAGAGAGTGGGGCACTGGGACCAGGGAAGGGGCTTTTGGACAGAGGCCACCTGTCGTTTTCATACCTGGAATTCCATGGGGACTGGAGTTGAGGTGACCAAGATGAAATTGCAAGACAGCTCTGTGCATGGAATCAGTGAGATGACCTGGGTTCAAGGCCCCAGGTGAGTAACCTTGCTGAACCTCAGTTTCTTCGAGTATAAAAGAGAATATGCCAGTCACCCACGGTGGGGCCGAAATGAGGGGGCTTTTGAAATGAGAGGGATTGGCCAGCGGGCCATATTGCTAGGAAATGGGTCTGACTTTGGGAGGGTTTCTGTGGCCTAGGGAAGGTAGAACTGGGGAGCAGAGGGTGAAGGCTGAGAAGGGAAGAGCGAGGTTTGGGAGGGTCTGTGTGGGCGGTGACATGAGGAAAGCTTGTGTCATTGACTGGCTGTTGGGGGGCACCCAGTCCTGCAGGCTGGAGCTGAGCATTATTCATTTGGGGTCCTGCCTGACACACCTCAGTGGAGGCAGAGGAAGTGTCCCAGGGGTGGCAAGAGCAAGTGCTTTTGAATCAGAGGGCCCACAGCTCACATCTTGATTCAGTCCCTTCCAGCCATGTGGCCTTGGACCAGTCAGTTCTCCTCAGAGAACCTCAATTTCTCCATCTATAAATCAGACTCATCAGGTTTGCATGGCTCCTGGCAGATGCTGAACAGTCAAGTTTTCAAGTCCCTTATCGCCTTAAGTAGGCCTCAGTTTCCTCATTTTCATAGAAGGGAGGTTGGAGTAAATAATCTCTCAGGTCCCATTCAGCCCTAACGTGCAGAAACAGGCCATGATTATCATTTGTGTTTTGTGATTGTGTTCAGTGAGTCAGTTACCAGCAACAACTTGATTGGGTGGGTGCTCTCTTAGGTGCTGGAAGATGGGGAAGGAGGGTGTTCCAGGAAAAATAGAACAGAGGCCTTGGGGCCCTGGTCCTCAGAAGGAAGGCTGCAAATCTGCTTTCTGCCACTGGAGGGCCTTGTCATAACCCAGAGCTAGGCAGGCCCTGACCTGGCTGGGCACCCCTGCTGAAGACCCATTGGCAGGGTAAGGCTGGAGGTGGATTTGGGCCTGGGGCTGGGACTGGGGAGCTTGGCTACAGAAGCTGAGAAGGGGAGAAGCCCCACCCGCTCCAGGCCATGTGTTTCCCTTCCTCAGGAAGCAAAAAGAAAGACTTAAAGGATTTAGACCTCGGGGAAAGAAGAGAAGAGAATTAGAACCCAAATCCACATCTGGCCTGACAATATGTCTAACCCTAAGCTCTCTGCCCACTGAGGCGTGGGGGTTGGGGGGAGCAGGGGAGCAGCTGCTTGCTCCCTCCAAGTGCCTTTTGGGTGACATCACTGACAACAGAGGCCCCCACGTGGGGCAGGGCTACCCACCCCCATCTGGATCCACCCAGAACAAGGAAGAAGGGATGGGGCTTCTAAAGGAAGCGGCAGTTCCTGCTTTGGCTCAGCTGGGAACCTCTCAGGGCCTCATTCTCCCCAGCTACAGAATGGGGCCCATGCTTTTCCTTCACATGCAGAGTGATATTGTGGTTAATTCTCCTCTGCAGGGAAAGGTGAGCAGCACACACGCATGCCAGCCCTTGGAGCACCTTGATATGCCCAGCATTAGTGTCACAGCCGCTGCCCCTGGGGGACAAGGGGTGGACAGTCCCTTCATGTTCCCTTCAGTTGTTCAGAGGCACTTCTGACACAAACTGGCAGAATGTGCACCAGTGGGGCCCTCACACCATGCCCTACAGGAGAAGTGACTGGCCAGGGTCACCCAGTGAGACAGGAGCAGTGGTGGGCCTTGCCCTTGGGTCTCCTGCCTCCCAATCCAGATGGGGCCCTTTTGCCAGCACCTCATGGTCTATTGGGGTGTCCAAACTTTTGGCATCTCTGTGCCACGCTGTAAGAAGAGTCGTCTTGGGTCACACATTAAATACATAGTGACACGTAATGACCAAAAAAATCATGTTTTAAGTAAATTTACGATTTTGTGTTGGGCCACATTTACAGACATCCCGGATTGCAGGTTGGACACTGTGGGGTCCTCAGAGAAGAAGGAGAACTGGCCCTCTGCATGGGCCTGGGGTGGTGGTGGATCTCAGAGTTTGAGCTTACAATGCTTGTCCCTGTCTCAGCCCAGGCCTGGACCCCCAGCTCCTAGAGCCTTGGGACCCTCCAGACTTGAGTTGCCAGACAAAACACAGGATGCCCAGTTAGATTTGAATTTGAGATCAACAAGAAATATTTTTATTATAAGCACCACCTGAATAATGCACAGAACATACTTGTACTAAAAAAACAAAAACAACAAAAAAAAACCTATTGTTTATCTGAAGTTGGGCTTTTAATTGGGTGTCCTGTGTTTTTATTTGCGGAATTGGGTGACTGTACTTCTGCCAGGCCGCCTTCTGGAACCGGAGGAGACGGCTGCCTTCAGGTCTCTGGCCCATGGGGCAGGAACTTCCCACTTTCAAATCCCCAGGCCTCAGCTGATCAGCTGGAACAGATTGCAGGCTGAGAGAACATGTTTAATTTGGTCGCTCATTAATTTGCACAGCCCTCTCCCTCCGTCCTCCTGGGCCTGGTGCTGCTCTAATGAGTTGAAGCTGGTAATGAACAGGAACCCCTTCGTGTGGAACAGCACAGGCCCATGGGCACTGGGTGGGCCCTTTGCCGGCACCTCAGCTGCCCACCTCACCATCAGGCCTGTGGCACTGAGCGGCTCCAAAGGGAGACCCTGCATCTCAGGGGAGAGATCTGAAGGGGGATTTGGCAGCCTCCCTCCCACCCTTCTCTGATGAATTGAACAAACATGGGGAAGACATGGAGGCTGTGGAGACCTAGAGCAGGCTGCTGACCCAGGTGAGAGGCTGGGCAGCAAGGTCCCAAGCTTCTACATTGGCACCCAGGAAACTGGGCAAGGTTCTAGTATGTGAGGGCAACAGAAGAAGCCCAGGCCCAGGAAGAAGCCCTGAGCCCAGGGCCTGGAGAAAACTCAAGGCCATATTTCTCAAAGTGGACCTGACTCTGAGACATTCTGTGCAGAATGGCCTCTGTGGTCCAATTTGTTTGGGAAACACAACAGATTTGACAGATACAAACATGCATACCCTCAGAGATTTGCTTGACCATTAGCTTATTGGAGGCTCTGAGAAGTCCTGCAGTCAGACAAACAACAGAAACCTGTTTACATTGGTTTGACTTGGCATTTCCCTTATTTATTTGACATCAAATCTTTTTTTTTTTAATTATAATACCTCTTACCTTTCCCAGGCAGTCGCATTCTTTGGAATACACTTAGACACAACGAGATCTGTGGTATCTGTCAGAGCTGGCTGCTGTGGAGTGGCCAGGTTCTCCGGGGCCTGGAGGCTGAATCCCTTCAGCCTGGCCCAGTACTCAGGCCCCAGGTCAGCTCTGTGCCCCCTCCCTTCTTTCATTTCACACGAACCGTTTTTCTCAGGCTCTATCTGTGCCCATGACAACATATGTCTATGTGCGCATGTCCCTACATATATCTATGCATATGTACATTAGGAATACCAGTGGTATGCCTGCCAGGGTGGGCTAATTCCAAGAGCCCAAGAATGCCAGAGAGAGAAACAGACAGAAACAGAGAGAGATTTGATAGATATTCTTTCCTGGTCCATCTTTCTGGGTAGCTTTAATTTCTTCTTCCATCATTCTAGCCATCAAGAAATATTCTAGAAGTCAGCTAGTGACAAAGTCCACGCTGGTCACACCATCTGCTCAAGCTTATTGCTGGTTTCCTTTAGGACTGTGCAGAGCTGACAGGCCTTGCCTGTACCCACTGAGAACAGTAGAGCAGAGAGCAGTGGAGGCTGCGTTCTGGGCCCGGTGGAGCCAGTTTGAGCACTCATTGCAGTTCTGGCTATTTTAAAGATTTGAGAAACAGCAGCGAGGCCTCCACCACAGGGTCAGTTCAGGACTGAATGCAAGCCCCATGAGGACAAGCACTTTGTCTGTCTTGTTATCCCTGTGTTTCTAACGCAAGGCCTGGTATGTTACCTGTATGTGTGAGCTCGTGTGTGCACAGTGCACGCGCACATGTAACAAGGGTTTATTGGGCATTTACTGGGTGCCAGGCATTGTCTTAGAAACTTTGTATGGAATAATTGATTGAGTCCTCACACCCATGCTCTGAGATAAGTCCTATTAAACCTGTTTCAGAGATGTAGACACTGAGGCACCACCTGGGTTGTGCAGCCAAGAAAAAGTACAGCCAGGATTCAACATAGGCAGTCTGATTCCAGAGCTGACTCTCTAAACTACTAGTTCATACTTGGTGGTTCGATGGATGGTTGTTGGGTGAGTGTATGCAGGCATGCACGAATGAATGAATAAAAAAAAAACACACACACCCATGATGGTGGCACACAACCTTTCATCAGCCTGATGCTAAGCATGCAGCTGCACCAGGGCCTTCCTCCAGAAACAGCGTAACACAGGGAACTCGCCCTGCCAGCTGCCCACACCATCACCTCTTTCCTCCCTCCTTGCAGCCCTCCGGGCCTTTGCCACATTTTCCCATCACCCTCCTCCTTCCCCACTGCTCCTCCCCAGCCACTCCCCAGTCCACCAACTCTTTGCTCTGCCTGCTTGCCAAAGCCCCCGTCTTCCTGCATGTGTGCATGCTTGCAAGTGCGCTGCGGATCCCAAACAAAACAAAGCAGGGAGCTGCCTCACCCACGTGCTGTGCCTTTGATGTCCCCTTCCTGGCAGCTGTGGGGCGCCAAGCCACCCTTCACAGACTTGAGTCCCAGAGGGCAGGTGCTGGTTGAGAAGCCCCACACACAAAAGCTCAAGCCAAGAAGAACACAGGTCATGAGAAACCCAGCAAACAAGAGGCCTATGAGCAGTGGCCAGCTTGCTGGGTGGCAAACCTGAGGCATCACCAGATCCTCAGGCTCCAAGAGTCTCTCAGTCAGCAGCCCCACATCTGGGGTATCTCTAGGGACTAGCTGCTAACATGACTCATAAAGACTAGCACCACCCACCCCTTTCATTGGTGTAGCAATCTGGAGGGGACAAAGCACTTTTGCACCTATTTGCCTAATCAATCTGCATTATAGCATAGTAGATAAAAGCTTTGGAGTCACAGTGCCTGGGTTTGAATCCTGATTCTGATGCTTACTAGATGTGGGACATAGGGAAAGTCACTGATACCCTCAGAACCTGGAGGACAATAATAATACCTATCTTATAGAATCACTGTGGGGAGTAAATGAGCCAGTTGTGTGTGGCACTCACAGCAGCAACTGCTAGGCAGACATACCATTTAGTGAGTTCGTACTGTATGCCAGGCTTGGTGCTTACTTCTTTTATTCACATCGTCTTTTCAACGACATAAAGTAGAAGAGAAAACTGAGGCTTATGAGTAAGTGACCTGCCCAGAGTCACAGAGGAAGTGGTCAAGTTTGGATTCAAATGACGTATGTCTGTCACCAAAGCCCATGTTCTTAGAGGAAACCGAAACTCAGAAGATGGCACTCGTCTCAGTTCAGAACCAGGCTAGCTGAACTCCGCATCTTTTCACGGCACCTCCAACATTGCCTTAGTTTCCTGAAGAGACAGATTCAGGTGTCTCCCATCCCCTTTTCCCCTCCGCTCTCCAGCATGAGCCTTCTGTAGTTTTCTGTTCCACCTAAATGTCATGGAGGGGAGGGTGTTCTTCTAAGATATTGGAGGAAAGTTTGAAGCTGGGCTCTGAGCAGAATGATCTTGTCCCATGTGTCCCTGAAATACAAGTGTCCAGGCCAGCAGGTGGCAGGCCCGCCTAGGCCTACCTACAGATGCTGGTTATGTCTGGTCCATGCCACCACTGGCCTGCCTTGTCTGCAGCACAGGTGCTTTTCTCATGATGTTTTGTCACCTGACCCACAGGAGGTAGACCCCTAGTCACCATTCCTGGCTTAAGTGCCAGGTGCCCTTGGCTGGTACACAAAGGCAAGGGGGCTGCTCTTAAAGGGGAAGGCTAAGGAACCCAGAGGAAGAGGAAGAAGCACAAGGGCCTTCTTGGCCCCTAACCCTTGTTCCCACAATGCTGGCTTCCCTCCCTGCCCCAATCTCTTGGCACACACCAGCCCTGCCCAGAGCCATTGTCGCCTCTAAGCTCCATCATCCTTCCACAAGGGACAGCTGGGACACGTGGGGTGGGCCACAGTTTCCAGACCTTTGAAAGGAGACCTTCTCAGGGAGGAGGAGACATTCAGTGAGTCCTGACTGTTCACTGAGGGCCAAACACATGGGTCTTGGTTTGTCTGATTTAATTTTCAGAGCCCTGCTAGGTAGTGTGGTTGTCAACATTTCACAGAGCAAACAACAGGGTTTGGAAGGCCAGTGATTGGCTCAGGGTCCCGGGAACAGTAAGTGGTGGAGGTGGTGCTGGTCTCAGAACTGGCTCCCAAGCCAGCAGACATGCCCCACAGAACACTGGTTCTTGGTGGGATGCAGAACCCTGCCAACTTCAGCTCTGCAGGGTTAGAGGAATGGGCCTCTCGGGACTTCAGGACTTGCCTCAGAGGTAAGGGTTTATTCCCGTGAGAAGGCACTTAAAAAATTACTCATTTTTGATGGAAGTGTTGAGGAAACATTCCTTATCTGCTCTGCCTCCTTGAACAGGGCATAATCGAGCTCTTTCTGAAGCTTGGGGGCCGCCCCCATTAATCCGCCATCATTATTAGCACCACACCACGGTGATCTCCTCGGGCCCGTTTCTCCGGCACGAAATGGCCCCAGCTTGTTTGCGATCTTTGAGCTCTTGTACCTGGTTGGGGTTGTTTTGTGTTTTACTAGTTTTGCTGCCTACTCCCCTGCTGTCAGGCCGTCAGCTCTCACTTCTTGACACTTTTAGTGTGCCTGCTTCCAGCAGCCCCTCTGCCCCCTTTTGATTTACTGCTTCTAATTTGCTGTGGGCTTGGGAACCAGATAACCAAGCTTGTTAGAGTAAACAGGAGGAGAAACTCGACGGAGGGTCCTCCTGCAGGGAACCAGCCTGAGCTTCAGCGCAGTGGCAGCTGGGAACCTGAGGAGTCGCCCCCAGAGCTCAGCCCCGAAGCCTGTGGACCTGCAGCCATACAATCAGGGCCCCCCTTATCCTGACTTGCCACAGCGGTGACCTGTAGACTGGAGGAGTCTGAGTCCAGCCCTTACTTGACTTGACTTGTGTCAGGAAAGTGACCCTGTCCTTGGCTGCACACTGAAGGATTGGCACACCCAAGGTGACAGGACTGCTGAATCTGGCTGAGACCCCAGGGTTCCTCCCTGATCCTGTCTCCCAGAGATTTCCCTGCAGAGATTTCTGGGCTGTGAGGCGCCCTCTCTCTGCCTTGTCCCTAGTCGTGCCCAGGGACAGCAGAACACATTCCAAAGTCCGTCCCAGCACGGGGGAAGCTCAGGAGGCTTCCAAGACTGGGTAGGCTGGGCCCATCTCTACCCACATCCACACCTGGTCCCTCACACTCCTACAGTGGCCCATTCCACCCCCACCTTTGGCAGGAAATTGGCCAAACTGAGCTGGGCCTGGCCTGCCACCTCAGCACTCCAATGCCCTGCCCCTCCCCCTGCCTGTGGGAGGGAGGCGCCACTGAGGGGGAAGCACTGAGGCAGATTTAGGACTTGGGTGGAGTTCGAAGCCCCCAAAAGCCATTTTTCAACCTGAAAACTGAACCAAGCTGGTCTGGAATTGTGGCTGGAGGATAAATGTGGACCCCATGGTGTCATTTTATGGTCAATTTTCAGAGTGTAACTGCACTTTAAGCACTAACGCTGAGTAGCAGGAAAAAACTTCTTAACCGTAAGATCTATTAAGAGTGCAGAGCTGGCTCCCAGGGGTGAGGTGGGAATGCATAGACGTGAATCATTGGAAACAGGTCTAGCCCAGGCGCTAGGGAATAATAGCTGGGTTGTGGTGGGGGGAGGGGGCACTCTTGGGAGGGCCAGTGGGTGCCACCAGCTCTTCAGGTCTTGAGGGTGGCAGCCTCTGGTCTCCTTTCCCAGGGGCCTAGAGTCCTGCCTAAGTCTGGAACCCTGCCCTCCTCTAGGCTAGCCTCTCCAGGCAGGAACAGGAATAAGACAACACCTGGCGTAGCGGTGGGCCTGGTGGGCCACGGCGAGGCGGGAGGGCCAGCTGTCTGCTGAGCTGGACAGGATGGATGCCTATTTTCCTGGTTGTCTGATTTTTCAAGCAGACATGGCCTGAGCCCGGGGAAACGGGACAAGAGACAGTCTAGGCTATCTGAGGTTAAGAACCTTCAAGAGCAAGCATAGTTGGGGACAAGGAGGTTGAGGAGGGGGTGAAGGGAACAGAGATGGAAACTAATGAGGGCAGATGGCACATGGCACAGGAGGCTGGGGGACCAAGTGATCTACAAGATTCCTTCCACCTGGAAAAACTCTCTGGCTCCAAGGGACTGGGGATAGATGAGGTGATCTGACTCTCAGACACGACCTGCAACAAAGCCAGGGCAAGCCTCTTCAGTTCAGGTCTCAAGGCCATGCTCCAGCCATTGAGACACTTGCCAAGATCCCATGGGAGATTCAGGGCCAGGGCTGGCAAGCATGCACACTGGAGCATAAGCATCTGGGGAAAGGCAAAAAGGGAGGCTCAGGCCTGGCAGGGAGGAGACCTCAGCTGAGGCATGATTTGCTGTGTGATGTTAGACAAAGTCTCTTCCTGACTCTGAGCAGAAATGTACCCATTTGTATCGCGGTGGGTGGCAGGGAGGGGAGGCAGGGAGTGGAATTTGAACCTGATCAATTTTCTTTCAGTCTTAGAATATAAGGGTCCTGCAGGCTAGATCATTTCAGGATTCTCTGCCTGGTACATGCTGGGACAGGATTTCTTGGGGTTAAAAATAGAAATAGAAAGAAAGAAAAAAAGAAAACACTCACTAGGTGCCAGAGAATATGCTGCTGTTTTTTTTAAAAATATAAATACTAACCCATATAACCCTCACAAGAGCTCTGCAAGAGGAGAACTAACATCTCCATTTTGCAGATGAGGAAATTGAGGCACAGAGAGGTTAGCAGACAGACTCAGCACCAAACTGTCTCTGAAACCAAAGACATTCACTCAGCCTTCTCTCTGGCTCATTTCTCCCACTGGCCCATCCTGCCTCCCCCTCTTCCAGGGCTCAGTTCTTTACATGCTGGGCCTGGGCTCCTCTGCCTGAGCCAGCAGGCCTCCTTGAGGTGCCCTTCACCTCCCTGTGCTCCTTCCCTCCCTCCCCTCCTCTCTAGGGGAGCTGAGCTAGGCTCAGGTTTCTGCATTTCCAGCCTCAGACTCCTGCCTTGGGCTGGGCTCACTGACGAGATCTTGCTGACCTTGCACTTTCCATCCACCCCAGGGCCCTGGGCTCTGAATGGACATATGAGGGTGTCTGCATGCCCTGCCATGGTAGGGGACTGAGGCAAGGCTGGCCTCTTGCCCTTGCCCCTCACCCCGATGCAAGAGAAAGCATCCCAGTCCCACTGAGCAGGCCTGACTTTGCTCCCATGGGTCTCTCTGGGCAGATCTGGGGCAGGAATATTGCTGAGGACATTGGAAGAGTTGGGGATGAGGGCTAGATGGGATGCCCTTGGGGTTGTATGCACTAACCACCTCTCAAAAATTTCAACAGTCCTGGCCAATGTGGCTCAGTGGGTTGGGTGTTGCCCGCAAACCAAAAGGTCAGTAGTTCAATTCCACGTTGGGGCACATGCATGGGTTGCAGGTTCGGGTTCCCGGTCAGGGCATGTGCAAGAGGCAGCTAATCAATGTTTCTCTCTGACATCGATGTTTCTCTCCCTCTCTTTCTCATTCCCTTCCCCTCTCTGTAAAATAAAAAAATAAAATAATGTTAAAAATCAGAATGGAGTGCTAATTATTATGCCTACCATTGGACTCATTCCTTCTTCTAGCCATGTCTATAGGAATCATAAAATTGCAGAGTGTTACAGACAGATAGGCTCTTAGAAGTCATTGAAGCCAAGAGCTTTTGATTCCAGCTAGGGAGCCTGAGGCCCAGCGAGGGCAAGGATATGCTCAAAATTGCACAGCAAGACAGCCATGGAGATAAGGTGAAACCTAGGGTTCCTGACTTCCAGGTGACTGCCTTTTCCAGCTCAGCTCCCTGCCGGTCCTCTAGGATCAGCTATGTGCCACCCTCGTTGGGGTGGTCCTGCTTAAGGCCTCATCCTTTGCCATGCACAAGATTTCTCCCCCTCCCGCCGCCCCCCACACGCTGCCCTAGGGATGCAGGCCCTGGAGCGAACTGGAAGGCACCCAGAGGCCCAGATGAAAGGCATAGGCCAGGATGGCAAGAACTGACACTGTGCCCCTGGGGTACGAGGGGGCATTCTGAGGCATGAATGTGCTCTGGTTTTCTTCTGCCTTAGAGCCTCACGGCTAGCCCGGGCGAAAGAATGAGAGAGGCTGAGGGAAACCCTCAGGCTCACTGTTTTGGTCTCTATGGATGCTTGAAGGTCTTGGGAGTCTCCAGCAAAGTCACTGGCCCATCCCTTGGGCTCACAGTCGCACCTGTCTCCTTTCGTGTCCAAAGCCGAAGCGGGTGCCCCCTCCCACCCGATTTTCCAGACCGCCACTGCCGCCATGGCCACAAGGGGGCACTGGCGCTCCATGGCGCCTGGTGTCTTCCAAGCGCGCTCTCGGGCTGGCTTGGGGTGGTGGGGACAGCAGGAGTTTGTTAGGCTCCCCCACTCCTGGCACCCTCCCATTTCCTCTTGGAAGCCTCCTTAGTCCTCTTTTGCCGAGGGTCACATCCCTGGGCTTGGGGACGAGGTGTTTCATTTTCAATTTGCCCCCACTGCCCCTGGGGGAGCTCCGTGAAACGGCGGGGGTGGGGGGAACCCCTGGTCCGCAGCCCTGTTCTCTCCCCTCTGTAGATCCGGTTTCCTTGTTTGTCTCCGTTTAGGTGTCTCTCACCTGCCCGCCCTCCAATCCCTCCCTGGCCTGACTTTCGCTTCTCAAAGCTCTTGTTCCAAGCTCCTCTTGCAGAGTCTTCCCTCTCCTTTCTCCCTTGTAAACTTTCAGCTTTCACTCTCTCCTCATCTCCTTCCCCTCTCCCCTGGCTCCCCTCCCAGGTCGTCTGTTGTCTCCCTTCTGCCTCTGCTCCACTGCATCTCAGGCTGGCGACTGGGTGGATTGGGTCTTGGTCCCTGGCCTTTGCGGGGCCGAGACGGGGAGTCTGCTAGGGGACATCAACCGCTGCTGGAATCTGGGAGTGATGGAGGCTCCGGGTCAGAAACTCTCTTCAGTTCACTTAGCAAATGCAGCCTCCGGGAGTGGGGGTGGGGAAGATTGAGAATCCAGAGACTGGCGCCTGGTTTCAACCCTGGCTCTGACTGGCTGTGTGGCCTTTCCCCTCGCCCCCCTGGGCTTCCATTTGCCCTGAAGACGATGAAGAGCTATTTCTGTGAGGACTTTCTCAGTTCTTGTTTTATTTTATTTGTTCATTTTTTAGCAGTGACTGTCAATCTCAGGAGGCCTGAGCGCTGCTCCTCCCAGATTTGCCCTCTGTCCTCACCACCGACACCCCCACCCCCGCCCCAGCCCGTTACTATGCTGGGGACCCTTGGTGGAACAGTCTGTGCGTGTTGTGCCGGGAGAGTGACTGGGGTTGGGCGGGGGCCACACGGTCAGTGCGCAGAAGAATCTGGCCTATTTGCTCACTGACTTTGTGGGGCCTGCACAGCTCTTGGGGCAAATGATTGTAGAATGTCAGTGCTGGAAGAGGTTCAGGGTGGAAGTAAGTCGAACACAAATTATGTGCCCTGCATTGTCCCCATTCCACCCTGAGCTCTCATCCTGAGATATAAGCTCAAGGCTCATGGTCTACCTTCTACGTCTCATTTCAGAAGAATCTACCCCTCTGTGGTAGAAATGAGGAAGCCAAAGTCCAAAGAGGGGCAACCCTTGCCTAGGTACACGCAGCAAGGGGTGGCAAGCTGAGGTTAGGCCCTTAGGCTCCTGCCTCCCAGCCCAGAGCAAGCTGGGGCTGTGAGGATGTGAATGAGGAAGGGTCGCCACCTGGACATGCACTGCGTGGCTTGGGATGTGGAGGGAGGGGGCTGTGCATGGCGGAGGTAGGGACGATTGGGCACACGCCAGTCCAGGAGTGAGGCAGATCCCTGCCACAGCTGGAGGGTAGCACCCCCACCTGACAGTGTGATTTATCACATTCTCCCTGTTTCCCCTCGGCCCCCAACCCTCTTGCAGACCCCAGAGTGGGCCCAGCCTGACTTAGAGGCAATTCACCTGTTTTTCATTTGAGACTCAGGTGGACTTTTCTTTCTTCTCATCAAAGAAGTGGTGAGGGGAAGGCAGGGCCCCATCCATCACCCCAGCCTCTCAGCAGCCTTGGGGAGGGGGAGGAGAAGGAGGAGAGGAAAGGCCCAAGGATCTTGCAGCCTACTTCATTCCCAAAGGGAACCTCTCAGACAGCCAGGCAGGGCATTAGTGGCCCAGACATTTAGATCTTGGCCACAAATGCTCAGGAGAAACCGCCTAGGGGTTCCTCCACTGGTGCTCTGGAGTGTGGGAGGTCCTGCGGCCAATTTTTGTTTTCCAGTGCCTGCTGCCTCGGGGATAGATGGGAAGAGGGGGTCTGGAATGGGCTTGGGCCCCAAACAAAAGCAGAGCAAAGATTTAGCACCCAGGGAAAGAGAAGAGAGGGATAGGGAAAGGGATTCATTTTGTTTTTATCACCTACTCTGTGCCAAACACTGTCCAACATGTTATCTATGTCATTTAACCCTCCCAACACTGTCCCATTGTCCAGATAAGGAAACTAAGGCTCAGAGAGGTAAGGGGATTGATTCAAGGTCAAATCACAAGGGAGTAAGTAATGGGAGCCAGATTCAAGGTCACAGCTGTATGGCTCCAAAGAGAAGGCAGAGGAGGGAGTCGAGGTATCTGAATGCTGGCACAGCCAGGAAGGAGATGAACTGTGACATCTGGTCCCTACCACACCCCCAATACATGCTCCTGTGTGTTTCGTCTCAAGGCCACTGCTAACCCATGTGGAGTCTTTGTGGAATTAGAAAAAGGCACCCCTTCTTCTGGGTATGACCCAGCCCCAGGGCAGGCCACATGGCTTAGTGCAAGAAACAGAACTGAATTTCAGGCCCACCATTGCCATGCACCAGCCTCCCCCCTACCCCCAGCAGCACTCAGCTCAGGCTGTTCTTTCTTTTGAATGGGATGAGCAAACCCTGGTCTGAGAGGAGAAATAACTGTGGCCTGAGAGTCTTGGCCACATCGAACATGATGCCATCTGCCTCCTCCTTCTCCCTCTTGCCCGGAATTTTATCACCATCTCCACTGTCTTCCCAGGCATCCTCATGATACTACAATTACTAATAACAGGGGCTCCATGGCAGCTCAATCTGTTTGGAATTCTTCCCCTGAAGCAACCCATTTTCTCCCTGCTGGACTCTTTCCTCCTCATTACACTCCTCCCAGTTTCCAGCTCATATGCAGAAGCTCATCCCCTGGGGAAACACGTTTGTGGGCTGGCCAGCCGGCCACAGCCCCTCAGAGAAGTAGGGAGCAGGGGCACTGTGTGGGCGCAAGTATGCTGGTTTAGTTGCTGTGTGGCCTTGAGCAAACTGCTCATCTCTTTGGGACCAGCTCCAATCTAAAGGGCAAGGGCGGATGATATCCCTGGTCTTTTCCAGCTTGGCCTCTTGAGGTACTAGAATCTCTGAGTCCAGAAGTCCTGCTTCTCTCTATGCACCAAGTGATGAGAATAATAGACCACATCTTGGGTCCCTCTGGGGCTTCTGGCCAGGACAGCACACCAAAAGCCAGCTAGGGTGGATGGAAAGCAAGTCCTGGCTTTGCAGCTTCCTAGCTGTGAGCTAGAGCAGATTACTTCTCATCTCTGAGCTTCAGTTTCTTCAACTGGACAATGAATATGATTGCACACACACCTCCTCCAAGAAAAGGCTGCTGTGAGGAGTAAATAACATAACGTAGGTAACTGTGAGTTGCACAGCAACTCACTCAGTAGGCATGCATTCAGTCACTCAACAAACATTCCTTGAGTATTTACTAAGGGAAATAGGATAGTGCAGTAAAAGTTCAGGCTCTGTCCTGGCCAGTGTGGCTCAGTTAGTTGGAGTGCTGTTCCATAACCTGGAAGGTCATGGGTTTGATCCCTGGTCAGGGCACATGCCTGAGTTTCCAGTTTGATTCCAGTTGGGGCACATGTGGGAGGCAACCAATTGATGTTTCTTTCTTACATCAGTCTTTCTCTCTCTCCCTCCTTCCTCTCTGTCTAAAATCAATAAACATGTCCTTGGGTGAAGAAGAAGAAGAAGGAGGAGGAGGAGGAGGAGGAGGAGGGGAAGAAGAAGAAGAAGAAGAAGAAGAAGAAGGAGAAGAAGGAGAAGAAGGAGAAGAAGAAGAAGAAGGAGAAGAAGGAGAAGAAGGAGAAGAAGGAGAAGAAGGAGAAGAAGGAGAAGAAGAAGAAGATAAAGGTCAGACTCTGGAGCCAAACTGGGTTGAAAACCCAGTTCTGCCTTTTATTACCTGTGTGACCATGGTCAAGTGACTTAACCTCTCTGTGTCCCAGTTACTTATCTCTGAAATGGGTAGGACTATTGTCAGGATTAAGTTAGTTAATCCATGTAATTCATTTACTGCTTAGCACACAGTAAGAACTCATTAAACATCATGACACCATTCTAAATTCTGGGGTTCAGCCTGGTTCTCTGCCTGCTTGTCAGTCAATAGTTGTTGGTTCCTTTACGTCTTTCTGTTGTTCTCCCCTGTGAGGGAGATAAAGAAGTGTCTTGGATAGCTCAAGCTAAAAATCATACTTTGCTCCTTCCCTTCTTCCAACTAATCCATAAAAATTCAACAAACATTCACACGTGCAGCACAGAGTCATTGAGCATGTTGTCTAGTTCTGTGCTAGATGCCAAGGCTGTGGAGATGAATATGACTCAGCCTTCATTCACAAGTGCTTGGTGGGGGAGAGGAGGGAGGGAGAGAGATAGGGAGGGAAGGAGGAAGGGAGAGGGGGAGGGAGAGTAAGAGAGAGGAAGGGAGAGAAGGAGACATAGAGGGAGAGGGAGAGGTGGAGAGGGAAGGAGGAGAGGGTGGAGAGGGAAGGAGGAGAGGGCGGAGGGGGGGAGAAAGGGAGGGAGAGGGGGAAGGAGAGAGAGGGGGAGGGAGAGAGTGTTTTTCTTGAGGCCATGAGGGCAAACTTCTCAAAGGAGGGACCCATGTGTTCTGAGTTATGCCCAGGACACTGCAGACAGAAGGAAGGGCATGAGCCAGAGCACAGAGGTGCTGAGAGATGACCACTAGTGTAGTGCAGCTATGGCATCAGTGAAGATGGAGGGCATACTTCATAGCTTTTCTCCAAGGCACTGTTCACAGGGCACCTACCCTGAGCCAGGGCTGTGCCAGGGGCTATGCCTGGTGCTCTCCGAGTGTTCTCTCACAATGGAGGTGGCGATACTTACCTGTCTTTCACACAGAAGGAAATGGACTCAGAGTGGCAAAGGGACATGCTCTGGGCCACCCACCTAGCAAATGGCAGGATCAAGGTAGGCCCCCAAGTCTGTCCGCTTCTCTCAACACTTCTCTGCTATCTGTACGTAGCAAATCAGCTGGATAGCTGTGTAGGCGGGGTGTGGTAGGGCTGGGGAGGGGGATGCCTGAGAGTCTGGGTGTACTGCTTTGAGCCCGTGAGTCCCTGCCCTGGTGTGGGGACATCTGCTCAGAAGGAAGTAGCAAGACTACTTTATCCTGTGTCTCTCCCCACCCAAGAACTCACCATAAGGAAGGCTGAGTCTCTCTCCCACACTCTTACACATACCCGCAGGCGCACACGCGCACACGCGCGCGCGCGCACACACACACACACACACACACATGCACACCCCTCTCCATCCTCCCCTGCTCCTAAAAATATCAAACCAGTGGAGCTGCAAGGGAAATGAATGTTTGGCAGCCGAGCAAGTGGCCTAGGAGTGGTGTCAGGCTCCGTAAATATTTACCCACTGGATTAGAGCAGAAGTTGGAAACATTAGGCAGCTGAAAATTACTGTTTTAATAGCACGGCTGATAAATCCAAACTTGGGGGGTTTGTTTGGAAGTCTCAGCTTCTGGGAATTTCAGCGTGTAAACTATAGGCCTGGGGTGGATGGGAACAGAACAGAGGGGCGTGGGTGTGGGCTGGCGGGCAGCTGTGCCTGGAGGAGAGGGCAGCCGGTTCAGTGAAGGCCCAGCGCCTCGGGCCAGAGCCACCCGCAAGATCCAGCGTTAATTCATGGCTTCATTCGTTCATCCATTCATCAGACCCTGTCAAAGGAATGAGTGACGAGCAAACATTTACTGGACACCGGCCATGGGTACATATTTCAAGGGGGTCTTGACCTTTTCATCCCGCATTTCATATTTACTATAACCTCAAGTGGTAACAAATACAGTGGGACCTTGGTTCTTGAACATAATTTGTTCCGGAAATTTGTTTGAGAAGCGATTTGTTCGAAAACTGATTCTCCTTTGTTGTCTAAGAGACACGTGACTGATCACACAGGTGTCAGCATGAAAAGATTGTTGGGTAGAGAATCGAGACCCAAAATTCTGTTAGACAACCAACATATTTTTTTCCGTGAACAACTTGGTGGAGAACCAAATTGTTTGAGAACCAAGAAGTTTGAGAACTGAGGTTTGACTGTAACACATTTCGTCCTACAAAAGCTGAGGAAAATCAAGTCTCAAGTGTGAGAATGTGAGAAGGTAACTTGCTTAAGGGCACCACGTGGAAAGAACCAGACAGGGCTTTAAGCTCAGGTGTTCCTGACTCCAAGGCCATGATCTCCCCACTGTCCCCTACCGTGTGCGGTGTGAAGTAGACAATACATTTCTGAGAAATCACAGCCAAGAGGCTGGGCAATACAAAGATGAATCTGACACAGGTCCTCCCCCAGAGAGCCCCTAATCAGGAAGGGATGTAAGATATGTATCCAAACAACAATTCTGGGGGGAAAGTGGCTAGTGCCTTAAGAGAGACAAGAGTTTCCTTCAGCTTGGTGGGCGGAGAAGACGGAGGTGTCATGGGGATGAGGATCAGGAAGGCTCCCTGAAGGAAGAAGCACTTGGACCCTAACTGATGGGTAGGCTTTGCATAAGGGAAAGTAGGAAGGGTGGCTGTTCCAGGCAACAGGAACAGCATGAGTGAAGGCATACATGATCAAGAGATGCTGAGTTTGGTTGAACCACAGAGTGTATAAAGACAAGGGGTAGGAAATAAATTCCAGAAGGGAGATGGGAGCCAGATTGTGAGGGACTTCATGCCACCAAACTGTAACCCTTCAGAAATGAGGGAGCCAAGGCATCTTAGGTATGGCCCAGGCCACAGCAGAACTTTCCATTTTACCTTCTGTCCTGGCGGGCAGTGGGGGTGGGGAGCAAAGAGAACAGTCCCCTGTGTAATGTTCACCTCAACTCATCCCAGGGCCAGTGGGACAAGAACCAGAGAGCTATCCAGCCCCAATATAGAAGCTGCATTTCCTTCCACAGAACTTGCCTTCCAATCAGCTGCTTCCCACTCAAGCCAGCCCCCATTCCATGCTGAGGCCAAGGTCCTAGCTCCCCACTGTGAGGGTTGCTGTACTTTTATGAGCCTCAGTTTCTGCGTCTGTCACCCAGGCACACCTACCCGGAGGCATTATGTGAGGATTCAGTGAGATGCTACAGAGAAAGCACTCAGCACGCTGCTTGACACATAGTCAGCACTCAGCAAATGTCAACCACATCATCACGAATAAGTGAACACTTGCGTCTCTCCACAAGGAAGGCTTTTACAGAGCGGAGAAACTTCCTGAGAGTCCGAGTTCATTCCTGGAATATCTTTCCTTGGAGGCTTAGAATAGAGAGCCCCCCGCCGAGACAGGAGAATGATCTGGAGAGACTGTGGGTTTCCTTGTGCTGTCTATACTGTAAGTTTCACAACTCAGTGGAAAGTAATGGATTTCAGGTTTGGGAAATTGGGGTGTCAGGACTTCCAACTTCTGTCTCAGGGTCCCAACATCAGGCCCAGCCTTGCACTCTCCCCCACCCTTCCCCTCTCCCCTGCCTGGGTCCTTTGGCTCTCCTTCTGCCAAATGGGAATAACCGGGCCTGCACTGCATTCTGTGGGGTGGGGGAGACCAAGGAGGGAATGTCAGCAAGGAGGAGGTGACAGGCAGCGCTGTGTGCAAGGAGCAGGGGGAGGGGACCCCAGTCAGCCACGGGAAAGGTGTGAGTGAAATGGAAGAAGCTGTTCCTTGGGGCTCTGTCCTCCCCAGTCCCCAGCAAGAATGGGGGGAGGGGAAGCTGGCCCAGAGGGGTTTGAGGCCATCCCCAAATTTGGTAATTAGGCCTCTCTGCGTGGTTTTCCTGCTCCAGAAAATGTTAATTTATTGCAATTTGAAAAATGATCAAGCTGGGGCTGGGGACTCAGCAGCTGGTGCAAGGGAGAGAGAAATCTCTTTTTGTTCTGCAGGGAATTGAGCTGCAGCCCCCACCCCCACCCTGCTCCCTTGCTGGGCCATCCTTCTCCTGGAGTGTCGAATGTCGACAAGCTCCTCCCAGGAGCCGCCTGCCTTCCTCAGGGGCTGAACCGGCCGGCATTTATCAAAAGCCTGGAAGCTTCTGAGGGAAGGAGGTGTGTGGGGAGGTATGTGAGCCAGCCTGGTGGGGGTGGGGCCCCAATGATTCTCAGCAGCCTCTGGGGTCACTGTGGGGGCTACAGAACAGGGCCTGAGCTAGGAACGGAGGCCTGCAGTGGGGCAGATGGCTGCAGGCTGTGTGGGAGCCTCCTCTCCTCTTCCTCAGTCCTGTCAAGCTATGTCCCACCTGCCTGGCTGCCCCCCTCACCTCTATTGTTCAGCCAGACAAAAGATGATTATGGAAAAACAGCCTGCACCCAGCAAGCAGGCTCAGCAAATCAACAAATGCCCAAAGCCGCAGCCACGGCTGCCTCTGCTGCCGCACTGCCATTGCCGCCACCGCTGCTGCTGCTGCTGCTGCTGCTGCTGCTGCTGCTGCTGCTGCCGCTGCCACCGCCGCCGCCTGGTTAGGCCTCACTGAACCCTAATCCCCACTCCACACTCACCACTGGCACAGAGCACCGTCTGCTGTGCCCTGCAGGGACAGCTCCACCTCTGATCTTGGGGGCATGGACATCCATTCTGTGGAGCCTCTGCTGCACACAGGGGTGTTCCAATGTGGCCACTTCTTCCATCCTTGTCATACCTCCTGCCCCACACCACCCTCAGTCCTCCATTCATCAGCCAGCACCACTCACACCCACTATGCACAGGGCACTGGGCACAGGCCCACCCCGAAGAAGGAGCTTTGAGAAAGGGAAACAGACATATAAAGAGAAAAATAGGGAATGATGCCTTCATAGGGGTATGGACAACTCAGACCACTACCTTCATCACTATTTCCATCTGCACCAGCTTCTAGTCCCCCTTCCTCCACTCCACATCCACCTTCCCCCACCACTTCTGCTCCTCCTCCTCTTCCTCTCTCCTTATGCTGTGACTACCAGCATCAACCCCAATACTATAATGCCCAGCACTGTCACCTCCATTACCACAATTTTCAGTTCCTCATCTCTAAATACGTATCCTCTGCCTACTAGCAATTTGTAGCCTGAAAACTGACAAGCCAACAGGGTGCAACTACTAACACGCAAAAATAAAACCCCTTTGCATGAACGTGTAGGCAAGTGCTTACACTGTAGTCTTCAGTTCAAGCAACCTCTTGGGGCTTATGGAATCTCTCACATCTGGCTGGAGCTTTGCAATGAGTTTCAGATCGGTTCCTGGCCTACAAAAGTGTTCTTCATCCTGTCCCTCCTCCCAGTGGGCCAGTGTTAGCCCTTCTGGAGGCTGGAAGCCAAGGAGTCAGAGAAATCCAGGCCCTGGGACTAAGGGTGGTGTCTGTTTGCATTTCAGCTGGAACCTGTGCCGGCAACTGGCCAGTGTGGAATTCTCAGCATTCCTGCAGGCCTGGGCTCAGCTCAGGTGCCACCACCCTGGCCTGGCAGACAGTAGATAAGAGGGCTCAGAAGCTCAAGTGCAACAGATGAAGCACCCCTTCACTAAGCCACTGTGCCTGGATGGAGTTCCCCGAGGAGAATGGCTGTTGTCCAGGAAAGTCAGGGCTAAGGTTAGCTTATCAGCACTAAGAGATGGAGAGGCTGCCCCTGGGTGAGAAGAAGCGAATAGAGGTTTGTAAGCAAAGTCTGTGTAGCACTGTAGCACTCCGCAGTTCATGAAGCACATGTATTTCATGCATTTCGTCTCTTAGGAGCCTCACTGACCACTTTGAGAGGTAGGGGGGATGGGCAAGGACTCCTGGTGTCCAGTGTACAGGTGGGCAAACTGGAGCGCAGAAAGGCCACAATGAGTGACAGGGGTGGAATGTCAGGTTCCCTTCATGCTGCCTTCCTTGCGGTAGAGGAATTCCTAGACAAGTCAGGACAGGCTTGACTGTGACAATGTCCAGCACTTCCATGTGACATGCAGGAAGGTAGAAACCAGTATGACCTTACTGGCCTCTCCCAAGTCCCCCAAAGCACCATGAGGAGCATGTGCAGAACTCAGCCAAGCTGTTAAGTTCTTTCCTTTTTGCTGAGAAGGAATGGGTATGAGGAGAGGGTTCTCACTAACCAAGTGGCTAAGAGAAGGCAGACATCCCCCCAGCCCTGCTCGTGCCAGGCCATGCTCGTACCCACTGAAAAGCCTGTCAGTGGCAGCCAGGGGTTCCCAGCCTGGGCCTTCCTCTCACCAGGCCTTTCCCTTTCATGCCTCAGGTCTGCTCCGGCTCTCCTGTTTGACCACCTCTCCTGCTGCTCTGTGTCAGCTCACTCCCGCTGCTCTCAGCTTGAACCCGCGGGTGCCCACTCCACACCTGCCGTGAGGAGACCCCTGTCCCCAGCTAACGCTCCAACCCAGTGGTTTTCCAAATAGGTTTGCCAACTAGCAGCATGTACATCCCCTGGGACCTTATTAGGCATGCAAGCTCTCGGCTGGGCCCCAGGCCCACTGAATGAGGGACTTTGGGTTAGGACCCAGCTCCCTGTGCTTTAACAAGCCTTCCTGGTAATTCTGCTGCACACTACAGTTTGAAAACCAGTAGTAGAAAGAGGACAGTGGATGGGGGCCAACCTGGATTCAAATGCCAGCTCTGCCATTACTAACTGTGTAACCTAGGGTGGGTCAGTATGCCCCTTTCAACTCCAGTTTCCTCATCTGCAAAATGGAGATGAGAGTCCCTGGCTGCCTGAAAAGAGCATTAATTTTGATTTGTTATAAGGAAAAGAAGAGTTTGTGAACAATTAGAGCCGAAGCTGCTGGTCCCAGAGTTATTAAAGAGGAGGCCAGCTGACTACACTGGAGGGTGTATATGGTACATTTGTTTAGCCAGGAGTCCTGGTAGACTGGAGCCCAGAGTGTCCACTGCATGTCCCACCTCCTTGGTTACCCCTGCCAACGCTGTCATGTGTCACACATTTCAAACCCCATGCCTTGGACTGCGATTTCTTCAATCTGGAATTATTTATCCCAAGAGCTCATGCAAATTAGTCCTTCTCTGTGAAGCTTTCAGAATCAGTTAGGAATTGCATTTAGTGTAAGAAACTGCAACTCCCCCAAATATGGCTTAAACACACAGGTGTTTATAGCCTCACATGCAAGAAGCCTGAAGGTAGCTGGTCCAGGGATAGAACAGTGGCACGTTAAAGTCATCAGGGCCTCAGCTCCATTTGGCTCTCTGCTCTAACATCCTACCACCAACTTCATTTTCAGAGTCCCATTAGGGTTCAAAATGGCTGCTGGAGCTCTAGTTATCACATCACCATTCTAGACAACAGGAAAGGACAAAGAACAAAGACACATATCCTAGATAAGTCAGCTTCCTTTTAAGCAGTCTCTCCAGAAGTCCCACATGACCTTTACTTTTATATATCATTGGTTAGAATTTGGTCACATGTTATATGAGAGGCTAGGCATTGTCATCATGGATACATTTGAGGCTCTGTCACTATGGATGGTAACTCCATAACAGAGCAGTCTCCATAACAGCTTTGCTTCTCCTCCAGCAAGTGCTGATCATCAGCTGGGCTCCTCTAGCCTTACATTCCACCTCCCTCCCAGCATTTATCACTCTGCATTGACCTCTAGTTCCTAGCTTCAGTAGGTGCCCCAGGCAGGAAGGAGTCCCTCAGCTGCTCCTTCACTCAGCCCAACTGGAAAGAAAAAAGGCTTGAGTGCTAGAGCCAGCGAGCCCCACAGAGTGTTGGCTTTATTTTTTTTAAGATTTTCTTTATTTTTAGAGAGAGGACTAGAGAGGGAGAAGGAGAGGGAGAGAAGCATCAGTGTGTGGTTGCCTCTCGCAAACCCCCTCCTGGGGACCTGGCCTGCAGCCCAGGCCTGTGCCCTGACTGGGAATCGAACCCACGACCCTTTAGTTCACAGGCCGGCACTCAATCCACTGAGCCACGCTAGCCAGGGCAGGAGCATTGGCTTTAGAGTCAGCCTCAAGTTCCAATGATAGCCCTGCTGTGCAGTGACTCTATGACCTCAGCCATTTAGTAGCAATGACCTTTGAGTGTTTGCTGTGTGCCTGCCAAGTTGTTTACATATAGTATCTCATTGAATCCTCAGCATGGCAAGTACTATTATTATCTCCATTTTAGAGCTGAGAAAACTGGAGGTTAAATAACCTGCCCAAGGTCTCCCAGTCAAGAAGAGGTGGAGCTATGCTTCAAATCAGGCAGTCTGAGCCAGAGCCCAAGTTCCTCCCTACTGTACCTTGGTGTACCTCAGACTCTTTATCGGTGACATCGGTATAATTGTCTCTGCTTCACAGGTTGCCTCAGGGATTTTATACTACCACACATGTGACTGAACCTTCCATCCTGTGGACCCCCTTTGAAGGTCACACTTGCTGTCTTCCCATTCCTTTCTTACTGTCAGTGTCCATGTCTTCTGAGCAGAAGGACCTGCCCATCTCTACAGTGGGACAGAACTATTGTCACAGATACCCTCCATTCAGGGGACAACCCACACTGTGGTAATTTCTGCCTCCAAGAGGGGCTGTCCCGGTGGAGGGATGTGGGTGCTCCCACTCTGAGAATTGGTGGAGTTGCTGTTTCATTTTGGGATAGATAGAGGCCACAGAGGGACTCTGGGCTGTCCCAGGTCACACAGGGGGTCTGTGGCAGGGCAGGGGCTCAGACCACAAGCTGACAATGCTCTGGGCACATCTCTTCCCCTCTTGGGATCATCCATTTCTTGAGGGCCTCAGATTGTCTGGTCTTGAAGGAACCCTCAACTGTGACACAGTGACATTTCAATGCTACTTGAACTCCAAGATCTAGCCTCAATAGCACCTCCAAGAAGTTGACATCTCCCTTTTCTCGGCTACGCTTCTCACATGGCTGCCCTGCCTTCCTGCTGTCACGCTGATCACACTGGGAGCCCTGGGAGGGCAGGGACTGTGTCCCATGGCACACACATTCACAGGGCCTGGCCGTAGGCTGCGCCCACAGTAGGTGTTTGACAAATGTTTGATGACAGAATAACCGAATGAAAGAAGAACAAATGAGTGAGTAACAGCGTGCACCCCTTTTCTTTACCTGGGCCCTTGGGGGCTGAGTGGGCGCTAACAGCCCGGAGCTGGCAGACCAGAAAAGTGTGTTTCCCTGGAGCCACAAGAAAAGTGAAGAGAGAAAGCGACATTACAGGAAAGCCAATTCCCCATGGCATTAATAGCCCAAGTTTTGCTGCAGGAGAGAGGCAAATGGCAAAACAGGTGTGTGAGCAGATAATACAATCCTCTTCGCTAACACCCACGTCGGTGAGCCCGGGCACAGGCAGCCAGAAGATTAAAGCCCTGCCGCCTCCTAACGCTGCCAATCGATATTTATTATGACAAGAGACAAAGATTGCTATCAGCCAGTGAGAGAGAATGCAAATATAAGAAAACAAGGCATGACTTATTATGCCTACTTAGATGCAAGGGAAGGAAATAAGAGCAACAACAACAACGAGAATAATGACGATAATAATACAAGACAGCCTTGGAAAAGGAGCTTTGTTGATTTCTTGTGCTGAAAAGATAGCTCCTTCGGCGAGAGCCTCACTTAGTCTCCATGTGTCCACCCCGCTGAGGTTTTGATGTTCCACTTTCATCAAGAATATTGAGCATGAAATGCCAACATGATGTGGGCTGTCTGGCGACAGTTGATGAAGAAATGGAGTGTGGAGCGGACGAGTGCCAGGGACGCCTGCCTCCGCTGCCCAGGGACAAAGCGCTGGCTTAATTGGGCCCCTGGGAACAGTGACAGCCCAAGAGAGCAAAGCAGGGTACATCTGGGCCCTGTGCCACCCATCGCCACTGAAGCCTGACTTGGGGGCCAGGTTAGGGGGGTGTTGAAGGAGACTGAAGGCGCCTCACTCCTGAGGGTAGAGAGGGTCTGGTTCCACTGCTGCTGATCTTCTGAAGGAGGGGTGGGGCCACTGCATGCCTAGGCTCTTGAGATCAGTGGGCGAGGAGGTTGTGAGCTGTGGGACTTGGCTTTTAGATACGAGTTAATCTGAGCTCCAAGTACTGGCTTGCAGAGCTTCCTGTGCTGGTGACAGGGATTCCATTACCTAGCTGGTAGTGCGGCCTTGGGATCAAAGCTAAGGCTTTTTGAGATGAGCTGGGCCTCAGTTGCCCATACCAGGAAGGTCTGCAGTGTCTTCAGGGGCGACTGAGTCCAGCTCCAGACTTCAAGCCCCACTCCAGCTACCCAGTCCCAGACTCACGAGGACTCAAGGGGCGCACTTGTAGTTTGTTATTTTTTAAATCCTCACCCGAGGATATGTTTATTGATTTTAGAGAGAGAGGAAAGGAGAGAGTTCAATGTGAGAGAGAAACATCAATTGGTTGCCTCCTGTACGTGCCGTGACCAAGGATTGAACCCCGCAACCTAGGTATGTGCCCTAACTAGGAATCGGACCAGAAACCTACCCCCATGACCAAGGATGAAACCTACAATCTTTTGGTGTATGGGACGATGCTCTAACCAACTGAGCCACCCAGCCAAGGCCACACTTGTTTTAAAGACATCTCAGAGTGCTATCTGGGGTTGGCAGCATGGACATCCCCTGGCAGCTTTTTAGAACACAGAATCCCTCCCCCCACCCACCAATCGCCACCTACTGAGTCCAAGTCCTCATTTAAACAAGACCTCCTGGTGATTTGGCTTCACGTTCAAGTTTGAGAAGTTCTGCTCTAGATGAATGGTTCTCAGCCTCATAGGCACATTAGAATCACTGAGGAGCT
This sequence comes from Pteronotus mesoamericanus, assembly GCF_021234165.1. Taxonomy (NCBI): domain Eukaryota; kingdom Metazoa; phylum Chordata; class Mammalia; order Chiroptera; family Mormoopidae; genus Pteronotus; species Pteronotus mesoamericanus. Next base: position 3,681,725 of record NW_026555108.1, on the reverse strand, counting down.
GGTTAAAGATACTGAGAGCCAGGACAGAGCCCAAACTTCTAAACTTCAAGTCGTCGGGGAGGTGGGGGTGGCACCGAGCAGGAGGAGGAGAAATGAGACCTGAGCACAAGTGTTTCTAAACAGTTTCCAGGTAATTCCAAAGTGCAGACTAGGTGGAGCGCCCTGGGCCAGTGAGCTCTCTATGCGCACCTATTCAGATGCATCCCCAAGTATTAGAGAGTCAGGCCCTCCTGCCAGGGCTCTAAGCCCAGGCCCCCCGTGGAGAGTCCTGCCCAGAGGCTCTCTGTCAGTCTGAAAAAGAGAGGCTTCAGCAGCATGCCCCGCTCCATAAGAACCTCCTGAGGCCTACAGGGCCCTGCAGTGACATTTTTCCTATGGTCTTGCTTCTGTAAAAAGCCCCAGCAGACTTCACAGAGAAGCAGGGGAACTGGGAAGTCCCATGGCCCCAGAGCTCACCTCAATCCTCATGTTCAAGTGCACAACTGCCAGCCAGAGTCTGCCCACACTATTGGGTGCTCTCCCATCTGGCTGCACAGCAGGCCAGGAGCTCCCATTTGCGATGCCCCCTTCTTTGCCTCCCTACTGGAGTCTCTGCTGGCTTTGGGTTAATGGGACCCAAGGCAGACAGATGACCTCTACTCTTTTCCCATCTCCAGAAAAGCTGCTCTGCTGGCTTACAACTTGGGGGTGCTGGCAGGAGATGAGGCTGGCTCAATTCTATGTGTTCCTCAAGAAAATAACTAGGATCAAGGGCCAATACTGTAAGGAGGCCCATTTCCACGTGATTTTCTTCAAGAGCTTTCCTAAAAGTTACAGCTGTGTACCAGTAGGGTTGGCTGCCTTGCAAAGAAATGAGCTCTCTGACACTGAAGGTGAGCAAGCGTGGGCATCTGGGAGGGAAACTAGAAAAAAAAAAGCCTGTTTCATCCACAACGAGTGTCAGTGGGGGCTAACGTGTCTCACAGATTTCCAGCCCTGAGCACTTACAAGATCAATTGTCAAATAAGGGTGACAGCAGTGGTCCAGTCCAAGGGGTCAGTGTGCAGAAGCTTAGGTAGTGGAGCTTAATATCTAAACAAGTCTACCGTAGAGAAAAGGGAAAGGAAGTCTGTGTTCCAATCCTCACACTGCCACTGACTGGCTGGGCTGTGCAACCTTGGGCAAGTATATTCTCATCTCTGGACATTAATCCAAGAGACTAAACTCCGTCCCACCAGCCAGGGTTCCAATTTTGCATGCTCTAGTGGATGCCATTTACACAGACCATTCTCTAGCCTGTGACTATGTGCTATAAATTAACAAGGCCTAGCGCAAAATAAAAATATGGGACCTCTCGATCAAAAATTAAGAATTTCAAAGCGACGACAGCAGAGCACTACACCAAGTGTGAGGCCCTGTGGACTACGCTGGTTGCATGTCTAGGAAGCCAGCCCTGACCACATGGGCAAGGCAGAGGTGGGGCCGTGTACCTTAGTATTTCCTCTCATGTTGCCCTGTTCTCCTTGCCCCTAGCAGCCCTTCCCTGAAGCCCTTAACTGTTGAGTTAGGAGAGTGGGCACAAAGCCCAGGGAAGCCAGGGACCTGTTGACCCTGGAGGACTGAATTAGGAGGAAATGATTTGAGAGGTAATCAATATGCTCAATTGTAGTTCATTAACATCTAATGAGTCCTCTAACTACTCAGCATCCACTGGGGCCTGGCCAGAGCTGTCACCACTCCCTGCTTGTGCTCCGCAGTGTCATTTATTCTCCTACGGTCTGATCCCAGGTGGGAGGCAGCTGCTTTGGGTTGCAGGAGGGGTGGGGAGGGAGGACCAGACAGCCACTGAGAGAATGCCAAAGCTGGAAGGGTCCTCAGGTGCTTTCCAGTCCAACCCCTTGAGGATACAGTGAAGAAATTGTGCCCAGAGGAGTTTAGGCTCTAAACATGGAATTGGAATTGAGCACTACTAACCCTCCACTGAGGCTTTATTGCCACTGTCTTGGCAACAGAATGTCCAAGCTCACACCCCAGCCCTGTCATAGACTGGAGCTGTGTCTCTTGACTACTTAAAATGTCAGCCTCCCCACCTATAAAATGGAGACAATGCCCATTCTACAGGTCTGTGGTATGGTTTCAGTGAGACAACAGATGTGAAAAGCACTGCATAAAACAAAGAGCTCTTCAAATGTAAGACCCCCCAGCACTTAACGAGGCCCTGCTTATGTACCTGGTGCTGTCCTCTGGACTGGGGGCTGAGCAGTGGATCAGACAGTCTCTGACCCTCATGGGAGGCCTGTGTGCAGAAGGAGGCTGCACAGTGCAGCCTCTTTGCAGGACAAGGAGGGGCAGGTGGAGAAGACTTCCTGGAGGAGGTGAGCTCAAGAGAGAAAGAGGACTTAAATTGGGGGTTTCAGCAGGTGAATGACACAGTCATATTTTTGACAATGCTTGCACAGCACGTAATACATGTCAGACCCTCTTCTAAGTACCTTACAAATATTAACTCAGGCAATCCTTATCCAGATAGCTGAACTCATGCAGGTCACAAAGCTAATAAGTGCTAGAACTAGAACCCACTCTCAGACAAAGCCCATCCTCTTAATCCCTAAGCTACACTGCCTCTGATCCAGGCCAACTGTCTTTGTGGCAGCAATGGTGTGCACAGTTGTTTGAAGGGGGCCAACCTAGAGGCAGGGAGGAGAGCAGTGATGAGTTGGGGCAAGAGGCCAGGTAAGAGATATTAAGGATCTGACCTTGGGCAGTGGCATGGAGTTGAAGGGAGAAGTGACAAATTGGCAGTTTGGAGGCAGGAGAATGAACTTGGTGATATTTAAACTTGAGCTTAGCATGTGATGACCTTTCTCTGTGGATGCACACTGATGAAGTTGTATTGGTCAAAGTTCACATTTAGAATTAACCTTCGCCCTGGCTGGTGTGGCTGAGTGGATTGAGTGCTAGCCTGCGAACCAAAGGGTCACCAGTTTGATTCCCAGGCAGGGCACATGCCTGGGTTGTGGGCCAGGTCCCCAGTTGGGGGCACACGAGAGGCAAACCACACATTGATGTTTCTCTCCCTCTCTTTCTCCCTCCCCTCCCCTGTCTCTAAAAATAAATAAATAAAATCTTTAAAAAAAAAAGAATTAACCTTCACTCTAGTTTTCAAGTCCAGAGAATATGTGGCAATTATTGTTTCAATCCTTTCTGGACTTCTTTTCTTCCTTCTTTGGATAATAGATCCAGCTTGCATGTGAACTTAGCAGTGTTGGATGGAACTCTGTTTCCTCACTGCTACAGAAGCCATAAGAATGCAAGCAGTGCTTCTACCTTCCCTTGGCATGGCCCTGTCTCCTGCTTTACCGAGGGGTCTATACCCTTGCTGATATCTGGGAATCCTCCTTCAGGCCACCCTCTCCCTCACCCACATACAGATTATCACGAAGTCCCTTAGATTCTACTGCCTCAATATCTCGACTCCTTTGTTCCTTCCTCTACCCTGGCACCCTGCACCTCACAGGAGGGCAGATTTTTGTAATCTCTCTTGGATGGCTATAATAAAACTTCTAACTGTTCTCTCCCTTCATCTAACTCCCTACAATGCATCCACCATTCAGTAATTAGAGGTCTCTGATAAGTCATGTAGATCTGATCATGACCGACATCTGTGACTCAACACATTAGACTTGTCACATCCTCGACCTTTGCCATAGTCTTCCTCTTCCTGGAATGGCAATGAATGCAATTGCCCTACACAATGTCTATTCCTTCCATCCCTGATTCAGACATGGCTGTTCCTTGTATTCCTTGTCCAAGTGGCAGGCCAGGGCTCTTTCTTGGGGCTTCCATCTATATGACGTTCACTGATAATGTTTGATATATTTCCTTCCAGCCTTTTTTTAAAAAGGTGATCGAGGTCATATTGTAGTACAACTTTGTGTTCTTTTTCACTTCCCGATCTCTCATTGGCATCTGTCTACATCATCAGAAAGGTTTTGTACACCAAAATGTTGAATGGTTGCCTGACCATCTGCCTGGATGGCCTATGCATTTAGGACCTGAACATATCCAAGTTCTTCAGCCTCCCACAACCAGCCCTGGTCTGAGGGCCCATCTGAGTGTCCAGAGGAAGGCTAGGGCTCTCCCTGAGTCCAGAATGCCCGTCCTTCTGCTTGTTCTTTGTCACCTGCAGCCCCTGCCCACTGGTCTGGGCTTCTTCCTGTCCCCTCGGGCACCCACATCACTGCTTCTCCCTCCTAGTTGCTGTGGTGTTTCCATGCCCTTGAGTCCATGTGTGGACCCTAGCCTCTGCCTCAATTCCCTAACAGACAGCTGAGCCTGGCCTTTCAGTTTACCAACTTTCCCAGTGACTTCAAGTCAACACACAGTAATTTTCCCCAAACTTCAGTTAATCACGACCACCTTCAAGCCTTGCCATATTCACATTGCACCTATCCTTGTGTTGACTTTAACATGGGTCTTTCTATCAATACCCCCCAACATGCGCCTTTTTAAACTTGAGCTTCATCCTAAACAAGTATTAAACTTCTTTTTCCTCCGTGCCCCACCTAAAATCCTCTCGTGTACAGAACTTCTCTTGGGTAACAGTGGCATGGGGAATTACAATTGGTAGCAGCCTCATTGCTCTGAGCCTCTGCCCTTTCCCAGGGCTCACTGCTGGCAGTCAGGGGCTTTAATCCAGACCGCGGCCACGTCGCTGGGACCCTATCCTCCTCAGACCCTAGAGTCTTTTCTTCTGTCCCTTCTATTCCCATGCCAGGGCTGTCATCAACCCCGCCCCACCTGCCCCCATGCTGTCCCAAAGCCCAACCAAAGGAAGCTGAAAATCGTTTACCATCACAAGGGATTCTGCGGAGATGCCGCCCAGTCCACAATGAAGCTGGCCTTTTACATTATTAAACAGAATGCCTTCCAGCGCTGCTTACAGCATCTGCATATGGACTCAGGGCCTCCCCAAGACAATGAATAGGTACTTGAGGTACATCTGCATGACCAAGAGGCCTGTCTGCGGGTCCCAGCGGAACAAAGGCACCGTCTGACCTCAGGACAAATTTCAGCGGCTCCCTTTGGAGACGGGGCAACACCCCATGGGCAATTTCAAAAAGAAATAGCGGTTTTGTCTCCTGACTCCAGCCTTTGAGAATTCAGACGTGGTAGGGTCCAGTCTCAGAGGCCGCGGTCAGGCAGTTCGAACACTTCTCCCATTCTATATGGTTATTTGCTTTTGTAAATAACACCTGGGGTGGGGAGACATTGGGTGCATACATTTTCGCTCACATTCACAATGATTTCTTTAGGACAAGTACCTAGAAGTGGGATTTCTGGGTCACACAATGTGCCCTTTAAAAAAAAAAAGTCCCTTCAAAAGTCCAGACAGATTTGCGCCTGCCACCCGGCGCCCCTCTCCGGGAGTGGTGCGCACTAGGGTCGTTTTACAAAACCCTCCGCAGCACAAAATGCTATCATTTTTAATCCCAGCTAATTTGATGGGGCAAATATGGTATCTCATTGTTGTTCTAATTTGCATTTCTTTGCGTTGTAGTGGAGTTGACTATCTTTTCACATGTTTATGGACCATTGTTTTGTGAGTCATCCCTTCACTGGGGCCTTGTTTTCTTTATCTCCTGGCTCTTCCAAAGCCCAGGGCTAGCCCAGAATTAAACATACCAGACATTATTTTTAATTAATTGTCCTTAAACACAGTCCTGATCATCTTACTCCCCTACTTACAGAACCTTGGATGGCTCATTACTGCTTACAGGAGGGAGTCCAAAATCTTTGGCCCTGCCTTCCAGGCTGGTTACGGCCTAACCCCACCATATCTTCACTTTGTGTCGCTGGCCCTCACATCAGCTCTCCTTGGCCACTTCACTGATGCCACCCCATCTCCCTCCCCCCAGGCATCATTAGATAGACAGGCTGAAATGTCATTTTCTGTGCCAGGGTTTCCTACTAGCCGCAGGTCAGATGGCTTTCCCGTTCTTGTAGTTGGCACTTTGTAGAGACCTCCATGCAGCACAGGGCAGGGTGTCCGGCTCTTTCTTGCCCTATTTGGACTGTGAGCTATTGGGTGACATGGGGTGGGGAGGGGCATGGATCACCTCTCTTTTTTTCTGGAGCCTCAGAACTTGAAGGGGAGAGGTGGGGGGAAGGGAAGTCATCACATCATCACATGTCTCATAGGCCAGGTACTGCACCACATGTGCCATTCACACGCACACACGTTCTCCCACATACATGTAAACAAGTAATGGAAGAAACAAATAATTTTAACCTGTAGATGAAAAAGGGGCCACATACAAAACCTGATGCGCTCAGGAAAGGCCTGCAAACTCAGAGACCAAAAGGAACCACCTAGGATGGTCTGAACATAAAAATTCCTCAGTAAAAGCAGTTCATGGTGGGTAGACACAGTGTAGGCCTGTAGCTTCCTGGACAAAGGTCAATCTTTACCCATGGAATTGTCTGTTGTCTTTGTGCATCTAAGATAACATACTTTTGAAATTTCAGAGTATTCTTTTCTAGACCCCTAGAAGGCAAAACAGTGGTCACCAGAGCAGAGACTACATTGTTATCTCGTTGCCCACATACCATCTCTGTGAGCTGTAAATGCTAACTATGCTGTAACCACCAATGTAAAAGAAGTATATGTCTCTTGGTTTTGCTTCTTATCCAATCTCAGAGATTTCCCTACTTTGCTTTCTCCTGACCCCTTAATCTACCACCAATGGATTTCATGTAACCCTTCTTAGGTTTCCTCCTTTGATTGTAATGTATAAAATAGGCCACAAAACTGCCATTTTCCGGAGCATTTTCTCAATCCGTTGGGATTTTGCTTCCTGGCAATTGTCATCAGTTTGGCTCAAATAAACTCTTCTAAGACTTTTTCTTATGCTGCATGTTCTCTTGTTGACAAACTCAAGTGATCATAGTCCCATCTGGTGTCCAAGGGAAGGAAGAAAAATTCAAATGGGATGTGTGAGGGGGATAAATGTCTGTACTTCCGCCTTCCTCTATAGGACAAAGAAAAAGGATGAGGCCTGACTGGTATGGTCCAGTGGTTTGAGCATCAGCCTGTGAACCAAAAGGTTGCTGGTTTGATTCTCGCTTGGTCAGGGCTCATGCCTGGGTTGTGGGCCAGGTCCCCAGTTGGCAACCGATCGTTGTTTCTCTCACATCAATGTTTCTCTCCCTCTCGTTCTCCCTCCTTTCCCCTCTCTCTAGTAATAAATAAATAAATTAAATCTTTGTAAAAAAACAAAGAAAAAGGGTGAGAGAGATAGGAGGTGATCCAGAGTTGAGGAAAGCCTGTTAAGGAGTTTAGGGTATACAAAGGTAGTGTTGGAGCAGTGCTGGGGCAGGGGCTACAGAAAGTCAAATTACTCAGCATAATACACACACACACACACACACACACACACATATGTATATGCATATTTTTGAGATGCCAGAGGGTAGCAAAGGGTTGAGGACTGGAGAGTGGGCTCCTGGTAGGCTAGCACTTCCCTAGATGGTAAGAATCACTCAGAAACTTTTTGTAAATAACAGTGCCTAAAAATTGCTTTACAGTTGCCTGTGATCCTGTAATGCAAACCCTTCCATCTTATCCAGGTTTCAGTCAAGTCTGCTGCCCCCGCCCCCAACACACACACCCTGGTGGGAGTGTGCTCTGTGAAAGTCAGGGCTGGATACAGCACCTGTGGGACAGTGAGACAATCTGGAGATGAACCTTGTCAGGGCAGCAAGCTCAGAGCTGGAGGGCACTGAGACAGCAGGCCTGTCTGCCAGGGACTCACTGGGAGGGATGCTCTCTTCCCCAGGAGCTGATGCTTGAGTACTTTCACTTGAACCTCAAAGAAAGGCTCTGTAAGTTGAGCCAGGGGTACCCACACCTCAACCCTAGTGCCAACACAACCCCATGTGGTGGGTGGGTACTCTTAACATCTTACAGATGCTGACATAAAGGTCATGGAGGTGAAGGAGCTGGTCGGTGCTCAGGCACCTGGAAAGCAACAGCCTGGGGTGCCTGATCCCATGGTTGTCACTGGAACCCAGCACAGTGCCTGGCAGAGTCCATACATGGTACATGCTTGCTGGTTGGATACAAGCTGCTACAGCCAACATCTCCCCAAACATTGACTGTGTTCCTGGGTGTGTGAATGAGGTGTTGAGGAGCTTGATGGTGGAGGTTGGAGGGTGTTGAAGGGCCAGGCCACAGAAGCTCTAAGGCATACTCCCTGTCCTCCCTAAGCTTATAGCTCAACAAGCAAAATCTGAACACATAAACAGTGAGTGAACAATCCCAAGCAGCGATGATAATAACAGCTAACATTTATTGAGTGTTTATTATAAATCGGGTGCTGCTCCAAGTGCTTTCCATGGATTATCCCACTTAATCCTCCTAACAACCCCACAAGAGAGAAACTAGGTCACAGAGAAGGCAAAAATCTTGTGTAAGGTCACACAACTAATAAGTAGCTAAGCCGTATTCAAATCCAGGCAGCCTAATTACAATCCCACACTTCTAACCTCTAACCTCCATGCTCCACTGACTCCAAAAGCATCCTAGCTGGTACGTGGTATTGAAGATTAAAGGTCATAGGAAGCTGGACTGAACTGAGGTGGCCAAAGAGGGCTCGGCCAGCTTGGTGGGACTTTAACTGGGTCTTGAAGATGAGGAAGGCTGGGGATACAAGGGGCAGGGAGGGTAACCCACACAGGGGATGGGTGTAGGGACAGACCAAGTATTCCAAGACTGGAGCCTATGATCAGCAACCCATTGCAAGATGTTTTGTGTGGCTCAATACAAAATTTTACCAAAAAACAAAAAACAAAAACACCAAACCCAATGCTTTGCCAACATTTTAAAACCTAGATATTCCACCTTCAAGTTTCAGGTTTCTGACTTGTCTCCATAAATGGAAGGGTCTGGCAACATTGGGCCTGCATTCCTACATGGCGCAAATAGCAGGAATTGAAGAGTGTTGCCCCCTGTATAAAGGGTGTGCCCTCTCCAGGTCTCTGTTCTCCCTACCACTCCTGACTGATCCCCAGCTCAGCTCACTTCACTCACTTCTCTTGTCTACCCAGCCCCTGAAGTCAACTGGGTTTAGGACCTCCGCATAGACCAAGGCTATTGGGGGACAGTGAGGAGCCCCAAGTGCTCAATAAAAGTCAGATGGTACCAGTCTGTCTGGAGAGGAAGATTTCCTGCAGAGCAGTGGGTTCAAAATCAGAAAGGTCAGCCCTGGCTAGGTGGCTCAGTTAGTTGGAGTGTTGTCCTGTAACTGAAAGGTTGGGGGTTCAATCCCCAGTCAGGGCGCATATGGGAAGGAATCTATTGATGTTTCTTTCTTACTTTGATCTCTCTCTCTCCTTCTCTCTCTATCCTCTCCTCTCTAAAATCAATAAACATATTTTTAAAAAAGGATTAGAAAGGTCAATTGGAGTTAACAGAGCAGGATTGGGCCTCCCATGCTGAGGAATGGAAGTTTTACTAACAGATGCTGGGGAATCAGGAAGCAACACAGAGAAGGAAGAGGGCCACTGGGGAGGTAACTGCTGAGATGGTCTGGACAAGGGCAGTGAAGATGGAGGTAGAAAGAAACCTGGTGGGAGCAGGAGATATTGCCAACAAAGACTCACCAGTCTGTGACTGAGATCAATTGACTGCCTTAAGACATGGGAGGGAAAAGCAGGGACAGGAAGGATTTAGGGTGACCGAAGCTGGTTGGACTGAGAGAAGGGGGAATTCACAAGCAGAGATTGAACAAGATGGCTGGTGAAGGTGACATGGAAGACACAGTTTAATTTAGTTTAGAGATATTGAATTTGAGGTGCTAGAGAGAATTGCAGATGAAGATGTCCACTGGGAGATGAGGGTGTGGGACTGGAGCTTGGCAAAGAGGTGGGGCCACAGAGAAATCTGAAAAAGCCTTTTCTAAGTGGGCGGCAGTGAGGCCTAGTGAATAGAGTGTGTCATAAGAGGAACAGAGCCTCATCAGGGTGCAGGGTGTTGTGACCAGTTGGTGAATAGAGAAGAGGAAGAAGAGAAGGCAGCGCGCGCGCGCGTGTGTGTGTGTGTGTGTGTGTGTGTGTGTGTGTGCAGGGCAGAACCAGAGCGGTCAGAGGAGAATCAGAACTGAAAGCATCATGGGAGCCACAGAAAGAGTTTCAAGTAGGAACCAGAAGACATTAATGGAGAATTGCCAATGGACCAGGTGACTTCTAAGTACAGCCTCACCCACCCAGACTCATGGTCGGAGGATGATTGATCACTTTTCACCTCCCCAACCCTCTTAAAAACGAGCAGTCCTCCTTGGTTTGGGGCAGGAGGTTCAGGACTTCTGGGGAATGTACTTGGAATGCTTGTCCAGGGTCACATGGCTTTGGTCCCTGAAAGGGCAACTGGTTATGTCCAGATCCAGAGGCCTCTGCCAAAGTGGGTGAGAGGCAGAGATGAGAGGCGCTGGTAACAGCCCCTCTACCGGAGCCAGGTGGTTCCCTGCCTGCTACCCTGGGAAAATCCCTGGAGCTTTCCAACTAGGGATGTCCAGGCCCCACCCCAGAGCAATTCAGTCAGAATCCCTGGGGTGGGGCCTGAATATTCCTAGTTTGGGAAAGCTCCGTAGGTGATCCTAACGTGCACCCAGAGTTGAGAACCGATGATCTGGGTGGTCACTGGAATTGCCTGGCTCCAGCAATTGGCAGTGGAGTAGACAGAGGAGAGGGAACCTCCTGTATGCCACCCCCTGTCCTTACAAAGGCCCCCTGTCCCCAGTTACTAATTCTACTTATAATTCTTTTTAAAAAAAGATTTTATTTATTTTTTAGAGAGAGGGGAAGGGAGGGAGAAAGAAAGAGAGCGAAGCATTGATTGGTTGCCTCCCACACACACCCCCAACTGGGGACCTGGCCTGCAACCCAGGCATGGGCCCTGAGTGGGAATCAAACTGGTGACCTTTCGGTTCGCAGGCCGGCGCTAAACCCACTGAGCCACACCAGCCAGGGCTCTATTTCTAATTCTTAATTTACTGCTCAGTTTACATGCTTATTTAAAATCACATGTCACAGATGGAGTATGTGAATTTGGAAAATGCCTCTCGTTACTCACTTAACCTAAAATGCATGGATTCGCCTGTGCCTCTGACTACAGGTTCCCATCCTCACGGGAGTTGAGAGTCTAGAACACAGCAGCTCTGCTCCCGTAGGAGATGCCTGAGGTCCAGCACACTTTGAATCCTGTGTACATGCTGTCACTGGTCATTTGTTTTATGATGAAATATGTCAGACATGCAGACAAGACACAAGAAAAAAAGTGCAACACACACCTGTGAACCTATCACCCAGCTTTGTCAAATCTTCATGATATCCTGCATGGCTTCACATCTTGTTTTAGGCATGAAACAACCCAGAGAGAGATAAGGGCCCCTCTGCACTCTTCTCACCCCATGTCCCTCCTCCTGCCCTTCCCAGAAGTAACCGCAGTCCCGAATGCAGTGTGCCTCATGCCCTTGTATGCTTTTACTGCATGTTCATTCTCTGCCCCATTTTAGAGAAGAGGAAATTGAGGCTCAGGGAAGTCAAGGGACTTGCCCTAAGTCACACAAACCAACAGGTAGTAGAAACCAGAAGCCCCAGGACAAGGTACCAGGCAGTCACCTCCCAGCATGCTGGCCCTGCAGTGCCCTCATCTGGGGACCTCCCACCCCATCATTCTGTCAACACCTCCTTTACAGGCAGAGCCAGGCCAGAGCAGGCCCAGCACAGCCTGGGACCAAGAAGAAATTGTGGCCTTCTCCTCACATCTCCCAGTTCCTGCCCTGCTAAGAGGCCTGGCTCCCCGAGACCCCTGCCAAACCCTCCTCTGTTTCCTTTCTAAGCCACTGCTCAGCCTGGCTCTACCCCACCCCCCAAACCCTGAGCAAAGGGCCTGTCTGTGCAGCGATTTCCACATTAGGTCACTGGGGGCTGGACAGAGGCAGGGGGCCATAGTTCTGTTCTGTGGGTCCTCCTGGCTTAATTAGCATGTTGCCTGGAGCAGGCCAGAAGGGGTGGGCAGGCGCCGGGATACTCCCCACCCCCCCAACCACCGCCTGCCTCCCCCCGTCCTCCCTTCTCTTTGCCAGCAACAGAGAAGGCCTGTGTGCAGTGGGAAGGAAAGCAGTGGTTCGACACCTCCACCTCCATGCTGAGGAATTGGGTGGGGCGAGGCATGCATAAACACAGGCAGATAATTGCTCCCCTTACCTGCGAAGGAAGGGGAGTGGACAGGGGAGGAAACGGCTATTCACTAAGCACCTACCTGTATGCTGCTGCCTGTTATTCTAGCTAATCCCCGTGGCCACCACAAGTGGGAAATGGACGGGCCAGGTCAGTGCAGAAGAGCAAACTGAGGCTGGAGAGGTGGAGTTAGGGGCTCCAGAGACACCACAAAGAGGTGGAAAAAGGAATGTGAACCCAAGTCCACCTATCTACCAGTGCCTTTCAGAGACCCAACCTGACTCTACAAACCTCCTCTTTCCCTGTGGGCCTCTTCTTCCAAGAAGTCCTCCTCTTTGGTGGAGGAGTGGCCAGTTCACATGGGTAGGTGAGGTGGAGGAGAGTAGATGAGGCAATAGGGTGTAAGCTTGTCTCTTACTCCAGACTCACCTCCACCCCAGGTCTCAAACGGACAAGCTCCCACCCAGGAAACTTCAGGCTAAAAGCCTCTCCTTGCAGCTCCACTCTAATCCTGGGCCTGCCCCATCCAGGAATACTCACCTTAGGGTGCTTCCTCCCACTTTGGCCTACAGGAATCCATATGGTCCTAGGCTACAAGTCTTGGGGTCAGCCCAGGCTTCCCCAAAGCATGGGTAATAGTTAAAGCCAGAAGACAGCTATCATTTTATCATTTATGGAGAACATCGTGCTGCCAGGCACTGGGTGAAGAACTTAGCACATGTTGTGTGATCCTCACAGTTACTTCATGTAGATACAATTATTTCTTTAAGAGCAAAAACCCAAAGCACAGAGAAGTAAAAGAACTTGCTTAGGTCCATTGGACACTGGGCTCCAAAGCCATGCTCTGAGAGTCCCTGGAGGACATGGCTAGCTGGTGAGGAGGAGACGGTGGCTGCCCCAGAAGCAGCTTTGAGGGACAGGATAGCCATGTGACAGAAATCCACCTGCTTCTAAGGGTCCAGCAGGAAGCCCTCCAGGCTTTGTGATGGGTCTCCTGCTCTGACCCTGGATGTCTGCTAGCTGGCCCCTTCCAGAAGCGCTGCCAATCCACCCTCTGGGGGCTAGTGGGGTTCAGAGCTATCTGTAGGTTTCCTTCTCAAGGAGCTGTGCTGTGGGGTGATACCAGTACCTGGCAGGGACAGGGCCTAGGGGAGGCCCAGCAGGTGGGAACTTCCACCCTGGGACCCTAGCTTGCAGGCTCTACCCCAGCACCTTCTCTCCATATCTGGGCCTGAGGCCTCCAGGCTGTTAGAGAAAAATTGCTAAAATCAAATTGCAATTAACAGAGGCAATTATCTGCCTATTAGAAAACGTCCCCTGAGCTAGGCAATGCCGAGAGCTGCCTGGGCCCTCCTGAGCAGCTGGGCCCCAAGGGAAGCCCCAGAGCAGGGCAGCAGCCCGGGTTAGGGGAGGTAGGCAGCAGCATAGGCCTGGGGATTCTGAAGGGCTTGCACAGGCACAGGGTCAATGGAAGTGTGGGTCTGCGAGGCGCCCTGGGGAGGGAGCCCGCGGCCTGAGCACTGGTTGGGCACTGTGGGCCCTCCTCTGCAGTGGGTCTTCCCACGGGCGGACCTGGGCCAGTTTGTGTGAACAAAGGGAAGAAAAATCTCGCAATGACCCTCCAGGGAGCGATGATAACATTTTCACTTGAAAATTACCAGAGAACAGATTGTTTTATGCAAATCACATGCAAATCACACTCTGGTTGGTCTTCTTTGCTTACTAGCCAGAGTTCTTCCAGCTCTTTCCCTGACAGAGGGTGATGGAGGAGGGGGGAAGACCCTCATGGAAATCTGGGTTTAGGGTGAATTCTGCCTGGACCTGGGCTGTATAAGGTGACCTCTTGGCTTTCTGTCCAGTCCACTGTCCACTCTGAGTCTTGTGCATTCGTATGAACTCCACAGAGATCTCCTTGCCTCCTGGCTAGACTGCACTTAGACACCAAATCCAGTAGGGTCTTCTCTGTTGCTAAGGGAAGCCTGCATCACTGGGCCCTGACATTAGCAGAGGGTATTTGAGGTTGGCTGGGCAGAATAAGAAGAGGAGCATTAGGCCAAGAATCACCAGCTAAGGTCTCTCTCTCTCCCCCCTCCCTCCCTCCCTCCCTCTCTTTCTCTCTCCAGCCCAGATCTTACTTCTGGGCTTCAAATTCTAGAACTGGATGGCTTATAGCTCAGTCTGCCCCATGGTTGCTCCTCCTCCTTGCTCCTTCTTCATGGCCTGCCAACTTCATCCACTCAGGTGTCTAAACCAGAGCCTGGGAATTGTCCTCGACCCCCACCCATCCCTTGCATCAAATCGTTCTTGTCCAATCTACCACTTACAAATCTTTAGAGATTTGTCTACTCTTCTCTGTCCCCAGGGCCACAGCTGTAGTTTATCTATCATCTCTTCCCCATTCCAGAGGTCTTTTTTCTGCATTCCTGCCTCCAAGCCAGCCTCTCAGACCTGCCTTCAACCCTGCTGTCATAGTGATCTTTCTATGGAACCAAGCTGGCCGTGCTGAAAACCCTCAGTAGCTCCCTAGGCCACAGATGCAGTCCAGACACTGTGGGCTGGCACACCAGAATTTTAAGGCACAGGCTGCAGGTTCGCCTCCCACACAGTCCCCCACATCATCCACATTTCCCTCCACATGCAGTTTCTCACCACCCGCCAAACACTCATATTCTGCAAGGCTCTCCCAACCTTCACGAACCATTCCTCCCCTAAAATGCCTTCCCCTTTCCCCTCCTCCACCCCAGTTAAATTGTATTTGTTCTTCACAAAATGCTTTGTCTGAGAGACAGTCACTGCCTGCCAGCATCCCCTGACCACGCACTTCACACACCCCACTCCCAGCTGTCACTGTATTTGTCCCTCCTCAGTTCCCTCTCAGCATTTTGCCCATAAGAGAAATTAATTCATGTTTTTATCCCTAGCAGCTAATGCATGATGAATGAATAAATAAGGAAATATTAATGAATGAGTTGCTGAGTGAATGGGGCCTGGGCTTGATTCCTGGACCTGCCATGGGTGAAATACTTCCCTGAGCCTTACCTATGAATTGAGGTAGTAATGGCGACCTCACCATGAGGATTCAACAAGACAAGGCATGGAAGTCACTCAGAGCACCCCCCTGGGGTTCCACAGATGCTCAAAGAATTCCATGTGACTCCTCACCATGTCTAAAGTGACAATTGTCTTCAAGGACATATGTCTTCTTGGCCAGCATGGCTCAGCGGCCACTGCCTCTATGGTGCTTGCTCTGGGATTGACTTAGCCCTGGATCCAGCCTCCATTCCTAATGGCTGTCTGAAGGCTCCCTGCCAGGCTGGTCACAGGTACAAAGATCTGTCTCTTAGAGGAGACCTGACACATCATCTCAGACCTCATTGGCACTCAGGGGAGGCTTGCCTGAGACTTCTGCCCCATGAGTGGCCAAATGTCCTGAGAGTAGAGGAGCATGTGAAGCCGGGGCAGGAACTCAAGTATCCAATCCTAGCTTCACCAATAGACACCTACATCAACGTGGGGCCACTCTGGACTAAATTTCTGCGTCCATCATGTGTGGATGGTAATACACGCAATAAATGCTCAGTGTGAGAGCTGAATCAAATGCTGTAGGTAACATGACTAACATGGTGCTTGTCCCATGGGAAATAAGAGCTGGTAGCATTTAATGAGCACTTATTACAGGCAAAACATGAAATTCTTTGCATATATTTTTCTCATCTAATTCTCCCAGCAACTCTGTGAGATAAGTACTATTATCATCACCTCCCTTTGACAGACGTAAAAGTTAAAAGCACAGAGAGGTGAAGCCACTTGCTCTTGGCTGCACAGCCTGTAAGTTTATATAGCAGCTTTATTGAATATAATTCACACATCATAGAACTCGCTCATTTGAAATATATAAGTCAATAGGTTTTAGAGTATTCATAGGGCAGAGTTAGATTTTGAACTCAACTCTCTGAAGGATGCTGAAGAAAGCAGAGAAGAAGGCAACTGGACCTTTCCCTCCAGGGGTTGACATATAGTTAAATGTTACGAAGCTCACGCCTGCTCAGTGCCGCGAGGCATGTGGCAGCAAATGGGGTTCCAAGATGGGACTCAAGGAGAGCTTTACAGAGAAAGTGGCCTTCAAAGTACACTGGAAGGACTAGTAGAATTTAGACCAGTGCTATCCAACAGAAATATCATGCAAGCCACAACGCGTTTTCTAGTAGCCATGTTAAAAAAGTAAATGAAACTGGTGAAATTAATTTTAATAATATTTTTCTTGAACCCAATATCTCTCAAACATTATGAAATCAATGTGTAATCAATAGATAAAAATTGTGGTGATATTTCACATTCTTTTTTTTCATATTGAATCTTCCAATTCTGGCATGTATTCTATACTTAAGGCAGATACCAGTTTGGACTAGTCACATTATAAATGATCACTACACACATGCTGCTTATAACTGCTGGGATGGAAAGCACAGATGCAGATATCAGAGAAGCTAGAGGGCAGGGGAAGCACAAGGTAGGCTGAGAAAACAGCATGCGCACAGTTGGGTGTGCAATTGATGGGACACCATTCTGTTTGCTCTAATAAAAATTGTGGTCTGCATTTTTCTATTTTAAACACTAAAGTTTATGTTTTTTCCATGGGTAATGTGTTCTCATAGTCTAGAAATTTAAAAGTAGTAGAGGAAAATAGGTTAAGAGACAGCAAAGACATTTATACATTCTTACCCTCCTTTATTTTATATAAGTAGTATCAGAGCCTCCATTCTTCACTTTGCTTTTTCATGAGATATTACAGCCTGGAGACTATCCTGTGCTCCCTCATTCTTTTTCATGGCACACAGCATTTTATTGTCAAGTGTTAACCAGGCCCCCACTGATGGACACTTAGGTTACTTCTGACCACTTGTGATTACAAACAAAGCTGTGACAGATAATCTGTGCATATGTCAGTGTTCGTGTGTGCATGTAGCTGTACAATAAATTCTGAGTTGCAGAATCTGCAGGTCAAATTTGTCAATGGTGGGTTCAGAGCAGAGGAGTGACAGGCTCAGGGCTGTGCTTGGAAATATCCCTCTGGTGGTAGCATGGTGACAGCATTGGCGGGGGTGAGACAGGAGACGGAGAGTCTGCTCTTCCATCCATTGATTCAGTGAATACTTATCCAGTGCATCTGTGTCCTGGGCACTTTGCTGGTTGAAAAGACAGACTGGCCCCTGCTCTTAAGCAGCTGATAGTTGAATGGAGAAGTTGGGAGGGAGGCAAGAGATGCCAGCAGCCTGGACTAGGGTAATGGCAACGAGAAGAGACAGGTAGATGCATTAAAGAAGCCAGAACAGGGCACTGGAACAAGAGTCAGACAGACACGGTTGAAGCTGGGCTTTTGAGAAAACACCTCGATAGCTGCGACAGAGAGATGAAGCTGCTGAGAGGGAAGGAAGGAGAGGGCAGCAGAGCACAGCGAGTCCATGTGGGGAGTTCTGGAAAGAGACTGCCTGAGTAGGAATCCCAGCTCTGCCCTTTACTAGGTGTATGCCCTTGGACAAGGGGCTTTGCTGCCCTGGGCTTCAGTTTTCCCATCTCTCAAATGGAGCCAATGATAACAGTACGGCTTTCAGAGGGTTAGTGGTGGGATGATGAAGGGAGGCAAACACAATACATTTTGAGCCCAGATTCTGACATATCTAAGCTTTTAGTGAAGGATAGGTAGTGTTGTTGGTGTCTGATGATTGGTGTGGAAGTAATTTAACGCACAAAATGGTAAAGATGGGAGAGAGGTTGAGGAGTTTAAATGGGCAGGGCGTGGTGATTTAGTGATTGATTGGCTGTGAGAGTGAAGAAGGGTGAGTGAGGAGCCCTGCCTGACTCCCAGATGGGCAGCTGGTGGGGATTCTGAGCACCAGACCCAGAGATGGGGAAAACCAGAGGCTTCTGGCAATCACTCCCAGTGTCCAGCGCTTACCTGGAACTTGGCACCAGGGCTAGTGCCAGTCCTTCCATGGGAAACCGGGGAGAAGTGTTTATATAAAGCAAAGCCCTGAGCCCATCTGCCCTTTGCCTGCTGGGCTGTGCTTGGTAGCACCCTGCCCTGTGCTCACGTGCCTTTCAGCATGTGCCTCTGTAGGTCTGAGGGCCCTTGTTGCTTAGGCTGCTGGGAGTTGAGGTACAGCTAAAGCAGTTCCCTCTTGCCCCACTGGTCCTCCTCCTTCCCTGAACTTTTTCTCCTCTCCAGGAGCCCAAGTTGGCATCTCTTCTGCTATGGCAGAGAAGCCTGATCAGGAAGTATTGGCCCTGCCCACACAGGGCTTTTACAGAGACTCCGCTGGCTCCTGGCTGCCTACTCTGGGATTGACAAGGTACAGGCAGGGGATGGGAATATACATTTCAATGTCACTCATCTGAATACCAGGTTGGAAGACTTCGTGTGCAAGGAGGTAGCAGGAGAGAATGGCAGGTAGGGCACCTTGGGGGAAATGGAGAGTCACTGGAAGATTGTAAGGAGAGAGGTGGGGTGGGGGACTGGAGTCAAAGGCAGCAGGGACCTAGAGATTTCATCCACAGGTTTGGACACAACTAAATGACAGTTCTGAGAACCTTGAAGGTCACTCCAGCCCCATTCTGCTACCTCACTCCTGGCCCACTAGGGCTCTGGATGGCCAAGGCACCTCACTCCTGCTGGCCACCTGTTTGTTAGAGGCCAGCTGAGGTGATGTTGGGCCTGACACATAGAGGTAAGGGTGCTACTTCCACAGACGCCTATGGGACCTTGGGATCCTAAACCAGACAAGGAGGTGAAAGGAACCATAGGACCAGGCCCAGTGGCCCTTTCTGACAGTCCCACAGTCCCCCTGCTCGGTGGAAGTCATTGCAGCTCTGGCTGGGCTCAGGCAGGAGCTGAGCTCTCCCCTTCTCCCCAAATTGGGCCCCTGAAATCAGCAATTTTGCCACCAATATGCCATCTAGGGCTGCCCTCTTTGCGCAAGGTAGCCTCAGTGCCATTTCTGAGCCAACTGCCTGAGGAGCTCGGCTGGGCCATGTACCCACGCAGCAGCCGCCGCCCCGCCCACTCCTCCTTGGGTTTCTAGGTCAAGAAGCACTTACTGGATAAAACTCTCCAGAGCTTGTGGCACTTGCAAAGGCGGGTCCTGTGTGCTTGTTTCTGTCAAGGGAATGCACGGTGGGTGGGCGCTGCGGGAGAGCCGGTGGCGGGGGGTGCGGGGGTGGGGGAGAGGGCACCCTAGCCCTCAGCACCACTGAGGTCTCTCTTCCCCTCGGGGCTGCTTTGGGAAAATCCCTCCATCCACCAGCCCAAGTCTCCATTTCCACTCTGAGCTTCTCTCCAGATGTTTTGCTCCCTCCACCTTGAGCCTTGGGAAGGACCACATAGACAGCAGGATCTCCACTTGGGGCTGAGCAGCTTCTACCCATGCCCGTCGCCCCACCCCCAAGCCTGACCCTGTGTGACTCTGCAGTCCGGAGCCTGCTGACTGGCTGGCCGGCTGCCCGCCACACCCTGGCCTTGGGTTTGGGGCCTTCTGCACTCCCTCCCTACCTTGGTATGCCCTGCCAGCATCCTTAATGATTCCCAGCTGATCCCAGCCACATCCTCTCCCAGGGGCCCTGGCACGGAGAGCAAGCCCTTCTCCAGTGGGCCCCTCAGAGCCTTAACCCCTGGCTGACTGAGCCTCCAGGCTCCAACAAACCACCAAAACGGGAAACCTAAGACTAATAGAGACCAAATCAGATAGAGTGGTCAGACTTCCCTGAGGGTAGCTTGGGTTGCCCCCTACCTCCTTCTCTGCGGGCCAACACTCTGAAGTGGTGCCCTAGCAAGGGTCTCCAACAGACAAAATCTTCCCGTGCTTTCTGGCCGAAGTGCCCTTGAATAGCCTGCTCTGCCTCTAATCCCAACTCAGCGTGCTGCAGTGTTGAGGCCTCCTCCATCTATTCCAGATAACACTGGATTGGGAGTATGGGTTCTGCAGGTGGTCTGCCTGGCTTTAAACCCTATCTTTGTGACTTGCTAGCTGTGTGACTGTGGACAAGATACTTTATCTCTCCAAGGCTCTATTTCCTCATCTTTCAAGTAGGGATACTAGCAATACCTATCTCACAGTGTTGCTAAAGGGATTATATAAATTAACCCACATGAACTGCTTCAAACAGTGCCTGGCATAGGCTAATGTTAGTCCTTGGCGTGTTATTATTGCAGAGAGTGCCTGGGAGCCCCATGAGGAGAGGGACTATGTCTTCCTCATTTGTGTAGTCGCCACACCTAGCACAGTTCTGGGCACGTAATAGATGCTCAGTACATATTTGGTACCCAACAGATAAGTCTGTTAGTCCTCTGTGTCCCCTCTCAGCCAGGAACCTGGGTGTTCTCTCAACTGAAATACACAGGTGGGCATCAGGAAGAGCCCATCCTGACCTGCCCCACACCCATACCAGTCAGCCCCCAGGCGAGTATCTTCACTGGATGATCCAGTGAGTAGAGTCCTTAAGAACTCTGCTTGAAAAGACCATTGGAAATCAACTGACAGGACCAGTGGCTGACACAAACCACATCCTGGTTATGGCTAGGCTGGTGGAAGCCAAGGACTCAAGATACAAAGTATGGGTACAGGGGGAAGCATGGACCCAGGAATCGGACTGACCTGGATTTGACTCCCCACTGCCACTTACTGGCTGTCTAAATCCCAGAAAACCAGGCATTGCCTCCAGCCTCAGTTTCCTCACTTGTGACATACGGATAATCACTCCTCCTCTCAGAGCTTGGCAAAGGTTCAAGGAGAAATTCATGTCAAGCATGCAGCAGAGTTCCTGGCATATAACTGGTGCCAAGGCGGTCACTAGTAGTTCCTCCCCCGACCCAGGGTCCCGGAAGCAAAGAGCACCGTCTGGGTCTATTGGATCTTGCCCTTCTGCCCACACGGGTGTCTAGGCCAAGGGGCCACAGTCGGGGCCCCCAGCCGCCCATCCCTTACACCCTAGCATGGCAGGGTTCTTGGCCTCCCGCCACAGCCGACTATGTAAATAAACCAGCTTTTCGCTGGCTGGGAGCGAAACTGCCCTAAGTGACATTTCAAATTAGTTCTGCTATATTGGGCTTGAGCTCTGAAGGGCCTGGGCATTTTTCCTCCCTAGCTCATCCCTTTCTCTGTGTGGTGAGAGCTCTTAAAGCACACCCGGTGCGGGCAGAAGGCCAGGACGGGGTGGGGGCAGGCCTTCTGTGGTGACCTACTGAAGCACTTACCAGGCCCGGGGACACAGCCTCCCTTCCTAGGGAGGTCAGGAGCCCTGCACCAGGGTGGCCCCCTCCACACCAGCCCTCCATGGCTGCCATGGCAACCCAAACTCCTCGCACGGGGGCTCACACACCAGCTGGCAGGAATGCTGAACGGAAGGAGGGCTGCCTCATTGGCCGAGGAGAGGGGGCTGGGCACTGGAGGGGGCACGAGAAGGGTGGGCCAGCTGCAGGCCTGGCAGAGCTGAAAGGGAGGTGTGCTAGCCACATGGCCTGCCCGGCTCAGGCTGGGCCTGGGGCCATGCCAGGAGATGAGACCATGGTAGGAGAAGACAGCCAGGCTTGTGGACGCATGCCACTGTCTTCCTGGCAAAGTGCTATGGCTTTCATGCAGGGCTGAGGGCAGAGGGCACTGGATTCAAGTCCTTTCTTTCTGGGCAAGTCGCCTTACCCCACTTGGCCTCCATTCTTCAGGCTTGAGGCCTAAGAGTGTGAAAGAACTCAGGCTATGGAGCTGGACAGAGCGGAAGGACATTCTTGGCTCTCACACATGTGCCATTTTCCATCTCTGAGCCTCAGTGGCCTCCTCTATAAAACGGGAATACCAGCAGCACCTGCTTCCATGAGCTCATTGAGAGCGTGTGATAAGATAATGTGTGCAAAGCACACAGTGCAGTGTCTGGCACATAGTAACAGCTCAGTAAGTGGCAGCTATTATTGCTATTACTGCTATTCTTTTCATTATGTTACTCAAAATGGCAGTTTCTGCTGCCTGTGTCCCCCATTAGACTAGGAGATGCAGCAAGGCAGGGGCTAGGACTTATTCTTCTCTCCATCCCCAGCAGTTCTAGAACAGCAGGCTCATAGAACAGATTCCTGGGTAAGGGGGTGGATGACAGATAAACACCAGGAATGCTTTGGGCTACATGGCTTCAAAACTCCACTGTGGCTTGGCCACTCTGTGCTTTTAACTCCATAAGCTTTAAGGAAGGGCTTCCCCTAAAGTGTGTAGGTCCTAGGGGAAAAAATGATCTATCTATTTATCTATCATCTATCTATCAATATAGATATACTTGTAGATACATTTGGGTGTCTGTCTTATGTCTCTGTATGGCCCTTGACTTCTAAACAATTCAAGTCACCTGTAATCAGCATGTTAGCGCCATTCTGGCAACCTAATTTCTCCCATGATCCTGAGAAAACAGTATCGTTCCAGCTACCACGAGTGACCTTCCTGGCAGATTGTCCACCTGAAACTGGGCTCAGCCCCTGGGCCCCAGGAAGACACCAGAGATGGAAGTCCAGGAGCTCCTCAGGGCATGTGGTTGGTGGAGTAGCCTTTCAGAGAGTGTTCCAAAGAGGAGGGACAGGGACTGGGGCCTATATGGGTTCATGTTTGGGCTGAGATTTGGTTTCTAATGCCATGGCCTACCAGGGAGGTAGTGCTGGCACTGGCTGGTCCTCAATACCAGAGGAGACATTAGCACATTTGGAGGAAAGCCCTCCAAAGCACAGGGTCCCCTGAGGTATGGGGCTGGGGCAGGGGCCTTGCTCATGTGAGGTCATAGAGTGTACTGCTCCAAGGTGACAGCCACTGAGCTGAACTAATTTAAAGTCTGGCCAAAGGAGCCTTAGTGCTGCCCGCCCCTCACTGTGCTGTATATTGCCCATGCCTGAAATTCTAAGGTTCTCTGTACCCTCTATCACATCCAAGTAAGAGATCTCTTGGCTGGCTAAGGGGAAGGGTCATGCAGGAGTGGGCAGTGAGACTAGCAAACCAGGCAGCAGACAAGGGGCTACTGCCCCACCACCAGTGAGTTCCTGCAGCTGCAAAAGCTCAGTTACCCCAGATAGGCAAACCCTCGTGCACCCCCTGAAAGATGGGGGGAGGTTACCCTGAGGGCTGCCTGTGAAAAGTAAACCAGGTAGGGCCTGAGGTCAAGAGTTTCCCAGGCTTCAAATTCACAGCCACCACCTAGGGCCACCCAGAGCCCAGGAAAGATGAACGCAGCTCCACCCCATGGCAGCTGCCAGGTAGGCCTTGGGAACCTGGCAGCAGTAAGGGAGAAAAGGCTATGAACAGAGCATGAAGACGGATGGCGGGTGGCGGGAGCCAGGTTGCTCACTGTTGGAGTGTGAGTATGCAGATAAGCAACGGGGGGAGGACGTTGAATCATCCATGTGGTAATGGATCACAATGGGAGACATCAGTGTAAACTCCTGTTTAGCTTAATATAGATACAAATAGTTACACAGAGAAATATTTACAGATATGTTTATAGATACTAATTAATATCTATATCTATATCTATATAGATATAGATATAGATATATCTACAACTTACTCTGGTAGTTGAGAAGGCAATAGGAAGGAACACACCCAGTGCACAGATCTTGGTTTCTAATACCATTTTCTAATAAAAGGAACCAGAGTTCCTGGCAGAAGAGGTTGATTTCCAGGGCTGGAGCAGGAAATACACAAGATGAGCCTGGAGCATCCTGTAGTGCCAGAGAGGAAGGGAGGGCTAAAAAAACCCCAGAACACGTTGATGGGGGAATGTCAAAGGGACACAGGACCCAACTAAAAGAGCTCCCAAAGGCCAAAGCTCCAATAATTTGGCCAATGGAATAAGTAATGTAGCTTTGGATTATAACCCGAAGCATAACACAAATATCCATACTCTGTAGTGATATAAATGATTGAATAAATGAATGGGGAGAAGAGCCAAATCTCTCATGTAGCATTGCAAATAATTTATGTAGATCATCCTCCCACAAGGAGGTAGGGCCCATTTCTCCACTCAGAGCTCTTTAAATGTGTGCTATGCAGAGTGACTTCCTTCCACAGAGGACAGTATGGAAAGGGACGACATTAGAGTAACTTTCCAGTGGGGAGACCTGGCAGATACACCTCAGCCAAGCGATCATGGTCAACATCAGCAGCGAGAAACCCTGCTGAGATCATATAACCTTGATACAATGCAATGAGAAGGGCATTTCAGCTCTGTGGGTTTCCTCCCTCAAATCCTAACCATGAGAAAAATGGCAGACAAATCCCAACTGAGGAACATTCTACAAATACCTGACCAGCATTTTTCAAAACTGTGAATGTTACTGAAAACAAGGAAAGGCTAAGAAATTGCCATAGGCAAGAGGAGAGAAGAAGTCATAATGAAAGAATGTACTGTGGTATTTTTGATGGGATCCTGGAACAGGCAAAGGACATTAGGGTAAAACTAAGGAAATCTTGCCCTGGTCATGTGGCTCAGTGGATTGAGCATCGTCCTACAAAGAGAAAGGTCACTGGTTCAATTCCCAGTCAGGGCACATTCCTGGGTTGCGGGCCCGATCCCGGTTGGAGGTGTGTGAAAGGCAACCAATTGATGTATCACTCCCACACTGATGTTTCTCCCCTTCTCTTTCTCCACCCTTCCCCTCTCTCTAAAAATAAATAAAATCTTGTTAAACAAAGGACGCCTCACTGTAATTAATAATACTGTATCAATATCAGTTCATTAATTGTGACACATGTGCTATGCTAATGTAAGGTGTTAAGAACAGGGGAAATTTGGTATGGGGGTCTGTGAAAACTCTGTATTATCTTTTCAACTTTTCTGTAAATCTTAAACTACTATAACACTTTTTTAAAGTTTATGTTAAAAAACATGAAGATCTGTGCCACCTGACTACATGGCTTTACGGAACTTATTACCCTCTTTGAGTATGTTTCCACTTCTGTCCCATGGGAGAATAATTTCTTTCTCTAGGCCTCTAGAAGAACTGGAGAAGGTAATTTAAAGCAACTTAAACACACGCACGCGCGCACACACACACACACACACACAGACATTCAATACATGCTAATTTCCTGCCTCTCTTAATTCTCACAAGAGACCTGTGTGAGATAGATGGGCGCACTGAAGTTCAGAGAGGCACAGGCAGGGACTTGCCCAAGATCACCTAGCTGAGAAGTGGAGGAAGCTAGGTGTGACATTGATAAGAGTATTTACCTTTTAACATTGTTAAAATCTTTTTTTAAAAAAAGATTTTATTTATTTATATTTAGAGGGATGGGAAAGGAGGAGAAAGAGAGGGAGAGAAACATCGATGTGCAAGATACATCAATCAGTTGCCTCTCACATGCCCCCAACCAGGGACCTGACCTGGAACCCAGGCATGTGACCTGACTCGGAATTGAACTGGCAACCTTTTGGTTTGCAGGCTGGTGCTCAGCCCACTGAGCCACACCAGCCAGGGCAGTGCTGTTAAATTCTTTAATCCATGTGAAATGTTTGCAATTGGTATATGGAATGTAATAAGTGCTCTGTAAACCATAGCTCTCATTATCTGAAGAATGGAGGCCTTGGGTTCAATCTTCCCTAAAGGTCCTTCCAAGCTTTGTATTAGGAGGATGGGGTAGAAGGGGTGGAAGAGGGGTGGCAGGAATTATTTTTTTGAAAGAACCTAAGAATTTTCTCATAAAATAACAAACATTCATTTGCATATCAGTCAATGAACAAGCCCTTTGAGTCCTGGAGTTTGAAGGAAGCTTTACTATCATCAACATTGTTTTAGATGGATCAGCCAGGGCCTGGAAATGGAAAGGGACTGGCCCAAGGTTACACTGCAGGTCAGTTGCTGATCTGAGCCCAAAGGCAGAACTTCAGTTTCCCTGTCCTGGACTCCCACCACTCTGCCTGCTTGCTGCTCTGAGTCTCTGCTGAACACCTCTACAGTCCCCAATCCTGTGCTGGGCACCATGGAGGACTAGAAGAAAAAAGAAAAACCAACCACGTTCCTGCTTTCACAGTTTTAAAAGTAAGTTCTTCAGGGATAACACTCTCATGTTCACTTGAAGTAAAAGACAACACAAATCAATATATAGAAATGCTAGCGTAGGTACCCTAGCCTGCGGCACTGAGGCAGTCACTGAGCAGTGAGCTCAGGGAGGCTTCATGGCTTTCTGGGGGAACCAGTGTTTGATCTGGACCTTGAAAGCTGGCAGGCAGAGAACATGGACAGAGCACTTTGATGTGGGGGGCGGGGGCAGCAGAGGTGAAGCCTAGTGGTGGTATACTGGTAAACTGGCTCTTGGGGAGGGGGGGGTGTCCTGATCTGCACTGTTTGCTAATTTTTGTGGTGTAAACAGTCCCACCATGGCCTCTCTTAAGCTACCAATAGTTTAACAACCTGCTTGTAAAATTCCTGAATATTTAACAATGTGCTTTCAACTCCACCATAATACTGCCTATGGGTGAGAATGGATTTGTTTCCAGGACAGAAGGGAGCTGGGCCTTGCAGGGAGCAGGGTGGTGGGATGGAGGACTAGCTTGCTAGGGTGTGGTGGCTCAGGGAACAGCTGTGTACCAGCCAGCGTGTCATATGCAAGATTCAACTGTTAGCTATCGAGCTGTGCTCTTTTGCTGGGCTCTGTGCCAGACGTTTAACATGCATTAGCTAATTTAATCCTCACAACAGCTTTAAGAAGTGTTCATTTATTCATTGTTTCAACCATCCACTCTTCCATCTATCAAACAAGTCTGCATTGAGCACCTACTATGTGCCAAACAGTCTAAGGCACAGCGGTGATGAAAACAGTTATTGTCCTAATGGTGCTTACATTGAGTGGGAGGAAACAAACAATAAGCTCATTTTTTAAGTATTAAAAATAATGACTAATTATGGTATTTGGAAGGAAAAAAAGAATACTAAAATTGAGAAAAAAGGGAGTACTTTAACATAGGATACTGAGGTAATATGTTTGTGAGGAGGTGACATTTAAGAATGAGAAGAATCCCTGGCTGGTGTGGTTCAGTGGATAGAGTGCTGGCCTGTGAACCAAAAGGTCACCAGTTTGATTTCTAGTCAGAGCACATACCTGGGTTGTGAGCCAGGTCCCCAGTTGGGGGCAATCAATAGATGTTTCTCTCCCTCTCTTTCTCTCTCTCTTCTCTCTCTCTGAAAATAAATAAATGATATGTTTAAAAAGAAAAGCATGAGGAGCCCGTGATGCCAGCAGCTGGGGCACTGAGGTGGTGGTAGAACAGCAAGTACAAAGGTCCTGAGGTAAAAATCAGTTTTTTCCAAGCAACATAAAGGAGGCCCATGTGGTGCCACTTGTGAGTGAGAATGAGGCCAGAGAGGTAGACAGGCATCCAATCATGCAAGCCTCACAGGCCTTGGTGACAACTTGGAAAGACTTAGAGCTGGGTTGTCACACAAGCTGTCTCAGGTTCAACCAGCTCGTTGTGGTCATGGTGTAAAGAATTCCAGAGAAACAGGGAAGCCATTTGGGGAAGTACATATCCAGGTAAGAGTTGTGATGCTAGGTCCAGAATGGTGGCAGGGCAGACAGAAGCAGAGGGACATGCCTAAGATTATACAATGAATAAATGACAGAACCTACTAGATTCACATCTAAGCCCCACAGTTCATACTCCTTCCTGTGCCCCAGCAATCTCATGGAGAGAAACCCAAATTTACTGACTCAGGGCCTCAAAACC
The DNA here is from genome assembly GCF_021234165.1 of Pteronotus mesoamericanus. Lineage (NCBI taxonomy): Eukaryota > Metazoa > Chordata > Mammalia > Chiroptera > Mormoopidae > Pteronotus > Pteronotus mesoamericanus. The sequence continues at coordinate 3,653,765 of NW_026555108.1, read as the reverse complement.
TAGGAAAAATTTCTAAGGAGAGGAATGACATGATGGTAGAGAGATGTATCTCTTCATATACACTTTTATACTTAAATGACTTGCTATTCAAACGTTCATAAGCTTCCACTGGAATATGAACCCTGGGGGTGCGATGGGGGTCTGAGTCATCCAGGATTCCCAGCCCATCCTCCTTTGTTTGACCTGAAACAAAGGAGGAGGGTTCCTGAATAGGAAGATGACCGACCCTCTAGGGTATCATGCCAACTCCGTACCCAGTTTGGCCCACACTGGAGCACCTCTTGGCTGAGAAACCCTAAGCTGTACCACAGCAAAGGGAAGACAGTGCCTATCCAAGTCCCCTTTGAGTAGCATGAAACTTCTGAGCCTGTCACCTGGAGATGCAGCAGAGGCCAAAGATGGCCCTGGCCCTAGAAGTGATCCAGGCCCATCATCTCTGCTTTCCTGTGGTATGAGCTCAGACAAGGGGCTTAACTTCTGTGCGTCTCAGTTTCCCCATCTATGAAATGGGTGCAATGAATAGTTCCTGCCTCTGAAGGTAATCATGAGGATCAAATGAGATCATGCAGAGGACATGCTTGGTACAGTATCCTGCACATAGTAGGTGCTCAAGAAGCTTCCTTTCTTCATCCCAGATGGGCAAGGTACCTCAGGTGTCCCTGAGCTTGGGGCTCCTGGGGTGTCCCAAGTCTGACCATGGCAGCTGAGGAGAGGAATATGGAGACCTTTCCTTTTCCTTCCCCACCTGTCTTCTACTTCACCATCCCCTCCTCTCTCCCATGTCTCTGCTTTACACACCTGGGAGTTGCCTAATTAAAGCTAATTAGCTTCTCCTGCAATAAAACCCCAATGATGGAAAGGTTCTGTGGCTCAGGCCTCTGACAGTAATCATGTTAAGTAGATATTTATTTATCCCATTATTAAGCAAGTCAATTAGCTTGTAATATCTGAGAAGCTGATTTTCAGGCCTGAAAGCTGGGCACATGCTCTCAAGAGCCAAAGGCCCCACTCAGGGCTCTTCCATGTCTTGTCCTCTCTGAATCCCAAAGAAGTCAAGTCACAGGATGGCAGGGTTGGAAGAGCCATTGGACACATCTGTTCAGAATGGAGACCGAGGCCCAAAGCAGGGATAGGGACTTCCTTAGGTCACACAGTGGGAAGCAAATGACTGCCTGAGAGGGTAGAAGACATTAGGGAGTCCTCTAAAGGGTACCTACTGTGTGCAACAGGGGTTCATTGGAAAATGAGATCACTTCAGGTTCAGAAAGAGGACTGTCAGGGAAAGCCTCATGAAGAAAGCAGAATGTGCATTTTGACAAGAGGACACTGGGTGAGGAAGGCATTCCTGGTAGAAGGAATGGTGTGAGCAGAGGCACCGAAGGAGGGAAGCATAGAACGAGTTTCAGAAAATGTGGTTTGGTTGGTGGCTAGCAGTGTGAGAACAGTAGAGTGAGCAAGAAGGTCTCAAGGAGAGTGGAGCTGCATTGTTCTTTTATTCGTTCATTTGTTCATTCTAGCCACACTTGTTGAGTGCTACTAGGTGTCAAGTACAGTGCACTAGACATACTCACAGTTGAATTAGGGATGCAAACATGCTAAAGAAGGAATTTCAACCCATCACCATAAGTGCTGTGACAGAAGAGAGGTCTGTATGGAGGAAAGGAGAGATCAACTGCACCTACTTCCCTCAGCAATAACTTCTCAAAGGTGCTGGCAGAAGCCCAGAGAACTGACCAGGGCTTGAAAGTTGGAATTAGCTAGCATCTGCCCAGCACTTACGGACTTACACATCACTTTCACACAGAGTATGTATGTCTTTTTAATCCTCCCGATAACTCTGTGGGGCAGAGAGTATTAACCCATCTTACAGATGATAGAAACTTAGGTTGAGCAGTGAAGCAAGAAGTGACACAATAAGGTGGGAAAAGTACAGCCTTTGAAACCTGTGAGATCTCAGTTCCAGTTCTAGCTCTACTACTACTTACTAGCTGCATGACAGCAAGCAAGAAACTTAATCTCTTGGAGCCTCTATTTCCCTATCCTTAAAATGGGAATCTACATTTGATTCATTCAACAAACAGAACTTGAGTATATAGGAAGTGCTCCACAAATGTTAGTTGACTTAATCCCTGCCCTTAAATGACTTTCCCAAGGTTGTACAAGTAGTAATAACTCAAACCCAGGCCCTTCGATGCCAAAACCTGTTCTATCTGTGATGCAGGCCCTCATTGTCTCAGAGGAAGGCTGGTGGTAAGACTGAACAACAAATGCCTTGGCTATATAAGGATAATAAGCTTTGTTTTCTCACCTTCAAGGGAAGCTACAAAGGGAAGTGCTGAGCTTACTCAAGCTTACAGCAAGGAGGATGGAGGCTAGACATTGGGATGATCTTGCTGATGAGATTATGAGTCACCGCCCGGAAGAGCCGTGGCACTGGGTCCTGGGGGATCTTTAAGGACAGAATTGAGCCCAATAAGTCTGAGCTGGGGTGAGGCAGCCCTGGCTAGAGGAAGAGAGAGCAATGAGGTCATCAGGCCTGCAGCCTGGAATGAACCCAAATGGGTCATCTGGTCCAGCCCCCTGCCTCTGGGCAGAATTTTTCTAGAACCAGACAGATGAGAATCTCTCCTGTTTTTCAAGGTCTCTGGGGGAAGAGATTTCTCAGCCTTCCTTCGCCATTCTCAAACAGGTTCTCATAGCTCACCTCCAGAAAGATCTTTCTTTTGGCTGATTGCAATTTCTCCTGCTGCCATCCAGCCTTTAGTGCGAAGGCGGCTGGCCCACTTTGGACCACCTGCCCCACTAAGCAGGAATGATGACATCCCTTGTTTGCTGATGGACAGCCACCAACTCCCCAGGGAAGGCAGGGCCCATATCTAAGACCCTCCATAACCACCACACTGAGCTCTTCAGGCTCCTCTGCAGTTCACCTAGGTACACAGGCCATCTTCTCTCCCAATGAGGCTCTGTTTGACCCTACCCCATGCCTTTGTTGACATGCTTCCTCTCACCTCCTGCTGCCCCCCACCCCCTGCCTACCAGGGTCCTGGGAAATCTTTAAGGAAGATCACAGTCCAACCCATCCTTTAACACTCAGTCAAAGGTCACTTCCTCAGCAAAATCTTACCTAATTTTTCCACTGAGAGACAGTCATTGTCTCCTCCATTTCCATTTGGTATTTACTTCACTTTGTCTGATATCAGAAGTAGTATTGGGTTGTGGGCCAAAATTTCCTATGGTCCAACCCAGATTGTGTACCTGTTTGTTTCTGCTCCTAGGCTGTAGGGACTGCATTGTAGTCATCTCTGCACACTCCTTCAGGCCTGTTGCTTCCCCTCCCCCAACATCTAAATGCTTGGAATGATGCCTTGTACACCAAAGCACGTTTATTTAATTTGTTGAATAGTCATGATCATAAAATGATAACCCTTGGGTGGGCCTTTATCAAAGTCCGTTCATACATTTTGTCTCAGTTAATCCTTATAACCACTCTGTGAAGGCCCTCTTGTTCCCCCATTTATAGAATGGGAAAACTGTGGCTCGATGGGGTTACTTGCCTAGGGTCAGGCAGCCATTGTGATCCAGTATCCCTGACCTTACCAGCTAGAGTTAAACCTGGCCTACACCCTGGGAAAATCCAAAGGCCTCCTCAGGATTTCTGTAGCATCCAGACCATTTGCTGCCTTGATTCTACCTTCTTTAGCCAACCCCAAGATCCAGGCCCTTCCTTCTTTGCCTCAAGCCTTCTGTGATGGGAATGACTTGGCTGGAGATGGGAGGAAGTGGGGGGCATGAGAAGGAGTCACCTGACAGTGTGTGGAATCTTCCACCATCTTGCCAACTGTACTTCCTCCTTTCTTTCTCCTCATCCCTCTGGAATAACAGACAGACCTTCAGCTGGGCCCACTTCTGGGCCCTGGAGACTCAGGGGTATTACCAAGGTGACTTCTCAACAAAGGTGTTCCTTGTGCAAGTTCACCTCCAAGCAGCTAAGGGAGTCATGTTTTCTTTGTCTTCCAGTATTTTCCCAAAGTATGGTGCTCCTATTGCTGGAATCAAGAGGATTTAAGTGGCACCTACATGAAGATTATCCATCAAGAATGATAATTCATCTAATGTTTATTAGAAAAAAATGGAACCAGCACACCGCAAATGATTTCCTGGATATCATTGCTCAGTATGACACCAAGGTAAAGTTTTAAAGTTTATTTTTCAGAAGTGAGTACATTTAAAAAGAAACAGCAACGAAATAGTAGAATAGATGGGCTGAGACTATGGCCAAACTCAGTGATGGTGGCATGTGAACAACTGACATTTGGGAAGCACGTGCTTTTGCTGCTCATGTTCCTGGGAAGACCCAGCCACAGGAGAGCCCTGGGAAGGTTCACCGGGAGCTGGAGGGAATCTACATGTGTGGCCAAGGGTGGGCAGCCTGAGGCAGGAGGACTTGTGGACTCAAGTGGACCTGACTTGCTCTCCCAGCTTGACTTCTTTCTAGAAATCTTCTTCCCTGCTTGGAGACAGCGTGCAATCTCCAAGAGGGGCTGGGCCTCAATCACTTCTGTAGACCTAGCACCTAGCATAGTGCTTGGCATATAATTAAGTACTCAATAAATATTAGTTAAGCAAATGACTGACCTTTAAATTCCTCATTCCTCATGTAAAGTGAGAAGAGTAGTTTGCACTGTAGAAGGTTGTTGTGAGCATTAAATGAAGCATCTCAGAGCATTTTGCACTGGGCCCAATATATAGCCAGCCCTCAATCAGTGGGGTGGGAGGGGCATCATTATTTTTGTAGCTATGGTGAGAGGTGAGACTGATCAGGCCTTGGAGGATATAAGGCCATCAAGGAGAAGTTATGGGCAAGGTCCTGGTTTCTTGGCTTATAGTTGAGCCTGGGGTCTCTCTAGGCTTTTCCTCACTTGCACTAAATGGGACCAGAACCACTCATCTGCTCATACCACATGCTGAAGCCTGGACCTGGACTGACTCTCTAAGAGCTCCCTCCTCAGAGTCTGGTGCAGGCACCAGAGCCAAACTGCCCCAGGCATGTGGTTTCCCAGGCACCTGAGGGTCATCCCTGCAGCCCCCTCCCCTGCCAGATCCCCCAGTGGGGTTTGAGCTCCTTTACCACATGGCCTGCCCAGTAGGCCTGGCAGTGGCACCCCCAGAGCAGAGGGATGGATCTCAGGCTGTGCTGAGGGAAGCCCTGGAGGAAAGGGGGGAGGGGTAAGGAGCCCCCCCCACACCTGGGAAGGCCAACACCAGCAGACCTGCGTCAGAGGTCGGAAAACCCCCTGTGGCCCCTGGAGCACAAGAAGGGTCTGTTTCTGTGGCTAATGTGACAGGTCTTTCTTGGGGTGTGAGGTCTGGTCGTTTCAGCATGCAGAACTCGAGAGGGGCCAGCTCCCCTGGAGAAAGGGGCTGTGTGCAGCTCTTTATGGGTATCTCTCATTATAGATGCAGGCAGGGATCTAGAATGCTAGAGCTGCTCCATTGGTTCCCAACCCTGGCTACACCTGAACTACCCCAGGGGCATATTAAAAATATAGACTTTCAGGCCTGGAACCCCCGGTAGGTGGGATAGTTCTGGAATAGTTGTGATTTGTAAACTATTGCTATATAGTTCACTTTTTGAAAAAAATACATATAATTCTTATACCATAAAATTCACCCTTTTTAAACGTTCAATTCCATGGTTTTTAGTATGTGCAACCATTCCCACTATCTAATTCCAGAGCATTTTTCATCACCCCCAAAGAAACCCCATACCCATTAGCAGTCACTCCTCATCCCCCCTCACCCTCAGCCCCTATCAACCACTGATCCATTTTCTGTCTATGGATTTGCCTCTTTGGGACACCTTCATATGAATGGAATCATTGACTATGTGCCCTTTGCATCTGGCTGCTTTCACTCAGCATCATGTTTGCAAGGTGCACCCGTGTTCTGGCATGCATCTGTTCTTCATTCCTTTTTATTGACAAAGAGTATTCCATTATCTGGATATACAGCATTTTGTCTATCCATTCACCATTTGATGGACTTTGGGTCCCCCCACTACCTTTTTGGCTGTTATGAATGCTGCTGCTATGCGCCTGCACGTACAAGGTTTTGTGTGGTCATGTGCTTTCATTTCTCTTGGGTATATACTTCAGAATGGAATTGCTGGATCAAATGGTCATTCTACGTTTAACTTTTTGAGGAACTGCCAGACTGTTTTCTACATCTTACATTCCCACCAGCAAAGAACAAGCATTCTACTTTCTCTACTCCTCACCAACACTTGCTATTCTAGCCATCTTAGTGAGTATGAAGTGACTTTGTTTCATGTTTCTTTAAAGACTATGATGTTGAACATCTCTCCATGTGCTAATGACAAGTTGTATACCCTTTTTTGGAGAAATGTCTACTTCTCCCAATTTAGGTTGCCCTTTTTTAACTGGGTTGTCTTCTTATTCTTGAGTTGTAAGAGTTCTTTACACAGTCTGGATACTAGACTCAAATTAGAAAATATTTTCTCCCATTCTGTGAGGAGTTTTTCTTGATCTATGGTTCCCTCTTGATCCCCTTTTTACCATTTTAGAGACTGAGGGCTCATAGAGGAGCTTACCTGAAGTCATGTTCAATGAGAGTCAGTAGCTTTCTACTTATCTATATCGGGTGCATAGGGAGGTGAACTAGGAGAAGCACGTATAATTCAAATCTGGGCCTAAACTACCAATTATTTCTATTTGCCTTTGGAACATGCAATCCTATTTTTGGTAGATTGCTTCTCTCGATCATCATGCCCTGTTCAAGAAGCTTCTAACATTAGATTCCTTCCCTTATATCCCACCAACATCTGGAGAGAGAAAGTGGCCCCAGGTTTAAATATTGTCTGCAGATGATGATGAAGAGTCCATGCTATTTGTATCCGCAGGCTTTACTCTGTGGTGATCATGGTCCATGGAGGCTGAGAGAGGACTGAGAATACTGGCTCGGGAACAATGAGGAGCCCAGCTGTACCAAACTACCCTTTGGAGGTGTGAGCGTACCTCTGTGTTCATGAGTACACCTTTCACATTTCAACTTCAAAGCGAGGGGAGGCTTCTCCTCTTTGATTTCTTCACGTCAAACATCAGCAAGGGAGTGTTAAACCCATGGCGGAAATGAGCCAAAATTTACTCAAGAAGATGCACACATCCTAGCTTGGACAGAGGTAAAGACTATTAGCTGATCTTATGACTTTCCCCTTTGCTTATGCTTCAAGTAAGAGAGCTCACTATGATTTTAAGTAATTCCCCTATATTTGAACAAATTCCCAAATTTCTTTGTTGTTGCTTGTGTGACAAGTTTCTTAGCTTAAAAAGGTAGCAGGTCTTGTAGCATGCTACACATAAAATGAAAATGAATTTGGTTATGCTTTAAAATTATTTGATAATTTCATGGCATTCAATTGATTTTTTAAATAAATGTTTATTGAGGACTTTGTGGGTGTAGGGCCCTATGCTAGGTGCCAGGGCTACCTTAATGTACCTTTCTGAGCCTCAGTTTCCCCCTTTGTAAATTGTACAGAGGGGTTAAATCAGGGCTTTTTTACACTTCTTTTTGTTTGGTGGCAGGCTACTTTTTATCTGGACAAAATCTTATCTGGAAGTATAATAAAAAATAACATATCAAGTAGAACTGTTCTGGGATGGGGTACTCCTTGAACACACCACCCCACACTTATACTCAGTAGACCCAGAGCCCCTGTAATTCCTCGGAGTAGAAGTGGAAGGGCGGAGCCCAGCTGTGGATCCCTGTTGCTGAGACTGCTAGCAGTCTTTCTTTTTCCCTCCTCTTGACCAGGAAAGAGCCTGGTTGGATCCTATTAGAGGCCACAGTATACACTGGAGCTGAGCCCCTCTGCTCCTTTGTCCCGGACCAAGCCTCCTCCTCGCCCCTGCTCTCTGCATTACTCCAATTTTCCTGGAGGTCTAAACAGACTGCACACAGAAAAGGCTCTGGGCCCAATCTGCCTCTCCTCTTTCCCCAAGCCAGAGGGACCTTGGAGCCCACTGCCCACATTGAGGGAGAGCCCGCAGGAGGAAGCCAGAAGGGGGATGGGGAAGAAGCATCTGAGCTTTCTGGGGCTGATTCAGCAAGAGCAGGGTTCAGGAGGGGCCCCAGAGGGGAATGGGGTGAGGGGGCATTTCATTTGAGCCGGGGGTTACTCTTACCTCATTGTGTTCTCTACGAGGCTTAAAGAAAAGTGCAGGCATCCTGTGGCACACAGCAGAATGAGCAGGGGAGAGGGTAGGAAGCAGGAAGACAGAGAAGCAGGGAGTAGGAACTGAAGAAAGCAGGCATTGGGGAGGGGTGGGGGACTATGTTCCTGGTATTCCGAAGTCCTGGTCAGCAGCTCGTGGGTTTCCAGGCAGGGCCAGAAGGCTACGGTTTGAGCCTGGAAAGTGTGGGTGGGGCCAGAGCCTATTCTCAAGGCAGGGTAGGGGATCGACTCACTTGGAGGATTGGCTCTTAGACCTACAGCCACCCCCTTACCTCACAAATTTCCCCAGCCCACCAGGAAAAACAGAGGGTGATCAGAAAATAGTCTGCCATTTTCCAGATGGAGAAAAGTGAGGCCCAGGGAGGAAAAGGTCTGGCCATTTGGCAACAGAGCCTGGAGAAAGAGCCATTGCCAGCCCAGTGGAATGATGGGGGCGGGGCCGAGGGTGAGCAGAGCCGGTTGGGACTCTAACCCCGCCGCTCGGGACTCTAACCTCCGCTCTTTCTGTAGGCTTGGATCTGAAGCTGCTAAGCCAATGCAAATGAATTTCCACAAGTTAAAGGGATTTGCCTGGAGAGACTCCCGGTTGGGGGCCCAGACGCCAGGTAGCCGAGGACCCACCCTAGGGAAGATTGGCATAGAGCCCAGGAAGCCACTGGGTGGCGCTGTCTCTCCACCCAAGTTATTTAGGCAGGTTTCAGATGCCAGGGCAAAGAAGTCACCCCCATTCATGCCCCATCCTGCCAAGGCCTTAACAAAGGGCGCTTGGGTTAGGGCAGGGAAAACCAGTTTTGCCAAAACTCCGTATCTCCCCTGGCACATGGGTGGAGAATGTAGGGTCTAGACGGCAAGGCCCAAGAAACCCAAGGGGAGAGAACATGCAGATATATTGGGGTCCCCAAAGGCCGCCCCATTTCTCATCAGCTCTTGGAGCTGAGAAATTCCAGGTGTCCTAAGTCTTCCAACGAGAAGAACACTTCTCCCCTTTTCATAGGCAAACACAGACTGAGGCCCAGAGTTAAGGACCTAAAGGTAAGTTGTTTTAGCCACCTAGGAAGCACCCCCTCCCAAAACTTATGTTTCAAAGTGAGCCCCTTTTTGGCTGAGGCCAAAGCGGCGACCAGGAGAAGTGGGCTTTAGAAATGCTAATACCCTGCGTGAGTGACAGGCCGCGGACAATGGAGGAGGGCTCTGTGAATGGGGCAGCCAGGCCTGGGAGCGGGGCTCCCCACGTGGGAGCCGAATGGGGGAGGGGGCGCCAGGGGGGCGGCCGTTCCCAGCAGAGGGGATCCGAGACTCGGCTAATTGGAAGGGGCTGGAGCAGCGGGAGCAGGAAGGGGGAGGGGATTACCTGCGGTCGCCGCTGCCGGGGGCGGGGCTCCCAGGAGGAGACCTGCCGGGAGCGAGGACGCGGGATGACGGGAGCCTTGGGCTTGGGGCCAGAGGTCGCAGGCCCACTGAGCGGGACACGCAGAGATAAAGAGTCGGGGAGCTGGGGCTGGGGGCAGTTCTCTCTAGGCTGGGGTCAGAGCGAGCCCAGAATTCAGGAAGGGGGCGGCAGGTGCCTTGGGAGAGCAGGAAGGGGGATGAGAAACCATTTCCTCACTTGCTCATTCAGCGTCACAAGGCGGTGTAGCGGCTGCTCTCTAGACAGGCTGGGGACAGTTCCTTTCCCTGGTCGGTAACTGATTAGTGTAGCATCAGGGAAATTGGGATAAGAGCATCTGCTCCATAGGATCCTAGGGAAGATTCAGAGACGATGCAGGTGAGGTGCTTTAGAAAGTGCCCAAGTGCCCAGTAATGGTGATCTCTCATTGTTATCAATTCAGTAAACAACTGTGTGCCCTGGGCTTGGCTTGCTTGCTCTGTGGCAGAGAGGTTGGCTATCGTGAGGAACAGAGCAAGAAGCCACCTGAGCCCAGGCTCTGGGCTGAGGAGAACCCAGGGGCCGGGGGTGAAGGCAGCAGAGCCTGTGGGCTGTGGGTGAGGTCTCCAGACAGTGCTGCCCCTCAGGGACTGGGGAAATGGGATCCCTCTGGGCCTGCAGCTCCCCCCACCCCCATGGTGGGAGCGGACTCCTGGAGAGATATGGAATCTCCTGGGGTGGTAGTGTGGTGAGGGGTAGGGCCAGGTCCAGGTGGACCTCGTGGTCAGCTCAAGGGGCCCAGCCTCAAAGCCTGGCTTCCCTGGTGGAGTCGGAGTCAGAAAGCCTGAGAAGGGATCCTGACTAGGCAAATTCTAGAACACAAAGTGTGCTAAGCAACCCACTGGGGAGTGAGGAGAAAATATTCAATATGTGGAGTATTTTCTTTCTTTGTACTTCATGTTTTAATAGTTTCAACATTTGATTTGCAATTTTTGACCCACATAATCCATTAGTAGAGTCATACATGGGTGCTAACAGCAGCACATGTCCTCTCAGTCTGTCCCAGACCCTCATGACCGCTTGGTGGCAATGACTTGTACTCCCATTTCCACTTTCTACAGCGACAACTAAGGCCCAGAGGCCTCAAGCCACTCACCCAGTGGAAGAGCTGGAATGCACATTCACAGTTTGCATCCAGAGTCTGTTGTTTTTGTTGTTTTTTTTTTAAACAAAAAAGTTATGTGTAAATAAATACCTGTGGACATATTGGGTTGGTGTGCTCAAAATGCTCTAGTGATAAGAATCCACGATTTCAAAGTGTGGTGACCGCTGCCATGTTAAGGCCATCAGCTCTGTGGAAGGACCTTTAAAGATGCTCATGGTGGAGATGGGCACCCTGAAGTTCCCAGGAGGGGCAGGACTTTGTCCTAGACCCCACAGCAAGGGACCGGTAGTGCTCGGCTACTCATGTGATGATCTCTCTCTATTATTAACATTCACGGCTGCTCAGTGGCTCTCACATTCCCAGGGCTCCTACCCCCCACATTTCCCCATAACTCTCTTCCTGCCCTCATGTCTTCCTCACCCTTAACAGATGCAGGCAAAACAGCTGCTCCTGGCTTATGATGGTGGCCTTCCGGACTTCAGCCAGTTTCCTCATGGTAACCTCTTGGCCCCAGCCCAGGACAGCCACTGTCCAGTGGGAAAGAGGGGTGTAAGGGCAGGTGTCACACAACTGGCATGAGGCAGGCTGTGGCTGTGGAGAGGGCAGGCTTAGGAAGCAGGGGGCTGTAAACCCCCCAGATATCCATCAGCCACTCACAAAGGGAGACAGACATAGATAGACACAGAGCCATAGAGATGTATAGCAAAGGGTGTACACATACATAGATATAGGTCTGGAGATGCATAGGTCAATAGATATAGAGATACATAAATACATAGATACTCTAGATATATAGTTGCGTAGCTATAGACATTACTACATAGCTACACAAAAATTCTTAAGATAGAAGCATGGAAAACATTCTTATGTAAAAGGGTGAATAAAAACCTTGTTAGAATGCTTGGCTCTTTAAAGTAACACAGCAGGATTCTCCCCTTTGGGCTAGACAGACATGTCTCCTGCTGAGGACATGGGATCACAGAAACAGCCACTGTCTCAGACTTTGAAGCTCTGCTTCCTGGGACCACCAGAACCCCAGTTGTCCCCCTCACCCAGTGGCAGAGGTGTGAAGGCAGAAACCAACGCCCCCAGTCTTCTGCCTTTCCGGGCCCTGGAGTTGCTGGGACTCCCCTGGAAGTCTCTCTCTCTCCCAAAGGCAGAGCAGGGGAGAGGCCTGATGGCTGGGCCAGGCTTCACCTAGGGCCATCTGGCCTCAAGGCCCTGACCCCCACTGCCCTTGCCTTTGAAGTAAGGGGACAGGGGACAGGTTGTTGGGTTAGTGAGGAAATAAGCCTCCTCCAGAAGCCTCAGGGCTGCCAGGAGACACAAGGGAGCATGAAGCTCAAGCAGTTCTCTGTCTCCAACTTCCCCCTGCTTCTGGCCTGAAGCCTTTTTTTGCCCCTGTCTTCCCTTTCTCTTGTCCCTGTCTCTGCTTTTATCTTTCTCTGTCCCATTTTCTGTTTCTCATTTTCTAGTTTCTCTCGGTCTCCCTTTCCCTGTCTCTCTCCCATCCCCCCTCTCATTTTTTCTTTTCTCCCTGTGTCTTTCTTCCTCTCTTTTCCCATCTAGCCATTCTTGCATTTTCTCTTAGCCGTTTTGCCTCTGTTTTTAACCTCAAGAACTTGCACAGATATTCTGGTGGGGAGAGCTCACCAGAGGGCAAACATCCTGTGGGCTGTAGTGATTGCAGCTACAACAAAAAAGATCAACCCAGAGAGGCACACAGGCACGGCATAGTCCCACTCTGCTTCCCTGACCCTCTACAGCACCTCTCATTGTTGTCTGTCCAGCCTCTACCTACACATCTCTGGGGATGGGGGTCTCACTAGGCCCTGAGGCAGCTATTCTCTCGTAGAATGACTCAACCTGACAGGAAGTCTTCCTCTGAAGTGTATTGAAATCTGTATCCCTGTGGCTGCCACCCATGGGTTCTAACTGTGGTCCTCAGGGTCCCTCTGCCCTTTGACAGTCTTTCACATGCCTTCCCGAAGAAGTAGGGCCCTTTTCTGCCTGTATCCTTTCAATGTGGGACCTTAGGAAAGAACTAGGAGCCCTCCAGCTCGGAGTGGTTGCATTGCATGCTGGGAGAGGACAGTTCCACCCAAACCAGACTGGACAGGCAGTTGGTAGGAGCATCAGGATTATCCCAGGGAGGGGCCACTAGTCACAAATGAAGCCCCAACAGGCCATATCTGAGAAATTCAGCCTGAGATAATCGGTGGTGGGGTGGTGGAAACTGGCCCAACTGAGGACCTAGGGAAGACAGGAGGGAAGTTAGAAAGCAGGCTGGGGCAGTAGGGAGTCTGGACCATCCCTGTCTGAGCTCCAAAGCCCTTGAGGAGACATTCCAGGTGTCCATGGAACTGGGCAGAAAGGAGTCAGAGAGCAGAGAGGCCTGCCCAGGGGGCACATTTAGGGCTGGTTGCCCTATACAAAGAGAGGCACAGAGTACTCAGTGTCTGGGACTGGGGAGCAGCAAGGAGTTCCTTTCAACCGAATACCCCCAGGAGAGTAGGCCGAGGCCTTGAGGTCCTGCCAGCCCACATGGGACTCGGCAGGGGCCTGGGCTGGCTCACTGGTTGCACACGTAGCCCTCAGCTTCTGTCACAGCTGTCACACCTGCAGCCCCTCGTAAAAGATGCCACTCAGGGACTGGCCTCAGGTGCTTCCTAACCCCTTGGGGTGACTGGGATCTCTTCTATGCCTCGAGCCCTCAGGCGAGATTACTGGCCTCCCTGGGACTCTTCCCAGCAACCAACCAGGGACCTTCATGCTGCAGCTGTTGCTCTGGCCTACCCTCAGTGGATTTTGCTGTTTGCCCCACAGTAGCGGGTGCCCTCTTCCTTCGTGCCAGGTCCTATGCTAATATCATATCGCTGATGAAAGGGTTAACACCATGTGCCCCACCAGAAGCTCTGCCCCGCTTTCTGGCATCCCCTCTGTACCCCTCAGGCGGCAGGAGTCATATTCCCTAAGGCGCAGCTTGGCAGAAAGGGGCCTGCTCTGCCCGGCTGGCCACATGTCCCTTTCCTCCCCCTCCCCTTTCTGTTCCCCATGCAAGTGTCAGGAAACAGGATCCAAGGAGAAAGCAGGCACCTGTTCCTGAAGTTCCTGACAGGCCCCCTCTCCCCTGACCCAGTCTCTGAGCCCCCTGGGGCCCCTGGGGCCTGAGGGAAAGGAAGGCCTCAGAAGGGCAGTCCACCTCCTCCTAGTGGTGTCTTTATTTGGCCTGCCACATTTGGCCCACCCTGTCAGCCGAAGAGAAGCAATAGAATATAGTAGTTAACAGCACAGACTCCAGGACCAGGTGGCCACATAGCAGTTTTGTAACCTTGGGCCAGTAACGTGAGCCTGTGTGAGTCTCAGTTTGATTATCTATAAAATGGGCATCATAATAGTATCCAACGCACAGGGTGATTTTGAAGATTACTTGAGTTAATATAGGTATTCAGAATAGTAGCTGAGACAAAGTAAACAAATGAACAAACCAATTGTTAAAGTCTGCTCCTGTCCCCTAGGGCCTGCAGAACTCCTAGCCTCAGGATTTCTCCAGTGTATGCTCCGTCTCCTTGGACAGGTGTGGAAATTCAGCCCTGAGCTCTTGCTCTGGCCACCTCTGTCACTCTCCCTGGGTCCTCCGAGGCTGGGCCTCTTTCTGTGGTGCTCAAACACCCTCCGGGGATGCTAGACAGCCCAAGGAGAGGCCAGAGCCTGCCTGGGAATGGGTCTTTCTCCACCTGCAGCTCAGCAGGGGCCTCCTCCTCCCCAGAGTGGGGCAGCTGCTCTGCCTCTTTAAGGCCCTAACTAGGTCATCGCCCAGCTGAACATCCCCTTCACATTCCCCTCACACTAAACAATCTGATCTGATCGCTGGTGATGAGGTCAATTTCACATGGCTTTGTTCCTGCAGTGAGCTTGTCACGACCAATCATTTCCGAGCGAGGAGCCCATAATCCCGCACTGGCTCCCTCGCCCCCAGAGGCCATGGCCCCTTTCTTGCTCGCCGATGTGAGGTCCCGAAGAACGGGCCTAGCATGGGTTTCCTCATGGCCTCTGTGTGCCCTCCTGCTCTTCCTGGCTGGAATGGGAGGGGGCCTTGTTTGGGGTCAATGTTGGGGCTGCCAAGAGAGGGCAGAATGGGTGCACCCAGTAACCTGGAGAGAAACCAGTCCCCAGAGAGGAAGGTGGGTGGCCGATGCAAGAGGGTAGCAGCAGGTATGCTTTTCTGGGCCCTGGGCCCACCCAGCTTGGGGAACAAGCCCCTCCTGTGGGGTTACACAAGATGTAACCTAGTATCCTAAGGACGGGGGCTTGTGGCAGATTAGCAACATAGATATACCCAAGATACATAGCTGGTTGTATGGTGGTTTTCTGAAAGGTCCCCTTTCCTGGGCCTTTGGGTAGCATAGCAGATGCCAGGGGGGTGCCCGTGCTCACAGGCCAGGCGTGCAGAAGCAACTTCTGTGAAAGAAGACTTGACTACATTTCTGGCCTGGCCCCACCACCACCTAGCCACGTGCTCTTGGTCAAGTCCCTTTTCTTTGTGCCTCAGTCTCCCATGAGAGTGGTGTGCTAGAGCCAACCCACACTTCGTTTCAGTGGGGAACACTCCTAAGCCTCATGGGAGGAGACCCAGAGGCTTGGGATGAGAGGGGGAGGCAGAGTGGATGTTCTGCTCCCTCTCTGTCTCCACAGATGGACTTGTGGGCCCCCCACAGAGTGGGTGTCAGTAATGTTTGTTTGTGGTGGGGATAAAAAGCATCATGCCAGAGGAAATGAGATTTTCTTTTTTCCTCTGCATCCTCTTGGTGTGATAGGACTCATCCCATCTGCCTGGGCCTCAAGGAATGGACAGTAAGAACAGGAGAGACAGAGTCTGACTGGGCCCTGCTTAGGGGTGCTGGCTCTGAGAGGGGACCGGAGTGGGGAAGGGAGTGCCAGGGCATCCAGGGCATCTTGCTGGGCACCTTGGCCCCAGGCAGAGCAAACAGCTAAGAGGGAAGAGGAGAGAGAGCATGCCAGGCGCTGGACAGGGAGCTTTGGACACCTCATTTGGTGTCTCATTTTGTCGTCATGCCATGAGCTGTTGCTGCATTTTACAGATGAACATACTTCCCCTTCAGCTGCAGGCTCGGCTGGTCTCAGGTGTGAGGGAGGAGAATGAGGCGGGCAGAGCAGGGCTCAAGACCAGAGTTAGAACATAGTAGTAGCAGGAGACTCCTCTTTAGGGAACCGATCTCTGGGAAAGTGGGATCCAAAGCCTGACTGAGCTCAGGCCTGCTAGTTTCTGGTGTCAGGAAAAGCACATGATTTCAGAACCACACAGACCTAGCTGGCTTCTACTTCCAGTCTGCAATCTCCTCCATGACGCTGGGGAATCTCCTTGCCTCTCTGAGCCTCCTCAGCCTCACGGAGGTAAGTCAGCCTGACCTCACAGGGTAGTTGGGAGGATTCAGTGAAATGGTGGCTGCACGCATAATAGATGCCAAGTAAGCGTTCCTTCTTATTCCAATTCGTTAGCAAGTTATGCCATCTTCATCTCAAAATTAATCCCAGATCTGACCACTTCTTCACATCTCCGCTGCCCCCCCATCCCCAGGCCACTATCACCGCTTGCCTGGATCACAGCGGAAGCTTCCTCATGGTGTCCCTGATTCTATTTTTGTCCTCTGCCAACTGTTA
Organism: Pteronotus mesoamericanus; assembly: GCF_021234165.1. Classification (NCBI taxonomy): domain Eukaryota; kingdom Metazoa; phylum Chordata; class Mammalia; order Chiroptera; family Mormoopidae; genus Pteronotus; species Pteronotus mesoamericanus. The sequence continues at coordinate 3,637,298 of NW_026555108.1, read as the reverse complement.
TTCACACAAAAGCCCAGTGATCTGCTACATTGCTAAGTCAGTCATGTCAGTTTCCTTTACCCAGCTCTCCCAGGACTTCTCATGTCACTCAGAGTAAATGTGAAGTCCTTACCCATGGCCTTCAAGGCTCACCATGATCTGCCCCTGCTGACTCCTCTGGCTTCATCTGGGGTCCCTTTCCTCTTACTCTATTCCAATTGCACTCATCTCTTCTGTGCCTTGATCCTGTGAAGCTGGTTCCTGCCTCAGGGCCTTTGTTCATACTGTTCCCTCTGTCTGGAACACTATCCCCCCAGTCCTTCTCATGGCTGATTCCTTCATGCCACATAGCTCAGCCATCAAGTCTTTAGAGGATGCTTCCACTCTAGAGCTTTCTTGTTTCTAAGTCCTTGTTATCTGGGAATTATTCTCAATGTCTAACCTATGGCTATGCTGTAGTCATTCAACCTTGTTTCTTTGTGTGCTGTTCTTCTCATAAAATGTCCCTTTAAGATGTCATTACTCCACTCCAGGATTCTCAGCACTTACTGCTACTTGGGTTCTGTTGGATAAGACCCCCAAACAGACTATGAGCTCCTGGTGAGGGGCTGGTGGGAGAAGGAATCGGTAGTTTATTTGGGTGCCTAAGGAATGCCAAGCATGTGTACACAGGTGCTCTCACCTGGTCCTCCCATCATACCATGTACTTTCTTGCAACAGCCCTGTGAGGTAAGGCTTACTATCCCCATTGTACAGATGAAGAAACTGAGGCTCACAGAGGCTAGATGACTTGGTCAAGGTCACATAGCTGGTTGTATGGTGGTTTTCTGATTCCAGAGCCTGTTTTCTATTTCCCAGATTAGAACAGACCCCTTGCCACATACACAGCAGAACAGTTCCCAGGCCCCTGATAAGCCTCTTTATGTACTTGCTGAATTCCCTCACAGTTGCCTACAGTTATCTCTTCAACTGTCCTCTGATCACATCTGACCCCATGTTACCTGCTTCTTCTGTTTCCTTCACAGAAAGAAGCCCCCCTTCCCTGGTCAGTCTCTGCTTGGTCTTGAGGGAGGAGACTCCTCTGGGCTCACCATCCTCGGTACTGACCACCTTGATACTACTGTTCAATTCCATTGCACTATGCATAATGCCCCAAGACATCTCCTCTCGGTGAGGCTCCAGGCTGGCCACAGAAGACTGTAGTGAGCCCAGACACACTGCTCTCTCTGATACCAGGAGGGGGTGACACACAAGTCCCTGGGATTGTGGCCTTGGCAGGGGTTTCCTTCAGAGAGTGGGGTATACTCGGCCTGGGGTTGTGGGGATGGTGAGTGGGGATCTATCTCATGGAGATGGAGCAGAGGGTGAGAGAACAGCATAGGTAAAGTCCTGGAGGTAGGAAGAGTGGAGTGAATGGCTGGGTATGGCTGGGGCCTTAGGGTGTGTGAAGAGAGCAGCTAAGCTCTGTGGGGAGGGATGCAATTGGGGTGGGGCTTCCTCTCAGTTTCCCAGCCACCTCAGGCTCTGACAGTCATCTGTTCTTCCCAGTTCCCTTGGATAAAGTAGGCAGGCACGCCTGCTGGGCCCCTGTGTGCCAGGTTATGACAGCCAGAGGAGTGAGGGCCGGGCTCCAAGGGCTGCCAGCTCTCAGGCTTTGGGAGTTGGTCTTGGGCATTTGTACAGACAAAAGATTCCACCGTGGTGGGAAGGGCCAGCTCTGGAGCTCAATGGGTCTTGGCACTTGGGCCCGGAAGAAGGGAGAGGCATGAGTCTTGTAGAGGGCAGATAGCTTTCACCCTTGGCAAGAGACGATTACCACTGTGCAGGCCCATTAACAGCCTAATAAATTAGAAAGCAAGCATTAGCACTTGGGGGAAAGAGTGTGGGAGGGAGGTGGGGTGGGGGAGGGTAGTCCAGATGAACCACGAGCCAAATTCCTTACCTATTGTGGGTCACAGAGGGGAAAGGGACCCTGGGATTCCAAATGACTTGAGTGCACACTTGGAAGCCAGACTGAAAGATTTCAGTTTTTCACATACTTCTCACGCCAGCCTGTGGGCTACATGTTAGTGTCCCCATTGTATAGAAGGGGAAACCAAAGTGTGGAGAAAGCAAGAAACCTGCAGGAGTTTCCCAGGGCCACACAGCTGGCTGAGAAGGAGAGGCCCGGAGGAGCCCTCCACAATCCATGGTCGCTGAAGGGAGTCTTTTGGTTGTGGGGTGGCAGAGGGTTGGCTTGTCCACCTGAAACCTTCTGATTATGTCCTTGTGAAGTATATGTGTCTTCTCTAAAGAAAGACTTGCTCACACATGTTTTGGGCAGCCTCACTGCAAGAAGATAGTAGAGCACTCAGAAGATCTATAATAATAGCCTATGTGATCTCCATCGAATTTGGCCTATCGGGAAATATCTCTCCAAAGTGTTTGTCACATCCCATGTTATAAATAGTCAGGCTCAGCTCTGCTCTGCACCACTGTCCCATGGCTGCCTGGGAGCTGGGTAGAGTTATGGAGAGAGAGAGGGGTGAGGATGGAAACCAGGCACTATGGGGAAGAGTATACCTGCCCTGGCCATCTGGCTCTGCAGGCAAGTGGGAGGACTGTGGCCTTCACTAAGCAGAGAGTCAGAGTAGTCGATGATCTTGCCCAATGTGCACCACATCCTGAGACAGGAGGGGGAGTGTCTTGGCATTCCCAACCCCCCTTGGATCCTGTCATATTAAATGAAGTAGCCCATTCTTACATGTGAACATCCGGTAGATGAGAAGAATTGAAGGAACAAAGAGAAGCTGGGAAATGAGAAAATACCCTTGGGAGAGATGCCACTGTGAACATACCCATTGACTGACCAGGAGACTCAGAAACTCAGGGAGGCATCAGGCACTGGTGTGTGGTGGCACTGAGTCCAGAACCATGTCTGTCTGACCCCACATCTAGGCTTTTATTTATTTTTTTCCCAGCATAGCAAAGGGTCACCTGTCTGGTGATGGAGGGTGTTGCTCATTTCTCCCTGGGAGGAAGGTGAAGTGGCAACTTGGTGGGACGTGACCTTTACACACACACACACCCCCTGACCCTCTTCCTTTCTGAAGCCACAGTGTCCTCTCACCATCCTGCCCCAATTTTCCATTTCCACAGCCCAGAGAGCCCTGTCATCCATGTCTTCCTATTGTCACCCGTGTGGCCCCAGCTCCAGGCCTACCCCTTCAAGAAGCCTTGACTGAGGTTTGTAGCCACCAGTTTCCCAGCCTCCCTGGTCTTGGCCTGGACCCCTCACCTGCCTGCTGGCCTTCTTCATTGCCTACTTCAGTTTCCTGAGATTGCTATAATCATTTGCCACCCACTTAGTGGCTTAAAAAAATACAAGTGAATTCTCAGACAGTTCTGAAGGCCAGGAGTCTAAAATCAGTATCACTGGGGTGAATTCAAGGTCTTGGCAGGGCCATGATCCCTCAGGAGGCTCTAGGGGAGACTGTTTCTTATCTTTTCCAGCCTTTGGTGGATACTGGCAACACTCCTTGGCATGTGGCTGTATCAGTCCAATCTCTGCCTTCATGGACACATGGCCTTCTCTATTTCTCTGTGTCAAATCTCCCTTGACGTCTCTCTTATAAGGATACAGCTCTCTCATAATGTGATGAAATTTGTGGCCCACCCAGATGATGCAGGAAAATCCTCCATCTTAAAATCCTTAACTAAATAAAATCTGCAAAGATCCCTTTTTACCCCCAAATGAGGTAACAGAGGTTCCATATATTAGGACCTGATCTTTTGGGGGGACCTTATTCAGACTACTCCATTGTCTTAGGAACCCATTTGGTCTTTCTCCTTGTGAGGCTAGAATCTCCCAGAAGGCAGAGGCAGTGACTGATGTCTTTGGATGTTCTCTGTAGCCGCCCTCCCATCACACTCAGAACCTCCAACAAACCTCTGGAAAGGTCATCTGGCTGAGCGGTGGCCAGGCAGAGTGTTTGATATCTTGTCCCTCCATCCATGGGTCCACCAATAATCCTTGGACATACTCAGTGCCTCCTTCAGGCTCTCGGGGCTGCAGGACAGTGTAGAGGCAGCCGAATTCTTGCCCCCTGGCATATGACAAGGTGTTTCAGGACAAATTCGCTGAGACAAGTGCCTGGTGGCACATAAGCAGGCATAGCTACTTACTAATCAGGTTTGGAGCATGGGCCTAACTGTAGGTGGGAGAATTAATTTCATTGACCATCAGAGTCTATTTTCCAAAAATTCCCAACAGGCAAGGAGGGACTGAACCTTATAAAGTAAATGTTAGAAGGTAGAAATGTTAGATGTTATTCTGGGATCCTAAAACCCAGCCCCCAGGTGTAGGCTGGCCAAGGGGAAACAGGTGAGAGGGCAGGAAGCAGAGGGCAGGACTTATTTGCTTCCAAATAAGTCCAAGGAAACTTTGGCCATATCTATAGGGAACATAGAAATTTCTAGAACAAGGGATGAGAGCCTGCCCTGGAATATGGTGTTAGCTCTGAGCCCCACATATTAAGGGAGCCCCAGATGCACAGGAGCATGGCCAGGAAGGCCAAAGCAGACAGGGGAGGAAGTTGGAGCCCTGGCCTCATGAGGAACAATTGAAGAAGCTGTGTGGCTTAGAGAAGACTCAGGGATTATGGTAATTGTGATGCTTCAGATCTCTAAGGGGCTATTTGAGAGCAGAGGGAGACAACGGAGTCTAGGTGGCCCCAGGAGACAGCACTGTGACTTGTGGGCAAAAGCCACAAGGAAATGAAGTTCAGCCCAATTCAAGAAAGAACTTTCTTAGAGTTAGGGCTATCCTGAGATGATCTGTCTCTTCAGAGTGATTAAGCTTCCCACCTCTGAAAGAAGAAAGGCAGACAGTGGTCTAGCATTTGGATGTAATATGGTAGAAGGGGCTTGAGCATCACATGGGAATCTGAGCAGACCAGACCAGGTCCCGGGGGTCTGAGAGGGCCTTCTGCCCGTAGATCCATTCCCCTCTTCCTGTCTCCTTACTTTCCCAGCTCCACTACCCACAGCCTTACTCTCTCCCTTCTCGGAAGACCCAAAGCACCAACCATGGTGTATTGGAGCAAATCATTTAGGCTTCGTCTCCCCCATGTGACTGAAGGTCTTCCAAGGAGAGAGAAGACTCCTTCAACTACAGCTCCACTCCTCCCCTTTCCCAGACATCACCTCAGGCCTGGACCACACTAGCCACCAGAGAAGAAAGAGAACATTGCTACAGAGATGGGCAGGGTCAATTGTCACTTGCCAGCCAAGAAACTGGAGAGATTTACACAGACTCAAAACAGTTGAAGTGCATCCTGGATGGAGGTGGGGAGAGTGAAGGTGCCCTCTCAGGGTTCTTTCAGGCCTCAAAGACTCTCGTGAATGCCAGCCCAGACACCTGGCTTTCCCTTTTCTCCCTTGTGCCATTCTGAGCGTTCTCCCAGCCCAGGCTTTGTTCCCAGGGGACTCTCCCTCCCTGCTGGCCCCTCTGGCTCACTGCAAGCATCCTCCAGATGGGCCCCATTCTCCCTCAACCCCCCCCCAACTGGGCCTGCCAGCTGGACCTTTTCAGGGAGTGAGGCCCCAGGAAGGTACAGAGCCCACCCAGCAGGCTAGAAGGAGAAGAGCTGCCTGTGGGGTAAGAGGGCTGTGGGGGGAGGTTCCCCTATATGCAATCTGATTTGAAAGTGGATAAATGAAGACTGGGGATGAAGGTGGGAGTGGCTTTCTTGGCCACAGAAAAAATGTGTCAGGCCCAGAGATCCTGGGCTCAGAATGGTCATTCTGTTCTGCAGCTCTGCTGACCCTGCGCCCACTGAAACACCGTGTGTATGTGGTGGTCAGTGCCCCACATGGAGGGCCCTGAAGCCGAGAGGTCTGTTTTGGGTTCTGCCCCTGATTCTTTATATGACCCTTGGCAAGCCCTTTGCCCTCCCCTGCCCTGAGCCTCCCTAAGGCATACATTTAAAAATGTCTGCAGTGTCAGCTTATGGAATGAATCACACTGGACTAGACAGAGTCTGGGCCCCAACATCACCACCTATCAAGTAGAGATAGGTTGGGTTTTGCTTAGTCATTCATTGACTTTCCCTGAACTGGAAGCTCCCTAGAGGCAGGGATGGATGTCTGTCTCACTCATCACTGTACCTCTCATGTCCAATTCAGGGCCTTGCTGAATGAGTAACTGAACAGTAAAAGCTGTAGATAGCAACCCCAGAAAACACATCATCACACATTCTGGCCTACAACTCCAGCCAATTCTCAGACCCCAGAAACCCATCTCTCAGATACCCTATAAGGTCCATGGTCCCAGGTTAGGAGACCTAGGAAAGACCCAAGAAGGTAGTACATGTTCATGACATTATGCACTGTGTGAAAAGAAAGGTTTCCACAGGCCTAGTTGGGGATGAGAATGGGGATGAGAATTGGGGTGAGCAGGGGGCCAGAAGGTATGAGGTATCTCCAGGTTTGGCTGGAACAGAGCATCCCTGAGTCCCAGAGCTACTAGAAGCACCAGGCTCTCTGCCTTGGCTGTGGCCTTACCTTATGGTAAGAAGCCAAGGAGAACACAGTATCTCCTTGATGGTTTGACACTGGACTCCAAGAACATAAATGGACCTTCTGGTTGAGTTCTCAGAATCTTGGGCTTTGGGCCAGTGGCAGTCAGTGGCCTTGCATACACCAACCTTGATGGAGCCCTGAGCCTGTAGGAATGAGGAATAGCTCGTGGGTTGTGGGGCTCCATCAAAGGGCCATCCCTTGAGGAGCTAGGCTTGGGTGGCCAATGGGCCTTCCTCCATCCTCATGCCCGGCTTCCCACCCTCTCACAGTTCCCTCAGTCTTCATCAGCTTCAACTTGGATCCTAGTCCTTGCTCTGCTCACCTACCAGGCCTGTGGCAGCCAGGGAAATGCTTTGGATGCTCTAAAGATCTGTGCCTTGGAAGTGGTTTTCACTGGCACTTCGTTTGAGCGCTGTGTTGCAGTCCTCTCTTTAGTGGAACAGACATCCTCTAGGGCAGGAGTCTCCAACTCCAAGGCCGCAGACCAGTATAGGTCTATGGCCTATTGAGAACCAGGCTGCACAGCAAGAGGTGAGTGGCAGGCAAGTGAGTGAGGGAGGGAACCTTCTCTTGTATTACTGCCTGAGCTCAATACTCCTGTCTCCCCAACCCCGCCACCCCCTACCTCATCCATGGGAAAATTGTCTCCACGAGACCGGTCCCTGGTGCCAAAAAGGTTGGGGACTGCTGTGAGTCTAGGGGATGCCAGGCCATGGGGAGGCTGTTTGCCAGAATGGGGATAAAATGGGCCCAGGAGTCGACCTGGCCAGTTCAAATCCTCCCTCAGCCACTTCAAGCTATAAAACCTTTGGAAAGTCATTTGGTGTCTCTGAGCCTCAGCTTACTCATCTGTAAAATAGGAACCACAATATATATCCTTTGTTGCAAGGATTTTGTGAGATAATGTGTATGAGCCACTTAGCACAGGGCTTGACACTGGCTTTTTAGTAGATGGGAGCTCTCCCTGATAGTTAATATTGGTAAGAAGGGCTCCTTCATGTGTGATCCCTGGCCCAGGAACTTCAGCACTTCCTAGGAGCTTGTTAGAAATGCACTCTCTCCAGCCCCACCCCAGTCCTGCTGAGTAGGACTCTGCATGTTAATAAGATCTTTGGGTGAGGCCTGTGCAGGACAAAGTTTGAGAAGAGCTAGGCTAGTACCCAGCCTTCAGAACATCATACATGAGAAGTAACCTCTCTGGCAGCCTGTATGAGGCATGGCTGTACAAATCCTTAACTGAAAGTGGTTGCTACAGTGGTTGCAGTAGTGAGCACAGATTGAGCACTTACTATGCACCAGACAGTATTGTGGGTGCATGACAGCAACTCCATGAAGTCAGTACTATAAGCATCCCCATTTTACCAATGAGCAAGGCAAGACACACAAAGTTGGAGCCATTGGCCCAAAGCTGTGGCTAGTGAGTGATGGAGCCACAATGCAAACCCAAGCTACTGGCCTCCAGAGCACATGCTCCAAGGGCATACATAGTAAAAGCTGTGTTTAGGGAGCAAAGCAGTCAATTCCATATCATAGGCACAACTGAATTGCTTTTTGGTGTCGGTCTGGTCCAGGACTTGGAAAATCAGAGATAGAGAAGACACAGGCCCTGCCCTCAAGGAATCCCCAGACCAGTGCAGGGGACAGGCACTGCAATAAATGAGGAAAGGGGGTGGCCTGTGATCCCTGCTGTGTGGGCACAGGTGACAATGATGTTGCGGGACACAGAGGCAGGGAGTAGGCTGGGTCCTTTCTGCTTCCTTTGCAAATCTCCAGGCTCTTAGAAATTATTAAAGTGCCTTCCAGCTCATCCAGTGAGGCCAGGGTTCTAATAAGAAGAATTTTGGCAATGAGGAGGGGGTATGGTCAGGAGATGTAGATTTGAGCCCTGTATTCGTTTTAAGCTCTCCTGGACAATTGGGCCCCAAATTTCTCTAGGTCTTTAGGAATGAGAGGTAGATGTTGTGGCTTGGATTTTAAACCCTAACTGAGGACTCAGAGACCTGTTGCAATTTCTCTGGGACAGGGGCCACATCTTCTTTGCTCATTGCTGTGTCCCAGGCTCCCGGCCCATTGCCTGATCCTGAGCTGATGCTCCACAATGATTTGTTGAATGAATGTCAAGTGAGCAATTGCAGGAAGAGGGGCCCAGGGCTACCAGCCCCTCTTATGCCCAGAAATACTCTGCCCTCAACAGAATTCAATCGGTTTCCTCTCTCCCTGAGGGGCTCTGCTCTCAGCCCTGAGCTGGACTCAGTTCTGCTTCTCTTCATCAAGGAAATGGGGTTCCAGAGATGCCCAGCCACTGCTGCCTGGCAGGAAACCCAGGGCTGACAAGGCCCTTGGAGGTAAGCCCTTTGTACAGATAGGGGATGAGGCCGGAAGGGAGAAGGGAATGGCACCACTACGTACAGAGCTCCTGGAGCAGCATTGGGACTGGGAGCCATTTGATCTTGTGCTTGTAGAGGGTTCCTCCCCTGGCCCTCTGCCTGCCTGCCTGGGGGCTCCCAAGGGCCGGGTAAAGAAAGGGGTAAAGAGTGAATAAAAGAGAAATGTCTGTCACACAGAAAGATTGATCATCAGGCCTAGGGGCCCAAGCTGGGGGTACAGGAGGGCCAGAGGTGGCAGCACCAAGGACAAGGCTGTACATGGGCACGAGCTGGTGGGGGAGTGAGGGGCAGGCAGGGGAGCGGGCAGGCAGGAAGCTGCAGCTGGAATGTTGAGGACACATGTTTCCCATTAGGCACTCCTCCTCTCCCGCCTCCTCTCTCTTCTGGGAAGTGGAGGGAGAAGAAAGAGGATGTGATGTCTAGGTGAGCCCCATTATGTGGGGACGTGTTGGCATGAGCTCCCCAGGTAGCCCCCTCTGCAGTCCGCAGTACCAGGCACAAGGCCGTCCTCTGGGCCAGAGTCCCAACCTGCTTGCCCAGCACTTCTGTCTCCTTGGAGCTGGGTCAACACCCCCAAGGTCTGTGGCCTGACACCAACAAGATGCCCTCAACCCACTGGCTTTGGGTCAAACATCGCCAGATTTGAATTTGTCCTTCAACACTTGCCAGGCTACATAACCTTGGTTAAGCCACTTCTCTGAGCCTTGGTTTCTGCAAATGTGAAGTGCAGAATGATCCCTGCCCTGCCTCCCTCCCAAAGTGTAGGGAGGGAGCAGACTACACATGGAAGACCCCATGCTCCTGCCTTTCCACAGGTAGTGACAGAGCTCATGAGTCCCTTGCCTCTTTCTCTATATGCATCCCGGCCTTGCCTGGCAAGGACACATCTCCAATGTCAGGCTCACTATGTAGTGGAAGTACTTCTGTCCTCAAAACTGTACCTTATACCATCCATCCCAAAAGCAATCTCAGCAGCCTTTTCACAGCAGAAAACACAGCCACATACTCACTGTGTATGCACACTTATGCACACACACATACACACATGCACAGGCTAAAGAAGAGGAGGGGACGCAGCATCCTTAAGCAGACCCCCAGTGACAGGGCCTTCCAAAGGTGCTCACTGTGTATCACCTCCTCAACTCTCGACCACAACTGGAGGGGAAGTCACCATCATCCTCTCCATTTTGTAGATAAAAAGACAGAAGGGAATACCTTATTCCACATCCTCCTGCTCTGGAGCGGCCGAGCCCACGTTACAACCCACATGGGTTGGACCCCAAATTCAGGCTGTTCCTGCAGTTCTACACAGCCTTCTCTGGGGCTTGAAGAGGAGACCAGCAGGGACACAGATCATTACAATTGAATGACCAGGGCACAGTCACATGATGGAATACTGTACAGCAATGAAAAAAAAGAATCTATGGCAGCATCCAACCACCTGCATAAAGCTCTCAGAAGTTACACTGAGTGAAATAAGTTCCATGCAGACAAGAGCACACCGAAGCGTGTCCTGTTTATATCCCTTATAAATGAACTTCAAAGAATGGTAGAAGTGATTTGTGGGCATAGAAGTCAAATATAGTACTTACCCTTGGGGCAGGAGGGGGTCCCATAGATTGATACATGCATAAAAATTCATACATCTGTAATACTTCACATCAGTGCACTTGACTGGATGTAAATCATACCTCAATAGAGAACATACTTTGAAAAACCCAGTGTGCCAAGAGCTTCCCTCCTGTCTTTGCATGGCTGGCTCCTTGTCATTCAAGTCACCCTCTAAATGTCACTTTTTCACAGAGGCATTCCCTGACCCCACTCCTCATCCAATCTAATCTAATCTACTAACATCCCCCGACTTCTGTGCCCCAGTAACTCTCTCTTCTATTAACTTGTTTCCCTGAATGTTTGGCATGTACCAGCAGTGTGCTGGAGCTGCCTCTCACTGGCACTTACCAACTCAGTGTTCAGGGGCTTCCCATCAGTAGCTTGGAATCGCCATGCTGGGATATTTACAACAGAGAAATCAGCAGATGCTGCAGATCAGGGCTCCCCTCCTCCAGAGCTGGTGATTCCACAGTTACCAGCACACCCTGTACGCCTCACTGTCTGAAATTACCTTGTGCACTTATTTGTCTGCTTGGTTGTGATCTGCCTCTTATGCATATAAACTCCAGGAGGGCATGGTCTATAACATATCATTTTTACTCTTGTACCCTGGTACCCAGAACAGGATTTGATATATATATAGTAGTTGCTCAATAAATGCTAGTGGAACAAGTAAAGTTTTGATAGTAATTCTGTGGAAGTACAAAAGAAGGCACAATTCAGTTTGTATCAGAATTGGAAACATTTGAGCTGGGGCTTCAACGATAAGGAAGAGTTCACCAAGTGCACATGGGAGAAAGAATTTCCCAGGCAGAGGGAACAAAACGGAGGCATGAAAGACCATGGGAGAACCTGGGGAAACCTTGCAGCCAGCAGGGTGGTCATAATGTAGGGTGGGTGAGGTGTGGAGAGGTATGGGGAGTGATATAGAAAGGTAGGCGGGACCACATTGTGAAGGGCCTTAACTTGAATAGAGGGCTGAACTTCTTCTTGGCAGTAGGGAGTCATCGAAATGTTTTTGTTTCTTTGGGTTTTTTTTTTTAAAGACTGTTTACTTATTTTTAGAAAGGGGAAGAGAGCGAGAAAGAGAGGGAGAAAAACATTGAGTGTGAGAGAAACAATCAGTTGCCTCTCGCATTTCCCCAGCTGGGGACCTGGCCTGGAACCCAGGCATGTACCCTGACTGGGAATCGAACCAGCGACCTTTTGGCTCACAGGCCGGCGCTCAATCCACTGAACCACACCAGTCAGGACAAAATGTTTTAATTAAAATGTTTTAATTAAAGAAGGACTCCAACTATGACCTGTGTGGCTCAGTTGCTTGGGCATTGTCCCCAAAAAGCAAAAGGTCACAGGTTCAGTTCCCTGTCAGGGCACATGCCTGGGTTGTGGGTTTGGTCCCTGGTTGGGGCGTGGGAGAGGCAACCAATTGATGTTTTTCTCTCACATCCATGTTTCTCTCCTTCTTTCCCCCTCTCTTCTCCTTTCTCTATAAATACATAAATAAATAAATAAATAAATAAGTAAGTAACAAAGAAAGACTCCAATCAACTCTTTGTTGGCAAGATATCTCTGGTGGTGGGGTGATGGGCAGGGTGCGTGGAAGGTGAAGGCTGGAGATCCAGTCGGTTGCCTAGGACTAAAGGCTAGTCTTTTGATCCCTCAGTCATTCTCATTGTTTTCCCTCCTGTTTCCTCTCCCTCAGCCCTCAGTAAAGATGGAAAACAGCTGGCCCCTTCCTCAAAGCCCAGTGGCCCTCCAGGCCCTAGGCCTTAGTTCCGATTTGCCACACTTTTTCTCAGTCTAACCTCACCCAGAGTGCGCATCCCATGTGGCCCGGCCAAGACGCTTAGAAGGATGGTGCCCAGTGTGAGCACAAGGACTGTCTATGTCTTCCTAGTGTTCTGACAGCCACCCCAGGCCCTGTTTTGGGCCCCATCCTGCTGGGCCCCAAACATCAGCAGCCACAACCATGGTTGCCACTAGAGGAGCTTTTTTTTTTTTTTTTTGTCTGGGGTGTTGCTATGCGGGGCCAGCCACAGGCAGCTCTGAGATTGGACTGTGGTCTGGTGTGGGGCTCATGCCTGGCAGCTGAGGCAGGCCACCCTAGCCTGGACTCCCACTCCAGGCAAGGAGAGCTAAATTAGAGCCTCCGGCCTTCCAATTTAGAAGGCCAAAATAAACCCAGAAACATTCTTGCCTGCACCCCAGTGCTCCAGCCTCCAGGCAGAAGCAAGGCTCTGCCCTCAATCCCTAAATTATGGAAGTTGAGGAGCTGAGCAGCCAGTGATGGCTAAAGTCTGTCTGGACCATAGGACAATCAGTCAGCATGGGAGGGAATTGGTTGGGGCATTTGTCTGTTTCTATAATCAGTTCATTTCAGTCTGATTGGACTCATCACATGTTTAATGTCAGGCACTAGGCTAGCTCAGCCCTGGGGTGATCATGGGGAGTAATATTAGGACATCCCCATCTGGGAGATGGCTTACAGACCATCTGGCCACACTTCTCATGTTACGAATGGAAAAATGGGGCCCACAAAGGAAAAGGGACTCACCCAAGGTCACACAGAAAGTCAGAGTGAGAGCCAGAACTAGGGTCTGGGGCTCTAGTGCAGGATGAACTCCATCCCAGGCAGGCCCCTAGGGAACATGCTGCTGGAGCTTCAGATGGCCCATTGGGAGTACTCTGGATGATTCCTAAAATTAGTTGACATGCAGGAACTTGGAGGTGGGGGTAGGCTTCCCGAAGGCAGGAAATTTCACATGAGCACCTCTTAGCCAGAACTGGGAACCTGAGGTGGCCCAGGACTTGCCTGGGTGCTTGGGTATCCCTCGCTAGCATCAGCTCTGGTGGAGACCTGCCCCAAGGGGCACCTGCTGCCTCTCTTTCCGAGGAGGGTGGAAGGTGAAGTGATGATGATAGTCACTACAAGAATAGCTAACATTTATTGAAAGCTTACAGTACGCCAGGCTCTGTGGACCTCACTTGATCCTCGTGTCAACCCAATGAAGTGGGGCTACTGTTATCCCCCTTTTAGGAGTGAGAAAACTGAAGCACGGAAGGGTTAAATGATTTGACTAAGGTGGCACAGGTAGTGTTAGAGCTGGGATTTTAACATAAGCAGTCTGGTTCTAGGGGCTGTGTGCTTAATCACTACACTGTAATAGAGTCAATGATAATGATAATAATGAGTTCATGTTTATGGAGTACTTACAATGGGCCAAATATTGTTTATAGCTTTTCACAGGGAATAAAAACTAAAGGTTCTCTTGCACACCTCCTACCACAAGTTTTCCCAGTACTGCTCATCCCAATATTAGTAATTATCAAAACAATTAGTCTATTTATTCATCTGATAGCACTGGCTGTACAACTAATAGCCAACATTACTGCTGCCCACCTACTTATCCATTTAATCAGAGGGTCTATTCTTGCCTTAATAAATATCAGTATAACCACTGCTCTTATCACATTTATTACCCTTATTTTATTAACTAACCTAGAATTTGCTGTCACTTTTATTAAAGCTTATGTATTTACCCTCTTTGTAAGCCTGTATCTACATGATAATGCCCAATGACCTATTAAACCCATGCACACCATATAGTCAATCTCAGCCCCTGACCACTTACAGGAGCTTTGTCAGCACTTCTAATAACATTAGGACTAGTTATATGATCCCACCTTAACTATTCAGTATCATTATCTTGGCTTGATCACCAACATCCTCACCCTATATCAATGCTGACAAGTTATCTGAGAATGCACTTTCCATTAATTGCCGAGAAAGGATTTCATTATGGGATAGTTTAATCCCAAAACAACTTTCTGAGGTGGGTACTATTATTATTATCCCCAATTTACAGGTGAGAAAACCAAGGCATAGAAAGGTGAAGTAAAGAGCTCCTACTACTGCAAGACCTTGCCAAGTCCACAAGGGAGAAAGGGTTTCCCAGGCAGAGAAAAGAAAACAGAGGCATGAAAGAGCATGGGAGAGTCTGGGGGAACCCAGCAGCTGTAGTGTATTGTAGGCTGAGGGGGCAACATGGAATGTCCTGGAGGTTGCCCCATGCCCACTGAGGGGGTCTTTGCAATGACTCAGATTAGAGGGAATGAGGGGCTTCCCTTCAGTTGGTCATAATCTGAGAGCTGGTTGGTAATCCAGAAACATCCTAAGAACTCAGCAGGCCTCAGCAGGCCAGGCTGGGCCAGGGCAGGTGGAAGTGGGTGAGCAAGAGGTATCAGACTCCATAGGGTCTGTCTTCTTTTTTAAAAATGTATTTATTTCTTTAAAAAATTTTAAAAAGATTTGTTTAAAGATTTATTTACTTTTAGAGAGAAGGGAAGGGAGGGAGGGAGAAAGAAAGGGACCTGGTCCACAACCCAGGCATGTACCCTGACTGGGAATCAAATCAGTGTCCTTTCAGTTCACGGGCCAGCACTCAACCCACTGAGCCACACCAGCCAAGCCATCTGTACTCTTTAGAAACTTGCCATCCTGGGAGTCTGATATTTTTCAGAGACCCAGAGAATGTCAGGGCCACAGGAAAGGCCCTTACTGTCACCCATGCTCTCATGGCAACAATGTTAAAGCTGAGGCTCAGAGTGGTGGAGGGACTTATAAAGTGTCACTCAGCTGAGAGTTAGCAGAGCTGTGGTTCAATTCCAGAACCCAGAGTGCTTTCTCTTTCACACCCTGCCTCCTTTTGAACAGGACCTTAGAGTATGAAGAGACCTAGGGATGAATGATGGCAGAGGCCTCAAGGAGGTGGTCACAATAGTTCTAAGATCCCAGAAGAAAGAAACTGTCAACCTAAAATTCAACCTCCAGTGAAAATACCCTTAGGGAATGAAGTAGAAGTAAAGACATTCTCAGGTAAAGGAAATCTAAGAGAACTTATCACCAGCAGATCTGTTGTACAAGAAATACTAAAGACAGCTCTTCAGCTGAGAGGGCAAAGAGGGAAACTTGGGACAGGGGTATATTTGCTGCTGTTTGTCATGTGGGACGTGAGCACCTTCCTGATACCCAACCCTGTCATCTTACAGTCCCTTCAAACCTGTATGCCCAGCCCTTTGCCATCTGATGGGGTCAGAGATCTGGGAGCCCTGGGTCTGGGCCCAGAACCTGGGCAGAAAGGTAAGGGAATATGTATGGGTGTTGGAACTTCGGATGCAGAATGTCACCGAATGCCACCCCTGACTTGCTGGGCAACCTTGGACAGGTTTTTTTGGTCCTCTCTGACCCTCTCTATTTGGCCAATTGGGGATAATTGCCCTTTTGTGTGGCTGAGACAAGAGGAAGGATGTGACAGGACCATCCAGATGTGAGGGATGGTTAGTGTCAGTCCTCTGTTGGCCTCCTTTCTTGCCAGTCAGCCAGGCATCTGCAGCAGGGGCTGGGGGCAGGCCACTTAGCATCTTGGCTTCCTTTTACTTCCTCCCTGGGGCCTTTGCAGTTCTGGATTCCAAGGCTTTGATTGAAGGGGTAGGAGCTGCCTCTTCCATAGGCAGCCTGAGCTGCCTTGCCTGGGTCTGCCGCTTTCCATGATTCTTTCTGGTTCCAATAGCTTCTTCACACATGCTATCAGGAGAGGAGGAAGTGGGCCAGAATTGGGGTGGCTCTTCCACCAGGGGTAGTTTGGGGTCACTGGCTGATGCTGGCATGCTCTGCTCAGGAGGCAGGTTGGGGGCTTCTCCAGCAGGAGGCTGGGCCCTGAATGCCAATCTTGAAGACAAGATGAAGAGGTGAGCAGGTAGTAACAGCTGCTACGGCTGGGTAATAAGGTGACGAGGACAGGAATGCAGCTGGGCCTGGACACAGAACAAAGGCTGCCAGACAAGCCCAGAGATCTTGCTTTTAAACATACCAAGTCACTTGCCAATCTTTGGCATTCTCCTTTTCCTTCTCAAGCCTCAATCACACATTTGTACTGTGCATGTATGTGTGTGTATGTACATGTGTGTAGGGGAGGGCTGGATTACTGATCTCTAAGACCTCAAGCTCTGACTCACTGTGGTTCCAAGTAAGTGATTTAAGGCCCCAAGGCAGGAGGCCCAGGGGAGGAGGATGTCCTGGAAGCTGTGTGGGGGAGTTGATACAATGTGGTCCTCACTAGAACACTTAGTTTTCCCATTAAGGATCTGGGAGTTCCAACTCTGCTCATTATCATTTACATAACCTGCAGCAAGTCACATAATGTTCCTAATGTCCCCAACCAGTTTTGCTTTTCTCCAACAGCCCCCACCTTTGTACGGCATTGCCATCTTGGTGGGCCATGGGGAGAATGAGAGATCTCCTTTGCACCTGTTGAGAGAGTCTGCAGAACAGCTATGAGAGGGGGTCAGCATCAGTAGGTCCCCAGTGTGGTTCCACATCCATCCTGGCCTGGCCCCCTGCACAGCCTGGCTCTTTGGCAGGCTGGTAACAGGCTCTCTCAACCTCTAAAGCTTTGAGCAAACCAGCTCCCACCTGACTGATTCTCCTCGGGGCAGTCACGGGTCTAGGTCATACTGTTCCTCTAGCAGGTGCCCTCCTCAGCAGATGGCAGAGGGGACTGATACCCTACTTACACTGTGTACCTTGTGGGGACATCCTATGCCAGTGCACAGGGCTTCGAATTAGCCTGGGATCAGGCTCAAGGTGGTTAGGACTAGCGAGGGAGCATGCTCTGTTTGTTGGTTCCTCTAGATGTGACCCTAAAGGACACACATGGAGAACAAAAAAAAGTTGTTTAGAAACATGGCAAGTTCAGAAAGCCTGGAGGTCCTTGGGATGCTGAGAGAAGCCCAAAGGCTTGGTCAATTAGAAATCAAAGTTATCTTGGGTCTAGACTGTAGTAGTTGCAGAAGGAGCAGGGAGGGATGGGAGTCTGTGAGGGCAGAAGGCCAGAAAGCTCAGAGAATTCCCTCTCCTACCCACCTAACAGCCAATAAGTTGCTCCCCACATAAAGAAGCAGGGACATTTAAGAAATGATTCCCAATTTCAGTGATAAATGGAGAGGATGGGGGTGGAGGAAGAGCAGTGCCAGAGGCAGTATATCAGCTGCCTTCCTGGGTACCTGCCCTTCTTGGTTCTCCACCTTCCCCAACCAGACTGCAAGCCATCCTAAAGTCTTCCTGTAGAGCCTGTTTCTGCTCTAGAATGGACTCAATGCACAATGAAAGGCTGTGCCAATTCAGAATCCAGGTCTCTCGAGTAGTGGAGCAACATATTAAGGTGCTGTATTTCCAAACCCTCAGGCTAAGGCACACAGTAGGTATTCACTGATGGATGAATGAATAAATTAATGAATAAATTGCCTTTATTCTCAGTTATCTCACCTACTACGCCCTCGGTGCCAGGCTATATCTACGCTTGACCACCAGCTTGCCCTGGGCCTCACTGCCCACCTGACCTCAGAGAGAAAAGGAAGAGGAAATCGCAGAGTCATAGAAGGGCAGAGCCGGCCTGTCCCTTACTCCGTAGTGTCCGACTGGCTCAGTTGAGGAAGCCAAGGCCTAGAGAGGTGAAAAGACTGGTCAAAAGTGTTAGGACTTGGATTTTCTGCCTCCATCAGAACATGTCAGGAATTTTTGTTATGTTTGTGTTCTAGAGGTCCTACTCCAAAGCAGTCCCTTCCCAGAATGCACTGGGACTTCAAAGCATGGCAGGATGGCATCTGGGCTCTCCCCACTCCCCTTCAGCCCCGGCACTCCTGGGGCTAGAGGGTAGGAGTGCTTTGATCAGCCAGGAGTGTTGACTGTCCTTCACTGGGCCTGACAGCAGAGATGAGCCAGAGGCTGGCCCATGCCCTCTGTGTGCCGGGGGAGCACACAACGTCACTAAAGAGAAAGTCCAGCCTCCAGCCTGGGGCCTCCCACATCTGGGGCACGCCACCCAAAGCCTGCACAGCTGGCCAGCAGGGAGGCCCCCAGCTGGGGGATGTTTGTGCTAATCCTCAGCAATGGAAGCAGCTTGATAGCTAGGCTGAAGTCTCCAGGGTGGGCTGCCACTTAGTGCTGGGGGCTTTGCTTCCCAGAGACTTTCCATTTCCACATTCCTTACTTCGAGTGCCTGCCTCCTGCAGCTCTCACTCCCAGCTTCTCCCACCAGTTATTACCACTGCTTTATAGAAGGTTATGGGTGTGGGAGAAAGGGCCCTGGGTTGGGAGTCTGGAGATCTGAGCTCTGCCACTGTCTTGCTGTGTGATCTTGAGTCAGTCCCTTGCCCTTTCTGGACCTCAGTCTGGCAAGCTGCAAAGAAAGGGGACTGGGGTAGGTGCAACTGTCACGGCATTGCTACTCTCTGAGTCTGTGAATCAAGGAATATCATTTGTAACTGATGATGACCCATCCATATCTAAGGGTGGTTCATTCTCTGTCCCTTTGGGTTTAGTTGAGTGGCTTCAGTACTCTAGCCCCTGGCCATGTCTATGAATCCAGTGTTCAAGGAACACGGAAGTAAGGCTTTAGGGTGGCCTTTGATCAGTCTGGGAGAAAAGAAAAACAGAGAGACCTACAGATTGTGTATTCAAACACAAAAATATCCCCTCTGTCCTTGGACCCATGAAGACTTATGGTCAATAAATCCAGGAACAAGGTGTTCTGTTAAAAACAGGTTTTCTGGGTCCAGAGCTCACACCTTGTTCCCAGAGCCCAGTGATGCTAAAGCAAAGTGCCCTTTTTTTGGGGAAGAAGACAATGCCTTCAGACCTCCCCAGCCAATGAAAGGTAGAGGTCTGTGCTTGGTCTTCCAGGACAGTCTGTATGACTCCTGCAGGACGTGGTGCCCATTGCAGCCTGAAACCACCACCATCACCTGTATGGCTGGGGAAAATCTATACATCAAGCTCCAAAGAGGCTGCCTGGCAAGGGGGTTCCCTGCCAGGCTTTTCTCCCTTGGGATTCCTCAGGACTCCATGGTGGTGTGCTGTGGACCAGAGGCCTATGGGCATGGAGTGCCACTGGGAAAAGGAGAGGGACTATCATATGGCCTAACCTCCCTGTGCCCATCATCTCTTTATTCCGCTCGTACAACACAGAAGAGAAATATGCTTAGCTGGAATTTTCTAAGCAAGGAAACAGAAATAGTGTGGTCAAAGGGCTTTCCCAGATGTCCAATAGTCCAGAGTCAGGAGTTAACCCTAGTTTTGTCTCCAAATCCCATGGTCTCTCTCAACCCCTATATCACACTGCTATAGTCAAGAAACAGCAGAGCACATCCAGCAGGAGAGGCCAAGAGGGCTTCACAGAGGAGGAGGCATTCAGACTAGAGGTTAAGGATGGACATTTGGGATAGATGGATGGTAAGGAGTAGAATATTCCAAGGGTGTGGAGGAGTATGAGGGATGGGATTGTGTACCAAAAACAGGGGGTCAAGGTCTAGGTATGGGGAGGGACATTGGAAGGACAACAGGAGGTCAGATTGGCCAGAGGTGGTGGATGGGGGAGGAAAGGGCAAAGCTCAACAGATAATTTGAGCTCCAACTGTGAGGAGCCTTAAGTGTCAGGACAAGGAATTTGGCTCTGGGGAGCCATGGGACGCACAAAGCAGGTGGTTTGCCTAGTGTGGTCCCTGGCTGGTGTGCAGTCAGGAGCTCCCACCTCTTGTTGTCTACCCTGCCCCGCCCCTTGAAATTACATGGGACAATTTCAAGTGAGGAAGGGCCATGGGTTTCCCTGGTGGCAATGGGGATGATAGCTCAGAAGGGAAAAGATGAGACCAGAAGTGTGAGATAAAGAAGACTCAAAAAGGGGAAAGAATATTAAGGAAGAAGAAAAAGAAGGAGGAGACATAAGAAATTCAAATGGGTAGGACTGAAGACTCTCTAGGTGTTAACAGGGGTTAGAGAAGGAATGCGAGATCTGGCCCAGGCTTGTAGTAGATGCAGGAGCCCCCATGGGAGACAAGGCTCTCAGAAGAGGATGAGGAAGTTTGAGGTTGAGTGTGGGTGCAGGAGAAACCCCAGTGCAGTCTTTTCCATGGTGGGTTTGAGGAACGTGTAGAACATTCCAGTAAAGATATGGCATGAGCAGTAGAAAGACAGAAATCAGCTATAAAGACAGTGGTTTGGGAGTCATCAGCCTGTTACTAGCTGGGCAGCATTGGCAAGTTCCCAAACCTCCTCAGACCTCAGATTCTGGGTCTGTACATGGGATAATAGTGATGCCAACCTCATTGGGTTGCTGTGAAGATTAAATGAACTAACACATGTGCCACCCCTAGAACAGCACCTGGCACAGAGTAAGCATTCAGGTGACCTCAGCTCTTATTATTATTATTAGCACAGATGTGATTGTTGCAATTTGGGGTGGGGTGAGGTCACGGAAGAAGTATTTGAAGGGTGAGAAGAGTAGTGGGCCTGGCAGAGGCTGAGGAGCCACAGCCTGCCAGGAATGGGCATAGAGACAGACCATAAGACAACTAGCTAGAGACCCTCATGAGTGCACCAATGACCCAGGCTGAGAGGGCTGGGTCTTCAGTTCTACTCTTGCTAAGTGCTTAGTGACAGGTTTTGCCTGTCTTGAGATCTGTATTTTTAGCTGTGGACATTTGGGGCTCCAAGTATCCCTGCCTCACCTCTGCTCACTGGTGCCCCATTCCCTCATGTGGGGACCATGGTCAAACAACTCTGTGTGCCATGGCACTGTGCAAAGGAAAGCTTCCATCAAAGGCCACCTTGGGCCTGAGGCTGGCCTCCTCTGATTCCCAAGGCGGGGGTTGGGATATGCCCCCCTTGTGCCTCTCTCCAGGGCACAGAGGGGAGATGAACTCATGACTTTGAAGTCCTCTGGGCATGCTCAGGAATTCCCAAGGCAGGCACATGCCCTGACAACCCCCCAGAGGCAATGCACATGCAGACTCTGCCAGGGAAGGAAGGGCCTCCTCTTACTTTCTGTGCTCCTTCTGTGAGAGCAGGGAATATCTACTTGCAGGCTCCAGCCCTAGGCCATGGGTAGGCTGGGGGTCCCAGCAGCAGCTTCCTGTTCCCCAGTGATCACAGCCTTGCAGCTTTCCCAGTGTGCAGCCCTGGACGGAGCCGCATCCTGGACTCACACCTGTGGGACACAGGTAGAGCTACCTGGGCATCTCTGGACTACTATGCTTGTGTCCAGCAGCTCAGCCAGCCCAGCTCTGCCAAGGGTCCCCACAGAAGCAAGCAGGCACTGAAGGAGGGTGTACAGAGGCCAGAGCTTTAGGCTCCTTGAGTTCCTGTCTTCTTTTAGGCAGGAGGAAACATAGTGGGACAGAGGGACAAGGGAACACGTGACTGAGGGAGGCTGGGACTCTTATACTGGGAACAACAGTGCATGTGGGTCAGGGCAGACTGAGCCCCTGCTGACTTGCTGGGCAGGTTAGGAGAAGTCACCTTTCACCCTTGTTGTCAGAAACAAACTTTATTTGAATCTCTTTTATGTGCCAGGCACACAAAATTCCTTTCATCTTAATGATACCTCTCCAAGAGAGGCCTTGTTATCCACACTTTACAGATATGTAGAAACCAAGGCCCAGAGAGAAATGACTTGCCCAAGCTCAAGCAGCAGGGAAGTGGCAGAACTGATATGTAAATGCAGGTCTATCTGAGTCCAGAGCTATGTGCTCTCTGATGTGCCTGGCTGTCCCCTGCGGAGAAACTAGAGGAGGAATAGGAGCCCACGGCTGTTTAGCCAGTGAGCTGCCCAGCCCAAGTGGCAGAGCCAGCTCTTTTCCCCCCTCCCCAGGGTGGAGGCTGGCCGCCTTAGACAGCCTAAACCAAGATATCTAGGCATTGTCCACAACCCCTGCATGCCATGGCCCCAAGGAGGGGCCAAATTTCTAAACCCGTGGATCAGAGAAGGCCCCAAGGCCTCCCCTCTGCAACTCAGTGACTGGAAAACCTGTACTTATTCTCAGCTTCACATGGACTTGTTCCTACCAGCGGCAGCTTAGGGAGTCATCTTTTGTCTCAAAGCCTCAGCTTTCCCCTGGGCAAAATGAAGATAATGTTACCCTAGCCTGTCAAGTCGTGCAGATGAACGGAAATAACCTGCAAAGGAGCTGAGATTCCAGAAGAACCAGGAACAGGGAAGAAGTGACCTGAGAATGCCTCAGCCATGGACACCAAATTAGAGTTTGCAAAAGCACAGTGTTGTTTATTTTCAGGGCCTTTCTCACTCTGTTCAACAGCCAGATGCTGGTGACAGTGGTGGTGGCAGTGGTGATGGTTGGGGTGCTACATATGAAATGAAATATGTATCCCCTTTGATCCAGCAACTTTGCATTAGGAATTAGACAAGTACATGAAGGGTGTTTATTGCCTCCTTGTTTGTATTAGGCCCAAATGGAAAACAACCTAAAAGTTTCACACCGGGGGATAGGATAAATCATTTATGATTAAGATACATAGAGTACACACAATAGAAGTAGAAAATACTTCCAGTGATGGTGGTCACAGATTCTTTTATACCAAACCCATTTGGAGGGGTGATCAATATACTATAAAAACAGAAAACACCCCAAACAATCCAGCTCAAAAAGCGAGATCCCAGCATGCACAGAGGTGGCCAGCAGTGAGCACTACTGCAGCCTGCCAGCCCCAGGTCAGAGCACAGGTGGTCAGGGGTGGGGGATGGAGCCCAGAACTCAGCTCCTGGGGTGCTGCATGCCCACCATGGGGTAGGAGGCTGCAGCAAGGCTCACTGTAGAAGTCAGTGGGAGGAGGGTGAGGGCTCTCCCCATAAGAGCTGGAAACACCAGCTGCTGCTGGGAGTTCTGCCTACAAGGCCAGGCCATGGGGAGCTGGGAGGGGCCAGGCCCAGCCTCATGACCAAGAAGTGAACCGAGCCCCGAGGGCTCCAGGTTGGAACAGGAGACTTCTGACATCCCCTAGGGCAGAGCTCTCAGCTGCCATTATAAGACCTGACTGTGGATTGGGAGATCTAGGCCGGCCAGTGGAGGGAACCACAAAAGCACCGGACAGGGAGGGAGGGGTAGTACTGAGGGAGAAAAACAATGAAACATAAACACAGAGAAAACAACACCAACTCTCCCTCTCCAAACGAGGCTGCAACCCCAAATTCCAAAACACATAAAGAAATCTAATGCTCAGAGAGAGCCAACAAAATCTACAATCAGCAAATAAATTTACTCCAGATGAAGTTTTGGAGAGCAGGCTGACAGGTTTTGAAAATAAGCATGTCTAGGATGTTCGCAGAGATAAATTAAGGCATGATATTCCTTAAAAGGATGAGAAATGATTCAATAAAAGCAGGAAGAGACATAGGAAAAGAAAATCAATTAGAAATCTTTGAAATAAAAACGATGGTCATTGAAATAAAAAAGGAAACATCAATAAATGAGATCGCTGTACCCGGACACAGTCATGGGAAGAATCAGTGAATCGGAGGCTAGGACTGAGGGAATCACACCAGCAGAGAGACCCAAACTTTGAAGGAGCAGGTTAACAGGCATGAAGGTGGGTACCAAGAGGCTCTAGCTTAAGTCTAAGAGAAGGTCCACACAGATAATTGGGAATGAAGGAGGAAAAGGCAACTCTTGAAAGATAATAGCTGAGAATTTTCCAGAATTGAAAATAGATGTCAGTTCTCAGGGACAAAGGGTGGTACTCACTCCAAGGACTGAGCAGAATAGCAAAAATAAGTCTATATGTGGACACTTTGTAGAAAATGAACAGATTGTCAAAGGTAGGAGAAGACCTTACAGGCAACAGCAAAGAAGACGCTGACCTGTCCAAAGGAACAAGCCCACCAATTGTGCTGCACAGCTGTGGGCATGAGGCAGAGCCATGCACAGCAGACAGCTGCTGTGATGCCAGGGTGGGGCAGGGTGTTGCTGAGGCTTCACCAATAGGCCACCTCTAGTGATGGCCAGAGATAGTTACTTTTTTTGAAGATTTTATTTATTTTTAGAGAGAAGGGAAGGGAGGGAGAAAGAGAGGGAGAGAAACATTGACATGAGAGAGATACATTGATTGGTTGCCTCTCACATACTCCCAACTGGGGACCAAACCTGCAACCCAGGCATGTGCCCTGACCCAGAATTGAACCGGTGATCTTTCGGGTTGCGGGATGATGCCCAACCCACTGAGTCACGCCAGTCAGGGCCAGAGACACAGTTATGATACCTTTCAGCTGTACCTCCTCAGCATTCTGATAACCTGCTACTCCCTTTCCAGTGCTCATTGTGACCATGTCCAGTGGCTCCTTCTCCTTCAAGGTGGTCCAGCCATTTTCCTTTCTTCACTGCTGCCACTGAGGAGTCAGGGGGCTTGGGAGGGATATTCCTCATGAAGTTGTGTCCTTGAAGAGAGCCACCTAGTGCACCAAGCCTTGCTTTGGAGCAGGTGACCAGGATAAACCAGCTCTTTCTAAGACCACCACCATCTCCCCAGGACTTAACACATGAGGGCAAAGGAGGGTTGGTCATTTGAGATGAAGAGGGCATCCCATCCACTTGAGAACCACATGCACCCAAGTTTTGAATCCCTGCCTTGTGACTTCCAGATGACATGCCTTTGATTGGGCAAATTATTTTCTTATTGATGACATGGGACAATAGTTCATCCCAACAGAATAGTTGGGCCAATAAAGGGGATCCTAGAAATTAATGGAAATGTACTGTGTAAGCTGTAACGCGGGAGAGTACCAGAGTACCAGAGTACCATGACCATCTCTCTCTGTTGCTAGCTTGCCTGGAATCCAGCATCTTGCCCCAAGTCATTTCAATTATCCTCATTCACAACAACCTTATGGGGCCAGTGCTACTATCCCATTTACAGAGGAGGAAACTGAGGCTCAGGGTGGTAACAGGTCTATTTCCCTGAATACTACTAAGTGGAGGAATCAGGGCTTACACCAAGATCTGCCTCATTCCCAGCCTGCTCTTTCATTCAGGGCCTGGACTTGGCCCAAATTCTTGGGTAAGTGGTGGGAGTCCTTATTCCTCAGGAAGACCGAAGAGACAGGGCCCATCTCCCAGGTAGATGTTCGGGGACAACTGCAGAGCAAAGGAGCTTGGGAGATTGGGGCGGGGCAGGGTAGACAACAAGAAGCGGGAGCTCCTGACTGCACACCAGCCAGGGACCACACTAGGCAAGCCACCTGCTTTGTGCATCCCTATAAGTCTCAGCCCAGCTCCACTCCACAATGCTCATGCATCTAGGCAAGTCATTCAGTGGTTTGTGCTTCAGTTTACTCATCTTTCTATTAGGGATAGTAGCAGTCCCTGCCTCCTGGAGCTGTGGGCAGGATGAAATGAGGTCATGGGTTTATGTAAAGCACTTAGCACGGTGCTCAGAACCGATGGCCTCTCTGTACCACTTCCCATCACCTTCCCAGTCCTTACCTTGGGGCTCTGCCCAGCCCCTGGCCCCAGGAGTTGCCCTTGCTCCTTGTTCTTCCATGCCTTCCCTTGCCTCACAGTCTCAAGGAGCCATTAGCATAGAATGTTTGGAAAGAGCAGTTTCTGTGGCTGCGCTGGCCTTTGATAAGTGGGAGTGGACTATTCATTCATTTAATCTTTTATTTGCTCATTTATTTCAGTATTTATTGATCACCTACTATGTGCCAGGTACTGCTGCAGACACTGGTGATAGAGCAGTGAGCCAAACAGACAAGGGCTCTGCATTCATGGAGCTCATGTTCAAGCAGAGATGAAGTCGACCTTCCCTGTAAAGGCCCCCACGCAGAACCTTCTCCACGTCAGCTCCTGGGGTTAGACATGGATCTTCAACTCTCACTGGGCAGCCCGGCCCTGGGCCACTGCAGAGAACCTGGGAGATCATGCAACCTGCTTTCTGCCTCCAACTGTTCTGGCCCCAACTGCTAAAACCTGCTGTCGTCTATCAAGCAATGGCTCTGGAGTCTGAACACCCTGGACGCGGGCCTGATGCTGCTGCTCATTTGTTTTATGACCTTGGGCAAATTCTGTAACTGCTCTAAGCCTCCATTTTCTCATCTATCAAATGGGCATAAGAACAGCACCTGCCCCACAAGGTCATCATGAGGGTAAAATGAGATAACATGTGGCATCCTTGAAACAGTGCCTGGTACATGGTAAGTGCTCAAGACAGGATAATGGTACTGTTCTTATTACTATTGTTATTATTCTCATTACCTGGCCCAGGGTGTCCTTGGATTTTGTGCCCAGCTTCAGTTTTGGAAGATATGACCTGGCCCTGTGACCAGGTGTATGGCAGCCTCCCAAAAAACCCTCCAACCATAGCCTTGGGGGAAGCCAGGCTGAGGTTGAGGCCCACTCTCAGGTGTCCCTAGATACTGTGGAGAGAGCACTGTGGAGAGAGCATTGACTCCCCTGGGGGTTTGTCTCCAATGCCCCCTTCTCCAGACAGGCCTGCTCTGCCACTGCTTCTAAACTTGCCAACTCCCCACCACGCTCCCAATCCCCCTTTCCTGCTTTCTTTTTCTCCATAACACTTATCACCATCTTTCATACTACATATTTTACTTATTTATTCTTTTTTAAAATTGTGGCCTGCTTCTCCCCTCTAGAATGTAAGCAGGAAGAGACTGTCAACTCTGTAGGGCCTGGTAGGCCCAAGGCCAAGAGATAAGCCAGATTCCCTGGCCTGCTAGTTAATAAGTGCAGCATAGTCTCTGCCTTAACCTCAGCCTCAGTTTTTGTATCGGAACCATGAGGTGAGTGGAACAATGGTGTCTAGGAGCCTCCTCAGCTCTGACTTAGAATATTCTGTGTTTCGGTGTGGCTCTCCTGGCACACAGAGCAGCGCTCTGGCCTTCACTCAGACCAGCCTGTACTAGGAGACTGGGTCATGGGCCATGTTAGGGCTACAAGCAGAATTCTGCTGCCCCTCAAGTTGGCCTCCTCCAGCCCTGACCTTTTTTCAGGAAGGCCCTGGGCTTGCAAGCACGGTGGCTTGGTCCCCACTCCAAGCAGTACCAGTAGTCTACCTGAGCTCCCTGTCCCGGCTTGTGGGACCTCAGCCCATGCCCTCCTCCCCTCTGATGATATTAGCACAGGCCACAGCTGGTCATGTGCTTCCCTGAAAGGCAACACGGCTGGACATGATCCGAGCACATGTTCTCATGAGCTGCCCTCTCTGTTCAAAGGCTGCCTTGTGGTTTACAAATGGGGTGAAACAACCCTACAGGACAGTTAGCTGGTTCGGAGACCACCAGCTCCTGGGTGCAAGTCCTGCCTCGAATTCTGAGCATGAGGCATCTGTGAGGGCCCCACACAGGAAAGGCCAGGACCTGGCACCTAGCACCCAGCCTCTCTCTCTGCCCCACTGCCCTGCCAAGAAAGAGGCCCCATCTGGAGGAGGCAGCTGTCTCCATGCTAGCATGGGGCCCTTCCATTCGCACATTTGACAATATTTATTAGGTGACTACCATGTGCCAAGCATTGCTTTAGGGGCTTGGGAGACCATAGTAAGCAAACACAGACACAGCCCCTGCTCTCTGGCTCCACTAACATTCCTAGGGCAGAGGCAGCATTAATACAGGGGCCTGATGCATCTTTCAGAAACCTGGGCAGGAAACCAACAGTTTGCACATATATAGTGGTGGAAGCTATGGGTATTGATGAGGCAACTAAGAGAGAGTATATAGAATGAGAAGCAAAGGGGCTTGGGAGGGGCCCTGAGAAACCCAAACATGTCAGAGGTGGGCAGAGGAAGAGATGGTAGAGAGGAAGTGGTCAGGAGGAGGGGGAACTCCTGGGCATCGAGCCAATATAAGAAAGCAGATTTCCAGGAGGGAGGAACAATCAACCATCAAACGAGTCCAGCGAAAGAGAGGGAGGCCTGGGCAACGGCAAGAGTTTCATGGTTAGAGAGCACTGTTGTTGAGCAGTGCACATGAAAAGTGGTCTGTCATGGGCTCCAGAGCAAAGAGGAGACAGTGAAAGCAAGAAGGGGGAGAACAATGTTTATTGAGCACCTAATCCATGTCAGGTCCTCTGCTTGCCCCTCCCCCCTCATTAACCTCGTTCTTTCATTTAGTTACCAACCTTCCTGGATGCAGTGCTTCATGAGAAACAAAGACTGGTAAGGCCCCCTGCCCTCTTGGATCTCATAGACCCCAAGAGTGGGGGAGGGGCATATGGGGAATAGGAGCCAGACATGAATCAAAGTATCAGACAAATAAATATGAAATGACCACCGGGACATGGTTTGGAAGGAGAGGCATAAGGTGCTACTGAGATCCTATAATCCTGAACTGGAAGTCAGCCAGCAGCATGGAGAAGGGGAAGGCAGAGTGGGGGAAGGCAGAGTGGGTCAAGGCAAGGAAAGAGGCTGGTCCGGGAGGCTAGGTAAGTCTTCAAGGGCCATCAGGAGAGGTATTGTAATAGTGGAACTTTGGAATGGTGGGAAATTCTAACCTACCCCACCATTCTTTTGACATTGCGTCTGTAAGTGCTGACTCTTGACGAATATGTAGCTTGTAGATGAACAACATGTTTGTATAAGAATGGAACTAACTTCAGACTCTGACCTTTAGGCCTCCCAGCTCCAGGAGATTTGCTGACCTTCAACCATGAACCCAGGATAACAGGAAGCCGGAATGACATGAAGCCAGGATGACACACATCGGACCATCACTTGCCGTATTGGAAAGGACTGTGCTTGTTTGCACATAGAGAGCTTTCCAACCCTTCATCTCTTTGTTCTGTTCCCCTCCCCCTCCTTTACAAACCTCTGCCTCCACTGAGAGGGGGGATGAGCTTTGAGATATGAGTCCTCCATCTTCCAGGTGGTCAGCACCTGAAAAGAAACCACTTTCCTTTACATCAGCACCTGCCTCTTGAGTATTGGCTTTAGTAGCGGCGGGCAGCCGGATCTGCATTCGGTTACAGTATTGCCTTTACCCTATAAGCACGGAAAAGCCATGGAAGGGTTTTAAGGGGAGGGAGTGACATGCCACTCTGGCTTTGGAAATGCCACTCTGGCTGTTGTGTGAAGAGAGGGCAAGAGACCATTTGGGCTGAGCAATTGGGAAGCTCTTTGCTTGAGTCCAGTAATACTTGTGCTAGGGTAGACACAAAGAAGACTGAAGCAAGTAGATGGATTAAAAACATGTTTAGGTGTTATGTACAATAGCAAAAGATTACATATAGCTGGTGCTCACAAATGAGGGACTGGTAAATTAAAAGATGGTAGATACCAAAGTTCATGTAAACACACTGAGGAAGGTTTCTAAGCATGGAGCAGAAAGATTGACAAGATACATAGTGAAAAATACCAGGCTCAGAACAGTGCATATAGCATTGTGTATTTGTGGAAGAAAGGGAGAACTAAGAATATGCACTGTAATCATTTTTCCATAAAGATGCAGGACAAGACTACCACACAATAATAAAGTGTTCCATCTCTGTGTGTCTGGAGTGTGGGTGCTGGAGTTGATGGAGTTGGAGTGAGACTCCTCATGCCATCCTTTTTTGTGTTATTTTGAGTTTCGAATGTGCTATCTGTTAGAAACAAGTAAGTTTAAAAGCCCAAGTGACTTAGGAAGTAAAATGATCAAGATTGGCTATGGGATTGGTAATGCAGGAGCTTTGGAGAATGAGTTTTAGGCTGAGGAGTCCCATCTATGTAACTAGATGGAAGAGGTGCTCTTTGCTATGTATAAGAAGGCAGAGCAAAAAGCAGTAGGTTTGGGAAGGACGATGGTGTGATCAGTTTGGGACAGACTGAGTGGGAAGAACCCACTTCCAAGGTTGAATTGAGAAGAGAGAGGGCAGTAGTTGGAGAAGGAAGGAGGGTCAAGGAAGGTAGTCTGTTTCAGGGGAAGAGACCTGAGCACTTTAAAAGCACTTGGGAAAGGTCTAACCAGCAAGGCTCAGTGCATTGAGTATCATCCCACAAAGTGAAAGGTCACTGGTTCGATTCCTGCTCAGGGGACATGCCTAGGTTGTAGGTTTGTGGTCCCCAGTCACATATGAGAGACAACTGACTGATGTTTCTCTCTCTCTCTTTCTCCCTCCCTCCCTCCCTCTCCCTTCTCTTAAATAAATAAATAAATAAATAAAATCTTTACAAAAAAGCAATTGGAAAAAATCCACTTGAAAGGGAGATCCTGGTTGTCCTTAAGAAAGAAGGGGTCACTGGCGGGGTCAGATTCTCCAGGGGAGACAGAATGACAGGAGACCCAAAGTACAAATGGAAGTTTGGTCTTAAATTTTAAAAACAAGTTCCTGTATTATAACAGGAGGTGACTGGCCCCAGAGGAAAGTCTCAGGAACCCATCTGGCTTTGGCCTTTGCCCCATGCAGATACCTGAGGTGGGGTCTGTGGAGGTGGTGGTTGGGGAGCCATATCATCCTGTCCCAGTTGGTTACTGGGTCCTGCTCTTGACTGATTGCCTGCCACACCCCAGGTCTGTGCTACTTTACAGACATCTTGCCTTCACAGCACTCCTGGGTCCCACATTTATTATTATTATTATTAACTCTATTTTAGAGTTGAACAAAATGAGGCTCAGGAAGGCTTTTGGTCACACACCCAGTAAGTGGCTGATCCAAAATCAAGCCATGTTTCCTGACCCCTAGACCAATGGAGCCATGGAAAGGTCCTGGCAGGGGGCCATTTAGGAGATGGGATTAATGAAGCCACCAAGCCTGGAGGCTCTGAAGATGCCTGTGGATTCTGAAAATCTCTCTAGTCTGGTGGTTCTCACTCAAGGGGGCCATTTTGCTACCCCAAGGGACATTTGACAATGCCTGCATGCACATTATTGTTACCACCATTTGGGGTGGGGGGGTTGCTAGTGGCACCCAGTTAGTAGAAGCCAGGGATGCTGCTACATGTCATTCAATGCATAGGACAAGCCTGGCAACTCAGAGGTGTGGAGCCCAACATTCCCCAGGTGCCGGCATGCAGAAGGCCTTCTTCAGAAGCTCTGGGGCCAAGCAGCTCGTCAGCATCCCCCACCCCCTCTCCACAAACACAAGTAATCTTCATTGTTCATTGTTCCTACTGACTTTTTACTTCTGTGATCTGCATACATTGCAAAACGTTCCAACAATGCAGGAGTGTTTAAAGTATTCAGTAAAAGCTGCGCCTGCCTTTTCCAGCCTCAGTCCCCAGAGATAATCTTTGTTAGTATAACTTCTGGTGAACAGGTTGAACTCCACAAGCAGAAAATAATGGAATTTTCTCCCTCAACTCTCTCTGTGACCTATTTCTCCTCGGCTTCTTGGATGAAATCTCCTGAACAGCCGGATCTTTTTTCAGCCATTTTCAAAGATGTAAAAAAAAAAAAAAAAATCCTCTTCCAATCACTGTTGGGAACGAACCCATCCAGCCTTGTCAGAGGCACAACCCCAAAAATCTCTAAAAGTTGAAGTTTCTCCCTTTCCTCCGCTGGGCCTCTCAGGCCCCGAAGCCAGGCTGCCATAGGGGACAGGGCTGTGCTATCTTGTCCCTGCCTGCTGGTTGCAGAGTAAGCCCCTGTCAGGCTGCACCACCATTTAGTTAACCAGTTCCCTAGTGATGGTCTTTGAGGTTGTCTCCAGTTTTTTACTCTTATAAACAATGCTGGGACATCCTTGTACATATGTCTATTTGTGCACACCTGTTAAGTGATGTCTTCAGGATAAATTCCTGGAAGTCAAAATGCCGAGCTATGCATTTTTAAAACAGTGAAACATATTTCCAGATTGTTCTTCACAGCAATTATATCAGTTTATGCTCCCACCAGCAGAGTATGAGAGGGTCCATTAAGAGTCTTTCTCTCTCTCTCTCTCTCTCTCTCTCTCTCTCTCTCTCTCTTTCTCCACAGTGACTGGCACATGCAAACAAGGCCAGGCTGACATTAACTATTGAATGAATGGGTGTTGAGAGAGTTAGCTAGGCATCCTGAAGCCCAGGAGGAAAGTGCAAACTCTTTCTCCCAATCTTTTCCCTCCTCCTGAACTCTCCTCTCCAGTCATCTGGTACTCCTCACCCTCTCTTACCCCTCACACTTCTATAGATTCTCTTGAACCTGTCATCTGCTCTCTGTCCATGATCAATGCTGGAATTCAGGCCTCACCATCCTTTCCCTGGAAAAATTTCCTTGTTGGTCTCCCCATTTCCACTTTTGCCATCTCCAATCCATTCTTGACACCTCTAGAGAATAGGTCCTGAAATACCATCTGGTCAGCTTCCCTACCTCTCCTGAGGCTGGCTCCCCATGGCCTACTCCACAGGGCATGCTGTGGTCCATCTTTTCCCTGCTCCTATCTCATCATGCGGGGGGGGAGGGCTTCACCTTCCCCCCTTTTACACCCCAGGCACACAATGCTGTCTCCCTGCCTCAAGCACAGCAGGCTTTGGCTCTTTGTCCATTTGGTTCTCTCTGGCTGGACCCTTCTCCTCCTCTTTTCGTGTCATCAGGAAAAGTGGATATTCATTGGTTTGTGGCTCTGTAGCATTCATTCCTCTACCTTCCTTAGACTCCTGTCTCCTTTAAGTGAATTGTCTCTGTCTCATTGTGGTTAAGGTTGGTTGAACAGTAAATCTACGTATCAACCTCCTACCGTGGAAGCCAAAGAGGCATAGCCTTCCTCTCCCTAGCCCAGTCTAGCCAGGGGCAGGCACAGGACTAAGCCTGGTCACCGGACACAGTCTTTGAACTTCAAATCTGAAGCAAGCATTATAAGAATAGAGGAAACAGCCTTTATCCATTTCAGTAGAAGCAATCTGATCAAACCATTCTGCTTCCTATACCTTCCCCACTCTTCCCAATGCTGCCTTGGCTTACATTCATTTCCCAATGTGGTTTTCTAGCCTTTTCCTTCATTCTCTGAGGTCCTTATAGGCTATCGCCAACCCCACAGATTCCCTTTTCTCTTCAGTTAGTCGGAGATGATTTCTGTTGCTTGCAACCAAAAATTTCAGATAGAAATCCCAGGTCATATGTCCCTTCCTTTGAGACAGATGAAGGTGGGGAGGGGGAAGGGAGGGAGAGAGAGACCCAGACCCTTGGTTCTGCACAAGCACATTTGTCTGTTCATTCCCATAGCACCCCGTGCACAGTGCAGCTCACACCAGGGTTTTTTTCATTCCTTTCCACTACAGTAGGAACTCCTGTTTGTCCCATGGTCCCATCCTTGTGAGCTCAGAGCTAGCTCAGTGCCTCATCCAAAGTTAAATATTTAAGGCAACAAACATTAAGGACTAAACCAACGTACTGGTATTTCTGCCGCTCTGCCCCCCGCCCCCATGTAGTGGCTTCAGTGGCTTGGACAGACTCTCATCAGGCCACAAAAATGATACTAGTACCTGCCTTTCCTCAGGAGGTTGGCTGGAAATCACATGGGCTGACTTCTGTTTGGGACCTTCACTGTGTCTGTGCTTGGGAAATGGAGAGTCAGGAGGAAGGAAAACAGACAGGAGAGGGGACTCAGGTGGAAGAGGATGGTGAACTGGATGAAGACGCTTGCAGTGGGAATGAACAGGGGAAGGGGCTGATTGACGAGATCCTGAACTGAGCACTGAAAGTGAATGTGAAACCCAATTGCTTTCGGTAATTCTCAAAGCAAAAGCTGGCCACTTCAGATGGCTTCCCTCAGAATGCGGTGGCGAGGGAGATGTGTGCGCCAGTGTGCATGGGGAGGATTGTTAGGGGCGGGTGTCACACTGTTTCCAGCATCCCCCTCCTGCCAACAGCCACGGACCACGCTGGCTGCCTGGCCTGTTTTTTAAAGAGCTTCCCCAGGCAGCAGGGGAGAGGGGAAAAGGGGGGCCAGCCACCCACTCCACTCAGCAGAGGTGAGCTGAGGAGCATCAGTCCTCCAGCCCCCTCCCCCCAAGCCACAGGCTGCCAGGTGCCTTGCTTGTGATGAAAGCTTTTAAAAACCCATGTGCACGGGTGGGCATGCATTCATTTTTGTTCATTTAACTAATACTCACCGAGCCTGGAGCACGCAATGGTGAGTACAGCCCGCCATGGACCCTGCTCTCAAGAAGCTCCGGAGCTGGCTGGCGGGGGAGAAGATGCGTAATCAGGCAATTAGGAACCAGTGTGAGCGGGAGGTAAGCTCTGGTTGCTATGGGAACACAAGGAGAGGCCACAGCTGCTGCTCTTCTCCTAAGAGTGGTGGCAGGCGAAAAAGGAGGCGCGAAGCAGGCCGACCTGCTTGCCAGGCTCAACTCTGCACAGTGTGGCCAACTAGTGCAGGACGAAAGCCACTGGCATGACAAAACCTGTCACCTCTCTACCCCTCCATTGCTCTGCCTAAGAAATGAGGAGGAGGCCTGATGCAAAGGCCACATGAGGCTGTGTATGTCTGTGCCTGGCCCCCATAGGTCTGTGATTCGTGCTAGCTGCTAGGAATTTTTTTCCAAGAAATATTTGTTGGTTGAAAGTTTTCCTGGCAATTGGACACCAGACACAGAGCTGTGAACAAGATCAACAAGGCCCCTGTCTTCGTGGAGATGACAGTAATTTGAGTGGAGAGACAGATATGGAAAAAAATCATGGCACGAGTCATTACTATTGTGATAGCTATGGTGATGCTATGAGGGTGCTTTGGAGTAGGACCTGGCCTACCCTCGGGCACCAGGAAGGAAGGCTTCTTGGAAGAGGTGACATTTCACGTAAGGTCAGAAGGAAGAGTAGTCAGCACACAGGCAGGGAAACTGCATTCCAGTGTGGTGAAGAGCAAGTGTGAAGGTACTGAAGCAACAGGGAGCTTGGGATGTTCCATGCAGGAAAGGAGGTCATTGGAACCTGGGGTGGGCAGGCACCCCAGGCCAAAGGTGGGAAGAGGGGAGGCTAAAAAGATGGGCAGAGTACCAGTGCATTCAACTTCTAGGCTGTGGTAAGGAATTTGTGTGGGCTCCTAAATGACCCCAAAGTCCCAAAGGCACTCTGACTCCCACAGCCCATTGACTCACCTCTCTGTACCTAGGCAGGGCTGAACTCAAGGGACTTGACTCAGAGCTGACATGTAGAAGACTCTGAAATATGAAAACTGTCAGAGCCCTTGGATGGCATTTAGACCTTTGTTTAAAAAAAAAGATTTTATTTATTTATTTTTAGAGAGAGGGGAAGAGAGAGAGAAAGAGAGGGAGAGAAACATCAATGTGTGGTTGCCTCTTGCGTGCCCCCAACTGGGGACCTGGCCCACACCCCAGGCATGTGTCCTGACTGGGAATTGAACTGGCAACCCTTTGGTTTGCAGGCCAGCACTCAATCCACTGAGCCACACCAACCAGGGCTATGCCTAGATTCTCACTGTATAGATGGAAACACTGAGGCCCAGAGAGGAAGAAGGCTTGCTCAGAGCCCAGCTTGAGAGGACTCCCAGTGCCCCATGCCTAGGCATAAGACTGAAAATGAACTTTGTTTGGGGGGAGCTGTTTTCTCTTCCTCTCAGGGCCATCAGCAGTGTTGATAACTTGCTCTCTCTTTGTTTTTTTGTTTGTTTGTTTGTTTGACGTTTATTTATTTAAAGATTGTATTTATTTATTTGTTTGTTTGTTTATTTAGAGGCAAAGGGAGTGAGAAAGAGAGGGAGAGAAATATTGATGAGCAAGAGAAACATGGATCGGTTGCCTCTCATACATGCCCCAGCTGGGGACCTGGCCCCACAACCTAGGCATGTGCCCTGACTGGGAACTGAAGCTCTGATCTTTTGGTTTTCAGGACAACACCCAACCCACTGAGCCATATCAGGAAGG
Source organism: Pteronotus mesoamericanus (assembly GCF_021234165.1). Taxonomy (NCBI): domain Eukaryota; kingdom Metazoa; phylum Chordata; class Mammalia; order Chiroptera; family Mormoopidae; genus Pteronotus; species Pteronotus mesoamericanus. The sequence goes on along the minus strand of NW_026555108.1, from coordinate 3,601,127 downwards.
ACCACAGCTCTCTCTTGACTTCTTGTGCTTCCTCCAGTGTTTTCATGTCAAAGAGCACATTTCCTATAACCTCAGCTCCCCATTTGTTCATCTTCTACCCTTTGATTGTGAATGGGACAGCAGGGGCAGGGCTTGGCTTCCAGTCAGGGCCCCAAATAGCTATTGCCAGGCCAGCAATGCATGTGTTCCCAGCTCACCCAAGCTCCTGCCTGTGCCACTAACCTAATCATGTTCTGTGAGTAAAGCCCTCCCACTGGCATGGCCAGAGCACTTCCCTGCCCCAAAAGGCCCCAGCGCACACACACACACTGGCAAAATTGGTATGGGTTTCAGCCATCACTTAATCCAATCTCTCCATTGTCAGGATGGGAAGAATGACACCCAGGTAGGGAAAGGGAGCCACATAGGGTCAGGCCCAAGTTCTTGCCTATGAATTTATTGTGTTCTGGCCTTTAGACTCTGCCTGACCCTGTTCTACCACCCACTACCCACTTCACCCCCAGCCCGCCTTCTCCCAGTACCATCAGCTGGCTCCCTTCTCTCCATGTTGATGGAACCACAGGGGTACCAAGGGTTGAGGAGAAACCCTATGGAAAGAGGGTGGCCCAGTGCTGCCTGAGCAGAGGCTGCAGGGGTAGGGGTAAGGGGAGCCTGTTTTCTGCCTTTCTAGCTTAGCCAGTGTCCCATTCCAGCTAGCCATCACTCTTCATTCCCTGCATGTCAGGGTGAGAATCTCAGCCATGGATCCAGTAAGGCTCTCTAAGCCTACACCAGGGAACTCCCTACCTGAAAAGCCTGTCTCTCTTTTTTTTAAATTTATTAACTTATTTTTTAGAGAGAGGAGAAGGGAGGGAGAAAGAGAGAGAGAGCGAGACATTGATTGGTTGCCTCTCCCATGTGCCCTGACCAGGAATTGAACCGGCGACCTTTTGCTTTGCTGGATCTGGTTTGCTAACATTTTGTTGAGAATTTTTGCATCTGTGTTCATCAGGGATATTGGCCTATAGTTTTCTTTCTTTGTAGTTTTTTTTTTTTTTAAATGTAGTTTCGGAATTAGGATATTGCTAGCCTCCTAAAATAAACTTAGCAGTTTTCTCTCCTCTTGAGGTTTTTGGAATAGTTTGAGGAGCATAGGTATTAGTTCTGATTTTAGTGTTTGGTAAAATTCACCTATGAAGCCACATGGCAAGGAATGATAGCCTGGCAATGGGCACATGATTGAATTCGGAAGTGGATCTCGTGAGGCCTACCAACAGTCACATGAAAGAGGTTGGATGTGGACATCCTACCCCAATTGAGCCTGCAAGTGAAACTGCAGCCCCCGATTACAGTTTGAATGCAACCTCACAAGAAACTTGAGCCATAGGCACCCAGCTAAGCCATTCATAAATTCCTCAGTCATAGAAACTGTGATATAATAAATGTTTGTATTATTTACATTTTAAACTACTAAGTTTTAGGGCCATTTGTTCCACAGAAATTGATAACTACTCCACACCCTTTGATGCAGAAATTCTATTTCAACATACATACAGTAGAGCAGTTTTTTTCAATTCTTTTTGCATCAAAGCATATGTTTAAAATGTTAATATTTTCCTGGCTGGTGTGGCTCAGTGGATTGAGTGCCGGCCTGTGAGCCAAAGGGTAGCCAGTTAGATTCCCAATCAGGGCACAGGCCTGGGTTGCGGACCAGGTCCCCAGTAGGGAGTGCAAAAGAGGCAACCACACAGTGATGTTTCCCTCTCTCCCTCCCTTCCCCTCCGTCTAAAATAAATAAATAAAATCTTTTTAAAAAAATTAATATTTATACCAGCTCATTAGGATTAACAGACAATCCACTCTTAGCCAGAGACAGTCTCCAGGACAGCAGCTGGGTAAAACCAGACCCAAGTTCCTATAAGGCTAAAAAGATCAATATTTCAGAACACCCATTACTCAGTTGGGAAACTCTGTCCCAGAGAAACTCTTACATGTGGCCACAGGGAACCATGTTGATTAAATCTCCATTTATAACTGCAGAAAACAGAAACAACCCAAGTCCAGCATGAGGGAAAGAAATAAAAGAAATTTGATAATTCACACAACAGAAGTACATACGATGATATATTATAATGATAGGATAATGGAAAATTGATACAATAGTATTCTGCAGTTAAAATGCATGACCTGGATTTACATGTATGAAACTGCTAACTTTCTAAAAAATGAGTGACAATTTAAGCTGCAAAGGATATATTAATTATGATACTATTTATAGAATTTAAAATGCACAAAATAATAATGTGTATTGGTTACAGATATCTGCGTATGTAAAAAAGGAAAAACAAACATGGATAAGAAGGAAAATTCTAAATGGTACTTCTTCTGGGAAAAGAAGTAAGATGATGGTGTGGCAAAGAAGATTGAGTGCCGGCCTGTGAACCAAATGGTCATGAGTTTGATTCCCAGTCAGGGCACATGCCTGGGTTGCAGGCCAGGCCCCCAGTAGGGGGCGCACGAGAGAAAACCACACATGGATGTTTCTCTCCCTCTCTTTCTCCCTCCCTTCTCTTCTCTCTAAAAATAAATAAATAAAACATTGAAAGAAAAAAAGAAGAAAGATGAACAGGGTAAAGTGAGAGCCTCAACTGTAATGTTTTGGTTCATAAACAGAAGGATCTAAAGACTTGAAGAAAATACAATTTGCTCAATCTGTGTGACAGTTACATGGAAATGTGCATTTTATACTTGGTCCTTTTCTATATGTTTGAAATATTTTAAGGATTTTTAATAAAAATGCATCCTTTGTTAAATACAAAAATATATATACATTAGATCAAGCTTATTAGTCTTATTAAGTGTATTGTTCAATCTCTCTGTATCCTAATTTATTAGTTTATTTGATCTAGCTGTATCATAACAGATGTGGTTAAGTGTCCTGCTATGATTTCAGGCTTTCTGATTTTTCTTTACATTTCTACCAATATTTGCCTTGCATATTTTGAAATTACATTGTTTGGCATATAAATTTTTGAGACTATATCTTCTCATGGAATGGAACAACCTGTTTTGTTCTCTTGAATGTTTTTTAGTTTGAATTCTTGATTTTTTCCTGTGTTAACATTAGTACACGTCTCTTCCCTCCTTTCCTTTCTTTCTTCTTCCCTTCTCTTTTTTCTTTTTAAAAATTTCATCTTTCTCCTCCCTCCCATTCTCCCTCCCATTCTACATTTCTTCCTTCTTTCCTTTCTGCCAGTATTTAACTGGCATATATTTTCCATTCTTATTTTTATTTTAGGTGAAATTTATACAAACAGCATATTAGTAGATTTTTGAGAACAAAATGCTCAAAATGAGTTTGTTTTTTATATATGTAACCCATAATACATACTGATATACTTGGTTTAGTCCTTCCTTTTGTGGGTTTTTTTTTTCCATCCATTTTTGTTGTCTGTCTTCTCATTTCTGACCTCTGTTAAGACTGAATTCTTTTTCTTTTTTTGTACATGCTATTTCTTGAATGGTTTGAAAGTCATATATCTTTTCTGCATTCTGTTGTTACCCCTAAAATTTCTTGTTTTTATGTGTGCATTTTATTTCCAGTAGGAACCAAACTTCGCTATTGTTGTGAACCTAGGAACTCTCTCTTGGTTGCAAATATTAGAGATGAATCATGAAGTGCCATTTTTTAAAAGGAAGTGAGATTGTAGCAATCCAAAAGGCATAGCTATAGTATTTTTGAACTGCAATGCAATTTATCAGAATGTGAACGTGTGTTGTTTTTCGTGATTAATTATTTGTTTTGGATAGAGTAGCTTCATTTTGTGATTAACAGCAACAAATTCTACTGTAAACAGTTCAATTTGCTTCAACCAGGTTGAAAAAATTTAAGCTTATTGCAATGCTAAATATAGTTTCACATTTTTAATACTTCCAGTACAAACCATAACATGTAACATAGGATATATATTAATATAATTACTTTCACATTGGAATTAATCAGAAAGAATTTGCAGATTTCATTTTATTAAAAAAAAAACCCAGAACAGAAGGGAGTATTATTAAATGGTTAACATTTGTTAAAGCTGGCTGTTGGTTACATTTCTCGCTGTCCTTTTCTGTATCCTTGACGAATTCATCATTTAAAATGAAATAAAGCTTGCGAGCCCACCGCGATTTGTGTGGAGCGGTTGCCACCTCCCCCTCCACCTGAAGGGGGCGGCCCCAGCTGGAGACTCCGTCACTTCCGCCGCCGCAGTCACCGCCCGCCCGCTGTTTATCTGGCGGGGGAGGAGCCCGACCGCGAGCAGAGGCTCTGGCGGTCTTGGCGGTCGGAGGTCCGGGAGCTCTTCTCCAGAGGACACGCGGCTATACGCACTGGTGAGTGAAAGGCTGTTGATGTCCTGCATTCATGCAGACGGGGCTGTGGGATGAGTGGCCGGGCACCGGGGAGCGGATTTGGAGGAGCTGTAACGAACAGATTTTCCGGCTTGCCCCTCGGGAAGGGGTGGGGAGATCGTGGGATCTGAGTGCAAAGGGAGGCCTGAGTCTTTTATCGGCCTGTTTGGGAGCCCTATCCTCTATCCCCCAGCTCCTTTCCTGTGGCGCGGCCCCCACTAGAATGGCCTTAATCCGTGAGAGGGAGTGGTGGTCGTGGCACTCACACTGCCTCTCTTCCCCTCTCCCCTTCGTCCCTTCTCAGCCCCTTTGCGGAGCAGTCCGCGGCCTTTCTGCCCTTATTTTACAGCTAGTTTGCTGAATGGTAAATTGTTAACATTGTTAGATAAATATGTTGTTGTCAGAAAGACAAATTATTCCCAGGGAAAAAACCATACCCACACCCGTCATTCCCTCTCTTCCCTGCCACATTGATTAGAATCTAGCATTTAGGCTTGTAGTGTTTTCCCGTCTCTGATTTGACATTGTGGCCCCCTCCCCCCTCCTTGTGTCCCCCCCCTCTCTGTCCAGGTGTCTTCCTTACCCTCTCGCACGTGGGGACACACACTAGTATGCACGTATGCACATGCACACCCACAGGAAACTTCCTTTGGAAACCCCTTCCTCCTCCACCCAATACTCAAGGTTCCTGCGCGACCCTTCCCCCATGTATGCATAGACACACTGTCACACCCTTCATTGCCTTTCCCCAGGTACATACATACACAGACACACACACCCTCACCGTCCAGATCCACCATACCCCCCTGCCGTCCACATACATATGTAAGGATGGCCTCACCTTGCTGGCTCCTCATTCATATACCCCTTACATACAAATGCACCTCCCCACTGCCTTCACACACCTCTTCCAAAAGCTCCCCTTTCCTGTCTGCTACAGATGTGTACAGACAGCCACCCTTTGCTGGCCCCTGTGGTGCACACACTCACACTCACAAAATCTTCCTCCACAGACACATTTCTCCATTGTTCCCTCCCATTTGGACTAAAACACACAAACTCATGGATACCCATGTCCAGTGCCACCATACCCTTCCTGGCCTGCTACAGACACATGAACCCATGTGTCTCTCCACATAGTTCCAGCCACCACACATACAGTCACACACACACACACACACACACACACACACACTCAAATTCCCTTTCTCTCACACTTACATGCACCCCTCTCCTCTGAAAGCAGCCCACTACACCTGCCATTTTCATACACACATCCAGAATGGGTCTCATTCTGTGTGATAGTCACACTTCTTCCCACTACCACTGTCACCTGTACCTTCCCCCTACAAACATACACATGCCTCCATTGCACGCTGCTTCGCCTTCCACCTGCCCCTCTCCTGACAGACACGTAGGCACTCGGCACATACACAGTGATCTATATTTTCCACCCTACTCCAATGTGCAATTCTTCTGTATGTCTCCAGGGCTCCGAAAAACGCAGACACCCCATAAAAAAAACCACAGCAGCCTTTCCTCTTCCTATGTTGGCACAATTCCACACTAGTTCACCTACCTGCCTAGCATCCATTCACCCCCATCTTCGGTTCTATTCTCCCCTAAGTCTGGCTTGCCTACAAACCCAGTTTTGTAATCATTTTGCCAACATTAAAAATGTGTTCCAGGTCTGCACCTGACAGTCACTGGAATGCTACTCCAGGCTTTAGAAGAAAGTGAAAGTAATTTTAAAGGCCCCTTATTCTTTCTGTTACCTGCCTGCTGAAGTGGAAAGAAATCTCCCTGTTCCTTTATTGTGAACTGATTTGACCTTCCCATCTCCAAAGGGTGTGTGCAGGGAGCAGGAGCCTTTCCACTCGAGCCCCAGCTGTGTTGGAAACCCTCCTAAGGAGCAGCAATGGGTCAGGAATCTAGCAAGCCTCTATGGCCCAAGCCAGCAGGAGGGTATCAGTCCCAGACAGGCAGGAGATATGGAAGAAGGCATGCTTATGTCAGTTTCAGGCCGTCCATGAGCCAGCAGGAAAGGAACTCCAGCCAGAGAAAGACGACATCCGAACTCCCAATGCACAGATCAGACCCCAGTCAAATCACCAAGAGGAGCCGCTCGCCGTTTTCCAGCAGCCGTCGTCGTTGGGATGACAGTGAGAACTCAGGAAGAAGCCTGAATGTTGAGAATGAGGACTACACCAGGTACCTGCCAAGAGAGTACAGGGCTCCAGGTAGCAGAAGAGGAATGGCTTATGGACCTATTGACTCTTTCGGGGCAGAGGATAGCGAGGAGGAGGGGGCTGGGCCTGTGGAGCGAGTGCCAGTGAGAGCGAAAACTGGCAAGTTTAAAGATGATAAGCTATATGACCCAGAGAAAGAGGCGAGGTCTTTGGTTGGGGTGCCCCCCCAGTTCTCTAGTTTGAACCATGATGTGACACAGGAGGTTGGCAAGCTAGACCCAGCCCCTGCAGTGACACGCTCTGCTGGCAGAGCTGAGTTCCTGCAGCAAAAGGGCATGGCTCCTCAGACCTCTGCTGCTGACAGCAAGGTGGCTGCACAAGGCGACAGCCTGGAGAGGGAGAAACCAGAGCAGGATTTACCTGTGCACCCCAGCAGGGCTCCTGTGAGTATTTGTGGTGGTGGGGAAAACACCCCAAAGGGTGCAGAGGAACCGGTGGTGAGGCCCAAAATCAGAAACCTGGCCAATCCAAACTGCATGAAACCAAAAATATTTTTTGATACTGATGATGATGACGATATGCCACATAGTACTTCCAGGTGGAGGGATACCGCCGGCACTGGTGACCGCCACCCGGGCAGCCTGGCAAGAAGAGGCAGAGGCGAGAGTTCAAGTGGCTACTGTGAGCCAAAGTACCCTGAAGATAAGAGGGAAGCCAGGAACGACCAAGTGAAGCCAGAAAAGGTGCCGAGACGGCAGCGGACCGTGGCCGACCAGGACTTCTGGACATTCAGTGACGATTACTACAAATACTGTGATGAAGACTCTGACAGCGACAAAGAGTGGACTGCCGCTTTGCGTCGCAGGTATCGAGGTTGGGAGAAAAACCTGTCATCCAGTGGTGAAAGCTGGGAGACTCTCCTGGGGAAAGAAGAGCACGAACCTGAGCCAGCCAGAGGGAATGCCAACGCTGGCACCAGCCCCAGTGCTGGTGCCGTCCCTGGCAGCCATGGCGGCAGGGAACTTGAAGGAGTTCGAGACCCATCTCTTCAGGAAGATGCGCGGGTGTCACCGGGAGAAGGACAAGTCCCTTGGCTCCAATACAATGAAAAGGAAAGCAGCAGCGAGGGGGATAATGATTCCAGTCACGAGGTTCTGCAGCCCGGGGGCTTCATGCTGGATGGCAACAACAACCTTGAAGATGACTCCAGTGTGAGTGAAGACCTAGAAGTGGATTGGAGCCTCTTTGATGGGTTTGCAGATGGCTTAGGGGTGGCCGAAGCCATCTCCTACGTGGATCCTCAGTTCCTCACTTACATGGCACTTGAAGAACGCCTGGCCCAAGCGATGGAAACAGCCCTTGCACACTTGGAGTCTCTGGCGGTGGATGTGGAGGTGGCCAATCCACCAGCAAGCAAGGAGAGCATCGACAGTCTTCCCGAGATCCTGGTCACTGAAGACCACAGCGCAGTGGGGCAAGAAATGTGTTGCCCCATCTGTTGCAGTGAATATGCGAAGGGGGAGGTGGCGACCGAGCTGCCCTGCCACCACTATTTCCACAAGCCATGCGTGTCCATCTGGCTTCAGAAGTCGGGCACCTGCCCTGTGTGCCGCTGCATGTTCCCTCCCCCACTCTGAGACCAAGGCTCTTCACTCCTGGTCTGCTCATTTTCCCCATCCGAAATCCACAATACTGCAGGAGCCCTTTCAAAATTAACACTTGAAATGAGACTAATGAGTCCACTTACCTACTACTCTGATTGATTTCTTGTGATCAGTTCTGATGTGAAACGGTTGTGTATGATTGCATTAAAAAATCATACTGTCTTTTAGAGGTTAGAAAGGAAAAAACTAAACATTCTAAATGCTACCTAAGATGGTGGCAAGAGCCTAACATTTTCTAACCTGAACGTTGAAATTGGATGTATTTGTTTCTTCAGTAGAGTATGTTGCTATAATTGTAATGTCAAGTTGATCTGTTAAATATGTCCAAAAGGCATCACCATTTCTGTTGCATGTTATGGGTTAATGTTCCTGTAATTGCAGTGCAGTAAAAGCTTATTAAAGTTCTTTTGGTTTTACATGGTACAGTGGAATTGTTGGTTTTGTCTCAAGCAATGGTACTAAGTGACTTTTTAATGGATCCCTTGTATTTGCATCAAACTAGGGTTTTTGGTGTTCCCAAATAAGTAGAAGAACTTTAATTTCACTGAAAATGCTGACTCTGACAACAGCCAAAAATTAAGGATAATTTATAAAAGTAGGAATAAAGTATATGATTATCAAACTACTGTGGGGCAAAGGCTGCATACAGAATACTCTGTCAGTCTGTGGGAAGGAGAGGAATGAGAAAGCATGGTGAAATGAAAGAACAGTGATAGGAGTAAATCCAATCTGAGTGTTGGAGTGAAGGAGTTAAAATCCCCTTTTAGAAAACAGAAACTCCCAGAGGGAATGGTTAAAAAAAGTAAAGCTGTATGTGGATTGTATACCTTAACACAGCGACACAAAAGGAATAGAAAAATATATGCCAGACAAGTGCTGAGGAAAAGATATAGGCGCCCACTTACTCAGAGTGAACAGGCCTTAATGCTTGGCCATATTAGCTTCAGATCGATCTCTCTCGATCTCTCTCTCTCTCTCTCTCTCTCCCCCCCCCTTTCCCTCTCCCTTTTTCCCTCCCTCCCTCCCTCCCTCCCTCCCTCCTCGTGTCTCTCTCCAATAAAGAGAATTTTTTAGGTACAAATGAAGTTCGTCACCTGTCATATTTACCTTCCTCCAAGAGGTAAGCACTACCGAGGAAATGGTGTGTTTACTTCTTGTCTGTTAAGACATATGTGTGTATGTATGTGTACATATGTATGTATATTTGTGTGTGTGTGTGTGTGTGTGTGTGTATAACACCAATATAGAGTGTTTCTGGTTTTTAAATAGACATAATTGATAGAATGTGTAATTGTTTGATTTTTTTCACTCAACATGGTTTTTGAGATTTAGCCATTTTCATACATGTTGATCTAGTTTATGCATTTTTAACTGCTGTATACTAAATATTCAGTTGGGTGAATTACCACAATTTATTTATCTGTTCCCTTATTGGTGGACATTTAGGCTCTTCCCAGTATTTTGTGGCAATGAACATACTTCAGAACTGTCTCCTTGCACATGTGTGAGTTTCTCTAGTATACAGAGATGAAATTCCTGGGTCCTAGGGTGGGAGGTGAAATTTTGGGGTCCTAGGATCTGAGCATCTTCATCTAAACTAGATATTGCCACACTGCTTTCCAAAGTGTCCGCATTTATGCCCCTCCCAACAGTTTCCGAGAGCTGTTTTCAGCTCCAGCAGCCTGGATATTGTTAACGTTTCATGTTCAACCTCACCAGCAATCAGTGAGATGGAAATTAACGCAACAATTAAACATTTTCTGATTGTGTCCGTCAGAAAGCAATGGTTTTGCTTTGTGATAATATCTAGTCTGGGCGAGGAAGAGAAGAAATTGGAGCACTCTTGCTGTTGGTGTGAATGTAAACCATAGCAGTTTTTTGGAGAGCAGTTTGGGGAATAGCTATCTTTCAAAATCTAAAGTGGGGCCTGTCCTTCAGCCTGCCTTAAATACTTCGGTAATGTGGCTTAATACCCTGCAGCAGTTAAAACTGTATGTGCTGGTATGGAAAGCTCTCCAGGACATAATGTTAAGTAAAAAAAGCATATTGTAGAGCAATATGTACAGTCTTTATGGAAAATAAAACCTTACAAAACCAAACTATATATGAAAATGCATAAAAGTGTCTGGAAGGCTACACAGCAAACTGATGGCAGTGGTCACCTCTGGGGACGGACAGGGGGTTGGGGAAAGGAGTGAGGAAGGGGGGTTTGATTTTTTTCACCTGAAATATTAATTTGCTTGACTTTTTTTATAATGTCTATTTTCATGATTATTAGCAGAATAAATTAAATCAAAAACTTTCTGATGATTGAATAAAAAGGCAAGATGATGATTCTCTCGCTGCAAGTATGGAAACATGGGTAGAAGCCACAGTGCTTTTTTTGTGCACCTGGTCCCCCACAGACATTGTGTGTTACCCCTTGGCCTTCTGCCAGTACCTCAGCTGTCATGCAGACTCCGAAGTCTGCGGCCTTAGAGGGCCCTTGTTGGACAGGGGTGTGGTGGTTTGCCTAATATTAACCTTTTCTGCTCCCTGACTGGCACCACACGAGGATGTAAGTTAGGAGCACGCATGGGCCCCGGTCATCTTCCTGCTCTTTGAGTCAGAATTAGTAAATAAATCTGGGGAAGGGGACCCCCTCCCCAGTGCGTGCTGCAGAAGCCTGTTACTGCAGAGGATCATGCTGGAGATGAGGTCCTGAACTTTGTACCTCAGCTAAGAGCATCAGACCCTCGGGTTCAGTTCCTGAAGTCTGTAGGGAGGAAGTGAAAGGAGCCAAGGTCGCCCAGCGATTGCCCCTCTGCTGCTGTGGTGATGATCGTGTGGTCCAAGCTGACGGTGCTGGTGGCCAGAAGCTCCTGTGTAGGATGTCGCTGTGTCCTCGGCCTCCCAATACCCTTGTTCCTGCCAGGTTCTGATTCTTCAGCCTCCCAGAAAATTCCCCAAGCCTCCCTCCATAGCTTTCTAATAAAACTTTGGCTTAAATGAACTCGAATTGGTTTCTGTTGTTTGTAAGAAAGAACTCCAAATGGCATGCTTGCCAATATTATAGGCCACTTCTGTGCCTGTTTTTCCTAGTCACATGCGATATCCCAAATGGCCAGGGGTCAGGCAATTTCCATTTACAACACAGTGGACCCAGTATTGGCACCTGGAGCTGTGGTTCTAGAACAGCAGGTCACGGGCGCTGCTCCACACGAAGCACTCATTTTTGAGATTAGGTCATTTGGCGGGTTCATCAAAGGTGCCACCCACCACACTACACTTCTTGGTTTCTGGGCTTATTTCCTGGCTGTGGTCTAAATAGCCTCACATTTTGGTCACTGATTTGTAGCATAAACCACTATGTCATGGAAAAGGGCACCCCAGTTTCCTGAGGTGGTCCCCACAACTGGCCCTACAACTGAACTGTCATAAAACCCTTCCTGGATCAAAAGCACTACCTTCTTTTAGCCCCCACCCTCCCCCCGTTCCATCTAGATCCTTCTATGTGCCTGGATCTCTATGCTGAAATGTCCTTCCCAGCCCTGCCAATTTCGCCCATCCTTTAAGAAGTCCTGTTCACATGCAAGTTCCTGAAAACTATTTCCTGATAGCCCTAGCTCCTTCCCTCTCTGTGCCCTGTCTCTGGCCCTTGAGATCAGGAGCTATCTACGTCTAAGTCATTTCCACAGTCATTGTACCCAGTGCTTGGTTCAGAGGCACTTGCTGGAAAGATGAAGAGGTCCTCTGCTAGGGTAGGCTCAGGGCAGGGGCTGTGTTCAGACAGCCCAGGAGGAGTCAGGGAGGCTTGGCCCGATCACATTCATCGCACCCAGCCTCAGCCCCACCCCCAGGCTCTGTAGACCCTCGCACCCCTCCTCCTACACACTATCACCCTCTGCTCCCATTTTCTGTTTGTCCTGCTCAGTCTGCAGTGATTCACAGGCTGTTTTCAGGCCCAGGGTCTGTGGCTAGGAAATGGTGCTCATCTTGAAGATGGAACAATACATGGCAACCAGCCTTAACATACCTCTGTGGCCTGAATTGATCATCTGACAAACATGGAGCTAATGGGGTGCTTGTCCATCTGCCACCTGGTCCCAGCCTTTGGCAAGGCCTGGTGTGGAGCAAGACGAGTTCTAGAACCCCTGAGCAACATTTTCAGTTTGCCTTGACATTCGCTTCTGCAGCACGGGCCTTTGCAGCTAGGCACATCGCTGCACATTTCTCCTGCCCCCTGCATGCCTCCCACCCTGCTTCCTCCCTCCGGAGTTGATTGTACTGTCTCAAAGAGGGTGTCAAATGTTAGTAAGTCCTCATCACCCCTTACATTGGGATAAGACTTCCCCAGGCCCCTTCACATTCAGTGATGTCACTGGATCCAGCCGTAAGCCACAGAAGGTGAATGTTAAGGAAGCTCAGAAATATGGTGGCAGTTCGGAACAGAGAGCAAGATTATGTCTGCCTGGCGGAGGAGGGCAGCAGAGGTGTCTTCTGCACACCCATCCTAGCCCCTGGTGGTGTTGGGATAAGGATCAGGTAGGGGTCTCATCCTCAGCATAAGAGCCCAGACTGCCTCCAGCTAGACCCCCAACCCCCACCCACATTCAAGTGCTGCGGTCATCAGTGGTAGAGGCTGCCAGCCTCCCAGCAACACACGGAAAGATCAGGCAAGAGCAGCCTGGGGGCACCCAGATAAGAAGGCACCGGGCTTGTGGACGGGATAAAGGAGAGAAACAGGACACAGGATGGGGGCAGTGGGGGTGGTGGGGGTGGGGGTGTGGGTTTTTCCATAGGAGCTGGGGGCTAGGAGACAGTAACTACTTATGGAGTCAGAAAAATTTGGCTGAAGCAGGGCCTGGGAGCCACCCTGAAGGGAGGTAGGGACAGAGCACCAAATGTGCGAAGACCAATCTCCAGGCAGGGCCCCAGGGGAACCAAACCCAAGGCACTGCTCGGCTCAGATCAGGCTGGCATTCAGCAAATGCGTTCCTGCCCATGCTGCACTCAGAGCTGGGGATCCCGAGCTGAGTAGTTCACCAAATACAGGGGTGGGCAAAAGTAGGCTTACAGCTGTCCTACAAGTAACTAATACAATAATTACTAACTAATAATACAAGCATAAACTCTGTGTTTCACATACTCACAACTGTCAACCTACTCTTGCCCTACTTTTCCTTTTGTCAACCTTATGCCTGTGGTGTGTTGGCCAGGGGCCTTCAAGAGGTGAATAAGGCTCAGTGCTTCCCTCAAAGATCTCACAGTCTAGTGTGTGAAACAGACCTGTAAAAGGAGGATTGCAACCTTCTGTGGATGGCGCTATGTAGAGGCAAACACACAGTGACCTGGGAGCAAATATTCTGACTGGCTGTGCTGGGAAGAGGGAGCTGGTTGTTGGAGGCACCCTGGGTGAGGCCACTTGGAGAGCACTGACTTAGGCATAGGTGAGTAGACTTTAGCCAGGTAAAGAAAGGGAGGGAGGGAGGGTACCCTCAGCCTTTTGAAACTTTGTCATCAATGGGAGTGGGTTTGCTGGAAGGGCCTCGCTTAGTGAAATGCATTAGCATTTAAAATCCTCACTGTCTGACCCAGCAATTCCACTAGAAATTCTCCTACCTGAGCAGAAGTACAAGGTTGTTTGTACAAGGATATTGACTGTTGCATTGTTTGTAGTACAAGAGACTAAAAAGCATTTCAATATCCATCACTGGGGCCTGGTTACATAAATGATGGCACAGCCATCAGACACTTCACTTAGACAGCCCTCAACCAGCATGTTTTAGACCCGCAGCTTTGTGGTGCAAGAGTATCCAGAAACCAAGAAATTCCACGAGGGCAGCATAGAACAGCGGGCACAGTTACCAGGCATGTTCACAAAAGATACATGCACGTCAATACTGCCTGGGTACCAAGACTGTCTATGGAAAGATACGCAAGAAACAAGCACTGAGGTCAGGGGCAAGAAGGAGCCTCATGTGCCCTTTGTCCCTTTGGAGTTTTTGTTAATTTGATTTTTAAAATATTTTACTTTTAGAGAAAAGGGAAGGAAGGGAGAAAGAGAGGGAGAGAAACACTGATGTGAGAAAGGCACTTCAATTGGCTGCCTTTCGTACACGCTGAGCCCGCAACCCAGGCATGTGTCCTGACCAGGAATAGAACCGGTGACCTTTAGCTTTGTGGGATGATGCCTGAGCAACTGAGCCACACCAGTCAGGGAGTTAATTTGATTTTTTTTTAAAACTATATGTATACATAGCAGAGGGCAGAGGGAGAGAAAAGTGCGGGAGGCAGGAGGGCAGAGACCTTAGGCAAAGGGGACTGAATGAACAAAGGTGGGGTGGGGTTATATGGAATAGTATGATAGTATGGCATGTATGCATGGTCCCCTGGGAACCAGAAACCTCCCAGGCCAGCCTGACAGGTAGAAGAGGAAGCACCATCCGGCTGGCCTGAGGAGGACATGGGGTGGGGGCTGGAGGGTGGCAGGGTGGCCCAGTCCCCGGAGCAGGTCCACTGTGTAAAAAAGACCTCCAGATTGGACATGGGCAAAACTGAGAGATTATCGGGAAATCCACCATCCTGTTAGGTAACGGCGATTCTCTCTCGGGGGGGATTATGGATCATTTTAATTTTGTTTCTGTTTCGAGGGCAATTCTCAAATTCTCTTGAACAAGCAGGTGACCAGGGAGCAAAAGTAAAAAATAAAACTGGACTGTTACTGAAACACTGACTCAAGCCTCTGAAGGGGGGCTGTTCCCCAGGGAAGCCAGGTAGGCTCTGTCAGCCACCCTGATGTGGAAAGACCTGCCTCCAAAAGTTTTCATGCTAATTAACTGTGAGTGGTGAGGAAGGCACATACTCTCCCTTCCCAGCCTCGCTTTGCTTATTTATAAAATGGGACAAAAGAACCCCTACGTCATCGGATGGTTGGAATGAGCAAATTAAATAATGGATGGACAAAATATGCTATATAAGCATCAAGGAAGAGTGCTTGTTGGTTGTTCCCACTTTTCTGGCTCTTTTTTTTCCCCCACTGAGCTGCAGCAGCAAGAATGAAGGGCTCAGAGAAAACCCCCCTAGTCCCTGGTGGAAAGGCCCCCTCCACACGCATCGTTCTCTCTTCAGCAACCTAGGAAGGCCCACTCCTCTGCATGCCTCACCCGGTCTGGAGAAAAATACTTAGCAGGGAGTCCAACATTCCCTTTGGAAGCAGAGTGAGGCAAGAGGGGGAGGAGGAGGAGGAAGTAAAATGTTTGCTATTTTTTTCTGTGCAATTGACTCTGCCGGCTGAGGTTCTTTGCTCACCGCTGTCTGTGTGCACAGATGGCAGCTGAGCCCCTCTTGGTGAAGGGTTCGGCTTCCTGTAGAGCATGCCCACCCCTCCAGGCTCACTGAGGAATGTGGGCTGTCCCGGGTGGATAGGCTCTGTGTCTGCCCCCCCAGGGCCCCTCCCTGAGCCCCAGTGTGACCACTCCTCAGGCCTAGAAGAAGGAGCTTCTGTGTCATGGGGCTCCTGCCTGATTAGACATGGCTGCCACATTGACTCCTCCCTCACAGACTGGGCACTGGGGAAAGAAAAGCCCACGGCTTGCCCAGAGTCTTCCCAGCTAGGAGACTGGCTGTCCTGGAGCTCAGCTGGGTCTGTGGGGGTCGGAAGTTCCTGCTGGTCTCTTTGTTTCTAAGCAGACAAGTCCCTGAGTGCCAGCTTCAGGCCTATGCAGGGTGGGGGCCTCTATGGCCCTAGTCCCCAGGGTTGTCAGCCAAAGCCTACAGCATATACATGCAGCTCTGATGGACCCCAAATCCTGAGACGGCCTTGGCTCTGCAGAGGTGGAGGTGCCCAGTGGGCTGTAGGTGGGCAGGTTGAGGTAGAAGTGATGAGGCCCACCGTCACTGGAGGAGCGCTAAAATATCCCTTCCTCCTCTGCCATAGATGTGAGGGGATTTTTATGTTTTTTCCCCTCTTCTCTGTGTTCAGAGAGCCACTTGACTACTTATTAGCTCTGGGCTTTAGTTTCCTCCTCAGTCAAATGGGGATGGTAATCACATGGGACTGCTGTAAAGAGAACATGAGGGACTAGAGCAGCGGCAGTATGTAGGGGACATTCTAGAAGTGGCATTTCCTTCCCATATTTATTAATTGCTTCTTTTTTGGGAGCACTGAGCAATCCAGAAGGGACCAAGATGGTCTCTGATCTCATGCAGTCTCAGGGGTTTGAGTCCCCAGGGCCTCTAGTTAGGCTTAACCTTGAGCCCTGTTTCTGAGCTGGGTTTCTGACCTGTCCCTGAACCCTAGCACTGCTCAGGTCCAGTGACTTGCCCAAGGCCCAGTCTTTCTCTCGTTGGCTTAGCCTCTGTGGCTCAGCCCACGGCTGCAGCCCAGAGCCTGGAGACAGTCCTCCCTGGGCAGCCGGCCAGTCTGCTACCAAACATGCCTGGAAGTGTATTGTGCAATCTTTGCAATAGCTCTACAAGGAAGGTGCTTTGATCACTAGTCTCAAAGGTATTTGCTTTTAGGTCTCAGCACTGCATTGCATTTGCTCCATGACCTTGGACAAGTGCCTTAACATCTCCGTGCCTCAGTTTTCTCATCTGTAAAATGGGAGTTAAAAAATAGTAACTCCCTTTGAGGGGAGCAGTTAAACTGCTGATGCCTATTAAGCTTGCAACACTTGTTAATTGCTATTCTTAACAAACCTAGGCTCAGAAGGGGAAATGACCTGCTCAAGCTAATCAGGACTCTGTTGGATTTCCCATAGTGCCTTCTTGATGGGGCCATTGCAAGTGCCTTCTGGCAGATTCTTGTGATACAACCCATTGCCTCCCAGGCAGGCCTCTCTCTGGGCTCCTATAACTTGGTCTCTCATCAGGCCTTGCTTCACTTCATACTAAAATAATAAAATTAATGATGCTAATAGAACACTGTGCTTGCACTTTAAAATACCGGACATATTCAATCCTTTGAGTAGCTCTATGAGGTAGGTGCTATAATCACCCCCATTTTCCCTGTAAGAAAACCTAAGCACAGAAAGATTAAGTGATTTGCCAAGGCCACAGAGCTGTAAGTGGTAGAACCAGAATGCAAACCCAGAATCACCGCTCTTATCCATTATTATGCGCTGGAAGGAAGAGTTTTAGTTGGTCCCACCCCTCTGTGGTGAGCCCAGCCATATCTGACACAAAACTCCATGGGAGCATGAGCCAGATCTGATTTGTTCACAGCTCAGTGGCTAGCACAGTGCCTGGCACATGGTAGGTGCTTAATAAATTGTTTTTAAACGAGTGAATGGATGGAACTAAAATAGGGTGTCGGCCATGCGGAGGGAGAGAAAAGACAGATTAGAGCGATAAAAAAGAGAACCGACCAGATTAGAGGCTGATCCAATTGGTGATATGAGGAACTCTTGGATGACTCCCAAGATTTTGGTTTTTGGGTAACTGGATGATGAGGTCATTTACCGAGATAGGAACCCTATAGGAGGGACAGAATGCAGGGGTGGGAGAGAGGCATTGATTAATTCAGTTTAGGATTTCGAGTTTGAGGGGCTTTTGAGACATGCAGGGGGATGTCCAGGAGGCTGTAGGATACAAGGTTAGGAGCTAAGAAGAGGGGTTTGGGCCTCCTGCCCACCCCCTTCAATCATACTCTAAACCGCTGGCCCAGCGGCCTCTACTCTTCCTACTGGGAAGGAAAGGAAGGGATCTTTGATGGTGGGAATGGGGGGGCTTTCTAAACCAAACAAACGCACACACAGTGCCTGCTTGTTGAGGATCAGCTTGCCTGGCTCAGGGCACATGTAGGCTGGCTTCCAGGGCAGACCCCATCCCACCACCCGCCGGCCCCTGCCGCCTGCTCCCTGCCAAGGTGAGCTCTGACAGGGCGACTTGTCATCTTTTCAACACCTCATTTTTCCCTCCTTACTCACTGCCCGGGGAGAGGTCCTTCCTGTTTGCACACCTCGGGGGCTAGGCCAGGAGGAGGAACAAAAACAGCCTTCATGGGGCAGGGGGAGGGGAGGGCAAAGGGAGAGGGCTGAGGGGACAGAAAGAGGGGGAAGGCACGGAGGGGAGGAGGAGGGGGACAAGAAGAAGGTTAAGGACCCAACTCCTGCCTCCCCTCTGCCAGCCCATCTCTCTCTCTCTGTCTCTCTCTCTGTCTCTCTCTCTCTCTCTCTCTCTCTCTCTCTCTCTCTCTCACACACACACACACACACACACACACACACACACACACACACACACACACACACACACACACATCTTTGAGGCTGATTCCCAGGTCAACACAAGGAGGTCAGGATTCCAGCTGGGTTTAGAAACTAGTTACCACATCATCCTTACCTAGAATTGCCCAACCCAGAACACCCTGCTCCTTCCCCAGGCCCAGGGCCTTTGTCCCCAGCTCCCCCACTCTTTATCTCTGCGTGTCCCGCTCAGTGGGCCTGCGACCTCTGGCCCCAAGCCCAAGGCTCCCGTCATCCCGCGTCCTCGCTCCCGGCAGGTCTCCTCCTGGGAGCCCCGCCCCCGGCAGCAGCGACCGCAGGTAATCCCCTCCCCCTTCCTGCTCCAGCCCCTTCCAATTAGCCGAGTCTCGGATCCCCTCTGCTGGGAACGGCCGCCCCCCTGGCGCCCCCTCCCCCATTCGGCTCCCACGTGGGGAGCCCCGCTCCCAGGCCTGGCTGCCCCATTCACAGAGCCCTCCTCCATTGTCCGCGGCCTGTCACTCACGCAGGGTATTAGCATTTCTAAAGCCCACTTCTCCTGGTCGCCGCTTTGGCACAGCCTGGGCAGAGGAACTGAGCCCCATAGAACAACAATTACAACTAACCTTCAAGAGCACTTTAGAGTATATAATTCACGTTTCTACATAGCCATTTCATTTACTTCTCACAACAAGCCCTTAGCGGTAGGACACTGACATCCTGAGAAGTTTGGTGAGTTGCTCAAGGTCACAAAGTAATTTCTAAAGCCAAGATTTCAACTCAGGTTTATCTGATGCCAGAGGCCACATTCTTTCCACCACCCCACCTTGCCTGTCAGGCTGAGCTTCCTTCTGCTTGGCTTGGCTTTAGGCTTTGGGGGAAGGAGTGCTGGATTCAGCTTAGAGAGGAGGCCCTGCATGGTACCCTATGTAGGCAGTGACTTCTTCAGGCCATCACCTGGGGGAACACAGCCTGGCCTATAATGTAGCACGGGGAGGTGGTGACAGACTCATGTTCCAGTCTGCCACTAAGCAGCAGGGTGGCCTTAGACAAGTGACTTAGCTTCTTTGTGCCTCAGTGTTCTCTCCTATACAATGGGTTGGACTGAGCATTAAGTGAGTGAGTATGCATAAAGGACACAGACTGTTAACCTTATTATGTTCTGTGCCAACAGTTCTCCTGGAGTCAGGAGCAGCATGGTGTCAGCAGAGAATAGCCGTCTTACCAGACAACCTGAGATTCAAATTCTGGCTCTGTGACTTTGGATAGATGACTCATCCTCTCTGGGCCTCAGCTTCCTCAGCAGTGAGGATAATGCTGAAGCAGTGAAGATGAAGATAATGATAGTTCTCACTTTCCAGAGCTGTTATGAAGATAAATATTTACGCAAGTGTCAACTATATGCCAACAAATCAGACAATCTGGATGAAATAGATAAATTCCTAGAAATATACAATCTTCCAAAACTGAATCAGGAAGAATCAGAGAATCTGAATAGACAGATTACACCTAGTAAAACTGAAGCAGTAATTTAAAAAACTCCCAACAAACAAAACTCCTGGATCAGATGGCCTCACAGGAGAATTTTACCAAACATTCCAAGAAGAACTAACACCCATCCTTCTCAAACTATTCCAAAAATTTCAAGAAGAGGAAGGACCCCCAAGATAATTGTACAAGGCCAGCATTATCCTAATTCCAAAACCAGATAAAAGCACTACAAAGTAATGAAACTTTAGGCCACTATCCCTGAAGTACATAGATGCTAAAATCCTCAACAAAATATTAGCAAACTGGGTCCAGCAATACATTAAAAAGATCATACACCATGATCAAGTGGGATTTATTCCTGGGATGCAAGGATGATACGATATCTGCAAATCAATAAGTGTGATTCACTACATAAACAAAATGAAGGATAAAAATTACATGATCATACCAATAGATGCAGAAAAAGCATTTCATAAAATCCAGCACCCATTTATGATAAAAACTTTCAGCAAAGTGTGAATAGAAGGAACATACCTCAATGTAATAAAGGTCATATATGACAAATCCACAGCCAACATCATACTCAATGGAAAAAAAACTAAAAGTATTTCCCTTAAGATCAGGAACAAGACAGGGATGTCTACTTTCATGACTCTCATTGAACATAGTACTGGAAGTCCTAGCTACAGCAATCAGACAAGAAGAAGAAATAAAAGGCATTCACATTAGAAAGGAAGAAGTAAAACTGCCATTATTTGCAAATGGCATGATATTGCATATACAGAACCCTAAAAATTCCACCAAAAATAACTACTAGACTGGATAAATGGATTAAATAAAGTGGCAAAACACAAAATAAATAGTCAGAAATCAGTTGCATTTCTATACACCAAACAATGAACTATCAGAAAGGGAAATTACAATTGCATAAAAAAAAATACCTAGTAATAGCCCTGGCTAGTGTGGCTCAGTGGATTGAGTGCCGGCCTGCAAACCAGGGGGTCGCTGGTTGGTTCCCAGTAGGGGCACATGCTTGGGTTGGGGGCAGGGTCCCTGGTGGGGGGGGTAAGGAGCAGCGGCATGTTCTTCCTCTCACTCTCTCCTTCCCTTCCCCTCTGTCTAAAATAAATAAATAAAATCTAAAAAAAATACCTAGGAATAAATTTAACCAAGGACATAAAAGACCTGTCTGTACTCAGAAAATTATGAGACACTGAAGAAACTGAAAAAGATACAAATAAGTGGAAGCATATACCATGTTCATGGATAGGAAGAATTAACATCATTACAATGTCCATACTACCCAAAGCAATCTATAGATTCAAACAACTCCTATCAAGATACCAATGGCATATTTCAGAGACTTAGAACAAATATTCCAAAAATTTATAGGGAATGACAAATGACCCTGAGTAGCCACAGCAATCTGGAGAAAAAAGAACAAATTTGGAGTAATCACACTACCTGATATCAAATTATACCACAAGGCCATACTAATTAAAACATCATGGTACTGGCATAAAAACAGACATAGAGATCAATGGAACACAATAGAGAGCCCAGAAATAAACCCACACCATTGTGGTCAATTAATATTTGACAAAAGAGGCAAAAACATACAATGGGGTAAAGATGGTCTATTCAATAAATGGTGTTGGGAAAATTGGACAGATAGGTACAAAAAATAAAACTAGACCACCCTCTTACACCATACACAAAAATAAACTCAAAATGGATTAAAGACTTAAATGTTAGACTCAAAGCCATAAAACTCCTAGAAGAAAACATTGGCAGCAAAATCTCAGACATGTCTCATAACAACATTTTTTCCTGATATATCTTCTTGGGCAAGAGAAACAAAAGAAAAAATAAACAAATGGGACTACATCAAACTTAAAAGTTTTTGCACAGCAAAAGATACCATCAACAAAATGAAAAGACAACCCATTGAATGGGAGTGTATATTAGCCAATGATACCTCTAATAAAGGTTAATATCCAAAATTTATAAAGAACTTATAAAACTCAACACCAAAACAACCCCAATCCAATTTAAAAATGGGCAAAGACCTGAATAGACACTTTTTCAAAGAGGACATACAGATGGCCAATAGAGATATGAAAAGATGCTCAACATCAGTCATCTTCAGAGAGATGCAAATTAAAACCACAATGAAATATCACCTTACATTTGTCAGAATAGCTATAATTAATCAGCCAACAAATAAGGATGTGGGGAAAAGGGAACCCTAATGCACTGTTGGTGGGAATGCAGACTGGTGCAGCCAGTATGTGGGAAACAGTATGAAGTTACCTTAAAAAATTAAAAATGGAACTGCCTTACAACACAAGAATTTCACCTCTGAGGACATATCCGAAGAAGTTCAAAACACTAATTAGGAAGAATATATGCACCCCTATGTTCATTGCAGCAGTATTTTCAATAGCCAAGATTTGGAAGCAGCCCAAGTGCCCATCAGTGAATGGGTGGATAAAAACAGCTGTGGTACGTCTACACAATGGAATATTACTTGGTTGTAAAAAAGAAGGAACTTTTATCTTTTGTGACAACATGGATAGACCTGGAGAGCATTATGTTAAATGAAATAAGCCAGTCAGAGAAATATAAATACCATGTGATCTCACTTATAGGTAGAACCAAATGAACAAAATAAACTAACAAATAGAATAGAAACAGACTCATAGATGCAGAAGGACTGACAGCTGTCAGAGGAGATGAAGGTTGCAAGGATGAATGAAAAAAGGGAAGGGATTAAGCAAAAAACAAAACAAAACAGAACAAAAAAACCTTTTTTTGTTTTTAGTAGAGGGAAAGGGGGTGGGGGCAGGCAGAAGAGGGTAAAGGAGGGATAAGTGGTGACAGAAGGAGACTTGACTTGGGGTGGTGAACACACAATACAATATGGAGATGATGTATTATAGACTTGTACCTCTGAAATGAATATAATTTTATTAACCAATGTCACCCTGATAAATTCAAATATTTACCCAAGTGTTTGCTGAAAAGATAGACTGCCATAGACACTATACACTTTAAAATTATTCGTAGTAATTCTGTTCAAGATCCTATTCAAGATTTTTATTGCCTTTGCCTCCTCCTACCTCACTTCTGACTGAGGGATGCCTCTTACCCCTCCTGGGCTCCAGTTGCTTCCCAGTGTCTGAGCAACCTCTTGACTATAGTAGATGAAACATTTCCGGAGCCTCTGCATTGACACTGAGTGTACAGGAGATAGATAAGCAGAAGGCACAGGAATTTCCACGTCTGTACCCCAGTTCTCCTCTGGGTGGGGAAACAAGCCCTCTCATGTGGTCAACACTTGGAAGCCTACAAAGTCCATTCCCACCTGTTCGTTATGGCATCGGGCCCTCCCTCACAATGGCTCTGGGGCACAACAGGGCAGGGCAGGGCACACTATGCTTAGTCCCAACTTACAAAAGGCGGTGCATAGGCTTAGAGAAGGGAAGAAACTTGCCTACAGTTCCCATAGTCAGGAGCTGAGACTAAGTCTGAAACAATGCTCTCAGGGGTAATGTCCTAGCAAAACATCCCCTTCTCTGTTTTCTGGTACCCGTTTACAACAAGGTTTTGCCCCTATAGACACATATGTTGGCCCATTGCACCCTCCTAAAGTCTTGAATCACCAAAGAAAAATGATTTCATGAACTGAAAGTAGTATACTTATTTTGATTCTACAGACCTGTAACCTTGGTAATAAGCAGGTCAGAAGGTCATTTGACACCAATAATGACTTTAAACAGGCTATATTTTCTTTTTTAAAAAATCCTCACCTGAGGATATGAGTATTGATTTTAGGGAGAGAGGAAAGGGGGTGTGTGTGTGGCGGGGGAGACATCACTGTGAGAAACATTGATCGGTTACCTCCCGCATATGCCCCGATTGGGGATTGAATCTGCAACCTAGGTATGTGCCCTGACCAGGGATCGAACCCGAAAACTTCTGGTGTAGAGGACGATGCACAAACCAATTGAGCCGTATGGCCAGGGCATAAAAAGGCTATATTTTCTTTAGAAGAATCATTTTAATAGGCCAACCTAGTTCTAGTTGTACTATAACTAGTCCAAATCACTTGGAAACTCCCTTGTTTCTCCAAATCTCAGGCTCAGAACTCAAGTGAAAACTCTCCTCTAAAGGCTGTAGGGTTTTGGTTTAGGCCAGTGACTCTGAGCTGGGCCAGAAGGGAGGGGTGTGGGGGAGGTGGATTGCAGAATTCCCAAGGGCGAGTGTAGGTGGTAGAAGTATATTCAATGTGCCTATTCCCATCCACTCCATTGTCTAGCCTCCAGAAAGTCAAGCTTGTATCTAAATCCTTTTGGTTGGTATTGGATACATAGAGCACAGCCGGGGGGGTGGGGGTGGGGTGGGGGGGGGAGGGTGCTGCATGAATGAAGATTGAGACCTACTGAGCCAGCCAGGTTCTCTAAAAAAGTGAGAACTGAAGGCTTGGGACACCACTGGGCTCGCTTCTGCTCACACTAGCTATTGGAAAGATGGCCTGATTTGATTTGCACAAATTTAGGAGTCTGTGATAGTCCAAGGCCAAGTTCCAGCATCCACTGGTCATGAGGAATGAAGTGCCCAGCTACACTTAGTGAGGAATATTTCCCGAAGAGGCAGTGGAGGCCACAGTTTCAGGTTCCGGAGAAAAGGTGCTCATCACTTTCTGGATTGAGTTTCCATTGATAAGTAGATACTACAGGCATGTAGCAGACATGGGAGTGGTAAGGAGTAGGGTGTTCAAGCCCGAAGGCTCTTTAGGCCAAACCTCTCATTGCAACATTCAGAGAAGGTGAGGGGTTTATGCAGGATCACCTGTGCCTTAGCATCAGCACCGACAGCAGACCAGATCTCTGAAGACCCAAGTTAGTACCTTTCCCCCTCCACCCCAACTTATCTTAGTTATTCTGTTTCTGGGTTTGCTGCAGGCCCACACTCACCCCTGGATCTGTGTTCTTCTGTGTGGCAGTGCCTGTGTTGGAACTGAGATGTGCTGTGTGTGTAAAATACACACTGGTCTTGGAAGACTGAGTGTGAAAGAAAGAAAGTAAAAGATCTCATTAATAATTTTGATATTGATTACATGTGGAAATGATACTCTGTGAGTGAAATAAAATATATTCCTAAAATTAATTTCACCTTTTCTTTTCCTTTTTGAACTTAGCTACTAGAAAATGTTTTGTGTGGTTTGCATTATATTTCTATTGGCCAGCACTGTGCAAAATCTCCAGCAGAAGTTGCCATGTTGTCGGTTCCAAAAAGAAGCCCAGACAGGGAAGGGCAGGGCAGATAATGGAGGAGAGTTCTAGAAGATGGCAAGAAGTTGAGGCCCAGATTGGCAGGCAGGGAGACCAGAGACCCCAGGGTTGGAGGCTGGGCAAGAGTCAAGCAGGTGGGCAGTATCTAGTAAGGAGACTCTGATAGGCAGGTCATGGATGCAGAGGCACAGGGTGTGGGGGTAGGGAGGCCTGACTACAATCCCAGGAAGACTGGGAGAACTGGGAGGGAGAGGGGAGCAGCCCTGGAAGGCAGTGATTATGTGCTTGCCAGCCAGATCTCTATAGTGGGCTAAATCCCAGCTCTGCTACCTGGTATGTGATCTTGGAGAAGTTACTTAAGCTCTCTGTGCCTTGGGCTCCTCATCTGTAAAGCAAGATTATTACTAGAGATCCTAAGTCTTAGGATATCTGTAAATCTCTTGAAACAGTGTCTGGCACATAGTACCTGCTCAAAAGGTTCTAGTTTCATTATTATCATTTCTTGTCAGGGAAGCAAGTCGGGACTGTGCTACTCTTCCGGCATCCTTCTGCAGTCCTAGGATGGGCCCAGGCTGATGGGCTAGGGGTTAGCTATTGGATCTGGGGCACAGGGCAGAAGCAGAAGCTGTTGTGAGACAGTAGCAGATGATGTCGATCCCCAGCCAGGATCCTTCAGCTGAGGTTGAGGGTCAATCCTAGGGCCCAGGGTGGTGGCTCTGTGACTATAGCCGTGGGCCTAAGAGGCTGCAGGCTCAGGAAACCAGGCAGCTTGGCCCAGTTCAGTGCCCACTGCTCTTTCTGGGATCATCCTTAGATGTAAGAGGCTTTGTGCCAGCCCTGCCATGCATAGGGATACTGGGCCTCAGCTCTGCAAGGGAAAATCACATGGAGACATATAAATCCCTCTGTCTCTAGCTCAAATAACAAGCTCTTGCTCTTGCTGCAAAGCAAGAAGCAGCACTTGACTGCTCCAAATGCTGCCGTTTCTGTCTGTGCTTGTCTCTAGGCTTAGAGAGCTTGTGTAGGCAGACACAACACTCCATTGATATTCTCAGTCATGTGCAGGAATGGAGCTCTTCTTCCCCTTGATAATGGGGTTGCAGCCTGGGTCTGGCTCTGCAGATTGCTGAATCCTAGAAAGTGTGTCCTGCTCCCCTCCCTCCTCCTCCATTCCACTGTGTCTGAGGCCCCACAGAGAGGAAAGCACAAGTGTCAATAGTAGACTCAGAACAATAAAAGGATGGAGGAAATACTTGTTAATGTCTGGCCTAATCCTGTGAGGCATGAAACCCTGGAACAGGAGACCCAATGAGGCTGAGATGATCCAGTCTGAGGAATGGAGAGATTTCTGCTCCCCCCCCCCATGGCTGATATTCCCCCTCAACTTCAGAAGTGGGAGAGGAGACTTGCCCATCTGTTTGGAATTTACTGTAAGAAAAAAAAGAGATGGGGAGGCAGGGAGGGACAGAGAGAGAGAGAGAGAGAGAGAGAGAGAGAGAGAGAGAACAGCCACTGAAAGAATCTCATCTCCTTGGCCACTATCTCCCCAAA
Source organism: Pteronotus mesoamericanus (assembly GCF_021234165.1). Classification (NCBI taxonomy): domain Eukaryota; kingdom Metazoa; phylum Chordata; class Mammalia; order Chiroptera; family Mormoopidae; genus Pteronotus; species Pteronotus mesoamericanus. The sequence goes on along the minus strand of NW_026555108.1, from coordinate 3,574,371 downwards.
CCTGTTCTTTAGCATTGATCCTTAGTAGTGTTGGCATGGACACCAACACAATGAGGAGTTTCCAAGCCCCCTAGGACAAGGGCTTTGAATGGACAATGTGCCATCGCTTCTTGCCAGGCTGGGATTCTTAATGGTAGAGTAGGGCTTCGCCAGCTCCCTAGCCCCGAATAGCAGAACAACCATCACCAGATGCTTCTGGAAATGGGATGTGAGCGTACACACAAAGTGTCTGTGCATGTGTACGCATGTATGTGTTCTGGAGGACCTTGCCAGCCAGCTCTTCCAGGAGCCCAGAGGGCATTCAGAGACAGCCTTAGCCTGGCCTCTGGTGGGCATGGATGGAGATGAGAGCCAGAGAAGACTTGGCAAGGAGGCAGGCAGATCTGAGAGGAGGGAGGAGCTGGGCAGAGTCTGTAACAGGACTGAGCATGAGACTCTTGGTGCCTAGGGGGAGGCCTAGTTAGGGGCAAGCTGGAAGCTGTGTTGCCAGAAACAAGGCCACTGGCCAGGTCACCTAAGCCCAAGTGGTCACCTTTTGATTACACTGCCCACAGCCAATTGTGGGCGTTTGAGTATGGCCTGGGTGGTGGGGGCACTAGTAGAAACTTCCTCATAGAGAGCCATGATTTCCAAGCAAATCCAGAGAGCCCTTTCAGATGTCCCGGAGATCCCAGGAAAGACTATGCCCAGACCCTAGGTTTAAGCCTGTGCAATACAGACTGAGAGGGATAAAGAATCTGCTTCTCTACACAATCAGAACACCAAGAAAGGTGGGCAGTGTGAAATGAAGGGAACACTGGATGGGGAGGTGGGAGGCCTCCCATTTTCCACTTAGTCCAGAGTTCTGATCTGCTGCGCTGCCCTGAGTGATACCTTCCCCTCTCTGGGCCTCAGAGTCTCTGTCTCTGAGTGAGGGGAGGGCTCCAGGATCTCTAATGCCAGCCCTGATTAAGTCAGGACTCACTGAATCAAGATACACAGATTCTCTTCATGTCTGCAGACATCCTTGAATCCTTTACATCTGAGACTCAGTGGGACCTCCCAGAGCAATCATCCTTCCAGGCACACCCCCTCCCCCTACCAACTGCCCAACCCGAGATAGAAATCTTTGTGAACTTGTCTCTAGGGGAAGGGGTGAGTTGCGGACCCCCACCTCTCCCATCTCACCTGCGCCTCCGGAAGTCCCTCCTGTGTCTCCCTTTCATCTCTTCTTTATATTAGGGTTCTCTTGAAAGTTGTGTCTCTAGGGTCCTATTTTTAATTTCTTTTGTTTCCCCCAACCAAGGAGAGGAAGAATCTGACTGCACATCTGTTTGGAATTTGGGGGTGGGGGTAGGGAAAAGAGGCAGCTTGCTTCTCCTGCACTCCATGAGTTCCAGGGTGGGGAGAACCGGTGAGAGCCAGGGCCTCCCTGAACCCCTCCCCACCCCCCATGGTCCTTGTCAGCTGCCTTCCCGGCCTTTCTCATCTTTGAGACAAACAATCAGGAGGCAGACCTGAAACCTTGTGCTCAGACGGCGAACAGTGCGGCCGGGCTCCGGCCTTAATGGGCCCCAGCCCCGGCCTGTCTGCTCCTGCCGGCCTGCCTGCCTCCAATGTGTTTCTGATTTGTACTGAGCTAGGGGCTCTGCCACGCTGAATGTGGCAGCTGCCTCAGCCCCGCCTCTCAGGGATCCAGGGGTGGGAAGGTTGGGAGAAGCCAGCTTGGTGCAGAGGCCATGGCAGGAACTTCTGAGACGTATACACAGACGTGGCCGGGGGAAGGGGGTGGCAATAGGGATGGATTTCATCTGGCTATAAACAAACATGCTTCTCATTTAGGGATCCAGGGGTGCCAGTCACCAGATCCCCCTTACCCATTTTCCAGGCGGCAGGCAGAGCGAGAATTGGAGTGGGGATGCTTAGGGACCAGAATGAGCTCTTTTCAAGAAATTTCACTCCTAAAAGATGGTGGTGACTTTCTGAGGATGGGAAGGGCAGAGGTGAGCAGGAAGAAAATGAAGTTCCAGGAAATCTTGCTTCCAACAAAGGCATAATAACTTAGTGGCAGGGGCCCAGGGAATGTGATGTTTCCGACCACTCCCCCCCATTCCCATCCCAAATCCTAGAATGGGAGAATTTCAGATGTCATGGGGCTTCACTATACAGTTTGTTTGCTCCAGGAAGCAAGCGTCCATCCAAAAGGTGGGCCCTGCGTCTGAGTCACTTGGTCCTGGGCCACTAAGGGAGGGCATCATTTCATCTTTGCTCATGTGCCTCACACACCTATCCTTATGGTGAGATGGGTGTCTTCTTGCGCACTTGGGATAAGCATCCTGGCACATTTTCCTTCGTCTTTTTCTCTTGGTCCTCTGTTTAAAATAATAACTATTCTTTCTACAATGTGTAGGGGCCAGCTGAGGAGATGAAGAAGCTGGCCAATTTTTGGCCAGAGTAGTTCTCCCAAATCATCTGATAAAATCGGTTCTCTTTTATCATTTGCCCCACATTTCCCCCAGGTTCTTAAGCCACTGCTTCCTACCTCAGGGATCACTTCATGAATGGAATTAGGGCTAAGACTACAGCCAGGGTTGAATGGAAACAACTGGCTTCACTATGTAACCAGGGTCTGTGGAGACATCCCTTAGTCCCTGGCCCAACAGTCATCCAACCAACGTCCTCCCAGCCTAGACCCTACCCAGAGATTGGACATGGTGGAAAGCCAGGCCTGGAGAGCAGTGTGGTGCTAGGCCAGCTGGGCAAACAGATGAAGTGCCATGGAGACCCTGTGGTTCTGTCCACAGAGAAAAGCCCTGTGAGTCATTGGGTCCAGTCAGGGAGGCTGACATGAGAGCTTGTTCTATCCTTGTGGCCTCCTTTCTGGACCCCCATTCATGTGAGTGTGGGAGGGTGGAGGAGCAGAACGTCCACGGGAGAGCAGCCCCTGGGACCCTGTGGCTTTGTGGCTATTTATTCCTCCTGCTTTTTCTCAAGCCTTAAACATTTCTCACAGTGTCTAGCCAGTTCCAGTTATGCAAGAAGCATTGTGTGTTAACAAGAAAAATATCCATCGATGGTGTGTAGAATCCAAGGGCCTTTGTCCCCCTAGCCACCCAGTATTTCCCTTCTAGCTGCAATGCCAGGCCCTGCTGTGTGGTGGCAGGGGATGAAGACTGTCTTATAATCATTGCCTCTGTCACACAATGGGACATATATGCTGGCCCTTTGTGTATGTGTGTGTTGTGCTCTGTGGGGAAGACACACTATGCCCTGTGGACCTTTGGGAGGGACGGGGACCTGGCTTGACCTCAGCAGTGTTGGGGTGGGGCAGAGGGGCAGTGGCAGACATCTCCCTCCTCCACGCACTGTCCCCTTTCACAGCCAAGCCGCCGCTGCTTTGCTTCTCCAGAGAATGTCATCTCTCCTCTCGATTGTCTCTCCACCCTTCCAGGTTTCTCCATGGCTCTCCCACACCCAGAAGCCACTGAGTCTGGGGCTGAGAGTACTAGTGCAGACAACAGAGACAGGCCGCAGTAGAGGGAGGGGGCGGGGAGAGGAACAGCAGGTTGCACAAACCAGGTGAGAAAAGCAAGCTCCCAGCTGCTCTCTGGCTACTGATAGGCTGCAGGGTCTTGGAAAATTCACCTCTCAATCTGAATCTCAGTTTCCCCATCTAAAACATGGAGGGAGTGGGGAGGTTAGAAGAGACGGCCATGAGGGGCGCTGCAGCCCAGGCAAATGAGGTGCCAGGGCCCCACCTGCTGTGCGCCACTGTGCCAGGCCGCCTGGTACTGCTAGCAGTGCCCGGGGACTCAGGTTCTTTTTTTCCAGGCAGCAGTCATGTTAACTCTCTCTCATGCAGCCAGTCGCATCAAGCCAGCCCTGGCTGTGAGGTGGGCTCGGGCCCAGGCTCTTTCATGATGATAAAGGGAGACAGAGTCCATTCATTCATTAACTCATTCATTCGTCTAGCAATCATGTGTTGGCACCCACAGTGTGTCAGGCACTGCCCAACCGCATCTAGCCCAAGAGACTTACCACCCTCAGACCTCTGTGGTCAGAGGCCTCCTCTTGGCCTCTCATCAGCTCAGCTCAGCAACTTCTCCCCTTGGCTCTAGAGAGGCTGCCCCCCATTTCCACTCCTCCCCACCCCAGCCCAGGCTAATGTCCAGTGACCCCTGAGCTCACAGTTTCTGGATGGCTGCCTGGCTGCTTTTCCAGGATGGGTCCCACCTCTGCCAGAATAGGCCTCCAGGCCTCTACTCCTCGGTTTATCTTTCACAGGCTCTTTAGCCCTGCCTCCTTTTGTCTCCTGTTCTCTCGAAACATTCCTCCCATTGCTGTGCTTTATCTAAACAGGGGTGTCTGATCTTTTGGGTTCTCTGGGCCACACTGGAAGAAGAAGAAGAGTTTTCTTGGGCCACACATTCAATACACAAACACTAACGAAAACTGATGAGCGCGCGCGCACACACACACATACACACACACACGAAGATTGTAAGTAAATTTATGATTTTGTGTTTGGCTGCATTCATAGCCATCCTGGGCCGCATGTGGCCTGCGGCCTGCAGGTCAGACACCCCTGAAGGGTGTGGCTGGGCCCCAGGCCTCCCAGTGGAGCCTTCTGGATCCAGCCTATAGTTGTAGGAACACAACACACACACATACAGTGCTGTGGCACTGAGCCTCCCACCCCTCCCTGAACATCTCCCGGCCCACTCTTTCGCAGCTGTGGGCAGTCATATCAACAGAGAGACCCAGGGGCAGCCAGCAGGGGGGGCCACATGATTTGATGTGCACTTGGCCAAGGATGGTGGAGGGGCTGCAGGGTTGAAGGGATGCGGGGGTGGGTAGGTGCTGGTGAGTGGCGATGGAGGAGTGTGTGTCAGGGGACAGCCAGCTGGGGTATGTGTCAGAGTGAATGGGCCGGTGTGTGGCTCCATGTGTGACCCTCCCAGCAGCCGTCAGCCTGCATTAGCACACACATGGGTGAGTCTGCACGTGGGCGCAAGAGGCAGCAGGGTACAGGGGAGCATGGAAAAAAAATTGGCTGCAGGGGCCAAACCAAGAGGTTTCTGGTCTTGCCTCTGCTGTCAGGCTTCTAAGGTCCACTCCCCTCTCTGGGCCTCAGTTTCTCCATCTGGAACCTGAGGGGGTTGAATTGGAGGTCTCTAAGGATGAGTGCATCTCTAACATGCTCGGGTTCCTTGACGTTCTGGTACTAGGGCAGGCTCAGAAACTCTTCCTTTATGCAGATGGAGGATACCAGGGGAAGACACAGAAGAGTTCCCTCTGAAGCAGCCGTGAAACCTCCATTTCTCTTTTGTAAATCGCAGACACTTCCTGGTATTGTACTTTGTCTACCTAGAACCCATGGAAGGGCAGCAGTGGAGGAGAGTGGGGCTGCACCTGAGAACCTTCCTCTCAGTAAGGAGGGCTGGGGGCTGAGAGGAGGTATCCAGAGGTGCTTTGTATTCACAAATGTAGAGTTCTGGGAAGAGTGCAAGGAGCCCATGCCTGTTGCATCACCACCCAGGTTTCCCCAGGAGGGCCTTATGGGCCGCAGCAGTCTAATGGAAGGTTGGACCTCTTTGGAGGCCAGCAAACACTGCTTGCTCAGAGGATGGGTGTTACGGGTAAATAAACACAGAAAAGTTTTCTGAAGATGCTTTTATTCACATTCTACATAGGATTTAAAATGTGCATTTATTATTCTTACAATTTTCACTGGGAATGGCTTATGGGGCTGGAGTGAACTTGCAGGAGGTTAAACTCTCCCATACTGCCCTTGGTACCATCACTACTAGGCTGGATTTGAATCCTGACCTTACCACTAGCTTCCCTGGATGAACTTGTGCAAGTCACTCCTGTTTCCTGTGCCTTAGTTTGTCCATCTGTACAGTGCTGAGGGGCAGGGGGTACTTTCCATTGTCCCCAAGAGCTTTTCTAGTGAGCCCTCACAGGCTACCACTCCATAGTTATTCTAAGACTTTGAGCTGTGGAGGAGCTGCAGGCGGGAAGGTCAGTTCCATTCATATTCCTATGAAAACAAGAGACCAGGCAGGGAAGTACACTTTCTAAGTCTTGATTTGAGGTCAGAGAGGTGAAGGGACTTGTCCAAGGTCACACAGCCAGTGGGTGACAGAGCCAGCCCCAAACCAGGTCTTTGGGGTCACAGTCCAGTGTTCCTCCACTGTCCCCCACCCATACACAACTGATTTATTTCCTGCAGGGTTCTAGGAAAATGGGTGGGAACCAAGAGAGCTCTTAAGATCCACAGCTGGGTCTGAGAAGGTTAAATTCCCAGCTGGAAGCATTCATCGAGGCCTCCAGAAACCGGGCAGTCCTTACAACTTGCAAATAAGTACTTCAGGCCACAGGAAATGATCCCAGACCACAAGGCCCGGGATTGCACCAGAACAGTCCTGCTTGCGTGTCAGCCAGTGTGTGGGAGAGGCAGCCTAGGGTGGGGAGGGGAAGAGGGCATCCTACAGACCTCGGCTTTAGGCCTAACCCTGTTATTTTGCTAGCTGAGGAACCTTGGGCAAGTTATCCCCCAGCCCCATTTGTGAAATGCTAATAATGGACCCTACCTCCCCATGGGGTTGCTAGAGGAATGACTGGACTCAGATGTGCAAAGAGATAGCGAACTGTAAAAGCTGCTCAGGTGGGAGGGAGTGTTCTGTTAGAATTGCTGCTTTTACTATGACCTCTGGGTAACTTCGGAGGTCACTGCGGAGGTGCCTTGTTTCAGGGCCGGTGCCTGTAGTGTGGGGAGAGGGGGGAAAGCCCTCGATGATCTATTCTGGCATTTGTGTGTGAAGGGATGTGCCCTTGTGGAGGCCAGGCAGGGGGGAGAGTGGGAGCTGGGGGCCTGTAGAGCAGCCTTTCATGTACTGGCTGAACCGGGGGATCCTGAGGCAGAGCTGGGGCCTGCGGGCAGGAATGCAATTCCACAAAGCAGCCCCAGGTCGCTGAGTCCCTTCACGACCACAGCAGCGCCTGGGGGACCTGGGGAGGGGGCGGGGCTTCTGGCCTTTTCTCTGGGAAGAATCGCTTTCCAAGAGGGTCCGGCTAGAACACAGGATTTCCATTTCAATGCTCCCTGGCAAGCTGCCCTCCCCCGAAATCTGCTAAAGGCTCACGGAAAAGCCTTTAAAAACACACTAATTACAAACAATTCCTCGGCTTCTCCTGATTTCCCTCCACGCGGCAGTGGGGGCGGGGCTGGGCTGGAATGGGGAGGGAAAAAGAAGGGGAGGGCTCACCTACTTTCAACTGCAGCTTTTTATGTGAAAATCTGGTCCAAGCCTGGCCAGAGCACTAGCCCAAGGGGCCCAAGGGGCCCAAGACTTGGCCTCCTGGTTCCCTCTGGGTGCCCCAAAGTCCTAGCTGGGGCTGGGTGGCTGGGAGAAGCTATGAAAGCCTAGAGCAGGTGCCTGGGAAGAGGCAGTGAGTCTACAGGAAAGCCTGTTGCAGATGGGGCCAGAATAGGACTCTCAGGGAGGACTGCCTGCCCTCAGCAGCTAGGCTTGGACTCCAGGTGTCCACTCTCAACTGTGCCCTGCCCCTTGCTGCCCTTGCTGCCCCAAGGCCGGTGAGCCAAGCCCCTGTAACTTGTAGAAACATGGGGGTCAGAGATAGGTGCCTGAAAGATAAACTCATTCCCTCATTCCTACCTCTGATCCCCCAGGGAGGGAGTAGGATGGCAGGTCATGGTTCTGAGCTCTCCAAGTCCCACAAAGCTGTTTGCAATGGCTCTCAAGAGTTCTAGCCTAATCTCAGCAAGAGTCTGGGGCATCTTGGCTAAAGTTCAGCCTGTGCACAGCAACCCCTACAAGCAGGGCCCCCAGCCCTGGGAGGGGTCATTCTGTGCCTTTAGGAAGCTGGATGAAAGGAACCCCATTAATCTGTTCTGACTGGCCTCCACTAATGTCTTTGTTCTTGTTGGGGATGTGGTGCCTCAGGAGCAGGGGGGCCACTATTTCACTCCTCTTGGTCCTTTGTCTGAAGATAACAATAATCACCCGCACTCCTAGAGCACGTCTTCTGTGCCAGAAGCAGTTCTAAACATTTGAATCATACTTCCTCATTTAATCTTTGCAACCAGCTCTGTGAGGAAGAAACTGAGGCACAGAGAAGTGAAATGGCTTGTCGAGTGTCACATGGCTTGACAAGTAAAGGTAAAGACACTGGGCTCAGAACCCAGGTGCTATGGCTCCAGGGTCTTACTGACTGTGTCTACCATGATTAGTGCACTGTCACGTACAACAACTCTGTAAGGCAGACCCGATGGTCTCCATCATGCAAACGAGACGGGAGAGATGGAACAGGGGTTACCTGTTTTTCTCAAGGCCCCAAAATTGGTCAGGGGCAGAGGTCGTATTTCAAAACCCAGCTCTTCCTGCATCTTGACATGCTGATTTCTGTGGAACACTTTGTTACTGTTCCAAGCATTCCACAAATTCAGATGCAATCTTGGGTGCTTATCGTATACCAGGCATTTCTTTGATTGTTTTGCCTTTATCATCCCATTCGAGACCACACCTGCCATGGGAGGTTGGGGGTGTCATTCCCATTTGCAGATGGCAACTCTGAGTCTTAGAGACCTTCTATTTTGTCTCTCCTCCTTCTAGGCGCATTGCCCCAAACCATCACAGCGTTCACATACCCATTTCATTGGTTAGAATCCTTTCCAGCCACAGTCTTATTCTCACTGACCTCCAGCTGGAAGGAAATGGGGATTTTTAAAGACTTTATGTTGATGAAATATTGGAGTCCCAGCTCTGCCACTCTAGAGCTGGGCAACCTGGGGTAAGTAATTTCCCTGCCTGAGCCATGACTTCCTCATCCCAGATGTGTGAGGCTGGTCAGATGACAACTTGGGATGGGAAAGAATTCTGTAAAGTCAGGAGGACTATAAACAGGTAAGTGGAGGTTCTGAAACCAAGGGACTCATCTCTGGGTTTCCATCCCGAGCATTCTGGCATGACCTCATTGCACACATGTCCAACACATGCGCTGGCACCATTATTGAAACACACATACCAGCACCGGTAAGCTTCAAACAGATGGGTGGGAGGGAATTGTCCTCGCCCCTGAGTTGTTGCTCCTCCAGGCAGAGCATCTATTCATTCCATTAATCTTTCCTTGTAGGACAAGGTTTCGAGACTCCCTCCCCTGAGGCTGTGAGGTCAAGTAAAAAAGATCATGGGATTTGGAATCATGCAGACCTGGGTTTACATCTGTGCTCGGCCCATTTTTAACTGCGTGATTTCGGGAAATTCCCTTTACCTCTCTCAGCCTTCGTTTCTTCATTTGCAAAATGGAGGTGATATTAGTGCTATCAGGCTGGTCAGAGGCTCAGGTGAAAGGTCCTGGGTTAGGGGATAGAGACGCAAAGACAAACAGATCTCAGTGTTTCACAGCAAGTAGCAGAGGAAGAAGGTCAAGCAGTAGGCAGATGGTCTCAAGTGCCATGATGGAATTTAGCCAGGGCTCTAGGGGCCCAGAAGAGGGCCACTTATCTTACTCTCAGAGGAGTAGCTGGCTTCACAAGGATGGTAATGTCTGAGCTGGTCCTTGAAGGGAGAATAATAGCTAATAACAGCCTAACACTTAATATGTGTCAGGCCCAGTTCTAAGTGCTTTACAAGCATGATCTAATTTACTCCCTTATGAGATGAATACAACCTTCTGAGATAGAAACTGTTGTCATCCCCATTTTACAGGTAGAGAAAACAAGGCACAGAGAAGGTCAGTGACTTGTCTACCTAGGCAGCCAGGCTCCTGAGCCCACACTCTTAACCCCCGCCCCCTACCAGGCTGCCTATGCAAGTAGGAGTTTGCTGACTGAATAGAGGCCGAGAGCACTGAGTGTGATGTAAAGAGTACTGCAGCCCTGGCAAGTGTGGCTCAGTGGGTTGGATGTTGGAGCCAGGTCCCCGTTTGGGCGGGGGGGTGTGCAAGAGGCAACTCATTGATGTTGCTCTTACGTATTGATGTTACTCTCCCTCTCTTTCTCCCTCCCTTCCCCTTGGTCTAAAAGTAAATAAATAAAATCCTTTTTTAAAAAAGAGCACCATACATGCCAGGGCCAGGAGATGAAGTAGGTGAGCAGGGCCAGACCCCTCAGGGCCTTGTGGGCCAGGCTGGGGAACTTTGACTCTACTCTGGAGACAATGAGGAGGATTTTAATTGGGGAATTACATGCTCAGATCTGTCTGCAGGAAAGGTCTCTCTGGCTGCGGTGTGGAGGCTGGTCAGAGGAAGACGCACTCTGGCGGCAGAGAGATGATAAAGGCCTAAATTAGGACAGTGTTTGTAGGGATGGAATGCTTGGGATGGATTCCAGAGCTATTAAGGAGGTAAAATTGGCAGGTCTTGGTAATTAATTAGATGCGAAGGCCGAGGGAGAGGGAGGAGCGAAGGTCTAGCTTGAGAGGCTGGGTGGGGCTGCCCCTTGATAAATGAAACTAGTGGAAGTGTGGCCAGGGAGGAAGATAAGTCCTGTTTGGGGTGAGGTGGATTTTGCAGTGTCTTTCGACAAGACCACGGGGTAAATGTTATACTGGCTGTAGCTCCGGAGAGTGATGATCCAGGCGGAGGAGATATCTGGGATTCACTTGCTGAGAGGAGGCAGTGGAAACCACGGGAGTGGTTGACCGTGCCCGCGGAGCATCTGTGGGGAGGAGAGGCTTGTGAGCAGCCCTTTGGGGAACATAGCATTTAAGGGGAGTGCTGAAGAAGAGGGGCCTTGGAGAGGGACTGAGACAAAGTGGTCAAAGAATTAGGCAGAGAGCCAAGAAAGCCACGTTTAAATCGAGAGTATAGAATTAGGGATTAGAGATTTCCCTGAAGCAGGCAGTGGCAAAATATCAAATGTGGCTGGGAGGTGCACTGAGTTAAGGCTAGAAAAGCATGCACTGACTTTGGGAATCAGATCTCTGAGGTCGGGGTGAGAGCTGACATACAGATGGGAGCCTGAGAGTAGTGATCTAATTTGACAAGGGCAGGGGAAGTGGGGACAGGCCGGTGAGGACCCTGGGAAAAGGAGATACAGAGCACTAGCTAGAGGGATATACGGGGTCCATGGGGAGCCAAGAGTACATGATGGGAATGTTAGGTCCTTCCCTCCGGTCTCCTTTGCTCCCTATCCCCCTCCCCCCTTGGGTTTCTGCCCTGAACATGCTGGGGTTTGTCAGTGCCTTTCAAAGCACTGGGCCCTCCACCACTCCTTGGGCTCCCTCAAGTCTCGCAGCAAAAACCTCCCTTTGCTTGGCTCTGGAATAAGCCCCTGGGAGAGTCGATGAGACAGCAATTAGACCAGTTGCAACGGCCATCCGCTCACATCTTTGTGCCAGGGCAGGCCTGCTGGCACCCTGCCACACTCTTTCTGGGCTGGCCCCACTGCCTGCTCTGCCTCCCATGTGGCCCCCATCACCACCATCTACAGAGGGCCCTCTGAGGGGCCAGGGGCTGAGAGATGGTCTTGCTAACATCTCTGCCCTCTGTTTGAGCCGGATATCAGTGCTTTCAGGAGCTGGGGGCAACCTTTAGAACCCTGGGACGGGGCCAGTGGCCACTAGTTTAAGGGCAGGGAAGGTGGGTTGAAAGGAAAAGGGCAGGAGCAGGGTTCCCTTTCATACCCCTGCCCTTCACTTCTGTGTGACTTCAGATGTCGCCCCCTTGCCTGGCACTTATGTCTCCCTCTCCACTAATCTTCAGAGGTTTGCAGCTTCTAGGGAAAAAAAAAGTGCCTTTGTCTGTGGGGTTGGTCTTTTGGGCTTTGCAACATCTGCATGCTGTGCTCTGTTGCCGTGGGGACCTGATTTTTCCAGAGGTTTTCAGCCATGGGAGGAAGACTTCATCGCCCTGGGAGCCATCCATTTCCCATCACTGGCTCCAGCCATAACCCACTCTTCTTTCCTGTTTCAAGTTTGTACTTGATGGCAGCCCCCTTGCTCTTGACTCTACCCTTGTAATGCTGATAAATCTTACAACTATTGTAAAATGTCCATCTATCTCAATAGTTTTTTGGTAGAATGAAGGCTATGAGTACCTCAGTCTATGTTGCATGGAAAAGACCCTCTTTCCTCCCACCCTTCCTTCCATAAGCATCGCTGCCTCTGGCTCTGTGTTCTTGGGAAACAGAAATGCATCAGAGATCACCCCTGCCCTTATGGAGCTCACCATCTGCTGAGAGACATAGACAGGCTCATCGATAATTTGAATGTCTTATTTAGGTGTCATGCTGGGAGACTGTTCAGAGTACAAGGATGGAGTGATGGGCTTCTCACTAGGTGCCTGGGAGACCTGCAAGGTCAGTGGGCGTGTGGGAGGCAGAGGAAGTGGTATGGGAAAAAACCTGGAGGCTCACAATGTCCTGGTGTTTTTGAAAGATGTAGCCCAGATTCTGAGCACCTCTCAGGATACCAATGGGGACACTGAGCCATGGAAAGAATGTCCCTCTCCAAGGTTTTATCCTTATGAGATAGGGGTGAAGGAATGGGGGACAGCTGCATGAGCCACTGCTTGAAGACGGGTCACCAAGTTGGCTGTGGGTGCTGAGGGCAGCTGGGCCTGGCAGAAATGGAACGTATGGTGGGCTGGGGCCAGGTAGTGCCTGTTAGAATAAAGTGGTACCAGCTACTTGAAACCGTCAGTCTTCTCATCTCTAAAATAGGGGTAATTACACATACTTTATAGGCTTGATGGGTGGGAGAAATGACAGATTCCCTGGAAAAGGGCATTGGAAATGTGAAGCTGTGCCCATGGGAAAGATTGTTATTATCGGGACTCCTCTTTCCAGCCCTCAGCATAAAAGCTACCACTCTCAGGAAGCCTTCCTTGGTTCTTGCCAGCTGGCAGTCATCACCTTTTCCTCATCTGACCATTCCTCACACAGCATCCACGAGTGCCTCGAAGGCAGAGCCCATGTCTGACTTTTCTCTGCAAGTGCAGGTTCTAGCTCTGCGTAGGTTCCTGCAGATCAAGACTCACATGCACTTGTGATCTGCCATGCATGCATACAGCTCAATGTACCAGCATGGGTAGTAGTCCAGTTACCCATGCTTGGAGATGCCCCCGTGGGCACAGGTGTAGTTGGGCATGCCCCCCAGTGTCCACATTCACACGTACTCCTGGGCACAGCCTCCCTCCACATGTGTGTGCCCTCTTCCAGTTTCCCCTCAGTAGTCTGTTGGACTCAATACCACACACTCCAGTTTGCAGACAAGAAAGTGAGGCTCCTAGAGCTGTTCTGCCAGCAGAACAGCCTCACGTGGAAGCCCTGGTGGGCACATACTTTCCCAGGGCATGCTCTCAGCCTCGTTTGTGCACAAGAGCCCCCATCCATTGCCCTGGGCTGACCGATTTCTGCTCCACAGTGGACACCAGAGGCATCAGCTTAACCTTGGGAAGTGCTTACAGAACTGGTCACTTGCTGGGAGGGCAGTGCTGCTGGTAGGAGTGGGGGTGGGGAGGGTAGGGGTAGGGGTGTTGGGGTTGAGGAGGGAGGGGAAAACCTGATCAAAACCATGTCACAAAGGAGGAGGGAGGGGGGAGAGAGAGAGAGAGAGAGAGAGAGAGAGAGAGAGAGAGAGAGGTTTCCATTCACAAAGAAATCATTATGGTTAATTTAATTCATTGTAGCGTTTAATACAGAAAAGCTTTTCTACAGAGACTGGGCATCAGGCCAACATTTATATATAAATGGGTTTTATTTTAAAAGCGAATGCAGTGAGGGGGATAGACTGGGGTTAGCCCTCTCACTCCCTCTCTCCTTCCCTCCTTTTTTTTTCTTTAGCTACCTTTCTGAGCTTGTGCAGATGAGGAATTGGGTCTCCCACAAAGCAGGAACCCCCTACTCCCCACTCCTATGGCCCAGAATTTCTCTTATTCCTCTTCCCAAGCCTTCGTTCCTCCACTTTTTCAGGACCATAGGGAGACCCTAGCCTGGCCCTCACTCAGAGCTGCATTTAGAAATTAAAATCCTCGAATGCTACCCTTCAGATAGCACTTAGAGATCACTTCACCTGCCTTGTCCCCACCCAGGGCAGCCTGCAACTAATACACAGACAAGGACACTGAAGCCCAGAAAAGAGATGTGACCTGGCTGTGGTCATATAACTTGGTCAATGGTAATGGCAGAACTCAAACTTGGGTCTCCTGTTTCTCAGTCCAGTGTCCCAGCAGGCATTGTCCTCTGCCTTGTCAGCCTTTCAGTCTGTGCCCAGTATCTTGGAGGCCTAGCATTGCTTCCTTGTGTACCTGAGTCAGCCCAGATCTTTCCTTCCAAACAGTTCTGTGTGCCTCTGAAATGACCCTCCAACCCCCATCACTCCCAGTCCTCCAGCCAGCTAATCAACTAATTCCCACTGTGGTGTCAGTGGCAAATAATCACTTACTGTAAAGTGCTCATGGTACAATTTCAGACTCTTTGGGCTTGTTGGAGGCTGGAAAAGATCTGTGGGGATAACGAGACCTTTTGAGAGGCCATCACATTATATTACAAACCGTTTCTCTGGCACTCAGTGTTGCCATATATTCGTGAAGCACCATTGGTCTGGGATCACAGCATACTGATAGACATGCTGTGACACTCTTAAAGGAACATGTCCAAGAAGGGCTCCAGACTTGCTCGCCCTCATTTTCTTCCCAGATCTCCAGCTCCAGCAGCACGGACCCAAACATGACACCTGGCCAGCCACTTTCCTCCTGCTTAATGTGGCCTGGTCCTGGGAGTGAAAGAAGCATGTAAAAATGAGGGGCCAAGGCACCAACTTGAGCTTTCTAGAGTTGGCCTCCTCTCCCTCTGCCCCAGAAGATGTCAAGTTCAGCTTTCAGGGCTGAGGTCTATGCTTCTTCACATGGTAGAACTGCCTCCACATGCTCCCATGTTAATGATAAGGTAACTGAGCCTTAGAAAACTGAAGTGACATGCCCAAGGCCATGATGCTGGGACATAATGGAACTGGATCTGGCATTCAAGTCCTGTGACTCCCTTGGATGACCAAATGCCCCCACCCCATCCCCAGACAGAGACGACCAGCTAAGGCTCGATACTCAGCACACCAGTGTCACAGGATGGAGCTTCTGATTCAAACAGGAGCACATAACCTCTCGGGTGGGTCTCCTTAAGCTACCTACCAGGATCTCCAGCTCCCATGGGGAGGGAGCTGGTTTGCCCAGCAGGTTCAGCATCAGGAAGAAGTACAGCGTTGAAAGAGGGAGCAGAGACCTGGGCTCAGGGCCCAGAGCATGACTAGAGGGACTTCAGGCTGGGTTCTAGGCTTCAAAAAGGGCAGGAGTCACCCCAGCCCAGCAGCCTTCCTGTGCGTCCCCAGGTCTCCCAGTGGCCTGGCTGGTATTTGGGGTATTTGGGGTTCAAGCCCAGTGCTATCCCACATCTGGATCGCGTTAGCTGGCCGCGTTCCTTCTTGGCCAGGAAGAATGTGTGCAACGCTGGAGGAGTTGCTGGACCGCGGACTTGCTGCTCGGACAGGCTATCAAAGCGGAGTGGCGGGCAGCGGGCCCCTGGGGAGGGGCTTCCCGGGTTCTCCATCATCGCACCGCTGCCGGTAGCTCGGGGTGGAGCAGGGCCCTTTCAGCAGGCGCTGGCTGCTGCGTAGGAGCGAGCCAAGCGGTGGGGCTGCGCCCGGGCAGGCCCGCTGCTTCTGATTAGCGGCTCACCCACTTCTCCTGCCCCCCTTCCCCCGCAGCCAGAGCAGACGGGAGCCGCCCAGATGCTCCCCCAAATCCAAGGCTGCGGGTGGGGAAGGGGCCCTCTGCCCCTACTCGGGGCAGGCGGCAGTCGACCTCTGCAGAGCTCTACCAGCTTCAGAAAGCAGCCACTTGGGTTTTCCATGCCAAATCTTCCTTAGAGTCCCCTCTCTGAAGAGCTCCAGTCACACGAAGCCTTAGTTAGAGGCAGGTATTAAAAAATAACAGTCAGGCCTCTGCAGTCTTTTATAGTACAGCACAGTGGTTAACAGTGAAAGTTCTGGAGCCGGGACCACTGGGTTTAAATCTGGGCTCTGCTAATTCTTTGCCCTGTGACTTAGGGCAAGTTAGTGTCTCTGTGCCTTATCTTCCTCAAACCCTCTGGAAAATCACAAGAACAATAGATCTCTAGGTCATAGTTCTGCTGTGAGCCTTAAATGGGTTGATAACTTGTAAATGCATACAATAGTGCCTGACACATGGTGAACCCCCAGTAAATTATTATTGTTACAAAGTTAATTCACATCATTGACTCATTGGAGTCTGCAGCAACCCTGTGATGTAGGGGTTGCATTGGAAAGCTAGAGAGGAGGGCCTTACCCCAAGTCACTCAACCCATAGGGGCAGGGTTTGGAAGCAACAGGCCTTTTTGTCCTATTCCTACCACCAATGTATCTGCTTGCATTGTCCATGCAGCACCATCAAGCAACAGTAGGAAGGAACTTATACCCAGGCTGAAAGTCTCACTTTTGCTATATGGCTGATGGACCAAGAAAAAAGGTCAAGAATTTCTAAGTGTTGAGTACAGAGAACTGCTAATCCCTTAGGGCCAAAGCTTCAAAGCCTAGGACCCTGAAAAGACCCACCCAGGGTACCTAACGGGGGCAATTCACCTACTGTGAGTGACAAGCCAGGAGTCCATGATGAAGCCAAGCGCCTGGGGTTGGGGGGGGTGTAGGATTGCCACCAAAGTGGCTGATGGAGGAGGGGTAAGCTCAGAGGAGGCATAAGGTAATAAGAGAACCCAGGAGCACACTTTCTGACCCCAACGGTACCTCTCTTATCCCTTGGGTAGCCTGGGGTAACTTCTGCAACCATCTTCCACTCCCTGGCCTTCTGGGCGGCCCCCGGCTTGCCTTGCTTGCCTTGTCTCTGCCTGATAGGGTAGGAGGTAGGCGACAAATGAGAGTCAGAGTTCCTGCCCTTTTCCTTCCCAGGCCCTGCCCATAGCCAAAGGATCCTGGCCAGCCCTGCAGGGAGCTGGCGGGAGAGCCTCCAGGGAATATGACGACAGCTTACCCGGCCTCTGCCCACAAGACCGCCTGGCACCAAAAGCCTCAAGCCCCTGTTCTAAATTGAGCTCAGAGATTTGCTGAGGATTGAGTTCTGGAGATAGGAGAAGGAAAGGAGGGAAAGGAGAGAGCTTGAGGGGATGCTGCTGATACAGAGCTCTCAAGACAGACCCGAGGGGCTGCTCAGGCAGTGGCCGTGGCTCCTGCCTCACCATGGGGCAGTGGGGCAGAGAGGAGAGCAGAGCCAGAATCCCGGTTCAAGCCCAGATTCAACCATTTTAGGTAGGTGATGACACTGGACAAGTCACTCCCTGCCTTTGAGCCTCTAAGTCCTCGTTTGTATATGGAAGTAATAATGCCTGTGTCTTGGGGCTGAGGTGAGGCTGCAGGAGCGAGGATATGTGGGAGGAGCCCAGTACAGGGCCAGCACCAAGGGAGTGCCCAACAGCCACTCCCTCAGGCCCCATACAGCTATTACCCATCCCCTTAGCACAGACAGCTTTGTAGTCTTGGGTCCCAGCTTCCCTTGTCATTGTTATTTGTCATTTGGGGGCCGACCATTCCCCTATGGCATCTTGACTTCTTTTTGAGAAATTCCCTCTCTCCATTTTATGTGGTCTTACTAGGGGGTAATCTAAGGCAACTGTTTTGGAGGAGGCCAGCGGAGCTGGCATATGACTGGAGCTCAGCTGAAAAGATGCTCTGTCTTTAAGCAAGTGCCACAGTGGAAGGGTGAGTGTTGGTCAAGCCATCTGTATGGCAGCTAAGGCATTCTGGCCAGGCTGTGCTGCTCCTTTGTGGCTGCTCCGAGTTTCCCCTGCCTGCTCTCACTCACTGTCCAATCTGCTTCTGCAGCTCCCATGAGTTCTGAGAGTGCCCCTTCAGGAGTCTTAGTATAGATTTTCTCTCTGCTCAGTGGGACTCAGTCTGGTTTCTGTGTTTGTCTTCCAAACCCTCCCTCCTTCACTGCACACCAGACTGTGGGGGCTGACACCCTGTCCTCTGATTTCCCCGGGTCCCCTCTCAGGGCCCACCATGGTACACGAAGGACCTGTAGTAGCTCACTTGTGTACTTCTGGTCCCTGACTGGGTAATGGAGCTATGCTTTCTCAGAGGCTGGACAGAGGCCTTCAGCTCTGGGGAGACTCTGCTTGACCAAAGGTGAGGGGGGGAAGCCATCTGTCATGGAGGCAGGGGTCAGTGTGGATGGCTTCCAAAAGTGTTGGCCCTCCTCACTGGGGAGAGCTTAGCCACCCTTGGGAAACACATGTTCAGTCTTAGCAAAGGCTTGGCCCAGGACACTCACCAGCTAGCTTACCTCTTGTTCTTGCCCTGCAGTTCTGCCACTGTGGGCTAAAAAAAACAAAGGTCAGGCCCCTACCTGCAGGCCAGGGCTAGTAGAGAAGTGTAGGGTCCCAGGAAAACCCTGAACTTGGTTTTATGCATTAGCACTCATACATAAGGATATATGGAGATGTAGAAGTGGTTTCATATTTCTTTTTTTAAAATTCCCACCAAAGTATATATTTACTGATTTGAGAGAAAGCGAGATACATCGATTGGTTGCCTCCTGTACACACTCCAAGACCAGGGATCGAGCCCAACACCTAGGTATGTACCTTGACTGGGAATTGAACCCACAACCTTTTGGTGTATGGAATGACACTGCAATGAACTGAACTGCCCAGCCATGGTGAAGTGGTTTCATTTTTCAAACCGGGTTCTATTCTATATGCACATGTGCTTTACAACTTACTTTTCAACCTTAACAGGAAGTGTGGGGCATCTCTCCACGGTGCATGTATTGATCTATCTTATTCTTTTGAGCAGCCACATTGGATCCCATAGTATAAAATAGTCTGTCAAACCAGTCCTTTAATGATGGCCAGTTAGATTGGGTACAACGTGCTCGTCTGATATGCACTACCATTTTCTTTATCACCGCACACGTGTGAGCTCTTCTATAGGATGATTCCCCAGAAAAGGAATGCTAGGTCAAATAGCTGTATTTTCTCTTCTTACAGTTCTGGCCACCCAATTAGACTGTAAGTTCCAAGGACAGGGTCAGGATCCTGCAGCACTGGGAGAGAGGGAGGGAGATAAGAGATCAAGGATGTGACTATGGAAACCTTCTGACTTACAGGTAGAAGAACGTTGATTTTCCACCTGGTTTTCCTGGGAAAACATCTCCAACACCACTTCTGGTCTTGTGAGGATGCAGGGGCTCTGTGAATCAAGAGCCATGTTCCTGGGCATCAGGATCAGGCTCACCTATAGGCACACTGCTGAGGAGTCCTGGCTTAGTTGAGCCAAGGCAGGAGCAGACAGCCTCCCACCCCTACATAGAGCTGGGACAGGCTCACAGACAGGGTAGCACCTCCAGCCTCTCCTTCATGTGGCCCCTGGGACCTGCATTGACTCCAGCCTTGAGGATCCCTGTTCTCCGTCCCCATTTGCCCACGAGAGACCTGAGACTCAACCCCCCCACCACCAGGGCTACACACCTCCAGAAGGCACGCCTGGGCATGGTAGGGCAGGGAGTGCAGAGAGCTTGCAAAGTATAGAGCCCACTGGCGGCACCTGGAAGGGGGTGGGTGGAGTGGAAGCAAGAAGCTGGGGATTTTTCCTTAATAACAACCTGGTGCCCTAATTCATTGGCGGCTCTGCCTGCCTGCAAGCCAGCTTGCACCTCCTCCCTCCTGGAGGAGCCTTCATCTTCAAAGCTTTTTGGGAAACAGTTAATTAACCCCCACAGCCCTACTGCCTGACCAGAAGGTGGTTGATTCTCTCATTTCCGTGGGGTGGGGAAAAGGGGAGGGCCCGTGAGACTGAAGCCTAGAGAAAGAGGGTGGAGCCGTGACCCAAGTGATCCCTTGATCCCAGACAAAGATGTTGCCTTCCCTTTCAATCCCCCCAGCAACCCAGCCCCACCCCTCAAGTGGTTGGTGGGACCTCCAGAGGCCAAGCCATATAGCCAGGGACCTAGGGGTGGAAGAGATTACTTTGCAACACAGTTTATTTTGGATAAGTCATATCATCTCTCTGTGCCTCAGTTTCCTCATCTTTACAATAGAGTATTACCAGTATCTACTTGTCAGGACTATGGGGACAATCTAATGGGACTTGGGAAGAGCAAACACTCTGGGAGCTGTGTGTCCACCTAACTATTGGATTGGAAGGAATCAGGAATACTTGGGAGCTTCTCATGGGCAGACAGGGCAGGCTGAGTGGAAGAGAGGGGCCTTATGGGGCAGTGAGGTGGGTCCCTTGCGCTCTGTGAACAAGGGCTGCTGCCCAGAACTGGGAAGAGAGAGAGAGTTGCTGGCAGAAAGAAGGGTGGGAAACTTGCTCCCTGGCATCTTTTTCTCTTTCCTTGTCTTCACCTACTCTTCTTTTCCAAGTTTTACATGTATGCACACACGCATGTATTGTATATATTCATCTTTATCTTTGTGTGCATATGTGTGCACAGGCATACACATATGCACACACACAAAGGTGCCCAAGTGAACAGGGGCAGCCCTGGGGGATGTCTTGTCACCTCCTATGTGGCTATGCATATAGGGTCCAGCCACAAGAGATACCTCCGCCCAGGTATCCAGTGTCTAAATGAAGCCAGGGAGGGACAAATGGGAATTGAGTGGTGAGCTGAGTGCCACAGGAAGCAGCCTCCTATGTAAGCCCACCTTCCCTGCACTTGTTTTCCGGACCAACCTCAATACTTTCTGTGTCCCCCTTTCTCAGGGCAAGTACCTCCATCCTACTTCTGTTCTGGTTATTTCTCCACATATCCAATCTCCGCTATGAGGCTAGAAGCTTCCCGAAGTCAGTGACAGGGTCTTGTTTCTCCATGTCCCCCACCCCTGGGACAGGAATCAGCATGTAGTATGTAGTGTGTAGTGTGTGTCCCCCTGGTGCAATCCAAGGAGGGGTTTAATCTTCACATCCATGTGTGAAGTCAGCCTCATCTTCCATATTTTACACACAAGGAGACTGAGGCTCAGCACGGGGAGGAGACTTGCCCAAGCTCTTCCTACTGAGGTGAAGGGAGTTGGCACTCCAACCAAAGCCGGTATTTCTCCGCCTCCTCTCACAGCATGCTGCTTTTTCCCTGGGAGTTTCCCAGGGCTGGGCGGGGTAGCTGCGTAGGGCCTCTTTTGGAGGTTCAACAGAAGATGACGGAGGGGACTGCTTGGCCCTCAGGTACCTACACTCACTGTGCCCCTTCTGTGCAAGGAGCTCAAAGACAGAAGCCATTTTTCCTGTTGGGGCGGGGGAGGGGTACGAAGGAGGGAGGTCCAGAGTGGGAAAGTTGTGGTCAGTGGCAGCCAAACCCGGAGCCTGGGACCAGACCCCATGGGGGTGGACTGAGAGACAGTGAGCTGGGGCCAGTTGGTGCTCTAGTCTCATCTGCCTGGTGTACCAGTGTGAAACCGAGCCCCACTGAAGCCAAGCCAGAGGCCGGGTCGCAGTGGCCAGGCCCTGTGGGCGGAGGAGGAGGCAGTCTGGCGCCTGGTAGGAGGGGCGGCCAGGTGAGCAGCCCTTACTCGGGAGAAGGAGGGGACTGGAAGTCCAGAGCGGGAGGCTTGTTTCTCTGGAAGGGAAACCTTCAAACACTAATTGGTAGTTGCAAGTAATTAAAGTAATTTACTCAGATTATAAAGAAATTTCTTAAGAGTGATTAAGCAACTCCGGCTGTGTATGGTTGTTGGTAATGACTTCCCCAGGGGAATTAGTGCACTTGGCAGGGTGTAATAGGGATGCTCACACCCGATGGGTTCTGATTCCTCAGGGTGGGGGGCGGCTCATAGAAGCTGGGGGGTGCTGGGTACTGCTGAGACTCACTGGTGGGGATTGACATTAACCCTGACTGTGCATGGCGCTCCATGTGTACTGGGAGCCCTCAGCTGCAGGCGCATGTGCAGACGTACTCACTTGTGTGCGCAACACACACATGCTGTCACACAAAGCCCCAGACCTGGACACGTGTGTGTAGACTTTCCTCCAGCTGCACAAAGAGGCCCTGGCAGTCATGTCCCTGTAGACATGGCAACTTGTCTAAATCACACACACAGTATTCTGCACACCTGGGCACCCACACAAATCACAGTGTCAACAGGCATGGATATTGGCATTGCCACCACACCCGCACCCAGACACCAATTGTCAGACCTGTTTAGAATCAGGCACACACATGTTGTAGGTGTACCAGGGACAGATTATATACAGAAAGAAATACACACCCACAGCATAGTGACACATGTGGACAGACACATGCATACAATCATACGCAGTTCCAGACGTCTGTGTTGACCCAGACAAATGGAGCCCCAACTTTGCAGACTCACACATGTACAGAGCCTCATGGACAACTGCAAATTGACCTAGACATTACCCGGCTATTAAACACACACACACACACACACACACACACACACACACACACACAGCCATACAGAGACGAGGCTTGCACACACTGTCACACACACATGCTGTCTGTTCTGCCGTGTGCTGAGAGCTGCTGCCCAGCTCCTCAGGGTACTTAGAAGAGATTGAGTTAGTACCTAGTTGTTCCCAGGAGCACTGCTCTATGGCTCCCTCACCCAGCCACCCCTGCCCGGGTCATGCCAGGTAAGTTGAAGGTGGGTTGGAGGTGGAGGGGGAAAGATCATGGGCTGGAGCTGGGACATGGCTGAACTGAGCTCTGAGGAGCCCTCTGAGGTAGCAAGATGGAGGTACTAGGGCACAGACTCTGAGTCCAGAGCATCACTTCCTAGCTATGTGACCCATTCATATATGTATCCTTTCATATTTCTGACACTTACTTAGCTCATTTGCAAAATGAGGACAATAATGCTGCCTTTCTCTTGGGCAGGTTGGTCATGGGAATGAAATAAGCCCACGGGAGAGACATTTGCATGCAGTAGGCTAGCAGCAGATGGGATTTCCTTTGCCTGGGTCTCAAGGGACTGTGTAAGGTGGCCATTGGTTAGGGGAAAACCTCCTCTGAAACCCCCTTCATACATTTGGCAGGAGACAGCTCTGCTATACCCTCTGAGGCTCTCAGACCATCAGCCGTCAGAGTTGGACAGTTTGATTGAAAGCAGTGGGCGTCAAGAGCCATTTGAGTCCTGGCCTCTGGTTCTGGCGTGGCCTCTGGCTCACTGTATAACACTGGGGGGCTCCTTTCCCTTCTCTGAGCCTCAGTTTTCTTCTCTATTTTCCAAGAGGGTCAGGACAGGGGGAAGGGATGACCTAGATGATCCCTAAACTCCCTCCCAGCCCTTCCATTCCAGGTTTCATGTAAATGACCCACTTGAGTCTGGGTAAACGTGAATGATGGAATTTGGATGCCTATTATTTTGCCCTAAGAGGGTCTCTGCTGCCCCTGGGGCCTATTGATAGTGAGGAGGGATGGGGGTGGGAGCTGAGCATGAGGGCGCCTTGCTGGGGAATACAGGAGCCCCAAGCTCAAGCATAAAAGAGGGAGAGAATGAAGTTACAAGCAATGTCCAGGGGACCATGGAAGAAAAGGAGTCTGGGAAAGGCCTCTGAGAATGGCCACACCAGCTCCATTTCCATTTCAATGAATGCCAAGGGCAACTGGAACTCTGCTCTCTTGACCCTTTGAAGCTTCCCCATGGTTGTTATTCGGGTGACCCTCCCTCCCCCCACCAACTTGTTCTTCTGTCCAGAGTAGCCATAAAGTCCTTAACACACAAAAGAGCCTGCTGATTTGTTGTGGAGGTAGCAGGAAAGAGACGGGCTCTTCCCTGGTGGGCAGAGACACAGCAGGTGAGGTGCCTGATGCATTGAAAGAGAGGAGAGCCCACTGCTGCAGCTTGTGGAAGGAAGGGAGGCCCTCTTGAGGAAGAAGTGGGCTCTGGAGTAGCCAGAGCCAAGACCTTGTGGATTTCTGTCTCCTCCCTTTCTCCTGCTACCCCCAAAGAGCCTAGATCTCCTCACTACATTGTCATTCATTTGGTCATGCAAATTCTAACACGTATTGCCTTTCCAGGCGCACAGTACCATCCCCAGCACTTGCTCTGTTTTCAACTTCTCAATAGCTCTGTGAGGGTGGAGCCTAGCCTCCTTGTATCTCAGAAGGCGCTACTTGCACTAGCAGAGAGTCTCAGATGCCCTGGTGGAGCTATACCTTCAACGATTCCAGGCTCATTTTCAGTGACTTCTGAGCTTGGGAGCCTGACATCTGCTCTTTTTGGAGCCAGAAAGGGCTCTAGTGTGGACACTGCCCACTACCAACCGTGGCACCCAGACTGGGATATCAAGGGCTAAGGATGCTTGGGGCCTGGGGAACTTCACCCATGAAGGCTTGGCCTGATGCACAGCCTTGCTCCTCACCAGTGGATCAGTGCTATTCTCTTCCCCTTTCCCCGCTCCATGAGCAGCAGTGGCCCAGCTTGTCACTGTTGTCCTTAGACACTGATGTCTGTGGGGCAGTGGGAAGAGTACTGACTTTGGATACAGACTGAGGCTCAAATCCTGATGATGCCATTTGCTCTTCTGTGTGGGACTTTGAACAAATTGCTTCACCTTTCCAAATGAGCCTCAGGTTCCTCATTGGGAAAATGGTCACAATAACCACTTTGCCTCAAAGTCTCACCTTGAGGGATGAAGGACATTAATAGATACAAAAGCATGTGACACACTTGGTCTTCAGTGAGGACTGGTCTCCCTGTGGCCACACAGTCTCTCAAAGGAGCTCCTTGCCCAAGGAGGCCTACATGTCTATCCCAGGACTTCACACAGCCTCTTTAGTTCAGCTTCCTATCTGTGTCTAACCTACCCGGTGCTTATCCTGTGTCTTCTTGTTTCCTGAGCCTCTCAGGGTCATCATATCCACCACTCTGGATCCCAAAGAGAGGAACTCTTCATACAGATGGAGCTGGAGTGGAAGATGATCTGCTCTTAGAGCTTTCTAGAAAGGGTGCTTCCCCCTAAACCTAGGGCCTCAGGTTTCTGTATCACTTGGCCCTCTAGGTCAGAAACCACAGTCCCTGTAACTGCACTTCTTGTCCGCTCCCTCTTATCCTGCTGTCAGGGAGAGGAGAACAGCTGGTTCCCATCCTCAGAATAATAAGCCTGCCGTGCAAATCGGTTTCCAAAATCATTAGGCCACAAAGATTCTATTCAGCTGCGATGTTTGCATTGGCCCCGCCCTCATTTCCCAGAGGCTGGAAGACATTCACTCCCAGAGACACTGGCACAGAGACGCACCCGAGAGACTGAGAGCTTGCAGGTCAGAGGCCTGTACAAATTTTCCCAGAGAAAGAAAGAGCCAGGACAACAGCCTCAGAAGAGCCACAAAGGCCCTTCACCCCAGAGCCTAGGAGGGGCTTGCAATCTTCACACTTTTTGGAAGGACCCTCAGCAGCTGCCCAACCACAGAAGCAAGAACCTGGCACGGCTGAAGCCTTCCAGATGCCCAGCCCTGTGCTAAGAGGGGAGAGAAGAGATGAGGCGTGTCCCCTGTTCTTGGGAGTCTTGTTACCTAGTTGAAAGGACCGAGCGCGCACACGCGCGCGCACACCCCCCCGCCCCACAGATATACACACCAAGTTAAATAACTGTTTCCTAACAACAATGCAAGAGACGTCACCAGATAACATATGCTCTGCACCAGATGGAGGGGTTTGGGGAATAAGTGCCAGAGGATCACAGGGCAGGAAGAAAGCACACAGTGTCCTTCCCTTGGCCAGCTCTGCCAAATTTGCCCAAGGCATTGGGGAAGAACCACTTTCCTCTCTGCCAGTCTCAAAGAAAGCATTACCCTTTGGCATTCTGGGAGAACTACCTAATGACCAGTGCCTAACTTGGAGTTTTCCCAGTGAACTGGGTCAAGTGGAGGCAGCTCAAGGTTCTTGGCCACCTAGTCTGCTACTCGGGGATGCAGAGAGTGGGTAAGGTATTGGGAAAGGCTGTAGTCTCTAAATGAGGTTGAAAGAAGAAAAGGAACTATTACTACTACTCATGAAATGTCCACTGTGTGCTGATAATGGTGACAGGTATAGTGTGGAAATGTCATAGAATTCTTTTGCAAACTCTGGATTATTAGCCAATTTTCAGAGGAGGAAACTAAGGTGCAGCGAAGTGAATGGACCTGAGCAAGGGTCCAAAGTGAGGAAGTGGTTGAACGTGGTCTCCAACCTAGATCTGTCTGGCTTCAAAAACTCTACTTTTCTCACTACGCCATAGAGTGAGTGGGACCGACCCTCCCCACGAATACCAGGTTGGTATCACTGAACCTGTGGTAGCCAAAGCAGGGGTGAATCTCTGCTTGTGGTCCCCTGGGTCACTTTCTCCCCCATTAGGGGCCTCAGGTGACCAGCCCAGGAAGCCTCAGCCTCCTGGGGATTCAGAGGCCAACCTCTCTTGCTCCCAGCTAGGCTTCTAGCCCAGGAAGATGGGGGTCTCTCTTCCTATGGACAGAAAAGAGCCTCGTGGCCTCCATTGGTGATCCAGCCTTTTGTCCCCCAGTTACTTACAGGGCCT
Source organism: Pteronotus mesoamericanus (assembly GCF_021234165.1). NCBI lineage: Eukaryota > Metazoa > Chordata > Mammalia > Chiroptera > Mormoopidae > Pteronotus > Pteronotus mesoamericanus. The sequence goes on along the minus strand of NW_026555108.1, from coordinate 3,547,861 downwards.
TTAGATGCAAGACAAGTCCAGACTCTGGTTCAGTGCCCTCCCTGTCTGGGACTCTGAGAGGCCACACCTGGCGACAGACAAGACTGGAAAAAATGGGGCTGGAGAGCATCTCTTTTGCCCGAAACCAGTCTGTGTCTGAACCCACTCTCTGCCCTGGCACAGAATGTGCCAAGAAGCCCCCAGAGAAGTCACATTCACAGTCCGCCCTCCTGCCTCCAGTGAGACCTTACTGATATCATCATGACAGACCTTCAGAACCTGCATGTTCAGGTCAGCTCTTGCCAAGGAAGCTGCTCTCAGAGCAGGCTGTGAGCCTGCAGAAAGTGCCTTGGTTCTGGGAATTGCTGCAGGGAGCACTTTCCACATCACCGAGACAGCTGCCTGGAGCCTAAACCTTCAGCCATTGCCACCACTATGACCTCCACCAACATGATTTCTTCTACCCTCATTGTCTCCATTGCCACTTCCATCACCATCATCACCAATTTAATACAATCTGACATCACTGTCCTCACCTTCCTCAATATTAACATTTTTACCACCTCTGTTATCACCAACAGTCACCAATATTGCCATCCATATATTTCTACTCACCGTTACTACCTCCACCACCTTCTCTGCAAATATATTTACTTATTCAAAAGGCTAATTGTCATTGCTCTCCATTCAGAGAGAGCACCAGGAGCCCAAACCCTGGCCTCTAGTCAAACACTGACTAACATAGACATGTGCATATGAGATCCATCAAAACAAACCTGTATACCTGTTATGCTATTGACATGTTTGAGAGTGGCTATTCAGGTCAGGGGTCACAGGCCTGCCACAGTTGACAGAATTCTGGATCTTGATGGGTCAAGTGCTATTCTCTTGGTTGATCTGAGCCTGGTGTAGCTGGAAGCTCTGTTGAAGGCTGAGGGAGGGGCTGGTAAAGAAGGGCCTTGGGAGAGGGTGGGCAGGGCCCAAATGAACCACCTGCTGGAAGTGTAGGCTAGGCTTGGGGGGTTGGCGGCCCCTGAAGCCTTGAAGTTTCTTGCTCCCATGGCTGGCTCCTATGAAGACCTGTGCCCACATGTCCATGGCAATGAGGTGACTCATGCCAGGCTCTAGGGCAAGGTGTGAGAGACGGCCTAGGACATGCCTTCCAAAGACTCTAATAGGGGTGTGTGTGTGTGTGTGTGTGTGTGTGTGAGAGAGAGAGAGAGAGAGAGAGAGAGAGAGAGAGAGAGAAAGTGTTGGGTTTAGGGAAATATGTCCTCCTTTCATTCTGAGCAAACCCTGGGTACAAAGCATAGGGCAGTCAGTGCTAGCTCCAGGCTGGAGAGGGTAAGAGGCTTCCTAGCTTGTGCTCCTGGGGGAAGCTTTGGAAGCCCAGCACACCTTAGTCACCTCCTTTGCTCAAAGGGCAGCACCAGCTTCTGCTCCTTGAACTGCCTCCATCAATGAAGTTATATACAAAAGAAGAGGGAGCTTGCTATGGCCATTCTTCATTTTATGTGAATGGAGAAGGGCCTCAGTAATACTTTTATCCTTCTAGTGACAATGAGCTCCTTCCTTCTCTTTCCTGGATGCCAGTTGTATCTCAGGGCAGGGCTGACTGTTAAAATCACCATCTGTTTACATACCAAGGAGATGCCTGTAATCTGACTCAAAATAATCCTTGGATGGGGAATGGGTGGGGATGGGGGTGTGAAACAACATTAGCAATGAGTTGATAATTGTTGAAGCTGGGGTGAAGCTGTTGAAGCTGGGAGGTTATGGGAAAATACATGGGGGTTCACAAAAATGATTCTGTCTACTTTTACATATATCTGATATTTTCCATAATAAAAAGTTAAAGCAAAACAGAACAAAACAAAGCAAAACCCTGCAAACACCATGTATGTATTGAGTTGAAATCATACTTTCCAGTATTTTCCACCCACAGATGCCAGATATGCCTCTTGGACCATACAGACCACCCTTGTTCTCTCTGCCCCATGTTAGCCTTCAGCTTTTTGGACAAAAGCATGATCTTTGAAGCCAAGCAGATTTGGGCTGTGTGTTGTCTCTGCTACCTTCTAGATGTGTGATCTCCTGGAAGTTAGTCCACTTCTTTGAGTCCACTTCTCTGAGTCCACTTCTCTGAGGAAGGTGACTCCCTCATGGTCATTGTGAGGGTTCCGTGTCCATAGGCCCTCTGCACATTGCCTAGCACCAAGTGAGTGCCCAGTGCGATTGAGTTTACAGAATGTTGCTATTTTAGGCCAAGGTTCAGGGGCCCCCATGGACAGGGTAAACAGCCCCAGTTTCTCCAACTCTTTCTCCCACTTTGCAGTTCCCCTGCCTGGGTGACCTGCCTTGGCTGTTTATCAATGTGCCTTGGCAAACGTGGGGCCTACAATCAGACCCCGTAATCCAGATGGTCTGGACAGGAGAGTACAGTGGAGCTATTACCTCCCTGCATCTGGGAACTGTATTTCTATTCATACAGCTTGCGATTTCATTAGCTTTTTTAGCCACCACGTCACACTGTTGGCTTCTGTGAAACTTGTGGTCAACTCAAAGCCCTCGGTCTTTTTCACACATGCGGCTGTTAAGTCCTGTCTCTCCAGCCTGTATTTGTGCAGTTGGGCTTTGAATCTCAAAGCAAGACTTTACATTTACCGCTGTTCAATTTTATCTGGCTGGTCTTGCCCATGGTTCCAGCCTGTCGGGATTTTTGTTTGTTTGTTTTCATCTTTCAATTTGACACGTTAGGTCAGCCTCACAGCTCAGGGTCTTGGGAAATCTGGTAGTGACCAGGTCTTCTGCATTCTCCTCCAGATCACTGATAACCTTGATGGTCAGGATGGGATCAAGGCCCAGGATCCTGTGGCAGTGTGCCGAAGAATTCATTTCTGGTTGACATCAGTCAAGGCTCTTTAAGTTCCATTGTTCACCTGACCTTCTGTAGCCCACAATTCTCTATCTTGTTTACAAGGACAGTGCCAGGGTCTTTGTCAGAATCTTGCTGAACTCCATGGAGCAACACAATCCCTAAATAAACTGAGGCTTAGCTGGCCCTGGCGTGTTCTCTCCTGGTTTCATTTGGAGGTTTCTCGCCAACCAGCAACTTCACAGTTCTCTTCAGAGCCAAGTGGCTGGATATCACCAAAGTCTACCTTTCTCCCATTTTGGGACATCAATGCTACACTTGTAAATCTGGTCTCCATGGGCTCCTAGAGTCATGGTAATGGTTCTGATTTCCTATCTACAATTGCTTTCTGTACCCTAGACTCGGAGATGAAGTCATTTAAAATGACAATGCATTTAACATCCATGAGCTGGCCACTTTGGTGAGCCTGGGCTGAGTGGGCTGCGATTTTTCTATTAGGAAGCTGTCCATCTAGTCGAAAAGTCAGATATGCTGATAGTCCTATAAAAGATGGAAGGTGGCAAATGCCAGAAAAGAGGGACAGAGGCAATGCTGAGAGTTTTGGAGGAAAAAGAGCTGATGGGAAGCTGAGAGGCAATCAGAATGGCTCTATGGAAGAGGTCACTTTGGAGCTGGCCCTTAAAGTGTGGGCAGGACTTGAACAGGTGGTGATGAGGGGAAAGACTTTGTAGGCCAGTAGAAGAGCCTTGCTTGAGGTATGTAGCAGGAACAGTGAGAGATAATTGTAATAGTTGCCATTTATTAAACTCTTATGTCCCATGGATTGTATTAAGCACTTTATTTACATTATCATGAATCCCAATGCCTGCTATGAGATAGGTACCATGATCTCCTTCATTTTACATATGAACTAACAGAGGTGTGGCATGATTAAATGACTTGCCAAGTCACACTTGTGTGTCTCTGAGCTGGGCCTTTGAGCCAGGACTGTCTGACTCCAAAACCCATATTCTTAACTAGTATGTCATCCAAATCTTCTGTTTTGAGCTCCAGTGCCCTTTTTCTGCTGTTTGCTCTTTTCTCCTGGTCCACAACTCCTTCTGGGAGCCAGGTTGTGTGTGTTCTTCATGCCCTTCCCTTGGGTCTCCTGGCCTCCAATTAAAGCTATGAGACACTTTTATCTACCAGGGGCTGTTTGCTGGCCTTACTGCCTCCATGACACCATTCCTCCATAGCTTCGTTCTCTATCCCACTTTGTAGCCTTGGCATATGACCTTTCCATTTGTGAGTTTCTTTGGAAGATCCTTTTGTAGTTCTTTTACTTCCAATACCTCCCCCAGCTGTAACACTTGAGTCTAATATTCTGGTGCTCCCATCCTTCCTGATCCTTTGAGTCATTCACCTTTTGAGGGTGGTAGGCCATGAGATCATCTTCCCCAATCCTTTACCCCCAATCTTTTCCCTGACTTCCTTGAACTCTGTGGGCCCAGTGCCCAGGGTCCATGCCCACGCCCAGCCCTCCCTCCTGATAGCAGCCAGCCCTGAGCAGACTGCTCACTCCCTCCGAGGGCACCCACCACCTCCCCTTGCCCAGCTAAGTCCTTCTTCTGGGCCAGGATTAGGTCCAGAGCAGCCACTGGCCTCAGGCCCCCTCCCCCCGTTAGACCTATGGTTACAAAGGGCCACCAAGGTTGGAGCTGCCATTCCCCTTCTAGCAGCAGGAGCCTGAGGCCCACAGCAGACTGGAAGGGGCCGCAGTGGAAGGTTTATGCTGTGTGTGTGGGTACATGCACGTGTGCACATGCTTGAGTATCCACACCTCTCACAGGATGATTCCATCTCCCCTTCTAGCAGATCCCTTCCACTCGGCCATGGCTGTACTCCATCATGCCTTGGTGTTAGCATCGTGAGCTCTGTACTTCCAGTGGCTGGAATTTTGAGGTTTCTCAAGTTCTTAGCTTTACTTGGAAGAGGAGCAGGGAGCCCTAACCAGGAGGCCTCCCTCTGGCCTCATAGGGCATAGCACCCCAATCCAAACTTTCAGCATCATCCTATCTCCTTGCTGATGAAGCCCACCCTATCCCCTCTTCTCTCTTTCAGAACAACGCAGCAGAGCACAACTCAAAAGCCCTCTCTGGCTTTGGAGGCATGAGAACTGAGTATGTGATCAGAGCAGTCTCTCTCAAATTGCAGATTGCAGCGCATTAGCAAGTCATGTCATTAGTTCAGTGAATTTGGACAAGGATTTTTAAAAAATGAAATCGAGTACATCGCATGTAGTAAGGATCATTACCATTTCACAAACCTTGTTCCCATTTTGTATATACCTAGTTTGACACACACGTATATAAATTTGTTTTTCTAGGAGTTTCAAAAAAATAAATAACCCTCAAAGCATTGTTCTATTGTCAGCTGTGTGACCTTGAACAAATCACTTCCCCTGTCCAGTCCTCATTTTTTCACATGGAAAACGGGGAGAGTAATCCCCCTATTCTCCCTCATTCCCAGATGTGAGGTCTGTACGGCAGGCCTCTGGAAGCACTTTGAAGACTGAGAAGTGCTGTGCACACAGGAGTTATTAGTGTAGCAGGTGACCGGTTCCCACTGTGCCTAACCCCCATCCTCCCATTTTTCTGCTTTCTCTGCAGGGCCTCACAGCCACTTGGTACCCAGTGTGAGCTGTGCCAGGGTGTCTCCAGTGTGGGGATTCCAGGCTGCATGTGGGAAAGCCTAGCATGGCTGCTCTGCATGGGCTGCCCAGCTCTGCCCACACCTGCCTCCAAGCAGGGAGCCACGAGGGGCAGACAGTAGGTGCTGCTGTCTCACCCTCACGAACAAAAGAAATGGGACACCTCTCTATTGCCACTGCACCTGGTCTGGTTTCAGTTCCCCAGATGGTGAGGCTTCAGAGGAGGCCCAGAGCATAACTTCTCGAGGGGCTGAGTGTGTAAGCAAAGCAAGGAGGGAGGGATAGAGGAAGCTGCAGAGTCTCACCCCTGCGGGGGCCACAAAGACTATGGTGTCTGCACACAGAGTCTGAAGCCCCTCTCTACTAGTTTCTAGACATGAGGGCACCAGTGAGTCACTTCATGATGTTAAGCCTCAGTCTCTTCATCTGTGAAATGGGATCACAAGCTCTAACCTTACAGAGTCGTAGCAGCAGTGAGCTACCACCTGGAAAAAGACACACCAGGTCCTTCTGGCCCCAACTGAGCTGATGCCCAAGTTCCCCCATTTTATGACACAGGGAGCGTAGCAGAGATGCCTGCATGAATATGTAAGTGTGATTTGTGTATGAGAGGTTTGCGGACACATGGATTGGTGGGGTGGATCAGTATTTCTAACCCTTCAGGAAGAGGGGCTTCACTCCCTTTCCTCTATTTCCTCCAGGCAACTGTTTTCTCAAACTCAGGAGCATCATTTCCCTCTCTAAGCTTCAGTTGCCACACTTGCCTAAGGCAGGGTTGGTGCCCCAGGCCCTGTCCTCAGGATGCTGAGCAGAGCCCAGAGAGGTATGTGAGCCTGAGACCCAGGCATTGGCTCCTGCCTTCTGTGGGTGGCATCTCTGGGTGGCCTCTCCTCCAAGTTGAGGAAAGAGGTATGTGCCCTGCTCTAGCAGCCCAGACCTCCCAGCACCTGGGTCCCATGCAGTCAGGAGGGTTCAGGCCTGGGAAGGTGAGCTCCTGTTCCCCACAACCCTTGCCTTTAGGCATCTGAGCAACCCTGAGACAGAAGGATAATTAGGCCCAGACCTGGGACTATGCACTGTGTGCTCTTAGAGTCAGTCCTATTAGAGATGAAGGAACCCAAGTTGGTATAGGGCCCATTCTGAAGTGGGAGGTGTTGCAGAAAATGAGCAGTATCCTGTCTATTCCATGGGAGGGGCTAGGGCGGGAGGTCAGCACCCCCGCTGGAGAGGAATCCTACTAAGGTCCCTTGCAGCTCTTCAGGGCCTCACTCCAGGGCCCTGCCCCTGGGCCCAGCCCGCCTCTTTCAGCTTGGTTCCTAAGGTGGGTGTCCCCATGCTAACTGGCCAAAACTCTCCATTTCCCACCCCTCTCCTCTTCTTCCTGCTCCAGCTGTGTTTCTGCTCCTCCTCCTTGAAGCCTACTTGGCTGTTGACATCTCAGAGATATTTGTAGATCTCTATCTCAGGAGGCTGTTGGCCTGACTCATCCCTGAGCCAAGCCCTGTCTGCTGGCTCCTTTCATCTTCCCTTCGCAACCAATCCCTCCTCTCCCTTAATCATTTTCTCTCTCCCTCTGAATGCCCTCCAGCAAATCTGGCTCCCCACTTCTCTACCTTGCCTGTTCTTCACTTGAGAATCCTTCAGGGCAACCCCATGCCACTGTCTCCCTGAACACAACAAGGGCAAGGTTGCAAAAGCCACTTGAAGTGTGTTCAAGGCCTTGGGTCAACTGCTCATTCACTGCATCAGAGTTTGGACAAATGGTTTTGCAGGGACTCAGTTTCACCTTCTGACAAATGTGCAACAATGATCGGAGCCCTATCAATGTCCCAGGCCTGTTGTTATGAACAGCAAAATGAGATGGTGTATGAACAGCCCTTCGGCGGATGGTGGAGGTGGTACACTGGGTGGGACTGGTGCTGCTCTGGCTTAAGAAGGATGGAATAAAGTTGTAGTCCTTCACTGACTTCCCCTAGGCCCACCATAGTCCCACGACCTGCTAACCAGCTCACACTTTCTGCTGCTCCTCCTTTACCTCCATTTCTCTCTAGCCCTCTCTTTCTTGCTTATTCTTTGCTGTCTGTCTCCCTTGGTCTCTATCTTAGTAGAGAGTGCTCTTCTCTCCCAGCTGCACTGCCAGTCTGGGCTTGTGCCTGCCACCCCCATAAGGGAAGGATCAGGAAAGCCCAAGGCCACAGACAATGGAGCCCAGGGGAAAGTCCAACTCTACCCGCAGTGAGCCCCAGAGATGAGAAGGGCCTGGCCACAAGAACTCATCCCAGGCTTTTTCCCAAGTGCCTGGCCCAAAGTTGGGCTGCGCATGGCTTAGTGGGGGTGGATTGGCTGGCATAGAATTTCCATGTTATTTATTCAAACCCAACCAGCCCTTGATGATTTCCCTTCAAATGTTCAAATGTTCTTCTTGTTCCCCTGAGGGCATGTCTTGAGGTGGTCTGGGCCCACTTCCCTTCTTTGGGCCTCAGTGTCCCCATCTGTGCAACGAGAGGGGATAGACTAGGACAAGTACAAGGTCTTTCCAGCTCGAGCTGTGTTATCCAACAAATGTCATCTTCTCAGCCATCTCCCTGAGTGGTCCTGGGGGTTTCTCTCCTGAATGCTAAGTCAGAGTGGTTTCACTGTGATACCTCAAACCTCAAAAGCCCTGCTTTCCAGGTCTTCAAGTGTGTCCCTTACTAGGAGAGCCTCGGCCCATTATCCCAGAGAAAGAGAATGATAAGGTAGAGGCAGACAAGAGCTTGGAGAGGGTGTCCTCAGGGCAGGCTAAAAGCAGACCCTTTCTCTGTAGGCAATGGAGGAAGAAAGTCCTGGATTCAAATCCCAGCATGTTTGCCACTGTTACACTGTGTGATCTCCAAGAAGTCACTTCCCTCTCTGAGACGAAGTGTCCTCATCTGTAAAATGGGGATACAAGAGTCTTTCCATCACAGGATAAAGAAAGGGCTTTTGTGAAAGCATTTAGTAGCATGCCTGGCTCATCAGAGATGCTATAAAAGGTTGCTTCTTTCTTTCCTGTCTTCCCTGGGCAAACCTTCCCCAATGTCTTCCTTCTTCCCTATCTTCCTCCTTCTCTATGCTGGGCCTGGCCCCTCCCAGAAGCACAGATGGCCAGTTGAGGGGCTGGGGTTCACATTCCCAGCTGCTGAAAGACTCTTGGGAGCCACACAGGGGAGAGAAAGGGAGAGGTGGAAGGGGACGGGGGCGGGACAGAGACTGAGAGAGGTAGATAGGCAGGGAGAGAGACAGAGAGAGAAATATAAAGAAAGAGAGTAACAGAGAAAGACATGAGATGGAGGAAGACACACTCAGAGACACAGAGAGGTGGACAGAGCTTGGAAAAAGGAAAGGCAAACCAAACGGGAGAGTAACACAGGCAGAGAAGTAAAGTAGAGAGTGGGTAACACATGCATGCAGAGTCCAGAGAGAGCGAGCTGAGGCTGGCAGGAGTCAGAGACAAAGAGAAAAAGAAACAAAGAGAAAGAAAGGGCAATGGAGGCCTAGAATGGGAAGGAAGGAAGGGAGGAAGGAAGGAAGGAAAGAAGGGAGGGAGGGAGGGAGGAAGGGAGGAGGGGGAGGGGAGGAAAGGGGAGGGAGTTGTTAGTTCAGGGCTGAGCACAAGGCTGACACAGCACATTCCCTGCACTCTCCTTCTCTCCCTCCCACTGCCGGCCTCCAGCTGCCCCCTCCCCTTTCCTTATCACTGGGCCCTTGGCTAGGAAAGGGGCTCTGTCGGTCTGTCTGTTCTGCACATTCTTCTAGGCTGAGGTTAGCTCATGCTCCCCAGCCTCTTCCCTATGCTCCTCCACCTCCTCTGTAGCCTAGAGCTCAGGGGGGGAGGAAGCAGGTGACTACCAAAGGGAAAGGCCAACATTCCAGCTCCTCGGCAGCCTGAAGAGGAGGAGGAAAGGGGCTGCTGGTAGGAGGCTGGTGTGCCCCAGTCACTTGCAAGCTCCCGTTGATGCTGTCATCTCCTGGAGGGCTTGCCAAAGTCCCAGGGCTCTGAGGTTCTGGGCCAGGCCTCAGGCTCTGGCCCAGGATCACTGCAGAGTCCAGCCCCACCTCTGATGCTGTAGTGTCCCCTGGGAGCTCGAGGTGGCCAGCTCATACTACTCCCTAAATGGAAGCAGACCCTGTTTTCCCCAAACCACCATCTGTCAGAGCTCTGTAGGCCTGGCCTCTGAAGTGAGGGGGCTCCAGAAGGAGGGTTGACTGTAAAACCAGGCAAACCAAACAGAAGTCATCAAGGCCACTTTGCTCATGGAGCAGGGTGCTTTAGGAAAAAGAATAAGATCTAGCTTCTGGGAGTGGACTTGCTTCCTAGGGGGAGCCTTACTGCTTGGTGAAGTTCAGGCCCTGGCAAAGTGAGTGAGAGGGAGTCAGGAGGATGGTAAGACTTGGAAAATGTGTTAGTGGCTGCTTGGGGTTCTGCTGCTTGGGATGCCAGGAGTAGGAGCAACTGGATACCTGCAAGGTTGAGGGGAAGCCTGGTCAGAGACAAGAAAGATGAGAGTCCAACATTGGCCTCTCCCCTCCTTCCTCTTAGCAGACATTTCTGAGTGACTGAAGAAGGCTGTTCAGGATTTCTGCCTCTCCCTCCTCACTAAGGAAAATTAGCTAGCTGGGGAAGGACAGGAGCTCCCATCCTAGCTAGGAGGACCATTTTAAGGAAATGGAACTATTTATCCATGAAAAGGGAAAACTAGGGAAAAATGGGAAGCATGGTCTCCATCTTCAGAAATCTGAAAAGCTCTCATGGGGCAGAAAATTGACAAAAAAAAATTTGATCTGTATAGAACTCATCAGGTCACACCTTGAGGGGAAGGGACCACTCAAAGGCTGGGGAAAACTTGAGGACAGATCATAGATCCCTGTGCCCTTTCCACCACCCCGAGTTGAGTTCCCATTTATGAGAGTTTATCAATCAGAGTAGGTCCAAGGGGGAAGGTCCAAAGAAGTGGATTCAGACTATTAATAGGGAATCACTTTTTAACAGCCAGAACAGCCCAAATAGGAGAAGGTACTGGGGGTAGAGGTGTGCAAGGAGAAATCCTTGGCAGGGAAGTAGGTGGGAATAGGATGGGAAGACCTTTAAGGGTGCTGCCAGCCTTAACATTTTGATGCTGAAGTGACAGTCAAGAAATGGACCAAGAATGATGGCAGTCCTCTAGACTGCAAAGAGTAAGTGTCAGGGGAATTTCCTCATGTTCCTGCAGTTCTGTGTCCTCATTATGGTAATGTCTGGCTGTCCTTCCAGAAGACCTGGGTTCACATCTCCCAGGTTCTGCTTGGAGACTAGAGGAACCTCACCCAGGCTCCTCGCCAGCCCTTTCACCAGTCTTCTGTGGGGCTCAGGCCCTGATTTTCTCTGGTTCAGTGTCTGGGGATTTCATTTAAAGAGGCAGAAGTCAAGGTAGACAGAGTGAGCCCATGGTGGGGCTGGGGTGCTGGGTGTGACAAAGCGTTGTCAATATGCTGCCTGAAGAGGTGGTCGGTCCTGTCCCTGGAAGTCTTTGAGAAAATGCTGGTTGACCACTTGGAAAGGTGCTATCAAGGACGACGTGGGGGCCTGAGAACCTTCAATTGGAAGGCTTGCGGATCTGTCTGGGCCACGCCAAGCAGGTGTCTCCTGGGCTGGGGCCAACTGGAAAAATACCCAGTGGGCCCAGGCTGGGCCTCTGATCTCAGGCCTGGCAGCTCCAGGAGGCCCCCACCCCAGTTCACCTGCTGAGGCTCACTCCAGTCTGAGCCCAGCCCACCTTATGTCTGGCCAGGTGCGGCAGGGTGGAGTGGCTGTATGCAGACCTGAAATGAAGACCACATGGCAGTCCGAACCCCACCCATGCAAGAGGGGCCTGGCCAAGTTGGAGGCCAGAAGAGCCCCTCTAGCTTTTAGGGCCTTAGTGGGGAATCAAGGGACTGTATGGCCATTCATTTGGGAGCTGTGCAGGCCTTTTTCTAGCTCAGTTCTTCCCTTTCTTGCTTTGAACTCTGGCCTGGTGACCTCAGGCCCTTTCTGCCTGGTTGGACTGATCCTCTCTTATCTCCGCCCCCATCAACATTCCTCATTCCAGTTTCCCCATCCCAAGCTGGGATACATACCTGAAGGGCAGATCAAAGGCCCACAGCTGCTCTTGTCAGCTCCCATTAGACCTCAGCCGAGGAGGAGAGCCCACCCTGGCAGGCTGCCCTGGCCCCTTCACCCTGCAGTCCCCACCCTGGGCTTTCAGAGGCGAGCTCACCCCGAGGTGGCGCCTGCAGATGCTGAGAGGACCCTGCTTCTGCAGCCCTTCCCCCTCCTCCCTTCTCCGAGGAGGAGAGAATGCTTCAGATGCCTGAGTGGGAAGCAGGCCTGGAGCCTGGGACCTGGGCAGACAGCTGCCTGGACAACATGGACCCTGGTCCCTGGGAAGGGCCTGTTCCTGTCCCAGCTGCCCCAGTTGAGATTCTGCTAGAGATGAAGGTTGAGAACTCCTCTCTACAACCACAAGGCAGTGCTGGCAGAAGCATCACAGAGGCCTGGGCTTTCTTCCCAGTTCTGCCATGTTGAGAGAGTCTTCCAGGCCCTGGTGACCCAGCCCTCATTACACCTCTAGCTGCACTGGTCCCCTCTGAACTTCTCAAACACACATCACTCATTCCCTTCCATGCTTTTGCACTCACCCAGCCTCTTCCCAGACTGCCCTTCTTCACCTGACAAAATCCTGTCCCACAGGATAAATAAGATAAAAAGCTACATATATATTTATTCCATTTTGGGGTAAAAAGGGTATCTGACAATAACATATTTATTGAGCACTTACTATATTCCAGGTGCTATTCGAAGTGTTTTATAACTTAACCTTCATAACAACTGTATGAATTATCATCATATTTTACAGATGAAGGAACTGAGGCCCAGAGAGGTAGAACATCTAGGTCAGTGACACACAGCTAGTAAGTGACTCCTCCCATTTGGCAGCCTCTCACTGGTGGAGTTGCAGCAAGACAGGAAGGCAGGATTCTTCTCTGTTAGTTCTAACAGTGACACTCTCCAGGCAACAGGATGAGGGTGGTTTTTAGAAGACAGCATCTTTGCCACAATCTGCAGAGTGCATGGTTATGGAGGCAAGAGAATGTGGTTTTAAACATTTGAATTCTGAGGTCAGGGACATCTGAGACCAAGTCACAGTTTTTATACTCACTATGTGAATGACCTGGGCTATCTTGCTATCTCCTCTGAGCCTTCCCTTGGTCATTGGTCAACCAGGGGTGATAATATTTATTGTTAAGATGGTTACCTTGATTAACCAAGATGCTGAATGAGCAGCACTTACTTTAATAGGCCATAAAGTCTTAGTTTTTATAATGAAAGAGAAAGACTTGAAGATTGCTACATCCAACAAAGCTCTGGTCAAAATCTATGCCCCCTGGGAAGGCTTTCCGCTGCCCCTCCTCCTCACTACACTCCAAAGAGCAAAAGATTCACCCGTAGCACAGAAAAGATTCTAGCCTTAGCACACTAGCCAATATTCCCAGGGTCTTCTCTGCAGTGGGGACAACGATGTCACTTTCTAATCTTTGCTCACTACCCCTGGACCCAATGCAGTGTCAAGGCACAGAGGGGCTTCCATAAGCTCACTCATCAAACATTTGTTGAGCACTTACTGGTGTTCATTGGATGCTGGGGATGCACAGGTGAGGAAGATGCTGCCCCTGCCTTTGGGGAGCTCATACTTTGGGTGGGAGACAGACTTGACATTGTTGATCATTATACATCGACAGAGGGAAGTTAGAGGAACACATTTACTCAATCATCCTTGACGAATGTGTATTGAGTGCTTATTACAAGGCAGGCTCTATTCTTAGAGACTTATCTATGATCATTATCCTATTAATAATCCAGACTGGCAGGGTAAGGAGAGGCTTCCTAGAGGAGGAAGTGCCAGAAAAATAGTAGGCTCAGGCTTGGTGAGGCTACAGGAGAAGGGTGTTCCAACAATGTCATTGCTAGGGGAATGGTTTTCAGGGAATGTGTTTGCGCCTTGAGTCCCCATGAGCTTGCTAAGGACACTAAAACTAGAATATCAGTAGCATCCCCCGTAGACCAGTGTTTGAAGGCAGATGGCCCCTCTATGACTCCCTCACCATGCCCCTCTATCCCAGGAAGTGGGAGTAACACATGCAGGGGCAAGAATCAAAGGATACCTGGTGCATTTTTAGAACTGTGAGTCATTCAACCTATATGGAGCATGGCAGTCAGGAATGAGGGGCTGAGGAGAGGAGTGGGGAGAGAGAGAAGACTGGAGAGGTAACTAGGGGCCCGGCCCTGGGTTGTGGCTGCAGAGTGTGCACTTATAGGCCAAGGAGAGTTCTCAGAAGGCTTTTAAGTGACATAATCAGATGTGTACTTCAGGAAGTTAACTGGGTGTGTGAAGAAGATGAGCTCAGTACGGGTCCTGTGGATTTTGAAGGGCCTGCAGGGTTTTCTGGCTGGAATGGGGCTGGGCTCGGGGGAGAGGGCTGGGCTGGAAGCCTGGGGTGGAGACTATCAGTGCAGAGATAGGAGCTGGAGTTGAGAGAAGATGAGCTCATGCAGGGAGACTGGGTGGCGGGCGAAAAATAGGAGAAAAGACTGAGTTTGGCCCTTCCACTCTCCAAGAAATTGGAGAGAGGGAGGAGTGAGCAAAGGAAACAGAAGAATAGCCAGGGAGCTAGGAGGGAAACCAAGGAAGTGCTGGGGGAAGTGAGTGAACATTTGTTAAATGCACTTGGCATATGAGTGACCAAGGGCAGCTATCAAAATGAGCCACTCACCAGTGAAGAGTTAAAGGCAAAGAATCAGGCAGGATATTTATGAATGAAACACGAGTCATAATGTAGATTCCTGGGCCGTGCCCCAGAGATTTTGATTCAGTCAGTCTGGGAGGGGCCCGGGAATCTTCACTTCCAACCAGCATCAAGTGATGCAGGAGCAGGCATCTGTGGCATTCACTTGGAGAATTGCTGCTGTCTCAGGGGCAGTGGTAAAAGGCAGAGGGTAGCGACAATGTTGTGGTGCCCTGTTCCTGCAGCAGAGAGAGAGGCAGGATGAGCAGTGGCATTCTGCCACCCAGTGCACTCACCATCCGCCTCCGCCCCCAGAGCTTTCTCTTAGAACCCAGGTGCAGGCCCGGATCCCAGCCAGGAGTAAACCGAGCCTCAGTGTGGAAAATATGGAACCAAGATATCCGGGGAGGGGGTGGGCGGGAAGGGGAATAATGCAAACCATGCAGATCCGGCCGTGAAAGAGCCAGGGAAGGGGGGCCAGGGACTAGTGAACAGCAAATGAGATAGGAGCTTGCAATGTGATATGGTAGTCCAATAAAGCCACTCTCTCTCTCTCTCACTCTCTCTCTCTCACTGCTGCAGACTGGAACGAAATCAGAGGATCCCTCATCTGCAGCCTCAGCCTTGCTGGGACACCTCATGCATCTTCATGGTTGTGTCCTGTTGAGCAGTAGGGGTGCTGAAAATCACAGGGCATTGCTGCTGGGTTGAGCTAAGGCTGGAGGACAAGCAGTACTCCACTGTTTTATGATGCAGGCAATCTGGGTTGTAGTTCAGCTCTACCAACCACTAATGGGCTGTGTGGTCTTGGATAAGTCACTTAACCTCTCTTGGCCTCCACTGCTGCTGCATCAGTAGGATGGAGGAAGTGGGAGCTAGATGATATGGGACCCCTCAATTCTACTCTGTAGGAGTACCACGGGCTAGTGGATTTTCCCAGGTTTTGTTGTGACCTCTCTGTAGAGACAAAAAGGGAGTCAGCTGGCCCAGCATGTATTGGGTACTTACCCTGTCCTTGGGACTGTGCTGAGAATTTTATATTCAGTCTTCTGTTTCAGCTCCACAACAGCCCTGGGAAGAAATTATTACACCCATTTTACAGATGAGGACATTGAGGCTTTGGGAAAGTGGCAGTTGAGTCTGGAGGTTGGGGGAAGAAAAGGCATGGTCTCAGTACCTGCACATACTCCCCTCACCCCAGGGTTCCTGGATCCCATATTCCCAGCCCTAGAGGTTAGCACTCTCCTAGCAGGTTTTTGTTTAACTAATCAGCCCATTGCTCTAAGAAGCAGCCCCTCCCCTCCAAGCTCATTGCTCTATACTTCCTCAAGAGAGTTGGACATATGGCCTACCACATGGGGAGAAGGGACACACATGGCTTGATAAGGGGCCGGCCAGATCTTTGAAATGTCTTTTTGACATGCCCAAGGGAGTCGGCAGCCGTGTGGGGCCCTCGGTGTGAGGTCTGGGCACAGGGGTCCTCTCTGCCAGCCTCCCCTTCACCTTGATCCATCCCAGAAGTCTAGCTCTCTTAACAGGGATCCTCCGAGCCAACCTAATGATTGCCAGGTGGAGGTGGAGGACCAGGGCAGAGGCCTCCAGGACCCCACCCCGCCCCAGCTCTAATTGGCTTCCCGGCAAGCTGGGGATGACTGCCCTCTCCAAGTTAGGCCTGGCTTCTCTCAACACAGGACACTTGCCCAGCCAGCCCCGCTGTTCCCCTGACAAACCCTTCCCTGTGGGCTTTGCACTGAGTGGAAAGAGACCTGGGGTCTGGCTTTGGGACCTGGCCTGGCCCAGGATTCTGGGGGAGTGGCTACTCTTGTAGGGAGCCCCCTACTCAAAGCCACGCCTGACAGCCTAGGACTGGGGCGTGGGGCTGTCCAGAGTCAAGTTCTTTTCCTACCTTTTCCCTGGGACCCTGCTCTCGAGACCCTTCTTCCATCCTTTCTATTTATACAAATCCCTAAGGTCCTCTGAGAACCAAATTAAGGCCTGAGTCCTACAAACTCACAGGTTGACCTTGCCCAAGTCATTAGCCCTGCTTGAGCTCTCAGTGTCCTTTCTAACTGGGATATACCATGACCCACCAAGTCTATTCTTCTCAAATGACTCCATGGTTGTGACTTCTTCCTGTCACAGGGAATGGATTGCCTGTAAACTGCAAAAATCAAGTCCCACCTCAGCAGGTGTAGCTCAGTGGATTGAGTGCCAGCCTTCAAACCAAAGTGTCACTGGTTCGATTCCCAGTCAGGGCACATGCCTGGGTTGCAGGCCAGGTCCCCAGTTGGGGATGTGCGAGAGGCAACCACACATTGGTGTTTCTCTCCCTCTCTTTCTCCCACCCTTCTCCTCTCTCTAAAAATAAATAAATAAAATCTTTTAAAAAAATCAAGTTCCAATTCCTTAGCTTGGTATTTAAGTTCTTTGGCCATTTGGCTCCACTTTTCTTCCATGAAGTCTTATAGTCGCTTTGGACTTCTGACTGTTCCCAGAACACACTGGGCCTTTTCTCATGGCAGTGCTTCCCCCTTGGGCAAGCCCCCTGTTTGCAATGCCCCTTGACTCATTCCCACCTCTCCAGCTCTTTGCAACCTCCCAGGGCCAGCCCAAGTTGAAAAATGAAGGGCTCCTTCTTTTGTTTGCAAAGCCATTGTTAGTTCCTGGATTACCTCTGTTCCTGCAGTGGAATATTCCAATGAGTGTCTCCTTGAGGGCAAGGATAAGTGTTTGTTGAATCGTAAACATAAGAAATACCTAACATTGACTTCCTTCACAGAGCCCTCCATCCTTCCTTATAGACAGTGCACTAAGGGTTCATTTATACACCATAGCTGTTTAACGGAAAAGTCCAGGTGCTAATGATCTAAGTTAGAGGATCCAGACAACGCCACTAACTCACTGCATGTGTGACTTTGGGTTAGTTACTTTCTCTTCAGTGTCTCAGTTCTCATCTAACAGGTAGTTAGAAAGTAGTTCAACTTGCAGACTCTAGAGCTGGACTACCTAGGGCAAGCCACACTTTTGCTGTGTACTAGTCCTGTGACCTTGGGCAAGTGACTTCACCTCTTTGACTTTCAGTTCTCCCATCTGTAAAAATGAGGAAAATAATGGTACCTGTTTGTGTCGTGGGAATTAAGTGAGTTAATAAATGCATAACACTGAGAGCTATGGTAAGCTCTTGATAAGTAGTAGCTGCTGTTATGATTAATCATATTCTTAACTGTCCAGTGGGGCTCAGGATGCCTGGCAGGTGGGGTGGAAGCAGGAATTAAAGGAATGAGAGGGCCTAGAAAGCCCTCCAAATTCTGTGAGCTGGACTGCACATTGCAAATGTGAGTCATCATGTGATAAGAGGCAAACTGGTTTTCCTCCACAACTGACTGGTCTAGCAGGCAGGGTGTTAGTGGGTGTAGTTGGCCTATCTGCATGTTTTCAAGGCTTTGCAGTCTCATCATGAAAACGAATCCAAAGGAACTCCCAGGACAGGCAAAGTACAGGGCCTCAGCCACTGGTCTAGTAGCTCCCAAGTAGCCATGGACTTTCCCAACCATGCCCTCATTTTAAAAAGATATTTTTATTTATTTTTAGAGAGGGGAAGGGAAGGACAAAGATATGTAGAGAATTATCAATGTGCAGTTGCTTGTCGGGTGTCCCCCACTGGGGACCTGACCCGCAATCCAGGCATGTGCCCCGACTGGGCGACCCTTTGGTTCCCAGTCTGACGCTCAGTCTACTGAGCCACACCAGCCAGGGTCCATTTCCTCATTTAATCTCTACAACAATCCTTGACAGGAATCCAGGAAGGGAGTAGGAACCTCATTTTTTTGATGATATAAGTGGGGCTCACAGGAAAGGGAAGGTCACATAGCTATTGTAAAAATGTGTCAAGGACTTGAGCCCAGATCTTCTGAGTTCCAGTGCCCATAGCTGGAAGGACCAATCCTAGAGGAAGAATCTCTCTTACTTCTCCACTTGCTCCCTCTATCCGTGCTGAGTTCCCTCTTGTTCAGTAGATACGCTGGTGCCAAACCCAGTGCAAGGCCACAGAGACCCAGAGGTAAAACCAGACAGCATCTGTCTTTGCTGTCTAAGTGCTACAGGCTCCAGAATCCAGAAATGCTCATCCAAGGAGCCAAGAGCCACTGAGAACTGCAATGGAGCTACATACAAAGTGGGGCAAGGGCACAAAGGAGGGAGGACAGAAGGAGGCAGGGGGCTGTGGGAGGGAGGATGGGGACACTCAAAAGAGCAGGCCAAGCTCCTGGTCTGACAGCAAGTTGTTTGGCCTGGAAAGGGGATGGCCCAGCTGTAGGTGGTGGCTCCACCCAAGTGTTGGTCTGCCATTGATGAGCTGGCATAATGCCACCAGCCTCTTGCTTGTTCACCCCTGCATTGGCCACAGCAATAAATAGGACACAGAATGCTCAGCAAAACTGTATCCTTACTGCATTTCTGCAGGAAAGACCTGAGAAATAGCAGGCAGAAACCAGGCCAAGTAGGCAGCTAGAGCAGGAACATCTAGAGCAGATGAGGCTGAGTCACCTAAGCTTCTGGAGAGTTGGGGGTCACGATGGAGTCTCTGCCACCAGCTCCTGAACTCCTTGGTGATTTCTGGTTGTACAGATTTGACAAGGGAGAGGCTTGACCTAGTCAGGTTGCTGGCATGTGTTGGGCACAGAGCCCAGGTATCAGAGATCATGCAGAGCAGGCAGGCATCATGGGGTAGGGGTCTGAGTCATCCAATCTCAGCGGTTGAGAGCAAACCCACTCTCAATCCTGAGCTCTTAACTGCTCAGAGGCCTGTTCTTTCCACTTGACATTCATTATCTCAATGCGTCCTCACACTAACCCTGTGACTTGCTCCGGAGTTACACAGAGGGCTCAGCGGGAAGAGACCTGCCTCAGGTCACGTAGATGTAAGTGGTGGCCTGTGTGCCTCACACTCCCTGCCTGTGCTGCACGGCCCCCCATGGTGAACCCGCCAGAAGCAGAGCTCTCTGCTGCTCCTGGTATCGGAAAGAAGGAAACTGACAGGCTCTCTAGGGACCCCGCGTTGATGCTGGTGCTAAACTGGGAGAGCAATGTGTCGTGTGGGCCCTTGCCCGGGGGCACTGAGCAGCCCAGTGGACAATGTCCTGGGCAACGGCTTGACAACCCAACAGACACCGTTTACACATGGCTGTTTTCTTCTCGCTTTTCGTCAGATAATGTTTATTTCTCTTCTTGATTATGAAAGGCACACAGGCATGCCTGTTTCTTGAAAGGGCCTTTGATAAGAGCCGAGGGCAGTACATGAAAGGGCTACTCCGCGAGGGCCATTCTGCCAGCGCCTACACGCATGTGGCCCGGGAGGTTTTTTGTTTTGTTTTGTTTTGTTTGAGATGAGGGGAACAACCAGAGGAGTGGGCGCCCACCATGGCCCATAGACTCTCTCCCCCAAATCACTCTTGTCACAGAGGCGCCTTTATTCCCCGCCTCGCAAGGCCCTTGCTCCCCTTCCACTCATGGCCAGGGCCCTTCCCAGACCTTCTCAGGCCCTAGGCACTCTCCCTTTTAGTGGCTTTACCCCACAGCATATCAAATATGTGAAAATGCACCCACATCCCATATTAAATGTAATTTTTGCTATAAAATTTTCAAAGGATTTTTATAATTCCGCTTTTGAAATAATTTGCCTATGAGTAACTCGTTTCATTCCCAATTGGCTATGATTTCTCGGTAATCACTGTGCATACTTGGGAATTCTTGCAAAGTGAGGAAACCTAACCAACAAATTGTTTTCAAATGTAATGAAATTTTTAGGAATGCTAAATTTAACAATTAATGAGGTCAATATTATATTATGTTTTGTAGACACATAATAGAACATTTATTAATTCCAATTCTGCTGTTTTCTTTTCATATTTTAGAGCCAATAAATTTTCTTGGGGCTAGCACGGTTTCATAGGCCCCTGGAAAGCTTGGAGGCCCTGGGTACTGCGCCGACAGGGCCTTGTGGAGAGAACGGCCCGGATGCAGGACCCCAGGCATCTCTATCCAGCCTCTGGAGAGAACAGGACAAAGTGACCCCCAGGGGTCTTTTAAGAAGAGGGCCGGAGGGCAATGTGCATTCTTCCACGGGAGTCGAGTGGAGTCCGTTTTCACACGTTGTCTCTGACAGCCCTCCCGCCTACTGGGAGAGCCAGCTGTCACCATTACCTCTGTCTCACAGAGGGGGACATGCAGGCTCAGAAAGGAGAAGGCACTCGCTCAGAGTCACACAGCCAGCGAGGAGCAAACCGAGAACCTAACCGCCCTCTATCCCTATAGTTTTGAGGCTATGGAAAGCCAGCTTTGAAGAACTGAGGGAGGCCCAGTGCATGGGAAGATGAGTAAATATTCACTCTTAATCAGTATTATCCGAATGTTTCTCTCCCTGAAGGAATCTGCAATTAAAAGAATACAAAACATCGCCATTCTACCACTTACTAGTGGTGTAACTCTGACTACTTTTACTTAAGCCGCCGCCGTCTCATTTGTTCACCTGCACAATGGGGATAATAGTACCTATCTCAAAGAGCTGTGCTGAGAAGAAATGAGTTAGACATACAAAGCCCATAGCAGAGCGCCTGACATATAATAAATGTTTGATACGTGTTAACTGTTACTAACATTATTGCCATTATTATTATTATTATTCTCTGAGCACAAAGACCCAAGGCACCCACTGTGTGAACCTGTAAAGAGGAGTGCCTGGGGTGCTGGGGAACAAAGAGGGTAGTGCATGGGGAGCCTGAGATGTGCGCTGCACCTGGAGCTCACACTTGAATAGGAGAACCTGATCTCTAAGTCTTGGAGGGGCCGCAGACACCAACTGCCACCTGCCAGGCCTCTGGGACTGCGCAACTAAGAGGGGCTCCTTCACACCCAAAGCTGGCTGAGCTATTTTTAGTGAGGACAGCAGCTGCCCCCAAGGCCCTCCCAGCAAGCCTGGAGGTGGGAGGTGACAAGAAGGGAAGGGGAAGGCCAGAGGGAATATGAGGGATTATGTTTGCAGCCGCCTGGGCCTTGGCTCTGGGGGCCTGCCTCAGTCCAGGGTGTCCTTGGCATCTGGCCAAGCCAGTGGGTGAAGGCTTTCCCTTAGTGCAACCTCTGCCCAGAGCCAGGGGAGCCAGAGACATTCACCTCCTTCCCAGTCCACCTCTTCTTGTTGTAGGCACCCCACAAATCTCTTTCCCTGGCCTGCTTCCAGCTGCTCTGAACCAACAGTTCTGGGTGGATACTCAGGGCCAGATTGGAAGAATCCCAAGATCTTCCTTTAGGCTCCAGAGGTCCTGAGAAAGGGAGGGAATGTAGCCCTGGTTAAGCAGCCAGTCAGTAGCTGACTTAGGACTTGAACTCAGGGATACTGTCTCCTCATCCAGTGCCTTTGCCACGGTCACCCACTAGGCTAACCTTGGCTAGCTGTGTGGCCCTGGGCAAGTCCTACCCCCTCTGGGCCTCATGTGTGGGGAGGGGAGTGGCCCTGAGCTGGATGAGGGGTCCAGCCTGAAGGCAGGTAGCTGCAGGGGCAAGTAGGGGAACACCAAACATCAGCTGCCCCAGGGCCCGATGCTGTGTGGTCAAGTGCATTTTCTGCAGTCTTTGCAGGCTCCCAGGCATGCATGCATGCCCACGCACATGCTCACATGCTTACCCGACATTATCTAGGCTAGGGATCGCCATGCTGCACGTGCAACCAGTTTGCCTATCCTCCCCGAATCTAGAGACGGTTGAAGCGATTCTAATTACAGCCTGCATTCCTACTCTGTCTGAGCTTTCCCTTTTTCAAACGGTCTCGATTTTTTTCTTCAGCACTTGGCTCCCTTGCTCCCCCCGCTTGACTCCCCCTACATACACCTCATTCTCACGCCCTTCATCTCCTCCCCCTTTTCTGGGTTGGATTGTTCAACTTCAGCTTGATTTTCTGCTGTCTGTGGCTTGGCAAGACTTAAGAAAGCCCAGTCTCTGGTGTGTATGTGTGTGCATGTGTGCTTGTGTGTATGTACATACATGCCTGCATATGTGAGTGTGTACACGATGGTATGGGAAAATATGGGCATGTGTGGTGTGTTGGGCCTGTATGCACTATTTGTGTGCGTAGTGTGTGCATGTAAAAGTGCACATGCCTGCATATGTACATGTTTGCATACATGTAGTATTTTGTTTACATGCTCATACTTTGTGTGGGGGCTAGTCTCTGTGTGCATGTATGTCTGTACCTGACAGTATGTAGTCAGGGGAACCTGGTTCGGTGTACTTTGCTTGTTTTGGGTTTCACCTCTTCTCCCTCAGCACAGACACTGCCCCCTGCAGGTTGGATGGGAGGCTTACAGAGCTTCCTTGGCTGCCTCAAAGGTCCTAGTTCACCTTTGGCCTCCCCACCCTCCAGCCAGCAGCAGGAAGTCAGTCACTCAGGCTCCCCATGTTTTCTGGCTTGAACTGATGACGGTACTTTTTGTAAGAAACCCTGATCTATCCCAGCAGGACTCATGTCCCTGTCTACCTTAATCACTACTGAAGCTCAGACCTCCTTGGTCTTCCACCATCCTTCCAACTCTAATCCTTATATTGTTCTATACGTTGCCTAGATTTGGGCCTCACCTTACACTTTTTCCAAGCTCCTGAAATCCTTACACTCTGCTTTCTGGTACCATCAGCAACTCTTTTCCTCCCCATACCCTCAATCTCTTAGCACCATTTCCTTCATTCTTATGCCCCCAGGACACAACTTCCTTAAGTAAGGGCTCTATTTTTCTCCCACATACGTCTAGGCAGGGAGGTAGAGAGGATGTCTTCCTCGTTTCCAATGGCTCCTTCAAGACAATTTGTTTTCCTTCCTTTCTCCAAAACAATGATTCCTTCCAAGACTGCCTCATCCCCTATCCCCCCTTGAGGGTGTCATCTTTTGACCTTCTTTGCACATGCCCTCTGTTTGCAGAGATGTCAGTAGGTGGCTGACTATTTCCTCACCACTCCCTAATCCTGGCAATGTTCTTGACAATTTCTTCATGAACAGAGGTGGCCCCCCCACCACCTGGCTTCTCTGTCTCTGGAGTGCCTCACATCCAACAGCCTGGAACTCCATCCCATCTCAGTCTTCCACTGCCATGACCATACCCTTGACCTTGCCATCCTATTAACTGCATCGCTTTCAAAATCTTGATTTCAATCAATCCACCCTTTGACCCCACTCCCTATTCTTCCTTCTTATTCCCTCTAGCACCATGACTCCAACAATACTCTGTCCTCACTTAGGTCTCCAATCTATTGGCTCTGCTTCCACCTCATCTCTTCTGCTTTTCTTCAGCATGAAACCTCCCTGAAAGGATTTCTACACTCAGTGTTGCAGCTTCTTCACAGCCCATTCTCACCTCTCATGCTACCCTCATCGACTTCCATCTATGCTGAAATTTCTCTTGTCAAGGTCACCAATGATCTTACATTGCCGAACCCAGTGATCTTTCTTGCCTTTCTGGACCTCTCAGAAGCATCTGCTGCAGTTGACCTCTCTCTCCCAGAGCCACACTCTCCTGCTTGCTGGCTTTCATTTCATTTCATTGATCGCTTCTTCTTTGGTTCTTTGCAGGCTCTTCTGGCAAGTGTTGGAACACAGTCCTGGGTGCTCTCTTCTTCTCTACCTGCACTTTCTCAGTAGATGATCTCGTGGAGCCCTATGGGTTTAAATACCATCTATATGCCTATGACTCCCCCAGATTTGTGTCTCCAATCCTGAACCCCATGATTATGCAACTAGCAGCCTGGGTTGGTGGGACATCAAGGATCCTTTTGTAGCCATATTTGAAATGCCACCTAGATATCCAAATGGAGATAAAGAGGAACCACCCATTTGTGGTTGTTGGGAAGAGCTTGACATCTCCTCTGAAGTCCAGACTGGCGTATGTAATTACCTACTTGATATCCACTTCTGTCTGTGGCCACCAGTGTAGCCTAGGCCACCATAGTTTCTCATCTGGACTAGTGCTTCTACTCTTGTCCCTCAACAATCCACTCTCCTGGTGGTAGTCAGAGTCATCATTCTAAAACACCAATTCAATCATGTCCTTAAACATGCCTAAAACCCTCTAATGGCTTCTCATCACACTTAGGATAAAACTCAAAGTCCTTACCACAACCTATAAGGCTTTACATGACTTGATCCATTTCTATCTCCTGAACCACAGCTTATACCCCTTTTCTCCATCACATTCAACTCGACTCGACCTCAGTGTCTTTGTGCTTTCTGTTCCTTGTCCTTCAGCCCTTCCCCCAGCTCCTCACAGGGCTGGATCCTTCTTTTCAATCAGGTCTCAGTCCAAGCATTGCCTCTTCATAGAGTCCTCCCCGACTACCAAATCTGCACCACAATTACACGAGCTTGGCTTATTGTCTTTGTAGATCCTGCCCCACTTGAGAACTGTCATGTTAATGTATGCTTTACTTGGTTATTGTCCACCTCTCCTGTCACTAGACTCTAAGGTCCATGAGTACAGAGACTTTGGGTTGTCCACTGCTGTACCTCTAAAGCCTTGGAGGAATGCTTGGCACATCCTTGGTGTCCCATACATGTTCACTGAAAGAACAAATATGCACATACATGTTCACTTAATTTAGTTTTGGGGAGGGCTTTCTGTGTGGTAGAGAATCTGCTTTGTTTTGTCAAGTGCATGTATAAATGGCATGTGGGGTCATCCACATGCAAGAAGAGACTTGGGGTGGTACAGCACTAGGAAGTTGGTGCAAGGTGGGAGCAACAGGAGGCTGATGGGAGCCTGTTTCCCCTCCATCGATTGCATTAATGCTAGAAATTTAGAATGAGGCAGGTTGGGTAATGGGTGTTAATTCACTCCAGGTTACATACAAATTCATTGCTGAGAGCCAGAGTGGGGAAGGATGAGAAAGACAGATGGGCGAGAGACAGGCAAAGCCGAGCCAGCACAAGAGTGAGCTTCAGGCTGCAAGGGTGAGAGCAAACTTTGGCCCAGAAGACTGTAGCCCTGCCTTGCCATGTAGGTCTTCTGTGCTGTGTCACTCTTGTCTGGGCCCTGCATCTTCCTGCAGATGCTGCCTTTTCTCCCCCTAGGGACAGGCTAGACTGAGGTGTGTGAGTTGGAGTGGAAGAAATACTGTGCCACCTTCTCATTGTGTGGTCTCTGGACATTGACTTCCCCTCTTTGTGCCTTAGTTTCCCGATCTGTGAAAAGGCCAAGATGATTGCTGGCCCCATGCTGTTGTGAATATTTAAACAAGGTGACTACCAGGTGACATGAGGCCCATGAAGCAGTCCTTCTTTCTCCCAAGTGTTCTGATCTTGGGCCACACTTTTCTTCTTCGCTCTGGCTTTAGCTTTAGAATAATATAATTTTAGGGAAAAAGAGCTGAGACAGAGCCTCAGGTCAGAGTGGGTCACAAGCTGTACATGTGTCATCGTTTGGAAGCCTGACCACTAACTGAAACTCTGCAGTTACTGCAAAGCAAGTATGAATTAACGGGACTTCCTTCCATTGCAGGGTATGTAGGTGTGTAGGTGCAGGCATGGAGACACGGGCAAAGAAAGAACTTTCAGATTAAAGGGTCTAGCTACCCAGGTTCATATCAGGACTCCGCCATTTCACAACCTTGGGACTGTGGGTCAGTCACTTCTCCCTTCCAAGCCTCACTTTCCTCAGCCTGTAACATGGTGGTAGTAACATCACAATGAGGTAGAAGGCGTGAAATACCTGACCATGGTAGGTGCTTTGTGGATGGTAACTGCCTGCCATTTCTGTAGCTTCAGAGGTACTTGTTGGGTCGAAATTGAGTTTGTGATAGAACATGAAAGTCTTTTTGGACTCCAAGAGGTAAGGCACAGGGACCTTGCCTCTTAAAATTGATTACCCTGGGGGAAGCAAAGGGCAGAGTTTAATTCAGGCAATGAGAGATTAGGCCTGGGTGAGTTGAGGAGGGAATTAGAGACCCAAGGAGGGACCAGACTTGCCCAAGGTCATGGGTTCTGGCTGAGGTAGAACTAAAAGCCTGACTGTCTGCGTTCCAGCAATGTCTGATGGTTTACCAGGCTGCTGTCCTGTGTTTCCACCAGCAATAGAAAGCAAGGGTCATGGGGAAATGAAGGCTTGATCTGGGAAGGAATGCCCTGATGGCTCCAGAGTCTTGAAGGAGGTGGGCTTTTTTTTTAGTGGACTGGGAGAAGGAGAAGCAGGCTTTTGTGTCTAGGCTGGAGCTTAGGACACTCCTAGGGAGCAAGCTCTCAGCTCTGACTGTTAGCCCAGGCTGCTGTTGCTTCTTGGGCCCCAAGTACCTCCTCCAGGTGCCCCCTGCTTGGCCTCAGTGGCCTGGGGAGGAGGAGATTAGGGTGACAGCTGCTGGGCCATGGGCTGGCGGACGCCAGGGTGGGGATGGGGGTAGGGGGGTCAGCTCAGAAGAGGGCCAGCGGGCAGGAGCATGAAGAGGAAGTTCACAGTCTGCGGCAAATGGATTTCAAGGCCCTGTTAAGTGGAAAAGCCTCCAGGAACGTGGCAGAGAAAGGGCCCTGTCTTTGCAGAGGGGCTATGGGGCTGGGCGGGGGTGTCTTGGCAGGGGGAAGCTGAGCGGCATGCCTTGTGTGTGAAGGGAGGAGGAGGGGGGAGGGTGGATGGGGGCAGCTGAGTGAGGCTGGAGCCTTGTGATTGACGGCTGGTTGGGGGTTGGCTCCAGTCACAGTTCCAACTCTGAAGTTTAGGGACCAGAGGACTCAGTCTTGGTTCTCAGAGGCTGCAGGAACTCGGACTGATACAGGGCATAGGAATGACTTGTGTCTCTGAGTCCCCAAGCTAATCTCTTTAGCCATTTGTCCATAGTGGCCCTCTAGGCTGGGGTCAGGGGACCCCAGAGATGGTTCCTGCCCTCACAGAGCTTGTGGTTTGGCAGAACAATCACTCTCATGGACACAGATCTTTACAGTTTATAAGACACTTGCCTAATCATTGCCATATTGCAAGTCTGTGAGATAGTACAGGATGGAGAAACTGAGGCTCAGAGAAGGGAAGTGATTACCCACCTTGCATAGTGGCAGAGAAGTCACAGCCTCCTTCTGCTCTTGTCTTCCTGGGAAACCCATAAATTCTCGGCTTTCCCTGGGCCCTAGATTTTCCATTCTTGTAAGTGGCCTGTCTAAGGGAGAGGCTATGTGAGAGGGCTCAGGCCTAGAAAACTTAGCTCAATAAGGCAAGGTGATCTCTTGGCCTAAGAGCATGTCTAGCTGCCTCTCCTTGGGCTGAACAGCATGTAGCCAGCCATGTAGCTCTTCCATCTTGTGGCCTCAGTTTCTTTGACACCTACCTCAGCCCTTGAAGGGGTCATAATTGAGAAGAGTGATGGAGCCAGAGAGGCAGTGACCAAGGCTGTGCAGGCGGCTTAGCAGAGGAGGAGGAGCCTCAGGCCCCTTTCCCAGCCAGGCCCCCTGCCCTTTGCCTGGCCTGGCCCCAGGCACAGGGCCCAGCCAGCTGTCCCGGGGCGGGCAGGCTAGCAGCATTAGCAAATGTGTTTGCGGTTATGGGCCGCTCCCGAAAGCAGAGAAGTGTTGCACGGGGGAAGGAGGGGTGGATTGAAGACAGACTAGGCTCTGGTTCCCAGCCTTAGCCAGGGAAATCAGAACCAGGCTGG
Organism: Pteronotus mesoamericanus; assembly: GCF_021234165.1. NCBI lineage: Eukaryota > Metazoa > Chordata > Mammalia > Chiroptera > Mormoopidae > Pteronotus > Pteronotus mesoamericanus. Next base: position 3,519,833 of record NW_026555108.1, on the reverse strand, counting down.
ACTTCTGCCCCTCATCTCCCAACCAACCTTCCTCACTATCCCCTCCCAGTCTCCTTGGCCTGGGGAGACACCTGGGGAAGGCCAAGCCTCAGCAGTATAGAGAGACTAGGGAAGGATAACCCCATGCTGGTCAGGAGGCACTGCCTTTGGGTGTCGATGGGAGAGGTCTAGGGTGGACAGTGATGGTGGGAGGATTCCTACATTCCAGGTAACTCTCCCTCTCCTCCTTCTTGCCTGTGAGGGATGAAGCAGATGAAGGAGACAGATCTGAGTCCAGATTGTGCAGTCTGTACACCTGAAGCCACCCAGACTGGGACAAGAATAAAATCTTCCTGCTCTGTCTTTCTATCCCTAAGCCACCCACCTCCTTCCCCCCATCCTCAGTCTCAAAATGGTGTGGATGGACAATAAGGGTGCTAGTTGCCCTAAAATCTGCCAGGAGTCTGCTAGGTCCCTACCTTGTAGACTTTATCCAGAGCCAAGCCAGTCTGTTACAGAAGGTGGGTGACAGAGGGTGGGGCTCAGGGAAGGAACAGGAGCTGGAGGTGAGGTACAGTAAGAGCAAGTGGGAAAACTGAGGAAAAGGGCAGGCAGAACAGGGTGGGGATAGGGCAGGCAGTTTGGGATGAGGCACCCTGCAGCATGATCCATTTCAAGATGAGAGTTTAGTGAGGATAATGATAATGATAACACCAGTCGCTACCTAGCATTCTACATTAACTAAGTACTCAGGACTCAGATGAAGGGATTGAGGCTCAGAGAAGTTTGGTCCTCTTCTAAGGCCACACACCTTAGAAAGAGCAGAACAGAGATAGCAACCCAGGCTTTTCAAACTTCTGCCTCCCTGAACCTGGGGGCCCCAAATGCCTGGGTCTGCTGGCGTTAGCTCTGGTACTTACTCAGGATGTGTCCCATCTAGGATGCCATTTCCTCCCTTGTCAGCTTGGTCAACTCCTAGGTATCCTTCAAGAGCCAGCTTAGAAATTCCAGTCCATTAAGCTTTGCCAATTCCTGTTGTACCCGGCAGCCCCATCCCTGTCCTTGCCACGTGGCAGAAAGATTTTTCTGCTCCCCTAGGTCATCATCTCCTACAGGGCTGGGATCGGTGCTGAGAAGCCTCTTGGTCACTGCCAGCCTCCTCTGTTGTCATGCAACTAGAATGGTTTGTATGTTCTCTGTCTGAAACATGGAGCATCTTAGTGTCTTGGTTATAAGCAGAGGCATTGGCATCAGACAGACTAGGGTTCAAAATCTGCTTCTGCCACTGCCTAGACAAGCAGGCTCCATGCAGGTGACAAGCATGTCAGCCTCGTTTGCTGCGATTCTACCCACAGATGCCAGAGTTGGCATAGACTCTCAGTTAGGCACTTATTTTTGTTTTTTGCCCCCCCCCTTTTGTGAGCCTCAGTTTTCTCATTTGGCAGAGAGAGAGAGAGAGAGAGAGAGAGAGAGAGAGAGAGAGAGATAAGACTCTCAGTCAGGCTCACAGGGCTGTTAAGAAAATTCCAAGGCTGCCCTGCCCTGACTGGCATGGCTCAGTTGGTTGAGCATCGTCCCATAAAGTAAAAGGTTGACGGTTCAATTCCTGGTCAAGGCACAGGCCTGCGTTGTGGGCTTGGGCCCCGGATAGGGGCATGAGAGAGGCAACCAATCGATGTGATCAATGTTTCTATCCTCCTCTTTCTCCCTCTCTTCCCCTTTCTCTAAAAAATTAAAAAAAAAAACTAAAAAGAAGAAGCTGTGCTGTGCTCAGTAGGCACACACCCCACTAGGAGGTCATTGTCAGTATAAATAAAATATAATATTTTTTAAAAGATTTATTTATTTATTTATTTATTTATTTATTTATTTATAGAGAGAGGGGAAGGGAAGGAAACATCAGTGTGTGGTTGCCTCTTGAGCGCCCCCTACTGGGGACCTGGCCCACAACCCAGGCATGTGCCCTGATGGGACTCGAACATGCGACCTTTTGGTTTGCAGGCCGGCACTCAGTCCACTGGGTGAGCCACACCACCCAGGCCTAAAATAAAAATAGCTTTTAAAAAAAGAAAATAAAAAAATTCCAGGGCCTATCAAAGCAGATGCTCCACAGAGGGAGTTCCCTCAACCTTGCCCTATCCACTCTGAGGCACAAACCCTGTCCTACCCACCCTGAGGCACAGACAGACAAACAGGGGGGCTGCCTTCTCCGGAAAATATCTAGGAAATTAAGTAAAGAGAAGCTTTCAGCCTCACCACATACTACTCAGAGCCACCCTCTCCATTGCTGGCATGCTGTCTCAAGTCTTACTTGCTTTCTTCATATTGAAGGAGCAGCCTATCATTCCCCCAAAAAGCTGACAGCAGCTTGAGGGTTGGGCCCGTTTGTGGCCCAGGTCAGCTGTGGGGCCCTGTGTCCAGTAACCAGGGAACTCCAGGGCTGTGGGGGCAGGGTCCAGGTGAGAAAACCAGCCAAGACGGCTTAGGGGACACCTGGCTCCAGAGACCTGCCCTCCCCAGGAGTGAAGAGAGTGAATCAAATGTGCCCAGCCCTTGGCAGAGCACTTGCTTTCTCACTGAGGCCCTGCCAGACATTCTTTTACAGATGGAGGAGAATGAGGCTGAGAAAAGCGTAGGGCTTTCCTAGGGCTACTGAGCAAGTACGCAGCAGCAGCGCTGGGATTACAGGCCCCACGTGCTTCTGCTCCCCTTAGCTGTCTCCAAGGGACCAAATGTGAAGGGGCCAGACGCACTGAGCACTGGGGCTCACACTTTCACCTCGGACACAAATGCCAGAGCCACCGCAGGCCGCACAGGGCCCCATCTGCTGCCAGAGGATGAGAAGGGGTTGAGAGTGGGAGAAGGTGCAGCAGAAGTAGATGGATTGGAGTGGGTTCAGAGGCAGGCGATGAAAATGTTTAAAGGAAGAGAGGGATTTATTTATAATAGCAGATTAGAGGAGCAATACTGCCCTGCTTGGCTAAGGGACAGCTCGAGGGTGGGTGGGCAGGCTGGTGGGCGTTTTGGAGGTGTGGCTGTGAAGGGTAGGGGGCCCACTGACTCAAAGCGGCCCACCTGTCCTGGAGCCTGGGCTGCGGCCCCTCCAACTGGGCTGGACTGTTGCCTGCCAGGATGACCTCTAAGGTCCCCAAGCATCCAGCAACCTCAATTCTTAGAGAGGCCCCAGAGACTCCCAATTACCATCCTCCCTGGTGCTGTGGAATGACAAGGGAGACTCATTTGAGCAGCCCACAGAAGCTCATGAAGATACCTCATGACAGCTTTGAGAGGAGGGGAATCCTTCCTTCCATTGTATAGATGAGGAACTGGAGGTCTGAAAGGCGAGTGAGCACACCCAGGGCCACAGTCCTGGGTCATTCCACTGCTCCTGAACCTCCAGGACAGGATGCCAGCTGTCTTCCTGCTTCCTCTGTAATATGCTGGAAGGTGAATCTACAGATTTCAGTGGGCATTTCTTTGCATAATAACCGCTTCACTCCTGGGAAGTTCTTTCTTATATCCAAGCACAATTCTTCCTGCTGTCCTTCCACCCCTGTATGCTGTCTGGGGAGACTGGATGGGCAGGGAAAGAGAGAGAATGAGAGAGAGAGAGAGAGAGAGAGAGAGAGAGAGAGAGGGAGAGAGAAGAAAAGGAGGAAGAGGAGGAGGAAGGGAAGGGGTAGGGAAGGGGCGATTTATTGCACATTGACAATGTAGAGGTACAGCTAGTTGTTTTCATCAATTTCAGGAGCTCAACACTGATTTTTTAAAAAATATTTTATTTATTTATTTATTTTTAGAGAGGGGAAGGGAGGGAGAACGAGAGGGAGAGAAACATCCATGTGTGGTCGCCTCTCGCACGCCCCCTACTGGGGACCTGGCCCACAACCCAAGCATGTGCCCTTACTGGGAATCGAACTGGTGACCCTTTGGTTTGCGGGCCAGTGCTCAATCCACTGAACCACACCAGCCAGGGTTCAACATTGATTTAAATGTCATTTGAACCTCAGGACAGTTTTATAATGTAGATCTTACTATCCCTGTCTCATAGACAAGAAGCTGAGGTCCACTGAGTTTAGGAATGGCTAGACCAAGGCCCAGTAAGTGAGTAATAAGGCTAGGATTTCCACCTCAGATGGGCCTCCCAAGCTGCCGGCCCATATGCCCATATCTGTGGATGGAGAAATGAGTGGCTTCAGTGATTTGGTCAGCAGTTTGGGAGGAACCCCTGCAAGTGTTGAGAGGTAAGGAGCTGGTTAGGTGATTTGGTGATGAGGAATGAGGAAAGTGAGAGATGGGGAGGTCCAGGTAGCGTTAGGGTCTGGTGCCCAGTTGCTGGATGCAAATGCTGCCAGGGGCCTTGCCAATCCCAGAAGGGCGCACCTCTACTATTTATCCCTCAGGACACCAGGTATGCCCCTCTTGCCACCCACACTGTAGGCAGAAGACTTGTGATTATAAGACTGTGGGACTGTATACTCTGAAAAGCTGGTTGCTGGTGCATTATGGAGGCACCATACTTGGAGAGGTTGTCTCTGTAGGCCTGCTCCCCTCCCAGTGAGCAGAGGTGCATGAGGCTAGGAAAAAGAAGAGAAGGTGGGGGAGGGGAGGAGGGGTGCTGCTTTTTTTTTCTCAGGCAGAATGAGCTCATGTTTTGTCTAATCTAAATTCTGTCAAGCAAGCGAAAAGGAGCAAGAGGAAGAGAGAGAGAGGGAGAGAGAGAGAGAGGGAGAGAGAGAGGGAGAGAGAGAGGGAAAGAAAGAGAGCTACAGAGTTAATAAAAAATCTGCCAAGCACATGTTCTTTCCAGCTCAGAGACAAACCAAAAGAAAAAAAAAAACTACCAGGAGAGCTGAAAGGACAGACCAGACGGGGAATGTGTTCTCAGCTCACACAACTTCCTCTTCACTTCAACCAGAGAGAATTTTACCTCAAGTCAAACTCCCTCATTGTCCAGCCAGCCAGCTCCCTGCTCTGTGCCCATGGGAGGGTGGGAGGGCCTGGTCCCAGGAAGGAGTTGGTTCATCTGTCCATTCTTCTTGCCTTCTCAGTGATTGAGGCGTGGGGAGTCAGGGGCACAGAGCAGTGGGGCCTGTCCTTGCCAGCTCTAGGTCCTGGGAGACAGAGAAGCCATACTGCTTAGGAGATAGTGGATAGGGGCCCACCTTACCACCCCCTAGGGAAACCAAGCAGCCCCTCATGGAACAAGGCCCTCCTGGAAAACAGGCTGTGATACAAGTGAAACCAGGAGGTCAGAGCTGATGATGCTCTGGCTTCCATGGGGCCATCTTTGCTCTGTAACCAGCAAGGTCTGGGGAAGGTGAGTTCTCCCTCTGCGGTCTTCCCTTCTCCTAAGCCCCTCCTTGCCTACTCTGCCTCCTGTCTGCCTCCCATGTTGAGAAAGCCTGGCTGCGTGGTGTTGGAATGTGGAGCTATTCCTAGGGGGAGACAGGGAAGTGAGGGGAGCTGAATTGGCCATGCTGAGCAAGACGTTTAGCAACCCGAGCAATAATAGGGCTTTCATGGAGATGGCCAACCTTGGGTTCTGAAGCTATTTTCCACCCACAACCCTCCTTCCTCCCGCCCTGAACCGCCCCGGCTGAGAATCCTCCTTTGTTGGGCTGAGGCCTAGGGAAAGAGGGGCTGGGCTTTGTGGAGGGGCCCCCAGGCCAGGCTGACTGGGCTCCCTGTTGTCTGGGTAGGGTGCATCTGGGCAGTGGAAGGGACCTAGGGCCAAGGCCAGGGCCTAGACAGTCAGCCTTTCCTTCCCAGAACCCCCCAGGGCACAGGCCTTGCCTCTGCTCCTGGGTGCTGAGTAGTGTTTGTGTCATGGCATTTCCCACGTTCCTCAGTGGGAGGATCCTTGTAGGGACACATGGACAAATGGTCACTCTTTTTAAGCACATTAACCAAATAAGCCTGCCCCAGAGCCACCTTTCACAACAGGGCAATAGGGAAGACTGTCCTGGGGAAAGTTTAGGAAGCCTAAGGGAAGGCTAGGAAGGATCCGAGACCCTGAGTTTGACAGACTGGGTCTGGGGGTGCATAAAGTCTGTACGAGGAGCAGGAGCCAGCAGGATGGGGGCGTTGGTGGGGCTAGGGCTTGGCCTGGCCTGGCAGGGTAATGAGATCCAGCTGGGAAGGAGAAGGAGGAGGAGGGGGGAGGAGGAGGAGGAGGTCTCCTTTATCTCTCGCTCCATGTTCTCAGGGCCCACGTTTTTTAATTTGTGTTGGATAAACAATATGGGATTGTGTACGCAAAGAAGCTCTAATTATCCCCTGAGGTTGTGTTTCCTTAGAGGAAATGAACTGGGCATGGCATTCACGTTGGATCGCAGAAACGCACGAGCCCAATAGCTTCCAGATTGCTGCTCAGGCGTGCCATGCTGGGAGCCCCCTCCAGTGGGGCTGCTCTCTCCATACCCCCATCTGGGTCTGGAGCCCAGCCTGCGCCCTGCCTGACCTGGCCCTGGGAGGGCAGAGGAAGGGTTGCTTGCTGTACAGCCTCACTTCTTCCCGGTGCATTAAGCCATCCCCAACCCCCACCAGCCTCACCTCTGTCCCTCTACTGTGGACAATCAAAGGCCTGGGACACAGGCCTTTGAGACAAGGACTGGAGATGGAGGGGACTCCTGCTGCCTCTAACCCCTGACACAGTCCTCGCTGAATTGTGTAACTAAGCAGTTCTTGTGGGGAGGCTAGGGTTCCTGCTCCATCTGCCACTGAACATCATTGTCTCAAATCACCACTGCAAGGGACAAGTTCCGTGCAAGCCTCCTCCGAGGTGGGTGGGTGCAGGAGGAATTGCCCTAGGGTCTAGGGTCTCTGTTCTTCCCCAAGCTTTTCCAGCATGCTGGGATGTGGGCACCATTCCTCTTATAATGAGCCATCTCCTAATCCACCACCTACAGGGAAGACACCCAGGGAAATGAAAGGAGTGGTCCTACGGTTACATCCTGGTGGGAGGCCTACGATGAGAACCAGGGCCTGAGATGGCCAACCAGTTGAATGGGATCTGTGAAGGAAAAGGCTTGTCAGGGAGTGAGCAATGGCAGAAGTGTAGACCCACAGTTGAATGAGATCAAATCACCCCCCTCAAGTATATTCCCCTTCTTTCTCATTAAGGAATCTAAGCATTCCTAGAGATGAGGTGGGAACACAGTCAGGAACGATGAACTGAGTGTTACTGCTACTTGATGGGTGCTGAGCCACGAGCCAACCCCTGCATTTAAGGAACTGGCTGGCTTGGGGAGGATAGAGAAGACCACAAAGGTGGACTCTGGTGCTTTCAGGACTTGGGGGTATGGAATCTTCACCTTCCACCACAGGCAAAGGGGTGGGCAGAGCAAGCAGGACCCAGAAGGCTTCTCTGGGGGAGCTGCAGAAACAGCAGGGCCGGGCTGGGGCCAGACAGCAACCCCTGCTCAGACTCCGGATCGGGCAAGACAGTGGTGCACTCAGAGGTGGGAGGCAGTTGGCGGCCCTGGAACTGGACTGCTCCTACTCCAGTGGAAGGTTCGCCCCCATGTATCCCTTTTATCTTTTCATTACATACAAATTAGGAGTGCGATTAACTTTATTAAAAGCAAACAAAGCTGGTCAGAGAATGGGGCCTCCAGACAGAGCTGTGGGGGTTTGGGGAGGAGAAACCGGGGAGAGCAGGGGAGGTTGTGGTTGCAGCAGTGGAAAGGGCAGGAGGTGGAGGGCTGGGGGAGGGGCTTCTCCGCAGGATTCTCCATCTCCAGAGATCCCACCACTTTTATGGCCGTCTACATCCTTCTGAAGTTATGCCAGCACAGCCTAGCCCCCAGACAGAATTCCAGACTTTAAAAGCTGAAAGAAACTGTAGAGACCATGGGGTTTACCACTGTTGCCGCTACAGCTATAGATTGGGAAACTGAGGCCCAGAGAGTGGAAGTAATGAGCCCAAGGTCTCACTGCCTGTGAGTGGTTGGGGGTGATGTGATGAGAGTGGAGGCTTTCTGCTTTTAAAGATGTTTAGGGAAGGACATGCACACTCTGCCTCATGTCCCCACAGTGCATGGAAGGTCTGATCTAAATCTTGCTGCAGATAAACCCTATTTTTTGTCACCCCTCAGTGGAGCTATTGACCCATACTAACCTTTTTTTTCAACTGAAAGTGGCCATGTCCTGCCCTCTTGGCCTCCTCTTCTTCTATGGCTTTTGTCACTCTGAAAGCTCAGGCTCCAGTGGCTTTTGGGAACCTTGACCACAATCCTGGACAACACCCGTGACAACCCCAGGCATTTGTTCCTCGAGCACTTCGAGTTCTTGGAAAGGATTTTCATAAGTCCTCATTGTTTCCCCCTGGAAACTATGATTGCTAAGCAAGGCAGAATCTACTTGCATTTGTTTGCTAATTAATTAATTCAGAAAACATTTATTGAGGGCTTACTTTGCACCCAGCAATGTGGTAAGTGCTAAAGACTCAATGGTGACAAGACAAATGTGGTCCCTGACTTCATGGGGCTTAGAGAGGAGAAACGGAGATTTGGAGGGACTGTAGCATGCCATCAACACCACTAGAACGAGCAGGAAGGTAGAGATGAAAGAGGAGGATACATGCCACACATGCACAATGTTTCCTCCTTGAGCCATTCCTCACAAATCTGGGAGGCCATGAAGGAGCAGAGTTGGCAGGGACCCTGCCACCTTACCTTCTATTCTGTTTCCACAAGGCTTGGCAGTGTCCCAGAGTTGCAGACATCATCTCCAGTGACCCCTGCCTTTCAGCACCTCCAGAATGCCATCAATATCCTTGATTACTCACCACTCATCTTCAGACATCCAAAAATAAAATGTTTTTTTCCTAAAATCCCTCTTGGCTTTAAATATCAAGGACTCTAATAGTGTAAAATTGGTTCCAGGAGGAATGTTGCAACTCTCAAGGAAGTACAGTCTTCAAGCACTTGAGAAGCAACTACTAGAAAATATTTACTCTTTATAGAAATGGGTCAAATATGCTTAGCAAGCTCCCTCAGCTGAGGAGGTAAGAAATGGGTGGGAACTGAACCAGCCCTTGCCCACCCCAAAATGAACTGTGTTATTGGGCTAAACCAAATGAAATTGCCATTTTTCTAGGTCAAAATGGTCAAGCATCAGCAATTTCATGTGGTTCAAATTGATAACTCGCAACTGTTCTCACCGATTGGTAAAGTAGAGCTTTGCAAGGGCTGCCTGAAAAAATTGCCATATCGAATCATTAGAGTGGGAACCCCAAGCCCTGCTCCTGGGCAATCCCAATCCTTGTTGAATTACAATAGACCCCTGGAGCTTCCTACTGGGCAGTTCTTTTTTGTCATTGGTAGTAATGCAGTAGTTCTTATGACAGTGAGTAATATGAGCATTTATATCTATGCAGTACTTTCCCTGTGCTAGACCCTGTTTTAAGTACTTTGCAAGTACTAACCCATGTAGTCCTTGTAACTATCTTATGTTGTGGGTGCTGTGATCATCTTAATTTTATATGATGGGAAAGAATGAAGGGGGGGATCCAATGACTTGCCTGAGGTCTTTCCACTAATACATTAAGCTTCAATTAACATCTGAACCAGGCTGTCTGAACCTCTAGGCTGTGCCTGCACTTTGAATTTTCTCCTGTGCCTGAATCAGAGGCTTGTTCCTTCCTGGGCCAAGGGTTAAGGACAGACTGAGGTCTGCTCTCATCTGCCCTCACATCCAACATGAGAGAGAGTGTGTTTCCAAGGGACTGAGATGGATCAGCAAATGAGCAGATGGGGTGGGGACTGGGGCTGTATCACTCAGGTCAGGCAAGGCTAGAACTAAATCAGTGATCCATGAAAAGAAAGCGATTCCTCATTGCTTCTTGTTTCTCATCAATTCCCTTCCAAGATACTTGTTAGATGTCATGGGCTATGGCAGAAGCCTGGGGAAGCAGGTCCAAGAGACCTGGGTTCAAGTTGGGCTCCACCATTTCTTAGCACTATGGCCTCTGGCATGTTGTTCAACCTTCCTCAGCTGTAGTTTCCTAATCTGAAAAATGGGACTAATAACCCCAACTGCAGATTGGTGTTGGAGGGTCTCGATGAGAGAAGTGGAGCAATATGCCTGGCAAAATTCTGGCCCACAGGCAGTACTTGGTGATTCCGTTTCCCTGCCCCTATCCTTACCGCAAAACCCCAGCTGTGGCTTCCAGTCCCCCATCACTCCTTGTCCCTCTGCTCTTGGCATGTAGTCTTTCAGAGACCCCAGGGCCTAGTGACCAGTAGCTAGGAATGGACTATGGCAATGAAACAAGGTCCAGTCAGTTTTATTAAAGTTAGGATTTTATTCCACACTAAAGTCTTGAATAATGGTTTCTCTTATTTTCCCTACTCTTTTAGTCATCCAATTCCAGGGCGTTAGGGAAACCTCCCCACTCTTGCTGCCCCCGTTTCAAGCTTGCAAATATTGTATGTTGGCTCAGTAGATAATATGCCAAGTCCACTTTCTGTCCCTGGCATGCCACAGATAGGCAGGGGGATAAAAGGTCCAAGGAAGAAATAAGAAGGGCAAAAACCATGTCGCAAATGCCTGCCCCCTCCCCTGGTCATGGTGCAGTGGGTCTGGAGCTGACACTAATCAGTGTGGTTTCTCTCCCAGCCCCAAGTTTATCCTTGTGTAATTTAGCGTAGGAAAAGCTAATACTGATGTGTCAGGTTGGGTTAATGGAGATTTTTTTCCAGCTGAGCAAAGGCCCTTTCTCCTGACACCTTCATGCTCAGGTTCCTCCCCAAAGGAGGCATCCCACCCACATGCCACAGATATGCTACTTCTGAGGTATCAAGATATTGAGGGGCCTTGTCAGGGCCCTCCTCTTTCTGAGAGATTTAGGAAAGGAGATGTCCTAGCCATTTTTGTTTACCTATTTCTATCAGCCCACAAAGCCTGCTGGCAGGTAGTAATTTCTTGTCCAGCATGAACCCTTTTTCTTCCTCCTATTGCTTATCCCCATTGGAGTGTCTCCAGGCCTGCCACAGGGCTCCATGGCTCAGGATGAAAGATCTTCCTGGCACTGTTCCTCTGTTTCCCTCTCTGAGTCACAAAGGACTCCCTTAGTGGGTCCTGTGGTCTCAAAGAGCCTGTAGCTGTAGGGTTTTAGACCAAAAGAAGGAGTTGCCTGGGTGTCAATCCACCCTGAACTCTATTCATGGAGGCATGGCCCCAAAGACTCCAAGTCTCTAGCGCCTCCTCCAGCATCATGTCACTGATGGCCCCTGGAATCTTGCTTTCAGTATCTGGGATTCTACTTCAGTTTCGTTGTAACTGTTTGACCAACAGTCTTCTCCCCTCTCCAGACCTCGGTTCCCCCACCTATAAAAAAGTGAGTAGGGTCGGACAAGATGATCTCTAAGGCCATCACTTCTAGCTGGTGGCTTCCTACCAAAAGGAGGATGACTCAGACCTCTTAGTCTGCTCCTTGAGCAGCCGTCTGCCTTCAGAGGTGGGGCATGAGAGCAATCTAGAGCAAGATGGCTGGGCTAGGGATGGCACTGGAAAAAGAGGAGGTGAGGGTGAAGGGCAGCTCTCAGTAGGCAGATGTGACAGAAGATAGAAGGTGGGAAGGCAGACAAGGAGGAGGCAGGAAGAAAGAGGAGAAGGAGGTGGGAGGGTGGGAGCAGGAGGCAGGGAAGGGAAAGAATAAACACATAATCAGGGTTACTGAGTTTCCTGTGCAGCTGGAGTCATCTTTTGCTCTTAATAAACTCAGCTGTGGCTTCACCGCCCCCTCCGGATGGGTGGCTGCTGCTCCCAACGCAGCTTGCCTAAGAGCTGAATGGGGCAGGAGGTGGGTGCTCCAGCCTGGGTCTGAGGCCTCTTACTCACAGATGCCCACCAGCAGGACAAGCCTGAGCTCAGACGGCCATGCCTTCCCTTGAGGCAAGATGGTGGAGAAGAGAGAATGAAGGCATTGGAGTGAGACAAACTGGAGTTCCATTCACAATTCGGCCATTTCCGGGTTAAGGGGCCTTGTTTTCCCCTCTCTGAGCCTGCTTTGTCATCTGCAAGTGGGACTAATGTCTCCATTGATATCCACAGTCTTATGTACCAGGTAAAGGAGAAGATGGCTTCGGAGGCCCCAGCCCAAGCCTGACTGAATAGCCCATTCAATAGCTGGTGTTTCTTGCTGTCTCCTAATTCCTTCTTCCCTCCCACCACCCCCAGTCCAAATTGGGCTAAATACAGTAGCCTCTCTAGTCTCACCGGCCTTGGGAGGGAAAGGGAGAGGGTAGAAGAGCCGGACCTGGTCAAGATGATGAGGGAAAATGAGGGGCCCTTCCCCTTGTCCCAAATCTCCCTGAATCATCCTTAAACTTGCCTTCCCAACATGCAGATCCTGGGGAGGGGTAAGTGGAGGGGGAAGCAAAGTCTGCCCTGCCCCCCAACATCATTCCTGTGAGGACACCTGCAGCCAGACTTTTAAATGCCGTGTCTAGTCTTTAGAGGTTCCCTAAACCCCTGATCTTACATGGAAAATTAGGCAGCTTGGTGGGTTACTCTTAGGTGACAGTACAGAGTGTTTATTAGGTTTTCACAGGGGCTTCCCAAAAGTTCAACAAGAGCTACCAGTTATTAAACATTCACTGTCTGCCAGGGACTATCCTAGTTCAGAGTTTCTTATCTCAACCTTTCAAAGAGCCCTGGGAGTGAGGGGAATCCTACGTTGGTCACCCAGTTGGTTATTGGTCAAGCCAGCATTTGAACCCAGGCCTTGGTGACACAAACGCTTATACCTAGCCACTATGCTCTACTGCTTCCCAGAAGCTGCTGCAGGAGCTCAGCTCAATGCACCGCTCATTCACTTGTTCATTCATTTATTTATCCAACCTCCAGTTACCTATTAAGTACCCTCCTTTGTGATAGGAGCTGTGCTTGGTATGGAAAGGCCATGTGACTTTCCTGTATTTCTCAAATTGCCCCAGATGGGTTTGAGGAGAAGCCAACCAGGATAAGGGTGCTGTGCAAGAATAATTAGGGTGGTCAGAGCCAGCAACTACCAATAGGTCAGGGCCAACCTTACACCAGTGGGAGTCTTTCCCTTCAAGGTGAGAAACTCCAAGGTCAAAATGAGATTAAATGCCCCTTGCCCTCTTACAAGCACAGGAATTGCGAAAATGCCCCTATGGCACCCCCTCAAGACTGTGAGTTCTTGAAGTTAATAAATATAGTACGTGTGAGTGTAAACTGCCTGGGATCAAACCCTGGTTCTGCGACCTACCAGCTATTTCACCTTGGGAAATGGATTCACTTCTTGGAGTCTTAGGTTCACCATCTATAAAGCAGTGATAAGAATCTTGCCTACCCAGGAGGTGTAGTGAGGATTAAATAAGTACTTACCTGTACAATGCTTGGAACAGTGCACCTAACAGGTGGCCACTATGTCCATTGCTCCTTGCCCCCAACCCTTGCCTCATGCTAGCCCTCTCTCAAAGTGAAATAAACACTTTAGGATCTTGACTGAGATAGAATCTGGAGAAAAGAACCACCTAGGATGGGCGAGTGGCCAAGCTTGTTCCACAACGCCCCCAGAGCCGTCGTTCTAAACATAAATCTCAGCAAGTCACTCCTCTGCTCACAACCTTGACATGGCTCCCTGTTGTCCTCAGGAGTAATTCCAACTCCTTCATAGGGCCTCCAAGTGTAACCGAATGCAAGTCCAGCTGCCTGCCACTATGAAAGCCAATACTTGAGAGGCAGGTGTTGATGTAAAGGAAAGTGGTTTCTTTTCAGGTGCCGGCCACCTGGAAGATGGGGGACTCATGTCTCAAAGCCCATCTCCCCCTCTCAGTGCAAGCAGAAGTATTTATAAGGAGGAAGAGGGGAAGAGAACCAAGAGATCAAGGGAGGGAGTTGCAAAGTTCTCTATGTGCAGACAAGCACAGTCCATTCCAATAAGGTAAGTAATGGTCTGGTGTGCATCATCCTGGCTTTGCGTCATCCTGGATCCACAGTTGAAGGTCAGGAAATCTCCTGGAGCTGGGATGCCTAAAGGTTGGGTTCTGTATCTTTGGAATCTAGTACGTGGGATTTATACAAACATGCTGTTCATCTACAACCTCCATAATATTCAGAGTCAGCACTTACAGAAATAATGTCAAAAGAATGGTGGGGTGAGTTAGAATTCCCCACTGTTACAATTTTCTACTGTTACACAAGTACCCGGTCCTATCATTTGGGTCCTACCCAGATCTTGTTTCTCATTTTTTGCCACTTCCTCATTTGATGCCAAGGCTCGGACTACATCAACTACCATTGTTAAAACAAACCCTCTACTTTCCCACTGGTTTGCTAATGATGTCCCTTTTCCCAAGAATACCTTTTACTGGCTTCCATGCCCATCAAATTCTCATGGACTCTTCACTGGACATCCTTACTGGAATGAAAGCTCCAGGAGGACATGGACTTCCTCTTGGTCACTGCCATATCTCCAACACCTGTAACTGTCTGTGATACATAGTACATGCTCAATAAATAGTCCATGAATGTTGGCTATAGGGATGATTTAAGTTCAAATGTTGCATCTTTTGTGAAGCAGCCCAGGCAGACTCTTACATCCCTGTCAGGGTTCACACCCCACTGCCTTGTTGCTGTTTCCTTACTTGTCCTATCTCCGCAGTAGTCTGTGTGCCTCTGGAAGCCAGGAACCTCAACCCAAGCATCTTGGAATCCCCTGTGGTACCTTACACAGTCTCTTTTGCAGGTGCTCTCATTTGAATCACTTGGAGAGCTTCAACTCAACGTCCATGCCCAGCACCCAGGACCAATCAATAAAACAGTGTCTGGGGGGTAGAGCCCAAGTGTGGGCATCCTCAAAGCTCTCCACATGAGGAATTCTGATGCCAGGCCAGAGAACTGCTGGAGCAGGCATTTCATGCCAGTCCCTCTGTTCAAACAGCTCTGACCCCATCTCGCCTGTGAGCCAGCACCTGGGCGGACAACACTGGCTCAGAGGGATCCCAGAAACAACCTCTAAGGAAGATGGGTCTCCCACCTGGCTCAACCTAAGGAAGAACACAGAGAAAGCCATGCTGTTCCCCTCAGGCAGGGAGAATGAGTGATATCTTCACACCGCCACCTGGCATCTCCTTGTCCGTAGGCCAGGATCCTGACAGGTTATTGCCATTTTCAGCCAGTCAGGCTGCCTTCACAGCAGGCACAGAGGGCTTGAGACTAGAGGGGAACAGTAGGCCAGCCAAATGGGCATAGAGTCGGCTGATGAGCCCAGGGGGTTGGCCTGGCCTGCTCAGTGGAGCCACCTGGGCACCTGCACCAGCAGCCTGGTGCAGTGAAAGACCTTTGACGTAGGAATGACTGCTACCATGGACTATTCTGTGCCAAATCCTGTGTTGAGCACTTAACATGCATTATTTCAGTTCTTCCTCTCAACAACCCTACAAGGCACATATTATCATTCCCACTTTACAGACCAGGAAACCGAGGCTCCCATGAGGTAAGTTCCTTGCTTGAGGTCACACAGTCATCACATGTCATCAAGTGCCAAAGTCCAGATTTGAATCCAAGAGTGAATGCTTAGCCACCAACCTAGACTAAAGCTGTGACTAAAAGACCAAGGTCACAGCCCCTTCTCTGTCACTGTCTCTGCCTCCTCCCTGAACCTTAGTTTCTCATTCATTGGTTGGGGGTGGGGAATGGCTGACTTTGATGGTCTCTGAGGGTTTTATCCCAGCTGCAACAGCTGTAGGTTCTATGAATCTTTAACAGAGCAAAGAAATAAACTATTTTCAGCCTCCACACTCTAGGCAGTGCATTTGCTTGGGACATCCAGGGCAGGGGGCAGAACAACACTTGCCTCTGACTTAAGGCTCTGGGAAACAGCAAAGCTACAAAGAGCTCATCTTTATCTCTACTATTTAGGGCTGAGTGCTATTCCAAGTACTTTGCAAACAAACATTTGTCCATTTAGTCTTTGTGAGAATCTGATGACACAGGTACTAGCACTGTCATCTTTATTTTATAGATGGGACAATAAGGCCTAGCCCAATTAACTTGCCCAAGCCTATACTACGAGTAAGTGGCATAGCTAGGATTCAGACCCTGGCTACCTGGCACAAGATTCTGTGTTCTTAGCCACTATATTATGTTGTTTTAGCACTTTCCACTCAAGGTAGATGGATGGACAAGAGGAGGGAGAGGCCTCATTCTGACATCTGGGGTCCCAAAGGTGAGTCATGCTTGGCTCTGCACACCTGGCCTTTCAGCCTCTTTTTCCCCAGTGTCTGCTGAAACAGAGGGAAGGTCAGTCTCCTCTCTCCAGGGCCTGGGTACTTATATGGGTACAGGATGGAGAGGCACCCAAGAAGAGCAGAAGCTGACAGTGAGGCTCAAGGTCCACAGAGGGGACCAACAGGAGAACTTTGTGTGGACAAGTATAATTAACAAGGTGGTGTTTCACTGAGGCAGCTCTTGCCTCAGTGGCTGCTCAGCATGCTCATTGAGTATCTGGCACTTGGTGCTGGACTCAGCAAGGGAGTGGAACCAAGCTTCCCCCCAGGAGTGACTGCAGGAGAAGAAAGAAGAGGGGAAAGCTACCCAATTCACTTGGCTCCAGGCCGAAGGCCACCAGCCAGCAGATTCTGGCTCTTTAAAGTGACTTTAAGTGGATAGGAGCCCTGCCTGCCCTTCCTATTCCCACCCCTCACAACCTGAAGGAGATGGGGCTGGCCAAGTTCTTAAGGGCTCTGCCTAACCAGGCCTGATCCCCAGGCCAAGTCAGGACCTGTCATACGAAGGCCTGTCCGGAAAAAGTCCATCCATTGTTAATGTGAAAAGAATGGTTTGCATGACATCGATGTAACCAGGCAGCCAAGGAGAGTAGACTGGAATACACATGCGTGAACAGTGACGAGTTCACTGTACTAGTCAGTGGGGGCAATAGATGCCATTGAATGAGCATATGTACTGTGCGGTTGTTGAATTCAAAATGACTGAGGAGTAGAGCAATGAATGTGCATCAGATTTTGTGACAAGCTGGAACATTCTTCCACAGAAACTATTCAGGTGATTCAGAAGGCCGCAGTGATGGGCAAATGGTGATTGGTAACTTCATCACAACATGCCTGCTCAGGCATCATATCTCATACAGAGACTTTTGATAAAACATCAAATTACCCAGGTGACTCAGGCCCCCTACAACACAGATTTGGTGCCTTATGTCTTCTGACTTTTCCCAAAACTAAAATCACCTTTGAAAGGGAAGAAATTTCAGACCATTGTCATCAATGATGAGTTTCAGGAAAATACGACAGGGCAGCTGATGGTGACTGGGACAATTGTGTGAGGTTCCAAGGTGCCTACTTGAAAGGGAACTGAGATGTTATTGTCTTATGTACAATGTTTCTTCTCTCTTGTATTGTCTTCAATAAATGTCTCTATTTTTCATAGCACATGGCTGGATACTTTCTGGACAGACCTTATATACCTTCCTAGCAGTTCATACCCCTTTTAAGAGTTCTCATGTCAACCATAATTAAATCAGTATTTCAATACTAGTCATTGAATGTTTGTCCCCTCATTAGATTAAACTTTCCATGAGAACAGAAAAGGTGTCTATCTCCTCTGCCTCTGTGTTTCCAGAACACAGCACTGTGCTTGGAATGTAGTAGGTATTCAAAAACGTGTTGAAGGAAAAGACAAAGGAGGGCCTCCCAGCCCATTAAAGTGGGAGTGCTTAGTGCCCACCTCTCAGGTTTGAATGAGACAGGGCCCCCCACATTTGGCCCTGTGCTCTCCCAGCACCTTACAGGCTTCAGACCTGGGCCCCAGGCCCCACCTCAGGGGTTCAGTGAGCTCACACCTCCTCCCTATCCCCTACACTTCCCCTAGGACAGACTGATGGGCATCAGAGAAAAGATGGGCCTGCAGGGCTGAGACAGTGCCTGATGCCAGGACAGACAGGCACCTGCTGGGCTGCCCAGGTGCCTACCAATCCCAGCCAGCCAGCCAGCCACCGTGTGTCCTGAGGCCTGCCCCAGAAGGCACAGAGAAATGGGCACCCCTGCGGTTTCCCATGAATCACTGGCAGGCAAAGCTCTCGGGATTTTGGGGGCCAAGGAGGAGGAAACCTCATTACTGCCTAAAGAACCATATTATCCAAGAGTTGGAGGTTGATGTAGGGACATGTGCTTGATTTTCAAAGCAGAGGGAAAAAAAAACATGAACAGTGATGCTCTATTTCATAAACTGGATGGTGATATTACACATACTCATTTTATTCCTCTCCCTTAAATTGGGCATGAATATTGCATATACTCTTTTAAACATATATTAATTTTGTAATTTAAAAATATTAAAATCGTCTAGTATCATTATTAAACACATAGATTCTGGAAGTCAAGACTGTCTGGGTTCATTTTCGATCTCTGCAACTTACTAGATTCAACTTGCTGAGGTTGGATATTCAAGCTCCCTTTACCCCAGTTTCCTCAGAAGGAAAATGGGGTTAATAATAGTGCCTAGCTTTAAGGATTATTGGGAAGAAAAATTCTGTGAATGCAGGCGAAGTGCAGAGGACAGGGCCTGGCAGAGACTGGGCATACGATAAGCCTTAACTATTGTGATTACCCATAGTCTCAGGTGTATTAAGATGTGTGTGTATAGGTATTAGTAGAGCTACACAGGGTTCTAGATCAAAAAAAAATGGCAGCAGGGAATAAACCAAAATGTGAATGGATTCTCTCTGGATAGTGGGTGATGGGCAATGTATATTTGTCTTCCTAATACTTTCTATATCTCCTAAGTTTCTTATAATGAGCTTGATTAATTTTTTTGCAATAAAAATTCTTAATGATTTTAAATGTACACTAGTAGCCCCATCAATATTAAGTTATCAAAACATAAAAGCAAAACTAAACAAAGAGCTGCAACTAGGCCTTCAGTCCCCAGACATGTGCTGACGGGAGGCCCCAAGAAGTGCAGAACCTCATGGAGAAACCCCTCTACTCTGCCACCTCAACCTCCCCTTAGTCTGATGACACCCCCACTGTCTCTCTGCTCCCCTGTGGGTGCTCCCTGGAACTGAGTCTGGCGGGAGGGGCTGACCTCTGGAGGGTGTCTAGGAAGCCAAGCTGATTTCATTCCTCCCTCCTCTCCTGGCGGGTCATAGAAAATGGCATTAGTACCACTTCAGTGAAGGCTGAGCTGATTCTGAGCTGCTGCCGGGCTGCTGCCTTCTAGCTCATGGGTGGAGGACAGCTGCAGCTCCGATTGGACCTAGCATAGGAGATGGGGGTGGGGAGGGGGAAGCACATATGGGGAGTCAGGCCTGAGGGGTTGCCCAGGCTGACCTCCGGGATGCGGCTGAGGAGATTGGCAGGAATGAAAGCAGAAACGGCTTTCTGCTCAGTTTGTGAATTGGAGCTGGAGAATCAAGGGAGACTGGGGATCTGGGCTGGAAGGGGCCAGAACCCCGAGACAAAGGTAGGCCAGGCCATCAGGTTTTCAGACCAGTGTCCTGTTCTGCCTGCCCTGCTGGGCCATTGACAAGGAAGGAGCCACGTGGACTCCAGAGGACAGGAATACGGGCTGACCAAGCCAGGATCCCACTGAGCTCACTCCTTCCCTGCTTCCTCATCTGGTTTTATCTTTACAGGATTCATCACGACTTCATGGTATAGGAACCATTTGTTGTGTATTGACTGCACCACTTCTAGAAAGAATGTGCCTCAAAGGCAAACACTTTGTCTCCTTCGTTCACAGCAGCAGCACCCCAAGGCCCCAGAACAGTGTCTGGTGCCTGGTAGGTACTTGATCAACCTTAAAAAATGTTTTTAATCCTTACCCAAGGATATGTTTATTGTTTTTTTAGAGGGTGGGGAGGGGAAAAGAGAGAGAGAGAATATGAAACATCGATTGGTTGCCTCCCATGTGTGCCCTGAGAGGGAATCAAACTTGCAACCTAGGTATGTCTAAGCAAGGATTGAAGCTGCAACCTTTTCGGTGTAAGGGATGACATTGCAACCAACTGAGCCACCAGCTAGGACTTGATCAATCTTTTCTGAATGGCCAAATGAATGACTACCCTTTGACCTGGGGCTTGTGAGGTACTAGAGATTAAGATCATTTCAGTTGATGAGACAGTGGAGGCTCAAACACGCTCAAGGACTTGTTTAATGCCACATAGCTAGGAGATGGCAGATCTTAAGTTAAACCCAGAGGTGACAAACTTGAATGTTCTTTTTTCAATAGTATGCTGTTTCTTTGAAATAAATTAAGTGGGTGGGCTGTGTGGCAGGTGTTGCCTAGACACCCCTATGGGCAGACAGACTACAAAGACAAAGTGCAGTCCTTGAAATAGTCAGGCCAAATGAGCCATGAGGTGGCATGGTGCGGGAGTGTCTCCACTGCTGGCAACACTTACTTAGGAACAGGCTTTGGTGTTATTTATGAACAGGTTTTGGTCACTTGAGGCCTCTGGGGGCCCTGGCTCTGCCAAGTGAGATCTGACCCAGCCATTCCTACTGATTGCCCTCAATATTCCAAGTTATGAAATGGGTAGAGAGCATGGGAATAGTGTTTCTCCTTAGGCTGAGTGACCAGACTACTTGGGGCCTCCTTTGGTGCCTGGGTAACAGCTCAAATTGGGGAAAGGATGCCAGCCAAGGGCCTGACTATGGACTGGGAGGCCAAAAATCATGGGGAGAGGCTGGCATGAATCACTGCCAGGCCCCTCCACACCCCGGGGACCTGTCTCCCTTCCATGTCAGCCCCGAGCAACCCAACCTTCAGAGAGGGTCACCACACCAGCCTCTGCAGGGAAGAGAGCATGAGGTGGGGAGAAGAGAGACACATGCCCCCTTTCCCATGCCACCAAGAATGTCCTGCTCTGTCTGTCCCCCTGGGCAATGAGTAAACAGGCTTCAGACCTCTTCTCTCACCCCACAACGCCTGGGTAAAGAGACATCCAGGTTGAGATAGAGAATTTGTGCTTCTGGCTCTGAAGTAGCTGCCCCACCCCACTGCTCCAGGTCAAGTGTCATCCCCAGGCCATCTGAGAGAAGCGGCTGTCACCTTCTTTCCTCACTCCAATGGAAAGCC
This sequence comes from Pteronotus mesoamericanus, assembly GCF_021234165.1. Taxonomy (NCBI): domain Eukaryota; kingdom Metazoa; phylum Chordata; class Mammalia; order Chiroptera; family Mormoopidae; genus Pteronotus; species Pteronotus mesoamericanus. The sequence goes on along the minus strand of NW_026555108.1, from coordinate 3,498,779 downwards.
CATGGCTCTCTTGAGAGTGTACAACTGCTAGGGTGCAGGTTACATACCCACCCACATGCACACATACACTTGCATGTGTACACACACATATATTCTTTAGCCTGGAGCCTGAAACCTCCAATCCCTAAGCCCCATGGGGTCTCATCACCTTAGACAGCTGGCAGAGGACCAGGCTGGAATGGGGGACTGAGTGGGTATTGCCCTTCCTCGCAGAGGAGAAGAGGCAGACCATGAGGGCTCCAAGGATATGGGCTGAAACGTGGAAAGTGTGATAGCTTGGAGGGAGGTACCTTCATACTGGCTCTTGCTTGATCCAGGCCTTCAACAGAGAGTTCGATCTCCCCCAGACTAACCTGATCAGGCAGGGCTTGCCTGAGAGGGAGAAGTATTCTTGGAGGCCCTAGGGCCCTCTTCTTGGGTTTAGGTAGGTGGCAGACATGGAACCTTTGAAATTTTGGCCAGCAGCCTGGCTTCTGGGGACCCACTTGGCTGGGAGGGAGAGATTGGAATTTGGGGCTGATGGATAGGTGGTGGCCAGAAGGAGGTGGCATGTCAGGATGGTGCACTTTTCAGGAGTGAAGACAGAACAGAGGGTGAGGGAGGTAGGTGTACAAATAAATCCAGGAGGAGAAGGAGGAAGGGTGACTAACTGCTCCTGGAGCACACACAGTCCCTGGTGTGCCCCATCATGGCCTTGGGTCCATTGCCCTGTGGCTTCTCAGTGCTGCTAGTGGGCCAGGTGTGCTGGGTTGTTGGGACACTGGGGAAACGGGAACCCAAGGACAAAAGGGAAGAGCCAAAGCAAGACTCTGGGTCCTCCCTCCCAGCTGTGAATTAACTGTGCCCTCAGGGAGGCCCAGGGAGGCCTGAGGTGGTCCAAGTCCATCTTTCCCCTCTTTGCCAAACAAATAGTATTGTTTTTCTTATGTGCCCAGAATGGAAAATGCTGGGGTAGGGAGAAGGGAGCAGGGATCTGGCACATGAGCTTGCCATCCTCAAGCCCCCATCACTGCTCCCTCACAGCTCCCTGCCACTACTCCTGGCCCCTCTGGGGCTCTGGCTTAGGTTGCTTTTCTCCATGTCTTTGTCCCTGTCTTTGTTTATGTCTCCATTTTTCTGTCTCTCTGCCTCTAGGCCCTTGGCCTACCTTCTCCTCTCACTGTCTTTCTGATTCTGCGTCTCTCTCCAGTCTCTCTCTCTGCCTCTCCCTGTTTCTATACTTTTCTGCCTCTGTGTCTCTCTCTTGCTCTCTGGTTTTCACTGTCGTCCTGGCTCTGGTCTGTCTCCACTTTACTCTGTCTCCTGTTTGCTCTTTGTCTCTCTGCTAGGTCTGTCCTCCTTCCTCTTAACAGTCTCTCTGCCTCCAACCCTGTCTGTGTGAGACCTGCTCTGCTCTGTACCTGGGCCCAGTTGATAGCTCCTGGGAGCTGGGCAGCAACTCGACTCTCCCTTCAATGGATAAAATGGAAGCCCCAGGGGCAGGGCTCTGGGGCCCAGCAGGGTCACTCAGACCATCTGAGATCAGGACTGGGACAGTGACAGACACACCTATTAAGGGCAGGGGAGGAGGCACAGACACAGGGATGCACAACCCTCATGGCAAATCATCCCACAATTTCCCCCCAAGTTTTCCCTGGGCCTCCTCTTTCTTTCCAGCTCAGTCCCATAAACTGTTTGGGTTGCAGCTGGAACCCCTGACTCAGGGCCAGGCCTTTGTGGGATGACAAGGCCCAATGGTCAGGGAGATCTACTGCTTTAGCCACAATGGGATCCTGGGGCAGTGACCCAAACCTGGCATCTGAATTCTGTATCTCAGCTCCACCACCTACTGATCTTTTACTAGCAAAGTTGCCTATCTGAGCACTACTTTCAGGCACCCTAATTCCTGCCCTGAAGGGTGGTTCTGAGATTAAGGAGGATGATCTTTGGGAAGAGGAAAGCACTGTGCCCCTCCCTTTCTTCTCCTCTCCCCATTTAGGGTGATGACATCAGGGTCAACACAGAGACTTCTGGGTATCTTTGAACAAGTTAGCAAGGCTCTCTTAGCTATGGTTTCATCCCCCATTCTTTCAGGAGGGTCATTAGGAAGTGGGTGGTGGCTGCAGTGGCACAGGTGGTGGTGGCAGGGCCAGAGGCTGGGGCCCTGTGGAGGTCCAGCTGGGTGGGCAGCTGGGGTGGTGGGGGAGCAGTCCCGCTTCTGAGAATGTGTGATCTTTCCCCTGAGAGGCTTTTAGTCGTAAACAAACAGTTCTGCAGCTCTGTCCCCCTCATCCCCCACCACAGACACACTTGCAATTTCCAAAGTTTGGTTTTGTGCTCGTTTTCATTACAGTAAGTTTCAGAAATGCCCACTGCTAGAGCCAGCCTGGGAAGGTCAATTTCTCTCTCATGATGCTGGTGGGCCCTTGGAAGGTGCCTAGGCCAGTCTTACCCCATCTCCCAAAACCTGACCAATGGGACTTAGAGGCTTGAAGAGAGGGACTGAGTGTTCACGGGGCCCACTGCAAGTCGGTGACAGAGCTGGGTCTAGCCTCCAAGCCTCTTGACTTCCGTTGTCTTCCTTGCTTGTTCACTGGCTGGCGTTCTCTTTGTTCTATCACCCTCTCTGTCTTCCACGGCCTTTCTCTCTCCGTCCTTGTCCTTCACTATGGAAGGATTCTTCCTTCCCCAACAAGAGTCTGAACAGTTGAGATTCCCCACAAATTGCGGCTTCCTTCAGCTTTCTCTGACCTGCTCTGCCACAGGTGAGCTGCATGCTGGCATGTGGGGTCCCTTTTTCTGTGGAGTAGCCTTTTTCTTGCTCCCTCAACCAGGCAGTGTCAGTGTCAGACCAGGCCCCCGGCAGGCAGCCTCAGTGCAACATGGCTCTGGGGTCTTCCAGAAATAAGGCACCAGCAAACCTTCCCATCTGCCCATCTGCCTCACCATGCTCAGCCTAGGGCAGGACTAGAGCTGCCAGTCCCTCTGGGGAGGGGTGGAATTTGCAGGTGCCCCCTACCCTACCCCCAGGCCAAACCTTCCCAGATTGGAGAGAGGAATTCATACACTCAGGCCCTGGCTCCTGAGCACACTTTTCGGCCTCTGTCCCCCACCTGAGCAGGCTGGAGGGTGAACAGACAGGAGAGAAGCTCTCAGAAGTCCTGCCATAGTTCTAAGTGTCAGGGTCAGTGGGTGGGACTAAAGTCCATCTGTCCCCTAGAAAGAAGCCAGGTGGGAGCTCCTGCCTGCAGTCACACAGTTGGCATCTATAGCACATGGCCAGATATTCTGATGTCAACTTGACAGAGATACCTTGTATCAGAGATGATGGGCAGGGTCTGCCATCAGGCACATGGAGGGAGAGCCCTGCAGGGGAGCGATGGGCAAAGCATCAGTCTCAGAGTTGACAGATCTCAGCTTCAAATCTGCATTGGGATATTGTCCCTGGGTGACCTTGGCCAAGTTACTTAACCTCTCTAAGCCTTGGTTTCCCCATATGTAAAAGGTCCACCCCCTCACTGTTCAAGGTTCCAGTAATGCAATAGTTATTAAGCACACACAATTGGAGGATGCATGAATGTATGGGGAAAGAGCTCCCACAGAGGTTGGTGTGCTATGAGGAAGTGAATGGGAAATGAGCAGCAAAGGAGTTGGGGTTAGCTGACTGGAAACTTAGTACAAGTCAGCAGTGGGATGTGGTAGCCGGGAGAACCGTTAATTGATGGCTGGGCAGCAGGAGCGCCAAGGCACCCTGACTGCTCAGGTTTAATCTGGAGGTGGGGTGGGTGTGCCATATGCAAAGGTACATCTGTTTGGAGGAAACAGAGAAAGCTAATGAGGAGACTAACTTTTTGCCTCCCTCTAACATGGCCAGCACAGTCACCAGCCTATATAGTGTCCTAGTGCACATTAGTCAAAAGGGAGTCTGTAGCCCTGCACCAGAACACATGGCTTGGCAAGTGCAGCATGGGCTGGATTTCAGCTCCCACACACTCTCTGGGCTGAGTGCCCTCGTGGCTGCCCTCAAGTCCCCAGCATTTGCTGACCCAATCTTTTACTCATTTGACAAATGCTTACTGAGCTCCTGCTCTGTGTCTTCCTCAGGCACTGTTCTAAGCATTGAGGAGGGGCACCAGGGACTGGGGAAGAGTGAGTGACAGCATATCTATAGGGCTCTCTGACCACATTCTGTCTGGACTCTTGCTCAGAAGCAAACTTTCATCCAGTGGATACTTACTGAGTATCCATGAAAAGCTTGCTCTGGGGTTTCTACTGACTGGCTGCATGCCCTTGCATGGGTCACTTTCCCTTTCTGGGTCTCAGTTTCTCCATCTGCCAATGAAGGCCCTAGACTAGAGGAGCTGTAAGGACTCTTCTGGCTTCCTGCAGGAAATCCTACCGGGTGGCCAGGGAGAAAGTGGAGTGCACATTTACCATGTGGCCCAGGGCTATGTACAGGGGATTCCAGCCTGGGGGAAGATTGGGACTAGAGGATCTTGGAGATGTTTTCAGCTGGAGACTCATCCAACTTCTCACCTTTCTTGCCATCATTCTCCACAGTCTTGCTCTGGCCACAGGAGTCTCACCACCCCACCCGCCCCCATATCTGCCATGGCCTCTCCAACCTCCATGCTTTGGCTCAGGGTGTGCACTTGGCATGGAATGCTGTCTCCCATCTCTGTCTAGTGAAGCCCCATCCACCATGGATGTTGCAGAAGGGACCTAAGCATAAGAGGCCCGGAGACGGGGGGTTGGTCTGAATGTCCCCCACCTCCCTTCCAGTACTAGCACTTCTGGTAAGAAGGTACGGTGGCCCTGGGGATTCCAAAGGCTGAACTACACTGGCCCAGGCACACCATTCCGGGCTCAAAGGATCTTGCTGCTGCCATCACCTGGACCTTTTTTTCCCCCCTCTCTCTCCTTCTTTTGGGCATTTTGGAGCATGCACTCCCAAATCATATTGACCTGTGTTCACAGCCTAAATCTGCCTGCTTCTTAACTATGTGCCCTTAGCTCTCTTGGGTTCTGTTTTAAAAGCCTCAGTTTCATTCTCTGTGAAGTGGGATATTAAACCTCATCTCTTCAAGGAATGGCAGGGAGGGGGGAAAAGGCAGAGAGATCATGTCTGTGAAAGCTGCGTGACAAAGAGCAGAGGCCCAGCTCCCGTTGTCTGCCTGCATTTTGCTGAGCAAGGCACTTGCATCCTCCAAGTTACTCCGATTCACAAAGCCAAAGATTTCATTCTTTTCTTTGAAAGCGTTTCTGGTGATTTTCTACCCAGAATTTCTCTAAAAGTCCCTCCTCTCTAATCCTGTCCTTTTTGTTCCCTTTAAGCACTTTGTGTGCCATCCATCTGCTTGGGGCCCATCAGCTCGGTAGAGGGAGCAGAACCCTCCTGTGCACTCAGATGGGGATTACTCTGCCCAGGAAGCCCCTCCCCAACCAAACTCAGGGCTCCCAGGCTCAAAAGGTCTGGCGTGGGTGCTGGGGGGAATCACTACCATCCCCCCAAGGCCCCTGTACACCCACAGAGTGAGCTGGGCCCTTGCCGAGGCTCTCCTTCTCATTCCCGCTTCCCAGGCAGGGTGCTCCCATTCTGAGAGATGGCACAGGAATTGAAAACATAGAATTTTTGGTCTGGCGGGCCTGAATTCTGTTCCAGCTCTGCCATGTTCTGCCTGGGAGATCCTAGGCATGTGGCTTAGCATCTCTGAACTTCACTTTGCCCATCTGCAGAATGGGGGTGATGTTCATGCAAAATGGGGGTGATGTTTATAATACCTCTCACAGGGCTCTGTGAAGAATCAAAAAGATTGTGCATAATCACTGCTTGCCGTATAGCATGTACTCGATGAGTAGCAACTGGCTCTTTAAAACAGCATTTGCTGAAATGCCGGGCATAGTGTGGACATTCAGTAAATAGTCAGTTCAATGAATATTTACTGAGGGTCTACATGAAGCTTCATTCTGAGCAAAAGTCAAGACACAGCCTTTGGTCAGAAAAGTTTATAATACTCTGTGGGGCCCCAGAGTTTGCCTTCTCTGTCCATCCCATGGCAGCCTGCCCATCCTCCCACTGTCACTGAAAGGGCCTCATAGACCGGGCAGAAACAGCCGGCTCAGCTCAGGGCTGGGTCCCTGCGGTGTTTGTGACATCAGTGATATTGAATGCAGGCTGGGAGGGTGGGAGTATTGGGCCAGCAAATGGGGTCCAAGAACTTAGAGTCTAGCTTAGTCTAGGGCAAAGGGTAAGGCTCAAACACGAGGCTGACTTGGGCTCAGGTCCCAGTGAGGCCATTCGTTGGCTGGGTCTTATGCCCTGTCAGCCATCTCAGGCCTGTGTCCTCTTTCCCGGGTAGTCTTTGTCATCCTGGGCTCACCCCACAGTCTGCTTTTATGCAGCTCCAGGAGAAAACTCTCCTCTGTGAGGCACCCACCACTTCCTTTCTCTCTGGCTGGAACCCATAATTTCACTTGCAACAAATGGATGAAGGTGCCCAGAGCTGAGCAGGCCCAAGAGACCACCTTGTCCCTGCTGTGGAGTTCAGGGTCCAGTGACGATGGAGACAAGGCCCCCTGCCGTGGTGGAGATGGTGCTCTAGTGGAGGCAACAGAAGGTCTCTGATAGGGACACATATGTGCAGAAAATGAAGGCAAGATGGTGCTCAATGGGGTGGGGCAGCCATTTTCAGTAGAGATTCTTCCCATTTGACAGTTGGAGAGACAGAGAAACAGACTGGCCCAAGGTCACCCAGCATGTGCTGGCAGAACGAGAGGCAGAACACAGAGGCCTATAGCTCCCTTCCCCTCCCTGCATAAGGCTGTCTCTGGGGCCCGTCACACTCTTGCCTTTGCCTTGTTCTGCTTTCCACATGCTTACACCTCCAGAGAACCCCTGGCTCCTTTGCCCTTTCCTCTCTCAGGCGGTACAAACTGCTGGGACAATCTCAGCTCTGGTCAGACAGGGTTATGGGGAGGAGGCGTGGCACCCTGAGCAGTGGGAGTGTGTTGGCGGGGGAGGCAGGAATTGCACAGGCAAATGGTGTCTGGGAAAACATTGGCTGCTGAGAGCTCCAGTGGTGGGGACCAAAGATGCCCCCATGATCCAGATGTTGGGCTCACCTACCTCTCTCCTACAGCACCAGATTCACAAAGAACTCGCAGCCCGTCTCAGCAAATCACAAGATTGTAGGGGTGGAAGGAGGCTGGAAGGACCATACAGTGCAAGCGACCTGGGAAGCCGGTATATTTGGTCCTTGGCCTCCAAGGTTGTCTGGACAGCAGGGGTCACTCCTGGGCCGAGAGTGTCCTAGGGAAGGTGGGGCCACAGCTTCCCTGGTCAAATGTCCCAGGGTTTCTGCCCAGAAATGTGAAATGCAAACTGAGTCCAAGTGGAGAAGCAGCGCAATGACTTGAGGGCTCTCCCCAGAGGAAGTGAGACCTTGTTAGAGCAGGTGTGTGGGCAAGATCTGCACACCCCAGCGGTGACGGGTGAGGGGTACTGTATGGAGGTGAGGCTGGAGGCTTTTTTTTTTCTTATTCCTGCAGAGTCTGCAGCCTCTCTTTGCTCCAAGATGCAGGGCACTCCAGTCCACCCCCATCTCCAGCACCAGGAGGGTCTGGAACCTGCTTCCTCCAACCCCCCTTCCCCCTCCCTAACAGAGTGGGCCCAGCCCAAGGTCTCGAGGGAAACACTCCCACCCCCACCAACACTTCTCCTAATGCATCCTCGCTGGCCGGCTGGGAACCGCAGACGGTGCTGTGACAAGAGGGGAGATAAGGGGGCTCTCACATTTCCCCCGGCTGGGCTCCTGGGCCGCCAGCATTCACGCTGGCTGATTTCAACATGAAAGGGCCCCTTGAGAAGGAGAGCCCCCCTCCCTTTCCCCCTTCCCGCTGCTAAGCCCCACTCCGAAGCTAACCACTGTCTGAGCCGCCCTCCCCCTGGAGCAGGAGCTCTGCCGCTGGCCTGCCTGCCAAGCCTTCCCCCAACTGCGTCAGCCTCACCTCGGGACCCCGCCCTCCACGGTGGGAATCCCAGGGAGTAGAGGGGCGCCTCCATCGGGCTGCCTGTCCCAGCACTAAGCTGGAGCGGAGAAAGGGGGACTTGCTGTCCCAACTGGTCACACAGAGCCCAGGGTCTGCTCTGGAGACAGCCCAAGTGACCCTAGGCCACAATGTTGAACAAATCTTTGGAGGTGGAGGGAGACAACTCTGAGAAGAGGTGGTTTTCCAACCCCAGATCCAAAGAAGGCCAAAGCATTCTCAGGATCTCTGAGCACCCAAGGTGTCAACTGTCAGGCCTCCTCCCTGGCTCTTTTCAACTGCCTGAGACAAGCACCCATCAAAAATCCACTAAAACATCTCATGTTTCTGCCACCAGAGGCCTTCCAGGTATCTGCCCTCAATCTATTATGCTGTCACTTTTTAAACCTTTTATTTTGAACTAATTTTAGACACAGAAAAGTTGCAAAAATTAGAACAGAGAGCGCCTGTACATCCCTCACCCAGCCTCCCCTGATATTAATGTCTTACATAACCTTAGTACAATGATTAAAACCAAGAAATTAACCTTGGTATCATACTATGAACTAAACTACAGATCTTATTTGAATCTCACCAGTTTCCCCACTGCTGTCCAGGTTCCTACATTGCATTGAGTTGTCACATCTCCTTAGTCTCCCCCAACTCGGGACAATTCTCAGTCTTTCCTTGTCTTTCACAGCCTTGACCCTTTTGAAGAGTACTAGTCATCCATTTTATAGACTGTCCAATTTCTGTTTGCCTGACTTTAAAATTTTTTTTTTAATTTCTTTTTAGAGAGAGGGGAAGGGAAGGAAAAAGATAGGGAAAGAAACATTGATGTGGGAGAGATACATTGATCGGTTGCCTCTCACACGCTCCGACTGGGGAATGAACCTGCAACCCAGGCATGTGCCCTGACTGGGAATTGAACGGGTAACATTTTGCTTTGTGGGATGATGCCCAACACACTGAGCCACACCATTCAGGGCATTTCCTGATGTTTTCCTATGACCAGAGCAAGGTTATGCATTTTGGGCAAAAATACCATAGACATGATGTTGAGTCCTTCACAGCTGATCATGCCAACAAATTTGTGAAGCTTATATGTCTTATTACTGGTGATGTCTACCCCAGTCACTTGGTTAAGTTGATATCTGCAGGGTTTCCCAATTATAGAGTTGCCATAGCTCCCTTTGCTATATAGTTCAAGTATATTGAGAACATACTTGGGACTATAAATGTTCTGTTTCTCCTCAAATGTTTTATGTTTGTCTGGTAATTGTAGCACCCACTGGTGGATCAACATTTATTACTGTGATGCCTCCCTAATAGTTGTGTTCTATTTCCCTCTTTCTTTCTACATCGATTAACTGGAATTTTACTGTAATGGAAAAAAATGCCCCACATCCCCTTTGTATTTATGTGTTCCATTATTTACTTGTGTTATTATGGGCCACTGAATATTTATTGAATATTTATTTCATTCTGTGGGTTAAAGTCTAATATTAACTTCTACCTTAAGAGGGTAAGGTATAACTCCCAATTTCTTAAGTATGGACTATGCATAGTGCCTTTCTTCCAAAGAGAACAGTGTGGAAGTGGGAACAAAGTAACATGGAGACACTTGACAAACCCTACCTCAGTCAGGTGGTCCCAGTTAACACCATTAGTCGACAGATAGTGTGCACCAGTAGCATGTTCTGAGAAGGGCATTTCACCTCTGTGATATTCCCCCCACACCCATTCCCCATTTTAACCATGAGAGAAGCGTCATGATTTTTCAAGTCCTAACTGAGGGACATTGTACAAAATACCCAACCAATACTTGTCAAAACTGTCAAAGTCATCAATAGCAAGGGAAGTCTGAGGAACTGTCATAGACAAGAGAATCCTAAGGGAGCATGACAACTAAATGTAATATAGCATCTGGAATAGGACACTGGAGCAAATAAGGTTATGAAGTAAAAAAAAAGGAAGCCTGAATCATATATGGACCTTAGTTAATAATGTTTTAATAGCAGTCCATCTGTTAATTGTAACAAATGTACCACACTCATGTGAGGTGTTAACAAGAGAAGAAACTTGATGCTATGTATATGGGAACTCTCTGTATTAACTTTGCACCATTTTTGTAAATCTAAAACTGTCCTACAATTAAATACATATATTAAAAAGTGCAATCTTATCACTATTTATTTTCTGCTCAAATTGTTCCCACTTTGGCTCTTAGAATCTCTTTCAGCTTGGCTCCTGAGTTTTTTCCAAAAATCCCCCATATTTAAGCACTTCCTTATTTAATGGCACCCCAAGATGGTCCAGGAATACCCTGGACTGTCCTCTGTCGTAGGCCTGGTTCAGCTATTTCTTCATTGAGTACTAGCTCCCTCTGTTGGAAGATGGTATTAGAAACCAAGATCTGATCACTAGATGTGCTCACTGCTCCTGAGGTGCCGTTGTTTCTAGGTTCTCTCAGCTTGATAGAGGTGGGAAATATGTGCCTGCATACCAAGCTATTTTGCTGCAACTTAAAAAGTGTTATTTAGTCCTGGCTGGGTAGTTCATTGCTTGGAGCATTGTCCTGTACACCAAAAAGCTTGCGGGTTTGATTCTCAATTGGAGCAACCAATCAATGTTTCTCACATCAATGTTTCTCTCTGTCTCTCTCTTTCACACTGATGTTTCTTTCCCCTCTTTTTCTCTTCTTCTCTCTCTAAAATCAATAAAAACATATCCTTAGTTGAGGATTAAAAAATGTTATTTATATTTGTTCTGTCCTTAAGATATTTACTCCACTTACTGTAACTGCTTCATGATATTCTTTGGCAGAGATGGACCAAAATCTTATTTAACCAGTTCCCTATTGGTGGTTATTCAGAGTATTACACATTTTATTTTATACTATCAAAGCATTGTAATCCCTGTGCATAGTCATGTGCCAAGTGTTTCTCCAGGGCAGAGAATGAGATAAACACTGCTGTGTCAAAAGATCTGGGCATGTGAAATGTTGATCAAGCTTCCAATGTGCCCTCCATGATAGATGTTCTAATTAACCACTCACCATTCAGTCTCTCATGTGCCATTCAAGGCCCAACCTTCCTCAGCTTCTATCTCTCACTACTCTTTCCCATTTTTAGTCTATCATTTGGTCTCAGTGAACTACTAGCTATTTTCTCTCATGCTTCCAGGTCTCTGCCTATGCTGTTGTTCCTTCTACCTGGAGTGCCCTTCCTCTCTTATCAGAATGATAAACTTTTCTTTACTCTTCAAAACCCATCTCAAAAGGTACCTTCTGTGTGAAGTCATTCTGAGTTTGCCATCCAAGCAGGCAATTGGTGACTCCTTCCTTGGTGCTCCCACAGGGACGTCTTTGAACACATCTTGGCAGGTTGGGGTGGTGGCTATGTGTCTCACTACCTTCTATGATCTTTACAGACTGTCCCAACACAGACTAGGCTCAGAGGAGGCCCCTAGGAATATTTGTTGAATGAATGGATGAACTCCCTTCCCAATTACTACAGACAACTTGTTTCTGTGGGCCCTCAACCAAGAATTTGGTCTGAGATCAAACATTTTTTAAAGCTCACACTTAAAGTTCCTGTTCCCTTTCATACCCCTTTCCTGTGTGTACACACACAGACAGGCATACATACATACTTAGGCATCTTCCCAAGTTTGTGTAGGGAGTCTCTGTAAGGATCTGTGTGTTACACAGAGAAGAGGGCGGGGAGAGAGACAGAGAGAGAGAGAGAGAGAAGTAGAAGAAAAGAGAAGGGAACAGGGAAACGAAAGAGAGAGAGAGAGAGAGAGAGAGAGAGAGAGAGAAGAGGAGAGGAGAGAGGAGACTGTTCAAAGAGAGAATTTAAAATGCAGGTTACCAAGGGGCTTTAAATGAAGTTGTCTTAGCAGCTGACACCTGTCAATGTGCTATTACCTCTGGCTGAGCAGGACAGAGTTGAGGAGATATCACCCCAAAGAAAGAAAAAAAAAAGTATTGACAATGCAGGCAAATGCCAAGAAAGCTGCTCTGAGAAGGTCAAAGCCACTGGGTAATCTCTCACTCCCCTGTCCCAGGCCTACATGGTAAGGGATCTGGAGTCATCCAGCCAGCTCCCCAGTTGTCCAAAGCAGAAAATTGGGAGCCATATTTTACATCTACCTCTATTCCTCACCCCCGTATCCATTTGATCACCACAAAAAAAATGAGTCTACCTCTTAAATACCTTGTGAACCCTCCACTCGTCTCCATTCTGACTGAAGCCACTGAGGTTGATTGTTCCCCTTGGCTCACAGCTACTAATGTGATAGCTTCCTCACTGGCCTCCCTCTTTTCTACTTTGTCTCTTCCAACCCTGCAGACACCAGGGATTGGAAAGGTCATACTGTAAAGCAAATCTGATCTTGTCACATCCCTGCTTGAAACTCTGTGACCACAGGCTCAAGGTCAAACTATATTCAAGGTCCTTCTCCATGCAGCTTTTACAGTTCAAAAGGAGGTCAGCAAATATTAAGTTCTTGTGTGTGTGGGATCAAGAGGGGAGCCAATGCAATTTCAGCTCTCAAAGCCTGCATGCCACAGCCCTCACCATCCCCTCATCTCCAGACCTCAACTGCTACTTGAACCGTAGACTGCAAGCTCTGTTACTATCCTATTTTCTTCTAGAACTCATGGACTGTCATAGTGCCTGGTGTACAGCAGGGCATTTCACCAGTATGAGTTCGTGGATGAATGAATAGATGGGTGGATGGATAGACAGAGGGACAGGTCAAATGGGTGAAACAAGCTTCATGAGGATAGATGGAGATTAATTATAGAATGGCTCTAAATTAGAGAATACAGGAGAAGGAAACAAACTCTGAGGCTTGTCCAAAGTCACACAAAGCCAACAACCCTGAGAATTAGGGGTTACTATTATTTTCATTTTATGATGATGAATGAGCCAGAGGTCCACAGATGTGAGTGAAATTGCTTGAGGTCATATAGTCACTGGTGGGATAAGAATTGGAACCTAGACTTGCTTGGTTCCAAAGATCATGTTCTTTGCATATTCTCATATCAAAAATGGTCAGGACACCTCTTAAGAGATAGAGGTTTAATATGGATTTTGGGTCTGATGGACCTGAGTTCAAGCCTAACTTCTTAACATTTTCAATCCTTTATAGACTGCAAAAGTTTTTTCAGAGCACATACTGTGTGTAGCGGGTGTGGGGGGAGGTTATAAAGGGTACAGGATGGTCAAACATACAAGTTAGGATCTTGACTCTACTGTGAGCAAACCTCATGACCTCTCTGAGCCTCAGTTTCTACATTTGTAAAATGGGGATCATAGCAACACCTATTTCACAGGCTTGCTGTAGATATTAAATGACCCTAAGTCACTTAGTACCCTGCCACACACACTAACAATGAGTGTCTGTCTTAGAAGCAGGCACTAATTACAGGGGTCGGCCAAGTCTGTGTATTCCCACTCTTGCCCTCAGGGAGATTACAGTTTAGTGAAGGAGACAAAAGTCATGGAAGTCAACATATAGTTTTTAGAAAGTACTAGGTAGGGATTAAAACAAAAGTAAGGAGCTATGAGAGAGAAAACCAAGAATGACAGATCTAATTTAGATGAGGTGATGGTGCAGTGTGTGATCTTTCTGAGGATGTGACATCTCAGCTGAGACCTGAAGGAAGAGAAGAAGCTAACCATGCAGAGTAGAGAAAGAATATTCCAATGCAAAGGTTCTGAGATAGGAATGAACTTGGGTTCATGAAACAGCAGAGCAGTCTGGGGCACAGTGAAGGATGGGGATAGAAGCAAGAAAGATCATGGATCATTGGAAGGGCAGGTAGGAGCCTGCTCAAGTGGGACCTGGACTTTTTTCTAAGTGCCATGGGAAGCCACTGGGGGATTTTAAGCAGGAAAGTGATAGTGCCTGATTTGCATTTTAAAAGCATTCCTCTGGCTGCTGGGTGTAGAGTAGGGGAGAGGGGTGGGAGCGAGGAACCCCGCTAAGGGGGCCATTGCCAATGTTTGGGAGTCAGGGTGGCGCTTCACACCAGGGTGGTTTCAGCAGAGGTGGAGACATGTGGGCTTCATACCATATAAGGTGGTCCTTGAATCCTTTCTTTCTTCACCCCCCCATCCCATCTGTCAGCAAAACCTCCTGTCTCTATTTTCAGAATACATCCCCAAATCCAAAACTTCTCACCACCTCCACTGTCTCCACCCTCCAGGCTACCCTTCAGCCCTTGTCCCCACAGCCCCTTTGCTATACCCGAAGGATCCAAGCCTAAGAGATCCTGTTAAACCCAACTCAAGTCCCAAGGCTCCCCATCTCTCTAGGCATAAAGACAAAGTCATTTTGGTGGCCCAAAGATTTCTGAGATATGGCTCCTCATTACCTTTCTGTTGCCTTGCCCTGATCCTCTCCTCTTTGCTCATGTAAATCCAGCCACGTTATCCTCTTTGCGGTTCCTCAGGAATTTCTGACACACAACCAACTGGGGTTCTTTGCATGGACTGTTGTGTCTGCCTGGAATGGTCTTTCTGTGGGTATCTGTGTGGTTTGCTTCCTTCCTTACCTCCTTTAGAGCTTTCTCACATTACCTTCTCAGTGTGCCCTTCCTGGACAGATAAACTTGCAATCTCACCCTCAGACACCCTGACCCTTTTTCCTCTTGTTTTATTTTTTCCTCCATAGCACTTTTCATCATCAACCATATGATATATTTTATTTATGTTGTTTACCTTTTGCCTCCTTTCACCAGTTTATGGGCTCCACAAAGAGAGAGATCTTTATCTATCTGTTCACTGATGTAGCTCAAGCACCAAGAATAGTGCTTGACACATAGTAGGTGCTCAGTAAATGTTGAATGAATATGTGGTGAGGGAAAGTGAGATGATAGACAAGAAAAATTCTTCTGCATATGGTTTAAAGCTACACAGAAACAAAAGCTGGTTATTGCTAGTTTATCATTTGTGTGTATGTGTGTGTGTATGTGTGTGTGTGTGTGTAAGAAGCTTTCAGTATCCTGACCAGTGTGACTCAGTGGGTTGGGCACCATCCCACAAAGCGCAAGGTCACCATATCAATTCCTGCTCAGAGCACACACCTGGGTTGTGGGTTCCATCCCTGGTTGGGGCATGTACGAAAGACCACCAATCGATGTTTCTCTCTCACATCAATGTTTCTCTCCTTCTCTTTCTCCCTCCCTCCCCTTTTCTCTAAAAATAAGTAAATAAAATCTTTAAACAACTGAAGGAACATGAATAGAGGACTCATGAGCATGGACAATACAGGGGGATTGACTATGGGAGTGGGGTGACTGGGTTGGGGGGAGCAATGGGGAAAAAGGCAGGACAACTGTAACTGAACAACAATAAATTTAAAAAAAAAGAAAAAAAGAAAATCTTAAACAAATAGAAGCTGTCAGTTTGCTCAGAGTATGGAGAGCGCATTTATCATTCCCATTAACATCCTTCTCAGCAAATATCAACTTTCCAGCTTCTTTTTATTGTGGTTTGTGTAGAGAGCCTGATTTAACCTTGCCAGTCAACCAGGCACTGTAATGATAACTGTCATTGCCTCCGTCCTGTGTGTGTGCATGCTTGTGTGTGTGTCTGGCTCCTCCAGCCCATAAGCTCCTTCAGTGGGCACTTGCACCCATGCTGAAGTGGCTTGATGCTAGTGCAGGCTGTGTCCAGTAGAGTGGTGCCTTCCCTGATCTGACCAAGTTAAGGCAGTGAACATCCAGTGCACACAGCTTAAACTGCAGAGCCAGATGGCTCTAGGTTTGAACCTGACGCACTATCAATTCTAAACTGAGTGACTATGGGAAAATGACTCAACCTCTCTGAGCTCCAGCTTTGTCACTTGTACTGGAGGATTATAATTCCTCTCTCATGGACTTGCTACGAAGGTGATGCAAACAAGTGCAAGTGGACATGCCTCATGACCTAGAAAGTGCCAAATGCAGAGGGTAGAGTTTTCATTCCTCCTTCTTAGAATGGGGAACTGATTCAGGATGCTGACTTTCAAATGAGAGCGAAGGAGTTTGCCTGTGGTTCCTCTGAGGGAGCCAGGGGCCAGCCTGCCCCTGGGGCTGAGCATTACATCAGGGGAAAAGAGTCACCATTCTCAGAGTGCTCCCTGGTGCCAGCTGCTGGGCTGAGCACCTGAGCACACTAGATACATGGGCCCAGCCACCACACATAACACTGCTGTGAGCTAAGTACTACTCCCATTGCCATTTCAGAAGTAAGAACACCAAGCCTTAGAGAGGTGAACTGATTTGCTCAAGGCTGCAAAACCACTCCTAGTGAAGTAGAGACTTCACTCCCAGTCTGCTCTGATTGTAGAGGCTGCATTGTTCCTCTGCCACAAGGAGTTAGCCAGACCAAGGACAGAGGTTGGGGGGTCAGGGAGAGAGGAGGCAGAGGAGTGGACAGGCAGACTCCTGCTACAGGAGCAGTGTCCCAGGAGAAATGCAAACAGTGCCAGAAACCCCAAAAGCAATTTTGTAACCCTGGGAAAATAGCCTGTAGTTTGGGCTAGCATGCTCAGTGTGGGGGCTGCAGATGGAAAACCATTACGACCACCTCTCCCCTCTGTTCGAAACACCCTATGTTGGTCTCAGCAAAAGTCAGGTTGAGGGGCCCATAGAAATCTGAGACTCCACTGCTCATTTGAATTCCCTGGGGATTCAGCCACCCAAGGTACTCCCAAAGATTCGGATTTCACAGGTTTGGGGTCGGGCCTGGGCATCTGCATTTTTCCAGCTCTCTCAATAAGTTGTCCCTTACCTCACACTTCACACACACCATTTGAAAGTTGGAGAAGCAGAGGCTCAGAAAGCAGACACACAGCCTGAAGGTAAGGTCTCTGGCGCTGGTTAGGGCTTGGCCATATGAGAAAGCCTTCCCCAGGGTGCCAGTGAGGTAGATCAGAGGGTCCTCAGAGCTGCAGGGAGTGATAAGACAACAGTCTGACTGAGTGGGAGTTAAAAGCCTAGTAGTGTGCTGAGGCCCTCTCTCCAACCCTTTCGGTACACCACCACTCCCTCTGCAGCTGGCCAAAGCATCAGGTGCCCTGGGTTTGGGACCCACCTCTGCCACTGGCTCCTTTTGGACCTTGGGCAAGTTCCTCTCCCTCTCTGGGCCTCAGTTTCATGCATCTATGAAATGAGATGAGACTCAAATATCTCCTAAAAGAAGATCTCTTCCAGCTCTGACATACCTAGGTTCCAGAGAAGACAGCATTCAGGAGATCTGGCTTGTGAGCCTAACCCTGCATTTGCCATGTCTGAGCCACAGCTTCATAATCTGTAGAATGGGAATCCTTGCCACTTTGGCCACATTCCTTGCTTCCTAGGTCTATGTTCTCCCTCCCTTAAAGTAAAGTGCATGGGGAGAGAGAGTGTGGCCTCTACTCAGGAGGCTCTTGAGTCTTTGATTTTTGTTCCAACTGGCTGCTCTTGTTCCACTAAGCCTCAGAACAGGGTCAGATGGAGGTGTACTTCTGGGAAAGTGGTCCCTCCCAGGGTGGAGGGAGATGGTCTGTAGCCAGGCCTTATCTCTCCAATTCTAGTGGTCATCAGTCAGGGCATGGGGCCTCCAACTGGCACAGCCTTCCAAGTCTCCTCAGAGTAGCTGTTAAAGCCCTCAGTGCTGTGAGAAGAAAAGAAGTTGTCAAGTTAGGGAGCCAGGCAGGGGGCAGGAGCACAGAGGCTGCAAAGTCTGAAACTTGGAAGACTGGACTTCCTGCCCAGCTCCAGTGGGGAGAAGCATGGGGCCAACCTGTGAGTGTAAAGGACTGGGGCCTGAGCGGCAGAAGAAACCCTGGAGGATGGCTCTCTGACCTCTCTGGACAGTAGTTACAATAGCTATCTTTTCTCCGAGGCCTTCCATGAGGTGGGTGATGTGTCCATGTGATAGCATTGAATTCTCAGCAGCCTTAGGAGCAAGTCACTCTCATTTATTTGCACATTACACATATTGCAGATGATGCTGCTGAGGCACAGAGAGTGAAGAGACTTGCCCAAAGCCACATATATAGTGTTGCAATCTGGATTGGAACCCAGTAAAGCCGACTGTTGAGGCACTGTTACTTCTGTCTAACCCAAGCACCTCCAGTAATAACACAAACACCAATGTAGTGCTTCCTAAGTTTCTCATATATGTATATATATATTATATGCATACTTATTTTATCTGTACAATAACACTACCAGGTAGTTACTACAATGAGGTACAGATGAAGAGACTGAGGCCCAGAGTATTCAAGTAACTTGTTCTGTAGTCACTAGTTAATACATGGAGAGGTCAGTTCTTGCAGTCCATGCTGTACAGAAAGAAATTCAGTCTACACATACACACATCCCTATACTCACCCCCACACCCTAAACACCTCAGTCTGGGTTCTCATTCACCCCCACATGGCTTTTGACAGTTGTATGGCCTTGAACAAATAAATCACTTCATCCTCATTTCTCTGGGCCTTGGTTTCTCCCTAGAAAATGGAGTGATTGGATCAAGTGATCTGTAAGGACCTTTGCTCTGCCATATTATTAATCCTAGATTCGATACCCATGCCTCTAGCTGAATACTACAGCCTCAAAGCATCACTCTTTTTTTCTAGGAGTTAGTAGTAGCTCAGGCCTGGGGTTTCTAGGGACAAAGGAAATTTAGTCCAACCAGGCCTAGTCCAGGGAAGTGGTTTATATGATAGAGAAGTGGAATTGCGACCTACCAGACTCCAGCCCCCATTCACCTTTGTAACTGTCAGCTCATCTCTTGGGGGGGGGGGGGTGTGTGTGTGTGTGTGTGTGTGTGTGTGTGTGTGTGTGTGTGTGTGTGTGTGTGTGTGTTAGTCTGTCAACCCACCTTTCAGTCTTCCAGCCTCAGGGCCAAGTTTCCTGAGCCCTTTTCTTCCAGCTGCCCAGCAGCTTAGCTCCTCAGCTCTGTCTTCAGCTGTGATTCATTGCTGCACCTGGAACCGGGAGCCAGCGGCTGTCCTGGCCATAGTGACCCCTCCCTTCCCCTGAGCTGCTAACAATGACGGCAGTCACTAACACACAAGAATGTGCTCATTGCCACGAGAGGAACATTCTGGCCACAGCACAAAGAACGCTCTTCTGGCTGAAGAATGACAAAATACAACCCTGGAGCCCAGCTTGGCCGCATCCTAGATGTTTAGCTCTGGACAAGTTCCTCAACTTCTCTGCACTTCAGCTTTTTCATCACCACAATGAAAAACATGAGTACAATCTCTCTGAGCTGCTGGAAGGATTCAGTACTGTATAGTGGATGATCATCTTAGAACACAGTGCTTGGACTGGAGTAGTAGGTCAACAAATAAGATTTAGTTTTGAATCCCACATCTGTATGATCTTAGGCAAGTCAATGAATTTCAGTTTCCTGAGTATAAAAATTCTTGTCCAATGAGATTTTTATAAGGAAACAATGAGATAATGAATGTAAAATTCCTAGCATGGTGTCTGGCAGATTGTAAGGGATCAAAAATATGTTACCCTGCTCCACCTAGCTCCATGCACAGAGATGAAACTATTTGCCCCCAAACATACATAAGTGAATAAAACTTTATGTACCTAATAACATCAATATTACACAAATCCTTCCAGAGAAGAGAAAAAGAAGGAAACATTCCCAATTCTTTTTATGAGACTAGCCAAATAACCAGACAAATCTTGATACCAAAGCTACATAATGGCATTATAAGAAAGGAGCATTTCAGGTCAGCCTCTCTTGTAAACATGAATGAAAACTCCAAAATCAAAGTATTAGAAAATAAAATTTAAAAATATATTAAAAGAATAATTCCTTATGACCAACTGAGGTGTAAGTCAGGATTTCAAGGGTGAAAAATCAATGAAACAAAAGACCTGGTTCTTTGAAAAGATCAATAAAATTGGCAAATCTCTAGTAAGATTGACAAAGAAAAAAGAGAGAAGGCACACATTGCCAATATTAGGAATAAAACAATCTTTAAAAGGACAATAAGGGAACACTATAAACAACTCTATACGCATAAACTTATCAGCTTAAAATGAAATGGATCAATTCCTTGAAAAGCACAAACTACCACAACTCACTCAATATGAAACAGATAATTTGGATAGTCCTATAACTATCAAATAAATCGAATTATATTTAAAAATGTACCCAGGAAGAAATCTTTACATACAGATGGTTTTACTGGAGAATTCTACTAAAAGTTTAAAGAAAAATGAACACAAATTCTATATAATTGCTTTCAGAAAAAGGAAGAGGAGGGGAGACTTTCTAACTCATTTTTTTAAAAAAGGTTTTTATTTACTTTATTTTTATAGAGAAGAGAAGGGAGGGTGAAAGAGAGGGAAAGAAACATCAATGTGTGGTTGTCTCCTGCATGTCCCCTACTGGTAACCTGGCCCATAACCGAGGCACGTGCCCTGACTGGGAATGGAAGCAGTGACCCTTTGGTTCACAGTCTGGTGCTCAATCCACTGAGCCACACCAACCAGGGCCAACTTATTTTATAAAACCAGTGTTACTCTGACACCAAAACTGGACGAATACAGTAAATACCACCACCACCACCAACAACAACAAAAAAACCCCCACAGACCAATATCCCTTATGAAAATAGAACAATTCTCAACAAAACATTAACAAATATAATTCAGTAACATACAAAAAATTATACACACAACCAAGTGGGGTTCATTCTAGGAATGCAAGGCTAGTTCAATGCTTGGAAATCAGTTGATGTAATCCACCGAAAATCAATTAATTTGTCAATTGATATTTAAAAAAATCCTACAAAATCCATTCTATAAGGAAAAGACCACCTATGAAATTGTACAGCTGACATTATACTTGATGGTGGAAGACAGAATACTTTCACCTCAGATTTGGCAAAAGGCAAAGATGTCCAGTCTCATTGCTTTTATCCAAAAATAGTGATGAAAGTTCTAGTCAGTGCAATAGGGAAATAAATGAAAATGGAGAAGAAAGTAAATGAAAAAAGAAAAGACCTATAGATGATTGAAACAGAAGAAATAAAATGGTTCTCATTTGCAGATGACATAATTGTTTACATACAAGGAGAGGCCCCCCAAATGGAATTATCCTCTGGAGGGTGGGCCCTGTGTAGAACACTTCCCCCACTAGGTGAGTGCTCTAGGCACCCATCTATATCGAGGTACCAGCT
This sequence comes from Pteronotus mesoamericanus, assembly GCF_021234165.1. Lineage (NCBI taxonomy): Eukaryota > Metazoa > Chordata > Mammalia > Chiroptera > Mormoopidae > Pteronotus > Pteronotus mesoamericanus. Next base: position 3,477,578 of record NW_026555108.1, on the reverse strand, counting down.
GGCGTTGTTGTGAGAGGCTGCATTTGGCTTCAGTGAATTTTTTTGAAGACTCATGGCATTTGCCCATTTCATGATGGGTGATTTACGAGCGCACCTGCCCACACTATGCTGAGTGTTTAGCAGTTTTAGACCAAAAACAGCATGGCCCCTGTGCCCCATACTCCCTATTTACCTGATCTCAACCTGAGCAACTTTTTTGGTTTCCCCGGATGAAAAAAGTCTTCAAAGGGGAATATTTTGCCCATGTGGACAAGATGAAACAAACAAACAAACAAACAAAAAAAACCCGGCAGAAGTACTACAAGGCATCGAAATCAACAAGTTCAAAAACTGTTTTGAGCAGGGGGGAAAAAAAGGTGTTGATAGGTGTATTGCATCAAAAGGAGAATACTTTGAAAGTGACTGAACTTTAAACATGTAAGTATAAATACACATTTATTACACAGTTTTTAACAAATAAATTCCAGGTTTTTGGGGGTCCCCCCTCATAGAAAAATCCCAGGATATCTACCAAAAAAATCTCCCAGAACTAATAAGTAAATTCATCAAGGTCACAATATACAAGATAAACATACAAAATTAATTGTATTTGTGTGTACTAGCAACGAACATGTGAACAGCCAAATTTTAAAAGCAATGACATTTATAATCTCTCTAAAAACAAAAAAGAAAGAATTAGGTGTAAATGTAATGAAACATGTAGGACTTGTATGCTGAAAAAGAAAAAATGCTGATTAAAAAAAAAATGATGAGCCATACCCTGGTGTTCATGGATTGGAGGACTCAACATAGTAAAGATGTCAGTTCCCTCTGAACTGATATATAGGTTTAATGCAATTCCTATCAAAATTCCAGAAATCTTTCTTTGCATATGTAGACAGAATTATTCTAAAATTTCTATGAGAAGGCAAAGGAACTAGAATAGCTAAAACAATTTTCAAAAAGATGAATAGAGTCACTATACTTGATTTTAAGACATTCTATAGCTACCGTAATCAAGACTGTGAGATATTGGCAGGACAGATATGTAAATCAATGGAAGGGAATAGAGAACTGAGGAATAAATCCACACCAAATACATCCAATTGATTTTGGACAAAGGTGCAAAAGCATCTCAATGAAGGAAAGATAGTCTTTTCAACAAATGGTGCTGGAACAATTAGACATTCATAGGCAAAAAGATAAACCTCAGCTTAAACTTCACACCTTACACAAAAATTAACTCCATGAATCAATCATACATTTAAACATAACACATAAAAGTTTAGACCATTTAGAAGAAAACATGCATAAGAAGAAAACATGAAAAAATCTTCAGGATTCAAATATTGGTTAAGAATTCTTAGCTATGACACCAAAAATATGATTCATTTAAAAAAAGGATAAATTGGACTTCATTGAATTAAATACCTTTGCTATTTGATGAAAATCGATGAAAATTCCTAGACAACCAAAAGCTAAAGGATTTCATCACTAAAAACCAGTATTATAAGAAATGTTAAAGGGACTTCTTTAAGAAGATTAAAAAAGATAATATAAATAATAAAATGGCAATAACTATATACCTATCAATAATTACTTTAAATAAATTAATTAAATGTTCCAATCAAAAGACACAGGGTGGCTAAATGGATAAGAAAAGAAGACCCACATATATGTTGCCTACAAGAGACCCACTTCAGATCAAAACACACACACAGACTGAAAGTAAAGGGATGGAAAAAATATTTCATGCAAATGGAAATTTTTAAAAAGCTGGGGTGATAATACTTATATCAGACAAAACAGACTTTAAAACAAAAACAGTAACAAGAGACAAAGAAGGACCCAGAAATTCCACTTCTGGATATTTATCAGAAGAAATCCAATTAATTTGAAAAGATATATGTATCCCTATGTTTGTTGCAGTATTATTTGCAATAGCCAAGATATGGAAGCAACCTAGGTGTCCATCAATAGATGATTGGATACAGAAGAAGTGGTCTATATGTGGTCTATATTACTCAGCCTTAAAAAGAATGAAATTTTGTCATTTGTATCAGCATGGATAAGCCTACAGCATATTATGCTAAGTGAAATAAGTCAGACAGAGGAAGACAAATACCATATGATTTCACTTATATGAGAGATCTAAAACACAAAATAAATGAACAAACAAAACAGAAACAAACTCATAAATATAGGAAACATTTTGATGGTTGCCAGATGGGCGGGAGACTGGGAGAATAGGTGAAAAGGGGGAAGGGATTAAGCAGTACAAACTACCAGTTGTAAAAACATTCACAGAGATGTAAAGTACAGCATAGGGAATATAGTCAATAATATTGACTATAGCAATGTATGGTGTCAGATAGGTACTAGACTTGTTGGGGTGATCACTTTGTAATTTACATAAATTTCTAATCACTATGTTGTACGCCTGAAACTAATACTGTATTGAATGTCAACTGTAATTGAAAAATTAAAAAAAATATTTAAAAGTAGATGAAAAGACAAACCACAAACTGGGAGAAAATATTTGTAGATTATGTATTTGATGCAGGAATTGTATCTAGAATATACAAAGAGCTCTTAAGACTCAACAGTAAAGCAAAACAAAAGAAGACAAAACAAACAATTCGATTAGCAAATGGGCAGAAGACATGAGGAGACATTTCACCAAAGAGGATATACAGATGGCAAATAAGCACATGAAAAGTTAGTCAACAACATTAATGCAAATTAATGCAAATTAAAAACACGAGATATCACTATATAGCTATCCAATGGTTAAAATTTTTTAAAAAACTGACAATACCAAATGCTAGCAGGGATACAGAGAAACTGGATCCCTCATACATTGGGGGTGGGAATGTGAAGTGGCATAGTCATTCTGCAAAAGAGTTTGGCAGTTTCCTATAAAACTAAACATGCAAGTACCATATGACTGAGCAATTGCACTGTTAGACGTTTCTATCAGAGAACTTAAAACTGACATTCACACAAAAACTTATACAAGAATGTGTAAGCAGATTTCTTTGCAATAGCCCCAAACTGAGAACAGCCCAGATGTCCTTCAATGGGTAAATGGTTAAACAAACTGTGGTACATTCATACCATAGAATACTACTCAGTAACAAAAAGGAACAAACTACTGACACATGCAACAGCTTGTATGAATCTCCAGAGAATTATGCTCAGTGAAAAAGCCAATCCCATATGGTTACATATTGTATGAATCTATTATATAACATTCTTGAAATGACAAAATTATGGAAATGGAGAACAGATTAGTGGTTGCCAGGGGTTAAGGAGGATATGGGGTAGGAGGGAAGTGGGTGTGGCTATGAAAGGGCAACAGGAGGGATCCTTGTGGGGATGTTCTATGTCTTGACAGTATCAATGTCAGTATCCTAGTTGTGATAATGTACCATATTTTTGCAAGATGTTTCTATTGGGAGAAACTGGGTAAAGCGTACAGAGGACCTCCCTATATTATTTCTTACAACTGCATGTGAATCTACAATCACCATAAAATGAAAAAAATAAGTTTAATTTCAAAAATCAGTAAATGGAATTCAACAATATATTAAAAGAATAATTCATCATGACTAAGTGAGCTTTAATCTGGGAATTTAAGGGTAATTTAACCAGAAAAAAAAAAAAAACAACCATTGTAATTCACTTAACCTGAAAAAGGAGGAAAATTATGACAGATGCATAAAAAGCATTTTACAAAACTCAGCACCCATTCATGATAAAACTCTCAGCATGCTAGGAATAGGAGAGACTTTTAACAACTTGATGAAGGGCATCTATAAGAAACCTTTAGCAAACAACATTCTTAATGGTGAAATATTGAAAGTTTTCACACACCGAGACTGGGAGTAAGACACGGATGCACACGCTTACCATTTCTATTCAACGTTGTACTGAAGGCCCTACTCAGTGTAATCAGGCCAGCAAAAGAAATCAAAGATTTGAAAGAAGTAAAATTGCCATTATTTGCATTTTACATGATTGTGTACATAGAAAGTCCAGAATAATCTATAGACAAACTATTAGGATTGATAAATGAATTTAGAAAGGTAACTGGATATAAGATCAATATGCAAAAATTAACTGTATTTCTATATACCAGAAAAAAAGAATAGAGAAAGTAAGTTTTTAAAACCCTACCATTTGTAATAGCATAAACATCAAACATGTAGGGATGAGTCTAATGAAAGATGTGAAAGTCCTCTACACTGAAAACCAAACAAACAAAAAAACTCCAGAAAACATTAAGGAGAGAAATTAAAAAAGACAAATAAATTAAGAGATAAAGCATATTCATGGATTAGAAAACTCAATATTATAAAGATGTCAATTCTCCCCAAATTAATCTACAGAGCCAATGTGATCTCATTTAAAAATCCCAGCTTTTTTATGTGGTGGAAACTGACAAATTGGTTCTAAAATTCAGATGGGAATGCAAAGGGCCAAGAATAGCCCATTTAATCTTGAAGAAGAACATAGCTGCAGGACTCTCACTAACAGATATCAAGACCTAGAAAGCTATAGTAATTAAGACATTGTGGTATTGGCACAAGAGTATAGAAACTGACAAATAGAAAGAATAGAAAATTCAAAAATAGACCCACACGTATACAATCACCCAATTTATGACAAAAATGACACTGTAGTACACTGAAAACTTTTTAGAAAAATAAATGATGCTGGGTCAGTTGGATAGCCATGTGGAAAAAAATTTATCTTGACCCCTACCTCACATCACACACAGAAATCAGTTCCAGATGGATTGTAGATATAAATGCGAAATAGAAAACAATAAAGCTTTCAGAAGGAAACGTAGGGAAACAACTTTGAACCATTGGAGTAGACAAAGATTTCTTAAATAAGATGGGAAAATGCTATCCATGAAGAAAAACATTGATAATTTGGATTATATAAAAATAAAGAATTTCTGTTCATCAAAAGACAACCCGCAGAATGGGAGAAAATGTTTGCAGTAGATATCTCTGACAAAAGACTCCGGATATGCAATATGTTAGGTTACCCAATAGAAAATGTGCAAAAGATTTTGACAGACACTTCACAAAATAAAGACTATCAAGGTAACCAATCAACATATGAAAAGATGTTCGAGTTAATTAGTCAAAAGGTAAATGAAAATTACAACTGTAATGAGATGCCACCCTATACCCACCAGAATGAGTAGAATGAAAGAAAATAGAGGTGAGCAAGTACTAGTGAAGATGAGAGGCAGCCAAAAGTCTCTCTCATTGATGGTGAGAGTATACATTGGTACAACCATTGTGGACAGCCGTGAGGCAGTATCTGCCCAAGCTTGAGCATGGGCTTCCTGGCCCAGCAGTTCAGTTATCAGAAGACATACTCACGAATGCTTAGAACAGTCCTAAGTGTAATAGCCCAAACTTTGAAATTACCTTGAGGTCTGGAAATTCCAGTCACATGGATAGCCCTGTGGAGGTTGAATTGGAGGTAGTTAGACAGATGAGAGAAGGAGGAGGATGTGACAGGAGTCCAGGTGAACAATGGTGGTCACAGAAGTGATAGCAGCAGCACTGGGGAGGGCAGGAGCAGTACATGGAGATAGAGGCCCATAACTCTGAGATGGATGAGATCTGGGAGCTGATAGGGAAGCAAGAGCTCAGGCTAAGGCCCTCAAACCAAGTCGCCTGGGAAGATGGCTGTGCATTCACTGAGGAAAGAAATCCTGGAGGAGCAAGTGGTATGGGGGCTGAGTTTGATTTGTTTACCACTAGAACGGAGATGCCTGTGGCACCAGGAGAGAAAGCAATGCAGAAATGTGTGGCACACCCTAACCTGGACTCCTTTACCTTTGAGTCCCTAGAGGGCACTGGACAAATGCCATAATGAGAAGAGAGCTGGGCTCAAAGACAGGGGCCACGTGGTCTTTGGCATGATCCAGGGCTACATGGAAAGCTAATGGAAGGCCAAGAAGCAAAACCAGGTGCTCCGTGTTCTAGTCCTTTGTTCACTGTTGCTGGAATGGAGCTGTTACCTTTCCAGACCTCAGGTCTCAGCTCTGTCCCCGGTGTTCTCTGGATCTGGCTTTGGCACCAGTGAGGAGAAGGCCTTCTCCAACTCTGTCTTTTCCCATAAGCCATCACTGCTCAAGCCGGCACTCAACTGACGGCCCTCTCTCCTCCAGTCCATACTGCATTTCAGGACCATACTCCCCGAAGAGCATATCTGACGCACCCCTCCAGCTTATCTACTGCAAGGAATCAATATTCACAAGATTTTCCAGCTTAGAGCTCAGAGGTCACATAAATTAGAGACTTCATTGTGCAGATGAGAAAACTAAGGTCCAGAGACAGGAAAGAATCAATTAAAGGTTACTCAGAGGGAGTTAATGGGGGAGGCTGGGCCAGAACTCAGGCCTCCAAATACGCCAGGAGTTGATTTCTTTCTGTCCTTTTGAGGAAGAGAATAGGAGAAATAGAGAGAAAAAGGGGAAAGATGGCGAGACAGAAAGAACTACTGAATAAAAGAGGCAAAGGGAGGCAGGAAAGAGACAGAAACAACCTCAAAGAGAGATGAGAGAAAGGGAGGGGAAGAAAGGGAGAAAGAGAAGAAATAGAGACATACAGAAAGAGAATAAGAAATAGGAAGACAGAGAGAAAGAGAAAAGAAAGAAAATGGAAAGAAAGAGCTGGAAGGAAGGAAAGCAGGCAGGCCCTCCTGTTCCCGCACGGCTGGCAGGAGCTGAGCCCACAGCCCTGTACGAGGCAGAGATGGGTGGCCCCAGAAATCCGTACCTGCCAAACCCCATCAGCCCTCAGAGGCCCAAACCAGAACTGAGCAGTAGATCTAAACAGAAAACAAACAGAGCAAAATGAAAACATGCTGGCTGCCCACCCCCACACCCCCTGACTGTGGCTCTGTGCATTCATTGGCCCCCAGGAGGCCACTGGGAAAGCAAGGCACAGCTTTTGTAACCCTCCTTTCTCTGTGGCCCCCCATCCCACAGCCACCCCCCACTAAGAGCCATAGACTCAGCTCTGTTCAGATGCCATGGTGAGGAGGGGGCAGAGGCTGTGGGCCCTCGGGGGCTGGAGAGGCCCTGTTTTCCCTGCCCTTGGCCTGACAGAGAAATAGCAAGGCCCTTGGGGGGCTGACAGAGAGGTGAGGCAGTGGGGAGACAGAGTTTTGCCCTTCCCCCATGCAGGGCTGAGGGTTCTCAGCCAGCCCAAAGCGTGTCCTGCATGTGGTGGTGGAGAGGTGGTGAGAAGGCAGGCAGGGAGGTCAGGAGAAGCCGGGTGGCAGACCAGGGTTGAGAAGGGGACACAACAAACACTTACCATTAACACCATGTGTTACCCTCTGTCTCCACTGGGGTCTGGAGCTGTAAGCCATGAAGAGAGAGTTTCCATTTACATTTTAACTTATTAATAATGCTACAAGTAATAACTAATGTTGGTCTTGTGCTTTGCAGTTACTAACTGCACAAACTCTCTGAATCCGCATAGCCCTTCCTACGTTGCAGTACTGGGAATAGCTTTATTCTACAGAAGGGGAAACTGAGGTTTGGGAGGTGAATTGACTTGGCACACAACTGAGAGACGGTTGAGCCTGGGCAGATGAGAGCAGGTTAGTGTGCTGGGGCTGAGATGTAATGACCAGAGCCAGTGTTCAAAGATGGAAAATTGCCTCTCTAAACTCAGGGGCATTGCTCAGCTCTAGAATCTTCAGACATCATCAAAGAGAGCAGACAAATGGGAGCAGTGCATGTATGGGAGGCCAGGAGAGGGAATGTGAGGTAAAAGTGACTGGAATCCTAGAGCAGTGGCCACCCCCAAAGAGGTTAAGAACATAGCCTGCCTGGGTTCAAATCTCAGTTTCACTACTTACTGTGTGACCTTTGTCTAGTGGTTTTACTTTCCTATGACCCAGTTTCCTCATCTGTAGAGTGGGGATAATGATAGTGCTAAAGAACAAAGATTCAGCCAAGTAAATTTGAAGACCTAGCAAGTAGAATGGTGTTCCATGCGGATGCACAAAATAGAAGGTATTTATAGGCAGAAACTGGGCAGCACAGGAATGTTATTAACAAAAGAAAAGAAAGGATTCTTTCGGGCAAGGTTACCTTTCCCTAGGCAGGGACTTTCACAGGCAGGTTGCCTCAGCTGCCTGTGGGGTGTGGAGAAGACACATAGAACAGGTTACCTTATTGGTAGTGACCTGAAAACTCCAGGCTGACTGATTAAGATTACATTCCCAGAGAAGATTGAAGCTGCAATTAGGTCAGGTATCAAGTCTAGCTTTGGGGTCATGGGCTTTAGCACAAGTGACTCCATTTTGGGCCTGTGGTTTTCTCTTTAACAATAGTAAGTACCTCATGGAGTTTGTGAAGATTAAATATATTGTTTGAAGTAAAGCAGTTAGAAGAGTGCCTGCTTTCTAACTGCCTTATGGTAAGCCTCAAATATTGCTTCCTGATGTCCTTGTCACTGTTGGTTATTTGCCATGTCTATGCTGAACACTAGGACAGCATCAGTGAGCAAAAGCAGCTGTGGTCCCTGTCCTCATGGAGTTTTGAGTATGGCAGGGAAGGTAGTCATGAATTACAAAGTACACAACAAAAGCAAAATTGCAATAGTGAGAAGTGTTGTGGAGGAGAGGTCCACGGGGCTACAAGAGTGAAAAATTAAGAAACATGTCCTATCCAGGAAGATACGGAGAGGTTTCCCTGAGGAGGGACACTCGATCCGTGTGCCAAAATAGAAGTAGGAGTGAAACAACAGAAAAGGGAAAGAAAATCATCCCAGGCAGAGAGCACAGCATGTGCAAAGGCCCAATGGCAAGAGGGAGCTTGGTTACAGGATGTGAACAGGGAGCAGGCAAGGGCCAGACCAGGGCAGACCATCTAATTTATGCCCAGAAGTCTTGCCTGTATTATAAGAACAAAGGGAACCCAAGAAAGGGTTTTAAGAATGAAGTAACATAATCAGAAAAAGACAGGGCCTAATTCTAGGGTCTCCAGCTGGGAGGTGGGGAGAAAGGCCACATAGAACAGGATAGGCAGAGACTGCCATTGGCTTTCTCAATGTGTGACCTTGGGCAAGTCTTTTCCCTTCCCTGGGCTCCGTTTTCATCTGTATCTTAAATGGTCTCTGAAGCCTCGTTTAGGGGTCATCTTGTTGTTTTCTGTTTGTCCTTGGTTCCTACCACCCATTAAGAGGAGGAGAAGGCAGGGAGGATACTCTAAATAGAGCACAGCCCCCCTCTGCCTTCCCTTCCTCCCTATACCTTCATAATACGCCCCCCCCCATCCAGGCTCTATAGGAAGGAAGGCCATTTGGGGGTCAAGTTCTTTCCTCCTCCTCTTCACCCACTCATGGCTCATCCCTGTCAGCCTCAGGCCATTATGGGATGGGGTCTGCTCAAGCCTGGGTCTGAAGGAGGCTCGGGGGACCCCCATAGTGGTTGCTCATTGCGCTGGAAGGCCCAGAACCACAGGCAGCTGAGAGAGGCTGCCCCCGCCAGGATGATGGAGTGGGTGTGACATAAATTTCTCAGGACAGGCAGCAAAAAAACATTGACAGCCCCTCCTTGCCAAGTCTGGTTCCAATCAGGCCCCTGGCCGGCCCGCTCTGCTCCCTGCACCCGCCACACCGGGCTGGCTCCTCCAAAAGACGGAGTCATTTAGGGCTTTTGTCTTTCTTCCTCCTCTCTTCACTGTTTAAGAAACATGCACAAAGACACACACACAAGGCCCCTACCCTTGCAGGTCTCTGTGTACCCACATGAGTGTATACATATGCACTTATCCATACACACAGATGGTCACCGGGGCTCTGTGTCCCCACACACATATACAGATAGATAGACACACACAAACACACACACCCCACACTCACACTGGAGACTGGCCGTGGGTGGGCTGAGGAAGACCTCAGGCTCCACTGCCAGACATGAGCACTGGACAGGGACATCCTTTGAGGCTGGCACCAAAGGACCAAGAAAGTGCCTCCCTTCAGAAACAACCCCCAGGTCACTTCTGTCCTACTCCTCTTCTCAGACCCCTGGCCTATCGGCTCTGCCATTCCAGGCACAGGAATGCACTCCCTGGGGCTGAGTTAGGATCTGGCCAGGCTTTTAGCAGGCGCCGAGGGAAGGCAACTCACCCAGACACGGGAGCCCCCAGCTGCCTGAAAGCCTAGCAGCCCAGGGACTTCAGGCAAGCCCTCCTCCAGCACAGCCACCTTTCTTCCCAGGCTCCTCTGGTGCTCCACCCCGTTCCTACCCTCAGCCCAGGCCACCAAAAGCCTCACCCGGCCACCCAAGAAGTATCTGTTACTTCTCATCAGAGCTGAACAAACTTATCCTTTCATGGGCCTCTCCTGCCTACCTTAATGCTGAGGCCATGCGGTTCCTTCGGGTGAAGCCAGAAGGGGGCCTCTTGTGTACTCAGTATCCGGCCACTGCCCAGCAGGCCCCAGAAATCAGACCCAGTTCCTCTCCTCAGCAAGTCTCGCACATGTGGAAGACCGGAAGGTGGGAGGAACGGAGTCATTCCAAGCACAGTTTGGGTAGGACTTGGGGGCTAAGGGAATCCAAGGACAGCTTTGTTCCTTCTTCCCCTGAAATAATCAGAATGGTAGCCCTTAAGAACCTTAAAGGAGACGCTGCTTTGCGTGGAGGGGATCATCACCCTCCCAGGCTGGCATTGTAATCCAGGCCCAGATGCAGGCTTGAGGAGCCAGACCTGGGTTCCAATCCCTCATCACCTTGTGCCAGCTGTGGGAATTGGCGAACTGAGTCAACCTACAGATTGGGTTCTTGTCAAGATCTAAAGTGCCCAGAACATGGGCCACAGTAAATGCTGCATACATACCCATTCTAATTGCTTCCCACTAACAATGTCTACCAAACGTGGAGTGCCCCCAAGGAGAAGGGCAGAAGGAGGAAGCAATCCATCCATTACATTCCAGTTTTTACATCCATTACCTCATTTAACAGTCCTTGAGTCTGCCTATGAGGTAGTTACTCTCAGGATCCCAGGTTGGCTCCTGAGCTGACAGTGGGGGGCGGGGGGGGGCATTATACCATGCTGAGGAGACAACAAAGAGGGTTTGGAGTTGTGGGTGGTGTGGATCAGGGTGCTTTAAACACTTATTTTGAGAGTGTTGCAGCCTGAAGAAAGAGGGCTTATCGGGGCCCCCTAGCTGCCTCCTTTCTCCGGGGACGCAAAGCAGACCAGCTGGCTGCCAGGGCCCCGGCCACACGCGGGCTCCATAGTATCTTGGAGGACAACTTTATGAGGCAGAAAATTCAGCATCCACCCCTGGGAGCAGCAGCGGCAAAGGAGCTGGCCTGGCTTCGGAGAGAGCCCCCTCTCTCTTACCCGCATAACTCTGAGCCAAGCATACCTGGCCCAGGCTTTTCTCAGGTCTCTCAGGCAAGGAAGTCTCCAAGAAATGCTCCAGGGAGGTAAATTCTGGCTGAGAAAAAAGGAAGACAGGATTCTGCAAAAGTGGGCCAGTAGTTTGGAGGGGAGTGAGTTGCCTGTCACTGCATGTGCATGAGCAGAGGCAAGGTAGAGTATGGGTTAACCATTCACACGGGCCAGGGTTCTTAGCCTGCAGGTGGCCCCTGCGAGGGACCCATGACGTTAAAGTGCTTCCCGAAATTATGTGCAACATTTGGTGTGCTTGTATGCTTTGCTAAGAAATGGGCTCATTGCTTTTGTCAGCTTGTTCAAAGGCACGCAAGCCCCAAGGTCACATAGATGAGGAAATGGAGCCTTGCAGAGGGTGAAAGCAAGCCTCTTGGCTTCTTAACCAGAGCTCTGTTCCACGTTGTTTTCTATAACACAAAATGCTGTGCCCTCATAGTGGAGGTGTCTCAGGACAGCCCAGTGACAAGGGTCCTTGTGTATTCCATTTTCCAGCAAAGGATTGTGGGGTCTGGAGCAGGACAGAGCCTTGCTTAGGTCTCACAGTAAGTGAGAGGACAAGCCAGGACTAGGTCCCAGGTCTCTTGCAGTTTGTTTTCCCCAAACAACTCCATTTTGTGCTCCCCCTCTGGAGAGTAACAAGCAGACATGCCAACACTGGCCTGCTCTTAGTATTCTGTGGGCCAGCCTCCCTGTCCTGCTCCACAGCCACATTTGGGACCATGTCCAGGACTTGGGGAGGACATGAGGAGAAGAGCAGGAGTGGCAACCAATCCTTCCCTCCAGAGAAGCTGGGCACTGACCCTCAGACTCCCTCAGAGTTCAGGGGACCTGAGTAAGCAGTTGTCACAACAGGAGGCTGAGGGAGGCCAGTACAAGATGGGGCAGTGGTCTCTTCAGGGTAAAAAGCTCTCAGAGCCATTCTAAGGAGCTTCACCTTTCTCCCTATATGCTGTCACCTCTCTGTTACAATGGAAAAACTTAGCATCTTTGTGGAACCCCCGGAGACAGATGCCTGAGGACAGATGGCCCCTTCTGCCCCATCCTACCCTTTGCTATATCCCTGAGATAGGACTGACAAGTGAAGTCAGACCACCGCCAGCCTTTGCAGTTCCAGAGATGGACTGTGGGGGTGTACATCTGCAAAGGAGCAGGCCTTCCATGCAAAGGGCCAAGGCCAGGAAGTACGGAGGTAGACCATTATTTAAGAAGCTTACCAGACAGTTGAGGGGGCAAGGGTAGGCTCTAAACGGGGTGCCTCAGCTACACAGGCTGACCAATAAGGGATCAGAAGGACCAGAGACATGTTCCCAAGACCTAGAGTTCCCCAGTGTTAAGGCTGTGCAGTAAAGCTGTCTCCAGCTGAGCTGAGAAGCCTCTGTGACTCAGCAGTGCACTTTGATGTTTCTTACAATCACTGTGCATTTTTGCTCTGATTATAAAAGCCAAAGATACTCATAGTGCAGAATCCAGAAAATAATGGCAAGCACAAAGAAGGCAATTACTAACTGTGTGACCTTGGGCAAATCACTTTAATCTCTCTGTACCTCAGTCTCCTCATGTGTACAATGGGGATGATACAGTATTTATCCTGTAGGGTAGTTAGTTGTAAGGAGTGAATGTATGTAAACTGTTAAGGAAAGTTCCTGGCTCATCATAAATTCTATAGAAGTGTTAGCTTTTGTTTTTATAATTTACTATAATCTCGCTACCCAGAGTCAGCCACTGTTAGGAATGGCTTGGTTTCCTTCTAGTCTTTTTATTTGAATATTTATAATTTGTAAAACAATAATCAGGATTATACTGTATATATAAGTTGGTATTTTGCAGATTTTAAGCTAGCATTATAACATGAGTATTTCCCACATTATTAGATACCCTTCAAAAAACATTCTTACAGGTTATATATGATTCTATTTATTCCATTTTCTAATGTTGGACATTTAGCTTATTACTGTTTTATGTGAATAGATTTTACATACATTTTAATGCAAATCTGCAAAAATATCTTCAGTATAGATTCCTTGAAGGGTAATTATTGCTTCAGAGCATAGACATGTTTTTACAAGTCTTGATATTTCCAAATTGCCCACCAAAAGGGCTCTATCAATTGATACTTCCACCAACAATATAAGAGACTGCCCATTTTACTGCAGCTTCACTGGTATTGACCATTCTTTTTTTTTTTAAAGTTCTGTTAAGTTGATGGGCAAAATGTCACATTTTGTATATCCCACTAGACTGGAGTCAGGAATGGGATGGAGTACCAGGTGAAGGGCTGTTCAGTGGAGTTAGCCCTGTAGGTTAGAGAGCTTAGTGAAGGGGCCAAGAAGCAGCAGGCCATGACCGGGCCCAGACAAACTGCCTATCTGGGGAAGGGGCAAAAATCAGAAGAAAGCTGTGGCCATGGAAGATCGGTCTAAGAAACTGAGAAAAAATAAACCCTGATGCTAAGGGAATGAGGCCCAGGGAGACATATGATTGCCAGCTCCTGCAGATGGCCAGAAGTTCTCTCCCAAATCTGTCAGGAGTCCCCTAGCCTGGCTAGACAAGAATAATTATAATGTAAATCAGGCTTTGGCAATGCAAATGTCAATACAGACCTAGAGGGAATGATATAGCTTCTGAACACTCGGGGCCCAGATGACAACTACTCCGGGACCCAGGCTGAACAGAAATCCCAGAAGCTTTTGCAAAAACAGAAAACTGGAAGGCCCTCATGCTCTGAGAGCCGCAGGTGAGCTGTGGAAGGCAGGCTGGCCACTGGGAATGAGCACTAAGCTGGAAGGGCTGAAGGAGTCCTGAGCAGGTGAGGGCAACTCCCCAGCTAAGGCAGGCCTCCCTTGGCTAGGCAGGCACAAGATGAGGCATGGAGCTCAGAGCTGGACTTGGAGGTGCATAATCCAAGCCCAGGCAACCCAAAGGCAAAGGGGATATCCTGGGGAGGGGTTAAACCAATGAGCACAGCGCCATCAAGATAATAGGCTGTTCAGTTTGTTCATTTGATTCCATTTATGAGTGAAATCTTATGGTAATTGTAATTTTCTGACTGGCTTATTTCACTTAGCATAATGGGTTTTTTTTCCATGTCCATCCATGCTGTCACAAAAGGTAAAATTTTTTTCTTTTTTATGGCTGAGTAATATTCCATTGTGTAAATGTACCATAGTTGTCTTATCCACTCATCTACTAATGAACACTTGGGTTGCTTCCATATCTTGATGATTGTAAATAACACTGTAATGAATAGAGACAGACTCATAGATGGAGAACAGGATGACAGCTATGTGTGTGTGGGGAGGTTAAGGGGTGGAGGGATCAAACAAAAAAGAAAAAGATCTCATGGACATAGACAACAGTGTGGTGATTGTTTGGGGGAGAGGGCTATAAGAGGGCTAAATGGTACTAGAAAAAATACAATAAAAAATTAAAATCTTTAAGAAAAGATGATGGGCTAGTATCACTACCTTGCAGCTCTGTGTGTGAAGCATCAACTCCTTGTCAGGTGTTGAGGGAGGGGCTGTTACCACCACTCTACCTGGGGAAAGTGGGGCACAGGTTGACTAAGTAACACGTCCAAAGTTACACAGGTAGTAACTGGCAGTCAGAGACTGAGCCCAGGCCCCTATAGGCAATGAGTCTGGGCCCCTCTTACTGATTTCCTTGGGTAGAGCTGGTGGCTAAGTTTCCTCTTTTTGTCTCTAGTGGAGGAGCATTTCTGGCTAGTGTTTCTGAAGGGATGTTATCTAAAGGACAGTGAAAAATTGTTCGTATAAAAGCCCAGAGGCCAATAAAACTAGAAAGAATGTGTTTAGATAGCAGCAAGAACTTAGGATAGACACCAGGAAGAACTTTTTCAGCATAAATCTCTTCATATACAGTAGGTAATCAAGGAAGGTCAAAGGACCTCTCTCTGATATTCTCAGCAGTTACCCCTTCACACACTCAGCAGTCACCATCCCCTGGTCTCCCATCGTGCGTGCTTGCCACAGGCTGTCCTGCCCACTATTAGAAGGCTCGGAAAGCCAAGGTTACTTGTGGACAACAGGACAGCTGGGATCCAGCTCAAGCCATGGGTGATATCCAGCTAAAGCGAGCATGGCCCAAACTTTGGTTGCCCATGCCTCTTGCCTGGACTCTCCATTTGATCCAGGGGTCTTCCCAAGCAGCAGAGAATTAGGCAGAGAAACATCAGAGAAGGTGACCTATGAAATAGGCCAAGGGGTACAATGGAAGGTGAAATTACTTGTGTCACACAGACACTATCCCTTCTTGGTTACTATTACTTGTGTGACCTGGAACAAATGCATTCACCTTCCTGGGCCTTACTGTGTGCTCTCTGTAAAGTGGGAGATGTCAACAATAATGATCTTGCTGCGTTGTTTTGGGAACACCAGTAAGATGGTCTATTTAGTTACGGAGCACTGCCCAGGCGCATGTGTTCTGCCACACCCAGTTGCTAGGCAGCTGGGCAGCACAAAGATGAACAGGAAACCCAGCCCTGGTCCCAAGGAGCTCTTAGTGCAGTGAGGGAGCTAATGTGTGTAATGCGTGCGCACCCTGCACCAAGACAGCACAGAGTGGGGTCTTGGTAACATCCCTTCCCTGGCTTTGTCATATATATATATATAGTATTCACAGTCTATAAAATGCCTCACATGTAGTAGCTCATTTGATACCCACAAGAGCTCAGACCCTCATGTTTCAGATAGAGAAATCGAGGCCCAAAAGCTTAAATGCCTTGCCATCAGTCATATAGATGTCAAGGCACTTAAGCAAGACCCTGGGGCTCATTGGGACTATTTCCACTGAGGTCCCCCAATCACCTCCTGATTTTTCCCTCAGACTGCCCAACTCTCTCTTTTAGGTATAGCACTGGCCACTGCAACCTTAGCTACATTGAGGGCCTCCTAGTGTTCCTGATCAGCCATCTGACCCATCTCCAGCTTGATTTTTGTAAAATCATCAAATATCATGTAAACTATAGGACAAAATGCTCCTGGTGTCAGTGGGCTTGGAGGAGGAATGAGGACTAGGAGAGTGCCTGTGTTCCCAAATTGTCCTTTTTGATGAAGCCTTGTTCCACTGTATATATATAGCATCTAGACTCATAAGATGAGATGGCTTAAGCTTTCCATGATGTGAAACTCTGGGTGTATCTTTTAAAATCCCTGTACTGGCAAAATGTCAGAAGTTGGGTTATGTGTGTCCATAGAGAGCTTTCTAGGTGTGTAGACAAGAGATGTGGGGTTATCCTGAGCCAGTGGGTGTGAATGAGGAGGGTCCTTACTCAACCAGTGGGGGCAGAGCCCATCATTCATTTGTTGATACGTAAATAAATCGAAGAGAATCCAGTGAAGGCTCAAGCGGAACTTCATGGCCCTTCTTGATCCTTTTTGCCCTGAGACAGTGAGCTTCTGGATTTCCAGATTCTTGACTTGAGAGGAGGTTGCTCCCAGCGTCTGACTATAGAAAAGGGGAAAGAAGGAGTGAGCCCCCCCCCCCCAGGGCTGTGCCAGATGCATTCACACACGTGGTCTCCTTTCCTTCGCCCTGTAGGGCAGATGAAATTCTTGTTTTATGAAGGAGGAGACTGAGGCTCAGTGATGTGGCTGCTGGGGGGAAGGGTTGGCTCCAGGTCCCAAAGTGGGAACTTGTTGGAGCAGGGATTAATACCTAGATCTCACTAGACTGCAAAGGCCTTCCTATTTTTTTCTACACAATACACTTGGGAGAGAGACAGGATGCTGGGAGTGCTCTGAGCGACAGCCCAGGGCAGGCCAGGCCAGGCAGGTGCCCATCCCATGTGCTTCCTCATGAGCTTTCCTCCGTAGTCCATCTCATCCCTTCACACAGTAAGGCTCAGAGTTCTCCAAGCACTTGTGGGTAGCTGAGGATTTGTATCTAGTAGGGAAGAAAGGAGGACCACTGACCTCAGCCCGAAGGAAAGCCCCTCCTAGAGCCTGTCTGGCCCTCTCAACACCCTCCCCCAGCTTCCCTGGAGCCCTTGCCAAGGCTCTCTGCTGGGGCTTTTCCAGAGGTCTGGGGAAATTCCAGGAGTCAAGGATGTCAATGATTCTCACACGCATAGTCACAGATCCTATAAATGTGCCTAGATGGTCCCACTCAGCTACCATCATTCTTTTGAATACGGGTGTGTGAGGAGGTCTGCGTGTGTGCCTGCATACTGTGAGAACTAATTCCATAGCCACCCACAGAGCCCATATCCTCTCTTCCTGTTTACACTTCAGCAAGTCACACCTCAAGGGGCCCTGAGTGTGTGCAGGGGTCACAGCAAAGCTCAGAGACCAGTTTCTGCCAAGTGTAGGCCTGGAGGTGCCACCCCCTCCCTTCATTCTCCTTGATCTCTCTCTCCTCTTTCTCCTCCCTTTGCCTCCTCCCATGCAAACTTTCCTCTCTCTTGCAAAAGCCACCCGTGCTTAGACACCCTCATCTCAATGTACACATATCATCATCCTAAGTCCCATCACCGAAAGAATAAAGGTGAGAACTGAGTCTGCAAGGGTGTAGGTGGCCATAGGCCCAGAGAGGCCAAGAACAAGTACCTTGTTTGGCAAGTAAGTTGTAGGGAAATGGATGAGAAGAAGCATTTAAGGAGCAGTAGACCAGGTCAGAGAACTCTGTTGGGTACTATGGGCCCAGGGAAGATGTCTACTTCCAGGAGATTCCATTACAGAAGTACAGTTAGAGACAGTAAAATGTAGTGATTGAGAGTACACTGGAGCCAGACTGCCATGTAACATGGGACAGTTACTTAACCTGTCTATGTCTCATTCTCTTTATCTGTAAACTTGAGAGAATAATAAGAACCTTCTTCAGCATGTGGTTTGAGGATCGAATGAACTGATACATGTAAAATGCTCATACAGGGCCTGACACAGGAGAAGCACTAAATAAAGGTGTGCTCTGATTTTAAGGATCGAACATATCAGCACTTTTCTTCTGCCTCTGCAGACATCACATCAGCCACCAGGTCTCCAAACCAGTCCTGACAGAGGCCGTATGACTGACACAGCCTTAGTCACCACTGGCCCTCCAGTCTTCCATCTGTTGCTGCCATTCAGCTTTACCTTCTTCCTGGTCCTGTCTACTGATGGGGCTCCCAGGTTGTCCCTGCCATTGTAACTTTCTCCACCCTGCATTCCTTTGTCACCAGCCTGGCTCTTTTGCTGTATTCAGCGTCTGGTCAGTCCCTCGCCAAGAACTAAACTCCTGATGTTGACCCCAGGCCAGGGCAAGGCTCACAGTGGCTCTTGAGTGCTGCTGATACCCATCTCTTTCCAAATCCATGTTTCATGATGTCATGTTGACACCTTGAATTCAGACATTGTAGGAATATTTACACCATGGTTGTTGGCAAATACTGGAAATCAGGGCCTTTTTATCCTTCCAGTGAGCAAGTTATTAAACCTTTACCAGCACAAGCCGGCTTGTACCAACTGATTCATTCCACTGCATTGCACCTTGGGGCCCCTCCTTAGATGATGGTTGATCTCCCAGACACTAAATCCACCTATAGCAGACTTTGCAACGGCATTCCCAGTCTGATCACTGTCCAATGGCTATTTCCTCTTGGAACCTCAAGGCCCAATGTTGACTCACTCTCTGCACTCTGGCACCAAACCTGGCCCATTTGGAAGCTCCCCTTACTGCCAGCCAGGTCCCTGGCCTTTTCCCCTTCTCTGCTTGCCCAGTGTCTCCCTAAGGAGCCAGCAGCCTCATATCCAAGTCCTGAGCAAGCCAAGATGAGGCAGATGCTGTAGTCTGGAGCACAGAGTCTAAAATTTAGCCAGTCCTGTTGTTGCTGTGCTAGGGAGTGAGAGGCTGGAAGCTGTTTGATCCAGGGCACTGGCCACATCCTCTACCTGGCTATGAGTGGGCCAGTTCACTGTGGTTCTCAGTGTTTATCACTGCTGGGCATGTATTGGGTTGGCCAAAAAGTCCATTCTGTTTTTTTCTGTGAAATAAAAGACATTAATTTTTACCAATAACTTTATTGATTTGGATATTTTGAGTATGTTGGCTATCTCCTGTTGGTGGCTTCTAGTGGGTAGAGGCCAGGGGTGCTGCTAAACATCTTCTAATGCTTAAGACAGCCCCACAGCAAAGAATTATTTGGCCAGAATGTCAATAATACAAGAAACTTCACAAACCACTGTTGACATGCTTGATAAGTCACAGTACCTTCTCCATACACTGCACCTATCTTTTTTGTGTGTTTCAGTTGCATTTTTACATTTCTTAAAATAATAATGCATAATATGCCAAAAATATTGCATATCTTCTCCCATCTTTGATATTAAAATAGCTCCACAAAAATTCATCATTTTTGATAAGTTTTTTTTAATGCATGTTGATATGGCAGCTGTCACAATATAATCTAACAAAATTGTTTTGAATTAAATTAAACACAACTAAGAGCTACTAGAGCCATCATATGGGAAAAACGTAATAGACTTTTTGGCCAACCCAATACTAAGGGTTCAATAAATATAGGTTGAATGAAAGAATGAATGAACAAATTTGGTCATGCAACAAATAGTTCCCCTACCTCTTACTTTGTACCAGGTAGTTTTGGATTAAAAAAAAAAAGACATGGCCCCCTACCTCAAGGAGCTCTGGTCCCATGGGCCATGGAAATGGATGCTAATAAAACTTGGGGCTAACTGCAAGATGGCTTGTGAGCTCTCGTGTCGACTGGAGTGGGGCAGAGGCCTGTGGCTTCCAGGAAGGATGAGGCACTGTGTAGGCCAGGGAAGCTATGGTGTTTGTCTGCACTTGCTCAGTGGCTGCTGGCTGAGGTGGCCGTCCAAGGCTTCTTGGCCAGAACACAGCCCCATTCTCTCACCACGGCCCCACCCACTCAAGGAGGTGGAACTGTTGGCCAGGACAGAGGATTCAGGCAGGGAATCCCGGCCCCTCCCTGCTCCAGACTCAGCCCAGAAGGGCCTGGCATGCTTCTAATATCAAGCAGCAAATTCAATCAGGCAGATGAGAATTCCTATTATTTTAATATATTTAGAAGAGAGTTTAAGGTGGATTTCGTTCCACGCTGTATATTTTTACAACATGAGGTCAGGTCACTTTGATAAATGCTGTAGTGCAGGCAGGAGGGAGCCTTGGGAAAGGGTGAGTGAGGGAAAAGAGTTAGAAAAGGGGGGAGTGAGAGCCAGAGCCAGAGATAGAGACACAGAGTAAAGGAAAGCCAGAGAGCAAGCAGAGGGGGGCAGGGGCCAGAAAGACTGATTCTGTGTGTCTATAGATCTGTCTTTTACACATGTGCCTTGTGACTCCATGTGTGTTTCTGTGTCTGTTTGTTGTTGGAGTAGACAAATCCATTTGGGGATAAATAGGATGATTTTTCCACCTGCAGGAAGCGAGGCAGCCAAAGGCTGATTGGGGCTGCTCTACTCTGCAGCTCTCGGAAGGCCCTGGGCTGGAACTCAGGCTGCTCCTGAGGCCAGGACCTGAGCTCTGCTTAGAAATTGAGATGCAGGCAGGCTGCCAGAAAGGCCGAGGAAGTTCCCTGGAGCCTTAAAGGCCCTACTCTAAAGTAATCCTCAGCAGCAGAGGGGCTCTGGGCCCCCAGATGCCCTGTTAGCTATACCATGTGGCTTCTTATTCACTTTCCCTGGAGGGTCCCCAGTCTAGTTTTCAGAAGCCAGCACTCAGGGTTCCCAAATGTTCTGAGAAGGTGGCTGAGGCAGTGGCCCAAGGCCAATGCCACTGGATTATAGGCCTTACAGTGCTTCTCTTCTCTTGAGACCAGAATTCATGCACATGGCAGGAGGGGGCTGGCTACTAGGTTGGAAGAAAAGTTTTCTAGTCTAGAGGCTGGGCGATGGATACCTTTGGAGGGCTTTGTCAGTACAGAAGCATTTGACTGAAAAAAGTTTTCTCCCACTTTCAAGATCAGGGGAAGTGGACAAGCTGGGATTCTGTTTCTGAAGAACTTTCCCTAGCTCAGAGTCCCGAGAAAGGACCCAAGTCGTTTGAAGGTGTTAACGAAAGGCCCCTGGCTCAGCCCAGGCTTGACAGGCGACCTGGGGTACTTATGACCCCGTCCCTCTGCTTCTGGACAGGCAACTACCTGTACAAATCAGCACAGTGTTAATCTGCCCTTGGAGTCTCACCAGGAACCAGGGAGTTACTTCCACTGCACCTGAGATGGGGTCAGCTATATAAACTTTTCCTCTAGGGAGGAAGAGGGACCCCTGTCTACTGCCTCTGCCTTGATCCTGAGACCCACAGTTCACAAGATGGACAGGTCTGCCCCAATTCCCTCTTCAGCCTAGCTTGGCAGCCTCTATTTTTCCTTTTTGGAGAAGGGCCAGAAAATTGCCACATCAATAACTAGAGGACAGGGTAAGTGAGAAGGAGAAGAAGAGAGAAGGAGAAAGACAAAAGCCATATTGTTATCTCTTCTAAACCACTGTAGACACTTCTTCAAACAGGATGACTTGCTGGCTTGTGGTCACCTCAACTCTGAGTACAACCTTGGGATAGTCTTGGCGGCCTGCAAACAAAGCACTGGAATCAAGGAGTCTGTCTTTGCTCCTACCAATCACCAAAAGATGACAAGATGTTCTGTGGCTTGCCCTCCCACCCCCATCTGCTCCACACCATCATCCTCTGGATCAGTCCTAACCACTACCAACCTCAGGAATGGTATATGTACCAAGATCAGGTGATCTGGCCACCTCATGGCACCTTAAAAATCTTTTGGCTGCCAGCAATCAAGGGCTGGAGAATCAGGAGATACTCAGCTTTATTTCTATGTCTGTTCTGCCATCAACAAATTTGTATCAGTGCCTGTTGTGTGCTCCGGGGCATCAGAAGGGGGGACTTTCATAGAGAGGGTAGAAAATGTTTAAGAGCTGAGAGCTCCTTAGGGAAACCGCTCTGGGCAGTGGAAGAGTCTAAGTGGTGGGCTTACTGCAGAGGCCTGAAGCCAAATCCTGGGCAAAAGAGAAAAAGGCCACACCATGGTCTCGGTGGCCATGGTAGATTGGTCAGAAGCTGCAACAAAGAGCTTGCTCTGGGAGCCATCAAAATGGACAGAACATCCTCTGGGTGGAGACCACTGGGAGGGGACAGCAGAGGAGGCTGGCATTCTCTTTAGCCTGGGCTATTTTAGTGGTAGGTAGGAAAGCCCCCTGCTCCCAATGTGGCAAGAATGGATGAAATGGGGTCCAGAATGCCAGGTCAGTGAGGGGCTTGTATAGTTTGGTCCAAACCAGGCACCTGGGACTCTGGCCTAGGAGTGCTCTGGAGGCACTGTAACCTTTTACAGTAACCTCTTACTGAGACCAGAATTGTCTTCCCATGCAGAGAGCACACAGGTCTTCCCAAGAATGCATATAAGTGAGATGGTGCATGCGTGCAACATGCATGCTAATTTCTTATCCATGCACTGAAGAGTGTGTGGACAGGTAACCCTCATCTGCAGCCTCCACAGCCTGTCAAAGCCAAAGAGAGTGTGGAGATGCTGCCGCCTGCCCATTCAGCCCAATTCCTAACTTCTACCTCAGAAACCTTTGCCCTAAAGACAATGCCCAGTGTGTGGTCACCCAGTGTCTGTCTCTCACGTCACTGGCCTCAGAGAAAACCAGCAGTTTTTGTTTTTTGATTTTTATCTTGATCTCTGGTCAGTTTTCTGGAGTTCAGATTAAACCAAGCTCCCTGGAGACCCAGCCTCACCTGGTCCCTTTACAGCTACCACTTGAAAAAAGCCCTTCTCTCCTCTGAGGACTCCTAGTCACCTTGCCCTTCCTGTCCCCATCCCCTGTCCTCTCCTCCACTATTCTCCTCTAGCTAATAGCCATCTTCAACAGCCATGCAACCTACAGTCAGGTATCCTGCCATTATTTAGTTTGGTGCCTGTTTCTCTCAATGGCTTCCAACACTTTCTTTCTACCCTCTCAGAATCACCTCTCATCCTCTGCCCACACTTGCCTCAAGTTTCCCATGTTCAGTTCTTCCAAGATCACTAGTCTATCTGCCCTGCCAATTACTGCTGCCACAGTCTGCCCTCTGTCCTCTGTCCCCAGCAAATTAGAGGGGAGAAGATTTCTCTCTGTGTTGGGGTAGAGGGAAGCCCAAGTTATATTCATATCTACTGTCATCTCCTTTCGCTAAGAGACAGAACTTAGCGCCAGAAAGCCTGGGCCCAAATACTAAAGGCCGGGGTGATAACCCAGCTCTACTACTTCTTGGCTGTGTAGAGTTGGCCAGTCACTCCCCCTCTCTGAGCTCCCTGCTTCCCCAGCTGTCACACATTGGGATTGAACACAAGCGTTTGCCGAAGTCCTTCCAGCTCTGAAGTGATCTCAGTCTGTGCTGTGTTTGCCCAGGGGATGTGCTAGCCCTTCCTTTGGCTCCACGCTGACTGCCCTTGCCACCAGTGCCTCCCTGTGACTCTGGCCACCTTGGCCCCTGGGGTAAGCCCATGTCACATCAGAGGCCTGAGGCCCAAGAGAGCCTCTTCAGTTCCAGATTCCTAGTTCCCGCCCTCCTGTGCACCCTTCCTTGCCTTGCTCCCCAGCCAGACTTGGCTCCTCTTTGTGAACCCCTCCCTCCATCTGTCCACTTTGCTGGCCCCTCATCCCAAAATATGCCCCCCCACCCCGCAGAAGCTGGGCCCTGCTCAGGGATGCAAGGGCTCCTCTCCTTCTCCTTGCTGGTGATTCACCAGCTGGGAATTCCTTTGGAAATAGAGCCTGGAAAGCCTCCCTCCCGTCCTTGGGAAGTTCTGGCCCCTACCCTGGCGGCCCAGCTGCCAAGCCCAGGCCTGCGGCAGGTGTGTGTGTCGGGTGTCTGGCCCTGGAGATTTATAACCTGTGGCAGAAGGGAGGCGCTGCCTTTGGAAGCATTTCTTCTGTCCTCAAACAAAGGCTTGTGGCCAGGGCCTCCAGGGGAGCAAACAAGTGCAGAGGAAGCAACAGGCCCCACTCTCACCTCTCTCCCTGGCTGCCAGCCACCCCGCTTCTTTCTGCCTCACCCTTGGTGGGCACCTGTCTCCCTCTGGCTGGCCCCACTCTCTTACTTGCTTCTTCCCATGTGGCAGCTGTGTCGCTTACTTTTTTTTAATTTTTTTGCCTTACTTTCTCTCTCCGTGTCCTACTCTTTGTACCATCACAATGTCTCACATCTGTCCACTCTTTCCACACCCACTGTCTCTCCTCAGGCATGCGTCCTAAGCAGCGTCTCCTCATTACCTGTCTTTGATATTGATAATATCAATAATATTGCCAGAGTGACCTTTCTAAAATGCAAATCTGATTGTATCACTCTCTTGTTCAAAACCGCCCCATTGGCTGCTCCCCATTGGCTGCAGAATCAGGGCTCCAGTCTTCCTTCCCAGCACGGTCTCTCACCCTTTGAAGTCGCGGGCTCTCCACTGGAGTCACGCAGGGCTCCCCTTACTCCCCCTAATAGAGGCCATTGCTGGATGCCCCACAGGTACCTCAGACTCCCCATGTCCTGAAGCAAATTGTCCACTGACCCAGTTGTTCCCCTTCCCCAGTGTCCTGCCCCTTAGTGGCTTCCTCACTCTCCCTCACACCTGATACCCATTTGGGGACCAATTCCTGTCCATCCAGTATCTCTGTGGTCTCCTGACACTCCCCACCGCCATCACCACAAAACAGAATAGGGTAACCTCCTGCTCGACAATTAGAGTATTCTCTCCCGGCAGCCCTGGTGAGGTTTCAAGCCAAAGTCTGATGCAGTTCCGCCCCTCCTTGAAGCTGACCACCCAGAGGACCCATCGTTTCCCCAGTCTTGTCTCCCAAGACTACCACTTGTCCTCAGTCTTGGCCGTGCTGAGCTCTTTGCCTTCTTTAAACTTGTTTTACAATGTCTCATTCCCTGGTCATTGCTCCTATTATTACCTTCACCTGGCATGACCTCCTACCTCTCTGCCTGTCCAAGTTCTCTGCAAGGCTCTTTGAAAATGCCGCTTCCTTCAGGAAGCTTTCCTGGAGCTACCCTGTTGGAAATATCTGTCTCTCCTCTAAATGTTTGCTGAGCTTTTGGGCCAGGTTTAGTGTAGCAGTGCAGAGCACAGGCCCTGGGAATGTAGTCCCAGCTGACACTCCCTAGTTCCCAGAACAATGTCCATAACCTCTTAGAGCCTCAGTTACTTCACCTGTAAAATGGAGACAGTTATAGTTACTGCCTCATAGGGCTCGTGAGGAGGAAATGATTAATCTGTGTGCAGTGCTAAGGGAAGTGCCCGCCACAGGATAAGTGCTGTCATGGTGTTATTACTGCTATTATTAGTAATATGACCTCTTTACTGCTCTGCCAGACCATTGTGGGCAAGAACCAACTCAGACCCCTTTGGTCTCCTATATCGGGGCTGCTCAGAGACATTTGCTAACTGAACTGAGGTGACCCCATTCCCCTTGCAACACCACCTCAGGCCCCTGCAGAGCCCGAAGGAAAGAGGGAGGCAGAGAGACACAGGAAATGTCCTCCCCTCCTCGATGTTAGTGGGCCCCGGGGAGCAGTCCAGCCTTCTGTAGCCCCTAAGCCTCCCGCCTCTCCTCTGAGGCCACTGTGCAGCTGACTGTCCCTGAGCATGGGGGTGATGGAGACAAATTGGAGGGAATCCAGAGAAGCGAAGTCCCTGAGCCCTTGGGAAAGGGCAGGCCCAGCAGAGGAGGGAGATGAAAGCAGTTCCATGTGTGTGGCTTGGCTGAAGGACAGAGCTGGGTGTGGCGGGGGACATGATAACTGGAGACAGGGATTCCAGCAGTGCAAACAAGCTGGAGAGGGGGATGGCTGAGAGCTCCGTGGTGGGGCCGCTCTGCTGAGGCAAATGGGCTCTTGAAAGGCAAGCCTGGAGCTTTCTGCAAGCCCCCTCTTCTTACTGCCTGGACAGAGGACCCTTCCAACCCGTTCCAGGGCTGGCAGTTTTGCAGGGCTGTGCAGTCCCCGTCCTGGGAGGAGGCCAGCCCCTCCTCCTGTTTACCCATTGCTGGCTGAGACTGGGCCTGGAGTGAGCTCAGCTGAGGGTCTGAGGTCTGAGTCCTCGGCCCTCCCTGCCAGTCCTCATGGCCCCACTCTGAGGGTGGTTTACAGTACCTGCCAGCCCATCACAGGGCTTTGGGCTCTGGCCCTTCCCTCTCACCAATCTCCACTCCCCACCTTAAAGCCATTGTTTTCAGACAATTGACCTCTGGCTCTGTTCTCCCGGGTACTACGGGGCATCTCAGGGGCATGAAGAGGCCAGGAGGAAATATTGGAAATGGCCTCTCCATCCTCCCCTCAGATCCGGGCTGCATCGTCCTTGGGCCAAGATAAATACAGCAAGCAAGGGAGAGGCCTCTGTATGCTCAGTGCTGATGGCTAAGCGGCCCGGTTGTGGGGGTGGTGGGTCGGGCATCAGCCTACCTACGGCTGCCTGAAACCCTATTCCCGAAGGAATAGGGTGGAAGGATAGCCAGGCCAAGTGCCTGGGAGTCAGTGGCATGAGGAACAAAGCAGAATGCCTTTCCAGTGCCTCTCCCCTGGGACAGAGATTTCTCCGGGTGCTGAGTCTGAGAGTTCTGGAGGGAGAGCAAGGGAGCCTAGGAGGAGGGAGGAATCTGGAGATGCAGGAGTGGCAAGAGGCTGCCCGCAACTAGACCTCCAGCCCTCCCAAGCTGCTGGTGCCTGGCCTGCCCAGGACCATAGGTCCACTTCCTGAAGTTGGAGAGTCTGAGAGATCTCAGGGTGGGGGAGCTGGAGGACAAAAATGAGGGTTCCCTGGGGCCTCAGCTGGGCACCTTCCACCCTGACCCCTGAGGGGTCTCATACTGCACCTCTGAGGTCATGGCTAGACAGAAAAAGCATGAGTCTTGGTCAGACAGAGTTAAGTTCAAATCCAACCTCTGTGCTGTATTATTGATGAGTCCTGGGCAAGTCCCTTCCTTTACTTTACAATGAAAGCCTGACTTTTCCATCATGAAATGGAGAACACAATCTCCACCTCACAGGACTATTGGCAGGAATCGATGGGACAGTGGTGTGCGAGGGCCTGACTCATGGTACGTGTGAGCTGCTTTTCCGTTCCCTGAACTGCATGTTGCCCTCAGGCCACTGTTTGGGGCATGACACTGCAATGCTCAGGAGGGGAAAGCTCTTGGCTGTCTATGACTCCTAGGTTGACTCCAGGGAGACCCTTTGGTTCCTCTAACCCTAAGGTCATAGAATGACTATGGGGGTATCATGGGCCTTGCTGCCTGAGCCAGCTAGACTCACCTCACTGACTCTCCAGGCACAGGGCTGTTGCCAAAAGAGATCCTTGCCAAGCAGACCCTCAGCCCCTGGGCATCCTTGTTTACAGCCATCTCTGACATCTCAGCCTGGCATGGCCTTCCCTGCTGTGTTGAGCGGGTCTGTCTGCCAGCTCTCTGATTGAGTTTTGGTGTTGCTGGTGGAACTCTTTCTTTGAGTTCCACACTGTTGGGGCCATTCTTTGTCTTTTGGGCTATCTCACCACCTCTACCCCGTTCAAAGCTGAGAGCCCACTCCTGGGCTTGCTTTGCAACCTGCTTCTTTTAGGAAGTATTTGGAGCAAGGGCCAAGGAAAGAAAAGAGTGTGGGGCGAATGTCAGGAGATCTCAGGGCTAGTTTCAAGTCTTGAGCTCATTCCTTATGTGGTCTTCACAAGCCACTTCCTCTTTGAAATTCTGTCTTTCTGTCTATAGAAGGGAGGTCCTAATTCTTGCATTCCAGGGCTATTGGGAAGTACACACATGTTCATGGAGGTAGGATCACTGAAAGAATGTTTTGGCTTGAGGACTGGGAATTTAACCTTTTGCGCTTAGGTCAGCTCTATGGCAGTGTCCTCCAGAACATGCAGAACATGCAGGAACCCCAGTCCCAATTATTGTCACTCAGCTGTTTCCATTTGGTTAGATGCCAAGATCGTCAGCTCCTTGCAGTTCACTGCTTCTCTTCAATTCTTTGTCAGAAAAATTGCTCCACTGGTTTCCAATCTTTATTGTTTCAAAATCTTTTGTGTCTACCCTCAAATTATTCCTGCTGCAGTTCCAACTCAGGTATACACACCTTAGACACCTCCTAGCCTGCCTTCTCTTTCCTCTTCCCCTCAACTTCTGCCCTAGGCTCAGAGGGTGAGAGAAGGGCTGAGGGCAAAGCCATGCCTTGTACCTGGCCAGAGGGAACAGACTATGGAGGTAGCATCATTCTTCCAGAAGCCCTTCATCTGCCCCACTCTGTCAGCCTTACCCTTATCTTACCCTGGCTCGCACCGTCCTGGCTGGAATACTTGTGGTCTCTCACTGTGCATTGGAACTAGGGCGCCAGACTTGACTCTAATCTCCCCTGGCAGCTCCGTGGCATCGATAAGCCCCAAGTTTATGGCAGAGGAAAAATGAAACCCACATTACTCCACCAGGGTCCAGCCCCCACCCAGCAGAGCCAAGGATGTCCTCCACCAAGCACTGAGAGTCCCCAGCTATTCCCTTAAGGCATTTGGAGGTAGGGTGGAGTTGTGCTCCCTGTATACCCTCCTTCCTGAAGGCACAGGAGCTCCCTCCCAGTGCCCCCCCAGGCCCAGCCTCTCTCCTCTTCCAGCCAGGAGGGTTTCCCCAGCATTTGCGATGGGGGCAGCTCCCTCCTGAGTTTGAGGTTAAAGGGGACGTCTTCTCCAGGAATCTGTAGCCAAATTGCTGAGCTGTTCACAGTGACCTGGAGATGATGTTTGGAAATCTGATTTGTGATAACATAATGTTCCTTTTAAGTAACGCTGGCTGGAGAGGGAAGGAGGAAAAAACGACCAAGAAAAACAACCTTATTGAGGTTTAAAAGGGGACGCTGTCGTGGCCGCCTCCTTAATCTCCCAAATCATTTTCCTCTCTTCCCCCTCCTCCTCCTGCCCCAGACCTGCTTTTGTTTATAACAATCTCTTGGAAAGAAGATTGAAAGTGAAATCTGTTTCCTTGCTTAAATATATATATTTAAAGGGGGGAAGAAAGCCCTCTCTCCCCACCGCCCCTCTCCCGCCTGCCCCTCATCCGAGCGCTGTGGGTAATTGGAGGGCTGCCTGTTCTGGGCTAGTCGGTCAGCATGGGTTCTCCAGTGCCTACTCATCACCCCATCACAGAAGGATCATTAAGACAGGAAAACAGGCTGCGGATGAGATGGGAAACCTGGAGGAGGGGCACCACTTATTCACGGACTCCAGGCACTATTTATGTAGTGGCTGGTGACCAGAAGTTTGCTATCTCCAGAGGAGAATAAATACAGTATGAGCACACAAAATTAGACACAAGGGAGGACTTCCACTTTCTCTGTTCAACATACAGTTCACTTGACCCAGTAGTGAAAAGAGTTGAGAAATTTTAGCTGCATCCCCAAATGAATGAGTGACCCCACTCCCTGCACTTCTCTGGGCTAGGGACTACTTTATGACAGAGGGAGGATTAAGATGAAACAGCTGTATCCCAGCAGGAGAGGATAGGGTGGTAGCCGAAGGAGTCTCAAAGAGGAGATGTTTGTGTGGAAAGATGAACCCAGTTGGCGGGGGAAGTGGGGAGAAGGTGGATATCTAGGGAGAGACCAGCACACCTAATATAAGCCACCATGGCTATTGTCCCACCAGCACCACCTCCACCCCATCCTTACACACATGCATGCTCACACCACTTCCCTTCTCTGCTCTACCAGGACATGTGTCTGACCTCTCAGGTAGCACCTCATGCACTACCCACAGTCTGGCCCTCACCCTAGCGTTCCACTGTTCCTGGCCCAGCCTGAAGCCAGCCAACAGGCCTAGCAGGGCAGGATGGGGCAGGCTGAAGGGAGAAGGAGGTGCCGAAAGCCTGCCATGCAGCCAGCATGGCTGCCTGCCAGCCCAGGACGGATTCCTCCGACCCGGCATCTCAGGAACACCCACTTCTCTGGGCGCTGGTGCTGGGACCCCCGCCTGCCGGGGGCTGTGCTTCAAGAGAAGGAACAGAGAGGGCTTTTTGGTGTTCTTTTCAGGGGCCCTTGCTCCCCCACCCATCCGCTCTATCCAGGGCATGTTATTACTATCAGAAATATCAGACGTTTCAACTCAAATTAAAGTCAGGTTAAATGTCTCCACTGCAGAAATTCCACATGGTTCCAGATGGAGAGGAGGGACTCCTTCTCTCCCTCCCTCCCCAAGAGTGGAACAAAAGCATCAATTTATAGTGTGCTTTCAGACCATTCAAGCCAACCCTCTCAGCTTACAGATGGGGAAACTGAGGTCTAGAGTAAGGAATGGGCTTGCCCAAATTCACTCAGTAAGTTAACAGAGCTATGACTAGGATCCAGGCATCTCAATTTCCATCCCACAGTGGTTTTTTTTTTCCACAGAACACATTTGTAATCCTGTTAGACCTACAACTTCCCTTGACCTTGAAAACTTCAAAATTGCCACCAGAGATATCCTAACATCTGTGAAGTTGGGACAAAAGCAGGAGGCAGATTCCTTTAGATCTTGGCCTGCAAATGTCACTTAAAAGTGCTTCACATGCAGGTCATATAATCATGAGTTAGTCCCTATGCTTCTTTGGGTCTCAGTTTTCTCATCTGTAAAATCAGAAATGCAGGAGACCATTGTTTTCATCTGCTCAACATCTATTCTTTTTCTTTTAATCACAGCTCTCAAAATTTCTTGGGAAACCACTCCTCCCACACTGTGAATCCATGTGAGTCAGTTTCAAGGGTTGTCAGGTGACCCAGGCCAATGAGAACATTTCATCACACTGGACAGAGTAATTGGCTTATGAAGAGTCATGTGACCCCAGCTTGGCCAATACCAACCCTCCCTGGAATCTGGATTAAAATATGAGGAGGGAGACATTGGGGATTAAGCAGCAGAAGACATAAGCCTAGACTTTCAGGAGCGCTGTGAGAAGAGTCTGCCTGAGAATGATGCCTACAGAGAGAAATGGGCATCCAGATTATAGACTGACTTTTTTTTGAGCCTGGGATCTACCATTGCCTGACCAGACCACCCTGGTACTTTTTGTTTTTGTGAACTAACATGATACCCTTTTGGTTTAGACCAGTTTTAGTTGGATTCCTTCCATTTGCAACCAAGCCTCACTAACATAAAAGAGATTGGAGATATCCTATGTCACCAATGGTAGAAGTGAGAGAGGCTTTACATGATTGCTCAGTGGAGACATAAAAAAATGTGATGCATGAATAAAGGAGTCTGGGATAACCATGCCAGTTTGCCAGCTGCATTCCTCCAACCCTTGCCTGAAGTAGACAGTGTATAGGCTTTGGAGTCAGATAGACCAGGCTTTGAACACTGATTT
The DNA here is from genome assembly GCF_021234165.1 of Pteronotus mesoamericanus. Classification (NCBI taxonomy): domain Eukaryota; kingdom Metazoa; phylum Chordata; class Mammalia; order Chiroptera; family Mormoopidae; genus Pteronotus; species Pteronotus mesoamericanus. The sequence goes on along the minus strand of NW_026555108.1, from coordinate 3,445,820 downwards.
CTCCATTTCCTAGCTACGTAATCTGGGACATGTTTGCTTTCTAAGCCTCAAGTGTAACCCAAGCAGGTGTCATGGAGCTGTTGGTCTAACCCAAGGAGCATGGGATAAGACACTGTAACAAGATAAGACAAGACTTGGAACATTAAGACAGCAGACATTTACCGGGCCACTTGCTAAGGGCAAAGTCATTGGCAAACATCCTTCCAAGTAACTGGGGCAGGGGTGGGCAGGGACACCACATATGGTTGTGGTACATAATTCCAAGGGTACTGTCCACATAGTTTATGATGAGAAGGGAGCACCCTGGAGCCATGTAGTCGACTGTAACTTCTACAAACTTACAAGGCATCCCTATGGCTTTGGCACATTTAAATTAACACCCGTGTCTTCTTCACTGAAAGCATATTGTTTTTTCTTTATATCTTTAAAGAGGTGGAACTGCAAGAATAATATTACCATGAAGCTATGGTTGGACATGTAATGCAATTAGTGTCCTATTGTGACCCAAGGGATCCGGGAATATCAGAATATTGACCCAGACCAAAGCCAGCTCTCTCCACGTTTCCCAGGAGACATATATCCACATAGAACAATGGCAAACGAAAGTAAAGTAGCACCCTATTTGTTAGCTAGGCTTTAGGCTTCAAACCTCAGTCCAAGCTCTGGTACACTGGGCAGGATTGTGCAGGCTAACCTAGAGTCCTGAGGGATCTCTTCCTATCACAAAGCCAAATCTGAATCTCAGATCTTAGCTTACTCTTACTGGCTTCATGGAAAAAAAAGATAAACAAGAATAATGGCTGATTAAAAGCTGTCCCAATGCTAGCATATGGCATTATCCACATGGATGAAAGAGAAAGAGAAGCAATCCACACCCTTATCCTGACATGTGATGCATAGTGATTTGACCCATTTATTGGTCCAATTATATTCCTGATAATTGACTATTTTTCCTGGTGGGGACAGGGCATCAAAGAAAAGGATGGTAGGAATATGGTTTTCCCAGGCCCACACAGGTATTAGTGAGACCTGGATTAAGAAACAGGCATGGGGAGAGTATAATGGAGGACTGAGTATGCCTAGCAGACTCCTTCTCATATCCTGCATCTCTAGAAATGATAGACACTGTATATTTTTAAAAAATTCATTACCATTCTGGACTATACTTGGTGCCCAATACCAAGACACCTTGACAAAGGTGAAATAAAGGCATTTTCACATATTCCAGCACTCCAAAGTGTTATCAGTCACAAATCTTCTTTGAAATAAACAATATTGAACCAAGGAACACAATGATTTTGAGCATAAGAAGTTGGATATAAGAAGCAATGAGCAAAGAAATTAGCCAATCTATTAAAAAAAAAAAAGATATCAACACAAGCAGTGATTGGGTTGACAGCATGGCCAGGATATGGCAAAGAGGGAGCAGAGCTAAAAAATTGCATACAAAGTTTCTTGCCTTCTTTGGGGGGAGACTAGAGATCAGATTAATGCTAATGTTGACAGAGAATGTATATGTTTTAGTATGTGTATTAATAAAGTACAGGTAAACCTTACAAGCTTAGAAATATAATAAATACTTTTAAAACTATTTATAAGACATATGTAAAACAAAGTAACAGAAAAAGGTTGACAATAAAAAGATTGAAAAATATGCTCAAATTCCAATAAAAAGAATATGAATGTAGCAATATCAATGCCAGACAAAACAGAATTCAAAGCCAAAGCATTAAAAAAAAAAAGATATTTTCTTGATAATAGGCACAAGCCATTACAAAGTTATAACCATAAGCCTTTACAACATAGGTTTAAAATAGAGATCAGAAAATCCACAGTTGTAGTGTAAAAAACAGACCTTTTGCAGAAATTGTCACATCAGGTGCTAACTTACTAGCATACCAAGCAAATACAGACATACAGGATTTAAATGATACAATTAGCAAACTGGAACATGTGTATGATTGTACTAATGTACAGAAAGTACATACACTTTTCAAATGCACAGTGAATACTTACAAAAATGGATAATGTATTAATCCACAAGCGAAATCTCAACAAATTCCAAATAATAAGAATAATGTAGGGTCACATATTAAACAAAAGGACAAAAAAAATTACATTTATCAATAAAATGATGGTGTGACATGTATGTCATTGGAAGTAAGAGGAGAAAAAATACTTCTAGCCTAGTCAAAGACAATATTGAATTGGAAACCACTAAGCAATGAAAAGTGAAAAAAATAAGATAGCTACATATCAAAACCAGTAGGGTATAGTCAAAGCAGTACTCAGAGGAAAATGTGTGGCCTTCAATGTTAATAATAAAAAACAAAAGATATTGATGAGCTCTGGCTGGTGTGGCTCAGTGGATTGAGCCCTGGCCTCCTAATCAAAGGGTCACCAGTTCGATTCCCAGTCGGGGCACATGCCTGGGTTGTGGGCCTGGTCCCCGGTGGGCGGTGCACGAGAGGCAACCACACATTGATGTTTCTCTCTCTCTCTCCTTCCCTTCCCCTCTAAAGATAAATAGATAAAGTCTTTTAAAAATCATAAGGAAAACAGAAAGACACATAAATAATAACAGGAATGAACTTCAGCTCCAGAAAATATTATTTTATCTTACAACTAAAATTGAAAGCCTAGGTGAACTTACTTGTTAAGAAATAATAAATTACTAAAATTGTCTAAGGAATAGTATGAAACTGGTTAGACCGATAACCATAGAAGGACTTGGCAGGGAAGGGTAGTCAAAGATACACCAGTAAAAGTTGTGGTAGACAGCTTCTAAAATGGCCCACAATAATTCCTACATCCTTACATTCAGCCCCTTGTCTAATCTCTTCTCCTTCAGTGTGGGCTGGACTTTGTGACTTGCTTCTAGTGAATAGAAATGTGGCAAAAGTGATGGGGTGTCACTTCCAAGATTAGGTTACAAAAATATTAAGTTACTTCTATCATCCTGGCACTCTCTGGTTCTCTCTTGCTCACCTTGAAGCAAGTTGCTATGTTCTGAGCTGCCCTATGGAGAGGTTCACATGTCAAGGATGTGAGGGAGTCCTCTGGCCAATATCCAGAGAGGAACTGAGGTCCTTAATCCAACAACCCACAAGTAACTGAATCCTACCAACAGCCACATGACTGAGCTTGGAAGTAGATCCTCCATAAGTAGAGTTTTGAGATGACTACAGCCTCAGTCAACATCTTAACTGCAGGTCATGAGAGACCCTGAGCCAGAGGTCTCCAGTTAAGCCATGTCTGGTTTCTTGATCTACAGAATCTATGAAATAATAAATGTCTGTTGTTTTAAGCCACTAATTTTTGGAGTAATTTGTTATACAGCAATATATAATGAATACAAATACAGACAACAGGCCCATATGATTTTCTTTATTATACAAACTGTTTCTGTGCACAGAGAAAGATAAACAGCAATCCAACTCACTCTAGGCAGTTAGCACAACCCTGATACTGAATGTGGGCAAAAACAGGATATGTAAAGAATATTACAAGTTAATCACACCAATGAAAAAGCCATAAAGAAACATTCAGTAAATAAAATTTAATAGCATATTAAGTGAATGTTAACCATACAGAATTTACTTTCAAGAAAGCAATAATTTTTAAAAGAATTTAGTACTTATTATGTACTAAGATCTATTTTAGGTTATATATATTAATATTCCGCATAACAACCTCATGAGGTAGCTCCACTGTTTCAAAATCTGAGGAGGGCAGAGGTTATGTAAATCCACAGGTAGTAAGTGGTGGAAGAATTGGGATTTGAATTTACCTTGCTATGCTGATCAATATTAGAAAAAATCTATCAAGTAATTCACTATATTGCTACATGAAACAGTAATAATTATACCATTATTTTAATAGATGCTTTTTAAAGAAGTTATAAAATGGAATACTCATTTCTCATTAAAATGAAAGAAAACTCCCAAAAAATACAGTAAAGAAGTAAACAGAAATTTACAGTAAACATTATATACATAGTGGTTAATTATTAGAAGTCTTTCGTATCAAAGTCAAGGACAAAACAAGGGTGCCCATAATTGCCATTCTCTTTCAACACTGTACTGAAGATTCTGGTCAAAGTAATATGTTAAGAAATATAAATTAACAAGTATATTGGAAAATAAGATATAAATCATCATTATTGGCAGATGATATTATTGCCTACCTAAAAAATCTAAGAGAAGCAACTGAAATATTATTAGAACTAGTACAAGTTCAACTTTACCAAACAGATTTAAAAATCAAGATTAACAATCAATAGGCAATCCTCAAATATTTGGAGATTAAACAACACACTTTAAATAACACACATAAGTCAAAGAAGAAGTCTCCAGAGAAGCTAAATATTTTTAACTAAATCAAAATGAAAATACAACTTATCAAAATTTGTGGGATATAGCAACATCAGTGGTTAGAGGGAAATGTATAGTATTAAATGCATACATTAGAAAAGAAGAAAAATCTAAAATCTATAATTTAAGCTTCCACCGTAAGACACTAGAAAAAAGAAGAGCAATTTAAGCCTAAGGAAAGCACAAGGAAAAAAATAATTAAAATTAGAACAAAATATCAATGAAATTGAAAAGGAAGACAATAGAGAAAATTGACAAAACCAAAAACTGGTTTTTGAAAATATTGATAAAATTACTAAACCTTTAGCCAGTCTAATAGGGAAAAAAAAGAGAAAAGACACAAAATTACAAATACCAGAAATGAAAGGTGGGATATCACTACTGATCTTATGGACATTAAAAGTATAAGAAAGAAATACTATGAACAATTCCATGTCCACAGATTTGATAACTTGAATGAAATGGACTGATTCCTTTAAAAACACAAAGTACTAATACTTACATATAGAGAAAGAGTTAATCTGAAAAATTTATATCTATTAAATACATTGACTCTGTAATATATAGCCTCCTCCCCAAAAAGAAAAAAGTACCATGCCCAGATGGTTTTGTTGGTTAATTCTACCAAACATTTAAGGAAATTATACTAATTTTCTATAATCTCTTCCAGAAAATAGAAATAGAGTGTACATCCATGCTCATTCTATGAAGCCAGCATTACCTAGGACCAAAATTGGATAAAGATATTACAAGAAAAGAAAACTATAGCCCTTTCTGGTGTGGCTCAGGGGATTGAGTGCTGGTCTGCAAATTGGAGGATTGCAGGTTTGATTCCCAGGTCAGGGCACATGCCTGGGTTGTGGTCCAGGTCACCAGTGGGGGGCACTCGAGAGGCAACCACACATTGATGTTTCTCTCCCTTTCTCCCTCCCTTCTCCTCTCTCTAAAAATAAATAAATAAATAAGTAAATAAGTAAATAAATAAATAAATAAAATCTTTAAGAAAATACCATAGACCAGTATCTCTCATGAACACAGATTCAAAAATCCTAAATATTAGCAAGTTGAATTCAATAATATATCAAAAGAATGATACATGTGACCAAATGGGGTTAATTTCAAGTACATAAGGCTAGTTCAAAATTCGAAAATCTACATAATCCATCACATCAACAAACGAAGGAAGAAAACACACATAATCAGATCAATTGATGAAGAAAAAAACATTTGACAAAATCCAACACCCATTCATGATTTAAAAAAAAAAAGCAAAAACCTGTCAGTAAACCAGGAATAGAGGTAAACTTGCTCAACTTGATACAGTACATCTACAAATACAACTCACATAATATTTAATGTGAGAAACTAGATGCTTTCCTTTTAAGATTGGGAACAAGGCAAGGATGTCCTCTCTCACTACTCTTATTCAACATCATGCTGGAAGTCTTCATGTAATAACATATGAAAAGGAAACAAGAAATATAGAGATTAAAAAGAAAAAATAAAACTGACTTTGTTCACAGGTGACATGATTGTCTATGTAAAAATTCTCAAAGAATTGACCAAAAACCTGTTGAAAGTGATAAATGAGTATAACAAAGTTGTAGGATACAAAGTTAATATACAAATGTCAATTGTTTTTCTATATATCAGCAATAAGCAATTGGAATTTGAAGTTAAAAAATGCCATTTACAATAGCACCCAAAAAAATACAATAAAATACTTAGATATAAATCTAATAAATATGTACATGATCTATCTGTGAAAACTGATGAAGGAAGTCAAAGATTTAAATGAAATGTAGAGTCACCGTGTTCATTGATTGAAAGACTCAATATTGTTAAGATGGCAATTCTTCCAAACTTGATTTGTAGATTTAATGCAACCTTAATCAAAATCCCAGCAAATTATTTTTGTATCAACAAGCTGATTCTAAAGTTTATATGGAAAGGCAAAGACCTACAATTGTCAACATAATAATACGAAGGAAGAACAATGTTGGAGGACTCACATAGCCCAATTGCAAGACTGACTATAGTAATCAAGATAGTAAGTAATGAGCTACAGTAATCAACACAGTGTGGTACTGGTAAAAGAATAGACACATAGATTAAAGGAACCTAATGGGAACCTGGGAAATAGACTCATGAAAATATAGTCAATTGATCTTTGACAAAGGAACAAAGGCAAATCAATGGAGAAAGGATAGTTTTTTCAATAAATGGTGCTGGAAAATTGGATACCCATAAGCAAAAATCAAAACAAGAGAAAGAAAGTAACAACAATGAACATAGAGGTTCATATGTCTTTTTAAATTAGTGTTTTCATATTTTTCAGAAGAATATACAAAAATGGAATACTTTGATTTATCTACCAATGACTGGATAAATATGTATAAAATGGAATACTACTTGGCCATAAAAAGATGAAATCCTGTCATTTGCAACAACTTAGATGGACCTTGAGGGTGTTATGCAGAGTGAAATAAGTCAGTCAGAAAAGGACAAAAATCATATGATTTCACTTATATCTGAAATAAAAAAAGAAATGAACCAATAAAACAAATTTTAAAAAAACCTCATAGATATGGACAACAGATTGGTGGTTACCAGAGGGGAAGTGGGTGGAAGGAGGGGAAAATGGATAAAAGGGGTCAATGTATGGTGATAGAATGGAAACGACTTTTGGTGGTGAGCACACTATAGTGTATACAGATATCAAATTGTAATGTTGCGTACCTGAAATTTATAAATATTACACACCAATGTTATCTCAATAAAAAATAAACACAGATCTTACGCCTTTCACAAAAACTGATTGAAAGTAGGTCATAGATCTAAATGTGAAACAAAACTATACAGCTTCTGGAAGAAAAAATATGAGAAAGTCTGTGTCCTTTGGTTTGTGGTGTTCTTAGATACAATACCAAAAGCATGATTCATGAAAGAAAAAAAATTAGCATGTTATTCTTTCTTAAAATTAAAAACATGTACTCTGTGAAAGACATTCTTAGAGAAATCAAAAGGTAAGCCACAGATTAGGAGAAAATATTTGCAAAACACATATTGGATAAAGAACTTGTATCCAAAATATACAAAGAACTCAAAATGCAAAAATTAGAAAAAAAACAATTAAAAATGGGTGAAAGATTTGAACAGACACCCTCAAAGAAGACATACGGATGACAAATAAGTATGTAAAAGATGTTCAACATCATTTATCAATAAGGAATTGTAAATTAAAACAACACTACACACTTATTAGAATGGCTAAAATCCAAAGACTGACAATACCAGTTGCGGGTGAGGACGTGGAACAATAAGAACTCTCAGTCATTGCTGTTGGGAATGCAAAATGATACAGCCACTTTAGAAGACAACTTGGCAGTTTCTTAAAAAACTAACCATTGTATTAACATATAATGCAGTGATTGCATTTGTATGTAGTAACTGAACTGACTTGAAAACTTATGCCCACCAAAAACTTGTGCACAAATGTTTGTAGCAGCTTTATTCATAATTGCCCCAAACTGGAAAAAAACAAAGACGTCCTTCACTAGGTGAATGAATAAACAAACTGGTACATCCTGACAATGGAACATTATTTAGAGCTAAAAAGAAATGAACTATCAAGCCACAGAAAGAAAGGAGTGGATCCTAAATGTAGAAGGCTTAGTGAAAGGAGCCAGTCTGTGAAGATTATGCGCTCTATGATTCCAACTATATAACATTCTGGAAAAGGCAAAGCTAAAGTGATGATCTTAGGGTAAAAAGATCAGTGGTTGCCAGGGGCTCAAAGGGAGAAGGTAAGGGTTGAAGAGGTGAAGCACAAGGTATTTTCAGGTAGTAAAAATATCTGTATGGTATGTCATGATGGGTATATAATTCTGCATTTTTCAAAACCCATAAAACTTTATAGCACAAAGAGGGAACCTTAATGTATACAAATTAAAAAAAAATAATTTGGGAGACAGGGATCCAAGACTGAAATGTAGAATGTATCAAAAGAATTTAACTGATTTTCAAATGTATGAAACAATCTCACTGAAAGATAGTGAGGGGAAAGGATATTGACCACAGTATCTTTGGAAATCAGCATTGTCTATAAGACTAAAGGTAAAAGAAACTTCACATAAGCACTATACTCTAGTTGATAAAGTTGTTTCCCACAGGGGTATGTGCTAACAATTTTGATACTACTCTCTAGGTATATTGGAATTGAACAGTTCTGGGAATGCTAGCAGATGGTGGAAGCCAGATTTCTCACTATTGGAGTGAGAGTTTATAGATAGACAAGAGAGGGAGGTTAGCATCATCTATGTGGTAAAGTATTAGAATTGAAGACTACAACGTGAACTTAATGTTTTGGCTTGATATATAGATCTAGATGGTTACATATAGAAATATTTATAGATATGTGTATGCACGTGGGTTAGTATACACACAAGTATTTCTTTGTTCTGTCATCTGAGAGGGCCAGGAAGCAGTGACACTCCAGAAGCAATGAGCACACTTAGTGCTCAGATCTTGATTTCTATTACCATCCTCCAATAAAAGGAACCAGGGACCCTTGAATAAATGGCTAATTTTAGGGCTGGGGCAGGAATTATACATGATAAGCCTGGAGCATCTCATAGAATAATACTGTAAGGAAGTGCTAAAAAATACCTCACACACTGTTGGGGTGGGGATGGAGGTGGGAGGGGCCTCAAGGGAGCAGAGGAACCAACTGAAAGGACATCCAATGGCCAAAGTAGAAATGTGAGCAACAAAAAAAAGTAGTATTGAATTATAACTCAAAATACAAAATATATATCCATGAGTCCATATTGATTGAAATAATGACTGAATAAATTAACAAATGGAGAGGGGACAAATCTGTGCACAAGGATTACAAATGTTTTATGTACTCTGTCTTCAAGGAAGTAGGGCATAACTCCCCAATCTGTGAGTCTGGACTGACCATAGTCATTCCCCCAAAGGGTATGGTATGGATAGGAGGGAAAGTAGCTGCAGTGGAGAAACCTGGCAAACACACCTCAGCCAGGTGAACACCGTTAACACCAACAATGGTATCTTGTTGATTATTCCCTTCACATGTTGAATGAAAATGGCACTTTAGCTCTGTGGGTTTCCTTCCCAAAGCCCATAATTCCAACCTAATCATGAGAAAAACAGCAGACAAATCCCAGTTGAGAGACATTCTACAAAATACCCAATCAGCACTCCTCAAAACTATCAAGGTCATCAAAAACAAGGGAAGTCTGAGAAACTGTCACAACCAAGAGGAGCCTAAGGAGACAGGACAACTAAATGAAGTGTGGTATCCTGGATGGGTTCCTGGAACAGGAAAAGGAGATTAGGGGAAAACTAAGGAATTAGGAATAAACTATGGACTTCAGTTTATAATAATGTATTATTATTGGTTCATTAATTGTAACAAATGTGCCACAGTCATTTGTTAAATGTTGTTAAAAGTAGGGAAAATGAAGTGTGAGATATATGGAAACTCTGTACTACCTTTGGAATTTTCCTGTAAGTCTAAAACTGTTCTAAAATGAAGTTGATTTAAAAAGGAATCAATAGAAAACAGCAATTACCAACTAGAAATAACATAGATAAATGGGTTGCTTTCACAAAAGCAACAAAACTATAAAATATCTAAGGAAAACTCAAACAAGGAGTGTGCCAGACATATGAAAAGACTATAAAATGTTACTGAAGAACACTGAAAGAGACCTGAATAAAAGGAGAAACATACATGTTCCTGGGTAGGAAAACTCAATATTGTAGCAATATCAATTCTTCCCAAGCTAATCTATAAATTTAATTCTATCACAGTCAAATTCCCCAGCAGGAATGTTCACAGAACTTGACAAATTGATTGGAAAATTCATATGTGTTTCTCCAAGAGAAAATGCTCATGGAGAGCTAAGAAAATTTTGAAAGGGAAGAAGAACGAAAACAAGGACTTAGACTTGTTTTATCATATAAAAAATATTTTATATATTTTTTCCAGAATGAAAGGTGTTTGCTAGAGCTCCTGTTCAGAATCGATAACAATGGGTATAGCATGACCTCAGCAATCAGAATAGACAAGGGCCCTGAATAGCCAATTTGGCCTGAGGCAGGATTACTGGCCTAATAATCAGACCTAGCACAGGGATAGAGATGCCAAACAAAGCAACTGAATAGACACCAGAAACATGTCCATGAGTATGTATGTGGTAATCTGGTATTTAATGAAGGTAGCCTTTCTAATCAGTAGGGAAATAATGATCTATTCAATAAATGGTATTGAGACAAATGGCTCCTTTTAGGAAAAAAATAGATCTGTTTTTCCTACCACTTAAAAATTAGATTACAGAAAAATTTAAAGCATAAAATATAAAATATAAAGTATAAAGCTATTATAAGAATATTGAAAAGTGTAGTTATAATACTGATGTAGGGAAAATCTTCTCTTAAAGAAACCACAAAGAGCAAAAGCTCTAAATGAAAAGATTGATAGATTTGCTGGTATCAAAATTCTGAAATGTCTTTATGACAATAGGCACCATAAACAAAGTTAAAACATAAGTGACAGACTGAAAAAAATGATTGGCAACTTTTATCCATGGTGGTTTTCTTTCTGTTTCTCTATCATCCTCCACCCCCAACCCCACCCCCACTTTTTTTTTTTTTTTTTTTTGCAATAGGACATCTACAGTTGCTATTCCCGGTGTTTGAAATGCTACATCTGTCCTCAAATCCTCTTGAGGCCTGAATGATTCAAATTTCACCTCCTCAGAGAGGCTTTCTCAGACTAACCAATGCAAAGAAGGCATGCCCCACCTTTCACAATCCATCTTGTCACCCTCTTCTCTTTTCCTCAGAGCACTTAGTGCTTATCAGAAAGCAGTGTGTATGTGTATTGGTTCACTTGTTCTCTGTCTGTCTAGGATGTGTGCACCGTGAGAGCAAGGATTTGGCTTGTCTTATTGCCTGCTGTATCCCCAGCATGCAGCACTGTGCTTTGTTCAATATATGTTTGTTGAACAAATTAATGTATGAATCTATAATTTATAAGGAACTCCTAGACATGACTGCTTTAAAAAGCAAACCACACAAAAGAAAAGTAGGCAAAGGATATATGACCAGGAAATTTACAGAAGAGGAACTACAAATATGGCCAATAAACATGTTGAAAGATATTCAACCTTGCTGTTAATTAGGTAAATAAAATATAAAAAGCATTTTATTGATGTACATAGTTTAGAAGGTTTATAACAAAAACCAGACTTGAACAAATTTCTTTCTTTACTCCAATGCGGAAACCTATAAATAACAACAAAACCAGAATATCCCTGCCCTAGTACTTTCTACACCCAATTCCCACTGCTTAGAGGTAAATATTTTCATCCCTTTTAGTTGAAAAATATATCTGTCCGTACTTCTAAATTACGTACTGTTATGTCTTGATTTTTCAGGTTTAGATCTAGTCTATTGCCTTCCCATTGTAGAAGTCAAGGATTTTTCTCTCTTCTCATCCACCTGACTCCTCACAAACACTTCCCTTCTCATCAGTCTGCTACAGCTCTCTCAATAGTCAGTGCTGACATTAATATAACTGTGAGCCCTGAGGTATCATATGAGTACATGCCCTTCCTTGAATAATTTGTGTTTCCTAGAATTAATAATTGTCTCAAATTTTGGATGTGTTTGATTGGTTTTCTCTGTACCTTTGACTCATTGGCTAACTATCTGCCAGAACAGTAAATCTCATCTCAATCTGTCCAAACATCTTGTCCTTGGAAGCACTTCCCCGGGGAACCTTTGCGATCCATTCAAGCTGGCCTGCTTGGGCTCTAAGGTTGCTGCTTGGCTGCCTGCTGTCCAGGGACTTCCCTCTTTCCACCATCCTGAGGATCACCTCCACCCTCCTCTTATGTTAGCTTCCCCATCTCCTCAGTTCCGGATCTACCTCGATTTAGTATTCCTTGTATCAGATCAGATCCTCCAGTAGCTTCCTGAGAAGGTGTGCATGCAGACTATATGTTTTGACAACTTGTTAGTCTGAACATGTCTTTGTTTTACCCTCACACTTGATTGATAGCTCAAGTATAAAATTTTAAGCTGGAAATTATTTTTCCCTAAAAATTTGAAGACATTAATCCATTATTTTCTAGCTTCCCTTGCATGGTAGAGGAGTTTTATATTCTAATCCTTCAGACTTTGTATGCACCTGTTTTTTTTCTTTCTGGAAACTTTTAGGATCTATTTGTCAAGTGTAATAAAATTTTACAAAGATGTGACTTGTTATTGGTCTTCTTTCATCTATTGTGCTGGATACCTGATGTACCCTCTCAATTCAGAAATTTATATCTTTCCATTCTGAGAAATGCAATTGACCTATTTCATGAATAGTTTCTTATTCTCTGCTGTCTTTCTTCTTTCCTTATGGCACTCCTTTTGTTCAGATATTTGGCCTTTAGGAGCATTGTGATTTTCTCTATTTTCACTCTTTTGGGTTTTGTGTACTTGCTGTCAGCTTTGTTTCCCTACTCCTTTATTTAATGTTTTATGTTTCCATACTGATAATTTTTAAACTCTCCTTTTTTCTTCTTTGACTGCCCTCTATTTTTGTTTCATGGATCCTGGTAGTTTCTGGTATTGGCAAAATATTTGCTGCCTTTGTCTATCGGGCCTCTCCATGCAGTTGAATTACAATTCTTACATTGTCAACATCAGATTTGGACATGTGGCTTGTTTTGGTCAATGCAATGAGAGTGGAAATGATACATCCCACTTCTGAGCAGAAGCTTTGAGAGTCACTGTGTGATTCCACCATCTTATTTTCCCCCTGTGCTATGAGCCTGCTGATATGCCAGATAGTAGCTCCTCCTTCAGCTCACGTCCTGCAGTGAAAAAAACATAAGGCAGAACTTTCATCAACATGCAGGTAATATATAACATAAACAAAAGATAATTCTTTGTTGTTGCAAACCACTAAGATGTTATGGTTGTTTATGTTAGTTTTCTTCTTCTTTATGCATTTTGTCTATTTCCTCTAATTCATTTTTCTGTTTGTTTTGGTCTCTGTCTTTTAAATTAAAGGGTTTTTTCAAATGTCTGGTGATCCTTAGTTGTCAGGTTATTTTTAAGAGTGAAGAATTAAAAAATGTATTGAAATTCTGGGTGCAGTGTATCAGGGTTTTCAACTAATCACAGTTTAGTTCTCTGGGCTTTTTAGGGAACATCCACATATGAGACTCCGCAGGGAGGAAGCCTCCAATCTTTTGCAGGGGAAGGGAGATTATACAGTATCATGGCTGCCAGTGTTCTTGGAGCTGAGTGAGGAAAGGATGAGGGAGGCCTTGTTTCTGAGTATGTAGATTATCACCTTATTCTTCTGTTCCTGGGATGCATCCCTGCCTCCAGCTGAGCTGGTGTCTCTGCATCCAGCCCCTTTGCAGAGTAAACCTCTGGTATTCTACCAATATGGAAGAAGGCATTTGGAAGTCTGATTTTTCTTATTCCGACTTTCAATCAATTCACTTGTTTTCAGCCCAAATATAACCCCATTTCCAGAGGTATCTAGTGAACCTCATCCCTGAACATTTCTGAGGTTTTGTGGAATAAATTGATTTGCTTCTGCTCTTCCCCCACTGTTAGCTTGGTGTTCCCCTCTCCCTGGTCCTTTTCCATCTCCTTGCCAGCTTCCAACATTCTGTTGCAGTTGTCTGTCTCCTCTGTTACCCTTTTAGTCCTTAAACTTAATGTGTTTTTTTTTTTCAAAATCCCTTTACTGTCAATTGAGTGGGACCTGCGGAGGGAACAGCATTAAATGTATTTATTCAATCTGCCATATTTAAGTAGAAATCCTGACTTACCAATGAACAAGAAAGTGCAAAATAAAACAACAGTGAGATACAGTTTCTTATCTATCTTATTGGGAATATGCTTGATAGTCTTTGTAAGAGCTACCCCAATCACATTAATAATGGCTTGTGGCATACTAGTGGATAACAGAGAGGGAAAATGGTGTGCTCATGGTTTCATGGAGGCTAGTCTGACCTTTTCTCGAGTTTGAGGGATAATGAGGTTTCTGTAACAAAGATGAGGGTGATGGCATTTGTAGAGAATAAGATTGTTACTACAAAAGGAGATTAGGTGTAGTTTCAAAATTAAAGGGAGTTTCCACTGAATGGAGTAAGGATTTCAAAGGAATGAAGGCTGGTGGAGTCTGGAGAATGCTCAGGAGGAGGGAGGTCAGAGAGGTTAGGAAGGCAGATTGTTGAATGGGAATGGGGCTTCTTGGGGAGGTAGGAGGATTGTTCCGGGAGAGTAGGGATGGTGAGAGTGGAGGACAGAGAAATGGGATTACAAATTATTGCTTTCGCTTTTTTTTCTGGACTCTGTACTTAAATCCTGTCCGTCCCCCAGTCAAGACCCTAACTCTGTCCATTCTGTTAGATTTGCTTCTCTATTCCTAAGATGGGAGTCTCCTGCCCAAGCATGAAGGTAAGGCAGCCACCTCTCTTCCTCCCTTCCCCACCCACTGAACAATGAGATAGCAAACATATACACTCACATTCAGTCAGCCAAGCTCAGAGGAAAAGAGCCCACCTATGCCTGCACCCACCTTTTGCATCCTGTGAGTGCTCTCCAGTGGTCTGGCTGAGTAGGCATATCAGTTGTGCCCACCCATGGCTAAACTCCTCTTCCCACTATCTGGCTGAATTCCTTGCTCCCTCCTCTAGGTTTTCCCAACACTCTTTGTTCATTCATTCATTCATTCATTCATTCATTCATTCATTCATTCAGTGCCAAGTAAGCACCAGACACTGTTGTAGGCACTGGAGGTACAGCAGTGAACCAAGCAAAGGATCCTGCTTTCCTGGAGCTGACAGGCGAGAGGGTCAGGTGGGGCTCTGGGAGCAGGTTGGGGCTCAGAGGAACTAAGAAGGATATTTCTATACTGGGATACCCTGTATGTCTTATTCTCACTAAAGAGAAAATGTTGCCACAGCTCATTTGGGATTTGGTGGGGAACCTGAACCTAAAATGTCAGAGCAGAAAGAGACTGTGGTGCTATTTCTTACAACTCTCATTGCCACTCTGGTCGGAGCCCCCATCACCTCTTGCCAGGATTACTGTCATAGCAATATCCTAACTGGTCCACCAGCCTTTCTCCTTGACCCTTCCCCCTTCCGCCTATTCGCAAGAGAGCAGCCAGAGCAGTCTTGTAAACATATTCGTCACTACTCTGTTTCAAACACTGCACTGGATCCCATTTCACTCAGTAAAATCTGAAGCCTCACCAAGGCCCAGGAGGTCCTACCTGCTTTCATGTTAATTTCCTCTTCGATTGCATCTCTGCCCCCTTCCCATTTGCTAACCTTGTGTGGCCTCTTTTCTATACTTCAACATACCCAACATCCTCTGGCCCAGGGTTGCCACACTTGATGTTCCCTCTGCCTGGTATGCTCTTTCTGGAACTCTTCTCATGGCTGTTGCTTCACCTTCTAGAGGTGTTTACTTAAGTGGAACTTTTGCAGAGAGGCCTCCCCTGACCACTTTATTTTAAATTGCACTGTTCCACCCCCACATTCACTCTTCTCTTCTGTTGTTTTATTTTTTCTTGGGAGTGCTTATTGCCATCCAATAGACTCTCTATTATCTATCTTTTTTATGGTCTATCTGCCTTCACTAAAACATAAGCTCCCTGAGTACAAGGACTTTTGCCTGTTTTGTTCACTGCTGTGTTCTCATTACTTAGTCCAGACACATAGAAGGAGCTCAATAAATGTTTGTTGAATGAGTGAATAAGAGAGTGAATGAATGAATGAATGAATGAACGAACAAACGAACGAACCAAAGAACGTGGAAGGTCATGTTGGCCAGTGGCTCAAAGCTTTGCCTGATTCCACCAGGCCCTTTTGTTGCCCTTGCCCCCTGTCTCACTTCCTGGCAGGGAGAACAGGGTTGGGATGGAACACTGGGCCTGCTCCCGAGCTGGGAGGTCACTCATGCCAGGGAACCCCTCATCCGGAGGCCCAGAGGACTCATGCAGACAATCACTTTCCAGCTGGAGGATTTTCTCTCATGGAAATAGTTTTATTGTTTTTTTTTCTAATTATAAAAGTAATAAATGTTCATAGTCAATAAATTTATGGAGCCCCATAAATAGGAATGAGTTTCCCTCCCCATCCCTGACCATCCAACACTTCACCTCCCAAACCCTGCTTACCTGCAGTGTGGCAAACCGCTTTGACTCCCTTAACAACTGTATCAGGAATCTCTTTTCATATCAATACCTAAAGAGTGACATCATTGTTTTTCATGGCTGCTGTGTATGAATATGCCATAATTCATTTAAGCAGGCCTCTGTTTTTTACTGTAATGAACAGCCTGGAAAGGAACATCCCAGTATATACATGTTTGCTCTCTTGACCCATTATTTCCTTCAGATGAATTCCCAGAAGTGGACTTGCTGGGTCACAAGGGCTCCGTGTTGGAAGAGTCCTAATACTATTGTCCAAAGGTGAGACAACTCCAATTCCAAAGGGATTGGAACAACTCTCTGCCGTGCGTTTCCCCCACACAACTCCCTTGCCCCACCTAAACTCCGTCCACTAACGGAGGCCACAGAGGACAGTGGTAAATCCTCACACCACACTCCTTCTTGTGTACCACAAGCTGTTTGAGACCCTTTTCACATATTAACTCCTCTAATCCTCCCAACAATCTTAGGAGGTACATACTATTATTAGCTCTGCTTTACAAATGAGGAAACTGAGGTGAAGCAACTTGCCCAAGGTCACACAGCTAGCAGGGAACAGGTGGGAGATTCAAAGTCACTACTGGCAGACCAGAGCCTACTGCCTCCAAAACCAGGGCTTTAGAGGGTGATGACCTGGGGTTCGAATATGACTCTGCCATTTCCTAGCTGCGTGATGTTAGGGCAATCACTTCACCTCTCTGAGCCTCGGCTTCTTCTTTGTAAACCAGGTGTGATGATGCCTATTTCACTCAGTTAGCAGGAAGTGTCAAGGTGGTAATGCACTGCAATTGTCACAGCAAAGAGTCCACAGTGCTTTCCCAAAATAAGTTTCTCACCTTTCCCACTCCCTGACCTCTCACAAGCCCTCTCCTGGACTGTATGACTAGAAATCTCATGGGAAAGACAAAGCAAGTTGCCTCTTCCCTTGAGGTTTTGGAGCCTTATGTTTCTGGCTTTCTCACGCCATCTCCCCTCCACCCCAACCTCTGCAGGCCAGGCTGGAGCCCAGGAAGTATGCATTGCAGAAACTGCCCCCACACGCAGCCAGATAACCCTATGGTGGCAGACGGAGGAGGTGGAGCAGCCCAGCTCACACCCTGCCCAGCCTCCTGTGCTGGAGGTGGGGCGGGGGGATGGTTGGCTTCCCTCTCCCTGCTCCCACCTTCCCTGCTCTCTAGTCCATGGGCCCAGCTCGCCTCAGATTCCGGACCTCTGAAATCATTGCTCCAGCCCACCGGACTGGGCCCTCGGCCAGCTCCTCCAGCCCCAGGCTTGCCGGCAGAGTCTTCGCCTTTGCTCCCTGAAGACTAATCACTGTCCTGTCAGCTTGGCCCTCTGCCCCTGTATTATTGTACAGAAATAGCCCTGGCCCAGCTCCCCTCCTTCCTCGGCCTGCCCTGGCCCAAGCCTCTCCACTGCCGGACCCATTGCACTTCCTCCTCCTCCCTCTTCTCTCCTCTCTTCTGTTCACTGTGGCTGAGGTTTGACCTCTACCTCCTGGAGCCAGGCACAAACTAGATCATGTCTCCATGGCAGAGGAGCAGCCTCCCAGCACTCCTCCAGCACACCTCCCACCCTCAGGGCTGCCCAGGAGAGAATATTGGAGGGAATGCCAGCAGTGGGCAGAGTGCTTTTCTAAGCGCCTCTAGGCACCGAACACTTGCTCTTGGGCATAGGAAGCAGGGGTTTCTTTTTGCTCATGGCGCAGTGCCTCACCTACTCTACAATTCTTCCTCTGCACAATAGCCTCTTGGAAGGGTTGTGGCCACAGTCAGCAGTGGAGGAGCTGCAGGGAGCTGTGGGGTCTGTGGGGTTTATGGTCCCATAGGAGATGTGAAGGAAGACACAGTGACTGGCAAGGAGTTCGGGGAAGGCTATGCTAGGCAGTCTAGGAGGCAGGTGAGGAGGTGGCAGAAGGACCCTAGAAGAGAGGCTGGACTTGAGTCTTTGAGGGAACTAGCAAAGGCAAGGCAGAGCCCAGTCCTCAGGGCCTCAGGGGACTGGACATGTCACCAAGGCACTAGAGAGAGCAGCTAGGGACAAGAGCAGAAGTGGGCAAGGTTGGGACTGGGGCACTGTTACCAACCAGAGCCCAGAAGCAGGGCAGAGATCAGGGCCAGACCCCAGGTCCACCCCTGCTACCCTTGACTCTCCCAGTGCAGCCAAGCTGTGGTGCTGGCCACAGTAGGACAATCCTCGCCAGGAACTCTCAGGGACTCATGAAGCAGCTCCCACAGTAAGGCCCAGTTGAACTCCAACAATGTGGGGCTGAGTGGGCATTATTACTGGGGAACAAGGTAGAGGTGCTTTCATATCCCAACTTGCTGGAGTCGCCCTAGTGCCCCATTTTATAGATGACACTGAGGCTCGCAGGGATGAAATGGACTGCCCAAGATTCCACATGTGAATAGTGAGCAGCAGAACAAGGTTTCCTGGAGCCCTGCCCTGCTCCTCTGTCCCCCAGAGGAAGACCTCAGGACGTACCTCAGCTAGGTCCTCTGAGAGAGTCACCTACTGGCCCTGGAGTGGATTAACTGGGTGGCTGTAGAACAAAAGTACCTTCATTCATATCTGATCTCTGCCACTTACTGTGTGACTTCGGGCAAGCTCTTAAAATTCCCTATGCCTGTTTCCTCATTTTAAAAACAGATTCAGCAATACTACCTATGCCCATAAGGCTTTGGTGAGGAATTTTGAGGAATGGGGCTTGGGGACTTTGGGGAGACATCCCCACTCCTCAAACCTTCCCCGAGTGTGGGTGAGGAAATACATTGTTTCCCCCAATCCTTCCAGTAATCTCTCGAATTCATCATTCCTTGCTAACAAGAAGGAGCCAGACCACAGTGGTTTGGAGCCAGGTCAGACCCTCACTGCAGCTTTGGGGGGCTTTTCCCAAGTCTGTAGCATGATCCTCCTTCCATAGGACACCCCTCCTCCATAATCCCCCACTCTACTCTAGATCTTCAAGCCAAAACACTTCCCCTCCTGGATCCCCCAGCCCCAGGCCCTGCATCTCTAGATCTGGCAGATGGAGGGCCCCTTGCCCCAGTCTCCATAACAACCACGTATCCAGCAAAGAGGGAGGAGAAAAACAGGGAGGAGGGAAGGCAGGGTGGGATAGGATAGGGGGAGAGAGGAGAGAAGTCTCAGTAAGAGGGGCTTTTATCCTCTCTTCCTTCCACCCCACAGAGCAGCCAAGGGACCTTGGTTTTGTGACTCTGAGCTCACGGTTACATCCCCCTTAACGAGAATGAGCACATACTCCTGGATTGGTTTGAATCCCAGCTCTGTTTCTTCTTAGCTGTGTTCACTAGGTAGGGAACTCAACTTTTCTGAGCCTGAGCTTCCTAAAATGGGCATACGAATAGAATGCACCTCATTGACTTGCTATGGGGCTTTTAATGAAATGATACATACTAAGTGCCCAACACAGTGCCTGCAAACAGAAGGATTTGATAAACCATAGCTATTATTGCTGCTGTTGCCATTGATATTACCAGGTCTTCTGGTATCTGGAACTACCAATATGCTTTTTGGCACAATTATGTGAAGGAAGATGATTATGGAGGGTAGTGTGCAGTGCCCCAAGGGTGAATGACTCATGAAGCCTCCATATGCCTCTGGCCTGAGGAACACAGAACAAGGATCCTGCATCAGAAATCAACCAAGAGACTTTGGCCCCTTCCTCTCCAGGGATAAGGGGACTTGGCTCCTGCTCAGGTGTCCTCCTTGAAGTCCATGAGCCTTGGCCTCGCCTGACACAGTCCTGCACCCCTCAGCCTCGTCCTGCAGAGAACCAGGCTACTGGGGGTGGCTCAAAATCCTGGAGGTGGCAGGACAAAAGAAAGGAGGTGCCTGGTCTGGGAAATGGGTTTTATGGGAAATTAACCCTGCCCTTAGTGCCACGCCAAGTCTCAGGCCCCTGAACCTGACTCACAGGGTCTAACTGACCTACGCTGGCAACCTCTCCCCCTTGCATTTCTATCTGGGAAGGCTTGTAAGTCCCACAGGACATGAGAGTGGGCTGGCCAGCTAGGCCTGGCCCAACACAGCTTAGGGGGGTGGTCAATCCATGTTTGTTGACTGACACAGCAAGTAAGGGAGTGGCTGGGGCACTGCTCCAGGAGGAAGACCCACAGGGGACTCGCTTCAAAGGCCTCTGGTTTCCTTCCAGCCTTGAGAGGAGTGGATGACTTTGTGGCAGAAACCAGGTTGCTTTCCACAGCCCAGGCATGCCACCTCTTTTGCCTTCCTCTGAAATTTGTCAGGGCTCTTTTTTTTTTTTAAGAGAGAAGGGAAAGGAGGGAGAAAGAGAGGGAGAGAAATAACAATTGGTTGCCTCTCATATGTGCCCCAACTGGAGACTGAACCCACAACCTAGGCATGTGCCCCAACCAGAAATCGAACTGGAGACTGTGCACTTCGAGGGTCAATGTCCAACCCACTTAGACACACAGGTCAGGGCTCATCAGGAATCTCTGACCACATTTTGGCTTATTTCCCAGGCCCTGTAGATCAGTTTCTCTATGTCCCTTTAGTATTTCAGGGCCAGAGCCTACACCCCTGCTTATGCAGCCCAGTGGACATCCACTGGGATGTACAGAGCCCACTGGACTGTGAGCTCCTGGAGAGTCGGGCCCTGGCTGACCTAGGTCTGTGGGTCCTGACCTTGATCCAGGGTCTGACACGCAGGGGAATTTTTTTCATGCTTTCCCTTCTCCCTTCTGGTCCTGGTGGCTCTACTTTCAAAGTGCATGCAGAAGCTGTTGCCACCACCAGTGATCCTCAGCTGGATCACTGCAGGAGCCCCCCTTCTTGCCTCCTGGCTTCCCCTTGTCCCCCTGGGCAAGCTGTTCTCAGCTCAACTTCCCAAGGGATGTCTCAACATGGTTTAGCCAGACCGTGTCCCTCTCCTGCCTCCAAATCCTGCCCTGGCTCCCATCTCACTCAAAACAAAAGCGAAAGTGCTTAGAATATGCCCCTCCTCTCATTATTGCTGTGTCCAGCCAGACATGCCTCCCTGCTGCCCCTCAAACACACCAGCATGCCCCCCCACCCCAGGGCCTGTGGATTTGCACTTCCATCTGCCTGAAACCTCCTATCCTTCACTTAAGTGGCACCTTCTCGGTAAGACCCCCAACCACCTTTGTTAAAATCGCTCTCCTCCTTCACCACCCTGCCCCATGGCCCTTCCCTGCTTCCCTTTTCCCCATTGCCCTTTGCACTTTCTGCCTATTTTCCTTACGGCTTCTGTTTATCATCTGTCTCTCCTGACAAGGAGGTTAGTTCCATGAGGCCAGAGATTGGTGTCTGTGTGTTTGCAGCTGTACTGCCAGTGCCTGACAGAGTGTCTGACACCTAGTAGCCCCTCAAAGCAGCAGCCCCCATGACTGGAGCCTGGTGGGGAGCAGAGAAGCCAGCATAGCCTTTAGGCTTAGACCTTGGCACCTAGCCTTTAACTGTCCTTGCTTTCCCTGCCTGCGGCTGAACAAGGTCCTTTCTTGAATCCTTTCTGGAGAGTCCCATGGCAGGATGACACTTTAGAGGGCTCTGGTCTCTAAGCAGGATCCCAGCCCGCAGCTCCCTCAATTGTCTAGCCCAAAGCTACAGCAGGAGGGGAGTACTTTTCTATCCAAAGATGTGTCTACACTTGATACTGTTCTTGACCTTCCCTAGTCCTTCCAGACAACAACAAAAAGTCTCCAACTACCCTTTGGAGTTGGTGCCACCACCCCCGCCTTGATTATAGTTTAGAGGGCAGGGCAGGAATGCCTGGCTCCAGGGCCTCTGCTCATGTGACTGGCAGGCACTGTCTGGCCAAGCCAGGGACCCAAAATTACTGCCCAGTGTTGGAATGAGGCCCCTGCCCACTTGCCCCAGGCAGAGAAAGCAGTGCCAGACTGGATCCAGGCAAGGCTCTGCCAGGTGAGTCTATGAGCACTGAGAGAGGCAGGGAGGGAGGAAAGGAGAGAGGAGAAGCTCAAAAAAAGGGAGAGAAAAAGACAAGGTGATGAAGAAAAGGGGGACATGTTTAGGAGGAAGCAGAGGCATCTGTTCATAGAATGCCAGAACCTACAAGGCAGGTGTTTCAAACTCCATTTCTTGTAGGCTCCACGACTCCTCTGAGCTTCTGGGGTACAAGTGGGAATAGAGTGGGTGGGACTGTCGGTTTCCATTGCCTCTAAGCAGAACAAGGCCTCTGTTACCTAACAAGATAGGAAGGGAATGAGGGAGAAAAAAACAGGAAGGAAGGAAGGAAGGAAGGAAGGAAGGAAGGAAGGAAGGAAGGAAGGAAGGAAGGAAGGAGAAGGAAAGGGAAGGGAGAGGAGTGGAACAGGGGAGGGGAGGGGAATAGAGGGAAGACTTGGGGTATGTGAGCTATATTACTGCCCATCCTCTGCCTCCAAACAGGGAGATGAGTGAGAGTCTGGAGAGGGAGGCTTCCTCTCCCCTCCTTTCCAACCCTGGCTTTTCCTAAGGGATAGTGGCAGCCAGACAGACAGGAGAAAATCCAAAATGTACATTGCTTCTCCTGGGGAGGGCTTTTGGGGGTGTTGCTGGAGGAGGAAGCTTTACCTGGTTTTCTGAGAAGCTCTGCAGGATCTATTGAGGTGTTTCTAGGGTTCCCCACAAAAACGAAGTATTTTCTACCAAACTATAAAGATGCCAGCAGTATGAGGAGCTTCTCAAATGTTTCTTACCCTGTTTGACTTGCTGAGGTCCTAATTAAGAGCTATGCTTTTGAAAAGGGAAAGAAGAATGAAGCAAGCTTGTAAGCTCCATCTGCGGCCCAGCACACTTGGTAAACAGCTCAGGAGAGACAGCACCAAGGCTGCCCCAGGCAGCACTCCCTCCACTTCCCTGTCCCATACCTGGGGCCCAAGTATTTGTGCCTGGGGAAGTGACTTTAGAGGAATACAGCAGTCCTGTCCGAGGCTTTGGGGAAGGGGAGCTGGACATTGGACTTGGCACTCTGTCGAGCCCAGCAGAGTTTGAAACCCCATGTGGGTTTGTCTGGAGCTGGGGGTGGGGGTGAGGAAGGCTGAGGCGGGAGCATATTGGATGAGTGGGGGCTGGCTGGAGTTGGAGGGGTTGAGGAATCCAGACTGGCCCTAGAAGGGAGGTTCCCCAGCCTAGTGGTTGTTGCTCAGCTGGCCAGCAGGCCTGGCCCCTCCAGCGTTGCCATAGTGCTCTGTGGGTCTTCCCAGCAGCCTGCCAGGCGGAATGTGGCCTGGACGGTTTCCCAAGGAATGTAATCAAGATGTAAATGGGGGGCCAGGAGGAGCTGGTCGATAGGGTTGTCACCTCCTCGGGCCTGTGTGGAGTCAGAGTGAGCTGGGACTGGCCTGACCGGGGAAATCTCCTGGTTGGGCTCTGCTCTGAGGCAGAGTGGCTGCAGTGCCAGCTTCATCTCCACAGGCCCTGGGAGACTCAAGATGCCTAGCGGGCAAGCCCTGGGGTCCCTCACTGGCCCTCCTGCCCATCCCTTTCCCCACACTCAGTGGGGCATGGGAAGTGGGCTAGAGACATCTGGCTGAGGTTGACAGGGGCCTTATTAGTGGAGTTCAAAGGAAAGCTCCCAGGAGGCCCAGCTCTCACAAGTCCCAGAGGGGCAGGCAGGGGTTGCCCCAGCTACGACTGCCAGCTTGGGACCAAGCCACTGGACCATACTGCTGGCTGAGGTGGGCTGTGGAGACTGACGCACACTCAGGCAGCCCTCTGTCCCTTCTGAGATTGGCACTGTATCAACTCCTGCTCTCCCTGCTCCCCTAGGAGACACTGCACTTGCACGAATCTTGAAGAGCCACCTTAGGCCTGAGCTATCAGTGAAAAACGCACCTGCTTCCCCTTCACCCCCAGGCTCTAGGACTGGCAGGGTTCCAGGGTCAAAGAAGCAGTGATGCAGTAGGGATCTTCTAGGACAGTCCCAAATCCAGTATGTAGTCCTGTTAGCACCACCAAAAAACATCAAAGTGAACCTTGAAGGCCAAAGTTAGAGGGGTTCAAATGTTGAAGGTCTTTCTGGCATCCCTAAAATCACTCTGTGGAGACTCCATCTGAGTTACTTGTATCTTCCACTCTCTGTCTTGTCACTTCCCAGACTTTGTGGCCCTCTTCCCCAAGTCAAGCCTTTTCCCCTCTCAGGCACCATTTTTGTTATTTTTCAACTGAGGAACTAGGTTAGAAGCTGATCACCCTTCAGGCCACTTCTCGCTATGATGCTTCCTGTCAGACATCTCATGGGGCTTACCAGGCATGAGGCCTCTACATCCTTACCCTTTCTTCTCCAGATAATGTCCTGGAGCCATCAACTCAGTGATCAGACAGATTTTGACAGAAATCCAGTTCCCTGCTTCCTAGATTTCTGACTGTGGAAAAGTCACTTCTGCTCTCAGAGCATCACTTCCTCAACCCTAAAACAAAAGTCACCAAAGCCTCCTTGATGGTTCTGAGAATGAAAATGAAGCTGTGTGTGAACAGTCTGAATCACTGTGTGGCCCAGAGCAGGGGCCCAGGAAATGTGTGTAGGAAGAAGAGGCTACAAGGTGCCCACAGAAGCTGCTGAGCACTCTGGAAGCCATGGAGATAGGATCTTAGGAGCGTTACATCTTACTCGCCTGAGGAGTGGGACAGCCCTGTGCCAGGCTTCAAAAAGTATAAAGGCAGGGAGGCCTTCCTCGGGCAGCAGAGCACTAGCGCCTGCCCCCAGGTGGCCTCTAGCCAGTGCCCACAGCCCTGCCTTACCAGGCCTGGGACCAAAAAGGAAACGGCTGGCTCCAGGCCTCAGATTCCTGGCCCTCTCATTTTGCTCTGCATGCAGACTGACTGGCCCATGGCTTGGCGGGAGCCTGCTTTGGAGTATTTGTTCAGCTTTGCCATCTCATTACCAGTGTGGGCACATGCAGAGAAGGGGCCAGAGGGGACCAAGAGCACCACCCATGTGCACACACTTGACTCTTCTCTTCTCACTTCCTTCTTTCGCTCTCTTGATCTCATTCCCCTACCCCTCCCCTTTCTTATTCCACCTCTCCCATCTGTCTGTCTTTCCTCTCTGTGCTCTGCTTCCCTCTCTGCATGATCTGTACTCCCATGTCTCTCTCTCTCTCTCAACTATTGTTGCTTTGAGTTTCCTTCAGCCTCTGGTCTTCCATGTCTGGCCCTGGCCTTCCCCTGGAATGAGTGGATGGGAAGTGGAGCCAGTCCTGCCCTGGAGAACCTGGGCCTCCAGAGCCAGAATCTGGGCCAGTTGTCTGGCACAGCACAAGTCCAAGTTGCCCACAGACTCCAAAAAATGGCATGACAAAAACAAACATGCACACTTTTTTTTCCTGGTACTGAGTTCATGTTCAAGAAGTATGAGTTCTATTCCTACCTTCCTTTTTTGGTCTTTTTGGCCTCTGAACCAGGCTCAACCTTGGTCAAGTCTGAGGATTCACTTTTAGTCCAAAATCTCAGTTCTGAGCTAAAAAAGAGCACTGGGCCCCTTGCTGTCTTCCTACTAAACTCCTGGCCTCCTTTTGCATGTGGCCATCACCAGGCACAGGTCCCAGGACTCGACTTTGTCCATCCACTTCTCCTTCCTTGTAAGCCTTTGCCCTCTCCTGAGGGTACAGAGCATGTGTTAGAAAATTCATCCATTCTACAAGGATTAAAGGGGCATCCACTATGTGCCAGGACCTGTGGGCAGAAATAGCATGGCCCTGTCCTCTTGGAGCTTCCTGGCGGTGAGGAAGACAGACATTAAACAAGAAGTGACAGCTGGATGAGTCTCATGCCAGAGTAAGCCCAGAGTGCCCTGGGCTTGTAGCAGAGAGGTCTGCCCTAGGCTGGCATTCAGAGGTGGCCTCCTAGCAGAGGAGGCGCTATGGAAGCCAAGGCTGGAAAAGTCAGCAGAGGCCAGACTGAGAAAAGTTCTGGAATCAGGCCTATGTACAAATAGTGTCTCACAGGTGCCAGTTCATTTAATGTTCTCAGCTACCCTAAGAGCAAGGTCTATTTTTCTCAGATGAGGATGCCGAGGCTCAGAGAAGTAAATTGACTTGCCCAAGGTAAGGGTGTATAGACACAGTAGGTGCAGAGGCATGCACCCAGGCAGTCTGGCTGCAGAGCCTGATCTCTGGGCCAAACAGCTCCTGAAACAGGAGGAAGCTAGAAGCAAGGGAAACCACCCAAGGGGTTAAGTGGGGGAGGGGTATTGTCAGTGATTTGCCATTAAAAGCACACGCTGGCAGTTTGGGCAGTGGTCTGGCGGGTAGCAGGAGGGAAAATAGCAACCAGCGAGGAAGCCATTGCCGAGGTCCAGATGAGACATGATGGTGGCTTGGGCTAGAGTGAAGGCAGAGGAATGGGGACCAGGGAGATTGATTTGGGAGCTATTTTGGAGGCAGAATTGACAGGACTAATGGTAATGTTTGCATAGCACTTTCTAGGTTACCTCACACTTCCATAGGCATTATTTAATTTGATTCACTCAAGGTCCTTGGCAAGTGGCTAAAGCAAGGATCAATATGATTCCTGTTCTACAAGGAAGAAAAGTGAGGCCCAGAAAGGGGTAGCAATTTGTTCAAGATCATAATTACAAATGTCTATTTTGTAATGAATAGAGCATGTATGGGAACCCACACCCATGCAACTATGCATGAAAACATGCATGGACCACACAGGTACACGATATGTGAGCACACATGTGCATGCAGATATGTGCAGGCATGTGTGGACATGTGGGTGCCTTTTTGCAGGTGTGTTCATATGCATCCTGTGCTACTTGTACCTTAGGTGGGCTCCTGGGCTATAAACTGGGCACTTGGTGGGCCCTTTGGTGTCTGAGTGCGCAGGAAGAGCACAGCCTCCCATGCCTGATAATGAAGACATCATGGCAGGGGGTCTGCGGGTTGCAGCCACATCTCTTCGGAGCTGAGGATTCATAGCCCTTGGGCCTAAATCAGAGGGGCCAGAGCTCTTGGGTTGGTGGGTCAAACATAATACTAATCCTTAAAGTTACTGAGCATTTGCTCTGTGTGAGGCCCTGCACTCAGCCTGTCACAATCACTGTATCAGTTCATCTTTACAACACTAGAAGGAGGCAACACTGACCTGCATTTATAGATGAAGGAACAGAGGCTCAGAGAGGATGACTAATGTGCCCAAGGTCATGCAGCCCTTAAGCTGTGGAGTTAGGCTTGGATACTCATTCCACCTGACTCTGAAGCCCATGTTCTTTAAACACTATGTTGCACCACTGTACACAAACATGTGCGTGCGCGCGCGCGCGCTGCGCGTGCACACACACACACACACACACAGACCTCTGAGGAGCCACATCTACAAACATGCGCAGAGCCACACAGGGAGCTGGCAGTCCAGGGTCACTTGGAAACTGTGTGGAGCAGGGGCACAGGGCTGGAGCCCAGAAGGTTGGGCAGTCCTACTCCCTTCCCCCAATCCAGGACCTGGGCCCTGACTCTGATGCTCCTGAGATTGGCTTTCTCAAGACTTGCTCAGGTTTCCGGCCTCTGGCCTCCAGGGCTCCAGGCTTTAGGCAGCCGGTGAAAATTTATGGCTTGAGAAAGTTCTTGCAAGTCCAATCCCTGCATCCCCCTCTCCGACCTTGCATGGTTTATCAAGATACTGGGTTCCACCTCCAATTTCTCCGACTGCTCCTCCTGCTGCTGCTGGTTCCCTCCCCCTGTGCTTTGTCTCTGGCCAAGGCAATCCTGCTCAGCTCCCCCTCTCCCTGCCTGCTGACCTTGCCTACCTTGGTTGAACCCACTGCACAGCCTCAAATTGCAAATAAAATTCCTTCTCCTTTCTTCCCTCTCTCCTGGCCATAAAAGCAGAGGAAAGGTCTATGTATGTGTGGGCATGCACATGCCTGTTGTGTGTCCATCAGGGCTGGGCCAGAGCCACGCAGGGTAGGGGATGTGCATGTGGGCTCTGGTGGGAAGGAGGCATGGCAAATATGTGGAGGGTGTGCCCTTTTATGTTTGTGGGGCCAGCACTCAGCCTGGGCCACTGACCTTGAGCACTGATATTTGTAGCATAAATGTGTGTGTGTGTGCGTGTGTGTGTGTGATGTTTGTGTGTATGCACATATACATTTCTCATGCCTATGGAGCTGTTAGCTTGGCCCTACTTGCAGAAAAAGCTGCAAGCTTTGGTCAGAGAGGCAATGCATTAGAGTGGGCGAAAGAAGGGAGTTTGGTCTGGACTGCCATTTACTAGCCATGTAACCTTAAACCAATAACTTTGTTTTTCTGGCCTCAGTTTCCTCATCTGTAATATAGAGGTGATCATGAAAATGCCTGTGTCAAAGGGCTGTTGTAAGGAATATAAGAGCAAAGATACTATGGCAGTGCATTGCACATAGTAGGTGATCCACAGATGTTGGTTCTTACTGTGTGGATGAAAAGAGAAAGTTCCCATTGACTGGGCACATTTCCCATGCTGGTATGGGAATTAGTACTTTACATTATTATCTCATTTCATTCCAGCACTTAGAACTGTGCCTGGCCCATAGAAAATGTTTCATACATATTCTTTAAATGAATGAATGAAGATTCAGAAAACCTTATGAAGTGGGGATTTTTAAAGATGGGGAAATGGAGACTAAGAAAGTCTAAGTCCCATATGGAATTGACCTTGTGGCTGTGGATTTCAGTCAAGGAACATGTTTCCAACTGCTTCAGGTAAACCATGTGGAAAGAGAGGGGTAAGGAAATGACTTTTCCTCTCTACCTGCAGATACAGATATGTATAGAAATAGAGATGTGGGTGGGTGTGCACGCACAGACACTTAAGTGGTCCATGTTTCTCCAGAAGTGGAGGAGTTTCCAGGAAAGATGAGATAAGGTTTCATTTTGCATGATTGAAGAGAGCTTCTTCTCGGCCAGGGAGGTCAGAGCAGGTGGAAGAACGCTCAGCTGGGTAGTCCAGAGGTGGGATGGCCACTCAGGAACAGAGTTTTCCTGGAACTTCGACAAAGAAAACCAGAACCTAGAATATCATATTAAACTCCTGGAATTTCACAATTGGAAGGGCCTGTATAATTTTCCAGGACAACCTTCCATCAGGTTATTGATGAGGAAACTCAGGTCCAGAGAAAGCAAGGTAATCAGACAGTAGACCAGTAGGTCAGATCTGGGATCATAATCCTGGATTGGAGTCAGGCAGGCTGAGAAATGTCAGAAAAAGCCAGTTTTGGGCCCTGGCTGGAGTGGGTAACGCAAGGGAGAGGGGGCAAAACCTGGGCCTTGCCTGCACTGGCTGGAGGCAGGCCTGGCTCAGAGACCAGGGGTGGACCCCAGTGTGGCTTGCCCTTACAGTCCAGGTCAGCTCTGGATGAAGAAGGGCAAAGGCAGGCGCAAGGGGCCTGATCAGCTTCCCAGAATTTTCCTAGGCTTGCCAGGGTCCCCATCAGCACTACCTGGCCCTGGCAGCCTATACAGGCCTGGGGCTCCACACTTGCCCCACCTGCAACATCACTGTGGTAACTCATTGTCTAGAGAGCCCAGAGCTAGGATCTGGCTGCATTGTACCCTGCTATAGTGTCAAATCTGGGGACTCCTGCTCTCCCCAGCTACCCCTCCTTTAGCTTCTTGCACCTGTGAAGTAGCCAAGCTGGGAGGTACCTCAAAGATCATTGGTACAGCCACCTCCAGGCCCACTTCCACATCCTAGACATGACCAATGACTCAGTCAAGGGCACATGGAGTCCTTGGCAAATCTTGGACTGGCAGCCAGGCCTCTGGACCCCAGGCCATGCCCCTCTTATTCCTAGGGCCAGCAACCCCCTGTGTTGAAGCCCCAGTGTCTGGGCCAGCCTGAGCCCTGTGAACCTGCTCTCCAGGCCTTCCAGAGAGCACAGGGAGGAGCCTAGGGTGACAAGGATGCCAGGCAGTCCTGGCCCAGCTCCCTGTAAGTGGGATTCCCTCCACCTCCTCTGCCCTACCAGACATGCGGGCACCTGGGCTCATCTGAAGGGATTCTGGTCTGGGCTTGGCCAGGTGGGGTGGAGGTACTGTGGGGAAATGGAGGCAAGGGGAATAATAATAGCCCAACATATTGAGCATGTAGTATGTGCCAGGCACAGTGGTTTGCACACATGATCTCATGTCAAGGTTCATAAATGCCCCAAAACATGACCAAATTAGCTATGGAGTGGGTCTCAATCAGGTCAGCTTGACTTCCTGTCTAGAGTGCTTTCCACTATATTATATGTTGTCATATGACATCATACTCTCTGATAACTCTGATTGATGAATGATTTGAGGTGTCGAACACTCTGTGCCCCTGACCTTCACCTGGCACACACCTAAGTCACCCAAGGACACAGAGACTGGGCCCTGCCATTCCCAGAAGCTGGGACCAGATTGCCACTGTTTCCACACACAATGGCAGCACTGTCCCTGTGGGAGTCTCCCAGGAGCCAGCTGAGCCCCAGTTTCAGGGAGCTCACATTCTGAGACAAGCCACCCATGAAACAGAGGGCAAGAGACAAATGCCAACTGAGCCCTTGGTGGGTCAGTTTTTGACTATGAGAGCATTTCCCTGCCAGTCAATGCTGATGCCCTTGAAATTATCCCATCTTCTGACCCCTCAGTCCTCTCATCTACCTGGGCTGCACCCAGGAGGGTTTAGAAGAGGGGAGGAAGAATTTTACTATGAAGAAATGAGAAGATATTTCAGACCTATAGAATATAAGGAGGAAAAGAGGAGAAGGTATTTTTGGTCCCCAAAATATGGCAGAAGTGAAATGGCTCCAGCCAATGGCACAGGGGAGAGGGTTGGATTACATGTGGCTGAGGGCTGTCTCAAAAGCAGGGAAACAGCCTACTGAGTCATAGTGTTTCAGAACAGGAGGCCAAGGTGGGCTTGGCAAGGCAAGGCTGAGTTGATGGATGGATGAAGGAAGGTCTTGAAGTTGAGGTGGCATTTCATATTATGCCATCACACCCATTCTGAGTGATTCTTAAGAGAATAAGACCTCTGGTGGGCACTAGGGAGAAGGTGACAAGGGGAAGGAGCTGGTCAGAATGGGGCCCACCTGCTGCGATTGAGATCACAGCACCACCTCTATCAACAGGCCAGGAAGCTGACATCCATTTCTCCAGGGGGTAAGTTGATGCCAACTCTTACCCTAGCCTCAGTGCAATGCAGCACAAACTCCTGAGAGCTCTGGTCTGTGCTCCAGCCCATCCAGCACCTTGTTGCACCAGTATTTCCCCATTTATGAAATGGCAAGAATAAATAGCTCCACTGAGTACTCGCTGAAATGCTTGACTTGGATTAAGCTGCCCAACAACCCTTTGAGGTAATTACCACTAGTATTCCATTGTGCAGATGGGGACCTTGAGGCACAGAGATGTGACATCACTATGCCCAAGGTCACCCAACTAGGAAGTGGTTGAGGCTGAGAATAAATATCTGGCTCCATAATCTGTATCCCCAGCCACCTCTCCAGTATCCTTCCTCATAGTAATCTTGTGGGGACCAACCCAGATGGTGAATATGCAGCATTCAGTTCCATGCCTGGTCCACTGTAGGGGCTCTGTAAATGGATGGTAGCTGCTCAGTTAATCACTCAGTGACTGTTGACTGAGTGGACTCTGGCAGGCACTGAGATGAGAGAGAAACTGTGGAAGATGCAGGGAGAAGTGTCCCTGTTTGTAGAGCAGAAACTGAAATGCAGGGAGACAAGCCCACCCAAGAAAGCCAGGGGCAGGATGCCTGAAAAAACAAGATTCTCTGAGGGCAGAGGTCCTGGCTCAGGTGTCAAGAGATGATGGAAGCTGAGAGTTGATGAGAGTGGTCCCACACCTGCAGTAGGCCCTAGGGTAGCGCCAGGCCCAGATGACTCTGAGGCATCAGGCAGGTCCCCTAGCCCCTGGGTGGTGAGCAATGCAATCTTCAAGGAATGGTGTTCTCATCCTTGGAGCTGGGAGCTAGTCAGAAAAATTAGGGACAGGTCTGGGTCTCAAGAGAGCTTCTAACAAGGCCTGGAGAGCTGCTGTGGCTGCCTTTCTTTGAGGAGATCAGAAGACAAAGATGGAGCCCTGTGAGAAGCGGTCAGACCTGCCAGGCCCAGCTCCCAAGGTCCTGGCCAGCCTTCCTCCCACCACCCTCTTCCTTGACCTAGCTCCTGTTTCTTGGCTTATTTGGACTTCCTGCCCTAGGATGTGAGCTCTGTTTATTATCACTATTCTTCAGAATAGGAAACTGAGACTCCAGGTCACATAGTGATGGGGTGGCCAAGCCAGGAATCAACTGAAGCTTTCTTCCACACTGCCCAGTCAGGGTCCACACTGCTGCCCAGTCAGTGTCCGCTATCCCACAGTCAGTTGCTGAATCAGAGAGAAGCTGGAACACGCACTCCCAGCCCTAGTTCTGAGTAGACAGCCTGACCCTGGGTCAGATCTGTTTGCTCTCTGGGCCTCCTTCTCCCAGGCTTGCTATGAGGGGGTTGGAGACACTTCCCTGCAGCTTCCAGAGGCAGTCACAGCATTCTTAATTGTAGCCTCATGAGTGCAGTGTGCCCAGTTCCCATCTTTGGGCAACTTGGGTACATAAAACATGGCTTCTGGTGAAATGCTGAGGTGGGCCTGGGGTAAGCCTTGCCCCACCACTTCCCTCTGAGGAATATTAAGCAGGTCATTGTCCATTGTGCTCCCCAGATGCCCAGCTGTGCTAAGTCTTGCTCTCCATGCACCCTCCAGTACAACCACAGGCTTCCAAACTGGTGGTGGAAACAGTCCTTGCACACTGTAAAGCACCATGCCAGAAGCATGTACTAGCCTAGGACAGGCACCGTCACATCCTTTGCACCAGTTGCTCAGCCCAGCAACAGGGTCATTGTGCTTGGTTCCCTGGATGCTTTGGCCCTGCTTTTACTGAGACTCTGCCCCCTCCCACCTGCCCCCACAGGTCCCTGTGCCCAGTGCTGCATTATCCTACTGTGAGATCATGTTCAATCAGGGGTTTGGGGTAGGGTCCCTAACGTCTTTGGCACAAGGTAACCCAAAGGCATGAGACAAGGCATGACAAATCCTGCCAGTCCTAAACCTGGAGGCTGAGCCAATAATACCAGAAAGGTAGCCATGCTTGCTGTGGCCTACAAAACTTACATACACTGATCCCTCTTCTGAGACCACTGTTTCTTTCTAGCGTTGTCTTCCCCTGGATAATACCATATCACTTTTCAGTTTCCACTTCAGATGTCACCTCCTTCAGGAATCTTCCCTGACCGCACATCTGGGTTGGGCTCTCTCCACTGAGCTCCCACAGCCTTCTAACCAAACTGTATTGTAATTGTTTTCCTGTTTTCTCCACTAGATTGGCAGTGCCTTGAGGGTGGGCCCTGTTTAGCTCACAGCTTTATACCTGACACCTAGCCCAGGGATGCTCACATAGTAGATGGATGAATTATTGGTGAATGAATGAATGAATGAATAAATCGATGGTGCTTGTATGGGGAACCTGGGCTTTCCTTCAAAAGTGGGGAATTTCTGCACTCAGATCTTTTCTGGGTTCCCTCCACACCTCTGAATCTTGGTTGTCTGTTTGTCCCATAGGAACCTGTCAGGGAGTAGGGGTGTGGCAGGGCTCTTCATTCAAGGTCCCCTTCTTTTAAAGATCCAACCCTTCAGCAGGCTAGCTTGGTGCCCTCATCTCTGCTGCTCCCTTCTCCTACCCTGAGTCTGACCTCCATTTAGAGGTACTCAGCCCATTTCCCAGAGGGGTTATCTGAGCAGGCCTGAAGAACGTTGCCCCGCCTCCCACCAGAGTTTTCTTTCTTGCCACCCTGAGTCATTTCCTTGTCCCAGGACAACTCCCTCTCCAAGGCATCTCCCTAGGCCCCACCTCAGTCTCTAAGGCTCTTTCATAGACCTCCTTTGGGACAGCGGTTCTTCAGGGGTGGTCCAGGAAATATTGGTGGTGGTCTGTGGGGCTTTTAAGTGGTCCGTGGGCAGGTCCAAAATTTAAGGCATGCAAAAATGTGTGGTGGGGTGTTTGGGTTGTTTTTTTTTTTTCATAGTGTATTTTCTATGGCAGATTCAAATCCGCATTTAAAAAACCAACAATGGCTAGCTTTTCTGTATAGTCACAATAATGGTTATCTACCCAGTCAAAGGGCCATCTGACCAACTGGGATTTGGGAATGTGCCAAGATAGAACCAACAGGGCCTCCAAAGAAGCCCCTGACACTAGAACATAAAGACTTATAGAGTATCGCCCCCATTTTGAAAGAGGAAAAACTAAGGCTTCAAACAAAGAGCTGGTCACAATGAAGGCCTGGTCATAAGCAGGCTGTATGGTAAAGTTGGCTCCAAAAGCATTTTCCAGACATTTTCAGGAGAAAAACTATGGTGGCCTCGGCAATCCCAGGACTGATAGCCAGAGAATAAGAATCTGTACTCCCACCTCAGACCAAAGCCTCTAAGGGTACAGATGCCACATGCTGCTGTCCTCTTTTTGGCCCCAGCCTCTCAGCCCTTCAGCCTGGAGAGCCCCCAGAGCTCTCCCAACAGCTTTCAAAACTGTGTCCCTTAGGGGGATCCCCCCAACCCCAGCTATGGGCCAACCAGGCAGGCAGGCAGGCAGGCAGGCAGGCAGGCAGGCGTGCACACACACACACACACACACACACAACCTGCATTCTTGAATAGCTGCCACCACTTCATTGGCCTCAGCTCCAAGAAGGAGTGTGGAATGTGCTTCCCTGAGCCATTAGGGAGTGAGTAGTATGGGAGGGGGGAAGGTCCTGCAGGGAAGCCGAGAATAAAAAGACAGGCTATAGAGGGAAAGGAGGGATGATCCTAAGGGCCGAAACCTCTGTGGGTGGGCGTCCATAGGCAGCAGCCCCAGGAGCAAGACCTGGAAGGATGCCCTGGGCTTGGACTTCCTTGCCTGTTCCCTGTGCTCATACTCACAGGACAGAAAAGGCCAGGTCTCAAGTTTCTGTGGTCATATCCATAAGACTGTCCTCAACCAGAAATAGGGTAGGCATGGGTAAGGGGAAAGGTTGAGAACAACTTTACAAGACAGAAGGAGGTTGATTTCTGCAGGTATTGAAATGAAATCACTGTCCCAGCATCCCCCTTTCTGATAACTAGAGTCCAGCCCTTCTCAGCCTCATGTTCGAGACACTCTGAGTGTTACAAGCTATTTGTCACTCACTAATTGCGTTTAAAGAGTTGAGGATTGTAATTCATTTTCTATCTCTTCTTCTTTCCTTTTATAAAAACCAACTAGAGCAGATTTATGGTTTTCCCTGTGGCCTTTCTGAAACTGGAGAGAAAGGTAACAGAGGGGTTCTTCTACTTCCAGATGAGAGAAGTAGACACATTTCTTATTTCTCATGCTAAATACAGCTGAAAACTGTGGGCATTATATATAAAATAAACATGAGAAGACTATAAAAGGTGGGGAGAATGCAGACCATCTAAGGAAATGAAGACCCAAGGAACAAAATGGTGGTGAGTTCCTTGGGTGCCGGAGAAGCCAGCAAACAAAAATACCGGCGGGAACAGCCAAAAACAAACAAACAAACAAACAAACAAACCATATCTCCAGCTAAAGTCTGCTCTCTTTTAGCCAAAGGACCAGAAAAGGGGCAGTATAGCAAGACAGAAAACATTTAGACAGTAACCACTCTACCCCAACCTAACACACTATAGTAAAAACTGTGACTCCATCCTCATCTGCAACAGTAAAGGCTGAGTGATGAGCCTAGATGTCTTCCCTCATCAGGCTATAACAACGTGCCCCAATCCTGTTTCTTCTTCCCTAACTGGGATGGTATCAGAGAAGATGAGTGGGGAGCTAGGACTTTTATCTCTGCCTGGCAGTAACAAGGCCTTCCCCGCTCCCACTGTCAGTGGAATCTAGTGGGGAGCCTGAAATCTTATTATCTACCTAGCAGTAGTGAAGCACTCCTTCCCATCCTGGGGTAGTGAAGGAGGCAGAGTAGGAAACCTGGACTTTCACCTCAACATGGCAGTAAGGAGGTGGTATCTTCCTTCCTCTGCTGGCGCAGTGTTATACAACTCCTGCTAACACAGAAGGTTTAAATAAGGTCCAGCTCTTCATAGGATAATACACAAAATGTCCACTTGTTATTAAAGTCACTTGACATACAAAAAGCCAGGAAAACCTCAACTTGAGTGAGAAAAAAAATCAATGGGTGCCAAAAACAAGTTGACACAGATATTAGAATTCTCTGACAATGATTTGAAAACAGTCATCAGAAAAATCATTCAATAAGGAATTACAAACATACTTGAAACAAATTAAAAATAGGAAGTCTTAGCAAAGACTTAGAGAATATAAAAAGAAACAAACCAAAATTTTTGAGTGGAAAAATAAAAGTGAGTCCTGGCTGCTGTGGCTCAGTGGATTGGGCGCCGGCCTGCGAACCAAAGGGTCACCGGTTTGATTCCCAGTCAGGGTACATGTCTGGGTTGCGGGCCAGGTCCCCAGTAGGGGGTGCATGAAAGGTAACCACACCTTGATGTTTCGCTCCCTCACTTTCTCCCTCCCTTCCCCCTCTCTAAAAATAAATAAACAAAATCTAAAAAAATAAATAAATCTTTAACAAAAATAAAAGTGAAATGAAAAACTTGATGGGTGGACTTATAAACAATAGAGATAACAGAGGAAAGAATAGAAACTTAAAGACAAAGCAATAGAAATTACTCAATGTGAGCAACATGGAGAAAATACACTGAAAAAAAGAAGAGGTGCTCAGAGGCCTATGGAACTATTAAAAAATGATCCAATATTTATGTCATTGGGATCACATGTCACAGAAGGAGAGGAGAATGCAAGTGGGGCTAAAAACCTACTCAGATAAATAATGGCCAAAACTCTCCCAAATTTGGCAAAATATATAAACTTACAGATTCAACAAGCTGAGCAAACCCAAAACAGGAAAAAACAAACAAACAAAAAGTCCATACCAAGACACATCTGGTAAAACTTCTGGAAACTAAAGAGAAAGAAAAAAATTTTGAAAGCAGCGAAAGGGAAATGACACATTACTTTTGGGGGAAAAAACTCAAATGACAGTGAATTTCTCTTTAGAAATCATGAAAGGCAGAGCAAGTGGCACAATATTTTCAGGAGATGAAAGAAAAGAACTGGCAATCTAGAGTTCTACATCTAGCAGAAATATCCTGCAGGAATAAAGGGTAAACCAAGCCAGCCTCAGATGAAGAAAAATGAACAGAATTAACAAGCCTACACTAAAAGAATGGCTAAAAGAAGCTCTTAAGATGTAAAAGAAATGATAAAAGAAGAAATATTAGAATATCAGGAAAGACAAAAGAGTACAATATTAGTAAATACAGTGGTCCTTCCATTTCCTCTTGAATTTTCTAAAGTATGAGTGTTAAAACAAAAATTATTTTAAAAAAGCAAAAATTATAACAATGTCTGATGTGGTTCTCAATGTAGGTAGAAGAAATATTTAAGATAATTACATTATAAATGGGGGTATGTCAAGGGACATTTAAAATGTAGGGTTTGAACTCTACACCTGAAGTGGTAAAATGTTGACAACAGTAGATGGTGATAGATTATGTATGTGTAAACATTGTACTGGATGAAAATGAAAATACAGCATATCAAAATCTGTATAATACAGCTAAAGCAGTGCTAAGAGGGAACTTTATAGCACTAAAAGCTTACATTAGAAAAGAGAAAAATATCAAGTCAATAATCAAAACTCCATTAGAAATTAGGGGGAAAAAGAACAAAGTCAACCCAAAAGCAAGTAGGAAAAAAAGGAAATAATAAAATAAGCAGAAAACAATGAAATTAAAAATAAAGAATACCAGTGTGACAAAAAGTTGGTTCTTTGAAGACATCAATAAAATTGATTAATCTCTAGCAAGCCTGATGATAAAAAAAGAAAAGATACAAATCACCCCATTTTAAGAATAAAATATGAGATATGACAAACCCCGAAGTTATCAAAAAGGTGGAAAGGAAATACTACAAACAACTTTAAACTCATAAGTTTGACAACTTAGATGAAATGGACCAATTTCTAGTAAAGCACAAACTGCAACAATTCACACAATATAAAATAGATCATTTGATTAGCCTATAACTATCAAATAAATTGAATTCATAATTTAAAACTTCCCCCCAAAGAAATCTCTAGGCCAAAATGGTTGTACTAAATTGTGCCACACATTTGAAAAAAAATTAACACCAATTCTACATCATTTCCTCCTGAAAATAGAAGACACATACCCAACTCATTTTACAAGGCCAATATTACATTGATACCAAAACCAGACCAAGGGAGAACAAAAAGAGGACTATAAACCAATATCCTTCATGAATATAAAAATGAAATCTTTAACAAAATATTAACAAGTTGAATTCAGCAATATTTAAAAACAATTATATAACTTGACCAAGTGGGGTTTATTCCAGGGAGCCAAGGCTGGTTCAAAGTTTGAAAATTAATCATTATAATCCATTGTATTAACAGGCAGAAAGAGAAAAATCACAGTCACATCAATTGATACAGAAAAAGCAATAGATAAAATCAACACCCATTCATAACAACTCTCAGATAACTAAAAACATAGGGAATGTCCTCAACTTGACAAAGAACATCTACCCAAAACCTACAGTTAACATCATACTTGATGGTGAAAGAC
The DNA here is from genome assembly GCF_021234165.1 of Pteronotus mesoamericanus. Taxonomy (NCBI): domain Eukaryota; kingdom Metazoa; phylum Chordata; class Mammalia; order Chiroptera; family Mormoopidae; genus Pteronotus; species Pteronotus mesoamericanus. The sequence goes on along the minus strand of NW_026555108.1, from coordinate 3,406,512 downwards.
TGATGTTTTCTTCCTAAGATCGGAAACAAAATAAGGATGCCCACTCTCACCACTGTCATTCAGCATAGTACTAGAAGTTCTTGCCTGCATGATGATGCAAAGAAAGAAAACAAAAAACATGCCAATCAGAAAGGAAGAAATAAAACTGTCCCTATTTGCAGGTGATATGATGGCTGACATAGAAAATGCCAAGGAACCTAAAAAAAATCTAATTATATTTCTAGGTATTATTTATGAATATGTGGATAGAAAAACTAAACATATCACACCAGTTACAATTGAAATACCTAGGTGTAAATCTAACAAAACATTTACTACAGGACCTGTATGTTGAAAATTACAAGACAATGGTGAAAGAAAGCAAAGAAGATCTAGATAAATGTAGAGGCACAGTGTGTCCACAAATTGGAAGACTCAACACAATAAAGATGTCAGTTCTCCCCAAATTGAAATACAGGTTTAATGTAATTCATATCAAAATACCAGAAAGATTTTTGTAGATGTGCAAACATTTATTTTAAAGTCCATGTGGAAAGACCAAATACCTAGAAAAGCTAAAACAATTTTGAAAAATAATAATATAGCAGGAGGAGTCCCTCTACCTGATTTTAAAACTTATATAGGGATAGTAATCAATACTATGTGGCATTGGTGGAGGAACAGACACATAGACCAATGAAACAAAATAAAGACTCCAGAAACAGATCCACAAATATACCCAACTGATTTTCGACAGAGATGCAAAACCATTCAATGGAAGAATGACAGCCTTTTCAACAAATGGTGCTGGAACAATTGGATATTCATAAGCAAAAATATGAATCTTGACCTAAACCTCACACCTTACACAAAAATTAACTCAAAATGAATCAAAGATTTAAATGTAAAATGCACAACTACAAAACCTAAAAAATAAAGAGAGAGATAATCTGCAGTACTTAAGGCTTGAACAGCTCTTAGACACAACATGAAAAGGGCAATCCATTACAGAAGAAAATGGTTAATTTGGAATCCATCAAAACTAAAATCCTTTGCTCTACAAAAGTACTGTAAAGAGGATTAAAACACAAGTTATATTGTGGGAGAAAATATTTGAAAACCATGTATCTAACACAGGACTCATATCTGGAATATATAAAGAAGTCTCAAAATTGAATAGCAAAAATCAAATAATACAATTAGAAAATGGACAAAAGACATAAAGAGACATCTCACTGAAGAAGATATATATGTATGTGGATGGCAAATAAGCATATGAAAAGGTATTGAACATCAGTAAGCATTAGGAAACATAAATTAAGAACATAATGAAATACCACTCCACACTCATTAGACTGGCTAAAAAAAATAGAGACAATGCCAAATGCTGACAAGAATAAAGATAAACTAAATCTTATACATTGCTGGTTGGATTGCATAATGGTACAGCCACTCTGGACAATTAAATGGTAGTTTCTTAAAAAACTACTCCTGCATTTACCATATAATACATCAATTGCACTTCGGGGTATTGATCCCAGAGAAATGAACAGTTGTCCACACAAAAACCTGTGTGTGGTTCAAAGCAGCATTATTTGTAACAGCCAAAAACTAGAAACAACCAAAATGACCCTAAATAGGTAAGCGGTAAACAAACTGACCCTAAATAGGTAAGGTGTACATCCATACCATGAAATACTACTCAGCAATCAAAAGAAAGAAACTCTTGATCATGCATGGATGAATTTCCAAGGAATTGTGCTGAGTGATAAATCCAGTTCCAAAGATCACATGCTGTATGATTCTATTTATATAACATTGTTGAAATGACAAAATTACAAAGTTGGGGCACAGATTAGTGGTTGCCAGGGGTTAGGAATGGTGAGGTGGAGGGGGATGGGTGTGACTATAAAGAGGTAGCATGATGGAGATCTTTCTGGTGATGAAACAGTTCTGTGTCTTGATTGTGGTGGTGGTTACACAAATCTGCATTGATCAAACGGCACAGATCTATATTAACATATTGTATCAGTGTCAGTTTCCTGGATTTGATATTGTACTATAATTATGTAAAATGTAGCCATTGGGAAATACTGGATGGAGGATACATGGAATCTCTCTGTACTTTTTTTCCCTTATGCTATTTTTATTCAGATATAATTCATATACCATAATATTCACTCTTTAAAGTATATAATTCAGTATTTTTAGTATATTCACAATGTTGCACAAAAGTCATTACCATTTAATTCCAGAACATTTTCATCACCCCCAAAATAAAATTCAATACCCATTAGCAGTCGCTCTGCATTTCCTCCCAAATATCCTACTCTTTGGTAATTACTAATCTACTTTCTGTCTCTATGAATGTGTCTATTCTGGATACTTATATAAATGAAATCATATAATTTTTAGTCCTTTTGATTGGCTTCTTTCAGTTAGCATATTTTTAAGGCTCATCCATGTTCCAGCATGTATTAGTACTTAATTCCTTTTTATGACTGAATAATATTCCTTTGTGTGTGTATGTGTGTGTGTGTGTGTGTGTATCACATTTCTTCTATTCATTCATCAGTTGATGGACATACAGACTGCTTTCACTTTTTTGCTATTATGAATAATGCTGATAAGGACATTCATGAACAAGTTTTTGTGTGAACATGTGTTTCTAATTTCCATGGGTATCTACACTAAGAGTGGAATTTTGGGGTTGTGTGGTAACTTATGTTTAACATTTCGAGAAATAACCAGGCTGGTTTCCAAGGAGATTGCATCATTCCCACCAGCAAAGTGTGAGGGTTCAAATATCTTCCTATCCTAATCAACATTTCTTATTATCTGATATTATGATTTTGGCCATTCTAGCGGGGGGGAAGTAGTATCATTGTTTTGACTTGCACTTCACTAATGACTAATGACCTTGAGCGTCTTTTCATGTGCTTGTTGCTCATCTATGTATCTTCTTTAGAGATATTGATATTCCAACCCTTTGCCCTTTTTAATATTGTGGTTTTTTATTGTTAACTTTCAAATGCTCTTTATATACTGCTAGTCTCTTATCAGATATACGATTTGCAAATATTTTCTCCTCTTCTGTGGGTTGTCTTTTCATTTTGGGGGTAGTAGCCTTTGAAGCACAAAAGTCTTTATTTGGATGAAGTCCAATTTGTTTGTTTGGGTTTTTTTTTGTTGTTGTTCTATTAGTTTTGTTGCTTGTACTTTTGGTGTCATAGCTAAGAAACAAGTGTCTAATTCAAGGTTAAAAAGTTTTACACCTATGTTTTCTTTTAAGAGTTTTATTGTTTAGCTCTTAAACTTTGGTCTTTGACCTATTTAGGTAATTTTAGTATATGGTGTGAGGTAGAGGTTCAAAAAATTTTTTTTTTGCATAGAAAGATAATTTTCCCCATTAAATGGTCTTGACCCCCTCTTTGAAAATAATTTGAACATAAATGTATGGGTTTATTTCTAGACTCTCAATTCTTTTCATCTGTATGTCTATCTTTATGCTTGTATAACACAGACTTGGTTTACTGCGGCTTTTTCATCAAGTTTTGAAATTGGGAAGTTTCAGAGAACCAACTTTGTTCTTTTTCACTGTTGTTCCACAATCAGTCTGTGCAATATCCCTATAAAGTGGACATCTTTAGGTCCCTTTAACAGCTTAGAAACTGAGGATCAGAGAGTTCCGATGATTCCCCTAAGGTTACATAGCCAGAAAAGATCTGACCTGGAAATTCCAGTCTGTATGAGACTACTTCCCAAACTTGCTTTTCCATTGCCTTGATTCCTTCACGTATCCAAGAAACCTTTGGGAAACGTCTACTATGTGCCAGGCACTATTGTAGACTCTGGCGATACAGCAAGGAACAAAACAAAGCACTATCCCTCATGTAGTTGATAGCCTAGTGGAGGAAGACAAACAAATGATTAAAAAGCAAATAAATAATATGGCTGATAGTGATGAGTGATATAAAGAAAATTAAACAGGACAATGGTCAGAGTGTAATGATGGTGACAGGAAGTACTTTTTTAGCTTGGGTGAGCAGGGAAGTCCTCTCTGAGAAGGCAACCTCTGAGCAGGGCTCTGAATAAAGTGAGGGGTCAGGACGCAGAGCTGGCTTGAGAAAAAGTATCCTAGGCAACAGGAACGGGTGCAAAGGCCCTCAGGTGGGAGTGTGCTTGAGTTTTGGAGGAACAGCAAGGGCCGTGACTGGAGCAAAGGGAATAGGGGGAGATTCAGAAATTAATTCAGAGAAATAAGGGTGGTCATGAAGGCAGATCACCTAGACTCATCGGGGGAGCTTTGTAAACCTCTCAGCCCCAGGCTGCATCCCAGACCAATTAAACCAGAGCCTCTGGCCATGAGACCCAGGTACCAGTATTTTTTAAGATTCCTAGATGACTCCAATGTTCAGCCATGTTTGAAAACCCATGATGTGGTTTCTTATAGATTGTTTCAAGGCCTTTGGCATTTTACTATTGTTGAGAAGCAAAGGAATGCTTTTGAGCAGAGACATGGCATGATGTGGTGTACATTTTAACAGGATCCCACTGGCTTCTGCATTGAAAATAGACTGAGGTGGGAAAGAGTGGAAGCAGGGAGACAAGTCAGGGTCATGCTCCTTGACATCCCAGCCAGATCTCATCTCTAAAATGTAGGCCTAGGCTGTGTCATTTTACTAATTCAAAATCTGAATGTCGAAGAGGGGAAAGGACTGGCCCTGGAATTCCCAGCCAGTCATTGGCAGAGTGGGAATACTACCAGGCCTCTTGCCTTCCTAATCAAGCTCTACTGGCCCAAGTCCGCTCTCTTAGGGAATCCTTAGAAAGTAAGGCCAGCCATGGGATCATTGTTAAGTTCCCTCAATGTAGGGAATGGGAGCAGCGCCGGCCCACAATCTGACTGAGGATGCAGCCTGAGCAAGGCCACATGGAGCTGGCAAATAGGCTAGAATTCCCAGGGTCCCTGCCCTCTGATTTCTACGAAGGTGATTGGAAGGAAACTGCCAGAAGGCATTGACTCAGAACAGCCATCTCTCCTCAGTCAATGGCAAATTTCATTTTAAGAAACACAAGGGCATCTGGGTATCGTTCTGACCAGATCAGGTCACTGCTGTTAAGTGCTGGAGGCAGAACCAGTGAAAAACTGGGGAAGGACACAGCCACCTGGGCCTCAGGATACAGGAAGAGGTCAAGCCACTGATGAAATATCTCCCAGGCCAGAAGTATTGCCCTGGCTGATGTGGCTCAGTGGATTGAGCGTTGGCCTGTGAAGCAAGAGATCGCTGGTTCAATTCCCAGTCAGGGTACATGCTGGGTCCCCAGTGGCGGAGGGGGAGCATTTCAGGCAACCACACAGTGATGTTTCTCGGCCTCTCTTCCTTCTTCCCTTCCCCTCTAAAAGTAAATAAATAAAATCTTTAAAATAAAAAAGAAGTAGCAAAGCCTCAGCTCATAAACACCATGGCTTCTTTCTAGCTTCTCAGCACAAAAGGGTAAGAAGTGAGAGCTCCCACCGTGTGCCAGAGAGTCCATGGCCTCTTGTGCCAAACCCTTCTTAAACCCCTTGTCAGGTAAGGACTACTTTACTGCTGCAGAAACTGCAGCTTAGAGAGGCATGGTTCCAGATCACACAGGACTGGGGTTTAAATTCAAGCCAGTCTGATGCCCATACTATGCTCTTTTCTCTGCACCACACCACCTACCCTTGAAAGCTTTGAGGCTACTCAAGAACATATGCACACACTCACTGGTCATAAAATACTGAGTAGGCAGCCACAGGAAAGGATAAAGAAATTGCTGGTGGGATTACAAGGCAGAAGAGATCAAGAAAGCCTTCCTGGAGGAAGTAGCATGGGACAGTTTAAGGCCTTGAAGGCTGGGTGGGGTTTGGCAATGTAGAGAGGGTGAACTGCAAAAAAACCCAGTGAGCAGAAAGAAGCCTGGAGTTGGGCATAAATATGGCAGGTCCACATATTTATTTTTGAATCTGTTTAACAACTCTGATATGGCCCTTGGTCTGTGTCAGGCACTCATCCAACTTTACATAGAGCAATGAATTTAATCTTCAGAACAATCCTTCAGAGCAGGAAACCAATCTTTGATGAGTCCAGTTTGGCTGAGGCATACAATTTATAAGCAGGGAAATGGAGTTAAAGCTGGAAAAGTGGATTGGAGCTTTATGAAGAAGGCCGTGGATGGCAGGCTAAGGACTTTGTACTTTATTCAGCAGGCCATGGGGAGTCGTTGAGGGTTTCTAAGCAAGTGTGCAATAGGACCCAAGGTGTACATTTGAAAGATTCATCTGGAAGCCAGTGAGAGGGCTAAGGAAGCAGCACTGGGTGAGTGGGGGAGGAGAAGAATTGACCCTGGCAGGCATAGAAGGGATGGAGATGTGCTGATGAACCAAAGGAGGTGGACTCAACAGGATGGCAGGGATGAGGGAGAGGGAGGAGTCCAAGGGGATGGGATTTTGAACTAGAAGTCAGTAAACTGAGTCCCAAGCCCAGGACTGCCAGGAACATACAGTATGATTCTGGATACATTTCTGCTCTACCTTCCCACCACCGGGTCTTAGTCTCCTCATCCACAACATGGGAGCACTGAATATGTTTATCACTAATGGTTCAGCCACAGCTGATGTCCTTTGCGTGTGGCTCTAGATGTTAGGGGATGGCGCTTATGCCAAACTCTTGTCCAAGAATGGGGTCTCCCAAAATAAAGAAAAGCTGTCCTTGGTTAGTGGTTAAGACCATGGGCTCCATAGCAGGGCCTCCTTGGGCTCAATTCCCACACAGTAAGCTATTCGATAACATATAGGTTCCTCTTTTGTAGACTGGGGGCAATAAAATTCCCTACTTTGGAGGGCTTTAGTGAAGGCTCAGTAACATAATGCAGTAGACATAATGCTGAGCAGCCACTCGGTACTTACAGTGGCTTCCACCCTCACTAGCTCTCCTTCCTCTGGTTGGTGGGAGTAGAGGGTATGAGAACTAGGCTCAGGGGTACTCAGGAACAAGAACCACCAGAGGTGATGGATGACTTCCCAGCCCCAAGTTCCAGGAACCCAGCACAGCACTTCACAGTTTATAGAACTATTGTCCATCCCAAGAAGCCTAGGAAGTAATAGAAATGACAATCACCATTTTACAGATGAGGCCTGGCTGGGATGTCAAGGAGCATGACCCAAGAACCAGTTTTCCCAGTGAGTCATATGTAACTTGGTAAGTGTGTCAGAGCACGACTACATAACTCTTCATGGTCACGCTGGGGAAACTGAGGCCCCAGAGGATATCCTCCTGGCCGTCCTCAGAATCACTGAGGTACCAGAGCTTAGGCAAGAGCAGGTGCCACCAGGAGCCCAGGCCTGGCTTTCATTTACCACTGGGCTGGGCGCCATGCAGCTTGCCCAGGGCCATGATTCAGGCCCAAATTGGGGTGTTTGGTTCCTTTCTTTATGTCTCCTCTTGTAACTCCAGCTTAACACTCCCCAGATGGCCGTTCCTGCCGGCTCCCTGCCCACGCCGCCATTCAGACGGGAAAACAATCATTTTGCAGCCCCATTAATTAAAGACTAATTGCTGATTGGAAACACATGGACTGGGCCCTGAGCCGGTATCACGTTGTGGGCCCTCTGGCCCTGGTTGAAGGCCTGGCCCTAACAAGCCTCTGGCCCCCCAGCGGCTTGCTCTCTCACTGCGTGGCAGCAGAATTGGACCTGGACTTAGGCTAATGAGGTGTCAGCTGACTATTTGAACCACATTGATGGGGGAGGCTGGTGACCAGACCAGATAGGAGCTGCCACATGCAGCAGCCATTAGCTCTGAAGTTGCTCCCTGGGGGCCATGTCTGCCCCCAACCCCTTCCCAGACACTCATGGAGGGGCTCATCTACCAGCTAAGTCACCCTCCAAGAAGGTCTGTCTCTCCTGACCCAGGGTACTCCAGGCCCCTGTTTCAGCCACCAAACACCTAGTCTGTGCCAGGTCCCGAGGATAGAGAAATGAGTAACAATAGCTGTGTTTATTGAGCACTTGCTGTAATCTTGGCACTGTTCTAAGTGCTTTATATGGACTCTTCTCTTTCTTTCTGACAAAAGCCCTCTGGAAGGTTGGTGGTATGATAATCCACATTTTACAGAAGGAAACTGCGGCATTGAGCGGCAAAAGGACGTACTCAAGAGCACACACCTACTAACGGGCAGTATCAGGGTCCCAAGCCAGGTAGTCTGAGCCCAGAGTCCAGGCTCTTAACCACTGCACTCTACTGGCCCTCTGTCATGCCTGGTACAAACATCCAGGCTTGTAGGAGACCTTGAAGGAAGGTGCTTTTATTAGAGAGTCATGGGAAAGGGCCATGGTGGGGGTGAGCCCAGGAGGCTCTGGGATACCAGAGGAAGGCCACCTGACTCAGGCAAGGAGAAGGAGAGCAGTCAGGGCAAGCTTCCAGGAGGAAGCAACACATAAACTGAGTCTGAAAGGATACAAGGAGTATACCAGTACTGAATGGGTGGAGGAGTGAAAGGACAATCAAGACAGAGGGAGGAGCTGACTGGGAGCTGTTTGGAGAGTTCCCAGCAAACAAGTGGGTGTGAGTGGGGTCATGGGACACAGTCAGCTCTGACCTTTCGGAAGTTCCCTCTGGCTGGAATGGAGAGCAGATGGGAATGGCAAGAGAATAGGAGAAGGGGGACCATGTGGGAGGCTCTGCCGTGGTCCAGATGAGAGGTGTGGAGCAAGGCAGTGGAGATGGAGAGCTATTTGGGAGGTGGGGGTCAAAGGACTTAGAGAGTGTAAGCTGTCGGGGGAGAAGGAGGAAGTGGACACTGAGATCCCCTTCCATATCCCATGAACCATCTGCCCGTGGCCCAGAAGGCAAGACAGAACCAACCACTTGCTTACTCAAAGTGTTCTATTGGCTTCCAGTCCTCTTTCTCCCAATACTGAGGCACACCTGGGTTTGGGGGCAGGGATTGTGGCTCCTCTACTAGCTGTGTGGCTTTGGGCAAGTGATCTAACCTCTGAACCTCAGTTCACCCATAGTCTGGGTTCACAGGATTGCTGTGAGAACTAACCGAGTTCCTGCATGTGTGTCCCTCACAGGGTACCAGGCAGGCACTAGGAGTCGCCAGAGGTGGAGGGGCCAGCAAGTGTTCATTCCCATCTCCCGTTCCCCTGCTCCCCTCCATCACCCCAAGATCCAGTCACATTCAACCAGTACACAAACCAGACATGGCCACCTCCCTGACTTTGTTGTTCCTGCTGCAAATTCCACCCTTCCTCCTGTTTCCATCCCCATCCATCCAAAGCCTGCCCATCCCTCCAGTCTTAAATGCAGCCTCTTCCTGGAAGCTTTCCCTGATTGCATTCTGGCCAGAAGAAATGCCCCGTACTCTGCCACCCCGGAGTCCTTTATTTATGAGCAATATAAATAAAGGCTTGCCTCCCTTGCTAGATGGGGTGGAGGGAAAGAGGCCTGGGTAGAAGGGCTGGGAATAAATGACTACAGAGCTAATGGGAAGCTCATGTGAGTAGACAGCTCCTTTGGCCCCAGGGCTTCCCTTGGGTTCACACTCTGCCTCAAGAGTCACCATCCCTGACGTTGTTTCAGGCCAACCGATAGATGTAGGTAAAGAAATAGAATGAGTGTCAGGAAGCCATGGAACAAATGGGTTGGGGGATGGCAGCTGGGGTGACAACAGAAAGTACTGAGCCCTGGGGTGAAATGGCAACCACATGCCCCATCTCCAAGAGCAGCAGCTCCTGGAATACGGTTGGTTGTTGCCATGTTGGAATGCAAGCCCAAGGTTGTCAGGGCTCCTGAATTTTTCAAGAGGAGCTCTGGATTTTTATATAAAATTGCTCTTTCAATCATGGTGACTAATCTTAAACTCCCAAGACACATTCTTCAAGCTAAACAACAAATATCACTATGCTGGGTTTGGCCTGTGGGCTACATCCTGCTGGGCACTCAGCTCTGTGTCGGGCACTGCTGGGCAGAGACAAAGAGCTCTCAGGGGGGTTATATCCGTGAGGGGGAGACAGATAGGTCCACAGAACTTCAAGGGCCATGGCTGGAGCAGTTATGAATGTGGGCCTGGAGTCACACAGTTATGAGTTCATGCCCTGGCTCTGCCACGTACTACCTGTGTGCCCCCAGGCAAGTTGCTCAACCTCTCTGAGACTCAGCTTCTGTCTGTATGGGGAACAAAGAGGTTTAAAATCTTGATCTCCCGGAATTGTCATGCTTGCCAAATGAGCTAATGGCTGGTGAGTCCTTTGTGAATCATGAACTGTGCAGGTGTGCAGGGATGTTCCAAGGGGCTGGGATTACAAGGTTGGGGACACGCCTGGAAAGGGTGGAGCCTCCAGTGTGCATCCAGATGTGCGTGTACATCAGTAAGCTGAATGAGAAGAGCACTCTGGGCAAAAGAGGGTGAGGGGCCCTCTCTCAGAGCCAAGTGGCAAGATGCTGTCTGCTGCCTATTTCTGCCACTATTGTGGCAGTGTGGAAGGATTTCCTGACCAAATGCTGGGATACGTGGAGCTCCAGAGAGAGAAAGGTGCCTGCCTAAGGCGGGGCAGATCCTAAAACCCCAGAAATTTCATCTCTGTTCCACAGCCACTAAGAACTTACAGTTACTAATAACAACCATACTTATACAGGACTTATTATGTGCCAGGTACTGTTCTTAACATTTTTACATCTGTTGGCTCTTTAACCCTCCCCATGAACATGTGAGATACATACCTCTATTATCACCTCTAGCTTAGAGATGACGACACTGAAGCACAGTGAGGCTAAGTTGTAAGTAAACAGCAGAACCAGGACCTGACGCCGGGCTGTCTCACTCTCGAGTCTGTGCTACCTGGATTAAATCCCTGGATGAAATCCCCTCTGTTGAAAAACCTAGGGTGGTTTCTGTTTGCCCGATTACATTTCAACAGCCACAGTCCCCTTCTGTGCCATGAGGAGAGTGGAAGAGTTATCGGAGCAATTCAACATGAATAACCCATGTCAGTCTGATGGCGGCCACCTATGTCCAATCCCAGGCCCCCAGGAACACCATCATACTGGTTCTCTGGGGACTGAGCTAGTGTGTGCTTATATCCCTCACAGTGGTCTCTGCTTCCCCTGTGCAGGGCCTGGAGGCCTTGTGGGAGAGGCCAAAAGCCAGGTAGGGAGTGACGAAGAGGCTGAAAACAAAGCTGAGAACCAGGTGATCTCTGATGTGGGCTGCAGAACTGGGCCAACAGGTGTGGCCGAGGAGGCAGGGCAGGCCGAGGCCAGCCAGATCAGTAGAAGGGCCCAGCGGTTAGCCCCATGCTCCAGAGCCCCACACACCCATCCCCACATGCATGCGCACGCACACACACCACCCACTCTTATCATACTCGTGCCCAGGCACACACATTCACACGTACTCTCCCACCCAGCTGCGGTTACATGCACAGACATCAATAAACACACACACACACACACACACAGAAAGACACACACAAGACCTCCTGCACACACTGTCCCCCAACACTCACATCCCGCCAGATACACATGTGAAAACACAGGCACACACATGCATGAACACCCACAGACATGCGTGTACTTTCCAGGGAGGCTTGGGAGGGATTGTTCCAGCCCAGCCCACAGTGCTCCTCCCTCACATCTCTCCTTCAGTCTTTGGGGGACGAAGACACTCACTGAGCGGAAAAATGCCTCCAGCAAATGCCACCCACTTGGCGGCAGCTCAGCCTCCTTTCCTGGCCTCTGCCATTCAGGGCATGGGCTGGTGGGAAAGCTCCAAGATTCTGCTTGGAAACAGGCAGGTGGGGGAGGGGATGAGGCAAAAGAGCATTGCAAAAACTGAAGATGAAGTCTAAAGACAATAGCCGACCTTCAGAGTCCGTGTGAGCTTGGAGGGTTAGGGTGGAAGGCTGGGGAAATGCGATGCCCTTCAGAGGAATCACTGAGCTGTGAGTCAGGTGCATTGGCGCCAATATGTGCTTCACCACAAATTTGCTGTGTGACCTTGGGAAGTCACTTCCATCTCTGAGTTTGGTTTTCCTATCAGTACACAGGGTAAGAGCACAAAGCATGCAGCCCAAATGCCTTGGTTTCAATTCCAGCCTTGTCTTTGAACAACTAAGTGTACCCTTGAGGAAGTTATTTAACCTCTCTGTCCCTCAGTGTCATCACATGTATGAGGGGGATGATAACAATATCTACCTTACAGGATGGTCGTCATGAGAATCAAATGTCCTGATGCACATAAAACTCTGAGAATACGTGTCGGCACTATAGTAAGCACCATGAAAGTGGCAGCAACTGGGGATACAAACATCTATTGCACAGGGTTGTAGGAGCAGTATATAAGTCAGCAGATTACAAGGGCTCCATATGCTCCACTAATGAATGTGCATAGTCAGCCTTCACCTGGCCCGGTGCTACTGGCTGGATTCAGAGGCTGGGATGGGGCTAGAGGCTTGACCTGAGCAGAAAGAACTCCAGGCAGCACCTCAGGGCTTCCCCTGCCCCTCTGGATGGTCCCTAGCCATCCCAGGGCTACCTGCCTGACCAGCCTTTCTGTGGCCATTCCTCTGCTTGCCAGCAGTAAAAATACCTCCCTGGTCCTGCCTACCTGCCCATTTTTTTTAGAGCAAACAAAACCCACCCCAGGCCCTCTCCCATGCAATCCATTTGAGTTTGCCTGGATCACAGTCATAGCTTCCTGCACTGGTTCCCTGCCTCTGCCCTTGCCCCCTACAGGCTTCTCCACTGAGAAGCCTGAGAGATCCTGTTACAACATAGGTCGAGACCCTCCCACGACTCCCTGTCTCACTCAGAGTGAAAGCTATTGTCTCTATACTGGCCTCAGAACCCTCCTGCAATCCAACCCCCACCCCAGCATCTTCAGCTACTGCCCCTTAGCTCACTGGGCTTCAGCCACAGTGGTCTCCAGACTGTTCGCCAACCACGCCAGACATGTCCCCACTTTATGCTCTTTGCACTGGCTGTTCCCTCTGCCCAGAATGCTCTTTCCTCAGATATCTATCTGCATGGCTAATTTTCTCACCTCCTTAAAGTCTTGGCTCAAATTTCCCCTTTTCAACATTTTCAACAAGGCCAGCCCTGACCACCTTGAGTAATTCTGCATCCGGCCTCTCACTCTAACATCCCTAATCCATGCTACTTTTCTCTTTTAGAAAAACATGTGCCACCTTCTAACACACTATATAATTTACTCCTTACATTCTTGTTTACTGTTCACCTCCTGCTGCCACACTGTTAGGTAGCTCCATGAGAGATCTTTGTTTTGTTGGCTGATGTATTCCAACTGCCCAAAACTGTGCCTGGCACACAGTGAATTTTGTTGAATGAACACAGCTTTTGTGAGCTCCCTTGGCTGCGATGAGGATGGTGGGCTGGAGGGGTGAGCCTGGAGCTGGGGGGAAGAATGCCGGCTTGACCCAAAGCAGTTGTGGGGGAGCACTGAGAAGAAGATAGGATCCATGAGAGCAGGAACCCAGTCCTGCCTGCTTGTTCATGGCTTCCCAGGGCCTGGCACCATGCCTAGAAGATTCCAGGCGCAATGACTATTTGTTGATTAAATGATTAAATGCATGAACACTTGCAATGGTTGCCAACTTGATTGGATGTCGGGGAAGAAGAATAATCCAAAGATAACACCCTCAGTTTGAGCCTGGGTAACCAAGAAAGTAAGTGGAAAGGTTTCCAAGTGCTGGAATCAGAAACCCAGAGATTTCACACACATTACACCTTCAGACATCAGCTCAAACATCTTTTTCTCTCGAAGGTGTTTCTGCTCCCCCAGGTAAAACCAGGTGCACCTGATTGACTCTCCTATGGCCCCCTGAACTTGGCCTGGATTTACTGCATCTCAAGGGCCTAGAATAGTGTCCCTAGGGTCTAGGCAAGCCCTCCAATTGGCTCTTCTTGCTCAACCCTCCCTCTCCTCCTGTTTATCTTTCTCCTCCTTCTCTTTCCCCTCCCCTTCCTTCTCTTCCCGCTGCTTCTCCTCTACCTCTTCCCACTCTGGTCAGTATAAGCTGAGTATTCAGGGAACTTCAGCTTATTGTTTGGATTAAACCACAGGAACTGAAGGATGACCTCTCCTGCAGGGCAGGGGTGGGGTGGGAAACAGGACAATTTATACAAGAATTTGGCCCCGATTCACCTGAAATTGGAGACTCCTGGGTCTGAGCTATAGGAACTGGGAACTGGGTTTGGAGTTCATGAAACTTATTCCACATAGTTTACAGCCTCCCAACAGACACATACACCTAGTGACACACAGTATGTCCCCAATACGCACCAGCACCATGACACCCAAGTTTGCAAGCACACCCATGCCACACTTGCAACCAAGTGTGATGTATTCCCCATAGAACCCCCACCTCAGTGAACTAACACTCTCATCAGAGCATCCACCAGACCCCAAACCACTGACACAACATGAATCTACAACTACAACACAAGTGCACAGGACACAGTAACACCAAATACACACGCTATCCCCAAAGCATGGCAGCCCTCCAACCTCTGGCACACAACACACAGAGTAAATGCATGGCACTCACATAGCACAGTGACAACCCATCATACACCTCGGTGGCACCCAGAAGTTTCTGACACAGTGACACAACACATACATTACCACCACCCTGTGAAACACAGAGAGAGAGAGAGAGAGAGAGAGAGAGAGAGAGAGAGAGAGAGAGAGAGAGAGAGAGACCTCTCCTCTCCTTGCCTTTTCTCCCCTCCTCATATGTTGCCGCTGGGCCATGCCCAGCCTGCCTTAGGACCCTGGCTCCAGAGCACAGCTGAGCTGGTGGGCGCCATTTCCAGAAGGCTGTGGATTTGGACTCAGCTGATCAAACACATACTAGGAGGTCCACGTTTGAACTTCAGCTCCAGGGGTGGCTGGAATGTGGTCCCCATCAATGAACTGCAGGCAGCATCTGGCTTTGGTGGAACGCCCACAGTGAGGGGCCAAGTGGACTGAGCTTTGTGGGTGGGAGCCAAGCAAGGCCCAAGCTTACTTGGTGAGCAGGTGTCTGGAGTTCAGGCTGCTTGTGGTGGGAGGGGCACAAGAATGCATCAGTAGCCCAGGTGGGAGATAGGAGCTGAACTGCAAGGTAAGAGGAAGTGTTATGGTGGCAAGACAAGAAGATGGGCAGAGGGGAAAGAAAGGGTGGAAGGACAGTCTCCAGGTGCCTCTGGCCCACCCTTAGGAAAATGAAGGAAACAGAGACTGGGAAAGGAGGCAGGAGGACAGAGCCAGAGGCTGGCATGGGGGTTGGAAATGAGGCTTTCAAAAAAAATGAGTGGCTGGGGTGGGATATACAGGAAACAAAGGACAAAGCAATGCACTTTGAGGCTATATAGTCAGTCTGGCGTGTGTGGCAGGCACAGGCATCCTTGTTGCCTAGAAGTGGGGGTGGACAATTAGACATTGGTGAAGAAGAGGACTTATTGATGAAAGCTCAAAGTGTGAAGAAGTTGGCCATTGCTGTGATAAAGAAGAGGAGGTGGTCGATGAGGAAAACAAGGGTAGAAAGGACATGTGGGAGAAAGAAGAAGACCATTGGTGAGGGCTTTCAGGCCACAGACACTGAGCCCATGATCATGTAGGCAGAGGGTATCATAAAGATCTGTGCCCCATCAGAACTCCCACCTCAGTGAAAATCCTACTCTGATTTCAGGTCACTTGGAAGGGTATAGCCCACAGTTTCCTGTGGCAAGTGGAGAAGGATTGCCTAGCTTCAGGCACTGGTAAAGTCAGGTTCTGAACTCAGTAGAAGTAGAAGATGAGAGAAAGAAATGGAGAAAGGCCTTTGGCCTTTTGGGGTTGTCATCTAGCTCAAGAAGTTCTCAGGCAGTTGACTCAGACCCCATAATGGACATATTTACATGTGACTTATACCAAAGGACACAAATGACCACCTCCTGTCCCATTCCACCCAAGCCAAACATGGATGGCTTCATGGCTTGGTTCCAATTCTGTGTCCTCAGTGACCCCTGAACCCCTGAATACTTTGGCTCTGGTATCCTCAAGGGTAAAACCCCCCTGAGTTGGGGCACTAGCCTAGTCTCCAGAGATTAACCCTCCCCTCCCTCCCAGATGAAGCTAATAACACCCACATGTTCAGCAGTTTGCACTTCCCAAAGCATGATCTCATTTGAACCTCACAACAACCCTGCAAGGCTGGCAGAGCAGGGATTATTATCCCTATTTTCAGATGAAGAAACTGAGGCCTAGAGAAGCTAAGCAATGACCAAGGTCATACCACTAACGAGTCTCCCGACTCCAAATCTAGCACCCAGGCTGGATGGGATGCCTCCCTCTTTAACCTTATGTAGAGTTTCCTGGTCTCATGGAGAATGCAGGGAAGAGGCTCAGATGGCATAGTGATATAGGAAGGGTCTGTGTCCAAGGAGCCTGGTAAGGGGACTAGGCCATGCCTGCTTTCTCCCTTTCTGAAAGGGGTGGCAGAGGGGTGGGGTGGGTGGGGTAGACTAATGCTTCTTAGACATCTACTAGGCGCCAAGTAGTATATTAGGTACCTTACAAACATTATGTAATTTAATTCTGTGAGGTAGGCTCTCATTTTACAGAGAGTGGCACCCCATAGGTCTAAAGTCATGCAGTGATTAAGTAATGGAGTTAGAACTTGGCCCTGGTTCTGATTCTAAAGCCTATGCTATTTGTGCAACATTATGTGCTCCCCTTCCCTTGGCATGTGACCCTTGCCTTGGTACAGGCAATGTACCAGTTGGTGCAGGAAGCCTGTCCCTGATGAGCTTCTGTGAGTGGCCTTCACAAATCAAAAAAAAAAAAAAAATGAGAAGAGGGAGGGCAAAGGAGAACTTCCGGGGGACGTAAGAGCTCCAAAAGTTTGTGGGAGAAAGCAGATTCCTCCCAGGAACTGTGAGCAGTGTTCCTCCCTCTTTCCTTCCTCTCCCTCCCTCTTACCACAGCCTGGCTGGGGGATGGGAGCCATTGCCCTGAAGGGCGGCCTCTTGGCAGATGCAGGGCTGGAGGCAGTGCGACAGAGGCCCACATCCTGGGTCACCTCCCACTCAGAACCACAAGGAATCTGGACAAGAATGCCAACATTTCTCTAAACCACCAGATTGCATTGCTTCTTCCCTTCCCAAACCAACTCTTCTCATGCCCTCACATTAGCTTGAGACAGAACTCCAGGTTTCAGTAGACAAATCCACCTCTTTTCCCTGCCTAGCAAGGCAAACAATTGACCCCTGAAGTCAGTCCTGACCCACAGAGATCACCATGTCCATCCCCCTGTCTTTAGGCATAATTCATGCAGGCCAATGAGGTCTCTCTCATTCTGTGCCATGCCATCTCAAAGGAAGGACATTCCATAGCCTTCCTCAGGTAACTCTCCAGCATTACACTGCATTCCTCACCATTAGGATGCTCTTCATAATCTCTAACTTTAGTCCCTGGTGACAAGATTTGCTGTTTTGACTTTAGTGGAAATGGGAAAGTAACTGGATCTCCTAACAACAAATGAGACCAGGGGACACAGCTACTCTTCTGGAAACTGGCAGCTGCACAGTATTTTTATTGGTTGGCCCAATTTTCTAATCCCTCAGAAAGGGTGAAGGATGGAATTTAAGGTAAAGCTGAGATGAAGGGTATTGGGTGCAAAATCAGGAGTACTATAGAAAACAATAGATTTAGTTAGTGTACCTATCAGGCTCTTGATTATCATAATTGCCACCACCATTTCCATCCCCATTGCCATTGTTATTGTCATCACAAACATTGACATCACCATCTTCACCATTACATCTACTACCACTATCACCACCACTGCCTCCACCATTACTCTCAACATCACTGACACCTCCATCAATCACCACCGTTCCTATCTCTAATATCATAAGTACCACATCTACCATCATCACCACCTTTACTGCCTCTATATTATCTCCACTTCCATCATCGTCACCACTATTACCACGTCAATCATTATCACCCTCATCCTCTTCCTTGCCACCATTTCTATTTCTATGTCTAACATAATCATCATTACCTCCACCATCACATCACCACCTCTGTCACAATTACTAAGTGCATTAACACCATTGCCATTACTACACGTGCCATCACCGTCATCACCTCTATTATCATCACCTGTATTGTCATCTACGTCATTACCTTCATCACCACAGTCACCTTCTTTACTACCATTGAGACTGTCACTCTCTTCATTGGCAGTAATATTATGATCACCGTGACCATTTTTATCATTAATGAAATGTATTGTCATGGTCCTTGACTTCAAGGGACCACAGACAATTGATAAGTACTCAGGCAGAAAGTAAAGAGGATGAAGACACAGACAAAAAGTGTGAGAATTTGGAGGTATGCAAATGTCCATCTCAACTGGCAAAAGAATTCTCCCCATTTAGGGGTGCAGGTCTGTCCTGGAGAGTGCAGGAAGGCAGGACAGGATTTCAGACCCATAGTAGCAGATGATAAGGTTAACCAGCCACCAACTCCCAGACTACATGGCAGATCAGCCTCAGCTGAGCTTCAGACGTGACTAAGGGCCAGGCTAGGCTACATGATGCCCTGAGAGACAGAAGCCAAGAGAGAGGGCATGGGGTTAGGTTGAAAATGCCATGGAAGGGAGCTAGGGAACTGCTGGGTGTCTGGTTCCTAGATTCGGTCCCTGGTTGAGAAGCATCTCTCCCTATATCCATGTGTCCCTGGGTTGTCCTGGAGTTTTGGTCACTTTCTATTTTTGTAACCATGAGCCTAGTCACTGGAGCATGGAATAGCTCTAGAACCAGCCCCTGGGATTCACTGAGAGGTTGCAACTCCTGGTCTAAAGATGCCACGGGGCTCAGAGAGAGATAGGGGGTGGCTTTCTCAGGGCCACTGCGTTCCTCTTCCCTTCCCTCCCCTCTGAGGCCCCCATTGTCTCCTTCCTTCTCAGAACCCCAAGTCCTCTTCCCATCCCTTGTTCCAGTATTCCCTGCAAACTTACCATCCTTCCCAGTCTCCTCCCAAGCCTGCCTCCAGCATATGTTCCCTGTCTCCCTGCTCTCTCTTCCCCACCTCCCCGGCTTTGTCCTCCCTTCTCTTGGGCAGGTAGGGCTTTGAAATGTCTTGGGTAAGAAGCACAAAGACCCTGAGAGAGACTGTTTCTTAAGCTAATAGGCTACTCTGTGGGGAGCTATTTCCTGATTCTCCAGCTAAATTGTCTTCTGCCCACTTTCATCCCATTAAACCTGCTGCTGAGGGGGGAAGAGGCTCATTAAGTCAACAGATTTTTACACCCAGGTCTAGGCTTCTCTCGGCTTCCTCTGTGCATGCATGTGGACTTTGCTCTTACTCTTTGCACTTTCCTTCCAGGCGGGCATTCCCCAGGATCTGCCCATCAGGTCTTCTTTCACACACTCTGCCCCATACTGGTGCATGCACACACATGCTCACTCTCCCTACATGGCACACATGACCCTGACAGCCAAGCTCACCACATACTAATTGTCATCATCATCATTATCAACAATTATCATCTGTTGTGCACTCACCACGTGCCAGGTCATGTGTTCGGAGTTTTGCTTACATCAGCACATTTTATAATCTCTGTATCCCTGTGAGTTTGACATTTATACACCCCCCTTTTTACAGGTGACAAAACTGGGACTTAAGTAAATTCAGGGACCAAGATAATGCCATGAAGAAGTGCACAGTTGGGTTGCAAACCCAGGTCAGCCCTGACAGGTTTGGCTCAGTGGATTGGGCATCATCCTGTGGATCAAGAAGAAGCTGGTTCGATTCCCAGTCAGGGAACATGCCTGGGTTGTGGGCCAGGTCCCCAGTTGGGGTGCATGTGAGAAGCAACCACACATTGATGTTTCTCTCCCTCTCTTTTTCCCTCCCTTCCCCTCTCTCTAAAAATAAATTTTTAAAAACTCAAAAAAATCAGGTCAGTCTGGTTCGGAGCTTGTGCCTTGAACTGTACTGCATTCTCCTGCCTGCACCCACTCCCATGTAAACATACATAGCAGCACACCATGCATACTCATGTCCACATGCCAACCATATGTAGTACACATGCTCACAGGGCACACACTCCATACCCAAACTGTACACATTTCATACACTACACAGACAGACACAGTACAGAATCTCAGGAACACAGCTAGTCTGTCTAGTCATTAGCAAACACTGATTGATTATCTAGTGTGTGTTCACCCACTAGCTCTTTCCCGTGTTAAGTACTATGGTCATCCAATGGAGGAAGAGAATGAGCATGTCTTGAGTGCCTGCCATATGCCAGATCTGATGTCAAAGGGAGTCTATGGTCACAGGAACATGTGTGAGTTTGTACATACATGTGCCTGCATGCACACACACATACACTCACTCTAGCTAGAATTAGTCCTGTGCCTGCCACTGCTGGGGCCATGAGACCTGGGGAAGACAGTGGGCACAGGAATGCTAGTTGGTATAGGTACTCAGGGGAGGTCGAGAGTCTGAGGGTTACTGAGCCCACTGACATTAGGTCTTAAAACTTCCAGACTGCCCAAGCTAGACCCCAGAGGTTCCTTCCCTGCCCCTACCAATGACTTTTACTTGTTAACAGAGGAAGCCCAGGCTGGAAAGTGGTGTGTCCGACCAGGCTTCATAGGCTCTGGGTCCCAGGCTACCTCTCTGGGCCCCAGGGGCCCTGGGTGAGCATCTATGAGCTTTCCCACGCTATCCCACCACTTTTGGCCTGACTTAGCTCCACTTAGTTCTCCAGTAAGGGAAATGGACAGGAAATTAAAGATAACTAGGCAGTTTGAAAGGATTAACGATAAGGGAGAGCAACATAATTATGTCATAGTTGCTATTGGACTGGAGAGCAGAGCAAAGGAAATGCAAATGGCCTAAACCAGCCCATTACAAGAACAAGGGCAAGGCCAGTGAGCAGATAAGAGTCCTGAACATGGGACAGAAACATAAATCATCCAGCAAGGCTGCCACCCCAGTACAACCTACCAGGACAATGGACCCAAGGATAGGAAGTCAAAGAAGGGTTCTGATGGGCCTGCATGGGGCAAATCTGCCCTGTGCCAGCTAACCTGGCAGAACCTCTGACATAGGGAAGGAAGGGAGTCCCTGGGCTTGGCAGCTGGCATCCCTTGGCCTGGGAGCTAAGCCAGCTTCTTCCATGTCCTGAAGGAAGAACTTTGAGCCCAAGGACTCCAAGTATGGGGGAAATCCCTGGTTAAAGTCACATAGAAATTTCCCTGGACTGAGAGTTAAGAAGCCTGGGTTCCATGCCCAATCCTATACCATCCTGCTGTGTTGCCTTGGGTAAGTCATTTCTCCCTCTCTGGACTTGTGCCTACATGTTTACAATGAATGGCCTTTTAGAGGAATGAAATGAAATAATAACAGCTCACATTTATTGAGCACTTCCTTTGTGAACTAACACAGAGGTTGGTAGTTATTTTTTGTGAGGGACCAGAGAGTACAGCCTGGTTGCAACTGCTCAAATCTGCTGTTGCAGCACAAAAGCAGCCAAAGATGATAGTCAAATAAAGTAAGCTGGCTGTGTCCCAATAAAACTTTATTTACAAAAACACACAGAGAGCCAAATGTGGCCTGTAGGTTGTAGCTTGGTGACACATAAACTAAGCACTGTGCTAAAAACTTTATTTCCATTATCTTATTTGATCCTCAAACAACCCTGGGAAGTAGATACTACTATTATGATCCTCATTTGATAGATGGGGAAATTGAGGCACAGAGAAGTTAAGCTATTTGCTCAATGTCATATAGCTGGGTAGTGGCACAGCCAGTATTTGAACCCTAGCAGTTTGGCTTCTGAACCTTTGTAATATGTGGCCCCCCAGGATAGGAACAATGGTCATGATTATAACAATTCCAATCATTGCTTTCTAAAGACCTATCGGAAACACCAGCCCTTATCCTTGAGAAGTCGTGACCCATTTGTGTGTCACAATCAGTTGCCCAGTGTGTCACAATCAGTTGCCCAGTGTGTCAAAGGTCATTTGTTGCTAATAATAGTTTTAAAAATGATTTACTGCTGTTTTAATAAACCAGAGTTGACCCAGTGTTATCCCCCTAATAATGTCCGTCTCACTCACTTGCATTCAGATATGTTTCCTGGAAGGAGAGTGAAGGGGCTGGAGTTCCAGGAGCCCTGGCAGGAATGCCTGGGGAGGATGGCGGTGAGTGGCATGTAGTCTGTCGATCACTTAGGGAGAAGGGGGAAAGGCGAAGAAGGTCTGATATAGCCAATTGCTCTGGGTTGTCGTCAAGGCCAAGGCCAGAGAGTCGGGGTAATTATTCCCATTGGACAGTTGAAGAAAACGAGGCTCATAGAGATGTAGCAATAGACCTGAAGTCACACAGCTAGAAATTCAGTCATAAGCTATTTTGAATGGTATGAGTGAGTGTTCCATTAGAGAAAAAGGCCAGGAGCTAGACAGAATGGCATTCTAATCCTGCCCCTAGCACTTACTGTCGGACAAGGATCCCTTTCCTTGGACCTCAGTTTCCATATCTGTAAGCTAGAGATGTAGATAGAACCACACCTGACAGGGCCTATTGTAGGGATCAAATGAGATAATAAGGGATGTCTGAGGCTGCTCGGTTGCTTTGTCTGGACAAGATAAGACTCAGTGAAAAGAAAGTGTGAGAGAACTGGCATTTAAGGAGCATCCACTATGTGCAAGGAAAGCTGCCAAAACTATTTTAAAAATCCCCCTAGCAAAATGGAGGTGGGAATACCTACCTCCATTTTACGGATAAGGAAACTATGTCCTGAGGTCACCTAGCCAAAAAGTGATGGAATTGAAACCTAGGCTCATCTGTGAGTCCAGAAGACTCTGAGCGTTAGCAGCCTTTGATCATGGGGATGGAGCATGAGCTGGGAAAGCAGAGGGGTTCAAACAGTGGCACAGTTCTTGAGCACTTGCTATGTGCCAGGCATTGTTCTTGACACTGAGGATACAGCCCAGAACAAAACAAAATCTCTGCCCCTGTGGAGCCGAAAATCTAGAGGGTAACTAAGCACACTTTGGTGTCCCTTCCATTTGGTGATGCCATTCCAACTCTGCCATGATCATGTGCAAAGTGTCTGATCCCTTCCTCAGTTTATCCCTAAGAAACCCTTCTGAGAGAAATACAGAAGAACACTGTCTACCCCAAACTCTGTCCCACCAAGCCATGGCATCCTGAGTGGTTGCCTGCCCAGCAAGAACAAAAGCTGGAGGAGCTGCTTCTCTGGGACATCGTGTGCCTCCTCCCAGGAGATGGGGGCTCAGGACCTTGGCCTGACCTAGACCCGACCTTGGTGAGCTGTCTCGGGAACAATAGTTCAAAGGCGTCTCCCCCAGATCTCCCACCAAGGACAAGAAGTAAGGCTGGGGACAGGCTGGCTCGTGCATTGTTCAAAAGGTGGTTTCCTAGCTAAGTTGGCCTTCAGAGGCCCCAGGCTACTGGAGTGGGCCCAGGGGGGCCTGCAACTTTGCCCTTCTCCTCTCGAAACAAAGCCCTTCTTTCTGCTGCCCTCTTCATTCCCTTGGAGGATGCCGCCGGGCTGCAGAGCTGATCTCCACCTCCTCCGGCCCAGGACAGAACCCAGACTGGTCCACACCCACACTGCCACACAGGAGCTGCTGCCCTGAGCCAAGAGGCTGAGAGGCTTAGACCCACCCACAGCACTAGCCACTCCTCACACATGCAGGGGAGGCTGCCGAGCACCAGGCAGTAGACAGTGGGACACCTCACACAGCTGGGCCACGGGCAGCTTGCTGGCAGTGTAGTCCTCTGTGAGTGAGTCTGGGAAGTTAGTGGCCACAGGTCCACAGGACAGCTAGGTAAGGTGGTGATCAGGAGACAGGGCTTGGATAGCGGGCCAGGCAGGTGATTTACCCACCCACTCACCAGCAGCCAGGTGAGCGACCTGCTCTTCATTCACACTAGGCCTGAGTGGGGGCTACTGGCCTGTGATATATACTAGGGGTGGGAGAACACCAAGGCATCCAGGCAACCAAGAGAATGCACTAAACCCTCAGCAATGCCAAGAACTCATCCCCCACCCCCTGCCCCACCCCACCCTGTGCCTTTGATCACACACACATAGGCCAACACTGGCCCTGCCCTCCACATGCCCACATTTCTTCTGTACCCCTCCAGCACATCTGGGAAGGGCACTGGGCTTTTGGACCTCACCTCTATGTGAACCTCTCCTTTGATCACCACACCAGAGAGGGAGAGGGGTTGGGAGGGGAGAGGGAAGAAGAAAAATTCTCCCTTTCTTTGCCTCTCTGAATACAAGTCAGTGAGGCTCAGAAAAGTCAAGGCGTTTGCTGAAGGTCCTTCAGCAAAATATGCAACCACTGTTCTAAGCCCTGACCTTCCATGGGCTGAGGCCTCAAGGAATCCCATCGTGTCAAGTGGAAAGAACTGGGGAATGTGCCCCCGTTGACAGAAAAGCAGAGAACCACCTGTTTTTTCTTTTCCATCCTAGCCATGTAGATAAATATAACACCCCTCCTATCACAGCCCGTGACTGTTTACAGAGCCCTTTCCACATGTTCCTCCATTTAATCCTCCCAACAACCCTGAGAGAAGGGTATTATTCTTATCCCTATAGTACAGATGAGCAAACTGAGGCTCAGAGAAAGTGATTTACTTGCCCAAGTTCACTCAGCAAAGAAGAGGAGGCACCAAGATATTATGTCAGGACTGTGGTTCCTAAAATATGTGAGTGGCCCCTTAATTTTCAGAGGAAAACTCAGGCTTTAAGTGACAAGGCGTGGCTTGCTGAAAACAAGGCTTGAACTTGCAACTTAAGAGGTATGCATTGGCTCGTTGGTTCCTGGGGTACTATCACCTTGGACAGCTGATGTTAGCCTTCCAGGAGACCTCCGAGTCATCTCCAGCCCTGACACCTGGTCTGCAGTACCCCAGGGCCCTGTGGATGCCCCCTGGTTGGCATGAGGAACAGGGGCCTGGACTCACCTCCCCAGCTCTCTGGACTCAGGCTGCTCCTCAACTCCTCTCTGTACTCAGCCTATGGCATGGCTCAGGGGCTGGGGGTGGTGTGGTGCTGGGGAGGGAAGCCTGAGTCATCCCCAGGCCAGGAAGCACAATGCTTGGCAGGGTTCCTGGGCCCAGCTAAGGAAGGAGAAGGAGCATTGAGTTACAGAGGCCAGCTAGGGCAGGGAAGAGGCGGCAGGGAAGGGGGTGTCAGTGAGTCTATGGAGATGGGAACCTCACAGCAAACTGGGTTCCACAGGCTCCAGCCAGAGGGCCAGACTCTGGGATTACTGGGGGCACCTGGTGAGAGGAGTTGCTCAGGGAAGCCAGAAAGGCCGTTATTCTGTCCCACTCTCCTTCCCAACCCAGGCCCCCCAGCCTGGGCCCTCTCCCTGCAGAGCTGTGTGACAGCTGGGGCAATTCCAGAGCAGGGATCCCCTTCATCCCCACAGGGGGAGGGCGCCACCTCCCGCCCCCTCCCTCTACCCTTTCCTGTCACATCCTTGGCCACCAGTGTTTCAAAATAGACTGGTTCTTGGCTAGCCGTTTACTTAGGAATCAAAAACATCAAGTTTCAGATTCGTTCCCACAGCTTTAGCTCACACCTCTCGGCAGGGCAGTCTAGCCCAAACTGGCCCTTGAGCTCCAGGAGCACGGAATTAACAGCTTACTCGACATATCTTCTGGGCTGACCCTCATATACCTCCCGCTCAATTGGGTCTCAACTAAACTCATCTTTCTCCACTCTTCCCCACATAAAATCGATCCTCTCTCTCTAGGACTGTTATCACCATCCATCAATTGAGCATTGTTTTTGACATGTCCCTCTCCTTTCCTTTCTTCAATATTTATTAAACATGTGCCAGCCCTGTGCATGGAGCTGGATGATAGGGGTGAGCAAGTGAGACATGATCCCCACCATCCCACATCTTAGAGAAAATCACCATCCAGGCTACTAAGGGCCAAGATGGGGGCAGTCCAAGGAGCCGAGGGAGACTGTAAGAGTTGTGAGGATCACGGGGGACCTCCCAGAAAGGTGAGACCTGAACAGTAAGTCAGAGCCCAGTGTGTGGGGTTGCTGGGTTAGGGTGAAGAGAGAGTGAACAGGGTGAGCGCTGGATTAATCCAGGTAGGCAAGGGCATGAGACAAGGACAGAGGTAAGGAAGAGCATGCAGCTACTGAGCAACTGAATGACGCTGTGCATAGAGGCAAAGCTAAGAATTTGCAGGAGGGGGCCTGCCTGGTAGGAGATGAGGTTGGAGAAATGGCTAGGTATGAGGGTACCTGGGCCCAGTGGGCCTTTGGAAGGAGTTTAGACTTTATCCTAAAATCTATCAGGAATGATCAGAATGTTGTAAGCAAATGAGTGAAGCTGTGATGTGAGTTTCTAAAAGAGTGCCAAGTCTTCCGCATGCTGACATTCAAGTAGTATAACTCCACAATCACTCTGCTGCCTCTTATTCCTTGTCATCAACCATATGGGCCTATACCTGGACCATTGCCCCAGCTCGGCATCTTCAGGCCTTGGACCCTCCTATGACCCAATCCAGCCTCCGACCACAAGGGGAAGAAATGTTATATATATCAGATCTGATCATGCCACTTCCCCTATTGTGTGTACATCCATACCTCCCCATAGCTTTCAGGATAAAGTTAGGTTTCTCATCCAGGGAGGCACACAGACCCTCCCATTCTGAACACACCTGTCCCCACTTGAGCTCCATCCTTGGCCTGCTCACACCATGTGTTCTCTCCACAAGACCCAACGCAGCATGCCCCAGACATGGCAGACCTCAGGGGCATTTGTCTCTGCTGTGTCCTCCCACTTTATTCCTCTCATCTGTCTTTTGCAAATTCTCCCTTATGCTTCAAGGTTTGACTCCGATGTCACGTGCCTGCTGTTTCCCAGCCACTTTCCTCTTCCCTCACCAAAGCTGGGTGGTTAGCATCTTGCTAACGTGCTCACAGGAGCCTTGCCTATCATTTGGAGATAGCCCTAACCAGGGTTAATTCCATGCAGCACAAATCTGTCTCTTCATTTCATTCTGTTTGCACCTCCACTCTGTCCCTCTGACAATGGGTGGTAGGCTTTAGCCCAGAGGTTCTCAGTGCTGCCTTCACATTAGGATCAGCTGGGGACATTATAGAAATGCCAGTGCTTGGGCCCCAGTGCACAGGTTCTGTCCTCACTGATCTAGGCTGGAACCCAGGCATCAGGTGCTTCTCACCCCTGGCTTTAGAGCAGAATTTCTCAACCTCGGCACTATGGACATTTTGGGCCAGACCTGCCCTAGTTTATGGCTTCCTTGAAAGCTCACTGTCAGCCCCTGGCTGAACTGTGACCTCTCCAATCTTGAATCCCAGCAGCCTGGACTAGGGAAGTCTTTCTGATCAGGGAGTCCCTTATAAGCCTGGCCCTGCTCTTTCAGACCTTCCCTCTTCCCAGAACTCGATGGCTAAGCAGCATTGACTGGAACTACCTAGGCTGGGAGGGGGCTTGTGTGGCCCAGGAGAGGACTGGAGGCTGATGGGGGGTTCTCCCAGCACAGGCAGGCCCCTCCCTCTGGGATGGATACCCAGCTCCCCCTTAGGGAGGGAACATATGGGTAGCCAGGCTGGGTCAGCCCCTGTGGAGTTGTGTTTTCGAGGAAGATGTAAAAGTTTATCCCATGGCAGGGAAACACACATTCTGTCACCATTCCAGTGCCTTCCTATTCCCACCCAGAGCGCCTGCTTGGGCCCAGAATCTGATCGGATTGAAGAGGTGCAGAGAACTTCACACACATCCCCCAAACTAGGGCCAGCTCAGGAAGCTAGGGGCTCCCACCAGTCCGCACCAGCATCCACACTACTGAGCCCCTCTCTCCACATTAGCTTGGGGCCTCTGGGTTGCTTTCAGGAAGGGGGTGCTTCTCTCTACAGCCCTACTTGGAAGGGGGAGAAGGGGGAAAGATGGCTTGATATGGATTTTTGTGGTCGGAGGTGATTGGAATCCCAGCTGTGCTCCCCAGCCCCCCTGCTCCACGAGCACCCCTCCTCCTGCAGAGGTGCGCAGGGGAGGAAAGGGGGAGAAGAGGGGTTGTGCTGGCCCCTTAGTGCTCACATATACCCCGTGAGGGCCGCAGACAGATTTGCCAAGAATACCAGCAGGCCCGGGGCCTGGCAGTGGGGTCAAATGCAGGCTCATCCTTGGAAACTTTTCCCAGAAAGTAGGCTTCAGCCCAGAGGTTCTCAGTGCTGCCTTCACATTAGGATCAGGTGGGGACATTACAGAAATGCCAATGCTTGGGCCTCAGTGCACAGGTTCTGTCCTCGCTGATCTAGGCTGGAGCCCAGGCATCAGGCATTTCTCACCCCTGGCTTTAGAGCAGAATTTCTCAACCTCGGCACTATGGATATTTTGGGCCAGATAATCCTCCTTATGGTGAAAGTGGCACATTAATAGGGTGTTGAGCAGCATTCCTGGATGCTACTCACTAGGTACCACTACCAGCTACCTCCTTCTGGCCCCTCCTCTGTAAGAACCAAGAATGTCTCCAGGCACTACCAAATATCCTCTGGGGACAAAGTTGTCCTTGGCTGAGAACTTCTGCTTTAATGTCAGGTACAACCTCAAGGTAAGAGTGCACACCTTCCACAGGGGAGGAGCCCCCTTCAAGGTAGGGCCCTGCTGTCCTCCCCTGAGCCCTTCAGGTGGTCAACAGTGACACAGCCTCTCTGTTGTCTGGGCCTGGCCCTGTTCTGCAGGAACCCTGGGAACACACAGGGAATCCAATCTTATCTTTGTCCCCTGGGGATGCAGAACTGAGAAACCAAAGGTCAGAGCTGACTTGGGGATCCAAGGACACCGGGTGGGCCTCAGTCTTATTCTGTGACCAGATGTACTTCAAGGACAATTCGACAAATGTTTCTCAGCCACCTGTCAACCACCAGCCATTATGCTGGGTGTTGAGGGCCCAGCAGTGAACCAGAAACCGTCCATGCCATCATGGGGTACATGATCTGGAACAGAGCTTAGCAACCTTTTCTGTAAAGGGCCACAGAGTAATTATTTGGGGCTTTGGGGTCTGTCAGAACCACTCAACTCTGCTGTTGTAGTGTGAGAGCAGCCATAGATGATATATAAGTGAATAGGCATGGCAGTGCTCCAACAAAACTTTATTTACTAAAACAGGCTGTGGCCACACTTGGCCTATGGACTGTAGTTGGCCAGCCCTTGGTCTCATGGGAGAAATAAACAAGTACCCAAGTATTTACAGTCCATGTTGAACCACGCACTGCTAGATCTACAGGGTGGCACAAGGAATGATGGAGGAGGATCAGAGCTCATAGGCAGGAGGAAAGGTGTATCTAACCCAGACCTGAGGGGAAGAGAAGTCCGGGAAGGCTGCCAGGAAGAGGTAACACTTCAGTCGAATCTCAAAGGACACACATAGAGTAATGAGGCCCAGAGATGAGGAGGAGTTGGGCAGATGAAGGGTGAAGGGACAAGCATTCAGGCAGGAGCTGTGGCCTGAGCAAAACTCAGGAGCAGAAGATGGCCTGGCACATTCAACATGGCAGGGGAGGAGGGGAATGAGGTAAAATCCTCTGGGCTTTTGAATTTATTCTCAGTCCCTGAGGTTTCTGAGCGTGGCAGTAACAAGGTCTGATTTGCTTTATACAGCATTCCTTCTGACTATGTTGTGGGTAAACAGGCTGGTAGTTGGGCGCAGAGTGGAAGCAAGGCAGGGGGCAGGCAGCAGCCACAATGGACAGACGATGAAGCTTAGACTGAGGTGGAAATTGTGGAGCTGGAGAGAAGTGGGTGGACTCAGCACGCGAGAAAGGTAGAATAGGCAGGACTTGGTGGCTGATTGGATGTGATGTGGGGGAGATGCCACCAGCATTCTGGTGGGGACGTGATGATGCCATACACTGAGAAAGGGGACACAGGAAGAAGGGTGGGGTTCAAGAGAATGGCAGCTGATGGATTTGATTGGGACATGTTGGAATTTGAGGTGACTAGATGATCGGGAGACAATCAGAAATTCTGCCCTTAAGGTATCATCATTTATGTGCTCCCCTTCCGGAGAGAATGGAGAGAAGAAGAGGAGGGGGTGGGGAGATAGAGGAGGGGGAGGGAGGAGAAGGAGGATCTACAGCCTTGGGATGTCAAACAGGAAAGAGACCCAAACAGTGGCCAAAGGATTAGGAAGAAGGCAGGGGAGTATTGGAGCTCCATCCTCTCTCTGGCTCTCCCAAGCTCCTCCTCAGGGCACAGAGGGGGCTTGCCTCAAACACCCCCAAGATCTCTTGTTCTAGTGACATAAGACTAGAGGGCCACAAAGTCCTGTGGGAGCAGAGGAAGTCCTTCAGCTTTTAGGAATCAGAGGAATCATCACAGCTTTGAAGAGTAAGGAGGACTTCCAGGGACCCAGGAGACCAGAAGGGGTGGAAGTGGGAGGAGTGGGGCAGGGCGGGGTGGACATTTCAGGCCAAAGGAGCCTGGTGAGGAAAAATGCGGAGGCAGGAAAATGCAGGGAGTGTTTTGGAAATCCTGAGTAGTCAGTCACTGCAGGGGCCTGGGATGCTGGGTTGGGGTGGCAGGAAGGAAGGTGATGATAAAGAAGATTAAAAGGACAATGGGTATGGTCTGGGGGGGTTAAGACCTGTGTCAATCCCATGGCTATGCGACCTTGGATGTGTCACTAAACAGATCCTCAGTTCCTTTATCTGCACCAACACCTTCCCTCCCCTTGGGGAGGGGATGGAAGGAGAGCCTTTTAAGCTATGAAGCTGGTGGGTCTTCAGACCCTGGCTGGGTTTCTAGAAAGGTCCCATGGGTAGAGAATGCTGAGAATTCCTAGAGTGGCCATGGTGTCACACACAGGGACCCTGGCCCCTGCCCCAGCAGCCCCTTCCTATCCCCTATGACAATTAGCTTTCTCTGCCAAGGGGAAGGAGCCAAGAGAAAAGAGACTCTGGATTGGGATCAAGGCAAACCTGCCAGAGGCTGTCCAGTGCACTTCCTGTTCCCATTCCTGCCTGCCACCATCTGCCTTACTTGGGTAGCCTCAGAGAGAGGTAACGGCAAGAAAAGCCTTCCATTTTCTGGATAGGCACAATGAGCCTGACCTGGTGATTTCCACCACATCCCCATTCCACAGCAGAGAAAATGGCCAGGCGTCCAAGAAGCAGCAGCACCGGGACTGGAACCGAAGTCTCTGACTCCTAAACCCATGCTTGCCTTTGCCACTTCAGCAGCTGCCTAAATTGGCTCTGAAAGTGCCCCATCTGTAGCTTTGTGTCTGGAGAGGTCTCTGCTGGCTCTCTGTGCTCAAGATGGCCCATGGGTCCCCTTTGTGGCCCTCCTTCTCTTTCGCTTAATCTGCCCTGCCCTTCCCTGGCATACATTCCCTCTAGCCAGCCCTGAAGCCAGTGGCTGCCCACTCCACTGGGACCCAGACACATGACAGTGGAATAATTAAAGTGTCCTTCCCATGACCTTGAGCTCTGGCAGGGCCAACTTCCCTTGTGGTGACTGGAGCTAATGACAGCTGAGTGGCAAGAGGACGCACACACACAGAGATGGGCCACGTCAGAGCAGGCATGGCCAGGATACCCCAGGCGCCGGCCAGGGCAGCTGCTTCCCCCTCCTCATGCAGACAGCTGGGAATACCCCTGTCAAGTGATAGGGCTCAGCCACTGCCTTGCTCCTCCTCAGCCAGCCAGGAAAACCCCTGCCGACTGACAGGGTACAGTCATTTCCTACTGCCTCAGACAGATCCCCAGGTCACCCCTGCCAACGGATGGGAGACAGTCACTTCCTCTGGTCTCTTAGACACCGGGGACACCTCCAGCAGCCACACACAGACATACCCAACACTGGAAAGCTGTACACAGAGCTGTGAGAGACATGTGGCTCCCAAAAGCTCTGGGTGGGGTGGGGGGGGGAGGGTCACAGACACAGATAGATAACAGCCTCTGTGGGTTTTGGACACTGATGAACACCAGTACCACCAGACCCATACAATGGGCCCTCAATGTGGGCCAGTGTAGCTGGTGCAGGGGTGGGAGAGGGATCCTAAAAATATTTGGATAATTTAGGCTCTTCCAGGGCCCAGCCCATTCTTCCAATTCAAGCTGCAAGCCCATGTATGCATGCAAACATTCCCGACATGCCCCTCGTTCTCAGCTACCTCTGTGCACAAGTTGTGATGCCAACTCTGGGCAAGGTCCTGGGCTGGGTCCTGGGGTAACAAAGAGGAATCAGGCCCTGACCGGCATGGCTTCAGTGGGTTGAGCGTTGTCCCCCTAAGTGAAAGGTCGCTAGCTCAATTCCAAGTCAGGGCACATGCCTGGGCTGTGGGTTCAGTACCTGGCTGGGGCACATTTGAGAGGCAACTGAGCAATGTTTCTCACATTGATGTTTCTCTTCTTCTGTTTCTCCCTCCCTTTCCCTCTCTCCAAAAATAAATAAATAAAATATTTTTAAAAAAGGAATCAGAACAGTGCCCTATCTTCACAGAACTTGCAGGCCAGGGGAGGCCCTATAGGTGATAAAGCCAAGGGGACCTCAGGTTCAGTTGCAAGAACCATTGTATGTGGAAGGAGAAAGATAGTGCTGTGGCCCTCTGCAGCCTTGGACACAGTACCTGGGGGACTGTGTCCAGTTATGGGCCTCACACATTAAAGGGTCACAAGCCAGGCTCTATGACAACATTCAGAGCTGTTTGGCCTGGGGAAGAGTGAACTCAGGGGAACTTGAACTCTGAATTCAGACCTCACAGGGGGGCTATCACAGGGAAAATGAGCTGTGTGGACCCAGGAGACAAAGCTAGGACTCACTGAGGGAAACCAAAGAAAGAATGTCTAACAGATGGCTATGCTGAGATAAAACAAGATGCCATTGGAGAAAGTGAGGTTCCTATCACTGGAGGTATATAAGCAGAGTTTAGGCAATAATTTTGCAGGATGCTATATTAGAGACTCAGGCTTTGGGTGGGAGCTGGGACTAGATGGCCATTAAGGGTACTTCCAGCCTCAAGAGTTCATGGTGCTGTGATTGTAATTTAATCCCTTTAGGCTACAGATGAGGAGATTGAGACCCAGAGCAAGGCGGGGTCATGCTCAAGGTCACACAAACAGTTAGTGGTACTCAGAGGACTAGACCCAGCATTCCTCACTCCTCATCTTTGATCTCCCAATTCCTCAGACCATCTCAGTCAGAACAAACCTCCTTGGCAGATCCAGAAAGGCCCCTCCCCACTCCACACCCTGGGTGGCCTGACCCTGTGGTCTTCTTTCCCAGCTCCAGCCTGGGCTCAGCTGATGGATGAGCTCCTTGTTAGACGGCCTCTGGCTCCAGCTCTGGCTCCACAGATGGACACTCTCAGACCTGCTGGTTGAAAGGAAATCCACGTTTGACCTGGAGCCATATGCGGAGCAAAGGGAAGTGGGGAAATGGGAGATCCAGGGCCTAAAGGGGAACAGGAGCCCGGGGGCCAGGCTGGGACCCACAGAATTCACAGACCCCTCAATGCTTAGGTATCTAATAGCCTGTCCCTGAGCATGCCTCCTCTGGAGCAGGGACATTAGAAAGGCCACTGAGCAATGCTAGGGGCCCCATAGGCCCCAATCGAAAATCCAAATTTCTCATTCATTGCAGGCTTCCCCAGTTTCTCTGAATACCCCCACCCCAGGCCTTTCTCCCCTTTCCCTCTGCCCTTGTCCTGCCAGACACAGAGGACTTTTGTCCTATACATCAGGACACAGCGAGGCAACTTGCTGTACTACTGCATCATTCCTGCAGAAGGGGTTCTTCTTGCTGTCATCAAGAATGTTGGGAAAAAAACCCTCTGTCATGCAGCCATCCACATTTCAAAATTATGAAAAGGGGGTTGGGGGGGTTGAAAAGTAGAAAGGGCCAGCCCACGGTGACCCAATGACAGGATAGAACACTCCTCCAGTCCCTCCCAGTCCCCAGATATTTCCATACCATCCCTTCATCATGTTTGGGTTGACCCACTACTTTCTGTTGTGCTCTGGGCCGTTTGCAATGACAGTGAGGTAAGTACAATGACCCTCATGTTACGAAAAATGAAATGGAAGTCCAGAGACTCCCAGTGACTTTCCAGCTATCCGTCCTTAACAGCCCATAATGTAATATGTGTTAATTCGGGGGGGAGCAGGACTAGGAATGATTAGGCAAGTGATCCTAGTGGTGTATTTTCAGGCACCATTTGCAGCCCAGGGATATATGTGGAGCAGTTGTCCCCAAACATTATCCTATGGATAAGTGCCGGAGAATCACTGGAGGAATTGGCAAATGTATGTTTTTGTGTATACACACACCTGCACACGTCTGAATTCTTGGGCTCTATTCTACACAATTCTGATTCCATAGCCATTAACTAGGCCCAGGAGTCTCTATTTTTAACAAGCACCTCGGGAGAATCTGACATGTGGTCAGGTTTGGAAGTAACTGTTTTATGGCAACCTTATATTCTAAAGGTGGGGCACATCCTGGAAGGCAATTTCTGGAGGATACATGCTTGTGTGGGTTCAAACCCTCTCCTGGTGCTAATAGCAGACAAAAGGTTTGCCTGGATATTGGGTATCAAACAGCCAATCACCACCACTTACACTTTTCTGTCAGACCCAGCACATGGGAGGCTGTGGTATAAGGGTTGAATCTTTGTTAATCTAAGCACATCTGACTCAATTGCTCACTTGGAGAAACTTTAAAATATACTAGCAATCAGGCCCCATCTGCAGAGATTGAATTGATCTGGGAGTGTAATCTGGGCACTGGTATTTTTTAAAAGCACCCTCAGAAATTCTCATGTATAGCCAGGGTTGAGAAGACTCTTATAAACCAGTCATGATATATTTCAACCTCTTTGCCATGTGGTCAGTTTCAGCTTGGGCATGTGACTCACTTTTGGCCAATCAGAAATCTGCTAGAGAATTCTGGGGAAGGCTGCCTTGGTTTTAAAAGGGGACATAAGGGACATAAAACAAGATCATTACTTCTTCTAGTCTGGATTTTGCTGAATTAGAATGTGATATTCAGAGCTGCTGCAGTCACCTAATGACCATGAGGGGCTGACCTAAGGACAAAGGCCAAGAGCTGAGAATGGTGGAGCAGAAACATGAAAAGAGGTAGAGTGCTTGATGCTGAATGAACCAACCGTTGAAGCACTGTTCTTTAGACTTTGTGGAATAATAAACGTGCTTATTGTATAAGGCATTATGAGTGGGTTTTTTTTCTGTTACTTGCAGCCAAATGCTATCTCCATTTAATGGAAGGGGAAGCTGAAGATCAGAGAGGTTAAGTTACAAACCAGGATCACAAAGCTAGTTAATAGCAGAGCTGAGATGAAGGCTGTACTCTTTACCACCATGAAATAAACACACACGTGCGCGCACAGACACATACACCAGCCCTCAAACCCTAGGTGGTGTAGTATAGTGGAAAAAGCACTAGGCTATGAGAGGCAGCCTGGGGCAGAGAGATCGAGATAGAGGCCACTTAGCAGTGATTATCAGGTCAAGCATCCTGTGGGTGTCCCCTGCCTCCCAGCAGGGGGGTGGCAGCTGGTGCCTGCTCTGGCTTCATCAGCCATTAATTAAAACTTGACAAGAAGATTAATACACAGGGGACAGTTTTAATTAGAGACTCCTGGAACGTTAGTGCTGGCACAGCTCTAAGAGGCTAGGTCTGCCAGTCTCCTTATTGTATGGATGGGGAAACTGAGGTCCAGAGAGGTGGAGGGACTGGCCAAAGGTTCCTCAGGAGTCCAGGCACCCTGCGTGACTCTTTGGCCATGCCTCTTTGCTGTGCCCTGGAATGCCTCACATATGGAACAGTTTTAATTAACTT
Source organism: Pteronotus mesoamericanus (assembly GCF_021234165.1). Taxonomy (NCBI): domain Eukaryota; kingdom Metazoa; phylum Chordata; class Mammalia; order Chiroptera; family Mormoopidae; genus Pteronotus; species Pteronotus mesoamericanus. The sequence continues at coordinate 3,370,606 of NW_026555108.1, read as the reverse complement.
ATTATCCCATTCAGTTTGTCACTGACTCCAGGGCCCCAGCAAAGGCCTACCACAGAAGTTCCCTTTTGTGCAAACTCTGCCTGGCCCCAGGGGGCTGATGGGATCAGGGCAACATTGAGGAGTACAGGGCAGCTGATTTTGACCACCTACTTCCCAGAGTTCCCCCAGCTAGGGCTCTGTGCCTGGGAATGATGCAACCTGGGACACTTTGCCTTCGCCTTGTTCACAAGAGGCGTGGGAAGATCAGGAACCAGTTATCCCAACCCCTCAATTTGCAAAGTGCTGTCCATTATCTCAATTGATAGTCACACCAAGCCTGAGCATTAAGGTTTTATTCCTTTTAAGAATACTTCTATTACTTTGAAAAACTAAACACATTCATTGTGAGAAAATGTGCATGTTGCCTAAGAGTATACAGCAAAAAGTGACATTCTCCTCATCGGTGTCTCTCCCTAGCAGAGCCATTGTTAATGGTTTGCTGTCTATCTCTAGACTTACCCCCTTCCCTCTCTCCTTCCCCCATGACAAACACACACGTTGCATTTGCCTCTATTTAGAATGGGGTGCACTTTCTTGAGAACAGATGCTCACAGGGCACACAGCTTGGCAGGAGGAGAAGAAGAAGCACTCCACACCCCACTTGTCCTTTCGAAGAGCAGTGGCTCTACCTTCACATCCCAAACATCCCCACCTCTGTCCCTTCCTGGCCACAGCCACTGTCACTGCCCTAAGCCACATTACCACTATCTATTCCTGAGATTTCAGCTACCCCAGCCTCCTCGCTAGTGTCCCTGCCTCTCATCTTCCCCTCCAAGTCCCCTCCTCACCGCTGCCAGACAGATTGTTCTCACAGGCAAAGCAGATTGTGTACCTCCTATGCTAAGCCCTTCAATCACTTCCTCTGGCCTCAGGATCAAGGCCATGATCCTTAAGGATGGTACTTAAGGACCTTCACACGTTGCCTGGGTGTGAATCCTGGCTCCAACACTTACCAGATGATGACCGTGGGCAATCCATTTAACTCCCCGTGCCTCAATTTCCGTATCTGGAAAATGGGAACAATGATGATAATACCAACTCCACCTCCATGGATTGCAGTGAGGAGAAAACGAGGTCATTTGGGTAACACAGCTTCCTGCAGTGCTTGTGAGCTAAGGCCCCCCAGCAGCACAGGAGCACTTGCGACTCGAGCCCCTAGTGCCCTCAGCCTTGCAGCTCTGTGCAAGTCAGAAAGCGGAGCTGGACATGGAGGGAGGGAAGAAGGTGGCTATGAGAGAGGCTGGACATAGCCTCATTTCCAGGGGCTGAGTGGGAGATCTGGCTTTGGCCAAGCAGTTCACTGAGGGGGTCCTGGAAGGGGATGGAAACTGCAAGAACAAGTCCTTGAGGCCCCTCCCTGTAGCTCCTGCACTGGGTCCGGGCAGGGAGGCAGGCCCGAATGCTCAGGGCTCTCTGGGAGCTCCTGAGCTTCAGTTTTCTCATCTAAAAATGACGGTTCAAATTTACTTCATGCAGTAGCTGAGATGAAAGGACTATTGTGCAGAACACCCCTGCACAACACCTGGAGAGTCATGGGTGCTCAATAAACCCTTGGGGAGGAGAGTAAAGCGGAGAATACAGACACCCAGGCATGAGCGCAGGACCAAATGCTGCCTGCCCATCACCCAACCCTAATGAAGTAACAAAATGGGACACTTCTCAGATACTGCAGGAGTGTTCCTGGCTTTCCCTTGGAGCCAGGGTGGGAGGTCAGGGGGGTTTAGCTGCAACCTGGCACACATGGGACAACAGAAGGAGGGCAGCAAACTCTTCCCATCTTGGAGCCTCAATCCACTCGTCTGTAAGTTGGGCATAATACCACTAGGCCCACAGGGCTGTTGTGAAGCTGAAATGAGCTAACGAATAGAAGATCACACTACACAAAGTGCAGGCAGGTACTGGTTTATCACTTGCAGTAAAGGAAATTAGCATCAAGGTTCTGAGCACTGGCTTTGCAGTAAGACTGCTCTAGGTAAAAGTCTGGATATGCAATTTTAGGCAAGTCTCAGTTTCTTCATCTGTAACATGGGAATAATAATAGTACCTACTTCACAGGACTTGGGAGGAAATTCAGTGAGATGATTTCAATATGCTTCCCAGCCTATGTAAACATATTCGATACATATTATTTTTTAAGATAATATTATTCCTTAAAGACAGAACCCAGGTCTTAAACTTCTTTCTTTCCCCAACCCCGCCAGTTGGCCCCAACGTCTGCATACAGCTGGCACTCAATAAATCCTTGTTAGCTAAGAAACCCTTAGCTCTCAGAAATGTTAGGGCATTATGGACTAGCAAAACCAGAGGGACTGTTGAAGATCATTTATTGCAACCACCTCACTACACACATGGGAAAACCAAGGCTTAGTGAGGCAGGCCTCAGACACGGCGTGCGAGAGGCGCAGCTGGACCAAGGTCTTCTGACCAGAAACTCGTACCCCATGCTTACCAAGGTAGTTCCTTCTCTGAAGTTATTTCTCAGTAGGAGAGATGTCCCTCAAAGGCAGGGGGGACACCTGCTATGGCCCTTGCAGAATCCCACCAATCTAGAACCTCTTCATCTGGGTTTTCTGGCCTTGCCCCAGGCCACACCTAGCTGGCGGCCTATCCCTGCCTCAGCCTGCCCTCCCTCTACTCTGAGCAGCCTAGGCCGGGTGGTCCGTAATTGCTTCCTGTCCTCACAGGCTCTGTTTGTTTGCTCTGTGGCCGCTTCCTCACACCCCAGCACACCGGAGGTGCTGACCAGCAGTGTGGGACTCCTGGGGCCCAGCCCCCAGCCTGCTCTCAGATGTTGGGCCAGCCCTCCCCGGACCCACCACCTGGAGCCCAGGAACCCAGCAAGGCCCTGGAGACACCCCCCAGCCCTTCCCCCAGCTTCCGCACTCCCCCCAGCAGCTGGTGCTGTCCCCAGCTGAGGGAGACACTAAAAAATCAACAGGTGGCAGCCCATGGTGAAGCCCTAGTCAGCCTTGGGCTGAAGGGAACCAAGCTCCCCTTCCTGTAGCCCACCCCCACTCCCAGCCCCAGCTCAGTGGACTCGGGCAGTAGGTCCAAACGACACCACCTAATGCCAAGACTTTGAACCTCTGCTGAGGTTGGAATGCATATAGGGGGTGAGGTGAGGAGGTTACTAAGTTTGTTGCTCAAAGTCTTCAAGTCTAGGGTAAAACAGCTCAATGCAGTGATACAATAGACCTTGGCTTCAAACCTGTCACTCACTACGATGTGAAAGCAAGTTATTTCAATTTTCTTAGCCTCATTTTTCTCATCTGTAAAGTGGGGCTAATACACTCCACCACTGCTCCTCCTGGCGTTGTGAAATTGACGTGAGCCAGCCTGCACACACTGCCTGATAGGCATGTGGATGGGTGGGAAGTAGGTGGGGTGACCAACCATCCTGGTTTACTTGCGACTGAGAGGTTTCTCAGGATGTGAGACTTCCAGTCCTAAAATCTGGACAGTCCTGAGCAAACCCAAATGACTTGGCCACACTAAGAGTAGGTGTTAGATGAGTGTTTGTTCCTGGAAGCAGGCCCTGCTGCTTCCCTCTGAAGACCTTCCCGCTTCTTCACAGAACTACACAACACTTACATTCTTCAGTCTGAAAGTCTCTTTTCCCAGATCTGCCCCCACTCTTCAGGAAACCTCCTGCACCCACATCATTCAACTCTTTCTACATCCCCTTCCTCAGCATCTGTGTGCACAACTTCTCCTGTACCATTGGGCCTGCCCCCCATCCCCTCTGCCACCCCATTGTGTCTCTGTAGACCATTGTATGAACCTCTCCTCTGAGGTCCCTGCATCTTATCTCATCCTCTGCTCTTGTCATCCCCTCCTAAATAAATGATACTCTTTCTACTTTATCTAGGTACCAGCCCCACCCACACCACCACCCACAGGCCCCACACACTGTAAACATCACTGGCACACCTACACTCTATCCAAGTCTCAGGACAAGGATATCAGTTTGATATAGGAACATTCTGACAGACAGTAGGATAAGGCCTCAGGATCGGTGGGGGGCTGGGAGGTTTAAACTTCTCGTCTAAGGGTAACAGTTTAAATACAGAACGATTAATTGCAAAGGCAGGCTGTTGTCTGGGAGAAAAAGGATGGCTGCTATGACCTCAAAGGGGTTCTTGCCTCTACTACCTTGCTTCAGAGGCCTTCGGGATTGTTTTCCCACCCCAAATCCCCTGTCCTGGAGCCTAGGCAGGCCAGGCCAGGACAAACACGGCACTGAATTCCATTTAGTTGGCTTCGGGCCGTACATACTGAAGGGAAGTGTGTGCATAGCGTGTGAGATAGGGAGTGTTGATGAGTGGGCTAGGCCCGGGGTGAGCAGCCCCTCGAGGCCTGTTCCTTTTTTCCAGCTGGGGGACACTCAGAGCTGGCTGGGAGGCTCGGAAGGCAGGCGCGCGCGGGCATAGAAAGGACACTGCCGTCTCCTTGGGGCCCCTGCCCGCCTCCAGCTCACACCGCCCCTCCTCAGCCCCCGAGGAAAGCGCCGTCAGCAGAATTCCTCACGTCCTGCTGCTGGGGCCATGTTTATCCAGCACAGCAAACCTCCCCAGAAGTGTCCTGGGGCAGCCTCAGAAACACAGACTCTGTGCAGGCCAGAGAGCCCGAGTGAGGGAGCTACACGGTGACTCAGAGTGAGGGAGAGTCAGCAGCTGGAGAGACTGAGGAAGAGAGAAAGAGGGGAGCTCAGAGGTAGAGGGTGAGAGACAGGAGCTAAGCTAAGAGGGAGCCCCTCTGGAGAAGTAAGATGGTGATGCTGCAAGATGGAGATGGGGGGAAGCAGACCCCTGAAAAAGAATGGGGGACTGAGAGAGAGATGATGACAAAACCAAGACAGAAAAAGACTGAAATAGAGCCAGGTTGAGAGGGGGAATAAAAAGGAGCAGAAGAAAGAGAGAAATAAAGGGATGGATGCAGGAGGAGCAGTGGGGGGACAGGAAGAAGGCTGGGGTGTCAGAGGGGTGGCGAGGGGGAGGAAGCAAGAGCAGCCTTAGACACTGTGGGGTGGGGTGGATGTGGCAGCCTCAGTGCCCACTCCACGCACACACGCACGTCCACAAGGCCCAGCCCCAACCCCAGCCCAGCCCCAGCCCCAGCCCCAACCCCAGCCCCAGCTGGCTGTTTGCAGAAGGAAGCCAGCTCTGTGGTCAGGCCGCCCCAGGCCCGGCGGCTGCCACCCCCTGCACTTAATGAGATTCTTGTTCAGAGCTGCGGGAGATGGGGCCGGGCTGTGGAGACCCCGCAGCGCCTCTGCTCTCACCCGAAGGGGGCCTGGGCCGGGGCTGGGGCCCAGGGAACTGAAGGGGCTATGCAGGAAGGCGATCAGACAAAGCCTGGCCACTGCAGCAACCAGGCATTGGGAATAGAGGGGCGACCAGTGGCAGAGGGCCCTGTGGCTTCTGCAGAGCTCTGGAGAGTAGAGTGCATGGGAAAGGGCGTGGGGCTGGCCAGCAGGCAAAAAACCTGAGCTGTCCTCCACTCTGGCTAAGAAACCTTGGGCAAGTGGTCTCCTTTCTCTCTGGACTTCGGTTTTCCCATTTGTCTGCATGAAAGGCAAACTCAAGCAGGGGGTGGTATGTAGAGAAACAGAGTATGTGCCCTGGCTGAGGGGACAGCCACTACTCGGCTCCAGTTGTTGCCTTGTGAAAATGGGGGCCTGATGTTACTAGATCTTTGGATTTTGTAAAAGTTATAAATCTGGATTTTTATGTAAAAATCTCCTGAATGTTAAATGATGGCAGCTAATTCCTTTTTAATGTAGGCACTGTGTGAGCCAAAGAAAATACTTTGAGGGTCTTAAGTGGCCCATAAGGTGCCTGTTTATGGCAGTCTCTAAGGCCCACATCAGCTCTGACAATTGCCACATCTATGGCTCTCCACCATTCTGAGGGGAGTCCAAACCTCACCCAAATCTCACGTCCTTAGAGAATGGGCAGATGGTACCACCAGGAGGAGGCTGCCTTGCCTTGCTCTGGCACTGGGTTGGGGGAGACATGACCCGAGATGCTAGGCTTCTGGACAGTCTGTTTACTGGCCGGCGATCTTGCTTCCAAAGCCCCATCTCCCCCTACCTCAGTCAAGTCTTCTAAGGCCTTCCTTTGGGAACACATTGCACCTGGGCCTGGACCAAGAGCTAGGCAGATATCCTGTAAAGCTATAGCTGGTCTACCACTCACCTTCGGGCCCAAGCTGGAGAGAGGCAGTGCCCCAGAGCCACATGGACCAGTAGCCCTGTCCTTACTCAGACACTCTGACTCCAGGTCCCATGCTTCATAAGCACCACCCTGGCATGGAGGGGGCAGGGATGGGGGCAGAGGTAGAGAGGAGGAATGAGGCGGGGCATCCTGGTGTGTGCACCCCCACCCCTTACCACTCCACAGTTCACAAAGCCCAGCCAAGCATGACAAGGGTTAATTGGATACCCCCAGCTGGAATCATAGAATCATAGGGCTGGAACGGACCTTGGAGGTCATCTGTCAGGGGAAGAGGAGAGATTTTAATTACTCGATTCAGCTAGGTTGGAAGCACCCAGCCCAGGTTGTTTATCGAAGAGGAGGTGAGGCCTGGAAGGGCTACTGGGTTGGGAGCCTCTGAAGGGTAGGGCCTGGCCTCTTCCGTCACATTCCTGTCAGTGTCACCCCCTCCCCCAGCAGTGCCTCACTCTGGGATGGGCACACAGCACTTGGTTGAATAATTGACTAACAGGCAGAACTAATGGTACCAAGAGAGACTGTGAGTGCCAAGACCCTGAACAAGGAGGGAATGGCCAGGACTCTAGGGATGGCTCCATTCAATGTCTCACAGACAGGAAGTAGCTGCACTAAGCCCTTTCCCATTGCCCTGCCATGCCTCTTTCATGGGACTGGAGCAGGAACCTCAAGAGCCCCCAGGAGGAAGGGGCCAGCCCCTCAGCTTCCACTCCAGCAGACTCGGGGTCCCTTCAGGCTTCCTGGTCCAGACCATGCGTCCCAGTCTTCTAACTTCCACTCATAGTGTGATCTTAAATCAGAAAGCGTTGTCTCATGATTCCCTTAACAGAACCAGGAAAAACAATGTTAGTTACAGCAAGAAAGCTTAAGGTCAGACATGAGGAAGAACTTCCTGAAGGTGGAACCTACAGAAGCAGCAACCTAGGCAGACTCTTCAGTATTCTGCCCTGACCTGGAAGCCCAAGGAGTTGGGGAAGTAACATTCAGAGCTGGGCAAGCACTGGCTGAGTGACTTTTCCACCTGTATCTGTAAGCCCAGAGCTCAGAATTGGGGGTTGGGGACCCCCAGGATGGAGGGGCGTCAATTCACCTCATTTCCTATCTACTAGTCTAGAGATAATGGCACCTAGGAATGTTCCCAGTCCAGCACTAAGGCTGCTGATTAGAGGTAGAAGCTCAAGGCCACCACAGCCTCTTTCTCCAGAGAAGCCGCCCAGGGGGTAGAACCCAGCTGAGACAGACAGACAGACAGACAGACAGACCCAGGCCTACCCTCTGTCCTCATTGCAGAGAAGCTCAGAAATCAATGCCGGTCCTTTGGCTCAGAGCCCAAGATGGGGGCGGTGGTGCTAGGCTGAAGGATACAGAAGGGGATGGCGGCCATGATCACAGAAATGGTCCTGGGGGTGGGTGTGAGGTGGGGGTTTGGGGGAGCCACACGTCTCCATCCCAAGGCAAAGGGGAGTGAGAAAGACACAGAGCTCCCTTGGGAACTCTCAATATCGCTTTAAAGGGTGTTCATAGTTACCTTGTTCTCTGCTTTAAAAGTCCTGAGGGTTTAATAACACTTTTAAGTGGCATCTTCTGTGGGGGAAGTTCCCATTGGCTACAGGCCCAGCCTGTGTCATTTCCATCCCAATGCCTTTCCCACAGCCAAGCAGTGTATTTATCTCAGCCCAGGAATCAAAGCTCATGCACTCTGGAAGTTCCCCTTGATATCTAGCCTCCATCTTTCCTGCTATAGTACCGCACTCTCTTTCCTCCTGCTCTGCCCCAAAATGGATGTTAAGTCCTCTTGGGTCCCTGAATGGACAAAACTCAGGTTAGAAACCTCCTGCCATTCAGGAGGTAATCCCAGCGCCCTGCCACCCAGCAGTCTCCACTGCCACCGTCCCCAGCACATACCTTTCTGGGAACTGGCTGCGGGGATTAAATTAAGGGCCTAGGACAAGTCAAGCTAAGGATCTGACGATGGGTTGCAGGAAGAAGGAAAAGAAGGAGGGAGGGGTGGAACTGGGTGGCCTTTGGGCTAAGTCAGATAATAAACCTAAGCCACCTGCTGTTTGAGCCCAGAGTATAAATCGCTAATCGGTTTGGGACTTGCACATCCGCTAATGAATTTCTTTCTATTCCCAGAAGGTCTCTCTGGAGCCGCCCCACTGGCAGGGGGCCAATCAGGGAGTTTCTGGGGCTGGGGGCAGCTCCTTGCATCCTCCAGCTCTACTTCTCCTGTCCCCCAGCCCCATCCGGCCCCTCCTAGCCCCCTGTCCTTCATGCTGCTCTCCGGGTCTGAGAACTGGGAGGGAGAAGGGGGAGGAGGGGCTGAAAGGGATCCCTGCATGCCAGGGGCCCCAGACAGGGGTGGGTACCCAATCTCAGCCCTCTCCTTTCCCAGCCCTGCCTCAACACCCAGCAGCTTTCTAAGTCTCTCTGAGAGGCTCATAGGTGCTACAGACAGAGCAAGGGCTCTGGGGTGGAGCCAACCTAGCTAGGCTCCGCCCCTACGCAGACTCTTGTTTGCTGTACGGCTCTCAGGGAGCCATGTCTCTGGGCTTTGACTACTTCTGCTCTAAAATGGGGACGGTCATGCCTGCCTCGTGGGGTTGATTGGGGAGTGAATGAGATCTTGTAAAAGAAGCACCTAGCCTAATGCCTGGCACATAATAGGTGCGCAATGCATGAACCTTATCTCTTTCTCCTCTGATATCATGCAGAGGGGCCAGACACTCTTGGCCTCCAAGCAGGAATTATGAAAAATGGCATCAGAATGAAGTTGAGTGAGGGATAAAAAGCTTTCTAATTGGGCCAGTGATCCTACCCACACCAACCTTGGCTTTTCATGGCAGAAGTTCCCATTGCCACCTGCTTGGACTTCAGAAGGGGCTATGGGCCGCAGAGGTGAGGGCTGGATGGACTGTCTTTCCCCTTCCAGTGTGTCCTGTGGCCTAAGAATTATGGGCACAATTGTCTGAGCAACCCCTGGGTGCATAGGAGCTACCTAGGAAAGGTCTCAGGTCGCTGATCAGAAGGCAGGTAGCCACACCTCTCAGGGCCTGGGGCTGTGGCTCTCCCAACTGCTCTGGTACTCTGTTTCCCTGGTCTGGTACTCCTTGGTACCCAGGGAGCTTGCACGTGAGCAGAAAGCAGGCCAAAAAACAATTGAAAGGCAATGTGATACGAAAATGGGCAAATCCATGCCTCCTCATTGGACCTTGAGCCAGCCACTCCTTTTTTTGTGAGCTCAGCTCGAGGGTTCTTTGCACGTGTCTTCAGGGGCTACTGGAAGAGGATGTAGGGGTTGGGTTCCTCACCGAAGTCACAAGCTGTGCAATTTATGTGGCTAAAAAATAGTTTTCCAACCTTTCATGGTTCCTTTCTGGTCTGACACTGTAATATTAGATGAGCTTCATGCCTTACTGGGAAGTTCATCAGTTTATCTAGCCCATGTCCCATAAATCCATAATCTTCAAAGAAGCTAGAACAGAACTGATCTTCACTTCCTATGTAGTAATGTGGAAGAAATAAGCAATGCAGACCAAGCCTCTCTCCCCTCCTGGCCTCAGTGTCTCCATCTGTACAATGTGAAGAATTGGATTCAATCTTTTCTGAAGGTCCTCCCACGGTTGGGTCCCTCCTGTAGGCAGGAAGAGAGCCAGCCTTAAGGACTAATGGGAACCCATATTAGAGTCCCTGTCTCTATAAAGCCAAATTGAGTATCTGCGTCTGAGCTGGAACAAGATGAGCCCAGTTTTGCCCAATCCCAGCCTCTGGGGAACAAGCCTCCCACTCCCTGTGACTCTCCCAAAAGGTGCCAAAATCAAATGCTTACATTCTCCAGGGTGTTGATGGATGCAACCCAGGCCTACAAAAGGGCTCACTGTAGCGGTGCAGCCCAGCCTAGCCCGACTCTCACCAGCGGCCCCACCAAGCCAGGACCATGTGAGAGCCTGTCTGAGCCTCAGCCCCAGGAGAAATGGAGGAGATATATGCAGCCCCATGCATTATTTACAATAGCCAAGAGATAGAAACTACCTAAGTATTCATCAATGGATGGATGGGTAAGGAAAACGTGATATACATACACACTCACAATAGAATATTACTCAGTCTTATAAAAAAAGATAGCCTGCCATTTGCAATAACACGGATGAACCTGGAGGACATTGTGCTAAGTGAAATAAGTCAGTCACAGAAAGACAAATACTGCATGATTCCACTTATATGAAGAACCTAAAGTAGTCAAACTCTTAGAAACAGAGAGTAGAATGGTAGTTGCCAGGGCCTGGGGGAAGGGGGCGCAGAGTTTCAGACTTGCAAGACAGAACAGTTTTAGAGATGTGCTGCACAACATTGTGCCTATATATTAACAATGCTGTACACCTAAAATTTTGTCAAGAGGGTAGATCTTATGTTATGTGATTTTTACCACAATTTAAAAGAAAACAGAATGGCCAATATGCTCTTATATATAAAGGAGAACTGTGTGTGTGGGTGTGACTAGAAAGAAATATACCAAGAAGTTAAGAGTGGTTTTCCTGGTTAGTAGAATTCCAGGTTATACTTTCTTTGTAATACTCTTCTGTGATATTCAAATATTCTGCGGCGAGTATGTATTAATTTTATTATTCCCCACTTCTCCACCAAAAAGGAAAAACACCAAGCAAGCAAATCAACAGATGATTTGGAGCCTGATGCCCTGAGGATCACGGCTGTGCCTCCACTGGCAGTGTGACTGTGGACAAGTCACCTGGGCTCTCTGAGTCTCAAACACCTCACCTCTGGGGTAAGTGTTGTGATATCACATTTCTTTGTCTCTGCTGTAGAGCCAACTTTTCTTTTGGTCCCTCAAGGAAGATCAAGAACAAAGGTGGAGAAACTGGCATCCTTATCCTTAGACAAAGCCACCAGGATGCAACCAAGCAGCAGGCATGGCCCTTAGCCTCAACAAGAAATACTTTTTAAGCATTTAAGAGAAAGGGAAGGATGTGTCTGGCACTCCTTTGTGGCCTCAGTTTATCAATGTGGAAAATGAGAGTACTGTGAGCAGGTCTGCCTCCTGTGCTATGGAGTTGGAGAGGAGGAAGTTCTTGGGCTGGGCAAAGTCTTCCAGCCCAGCAGCCCTCCTACCCCCGCCCTGTCTCCCTGTGCACTGTATGAGTGGGAGTAGGAGTAAGAATGAGAGTGTAGGGTAGGCCTGCAAGATGAGGTGGGGAAAGGGAGCACTGAGCATGTTGAAAAGGGCCTGCATGGAGCAAACCTCGCTTCTCTCCCAACCTACCAGCCAGACAGACATTCTATCATCTTTCTTGCCATGCTGCAGGTCCCTGGCACTTGGGGCATGGCTGTGTAATCTCTGTTGGTCCCCACTCCAGAACCACAGCAGGACTAGGCTCTGTTACCCCTCCCCAGCTGGCCCAGTCCTGGAGTCAACGCCAGCCCCTACCATCTTCCTTTACCCTGTGGACCAAGCTCTCAAGGGTTAGGGCAGGAGCAAGACTGTGCCCCACAGTGGCCAGGCCCCCAGGCCCGTCAGGACCAAACAGTTCTCCTTCAAAGCTTTCTTACACCCCCCACATGCTCAGACATCCAGTTGTGTTTCCCTACAGAGACTGGGAATCTGACTTCTTAGTCTTCTCTACAGAAAAAAAAAATCATATGGAGACAAAATTGTTTGTCTGCAGGTTTCTGTAGGTTGAGATATCTTGCTTTCCCCGGCCTTTCCTTTGATAAATCCAAGAACATTAGATCTGGAAAGGTTATTTAATTCAGTCTCCCTACCCCAATCCTCCCACATGTACCCATTGTACAGAAAGGTCTGCTGAGGCTCCTAAATTGGAAAAGCCCAACAGCAGGTTCAAAGCTAAGTGGTGATAAAGCTGGTAACAGAATCTAGAGAATCCAAATTAGGGCTGTCTCCTACCCCACCCCTGTAGCCTCTGCCCCAGAGGGATGCACTCCTCTCCCTCCCTCTGAGGCCACAGGGGGATGGGAGAAGTCCCAGGGGCTTCTCCCGGATGAGGGAACCTGAAACTCTGGGGTTCTGACCTCATCACATCTATCTCCCCCCACCCCAAGGAGCTCAGCCCTGCCCTGCCTAACCTGTTTCTCCCCCAACCCCCAGCCTGTACCTCCCCCACCCCAGCCCTCCACCCCTATCCGCTTCAGAAGGAAAGGTATCTGAATTGCTTTCTGCCTCTAGCTTATAGCTGCATTCACACTCTCCCTCTCTCTCCATCTCACCAATGTCTTGCAGGTTTTCTCCCATTGTCTTCATCCCTCTCCCTGTCTCTCAGTCTATTTTTCTGTCTTTGTCCCACACAGTATCAATCTCCCCCAGATCTTTCTTTCACCCTTATCTATTGCTCAATCTCCCTCTCTGTCTCTCTCACACTGTTTCTCTTTCTCCTACTTTCCTGTCTCAGTTGCTGGGAGCTCCTCTCTCTCAGTCTCTGGATCATTCTCTCTCTCTCTCTCTCTCTCTCTCTCTCTCTCTCTCTCTCTTTCTCTCTCTCTCTCTACTCCCCATGTCCTTGTTCTATGAAGGCTGAGGACAACTATCACCTCATCATCTCACCCCCTCTTTAGAGTGAGCAGGGGCATCTGGGCCAGTCTGAGTGGGAGCAGGGACGGGTACTGATGGCATTAGGTGCTTGGGAAATTCTCCTCCCCGATGTCAGGACCTTTATGAGTCAGACCTTGGGAGTGATCATCCCAACAAAACCTCCAGGCTGCTGGGATGGAAGACCAGTCCTGGCAGCCCATTGGTCCTGTGGGCCTGGGAGTTGGTGTCATTATCAGCTCCCCACTTTACAACTGGCCAATGGCTCTGATGGAGCCTGAGTTGATCATCACTAGAAACCTCTGGGAGGCAGAGCAGATTCTTCTTCCTGTTTCATACACAAGAACCTTGAGTTCCAAGAAGCCACAGGACTTGGACCAGGACATACGGCCAATCAATGACAGATCTAGAGCAAGAGTCAAATCTGTTGAGCAAATGTCAACCGGTCAGGAGTCAGGACTGTCCTGCCCCTACTCTGCTCACCGGAACCAAGGGCATGCCAGGCAAAGGAATAGGGAGGTGCTTTCTAATGCAAAGGCTTTGTCAACAAACACTGAGGCCCCACATTGAGCCAGAACCCAGGGAAATGCAAAGGCAGACAGGAATAAACTAATATATGGTGAGGGCTTTACTTTTTGCAAAGTATCTTTCAGATGTCACACTTGCCACCTTCCTGATAATCAAGGTAAGTGGTGATTAACCTTATGCCCACTGTCTGCTAAGGAATAGATGACAGAGAGGAGATTAGAGCCTAGTTATCCAACCCCCTACCTAGCACTCTTTCTGCCCTGCTCCACAGGCAGCGGAGGGCCCCAGGAGCCCAGGCCCTCTGCCACCGGGAAGGCTGGTGTCAGCCACATGGCCTCCACCAGGGCCAGCTTAGGCTGCTCTCCTAGAGCTGAACAGTGGTGGGTCCATCCCAAGCAGGTTGAGTTCAGTGTGCAGGGTAGGAGAGTGTTCCCACCCTAGGACCAGACATGAGGAATTGGTCATTGCACCCTACCCTTCAGTTCTAAACCCAGCCCCAACTGGCCTCATGCTGGAAAAAAAAAATGCTGCTGTGGAAGAAGGGCACGGGTTCCTCTCAGAGAAACAGCATGGAGGAGTGGTCTTGGCATGGCCCAGAGTCCCCAACCCTGCTTCCTGCCCCATCCCCCAAACTCTGGTTTATAGAAGAGCAGTTGCCTGCTCATTGTCTGTCTCCCAACTATAACACCAGCTCCATGTGGGTAGGGATTCTCACATTTGTTCACTGCTTGATGCCCAGTGCCTCCAGCAGTGGCTGACACATAGCACATACTCAGTAAATAATTGCTGGATTGGATTAATGAATGAATGTTATACCAGGAGCTCCATAGTGGGGAGAGAGGTTTCATACCCTAAGATTTGCCTACCCCTGCTCCTGGGCAGAACGGGGGAGGACACACCTCTAGCAGAGTTCAGACTCTAGACATCCCAGAGCACCCGGCGCACACTCCTGTGAGACCCCACCTTCTCCTGAGGGCTGTACCAGGCCTCTGAGGTGAAGAACAAAGGGCTTCCTATGTGTTCCCACAGAGCGCAACCTGCCTTAACTCACAGACTTGCAGGGTATCTGGTGGGGTCCGTTACAGTTGGGAAGACTGAGGCCTGGAGAGAAGAGTAAGGAGCAGACCTAGGTCACTCTGGGTCAGCTTGGAGCTAGGCTTCAAGGCCTGGGCTCCTGATACTCCTGACTCTCTTGCTGGACTCTGGGACGGGTCAGGGAAGGGAAGGAAAGGCAGAAAGGCTGTCCCTATCAGGCTCACCGTCTTTGTCATGTTCACTGCCCTTTGTTTCAGGCCCATATTACAGTTCTCCCTTCCTTGGGAGCTGGTATGGGGGCCAAAGTAGCGATGAATAGGGACTTCCATCTCTGCCCAGGCCCCAGCTTTGGCCCACTATTATCCCAGCCCCAGCCACATATCCCCACCTTTCATTCTTCTCCTCAGATGGAAACTCTATCTCCACTCACACTTGCTCCCTTTATATCTCTCCCCTCAGCTTTATGGGGCGTCTGTGGCAAGAAAGAATCGGGGGGCTGTGGCTCAGAAACTGTCCTTTATTAGTTCTCTCTTCCCCGGGAAATGAGGGGCTACAGCTGGCCGTCTGTGCGGGTGGGGTGAGCTGGCCTCTGGCTGCTGGGAAGGCCGCACATCTGGGGATGGGGGCTTGGAGGGGAAGCTGAGATGAATTACCTGTGTGTGCTGGGAGAAGCAATTGGGCATGCGAGCACACTGCCTGCCCTACTGGAATTAGGGAGCAGGGCTGGGGGCTCCAGCTGGGGACCTGGGAGCAGGGAGGGCCTCCATAGAGGGCAGGAGACAGGCAGTGGCAGAGCCTGGGAGAGAAAGCCCAGCCTCCCCGAGAAAGAAGAAAGAGCTATTTTCGAACTCAGGCACAAATCTCAGTAAGTGGAGCCTGCTCTTCCCCATGTCACAACATTTTCTAGCTGTATCACCAGACCCACATTCTACGCACTCTCCTCCCCGCCCATCCCAAAGCCACGTTCGTGTGAGCCTTTCCATCTCCGTGCTTCTACCCAGCAGGCATGGATGCCCAATGATGCATCCTGGCCCCTTGCCCGATATGCACACGCACATGCGCATACACAGGCATTTTCTCAAAACGCTCCTCCCTCCCTGCCCCACTCCAGACCACCATTCACAACTCTGCCACTTAGCCTTGTGTGACTTCAGTTTTTGTTATCTGGAAAATGGAGCTAATCATTCCAAGAAGGAATGTTTGAGTTTTTGAGACCATTAACAGGTAACACTGGGCCCTCAGCTCCTGTTTGGGGTGGCAATGGATGAAATGGGCTTTGGAGCCCAGCAGAGCGGTGTTCTAACACATGTGGTGCAACTTACCACTGAGTGACCTTAGGCAAGTCACTACTGCCTGTCTCCCTGAATCTCAGTTTCCATATTTATTATATGGGAACAAGAACACCTACTGGGTTGGCCAAAAAGCTCATTTGGTTTTTTCCATATGATGGCTCTAGAAGTACTTAGTTGTCTTCAACTTCATTAGAAACAACGTTGTTAGATTGTATTGTAACAGTTGTCATATCAGCGTGCATTTTTAAAAAAAAACATGAAAATTGGTGCATTTTTGTATATCCACTTTAATACTGAAGGTAGAGGAAAATAAGCAACATTTTTGGCATATTATGCTTTATTATTTCAAGAAAGATAAAGACACAACTGAAACACACACACACAAAAAAAGATCTGTGCAGTGTATAGAGAAGGTGCTGTGATTGAGTGAACATGTCAAAAGTGGTTTGGAAAGTTTCTTGGTACTGCTGACATTCTGGCCAAGTAATTCTTTGCCGCGAGGCTCTCTTATGCATTCGAAGATGTTTAGCAGCACCCCTGGCCTCTACCCGCTAGAAGCCAATAGTGGGAGATAGCCAACATACTCAAAATATGCAAATCAATAAACTTATTGGTGTACATGAAAAAATGTGACTTTTATTTTACGGAGAAAACTAAATGAACTTTTTGGCCAATCCAATGCCTTGCTATGTGGCTGAGAGAATTTATAGTGACACGTTTGGAAGAACGAGTCCTTTTGCATGCTGCGAAATGTACCACCAGGCAGTAAGACCCTGCTCTGATGGCTCCTTCCACCTTGTCCTCCCAACCCAGTTTCTTGGGGGCCCTCAACAGAAATGTGCCCCCTCAGCTCCCAAGGTGTCAGGAGAGCGAGGAGGCGGCTTGGGGTCAGAAAGCCAGGTGGGCTGACTGGGCTCTGAGCCTTGAATGTGGCTGCCTGTGTAGCTGCTGGGGACAGTGGAGATAGCCCTCTCTTTCCCACACCTCCTTGCTGCCCCCCCCAGAGGCAGCCTCCTTTCTGACATCATCTGCAGGCAATTCCCCTGAGGGCCATCCCCAATTTTCATTTCCTCTCAGTAATCCTCACACAGTCCCTTTGCACAGCCCGGAACGGCCTCTGTCACAAAGCTGGCTCCGCTCAGCAGATATTTGTTGCAGCTCACAAATGTAGGTTTCTCAGCTGGGCGGGCCTTGTGGAGTTCATCACCTCCAGTCCCCTTCCCTCAGGGCTCTGTCACAGAGATGAGACTCAGGGGAGGGTAGCCAGGGCCCCTCCCACTCATTTAGCACCTTTGTGCTAATTAGAAAAGTGCACCTCCTGTAGGTAGGCACACCCCCTGTATGCAGACGCACCCTGCACCACTGTAAACAGAAGGTAGGCTCGATGTCATTTTGCACTCATACCGTCAGCCAGACGCCGTTGTACAGTTCACAACCTGGACAACTATGCACAGGGCAGCTCTGGGAGACAGCCCGACAGCCCAGTCCTTCTAACTCATGTTCAGAGAGCCTGGACTGGGTTTCTTTAGAGACCTTACTGCAGGAAAAGCCAGGAAGGTTATATCAAGTCCTGGAACAGCTCAAGAAACAGAAAGTCAGCAAAGGAAGGCAATCTGCTCCATCCACCTCTGAAGCAAAGCTGCAGATGGCAAGGCCATCCCTGAGATTCCAGTGGTTAGGGAGGGGATGCAAGGCTGAGGGCAGGCTGGCACAATGGACTCAGAAATGAAGTTCAAAGTGAAAACCAAAGATGTAAGGCCTGGACTTGTTTGGAGAACAAGACTGGAGATTCCATTGGTGTGGTCAGAGAGGAGAGCTGATCAAGGGAGAGAGAGGTCAGTGCTGCAGGGCTGTGAAGAGAGCCCTCGGTCCTGTGTTAGGTTAGGCCACACTCTCCAGGGTAAGGGCAGCGGGCAGTGGACTACCAGGTCGATGTGCAAATGGGGCCCATTCCCCAGCCCAGCAGTTCCCATTCTTCTGCCTCTTTCTAGCCCCAGGATCCCAAGATTGTAAATAATCCTTAGAACAGCAAAACACATTTGTTTAGCATTTTCACATACCAGCTCCTCCCTTGTGCCTTGAAGGAAGCAAATCTCTAGCCCCCACTATCTTTACCCTGGCAGAGCTGTATTCATCTTTTTAAGCCTAGTTCAGATGTCACCTCCTCTGTGAGGCCTTCCCTGACCTCCCACCTTGATAGTCTCTCAGCTCCCATAGCTTCTTGGACTCCAACTGTCACCATGCAGATCACACTGCACTGTATCTCTTGGTTTTGTCTGTCACCCCCACTAGACTAAGGGCCCTGAGAGCAAGGCCTCTGTCTGATTTGCCTATGAGTCTCCAGGGCCTGGCACCGAGCCTGATGCTGCAAGGAGCTTAAAACATGCATATTGGATGGATGAATAAAATGAAATGAAATGAAATGAAATGAAATGAAATGAAATGAAATGGACGTATGTCCACAAAGTCACTGTGCACTGGGTCTAAGGAGGGCAGTGAACTTGACAACTGGTCCAGAGAGCAAAGCTCTATGACTGTTGTCATTGCAGGGCCCCAGGCTGTGTCTGGATCATAATGAAGGCATGAGAGCAGGGGCAGAGAGATGGAGTGGGACACTGGCCTGCGAAGGGCAGTTCCTGTTCATGTTTGCCCATCCTCCTGACTGTTCCTTCTTCAGTCTGGCTTCCAGCTTTGGACAAGCCCCAGGAAGCCAAGACAGAGGATATCCAAGTGACATCTGACCCATTCCTCTGGTGGGCACCATACCAATGCCCTGTCTTGTTTGTGATGCCAGAACAGACCCAGCTGCACCTTTTCTTCTGGCCTTGTTGGAGGGCTCCGTCTCCCGTCAGTACTCAAGCCCCTAGAGGAACCTGACTGAGGGGCCCAAGTCCTGCTCTGAACTGCCTCTCCACTGCCCGCCCACCAAGCTGGGATTGGACAGCATGACCAAGAAAGGCAAACTGAAATGGAAAGGGGGGCTGGCCTCTGGGGTTTTTGATGCAGCTTTGTCACCAATCGGTCAGGTGGTGACTGTGGTTGAGTGTGTGGCCCTGGCTGACCCAAGATTGTGCCTGCTGGAGTCTGAAGTTCCCTGGGAGGGATAGTGGCTCATCAGAGGTCAGAAGAGGACTGACTTGGGTGCTGAAGCATGGCCGTCACCACCTGGGGCATCTGGGGGGCTTTTAAGGAAGGCGACAGGACTGGGCCTGGTCCCACAAAGGACTGAGGCGAGAGGCATCAGGCGCCCGCCCGTCCACCCGCCACCCGCCTGCCCGCCTGAGCCAGCACCCGCCTGGCCACAGGCTGAGGAAGCATAATCATGCTGGGCTATTTCAGACCCATTATCTCAGCTCAGCTCCTGCTTCCTGAGCAGGCCCCGAATTAGCCTGGCGCTTTGTTCTCAAGTGCATTTGTCAGATCGCTTGGCCTGTACCTCGGGAAGGAGGGAGAGGAGGGAGGGGAGGGCAGGGGCGGGGAGGGGGCGGAGAGGGAGCTGGAGGAGGAACTCGACGCTAATTAAGTCTCATTAAAAAAGAGAAGACGACAATGAGGAGTAAGGAGAAGAAGAAAGAGAAACGAAGTGGAGGGGGCAGGGAAGGCTTGCTGAGGAAGCAGAACAGCCGCCCGGGAGACACACACAGAAACACAGAAATGCACAGGCACACACACGCCCACAGCAAGACATGCAAACACACAGGGATCTCTCTCCTCATATCCCACAGCCCCCTTCCCAGTGCTCAACGCTGCCCTGACCCAGCCGGGCCATGTCAAGCAGAGGCACAGGAACCTGGCCTTCCTTCCAGTGCCCAGGGCTTCCAGGCTAAGGGAAGTCACAGCCCAGCTTCCAATCTGGTCTTGGCAGTTTGGAAACACTGGCCTCGGGTAATCCCCTCTCAGGGCCTGGGTTTCGACATTTCTCACATGAGGAGACTCCTCAGGCTCCACTTTGCGAGGTTGGTGGTAAGAATAAGGAGCCCTCTGTGCAAAGAGCCCAGTGGAGTGCATGAGCACAGAGAGGCCCCTCTGCTCAGGAGCTCCCCGCACAACACAGGCTTCTGCCTCTGGCCTGTGCCCTCCCAGGTCAGACCCAGCTAAGCTGTTCTCAAAGCCAGGGTAACACTGAGCTGGGGCTAGGGACCTGCAGGGCTTCCTCCTCTCCTGCTACCATTGGCCTGTGCTCCACCCCCAGCCCCAGCCCCAGCCCAGGCTGCTTTAATGGACTATTGCTTGGGTGACAGACAAAGCTGCCCAGGGCAGGGAGGCCAATGCGCTTCCACAAAGGTCACAAGTATCCCTAATGAACTCTCTCTCTCTCTCTCTCTCTCTCTCTCTCTCTCTCTCTCTCTTCCCCTGCCCCTCTCTCAGAATTCTTGGTCCCTTAGTAACTCACGTCTCCCAAGGAAAGAGCCCAGCTCAGTGCCAAGCTCGCCTTTCACACCGAGCCTGGGTAAACCATGAGAAGACCAAGGTTTGGAACATCTGCTCCATCCCTCCTGGCTGAGTTTAGCCTTGCCTTCTGTGAGATGTAACCTGTGCCCCCTGCCCGCCCACCTGCCCCAGGGCAGGCGCTGTCACCTCCAAGCAGGATAGTACTTCTTCCCACCCAGGGAGAGGGGGCATTTCCCAGCTCCTGCCAGCTTTTTGGAAGATTTAGGTTCAGTCTGTGCCTTTGGGGCTGGCATTTACACTCCTGCTTGTGTTCAGAGGCATGGATTAAGATGTCCTTTTGAAAGGTCTCTTAGCTCACAGCATTCATAAAAACAGCTTAGTGGCAAGAACATTCATCTGGGAGCCAGACAGTCCTCAATTCAAATCTCTCCTCTGCAGATCACTGGTCATGAGACCTTGAGAAAGTTATCTATCCTTTCCGAGTCTTGATTTCCTCCTCTGTAAAATGGGGTTCATGACATACCTACTCCATAGGGTACCTATGGGAGTGACATAAGATCATGTGTGCAAAGTGCTCAGTACTGTGCCTGGCACATACTATGAGCTCAATTTGTTAGACTATTATTTTTTATTGAGATATAATTGACATATTTGTTGTATTAGTCTTAGGTATATAATATAATGATTTGTGTACATATACTTATTGTGAAATGATTGCCACAATAAGTTTAGTTAACATCCATCACCACATACAGTCAACATTGTTTTCTGGTGGTAAGAACATGTTGGGCTATTATTAACCCCGCTGTCTCCATTCCCCACAGTACCCCCACCCCACCTGGTTCAGCCCAGACCAAAATCCCTTCAGAGCAGCCTAGGTACCCACATGTCTGGCAGGGCAGAGGAGGTGGAGGGAATCCCACTTAGAGGGAGCTGGGCCAGGACTGCGGGCATCCTTGTCACCCTGGGCTCCTCCCTGTACTCTCTGGAAGGCCTGGGGGCAGGTTCACAGGGCTCAGGCTGGCCCCAGCACTGGGGTTCAGCACCGGGAGTCAGCTGTAGGAGCAGGAGGAGTATGGCCTGGGGTCCAGAGGCCTGGCTGCCAGTCCCAGATTTGCCAGTGACTCTGCATGCCCTTGGCTGTGTCCCCAATCCACAAGGGTGTCAGCTGGTATCCTATGTCTAAGCAGTGAGGCTTCAAGGCCTCCAGGATGCATAAGTGGAGGCCACTACAAAGGCCCTGCCCCGCTCAGTGAGGTCAGCAGCACACTCCTTCTGGTCTCCCTCCCCTGCGTTTCTTCACTCCCCTGTCTGGCAGAGCTTTTTCTTGCAGCCTCTTCTGCAGCGTGCCCTCTGAGCCTTTCCGCCCCACATTCCTGTGCAAGCCTTCAAGCAGTCCCAGACTGAGCTGGGGCTCGGATGGGATGCACTGTGAGCTGAGTTCCCATTGTCCGCAAATCGGGACCAGCTGTGAGCAGCCTGAGAGCCCCGGGCTCATGGCCACCCCCACTCCCACTGCAGTTACAGAAGAAGGGAGCAGAGTGAGCCCACCGCCTGCCCGGGGCTCCCCCCACCCCCCAACACACACAGCACGATCAGCTCCCTAGCCAGGAACAATCAAGCATTATGAATAAAGATGTGCAGCTGGACAGAGAATTCCTCCACACCCACCTGGCCCACCCGGCAGCTCACAGCCTTCCTCCCCCAACCAGGCCCTCTCCACCTCAGGGGTACCCCACCCTGGCACACAGGCATGCAGAGGCCAGTTTCTGGGGGTACAGCACTGCCCCAGACTGGCACTGCCCTCAAAAGAGCACGCCAGTCCTCTAAAAAGAGGTTGCTTGACCTTGTCCTGTCATAACTTGGGCAAGCTTGTGTATAAGGCATGCTGTGATCTCAGCCACCAGGACTGGCGGGAAGGAGGAAGCCAGACCCTGGGGAAACTGAGGCCAAGACCCTGAATCCAGAGCAGGAAGCTTGGTCCAATGGGGTGAGCCTGACAAGATCTTGGTCAGGCTCAGTGTTGGGACATGTTCAGTAGCAAGGGGTCAGAAGGTGGGTGACCGTCTGTTGGAAGCAGAGTGGTAGGACTCTCAATACTCCGCGTTGACAATGACATTATAGCTGGGGCCTGAGCACGAAGAAGATAGCATTTAGAATTCAAGGTTTGGGTGGGGAGTGGGCTTTGGACAGAGAGTCAACTCTGAGGAAGAGACACACTATGCTGGTCATGCGGTTTGGATCTGTGTATGGCTGAGTGTGGCAAGGAAGTCACAACAGATGCAAGTCTGGCCCAGGATTCTCACCCAGTTCCAGGCACTGTGCCCTATATAATAAGAAAATTTCTGGATAGCTTTCCCATCCCACCTCCTGCCCCTATGTCCTGACTCTATCCTAAGCTCCACTCCCACCTCTATCCCAAAAACCCAGTGGGGCCGAGATGACCCAGATAAGGATTAGCTTCAGACCTGAGAGCTGGACCTCTAGGTCAGTGGCCTCAATCCTAGATGCACAGTGGAATCACCTAGAGAGCTTTGAAAAATCCCTAAGTACTAAACCATACCCCAAACCAATTGAGTCAGGACCTCTGTGGGCAAGATCCAGCCATTCATAACTGTTAAGCACCCTCCCCTAAGTGTAGTCTAATGTGCAGCCAAAGTTGAGACTGCTGTGAGAGGTCAGCATCCAGCAGAGTGGTTAAGAACAGGAGCTCTGAGAGCAGACAGGCCTGAATTACAGTTAGCTTACTTGGACTTACCGCCACTTCACTGTGTTTTGCACTGGGCTGATTACCTCACCTCGTCAAACCTCACTTTCTTTATCTGTCAAATCTGACCTCCACAGTCGTTGTAAGGATTGAAAGAGAAAATGCATGCAAAGATCTTGGCGTGGTCCATAGCAAGTGCTCCAGAAATGCTGGCTGTTATTATTATTAGCTGGCAGGGCTGATTCAGGCGGAGGTTGACACGTAGGTCAAAAGCGATCCCTCTTCACCCAGAGGCTTGTAAACTTAGGTTACAGGTTGGCAATGTCAGGGGCTTTCTGGAAGGGTCAGGCAAATTCATGGATGGTGGAGGCATCAAGCACCAGGACCTGAGTCATGAGAAACCAGCAAGTCCCATCCACTCATGTTACAAAGATGGGAATTGAGATGCAGGAAGGGAAAGAGACTAGACACCTGGTCTCCTGACTTTCAGGCCCATGTGCCAGGTACTGTGTTGGCATGGAAGGAGCTCAGAGGTGAATATGGTCAAGTCTGTCTTCTCAGAGGGCCAGGATCCAGACATGCAGATCTGTTACTCACAAAGGATGAGAAGTGATCAGTTCCATATAGATGGAAAGGTTTTAGCTACTTGGAGAGCTCTAGAGGAGACTACAACAGGCCAAGGTGGGCCATGGAGAAGGCTTTCCAGGAGAAGGAGAATACGTGGGTAAAAACACTGAAGATTTGGGAGCAGGGCTTAACCTTTCTAATCTTCAGGAAGAGTAAGCTAGCTTCCATGTGGAGGACAGAAGAGAACATAGAAACAGGGAGGCCTGCTGGGGACTCTTGTAATAGCTCAGGGGCCATTGATGGGGATATGATTCAGTCCTTCTGTTTCTTCCCCAATTCCCACCCCTTACTGTTGATAACCTCACCTCATCATGCATTGAGGAAAGAAGTGTCATCAGATTGAAACTTCCTTTTATCCCCACAAATCACATAGCCCCATGATTCCAATCCCCCACCCCATCACAATGGAGGATGAAGCCTTTCTCCTATCTCAGAGCAGCCCTTCAAACTGCACTCAGGAGCTCACCCTTCTCACCTTCCCAGGGCTTTTTCTGAGTAGGTCTTTCTACTCTCTGACTCATTCCCTTTCACAAAGTTACAAGTTCAGTATCTTCTTTCTTACCAAAAAAGAAAAGGGGAAAGGAGGAGTAAGGAAGGGAGCGAAGGGAAGGAGAGGAAAGGGGAAAAGGAAACTTCTTTAAACACAAGACTTTCTTTTGATCCACATCTCCTTCCAGGTATGGCCCCATTTCGATGTTTTCCTTCACAGGGAAAATTCTCGAAAGAGCCATTTACACTCCAGCTCTGCTTCTTCGCCTTCCATTCATCTGCCAACCACTACATTCTAGCTTCTACCCTTACCCCTCCACTAAAATCATTCTTGTCAAGATTACCAACAGCTACCAGATTGCCAAATCCAGCAGACACTTCTAGGAACTAATATTATGAGAGCTAGGCCAGTGTAGTGGTTAAGGCAGGGCTTCTGGAGTCAGCCTGCATGAATTTGAACCCCAGCTCTACCACTAGCTCACTGTATGCCCTTGAGAAAGATACTTAACCTCTCTGAGACTCTATTACCTAATCTGTGTAGTGGAGGTGCTAATAATAGTACTTACATCATAGAGTTGATGGGAGGATTGAATGAGGTAGATAATACATGTTAAGCACTCTGGCACAGGGCTTGGCACAACAGCAGGTGCTCCACATAGGCTGGCTCCATCAGTGGTTTCTATCTGACCTGACTTCTCAGCAAACCTGCATGGTGTTGGTCTACACTCTCCTTCTGTAAAAAGCCTTATCTGTCAACCCTGTAAGAACACACTCTCCTGGCTTTACACTACCTCACTGGCCCCTCTATGCTCTCCTCCTCTATCCAACCTCTAAATACCAAAATTCCTCAGAGCTTTATACTGGGCTTTCTCCTCCTACTCTCTGCAATCTCTCCCTAGGTAAGCATATCCATTCCCATGGCTTCGTGTGCCATGTATATGTATGTAAGTCCCAAATGTCCATGCGCACCCCAACTCTCTCTGATCTGTGGCCTCATTTAACTAAACAGCTACTTAATAGCTTCACTTGAATGCTTAATGAGCAATTCAAATCTAATATGTCCAAAGAAATAGTCTGAATTCATCCTAAAGCCTGCTCCCCGCTCCCCAAGTCTTCCCATCTCAGTAAATCACAACATCCAGTAGTTGCTCAGGCCCAAACCCCAGGAGTCCTGCTTGATGCTTTCCTTCCGCTCTCTCCCCAAGTGAAATCAACTGACAAGTTCTGTTTGACCTGAAGCATATCTCTTCTATCCATGCCTCTTCATCAGTCCCACCATCCACCTTCTCTCCCATGGACAACTGTGCAGGCCTCCTCTCCATTCTCATGCTTTCCTTCTTACCCCGCTATGGTCTAGGACTCTTCACTGTAGCCAGAGTAATCTTCAAAGTACATATCAGATTTTGTCTCTCTCTAACTTAAAACCTGGCAGTGATTTTGGATTGTTCTTGGAGTAAAATGCAAGCTTCTTCCCCTGGCTTACAATTGTCTCCTAGATATGGTCCCTGCCTCACTCTCTGACCACATCTTGTCCCACTGGCCTCCTCATTCTCTCCACTTCAGCTACACTGACATCGTGTCTGCTCCTTAGTGCATGCCGGCTCTTTCTGGCCTCAAGATTTTTTTTTTTAAATTTATTTATTTACTTTTTAAATGCATTTGTCTCTGCCTCCCCCCCACCACTTTCCCTGGCCCTCTCCCTCCTTCCCTCCCTCAGCTCTTCCCCTTTGGTTTTGTCCATGAGTCCTTGCTATATGTTCCTTGACTTTCCCCTTCCCTTCCCTTTCCCTGCCCCCCCTCCCTCCTTCCCTCTTGTCTCTGTTGATTTCTTTTCCTTTCAGGGTTGCTGGTCATATTTTCCTTGCATCTTTGTATTGTTGGTTAGGTTCCGCTTATAGGTGAGATCATATGGTATTTGTCTTTCGCCCCCTGGCTTATTTCGCTTAGCATGATGCTCTCGAGTTCCATCCACGCTGTAGGGAAGTTTAGTAGTTCTTTTTTCCTTTCTCCTGCGTAGTATTCCATTGTGTATATGTACCATTATTTTTTGATCCAATCATCTACTGATGGACACTTAGGTTGCTTCCTTGGCTATTGTAAATTGTGCTGTATTTACATTGGGGTGCATAGGTTCTTTTGCATTGGCGTTTTGGTGTTCTTAGGGTATAGTCCCAGTAGGGGAATCCCTGGATCCAAAGGCAGTTCCATTTTCAGCTTTTTGAGGAAATTCCACACTGCTTTCCACAGTTGGCCTCAAGATTTTTGCAGGTATTGTTCCCTCTGCCTGGGAAGTTCACTCCTCAGCTTTTCACATTGCTGGCTCTCTGTCAACCTTTAGGCCTAAACTTAAATATCGCCACCATAAAAAGGCTTTCTTTAAACAGCGTATCTAAAACAGGTCCTCCTGTCCTTCTCTATCATGGCCACTATTTACTCCCTTCATGTTTCTTTATGTGTCTATTTGTTTCTTCACTGTTTCCCTCACTCGAATGCAAGTATCATGAGGGCAGATAGCTTGACCATCCTGTTCACCATGGTTTCCCCAGAGTTTTACACAGTGACTATCTAAAAGAATCCAATAACTGCTCAATAAATGGATAAATGGAGCAAAACAGAAAATTGGCCTGGAGAGAAGGCAACAAATTAGAGAGATATTAAAGAAGTAGACATAAGACCTGGTGATGGATTAGGTATGTGTGGAGGTGAGGAGAAGGAAGGAGGCTGACTCCCGGTTCCTAGATTTATTAACTGAGCAGATAGTTGTACCATTTATGAAACTGGACAATAAGAGAAAGGACCAGTTTGGGAGGAAAGATAGTGACTTCAGCTTGATGCATTGAGTTCCAGACATAAAATGTCTGGCATAAAATGAACATGCCCAGTAGGTACATTGGGACTTGAGTCTGGAGCTTAGTGAATAATTGGGGCTAACGATCCATAATGGGATGTAATTAGAATGGCTGAAAACAGGAGAGTGAATGGTACTGCTCCAGAGAGAGCACACAGAGAGAAGAAGACCAAAGCCAAATGCTACCACAAAACTGACCTATGTATGGCAAGGAAGGGGAGGAAAGGAGCCATAAGATGGAAAAGACCTGGAGCCAATGGATGTCCCCAAAGCCAAGTGAAAGAGAAGGACAAACAGGAAGGGACATGTGATGGGCTCAGATGTGAGAATGGGAAAAGGCTGCTCAATTTGGTGACATGGAAGTCATTGGTAACCTTTAAAGAGAAATTTCAGGTGAGAGGGAGATAGGACAGAATGCAGTAGACTGAGGAGAGAGTGGGAGGTGAGGAGGCAGAGACAGTGTGAGTAGACGATGCTTCCAAGAAGTTTCACTGAGAAAGGAAGGCAAAAGAGAGGATGATAGCTTAAGAGGGAGGCAGGGTCAAGGGAGGGTTTCTTTGAAGGATAGGGGAGAGCTGAAAATCCTTGTAGGCTGAGGAGGAAATAGCACTCATAGGAGGGGGAGAGATGGCGATACAAGAGAAAGAGAATAATTGATGGAGTTAGAGGTTAGGTATGGAGAGGAGGAGAGACATGTCTTCCTAGGAGACAAAAGGGAGAGGGAGGGAGGGAGGGAGGGATGAAGGAGAGGGAGACTGGGAGGGTGGACACTCAGAGAGAGTCTCAAATGGACAGCCTTTATCTTAGCAAAATTGGAAGCCAAGTTTTAGGAGGGGTGTAGCTTTGAGACTGGAATGTAAGAAAAGTAGAAGATGGGAAAAGCAGTCCCTATGGAATGAGTTAAAGATTGTGGACCATCAGCATCTTCAAGGGCCCCCTGCTGAGGTTGGCAAATTTGTAAGTGACAGGAGCCAGTTACTGGCCAGAGCTGAGCACAGCAGAAGGCAGAACTGGCAGAAGGTGTGCAAAGCTTGAATGGCTTCAAGTCATGAAGGTCATGGCTGGCACCAGGGTCTAGAGCAGCAATTTGCAATCTTTTTCATCTGATGGCACACAAAGTAAGTACTAAAATTCTGTGGCACACCAGAAAAATATTTTTTGCTGATCTGAAAAAAATATAGATATAATTTTGATTCATTCACACTGGACAGCTATTGTGTTGGCTGTTGTCATTTTGTTTTTAATTTGACAATCTAAGGGAAAAGAGGTCAGTGTCCCTGACTAAATAGTCATGTATTGCATGATTTACAATTTTTGCAGCACATTAACATGCCATGGCACACTGGTTGAAAATCGTTGGTCTAGAGTAGGTGAAACAAGGAGGTAAGGGAGGCCTGAAGAGGATGGAGGGCTGAGAGAATTGAATACTGAATGGAAATGAGGGACTGAAATGCTCAGAAGGAGGGGGCGCAATTCACTTTTTTCCATTTATCCAACAAATGGTTACTTAACAACCCAGTGCCAAGCACTGGGACAAAGATCAGACCCAGGGGAAATGAAGGAGACAGTCATCTGAGAGGTTGGTAGTAGAGAAGCTGAGCACTGGAAATATCTTAGCTGAAGTCTTCCCAAGGAATGCCAAAGCCGAGGTGTGACCATGCCGGTGAGAATCTTCAGATGGCTGGGTGTCAGACTGTGGGGACATCCAGAAGGATGCTGAAGCCAGTGAGGGAGAAAGCAAGGCCCAGGGTGACCAATAGAGCTGAGAAAGGGAAGAGGGGCTTGTATTCGAATAGCATTTCTTTTTATGGAAGAGTGGGAATTGGAAGTAGAAAGAATGATCCTTGGGCCATAAATAGCAATTGCACACTTGAACCACCCCAGACTCCTTACTGCTCCTAGGAGCCATCTAGGCAAAGATAAAAGCAGGGCATCCATAGGAGAGTTGCTAAAGGCAGACATCAGGTTTCAGTTCTGATCTGAGGGTAAAAGGAAGATGTTTTTTTGGAGAAAAGATGGAGGCTGGTGGCCTTGTTTCCAATAGAACAAGTTCCATGGAGAACCCTCAGGGTGGTGACAGGGTAATATCAGACCTGGGAGAGAAGAATAAGGGACTTTGTGGCACCTGACAGAGCCCTTTGTCCTTGGAGAGTCACCACGGGTAGCAGGAGCAGGAGTCAGGGAAGGGGGCCATCAGGGAGATTGATCTCCGGGAGTGTGACCACAACAGCTGATCTGAGTTAGATGGAAGAGACAGCAGAGAGGAGGTCTTCCCGAGTCCCTGAGGCTGACCAGCACAAAGCATGGCAAGCCTGCTGCCTTTTCCTGGAGACTCCTTAGCTAGACCAGCCACTCCATTTTATTAGTCAAGATGTTGGCCCTAATGTCTCCTTGAACAGAATTGAGGTCATGTTTTTGGAGGCATTGACCGAGCACCATACTGGCATGGGACCATGTAAGCAAGCCTGTGTGAGTTCTGTCTGGTTGCTTTGCTTTCTGAACCTCTCCTGTTTCCTCCTCTGAAAAACCAGTGAAAGAATGCTTTTCTCACAAGACGGTTGTGATGATTAACTGAGAGAATGCTCTGAGAAGTCTTTGTAAATCATCAGTCACAGCAGAGTTGTCAGCTGGGAGCACCTCATTAACCCTGGGAAGAGGGCCATGGTCCGAGACACTCTGATGAACAACAGTGGACCCATCAGCTTGTCTGCCTGTGTAGCCCCTCTCCCCACGCATCAGTGCAGGGAGCTGGCAGCCAAGGACCTGTGCCAAGCTGGGACTCTGCTGCTCCTGGCCATGTAGAGGCACAGGGGAGAAAAGGGTAGGAAACCATAACTATAGGGAGAGCAAAGCGTGGGGAGGATCCAAGGGGGGTAATGTCCATCTGCCTGCCAGCTAAGAGCCTGTCCCCTGGGGACTCTGGGACCTATATGATTGCCACTTCTTGCCTTTCAGGCTCTTTAGGGGCCTCAGGCTGGCCAACTGAATGTGGGGCAGGAAATCCAGAAGACCAGCCTGAGCTGGGGGTGATTGTTACAGGGACCCCAAGGAGCCTAGAGAATGCAGTGGGAGAAACACTGGAGTGAGCAGGCGAGGGGCCTGCAGCTCCAGGCTGATACCGCCTGGGAGGGAGGGGATGTCAGTGAAACAGCTGAGCTGGAAATCGGGGAAATCAAACATAAACCACCTCAATAAACCTGTCAAGGCCAGCAAACTCCCTCTTTTGTTCCCATTGCCTGACCTGTACTTGGCTTCTGAAGGGACAACAAATTAACTTTGGTTTTTAGGCGAGGCCTCTGGCGCCACTCTGCCTGGGTTAGAATGCCAGGTCTACCCACTTTCTAGCCGTGAGAACTTGGACAGGTAAGTTAATATCTCTGTGCCTCAATTTCCTCATCTGCGAAATGGGGTATGTGGAATTTGATGACTTATTGGTAAAGCAGTTGGAATGGTGCCTAGCATAGAGTTAGCACTCAGTATTTCTAGAGCATTTCAGTCTGGGCAGCACAGGTTTTATGGAAAAGGCATTAGACTTGCATCCTGAACTATCCATTTCTCACTTGACCTCTCTGAGCCTCAGATTTCTCATCTTTAAAGGCAGTGGTGGACTAAGTCTTAGCCCACAGAATGGTGTATAAATTACATGAAAAAATGTTTATGATTCTGTCTGGCCATCCAGGATGGTGTATAAATTAGATGAAAAAAATGTCTATGATTCTGTCTGGCCATCCATAGCATGTAGTAGGTACTCAATAAATGACAGCCTTGTAAAAGCTCCCACACACCTAGCACCACTTCCCAAATGACCAAATAATCACCAGGACAGTGCAGGATTCTCTTTCAATGCTGCAGCCTGCATGCTGGGCAGTTAGGGAAATGCAAGGGTCTCAGACTTTCCTGTGAGGGCTTCTTGCTTTGTGCATCAGTGCTTCTCAAGCTCTAGAGATTATCAAAAGCACCTGGAGGGCTTGTTAAAATACATATTGCTGGACCCCACCCCTAGAGTTTCTGATTTAGTAGGACTGGGGTGGGCCTGAGAATTTGGATTTGTAACTATTTCCAGGGGTGCTGGTGTTGATGGTCTGAGGAGCACATCTTGCGAACCATAGCCTCAGAGCTGCAACTGACAGGTGCACACGAATACCTGGAGAAGTTGAACAACTGTAGACTCTGATTGAGGGGGCCTGGGTGGGCCTGGGCTTCTATATTTCTAACAAGCTCCCAGGTGATTTGGCTGCTTCTCCATAGATCACACTTTGGTAGCAAGCCTTACAGGAGTAGTTGACACTTAGCTCATGAGTAGTCCTTCCCAGCCACCAGGATGGCAGGTTAGCAGAGGTAAAGGGACCTGGGAGGGGAGAACAGGGCTCAGGAACCAGGAGTGCAGCAGAAAGGCAGTGTCAGAGAATGGATGAGAATGTAGTACTTTGTCTGCAAGAAGGCGACCACAGTGAAGGTAGCAGGGCTGGATCCCTGGACTGCCAGGCGGCCTGCATTGAAGGCACTAACAGCAAGCAGTGCACGCGTGTCCATGTGTGCACACAAGAGAGAGAGCAAAAATTTTTTAAAGAATTTGATATATTTTTTCAAGCATCCAAGTAGTATCTTGGGAAAAATCAAAACTTTGTTGGACTTCCTTACACGTATTTTATGGGTTAGTATTGTTTTTTATTTTAATTATATATGGCCAGTGGGGGGCAGGGGCTGTGCAGCCTGTTCAGAGCTTAAGGCCTCTAAAGGTCTTAAAACTCAACCCTGGTGGCCACTGAAGTCTTTGTCCCTGAGCTTTGGGGCCTGAAGATTGTGTGGCCAAGTGTATGTTCTATTGGCTCTCCCCAAACTTCCCCCCGCCCCAGGACCTGCAGAGGAGATTCAACTTTCTTAGATAGAATACAAGTCATCATCCAAGGGAGCCAGAGTTCTTAGATAGAATACAAGATGTCCCACAAGAATAAAGAGGGTCCAAGGTCCTGGAGGGGCATCGATGTCACAGGATCAAGGAAAAAAGGAAGGGCACATGTCCCCTATTGGTGTCCCAGTCCCTACACATCCACCCCAGCAGCCTTTGCTCACCAGCATTATGAGGAGTGACCCAGCCCTCTGAGAGGCCAAGGTCCAGGGTTCCAAATCACACAGACCTGCATACAAAACCCCATTCTACCTCTTCTTAGCTGAAGGACGTAGGACAAATTCCCTTTCTGTTCTAGGCCTTGGTTTCTCTGTCTATAAAACAGGAATAATAATAGTTCCCACCTACAGAGCTGTTGTGAAAACTAAATGAATTAATATGAATAAGGTGCTTAGAATACTGTTTGGAACAGTACTCTATGCATCTCTCCCAAATGGTGGTTATTATAATTATCTAGCAGTAGTCCTAGTCCTGGTAACAGCACCATCTCAATAGAAGCAGAGATGAGTTTGGGCAAAGGAAAACATCTGTTCAAGGAGACAAAGGGGCGCATGTGAGAGGTGAGTTTTGTTCAAGATGTGTCTGAAGGGAGCCTGCCAAGATCCCTCAGGGCCGCTGCCCTGTCCTGCCAAGCCATGCAGTGGGGCCAATGAGACCATCAGACGAAATCCAGAATGAGTCTCGAGTGACCTGGAAACCCTGGTGATGGACCTGAAAACCTTGGAGACGCAGGACATATTTTCACCTCTTCTCTTAATTGAAAGTCATCCCTTGTTAAAACAGAGCAGCAGTGGGACCTTGGGGGTGAGTGTTCTCTCTCCAGTCTGCTGCGGGCCTCAGGCTCCTGCTGCTAGAAGGGGAATGGCGGCCCCAACCTTGGTGGTCCTTGGTGACCATAGGTGTAATGCAGGGAGGGGGCCTGAGGCCAGTGGCTGCTCTGGACCTAATCCTGGCCCAGAAGAAGGACCTAGCTGGGCAAGGGGAGGTACTGGGTGTCCTTGGAGGGAGTGAGCAGTCCGCTCCGGGCTGGCTGCTATCAGGAGGAAGGGCTGGGCGGGGGCATGGATCCTGGGCACTGGGCCTGCAGAGTTCAGGGAAGCCAGGGAAAGATTGGGGGACAGTTCAGTGTGGGAAAAGGTGATTCCCATGCTCTAAGAAGAATGGGAGGTTCATGTGTGGCCTGAAAGAGAAGGGGGAATAAAAGTGGAAGCAGGCATATTTTTAAAGAACAGGAAGAAGAGACAGATATGCCAACGTGAAGGCAGCAAACAACACAGGCCTGTAAGAATAGTTTCTGATCTGCTAGTCAACACGCCTGATGCTTTCCTTTTCCAAAAGAGCACACCTCTCCTCAGATGGACTCAGGAGCCCTGCATCAATGGAAGGTTTCCTGCTGCCCACCAGGGCAGCAGTGTTGGTTGCAAGGTAGGTTTCAGAGGGTGACAAGAGCTGGTCCCCGGTCCCTGCTTCTTCCCACACCTGTGCCAGACCATCCAGGATCAAGGGTCCCTGTTAGCATCATTAGAAACCGCTTTCACCAGCTTCTTTGAGCTTTGAAATATTTATTCTCCTGAGCACACAGAATTTGTGTAGTGACAATTAATTTTTCTCCCTGGTTTTGTTGTACAGACACAGACATCCTGGGCTGCCAGTTGGAACTTCTGGCCAGCATGGCACTGAGCTGCCATGGTCATGACAGCCCCAACCCAGGGCAGGTTTTCTAAAGTGCTGCAGCTGATTCTCATATGCTTTTCTGCCTGTTCTCTTCGTGGACACTGGCTTGGGTTGGGGACTCTGGATCTTACCCCATCCCTTCATGTCCCAGGAAGAGCCAGTGAGTGGTCCGAGGGCACATAGGGATTGCAGGGCAGAAGAGCCAGGTCTTCGGCCTTCCAGCTCTGTCCTCTAGCCATGTTCCTGGATTGCTTAAACTTTCTCAAACCTTCCTCTCAGTGTGCACCAATGCCTATTAAATCAGTCTTCATGCCCTGGCCAAAGCCCTCCTCCCCCTTCCCCCAGGCCCTACATCCTGCATCACAGACCCCCTCCCCTTCAGCTTCAGGGCCTAATCCCAAGTGTCCTTTTCACATCCGACCCCCTCCCCTCCCCCAGCTTGTCCTCCATAGGAATGGGCCTCTCCCAGCCTTCCCATCCCCTGCTTCCCACCCCCTCACCCTCAGCCCTATAGAGTGTCATAAATTCTAAGGAAACCCCATCAGGGGAAGAAAAGGAGCAAAAAGTGCCTAATTGGCAGGGGCCTCGAAGCTCTTGGTCCCTGTGGTGGGATTGATAAGGTTCCTGGGAAGCGGTGGGGGTTTGGAGAAAGGAGGGGGAGGCTGGGGGCCTGCCTGCCAAATGTAGCCAATTAATGTCAGTGCTGCCTTTCATGCCAGCCAATTAAGTCCCACAGACTTGTCACCAGCCCTGGGAAGGGGGGCAGGGAGGGTGGGGCAGGGGGTTTCAAGGGAACAACTAATTTCCCTGCTGCCAGGATAATGCAGCCTTCAAAATGGGGAGAGGGCTCAGGGGGAGCTGGAAGGTGGCTGGGGGTCGCTGGGGGCAGGCAGCAGGGGAGGGGGCAAGGTGCAGAACACTGGGGCTCTGTGGGGACTTTGTTCAGGGCCCTGGGAGAAATGGAAGATGGGATTGGCTTCTGAGGCCAATAGCTGCTGGGAACTGGGAAGGGAACACACTGTGTCACTTGATGCCCCACACTAGCAGAGCCGGGCATTTGCCAAAGTTACGTCGTCTAGTCTTCCCAACCGCTCCTGGGCAGCTCAGTGAGGTTAGGGAACCAACTCAAGATAGTCCAGTTCTAACTGGCCAAAGTGAAGAGCTATTAACCAGTCAAGGTCCCATGGTAAATGTCCCTTGAGACCTCTGCGAAGCAGGCACAGTGGCTTAAGCATCTAGGTGTCCTTCTTACATCCCTTCCCACCTGCACTAATGGGACAGAGGGTCCCCATGGAGGGCTGCCAGCTCAGGCTTCCAGACAGCAGGATAGGGTGAAAGATGGGGAAAGACCTTTCAAGGCAGGAGAAGCAGATTGGGAGAAGGATGGGGGACAGTGCCCTCCATGCCACTGGTTACAGATAGAGAGACATTTCTGAACAGTCAGAGGTACCAAATGGGTCTTGGTGGTTCTTCCCTTGGAAGTCCAAATACTTATGGAAGTTGCCCGTCTTACCAGCTTGGGGGAGAATTCAAGAACTTCTGAAGGAAGGTCAGGAAAGAGGCTGGGGTAGCCCAGGAGCAGTCTGGCAGAAGGCTTCAGGGCTGGGGAAAGAGACCCCCCAGAAGTCCCCCCAGAGTCCCCCAGAATGAGCAAGGCCCCTGGGGCAGCTTCCGGTTTAGCATCAAACACTTGCCCTCAGGACCCAGTCTGTTCCCAGGCTGACTTAACAGAGAAAGTGAATGAGTGAGGCAGATCTGACTGCCATTCCTGGCTCCCCCATCTGTGAGCTGAGGGATCTTATGGGAATCCTGCCTCTCTCTAAGCCTCAGTTGCCTCATCTGTGAAGTGGGGCTAAGCAGAGTACCTACTTCCAGAGTTGTGGTGGGACTCACAAAAAACAGAATGGGAAAGGGTTTGCAACCTATGACTGACTGGCCAGGTTTGGAGGTGCCCTGAGCAGGCAGCTAGGGTAGAGGCAGATGTATTCAAGAGCTGGGCCACACAGTGGCACCATCTGCCCCCTCTGCCCTGGGTGCAGGCACAGTTGCCACAATGTGTGCATTGTCATGCAGATGCTTTGCCCGCCCGCCCACCCCCAGTGGGCCCACTAATGACCCTGAGAGCTGGTTGGAGGCTGGGGCAGGCTAATTACATGGCCCCAAAGCCGCCAAGACCCAATAATTACACAGCAACTTGTACAGAGAGGGTGGCTAATTGTGTGACAAGCTGTGAGGGGAGGGCCAGGGCGCCCCTCGAGCTAATGAGCTTCCCCCAGAGTCCACGGGGCAGGGCCAGGGTGAGGGGATGTGGCAGGCAGGCCCTTCCCATTCCCAGCCCCCCATGGCGCCCAGCTCCTGGGAGGGTGGCAGGGTGTGCAGGAGGGAAGAGAGCAGTGATTAAGAGCCAAAACTCGCCTCAGACCTGTCTCCTCTTGCCAAGTCTTGCTCAAAGCCACACCTGGTCGGGTACTATGGGCCTGGCTCCCTCACCCCAGAGTGGCTCAAGATCTTCAGGCTTGCCCTTCTGCCCCCCAGCCCTGCCTGGCTGGTGGACTGGCAGTGGCGAAGAACAGAAGCCACATATGGGAAACCCTTGACCACCACAGGTGGCAGCATCCTCCAGGATCCACCATTCCAGCTCCTCCTCCTGGCAGAGGCGGGAAACCAAGGCCCAGGTCAGGGCCAGGGTCCTACTGAGCAAGTGGGTGAGTTTCTCACCTGCCCAACTGAGCTTCTTGTTTCTTTTTCATCCAAATCAGTCCTGGGAACTCTGAAGACCTTGGCCAGATCTATGTTCCAATTCAGCCCCTTCACTTTCTAGCTAAGTGACTTGGGGGGAGTCATTTTACTTTCCTGAGCCCCAGTTTCTCTACCTCTAAAATGATAAGGTTATGAGGGTAAAATGAGTTAATTCCAGTGAAACCTACAGCTCAGTGCCTGGCACAATGTGACTGTCTTTGGTTTCCTTCTCACAGAAAGCTCCTGCCATCTCACCTGGGGCCAAGCATCACAGAACAGCCTAAGCACACAACCCCTCCATCCATCTCCGCCTTTTTGCAGGCCCAGTTCCCACCCCTATCCACCAGAGGCCACCCCGACTAGTCACCTCCTCCTGGTCAGCAATTTCTCCTTGGACACCTCTCTTTTCCCTGAGACTAGAGCAAAGCTGGATGGGGTAGGGGTGTGAGGACAAGGGACTCACAATCCCACCTCTCTTCCCTTCGGAAGTGGTATCCGATGGAAATAAGACCTCCAGGTGGAAAGAGGCCTGGACACCCCCTTCCTCCAGAGCTCTGTTTCTCAAGTGACCTCCCCCATCTCCAGCCTGTCCCTCAGTTCCTGAAAATTTTGGACCCTCCTCCCAACCCAGAGAGCAAGCAGGAGGCAGAGGCATTGAAGTGACTGCTGACAAGTTGGAACAGCTTAACAAATTACTCCTAATAAACTACTGGGGGCAAGAAGAGGGGAGGCTAGAAGCCAGCCGGCTCTCAAAGCAGCACCTTCATCTGTGCCCTGGTTCACCTGGACACTCTGCGACAGCCACAGGCTTCCCCATAGGAAGGCCTGCATGGGGCATGTCTCCAGCATCCCCACCAGCCCGAGCCCTGGGACTGGAGGTTCCCCAGGCCTCAGAGCCATGGGGCTTCCCCAGATCAGAGGTTCTTACCTTCAGTGAACCCAGGGCCTCAGCCCAGCCCTGCCCGGCATGGAAGGGGAGGTGGCAAGGCTGAGTACCCCAACCCCCAGGCTGTCTGGTCCAAGAGCTCAGGCTGCAGGTCCCCCAACTTATTTGGTTCCTAGCCACCCTACCACGATCTGTGTAGGCAGGATTTCCTCTGTGGGCACAGCTCCGGCCACTGACAGGCAAATCACCTCTCTTCTGGCCTTGCTTTCTTCCTTGTCTTTCACATGGAGGCTGTGAATTTTCCATTGGTTGCCTCCTAGGGATGTCCTAGGTATCAAATAAGGTCATGGACAGGATGGTGCTGCCCCAACAGCCACACATAGATTGGTTGTTGGGATAGCTGCTGACTATTGTTGTTTTTATTCTATCTTCTTCACCTCTGGCCTTAGCTGGACGGTTCCAGCGGGAGAGAAGGGTTGACCAGCAGTGAGAAACACTTGCAAAGTGCTTTCACTTACATCTTGTTTAATCACCACATCAGAGCTTCAAGGGAGATATTACTATCCCCTTTCACAAGTATGAACACTGAGGCTCAGAGAGGTTAAATAACTTACCCAAAGTCACACAGCTAAGAAATTGTGGAGCTTAGCTTTGAAGCCCTTTCTGTCTAAACTGCAAATCAGTACCCTTCGAATCAGCTCATTCAGCGCCTGGCTAAAATGAACATACAGGAGGTCTCTACTGTGGGGGCTCCAGATGATAGACTGCAGAGTGGGTCCTGAGCACAGGTCTGGGCTCCATCCCAGACAGCCCTGGAATGGGGATGTTTTTGAGGGTGAGCTGGGCACTGTGGGGACAGACCATGTGCTGAGGCCTGTAATCTGATTAAGCCATTAGAGCCGCTGCCCCAAGCACGCGTGCTGCCAGGCCGCCAAGTCCTTCAATTAATCCCCAGCTTAATCTGCTCCTTCTCCTTGTCACCTCCCGTCTACCGTGCCCCCAGCCCCAAGCAGCTCCTTCAGGCCTGGAGAGGGAGAAATGCTAGCTCTCTGAGAACAGTCCCAGGCTGCTCTGGTCATCTTGTCTTGGGTCTGTCTTCCCTTCAACCCACCTCAGACCCTTTCCTCTCCTCATTAGAGATCTGCATTCATTCCACAATTGGTTGAGCCCTTGGCACGTGCCAGCCACTGATCTTGGGGTCTAGTGGTGAAGAAGACCAGCAAGGCCCCAGGGAGCTGCAGCACGGGAGAGAAGAGAGGAGCACGCAAGTACTGGCAGTTCCGTGTGCTCCGTGCTGCAGCATGGGCCATGGATTCTTGATGAAGATCAGAGGAGAAAAGAAAATCACTCCAGGCAGAGGGAGTGATCCCATGTACAGAAGCAGGACGAGGTAGTCTGTTTAAGGAAAGTGGTCTGGTTGGGGCAGGGATGTAAAGACACAGAGGCTGGTGGAAGATGAGGCTGTGGGCCATGGTGAAAGCTCTGTGTGTGTATATGACAGTGTGAGCCATGCATTAGTGTGCATGTGTGCACACCCCTGTGTGTATGTGCATCGGCTTGTGTGCCTACACAATGATGGTCATTTTCTTGATGAGTATTTGTATCTCAGTGTGTGTTCCTGTGTGTGCATATGTGTAGGTAGGCGGGTCCAAAGCCACCTCTTCCAGAAAGTCTTCCTGTATTCTTCTGAGCCATCTCCAAAAATCCTTTTTTTCTCACTGCCCCTTTGCTCCTAGCAGACATTAGAGCTGGGGACAGATTCTTCATTAGGTGGTGTGTCTGTGTGTATGTTGAGTTTCTCAACCACACTGCCAGATTCCCAGGGTCAGGGACTAGGGATGCCAGTTTTTGGTAAGTTACTTATCCTCCAAGTGCCAAGGTCCAAGCCCTGTGTGCCAGCAACTTTCAGTAGAGCACCCCTAGAGGGTTATCTCCATCAAATGTGCCAGAATCCTGATAAGCAGGAACTCCTAGACCTGGATTCTATGATCTTCTTTGACAGAACCCTTCACTCACCCCAGACTAACCCTTGTCAGAGAAAACAAGCATGGGAGGCTGACAATCATGGGACCTTCTGCTTGCCTCTCCACTGCCATCCTAGCAAGCCCCCTTCATGTCTCACCAAGGTTGTCGCAGAGCCTCCTCACTGCTCTCTGCCTTTCTACCTTGACCCCGCCAAAGCCCTGCCTCTACCTACCAGTCAGAGTGGCCCATTCAAACTAGGTCAGATCCTGCCATCCCTCTGCCACAAGCCCTGCAGTGGCTCCCATCTCACTCAGAGGAAAAGACATTGTCCTTTTCATGGCTCTTACCACAGCACAAGATATGCCCTCTTCCTGTCCTGCCATTCCTTCCTACCATTCCTTCTCTGACCTCCTCTTGCCCTTGCTCACTGCCCTACAGCCACACAGGCTTCCATGCTATTTCCTAACAACCAAGCATTCTCCTATCTCAGGGCCTTTGCACCTGCTACTCCTTATACTTGGAGGGCTCTCCCCCAGATAAATTCATAGCTCACTCCCACTTCTTCACGTTCTTATTCATATGCCTCCTGTCATGTTTTCAATGAGGCCCACCAGGGAGTACGCCATTTTAAATTGCAGACCACTGCCCACCCCGCCCTGGCACTCCCTCTCCTCCATACACTGGTCCTTTTACTCTCCATAGCACTTACCATGTTGTTCTAACACACTGCATGATTTACTCAGTTATTGTGTTTATTATTTGTCTGTCTCCTCTCACTAGAATGTAAGCTCCATGG
This sequence comes from Pteronotus mesoamericanus, assembly GCF_021234165.1. Taxonomy (NCBI): domain Eukaryota; kingdom Metazoa; phylum Chordata; class Mammalia; order Chiroptera; family Mormoopidae; genus Pteronotus; species Pteronotus mesoamericanus. Next base: position 3,330,891 of record NW_026555108.1, on the reverse strand, counting down.
AATCTTTGTCAGATCTAATCGCTGATGTATCCCAGCCCCTAAAACATTTTCTGGCATCTAGTAGGCACACAATGAACATTTGTTTTAAGAATGCATCCTGGGAAGAAAGCCCCAAAGGCCAAGTTCTTCCCAAAACTTACTTGGGATCCAGGAGTTCCAGTCCTCATTCCCAATGTTACCCAACCCTGTACTCTCCCAGCAAGAGGCCATTAGGTTCCTCCTAGCTCCAAATGGAATTAGAGTGGCCATGCACACAAAATGCACGTGTGCACACATACATTACTCAGATGTGGGCACTAGGGTCATATGCTTTGGTTCCATCTCTGGCCTACTGACTTACGGAGAGCCTGCCGACCCTACCCTTTCCTCCTAAGTTTCTCTCAGCTTCTGCTCCTGTAACCCCAACAACTTCCCTTTCTTCTCCAGACCACCAACTTCTGTCTCTCTGCTCTCTGACCCTTCCCTCTGTGTCCCCAGCCCTTGTCCCCTCCCCTGACTGGCCTGCCCAGTCCCTGCTCCTCTCGCCTTGGTGTCTCCAGATCTTGATCCTTCCCCTCATAGGCCCCACAGCCGCTATCCTTCTATTATCAAGGTCTGTACTGCTTCTCTGCCTGTCCTTTCAGTGGCCCCTGTTACCATGACCCCTCTGCTTGGTGCCCCCAGCTCTGGCCCTCACCCTGCACTGTCCTCCCTTCACCATTGCTGGCAAATGCCCAGGCTTTGGCTGTCACAGCCCCTATGCGATTCTGCCTGGCCTTGGTGCCACCTGCGGGCCCAGCATCCCCAAGGGCTCTCCACACAGCCACTCACTAATTAGGTCAATTATGAGGTCAATTATCCAATCCTCTCCAATCCAGCTCTGCACTGCTCCATACTCTCTAGACCTCAGGCACTTTCAGAGACCCCAGGCAGCAGATGCTCCAGCCCTTGCAACCTCCCATGCTCATACCCCCAGTCTGGCCTCCTGGCTGAGCAACTTCTGCTCATCACAGAAAACTTTGGAAGGGGCAGGATGGTGGCTGCCAGAAGGACCCTGACGCCTGAAAGCAGTGTGTGAGAAGAATAATCCTAAGTGACACTGATGTCACTTTCCCAGTGATGTGACACCACTGGAATAAGTCCCCAGTATCTGTGTTGGGGGCTGGGGAATGGATCCTATATGAAAACAAGAGGAGGGGCAGAAAACCTCTAGGACAGGCCTTCTTAATCTTTTTCTGAAGCCATGTGCCTCTTGAGCATCTTGAATGAACTGGGCTGTGGAAACACACACCCACACCATTTTCAATTCATTTTTTAAAATGGTATCCAGACCTCTAGAACCTGTCCAGAGATCCTGGCCATAAACTTGGACCCAGAAACTCTGATCTAGTGGATCTTCCCTGGATGGTGCCACCACCTCTCAGGAAAGATGACCCCTTCAGAATGAGCTCAAGAAATCCTCAGCCTTCTGTGCGCTTTCCTAGAATTCCAGTTTCAATTTCAGGAGTGTCTTGCCGGCCCACCCAGTTACTTGACAGTCAGTGCCAGGAAACCCTAGGGTCACTGTAGCCACTGTGGAAGCTGCCTCAAGGGCCCTGGAATCCATGGCATGTCTCTTCTGGAGCTCCCTACCTCTTCCAGGCAGGGCTAGTGTTGGATGGATGAGTTGGACCAGCTAGGAAAATGGCCACAGCTTACTGACAGCCTGAAACAGTAGGAGAACCAAGGAGATGAGACCAGAGGAGGACTGGGCAAAAGTGAGGACATGAAGAAGGGAAATAGGGAGCCCAGGGAGGGAAGAGGGTGAGGACCGGAGTAAGATGCTAAAGAGAACGGAAGCAAAGAAAACACTCAGTGAAGACAGTGCTTACATTGCTGAGGAAAAGCCAAAACCTTCACCAAGTCCAGTCTCCTCCGCTGCCCAGGTGGGGAAGTTGAGGCCCCAGGGAGAGAAAATGTTTTACCCAAGATCCCACAGCCTTCCTGTCCCTGGCAGGGTTCCAAACACCCAAGCCCAGACTATCGCTGCCCCAACTCAGCTGAAGAGCCCGGAAAGGGAAGGGGCTGAGATGGATGGGGATGACAGCCCCTGAATCTCTGTCTCACTGGCCACGAAGCTATTCATTACAACAATCATTATAATAGGGACATTTAAAAATACTACTTGAATGTCTAACAATAGGGGCTTGAGTATATAAATTCTAGTTTACCCATAGTATTGAATGCTTTGTAACTAAGAGAAGTTGGAGATTCAATTTAGTGTCAGAAAATGTTTACAATAGACTTTGAAGACCAGTTTATAAAACCAAACCAGTAAATACATACTGGAGAAAAAAAGAACAGAAGGAGGAAATATGTCAAAATGTTAACATGTTATCTCTGGCAAGGACATTGCAAATCATTACTGTCTTTTTTTTATGCTTGTCTACATTTACCATAATTTCTTTTTTTAAATATATATTTTTTAAATTTTTCAAATACATTTGTCTCCACTTACCCGCCACCACTTTCCCCTGCCCCACCCACCCCCTACATTTACCATAGTTTCTTAATAAGCATGTATTGCTTTTGTAATAAGAAAAGAGCAGCAAAAGAGTGTAAACTGTCTTTCAAAATCTTTATCCCCAGCCCAGACTCCAAAACCCACTGTTGGATGCTCCCCAGCCAGGGCCAGAGCCTGAACACTGGGCCCCAGGTTCCTCCAGGCCCCATCCCCACCCTCATGGACACAGCAATGTTAACTCCATATTCTATAACCCATGCCCTTCCCAGCTTCCCCACAGCCACACCCAGCCCAGGCTACTGCAGCCTCTCACTTAGCCCCCTCCACCGCACCCTGTTCACACTGCAATCTGGGCAACTCTTGTTCAAAGGTTCATCCAAATGCCCAAAGACCTATGGGCCTTCATCCCCTTTGCAAACCTCATTTCTCAGATTACGCTTCTCCAAGGGGTGGGGGACACACACAAGCACACACACCACTTCCCACCTTTGCTCCTATTGTCCCATCTCTACTTGGCAGGAGTCCTACAAAGACTCACCCCATGCCACCTTCCATATACACATGCCCTTTGCTCACTCCCAATCTATTTCTTCCATCTGCCCTCATTTTGGTGTTGGGTTCATTTTCCATCCTGGCCAGCCAGAAGCTCATTCTTGTGGTTCCGCAGTAGATTCTGAAAGAGCCCAGCCTCCTGAAGGGGGGCAATTCCAAAGGGCAGCGGGGCAACTTGCAAAATAGGGGCTGGGTGTGAAGCAGAGAGAACCGTGAGACTGTCTCACGTGACTGGTGTTCTCAGGATACATCCATACCTACATGTATCCCTGCACAGTGTCCCCGTAGTTGCTGACCCACACCGACTAGGACCTCCTGGGCAGAGAGGGTGCACATTCTCTCCATTCCAAGAGGCCTCTCTCCAGCCCTATATTTCAGGATTTAAATACTTAGGGTGCACACCTGCAAACAAGCACAGTCCCTCACAGTCTAAGATATGCTCACACTACAGTGAACACAGCCCACCAGGCACCTGGTGAGGAGCAGTGGGCGTCGGCATGAAGAACCTGGATGTGGAACAACCTGTCTGTATATACAGCCTGGCTCCAACTAGCTGTGTTGCCTGGTGGCAAGTTATGTCCCCTTTCTTAGCCTCTGATTCCTCAATTATAAAATCAGGATAATAACAACACTTATCTCATAAAGCTGTTGCAATTGTCATAGTGTGATATGTTGGTTGTTATTATTATTGCACATCATAAAACTGTATACCTATATACACACAATCCAGAACCTTTTTGCAAGAGTGATAGAGATGTGTGTGTATGTGCATGTGTGACCTTACGAAGAAGTGATTACCTAAGTGGTATGATTTAGAGGGGACTACCCACACCTCTACCCATAATCAACACCATTGCCTGAAATTCCACCAATATAGCATATATCATTTGAGTCCTGAAGCCAGTCCTTTTCAACAATCCCCTATTAAAATGCACATACCCCTTGGGGGGTGTTAAGCCTTATCAACTAACACCTTAGTTGTCAGCTAACACCTTAGTTATCAGCTAACACCTTAGATATCAGTTAACACCTTAGCTGACAGCTAACACCTTAGTTGACAGCTAACACCTTAGTTGACAGCCAGCTGAGAGCAAGACCCTACAGGACTGGCTTTTGGAAGAAGGAGGACAGGAATTGTAGAAATAGAAGAGCTTTGATAGGGTTGGGAGGAGAGCTCCAGAGCCAAACCTCACCCACTTCCCAAAGCTACCAATCTCCTCCCGCCCTGTGGTGTATGGAAGGGACAAAGTCCTTCCTTCCAGCTGATGTCATCAGGTGCAGGTGGGGTGAGGCAGAAGGAAAGGGAGATCATATGCCAGGCATTCCCCACAGCAGCTGGTGAGTGTTGGCACAGTCAGCTTAAGCCTTCCTGAGAAGCTGGGTGGAGGTTGGGAGCCAGAATCTCTGCATCCTACTGGCTCCCCTGCAATTCTCGCCCCTTCTGTACCCACCACCCAGCCAGGGGCTGAGCTAAGGGAGTTTAGTGGAGGCAGTACAGGTAGATGGTTTTGGTGATCTCCCCACCCCCAGTTCCCACCATCCAGAACTGCAGCTCTGGAAGCCTAGGGCTGGTCTTTGATTGGGCCCTAAGGGGCCACTTCCCTCCCATTGACCTTAGAGGTCAGCCCTGCCAGCTCCTGCTTAGAGCCATCCGTGTCTCTGGCATTTATCATTCCATCCAAAGCCATTCCTGTTTCCTGCCTGGCCCACTCTTGTGTGTAATGAAAGCCATAAGCTCATTAAGTTGGGATGAGGAAGGACTTCCTTTGATTTGTCCTCAATTTACCTCCCTCAAGCTTCAAAGAGGCCTCCCACATCTACAGAACTGAAGCGTCGATGGTCAAAGTCAAGACCCGTGTGTTCACAACACTCACAGTTGAAACATATAAACTTGATGCATTTCTACTAACGTTGGAGACCAAGGATTCTTGGAATGTCAGTGCTGGAAAGATGTTCAGAGATCATGTAGTTCCCTCTACATGATGTACACCCTCCCCTACCCCCACCTATTATTCAGATAAGGAGACTGAAGCCCTAAGAGGCTATTAATCCCTTATATATGTCCACACTGATAGAGTGGACAAAGCACTTTAGCAGGCATTCCCACATGTAATCCTCAGAAGAATCCTGTAAGTAAGGGGTGATTATTAGGCCCAGCTTAGAGAGGATGAAACTGAGGGGCAGGACTGCTTAAAAACTGGCCCACGATCTCAGAACAAAGATGTGGCAGGAGTAGACTCCAACCCGAGCCTTCTTTCGAAGGCACTTTCTGGCATGAGGGAGTGGTTGACACATGAGCTTTGGAGCCAAATAGACCTGGAATTGCATCCCAGTTGCACCACCTCCTAGTGTGCAGCCTTGGACTGCAGTAAGCATTCAGCAAGCTCCCTAACCCTCCGTTTCCTACTCTGAAAACCAGGGTCACAACTACCACTTTTACAAGGTTGTTGTTAGGATGAATGGAGCTGATACATTGTACAATGCTTATTCATTCAGTTCACAAATATTTAGTGAGCGCCTACTATGTGTCAGGCACTGTTCTAGGCCCTGGCAATACAGCAGTGAAGAGAATCAAAGAACCCGTCCCTTCACGGAACCTACAGTCTAGCGTAGTGGAGAAGCGTGTCAAAATAAGTAGATGAACAAGATCAGTTCAGCTAGAGATGAGAGCTGAGAAGTAGATACCTCAGGGGTGTGAGATAGAGCATGCCTGGAGTCAGAGGTGGGAAATGACTTTATATTGAGGGGATATTTGAGCTGAGACCTAAATGAGGGCAGAGTGTTAGGCAGAGGGAAGAGCAAATTCAAGCACCTGAGGTAAAAACTGATCTCTTTCACGTTTATTCCTTGCCCTGTTCCACTGAACTCCAAACAACTGCCTACTTGACACCTGCACTTGGACGTCTAATAGGATCTTGAAGTTAACACGGCTAAAGCCAAGTTCTTAAGTTCCTCCTATGCCTCCCCTCCCCCAGGGCTCCCCAGTAGAGTAAATGCTGTCACTACCCACCTGGTTTCTCCAGGCCTAAACCTGGGAGTTACCTTGGAATCTTTTCTTTTTTTTCACCTCCTACATACAATCCATCAGCAAGTCCAGATACTCTACCCCCAAAATATATCTGAATCCATCTGCTCCTCAGCACCCCCCCTTCCACCAGCCTGGCTTCCCACCCCCTTGCTTATCCTAACAGATCTCCCCTCACCTCCCGTCTATGTTCAACACGGACACCAGAGTGAGTCTTTGAAAAATGCAAATCAGATCAAGTCACTCTTTTGCTTACAACCCCCCACTGGCCTCTCATCTGGCTCAGAATAACCACACCCCCACTCCCGTGGCCTACAGGGCCCTTCCTGTTCTGGCCCTGCCTGCCTCTCCCACCCAGTCCTTGCTGTTCTCCCCCTTGCTGGCTCACCTCCAATCCCATCGACCCCCTCCTTGCTGAGCTGTCCACAGGACCAAGCTCTTAGAATGTAGTAAGCACTCAGAAGACCGGAAAATGGAGACAGGCAGGGCGGCAATGAGAGAGAGGAGGCAGGTCCTTGGAAACTGACATACAACGACTGACCAAAGCCACAGCCTCTGGCCACAGCCTCATGTCCCCTGACTGAGGAGAGGCCTCCACTGCCTGATCCAGCCTACAGGCCCACTCTTCTCCACTGGAGAGAGAGCTGATGCCACAGCAGTAGATGAGTTCGCCAAGGGGGGATATTAGAAGGAGAAGAGAGGGGATCCAAGGGAAGCCATGGAGAAGCCTAAGAGAGACCTGCAGAGGGAAAGGAGGACCCTGAGAGCGCCATTCTGAAGAAACCCAGGAAGGAGCACTGCCAGGAGAAGCTGGGAAGCCAAGTTAGAACTGCCAAGTGGGTGTGGTCACGGCCCAGGCAGGAAGGATACGACCTTTAGTCACCCAGACATTACTGGCTTGTGCACTGAGAGTGGAGTGGGAGGCAGGCCAGGCCAGGAGATGGTAAGCACAGACACTGGGCTGTGAGAGGGTAAGCAAGCAAGAGGACAAGAGCTCGAGGGGGTAAAAGCGTGGAGGAGAGGATTTTTCAGATGGAAAAAACTGGAATGTATTTGCAGGCTGAGGGCAGGGAGCCAGCAGAGGGGAGAAAATGACTGGAGTGCAGTCCCTGGGGGATGGGTTGGTTGGACTTTGGAGGAGGACGGCTACTCCTTACTCTGAGAGAGTACATGGGTGTTGGGGAGGAAGATAGTTGAGAGGGGGAAAGGGGTCTTACACCTGTGACCGCTGACCCTCAGCTGTATCCCTTTACTTCCTTGTTCTGCCAGACTTTACCCACCAAGGTCAATGCCAGCAGCCATTCTCCAGCTCTGGCATTTACATGAGGGATGACTAGGAAGAGGGAAATGTAGTGGGGTGCTGTAACCACCCCTCTGCTCAGCGCCGGGGCCTATGGGAACCTCCCCACATTGGACTCAGGTAACCAGAAAATGTGGAACCCATATCTGGTTTGGCCTTTCTTCCTGCCTCCTTCACCATATTTCCCCAAGACTCAGACCAGCACCCTCAACCACCAGTACCCATGCCTACCACCTTAACTGACACCCATATCTCGATGTGCAGGAGAGATAAGCGTGGCCTTGGAACTGGGGACATTCTCAGGGATGCCACCACTAACCCTAGCTCACTGGCCTCATGCTGCTCTAGGGCCACAGGCTCCATGCCAGGACTTCTGAATAGATGAGCACTTACAGTTCATGCTCCGAAAGATCTTACGAGCAAGGTAGTTTTATTCTGCCCTTCATAAAGTTGAGGAAACTGAGCTTAAAGGGATGACATCTATTGCATTAGGCCACCCACAGTCATTGACCAAGGGAAAAAATCCCCAAGAATTGTCAGTCCTAGATCTTAGCATGTACCTAGAGGCCACAAGTCTGTCCTAGATCTTAGCATGTACCCAGAGGCCACAAGTCCGTGAAGCAGGATCTCATATTAGGGCAACCAGTCCTGGTACAAATGGGCAAATGGAGAACCTGGCAGGGAGTGACTTGGCCCAGGTCACATGATGAGTGGAAGTCTGGATCTGTGTCTCCTGGCTTCCTGGCCTGTCAAGCTGCCAAGGTAAATTGCCAGCACCAGGGCCGCCACCTGCCTGACAGGACTACGGAAGAAGCAGGACATGTGAAGTCATGGCAAAGGACAGCCAAGAATATACTAGGTTCGGTGGTCTTAGAGGGCAGCTACATATCTGCCTGTACAATGTCCTGTTCAAAGGGGTAGGCAGCCCTTCCTGGCCCCTGCTCTGCTGAGACCCCACCAGGGATCTCTCAAGCCCCTCACTGCCCAGCCTACTCCTGATTGTGTCCCCTACCCTGCCTCTCCTCTCTTCACCATCCTTCTCCTGATCCTCTCATGAAAAATGGATGGAGCTTTTATTAAACTGTTTTCTCTTCAAAGGAGCTTTCAATTTTTAATGCTTTGCTGAGGTGGGGGAGACAGAATGGCCCAGAGAGACTGTAGGGAGGGGGCAGGGAGAAGGGCTGCCTACCCCTTTCCCACAGCTCTGATGGCCCCAATGCCCTCTTCTTTTCTCACTTTCTCTTAGCACGATCCACACTGGGCCTGTGGATACTGGGAAGTATGCCTTCCTCTTGAGGGAACCTCCAGTCTTCTGTTAGGGAAGACCTCAGAGGATCTGGGTTGCACTCCCTGAGAGAAAGGTGAGCACGAGATGATTTCTGGCCTAGTGGTGGGGGGGGGTGTCCTTCTCCACAACTAAGTAGCTTCCCAGATTGGGCAAAAGGAGAGGCTCTAGGCCTGCCTTAGGGTCAAGGAGGGAGGAAAAGAGATGCTTGCCAAGAGAGTCCTTCCTCTTTGAGGTGAAAATTACTTTCCTGAGCAGGAAACAGCCCCTCCCTTTTCTCTCCACTCTGCACCTTGGACTGCGAGATCTTCCTGGGAAGTCAATTGGGTTGTGTTGAACATCTACTGTGTGTCAGGCTAGCCATTTGCTGTACAGGTGCCTCACTGACTCGTGACACCAGCTCACTGATGGGAGGCAATAAAACAGAGTGATAAAGAGCAAAGGCTCTGGAGTCAGCCTGCCTGACATCAAATTCTGAACTCACTGTTTTCTTGCTATGGGATGCTGAGCCTTAATCCTTCTGGGCCTCAGTTTTTCCATGTGCCAAATGGGAATAGGAGTACCTGCCTTGTAAGCTTGCTACAAAGATGCAGTGAGATTGTGCATGTCAAGTACACATGTGTTTCTGGCACTTAGTGAGCCCTGGATACATACAATAGTGATGGTGTAAGCATCAGTGTCCACATCTCACAGATGAGGACGCTGAGTCTTCAAGAGTTTAAGTGTCGAAGTTCAAGGTCACAGGGCCCGTATATGGTGGAGCCAGAATTTGAACTCATTCTTTTTGGCTCAAGTACATAAGCTCATGCCCATACATCACACTGCCGCTCAAAGGGTAGAATTCTGCCTTCTTGAGCACCCCGCACAGCTGGCGCATAGTTGGTATTCGCAAAACATGTGTTGAATAATTGTTCCTGCTGTTTTAAATGTTTCTGTCTTATTCCAACCTAGTCTCAATTTACTATCTATCCCCTTAGACTAATGACTTCATTCCTCTGGTGATGGAGACTGAACCCCCCACCGCCTTCCCTGGCTCTCTTGGCAGATGCAGCCAGTGTGAAAAGGGGAGGGGTGGGAGGAGTCTGGTCATTAGCTGAGAGAATAAGTAAGCCCACTATGGGACCAGACAGCCCAGGACGGGGACCATCACGGTGATGGGTACATGGTTTGGTCTGTATTAAGAATATGTGCTTTCATTGTGGGATTCATGTTTGCAAATTATAATAGTTGCACATGGTAATTGCAGGAAATTTGGAAAATACAGAAAACCCCAATAAAAGAGGGAGAAATCTACTTTGAATTCATAAAGGCTATAGGGTTGATTTGACCTCCATTGGCCAACATGCATCTCTTTACTGAACTCTGAAGCCAGAGGATCTAGTTCAATGTCAGTATTATGGGGCAGGTGTGAAGAAAAGGATGCAGGAGGCTCAGCTGCATTCTAGCCAACCATGGGCCCACTGGTGCTCTACGCACCTTTATGGACAAAGAGATGAGGACCTTTGTTCCAACTCATCTGGTCTGGGTCCAAGTGAAATGATGAAAAAAAAAGTCGGTTCTAAATGATAAACTAGACAAAAATTGACATCCTAGTCACTGGTTTTCCAGGTGTTGGTCTTTTTGACGTACCATGAGATATTTTAGCAAACATTCTGATGGCTTTAAGCATTTTTAGTGCATTATTCATGTTGTAGGGAGGAGCTTGTTTTTTATTTGTGGGTTGTTTGTTATGTCTAATTCATTTAAACTCCTATACTTCTTGGTCAGCTGCACTGGAGGGGTCATTTCATTTTGGTGGAAGGGTCGATGCATGCAGGGCCAGTAGAGTAACTACTATGGGCCTGGAATCTACACCATTGCCACCCAGGAGAGGGGCCCAAACCAGTTTTTGAGGGACAGCGAGTGTCGGAAGCACCAAGGCTCGGACCACGTAGCCAACGGTGAGGCAGCAGTACATGGGTTGCAATGAACCATACACCCTGATTCTTCCCAATGACTACCGATGCCTCCCTCACTTCACACCCCACCCACTATGCTGTGTGTGAGGACATTATGCCCATTGGCATTTTCCTCACCAATTCTTTCAAGCACCATTACATCAACAAAGCTTAGTATAAGCCTGTCCCTGTCCTGGAAACTGCATAGCACTTACATTCTGACAGCAAGCAGCATTCCTGATGGGAGCAAATGACTACCATGGCCCAGCTGAAAAGGTGCCAAGCAAAAGCTGCTTCCACTGAAAGGGGTGCACGCTGAAATTGGTGAGAATGTGAGCTAAAGATAAAGTCGGCATCACTGGCAAAAACATTCATGTGAAAACATAAAGGCAAAGCACTTGAAAAGCACATTGTATTGCATTTAAAGGCTGTATATTCATCCTAAGTTGTGGAAGCTCAAACTTGTGGAAGCTGGAACCAGCAGATGAAAACATTCCAATTTCAACTTATATGCTTTTGAGGGCAATTCACTTAGAACCTGAGGTAAGATTTCAAAGTTTAGGAGAACACTGCTGAACAATCAGAGCAGGAAGAATGAATTGAAAAGGAATTCCCAAATTATCCTCCCCCAAAATAAAAATGGAAAAAAATCCATAAAAACAAGCAAACATGCTCAAAAGTTGCAACAAAATTTCCCCATAGTGCCTGGAAATGACTATTACATGGGAAACCATTGACTGGAAATATTTATTTTTCAACCCATTTATAATTTCAACTAATTTGCAGTTGTCACCAATTTTTGACACATTTGTTTCTGACATACTTCCAAACCCTTGAGGATCTCATGGTCTGTCTTCCATGCGGCAATGCAGGGCTAGTGAGTAGACTTGCATCAGGAAGCAAACGGACTCATTTGCTTTGTACCTTGTGATGTAGCTGCCCCACCACCAGCTCTGAGCCACAGCTCTCTCGCTTGCGAAATGTGGGGAAATGACCCATCCAGGCTCCTTTCCAGGGCTATTGCAAGGACCACATGGGACAGGAGTGTTCAGAAAGTGTGCTTAGGAATCAGTGTGCCTCGGGTTTGCCACTTAAAAGCAGTTTACTGATCTTTTCTACACATCATTTTCCCCCATCTCCAAAATGGGGTCATGTGTTCCTCAATGGCATTTTGACATCTTACATGTAAAGTGCCCGGCATATAGTAAATGTTCGATAAATGTCCATTGTCACTATGAATGGACAAGTTCACTTTGGAGACTTGTGAGGCATTGTCATTTTAGCACCTGTCTTCCCAGTCAGTGCAGGAACAGGGGAGGCAGGGGCTGGACTTCGCCCGTCTATATATATTTCACACAATTGAAACAGGTAATCACCCTGGCAGGGAGCTTTGAGTGCCCCTCTGCAATTCACCCTCTGACTGGCTGGATCTCTTAGAAAGATCTAAATGACTCTGTACAGTCCCAAACAACAGAAAGAGGAGACAAGTCTATAATGGCATACACTTCTGCCACCCCAATTACCCCTGCCCGAGCCTGAGCCACGGCCCCTGTAGAATGTGACAGGAACAACTCAGGGCCAGGCTGCGTTAGCCTAGCCCTCCAGTCTCAGGTCTGGACCTTCTGGCTTGCTGGAAGACTTTGAGCAAGGGCTTGGCCCTCTCCAGGCCTCAGTGTCTTCAGTTGAAACATGGAGCTGGACTAGATCAGTGCTTCTCAACCTTGGGGAGAAATACACAGATATTCCCTTTCTAGCACAAAAATCCCAGCAGGACCAGTCCCTGAAAAGATATCTTTGGATAACTACACCCCCACCCCCAGATCTGTATGTCTTCCATCTTCAGAATTGAACACAGGCTATGAAAACATCTTCCAGTTGTGAATTATAGCTGCTTTTATAAGCGTAAGAAAAATTGTGTTCAGATTACCATCAAAATAAGAACATAAAAGTTCAATTCTCAAAGAACTTGTGACCCTTGAGAATATACCAGCAGGACCACTCCCCCCCCACCACACACACACACACACACACACACACACACACACACACACACAATCGAATAAATCCCAGGCTGAGAATGACTGGGCCAGATTTTTGCCAAAATGCTCTGGGCCTATGCCTATTTTTTTCTCTCCTGAGTGTGTATGGTCCTTAATTCCATGGACCCAGACATCCTCACTCTCCTTGTCCCTTCCTGTCATTTTCAGCCCCTCTGGCAGGCCAGATAGACCCCTCGCTTCTCTGCCAGAGCCTCCACAGCAGGTGTGTCGTCAGAGTGGGAGATGGGCCTAGGCAGGTGTCAGCTGGAAGCCCCACCTTTCACCCTCCACTAGGGGAGGTGGTCCTATCTCCTGGGCCAACCCCAGTGAAGCTACCATATCCTGCAGAAAGAACGGAGAGGGGACTCTAAGCCCAAGCCATCTGCTGCCCCTAGGTCTACTTCTAGAACACGGTGTTTGGGTCCCTGGAGTCACTGCTGCTTCAACACTACTTTCCTTCCTTGCCAGGTGAACTCACCTGAGGAAGAGGAAACTTGTTCTACAGGTGCTGCTGAAATGAGGGAGAGGGGGTGGGGTGGGGAGGGCAGGGAGACAAGGACGGCTATCCTGTCCATCCCCTCTCCTTCCTCTGAGGGGCAGCTGTGGGCATGGGAGCCCTGGAGCAGCCCAGGGGCAGGGGTGGGAGGATCCAAGACAGGCACGGGATACTGGGGAAACTGAAGTGCTTGGCATCTGTTGGGAACTGGCTGCCTCATGATCTCACCTCCCTGGATGTCAGTTTACTCACCTAGGAAGTAGGCGGGATCCCCATTGTTGAGAGGATCGGAGGAGGCTGTGGGTGAGAAGGCCCTTTGGAAACTGTAAAGCTCTGTGCCCTGAGCACGTGTGTACATGTACAAGGAAGCATGCACCCCAGCACGCTTTGGGCCCCTCCCATCTGAAGCTAATGCTTGCGCTTGAGTAGGCATCAGGATCACCTGGAGGGCTTGTTAAAACACAGATTGCTGGGCTCCACCCCGGTCTGTGATTCAGTTGGGCTGGGGTGGGGCCAAGGAATTCGCATTTCTGACAAGTTCCCAAGTGATGCTGATGCTGCTGGTCCTGAGACCAGTTGGAGAACCACATGCAAAGGGGTTCACATCTACTATGGTATGTGTGCATGTTCTTGCTAGGTGTGTTGCTCTAAGTCGCAGCTACTGTGAACCACAGGCACCCCCCACCCGAGTTCCATCAGGGGCCTGCCAGAAAGATTCTTAGAGAGCTTGTCCTGTCTGCCAGGGAGCTCCTAAGTAGAGCATGAGAGAGCAATTGAGAGTTGGGCAGCAAGCCCTCCCAACACATATTTGGTGATATTCACATATACAACAATCAGGTACACACACACGTAATCATCATGCACACACACTCATCTCACACCTGTATAACCTAGTGGCTAAATACAGACTCATGGACAAAACTGCCCAAATCAGCCAGCTCTCCCACTTCCTAAAATGTGACCTTGGACAAGTTGCTTCACCTCTCTGTGCTTCAGTTTCCTCTCCAACAAAAAGAAGGGTAATAACGCTCCATAGGGTTGTTGAGAGACTCCATGAGATGATGAATGAAAATCTCTTGGAAGAATGCTGCCTGTTAGCTACTGTTATAATTTTAGCAGTGGGCTTCAGGTCCCCTAAGGAAGCCTCAATAGGAAACGAAACAATGCCAGGGTAGGCCGTAACTATTAACAAATTTGCCTGGGTCGAAACAGCCTCTGGGCTCAATCCTGACTCCCTTGGGAAGCTGGAGACCTGGCCCCCAGTGGCAGGTGTTTATGACTCATTCACCATGTGCCTGAGGGTGAGTCCCTTGCCCTCCCTGGCCCTCAGCATCCCCATCTGTCCCATAGGGGCTGAGCTGATTGTTGGTCACGGCTTTCTTCCAGCTCTGACACATGGTGGGTTCATGCCCAGTGGTGCATGGCAGAGGCAACAGCCACAATGCCACAGGCCCAGCCCATGGCCCAATTTCATTTTTATTGGAGCTCAGAGAAGCTGCTCCCCTCCCTGAGCAAGAGATTGTCAGCAACTGTCCCATGCCCGTCTCTTCTCACTCCTTGGGTGCAAAGAGCCCTGGGGCTGCCAGGGGCCTGGGAAGGAGTGCCAGAGAGGAGATTCGTGACAACCCCTTTGCCTCTGGGCCCTGCTGTCAGACTACAAAGTGCGTAGAGTCCATCTACTCAGCACAGCTGGGCGGGAGAGGCAGGGGGCACAGGAGCAAATGGAGGCTCCCAGAGGTGGCTTCTTGCCCAAGGTGCCCAGACTTGAGCCCCAGACTGTCAGATTCTCAGTGACCTAAGCTGTGAAAGCCCAGAGAAGTCAGACACTGGAAAAGTCCCCATATAACTTCTGCTTTCTGTCTTCACGTTTTGGCTTAAACCATCACCTTCTCCATAAGGTTTTGAGCCAGCCCCACCTCGCAATCCTGATTCTCCTTGTTGTACTCCATTTTCTGAAGCTCTGGCCACCTCCTAACATAAAATATATTTGCCTTATTGTTTATTGTGTGTCTCTGAGGCTGGGAGATTTGTCCATACTGTGTATTGCGGTATCTCTGGTGCCTACAGCAGCACCTGGTGCTTAGTAGGAACAACGCATATGCTAGGAGCTCAGAATGGGGCCACGGAAACTGCCTCTTAGCTGGTTTCCTTGCCTCCACCCCCCACACTGCTCTGACTAAGTGGATGACTTTCCAAAATGCCAACCTGACCAAGTCCCTCCCCTGTCTCCAACCATTCCAGGACTCCCCATCAGCCATGCGATGAACTCCAAACACCTTGGGCCTTTGTGATGTGGCTGCCTTACACCTCTGACTCCATCTCTTAGGCCATCCAATGCATCCCCTGCCCTCTAGCCAGAACAGATTACTTACAGCTTCTCCAGAAGTGCCCTGGTCTTCTCTGCCTTTGCTCACATGGTTCTGCCTGCCCTCTGGCACCTCTGCCACCTAGCAAACTCTTAATCATCCTCTACCCTTTGCCTCAACTCCTCCTCTTGGAAGCATTTCTCAATGAGATGATGACTAGAAGCATTTCCTGACTCGCTGACCTCCTGCTCCTCATCCCTGGTTACCTCTGCGCTTCCCAAACACCCTCAAGATGCCTGGGTTCCAGCATTTGTGCCAGGATCCATTCTGTCTCAGTGAGTCAGGCATCCCTGGAGGTGGGGAACCATCATTCTTAGTTATCTCTATGCCCCAGTGTCCAGCCAAATAGTAGCCGCACAATGGACGCACGCCCGAATGAACAGGGCTTCACAAAGGCATTAATGAACAGCCTGCGTATCTCAATTTTCAAAAGCCCTAAGGGAGAATGAACATTTCCTTATGGTAGGATTGTTCGGGCTAAGACATCAAGTTCTTTTTGCCTTGGGCTAGAATTATATCACCTCGATGAGGCAATCCTGGTTATGTTATGGAAAAACCAATCATATCTTTCATCTCACTGTCTGTCACCTATGCCTATCATACTTGCTTATATCTATTTATCTAATTTGCCATCTATATACACATATCCCCTACGTACCTGCCTATGTACCTACCTTTCATTTATCTGAGGCACACGGCAGAGTGAGGAGACAGCTCTGGACTCAGGTGACACAGGTTCTTGCCCAGATCTACCCAGCTGTGTGACCTGGCAAGAGTAACTTAGCCTTTCTGAACCTCATTTTTTTATCTGTAAAAGAGAGGTGATAATAACAGTCCCTTTCTCATCGGATCGTTGTGAGGTTAAATAAGCGAATTCGTGGTAAGCACTGATAACAGTAAACATTCAATGGTAGCTCTTATAACAGTCATTTATACCACAAATTAGTCATCGAAGAATTTCGGACAACTGAACAAATGCCATAAAATATAAAATGATAACATATGTACTTGAGATAAATCAAGATAAAGAAAAAATAAGATTAGGAAAATAATAAAGCCAGAAGTCAGAATCTCTGTCTCTCTCTCTCTCTCTCTCTCTCTCTCTCTCTCTGTCTGTCTGTCTCTCTCTCTCTCTCTCTCACACACACACACACACACAATGCCTTCTCTAAAGTTCTATACAGTTCCTGGAGCCTGCACTTGGCTCTTAGCTGCCCTGGTAGCCACATAAAAGAGGGAAACATCATCAATTATAAGCTACACAGCACCTGTAACATAAAAATAAACCAAGTATGCAAAGAAGCATGGCTTTCCCTAGTCAGAAACAAAATCACATCTTTGCCTTGGACCTTCACAGAGGACCTTGAGAGAAGCCATCCTCCATTGTCGTCCCCAGTATTCCTGCAGCCAGTGAGTACCAGGCAGACTTTTTCACGATCTTCCCTCCAGCCACCTTCTACAAGGATCCGAGGCAATTCTCCAAGAATAACAATAAATAGTAATAGCCACCCTTTACTATGTGCCAGGCATGGAATCCCCCCAAATAAACTCAGGCGGTGTGCACTGTTATTATCCCCATTTTACAGATGAGGAAACTTGAGAGCCAGGTGAAATCACTAGCCCAAGGACACACAGGCAGAAAGTGGTAGGGCTACATGCAAACCCACATCTGTCTGTTACCAGAACCAGATTCATAACCACTGTACTCTCTTGCCTCAAGAAAGGCTATACTGATGCACTCCAATTATCGAAGTTTCTGATGAGCTGCCTTTAGCTAAGGATAATATAAGACTTCAGGAGGAAGGCTGGACAGTCTGTTCTGCAGATGGTCCGTCACAAATATTAGTTCTCACAACTGAGCTCCTGATAAGGCTGAGGCATCAGGGGCTTCAAGACTGAGTTGCCCGGAGGAAGATTCCAGAGTGTCCTAGTTGTGGGTCACTAATGCAGGGCAGAGACCCACACTTGGCCTGGGAGCTAGGCAGAGAGAAGGGCTTAGATGGATCAAGATGGCCTAGGTGCAATTCTCACAGGGAGGCCCGGAGGTGTACTCATGGGTGAGGGCAGCGCTCCCCTGAAAACAGTTCAGAACTCCCTGCAATATACTCAGTTCTCCACCATGGAGCCAGGCCTGCAACCATTTGCCTGGAACGCTTTCAAAGCAGGCGTTACCAATTGCCACTGTGGCCATTTAAAAACTCTCAATAAAACACCCCTAGAACATCTAATTTAGGCAATATAGCTTCCTGGTGAACCCTCCAAGATGAATTAGTTGCAAATTGCACCCCCAGGTAACTGAATGATTTGATGTGCTGTATTAAATTGTTGGAGAGAAACCAATTGAATGCTGGAGGCTGTCTGCCAACACTGATGATCTGGGTTTTCGGGTAGTTGATCTTAAGGCCTGCTTTCTGACAATAATTGGGCATCAGGATCAATTGTCTGTTGCAGGCAGTCCTAGAGCATGACAATAAAACCATATCAACAGCAAAGAGAAAAATACTGATCTTTCTATACTTATATGCAGGGGGTCCAGCCTCAGCATCCAGGCTGCCCAGAAGTCACATCACGTCATTGAACTCAAGTTCTGAAGAAGTGAGGCAAGGGGAGAAGGCAAAATCCATACGCTTCTCAAATGTGGTACCTGATTTCCTAGTAGACCAGCCTTCCCTGTTGACCCTGTTTTATATCTTTTTTAAATGCAGAATGTTTGATAGGCAAGGTCTTTCAAAGCCTTGCTGTGGAGGGCAGAGGGAAGAGAGGAGTTGGGACAAATAATTCAAAAGGACAGTCTTAGGGGCTGAAATGGTTAAGGACCACTGGCCAGGGCACCTCTCAGGCCCCACACAGCTTCATTATGGTGGTAACTCCTGAAGTGTCCCTCTCAACCTTTCTCCTGAAACCAACTCACATGCACACAAAAACCCCACCTCCTCATGTGCTTACTTTGAACCCATCGGCTTTGGGAATGGGTTAAAAATAAACACCTGGAGAGGCAGGGCTTGTGTGTGTGCAGGGACTTTGAGGGGGAGGGGAGAGTATCGTTCTAAATGGAGGACTCTGCCTAAGCCAGGGCTTGGAAGCAGGTAAGTACCCTTGATGTTCTGGAAGCAGTCATTCAATTGTCAAGGTGGTTTGTAATGTTAGGAGGAGGGGGTTGGGAGAGCCTTGAGTGACAGCTCAAGGAATTTAGAACTTATCCTGTAGATACTGGGGTGTCATTGACTGTTTCTAGGGAGGCAAAATGGCCAAGTGGTTAAGAGGCCAAACTCAGGAGGCAAACTATGTGGTTTCAAATGCTCACTCTGCCGGTTACTAACAATGTGAACTTTGGCAAGTTGCACCATATGGCTGTGCCTCAGTATGCTCATCTGGGAAATGGCAATGATAGCAGTAATACTTACCATAAAACTGTTGTAGTGATTCAGTCAACTATCACATAAGAAGTGTTAGAACAGCTACTGATGCAGAGTAGCCATCCACCTGGTGTCAGCCTTTTTTGTTATTAGCAGGTGAGCTCCCTCTCTTCCAGGCATGGTTCCAAGTGCTTTACCTCATGCTCTCAGTTCATCCTCAGAACCCTGTGAGATAGGTCTGATTTTATCCCCACTTTACCGAGGAGAAAGCTGAGGCACAGAGAAGCTTATTACCTCATCTGGATCTGGAGTTAAGAAGGCTAGCCTACCCTGGCCAGGTACTTGGTTGGTTAGAACATCAGTCACTGGGATGCCAAGGTTGTAGGTTTGATCCCCAGTCAGGGCACATACAGGAATCAACGAATGAATGCATAAATAAATGGAACAACAAATCTCTCTCTCTCTCTCTCTCTCAATAATTTTTTTAAAAGAAGGATAGGCTACCTTTATCATACATGACATGAATTGGGAGCAACCTGAAGGTAGGCTGGGACTGGGCCAGGGGGAGGCAGAGGCAGGCTCTGAGGAGAGACTTCAGGGCCAGGGCAATGAGAGGAGTGGCAGGGAAAACGGGGAGGCACGGGGATGAAACTTGGGCTTCTGCCCTCCAGGCAGGTCTCAAGGTCTCACAGGCCTGTCTGGGCCTCCACTAACCTTGAGATAATTGTGTGCTAGAAGCCTCATGGCCTAAAAGGCACAATGTGTCTCAGATGTCAACAAAGGTCAGGTCACGAGGACTGAGAAGCTTTGTGTTTTAGCCAGGACAGCCCCAGCCAGTAGATAGAGGGGATGGAAAGAGCCATGGGAGCCAGAAATGACTGAGTGAAAGTCTTAGTCAGTCGTCTCATCCAGGGCCCTCCGTTTACCCAACTATGAATCAGGGAGGGCGTCTCCAAACAGCACACCAGGGGAGGTGGGAGCCAGGTGAGAAGTACAGGAAAGTGCCAGGAAAGGCAGGGAAGGGCGGGGACACACTTCACTGCCCTGCCACTCCTCAGCAACATCAAGCTGCTCTCCTGATTCTCAGGCACCAAGAAAGCCTGTGCCCCACCATTGGGAGGGGCAAGGAAGAAGAGGGGAGGGCTGTGTTCCTGACACCCAAGTGCCTGCCCCTTTTCTGGCTACTGAGAATCATGATGGGAAAGGAGGGAGCAGCTGCCAAAAGGCCATGTGCCTTAGGGTGGGACTGGCTGAGGGCAAATCCCTTACGGCCAGCAGCATTGACCACAACCTCTTCCCTTGCTGCCCCCACCCCCACTCCAAACAGAGACCACTTTCTGCCCAGGCTCTCTAGGGTGTCTGGGATGTCTAGGGTGTGTGGGGGTCGGATCAGAGGAGGGTGGCATCTGGCAGTTCCTGGCATGCAGGCATGATGGGAAAGCTCTCTCACTTGCAGCCATCCTCATGCTGGCAAATGGATGGAGCTCCCATCTGAGTCCCATATTTACCACCTCCTTCCTTCATGAATGTCGACAAATCTTTTCTCTTTCCTGGCCTATGAGATTCAAATAAAGGTCTCCATTCATTCGTGCCTAAAAACCTACCCCTGCTCCAATGGAAGCCCAGGGCTCTGACTCTGTGTGCTCTCAGTGGATCCCATCTTAATCCAAGCATTCAGGGAAGGAAAGCGTCCTCATCAGATCAGGGTGGGGTACAGTGGGAAAAGGAGCCTTGGCAACAGAGAGCTCTGACATTGAAATCCCAGCTCTGTCATTAAAAGCCTATGTGACTCTGGGCAATTCCTGAGGCTTCTCAGAGGCACTGTGCCCCTATCAATAAACAAGGATGACACCAGGTCCTTGTCGGAGGATGGTAATGAGGATTTTATGACATGTTACATCCAGGACACCCCAAATCACCCTCTTTGTTCAGTTTGATGCACCCCAGAATAAAATGCTTCCTGGCCAAAAAGTCAGTCTAGCAAAGCAGGGGCCAGTGATGGCCAGAAGGCTGACCAGAACTGGAGAGGTGGCTTCCACCTCCACAGAGGGCAGAGGGCAAAGCAGGGAACTTGGATGGGGGTGGAGAGGGACAGGCAGGGGCTGGGGAACGGGAGGTGGAAGAAAAGGGGAGCCTCTGAATGGGAAGGAAGGGAAAGGGGGGCAGGAGAAAGGAAGTTTATTATTCTTCCTGCAGACCAATCATGGGGCTCCTGGAGTGTCGAATTCCAGCTCCTGCAGCCAGATGTGACCTGTTCCTGTTATCATGGAATATTAATCAGAGGGGCCCTTGGGTAATTGGGGAGTTTTGATTAGAGAAATAGCCCTTACAATAATAAGCAGGCAGGAGCCTAGGGAAACCCACCCCCACTCCTGGTCGCCCACCTCTTAGGCTCCATCCTTCTGAGGCTCAGGGTCCTATACTGAGAGGTTGAGGAGTGTGGAGAGGGGGGTGGCAGCAAAGCTGGCCTGGGGACCAGAGTTGGACCTGGGAATGGGGGTGGGGTGCAGGGATAGGTGGATATGAATGGGACTAGAGACTGGGGGTTCTGAGGGCCTGGCGCTGGCCTGGCTTCACTCACCTCCCCATCAATCATCACATGAGCTGTTCCTGGGGCTTCCCCCTCACCAGGCCCCCTCCCAGACAACCCTCTCCGGCACCACTGCCTCAGGCTCTGGCCCTGCTGGGACCCCAGCTCTGTTGCAGGCTGCACATGGCCCCTGGGCTCTGTATATTTAGACGGTTAATGAATCTTCCTGTTTGGCTGGGCCAGGCTAGAGCCTGAGATGGAGGGAATGAGGGCAGGAATGGAGGGGAGGAGGGTCAGCACAATTGCCCCAGCCCCGGAGACCTTCTGATCACAAGGGACCCCAGAGCCAGAGCAAGGAGAGCGCCAGGCGCTTCAGCTCAAAGAATGTACAAGCTTGCCCAGAATCCCCACCCTTACCCTCAAATCCCCAAGGGCCAAAATTTGAGGACAGAATACCCAAGTTCTAGGCCCAGCTATTGACTTGCCCTCTCCTGGGCTTCAGCTGCCTCTTTGTGTTGAGAGCATTGGACTACATTTCTCTTTCACCAAACTCACTCAGCACCTACTATGTTCCAAGATCTGTACCAGGCCCTAGAGATTCAATGAGAAAAAATATATAGCATAGTCCTTACCCTTGGAGGAGTCATGGGCTAGTGATAGAGGCAGTCATGCAACTATCTCCCATGGAGATAGTAATCGTAATACTGACATTGGTTGAGTGGTTATGATGTGCCAGGCCCTGTGCCAAGGACTTGACAAGCATTATCTCATGGCCTCCGCTCAACAACTCAACATCATGGGTAGTATCGGCAACCCCATTTTACAGATGAAGAAACTGAGTTCCTGAGAGGTAAAGAAAGAACCTGGCCATTGTCATCCAGCATGCTAGAGTCTAGGGACACATGCAGAGCTCAGATAAAGAACTGGGAAGGTTTCTCAAAGAAGACAGTGAATATATGATACCTCAACACATTTTCATTGTTACTGGCCTGGTGTATGTGCTCATTGTGAAAATTTCCCAGAGAAAATGACTTGAGATGTCTCCGATTTTTAAATATCAACTGTGATTTTTAAAATCCCTTACACAGAACCCCAATCTCTAGTCCCATTCATAGCCACCTATCCCTATACTCCACTCCTACCCCCAGGTCCAACTCTGGTCCCCAGGCCAGCTTTGCTTCCACCCACCTCTCCACAGTTCCCAACCTTTCAGTATAGGACCTTGCTAGGTCAGAAGGTCTGCATCTTTTTAGGCTTTTGATATAGACTATGATCTAAGTGGCCCCTGGAAATGTTATGCTAGCTTAAACTTCACCAGCCTAAGGAGAGTAGAAAGAAGACATTTAGTGTAGCATCTCTCTTTCCAACGGAACCTGGAAGATTCAGTGACCCTGCTAAGGATGTGAACAAAATAGTCTCCAGGCTTCAGGTTTTGGCTATTGGGCTTCTGAACAGGGCAACACCAGCTTTTTGACTCCCAGAGGCTCTCAAGACCACTCACTAACCAAGGTGAGGATTCCTGCACTGGAACTGGACCTCTGGCTGCTGAAACCTGGCTGGAGACAGACAAAGATTCCAGGTGGAAGAGACACTCATTTATTCATCAACTCCTTACTGAGCACCAGGTTCACTGCCCTGAAGGAACATACGTTCTGATAAGAAGTGGTGGCCCCTTTGCATCGACATATGTTGTCTTACACGTGCTGCTTTTTATGAAGCAGTTTTGCTCACATCAGTCCATTCCTGGTGGATGAAGAAGAAACCCCAGCCTCAAGAGAAGAGATGACTTATTCAAGTATTAGTGGCAGAATCAGGCCTCCAATTCAGGCCTCCCAACCCTGACTCCAAGCTCCTGTGGGGGCACAGTGGACTGGATGTTCATCCCCTTGGGCCTTCAGGAGCCAAGCACAGACCAGCCAAGCTCTGGGGTTAGGGCCTGGAGGAGCTCACAGCCCAGCACTGCTGGACTCTCCTTGGGGCTGTGCCAACTCAGGTTGAGGCTGAGGCCACCGAATCTCTGGCTGCTGAATCTCTGATTCAAGTGGTCATGCACACACCAAGCTGGAGTAGACTTGGCTGCCTATAGCTGGGTGACAGGAACCAAAGGTTGCCTTAGAGCTCCAAGGCTAGTAAATAACAGGATGCTGCTTTCAGGGCTTGCCACGTGTGCATTCATGTGGCAATCCTCTTTGCCATCACCTGAGATGGCTGCTACTCTCAGCCCTATCTTATAAAGGGAGAAACAGAAACACAGATGGGTTTCAGTAACTTGCCAGAGAATTCATAGCAGGACAGTGGGCAAGCTGGGATGGCAATCCTGGCAGCCTGACTGCAGAGTCTGGGTTTTTAACTACCACACAGGACAGCTTCTGAAGCCTCACAGCTGACATCAAGGGGACGGGCTCCAGGTCCAGTCTCCTTTTTGCCCCATGGTGGCACCACCAGATGGCTTCACAAGTGTAGCAAAGTACCTAAGCATTTGGACTCTGGACTAGGCTTCTGATGTTCAAATCCTTGCTCTGCAACTTCTTAGCCATGTGTCCTTGGACAAGGTACTTTCCTTCTCTGTGCCTCCATTTCCTCATCCATAAGACAGGGCTGATCATGGTCCTGCCTCAGATAAGGTCCTGCCTCAGATTAGGACCTCCCTAGGACCTTATTGGGACATTAGGTGTCAATGGAAGAATGCATGGGAAATGCTGAGCATAGCACTGGGCCCATATTAAGTACTCAATAAAAGTCTGCTGTTATTGTAGGGTAATATGATAAGATGTTAATTCTCCAGATTGGCTGGATAGTAACGTGAGCAGGTGAAGGGCAGGGAAAGAGCCCTGGAATGACTGTCCCAGCCCAGCCAAGCCCTTTCAATTTGACAAACATTTCAAGGTTTATTGATATTACCTCTATGCTAAGCTCTGTGCTGGCCCTACTCTAGGTGAGATACAGGGATGAATTAGACACAGTTACTGCCCACCAGAAGCTCACAGTCCAGTGGGGAAAATAGACACATGCCATATAGTGTGAGCAGAAGCACTCTGAAAGCTGAGAGAACAACTTTGTCTGGCTTTGGGGGGTTAGAAATGTCCATGAAAGATCAAGAGTGGTTTCTCAGGCCAGACACAAGGGAAATTTCTGGCTGATGGAAGTGCATACAGAAAGGCTCAGAGGCTTAGGGGTGCCTGTCCTGGTCAGGAGCTAGTACGTAGGTTTGTGTTTTAGTGGTGTGGGTGTGGTGCGGAGGGGTAGAGGTGAGAAGCTTAAGAGGTGGGCAAGGGCCAGGTCACCCAGGGCCCTGACAGACATGCTGAAGAGCTGAGGGATGACTAACAAACTTGAAAGATAGATATAGATTGTCAAGATCACGAATGAGTTTAGGAAAGATCACTTTGGCTGTTGTTCTGCAAGAGAAGGGACAGGATGGAAGCAGAGGTACCGGTTAGCAGGTTATTGCCATAGCACAGTAAAGAAATGAGAGCAGCTTGAACCAGAGTGGTGGTGTTGGGGGTTGTCAGAAACGGGCAGACTCAAGAGCTATTTCAGAAGCTTAACTGAAAGATAACCCACAAGTTTCTGTCTAGCTTAGGCCCATCTGTGGCAGGACCTTGGCTGAGCTGGGAGCAGACACCTGTGCTCTGCAAACTAGTCTCTTTTTCCCCCCTCAGTGTTTATTTTCATTTCCTTGTAAAGTTCATTTCAGAAAATTCCAATCTTCTTTCAGCTGAACTGAAGGGAAAGGAGATTTTTCCATACCCCAGCTGGGACCTGGGTTCCCGGGGCCTCCCAGGGCCCAGGCTTTGCTAGTGCCAACTCTAGCAGAGTGGTGATCCATAAAGCTGGAAAGATGTGGTGGGACTAGGGCCCACGAGAAGGCTTGGCATGGCTTGGCAGGCCTGCTGTAAGGGGAGGGGGCAGAGTGGTTTGGCCAGGATCAGGGGATTGGGGTGGGGGGTGTGCACAGACAGAAGTGAGCAAATCCTGCCTGTTGTCTGTTTCAAAGGAGAATGGCTCCCTTCCCTGGGCAATGCCCCTAAGGCATGGACACCTCTGGCCTTTTCTTCCCTGGATTCCACACTCCCAGGCCCCACTGAGGGGTGTCTGGAATGATTGTCTGTGCCAGAGGGAGGGATCCCAGAGTCCACAGTAAACCAGCGGGATAGGAGGTGGGGGCAGGGGGCTTGGGAGGCTGTGATGGCTTGAAGAGGCAATGGGCTGGAAGTCAGAAAACCTGGGTGAGGGCCAGTCCCAGTGAACTCTCTGTGTGACTGTGGGCAGTTCCTTCTTCCCTTCTCTGGGCCTCAGTTTTCCCATCCATCCAACCAGGGGGCTGGACTAGAAGGTCTCTAAACGCCCTAACAGCTTGAAAGATTCCATTCTCTTCTCTGAATCTGCCCAGGGGGAGGCCTTGGGGGCTGGGGCACCGGCAGGGGCTGAGAATTCCATAGCAATTTGCATGTGAAAGCATGTTACTGCCATGGCTATTAGTGTGTGCAGGGGGGCTGAAGACAGGGCAAGGACAGCTAACTGTCAGGCTGGCCTGAAAGGCCTGGCTGCCTGGAAGTTGGGGGTGGGGAGGGCAGCCCTGAAGGTGTGCACTGGAGGCTGGACTGCCCACCACACCAGGCTCCCAGGAAAGGGGGAACTGCACTACCTTTAATGCCCTGCCCAGGCTTGAGATGGTCCTCTAACATCTGGTCCTCTAACCAGCGGGTCTGGCCCTTACAGAAGCCTTGAAGCTATTGTGCCCAATGAGTGACTTAAGAGCTGTAGGAGGTGGCACAGGAGAGGGGACCACGGGGAGAGGAGCGAACTGTTTAGTGCATTTTCAACTGCTCCAACCAAGCCTAAACCTCCCAGGACCATGTTTTCCCCAGGGTTATAATGTATGGTTTTGGTAATTGCGTTGTGTAAACTTACAGAGTTTGTCAATATAAATACTGTGTATATATACGTTTGTTTGGTTCACTCACACACACAAACTCCTGGGGATTCTGGGAGAACAAAGCAACAGTGTACAAGAAGGGCACACAGCTGTGGCCTCTGAGGCCTGGCTCTGCCAGCACTCCCTCTGTGTCCTCGAGTAAGTCCCTTTCTGTATCTGGGTCTCAGTTTCCCCAGGAGGGGTTTGGTCTAGAAAGGAGCTCTCAGGAAAGTCCTAGCTCTACCATTTCCTGGCCTCCAACCTCTCAGGTTCTACTGAGCAGGCACAAGCGTAGCCAGGGAGGCCACCAGCCAGTCCTGCGACAGCAATGGCTCTGCCCAGCAGAATCCAGCCAGCATGGAGTCCCTGCTGCAGGGTGGATTCCAGGATCTCCCTGGTTTCTTCTGGGACCCTGGAACCACGGGAGCCCCCCAACCCTGGAGCCTTTCCCTAGGGCCCTGGTCAGAGAAGGGCAGGCACTCCTCTCTTCGTAGCCAGCTCCTCACCCATGGCTTCTGGGGAGGCTGGAAGAGACCAGTCCAGGGGTCACAGTGGTAGGCAAGGACTGAGGACACACACCTCCCTCTTTGGATTTGGCTTTGGGAAGAAGTTATCATGGGTACATTTGCCCAACCCGGCCCACATACCTGGGATGGGGGCTGGGGAGGCAGGCTGGGATTGGAGCCTCAGGATAACTTCTGATGAAGATGTTTTGGGAATTTTGCGAAAGGCTAACTTTGGTCAGTGATGAGGGGAACAACCAGGCTTTGGCTCTACTTTCAAAGCAAGAAGGGTACCCAAGAAGCCCAGCCACAGAGCCAAACTGCCCACGCCACACCTCACAAGAGAAGCAACAGCTACCATTTATTGGTGCTTACTACATGCCAGGCATTCGAAATTTGTTTTTAAAAAGTGGATGAATGAATGCATAAAAGGCTAACTTTAAAACCCAAGTTTTTTGTTTTGTTTTTTTAAAGATTTTATTTTTTTTTTTATTTTTAGAGAGGGGAAGGGAGGGAGGGAGAAATACCAATGTGTGTTTGCACCTTGCACGCCCCCACTGGGGACCTGGCCTGCAAACAAGGGAATTGAACCAGTGACCCTTTGGTTCACAGGCTGGCGCTCAATCCACTGAGCCACACCAGCCAGGGCTAAAACCCAAGTTTTTAATCTGTGTATCCCTCATTCTGCTTCTCATATTCCCACTGACCATCAATGCACATGCACCCTTAAGAGCTAACCAGGCACTTAAAGCCCTTTGTAGAACACAAGGTCCCTGGGAACAGGAACCTCATCTATCCTGTTTATCATTGTACCCCAGTGGCCAGAGCGTTGACTGGCATATAGTAGGTACTCAGCAAATATTTGCTGAATAAATAAAGACATACATCTAGTCTCACTCCTCATCATGCGGACAGGGAAACTGAGGCCCAAAGAGGCAGGGACCTGCCTTCCCCTGGTTAAAAAGGGTCATGTTAGAACTGGGACAGGTCCTCAGCCCCCAGCCTCACAGCACAACAGCCTGGGGCTCTTTCCCCTGTATCAAAGGGCCCGTGGCAAGCTCTCCCGCCCTCCCATATCCCTTCACACATTCCTTATTCCCCCCACCCCCAGCTTTCCCTCTTTCCTTTCTCTTTGCCAGCTGGATAATTAACCATTGGAAACAGAACCTATAATTACTGTCTCCCCCATGCCCTTAAATTACTTTCAGTTTGGGCTCTGTGACCCCTGTCTTGGGTGGGGGCTGGTCTCCCCCTCAGCAGCCTCCCAAAGGGGGAGCCAACGTAACAAGCACCAGCTGGGACCGCAGCTCCCCCCTCAGATCCAATGGCCAGCTGTACAGGAGGCCAGCAGCAGATGGGCGAGGAGGGTCCACAGGCAGGCTGGGGCTGACTCAGCTGGGGTGTCAGTGGGACCGTGACGTGCCCGGGCAGGACTGGAGGCCAGGCAAGCAAGCGGGCGGGCCGGATTTCCGAGCGATTGATGCCAGGTGGTCAGAGCCCTACCGAGGATGGTCCCAGTTGGGACTGGGTCTCTCCTTGGGTTCTTCAGCCCACCTTCATGCCCCTGACGAGAGGGCGCCAGACCATCCACATCTCCAGTGCCTCATGGAGGCCCCCTGGAAGCTTTAAGTGGACCAGTGCGATAAGTCACAAGAGTCCCGAACTTCCGGCTTCACAAGGCCTGTTCCTTCAGGGAAACTGAGGTCTGGTTAGCACCTACCCAGCTTGGTTTTATTGGTGACCTGGGCTCAGCCTGACAAGGAAGCCAGGCAGCTCCACCCTCACCTGGGAAGCATCCTCTATTCCTGACTCATCTGGTGCTTGGGCTCAGCTGGGACAGGAAGGAAAGCCGAGGGTGGGGCGGCTCTGGAGCCCTAACACAGGAGGTTCACACCTCCTGCCTCCAGGAGCTAAGCTTGGTCCCTCCCTGACCCACACAGATGGCAAGGGAGTGGGGGGAGGGCTCTTGTTCTTCAAGATTCCCAAGGAAGCACCCTTGCTCAGTCTCACCCAACACAAGGCAAAGAGCAGGAGAGTGCAACGAAGGAGCATCACCTTCAAGGAACCTCTGTTTGCTCAGGGTGTAGTAACAGGCCTGGCCTTGAACCCTAGTGCTCTCAGTCACTTAATATGTGTTTTGGGGCAACTTACTGACTGTCGTAGGGTCTGTTGCCTCATCTCAAATATGAGGCAAATAATTCCGCTCCTTCCACCCTCACAGGGCAGTGTAGGAAAGTCAATGACATAATGTGTGTAAAAGTATTTTTTTAAAGTGACAGGCGCTGTCCAGGGGAAGGACACCCTGCCACAGAAGGTGACTGCGCACCACTGTATGCAGCCAACACAGCACAGGCGCTTAGCTCAGACCAGCGCCAACCGTGGCACCTGGGCCAGGGCAAGTGGGAACAGCCAGTCACAAACCTTCTGGGCTGTTGGAGAGACTGTCCCGTGCTTTCCTTTGTCCTCTCCCATAGATTTTACTTCATACTCCCACAGCTACTCTCCAGGGGCCCCCCAGGAACCCCAACCCCCAACGCACCAGTAGGGTGAGGGCTGCTGGTATCCTGAGCTGGGCTGAGGACCACCCAAGGACACTCAGAGAAGTGTGGGAAGGGCTCACCCAACCCGAGTCAGGCTCCACCTCAGTGAGAGTCATCAATCTGGCCTGAACCAGCCCTGGTTGGAGACCCCCGGCCCAGGCCGGGCCCCACTCTGGGCAGGCAGTCAAGCAACAGAGGCCCCATCTGATCCAGGCACTTCCTTTGGTTAATGAGAAACCAAATAAACAGCCTCTGCCCCAGCTGGCTCCCGGAGCACCCCAGTCGGGCCCAGCCCTGCTCCAGCGCAGCCTCCCTTCCCTCCCCCTGCAGATCCTGCGGCTCTGCGGCTCTGCGGCTCTTCTCCGCCTCCCTTCTCCATTCACTTCCCACTTCCCTAGCAGCCCAGCTTGCTCCTTGGCTGGTTCACTGGGGCTTCCTTCTCTGGATCACGAACTCACCCTCCCCTTCCTTCCTCCTCCTTTCCTCCAGTGCCTTCTTACCCATTTTTAGCTGCTGGGATCTCACTTGTGTTCCTCTCCTGACATCTGTCTTAGCCATCTCCACAGGGAGTCCCCCCACCCACCACAAGACCTACAGGCTGCTCCAGGCTGGAGTGGGAAGGGCCAGGCCCTGACAGTCAGGGCCTCAGCCTTGGAAGTGAGGCCAAACTCTCTTCAGGGCCCTCACCACAATTTCGGACCCCCAGGCGGTGGAGGGAAACCGGGTGCTCAGGGCTGCCAGCCAGAATCCCCCAAGTATGCCAATGGTGAGGGTTCTGGTGTGGCCCAGCTCTGAAGACAGGGGACAGAAGATTCTTCCAGCTGAGAAGTGAACTGGGCAGCCTGAAGAAGTCCCAGGACCTAGTGGGCTACAGCTGAGAGCCAGCTCTTCGGAAGTTATATCTACCCCCCTCCAGGAGTTCTGAGGCAGGGCAGGGCTGGGCCTGCCAGCAGGTCCCAGCTCTAGTCCCAGCCAGGTGGTGGCAGTACTTGTGGACACACCCAGGTCCCCATGGGAACAACCCCTCCCCCATCCACCCTCTCCAGTTAAGCCTAGTGCCAGACTGGGCAGATAACCCTAACCCTATGCCACAGAGATGACAGGACGGAGAGGGAGAAGTGGTCGAAGGCTCCAGAAAAATAAGAGGACAGAGAAACTTGGCAGGGGATCGGGATGTGGCATAGAACAACTGAAACACCTTGCTCCACTAGGACAGCCACCCTCTTCTTATATCTGCCCAGAGCACCATGTTTTGGGCACAGAAAATCTTTCAGTCTCCCAATCTCTCTCTCTCTCTCTCTCTCTCTCTCTCTCTCTCTCTCTCTCTCTCTCTCTCTCTCTCATACTCACTCAAACGCTCACACTTCATTCCCCAACATCACGACACCATTTTACACCCATTTCTCCATGTGGTTAATTTTTTTTAGTTGTCATTTTTTCTAAGAAAAAAGCAACAAGAAAATAATTCAGAGTTTATACAAAACATCTTTACATTATTTTTTCCAAAAAAGACTAG
Organism: Pteronotus mesoamericanus; assembly: GCF_021234165.1. Taxonomy (NCBI): domain Eukaryota; kingdom Metazoa; phylum Chordata; class Mammalia; order Chiroptera; family Mormoopidae; genus Pteronotus; species Pteronotus mesoamericanus. The sequence continues at coordinate 3,300,046 of NW_026555108.1, read as the reverse complement.
TATTTACACAAATGGCAACAGAAACAAAAACAAAAAACCCTTCCGACTGCCACCTGGAAGGGGCTGGCTGTTCTGCTCCCTCTCTCTCCCACCTGGCACTGGGGTAGGCAGCTGGCCAGGAGGCAGTGTGGAGGTGGATGGTGTAAGGCCCAGCTCCTTCCATGGCCACTCTGGAGCGCCTGCAAGGCGCATTCAAGTGGCAGTCTGTTAGCAGCCGTGCTGGCAAGGAGCCGGGGTCAAAGTGCACGGCGTGCTGGCCCAGCCCTGGGTAGCCTCTTCCTATTTCCAGGCCCCAGCCCTAGATTAGGGGGCCAATGAGAGCTGGGTTGGGGGAGCACCCACCTGTGCTAGAGCCCAGAAAAGGAGCAGGCCACCTGGCCTTATACCCGCTTAGGTCTCTGCCCTGGGCCTCTGTCTCCCCACTGGGCCAAAGGGGGCCAAAGGTGAGGAGAGAACAGGGCGGGGGGAGGGGGAGAAGGGAGAACTCCCAGCTCTGCAGGGCAAATAGCCACCTGGGCACCTCACCTCCCTCCACCCCCCATGAGGTCATCTGCCTGCAGCAGCTCTCCTGTTCCCCAGGCAACAGCCAATTAAGACGTTAATTACCGTGAGAGTGAGGGAGGCAGGAGATGCCCAAGAATCCCACAAGGAAGGAATTTTTTTTTTTTTTTTTGGTGGAAGGGTGGCAGCCACTACCCCATTGCCAAGATCAGCTTTGTAGCAGAAGGGTCGGAAGGGGAGGGTGAGACACCTTGCCCAATGGCACTGTCGTCTTCCCTCATGGGCAAGAACAGCCCTGGCCTGTCTCCCCACTCCCCCAATAACAAGGAGTTTATAAAAGAAATGCCATCCTATGCATCCTGGCTGGCCACATCCTGCCCCTGGCTCCTTATACTGGGCTGAGCCAGGCTCAGAAAACCTGGGGAGGGGCTGCCTTTTCCATTTTTCTTCCAAAAAACAGATGAAAATGAGTTGACAGCTAAAAATTGAACATAAAAACATTAAAAACAGTGATGATAGCGGACAAGCAGTCCTGGGAAGGGGAATAGGGGGCGAGGGGGGCAGGGCCAGGGGGCGTCCCCCTGCCTGCTGTCCATCAGCGTCCAACCCTGCCCTCCAAGAAGGGGCGCCCCCGCAGAGCCCAGAGGCCTGGCCAGAGGGGGAAGGCACAAGAGCATGGGGGCTGGGGGCACAAGCACCCCCTCCGAAGCCCAGGGGCAGGGCAAAAGGGGGATTATAAAAGCCAAGAAACTACAAAACTAAATACAAAGGTGGGCACAGCTGGCAAGGGGAAGGGCGTGGGGAGAAAGGAGAGGTGCGGTCCCGGCCGACTGTCCCTCAGGGCCTGAGGCCGCGCCGGGCTCTCAGACCTTGTAGTAGATGTTCGCTGGGCTCTGGGGCGGCATCTCCTGGACGATGTAGACGGGATGCCCGTAGTCCCCACTCACCTTCTCATAGTGGGGGCAGTAGTTGTTCTCTGTAGTCCGTAAAGGGATGATGATGTCGCTGGGCTCGGTGCCCGCCGTGCCACTGCCCCCCTTGGGACTGGCCAGGGTACTGAGCGAGAGGGCGGGCGCCCGCTGCTGTGTGTGCTTGCGGTGCCGCTTGCGCAGCTTTAGTAGCAGAACCGTCAGGAAGATGATGATGAGCAGGAAGATGACGCAGCCGGCGCCCACAGCTGCAAACAGTGCCACCTTGGAGTTGAAGAAGCTGTCAGGGTCCCCACTGCTGCCTCCGCTCCCCATTGGGCCATTCTTGTCTTCCTGGTTCACAGTCTCTGAGCAAGGGAAGCGAGGGGAGGAACAGTTAGGGGCACATAGCAGATTTCAGGCTGGGCTCCTTCCTGCCTTTCTTCAGAGACAGGGCCTGAAAGGGCAGCGGGCAACGGAACTGCGCTCCGAGAGACCCTTGTGTACTCACCATGCTTGCCGTCAGAGTCACCCAAGGAGCTCCGACCACCGGGGGCCTGCGTGGCCATCCTGATAGTGTTGTCTGCCTCCTTGCTGGGCCGGCTAGTAGTCAGCTGCTCAGGTGTCACAGCATTGGGGTCTGTGGATGGGGACAGGACAGGTGAGGGGAAGGGACCCCACCAGCATGGGGGCCTCAGTCATCCCAGGTGGGCCAAGTGTGACGTGTATGGTATACTAGACATCAGCTACTGTAACTCTGTCGTGCCCCCCACTCCCAACACACCCACACCCAGTCAGGGACATCTGTTGCCAAGGCCTAACCAGGGGCCCTCAGACTGGGGACTCACCTTGTCCAACCTTCATGACGATCTTCATAGTGCGCGTGCGGCACACGCCTCCCTCCCGGTTCTCCAGTCCCTCCAGGCTCCCATTGGATGTAGCTGCAGCAAGGGGCCAGTGGCATGAAGGGGAGAGACAGGTATGCCTGCATTAGCCAGAAACCCTAATGCCCCCATCACGACAAACCTGGGAGGCGGAGACCGGAGAGCGGTAAGCAGCCCCCACCTACTTGTGACCCTTTCTACTTCTCTCTCCCACAGGAACTAAGCGGCCAGCCCTGTCCAGCCTGGCCAGGGACTAGCCCCTCCCCAAGGGTGCTGGTCATGACCAGCCCTGGCTGTTCTTTCTCAGTGGATACTAACATGGATCTCCTTATCGGGCAATGTTGCTCAGAGGCAAAACAATCGGAACTGAAATCTTGAGGGAGGCTTCTACAAAGATGGGAAGGAATCCTGGATTTGGGGTCAGGAGAACTGGGTTGGAGTCCCAATCCTATCCCTAACTCCCTGTGTGATCTACGGCAAGAAGTTCCTTCCCTTCTTGGGGTGGCAGTTTCCCATGAAGACACAGGCCGAATAGCTGGCTGATCCCAAAGGGCTCTGCCAACTCTGCTCTTCCTAAGATTAGATCTTAGGTGGGCAAAGAAAATAAGAGAGTACCACAAATTGGAGTCCTCTCCCACTCAACTTCTAGAGCCAAGGCGAGCTGGCAGTGGGCCCTTGGTGAATATTGGGCCAGAATTCCAAGGCCAGGCTGGGAGGGGCACATTCCCATCTTCAAAGCAGACCAGATCAGACAGGGCCCTAACTGTATGCAGTCTCATTGTACTACTTAGAAGCTGCCGCTGCTACAGGATAGGACAGAACCCCATAATGGGCAGGGACTCACAGGTAATGTAGTAATCATGGTGCTTCTTGAACTCCAGGCCCATGTAGTTGGGGCTGAACTCCTGGAACTTGATGGTGAAGCGGATTTCCTTCTCTGGCCGATTGCAGGTGACCAGCACATTGGGGTCAAGCACGGTGCTGCAGGCAGCTGCCTGCTCAGGCCGAACCAGGTATAGCTTGTAGTACTCATAGGGCCGCCCCGCTTCTGCTCGGGGACAGATGATGTCCAGCTTGTCTCCAATCTTTGGGTAGATCACCAGGCCCTTCCCACTCAGGAACCTGACCAGAAGGGAAGAGAGGGTCAGCCTCAGGGTTGCGGTTTTCAGGCTATCTCCTGAGCCAGGGGAGTAGACAATGGGGTGGGGGCGGCTAGGCCTCCTGAGTGAAAATGGCAAGAACAGGAATTCTGTCTTTCCTCCATGCTAGGGTTGGGGGTGGGGAGAGAGAGCCACACTGCTAGCAGGGTGTGGAAGGGGTGGCCCATGGGTAAGGCTGCCAGGCTTTGACTGTTCGGTAGGGTGGGGCACTGCCTAGCTGGGGGAGCCCTTTGTCCTAATGTGGCATTTCCGCAGGGGGTTGACGTGGCCAATGGGCTGGGTACCAAGGTGTCAGGCCTGTGCTGCCTGGAGGTGGCAGCCCAATCCTCCTCCTACTGCGATCACACTCACATTCCTTTATAGCCACTGCTAGCACTTCCTCTGCACACATGTGCATACGCGCATGCGCGCAACATACACACAAGCCCACACTTGCCTTAGGCACTGCTCCCAGCCAATGACCGGGGGAGCTCAACCTGCCTGGGACCCATACCTTCTCCCCCCAGTTTTGCTAATCTTCAGCATGATAAGGAGACAGAAACAGGCATCTCCAGGAGCCCAGAGGTAATGGGCACAGTCTCTGGCCAGGTGTGGTTCCACAGAGATCTTCCCACTCCTCACTCCTACTATGTGGTGTCCTATCTGGACATATCTCACCCCAGTATGCAAGAGCCAGAATCCCCAAACTTCACCGGTGCCACTCCTAAGAACAGAAGAAGAAGGGGCCAAAGCAGAGATAATAGATCACATAACATAGGGCCCCAGGAACCTCCCTCATCTGTGTTTTCATCCCCCCACCTCCACACTGCCTCTGTTCCAGATCCTGAGAGGAGATGGGCAAATGCCATCTGAGGCAGGTCTGTCTTCTTCTCTGGAAGGCCAGGCAGTGGGGAATAGGAGGGCAGGGCAGCTGCCCAGGGCCATCTATTCACATCCCTCTGTCCTTGCCTGAGCATATGGTAAAAAAGTGGTGCTCTCTTGGCCACCTCTGAGCCTGGTCGGGCTGGAGCTGGGAGCTAGCAGTACTATGTGAGAGAAAGAAGACAGACTTTGGAATCACACAGACAGGGTCCTTACTAGTTCTGTAGCCTTGGATGTGCTGCCTATTCTTCCTGAGCTTCTGTTTCCCCCATCATAAATTGTGGGAGGTAAGAGCCTTCCTCTCTATGGGTGTAGAGGACAGATGCAATGGCATATGCAGAGCACCTAGCACACAGTAGGCACTCAACATGTTTGACTCCAAGAGGCAGGCAGCTAGACACTGACAGTACCTATGAGCCCAGTCTTCTTTCTTCGATAGGGTGGATAGGAAGAAAGGATGTGATCCCATCTTTAAGGACTTTACTGCCTGGTGTGGGTCAGAAAAGTAAATGGCCAACACTCTAGCCATAGACAGTGCCAGGCTATCTGTAGCTTATGTGTGAGAAGAGTACTTCAAACAGCAAGGGCTGGAGGCAGCAAGCGGAAGTAACACAATGGTCAGAGATGACTCAACAGAAAGAGTGGAAGAAACGGGGTTCTGGGTAATGAATAAGAAGACAACACACAGCAAGAGTGAACAGCATTGATTTGGTGGCGGGGGGAAACTCACAATACAATATACAGATGATATAGGATTGTACATCTGAAACCCACGTCACCCCAATAAATTCAATAAAAAAGTAAAAATAAATAGATAATTGATGAATTGAAAAAGAGTGAACAGCAGTGGCTGGGACACAAAACCCAGGTCAGGAATTGGTAGAGGAAGAGGTGGAAAAGCTCAGCTGGGGCCAGATTGAAAGGCTCTGAGGGCTGCAACACACACTGTGGGTTTCATCTCCCCAGGGACAGATTTTCTAGCAGGAAGGACAATGAAGAGCTGAAGGCAGTACTTCACAAGAATGAAGCCAAGAGTGGAAGAGCATGGTTCCACTTCATGAGGGTACGTACCACAGTGGGGACTTCAAGGTACGAGGGCCAACAAGGAGCTCAGTGTCCTCACTCAAAGGAGGGAAATGACAGCCAAGGAGGACAGTAGGGGAACTAGACCAAGCAGATAAAGGCTATGAAGAAAGGCAGCCCTCTCTCCATGCTGAGTGAGGCTCCACCAAGCTGGGGTCTGCCATCTTGCTGTGTGGGATGGTAAGGGCCACAGTGACTTCTCCCCCTTGGTACCTAACTTTACTGCACCCCAGAGGACCAAAAAGGGGGCAGGCATAGGATGGGCGCATACATAAATATTTCAGAGAGAACATCCCTACTCCGTGTACCATAAAGAGCCAAGAAGTTTCACCAAAGCCTCTATAATTGCCAAGGTACTTTTCACTTTCCAATCTTTACATTGGTTCCATCCAGACAGCCTGATTAGACGGCTTCTAATTCCTTAGAGCCAGAAGGAAGCTTTGAGACCCACTGAGTCCAGGCTCCCCATGCGAAGGCATGAGTGATCAGATGAATGTTTCCATGGAAGGGAGGCACTCAGAGCCAAACCTGAGGAGATAAAACTCACCCTGGATGTTAACTAAGGGGTCTATGAACACCTTGCACAGCTGTACCTCAACAAGACCCTCCCTGGGGGTGACAGCAGGAACATAGAGGACATGCAAGGGGGTACAGGCCAGCTCAGCTTTCTAACCACCTGGTCCTGGCTTACTCACCAGGGTGTCCTGTCTGCCCTGAGCAGTCTCCCATCCCCACTGAGGATGTGGAGCCCTGGAACTGGAACACAGGGCTTCCAGCTACTCAGGGTTACCTGGAACCCAAGACATGGGGGGACCGGATGTCTCTGCGGTAGGTGGCGGCAGGGAAAGAAGAGAGGACTCTTGCCCCCAACACCCCTCAGACTCTCCTGAACCTCAGTGAACAGAGTTCATAAATATTCATCAGTTCATTTGCATAGCAGCTGGCGGAGGGAAACTTACCTTCCCCTCAAGTGCAGTAGGGAGAAGAGCCTGAGGAGACCTGTCTTCCCTGACTCTGACCCCCCATCATGGTGCCTAATCAGCACCTTCCCCACTGCTGGAAAACTGCTTTTTGGTCTATGAGAGGCCCAAGAAAGGGGCAAGGGGCCACAATGGCTGGCTATGTATCCAGTGAGAGAGTGAGGCCACGAAGCCAAGCACAACACCAGTCATATTGTACAGGGGGACCCTGCAGGTCTCGTCTCATACTCTCCAGGTTAGGAGTAGGGGCAGGAGAGGAGGAGGAAGAGATTGCCCCCAAGTTAAACTCTTTATCCCCCACTTTTCAAAAGCTACTATTGCGCCCATTATCAAGTCAAGCTTTCCTGCCTGGGGCCACCCCCAGACAATGCCCTTTTCTGGAAACTAAGGGGATTGACATGGCCCAGCAGGAAGCCTGAAGCAGGTCGTCATGGTTACCCCTGAGGCCTTCCCTTCTTAGCATCTGATAGCCCCAGGACCCCAGCGAGCCACCCCAGGGAGTAAAAGGACTTAGGGGAGGCAGCCTGAACAGTCAAGCTCCTGCTTTGGGGCCTGCCTTTCCCCCTGTGCCCTAGCCCCAGTCTCTCCCAGAGCCTTCCTACTGAGTTTAGAAAAAAGAATCCTGGAATAGAAGAAGCCTGAAGGGTCTGGGCAGTAGCCTCCAAGGCCCTAGACCGGCCAGGGGCCAACTGCCCCCTGCTTCTTTTGTCCACCTGAGCGCCTCTCTGCCCACACAGGCACCATCTCCAGGGGGGAGAGCTTAAGGTGTGGAGTCGTGCCCAGAGAGCTGCCCACGTCTGACCAGATCTACACTTCCTTTCTCCTCATCCTTACCTCAGGCTCTAGGAACCTGTGATCACACAGTGGCTGAATAGAGAGCCTGGTCCCAGGCCATGCTAGTCGAAGGTTGGCGGAAGACTCTAGCCACAGCCTTGATTGGGTGACCCCAGCACCACCATACCTGCACCCCACCCCACCCCACCCCCAGTGCGGGAGAACCAGTGGAGGACAGACCCCAAGCCAGAGCTCAAGTCTGCTCTCATCCCAGCAAGGGTGGGGAGCCCCCAAATTAAAGGCTCCTCTTTCACTCCCCCAGCTCCACCCAGCCCCTGAGGCGGCTGAAGCAGGCCTGGCGTGTCCCAGCAGTGCCCGCCCAGGCGTGGGTGGGCAGGAACAGCAGCTGGGTCCTGGCACACGCGCGCACGCGCGCGCGCGCGCGCGCGCGCGCACACACACACACACACACACACACAGCACTGTCGGAGGCAGGGAAGCCAGGAGTGCCACAGGAAGTCACCCTCCCCACCCACACTGGACTATGCCCTCCCATCTGCCCCACCTGGCCAATGCTATAGGGTCCACTAGGGGCTTAACCCTCCTTTCCTCATTGTCTGCTTTCTGTGGGGTCCCTGAGAGGAAGATTCCTGGCCCAGAGAGGAAGCAAAGGTGCTGTTCAGAGCTCAAGAGGGAGGATGCCAGGTAGCGAGTTGGCTGCCTCTGGTTCAGGTCACCAGAGCAGGCTCTCTGCAGAGGTAGGCCCAGCAAAGTCAAATGAGGAAGTCAGAGCACTGCTCATCCCACGCAGGCAGGGCCTGAGTCACAAGGACAGATGCACACACACCTGTGAGGTGAGAGGGGAACCCAGGGGTAGTGAGCCAGTGACTCTTCCCATTCCCAATCTCCACCTTGAATTCCCATCTCTTCTAGAGTCCAAGGCAGCAGAATGGCATGGGCAGAATGGCACACAGCACAGTTCTACCCCTACGGGCTGACTGACTCTCACAGACAAGTCACTTCCTTTTTCTGTGTGTATGCCTCCTCATCTGGGAAATGGGGGTGATTCCAGCTTCCCAGGGCTGTTTGAAATATCTGATGAGCTCACATATGAGGATGCTTGTGAGTAGCAAGGTGCTGCCTGTTAGTTAGCATGCCAAGTACAGAGCTGTTTAGATGTAAGAAGCTTACAATGTTGGCTGCTAACACCCCCGCCCCAAACGACTACCATACCAACACACCCAGGAGGCAGGGGGCTGCTGTGGGGCACGAGGCAAGGAACCCCAAATGTAGCTGGTGAGCATCCCCCACCTCAGCTCCCCTAATAATCACAGGGTAGATCCTGCCCCCGAACCTGGCATTCCCATGGCAACCAGCAGCCTCCTGGCTGGCCCACCCTTTCTGTAGTCCCAACCCCAGATAAACCACAAAGCACAGTAGCATCCAGGGCCCGCCCATCATCATCCACTGAGTTGTTGAGGCAGTGGAGAGCCTGAGGGGAGAAAGGGAACCCTTGATTCAGCCCCCAGCCTCACAGGCCCTTCTGGCCCTGGCCTGGCTGCACGGGGTGGGGGTGGGGAGGGAGAGGAACAGGGAACTCAAGGAGCTGCTGGGTTCCCATCGCTCTCAGACCCCCACCTGTGGCCAATCAGCCACAGAGTAGAGGAGGTCAGGTCCCTAGCCGCCCCGGAAAGGGGCCCCATAAGCTGGCCTCCCCAGGACTGTGAGCTGGAACAGCTGTGAGGGGGCTGGGGACAACACTTCGGCTTAGAGCAGGCAAGCCTGGGTTGGGGTCTGCAGCTGCCCCCACCCATACTAGATGGAGTCAAGGGTCCTGAACGCCAAGCTGAACCCCCACCCCCACCCCCTTGTAGAGAAGGTGTAATGTGATCTCAGGCACATTCCCACTCCCTGGAGGTGGGGGAACCTGAGTGGGGGGCAAGAAGGGGTCAGAATGGGACTGAGAGACTGAACTGCAGCAGCTGGACTTGGCTGAGGACTCAAGTGTGAGGTTTGCCGGCTGCCCCAAGCTCTCAGGGGAAGAGGCTGGGGGAGGGGGGCCACCCTGGGACTTTCCATCACAGCCCCCACCCAAGTGCAGGCACACACTCTGGTTTCTCCCAACATCTAGTGGGACCAAACCCACTTCCCCACCCTGTGCCCATCGGACAAAGCTGACAAGAGGGGCCAAAGAGGCAGAAGCCCTTGCCACCCAGGGTTTACCACACTGGGAGGGCCCAGTACCAATGTGGGGAAGAGGCTGGGAGTGTTGAGCTGGCCCTTCCCGGTCCCCTCTGCCGGTCAGGGCTCCGGGTGCGCCCCGGAACCTGGAAACATACCTCTGGCCTCACCACTTCTTTATTTTGATTTTTTTTCCCAACGAGGAAGCAATTAAGCAGGTTTTATAAGCGCTGGGAGACTTTGGGGAGGGTAGTTGCCAGCTCCTGACAGGGCCGAGGAGACAGACCAAAAGCCGGGAGGAAGAGGGGAGGGAAGAGAGAATATGAGCCTGTGAGGGAGAGCACGGGCATGTGCGAGAAACAAAAGGACTTGAGAAAAAGAGGCAGAGAGTGACTAAGAGTGAGAGGGAGTGTGAGAAAGAGGGAGAGCTGGCGAGTCTGGCTGGAGAGGGGAGGTGAGCAAGGATCAGAGGGCAGAGAGGGCCAACTGACAAGGACCTGAGAGGGGGATCTCAGGCCAGAGACACAGAGGGACACGGACAGAGCAACAGAGTGAGACTGTTTATTTGAAAGGCTGTGGCAGCCTGAAGGTTGGGCGCGGTGGCAGAGGCAGCCCCCAGAGCTCCAGTCGAGAGGAGGGCAGCGCCTCCCTCCTGTCTTCTTGCCCCCCCTCAATGGCGGCTGCATTCCAGACCCCTGAGAGAAAATGGAATGGGGCGGGGGGGGGGGCGGGGCGGCGCAGCGCCAGGGGTACAGGACCAGTCCTCAACCATTCCCAGAATCTGGTCAATTATAGGATGGAATTCGGGCAGGTCCAATGGAGTCCTCAGCCATCACCCCCACCCCACAGGATGCCTGCACTTGGCTTGAAGTGGGGTGCAGTGGTGTTGGACCTCAAAAACCTGTAAACCAGTCCAGGGCACTAAAGGCTCAAAACACAAAAAGGAGGAAGCTCAGAGAGATCTAGTTTCTCCCAGCTCCACCCCCCCAACTCTGCAGGAGGGCTCCCTTCCAGCTGTGGAGCTGCCTGCTATCTCTGGTTAGAGACCCGAGAGAGCAATTAGGTCACTCCCATGAGCCCCTATGATGGGCTACCCCAGGCAGCTTTCAGCTCTCCTGGCTCAAGAGGGAGCATTTCCAGCCTCCACCCTTACAGGGGAGAACTGGGCACTTTACAACCTTTCCCCCTGGGCTCAGTGGCCCAGGGCCCCCAGACCACTTTGAATCCCTACTGTTAGAGCATTGTGCCCAATTTGGCTGCGGGTGGGGGGAAAGTCTTGCTAATCTCTTTCTTGTACTGAAACAGAGCCCTCTCCTCGATCCTGGTTTAGCTACCCCACCAACCAGTAAATAGGACCCTACCTTAGCCCAAAGAGAAGAGAATTACTGAGGCATTCTTCCCTCACTCCCCACTCCAGGGCGGAAAGGGGCACTGTCCCTGGGACCTAAGAGGCTGAGGCAGGCAGGAGCCTAGGAAGTTAGCGGGGCGCCCAGGAGAGTGGACAGGAAAAGATTTCAGATACAGGGAATGGGAGAGCACACACAGGGCAGGCCGAGGCCCCCCACTTTTCCACTAAGTGGGGGATATCTATGTGCACACTGCAGGGACCTCAAGAAAACAGGAAGGAAGAGCAATTTGACCCCGAGTTTCAACCTCAGTCCTGGATGCCAGAAGAGAAAGAGGTCCAGAGGTCACCACACAGCCCCATCGACTCCCCACTAACAGCCCAGAAACCAGTGAGCCACCGCCCTGAAGGGTGTGTGTGTTGCCGGGGATGGAGGGGTAGTGATTGTGAAGGGGAAGGAGGAGGGGAAAAAAAGAAAGGATCTCCTCTACATAGCTGCCTCCCCAACCCCTTGGGGAAAACTACGCACAGCTCCCCAGTCTGAGAGACATAGGGTGGGGGCCAATGGACCGCCTGGGCAGGAATCCTTCAAATCCTTCACTCCCCACCCGCCTCCTTCCCAGGCTGAGCCGCGCTCTCCTGGGCGCCTTCGAATCTCTGCCACCGGCTCCTCTGGACCCCCGACGGGCGCGCTGGATCGAACCCCCCCCCCCCCCCGCAAACCCCTCTTCCACTCCGCCCCTCTCCACCCGCCGCCTTTGTGAGCCTGGAAGCGGCGCCCGCCCTTCCAAGGCCCGGCAGGGAGAAAAGGGGGGCTAGAAGAGACGGCAAAGCAGAAAGCTAGGGACGCAAACAGGGAAGAAAGAGAAATGAAAATGGGAGAAGCCGGAATGGATACAGGGGCGCTGCCACCCGCCCCAAGCACGGAGTCCCGCGCCGGGGTCCCTTCACAGCTAAACAAACGAGGAGCCTATGTTCCGGCCTCATCCCCCGCCCAGGTCAAGCTTGCCCCCCGAAAGGCTCTGGGCGAAAACCGCCACGTTCTCAGGGGCCCCACAAGGGGCTTGCCTTCTCGCCACCACCACCACCCAGCCCTCTAGTGCGCTCCTGAGCGCCCGGACTCCCAGCCACGGCTGGCGCGACCATCTCGACTTGATCTGGGACGTGGGGAGGAGAGGGCCCACAAGCCGCAGGGTCACAACCCAGCCAAGTGCCCCCACCCCACCCCGCCGCACCCTGCCCCGCCCGCCCGCAGGAAAACACGCTCGAAAAAGGCAGAGACAAAATGGGGCGCCGCTCCTCTTCCGAACACCTCCCCACTCACACTCAGGGGCGCGCGGCCTCACCCCGAAGGAGTTCCTCCCTCCCACCCCCAGGGACCAGAGCAGATAAGTTACTCACTTGGGGTTGAGGGAGCTCCAGGACACGGGCTCCAGGTTCTTGGCCAGCGGCGTGGCAAGCCGGCACAGCGCCAACACGACCATTGCCACAAGCCACTTGCCGAGCCAACGCTGCCCAGGCCGGGCCATCTTCCCGGGGGCAGGCTGCAGTTCGTGATCCCCTGGCGCCTCCTCAGCAAAGCTCGCCTCGCCTTCCCGTGCCGCGCTGCGCTCCGAGCCGCTCAGGCTCCCATCCTCCGCGCCCGCCGGCCTTGAAGTGCTCTCCTCCCGCCGGCTTCGGTGTCGCTCTTCTCCGCCCGGCCGGCCAGGAGGACTCACTGGGCAGCCGCCCCCAACCCGGGCATGGGCTACGGCCTGCGAGGGCTCGCTCCCCTGACCTTTCCGCTGCACCAGGCGCGACGGGGGCTCTGCGCCCCCGGGTGCTCCCGCCCGATTCTGCTCTGCTCCCCGAGACTGCTGGGGACTGAGCACCTTTTCCCAGACGAGGTCTCCCCGCTGGGGACTCGGTGGCCACCCCGACGCCTCGACTGTCCCGGGATCGGCGCCCCTCAGAAGAAGGATGAGTCTCCCTACAACTCGAGCGCGGTCCGGGGGCTCCCGCCTGGGTCGCCCTAACACGGGTTCCGTTCCTCCAGGCCACACTGGGACTCCGGGCTCCGCGCCCCTCGACAGCTTCTACTTCAGCGCGGGCCCCGCTCAATGCACTTAGAAGAGCGGGGAGATGCGGCCGAGCGAGCCAGTCCCATTAGTTTGCGCCTCTGAAGCCTCAGCAGGGTGGCCAGGCAGCCCGGTTGCCGAGTCCTAGCTCCCCGGCGATTGCGCCTGAGGGTCTGCGGCCGGTGCGAGCCTCACACACCTCCCACTGCTGTCCAGCGCGCATAGACTCCCTCCGCCGCCGCTGAGCTGTCTACTCCCTTGCTCAGGCGAACGCAAGGCCAATCCTACTGCTCTTAGCCAATAGCAAGCTTCGTTACGGGGTCCTTGCCCCGTACCACGCCCCCAGAACAGGAACGGGGAGGGGCTTCAGGGAGCTCTTAAGGACGCCGCGCTCTCGATGGCACCAATCTGAGTGTGCGGCTCCTGCGGTTAGGGGTGGGTCCCGCCTAGTCCTGTTCCCAGAGCGCTCACCCCGTGGGAAGTTGGCGCTCCTCTAGAGCCGTCGGCCTCCTCTCCTCCCCATGTGCCTGGTCAACACTCCGACCCACTGACCTGGGCCACACAAGCCCTGTTACAAGTATCCCAGGAAAGTAGTACTTCTATTATCTTCTTTACGCACGCGAGAACCTTGAAGTCCTGCTCTGTGCTCAGCTCTGTGGCAAGGATAGCCTGTTTGCTCCCGGGCCAGTCTCCCGTAAGCCTCTGGGGGCCATTCCTCCTTCCGCCCTCGCAATGCAGAGTCCTCTTGCGCTTGGACCCGGAGCCCTGAACACATTACGAACGGATAGCAGTGGGTGGTAGAGATTCGGAGGGGTCGAATACGGGATCCCGGGCGGGGGGGAGAGTTGAGTTTTTCACCCCTAGGGACAAGGCCTTCGGAATTTCTGATTTGGGGGAGAGCCCTAGATGTCTAGATTTCGAGTCCTGTCCTGTCTGCAGGCCCAAGCAAGGCCTCGGGATAGGCCAGCGGGGATAAGACGGCACCTCGATAAAGAAAGACACCTCGAGGGCAAAGAGGAAAGGGCGCAGGGCAGGCGCCTTTTGAAAAAGCAAAAGCGGGCGTTCCAGCCCCAAGACACCGGACTCCAGCCCCTCCCGGCCTCGCCATCTGGGTCTTTGTCTCCCAGCCCTGGCCCATTCTCCCCGCCCCTCCTCGCTTCCTTGCTTAAAACTTTGGCTCCATCCCACAGCTCAGACCCTCCCGGTCCGACCCGCTCGCCCCGGTCGGACCCTAACAGACTCACTGACGTGCTAATGTCTCCCCCTACTGGTCTTTCATAGCATTGCGGGCGCATGGGACAAACGGTGCTCTCACTGAGCAGGAGCGTGGCACACACAAGCCCGGCACACGCGCTTGAACACAAGACCTGGAATAGACGTGGTGACTTTGGCAAGAACCGAGCCCCAGTGTGGGAAAGAAGAGAAAGCACGGGAGAAAGTTCTGGGTTTGGGGTTGGGTTTAGGGCTCTTCCAAGGATATGAAGTCCCCTTGCTGTTTCTTTATGGAAATAGTTGAGGAACCATTTGAGCCACGGAAGTGCTCTACCATTTATGCAGTTTCATGCCTTTGTCTCACGTAAGCAGGAGGCTGAGCTACTGAGTCTCTCACTATTCTCTGGTAATCTCTTTGACTGTAGAGTGGACCTCTATTTGGGAGAAAATATAAAAAGAAAAGCTGGGCCCCTCCTACTCTCAAGGACAAGGCGTACGAAGTGAGAGAGATTTGGGTATATAGGGAGGAAGGAACTGTCTAGGGTCCCTCAGATCCAAGCTGGGCCCCTTGCTGGGGTGTGAGCAAGGAAAGACAAGAACAAGATGCAAGGGCATATCAAACTCCAGCTTAGAGACGAGGATCCTGCCAAGTACACGGCAGGACATCAAAACGGCCTGCCGCTTTTACTAGATCCTGACTCTGTGCCAAGAACTGTGTTAGATGCATTTCCTTTCCCAATCCTCTGAGATGACTTCCACTAGCCCTATTTTACATAAGAGTGAAACTAAGGCTCAGGGAGGAGAAGTGACTCATCTAAGGCTGCCTAGCCGCTTGGTGGTGGAAGCAGGATTTGAACCCTGGTTTATCTATCTCCAGAGCCCATGCCCATTCCCCTTTACCATACTGACTTGCCACCTTTCCAGCCCCTTCTGGCTTACATGCTGACTTAACAAAGGTTGTTCGTGCCTGCAAAGCAGCAGCCTTTAGGATGGCCAGGACCCTACTCTTGACTCACAGTCCTCCAAGGGGTTAGGCCTCCACTAGGCCTAGGAAAGTTCATCTGTGTCCCTGGCCACATCCCCAAGGGCCCTGCCAACTTCAGAATCAGCCTCGGAGTCCACTTTCCACCTTCTGAGTGCCCTTTGGGAGGGAGGCGAATCCCAGACCAGGTGTGGGATGAGAGAGATGAGGCTCTGCTGCTAGGCTGGGAAAACCAGGGAAGGCAGAAGCAACTTCCGAATGTGCCAACGCCTAATCCTGGGTGGGGAGGGTGGCCGAGGAAAGAGGAGAGAACTCTTTATGTCTAAGCGTGCTCCACACACTGCTCACACCTGGTCATGGCCCAGACTTTCTGTCTCGACCTGTCGACCTCAGCTACAGGGGCTTCAGTAGTAGGGCTGGGACTACTCCCTGCCACAGCCAGGGCTGGTGACTCCGGGGCTCCACATCCTGCCCCACCCTAGCAGGGCCTCAGATGTAATGATTCAGGCCCCTGAGGTAGGGAAAAATTACTCCTTAAGGGAACCCAAGAGGAAGTCAGGATCTGTGTGGAAAGTGGGCCCTTTTCAATCCAAGCCCATGGTCCCTCGGGTTTCAAGTTCACCAATGTGTCCTGAGCACCAAACCTGTGCTAGCCTCTGAGCTGGGCCTGCCCTGTGTCCCGCAGAGGAACCCCACTGAGCCTCGCCTTGGAGGAGCTCCCAGCGCATGGAAATCAGTACGTGGGGGCCCCTGGGCCCAGGGATGCGGAACAACTCGCCACCACAGGCGGTCTCAGGCACCACACCCTGAGCTCAGCCCCCCACACCTGTGGGACGCAGGGGGCATAAACTTCTGAGCCACGCTTTTCACTTCATCTCTGTGTGCTTTCGTTAACTTGCTTGTAACCTGGAGCTCATGCCTCCTTCACAGGGCTGTGGTGAGGGGTGAATGAGATAATGCACATAAAGGGCTTAGCATCATGCCTGGCCCACCACGGCACTTACTAAATGGAAACTATTATTCCTCCACAGAGCCTCCCACAGAGACACCCTCCTTCCCGGTCACACACGTTCTCACCCGTTCACACATGCTTTGTGGGCCATGCGCACATTTTTCAGACCCTCTGGTGCTCTTACACATGTCCATATTCATACGTGAATTCTTGGTCTTTCTCACCTACCCACTCACGCCATACCAGCTGGCAGGCCTGGTTCGTGCCATCATGGAACGTAGAGTCTAGCCCGCACATTTTCTTCTGTCACTGTCACACACACATGCATCAACATACACACACCCCCTTGATTTCTGGGGCCCTTGTCCTTGACCTCTTCTTGCCTGCCTTGCACTCTGACAAGAGGAATGAACTAACTCACCTAAGACTACACAGCCAGGCAGTGGGAAACTCGGGATTCAAACCTGGGCCATTTGGCTACACAGCATGAACTCTGACTCAGAACTCTATGCCAATACCCCAGGGCCCTGGAAAGAAGTGTGCGCCAAGGGCTGGGCCCAGCACAGAAAGAGTCAGAGTGCAGAGAGCCCACTCTGCAAGGCTAGAGCTCTGTCTCCTAGCTACAATCATCTCCGGCCTGCCCCAGGCCTCCTGTCTGTCCCCTTGAAGAGCCACCGCCTCTGCCTGCACCCTCCTCACAGGAAGAGAGAAGGTTCTGTTTTTGGTACACCTACTGTATATGCCAGCCATTGTAGCTGGTCCTATAGTATTGCCTTGGGTGCTTATTATCCTCATTTAATTCTCGCAACAGCCCTGAGGTTGGTATTGACAGGTCTGTTTTAGAGATGAGAAAATGGGCTCCCCTCTGGTCTCCCGTTCTTCCCTCTGCCTTCACCCCTGCCCCTGCCTCAGCTTGGACCAGCTGGGGTCTGTGTTGGCCCAGGTTGCCCCCCTCCCCTCCAAATACCTTGCTTTTCCCAAGTCACTCTATCTCTGGGTCAGGCCCAGGGCAAGCTCAGGGTGGGGCCCAAGCCCTCTCACTCTTCCTTCTCCCCACTCCTGGCTGAGCCACACCCCAGGGCTGGGTCAGATCCAGCCCCAGGTGGGTACGCCCTGCAAGTCTAGTTTTACTGCAGCCAGGACAAGTCCCAGAGGCTGGGGAAGGAGGGGTTGTCCCAAAGGCTTAAGGTTCAGCCAGACTCAACCCCCAGCCCCTCTCTGGTCTCTGCCCCAGCCTCATGCCTGGTTTGTGGGTGTTTGCACTGAAATCACTTTGATCCTCCAGGTGTCAGCCTGGCTTGGCTGAGGCTGTTTGCAGGGAGAGAGTAGCGATACAAGGAGCCCCTCTCTTCCTGAGATGGGCCTGTTCCCTCCATCCCTTTCTCTTTATCCCCTCCTTATACCCCTTTACACTACTCCGGACTCATTGAAATTTGTCCCAAGCCCCCAGGCTCCATACATGCAAATGCCTTGCCCTCTGGCCCCGAAATGAGCCTAGAACAGGGCATCTGAGACCAAGAGCATGGCTTGAGGGGATATAACAGGTGGCACAGGCTCTGAACCATAGCTGGGACCCTGGGGTCCTTAGAGGCCTCATCTTCACACATCCCTGCCCTCCTGCATGTCACGGATCTGGGCTCATCTGCCTGTGTAGGTTCCCCCTGTCCTCTGCTCTCCAGCCCAGCACAGGGCAGATTGCTGGAGGAAATCTCGCGGCACTCCAGCCCAGCCCACCTGTTGCCTCCTCACTCCAGTTACCTGGGGAATGTGCAAATAGGGGCTGGGCCATCCATCACTGTCAGGGGCTCTGGAATTTGGGGGAGGGGAGCAGCAGCTGTCCCCACCTGTCACTGACCCCATCCTCGTGCCCCATTTCACAGGGCCAGTAGGCCCTGGGAAGGAAGATGCTGGTTGGAGAAATAGCATCTTTACCCACTCCTACTCCTGGCTCCTTAGTGAACGTGTCAGTCCCTATAAACACAAGGAATAAAATTCCCTTGGAGAAACATCCCAAGCAAGGCAAATATTTGGACAACCCAAGGAGCAGAGGGAAGGGGCAGCTGCTTCCCCATCTCTGCATCCCTGCTAGCTCTGACCCTCACTAGCCTATGAGCTAGCTCCACCCTATCAGGAAGGCTAAAGAATCAGGCTCTGGGCTTTCTCGACTGATAAACTCGGGCCTCCCAGGGGCTGGATCCAGCTGGCCAAATAACCATAGCAGATTCATGACGCTCAGGCCTACCACCCTCCAGCTGCCCCTGAGCTAACCCAGCCAGGATCACTGCTGTGGAAACCTCCCCGGGCCATTCACCACTTAGTCCAGCATGGTTTGGAGACTCCTTCTCACCCTCAGTAAGGACAGCTGTAGTGCCTGGGCTCTGCTACCTCCCAGTGAGGGCCCAGTTTCTTTCTAAACCTTTCCTTTAGTCTTCCCACCAAGCCTCCCCCACACCTACCCCCGCCAGACCCCCACCTCTCCACAGCTGTCCAAGCCGAGGTTGGGGTGAGGCTTCAATTGACAAACCACCCAGCATCTTCCTCAGGAGGAAGCCAGCACCCCCACCCCCCAGAGAAATAGAATTCTTCCTGGCCTGGCTTGCTTTTCCTTCCCAGCCCCTGTCCAGGACACAAAGCAGAACCACTGGCTGCCCCAGCCTCGGCCACGTGGGGTGGGGGAAGGGGCGTGGAAAGCGAGGGAATTTTCCTCCTTGGATTAGTGTCTTGGGCCAGAGCAGGGAAGGCAGAAGGCTCCGGGGGCTGCTGAATTAGGGGATTAGGGCTCTAAAGACAGGGGAGGGAGGAGGTGGGATTTCAGAGGTGAATAAATGAGGCATTCTGCAGGTTGCTGAATCAAAGGGGTAGAGTCCCCAAGGAAATCTGGCCGTCTTCGCCTCCCTATTCCTCAATCTCTGTCGACCCCTAGTGGTCAGCTCAGTATTTGCATTCCAAAAGCTGGCCCAGCACTGAGCCTGGCCACCAAAAATCCAAAGGGACACGGGGGACACTGACAGCTTTGAGTGTTGGCCTGAGCTGAGTGAAACCAAGAGCACCCTCCCTTCTCCTCCCCAGCATCCCTCCAAGTACTGTAAAACAAATCTATCCATACTATCCTGACTCTACTGCTGGTGATTGTCATTTGGATTTTCATTATTTGTGTACAAGGGGCAAACCCCCAAAATGGAATTATCCTCGGGAGGGCAGGCCCCTTGTAGTACAGGCTTCCTCTGCTGGGCGAGTGTTCTAGGAACCCATCTGTATTGGTGTGCCAGTGGGCCTTATTGTGAGAGGCTGTGTTCAGCTTCAGGAAATTTTTTTTCAAAGACCCAGCATGTTTGCCCTTTTCATGATGGGTGATTTACAAGTGCACCTGCCCACGCTGCACTCAGTGTTCAGAAGTTTTTGACCAAAAACAGCATGCTCCCCACCCCGCCTCACCTTCCTTATTCACCTGATTGCCCAAGTGACTTTTTTCGTTGTTGTTTCCCCAGATGAAAAAAGTCCACAAAGGGAAACGGCTTGCCAATGTGGAAGAGGTGAAACATAAAATGGCAGAAGCCCTAAAAAACTTAGAAATCAATGAGTTCAAAAACTGTTTTGAAGAGTGGAAAAAGAATCTCAATTGATAAATTGCATCAAATGGAGAGGACTTTGAAGGTGACTGACGTTTAAACGTGTAAGAATAAATACACAATTTTTTTATAAATAAATTCTGGGGGGTTTTTGGGATCGCCCCTTGTATGTCTTAGTTCTCCCACTACATACTAATCTGGGGCAGACACCACTGACTGCTTCTCCTTTGTTTTTCACGTGAAGGCCACGCATAAGGATGGATATGCAAGAGGTGTGCAAAAAAATGCTAACGGGGATGGTGACCATGATGATGATGGTGGTGATGGTGACAGCTACCACTTATTGAGCACCTACTATATTCCAGGTGCTTTCTATCCATTCTCCCACTCAAAAGTCATTTTATATACAGGTGATTGGCATTCTCAGAAGTCAAGTATCCTAAATAACATCTTGGATCTAGTAGGACCTAAAGTTTAAGACAAGTCTCTACAGCTCCAAGCTACAGGTACCCCCATCCACTATGTGCCACACGCTGCCTTTACCCCTGAAGGGGACACGGGGATAACTATGACTCAGTCCCTGACAATGCGGCATGGTGTGAGCCATAGCGAAGACCATAGGCTCCATGGCATAGACAGACCAGCTGTGCATCCTTCCTCCTCATCTCCAGACCACTCTTCTCTAGTTTGCTCATTTGACAGGACAGATTGCCCAGCCCAGATGTGCAGTAACTGCAGGTCCCATCACACGAGGAGGCTATGGCCACTTGGGCAACTACTATGGACAATGGGTCCCCGAAAACTTCAAGAATCCAGAGCCACATAGGGAGAGTCCATCAAAGATTGCTACCATTAGCATACCCAGAGTCTCCCAGGAATCAACATGGGTCATTTCAGGTCACAAATGCTGCTGAGCCTCCTCTGGGATCTTGGCAGGTGCTGCAATCTGAAGCTCCAAAGAATGAGAGACACCTAAGTTACTTGCCCTCACTCCATGCCACGCCCAGTTAGCAAGCAGTTCCAGGCTGGCAAGAACCATTGAGTAGACCGTCCATCGGCCTGAGTCTTACTCTTGTGTGTGACGTCCCTGAGTCATTTTGTCTTTCTCCAGTCTGGTGGCCTTAAAGGAAACTGAGGCATCTCATTTTTCCCCTCTTCCCTTCCCCCAAGTAAGCCACTCACCTGAAATTCTCCCTTTCAGTCACTTTGTTCTTAGGAGTCCTTCGTGCCTGCTGGGGCTGGAAAGGAAAAGCTCTTTGTGGGGGCCCAGAGGGTTTCAAGGCCCCCCTTACCTGTCCCCACCACTAGGATTCTAACAAGGCCCTGGCCTGGAGTTGACAACGTTGGAAGGCAGGCAGCCTATTCAGTTTCCCAGACACATTCTGCAAGCAGAGGAGCTTACAGGTTTCAGGCTGGATTTTCCATGCACATTTTATTAAGGGCTTTGTGGCCAAAGTGGATGACTGGTAACACCTGCTTTTAAAAATGTCCAGAGCAATGGGGGAAAATTGGGACAACTGTAACAGAACAATAATAATAATAATAATAATAATAATAATTGCAAAATGTTAAAAAAAAAACTAAATAAATAAATAAATAATAAAAATGGCCAGGGCCATTTCATAGTAAGTCACAGGCTTCTGTGATTCTGACTGACCATTTCCCTTTACGTTGGTGCATAACGGAACTGCTTCCTGCAGGAAACCTTGGCTCTGCCAGCAGATCCTCCCAGGGCTCACTGCTGGGCAGAAGCACACTGGTCTTCCTCTACAGTTATGTGTGTCTTCGCCGGCACCCCACCTTCCATTGGCAGCCTGCAACCTCGCTCAAAGCCTAGCTGACTGCTGAGGCTGATGGGTGTGCACATGCGCCACTGTGCAGAATACTGGCACTCCAGGAGCTCATTAGGGTACATGGGCTCCCCTACTGCCACGTAGCATGTAGCAAACTTGTGCTCCCAGAAACAATGACTCCAGGAGCAAATGCTCCTGACACCCTCAATGACCCCTGGGATGAAGTGAGGCCACTGGGGTCAGTGGTGCCCACACAAGTCAGAAGACAGCTATGAATGGGGTCAGGGTGTCACACAGTCCTGGATAGGCTGTGGCTTTCACTATGCGGGACTGGGAGCCTACTTCATAGGGTGCTTGTGAGGGTTAAATGAGTTAATACATGTGAAGTATTTATATAGCATGTGCCATGGACATGTTAGCTCGTATTAGCTGGAGTTTGTTTGTTTTTTGTATTTGTTTGTTTGTTTGTTTTGCCTTCTTTATATATCCATCAGGAAATCTCTATGCCTTCTTGGTTTGCATGTTCATCTCCTTTGCCATTGTTTTTTTTTTTTTCCTCATCAACTTATAAGAACAATTTATCTATTAAGAATATTAATTCTGTGCTAGATTTGGAACCCAAATTATTTGTATTATGTTATTGCTTTTCAGATTATTTTTATAGTAGCTTTATTGAGATACAATTTACATACCATAAAATTCATTCCTTTAAAGTGCACAAATCAGTAGATTTTAGTGTATTTGTATAGTTGTGCAATCATCATTATTATTTAATTTCAGAATGCTTTATTGCCCCCCAAAATACCATATTCTTTGGCAGCCACTCTCATTCATCATTTCCCCCTCCCCCAGTTGCTGGCAACTACTAATCTAGTCTCTGTGTCAGTGGATTTGCCTGATGGACATTTCCTGTAAATGGGATCTTATAATATGTGGTCTGTTGTGACTGGCTTCTTTCATTTAGTGGAATGTTTTTGAGGTGACTCTGTATTGTAGCAGGTGTTAGCAGTTTATTCCTTTTTATTGCCACATAATATTCCATTTTGTGGATATACCACACAATTTTTATGTGTTCGTCAGTTGAATAAACTTTGGGTTGTTTCCACTTTTTGGATATTATGAATAATGCTGCTATAAACACGTACAAAGTTTTGGGTGGACACATGTTTACATTTCTCTTGGTTACATATACCTGGAAGTGGAACTGCTGGGTCATATGGCAATTTTATGTTTAACTTTTAAAGAACTTCCATATTGTTTTCCAAAGTGGCTGAACCATGTATGAGACATTCACTTTCTCCACCTCTTCTGCAACACTGATTTTCTTTCTTTTTGATTATAGTTATCTTAGTGGGTGTAAAATGCTATGTTTCTGCAGTTTTAATATGCATCGCCAAGATAAATAGTGAGGTTAAGAACATTTCATGTGCCTATTGCCATTTGTACATTCCCTTGGGAGAAATGTCTATTCAGATACTTTATTCATTTGTAATTGGTCATTTGTCTTTTGATCGTTGAGTTCCAAATATACTTTATATATTATGGATTCATGTCCCTTACCAGGTGTATGATTTGCAAATATTTTCTCCCATTCTGTGGGCTGTAATTTTACTTTCTTTCTTTTTTGGGGGGGAAGTTAATGGAGTATATTTTGTGTGCCAGTTGGCAAGGGTTAAAAGCTTGTATAGAACACAGCAGGATGGATAGGGGTACTGGCATATGACACACCCCAGATAAAAGGAGAAACACTTTGCATGTTTGCCTGGGGAAGAACAAGGGACTGTTCTGGGAACCAGCACACATGGCACACTAGGGAAAGGTGAATCAGGTGGAGTCTCTGAGTGGATACATGGGGAACAATCTCCGTTCTGGCCTGGATTTAGCTGGATCAAGTTCAAGGGTCCAGAAGTAGTCATGTCATGGAATAATCTGTCCTCCACATAAAAAGTCTACTGTTGTAGAAATGCAGTGTCCAGTGAGGCACTTAAAGAAAGAAGCTTGTTAAATATAAGTTATTTACAATTTTAATAACGTTTTAATGTTGAAAATTTTCTGAAACATTATACATAAATTAATTTTCAACAAACCTCCTCATGTTATTTACATTTTTATTTCCTTTCCGTGGAAATTTTACATGTAAAGATGCAGGCCAGTTGAAGCCTTCCCCACACTATTTACTTTCAAGAGGATTGTTCCAGTGAGACCTTTAATGCCTTAGGAAGAAATAGGAATGGCTGCCTGGCTGGGTAGCTTAGTTGGTTAGAGCACTGTCCTGATACACCAAGGTTGCAAGTTTGATCCCTGGTCACGGTACATTACAGGAATCAACCAATGAGCACATAAATGGGTACAAGAACAGATGTGTGTCTCCCTCTGTCTCTCTGTCTCTGTCTCTGTCTCTCTCTCTCTCTCTCTCTCATCAATAAATAAAACAAGCCCTGGCTGGTGTGGCTCAGTGAATTGAGTGTCAGCCTGCAAACCAAAGGGCTGCTGGTTCCATTCCCAGTTGGGGCCCATGCCTGGGCTGTGGGCCAGGTCCCCAGTGGGGGTCATGTGAAAGGCAACCACACATTGGTGTTTCTCTCCCTCTCTTTCTCCCCCCTTTCCCCTCTGTCCAAAAATAAATAAATAAAATCTTTAAAAAAAGAAATAAGAATGACTGAAGGTTTCCCCAGTTTCTTTACATTTACGTGATTTCTCTGTAGTGTGCGCTCTTATCTTGTGATTTCAAAAACGTTTGTTACACATGAAGACTTTTCCACATTCCTTACATTCATAGGGTTTTTCTCCAGTGTGAGTTCTTTCCTGTTTTTGTAAGGAACTGCATTACACTGTTTATATTCATAGGGTTCCTCACCAGTGTGAGTTGTTTCATGACTGTGATATATACTAAGGTAAGTGAAGGTTTTCTCACATTCCTTACATTGATAAGGCATATTCCAAGTATGCATTTTTATGTGTCTTTGAATACTTCTACAAGAAATAAAGGCTTTACCACAATATTTACATTCATAGAGTTTCTCTCCTGTGTGAGTCCAGTTTATAAGGAACTGGAATATCTGAAGGCTTTTCCACATTTCTTATGTTCATAGGGTTTCTCTGGGTTATGAGTTCTTTTGTATCTGTAGGGACCTGAATGCTTTGTTGCATTTTTCACACTAATAAGGATTCTCTCCTATGTGGGTTATTTCACATATTTTAAGTTGAAGAACTAAAGGTTTTCCCACCCACCTTACCTTTATAAAGACCATTTACAGCATTATCATGTCTCTGAATGGTTTGGAGCCACATGAAGGTTTTCCTACATTCTTTACATTTGTAGATTTTTCTCTCCATTGTGATTTCTTTCATCTCTTTCAAAACACTGAAGATAAACTGAAGGCTCTCCCACAAACGTTATATTTATATGGTTTCTCTCCTAAATCTGATACTCAAACACCCGGTGGGCTTATTACGGGATACATAATGTACATGAAGAATTTCCCACACACTCTGTATTCCCATGGCTTTACTGCAGGAGGATTTTCTTTATCCCATTGACATTTGGAATAAGGCTAAAATTTTCTCCACTTTCACTACCCATTTCCCTTTCATAGAATGTCCGTATCATATTGATTCTATTGGGGCCAGGTTCCTGAAGGTTTCCTGCATCACATCTCTGTAATTTCTTCTGAAAAGGATCCAGTAAAGCCCACTCCTCCAGAATGAAGTTTACAGGCACATCCTCAAAAGCCATCGAGTCCATTTCCTGGCTTCTGGGGTCCCCCTGCATCATCACAGATGGACTGATGTGGCAGCAGAGACATCTGTATTGTTTAGTACAGGTGAGATCCAATATCCTAATTTTACTTTCTTGAAGTCTTCTTTAAAGCACAATATAGCCTTAATTTTAGTGAAGTCCAAAGCATCATTTTCTTTCTTTTGTTGCTTGTGCTTTTGGTGTCACATCTAAGAAACTACTGCCTAACCCATGGTCTCAAAGGTATACTCTTATGTTACTTCTAAGAGGTTTATAGTTTTAGACCTTACACTTATATCTTTTATCCATCCGGAGTTAATTTTAGTGTATGGTATTTGGTAAGGGACCAATTTCATTTATATATTTATTTGCATGTGTGTATCCAGGTATCCTAGCATCTTTGTTGAAAAAAGACCTTTCTTGCCCATTGAATTGTCTTGGCACCTTTGCTGAAAATCGATTGACTATAAAGGTGAAGGTTTATTTCTGGACTCTCAACACATTCTATTAATCTATATGTTGATCCTTATGTCTGTACCATACTGTCTAGATTACTATGGCTTTGTAGTAAGTTTTGAAATGAGAAAATGTTAGTCCTCTAACTTTGTTTCTCTCTTTCAAGATTGTTTTGCCTGCTCAGGGTTCCTTGCACTCCATATGAATTTTAGGATCAATTTGTCAAACATTCAAAAAAAAAAAAGTTAGCTGGAATTTTGATGGGATTTGCATTGAATATGTAGATCAATTCAGAGATTAAATTTAAAATATCAATTATTCTATTTTGTGAATACAGAGTATAACTTTCTATATATTTGGGTATTCTTTAATTTCTGCTAATAAATGTTTTGTAGTTTTCAAAGTACAAAGCTTGCACTTTTTTCTTAATTTTATTTCTAAATATTTTATTCTTTTTGGTAGGCTCATAAATAAGATCGTCTTCTTAATTTCATTTTACATTGTTCATTGCTAGGATATAAAAATATGATTTTTGTACATTGATCTTGTATCCCAAAATTTTCCTTATTTGTTAATTTTAGTAGGCTTTTAGTGGCTTTGTTAGGCTTCTCCATGCATAAGATTATGTCATCTGCAAATAGAGATATTTACTTGTTCCTTTGTCATCTCTATGCTCTTTATTTTCCTTGCCATATTGCTCTGGCTAGAGCTTCAAGTAAAATGCTGAACAGAAGTGGTAAGTGCAGGCATTCTTGTCTTGTTCCTAAACTTAGAGAAAAAAAACCTCAGTCTTTCATCGATCATTAAGTAAGGTGTTAGCTGTGGGGTTTTTGGTAGATGCCTTTTGTCTGGTTGAGGAAGTTTCTTTCTCAGCCTAGTTTGTTGAGTTTGGGGGGGGGGGCTTATTTATCACAAAAGGATGACAGATTTTTATCAAATGCTTCTTTTGTATCTATTGAAAAAAAACACACTTTTTGCTCTTCATTAATACTGGACATTAAACATACCTTGTATTCCAGGGATAAACCCCCCTTGTTCTTAGTGCCTAACCTTTTTTATTTACATGTTACTGAATATGGTTTGACTTGTAGTTTTCTTTTCTCATGATGTCTTTTTCTGGTTTTGGTATTAGAGTAATATTTACCTCATAGAGTGAGTTGAAAAGTATCCTCTCCTTGTATTAGTCAAGGCTCCTACATAGCCAGTGTCCCAGTTCAAGTCTGGAGGTTTGGAGGCTGCTGTAAAACCAAGAAGAATTGACATCCCAGTTCAAAGACCTTCAGGCAGGAATAGGTGATGTTCTAGTTTGAGGGCTGTCAGGCTGGAAAATTCTCTCTTACTTGGGGTAAGATCAAGTAAGATTGAAGGATCAGCCTTTTATTCTATTTAGGCTTTCAACTAATTAGATGAGGCCCACCTACATTATGGAGGGCAATCTGCTTGACTCAGTCTACAGACTTAAATGTTAGTATCATCCAAAAACACCCTCATAGACACTCCCAGAATAGTATTTGACCAAATATTTGGGCACCTTATGACCCAGTCAATCTGACACATTAGCTATCACAAGTTACCTAACACAAGTCCACCCTTTTTCAACTCACTACCAATATCCATCTCCTTAAACCATATTTAATCTCCAAATAAAGAAAATCATAAGGTCATAATTTTGCCAGCATGTTACAACTACCCTGCCTACAATCCAAAGCATAATGACCCCTTCCCCAGAGGAAGGGGTAAAGTCCTTTAGTGATGTTTACTCTTCCCTTTGATATTCCATAACTTAAATAATATGGTATAAAGTTAACTTTGCTAAAACACTGATACTCAAATCTCCCTCTGCATCTATCTGATAAGAACACTTGTCATTGAATTTAGAGTGCACCCAGATAATACAGTATGATCTCCTCATCTCAAGATCATTAACTTAACGGCATCTGCAAAAATAGGTCCTTCTTCCAAATAAGGTAATATTCATAGTTTCCAGGTATTAAGGCATGAGCATATATTTTTGGTGCCCACCATTCAGCCCAGTACAGGGGGTAAAGGGGTGGAACAAATGGGAGAAAGAGCAAAGCACAGAGAAGATGCTAGAAGGGGCAGTCATGTTGTTTTTCTCAGGCTCCATCATCATCATCACAAACATTTATTGAGTGATTACCATGTACCAAGCTCCTTGCTAAGCCCTTTATGTACATTATCTCATTAAAGCGGCCCAACCTTCTGAGTTGTTACTATTATTACCCCCATTTGCCAATGAGGAAGCTGTGGTACAAAAAAGTTAAGCAAGTTGCCCACGCTCACACAGCCAGGAAGTGGTAGTGCCTGCATACTAGCTGTCTGACTTAAAATCCAGTATTTCTAACCACAACCTTCAAGCTTCCCCTCAGAGAGGCCTGGGGATGGGCACTCCAGGTGCTGCAGTGGTGTTAGAAACATCTGGATATGACTGCTGAGAGCCCATACTCTGAATTTGAACAGGCTTGGGTTTCAATTCTGTCTCTGCCCCTTATTACTTGTGTGACTTCCCAGAGCTTGTGTTTCCCTTATAATGAACTGGGAGAAACCATTCATTCATTCATTCATTCATTCATTCATTCTTACTATGTGTCAAGAAAACAACACTTATCAGGGCGCTGTGCAGATTGGTTGAGCTAATGTACATAAATCTCGTGGCACTTACTACATACTTAGCATATAGCGGTTATTAGTATTCTTGTGTAGTTGCAGTTTTGAGATAGAAATGAGAGAAAGAAAGAAAGCAATAGTTGATCAGGGGGCTCTACATCTGGAGTGAGACCAGATGGCCTTTCCCAAGACCTAGGCTGACTGAAATGCCAGTGAGACAACAGCACAGGCAGACAGACAAAAGCTAGGATACTTGATCAGCCTTGCGCAGAAAGGAAACTCTACCAGCAGGGCCATAGGTTCTAATGCCAGCCTGAATTTACTTGAGGTGAACACACGAGGGCGTGCGCCCCTCGCAATAGGCTCAGACACTCCCAGAGAAGCCCCAGGCTTCTGCTTTCTGATTTCCACCTCTAGGACAGCAGGTCCAGGCACTATGACTAAGAAGAAGGCTGAAGGAGGGAGGAGGCATAGGACATTAACAGGGTCCTCTTTGGGCAAGGAAGAAAATACCCTGTGTCGACCCACCAAAGAGAGCAAAAAAGGCAATAGAACAGATTCAGAAGATTTGGGGGTTGAGGCAGGAGAGAGGAGGTCACAGTTCAGAGGATCTCTTGGCCTGCTGACCAGGCAAGTAAACAGCACCAGCCTACCCCTCCTCACACACATGCACTAACACACACACCTACGCACGCACACACACACACAGGAATTATGGGGGAGGCCCAGATTTGGAGAAGGGAGCTTGCATGAGGCATCAGAATGTGCAACCAGCCCTGGCTGGTATGGCTCAGTGGATTGAGCGCTGGCCTGCGAACCAAAGAGTCACTGGTCAATTCGCAGTGCAGGGCACATGCCTAGGTTGCAGGCCAGGTCCCCAGCAGCGGGTGCGTGAAATGCAACAATGTATTGGTGTTTCTCTCCCTCTCTTTCTCCCTCCCTTCCCCTCTATGTGAAAATAAATAAATAAAATCTTTTTAAAAAAGGAATGTGCAACCAAGGGTATTGGGGGTCATCAAGAACTCAGGCTTCATGTTATCATTATGAAAAATAAATGCAGCCAAACTTCATATCTCTATAGGGTCAGTGTGTGCAGAAGGCTAAGTTGATATCTGCAGTGAGAAAGGTCCAATGGAATCAAGCCAGTCCTGACTTTAAGAATCTCATAGCCTGAACAGGATGGTTTAAACCTCAGAATTAAAGAATCAAGGGGTGGTAGCAAGATGCACCAGCTTTGGAGTCAGGCACATTCACTACATACTTGCTGGCAGTGTGGCCTTGGGAAAATCAAATAAACTCTGAATTTGCCTTATCTTTCAAATGGGAATAATAATAATAGCACCACTGGGTGAGAGTTAAGTAAGACACTAGGTATAAAAGTGCCTGGCACACTGCAAGTGCCCACAAAAATGCTGGTTTTGCAGCTAACCTGAACGGAACCAATTTCAGTAACAAACTGTGGGAACCTTGAGGCACATTGTCCTACTTATGGGCAGTAGCCTATTTCCAGGAGAGAAAACCTCTGTAGGATTGGACCTGGACTACTTAACCTTTAGGAATTTCCACCGCTGAGACTCCGTGGTCACTCAGTTAGCAAATACATATGATATGAAAAGCATTGTGGGAGAGACAGAAAGTTATCCAGATTTTATTAGTCAGGTCTCAGCTCAATTGTCAGCTCCTCAGAGAACCTTCTCCAACCATCCAGACTAAATTAATGCCATTTTCCTCAACGACAGCCATTCTCTAGGTCATTGCCTTGTTTCATTTTCTTCATAACAGTTATCACAGTGTAAAATGACCATTTTCCTATATGTTTACTTTCTGACATGTGTACATGCACAAAAAAGCTCAGTAAAATTTATTGCTGTGATGTGTAAGAAATGGTTATCAAAGAGCTTATGAGACAAGTGTGGGAGTAGTTGAGGGCTTATGTGTCAAGGTCAGGAGCATGCTTCCAGCCAAGAGGAAGAGTTCTAGGGGTTGCTGGTTCTTGAGCAAGGTTTTGAAAGATGAATTGCATTTGAAAAAGTGGAGATAGTGAGAAGAGAGGAGTCCATGAATGATAGCAGCAGCCCAGTTCTCATTGTCTAAATGCTACCATGTTACCAGACCTGGTTTTCAATCCTATAGTAGGGCAGTCAACAAGGCAGAGGAAGCCCTGGCTCTGGAAGTCTGCGTGCATCTCAGTGAGAGGGGCCGGGGCACTTTCAGGCACTATCAATACTATGGAGAAGATAATGTGGGGTAATGTGATAGAAAGACATGGAATAGGGCTGGGTGGGGTTCTCTTAGAGGTGGGCATCGGGGACCTTTGAAGAGGGCAGGTCTGAGCTGAGACCAGAATGATAAAAGAAGCCAGGCACCTGGAGTCCAGTCCACCCTTCTCCACACAAGGTTAAATTTTCATCGAGTATTTGCTACCTCTCCTGCTTCTCTGCCGTCCTCTGATCTTTCCCCAGAGCATTTCTTTGCTTTCTCTGGTCACTCTTTTCTCATTTTGCTCTAAATCAGTCCAGCCCTTCAAGGCCTCTTTCAATTTTCTTTTAGTCATCACCAGTTTAATAAGCCAGAAGTGCCCAAATTAGCCAGAAAACTCAAGAAGCTTCTTAGAAGGGGGAAGAGATGGGGGAAGATGGACTCCTCATGTCTCATTGTTTCCCTGTCACACTGGTAAAGCTGAAATAAAATAGCAACCTTACAGGAATGCGGTGGGGATTAGCCTACTGATTACTTAGTAGGTACTCAAAATATGTTCATTCTCCTCTCTCCCATCCTCCTTGATATTTTAAAATGCAAAGTGTTTGTTTTTAGTAATATTTGTTCATCACATAATACATTGAAGGCATTGTGCAGTAGAAAAAAAGAATAACAATCACCCTCATAAAATCCCACATCTTAGAGTTTACAACCACTTGTCAACCTTTTCGTGCATTTCTTTCCAGAACTGATTTCTTTCTTTTGTTTAAACAGCTTTAGTAAGATATAATTTAAGTACAAAAAAGTTCACTCTTTTAAAGTGTACAATATGTTTTTAAGCATATCTCCAAAGCTGTGTGATCACCATCACTATCTAATTTTAGGACATTTTATCACCCTCAAAAGAAACTTTGCACCCAGTAGCAGTTAAACCCATTGACGGCCCCCCCACCTTACTTACAGCCCTAAGTAACCATTAATCTACTCTCTATCTCTATAGATTTGCTTATTCTGAGCATTTCATGAAAATGAAGCCACACAATATTTGGCCTTTTGTGTCTGGCTTGACTGAGCATGATTTCTAGGTTCATCCATGTTGTAGCATGTATCAGTATTTCATTCCTTTTTATGGCAAATAATATCTCATCGTATGGATACACCATGTTTTGTTTATCCCTTCTTCAGCTGATGCACACTTGATTTATTTCCATTTTTGGCTATTATGAATAATGAGGCTATGAACATTCATCTACCAGTTTTTGTGTGGATGTATATTTTCACTTCTCTTGGGTATGTGCCCAGGAGTGGACCTTATGGGTCATAATGGTAACTCTGTGGTTAGCATTTTGAATAACTACCAAACTATTAACCTTTCTTTCCTCATAATTATGGTGATGCTGTAATACAATCACCTGTACTCGCTTTTTGAGACTTTGTTTTTCCCTAGTTTCTTAGTAAAATTTACTTTTTCAAACATCTTCTAAAACACATTTGATTCAATAAGGCATGAGCTAAGCCCTGAGAATACAAACATGAATAAAAGCTGGTCACTGCTATCAAGGAGCCCACTATGTGCTGGGGGAAGCAGACACATGGAGGTAAACCCCATGGGATCTGTGCTACAACAAAGAGGTATAAACTGCTGAGAGCACAGAGGAAAGAGGGAAAGCTTCTTGGGGGAGGTGACATTTGCAGAGAGTAGAATGATGAGTGTGGGTTCATCAGGACAAAGAGGAAGAGGAAGAGAAGAATGCTAAGCAGAGGAAGCAAAATATGCAAAAACATGGAGGCATGAAAAAACGGCACTCAAGATGCCACAGATAAATTGGTGTGGCCAGAATCCCAGGTACCTTTGGAAAAGGACAGTTATGACGCTGGTAAGAAAGGTCAGGGCCAGATTTTAAAGGGCTTTGAATGACATGTAAAGAATTAATAATTTAACCTGTATCACTGCGGGACCTTGGAAGGAATTAAGGCCAGGAGTATACATGGTTAGAATTACAGAGATTAAAAGGTATTTTTGAAATAAAAATATTATATATGTACACGGTTAAAAGTCAATGAACAGAAGTGTTGCCTCATCCTTTCATATACCACACTCTCTCTTATCTCTTTCTCCTGGTAATTAATTCTTATTTATTCCTAATAATATGCATAAGCTGCTCTGTCTTGATCTATCAATTTAAGACACAACCTCTTCTGCTCCCATTTTTGCAATATACATGTTATCTTTGGATATCGTACTCCTACATTTGTACTCATGTCTTTCCATGGTGGCTACACCATTTCACATTCCCACCAACATTGTATGAGGGTTCAAATTTCTCCCTTGCTTTTTTGTATAGCATTAGACAATATACTTGCACCTGTATTTCTTGTCCTATCAACTCTAGACAGTATATCTTGACTCTCCATTCTGTGAGATAAAGATATTAATATCCCTGCTTTTCTCTACTACTCTTCTCTTCCATTCACATTCCATTTTCTATAACTTATGTTTTTATTTTTGTTTTGTCAGAGTGGATGACATTTACATTCTGTTCTATAAGCATAAACCTTTCATGCTTTCTTTTTAAAAAAAATTCTTTATTTATTTTTAGAGAGAGGGGAAGGGAGGGAGAGAGAGAAACATCAATGTGTGGTTGCTTCTCACACACCCCCTAGTGGGGACCTGGCCTGCAACCCAGGCATGTGCCCTGATTAGGAATCAAACATATGACCCTTTGGTTCACAATCTGGCACTCAATCCACTGAACCACACCAGCCAGGGCTCTTTCATGCTTTCTTTATAAGTTCATTCAAAAGTTGAAAATATATAGAATTGTACACCTGAAACTTACAGAATTTTAACCAATGTCACCCCAATAAATTCAATTAAAAATCTGAAAATAAACAATGGTTGCATTAATTGTTATGAATATGTACATTGTTTCTTTCACAGCCAAGTAGCTTATTATGCCCCCAATTCCTTTTCTTACACAGCTTTTTGTTTTCCTGCAGTTTTTCTTTTTAAAAAAACTAATATAAAATATGCATAACATAAATTTACCATTTTAAACATCTTTAAGGTATACAATTCATTGACAACTAGTACACTTATAATTTTGTGCACATATCACCACTATCTAGTTCCCAATCATCTTCATCCTCCAAAATGGAAAACCTTTACCATTCTCCTTTTCCCTCAGCCCCTGGCAACCATTAATCTACTCTCTGCCTGTTCTGGATATTTCATATGAGGGAAATTGTACAATATATGGCCTTTTGTGTCTGGCTTCTTAGCATAAGGATTTCAAGTTCCATCCATGTCATAGCATGTATTAGTCAATACCTCATTTCTTTTTGTGCCTGAATAATATGTGTTATATGGATGTGCCACCCTTTCTTTATCCATTCATCACATTTCAGCTATTGTGACTAGTGCTACTATAAACTATCATGTACAAGTTTTTTTTTGAACACATGTTTTCAATTACTTGTTATATATACCTAGGAGTGGAATTGCTGGGTCATATGGTAATTCTATGTTTAACTTACTGAGCAACCACCAAATTTTTTCCATCCTTTTATATTCCACCAGCAATGTGTGAGGGTTGCAATTTCTTCACATCTTCACTAGTAAATATATTCTTCTCTGTGGGCTGTAAATTTGCTCTCTTGACCATCCCCCTCACTGTACAAAAGCTTGAAAATTTGATGAAGTCCAATTTATCTTTTTCTTTTGTTTCTTGTGCTTTTAGTGTCATATCTAAGACTCCATTGCCAAATCCAAGGTTGAAAAGCTTTACCCCCAAAGTTTTCTTCTAATATTTTTATAGTTTTAGTGCATATTTATGTATTTGATCCTCATTTTGTAGTTGTGTATATGGTGTGAGGTAAGGGTCCCGACACCATTTTTGAAGGCCATTTTTTCTTCATTGAATGGCCTTGGTACTCTTGTCCAAAAACAATTGACTATAGATACATGGGTTTATTTCTGGAATTTCAATTCTATTTCATCCATCTATATGTCTATACTTATGCCACTACCACACTGTTTTGATTACTATAGTTTTGTAGTAACTTTTGAAGTCTTCTATCATTCAGTATGACATTAGCTGGGGTTTTTTTTAAGTCAATATTCTTTATCATGTTGAGGAAGCCCTTTTCTATTCTTACTTTGTTAAAGTGTTTTAAAATTATTAAAAGAGGTTGGATTTTCTCAAATTATTTTTCAGCATCAATTGAGGTAATTGTGTGGATTTTTTTCATTCCACTAATATGATGTATTATATTGATTGATTTTTATAAGTTGAAGGATCCTTGCGTTCATAGGATAAATTGCTCTTGGTCTTGGCATATAATTCTTTTAATATGCTGCTGAATTTGGTTTTCTTGTATTGTGTTGAGAATTGTTGCATCTATACTTAAAAGTGATGTTGATCTTTGGTTGTCTTTCAATGTGATTTATTTGTTTATCTTTAATATTAGGATAATGATGGCCTCATATAAGGAGGGGTGAAGTGTTCTCTATCTTCTTTGGGAAGATCATAAGAAGAATTGGTGTTAATTTATTTTTAGATGCTTAGTAGAATTAATCAGTGAAGCCATTGGTCTTGAGCTATTTTTTTTATTATTGATTCAATCTCCTGTTATTTTTTTTATTCAGATTTCCAATGCTATATAACAATTATGAACATACCCTCATATATGCACCCAACAACAGATCCCTGAATATATGAAGCAGTAATAAACAAAGTGAGGATTAAACAATGCTACAATAATAGTTGGAGACCTCAATATCCCACTTTTAATAATGAATAGAACAACCAGGCAGAAGATTAATAAGGAGATAGAGAACTCAAACAATACTATGCAATGACTAGACCTAACAGACATATACAGAATCCTCTACCCAACAACAGCAGAATGCACATATTTTTCGAGTGCAGTATTCTCCACAATAGACCATATGTTAGGCCATAAATCAACTTTCAATAAATTAAAAAATATTGAAATAATACAAAGGATATTCTCTGAACACAATGAAATGAAAACTAAAAATCAATAACAGAAGAAGAACTGGAAAATTCCAAATATGTTTAAAATAAACACCACACTTTAAACAACCAATTAGTGAAAAAAAATCACAAGTAAAATTAGAAAATACTTTGAGACAAATGAAAATGAAAACACAACATACCAAAACTCATAAATGAAATGAAGCAGTACACAGGGGGAATTTTATACTTGTGAATGCTTACATTAAAAAAAAAAAACTCAAACAACTTTATACCTTAAGGAAGTGAAAAAATGAGCAAATTAAACCATAACTATCACAAAGAAAGAAATAATAAAATTTAGAACTGAGATAAATGAAGTAGAGAATAAAAACATGATAGAAACATCTAATAAAACCAAAAGTTGGGTTTTTTTAAAAAGGCCTACAAAGCTGACAAATCTTTAGTTAGACTTACAAAAGAGACCCAAATTTCTAAAATCAGAAATGAAAGTGAAACATTACTATTTTACCTTTCAAAAGTAAAAAAAAAAAAAAAATTACAAGAATATGCTATGAAAAATTGTACACCAATAAATTAGATAACTTAGATGAAAGAAACAAATTTCTAGATACACATAAACTACCAAAACTGATTCAAGAAGAAATAGCATTACCACCTTAAATTTATACCAATTTAGTTTGAATTAATACCAACTTGGCTTTTTCAGTGTACAAAGTTTGTAGGTATACAACTTCATCCCACCCTCTTTAAGTTGTTATTTTTACAGATATCTTTATACATTATGTACCTATTAACATAGATTTGTAGTTATTCTTTTGTTTCTCTTCTAAATTATATAGAGAAAAGAGGAGTTATAAGCTAGAAGTACGCTAATATTGGCTTTTACGTTTATCTGTGTAGCTACTTTTACCTTTGTTCTTTATTTCTTTGCACAGCTTTGACTCACTATCTAGTGTTCTCTTATTTAAGCCTGAAGGAATGCCTTTTGAATTTCTTGTAGAATAAGTCTACCAATAACAAGTTCCCTCACTTCTGGAGAACAATTTTGTCGAGTATAGAATTCTTGCTTGTCACTTTTTTTCTTTCAGCACTTTAAATGTCATCCCACTGATTTATATCTTCCATGTTTTTTTTTAAATTTTATTTTTAATTGTATTTTTATTATTTTTCTATGGTTGTTTTTATCAAGCTGTTCCAGGTACTGACATTGATTATAAAACATATCAAAGCAGCATTTTACATTGTGCAAGATGGTATTTTTTGACAATCTCTGCTTTCTATGTAATCAATGCTTAATTTTTTTAAATTAATTAATTAATTTTTTTCGAATACATTTGTCTCCGCCTTCCCCCCACCACTTTCCCTTGCCCCCCTCCTCCCTCTCCCTCCCTCAATCCTTCCCCACTTTGGCTTTGTCCGTGAGTCTTTGCTATATGTTCCTTGACTTACCCCTTCCCTTTGTAAGAATATACATTCTTCTCAATTGCACAAAGAGCATTTTCCAAGGTAGACTATATGCAAAGCCATAAAACAAACATTAATAAAAGGATAAAAATAAAATAAATTATGTTCTTTGACTACAGTGGAATAAATTTGGAAAGCAAAAGTAGAAAGAAGTTTGGGAAACCCACAAATATGTGGAAATTAAACCACAGACTCCTAAAAGAACCAATTGATCAAAGAAAAAAATCAAAAGAGAAATGAGAAAATATTTTGAGATTAATGAAAATGAGGGCAAAACATACCAAAACTTATATGAGATGTGACCAGAACGGTGTTTAGAGAGAAATTTATAACTTTAAATGCTTATGTGAAAAAGAGGAAAGACTTCAAATCAATAACCTTACTTTTTACTTTAAGACATTGGAAAAAAAGAGCAAATTAAATGTAAAGCAAACAGAATGAAATAAATAAGACTAGCATGGAAATTAATGAAATAGAACTAGAAAATAGTACAGAAAATTAATGAAACTAAAAGCTGGCTCTTCTAAAAGATTAACAAAATTGACAAACTTATAGATGTATTAACCAAGAAAAAATAGACATCTCAAATTACTAAATCAGAAATGAAAGAGAGGACATTACTACAGATCATATAGAAATTGAAAGAATTATAAAGGAATCCTATAAACAATTGTGTGTCAATAAAGGAAACAATTAAGTTGAAGTAGAAAAATTGCCAGAAAGACACAAATTGCCAAAACTAATTGAACAAGAAATAGACAATAAAAGTGAGTCTATAACAAGAGATTGTATTAGTAATTGAAAAAAATGTACAAAAAAGTCTTATCACAGATAAATTCACTGAATTTTACCAAGCATTCAAAAAAGAATTAATACCAATTCTTTACAAACTCTTCCAAAAAAAGAAATAGAAGAGGCAATAGTTCCCTATTCATTTTTTGGGGCCAGTCTTGCCCCGATACCAAAAACAGACAAAGATATTACAAGAAAAGAAAACTATAGCCTAATATCTCATATGAATACAAATGCAAAATTCCACAAAACACTAGAAAACAGACATCTATAGAACATTGCACCCAACAACAACAGAATATACATTTTTTTTCTGAGAGCATATGGAACATTCTCCAGCATAGATCATTTGCTAGGCCAGGAAACAAGGCACTAGCAAACCAAATTCAACAACATATAAATGATTTGTACATCTTGATCAAGTGAAATTTATCATAGAAAAGCAATGCCCTGGTCCATGTGGCTTAGTCTGTTAGAGTGTCATTCCGTTACCAAAAGGTTGTAGATTTGATTCCTTGTCAGGGCACATACCCAGGTTGCAGATTCAATTCCCAGTATGAGTGCATATGGGAAGCAACCAATCCATATTTCTCTCTCTCATTGATGTTTCTCTCTCTCCCTTCTTCTCTCCCTTCCTCTCTCTCTGAAAAGCAATGAGGGGGAAAAATGTCCTCTGGTGAGGATTAAAAAAAAGAAGAAAAGAAAAACAAATCTTGATATAAACACTCAACAAACCAGGAATAAAAAAGAGCTTTCTCAGCTGTAAACAGTTATCAAAGAAATATCCAAACCAAAATCCATAAATTCAAGAACGTGACAAGGATGTGTATTCTTATCACCTTTATCCAACATGGTACTAAAGTTACAGCTTGGGCAATTAGGCAGAAAGCAACAAAAGGCATACAAATTGGAAAGAAGGAATAAAACCATCTTTGTTTACAGATCACAAGATCTTGTACATAGAAAATCTTAAGGAATCCACTAAATACCTATTAGAGCTCATACAAATTCAGTAAGGTTGCAGGATACACAATCAATATACAAAAATACATTGTATTTATATATACTTGCCATGAACCATCTGAAAATTAAAATTATTAGATTTACAATAGCATAAATAATGAATAAAATATTTAGGAAAAAACAAGAAGTGTAAAACTTACACATATGGTAAAAATTACAAAAACTTGTTGAAAAAATTGAGGAAGATCTAAATACATGTAAAAACATCTTGTGTTCATGGATTAGAAGACTTATATTGTTAAGGTGATAATACTCCCCAGATTGATGTACAGATTCAACACAATCCCTGTCAAAATCCCTGCTGCTTTGTTTGCAGAAATTGACAAGCTAATTCTAACATTCAAATGAAAATACAAAGGTCCTGGTATAGCCAAAATAATCCCATAAAAGAACAAAGTTAAAGGACCCCCACTTTCTGATTTCAAAACTTACTACAAAGCTACAGTTACCATGTGGTCCTGGCGTAAGGATAGATGTGTGGATCAATGTGACATAACATTGAGAGTCCAGATGTGAACTTATGTTTTCTATGGTAAACTGGCTTTCAGCAAAGGTGCCAAGACTATTGAATGAGAAAAAATAGTATTTTCAACAAATGATACCATGACAACTGGATAACCACATGCAAAAAAAGGAAATTAAACACTTATACCATATACAAAAATTAACTCAGAATGGACCAAAGACCTAAATGTAAGAACTAAAGCTATAAAACTTTTAGAAGAAAACATGGATAAAACTGCATGACCTCAGATTTGGCAATAGATCCTCATATATGACACCAA
Source organism: Pteronotus mesoamericanus (assembly GCF_021234165.1). NCBI lineage: Eukaryota > Metazoa > Chordata > Mammalia > Chiroptera > Mormoopidae > Pteronotus > Pteronotus mesoamericanus. Next base: position 3,260,715 of record NW_026555108.1, on the reverse strand, counting down.
AACACAAGAAACACAATTAAAAACAGATGAATCGGATTTTATCAAAGTGAAAAAAACTTCTATGCTTTAAAAGACACTGTCAAAAAAGTGGGAAAACAGCCCCCAGTATGGGAGAAATATCTGCAAATCATAGGGGATTTGTATCTAGAGCATATAAACAACTCTTAAAACCTAATAATAAAGAGACAACCTAATTTTAAAAATGGGCAAAGTATCAAATAGACATTTCTCCAAAGAAGATATACAAATGGCCAATAAACATATGAAAAGGCTCTCAAAATCATTAGACAACAGGGGAACGCATATCAAAACCATGCTGAGCCCTGGTCAGTGTGGTTCACTTGGTTGGAACGTTGTTCTGTAAACCAAAACGTTGGATTCCCATTCAGGGCACATGACTGGGTTTTAGATTCAGTCCCGGCTGGGGCACACACAAAAGGCAACCCATCAATGTTTCTCTCTCACATCAATGTTTCTTTCCCTGTCTCTGTGCTTCCCTTCCCATCTCTCTAAAATCCATAACATGTACTCAGGTGAGGATTTTTAAAAACCCAAAATGAGATACCACTTAACATCTCCTGGGATGCTGTAATAAAAAGGTCAGATAATAATAAGCGTTGAAGAGGTTGTGGAGAAATCAGAACCCACATACACTGCTGGAGGAAATGTAAAACGATGCAGCACTTTAGAAAACAGTCTGGCAGTTCCTCACATGGCTGAACATACCATTTGACCCAGCAATTCCACTTCTAGGTATATATTGAAAAGAAATGAAAACCTACATTCACAGAAAAACTTGTTCATGAATGTTTATAGAAGCATTATTCATAATAGCTGAATGATGGAAACAACCCAAATATCTAGCAAATGATGAATACATACAGTGAAAATTTGTTGCACAATAAAAAGAAATGAAGTGCTTATACATACAACATGGATGCACCTTGAAAACATTACATGAAGTAAAAGAAGCCAGTCACACAAGATCACATATTATATAGTCTCAGTTACATGAAATATCCATAATCACCAAATCCACAGACACAGAAAGTTGATTAGTAGCTGCCAGAAGTTGGAGAGAGGAAGGAAGGGGCAATGACTGCTAATATAGGTATAGCATTTCTTTTTGAGGTGATGAAAATGTTCTAAAGTTGACTGTGGTGATGGTTGCACATATGCTAAAAACCATTGAGTTATATACTTTAAATGGATGAACTGTATGGCATGTGAATTACATCTCCATAAAGCTGTTCTTTTTTTAAAAAGCTTCACTTAGATCATTTTTGAAAAGCAGCTGTGATCCATTCAGGCCAGCTCAATTAATGGAGATTTCATGTACAGAGCAATATGGAAAGAAATATGGCATTTGAAGACCCAGAACCTTAGCATGATCTGGCCTCCTAGAGGATGGAACTGGATCCTAAGCTACACTAGAGGCCGCAGTAGCAGGAGTTTGAATACTCACTCTTAGCTTCTCTTTTCATACTTGAAAATTCAACTTCCAGTGCCAGCTGCTTGATTTTCTCTAGTTCCCAAATCAGAATCTTTTTGGCACAGAATTCCCTGCCAGACCACCTTTATGGCACTACCAAGTGGATTGCCCTTTGGTCAGACTTGATCCAACTTGATCCAACTAGCTATGCACATGCCTTCCCCACCTCATGGGATTTAGTTACTTTCTCTTTTCTCTCTTGCTCTCACAGCACTCTGAACCTTTCTCTATTAAAGCCCTGAACCTATTGGATTCTGGCCAGTAAGTATACATTTCTCCTCCAGTAACCTGACCTAATTCTTGTCTGCTTCCCCCAGGGCATCTGGCACAGCCAGGCACAATATAGGTACTAAGTGAAAATGCATTCAACAATAGTGATAATAGCATTTATCAAGTGTTTACAATGTGACAGGCACTGAGCCCTTTTTATGCATTAGGTCATTTAATCCTCACATCAGTCCTACAGGGCAAATATTATTATTAACCACTATTATTATCCCCATAACACTGATGAGGAAACTGTAGCTTTAGAGAAGTTAAGTATTTTGCCCAAGATCACACAGCTAGTAAGCTGTAGAGCTAGGAATTAAATACAAGCAGCCTGGTTCTCAAGAATTTGCAAGTTACATGTAACCAGAGGACTAACAGATACTTAGGATAACAGTGAATCAAGCTTCCGAGAGTTTTTCTATTGGCTGAAATGATAAGCTGAAATGTTATAACCCCAAATATAACATGTAACCAACCACTCCTCTCACTCCCAATCCAGTTGCACAAGTCTAGGAATGGAGAAGATGGGTCTTAGGAACAGCAAATTCGAAAGCCCCTTTGAACTTTCCCCTTTCCCCTCATCCCCTTTAATTCACCATTTGCCAATTGTGATTACAGTCATTTCCATGATCATTTTCCCACCCATGCCCTCCTCTCTCTTCTCACTGACCCAGCCTTGGTCTGAGACACCACCATCCTTTCCCTAGAGCACAGCAAAGGCTCCTAGATTATCTTGTCTCCACCTACCTCTCTTTCCACACCTAGGGTGATTTCAAAATCCCATTTGGCAACTTCCACTCTCAAGACTTCCTATTGTTCTCCGTGTGCTTAGTGCAGTATCTGGTGTGATGAATGCTTGTTAAATGTCTGAGGTCTACCTAAGAGGGCAGATTTCAGTGTCTCCACTGAGCATGGTAAGCAAGTGAGGAGAAAAGCCTCCACCTCACCATGTCCCTGTGCCCCCAACCTACCATGACCTGGGACACCTCTCTGTTTCCAGCTGATGAGGTGGAATCCTTTCCCTCCTTGCCATGGGTCACTAGAAGCTTGATCACAGATTAAGTGAAAGCACCCACAGGTTTTTCCAAGGGCAGACACATGGGGATGGTTAGTGGAGCTAGGTTGTTTGCACCTCTCAGAAAAGGCTGTACTAGGGTGGCATTCACTGAAGGCCTTTATATCTCGCCTTAAGCTTTATACATCATTTTCATCTTTAAGTACCCTGTAAAGGAGGTAGGGCAGGAGCTCTGTATTTCTTTTTTTAGAGATTTTATTTATTTATTTTTTAGAGAGAGGGGAAAGAGGGAGAAAGAGAGGGACAGAAACATCAATGTGCAAGAGAAACATCCATTGGTTGCTTCTCACACGCACCCAATCAGGGACCTGGCCCACAACCCAGGCATAGGCCCTGACTGAGAATCAAACCAGTGACATTTTGGTTTACAGGCCAATTCTCAACCCACTGAGCCACACCAGCCAGGGCTCATATTTCCAATGGGGAAACTAAGGCTCAGAAAGGGAGCATGAACTGCGCAGAGTCAGTGAAGCTACACATGGAATCCCAATTCCAACATGCACTCTCAGTCCCTGGGGCACACTGTGTACACATTAGTGGCAGTGCTCCACTCACAGTCATTTCTGCTGTCCTGAGAGACACTGGAGCCTGAAAGAGCAGATACAGTCTGTATTGGTTCATCAGACTTGTTAGTCACACCACCAAACATTGCCAGTCACAGCTGAAAGGAAGTAAGGTGTGGCCTGACTCATTCCCTCCAAGAAGCAGCTCTGTACTGTGGCCCGATGTACCATTGCTATGTGTATGTGCCAAGGGCAGGCACTGGAGTAGGAAGTGGGAAAAGATGGGACTGCAGGTGCAATGAAATTCCAGGCTCTGGCCAATCTCTAGGGTACCAGCTAGGTCACGGGCTCTTCATTATAGCTCCCACTTGCAGGCCTGCTGGGGAGCTCACCACTCCTTGGCCCCAGCCCCTTCTCTCTATGACTCTCCCGTAAGACAGGCTTCTTACCTCCTGTAGGCCCGTGAACTCCCTACTTAAAATTGAAGCCTATGACCCTCTAGCAACTTCTTAGCTTCCTTCCCACCTTAATTTTCTCCATAGATTTATAATTACCTAACATTCTGTAAATTTTATTTATTTCATTTATTGTCTGTCTCCCTTCATGAGAATGTGAAGGGATTTTGGTATGTTACAGTCTCACTGCTGTGCCTCTCAGTGTGTAGAACAGTGCCTGGCACATCATGGATGCTTAATAAATATTCATGGAATATTTATTCCATAAATTTCTCACTGCCCAAGTCACCCTTTGCCAGCCATCTGGACTACAAACACCACAGTGTGCACAAGCAGTGCAGCAGCCCACAGAGTGTGGGCTGGGCACCATGGTTACATAAAACTGTCTGGTCCCCTAGAAGGGCTAAAGCTAATGTCTTTCCCTCAGGTCTTAATGTCATGACACGCACCTCAATGCATGAACTTTTGCAGCATGGACAAACTTTCCTTTCTCTCAGCTCACCTGGTTCTTCTTAGCAGAAACTTCAGGTTACAGCCAACACTCTGCTCCACTACCTCAAACTCTTTCCAAGTCCTGCCCAGTTTCCTTGACATCCCCATCTCCTGCCTCTTTCCTGGATAGCAATTCAATCTGAGAAGCATTGGCGTATTGTGCATAAGGTACCAGGGTGTTCATTCAACACATAATTGTTAAGCACTTACAAGATGCCATACAAGGACAAAGCAAACAAACAAACAAAAAAAACCCTGTCCTCAATGAGCTCCCACTCAGTGGGAGAGTCTAGAAAGTAACCAGATAAATACAACTCAGTGTGATCAGTTCTGTGACAAAGAGAAGCCCAGGAATTGTGGAAACCCATAAGAGAAACCTCCAACTCAGGCTGGTTCCCAGAAAAAGAGATTGTATAAGATGAGGCTTAAAGGATGAGAAGGAGTTTTCCAAGTGATGAAGTAAAAAGAAGAAAGATATTTTGGGCAGAGGAAGCAGCATGTGCCAAAGTCTGGAGGTGGGCACAAGTCATTTCTAAAATAGGCCTGTTGTCATCTACACAGACAGTGGAAGAGATGAGGCTGCAGAAGAACATAGGCACCAAAATACACAGAGCTTTGTGGGCCATGGCAAGGAATTTGGAATTTATCTGAAGAACAATGGGGAGACCCTGAAGGGTATGTCAGGGTGTGGCGCATGAGTTGGAGGGACAAGAATGAACTCAGGGAAACAGGGCATCGAGCTGAGTGGTGGGACATGGTAATGGCCTGGTGGTGACAGTGTGAATATGGAGGAGGGGACAAACTCAGACTTGAGAAGTAGGGAGGAGGGAAAAACCACTGTAATGGAGTTAGGGACTGGTTGGCTGAAGGATCTGGTTTGGGAGGGGAGAAACACTGACATGGAGTGGGGCCATGTTGGCTTTAAGGTGCTAGCGGGATGTCCAAGGGGAGACTCAGGAGTGCCAACATTTATCTCAAGTAACTCAGTCCTGTTCATCTTTGGATTCACCCTTTTTTCATCTTTTTCACCCTTTTCCCCTGTCATTTCTACCAGATTTGTTTGTTCATACCTCTGTTCCCTCTTCTTTCTGAGGCCATCAGCTTGTCTGCCCATGTCTTTCCCACGTACCTGCCTCCCTCCTTCCCATTATGTTATTTTTCTGTTGTATCCAAAGTACCTGGAAGAGAGACGGGGCTTGGACCTGGTCAGCAGGGGACTGTGAAGAGAAAGGAGAGAGAGATGAGGTGGTCTCCAAGCTGAAATAAGGTGTTGATCCAGACAGCTCCCTAGGTCAGGCCTTCTAAACAGACCACCTGTACAGGGCACAGGACTGGGGGTTTGCATTCTCTCCTCATTTGGGCCAGGCCCAGCAAAGTTGTGTGGGGAGGGGACCTCTTCTTGACAGAGCTCAAAAGTCTTCACACAAGACCCTTCCATGGCCTCTCTCTTCCCACTCACAGGTCAAGCTAACTGTGTAGCTGAAGGGGCAAGTGCCTGAAGACAAGAACACTCCCAGGGCCCTGCTAGGGACATGCACAGCAGTACCCCACATATGCCCTGTCACCCCTGTTGCAGAGCTGACCACATGTGTGACACAGCCTGGGAGACACGGCTACAGAGGGTGGTCAGTGGCTGGGCCCGGGCCTGGGTCTCCAGCACTCCTTTAGCCCCACTTGCTGCTGAACAAATGGTTCATCCAGTGCCCACGTTTTGAAGGGCTCTAAGTACTCACATGTCCCTGTGTGACCACCACACAGCCCGGTGCCAGCAGGGACTGGGTCACCTGGACACTCCACACCCCAGGGTCATACAACCAGTAAGTGAGAAGGGAAAAGATGCATGTTAGAGACCTCTGTGTGTTTGTGCAGCCATGTGTGAGTCTTTGCGCCTGGGCTTGTCTTTCTGTGTCACTGTGAAGGCACATGTTTTGTGTCTCCATGCGGGATCATAATCAGCACATCTTAACTCAGAACATTTTGAGAACCATTGTTCTGGAGCCGTTGAATGCGCTATGCCCAGATGGCTATGTTACCACATAAAATCACCACATTTTTGTTATCAGACAATGGCTCCTCTGACATCCCTGAACCTCCCTCACTCTTGAATTCCACCACCAGCCTCCATCAGAGCTGGAGCACCAAGAGAGTGTGGTGAAGTGGTGAGATGAGGATGTCCTTTTCAAACAGCACTCATTAGTTTGTTTGTTTTTTTTTTTAAAGCTGAAAGTTTAATGGTTTAATGTTAGGCCTTGTAAAAATATCTTTGTGTCTAATCCACCCCATTAAAGCAATCAGAACAAAATGTTCCTGGTGTCTAAATGGATGCATTATAGCAGCCAGATCAAAATGTCACGGAGCTGTGTGTGTGTGTGTGTGTGTGTGTGTGTGTGTGTGTGTGTACGTGCGTGCATGCCTGTGAGTGAGTACATGAGGATCACTGGCTCTGTGCTCCCTTTTATGTACATTTGGGCCAGTCCAGGTACTTTGTTTGGTATACATAATGTGTGTCCACATGGGCAAGGTGCCTATCAGCATTGCCCACAGAAATAGCCTGTCAGGGTATTTCGCCTGTGACCTTGACTCCATGCTTGGCCAGGATGAGGAAGTGAGGCTGATCCACGGGGGGAAGAGTGGCCATTTGCACCTGCCTCCTCACTTCGTTTTGTTGCTGCCTTCAGTCCAGCCCACCGAAGCCACAAATCCCATTCAGGAAAAAGGGGATTGAGGACTGTGGGCCTTCTGAGACCCCAGCTTTCAAGATTTTAAGGTGGAGAGGGACGGGGAGCCCAGCTTTCTGGAGTGCCAGTACCCTGGCATCTTGCATAGCCTGGAGGAGCTGCTCTGCCATGGTGGAAGAGGGCTGGGTGGGGAGAGTGTAGACAGACCTAGGGTTAGACTGGACAGGCCACAAGGTGCATGGAACAGGCCCAATTCAGAGATGAGGTGGGCTCCCAGGCCAGCCACCCTCCCTGCTGCACCCTTGCCATGAGTGGGACTCAATTCTCCTGCCTGGATGATTGCAGTAGGCCGTTTCCTGCTCTCCCTGCAGCTCTTCTCTCCCTCTCCAGTCCACAACCCACAGAGCATCCAGGGTTAGCCTTCCAAAACACAGGCCCCATCTCCTCACTCCCTGCCTAAAGCCCCCTGCTGGTTCCCTAGTGTCTATGGCAGCATTTCCCAAACTATGTGGCAGTGCCAAAAGAGATTACAAGGAGAGCACATAAATGAGGAGACTGGCTCACTCAACAAAACAAGCAGGTGTCCTTATTGCAGAACAAATTGGCATCTGTATCTATGCTAACTTATACCTCTCTAACCCATCTTTCTCATGGGACATAGCATTCAGCAGAACCCAGTGTGGGAAATGCTGGCTCAGCATGCCATATGCGACTCTCTGGGACCTGGCACCTGCATGCACCTAGAGCCCTCTTCTTTTTACTCATGCTATTCCATTAACCAGAGTGCCTTTCTTAGTCCTCTCCATTGCCTACCTAAAGCCTACTTACCTTTCAAGACTTTTAGACTGTGCCTCCTCAAGGAAGCCTACCCTTGTTCCTCTATCCACTGCCCATCCCTCACGCTCCAGGCTGTGGCTGTCTCTGACTTGTTGGTTATTGTGTATTGAAATGATTTTCATATTTGCTGCCTGCATGGGATTTTGAGCTCATTGTAGGCCGGTTCTGGGCCTTATTCAACTCTGGGCCCAGACCCCAGCACAGGACCTACCAGTTCTCATTGAGTGGTAGATAGACAGATGGGACAGAAAGAACAGCAGGGAAAAAAGGAGAGAGTTTAAGAAAAAGGGATAAATAGAGACAGTCTCACAGATAGAGAGCAGGCTGATAGCTCTAGGTTGGAAGTTGTGGAGGGTGGAAAGATCAAGCAAAAAAAGGAAAAGGAACAAAAGAACTCATGGACATGGGCAACAGTGTGGTGATTGTGGGGGGCAGGAGGTGGGTAAAGGTGGAAGTGGGTGTGGGAGAAAATATGGTGATGGAAAAAATAAAGAGAAAGGGAAAGAGGAATTGAAAGAAAGGGGGAATGAAAGAGCAAAAGCAAGTATGACTATATGAAGGCTTTTATCAAGAAACCCTCAGAATGCCCAGGTTCTATTTGTCAAACTAATGGGCTCCTTTTTCAGGTCCCCATTGGGTCTAATGACGACCACCCTGCCCAACCCAACTTTCTTTGGTCTTTTCGGTGTGACACACCAGGCTCCAAATTCAGGCCCTCTCATTTGCTAGCTCTGTGGCCTCAAGGAGGTCCCTTCACCTCTCTGGGTTTCAGCTATTCTCATCCATAAAATAAGGCCATTTGTCATAGGATTGTTGTGGAAAGTGAAGGATCTAATGCATATAAAGTACTCAACACAGTGCCTGGCATGACAGGGGCGCACAGAGCATTAGAAGAGGAAAAGCGTGTGAATCATTCAAATAGCGCCTGCAATATAGTCGGCATTAAATACATGTTAAGTACTATTATGCTGATACTGACGTCAGGGTCTTTTGGGAGCAAACCAAGTGTATTTTATCAGAGGTGGTGCAGAGACACGGAAAGTCAGGAGAAAAGACACTCTTGTCTCACTCACCCCCTCACTTCTCAGCTGCCACCGCACTGACTCATCTCTCATCCTCCCAACACTGAGTCACCCAGGTCTGATTTGTTCAAATCTAGCCCCACCACTAACCAGCTGAGTGTAATGTTAGCCAAGTACTTCCCTTCACCTCTCCGAACCTCAGCTTTTGCACCTCTAAAATGGGAATAAAAATTATATCTGCCTTTGGGGTTTTGCGAGTATCCAGTGAGAAAGCAGACAGGTCAGCTGTGTCAAACAGACCAGAGACGGATTGGTTTTCATTTCTGTGGTCCCTCCTCCTTTCCCTAAGCTCTGGGCACTGCTTCTCTTCTTAGTACCCTGCCCCTTTGACCCTCCCCCATTTCACTATCCCCCGTGTCCTCTGCTTCCCCTCCACGTGAACCTGCCACGGGCCAGGACATGGTCATTTCCTCTGCCTACACAGGCAGTACTTGTTTGTGCTGACACTTTTCTGTGACCTGGACAGCATGTCCCACTCCATGGACAAGCTGCAATCGTTGATTCAGCTGACTCCCCAGGGGGCTGGTTGGAAGTACACCAGCTTGGGCCCTGCTCTTCCTCCTACCCTCAGAAGAGTGGAGGCTGGGAGCATGGGGTCTCTGCCTCCCAGTCAGGAGCCTTGGGCCATATGTTGCTCTCACTTGACATCAAGGAGATCGTCTGAGGCCATAGGAGCCTGTCAGAGGCCCTGACAGGAACATGTTTGCCTCTCTAGACTGAGAAGCATATCGGGGGTGGAGTTGGGAAATGAGGAGTGCCTACGCTCCAACAAGGGAGGCAGGAAACACTGCTGTGGTCACAAGTGCTAGATGTGCCTGAAGTGTAGGAACAGGCATCCAGCTGCAACAGTCAGTACCTCCTCCCAGCAGAGATGTTTCTACTTTCTCATAGGCTCTGTGCTGCCCTCTGCTGGACCAACTTCTTGTTAGGCATAGCAGGTAGGGTCCATAAAAATGTTTTAAATTATTTTGACATCACAAGAAAAAACTGAATATAATAACGATGAATATATAGTGATTAGCCCAGCTTGGAAAATACTCATCTTCATACCAAAACAGTTACAAAAGATGTATTTTAATATTTATGAAGAAAGGGCCCACAAAGTCCAGATGTGGCCCTAGTCTCTGTTCAATCCCAGACCCTCTCCATTGGCTTGAGGAGCCATCTGCCTGTCTTGGAGTCTGCGGCAGCCCAGGGCAAACCTAAGGCCCTTGATGACGATCGCCAGCATCCTGGCGGGGGCAGGCCAACTCCCAGCAGGCTTTTGGGGAGGGCTGAAAGCAGAGGAGGGCAGCCTCTGCCAAGGGTGTCCAACCTGTGGCCTGCGGGCTTCCTGCGACCCGGGACGGCTATGAATGTGGCCTAACACAAAATTGTAAATTTACTTGAAACATTATGAGATTTTTTTTTTTGTAATTACATGTTGCAATGTATTTAATGTGTGGCCCAAGACAACACTTCCTCTTCCAGTTTGGCCCACAGATGTCAAAAGGTTGGACACCCTGGAAGGTTAGACTATTGTGCATGCCTCCAGCCCTGTCCCTCTTCCCTCTTTCCCGGTATCACTTCTCTGCAGCCAGCTTTCCTCAAACACATTGCCTCTTTTGTTCAACAGCTCTCACACACCTACCACTTCCAGTTCTCTTCCCAATGTCACACACACACACTCATACACACACACACACACACACACACACACACACACACACACACACACTGAAGCCACCAGTAGGAGGTAGCAGTGTCTTCCCCATTTGCACAGGAATATAGTGGAAAGAAGATGGGCTTGGGAGTCTGGTGGGAAATCCCAGTTCAGGTGCTTACTTTCTGTGTATCTCAGGGCAAGTCTCATTGCCTCTTGGACTCTCAGACCTCTCTCCAGAACAAGAGGAGGCTAGCACCTCACAGGGCATCATGGAGGCTGAAATACTCTGTGTGGGAAAATGCACGGCATGGTGCCTGACATACAGTGGGTGCTCAGTACCCATGAGTCCCCTTCTAGGCAGCAGAAGAGTTTGCTACTGTCCTCACCCATCTTTTCCCAGGTTCCTTTGAGCTCCAGTGTATCCTCCGATCCCACAGGCCCTACCTCATGTACTATCCTGTCTCCCTGTCTCACACCAATATTTAACTACATTCAAGACACAGTCCCTGAACTCCCTGAACACTAGCTCTTCTAGACCAGACCTTGTGCTGGACATGGGGCCACAGCGGTGACTCATGTGGTCCCTGTCCTTGATGTCACAGCCTAAGCAAAGACAGACTAGCTTATATATTTGAGAGTAGTCTTAGATGACAAAGTCTACTCAAAAAGTGCTTCAAGAGGTCTGAGCTGGGTTGACTAGGAAAGGTTGGCTGAGTCTGGAAGGGTGTGAACAGCAGGAAAGAACATAGGGGGCACAAGCCAAGTATGGGGAGACCTTATAGAGTGATGGCTTAGAGTGAACAAGGCAACACAATACAGGTACACCTCAGAGATATTGTGGGTTTGGTCTCAAACCCCTGTAATAAAGCAACATAATAATAAAGTTAGTCACATGAAACTTTTGGCTTTCCAGTGCACATAAAAGTTATGTTTACACTGCACTGTAGTCTATTAAGTCTGCAATAGCATTATGTCTAAAAAAGAACAATGTGTAGACCTTAATTAGAAATACTACTTTATTGCTTAAAAATACCATAGCCGTCATCTGAGCCATCAGAAAGTTGTAATGTTTTCACCAGTGGAGGGTCTTGCCTTGATACTGATGAAAATCCTTTATCTGTGAAGTGCAATAAAATGTGCAATGCCTGTAAACAGTGATGAAACACTTCTTCTGTGCCATTACTGTGTTGGGCATTCTGCTGGGCATATGGGCTCTTTTCAACACCATAGCAAAGTAGGCATCCCTGTACCCATTTTACAGATGAGAGAACTGAGGCTCAGAGACCAAAATGGTTTGCTCAGGGTCACACTGCTAAGAAGTGGCAGAGCTAGGACTTGAACACACCTCTGTGTGTCTCCAGATGCTTTTCACTGCACCTCCTTATCTTCCTGAGCTGGACACTATGAAGGACTCAGAGAAACCCCACCAGGTAACTGGGCCCACGTGCTCCCAGTCTAATGAACAGACTGGTAATGTAACTGGTACCCAAAGAATCGCAAGAAGGGGCATAAGCAAGATGAGGGGCAGATGCAAATGGCAATGATGACTAAGAGGAGGGAAAGAACAAACCTTGCTAGAAGCTTCAGGGATGCCTTCATGGTGGAGACATACCAGAATTGAGTGTGGCCAGATGGGTGAGATTTGAGAGTGATAATATTTTGTGAGAATCAATCTGCATTGCCAAGCCATCCACACATTTCTCTGAGCCTTAATTAATGTATGGGAAACCTGGGTCCCCAAAACGTTAAATAGTTTGGCCCAGCTCAAAACTGGCAGAGCTGAGATTTGAACCTGGGTCCTCTGGGTCCAAGACAGTCCTACATCCCACTCCTGGAAGAGGTAACTAAAAGAGCATGCTTGGAACATGGCTGGAGGAGGGAATAGAGAGAACAAGGTGCATTGCGGGGTTCTGAATGCCACTGTTTGGTAGTCAGATGGTGGATGGGTGAAAAGGCATTGACAGTTTTTGAGCCAGAAAGGCATAGGGTAACATCGACTTTAGAAAAATTCACCTGGGACCAGGTATAGTTCAAAATGGGCAAGAGGAGAGAAAAGAGGTGAGGGATTCTCTCTAATATTCAGGTAGAAGGGAATGCAATATGAACTGGGGTGGTGGATCCAGCATGGGCTGGATACAAGAGATGCTGTAAAGGTAGAGTAGACGGAGCACGGCTAATTCCCCTGTGGGTCCATGTGACCTGGCCCTTATGACTCCATCTCTTCCCACTACCCCTTTGCTCCCTGCACCCCAGCCATGCTGACCAGCTGCTCATCCTGGAAAACACCAACTTTGTCACCACGCCAGGGCCATTGTACTTCCTCATTATTTGCTCTGCCCAGAGCTCTTCGACCTGGATCTTTGTATGGCTATTCTTTCTCCCCCCTCAGGTCTCAGCTTAAATGGTCCCTTGTCTCCCCAAAAAGGCCCTCTCTGACCACCCTATTGAAGTAACTGCCCAGTCACTAGCACCTCACTCTGCTTTATTGCCTTCATCACCTTTGTCATAGATGAAGTTAGCTTGTGTATTTGTCTACTTTCTACCTCCCTCCACTCACCCATCTAGTAGAATGTGCACAAAGGCAGGTGGGAACCTTATCAGTCTTGTTCACTGTTGTATTCTTTACACCTCGACAGAGTCTGGCATGTAGTAGATGTTCCACAACTACTTGTTGAATGGCAAAATGTATGAGTATTTGGATGGATGGATGGATGGACGGATGGACGGATGGACAGATGGATAGATGCATTGACTGTGAGGGGAGGTGAGGAGGAAGGGGTTATGCCTGATTTGGGGATCTGAACTGGGTATCTAAGAAGATCACAGTGCCACCAACAGACACAGAGCAGGCAGCAGCGAACAGACTGTGCAGGAAGATGATGAGTTTGACATGGGTCTCCAGGTGAAAAAATGGATATCAGCAAGGACCCTAAAGAGCAAGGTGAGCTAAAGTGGAGGAGGATAAGGAAAAAGTTGGAGGAATGCTTGAGGATGAGCTCAGGCAGAGGGAGAGAAGAACCGAGAAGTGCAAGGAAGAAGGTCAATAACTATGGTCAAAAAAGTGGGAAGAGGTTTCCTTGCCTAGAGGAAAGGGGGCTGAAGAAGGAAGATGTGGCCATGTGGGTCACATTCTCAAGGAAGAAGTGGAGTGAAAGCCAATCGGTAGTTAGGACTGAAAGAGGTCACTGAGATGTTTTGAGTTTGGTGAGGAGGTTGGTGTGACCAGAATGATGGGAACTGAGGCTGTCAGGGTCTGGGAACCAAGAGGGTAAGCGGGGCCTTGATGTCAACAGAAAATAAAATGCATGCTCCCACTCATCCACCCAAGCCCAATTCCCCCCGAACTGAGCCTGACTGGCAAGGAGGAGGCCGGGCAAAGGAAACTACCACTCACTCATGGCTGCGATCTGCTAGGTACAATGAAGCCACGTTCCCATTGGCTCATTTAACAGTGACGACAACTTGGCAAGATATATATGATTAATATCTTCTGTGAGGAAAAAGGAATCAGAAAGGTTAAATGTGTCAATAAAGGTCACACAACCAGGCAGTAATATAGGCGATTTGAACTTGAGTCTGTCTACTATTGACCCTCAGCCACTCCAGCAGTAGGGCACTGGTGACTAGAAAATAATAGGCCAAAGCTTGCAGATAGATTGCAGATACATGCACACCCTGATGTTTTAAGTTATTGGGTCAGTGGAAGCACAAAAAGAGAAAGCATAAGCAACAGGGTTGGGGATTTAAGGGTGAGCGTTCTCTGGCATCAGGGAAGGGGAAAGGCCAACTCAGGATGGATGGAAGTGTAATACCAAAAGCTAGAAATGGCCATCGGTGATATTTACGTGTGTTGGAGTGAGGGTCCTGGGCAGCCTCATCATCATGACACCCATTCTCACATCTATTTGTCAGGGTAGTGCATTCATGGAGCACATGGTGGGCAGAGCTAGGCAGACATGGGAGCCTCTAGTTTATGTAGGGGGAATGATGTTAAGGCCCAGAGAAGCACCCCTACTTGGCACTATCTCTCCCAGAATGCCAAATGTAAGGGAGCCACACTGGGCAGCTGGTCCAGGGCAGCAGAGTCCAGAGCTGAAGGGTTGGGGCAATCCTTCCAAGAGCATCCCTCATAACTCTTTACCTGTCTCTAGCAACCATCACATGGGTGGTCATTTTAATGCCACCCATTAAGAGCATGCTCAACTCCAATCTCTGTACCATCAGCCAACCTTCTTCATGGCCAGATGGGGCAGTGCCTGTGCCAGAAGATCCCCTGGCTGCCTTCCTCTAAAGCTACTGGCCAGAGTTTCACACTGGTTCCCGAACATTCGTGCCACTTGAGCTATGTCCCATCCCAAATGCACAGGGGGGGGGCAACGATGTCGGGGGGGTGAGTCCACTATTTTTCCAAAGGCAAGGGGCTTCCAGGCCCTCTGTTTACCTTGCCAGCTAAACCCAGAATAAAATGGAAGGAGAGGACAGTGAAGAGGGACTTGACAGGCAACCTGACCTATTCAGACTAGGTGGGGATGCAGGTAGGAGCAGGCCAATGTGAACACTTACTGAGGCTGACTGGTGACAAGGTGTCCCTGGCATATTTGCCGTATGAGGAAGCAGAGTGTTAGTTTCAGGCTATGCAACAACACTCAAGGGATGCACACACAGAGTCGACTGTGAAGCCTGTACTTTCCCTAGCTGCCCCTCAGAGGTTGGGAATGTTTTGGCTACAGTAACAAGGAAGAGGCAAGTTACTACCTCTCAGGAAGTCAACATGAGGCGGCCACCCTAGTTCCCTGGGCTTTGCTGGCCACTGAAAGCATACCAGAAGCCGCCACAAGGCACTCTAGACCTCTCATGTCTATGCGCTTATGAGTGCAACAGCTTTCCCAAGGATCTCAGGATTGGGTCTCCACTCTTCATCCTTCAGCTCGAGCTGTGTGTAGCAGGGGAAGAAAGGACAGCATAGCCAGGGACATCTGTCCCTACTGCTACTGTCAGGACTCCCGAGGTCATGCTTGTGGGCTGCTCAAATGGGGGACCCTGGCCAAGACAGGGGATGGGGTCTGCAGCTTCTGCCCAAGCTGTGGCTTCTTGGAATCCTTCCTCCCCAACCTCAAATCCCCTCCCAAAGAGCTGAGGCCTTGCCCCAATTCCTCCTGTGACCTCCATGAGTCCTAGGCCAGTAATGCTCACAACTTCTGACCCTATCACTGAGCCCAGTCTGTAGCCCAGCATCTGAGCAAAGATAGCCACACAGCCAGCATGCATCTCTAGTAATGCTTTATTGTTCTGCTGAGGGATTCACGTGGCTCCTGCTCTCCACCTCCCCCATCTCATCTTAAGTGCCCTGCCCCACTCCCACCCATAGGTTATAGTATACTCATGATAGAACATATCAGTGTGTATATAAGTGTGTGTGTATATATATATATGTATCTATATGTACACAAATACATATACATATCCTGACTGTACAGTATTTATAAGTACAAGGAAAATAGGCTTAAAAAGTACAACGTTGGCTAGGAACCATCTCAGTTTAGTTTATTCAGCCTAAAGAAAAATAAATCGTGAGTTGGTGCTTGAATGGCATTTGAATTTCACCATGAACCCAGATAGCTAATGGACAGGATAGATCAAGTTTGGATCACTCCCCAATGGGCTGACACTAGGCCTCGCCATCTGGCTGGCTGGCCACCTGAACCAGGGGCCAGGTCTCTGCTTGAAGAAGGGGCTGTTATATCAGGCTGGTACCGCAGGCACAAAGAACAGGAGAAGGGATGCAGACACAGATACGTGTCTCCTTGCCACCATCTGCTTTTGCTCAGCCTGTGTGGTGGGAGTGAGCTTGTCTACTCTCTAGACATGGCAGTTTGAGGTCAAAGGCTGCACAGGACCCCACAAAGTGGGAGATCAAGTATGGGGCCTAAGCCAGGGGAAGCTATTTCATTGGTCTCTTGAGACTTGAGAGAGGAAGTCGCCCCCCCCATTCTCATGTCCCAAGCTATCCCAAATCGTCATGTTGCCTACTAGGGGCCTGCCCATGCCCACTCTTTAAATCAGCCTCATAAAAATCAGCATCGTATTTACACAAATAAAATACTACATGGTGGTTGGGGATGTCCTGTGCTCTGCCTACATGCCCATCTAGCCCCATCCAATTTCTTTGGAAAAGCTAGTTTAGGGCCAATGTTGGGCTCAAAGGCAGGACCAGAACCTCCTGTCCAATCTGAAAGGGACCCTAGTACCAAACAGGATGGCTTGGCCTCTCATAAGGGCAGAGAGCTGAGAGCACACACTGCCCTCTCCCTCTGTCCCCCGCAGGCAGAGAGCCAGTAAGGCTCCAGGCTGACTGGTGGCTCTGTGGGCTTGGGGGCAATGGCGTTGTTCTTGTTCCTAAAATGGCTCCTCTGTCAGGAAGGCAGAACACAGGTTTGGGGTGGGGGTGGGGGTAGGATGGAGACAGGGCACTGAAATTTTTCCCCTGTATGTGCAGAGGAACCTCGGGGGATGGGGCCAGGCAGCTGGGGTGCAGGGATTGGTTCTGCCCCTGGAAGCAGCATCTGGGGTCTGCTGTGCTCTGATCCTCCCTACTCTTCTGGTACCAAGGGGGCTGGAAGGTGTCACCCTGGAACCAGGCCGAGGCTCACAGCTTTGTCTCCGGGCCAGCTGCTTGCAGGGTGGGGAATGAGTCCCGGATCTTTGCCACTTCCATGGCACACAGGTGCCCAAAGACTTTGTTGTACCAGTCAGGAGAACGGCCCCTGGGAAAGGAGAAGCAAGCAAGCATGAGCCATGGGGTCTTACCAGGAGCCCTTTCCAGGGAAATGGAAGAAGAGACTGGCCCCCATCCCCCAGGGATCAACGGCATGGGGCAGAGGCAGGGAGGGCACCAGGGCAAAGGGGGCCTGGTACCTTAGGTCAGCACGGCAGATGTGGGTGAGCCGGGAGCGGCCCAGGCCACAAGGCTCTATGAGGTACTGGGAAGTGAGCATCAGGGCCCGCACCCCAGATTCTGGGACAGGCTGCTCAGGATCCAGGGACTGGGAGACAAGCAGGCAACCCCCACGAGGCAGGTCAGAACGCCACATCCTGTGCAGAAGGGACACACACATTAAGGTTCCTGATACTCATTCCCACCCCACCTCCTCTGTCCCCTAAGCACAGCAGAGTGGCAGTTTGACTCCCTCACCGAAGCACCACAAAGTCACGGCAGGGGTGGGGGGCCATGCTGTCCGTGACATAGTGGTACAGCTCCACACCCGGCATGAGGGCCTCCAGCACTTGGGCCCGCAGCAGGTCCTCATCCCAGAGGGCCCGCTCCCGCAGAATACGGTGCAGCACCACAGCTGGAGGGGCCGCCACCTCGGTGGATGCCTTCCACACACGCAGGGGGTGCCCATCTGGTGCCTGCAGGCCAGGGAAGAGGGGAAAGGAGGCAGCTGTCAGGGCTGGAGAGCTCCCACTCACCCTCCAGTCCTGGCCTGCCCTCACGCCAACCCCAGAGGAGGAAAGGCCGCAGAGCTCCTGTGCTAACCCATGTCAGCCCTAACAGGCCATCCCCTTGTTTGCTGTCCTCTCTCTTTTCTAGATGTCTGCTTTTCTACCTGCTCAGGAGCACAAACAGATGGCAGACACATGTTCTCAGAGGCCTACTAGGCTCTACCATGAAATGGGCACAGTGCTGGGAATTTCTGCACATGAACGGGAAAAGATGGGGATAATCCTTGAGGAACTCACCACCTAGCACATGGAGTAGAAAATGTACAGAGCAACAAAAGCTGCTACTTGCTGAGCCTTCTGTAAGTACCAGGCGCCAGGTTGGCTGCTAACCCCAACCCCATAAGGGAGGTTTCACTGTGACTGCTTTATACATGGCAAACCTCGGGTATGCAGTCTTACAATCGGAATCTGAGAAAGAACATGTTCTGGTGCCAAGAGAGGGACAGAGAGAAGTCACCTCCAGCCCGGGGCATGACAGGAGGCTCTGAAAGGAGGAGGGGGCATATCGAGTTGGGGCTTACAGTGGCTTGGAAACTGTAATGCGTGGGGCTGGTCAGTGCAGGTAACACGACATGAGGGGCAGAAGCACAGCGAGACGGTGGTGCAGGGAGAGATAGGAGATGAGGTTGTAAAAGTAGTGACATGCCTAGAGTGGGGCTTTGGGAAGGTAATTCTGGCAAATGATCTCCAAGAGAGATCCCTTGGTCACATTTGGTTCTGGCTTTGCTGGCTGACATTGTCCAAGTATCAGGCCAAGGCACAGTGAGATGGGCAGGCCAACTCTTTCCTTTGGGATCCCTGGCCCCTTGTCTGAACCGAGTCCTCTCCCAGCCCCATGGCAACCATGGGAAGTGTGGTATGCACCTTTCTGCAAGCCAGCTCCGTGTGCTGGGGCCCTGGCACACTCATCCAGCCCTTGAAGCGCTCGGCAGCATCACGTAGCAGCTCCTGGACGCTCTCTTCCATGTAGAGGCTCAGGCTCACGCCAGCAGCTTGGGCCTGCCGCAGCTCAGCCAGGGCTGGGCCAGGAGGGCTGAGCTCAGCTGCGCTGTAGGAGCCACACAGTTGCAGCACCATGTCCTGGGGCACCTAGCAGGGCACACACATACTAGGCTGGGGCCACTGGGAGCAAGCAGCAGAGAGGGTCAGAGACCCTCAGTCCCAGAGCCTGCCAAGTCTGTCAGATTCATGTTCATGGGGTGGGAAAGCCTGGCTACTGCAGCGAGGTAGGTGAGAAACCTTACAGGGAAAAGCTGGAAGTAGATGGCTGAGTTGGGCCCTAGCCCAGCCATGGGGTGCAAAGGTCAGACCTGATGGTTCCTCCAGGTCTGGGAGGCAGGCATCATGGTCTAGAGTTACTCACCTGGAAAAGTTTCTTACAGTCACTGATCATATGTGACAGGCCCTGGGTGGCCGCCATATTCTCACTTAGGTCCCTAGGGCCCGGCCGGCCAACACGGCTGCGTTTGCTCTTGATCCTGCAGGGAAGGGCAGAGAGAAGGTGGCACAATGGCAGGAGGTAATATGGCTGACAAGCTGGTTTCCAGTTTTCAGGAAGCCAGCTTGCCAGTCCTGAACACAAAACAACCACCTGCTGTATTTTAGAAGGCCCTGCTTCACAGCATCCAGCCAGTCCCCGGCCCCTGAGGAGTGAGGCTGACCCCTTGTGGTGATGCCTTGGAACTTCAGTGCCAGGCATCCGGGGCCTGAAGTCCAAGGGAAGCAGGGGTAGGCAAACCCTCCCTGCCTGGCCTGACCCCACATGCTACCCTGTTTCACCTGGGTGAAGGGCTATCCTTCTTGGAGACATTGAGGTGGAAGATGGAGGGTGCCAGGCACACTGCCAGGTTGCCGGCTGTCATCTGGTTTTCCTCGGCAGAGGCAATGTCACTTAGGAAATAGAGCAGCGTCTGCAGCACTTCTCGGTTCTCATCGGGGAGCAGCAAAGTAGCGGCTTGTGCTGCTGCCAACCACTGGTCCTTGGGGAGCACTGCAGGGAAGGAATGGTGTAAGGGCTTCCTTATTCCCCAGAGCCTACTGCTTCCAGGAACACAGAAGAAACAGTGGTCCCAAAGGACTCCAGTGAGACAGAATGGCAAAGGCAGGCCCTGGAAGGTACAAGATCAAGCTCCGCTCCAATGCACAGTGTAACCTTACATAAGACCCTGCCTTTCCTCAGGGCCTTTCCTCTATCCTTCCCTACAGGGTTTGGGGAATAGAATGTGGTTTCTCTTTGGGACAGTTGAGAAGGGGGCAGATTGTCAGGAATGGGCACAGGCAACTCACGCTGGTAGATCTGCAGGAAAGTGGTGGTGAGCTTGCTGGTGAAGATAGGTTCGGGCAGGTCTCGGAAATACTGCTTCAGCAGGTCAGCCACATCATAGGCCGACTGGCCCTCATAGCAGACATTGTCCGGGGAGGACTCGTTCATTTGGCGTAGGTTCTGGATCCTAGACTTCACCCCAGACTTGCGGAAGATGCCCACCTGATCCATACAGGTCAGGGAGGGAGGGAAGGAGGGAGACATGGAAGGGAGACTGTGAGGCCATAGCTGGACCAAAAGTCACAAGTATAGACTACCCCAGAGACTTCCAAGCCTGGCAGGCATCCTGCTGTGCAGGGTTGGAGAAAAAAGGCAAAACTGAAGAAGAGGGTTGTTAATAGCCTCAGGCAAAGCAGAAACATGGCTTTACTGGAAATGAATAGGAAAAAGGGGGACCTAGGCTAAGGCAAACTCCTGGAAGTTGGGGAGTATAGCACCTGAGCCAGAAAGAGCCTGGCACAGAGCTAGAAGAGGGGAGCTTTAGCTCCATCCTTGCTGAGCCTTCCTGAGGCTAGGAAAGGTCTCTGGTGGGCCAAGCCAAGGGGAAGGAGCAGAGCAGAGTGGCTTCCATCCCCAAGTTCCTTTTTTTCCAATTCTCCCTCCCTAATTTCTTAGCCCTGGACTTCACCGCCTCACTGCATGTTCCCCAGTGGGTCTTACCTGGTCCAGGCACTGGCTGCGCAGGTAGCGCATGGCTTGCTGAATGCTCTGTGGCAGTGGTTGGCCTGTGCGCTGTACGTGGATGAGGGGCGGCACCCCAAACACGTGCTGGCCCCGGTAGTCTGGGGTTTTGTTCCTTTTCATGAACTTAGGCACTGACCTGTTTAGAGGAGTGACAAAAGATCAGGAAGGGGAATGGGGTAGGCCAGGACAGAGCTTGGAGACTGTCTTCAGTCTTGAGGGAGTTAGGCAGGGATGAGCGGAGTAAGAAATATATAACATATCCCCAGAGTCAACCATTGCTAAGCACCTGTTCTGGGGCCAGTCCTACAGACTCACAGAAGAACACAGGGAGCTCTCAGTCTGGTTAAGGAGATAGCTGTGTCAACAGGCAGTGACTGGCAATACATGCTGTCAGTAGTGAGCCAAGAGCTTAGTGGAGGACTCATGAGGGAGGGGAGCTGTACCTAATGGGTCAGGGAAGGCCTCAGATATGGGTAGAAATTCAGCAGGCTCTTGAGAAATTAGTAGACATTGTTCCAGAGGAGAAATGGGGAAAAGACATCCTAGACCAAGAGAACAGCATGGACAAAGGCAAAGAGGCAGGGAAAAGAGCACAGCACATTCAGGTAAGGGCGACTGGCCCACACAGTGGCATTGCTTTGAAGTGGCAAACTAAAGAGCCCGGCAGATGGGGCAGGGCCAGAATATGAAAGGATCTTGGTGGGAAAGAAACTTGGGCACTGCAGACCCACAGACGGGTGCTTATCAGGACAGTGACAACCAAAGCTGCATTTTCAGACCATGTCACTGGTGGCAGCATGGATGCTGGGGGTAGAGGTGGTACAACTTGAGGACTGTGTGTTCCCCACCCCCATCCCTCCCTCACACATGGCACACTTACCCCCATGCATCCCATATGCACCCCTCACCCACACCAACCATCCAGAGCCACATTGACCGCTCGGGCCACAGCCCCTTCAGCCTCCTGGCATATCCTACCACTCGACTATCTACTATCCGTGGGCTCTGCCTATCTACACCTGCCTTCTGGGGCTGACCTTCCCAGGGCATTGGAGTAAGGGCAGGGAAGGAGCCAGGACCGGGGTGAGCAGCCCCCTGCCCACCATGACCCAGGAGCACTCACCAGCCCCAGCCCTGTTTGTGGGGCACAGTGTACTTCTCCATGAAGGCTGTGAGCCGCAGCAGGGAACCCTTGTGCAACAGGTGGATCTGACTGGCAAACTGCCGGTTGATCTCCAGCGACTCCGAGTTGAGGCTGGGCCGGTGTGAGTTCTGGAAACTGTGCCAGCGGAGCTTCCTGGTGAGGGATGAGGGGGTGGAGAAAACCAGAGGGGCAGGGCTGGGTCGACCTGAGAAAGGGCTGTGCTCTTCTGGCCCCTCCCACTCCCCACCAAAAGAATGCAGGGAGACGTGACCATTGTCAGCATTACTGCTATGCCTCAGGGTAGGAAAAGCTTAGTCTTAGCTTCCAGGGCTACCTAGTGGCCCAGATGCCTTCCGGGAGGTGGCACAGAGCTGAGACCCATCTAGTGCCATCCAGCAGTACCAGCCCCTACCCTTCCAGGGCTGCAGTGGAGGGGCTGCTGTGACAAGCCCAGAATGGCCAAGCTTGGGATCAGAGATCATCTCTTCTAAGGCCATGGATCTACACATGGGAAAGCTGACGCCCAAGAAGCAGCTAGTATTTGCTCGAGGCCACAGCAGAGGCAGGTCTGGAACCAAACATTCTGGATTGCCAGGTCCTGTACTCTTGTGATTTCCCTCTTGCACATCGGTGCCTAAAGGCAATTGGTCAGCTCCCAAGAACATGCCCCTGGGCCTCATAACTAAGAAACTGGCTTGGGGGTGGTGAAGATGGAGGGAGGGGAGAAAAACAAAGGAAGGGATTGGGAAGGGAAGAGATGGAGACAACCCAGCCCCCTGCCCCTATCCCTACCCTGAAGTCCCACCTGCAGGGTCTGGTAAGTGAGGCCCCAACACCTGAATCTCGTCGTTCACGGGGCGCTGATGCCTGGAGAGCCGCTGGGGACCCTGCAGCCTCAGACTCATTCATGGAGTTCCCACTACTGTCCAGTTCACTGGAGGAGGCCACAGTATCAGAAATGGAGTGTCCTTCTTCCACAGACAGGCTGGAGGCAGAGGTGGGTTCCCCGCCTGAATTCACCTCTTGCTCATTCTCCTGGGCTGGGCCCGGTGGCTTGGCCTCAGCCTGGGCCTGCAGCTCGGCCTGTGCCTGGAGCTCACCCGAGGGATGAGCTGGGGCAACTGCCTGAACTTCATCCTGGACTGAGGCTGAGGACTCTCTGTGGGCTGGAACCTCTACCTGGACCAGAGTTTCCGGCTGACCTTCAACCTCAACTGTGGCTATTTCTACGGATGAAGTGGCCTCTTCCTCTTCCTCATCATCTTCTTCTTCTTCTTCCTTATCTCCAGGCTCCAGATCTGGGTACATGGCCTGAGACCAAAGCTCTACCCGTTGCTGCAGTCCCCAGACATGCTGGAGGATGTCATCTAGGTGGGCATAGCTGCCCCCTCCCTCCTCCTCATCCTCGGCCTCAGCCCCAACCAGTATAGGCTCAGCTGGGTACAGCTCGGGCATGTTGTCATAGGTACTGGCATGGCTGCCCGTGGAGCCACAGGAGCCCCGGCGCCCTTCGCAGCCCCAGCGCCTACCTGGCTGCCAATCAGCCAGACGGTGTCCATCCTCAGGACATAGGCTCTCAATGGACAGGGAGCGAGGGAATGTGCCTGGTTTGTGGTCCCCAGGCACATGAACCAGGTAGTTACCCCTGTGTACCCGCTGAGGATGCCGGAGTGTGGCCACAGGCCAGGCCTCCCAGACCCTCTGAGTCTCAGCACCACTGCCCCTGGCTGAGGTGTGTGACCGGTTCTTGGCCCTGTAGAATCCAGCTGAGAGGAAGCCACGGCGGTTGCGGAAAGAGAAGGCTTTGGTGGCCTTCTCTGAGGGGGCTGGGCTACGCTCAGGCTCAGCTTGCCGGCTGCCACCCTTCTCCTTCCGCCTCAGAGACTCAAGGTGCTTGAGGAAGCTACGGGAACGGCGCTTCTTTGCTTTGTCCTGGGGACCCTCTGAGCCCTGGGTGGGGCTGAGGAGGGTCCTGTCACTCGGGCTGGGGGCACGGCTTAGTAAGGGCAGGTCCGCTGGCTCAGGTGGTAGGCTCACAGTGATGGTCGGCAAGGAGGTGGCACTAAACTCAGTGAGTACACTCTCACAGCTGGATGTCACTGGCAGTCCAGGGCTCGGTGGGGCCAGCAGATCAGAAGAGCCCACGCGAGACCAGCTCTGACTCTCTTGCTGCGAGGCCCAGGGGTTGCTGATGGTACACTGCTCTTCCTCTTCTGAGTCTTCATTCTGGGAAGGGCACCACAGGGTTGGTCAGAGAAGTCCACCCACCAGCCTTTGCTTGTGCTCCACTCTCTGCCTTCAAATGCTTGGGGGACTTTTGTGGCAAAGGGCCCTGCTTTCCGGTTGCGGACGTGCTAGAGAGGGACCTGGCTCTGGGAGTGCCAGACGGAGGAGGCCGGGAGGCATAGATGGGACGAAGATGGATGGTAAAGGTCATGTGGTTGATCTAATCCATCCCTATTTACAGACAGTGAAACCCAGACCCACAAATGAGAGGCCACTTGCCCAAGGTCATATAACATCATTCAGGAAGTCAGTGACAGAGCCAGCCTAGAATCCAGGTGTCTTAACCTCTTGTCCTCAGCAACCTCTCAAGTCTGGGCTAGAGTTTTAGATTAGAATCACAGAATGCGAGAGCTGAGAAGAGATTTCCGATTTTCTCCTTCTCTTTTTTATTTTTATTTTTTAAAGATTTTATTTATTTATTTTTAGACAGAGGGGAAGAGAGGGAGAAATAAAGAGAGAGAGAAACATCAATGTGTGGTTGCCTCTCACATGCCCCCCCACCCCACAGTGGGGACCTGGCCCACAACCCAGGCATGTGCCCTGACTGGGAATTGAACCAGTGACCTTTTGGTTCGTAGGCTGGAGCTCAATCCACTGAGCCACACTAGCCAGGGTTTTCTAACTTGCAAGGTGGGGAAACTAAGGCCCGCAGTGAGGAAGAGCCTCGTCCAAGGTCACTAAGCAGTCAGTGGGGAACTAGGTCCCGGGGGTTTCCTGCTTCTCAGGCCAGGGCTCTGGCAACTTGGCTAATGTGCCTGGATGCAGGCCTCTAGGAGAGAAAGCCTCAGAAGAAACTCACAAAGCCTGACTCCAGGGCAGGATGGGGTCA
The DNA here is from genome assembly GCF_021234165.1 of Pteronotus mesoamericanus. Lineage (NCBI taxonomy): Eukaryota > Metazoa > Chordata > Mammalia > Chiroptera > Mormoopidae > Pteronotus > Pteronotus mesoamericanus. The sequence continues at coordinate 3,235,417 of NW_026555108.1, read as the reverse complement.
TCAGGTCTACATTCCAGGGCTACGTGCAGACCAACAGTCCTCGCCATTTCAGCAATCCCAGATCAGCGGAGGCAGAAAAGCCTCTGGAAGCTATCAATGCCCCTCCCCACCACTCATTGGAGAGATGGGGAAAATGAGGCTCAGAAGGAAAGGACTCGGGGTGGGTGGGAATAACAACCTTGATGTCTAACACCATAAAGGTCATGATTTTTCCATCACATTATTCTGTCTCTACCCCCTAGTCAAGAAATTTTTGCTATCACAGAGCAAGGAGCAGAGTCAGATGGATTTCCCTAAGGAAGGGCCACGTCTAGGTCCAGTTATTAGAAAACCCAGGAGGTAGAGGTGGGCTGAGGGGGGTGGGTGAGGCTAAGAGCCAGGGTACTTCTTCTCATACCCCAGCCTTTAGACTAGGCTCACCAAAACCCAGAGACCTCACAGAGCCCCCTACACCCCACCCCCAGGCTGGAGCAAAGCACTGCTCTTGACGTTCCGGTCTCCTGGGACACTGGAGCTAGTTTCAAAAGTGGTTTGTGCATGTCTTGGGTTCCCATGGTGTCACAGGGTCACAGGGCCCACCCTTGCCACCCTTGCCATGACTCACCTGCTTGCATTGAAAATGAACCTCCAGTTTCATCGAGGCACAATTGTTCAAGGTCATCAGCCTTCTGCAAGGAAACAAAGGAGTGGTCACCCAAGGGTCCCAAGCCCCAAAGCCTGCAGCACATAGCCTACCAAGATATTCCCAAGATGCCATCCACTAATGCATGTGCCCAGCCAACAAAACTTCCCCCAAGCCCAGTGTTCGTGAGAGTTTCAGTTCCAGGCACAATGTTAAGGAGATTATGGCCTCTGTCCTCTGAGAGCTAACAGATGTGGAAACAAACCACTACAGAGATGGGAAATGTTCAAGAGCAGAGTACAGAGAAGGCACAGCAGGCACACAGAGGGTGGGACAAGGAAGTTCCAAGAACAGACGGGTTGTAGTCAGGCAAGGCTTCCTGGAAGACAGAAATGGGATTCAGAGGGACAGAGACAGAAGAACTCCTATCTCAGGCTTCAACAGGAGCCTGGGACAAGGTAGAGAGAAAAACAGTAAACAGACCAGTGTAGTTATGAGAAGGGACTCAGGCTGATAAGGTCGGTCAAAACCAGATTGCGAAGGACCTCAGGTGTCATGCTAAAGAGCTTTGGATTTTCCCCTTAGGGCAGTGACACATTTTAGACAGGGGAGCGCCTGTCTGGGAACTGACTCTAGTGGCCAATGGGCAGCCGTGCTGTGCCTAGGAGGGGAATGCAGAGATGGAAGGCAGGAAGGCCAGTTAGGAGGCTGTATTGGAGCCAAGAAATCGTGGTTTGTCCTTAGACAAGGGCCAAGCTGGTGTAAGTAGAGAGGGGACCAATGAGAGGACTGTCTGTGTAATCTCACTGAAGGGAAAAGAGAATCAAGGCCAGACTTTGGCTTTCCAGCTACAGTGCCTGAGTGGGTGAGGGTGTCACAGACCCAGAAGACAGAGTAAGTGGGATGACTGCAGCACATGAACTTTGTTAATACGTGGAGCTCCTCCTCTGTTAGGGGCACAGGGATTTTTTTTTTCCATGAGGAAGCCCCAAGCTGGGCCCCGGCCTCCCAGGTCTGGCCCTCAGCCCCCCTACCTGCACAGGGCCCCCAAAGAGTCCTCGTCCAGAAAACCGTGGTCCTTCTTCACAGAGCCAATATCCAGGGGGAATGAACCTTCTGCATGGCAGAAAGAAGTCAAGATGAGTTGAGGGTGGTTGGACAGAAATTCTGCCAGCGGCCCTTAGAACTGGAAAGGGGAGGTTGGGGAAGCTAGGGAGGCAGGGAGGCAGCCCAGCAAGAGCAGAGCAGGAGGAAGACGCCTGCAGGAAGGGAGGAGTCTAGGAAGCTCACGTTGGCCATCAGCAGAAAGGTTGAGGAGAGGCCAGGAGGGTAGAGCTGGATGAGAGGACCCATCATCAGTCAGTGAGGCCAGTCCACAAAGGACAGCAGGCCTGAGGCTCTGGGTGGCTGCCAAGAGGCAACATGGGCTCCCTCAGTCCCCTTTGAGTCCTGGGCTGCTCAAACAGGGAACTTCCTCCCTGGCCCAAGGTGAAGTGGGGGAGCAGGGAGAGAGAGGACAGGAAAAACACTTCCCATTGCTACCCAGAGCGGGGAGCCCACTCCCTGGGGTTTAAAGAGGGGAGGGGAGAGAGGAAGAAGCAAGGGAGGAGGTGAGAACATCCAGGAAATCCCACAGTTCTCTGCCTTATTGGTAAAACCAGCCCATTTATTCATTTCCTAAGATTCATTGAGCATCTACTTTGTGCCAGACTTATCGTGCTAGACAGAGGGATACAACAGCAAATGAGACGGAAATGGTCCCTGCCTCCATGGGCTTTCTACTTTCCTGGGGGCAAAGACAATAAACAATATATGAAACAAACAAGAGAATGCAGTAATAAATGCAACAAAAGACGTTAGCCAAAGTGACAGGGTAAGGAGAGCCTGAGTGGGGGCTGCTCCTAAAGAGGTTATCAGCAGAGATCATGACCTCGGAGCCGAGTCCCGAAGAAACAGAAGGGGCCAGCCATGCAAAGAGCCTGGGTAGAGAGTTCCTGGCAGGACTAACATTAAGGCTCCGAAGAGGAAAAGGGACCAGAAGGAGCAGGTGATAAAAAGGGGCCTGACTGTGGAGAGCGAAGGAGAGAGGAGTAAAGAAAGGGCAGTTGGCTGATGTAGTCTTGTCTATGAGGGTGAAACCCCAGGGCTGACTTCATTCAAAGTGTGCTGCTGGGAGTGATGTGACACAGTCAGGGCAGAGCAGTGACAGACACCGGGAGGCCTACACTCCTGGGGCCTCTAGCTGCTGTGCATTCAGAGTAGAGCAGGGAGTGCAGGAAGGAGACTGACATGCTAGGCCAGGTGAGCAGTGACAGCAGGTCACACTGATGTGACAGCGAAGGTGGTAGGAAGTGGATTGATTCAAGAAATATTCTTGAGGGAGAAGGGGCTTGCTGAAGGGTTAGCTATGGGGGATGAAGGAAAAAAGGAACTGAGGATGATTCCTGGATGTGGGGTTTGAGCAGGCAGTGACGTCGTGGGGAGGTCAGATTCAGACCTGTTAAATCTGAGGCACCCGGCAGACATCTGAGTAGAGACAGTGATTGGCAGTTGGTTAGATAAATCTGGAGCTTGGGAATGAGGTCTGGACAGAGAGACATTTGGAAGTCACTAGAATATAGATGGTACTTGGACAAGAATCTCCTGGGAAAGAAATGTTCAGAGACAAGAAGAGCTGGGACTTAGCCCTGAGACACCCCAACATTTAGCTATCATCTAGAGGAAGCAGAGTCAGCTAAGGACATTGAGAGCAGTAGCCAGAGAGACAGGAGAGCAGCATTTCTAAAAGCTGAAGTGAGTGGCCAACTGCACTGAATGCTTCAGAGAGATTAAGTAAGGACTGGGAAGTGACCACTGAATTTGACCACATGGGGGAGCTTGACAAGGACCGTTGTTGGCATGGTCAGGGGAGGTCAGGGTAATTTGGGGATGTGGGAAGAAGAGGAGAAGTGGAGACAGCTAGTATGAACAATGCTAAAGAAAAATGGAAAAGTGAAGAGAAACAAAGAGGTGAGACCATGGGGAAGACGAGGTGAGGGCTGGGCTGCCAGGGTGCATGCTCCACATTGCATCTATGTAACTGGCATCCTCAGAGTGGTACAAAACAGTGGCCCTGGTCAAGACAAGGTGTTTTATGCATGGCAACAGCAGAGCTTGTAAGAGCTGATGAGAGCCATCTGGTAGAGATGATGATGTAGGAGAGAGAGGTTATAACTATAGGAGCAGGGCCAGAGTACACAGCTTCTTGTGCACTGAGAGAAAGGACCTGATTTGCTCCACCTTACAGATGAACAATGGAGGGATAGGAAAGTTTGGGGGTGGGGGAGCAGATGCCTTACCTTCAAAGAGCTGAGCATACTGAGGGAATCCTGTTGCTCGCAGCCACTCGCATGCCTTCTTGGCCTCAGCTTCTAAAAAAAATAGGGAGAGAATGAGGTAGAGAAGCAGGGTTAGCGGGATGATGGGTACCTGTTGCCTCACTTCCAGCAGGCAGGCACCTCTAGTTCTGGTGATCTGGAAATGGCAAAAGAAGTTGGGAGAGAGAGACTGGCACATTTGCATCATGTCACAGCCATGAGGCAAATCCAGTGAGGATTTACCATCTACTCCCCAGGCCCTACTCCCTGTATGTCCTGGGAGCCCTCTCTTGAGCCTTATTCCTTACCTGCCCCAATCCCCTCCCACTCTCCTGTCCCTGCCCAAGAACAGAACCTGCCAACAGCAGCACCTCCCAGGACTGTCTGAGGTCAAGGAGTACTGCTGGGGCAGCAGGGCACAGCTGTATCTTCAACCCTCTTCCTTGGGGAGCCATCCCATTCCTCACCCTGGATAGACCGGCCCAATCCAGCTAGGGAGATGAAATGTTTACCAATTATTCTCTTTCCCCTCAGCAAACCTAACATTCTCCAGCAGTCTGAGAACCACATCTCACTGAACACACACAACAAGCTGTGAAGGTTTTACTCTCCCCATTTCCTGGATCTCCAAACCAACTCAAACAGGAAGGGCTCATCTATAGTCTCCCAGTTGATCGGGTAGCAGTACCAGGGCCGGAGTCCAAGTTCAGTCTGACTGTGGCTCAGGGTTCCCTGTTCTGACATGGTGGCTGCCCTGGTGTTCTTCCTCCCCTACCACTCATCAAGTTCCAGCCCTCTCTCCCCTGGGAGCTTCCCAGGACTGCCCCAGCTCTCCCCTGAGGCTGGGCTATTTGCAGCATAACCCAGTGCTGACTGTCACGCTGACACAGTGCTGGCCTGTGGGTGTCTCACAGGGCGATGGCTGGGTCGGCCTCCCGCTTCTGCTCTGGGAGTTCCCGGCCCTGAGCGGGACACCCCTGCCAGCCTCAGTGCAGACGTGCAGCTGGACTAAAGCCACAGAGGAGGCCTTCCTGGCCCAGTGTAGGCTGAGTACCAGCAGCGAAGTCCTGGGACTGCCGAGGCAGCTATTTGTTCCCTACCCAGGTGGTGCCAGGGAGCAATGGGGCTGGGACTTGGGAAGCATTTGTTCCCACGGTGCCCAGCTACCACTTCCTCGGCCCCTCTGGAAGGGGCCAATGCAGGCCTGGGAAAGGATCCAGGTCCCTAGGCAGGTGGTGGTCTGGGAGGTGGGAGGTGGTAATAGCGGCCTGAAGGGACTTCACACCCACCCAGGGAGCATTAGGGGGACACAGTTTTGCTGGTAGGACAGCTGAGCCAGCTGCTACAACCACCCCTAGTCCCTTACTCCAGCCACATGCTCTGGAGAAGGGCCTTCCCCCGCCCCTCAGAGTCCCGCCAAGCAGCCAGCTCTGCTTTCCTGTCATTAAGACAAAGAGGAGGAGCCAAAGGAGAGACCAGATCCGAGTTTCCAGAAAGACGGGCATAGAAGGAAACAGGGACACCTAAAGGGCCATGAGTCTGGCATGGCTACCCGGGTCAGGAACGCCAACCCTCAGGAATCGGCCTACATGTCAGGTCAGGATCACACCCTTGAACTCCACTACAGCCCCTAGTCACTCATGGTTGGAGGCAGAAGAAAGAGGAAGAAACAGGCAGAGAGAAGCACCAGCCGTCTGTTACTCCTGTGCGCCTCCCTAAGCCGAAGGGGGTGGGAGAGCACCGTGCTGAAGGCCTGTACCTTGTCCCATCTGCCTGAGTCATGAGGCCCACATAAGAGTGGATGGGCTGCCTGCTCCCCTAATGCTAAGCAGTGGTGCTAGCCAGGGTTGGCAGGAAGGAGACCAGCTCACTCGGGTGAGCACCACGTTGTTTCATTTACACTTACAGCCATCTAGCCCCTGCTATTCAAAGTGTGGACCAGCAGCATATCAGCATCACCTGGGAGCAGGTTAGACATACAGAGTCAAAGACCTACTGAGTTGAATCTCAATCAAATTGGATCCTCAATCACAATGTGCAGCCCATTAAAGTTTGAGAAGCATTGGCCTAAATCACTTAGCTCAGGGATGCTCATCTTTGGATGCACATGAGAATCAGCTAGGAAGTTTTTAAAATACCAATTCTTCAAGGTCCCATCCCCAGAGGCAGATTTTATTGGACTGTGGTAGAACTCTCCAAATCAGTATTTTTAAAAAGTTACAGTATGGGGCATACTGAAGCCCAAGGGACTTCCCCAAGTCACACAGAGTTAAGTGTTGTAACTGAGATGACAACTCTGATCTTAAAATTCCACATCCAGCACTCTTTGCCCTGGCATTAGGCACACCTGCCATCAGACACTAGGTTAACAAGGGTTTAGACTCAAAGGAACCAACCCCAGGCCCTCAAACTTGTGTTCTGCCCCTTCTGGCCCAGTGGAGCGACACGCCCAAGTTTAAATTCTGGGGCTGTCAGTCACTAGCTCTCCGACATTGGACTAGTTTTTTAACCTCTCTAAGGCTCAGTTTCCTCCTCTGTAAAATATGTGCATTCAGTCAAATACTGGACAGGGGGAAAAAAGAACCCTGACATGTAGTACCAAGCACTCACCAGATCAGTTCCCTCCCCACCGTGACTGAAGCCTCCCAAGGAAAAAGAAGCAGTGGGAGAAAGAGGGCCAGCAAGCATTCCTTTCTGGGTCTACAAAGTGGTGGCATCCATATAACCTTCAGAATTGGAAACCAAATGGTTCAGGGAAGTGAAGTTATGAGGCAGAAGTTTCAGAGGCCACAACAGCTCAACAAGACAAAGGAGCCACGGAGTCCGAAGCAGGGCTCCAGACTGAATCTCCAGCAGCCATCTCTGGCAAGAATCTGGAGAATGTAATAGGTTATTGCCCAACAGGATGTCAGGGACATTGGCTCCCAACAACATACCACCCCATGGAGAGCTGGGAGGCCCTGGGGCCCTCTCCCAGAAGAGCAATCAGGGACATATGTCTTGGTGATTAAGGGCTGAGCTAGTGTGTTTCACCTTCGTCCCTCCCACCCGTCCCAGGCTAGGGGATAGGAGTGACCACCCAGCCCCAGAAGAGTTAATTCACCTGGAGCTAGGGCCCAGGCGGCCCACACTGAAGATTTCCTTATGTGCCCGGCGGGGAGAGTGACACCGGGCAGGCTGAGGCGAGTAATGTAGGAATGTTTGTTTGTGGCCTCTGGTCCGGCCTGTGTCCAGATGTGCAGATTCTAGTAGTTTCAGCCTCTGTATTATGCAAGCTGTACTCTGGCCAAGGCTAGGGTGACATGCCAGGACAGGTCAGGGACGGCAGTCAGTTGGCACAATCTGGATTCCGCTGAGAGTTAGGCCAGACTCTCTCCCTGGGGAGAGGCCCAGCTGAATCAAGCCCAAAGATTAGGCGAGAGGCACACTACAGAGCTGTGAAGTCAAATCAGACCCCAGGACCACACTCACAAGTCTCCTGAAGGGAGCATCAAAGAAGCACCGGCTGAGCAGAAGCCAAGAGGTCAGTGACTGCAGTGTAAGTATCTGCAGTGACACTTACACAGGCCATGTACCAGGGATCCTCTTAGCAGGGAGCATTTCTCTGCGCAGAGAAGTTTGCAATGAGAAAAGCAGTGCTTGTGTCCTTAGGCTGTGCTCTATAAGCGAGAGTAGAATTTACACATCCAGGAGAAAGGCAACAACATTTCCCACAGAGGAAATGCAATAATGCCCAAATATAACTCACTTGGAGAAAAAGCTTTTTCCAACTAAGCCGCTCCTGTACTTGCTGCCTAAGTCATCTTAGACAACTTCATTCTCTAAGCTTTGGCTTTCAAATGTACACAGTGAGGAACAGTAACTTCTCTACCTTCCTGGCAAGTCTGGGTGTGGTCACATTATCTGGTTTTGAAAGTACCTATAGGAAAGCTATCATTAGAGGGGGCTTCCTTTGTTAGGACTACTTGAACTTTGCATTCACATAGTCTCTAAGGCTCAGTTCTGATTGGGTCCTAATTGTAAAGAAGCAAGAAGAGAGAAAGCTAGGATGAAAAGAGAAGGCAAAACTAAGCTTTGGGAAGCCAAGCCTCACCAAGCCAATGTCACCAACTCTACCTTCTTCACACTGCTATTGGGAAACTCTAACCCTTATGCATTGTGGTCACTCAGCGGGCTGTAAGACAGCTGCCCAAGCCCTGGTTTAGCTTGCTTCCTCCCAACCCAAAGTCCAGCTCAGGCCTAGGGACCAGGCAAGACACAGGGCCCAGGACAGGCAATGGGTGGATGTCACTGGGGCCCAGATCAAAGTGTCTTTGTTACAGCTGGAGTAATAACCTCTTGATTCAGGCCGAACATTATAACCTGGGGAACTTGTAAAAATGCCACTGCTGGAACCCCAGTTATGATCAATTTAATAAGAATCTTTGCACCCTGGCTGGTGGGGCTCAGTGGATTGAGTGCTGGCCTGCAAACCGAAAGGTCGCCAGTTCGATTCCCAGTCAGGCACATGCCTGGGTTGCAGGCCAGGTACCCAGCTGTGGGTGTGTGAGAGGCAACCTATCAATGTATCTCTTGCACATCAGTGTTTCTCTCCCTCTCCTTCTCCCTCCCTTCCCTTCTCTCTAAAAACATAAATAAATAAAATCTTTAAAAAAGAGTATATACTACCAATGTGACTCACCACTGTTGATGTTACCTTCAGTCACTTGTCAGTCACCTGGCTGAAAATGTTTGTCAGGCTTCTCCACTGTAAACTTAGTCCCCTCCCCTTCCCATATTGTACTCTGTGGAAGGAAGTCACTGCTCCATCCACACTTCAGAAGTGAAACCTTGGCTGGCTGGCTCAGTTGGTTAGAGCATCACCTCCATAAGCCTGGACTGCAGGTTGAATCCCCCGGTCAGGCCACATAGAAGGAAGTGAAACAACAAAGCTCTGTCTGTCTCTGTCTCTCTCCCTTCCTCTTTCTTTCTCTCTAAAAATCAAAAAATTAATAAATTTAAATAAAAAAAGAATCTTTGGGAACAGGATTAGTTTTTGTTGTTGTTGTTGCTGTTGCTGTTGTTTTTGGAGAGCTCTCCAGCTGATTCTGAAGTACAGCTAAGACAGAAAACCAGCCCTGGTCAATGTGGCTCAGTTGGTTGGAAGGTCATCCCATAATCAAAAGGTTGCGGGTTCAATTTCCAGTCAGGGCACATGCCTAGGTTGGGGGTTCAGTCCCTGGTCTGGGCACATATGATCCCCTGCCCAGGAGCACGTGGAAGGCAACCAACCAATACTTCTCTCGCATCCATGTTTCTCTCTCTCCCTACCTCTCTCTTTAAAAGCAATGGGGAAAAAATGTTCTCGGGTGAGGATTAAAAAAAAGAAAAAAAAAAGATAGAGAACCACTGCCCTAAACACACATGGCCAGTTAAAAAGCCATATAGCATAGGTCTCTAGAAAGACTGTAGCCAGAGGCCAAGCTCAGGCCATTCTAATCACTGGCCCATGTTCTCTCTAGGGCTGAGTACAGGAGCAGGAGAAAGCAATGAGCAGTGATGTGAATGCATATGATAGAATGGGAGCGGGCAGGTCTGTGGGTATTTGTGACCCGCTCCATGAGGCAGCTAGCTTCCAACCCACGTGTCAGCTTCCTTTATCGCACTTAGTTCATCTGGAAAGGCATCTCCTCCACAGCCCTCACAGCAGGATGACTGTCTCCAAAACACGATCTGTTATCGGCACGGCCTCTCCCACCTTCAGGGAGCACAGGAAGAGAGCCAGCATTCTACAGTGTTGGAAAAAGGCCTGCATTGCCCTCATCTGCGCGGAAACCTAAGTTCCCAAAGTGGTCCCTGTGAGGCCAAGCTGGTACCAAGGTAGGTAGAGGGGCTGTCTACCACTCCAAGCCCTGATGTTGCACCTGGCAATTGCCAGGTCCTGACAAGTAGCTCCTTGGATAATTTCTCTTGGTTGATATACGGCCTGTTGTCTTCACCCACACCAACTGCTAGAGAAGGACCTGCTTGAGGAGATGTTGGCCTTTTGCCAGAGGTCTTACATCTCACTCGACCCCAAGTGCCTATGACTAGCCCCTTTCACCCTCCCATAAGGATACACTAAAGGGCCCTACACCACAAGAAGCATGCCCACCCATCCTCAAGCCTTGGATCCCTCAGAGGAGGTGCTTCATCTGAATTTGCACAGAGGGGCAAATTCAAATTCAAATTATGATGGCAGTGACCCAGGCAGAGAGAATGCAACAGGTGACTGCCTGGCTAGGCCACCTCTCTCTCTCTCTTTCTCTTTCTCTCTGGGGAACCAAGGGAGAGGAACCTTCACAGGAGACCCTATTAAAAGCTGTCATGGATTCCAAACCCGCCAAAATTTCACCTCTGGATCCTGGAGTAGATATTCAGGGGGTTCTGCAATACTCTGTCCATGGGAGGTTGAGTACGTTCCTGTCTCTCCCAGATCCTTCTGCTCTTAGCTGGAATTACAACTCTAACTAGATTCTTACAGGGGAGGGAGGCAGAGGGAGGAAGGGAGACAAGACCAAAATAGCTCTCATCCCACATTCCAAACTTCACAGGAGGGGCACCACACCAAGGGCTGCCGGATTTCAAGCGGCCTAGCTTGGCAGTGGCAGACACTGGCTGGCCTCTGGCTCATTAGGTCGATGGGCAGAACTTGGGGCCCCACTACACCTGTTTGGATGCCAACCTCAGTCTCAGCCAGAGCTACAGCTAGATGCCAGCTCCTGGACCCACGTGAGCAACACCTCAGAGTCTCCCTGTCACAACTGAGGCACCAAGAAGGCAAAAAGCCCAGGAGGGTACAGTACTGTGGTACTGAGTGGCAACAGAATGAAGCCACTGAATTTTCTTGCTAGCCAGTGGCAGGTTCACATGTGTGGCTCTCCACTCTAACAGCCCTCTCTCCTCAACATTCCATGCCCAAGGCCACAGGACCTCAGGGATTCTTCAACCAGGGACAATTACCTCCAGGGGAACTTGGGCAATATATGGAGATGTTTTTGATTGTCACAACTGGGAAGTGATACAACTAACATCTACTGAGTAGAGACCAGAGATGCTGCTAATCATTCTACAATGCACAGGACAGCCCCTGCAAACAAGAAACAGTCTGAGTCCAGACATGAAGTATGACACCTTACTTAGGGCCCCACTTAGACACTTCCAGGCAGCCCCACCCCACTTTGGGTATGTCCTGAGGAGTGAGGCAAAGAATGAACACAATATTTAATGGAGGATCCTTATCTTTGGAACACTATGAACACCTTGCAGGGTCAGCCAGGAAGAGGTAGCAGTTCTAGTTTGGAGTTTTTATGTATATGGAATTTATACAAGGAACCACAAACTGAGCCCCTCCCCACCCCATGATGAGGGTTGAGATCCAGTATGCAGCTGCAAGCGAGGGTCATGAGGGAAGGTCATAAGGGCTTGTGGCTCAAGCAGACCTCTGGCCTGCTGGAGCTGCTTAAAACTCTGGATCCAGAGTCAGCCAAGCCTGTGGTCACCTAGGCTAGCACTAGATACAGCAGGGCCAAAGCAGGCAGCTGACATTCCTGCCTGGTCCAGGGCTTCCCTGTGACAGCTAAGGTCAAAGCTGCCACCTGTTCTGAAGCAGTTTCTCCATTAGCTTTTTTGCCCCCAGGGTATCCTGCGCCCCCAATACAGTCCCAGGTGCTCTGACAAGGTCATGGTGGCAAGGAAACACAGGTGTTTTAGTAAGCCATGTGCTAGTCCATCACCTCCAGTCTCCAACCTGGAGGCAAGAGATGCCAGCCTAACCAGTCTGGGGCAGATGTTAGACCAGTGGTAACTGTTCTCTACTGTGGTATGGGAGACTATGGGACTAAAGGTCAGAAGAACTACATTCCTTCAGTAACCTTGGCAAGCTACTACCTCTGTTTGAGTCTCAGTTTCCCCACCTAATAATGGCCATTCCCCAAAATCTAGACCTGGAGCAGAGGTAGTCGTGATTGGCAGTGGGTGGCTGAGTAGGGGATGCTGTCCTCTCCCTGCACATTCTCTTCTGGGAGACTGAAGTGAGAGTCCTCGGCATGGGGGGCACCACCCCTTTTCCTCTCCCAATCCAACTCTCCTGATTTTTCTGCCTCCAAAGGCACCAAACATCTAGGTTTAAATCCCCAGCCATCCTGGTCTGTTTTTTCTCTATATTCGTGTAGTCACCAAGTTCTATCAACTTTTCCATCAAATGGTCACGTTTTCCCATACCCAACCGTGCTCTAGGTTCTCATGCCTGGATTATTTCAGACTTCCAAGTTCCCATCCTCCAGCTTCTCCTTTCAACAGGTCATCCTGCCAGCTACTGCTTCCAAGAGAGCCCAGCTCTGGCCTGGCCACTCTCCTACTCTGCAACCTAACAGGCGCCCCATGGCTCACTGCCCAGGGCAGTTATATCAGACTGCCTTCTACCTGGCGCTTTAGGTTGTCCACACTCTGACCCAGCCTGACTTGAATCTGCAAACTCCTATTATTCGTCAAGACGGAGGCCAAACATCCTCTCCCATGAAGCCTACTTTCCCTGACCTCTCACCAACCTCCTACTACCCAATGGTTCAGTTAAATTCAGTGGCCCCCTACATATTTCCATTATCTTCTCAAAAGCACAAGAGTCTGTCTCCCCAACTCAACCAAAGCTCAACTCCATTGGGTCCTACTGGTCTCTGAATCCTCAATGCAGTGTGGTAATGGCTACTGAATGTTCTGGCAACACCCAGACAGGAAGTCCTGCTTCCCAACTAAACAGTGTGTGTGGGCCTCTGACTCCACCCCTTCTCTGGTTATCCCCACAGCAAGGACACAGAATTGAGCACACACCTGCGCCTCAGTGCACTGGCTGACTGGCAGAACCTTGCCCTGGGGCAAAAACCACAGGGCCAGGAACGCAGGCCCAGAGGTGTGGGAAGGGAAAACAAACAGTCCTTGAAGACGGAGGCATTCTGGCTTCAAGGAGCACTCAGCTCTCCCATCCCCAGCTCCTGCAAGGACATCCAAGCGCACTTTACAGACGGGACATGCGCCATCTCCTGCTTCCCTCTCTTAGCCCGCAAAGTCTTGGCACTCACCCGTTTTGACCCTGTACTACCACTTCTACATCCCACCCCCTTGCCTATTTCCTTTTCCTTTTTCTGAGGCCAAATATAAACTCCTGGCCAGGAAATGCCTTGAAGGAGCCTGTCCCCACCCTGAGATCCAGAGAAAACTGTCTCTGACACAAAGGAAATGGGCTTGAGAGAGGTAGCCTCCTCAGCCCAAGCCTGTTCTCCCTCTGGACACAACGGGACACAACCCCTCCCTGAACACAACCCCTCCCCTGAGGGCTGTGGTCAGCCAGCCAAGCCAGCCAAAGGGAGGGCTGTGGTGCTGAGCACGAAGAGAGAATGAGTACCTAGGGCCTTGGGGGCAAGGGGTGACAACATTCAAGCTCAGACCACCATGGAGGGAGGGGAAACAGAGCTCAAAGTGGTGGCCAAAAAGCTGTGTAAGACCTGAGAGCATAGAGGTTTGGGGGTTCAGTGGGAAGGATAACAGGCTAACAATCTGAAGACACAGCTTTTAGTGCTGGCTGTGCTCACTGTTGATAACAATATTTATAATACTGAATGTAATTATATGTAATTAATAATAGACACTAATATTTACTGAGCACTTATTATGTGCCAGAGTGTATGGGGCAAGACTTAACCTCTCATGCCTCTGTGTCCTCATCTGTAAAACTGTCATATGATCATAGTGTCAACAACATGAGATTTCTGCAAGTCTAAAATGAGATAATAACAGCCAAAATGTCATTGTTCTGTCCCAGGCATTTCTTTAGCTACTTTTTATATGGTTTAAATCACCGAATCTTCACGACTACCCTGTGAGATAAGTGCTCGGATAACCCACCTGACAGATGAGAAAACTGAGGCCCAGCGATAGCAAGAAACTTGCCCAAGGTCAGCAGCTAAGACGTGGTGAACCAAGATGCAAATCCAGGCAGTCTGGTTCCAGAGTCAGAGCCACCAAATTAAAAGCCTCCTCACTAAATAGGGGAAATTGCCTAAACCGCAGACACAAAAAACATATACCAGGGTGTTTACAGTAATGAATCCTTAGCCTGAAGTAAATTCCCATCAGTGGAGAAAGCATCTGATCATCCCACATCTCATTTGGTCCCCACAACAGCTCTGTCCAAAGCACAAGTGGGGAAACTGGGGCTATGAAAGGTTAAGTGGCTTTATCAGACTACAGATGGGGCCAGGAGTCCGCCTAAATGTTCAGAGCCTTCCTGCTAATCTGTTACCATGTCAGCCTCCCTAGGTTCTCCCGTCAAATATACTCCTCCTTGGCTGTGCACTTATTCAACTAATTTTACCTAAGCACTTACTCGGTGCCAGACCCTATGTTAGCACCAACATCTGAAAACTGTAAAATATCCAAATTCCCCTGGAGTACTTGGCCAGAAATGCTACCAGACCCATTCTTCATAGGGAGACAGAGGCTAAGGTGGACTGTCCTTTGCAGGAGCCTCTGGATCTGGTTTGGATGCAAGGTAACAGAGAATGAGCTCAAAAGCAATGGAGCTGGCAGGCAGGACAGCCCGACGGAAGGAAGCTTGGAGCACCCAAGGGCCCCAAGGTGGGAACACTGTGGGGAGGGCTATAGCTTCTGGACAAAAGCCAATGCCCCTCCCACATACCCAATTCTAGCACGGGCCACACCAGCTGGAGGGATCACAAAGTTAATCCAGCTAGCCCTTGCCTATCCCTAACCACCCATACCTTCCAAATAATGCAACACGGTAGTCAAGATAACTCATTAAAATGCCTCTCTCCCCTGATGCCACCCGGCACCCTGGTCTCCATCCCCCAGTGCTGGAAGGTACTAGTCAAGTGAACCTGCTGCTGCTATCAGAACTACCCCCTGCATCTCCGTCCTGTACACCCTCCCCCACCTCAATGCAGCTCTGATTTAGAGCATCAATACCCAGCCTTTGGAGTTTTCTCTCCTGTCCATTTGTCTACCTGGGGAGGGGGGCAGACAATAGATCTGGGGACTGTCTGCACATGAGAGACTGATGGCTGGTGGGCATGATGAGCAGTCAGGGGCAGAAGGGAGATCCAAGCCTCAGCTCTTGCCTCCTGTGCAGGCATCTTGGAAAGAGTGAGGAGAGTCATGGCACAGTGGCTAAGGGTGTGGGCAGTGGGGTCAGTCCGCCAGGGTGGCGATCCCAACCGCATCACTCCCCACCCGCATGACTTTGGGTACGTTCCTCATTTAACCTCTCCTTGCCTCAGTTTCTTCCTGTGTAAAATGGGGATGATGAGAGCCTACCTTATAGCACTGTCATGGGAGCTAAGTAACTTGAAATGCGTCAATTATCTAGAAGCTTTCACTATTATTAGTGTTATTATTAGTTATTATTAGTGTTCTCATTGGTACTACAGCCTGTTGCAGTGTCACAAGTGCCAGTAAAGGAGGCCAGAGGAAGGCCCTGTGGGTAAGCATGGCTAGGAACAGCTTTTCTGGATGGTGAAGGTGGACTCTGAAGGGACAGAAAACTATAGACCTAAGGCCCAGGAGCTGGCAGGTTTGAGCACAACACATCTCCAGTTCAGTGAAAAAAGTACTACTAAACAATGACAACAAGAAGAATTCTGTTCATACTGTCGGCTCTAATACTGAACAACCCCATGAGGTAAGTACATATCTCCATTTTATAGCTGACCAAACGGAGGAGGCTCACGGGCATTGAGTCATTTGCCCAATGTCACACAATACTGCAAATACCAGAGCACCCACTCTTCATGACGGGGACTGTGCGTACAACTCAGGTCCACAGGCCCCTCTTTGTTTTTCCCATTTAGAAGGCCCTACTCAGGTGGGGGCCACTCAGGCCAGATGTCTGGGGCAACGGCTTCACAAGCTCCCTGCCCCTGCCCCAGCCTCACTGACCTCAGCCTGGAGCAGAAAGGCTGGCTGCAAGCCCCCATCTCACACCTCAGACAGCTCAGCCTTTGGCCAGCCCAGATAAAGAACAGGAAATCCTCAGCCACCTCCCCGGGAGGTCGTTCCCTCAACCATGGGAATAGACTGCAGCCTGGACACAAGTTCCCCTGTTGCCTTGGCTGGCAGGGGTGGTTTGGGGAAAACAGGGAGGACCGAGTGTCAGGAGACCTGGGTTCCAACTGCTTCCTCCCCGTAGACCATGCCCTTCCCCCTGCCTGGGCCTCAGGTGGAGATCAAGAGGCTCACACAGGGGGATCATACCATTTATCTTACTGGGCCGCTCTGACAACAGAATGGGACTGTGGAAGTGAAAGTGCCTTAGAAACTTGAAAGACAAGGGAGGATTCATCGTTGTCATGGTCACTGACTGCTACAAGAGGAATGACTGGGTTGGTGTTTCTCCCTGTCTGATTCACCCTTCTAGGCTCCACTGTGGGCATGGCTCATACTCATTTCCGGCTTCAATGCTCCTTAAAATATCCCCTTCCCCCAACCCCCACAAGCTCAAAAGAAAGCAAGTGGCAGGAAAGCAGTATACACTGGCAGCCCCCACAGAGTACACTGCAGTCAACTCATCAAGAGGAGTGCCTCCTGTCACCAGGACTGCCCTTAGCTCTGCGGGCACAGGAAGGTGGCCTTCCCCTCCCAGGGCCCCCCAGTCATGGGAGCTGGCTGGACCTGAGTGATGAACAAATCAGAGAGAGCGGTATGTGGTGCTTGGACCCAGGATTCTGTAGTTCAGAAAAAGATCATGGAACACGCTCCTGGAAAAATTCAGGCTAGAAATAACCAGATGAGAGTGAGGAGCTTCTAGAGCCCCATGTCCCACCCCAAGGGCCACAAACAGTATGTGCAGAGGACAGTAATGAAGCTGGGAAGGAGACTGGCCCCAGGTCTCTGGAAGAGCAACTGGAAGAGCTGAGGCTGTTTGGCCTGGAGAAGATGCAGTGGGGACTTAGGTTCTACCCTCAGAACCCTGAAGGTCAGAGAGAGCAGGCAGGTGGTCACAGGAAGCAGAGCCGGGGCCCAGGGGTAGAAGTCACAGGGAGACAGAGTTCAGCTCAACATAAAATATAACTTTTGGACATTCTATGGATGACAGAAACTGCCTTGAAACATTGCACTCCTAGGCACTGAAGATGTGTGAACACGAATTCCACAAGTGCTTGGTGGGAAGACCCCAGCTGCAGAAGGTTAAGTTGGACCAAATGCCCTCTAAAGGTTCTTCTTCATTGAGCTCTGTCTGCTTCCTACCTCTGGGGCATTATGGGAGAAAGCATAAAGGTGACTGGAGCCAACTAGGCCCTCAGCTGGTTCCCACAGAGACCTGGGATCCCCACAGCACCTTGGGCTGGTACTACCCAGGGGAAGCAGGTCACTCATTAACTTGCAGCTCAATGGGCCAGAGGGTAGCCAGCTGGGACAGACACAAACATGGGGAGGGGCTAGAGATCACACTGCACGAAAGCCCATGCTCAAGGAAAACCCAAGCTGTGGCAGTGCAAGATCCCGCATGCCCAAACTGATCAGCCAGCTGAGGACATTTAGTGACTGGACCTGGCCAAATTTCAAGCAAGCTCACCTTTGCCTGGTGGGTAGGAAAAGGGTATTCACTGGGAACACATACTTTCATAGCTGAAAGGGAGCCTGGGAGACGGCTGAGTCTGTGCCAGCTGCCCTTCCCATTTTAAAGATGTGGGAACTGAGGCCCACAGAAAGCAAAAGTCTTCTCTAACGTCACTCATGAAGAGGTAGCTATGGAGAGGCACACCTAGAAGCCAGGTTTCCTGACTCTGTAGTGAGACCCATAGGGTTCATGAAAGGTTGATTCCTTCTCTTCTCGCTGACACTGCGGAAAATGGCTTGTGGTCTAGAGCTTTCTAAATTGGACCTGGGTCCTAGCCTGACCCTTCCCAACTCTCACGGCCTGTCAACATGTAGGCTTTCTGAGGAAGGTCTCCTCTTGCAGCCTGGCAGCAATAGTGTGGCTGGCATCTCATGTCCCAGCCTGGTGTGGAGGGGCCCACAGCTGTGCTGAAACAGACACACACACGGCCCCATCCCACCCCCAGTAATGGCAGGTCCTTTGCATGGGCATATCTCGCTCTCTCAGACTTTTAAAATTGAGATTGGGGGCTCAACTGCTCCCGGAAACACTCTAACCCCCCTTCTGACTCTGACGCCAAAAAAAAAAAAAAAAAAAAAACCCTTACTCCACTGCCCGGCGGAATCCCTGTCAACTCAATTCCTTCGCTACCTAAGCTGAATGTGTGTCCTTGAAGCAATGTGAACAACTACTTCTGTTTACCCAAGCGAAGACAGAGGGGCAGAAGTTCAATTGGCCCCAGAAGTTCCCGTGACTGAATGTTTGTTAATGTCCCCTTGGAAGAAGGTGACGGTTCATGATGGGGTCCCTTTAAGGCCTGGGGTGGACAAGGAATTGGTTAATGGCCATCCCCAAGAGGTGACTTTCCAAGGTGGTTATTATGTAGCTCAATCATTAACCAAGCAGTGGCAGGACCCCAGGCTTGTTGGAAAAAAGCCACTCCTTTCCCAAGGACAGACCAAGAGCAGGAGGCCACAGACAGGGAGAGCACTTGTGGGGTCTTTCTGTATCTCTCACAGCCTGCTCTGGGGTAGTGGAAAGAGAGGCCCAGTGAGGGAAGTTCTCCCTCATCCCACACGAGGGTGGGGAGGGCTGGCCCGGATACAGAGGAAGTCAGCACACCCTTACTGGGGCGGGAGGGAAAAGCGAGACAGTGAGGGTTTTTATCATGAATGAGAGAGGAAGCTCCAAGCTGGGCCATGGCGATTAGATGACAAGTTGGGAAAGACGCTCATCCTGAATGCATCCTGTTTTGCTCCAAACTGGCCTCAGGGGCCAGGAACAGGGGAGGGGCGGGGAGGAGAGTAGCCTCCCAGGAACTCTCCCAGGCCTGCTGACCTCAAGCTCCTGGATGGCCCCTGGATGGGGGGATGAGGTGGCAAATGGGAGAGTTAGAAGTCCCATTTACCGATTAGAGAACCAGGGCACAGAGTTTGCACAAGAAGCCTCCACGAGGCAGCCTCGGAGCTGGAGCCCCAGAGACAGGGCGGCTGTGCTGTAAAATGAGGGCTAAAGCTCCATAATCCCTCCAGCTCGAACCTTTCCTGAGCCTCCCTTCCAAGGTTCAGCTCAAATGTCACTGCCTCTGTCAGTCACCTTCCCCTTAATCAAAAGCACTTGCTCCCTGGTCAGGCCTCCCAGGGCAGAACGCCCTCCTAAACAACTGGAAATATGAACACTGCCAGGATACGTGGTGGTATTAAGGGACTTTTAGTTGGCAATAATGGTACCGTGGCTATACTTTTTTGAGACCCTATCTTTTAGAGCTACATATTGAACAATTTATGGATAAATTGGTAAGGTGTCTGGGATTCATTTCAAAATAACAAGAAAGATGGAGGTATAATTAGGGCAGGAGAAGCCATGGACTAATGGCTATTAAAAGTGGGTGATGAGTATATGGGGCCTTGTTAACTAACAATATCTCTACTTTTATATATGTTTGAAATTATTTAACTTTTAAATTTATTTTTAGAGAGATGGAAGGGAGGGAGAAAGACGGAAACATCAATGTGTGAGAGAACATGAATCAGTTGCCTCTTGCATGCACGCCAACCAGAGACCAGGTCTGCAACCCAGGCATGTGCCTTGACCAGGAATCGAACCGGTAACCTTTTGCTTTGCGAGACAATGCTCAACCAACTGAGCCATGACAGTCAGGGCTGAAATTCTGCATAATATGTTTTTTAAAAGCACTCATCAAGGTAAGGACTTGGAATGTCATGTATTATCTATGCCACTAACTTCCAAACTAGATGGTAGATTCCCTGAGGGTGGTATTACAATCTGTGTCCTCCACAAGACCGAGCATCAAGCCTGGACTTAATCATCTGTACAGAACCTGGTGGTTTACAAAGCACCTGGTGATGGATCACCTCATTTAATCCACTGAAATTGAAAAAGTAGGGAGAAAAACCAATAGTCTGAAAGGTCAAGCACAGTGGCAGAGCCTGGATCCCCTGTACTCTGCCGCATACCATCCTGGACCCCCCAGGAACTTAACGCCCAGTTCTACAGTCCCTGCCAGTTGAAGTAACAGGTACAGCAACAGTCAGCCTGCAAGTTCCCAAGGTGGAGTGCTGGGCAAAAAGAGACTTAGCATACAAACACAGCTCTTCAGATTGTGACAATCCATACTGTGGTTTCCAACCCACTGATTCAAGTTTACCAGGACCAACTCCCCTTCCTACACACACATACGCACACAAACTGAGACCCTAAAGTCATAGATGAGTAGAGCCTTAATAGACAATTGACACAACCATATGCACAGCCCTCTGTTCAACTACTCTGTTTACGGTTGCAGGGTGAGGCTCACACTTCCCCTCCAGAAAACCCTTTCATCTTTGAGATCCCCAATCTCTATTTTACATGATAACAGTCTCCCAAAGACCCAGGGCTATGATACTCAGCCTATCGAAAGAGCCCCGAGGAAAAAGTTCTCCCCATTCTATTCAAGCCAGAGGCAACTCCTTTCAGCAAGAGACTCCTCACCAGGCCTTTGTTGAATCTGGGCTGCAAGCAGGGAGCTCCAGCAGTCTCCTAGCCAAACGCATCAGCAGCTGCAACAGCATCCTGACCAGAAAGACTCTGTCCTCTCCTCTCTTGGTGCCTTCTGACTTTCCTATCACTGCTGATATCCCTGTACTTGGCTCCAGGAGTCCCCTGCTCCTTCTCTAATCAATAGCCCTAAAAATGAAGTTGTAAAACTTCAAGAAGAGAGAGAGGGTCAATATTTGGGCTTCCATGTGCCAATTTCTTTGCTCCTCTGCTAAAACTGAGAAGGCATTGTGCTTTAATAAGGAAGCCTCACCCCCAACACGCACACAGGTTACACAGCCCCTTTGCACAACTTTAGCCCTTCTTTTAGCTCTAAACACCTCCAGATGTCTCATATCCCAACAGTCTTTTCTCTCCATATCAGGGAGGGGAGCCACAGACACACAGACAGGGTTAGCATAATTCTCCAAGAGGCACTTAAGGGGTACTGAGAAAGCAAGCAAATTGGAGAGACCAAACACATTCTGTCCACGTAGTATTTTCTAGCCCTAACTACAGAGGCCCAGGGGAGCAGAAATCCCAATCTCAAATCCAAAGCACAGTTGGGAAAGGTGAAATCCCAGAAATGAGGATCAGCCCAGATTGTCCCGCGATGTGGTAGCTGTAGCTTTAGGCTGAAACAGTCCCCCGCCCCCAGCCTCATCATCTCCATCACACACTTCCCACTTGCTCCATCAGCTACTCAGAAACCACCTGCAACCCCCACCTTCTCTGCACCCTTGGACTGCCTGCCTTCTCATCCCCAGACAAAAATTGTCTTCCTCCATTCCAGGAAGATGAAAGTGAAGGAAAAATTCAGAAAGCAATAAGACAGATGGTGGGTGGGAACAGCAACCACTAGAGTGGGAATGGGAACAAGTCCCACAGTAGGAGTCAGGGTTTGAAAATAGCCTTGGGTGTGATTCATCATCCTCTTCTCTGGTCGGCAGACCTCGGTGCTCCAAGTGGGAAGGAAACAAGCCAGGTCCCTCCAGCCCAACCTCTGGGGAAGGGGGTTCTGTCTTGGCTCCATCCTTCCCGACCTTCAGCCTGTCCACTCACCCTCCCCACCACCACTAGTTTTCTAGCTGGCTTAGCTGCATAATCATGAAAAAACTCTCCCTCTGCATAGCTCCTCTCACCCCAAGCATCTCAGAGACAACCTTTCGCCTGCCAGTTAGGAGCCCAGAGCCATGTAGAGAGTCACCAAATGTACGGGTGGAAGAGACCAGCCCTTTAGGTCCTGAAATCTAGCTAACCTACCATCGTAATTGTGGTGGAAAACACTGTGGCACTCAGAAGGTGCATGACTCTCCCACCGTCAGGTGAATTAGTGGTTGAACCCCGGTTTCCTGAGTCATAATTCACTGCTGGACTTTAAAAGAATCTTGGGAGAAGAGAAATGGAGAGAATCCCAGAAGATCTAATTTGGAAATTTCAAAGAACCTCTACTAAAAGGCTCAGCGGTTCTCTAATCCAAAACCATTTTGAGGAAACTGAGCCCTGAAAGATGCGACTTATCCAAAGGTTTTCACTTAATGAGGAAACTGAGCCCTGAAAGATGAGACTTATCCAAAGGTTTTCACTTGACCCCTGCAGCTACCCTAATACCAGGAAAGTACGGGCATTTCTCAGAAGGGAAGGCACTGGCAGAGGGAAAGCCCATACCGCCCGACCAATGGCTTCCTGGAAATGCCCTCAAACACAGAGGAAGGAGGAGAGAGTAGGAGAAGCGGCATGACCCGGGCGCGGAGCCAGGAGCCCCGCCGCCCCCGCCTAGCTCCAGCCCCCCTCTGAAACCCCAGAGCGACGGCTCCGGACTCCAGCCAGGCCCGCGGATAACGGGCGGGTAGCCGTCTTCCACCACGCCACTCATAGGGCTTTGCTGGGAGAAACACGGCCAACAGGCTCGGGGGGTCCCCCAATATCGGCCACTCCGACCCCAAATTCCGGGACAAAGGTGGCTTGGCTCGCTTCCCCTGCGTAGGTCCGGATGTCCCCATGCTGTCGCCCCAACTCCTACCTGGAGGCCGCGTCCACGGTCTTGGGTCAGAGACCCAGACACAGCTGCCAGCGGGCAGGAAGCGAGCGCAGGCGGGACTACCCCGTCCTGGGAACGCGCGGAGCCTGGGGTCGGGCGGGGGTAACGGTGCCAGCCAGAGAAGCAGCTGCCGCAGCTTCTTAGCTGTTGTCAACCCGAGGCCACTCTCAGCAGCAGGTGGGGAGGGAGTCCCGGAGAGTAGGGCAGTCAGGATGCCCCGCCCACCTAGGGCCCTCGACCAATGAGGGTGCAGTCCGGCCCACAACACTCCTCAGAAAGTCGTCCAAATTGTGGGGGGCGGGGCTCTGCCGTCTAGCTCCTCCTCCTCGCTGCGGGGTTGGGGGCGGCGGCGGCGGCGGCGGTGGTGGTAAAGGTGCTAGTCCAGAGCCAGGGACTGAGTGAAGGAGTGAATGGGCCAAGGGACACTCACTAATATTTATTGAGGTCTGTATGTACATGGCACCGTGTGGGGGATTTAAATACATTTGCCATGTCCACAGGAGGGTTCAGTGGCTTGCTGAGGATAATTTACCGGGAGTTCAGAAGACAACTTTCCCGTGAGATCTGATTAATAGAGACAACCAAGAGAGAACACGGACATTAGACGTTTGAGCAGGAAGTTGCCATTACCCCCTTGCCAGGCTCCAGCATTCTGCAACTTCCCCACTACCCCCAGCTTTCTATCCCAAGTTCAAACTGTACCTCTGCAGAGAAATGCATGGAAAACTTGGGGGCATCTGCATTATTCACAGCAGCAGAGAGCTCCCAAGAGTTGTGACAGCAAGTGCCACAAGAAAGCCCATTTAAATTCATTAAGAAACAGTGTTAAGATTTCATTTCTCTCTTGCCTTTCCTCACAAGGGTCCAACACAAGTTCACAACCTTGACTTCATTGGTGAATTGCAGACTCCTACTAGCCAGGGATGGGAGCACCCAAGAGCCCATGCATCCAACCACCATCCTCCACATTTACAAGTACAGAAACTGAGAAAAGATGACTCACTTAAGTTTACCCAGCAAATCCATGGCAGGGACAACACCTGCACACTGGTTATTTTGTCCATACCTAACAGATGGGAGAAATGAAGCCGAGGCTCTTAGAAAGCAGGGACTGCATTCATCTAATTTGTTTGCCAAAGTACCGAACACAGATAAGAGCAAAATTTAGTGATTCTTAGCACAGAAACTTTCTTAAGGTCACCAGAGGCAGTGGTAGAGCCAGACTTAGTGCCAGGTGCCTCTTCCTGCCTGACCTTCAGTCCACAAGGGCAAACTGGAATTCTCCTACCTTCTTTCCCTGCTAGCCCTGATGAGAATCAGAGGAGAAATGATGAAGCAAGGTTACCTCAAGTGTGTACCCTTCCTTTCCTCTCAATGGCAAGATTTCAGGTGGTACTTTGTTCAAGATTAGTCACATCCCTGTGTGTCTTGGATGTGGATGTCCATGCACCAGAATTCACTCCAGGATATAAAATCCTACCCAGAGTCAGGTATACTTATGATGGGTGGGAAGAAAGACCTCTTTTCTGAGTCTAGGCTGTTATATCTCTAAGCATCCCTAAGGCTCTGAGTTGGAGCCAAACTTATCATTATCATGCTTCAGGAAAATGCTAGAAGGATATAAAAGTGTAGGCCCTGTAATGATCCTGCAGCTTCCTTAGGGGCAGGAAACCATGTCAGAGCTGATTCTTTCCACCCCATGGCACCAAGCAGTGCCTACAGCAGTTTCTAAGTAATGTTTGCTAATGGGTGAGTGAATGGCAAGAGATATGCAAAGGACAACAATGAAGAAATTACAATCATATGAATAATAGCAAGCCCAACTTATCTTTTAGTAGATACATTTAAATAAATCAGATATGATGGGCTCTGAGACACCCAGTTCTTCTTCTTTTTTTTTTTTAAGGCAATCAAACCAAAAAAACTACAGAGAGTACAAAAAGTACAAAAGGTACAAAAAGAGCAATTGCTATAAATAACTAGAACAAGAGCTTCCCAGTGTCTGGCACAGAGTAGATACTCAATAAAAATACCTGTCGAGTAACTTGAGTGAACACAATAGTCAGGAAAAGTTACAGTCTTAATATTTTCCATTCACACTGTGACATTTTGAAATGACCCAAGTGATGTCTGGGCTATTTCTTTGGGTCTTGTTGGATCTTCTTCCCCTATCCCATGAGCTTCAGAAAGGCAAGAAGAACTCAACCCCTAGAAAGACAAAGATAGCTCATCTCTTTCAATCCCTCCATCGTCTCTTGCTCTCCAAGCCACCTCAACCCCTCCAACCTAAGCTAGAATCTTGCATATGGTGCCTGGAACGGATGAGTAAATGGTACCTTTTCAAAACTTCCTTTCTCCATCTTCAGTGGCTCTGGAGATAACTGGAGCCTTTAGATCCTTGGTTTCGCTTTTTCTACAAGCCCCCACTCTTGCCAGTGTATCCTATAGTACTGCTGCTGCTGTCCTGGATGCATGCTCAACCACCAAGCAAGAAAACAGAGTGCGTGAGGGCTGGCTGACGGCAGACGCAAAAGCTTTGGGGTGCATGCATGCATGCATGTGTTCCTATGCCCAAGCCATGGGGCTTCCCTCATTCTACCATGACTGCATCAGGCAAAAGGCAGGAAAATGGATTCTGGAGCCAGACAGCCTGGGTACAAACCCCAACTCTGCTACTAACTAGCTGTGTGATCTTGGGCAAATTACTTTCCAATGTCCTATGATTCAGTTTCCTCATCTGTCAAGTGTGCACGATAATCACAGCCCTGACCTTATACAGCTGTTGAGCAGATCCACTGGTCTAAATCACACTTAGAATGTTGGCTGGCACATAAAAAGTGCTTCTAAGTGTTAGACACAGTGACAGCGCTGGATCAGGAAGTGGAAGAACTGGGTGTTAGTCTCAGCTCTCCCACTTTCTGGCTGTGTCACCCATGCATGGTAAGTCATTGTGTGCTCCAACCATCAGTCCCTTCACCTGTTGAAGGAAGGTAGAGCACAACCCCCCAGCAGGCAGAGTTGAGACAATGAATGTGAGGGTATACTGTAAAGGGTGGCGACAGGTGGCAAGATGGCAGTGAATGTGTTGCAGAGCTAAGCTTTACTGCAGGGCTAATCAGCCCTTTTTTTCTAGGCGGTGGCAGAGAGAAACTCCATATGCTATTACCCTGAGCCTCATTCCAAGACATCTGGGTCCCAATAAGTGCCTATCAGAGGGCTTACAGCAGTGCCTACACCCCTCCCTGCCTAGGAATGGGGGTTCCTGAGGCTGCTGCAGGCAGCCCTACATCCCCACTCTGGAATGGCTGAAAGTAACTTCAGGAAGAAAGCAAACAGACCTTTCCACTACTCTTTTCCATGGAGCTCAAGGAGCAGCAGCAAATAATTCCAGGAAACTCAGCCGGGAAGAAAAAAAGGGGAGAAGAAGCCTGAGGGGAAAATGAATTACACTCGGACAGGCCCGTCCAGCACAGGACCACGGGCGCCTTCACACTAGCACACACATTCCTGCATGCCTCATCGAAAGCCCACCCATCAGGCCTGGGAGGGTAAAGGCCTACTCCCTGGTGGTTCGGAGCCCCCACCCAGCCTCATGAAAGGGGGCTATTGATCAGGATCCCACAACATGGGACAGTTAGTTACGGCTCATCAAAAAAAAAAAAAAATTCTGAGAAGCCATGGCAATGGCAGAGGGGTGTGAACTAAGAGGGGCAGCCAGAGTTGGGCCAGACATGGGGAGGCAGAGAGGTGATGGTGGGAGGGGCTTGCAAAGGTGAGTGGCACACAGGCACCTCACTGAGTGAGCATTGCTAAGTGGGGGGTGGAGGCCAGAGACCTAGGTCCTGAGAGGAGTACAAAGAACGCTTCTCAGCCCACGGTCCAGGGACTACTGTGGGGGTGCTCACTCCACACACCAGAGACCCTGGAAGAGGGAGCTCTGTGCTGGGCTGGGAGCTTTGGGCTGGCTGTGTGGGGAGCTGGAGCACTGGCCAAGCCAGGCACAGGCCTGGGGAGTTTCAGAGGTCACTTAACCCCTCTGGGCTCCCCTTTCTTAAGCGAGGTCACAGAGGCACTTATTCCCTCCCACCTGCCTCCTAGAGCCGTTGAGAGGAAAGGGCTGGGGCAGCTCATGAGGCCTCCAGGTACCTGAACCCAGGCCCACTCAGTCCCTGTCCCCGACTCTTCCCCAGACACCCCAAATCCTGTCTCCTTTCCCCCAACAAACATCAAAGTGTCAGCTTGATGAAGGCTTGGCCCCCAGTCTCCATGTAACAGACCCACCAGGCCATGACAGTGTGAGGAGCCCCGTTTCACACCCATGATGGGTCCCAGAGCCGGCTTCACTGGTCTGTCTCAAAGGTGCAAGAGGTCCTCTGTTATAAGCAGATGGCACATCCCCCTCCACAGTTCGCTCAGGGAGGGCTGCCTGCCTTGGCCCAAACAAATAGGTGAGGTCACCCTGGGCAGAGCACTTGGGGACTGTGGCACTGATACTCAGAGCAGCATGTCCACCCACTCCACACCCCACCCCATTCCTGTCCTTCAGAGGAAGGTCACAGGGTGGTGAGGGAAGATGAATAAAGGCAAACCCACTTCTAACAGAAGCGACCTTGCACCCTCCCCATGCACACATACAAGTAGCGGAGGATAAGGTAACCCTCCTTCAACTCCCCCCCCCCCAAACAACCTCTGCTTGCTTTAGTTTCAGCCCTCAAGCTTGCTCCTTCCTTACTAGGCTCAGTTTCCTCATCTGAAAAAAAACAGGGCTGGGCCATGGTTTCTCGGGTCCCTTGTTTCTAGCACATTCTCTGCTTCTGTGAGCTTCTCTGTGTGTTCCCGTCAGGGTTGGGGCTCCCAGAAAGGCAACATTCATGGGACTTCTTCAGAGGAAGGGAAGGGTTGGGGCATGAGGGTCCTCTGAGGATGGGGAGTAGCTGGGGGCCAGGCCACAAAGAGCAGAAGAAAGTCAGAAAAGAGGAAGTGGGGGATGCTCAGGTGAAAAAGCAGGGAACTGGAAGTCGACCCAGCGTAGAAGGCTGGAGACCTGGCCTCTGCCTCTAGCACTGTCCCCAGCTCTCCCTTCGGCAGTGGACACCATGAGTTCAGGATCCTGTCCCCTTGCCTGGGACCCTTCCACATGTCCCTCTGGGGAAGGAGCTCCCAGGACTCAACCTGGGAGTGGGTGAGGAGTAGCTGGAAGAGGAGGAAAGATGGGGCTCTTCCTTCCCACCCGAGGCCCCCTTATCAATCAGCCTGACCTCCAGGGCAACCAAATCCCGCGCCCATGAGGCTGGAGGGCTGTGGGGGGTGGGAGGGGCAGTTTTACAGGCTATGCCCAGAACCTGGCCCACCAGTCCAACCCTGTGATTCTGGGTCTCTAGAACTAGGCAATCTCAATTCAAGCAGACACAGCTCATTCTCTGTACACCCAGCCACCCTGTCTCTTTCCCTGAAGACAGCCCTCCAATGCCCCAGGATGATATCAGGGAGGGCCTGGAATGTGTGGTGAGACTCGAGGGCCACTCAACAAAGGATCTAGGCTCTTCTTGGTCTTGAAGTCCCTGTCCCCTCTCAGTCGCCCCTTCTCTAAGTACAACTCTCCGCCCCCACGCCCTCAATACCCTTCCCTCCCTCCCTCTCTCTCACTCACTTAATAAAAGTTCTGATCTGGCTGTCATCCAGGACCAGGGCTTCCCTATGCATATATATCAACTTGTCAGCCCATTTGGGCACCCAGCCGCCAACAGGGGGCTGGAGCACAAAACAGGGCAGGTAGACCCAAAGCTGGGGTGTCCCTGTGTTCCTGGAACTGCCATTCCACTAAGAGAGGCAACAGCAGCCCCAGGCAGAGAATGGCCAACCCAGGCAGGTGGGCAGCCAGGTTAGGTCCGAGAGGACATGGTGAGAGGTAGGGCAGCAATGCTCCCAGGTTGGACACCTTATGTCTCTGGGTCAACAGGACTCTACCCAGGAAACACCAAGAAAGTAGCTCCTGGGCCCTACCTCAACCAAGGCTCATGGAGGAGGGGCAGGGCACTCCAACTCTGGCTTCTACTCTGCTTCTACCATGGACAGGCTGTGTGACATCGCTGAGAGTCTCGCCTTCTCTGAGCCCCCATGTCCACATATGTACAGTCAGGGGGCCTGATCTGAGCATCTCTGCGGGCCCTGTCCTTCAGTGCGTTCATGTTCCATGACAAATCTATGTCGAGAAACCCAACCCAATTTGCTATTTCCTCCCTGCCATTTTGGCAGGAGCAAGGGACAATTTACTGGGAAAAAGGAACAGGCAGAGCCTGGAAATTTTTTTAAGTGCTCAAAGAAACATTTTTTAAAAAGACAAAGTGCCAAGCACTCTGGGAGACCTGTTGGAGTGAAAACAGGCCTTGGAATAGAGCTTTTAGTCAATTCGAGCTGACCAAAAATGTGCTGCATGAGGGGCTGGGCTGTGTCATGCAACTAGGGGCCAGAGTTAGGCAGTAAGGGACCCTTGGAGGGATGGGGGTGTAGGGAGCTACCAAATAGGTAGTGAGACCCAAGAACATGACAATAAAAAGAGACACAGAAGGACAGAAAGGCAATGGAAGGAAGAGGGGAAAATACCCACTGAGGGTCAGACATATAGTGGGACAGGAAGACAGGAGGGTGGAAGTGCAACAACAGAGGCAGAGACAAAGAAAGTGCTGTAAAAGTAAGAGGTTACGGGTGTAGTGTTTATTAAACACCTACTGTGTGTTAATAACTAAAATAATATGGGGTGGGGTTTTTTGTTTTGTTTGTTTGTTTTTTTTTTTTTTTTTGAGTGAAGGATGAAGACAGAGGGAGAGAGGTGGGTAGGAACGAAGCCAGACAGTCTGGATAAAAGGACGGGACACCTTGGGACAGAGCAAGAGTTGGCTAAGAATTAGAAGAAAGCAGGCACGCTGAGGTGGAAGGTCTGAAAAAGGGCGACTACCAGCCAGGGGTGGGGTTTCGACAAACGGACCTAGGACAAACAGATGAAAACGGGACTGGAACCGAAGACGAAAGGGCTGGGAGACTGGCAGAGACGCGGGGACGGCAGCGCTGAAACTCTCGGCCAAATGCAGCCGAGCCCTGACCTCCCGCCAGGGTCCGCCCCGCTCTGTTCACCTGGTTTCCAGCGCGGCGGGTCGCCCCGGGTGCCCTTCACACCCCACGGCGTCCTTGGCGTCCACGTCCGTGGCTTCGGAAGCCGCACGGCCGGCCCCCAGCCCCGCGCCTCGGCCATGCGTCGGAGGCAGCCCCGAAGGCTGCAGGCAGCGAGCCGGATCGCTGGCGCCTCGGGTGGTTGCACCCAGACTGAGCCCACAACCCGGGAAGGACCGGGGGAGGGCGGGGCTCAAGGAGCCAAGGCCTGGTTGCCCCGCCCCTCATAGCAGCTAGAAAATTCCACGCCCCCACCTTGAGCAGGAACCCACCCCCCTTTCTCTATCCCATACTGACCTCAGGCTCCTATACTCTGGCTCTCTACCGCCATAGGACCTCGGGTCCGATCCCTTCCACCTGGGTCCCCTATTTGAGAGGTATCTCCCCAGCAATCCTACTCCTTCCTACTCTCCTAAGTCAGCGCGACAGTGAGGGTCTTCTAGGTCCCCAGATCAGCCCATATGACGCCCATTTACCCCAAATCTCACCAAACATGGGACCTAGAGGAAGGCCTCGTACAGCAGGCAGAGAGGGAACATGGCACTGAGTCGCTTCTCGCCACTCACCCTGGCTCTCCATCTGACCAGAGCAAGGGAACCTTGGGTTCCAACGCGGACACCTTGAAACCCTTCTGGTACCAAGACTATCCTGGACTTTATGAGCAGAAGCATGCCTTATAGACTCACTTAGTTACAGATGCAAAACTGAGGCCCAAGAATGCAAATGACTTGGCAATTATCTAAGGAGGACAATTATCTCTACATTGCAGGACTGTAGTGAGGATACAAAGGGGCTGAGCATGGTGCCTGAGTACAGTCTCTGTAAAGAAAGATTCACTTTTATTCTCAAAGAGATCCACACTGGAGATTTACCACGAAAAAAAGCCTGGACCCAGGACCCTAAGTTACATAATTTAAATTTCCTTACCCCTGACCTCCACCGGCAGCAAGCAAACTTGCATTACCTGATCTGCCTTTGTTTACAATGGAGAGAAGACAAAAAGTTGTCAGCTCTCAGACCTGGTGGACAGTAAGGGGGCAACATTTTAATACTGGCTCTTCACTAACTGCGGTATAACCTGTGTCATTTTTCCTTTTTCAGCCTCAATTTTCCCATATGAAACAAGATAATAATCTTATAACGCCAAGGGAATAATGATAAGGGGACACACAGGTGAAGGTCACAGCCCATCCCTCTATTATCTCCATATACTGTGCCACGAGAGTAGAGGTAACCGACCCCAAGTTGGAGGGACAGGCTAGGAAAAAGAAGAGGAGTTTGTGAATTGAGGTGTGCTTATTTGCAAGAGATTTTCACCTACTTTCCCTAGGCTCAATGTCAGAGCTGAAAGGGAATATGAGATTAACATCTCAATCTTCATGTCAGTCATCCTTTTCTCCAAGGCAGATCTGGCACACACTAGGGGTTCATGAAACATTTATTGAATGAACACGTTCTTCACGTGTGGCAGAGGACTTGCCCAAGGTCACACGGTGAGTCTATTTCAGAATCAAGACAGACCTCCTGTCTACTCCACCTCCTACTAGGTCATGCTGCTTAGTGGAATTCTTTCTGGCTTCCCCCTGTAGCATCATAAACCAGGGGAAGCCCATTCCTCTCTCCCAGCACTGTCTGGTGCATCAGCAGTCCCCATTCTGAACCAGCTCAACCAGAATGAACAGCCATCGGGAGGCTCCTCTCTGTGCCCAGCTTGGTGTTGCCAACCTTTGACTTCTGCGTTTCCAGCAGCTCCTGCGCTACACCTACTACCGGGGCAAGTTCCCCTCTGGGGAAAAGGAGGCCTCAGTCAGCTTCCTCTGAGAACAGGAGTTTCCCTTTTGCTCATTGGTGGGGCGGGAACACGGGACACAGGGACTCAGCTCCTCCGCAGGCAGCAGCCTAGAAGGAAGGGCGGCAGCAGCTATTTCCTACCCTGCTAAGGCATCTCCCTCCCTGGCCAATCCCTCCCCTATTTCCTGAGTTCTGCGCCTTCAGCTTTAGGCAGAACAGTGATGTGAAAGGGCTCCAAAGTTTAACTGCAATCACAGAACTGGGTAACATGAGAGGACCCCCCAAAGGTCATTTATTCCCACCCCCTCCCAACTACAGGAATGCCTTCTCTCTGTAAGCAAATCTGACCTAACCTCTTACAGCTTCATTTTCCTTTTTTTTAAGAAATGACAGGATGACACGCACCTGACAATGTTGTTGTGGGAGGAAATATGAGAAAAGATTTAATAAAAAGCTAATGTGCACTGAGTGCTAACTCTATGCTTGGGAACATTCTTACCCCAACCCTCTATCACCCCCATTTTTTAGGCGGTGAAACTGAGGGATGACAAGCATGTAATGTAACTTGCTAAGCTCACACAGCTAAGAATGGTGATGGCAGACTTTGAACCCTGAAGCTCATTTGTCACTCTTGTGATGGCACCTCTGTCCTTACCCGAGAGAATGGCCCATCGTAAAATTTTCACGAGTTCATTTGTGCCTGGAACTTTTGTATCCAAGCAGCCCTAAGGGCAAAGGGAAAATAACAAAGAAACCCTGGAGGCAGGTGCTGAAAATGGACCCTGAAACTTCGGCTCCAAGCAGGGAAGGTCTTTGAAGTCTCTTCTTTTATCTTAAACATCTACTTGAATTTCCTATTGTCTTTGAGGAAAGCTGGCACTCCAAGAAGATGGCCCATAGTAATCCCTGCATTCCTATGCCCCAGGCCACCGCCTTTTACCACAATGGTACCAGACACCTGGCACGGAGTAGGCCCTTGGTCACTGAAAAGAGGCAATGTTTATGAACCACTTTTGATGTGAGCTAGCATTTTAAGCACTTTTCACATATGATTTAACCATCATGATAACTCTATGAGGAGGTCAAACTATTATTGTCGCTCTCATTTTTAATGGGAAAACTATAGCACAGAGAAGTTAAGCAATTTGCCATCAGTGACACAGTTTGGGAGTGACTGCTGGGTTTTAAGCCCAGACAGCCTGTCAGCATTGGGTAGTAACCACTACACATACTGCCTCTCAGGCCACAACAGAGCCTCTCTTATCCACCCGTCTCCACAACTTTCCACCAAGAAGATCGGGTTATTTCTTGGAAGACGCAGGCCTTATTCCAATTAGATCAGCAGCTCCTTGAGAGTGGAGATGTGGTGCCTCTCCCCACAACTCACCCTTCCCCACATTGATGCTATGTCAGGAGCTGGGCTGTGCACAGGGCTGGTCCTTTATATGTGGCAACTGACTGCTTCCTGGCTCATAGCAGTCTTTTGGACCTAGCATCTATAGGGCTGGTAGATAGACCCCTACAATTTCAGGCAGGAGTCCTCTGCCACCCTTCATGGGCAAAGATACAGCTTCAGAAATGGCTGCCCATCCCTCTACAGGGACACGCTGACACTTCTAAGATTGACTTTCAAAGCTCTGCTCAAGGTCACCCAGCCAAATCAGCTGGCATTCCCAGAACTTCATTGACTTAACTTCATTACTCTCCAAATGTTCTTTGTATGTTTTTCTCTTTCACATAAATGGTCGTCCTTATTTTCTTGGACTTATTTCATGAAGTTATTCAGTGTTTTCAGTGCACCTGACACTGTTCTAAGCTTTCTGCACATTTTAACTTACGGACTCCTTATGGAAACTGTGTAAGTACTATTATCCCATTTTATAGATGAGAAAGCTAAAGCACAAAGAGGTTAAGTTATTTTTCTCCATCTTCTGTACCTGGTGAAGTCTGACATAGCCTGTCAGGCCCTCCTGTGAATAACATAAGCCATTCCCTTTCTGGGGGCTCCCACAGCTCAGTTACCTCCGCAATCATTCTGTATTGAGTTTAGTTATCTATATGTCTTCCTGTGCAATACGAGTTTGAACTCTCTGAGGGAAGGGACTGTATTTTATTATTTATGGCATATTCATTGCTCAGGAAGGAGTTTGGCACAGAGTTGGCACTTAGGGAATATTTCTTAAAGGACTGAATGGAGACTGTGTGAGTGAGGGAGTGGCCCAGAGGCAGCCTTGACCAAACCAAATGGTGGTTGAGAGATTTGGGGTTTTCTTTCCCCAATGTCATTGGGGTAGAAGAATATAAATATGGCTCAGCAGCTGAACATGAAACGTGACCACAGGTGGTGAGAGGAAAAGAGAGAAGGTCTCCCACCCATCCTGCTCTTCGAGTGGCTGGACCAAGCTTGGCACTCCGACCACAAAGCTATTTGGGCTGATGGGATATCTAGTAAGCCACGAAACCCAGTGGCTGTGGGGTCTGCTCTAAAGAATCGAGCTCACTGACTTCTCTGTTGCCCCATCAAAGGTCCCATGACTGCCTCTGCAATTCAGAGGGTTATATGGAGAAGAGAGAAGGGTTTAAATGTCACCCCAGGGAGTTGGGGTTTGCTTCTTTTGGCCTCAAACATTATGCTTCAGTGACGTTGCTCAGTCCTTCCCTTCCCAAGTATACTTTGTGAAACGGTTAAACAAAAAAGCTGTATAATCTTTGGTAAGTTACTGACCCTCAGTTTCTCTACCTAGAAAACAGAAATAACTTTTTTCTGCCCTGAAAACCTCAAAATAATGAATCTGAGAGCACTTTGTAAATGGAAATGACCAGCCGGCAGAGGGCAAAGCTGGGGAATGCTACTTCTCGCAGTGTTCTGCAGCTCACCAGCTGAAGGCAGAATAGGTCAAGGGCCCAGGCCTCAGCCTTTCCCCATTTCCCCCTGGCTGTATATGCCTATGGCCCAATCATCAGCCTTTTCTGGGCCTTAGTAAAATGGGAAGGAGGAAAGGATAATCCCTAGGCACTTGCATCCAAATCCACAGTAATGCGTGTGGATTTTATCAGCTCTAGAGAAGAGGCCCCTAAGAACGGCAACTCTCAAAGCAGCCTTGGCTTTGAAAACCAGCCTCAGCACTTACTAGATGACATATAGCACTTCTCTGAGCCTCAGTTTCCTCACTTATCAAATGGAGACAATAACACCTACCTCCCTAAACTGTTATGTAGAGCGAATACAAAAGCTTGGATAAGGTGCTCTTGTCAGTGGCAAACTCGCTCTACTTAGTCTTTCACCCTGCCTCATCACTTTCTTTCTGTCCTTGTATCATGCTGGCTGCTCATTTCTAATGCCCACTAATTCTGCCTGTATATGGGAAGTAGTTACAGCACCTACCCACAGTTGCCCTTTACCTTCAACTCGCTGACCTCAATATACACACCTTCACTCCAGTCAGAGCTGGCAGGAGCTCCTCCTCCTCTTCCCATCACCTGGCACAGAGTGATGACCCAAGGTAACACATACCCTGCAGTCTGGCTCAGGGGTCCAGGGCTCTGCCCGTTTGAGCAGCTGGCCTGGCCATGAACAAAAGCTGCTTTTGTGTCAGAGGAGTGGTTTGCCACTTGAGGGGGTCAGTAATCAGCCTCCTGTATCCCCACCACCTTGTGACTAGCCAGGAGGGCTGGCCAGCTGTGGTGGCAGGCAGGCTTTGTTTGCATCCATCACTTGGTACATTCCCCTAGGATTCTAGGCCAGTCACAAGAAAGCCACTGATTGAACTGAACCTCCATGGCAGCCCAGCCTGGAGCTGGTTGGTTCTCAGTGAGCATCAGCTCCACCTCTTCATGGTACAGCTGGAGATCCTGAGTTCCACCCAGGGAGGGGCAAGCAACTCAGGGCCCTGCACCCAGGCTCTGCCCTCTGGTATTTGTGCCTACCTTGTCCTGCCCTGGAGATTCAATCTCTCAGAGCTCTCTCTCACATGGGCCCTGAGCAGTTCAAGCAATCAGGTCAGAAGAAGGGGTTCCAGAGAAGTCCTGAAGTTCTTTGGGAAAAACTTCTCCTATAATTTCTTCTCCTTGGGGTCTTCTCAGGTGACCCATGCTGAAATCTGGAAACAGAAGTTGGCAGTGCACGGGTTCTTAGACAAACAGCAGCCTGCCTTGAACAGATAGGGGCACCCACACGCAGCTGTGGAAGGGGCACAGTGCCAGGCCAGCCCCCTGAACTTCCCCCGCAACAATGGGTTGGAAGCCAGGCTGCTATCCAGGAACCCTGGAGGAGAAAGAGCCTTGTGAAAATGCCCACTTGGATCAATCAGAAAGCAGGATTTAGCCCCAGGTCAACTGCATCCTCCAGACTGGAGACCTCAGGGACAGGGGACTACATTCCTTGTCAAAAAAGAACCCCAAACCCTTTGCAGTGAGAGGCCCCATGAGGACAGGCTTTGTATTGTTGTCTTGAAGTCTGGGACAGTTCCAGTAGGGTAGGAGGGTCCAAAGTGGCTGCTCAAATTCACGGCCCAGGGACAGGGCCTCTGGATCAGCATCCCCTTCCCTCCTGCTCACCCTCTTTCCCTAGCTCTCCTCTTCCCAAGCCTGGATATTCTGTGTTCTCGTTTAACCAAAGAAGCTATTCTCATTGACCAGTTATTGTCCTCCATGCCTGGGGGAGCCACCATACCCCTCTCTGGCTTTGACTCACTATGTAACCTTAGGCATGTTACCCATTTAGGGTCAGTGATTTTTTTTTTTTATCTGAGCATAAAGAGGTTAGATGCTTAGGATTGGGGCTTGTGAATTGTGCTTCATAGTGGCAGGGGAGCAGCCTCAAGGCCTACCTTGGGGATGTTGCGGGAGAAAAAAACAAGGGAAGGCTGAGCCTGGGGGGTTTAGGCCCTGACTTCTCCCTCATCTTGCTAAAATCAGAATCATGCTGCTTTGTATCTGTTTTATATATTGGGATTCCACATCAGATTCAATTTGGGGGGAAAAGAAAAAAATTTAAAACCAACGGACTAAATAGATGTTCCTCTTGTACCTGGGCCTCAGTTACCTTCTGAGTGATAATAACATGCCATAATATAAGTAAAATGTTTAGGACAGTGCTCAGCACATGATAATGACAATAACAGCCACCATCTATTGAGCACCAACAATGTGCCAAGCATTGTTCAAAGGCTGTACCTGGGTGAACTCATTTGATACTTCCAAAACTTTCTCAGGAAGAAGACACTATTGTCCTGATTTTACAGATGACAATGAGGTACAGAGAAATTAAGCAACTGGTCCAAGATCACACAGCTAGCGAAAGGTGCCACTGGAATTTGAATACATGTGGTATGGCTCCAGGACTCTCATTCTTAATCAGTACAATTATTGGTTCTCAATACATATTTAGTTATTTTTACTATTCCTGTGGCAAATTATGTCACCCTCATGTGTAAAATAGGCTGAGTTTGCCTTGTATTGTGACTGTATATCTAAAAATCAGATCGTAGCTAGAGAGTGGGTGCGTCCCTGCTTTGGCAGCCTGGCCTGGCTGCATGATGCCCTCATGTGCCAAATCTGCTGAGGTAAAGCCTACATTCTGGGGCCACTTCTCCAAACAGTGGGCAGGGGGGAAAATGCTGAATTTGCTAAGAAAAGAAAGACTGGCTCATAAACTCAAAGCCTAGAAAAAACCAAGCAGCAGAGCTGCTGGGAGCTTATAAAGTGGCTAGATGTCTTGCATGAGACAAGGCTACTGATGTGCTACACTCAGCCTTTACTAACCCCACCACCTGGTCCTCCATTCACCTGGCTCAGTCTGCCTTCTTCCTTTTTGTCTCCTTTTCTGGCCTCCTCTATTTTTTCTTTTCCTCTCTCCTCCCTCTCCTTGCTCAGCAAGACCCATAATAACTTGCTAAACCACAACCCTCATATTTCTTATATTTCCACTTTCCAGGGGAATTTTGCAGTTGGTCCGACTGCTTCACCGGATTGACCCTCCCTCCATGGCCATGTTCACCTCTTCTTGGGTCCTACCCACCTTCCCAGGCTACTTTCCTCAACTTCAGCCCTTCAGCCCAGAGACTTGCCCCTTCTTCCTGCCTTTACTTGGTCACCAGAGCCACAAACTCCCTGGGCAAGGTCCTTCCTTCTTCTGGGTCTCAGTTTCTCTGTCTGTTAAATGTGGAAGGGGAGTGATTGGACTAAGCAGTATCTGAGGAGCTTTCCAGCTCTAATTTCCCACTGTTTTACATGTGGTCCATTGAGAAAATGGAAACCCTCCTGTCTGCTTTCTCTCTCTCTCTCTCCCCCCCTTCCCCCTCCCTCCCCACCCCTCTCTACACACACACACACACTCACACATTTATGTGCACATACACATGCACAGGGCAACTCTGAAAGCATTAGTTGGGGCCAGAATCTGAGGAAATGGGAACTGAGGGAGGTAGAGAATGTCAATAGTAATTGCAGAATTTTCAAAGTGGAGCAGCATTTGGAAAGCCAAGAAACTTTAGGAAAGTGGCCCTCTCAGCTGGGTTTGGCTCCAAATGAAGGTCAAGGACCGGTGTGCCCAGAACCAGGGCAGAAGCAAAGCACTGACCCCTCTAGATGTGGCACACTGCCTAGGATTCAGCTCATGTCACCAGCATTCACCACATCTGCCTGTTCTGGACAGGTCATCAGGACTCAGGGCAGTGGGCACCTGGCTCCCGATGGGTCAGGTTTCTGTTCTCAAGGTGCTTACAGTCAAGTCACAGAGACAGCATGGAGATTAATAGAGCACCTCTTAGAATTTTCAAAGCACTTTCATTTTTTTTTCTCTTTGGTCCTCACATCAATCCTGTGAGATAGGAGAGGAACGGTTATCCCATTTTACAGAGCAGAGGACCGAGAATCAAAGAGGAGACAGAATTCACCCAAGCTGATCTGAGCAGCAAGTGGAAAGCTGAGACACAAACAGAAGTGTTTACTCTCCAGAGCCAACGCTCTGTCCCAAAGCATTGTGCACTTGCATTTTCAACAGCTTGGACAAGAGAAGTTTCCCAGGATACTACAAAAAAGCCCTCCTAAGAGTGATTAATTCTGGGAAGTGAGAGTGAGGGGTTATGGAATTTCAGCTCTTCGTTTTACATCCAGATTCACAGGTAGACATTTTTCTTCAGAGGATGTATTTTATTTTTAGTCTATATATAAAAGGGAAAAGCTGCAACACAAGGCACAACTGCTGTAACACAGATACACAGTATTCTGGGGACTTTAAGGGGGAAGGGAAAGTATTTGAACTGAGCTTCGTAGAATGGGCAAGATATAAACAGACTGAGATGGTGACAGGGGAGTCACCGAATCCCAGAGACTGCAGCCGTCTGCTTCCCAACTCAGCAGCTGGCTTCTGAGGCCATGGTCCTGCCTAAAAGGAATTCTTCCTGAACAATTAGGTGCATATAGTGGGCAGGATTTCCTGTTTTCTTTCCTTTCCTCATTTTTTATTGTGAGCTACCTGGACCAGAACCCAGGGCTTGGGAAACACCTGCGTCATCCGCCCGCCCCTCACCTGGACTGTGATTGCAGATTGCCCTGGAGATGTCCAGCTTGAGGCAGTCCAGCCAGACATAGGCAGAAGGAGCCGGAGGAACCAGCATACTTACAAACAGAAAGGGGTCCCAGCCAGGCCTCCCCACACTGCTTTTCACTGTTTTTCACTAAGGCCCAGGATTAAGTATCAAACAATCAGATGACAAGATCACATTTTTGAAAAATCACACTTTTGGAAAATCAAGGTCAAACCCCTTTTCCAATTAAGGGTCACATAACCATCGTGTGCAGGACCTTGAAGGACCTTAAAGACTACCCTAACCAAGCACCTCATTTTAATGATGGGGAAGTT
The DNA here is from genome assembly GCF_021234165.1 of Pteronotus mesoamericanus. Lineage (NCBI taxonomy): Eukaryota > Metazoa > Chordata > Mammalia > Chiroptera > Mormoopidae > Pteronotus > Pteronotus mesoamericanus. The sequence continues at coordinate 3,195,910 of NW_026555108.1, read as the reverse complement.
GGGACCCAGAAGGAGAAGGCTCTTGCCCAAGGTCACAGAGTTTGTTAGCAGCCAAGTCATCACGTCTGGTTTTGCTTTAGCCCTGACTGACAAATGACCTTTGCTGTGAGCTGGGCTTCCGAGGGGCTCCGTGGCAGACATGAGAAGGCAAGCACATCTGGTCTTTGGAAGCCTCAGGTGTATGAAACACGTCTGACCCTTCCATCACTCCACCCAAAGTTGCCCTCTGGCCTGCACACTGTCTCCTGGCAGTGGGGGTGGAGCTTCAGAGTCATGATTCAACATGGGCCCTTCCCATGCCGGAGGCCCAGGGGCTCATTCCTGAGGCCTCAGCTCCTGCCTTCTTAATCTCAGATCAGACTTCTGAACTGGAGAAAACATTTCCCCCTTCCTTCCCCCTACTGCCTGAGCTAGTCATGGTGGTCATTTTACAATCATTTAATAATTATAATTTGTGTATTACCTGGGAGCTTATAGAGCACTCTCCTTCCCTCTATCACACTTAGTTCACACACCAACCCAAGAGTTGGCTATTTGGATCCTCATTTTAAAACTGAGAAACCCGAGGCTCAGAGAGGCGATCACAGAAATCATAAGTGACAGAATTCAGACTGAGAACTGTCTGAATTCTCCAGAAACTGCGCTCTTTCCAACAGTTTAAGGTTACCTTTTTTTCTTGTTTCTTAGCAAGGATGGATAAGCAGGTGGTTGAGTGAAAGGATGGACCAAATAGTTCCTGAGCACTGTCTCTGTGGCTGGCTCTGTATCAGGCATGAGGATGCAGAGAGGAATGAGACATAGTTTGTACCTCCAGAGGCTCAATGTGTCAGTGAGAGCCTCTCAAACTTTTGCACCAAAGTACCCCCAATAGCTGAACATCTTCACACAGCCCAAAGGAACTAGAGAAGTCATGCAGCCAGCTACAAGTGAGCAATTCCTTTGAAGTCTCTGCTTTTAGCTTACAATTAATTCATGTGAATTTAGCATGCTGTTTCATACCATATATCTATGCTAGTTATAATATACAAAAGATGTTTTGCCCCCAGATCTTTTCGGGAAAATGGACCATTCTTAACAGATGCTTTTGAAAACATCTCCTAGGATGATTACGTCGGGCCTGGGGAGGGAGGGGAACAAATAGCCCCCTTTGAGAAGCAACAGACAGTGGTGAGATTTTGTGTGGTGAAGGTGTTGTTACTCTGCAAAACTTAGAGTTTGGCAAAGAGGCTCTGTGTGTATGTGACACATATATACGTGTGCCTGTACAAGCTCCACAGATGGCCAGAGCTGTTTCCTTCAGGACCATGTTGCTTTTGCACTCAGAAGATCCACACTTCTAGGCTGCCAACTAGTTGTGAACTAGCCATGCACTGCATCCCAGAAACCAGAACTGGAAAGGACTAATGGCTTTTTAGAAGGTGCTTTTGTTTTGTTTTTTTCTAAAATACCTTTTGCATTAACCATTTTAGTAACCGTGGTTGGAAAAAAAGAGGACATCTGCTGCCCAGTGACAGGGACCTGAGAGGAAAAAGCCAGGCAAACTTACAGCAAGTCATGTCAGGTTATGAAGTTCTGTTTTTTGCCATGTATAATGCGCCCCCACTTTTTGGTGTACATTATACACGGGATTATTATACCCATGGTACGTAGTAATTATACCTATGTATAATGTGAATCCTTCTTTTTCCCTCAGAAATTTCGGCCAAAAAAATGCACATTATACACGGCAAAATAGTTACCCTGAGAGATATTTGGGGACCTGCAAAGCACTTCCCTGCTTTTGCTGCCTTTCTTAAAATGCACTCGCTTTGTAAAGCCTGAATGCTGTTCTGCCATTTGCTTGCTCTGTGCTTAATTTATGTCTGTTTTCTTCCTGATTTTAAAGGCAGGTTCTGAGTCCCAGCCTACTTTGATGATCCTCAAGGAAACAAGCAAAGGGGCTTGGCCCTTCTCTTGGGCCATAGGTTAAAGGGAACAGGGCATCTCTGGGGACCAGATGTGGTGATAACAGCAGCGAGATCAAAGGATGACAGCCACAAGTGGCGCATGGTGGGGGAGATTCTGAACCTCCTTGAGAGTCTCCTTTTGGCCTTTTCCTCTTTCCAAACCTTGGAGGGCTTTGTGTTTTGTTTTTAATAACAAGGCCGTTCCCTTCCCCTGTGGAATGTACTCCCTGAAATATCATGCTCCAGGGGCACGTGGACACAGAGTTGGAAGCCTCTGTTCTCAGGAGCTCAACTTCCTATGTTTTCATTTTTCTTCTCAAAAAACGCAAGCCAAACCAGCTCTTCCTGTTTCTGGGTTTGGGATGTGGAAGATCACACAGCAGGGACTCTCCAGCAAAACAGGTCAGAAGGGGCCTTTGAAAGCTGCCCCTGGCTGTCCTGCATGGGAGGAGGGCTGTCTGAATGGAATTTAAGCCTATGGAAAGACGAGGACCACAAGGAGAAAGGCTGTGGGGAGGGGGCAGCTCTGCTTCTGACTCCATTTCGCTCCCTTTTGCCTTTGCCCTTACCTCTTTCCTCTCCACCCCCGCCAAAGCCTGGGTACCAGTGAACTTCCAGCAGCTGAGATGCTGATCTTCAGCCACTGGGGACTACCAGTTGGGAGTAAGTTTAGGGAAATTTCATCAGGACTGTGAGAAATCATTTGAGGAGCTGGAGCTGATCACTCTAAGGAAGGACACTTCTGGGGATGACATTATAAATGAGTGGGGACTTGAGTTCGATTCTCAGTTTTACCACCAACAAGCTGTCTGCTATTGTACAAATAGATCACCTCACTTTTCTGGGCTTCAGGTTCCCCAGCTGCAATGAGAGCATCGGACTATATGAGCTACCAGGTCCTTTCCATCTCAGAATTTGAAAAATTCTAAATGCCTGCACTTTAGTCATAGGGAAGAAGAAAAATATGTCCTTCATGAGACACCAAGGGGTGAAAATAGGACTGTTGAGTGGGAGTTGTGAGGCAGATTTTGGGTCATTATAAAGAAGGACTTCCATTGTCCATACTGAAAAGTGTGGTGCAAGCCCCAAAGGGCACATAGTAGGAATGGTATAAAAAGGAGCTTGTTAGCCATTTGAGCACTGCACTAGAGTAGTGGTCTCCAGTATCTACTTTTATATGACCAACTACAGTCTCTAAATGAAAACTTCATGGAATCTCAAAAAGATAAAATAGATGTGGTTGAATAAAGCACCCCTCAACTTTGTTCTGCCCTCACTTACTGCAAAGAATCTCTAGGAACTCTAGAGTTCCTCAGTACCAGGCCTGAAAACCACTGGTTCATATCATCCTTGAGTGCCCTTCCTGCCTTGAGATGTAGGGCAAACTCCAAGTTTCAAAAGTTTGGTGGAAATGTGTTTTACATGGATCTGCACCATTGGCTGAAACTACTGGACACTCACGGCCCTATCTCAAAACAATTTGTCATCTGGAACAAGTGGGGGCTCTGAGTCAATTTATAATAGCTAGTTCAGAGCTGAAATGATAGGGAAGAAAGGCCTCTGAGAAGAAGAAAGCAGTAATCTGATAACCAGGAGCTCTTTTGCTATGCCATCAAAAATAAAAGACAATCCTTGGCAGATTCATTGTTTATGTGAGGCCCCATGCTTAGTTCTGGGAATATAGAGGTCAGTCAAATGTAGTCCTCTTACACCAAGAGCTCATGTTCCATGGAAGATACAGAAAAGAAGCAAATTTGAAAGAGTGTGATGTCTTATAATAGACAAATGGACAAGATGGGAAGGGAGGCCAGAGGCCAGCTTCATAGGCCAAGTAAAGGGGCTGCACAGAACACATCCAGTGGAGAGCACAATATGAGAATTCATTAGCCATTTAATGGCTTAGAATTCTTAACTCACAGTACAAAATAGTGAGTCGTCCCATGGAACTCAGAAATGTGGGGATGTGGTGGGAGATGAAGCAATAAAGATAAGTTGTTTAAGTTGTGAAGGACCTTGAATGTCAATGCAAAGAAGTTGGACTCTGACCAAAGGTAAGGAGCAATCAAAGGTTTTTGAGCAAGATTAAATTTTTCTTTGAAAGAGAGAACTCTATCAGCAATATGTGAGGTAGACTGGAAGGGAAGACATGGTGGCAGGGAGACCAGTTTGGAAGCCGTAGCAAACATCCATCTATGCCAGAGCTGCTGAGGGCCGAGATGGAGGGCTACAGTAGTGTTGGTGGAATAGAAGGGCAGGTTCAGGAAACATTACAGAGAAGTTTCATGGGTATGATTTGGTGACTGGATCGCAGCAAATGAGAAAGAGGGAAGAGTCCGGGTGATTCCCATGATTCTTGCTTCAGTGACTGGGCAGATAATGGTACCTTAACCAAGAAAGATAGTCCTGGAGGAGGATAAGGTTTCCAGAAGAACGATGAAGAATTATGATCTTTAGTGCTAAGGGTAAAGTATTTGTAAGACCTTCTGGTGGAAGTGTCTACTAGCACTTTCCACGTCCTTTCCAGACCTGTCATCCCACCTGCAATTCTCATTCCTTCCTGAGCCCCTGTGTAGCTACCCCATGCCAGCAAGCCCTTATTATGACCTTCTGGATTGGCCCAGGCTGTGAAAATGGCTGATGAAGCTGTGTCTCAAAACATTTGCCTGATCTACAGCTGTAAGCCTGGGCCTGACTTTCTGTTTTGCATCCCTACATCAGGAACCTGGACTTCTCAGCTCCTTTTGACCACAAAATAAAGCTGTTACACTCCTCCACAGGTCTGGAAATCTTTCCCCATCACAAAGAACATCTTGAAATTGCCCTTTGCACTGACCTTATCCCCGCCTCTCCCTCCTTGCAGTCTGTCTCTGGCATGGGTGGCAGTGGATGGGGGGAAGGATGACACAGAGTCAGAATGCAGAAGACCTTGGGACCTTCTAGTTCAACCTTCTCATTTTTCAGACAAGGAAACTGAGGCCCAAGGAAGAGAGACAACTAACTCAAGCTCACAGAAGAACTTAATGTCAGATCTGGGACTAGATCTTAGAATTCTTAACTCACAGTCCAATGTTTTTGCCTGGGAGGAATTCACTGTAGATCACAGTCAAAAGATTTCCTGTCTGAAATGATAATCAATTCCAGATACCCCCTAACCAAGTAGATCTTTATGCAATTCCAGTTTGCTAAGTAAAATATCTGTCAAATGATAGGTAAGCTATGACCTGCAAATGTTCTTTATTCAATAGCAAATGCTAATTGACCAGATCTGTCAAGAATTAGTTACGAGAATTATTTAATCATTTTCAAAAGAAAGGAATTAAACTGAATTACTATTCTGATGATTTTAATAGGCTCAGCATTTCAGTCTACTGCTGCATTCCTAAGCCTTAGAGGTGATGCCCAATCACAATTCAAATAAATGTATTTGTTTCTATATTTTCTCCCTTTTAAATTGGTCTCTCGGTCCCCTCAGAGCTGGAAGGAAAGGTCTAGGGTAGCTTATGGATGGAATCTGGTGCTGAGGCCAAGCCTGCAGCCAGGCTGGAGCCACTTGGGTTGGGGAGCAGGGGCTCTTGTTACAGGCCAACCATTACCCCCCAGGTTGGCTCAGCCACTTCAGCAGGAGCCTAGAGAGAAGTCCTGAATGGCTCAGGGCAACAAAAGGACCTTTGTGCACTGGGAGTAAGGGGCCTCAGGAAAGATTTGGTGCAAGGGAGGTGCAAGGGAAGGTTAGCAACCTCCTCACCTCTGCTCTCTTCTGGGAAGGAGAGCTAATGGGTTAAGCAGAAGTGTGGGGTTTGGATGTCAAGAAGTCATTGACTTAAAGAGCAGCAAGATACCTTACAGGTCATTTAGACCAAACCATTCATTTTATAGTTGAGGACACTGAGGCTCAGAGAGGAGAAGGGACAGGCCCAAGGTCATACAGCTGGAAGAGGGCAGAGCCAAAACTGAAACCTAGAGGTTGTGATTCCCCAACCAAATATTCTCACTTCAGTATATACGAGGCAGTTCAGAATTATGAATTTTGTTTAGAGGGAGGAGCCTCCAGAACCTATCTCCATCTCAGGAGCAATTCATGCTTAAAAACATGATGTGAGGACTTGGAAAAATTATGAAGTGATGAGGGGAACCCAAGAGCACTTAGTGACTCTTGGAGTGAGCCCTGAATGCTTGAACCACCTCTTGACCTGCTGGTTTGTGCTACCATAGCTAGCTCTGTGTTTTCCAATGCTTGGTATTATTATACAAGGTCCAACACAAATAATGTCCCTTGTTTATTACAAACTCTTTTATTACAAATTCATAAGCATGTAATTCTGTAACATGACAATATCATACTCAAACACACTGTACGACATTTTAGGTGAAATATTCAAATTAAAACTATAAATTATTACACCATATTATTACCCTACCAACCACACTCAAGCAGGCCTTGCTTTTGCTTAATCCTGTATTTATGGGATGATTTGTCATGAGACATTGATATCTTGAATTGGGACAGATATACATTGAACTCAGTATGTAATAGGAGAAATATAACTAGTACCTCAAGCCCAAATTTTATAGATATTACAGCTTAAAGTGAGGTTATATTTAAAATTGGATTGTTTTTAAGAAAAACAATAAGCATATAATGGCATAGGATAAAGTGATGGAAAATATTGTGAAGCTGGTTCACGTTTAAGTGAATGTTGGAAAACATTATGCTAGTGGATTCTTGGGTCATGATAGCAGGACCATCGAAGATCATCTAGGCCATACTCCTGGTCTTGGGCAGCCCTACATATGTTGAAGCCATCTGGACATTCTTTTTCTTCCTTAGGATTTTATTTATTTATTTATTTATTTTAGAGAGACAGTAAAGGAGGGACAAAGAGAGGTATAGAAACATCAATGAGAGAGAGAAATATCGATTGGTTGTCTCTCATACCTGCCCCTAGGACCCACAATGCAGGCATGTGCCCTGACTGGGAATGGAACCAGTGACCTTTTGCTTTGAGGGACGATGCCCAACTGAGCCACATGGGTCAGGTCTAGTTGGACATTCTTAATGTTCTCTTGTGAAGATGGTGCTATATTTGAACAGTAAAAAAAAAAAAAATTTAAAAAGATGGTGCCAAAGGTTTACTCTGTCAATCAGCCCATGTAGGACAAAAGCAGTAGCATGTCAGAGAAACCTCTGATGGACTGATCTTAATAGGAAGAAGATTAGATATGCAAGTAACATGCAATTGTCACCTGTGGGTCAGTGTCTCATTTTTTTTCTTTAAAAAGTCCCTGGTTGGTCATCTCCTCTACTACTTCTGTCCCACTATGGTGGCACTTAAAACAATGGCACATAAGAACACAACAGGCTCAAGGTGCAAATGGAACATTGAGGGTCAGAGAGAAGAATGTTCTTCAGATCATTCAACCATGAGAGGCACAGTCAAGACTGGACCCCCAGTCTCTTCACTCCCAAACTAATGCTCATTCCACCACTGCTCCACATTTCCTTCTCCATTACCCTTTCCTCACACTCCCCTCAATCCTATCCTGACCCCAATTCAGGCAGCTACAGCCTACACCAAAGTCTTGTCTGACATAGCTCACTTTCTTTAGACCTTCTGAGCCCATCAAAGACCCAAGAATCTGGTAACATGGGTCACTTCCAAGAGGATTCTGGGTGGTTAAGGGACAGAAATGAGAAGACTTTATTTTGAGCCTTTTGAATTTTGAAACATGTGAAGGTATTACCTAGTCCAAAAATAAATAACAAAACAAATCAAGAGTTCTGCTTGTTCCCTGAGCTAAATCTCAAAACTAATCACATTTATTTAGCACTATGAGGTTTTTAATGTACTATCTCATGATCTGCAGAAGAGCCCCATGCAATAAATTGCTCCATTTTATAGATGTGGACAGTGATCCAGAGACAGGAAGTTCCCTGCCTGGGCTCAAACAGTGAATCAGTAATGAAATTTGGGCTAAAATCCAGGCCCCTGATCCCCAGTGCCTTGATTGATGCTTCCATAGCCACATCCACAAAGCTTATAATTTGTGCCAGATTGTCCTCAGATTGGCCTGAACCAATGTGTTCACATTTGCCCTTAAATAGACATTTTCAAAACTTTAACCTAAAGAATTAGCACAACCAGTCCCAGCTCAGCTCTGTAGGTGGCGACCTCTTCTGCCTGGCCCCACCCCCTGAAACACACACGTCTGTCCTCTGGAAGCCACAGACCACACAGCCACCTGGTGCCCACCCTCCCAGGATTCAGCACTGGCGACTTAGCCTGGCACAAACATTCTAATGAGGCAACTTGGCAGCTGCAAAGGCATTTGTCTGGGGGGAGGGTCACTATTTCAGGGCCTAAGGGGTTTCTTTTTAGCCTTTGCAGCTGGTGTCTCTGAAATGGAGAAGTTCGTCCTTCCCCAAGTATGGGCAGCCCACAGATCTTGTGCCCCCAGAAGTCTCTGTTGCAAAGCAGGAACTGTACTCAGCAAGAAGCCCTGGAATGGTGATGGGGGAGGTGGCGGGAGAGTTGTGGAGAAGCAGATGTATGTTGTGTGCTGATCAAAGCAGTGTTCCTACTTCAAAATAGGTCCCCTCTCATCTGCTGTCATGGCAATGCAAATAAACACCTCATCCCGTTGGCTCTTCTTCCTTTTTAGCAACCACCACCCAAGAACTTGGGGTCTTAAGGTGGAAAAGTACTTGGGAGGTCATCATATCCCCTGTCTGCCTCCTGGTAACACTGTGTCCAAACAAGCTCCAACTACTTGGGGAGGTCCTCGGGACCTCACACAGGTCTTTAGCATGTCACTTGTTAATTGGTGTCTTTCTGTTCCACTTGATCCCCCAGCCCTTATTGCCACCTAGAAGCTGTGCTCACTCAAGTCACGAACTCATCCTGATGAAAAACTGGAGCCAATAGACATGGCTGAGATGGGGCTGGAGCCAGAAAGATGGCCTAGACGACCTCAGCAAAGCCCAGATGGTGGCAGGAGTTCAGACGCTGGCAGTCAACGCATTCCTGGCCAGCATCCTCCTTTCTCTTCCTCTTCAAAGCACTCATCAGCCTCTGGATGACTGTGTCCTCCTCAACAATAGGGAGTTGCTCCCAGAATAACATCCATGTGTCCACACCCAAGTAGAACACGAGAGGGAGAAGGCAATTAGGCAGTCAGGGAGTCAGGCTCAAAGAAACTTGTTAGAAAAAGGAGGGAATTTTTTCCTCTCAAGGTTACCTATATCCCCCAAGTCCTGACTACACCTCTTGGTACCCTTCCAGATAAAGCAAATGGTGGAAATGCCAAAAGCACTGACTCTCAAATGTCAAGTTTCTTTCCTTTACCCTCCACTTACCTGTTACATTTCCCAGCATACCTCCCAACCCTAATATACCTCCTCCCCAGTGGACAACAGGCCTCTGAGAACAAGGGAAGCATATGGGTTGCTGCCACTTGCTGATAGCTCTTCAAGGAAATCCTCCTCTGACTCCCTAACCAGACAAAACCCTCTATCCGAGAAACAAAGAAGCTCTGCATGCTCACTCACCTCCAAAAGGCCAGACCCGTGTAGCCCAGGAAATGCCCACTGGAGGGAGACAGATCCTCTCCAGATTCTGCACCTATGCCATTGGCTGTACTGTCCAGGAACCTAATCAGCCAGCCCAGTAGGAGCATTGAGAAGCTCAAACCCCTTGCATGCTCTTGTGAACCCCACCTCACACACTTACCGGCATTCTTCCTCCCCTGCCGTATCGGGAAGCACTGCAAAGGAAACAGAGAAGAAATCAAAACATTGCTGACACCCATGCAATGTCAGAACAGGAAGGATCTTTGCAGTCAGCAAGTTCAAGCTGCCCATTTTACAGAAAGACACAGTGAGGGACACACAGAAAGAAAAAGAAGTACAAGTGGAGCAAAGTGGAACCTAGAGGCCCAGACTCCTGACTGCCCGTACCATAATATTTTCTCCCATTCCACTGGCTGACTCCTCTGGTTCACCACATAGGGAGCAGCCCCAAGTTAGGGGACTGAGGACAATCTACACAGTTCATGGTACTGTTCCAAGGTCTGACAATAAGGATTACAAAATAATTGTTTAGCATTGACTTGGCACACACCATCCTTGGTATAGCATCAACTAGTTTAGAAGAAAGTTGTATTGGTGGAAAGAGCAGTATTTAGAATTGGCAAGCTCAAATTCAGGGCTACCTTCTACTTACTGATTATGTGTCATTGGACATAACCTATTGAGCTGCAGTTTCTGCATCCACAACACTAGGATAGTAATAATCCCAGCCTCACAGGCTTTGTGAGAAATTAATGTACCTTTAAGCACTTTTCAAAATCATAAAACACATTATAAATTCATTCATTCAAGAAATATTTAAAGAGCACCAATGCCCCTCAAGGCCCTATGCTAGATGCTAAGAATATAGCAGTGATCTACACAGGTAATATCCCTGTCCTCGTGGAGCAGGAGCAAACAATAAACAGGTCAACCAATAAATAAATAAGGAAATTTCAAATGTCACTGAGAACCAGGAAAGAGATATTAACAAAAACAAAAACAAAAACAAAACAAGATGAGGTAGAGAGTGATAGGGCAGGAAGAATAGGGGATTGCTTTGCTTTAGAAATGATGGTCAGAGAGGGTCTCTCAGAGAATAAGAACTTTGAGCAGAGACCTGAATGACAAGAAGGAGCCAACAATATAATGATCCGGGTGCAGAGGATTCCAGGCAGAGGTTGAAGAGGACAGCAGAGGCCAAATTATGCAAGGCTTTGAAGGCCAGGGAGAGGGTTTTGGCTTTGATTCAAATGACAGTAGGTAGCCACTTGAGGATGAAGAGCAGGAGAATGACAAGATGTGATTCCTACCTTCAGAAGATCCCTCTAGCAGCTGTATGGGGAATGAGCTGTGGGGCTAGAGTCAAAACAGGGGATCACTTAGGAGGCTCTTGGAAGAGCTTAGATAAGCAACATCAGTGGCTTGGGCTAAAATAATAGTGGTAGAAATGTTAATTTAATAGTTAAAAAGGAGAGGAAAAAAAGGCTCCTCTTAGAGATAGACGGGTCTTCTTACCTATTCTGCTTTTGTGCAGTCAGCCTCTAAACCAAACAAAGGTTATCAGGATAAGAGTTTGCCACAGTATTTTTCATCTCTCTTAATCCTCTGAACAATGATTGCCATGCCAGGTGCAGACAACAATGATGTCTAATCCTTAGAGATTAGGCTCAGCCTTAGATCACCCTAAAATGGCTAAAGGTCAGATGCACCCTTGTAGACCACAAGACAACCTGGTCAATCTTCAACCCACAATTGGCCACAGGAGAAGAAGAGGTAGGAGGTGACCCTCAGGTGTTCATTGACAAGGTCTTTGAGGGAATGTTAGTGTGAAGGACATGGAAAATTCTGGAAGGACATAGACGTTAACAGGGAAGAAAGAAAAAGCACAGGAGACAAATATGAAATTCCCCCAGAAAGCTGTGAATTGGACCTATTTAGGATTAAGCAAGTCGGTATACGTCTCACTAGTGGACAAATGGTAGCAAAAAGAAAAGAGGAAGGAGTGGAAGAGAGGGAGGAACAGGCCCCTGTGTGGTCTTAAATGTGACACATTTGTAAATGTTATTCTGGGGAATTAGGAGAAAAACTGACAGGTAGGACAGATTGTTCTGCAGTACTGTTCTAGTCATATTAAATTCCCTCCTCTCCCACCCTAACCCCCAACCTCTCACAGGTACAACAGAATTAAAACTAGTTCAAGAGCTAATTAGGCTTTAAATTTACACAAGAATTTACAGGTTATAAATAAATGACCTTGCTAAACGGTCACAACCAGTCTACATGGTAGGTTTTATTATCCTCATGTGACACATGAGAAAAATGAGGCCCAGAGAAGTGAAATGACTTACCCAAGTTCACACAGTTAATAAATGTCAGAACTAAATTTACACTTCAGGCCTGTGAGGTTGCCACTAGTATGGCATCCAATTCTTTTCTCTCTGCGGTCCAGGATAACCCAGACTGGGCCAGGGCTATGAGTCCCACTCTGTTTTGGAGTCTGATCCTGCCACTATTTTGTTAGCTGAGAGGCTTACAGGGAAAGATGAGACAAGAGCTTTTGCATCAAAGTTCTGCTACCAAGTGAGGGCTCCTTTTGTTTTCTGGTTGCAGGAAGCCATTCTGGAGGAAGACCACAATTAGTGCTAACCATCTTCCACCCAGTGGGTCATTCATTCACTCACTATGAGCTTCCTCAGGGCTAAGCCCTGCACTGGGTACTCAGAGATTCAGCTAAAACTGGCATGTTTCCTGCCCGTGAGGGATTCATGGCAAAGTTGGGGGGTTGGGTAGGCCACATGCACAAATCATCACAGTTGCATGTAAATGCTGTTGGAAAGTATAAAGCCTTGTGGAACTGAGAAAAGGGAGTAATTAGTTGCTGAGAGTGCAGGTACATTGCCACAAGAGTATTTGGGAAGGAAGCAGCATTTGGAACAGATCTCAAAGGATGAATAGTAGTTCATGAGGCAGACAAAGAGGCAGAGCATGGCAGGCAGAAGGAAGAGTGCAGCAAAGGGCAAGGATGTGTGCAAGCATATGGTTTGAGGAACTGTGTACAGTCTGGCTGGAGAACAGAGTGCCAGACAGAGTGAGAAATGCGTGTAGAGCAGTGGGTGGGGGTCAGATCATGAAGGATCTTCTAGGTCACATGAAGAAAGTTGAACTTTATGCATAGCCCCATGGAGAGCCATTGAAGAGGTCTATACAGGAAAGTAACATAGTCAGATTTAGAGTTCAGAATGTTACTCTATCTATAAAGAATAGATTGGGAGTGAGGGTAGGAGAAGTTGGGCAAAACTAGCGATAGGAAGGCCAGAGCAGATCAGGGCAGTGATCTTTGGAATAGAAAGGAGGGGAGCAATATATGAGCTATTTCTTCATTAGAACCAAATTCAATGGTAGGATGTGGGAAGATAAAAGGGGAGTCAGGGATAAATTCACCATTTCTGGCCTGGGCTACAGAGTGGCTGACGGGGGCTATTACTGTATTTTGCCATGCATAATGTGCACCCATGTTTTTGGCCCAAACTTTCAGGAAAAAAATCTTTAGTTTTAATTTTTTAATTCAATTATTTATTTATTTATATTTAGAGACAAAACCGATTATCGTATTCCAGGGTATTGTTTTGCATATGGATAGCATTATTGCTTTCTAGAGTTACACTTTTAATGCACAAGCAGAAATAAAAGAATTAAAAACATTTATATAGATATGGAATTAGTACTACCCATGTATAATGCACATCCTTATTTTTCCCTCAATAATTTGGGGGGAAAACTGCACATTATACATGGCAAAATACGGTAACTGAGGTGAGGAACAGAAGAAAAGGTATCGTTTGGGGCTAGGGGAGAGGGGTTATTCCTTGTAATGACTCTCATTTGGACCTGTTGGGTTTGAGGGTCTGTGAAGCAACCTCTCAGAGCTGTCAAGCAGGCACTGTGGTAGATCTACAGATGCAAAGTGGCACAGAAACAGGTATGATTCCTGCCCTTGAGCAGCTTGCACTCTAGTGGCAGATAGAGTAGCCAGACTGAAAAAGACAAATCAGGAGTTTCCATGAGATAAAGGGAGTCATGCTGAAAGAGTGAAAAAGACAGAGAGCCAAAAGGGGGATGAGGGGAGTGAATTTTTTGCCCAGAAATGTAGTTGCTGGGCAAGAAGCTGGGAGGTCTGAGAGGAGTGGCTCAGAGACAAGCTGCAAATGTTACTGACAGGTTTTGTCCAGACCAAGGAGTTCTCAGCCAAAACTGGCTGGGACAGAGCTCGCTGTAACTGCATGGTCTATGCTAAACCTGCAAGCTCTACAACCAGTCCTCATCCTGCTATTTAAGGGCAAGTCTAGGGAAATTTTTCATTCTTTCCTTGCCTGGTTTCTCTGCTTCCCCTGAACTCCTGGCCAGCCCTATGCCACAGGCCTAAGCCTGAGGGCCAGTCAGGAGAGCACGTTCTTCGCATTCCAGCCTCCCCCGGCCCTCTCAGCTGAGCCACACAGAGCCCTATTCACAGCCTGACCCTCCCTTCCTCCGGACTGAGCTCTCACCGCCCCCGGGCCGAGCCCCGTGCTCTGCCAGCACAGACTATGGCCACTGTGAGAAGCAGGCTCCAAGGACCCCTCAGGAGCTGACTCTTCTGTCTCTTGAGGTCTCTCTGCTGGGAGGGGGTACAGTGGGCTTGGCCACTTTTGTGTGCATGAGTGTATGTGTGCTTTCTATGCACTCACCCGACTCCTCGAAGCTAAGCCTAGAACAGGGGCTGCATTGGGCGGGACACAGGGGCAGATAAGACACAGGCTGGGTCCTCAGAGGTGTTCAGAGTCCCGGGTAGGGACAAGTGGGTGCATGGAGAGGGGTGGGATGCAGGCTGGGACTGGATTGAGTGTGCCACCGGCTCCTAAATTAGAGTGTCACGGGGCCACTTTTAAACCCCATCCCAGGGGCCTGGGATCTTGTGATCATGCTCAGGGTATGATGTCTGTTGGGAGTGGGGTGCTGCAGCCCTGAGGGATGCCCATCTCTTCCCTGGAAAGAGCAGAGGAGACCTGGTTTAGAGTAGGAGTGATAAACATGTGGAACTTGGACCAATTCTTTCCTGGGCTTCAGACTTGTTGCCTATAGTGACAGGTGGGTCCCTAACAATGCTTATCTTTCCATCACGAGGAAGAAGGTGAGGAACAATCTGAGCCAGGAAAGGGCAATGGAGACAATGACTTCTAGAAGGTCTTGGTAGAACTAAGAGTCTGGGACTACCTTTCTGAGGACTTCCCAGAGGGTCTATGTTCCCTTTGCTTTCTCTCTGAGGGTATGAGCTGTCCCTAGTAGCGTGGAATGTGGGGCTTTTCAGAAGGCCCAACTCCTCTTGCCTACCCCCAGGACTACCATGGTCTACTACCCACTCATCCACCCCCCAAAAGAGTGCCCGACATGTAGCCTCAGGAATGCTGATTTGCATATCATTTTATAATTCTCTTTATTGCAGAAATCCCTTCTGCCTTGGATTCTCTTCACCTTAATTCCCTCCCGCCAGTCCTGGCAGGGACCTCCTTTCCACCTTCCCCACAACTCACTCCTTCCCTGGCCCGCAGGGCTTCTCCTGGTCCAGCTTCTTGCCTCGGGTCCTTTTCCCCCTCAGCCTTTTCCAGCCTACTGCCTCCCCGCCTCCACATCAGGCAAGAGCTGGGCCAGGAAGGAGAGTGAGCTAGCAGCTGCAACCCCCAGGGGTTCTCTGGATAATCTCAGGAATGTCATATCCCAAAGACTTGACTTTCCCACTGGCCAACAGGGACCCTCCTTCCTGCCCAGAGCTTGGGAATCCTGCCAGGAGAGGGGCCTTATACAGGGTGAATGCAGGAATGGCCCGGAGGGGAGACACACAGTGGTTCCAGGGTGGAATGGAGCCTCTTTTCCAGACTCTGAACTAGTCTGACCAGGTGTGAGGATAGGAGGACTGAGGAGAATTACCTAAACAACCCACTTTCTGAGCTTCAGAGTCCTAACATCAGTGCTCCTACTCTCTTTTTACTTCCACTGGATGTTCCCAATTCTAGGCTCTCCCCAGGCAGGTAGAATTTCTCTCATTATACATAGGAAAACTGAGGGCACAAGCCATGGGTCCAGGGCCACACAGAGCAACCAATCAACTTTCCTCAAATTGAACCTACATTTGCTGAGCACCTACATGTGGTGGGTCCTTTCGCATATGTCATTGTTGCAATCAATAATGAAGTAGGAAATCTTCTGCCATGTTGTTGATAAGGGAACTGAGGCTGAGAGAGGGAAAGAAGAGGCTGCAGGTGGGCTACCAGATTACTGTCCCATTTCCAGCAGCTACTGCAGTCTATCGTTATACCACATTCTTCTCTCAAGCCCCCAGGGTGACCCAGCCCAGGGTAGAGCAAAAGCTGGGGAAAGTCAAGGCTTCAAGCCCCACTCCCCAAGTGCCAGACTTCCCCTTGGCAACCCCAGCCTTCAAACTACTTGGATGCTAAGATTCCTGGTGACAGCCGCAGCCACAGCAGCTCAGAGGTGGGCCAGATGGGTGCGGTCAAGGGGCTCCACTCCCCTACCCCACTGTGAAACCTCTGACTCTACATCCCAGCCCAGGTTGCGTGAGTTGTTGCTCCCTGGTCTTGCTTCTACTGACTTGGAAATGCAACCCAGGCTTTGGCTCCCAGAACTTCCCAAACCTCCAGCCGTTCTCAGGACCTAGGGGCCACTGGGAGGACTGGCCTTCAGTGCAGTCTCATTTCCCTGACCCAGGCTTTCCTCTCCTCCCCAGGGACCTTGAGTGGAAATCACTGACATTTTGGGAGCAGTTTTTTTTTTTCACTTGGCCTGGAAGTTCAGAGAAGTATATATGAAATATAATGGGAGTGCTAGACAGCAAAGGAAACCATCAACAAAATGAAAGGACAACCCACTGAATTGGAGAACATATTCACTAGTGATACATCTGATACAAGATTAATACCCAAAATTTATAAAGAACTTATACAACTCAATACCAGCAAGAGAAACAATGCAATTAAAAAATGAGAAAAAGCTAAGAATACTGAAACATCAATTAGAAAAAATATATACATCCTTTTGTTCATAGCAGCGTTATTTGCAAGAGCCAAGATCTGGAAACAGCCCTTGTGCCCATCAGTAGTCGAGTGGGTAAAAAAGCTGTGGTTCATTTACACAATGGAATACTATGTGGCTGTGAAAAGGAAGGAACTCTTACCCTTTGCAACAGCATGGATGGACCTGGAGAGCATTATGCTAAATGAAATAAGCCAGTCAGGGAAAAATGATTTCTATATGATTTCATTCATATGTGGAGTCTAATGAACAAAATAAGTAGACAAAATAGAAACAGATTTTTAGATAGAGAACAGACTGACAGCTGTCTGAGGGGAGGGGGTTGGGGGAGCTAGGTGAAAAAGGTGAAGGGATCAAGCCAAAAAAAAAAAAAACAACCCTCACATATAAAAACAACAGTATGGTGATTACCAGAGGGGAAGGGGATTAGGGAAGATTGAAGAGGGTAAAGGGGAATAAATGGTGATGAAAGGAGACATGACTTGGGGTAGTGAACACACAATACAATGTGCAGCTGATGTATCATAGAATCGTATCCCCGAAACCTATACAATTTTATTAACCAATGTTACCCTAATAAATTCAATTAAAAAGTAAAAATATATGTGATAGTGCCACAACTGGAGGGACTCTCAGAGAGAAACCAATCTAACCCCTTCATTTTATAGGTGGAGAAACTGAGGCACAGATTACATAAACACAGTGGATAGAATATGGGCTTTAGACCTAGATTTCCTGGGTTTAAAATCCCAAGTTTATTATTTAAGAGCTGTGTGACCTTAGATAAGTTTCCAAACCTTTCTATGTTTTAGTAAAATAATGGTCATGTGAATAATAGCACTTGCCTCATAGAGTTACTGTGATGGTGAAGTGAGTTAATATATGTGAAGGACTTGGAATAGTGTCTACTACATAGTATATGCCCTATGAATGTTAGCTAATATTAGTTCTAAACTTTCTCTAGTGCTCTATAGGAAAAAAAAACAAACATGGCAATGCCAATCTGCAGCCTTTCCCACCAGCCATATTGTCAGGTGTGTCTTCCAACGCGCCCCCCACTCATATTGCTTTTGGCACCAAAAATGCTAGAGGCAGCAAGAATCTGTGTCCAATACGTAAGTTAAAGTCAAAGCCTTGCTTCCTACTTCTCATCTCAACTCCCCAGTGCCTCTCCCCATCTCTCCCACTCCCTGGAACAAACATTGTCCAGAAGCTACCCTTCTTTTTTCCTTTATGGATCATCCCTTCAGATTCTAATCCAAGTGCACATCTACCATGAACCAGGCTTGTATATACAGCATTGCACTGGCAACTCCACTGAGTCTTATCCACTGAGGAGAGGCTGCTTGCTCAGGTCCACTCAGCCTAGATGTGGCAGAGTTGGGCATTGCGTGCAGGTCATTCTGACTCCCTGTCCAGTGTTCTTTCTGCCACACCAAGCTGCCTTGTGTTTGGAACCAGGAGACTCTTCTGAGAAAGCTTCCTAAATCACCCAAAAATTAACACATCTCCCTCTTAGTTTATCTGTGCCAGTGACCCTCAGCCCACGGACTTGTGCTTCACAGATACATAGCATATGTCAGCATCTAGGTGATCTACAATTAGCTATACAGAGACAATTCACAAAACACAGGTGTGAATTTTTCACCTGTGTTGGAGCCAGTACCCACCACTCAACTGATGTATAATTTGACTGGTCTGTGGAACTGCAGAGAGGGGTCCTGGGGGTGAAACCTCCTTCTCTGGGGTAGAGGGTCTTATCTTGCCCTTGCTAAGTGGTTTTTCCATGACCTGAGAGTCTATATCATAACTCCGTTTTTTGGACCCAGTAATTTAGAGGTCTCCATGTATACAAGTCTCAGGTATGCACATCCAAACTCAGGCTGGTTAATGGACCTGTTGTAGTACCTTAAGACAAAACAAACTATCTGAAGAGGTGGTGAGCCCCACATTGCTGGAGGTGTGCAACAGTGCCTTGCCATCCTCTTGGTAAAGAGGACCTCAACGTGGAATGTAGGAACGACATCCAGAAGTATGTGAGGGTTTCTACACATTCATATGCTCTTCTGAATTCTCTACACTCCCTCTTGCCCCTCCCATAGCAAATACACACTGCATGTGGCAAATGGTTCTTGCTTGGGGCAACAAGGGTCTGGAAATATAGAGACGTCCTGGGGGCTGGGAGTGGAATTGCTGAATCACCACTCATTGCCACGCTCTCATCCTATATCCTGCCACACTGATTCTGGGCAAAGACTGGGAAGCTGCAAGCTGGCCTGGGGACAGCAAGGACCCAGAGTGTGAACAAGCACGCATGAGCATGTATGCATATATGAGCACATGTATGTGCATGAAGATGAGCCTGCGGAAGGGGTGTAAAAGCACACATCCCTATGAACAGGTGCCCAGGCAGCCACCTGAAAGTCTCATGCACACTGTGGGAGCTCATGAACAAGACAGAATGCTTCAGGATGTGTCCTTGGGTGAATACAGGAGAGCCCTCGTGCACATATGCACTCCTCTGTGTGACTAAATAAGTGAGGACAGTTTTCCATACAGATGCCAAGGAGCAAATGCCATGCAGAAGACTAGCGGCAACACAAAGAAAGGCCTGAAATGCAAAGGCACTACCGAAGAACCCCAGGAGGCTGCAGTCGTTGAGGATGGGGCAACAGAAAGCAGGGCCTAACCCCCGAACACATCTGTCTTTCCTCCAGGCTTCAGCATTTCGGAGATTAAGAGCAAAGAGTGGCAACTCTTAATGTTCACAAGGTGGAAACAGCAGCGGCAGAAGGAAAAGTTGGCAGCTAAGAAAAAACTGAAAAAGGAGATAGAGGCTCTTGGTGATAAGTCTCCACCGAAGCCTCTGCCCAAGAACATTGGCAACCAGCGAGTGTGTAATGCAGCCACAGGGGACCCTAAAGATGAAGATATTGCTGCTGATGAAGCTACAGATGAATTTGCTCTTACCTCAACAAACTTCTCCCAAGGTTCTCATTACAATATCAGATAGACCTCAGGGCATTACAGTATGACTCTGTACAGCTCTTCACAGCTATACCAAACTCACATGTTTACTACAGAAGAGGGCAGGCTCTGAAAAAAAATTATTTCACAGTGCATCTAAAGAGATTTCACACATCTGATCATTATTAACGAAGACTGTAAAACAGCAGCCCTGGCTGGTGTGGCTCAATGGATTAAGTGCTGGCCTGCGAACCGAAAGGTTGCTGGTTCGATTCCCAGTCAGGGCACATGCCTGGGTTGCTGGCCAGGACCCCAGCTGGGGACGTATGAGAGGCAACCAACCAATTCATGTATCTCTCACACTTCGATGTTTCTCTCCCTCTCTCTCACTCTCCCTTCCCCCTCTCTAAAAATAGATAAATGAAATCTTAAACAAAATCATGAAACACCAGATGGATTAATTATGAGTCACTTGCCAAATGGATGAACTGCTCATTTTAAAATGAGCAGTGTTCATCCGCATAAAGAAATTAAGAGGCAAAAGACCCCACTGAACACATACCTGAAATAATCTGAATAATTTTACAACACAGCACAGTCATTCTGTTGGACGAATGTTTGCATCTCTCTTTCCCCATAATCCTCAGTTTATTGGAAGGCAGTTAGCCACATTCCACAATCAACAGGATTACACCTTCTTCAGATTTCACAGGTACATATTCAAGAGTGAAAAGAAAGTGGGAATTCAGGAACTTGGACCACATTTTACCTTAAAATTAAGATCTCTTCGGAAAGGAACCTTTGATTCTAAATAGGGAGAATATGAATGGGTCCATAAGCTCCAGGAAATGTATATAAGTAGAAGAAAATTCCATTTATAAAGTACTGAAGGAGTGGTATTAGATTTTGCTGAACAGGCCAACTTGAGTTTGTGGTAGAAAACTCTTCAAAATGGCATTTACTGATTTCATACACCTTCTTTCGTGTCTGGAGAAATTACCAAATGCTGTGAATTACCACTCACTGTTTCTGTAGGAAATACAAATAAAAGTCATTTTGGTAAGAGGTTTTTTTTTTTAATATGTGAGGACAATGACTTGGGAAAAGTGTGGTATCCCTCTTTGGACCATGACTGGGTGGCTAAACTCTACAAGGCTTCCTATTTTAATAGAGATGTTACTATGCGTGATTTGCTTTGCCTCCCATAGAAGTTCTATGGGTAGATGAGACAGGGTTATTAACCTGTGCATGGATGTGTGGCATGTGTCTAGATGCTGCACCTGGGATTGCTGTTAGATACCACCAGAGACAGGTTGTGTTGAGATTTTGCCACAGAATAAGTAGGGAAATTACGGTCTATTATATAGACCATGTGTGGATCCGATTGTGTCCTGGTCCTTGTGTGACCTTGTGCATATCTCTCCCTCTCTTGGGCCTCAGTTTCCTCATCAGTAGTTTGAAGAGAGAGAGAAAAAAAAGACAGAAGAACAGATGATTTCTATGGATCTTTCCATCTCTGATATTTTGTGACTACCTACCTGTTATAAGAGGAAAAAATTGAGGGACAGTGGGGAGTTATTGACCCTCTCAAAGTCACCTAGACGTCATGACTGAGATGGAGCTCCAGCCAGATTCTCCACCTCCCAGGCCAGTGTCTCCAAGGAACTGATATGCCCACCTGACACAAGAGAGTAACGTGAAAGAGGATCCATGTTCTGGGCACTTGCTATGTACATAACACCATGTTTAGGTGCTGGAAGGAGGCAAAAGGACACACTGAAGAAACAGCCCTGTGTGTGCACATGTGAAAGTGCAAGGCTAGAGAGTGCACTCATATGTGTGTTTGGTTGTTCTGAGAAACCACGGATACCTTCCCGGCCCACTGGCCTCCAGGAAAGACACATCAGACACGTATGGAACTATTTATACTTGGTTCATCTCATATCCAAGCATCTTGTCCCTTGGCTGCCCCTAACCCCCAGTGCAGCTCAAAGCAGACTGGGGCCCTGGCCTGGCTTCTTGCCACCTTCCCAGTATCCCTGGCTTCTAAGGTGTCACCCTTCAGCTCCCAAATAGGTCACTTCTGGTGTGGAGGCTGTGGCAAAAGAGCAGACATGACCTGAGGCCTTAACCCTGGAGTTTCCAAATATGGAATAATCATTGTTCTTTGCTTTGGTGCCTCCAGTGTGCAGAAAATCTGCTTCTAATAAGCCATGTGTGTTGACCACCTACTCCATGTCAGTCACTTTAAAGACACCATGCCCGAACCCTCATGGCATTTCTGTGCGGCAGGTGCTGATTTTGCAGACAAGGAAGTTGAGGTTGAGACAGGACTTACTCAAAGACACACAGCTAGTATATGTGCGTGCGTGTTGGGTGAGGTGGGGTGGAATTCAAACCAAAGTTTCTCTGTTTCCCAGCTCCTCGTGTCTCTCCAGCTGAGGGAGAGCTCCATATGGTGTGGAACACAGTTTCCCCATCAGGACTCCAAGAAGATTGAATAAGATGATCTAAAAGGGCCTTTTTAGCTCTGGCAGGCTCTGCCATAGCCATGCCCCTCCTTGCCATCAGCTCTGCTGTGTGCTCAGAGAGGGCAGGGGGCTCAGAATGGTGCACGCCCTCAACTGGGCTTACAAGCCCAGAAGCGCTGCCTGTCTGACTGGGCCCTCAAAGAACTAGCATTGGGAAAGGAAACACAAAGTCCAAGTGTGTGTATGAGTCTGGCAGGCTGCCTTCTCGCCCTGAGATCTAACTGTGTGTTGATTGGTGTCTGTCAGCCCTGTGTATATGTGCCTGCACATGTGCATTTGTACTGGGTGTGTGCTTCTGTATGTCTACACAATTTTGTGTATGTTCCTGGGTCCATTTGTGCCTGCATGCTTTTTCATGAGAAGGTATGTATTTCTGTATAAGTGTGCCTATTTGTATATATGCATGTAGGCATATGTCTGTCTGTGAGTCTATAAGCTTGTTGTTGTGTATTGTTTGTGCATTTGCATGTTTGTGTGTGTATAAGCTTGAATAGCATGTCTATGCATGTGTATGTATAGCTGAGAGTATGCACAAATACGTATACATTATGTGTTTGTGGACATGCACACAAGTGAATGTGTCTGTGAGTAGTAGTATCTAGGACCTGGGATGGAGAACCCTAGCCTCTCTTGGGATTTTCCTACCCCAACAATTTCTAAGAGGTTGGCATGGGCTGGTAGTGCTTTCTAGGAGTCTGAAAAGATTGGGGTAATTAGCATAAAGGGATTTAAATCTATGCCAAGCACTCAGAATGGTTGGCCAGGGTAGTGGACAGGGGTGCCAATCAGGCATCAGACCCCTCGGGCACTTTCACTTCCCCCTTGCTCTGTCCTTATCATTAGATCCATCTCTCATCTTTTCCCTACCCATCCACACCACCATCACAGCCACCTTACCAGACTCTGCATCACCACGTGGCCCTACACAATGTCCCCACCCGAGACTGCTGGAGTGCTTTTCTTAGAACCATCCATTTAATTATATCCCTAGTTTACTAAAATCCCCCTGTCCCCTAACACAACAGTCTCCAGACTTTGGAATTTCATGGATGAGGAAGACAATGTTTAAATAAATAAATAGGGGAACAGTCAGAGAGTCACAAACATTTTTATTTTTCTGAGGACAGACAATTTAAAAAAAACACTCTCACTCCTATTTCATAAAAGAAAGATAATTTGAACTCTACCACCATAAGAACATAACAATCTCCAAATAGAGAATAGTCTTTTCAGTTGAATTAATTTAGCTTTCTGAAAACTGCACTACATTATCTCCACTTTTCTTTCATTTCCTTGAAGAAGAGAGAAAATCTCATTTGGGACCATGAACCCACAGATTGATTGCAAACCCTATGGGAGGCAGCCCCTGGTTCCCCCTTTCTATTTCCTCCCCCATGAACCCCACACTTGAGGCACAGGGTTCCCCAACCCACCACCACTTGACTGCCTCCAGACTCTTGCTCATGAAGCTCCCTCTGCCAGGCATGCCTGGAATGCCCTTCCCCCTTTTTGGACTGATAGAATCTTCTCTTCCTTTAAGCCTCAGTCTCAGCCCAAATGTGACCTCCTATGAAACTTTTCCAAGTCCCTCCAGCTGGAAGTGATCTTTCCTTCCAAGGGTCCCAGCCTTACTCTTATAGTCAGAGTAGTTGCTTGAAAGTCTTCTGACTGGGTTGAAATGGGCGAAGTCGCACAGTGTCAAGAAGAGTATAGAGTTAGGAGTTCAGACCCCAACTCTATCAGTCATATCTGAGGGACCTTGTAAACATTTCTCAATCATTCCCAAGGTCCCTTCCCCATCTATAAAAGCAGGAAAACATAGGTTGTGGTGAGAATTACTATCACAGTGAATGCACTGTTGGGATGGGATCACTGATTAGTCCCCACTGGGAGCATCATCCCTTCTACCCCTATTGCCATCAAAGGCTTTCAGTTTCCAAATGGGCATCTCCCGAATCATTGGATGAGCGTAGATGAGAGCAGAGGAGCGGTACTGACCCAGCGTGCTCAGTCACTGTCCAGCCAGCAAATGTTTGAGGGCTTTTGACTTCTCCCCTGTCCGGAGGCATCTTTAGCAGCTGCCCACTGAGCTTACTGCCTGAGAGCTGTCATCTGGCCCTCTGAAGGACAGGTCACCATAGCCTCGGAGCACTTGTGAGCTCATTCAATGCCAGTGGGAGTGTAATTGCTTAACCCTTTTGATAAAACCATTTGGTAATTATATCCAGGCCCATATACCTGGATATGATTGGTCATACACTTTTAGCTTAGAAATTTCATCTTTGGGAATCACTACAAAAAAAAAAGGACTCAAAAGGTGTTTACTATAGTGTTATTTAAAGCCATGATAAAGAAAAGGAAAAAAAAAATCAATGTTCAAACAATACGGCAATGATGAACTAAATTGTAGTAAATGAAATGGATAAGATATCACACACCCTTTAAAAATATACCTTAAGGGAAATTTGAGCTAAATTAATTTCAAATAAGAATAAAAATAATATAAGCATGGTAAAGAATCACAGCTTTGAAAAAAAAAGGCAGAACTGGAGATGAAAAAAAAAAAACTGAAAGAAATACACTGAAGTGTCAACAATGATTTTCCTGGGTATTGAAGATAATGTGTGGCAGTTTTTTCTTTTCTTCTCTATTCTCCAAGTTATCTGAGTGACTAGATACAACTATTGTAATGAAAAGATCATTTTAAATAAACAGTCCCCCCAAATGAAAAAAAATGCCTATGTCTGGTAAATAGAGGATACTAAGTCAGCATCAGTTCCTTGGTTCCTGAGAGCAGAAATCATGCCCTATGTAGCCTTGTAAGTCACACTGTGCTGCTGTATCCCCAGCATCTGAGGAGACAGTAGCAGTCACCAAAGATTTCTTAACTGCTGGACTATTTAGCAGAGTAGGTGCTTGATAATTACTTGTCACTTTTCCTACCTCTTCTTTGAGGACAGAAGCCATGTCTGTTTATGCCTTTGTGCAACTGCTATGGTGCCTAGCACAGAGTAGGTGCTTGTTATATGTTGATGGACATTAGTAATAATAATCATCATAATAGTTACCATTACTCATATGGATGCTTCATGCCAGTCATTACATTAGATACTTTACACGCATTTTCTCTTACATTTGTATAACATAGCATATACATTCACATATTGTTATATATAAATGTTATATAACATTTTTATAACATTTAACATGCAAATAATAACACCAACCTCTTCGTACTATGAAGTTGGTGTCACTATTGTCTTCCTTTTAAAGCTGAGGGAGCTCAATGGGATTAAGAATCTTGCCTTAGTGGCAAGGCCAGAGAAGCAACAGAGGCAAGTTTTATGAAAAAGAGCCTACTCATTTTCATGGGAAAGCAGCAGAAAAGATCACAGAGTGGGTTAAATGACAAAAGTGAGACTTGAACCCAAGCCTTTCTAGTGCCAAGGTAGTCTCAGAAGCCCATCTGTCCTTCAGCCAGCATGCAGTGGTCTCCAGCTGCCTCCTTCCCCCCTGTGCTGGGTCTGAGCAGCCACTTACCTTCACTTTCCTGAAGCAAGCCCAGAAAACGTCCAACAGAGGAGGCATGGTGGGGCGCGGGGAGCTGGCAGCACCAGGCTCTGCTGGGTACAGGCTTCTCCCTCTCTGGGGACCAGGGGCTCAGCAAGAGCCAGCCTTCGTCCTGTGCTCCATCAGCCAGCACTGCACGGAGAGGGGAGAAGCAGAGAGCAACGGCTGTCCTGAGCTCAGCTCGCCTCCACTCCAGGCGCCTCCCGGAGGGCCGGCTGAGGGAGGGAAGAAGGGAAGGAGGGGGTTAGAGAGGAGGCTAGCTAAGGAGGAGGGACCAGGAGGCGGGTCACTGATTCAAACTCGGCACCGTTAATCAGTTGGCTGGGACCGGACAGCAATACCAATTGAAATTCCCTCAACATTACAGTTCCCAAGCTTGGAGTGTCCAGCCCGCCTGCTTGTTCACCCGCCTGCCTGCTTGCCACCAGCTCTCCCTGGGGGCCTCTGGGTACAACCAAGACCACACAGGGGCTGTGGATAAAGTGCCATGGAAAAGTGCCCAGAGAGGAGAGCCTTCCACCCAGGCCAGCCCCAGGCAGGTGTGAAAGCAGTCAGTGGATGGGGAAAAGCTGTGGCCTTAGGAAACCGTCTCAGACTGGAAGCTCTGGGCCCTGGGTTACAGGGTCATCCTCCAATCGTGCTCTAAAGTCAGGAATTGTGACTCACTCTGGCACCTTCAGGAGTCCCCTTCCTTTCTGGGCCTCGATTTTCTTGGCTGTATAATGAGAGGCAGGGTCACAAGTCTCTAAGTCTCTAGTCTATTGTGTGACTCCTGTTTGGGGTTAAGGACAGGGTAAGTCTGGGAAAATCTCCATTCTGGCCAACAATCACAGCTGTGCTCAGAACTCTCGTGCTGCCCTGGGAGCCCAGAGGAAGTCAGGTAATGCCCCAATGAGAATCTGAACCCCCAAAAGCATTTCCTCCATCTCCCTGCCTCAGGGCATTATGGTTCTCTCCTAGCTCAGATGGCCTGGGTGTGTGTCCTTCTCTGAACATCTCCTGAGGACATGATATCTTCCCTCCTTTAGTCACTCCCATGCTCAGACTCCTCCAGATCCAGAAGTTTAGCCTAGAATTGTAACCTGAACACTCTGGGTACACTGGTGTACATTCTTTCAGTGGAAATAGTTAGTATTAAGCAGTTGTAGAGACTTTCAGGGCCGGAAGCCATTAAGAAGCAGACTCCTCCTCTCCCAAGCTTCAGCAGGCAGGGTGCCATGGCTGGCAGCCAGAAGGCTCCCAGGGTCCCCATGGCATAAGGCCAGGCTTGGGTCTCTGGGGGCACATGTCATCACAAGGCCCAGAATAACTTACTCCCTGTGGCCTCACTTCCCTTTCAGAGATCTGAGACGGTCAGGCAAAGGGCCAAATGCTAGGACCCTAGAAGGTCCTAAGCCTGCTTTGAGCAAGCCTATGCTCACCTTTGAGGACTTTCCTCATTAGTGGTTTGGTCCAGAGATTTGTCCCGTGGGTTCTTTAAGGATCCCTCTGGCTCAGCTGACAACTTATTCTGTGGCCCTCAGCTTTCCCATTTGTATCCTGGGGAGGTCACCATAGCTGATCTCTCCCCTTTTCTCTAGCCCATTCTGTCGTACCCTGTCAGGATGATAGTCAGCCAGAGGCAAGACTGGCTCCTTCCCACCCACCTCCAACTGCACTCAGATTTACATGCGACAGGGGAGTGATACAAAGACGCAGAGCAGAGCAGTATCCTCTCCTTTGAACACGTACCCCTTTCCCCCACAGCCAGATAACCATAACACCTACCCCAATTGTAGGTTTAAATGAAATGAATTAAAGCATTTAGAACAGTGCCTGGCATAAAAGTAGTCTCAATAACTGTTATTTCTTATTGTTGAAGAAGTTGAGGCTTTGGGACCAGACAGACTTAGATTTGAATGCTGCTTTGGTTAACCTTTTAGCCATGTGCCCTTAGGAAAGCCATTTCACTCCTCGAAGCCTGCTTCTTCACTGTAATCTGTGGGTTCACTGCCTATGTAAGGGAACTACTGCTGAGTCAATGACATGACACGTTCACACTTGCCATGCTTGGCACACAGGCAGTGTTCAATTCATGTTAGTTCCCCCTGCTCCCTCTTCCTGCCCTGGATGCTCCTGATTCTCCCTGCAGGAAGATCATTGATTTGGCATCATCTACACCTGAGTTAAAATCCAAGCCCAGATCCTTTTTGATCGTGTAACCATCTTAGACAAGACTCTATCTCTGGCACCCATCCTCAGTTTCCCTGGCTGTATCATGAGGAGGAAGATAAAGATCCCTACACACCCGCCAGGCTTGTCATTAAGGAAGAAAGGATATGAAAACTCTGACACTTAGTGGGTTCTTTTCGGTGAACACAAATCCTCCTTCCTCTCTTTCCTCCTTCCTCTGGTAACCACCAATCTGTTGTCTGTCACCTTTTTTAAAAAATATTTTTCTTGGCCCCCAAGTATTTAACAATCTTCCAATCAATTAATTCCACTATAACAGAGGTAGATAGCTTCATAGCAGTCCATGGGAGGGCAGGGACAGAGTGAAAGGCACAAGTCTACATTTTCATTTCCAATAATTCCTGCAGAGAATGAAAACATACAAGTACTCCAATGAGACAAACATTCATGTAACGATCTCTTAACAGCAAATTACTCTCCTAAAGAGGAATAATATATTATATACAGCTCCTTGAGGGCAGCAACCAGAGGGAACACGCTTTTCCAGTGCACATGTATTTTCAATACAAATCCACTCACATAAACACCTAGCATTTTCTGTCAGTAGGGACAAGATCTTATATCCAGGCCTTTTACTTGTACTTATCTATTCATTCATTCATTCATTCATTCACTTAGTACACTTTACTGATCATGACTCTGGGCTTGGCCCTGAGGATGCAGAGATGATGATTGATAACAATAGCTAACATTTACTGAGCACTTTATTTATCTTGCTCTGTTCTAAACACCCTCGAAGATTTATCTCATTTAGTTTTCACCATAACCCTATGCAGAAATTACTCTTAAAATTTCCATGTTACAGATGAGGAAACTGAGTCCCAAATTGGTGGAAAATCTCGCCCAAGGTCACACAGCTGGTAAGTGGAAGAGCTGAAATCAAGCAAAACTCATCTGACTCCAAATCCCAAGCTTTTACACATTACTCTCTGGTAAGATATGGTGCCTGCCTTGGCAGGGGGCTGGCTCGGGCTCCACAGGAGAGTAAGCCAAGTAGATAAAGAACTCTGATCCAAGATAGGCATGAAGAAGTGGAAGTAGAGAGACAAAGAAAAATGTTATCAGAGGCTAGAATAAAGTCAGCTCAAAGGATAAGAAAGCTTGAAAGGAGGCATTCTGGTTGAAGAATGGGCAGGATTTGGGGAAAATAATGGGATGATTATTTCAGATAGAGGGAACAGCCATAAGTAAAGGCCTAAAAGTATGAATTCAGAAATTGCATGTGACAAATTTCATTCAAGTGGTCTGCAATGTAAGGTGCATAAAGTTGCCAGATTGAGCAAATGTAAGTACAGGATGCTCAGTTCAATTTGAAATTCAAACAGACAATGCGTAATTTTTTTAGTATGAGTATGTCTGAAATTCAAATTTAGCTGGCATCCTGTATTTTATGCAGCAACTCTATGGGTGCATAAATGAGATGCTAGAATGAGAAAAAGTAGACTAGAACTAGATCACATCAGATTAAGTAGGTGCCATGTGACCTTGAAAACATACGTCTCTGAGCCTTAGTTCCTCCCATCTGTAATGTGGGGGCACAGGACTACACCACTGGCTATACATCTATATTTAAAAATATAGATGGCCAGGCTCCTCCTGGTTCTTAAGGGATAGAGTCTGATTCTCTGGTGATTCTGATGAATAGCTGGGTTTGGAAACCAGTGAACCAGATGCCTCTAAGAGTCCTTTTCGCTCCCATGTTTCTTGTGGCAAATCCAAAAATTAATAATGCTGGAGAGGCAAAATACATCTTTATACTACCTTCAAATCTTTGAGCCCCTTCTGTCCACTGGGTTTCCTCACTAGGGAGTCCCAACACAAAAGACTTCGTAATTCCCCTTTCACTCCTCTCCCAGAGACATAAAACTACCATCTGAAATACTACACTATGGGGAGTTCTGTAAAATGCCCCTTACCTTGGCAGGAATTTCTTCCTGCCCAAGGGAGGGGCCCAGGTATGGCTGGGAGATGGAACTGAGACTGGGGTTCTCTGTGTTACAGGACCATCAAAGCAAGCAGCCAGACACTGAGGCAGGCCTGAATGTGATCTCCAGAAAAGACATTATATGCCCCTTGAAGAAGTGAAATTCCTGCTGTTGGAAAGTCTGCTCTCCCAGTCACCAAGGTCTAGATGGGAAATACAGACTTCCCAGCGCAGGACCACAGTGCCTCTTCCTATAAGTAGGTCAACTCAGCACCTCCTAGATCCTGAGGCTCCTACCGCAGCCAGCTTGGTGTGCTGAGAATGAGAGGAATGGAAGGGAGTATGAGATCCCCAAGGACCAAGCACTGCTATGGTTTATTAGCCAGACCCAGGAGCCCCCAACTTGCGCCAACCCGCTTCACCTCTTCTGGGAAGTCTTGGGCTCCATTCTTAAGTGTGGGGGTCCCCTTAGGGCCACAGCTGACTTGATGGGGCCTCACAGGAAGGGGTGGCAACTGAGGGCTGAATCCCGTGAGTGTCTGATTATCAGCAAGATTGCCAGTCATTATCAGGCGAGCACATGAGCGATCTTCTGCGTCAAGTGGTGGCTCCAAATGCCCTGGAAGAAGGGCTTGTGTCCTGGCTCTCACAGGTCAGATAGAGCTTGGCAGGGCTAAGTGCAGGGTGGGAATGCTGGCTGTCAAGGGAGGAGAGGGCAAGAGAGAATGTGTCAGAGATGGAGGTTGGGAGACAGAGAAACACGGCAAGAGAAAGAAACAAACAGGCTCCAAACAAAGTCTGAGCCTGTGACCCAGTGGAGACCTCCCTCTAGGGCCTCCAGATGGCCCATGGGTGGAGCTCATAGAGGCCCCGGGCTAGTGGCAGCTAAGACTTAGGAACTTCCTCACCAGGCTTTGTGGGTGAGGTCAAATTCCTTTTCCGGGGATTATGTCCACAGTTTTCTGAAGCATAGCTGGATGCCCTGAGAGATGACAGGGCCTGGACAGGGACCATGGGAGAGGCCGTGCTATACCTTCAGTAAGGCAGGCAGAACAGGCCCCCTGGAGACCTGAGGTGACAGCTAGAAGTGGGAACACCCAAGAGAGCAGGTCTTCAGCCTCACACAGTGTCCTGGGGGAGGGCGGGGCAACTGACAAAGAGTTTGAGGGCAGGTGATACCAAGCACTCTGGGGGGCAGCTGGGCCTGTGGCAGCAGGGTTCCAACATGGGAAAAGGGCCTAATTATAGCCTGTAGGGAGACCAACAA
The DNA here is from genome assembly GCF_021234165.1 of Pteronotus mesoamericanus. Classification (NCBI taxonomy): domain Eukaryota; kingdom Metazoa; phylum Chordata; class Mammalia; order Chiroptera; family Mormoopidae; genus Pteronotus; species Pteronotus mesoamericanus. The sequence continues at coordinate 3,164,823 of NW_026555108.1, read as the reverse complement.
ACGCAAGGCAGGGCTTAGCTCTCACCTGCGGTGGTACCAGGAATCAGAGCTGGGGTGGGCAAAGTGGAGACTTGATCACTGTTACCAGTCAAAGCCCAGTGACTGAACCAGAGTACAAGGCCAGGTCATAGCATGGGTGTGATGGTGAGGCCAGCAGGTGAGCCTGGGGCCTCCCAGTGTGGAGATGGTGCCAGGCATGGGGTTGGGCTTGCAGGTGGGTCAGAAGGTTGCAGTAATGGGGAAAGAGACCAGCAGTGGCTGGGTCCCAGGAGGCTTTGGATAACGGACCCCTCACAGTGCTAAGTTCAGCCTGGAAGTGTATGCCTCCCTGTGCTTGACGCAACTCAGCTTGTGCAACGAATGTCACTGAGACCCTGCCCTAGCAGCAACAAGGCTTCCACAAGGGTCCAGGATCAAGAAATGCAAGCCCTGAGCTGGGAAACTGTGGCCTTCATGGTGACTTGGTGAACGATGAGACCCAAGACAAGCTGCTGCTGGTCTTCTGTGCCTCCATTTCCCCATCTGTCATCAGTCCTTAAGGCAGAAGGAGAAAATGCATAGAATATATAGGAGATGAAAGTAAGAGTCACAATAACAACGATAAGGATGGTGAAATAAAATAAATAACAATAGAACAATAATAAGAAGAAAGAATAATGAACTCTAACAAAATAACCACAATCATGGCTCCTATGCATTAAGCACTTTGTGCCAGACACCCGTCTAAATATTTGTCGTGAATGACCTCGTTTAACCCTCACAGTAATCTTGTGTGGTAGGCAGAAATGAGGAGAATGAGACAGTTCACAGATGTCTGCCTGAGGTTATACAGTCCAGAGGTGGTAGAACCAGCTTTCTAATCCTCACTGACTGGCTCCTGAACCTGAATAAGGAACTCTGGTGCTCAATGGTCTGCCTCAAGGAGGTTCATGGGGAGAATAATACAAAATAGGTCCCAGCTACTCCAGCTAGCCCAACTAACTTGGTGGTCATCCATGCTCTCACGCAGTCCCCCGAACCACTGGGGGTGCTACCTGGCCAAACTCAGGGGCTCAGCTTATGGTTTAAGCCAGAGCTTCCTCTGTATAAAGCAAACAAGCCCTTCTCAGCACTGCAGTGATTGCCATCCACTGTAACCACCAAGCCCAATGCCCCTCGTCTACTGTTCTGGCCCCCAAATCAACAGAGTGGTTTTGAAGCCAAGCACTGTGCAGCCACTGTGACTGTGGAAGCAGAGAGAGCCCTATCCTGGGAGTCGGAAGGAAGAGGGACATGGGATCTAGTTCTGTCTGAAACAGTGACTAACTGGCTGTGTGATTTGGGACCAAGGTGTTCTCCTTCATGGGTCTTGATGTCCCCATTTACAGATTTCATTTATTCAGTAAAGAAATATTTACTGAGCTCTCATCATATGCCAGACACTCTTCTAACCACTGGGGCTTCAAAAGTGAATGAGAGACCACAGTCCTTACACTCCTGAAGCTTACGTTCTTGTGGCAAAGACAAACAATGAACAGACAATCAAGTCAACATGCAATAAAATAAAATAAAACATCAAGCAAGTGATTAGGGCTATAAAAATATGGGGAAGGAGATGAAAAATGATGGGATATGGGATGGGGACTCTTCTAGCCAGGGTGGCCAGGAAAGTGGGGACTGCAGACCTGGAGGCAATGGAGCCCTACCTCCAAGGCTGCTGTTAAGGCTCAAAATATAAAGTGGTTAATGACCATGCAAGCACTTCGGAAAGTGTAAGACTACTCAGATGGAAGGAAGAGTTCATACTCTTATCCTTAGTGCCATGAAGGTCTGTTCTTTGCTTTTTGCTTTCTATATCATTAAAGACCCCTTTCTCCCAGCTCCTATCCCTTACATGTTTCCCTTCCCCCTGCCAGTTCTGTGACGGTTCCTTCCCAGATGCTTCTGAAGTTCTCCTTTATACAAAGGACACTTCCCGAGGAGAAGGCAGAGCAGATGGCCTAGGGTGTGCTGCCCATGAGCAGGGGAAGTGGCACTTCTGAAGCCCTGTGGCTTCCACCCAGTAAGGTCATAGAGCCAGGGTGTGATCAAGGAGGACAGTGGCAGAAGGACCCTCCCTAGATAGCCAGTGTGCCTCCTGGGAACTGAGTGGGAGAAGAGCTTGAAGGTAGGTTCAGAAGGTGTCCCCCTGCCAAAGACTGCCTGTGAAAAGGCAGGGGCTACATGGCTGGAAGGGCACTTAGCAACAGCCCAGGCCAGCAGTTCTCAAGCCAGGACTGTGCAGTGGTATCAGCTTGGGGGCTGTCTTCAAACACACAATGGCAGAGCCACCTCCTGGAGATTCTACATCAATGCTTCAGTACATTTGGAGTAGGGGCCTTGGGAGCTTGTGTGTTTTGAAATGAGTTCCTCAGACTATGCTGATACGTAGGTCTGCATATGAACCAACACTCTGGCTTAACCTCCTATGTAATGATAGGGAAACTGAGGAGAGTCAAGAATGTTTGCCTAAAGTCATAGAGCAGGGCAAAGCAGCAGGGCTGGAACAGGAACCCGGATCTCTCTACACTATCCCAGGCTTCCTACACTGTTCTAATCTGTCTCCTCACCTTCCAGCCCACATGTCACTAAGCCCTGAGTTTTGGAACATCCTACCAAGCGTACGGCTCAGTGCATGTGGTGGGCTGGTTTTCTCACGAGGAAAAGGAGTTCCTTCACTAGCCGCCGTTAAGAATTGAAGCTCAAGTTTGCTTTTCTCTTTTCTCTGCGGGTTACCGTACCACCCTGGCCTCTGGGCTCCTGAGCACCAGCGCTGACCCCTGGTGGCAAGGCCGAGCAATGGCTGAAGAAGCCAGTTTTCTCGAAAGTTCCTAGAACTTACTAGCCATGAGCTTCAGTTTTCAGATGGGGATAAATCTGGGCCCCATTCAGAAAGTCAGGCAGTTGGCAATTTTTTGGAGCATCAGCCACTGTGGGCTTACTCATGGTGAATAAGACACAATCCTGCCCTCAGAGAGCTTACAATCTAGACTCAGAACCAGAAGAGATATTTGTATCAGAAAGGAAGGTGGCAGAGGCTGAGAGGCAGCAGTTGTTCCTTCTAGTCCTAGTTCAGCCCCTCATAGCTGAGTGATCTTAGGCAAACCTCAGCATCACTCCATGCTATGGTTTCCCCCTCTGAAAAATCTGGGTAGCAGTCTCTGTCCCACACACCTGCTAGGGTTATTTTTAAGTTTAAATGATAGGATGGATATGAAAGTATTGGGGATCTGTAAAGTGCCACACAAATGAAAGGGGGTGTTTCTCTTGGTCTGAACAGCTCAGCCGGCTATGGGAGAGGTTAACTGAGACAAGAAGAGTGTTGCGCTTTTTAACTCATTTATACATTTTTTTCATAAAAATGGAATTCTTTTCATAAAAATGGACTTTAACACCAACCTCCACTAAGTTATACATTTAAATTAAATGGAAAACTCACCAGTGATTTTTAAATACACAAATGATTAGATACAATTCCATACTTTTCTCACTGGGTATCAGCTATTCTTAACTGTAAGATTAAACAAGTTAATGCATGTGAAATGTTCTTTGTAAATTGGAAAACACTATAGACATGTGTTTTTACTATCATGTATAGTAGATGCCATTCCATTTCCTTCTAGAATCCTCTAATTTGGAACTAGGCATTCCAGTAACTCCTAACTGTCTGGCAAATCAGGCCATTTTAGCATCCAATGTGAGCGCTTTGTCACAGCATTGGGATGGGATGGCTTCCTTGGGCCCAGCTGAGGTCCACAAAGAAGGAAACCAAGCTGCAGTAGCTTGCATCCTAGTGAGGAAAGGGATGGTCAGCTTCCCCCCAGAAAGCTCCTCAGGAGGAGAGGGACTTGATCTGTCAGCTTAAAGAATGTAACGCATGCAGTCCCTCTCCTTGGCATTTGGATACAGGAATGAGGGCAGGACCAGCAGGCCTTAGAGACTCCACATGACCTCTTGTGTCCATGTCTGTGCAGATGTGCCTCCACTGGAGAGAGGATAGGAGAGAAGTGGAAGGACACATGTGAGGCATCAGGAGTGCAGATTTCAGGGACTGCTCACTAATCTCTCACATTCTATTGTTTTGTCTGTTGAGCAACTCTCCCTCTGTCTTCTTTTTTAAAAAAAAGATTTAATTGATTTATTTTTAAAGAGAGGGGAAGGAAGGGAAAAAGAGAGGGAAAGAAACATTGATGTGTGAGAGAAACACCGATTGGTTGCCTCTTGTATGCATCCTGAACAGGGACCAAACCCACAACCCAGGCACGTTCCCTGACAGGAATCGACCTGGTGACCTTTCCTTTCGCAAGGACAATTCCCAACCCACTGAGACACACACTGGTCAGAGTTCTCCTCCTCCTTCTTCTGATAAATACTCCATCTTCCATTTTTAAATAAAATCTGTCATATTCTTAGAAACTCAATACTACCACTGCTTCCCAAAACATACTCCCTGACCATAGCTTGTTGACCCAAAGACAGGCCTAGGGATGATGGGCTGACCTAAGCCTGAACCATTGAATTGATTTTTCTAAAGGGATTCAGTCACTGCCTGGTTATACAAGGCACGGTGGTCATGCTATCATGTAAAGAGGGCCAGTCTGCAGCAGAAGCTACTGAAGATGGCACACAGAGAGAAGCTGATTCATGAGATCCAGCTGGATTCACATCCTGGCACTGTTCAAGGCCTTGCTGCCTGTTGTTCCTGAGGCCCAGCTGTATCCTTGCCTCTCCTGAAGTTTAGTTCTTCAACCCTACATGACAATATTTTTTTGCCTAAGCTATTCTTAATTGAAATGGGTCCCCTCATTTCCAAGGTTTCAGCCACCATCTGTGTGCCAATGACTCCCAACTTCTGTTTTCATGACAGACCTTTCCTGAGCTTCAGAACCCCGTATCCACTTGCCAGTTCAACACTTCTGCCTGAATATGCTATAGGCACATCAAATGTAACACATCCAACATTGAACTCATCATTTTTATTTTTCTGTATTCCTCACCTTAATGACTAGCACCCCCTGCCCCCCACACACAGTAACCTAAGATATAAACCTAGGAATCCTCCAAGTTTTCTCTCTCTCATTCTTATATCCAACCACTGTGTTCCATCAGTTTCACCTGCTGCTCTCTCTTGGTTTGTCCATTTTCCACCCTTTACTTGGTATTAATGTTAAGGGAGTTATTTGTTACAAATTAGAAATGATCCAAAAATGCCCCTCTTGCTCACAAAATTGTAACAAACACTTTGTAATTGGCTATGTGAGTTATCGTGACTGGTCTAGCAAACACACTAACTACATACACTTGACCCTTGAATCTTCTCAGCCTCTCCATTTTTTCCATCTTTGGCCTCAGGCCTGACCTGGGCGGGGACATTCAAAGTTCTCTGTGGAAGTATGTCAGGCCACCATGAGAGGAGAAGGCCAGTACCAAAAGCTAGGGCTCTTGACCCCACTCTTGCTTCCCCCAGACCAGTATGATTTGTTCCTTGATTTGTATACTGAAATGCAGACAAATGTCATTGAATAAAGGTTCCTACCGCCCAAAGAAAGAGAGAGGGAGAAAGAAAAAAAAGGATGGAGGAAGGGAGAACAAAGAAAGAAAAATGAAAACCGTGGAATTCAGTATTGTTAACACCTTTCTAACTGGTCTTCCTGCCTCCAGTCTCCATCCTTCCGATCTGCTTTATAACATTGCTTATGAATTATGGTTTATGCAATAATGTTTTTAGACATTTTAAAACATAAATGCTACATGAATATGATTTTTACAGTAAACAGTCCAAGCAATAAAGAAGTCTGTGACTATGGTCTTCCAACTTCTGCACTAGTGACATTTTGGATTAAATTCTTCTTTGCTACTGGAGGTGTACCATGCATTGTAAGATGTTTAGCAACATCCCTGACCTCTGTCCACTGATTGCCAATAGCACTTGCCAGTTGTGAAAACTAAAAAAAAAAAAAAAAAAAAAAATCTGGAGACATTGGGAAATATCCACTGGAGGGCAAAACCTCTGCCTTTGAGAACCACCGCTAAAGAGTAAAAAGTGCATGCCTCCTTCACCTCTACCAATCCCACTCCCCTCCTCAGAGATGATCATTAGTATCAGTTCACAACTCTCATTCCAGACTTTTTCTCTGTAGTTACAGACGTAAGAATGTACACAGCAATGTGATCTTTCCAAAAGTGCAGATTTGATTATATCGCTCTTCTGATCCAATTTCTCTCAAATGGTCTGTAGGAAAAAATGCAAAATTCTTAGTCAGGCATGTAAGGCCTCCTTGAGGCTCTTTTCCTGCCAACCCTTTCTTGTGGTCAAACCTCCTGCTACAGACTCTGAAAATGCCATTTACTCACCTTTACAGCCTCCCTTGCATTTAGGGCACAGGCAGGGGACTGGGAGGGATGTCTGATGGGGAACTTCAGGGAAAGAATTTGTTGCCTACTAAAAGGACACATGTGGAATAAAGTGGTCCTCTTGTCCTTCACTGGATGTGGTTGTGCCTGCGCTTGATACAATAACCATCTTGCAGTCCAGAGGAGAAACACTGTTGGCAAACCAAGGCTGATAGAGCAGAAGGATAAGAAAGCCTGTAGGTCCTTACTGACCATATTGAACCACTTGACCTACCTGGGAAGCACCTTCTTCTGGGCTTCTTATCATGTGAGATAATGTACCAGTTTATGTTCATGTGTTCATGATCCTTCTATGCGGATATCCATTACCTTGCATTTGAAAGTATCCTAACTGAAGGCACCATATCCAACAATTTGTAATTGCATGAACACATTACTAGTACATTTCTTTGTGCCTGCTGCTTCCTCTGCCTGGAATACATTCCCCACCACACTTGTGTGACAGATACTCATGTACCCAGTCCCATCTTAAATGTCACCTTCTTCCCTATGAACCATCAACCTAGGCCCAGAGGTGGTGAACATCTCTCCTTCACGAATCCATTTTATCTTGCTCATATTTTATTATAATTGCAATTTATCTATGTGTCTATCCCTCCCATTAGACTGTGATCCACCTTGAGGGATGAGGCTATATATGCTTCATTTCTGAATGATGTGCTCATCACAAGTCTTGACACAGTTCAGAGACAGAAAATGCTTACTGAATGGATGGATGGTTAGGTGGCTAGTGAATGAATGAGGGAATGAATGGACTAACCAAAGTAGCTGGGGTAGGAGATGGTAAACAGTCCATTTCTGTGAATGTCCTGCTTCAGCCCATGTTGGTTGGGACCTTCAAAACTCAGAAAAGGAGATGATTCTGTGGATAGAAGCCCTCAATCCATTTATGCTGCAGATCTGGCCACCACTGCTCTGGCCAGAGTAAGCCCCTGTCCCCTTTTTCCTGACTACCAGGATCTGACTTTGACGAGAAGTAGACAAACAAAAAACATAGCTGTCAGTCTTTTGTTCCCAAGAGAAGTAATCAGCTCAGGGCACAGGATCCCAATGAGGTCATTTAGCAACTTGTTCCTCAAAATGCCTAAGAGCTTGTTAGAAATGTAGTCTCAAGCTCCACTGCAGACCTTTGAATCAGAACCTCCATTTTGAACAGATCCTCGTGTGATTGCTATGCACACTTCAGTTTGAGGAACATGGCAGTCAGTCCATCTCCCCTTGGAAAAATATGGCATTTTCTCAAGTCTAAACAAGTGACACCTCTATTCACCAAGACCTTTATGGTAAACCATTCCATAACTTGTCTTCAGCAACCTCACATGTCTTTTCAACTTGTCTATTCAAAATGTTCTTCATAGCTCACCTATGGCTGTGGTTTGCCAAGCTCCAATCTAACTGTTAGGAACTACCTGGTAACAGCAGAGCCCAAAGGAGTGCACACACCCAGCAATAGCTCTTTACCTGTATCTGAACAAGCTGCCTTGGAAAGAGACAAGGACTGGCTGAGGCCTGTGGAGGAGAGCCTTCCAGTTTTTTTTCTGAGAGTACTGGACTTCTAGAAACCCTGGGTAATGATAATAATAACCACGAGGGAGTGATACTCCAAATATTTCATAACCACTGTGACACTAGCTCCAACCAATCAGAATGGACCTCATACCAGAGTGAGCCCATTGATTATCCTCAGACTTGCCCATAAATGATATTTGTAGAGCAATGAACACTGTCCTAAGCCCTTTCACATATCTCCTTTCAGCTGATCTTTACAACATCCCATGAGGTAGGAGATATCCGTGTTCTGACTATAAGTAAACTAAGGCTCAGAATGGATATGTGACTTGCTTTAAATCCCCCGGGAAGTGGTGAGGCTGGAATTTGAATCTGTCTTTATGCATTTCAATTCCACATTTTCCCCACCACACCATTACTCCTCTCCTTGCCTGGACACACACACACCCTACGATTCTGGGGTGCTCCCTCAGGTTCAAGGACAGGGTGATGCCTAATGTGGGGATTAGGAGAAGGGGACAGCTGGGCCAGGAGTGTCTCCTTGTCTCAGACACCAAATGAAAAAATGGAAAGAGAATTCCAAGGGAAAATAGCCCAATGTTCCCATTTTGTAACAAGGAAACTCTACTCCTGAGAGGTGAAAGACAGGCTGCGCATGGTCTCCAGGACCAGAAAGGACTTTAAGAATCATTTACTTTAACATATTCCCCTGTCACTATCATTTTTTGCCATTTAAGAAATAAGAAAATTATGGACCAGAAAGAACTGACTGGAAAGACAAAGAGGATTCATGGCAGGGCTAGGGCTCAAATCCACGTCTCCTTATGGATTCGAGACATGGCTCTTTCTGTGATCCTGTTCTGGTCTCTTAGACATTCCTTTTGTATAACAAAACAGGTAACTCCAACTATCCTATAAGAAGCACCTTTAAAAGTATTTTCTCCTTGCTGAGCATTAAGTGGAAGATAAGATTTCTGGAAAGCTCTACATAGGAGGAGAAAAAGAAAGAGAAACATACTTCACAGAACCTTCCACTTTCTAACCTTTTGGAATTTTTAATCCATTCGAGCCTGACTCATTTTTATTCCTCATCTGGAATTTTTCAAAACGGCATTTGACATTGCAGTCAATTATTTGACACTTAATGTCACCTTGTGTAACAATCAGACCATTCCATTTTGCTTACCTGTGGAAGAATGCTGGCTTTTGGACAGTTTACAGCTTTCTTCCATGATTTGTTTCCCATTCCACCTTTTCTATCCTGCTTTCATCCTCCAAGTGTAAGAACCAGGCACAGAGCTGACCAAGGGGAAAGAGAAGAAAGGGGGAGGGATACAGATCCAAAACCCCGGCCTGGAGCCATCTCTGCAGAGCCAAGCCCCCTAATTTACATCATAGTCTAAGAATCCTCATATGGAGGGAGTGGCAGGGGCTCACAGGCAACTCCATAAAACTGTACAGTATGAATCTCCCTCTGGCTCTGGAGCCTGGAATCAAGTTCGTTTGGCCTTGGAAGTAATATCCCAGTGTTTTGCCACTCACATTCACGTCCCTGAGCTTTAGTTTCCTCCTGTATAAAGTAAGAGCAAAAATACACATGTGGTTGCCTTGTGAAGACATGGTGATAGCATATGTGGCAAGAATATGGTATAAAGGAGTCACACTTCTGTGGGGTTTACCACGTCTCCTGGTGTATATACATGTCTACTGGCAAGACAGTGGGGTGGAACAGGGGGCAAGGTCCAGTGAATCTCCCAGCTCTACTCCAAGCTGACATACACAAGGAGTAGCATCCTGATGGTTCACCCTCCTGGGCCCTGCTACTGCTACTCCTAGTCCTCTGAACCCGTCCTCTGGAGGGGGGTACATTTATATTCAGAGGGATATGGAAGGGAGGGGTATGGAAGCCCAGGACTCATTCTGAAACAAACACATACTGGGGAAATTGGGACTTTCTCTTGGCTAGGTTGAGAACTTTTACAGGTCTCTCTGCAGGCTTCTTGTTCTAAGAATTCCTCTCACCATTCTCCCTCCCCTCCACCCCATTAGGCAGGAAGGAAATAGCACAGGAGACAAATATTGATATAGAACAAAATAAAAATGATATAAATATCATCAACATGTCAATGAAAAAATGAAAGTACAGATGGCAAAGGAGAAAGTCTGAAGGAAAAACTAAGGGCAAATCATTTTCTAACACCCCTCCTTCTCTATATGGAAATTTATTTTTATTAATAATTATGATAATTATAGCCACTAAGGAAACGCGGGGTAAAATTTTTGCTGACATTTTATTAATAATCACAGTGATATTGTTTATTCCAAATATATAATATGAACTCAAGAATAAACTGCAGGAATTGGAAACGTGAACTTAATCTGCACTGAGCTCAAACAATTCTTAATAAATCTGAACCATTACGAAGTTACTCTGGAAAAAAAAGCCCCATATGTTGCTGAAGCTGCACGTTGCTGAGGGCTGCTATGTAAATGCAAATTCTCTAAGTTAACTCCCGTGCACAACGCAATGTTTATTAAAGGAGAGGTAACAAAATGATGCTACTTTGAAAAGCTGAAAAGCAATAAACTTTGTACATCATCATTTCTTTGTAAATATTAATAACTGGAGCCAAACAGTGCACTCTAATTCATTTTCTTTCTTGTGGAACTTTGTGTTTGTAATTGCCTTAAACTTCCTGTCATTTTTAAAAGTTATATTGATCATATCCTCAATAATTTCCTTCAAACTCTCTAGCATATTAGGCATTCTAGCCAGTTCCTTTTTATTCTGAGGTCTCTTTCTCCACCCTCCTGCCCCTGAATTAGACACCATCCTCCTGCTTCTATCTGAATTGGCTGGTCGGTAGGCCAGATGCACTGTTCACAAGCCTGGAACTTCAAAATTTTGCTGGGACTGATTCTCTTATATCCCTTTATCTGTTTATCTGTTTTCTATAGTGTTGGAAACATTCATCATCTGTCTGAACGTTCTTGATTTCTCCATTCATATTTTATTATACGGCATTAACAACATGGTTAGAAACAAATAAAATCAACAAGAGTGAAGGAGAGCTAAAAATGAAATGCAAACAGAAACAAAATAAACCTTATTATAATTTAAATGAATAACATAACCTCATTGAAGAAGGAAAAAATAACTAACCCACCTATCTTTTAAACACAGGATTTTGACTGTAAATTCTCAGGAGAAAGACAAAAAAAAGAAAGAAAGAAAGAAAATATCGAACTCTAGTTAGTTGGTTTGTTTTTCTAGTCTAGTTTGTTTTTTCACAGTGATATGATTTATTTTTTCCAAAACTACTTTATGTGTGTTTGAAGATTGAGCACATAAGTATATATATTGTAGAAAATGGTAGTAATGATATTCACTGTTGAAGAAGGGAGTTGCAAGTATGGAAAGGAAGGTGGTTAGAATGAAACATGTGGTATTGAGTTGGAATTGGAGGTATTATTAGACTTTTAAGTATATGTCTATATCTGCTTTTATTCTAGCTCCATCCTCTGAGAACTCTATCTGTATTGGTTTTAAACCATTGTCCATTAAAAATGAAGAAATGGCTAGCTTCTGGGCTGGAGCAAAAAAAAAAAAAATACAAATCAGCCTGGAACATCTTGGAGTGCTAAAAAGTAAGGACATGCTCAAAGAATGTTGGGGGCATGTCAAAAGGGCACAGGAGCTAGTTCGAAGAGGTTTCTACTGGTCAAATGTGGGACAATCTGAGTATCAAAATAAATAAAGTACAGGATATGACCCATAGAATAAATAAGAATCCATGAGTCCATGCTGATACAAATAAATGAATAAATGTACAAATGGAGACAGAAAAAGCTCTTCCTTACAGTAGAAAGCCAACTAATAAATGTGGAAGTAATGTTGGAGTTAAAAATCATCCTTTGGCAACCATCATAGTAATGATTGTTTCAGGCCAGAATTATCAATGGATCCTGAAACTAGTGGGTAAAAGGATGATGAGAAATGGGATTTTATATAATTTCAAAATATCTCTCCACAAGCTAGTTATGAATTACAAAGGAAAAGGTAGTATCTTTAGAGTGGACAGACTTGGCAAACACCACCTTAACCAGGTGGTTAAAGTGAACGTTACCAGTACTGGGACAACTAAACATCTCATACCTGATGATATGATGCACTAAGAAAGATAAAACGCACCTCTGAAGTATGCTTGACAAAAACGTGTAACCCAAGCTTAAGCCTGAGGAAACATGAGACAGAATCAAAGTAGGGACTATTCATTACACAAAATAGATGGCCTGTGCTCTCCAAAACTGGCAAGGTCATGTCAAGAAAGAGAAAGATGGGGGAGCTGATTCAAATGACAGGAGACTGTATTGGATCCTGGACCAGGGAAACAAGTTATTTTTATTTTACTCTTAATATATTAATGAAATCAATAGGTAAAATCTGAATAAGGTTTATAGATTAAATGATTGTGGTGTGTCGATGTTAATATCATGATTTTAATAATTACACTGTGCTTATATAAGAGAATGTCTTTGTTCCTAGGAAACTGACAGTGAAGTATTTAAGAGTAAAGGAGCATGATGGTTGCAATTATACAGGGTCCGGCAGAAGTAACGCCTGCTTGACTGTGGTTGGTAGGGTAATAATAAGGGTGTATTAATTTAGTTTTAATGTGCACATTTCACCTAAAATGTCATGTGGTGTGCTTGAGTGTGACATTGTTATATTATAGAATTACATGCTTATGATTTTGTAATAAAAAGGGGCGTTACATGTGCCAGACCTTATATATACATTTCATTGAAAATCCCAGTAGATGAAGATGTAGGAGTGGATGAGACAGCTTGAGGAGAGTTTGAGAAGGGATAAGGACAGGTGGAATGGAACTCTGAGGAACATCAACACGCGAGGGCAGAGGAAGAGGAAAGCATGGAGTAGTCAGACATGAGTGACCTAGTAGAGAAAAGAATAGCAAAAATTACAGGAGATGATGTAGTCATTTGAAACCTTGTTTTAGAGAAAGACTTTGTGACATTTAAAAATGGTCATGCTATGATGGCAAGTGGGAGAGGATATAAAATGCTATGTATTACAGAGAACAGATTGGTGGTTCAGAGATGGTGGGTGGAAGGTAGGGATTACTATTGTTTGTTTTAGACCCAGGTAACTAGTGATGACCAAAAACATGAAATAAAATAAAAGGCCTTTCACAGTGAAATGCAACAAGCATTTACTTGAGATTAAAACAACAACAACAACAAAAAAGAACAGGGACTGAGGCCGCAGGGAGCCAGGCTGCGGTGGCAGCCGTGTTCTGATCAGGAGGCCAAGGCAAGGGCCACCTACGGGCAAGGAAAGGGTAGCAGTCACATCGTCCGTTGCAGCAAAGCCCTTCTGCTGCTGCTGCAGAGAAGCGAGCCTGAGGGAGGCTCATTCTAAACAATTATTTTTAAGTTTTCAGTCCGGTAGCCACCTGCCCAGGAGTCCTGATGTCCGCTTTCTGGGTGCCTTTGCGAACGGCACTCGGGCGGTGCTGTAGCCCTAGACCCAGCCCCGTGGCCGGTTTGCCCTGCCCGGACGCTCCAAAGGGCTGGGGCCCGCAAAGGGCAGGGCGGGCCGTCTGGGAGGGCAGCTCTGGCCCCGATTTACACTGGCTCTGCTTTCATTTGCGTCCGTTTCCCCTCCTTCATCAAGATCTTTCCCCGCAGGCATTGCTGATCAATCCCTGGAGAGCAGTGACTAAAAGCATCATTGACCTTTCATTGCCGGGATGGCTGATTTGGGGTACGTTGTGTCGTTGTTGGTCCCTCTTGCCGGAAACATTCATTTTGGTTAGGCCATGTGCCACGTAGGAGGGAAAGTGGGTTGTTGGCTTGCTTGCTTGTTGTGTCTTGTTTTAGGAGCCTTGGGCCACATTGGAGCCATGCGAGTGCCACAGCAGAGGAAGGCAGACATCATGCTTCTGTAAGGACAAACCTCCTGTGTAGTTCCCTGAGGTTACTCATGGGAAGCCTCATAGGCCTTAGGGATCATCTCAAAACGTGGAGCCGCCATTATGAGATCGGCGTTTCTGTAACATCGAGCTGGGCGAAACAAAGTTTTATGACAGCCAAAAACCCTATATGAACAAACAAATGCTGAGTCCACTGTACAGAATGGATCGGAACCCGTAGGCACGACCTGGGAGCAGCTGCCAAAGGTATTAAAGAACCATGAGAGTTGGGTGGACACTATTTGCTCATTTCGTTTGTGCCCCAGTTTATTTAATGCCATCTTTAGTTTTACCAGAGGTGTTTTCTCTGAGTACAACAGGGAGTAGGAAGAGCAAAGCAGGCCCCCCTGGCTCAGCGAGGATAAGGGCAAGAGTACTTCCATAGTCCGCCATAGCTCATGCAGGCAAAGTTACATATTTTGTCCTGGCCGGCTATCGTTGTGGCAGTCTTTGCAATTCCTCCAAGGCTTCTGATAACTTTCTCATCTGCTATTTGCTCCTTGTAGTACCTGCCCAAGGGAACGAACGGGATTGCTTGAAACCCGGTCCCTTTCCTGGGGTTGACATCACCAGGAATTGTACATCCTGGACTGGGTGTGGACCCGTTGTACGTTTTAACCTGAGAGGTAGGTTTAAAAACGATGCCCAATGTTGAGCTGTTGTTCTGGTCGGAAGCAGCAGGGCACAAGTAAATGATCTTTATTTTAGTGAGTGCTTGGCTTCTTGCGTGTTTTGTGAGATAGGAAGCAGCAGAAGTAAAGAAAAGGAAAGTGGAATGTGTAGGCTGATTACACAGGACTGGTCTGGACTTTTGGGTTAGTTTGCTCACAGCAGATGGCACCTGCTTCACTTCCTAGTCACTTTAAATTTCAAACCCTCTGTTGGTTGAACAGCCCAGTTAGGTTCAAGAGCTTTCTTCAAATAGGAATCCTGAATCCAGGAGTTAACATTTTAAAATTTCATCCTACATGACTTAGTTAAGATACCCTCAATTCTGTAAGGATCTGGTAGGGAGGAAAAGAAAAATGTTTTAATTTTGCTTACATAGATATAATTTGACAAATTTCTGTAGGTCATATGTAGCTTAGGAGAAGGAAACCTTTCTTGTATCTTATAAAGATTTAAAAAAGTGATATTTTATATAAAACGCCATAAAATTATGATCATCCTTATCTGCTTACTTAGTCCCATGTCATTAGTCCTTGTTGATCTTAGTCTTTTTTTAATTCTATTTCCAATGAGAGTTCACATTGAGTATTATTCTGTATTGGTGTCCGGTGTACAGCACAGCGGTTAGATGATCACGTACTTCACAGAGTGACCCCCCGGTGTTCCGGGTCCCACCTGGGGCCTCACATACCAACACTTATTACAACACTATTGACTTCATCTTTTGGTTAGCGGTTTTATGAGTCCAGGTTTTTCCTTAGACTTCTGTAAATCTTTATTCAATTGTGTATTATATTTTTAAAGTTATTACAAATCTACTTTTTAGACTACTTGTCAGGGAGTTTTTAAAATTCATCTCTCCAGGATGAAACACATCTGTAGGAAGATTTTTCTTCCCCAAAGTATCCAAGTAAACAATAATTGTCTGTAAATGGTGGAAGACTTAAAACTGGGCACAGTTAAAGGTCTGGTGAGAGTTTACATGCATATACATAGAAATAATGGAATTGCCTTATCTCTTCCAATCTTAGTTTCCTTGGCCATATATAAAGTTCTTGAGATACCTTCTCCGTAATCCTTTTGCAACTTCCACAAACCTGCTACTTTTATGTATCTGTCAGCTTTTTTCCCTCTCCTTTTCATTCTCATTTTATTTTTTTAAAGATTTAATTTATTTATTTTTAGAGAAATGGGAAGGGAGGGAGAACGGAAGGGAGAGAAACGCCGATGTGTGAGAGGTACAAGGACTGGTTTCCTCTGGCGCGCCCCGAAGCGAGGAGCTGGCGCGCAACCCAGGCACGTGCCCTGGCCAGGAATCCCAGGGGCGGTGCTTTGGTTCGCAGGCCCGCTCTCGATCCACTGAGCCACACCAGCCAGGGCTCCTTTCCTATTTTAAAAGAGTCATTTTACTATAGGACAAAATGAATTTTTCTTCCTTATCTCCCTCCAAATTTGTATGTTTTTATGTCCTTCCTTATCCAGAAATCACATCCTACTTTCCTTTCTCTCAACAAAATGCATCTCCATGCTTCATATTTTCTGTTGAAAATAGAACATCCTATTTTTTCACATACACTCTTTCGTTCTTTTAAAGTCCGTTTTGGCCAGGGAACCAGCTTATCCAGCGGTCTGCATTTTAAAAGCCCTCTTTTTCTCCTTCAGTCTCTGTGGGCAGTGTCTGGGTGAGCTCCTGGGGGTTTCCGTTCCTAAGACATGACAAGGTTTACAACTTGAGGAGACAGAGAGACACCGCAAGTTGTGTTAGCAGGATACCAGGCTATGTCAGAATTTGAGGTCTCTTATGCAATAAAAAGTTTAGCATCATTTATTTGACGATGCTTCCCATGGAACCTAACATACCATTAAGTCTCATTAGGGTCACATTTGGTTACATGGAATCTTTAAAGACTTTTCAGGAAAACGCAGAAAGCTAAATGGTTGTAAGCAAAATTTAGCTCTTTTAATAATAAGAGGACTCAGTTTACTGAAGCAATGGTAGACCTGAGGAGGAAGGACACAGGGAATTTTCCTAAGAGACAAGATTCTTGCTTTCCTTTTGTCATTTCCTTTATTAAGCATATCCCCAGCAGGAACCCATACCTGGTTCCTGGGTTCCAGGGAACTCTGGTCCAGCGAAATGAGGCCACTTTAGATCCTGTTTGAGATGCCAGATGTGTTACCCTAAAAATAAAAGGCCTTTCAAAGTCAGAGGCAATAAGCATTTACATGAGATTTAAAAACTACAGAAGAAAACAATAGTTATGCAGGAAGCAGTGATCAGGTAGAAGCCCAAAGAGTGTTCCAAGGAGGACTCAAAGGCAACAGGGAACTCGGAGAAATCGAAGGGGAAGAACAACCTCAGTACAAGAAAAGCATTGTTTTTCTATCGGTGCAGAAAAGCTAACGAGAGTGGTGCTGATTCTAAACAATTTTTTTTAAATCGGCAGTCCAGCAGTCCTATCTGCCTTCTTGTTAGCTTTGCAAACAGCTCTTTGGGACCTACTGTTGGTTTAGGCCCAGTCCAAAGGATATTTGGCCCCGTTTTAACATTTCAAAGGCAGTCCCTCTGGGATGGCAGCTCCAGCTCCCCCTTAAAGTGGCTCTGTTTATGGTGGGGCTCGTAGACATTAAACTGAAATCTAAATTCCTGGAGCGGGTGACAAGTCGCAGACATGCTCCCCATCAGCGACCTGAAGACGGCCGTCCTCCATTCCCCTCTTCACGATGCCTGTGCTCTCTGCCCTGCTGATCTGGAGGCAGGGCCGCAGCCCTCTCCCGCTGAGAGAGCCCTGGGCATGGAGCTGGGGGCGCCTTGGGGAGCCTTCTATAAGGCCCGGCTGAGGTTGCCAGCGGCACGGGGTCCCTGGGGTGTTGCCGGTGGTCCTGTTTTCTGGGGCTGCAGGGAACGTGGATGTTGGGCTCTGGGGTCTGGTTAGGGGGCCAGCTGCTGGGGTCGCAGAGGTCGCAGGGGTCACAAGGGTCATAGGGTGAGTTGGTCGGGGTATGCGGCTCCAGGGTGCATACTGGGGGTCGAGTGAATGGAACTGCAGCAGGTGCTCCCTGGGCTGGCCTGGGGTGCCAGGCTCTGGGGCCCCCTGTGGGCCTGGCGGGCTGGGGCTGCGGCTCACGCGGGCTGCGGCTGCAGTGGAGGCTGGCTGGGCTGGCTGAGCCGGCTGTGTTGCAGCGCGCCTGGGGTACCCTGGCGGGCCACCGTGCCTGGGCTGCAGCAGTCGCGGGACGAGGCGGCCTAGCACGGCGGTCTGGGGGCGCCCTGAGAGCCTGTCTCCCTGCGGCGGCCACTAAGGCCGGGCCAGGTGGTCCATGGTCCCCTGCGGGGGGCCTTGCGGGGTGGCTGGAGCGCCATCTAGCTGCAGGAGGAATGTCAACAGCGGCGTTTGCCAGCTCCTCAGAGCCAAGGGAACTCCAGCAAGTTCCCCACACATTTATTGGGCAGGTAGGTGCCTCGGGGTGAATCAATGGATCGCTTTCGGGTAGTCTAGTTGCCCTTTCAATCGCTGTGTCATCTCCGGGCCTTATAGCAGGAGAGTCGGCCCTCGCCAGCCCCCCAGTGGCATCCCTCTACCCTGCAGGCCTCCCCCTTGGGGCGGGGTTCCCGTGGTCACCCCATCTCAGCCTCTCCTGCAGCTTCTCCGTGCAGACTCCTTCGTTGTTCAGCAGGGATTGCTCGCCATGTAGGTGTACAGTCCCTGTGTGTCCCACCCGGCCATCTGGGAGCCCGTTCCGAGAGAAAATTTTTGACTCAAGCATCCAGGCAGTGGTTTCTTTAACCTGGAGCATAGCCCGCCATCGCGTGGGTCACCTGTGTTTCCTCCCTCGGCCGAGCACTCCCTGCAGCGTGTAGTCATCGCCGGTTCTGTCGCCCTCTCCAGCAGACGTTGGTCTCCTGAAGAGAAGGGACCTTCTTATCGCCACGATGCAAGTCCTAGTGCCTGGCGGAGAGTCTGGCACAAGGGGGCACTGCCATATGTGCTGAAGGAGACATCTCCACCGCTTCCACTCCGATTGCGGAGGGTATTTAGCCGCGCCGAGTGACGCAAGACTCGCTCTCCCAATCTCTACTGCTAGTCTATAATGTTCTGTAAAATGCATCAGCTTTACCCCAGGGAAAGGACTTTGATTTTGCTATTGATAATGCAATTTTATGAATTCATGAAATGAGGTTTTGAAGTCGCCCGCTGTCCTGGGTGGTGTGGCTCAGTGGATTGAGCGCCGGCCTGCAAACCAAAGGGTCGCTCCTCCGGTTGCGAGTCAGGGCACATGCCAGGGTGGCAGGCCAGGTCCCCAGTAGGGGGTGCTCGAGAGGCAGCCACCCATTGACATTTCCCTTTTTCTCCCTCCCTTCCCCTCTCTAAAAATAAATAAATAAATAAATAAATCTATCTTTTAAAAAAGAGACTCCTGCTGGCTTCACATTTATTAACCACCCACTCCCCGCAAACCCAACCCCTGCCTCCCGCCCACCAACCCCACTCTGCGGTCACAGGAGAACCAGGAGAGGGAAGTTGGAGCCTCTCTGTCTGACGGGAAAGGGCCAGAGGCGGGCTGAGCCCCACTTGGGCAGCCTCCTGGGACTCCTCCGGAGGCCGCCCCGGAGGGACTCAGCTGGGAAGCCCCGAGGGAAGCTGGGCTAGAGGCTTCTCTCCAGCGCCAGAGGCGCGCACAGCAATCACGGTACCCGCTTCCACGCCCACTTTTCTTGTCTTGTCTTTCCTTCTTCCGCTTTCCCCCTCGCTTTCTTGAGATATAATTGGCGTTTAACTTTGTGTAAATTTAAGGCGCACGACGTGGAGATTTGAAACATGGATGTATCGCGCCGCGGTTCCCAGGACAAGGATAGTTAACAACCCCTCCCCTTGACATAGTTACCATGTTGTTGCTGTTATCCTGCCGAGAGCACGGAAGATGTACTTTATTTTTGCTCTTAAAATCTTGACTGATCGTTGTTCAGCTACAGTTGTCCCGCCTTTTCCCCCATGGCTGTCCCCTGCCCCGCCCCCCCCACTCCCACTCTCAATCCCCCCCACTCCCCGCGCCCAGGACCCTCCATCGTGCTGGCAGAGTGACTCTCAGGGGCCCCCGAGAGTGTCTTTGGCGACGCCAGCCTGCTGTGGATTCGGTGCCCGGAACGCACTCCTCTCCTAACTGGAAGTTGGCACCTTTTGACCCACATGCATCCATTTCCCCCACCCTCTACCCCTCATGCCCACTTTCTCTTAGGCACCTACGTGGTCGCAGAGCAAATCCACGGAAAGAAACTATCTACAGAGCCTGAGCAGGCCCATTCTGGGGGGGTCGCGTGGGGGTGGGGGTGGGGGGATGGAAAAGGAAGTGATGGGGACTCGTCTTCGCTCTCGGAGGATCCTCCTCCTTTAGAACATCCGGAGAAGCTCGCCGCCTAGGCCCAGAATTAGGCTTCCGCGTGGGGTTTGCTGGGTTGGTTCTGATAAAAGGGCTGAAGGGACTGTCCCAGGACACTTATGCCCTGGCGCGCTGAAAAACACCAGACAACAGTGATAACGGATAAAAGCAAAAGGAAATGGTTTATTGAGGAAATGACCGCTCAGGTGAGTAATATCGCACAACGTGAGAAAATCTTCAATATCAGACCACGTTTGCTTTTGCATTACACACAATGACTTTCGACTGCTGCACCTCGTTCACCCGG
This sequence comes from Pteronotus mesoamericanus, assembly GCF_021234165.1. Taxonomy (NCBI): domain Eukaryota; kingdom Metazoa; phylum Chordata; class Mammalia; order Chiroptera; family Mormoopidae; genus Pteronotus; species Pteronotus mesoamericanus. The sequence goes on along the minus strand of NW_026555108.1, from coordinate 3,144,531 downwards.
CGATGGAGAATCCCAGCTGCGACCCTGGTCCGATAATCTACAAGAATGGACTCAGAGGCGTGTCTGTGTGCGTGTGTGGGGAGACCACCGCGGCAGATGGGAAGAGAGTGGAGTTTGGAAATAGAGAGGTCTTGCCGTTTATCCTCAAACTTTGGGGAAGGGGTACGGATTATTCTCAGGGCGCAAATCTAACAGTCCGTGCGGATGTTTGGATGGCGGGAGCCGAAGGGGACCATCGATCTCCGCCAGGGGACATCCCCTGCAGCCCGGAGCAGGGAGTCCCCGGGAGGCAGCGGGGCTGTTACTGGGCCTGAGCAGCAGAGGGGGCTTTTGCAAAGGCGACTTCCCCCTCAGAGGCGCCGGTCTTCTCGGCGGCGCAATCGGGTTTCCCAGCAGGGCCTTTCACGATCTTGCCCTCTCCTTCTTCGGAAGGTTTCTGGCCCTGTTCGTCAGGCGGCTGCTGCGGACAATGGAGACCGTGCGGGTCGTTGGGGCAGCAGGATGCGTAGTGGGGCGGGGGCTCCTGCTGCAGGCCGATGGCGTCGCTCGTGCTCTCCTCCTCCTGTTCTGCCTCCAGCTCCTGGGCGAGGTCCGGTGAGGGCTTTGGACCACCCCGGCCCCTAGGGCGGCTCATCCGGTAGCTGGGGCCGTGCCCCCGGCGCGGTGGTGTGCACTCGGGCCCTGCTTCTGGGGCGGGCGCGGGCTGGTACGCCTCCCGCGAGTCATTGGCGGGAGCGAAGCTGGCAGTGCGGCGCGTGGCACCTGGGGACCTGCGGAAGGGCGGGAAGCGCCGCCGTCGCTGGGCTTGGGGGTGGCCGGGCAGGTGGTGCCCCTGGCCCTGGGCTGTGGCGAAGTCTTCTCTGCCTCTGTCGCTGTCGACGACGACGTCCTCTTCAGCACCACTGATGCCGCTGGAACCACGGCTAGGGTGCAGCGCGCCAGGGTGGATGTTGACGCCAGGGTGGAGGCGGCTGCCCTTCACCGGGGCGCCAGCTGGCCCGGTCACGTTGACGGCCTCGGTGCCGCGCTCGCCCTGCACCACGTCGAACTCGACAACCTCCCCGGTGCCCACACCGCGCTGGTACCTGCGAGGGCCGCTCCGGGCGATGGCCGAGTGGTGAACGAACACCTCTTCCTCGGTGTCGTGCCTGCTGATGAAGCCGTACCCGCGCTTCACGTTGTACCACTTGACGGATCCACTCACGTTCCTGGCGATGACTTTCTTGAACGCCTTCCCCGGGGCGCCTGCTGCCGCCATGGCTTCCGGGGCCCGGTCTCCACCGATGTTGCTGGTGACTAGGGCCCAGGCACAGTCTCCACCTCCCAAGGACAACAGGTCTTTCTGTGCGGCCCGGCGGGAGACCGAGACAGCCAGCTCCCGGAGGGCAGCCTCTCCGGCCTCACTCATTAGGTCGTCCTTTCTCTCCATTCTCAGAGAGAGTAAGGGCAGTCTTCCCACAAGAGTCAGCGGAGAGTTCTGGGAGCAGGGCACTCGCTCTAGGATAGTCCCTGGTCAGGGCCAAGGGCTCTGGGTCTGGGCTCTGAGAGTCCTGGGAGTGGTCTGGGGCGTGTCCTGGGAAACAGGGCGTGGCTGCTGTTGACATCACAATGGGCGTTCTAGAGGCCACACCAGCGAGGGGGCGGGACCCAGGTGTCCTGCCACGTGCCCGGAGGCCACATTCCAGCACCTCCTGGCGCACCGTGGACAAGAGGCCCCCAGGAAGGTCCGGGGAGCGGTGTTCGTGAAGACTCTCCCGCCTGCCCGAGTGCGTGCAAAGTGAGAGCGCGCTTTCCGGCCCTGGCGTCGCTTGGCGAGATGCACAGCCGGCCTTCCGAGGGCACCCTCTCGTGGCCCGCTGGCAAAACCCGGGTCCTCCTCCCAGGCCTTGCGGACCGTGTCTGGGAGGGAGGCATTTTGCGCACCTTCAGGCCACGTGGCCACCGCATGCAATGAAAGACGCCCGCTGCCGTTCGGGTGTTCGGGTTTCCCTGTGTGTGTGTTTCGTCTTCCTGCACAGCGACCCGGGAAGCCCGGCAGGCCTAGACGGCTGGACGGGCAGGACGTCACACTGGTGCAGGTTCGTCTAGGCTGGTGGGAGGCTCGTAAGCCGGTGCCCCTCACCGGGAACACGGCAGTGGCCGCGCGCCCGTGGGAACCCCGTTGACCTCGGGGTCCTCGCGTCCGTCAACCAAGGGCCCGGGCGGAGCGCAGGCAGGTCTCCCTTGTGTTTGACTGCAGGTGCGAACGTTTCCCTTTTTCAAATAGCTCCTTGATCTTCATCCTAAGAGGAGCTTCACACTGAATTATATAGAGACTCCAAGCGTCGGGCCTAACGTCAGCGCGCTCCGGATGGGAACGTGGCGACGCCGACCGGGATGGAGCTCTGACCCTGCCTGAGTCCTCGTCTGCGATTCCTCTCCGGGCGGCGGCAGGACGGCGGGCCCCGCGCTGCCCCAGGGCCTCCGTCCAGCTCCGCGGCCAGCGTCCCTGCAGGCGACCCCCCATGAGCCCAGGTGCCAGCGTGCGGCCTGTGATTCTTACTGCAAACCGCTGCCGGCCCAGGATACCGCGCTAAGGAACAGCTCGCCTTCTGCGATTGAGCCTTTCCCCGGGAGGGCAGAGCATGCTCCAGGAGCCCATTGCCCCTGATCGGAACACGCAGTTTTCACTGATCGGTGAGGAAAACGAGCCACGCTGCCCTGCCACTTGAGAGCTTACAGACACCTCTCCCGTCGGGCGCGTGCATTGGATCCTTGCAACAACCCGCTCTGCAAGGCAGTGGGCCTGCTGCTCTTTGTACTTCCCCTGGCAGAAGAGGGAACGGGGGCCCCGAAAAAGGAGGCTACCGCTTCGGTTCAAATAGTATGAGGTGAACCCTAAGCTTGCCTCAGATAGGGCTCCCTCCAGCTCCAGGTCTCCTGCCCGCACCCCTCACCGGTCTTCACGCAGAGTTCCGTCACCCGTGTCATCTGACGTCGGGGTCCAGCCGCCGCCTTGAGAGAGGTCGTGGCCTCGGCAGCCCGGCGGAGAACCCAGGAGTCACCGCTGCCGAGCTCCCCTGTCTCCGCTGCGCCCAGACTCCGGGCGTGGCACTCTCCACGGGCAGAAATTGTCTTCCTATCAATGAATGAGCACCCGCCGCCCCCGGCCCCCCGCCCCACACAGTCGCCTTCGGCCTGCAGCCCCGAAGAAAGCCAGCCCTTCGGCCCGTTCGCGCAGGAGCCACTCGTGCCCCGTGCTGGTGCACTGCAAGAGGGAAAGGGTCTGGATTTTCCCTTTACTGTTATAAAACATGCTGCGGGCACCATCTCTCGCAGTTTTCACAACAAGCGGGAGAGGGCGGCCCACTCCTGTCCGTATCCTCAGGTCACAGGGACGAAGCCGGGGGAGCTGGCAGGGAGCAGCTCCCTGACCGACCCGAGGCCACCCATGCACCGAGCGCGCAGCCAGGACAGGACCGCTGGACCTTCCCGCCGGCCCGCTGACCGCTAGCCCACTGCGCTCTCCGTGGCCCCGTGAGGCCGCCCCTGATGCGGCCAACGGTCCTTTCTCTCGTCTCCCTGCTGCTGCCCGCGTCGGCCACGCCCATTCCCACCTCGGGGCTGTTCGCTGTTCCCTCATTCTGCTCGGGGTAAGTTTTCTCCTCTCTTCTGTCTGGATGAATCTCACTCGTCCTTCTGCTCCCTGGTTTGCAATTCCTTCCTGCCCCCCGCCCCGCCGATTCCAAATGCACCAGGCCGCCTGGATGTCTTTCTGCTCAGAAACCGAGCTGCACTTACAGCCTGACGATGAATGGCGACCCTGCTTCTTTCCTGTGGCTCCTGTTTTCTGTCTCACGGTCATTCCCAGCTGGATTGGAAGGCCACGAGCGATTGTGGATATTGACTCCTTCTCTCATTTTCCTGTCCGAGTACCACAGTGCCTGGAACAGTGCTGGCTGTATGAGGGGCCACCACAGACATGCGCTTGTGGGTTAAATCGATGCCTCTTCCCCCCTCAAAGTGGCCGCATCCTTGAATTCCGGACAGCGGCAGGCCCAGTGCCAGGCATGCAGCAGGTTCCAAGGAGATTCCCCGAGCTGGACTGGATACCTGCTCTTGAGTCCCCTGCTGTTGTTTTCATGCTCTACAGGAAAGTGCTCTGGAGCCATCATGGAGAACCATTCAACTTCCCCGGGTGGGGTGCATTACATGCAAGAAGAAAGGCTTTGTGAAGAAAATATATGGTATAAATTACTAGTTCAAGCCTAAGGTCTAATCTGCTGAGCCCACTGTATCATTTTTATGGAAACCATCGGGCTCTGCTTATCTCTTTGTTTCTACTTTGCACTTCATTCATCCTATGAAGCATAGTATTTCATTGTTATGAGTTAAGAGCACGAGGTTAATTCAGGTTTAAGGTATACTGTCTGATCCATGGGTTTATCACTTAAAAATAAAATCTCTGCTGCCTCAGCCACAAAATGGGGCTGAACGAGCAGAGTCCACCCGGGCCCACAATGAAAGGTAATAATACCATTATATAAGCTGAGGAGTAAACAAGTCGGCAGCCTCACCAGGGGATGAAAATGCATCCGGGCCTCTTTTCTTACCCATTCACTGGCGGCTCCTGTTTGAAAGGTCAGCGGCTAAATACAAAGAAGGACCTCATCCGTCTTGTTCCTGCTAGAACCACACCATCAATGCCAGCCTCTCTCCAGTGCTGCTTACTGTCCAAGGCAACAGAAAGATAACACAATACAGACAGAAAAAATAGAAGGAGACCTAGAAAATGGAGCCGGGAATGCCTACCCTTGCCCCACGTCATGCACACAGCACACGGAAAAAGCCAGGGCGACTCAGGAATGCTATGGATGTCAAGAAGTGGTTTAAAATATGGGCAGTGTTGCAATCTTCCATGCATTCTCTGCTGAGGTTTTTGGAGCTAAAAATAATTTGGAAGGGATAGGAATCTTAACCCAGAAGGTCTGGGTTTGACTTCTGGAATGGCCTAAGTTTGTCTGTTTGGCCTCAAGCAAATCACATCACCTTTGTGAGATGTCGTCTTGTCGCATGTAAAAAGAAAATGTAGATGTTTTCCCTATCTGGCCCTTAAAGTTGTGCTGGCAATTATGTAGCATACTTCATGTGAACAAAATAAATTATGTAAACCATAAGCCGTAAACATCTTGCCATATAACAGTATGTGTGTTAAAAAGAAAGAGATGAAAAGGGAAGGAAAAAGAAAAGACTAAAATAAAGAAACTGTGATGGTTAATTTTATGTTTCAACTTGGCAGGGCCATGGTGCCCAGGTATGTGATCAAACATTATCATGGATGATTCTGTGTGAGTGCTTTTGGGTGAAAAATTTTAAATCCGTTGACTTTACGTGAATTGCCATCTATAATGAGGGTGGGCCTTTTCCAATTACGTGAAGGTCGGAACAGAACCAAAAATTGACCTCCCCCGAGCCAGAGGGCATTCTGCCGCAGATGGCCCTTGGAGTCCATCTGCACCATGGGCCCTTTGCTGTGTCTCCAGCTTGACGGCCTTTGGGCGTACATTGCAGCCTGGGCTCTGCCTCCAGTAGCGAGGCTGTGAGCACGTCCTGTGGATGTGGACTTGCCAGTCTCCATAAGGGCACAAGCCAATTCTCCGAAATCAATCTCTCTGTGTCTTTGTTTCCCTGTCTCTGTCTCTCTCCTTCCATGAGTGTGCAGTCACACACACGCGTGCGTCTTCTTGCTTCTCTTTCTCTGGAGAACCCCGTCTCATGCAAACTTTGGTACCCGGGCTGTTTCTAAAGAACAGAATCTCAATACTGAGTTTTTAAACTGGCTGTGGGTTCTCGATTTGGCTCTTGAGTGTGATTATATTTAAAGGCACTAACGACTGCACTGCAGCAGTCAAGAGCCCCCTGATCGTCGGCGGCGTGATGTGGCCGTAGAGACACACAAAATCTCACCGTCGGATGCTCTCCGTCAAGCACTTGTAAGAGGCAAGGAACTGAGTGAGCATGTATATGGTACTCTAAGACAGTGTTGTCAAAGTAAAGAGTATAATGAGAATGTCTGGTTGTCCTCCTGGCACTGAACCACGTGGGAAAAGAAAAGGCTGAGCTCAGAGATGCCAATACCCTGCTCAAGCACTGCTTCGGTGACCTGAAAGCTTCTATGTCTGCCCTGAAAGAGACGCTTCTCTGCTGCAGCCTTGAGGCCGAGCTGGCTGGAAGCAAAACCCAGGCTGTCGTTCAGTGAGTGGCTGAAGTACAATGCCAATTGGATTCCCGAACTCCCACTGTAGCTACCATAAAAGTGAAGGCATAGATTGGGGAGGAATGGGAACATGAGGGAAAACCTTGATGACACTGGGAGAACTGAGCTCCTAGACACTCATGGGTCATCCTCGGACGGACCAGAGGAAGTAGCCTCTCTAAACCCCATAGATGCTGCCTCTCCACCCCAGTCCAGGAGAGGGGCTCTGAGTTGCCCGAGGGAAGTGTAACGGCCTCCCCCGAGGAAATGTCCTTGAAGGACACCGCTGCTGCTCCTCCGGACGCCCCGCGCTCTGCTTCCAGACCTGAAACAGGACTGCAGTTGCAGAAGGGCCCTTGAAGGGAGGCAACAAGTGTAACCCACGAGGAGGTGTGCTGTGTTCCAAAAGAGCTACCAGACTTTTCTGATTTATACAGGCAGAGACAGGGAGCCATGGATGGGGCTGGATGTTAAGGGTGTGGGATAGCACTGGAAGGAACGTAAATTTGGATCAGGAGGAGTTTACAGACAAGGGCCCACTAAGCAGAGATTCTGCATTTATTGTTGCAGCTCGGAGCATTAGGAAGGGTTCTATAAGTTTGTTTGATGGGTCAGCCAACACACAGCCTGAAATGTGGCCAAAAGCATGTGACCTGGAAATGCCAGGCCTGCCCTTGCTTTACTGTTGAAGAAAGGATTCAAGGAGTTGGGGAGATTGGAGTGGTAGAGTGCATTTGGTACTTAAGACCTGCTCCCCCATCCTGGGAGGGTCGCAGGGCACATCCTTCACCACAGCTGTGGGGAATTAATGTGAGGGGAGCCCTAGCACCCTTGAAGAGCTCCATGATCGCTCTTCTCTATAGACAAGAACTTAGAGTGGGAACCACTGCCACAGAATTGGGGGCCCTACAGGCAATGGGAGTAAATTGTATCTCCAGGTGGCAGAGGCAAGTGGCATCACTCAACCTCCTGAGGTAAGGTGGGCATTTTTCCCATAATGGCCAGCAGAGGGAAAGCAGAGTCAGAATCACCTGACTCCAAGAGACCTCTGGAGTTGCCTAGCTGATCATGACTTTGTTACTTGAAAGAAGTATGTAGGGTGCCTACTAAATTCTTACTTGATCTGTATTACCAGAAAAAAATTCTAGCTTAGGGAACAAAAGTCTAACTTGAGAAAAAAAATAACAGGTAGTCACAGCTCCTGAATCAATTCCCAGACTTGAGACAGTTTATAGACCCAAAACCTGTGGAATATAGGGGAGATCAGGTCCCTCTACAAAAGGCTGTCTGAAGGCTCAGATCCAGCACCAGCTGGGTGGCAATACCTTGCAGGGCTAGATCAAGACCCCCCAGGCAGTTACATATACTCTGATTCATCATCCAATATATGCTGTCTGTCCAGAAAAAGTCCATCCATTGTTTATATAACAAGAACTGTTTGCACAACACCGATGTAACCTGGCAGCCAAGGAGAGTGGATTGGAATGTGCATGCGTGAACAACAACTTCAGTATAGTAGTCAGTGGGGTGGCAGATGCCACTGAGTGATCATGTGTACTGTGTGTCCATTGCATTCCAAATGATGGAGCAAGTAAAACGAAAAATCTGCATCAAATTTCATGTTAAGCTTGAACATTCCTCCGTGGAAACTATTCAGATGATTCAGAAGGCTTTCAGGGGACAATGCAATGAGTGCAGTGCAAAGAAAACTGTGGCACAAACACTTCAACGATGGTCAAGAACCTGTTGAAAGTGATCCATGTTCTGGAAAGCTTACAACAAGCAGAACACCTGAGAATGTTGAATGTGTACAGGCTGCAATCAACAAAGATGAGCAACTAACAGTGTGAGAACTAGAAGCTGATCTGGGGATTCCAAAAACTACTGTGCCTGATATTTTGACTCAGGATCTTGGCATGAAACGTGTCGTGGCAAAATTCATTCCGCAGCTTCTGCTACCAAAGTAGAAAAAACATCATGGTGCAGTTGTTAATGACTTGATTCAACTGCTACCAATGAACCAGATTTCCTCAAGGTCATAACTGGAGATGAATCACAGGTCTATGGCTATCATCCAGAAATGAAGGCTTGGTCATCCCAGTGGAAGTCGCCTCGTTCTCCACAGCCAAAGAAGGCATAGCAAAGTCACAGCAAGATCAAGACCATGGAAACTGTGGTTTTTGAATGGGAAGGTGTTGTCCACCATAAGTATGCCCCTCAGGGACAAACAGTTAATAAGGGGCACTACCTCAATGTACTTCATCAGTTGAGAGAAGCAATATGATGAAAACAGTCTCAGTTATGGGCAACTGGTAATTGGCAACTTCATCACGACAACACACCCACTCAGGCATCACACCTTATGCAGAGTATTTTGGTGAAACATCAAATCACCCAGGTGACTCAGCCTCCCAACAGCGCAGACTTCTGGCTTTTCCCAAAAGTAAAATCACCTTGGAAAGTGAAGAGATTTCAGACCACTGATGGGATTCAGGAAAATATGATGGGGCAGCTGATGGTGATTGGGAGAACTGTGTTAGGTCCCAAGGTGCCTACTTTGAAGGGGACTGAGACATCATTGTCCTATGGACAATGTTTATTGTATCTTGTACTTCCTCAATACATGTCTCTATTTTTTCATATTGTGTGGCTGGATACTTTCTGGATAGAACTGTATGGTGCTGTTTCTGCCATACGTTGGGTTTATGGGCCTAGGATTCAAAGGGTGAAATTGGTGTGGGACCACTCACTGTCACACCTAATGACCCACTAGCACAAAGTGGGCTCCCTGTCCCCACTACCTGATGTTCTTCAGGGCTAGCTAGAGGTCTCAGTTCCAAAGGGAGAGATTCTTGCACCAAGAGACACAAAAGTGACTCCATGGAATTGAAAGTCCATTCTGCCTTCTGGCTTCTTTGGACTTCCGATGCCTCTGAATCAACAGGCAAAGAAAGGAGGGACTGAGGTTATCGATACTGACAACCAAGTGGAAGTTAAGACTGCCTGTCCGCAAGAGAGGTATGGTAGAGTATGTCTGGAATGCAGGCAATCCCTTAAGGCATCTCTCAGTAATAGCATGCCCTGTGATTAAACTCAATGGGAAACCATAACAATCAAATTAGGCAGGGTTACCAATGGTCCCGACCCTTCCCTTCAGGAATGAAGGACCAGGGCACCCTACCAGATAAAGAACCATAACTAGCTGAGGTGGTTGCTGAGGGTAAAGGGAATATGGAGTGTACTAGATGAAGGTAGTTATAAATACCCGCCATGACCACATGACCAGCTTCAAAAAGGGAGACTAATTGTTAAGAGTATTTCTTCCTTGTTTTGTTATGAATATGTTCCTAAGTAAGTACCTTCCTGTCTACTCAATAAATTTTTCCTCCCTTGCGATTGCCCTGTCTTATAAGATATATTGACCCAGTATCATGTTATTTAAGCAGTGTCAAATTTGCATCATAGTAAGTAAGTTAGGGCAGTGATTTTCAACCTTTTTCATCTGATGGCACACGTGAACTCATTATTAAAATTCTGTAGCACACCAAAAAAACAATATACTTTTTGCCGATCTGACAAAAAAATATAGGTATAATTTTGATTCCTTCACACTAGATGGCTTTTGTTGTGTTGGATGTTGTCACTTTTAAATTTATCTAAGGGAAAAGAGGTCAGTGCCCTTGACTAAGTAGTCAGGTGCTGCGTGTCTTAAAAATTCTGGCGGCACACCGGTTGAAAATCCCTGAGTTCGAGGATATCAAGGAGAGAGTAACATCACCCAAGGACTTTGCAGCCTCTTGTGAAAAGGGTAGGGTGTGTTCATTTGTGCACAGGATAGTTGTATCCTCCTAGGCGGAAGTACAACTTGTCATTGTCTTTATTTGGGGATTAATTACAGTTTAAGGAAAGGCACGTGGGTACCACGGTGATAAGGGGTGAACTTCTGATGGTTAATCGTATATGTCAACCTGGCTGGGCCACTGTTCCCACTTGTGTGGTCCAAGTTTATCCTGGATGTTTCTGTATGAGTATCTTGGATGAGTGTTTCCATTTAAATTGGTGGCCTTTGAGTGAAGCAGGTGGCACCCCCTCAATGCATGTGGGCATAATCCATTCAGCGGAAGGCGTGAACAAACCTTGCCCTGATCAAGAAGGATTCTGCAGCATCAGCTCTTTTCTGGCCCCAGCCTGCCATCCCAGCCGACAGGGTTTGGACTTGCTGGTGTCCTGTTTTAAAATGGACCCAGAATTTGTTTCAGTCGGGTATGGTAAGAGGACAGAAAGGAAGCCAACTGCCTTTGAAAGAAGAGCGTAATACTCACAGTTGCTCAGAGAATGAAAAGCATGGCACAGCACGCGGTGCCATGTGGGATCACTTGCAGGGAGAAGCAAAGCGAGGGGAGCTTGGACAGAGCCTTTATTACTACGGTGGCAGGACTGAGCGAGGTGGAGATGTCTCCTGCTGGGCAGGAGGCAAACATAAATATTGAGGCTTCTGGATGGAGGGTTTGTATGAAGCAAGATCCGAGGGATGACTACCAATGTGATGTTTGATGTGATCAACTGCTTGCTCCTAATCTTTTGCAGTCCCTGTCTCCTGCCTATTCTAACTCCCTCCAGTCCCCAGGCAACCACTGATGTAGCCTTTTCTGGAATTTCACACACATTTCATCGATGAGTATATACTCATTTTTTTTTCTGTCTTCTTTCCCTCAGCATATTGAGATCTGTTTATGTTGTGGCACACATCAGTAGTTCGCTCCTTTTATTGCTGCAAGCATTCTGTTATATGGAAATGCCACAGTCTGTTTATCCATTTGTGTGTTGGGCATTAGGGATGTTTCCATTATTTGGTTATTATAAACAAAGCTTCTCTGGACATTCATATACAAGTCACTGTTTGTACATAGGCGTTCCTTTGTCTTGGGTAAACTCCTAGCACTAGAATGTTTGAATCACGTAATAGCTGTATGTGTGGTAGTTTAAGAAACTGCCTGCTATGATCCAAATGCTTGTTTCCCCCATGAATCCGTATTTTAAAACTCTAATGCCCAATGTGACAGTATTAGGAGGTGGGACCTTTGGGAGGTAATTAGGTCATGATAGGGAAACCTTCATGGACGGCATTAGCGCCCTTGTAAAAGAGGCTCCAGAGAGCTAGCTCCACCATGTGAGAACACAGTGAGAAGGCGCCTGGGACCAGCCAGGAAGAGGCCCCTCACCAAACCAGGACCATGCTGGCTCCGTTATCGTGGACCTTCCAGCCTTCAGAACTGGAAGAAATACATGTCTCTTATCGGCTGTCCAGTCTGCATTAGTTTCTTTAGAGCAGCCTGTGGACTAAGACAAGTCACCCCACGCTTTTCCAATGTAGCTGTACCACTCTGCACGCGCCCCCTCGCCCCACAAGCAGTATATTCAAGTTCTAGTTCGTCCACATCTTTGCCAGCACTTGATAAAACTGACATTTTAACTTTAGCCATTCTGATAGGCACATAAGGGTATACTGTGTCTGTGGGTGTGTGTTACAGTTTATATAATAATAAGTTTTTAGTTTTTCAAATTATCACAAAATGTAGGCTTTCTCCTTTTTATCTCATTGTTAACCCATTTAATAGTATGCTATTTAGCCTCCATCTGTTTGTGTGTTTTTCAGTTTTCCTTGTAATTGATTTCTAGTTTCATACCATTGAGGTCAGAGAAGGTCTTCTTAAATGTATTGAGACACATTTTTTGTGGCCTAACTTATGTTCTAGCCTGGACATTGTTCCATTCCTTGAAAACAAATGTATAGTCTGCTTCTTTAGTGTGAAATGTTCTTAAACTGTCCGTTAAGTCCATCTGGTCTAGTGTGTCATTTAAGGACGCCTGGGGTTTTTTTGTTTTTGTTTTTGTTTTTGTTTTTGAATTTGACTCTGGAAGATTTATCCACTGATGTCAACAAAGTGGTAAAGCCCCCTACTATGACTGTATTACTGTCAATCTCTACTTTTATGTTTATCACGATTCACTTTATATATTTAGGGTATCCTATGTTGGGTGCATTGGTGTTTACAAGGGTTATATTATCTAGTTTCATTCATCCCTTCATTGCTATGTCATGTCCTTCTGTGTCCATTATTATTGCCTTTGTTTTAAAGTCTATTTTGTTAGATGTAAGGACTGCTACCCCAGCTTTTTTCCCCATGTTCGTTTTCTACCCCTTTACTTTCAGTCTGTGTGTCTTTCAACCTGAAATAGTTCTCTTATAGACAGAATATGTATGGGTAGTGTTTTGTTACACATTCAACTGCACTGTGTCTTTAAGGGAGAATTTACTCTATTTACATTTGAAGTAATTATTGATAAGTACATATTTCTTGCCATTTTATTACACACACTTATGTACCTCTTTTTATTTTTTTTCCTACTCCTTAGAAAAGTTTCTTTAACACTCCATGTAATATTTGGTTTATGGTCATGAACTCCTTTAGGTTTTTTTGTCTGAGAAGCTCCTTATTTCTCCTTCAGTTTTAAATAAGAGCCTAGCCATGTAGCATATTCCTGGTTGTCTATGGTATCTTTACACAGCAGAATACTACTCAGCCACAAAAAATAGGAAATCTTACCTTTTGCGACAGCATAGATGGACCTGGAGATTATTATGCTAAGTGAATAAGTCAGTCAGGGAAAAACATATACCATATGATCTCACCTATATGTGGAATCTAATGAACAAAATAATGACAAACAAAACAGAAACACAGGCATGGATACATGGAACAGACTGACAGCTGTCAGATGGAAGGGACGTTGGAGAGCTCGATGAAAGAAGGTGAAGGGATTAAGTAAACACACACACACACACACACACACACACACACACACACACACCACAGTATATATATAGGGTCTGCCAGAAGTAATACCTGCTTGAGTGTGGTTGGTAGGGTAATAATATGGGAGTAATGATTTATAGTTTTAATTTACTTTTTTAAGATTTTATTTATTTATTTCTAGAGAGAGGGGAAGGGAGAAAGAGAGGGAGAGAAACATTGGTGTGAAGTGTAAGAAATTTCAATTGGTTGCCTCTCGCACACCCCCAACTGGGGAGCCGACCCATGACCCAGACATGTGCCCTGGCCAGGAATTGAACCTGTGAGCCTACAGCCCACAGGTGGGCACTCAATTTGCTGAGCCACAACATCCAGGGCTTTGTAGTTTTAATTTTAATATTTCACCTAAAATGTCATATGGTGTGCTTGAGTGTGATATTGTTGTTACAAAATTACATGCTTGTGATTTTGTAATAAAAGATTTTGTAATAAAAAGGGGATGTTATTTGTGCTGGATCCTGTGTATATATAACAGAAAGACAACAGAGTGGTGAACATCAGAGAAAAAGGGGGTTGAGGTTAGGTGGAAGTGGGCAAAAAGGGGGGAAATGGGGACAGAAAGATACTCTGCTGGTGGAAAGGTGTGCATGATGCAGTGTGTAGGTGATGTTTTATTGAGTGGTACACTTGAAACCTTGGATGGTTTTGTGAACCCATATGACCCCAATAATTTCAGTTGAAAAAAATTGTTGCCTGGACCATAAGCTCTATTTCGTTCCTGTGTATATTGCCACCCTTCTTGCACTAGCTCCTCACTACATGGGATCACCAGGTTGGCCAACAGCCAGTGGAGGCACGTGTTCCTGATGCAGAGCAGTAGTAGTAGCTGCGCGTGGTCTGCGCACATAGTGACAACTCAGCTGGATGGTAGGGATATGGAATTCTGGTTCCTTGCACGTCTATTGAATTCCTGTGAAACCCATCCTGGAACAGTTTCTTGTGACTTTAATTGATTGTCTCTGACTGAATCCTCACATATCACTGTTTTTAAATCCCTTTAGCCTTCCCATACTTGAAAAAAAAAGCCTCTTAGGAACTACATGAGACAATTGAGATTGATTATAAGCACCTTTCACTTTTGCAAAAAGGAAAGCTAATCTTTCATATTAATTGTATAGCAACTACAATTGTTTTTAAATTAATGTGACTAATGTTTGGTCAACCATTTCAACCTCTGCTTCATCTAAGTGTTCTCACTGGGTGTGTAGCTCGGAGCCATGTCTTTCTGAATAAGCAGAGCTCCCTTCATCACTCATCCAGACCCAGCACAACCAAGGATTCCCACCTGGTCTCCTTTCCAGAGCCTCTGGGGAATGACCCTTTCTCTTACGGTGCCAATCAATTCTGGAGGCTGAGGCCTTAAGCTATATATTTCCCTCTCTTTTATAGACTCTCAACATATTTTCCTACAACAGACTTTATTTAGACCTTCTTAATCATCCCCTCTGTAGAGTCCCATACAGAATATTTAAAATGAAACATAACGTTATACTGTAATATACAAATTTTGGGAATGTTCTACTTTAGGTAGTGTCAAATGATCTAAAAGTCTCCCTTGCATCATAGAGTTTCAGTTTTGTTTTGTTTTGTTTTTTTGTAATTAAAATAACATTTCTTGGATTTGTATCTCTTCAATAAATCATACCACTACTTCAGAAGATGTTTGTATTTTCCCTCATGTTGCACTTGCCTTGCTATTAAAAGGCCCAGACTCCCTCAGCAACAGAAATTTGTTTAGAGTATTTAGAATCTGTGCAGTATTTAATATTCCTCAAAACTGAAAAGGCATTTCATTCATTCTTCATTTTCCCTCCTTGTAAATGTGTTATGGGCTTGGCCTGGTGCCTGGTGCTGGTCACCTCGAGTCCTGTAGCCGTATGGGATGCATGTTTGATCAAGGCGTAACAGGATTGCAGTTGAGGAAAGATGTATGTCTCCATGTCTTGGAGGTCTGAGAAAAAGTGGTTTTTGAGCCATATCTCAGACTTTGAGAATTGGGTAGTTGTTTGCAAGAAACGGAAATTACCAGAGGCAGAGGGCTCAACATGGACAAACAGGTGGGGAGGGAAAAACTTACATGAGGCTAAGAAGGTATTCTGGGAACTTAGGATGTTTGTAATCTCATGTTGTGTATTTAAAAGACAGGCATAAGCCCAAAAGCAGCTGATTTGGACACAATACACACACACACACACACACACACACACACACAGAGTTTTAAAAGGTTTCATAACCAGAAACACCATTTACAAAATAAAGTGAAAGAGCAAAGCCAAGCCTGGGGCAGATATGACCAGCTTTGTCGCAGACCATGGCTTCACCGCCTCAAGGGATGAGAATGCCTTAGACGTTAATGAGGGACATTCGGGTGCCTGGAAGACAAACCTGGCATCAAGATGTCATTCCCAGGATGAATGTTGCACACTGGCTGACTCCGAAGTCTCTTAGTTCCCTGCCGTTGGGGAAACTGAGTGCTCAAGAGGTTCAGATATCCTTTAAAGTCACAGAGTGAAGGTCAGTCTTACACCTCAGCTGCCTAACAACCCCCTTAAGACTCAGCAGGTGCCTCTGGAGGACACAGCCCTGACATCCTTCCTCCGTGCGCCTGGATTCCCCCAAATTCCCAAGGGTACGGTAGTCATGTGTACGAGAACTCGGTTCACTGTGCGCCTATGTTGTGCTTGTCTTCACATTCCCAGTGCCCGGCACAAACCGGGGCTCACACTGGATGCTCCCTCAATATTCCCTGAATAAATGAAGCTGGTGTTTCCGTGAAGGAAAAAAGATGGAATCCCTCCCCAAATGATCACGTAATGTTTTAGGTGGGCCAATGCGAGCTGTGTTCTTGAAAGGACCGGAAATGCACGCAAAGGGTCACTATGCAATCATCCGGAAGTGAAGGGGGCACCAGAGCGATTCTCCCCAGGAGGACATGCGCACAGCGTGTTCTTCCTGGTTACAAGCCTTTTCTCACGTGGGTCCCTAGGGGGCGCGCCAGCCGACTCCCGCCGTACCCAGAAGCACTCTGGGCTGAGCCAGTGCCCAGTGAAGCTTCTCCTAGAGGGGGGCGTGTCTGTGGCGCCTGCTGTGGAGACACCTACAGGCTGTAGGGGCGCGAAGCAGTCGGATTCTGGGGCGGCTCTGGGAAAGACGTGTCCCAGAGCAGCCGGAGGCCGGTGGTGAGGAGGCGGAGATGGCAGGGGAAGCCCTGGCAGTGGTTGACCAGGTGGAAGAAGAGAGCGAAGAGGCCGGACCCTCCACCAGTCAGGGCGGCCTCAGACGGAAGATGGACTCAGGAGGGCCTCCCACCGAAGAGTCCCCCCGGAAGCGCTCCAGAGGTACTTCAAGTTCTGTTTACGAGAGACTTTTTCTAATGGGGGAAGGCAGCGATGTGCAGATCCGGGCGCTGGGGGAGGTGTGGAACCTGCACAAGGTCTACCTGTGCCAGTCAGGCTACTTCGCGAGCATGTTCAGTGGTGCGTGGAGGGAAGCAACCATGAATACCATAGACTTGCAGATGCCTGACGAGAACATTGACCGGGAGGCCCTGCACGAGGCTTTAAGCTCCCTGTACCAAAGCTCCGTGCTCATTCCACCCAGACGCGTCGTGTCCATCCTGGCCACGGCCAGCATGCTGCAGCTGGACGAGCTGATTCAAGAGTGTGGGGAGGTCATGAAGGACACTGTCAGTGTGCACACCGTATGCAGCTACTACCACTCTGCCGAGAGCTACGGCCTCCCAAACATCAAGACCGTGTGCTTCCAGTGGCTGCTGGACAACCTGATGACTTACCACAATGAGGAGCTATTATTGCGTCAACTCAGCCCGGATATCATGAAAGAGCTCATTGCCTCTTCAGAGCTCTTAGTGATGGATGTAGAGATGGATGTGTACTCCATGCTGAAAAAGTGGATGTACTTGCAGCTGCAGCCAGCGTGGAATGGCTCCCGCAGAGCCTTATTGCCCCACGCCAACTTATGGCTTGCAAGGTCCAAGAGGGAGTCAGGAGGCACCCCTTTCCTGGAAACCCAGGAGGGCGGAGTCTTCGTGCCTGTGTTCCAGCATCTGCGACTGGCCTACATCATCTGTGACCTGCCGTCAGCGCGCATCATTGACCAGGATGCACTGATCCCGCCCGCATGGCTGACCCCAGTATACAAAGACCAGTGGCTTGCCTTGGTCCGGGCTGAGCAAAGCAAGGGGGTTGGGCCCACTGACGTCCATGTGCCCAACTGCCCCAGGAACAGCATGCGGTGCGGGCACCACCTCCCTAGGGAAATGCGGTGCAGCTGGCGGTGGGCTGGCTTCAACTTTGGCTGGGACTTGGTGGTGTGCTATGCCAACCAACGCATCATCTTCAAGCGCAGTGCCAAGAACAAGTCTCACGGCCTCGGGGTCAGCTTACTGTGGCAGAGAAAGGTCGCCTTCCGCCTGTGCGTGGTTTCCTTGGACACCACTGGAAGAGCCACCTTCAGGAAGGGCACAGAATACCAGGTGCTTTCCCTGGGAAGAGATGAAGAGCTGGAGATAATGAACCTAGAGAACCAAGATGTGGCCTTCCCCATATATGTGGCCTGTAACTTCCTGTATGTCCCCAGAGAGGGGCGCACCCCAGAGTGAGGACCTGTGCAAAAGCTAAGAGAGCTGAGCAGCTCTTCCCTGGGCACAAGGGCGGCCAGCCTGCTCAAGATGTCAGTTGCCTCTTTGGGATCAACTGGCCTTGCCCATCGCTGGTGACCAACTCTGTCAGAGGCTTTGTTGACCTGTAGCTTGTAACCTTTGAGACTGTTTACCGGCATCTAGGAAGAGGACGCATTTTGAAGTCCCCCCAAGTACCTCCAGAACTCATTCCTGCTGCTCATGTGGAAACTCCTTCTCCTGGTTTAACATACATCGACCCTTCCCACCCTGACCCCACATCATTTCTATGAAACAAAGACCAATTGCCTTTAGAGAGAAACTCTGAGCCCACCTACTCTACTACTCTTAATTTAACTCTTTACCTTTACTTAAGTAAATGTTAATAAAAGTTTGATTAAATAAATATTAAAGGAATACTTTGGCTTCTCTTTGACTTGGTGTGTTTAGAGCTGCCCTTGACCACTCATGACCACTACTACCAGAATCGCTCCCCCTTCCCATTTCCTGCCACTGAGTATAATACTTGCTTTCCATGGTTTCTCACTGTGCGAACTCATCCAGCCTCCACTGATGATCTTCCTTTTGTTGATTGTTCTTCAGCCAAAGAGTGTCTTTTTACATTTTTGAGGAACCTCCACACTATTTACCATGATGGCTGAACCAGCTTACACTGCCATCAACAGTGTGCAAGGGTTTGTTTTGCTCCACATCTTCACCCACACTTGTTACTGCTAATCTTGTTGATAATAGCTACTTTTACAAGTGTTAGGTGATAGCTTATTGTGAGTTTTGATTTGCATTTCCCTGATGGTTAGTCATGTTGAGCACCTTTTCATGTGCCTGTTAACCATTTGAGTATTTCTTGGGAAACGTCTATTTAGTTCCTCTGCCATTTTTAAACCAAACCACTTCTTTTCATTGTTGTTGTTATTGGGTTGTATGAGTTCTTTATAAATTTTGGGTATTAGTTTATTTTTCATAAATGGCTTGCAAATATATCATTTTGTAGGTTAATTGTTTTATTTTCAGTGCAGAATCTTTCAAGACTGATGTAGTCCTACTGGTTGATTTTTTTCTTTGGCTATTTATGCTTTTGTTGTCATATCCAAAAATCATTGCCAGAATCAATGCTGCAGAGTTGAACCCTCATCAGTTGAACCTTTCTTGCATCCCAGGGATAAATTCCACTTAGTCATGGTTTATAAATGTTTTAATGAGGCTATCAATTCGGTTTTCTAATATTTTGTTGATCTCTGCATCTATGTTCATCAGGGATATTGGTCTACAGTTTTCTTTGCTTGTAGTGTCCTTATCTGGTTTTGGGTATCAGGGTAATGCTCCCTTGTAAAGAGTGTGAAAGCATTTCCTCCTGTTCAAGCTTTTGAGCGAGTTGAGAAAGAGTGGCATTAACTTTTTTTAAAAATGTTTGTTAAAATTCACCAGTGAAGCTGTCTATTCCTGAAGGTTTCTCTGTTGGGTGGTTTTGATTAGTGATTCAATCTCCTTATTCATTATTGGTCAGTTTAGTATTTCTGTTTCTTCATGGATCAGTCTCAGCAGGATGGATGGCTCTAAGAACTTATCTATTTCTTCCATGTAATCTAATTTCTTGGTATATAATTGTTCATAGTAGTCTCTTACGATACCATGCATTTCTGTAGTGTCAGTTGTAATTTCTCTTTTATTGTTTTATTTGTCTTTCCCTTTTTTTCTTGGTTTGTCTTATTAAATGCCTGTCACTTCTGTTATCTTTTTGGCAACCCAGGTCTTAGTTTCATGGACTTTCTATTGTTTTTCTGGTCGCTATTTCATTTCTGTCCACCCTGATCTTTATTATTTGCTTGCTTCTGCTAACTTTGGCTTTAATGCATTCTTGGTTTTCTAGTTCCTTTAGGTGTAAAATTAGGTTGATTGCTTGTGAGCATTCTCATTTCTTAATATATGCACTTATGACTATAAACTTTCCTCTCAGTACTGCTTTTACAGCATCTCTAGGTTTTAGTATATTATGTTTCCACTTTAAATTGTTTGAGATAATTTTTTATTTCCCTTGCTATCTCTTCTTTGATAAAGTGGTTGTTTAGGCGTGTGTTGTTGTTTCCACATATTTACAGTTTTTTCAGCTTTCCTCATGTTGATATCTAGTTTCCTAACACTGTGGTAGAAAGATACTTGTTATGATTTCAATAAGTGAGATAAGCCAGTCAGTGAAAGACAAATGCCATATGATCTTATTTACATGTGGAACCTAATGAATAAAATAAACTGACAAACAAAATAGAGACAGAGACATGGATACGTGGAACAGACTACAGATCTCAGAGGGGTGTGGGGGAGGGGGACTGGCTAAAAGAAGGTGAAGAGATTAGCCAAAGAATATATATGCATGACCCATAGACACAGACAACAGTGTGATGATGGCCAGATGGAAGAGGGGCAGGGGTGTAGGGGAAAAGGGCAAAATAAGTGGCAAGCGGGGACATCTGTAATAGTGTAAACAATAATAATAAAGTAAAAAAAAAACCTCAGAATAGTGATTCCCAGAGGGGAAGGGGTGTGAGGGCGGTAGAAGAGGGTATGAGGGGATAAATGGGATGGAAGGGGAGTTGAGTTTGGTTGGTGAACACACAATACAATATACAGATGATATATTATAGACCTGTACACCTGAAACCTATATAGTTTTATTAAGCATTATCACCCCAATAAACTCAATTAGGAATACAATGAATAAACTGAACTAACAAGCAAAATAGAGACATAGACTCACAGATAGAGAGCAGGATGACAGCCAATGGGGGGTAGGGGGTGGAGGGATTGAACAAAAGCGAAAACAGGCTTGTCGATATGGTCACCAGTGTGGTGATTGGGGGCTAGGGGATATAAGGAGGATAAGTGGTAATGGAAAAAAATCAATAAAAATAAGTAAGTAAAAAAGGTAAAATCAATAATAGAAAATAAAAATAAAATTTTCTAAGACCTGTTATGGGTCCTATCATATGTTCTAGTCTGGAAACTGTTCCGTGTGCAGTTGAGTAGGATATGCATTCTACTCCTGTCAGACGGGATGTTCTATAGATGTGTGTTAGGTCTGTTCTGCCTACACAGCTGAACTCAGCAGGCCTGCACTGGCCAGGTGATTCAACAGAATGGGGAGGAGGGCACTGGCTCTGCATTCAAGGTGAGGAAGACTGGTCCCTTTCCAACACCACACAGTTTAGTCACTGAGTCTCTGCTAAGAGCTTCCAAAGAAAAAGAGCACCCTAAACATCACTGCGGAATGCAGCCAGCAGACCCTTCCACAGGAATCAAGCACAGCAGAGAGGCCTCGCCAGCAGTCAGTGGACTGAGCAGTGCACTCCCAGGCTGGTACTGTAACAATAGGTGTGCTGGTCACTGCGTTGCCAGTGAAAGTGGGCTTTTTTTCTGTCTTGAGAAAGGAATTTCAAAGGGCACACACAAAGAGAAGTTTGAACATAGTGGTAAGATTTTATTGGGGTGAAGTGAAATGATACAACCTCAGGGATGTAGGGGATGGCAGTCTCTATCAGCAGCTGCCCAGAGACTCCTAATAATCCTCCATATATCTTCTTCATTCTTGGTAATGAACAAGGTGCCATTCAAATCATCCAACCCACTTTGTTTTATTCTGGGCTTGAGTTGGCCCTCCCTTTAACCAGTCCCTTTCCCGCACCTACGGGGGTTCCCTGTGCCCTATCCAATCTGATTCTCTTCCTAGATTGTCCAAGGCTAGACTTCAGCCCTTCATGTCACCAGTTTTCCTTTTACTGCACATGTCTGAATGGTAGAAGCACCTCCTCTTGCACCATCTTGACTCCTACTGTACACGTTAAACTTTCTGTTACATCATCTGGTTTCCACCGTGCATGTGCTCAGCAGAGGAATTTCTCCTCCTCCTCCCCTCGATAATCCAGTACGCAGCTGGCAGCTTGAGCACCCTGGGTACCCTTGAGTATGCTGGGAAGCTTCCCTGCCTGCGTGTAGGATCAAGACTCTTCAGCGGTGGTCCCCTGGAGCATGCAAATGAGTCTGTAAATGCTCTAGCTTCCTAGTAAATCAAGCTGAATGGAATGCTGTCCTAACATCTGATTCAGCTTCCCAATTTATTATATATTCTGTTCAGCTCCTTAGTTTAGTAAGCTCAGTGTCTGACCCCCTTTGCCTCCCCTCTTTATTAATAACTAGCTAACTACATGCCAACCACCAGGAAGGTGGTGTCTGGGTCTCCAGAAGACTCTCTTCTCTCCCAGATGGACTAGATCCCCACTGATTTTCACCACCAGATGCTATACCTGCTCCTCTTCCCATCTCTGTTGCTCTGAGTTGGGCACCCCTGTGTGGGATTGAGGCCACATGCTCCTGGGGGGAAGGAATTTTGCAGCTGAGCTATCACTCCAGCTTCTCAGCTGCTGCACGTGGGTGCGGGAGGTCAGCCCTTTCTGCATCTCCACCCTTTCTACCAGCCTCTATGTGGCTTCTTCTGTAAATCCTTGGTTATAACACTTCAGTTCAGCTAGCCTTCAGTTGATTATTCAGGTTGATTGCTCTATAATTTAGCTGTAAATTTGGTTTACAGCTGGGAGTAGGTGAGTGCAGCTTCCACCTACTCTGCAGCTCTTATAGGGGCTCCTTAGCAAATGATAAGTCAGTTTTTCTTGATGCTTTAAAAATTCTCTTTGTATGATTTTTCACAATTTATTTATAATATATCTCTGCATAACATTCTTTAAGTCCATTCTATTTAAATTCTTTTGGGCTCCATGGGTCTGAATGTCCATTTTTCTCTACTGACCTGGGATGTTTTTGGTCATTATTTTCTTTTTAATTTTTTTAAAGATTTTATTTATTTTCAGACAGAGAGGAAGGGAGGAGAAAGAGAGGGAGAGAAACATCAATGTGTTGTTGCCTCTTGTGTGCCCCCGACTGGAGACCTAGACTGCAAACCAGGCATTTGCCCTGACTGGGAATCAAACTGGCAACTCTTTGGTTCACAGGCCAGTGCTCAATCCACTGAGACACACCAGCCACGGAGTCATTATTTTCTTATAGAATCTATCTGTCAATTTTCTCTTTTTCTGGGGTCACTATAATGTGTATATGATTTTTGATGGTATCTTATATGTCCCATATTATTTTGTTCTTTCTTTTTCATTCTTTATTGTTTTTTTGCCTCTGACTGGATAGTTTCCAATGATATCTTTAAGTTTGATAGTTTTTCTTCTGAACATTAAGCCTGTTTTTGAAGTTTCTCATGAAATTTTTAATTTATTTTTGTCTTCAAGAATTTCTATTGTTCTTTTAAATAACTCACATCACTTAGCTGATATTCTCATTTTGATCATGTATTGTGTAATTTTATTTAATGCATATCTGTGTTATTTTGTAATGTATTGAGCTTTATTAAAACAAATATTTTTTAAAAAATCTTTATCCTAATTCATAGATCTACATTTCTTTAAGGTTTGTTACTGAAGGCTTATTTTCTTCTTTTGATTGTGTCATGTTTCCCTGTTTTTTGTACTTGTTGTAGCTTAACATTGATGTCTGTACATTTGAAGAAACAGCTTCCTGTCACATTCTTTACGGACTTGCTTTGCAATGGAAAGAACTTCATTCATCAGTTCAGCTTGACATTCTGGGAGCTCCTTTGACTTTTCTATAAATGTTTATGTTCTGGGCTTGTGTGAATATATTTCTAATTAGAGGAATTTACTGGTTTCTTTCTTTTTTTAGGAGCCCATAATATTTTGCTCTCTCTGTTGTCTAGTGCAGTATCAGGGGCCAGAATATTAGATAAACACTCTATTCATCTTTTTCTTTGTGGAGGAATCAAGTTCTGAGCATTTCCACATCTAATAGAGCTATGTTAGATACAACACATCACCCACCTCTTTTCCTTTGTACTTAGCTATCCCAACAAACCTGGAAACTTGCTAAACATCCATTCAAATAAAGACTGACCATCATAGGGTAGGGGAAGGCTCCAAGGACCTCTGGGTGCAGTGTAAGTGGTTGGGGACTGGCCCTAACTTCTCTGCTTGTAACACACTGACCAATTACTGTGCATGTGGGTGCCTCTTTGAGTCAAGGCTCTGGGGAACATAAGCAAGAGTCAGGTCTTAGAAGAGGCTGACTGTTTTAAGTTCCTGCTTTTCCAGTGCAGTTCTGACTCATAATTTAGTCTTAATCTATTAAAATGCACATGTTCCCTTTGAAGTTTGAGCTAAAATAAGGTAATATCCTTGCCTTGCCATGGCAGGGTCTTTCACCTGGCAAGACATGTTTCTCTTAATAAGAGACACCTGAAAGTGTTGACTGCTGGAGAAGCCCGGCACCTAAACATGGAGCACTTTTAAATGGTGACTGACCACCCCTGAGCTGGGGTAGGCTCCCTCGTTCTTTATAGGCTGTGCAGGTGGTTGGGACCAGCTGTCTTCAGGGCACCAGCTGCCAGGGAATCACCAACAAAATGTGTTCTACATGTGTGTATTGCCTGGGATCATATTAACCAGGATCAGGAACAATTGGCAGGTGTTGGGAAAGGCCAGGAGTCCCAGGCCCTGGTTTTTGCAGTTCAGTGCAGATGCTTAGTTATATGCACAAGCTTTTCAAATGCACGTTCCCTCCGAAGTCTGAGCTTTAAAAAGATAAACATATTTGCCTTGCCAGGGCGAGGCCTTTCAGCTGGCCTCCATGGTGCCCTCAGTAAGAAACACCGGAATATCTAGGCTGCTGGAGAAGCCTGCGACTTGACCACATGACACTTCCAAATGGAGACTGACTATTTCCGGGTGGGAAAAAAGCTCCCACGATTCCTGGGAGTTGTGCTAGTATTTTCAAAACCACCCCCCTCTCCCCTGCCTGGAAAACACCAGCCGCCAGAGAATCATGGATGAAACATGAACTGTGCATGCCTGTGCTACCTTGAGTCAGGCAACCCAGGACCAAGAACAAGATGTAGATGTCGGTAGAAACGGGGGTTGCCGGGTCACGGCTTCTCAAGCACAATGCAGATGCCTAAATGAAAGGATTAGTCAACTCAAATGAGCATATTCCCATTGAAATGGGAGCTGAAAATAAAGGTAACATCCTTGCCTTGTAAGAGCAGGGTGTTTTTGCTGCCCTGGCATGGTTTTCTTAATAGAAGGCACCTGGACATCTTAAATGCTAGAGAAGCTTAAGCCCTGACCTGGCTGAACTTCCTAAGAGAAACCATTCCTAAGTTGAGGAAAGCTCTCTCCCACATGGAAGGCTGTGCCAGTGGTTAAGAACCATTCCAAGTGCATCCATGCTGGGGAACATCATGATAAGTGAGATAAGCCAGCCAGAGAAAGACAAATACCATGTGATCTCACTCATGTGCAATCTAATGGACAAAATAAACTAACGAACAAAACAGAAACTGGCTCATAGGCAGACAAACCGACAGCTGGCAGAGCAGAGGGGGGTCGGGGGCTGGGTGAAAAAGGTGAAGGGATTAAGCAAAAAAACCCTCATAGACACAGATAACGCTGTGATGATTACCAGAGGGAAAGGAGGATGGGGGGCGGTGGAAGATGGTATAGGGGGGATAAATGGTGATGGAAGGAGACTTGACGGCGGGGGTGAACACACAATATACAGATGATGTATTTAAAATGGTACACCTGAAACCTATATAATTTTATTTAGCAATGTCACCCCAATAAATTCAGTAAATTTTTTTAAAAAGAACCAGCTATCAGAGGCTCAGTGACAGGGTGCTTACTGGACATGCGTGCACTGTCTAGGGTAAAGCTAATTGTCACCAGTAACAAGAAGCAGGTGTGTGGAGAGCTTCCTGGGATTCAAGGCACTGGCTTTTTTAGTACAATCCAGGAGCGAATAAAAAGCCTTAACCTATTCAAATGTGCATATGTTACAGAAAACAACCCCCTTCCCTGGGGCCTTTTGTTCTACGGTTTGTCTTCGCCTGCTGCCGTGTTAGGAATTGTGGCTCTCAATGCCAGTTTGGTAAAAATGAAAGGAACTGTTTATCCAAAAGTTATAAAAGTTTAGAGTAATGGCGGAATGCCGTCGTTAAATCCTACTCCCTTTAGAAATGAAGACACACCCACAAACACACACACAGTCCTGCCTCCCCTTACCAAACCCGGCCAGTCAGGGGTACCATAGCTCAGGAAATGAAATAGAAGTCTGTAGCTCGGCTAGGCTCCCATTCTTAATCCAAAACCGCGTCCTCTGGTGGGCCTGTGGGAGTCCTTCCACATTCTTTCCAACTCCTAAGAAAGAGAGCTCTGCATGGCTGCTACATCTTGCTTCCCTGCTTCCTAAGCTGCATGGTCAAGGGAGCCCCCTCTCTGCTCTCAAAACTGGGTGGTTAAGCCCCTGCGTGGCTGCAGTGCTTGGGTTTAAATCCGGCCCGGATCTTCCTCTGTAACCCCATTTCCGACTCCTCCCACGATCGGCTACACCTACCAGCAGTCTGGCTCCTTCTGCCATTCTTGGCTGCCACGGTTAGTCCGGGCAGCATGGCCCTACGCTGTGGAGCAGACCATCTCTAAGCTATCACACAGGCTCTGTAACCGAGGAAGCTGGCCCCAGCTACATCAGGAGCCAAAGTCATGCATACCTTCCTGGCTCCACGCAGGCTAGGAAACTAGCCTGCTCTTCTTGATATGCAAAAATAACTCTCAATCCCTGTGCTGCTTCTTTTCCCAGCCCCCAGGTAGGCTTATGGCGGGCCCTGGGGCCTCTCAGCCCCTGCCCAGTTAAGTCTACACCCCGTTACACCTATTCCCCGTGAAGGATAAGCTAAATGAAGTTAGATGTTTCCCCTGCTCAAAAACACAGCCCTTCAACCGGCCTGCCAGGGTTCTCTCAGTAAAAGATGACTGGACCTCTCGCACACTGGTGAGGCCTGAGAACTTACCGAAGTGCCGTGAGGCAGGCAGACTGTTCTTGGGGGACAGAAGCCCCACGGGCCTCTGGATGCTGTGTGAGTGCTTGGGACCCAGCCCTGAGTTACTGACTTGGAGGGCACCAGCTGCAGAGGCAAGCTGACTGACTGACTACTGCAAATGTGCGGCTGCCTTGGGTGAGCCTAACTGGGAACATGAACAACAGGGCTCAGGAGAGGCAGAGGGTTTCAGGCTCTGGCTTTTCTGGTACAATGCAGATTCTTACTTAAAAGTCTTAATCTGTTCAAATGTGTGTGATCCCTTTGAAGTCTGAGCTAAAAAGAGTTGACATCCTTGCCTTGCCAAGGCAGGGCCTTTCTGCCGGTGGGGGCGTGGTTCTCTCAAGTGAGACACCTGGGCAGTGTTGCGTGCAGGAGAAGCCGGAAGCGAACCAAGAGCATTTTAAATTGTGAACTGACTATCCCTGGGTTGGGGAAGGCTCCCTCCAACTTTCTAGTCTGTGCAGGGTGGTTAGGGACCGCCCCTCGCTTCCCTACCCAGAGTCAATGGCTGCCAGAAGGTCACTGTCGGAACGTGTATCACAGATGTCCATGCCACCTGGTATCATGGTCACCAGGACCAGGAACAACAGGTAGGTGCTGGGAGAGGCTGGGAGTCCCAGGCTGTAGCTTTGGGAGTCCAACGCAGATGCCTAATTATGAACCCTAACTATTCAAATGTGGATATTCACCCTGGAGTCTGATCTAAAAGAAGGTAAACACATTGAATACAGTGTTAGACTTGCCAGAGTGGGGGACCTTTTGGCTGGCCTTCTGTGGCTCCTTCAATAAGAGACACCTGGATGTACTGACTGCTGGAAAAGCCTGGGGAACTTACCAGGCAGCACTTCCTAATGGGGACTGATTATCCCTGGGTGGGAGAAAGCTCCCACAATTTCTCTAAGCACGGTGAGATTTTGAGCACTTCCTCTAGGTCCCTTGCCTGGAGAGCACGGACTGCCAGAAGGGCACTGACAAAACGTTTACTAAGCTAGTGTGTGTTGTTTTGGGTCTGGCAACCTGGGACCAAGAACAAGAGGTAGCTGTCCAGAGAGACAAGGGTTCCCAGGCCCTGGCTTTTTTGGTACAATGCAGATGCCTAAAAACCTTGATTTTTGAAATATGCATGTCCCCTTTGAAATGTGAACAGAAACTAAATATACTTGCCCTGCGAGAGCAGGGGGTTTTTTGTTTTGTTTTGTTTTGTTTTGTTTTTTGCTGGCCAGACATGAGTTCTCTCATAAGAGACATGTGGACATCTTGAATGCTGAAGAAGGGTGGAACCTTACCAAGCAGAATTTACAAATGGCACTGACTACCCCTAAGTGGGGGAAGGATCCCTCCAACTTTGGAGGTTATGTTGATGGTTGGGGACCATTCCTAGCTCTCTGACTGTGAGGCAGCAGCTACCAGCAGTTCACTGACAGAGTGCATACTGCACACAGATAAGCAGCCTTGTGTAAGGCTAATTGGGACCAGGAAAAGGTGGCAGGTCAGTTGAGAGGCATGGGATCCATAACTGCCTTTTTTATTACAATGCAGGGGCCGCATAATAAGCCTTAACCTATTCAAGTGTACATATTCCTCCTGAAGCCTGACCTAAGTAAAGTTCAACTTTTTTCCTGTGCCAGAACAAGGGCCCTTCAGTTATACTGCCATTGTTCTCTCAGGAAAAGACACCAGACTTCTTAAATGCAGTGAATCCTAGAAACTTGCAGAACAGCCATCGAAATAGAAACTGACTGTCTTCAGGAAGGGGAGGCTCCAAGAACCCTGGGAT
Source organism: Pteronotus mesoamericanus (assembly GCF_021234165.1). NCBI lineage: Eukaryota > Metazoa > Chordata > Mammalia > Chiroptera > Mormoopidae > Pteronotus > Pteronotus mesoamericanus. The sequence goes on along the minus strand of NW_026555108.1, from coordinate 3,116,040 downwards.
GCTGTATGAGTGGTTGGGGACCACCCCTTATCTTACCTGTCTGGAGGGTATCAGGTGCCATATGTGGGTGCCGCCTTGAGTCAGACTAACTTGGAACATAAACAAGAGGTAGGTTCTCTGAGAAGCTGAGGGTTTTAAGCTTTGGATTTTCCAGTATAATGCATATTCCTAATTTAAAGTCTTAATCAATTGTAAATTGTACACCTGAAAACTACATTCTATTAACCAATGTCATCCCAGTAAATTCAATAAACAAATAAAGTAAAATAAAATTTAAAAAAGTCTTAATCTACCCAAATGCACATATTCCCTTTGAAACTGGAGCTGAAAAGAGGTAATGTCCTTGCTTTGCCAAGGCAGAGCCTTTATACTGGCTGGGCACAGTTCTGTTAATAAGAGACACCTGGATGGTTTGGCTGCTGGAAAAGGCCAGAATTCAACAAAGAAGACTTTTAAATGGGGGCTGACTAACCCTGGGTTGGGGAAGGTGCCCACCTTTCTAGGCCCTGCCTGTGGTTGGGGACCACACCTAACTTTCCTGCATGGACAGCACCAGTTTCCAGATAATCCCTGACTGAATGCATGCTGCCCATACAAGTAGCACCTGGGATGGTGGTAACTGGGAACAGCAAAAAGAGGCAGGTTTTTGGAGAGACTGGGAGTTCCAGACCCTGACTTTTGGAGTACGATGCATATGCCTAAGTATAAACCCTAACCTGTTTCAATGTGCATACTCTCCCTAAAGTATGAGCTAAACTAAACATATCTGCATTGCCAGTGCAGGGCCTTTTGGATGGCCTGCCATGGCTCCCCCAGTAAGGGACACTTGGACATCTGGACTGCTAAAGAAGACTAGGACGTTACTGGGAAGTACTTCCAAATGAGGCCTGACTATACATGGGATTGGGGAAGACTTCTTGCATTTCAGTAGGTTGTGTAGGTGGTTGGGGACTGCCCCTACTTTCTCTGCCTGGAAAGCATGAGCTGCCAGAAATTTCCCTGATGGTGTACTGTGTGTGTAAGTACAGCCTTCAGTCAGGCTAACAGGGACCAAAAATTAGAGGCAAGTATTGGGAGAGGCTGAGGTTTCTAAACCCTGGCATTTGGATTATAATAAGAAGCCTGATTAGCCGTGGCTGGTGTGGCTCAGTGGATTCAGTGCCAGCCTGTGAACCAAAGAGTTGTGGGTTCAATACCCAGTACAGGGCACATGCCTGAGTTGCGGGCCAGGTCCATGGTAGGGGGTGCATGAGAGACAACCACACATGAGGTTTCTCTCCTCTCTTCCTCCCTCCCTTTCCCTCTCTCTGAAGATAAATAAAATCTTTTTTAAAAAGAAGCCAAATTAAAAGCCCTAACTTATTCAAATATACACATTGCCCCTGAAGGCTGACCCAAAATAGTTAAAATCTTAGATTTGCCATAGCAGGGTCTGTACACTGGCCTGCCATAGTTCTCTAGACAACTGGACCTCTTAACTGCAAGAAAAGTTGAAGATCTTACAGAGAGCAGTATTTAAAGCAAAGCCTGACTATCACTGGCTGCAGGAAAGTTCCCAGAACCTCTGAAAGTTGCAGCACAGGTTGTGGACTGCCCTTAGCTGCCCTGCCTGGAGGGCGGGATCTGCCAGAGTTTTGTTGATGGATTGCAAAATGCACAGGCACCTAGTTCCCTGGGTCAAGGTAACCTGGACCAAGAATAAAAGGCAGGTATAGAGGAAGGGGGCCCAGGCCTGGCTCTTCTAGTACAATGCACATACTTAAAGAAAAGCCCTACCATATTTAAGTGTGCATATTCCACCTAAAGTCTGAGCTACATAAAGTTAAATTTTTAAATTTGCCAGGGTCGGGTCTTCGGCTGGCCTACCGTGGTTTCCTCAGCGAAAGACACCTGGACTGCTGGAGGAGCCCAGGTCTTTAAAGAGCAGCACCTCCATATTAGGACCAAGTAGAGCATGGGGAAGGAAGGCTCCTGTGACCTCTGGGGTCTGTGTGGGTGGCCAGGGACCACCCCAGCTCCCCTGGCTGAAGGGCACCAGCTGCCAGAAAATTGCCGATGGACTGTGTGCTGTGCACAGTGGGTGTAGCGTCATGGAAGGCTAATAGGGACCCAGAGCAAGAGGTGGTGCTGGGAGAGGCTGGGGCTCCTAGGCCCTGGCTTTTGGAGTACAATGAAGCAGCCAAATGAAAAGTTTTAACAAGCAGAGAGGTCTAAGGTGATGCCTGCACAGGAAGATGCTGATCATGCCCTCTTATAGGAGCGCATGGAAATATACACCAATATGTAGAGCAGTTGCTTCTGAGAGACAACTGAGGGCTGATTAAACAGCTTCTGAACAAATGAGAGAAGACTGTAGGGTAAACAGAGTCAGTCTGGCTCCCTCACCCAGCTGTCTGGGGAACTAAGATAGGTAGCGTCATAGCCTTAAGTCGGGGTCCGATAAACTGTATTCCCATAACATTGAGTGGGCCCGCATGTGCAGAATCACACTCTGTTACACAATATCCTGGCTCCCTGCCAGCTTTGTGTATATTCAGTATATAAGGGGTTTGGGGGCTTCCTATGGGAAAACACGGCTCGCAGCAGTGTGGATTGCCCCGCCCATGAATAAAGGCATGTCTGGCATTCCTACAGCTCCATGCATATTCCTCTATCTGCCCAAATCCCAAGTGAACCTGCCTGGCCTTGAAAGACTGCAAGACAATTGGCGTCATTGCAGTACTGTACAAATAAGGAAGAGCCTCCGGCATCCCCTTAGGGGAACCTGGATCAGTGGCTGGTAAACAGGACGTGGTACCCAGTGCTGAGCCTCCTGGCATCATGGGCCCCACTCAGGGTGCGGCCCAATGTCAGTGGCACACCCGATATTATAGAGAAGGCCCTGCGAGTGGTTGGGGAGACCTTAGAGCATCCCAGTGCCCATGGGGCCAGCGGGGCTGTGGGCTGGGTGTTTCTTTCAGCTTTTCGAGCTGAGATGGAGATCACACTTCATGATGCAGTGAAACTACATGAACTCCAAGGACGAGATGAGGCCCTGGAAGCCAGAATCAGTGCCCTAGAAGAAGAGCTGCAAGCGGTGGAGTGGCAATAATCTCCTTTCCTGGCTGTACTGGACAAATCAGAGTCGGAAGAGGAGGAGGAGGGAGAGGCAACCGAGTACCCGGAAGGCCCACCCCATGGTGTTATGGAAAATGAAGTCCAGGCAGCCTATAGTGTCCAGGGGAAATCCAGCCGGCCCTGCCGAGATGGTGGAACACATCACCTACCAACACTACGTGCAGGCTGAACTGGTTGATCTTGTGAATCAGTTTCACCAGTGACCCAGGAAGTCCTTAGCAGTGTGGCTCTTACACCTGTGGGATTTAGGGATGGACAGCATCATGAGCACTGATAATGAGATGGAAAAGTAAGATTCCATAATGACTCACCTCTCTCTGCGCCAAGAGCTGCAGAATAACCAGCAGCATGGAAGGAGGCAGGGATCACACTCACTATCAGAGTGGGTAATGGCGGCTGTCTGTATGGTCTGGTGAATGCCGGGGACGTGCCAGACATGGTGAGCAAGTGGCAGTCCTTTACAGACGTAGTGCAAATACTGCGGGAGTTGGGCATGAGCCAGGCTACGTTTAATCCCAATACCCAGGGCCCTGATGACGAATGTTTTACAGCTGGAATGTGGGATTTGGTGCTACAGCATGCTCCCCCTCCTCGTTAGGGTCGCTCCTGGCCATCTTGTCAAGTACATTGGCCATCGCATAAATGACATCACAACAATAGTGACCAGTCTAGGAGAGGCAGTCTCGCTGCCAGCAAAAAGCGGTTCCAGTGGTAATTCAGAGTTCCTGCTTCTTGGTCAAAGAGCACCCCTGTGCAGGTGACCAGAACACAGATGTGGTCAGATCTTTTAGGGGCTGGAGTAGATTACACTAAGATTGATAGGAAGCCGAATGCTTACCTGTTCCCATGCCCCAGAAGAAGAAAGTAGTGCTGAAGAAGCCCTGGGGCATGACCCGAGAGACCCGTCCAGTCCAGCTGGAAGACCACCTGGCTGGGCCAACCTCCCGAGAGGAAGGAGCGGATATCCTTTGGACATTTGAGTCGGGGGCAGGCCAAGGAACCTGTATACAGGGGACAGGTGGGGACTGGAGGACACACGTCAAATTGGCTGTTCATTGGTCTCCTGCAAATGTCCAGCAGGTTTTAGCTCTTGTGGATATGGGAGCCAAATGTACCCTCTTACATGGAAACCTGGTGAAGTTTCTGGGGCCTGAGGTCTCTATTGATTATTATGGGGGACATAGTGTGAGGGTGAAGGCTGTATAGCTCTCCCTAGGTATTAGGCATTTGCCCCCCACCCCCGTGAATATACTGTCTATGTATCCCTCATTCCTGAGTATATCCTAGGTATTGACATGCTCCAGGGACTGTGGCTACACACTTCTGCAGGAGATTCACCTGCGGGTACAAGTGGTAAAAGCCATTCTGAGGGAACAAGCTGATCATCCCCCCATGCAGTTGCCACCCCCACGATGGGTAACAGTGACGAAGCAATATCGGTTACCTGGGGAATATGAGGAAATTACGGCAACTACAGGAGAGTTGGGAAAGGTGGGGATAATTAAGGCCGCTCACAGTCCCTTTAACTCTCCCCTGTGACCAGTGAGGAAGCCAGATGGCACATAGAGAATGACAGTAAATTACCGGCAGCTGAATAAGGTCACTCCCCCAATACATGCTGTGGTCCCCTCTGTGATGGACTTGATGGACTGGTTAACTAATGAGCTGGGAACTCACCACTTTGTAGCTGATCTAGCAAATGCCATTTTCTCCATTGATCTTGCTCTGGAGAGACAAGATCAGTTTGCCTTCACATGGGAGGGCCAACAATGGACATTTACAATGCCCCTTCAATGGCACTTGCACAGCACTACTATCTGTCATAGGCTTGTGGCAGAGGACCTACCTGGCTAAGTGGCCATGGTCTGCAGAGGTGCGCCTGCTCCACTACGTTTATGACACTTTGCTAACCAGTGATTCTCTTGCAGAATGACAGTGCCGCAAGTGCTGTCCCACCTGAAGTCATATGGCTGGGCAGTCAGCGAAATCAAGCAGCCAAGGCCTGGATTGTCTGTCAAATTCTTGGGGGTTGTCTGGTCGAGTAAGATAACAATCATCCCTGATGCAGTGATAGATACAATTAAGACATATCTGACCCCTACCACTGTGAAATAGCTCCAGACATTTTTGGGCCTATTGGGGTACTGGAGAGCATTTATGCCTCATTGTGCACAGGTCGTTTGCCTTCTGTACACTTTGGTGAAAAAGGAGCGAGCTGGGACTGGACCCCAACCTCGGAACAAGCGTTCCAAGGAGTGAAGCGCATCATTAAGTGCGCCCAGGCCTTGCATGCTCTGGATCCTGCTAGACCCTGTGAGCTAGAGGTGCATGTGACACAAGAGGGGTTTGGATGGGGTCTGTGGCAGCGATCAGAATGGCTACGTCAACCCTTAGATTTCTGGTCTCAACTATGGAAGAGAGCAGAGGTCCAGTACTCCCTGATTGGAAAGCAGCTGGCTGTGGTCTACGCTGCCCTGTTGGCCATGGAGGCTGTAACAGGAACTGTCCCTGTGACAGTCAGGACCACACATCCCATTGCAGGGTGGGTTTGAGACTAGATGGTCAAGCCTCACAGTGGGATGGCTCAGATGCCCACATTGGCTAAGTTGGGGGGCTTATCTGCAACAAAGGAGTACCCTGCAGACTGAGCTGCAAGAAGTGCTAGGCCCTATTACCTATGCAGATGAAAAAGTCTACTGCTCCTGTTCCTATAGAAGAAATGGAAGCCAGCCCCTTCCACCAAGGGCAGGCACCTGTTCCCTCAGATGCATGGTACACTGAAATGGGTCCAGTAGGGGCCGCCTGCCATGTGGACTTCCATAGCAATTCAACCAAGAGAGAGACACAATCTGGTTTGACACTGGCATAGGTCAGAGTAGCCAGTGGGCAGAACTATGACCTGTGTGGCTCATGGCTGCCAATGAAGCACCTCCCCTGACTATTTGCATAGATAGTTGGATGGTGTACAGGGGGCTAATGTGATGGATTTCTACCTGATATGCAAATAAATGGATGGTTATGCACAGGCCTTTGTGGGGACAGGCTTTGTGTCAAGACTTATGGGAGTTAGACCACCAGAAACAGATCACCGTATATCAAGTAACTGGGCATGCAACTCTTGCTTTCCCTGGGAATGAGGAGGCTGACACTCTAGCCAAGGTGCCGTGGCTAGTCCCTTAGGAAGGGAAGTAGCTCAGTCGCCACACTATTGCCTCTTACATGCTGGACAGAGAAGACCATGTAGTCTACTATAAAAACTTGGGGGTTACCTGTCACCTTAGCAGAGGTACAGGAAGCTTGTGAGACCTGTGTTATCTGCTCACGAGAGCATCCCCGGAGGCCTGTGGGAACTACTAGACAGGTGGTGCGGGGACAAGTACCGCTGACCTGGTAGCAGGTTGATGTAATAAGACCCCTGTTAATTCAAAGGGGTATAATTATGCTATTATGTATGTCGATATGGCTACTGGACTTCTAGCTGCTTGTTCTGCATGGCACCCAGATCAGAAAACGGTGATCACTGCACAGGAGCAGTTATGTGCTGCCTATGGGTGACCCTTGATAATTGAAAGTGATCAGGGGACACATTTTACTGGGACCTTGGTACAGCAATGGGCCCAAGACCTGCAGATTGACTGGAAGTTCCATATGGCCTGTCACCCCCCAAGCTATAGGAATGATCGAATGGTACAATGGTCTCTTAAAGCAGGGCCTGTGAGCCACGGCTGCTATCCCCATGCTGGGGAGCTGGATGAAATGCTTGTGGACTGTTGTCCAGACTCTAAATGAGAGAAGTAGGAGGGGGGCCCAGCTCCGGTGGAAGCGTTGCTCCACTGGACTGCTGCTCCAATTCAGCTGCAGGTACAGACTAAGGATGCTCTGCTGAAACCAGGCATGGAAAACAGGGAAATGTTCTCTTGCCCACTCCTGAGGGCCTAGAGCAAGAGAAAATAGCCATTTGGACCTGGCCTTGGAAAATAAAAGCCCCTCAAATGTGTTGGGTGGCTCTTGTTGCCCCGTGGGGAAAAGGGATGGAAAGAAACTTGCAAATAGTGCCCCGGGTGATGGGGACCTTAAAGTCATAAAGGTGACATATCCAGGAGCCACGGACCACAAAATGCTTCTTTGTGGCACCTTTGTTACTTCCCTATGGCCTATTATGAGTTCTCCACTGTTGTTACAAGTAGATGCTGAACCTCCAGTTGAGGCACACAAGGTATGGTATTCACACCCAGGAAGGCCCCCTCTGCCAGCCACTGTCTTAGTGGTGACCAGAAACTTACTTGTATATTGCCTGAGGGTCATGATCTGCTATTGTTAGTGCCTATAACTGCTCTGTCTTTTCACCCCTAGGCTACAGAATAACACCTTAGTGGACTGGGTACGTACGTACCTATGCCTCAGTGGCTAACCAATCAGCATGCTGGATCTACACTGAAATCCCCCTGAACATGTCTGCCAGCCTCCTATGGTACATTTCTCCAGCTTCAGTCTCAAATTAACTTGGCTATAGCACCAGTGGAATAGTGCACATCTCTTGCGGAATGCGATCTGAACCGACATCTACGCTGGGGCAGAGCACCAGTATGACTGGCCCAAGCCAATTAGTGGCTTAGGATGGCTCGAAGCTGAGGCCATGGAGCTGGCTGGACCAGCTCCCCTTTGCATTGAGAACCTCAAAGGACAAGCCCCAGGTGGGCTGGAATCCAACAAGTCTGTGTCAGACTTGGACTCTAAAGAATTTAGGGGAGGCATGGAATGATGCGTAGGCTGCAGTTCCCACTGGAGCCCTCTGGGTGTGTGGCTCACATAGGTGGCCTTACATACCTGGAAATTGGACTGGCCATTGTATTTAGGGATGGCCCTATTGGCCTGCTCAAGTTCAGAAAACTCTTGTCATCCAGCCAGTCAACTTGGAGGTGTTTAAGGCATGACACTTGGTAAAGAGTACTCCGTGGTGTTTAAAAACACCACGGCTAAAAAATAGCTGTGAGAAATAACCCATTGGCTATTTTTTCTCCTCAAGCTGCTTCTACAGTCACTGAGACTGAGATAACTGCTTTAGCTTTGCACATTGCTCATGCGTTGAATGCAACACATGATTCCGTAAAGCCTCTTAAATGAGGAAATGTATCAATTAAGAAAAGTAGCCTTGCAAAATTTTATGGCTTTGGATATGCTCATTGCATCCCAAGATGGGGTGTGTGCCTTAGTAGGAGCTGAATGCTGTGTATATGTTCCTGATGTCCATCACAATGTGAGTCAAGCTTTACGGGCATTAGCTTCTGAGACTCATGCTATTGAACGCCTGACAGGAGATCCCCTGCAGGAATGGTGGGCATCCCTAACCACTGAATGGCAGTGGGTCCTTGCTGTCTTGAGCAGCAGCGCTTGTGGGTTTTTTTTTTTTCTTGCTTGTTGCTGTAGCCTATACTGCTGTTGTGGTTTATGGGTGCAGGGCTCTCCTCCTCGTCAAAGGACCTTCCCAGAAGACACCTTCATGTACATTGTATGGTAAGAAACCGAGAAGGGGTGGATTATAGGGTAAACAGAGTCAGTCTGGCTCCCTCACCCAGATGTCTGGGGAACTAAGATAGGTAGCATCCTCATAGCCTTGAGTTGGGGTCTGATAAACTATTCCCATAACATTGAGTGGGCCCTCATGTGCAGAATCACGCTCTGTTATACAATATCCTGGCTACCTGCCAGCTTTGTACATAGTCAGTATATAAGGGGTTTGGGGACTTCCTATGGGAACACACGGCTTGCAGCAGTGTGGATCACCCCACCCATGAACAAAGGTATGTCTTGCATTCCTATGGCCCAACGCATATTCCTTCATCTGCCCGAATTCCAAGTGAACCTGCTTGGCCTTGAAAGACTGCAAGACAAAGACCAAAAGAGAAGGCTGGGTAACTGTGGAATCTCTCTGGGGTCTGCAGGGACTCTTTGGGATTCGAGCTGCCGGTGAATGCCGTTGTTTGTGTCTCCCTCCGCCTCAGTAGGGGCTGTCCCAAAGGCTTTATCCAAGCGCTCTGGCCCACCTACAGGATCACCACAGCACGCCCCCCGCTGTACTGCAAAGAGCCCCTTCTGGCTTTAAAACAAGAAGAGTAAGCAGGATCAATAGGACATGACGACAAGCCCCTGGCCTCCTGCTGGGAGCCACACCAGCCCAGCAAGCCAGAGCCTGAGGGACCCTCAGTGCCCACCTGGCTCCAGCTGGCCTGACAAAACCACCAAGCACTCACAGCCTACACAGACGCTGCTACTATGCAAGACCACTTGCTGTATAACAAATGAGAAGGAGGCCGATAGAAAAGGCTGGGGAGTGGCGGGAGCTCTTTGGAAATGATGGGAATTCTCCAGGGTTGGAGGGGCTGGTCAGCTCTATTGTATGTGATCCCCCCCCACCTGAGTGGCATGGGTGGGAGCTCTATCCGGGTGCTCTGGCCTTCCTGCGAGGTCACCACAGTGGGGTCCCAGACACATTTGTTGATCTCATTTCAGCTCCAAACCTAGGGAGCAAGTAGGATCCGTGGGGCACTACCAAAAGCACCTGGCGACCCCACCTGGAGCCACTCCCACCTGGCCATCAGGGGTAGGCCACTGCCCCTGATGTCATAGGCACCTGCCTGGCTCCAAATGGCCTACCAAAGCCACCCAGCCCACACAGCATACACAGATGTCACTTCTACAGAAGGCCGCTTTTTCAAGACTGGGAGAGATACCTATTTTGTTCATAGAAACAGAGAAAGTCAAATAAAATGAAAAGCGAGAAGGAGATCTCTCAAATAAAAAAATTAAAAAAATCCCAAGATAAATCAGAATAAAATGGAGATAAGTAATTACCCTGATAAAGTATATAAAGAAATGGTCATAAGGATGCTCACCAAACTTGAGAGCAGAATAGGGAACCTAAGAGAAAAAATTAGCAAAGAGTTAGAAAGTATAATAAAGAACCAAGCAGAGCTGAAGAATACAATACCTAAAATGAAAAATAAACTAGAATAGCCCTTGCCAGTGTGGCTCACTTGGCCGGAGCACTGTCCCATAGCTGAAAGGTTGCTGGTTCAATTCCAAGTCAGGGTACATACCTAGGTTGTGGGTTCAATCCCTAGTCTGGGCACATATGATCCCCGTTCTGAGTGCATATGGGAGGTGACCAATTGATGTGTCTCACATTGAAATCTCTCTCTGCCTTCCTCTCTCCCTTCCTCTCTCTCTAAAAGTAATTAAAAATAAATATCACTGGAAAAAAACTAGAATGAATTAACAACAGATTAACTAATACAGAAGAAGAGAGCAGTAAACTGAAAGACAAACTAGTGCAAATAAACCAATTAGAATGGCAAAAAGATTAAAAAAAGAAAAATGAGGGTAGAAGTTTTAGAAAAAAAGGACCTCTCATTCACTGGTGGTAAGAATGTAAACTGGTACAGTCACTATGGAAAACCAGTAGGAGATTCCTCACAAAATTAAGAATAGAGCTACCATATGACCCAGAAAACCCTCTTCTGGGTATCTACCCCAAAAATTTGAAAACATTTATTCACAAAGACATATGCATCCCTATGTTCATTGCAGTATTATTCATTCACAGTGGCCAAGACACGGAAACAATCAAAGTGTCCTTTGATAGACAATTGGATAAAGGAGATGTGGTACGTCTATGCAATGGAATACTACTCAGCCAAAAGAAAAGATCAAATACTGCCATTTGCAACAACATGGATGGACCTTGAAGATATTATGCTAAGTGAGCTAAGTTAGACAGAAAAAATTAACAACCATATGTTTTCACTCATGTAGAATATAAAACTGAAAGCAACAAATGAACAAACAAGAAAAACAAACAAAAACTCATCAGTACAGACAAAAACATGGTGGTTATCAGAGGGAAGTGGGTTGAGAGGTAGTAAAAGGTGTCAAATATATAATGATGGAAGATGGTTTGACCTCAGGTGGTAGGCACACAATACAACATGAAGATCATGTATCATTAAAATGTACACTTGAAACCTATATAATCTTATATATCACCCCAGTGATATGTCACCCCAGTAAATTTAATTTTAAAAGAGAAAAAAATAGGATAGTTGAATGGACCTCTGGAACAACATCAAACACAAAAACATTTGCATTATAGTGCTCCCAGAATAAGAGAGAATAAAAAAAAGGGCTTTATTTGAAGAAATAACGGCTGAAAGCTTTTCTAACTTGGAAAAGAAAACAGACATGCAGGTCCAAGAAATATAAATAGTTCCAAAGATGAACCTAAAGCGACCAACACCAAGACATACTGTAATTAAAATGGAAAAGGTTAAGAATAAAGAGAAAATTTCAAATGCATCTAGAGGAAAACAACTAGTTAAACAAAAAGAAAGTCCCATAGGGCTATAAGCTGATTTCTCAGGAGCAATTTAGAGGGAGTAGCAGGATATATTTAAAGTACTGAAAAAAAAACCCCTGCAACATAGAATAATTTACCCATCAAGGTTATCATTCAGAATTGTAGGAGAGAAGATGGTGGAATAGGTAAATGCTTTGAGACAGAAAAACAAAGTTGGAGGACTCACCCTACCTGATAGTAAACTAATACAAGGCTGTAGTAATTAAAACAGCATTTTACTGGTATAAAACAAACACATAGATCAATACAATGTAACAGAGAACCAATGCCTCTATGGTCAATTAATATATGGCAAAGAAGGCAAGAATATACAATGGGAAAAAGACAGTTTCCCCAATAATAGTATTGGGAAAACTAGACAGATACCAGCAAAAAAAAAAAAAAAAAAAAATGAAAGTGGATCACTTTTTTACACCATATACAAGAATTAATTCAAAATGGATTACAAACTTAAATGTAAGACCCAAAACCATAAAACTATTTAAAAAAAAAACAGAATAAATTTTTCTCTTTTAAGTGTTTTTTGGAGTATGTCTCCTCAGGCAAGGAAAACAAAAGAAAAAAAAAACAAATGGGACTACATCAAACTAAAATGTTTTTGCACAGCAAAGAAAACCATCAATAAAGTGAAAAGACAGCCTGCTAAATGGGAGATTATATTCACTAATGATACATCTGATAAGGGGTTAATATAAAAAATTTGTAAAGAACTCATACTACTAAACAGCAAAAAATTAAACAATCCAATTAAAAAATTGGCAGGGGATATTAATAGACACTTCTTTAAAGAGGCTATACTGATGGCCAATATTCATAAGATGCTGAACATCACTAATTGCCAGAGCAATGCAAATTAAAACCACAACAAGATATTATCTCACACCTGCCAGAATGGCTATCATCAATAAATCAACAAAACACCCACTTTGCTGAGTGTTTTTATCATAAATGGGTGCTGTACTTTATCACATGCTTTTTCAGCATCTATTGATAACGATCATGTGGTTTTCATCTTTCCTTTTGTTTATGTGATGTATTACATTTATTGATTTGTGAATATTATACCATCCTTACATTCCTGGGGTGAATCCCACTTGATCATGGTGGATGATCTTTTTAATGTATTGTTGGGTGCAGTTTGCCAATATTTTGTTCAGGATTTTAGCATCTATGTTCATCAGCAGTATTGACCTATAGTTTTCTTTCTTATGTCTTCATCTGGCTTTGGAATAAGGATGATGCTGGCCTCATCAAAAGAGTTTGGGAGTCTTCCCTCTTGGATTTTTGGAATAGTTAGAGCAGGCTAGGGGTTAGCTCTTCCCTAAATGTTTGGTGAAATTCTCCTGGGAAACCGTCTGGTCCAGGGCTTTTGTGAACTGGGAGGTTTTTTTATTATTATTATTACTGCTTCAATTTCACTAGCTGTTATTGGTCTATTCAGAAAAATAAAGGGTATTGGTCTTTCTGCTTCTTCTTGACTCAGTTTTGGAGGATGAATGGAGAAAAAAGATGTGACACACACAATGAAATATTCAACTATGAGAAAGGAAATCCTGCCGCCTATCACTCTTTCTTTCATTAGCTTCTTCCCTTTTCACTCTTAAATATGCACATATCCACTGACCAAACAAAGTGTTTTCTTTTTTTTTTGCATTAGGTTATAGCCCTTTTAACTACTCTGTGCTCTCATCACAGAGCAGTGGACCAGAAATGAAGGAAACTGTTTTATCCTGGTTCCTTCCAATAACGTTGGGTGAGTAACTCACCCTCCATTGGTCTCAGGTTTTCATTGGAAAAATGAGCAAACAATCAATTATCTCGACAATTCCTTTCATCTCTAATGCACTGTGCCGGATATGACTCTACAAATAAGGAACAAATTCTCAGTGCCTCCATTTCCTATCGAACACCTTTGGAAATTCTTTTTTAAAGTGGCCTTTGTATCGTTACCAACTGCTGCTATAATGCTGCATATCAAAGTACTGAAAAGTCAGTAGCTTAAAACAATCAGCATTTATTTAGTTCTTGAGTTTGTGGGTTGGCAATATCAGCTGGGTACAACTGAGCAGTTCTGCTCTCAGAGGGCTCACCCATTTGTCTGGCAGTCGGGTGGTGGTGGCCTCATCTAGGGTGGCTGTGGTGCGGGGTGGGACACTGGGCTCTGTCCATGTCCAGCAGGCTAACTCACGCTGTCCTCACAGAGATGGCCAAGAAACAAGAGACTAATGTCAACACAAAAAACCTCAAGTTTCAGGGTCAGAACTGGAACATCATTATTTTGGCCACATTTTATTAAGAAAAACAAGCCATAAAGTCCACCTGGAAATAAGGGGTCAGGGAACAGGTTCTGCCTTTTACTGAGAGGAACTCCAAAGTCACATGGCAAGGGGTGAGGGTTCAGAGAACAGGAACATATTGGGACCAATAATGCAATTGATTTACCACAGCCTTCTAGCCAAATACATTTTCTCAATTCTTACAGGTCTCATTATACCCCCCTACAACGCCCACACACACTTGGTATGTAATACCTATTACTACTCACTTGGAACTAATTTAACATTTCCCAAACACCTGCTTTGTGCAAGGCACCTGCTCCTAGGCTTTCAGAGTATAAAACCATCTGGAAGGGTAGCACGGCATGGCAGGAAGTGCATAGGCTTTGGAGTCAAGACAGAGACCTGTGTTCACATTCCAGTTCTGCCACGAACTGAATTCAAACTGCTTCCTCCTCTGTAAACATGAGGGTAGCTACCCTCATAGGGGTAGTGTAAGATGCAGGTAGCATGCAGAAATCCATGGCATATAACTCTTAGCTTCCCTCCTTCCTTCCTCCTCCTCCTCTTTTTGGTTCCTCTTCACAGTATGGCCCTCTAACAACTATGGTTTCCATCAAGATTGTCTGAAATGGTGTTCTCTCAATATGCATCAGATCTGTAAGCTCAAATGTACGTTTCCAGCTGTAACTTCTAAAACTGCCCCGACTCGTATTTCCAGTTGTCTGTAGGATGTGACCACTCCCACCCATTGCTAAACTCAGTTCCTCCACAGCTGTTCTTAGAAACACTCCATTCTTCCAGGCTCATAGGTTAGAAATATATTGGCACTCCTTTCTTCCCTCTGCCCTCCTCCCAATCCAGTTTCTCCACGCATCATTTATTGTGTTGAAGTCACTTTCATCAAGACATCCCCCTGCTCCAGAACTTTTGGACACTCTTTCCTACCACATAAGACCTAACTCACAATTTCCTAGTTTTCAAAACCAATCCTCAAGAGTTTGGTCCCATTCAACTAACTTTATTTTCCCATTTCAGTTGAACTCACATCGATATGTGATGTATTAGAAAAGGACCATATTAACACAAAGGACTACTTTCCAGTTGTGTTTAGAGTGGCTTTGTAACCCAAGGCATAATCACATCACGACTCTGAGACTATTTTGTTACTTGTAAAGTAAGCTTAGAAGCTGTCCCTACCTCAAAGTGAAATATAAAAAGGCAGGCAGAAAAATGTCACAAAGCATCGTGATTATGGAGAGGACAACGTGCCACACCCTTCCACTTGTACGTGGACAGCTTAACGACCTTACTCCTAAGCATTATCTGTCCCCTGGGATGCCCCTCCTCCTCTCTTAGGTGCAGATCTCCCCATATTTCAAAGACATGCTCCTGTTCTTACTGATCACTCTGCTATCTCATGTGATACCAAAAACAAGAACCATGGTATGTTTCAACTATCACGTATGCAGAGGGGTGGGGAATTTGGTTTCTTCTAGTATATTGGAAACTGAAATCAGAAACGAGTACAGTCACCAGCAGAAGGCTGGAAACCATGTCTCACCACACTCTTAAGCTGCATCATTAACTTCATTTAGTTTCCTTCAAGTGGGTAGGTATGATTTCAGTTTGACAAATAACTGATATAGGGTAAAAAAGACTATGGAGTCACAAAACCTGAGTAGGAATCCTGGTTGCACCACTTGCTATATGGCTTTGGGCACTTTATTTAACCTCCCTGAGTTTCCAGCTCCCGCAACTTCAAGAAAATACCATCACCCTCAAAAGGCTGCTGTGATTAGAGGCTGCTGTTTATAAAGCAGTCATTGTAGTGGCTGGCATCTATTATTTGCTTATGATCCCCCTTCCTAATTCGCTGCCTGTGCAATTCTACACAGTTGTCAGTACTGTCTGGTGACAATCCATGAAGTGTGAAAACAGTATGCTGCAAATATCTTCGTGCCTCTCGGCACAAGAACAGGCAAACACCAATTCCCCTTTCCACTGTTTTTTATTTGCACATTTAACATTCACAAATAATTTTACAGATTTATTCTTTTCACAGGTTCATTATTTACAGGAAAGATCAGGATTAAAATGGAGCACTGAGGGGTTCCAAAAGATTACCAGCAGGGATGGCACAGAGTACAAAGGCTCAGAAAAAAGAAAGAACAGAGTGAACAAGAGCAGTGTGTGGCCACTTCCTACCAGGCAGGAACACCGACTTCCTTAAGGCAAAGCCTTTACTCTGTTATTTATTCCCCCCACCTGGTGTAATCCAAATAAAAAGGGCATGCTATTCTCACACAGCTGTTCTCTGAGGTCTTAGGAATAGAACTGGTACTATAAGCGACCAGATGCATCCCTTGCCTATAAACACCTGAAAAGACAAGTTAAATTGATGCATTAACCATCCCTCTGGGAGAATTAAAGAGGCAGAAGTTGTTTTATCCTTCAGACTGTAAAAAGAAAAAGGGGAGGGGTATATGTGTGTGGTGGTGGTGGTAGAATCGGAGGGGAGAGAAAAGGGGTTGGAGGAGGGAGGGCAGCGAACCCAACCCTTCCCCATGTACCGCTGCTCTTGTTTATCTCCGATGCTGCTAACGTAGTGTTCTATTATACTCAGGAAAGAAGATCGAGAGGTGTCTATGTTCAGTTGTAATGGCTAATAACAGGGAACCTACCCTGGGGAGGTGGTGTATTCATTTCATGTACCTAACAATGCAATTCAAAATTGTGCCCTACTATGCTCTCATCTAATGTGTTTTTCCTATTATAAACCAATTTATTACAGGACCCTGGGGAATTTACTTAGCCTTTCTGTGCCTCAATTTTCTACTTGTAAGATAAGAATTGTAGCACTTTATGTTAAGGATTAAAGATGCATGAAAAGCACTTAAGAAAAGTGCCTGGCCAAATCAACAGAGCCGGAAAGCAGACTGCTGGTTGTCAGGGGCTTGGGAGAAGGGGACAGGGACTGACCGCTAAAGATCATGGGGTTTCTTTATAAACTGATGAAAACGTTCTAAAATGAGATATTGGTGACAGCTGCACAATTATGCGACCATACTGAAAAAAATCACTGACTTGTACATGGCTTTAAAAGGGTGAATTTTATGGTTAAGGTATCTCAATAAAGCTATAAAAAATCCTTAAAAAAATAGAATAGTGCCTGGCACCCAGTAAGTGCCCAATAAATGTCAGCTATAATTATTAGTAATATTATTGTCATTATTATTCGGCCATCTATGGCCTAAGTAAATCCCTAAAAATTCTTTGTTTTTAATAAAAGCCCACAGAAATCTAAAAAAGTATTTCTAATTTACATACATGGATTAACATTCACACATCTAAATTGCCTCAGAAATTAACAGTCTGAGAATCACAATTTCGGTATTTTGCTCTGGAATAAAACAGCTGCATGCAATGGGCATCTGATCATATCATGACAGGCTTTAGATAAATTCCAACAACTTGGTGTTACTCAAAATTTTGAAATGACAGGAGGTTTTCATTTTGCTCTCCAGGAGTAAACAGGAAGTCCGGGTAAATAGAATATATAAAGTACATAATTAAGTCTTCACAAATACAGGCTTGCTAGCCTTCTAGTCACATTTCAGGGGGCACTTTAAAAAAGACAGATGTGGTCAACAGTAAAATGCTTCCAGTCCTGTGCCCTGTGACCCCACCTTGTCCAACAGAAAACCCCACCACAATGAAAAGACCCAATGCAACCCATGTAATAAGCCTCTTATGAGGTAAAAAAAACTTCACAATTCATGAGTGACGTGTAAAACTACACTGCATATTCAAATATGTGTGCAATTGAGTTTTTATCATCTGAACAGCAATTAAACCCGGTCTTATCCTTTCCTATTGCTAAAGAATATAACAATGGAGTCTCAATCTCAGAAGTAGGAGCAGCAAGTGATAAGCCACAATGGCAATGAGGCACTGCATCCGGCAATGATGCTCACATGCCTGAATTTCATGTGAAGCACAAAACTTCCCAATTCCTGGAACAGGGCTGCATTTGCTGGAGTCCCCGTCCCTTTGAGTCCTCCCTTCTATAATAAGCCATGTGCCTTTGCAGCAAATCAGGGAAAGCTGTGTTGAGGGTTACAACTTCCAGATACTCAGGTCTTCTGTCACAGAAAGCAATGCACTTGTTGCATATAGTAAGAAAATATGTATACACCCTCAGACTGACTACTCATTCTCCAAAAGATCATTAAATTTCCATTTTACCCACCTTCATTTAAATCAAGTGAAACTATTCCCTACGTCACCTAAGAGCAACAGATTAATACACAGAACAAGCTGCCTTCACACCCACTATGTATAATGCCCTCTCAGATGTATATACTCGAACTCCCCTCAGAGCTGTGGCCTTGGAAATTTCTGAACAAATATCTAGCCTGTGTAAAATTTCGTAAAGACTTAATTTCCTTTGAGAAGCATCGTTATTTCTTTAGCTTTACATTATAATCACTGGGACAGATTATAAACAAACTTTGGAAGACAGATCTTTTTAGTGGCAATTGGAAAATTTCAGATAATGGATATGGATGATAATTTAGGACTAATTTCAAATTTTGGACCAGTTTCAAAATATTTTCTTTACCAATTCAAGACTAAAGCACTAGCTTAGTCATTGCACACAGTTTACTTTAGAACTTAAAAGGGAATTTGAAATAAACAAAAATATATAACCAAAAACTTTGGCCAAGGCTGGGACAGAGGGGGCCAACTTTGTAATGCTTTTGTAGTTGAATATCATTCCAAGAACACAACTGTCCAAGTATTGTTCACGTGGTTAATCTGGGGATGGAGAAAATGTGTTTAAAATTATGTATCTATGTGTAGGTAGTCTTTAAATACAAAATGAATAAATATTTAAATTCTACGATAAAGAAAAATTGTGGAATAAGAAATTCCTCTTTCTAAGTACATGTATATTTACAACAAATGTTTTCTGTCTGACTCCTAGTCTTTGCCTATTAAGAGTTCTTCAATGTGCAATTTATAGAAGGCAGCAGCTCATATTACGTTAAAGGAGCCCTGTTTAGCTCAGAAATCAGCCTGCCCCAGACACTCTGCTCCCTGAAAAGCCTACACACTTGTGTGCATAAATAGCTGAGGATACAAGTAGGTGCGCATGTGCAAAAAAGTCCTTGTCTAAAGGAAAGCTAATTTGCTTTACAAATAAAGTCCAGAACCAAGACAATAAATTGCTATCCCCCAACCCAAAAACCACATCTAATGAAGAAACGGCTGTGCCCACTATGAAAAGGCGGCAGCTCTAAAGTCACCTCCTCCTACATCGTGCTCTAAGCGTCCAGCTGCTCTGTGAACCAGCCATCAGAACACTAAATCCCTCCCTGTTCACATGGCTAAATGCAGGATTCTGATTTAGCTTCACTTTCTCGTTAGTGGCCATAGTACACAGAATATTAAGGAATTCCTTATAGCTATGCTGTATTCAAACTGCCTCATTCCACCTCTAAGGGAATGTGCCCACAAGACAATACACCTTAGGGACCCACCAGTCCACGTTTCTGAGGTGATGTACTTGGGTAAGTTCAAACACTGGACCACTGAGAGCATCAGTCAGAGGAAAACTACACGTTGCTGCTCACATCTTAGTTTGCATATTCTGAGCTAGGGCGTAAGATTAAAACTAGAGTGTCACTGAGGTGCTGTTAAGCATGGCAGTTAGGTGACCATACAAAAAGGCTAAAGCTGATTCTTCAAATGTCTCTTGCTTTTTCAAAAGCAACAAGTGCAGAATTTTCTATGACCAAAATCTGAATACTGGTTAGTGCATCTTTTTTCCTCCCACATCTATGAACCCCCTCCCAAACTCTGTCATTGCCTTTTTAAACTTCAGAGAGAAATAAAAGAAAATGGATACAGACTATCCATTCTTAATCTAACGAGAGAGGCATATTCTAATAGTCATAAGGCAATGTGTTTAGGAGCTACACCTGAACTGGTATTCTAAATTGGAAATGCAGTTACCAAATCTATTCAACTTGCAGGATGTATGCATGTGCTTTCCATGTCATTGGCTGTTAACCAAATGGAACACAGTGACCCCTATTGCACCTTAAGAAGGCAGTATACTGGGTGTACTATGCACATGTATTTTAAAGAAATAACGTTAAGAGGAAAGAACAGCCTTTCAAACATCAGTTCCTTACACAAGTGGCAACAGTGCGTTATGGCTCCCTTGTAATGTCCTCACGTAGCCAGTTACCAAATGGCTCCAGAATTAGACAGAACAGGGCCAGAGGCAAAACTCCATGGTGAATTGCATTGTTCAGATGAGCTTTCAATTCACTGGTTTTTCATTTCCATTTTCCAATTTACTGAGGAGTGAAGGTGAGAATCATCCAACTGATGACAAAATAGAATAAAAAAACGGGATAAACGGCAAGTGCTTTGCGGTTTGGAGGCTGGCTGTCAGCAAGAAAAGCTGTAGAGGCTGAAGAAAATAAAACAAAACCAATCAAAACAGAATATTGAATACAATGAGACTGTCATAACTACTAACATTCACTAACTTTAGTGTGCTCAGCAGAGTCTGGAACAGAATTATGCTGAAAGTTCACTTATATTTGTGGCTCTTAGAAAAAAAGGTATTCGGCAGCACAGGTTTCCAGGCAGCTGAGGCTGCTTGTTTCATGCACCAAAGCTTTGAAAGTGTTCAACGTTTCGGATGGAAACCCTCCTAAAAGGGGTTTCTAACTGTTTTCTGAGAAGTGCTTGAATTGCACCGAACAGGTTTAAAAAAATGTGCCAGGATTTTTTTGCGGCTATGGCAAATGACCTTATACTGCCGTATTTTTTTTTGAGTAATTGTTCTTCAGCCCTTTTAGATGCCATCCCTCTTGTCCACCCAGGAAACACCTAATTATCAATGATCACCCTGCAAACAAATCTTCCCTGAACAACCAGCTAGTATCCTGTCACCTCAGACAGAACTCACTCCTCTGGATCCCTACTGTGCCCTGCACAGACTCCCCTCCCTGACCCGGACACTTTATTGTCTTTAAGCATTTACATGTCTGGCCAATCCACTGGATTGTGAGCTCTGAGGATAGACCATGCCTAGCACAGTGCCTGACACATGGTTTGTGCTTAATAAATATCTGCTGAATTAAAGAATGAATACTTCTAAGAGGCTACTTTCTGAACTGCTGTGGAACCAGATAATGGAACACTAAGGTATTCAGAACTACGTGGATGATAAAGGATCAGACTCTAAGTAAGGAAATGTGGGGCTCTCCTTGGGTAAAGCACCCAAGTTTGCTATGTATACAATCTTTGGAATATCAATTCTGGCACTCCCAGACCTGGTTTTGGATTACTTCTTGGCTTTTAACCATGTTTTAAGCCACACACACACAAAAAAAAACCAAAACCAAAATAGTTACTGCACTTAAAGTATTAGGCAGTCTGTTTATCCCATTTAATAAGATGCTAGTGAACACTTCTAGTTTAAGATAGAATTTTAAGAGATTTTTAGGACTGTAAGAACGATGAGCACATAGCACTCAATGTGACTGCTACAGGTTCTTCCTAATCTTTAGCCGAATTTTCTACTGAAGCAGGAAAGTACTATCTAATGATACTTAACCAATTATACTGGGAGGTAGCATAGTCAAGTTCCAAATGGGTATGTGATCTGCTTGGGTTTGAAACTTGATTCCCCTATTGAGTGGTAATACATCCTAAGGCAAGTTGCTTCATCTCTCTGTGTCTGGTCCTCATCTATGAAAATGGGACTACTAATAACAGTTATTTTTTTATTAGGGTTGAGGTTTAAATTAGAGAATACATATACCATGCTTGACCTATGATAAGCAATCTATAAATGCTAAGTATTATTTTTATTATGATTAGTTTGTCAGGAAAAGGCCTGTTGTTTCTTAAGTCACCCATACCTCCTATATATGCCAGGACTGACCTAGAACTAGTATAATCTCCTTTTCCAACCCTAGGCATTTAAAAATTTTTTTAAAAAAAGATATGACTTCTCACATCTTACCAGTCCAGATACTCAACTCAGATAAGATGGACATATCTATCAATGCCCATTTAGAACAGAGGGGTCTACAGGCAACACTGGCAAGAATCATATTACTGACATGTGAGTTAGAAGTTACACTGCTTCTCATCTGGTCTTCATCTCTAAGGTACACTTTTGTCTGCTCTGCTGTTGTAAAGATAAGTACATTCTTACCTACTATAGACCAGGCAAACATCACGATCACCACAAAAAGCCGGACCATGAAGTTTATTGGTCCTGGTGTGGCCAAAAGTACAAGCCGGCAAACCAGCATTGCCACCGTCAAGGGAAGTATACAGTAACCCAGCACACAGAGACTCTGAAAAAAAGAACTGAAAAAACAACATACATCTGTAAAAATCATAAATACAGCTGACATGCATCATGATAGTTATTACACAGATGTCTATGCACTATGGATCGTTACCTGCCTCCAGATACATAAGACCTACACCCCAACACTGATTGTATGAGGATGGGCCTCTGCACTAGCACGTGCTTTAATTCTTCTCTCCTTACTCCTCTCTCTCCTTTTAAACTCCTCAGGAGTCGGCCATCTAGGATACCAGATGATCTACTCTAATTCCTAAAGACCTCCTCTTCTCCCACTGAACCTCTAAGACAGTGGTTCTTTTTTTTTTAAAGATGTTATCATTTTTAGAGAGAAGGGAGAAAGGGAGGGAACCATCAACATGTGGCTGTCTCTCAAGCGCCCCCTAGTGGGGAACCTGGCCCGCCACCCAGGCATGTGCCCTGACCAAGAATTCAATCAGTGAACTTTCAGTTTACAGGACAACGCTCAACCCACTGAGCTGCACTAGTCAGGGCTAAGACAGTGCTTCTAAATCTCTTCTAGTTTATAGACCTATTTGAGAATTTTTTGAAAGTTATGGACCATCTGTTCCCCAAAATGGACATAATCCTCTAACACAAAAAATTCTGCCTATGAGTCCAGGGCTGGAGAGAGCATCTGAAGCTTATCAAAGGATCCCAGACAGTTTAAGATAATTCAACTCAACCAGCTTATCTTTCTCTGTTCAGTGGTTTATTTTTAACATTTTATTTATTTATTCTTAGAGACAGGGGAAGGTAGGGAGAGACAGGGAGACATACTCTGACGTGTAGGAGACCAGGGACCAGCCCACAATCCAGGCACGTGCCCTGACCAGGAATGCAACCGGCGACCTTTTGCTTTGCAGGATGACGCCCAACCAACTGAGCCACAATGGTCAGGACTCAGTGGGTATAAGAATATTCTCTCTTTGTCCCTCATTTGATTTTTCATTTCAAAAATTAGTTAACTAGCCAAACCCCCTAAAAAATCTAAGATATGCTACCTAGCAAATGAAAGAAAAGGCTTTTAATAATACGTACATGTTTCCTCCCAGAAGTTTTGAGTTGAGGGTGATGGTAACTGCACCAAACCAGATAATGACAAACACTTCCGCAAACTGGGGCCCGCCATCATTTTCGCTGTCTGCAGAGCCTCCTTGAAGCATTCTGTGACAAGGAAATGGCATGAGAATTGCCTACTCTTTTACTTAGAACAATAAAGTTAAGGCATGGATTCCCAAAGTTTGAATCGGGGAGCTACCCTTTACCTCACCTGAAGATCTTGTAATATGTAGGCCGTGCAAAAGGAAAATTCCAGAACAATTTGGCAAGGCTCCCTTCTTTCAAGTTCCAAATGCCTCAGGAGTACAAGGGGTGCTCCATTTGGCTTTGTTGGAATGCTTAAATGGATTACTGAAGACCTTTTTTGGTTAAGCAGAGCTTACAAATTGGAAGGTCAAATGTGGCTCACAGATGTGAAGTTGTTGTTCCCTACAATACCCAAAATGGTTTTAAATTCAAGTTGACATGATTTTAAAATTGAGAGCCTTCACATAAAAATAATGTGTTTCTGGATCTTCTTTAAAAATGAGAAACGTTTCTAACACTGCGCCGGCATTCCTACACTGCAGCAATCAGGTACACGTGACATAGCTGCCGGTTCCTTCACAGGGAGCTTCCAGTCAGCAATCCACCATGTGTGCATTCAAGCTCCTTTTATATCCCTTAGACACATTTCAATTTGTAATCCTTAGGTTAAGGTTTCAGTTCCGATATTTAAAAACAGAAATAATCTATAAACCTAATTGGTTGTTTTTTTAATAAAAATACACAGATTATTATTCTAAAAGACTTTGTTTTCAAATTAAGGTGAACAGTCACTTAAATAGCTTTACTTTGTGTAAGAAGTTTTCAGATGTAAACTGTCTTGAATTTTGGACTTAGAACACTTGGACTCAGTGTTGTTTTGGTTTTTCTTCCAGAAAAATAATAAGCAACATCAAGCTCACAACCTCTTCTTATTACATGGCATAGAGAAGTCACACAGTAAGTCCTGCCCTGCTACGGTGTTTGCCAATACAGCCGTTTGTGAATATTCTGTGGTTGTGCATACTCCATTCCGAGTCCTGACAATCTGATGGAAGGAATGGCAGCACTCATCATCGCACGCTGCCCGCAAGCCCTATTACTTCAGCATCATACAATGAAAGAAATATTAACTGGCCTGAAAGACAGAAGAGTCAGACACTGATCCTAGTTCTCTCACTAGATATGTAAACTGGAGCACATCGTTTGATGTCTTGGGACTCCAGTTTTCTCCTCTACAAATAATGACATAATCTCTGAGGTTAATCTTTGAAAACTTAAAACAAAGTATATGCTTAGAGCTTCCAATATAAACCCTTCCATCAAGGCACTGAACTATTTCCTTCTTATGGCTATAAAAGGCATAAAAAATACCAGTCAATGTTATTACCTAAATTAGCATATGCTTGACACATTAAAAAATGGGTAGAGAAGCCAGTAAGAAACTTGTTGAATTTAGAATCGTAAAAGGTTAGTCCTGGAAAACACCATCAACTATCTCTTTTTACGTGCGCAGGAGAGAAAACCCAGAGAGGTTAGGCAGCAAGAGATGTGTAATATTCATAGAGGTGGAGAATGGGCAGCTGAGGAAAGCTGAGGTCTACCAGATTCACAGGTCTACCACTGATTATGTGATCTTGGTTCATCCTCAATCTCTATGAACCTAAGCTTGTTTGGTGAAAAATGAAAATAACATTCACTTCTTGTTATAAGGGCAAAATAAGAGAAGGAATTTAAAAGTTTTTCTATAAACTGGGAAAAATCATTAGATAAATTTTGGTTATTAATAGTCCAAAGTCACTTCATTGATAGCAGTTGGGACGAGAATCAAAACTGAATCCCTGTGCAGTATTTTTTCCACTCTACCGATCATTATATTCCCCTCACCAATGGCACGTGGTTCTTCTTCTTCTGCCCTCTCCCTTTACATTCAATGCATATGGAAAGCAAAACACTTGAAACATAATCTTGCTGTGATCTCTACCACTTCTCTTTCATATGTTCTCACTCTCATTCATATTTTAGTAAGATTGAAAAAGAATTGTTTGCAAATAAACAGTACTTAAGCCTATAGATATTAAATTCACTTACTGATGGGGAAGTGTATAGTACATAAATGTTTGTTAACTAGAAATGGCAAAAACAGGCTCAGAAGTCACTGGTAAATGGAAGTAGGCATAATTCCTGCATCTTTAATTCCATCACTCTTTGAACTGATCTGGAAAGCTGGCTTTTTAGATTTAAATACATAAGGAGTACAGTATGTCACAGAAGTCCTAAATAAAATATTCAGTCAAAATTCCCCTCAATTTTAAAACTCCACAAAAACCTCTAGTCCAGGCGTATCCAACCTTTTGGCATCTCTGGGCCACACTGGAAGAAGAGTTGTCTTGGGCTACACATTAAATACACTGTGACACATAATCACAAAAAAATCTCATGTTTTAAGTAAATTTATGATTTTGTGTTGGGCCACATTCATAGCCATCCTGAGCCGTGTGCGGGCGACAGGTTGGACACCCCTGCAACTATGTCAAATGACAAAGGAAATACAGGGTCCGGCACAAATAATGCCCCTTTTTATGAGCTGGTAATCTATACCAAATCTTTTATTACAAACTCATAAGCATGTAATTCTGTAACATAACAATATCACGCTCAGGCACACCATATGACATTTTGGGTGAAATGTTCAAATTGCTGTCCATCTCGTGCAAGACATTCACGTACCCTACCAACCACACTCAATGGCATTACTTCTGCTGGACCCTGTATGTGTACTTACAATGCGAGTGTCACACAAAGGATCAAAGGGCCCCATAAATCCCCTACAAGGCAAGAAAAGGCAGAAGATTGTTAAGAAACGACCATGTAGTATTTTCTATCCTTATTCCAACATGTACCTCTCCCACTCTTGGAATTCAGATGTCAAGGCTGTCTGTTGGCCCAAGCCTTCCCTCCTTTCCTACCCCTTTACGTGCCCTCTCTGCACCCCAAGTCTGAAAGTCCTTCTTTATACATTCTTTGTTCTGTTCACTTCATATTCCACATATCGCCCCTCTCCCTACCCACTAAGGCACATTCCAGCAGGCTATAGTTAAAGACCAATGGAGGAGGAATGCCCCATCCTGTTCCCTCAGGAAGAAGAAAATCAAGTTACTTCACCAATCTGAAACTACATTGGACAAGGCAAGTATAACCAGGCCCATCTCATGAATATGAAAAGTAAAGCTGAGAAGGAAGTCAGTTTCCCAGGTTAATTTCAACAGTTAGGCATAGACGTGGGACCAGAACCCAGATCTTTTGATTCCCACTGCAAATTTCTTCCCACCCTGCCATAGTGCCTCCTCTTTCTAATTCTTACATTGAACTAGAATTGCTGTTCTTACAGATGAAAAATCAGGCCAATACTGTTAATTTTATAAGGTTAAACTTTAACAAATAACACAAAAGCTTTTTGAAAACTATAAAAGACTCTGCCAACATCAGGTCTACCCATAGTGGTTCTCAATCAATAGTGATTGAATGATTAATATGCCAACAGTTCAGGAATATACAGCTTAGAGCACAATTACCTTCCTCAAGTAATATGAAAAAAGGTACATATACCACCCCTAACTTTATCCTCACATATACATAACTACCTAAAAGAAGAATGCATATGTACATACTTACATTGATTATATAAGCAATTTTGACACCACTGTAAACTTTGGAAAGGATGTTAAAAAATCATAATCCTAAGACTCTAATAAAACTATTGTTTTTGTTAAAATTTGTTAACTTGTCCACTGAAAAACTGAATTCAAGTATAACTGACACTAATAGACTTGCTTTTTTTAATGCACTGAAATTTTTTAATTCGTAAAAAATCTGTAATAGTATTTTAAAACTAAAATTCACCATTTTAGTCACTTTTAAGTGCACAGGTACTAAGTACATTTATTGTTGCACAACATTCACTACCATCCATCTCCAGCACTTTTTCATCTTCCCAAACTGAAATGCCAATCCATTAAACAATAACTGCCCACTATCCCTCAAGCCCTAGCAACTATCATTTTACTTCCCATCTATATCAATTTGACTCCTCTAGGTACCTCATATGAATGGTATCATAAAACATATGTACTTTTCTGTCTGGCATATTTCACATAGCATAATGTCTTCGAAGTTAATCCATGTTGTGGCATGTGTCAGAATTGCACTCCTCTTTAAGGCTGAGTTACAGTCTATCCATATATGGTATATATCATGGTGTATGTACCGCATTTTGTCCATCCATCCATCGATGGATGTCTAAGATGTTTCTACATTTTGGATACTGTGAATAGTGGTGCTCTGAATATGAGTGTACGAATATCTGTTCTAGTCTCTGCTTTCAATTCTTTTGGGCATATACTCAGAAGTGGAAATGCTGGCATTATTCTATGCTTAATTTTTTGAGGAAACATCATACTGTTTTCCACAGTGGCTACACCATTTTACAGCCCACTAGCAACATACAGGGTTTCAATTTCTCCACATCATCAACACCACTTATTTTCTGTTTCTTTGACTGGGAGCAGCCGTCCTAATGGGTGTGAAGTGGTGTATCATTCTGTTGTTGGGTATTTTTTAGATTATTTTTTGAAGTCGTGAACCTTTTCCTTGCCACTTTGCCAACAGCCATAACAGGGCAGGGCAGAAGAGCAATTCTGTCCATGACTTGCTCAGCCTTTGTGCCAGCCTATCTATCCACCACCTCCCGCCAAGGTTTGAAAATGGACCTTAACACATGACATAAGCAAAAATTCATCGTTAATCAGCAAACTAACACACTGATTGTGTATTGTGAGAAACAACCTTGCTTTGAACTAAATTACCGCAACAGTTAAAAGAATCTTCACATCTGGGGGAGGGGTGGTAGATTGGAAAGGGTGCTGAACTTGAAAACTAGGTTCTAATCCTGCCTGCGTGATCTTGACAAGGCGCTCACCTTCTCTGAGACTCATTTTCCTAATAAGTCCTCCTTCACAAGGTTGTTGTAAGCATTTAAAAAAACACTGTGTGTTGAAGAAACAGAAAGGCACTAGATTGACAGCTGTCATGTACGAAGTATCTACTAAGTGCCAGATGCTGTACAGGGTGGTTGATGCTCATCATCATCTCTAACCCTTACCATTAGGTACATGTTATTATCTCCACTCTAACAGGGGAAGGAACGTGAGCCTCAGAAAAGTCAACTGTCTTATCCAACCTCACACAGCTGGTGGTGCGACCACGATTTGAGCCCAGATTTGTCCATGTTCTTTCCATTATATACCAGCTGTAGAAAATCATGTCAGCTCCAGCCCACAGTGTACTGTGTGGAAAACAATTCTGGCACTGCATCCAGTCTTCACTCAGTGTCATGGCACACTTGCCACACACTTGACATCCCTATATTACAACTGAAATGCTGTCAAAATAGAAGGTACATTCATGTACGTAACTGTTACTATTCTTAAGTAACTATTTCAAGTTTTCTGAGAAGGGGTACTAAGAAAAACAAGAATAATTGAAAAGAAAAGAAGGTGGTCTGACAATTTTAAGAATAAATTCTAAGTAAGAGCATAATTTATTGCAAATATTGTCGCCAGAAATCTTGAAGAAAGCAGTCATCAAACTAAGAGACAGTTCTAAAATAATAATGTCAATAAAAGTACTATTAATTTGTTAATCCTTAATGGGTATTAGCTATTATTCTAATTTAATAGCTGAATATTTTGCCTTTCTCTTGGGAATTGTTAACTCTTAGGGTGAACAAAGTTCCTATGTGTTTGCAGCTTCCAGAAATAGTTTTTACAGTGTCTATTACAGCAGGCGAGGATACATTCTCTATTTATCGATGAGGACAATGTATTAAGCAAAATCGTATAATCTCTGAAATTCCATTCTAAATTTTTAACTTCTTCCAATTTTTTTTATTTATATATTCATTTATATATTTTTAATTGCACAAAATGATGTCAGTTTTATTACCACAGAGCCTGTGCCTTATAAAGTACTTATGAGAAAGTACAATGAGAAGCAGCAAAGCCTCAAAAACCTCATATACTTACAATCTCTCAAAAGAGTATTGCTTTTCCTTGGGTACAAAACATGCATGAATTTTTTCCCAACAGCTTTTAGATCACGCATCTGAAAGACATAAACAACTATTGTATTGTGAGAACCAAGGTTGCCAGGCAGCCCCCTAACTTAATTTGCTAAAATTTCTTTTATTTCAATCTCCTGGGAGTCCTTTGCTGAATTTTAGAGCTAAAATTTGAGTTCAACCTTTTCACTATACAAACCAACCAGAAAGGCAGGTTTTTTCCCTATTAACTCCTTAAGCCATCATCTTTATCATATCCACCAGTCCTGTTTTGATTTCTAAAAGTCTGTAAAGAAGAAAAACATAGCCCTCTTAATATGTAACTTATAAAAACTAAAATCTTTTCTGCAAAACATAGCATCAGACTTTCAGTTTGTATATGAAAACATTCCAAGGGCCAATGAGTTTGCTCCCTAGTCACCACATTCTTCATAATATGTAAAATTAATTTTAAACATTCCAAATTTTACTGACTAATACATCCTGGAGGCTAGATTAACTAATAATCAAGCTATTTAAGGGTATGGTAATATAACCATGCAAAATAGAGCTGAGATAATTGCATCCTAATTTTTCACCTAGAAATTTCTTCATGTGATTAAGAGCTCTTTGTAAACATGATTTTTAAAAAGATTTTATTTATTTGTTTTTAGAGCAAGGGAAAGGGAGGGAAAAAGAGAGGGAGAGAAACATCAATCAGTTGTCTCTCACACAACCCCAACGAAGGACCTGGCCGCCAACACAGGCATGTGCACTGAGCAGGAATCGAACCAGCAACTTATCAGTTTGCAGGACGATGCCCAACCCACTGAGCCACAGCAGTCAGGGCTAAACCAGTCAGGGCACAAACATGATTTTTAATGGTTGCTTAGCACTCTACCACACAGATTTAACAATTTACTTAACCTGGTTTTCAACTTTCCCCTATTATA
The DNA here is from genome assembly GCF_021234165.1 of Pteronotus mesoamericanus. Lineage (NCBI taxonomy): Eukaryota > Metazoa > Chordata > Mammalia > Chiroptera > Mormoopidae > Pteronotus > Pteronotus mesoamericanus. The sequence continues at coordinate 3,085,691 of NW_026555108.1, read as the reverse complement.
AAGAATTTTATATGAATATCTTTGCATATTAATGTTTTTCAGTAGTTTAAAAATATTTTCATATTAATTTTTTTCCTTATACTGTATCTGGAGAAGCCAAACTATCAGCTTAAAAAAATTTGCAAATTATAAGATCCTTAATACCCATTATAGCCAAACTGATTTCCAAAAAGGCTGCACCAAATTATTCTCGGGAAAGAAACTGAAAATCACTGCCCCAAACAAAAATATTACAAAGAGCTATTAGTTATTGAGTCCCCTGATATTGAACAGAAATTCTCTCAACTAGTCTAACTTACGATGGTATTCTGAACAGACTCATTTAATGTGGAGCTGTCGAATTCCCGCATGCGAGACCTCATAGGAATGGTGATTTCTCCTTCCACAGGGATGTCTTGTGAGATGGATATATCTGAGAGGCCTGCAAACTGAGAAGAGTTAGGAAAAAAACATTTAAAGCCTGTAATTAACTGTGGCATTCCTCAAAGAAATCATCATTTCCTAGAGAGTAGAAACTATGTCTCTTTCTAGGGATTTTTACAGTTTGTGAAGTAAAAGCTCAACTAGATAAACAATGCAGTTAACTAAAACTCTCAAATGCTTATTTGTTTTTCATTTACAGGAGATGGCACATGACAGAAAAATTATAACGCAAATGACAGAGACACATCCTGCCCTCAAATATTTGGTTTATTCCAAGCATGAAATCTTCACGCGACACAAGCTAGCAAGACCTCAGGGCTGTCTGTGCCCTTTTTAGCAGCCATACCTTAGCAGGGCCACAACTCTGTTGCACTTCTGCTCCCTAGTGGCCTCTGCTGGCTAAAATGGAGCATCACATGAAGCCTAAAGGGCAACTGGGAAGAACAGGGAAAGAGCAAAATCCATCTTGATCTACACTCTTTTTAACCAGGTTACCTTGCAACCACAGATCAAATAACATTTCCAAAGTGAACTGCAAGATTGCAAACCTTTAAACTCTTACGTTAATCTGCCAAATTTGATTATGGTGACTCAAAGTCTGGAATCTTTAAATCCCTAAGAAAACAGAAACAATCCCTTTTCAAATGGCTTTTGGACCAACAGGCACAATATTTCATGGGCAACAGCTGTAGATTAATGAAATACAAGACAGCATACTGAAATTTTAAGAAAAATAAGGTTGTTCAAAGAACTTATAAAAACCCACTTGTCAATCACAATCTTAAAAGAAATACAAATTAAAACTTCTTGAAATAAAAATCTTTACCTGTTAGATTGGCAAGAATCCTAACGTCTCACAACACACTTTGCAGTTGAAGCTGAGGGGAAAGATGCTCACACATTTCTATGGGGATACAAAATGGTACTACACTCTACTAAAAACGAATCTAGCAATATCTAGCAAGTGTATATGAATCACATGTTAACTCAACAATGCCACTTTTTGGAGTTTGAGGATAAAATGGCAAAAATACAAAAAGACATACATAAGGCTCTTCATTACAACACTATCTGTAAAAGCAAAAACCTGAAAAAGCCCAAATGCTCATTAACAGAGGACTAGTTGAATAAAACATGGTATGTCCACATAGTGGAGAGTATCTCTAAAGAACTATTGTGAAGTGTTGAATTTAAAAAAATGTGGAGCCCAGGCTGGGTGGATCAGTTGGTTGGAGCATCGTCCCATACACCAAAAGGGCTGCAGGTTCGATCCCCAGTCAGGGCATATACGAGAGGCAACCAATTGATGTTTCTGTCTCATATCCTCATATCCATCTCTCTCTCTCTCTCTCTCCACCTTCCCATCTCTCTAAAAATCAATAAACATATCCTCAGGTGAGGATTAAAAAATAATAAAAAAGTATACTCTGGTTTCTCTTCAGATTGTATAAATCTTTTGCCTTTTACTAAAAAAATAAAACAATGTGGATAAAGTTTGTATACGTGCTACCATATATCTAAGAAAAGAGGGATACAAATATTTATACAATCTGAGTGTTATCTTCTATTTTTTTATTTAAAGATTTTTAAAAATTTATTTTTAGAGAGAGAAGGGAGGGAGAAACAGAGGGACAGAAACATCAATGTGCAAGAGTTACACTGATCAGTTGCCTCTTGCACGCCTCCAACTGGGAACCTGGCCCACAACCCAGGCCTGTGCCCTGACTGGGAATCAAACTGGCAATATTTTGGTTCACAGGCCAGCACTCAATCCACTGAGCCACACCAGCCAGGGCCTGACTGTTATCTTTTAAATGTAGTAAATGTGTAATAATCATATGTAATGTGACTTAAGTTATGATTTTTTTTAATGAGGCCACCTACTAAAGAAAGGAGAAAATAAGGTGGATGAGACAGGGAGAAGGGTTCTCTGAATACACACTGCTCTGTATACATGACTTGAAACCATACAAATAGTTCACTTAATTATGAAACAAAATTAAAATTTGAAAGCAGTCCCTTAAAACTGAAAGACGAATGAAACAAATGAACCTACTCTATGTTGAATTAAATATACAACCACACAGAAAGTGGGTACTTCAAGCAACTTGATAAGACTGTAATTTGAATTCTGATTAGGACGTAGAGAGCTGGAAAGAGCATCCCTCCCACCAGAACAATGAGAAAAAATAAGATAAGCGACAAAATTATAACTTTTCTTGAACCATCAAATAGCCGAGGTTGTAGGACTACCAAGTAGCCTGAATGAAATCTAAGGAAAGGTACATGCTTCCAAGAAGACATGTACTAGCTCATCAGTAGCAAAGCACAAGAAGAGAGCAACGCTAAGCATCACACACATGGTTAAGAATTCACCTAAAATTTAAAATTAATTGCTAAAAGCCAAGTATAGACCAGTATGAGAGTACAGAGCCCCAGGAAGCATCCGACAAAAAGGGAGTTCACACCCACTAGCAGGCTCTTCTCCAACAGTTTTCCAGGGATCTCGGAAAAGCACAGAGCCCCACTCAGATCCTTCTCCCCTACAGAAAAAGAGCCTTAAAGCTGCTGAGGGGAGATCAGCAAATTCTGCTGTCTTCAGGGCCCAGGTCAAGACCCCTTATAGCTGGGAAAGGGGGGAAGAATAGGAAACTGTCCTGAGGCCAGACCATTAGCCTCCTTCAGCTGACTGGACAGATAGGATCACTTTCAAAGTGCCACCAGGAGACCCAGGGACACACAGCCTACCTAAGGCAGAGGCTAAACCAAGACATCAAAGAATCCCCCCTCCCAGGTCCCCACAACCAGGCTAGCAAGTATGAAGTCATAAGCAATAGCAGTCTACTGCTAGGGGAGGGGCTAGAACTTAGGGAGAGGCTCATTATTTTATGTAAGAGCAAAGGGAAGGCAGAAAGCTGAGCATGCAACAGGAACATTAAGCCCTGGGACAACTTAGTACCCACTCTAAGCACAAAGTAAGAGGAGAGGAATTTGAAGCTGGTGATGCATTGAAGGTTCTCATAGCCAGGACAAAACCCAAACATAGTTGAACTCCTGACTAGATTGACTTAACCCCCCAGTAATAATACAGCAGTAAAGTTTTACCATTCCCAGGAGGTCTCTACTGATCTATACATGAGGGCCAGCATTCAATAAAAAATTAGCACCCCCAAACAAACATACCCTCCCATCTACACACACACACACACACACACACACACACACACACACACACACACCCACCCCCACCCCCTTGTGATAAGATACCAACCAATAAAACCAGACTCTGAGATGACCCAAATGTTGTAATTCACAGAAAAAAATTTAAGATAAATATAATTAATATGTTAAAAAGCACTATTAAAAAGGTGTACGCACAAATTATGATGAATTTCTGCAAAGGGATGGAAACTGTATGGGTCAAATGGTAATGCTGGGAATAAATGAACATAGTTACAGAAGAAGAATGCTTTTCACAGCCTTTATCAGTAGACACAAAGCAGCCAAAGAAAGAAATCAGTGACAGGTCAATCAAAATCTTCCAAACTAAAACAAAATTTAAATAGAAAAATATATATGCATATATATGACATATAGAAATATATATTGTACATAAATAAATATAGGCTATATAAATACATTTTTATCTATGATTTTATATATCTAAATATATATGTATCTTGTAAGGTATTTGTAAGGTACCTTGTACACCTTAAATCTAAATGCTATATGTCAATTATATCTTAATAAAACTGGGGGAAAAAACAAAAAAAACAAAACAGAATAGAGCATCCAAGAGCTGTGGTTCAATATTAAGTGGCCTAATATCCAATATGTATATAACTGGAATCCCAGAAGGAGAGATAATAGGTCTGAAGAAATTTTTGAAAAAATAACAGATAAAAATAATGGAAGACATCAAATGACAAAACCAAGCGCGGAGAACCCCAATCAAGATGAACACCTAAAGGCAAAACAAAACCAAAAAGCCACAAACCTAGACACATTCAAACTACTGAAAACCAAAGATGAAGAGGAAAATCTTCAGAGCAGCCAGAGGAAAAAAACGCATTGCATTCAGAGGGACAAAGATTAGTAATATACATCTCACCCAAAACTACACAAGCCAAAAGACAACGGAAACACTAATTTTAGAGTGCTAAAAGAACAAAACTGTCAACCCAGAATTCCAAACCCAGCAAAAAATAGCTACTAATAATGAAGGCAAAATAAAGACTTTTTTCAGACAAGCCAGAGCTGAGACATTCATTACAAAAAATGTTAAAGGAAGTTCTTCAGGAAATGAAGATTCTCAAGCAGTAGTGAAAATGAGGGTAAATATAAAAAAGTTTTAGTATTAATTATTCTAAAAAATGGCTGCCTAAAGTATGAGTCACCAAACTTCTTTTGTAAAGGGCCCAAATACCAAATAGGAAATATTTTAGTCTTTGAAGGCCATACAATTTCTGTTGCAACTACTCAACTGTTATGGCATGAAAGCAGTCAAAGATAATACATAAACAAATGTGGTTGTGTTCCAATAACCCTTATTTATAAAAATAGACAGTGAGCCATATTTCAAATTATAACAATATAACATTTAGGAGATAACTGGAAATTTGAACACTGGCAGTGTTCAAATTGGCAATGTGACAAGATACCTGGTATTAGGGAATTGTTAATTTTTTAGATGCACTACTGATATTGTGGTTACGTTCTTTATAAACAGAACCCTTATCTTAGAGAGATACGTATTAAATGTTTACTAATATAATGATGCCTGGGATTTGCTTCAAAACGGTCTAGAAGGAACATAGGTATATGTTCTAGAAGGGTTAAGGTATAGAAAAAAGAAGATTGCCGTAAGTTGATAATTATCGAAAGTAGGTATATAAGGGCCCATTTTACCATTCTACTTTTATATATGTTTGAAATTTTTCCTTAAAAAAGTTAAAAAGCAAACAAATCCTAATTTTAGGGGTCATCCAAGTTCTTTTTTATTCTTGCTCCAATTCTCCAAGCCAGAATGAACCTAAAAATAATAAAGTCTATAGATCTTAGAGTTTACAGGAAAATGTGGATAGAGAAATATACTAAAAATACCACAAGGATACAATTGGCCAACTATAGAAGTAAAGAATTCTACAAGATGAACGAATTTCAACAAAAAAAATTATTAAAAAGAGAAGAACATACATATTAAAAGAGACTTAAGAGAAACTAACCAAATACGATTCATTGCCCTTGTTTGGATCCTGATTTGGACACACTGTAAAAGCTTATTTGTTTTTTAGAAAATTGGGAGATGAACACAGATTAGGTGATATTAAGCAATTATTAGTTTTGTTATGTGTGATAAGAAAGAAAAGAAAGAAAAAGTTCCTACCTGTTAGTGAAAGGTACTGAAATATTTACAGGTAAAGTGATACATCTGGGATTTGTTTTTAAACACTCTGAATAGATCGTGAAAGAAAAGACTGAAGAACCATTACAGAATGACGGGAACTACAGAAAAATAGCAACTAAAGGCAGTGTGATCCTGAATAAGATCCTGGAACAAAAAAAGGTCTGTAGTTAATAGTGTTGCACCAATGTTAATTTCCTGGTTTTGATCATTGTACTGTGTGGTTATGTACAAAGTTAACATTAGAGGAAGTGGGGTAAGGGGTATATATAAACTCTCTACCAATTTTGCAACTTTTCTGCATATCTAAAATTAGTTCAAAATAAGAAGGTTAAAACTGTACTCCAGAAAAAAATGTGGTGGGAAGATAGATGAAATAAAAATAGCTGAATGTTGACAGGTACAATGGGCTCAGTACACTTTCTTTTATTTACTTTAAAGCTTCAGGAATATTGAAAAATATATCACTTCCTTATTTCTGCCATTTCCTCAAAATGCCCTCCTTGCTTCCCTTTTCCCCTCACTTCATCCTTTGCAATCTGCCCCTGGCTTTCCCACAACTTTACTGACACTGCCCTCTGCTAGTGACCTCCTAATCAAGAAATAAAAGGATCCTTTCTCAGTTTCACCCTCTTTGAATATTCTGCAGCACTTAATGGTACACCACCCCCTTTCTGAACCCATCCGCTCTCTTCACTACTATGACACTACCCTTTCAAACCCAGGACTGCTTGTTTTGAATTTTCTTGCTGCTCACTACCGCGAGGGGAGGCAGGGCAGCACGGAAGGAATGGGCTGTGAAGACACAAACAGGGCTCTGCCCTCACCTGCAAACACTGCTAGAGGAATTAGACAACACCTGCCTAACACCTGGCACGTAGTGAATGCTCAACATATTGTCCTTGGAGAGCACTGCTTGAGAGTGCAAGCACCTGGAGCCAGAAAGCCTGCGTTAAAATCCCGGCTCCACCATTTACTACTTGTGTGACAATGAGCAGATTCTTTAACTTCTCTGTGCCTCAGTTTCCTCATCTATAAAACGGAAATAAGGGAACCATCATCACAGGGTTGTTGTGAGGAAGAAATGTATTAATACACGTAACGCACTTAACAGGCTCACAGCAGGGGCTAGATAAATGTTAACTCAGGTTCAAGATTCCCAGGGAGTCAATTCCAGTTATGTCACTATTGTATAGTAAAAAATTTGGCTAGCCTTTGTCTTGCGTTCCTGCGAGGGAGCCTCTAAACCTTTTTAATTTCCCAAATGATGGTATTTTTGTTATTCATAGGGGGCCGTAAGAATTTAGCTAACAGCTGAGATCACGGTAGGCCTCTGGATAGTTTATGCTAATGAGACGACTCAGTATGGGGGACTAACCACTCCAGAAAAACCAAACACGAGTTTAGAGGGTTGCGGCTTTTGAATGTGACATAAACCTGGCTTCCGGGGTGGGAGGAGCCAATAATCCAGTTAGTCACACCTACATAGTGAAACCCCAGGAAAAACTCTAGTTACAGGGCTGAGCTACTCTGGTTGGCGATATTCTGCATCCTGTCACACTTTGATGTATCAGGAGAGTAACAGGGTCCTGACTCCCCAGGGAAAAGACAAGGAAGCTTTGTGTTAAGGACCCCTCCCACCCTCACCCTGTGCATCTCCCCTTTTTGCTGGTTTGAACTGTCTCCTTTTGCTATAACAACACTGTAATTTTAAATACAGTGCTGTCCTGAGTTCTGTGAGTCATTCTAGTGAATTATGGAGCCTGAGGGGAGCACGGGTATCCCTAAATTTGTAGCCAGTAGGTCAGAAGTGAGGATGGTTCTGGGAATCTCTGAACCCGTGGCTGGTATCTAAAGTGAGGACAGTGTTGTGGATACTGTGGCTTAACCTGTGAAGTTTGACCTAACTTCAGCTAGCTGGTTTCAGAAGTCACTGCAGTCACTAAAGTGCCATGTGATTCCCACCCTATCCCCCATCCCACCCCTTCCCCAATATCTCAAGAGAATTAGTGACATTGTTCATTGAGCTGAGCCAGGATCTGTGGCCCTCCAGCGCCAGGTAAGATAGACGGGGCGTGCAGGCCCTCAGCTAGTGGACCCCACTCGCTGACGAGCCCCTCAGTGGGAATGAAAGGTGGCTTGGACTCCATGACCCTGCCCTTGCCTCTGTGCAGGCAGGCTTGTGCACATACATGTACATGTGTGCACAGAAACACATGTACTCACTTTGCAGCCTGGCCTGGGCCAACAAGGAGAGCAGGTAGAGACAGGGTCAAAAACACATAGTAAAAGCAGGTACTGTAACTTTAAGAAGTGGCTGGGAGCGGACGGGTTATACTACTGACTAAAATCCTGGAGAGAGAAATGAATCAACAAGGGCGGGGGTGAGGGCAGCATCAAGCAGGAACCAGCTCAGTCCAAGAGGCCTCGTTCCAAGAAGTGGGGTGGGGGCAGCTGGTGGCATGGCTCTAGCTAGTCCCTTTACCCGGGACCAGTGTTCTTATGGACCCCAGGCTAAAGTCATTATTACAGCTTTTTCCTGCTCCCTAAATATACAGGCAAGAGATAGGCATTACCCAAGATTCCGTCTTTCCCACTCTATGCAGATGATTCATACATTAATATCTCTAGCTCAGACCTGTTCTGAGTCTTGACATCCGGGTTTTAGAGTCCAACTGCCTGCTGGATATCTACTGGATGGCGTGCCAATATCTCAAAGTAAACATGTACAAAAAGGAGTTAACTTTCAGGGTCCTCATCCTCTGCTTATGTATTTCTATTTGGGGCACCACTATCCTCCCGTATGCCTACCGCCTTGCTTTTCAAAATGGATTGAAAGCAACAGCATCACCTGGGAACTTGTTAGAAATGCAGAATCTTGGGCCTCATTCTGGACCTACTGAATCAGAATCTGCAATTTACCATGATTCCTCAGATGCCTGCTATGCACACTAAAGTTTGTAGAACTGATCTAAGACTCTTTCTCCCAAGCACTGAAAACGCTCAAGGACTCTGCCTTTCGCGAATCCTCATGCCTCCCGCCAGTGCTGTAGTCCAGGCAGCTATCACTTCTTCCTAGGACTACTGCAACAGTTTTCGCTGGCCTTCTAGATTCCAGATACTCCCCATGATAACCCTTCCTCTATTATATTGTCAAATTCATGATTTTAAACACTTTCCTCCTCAAAAAACTGCCACGGGCTCCTCGTTGCCTATTAAACCTCCCAGCTTAGTAGTGAATAAGAAATCACACCTATTGCATGGTTATGTGCCAGGCACTCCACCAAGTTTTACATGTGCTAATTCATTTAATTCACCTAAAACCTGTATTACTTAAGTATTACTATATCTCCATTTTACAGATGGGAAAACTGAGGCATGGAGGGGTTTGGTCATTTCCCCCATACCCTACAGCCAGTTAAAGGACAGAGCTCAGACTCAAACCTAGGCAGTTTGAACCCAGAGCTCATATTCCTAACCATTGTTCCATACTGTCTCCCTAATTCAACAGCCTTATCTTTTAGGGCTCACCTCCTAATACTTCCCTGTGCTTCAGCAAAAGTGATCTTTCTCCTCTTTCTAGAAATACATTAGTACCTTCCAACCTCTGTACCTTTGCCGATAAGAGGCTGTGTAGCACTACTAGAAATCATCTGGGCTTCAGAAGCACACCTAGGTTCAAATTTCAGGCCTGATCACTAACTGCTGATGAGACCCATGGGAACTTGTCAAACGATTCTAAGTCATCTCATCTGCAAGTAAAACAGTTTAAAATCCATCTTACTGAAGTGGCTGCTGTGAAGTTTAGAAAAGGTATGCAGAGGATGTTTAGCACAATCCTGGCACATAGCAGGTACTCAGTCATTGATAACTATTATGCTCACCTGTAATTTCAAATCTTACCCATCCTTTGAGGCCCTCTTAAATCTAAATGCTGTAGCGTGCTTCATCACCCCAACTAGACATTAGAGCATCTCTTTTTAAATTTTCTTAGTGTTTCCTGCCGTCTTTTAACATGTACATTTGTCTTATCCCTACAAGTTAGACTGTAAGCACCATAAGAGCAGGCCATTTGTAGTCCCTAAAGCAACTAGCACAGTGCATTACACATTGTCGGAATTCAATAAACATTGTTGAATAGAAGCAGACTGAATACTGAGTAATGAGTGACCAGACCACTGCAATAGCTGACGAAAGCTTCATTAAAAGAGCAATGGAGCACTTTAAATGAAAAACAAGAATTAAAAACAGCTTGGCACCTGTAACTATGTCACCCTAGGCATTACGTGTATAATTAACTTGTTTAGTACTCTAATTTTGTGATGAGTTACTATCCCCATTTTCCAAATGAGGAAATGGGTTCTGAGTGACTTCCTCAGGGTCACAAATGCTCCATCAGAACTTGGACCTACTCATGCTTTTTCGTTGCTGTATCCCCAGTGCCTAAGAGTGGTTGGAACATATTAGGTGCTCAATAAATGCTTGTTGAATGAAGAGATGAACAAACAAAGCTAGTAAGCAGATCCAGGACTAGAATCAATTTCCTTGACTCCCAGTTCAGTCCTCTATTATGGTGGCAATTTAAAACACAGGAATGGGATGTACCATTTATTGAACAACTGCTATATAACTAAACAGTGGGAGATAACTAAACCCTGTCTAGGATAAGGGACTTAAAGGCAGAATGTTGATTTAATTACACTCTTCAGTTCATGACACTGACTGTATTAGACACTTTACATACATTATGCCATTTCACCTTCCTAAAAACTCTTTGAGGCACGTATTTTTTATCTCCATTTTACAGATGAAGAAATACTCTCCATGAAATGACTTGCCCAAATTCACACAAGGAGCAGAGTGGGTGATTCCTATCCAGGTAAGTTTAACTCCAAAACCTATGTTATGAACTAGCTGTCCAGGCTTTGGGCTTGTACTTGCAATAGAAATACTATCCACTGTGCAAACAGAAGAGAGCATCATGGAGAGGATTGCAAGGAGCTGCGACAGGATGGCAGGGACTAAACCAAGATTACTTGACTCACGCAAATCAATAACCAAGTTACCACGCTGCAATTTCTCATTAACCCTAGAATACTGCAACTCCAACACCGGTTAGTAACGGGTCTTCGTAAAATTAGGGGATGGCAGAAGCAAACATACTTAAGAAATTACTTAAAGCTCGGCACTTAACACAATGTAGGGGGTGAGGACAAGGTTTGAGAGTATGGGGAAGGAAAGTGAATGGACATTTCACAAGATCGCGTGGAAGGGACGAGGAGGGCGAGGGGAGAAGCGGTTAGCCCTAAGAACAGGTGCAGTTCTGGGACTACTTCTGGGATCGAGTACAGGAAGGGCCTGCGGAAGGAAGGGGTTCTGGCTCTCTCAGACCACGAGCCCATCACCCGACTTCCTTACGGGACACTCTGCCTCACCCTCGGTCCCTTCTGTCGCAGATCCCCAGCTCACCAGGGGCCTGGGCGATGCTGTCCCCGGGTCTCCTGGAGACTCCGCCGCCTCCGCCATCTTGGCCCGCCTGCTGCTGGGTCGCTCCCACAGGCCTTTGCGGAACAGACGACGTGGAGGTCCCGGGCCGTCAGCGCGTCAGCGCCGGAGCACTGCGTCACCGAACGGCGCCTATCCCCGGCTGACTCGCCGGGCCCTTCGCTGTCTTTTTGTCCTCCGGCTGTTGGGGAGACGTTTGTGTCTCCTCGCCTCGCTTCTTCGGGAGCACTGGTCCCACCAGACACACACCCCCTTTCACACTTAACCCGGATTCTCCGATCGGTCTGAGGTCTCCGGACCGGGGCTGCGTGCTCTCCCGCGCCCCTACGCGCCGGTCTCGCCTCTCAGGAGTAGGCTCGGGATGCCCTGTCCCCAGCACAGCGCCATGGAAACAGCTGCCCCGCCCCCGGCCGCGGAAAAGTCTCACCTTTCCGAACTCAAACCTTCCCTAACCTACTGCTCCCGCCGCTGTAGCCCCTGCCCGGCCGATTCCCTGTGCTCCTCATCCCGCTCCTTATCCTCTCCCCAGGTTCTCGAACTTCATAAACTTGTAGACTGTCTGCATACCGATCTCCAGGATAATTTTTCTCCCTCACCGCCTTTGAGAAGAAGGTGAGAGCTCTATAAACACTGGGCAAAATTTTAATCCCACTACAAACTTCCAACCTTGTTAAGTGATTTGGGGCAAGTACTGAAAATGGTCAAGGTCTATAGGAGGGTGATTATTGTAAGAATAACTTTTTCAAACCCTGCGTGTCCCAACCTGATCACGGGGTTTTCTAGGTGTTTTTGACTCCAGTTCACCTCAACCCCAGGCTAACATGAGGTCTGGCAGGCAATATATCCAGTGTTGACTAAGCAGTATTCGGGATACCTAGTGCCTTTTAAGGATATGGATACCAGTTTTCGACCTTAAAAAAAAAAAGAAAAAAAAACAGGATAGGAGATGAGTGTGAAATAAGCTACTTTACATTTCTGGATTAGCAATCCAGGAAAACATCTAAGTAGTAACCTTAAGGAGCAAGAATCTGGAATATGGTGGGACAGAGTTAATCGACTAATGGAATTGTGTGTGCGTGTGTGGTTTTGTTTAAATATTAAAATTCTCCTTCAGACCAAGAACATTTTCAGTACTTGTGCAAATACTGATGAGAGTGATAATAAAATTTAGACCAGTAGATACGAAGCCTTTTAAAATTACAGTAGAATATTACGTACAAGGTCCCAGCCTGAGCCTCCCATACTCACTCTACCCCACCACGACACCCCCAACCCTGAATGACACCCCCACCCCCTGGACTTTCAGCGCTTATTATCGGATTACCAAGTCCCTTCCCACTTCCCTGAGGCCACTGATAATCTCTTCCATTTCCTTGGCAACCTCCAAAATTAGTTATCTCTCCCTAACTGCAAGCCCCAACTTCTGCCACCTAACCTCTTCTCTTGGCCTCTGCCACTCTTCTAGATGGCCTTGATGCTCGTTGAAAACGAGTACAGGCCATAAAACAATAGTGGAGGCAGTCAGTGTTCAGGTTACCTAGGCGTTGTTTCAGACTGAAAATGCCAGTTTTCCTCCTTTAGCTAATAGTGTACAGGTTGGGTGTGAGGTAACATGCTATGAAGAAAGAAACTCTGCATGGAAGGTTGTGGAGGAAGGGGGTGGTATCAGGATGAGCTCCTAAAATAGGAATTATTTTATATTTTTCGTTGCAAATATATGTCACAGAATTGCCAGACTAACTCAGTGTTCTTCAATACACTTACAGCCATTACCCTCTGTTAGGCTATGGGTGTTTACGGTACAGCAGGACTCTCATGATTTACCCAGAATTAATTACTTAGAAACTTTGTAAGTGGTGGAAGTGTGATTAACATTTAGGCCGAAATGTACAGAGAACTTTACTAGTTCTAAATTACAGGACAATATAGTGTACAACTCTATGAAAACAACCAGAAAATACTGTGAAAACAGGCAGTTTCCTTCAAAAGTGATCAAAATTAACTTAGAAATGGGGACCCATGGACAAAGACAACAGAGTGGGGGAGGATTGAGTGTGGGAGGTGGGGGTGCGTAGGGTGAGGGAGAGTATTGGGGGGAATGAGGACAACTGTAATCGAACAACAGTAAATAACAAAATGAGGTAGGGAATTTAATTACAACACAATTTCTGAAGAAAAGAATTTAAATATATAAAAAGCAAAGTACAGAACAGTTTGTATGGTATGCCACCATGTAGGGGAAGGGTGGGAAAAAGCAGATTTCCAGTGATGAGTATGCAGAACACAAGAGCTTATTCTTATATATTTTTTCATTGAACAACTAGACCTACTTGTACTCACCTCGTATATATTTACACGCTTGAATATTTCAGACAATGTCTAATGGCAACACAAGAAACTGGTACAGTGTTTGCCTCTGGGGGAAGAAACTGAGGGACTATTTATTGATTTTCAAGGGAGAACTATTCAGTTGCACAACACTTCATACAGTTTGAAATTGTTACCATATACATGTGTTACTTTAAGAAAATGTTGCCAAACATCTATCTTCCCCTCCCACTCCCAAAGGGCTGGATGGTCTCACAGACTTTTCATTCAAGTCGTCAAGGAGCAGATAATTCCTGAACTACATAAAATTTTATACAGAAAGGAAAAAGGAAAATTTATAATTCTAGGGACCAGTGTAAAAATGGTATCAAACCCAACAAACACCGTACTAAAAAATAAAATGACACATCAGTTTCCCATATTAATATAGATACAAACATCTTAAACTGTTAGCAAATCAAATCTGGCAAAATAATAACACCAATAATCAAGTAGAGTTTTCCCCAGAAATATACAGTTCGTTCAGAAGCAGGATATGTAGTGATGATAACTGATCATTTTAATAGGTCAAAGAAAAAAATGCTGAAAATTCAACTCAGTTCCTGAAAATAATACATTAGTAAAATCAGAATAGAGGGATACATTGGGGCCCAATACTGAATGACCTAATACATCCCACAGCGGCATGTGATTATTTTGAATTAAAGTTACTTGACCAAAAATAATAATATTTGACCAGCAGGCAGTACCAGAAGGGCACCCTGGCCCTCCCTTGTCTCCCTGAATGCAGGAAATAAATGTCCCCTGGGAAAGGTGTCCTACCTCACACCTGGAAGACTCCCGTATTGCTAGAGTTAAACGACTCAGAGCCAAAAAGTCTCTATAATCAACTCTTACTTCCTCTTTTCTAATTCACTACTTTGTTTAAATTTCTCAGTAAGGAATACCCAAATCTTGCTTATATTGTATTCCAATGAGCACTAACTTTCTTTGCCCTGTCAATTTCTCACAATTTTTTTCTTCTGTTGTCTAAAAAGTATAAAGAGGTGCCTGGTTCTATCATTTATCTGGCCTTCATTTTATGATCTGAGCATTGTATTGTGATTCTTTGGTGCACACGTATTAAAATGGTTTTTCTCCTGTTTATCTAGTCTTGTGTTAATTTTATTTTTTTATTGCCAGTCCAGCCATAAGAACTAAAGAAGGGTTGGGGTGGGGAGGAACTCTTTGCCTCCCTGGTGGTTTTGGTATGCCAGCTAGGGGAACATCGTTTTTGGATGTTTTTCCTGAGGCAACTGCAGCTAAGAGGTCCTGGGTGTCTGGCAACAGAACCAGCAAACAGGTAAGCTTTTCTTACCTTATCAGCTTCCTAAAACCTCTATCTGTGGATGCTATTAAAAAGAAAATGGTATTTTTTTTCTCTTTCTAAATTAAGGTTAGCATGCCGTGGCTGGTGTGGCTCAGTGGACTGAGTGCTGGCCTGCAAACCAAGGGCCACCAGTTTGATTCCCAGTGCAGGACACGTTCCTGGTTTTTGGTCTAGGTCCCCAGTAGGGGGCGCATGAGAGGCAACCACACATGGATGTTTCTCTCCCTTTCTTCCTTCCCCTCTCTCTAAAAATAAATAAATACAACCTTTAAAAAATAAATTTAGGTTAGCAAGAGAAAATATTTGTGAAAGTAGTTCCTTGGACATAGCAACTTTAATAAAAAATTGGTTTGAGTACTCTTGTTTCTATCGATTCTTTTCCTCCCAGAGATGGTCATTGATTTTTTTTTTTTGGTCTACTTTTTCCTACAGCTAGAAGATGCATATACCTGGCAGAGAGCCGCATACGCTGTGGATCTCAGCTTAAAGAATCTAAAACTCAATTCTGTTCAAAGTGGGTAAAACATGATATTTCTTGGCTAACTCTAGGAGTAAATTGTCTATATCTTGTGCTTTTGTTAAGCCATAAAAGGTTTACTGGCTTGTCACTATTGAGATTAATTACAGAAACCTCTAAATTGTGAAAAGAAATTTAGAGAGCTCTCATATTGATATGATGATTAGCCATTAAGACTCCCTAATAAAAAGGAAGGACAGAAATTAAAACAGAAATCAAAGTGAACTCAGACCCCTTCCTATTTACCTTCAGACATTTACAGATATAAAATTCAGGACATTAGAAGTACAATTATTTTGTACTTAAAGGAAGGAAATTTGAAACAGCAATTACCTTAAACTCCTAGAAGGGGGGGAAAAAAGACCCTCACATTTCTTCTCTTCCTTGAAGTCATAAATTTTACCATGTCTTTAAAATGCAAACACCTCAGAAAATAACATCCCACAACTGCCTGAGACTGAGCCCTATGAACTCAACCAGGAAAACCTGAAACCACAGAAAATAAAGGAGAGAAAAAGTGGTCTTTAAAAAAAGTACAAACTGCTAGAAAGCCTTCATCCCCCATAATCTAGCCCAGTTTCCTTGACGTCTTCCCATTCCCTTGTTTGTCAGGGACAAATACAAATTGTAAAAGCCTCCTCCACGAATAATAAAAAGCCTTAAATAACCATTTGAGCAGATAAACTTATTCCAACTGTTATCTAAATTTATGAGTTTTGCATTGCTGTACCTGTTCCATGGCTAAAATTTTAAAATGAACTATCAGGTCTCTGGTTGCATCTATCTAAATATTTTTATGTGTGCATATTTATATGTATGTCTATATATGTGTGTATGTTTGTATGTGGAACTATGAAACTATATTTTCTGCCTCCAGAGGATATTTCTAAAATTGGTTGTAAAGAGCTCTATTTAATTGGCTTAAAGGAAATCAATGCTTATATAAATTAAGAAAGAATAAAAACTAATCCTGATGTTTTTCAAATTCACATGATCTAGAAAAATATTTGGGAAAGCTAATTTAACTTGGTTTATTTTTTAAAATGCATATATTTTGAGTTATCCACATTTAATATAATATTTTTATTCTACCTAGGTTTACTAAAAGTCAAGCTCATTTGTCAGCAGAGAAAATAGCTTGGGCCCTGGCTGGGTAAATCAGTTGGTTAGAGCTTCATCCAATACACCCAGGTTACAGGCTCGATCCCTGGTCAGGGCACATGCAAAAATCAACCAATGAATGCATGAATAAGTAGGACAACGAATCAATGTCTCTCTCTCCCCCCTCTCTCAGATTAAAAAATAAAAAACTGTTTAAAAGAAATGATATTTATATCAAAAAAGAAAATTGCTTGGGATAATAATTGATTTTGTCTAATGTCCCATAAAATATTTATAAATAACATAAGTATGAAGAAGCATACACAGTTGACCCTTGAACAACATGGTTTTGAAATGTGTGGGTCCACTTATAAGTGGATTTTTTTCAATAAATATACAGTCAGCCTGTTGTATCCTTGGGTTTTGCATTTGCGGATTCAAGCAACCATGGGTATTTTTGAATTGTGTTGGGGACCTTCAGATCTAGAGAGCCGACTGTATGCATTGTTCTATACCATTTTATATGAGGGACTTGAGCATTCACAGATTTTGGCATCTGTGGAGGGTCCTGGAAGCAATCCCCTGCAGATACCAAGGGATGATTTAGTTAAGTTTAGGGGGAGTCAAAAATTATATGTGTATTTAATAGCATGGGATGGGGAGGTTGGTGCCCTTAACCCTCATGTTGTTTAAGGGCAAACTGTATTTCTAAAAATTGTGGAATGTATCAATATATTCACCAGTAAAGAACAGCTCCTGATTATCTACCTCTTAGATTTCACTAGAAATTAAAGGTTTCTAAGGGTTAAAAATTCTAATATAGGTCATTAAAGCTACTAAAATGATAAGATGTGTTTTTAGGCTAAGAAAAGATTTGGATTCTGAAGACTCATTTTATTGAGGAAAGGGAAAGTGATTTTGTCCTAAATTAAGCTGGTTATTTCTGAATGAGTAAAGAACAAGGGACAAACTAAAATGGACCCAGAAAGTTGTAAAATGTTTATAAAAAAAGGAATCTTGGAAAATAAATTTTATGTATGATTAAGCTGGAAAAATTTTTATAGGGTTTAAAAAAATAAATGTCCCTGACTAATATTTTTAGCTTTTTAAAAAGATGCTATTTATTTTTAGAGAGAAGGGAAGAGAGGGAGAGAAACATTAATGTGTGGTTGCCTCTCTTGCACCCAGTATTGGGGGCCTGGCCCGCAACCCAGGCATGTGTCCTGGCTGGGAATTGAACTAGTGACCCTTTGGTTTGCAGGCCAGCACTCAAGCCACTGAGACACACTAGCCTGGGCTGTTATATTAATAATGTAAATATATAAAACCAAAACTTGATTTTCTTTCATCTGCCAAAGAAACAAAATTTTCTTGGACTATTAGTCTGATCCCAATAAAATATTACGAGAAGTCTTCTGCCTACAAAGCAAAGATTCTGTGTCTCACTAACTGTGCTTTGCACTGTCTTCATCTCATCTTTAATTGCTTAAAACTGAGTCTTCTTAACATTAAGAGCACTAACTCTTACCTACAACTGTGTAATGTCCTGTAATTGCCTGTGAAGTCTTTGTCACCATGATTAAGTGGTTAACTATGTATTGTTTCATAGTGATATATGATCCCATGTGACCAAATGTTCTAAAACCTTTTAGTATTTTTGAGAAACTTCCCAAAATCAGTTTCTAAATTGTCATATTGACCTAAAAATAACTTTGGGGTTTTCCAGAGGGCCCCTAGAACACCTCAAAGATTTATTCTCTCTCTTTAAAAGAGAAATGTTAATTCAGCTTCTTTGATACATTAAACTACATGTGAAGTATTGTCAAATGAGAAATAATACTGTCTTCTTTGTTATGTCTATGTTCTAAATATTATAAATTTCCTAAAATTCTGATATGCCTTGGTATAATGTTATCAGTCATAATTTTAGTCACTATCTTAACATGTATATTACAGAAATAACTATATTTCCTTGTCAATTGCATTGTCACCAGATCTTTAACCATGTCATTTTAAGTCTTTTGTCATCCATAGGAAGTTGTTTTACTCTGACGCTTTTTTACAAAAGTGCTTCATCTTCAATGAAACTCATAAAAAGAACTCTGAACACAGATTCTTGATAAGTTCAAGATCATAAACTAAACTGGATATAATGTATAGAACTCTAGGGAAAAACTGGATTCATAAAACTGCTACCATCTAAATATGCTTTAGGAGCCTGTCATGTTTTGGGCACAATTTGAAAATCCCATGGATTCTGAACTTCTGCAGGAACTCCTATTGCTAATAGACATATAATTGCTGTTCTGTTTCAAGCTATTTACCTCCCTTCTGAAATTACCATTGTTTCTCAGCCCACACTAAGGAAACTGGTACTCTATCTTTAGGAAATGACAAGGCTCACAAAGCTGCTAAATATGCAGCTCAAAATGGACCTCCCTTATCCTTTCTCTTCCCAGTGTTTAAACCTGCCTTATTCCTCATTAATATTATTAACTGCCAGGCATATGCCCCACAGTCTAAAAAAGAAAAATGGATACAAAAGGGTGCCAAACACTTTTTAAATGGGTTTCCTAGAGCTCCTTTTCTTTTGACTTTTTGGTTTATACTTATATCCCACCAAATGAGACATATGAGCAGATGAGGGCTAGTTAAGGAACCAAAAGACAATTGGTTTTTCCCTGGCCTCCACAAAATTCCTGATCCAATTATTTCCCGGAGCACTAATTGTTAACCTGACCAAACTTCTGGAAGAAATCAATATGCCCCAGGAAGTCATCCTAGGACCACACTGCACTTCGCCACAGTCCAAATGGATTCTGTAGACTTAACCCCAGTTATTCTCGCAGTTAGGTCATTGCTGCATGTTTAGTGGGTGGTCTGAATGGTACCTGACTAGACATGCTAATGGCACAACAGTGGTGAGATGAAACTAGTAACTGGTATTGTTACGTATTTTGGCATTCCTTTATGGATTAAATCCGACCAAGGAACTCATTTCACAGCAGAAATTAACCATCTATTTGCAAAGCTCTGGGATAGTCATTAAAGTTTCATAGCTCATACCGTTCTAAATCACCAGGGCAAACAAATTAAAAATCTAGACATAAAAAGGACTTTAGGAAAGATCTGTTAAGAAACTGAAGTTAGCCCTGGCTGGTGTGGCTCAGTGGATTGAGCACTGGCCTGCAAATCATAAAGGTCACCATATCGATTCCCAGTCAGGGCACATGCCTGGGTGGCAGGCCAGGTCCCCAGCAGGGGGCGTGTGAGAGGCGACCACACATGGATATTTCCCTCTCTTTCTCCCCACCTTCCCTTCTCTCTAAAAATAAATAAATAAAATCTTTTTTAAAAAAAGACAACTGGGAAAGAGTCCTTACAGGGGACCTTAAACTAGGATTTCCAGGGCCAATCTCCAGGCCCCCAAACACATGGCACCATGATGTAGACAGCCTTTCCCAAGATCACAGATCAAAAAACTTAGTTTTCACTTATTACCTTTCCCTTTAAAAAAAAAAAAACAACACATATATGCAATTAATGGACACTTTTTTTCTGCATTTATTAATCATTTATTAGGAGGCTAACTGGGCAATGCTCATCTCCATGTATCCTACCTACCTTCCCTCTTTAAGTTTCCACCATGGACTCTTTTCAACTTGTGTCTTAATGTCTTTTTCAACAGGCCAGGCACAAACCGACACTCTTATGCTAGTTTACCAAAGGCTGGCCGCGTTAACTAATCAAATCTGATTGTTGGTTCTGTCAACATCTCAGTAGTGTAAAAAAGCCTGGACTAGTGTTTGTTCCTGCCACTGTGAACACCCAGTGGACTAAGTACAGAAGGTGGGTGAATGACAAAGCATGGTGTCTACGACAGGAGAGACATTGCTCTGCCTCTTCTGGTGAGTCATTTGGGCAGAGGAGCAACTCTATAGAGGCTGAGGAACTGTCCCTTACCCAGATAAATGAGAATATTTCCCTTTATATTAAAAACAGACATGATACTGGACTTTTCTTGGGTGACAAACTCTGTGGTTAAATTCCACAAGTGGTCTTTTCAAACTTGCCAAGGAAATCGTAAGTGACTCCAGCATTACCTTTTTTGACACAAATGTCTGCCAAATTGCCTAATGTTTTGGATGGCCTACAGGCCACCCTTCTGCAACTGGGGGTATTGAAGCTGCTCCCCTGATCAAGCTGCCCAATACCACAGACTCTGTGTAGGTGGACCAGAAACCTAGACCTACTTGGCTGGGTGACAGAACCAATCTTCATGGCTGCAGAAACCAGACCACAGGCCTTCTATACATCTATTTTGCAATCTGTTCTGCAATCACAGATTGACAGGATGTATAAATACTGACATAAATCATGAAATACTTCAGATCCTGTGAATAATGGATTCCACAATTCCACTTTAACCTTGCCTGTAAACCACACTGGTCTTTTTATTTTATATGATAGTAACCCATAATAGAGCTTTCCCATCTAAAAGGTCAGAATGTGAGACAGACTCATATACCTGGCTCCGTTTCTCACCAAACACTTCTCCCCAAATGTTCGTCAAATCACATATTTAGGCTCCCTTGTTCATAAAGCTGTGCAACACAAATATTCCAGTAGAGAAATCAGAGAAAATCCTTTTGTATATCATGGCTCCAAGTTCTTTTCAGGGTTGAGGGTCTTATTCCTCAGCTTTAGTTTATGAATTAGAGAAGGCAATCTTAAAGCTCTCCATGGTCCTGGAACAAGAGTTCAACACCACTGTGCAGGCTCTGGGATTGCTCCCATCAAAAGGTAAGAGCTTAGCCTCAATTGTACTTCAAAATTGTTGTACCAGAGGGAACGGGGGGTAGGGAGGAAGGTAGGAGAGGCTGAAGCGGGGAATAAATGGTGATGGAAGGAGACTTGACTTGGGATGATGAACACATGATACAATGTACAGATTATATATTATAGAATTATACACCTGAAACCGATAAAATGTTATTAACCAACGTCACCCCAATGAA
Organism: Pteronotus mesoamericanus; assembly: GCF_021234165.1. Taxonomy (NCBI): domain Eukaryota; kingdom Metazoa; phylum Chordata; class Mammalia; order Chiroptera; family Mormoopidae; genus Pteronotus; species Pteronotus mesoamericanus. The sequence goes on along the minus strand of NW_026555108.1, from coordinate 3,064,026 downwards.
GTCAATAAAAATTAAAAACAACACAAAAATCATCATGCCTTAGATACACTGATATGCCTGGCAAGGAGAAGCTTATGCAATCATCAGTGAAAAATGTTACTTCTATATAAGCCAAACTGGACAAATAGTATCTAGCCTACAAGAAAAAATTAACATTTTCCATCAGATAAATGAGGGGAAGACATTGTATTGGACTGACATGTTACCAGGTATGCGGGACCAGGTATGGGGGACTGCCTTAACGTGGTTGTTCTTTTTTTTTTGTTCATCCTCATTCTAATCTGTGTTCTTTCCTCTCTTTGCAGCTCTCTTACCACTCAGCTTTTAACCCATTTTTTTCCTCTCCACAGCAGCCAGTCTAGCTTTTAATATGTGAAATATCCAGGGAAGTTTCAAAGGAGGGAAATGTCAGGTCTAAGACTGGCCACCTCAAAATATCCCACAGTGGCATATGATTATTTTGAATTAAAGTTACTGGACCAAAAACAATAATAATAATAAAGTTACTTGACCAGCAGGCAGTACCAGAAGGGCACCCTGGCCCTCCCTTGTCTCCCTGAATGCAGGAAATAAATGTCCCCTGGGAAAGGTGTCCTACCTCACACCTGGAAGACTCCCCTATTGCTAGAGTTAAACAACTCAGAGCCAAAAAGTCTCTATAATCAACTCTTACTTCCTCTTTTCTAATTTACTACTTTGTTTAAATTTCTCATTAATGAATACCTAAGTCTTGCTTTCCAATGAACACTTTCTTTGTCCTGATGATTTCTCACACATTTATTGTTTGTCTAAAAAGTATAAAAAAGTACCTGGTTCTGTCATTTCTCTGAGCCTCATTTTATGATCTGAACGTTGTCGTTCTTTGGTGCACAGGTAGTACATTGTTTTTTCTCCTGTTAATCCAGTTTTGTATTAATTTTATTAATTCTATTGCTAGGACAGGCATAAGAACTAAAGAAGGGGCAGATTCTTCCCCTCCTGAACAGAACAGATAGTTACTTAACATGATAAAGAAATCTGAGTTACACCAAAAGCCACATCATGCTATATCTGGCATTCCCATCAAACCCGAGAACAAGAAAAGAATGCTTACTATCACTACTATTATATGACACGCTGTTCCAGAAGTGCCAGACAGTGCAATTTGACTCTTCTTCTTCTGGCTAGGGATAGCCTTGCTTATTCTCTCTGAGGTTATGGGTTCCCTGGATATTCTCACCCAGGGGCCCCAGCTTAGCCCTCTCTCTCTAATATAGTGTACAAATAACCTTTCAGCCCCGTGAACTCTAGCCATATTTCCTAGTTTCAGTATTTCCCTTTCTTGACACTTGCCTCTCCAAAGTATAGCACTTCTCTGTATAAACACGCCACTCTTCCTGGTATAAACATAGTTTATCTTCTCTCCTGTTGTAAAAAGCTAGTGATAAACCCCTCCCTAACCCGACTATTTGCCTCCCCCTTTCCCCTTCCTGCTGTGGCTCCTCCTTACGCCTACCTCCCTGGGACTTTTTATAACTTTTATTTCCACACCAATCTTCAAACTACATTATCTAACTCTTCTACCATGTACAACAAGTCCTCAAATGTTATTGTTTCATTAAAATATTAATGAGATTCTATAGGAACCTAACTCTTATTTGTATAGACTTTGGTAAAATTGGTTTTGCTATGTGTCATTTCACTTGAAGTCACAGAACCTGTTGACAGTGTTAAGTGACAATCCTCACTTAATTCATCCCTTGGCTTTCTCAGTGCTTCTGACTCAGGATTGCCTTGCTACTGGACTCGGAGGAGGTTGGGTCATAAAGCAATTGTAGATTCAGTCAGTATTCAGATTACCCGGATGCCTTTCAGTCTACATGTGCCTGGTCCCTGCTTAACAAACAGGGTAAGAGATTGGTGTAAAATGAAGTAGAGTAGATGAGGTATCTGTATTTTTGGATAAGTAATCCACAGAAACTCCAAAGTTGCTCGAAAGGAAAAAAAAAGTGAAAGACATGAACAAACTCACAGATTAGGAATTGCCATGTATTTTTTCAGTTACAATTTTTAATCTTGTTATAGCTGCATTAATTATTCTCTTTCAAACTATAGATATTTCCATAGAGCCATTGACATATGCTTTTTTAATCCACAAAATTACATTTACACACTTAATGTGTATCCTAATTATAATTTTATAACAAAAGAGACAATATTCCAATTTATCTTTCACATACATTGTACCTATTATTTCAATTTGATTAATACTTTCACCAACAGTTTACTATGAATATATTGAAATTATAGAAAAGTTGAAAGAATAATAAAATGTGAAAGAATAACACAATGAGCTCCCATATACACACCATTTAGTTTCTACAATTAACATTTTCCTGTTTCTGTATTATCATATTATATCTATCTATCCATTTATTGATCTATCCATTCATACACCATTTATCTCATTTTTATACATTTCAAAGTAAGTTGCAGACATTAGAATACTTCATACCTAAACATTTCAGTATGACTTGTTTTGAAAGGATAAGATATATCTTAGAGTATTGACATATAAAGATATCCATGATATATTAAACAAAAGGGACAACTTATAAAAATACTACTTATGTTAAATATAAGGATTAATGTAGACATAAGAATTTAATTCCCTAGATGATCTCCATTTCTCCCTTATACTTTCTTAACAAAAGCCCACTTTTGTTCAGTGCGGAAATGTGTCCAGGCCTGAATATTGAATCATGATCGAGTCAAGCCAATCATGGGAATCTTCTCCAATTTCCCAGCTTCATTTGCCAACAGAGAGGACATGTGATCCAGGTCTGGCTAATGAGAACAAAACAGACATCTTCTGGGAATGTGAAGAAATAATGGCTTCTTTATTAGATAGGAAAGATAGATTCCAGCTTGTGTGGCTTGCTCCTTCTACCAATCTTTTGGCCTTGAATGCAGACACGATGTCTGTAGGTGCAACAACCATCTTGCAACCAAAAGACAAAAGATGAGGACAAAAACCCATATGCGAAAGATGGTCTTTACATGTTTTGTGTGTATTTTTTTAAAAGATTATCACATATAAATTTAATATATAAATAACTTTATTAAAAATGAGATATCAACACCAACTTAATTCAAAATAAATTTTGGAGGCCTAAATGAAAAAGTGTGCAAGAAAGTAGAGAAGTGCGAAAAATCAAGTTAAATATATCTTATTGAGTAGTGTTCTGTCTTATCCTGGATTTCCTCTAGAAAATAAGAGCCTGAGACAAGGACATTGATATATATGTTAATGTTGGGAAGTCATCCTAGGCAACAGGAGTAGGAAACTGGGAAGAGTAAGCAGAAATGGAAGAGAAGTCATTAGAAGTGTATGTTTTCAAGTGGCAAAACTGGGGGTAGATCCCACTGAGATGCCATGTAGAAGGCCCTTCAGAATTGTCCAGTGGAGGGAAAGAAGAAGGGAACATTTCAAGACTATCCTTTCAGGCATCATTTCTATAGTTCGTTACTAGAGATGTTTCTCTGAAGGTGTAGAGCACCTGAAACCATGAGGAGGAGGCACAGTGTTCTCTCCTCAGCATGAAGCCAGCTTTTGGTATTGCTTTTGCAGCTGCTAATAGCTATTGATGATTGTTCTTTTCTTCCTTTGAAAGAGTAAGAGGGAAAGAATGAAATCTGAGTGGTTTCTAAGGAAAAAAAATAGAGAAGGGAACGTTTCTCTGCAGCTCCCATATCCATTAGTGAAGGCTCACTACATCATGTGTTAATTCTCTTGCACATCCGCACTCCACACTGTGCATGCTTCAGAATGGCAGAACAGATTCCCATTGCCCTATGGCAGGAAGTGAGACAGAGCACGGCATAGGCAAGTGCTGCCACGTTCCACCTGCTTGCAGAATGGTAGGCTGAGAGGACGCAAGGCAAGGCACGGAAGGTGTTTGACACCTTGTCTGAACACAAGATGACTGCCATTTTGAAAACAGTGGTGGTGGGAGGCGTGCCAACGAGGCAATTTTGCTTTCATTTTCCTCTTTACTCTTTGTATTTTTTTTTTTAATAAAAACAGGGGCAACTTAATGAAGTGAATAAGCATGTGAACTCTGGACCAGAAAACCTGGGTATGAAACTCAACCCCACCATTTAGTTTTTACTTCACTCTTGTCAAGTTAAACATCTGTAAGATGGAGATAATAACAATAGTTACCTTATAGACTTGTGAGCCCTCAATGAGCTAAGTGTTAGTTATTAATAATTATAATAGAAATACATGTTTGTCATAAAGAATCAGAATACATAACTGAATACAATATGATGTTAAGTGTCCTGTATCTGTTAGAATGCTTTCATTTTTTAAAAGATATTATTTATTTATTTTTAGAGAGAAGGGAAGGGAGGCAGAGAAACATCCATGTGTGTTTGCCTCTCACGTGCCCCCTACTGGGGACCTGGCCCACAACCCAGGCATGTGCCCTGACTGGGAATCTAAGAGGCGACCCTTTGGTTCACAGGCTGGCGCTCAGTCCACTGAGTCACACCAGCCAGGAGAGAATGCTTTCATTTTCAAGAAAGAGAAAAGCAACGCACACCACCAGTGAGGGTCTGGAGAGAGCAGATATTGAGATGGGAAGCCTTGGACTCACGCAGTGGAAAGGTGGCATTAAGCTATTTTGTCAGCCAAGTCAGGTTGAGGGGTTGAGGGAAGCTGGGGAGTGGAATGGAACTAGAGTAAATTGAGCAGTTAACGTTAGGATCTAGCTAGCCAAGGGGAGGTGTTCCTTCCCTTCTTCGCTTATCCCTTCTGCCTCTTTTTCTGGTCCTTCACTATCTTGCTTCTTAGCAGCAATACAGTCCCCTTTTGTAACTAAGAAAAAGGAGGACATAGGGGTACTGTGGAGGAACTTCTTGGCTCACTTGGCAAAATAACTAAAAAACAGAAACAAAACAAAAAACACCAAACCAGAAGGTCCAGTCATTGTTTGTTCTGAATAAGTTCATCTGAAAATACTCTTTTGGAAAGCAAACAAAACCTATGCCATTAAATTGTGATTAAAATTACAAACAGAGCAAAGGAAATCTGTCTGTTGGACTACATATTTCTTCTTCCCACCCTTCCCCAACATCTCTTTTTCAAAAAGGAAGACTGTCAATACAAAAAAGGAGGAGGAAGTGGGAAAAAATGAGGACAACTATAAGTGAACAACAATAAAAACTTTTAGAAAAGGAGGAAAGATAGACAAGGAAATGACACCCTGAGGAGTATGGAACAGCATCTTTTCCTGTACTTTGTTTCAAGTAAACTCTAACATGAAAAACACCATATAGGAATCATTTTAGAGTAGGTTTCCTCTATAATAGGGTTGGGAAAGGAGAATTGTGTGAGTGGGCATGAAAAAGCAGGACAGTCCTGTCTGGTGTGGGTCAATGGATTGAACGCTGGCCTGTGAACCAAAGGGTTACCAGTTCGATTCCCAGTCAGAGCACATTCCTGGGGTGTGGGCCAGGTCCCCAGTAGGGGGTGCTCAATAGGCAACCACACATGGATGTTTCTCTCCCTTTCTTTCTCCCTCCCTTCCCCTCTCTCTAAAAATAAATAGATACGATCTTAAAAAGAAAAAAGAGAAAGGAGGACAGAGGCCACTGATTTTCCTAGACCCTGTACTTAGGGTGAATACATGATTCACTAATACCTGAGCTACTTGTGTGCACATTTAAAGTACACTTAATTCTACACTCACTAGTGCGGCTCAGTGGGTTAGGCGTCATCCTGCAAACTGAGGGGTCACCAGTTTGATTCCCAGTTGGGGCACATGCCTGGGCTGTGGGGTAGGTCTCCATTTGGGGAGACGATTGAGGTTTCTCTCTCACATCTTCTCTCTCACATTGATGTTTCCCTCCCCTCCCCATAATGAATGAATAGAATATTTAAAAAATAAAATAAAACATACTTAATTCTTCAGCTCAGCCCTCCAAATTTTATCCTATTTCAGTTTATGTGTGACTTCTTAGAAAAGCCCACTGTTTTAATGTATATGCAATGAAGAAGAAATTAAAGCTCAGGGAGCAATAAGACCACCTCACTCCTTCTATCCTTTGATCATATTGGGATCTAAAATTCATTGATCTACTAATATTTTACTGTCCCTCATTCTACTGCTATTCTCTTTTCCCTCCTTACTCAGCTTAACCTTCCTTGATAACCACTATAATCCCTCCTTTGCAGCACTCAGCGTCCTTGACCCTCTTTTGCTTTATCATATGGAAGTGACAAAAGTCCAACCCTAGATAAACCCAATACCCTATCTATTTGGTGCCTGCGCAGTCAGCTAAATGTGATTGGGATAAAGCACACAGCTGTGCTGACTTGTCTCACTCTAAATGACCACAAAGCTTTATGGACCCTTAATGCTTCCTGGTGATAACACATATTTCTTAAATTCATTCACTTGCCTACTGACCCAGAAGATCCTTTCATACCGTTTTTCTCCTTAAAACTTCAGCATTTCTCCCTGGCTGGTGTGGCTCACTGGATTGAGAGTCTGCCTGTGAACCCAAAGGGCAACAGTTCAATTCCCAGTCAGGGCACATGCCTGGGTTGCAGGCCAGGTCCCCAGTAGGGGGCATGTGAGAGGCAACCACATGTTGATGTTTCTCTCCCTCTCTTTCTCCTTCTTTTCCTCTTTCTCTAAAAATAAACAAATAAAACTTTTTAAAAACCTTCAATATTTCCTTTCCATTCCTGAATAGTAGATGACCACTTTGCCTTCCACTTCACTGAGAACATAAAAGAAATCAAATGAGAACTTTCACAGGCTTCCACTCCTACATCTGTCTGCTTATGAACATCTGTAACCACATTCTCTGTTTGTTCCAAACAACTTTTTTTTACTGCCTAAAGCTAACTCCTTCACTTGTCTACTAGATCCCATCCCCTATCTTCCCACTCAAGGATAATATGTCAAGGTTAAAAAAAAAGTCCACATAAATGAAATAACTTGATTAAAATAACCTAGCAAGCTAAAAATAACAACTAACATCTGGATGGACTCTACAATTTTACAAACCAATTTCACATATTTTTTTACTTCACCCAAGGATATCTTTTATTGATGAGAGAGAGAGAGAGAGAGAGAGAGAGAGAGAAATATAGATGTGAGAGAGAAACATTGAAACATCGATCAGTTGCCTCCTGTATGCACCCAACCGCGGATCAAACCCACAAATCATATGGTTTATGGGACGACACTCCAACCAACTTAGCCACTGGACCAGGGCTTCACGTACGTTTTTGCATTTGATCCTCACGAACATTCTGTGAAGTAGGTTTTATTATTTTTCCTGTTTTATGAGAAAATGAGATAAACAAGAAAAGTAATTTGCTCCAAATTGCTCAGAAATTTTGTTAGTGGTAGAGATGGGATTAAAATATATGCCATGAGTAATAATGAAGAGGTTAAAAATTTTTAACAGGAGAGTACTCTACAAATTTATGCAAACAAGTTTGAAGACATGAAGGAGATGGGCAGATTCTTAGGAAGATAAAAATGATCAAAATTGGCCCAGGAGGATCCAGAAAATGTCATCAGAATAATAACTATGTGAAAACATATTTTGAACTGTCAGACAATTAGTCCTCTGTATTAGAGGTTGCGAAATGTTTTCTGTAAATGAACAAATAGTAAATGTTTTGTCTCTATTGCATATTATTTTGTTTCATTTGTTTGTTTTGATTTTTTTACAGCCCTTTCAAAATATAGCATCTTAGTCCATTTGGGCTGCTATAAAAAATACAACAGACTGGGTAACTTATAAACAGCAGAAATTTATTTCTTACAGTTCTGAGAGCAGCTGAATGCCCAAGATCTAGGTACCAGCCTGGTTGTGTTTCCTCGTGAGAGCTTTCTTTCTGATTCATAGTTGATACCTTCTCACTGTGTCCTCACACGGTGGACAGAGTGGGGAGCTCTTTGTGATCTATTTTATATAATGAAAGCTCTACCCTCATGACCTAGTTACTTCCCAAAGACCCCACCTACTAATACTATTAACTTTGGGATTAGGATTTCAACATATGAATTTGACGGGGAGGGCACATTCAGACCATAGCAGGTAGAAAGTATTCATTTCGGGTGCATTACAATAGCAGGCTACAGGTTGGATTTTGTTTTCAGGCTGTAGTTTGCCAATCCCTGTTCTAGGATCAAGCTACCTGTTTACAGGAAACACAGTAACCATGGAGGTGCAATCAACAAAATCCAGACTGAGGGAAACTCGAACCTACAAACAAAGTTGTGTGTGGTTTGTCCTCAAATTTTCAACATTTGCTCTTCAGTCCTGACTGCAAATAAATTGCAAGGCAAAAGTATTGCAAATAAAGTGGAAGGGCAAAAATCAATTGCAATGTATACATTTTATTTGGATCCTTATTTTTAAAAAGCAAGCATTTTAAAAAAACACCATTTGAGTTAAATCATATGGTTCTTTTTTGACTTTGGGTGGTGGGCACACAATGCAATATATACAGACAATGCATCATAGAATTGTACACTTGAAATCCATATAATTTTATTAACCAATGTAACCTCAATAAATGCAATTTAAAAATATAAAAAAAAACATTTGCGATAAATCAGGATAATTTTAATACTAATGAAATATTCGATGATATTAAGGAATCGAGGTTTTGGGGTTTTTTAGCATAATAACAGTTTGCCTATATCTACTAAAAAATCCTGCTGGGATTTTTATTGGAATTGTAATTAATCTAAAGATAAATTTGGGGAGAACTGACATCTTATTAATACTGAGGCTTCCAATTCATGAATATAGATTATATTCTCTGTTATTTACAACTTTTTTTATTTCTTTCATCAATGTTTTATAGTTTTCAGCATAATGTATACATATTTTGTTAGATTTATACTTAAGAATTACATTTTATTTCCAGCATGATTGCAATTGTAAATCCTAAAATGAACTCCTCTCGATAGCATTGTATTATCCTTTTTATATATTGCTGGATTTTATTTGCTAATATTTTGTTGAAGATTTTTATATGTATGTTTTTAAAGGATTTTGGCCTGTAGTTTTCTTTTACTATCTTTGCTTTGCTTTGTTATCAAAGGAATCCTGGCCTAATGTAATGAGATAGGAATAATGATGTCTCCTATTTTCTGGAAAGAAGTACTTAGAATTGGTATTATTTCTTCTTAAATATTTAGTATAATTCACCAGTGAAATTATTTGGGCCTGAGTTTTTTTTAGGTTTCTTTCTTCAAACTGAAAATACAAGTTCTTTAATAGATGCAGGCATATTGGGGTTATCTATTTCTTCTTGAGTGAGTTATTATAGTTGATGTCTTCTAAGGAATTGGTCCGTTTCATCTAAGTCATTGAGCATAGAGTTGTTTGTAGTGATTCTTTTTTTTTTTTTTTTTAGAAAAAACACAAGTCAAATTTATGAGAGTTGTCACAGTCAGTAATGGTGACCTTCTTGCTGGTCTTGCCATTCCTGAACCCACAGTGCTCCACGGCTGTGACAACATCCACGCCATCTTTCCCCTGGCCGAAGACCACATACTTGCCGTCCACCCACTGAGTCTTGACTGTGCAGATGAAAACCTTGAAACTGCTTGTGTTGGGTCCAACATTTGCTGTGGACAAGATGCCTGGACCCGTGTGCTTCAGGATGAAATTCTCATCATCAAATTTCTCCCCGTAGATAGACTTGCCATCTGTGCCATTGTGGCATGTGAAGTCACCACCCTGGCACATCAATCCCGGAATAATTCTGTGAAAGCAGAAACCTTTATAAGCAAATCTTCTCTCCCAAGTGTTCAAAGCAAGAAAGTTTTCTGTGGCCTTTGGAACTTTGTCTGCAAACAGCTCAAAGGAGGCGCAGCCCAAGGGCTCACTGTCGGCAGTGATGTTGAAGGACACAGTGCGGTTGAAGAAGATGGAGCAGGAAGATTTGAGGCAGCTGTGATGTCTGCAAGGCCAGTTTGTAGTAATTCTTTATTATCCTTTTAATAATTCCTTTTAGTTTGTTATCTGGAGTACTTCTGCAAAGAGAAACTTCACTCATCAATATTTGGGTACTCTGAGTTTGTACAGGAAAGGCAGAATAGATGTCTGATTCTCACCTTTTAATTAACTGATTTCAAAATGAGGAGATTTTTCCCTAACATGCCCTACAGGTGACTAGTGAGGTTTTGTTGTACTATAATTATTAACTTGTGGATTGAAATATATTTAATGTATTTCAGTCGACTTTGGTTATTATTTTTATGGACGCTCAAATCATGGCATGTTTGAATAGTGGGAGCCCCTTTGAAGTAGCTGTAAGTCAATTTGACATGTGACCCAGGGATCACTGAGAGTGTCCTCACTTTCTGGTATGACAAGATGATTCTGCCTGAATTGGTACATTTCTTGCTTCAGACAAGGAATCAGCCTTTCTCCAATGAGCCCTCCTAGTTCCTTTACACCGCTATTGAGTGCATCTCAGTGAGTAGTGAGCAATGTTTTTTTAAAGGAATAGAATAGAATAGAAAATAATAGAGCACATTCTAGTAGTATCAGCCTTTCTCCAATGAGCCCTCCTAGTTCCTTTACACCGCTATTGAGTGCATCTCAGTGAGTAGTGAGCAATGTTTTTTTAAAGGAATAGAATAGAATAGAAAATAATAGAGCACATTCTAGTAGTATGTGATGAAACTTGTTTCAGTTATATATGAGGCCTGTCCAGAAGGTATCCAGCCACGTGATATGAAAAAATAGAGACATTGAAGAAGATCCAAGATACAAGAAACATTGTCCATAGGGCAAAGTCACCTCAGTCCCCTTCCAAGCAGGCACCTTGGGACCTCACACAGTTTTTCCATTCGCCATCAGCTGCCCCATTGCATTTTCCTGAATCTCATCAATGGTCTGAAATCTCTTCCCTTTCAAAGATGATTCTAGTTTTGGGAAAAGCCAGAAGTCGCAGGGTGCCAAATCTGGGCTGCAGCAGGGCTGAGTCACCTGGGTGATTTTGATGTTTTGCCAAAATACTCTGCACAAGACATGATGTATGAGCAGGCGTGTTGTCTTGATGAAGCTGCCAATCACCAGTTGCCCATCGCTGCAGCTTTCTGAGTCACCCAAATAGTTTCCACAGAAGAATATTCAAGCATAATGCAAAATTGGATGCAGATTCATTTCTCTACTTGCTCAGCCATTTTGAATGTGATGGTCACACAGCACGCACGCTCACTCAAGGGCGTCTACCACCTCCACTGACTAGTACAATGAAGTTGTCATTGTTCACACATGTGCATTCCAGTTCACTCTCCTTGGTTGCCAGGTTACATTGATATCACGAAACTGTTCTCATTATATTAACAATGGCTGGACTTTTTCCAAACAGACCTCATATATCTATGTTCTGCTCTATGGTGTAAAATGTATTTCTTAAAATGTTCATGGCCAAATAAGTTCAAATATTACTGAATTAAATGATCCTCCTTAAGTTTCAGTTTTTTATCTTAATTTTGTTTTTAATATGATACGCTCATAGTAAAAGTTTAAATTGTCCAGAATGCTACAAAATGAAAACTTCTCCCTCCCTCTATCTCATTTCCAATCCCCCAAATCAGGACTATTAAAATTATTTGTAAATAAATGCATATACACATATACAGTCCAATTTTTATTGAGATACAATTAATTTATACACCTTATAAATTATATAATATAAAAAACACAGTATGTGATCAGACTCTAGATATTAATGTGAAACTACTTTGTTCACTTACAGACTTTGGATGTATTTTCGTACTAACTAATTCTCTTTATCTGTGCATAATCTGCCATTGTAGGAACGTATATTATTTATATATTCTGTCCCACAATGGTCATTTCAGGGGGTTCCAGTTTGGCTACTACAAAAAAAAATGCTTTTAGTGAATATACTTTCCATGTTTTTGCATGCTTCTGTGGTGAAATCTATAGCACAAATTCCTAAAAGTAGAACTGTTGAGTTAAGGAAAACATGCATTAAAATTTGGGTAGATATTTCCAAATTGCCTTCTAAAACATTCATACCAGTTTACATTCCCACAATCTGTCTATGGTGGTGCCCTTTTCTCCTTGTCAACATTAGTTTTTTAGGCAGCTTTCAGAGCTTGGCCAATGTGACGGAATTGATATCTCAGTGCAGAGGCAGGCTAGCACAGTAGTTAAGGGTGAAGTCCTAGGATCCCAGTAGCTACATTTGATTCTCAGCTCAACCACTTGCAAGCTGTGTGACTTTGCACAAATTACTTCATTTTTCTAAGGTTCAGTTTCCTTATCTGAGAATGGGAATGCTATTCTTATCTTGCAAGGTGGTTGTTGTAAAGATTAAGTGCGTGCCTTGGACTTAATCTTTAGTGTAAATGTTGTAATGTAATGTTAATGTAAATTAAATGCTGATGTCAGTGTTTTATTTACCTTTCAGTATTTTACATTATAAACTTAAAATTCGAAGTATTTTTCATAAGAATAATTGGTAGATTAACTTATTGGTCTAATCGAGCTTTTTGAAGGTTGAAATGTGAATTCACCCACAATTCATTCTTAGTAAGGTTCTTTATTCTTAAATTGCTTTTTACTTTTCAGTTATAATTGACATACAATATTATATTAGTTTCAGGTGTACACCCCAGTGATTAGACATTATATAATTTGCTAAGAGATCACCCCAATAAATCTCATACCCATCTGACACCATACATAATTCTTAGAATATTACTCACTGTATTCCCTATGCTGTATTTTATGTTCCCATGACTATTCTGTTACTACCAATTTGTACCTCTTAATCCCTTCACCCTTTTCATGCATTCTCTCAACACTCTCCTATCTGGCAACCATCAGAATGTTCTCTGTATCTCTGCTTATTTGTTTATGTTGTTTTTTAGATTCAATTGTTGATAGATATGTATTTATTAACATTTTTATATTTTTGATATTTTCTTCTCCTTCCCTTTCCTCCTTCTCCTCTTCCTCTTCTTGCTTTTCCTCTTCCCCTTCCTCTCCTTTGTCCCCTTCTGCCTTCTCCCTCTCCCTCTTCTCCTCTTCTTCCCTCCTCCTCCTCCTTGTTCTTCTTCTTCTTTCCCCTCCCTTCTCCCTACTCCTCCTCCTCCCCCTCCTCCTCCCTCCTTCTATTAGATCCTTTATAACATTTCGTATAATAAGCACTAGGTGATGGTAAACTCCTTTAGGTTTTCCTTGTCTGGGAATCACTTTACTTGCCCTTTAATTCTAGTAGCCTTGCTGGGTAGAGTAATCTTGGTTGTAGGTCCTTGCTTTTCATCACTTTGAATATTTCTTGCCAATCCCTTCTGGCATGCAAAGTTTCTGTTGAGAAATCAGCTGACAGTCTTATGGGAGAGTTCTTGTAGGTAACTAACTGCATTTCTCTGGCTGTTTTTAAGATTCTCTCTTTCTCTTTAACCTTTTGCATTTTAATTATGATGTGTCTTGGTGTGGGCCCCTTTGGGTTCATCTTATTTGGGACTCTGCACTTCCTGGACTTGTGTGCATATTTCCTTCACCAGGTTAGGGAATTTTTCTGCCATTATTTAAAAAAAATATTTTATTCATTTATTTTTAGAGAGAGGGGAAGGGAAGGAGAAAAGGGGGAAAGAAATATCAATGTGTGGTTTCCTTTCTCACAGCCCCCACTGGAGACCTGGTCTGCAACCCAGGCATGAGTCCTGACTGGGAATCAAACATGCGACCTTTTGGTTCAGAGGCTGGCATTCAACCCACCGAGCCACACCAGCCAGGGCTGTAGTTTTCTTTCTTTGCTGTATCTTTATCCGGTTTTGGATTAGGATGATGCTGGCCTCATAAAAAGAATTTGGGAGTCTTCCATTTCCTTGGACTTTTTGGAATAGTCTGAGAAAGATAGGGGTTAACTCATCCTTAAATATTTTGTAAAATTCTCTTGTGAAACCACCTGGCTCAGGGCTTTTGTGTGCAGGGAGTTTTCTGATTACTGCTTCAATTTCACAAGCTGTTATTGGTCTGTTCAGACATTCTGCTTCTTCTTGATTCAGTTTTAGAAGATTGTATGTTTCTAGAAATTTGTCCATTTCACCCAGGTTTTCAAATTTCTTGGCATATAGTTGTTCATAGTGATTTCTTACAATCCTTTTTATTTCTGTGGTGTCAGTTAAAATTTCTCCTCTTTTGTTTCTGATTTTATTTATTTGGGTCCTCTCTCTTTTTTTCTTGATGAGTCTGGTTAAAGGATTGTTAATTTTCTTTATCTTTTAAAGGAACCAGCTCCTAGATTTATTGATCCTTTGAATTGTTCTTTTAGTCTCTATGTCATTCAATTCTGCTCTGATCTTGTTTATTTCCTTCCTTCTACTCGCTCTGGGCTTTGTTGGTTGTTGTTCCTCCAGTTCTTGCAGATGTAGGGTTAGGTTGTTTATTTGAAATGTTTCTATCTTTTTCAGGTAGGCCTGTATTGCTATGAACTTCCCTCTCAAGACTGCCTTCATTGTGTCCCATAGGTTTTGGACTGTTGTGCATTCATTTTCATTTGTTTCCAGAAACTTTTTGATTTCTTCCTTGATCTCATTATAAACCCAATTATTGTTTTATAGCCTGTTATTCAATCTCTGTGAATTTGAATGTTATTGAGTTTTTTCCTTGAGGGTGGTTTTTAGTTTCAGGTCATTGTGGTCTGAGAAAATGCTTGATATAATATCAATTTTCTTGAATTTGTTGAGGCTTGTTTTGTGTCCTATCACGTAGTCTGTCTTTAAAAATGTTCCATGTGCATTTGAAAAGAATGTGTATTTTGCTTCTTTGAGATGAAAGGTTCTATACATATCAGTTAAGTCCATTTGATCTAAGGCATTGTTTAGTGGCACAATATCCTTGTCGATTCTTTGTTTGGAAGATCTATCCGTTGTTGACAGTGGGGTGTAAAAATCCCTTGTTATAAGTGTGTTTCTGTCCATCTCTTTCTTGAATTCCTCCAAGATTTTTCTTATATACTTGGGTGCTCCTATGTTGGGTGCATATATGTTTATAATGTTTATGTCTTCTTGTTGGATTCTTCCCTTGAGTACTATGAAGTGTCTTTCTGGATCTCTTTTTATGGTCTTTGTTTTGAGGTATATTTTTTCTGATATAAAAATTGTTACAATGTGGTGTTTTGATGTGTGAAGCTGTCCACTGAGTGTGCTTGCTTTGGGGCCTCCCAAGAAGTCTAGACCATGGTCAGCCACTGCCTGCATTTTGCCTGGGGCTGCCTGGCATGAACTACAAAGGGATCTGCAGATGACTGCTATTCGTGCTGGACTTCGAGGTGCCCAGGAGAGGCCAAACTGAGAACCAAGGCTGGCTACTGCTAGTGCTAGGCTTAGGGCCAGTTAGTGAGAGATATGAGGCGTGCTGAGGCCAGATGCTGCTTGTTTGAGAAATTTTAGGAAGGTCTGAAACATGAGCCAAGATAGGCCACTCATACAAGAAAGCCACTGGAAACAGCTTGAGTGGGGCCATAAGTTGGTGGGGTTGGGTCACCAGGGTGGGGTGAACAGTGGAGCCAGAGACTCCAACATGGCACCTGCTTGCTCGCTCTGTGCGGGGAGGACTCAGCAAAGGAACAATGGCCTTTGTCAACACTTCTGTCTGGGAGAAAGCTGCCCCTCCAGCTCTTGCCCTCATGCCAGATACTTCAGTTCCTCCCCGTATGTCCCTAGTGCCTTTCGAGCTGTTGCCCCAGTGCTGGAGCTCACAGGGAGTAAGTCTGAGTAAGTCCAGGTACAGGCCCTTTAAGAGGAACTGCCTGAGACTCCAGAAGCCCTCCCTCTCACTCAGCTTCAATCCCCGTTGGTTTTGATAGCCAGAAGTTATGGGGACTTCTCATCATAGCACTGGAACCCAGGAAGGGGATGCCTGGTGTCGGGGCTGGGACACCTCACTTCTCAGAGGAGACCTCTGCAGCCCGGATATCCCTCCCGATTTTTATAAGCCACATATGGTTGTGGGACCTACCTGTTCTGCCTCTCCTGCCCCTCCTAACTGTTTCGATGTGGCTTCTTCTTGGTATCTTTAGTTGTAGGACTTCCTTCAGCAAGATTTCAGGTGGTTCTGAATGATGGTTTTCTATAGTTTAGTTGTATTTTTGATGTGGTTGTGGGAGGATGCAAGAACCGCATTTACCTATGCTGCCATTTTCCTTAGGTTGTGAAACCAGTTCCCTTCCTGTGGTAATGTTGGGTTAACAACGAAGGGGAGATATCATGATTGTCATGTACTGGTTCCTTGCCAGGGCATTGCCACTGTACTGTTGCCTTCTGAGACAACCATCTTGGTGTCCATTGTGTGATGTGCTCATTTATAAAATCAGGAGTCTGATATTATTGCAAATTCATGGAAAAGGGGCCAAGGATAGTATTGTTCTAGAATACCTTATTAAAAGTTTTTATTTTATATCTTAATATTTTACTTTAAGTATAAATGCATATTCATTTGCAGTCAATGATGTTATTCTGAGCACTTGTCTACTGCTTGTTTTAATCATGAAAAAAGGAGAGATTTTAAAAATAGAAAGAATTGCATGTTTTGTCTTGTGCTGTTTTACCTTAGGAGAAACTAAAAGAACTTTGTTAAGGTCAATTATCTGAAGGCTTCTTTATATCTTATCACCCCCAGGGCCAGAGACCTTTTGGAAATTATTTCAGTTGTTTTATTTTATTCAAGTTGTCATTTTAGTAATTGTCCTAAAAGTATGTAATATGCTATGTGATATGAGTTAAAATGACCACATATAAAATGATATGCACATTCACAGTTATTTAATCACATTTATTTATTACTTAGAATCAGATGTCAGATGAACTAGTGTGGAAACCAGAAAGCTTAACTGTTGCCACAATGAGGAGTGGAAATCTCCATTCATGCTATTATTCAAAACCATTGTATGAGAACAGCAGTAGATTGGTGGGTATTGATATCTTTCTGGGAGTTTACAAGTAAAAAGCCATGTTTTTTTCGTCACCTTTATAAAGTGTCTCAGAATTGAAATAGGCTCTGTTTGGATTCCTTTTTTGACCTGTGGATAATTGGAAATTAAAATGAACACAGAAAATGGCCACATGGAGAAAATTCCCAGGTCCTTAAGTATAGAGAGCTTTGATATGGTCCTGCAGAGATGAAAATGTGATGGAAACAGTGAATCTTATAAATAAAGAAGTTTATTTATTTATTAACTTCAAGGTGGTTGATCACATAGATTAAAATAGATCACATTTTTAAAGCTATGTATTGATGGCTCTTTTTCACCAAAAAAATATCAAAAAGGGAGATACGAAGGAGGGTGTTGTAAGTGGAGATGTAGATGTATAGAGAACTAGGGAAAAGGATTTTTCCCTTCCTTTGACCATTTGTCACTTAGGGCTCCTAAAATCTTGGCTTAAGCTAAGGAAAGAAACCAGGCCAACTGCAGTCAAAGCAGCAAATGGGCCAGAGCCAAGAGTGGGTCTGGGACTGGTGCCAACAGTAGTCCAGGATTTAGACTACGCTAGAGCTAGGGGCAAGGCTAGCCATGTGATTGGGGCAGGGGAGCTGATATGTCCTTTGTCTTATGTTCCATGCGGTGTAAGTGTGGAAATTCTAAAGGGTCGGGCCGACATGGCATGGGAACGAGATCTGACAGCTCTTCAGAGAAGTTCAACATACAGCCTTCATTAATACTAAACCTGGGATCATTTCAAATCATTTGCTACTGTTACCAACAAATGACCCTGAACTGTTTTTCCATCTTACAGTACTAAGTATACCTAGCCACATAAGCAGTAGGGAATGGGGATTAGATAGCAATGTATATTGGACTGGAAGCGCATTGTGACACTGGAGCAAAAAACTGGCTTCACAGTCAGACCCAGATTTAAATCTCTGGTCCATTATTTATTTCCTGTGTGACCTTGGCCAAGTAGCTTAACTCTTCTGAGTTTCAGTTGCTTCATCTGTTAGATGAAGGTGACAATAGAGCCTTCCTTAATGATTTGGTATATACAGTAAACGAGATCCTTTATGTAAAATGCCTGGCCTAAGAGAAGTCCTCATTCTATGCTGGCCCCTCTCCCCGCGCATCTCACTCTTCCCCTCAAGTTTCTCTCCTTGTTACTGATGTAGGCCAGTTAACATCTGTATCTTCTCTACCTTTTTGTAAAAGAAGGACTGAAGCATTTTAAGACAAAGAGCTTTAGGATTCTTTATAAGGAGCACAGGGGTTATAAAATATTAATTTGTATCTTTAAGATAAAACTCTTTTAAAATACATCTCATAAATTAATGAAACTTAACAAATGTCATTTGGAAAATGGCCTTTCTTTTCAGGCTCTCAGACAGTTTTTAAAAGAGCTCCTTATATATTTTTTTCGTATGTGGAGAGGAGCAAATGGTTAATAAGCACTGTAAAGAAATATTTTAATGAGGCTAGCTGTGGTCCCAGATGGGCAAGAGAAAGCAAAAGCTGGCATGTTAAGTCAATATTGGATATTTATTTGGTTTTCTTGGGCAGTACATTGCGTTTCCTAAGAACCTGTAACATCTGTTTTCTGTGGTTT
Organism: Pteronotus mesoamericanus; assembly: GCF_021234165.1. Taxonomy (NCBI): domain Eukaryota; kingdom Metazoa; phylum Chordata; class Mammalia; order Chiroptera; family Mormoopidae; genus Pteronotus; species Pteronotus mesoamericanus. Next base: position 3,045,415 of record NW_026555108.1, on the reverse strand, counting down.
CCCTCTCTTTATATATTTCAAGTTGTGAAAGCAATTTGAAATTTATAGGAGGCTGATATGCTTCATTGGGATTAAAGGATTATGGTTCTCTTTCCAGCGTGAAGGACGTGACGGACAGACATGTGAAGCTGAGAATCTCCTATCCTGGATGACCTGAGCTGAACAGAGTTGAGACTTGTAGCTGTCCTGCAACTCCACCTTGGAGTCATCCACTCAAATGATTAGCTCCAGGATTTCAGGTTTTGGTTCCTAAACTCCAAAGGGGAGTCTTGGCCATGTGGCCATGCTGCAGGCCTTGTGAGTATTTTCACTGCCCTAAGTGGTGACGGTATATTAACCAGACCACAAACAAGGCTGGAGTTTCTGTGTAAGTTGAAATATAAATTCCTCTGAGCCTGGCTTTTTAATTTCCTAGGATGACGATGAACAGGGATCAAGTTGTGTGGTTATATAAATAGTAATGTTTTTCTAGGAATATCACTGTCAGCAGCCTGAATCCTCTCGGGCTCTGGTGCTGTCTTTCAGAACAAGAACAATGAGCTTCAGATCAGTATTATCTCTCTTGCTCCAAGCTCAGTGGTCTTCCCACAGTATCACAGCTGAAAGAGAGTGATTGCTTAGGAAAGACATACTATCCTGTATCAAGACTGTGCAGGCGTTGTTACCTTGACATACAAGAAACAGGGGAAATGGAACTTCTCTTCCTGAACATTTTTAAACATTTATTTTCTAGAGCAGTTTTAGGGTCACAGCAATTTAGAGGGAAGTACAGAGATTTCACATGTGCCCCTGCCCCTCACCCATGCATAACTTCCGCCATCACCACCAACTCTCACCTGAGTGGCACATTTGTTACAGTCGATGAACCTGAAGTGACACATCATCATCACTCCAAGTCCCTAGTTTCCATTAGGGTTCACTCTTGGTGGCGTACATTCTGCAGGTTTGGACAAATGTATGACATGCATCCATCATCATAGTATCTTACAGAGTATTTTCGCTGCTCTAAAAATCCTCTTGTACTCCATGTATTCATCTCTCTCCCCTGGTCCCCACCCCTTGGCTAACACTACTCTTTTAACTATCTTCATAGTTTTGTCTTTTCCACATGATCATACTTGATATTGGCACCATACAGTATGTACCCTTTTCAGATTGGCTTGTTTCACTTAGTAATATGTGCATTTAAGGTATTTAAGATTCCCCATGTCTTTTCGTGTCTTGATAGCCCATTTCTTGCGTTGTCTGGATGGACCATAGTTTATTTGTTCATTCACCTAATGAAGGACATCTTGGTTCTTTCCAAGTTTTGGTAATTATGAATAAAGCTGAAAGGAAATCAAATTTCCAAATATTCAACTTCCTTTAGTACTATTTGTCTAAAACTAGTTGCCTGAGAACTACCCTATGTGTACCTTTCCCATTATTCTTTCCTAGCCTCTCAGAAGGAAAACATATCTTTCAAAGGCCACAAATCTTATTATGGTAATTTGACCCAGGGTGTAGAAATCCTTGGGGCTAAACAAAGCAACAATTTTGAATATTGATATCCAATAAACTTTTTTTCTTCCTTCCTTCCTTCCCTTCTTTCCTTCTTTCTTTCATCTTTCTTTCTTTCTAGCTTGTGTGGAGGTTCTAGCAGGGGAGCACAGTTACTTGTACACCCGTGACTGAAGACCGGTCCTCTCCTCTAGTTGGGAAGGTTGTCCTCTTTGACTGAGTGGCAGGAAGCTTTGAGAGGGACACACATGGATAGGTGAGGGGGGAAGGGGACACCTGCCAAGCCAGCCAGATCAATCAAATCAACCCTGGTGATCAAAGGGGTGACAGATATCGCAGCCAGATTGTCTTCACATACATCTTTTTTTTTTTTGATATCCAAGAAACTTATTTCACTCAAGGCCCTATAACCTACCCTTTCCCCATCCATCTCACTGAGATGCATTTCCAATAAAATTTTGTTTTATGTTTAATAACAATCATAATGTATATCTTCATGTTATTTTTATCCATTGTGTATACATAATAATTCAAATTATAACTCAACTCAGAAGACTTTTTACTTGGAGCTTTATGGTAAAAAAAATTCACTTTCTATTTATGGACATGTTTTGTTGCAGAGAAATTCAATATGGTGATCAATAAAGGACTTTCAGGTACAGATATAGTTTATGATCTAATACAATCCTATGGGGAGAATGCAATGGGCATTTGGTTTCAAGGAGAAAAAGGAATAATGTACATTTTCTGTAGGTTAAAGAGAAGTTTACACTTTTGTTTTGGTTTCAAGGAGAAAAAGGAATAATGTACATTTTCTGTAGGTTAAAGAGAAGTTTACACTTTTGTTATTCTTTGGTTTCAAGGAGAAAAAGGAATAATGTACATTTTCTGTAGGTTAAAGAGAAGTTTACACTTTTGTTATTCTTTGTGTTTAATGTGTGATGGTAAATCCAATCAAAATCGTTTAAAGCACGACAGCTTTATTTTAAATTGTCAATATGTACAGTATAGTAGAAATTACACCTTTGCAACCATTTAAACATGATTAATAATATAGATGTCAACCTAAAAATGTGTGAGGGAGTGCATAGCTTCTCAAAATTCTTTAGGGGTTATGTGATTAAAAAATTGAAGACCCCAATCCTATTGAATTGTTGTGAGGGTAAAGTATATGTGTACAAAGCACCTAGGATAATGCTCAATTACGGCAGCTGTTATTTCAAGGACTGAGTGCTAATTTTAACCCTCTTTCTTCCTTGGGATTTTATCCAGGGCATCTGTTTTCCTCTGCACTTTTGCTTCATTGTGTAAAGAATAACACAGATGATTGTAAAACGCTTTGAGTATAGTAAGTTAGATGAGCATGATTATACCTAATATCAATAATATCAATGATAAAGTTCATAGTGATGAAAATGTAAGTATAGGCTCTGTTAATCAAGGCATATAGCAAATGTTGAATAAATGTTTGTCTAATTATTGAGTGAATGCTATAGGGAGCCCTGCTAGAATGAAAGACTATATACCTATTCATTAGGCACCTTCCCCTAGTACCTGCATTGGTGCTTTTAAAACCCATTTTGGGCATTTTCTCATATAGATAAAAAGGGTGTGAAGTAAAATCCTACCCTGGGATGTGGCTATTTATGAATTTTCAGAAGGTGTTTCCTCATTAAACTCTTTAGCATTCTGCAATATAGTGTAGTAATTAAGAGCAGTGTCTCTGGAACCAGCCAGATTAGGCTCAAGTTCAAACTGTGTGTCTTTGGGCCAGTCACTTAACCTCTCTCTGACTCAGCTATATCTTTAAATGGGCACAATAACAATACTAACCTTATAGGATTGTTTCAAGGATTAGGAAGATTGGTTATGGGATATTGGATATTGGTTGTGTGGAAGGTAGAAGAATGTTTCCATGAAAGATGCCATGCCCTAATTCCCGGAAACCTGTGTTGACCTTGTTTGGCAAAAGAGACTTTGCAGACGCGACTAAGTTAAGGATCTTGAGATGAGGAGATTATCCTGGGTTATTTGGTGGGTCCTTATAACTGAAAGAGGGAGTCAGGACAGTCAGTGTCCCAGTGATGTAGTGGGACAAAGACTTGATAAGCCACTGCTGGCTTTGAAGAGGGAGGAAGCGGGCTATTATCTAGGGGATATGGACAGCTTCTAGAAGCTGGAAAAGGCAAGGATATAGATTTTCCCCTTTATAGCCTCTAGAAACGAACACAGCCCTTCTGACATCTTGATTTTGGATCAGTGAGGCCCATTTCTGATTTCTGACTTCCAGACTGTAGAATAACAATTTGCATTGTTTTTTAAATTTTATTTATTTATTTAAGACGGGGAAGGCAGACAGGGAGAAAAACATCAATGTGTGGTTGTCTCTCTCACGCCCCCTTCTGGGGACATGACCTGGCTTGCAACCCAAGCATGTGCTCTGACTGGGAATAGAACCATGGACCGTTTGGTTCGCAGGCTAGCACTCAATCCACTGAGCCACAACAGCCAGGACAAATTTGCGTTGTTTTAAGTCACCAAATTTGTGGTAATTTGTTATAGTAGCAATTGGATACTAATACAGGTTAATTTGCCATTATTTCTCCATTTACAACCCATCACTTCTGGCATTTCAAAACTTTCTTCACAGGGCAATGTAATCCTAAACACTTCTCCAAAATCAAAACAGATCCTTTTGCCCATGCACACTATTTTCCAGCCCCTACCTACTCAATCTCATGGCAGACACACGTTCATAGTAAGCCCCTCTTCTCCTGCAATGGACAATGGACAAGACGCCTCTTGGGTTAATTGCAAGACAATTTGTAACATCCTCTTCCTAGGTTTTCCACTTACACATGGAAAATCATGTGCTTTAATCAACGGCCTATGCAATGAGTTGGGTCACAAAAACCATGTTCTGAGGTCCTGTTCAGGAAGAAGTGAAATCCTCCTTATGATTTTTTATTTTTTTGACAGGGGTTTATGAGCTTGACACAGAGGTCCTGGAGCAGGAGTCACCCTTCCCTGCAGGTTGAAGGCCCAGGGGAATTAGAGCACTAGGAGAGGGAGAAAGAGGAACGGGTAGAGAAAAAAGAAGTTGGTAGCTCAGACGGAGGCTAGAAAGAAAACAAATAAACAATCCAGTCAAATAATGGTAAATTAGACGTAGCCTCTCGCAATCTCCTCACGGGTTCTGCTCCAGTTTCGGAAACTTCCCACTTAAGACTCCAGTGTGGCGCACCTGCCCCTGGAGGCTGGGCCGGGGCCGCGAGCCTGTGGCAGGCTGGGAAACCTTTCAGGGAGAGCAGCAGTCCCTGCGGGGTGGTCGGGAGATCGCAGGGAGGAGTCAAGGGGCGTGAAGCGGAAAGACTACATCTCCCAGGCCGCCACGCTTTCCAGCTGGAGTACTAGGGCGCTGACTGCTCCCCAGTTTCCGTAGGGAAGCGCCGGGCCACCGCAGCTATTGTACGTCGTGCTCTCACCCTCCTCCTCCCGCTTGGATGTCCGTGGAGGAAGGCTACGTTTCGTTGCCTCCTCGGCTTAACCCCTCCGGCGCCTAAGAGGACAATAGGCTGGCTCCCGGGGAGCTGGAAAAACTGCTGGGAGCCCGGGGACTCCGGTAACAAGATCCTAGGGTGCGAGGAAGGCAGCTGAAGAAACAGATCGGGTGCTCATTTTTGGGACCAGGGCTTCGCTGGGGCAGGGCAGAGGCTCTGTCTTTAAGAAGGGGGAGGGGACGGTGCAATCAGGGTTGCCCGCGGAGTTCGGCAAAGGAAATCTGCTAGCTCGGAAGCGAGGAGCAGCGAGGAGCGAGGAGAGAGGCGTCTCCCATCCCCAGCTCTGACCCCCGCCTACACCCTGGGCGGGCCGAAGTGTCAAGTTTGCAATTGCTTAGAAGGATCCGGCCGGTCTTCGGAGGAGAGCGGGGCTGCGGTTTCGGCTGCCTCTGTGGGAAGGCGATTGCTAGGGGTTATGTTGATTACTAGGCTGCGCCCTGCCGGGATCCGACTGCATTAATTAGCTCTCCCAGTCACCTGAAGCAATCGCCGCCGGGTCGGTACAGACCAGCCAGCTCCTCCAGGAATCTCCTTAGAACAGGTACCTGTCTCCAAAGGGAGGGAGGCGGCGAGCAATCCATCCGATCTACTCCCTTTGCTGTAGCACTGATGCTCTTGGTCTTTGTATTTTTCTTTTTTCCTTCCAGCCCCCGCCATCAGAACCATGGGGCATCCTCCTCTGGAGTTCAGCGACTGCTACCTGGACAGCCCCAATTTCCGCGAGAGGCTGAAGTGTTATGAGCAGGAGCTGGAGAGGACCAATAAATTCATCAAGGACGTGATCAAAGACGGCAACGCGCTTATTAGCGCAATGAGAAGTAAGTAGAAGGCTTCGATGTGGTGCTTCCTTGATCCGGTGGCTCTGGCCTTTAAGTTCTTCCACACAGCAGGGGGAAAGGAGGTTGTAGAACATTGGGCCTTTTCCTTTAGTGGACTTGACCTTTTAAGACAGGATCTATAGTGGGCCTCGGACCCTGTGCCTCTGCTTGTTGTTCGAAAGGGACAATCTGCCTGTACAATCAGACATGTTAAGCACCCATGCTTGTTCTAAGGGGACATCCAAGCTGATCAAGTAACTGCCCCAGCACCTCCTAAAGAATTGGGAGTTAAGGTTAATAGCCTGAGCAGTGGTTTTGTCCTGGTCTCTAGGTGTGTGGGGACAGTAAAACATTCCCGGGGCAAGTTACTTTTCTAAAGAAAGCACCTTTGCCCAGTGATTTTTTTTTAAGTTACTGAGCTATAGTTTTGGTTAAGGTCAGTCTAAGCTCAGATGGCCTCACATGCCACTGAATTCTGCTTGAGGGTGGAACAAACAAAGACCTGTCTAGTCCCTGGCATAAGGAGCCCAGCCCCCAGGGAGAAAATTACAGAGCTAAGGTTGGCAGCCATGAGACGCAAGGAACCTCACCTAGCTTGGCTTTCCCAGTGGCCACAGCTGACAGCTGTGGGACTCCCCCTCCCTTCCTACTGTGTGTAGAGTTTTTATTCCTGCTAGTTGGCAGAAGGTTTGGAGTAAGAGAAAGAATAATAAACATCCCCACCAAGAGTGCAGGCAAACCAACCCTTTGTGCCAAAAGTATATACCCAGAAGAGTGGATGATAGCGATTGGGTGCAGTGATGATTATTTTTTTCTTTTCTTGCCTGAAAGATGATTGTGAAAAATAAAGTCAGACTCACTGGCAAAAGTGCCCTGTATGCTTATGACTATGTTCTGAGTGGATTCATTCCAAACATACTCCATCTAGGTGCAGTGTGCAGACCTTCATAAAGCAGATGCAGACAACCAAGAGCAGGGAGAAAGGCTTGGAGTGTCAGCCTAGTGGTAACTTCTGCCGGCTGGGATTTGTTGTGTAGCTCTTCCGATTTGTCCCTTGGAGTCTGGGCTTTCCTGGCACATGCTGTCTGCTTGATTTAGTCAGGATATATAAATTCTCAAAGTGCCTGCTGGTCATTTGAATGAATTTGCTCATTTAAAGGTTTGTCCTGTTGGCCCAAACAAGAGTGAACTCTTGGCAGCACCTTAAAGTTGGGGTATTTGATGTTGATCCTTTGAGACTTACAGGCCAGGCTTTGGGGTGTGTCTGCACTGAAGAGTTCATTGAGAGGTTAAAGATATGCAGGTAATGCCACAAAAGTAGTTAGAAAGGTGAGGGTTCACCAAAAGGAAAAGGTAGGGAATGTTCCGATATTCTTTTTATTTACTTATTACAGTAAACTGCTTGGTGCAGTATCCACAGTCAACTGAAGCGCCTCACAAGGCCCAGGAAGGGAGTGGCTTTGTGAAGTCTACCGTAAGTTCAAAGTGGTTGTGCTAAAAACTAAAAAATGATCAGCTAAGGCACATCAGAGAGATTAAGATTCATAAGAAAAAAAAACTGTTCCATAAAACAGTTGAGGAAGGGCAAAAGTTTTGTAAGCTAGGACAAGTTGTGTTTTTTTTTTTTTTATTCTTTCCTTTTCTGAGACTGAACGTGGTAAGGGTCAACAATTATGCAGACCTACACCTTGGAATACACGCAAAAGATCCAAGAGATAATTTGGCGCTGGGGGCTTCTCGATATTTATGTTGGTTTTCTGTTTCTGAGTATACATAGAAAGCCCAAAATAGGACAGGTAGGAAATAAAACCCAGTAGCTAACCCACATTCCATTTCTTTCCTTTAAGTTGCATGATTCTAAAAACGTGATTAGCAAGAGGCAAAGCCATGATGTATTTCAGTGTGTTGACCACAGTAATGTTTATACTCCCACTCTGCTTCCTCATGCTGTGCTAGCTGGGCGATGGTTTGAGTCAGTGGGGTGGGAGGAAAACAAATGTAGGCTCTTGCTTTGTGTGGAGGAAAAAGGAGAGGAAAACACTGGGAATTGGATTTCTTTTTTTTTAACTTTTATTTTTATCGTTGACACTATTATAGATGCTCCCCTTCCCCGCCGCCCCCAGCATTGCTCACCTCCACCCACCTGCCACCCTCTTTCCACCTAGTTATCCCCACACTTGTATTTATGTTATATATATATATATATTTTTTTTTTTTGCTGAATACCTTCATCTTCTTTAATCCAGTCCTGCAACCCCTCTCCCCTCTGACAGCTGTCAGTCTGTTCCATGTATTCATGCCTCTGTTTTGATTTTGTTCATCAGTTTATTTTGTTGGTTAGATTCCACATACAAGTAAAGTCATATGGTATTTGTCTTTCACTGACTGGCTTATTTCACTTAGCATAATAATCTCCAGGTCCATCCATGCTGTCACAAAAGGTAAGACTTCTTTTTTTATGGCCGTGAGTATTCCATTGTGTAAATGTCCACAGTTTTTTGATACACTAATCTACTGATGGGCACCTGGCTATTGTAAATAATGACGCAATCAACATAGGGGTGCATGTATTCTTTCAAATTAGTGTTTTGGATTTCTTAGGATATCGGGAATTGGATTTCTAAGACTTGGGTTACCATCTTGGCTTCACCATCTTGGGATAAGGTTGCACAAACTACTTTGTCTGTAAAGTGGGGGTAGTTATACCCACCTCACAGGGTTGTTGTGAGGCTCCAAGGAATTAATGGATTATGAGTGCTTTATAAATGGAAACAGCTAAATATTGTAAGTTGTTTTGATACATCTTCAGTTTAATAATATATCTGCTGATGAATATGTGCCTGTCAGGAGGTTTCTGAATGGAAATGTATCAACAGATGTAGTTGGAAACATTTCTTTTTGTTATCGTCTTGTTGGAAAATGTCCCTCCCCACATTGGCATGTCTCAGCAGTTCATTTTGTATGGGTGTGGATTCATTTTGGCAATTGAAATCTGGTATTAAAAGTCAGGAAAATGAGCCCTGGCCAGGATGCTCAGTTGGAGTGTCATCCTGTGCATCAAAAGGTTGTGGGTTCAATTCCCGGTCAGGGCACCTACCTGGGATGTGGGTTTGATCTCTGGTTGGGGGCCCATTCAGGAGGTGACTGACTGACGTTTCTCTCTCACATCGATATTTCTCTCTTCCTCTCCACTGTCTCTCAAATTAATAAAAAACCATAAATCCTTTGGTGAGGATTTTTAAAAAAATTCAGGAAAATAAGTGACACCTTTTTTATTTAATTTATCAAGTTGACCATAGAATCAGATGGCTAGTGTTTCTAGGAGCTAATGAAACATGGTGCATCCTGCTGGGAACCCCTGCTGCAGTTTTTGTGACAGTTGTTAGCCCAGAGGGGACTCGATTCTTACATTTATCCTGCTTGTGTCTGATGTAGTACAGAGCTCTAGAGGAGGTTATAGCCACAACTGAGCATGATGCTTAATTTATTAAATGTAGGTCCTGTTTGAATATTTAAATTTACTTAGTTCTGCGCTCAGAGGTAATTGTCTATTAATGATATTCAACATACTTCCCTTGGGGAAATGGTTGATTCCCCCCCCCCTTTAAATGTGATCTATTTATAATTGTTGGAGTACAAGATGAAGATTATAACTTAAAGTAACAAAAATAAAAACACTACCTATCTGAAGGTGAGTAATACTGCCTCTTCTTCTGTTTGTTCTTTGTTTTTATGTTAGGAGTTTTGGTCCCTGATGTGGTTTGAACATTTTCTAAGCACTCAGGTTAGGTAGTACTCAGAACAAGTGGTGTGGCCCCTGCTTACATCCCAGTGGAACAAGAGACACCTAATGAGTGTTATATATAGTTCAATGAACACATGCCATTCATTCAGCAAATATTGTGCGCATACTATATTCAAGTCATTGTTCTCAGGGCTGTCACAGATGTGACAGTGTGAGTCACAGATGGATCCTGCCCTCAAGGAGTTCCCAGACAAGATATAGGTAAAGAATAGTATCATATAAGGTAGTAAATATGGATCAGAGCCATAGGAGTGGCACAGGCGGGCACCATGGTGTGTACCTCAGAGGGAGAGCCCATTTCCCAATGGGAGGACAAGGGAATAGAAAGGAGGAAGGAGCATTGTGATTGGGCAGAATTAATAACCCTTACCACTTGTTTAGCTGTTCCCATGTGCCAGGCATTAACATCTTAGAGCCTTTAAGAGGTAGGGATTATTATTTTCATTTTGTAGATGAGAAAACTGAAGTTAAGTAACTTTCTCAACTAATAAGGGCAGGTGTCTGAATTAGAACCCCGACCTGACTCGAAAGGTCCTGCTTATTTTACTGCACTGTATTCAGGAGAGGGCATTTATTGTAGTACTAATGACACAGAGAATGTAAAGGGACAGCAAATAATTCAGGTCGTCTGGAATATGAAATACAGGAAGGGAGGCTTGGGAGATGAGGGTGGAATGGAAGGTTGAGGTCTTGACCATGGAGGAACTCTTAAATACTTCAGACTTTTTAAAAATTAAATTTATTGGGGGTGACATTAGTTAATAAGACTATATACAGGTTTCAAGTGCACATTTCTTCTTCTTAAAGACTTTATTTTATTTTTTTAGAGAAAAGGAAAGGGAGGGAGAATGAGAGGGAAAGAAACATTAATGTGAAAGAGAAACATCAATTGGCCGCCTGTGTCATGCGGCCCTGACGGGGGACCAAACCTGCAACCCCTGCATGTGCCCTGACTGGGAGTTGAACCAGCGACCTTTCACTTTGCGGGACTATGCCCAATCCACTGAGCCACACCAGCCAGGGCTCAAGTATACATTTCTGTGATACATGATCTGTATATTGTATTGTGTTCACCACCCAGAGTCAAATTTTCCATCATGATATATTTAACCCCTTTTCCCCTACAATACCTCCACCCTTCTTCCCTTTGGTATGAATTTTTGTTTTTCTTGTTTGTTCATTTGTTTCTTTCAGTTTTATATCCCACATATGAGTGAAATCATATGGTTCTTAACTTTTTCTGCATGACTTCTTTTGCTTAGCATGATATTCTCAAGGTCCATCCAGTATTTCATCTTTTCCTATGGCTGAGAAGTATTACATTGTATAGATGTACCACATCTTTATTAAGTCCTCTATTGAAGGATACTTCGATTATTTCCATGTCTTGGGCGCTGTGAATAATCTTGCAATTCACTTTTCTCTATAGGCAGGGAGTACTGAAAACATTTCGGTGGGAGACAGGCGTGACTTGAGCTGTGTTTTATGAAGATTCATCTGAGTCTGATGAGTAAGGTGTTAGCAATTCCACACAAATACTTGTGACTTTTCAGCAATTAATTGGCAGCTTTAACTTTTCTTTGATAGAGCTCAGGGAACTGCATGCCTCTTCTGTAAAGGGTTGTATTTTAGGCTTCGAGGGCCATGCAATCACTGTGGCAATTAATTAATTGCCATTGTTATGAGAAAGCAGCTATAGATAATATGTATGTGAAATGAGAGTCGTTATATTCTAGTAAAACTTTATTGACATTGAAATGCAAATTTCACATAACTTTTACATGTCATGGAATATCATTCTTCCTTTGAATTTTTCAACTGTTTAAAAATATAAAAACCATTATCAGCTCAGCTAGGAAATGTACCAAAATAGGTGGCGGGCTGGGTTTGTCTCACTGGTTGTAATTTGCATACCTTTGGTACAACTGGTTAACCTAAAAAACCTAAATGGATTTTTATTGGTAAGGCAGTGAGTATGCCTATTGGGAGAATATTTCACATTTTCTATCAACTAGTTTTACTTTGGTGTGTTGTTAATTGTGCCCGCTCTGGATTCAGGGATCACAGGCTCAAATGCTGTGAGAGGCCAAGGAGAAAACAGAAAAATATGAAGCTTGTTGAAAGTTGGTTAATAGGGTTGGAGTGATTGGGATGACGTACAGTGGCCTCATCCCATTCAGAAGACTTTACTTTCCTTTTTTAAAAGATGTGCTAGCTAAATAAAATATATTCATAGCCTAAATTCAATTAGGTTGCAACTCCTGAGCTAGATCTAGTTCTATTAGTCAATGAGTCTTGGAATCATCCAGCGGGCTAGGAAGACGGAAGGTGACAGCGTCCAGATAGAGATTTCTCTGGGAAAGTACCACTGGGCACTGTTTGCAAGTGATAAAGGCGGAAGGATGTTATGCTGATGTCGAGATGCCAGGGTATGATGCTAGTTCTGCTTCTAATGGAATCTGGGACTGTGGTAAGGTCTTTTGCTGGGGCCCCAAGCCTGCATCTTTCAAAAAGTGGCGGTAGTTAGGGATCTGTAAGCTCACTTTCAACTCTAACATTCCATGACTTGTTAAATTTCATTTCATATTGTATTTAAATCATTTGGGAAATGAATAACCCGATCACAGCTTCTGACTTTATGCTGACATAAATGTTGATATTTAGTGTTCATGAGAGAGAGTATTTAATTAAACAGGAAAAAATTCAAAATTGAGTGACTGTAAAAAAAACCAAGGATAACCTACCTTGTATGTATGTATGTTTGTATACATAAAAGAGATATCAGAAAAAGAATTATATCATTAAACCTACACATATACATGCACAACCATGCATATATAGGCTGTCTTATACTAATGAAAACATGTCTTTTTCTTAAAGATTTTGTTTTTAGAGAGGGGAAGGGTGGGAGAAGGAGGGGAGAGAAATATCAGTGTGTGATTGCCTCTCACATGCCCCACACTAGGAAGATATTTTGTGCCCTGGACTGGGAATCGAACCAGTGACCCTTTGGTTCACTGGCTGGCACTAAATCCACCAAGCCACACCAGCCAGGGTAAAAATTATGTTTTAAAAGAATATAAAAGATGCATTCTGTACTAAAAATGTACATACAGTTGATAAAGTTGAAATAATATAATTATAATTGGTATAACTTTAACAACCTTGTCTTAATTTTTTGCAAAAATGTTACTTTCTTACATAGTACACTTTTAAAGACAAGAGTTTTAGATGTTTATATTAAGGTGACCTTTTGGGTTGCCTGTTCAGCTCTTGCTTTGATACCTGGGACACCTATCTGGCAAGTGATTGCTTTCCTGGAAGGATGGGTTGATTCCCTGGGGCGAATTTGATACTATATATACTTAGTGGAGCCATCTTTAGCTTGGCACAAAGAGAACCTGGGTGTTAGTTCCAACCCTGCCAACTAGCTAACTATAACATTGAAAAAGCCTTTAGTTTCATCAGCCTACTTTCCTAGTTGTAAAATCAGAGGTTTGGTCAGTGAGCTTCAGGGTTCCTCCTGGCATTAATTATCTGGGCTGCCAACTGTCTTGCTCAAATAGATAGAGCAACCTAAATGGATTCTATCATAAACTTTAGAGCCAATTTATCTTTAACCTGGGAGTGTGGGCAAAGGGAAAAATCTAACTGAATTGTCCAGCATGAGTAGATGACTTGAATTGTGCTATCCTATCTGACTATCCTCTCGATGAATGAATCTTGACAGGTGTTAACCTAATGCCCTTCAGTTCTCTCCTGAATAGCTCTGTAGTGAGGGAGACCAAAACATTTAATCCCTTTGGGGTGGTTGTAGTGCCATGGTATACAGGGAGGAGTTGGTTATGTAATATACATTCTCAGTCAGCAGGCATCTTATCATTATCCCAATGATGCTTAATCAGAGCCTTGAAGTACATGGAGTTATTTTAGATATTCTCCAGAGTAACTCAGATCAATGTGATGAGTATGTCTTATGGTACTGCAGTTAGTAGATATGAAGCAATGTCAAACGGAATTTGGTGGAGATGATATTGACATGTTCACTCAGCAGACCAGATTCCATAGTAGCCGGACTGGGAGTCCTGTGGGAACTAGCGTGGAAAAGTTAACCAAGCCAGCCCTTAAAGGGATGAGGGATGGTGTTGGGAGTGGGGTAGGGAATATTATGGCTTGACCTGCTTATTGAGAAAAGATTTTCAGTCAGGGTTAACAGTGATGAAGGAAAATTACTTTTCAGCTTAATTTTTTATAGCCTCGTTTTTACAGCGTAGCCAAAACCTTTTGTTTAATCTGACATCTGTTTCTGTAATCAGTTACTACAGAAATTTCCTAAAAGCCCATGAGGATGGAAAGATACATGTTTTTCCAGGAGAGTACTCTGGAAATCTTGAGCTGAATTTTTTTCTAGTGGGGTGGATGGCCCTCATGATGCTTTATCTGGCTTGCATCAAGTGCTAAAAGCTTGCATCCTGTAAAGCCAATTCAATAAGGATTTACTAAGCACCTACTCATGTGTCAGGCACTATCCTGGAAATTGGGGATAGAATGGTGAATAAGAATGCTATGGGCTTGCCCTCTTGGAGCATACATTATACATCTAATTACCCACTTCAGTAATTTACTTACAACTGTGAGAAGAGTTGTGAAGAAGATGAGTGTATGAAATATATTCTATCACATAGTACAGAGTAGGGCTTTGTGGAGGGAAAAAGAAGCTAGATCATGGAGATGTAACCATCCATAGGGAAAAAGAATAAACTGACGAGCAAGAGTTCCTAAGTCACAGCCCCCTGTTTTACTATCTTGGTTGTTAATGGCTTTGGCAATGACTCTTTAAGCGAATGAAAAATTTCTCAGAAATAGACAGGGTGTGGTATATATTATGAGACCTTTAGGGAAAATCTAAAGTACCTACTGCTTCCTCCTTTTATAAGTATATTAAAATGTTTTTTTTGGATTGGTAACACATGAACATTGTACCAAATTCAAAAGGTACAAAAGGGAAAATCTTTTCACTCCTCCCTTGTCCAGTTCCCCAGTTCTCTGCCTTAGAGGCAACAACTGACAACTGTTTGTTTATCCTTGGAAAGAGTTTATCCCAGTACTTCTGTCAACTTCTGCTTTCTCAGGATTGTGCTCCATTGTAGGCAAATTCCCAACCACACTGTGGCAAGATTTCTTTAAGATTCTACTTGGAGGGAATGGCTAGCTAAAGATCTCAGAAAATCAACTGCTCCATAAAAGCAAAACAAAAACAAAAACAAACAAAGAAAAAACAACTCTGGCCAAAATTGTCACAATCAACTTTTTCAGAACTCTGGAAATTAGCCAAAAGGCTTGCAACAAACTGAAGGGTATTTATTGATGAAAACATGTTGAACCTCTGAAGCAGCTGGCGTGGTGGCGTTTTAACTTAACCCTTCCCCCCATTCCCTTCTCTAGACCTTTGGGGTAGCCTTGAAAACTGACAGCTGTGGAAATCAGCAGCCCTTTCGGCAACTGAGTGGGAAGACTTAGTTTGTACCTCCTCAAAAACTCACGTACCCATAGTCTTGTCACTATTTAACTTGTTTTAAAGATACCTAGAAAAGTCCCATTCATAGGGCTTCTCATTGCATCATGTGACTTGGAGCTAGCTCAGTGAGAAAAGTTCTGTCACCAGGGTGTCTAACATAATAGTTTCCTGCAGCTATTATACCGGGAGAAGCAAGAGCCTGGCCAAAAACATAAAAAGAAGAAATGGGGAATGAGGTATCCATAGGGGGCTTTGAAAACCTCTGACATATTCATGGGGATCTAGAAGACTGTGTGCATGCTCAGGACTGTGCATGTGCCTAGGAAAGACCCAAGAGGGCCCCAGTTTCTCTTCTCTGGCTGAACCTGAGGTAGAGTTGTAAACTGCCTGAATGAGCATTGAAGGTATGTCCCAACATGCGCATAGTGCCCCTCAGCAAAAGGAGGGAGACTTAATAGTTCAAGTCCCAAAGAAGTTGGACCCTAGGAAGCACACACCAAGGCATGTCATAATTACATCACCCAAGATTAAAGATAAGGAGAGAATCTTAGAAGCAACAAGAGAAAAGGAGACAATTACCTACAAAGGAGTGCCCATAAGGCTATCAGCTTGTTTCTCAAAAGAAACCTTGCAGGCAAGAAGGGGTTGGCAAGAAGTATTCAAAGTCAGGAAAGGCAAGGACCTCCATCCAAGATGACTCTATCCAGCAAAGCTATCATTTAGAATGGAAGGACAGAAAAATGCTTCCCAGATAAGGTAAAGCTAAAGGAGTTCATCATCAACAAGTCCTTATAATATGAAATGTTAAAGGGACTTATCTAAAAAAAGATAAAAAAAAACTATGAACAGTAAAATGACAACAAACTCACAGTTATCAACAACTGAATCTAAAACAAAAACAAAAACAAACTAAGCAAACTAGATCAGGAACAGAATCATAGAAATGGAGATCAGGGGGGTTGGGGAGAGGGAAGAATGGGGGAAAAGGTACAAAGAATAAGCATAAATAGTAGGTACAAGATAGACAGAGGGAGGTTAAGGACAGTATAGGAAATGGAGAAGCCAAAGAATTTATATGTATGACCCACAGACATGAACTAAGGCAAGGGGTGGGAATGCTGGTGGGAGCGGGGTGCAGGGAAGAGGGGAATAAAAGGGAGAAAGAAAATGGGACTACTGTAATAGCATAATCAATAAAATATATATTTAAAAAATTCCATGAATACTGGGAAATAAGGCAAATTATACCTGTGTATTTATGGCTATTTGTCAGTTTTAAAAATTAAAAAAAAAAAATTCACTAGAGTCTACAATAGATTTGAGTTGGATGAAAAAAGAACCACAAAACTTGAAGAGAAGTCAATTGACATTATCCAGTCTGAGCAAAATAAAGAGAAAACAAACAAACAAAAATGAACAGGCCCTGGCTGGGTAGATCAGTTGGTTAGAGAATTCTCCTGATACGTCAAGGCTAAAAGTTCAATCCCCAGTCAGGGCACATACAATAATCAACCAATGAATGCACCAAGAAGTGGAACAACAAATCAGTGTCTCTCTCTCTCTCCTCCCTTTCTTTCACTCTGTCTCTCTAAAATCAATAAAACTGAACATAGGCCCAGAAATTATGGGACACCATCAGGTGTATTAATGTATGCATAATAGGAGTCTCAGCAGGAGGACATAGAAAAGAGCAGAAAGACTATTTGAAAATGTATGGCCAAAAAAAATCTCCAAATTTGATGAGCAACACTAATCTCCAGATCCAAGAAGTGCAATGAAATTGGATAAACTTAAGAAGATCCATGCCTAGATACATTGTAGTCAAACTAGTGAAATCTAAAAACAAAGAGAGAATCTTGAAAGAAGCAAGAGGAAAACAGCTCATCAGATGAATGGGATCCTCAATAAGATCAAGAGATGACTTCTCATCATAAACCATGGAGATCAGAAGGCAATGGGTTGATATATTCAAAGGGCTGAAAGAGAATGTCAACCAGGAATTCTAGATTCATTAAAACTACCCTTCAAGAAATAAGGGAGAAATTAATACATCCTCAGAGAAACAAAAACAAAACCAGAATTTGTCACTAGCAAACTTGCCCTACAAGAAATACTAAGAGTCCTCAGAATGAAATGAAAGAATGATGGACGGTAACTAGAATCTGCACAAAATATTAAGAGTATCAATAGGTGTAACCATATAGGTAGATATAAAAGACAGTATCACTGTCTTTTTCTAGTTACTCCTTTCTTCCCTATCTGATTTGAATGACAACTGCATTAATGCATTAGTTATAAAACTGTGTTGATGAGCTTATGATATATAGAGATGCAATATGTATGACAATATATAGCATAAAAGAGAGTGTGGAAAACAAGTATATTGAAGCAGCATTTCTGTATGGTTTCTAAATTAAGTTAAATTCGTCTGAACTAGATTGTTTTAAGTTAAGATATAATCTCCAAGTCAGCCACTAAGAAAATAACTAAAATATATATTAGAAGAAAAAAACAGGGTATTAAAATAGTACATTAGGTAATATCTATTTAACACAAAAGAAGATTGTAATGGAGGAATATAGAAAAATATAAGCCATGGAAAACAAAGTAAGAGGTAGACATGAATCTTACCTTATCAGTAATTATATTAAATGTGAATGGAATACAGACTGTAATAGAAAGGCAGAGATTAGCAAAATGGATAAATTGATCAAAAATGGATAAATTGATTAAAATATATACTGTTTTTAAGAGATGCATTTTGGGTCCTGGGTGGCGTGGCTCAGTGCATTGAATGCTGGCCTGCAAACCAAAGGGTTGCTGGTTTGATTCCCAGTCAGGGCACATGCCTGGGTTACAGGCCAGGCCCCCGGTAGAGGGTGTGTGAGAGGCAACCACACATTGATGTTTCTCTTCCTCTCTCTCTCCCTCCTTTCCCCTCTCTCTAAAAATAAATAAAATCTTTTTTTTTAAAAAGATACATTTTGGATTCAAAGATACAAATAGGTTGAAAATACAGCCAAAGCTCAGTTCTCGAACATCTCCCATCTCGAACAATTCAGTTCTCGATCAAGTTGATCATGGATAAAATGTCCCAGTTGTCAAACAAAAATTCTGTTCTTCACCTAGTTACCCTTTCATGCTGATACCTATGTGATCAATCACATGCATGATTTGGTTTTTTTAGCAAATTGTGTCTTGAACAGCCTTCTGGAACTAATTAAGTTTGAGAACTGAGGTTCTACTGTAAAAGGATGGAGAAATATAAGAAGCAAACAGTAACCAAAGAGAGTTAGGATGGCTATACTAATATCAGACAAAATAGATATTAAAACAAAATTTTTATGATATACATGGAAAAACATTTTATAATGGTAAAACAGTCAATATATCAGGGAGGTATACAATTATAAATGGAGCCCCAAAATACATGAAGCAATGTGTACAGAATTGAATGGAGGAATAGATACCTAACAATAAATAATTTGGGGATTTTAATATTCTACTTTCAATAACAGATTGAATAGCTGGACATACATCAACAAGAAAATAGAAGACTTGGACAACACTATGAACCAACTAGATCTTTTATATACACCTGTAGAACACTTGACGGCAACAGCAGAATACATATTCTCAAGTGCACATGCAACATTATTCCTCTGCTAGGGCAAAGAACATGCCTGAATATATTTATTCATACAAAGTGTATTCTACAGTGACAGTGAAATGAAATTACAAATCAATGACAGAAGGATAGTTCACAACAGCAGGTAGTTCACAAATACAGGGTAGGGCTAAAGTAGATTTACAGTTGTTCGTATGGAAAATAATGCAATCATTAATAAATAATAATACAAGAATAAACTCTATTTTGTGTACTCACAACTGTAAACCTACCTTTGCCCTACCCTGTATGAGAAAATTAACTGTCATACTCCTAAGTAACCAGTGGGTCAAAGAAGAAATCACAAGGGAAGTTAGGAAACACTTTGTAATGAATGAAAATGAAAACAGCATGCCAAAACTTAGGGGATGCAGCAAAAGCAGTGCTTAGGGGAACATTTATAGCTTTTTTTAAAAAAGCACATTTGGAAATTTAAAAAAAAAATTGTTTTTTCAAAAAAAATTATTTTTTTCAGTCCTCACCCAAGGATGCATTCATTGCTTTTGGTGGGGGGGGGAGGGAGGAAGAAAAAGAGAAATATCAATGTGAGAGAAGCATTGATCTGTTGCCTCCCCAACCTGAGACTGAACCCAAAATGCAGACATGTGCCCTGACCAGGAATCAAACTCACAAATTTTTGGGTTCATGGGACGATGCTCCAGCCAACCAAGCCACACTAGCCAGAGCTGGGGCACATTTATAGCTTTAAAAGCGTACATTAGAAAAGAAGAAACATCACAATTTAATACCCTAACCTTCCACATTAAAAAACTAGAAAAAGATGACCAAATTAATCCCAAAGAAAGTAGAAGGAAAGAAATGATGAAGATTAGAGTGGAATTAAATGAAATAAGGATAGAGAAAACACAAAGAATTTTTTTAAACTTAATCTTTATTGTATTTTTTTCCATTACCATTTAGCCTCCTTATACATCTCTCCCCCAAGTAATCACCACACTGTAGTCCATGAGTCCTTTTTCCTTTTTGCTCCACATAGAAAATTTTTAAAAATTCAGAAGTTGGTTTTCAAAAAGAAAACATTGAGAAACCATTAGCTAGAATGACAAGGACAAAAGAGAAAAGACATTTATTAGCAGCAGGAATGAAGAAGGGGTCACTGCTACCAACATTACAAAAACTAACTCCATACCAATATATTTAGACAAAATGGACAAATTTATAGGAAGACACAAACTATACAAATTTAATGCACAGTAAGTGGAAAATCTGGATAGACCTGTAACAAGTACAGGCATTGATTTAGTAATCAAAAACTGTCCACAAAGAAAAGCCCAGGCATGGATGGCTTCACTGGTGAATTCTTCCAAACTTTTAAAGAGAAATTAGTACACATACTTTGCAAACTCTTCCAAATATTAGAAAAGGAGAGAACACTTAACACATTCTTTGAGGTCAATAGTATTCTAATACCAGAACCGAAGACATCACAAGAAAACCATAGACTAAATTCCCTAAAGAGTATAGATGTAAAAATCCACAACGAAATGCTAGCAAACCAAATCAAGCAACGTATTTAAAAAAATACACCATAAGTAAAAAAATACACACACACACACCCCCCAGCCACCCACCCCATACCCATAAGTAAGTGGAATTTATTCCAGAAATGCAAAGTTAATTTAACATCTGAAAATCAATGTAACTAATGTAATAAAACAAATAATTAGAATAAGGGAAAACCCATAGTGCTAGCAAAATAGATATTTTTTAAAAAGCCCATTACTTTATTATGAAAACATGAAACACTTTAGGTATGTCATGTTTGTGCCTGTGTAGGGCTGGTGCCAAGGGGCAGGAGGTTTTGTGATGCTAATGGGTAAAGAATTTCTTTTGGGGTCATGAAAAGTTTCTAAAATTAGATTGTAATACTTGCACAACTCTGTGAGTATACTAAAACCCACTTAGTTGTACACTTTAATGAGTGAATTTTATGGTATGTGAGTTTTATCTCCAAGCCATTTTTTTAAACATTGTGCTTGGAGAAACAGAGGTACTTGGCTTACATGGTACCTACTCCTTCTTTTGTGTCTTTCTTATAGAACAGACCTGGAGGGTTGTTGAGAAGGTTTCACATCCACTCTGTTGGGTTTATATCTGGGGAAAAGGAAGCCAAGGGAAGGAACTGACCCTTCCGGGACCTAGAGCTAGAGTCTAGGTTGGGACAAGAATCAAATTTCTTGGTTTTCCATCTCAAGGCTCTTTCTGCACTGTCCTCTGAAGCAGCTACCTTGCATCAAAACTGCCTGGATATGCCTTATTGGGGCCGGGGGTGCTTTTGTTTGAAATGACCCAGTTGGCTGCCAAGAACTGTGCCAGCGGAAAGTTTCCTTTTATTCCCTTCCCTGAACCATCGTGGCTGGGATCAGATGGTTTTCCTGTTGAGCAATCTAGCCCCAGATTAATGAGGGTCTGGTTGTATTTTCTTTCCTTCGTCATTGAAGAATGGCAGTGCCTCTTGGTGGTGTGACACCTGTCCTCTTTGTTTCCCGCTCCAAGAGCCTCCACCAGCTGGTTGGGCATTTCCAGAGGCCTCCCCTCTTCTCTGCTCATCTATCGACTTCTTATGGCAAATGCAGCTGCTTTCCATGTAGCAGATAGTGTATATTGGGAAATGTGTGGCATTACTAAAGGGTGACATATTAATTATTTTTATTCTAAGGCAGCATGGAATCTCTCACAAGTGGCAAGCAGTCTGCCCAGCGCTGTAGTACCATATTAGGAACTTCAAGGCAGCTCTTTGCAAAAGGTTTTCATTAAGGACTTCCCAGAAGCAGGAGGGCCACATTTCAGCTTCCAACTCTCTTTCCAGAGCCAGGCTGTCGTGGAAAAGCCTCTCCCTGTGATTGGAAAAATATGTATTATGTATGTGGTAGTTGACAGCTGGAGACTAATCCTGAATTCATCCGTCCTGAGTTTACTAGGTGGGGAGAAGAGGGTGGGTAACAAGCCATCGAGGTATTTTATAGCTGTCCCTTACAACTTGCACTTTGAGCAGCAAAACTAAAACTGAAGAGGGTTGTAAAGAGAATTTCCCTGCCATCCTCGTCACCATGCTGAATTTCTCTTGCTCTCAGCTTGGGAAATATTGATACCTCTCCATATTTGGTTTATGTGGACAGATTTGTCTTCTAGAATTCATGCCTAGTGAGTGTTTCAGGGTTTACAGGAATGCTTATTCTGTTTGTGGTACCAAATGGGAAAGCAAGAGGTACCAGTGTGCTGTTTGGGTAACAGCCCAGCCAGGGATTGTATGGCTGCGCTAGCAGAATGGAAGGGGAGGGAAAGCTGAGGATTCTTGGCATTCAGTTTGCTTTTTCCTTTGTGAAAAGCAGATGCTGTTTAACCATTTTCTTTTCTTTTTGACTAATGGGCAGCATCTTGCTGGAAATGGACTCATAGAATTCTAAGGGCCCTTAAGAGAACATTTCTTTTTTAAAAAAACATTTTATTTATTTATTTTTAGAGAGAGAGGAAAGGGGCGCGAAAGAGAGGGAGAGAAACATCCATGTGTGTTTGCCTCTCATGTGCCCCTGACTGGGGATCTGGCCCACAACCCAGGCATGTGCCCTGACCGGGAATCGAACCAGCGACCCTTTGGTTCACAGGCTGGCACTTAATCTACTGAGCCACACCAGCCAGGGTGAGAACATTTCATTTCATTCTTTCATATTTCAGATAAGAAGCAAACTGAACAGGGCACTCTCCTTGTCCAAAGTGACAGAGCCAGTTAATCACAGCCTGTACTGGAACCAAATAATCTACCCTACTCCAGGGCTCTCTGCAGTGTTGCCATGCCTCACGAAAACAGTGTCTACCCTTCACCAACATCTTTTTGCTGAGCCTATGATTTTTTTCCAGAATCACTTTCAGCTTGTGAAAGAAAAGAATTGTTTTCTCTTTACTGCTGCTTGCCAAGAATGTACCTCCAGTGTCGGCCTGAAGGAGCTGAGCATTTCACAGACCTGCAGGAATGGAGTGGGGGAAGGTGCAAGGAGTTTGAATGCACTGCTTTACTTTTTCTGGTTGGCGCTTGCCCAGTAGGAGCTTGATGAAATAGAACATTAAGAGACAGCCCTTCTATAAGAGCCACCCCCCAGATATGTGGAATTTAGAGAATGCAATTATTAATGAGGAAGAAGCAGCTCTAATACAAATTGTGTTGGGTGTAGGTAATGGTGATGTTTATGCTGTGCAATAGTGAGGTGGGGGGGTCTGTGAGTGTGATCTTGCTCAGGCTGACTGATTACCTGGATGTGGATATAAATATACATATGGGTATGAACTAACATTTACAAAGCACTTTATGGTATACAAGGCACTTTCACACATATAATCAATCTTGGAAGGAAAGTGTTATCTCTGTTTTTTAAAAATTTCTGCAGTTTTTGAAAAAATATTTTATTTATTTTCAGATAGAGAGAGAGAGAAAGAGGGAGAGAAACATCAATGTGTAGTTGCATCTTGCATGTCCCCTACTGGGGATCTGACCCACAACCCAGGCATGTGCCCTGACTGGGAATTGAACCAGCAACCCTTTGGTTGGCAGGCCGGCACTCAAGCCACTGAGCTACATCAGTCAGGGCATGTCTCTGTTTTTATAGTTGAGGAAACTAAGGCTTAGGGAGCCGAAGTACTTTCAAGCTGCTAGTCAGTAGCAGAGCTAAGACTTAGATTTTGGTGAATAT
This sequence comes from Pteronotus mesoamericanus, assembly GCF_021234165.1. Classification (NCBI taxonomy): domain Eukaryota; kingdom Metazoa; phylum Chordata; class Mammalia; order Chiroptera; family Mormoopidae; genus Pteronotus; species Pteronotus mesoamericanus. Next base: position 3,021,841 of record NW_026555108.1, on the reverse strand, counting down.
TCTTTCCACTCTTCCACATTGTTTTTATTCCCCTTAATGATGAAAGAGAATAGAAGTGCTGTTCAGAGGAACAGGTAGTTCAGAAAGTAGAGGTACGAAGAAGGGACCCATGGACTTCTGTACTGAAGCGAGAGCAGCTGCCAGTACCTGTGTGCACAGGAAGCGGCCCTTAGGAAGGGTTTGCACAGCAGTAGAGGAGCGGGTAGCTGACAGGGCTGATAGACCAGAGCCGTGTCATCAGCCAGACTGTGTGCTTTTCTGTGAAGACAGAACAGAGCAAGGTAGAGGTCTTTAAAGGAGAATTATCTGAAGCCGACGGCAGTAGTTAAGAAAATTTGGGAAGCCTCTTTTTGGTAATGGGGGAGGAGGTGACCCTGGGCTTTTTTCATTACGTCTTTATGATGGAAAATAAACTGAAACATTGTAAAATAGTTAATAAAGAGGAAAAATAGGGAGAACTGGTTTTCTGTTCTAGAAGTTTCGTAGGTGGTGCAGACATTATTTAACCCCAAGTGAGCTTTGGGACTAATGTACACCTTGTTTGAAACCAGTTTCACCCTTAGATTGTATGCTTACATTGATACCATACATAATAATGCTTCATAAAAATAATGAAAGTATAATATATTTCTTAGTTGTTTTCAGTTCACCGAACAGTTTGATCTACGATCTCAGTTTGTTCTTTACAACAGCCCTAGGAGCTAATCAGGCAGATTATTAGTGTTCATCTTATACAGGGGAAGTAACCAATGGCAGATGATGGTCTCTCTCTGTTTTACAGACAAGGGAATTGAAATTCAGAAAAGTTAAGTGATTTACTCAGAGTTACTCAGCTAGTGTGCAGAAAATTGGGGTCCAAGCCCAGATCTTCTGGCTCCTAAGGACTCTAAATTTGCCACCATATTCTGTCGTATTCTCTGTAGCAGGGCGTCAGTGATTATGCCTTGAAGGGTGGGTTTAGGAAGTCTGTGTGTCTGGGCTTTTCTGTATGGTCCCTGGCCATGTCAGTTACCTGAGTATTCCTGATGTCTGGCCCAGCTGTGGCCTGGCTTTGTACTCAGCTCTCTCCTGCTCCTTGAACCTGTCCTTCTCACACCGTCTCCTTATGTAGTCCCCTCTCTGTAAATCCCCACCATTCACTTTCCTCAGTGTTGCCTATTGAAGCTGCCATCTCCTTTTCTCTGACAGGAAGCTCTCTCAGAGACCTAGCCTCACTGTGCTTTGTTTTTGTGCCTAGCCACCTGTTCCTGCTCCTATGAGTCACTCACCAACCTCCAAATTGTGATCTAAAGTCTTTTGGACCCTCTCATGCCACATGTTAGGTAGCCCCCATTCAAAAGAGCTCATAAATACACATGTGCCATGGTGATATTAAGGACCAATCCTTTGGCCTCTCTCTCTTACCCCTGTGCCTTTAATTGGCTTCTGTTCCCCTGGCAATATGCGGACAATTTGTCTTGTTTCTTGGGCAGAGCCCATTACCTAGTGTTTTTTTTTAATAAAGATTTTATTTATTTATTTGTAGAGAGGGGAAGGGAGGGAGAAAGAGAGGGAGAGAAACATCAACGTGTCGCTGCATCTTGTGTGCCCCCGACCAGGGACCCGGCCTGCAACCCAGGCATGCGCCCTACATTGCAAATCGAACTGGTGACCCCTTGGTTCACTGGCTGGTGCTCAATCCACTAAGCCATGCCAGCCAGGACCCATTACCTAGGTTTGCCTTGCAGCAGGTCATTTTGCCCTAGCCCGTGTCTGGCATTATTGCCACAGCTATTGCTGTCCTTTTGTCAGGTCAAACAAGTCCAGCAGGATCTGGCCAGCTGATGCATTGAACCGGCCACTGGGCAAAGGAGGCACTTGCTTGGCAAGGCTTCTCTCCACTTTTTTTATTGGTACCAGTCTCACCCTCATGGAGTTATTAGCCCCTTTTAGGACTGGCTTTCCCAAAAGGTGGCCCCACAAGGCCTTCTGGGTGTTCTGAAGGCTACTAGCCAACTACGGCTTTGATGTTTCTTATAGGATACACTCTGAGTTTCTGCATCAGGCAGCAGTTAATAATATGATGTTTAGCCCTGGTTGGTGTGGCTCAGTGGATTGAGTGTTGGCCTGCGAAACAAAGGGTTGCTGGTTTGATTCCCAGTCTGGGCACGTGCCTGGGTTGTAGGCTGGGTCCCCAGTGGGGGGCACATAAGAGGCAACCACAGATTTATCTTTCTCTGCCTTTCTTTCCCCCTCCCTTCCCCTCTAAAAATAAATACATAAATACATTAAAAATAATATGATGTTTAATAAAAAGCCACGTGCCTTCCACTGGCACATCAGAGAAGGTAGCGCTCCATTGGACCAGCTACGATTTTTTATTTTCTAATGGTGACAACTAGAGGTAAGTAGAATAGGTATTCACAAGCATTGTTTACTTTCAAGTGTTTTTGTAGCCTCTAACTTTGAGAATAACTGATCAAGGAAAACTTTTCAGCCTTGAACCTTTGTTCTTTACTCCTTCCCAGGAGTCCTGGGCAGAAGAGAGAGGGGATAAGATATAGTAACTTGGTTTCTCAAAGAGGTCTCCTTGCTCTATTTGCAGTGAAGCAAGGGCCCTATGGCCCATGTACCAAATCCTGCCTACCACCTGGTTTTGTATATAATATCTGTTGTTGTAAATAACATTTTATCAGCCCATAGCCATGCCCACTTGTTTACATATTGTCTGTAGCTGCTCTTTGTGCCAAAATGACAGAGTCGAGTACTTATGACAGACAGAACAGCCCACAGACTACAATAGGCTGTATAACATTAATTGGCTGTTGTTGGGCAGGGCACGACACTGAATTCCTTGAGTGTTCCTTGGACCTTCTCGTTTTTGTCCAGCTTCAGCTGGGTTTGCATAGAGACGGACGCAAGGAAGTGGCTTGGGAAATAGCCTACTTCCTCATACCTAATGGAGACTTCGAATCCATATGGTGCTATTCAGTGTTTTCGTGTTAGCGTGGGCAGTCTATTATTGGTGCTCTATCCCTAGAGCCTAGTCTGGGGCCTGACATAATCCTGGATCTGGTCTCAGGAATCTGTCATCCAGGGGTTCTGCTTTCCCCAGTGACCAATCAGAAACACATTATTTCTTTAGTGCAAATATTTAGATTTTTTAAAATTGTCTTTCAGCATGTGGTCAAGAACCCGCTTCCTCTTTCCCATTATAGACAGTCATTGAGATAGTTCTCAAAGCCCCCGCATAGTCTGTATGCATTTGTTGGGTTTGAATTTCGAATTGGTGTATTAAGTGCTAAGGTGTGTGGTATACAATTAACTAATACATGAGTAATCTATGGCTCTACTGGAAGGGGAACCCATGCTTTCTGATCTGTTATTTATAATAAGATAACAGGAGCCTTTGTCTTTCCTTGACAGAGTTGGGAAATTAAAGGAGCCAGACAGCAGTTCCCTTTATAGTTAACAGTGATGTAATATACCAAGCAGTGAAGGTGATAGGGCAGGAACCACAAAAGTCACAACAGGGCGTGTTGCCCAGTCAGGCTTTCTCCAACTTGTCAGATAATATTTCACTGAGGTCTAAAGAAGTGAAATGTTATGAATAAGAGTACTCCTCAACTTCCCTGGTTCTTGTTTATTCCTTCAGATGGATTGATGTGATTCTGGTATATTGATAGGATTTTTTTGGTTTGGTGTAACAGGAATTTTAAAAGCGTGGCAGTTACTAGGTGCAATTTCATGTTATTTGTGGTATCTTTATGAAAGTGGAACAGTTTGGTCTGTAAACCCCAGTTTCAGAGAATGACCACAGGTTCCCCTACGTAAATAGGGCAAAGAAAATCAGAACTTATAGTGTTAGAAGGAGTCTGGGAAGTCATGGAGTCACCTCCCCCGTTTTCCAGCCACTTAAATCAGTCAAGATACAGGAGAGCGAGAAAAGGAATGAAATTAGATTGTTGCCCTGGGGGATGTTTTCCATCATTAACTCCTGTCCTTTTGGGAGCACTAGAAGCTAGTTTGTTAGAGAAATATAACTTTTGGACCTCAGAGCTTTAACTAAGTCTTCTTCTTCTTCTTTTAAATCTTGCCTAAAGGGCACTTAGGACAAAAGTAGTTATAAATATAGCCTTGGCTGAAGTTCTGTTACTAAGCTTAGGTTTCAGCATATTCTCTATCTAGGAAATGAAATTCATCAGCAATGAATGACATGGCGAGGCTTAGTACAGTGGCACGATGTTGTGAGAGTGAGCATTGACATTGGAGGCACACAGACCTGGGTTCAAATGCTACAACTGCCACTGACTAGCTGGTTGGCATTTTGCAAGCCACCAGTCTCTTAAAGTTTCAGTTTCCTCAACTGTCAATGGAGACAGGGATACTAACCTTGGTCATTGAGTGTATTAATGAAATACCGTATTTACAAATTACATCCTCTTAAATAAATGTTAATCATTGCTGTCAGTATATTTTGAAAAAGAAAATATTTATGGCAATGCTTGAGCCATAAATAAACTTACGCCCTGGCTGGTGTGGCTCAGTTGGTTGGGCGTTGTCCTGCAAAGTGAGGTCGCTGGTTTGATTCCAAGTTAGGGCACATGCGTGGGTTGCAGGTTTAGTCCCCAGTCAGGGCGTGTGCAAGAGGCAACCAACTGATGTCTCCCCATCTTTCTCCCTCCCTTCCCCTCTCCCTAGAACCAATGAAAGAATCAAAAATTTTAAAAAACCCCGAAAACCAAAAAAATAAATAAACTTAAAATGTAGTAATTGACAACTTGATTGGAGTTTGGATGTCGATCATTTCCTTGAGAATTCAAGAATACGTTTTACAAAGAGCACAGGAATGTAAGTCATGTTGCTTTCTGTGGTACAGCCTTGTAGATACTCCAATGAGAGTAAAGTAGGGACTGATCAGAAAGCCCTCTGGGGCAGCATATAAAAGAAAGTTCACTCACAAAGAAGGTACCAGTGTGTCTGGCCTTGGTATTCTTGAGGTGATATTATGTCCTTGCTGTGGTTCTACTGGCGCTGAGAATAGGAACACTCTTTACGGTTTGGTCAAAGGGGCTAACATGGTGCCTGGCTTTCAGTATTCCCTTAGTATTTTCTTTGAATGAATAATGAGATCCTATTTTACAGCAGATAAATTGAGACAAAGAACGGTTAAATGGTTTAACCCAGGATTAACACAAAGAGACTGTAGGCTTATCTATAGCTGGTCTCCTGCTTTGGTTTCTTAACACAAATCCTTTCCCTTCCATCCGTCTTGCCTCATGCATATTCTGCAGGATAATGTAGAGAGCCTTCCTTCCCTCTTACCAGCTGGTGATTTGCTTCTGCCTAAATTAGGAGAGTAGGCTAAAAACGCAATGAGTGCCATACGGCAATTCAGAGTCCATAGTTTTATTCAAAGTCCAATGTTTTACCTAGGATTTCATAGTTGTTGAAGTGGCAACAAATAGGGAGGACCCCCTTTTTTGTGTGTTTCATCTGAGCTGAGATTGAACAAAGGGGCTAGGGTGGGGAAGTGGGGAAGGATGGGCGGTTATGGCATGGATTTTTATAGGCAGATGGTGTTGGCTCAGAAGAAAACACAGTAACAGTGATGTGTGGGTGTGGGTGTGGATATAGAGGGTGTGTCTCCTTCTAAAGCCCTAATCCTTGAATCCGCCTACATTCCCCAGGGACTTGGCATTAATTAACTTAAAATCAGTTATTCTGATAGATGGAGCCCCAGGGCAAGCCTAAAGCACATTCGTGGAGCTCTGTGTAAAAATTCTGTCCGAATATACAGATATCCTCTGTCTCTAGAAAGCTGGCTTCTTTTCGAACTTCTCACTATGCCCTAGTGTGTTGCAGAAGTAATTTAGAAACCCAGAAGAAATACATAAACAGAGTCTATTACATAGTGTGCCTAAACAAGTTGGAGCAGAATAATTTAACATAGATGGCAGGCTGTTTGGCTTGTTTGTCTTTCCTCTCCCTGTGCTTCCTGTCTGGCTTTCAGTCACTGCAGCAGCTCATTATGATTGTAGGGAACGTTGGCCAAGGTGGAAATGGGACCCAGGAATTCTGATTCTTGACTTGAAATCTTGGCTACCTGCAGATGCCTCTGGAACTTGTGTAAAAAAGGAAGCGCTTTAAAAGATTAATACTGGAATAATAAAATAAACATTTCCACATGAAAAGCCAGCCTTAGTTCCTCAGTTGCTTTCTTCCCTTTTTAGGTCCCAAGGGCACAGCTGAGATGGACCTAGTGTATTTCTTTCTCTCTACTCTTTTAGACAAGTTCTTCTCCTGCTTTATAAAATTGCTGTCTCCTTCGCAGCCCTCCTTATGATATCAGAAAAGAGGTATGTTTAATAGAGTCTGAGACATAATATTAAAATTATTTTTAATTGTGGTCAAATATATACATAACATACAATTTACCATTGTAACCATTTTTAAGTGTAGAGCTCAGTGGAATTAAATGTATTCACATTGTTATACAACCATCCATCAGTCTTTAGAAGTCTTTGAGTTATGAACACTAACTCCCCATTTCCTTCTCCCCTCAGCCCTGGATAGGGACCATTCTACTTTCTGTCTCTATGAGTTTGACTGTTCTATGTAACTCATATATAATGGAATTGTGCAGTATTTGCCTTTCTGTGACTGGCTGATTACAATTAGCATAATGTCCTCAAGGTTCACCCATGTTGTAGCATGTGTCAGAATTTCCTTTCTTTCTGGGGCTGAATTGTGTGCATATACCCTATTTTTTAACCCATTTATCAATCTATTGACACTTGGATTGCTTCCAAATTTTTAAAACAAAATAATTAATTCATCATTGAGGTATAATTGACATACAACATTATATTAGTTTCAGATGTACAGCATAATGATTCAATATTTGTATGCACTGTGAAATGATCACCACAGTAAGTCTAGATACCATCAGCCACCATACATAGGTACCAAAATTTATTTTCTATTTTTTTATCTTGTGATGAGGACCTTTAAGATTTACTGTCTTAGCAATTTTCAAATATGCAGTACAGTATTATTAAGGATAGTCGCCGTGTTGTGTATTACATTCCCATTACTTATAACTGGAAGTTTGTACCTTTAAAAAAATTATTTTATTTATTTATTTTTAGAGAGAGGGGAAGGGAAGGAGAAAGGGAGAGAACCATCAATGTGAGAGAGAAACATTGATCTGTTGCCTCTTGCACACACCCCAACCAGGGACCAAACCCACAACCGAAGCATGTGCCCTAACCAGGAATCAACTGGTGACCTTTAGCTTTGTGAGACTATGGCCAATCCACTGAGCCGTGCTGGTCAGGGTGGAATATTGTACTTTTTGACCCCCTTTGCCCATATTGCCTACCCCTACCCTACCTCTCCTCTGGCAATCTGTTCTCTGTATCTATGAGCTTGGGTTGTTTGTTTGTTCACTATGTTTTTTAAAAACGATGCCTATTTTTACTCCTATCTCTCTATTTTTAATTTATTAATTTGAGAGAGACTGATTGAGAGAGTTTTGTTGTTCCACCCATGCATGCATTCGTCAGTTGATTCTTGTGTAAAAGATATACATAAAATGAATTAAATGACAAAAATGTGAACATGGACACAATTTTCTTTTGCATTCACCTCAGGTTGCTTATACACTCTGGGAAACTTTCTGTACCACCCAGACCTGATGAAGCCTGTATAGAGATCATTTATTCTGCGGCTGCTTCTGCTTCCCACAATGTGGGGATGTGGGCCCCTCCCAGCTCTTCTGCTGACATCTAGGAAATCCCAGGCATGCACAGGTTTGATGTCAGCTATAATACAGGGATGCACCTGTGCCAAGGCAGAGAGGAGAGAAAATAATCTCAGAGGCTGTAATGAATGGAACAGGGGGATAGCTGATGGAGAACTAAATGGTGTACCTTTATGGAGGACTTTATTATTTCAAAGAAAATAATATGCATCAGTTTACTGATGATGTTTGTATTTCCTACCAGTTCTTTGAAACAGGTAGGGTTGTTGCGTTGTTGTCATTAACCTTATTGTACAGATAAAGAAGCGCAATGACTTCAATGTACAGTACCCAGTTGTAAAGCTGAGATTTCAAGCCAGGTCTTTTGATTTTTGTATGCACTATCTCATTTCCTTCTTTATTATTCTCCTATTTGTTTTATCCCTGTGAGGTCCTCAGATGTGATTGTGGCCCTTCTCTTTTATATTTAATTAATTACATCTATTAAGGTAAAACTGGTTAATAATATTATATACTGTTAATTTTCAGGTGTATAAGATTATAATTCAAAATCTGTGTACTCTATTGTATGGTAACCACCTGAAGTCTAGTTTCCTTCTGTTAACACATATTTTCACGCTCTTTACCCTCCCCCATCTTCTTTATTCTTTGGTAACCACTATTCCTTTGTCTGTAACTATGAGTTTGTTTTTGTTTTGTTAATTTGTTTACTAATTTTTGTGTTATATTCCACATATGATTGAAATCATCTCGTTCTTTTTCACTTAGCATAATACTCTCGAGATCCATCAGTATTATTACAAATGGCAGTATGTCTTTCATCTTTTTCTATCTTTATCCAGTCATCTATCAAAAGACACTTAAGTTGTTTCCATGTCTTGGCTATCCTAAATAATGCACTTGTCTTTTAAAATTTTCATTGAACCTGCATGATGCAGCTGTCCCCTTTCCTCAAGAAATGCCCCATCCATCGATCAGTATGTCTGGTACAGAGCCTGACTTCGTAGCCTTCCGAATGCTGCCCCAGCTGAGACTCATTACTGCCCCTTTGCCTTGTTCTCTTGAGCCTGGGATCGCACACAGGCCGTACGTAAGGAAGCAGCCAACTGGCATAGCTCTGTGAGTCTCTACGGCAGTAGGTCAGTGATAGAGAATTTTCCTTTTTAGAGTTGAAGGCATAGTGGGCTTTGATTGAGTTGCTGAGCCCTGAGACCACCCCCTTAGTTTTCTGCAGATTTAAAGCACATATCATTTCAACTTCAACACCTCCAAAAAGAACAGATGCCTGCATACGTGCAGAAAGATTGCTGATCTGTAGGAAAGATAACAGTTCCTAAAAAAAGGCGTATGATTTTTATATTTCAGTTGTGATGAACACTACCCCTCTCTCTAGAAGTGCTTCCTACCAGGATTTTTGCTTCCCTGATGTGAGTGGTTTAGATTTGGTTTTCAATTTATTTTGTGACCCTTTTGCTAGTCATAAGGGTCATTTTGGTATTCTCCAGTGCTGGAGTTGAAGGCATTTGACATTGGTTCTGCCTCTGGGTTTCGAGGTCGCTGGCCTGACAGCTTCTAAGACAAGCTCCTGAAGCCATAGATTTCTGAATAAACAGTGTCCTACTGGAGTCAACAGTCTTGAAACTTTGGCATCTGTCTCCTTCTCCTCTTTAGCACACAGTGACAGTGGCAGCTGGGACTATGTCTTAAAATTCTGTTTTTGGCACTTTTTTTCCTCCATCATCTCACCTCACTCACCTGTGGTTTAGCGCTGGCTTGTTCAAGTTCCAGTCGTCTATAACACTGTCACTCTTTCTAAGCAGGCTATCAAAGTGTTGAATCTTTACTACAAATCCTCCTGTATAATTATAATTCTCTGTTACAAGTTTTGTGGAAACACCCTCCTCCCCCAATTTTATATATTAATGTGTATGTGCTAATGTATGTTCTTCGCAGGAAGCGAGCCCACAGTGCTCAATCAGTTCCCAAATTTTGAAAACTACTGGGCATATGTGGAGTCTGCCTTTGCCCTTTTTGTTATGAAAATGTTGGGAATAATTTGCAAACCTGACCTTGTAACACTCCTCTGAGTTATCTTATCAGGGCTGATTTCTTTGGTTTCTTGTTTTTGGTATAGCGCTATGTATAACCCTTGCTGGGCTGTTTGGAGAGAACAGGTCACAAGGCCCGTCAACATGAGGTATGCAACAGGATTTATTTACACCTGGGGTTTAGTGATTTGATTTATACTGACATTTAGTCATCATTTACTTTGTTTTGAGTCAAAATGCAACTAAGCATTTTCCCCACATCCTGCTGACTTCCTTGTTTTGGCTCATGGTATCCCCAGCCTGCCAATTGGCCAGACTTGAAACCTCAAAGACAGCTTTTCTTTCCCTTTCTTTTCTTTTCTTTTCTTTTCTTTTCTTTTCTTTTCTTTTCTTTTCTTTTCTTTTCTTTTCTTTCTTTCTTTCTTTCTTTCTCTCTCTCTTTCCTTCTTTCCTTCCTTCCTTCTTTTTTTCTTTCTTTTTTTCCTTTCTTGTTTTCACTTTATTTTTATTGTTAACACAATTACAGATGTCCCTATTTTCCATCCCTTTGCCCACCTCCACCCAGCCCCCTATCACTACAGCGTTGTCTGTGTCTGTGGGTTACATATGTGTGTTCTTTGCTTAATCCCTTCACCTTCTTTCATCCAATCCTCCCCGCTCCCCTCTGACAGCTGTCAGTCTGTTCCATGTATCCATGCCTCTGTTGCTGTTTTTCTATCCTTCCTTTCATTTCTTTCATTTCTTTCTCTCCCTCCTTTCTCTCTCTCCTTCCTTCCTTACCTCCTTCCTTTCCTCCCTTCCTCCCTCCCTCCCTCCCTCCCTTTCTTTCTTCCCTCCCTCCCTCCCTTCCTCCTTTCCTTCTTTCCTACCTTCCTTCCTTTTTGTGTTTATCTTCTTTTTTCTTTCCTTCTCCCATGACACTCACATCCAATAAACCACCAACTCTGGCAGGCTAACCTCCAGTAGTGTCTTTTGCATTTATTGCCTACCCTTCTGTTGTCCTTCCTGCAGCTGCATTTCAAATCCTTGTTAGTTTTCTTTTTTACTTTAAATAATTTTTTATTTTTAAATTACAGTTGACATAAAATATTATATTAGTTTCACAGGTACAATACAGTGATTAGACATTATATAGCTTACGAAGTGATCGCCCCGTTGTTACTTTTTACCTAAGCAAAAGCAGGTCCCCAGCTGTTTATCTCTTTTCTCTTTAGTTCATCCTGCACTGATTCCAGATGAACTGTTCCAAACGAAAGCACCCATCATGCCACTTCCTGTTTGGAAAGAAAAATTAAGTGGCTGCTCATATTATGAACTTCTTTTTTTTTTTTTTTAAAGATTTATTTATTTATTTATTTTTAGAGAGAGAGAAGGGAGGGAGAAAGAGAAACATCAGTGTGTGGTTGCCTCTCGAGCGCCCCCCCGCACTGGGGACCTGGCCCACAACCCAGGCATGTGCCCTGACTGGGAATCGAAACGGTGACCCTTTGGTTCGCAGGCTGGCACTCAAACCACTGAGCCACACCAGCCAGGGCTCCTATCGTGAACTTTAAAAAAGGAGTGTTCAGACTGAATTTCAAGGTTTCCTAGATTATGCACCCAACTGTCTGTACCAGCCTAACCTCCTGCTACCTCCATTTGTACCCTGTCCTTTCAAGCTAAATTCTAATTTTAGCTTGAACTCCACACTGTTCTCCCAAACTCTGCTCAGTTCTGTTCCACCTCAGTCCTTTTTTTCTCAGGCCGTTCTTCTCTGGTTGTCTCCTTCCACCTGTCATAATCCTTCTATTGCAAGGCCCATCTCAAATCTTACCTTCTCTTTGCGTTCCTCCCACATCCTGCCAATTGAATGATTTCTTCCTCACTTGAACTTTCATGGGACTATCTGTGTCTTGTGATGTTTGTATGGTCCTTGATATTATAGATATTTATGTGTTCATCTTCAGTGGTATATTGGAAGCTATCCTTGAAAGACAAGATTTGTTTCTTAATAATTTTCATATTACTGAACACTATGAAGCCTAGAGCCTTGAATATATCTAGCTTTCAGAAAGTGTTTATGAAATTGAGTAGAGTTTTCTTTATTATTCCAGTAGTCTATTTGGAATCTTTGTAGGCCAGGCCCAAATTCTACCTTCTCAGAATTACTACTGCCCCTCTTGATGGTCATGTATATGTTGTTTATAGCACACTTGTTATTAAATTATCCATATTTGTCAATATCTATCTTTCCTCCCTAGGAGAGGGATTAGTTATGATTTATCACTTTATTTAGTATAGTGCCTGGGTCATAGTAAACATTCAGTGACCATTAGTTGCACTGAATAACTCTTTCATTATAATTATCATAAAGTTTCTGTTTTTTCTTACTTTCTTTTCAATAAAGGCATTCTAGTGACCAATCAGCCACATTCATAGGGTAATTAGTATGTAAAACATCCTCTCTCCAAAATATTTGAGACCCACACTAACAACCTTTCTTTGTCACAGTTATAAATGGTAAAATTCCAGTATCTACTGGGAAGTAGGGGCTGGATAAACACATCTGGAGTGGAGGTTGTATGCAAGAGTGGAAGGTTATGGCATTAAAAAATCTGCTTTTGAATCTAGTGCTAACAATCAGTGGTAACATATATCAGTGAGGATGGTCTACATTTATGCTGAAGTATCGAATAACCTCCAAAATATCAATGGCTTATAACAAAGGTTTATTTCCTTAACGTGATGCATGGCAGTTTGGCTGGGTGCTCTGCTTGTCACAGATACTCAGTGTCTGAGGCTGATGGACCTCCGTTGTCATCATCGCTGGGGCAGGGGGAAAGGAATATGAGGTTTGCTTTATGGCCCTTAAAGCTTCTGCTAGAAATGACACACATCACACCTGCTCATGTTACATTGGCAAAGTAAGTCACATGGCCACAGCTTCCTTCAGAGGAGGCAGGGAAGTGCAACCCTACCAGTTGCCTTGATGGAGGAATCAGTAATATTTGGTTCACACCACTAGTATCTGCCATACATGGTAAAGACTTCATGACAAGAATATCGCAAAAACGCAACGCAGTTGCTTAGAATGGGCAGGGCAGAGGAATAAGCAACTGTTCATCTTAGAACTTAAGTCCTTAAAAAGATACTTATTGAGCAACTTTTATATACTGGGCCCTGGGATAGTATGGTGAACAAGGCTAACATGGTCTCTGTCTTCAGGGAACTAACATATTCCAGAGGCTGGCAAAAAACAAGTACTCAGATGAATAAAATAATGGTAAGGCATGGTAACACTTGTGAGGGAAGCTAAACAAAGGCTGAGAGAATAACAGAGGGGGACTTTCTTTTGGTAGTGTACACCTGGGAAGTCTTCCTAGAAGGGATGGCATTTAATTTGAGAATCAAATGGTAAGAAGGTACACATCACACAAAGATCTGGGTGCAGGGGTTGGGGGGAACATTCCAGACAGAAGGAAGAATGAATGCTAAGGCTCTGAGGTTGCAAGAGCTAGATTCCCCCTTTAAGATATTAAAAGAAGAGCAGTGTGGTTGGAAGGTATCGAGTCATTCATAGCCCAATCATTCATAGCCTATAGACCAGGTAGGAAGATAACAGTGTGAACCCATCACAGGGTTTAAAGCAGGACGATTGAGTTGGTGTGATTTTGAGCTTACCCTGGCTGCACTGTGGAGAATAGGTTCAAGATGGGCAAGAATGGACGAGGGCACATTGGTTAGGTGATAGTTGCGGTAGTATTTGCACGAGATGATGATGGCTTAGTTTAGGGTGGAGATGGACATAAGTGTATTAGATATTTGTGAGTTTAAATCACTGGGATTTGGTGATGGGTTGGATATATGGGAGGTGAGAAAGAAGAAGATACTACATATGGCTGCCTAGTTTCTAGATGGACGGTAGGGCTATTTTTGAGATGGAGAATCATGGAGAGGACATTTTATAGGGAGGATTGGATGTTAGATTTTATATAAGTTGAGCAACCGTCCTGACTCAGTCTGAGGCAGCACACTGTCTCTAGGTTAGGGCCTCGGCTCTCTGATACTGTGCAGATGTGATCCTTGCTCAAGGTAGGGGGACCAGAGCAAGTGACTTCTTTATAAGTCAGACAACCCTATGCTCCTATATGGTTTCTTTTCCACCATTATGTGCATTGCTGCAGAAAAGGAACACATAGAAGGGGTTGGAGAGCATTTTTGTGGGTTTGAAAATTTCAAGTGAAAAATGTGTTGGCTTGAAATCTTTGGACATCATTCCATAGGTTTATTGTAGCTATAGCTGCAATCGATTAATGGAACAGCAGTTGAAAATCCAAAATATCCAAAGATCACTCAGGCATTGGAGCACCGTGGAAGAGGCTGATCTTTGCATGAATCTGTCTCCCATCGGGGAAAATGCACACACACGCAGTCACGAACAACTACAAAGGTGTCTCTTAAAAATACTAGCAAAAGAAAGCTAGTAAATGGAGGTAGGAGGCAACATAAGATCACAGTCAGCTCCAGTTTCTTTGTAGTATGTGGTGCCCCAATCTGGTAGTTTTCTCGTAGATGCTGTGGTCTGGACACAGCTGTCCTCTCAGTCTTTCTTTGAAGCAACCAACTGCCCCCCACCCCAACCCCAAGCCAGATCATTAAATTATCTTTGGTAATTTTAGAGGATGGAAGGAGCCTGATCTGAGGAGAAGAAAAAGTAACAAGGAAAGCAATGTTAGCTATGCCAGTGCTAAAAGGAAGAGGATGATAAGAAAGAAAAAAAGCCCAGGGAATTAAGAAAAGGTTAACTAATTAACAGGAAAAAAAAAAGTCAAAAGAAACAGACTTTTAGGCTCTGTTGAGGCCACCCTGTGTAAATGGATTCAGGTACCTGGGAAACTGCAGGCCTGCAGTGAGTTGTAATTGGCTCCCCTAATAAGAAGCCTGGGGGGTCTGTAGGAGGCCTGTTTTGTAGACTTGCTGGGAATCCTTTAGCAAATGGCCTGTGTTCCAAGTTTACAGCAAATTAGAAGTTAGAAGCAAAAAACCAAAACAAAGAAAAGGTTTTCAACCTTGCTATGATTTTATCTAAATAGAACTTATATTACAGGCTGAGAGTAGATTAAAGAGGTCTGTGTGAACTGTGCTGGAGGCTGTTCCAAGATGGCGCTTGCTAAGCAGTCAGTCCTGGTGTTGCTCCCAAGGGAAGGTCTGCTCACAAAGGGGAGGTAGTTTTCATTTGGCACTTGGACATGACTAGGCACAGGATCCAGTTATTGGCAGTTTCCATTAGCTTTTCAGTGCACACCTCGGAGGGCAAATTTGCCTGGGAAGGTGGGGAGTGATGGGTAGCCTTCTAGCCAGTTACTACTGACTATGGGCTCAACATTCAGACAAGGCTACTCGTGAGTATTCAGAGTCAGGAAGTCCCTGGTGGTCCCTCACATAAGTCCCTCAAGCCCTAGACGTGGAGAGAGGGCATGTAGATTTCCCCTAAGCTCCAGAACCTTGATGCTTATTGCTATACACGGAGGCCCCGCCGTTTCTGTCTCAGGGAGGTATAGTTGACAGTTCTACCAGTCGGCCTCTACCCTCATTAATCGCTTAGTCTGAATCCTTGATACGCCTTCAGAGAAATACCCTACACTCCTCAGGTTTTCTGAAATCATCCTGAAATTGCCTTCATATAAAAGGGGTAGGAAAGACCCCTTTTATATTGCAACAGAAGAGAGAAAATACCTAAGAGTAAACTTAATAAACAATATGTTAGTTTTACATGGAGGAAAAAAAGAACTATTCCTGAGGAATACAAAAGAAGACAGACTAATAGGCATACTATATTCTTAAATGGATGGTAATGTAAAAATATCAATTCATCAAAGTAAATAGTAGGATAAATTTAACTCAATTCAAATAAAAATTCAATTTCGTTAGGCTAGTTACCTTTGTAAAAACAAGTGAGCATGAAAACCCAGAGACATTAGAGAAAGGGGAGTAGTAAAGGAGTTTAGCTGCATTGGAAATGAAAATATAACATGTCATTAAGCTACAGTAATTAAACCAGTATGGTAATGGTACATGATTTTTAAGGACAAATCAATGAAACAGAGTAGAAAATCTAATGATATATTGAAATCACCTAGAAACTTCACACCTGATAAAGATAGCATTTCAGATTAGTGAGAAATAGATGGATTACTTTATCAAAGGTTTTTGGGTCACCTTGGAAGCCATTTGGGGAAAAAATACATTATACTTAACACCCAGGTAAATTACAGATAAAGTTTTAAATGTAAAAAAATTGGGCCATAAAACTTCTAGGGAAAAAAGGGCATGTTTAAAAACTAGTTTCAGAGTGAGGAAGGGTTTAAAAAAAAGGTTTTATTTATTTTTAGAGAGAGGAGAAAGGAGGGAGGAAGAGAGGAAAACAAACAACAATGAGTTGCCTCCTGCATGACCCCAAGCGGGGACCTGGCTGACAACCAGGCCTGTGCCCTGACCCGGAACAGAACTGAAGACTTTTTGGTTCGCAGGTCAGCACTCAATCCACTGAGCCACCCCAGCCAGGGCAGAATTTTTAAAATATGATACAAAATTAGGAACCAGTAGAAGGAAAAGATGACACCTGTGAATACGAAAAGCAAACCTCTGTATGGGGAAAGGGCCTCATGAATCAACTCAAAAGCCAAATGAGTGACAGTCATACATTGTCGCAGTAGATTTCGGCACAACCTCTGTGGAGGGAGTCTGGCAATTAAATAAAAATTAAAAATCCATATACTTTGACCTGGGAATTCTACTTTTTTTCTCTTGTTCTATACAATATATCCATATGTGTGCAAAAGATATATGTACAAATATGGTTTATGTTGTCACTATGACAAATTACCACACATTTGTGGCTTAAAACAACACACATTTATTTATTTCCTTACAGTTCTGGAGGTCTTAAGTCCAAAATTATTGGCTTGGCCAAAAAAACTTTTTCTGTAAGATGGCTTTAGCAGTGCTTAATTGTCTTTAACTTCATTTGAACAATTTTGTTAGATTGTATTGTGACAGTGGTCATGTCAGCGTGCATTTAAAAAAACTAATCAAACTTGGTAAATTTTTGCGTAGCCATTTTAATATTGAAGATGGAAGAAAATAGGCAACATTTTCAGCACATTAGGCATTATTATTTCAAGAAAGGTAAAAACACAACTGAAATGCCAAAAAGAAAAAAATTGTGCAGTGTATGGAGAAGGTGCTGTGACTGAATGTGTTGAAAGTGATTTGTGAAGCTGCGTGCTGGAGATTTCTCACTGGACGATGCTCCATGGTTGGTTAGACCAGTTGAAATTGATAGTGATCAAATTGAGGCATTAATGGAGAACAATCAGTGTTATAACCATGTGAGAGATAGCTGATACACTCAAGATATCCAAATCAATAAAGTTATTGGTTAAAATGAAAAAATGTGTCATTTATTCTATGGAAAAAAACATACAGACTTTTTGGCCAACCCAATAGTTTCAATAGTTTCAGTGGACTAAAGTCAAGGCATGAGCAGGGCTGGTTCTTTCCAGAGGCTCTGTGGGGAGAATCCATTTCCTTTTCTCTTCCAGTTTCTAGAGGTTGCCCACATTGTGTGGTTTGTGGGCCCAACTTCCATCTTTAAAGCACGCCACTCCAGTTCCCAGTTTCTGTTGTCCCATCTGTGTCTTGTCCCCCATTACGCCTCTTGCCTCCCTTCTCTCTCTCTTTTTTTTAAGAAAGATTTTATTTATTTATAGAGAGAGGGGAAGGGAGGGAGAGGGAGGGAGAGAAACATCCATGGTGGTTGCCTCCCATGCGCCCCCACCAGAGACCTGGTCTCCAATCCAGTCATGTGCCCTGACCAGTAATCGAACCGACGAACCTTCAGTTTGCAGGCCAGCACTCAAGCCACTGAGCCACACCAGCCAGGGCTTGCCACCCTTCTCTTGTAAAGGACCCTTGTGATTATATTGGGTACATCTAGATAATCATTGATAATCACCCCATATGAACACCCTGAATCACCGCAGCAAATCCCTTTTGCTGTGATTTGTAAAGTAGGAACAGGTTCTGGGAATTGGGACGTGAACACCTTTGAGGGCCCTTTATTCAGCCTACTGTAGACATGCTCTTGCATACCCTCTTTCTGGAAGAAGAAACTGCTAATGATGACTGCCTCTAGGGGCTGAGGGACAAGGGTGGCACGAAGATGCTTTCCTATATGCCCCTCTTAGTTTTTGTGTTTGTGTGTCTGTCTGCATTCACTATTTTTTTTAAAAAAGCGTATGCTTATTGTAGAGATTTTAGAAATGAGCAAAAAGAGAAATTGGCAAAGACATATTAATCATAATCCATCCAAACTCAACCACAGTTAATATTTGTGATATATTTCCTTCTGTTTTTTTTTTCCTGTACAGAATTATGTCTGTGGCAGGCAGAGTAATAGCTTCCCAAAGATGTTCAAACCCTAGTTCCCAGACCTTGTGAATATGCCACCACACACAGCAAAAAGGGACTGTGTAGATGCGAGTAAGGATCGGGAGACAGGGGGCTGGCCCTGCGTTATCTGGGTGGGCTCAACAGGGATCCTCACAAGGTTGGGGGAGGCAGGAGGGCCAGAGAGAGAGAAAGTGCTGTGAAAATGGAAGCAGATGCTGAGTGATGCCTACACCAGGGGCTAGGAGTGTGCATAGCCTTTAGTAGCTGGAAAAGGTAAGGACTGAAATCTTGGACTTTGATCTCTAGAACTGTAAGAAAATAAGTCTGTCATTTTGAGATACTGAATTTGTGATGATTTGTTAGCAGTGGCATTAGGAAAGTAATGCAGTGTCTTTGAATGATAAGCAATTTCCCACGTGCTTTAACATTTTTTTGGTGTGTAAATACTGTGATGGCTCCTTATTTTAATGTTATTACTTACTCATTTGCCTTATTTTGTAAACTAAGTTGTAGAAAGCTGGGCCCATTTCTGTGTTTTTCTCAATGAATATGAATGATTGACATATTAGTGACATGTATGTATGTTTAAGATGTATGATGTGATGATTTGATTCATATATCGTGGGTGGTGCAAAAGTAAGTTTATAGTTGTGAGTACACGAAGCAATTTATTCTTGTATTATTATTTATTAATTATCGTATTATTGTCCATACGGAAAACCATAAACCTTCTTTTGCCCACCCCTATATATATTGTGAAATGATTACCACAATAAGGTTAGGTAGCATCTCCATCTCTGCACATAATTGCCTTTTTTTGGTGTGGTGAGAACATTTAAGATCTACTCTCAACAACTTTCACGTGGATAATACAGGCGTTAAACAGTCAGCATACTGTAAATTAGATCATCAGAACTTATTCATCTTGTAGCTGGAATTTTGTAGCCTTCGACCAACATTTCATTTCCCCCAAACCCTAAGCTCTGGTGACCACCACACGTTTTCTTTATCCACGCAACACAGTTGTTCCCATGTGTTGGCTATTGTCAGTGCAACGAACATGAGGGTGCAGATGTCACTTTGAAACAATGATTTCCTTTCCTACGGATAAATTCCCAGAAGTGGAATAGTTGGGTCACAAGGCAGTTCCATTTTTAATTTTTTGAGGAAATTCCATACCGTTTTCCACAGTGCCTGCACCGGTCTGCATTCCCACTGATAGTGCACAAGGGTCCCCCTTTCTCCACATTCTCCCCAGCATTGTTTGTTGATGTATTGATGATGGCCATTCTGACAGGTGTGAGGTGATAGCTCACTGTGCTTTTGATTTACATTTCCCTGATGATTAGTGATGTTGAGCATTTTTTCATGAACATGCTGGACATTTGTCTGTCTTTTTCGAAAAATTGTCTACTCAGGTTTTTTGCCTGTTTTTTAATCAGGTAACTAGTTTT
Source organism: Pteronotus mesoamericanus (assembly GCF_021234165.1). Taxonomy (NCBI): domain Eukaryota; kingdom Metazoa; phylum Chordata; class Mammalia; order Chiroptera; family Mormoopidae; genus Pteronotus; species Pteronotus mesoamericanus. Next base: position 3,002,162 of record NW_026555108.1, on the reverse strand, counting down.
TTTCTTTTTGGCTATTGAGTTGTTGAAATTCTTTTTCTAAAAAAGATTTTAGAACCAGAGACATGGAAATAAAGAACAAACTGATAGTAACCAGAGAGGAGGGAGGAGGGGGATAACGGGGGTGGGGGTTGGGAGGAAGAAGGGGAAGGGTCAAGTCAAGGAAAATGTATAAAGGACCCAAGGACAAAGACAGGGGAGGGGAGGAAGGGGAGGATTGAATGTGGGAGGTGGAGGGTAGGTAGGGCAGGGGAGAGTAATGGGGGAAAATGGGGACAGCTGTAATTTAACAATTAAAAAATTAAAAAATGAAAAAAAGTTACTGTAACAAAGGAAGCCCTACTTAGGTAAATACTCAATAAAGATTAGAGATAATTACATATCAAGTTAAAAAACTTTTATTTATTTATTTTTAGAGAGAGGGGAAGGGAGGAAGAAAGAGATGGAGAGAAACCTGAATGTGTGAGAGAAACATCAATCAGTTACCTCTGTACGCCCCCAACCAGGGACCTGGCCCACAATCCAGGCATTGCTCTGAGCAGGAATCGAACTAGTGACCTTTTGGTTTGCAAGATGCCCCACCCACTGAGCCACACCGGTCAGGGCAAATTGTTTATCTACTTTGGATACTAATTTATCAGATGGGTGGTTTTGAAATATTTTCTCGTATTCTATAGGTTGTTTCTTCACTCAGTTGATTGTTTCCTGTACAGAATCTTTTTAGTTTGGTGCAATCACATCTGTCTGTTTTGCTTTTGTTGTTTGCAGTTTTGGTTTCATAACCAATAAATGACTTTGGGTAATGTGGATATTTTAACATTTTTGATTCTTCAAATCCATGAACATGGGACATCTTTCCATTTATTCGTGTTTGCAATTTTTTTCATCAATGTCTATAATTTTTAATTTTTTTAAATCCTCACCCAAGGACATTTTTTTCATTGCTTTTTTTTTTTTTTTTTGGAGAGAGAGGAAGGGAGTGAGAAAGAGTGAACCATTAATGTGAGAGAGAACCGTAGGTTGGTTGCCTTCTCGTGTGCATCCCCCCCACAACCGGGGGTTGAACACACAACCTGGGCATGTGCCCTGACCAAGAATCCATGACCTTTCAGTCTATGGGACGATGCTTCAACCATCAGAGCCACACTGGCCAGGGCTCAATGTCTATAATTTTTAGCATGCAGATCTTCTTGTTGGTTAAATTTATTGCCAAGTTATTTTTATTGTTTTTGATGCTATTGTCAATGGGGTTGTTTTTATTTCTTTTTCAGGTGCTTTGTTGTTAGTGTATAGAAATGCAACTGAGTTTTGTGTAGTGGTGAGCCTTCCTGCCTTTTATTTATATTTGATCACGTGTTTCCAATGCCTTTTCCACAGTGAGCCCTTAATAAGTATTTAATAAATCAATAAATATACGATAATTTATTTTACTGTAAGTTTAGGGATTAAGATTTTCCTACTGTTTAGCTTTTTAAAAGTAGCTCTTGCCATGTATAGCTGATAATAAGAATAATAGCCCTGGCTGGTGTGGCTCAGTGGTTTGAGTGCCAGTCTGTGAACCAAAGGGTCACTGGTTCAATTCCTAGTTGGGGCACATGCCTGGGTTGCGGGCTGGGTTCCCAATAGGGGTTGTGCGAGAGGCAACCACACATTGATGTTTCTCTCCTTCTCTTTCTCCCTCCCTTTCCCCTCTCTAAAAATAAATAAATAAAATCTTTACAAAAAAGAGTAATAATCTTTTAAATGCTTTACATACATTATGTCAATTTAGCCATACAAAAATCTGATGAGGGCTAGACATTATTATTATCTCCCTTGCTCAAGGTCACACAATTAGTAACTGGCAGAAACTCAGATTTGTCAGACTCCAGATCTAACACTCTTAACTGCTACATTGTACACTCTGCTAAAAAATTGGCTCATACTGTTTATGCTGATTTTGATAACTTACGTTTTTCACTAAATCACACATCATGAACCTCTCCCCATATCATTACAGATGCTTTTTCTGCATCGATTGAAATGATCATGTGTTTATTTCTTTGTTTTACTTACGTAGTGCATTGCACTGATTGATTTTTGTGTGTGTTGAGATATCCTTGCATTCCATGAACAATACCTATTTGGTCATGGTATATAATCCTTTTAATGAGCTGTTGAATTAGGTTTTCTACTACTTTGTTGAGGATTTTTTGCATCAATATTCATAAAGGATATTGGCCTTTAATTTTCTTTCCTTGTAGTGTTTTCACCTGGCTTTGGTATTGGGGTAATGTTGGCCCCATAGAATCAGTTAGGAAGCGTTATCTTTTTTGGAGGGAGGAAGAGTTTGGAAAGGATAGGTGACTGGGAGTTTTAAAAGCTCCCAGGTGATCCTCATGGGCGGTCAGGGCTGAGAACCAGTGCTCAGCAAGGTGTGCTCCGTGTGCCAGCTGCATTAGCATCACATGGAGACTTGTTAGAAATGTAGAAACTTGGGTCATGCCCCACACTTAACTTAATCTGAAACAGCCCTTTCTGCAGGATACCCAGGTAACTCCTGTGCGTTTTAAAGTTGGGGACATGGTGGTGTATATTAGGATTCCGACAGATGTCCAGGATTACCTGATAAGACTCATCTGGGGTAATTGTTTCCCAGGCCCAGCTAACATCCACTGAATCAGTATCTGGGGGGGAGAAGCCTGGTTAGCTTGCTTGCTCTATCTATCTATCTATCTATCTATCTATCTATCTATCTATCTATCTATAATATTTTATTTATTTATTTTTAGACAGCAGGGCAGGGAGGGAGAAAGAGAGGGAGAGAAACATCAATGTGTGGTTTTCTCTCACACACCCCTTACTGAGGACTTGGCCTGCAACCCAGGCATGTGTCCTGGCTGGGAATTGAACTGGCGACCCTTTGGATTTCAGGTCAATGCTTAATTCACTGAGCCACACCAGCCAGGGCCTGGTTAGCTCTCTTTAAGAAAACAAAGTATCCCAGGAGATTCTTATTTTCAGTGAAATTTTGGAAAAACTGCCTAGCTGATGGAGCTTGTGGTACAGTAATTCTCAGCCTTGGGCACTCTGCAGCAATGGGACATACCCAGCTCGGGGCAGATGGCAGGGGCAGTTGTAGTTGTCACAGGATGTGGGAAGGGAGACATGTTGGCAACTCATACTCTTCTGTACAGATTCAGTATTTTTTTTCCATGAACATATGTTGCTTTCAAATTTAAGTAAATAAATGAGAGATTGATTCTTGATCTCCATCCTGAGAGATTTAGATTTGGTAGTTCTGGGGTGGGGCTAGAAACCTATGGTGTTTCGTAAATCTCCTAGCTGAATTGGCAGCTGCATTCTTATTGTTCTGCCTACCTCTGGTTTGTTCCTTACTTTAGTGCACTGCTGACCCTGCTGCCTGGGTTATCTCCCTAAAAAGAAAAAAAATATGATCATATACTGGATAAATATTTATTGAATGGATGAATCCCCTTTACTCTTTGCTTGTAGTTGAGTCCCCACTGCCTACGAGAATTAATACTGAACTTAACAAGGCATGTAAGACCATTTATAATTCTATGGCAGCCCATTTCTTCAAGCTTCTTTTTTCTATCATTTCCTCCCATATATGTTGTCCACTCTGCCCACCAAACTGTTTATTGTTTCCTGAACATAGTTGGCATTCTTGCGCTCATTGCTTAAGACTCCATTCTCTGCCTGTTCCCTTTACCTGCCACGCCCATTTTACATTTTCTGTCTGGAAAATGTACTCATTCTTCAAATTGCAGTTCAGATTTATTCTCTTCTGTGAAGCTTTTTGCATCTCATCCAAATATGATCAAATGACCCTTCTATTCTTCCAGTGCCTTTGATTTATACTTTTATTATTGCATTTACAACATGGTGTTGCAATTATTTAATGTCTGTGGCTCTCTGTTTGAGCTCCTTCAGGTCAGGGATCATGTGTCCTTTGTCTTCATCACCCGTGGCACCTAGAAGAGTTTTGTCAGTTAAGTGCACACTAAAAGTTTGTCAGATAATGATTCATTCATTCATTCATTCATTCATTCTGCAAATAGGTTTTGAATATCTCCTGTATGGCTTGCACTGTTCTAGGTGTTGCAGATGCAGTGGTGAAGGAGACAAACCAAGTCCTTTCTTTTGCAGAACTTGGATTTTAACGGAGAGAGGCATACAATACATTATAAACAATTAAATGAGGTATTTTCTGATAGTTATTAGAAAATACACCGGGATAATGGGATAGAGAGTATTCATATAGTTTACATTTTTAAAAGTTACTTCTGGCTTCTGTGCGTTGAATGGATTACAGGAGTAAGAGTGGAAGCAGGGAAATCAGTGATAAGGCTGTTGTGTTCACCAAGGCAATAGATGGTGGTGGCCTGGGCTAAAGTAGTGGAGGTAGTAAGAGGGCATAGAGATTCAGGATGTATCAAGAAAGTGGAGCCATCCCTATTTATTCCTTGCTAATGGATTGGATGTGGGGGGAGAGAAGGGAGGGTGAGGGAGGGAGAAAGATGGGGGAGAAAGATCTAGGATGAGAGGATGAGTCATAAGTTTTTTTGGCTTAAGCATCTCTATGGCATGTGGGTGTGCGGAGGGGGTGGGAGAGAGGAGACATTGAGAGTTTTGTTTGGACATCATAAAATTTGAGATGGCTGTTTGAAATGAATAAAACAAGGGTAGCTTTTGTCAGTGAAACATTTTTATCCACTGCGTAGCATGAGCAAATCTTCATTTCTCTTTGCTTATTGTTCCGCTTTATAAGAACAGAGGTGAGAGGAGCCAGCGTTTTGAAAGTTAAAAATCAGTTTGCTGATACATTAAATTTGCTGGGTTTACTTAGTTTTTTTCTTACAGCCCATCCTTGGCAAATGTTAGATGGAGACAAGATGTGTTGATGCCTCCCATTCTGTATTCAGTTTACAAAATAAACTGACCCACACAACTGGCCCTTAATAAGAGCTGACTATGCCTGTGAAGGTTAATAACAGTTGAGGATGGATTGGCACGGTGAAGTGAATTGGCGGGTGGTAAAGAAAATAACTGATTTTTCAGAGCCAAATATGGATATTAGTTTTCCTAGTATAGATGAGAATTTGCTGGTAGCAAAATATTCTTAGAAGTAAGACACTGCTAAGCAGTAAGAATGATTGTTCAGTATTGGGTTTGGCCTTATTTTGAAACACTAGACCTAGAGTTTGGATACCAGCCCAGTGAGGCCACTGGCAAAAACTACTAGTGCAGATTCAGGATTTTAAGTTTTCTGGAACTCTAGGCTATATTCTAGGACACTGCCGCCAAGGTGGGGCTGGCCACAGAAAATAACTGCTTTTTGAAATGCATCCTTAAAAGGAAAGGGTTTTATTCACTATGATTTCTTGGCTTGTTTCAGGAAGGGGTTAAATGTGGCTTTGATAAGCAATGGGTTTGGATGCAGTTATTACAGTTTGTGTCCAGGGAAATTAGAAAAGCTACTTTTTTTTTTTTGTGCTTAATCCCAGTATGGTGATTACCAGAGGGAAAGGGGGTTAGAGGGAGGTAGAAAACGGTAAGGGGGGATAAATGGTGATGGAAGGAGCCTTGACTCGGGGTGATGAACATACAATACAATATGGAGATGAGGTATTATAGAGTTGTATACCTGAAAACTATATCATTTTATTAACTGTCACCCCAATAAATTCAATAACAAAGAGAAAAAAAACAAAAGGGAAGTCTATAATACCTTGAAAAAAGAGAAAAGCTATTTTTTTTTCTCAAAGCCATCTTCTCAGAAGATTCTATTTAGCACTTGACCCTTATGTTGCAGTGCTGGAGGCTTTGATGTTGTCTCTTTGGCTGCTGGTATTGTATCAGTGAGTTAATTGTCAGCTTGTAACAGTTTGTGATTAAGACCTGGGAATTATAATTTTTTATTTCAACTGATTTACCTTTAACTTGATAAGCAGCAGGCACAAAGTGTTTATTCTTTCTGATCCATAAGGCAGAATACACCACGCAGATTTGTGGGAAGAATTTCAGAGCAGTCATTAAAAATAGTAAATTATATTAATAAGCAAAGCCTCTTCAAGGCCACCCCCTTGACTCTTGGGATGCAACTGACAAACAACCACCCATGTTTTTTCATTGGCCCAGAACACATGGATCCAGCAGAGTGAACATTTTGCTGATCTATGACCACTTTTCAAACGTTTCCTTGCTTACTCCTAATGCAGACTCACATGGATTTAAATGTGAACAACAGAGTGTAAGGGAATTTACTGTTTGTGGTTTTTTTTTTTAAACAAATGGTTGTTAAGGAACATCTGGTTACACTTAATAAAGTTCCTCCTGTGTGTGTCCATGTGCGTGTGTGTAATATGTCTTCAGTTGTAAGGCTCATTTCCAGATTCAAATCTTATTGTTCTAGAAAAGATTTTGTTAATTACATATTTTAGAGCATGGAATGCAGAGTAATTTCTTTTTCTTTTCTCATCATTTACTAAGAAAAAGATGACCCACATGTCCCCACTTTCAGACTTAATAGGACAGTCTCAGCGTAGCAGTGTCCTCTGTCCCATTGGCCCATGGCAGAGGGTTTTAAGGGTTGATGAGATCTTAATTATTTCATCTGGCTATTTGTGGGAGGGGGCGAGTAATACAGTCTCAGCATTTTGGACAGGATAGTTCATTCTGTTTATCTGTTCTGGGTGCTACTAGATGTCTAGTATCCTAGCTGTCCTTCCCTACCCTACGTAAATGCCAGCGGCGTTCCCCTGAGTCACTGGTGCCAACCAAAATCATCTCCATATTTATTTACTTATTCATTCATTCAATTTCTTCATTTATTTATTTTTATTGTATTTTTTCCATCACCATTTATCCCTCTTATACTCCCCTTCACCTCCACCTACCCGTCCCCTCCAATCACCACACTGTTGTCCGTGTCTGTGAATCCTTTTTCTTTTTTACTCAGTCCCCACACCTTTTCAAATGCCCCTCGTAAGTACCACTACCTTGAGATTGAAAACTACTGATCTGGTTTAAACCTCTCATATTTCAGAGGGGAGATTGAGCACCAGAAAGACCTGTTGAGGGTTACACAACTATCGACAAAACTCAACTAAAACCCAGCTCTCTCCAATATTTGCCTAGTGTCCTTTCCTGCAGTATGTTTTGAAGGGCCCAGTCAAATATTTTTTATGCTGATGTCTTTGTGCTTTTAGAGAGTTTTGACTGGTTGGAAGGTATTCCTAGGCATATACATGGTCAAAAGGTAGTAGAATCTGGAATTTAATGAAAGAATAGTATATTCCAGTTTTTATTCATCTAAGAAATTTAGTACAGGTCTGCTGTGGAATAGCACAGTTTGGAAAAATGGTACTTTTCATAATCCTCTATTTTTGAAATAATATAAATGGGAAGGGGTAGTGATATGAGGAAGTTACTTAAGGATCTAGTGAGTATCTTTTAAAGTTGAAATGCAGTGAAATTCTCGTCCATTTTCTCCTTTCCTCTCCAAAGCCTTTTCCCAGTATTCACTAGGAATCAAGTGTAATCACCAGCTTCTATATTTTTTCTTCAGTCACTCACTCCTCCCCTATTAGGTATAGAAGACATATAAATTTCTCCTCATTTACTGCTTATTTAGCCCAGATTAGAGTGTAGATTGTTCAGGTGCCTGGTGATATTTCCTACTTGGGGAAGAGATGCTGAACTTACTCCAAGGTCAAGTGGTGGCTGCTAGGTCTTGGCTTTGTCATAAGTAATACTGACATAAGCACCAAACAGTCTCCTCTGCCCTGGATCACCAAATGTGATTAGATCTTTTACAGATGGGAGAAAGAATTGAAAGAACAAGTTGGAGCTTTCTGAGGATCCCTGGGAGCTTGTCCTCCTCTGGGGACCAGCCTGTTGTTTTCCATGTTTTTTTTTCTTGTTTTCTATGTTGAGCTTCCCTTTGCAGGATTTTCCTCCATGCTGCCTGTTTGAGCAGGCCAAAATGTTTTCCCAGGACACCCAGTCTGAATTGGGTATGAGATGAGAGGTGATCTGTTTTTCATTTCTTTCATCTCTGATCCCGTTCAGTAGTATTTTTAATGTAAGCTTCATGCTTAGCAAGATGACCCTCACTCCTCCTGTTGGGCCAAGTACTACAAAGATCTTGCCTCTCACCAGAAAGTAAAGGGAACCCCATGGGGTTCCATAAGCTTTGGGCAAATAGTGTTAATAACTTGCTTTTGAAGAGAGACCCTTTTATGTTGTACATTCTATTCTAGCTCATTGATAGATCCAAGATGTCTTCTTTTTTGGGGGGTATTTTAAAAATAGTTTTTTTTTTGTTTTTTTAAGGAAGACACAAATAAATGGAAGCATATACCGTGCTCATGGATTGGAAGAATTAATATCATCAAAATGTCCATATTACCCAAAGCAATTTATAGATTCCATGCAATCCCTATTAAAAATAGTTTTAATGATATATAATTCACCTATATACAGTTCACTCATTTACATTGTACCATTCAGTGGCTTTAATATGTTCATAGAGTTGTGCAACCATCACCAGAGTCAATTTTAGAGTATGTTCATCATTCCCAGAAGAAACCCTGTGCCCATTACAAAGGCCTAGACTTAAATCTAGGTCGATTGTCAACAATAATTGCTCGTATCTGGTGAGACCTTATTTTGTGTACTGCACTGGGTACTTGCATGTGTTATCTTATTTAATACATGTCATAACCCTGTGAAGTGGGGACTGATATTATCCTCCTTTTACAGATGAGGAGACTGAGACATAGAGACATTTAAAGCTTGTTGAGAAGCAGACAGATTATAAGGGGTGAAGCCTGGGTTCAAACCCAGGCCACCTGACTCCGTAGGTTTGAACAGATCATCACACTATCACATTTTGGTTATATGGCAGGACCAAGCACAGTTTCTCCTCTTTTTCATCAATGCATACTATTATTTGAGATGTAGTATCATTAACAGGTAAGTGAATCAGTATTCATTGATCGCTTGCTACCTATCAGTTACCAGGACAGAATCAATGTGGCACGCAGAAAGGTAGAGATCTGTTCTCAAGAAGCTTTCAGTCTAGTTGCTGGGGTTTATAATGTAAGGCCACACTTGAGAGATGCCATACACGAGCCACAGATGGTTGATATTGTTCAGCTCACTGGAAGGAGAGATTAATGTGGGCTGGGTGATTGAAGAAGTGGCTCCTCGCTGAATTTAGATGGGAATGAGATCAAAGGCACATACGGGTGGGAACGCCAGCAAGCATGTTGGAGGTGGATGCGGGGAGCCCATTGTGCAAGTCACACTGTGAAGGACCCTACATGTCAGGTAAAAGAGTGTTACTGAGTAAAGGGGTCTGTTTGCCTGCATTCATCTAAGCCCGATAAGACACGAACAGGAGCTTTTAGCAAATGAAGTAAGGGTTTATTATTTGAGGAAGTGGCTTGGAGTCACAGGTGAACTAGTACTCAAACATCTGCCTCATTGATGGCTTCCAGAGGATGAGTTATATGGGGGGAAATCATTACTCATGGCAACTAAGGGAGTTATGGTTGTGGTCAGCGTCATGGTCTCTACTGATTGGTCAGCGTTAGGGCAGGGGTGGTTGATCAGCGCATCAGGGTGGTTGATCAGCGCATCAGGCCCTGATGTCAGCCATGGCGTTTCTTTGTCCAGTTTCCCCACTTTTCTGGGCCTGGAGCTGCAAAGACTGAGGCCTAGATGTTACCCCTAGTTTGATTGAAACTCTGTCTATGTGGTCCTTAGTCCTGAAGCTTTGTTTCAGGGATTATTTGATGCCATTGTCCTGAGGGTTTAATGATTAAGGGAGTGGATTTGCAAGGGAGAATGAGGCAGGTGAGGTAGGGTGCTGGGGGAGGTCAGCTTGAATCAGGGGAAATTTAAGGAGAAAAGGTCATGTGAAATTTTTCTGCAGTTACAACATTCATTCATTCATTGAACAGATGTTTATTGAGCACTGACTCAGTGCCAATCACTCATGTAAACACTGGGGCTAAGAGCAGTGGGCAAAAGACAAAAATCTCCATCCTCAGAGAACCTGAATTCTCTTTGGGGAAGTAGATGAAAAACAAGTCAGTTCTAAAATTAGTTGGTGCGATCAATCAAAGAAGGGAAAATGGGAGTGTCAGGTGCAGGGTGTGGCAGCTGCCCATTTAAAGTTTGAACTTCTTTCTTTAGATAACAGAGGGCCATTGACAAAGTTTTCATAGTGTTTATCTTTGGGATTGCCTAAGGGAAGAAGCATTTTAGATTGAGAAGTGAGGCGTGGAAAGGCCTAGAGGCAGGTAGGATGGTCTAGAGTAAGTGGGAGCTGCCCTGTCTTCTCCTCTAGCAGCTGTTGTGTACTGAAAAAGAAGCACTGGATTTGGATCCAGGTGGTTTGGACTTTGCCAGTACTTCACTTCACTTCTCTAAGCTTTGTTTCCTCTTCTGTAGAGTAGGGATAGAAATGCCTAAGTCTGTGTGTGAGTGTGTGTGTGTGTAATTTAAGACAGTTCTGAGCGTTGCCCTGGCTGGTGTGGCTCAGTGGACTGAGAACCAAAGGTTCGTCGGTTCAATTCCCAGTCAGGGCACAGGCCTGGGTTGCATGCGAGTGAGGCAACCACACGTTGATGTTTCTCTCCCTCTCTCCCTTCCTTCCCCGCTCTCTAAAAATAAATAAATAAAGAATTAAAAAGATAAAAATAATAAAGACAGGATTTGCTTTAAAGAAAAGAAGAGTTCTGGGCACATAGTAAACGCTCTATAAACATTTGCTCTTTTACGAAGATCAAGTAAAGAAACGAGGCATATTCATGGGAGAGGCAGCATTTGGGTGAACTCTGGTGGTCTCTTTAACTTCAGCATTACGGAAAACAAACATTTCCTGAGTGCCTGAGGCTGAGGTGTATAAAACATAATCTCTACTGCCTTGAGGGGCCTTCTCTTCTTGCTGTAAAAGATTTTCCTTGGTAAAAGTCCTTTGCATTTTAAGATTTCTATAGTTCACTATGTAGTTACTCAATAAAGAATTCCTGTTATTTTTGTATATATAGCTACTAGCATAATTCTTAAAGACTTCAGTGGGCATCACCGATCTGTCCTCTATATAATGTTGTCATTCAAAAATGTTGTATAAATGGAATCATATAGTAAATGACCTTTTGAGACTGGCTTTTTTTTTTCACTCCGCATAGTGCCCTTGTGACCCATCCAAGCATATCAATAGTTTATTCCTTTTTATTGCTGACTGGTGTTTCATTGTATGGGTGCACCAGTTTGTTTATCTGTTCTCCAGTTGAGGACCGTTTTGATTGTTTCTAGTTTTTGGTGGTCACAAATAAAGCTTCTTTTAACATTGTCATATAGGGTTTTTTTGTGAATATAAATTTTCATTTCTAGAGAATAAATATCCCGGAATGGGATTGTGAATGTGTGTGTGTGTGTGTGTGTGTGTGTGTGTGTGTGTGTGTGTGTGTTTAATTTTGTAAGAAACTGCCTAGCCATTTTGCAGAGTGGCCGTAGCAATTTATATTCCCACTAGTGATGTTTGATAATTCCAGTTTCTCTGTATCCTTGGTATTGTCACTGTATTTTGTGGACAGTGTATTTTTAGCTAATAGGTGTGTAGTGTCATCTGGGCCTTAATTTTGTTTTCCTTAATGGCTAATGATGTTGAATATCTTTAGATTTGCTTACCTACCATCTATATGTTTTCTTTGGCTAAGTATCTATTCCAGTATTTTGCCCATTATCTAATTGGATCGTTTGTTTTCTTACTTTGGGTTTAGTGAGCCATTTATGTATTCTGGATATGAGTCATTTGTCAGATATGTAATTTGCAAATATTTTCTTGCTGTCTGTGGCTTTTTGAAATCCTCTTTTCAGGGTCTTTCAAAGAGCAAAATTTTTTACTTTTGGTGAAATCTAATTTACTTTTTCTTTATGGATTGTGCTTATAAAGTAATACCTAAGAACATGTCACATAACCCTAGGTCACTAAGATTTTATCTTTTTCTTTTTTTGTCCAATGGATGTCCAATTGCTCCATACCATTTGTTGAAAAGCGTCGGCCACTTCTTAACTATAAAAGCTTGCAAAATCACTTAACTTTTCTTAAAAATTAGAATAATAGCCCTGGCTGGTGTGGCTCAGTAGATTGAGTGCCAGCCTGCAAGCTGAAAAGTCACCGGCTCGATTCCCAGTCAGGACACATGCCTAGGGGTGTGTGAGAGGCAACTGATGGATGTATCTCTCATGGATGTTTCTCTCACACATCAATGTTTCTCTCCCAACTGGGTCTCTTTCTCCCTCCCTTCCCCTCTCTCTAAAAATAAGTAAATAAAATCTAATAAAAAATGGGATAATAATAGGACCTACTTCCTAAGGTTGCAGTGAGGATTCCAGACTATATGTGTAAATGCCTAGCCACAGTAGATAGTAGTAGCCATTAATATTACTTATTTTATGACATTTCCACTTTTGAGATTTTAATTTATAATTTACTAAATTTAATAACATCTAATACATCGTCTCTTTTAATCTTTTCAAAGGATGGTGGGGCACATGGGTGGATGCCATTTCCAGCGGAGAAGGGAGGTGAGGCCAAGGTCCGTTCAATACAAGGCAAGAGTGTGTAGCTAAAAAGAGGAAATAAAAAAATGAAGTCAGATGCTACGGATGTCAGGAAGAATTAAGAAAATTCTTCCTGATTAAATGGGTAAGGGCAAAGGGGTTCAGGACCCTGAGTGTGAATAAAACAGGGTATTGCTGAAAGGTGTTGGCCTTGGTTTTTAACTTCAGGATGCCCTTCGCTAGCTATGTGGGGAGCCTTTTGCCTTCTGTTTTCCAAATGAATGGAGTCCAAGACTGTGTCTTGTGAGCACTGCTGCTTTGGTGCCAATAGTCTGGTGATATGCCAGATTCCCGTTTGGGAGTCTTTCTGAAGCAGATTGCTCAGCTGAGCTGAAAGGGCCAAAGAACCTTCCTCAGGAATCTGATTGTACCTGTGGTAGGTCTTTGCCACTTCAGAAGTCAAATACCACTGCCCTGACTGGTGCGGCTGAGTGGGTTGCTCATCGTCCTGCTAACTGGAAGGTTGCCAGTTCGATTCCCAGTCAGTGCACATGCCAGGGTTGCGGGCCAGGTGCCTGGTTGGGGGTGTGTGAGAGGCAGCCCATTGATGTTTCTCTCACACATTGATATTTCTCTGCCTTTCTTTCTCCTTCCCTTCCCTTCTCTCTAAAAACAAATAAAATCTTTAAAAAAAAAAAAAGCCGATCACCACTGCCACTTTGTCCATCCTCACTATGTTTTCTGCTACTCCATGCCATGTTGGCTCCCCAGGAACTCTCCTTAGTCTCCTTGAGAAAGAGCTAGCAGCTTCATTTTTTTCCTGTTTTTTTGTTTTATTTGTATTTTACTTCCTTTTTGATCAGTGTTCTGAGAGCCTAGGTAAGTTAGTCTTTTGTGACAAGCATGTGCAAAATACTCTGAGAGGAAATAGCTATTAACAGGAAAAGTTGTAGTCATAACCAGTCTGACTGGAGATACCTACCAGTCTGGTCAAGTGTGAAGTTTGACCTGCTTGGAATAGCATCATTGGAAACTGAGAGTGTAATTGGAATGGCCTCTGAACTGCAGGATGTGGCAAAACAAGTGTTTTATTGCACAGCACTGAAGACCAACTTAATATCGTGGTCCATGTGTAAATTTCCACAATAATAATGGAACCTGACTTCAGTCCTTTGCAGTTTAGGAACCCCTGGGCTCTTTCTTCTTTAGTTTGAGTCTTAGAATAAAGATTAGAGAGGTGGGGTAGGGATTATTATTATTTTACAGCTACAGAAACGGTCAGGGAGTTGGAGCTAGAGGGGGTCCAGATATTCATAGTGGTCAACGGCATAGACTCTGAGGCATATTGCTTACATTTTTTGCATATTTGTACTTTGGTAATATATGATGTAAATTTTGTGATATTCACAATTCAGTGGCATTAATTACATTCATAATGTTGTATAACCGTCACCATGATCTGTTTCCAGAATTTTTTCATTACCCCAAGCAGAAATTTTGTAACCATTAAACAACTCACTATTTACTCCCTCCCCTCAGCTGGTAGGAACCTTTAATCTGCTATCTATATAAATAAATTTGGCTGTTCTAGATATTTTATATAAGTGGAATCATATAATATTTGCCTTTTTATCTGGTTTATTTCACTTAGCATAGTATTTCCAAAATTCATCCATGTTATAATGGATGTGTATACGTCATTTCTCATTGCCAAATAATACAAATATTTTATATATACAAGTATATATAAACAATATGTAATATATACACATGTGTATCAGAGGGGATCCCACCAAAAAAAAAATGGAATTATCTTCTGGAGGGCAGGCCCCTTGTAGTACAGGCTTATCCCACTGGGTGAGTGTTCTAGGAGCCCATCTGTATCAGTGTACCAGCTGGCATTGTTATGAGAGGCTGCATTTGGCCTCAGTGAATTTTTTTCAGGACTCTTTCAACACATTTTCTCATGAGTGTATCTGCCCACACACCTTGCTGAGTGTTTGGCAGCTTTTGACCAAAAGCAGCTTGACCCCTGTGCCCCATACTCCCTATTCACCTGATCTCTCCTCTAGCGACCTTTTTTGTTTCCTCAGATGAAAGAAGTCCTCAAAGGGGAACATTCTTGCCTATGTGGAAGAGGTGAAACAAAAAACAGCAGAAGCACTAAAAGCCATCAAAATCAATGAGTTCAAAAACTGAGCAGTGGGAAAAAGGTCTCGATAGGTGTATTGCATCCAATATAGAATACTGTGAAGGTGACTAAAGATTAAACATGTAAGAATAAATACACAATTTTTAATAAATTCCATTTTTTGGGTCCCCCTTGCTTGTATATTACATTACCATGACTTGTTTATTTTATAACTGGATGTTTGTACTTACTGACATCCTTCATCCATTTTTTTCCACTCCGACTCCCTCACCGCTGACAACCACCACCAACCTGTTATCGATGAGGTATTTTTTTTTTTGTTTCAAATTTCACAGATACCTGAGATCATATGGTATTCAACTTTTTAAAGTATATTTTACTATTACAGTTGTTCTGATTTCCCCCCTTTAGCCCCTCTCTGCCCAGCACCCCCATTCCCTCTGGCATTCCCCCCTTAGTTCATGCCCATGGGTCGTACATATAAGTTCTTTGTGTTCTCCATTTCCTATACTCTTCTTAACATCCCCCTCTCTTTTTTATGCCTTCTAATTTGTACTTCGGAATTTACTTATTTATTTCTAGAGAGAGGGGAAGGGAGGGAGAAGGAGAGGGAGAGACATAGTAACTTGTGTTTGCCTCTCACATGCCCCCAACTGGGGACCTGGCCCGCGACCCGACCTGGAATTGAACCAGTGACCCTTTGGTTCACAGGCCAGCTGGTGCTCTGTCCACTGAGCCACACCAGCCAGGTCCTGATTTGTACTCCTTAATCCCTGCACCTTTTCCCCCATTCTCCTCCTTCCCCCTCGCAGCTGATAACCTTCCATGTGATCTCCATATCTATGATTCTGTACCTGTTCTGCTTGTTTGCTTAGTTTTTTAGATTCAGTTGCTGATAGTTGTGCATTTGTTGCCATTTTAATGTTCATAGTTTTGATCTTTTTCTTACATAATTCCCTTTAACATTTCATATAATAAAGGCTTGGTGATGATGAATTCCTTTAGCTTTACCTTGTCTGGGAAGCACTTTATCTGCCCTTCCATTCTAAATGATAGCTTTGCTGAATAGAGTAATCTAGGTTGTAGGTCCTTGCTTTTCATCACTTTGAATACTTCTTGCCAGTCCCTTCTTGCCTGCAAAATATCATTTGAGAAATCAGCTGACAGAATTATGGGAACTCCTTTGTAGGTAACTAACTTCTTTTCTCTTGTTGTTTTTAAGATTCTTTCTTTATCTTTAACCTTTGGCATTTTAATTACGATGTATCTTGGAGTAGGCCTCTTTGCGTCCAACTCGTTTGGGACTCTGTGTTTCCTGGACATGTATGTCTATTTCCTTCACCAGGTTAGGGAAGTTTTCTTGTCATTTTTTTCAAGTAAGTTTTCAATTTCTTGCTCTTCCTCTTCTCCTTCTGGCATCCCTGTGATTTGGATGTAGGCACTGTTTGGAAATGTCCCAGAGGCTCCTTATTCTATTCTTGTTTTTTTGAATTCTTTTTTCTGCTTACTGTTCTGATTGAATACGTTTTTCTTTCTTATGTTCCAAATTGTTGATTTGAATCTTGCTTCATCCATCCCACTGTTGGTTCCATGTGGATTTTAAAAAATTTCTCTTAATGTAACTTTCATTTCTGCCTGAGTCTTTTGTATGCTGTTGCAGTGTCCAATAATTTCTTTGAGCTTCCTGATAACCAGTGTTTTGAACTCTGCACCTGATAGGTTGCTTATCTCCATTTCTTTTAGGTTTTTTTCCTGGAGTTTTGTTCTGTTCTTCATTTGGGCCATATTTCTTTGTCTCCTTGATTTGGAAGCCTCCCTCTTTGTTTCTGTATATTAGGTAGAGCTACTTGATTCCCTGTCTTAGCAGTGTGGTCTGTTGTAGAAAAGGAATGTGTCTGGATGAATGTGGCTTCTTTAAACCTTTGGTTGTCAGACTTCCATACAGCTTGATTTTCTGATGAACCTGGGTGATGTTTGAGGTGAAGCATGTTTACCTACCCCTCTATCTTGGCAGAAGTCTCTTAATCTGTTTGCAGCCAGCCAGGTGGCCTGGGTGGTGGCCCGGGTGGTGGCCCCTCACTTGTGCTGTGCCACAGCATAACTTCCAGCTCTTTGCCTGGAATTCATCTTTCTCTGTTTTATGGTACCTTGCATAATGCTTTCAAGGAACATCCATGTTTTCACAAATGGCAAGATTTCATTCTTTTTGAGGGTTGAACAGCATTCTATTATATGTATATACATATATATATGTGTATATATATATATTTTTTTCTTTATCTATTCTTCCATCCATGGACACTTAGGTTGTTTTCATATCTTGGCTATTATAAATAAGGATGCAGTGAACATGGATTGAAGATATCTTTTCAAATTAGTATTTTTGTTTTCTTTGGGTAACTACCCAGAAGGGGAATAGCTCAGTAATATGATTGTTCTATTTTTAATTTTTTGTGGCATCACCATACTGTTTACTTTTTTTAAAAAATACTTATTTTTATAGAGAGGGGAAAGGAGGGAGAAAGAGAGGCAGAGAAACATCAGTGTGCAAGAGAAACATCGATTGGTAGCCTCTCGCATGCACCCAACTGGGGACCTGGCCTGTAACCCAGGCATGTGCGCTTACTGGGAATCGAACCAGGAACCTTTTGGTCGACAGGCTGGCGCTCAGTCCACTGAGCCAAACCAACCAGGTACTGTTTTCTGTAGTGGCTGCAGCTGTTTCCATTCCCACCAACAGTGTGCAAAGATTCTCTCTTCACATCCTTGGCAACACTCATTAATTTAATCTGTTTGATGATAGTCATTATAACAGGCGTGAGGTGGTAGCTTATTGTGGTTTTGTATGCGTTTCTCTGATGATTAGCGATGTTGAACATCTTTTCATGTATCTGTTGGCCATCTGTATGCCTTCTTTGGAAAAATGTCTACTGAGATCATCTCCTCATTTTTTAAATCTAGTTTTTTGTTATTGAGTTGTATCAGATCCTTATATATTTTGAATATTAACCCCTTATCCGATATGTGATTTGCAACTATTTTTTCCCCATTTGGTAGGTTACCTTTTCATTTCGTTGATGATTTTCTTCGTTGTACAGAAACTTTTTAGTTTGGTGTAGTCCCACTTGTTTATTTTCTGTAAGTGACTGGCTCATGCATATGTAAGAAGCTCTATCCTAACCAAATCTGGAATCCAGGTCTCCTGATTTCCATCCTGTGTTCTCTGGTGTCAGAGGCCTGGTTGTCTCTTGAAGCTGGCAGTTTGCCTTAGGAAGAATATCCAGGTAATTTCTCATTGTTTTGGGGTATGTTAAGGTGTTTATCAGTGGTGTGCTAAAAGTAGAAAGAAAATGAGGAAGCAGGATATTGTGGGTATTTTTTAAAGGAAAATTTTTCTAAAGTCTAGCAGAATAAGTTGGGTCTTTTTGAAAAGCATAGGTTGTGGGACTAAAAATCAGTTGTCACTTTTTAGTCATGAGATCTTGGGCAGCCACTTAAAGCCTGTGAGCTGAATAGTTTTAAAAATCTCAAAAATGGAAATCATTGCTCTCCTATAGAGCTGTTTTGAGGGTGAAATTGTATCACTTATAAGTATAATGATTGGTACATGGTAGATAACCACTAAATGCTAGTTCTCTTTTCTACTCCTTGGAGAGCAGTTGGTTCACTGAGTTTCACCCTTCTCAGCCAAACATTGTTATGATTATGATTGTATAGAATTAGATTACCATTATTTTCCTTGGTGAATTTGTTCGTAGCTGAAGAAGAGGTAGCAGCTGTAAGCTGTAATTGTCTAGAGAGACATTCCTAATGCTGAGTGATGAGGAGAACACAGCTGTTTATGGAAAATGAACAAAATGATAAGTTCATTATTTCAGCTGGTACATTATGAGATTTTTTGCTTCTTGTGATATTTGCTTCAGAAGCTGCCTTACATTAAACATGCTCAGGTTGTCTCTGTCTAGAATGCTTTCTCTTTTTCTATACCAGGAAGACACTTGCCTGCTGGTATTCTTTAAGCCTTCCCCTCCCCCCACTTTTTTGGTAAAGGTTTGTTAGATGATGCTTTTCAGAAAAATAGTATTATTCCTCTACATGGAATAGCATGTTATAATTTATTTGTTTAAATGCTTTTCTCCACTATTAGAGAGTATGTTCATTTGATGGCATTGACAGTGTATATTTCTTATTTGTATTACAGGAGTCTAGCACATGAAAGAATAATAATAAATAAATAATAATAGCTAAATTTTACAGTTTTATTTATTTATATATACACATGGAAACACACAAACACAATCTAATCCTTACATTCACCCTGTAAAATAGATACCATTGTAATTCCCATTTCAGAGATGAGGAATAAGGAAGATTAGAGAAGTTAGGTAAATTACCCAAAATCACAGGACTGCGTGGTTGAAAAGTCTGTAGTGGAAATCTTTTCTGAATCCAAAGCTCATGTTCTTAACCATGATGGTCTAGCACAGTGCAGTTCAATAGATTCTTTGGTGGTAATGGAAATGCTTGCTATCTGTGATTTTTCTCTTTTAAAAAAATATTTCATAATTACAGTTGACGTTCAATATTATATTAGTTTCATGTAAACAGCAAAATGGTTAGACATTTATATAACATATGAGGTGATCCCCATAACAGAATACAGTTATTACAATATTATTGACAATATTCCCTATGTTGTACTTTACATCCCCGCGATTATTTTGTAACTGCCAATTTGTACTTCTTAATCCCTTAATATTTTTCACCCAGCCTCCAACCCCCCTCCCATCTGGCAACCGTCAGCTTGTTCTCTGTGTTTATTAATTTGTTAATGTTTTATTTCTTTGTTTACTTCACTTTTCAGATGCCACATATAAGTGAAATAATACAGCATTTGTCTTTCTCCGACATTTCACTTAGCATAATACCCTCCAGATCCATTCATGTTGTTAAATAGGGTAAGATGCCATTCTTTTTTTATGGCTGAATGATATTTCATTGTATATGTGTACCTCATTCTGTATCCATTTGTGTATCAATGGACACAGGTTGCTTCAATATCTTGGCTATTTTAGATAATGCTGCAATGAACACGGGGATGCACATATCTTTTCAAATTAGTGTTTCAGGTTCCTTCGGGTAAATACCCAGAAGTAGGACGTCTGGGTCATAAGGCAGTTCCACTTTTAATTTTTTTCAGGAATATCAATACTGTTTTCCACAGTGGCTGCACCAGTTTACATTCCTACCAACAGTGCATGAGGGTTCCTATTTCTCCATATCTTCACCAGCACTTGTTGTTTGTTGTTTTATTGATGATAAATAGCCATTCTGACAGGTGTGAGGTGATATCTCATTGTGGTTTTAATATGCATTTCTCTGACGATAAAAGATATTGAACATTTTTTCATGTCTACTGGCCATCTGTTTGTCCTCTTTGGAGAAGTGTCTGTTCAGGTCCTCTGCCCATTTTTTAATTGGATTGTTTAGCTTTTTTTTCTTTTTTTTGGGATAGGTTGTATGAGTTCTATTTTTTTTGGATGTATTATTGATGAATATCTTCTCCCATTCAGTAGATTGTCTTTTTGTTTCGATGATGGTTTCCTTTGCTGTGCAAAAATTCTTAGTTTGGTGTAGTCCCATTTGTTTATTTTTTCTTTTCTTTCCCTTGCTTGAGGACACACATCCCAAAAAATGTTACTAAGACCCATGTCAAAGAGTTTACTGCCTATGTTTTCCTTTGGGATTTTTATGGTTTCAGGTCCTATATTTAAGTCTTTAATCTATTTTGAGCTTATTCTTGTATATGGTGTGATAATGAGTTCTAGTTTCATTTTTTGCATGTATCTGTCAAGTTTTACAAAACCCTTCATTGAAGCCATTGTCTTTACTCCATTGTTATTCTTTCCTCCTTTGTCATAGATTAATTGACCATATATGTGTGGATTTATCTCTGGCTTCTCTATTTTATTCCATTTGGTTTATGTGTCTGTCTTTATGCCAGTATCATGCTGTTTTGACTACTATATCCTTGTAGTATAGTTTCATATCATGTAGCATGATACCTCCAATTTTGTTTTGTTTTTTCCCTCAAGATTGATTTGGTTATTTGGTTTTTTTTTTGTGTGTTTCCATATAAATTTTAGGATTCTTTCTTTCTAGTTCTGTGGAATGTCACTGGTATTTTTATAGGGATTGCATTGAATCCATAGATTAATTTGGGTAGTATGGATGTTTTAATGATGTTGATTCTTTTTTAAAAAAGATTTTATTTATTTTTTAGAGGGAGGGGAAGGGAGGGAGAAAGAAAGGGAGAGAATCATTGGTGTGTGAAACAAACACTGATGCCCCTTATGTGCACCCTACTGGGGACCTGGCCCACAACCCAGGCTTGTGCCCTGACTGGGAATTTGACAGATGACCTTCAGTTCACAGGCCATTGCTCAATCCACTGAGCCACACCAGCCAGGGCTAATGATGTTGATTCTTTATATCTATGAGCATGGTATATGCTTCCATTTATTTGTATGTTCTTCAGTGTCTTATAATTTCCAAATACAAGTCTTTTACTTCCTTGTTAATTTTATCCTAGGTATTTTGTTTTTGGATAAAATTATAAATGGATTGTTTTCTTTCTCTCTCTGATATTTTGTTATTGGTGTATAACCATGCAACTGATTTTTGAATATTAATTTTATATTCTGGCTTATTGAATTCATTTTTTAATTCTAATAGTTTTTTTAATGGAATTTTTAGGGATCTCTATATATAGTATCTTGTCTGCATATGACAGTTTTACCTTTTCCTTTCTGATTTGGGTGCATTTTATTTCTTTTTCTTGTCTGATTGCTGTGGCTATGACTTCAAAAACTATATTAAATAAAAGTGGTGATAGTGGCTATTCTAGTCTTGCCTCTGATCTTAAGGAAAATGCTCTTAGCTTTTCACCACTGAGTATGATGTTAGCTATGGGCTTGTTACAGATGTCCTTTATTAGGTAGAAGTATGTTCTCTCTATTCCCAATTTTCTTAGAGTTTTTATCATAAATGGATGATTGATTTTGTCAAATGCTTTTTCTGCATCTATTGATATAATCATACGCTTTTTATCCTTTATTTGGTTTATGGCATTAATTGATTTGTAGATTTGAACCGATTTTGCATCCTAGGATTAAATTCCACTTCATCATGTTATATGATATTTTTAATGTTTTACTGAACGTGGTTTGCTAGTACTTTTAGTATCTTTGCATCCTATGTTCATCAGGGACAGTGGCCTATAATTTTCTATTTTTGTAGTGTCTTTGTCTAGTTTTGATGTCAGTCCTCATAAAATGAGCTTGGGAGCCTTCCTTCCTCTTCATTTTTTTGGGGGGAGAATAGTTTCAATAGGATAGGTCTTAATTCTTTTTTAATGTTTGGTAAAATTCCCCTGGCTGGGTAGCTCAGTTGGTTAGAGCATCATCCCAATACAGGGGGGTTCAATTCCTTGGTCAGGACACATACAAGAAAACCAATGAATGCATAAATAAATAGAGCAACAGACTGATGTCTCTCTCTCTCTGTCACTCTCTCTCCCTCCCTTCCTCCCTTCCCCCTTTCCTCTCTGTCCTTAAAATTAATTAAAATAAATGTTTAATGTTTATCCCTGGCTGGTGTGGCTCAGTGGATTGAGTGCCGGCCTGCAAAGAAAAGGATTGCAGGTTCGATTCCCAGTCAGGGCACGTGCCTGGGTTGTGGGCCAAGTTCCCAGTTTGGGGCGCTTCAGAGGCAACCACACATTGAAGTTTCTCTCCTTCTTTTCTCCCTCCTTTCTCCTCTCTCTACAAATAAATAAATAAAATCTTTTAAAAAAGTTTAATATTTGATAAAATTTACCTGTGATACCATCTGGTCCAGGACTTTTGTTTTTTGGGAGTTTTTGATAACTGATTCGATTTCTTTAGTATTTGTTGCTCTGTTCAAATAATCTGTTTCTTCTTGATATAGTCTTGGAGTATTGTATGTTTCTAGGAATTTAGCATATAATTTTTCATTGTATTGTCATATAATCCTTTGCATTTCTGTGCTGTCCTCTTTAATTTCTGATTTTATTTATTTTGGTTCTCTCTTTTTTTCTCAATGAATTTTGTTAAAGTTGTATTCATTTTGTTTATCTCTTTGAAGAATCAGCCCTTGGTTTCATCGATCTATTGTACTGTTTTTTGTTTTTACTCTATTTCATTTATTTCTGCTCTGATTGTTATTATTTCCTTTGCTCTACTCATTTTGGTCATTGTTCTTCTTATTCTAGTTCCTCCAGGTGTAAGGTTAAATTTTTTATTTGAGATTCTTATTTTGTCTTGACATATCCTTCTGTTGCTCTGAATTTCCCTCTTAGAACAGTTTTGGTAGTGTCCTACTGATTTTGGGTTGTTGTGTTCTCATTTTCACTCATCTTGGGGTATCTTTTCACATTTTCCGTGATCTCATTGTTCACCCATTCATTGTTTTAGTACAATAGCATGTTATTTAGATTATGTGTGTTTGTGTGCTTTTCAATTTTCTTCTGGTTATGGATTTCTAGTTTCATACCATTTTGGTCGGGGAAGAGGCTTTATATGAGTTTATTCTTCTTAAATTTATTAACACTTGCTTTGTGTCCTGGCATGTGGTTTTTTCTGAAAAATTTCTTATGTGCACTTGAAAAGAATGTATATTCTGCTGCTTTTGGGTGAAATGTTCTAAAAATATCAATGAATTCCACCTAGTCTAATGTTTCATTTAGGGCCACTATGGTCTTGTTGATTTTCTGTATGGATGATCTATCCATTGAAGTCAATGGTGTGTTAACAAGTCCCATACTATCACTGTATTTATGTTGGTCTTTCCATTTTTGTCTGTCAGTATTTGTTTTACATATTTAAGTGCTCCTATTTACAAGAGTTGTATCCTTCTAGTTAGATTGATCCCTTTATCATTGTGAAATGTACTTTGTCTCTTGGTATAGCTTTTGTTTTAAAGTTTATTTGGTCAGATATTAGTATTGCTACCTCAACTTTTTTTTTTGTTTCCATTTGTCTGAAATATCTTTTTCTGTTGTTTTCTTTTTATTCTGTGTGTCTTTCGATCTGAAGTGGGTTTCTTATAGGCAACATATGTATGGGTCTTGTTTTCTTATCCATTCAGCCACCCTGTGTCTTTTGATAAGAATATTTAAAGTAATTATTGATAGATGTGTAATTATTGTAATTTTATTAATTGTTTTTGGATTGTTTTTGTACTTCTTCTCTCTTCCTTCCTTATTCTGTAGCTCTATTTTTCTTGTAAATTGATGATTATCTTTAATGTTGTGTTTGGGTTCCTTTCTCCTTATTTCTTGTATATCTCTTGTAGATTTTTGTTTTTGTGATTACCATTTACTTCCTATATACTAAGCTATGCTAATAGCAGTCTTTTTAAAGGTGATGGTTGTGTTAAGTTCAAACACATTCTAAAATACTACCATTTTCACTCACCTCCTCCACATTTATGTTTGTCATTATTTTTCACTTCTTTTTTGTGTGTTTTTGTGTGTTCCTTAATTTTCTATTGTAAAATTACAATAGGAAATGTGTCTTTCTAAAGACACATGATCTTTCTACGTTTTGCCTTTTAACCATTGTGCTAACTTTATAGTTGGTTGTTCCACTGCTTTTGTTATGTATTTGCCTTAGTCAGTGACAGATTTTTGATAATTTCTTATTCTTATTTTTGATCTTTTTGAAAATCTTTCATAAAGCAACTCCTGTTATGTTTCTTGTAATACTGGCTTGGTGGTTATAAACTCCTTTGGCTTCTTGTACTTGTTGTTGTTGGCAAACTCTTTATCTCATCATCAATTTTAAATGATACCCTTGCTTAGTACTTTAATCTTGGTTATAGGTCTTTGCTTTTCATCACTTTGAATATTTAATGCCAGTTCCTTGTGGCCTGTAAAATTTCTGTTGGGAAAGCAGCTGACATCTTATGAGAACTCCCTTGTAGGTAACTGCTTTTTTCTTGCTCCTTGTAAGATTCCCTGTTTGTTTTTTGTCTTTGGCATTTTCATTACGATGTGTGAGTATGGTGTAACTGTGGGCTCTGGAACTGAGGGTCCCTGTCAGGTGGCCAGCTGAGGTGGAGAGCGTGGGCTCTGGTCCCGCAGAACCTGTCCCAGGATTGTCACAGATGGGGGGAAATAATATGAGTCGTATCAGACACTTTTCTGTCTGCCAGGAGACGGGTATGGGCAAGGCAACCAGGAAATAAGGAGACTTCTTTCAGATAGAATGAGAACCCTGGCCATATGAAAGCCAAGCTGAGGGGTGCGGATCTTTTTGCCCTTCTCCGTGTCCCCCAAGTTTTTTCCCTGATGCCCACGTGGCTGTGCCTGTCTTAGGTTGCCCCTTCCATCGACAGGTCTTACCTGTCATTGATTAACCAGCCATCCTTTGGGGCCAAGCAGAGTGATGTGAGGGAGGCAAGGGCTGTGCCTCTGCCAGGGGGACAAGTTTTGTCTCCTCAGTGGCCTGTTTCCCCAAGGCCTCCTTGATTAGCTCCAGCTTTGGGGTCCTCTCCCCTGTTGGCAGGGCTACAGTTCCTGAAACCAGATGGGGTGTTTCCCAACATGTGAGGTGTGGGCTTGTTACACCTGTAGATCTGTCATGTCTCCCAGTCTTGGCTGAGTGGCCTTCTGTAGTAGGTGTCCTGTGGGGCCCAGTGGTGCAGTCTTCCTGATTGCCTGAGCTGGGTGCTCCAGATGTGTCCCTTGTGTTTATTATGTGTGCTCTCTTCTTGTAGTTGAGCCTTAATTGCTGTTGGCATGTCACTTGGTGGCATTGACTCTTAGGCTGTCTGCCTGTGAGGACTGGCAATGACTATAGTGGACAAGTTGTATGAGTGCTTACCTCATGGAGCAGGATTTGCTTTAGTGGGGCTCTGGGTCCTGCCAAGTTCACCCTTTGGTTTGTTGTTTGAGGGGTTAATTGGGTGGTGCTCTTAGGTGGTTTGGAGCCTGCCACTGTGTGTGTTCGTTCTGGGGCCTCTTAGAAGGGACTCTAGTGCAGATCCAGGTCAGCTGCTGCCTATGCTTAGCCTGGGGACACCTGGTAGGACCGAGGTGCAGTCTAATAGGTTGCAAAGTGGTCTCCAGTTGGTAGCTACCTGTGCTGGGCTTGGAGGTGCCTGGGAGAGGCTAGGCTATGAACAGAGGCCAGGTGCCTCTAGTGCTATGTTTGGGGCCACTTTGCGAGTTGTATATACAGTGCATGCAAGGCCAGCCCCTGCTTTTTGGGGCCTTTGGGCCTTTGAGAGATTTTAGGAAAGCCTGGAGCATGGGTTGAGTCTGGCTACTTGGGGGAAACAGCTGTTGAAAGAGATTCTAGCTAAGTGTGTGGTTGGGTGTGGCTGTGTCTCAGAGCATCAGCAGCGTGGTGTGAGTTGTGTTAGCCAAGTGAGTGGAGACTCAGACTTGGTGCCTGCCTATACCTGCTGTTGGTTTGGGGGGTGGGGTGGTCTCAACAAATGAACAATGGCACCTGCCAGCACTTTAGTCCCAAAAGAGCTGCCTTTCTATCCCATTGCCCTGAAGCCAGACAATTCAGTTCCTTCAGGTATGTCCCTGATGCTTTTTGAGCTTTTGTCCCTTTTCTAGAACTTTGAGAGAGTGAGTGTGAGTGAGTGCCTCTGTGCTTGGGCCCTTTAAGAAGATACCTAGATCTATACTTGCCCTTCATCTCATCGGGATGTAGCCCCTGCTGATTTTTCACACCCAGGTTTTGTGGGGACTCCTCTTGCTGCCAGTGGTGCTCCAGGCTCGAGAGCCTGGTGTGGGGCTGCCCCCACCCCTCGTTCTGCAGGTGGGTCCTCTACAGCAAAGACACCCCTATGGATTATGAGCTGCCATACCTGGGTGTGGGACAATCCTGTTTCATAAGTCCACCCTTCCCAGAAGTCTTGTTGTGGCTTCTTCTTTTTATCCTTATTTATAGGAGTTCTATTCAGCTAGTCTTCAGTTGGTTCTCAAGTGTGATGGTTTCATAATATAGTCATAATTTTGATGTGGTCACAGGAGGAGGTGAGCACAGCATTAATTACTCTACCTTCTTAACCAGAAGTGGCTCTCTGGGATTTTCTGTATAGTAGCCCCTACTGACACTGTGGCTATTGAGCTCTTGAAATGTGGCTAGAGTGACTGAGGAACTGAATTGTGAATTTAATTTTATTTTAATAAATTTAAATTTAAGTAGACTTGTGCAGAAAACTGAACTCTGATCTCTTAATGGCTACCTAGCATTTTCTCTTAGGTCTAACTGAATTATTTTCCAATTGTTCTTATTTGACCAATCATTTTATTAAAGAATCTGAATTCTACCCTGATACAAACAGAAAACTCACCCTTTCTTAAATGGTTATAGTTATTTTTAGCAGCCTATCATTATTATTTAGACTTGGTGTTAAGGCTATATAAAGTGAGAAGTTATTATTGAGAATAAATGTTCTTTGCCATGACTTTAAAATCCAGTTTTCCACTGTATTAACTATAAAGCACAAAAATGAAACAGATTGCAGTAGATATTGTGGGGGAAATGTTATTACTCTGGCTAGAACACAAACATAGAGAAATAATTATTCCAATGGAAGTTTAAAATCACAGAGGTACTATAGCTAGGAAGCATCCCATCTTGCTTTTGGGCTGCAGGAATGGAATATTATGAAACCACCCAGTGACCAAAGTCACTGCTGACGTATAAAGATATCCCAGAGAAGAATTCACAACAGGCTCTTCTTATGAGTGGATATTAAGGACTGAGGAAGAGTGCATTTTTATTAATTATTGAAAAAACCCAGCTTCCCACACAGCATATGCATTGAGTAATTGTGGGCATATTCTGGACTATAGAATCAAGTTCAGAACCTCAGGGCTGGAAGGAAACTTTGAGCTCTTCTACTATTTCAACCTACACATAATTAAATAATATTTATTATGGAAAATTTCAAAATATACAAAACCATATTCTGGTATAATGAGTCTTATGTATATATGAGTCAACATTTTTTTTTACATCTTATTTTATGCATCTCCCCCTACCCAACCCCACCAATAAGCATGCACATGCATGCTCATACACAGTATTTTTTCTAGAGTATTTTAATGCAAATCCCAAGTATAGTCATGCAGCATCTAAAGACATTTTGATCAGTAATTGACCCTATACACAGTGTTGGTCCTATAATATTATGGAGCTGAAAAAGTCCTATCACCTAGGAACATTGTAGCCATAGTAATGTTGTAGTGAAATACATTAGTCATGTGTTGTTGGTATAAAGAATCCCACTGCACTGCCAGTCTTATAAAAGAATACATAGCACATTAATTGCTGCATTATTTACAACAGCCAAGATGTGAAAACACCTGAAGGGGGTAGCATTTGGAGGAGAAAATGCCACTTTCCTATTAGGATGAAGATCACCAACAAAAGGGGGATGCCGAGGAACATGATCAAAAAAAAGCAAAATCTTGCCCTGGCTGGTGCGGCTCAGTGGACTGAGTACCAGCCTGCGAACTACAGGGTCACCAGTTCAATTCCCAGTCAGGGCACAGGCCTGGGTTGCAGTCCAGGTCCCCAGTAGGGGGCATGTGAGAGGCAACCACACATGGAAGTTTCTCTCCCTCTCTTTCTCCCTCCCTTCCCCTCTATCTAGAAATAAATAAATAAAAATCTTGAAGAAAATAAGCACAATCTTGAAAGGTATGTTATTCTCTATACAGTACTCCTCAATTTCCCTGGCACAGCAATTCAGGAGGGCATCTTGGAAGAGGAGCTGTTCTGTCCACAACTTCTTATTGCTCCTGTAGTTCATTAGCAGTGCGTACTTATTGCTATGCTTGAAGACCCCTGGGGTTCTCACTGTGCGAGATCCTATTTCAATTTGTAGTCTATAACATTGCCCCCAAACAAGACTGTCGTCCTGTCCTTAAAAGCCTTGAGACCTGGCACTGACTTGACCTCCTTATGAATGAAAGTCCTTTTAGGCATCTGTTTCCAGAACAGGGAGGTCTCATCCGTATTGAATATTTGCTCTGGCAAGTATTTTTCCCCCCCAAATCAGCTTATCTATAGTTTCCAAAAATTCTTCAGCTGCCTTCAACATCAGTGCTTGCAGACTCACCCCTCACTTTCACATTCTGTGATGAAAAATGATTCTTGAATCACTTAAACCACTCAGAGCTAGCAGTGAATTCAATTTCGTTGTCTAATCCAGCCTTTTCTTTCAACATCACAATTTTTTTTTTTTTTTGCTTTGGTGTGATTGTCATGGTGCTGAGAGGGGATACGCTTCTGTGTCTGATCTTCAATCCAGGTCACTGTGTTCTTGTTCGTGAAGATCATAGCTATGGTGCAATAGGACATGCCTGTCTGGTGAGCAATAACTATCACTGATTGGCCACCTTAGAAGTCTTTAATCACTTTTGATTTGGTTTCCAAGTCAATCACTAGACATGGCCTCCTACTGGTTTACTGGCAGCATTAGTAGTGAGTTTTCTATGCTTAGGATCCATAGTAAATAAAACAACACAGGATTAAATCAAGCACAAGAGAGAGTGATGCAATCAGGAGATGCAATAAGCATGAGATGTATGAGGTTGCTGCCAGTGTAACACTGCAGTGCAAACTTTTTTTCTGTATACAGTACACTAAGAACAATAAAAAGTATGGTATAGTAATACATAAACCAGTAACATAGTCATTTATTATCATTTTTAGTATTATATACTGTATATGCTATACCTTTTTACTTTTCAATTAGAGCTTACTTTTCAATATTATTTTGTATTGGCTTCAGGTGTACAGCATTATGGTGAGACAATCACACACTTTACAAAGTGTTTCCCCTGATATTTCCAGTACTCGCCTGGCACCATGCATCATTATTACAATAGTAGTGTCTATGTTCCCTATGCTGTACTTTACATCCCTGGGACTATTTTGTAACTGTGAATTTGTACTTCTTAATCCCTTCACCTCTTTCATCCAGCAAAGCCTCATCCCTCTGGCAGCCATCAGTTCACTCTCTGTGTCTATGAGTCTGTTTCAATTTTTTTTCATTTATTTTGTTCTTCAGATTCCACATATTAGTGAAATTATATGGCATTTGTCTTTCTCTGGCTAACTTAGTTCACTTGGCATAATACCTGCTAGGTCCATCCATGTTGTCACAAATGGTAAGATTTCATTGTTTTTTATGGTCAATTAATATTCTATAGTATAGAATGTACCAGTGCTTTTTTATCCACTCATCTACTGATGAGTACTTGCAGTGGGGGAAGGGAGAAGAGGGTAAGGGGGGGGTCAAATGGTGATGGAAGGAGACTTGACTTGGAGAGGTGAATTCACAATAAAATAGAAAGATGAGGTATTATACAATTATATACCCGAAACCTATATAATTTTATTAACCAATGTCACCTGAATATATTTATTAAAAAGAATTTGTATGTATTTCTTCCTTAAATAATGTGTAGAATTCACCCATGTATCTTTCTCTGCCTGGTACTTCCACTTTTGAAAGTTTATTATTTGTTAATTCCATTTCTTTAATAATTACAGGCCTCTTTAAATTATCTATAGATAGGTGTGAGTTTTGACAGATTGTGTCTTTCAAGGAATTGTTCATTTCATCTCGGTTATGAAATCTGGGCACATGGAGTTGTCCATAATATTCCTTTATTTATCTTTTTAAATTCATGGGATTGCTAGTGATGGGCGCTCTTTCATTTCTGACATTAGTAATTTCTGTCTCCTTTCTTTTTTCCTTTGATAACTTGGCTAGAAGTTTATTAGCTTCCTTGATCTTTTGGGCAAGTTCTTCTCAGTTTCCCCATCTTAGGTAAGACAGGAAAGTTAGTGGTGGCTGAAGGTGGTTATCTCTGCTCCCCCATGAGGAAAGGTAGATGTGGCTGCAGTTGAGTATTTCCATTTCCTTGTGTGGAATGCTAAAGGGGGCTGGAATTGTGATTTCCTTTTTCCAAATTGGTTAGGCTTTGGTAAAACCCTTGCAGTTAGGCTGTAATGAAATAGTTTCCTCTGAGTACAAGAACAGAATGCTCTGGGTGTATTTCAAAATGGTTATTCCCCCCCCCCCACTGGAAACATCAGGGGAGTTTTTTCTGATCTTCACTGTGCAAACTTGGTAGGGCTCCTGGTGGTAAAACTCACAGAAGTGTTAGGGCATGCCCTAAGACCGACACCCATAGCTTTAAAATCTCAAACTTTTCCACACTGATTCTCCAGAAATTCACCAATTATAATTTTAAGTTTTTTGACTTCAGTACTGCTTCCCATGAGTGTTAGGGTGGTTGGTGACTGTGGGTTGTGAAAGTATTCACAAAGAGAAGAAAATGCTGAGTGCAGTTTTTATTCACTTTCCAAGGAGGGAAAGGGGCATGGCGTGGAGAGATGCACCAGCCCTGAGCGGTAGAAGCTTTTAACTTTTTTTGGATAATAATTGGAGTATAAAAGGGTGGGGGTTGGTGTTGTGTGGCTCCTGGGCTGTTGGGGGGTTGTAAGACAGGAAGTTTCCATTTGTTTTGCATAAGCTGCAGTTTGTTACAATGTTATCTTCTGGCTGTGACTGTGGGGAGTGGTTAGTCACCATTGTGTTCTTACTTTCCAGTAATTTCCAGTCTTGGGGACAAGCTCAGATGAGTAAAATGGCAGTCATGTTTAACAAGGTCATAGGCCTGCTCTGCAAACGGTGCCACAGTAGTAAATGGCACTGGCTTTGTCCTTTTCTGTGAGGGTTTGTACTCCTGAGCTGCTTCTGCCTCACTAAGATGAGAATCTCTCTATTCATCTCTCTGTCTCCAAATTTGGGGCAGCCCTTTGCTGTGTAACCTCAATTATCTGATGAATCCAAGAAGAATTGTTGATTTTTCAGTTTGTTCAGTTTTTTTTTCTTATTGTGAGAATTGCAGTATCTCCTTCCAAGCTCCTTACATGAGTGACTGGAAACCAGGAAGACCTCTCAAAATGTTTGCTTATAGCTTCAGCCACTCATTTGAAGAGAGTTGAGATGTGTTACCCACGGAGCTTATAAATTGTAAGTAGTTCTTATATACCAGGCACTGTTCTAAGTACTTTACACGTTAACTCATTTAGTAATTTCAAGAAACCTACAATGTTAGTGCTAACATGATGTTTATTTTATGGAAGGAACAGCTGAGTAGCACAGAAGTTAAGTAACTTGCCAAAGGGCACACAACTATTGCCTTTCAGAGTGGAGATTGGAATTTAGGTATTCTGGCTCTTCTTTTCTAGATGATTCCTAGCCAGCGGTAAGAGAATATTACTGAATGTGGCATGCCATTTCTTGAGCCTGTCTGTAAACTGTTCTAGAAGGCTTGTGCATCAGGGGAATTTCCTATCCAGTCATCTCTTACTCCCATATTTTCCTTCTGTGATCTCTTATGCTTCCTTACAAAAATAGAAAGCTAATCATTTCCCTTCCAGCCACTCTGTTTCATGAAAGCCATGGGGTCTATAGGTATGAGACCCCTGGATGCTTCCATATATTGTCAAGAGTCTACAAATCCATGTGTACCCCTGACCTTATCTTCAGACTAGTAGTATAAGCACTATTTTTAAAGTTTATATAAATAATAAGTAACAATGTTACTTGCATTTTCTTACTTGCTGGAGAGTATATATTATAACTACAATTGCATGGGAGGGTCCAAAATTGTGTGGGTGTGTCAAAAATGGTTTTTCTTTTCTTTTTTTAAAAAAGATTTTATTTATTTTTAGAGAAAGGGAACGGGAGGGAGAAAGAGAGGGAGAGAAACATCAGTGAGAACTACATGTCTTGGTTGCCTCTTGCCCAACTGGGGACCTGGCCTGCAACCCAGCCACGTTCCTTGATTGGAAATTGAACCGGTGACACTTTGGTTCACAGGCTGGCACTCTATCCATTGAGCCACACCAGCCAAGGCCAAAAATGATTTTTCATACTTAAAGGGAGATCATTATTGCGGAAGAGTGAGGATGAATGAAACAATAAAGCAGGGATAAGGAGAAAGCTAAACCTTGGGTCAAAGGGAAACCCTAGCCCCATTGGATCTTCCAGGTGAGAAAACATCTTCTAAACCAGACCAGGGCTGCCATTTTGGGGACTTAAAAAAAGACAACAGATGATAGGCGGTGATCAGAACTCTAACGCTGGGGTTTTGGGCGTTGGTATTCTTAGTTTGACTCACCTTTCCATTACTTATCAGTTGTCTGATTTGGGACAAGTTACTCAGTCTCTCTGAATCTTGGCTTCCTTATCTGAGCAATGTAATTTTCAGCCTACAAAGTAATTCATAAAATAGATAAGGAGGCATATAAGATGGCCTAAAAGTGACTTAACCTCTCTGAGCCTTAAGCTTTGTGAAATGGAACTAATAGCTCCTATCTCAAGGTGGTGTGAGAAGTAACTTAGAGAATCCCTGTAAGCCACTTGGCATAGTGCTTGATACATAACTGCTCAGGAAAAGGATGGCTCTAGTCTTGATGCTAATTATCACATTATTAACATGGATAAAATCTGCATAACATGTATTTGGAATTCAGTAAATATTTATTGAAAGTTGAGAAGACATGGTTGTTTCTGGTTTCTTTGCAGGCAGGTGATTTTTGTCTAAACTGACGTACTTCATTCATGACCTTTGACTTCGGGCTACCTCCAGCATGGGTTTTGGACTCTTTTTTTGCTTTTACCTCTGACCTAGGATTTGATGGTGGAGAGCACCACTTGTCTTTGCTAAACTCTTCCTATAACACACTCTTTGTTTAGGGACATATCTTGGAAGAGATATCTTTTTCCCTTCAACTGTTCTCCTTACCAAGGAAGATGGCTGAAAGCACTTTGGCTGTACCTTGAAATTAGCAAGGGAATTAAAAAAAAAAGCAGATGCCTGGATTCCACATCTAGAAATTCTGATTTAATTGGTTAGGGGTACAGCCTGGGTTGCAAATTTTCAAGCTCCCCACATGGTTCAAGTGTGCAGAAGAATCGAGAACCATTGTTCTAAAGCTTCCTCCCTGCACCTTGTCAAAACCTTAAGAGACTCCATTACATAGGCAGAGATGTTTAGCCTGTAGTATTAGTCTTTTTTGTATTTCCATCATCTTATCAAACCTGGTTTTAATTGAAAAAGAGTTTTCCAGATCCATTTTTTTAGTTGTGTCCAACAGAGCAATGAACTTCTAGTATAAAGTTAAACCCAGGTATATGCAATGTGTGAACTTTATTTCAATGATGAGAACTCACATTTGAACCTCAGTTTCCTCATTTGTAACATATGATGATATCAACTTCTACACAGGGTTGTTAGGATGATACCAGATGATGATTAGAAAGTAGCCAGGTAAGTACCTTACATATAATAGGAAATCAGTTCACAGTTTTTTTTCTCTCTTCAGATGGATGCCCCAACAGGAAGCTTCTTGGGAGCTTCCCAAGTCAAGTCAATTATTTTTTCCAAGGCACAACCAAAAACGAGACAAAAAATGACTATATTATAGCCCTGATTTCATTCAAGATTGTGGTGGTCTCTGTATTGACACGATCTGTATTGGTAACTTTCCAATGGCCAGAATCACACTGTATTTGTTGTGTATCACTATAGCCCTGGCACTGAGCTGTGCCCAGAGGAGGTTCTCGTGAGTGGCCCAAAAATTAGGAATGGAGCTTAAGACCTGGTGTTCGGAATAAGGATTGAGGTGACTCTTAGTGTGTGCTGCGTATTATACTAGGTGTCTGCTTGGGAGTGAAAATGTCAAAATGTTATATTGAAAGTCTCAAAGAGATTATAGAGAGAGAGAGAGAGAGAGACAGAAACAGAGAGACAGACAGACAGAGAGCAAGACTTAAACTGAGACTGACTTCCTGTCTGGAAAGATGGAACAGATGCATTTTTCCCTATTCTTCTTGCAAAGAATCTTGAATATTATATATAAAACAAAACAAATATACAAGATATATACAACATACATACGAGCCCTGTCTGGAGAAAGTTCAGCCGTTATTAATATAACAAGAATGATTTGCACAATGATTGATGTAACCTGGCAGCCAAGGAGAGTGGACTGGAATGTGCATGTGTGAACAGTGATGACTTCACTGTACTATCAGTGGGGGTGGTAGATGCCGTTGAGTGAGCATGTGAACTGTGGCCATCACGTTTAAAATGACTGAGCAAGTAGAGCAACATATCTTCATGAAATTTTGCGTGAAGCTTGAACACTCTTCTGCGGAAGGTATTCAGATGTTTCAGAAAGCTTTTAGGGACAATGCAATGAGAACAGCGCAAATAGAAGTGTGTCAGAAATGCTTGAAAGATGGTCGAGAATCTGTTGAAAGTGATCCCCGTTCTGGAAGGCCTGCAACGAGAACACCTGAGAATGTTGAAATGTATGGGCTGCAATGAACAAAGATGGGCAACTGACAGTGCAAAACCTAGAAGCTGATCTGGGGATTCCAAAAACCACTGTGTCTGAGATCTTGGCACAGGATCTTGGCATGAAACGTGTTGTGGCAAAATTCATTTCATGGCTTCTGCTACCAGAGCAGAAGGAAAATCATGCTGCAGTTGGGAGAACTGTGTGAGGTCCCGAGGTGTCTATGTTGAGGGGGACTGAGGCGTCATTTTTCTATATATAATGTTTCTTGTATCTTCTATCTTCTTCAGTAAATATCTCTATTTTTTCATAGTGCATGGCTGGATACCTTCTGTACAGACCTCTTGAGATATATATTTAAATAAATGAATGGCTATGAAAAGTGCAGACAAATAGCCTGGCTAGGAAGCTTGACCTGAGGAACTTCATGGTGGCGAGTCCTTGGGTATTCTTTTGGCCCCATGTATTGCAGTCTGCAAGCTGTAGAAGCTGGCAACCAGAAAAAGCCAATGGACACAGACAAAAAGAACGCCAAGAAAAGTCCTATCTCTAGAGGAAGTTTAGTGAGACAGAAAACTTTGAGACAATAACTGTTATACTGAAGTCATATACTGCAGAAAAAAATCTATGGTTCCACTTCATTCATTGCCTGCGAAGACCAGGTAGGGAATCTAGACCTTCCTTGCCAGAATACAATGAATGAAGCATCCCAACCACCTCTTCCAGCTGGAGTGCTGTCAGTGGGATCCTGCTGAGGTGCTGAGGAACTTGACTCCCACTTCTGTGAAGCAGAAGAAGGAACCCTTCTTTTACTGGGTGTCAATGAAAGCCAACGGGGCATTCTCGATTTTATAACACTCCACCTGGCAGTAATGGCGCTTCCCTTCACCCATCATCAAGGTGTTTTATGAGGCCTTCTAAAATATCATATTTAAATGAGATCAAGAGATCTCATAATAAAATCCCCAAAATGTCCAGTATATAGTAGAGGATCGTCTGTTACTACTAAGCATCGTTACAATCTTGTTTTAGTTTGTTAGGGCTGCCATAATAAAATAGCACAGAGTGGGTGGCTTGAACAATAGAGGTTAATGTTCTCACCATTATGGAGGCTAGAACTCTAAGATCAAGGTGTCAATACGTTTGTTTTCTCCTCAGGCCTCTCTCCTTGGCTTGCACATAGTGACCTTCCTGCCGTGTGTTTATATGGCCTTTCCTCTGTGTACATGTATCCCTGATGTCTCTACGTTTTCTCTTCCTATAAGGACATGAGTCAGATTGGAATAAGCCTCATTATAAATTAGTTACCTCTTTATTTTTTCTATTTATATTTTACAGAGAGGGGAAGGGAGGGAGAAATAGGGAGAGAAACACCAATATGTGGTTGTCTCTTGCATGCCCCCTACTGGGGACCTGGCCCGCAACCCAGGCATGTGCCCTGACTGGGAATCGAACAGGTGACCCTTTGGTTCCGTCAACTTTTTGGTTCTCAGGCCAGTGCTCAATCCACTGAACCACACCAGTCAGGGTTAGTTACTTCTTTAAAGGCCTTATCTCCAAATACAGTCACATTCTGAGCAACTGGGGGTTTGGGCATCAGCTTGTGAACTTTGGGGGAACACAGTGCCGTTCATAAGAAATCTTACAAATCTCAACTTACTGAACGAGAAAAGACAACTGATGTCACTACCACGATAAGATGTTAGAATTATTTGAGAAGGACTTTGAAACAGTCATTGTAAAAATGTTTTAACAAGCAGTTATGGATATTCTTAAAATGAGAACATAGAAATTCTTAAGCAAAAATAGACAGTATAAAGAAAAATAAAGTGGAAAATTTTAAATTAGAAAGCAAAATAACTGAAATGAAAAAGCAACAGAATGGAGCCCTGGCTGGGTGGCTTATTTGATTGGAGCATTGTCCCATACACCAAAAGGCTATGGGTTTGATCCCTGCGAAGGGCATGTGCCTAGGTTGTGGGTTTGATCCCTGTTTGGAGTGTGTATGGGAAGCAACCAGTCGATGTTTCTCTCTCTCCCCCCTTCCCTCTGTCCCTCCCTCCTTCCCTCATTCCCTCTTCTCTAAAATCAATAAATATATCCTCAGGTGAGGATTTTTAAAAAAAGAACAGAATGGAGAAGACAGAGGAAAGAGTCAGTGAATGTGAAGATATAACAGTAGAAACTAGCCAATCTGAACAGAGAGAAAAAGAAATAGACTGGAAAAAAGGTGAAGTGAGCCTAAGGAACATTTGTGATTATAACAAAATATCTAATATTTGTGTCAATAGACTGACTAGATTGAATTTAAAAAGGAGAAAGAGGATGGGGCTGAAAAGTGGAATATACACCTATAAAACCTGAACATGGTCTTGACGTTTGAATATTTGAGTTTCAAATATTGATAAATGGTGCTTTATCCTCCCTCCCTCCCTCCCTCCCTCCCTCCCTCCCTCCCTCCCTCCCTCCCTCCCTCCCTCCCTTCCAGTTAGCATGTTTTCAGCTTTCATCCATGTTGTAGAACCTATGTGTAAAAGCTCTGCATCGGGTGTGAGGCTTTGGTGTATTAATCAGGTTGGTCCGGAGAAACAGAACCAACAGGATGTGTGTATGTATAGAAGATTTATTTTAAGGAATGGTCTCACATAGTTGTGGAGGCTTGGTAAGTCCAAAATCTGATGGGGGAGGCCAGCAGACTAGAAACTCAGGAAAGAGTGGCAGTTTGAGAGCAGAGGCGATGTGCAGTAGTTCGTGCTGCTGTAACAAAATACCACAAACTGGGTAGTTTATAAAAAACAAAGTTATTTCTCCCAGTTTTGGAGGCTGGGAGAACCCAGATCAATGTGCCTGCAGATACGTTGTGTCTGGTGAGGTCCCAATTTCTGGTTCATAGATAGTGTCTTTGTGCTCTAAACTCACATGGCAGCAGGGGGAAAGGAAGCTCTCTGGGGCCCCTTTTTAAGGGAACTAATCCTGTCCAGGAAGGCTCTGCCCTCATCACATAAGTACCAGGCAAGGATCCACCCCCTAACACTATTACACTGGACAGTAGTATTTGGAGGGACACATGTATTCAATCTATAGCAGCTAAGAAGAGATGATGTTAAAAGTAAAATGTAAAGTCCGCTGGAGAACTTCCTCTTGCTCAAGGGGGTCAGCCTTTTTTTCTCTCTGGGCCTTCAACTGATTGGATGAAGTCCACCCACATTAGGGAGGGAGATCTGCTTTATTCAGAGCTTAACAATTTAAATGTAAATCTCACCCAAAAAACACCCTCACAAAAACATCTAGAAGAATCATCGACCAAATATCTGGGCACTGTGGTCCAGCCAAGTTGACATGAAATTAACCATTACACTGCTCAGTCTGTTTTTTACCTGATAAATAAGGTCCACAAATTTAATATTGAGAGTTACCTTCATTTGAAGCATATATAGCTTAAAAGTAGCACAAGAAATTACTGTACTTTGGATCCCTTTAGGTTACCAACTTCTCTGAGGTAAAATATGACTTTTGAAATGGCCCAGAAAAGTGAATGTTGGTCTTGCACAGCAGAATTACAGCTCAGCTAAGAAAGGACTTTTTTCCTATCTTTTTACAATTGGAAAATATTTCATCTTGAAAGTAGCTGGGCTTTTGTCCCTGCCATACATAGGCTATACCAAAAAAAACCCAAAAAACAACAAATCAAAAAGCAAAAAAAAAAAAACAAAAACAAAAAACAAAAAACTGGAGCGGGAGAGGGAGCCCTGGCCAGGTGGCTCAGCCAGTTGGAACGTCATCCGTTATATACAAAGGTTGCAGGTTTGATCCTTGGTTGGGATGTGTACTTGAGGCAACTGATCTATGTCTCTCTCTCTCTCTCTCTCTCTTGTATTCTCTCTCTCTCTCTCTCTTTTTTTTTCTCTCTCTCTCTCTCTCTCTCTCTCAGCAATAAGCATATCCTTGGGTGAGGATTTACGAAAACTGGAGAGAGAGATAGTAAGTCCCATTTATCAACCAGAAACTAAAATTACCAAATGTCAGGACCACGTTCAGGTTTTATTGGTCTACATTCCATGGCAGACATTAATCTTCCCCATTGGACACGTGTAATGTCTTATGTACTTCTGTATTTTATCCCTGCCTTGGTTTTATGCCGTTTCCTTTCTTGGTTTCTTAAAATGAATCCATTTTCTTGCCGATTCTAGATGCAGTCAGCAGATTTTCTGATGCAGATAGAAAATTTTCCTTCGGCTCTGCATCTCAAGAGCTTTTGTGGTCACAGTCATGTAAAATGTAAAAGTTTTCAAAGTCTACAGTAAAGGAGTTCTGCAGAACTTGAATACATATAGGGTGAATAATATGTAGGGAAACTAGTTTACTCCCTTAAATTTTCCAGTCTGATGCTCCTGAAATGGGCACACTTTTGGGCCCAACAACTGTTCGTGTGGAGACAGGGTTACCTATGCCAGCTCCCAGAGATGTGCCTAGGATATTGTGTCCCCTGACATTTGAGGGCATTCTTTGCTCAGAGGTAGGAAATATTAGGGATGGGGACTCCCTTAAGGTCATGCAGACAGTAAGAGGCATGGTCAGAATTTGAACTATTAAGCCAGTGTTTTTTTCTCCTCCTCGTGACTTTTCAAATGCTGCTTAACAGTGTCTTGTCCAGAGGCATTATTAATGGCTAAGATCATTGCAATGCTGTTTTGTCAAAATAGATATACTGAGTAATTGTGAATAATTGCGGACTCCAAATGTATATCTGTGAACCAGAAGCCTCATCCTTGGAAATAATGTCCTTTCTGGATTTGAACCTCCATTTTGCTGAGTTTTCACTGTGATCTGGGATGTTGTATTGACAGCATTGAGGGATCTGGCTGCCTATTTTGCTTTAACTCTAAATTTTTACAGTGTTATGTCTTAGGAAGAAAAAAAGACTAGCTGCATGCCTTGTGTTCTGGCTCCACTGAGTGTATGTTAAAGCAATTACGGGTATTGCAATGAAAAAGTTAGACAAGGAAAATTATTAGAGTGGAATATTACAAATAATTTAGTTTGAAGGGGAGTTATGAGGAATTATCATTTTTGACATTTGATGATGTCATGCATTACTGTTTTAAAAAGTGTAATTTGTTTTAAAGTAGGAAACAAAAACAACAATTTAAATTTTATACTTTAAATGGACGAATGTTACAGTATGTGAAGTATATCTCAATACAGATATATTTAAAGGCCTACACTTAATTCCCTAGTTATGCTGATTTTTCTTTTAAC
This sequence comes from Pteronotus mesoamericanus, assembly GCF_021234165.1. Taxonomy (NCBI): domain Eukaryota; kingdom Metazoa; phylum Chordata; class Mammalia; order Chiroptera; family Mormoopidae; genus Pteronotus; species Pteronotus mesoamericanus. The sequence continues at coordinate 2,961,728 of NW_026555108.1, read as the reverse complement.
AAATTTTTGATTTTTTTTGTATTACCTTTTAACTCACTTATGTCCCTGTCTGTCTGCCCCCCCACCCCGCCTCACACCTCCGTGCCTTTCTAATGCAGAAACTTTTGTTTCCCCTCAATCAACAATGTTCTCTCCTTATTGTGAAGCATTGAGTAGCTATCTCCTCCTGCCCTTGGATGCTGCTCTGTCCTATAACTAGTTTTAAAACATTCTTTCTCTAATGTGTATTATAAAACCCTGTCTAATTCTGATGCTGAAGGGACTTTATGAAAGATTTTGTGCTTGAGTTTCATCAAAATCCCCCAGTGGAACCTAAGTTGCTTTCCATTCTAGGCATGGTGTTTATTTTAATAAGTGACTGTTTCCCCATAGTTGGGGAAGTGTCTGGACCTCATCCTCCTTTCTGCTAGTAAATACATTGTAATTGTCGGCCTGATGGTATGACTTCTTCAAAGAGAGGTAAAAACTTATGAGAAATGCTTGCATAGCAAATTGGTGGGCTCTGCTGATAATCTGGTTTCTATCAAAGGTGATGTGGTTTGGAGAGTCTCCCCCCGCCCCCCCCCACCAATTTCTTTCATTGGTTAATATGAAACAAAAACTTCTAAAGGTCTCATTCTAGGGACAAACTACTAAATCTTAACAGGGAAAACTTAGGAATGCAATGAATATTCTTTGGGAAATTTTACAAAGTTTAAGCCTCTTAAGAGGGTTTAACCGTTGGTACCTTAGCTGCCATGAGGGCTTGTGCTGGGTGCCGGCTATAGAGTGATGAAGGGGACAGAGTACCAGCCCATGGGTAGCACGTGGTCTATGTCATATTTACAACTGGCCATGCTATGGTGACCATGCTTAGTGAACTGAAGTTCGCATATATGTTCTTTGTTATTAGGAATGTTCTTGTGTGCTTATGGTAAGAGTAGGATGGAATATTTTAAATTAATGCTCTTCTGTATTTTCTGGGACATACAGTGCTATATACAGATACATTGGAATTTTCTAATTCTCTTTTGTGAGCACCCCTGAAATTACTACTGCCTTCCTTTCCTCTCTCTTCCCCGCCGTCGTGGTTGAAATCTGATTGAGGGGCCACCTTAAGAATCTCTGAGAAATAAAGAAGTCACTAAGAGTACGCTAAGGGATATGAAAATATGGCAGAATCAGTCTTATACCTTATTAACGCTTGGCATGTTAAAGGCCTTTCCACCATGGAAATGTGATTTAGCCATTATTTGGTTCATAAAAGCTTTAGTAAGTTGAAATGTATACTTCTTTGTGTGACATTCAAGGTACTTCACAGTTTGTCTTCTACTTAAAATACTTCTCTAGTTTTATTTTCTGGTACTCCTTGCTGCACCCACTACTTCACAACTGCTCGAAGTTCTCAGAATATTTTTATTTTGTTTTCAGATTCCTTGTCTGTTTACCTGCTGTTTTCCCTGCCTGGAATATCCTGCCCCCTACGCTTTCACCTGGGTGAATGTCTCTTTATCCTTGAAGTCACAGCCAAATGTTGGGTTGGTCAAAAAGTTTTTTTTTTTTTTTTTTTGGTAAGATGGCTCTAGTGGTGTTTAGTTGTCTTTAACTTCATTTGAAACAATTTTGTTAGATTGTATTGTGACAGCTGCCATATCAGCGTGCATTTATAAAAACTTATCAAAATTGGTGAATTTCTGTGTAACCATTTTAATATTGAAAGTGGAAGAAAATAGGCAACATTTTTGGCATATTATGCTTTATTATTTCAAGAAAGGTAAAAAGGCAACTGAAATGCAAGAAAAGATTTGTGCAGTGTACAGAGAAGATGCTGTCACTGATTGAACGTGTCAAAAGTGGTTTGTGAAGTTTCCTGCTGGAGATTTCTTGCTGGATGGTGCTCCATGGTCACTGGTGAAAATGAAGAATGTGTCTTTCATTTTATGGAAAAAAACCATACGGACTTTTTGGGCCAACCCAATATTTATCACTCTTGTGAAGTCTTTCCTGTGCCAAAGCAGTTGCTCTCTTGCTTGTCTTTGTGGCCCTAGTGCCTATCACAGTTCCTGATGCGCACCAAAAGCTGCTGAGTAAACATTTTGCCTAAGTTTATTCTTTTTCCCACTAAAATAGTAATATTAATATATGCTCACTAAGAAAATTTGGAAAATACAGAAGAGTATAAGTAAGAAAGTAACCATCATGCTCAGCCCCTGTAACAACTACTTTTTGACATGTTTTATTCCAGTCTTTTTTTCTATGCATATTATATGTTTTGTAATAGAATCCATTTATATGTCCCTGGAATCAGTTTTCTGTTTGTTGTCATTGTTATTGAGGATTTTGCTTCTATATTTATAAGGGTTTCTTTTCTGTTGATGACTTCATTTTGTTTTTCTATCAGGGTAATATTATCTTTAGAGAATGAGTTGGGAAGTGTTTCCTTTCTTTAATTTTTGGAATAGTTAGTTTTAGTTAAGAATTTTTATTAATTCTTCTTTAAATGTTTGGCAGAAATTACCAGTGAGGCCATCTGGGGCTTGAGCTTTTTTTTTTTAATACAGGAAATTTAAAAATTACAAATATAATTTGTGAATATACCTGCTGGCGGTGTATGTAATTTTAGCAAATTATGTCTTTCAAAGAATTTGTGCATTGCATGTCAGTTATCTAATTTTTGGCATACAGGTTTTCATAGTACTCCCTAAAAATTATTTTTATTTCCATAAGATCACAGTAATGTTCTTTCCTTCAGTTCTGAATTTGATTATTTGAGCTTTCTTTTTTCTTGGTTAGTCTAGCTAAAGGTTTGCCAGTTTTGTTGATTTCCTTGAAAAACTAACTTTTGGGTTTGTTATTTTTCTCTATTGTTTTCTACTTTTTGATTTTATTAATTTCTGCTCTAATCTTTAATATTTTCTTCCTTATACTTGCTTTAGGTTTATTTTGTTCTTAACAGTGTCTTCAGAAGATAAGATATGTTAATGATTTGAGAACATTTGGCCATTTTAATATAAGAGTTTGTAGCTATAAATTTTACTCTAAGCACTGATTTAGCTACATGCCCTAAGTTTTTGTATGTTGTGTCTTTATTTTTATTCATCTCAAAATATTTTCTCATTTTCCTTCTGATTTCTTATTTTACCCACTTACTACTTTGTAGTGTGTTATTTTCCACATATTTGTGTATTGCTCAATTTTATTTCCATTATTAATTTTTACTGTAATGCTATATGGTCATAGAACATATTTCTATGATTTCAGTTATTTCAAATTTATTTAGGATGGTTTTTATGGACTAGCATGTAGTCCACCTGCTAGAATATTATATTTGCCCCTGAGGCGAATGTATTCTGTTGTTGAGTAGAGTGTTCTATAGATATGTGTTAGGTCTCATTAATTTATGATGTTATCCATATCTTACATCTTCTTATTGATTTTCTTTCTTGTTCTAACAGTATTGAAAGTGAGTAATTGAATTCTCCAACTACTATTGTTGGATTGTTTATTTGTCCAATTTTGTTCTGATTTGCTTCCTGTGTTTTGTGGGCTCTCTTGTTAGGTGCATATATGTTTATAATTGTTATACGTTCTTGATGGATTGGCCCTTTTATCATTATAAAATGTCCTTCTTTATTTCCAGTATCATTTTTTACTTGGAAGTCTATTTTATCTGATGCTTATATAGCCACTAAAGCTTTGTCATATATTTTTTATCTTTTCAGTTTTAACTAAATTGTGTTTTTTAATGTACTATGTGTCTCTCATAGACAGTATGCAAGCTGGGTTTTTAAAAAATTCAGTTTGTCACTCACTTTTTTGATTGGGTCATTTAATTAATTCACATTAAAATTATTGATATGGTTGGATTTATGTATGCCATTTTATGTTTTTATACATCTCATGTTTTTGGTTCATATATTCCACATTTACTGCTTTCTTTTGTATTAAATGCTATTACTGCTCTTATTATATATTCTAACTATACATATTACATCTGTATATTTAGAAATCCCAGAAATCATTGTTATGGTAATTACCTTATAAGATTTTATGTCTTTTAAAGAAGTTAACAGGCCCTGATCGGTGTGGCTCAGTTGATTGGATGTCGTCCTGCAAAGCTAAAGGTCACTGGTTTGATTCCTGGTGCCTGCTCTGGGGGGTGGGGGGGCAAATAAGGCAACTGATTGATGTTTCTCTCTCATATCTCACATCAATGTTTCTCTCCCTCCCTTACCCTCTCTCTAAAAGTAAATAAGTAAAAATCTTTAAAGAATGAATTAAGAGAAGAAAGGATAATAGGCATATATTTATACCTTATGTTATATTAAGCTTCTTGAGTGCAACTTCTAGTTCTCATTTGTTTTGTGATTTGTTACCATTTTGTGTTATTTCCTTACTCCATTATAGCTTTGCATTTACCGTCCTCCTTTGTAAATTTATGTAAAATATGTTTTCTTATATTACAGGCCCCCAAATATAATTATATACATATTGTTTTATATAGTTGCTTTTTATGTCAGTTAAGAGAAGAAAGGAGAGGAAATATACATTTATACTCTTTTTTAGTTACATAGTTAATTTTGCAAGAGATCTCAGTTTTTCATGTGAATTTGAATAATTGTCTGTGGTCAGTTGCTCTTTAGCCTGAAGAAGTCCTTTAGTTTTCCTTATAAGGTAAGTAAGTCTGCTAGCAAAGGATTCTTTCAGTAGAACATGGTTTCCATTCTATGCAATTGAATTCAGCATCTCTGAGGGCAGAGCCAAGCAAAGGTGATTTTTAAAAAATTGTGTTATTCTAATAATAAACCAGGGGCTCTAACGACTGGTATAGATGATTTCCAGGGTCCTTTGCAGCTCTGGACAGTCTGTGATGCTCTGGGCAAGAGACACATATTAGACTACATTTTCCAAACTTGTCAGTATGGCATAGACTTGTAGTTCTGAAAGTGTGGTCCTTAACCAGCAGCATTAGCATCACCTGGCAAAATGTTAGAAATACAGATTCTCAGGCACCATCACACATCTGCTTGAATCAGAAACTGTGGGAGTGAGGCACAGTAGACTGTGTTTTAATGAACTTCTCTTCAGTTTATTCTGATGTGCGTCAAAGTTTGAGAACTACCGGCTTAGGGAAAGTGCACTATGGGCTCCAGGTTCTGAGAACTTCCTGTGAGTCTGGGAGCTATCACTGGCCAGGACTGGGGTGATTCTGTGCAGCTTATCTCTTCAGTGTCCCTTTTACCTTTTGTAAAGGAGAAGAAGAATACTTGCTCTAACTCATACAGTTGTGAGATTAATCAGAGCGTCAAAGCCCCTTTGTAAACTCTTAAGCCTGTATGCACATGTAAGGAATCATTATGAACTCGGGAGAGTATAATTTATTGAACATCTATTCTGGGCCAGGAACTTTGCATATGCTATCCCACTTAGCCCTTAACCACTTTACAAGTAGTGAAAGAATTATTTAGCAATCAAATTTATTTTCCAACTGTATTGGAATCTGAAAATTGAAATAGCAACATTGAAATCCAATGACATCAAAATTCATCTATATCAAAATCTAACAACATAAAATATCCAATTCTATCATAATCCAACAGGAGAGCTTGAGGAGGATTAGTGTTTATTAAAATACTAAGAGCATTTTGTTACACTCTCCCACCTCACCTGGAAAAGGTCTTGTCCCACCATCCAGGGGTGTCCAAGCCGTGGCCTGCGGGCCGCATGCGGCCCAGGATGGCTGTGAATGCCGCCCAACACAAAATGGTACATTTACTTAAAACATTATGAGATTTTTTTGTGATTGAATGTCACCATGTATTTAATGTGTGGCCCAAGACAACTCTTCTTCCAGTGTGGCCCAAAGATGCCAAAGGGCCGGACATCCCTAGAGCCTGCTTAACACTTAACTGTGATACTACACTAGCTAATTCTGTGATGTAGGGGAGATCGTGCTTTGTCCTGGGCTTCGGTCTTTTCATTTTAAAATAAACAGTTCTACCAAAAAATATCTTTAAATTAGCCTTTCTCCTTTAGTCTGCTCATTTAAGATGTGCTGTTTAGGTGTGCAATTTAGTGATCATTAAAAGCTCTAAGGGCTGTTTTCCTAGTGAATTTTAAGAAGCACAGAAATAGCTGCCTTTCTTGACTGTATTAATTATCAGTATTAATACATATAAGATCAAGACTGATTGGATTGTATTGGACCACAATAGAAAATGCCAATTGAATTAGAGAACGTTTCCTTGTCAATATTGGTCCATAGGAGTGTGATGAGAGGCTTTTAAAAGTCAGGAGAGGGAGTTGCTCTCAGATTAATGACACTTACTTGTTTTTGGAGAGAAAAGGTACTCACTGTGGATGTGAGCATTTTATGTACTTTGTCACAGTCTTTCCACATGTAGAGTATGCGTGTGCATATATGTGTGTGTACACACGTGTATATGCCCTGAAGTACCGATCATATTGGCTGCATATACACTTAGATGCATTTCTTGGCCACCATTATATGTGATGTAATTGTGATTTAACAGGGGCTAGAATGTGAACTTCGAGTTGCAGCATTTTGGTTCCTTTCTCTGTAAGATTTTAGTGGACCTAAAAGCTAGTCTCTGAAGAGTGCTAAGAAAAGGCTTCTGCACTGTGGCAGCCGAATCTGTTTGCTTCACCTCCTGTAGGTCTTTGTGGAGGCATAGCAGCAGCCTATGTTCTGATGATTTGAAGACTTTAAGCTCTCTGATTTTGTTAAAAAAAAATTTACACAAATGACCCATTAGAGTAGGAGAAATGGTGGGGAGGTTATAAAGATTTCCCTCTGCCTTTTTTGGCCCAGAAGCCTCTTGCTTTGTTCTTTCAAAGGCTGAGTCTTTTGCAGAGTCTCTGCCAAGGAGAACTAAAATTTTTCCCTTGGGAATCAGAGAAGGGCCCAGTACTCAGTAAATCTGAAAAAGACAAGCTTTTCAGATGTTAATAAGTCTAAGCAGAACCCTGGGCGCTCTGCAGTCTAGGGGGCAGATTACATACTCAAGCAGTATAACCTTTCCCTGGCCTGGAGCCAGGTGCTTATTATTGGTGATAACTTTAAGAAAGGATCACAGAGGTAGAATTCCCCTGGAGGGCATCACTGTGAACTTGGAATTCAATACTACTTGCAAAAGTCAGAGCAAGCAAAAAAAAAAAAAAAAAAAAAAAAAAAAAGGCACTGGCAACACCAGGCACCTAATTGGGTGCCAGGTTTTCACTTTTTCTTTGGCTTTTTCTCTGTGGCCCTAACCCCAGCTGCCAGTTGCTGCCACAAACATTATGTAGGAAACTTGGTGAAAAAAATTCTCTGGTTGGAAGGCGCACAGGAAAACACAGGGCAAAGTCAATTATGTAGTATTATTAATGCAAATTTAAAAGTATACAGAGACATATAATAAACATCCTTGTACCTGCCACCCCATGAATATTTTGTCGTTTGCTTCATTGCTCACTTTCTCTAAACAAAACATTAGAGACAGTGAAGTGTACTTTAACCCCCCTCTTCAGTCCTCAACAAAGCCAGCTACAATCTTAAACATATCTCTGTATAGCTTTTTTAAGTTTTTGTTGTAGGTATTATAGTTTTAAATATACAGGGTCTGGCAGAAGTAAGGCCTGCGTGAATGTGGTTGGTGTGGTAATACTGTGGGTGTAATAATTTATAGTTTTAATATGAACATTTCACCTAAAATGTCACATGGTGTGCTTGAGTGTGACATTGTCATGTTACAGAATTGCATGCTTATGATATTGTAATAAACAAGGGGCGTTACTTGTGTGGACCCTGTACTTATATATTTGTGTATATATATACACACACATATATATACTATATACATACTATATTTGTATATCTACTCACATACTTCCTTACTGTCTATTGGTGCTGACATTTTATTATTTCTAGTGAAGTATAGTTTCATTACCTCTTTTATGTTCTTTTCCCATTTGCCATTTAAAAGATAACATGCATTAAATATTTTCTCTACCTACATTGAGAACTACACCAGATGGTGTTGTAAGTTTTGCTCCAACTGTCAAAAATAATTCAGAAAATGTAGAGAAGTAAATCTATTATATTTAACCATATTTTTGCTATTACTGCTATTCTTTCTTCATATTGAAAGAGTTCTTCTTTTAGCATTTCCTTTCTGTTTACAGAACTTCCTTTACCCCTTTTTAAAAAAGATTTTATTTATTTTTAGAGAGAGGGGAAGAAAGGGAGAGAAACATCAATATGAGAGAGAAACACTGATTGGTTGCCTCTTGCACGCCCTAACCAGGGGCTGGCCTGCAACCCAGGCATGTACCCTGACTGGGAATCAAACCAATGACCTTACGGTTTGCGGAACAATGCCCAACCTGCTGAGCTACACCAGTCAGGGCTCTTTACCCATTCTTTAGTGTAGTTCTGGTGACAAAAATCTCTTATTTTTATTTTATCTGCAAATGTCTTGATTTTGTCTTCATTTCTGAGGATATTTTCAGTGGATATATAACCCTGGGTTTACAGTTCTTTTCTTTTTTAAAAAAAGATTTTATTATTTTTAGACAGAGGGGAAGGGAGGGAGAAAGAGAGGGAGAAAAACATCAATGTGTAGTTGCCTCTCACGCCCCCTACTGGGGACCTGGCCCACAACCCAGTCATGTGCCCCGACTTGGAATCAAACTGGTGACCCTTTGGTTCGCAAGCTGGTGCTCAGTCCACTGAGCCACACCAGCCAGGGCTACAGTTCTTTTCTTCCAGTACTTGCAAAGTGTTGTGCCATGTTCTCCTGGTCTTCATTTTTTGATACATCTTCTATCATTAGAATTTTTCCTTTAGAGGTAAGGTATCATTTCTCTCCCTGCTTCAAGAGTTTTTTCTTATGATTTTGATCATAAGTCTTTTGGTTTTAATAGTTTCACAATGATACCTCTTGGCATATATTTTGGGGGTTATCTGGTCTTGGTTTTACTTCTTGAATCTGTAGGTTTTTGTCTGTTGCCAAATTTGTGAAATTTTCAGCTATTATTTCTTTGACTACTGTTCTGTTGCTGTCCTCTTTTTCCTCTCTTGAGGAGCGATGTCATGAAAGTGAGATCTTTTGTTATAGTCCCACAGGTGTCTGATGCTTTTCAATTTTTTTGTCTGTATTTTGGTTTTTCAGATTGAGTAATGTTTATTGTTCTGTTTTCAAGTTCACTAATTCTTTCCTTTTTCCTCTCTATTTTTCTGTTTACTCAATTGATTGTTATTTTACTTCATTTACTGTATTTTTCTACTTTGTTCTTTTCTTAGTATTTTCTATTTCTTTGTTGATACTTGCTCTTTCTTTGCAGAGGTTTTCTACAATATTTTTCATTAATATTAAGCATGTCTGTAATTGTTTATTTTTATGACTGATGCTCTGAAATCATTGTCAGCTAATTCCAACAGTTGTATCATCCCCGTGTCTGTTGATTGTCTTTTCTCATATGGCTGAGACCTTCCCAGTATTTGACATTACAAATGATTGTCAGTTGAAGTCTGGACATTTTGGGCATTATGATATGAGAATTTGGATCTTATTTCAATCTTGGGTTTTTAGCAACCCGTCTCTTACATGGCTTCTCTGAGTCAACTCATACCATCTTATTACTTCCAGGTGGGAGCAGAAGTCCAAATTCCCCATTCTTTCTCTTTTGTAGCCTAGAGATATATCGTCTTTTCTGCTGAGAGGGACGTAGGTATTTAGGTCCACCTAGGTTTTTCCTAGGACCATCTTTTCTGGGGGGACAGGAATACTTCAGTACTGCTTCCTATGGGCCTCTGTGGTGGGGACGGGATGGCCTTGATGAATGGGTGCCTGCGGACATCCAATTTTGGGCCTCGATCATGGGGACGAGATTATCTTGATGAATGGGTGCGTTTGGATGTCCAGTCTTGGCTCTTTGTTAGTCCTGCTCGCACACCATGCTAGCAGGGAGGGTGATGAGCGCATTACTGCTGGTTGAAGGTAAAACATTGGTGACACTGTGGGGAGTAGGTGGCTTGTTACTGACTTGCACGGATGAGTGTCCCACTTGGTCTTCTCTGGCAACACCATGGTGATGGGATGGAGGCTGGGGCACCGAGGCACAGGCTCCCAGTTTCTAACTTTAGTAGTTTCAGTCTTTTCTATTTTTTCTCATTCAAGCTAGCTAAAGATTTGATAATCTTTTTGAAGAATCAACTTTTGGTGTTATTAATTTTCTGTATTGTTATTCTGGTGCTTATTTCCTTCATTCAGCTCTCTTTGGGTTTAGGTTTCTGTTCTTTTTTTGGTTCCTTAATGTGTAAAGTTAGTTTATTGATTTTAGGTATTTCTTCTTTTTTCATGTATGCATTTTTAGTTATAAATTTCCCTCTTAGCACTGTTTCACTGCATGCCATGTATTTTTATATTTTTGTTTTTATTTGTCTAAAGGTATTTTCTATTTTACTTCGTGATTTCTCATTTGTCTCATTGGTTGTTTGAGAGTGTGTTTTTTAATTTCTACTTATTTGTGAGTTTTCCAGTGTTCCTTCTATTATTAATTCTGTTTTGATCAGTAAAGATATTTTATATGATTTTAACCTTTTAAAACTTATCAACATTTGTTTTATAGCTTAACACAGTGTGTATCCTGGAGAATGTTCAGAGTATACTTCAAAAAATATTCTGTTGTGTGGAGTCGTCCTTATATATCACTTATGTCCAATTGGTTTATAGTGTTTTTAAGTACTCTATTTTTTTACTGATCTTATGTCTGGTTTTTGTCTGTCATTGGAAATACTGTTGCAGAGCTATCTATTTCTCCCTTTAATTCTGTCAGTTTTCGTTCATATATTTTAGGGCTCTGATATTTCCTGCATATGTGTTCATAATTTTATATCATCTTGGTAAATTGGTCCTTGTATAACATATAATGTCCTTCTTTGTTTTTATTTCATTATTCTTATCTCTTTGTTCACATTCTTACTTTATTCAGATATTGTTTTCATGATTCCATTTACTTCTCTTTCCATGTTTGTCCTTAGCTTTTTGAGCATATTTAAGACAATTGTTAGAAAGACTTTGTCTACTAAGTTCAGTGTCGGTTGGTTTCTGTCAATTATTTTGTTCCTTTGAATAAGCCTTGTTTTCTTGTTTCTTTGCATGCCTTGTGATTTTTAAAAAAGATTTTATTTGTTTATTTTCAGACAGAGGGGAAGGGAGGTAGAGAAACATCCATGAGTGCTTGCCTCTTGTGTACCCCCTACTGGGGATCAGACCCACAACTCAGGCAGGTACTCTGACTGGGAATCTAACCGGTGACCCTTTGGTTCACAGGCTGGTGTTCAATCCACTGAGCCACACCAGCCAGGGCATGCATGCCTTGTGATTTTATTTTTTGTTGAAAGTTGAGCATTTTATTATTTTAATGTGGCAACTCAGGAAATCAGAGTAGATTCTCCCATTGCCATAGAGTTTGCTGTTTTTAATTTTTAACAAAAGATTTAGAGATTTTATTTGTTTATTTTTAGAGAGAAGGGAAGGGAGGGAGAATGAGAGGGAGAGAAAATTGATTGGTTGCCTCTCACACGCCCCCTACTAAGGACCTGGCCCGCAACCCAGGCATGTGCCCTGACTGGGAATTGTACCTGTGACCCTTTGGTTTGCAGGCGGGCACTCAATCCACTGAGTCACACCAGCCTGGGCAAATTTTTGATTTTTGAAGGCTGTTGTAGTCCATTTGTCTTGAGACAGTTACAAACTATATTTGTGATGATTATCCCTTGTAATGTGTGATCACTGAAGAGTGTTTGTTTAGCTGTTTTCAGTTCATGTTTTGATAGAGATTTCCTTGAATTTCAGGAGATCAAAGAAGCAAACAAATGAACAAACAAAAAGCATATAGGAAAAAAAGGGCAGACCAGCCTTCTTTCCTAGTCTTTGCAGTTGGCCTTTTGCTGGGCCACTCCACCATTTAGTTAGGCTTGTTCTGAGCCTAAGGACAGCCAGAGGCACGAGGTTCTTCTCAACTCTTTTCTGACCAGCATCTTGCTTTGGCTTGTGCTTTCTAAATTTCTCCCATGTACATGGCTGCTCTTGAATGTCATAATTTTCCAAAGAGTCTCAGCCTAACTTCAAATAGGGGCGTTAGATGGTATATTTATTGTATGTCTCCACTTATTATCTCTTGCCCCAGCAATCTGTGGCTTTTATGGGCTGAATCGTGTCCCTGAAAATTAATATGTTGAAGTCTTAACCCCCGGAACTTCATGTTGTGAGTCTATTTGGATTTGGGGCCTTAGAAGTGGTGATTATGGAAAATGAGGTCATATGGGTGTGCCCAAATCCAACATGACTGGTTTTCTATAAGAACCATAGATTAGGACACAGAGGGAAGACCGTGTGAAGACACAACAGGAAGACGGCCACCTATAAGCCAAAGAGAGAGGCCTTAGAAGAAACCGATCCTGCCAACACCTTAGTATCAGACTGCTAGTGTCCAGAATTGTGATAAAATAAATTCTTTGTTGTTTAAGCCCCCAGTTTATGTCCCGTTGTCATGGTAACCCTTAGCCAATTAATTTAGTAGGTTTGTAGCTACCTTGTATCTTTTATGAGCATTCCCTGCCTAGCATCTTTTGTGAAACTGAAATGATCTCTTTGGATCTGTCCTTTAGGGATCTTCCACATGAGTTAGAGCAGGCAGTAGCAGCGGCTAGTCAGGTCCTTGCACATCCCTTCTGTGAAGTCCAACTCGCAGTTGCAGCCTGGGAGGGGCTGGGGACTCATGAGACCCCAAGCCCAGGGTTGTCAGGCCCCGGACAGGCTGTCTCTGCCTCCCCAGGCTGGGCAGTCGGGGGAACGTCATGCCTTCTGGAACAGTGGGAGGCCCCAGGATGCAGGGAGCTGGAGACCATGGGACACCCTGCCTGGGGCAGCCCTGCCCCTGGTCACCCCTGTGCAAATTATAAAGGACATTATAATTTGCAAATGAAGTTGGCTCTGCTTCCTATTGTTTGAGTTGAGGAATCAGGAAACAGGCTGCCACTTGCTTAAAACCAATACCGGTACCCCATGGGGGCAACAAGGTTTAGCAAAAACACCAAACATCTTTCCTGCTACTTTGAAGTTATGTTCTTCTTGACTGGGCCTTTGATTGGTTGCAACAAACCTTTTACTGGTTTTCGGAGCTTCCGCAATGTTGGTTCTAATAGGTTCTGGGTTTAAAAAAAAAAAAAAAGTAGGTGTATTTTCAAGACATGTTGCAGACCTAAGTAAGTTTGACAAAAAAGTATATTCTGTATGAGGCCATAGAAAAGTATAGTGATAAAAAGAAAATTGGTATTTATATAATATTAGCTAATTAATGAACTAATTAATCCTCTTTATATTCTACTTCTTTCCCAGAGAGTTTCAATAGCCTACAAGACATTATCTAACTATATTATAAAGTGAGTAAGGAAAAGGTGATAGAGAGGGAACCCTCAAAGATAGTATGAAAAATTGTGAGATAATGTTGTTAGACAGAGATAAGGAAGTATTGGAGAGGATAAAATGACTAGTTTGGAATGATGCAGTGATTTTAAAGATGTTAAGAAAATAAATGTCCTATACATGGCAAGCGCTTCTAGGTTATTTGTTGATTCTTTGGAGTCCAGAAGTTACCCAAATCATTTACCTAAAATATATGAGTCTTTCCTAGCACTTCCCGCATAAAATAGAGGCCAAATAAATAATAAGCTTCTATGAAGAACAGTTAATTTATGGTTGTTCATATTTCTGAATGGGATTTGTCTGCATTGCCTCTTATTTTTGTTTGTTTATAAGGTGAGAATAGTAATATCTGCCTTTGGATAGTTTGGAAGAATAAATGAGAGTGTTTGTAGAAAGGCCTTCATAAACTTTTTCAAGCTCCATGAATATGTAAGGTAGTGTTTTGAAGGCCAGAAGTCTGGAGAAGAGAGGTGGTTCTATACCTGAAACTAATATAATAATATATGCCAACTGTGACTGAAAAATTAAAACTATTTAAGCAAAGAAGTGGTGCAAATAACAAAAAAGGGAATGAATATAACTCCATCTTTACTCCATGCCTTTATGTACAAAAGTACTATAAATGTTGAAAATCATATTATTTGTGGTTTATGAAATGTTCAGATAATTCTCAAAGAGAAATGAAAACAAATGTTACCTTGTTTTGCTAAGGTAACATTTAAGAAATCCCGGTATGTGCGAAAGGGCAATATAATGAATATTTTTATTCCATTTCCCTGAGTGAAACAGAGCACATGGGGAATTCTGGACTTGCCCTTTTCTGCTGCTGGCCAAGTAGGCCAGAGAAAAGCAATTGTTTTCCAGACACGGAGCCAGTTTTATGTTCTCTCTGCTGATGAAATGTGGGGTACAGGGTATGCACGCTTCTTTCACTTTTTCGTGGCCCGGATTCGAAGTGGAAAATATGATTCTAAACTGGAAATTTGAGACGGCCTGGTAACGTGGTCAGCAGTCCCTAATTCCTGTAAAACCTTTTTTTTATCATCACCACCATCATCATCATCATCATCATCATCCCCATCATCAGTGATGTGTTCAAAGGGTCAGGACTCTTAAGTACTGAAAATAAGGACTCTGGAAAGGGGGCATAGACAAAATGGTAATAAAATTCTTGGCAGGTTAATCTGTTCTGGACAAATGCCTGAACACATTTTATTGTGTTTAATCATGATAGCTTAACTGCAAGAGCTTTTTATTGAAAGGAATAGATGCTGTTTGTATTGTCTCACTTTCTGTTAGCCTGAGAGCGAAAATGTCAGTAAGCCTGTGTATCTGCTAGATGTGAAGGTGGCAGATGATGAAACTAGGGAGTGAAAGAAGAAACAGGAACAGGGAACAAAAAATAAGCAGCAAGCTTGTGTTTTTCTAGAAGATGCTTTAATGAGTTACTTTGGTTGGTGAAAGCAGTGCTCCTCAAACTCTAAAGAGCACAGTAATCCCCTAGAGATTGTCTAAAACTGCAGATTCTGATTCAGCTGGTCTGGGCGTGGCCTGGGAGTGTGTATTTCCATCAAGCTCCCAGCTGCTGCTGAGACTGCTGTTCTGAGCAACTGGGGAGAGTTCAGCTGGACCTTTTGGTGCAGGTTATATTTTAAAAATTTGAATAAAGATCATTTGTCCAAAGGGTAGTAGCTATTTGTGATTTTCTTTTATACTATCATTAAACTTTTATATAATAAAATTCCAAGTCATTTGCTAAAGCTAAAAACATATGTGTGGCCATACCAATTTGACTTGTGAGCAAGTCAGATTTGATCCTGTCAGATTGCATGCTAACCCAGGCTGTCACCTGGTCAGTGCATAAAAAGTCCAGACGTTGCCTGTGTTGTCAAGGAAAGGGCCCTTGAGAGGCAGACAGACCACCTGACTTCTAGTTCCAGCTCTTCTGGCTAGCTCTGGGACTTGGAGCTAATTTTTTCTTTGTCAAATGACTGTCAGTATTTATTTGGTGAGAGGTGAGAAAGCATATACTTCATCGCCCATAATGAGAATTCAATAAATGCTAAAGGAGACTCTTAGGAGTACAAGGAATTAGATTTAGGTCTTATAGGTTTTGGGTACAACGGGTCAGAGAAAACAGGGATTGAAGAAAAAACACGTCCCATAATTTAAAAGACTTCACTAAGCTGTTCTCCTTCCTCTCTAAGTGTGTGGTTTTGGTTGCTCAAATACTCTGTGACAGACCGATCTTTTGTTTATCACCATTCAGTGCAAGTTGCTATCTGCTGGAAGCATTTTCCTCAACTTTTCTCCTATGTGTCCTAACAGAGATGAGGCTATCAGTCAGAGGGCAGCAATGTTGACTATTTACACTGTTTCCTTTCCTTTGCAGATTATTCCTCAGCTGTTCAGAAGTTTTCCCAGACACTACAGTCCTTTCAGTTTGATTTCATTGGAGACACTCTGACTGATGACGAGATTAACATTGGTAAGCCTTCAGCTCCATGATGCCAGGTGCCTATCAATGCAGGTCTGAGACCATGCATCCTCCTTGGTTTGTGGATGCACAGAACCTGGGCAGCTTTATCTCCCGTGGTCAAGTACCAAGCTCCTGGGAGTCTGTGTAAGAAGGATAAAGATGTATTTTCTCCCAGTCCTGTGCCTTCCTCACCAAGAGCATTCAAAAGATAGCTCTTAAACCTCCAGTGTGGCCTTTTACTCAGTATGTAGGGGAATTTTTCTTTAAAGAATTTGATGCATGAAAAAATACATTTTTGTAATGGATAAATTAAAGAGTGTTTTTCTGTTTATATTCCAAAGTGAGTCAAGAGGAATATTCTTCAAAGAAACAAGTTCCTTAGAAAGTTTAAAATTAGCATTTGTAGAAGTACAGCTCCTCAGGCAAGGAAGACTTGGCATCTCCCTTGGGAAATAAATGTAGCAACTTGCACTGTGAGCTGTGTGATGGTGCATAAGCTTTTCCTCTCTACAAGCCTTAGTCTTGTCTCTGTAAAACGTGATTAATCTCTCTCTCTCAAGGATGCTACAAAGACGAGATTGAAAAGTGGAAGGAAAAAGTACTTTGTGCTAGTTGTTATGAAGTTTTAAGGTAGTGTCAGCAAAGTATGGCCCGTGGGCCAAATCTTGCCCTCTACTTTTGTTTCCTAAATAAAGATTTGTTTTAACAAAGTAACACTTATTCATTTCAGCATTATCTGTGGGTGCTTTTGTATTACAACAGGAACTCTAAATAGTAGTGGCAGAGACAGAATGGCCTTCAAAGCCTAAAATGTTTGCCCTCTGGCCATTTAAGGAAAAGTTTGGTGACCACTGAGTTAAACAGTGTAAACCATTTGTTAGATTAAAACACTGAACCACAAAACTATTGTGAATAATCTAATGTCACTGAAACAAGTTAGTAACAATTTTATTTATGAACCCCCAGAAATAAACCATGAAAATGTATTATCATTAGTATTTTAAAAATTAATTTTCAATTACAGTTCACATACAATATTATAGTAGTTTAAGGTGTACAATGTAGTGAATAGACATTTATATACCTTACAGTGTGACCCACCTATAAGTCACATACCCATCTGACACCAGACACAGTTACTACAATATTACTTACCATATTCCCTCTGCTGTAATTTAAATCCCTGTCACTTTTTTATAATGGGCACTTTGTACTTCATACCTTTCACCTTTTTCAACTGTCCACACAATCCCCCTCACATCCGGTGACTATCAGTTTATTCTCTGTATCTATAAGTTTTTTGTTTAATTTGTTTTCAATTTTATTTTTTTAATTTTTATTGAATTTATAGGGTGACATTGGTTAATAAAATTATATAGGTTGTAGGTGTACAGTTCTATCACACATCACCTGTATATTGAATTGTGTGTTCACCATTTCAAGTCAAGTCTCCATCCATCACCATTTATGCCCTCTTTACCCTTGTCTACCTCCCCCTACCCTCCTTTCCCTCTGGTAATCACCATGCTGTTGTCTGTATCAATGAGTTTTTTTTCTTTGCTTAATTCCTTCACCTTTTTCCACCAAGGCCCCTAAACTCCCTCCCCTCTGACAGTTGTCAGTTTGTCCTCTGTATCTGAGTCTTCTTCTGTTTTGTTTGTCAGTTTACTTTGTTCACTAGAGTCTACATATAAGTGAAATCATATGGAACTTGTCTTTTATCAACTGGCTTATTTCACTTAGCATAATACTCTCCAGGTCCATCCATGCTGTTGAAAAAGGTAGGAATTCTTTCTTTCTGCTGTGTGGTATTCCATTGAAGTATCCCACACCTTTTATATTCACTGATCCACTGATGGGCACTTGAGCTGCTTCCAAATCTTGGCTATTGTAAATAGTGCTGCAATGAACATAGGGGTGCACACACTCTTTGGAGTTAGCATTTTGGGTTTCTTTGGATATATTCCCAGAAGTGGAATCTCTGGGTCAAAGGGCAGTTTCATTTTTAATTTTTTTGAGGTAACTCCACACTGCTTTCCACAGTGGCTGCACCAGTCTGCATTCCCACGAACAGTGCACAAGGGTTCCCTTTTCTCCATGTTCAACCAACCCTTGTTTGTTGATTTATTGATGATGGCCATTCTGACAGGTGTGAGGTGATACCTTATTGTGGTTTTAATTTGCATTTTTCTGATGATTAGTGACATTGATCATCTTTTTGTATATCCTTTTTGGAGAAGTGTCTATTCAGGTCCTTTGCCCATTTTTTAATAGGATTGTTTGTTTTTTTGGTGTTGAGTTATATAAGCTTTTTATAAATTTTGGGTATTAACCCCTTATTAGATATATCATTGCCAAATATGTTCTCCCATTCAGTGGGATATCTTTCATTTTGTTGATGGTTTTCTTTACTGTGCAAAAAGTTTTTAGTTTGATCTAGTTCCATGTGTTTTTTTTCTTTTGTTTTCATTGCCTAAGGTGATATATCAAAATAAGTATTGCTGTGAGAAATGTTGAGATTTTACTGCCTGTTTTCTTCAAGGATTTTTATGTTTTCAAGTCTAACATTTAAGTCTTTAACCCATTTTGTGATTATTCTTGTGTGTGGTGTAATAAGTTGGTCTAGTTTCATTTTTTAAAAATTACTTATTGATTTGTTTTGAGAGAGAGACAGATTGATTTGTTGTTCCACTTATTTTTGCATTCATTGGCTGATTCTTGTATGTACTCTGACTAGAGATTGAACCCGCAACCTTGCTGTATCAGGACAATACTCTATGGACAACTGAGTTCCTTGAGTTACTTGGCCAGAGGTAGTTTGATTTTTTTGGCTCATATCTATACAATTTTCCTAATACCATTTATTGAGTAGACTATATTTACACCATTGTGTGTTCTTGCCTTGTTTGTCATATATTAACTGACCATAAGGTGTGAATTTATTTCTGGGCTTTCTGTTCTGTCCCATTGAACTATGTTTTTATACCAGTACCAAGCTGTTTTGATTACTATGGCCTTATATGATAGTTTGGTAACAGGTACTGTGATTTCTCCAACTCTCTTCTTCTTCCTTGAGATAGCTGTGGCTTTTTGGGGGCTCTTGTGGTTCCACATAAGTTTTTGGTATATTTGTTTTTCTTTTGTGAAATATGCCATTGGTATTTTGATAGGAATTACATTGAATCTGTAGATTGCTTTGGGTAGTATGGACATTTTAATAATGTTAATTCTTCCAATTCATGAACACAGTATATGCTCCACTTATTTGTTTCTTCTTCAGTTTCTTTCTTCAGTGTCTTATAATTTTCTGAGTGCAGGTCTTTTACATCCTTGCTTAGGTTTATTCCTAGGTATATTTTTGATGCAATTGTCAGTGGGACTGTTTTCTTAGTTTCCCTTTCTGATAGTTCATTAGTGGTGTATAAAAATGCAACTGATTTCTGGGTATTTATTCTGTATCCTGCTACTTTTCTGAGTTTGTTTATCAGTTCCAATAGTTATCTTGGTGGAATCTTTAACGTACTCTATACACAATATTATGACATCTGAAAATAATGATAATTTACTCTTCCTTTCCAATTTAGATGCCTTTTATTTCTTCTTCTTGTCTGATTGCTGTGGCTAGGACTTCTGGTACTATGTTGAATAAGAGTGGTGAAAGCGGACATCCCTGTCTTGTTCCTGATCTTAAGGGAAACACTTGCAGTTTTTGCTCACCGAGTATGACGCTGGCAGTGGGTTTGTCATATATGGCCTTTATTATGTTGAGGTATGTTTCCTCTATTCTAACTTTGCTGAGAGTTTTTATCATAAATGTGTGCTGGATTTTATCAAATACTTTTTTTCATGTATTGATATGAGAAAAATTGTCATGTGATTTTTATTCTTCATTTTGTTTATGTGGTTTATCACATTTATTGCTTTGCTTGTTGTTATACCAACCTTATATCCTCAGAATAAGTCCCACTGGATCATGGTGTATGACCTTTTTAGTGTACTGCTGGATTGGGGTTGCAAATATTTTGTTCAGTATTTTAGTGTCTTTGTTCATCAGGCATATTGTCCTATAGTTTTCTTTCTTTGTAGTGTCTTTATCTGGTTTTGGAGTTAGGATAATTATGGTTTCGTAAAATGAGCTTGAGAGTCTTCAAACCTCTTTAATTTTTTGAAATAGTTTGAAAAGGGTAGCTGTTAGTTCTTTGAATGTTTGGTAAAATTCACCTGTGAAGTCATCTGTTCCAGGACTTTTGTTTGTTTTTTGATTACTGTTTTGATGTAATTAGTTGTAATATGTCTATTCAGATTTTCTGATTCTTCCTGATTCACTTTTGGAAGATTGCATATTTCTAGAAATTTATTCATTTCACTCAGATTGTCTAATTTGTTGGCATATAGCTGTTTGTAATATTTTCCTACAATCCTTTGTGTTTCTTTGGTGTCACTTATTCTCTTTCGTTTCTGATTTTATTTATTTGGGTTCTCTCTCTTTTTCTTTTTTTTTCTTGCTGAGTCTGCTTAAAGATTTCTCAATCTTGTTTATCTTTTCAAAGAACCAGCTCTTGGGTGCATTGATCTTTTATATTATTTTAAAGTCTTTATGTTATTTACTTCTGCTCTAGTCTTTATTATTTCCTTCCTTTGACTTGCTTTGGGCTTTACTTGTTCTTTTTCTAGGTCCTTTAGGTGTAGGGTTAGGTTGTTTATTTGAGGTTTTTTTTTTTTTTCTTCTTGAGGTAGGCCTGTGTTCCTATGAATTCCTCTCTTAGAACTACACTCACTGTGTGCCATAAATTTTGGGTTGTTGTGTGTTCATTTTCATTTGTCTCAAGGTAACTTTTGATTTCTTTCTTGATCTCATTGTTGACCCATTTATTGTTTAGTAACAGTTTATTTAGCCTCCATGTGTTTGTGTGTCTTCAGTTTAATTCCTGTAATTGATTTCTACTTTCATACTATTGTGGTTGCAAAAGATGCTTGATAAAATTTCAGTCTTCTTCAATTTATTGAGACTTGTTTTGTGCCCTGACATGTGGTCTATCCTATAGAATGTTCCATGTGCACTTGAAAAGATTGTACGAGGTCTATCCAGAAAAAGTCCAGCCATTTTTAATATAATGATAATGGTTTGTGTGACATTGATGTAACCTGGCAGTCAAGGAGAGTGGATTGGAATGTGCGTGGTAGATGCTGTTGAGTGAGCATGTGTACTGTGTAGCCATCACATTCCAAATGACTGAGCAAGTAGAGCAATGAATCTACATCGCATTTTGTGTTAGGTTTGAACATTCCTCATGGAAACTATTCAGATGAGTCAGAAGGCTGCAGCTCTGGGCAACTGGTGATTGGCAGCTTCTTCACATGACAAGGTGCCCACTCATGCATCATGTCTCAGGCAGAGATTTTTTGGCAAAACATCAACTCACCCAGGTGACTTAGCCCCCCTCTGGCCCAGATTTGGCACCCTGCGACTTCTGGCTTTTCCCAAAACTAAAATCACCTTTGAAAGGGAAGAGATTTCAGACTGTTGATGAGATTCAAGAAAATATGATGGGGCAGCTGATGGCGACTGGGAGAACTGTGGGAGGTCCCAAGGTGCCTACTTGGAAGGGGATTGAGGCATCATTGTCCTGTGGACAATGTTTCTTGTAGTATTTTCTTCCATAAATGTCTATTTTTCATTGTGCATGGCTGGATACTTTCTGGACAGACCTCGATGTATATACCCCTCAAGGATGGATCTTGAGCACGTTAAGCTAAGTGAAATAAATCAGACAGAGAAAAACAAATACTGTATGATCTCACTTATATGTGAAATCTAAACAAACCTAACTCATGGAAAAAGAAGTGAAATTTGTGATTGCTAGAGGTAGGGGTGCTTGGGTGAAGGTGGTCAAAGGTGTAAACTTTCAGTAATAACTAAGTCCTGGGGATGTTATGTACAGCATGATAATTGCAGTTAACACTGCTGTCTAATATATTTGAATTATAAAGGGGATAGTTCCTAAAACTTCTCATAACAAGGAAAAGCATACTTTTGTAAGTATATGAGGTGATGGATGCTAACTAAACACATTATGGTAACCACTTGTCAATACGTGTGTGTCAAGTCATTATGCCGTACACCCTAAACTTACGCAGTGTTGTATGTCAATTATGTCAATGAAAGTGGAGAAAGAAATCTCTCGGATAGGGGAATTGGCAGGAAAAAAGAGGGAAAAAGAAAAAAAATAAACATTCTGCAGGCACTAAACACATTCTCCTGTTGGCCTTAGATTTGATGCCTTCCTTTACTGGCCACGTGGGCTTGGCACACAGGTTCCTACCTCCTGTTGTACAGATTTCTGCCCACTTGCCCATCAAGTGCCATGATTAATTTGATGTATTTTCTTTTATCCTTCCAGCTGAATCCTTCAAGGAATTTGCTGAATTACTGAGTGAAGTTGAAAATGAAAGGATGATGATGGTAGGTCGCTAACACTGGGCCTGGAGCCTAGATCATTGCTGATACTGGGGAGTTTTCCTGTCTTCATGGTTAGGTGGATGCTTTGCTGGTTTGGTTTCTGTCTCATGGCTGCCTGGTACTGTAAAGACAGTTAGGAAATAGATCTGGTTATTCTATCTCAAGCTCCTACCCTGAGGGTTTAGCATTCGGTAGAGAGAAATTAGTGTGGAAATCCTCTTTCTATTCATTTCAACGAGAAAGGATTTCAGAGGACACTAAACTGGACTATTGAATATGTCCACTAGAATTGTGGTCTTTAGTGATCTTAAGCGAATTATCTATTTATTTATATTTCTGCTTCCAGAAATAATATGGACTTTATTTATATTTGCTGTATGATTGTTTAATTTAAATCTACATGCAATTTTTTTTCTTACATTTAAAGTCTAAGTTAAAAAAATAATAGATTTTGATAGTTACAGCAATTTTAGTTTTACAGGAAAATTGAGTGGAAAGTACAGAGACGTTTCATATACTTCCTTTCTCTCCTTACCCTACCCCTTTCCACACACAGTTTCCCCTATTTTTAACATCTTGTGTTATACATTTGTTCCAATTCATGAGCCAATATTGACACAGTATTATTAACTACAGTCCATAGTTTACATTAGCCTTTGTGCTTTATGTTGCACCTTCTATGGATTTTGACAAATGTGTAATGACATGAATTCACAAATAAAGTATAATCATACAGAATATTTTCATAGGCCTAAAAAATCCCCTGTTCTCAACCTATTCATCCCTTCCTTCTTCCCTTACATACAAACCCCTGGAAAACACTGATCTTTCCTTTTACTGTTTTTTTCCCTTTTCTAGAATGTCACATTGTTGGAGTTATACAGTATGTAGCCTTTTCAGATTTTCTTCTTTCACTTAGCAATATGCGTTTAAAGATCTTTCATGTCTTTTCTCTTTTCATGGTTTGATAGCTCACTTCCTTTTATCATTGATATATGTATTCAATATATTGATGTACCACAGTTTGTTTATTCTTTTCCCTGTCGAAGGAAATCTTGGCTGCTTCCAGTTTTGGAAATTATGAATAAAGCCTCTAAAACATGTGCAGATTTTTGTGTGGATATAAATTTTCAACTCCTTTGGGTAAATTCCAAAGAGTGCAGTTGCTGCATTGTATGATTAGAGTAAGTCTAGCTTTGTAAAAAACTGCCAAACTGTCTGTAACATTTGCATTTCCACCAGCAGTGAATGAGGGTTCTTGTTGCTTGCCAGCATTAGATGCTGTCAGTGTTTTGGATTTTACCCATTTTAATGGGTATATTGGTGATACCTCATTGCTGTTGTAATTTCCATTTTCCTGATGATGTGTGATGTGGAGCATCTTTTTATGTGTTTATTTACTATCTGTAGATGATCTCTGGTGAGGTCCTGGAACTTTGTAAAGGACAGCAAAGAATTCTGCCTTCTCTTTCTCTCATAAAATGATTTCCTATTAGAAGACCAGTTTTGTTCAGCGCATTTATTGTAATACCAAGAGTTCTTTCATCTGTACTCATCCTTCCTTTTCAGCATTGTGGTACTGACTTCTCAGGATACTGCTCTCATTTCATCTAGGTCTCTAGAGAAGTGGCATTGAAGGCAGGGCTTGGAGGTAGAGCAATTAGACACTATTAGGCTGTAATAATGGCTGTGCCACTAATTGACCATACTTTGCTGTGTATTATGCGCTCCCGTGTATAATGCACACCCATGTTTTTGGCCCAGACTATCAGGGAAAAAATCTTTTGTATTTATTTTTAATTCAATTTTGTATTTATTTATATTTATATACTTGCTCTTGTATTATAAAGGAATTTTAGCATTTTTTGAATATATTATAGTACAATAAATTTTATGTGAAAATAACTACAAAACACAAGAACAGATACAAGGTATTTTAGGCACCGCCCATGTATAATGCATATCCTTATTTTCCCTCAAAAATTTGGGCAAAAAGTATGCATTATACATAGCAGAATATGGTACTTGTTGACTTTAGACTAATCCCTTATTTCTCGGAGTCTTTCTTTGTATGTAAAATGAGGAAAATAATCTCCACTTCCCAAGGTTGTTATAAATACTCAAAATGATATAAGGAATATGGAAGTGTTTTATTAATAGCAAAAAATACTGATTCTGTGTGTTTGGTTTAGTTATCTTTTTTGCTCCCAATATTCTGCTTGTGGAAATTTCACTTAGAAACTTTCTTAGTTCAAGAGATTTGCTTCTATGGATACTCAGTGACCAATATGGGTAGTTTCCTTGGAGCCCGGTAGATGACCCGCTAGCTAAGTCACACTCTAGTAAGTGTTTTTCTTTTTCTCTTGCATGAAGAGTTTGTGAACTGCTGCCAATGTTGATTCAAAGGCAATCACCCCCATTTCATTCAGATACCATTAGAAAGCTCAGCTGTACTTCTCTTCAGCTGTAGTTATTTCTTGATCGCTTTTATTTACCCAATTCCAAAGCTCTAAAATATTGAAGTAGGATTCATCTTTTGAGATGTTGTTTTTCTCACCCTTCTTGCTGGCTCTTTGCCAAAGGACTGACTCATTTTCTTCTGTCTTTAATTATGTTGTGCCCTTTTGTCCCCACAACTCTTCAATCATGTATTGAGTGTTGGCTCCCCATTTCCCGTTTAATTTCAGGAATGCTGTGAAGGTTAGGCTCAATGAGGCCTTTCACAACATGCCAGGAATTCATTGCTTGACTGCACCTCTCCCATTTCCTGGAACTGTGGTAAAAGGACTCCTATACCCCAATATGGATGATGTGGGAGGTGTTAATCAGTTTTTTATGCTTTCTATAAGAAGAGCCCAAAAGAAGCTTTAGAGGAACAGGAAGGAAGTTCAAAGCCCTTGCATGTGATAATCGTAAATGTTCTAGTCATTCTCAGAAATGAATTTAAATTGTAGAAGGAACTGTGCATGGAAGAAATGAAGAGGAACATCCCAGCTGTGATTTCTTCAACAGTACCCTAGGGGAGGTTGTAGTACTTCAGAAGGTGGCCTTTAAAAGTCTGGATGACAGATTTCCTGTGTGATTAAAGATGGGACACTTGCCTAGATGCCTTTATGACTCTGAAGGGGACTTTATAATCAATGTGCAAGGGTCAGTTTTTGAGGACTGCCAAGAATAGCCTAAAGAGGCCCATGATATTTAAAACAGTGTATCCTTGTTGCCTTCTTTTACTAATTGGACCATCAACATTTCCTAAGCAATTTTGCACTACTGAATTGAATACCATCTGTATCCCACTAAATGCTTTAGTTAGTGTTTCATGCATTTTTCATTCCCATTCTCTACTCCTTATCTAGTATTTGGGCTTCATTCCATAGAAACCTGAGTAGATAAACTCAGTAGTATGTTTAGAATATCATTTATTATCCTGCAAATTCTACCCTGAGATAATAAGTAGGAACTTTTCTCCTAGTAGAGCTTTGATTGGATAAGAGTTTGCTCATTTAATTGAACCTTCACTCATACCTGGACACAAAACAGGCATTTTAAAGTGCCTTCAGGACCTGGATAAAATATGTATTAATACCCCAATTTGCCATGCTTTTAGGTGGTAAGTTAAAAATGGCTTCTTAGTTTGAAGAATGCGGGACTAGTCAAAATTGGCTTTCTACTCTGTCTTCTATTTTTGTTAAGAAGATCTGTCTTGTCTGATTGATACTTTATGTTTCATCTGACAAGGAAGCCAGTCAGTCATTTGCCCATTTTGTAATATATGAAAATTACTGCAGTTGGTCCTAAAATCCAGCCCTTCAGATGTGTTTGCTGAGGCCCTCCAATAAAGTGCCAATAATTCACACCACTGAAGAAACAAACCCCATTTGTTGCCTTGGACAGACGCCTTCTCCCAGGAGGTTTACATGAAAACAAAGCTTTGTATGTCTCTCCCTGCCCATTGAGCAAAGGGTCCAGTTTGGAGATGATGTTTTTATGTTTCCAAAAACATATCTATGGCAATATTGTAGTACCTGGACAGGTTGTTTCTATCAGCTCCACAGCATCTCTAGTTAGATAAATGGAAGGCCTGATCTAGTATCTTCTGTGATGTTTTAATACACTGCAAATTCTGAAGGAAATATTCTGGTTTGATGACACACCAGGACAGGACTGGAAACAATTTCTCCCGAGATTTACCGTGATGCTGTTACTGCTAACTCATTTGCCTCCCATGAAATGGCTTGTGCTTGGTGCACTTGGCCTTCTCATATATTTTTCATTCCCTTTTGCTACTCCTTACCACACATACTTTAGGCCCCCTGTGTCTGCTTCTGGACATGACTCTGAATATTCATCAATGAAAATCTCTGATCAGAATTACAGAGAAATGCCCCTAATGTTCCTTCTCTCATTTCCTCTCAAAGCATTTGATTTTAAGAGACCAAGATAGGAAGAAAACAGGAACAAACCCCAACAAACCAGCTCACCAGTTAACATTTTGCACGATGGTGTATTAAAAGGAAATGCCCTAGTAGCAAGGACTCTTGAATCTGAATTTTGCTAATTTAAAAATTGTTTTGTGTGTTCTTTCTTTTCTCTAGGTACACAATGCTAGTGATTTGCTGATCAAACCCCTGGAAACTTTTCGGAAGGAGCAAATAGGCTTCACCAAGGTACAATTTTCTCCATATGTATAAGACACATATTTTTACAGCAGTTTAATAGTTGTTTGGCAACCACTTTTCAGTCTTTTCGGGTGAGAAGGGTTTGTCTCTATAAGAAAACTCATCATCAAAAAAAAAAGAGAGAAAATTAATTGGCTTCTGGCTGTGCTTACATCTAGCTATGTATCTGTGGACAAGACACTTCTCCTCTGGTGCTTCAGATTGTCTGGCATATGAGAAGCTTGATAATAATAGCTATTATTTAACGACTGCTTACATGTACTGAGCACTGGGCTAGATGTTTTACATTCATTCTCTAATCCCAACAACCCTGCGCTGTTCTGGTGTTTTCAGGAGATACATCTGAAGGACTAGATTTTAGGACCCATTTACAAATAAGGCCTGAGGTCTGGACAAGGTAAAGAACACGACCACAGCTATAGAGTTAGTAAGTGATGGTAGCCAGGATTTATTTATTTACTTATTCTTTCTTTTTTTAGTTACTTATTTTAGCTTTTCTTTTTAAATTTTTTTTACTGTTTATTCTATTAAAGTCCTATTTTTTTCCTTTTTGCACCCCTTCCACACAGCCCAACCTTCTCGCCCACAGTCAATCCATTCTCTCTAGTCCATGTCCATGGGTCATTTGTACATGTTCTTTGACGAATCCCTTCCCCTTCTTTCCACCATTTTTCTCCTTCTCTCCTCCTACAGCTATCAGTCAGTTCCATATTTCCATGTCTCTGGTTCTATTTTTCTCATTAGTTTATTTTGTTCATTAGATTCCAGTTATAAGTGAGATTATATGGTATTTATCTTTCACCAACTTTCTTACCTTACTTAGCATAATAGCGTCCAGTTCCGTCCATGCTGTCATAAAAGGTAGGAATTTCTTCTTTCTTTCTGCTGTGTGGTATTCCATTGTGAAATGTATCACAGTTTTTTTAATTCACTCTCCTACTGATGGGTATTTGGGCTGTTTCCAGCACTTGGCTATTGTAGATTGTGCTGCTATGAACATAGGGGTACATAAGTTCTTTTGAAGTGGTGTTTCTGGATTTTTAGGGTATAATCCCAGAAGTAGAATTGCCGGGTCAAAAGGCAGTTCCATTTTTAGATTTTGAGGAAATTCCATTTAGTTTTCCATAGTGGCTGCACCAGTCTGTGTTCCCACCAATGGTGTACTAGGGTTCCCTTTTCTCCACATCTTCACCAGCACTTGTTGGTTGTTGATTTATTGATGATAGTCATTCTGACAGGTGTGAGGTGATAGATATCTCATTGTGGTTTTACTTCGCATGTCTCTGATGGATAATGATATTGAGCATTTTTTCACATATCTGCGGGCCACCTGTATGTCCTCTTTGAAGAAATGTCTATTCAGGTCCTTTGCCCATTTTTCAGTTGGGTTGTTTGTCTTCCTGGTGTTGAGTCACATGAGTCCTTTATTTTGGAGATTAAACCCTTGTCCAACATATCATTGGCAAATAGTGTTCTCCCATACGGTCAGTTCCCTGTTCGTTTTGATGATGGTTCCTTTAGCTGTACAGAAACCTTTTAATTTGATGTAATCCCATTTGTTTTTTTCCCTTTATTTCCCTTGCCCTAGGAGATAAATTGGCAAAAATATTGCTATGTGAGATGTCTGAAATTTTCCTGCATATATTTTCCACTAGGACTTTTATGGTATCATGATTAATATTTAAGTCCTTTATCCATTTTAAGTTTATTCTGCTGTATGGTGTAAGTTGGTGGTCTAGTTTCATTTTTTTGCATATACCAGTCCAGTTCTCCCAACACCATTTATTGAAGACGCTGTTTTTACTCCATTGTGTACTTGTGCCCCCTTTGTTGAATATTAATTGACCACAAAAGCATGGGTTTATTTCTTGGTATTCTGTTCTGTTCCAATAATCTATGTGTCTGTTCTCATGCCATTACCAAGTTGTTTTGAATATAGTGGCCTTGTAGTGCAGTTTGATCTCAGGGATTCTTGATCCCTCCAACTTTGTCCTTTCTTCTCAGGATTGCTGAGGCTGTTCAGGGTCTTTTTGGTTCCATATAAATTTTTGGAATATTTGTTCTAGATTTGTGAAGTATGCCATTAGTATTTTAATAGAAATTACATTGTATTTTAGATTGCTTTGGGTAGTATGCACATTTTAATGGTATTAATTCTCTAATCCATGAACATGGTTTATGCTTCCATTTATTTTTATCTTCTTCAGTTTCTTTTTTCAGTGTTCTGTAGTTTTCCGAGTACAGGTCTTTTACATCCTTGGTTAAACTTACTCCTAGGTACTTTATTTTTCTTGTTTGCTTTAGTAAATAGGATTTTTTTCTTAGTTTCTCTTTTTAATAATTCATTGTTGGTATTAAAAAATGCCATTGATTTCTGAATATTGACTTTGTATCCTGCTACTTTGCCAAATTCACTTACTAGTATTATGTTGAGGTATGCTCCCTCTAGTCCCACTTTGCTGAGGGTTTTTTTTTAAAATCATAAATAGGTGCTGCATTTTGTCAAATTGTATTCTAGCATCTATTGATATGATCATGTGATTTTTGTCTTTCATTTTGTTTATGTGATGTATTATGCTTACTGATTTGTGAATGTTATACCATCCATGCACCCCTGAGATAAATCCCACTTGATCATGGTGTATGATCTGTTTAATGCATTGCTGGATCCAGGTTGCCAATGTTTTGTTGAGGATTTTAGCATCTATGTTCATCAGAGATATTGGCTTATAATTTTCTTTCTTTCTTGTGTCTTTACCTGGTTTTTGAATTAGGATAATACGGGCCTTGTAAGATAAGCTTGGAAGGCTTCCCTCTTCTTTAATTCTTTGGAATAGTTTGAGAAGGATAGTTATTAGTTCTTTGAATGCTTGGTAAAAGTCGCCTATGATGCCATCTGGTCCAGGGCTTTGTGTGTCAGGAGTTTTTTGATTACTGCTTCAGTTTTTCTAGTTGTTATCAGACTGTTCAGGCTTTCTAACTGAGTCATTTCATGAAGATGTTGTGAAATATTCTCATCAGGGTAACCATTGTGATGCCTTGGGCAGTAGCTTTTATTATGCAATAGCTTCTTTTTTTAAAAAATGACTTTATTTTTTAGGGAGCAGAAAGGAGGAAGATAAAAGAGGGAGAAAAACATTGATATGTGAGAGAAACATTGATCAGTTGCCTCTTGCACACCCTTATTTGGGGACCTGGCCAGCAACCTAGGCCTGTGCCCTGACTGGGAATTGACCTTGTGACCTTTCGGTTTGCAAGTCTGTGCTGAACCCAGCGAGCCACACCAGCCAGTGCTTTTTTTTTTTTTTAAACAATGCTAGGTGATAGCTTCCGAATGGCCATCAGATAATTGGCTTCCTAAGCCTGGAATCAGAGGCCAGATGATTTCACAGGTATCATCTCCATCAGAGGGTTCCCACACCACCCAGGGGAAACTGTTTAGATCCGGCTCCTAACTAACTTCCTACTTTAGCCAGAGCAGTTTCCCTTGGATCTGTTTTATATGGTGGATTTTTGGGACAACATTTCTTTTAAAACAAGAGTCTATTGGTTAAAAATTTTGCAAACCACCTCTTTATGCGGAAACCTGATAGCTCTCC
This sequence comes from Pteronotus mesoamericanus, assembly GCF_021234165.1. Classification (NCBI taxonomy): domain Eukaryota; kingdom Metazoa; phylum Chordata; class Mammalia; order Chiroptera; family Mormoopidae; genus Pteronotus; species Pteronotus mesoamericanus. Next base: position 2,931,039 of record NW_026555108.1, on the reverse strand, counting down.
CTTTCTAATGTAATAGGATATGTATTTCAATGTCTGTATGGCAGTTTGCATATTTATGCAATTAGATGACATTGGCTTTCTTTTAATTTTAACGTGTAATCTACAATTTCATCAGACTAGTTGCATTTTACCACTGTTAAGTTTTTTAAAAATGATGTTTGCATTTTGCATTCTGAAATTTTAAATTCTGTATAACACACATACACATATAATTAAATATAAAATCGTATAATAGGACATGTGAAAAAGCTCACCAGTCTCCATCTTTCTGTACTCCTCATGGGCATTCATTTTTAACCATTTTTATTTTTATTATTTTGATGGTTACTTTCATATATTTGAAAAAATATGCTTATGGCTATTTCTTGATTTATCAGCTTTAGAAATTATTTCTTCATGCTATAAGTACAGGAGATCATTGCTCACACCTTCCTCTTTCCCTCTTCTTCCAATTTTTGATGATTATAATATCCTTTTAGTTATTCTACTGCTTCCCTCTGTTACTTTAAATAATATACTTAAACCCCTATGTCTTACTCCATCAACTTTGGACTGTAGCTTTGTGAGATGAAGATATTGGCACCTCTGTCTTTCTTTACTACCTTTTAACTCTCAACTCCTGTCAGCCACATCCTTACTTGTCACTGTTAGCATTGATGATGTTACTTTTCTAGCTTGCAACCTTAGTTAAATCTTGTTGGCAATTATTATGAGGCTCATTTTACAGCGGCAAAAGCAAGGAACAAATCCAGGATTTGAACTGAAGCTTCTTGGTTCCAAGTCCATGCGCTTTGACATTTCTTTTCTTTCTTTTTTTTTTTAAAGATTGTATTCATGTATGTTTAGAGAGAGGAGAAGAGAAGGAGAAAGAGGGGAAGAGAAACATTGATGTGTGAGAGAAATATCGCATGCACCCCCAACTGGGTACCTGGCCACCAACCCAGGCATGTGCCCTTACTGGGAATTGAACTAGCGACCTTGTGGTTCTCAGGCTGGTGCTTAATCCAGTGAGCCACACCACTGAGCCACACCAGCCAGGGCTGCACTTTGACATTTCTTATATTGGGTTAATGTAAGTATTTATTTCTAGTGTGGACAGATCAAGGATGATCCCCTTCTATACCCTTTTCTCCTAGTTTCTTAACTACTAGGTTTAGAGTTCTTTGCCCACATACTCTAAACTCCTGTTTGATTAACTCTTTCTATCCCTCTCACCTCTCAACTCTTTCAGCACAAGCAAAGTTGTGTGTCCTCCGCCATGTGTATATTTTAGCTATCACTTAATTAGTAGAACCCTTCCCACCACTACTTCCCTTCTCACCACCATGCGACCCCCCCAAGGTCAAGGGAGGACAAATAAGGCTCAGTCCATCTTGGCTCATAATGGGTCTTTCATCCTGCAGTGCAGAATGCTGGGCTGTCCATTGGAGACTGCAGAATAAAGACTCAGTCATCCCCCTTAGACACATGACAGGGAGGGCATTTGTGCTGTTTGATTCATATTTTTGAAGTCTTGTCAGAATTGCCCACAGTATGATGTTTTCAGTTCTCTTTCAAGGATGCCCTTGCCAGGGAAGAACAGCCACTGAATCGAGCCTTTGTGTGGTCTCCGGTGGGACCAGGGCCAAACTGTCTAACACATCTGAGGATGTATTTAGCCCACTTTTTTGAGAGTTGGAGCTGTTGTGGAAGCTATGATAGTGTGTTCTCACCCAAGAAGGCATTGGCAGCAAGTGGGATTGTCCATTGTGTTGCTGTTTCTTTGTGAACAGAGATTATAGAGTGAAGTTTAGGAAAAGGACCTGTTCCGGAGGTAGATGGGGCTGAAAACAATACAGATGACAGAACAAGCCACAATCCTGATGGAGTAGATGTAGCCCAAGGTATCAGTCTGCCCTGTATTCCAACAGCCAGTGCATGCCCTGGGAGAGGGGAAAATGCTACAGGAACTGAGCTATGTGACAGTAATCCGTAAGTGATTTTCAAGCCAACATGAAATATTTTACAAGTCTTAGAATACTAATTACTACCTACTAGGTCCTTGCTCTATGTTATCATCGCTAAGCATTATTATCCATATCCTACTGATGAGAAAGTCAGGACTCATAGTGGCCAAATAACCTGTCCAGTAACACATGCATGATATATAATAGCAAGTTATTGACAGAAACGAGTTTCAACCAGATTTTTGTTACTTCAGAAACTGGGCTTTCCATTGCACTGCACTCTGAACCTCGCTTTGTGGGGGTGCTGTGGTAGGGCTGAAAAATAAGATGGATAATGCCTATCAGCAATTAGTGGGTAAATGCATTGTGATAAATTTGTGTTACTTTATAGCCATGAGATGAATGAATGAGTTGCTGTTTACCACAATGTAGATGGATGTAACAAAAAACAGGGGTGGGCAAAATTAGGTTAATAATAAATAATATAGTCATTAATAAATGAATAATAGCCTTGGATGGTGTGACTCAGTGGACTGAGTGCTGATAGGTGAATTGAAAGGTTTCTAGTTCGATTCCCTGTCAGGGCACGTGCCTGGGTTGCAGGCCAGGTCTCCAGTTGAGGGCGTGTGAGAGGCAACCACACATCGATGTTTCTCTCCCTCCTTTTCTTTCCTTCCCCTCTCTCTAAAAATAAATAAATAAAACCTTAAATAAGTAAATGAATAATAATATAAGAATAAACTTTTACGTACTCACAACTGTAAACCTACTTTTGCCCACCCCTGTGTAAGGTCAAGAGAAAAACAACCATAAAAGCAATGGTACCTGCTGTAGGAGCCCATTTCTATAAAGTTCAAAAACAGATAAAACTAAGTGATGGTGTTAGTAGCCGGCATAGTGGTTACACCAATGTGGGGGCATTAGTGACAAAAAACAGGCCTGAGGACTATGTGACAGTAATCCATAAGTGATTTTCAAGCTAACATCAAATATTTTATAAGCCTTAGAATATTAATTACTACCTACGAGGTCCTTGCTCTATGTTATCATCGCTAAACATTATTATCCATATCCTACTGATGAGAAAGTCAGGACTCATAATGTTTTGTTTTTGATTTGAGTGCTGATTACATGAGTGTGTTCAGCTGTGAATATTTATTCAGATTTGTGCAGGGTATTTTTCCTAATATATTATAATTTTTTTAAAAATTCAAAAAAGAACATTAATATTTCTTCACTGCATGTCTTCCACTGAGATTCTGGTGTCTATGTACCTATAAGGGGGCAGTGGTTGAGGGTAGTGCTGTGGGTTCATCCTCCTCATAATGTTCACATGTGGACCTTCCTCTCGTATTATGACTTTCGCTCCCCCCCCCCATAGGTAATTTCCCTAGGCAATATTTAGTATTGTTTTATGTAGTGTAGTCATTAAACTGTGGACTCTGGATCCAGATGATCTGGGTCTATATTCTAGCTCTTCAGCTTGGTAGGTGCTGAACTTAGGCAAGTCACTTCATTTCTGCGGGTCTTAGCTTCCTTATCTCTATAGGATAAAAAATAGTACCTACATTATATAGTTGTGAGGAATGAAAAGTGTTACCATAAAATATTTAGAGCAATGTGTGACACATAGTAAACGTTATCTGTTTTTGCTATTATTGCTTTTCACATCTATGAAAAAGGAATAATTCTGCATGTATTGTTTTTATACCTTGTTTTTTTTTCCACTCAAAATTATATACAAGGGTGGGCAAAAGTAGGTTTACAGTTGTTCTCATGGAAAATAATACAATAAGAGGGCAGATAAGTGATTTTCATTTTATTTTATTTCAAAAGGAGAGATCTATAAACTTAACAGTTGACACATTTGGTAGAGTGAATGTGCAATTATGTACAGTTCAGGCAAAAAAATAAAATAATACAATAATGAATAAATAATAACAATAAGCTGTGTTTTGCCTACTTACAACTGTAAACCTACTTTTGCCTACCCTTATATGTGCGATTCATCTGTGTTCATATACTGAAAGAATTGGCGTTCTTTCATTTTTATTGCTACATAGTATTCCATTGTGAGAATGTATCATGATTTCTTTAAGCATTCCCTTATTGATTGATGAGTCAGTTGTTTCCGTGTTTATGCTAGTGCAACCGATACGCCTATAAAAGTGTCAGACATGTCTTCTTGTGCACATTTGAAACTTTATAACCTGGAAAGAGGATGTCTGGGTTGTAGGGCATGCACATCTTTATGAGATATATCGCCAAATTAATCTCCAAGTGGCTGTACTAATTGATGTCGTCACTGACAGTATGAAAAGGTTGTCTTTGCTCCACATCCAGGGAAAACATAAGCTGATTCAGAAAGATGCAAGGGAATTTGGTTCAGCAAATGTGTCTCTACTCTGTATACAGGAGACAGCAGTCACTCACGGAAGACAGATCTACTCTCTTGAAAACACTGGCTAAGGTGATCAGGTTATTGATCAGATCCTTTTACAAGGTAGTCCATTCCTGAAAAATAGGAAAGTGGCTGCAGTTAGCATGAAGAGTGGAGGGTTAAAAGGGGGTGCCATCCCCATGGCCGACCATATAGAACAGAGCATGCCCCGGGAGGAGATCACATCTGTTTTCTAGCTTCCTTGCCATCCCTCACTAGAGCAGAAGGGAATTGCATCACTGAACAGAAAGATAGCAAAAGTTCTTTTCTCCCTTCTGCAATGAAAGTGAGGCCATTTTCTGCTCCTCTTTTCCATCTCAGCGTCCTTTCCACTTGAACTACTTTAGGGTGTATTTGTAATTACGAGGGTGACCTTGCTCAAATGAGCCAGACTGAAGTCAGCTTGTAACCTTGTCCCTGATAGCAGCTGGCTTCAAAGTCATCTCTGGAGAGGACAGGAGATAAAGGAACTCAACAGCGCTTAACCCCTTGAATTGGATTGTAATTTGTGGATTCTATTTTTTTTAAAGAAATGTCAGATGTTCTGTATCTGATTTTCCACTAAGTAGCTTCTAGCCATACAAGGCTGGTGCACAATTGAAATGTGTCTAGTGTGACTTAGGAGTTGAATTTTGAAGATTATTTAATTCTAATTAATTAAATTTTAAGAGCTACCTGTGATTAGTGGCTGCTGTTTAGGCCTAATAAATTTAAAAAACACTTTGTAGATAGAGTGGATAAAACAGCTATGGTACATTTAAACAATGTAGTACTCAGCTGTAAAAATGAAGAAAATTTTATTCTTTGATGGACCTGGAAAACATAATGCTAAGTGAAATAAGCCAGTCAGAGAAAGACAAGCACCATATGATTTCACTCATGTGGAATTTAATGAACAAAATAAACTAACAAAATAGAGACAGACTCATAGATAGAGGACAGGCTGAGAGCTCTGGGGGAAGGAATGGGAGGGGGTGGAGGGATCAAGCAAAAAAGAAAACTAAAAAAATTGTTTATAGAGGAAGGTAAGGGAGCTAACATTAGTTCAGTACTTACTATGCATTGGGGTATATACTGACATTTAATTCTGACAGTACCCTGGAAGGTTACTGGAGGAAGATATTATTCGTGTTTTATAGATGAAGAAAGCAAGGATCAGAGAGGGTTAGAACTTTCTACAGTCACACAGTCTACAAAAATGGCAGGGCCAAGAATTAACTCAGGTCTGTCTGGTCTTTCCAGTTTCAAAAGCTTTATTCTGTCTGGTGTGGGTATAATTTTCTTTCCGCTGCTTGTTTCCCACTATAAACCAGAAAAGTGTAAAATTAAATGCCTTCTAACACAGGTAATTCTACATTCTTAACTGTTAATTTGCATTAAAAGTGGTTTTGTTGAAGCTCCATAATATTAAAATTTAAAGGCTAGTAAGATGTTGAAGAGGAATATTAAGCGGCCAAGAACAAAGTGACTGAATGAGTCAGTTGAGCTTTTTGTTAACTTGGCAGCCAAAAATCATTCCTAGCATTATTATCATGTATTACTCAGGATTCTACAGAGAAATGGAACCAATAGAACCAATAGGTTGCTTGTGTGTGTGTGTGTGTGTGTGTGTGTGTGTCTGTGCGCATGCATGTGTATGTATTTGCATGTGTATATATGCACAGAGAGATTTATTTTAAAGAATTGGCTGACATGATCGTATAGGCAGGAAAATCTAAAATCTTTAGGGTGGGACAGCAGGTAGGAGACCCAGTAAAGAGCTGATGTTGCAGCTTGAGTCAAGAGCACAGAAATAGATCCAAGCAAATATAGTCAACTGATCTTTGACAAAGGAGCAAATGACAGTACAATGGAGCAAAGATAATCTTTCAAGAAATGGTACTGGAACAACTGGAAATACACATGCAAAAAAAATGAATCCATATGCAAAAAAAAAGATCTTTCATAGACCTAAAGGTATTGTAAAATGCACAGCTCTGAGAGTCTGAGAAGATAACATGGAAGAAGAAAATATACATGATCTTGGGGATGGTGATGACTTTTTAGATAGGATATCAAAGGCATAGTCCGTGAAAGAAATAATTGATCAGGTAGACTTCATGAAAATTAAAAAAGAAAAAGTTCTGCTCCATGGAAAATGATGTCAAGTAAATGAGAAGGCAAGCCATAGACTGGGAGAAAACATTTGCAAAATGCATATCTGATAAAGGACTGTGATCCAAAATATACAAAGAACTTTTGTTTAAATTTTATTTTTCAATGACAGTTTAGATTAAATATTGTTTTGTATCAGTTTCAGGTGCATAGCGTAGTGGTTAAACAGTCATTTACTTTATAAAGTAATCACTCCTGATATTTTCAGTAACCACCTGGTACTATATATAGTTATTACAGTATTATTGACTATATTCCCTATGATGTACTTTACATCTCTGTGACTATTTTGTAACTACCAATTTGTACTTTTTAATCCCTTTATCTTTTTCATCCAGTTCTCCAACTCCCCCTCCTCTCTGGCAACCATCAGTCTGTTCTCTGTATTTATAAATCTGTTTCAATTTTGTTCATTTATTTTGTTCTTTAGATTCCACATATAAGCGACATCATATGGTATTTGTCTTTCTCTGACTGACTTAACTTCCCTTAGCATAATACCCTCTAGGTCCATCTATGCTGTTGCAGATGGTAAGATTTCATTTTTTATGGTCAAGTAATATTCCACTGCACATATGTACCACAATTTTACAAAGAACACTTAATACTCAACAACGAGAAAGCAAACAAATGGATGAAAAAATGGGTCAAAGAACCTAACAGACACCTCACCAAAGGAAATATACAAATGGCAAATAAGCATATGAAAAAATGTTTTACGTCATATGTTATTAGGGAAGGGCAAAGTAAAATAACAATGAGATACCACTATACACTTATTAGAATTGCTGTAATCCAGAATGCTGACAACATCAGATGCTGGTAAGGATGAGGAGCAACAGGTACTCTCATTCAGTGGTGATGGACATGCAAAATGGAACTTTGGAAGACAGTTTGGTAATTTCTTAGAAAACTGTATATACTCTTACCATGTGATCCAGCAATTGAAGTCCTTGGTACTTACCTAAAGGAGTTGAAAACTTATGTCTACGCAAAAACCTCAACATGGATGTTTTTAGCAGCTTTCTTCATATTTGCTGAAACTTGGTAGCAACCAGGATGTCCTTTAGTGACGAATGGAACATAAACTGTGGTGTACCCAGACAATGCCACATTGTTCAGAACTGAAAAGAAGTGAGCTATAAAGCCATGGACAGACTCAGAGGAAACTGAAATGTGTTATTGTTAAGTGAAAGAAGTCAATCTAATAAGACTACATATTGTATGATTTGAATTATATGACATTTCAAAAAAAGCAAAACTATAAGGACAGTAAGCAGAGCAGAGGTTGGTAGGGGAAGGGATGAATAGATGGAGTACAGAGCTTTTGGCAGTAAAAATACTCTGTATAATACCATAATGATGGATATGTGTCATTATACATTTGTTCAAACCACTAGAATGTAAGGCACCAGGAGTGAATCCTAATGTAAAGTATGGACTCTGGATGATTTTGGTATGTCAATGTAGAGTAATCAATTGTAGTGAATGTACTATTCTGGTGGGAGACATTGGTATTGGGGGAGGCTCTTTCTGTCTGGGGGCAGGGCATGTATGGGATATCTCTACCTTCCATTTAATTTTGCTGTGAACTGCCCTTTGTGCCAGTGGGGTGATTCAGGACTGTATTTGAGGACGTCAAGACTGCTGAGACCAATGCAAAAGCAAATACTCTTTTGTTCTTTTTTTCCTACCCAGGAAATAGAGAGATTGGCCACATGAAACCTGGCACTGTGTTCTTCATTCTCAGTTCTGAGCAAACTGAATTAAAACTAAAGACATCTTAATCTGTGCCTTCTCTCCCATGTCCAGGAGCGGAAAAAGAAATTTGAAAAGGATGGTGAGAGGTTTTATTCTTTGCTGGATCGGCACTTACATCTGTCTTCCAAAAAGAAAGAATCTCAGTTACAAGAGGTAGGTTCAAAAGTCTGTCCCCGCCTTTCATTGCAGTTATACCTTGTTAACAATGGCAGCTTCCTATTGCAAAGCTTTCCTCATACCTTGCCTCAGCTGAGAGTCGTGCTTGCAGTTAAAACCATGGCCTGGGACTCAGGCGCCCTGAGTTCTCAAGCCAGCTCCTCCATTGAATCATGGTGTGACTGAATAAGATGTTCCTCTCTTGGTCTGAGTTCCCCTCTCTCTCAAACGAAGAGTGGGACTCAGTGATCTCCAGAATTCCTTCCAGTTCTAATTGTCTGATTCCAGAATCCACACTCTAATTCAGAATAGAGTTACATTTTTTGGTCTTGCACTGGGACTGCAGCTTATATGGGACTTGTGTTGATTTCAGTTCAAAGAAGTAACTATTTGTTGAGTGTGCCTACTAAATGCCAGGCTCTATGCTGGATGCAACAGGACCACAGAGACAATAAGACATACTTCCTGCCCTTCTCTGGCTTACTGTGAGGATAAGAATACACGTGACTCTTACACAAGTAGAATTTTTTACATACTATAATGTGAATGTGTATGTGGTATCCTTGTAGGGGTGGGAGAGTATTTGCAGGATTAAAAACATTAGATGTGGAGAATTGCCTTTGTGGGAGAATGTTGCTTTCCAATTTGAGGTGGCCATTCAATAATAGGTAAGCTGTCTGATGAACAGAGGTGGAGAAACGGATCCTTCAAGTGGAGGGTAATGGTCCCAAGGATAGAAAACATAGAGTATGTTTGGGAAACAGTTTGACCAGAATTTGCATTACGACTGGAGGGTAGTGAAAGACAAGTTATGGTCAGGCAAGTTGAGGTGTATTGTGGAGTAATAGAGCTTCAGGGGTTTGTATTGAATTCTGTTGGCTCTGGGAGGATCAGTGAAAGCCTGTGGTTGTGCAAGCGATATGGGTGGAATTTTATTTCGGGAATCTTAAACTGGCTGGAGCTGCAGGGTGAATTAGATCAGGGAGAGACTGCAAGCTGGAAAACCAATTTAGGAAACTATTACAGTGATCTAGGGGAGAGGGGCTGAGTCAGAGAGTAGCGCTGGGAAAGGGAATGAAGGAATTAACTGATTAAGACTTTTATAAATGGAAAAATGGATCTGTGTGTTGCATAGAAGATTCAGTAACATGGAGGTGTTACAGATTCAGATATGAAGGGTGAAACGCAACTGAATAAGGTAATAGACATGAGCTGTGAATGTTCTTAGAAATCATGTTGTCCAGGGTCACATACATTGTGGCAAAGTTGAAGCTCATCTCCGGACACCTGATTTAATGAGTATCCATCACATCATGTGACACGCTTCCAAGTGATGGGTTAAGAGCCTCAGTGGCGGATGGACTTAGTATTGAGAAGGTCAAGGACTATTTGTTTTTTAAAAACTGGAACTAAGTACCAGCCTGGGGTCTTCTGCCATTTTCTTTTGCACATTTTTGTTTTCTTACTTTTTCATCTATTCTGTGCCAAAGTTCCCATGCACAAAAGAGTTAACATAACAGTCTGGAGACTACTATGCTTCAAAATATCTGATTACAGGAATTGCTGTTGGCTTGTGTCTGGGAACTTGGCTGGTAAGCAGTTCCTACACTGATATAAAAGTTTCCCTAAACGGAAGTGACTCAGAGTGCCTAGCCTGCCTGTGCAAACAAAGTGGTTTATGCCTAACACCTTCTTTTCTTCTGGGAGTCCGGAATTTGGTGCATGCCTGGTAGAAGGTGCCTGTGTACAATGCCCAGGAAAAACCCAGAACCCTCAGTCTCTAATGTGCTTCCTTGGTAGACAACATTTCACGGGTTGCCCTAACCTCTTGCCAGGGGCATTAAGTTTAACCTGTGTGACTCCACCTCCTGGAAGCGTACACTTAGTTTCCTCTGGACTTCACCCCATAGATCTTTTTCCTTTGATGATTTTGTTTGTGTCCTTTCACTGAAATAAATCTTAGCCCTGAGTATGACTGTACACTGAGTCCTGTGAGTTGTCCTAGGGATTTGCCAAACCTGGGGGTTTGGAACTCTGGACACTTGTCCAAACTTTATTCTTTTCAAGGCAGATGCAATGAAACTTCTGGAGTATCCCAGCAGTTTGATGCTGTCTGTAGATGTCCCTGGTGACTTTTCTAATGAGCAAGGATGTAGCCTTTGTACTTGTTCAATCAGAAAAAAGCTGGGGAACCTTGGGTCAGCCACATTAAAAAAAAATATTGAGACTTTATTTTTAGAGTGGTTTTAGCTTTAAAACTTTAACAGTAAGTACAGAGAGTTCCCATACATTCCTACTACCCTGCATACAGTTTCCACGATTATTTATTTATTTGAATTACACTTATTGGGGTGACGTTGGTTCATAAAAATATATAAGTTCCAAGAGTACAATTCTATAACACTTCATCTGTCCATTGCATTATGTGTTCACCATCCAAACTCAAATCTCCTTCCATCACCGTAATTTGACCTCCTTTACCCCTTACCACTCCACCCAACTCCTTCCCTCTGGTAACCACCATACTGTTTGTTGTTTATGTCTATGAGTTTTTCTTTGTTTTGTTTGTTTATTTTGCTTTCAGTTTTATATCCCACATATGAGTGAGATCATATGGTTCTTCAGTTTTTCCATCTGACTACGCTTAGCATGATATTCTCAAGGTCCATCCATGTTGTCACAAATGGCAGCATTTCATCTTTTCTTATGTCTGAGGTGTACTTGTATTACATCTTCTTTATCCAGTCATCTTGTTTCCATGTCTTGGCCACCATGAATAATGCTGCAGCAGACATAGGGAAGCATGTATCTTTATGAATAAATGTTTTTAAAATTTTCAGGTAGATATTCAGAAGAGGGATTGCTGGGTCATATGGTAACTCTGTCCTTAATTTTTTGAGGAACCTCCATACTGTTTTCCACAGTGGCTGTACCAGTTTACATTCCCACCAGCAGTGAATGAGGGTTCCTTTTACTCCGCAACCTCTCTAACACTTGTTATTACTTGTTTTTTTGAGCATAGGCATTCTAACAGGTGTGATGTGGTATCTCATTGTGGTTTTGATTTGCATTTCCCTGATAACTAGCGGAGTTGAGAATCTTTTCTTCTTTTTTAGATCTTTTTTTAATAATTATCTTATTGATTATACTATTACAGTTGTCCTGATTTTTCCCCCTTTGTCCCCCTCCACCCAGCACCCCCCACTCCCTCAGGCAATCCCCCCACCATTGTTTATGTCCGTGGTCATACATGTAAGTTCTTTGGCTACTCCATTTCCTATGGTGTGCTTTACATCCCTATGGCTATTCTGTAACTAACTATTTGTACATCTCAATCCCCTCACCTCTTCACCCATTCTCCCCCACCTCCTCCCTTATAGCAACCATCTGGTAGCTAACTGCTTTTCTCTTGCTGCTTTTAAGATTCTCTCTTTATCTTTAACCTTTGACATTTTAATTATCATGTGTCCTAGAGTGGGCCTCTTTGCAACCATCTTGTTTGGAACTCTCTGTGCTTCCTGGACTTGCATGTCTATTTCCTTCACCAGATTAGGGAAGTGTTCTTTAACTGTTTTTTCAGATTTCCAATTTCTTGCTCTTTCTCTTCTTCTTCTGGCACCCCTATGATGCGAATGTTGGGCCTTTTGACGTTGTCCCAGAGGCTGCTTACAGTATCCTCAGTTTTTTTTTTTTTTTTGGATTCTTTTTTCTTCTTGTTGCTCTGATTGGTTGTTTTTTGCTTCTTTATGTTCCAAATCATTGATTTGATTCTCAGCTTCATCTACTCTACTGTAGTTTCCCTGTAAACTGTTCTTTATTTCATTTAGTGTATCCTTTGTTTCTGACTGGGTCTTTTTTATGCTGTTGAGGTCCTCCCTAAGTTCCTCGAGCATCCTTATAACCAATGTTTTGAACTCTGCATCTGATAGATTGCTTATCTCTATTTTGTTTAGCTCTTTTTCTGGGGTTTTCATCTGTTCTTTCATTTGGGCCATGTTTCTTTGTCCCCTAATTTTGGCAGCCTCCCTGTATTTGTTTCTATGTATTAGGTAGAGCTGCTTTGGCTCCCTGTCTTGGTAGTGTGGCCTAATGTAGTGGGTGGCCTATAGGGTCCAGTGGCACAGCCTCCCCTCTCATGCAAGCTGGGTACTTGAGGTGCGCCCTTTATGTGGGCTGAGTATGCCCTCCTCTTGTGGTTGAGCCTTGGTTGCTGTTGGCAGATCAATGGGAGGGATTTACCCAGGTCAGTCAGCTACAAGGACTGGCTGTGGCCACCGACCAGCAACCTCTGCCCTCTGGGGAGGATCAGCTGTGCAGGGGCAGGGTGATGGTGCTCTGGCATGATCTGCAGCTGTCCACTGGTGCGCTGGTCCTGGGGTTTCCCAAGTGGTGCAGGCCAAGGTTAGCCCCCACCTGTGTTTTGCCTGGGGCCAACCCGCCTGAACTATAAAGCAATCTGAGATGGCTACTACTTGTGTTCGGCTGGAGATTTCTAGGTGAAGCCAAGCTGTGGCTTTAATCTGGCTGCTGCTAGGGCTCCCTGAGGCCAGCTGTTGCTTGTTTGATAGGATTTAGGAGCTAAGACTGGCCATTCTTCTGGAAAAGCAGCTTGCGTGGTCCCATAATTTGTGTGGGGCAGAGCCTCTGGGGATCTCCAAGGCAGATCAAACAGTGTTAGCCAGATTGGTGGAATCTCATATATGGCATCGGTCTACCAGCTCTGTGGGGGGAGGGTTTAGCAAAGGGACAATGGTCTCTGCTGATGCCAGACACTTCAGTCTCTCCCTGTGCACCTCTGGTGTCTATCAAGCTGCTATCCTGGTGCTGGAGCTCAGAGGGAGTGAGTCTGAGTAAGTGAGTCCATGTGTGGGTTGTTTAAGAGGAACTGCTTGGGGCTCCAGAATTTTATTCCACCGACTCAATCCCCTCTGGTTTTTGCAACCAGAAGTTGTGGGGATGTCCTGCAAGTGTTCAAGGCCAGGCAGGTTCACATGGGATTTGGGCAGATGGAAAAATATACGCGGAGCAGTATACGCCACAAGACGAGAGTCACACTGTGGGAAGCCCTGACTCCCTTACATATTAAGTGCACACAAAGCCGGCAGGGTGCCAATACTGACCTTCAGTTATATAACAGTGCTTCATTCTATGCGGGCCCTTACTAAAGGTCGCATAAACGCTGCCAACTCAGTCTCCTGAACATCTAGATGAGGAAGCCTGCCTGACTCCATTTTCCCTATAGGGGACTTACCTTCCTGGCACTGGAACCCTGGGCTGGGGGGCCTGGTGTGGGGCTGGGACTCCTTGCTCCTAAGATATCCCTCCTGAATTTTTATCCACCACATGTGGCTAAAAATATAACTGTTCTGTATCTCTGCCCCACCTACCAGTCTGGATGGATGTGGTTTTTAAAATTCTGTGGTTGTCAGGCTTCCATTCAACTCAATTTCTGATGGTTCTGAGTGATGGTTGTTCTATATTTTAGTTGTAATTTTGATGTGGTTGTGGGAGGAGGTGAGCCATGTCTGCCTACACTGCCCTCTTGACTGGGAATTAAGCATCTTTTCATATATCTATTGGCTATTTGTATGTCTTCCTGGGAGAGGTGTCTGTTCAGGTCCTCTGCCCTTTTTTAAATTGGATTGTTTTCTTGTTGCTGAGTTGTATGAGTTATATATTTTGGATATAAACCCCTTATTAGAAGTGTTTTTTTGCAAATATTTTCCTCCATGCACTTGAGTGCCTTTTTGTTTTGTTGGAGGTTTCTTTTCGTGTGTAGAATCTTTTCAGTTTGATACACTCCAATGCATTTATTTTTGCTTTTACTTCCCTTGTCTCAGAAGTCAAATTCGTAAAATCCTCTCTAAGACCAAGGTGCCTGTTTAGTACCTATGCTTTCTTTTACGTCATTTCTTGTTTCTGATCTTATATTTAGGTCTTTGATCCATTTTGAGTTAATTTTTGTATATGGTGACAAACAGCAGTGTACTTTCATTCTCTTGTATGTGGCTTTCCAATTTTCCCAGCACCATTTACTGAAGAGGTGAGACTTTCTTTACCCCATTGTATGTTTCTGGCTCCTTTGTTGAAAAAATATTTGCCCATATACATATATATTTATTTCTGGCCTCTCAAATCTGTTCCATTGGTGTGTGTATCTGTTTTTCTGCCAATACTATGCTGTTTTAATAATTATCATCTAGTAGTCTAATTTAAAGCTGGGGAGTGTGATACTTCCAGCTTTGTTCTTTTTTCTCAGAACTGCTGTGGATATTTGGGGTCTTTATGGTACTATACAAATCTGATGATTTTTTGTTGTATTTCTTTAAAAAAGTACTGTTGGAATTTTGATGTGAATTGCATTAAATCTATATATAGCATTGGGTAATATGGCCACTTTAACTATGTTGATTCTTCCAATCCATGAACATGGAATATATTTCCATTTCTTTGTGTCTTCTTCAATTTCTTTTAATAACATCTTGTAGTTTTCAGTGTATAGGTCCTTCACATTCTTTGTTAAGTTTATTGCTAGGTATTTTATTGTCTTTGTTGCAATTACAATAGGAATTGGTTTTTGTCACTTATTTTTCTGAAATTTTGTTAGCATATAGGAACATGATGATGTTTGTACATTGATATTATATTCTGCAGCTTTATTGTTTTTGTTTATTGTTTTTAATATTGCTAGTTTTTGGTAAGTCTTTAGGGTTTTCTATATAAAAATCACGTCATCTCAAAATTGCAAGACTTAAACTTCTTTTTCTTTATTCCCACTTTGGCTGCCTTTTGTTTTTTTCTCTTGCATGGTACTTCTTATTCCCCTATTATTACTTGCATTTGTGAAATACATTTGATAGAGTTGATGAGCCAAAGTGTGTATTCTGTGGGTTTTAACAAATATGTAATGACATGAATCCACCATCACACTATCATACAGAATAACTTGGCTGCCCCTAAAAGCCCCTGGGTACAATCTATTCATTTCTCTCTCCTTCTACAACCCCAACCCCCTGGCAATCACTGATCGTTTTATTGTGTTCATATTTTTGCCTATTCCAGAATGTCATATAGTTTGAGTTATACAGCATGGAGATTTTCCAATTGGCTTCTTTCACTTAGCGATATGTATTTGAGATTCCTTTGTGTCTTTTCATGGCTTCATAGCTCACTTCTTTCTTTAGCACCAAATAATATTCCATTGTATGGATGTACCACTGTTTCTTTATCCATTCATCTTTTGAAGGACATCTTTGCTTCCTCCAAATTTTGTCAATTATTAATAAAGCTGCTGTGTAAACATTTTTGTGCAGATTTTTATGTACATATCTTTTCAGGTCATTTGAAAAAATGGCAAAGAGTAGATTTGCTGAATTTCATGATAAGAGAGTATTTAGTTTTGTAAGAACCTGCCAAAATATCTTTCAAAGTGGCTGTATAATTTCTGTTATTCCTACCATCAATGTATGAGAGTTCCTATTGCTCCACATCCTTGCCAGCATTTGGTATTGTCTGTGTTTTTCCTTTTTATAACAGCATTTTATTTTATTTATTTTTTAACTTTATTTGAGCCATCCTAATAGCTGTGTAGTGTTATCTCATTACTGTTGCAATTTGCATTTACCTAATGACATATGGTAACATCTTTCATATGATTGTCATTTGTAGGTCATCTTTATTGAGGTGTCTATTTAAATTTTTTACCAACTTTTAATTGGTTAATTTTCTTATTGTTATATTTTAAGAGCTGTTCATATATTTTAGATATCAGTCCAGTATCTGATACACGTTTTACAAAGATTTTTCTCCCCATCTATGGTTTTCTTTTTATTCTCTTAATAACATTTTTTACAGAGCAAAAATTTTTAATTTTAATGAAATACAACTTATAAAATTTTTCTTTCATGGATCATGCTTTTGACTTTTTAAATTTTATTTAATTTTTAAAGATTTAAGTATAGTTGGTATGCAGTATTATGCTAGTTATATTAATTGCAGGTGTACGGTATAGCCATTTGACATGTGCATGTGACAGTGCTTCACTTTCTCTGCACTTTCTCTGATGGGGCTGTCCTGTGGGCAGGCACCACAGCCCATTGGTCAGCTCCAAACTCTTTCCAGGAGGGGAAGTGCCATGTGAGCATACAGTAGCACCCCACTATCTCTGCACTTCTCTGGATGTGATAGTCCTGCAGCCGGGTATCTCAGTGTTTTGCTATCTCAGCAGTCTCTCCAGGTGGAAAGCCCCACATGCATGTGCAGCCCATTGAGCGAGGCACAACCGCACAGTACCTGTTCAATCAGTCTCTTTTATGCAAACTACGGGCCTCCTATCTCTGTTGGATCTAACTCCAGAAGTGGTGGCTAGGGATAGGCTGCGGCACCCTGCAGGCCATTAGATATAGAACCTGGATGGACCTTCTGTCTGCCATCCACGTGCCTGGGAGATGTAAACAATGGCACTCACTGTTTCCTCTGGCCCTGGGTTGTTCTCTCAGCTCCTGGAGAGCTCTCACAGTTCCTCAGCCTTCTCTATGCGTCCCCCTTCCTCTCTTGTTTGTTGTGCAGAAGTTGTTCGATTAGCTCTCAGTTGTCTTTCAGGCAGAATTACTGTAAATATAGGAGTGCATTGGATATGTTTTTGGGAGGGTGCAAGCTCAGCATCCACGTATGCCACCACTTTGGACCCACTAGAGAGTTCTTGAAGTCTGATACTGGCTGCAGCATCAGGCTTCTGCTCTGATTTACATGCTCTGATTCTCCATATTCAAAGGTCTATACAATTTTTGAGACATTGGTTTTCCCTCTGACTTTAATTCTCTGTTGGATCGAAGAGGAGTTGTTAATTTCTATCTTGTTCATCTTTTTTCTTGTGTTAGCAGGATAACTTCGAAGCTTCTTATTCGTAGGACCAGAAACCAGAAGTCTTGCGTCAGTCACATTATATCTCTTGCCTGCATGTTCCCTATCTGTAGAATAAAGGGATAAGATCATTACTTGGTGGCTAAATTCTTCCCTAGCTGTAGAGTTCTGTTGATTCCATAAGCACTGGCTTGTATGAGTGACTATGCCAGTTTGTGACATTTGCTACCCTTCCTCTACAGGCAGACCTGCAGGTGGACAAGGAGAGGCACATTTTTTTCGAATCCTCCCTTGATTATGTTTATCAAATCCAGGAAGTTCAGGAGTCCAAGAAGTTCAATATTGTGGAGCCGGTAAGTTCTGTTGATTAATGCTCTAAAAATATTTACCAAATGTTTGGCAAATGTGGAGAACTTGGATTATAAAATTTGAATCTCAAAGAACATGATAGTCAGTGTTTAATAATGAATCTCTCTCTCTCTCTCTCTCTCTCTCTCTCTCTCTCTCTCTTTCCTCCTCCATTTTTTCTCTCTAGCTATGATTTTTCTTTCTCCTGTTTTTCTTCTCCTCTTCTTTCCCTCCCCAGCTTTCTCTGTCACTCTTCTTTTTACCTCGTTCTCCTTTTTTTCACTCATGTTTTCATAAAGCCTTTGAAAATACCCATTGTATACCAGGCACTGTGCTAGGAACTCATGTCTCTTGCACTCAATAACTTCCTATTCTACCATTTTTACTTCTATCTTATTGAATCTTTTTACTTAAATCTCCTTAATTTATTGTAAAATATGATGTCCTTTGATTTCACAATTATGTTGAATTTTAACCATTTTTTTTATTTTAACGAGTGTGTTCTTGTTGCAGAAAAGCTAGAAAAAATTATGTGAAAAACAAAAAAAACAACAAATTCCCCATGCAGAGATAATCACTGTTAATATTGTGGTACTTTATTCCCATATTCTCTGTGTATCTCTTATATTTATTTCTCTAGATACTTGTAGGTATATGTATTCACCTGTCTGCATAGACATGCGTATATTGCACATGAGTATATGCACAGCTGTGTTCATGTGTATCTGTCATTTGTATATATCTGTATATGTATATGTGCAAACAAGTATTTATTCATTTGTCCCATAAATATTTATTGTGCTTCTATTATGTGTCAGGCACTGTGCTAAACACTGGTTATCCTATAGAGAACAAGACAGACTCAGTTTCTGTCTTTATGAATACTACTCCCTCATGGGGTAGACAGAGGGGAAGGAAAAATATACATAAATAAAATAATTGTAAGTTGCGATAAGCACTAAAAGAACAAAAATGGGCAGCCACTTTAGATCATGTAGTCAAGGAGGTCCTCTGAAAGTGACATTTCAGATCTCAGGAAAGCGAGGTTGAGGCAATGTGAGTAATGGGGAAAGAACACTCCAGGCACAGAAAGACACACTTAACTTATGAAAGAATGGTCTAATCAAGGAGTGAAAAAATGAGCCTTTCGGTACTGATGAGAAATAAGGGAGTGGCAGCAAATAATGTCTGAAAGGAGAGTGTCTGACCTGTAGCTATATAAGGAGTTTGGATGTTAGTCCAAGGGCAGTGAAAAACCTCTGGTGAGTGTTAAACAGGATATGACATGAACTGATTTAATTGTATGGAGAATGGCTTGGAAGAGGCCAACACTGGTAGTGATGAAACCAGTGAGGAGGCTATTGCAGGGATCTAGGCAGGAGAAGAGGTTGGTTTGGGTTATGGTACTGGTAGTAGAAATAGAAAAGAATGGCTTGACTAGAGGTATGTTTGGAAGCAAAATTGACAGGAATTATTTATGAATTGGATGGAGATGTGAGGGAAAGAGAAATCAGGTATGATTCTTTACGTTCTGGTTTGATTGACTGATTGCGTGGTATTGTCATTTCCTGAGCTGGGAAAGCTTGGGAAAGAAACAGGAAGATTGTATATACTATTGTGTGTGTGGTAAACACACACACACACGTATACACAAGACATATATACACATGTGTGTATATACATAGTTTTTAATGTGTTTATATATACATACACATATACCATATTTTGCTATGTATAATGCGCTCCCATGTATAATGCACACCCATGTTCTTGGCCCAAACTTTCAGGGAAAAACTTCTGTTTTAATTTTTTAATTCAATTTTTTATCCATATTTAGGAACAAAGCTGAATATTGTGTTTCAGGGTAGTATTTTGCATAAGGATATCGTTTTTGCTTTCTAGAGTTACGCTCTTAATGCATAAGCATAAGTAAAAGAATTAAAGACATTTATATAGATATGGAGTTAGTACTATCCATGTATCATGTGCATTCTTATTTTTCCCTCAAAAATTTGGACAAAAGAGTGCACATCATACATGGCAAAATATGGTAGTTTGTATTTATACATACATATGTGTCTTTATGTATATGGTGTGTGTGCATGTTCATGTGTGCTCACCTGTTTGCTTTCTAAACAGACTAGAACAATTTTTACTACTTGTTATAATTCACTATTGCATGCATTGAGCATTGTTTTTTAAATGTATTTGAGAGACAAAAGTCATTTTCTTTTGTTTTTATTTATATATATTTGATTTTTAATGGGGTTGAACATTTTGGATATTTAAAATATCTTCTTGATCATTTGTATGTCTTCTTCTGCAACTCCCTCAAAGCACTTCTAATTTGAAATTGGGTTCATTAGCATTATGGCAGTCTTCAGAAACATAGATTCTTACCTTACTCATTTATCTATTTAGTTATCTATTCAACAAATATTTATTGTGTATCTATTCTGGGCCAGTCCCGAGGATTCAGAGAGAAAAGACACAGTTTATCCCCATACTGCCCACATTATGAATGGTTTTATGTGCTATCTGAAAAAGATCGGAGTGAAAAATTGGTAGTAGTTCTTATTTTCTGGAACTGAGTTCAGTGTACATATTTACCCCAGTAAGAGAATAGGTATGTATAGACATGTTTCTGTTTGCATGACTGCTTTTAACACTATATTGGCTGAACACTATGTGCCAATGTTCCTGTGCTTCTGTTTTCTTTATCTGATCAAGGAGAAGGTCCTGATGATAAAGTTATTTTCACATGTCTTCCCTAGGTCTTGGCCTTTCTCCATAGCCTCTTCATTTCCAACAACTTGACTGTGGAGCTCACGCAGGATTTCCTCCCATATAAACAAAAACTCCAGCTCAGTTTGCAGAATGTAAGTTTGCATGTGGGGTTTTTCCACCTGTCTCCGCATTTCAATTGGATTTAAGCCCTGATGACCTTGACCTTGGAATTTTGTTTTTCTGCACCCCCGCTAATTTGTCAGGACACACTGGTGTGGATCACAAATATTTTAGTGTACTGTCATTAGCCCTTCTCTGTCTTTGGGGCTGACTGTTGTTCCAACCCACCCTTCCACACACTGATGCCTCTGTTTATCCAATATTTATTGTGTCTCTGAGTTGCTGCATCTATCCCAGGTCAGAACCCAGCTATGGACTTATTAAAGCACAGAGTTTTTAAATTTTTTTAAAATTGTTGTTCAGTTACAGCTGTCCCCATTCTTCCCCTATTGCTCTCCCCTGCCCTACCCGCTCCCCACCTCCCACATTCAATCCTCCCTCCATTGCCCTTGTCCATGGTTCCTTTATGCATGTTCCTTGACTTGCCCCTTCCCCTTCTTTCCCCCGTTATCCCCCTCCCCTGTCCCCTCTGATTACTGTCAGTTTGTTCTTTATTTCCATGTCTCTGGTTCTATTTTGCTTGTCAAGCACAGGTTTTATGCTACTTCCCTGCTTGTCAGTCAAGATGCTCTCATTGTGGGTTTTATTACCATGAATGCGCATTTTCCCCTCTCTTCCTTTTTTCATTACTCATTATTAGAGTTAACTAAATTAATTTTAAAGCTTGTCTCCACCTTCTCTCCCATGTTTGTCCTTATAGATGGGCATAAGCACAGCCTTCCCATTCTTGTCACATATTTTTTTAATTTATTTAACTCACATGTAATGAATGCTTATGGATATAATGAACATGTACTCTGTGCCAAGCATTGTAACATGCCTCATACTACAGTGGAACATGTTAGTTTTTCTGTCTTTAAGGAATATTCAGTCTCTTGGAGGAGAGAGACATAATCACAGATAAATCATAATTCCTTGTGTAAAATGCTATAATAAAATTAAGAACAAAAATTTTAAAGAAGCACAGAGAGTTGAACAATTGACTGACCAACACAGTCAAAGAAGGCATCACTGAGGTGTAGTGTCTTTGAACGAGCTGTTACATCGCATGGAATTTATAGATGTATTTTTAGATGACAGTGGTTGGTAAGTTGCAGTGGAAATACATTTCACTTGTTTGTTTAAGAGGATCCTGACTTATAGTTGTATTGTTGTTGTTGTTTACCTTGCTGGGAACTCTCCTTCACCAGAATGTGAGAGCCCTTATCTTCTGCTGATTTACAAAATATTGGTGCTGGTTAATCACTGGAATTGTCCTTCAAATGTAACTTGATAAGTATGAGTTTAACAAGTATTTGCATGAATATATATGGTGAACTCATTTAGAGGATAATGAGTAGAGTGGGCCCAACTAGACTTGGTAGCTCAGTTTACCTTTGTCACTGTCATCATGTGACAGTCTTGAGACTAAATACTAAGGACCTCTAATGATTTTCTTATTTTTTAAAAAAGATTTATTTATTTATTTTTAAAGAACGGATGGGAGGGAGAAAGAGAGAGAGAGAGAGAGAGAAACATACATGTGTGTTTGCCTCTTGCACACCCCCTACTGAGGGCTTGGCCTGCAACCCAGGCATGTGCCCTGATTGGGAATTGAACTGGTGACCCTGTGACTCGCAGGCTGGCACTCAGTCCACTGAGCCACACCAGCCAGGGCTCTAATGATTTTCATAACCCACATTTCAAACTGTGTTTTGCCATTGTGCTTTAGTAGTGTATTTTTTAAATATTACTTCTTACCCTTAGCTTTTCTTATTCATGATTGTGAAAACAGAAGTTTTCTGTTCACCTATCTTCAAAGAGAGCACCCTCCATATTTTATCCTAATGGCCAGAATTTAAGTCAGAGTCAAGTAGGCAGTAACTTTACCTGAGGCAAAACTTAGACGTTGCTGCCATGATAATGGTTCTCTTTGGGAACCTTCTTTACAGTCTCCCTTTTGGTGAAGCAGGGGATAGTCTCAGGCTCAGAATTGTAAGAGCCCTTATTTGTTGGAGTCTTATTTGATTCCTATTAGAAAAAAGCCTCCCAAGTGCCATTTTATGGGTAGATCGCCATCCATGTTTGTTTTCGTTTTAGTCTTTAATACCATTAAACTCCTTAAGATGGTTTCCTAGTCTGTGTGGCATTCAACACTTGTTTTTGCTGTGTTGTAACACATGAATAAAGCCAAGAAAACTCTGGGTTCTGGCCAAAAATCGTTTATGTATGATGATGGTGATGATGATAATGATTGTGATGATAATGTCTTGGCAGACAAGAAATCATTTTTCCAGTACCCGAGAAGAGATGGAAGAACTTAAGAAAAGGATGAAAGAGGCTCCCCAGACATGCAAACTTCCAGGACAGCCAACCATTGAAGGCTATCTCTATACCCAAGAGAAATGTGAGTGGGAATGTAGGGATACCCCCTGGGTTCCAGTAGGCTGGCTCCTCTTGCCTCTTAGCCTTTCCAAACATTCTGCACCGATAATGATCACCAGCCCCTGAGAGCTACACCTCTTTTGGAGAGCAGTGTGGGAATAGTGAAAAAAATAAAAAGGAAGGAGAAATTGGAGGAGGGGGTTGAAGATTTGTCTTACGAAGGCTCTGGGGTGATAAGACCTCAGGTTTTCTCTGAGATTCCAAATGGCGATTGTTAATCATTGAGTCCTTTGGGGGAAAAGGGAGGTAGGGGATAGGAGGCAGATAAACAATATTTATTGTACCTACTCCCTGCCAGGTGTGGTGCTAACTGCTTTAAATACACCAGCTCATTTAATCTTTGACACTACTTTATCATACCCATTGTACACATGAGGCCACCAGGCTTAGAAATATAACTAGTTGATAGTTGCAGGTCACCCAACTATCAAATAACAGACCTAAGAGTAAACTTGGGTCTGAAAAATGTCAAAACCTATGCTCCTCCCACTGTACTCTATACCTTCCACTGCTTTAGGATTACATGGTTGTTCTTAATGCATTAAATAGCCACTGTGATTTCAGTGGGCAGGACAGTTTGTTCATTGATAACAAAGGAAAATGGAGGATAATGAAGGAAAACTTATCCAGTCACCAAATATTGCAGATGATTCAGGCTTTCCTGCTTCCTAAATTGCATTGGCTAAGCTGTATGTGCTATTTGATTTGCCTTATGAACTATGACCCAAAGCCTGTAATTTCATTCCCTGCTCAGAGTTATACTTTCTGGGAGTAGGCTGAAGAAGCTACCCAGAGGTTACCAGTGGCAAAAACCACTGCAATCTGCAAAGCATGATATTGCAGCAGTTATATTATTTTGCTTTTCTTCCCTTAGAGCAGTGAACTTTTGATGGTTTTCAAAGATATGTTCTTTCATTTGGTGGGTTCATCAGCTCTGCATTGCAGGATTTCTCAATCTCAGCACTATTGACATTTCAGGCTGAGTAATTCTTTGTTCTGGGGCTGGCATCCTGTACATTATAGGATGTTTAGCAGCAGCTCTCCCCAGGTGCAAGAAGTACTATTGTATTATAAAAGAGGTGCAGAGTAATGGGCTTGAATCTTAGCTCTAACAGCAATTAGCTGTGTGATCCTTCTATCTCTCAGTTTTCTAATTTGTCAAATGGATATGGACTTGCTACTCCATTGAGTGTATGCTTATTAAGCATCCTTTTTTTTTCAGACAATATTCAGTGCATTAGGCATACAAAAAAGAAATGAATCAACCTTCACTTTTGCTCTCAAGTACATACACAGTCTGATGAAGACAGACAAGTATATCAATAATTATAATGAAATGTGCTGAGCTTACATATAAGGGGCATATATATAAGAGCTTCACTAAGAAAGTGATGTTCG
Organism: Pteronotus mesoamericanus; assembly: GCF_021234165.1. Classification (NCBI taxonomy): domain Eukaryota; kingdom Metazoa; phylum Chordata; class Mammalia; order Chiroptera; family Mormoopidae; genus Pteronotus; species Pteronotus mesoamericanus. Next base: position 2,906,643 of record NW_026555108.1, on the reverse strand, counting down.
AACTAGAACTTGGATTATGAGTGGGATCTTGACAGGTAAAGAAAAAGGGAAAGAAAATTTCAGGTGTATACCACTGCACACAGAGGCGTGTGAGGATATAGTTTATTTGTAGGGTTTTGGTTTGCCAAGAATAGTCCTGGTTTATATCTGTTGCCCTGATGTAATTATCAGTGGTGCCCCATTCACTCTTAAATATGTCTTGAATATGGATGATAGATTATATGGCCACTTATTTATTTGGTAACTGAAAGTCATTCAGTGAGACAAGAATATAGAGGGTAAGGATTGCAAAAGACAAAGTTGACAGGTAAATATGTCCATATTATGAAGGGCTTTGTGGGCCACCCTGAGGAGCTTGGAGATACTGGAAAAGCCGTGGGTGGTTTATAATGAGAGGAATGACACAGATATACACAGTTACAAATACTCCTCTAGCAAAAGAGTGGAGAATAGACTAAAAAGGGATGATTGGAGATGGGGGAAACCAGAGAGCAGGCCACTGAAATAATTAATTGGAGAAATGGTGAATTTTTGTTTTGCTTGAAATATTTCATAAAACATGAAAAAGAGAAGTCAGCAATAGGATGCTGAAGTAATTGAGTGCTAAAGGAGATGGAGCGGAGCAGACAGCTGAAGGAGAGACGTTTAGGGGAGAGAATGGGCAGAACCCAAGCACCAATCAAATGGGGCACATTACAGGGAAGTAGGAGCAGAAGATTACAGGTTTCCAGCTTATAGGATAGGATGCGCAGTGGTAGCATTCATAGGGACGTGGCAAGGTGAGTGGTTTGGAGCAAGCTGGAGCAGATGTGGAAAGCAGTTGATGAGGTTCGGACCTCCTTATGTGTGATGGGCAGGTGGCAGTGCTGGCCTGGAGCCCTGGATCTGGAGCATAGCCCTGAAGAGCAAGCTGTACACAGCTTCCATCTTAGGGGTGGACTGACTGCGCAGCCCTGAAATTCGTCAGCTTACTTTTGCCTATCTTTATAGGGGCTCTGGGAATATCCTGGGTGAAATACTACTGCCAGTATGAGAAAGAGACCAAAACACTCACCATGACGCCGATGGAGCAGAAGCCAGGTGCTAAGCAGGTCAGTTCTTCTGTGTGCCACAGTTTTTGTTTTTTTGTTTTTTGTTTTTTGCAATACATCTGTGACTGAATCTCAGAAAAAAGTGTATGTTGACACAGTGCCAAAGAATAAATCCATCACTGTCATATAAAGCCTCAACTTCATTTGTTCCCTTTGACCTAAGTTTGCCTTGGTCCCGATATTTCTCAGTTGAGTGAATGATCTCTGTTAATTATGTCAGGCCTCCCAAAAGTGCCTGTGCCCTTTCACACCATTTACTAAATTATTACTACTGCCTGTCATGTTGTACAAAGAAAATTTGCAAAACTGTGGGCGAACTGTGTGTGGAGAGTATGACTTGCTTTTAAGAAGGCTGTGCTATTGGATTTCTTTAAATAGCAAGAGTTTAAAATGTAAACCATTTAGCAAAATTTTTTTTTAGAAAGAGCTAGCCTTTTGCTTAAAGTTGGAATAACCTGTACCTCTCGGTCTAATTAATACTCAATTATCTTTAAGCACTTAATGCTTCTTTTTCTGCCTTCCAAACCTCCCTGCAAGCCCCAAAGTGGCAAGATGAGTTTAATACACTGAGAACATAGTTTATTCACCTGGAAGAATCTGCTATGTTGTGTTGTGTTATGTTATGTTATGTTATGTTACGTTATGTTATATTTGTTGTTAGACCATGCAGCCAAAAGTTTAGTCTGTCATCTTACTTGCGCCTATCTTTATAGGAGTTTTAGGAATACACATACACACTCACACTCAAGTATTTATTGAGATAAAGGCTGATAGACTATTAATATTCTGAAGTAGTTTGATGTGTCCTTTGTAACTGTGTCAGACAGGGTCTTGGTCATGATGTTTAAGGATTTTAATTCCAAGGAAGATCCCTCTTGTGTGTGGCTTGTTCATAGAAAATTAGAGAGGACTGAGATTTAGTGGCACGCTGCTGAAAACTGCTTTTTAGGGGTCTTTAACCACATGTTTGTTGCTCTGCTTCGCATGTGGACTGGAAATGGGATGCAAGTCTAACAAAGTGTACCAGATACGGTTTCCACAACCTTCGTTCATGCCTCTGTGTGGGCCAGATACTCATTCATAGCCCCCAAACTCTCCTTCATTTCCAGTCTGCCGATTGCCAAAACACCTTTCAATGCAATTCTGCAAAATTCGCCTCATGCTGCGGCACAGAATTTGTTCCTGTTCTGTGTGAACTGAGCTGATGTGTCTGGCTGGCAAGTGGTTATAAGCAACACTGCCCTGCAGGCTCTTCCTTTTCTTCTTATACACGCATCACTTCCCAGATGCTGGACCTGAAAGTTCCTCTCTTAGACAGTAAGCTCATTTGGGCCCCGTCTCTCCAGCTCAGAAGCGCCTACTGCCAAGCTCAACACAGAGGCCACAGATGCCACTTTCACATCCTCCTAGAAGGAGAGCCAACCCTCCTTATAGTTTTTCTTCCCCTCTTCCCTTTTCATTGAGCGGCTGCTTGCAAAACTGCAATTGTGTCGCAGCCTCAGCAATTTGACTCTGGGATTACTTATAACCGGAGAAGAGGAACGCGCTTCTCTGTTTAGAAAGAAGGGGAGGTCGAAGTAATCACTTGAATTTCTCTCAGTTGGAGTTGGAAATGACTTCTTGTAAGTTCTCTGACAGTTCCTAACACTAGTTTGTGTTTTAGAAAGGCAAATATTGTAAGTCCTCGAGACTGATAATAGTATCGTAGAAAGCCACCATGTAGTGAATGTCTTCTGCATGCCAGGCTCTGAGGTAAATACTTTCTCTCATGTGTCTCATTCGCTCCCCCAGTGGCACTGTGTCAGACCCATAGCCAGGTCTGAACATGGAGGGATGTATGCTCTTTCTGACTATGGTACTTAGCAGCGTTCCCTACTAGTTCGGCCTGTCAACTTTCATTTGTGTGCTGCTGCTCACTTTACAGATTGCCTTCCCAAACACTGTTCTATAAGATTCTCACCGCTTTCCTCTCAGGCGGTTGTGGTAAGAGGAAACAGGAATTCCTCCTGAGTCTCAAGAACTGGTTTTAAATCCTAGCTCTGTGGCCTGGTAGCTCTTTGATCTGGAGTAAATTACTTGTTGCCCAGTATCATCAGTATCATTTTCCTTCGTAGAAAAATGGCAAGGATGATAATGCAGTCCACAAATGTCTATTGAGCACTAACTCTTTAGTAGGTACTAGAGATAGAAAGGTAAATAACATACTGCCTATGTTGTTCTTGGGGAGTTCTCAGTCAAGTATGGAAATCAGACGTGAAAACATAAAGCTTTCATATAATGTGGGAAACACATAGTGGGCAACATATGGGATTGGGGAAGGACTTTGGAGGAAATTGAAGTGAAACTGAAGTTTGTGGGACAAGTAAGAGTTTAGCCAAAGAACAGAGATACCCATTTCAGGTAGAGGAAATAGTATATGCAAAGTTATGGAGTCATGAAAGCACATGATGTATGTGTGAAATAAGAGTTTTACACTGAACGGGGTGGCTGGAGGTGAATCTGCAGTGGTGGGCAGGGCCACAGCGCCTGAGCTGCAGTGCCACCAAATGGGAGGGAGTTGAGAGTTTACAGAGGGAGGGTGAGTACATGATGCTGTTGCTAATCACTCTCATCTTGAATGACTGCTCATGCTTGATATTGTAAGTGTTGGGGCAGAGAAGGCAGATGGAAGCATGAATTTAGAGTTAAGGTTTTATAGTGCAGGAGCAGCCAAAGAGTAGGCTTTTGTGGGTTGAGTGTGCCCATGGAAGGAAAGTATTGGATGATCAGCTGTACTGGCCAGTTTAGATGGTATAGTGTTCAGACATAGACCTGGCACTTGGGCAGTGTTTCTGAATTTGAGACAGCAACGTGGGGTAGTATCATTCCATTTAATAGTCTGTGAAATGAAGTGAAAATGATTTGCCTTGGGTCACGTAGCTTGTGAATGGCATAACTGAGACCAGACCCCTGGTTTTAAGGTGCCTTGTTGATTGCCATTTCCACTGTACCAACGTTGGGTGACTTTGGGTAAGCCATTTTACCTCTCTGAGCTTCCTCCAAGGGTCATTACAAAGAAAGGTGGATACTAAATACTTCGTGCAATATGTGGCATCTACTAGGTGATTGATCAATAAAGGTTACTTCTCTTACCAGTATCACGTTGTCTCTGTTGAGAAAATAGAGGGAAACTGAACAGTGTGGGACTGGAGAATTATAATCTGTGAACAAATTGGATTTCAATGGCCTAGTTAAGTGCCCACAAGACTAAGGTGGACCAAACTATCCTGAACATATGAAGTACCAAATGCCGCCTTGACTACTCACACATTGTTTTATTTTCCCTACTCCTGCCCTATTTTTGGAGAGGTTGCTTTTGTAAGCCCTGCCGTCCTCAAGAGTCTGGAGCTGGGGAAGAAAAATGTTTGTCTCTCCATCTCCATTGACCACTTTAATGGAAGGAGGGTTATAGAAAGCCGCTTACCCATTGCAATCTCTCTACTTAGACGTCTAATAAAAATTTTATTCTGGACACTTAATGTGATTTGGGCAGCTCATTTCTGCTGCACCCTCGTTACATGACGTGTAATGAGGTTCCTGTTTAATCTACCCCACTTGAAAAAGAGCGATGGCCTACCCTGCATATAATTCATCTTTGTCTCAGCCTTTTATTGATTTTTGGAGCAGGGAGAAACCATCTGCCATCTTGTTACAACTGCCGTTTGAAGTGACAAAGGTTCTCAGTGAGGCTACACATTGCCCCTCCTGCCGTGACACATGCCTTCTAAGTGACACTGAGGACACTGCAAGATGCAGAAGAAGCTTTTGTGCAATTTTTCACATGAACTGTTAATTCTTCTCTTCTTTCAGGGGCCTTTGGACTTAACCCTGAAGTACTGCGTGAGAAGGAAGACAGAGTCTATTGACAAGAGGTTCTGCTTTGATATAGAAACTAATGAAAGGTAAGCTGTGCTGGTGTGAATTGGCAGTGTCCCCATGTACCAGGTGCTGAGCCTGGCTAGGTCTTTTCCTCCATTACCTCCTGTTGAGGAAAATGAGCAAATCTATTCATGACATTGTCTTCTGGGCTCTTGTGGTGGCCCTTCATGGGGATCCCCATTAGACCTGGCCCAGGGCTGGTTCTCTCTGTGCAAACTCCAGTCAGCTTTGTGGCACCTGCTCCAGACAAGAAAAGTCATTCCTAGGATTTATTTGCTGTCAAATATGCAAAAGGTCAGTGTTTGATGATGTTGCAAAAAGGACCAGATAACAAAACTCATTCTTTTTAAAATCTCCTAATGTAACATATAGGAACAAGTGAACTGGAACACATTTTTAAAAGGAGATAGATGAGATGGAGTGTTGTAGTGGTGCTGGGGAGTCAGTCCCCCAGACTTGGGGCAAACATCATACAGACTTTCCCTACTTTGCAGATATTTATGTAAAGTGGAAATAGTTGGATTATGAACTTCCTAATTTCAGTCAAGGTTTACACACTTTGAACTTGGTTGTATTTTTTTTTCTCTCCAGTACCTTCTTTTTCTTTCCCCCCGACCTGAGGAAATGTTATCAGAGGAGAATTGAACCTTTAAACTTTAAAACAAGAGCGCTTGAAGCTCCTTTGGCTAAAGGCATGGCATGTAGGTGGGAGGATGATCCAAAATTCAGTGAATGTATTTCTCTATTTTATTTCAGTCCGTTGTTTCTATGTATTAGGTACTGAGTAATAGATTAGAATTTAACATAATGATCAGTTTCCTAGAAAGGAACTTGAATGTTGAATCACAATATTATAGGACCAAAACTATCAGTGACTGTAATCATAAAGATTAGTCTAAGAGATGAGAGCTTTTAAAATTTTTGATCTAGGAATAAATAACTACTGGTCACTTTCCCCATTTTAAATTTCTGTTTGCAAATATGATTTCTTTCTGGTGTTAGAAATGGATGTTCCCAATCAAAGGAACGGGAAAATGGCTTTTGCTATGGCTTTCCTTTCATGAGCCTTTAATGTCTCTGGCTTTGCAGCATTATGGTGCTTAAAAGAAATTAAAATTTTCTGCCTCTATTTTCATTCTGATTACCTTTTCAGCCTAAATTTGCAAGCTCTTTGCAACATTATTCCCATAGAATCAAAACAATTGCAGGTAATTTGTCTAGAAGCTGAAACTGATTCATATTTATGTGTGTGCACGTAGTGCTATGCATGGCTCATGGTAGACAATACATTTGGTGTTCATTTTTTTCTACCCTGGAAAGCTGAGGATTTCTGAGTCTATAACCCAGGAGTTAAAGTTTCGATGTGTCTATGATTTCAGTTACCACATATTGGGCACGAAAAACATGCCCTCATTTTACAGGTATGGACACCGAGACTTGAATACGTTTAGCTTACGTGCCAAATCAAAGTCATATAGCGGCAAGGCTGAGCTCAAACCCTGGTCTCTAGGTCTCCAAAGCCTATGTTCTTTATAATTGTATTCCGTTGTCTATTATAAGCTCAGTATATATACTGTGCAAAAGAGGGTCAAAAATAACATTGAACAGGTGCTGAGGTGCCTCTGCACATGGGAGGTTTTCTGAGGGATGTGATGTCTGCTTTCCTGGCGAGTCATTCTGATAGAAGGAACAGGGTCGTGCTTCCCAGCAGGCATCAGGCACCTGTACTCATTTGAGTCTTTTTTTTTCTATTTCAGGAGTAGAGGATAACTTTATATTAGTGTTCCTGCCAGTATTTGAAGCCACAGGTTCATAGTCCCTCAGAGTTTGAATGGCAATAATAATAACAGCAGCAGCAGCAGCAGCAGCAGCAGCAGCAGCAGCAGCAAGACAACTGCTGACATTTGCTGAATATACTTCCTGTGTGCCAAGCGCTGTTCTCAACCCTTTTAAGTGATCATTTCCTTTAGTCCTCACCACAGTCTCCTGAGGTAGGGGGTATTATTATCCCAGTCTTACAAAGGAAGACAAGGAGACAGAGAGAAGTTAAGCATCTCAGATTACACAGCTAGAAAGTAGTGGAGTTAGGATGTAGTGAATCCAGGCATTCTATTCTCCAGGCTCACACTTGAAATTACTACATTCTGCTGCACATACACTCTTGTGTGCCTTTTTGTTCCAGATGGGTGGCTGAGACCTCAGGGAGGGCAAAGGATTGGTCTAAGGTCCTAATAGCAGATGCTGAACTAGAAGTCAGTACTCTTTCTACTTTGTCGTCCTGTTCTTAGCAATATGGTTCTTTGAATTTGACTTTCTGTAACACTTAACCTCCAAATGCTTCATGAATAGTCACTTATTTATTCTTTCAGCTTCTCTGCAAGGTCCGGCCATGACACACATTGGCTTTTCGATTTCCCAGACAGGGAAGCTGAGTTCCAGAAGGGTTGTAATATCGTATCTGGTCCTCAGTTTCTGCTTTTCTGTCATGCCTATTTGCTGGCTCGCCATCCTTCTGACTTTAGGATTCAGCTACATAGCTGCCTTTACAAGGATTTCTAGACACATTCATAAGGTGTATACAAAAGCTTGTGTGTTTCTAAGAGAAAGGTAAACTTGAAAGAGTCCAGTGTCCAAAGCCACGTCCTGGTTTTCAATAGATTCTTGCTTAAAGATGATTGTGGAGCTTTCTTTTTTAAGGAGGACTTTAATGAAGCAAGAGCTCGAAGGGCAGGTAGAACAGGAATCCCATGGTATCAGAACTGAGAAGGACCTTCAGCTTCTCTGTTCCAATACCCTTAGGAACAATGAAACAGGCCCAGAGAGGCCCATTGACTTTTTCAGGGTCTCTTATTATCGCTCTTATCATTTCATGACTCTGAAAGAGGCTTTATCTTATAGAAGTAGTAAGAACAGGCTTCTCATAATGGCCCAGTAAGGCAGAGTGCAAGGACGTTTCATGCTTGGAATAACTTGGTCAAGCCCACATTTCCGGTTTGGTTTTGGAAGGTCTAAAAAGACAATACATAGTATACCAACTTGGGATATCTCTGGATATAGATAGCCTGCAAACACTATATTACGCCATGTATAATGCACACATTTTTGCCCAAATATTTCAGGGAAAAATAAGGATGTGCATCATACATGGGTAGTACTAATTCTGTATGTATATAAACGTTTCAATTTTTAAATTTATGCTTGTGTGTTAAAAGCGTAACTGTAGAAAGCAACAATGATATCCATATGCAAAATAATACCCTGGAAAATGATAATAGGTTTTGTTCCTAAATATAAATAAATAAAAAATTCAATTAAAAATTAAAATGAAAGGTTTTTTTCCTTAAAAGTTTGGGCCCAAAATGTGGGTCCACATTATACAAGGCAAAATACAGTAAATAGGACAAAATTGGGGTTGAGGCCCTCTGCCGTGCAGAGGAGGCCTTGTAGTGTACTGGTTAAGAAAGAACATGGCTGTCAGGCCAGAGCTACTAAATTCAAATCCTCTTCCACTCTACTTACCCGCTATGTGAACTCGGGTAACCTATCTATTCTTCACTTACCCCTTCTGTCCAATAGGATTTTTAAAAACTATGGTATCTGCTTTATAGGCTTCCTGGAGGAGATTAAACAAAGTAATGCCTGCAAAGTACTTAGAACAGAACCTGGTACCTAGTGAACATTTAATAATTCTTAGCTGTTATTATTAGTCACAAGATTGCTTAACTAAGCCAAAGGGCCTTGTGCCTGGGGCCGAGCATGTTTTTGAGTTCTTTCCACCTGGACATGAGCCAGTACATCCTAGGAGGTGGAAGTAGCAGAGCCATTTTCCTGAAGATGAATGTGTCTGTGATGAGCATACTCACCCTTAGAGCCCAGACCTAATGGCTGGCTTCTGAGAGAGGCAGAGAGAACGTCAGCTTGGCTCCAGCAATATAGGGCCAATTTAAGTGTACATTATGGTAACGCATCTTGGCAACTGCCTTCCTATTTCCTTGCCCAACCCTAGCATGAGGCGGCCAAGATACCGCCTCAGGGTTCCCAAAGTTACTGTTCTTTAAATGTTCTGCTGTTTTTTTCCCGATGAAAAGAGATTTTGAAAAATTGGAGTTATACATGCCTGTTCCTACTCAGTGGAGGACCTTAGATCACAAGACTCCATTCTCTCAGGTGAGTTTTCTGCTTTCAGCTTCTCATTTTTCTCCCCCTTAGGCCAGGAACCATAACGCTGCAAGCCCTTTCAGAAGCTAACAGAAGGCTGTGGATGGAGGCCATGGATGGGAAAGAGCCTGTAAGTTACCTCACACGCGGGAGATGCTCTGCAGCGCAGCGCAGCGAAGCGCGGTGTGTGAGTGCCCTCTAGTGGTACAAGTGGGCCTAGGACAGTTAAAGGGTAGCGTGGCAGCGTCTCTGACTCAAAATTGTTAGAGCTAGAAAGAATTTTATTGATTCACTATCTCTTGTTCAACAAGTAAGGCAACTTGAGTTCCAGAGAGGGGGAGGCACTTCTCTAGGAGCAGCGTCACAGAAGACATGGAAGCTGGGCCTAGAATCCAGGGCTTGTAGCACCTTGCTCCAGTTTTAGAGTATGCAGCTGTGCCTACAAGATCTTAAAGAAAACTGAGCCTCTTCGCAGGTTCATACAATTAATATATATTCATATAGAAGGATCGAAAATACTTGACATGGCTGTGAACAAGCATTTATTAAGGTTTTATGTAAAGTTGTTTTGCTGCCCCTTCTTATGCCCCCAAGTCAGCTCATTACCTTCACAATAGTGGAAGTGATGGCTTTGTTACCTTGGAGCCAAATATGTACTGCTCTGTTTAGGTGAATGTTGCATAGGAGGACAGGCAATACCTTAAAAGGTTTGTGATGATCCTATAAAGACCAATATGAACAGTCATAAACCATTGAAAAGCATTTCCTGTCTTCAAAGTCTTCCCAGTAGGTTTCTCCTAGTGGCATATGAAATAACATCAGCTTCATAGTGTTAGAATGCCAGAGGCCTAGATTTGGATGCTGGTCCTGCCAGTCAGTGCTTGTGTGACCTTGAGTGAGTTATTTCATCTCTCTGACACTCAGTTTCCTTCTCTTCAGTAAAATGGCTTTAATAATCTCTGTTCTACCTACCTCACAGGGTTGCTTTACAAATCAAATGAAAGCTGATCTGTCAACCATAATGTGATATATTAACTTTAGGTGCTTCTAAGTGGTCTGAAACATGGGTGCAAAGCTGTTGAGATTCAACAGTATTTGGATACAGTCTAATCTCCTTGCTTTACTCAAGGTTAAAACTTGCTAGGAGGGGAAATATATTCCAGGGGTTTCTTTGTGTGCACCCTTGGTGCCATGGAATCCAAAGAGGAAATGCACAGATCCCAGACTGCATTTATAGCAACCAAGAAGGTAGATATAAATGACAAGTGATGTCATGAGGACTGCCGTCCAGAAAGTGATTCTGGACCTGTCCCCTCCTCCCCTCCCAGAGACCTGGAGCTTAACTATTACATGTCTTTGCTGTTTCTCTCGGAGGATGCTAGGAGGCTCAGCAAGGCATTTTACTCTTAAATCTTTACTCCTGAACTTGCTCTCCCTTTAGGTTTTAAAGATTGAACCACGCAGAAGGCTTTTTGTGGAGAAGGATGTCTGAACATGGGCCCACTGAATGCGGATCCTTACCAACTTGATTATGGCAGACTTTTCACAAATATCTTACTTATCCAAGTGGCAGCAAGGGCTGGCCAACATGGACACCTCTCTCACTGAAATACTCATGGGTTTACACACATAGGCAGATAAATTTCTTTTAAAAGGAGAGCTTGTTAAAGAAGACTGACTCTAACAGATGGCATATAGGGGGCTTATTTCCTGCAGCCGCACATTGCTAATGGTTGTTGCTGCTTTACTTAACACCCTGATCTATTCATCTTACACATCTTCTGTGTGCCTTTGCTTGTAAAGTGTCAAAGAAGATCAGGATTTGAAAAAACATGTATTCCAGCCCTGATCATCTTAGAGATACGAATTTTGAAGTCTAGAGGATGAAAATAACAAGCCCTAGATTTCAAAATAAGGTAGAGGCAGAATCGAAACTAGATTTGAAGAGCCAAGGATCTGTTCTTTGGTCTCTCCATAGCTATCACAGTATAGACTTCAAGATGACGCAGAGAAATCTCAGTCAGTGCATGGATCTTTTTCCTATGGACACTTGTCATTCCACAGAGAAACACCTATGAACTAGGTTTGGGGTGTGGGAGATACACATCACATAAATTGTACCATCAGTGCCCATTACCCAGGTATGCATGAGAAATCCACTTTCTTCTTTTGTAAAATTTATTTCCAGGGAGGAGAAGGGAGAGAGAAAAAGAGGGAGAGAAACATCAATGTGTGGTTGCCCACTGGGGATCGGCCCGCAACCCAGGCACATGCCCTACCCTGGGAACTGAACTGGTGACCCTTTGCTTTGCAGGCCGGTGCTCAATCCACTGAGTCACATCAGCTAAGGCAAAATTAAAGCTGGTCTGTCAACCATAATGTGATATATTAACTTTCATTTCACTTTCTTCTTGCTCCATCGGGAAAACTCTCCAAGCTTTCCTTAAGTAAATGTCTAAGAGGGCTACAACTTCAGGTGCAGCGAGCAGTGTGAAATCCAGTGTAATCTTCAGGGATTGTTATTTCAACTGTTTCTTAGGGACCTGGGCAGAGATGATTCTGTCGAGCCCACTTTTCCTCCTTATTAAAGCCTTTGAGTCATTAATGGTTTTGATTTAATGTTATGTGTTTCTCTTCTTTTGTAGATCTACCACAGCCCCATAACGAAACAGGAAGAAAGTGAGTCAATTTCTCATCTACTGACATTAGAACTGGCGCCTGTCTTAATCATAGTAAATGCTGTCATCAATGATATGTGATGTCAATGCAAGTGTGTTTATGGGTGCCGTAGTAGGGAATGAAATTCAGACCTATTTTTTTAAATGCATCTATTGATTGAACTAAGGAAGTCTCTTTATCTTAGTTTATGGTGGGAGTAGCTGTACAAATAAAAAGAAACACATTATACCCTTCTTGTTCTAGGCACATGATAGAAACTATGTGCTTTCAGCCTAACATTTCACAGTTGCTGTTGCTCATGCCTAAAGCAAATACAATGCAAAGGGCTAACTAAAAGCATTCTGTGTTATATAGAGTAAAAACTCTCCCCCCACCTAAGCAAAGGACCTTTCGACGTAAGGGTAATAGATTACCAAGAAAACCCCTCATTCTCTCGCTGTAGTCTCTTAGCATGATGACTGCATGCTTGGCCGGTGAAGCTTGTTGCAGCAGGGTCTAACTCTCCTTTCCTTTGCTTCAAACAGTGGAGCTGAATGAAGTGGGCTTCAAGTTCGTTAGAAAGTGCATCAATGTCATTGAGACCACAGGTAAGATGGTGAACCATCCCCTTGGCGGTGTTTGAATTCAGCCACTCTGACATTATCCTGGGGCAGTTTCTCAAAAGTACCAATCATGTCGTCTATTGGTCAGGACCCATTTCAGGAATAGGCACTGTTTATTGACCACTAGACCTTGACCACTAGACACAATTTGCATCATTTTAGTGAATTTCTAACCAGCAGTGCCCAAGCCTATTTCGATAATTTGTGGCTTCCTGCTTTGAAAGAGAAAGAGCTTCAAATGGCTTATAAAGTATTCGTAAGTACTACATAGCCCTCCTCAACTAGTATTATGGTGGTAGTCCTAAATAAATAAGAATTTATTTTTTTGCCACAATACACATGGGTCTAAAAATTGCAGGGGGAAAAGCTAAGCTCAGAGAAATGTGGACTAAGCATTTTTCCAGGTTGATGATACTCTCTAGTTTCTCTCTGACAATATGTAGAATATGGGCCAGTGAACTGTATGAGCAGTTTCTTTTTTTTCCTTTGAAATGTTGCTTCAGTCTTCTCCATGCACAGAAATGGCTTTTTGTTTGACATCTGCCATACTCCTGCCCTCTCTTCCTTTATGTACTCAGGGACATCTTGAAGATTGATATTGCTGTGTTTTCAATTAGATCCTAGCTCTTTTCCAAGATAGCAACAGCATCTTCAGTCTGCTACCCACCTAAGCATATTCTCCTGTTACAGAGTGTGTTCACTTCTGTTAGATTAATGAGGGCTTGGTACAATCCAAATGAAAGTATGAAGAGAACAATTTGGAGTGATGCTCTAGGACTCTTTCCCTACCGCAGGGGAGGGCCGGAGAGCTTGGAGAGCATAGAGAGAACCTTTATGTTTGAACTGACTCCGGTGTGTGAGTACCTCCTGTCTCTACCCTGAGGTAGATGAAAACTCTATAGCTGTATAAGCAAACTTGACCTGATTTTCTTTCCCTAGGAATCAAGACAGAGGGATTGTACCGTACCGTGGGCAGCAATATTCAGGTTCAGAAGCTGCTGAATGCCTTTTTTGGTAACAATTTTAATTTCATAATTCTTATTTGGAATTGTTAATGTATTAGGAAATTGGGCTATAAGAGAAAGGAGATGTATATATTTTCAAAGGTAAAATATACACATATTTGCCTACCCTGCCTCAGAGACAATCTTGCCTTGGAAGAAATGACTGGCATTTCTCCTTCCTCACATCTTATTTTGTCCTCAAATCCTTTGCAATCTGGCTTCGCCCGCAACCTCTCTACTGGAACTACTCTGACCAGGCTTAGACGGTATAATCTTGTGAAATCCAATTGACTACTTGCATTCTTGATCTTGCTTGATCTCCTATCGACCACCAGCTTCTTTTTGAAACTTTATCCTAACAGGACTTCTCCAACTCAACGGTCTTCTGATCCTTGTAATATCTTGTATTATTCAAGTGACTCTTGTCCGTTCCTTTTTGTTCTTATCCTATAAATCTTGTTGGGTTGTTTCCCAGCATTCTATCATTGCCCTCCTTTGCTTCTTTTTCTATGTGTTTTCTCTAATGGTTGATTTTTATCCTATTTATGGGTCACATTTGTCTGTTTTTAATATGTCTAGTATTTTTATTGGATGCTGGGCATGGTAACTTATTGAATCTCAATTTTGTTGAGTTCTTTTCAAGAGGGTTGGATTTTCTTATGCACGCAGTTATTTGTAGATCAGCTTGGTCCATTTGAGGCTTTTTAAAAAGCTTATTAGGACAGACATAAAGTATCCTTTACTGGCTACTTTAGTCCTACTACAGTGTACCTAGCATATTGTGGGCACTCAGTAACTGTCCCTTCAGTGGAACTCTGAGATCATATTGGGCTCCAGAAACTAAGTATTTCATAATGACTGGAGCAGAGGGATGAGATGGGGCGTGGAGAACAAGGGACTGGATATATTGACAGGGCTCCTTGATGCAGTTGAGCCTCAATTAAACAAAGGTCTAATGTCTTTTGTTTCTTCATTCTTACTGGTTGGAACTTAAACATCTTCTAGCTCTATATGAGTTCTGGGAATTGTTCAGCTTAAAGCTTCCTTTTATTTCTTTGCCTAACGTCATGGATTTTCATCCTAGTCACTCATGGCTTAGTATTCAGCAACAGACTTAAGGGGGTCTGAAGGTACTTTTTTTGTTTCATTTTTGTTTGTTTGTTTTCAGTTCTTTCCCTACACAGTTCCCCTTTTTTTTCAGGTGCACTGCTCTGCAAATTCTAGCTGCCTCAGTCTCTCTGAACTTTGACCTTTGTCTCTTCAACTGAGCAAGACTTCCATGCTTAGCTTGAATTCTCACCATCTAGAAAGTGCTTTCAGGTAGCAAGCTGTGGCGATGGTAGGACTTACCTTATTTGTTTCCCCCTTTTCAGTAATAGTCCTGTACTGTCCATTGTTCAGTGCCTACAAACAACTCTTTCGTATATTTTGTACAGTGTTCTAATCATTACAAGTTGAGGGCAAGCCTGGTACCAAGTATTTCAACATGGCTGGAAGTGGAAGTAAAGTGTTCCTTACTAGGACCTGTGTGCTGACAGCACACAGAAAAAATCTCTAGTCTGGACATCATCTCATGAGTTTTAAACTCATGTATCTATTTGCCTATTGGACCTGTGCTTCTCAGACCTACATAGTCATGGCACACATCACAGTCACCATGTATGCATAGCACACCCTGATAAATGGACAAAACTGATCATAGCTGAGGTGGTAAGCTCCAAAGGCTGAGGGACTCAGGTTTGGAATTGTTGCACAAATAAGCTCTATGCAAGTAAGGTGTTGCACAGGTATAATAATTCGATTATTTGATATGTCCCAAACTAAACTCATTGTTTTTCTCTTCCTACACACCTGCTCTTCCTCCTTTTGTGAATGGTGGTGCACTATCTCATAAACTTAGTGAAGAAATTGAACACAGGAAGGTGCAGTTTTGATAAAGTACTTATTTTTTTTTCCTGTGATGTATAACTTAACCTTCCACAACCCTGCAGGCCTGATATCTGAACTCTCCTTAGCATTTGAGGGTGTTGTACTATACTGTCATACCAGGTGTGGAGTTTTTGTATTACAGAATACATCATTAGTGCCTCAATATCTGTTTTCATTGATCACTTACATTATTGGCTTTTAGAAACTCAAGTTGTCATATTCCTGGCCAATCTACATCCCATTTTATAAGCAAAAGGACACTTTTTCACATATAAAATGGCTAACAACATGGCCCAGGAGGTTTAATCTGTGAAAAGTTGTTTAACTCAGATCAACTGTTTAGAATTGTTTTTGTAGTATCACTGCATTCTTCTACCTGATCTAAAACTTAAAAAAATGCCATGCTAGGTATCCTACTGAGTCTTTAACAGGCTTCAATCTGACTGAAATGGTTTCCTCAAAACACACATGACTGTGCAATTTGATTCAAATATCATGGAAAGTGGAAGCATTGGTATATTGCATCTACTCACCATCAACTTCCAAATATCAGTACTCATAGGAATCTCTGAAAAATAGACCAGAAAGTTCTGGATTTAATATGTATAAGTATAATATAGAATACTGTTATTTTACTGATTTATATATAAAACTGGTAATCTTTGATCCCTGCCCCAAATATAAGAACTTGTAGATCTGGTGATGATTCTCATTCATTTATTGCTTTATGTACCAAGTATTTGAGTACCTGCTAAGGGCAGGCATTACACTCAGGGCTATGGATTAAATAGTGAACATACCACTTGCATTTCCTATCTCTGTGGGGTTTACATTCTGCAGGGAAGATACTCAGCTAGCTTACAGTTTATAATTACTGTATTTGCTGTGTATGATGTGCTCCCATGTATAATGTGCACCCACATTTTTGGCCCAACTTTTCTGGAAAAAATCTTTTGTTTTAATTTTTTAATTCAATTTTTTATTATTTATATTTAGAAGCAAAACCAATTATTGTATTCCACGGTATATTTTGCATATGGATATCATTGCTTTCTAGAGTTACACTTTTAATGCATAAGCATAAATAAAAGAATTAAAGACATTTATAGAGATACAGTATCAGTACCCATGTATATTGCACATCCTTATTTTTTCTTAAAGAATTTGGACAAAACACTGCGTCTTATACATGGCAAAATATGAGTATGTGGGGAGCGCTCCCTTCTAAACTTCTTCCATGTTATGTATTCTGGGAGTTCTCCCTGGTATCCTCAAAGTTGTCTTGCTTCTTTTCACTCTACCCAGATCTATTCCCACACCACTAGGGGCTGGTTTCCTTGGCTTCACATAGGCTCACCGTGATATATCCAGGATGAAGAGCACTCATTTTCTGTTGCTGACACACCATTGTTACCTCTCCTCTTTTCTTATGTTTTGTTCTCCATGCCAGTCAAAAGCACTCGTCCAGGTATTTTTTTTTTTAATCCGAACAACCTGGAAGCTACTTTCTGTATTGCATGACCATGGGCTTTCTTCTATTGTTTGCTAAAGCCTTCCATTCTTCCCCTACTGAAAATCTGCACTTTTGGCAAAGAAAATAACACAGACTGCAAAGTCAAAGAGGACACGTTTCCAATCAATAATTATTTTTCAATCAGTCTGTAAGTTGGTTAGTCACATCCTCCCCGCATTGTTGCAGGATGCCCTATGTGAATGGATCCTATGAACTGTAAGGGACAGAGTCTCCACTCTGCTGAATTCATCATAAACTACCTTGGTCACAGAGGAGCTAATTTGATCACCTCAGAGACAGCTTGGTATCGCATCTAAGACTTTTGCTTCTCCACTCTTTGCAAAGTCATCGTTATCTTATTCATGATAATACCTACTGTTATTATAATCTTGATAATCATAATTATGCTTACGATAATGCCAGTGTACCTAGCATATTGTGGGCACTCAGTAACTGTCCCTTCAGTGGAACCCTGAGATCACATTGGGCTCCAGAGACTAAGTATTTCATAATGACTGGAGCAGAGGGGTGAGATGGGGCACAGAGAACAAGGGACTGGATATATTGACAGGGCTCCTTGATGCAGTTGAGCCTCATTATGAATCACCCACAGAAAAGCATTCTTCCTATAGTGCTGCTACCATGCCAGAGGCCTACAGAGTTAAACAGAGGAGAAATTGGCATAGCGAGTGAAATCACAAATCACTGCTGAGATGTTACTAATTTATGTATTTAAATTTCTCCTTTCACCTTTATGCTATTAGAAGAAAACACATTTAATTTTCAGAAACCAAGTGGCACACCTAGCATAATCATTTGTAGACAGTTAAGTAGAATAGAAATGTGCACATATATATGATAGTAGACATTTTTATATGGCTAATAGTAGACACTTTGTAAGGAAAAGTATTCAGCACCTGAAAATTTAGCTTTAGTAGTAAATTCGCATATATCTAGTCAAAAAGATAATAAATATATGTCAAACAGAAGCAAATTCAGATAATGTGACCTCTTTGACTGAAGGATAAATAAGTCCTATAGCAAAGAAAACACAACCATATCAGGAGCTGCAGAACTTGACCTCCTTAAATCAACTATACATGTTAATAGACTTTATTACATTCTTGTATAGTGGGGAGTTTTAACTTTTAATATGCATCGAAAGGCTTTTATTCCTAAGGCCAGATCTCTGTATGTGCGTATATGTATGTATGTGTGTGTATATGTGTATAGTCTGTCTAGAAGGTATCCAGCCATGTAATATTAAAAATAGAGACATTTATTGAAGAAGATACAAGATACAAGAAACACTGTAGACAGGACAATGGCACCTCAGTGGTGTTTAAAGTAGGTACCTTGGGACCTCACACAGTTCTTCCAGTCACTATCAGCTGCCCGGTTGTATTTTCCTGAATCTCATCAATGGTCTGAAATCTCTTCCCATTCAAAGGTAATTTTAGTTTGGGGAAAAGCCTGAAGTTTCAGGGTGCCAAATATAGACTTTAGGAGGGCTGAGTCACCTGGGTGATTTGATGTTTCGCCAAAAAACTCTGCATGAAATGTGATGCATGAGCAGGTGCATTGTTGTGACGAAGCGGCCAATTATGAGTTGCCCAGAGCTGTGGCCTTCTGAGTCATCTGAATAGTTTCTGGAGGAACATTCAAACTTAACTCAAAATTTGATCCAGATTCGTTGCTGTACTCACTTAGTCATTTTGAATATGATGGCCACACAGTACACATGCTCACTCAATGGCATCTATCACCATCTCTGACTAGTACAGTGAAGTCATCATTGTTCACACATGCACATTCCAGTCCATTCCCCTTGGATGCCAGGTTATGTTGATGTTGTGAAAACCATTGTCATTATATCATTATATTAACAATGGCTGAACTTTCTCTAGACAGACTATATGTATATATTTTGACTTGTGGTCCTCTTACTCCTTGTCTTTACACCAGTGTTATAGCTTACTCCATCTCATTCATTCATTCATTCACCCAGGGTTTATTGAATGCCTTACTATGTGGTAGACACTAGGGTATATGGAGACTGTTTACCTCCCTTTACTATTCTTTGCCCACCCAGTTAATTCTTGTTCATTAATTAGACTTCTGTTTAGGTATTGTATTCTCTGGAGGCAAACTTCATCTCACTGAAAACAGTTCTGTACTGTGCACTGTATCTGTTATTATGCATTTCCTGCTGTGATGTAATTCCTTCTGGGCTTATCTGACCTGCCTCACTGTGAGTGTCTAGATGAGAGGGGCTATTTCTTAATATCATGTACATAGACTATCCAGAGTTTCTAGAATCATAATTTAATGGAATATGACTGTGGGCCTTTAATATCCTTCATTTCCTCCTGGAATTCCTAGGAACATCTGAATTTGGGGACAGATACTGTTAACACTAGATTACCAGATTAATATTTAGAAACAGTATGTAAGCAGAACGGGCTACAAAACTTGTGATACGGGGCATCTATTTTCAACATCAACTTCAGTGCCTCCAAGGAGCCCTCAAATCAGTCTCTTATCCATTGCCCAGTTCAAACTTGGTGCTTATAGCACTGGATACTATTTGTTTTTTTAATTAATGATTTTATTTATTTATTTTTAGAGAGAGGGGAAGGGAGGGAGAAAGAGGGGGAGAGAAACATCAATGTGTGGTTGCCTCTCATGTGCCCCCCACCGGGGACCTGGCCCACAACCCAGGCATGTGCCCCAATTGGGAATTGAACCTGCGCCCCTTCAGTTAGCAGGCCAGCACTCCATCCACTGAGCCACACCAGCCAGGACAGCTCTGCATATTTTTTGGACATCAGCTTTTCACTGCTCTTTGATTTCTAAAAAGGTAGTAGTATGTTCTTTAGTCCCCACATATTTGTGTTTTTTTTCCAGTTTTCTTGTATTTGATCTCTAATCTCAACCATTGTGGTCAGAAAAGATGTTTGATATTATTTCAGTCTTTTAAAATTTATTCAGACTTGTTTTGTGGTCTAACATGTAATCTGTCCTGAAGGCTGTTCCATGTGCACTTGAAAAGAATGTGTATCCTGCTGTTTTGGGAAGGAGTGTTTTATATACAAAGGGGGGACCCAAAAATACCCTGGGATTTATTTATAAAAGATTGGGTATTCATTCTTACATGCTTAAATCTCAGTCACTTTCAAAGTGCTCTCCTTTTGATTCGATACAGCTATCGAGACTTCTTTTCAACTGCTCAAAACAGTTTTTGAACTCATTGATTTTGATGCCTTTTAGTGGTTCTGGTGGTTTTTGTTTCACCTCTTCCACATCAGGAAAATGTTTCCCTTCAAGGAATTTCTTTCATCAGGGGAAACAACAACAACAAAAAAACGTTGCTTGGGGCGAGATTGGTGAATAGGGAGAGTAGGGCATGGGGGTCATGCTGTTTTTTGGCAGGTGCATTTGGAAATCACCCATCAATGAAATGGAGAAACGTGTTGAAAAAGTCTTCAAAAAAATTCACTGAAGCCGAACTCAGCCTCTCACAACAACGCCATCTGGCATACTGATACAGATGGGTTCCTAGAACACTCACCTAGCAGGGGAAGCCTATATTCCAAGGGGACAGCCCTCCAGAGGATAATTCTGCATTTTTTGGGGTCCCCCCCTCATATATCTATTAATTGCATGTGATCTAACGTGTCTTTTAAAGTCAGTGTTTCCTTGGTAATTTTCTGTCTGGATGATATATCCATTGATGTAAATAGGATGTTAAAGCCCCCTACTTTTATTGTTATACTGTCAATCTCTTTTTATGTATATTAATATTCGCTTTATGTATTTATGTGCTCCTATGTAAGGTGCATAGATGTTTACAAGTGTCACATTCACTTGTTGAATTGATTCCTTTGTCATTATGGAATACCTTTGATTATCTCTTGTACAGTCTTAGTTTTAAAGTCTGTTTTGTAAGATATAAATATTGCTGCACCAGCTTTTCTTTCATTTCTATCTTCATGGGATATCTTTTTCTTTCCCTTCACTTTCAGTCTCTCTGTGTCTTTAGATCTGAAGTGAGTCTCTTGTAGGCAGCATATGTATAACTCTTGCTTTTAAAAAATCCATTCAGACATCCTATGTCTTTTGATTTAATTATTTAGTCCATTTACATTCAAAGTAATTATTGATAAGTATGCATTTATTACCATTTTGTTAATAGTTTTCTGGTTGTTTTTATAGTTCTATTTTACTTTCTTCTCTTGCTTTCTTAACTTTGTGATTTGTTGACTCTTTTAGTGTTATGCTTGGGTTCTGTTCTCTTCATTTTTGTGTGTCTACTATAGGGTTTTGGTTTCTGAATACCATGACATTCATATATGGCAACCTATGTATATAGCAGTTTATTTTAAGTTGATTGTCTCTTAGGTCTGATCACATTCTAAAAGCACTATATTGTTACTACTTTCCCATGTTTTATGGTTTTGATGTCATATTTTGCATCTTTTTGTATGTGATTTTTTCCTTAATTATTGTAGATACAGGTGATTTTTTACTACTTTTGTCCTTTAATTGTCATATGAGCTTTATAAGTGATTGATCCACTACCTTTCGTGTATGTTGGCCTTTACCAGTGAGATATTCTCTTACATGAATTTTTCATTTATAGTTTTGGCCTTTTCTTTTTTTTAAGTTTTTTTTTTTTTTTTTTTTTTAGAGAGAGGGAAAGGGAGGGAGAAAGAGAAGGAGAGAAATGTCGACATGTGAGAGAAACATAGACCCGTTGCCTCCCGCATGCCCCCAACCAGCGAACTGGTCCACAACCCAGACATGTGCCGTGACCAGGAATTGAACCTGCCACCTTTCACTTCACAGGCTGGTGCTCAATCCACTGAGCCACACCAGTCAAGGCAGCCTTTTCTTTTCTGCTTAAATAAATCCCTTTACCCTTTCCTTTAATGCCAGTTTAGTGGTGCTGAACTCTCTTAGCTTTTGCTTGTCTGGGAAACTCTGTCTTTCAATCAATTCTGAATGATAGTCTTCCCAGATATAGTAGTCTTGGATGTAGGGTTTTTTTCCCCTTTCATCACTTTGAATATATTATGGTGTCTGTCCTCTCTGGCCTGCAAAGTTTCTGCTGAAAAATCAGCTATCAATATTATGGGAGTTGTAAGTCCCATATATGTAACTGGCTGTTTTACTCTTGCTGCTTTTAAGATTTTCTTGATATCTTTTTTTACTTTAAATATAGAAACTTTACTGTATTTTTTTCTGTTACCATTTAGTCCCCTTATACCTCACTTCCCTTAGCAATTTTTTTGTTTTTTAATTTAATTTATTGGAATGACATGGATTAGTAAAATATATAGGTTTCAGGTGTACAATTTTATGATACATCATCTGTCTATTATATTATGTGTTTGCTGCCCCAAGTTAAGTCTCCTTCCATCAGCATTTATCTCCCCTTTACCTTCTTCTACCTTCCCACATCCCTCTTTCCCCCTGGTAATCACTAGGATGTTGTCTGTGTCTATGAGGTTTTTTTCTTAATCCCTTCACCTTTTTCACTCAACCCTGTAACCCACCTTCACTCTGACAGCTGTCAGCCTGTTCTCTGTATCTATGAGTCTGTCCCCATTTTCCTTGTTAGTTTATTTTGTTTATTAGATTACACATATGAGATCACATGGTATTTGTCTTTCTCTGACTGGCTTGTTTCACTTGGCGTAATGTTCTTCAGGCCTATCTATGCTGTCGCAAAGGGTAAGATTTCCTTCTTTTATATGGCTGAGTAGTATTCCATTGTATAAATGTCCCACAGCTTTTTTATCCCCCCATCAACTGATGGATACTTGGTATATCTTAAACTTTTGACACTTTAACGTTGATGTGTTTTGGTGTGGGTCTCTTTGGGTTCATTTTATTTGGGAATTTATATGTTTCCTGAACTGGTACATCTCCTTCACCAGGTTAGCGAAGTTTTCAGCTTTTATTTCTTCAAGTAGATTTTCTGTCCCTTTCTTTCCTCCTTCTGGGATCACTATAATGCAAAAGTTAGTACAGTTGATATCCCAAAGGTCCTTTAAACTAATCCCACTTTAAAATTTCTTTGTTTGCTGTTCCAATGGGTGATTTCCACTATTTTGTCTCCTAGTTTGCTGAATATTCTTTTCGCATCGTCCAATCTGCTGTTAATTCCCTTTAGTGTAATTTCATTTTAGTTATTCTTCAATCTCATTTGATCCTTTTTTATATTTTCTATCTTTGTGTTGAAATTCTCACTGTGAAATTTTCTTTGGTGAATTTGGGGCATAGTGTTATAATCATTACTTTGAACTCTTTACCTGGTAGGTTACTTATCTCTGTTTTGTTCAGTTATTTTTCTGAAGCTTTGTCATGAGTTTTCATTTAGAACATACTCCTTTATCTCCTCATTTTTTTGCCTAGCTCCATTTGTTTCTATGTATTAGGTAGATCAGTTACATCTCCCTGTCTTGAAAGAGTGGTTTTATGTAGAAGGTGTTCTGTGGGGTCTTGTGGCACAATCTCCCCTGGTCACCAGTGCCAGGTGCTCTAGCAGTTTCCATTGTGTACATTGTGTGCACTCACCTGTTTTGGTTTGGTGTGATTTCCAGGGTGTGCTGGTAGGAAGGATTTTCCCACAGCAACCACACCCCAGGCCAGCTGGCTGTGAGGTTTAGCCTCGGCACTTGCCAACATGCTGGTGGACAGGGCAGGTCCCTGGCCTGGCTATCTGCGAGGTCTGGCTATGGCTGTAATAGGTGCACTGTTGGGTGGGGTTGACCTCTGACCTGGTCATTGGCAAGGCCCAGCTACAACTGCTGCCCATTCTGATAGATGGGGCTGTTGCCTACCCTGTGATGCCTGGCTGTGGTTGCTGTGGGAACACTTCTGTGTAGGTCAGACCCCTGCTGTTACTTGCTTGCTGCTGGGTTTTACCATGATGACTGCTTCCAGCACAATTATGTGCGCAGTGGGCCTTTATCGCTGCTGCGTGGAAGGCAAGACCTTGGCTACTGAGGGTACAGTGGTGTGTGGGATCTTGCTCTTGAGTTGGCAGCTATTTCTGAGGGGTGCTGATGCCAGGTGAGGCCACCTGCTTGGTGTGGTGGTACAGGACCTTCTTTGGAGGGGTGCTGGTGCAATCTGAGCCCATCCCTCTACTGTGGAAGGGTGAGAGTTGTTTCTGAGGGACACTGGTACCTGCTGAATCTGCATGCTGGGTGTAGGACTGGAAATGCTTCGTGAGGGTCCTAATGTAGGCTGAGGCTGCCTGCTTTTTGTGGTAGAGTGGGAACCACTTTGGAGGTGTGCCAGCTGGAATGGACAGGTTGGGTGGTCCGGTCCTCCAACACGTGAGTGTGGAGTGAACAGTGTTAGCAAGTTTGAATGTCAAAAATGGTACCTGCCACCACCAGGCCAGCCAGGGTGAAGGAGAATAAAAAAAAATGGTACCCATCAGCAATTCCATCCCCAGAGAAAGTTCTAACAGATACCCACTCCTCCAGCATTTGCCTTACGGTGGAATCTCAGTTTCCTACAGTGCTTGCAAGTGTAAGCTTGACTGTTTTTTATAGCCAGATATTATGGGTGTATGGGGCTGGGAAGCCTATGCAGGGCTCAAATCCCTCAATCCTCAGGGGGCACCTCTACAGTTGATATATACTTACCACTTGTGGGTCATTGCGCTGTGAGTGTGGGTCCTTATTAGACTGTGTCTCTGCTCCTCTTATTGTCTTAATGTGTCTTGTTCTTTACATTCTTAGTTGCAGAATATCTGTTTTGCTAGTCTTCAGGTAGTTCTCAGTGATAGCTTTTCTATACATAGTTGTAGCCTTACTGTGTTGTGGAAGAGGGCAAGATTAGGAT
The DNA here is from genome assembly GCF_021234165.1 of Pteronotus mesoamericanus. Taxonomy (NCBI): domain Eukaryota; kingdom Metazoa; phylum Chordata; class Mammalia; order Chiroptera; family Mormoopidae; genus Pteronotus; species Pteronotus mesoamericanus. The sequence continues at coordinate 2,881,886 of NW_026555108.1, read as the reverse complement.
GTTCTGGCTCCTCCCTCTTGACCCCGATTTCCTGTTTGTCTTTTCCCTTGATCAAGGAAAGAATAGCCATTCTTTATTCTTTGAACAATGTAAGTCCATTTGTCATTGGGTCACCATTTGTTCATTAAGGACAAGATAAACCATCTGTTGACACTTGGTATTTGGGTAACCAGCTGGGAGGATTTCTAGGTGTTGGCGTTCATACGGTCCCAAGTGGCACACAAGCAGTAATTGCATGCGTGAATGTTGCCCATACATGATCTGTTGTGTTGATTTTTTTTTTTGAAGTTTTAATCAAATTGTCTAGTTTCAGCTTGCAGGGCTTTCGGAAGTTGGCAGCTTTAGTCCTTTGCGATTGCCAAGACAGAAGGCTAGGAAAAATTGGAAATGTTAATTCGGAGAGTTGGAGCCAGATCTCAAAGGAAACTAGAATAATTGAGAATTTGGTAGGTACTGACAAAATGTAATTTAGCAAGAGAGAAAAAGGAGCTCAAAGGCAATGAAAGGAACTACAATTTAATAACCTTTGAAGGTGTGCTATAGTTTTTCTTTGAAACATAAATGTCTTTCATTTTGATTTTTTTCTTACAAAGCCAGTCTGTTTTCATTAGATTTGACCTGATTATTTAAATAAATGTAGCAAGAATGGTAATTGATTATATAGGCATCTTTATATACTTTGCTGGAACTTTCCATAAGGAATCTAAGTTTATGTGGATATCCCATTTTTCCTAGCTACATTTATTGAGAAGACTGTCCTTTCCCCATTGAATGGTCCTGCTACCCTTGTCAAAAATCATTTCAACATATATGGGGGCATTTATTTCTGGTTCCTCTATTTTGTCTATTAGTCTATGCCTCTTTATGCCAGTACCACACTTTTTCCCCCACAGTTACAATTTTTATTAATCTTACGATGAGAACTTTTAAGATCTCAAAACAGTGTTTTACAACATTGTTTGATTATAGTAGCTTTGTAAAAGACAAACAATTAAGGGGATGATTTTATTTAGACTGTTGTAATAGGGAGAACCTTTATCAGTGAGATGCATCTCATAGGAGACAAATGAAATTTGGGGTTTTATAGAAGCAGATAAAGGCAGTTATCATGAATTTTACATGAGTCATATATGAAAGGATGGAGATGTGCCTTACGAGTGAGGAGGGTAGGGAGTCCATTGAAGTTAGTTGTTTCTTAGGAGCAAAAGGATGGGGAAAATTCTAAACCATCCCTGTTTCCTTAGAGCACAGGGTTCAGGTAAAGTTCACCATTGTCACATAGTTAAGTAAACTCCTTTTCTTGCCAAAATTTGGGTTAAAATATTATCCTGGATTTTGAACAGAAAATAATTAGGTTGTTTTTCTACTTAGATATTAAAGAAGAAAAACCTGCTTTAGCTTAAATAGTTACATTTCTTTTGTAGTCGTGCTACACTTTATTTTTTCCAGCCAAGTATGTTAAACCTATAACCAAATGTAAACTCAAATTACTCTCTCCCTTCCAAATACTTTGTATGTGACTCAGAAGACTTTTTTTTATATACTTAGGAAACATAATTATTAGGTTTACAGTATAAAGTTTGTTCCTACATCTCTTTCTCCATTTTTATTGGTGAAACAGTCTCACAAATAGTGATGTTTATATCCATACTATGCAAGATAAAATTTCTAACTTTTTCACACAAAAGCTGAATATTTTAAGTTTCTTAAGGTTTTAGATCAACCATCATAGCAAGACCAATCATACATTTTTATAATCCTAAGTATTAAAGTTATATTTTTCCTATTCTTGAATCATTGAAACTACTTTCTTGCTATCAAAAGTAGCTGACTCTTTTTTCTATTAAAAACATACTTTCTAACAGGTGTGAAGTGATATCTCATTTTGGTTTGAATTTGCATTTCTTTGATGATTAGTGATGCTGAGCATTTTTTAATGTCTATTGGCCATCTGTATGTCCTCTTTGGTGACGTGTCTATTCAGGTTCTTTGCCCACTTTTTAATTGGATTATTTATTATTTTTAGTGTTGAGTTGTCTGTGTTCTTTATAAATTTTGGGTATTAACCCCTTATTGGATATATCATTGTCAAATATCTACTCCCATTTAGTAGGTTGTCTTTTCCTTTTGTTGATGGTTTCATTTTCTGTGAAAAAAATTTTTAGTTTAGTGCAGACCCATTTGCTTACTTTTTCTTTTGTTTCCCTTGTCCGAGGAGACATGTCAGGAAAAATATTGCTAAGAGAAATGTCAGAGCCCTGGCCAGTGTGGCTCAGTTGGTTGGAGTGTTATTGAAGGGTTGCGAGTTTGATTCCCAATCAGGGCACATACCCAGGTTGTGGTTTGATCCCCCGTTGGTGTGCATACAAGAAGACAACCAATCTCTGTTTCTCTCTTGCACTGATGTTTCTCTCTCTCTCTTTTCCCCTCCTCTTTCTCTCTCTCCCTTTCTCTCTCTCTGAAAGTAGTGAAAAAAATGTCCTCTGGTGAGGATTAAATAAAACAAAAATTTTACTACCTAGTCAGAATGCTGTCATCAATAAATCAACAAAAAACAAGTGCTGGCAGGGATGTGGAGAAAAGGGAACCCTCATGCACTGTTGGTGGGAAAGCAGACTGGTGCAGCCACAGTGGAAAACAGTGTGGAATTCCCTCAAAAAACTAAAAATGGAGCTGCCTTATAACCCAGTGATTTCACTTCTGGGAATATATCTAAAGAAACCTAAAACACTAATGTGAAAAAAATATATGCACCCTTATTTTCATTGTAGCATTATTTACAATAGCTAAGTTATGGAAGCAGCCCAAATGCCCATCATTAGACAGGTAGATTAAAAAAAACTGTAGTACATATATACAATGGAATATTGACCATAAAAAAATGAAATCTTACCATTTGCAACAGCATAAATGGACCGAGAGGGCATTATGTAACATCAAATAAGTCAGAGAAAAACAAATACCATATGATTTTACTTTATGTGGAATCTGAAGGACAAAATAAATGAATAAACAAAACAGAAACAGACTCATAAATACAGAGAGCAGATTGGTGGTTGCCAGAAGAGAGGGAGGTTGGGGTATGGGTGAAAAAGTTGAAGAGATTAATAAGTTCAAATTGGCCCTGGGCAGTGTGGTCAGTTGGTTGGAATTTCATCCTATAAACTAAAAGGTCGTGGGTTTGAGTCCCATCAGGGCACATGTCTAAGTTGTGAGCTGGGTCCCCACTCGGGGTGCGTGCAAGAAGCAGCTGATTGATGTTCCTCTCTCACATCAATGTTTCTCTCCCTGTCTTTCTTCCTCCCTTCCCCTCTCTCTAAAATCAATAAGCATGTCCTCAGGTGAGAATAAAAAAAAGAAGTACAAATTGGGGTTGCTACAAAATAGTCACAGGGATATAAAGTACAGCATAGGAAATATAGTAATTAATTTTATAATAAACATGAATGGTGCCAGGTGGGTATTTGAAACGTTGGAGAGGATCACTTTGTAACCACTATGCTCTATACCTAAAACTAACACAAAATAGTATTGACTGTAAACTGTAATTGAAAAATAATGTTAAGTGAAATAAGCCAGTCAGAGAGACAAGTACCATGTGATTCCACTTATATGTGGAATCGAATTAATAAAATAAACTGACAAACAAAATTAAAACAGAACCATGAGTACATGGGGTAGACTGACAGCTTTGGAGGGAGTATTGGGATCTGGATGAAAGAAGATGAAGGGATTAAGCAAAAGAAAAAAAAATTATATATAAAATACATAGACACAGACAACAGTGTGGTGATAGCCAGAGGGAAAGGAGGGAAAATAGGGATGGAAAGAGACTTTGCTTGGGTGATAGCACATGATGCAGTGTGTGGATGATGTTTTGTTGAGTTGTAAACTTGAAAACATGTATGATTTTGTGAACCAACATCACCTTAGTAATTTCAATAAGAAAGTAATTTCTGTTGCTTTTATTTTTAACATTTTCTGTTTGAGGAGTCATTGTCTTCATACCTTTCTTTACATAAATGTTACTTTATTGTTGAGAGTTTGCCAGACCATTATAACTAAGGTAGTGTCTCTTTTTTCATGTTCTCTCACATTTTTATATTTTTATCATTTTACCCATTGTGTGATATATTTTATTTGTTTATCCTCTCTTTCCCATCATTCACACTTAAGCTCCACAGTGGTAGTGTATTTTGGTATAGTATTATGGTACTAGGCATATGATATGATATAGTGTATTATGGTATCCCTAGAATGTAGAACAGTGCCTTGCACACAGTAGACTTTTTTTCCTCACCTGAAAACATTCTTATTTATTTTTTTAGAGAAAAAGAGAAGAGAGGGAGAGAAATATCCATTGGTTTCCTCTCGCATGCCCCCCTAATGGGGACCAAACCTGCAACCCAGGCATGTGTCCTGCCCAGGAATCAAACCTGCAACCTTCTAGTTTATGGGTCGATGCTCCAACCAACTATACCAGCCAGGGCCATATAGCAGACTTAATTAATATGTTTTGAGTTAATGAATGGGTCATGCTGTGAAAATTTTATCTATCTCTACAGGAGCACTCTCCAACTGAATTTTCTGAAATGATACAAATGTTCTCTGTCTGATTTGTCCAAAATGGTAGCTGCTAGATATACATCTGGCCATTGTGGATTTGAAATGTGCCTAGTGCAACTTGTAGAATTCTGTTTTAAATTTTAGTTTATTTAAGTTTAGATTAAAATATCTAAATGTGGCCATGGCTACTTGACAGCACAGACCCAGAGAGTCATATGACTTCCATGAGGTCTTTTTAAAGCTTTTTTTTTTTTACTTTCTATTTGTGTTCAGCATTCCTGACATTGCTATCATTTATCCTACAAACTGTGTGCTCTAAGCTTCTTGAGTCATTACAGATAGCCTTTGGTTATAATTGCTGTCAATAAACAAGGGCGAAAGTTCTGGAGAATTATCTATAAATGAGATTAAGTCCTGAATTCTATTTGATTTTGAAAAATGCATTTAATTTTCTCTTCATTGCCTCTTTCATTTGAGGTACTTACATAAAATAGACATTTTTGTATATTCATTCAACACAATACTTTCTGCAATTAAATGGGATGAAGTACTGATAAATATAACATGGATAAACCTTGGAAACCTCATATTAATAGAAGACAGTAATAAAAGACCATATGTTGTATAATTGCATTTATGCAAAATTTCCCCAATAGACCCATACAAAGAGAAAGAAAGGAGATTAGTGGTTGCCTAGTGTGGATGGGGTTGGGGAAGAAGAAAACGGAGAGTGACTGCTAAAGGATATGGAGTTTCATTTTGGAATTATGAAAATATTCTTTAATTCATTGTGGTGACGGTTGCCCAACTTTCTGAATGTACTACAAGCCACTGAATTGTACAGTTAAATATCTGCGTATGTGTGTGCATACTTGTGTTTGTGTGTGTGTGGTTTATTGACCTCTTTCCTTAGGAATTCTTTTTTTTTTTTAAAGATTTTACTTATTCATTTTTAGACAGAGGGGAAGGGATGGAGAAAGAGAAGAGAGAAACATCCATGTGTGGTTGCCTCTCGCATGCCCCCTTCTGGGAACTTGCCTGCAACCCAGGCCTGTGCCCTGACTGGGAATCGATCTGGTGACCTTTGGTTCGCAAGCTGGTACTCAATCCACTGAACCACACTAGGCAGGGCAGAACTCTGATATTTAGTAGAACTAAGGTGGAAATCTTAATTTGAAACAAGCAACCAAGGTGATTCTGATGTAGGTAGCCGAAAGGTTATTCTTTGAGAAAAACTGCCTTGGGTGATATCATATTTCTTATTTATGTATTTATTTATTGTTCAAATACATTTGTCTCCATTTTCCCACCACCACTTTCCCATGCCCACCCACCCCCACCTCCCACCCTCAATACTTCCTCACTTTGACTTTGTCCATGGGTCCTTTATACATGTTCCTTGATTTGACCCTTCTCCTTCTTTCCCCTTTACCCCTCTCGCTCCTTCCCTCTCATTACTGTTGGTTTGTCTTTTCTTTCAATATTGGAGGTTATATTTTTCTTGCTTGTTTGTTTTATTGATTAGGCTCCACTTATAGGTGAGATCATATGGTATTTGTCTTTCACACCCTGGTTTATTTTGCTTAGCATAATGCTGATACAGTAGGACCTAACCATAGTATGTACCGATATCCTGGCCTCTGTTATCTCATGATTATATTTAGAACTAAGCTTTTCAGATCTGGGTGATGCTGACATGTTTTCACTGTATATGACGGACCATCACTACTTTGGGCAGATAATGACAATTGCTGTATGTTACTCTGAAGCTTTTGTCTTCTCAGTTGAAATCTCTTCTAATTATTTGTATTTTTCTATCAAAATAGAATTATTTGCCACAGTATACCCTCTGTAATAGGTTTCAAAGAACTGGTAAAATATTTTTCTACATTTTCCTAGTCTTCCTGTTTTGTGGTGTGCATCTCAGAAGGTGGATTGAGCTTTCCGGTAACATATCAAGAGCACAGCCTACAGAGGGCAGTGTGTGTCCGTATGTAGCGGACAGCCTGTGTCTAAAGCATCTAGAAAGGTTGTTGAACATACTGGGACCTAAGATTCAAAGTCTCGGAAGGTGGAGCTGAGGATCTGGGTGACTATAATGCGCACTGATATTTGAGAACCACTGACTTTGGTAGTGATCTTTGTTTGAATTTTCTAATACACAGCTTGAGAAGAGTTTTCAAATTTCTTCTGGTTCTTATATTTTTCATTATATTTGCTTTTCCTGTGAAGGGTGGAATTTAGCTGCCTCACTCAAAATTCTTGCTGGTTTTTTTTTTTATTGACTTTTTCTTGCTGTTTTAATAAAACTGTATTCTGCACTCTCTAGGTACACTTTTGGTAAATTCCACCCTAACCCCACCCAGATTTCCACACTGATCAACATGGTCAGTATGGAATTCATCTTGTTCTATGGACAAAAACTGTTGTGTGTGTGTGCAATATTGTTGCTGCTGAGTTTCTATACATTTTTAAAAATTAATATATATTTGACATAAAATATATTAGTTTCAGGGATAAATTAAAGTGACCTGCTATCTATATACCTTAGGAAGATATCACCATAAGAATTCTAATGACCTGTCGCTTTAAAAAGCCATTGATAGTATGATATTTTTTATTATATTGTTATGCTGTATGTTACATCCCCCAGACTTATTTATTTTATAACTGGAAGTTTGTATTTTTTCCCTTTGTCTCCCCACTCCCTTCCCCTTTGGCAACCATCAGTTTGTTCCCTGTATCTATGAGTCTGTTTCTGTTTTGTTCTGCTTGACATTTGTTTTCTCCTTCAGATTTCACATACAAGCGAAATCAGATGCTATTTGTCTTTCAGTGTCTGACTTATTTCACTTAGCATGCTGCCCTCTAGTTCTATCCATGTTGTTGTAAAGGGCAAGATTTCATTTTTTTTAGCTGAATAATATTCCACTGTGTGTACATGCACACACGCACGCGCGCGCACACACACACTCACATACTGCATCTTGTTCATTCATTTGTCTGCTGATGGACACCTGGGTTGCTTCCATATTTTGGCTGATGTAAATAATGCTGCAGTGAATGTATGGGTGTGCATATCTTTGCAAGTTCCTCTTTTCAAGTTCCTCAGGTAAATATCCAGAAGTGTAATTGCTAGGTCATATGGTAGTTCTCTTTTTAATTTTTTAAGGAACCTCTATACTGTTTTCCATAGTGACTGCACTAATTTACAATCCTTCCAGCAGTGTACGAGAGTCCTCTGTTCTTCACATCCTTGCCAGTACTTATTTGAGTTTTTCTTTATTTTTTAAAATGATAGTTAACATATAATATTATATTAGTGTGTGGTGCACAACACAGTGATTAGATGTTTATATATCTTACAAATGGATCACCATAAGTCTAGTAAGCAACTGTCACAATACATACTTATTATTATAATATCTGTCTTTGATAATAGCCATTCTGACAGGTGATATCGTAGTTTTGTTCTGCATTTCCCTGGCGCTTAGTGATGTTGAATATCTTTTCATATGTCTGTTGGCCATTTGTATTTCTCTCTTGTAGAAATACTGATTCATGTTTTCTGTTCATTTTTAATTGATTTTTATGGTATTGAATTATAAGAGTTCTTTATATATTTTGGATATTAAGCCCTTATTAGAAATATCATTCAAAAATATCTTCTCCTTTCTGGTAGGTTGCCTTTTCATTTTGTTGATGGTTTCCATCACTGTGAAAAAGCTTTGGAGTTTGATATATCCCCCTTTGTTTATTTTAGCTTTTGCTGCCCATGCAAGAGACATAGCCAAGAAGTGATCACTAAGACTGATATCAAAGACTTTACTGTCTGTGATTTCTTCTAGGAGTTGTATGGTTTCAGGTCATATATTTAAGTCTTTAGTTTATTTTGAGTTTATTTATCTATGGTCTAGTATCATTATTTTTTGCACATATCAGTTCAGTATTCACAACACAATTTTTATTAAAAACTGTCTTGTCCCCATTGTATATCCTTGTCTTCTTTGTCGTAGATCAATTGACCATATATGTGCTGGCTTATTTTTGAGCCATATATTCTTTTTCATTGATCTGTCTGCTTTTTTCCTAGTGCCAACTGTTCTGATTATTATAATTTTGTAGTATAGTTTGAAATTAGGGAGCATGACTCCTCCAGCTCTGTTCTCTCTGAAGTCTGCTTTGGCTATTTGGAATATTTTGTGTCTTCAAAAGACCCCCAATTTTAGGATTCTTTGTTCTATTTCTGTGAAAAATACCATTGATGTTTTGATAGAGTTGCATTAAATCCGTAGATTTCTTTGGGTAATATGGACATTTACCAATAATAATTTTTTTCAATTTCATGAGCACAGTATATTTTTACTTTTATTTGTATCATTTTAAATTTCTTTTATTAATGTCTTATAGTTTTCAGAATATACACCTTTCACCTTCTTGCTTAAATTTATTTCAAAGTATCTTATTCTTTTTGATGCAATTGCGAATAGATTATTTTATAAATTTCCCTAATTGTTGTGAGTGTACAGAAACACGATATATTTCTGAATATTAATTTTGTATCCTGCACTTTCACTGAATTTATTTATTTTTAGAGAGAGAAGTGAGAGAAAAAGAGAGGGAAACATCAATGTGTGAGACAAAAATCAATTGGTTGCCTCACACACCCCCAGTTGGGTCCAGCCCACAACCCAGGCCTGTGCTCTGACTAGGAATTCAACCTGCGACCTTTTGGTTCACAGGTGGGCACTCAACCCACTGACCCACACCAGCCAGGGCTGAATTTATTAATTCTAATAGATTTTTGGTGTAGTCTTTAGGTTTATCTATGTATAATATCATGTCACCTGCAAATAGTGACAGTTTTACTTCTTCCTTCCCAATTTGGATGCCTTTTATTTCTTCTTCTTGTCTGATTGTTGTGGCTAGAGTTCCAATACTATGTTGAATTAAACTGGTGAGAGTGAGTATCCTGATCTTAGTGGAAGCGTTTCAGCTTTTCATGATTGAGTATGTTATTTGTGAGTTTGTCATGTGTGGTCTTTAGTATGTAGAGGTATTTTCTTGTTATATCTAGTTTGTTGAGAGTTTTGTTCATAAATGGATATTGTATTTTTTCAAATGCTCTTTCTGCATCTATTTATATGATCATATCATTTTTATTCTTTGTTTTGTTAATGTAGTGTATCATGCTGATTGAATTTCAGACCTTGAAACTTTCATGCATCCCTGTCAATAATCCCACTTGATTGTAAGGTCTGATTCTTTTAACATACTGTGGAATTCCATTTTCTAGTATTTTGTTGAGAATTTTTGCATCTATGTCATTAGGGATATTGGCCTGTAATTCTCTTTCTTGGTAGTGTTTTTGTCTGGTTTTGTTATCAAGGTAGTGATGACCTTGTAAAATGGGTTTGGAAGCATTCCTTCCTCTTCAATGTTTTTGGAATAGTTTAAGGAGGATAGCTATTAATTCTTCATGATATATTTAGTTGAATTCACCTGTAAAGCTATCTAGAACTGGACTTTAAAGTGTTTGAATTACTGTCGAAATTTTGTTACTAAGAATCTGTCCAGATTATCTGTTTCTTCCTGATTGAGTCTTGGAAGATTATATGTTTCTAGGAATTTAACCATTTATTCTGTGTTGTCCAATTTTAGGTGTACAATTTTTCATAAGCATTTTCTCATGATCTTTCTATTTGTGTAGCATCAGTTGTAACTTCTCTTTCAATTCTGTTTTTAGTTGAGACCTTTCTTATTCTTTATAAGTTTGGCTAAAGGCTTATCAATTATATTTATCTTTTCAAAGAACTAGCTTTTAGTTTTATGGATCTTTTCTACTCTTTCTATTTTAGTCTCTTTTTCATTTACTTCTGCTGTTATCTTTATTATATCCTTTTTACAAACATTGGGCTATAATTAGCTCTTCATTTTCTAGTTCCATTAGTTATAAATTTCATCTGTTTATTTGAGATTTTTCTTGTTTGTTAAAGTAGGCATGTATTGCTATAGAATTTGCTCTCAGAACTGCTTTTGCTGTGTACCATATATTTTGGAACTTTGTGTTTCAATCTTCACATGTCTCACGGATTTTTAAAAATTTCCGACTTGACTTCTTCCTTGACCCACTGGTTGATTAATACTATGTTGTTTGGCCTCCACATGTTTTTGTTATTTCCAGTTTTCTTCTTGCAATTGATTTCTAGTTTCATAACTTTGTGGTCTGAAAAGATGCCTGATATGATTTAAATTTTAAAAAATTTATTGCAACTTGTTTTGTCGCCTAATGTGTCATCCACCATGGAGAATGTTCCATGTGCACTTGAAAAGAAAGTGTATTTTGTTGTTTTAGGATGGAATGTTCTCTAACGCCCAATAACTACATGTGCTATCATGTGTCAGTATAGGCCAATATTGATTTTCTGTCTGGATTGTCTATCCACTCATGTAAGTGGGGGTGTCATAGTTTGTTACTATTATTGTTATACTTAATTACAGTTGTTAATATTTGATTTATGTATTCAGGTGCCACTATGGTGTGTGCATAGATGTTTTCAAGTATTATATCCTTGATTTGGATTGATCACTTTATTATTACATAATGCCCTTCTTTTTCTCTTGTTGGAGTCTTTGTTTTAAAGTATATTTTGTCTGATGTGAGTAATTCTACCCCAGCTTTATTTTCATTTCATTTGCATGGAATGTTTTTTCCATTCCTTCACTTTCACTCTGTGTATGTCTTTAGATCTTTAGGGAGTCTTCTGCAGGTGGCATTTATATGGGTCTTGTTTTCTTTATCTAGTCAGACCTCCTATCTTTCGAGTTGATCATTTAGTCCATTTACATAAAGTCATTGGTAAGTATGTACTTACTGCCATTTTGATAGTTGATGATTGTCTTTGTACTTCTCGGTTCCCTTCTTCTTTTACTGCCTTCCCTTGTGATTTGATGCCTTTCTTTATTGTTATGTTTATATGCATTTCTCTATATTTTTATGTATTTACTAAGGTTTCTGGTTTATGGTTACCATGAGATTCACATATAACAACCTATACATAGACCAGCCTTTTTGAAGTTGAATGTCTATTCAGGTCCTTTGCCCATTTTTTAATTGGATTGTTTGTTCTTTTGGTGTTGACTTTTATAGGTTCTTTATAAATTTTGGATGTTAACCCCATATCACATGTATCATTGGCCAATATGTTCTCCCATTCAGTGGGATGTCCTTTCATTTTGTTGATGGTTTCATTTGCTGTGCAAAATTTGGTTCTCTTTGCCCGAGGAGCTATATCAGAAAAAAAATATTGCTACGAGAAATGTCTGAAATTTTACTGCCTATGTTTTCTTCTAGGATTTTTATGGTTTTAAGTCTTACATTTGAGTCTTTAATCCATTTTGAGTTTATTCTTTTATATGGTATAAGAAGGTGATCTAGTTTCATTTTTTTGCAATCTGTCCAATTTTCCCCACACCATTTATTGAATAGTCTATCTTTACCCCATTGTATGTTGGCACTTTTCAAACTGCTGCCTCTGTGCTCAAATCAGAGCAAATGAGTTTGTGCACAAGCCATTCAAAGCAGACTCTTGAGTTTCTAAAGCCCTTCTGTGCTCCTGTATGTAAGTCTCACTGGTTTTTGAAGCTAGATATTATGGGGGCTCCGCTTCCCAATACTGGTCCACTGGGCTGGTGATTCCAATGTGGGACTTGGACCCCTCAGTCCTTGTGATTGATCTCTTTGACCTCTGTGGTTGTGATATTTCTCTCACTTGTGAGTTGATGAACCAGGGGCATAGGTCTCGACTGAAATGCATCTCTCCTCTTCCTACCCAATTGATGTGCCTCTTTTTGTATCCTTTGCTGTAGAAAATCTGTTCTCCTAGTCTTCAGGTAGTTCTCAGTGGTAGTTGTTTTATACCAGTTATGTGCCACATAATGATATTTTAATCAATGACAGATCATATTATAGGACAGTGGTCTCATAAGGTTATAATGGAGTATAAGCAAAAAGTTTGATTGTGATGTTGAAAGAAAAGGCTGGACCTAATAGTGATGTTGATCTTTGTTGAATTTTTGAGTCCACTTACTGTTTTCTTCAGCTCCAGAATTTCTGTATGATTGTTTTTTTTATGGCTCCTATCACTTTGTTGAAATTCTCATTTTGGTTATATATTGTTTTCCTGATTTCATTTACTTGTCTACTTACTGAGCTTCTTTGAGATGATTTCTAAATATTTTTTTGTCAGATAATTAATAGATCTCCATTTATTTAGGGTCAGTTACTGGGAAATTATTTTGTTCCTTGGTTATATCATATTTCCTGCTTCTCCATGTTCCTTGTTGTTTTGTTTTGCTTTTTGTGTATTTAAAGAAAATGCCACTTTTTCCAGTCTTTTTGGCTAGTTTCAACAGGAAAAGCCCTTCTAGCCTGATAGTGACTTCGGAGCCTTCTAAAGCTTTTCTATGGATGTGCGTGTTCCGTTCCTTTTCAGATGTCCTGTGGGAAAAGTCTCTGAGCTATGTAACTTCTCCCAGTCTTGCAAAAGACAGGCCAGCTGCAGTAAGCAATCCATCCCTTTTCTTTGTTCTTAGCTGCTCTCCGGTGTCCCAATTATGTTGGTTCCCTCATCACTACAGGTGAAGCGATACAGCTGTTTCTGTGCATGACTGGGTAATGCTGGGTTCACCTCACCCAAGAAATCCTGTTACTATTTGTTTTTCTCCTAAAAAACTGCATAGAATAACAAGAGGTATGAATATAAAAGGAGTTTAGGGTCTCCCTTGTTTAGGATCATTTTATTTTTATGATAGTTTTATGATGCAGAATAGTTTTATCATAGTTTTATGACAGAGAATGCGTTTCATCGTGAGTTTTTCAGCCTCAGTTAACTTGTGCTTTCTAAGAGGCTGTAAAGATAATATTTCCCAGCTAGGCGTCCTCTTACGTGGGTTTGGAAAACTATGGTCTACTGCCTGTTTTATAAATAAAATTTCAGTGAAATAAAGGTGCACCCATTTTTTAAAAACTTATTGCCTACAACTCCTTTTGTTCTACAATGGCAGAATTGAATAGTTGCAAAAGAAACTTTATGGCTGGCAAATATAAATTATTTGCTATCTGCTGCTCTATAGAAAATGTTTGCCAACCCCTGGGTTTAACGAAGGGGTTTAAATACTGAAGCCACGGCTGTACTGGAGATACATGCTGCCATTATTTTACTTACATCAGTGTCTACATTGGTAGTCTTAATCATCCACATTTCAGCTGCGGTTTTGTTATTCTTCATAATGGTGCTCCTGAATTTGGGAATTCTCACAAGGTATCTGCAAAGCCACATGAAATGGTCCTGCATTGCTAGATTATAATTCTTTTCTTTACTTAGATGTAATCCATGTACTTCTAAATCTTTTTTCAAAAAAGATTTTATTTATTTATTTTTAGAGAGAGGGGAAGGGAAGGAGAAAGAAAGGGAGAGCAACATCCATGTGTGGTTGCCTCTTGTGTGCCCCTGACCAGGGTTCTGGCCTGCAACCCAGGCATGTGCCCTACCCTGGGAGTCGAACCAGCAACCTTTGGTTTGCAGGCTGGCACTCAGTCCAGTCAGCCACACCAGCCAGGGCTAAATCTTGTTCCCTTTTTGAATGTATTGGGGTGATATTGTTTAATAAGATTATATGTTTCAAATGTGCCATTCTGTAATACATCATCTGTACATTGCATTGTGTGCTCATCACCCAAAGTTTAGTCTCCTTCCATCACCATGTATTTGACCCTCTTTACCCTCTTCAACCGCACCCCACATGTAATTCATATACCTTTAATTTCTCATCAAAGTATATGTGTATATATAAATTTCATATATGTATATGAAATTATATCCCTCTCTGAGTGAATACAAGCCATTTCAGTGTAAGTTCTATGAATGTGAAGTTATAAATAGGAAGTATTAGGATAATAATGGCATTTCAATTTTGAAATGACTTCTTATCCCAAAATTTCATTCAGAGATGAATTTATGGCTACTCTTTTATGCAGATTTTTTTCAGTTACTTCATTTTCTTCATAGTGTCAACTTGTTTCACCTTTGGGGAGTGATTCAGATGAAATAGCCTTAAAAGCTTCTATTTTACAGCCATTTCTTCAAAGTCCCACAATCTTTTTTACTTAGCTGGCTCTAATGACTTAATTAATTATCTTCACTAATCCACTTCATCAATCAATCCCTGGCAAGTTCAAGGGCAATCATCAGTCTAATTTAGTATCAAGTAAACAAATGCCATTTCAAATCCAGACAGTGTTTTCTAAGTTCTTTTCCTTTCCTATAAATTTCCCTGCTGTAAATCCTTTTGTTAGTAACTTCTTTATCACTACTGATCAAACCTTTGCAGTTGTACCTTACTACTAAAATAGTGATAGGTTATTTTTGTGCTATAATTTATTGTTATTTGTTCCATTTTAACCTACTCTACCCTAAATTGTGCGCTCTTTCTTCAAGTTAACTGTAGAGAATGATTGTAAATATTTCAAAGTGACTTAATGCTTTTTTATTGAAGCAAAATTCACATAAACATAAAACTGACCATTTTAAAGAGTTTAGTGACATTTAGTAACTTTTCAATGTCATATAGCCACCACCTTTATCTAGTTCCAAATTTTTTTCATCACCCCAAAAGAAAACCCCATTCCCATTAAGTAGTTACTTCCCATTCACCCCTTCCCACTTTCCCTGATAACACTAATCTGATTTCCATCTCTGCGGGTTTGCCTATTCTGGATATTCCATATTTAGATGATTCCATATAGGTGGAATTTTGTAATACACAGACTTTGGTCTTGCTTCTTTCACTTAGCATGATATTTTGATTTTCATCCACACTGTACCATGTATGAATTGCTCATGCTTTTCTATGGCTACATAATATTCTGTTGTATGTATGGGTATACATTTTGTTTATCTACTCATCTATTGATGGATATTTGGGGTATTTTTACCTTTTAGCTATTGTGAGCAGTGCAGTTATGAACATGCATGTACACTGCATGTACTTATCTGAGTAATTTTTCAATTCTTTGGTTATGTAACAAGGAATCAAATTTCTGTTTGACATAGTAATCCTATAACTCTGAGGAACTGCTAAAGTGTTTTCCACAGCAGCTGAACCATTTTACATTCCTACCAGCATTGTGCAAGGTTTCCAATTTTTCCATATCCTCACTAATGCTTGTAATTTTCTATTTTTAAATCATAGCCATCATTGTGTATGTGAAATGGCATCTCATTGTGGTTTCAGTTTGCATTTTTCTAATGATTAATGATATGTGCACCTTTGCATGTGCTTGTTACCCTTTTGTATATCTCTTTGCTGTTACAGTCTTGTCCACATTTCTGCTTTTCCATTGCAACTGAAAGGATCTGGGTGCATATAAACACAGAGATTATAAGAAAATTCAAACGGGTGGAAAATTTGGAACCTTTGGGTCATAGCCTTTATACCTACCATGAACGATATGCCTGGAGGTTAATATAATGCATGTTGGCTAAAACCATGTTATAATTTCGCATAAATTTCTTTCTCCCCACATTCATTAAAGCCTGCCACTCAAGGAGGTAATAATAGTTATTTTGACAATTTGAAAGGGGTTTGTAAAGGTCAGTGTATGTGGTAATTTTTAATTTGTCTGAATCAATTATTTCAGTTGTATGAGTTTCATGGCTGCAGCTGCAGAGTCACGGAATTATTTTGTGGAGTCTGGCAGTCTTAGTCATCCAAATTTCAACTGTGGTTTTGTTATTCTTCATAATGGTGCTCTGAATTAGGGAATCCTTACAAGGTATCTGCAAGGCCACATTAACATTTCCATGGGCCCTAGGCACTTCATAGGCCAATTCTTCCATAAAAATATTAAAAGTTCTACTTCGTGACTGTTACAAGGACAAATATTCAGAGTGGATTATGTAATATTTTATTTTGATTTTAAGAGAAATTTGAACATTTCATGAGCCTGTGAAAGTATCATGGGCCCTAGGCATTGGGCTTAGTGTTTGCAGTAGGTGCCGGGCCTGGATATTTGGCCACGTCCCTCATGATGTCCTATAGCCCTTTGTGATTTTTTATTGTCATTGACACATGAATTCTTAACAGATAAAGTGATTACTTCCTAATGTTTATGTGCTCTCTACAGCTGCTTAGAACTATTTATCTTATATAACAGATCATATTAAACTTGCCCTTTCTGTCCCTCCATTTCACCATGGACTCAAAACTATTTTAAAGTTTCAGCTTTTTTTTTTCAATTTCATTTTTCACTTCATACCTTGCTTGTTACCATTTGAGCTGTCAACTGTTGGAAAGCTCTCCTCAGATCAGGCCTTTTTGGCTTGACATAGCAATCTTTGGCTAAATATATTTCAGAAGATTAAGTTCACTGTCCATTTGATCTCCATTGGCATCAGTCAGGAAACATGACAACACAGGTAGGTTGGTAAAGAAAAAATAACACAAGTGAGGTTTTAAAAAGTGAAAAAGGGAAGAAATAAAAATGTCTATCAGCATGTTATAAATTGACACAGTGAAATACTACACAGCAATTTTAATGAATGAACTACTACAGGGCCAGATAGTAAGTAGTTTAGGCTTTGAGGGCCATATGGTCTCTCCCTCAAGCACTCTGCTGTTGTAGTGAGAAAGGAGCCATAGACCATATGTCAGCCAATGTCGCTAGAGGAGCGTAGGCCAATGATGAATCTAAGTGGCATCAATTTATTTGTCTTTGATTTTTAAGACAAATATTTTTATTAAAGAATAAAACAATATGGAAAAGTTAAAAAAATAATGAGAGTGGCTGTATTCTAATAAAACTTTCTTTAGATAAAAGCAAGGTTCAGTCCAAGATGGAGTAGGAGGAGGCTGTGTTCACCTCCTGCCATGACCACATCAGAATTACAACTAAATTATAGGACAATCATCCTGGATAACTATCTGAAGATTAGCTGAACAGCAGTCTTATAAGTATGGATATACAGAAGAAGGCACGTGAAGACTGGTGGAAGGGGCAGAAATGTGATATGGGTTAGACCCATACCCGTGTGTGGCAGTTGAGAATCAGGAAAGATATTTCAGCTGCAGAGGTCTTCCCTAAGGAGCAAGGGATCTCAGCTTCATACTGGGCTTCCCAGCCCAGAACACCAGTGCCAGGAACGGAAGCCCATATAACACCAGGTTGTGAGAATCAGCTGGGATTCCATCCACCCTGATGCAACAAGGCTGCAGAAACCCAGGTGTCCTCTTAAAGGGCCTGCACACAAACTCTCACTCACAGTCATTCACCCTGAACTTTGGAGGAAAGACAGTGGTTTGGGAGGTGGCAGAGTGATACAGGAAGAGATTGAATTGTATGGATTTGGGGAGAGGGCTGGAGGGACAGCCACCAATTTCCCTGTATTGAGCCCCTCCCCTGCACTATCCAAGAATGCCATCTTTCCTGGGTTAAACACTCCCTCCACATGGCATTCGCTTGGGGAGCTACACTAGCTCCACACTGGTGACTCCCAAGGACCCTGCCCTAACCCAACTCATGCATGGCTGTAGACTCTGCCACCCGTAATCAGCCTGGGCCCACACTGCAGTCTTCCTTAAAAAACTCGCAGAATTCCAGGCAAGCTCAGGTGTCAGAGACACACAGGGAAAAACTGAGTTCTGTAGCTCTGGGATGAGGGCCGTCTTCCCTATGCCCAGCAGGCACCAGCTTTCCTGTGTTAAGCCCTCCATCTACAGGGCCAAATCATCTGCTTTAGCCTAATGAATTCTACTAGTTCTACCCTGACAACTCCCTGAGACCCCACCCCACCACAAAGGTCCCCAACCTCAGTCAGGTGATGGCTGGCTTTGGTGAACCCTGAGGCTTTTGATGAGTGGTCTCACAACCAGCACTGGCTCAGAGTTTCAGTCTCTATTAATCTGGTGACCACCACTTGCCCTTAGCTGATGGCCCTCTAAGAACCTGCCTCATGCAGATTCACATACCACCTGAGGCACTTTCAGTGCCTGAATCTAACAGGCAGCTGGCAGGCGGTGGTGGGTCTTGGGATACCTTTGGCCTTTTGTTGACCTGTCCCAGGCCTAGCAGTGGTGGCAGCCAGCCTTGGTACACATTTGGCCTCTCCCACGTGCACCCAGGCCCAGCACTGGCAGCTACCAAACACGGATCATATTGTAGCTCATAACAGGTAGCCTAGGGTTAGTCATAGGCAGGGCCTGACATTCACCTGCACCAGGTTCCCTCTCAAGAGGCTTCAGAACCAACACATCCAGGGCAGCCTTCAGACCACAATGGAGCATTGCGCAATTAGATCCTCAAGCAGCACACCCCTAGGGAGGTCTTGGCAGGCACTAAACGCTGCTGTAGCAATTTCCGTTTTGTGGGGTCAGCTCCCACACAGCAGCATGAGGGTTCCCTTTTCTCCACAACCTGGCCAGCACTTGTTGTTTGTTGATTTATTGATGACAGCCATTCTGACAGCTGCGAGGTGATATCTCACTGTGGTTTTAATCTGCATCTCTCTAATGGTTAATGATGTTGAGCATCCTTTCACATGTCTATGGGCCATCTGTATGTCGTCTGTGCAGAAGTGTCTATCCAGGCCCTTTGCTCATTTTTTAATTGGATTTTTTTGATGTTGAGTTTTATAAGTTCTTTATAAATTTTGAACATTAACCTTATCAGATGTATCAGCGAATATGTTCTCCCACTCAGTGGGTTGTCTTTTTATTTTGTTGGTGGTTTCTTTTGCTGTGCAAAAGCTTTTTAGCTTGATGTAGCCCTATTTGTTTATTTTTTCTTTTGTTTCCCTTGCCCAAGGACATATATCAGAAAAACTATTACTACGAGAAATGTCTGAGATTTTACTGCTTATGTAAGTCTTTAATCCACTTTGCATATGGTGTAAAAAGGTGGTCTAGTTTCATTTTTTGCATGTATCTGTCCAATTTTCCTAACACCATTTATTGAATAGACTATCTTTACTGCACTGTATGTTTTTTGCCTCCTTTGTCAAATATTAATTAACCATAAAGGTGTGGGTTTATTATTTGACACACAGGAATACCTCAGTGATATTGCAGGTTTGGTGCCAGACCACCACAATAAAGCAAACATCGCAATAAAGTGAGTCCCATGAATGTTTTGGTTTCTTAGTGCATATAAAATTTATGTTTACACTATACTATAGTCTATGAAGTGTGTAATAGCATAATGTCTAAAAAACAGTGTACATACCTTAATTAAAATACTTCATTGCTTAGAAATGCTAACCATCATATGAGCATTCAGTGAGTCATAATCTTTTTGCTGGTAGAGGGTTTTCACTTCAGTTTTTTCAGTTTGTGAAAAAACACAGTATCTGCAAAGCAAATAAAACAAAGCACAGTCAAATGAGATATTTCTGTAAGAATGACCTTATTGATTTTGTTATTTAGGACTTCTGTATCCTAAGTTGTTCTTTGTTTACTTTATCTGTTGTGTAATGAAGATGGTATGTTAAAGTCTTTTATTATTTGTGTTTCTATTGATGTCTCCTTTTTATCCTGTGTCTTTGCCTTATAGTGTTGGTTGCTATGTTATTTGATGTACAGATATTTACAACTGTTCTGTTTTCATTTTGAGTAAGGCTTTTGGCATTAAAAAGTACCCATTGTCTCATTTAATACTTTTTTGTATTGGAATCAACTTTGTCAGATATTGATTCCATTTGTCTCTTAGATCTTTGCTCCTTCCTTAATTTTCCTCTTCTTTGTTCCTCTTTGTCCACTCAGTCTCCAAAGGGCGATTCCTTATGTTTTGCCTTCATCTTTTCTAGAAGCAATACTTTTAAAAGACTGCCTTTTGAAGACTGTTTAGAACACCCTTCTCTAAGTGCTCGGATCTACTCTGACCATTTTTCAGTAATTTTACACTTTGTGTAGATTCTATCATTCTGGTGCTGGTTTTAGTTTAATCTTAGTCCCCTAGGCCCCTCATTTCTCATGAATGAACTTTTCCCAGCGTTGCTCTTGCTCTTTGTAAAGGTTAATGGAGGGGGAATATGAGTGATACTTCACTGGGATTTGGTGTTTACTTTCCTACTTACAAGTGATTAGGAATTTGAACATTTTTTTTTTTTTTTATGGGGAGAACATGGCTTTGTGTCCTTTTATGTTTTTCTGGTGGTTCTATTTTGTTTTAGGGAGAATGAGTAAGGTTTACATTTATATGGCCATTAGTAGTACCTTGACATAAACATGTCCCATAGAATTAAAATGCTTTTCAAATATTTTAATGACTATATATTACTATGATAGGTAAAAGTATAAATGTATCAGATCATTTTCTTCCTGTTGAGCCTCTCACTTGTTTCTCTTTCTGTGATGATGCTTATGGATGAGTCAACTCCAATGTATTCTTTGGGTAGATTTGCCAAAGCAGAATTATCGCCTCAGGGTTATAAATATTGTTAATAATCTTGGTATAATTTGAACCCAGGGAAAGCCAGTAGGCCACAGATGTATTTATTTTAAGCTACTGAGTAATGTAGCCTCCACCTTTTTTCAGGTAGCACCTCTTCCTCCCATATGTATAGTGTGAATCCCTGGGAGGCACCAGTGAGACTATTTGTGGTATTTGCGACCAGCCTGTCTGCTGATTGATGGAACAATGTACCATGACTTGTTATTAAATATTCAGAGGCCTCCCACTGCCATAGTTTATAACATTTATTATTCCATGGATGGATTGCTATTTTTTTTCCATTCACTTATAAGGCACTTTATGTCTGTTATCCAATATATTGTGAGATCTTTTGTCACTGCACATTTCTAGTTGCTCATTGAGGTCAACAGCAGGCTATTCAACCTCTGTAGAGTACAATCTCAAAATCCTTGGAGCAAGAGCTTTTAACAACTCTATTTCCTCATTATGGAACTGACTTTCAACTCCTGTTTGTAGAGTCCTACCATTTAAAACTAAATGTATGACATATCTCTTTGCCGCTGCAACCAAATACTCTCTTATTTTTTTAATGGGGGTTTTCTTTTTCAATTACAGTTTACATTCAATGTTATTTTGTATTAGTTTCAGATGTACAGCAGAGTGGTTGGACAATCATGTGCTTTACAGAGTGGCCCCCTGGTATTTCAAGTACCCACCTGGCCCCCTATGTAGTGATTACAGTATTATTGCCTATATTCCCTATGCTTTACTTTCCATCCCCATGACTATTCTGTACCTATCAATTTGTGCTGCTTAATCCCTTCACCATTTTCACTTTAACACACATGCCTTATATACAGCAATAACAAAAGTACAAGTGACCTTTCTTTAGCTATTCTTTAGTCTGCTGATATACCTGGATTTTGTAACTTAAGAAGTGGGATGAGCAAGGGCCTAAAATACAACTGTCAGGACTGTTCCTTGTTGAAACTGATCAACCCTCACATTAGTCATTACTGCCTTCGTGACTTATGTCAGAGCCTGATGGGTTCATTTCTGCCTATAATTTCTGTTAGTCACTTCTCTTTCTTTCTCTCGCTTGATGAGTTTTATCAGCTGCAAGTAATAAAAGCTGATCTTACTATTTATTCATCCAGAACTTTCACAGTAATATCACAGTTCTTGATTACTTTGGACACTCTGACATGACTCATGTGTATTAGAGGAGCTGCTGTACCTTTCTTACTATTTTGGGTTTTTTAAAAATTTATTTTTTACCTCCAAATGTAAGGAAAAGACCATCGTGCCATCATTTGGAGTCGTGGTTACAACTTTGACAAGATATTTATGCGATTATTTTTATTCCTAATCTTATTATCGATCACATTACATGACAGAAAACCAACCTCACTCTAGAATCACCTTTGATAAGATGTCATTAAAAAGCAAATAAGCCCTGACTGCCGTGGCTCAATGGGTCAGTCCTGCAAACTGAAAGGTCAGAGTTTCGAATCCTAGTCGGGCACATGCCTGGGTTGTGGGCCAGGTTCCCTGTTGGGGGCATGTGAGAGGCAACTGATCCATGTTTCTCTCTCACATCAATATTTCTCTCCCTCTTTTTCTCCCTCATTTCCCCTCTCTCTAAAAATAAATAAATAAAATCTTCTAAAAACATGTTTAAAAAAAACAACCAACCGACCAACCAACCAACCAAACAACCTCCTAGACCTTATTCTGGATCCAGTGAATCAATCTCTTGTCTTGGGATCCAAGGAATCACATTTTACATACATCCCCAGATGACTCTGATGCAGTTTGGCCCCTGACTATATGCTAGTTTGGGGGGGTGTATAGTTTCACTGCATACTGTCACTCAAATCATGGTCCTAGTACAGCTCTCAGGTGGTCATCTCTGTGCCAGTTTCTACAACTTGTCAGCCTTGTAATATATCCATGGTGTGCTCCGGGGTGCATTCAAAGCTTCATTTTCTCTATGCTCAGAAAGTCATTTCCTAACCAAGAGCCTACAGAAATTCACCTGTGTTTTTAATAAACTGTTTGAAGGTTAACTCTTACCTTTAACTCTTCCATTTATTTGACATTGAATATATTGTTTGATTGTGAAATAGCGGTCTACCTTATTTTTTCGCAAATAGTTAATTTTCTAAGCTCCATTTATTGAACATGTCTTTTTTTTCACTAATTCATAATGTTGCTTTTATTGCATATTAAGTTCTTATATTTACCATGCTCATTTTTTTATGAGCTTTTCATTTTTTCCACTGGTCTATTCTTGTCCTAGTATGACTAGCATATTAATCATTTTTCTATTGTTATAAGTGGAAAATGAGTTGTGCAGTATCTGGAGGAAAAATAATTCCTGAGACCTGCATGGAAGGATGTGGCTGTGTGGTGGGGCTTATTGATGATATAAAATTAAGGGGCTTACAATCCTGAGTTCCCTGTGTGCCACCTTCATCCATCCCACCATGGGAAAAGTCCAGTTTTGTCCTCAGGAAAGCCAACAACAATGCCGTTGTCCAGAATTTTTTGCTTCATATTAAAGCTTAGTCCTTTGGAGTCCGCAGGTAGCTGCTAAGTGGTCTCAGTTTCCATCCAGGTAGCTTAGCTTGTTCCACGCTGCTCTGATGGCAATGGTGGAGTCCACGTGGTCACTGGCCTTGGTGCTGCTAAGGCCACATGGCTAAGGAGAGAGAACATGTGAGCTTATGGGATGAGTGTGTTCCTGGGCGGGGGCAGGGAGAGATACAGAGGTTCTTTGTTCTCCTGGGGTTATAAGCAGGAGCTTGGTTTTGGCGGTCTAGGTGCTTTCTCAAAATGACCAATCAACTTCCCAAGCTTTCACCAGCTTTGGGTAGTTCCAGCCCCCTAGTTGGACTGACAGGCCTCTATAGTTTAGCACCTCCACCTGTGCCCCTCTGATAATCTGGTGGGGAGTGAGGATTGTTAATCCCCTTGGCAGAGCACTATGCTGTGTTTCCCTGCAGTGTGAAAAGCTGTACCTTCTTGGTGAGGCAAACAGGCTTATGCTTCCCAGTTGATTAAACCCAATGTCTAACTCCCTCTGCTCCTTTTCCTTTATTAGTATCTATAATTAAGTACTGACGGTAACACTATTAAGTAGCACAAATTCTCCCCAATTACTCTTCTTTTAAAAATTATTATTTTTGCTAGTTCATTTTCCATGTAAACTTTGGAAATATTTTAACACGTTCCAGAAAACATGTTTGTTGGCATTTTGATATGAATTGTATTAAATCTAAAACTTAAGTGTAACCAAGTTGATAAATTTTCAATATTTAGTCTTTATATTTAGAATCACAGTTTTATGCAAGTTTTATTTTTGTTTTATACTTTTCTTTAGATAAGTCCTAAATAATTATAGATACTTATTCCTAGGTTTGATTATATAAATAATACAGAGTACCATTGCTTTTTCTGATTAAGTTTTTGAACTGATTGTTGCTAGTATATAGGATGTTCATGATTTTTGTATCTTTATTTTCTAACCAGAGATTTTTAACCAACTTCCTTGTGAATTTTAACAAATTTTCAATTGTTTGTGTTGGTTTTTCAGGTAGACGGTTATGTCAGGTAGGTGGTGATTACTCTCTTTTCTAACACAAACATGTAGTTTGCTCTTTTTTGTTTAATTATATTAAATTTTCTGTTTCTGTTTCTTGCTTAATTTCACTAGATAGTCCAGTGGTTCACCACCCCTGCTATTCATTGAAGTCACCAGGAGAGTTTAAAAAAACAATCAAGGCTCATCTCCAGGAATTCTGATTTAATTCATGCAGGGTGGAGCCTGGGCATCGGCCTTTTTAAAAGCTTCTCATACGTTTCCAGGAGAATCGTTGTTCCAAACACTCTGGCTCAATGATAAAAAATAGTGGTGAAAGCAGGATTCCTCTCTGGCTTCTGGTCTTGATTTTTCGTGTCTCACCATTAATTGTGGTATCTACTGATCATTTGAGACAGATTCAGTGGTGCTGGTGGCAGCTCATACTGGCTTATAGGACCTGATTGTGCACCTCTTTTCCCAACTTCAAGTTCATTAACATAACGTTGGTAGTTTAATCGGCCCCATACCATGGAAATTGGCAAATGGTGCAAATCAAGGCTTTTTTCTTTCCCAAGCCGACATAGCCATTAATCATTTACCAGTGCACCACTATAGACATTTATTGGGTTAAAGAAGCATCCTTCTATTACTAGGCTAAGAATCATTTTCATCTTTATTACTATTTGAATTTCACTGCAGTCACCTTCAATCATATTGACAACTTCTATCAGCAAAGTTTTAAAACCTTTCTCACAGTAAATGTTCTTTCCCGAGGGGGATGCTTGCATTTTGATTCATCAGGGTATTTTTTCTTCTTTTGAACAACACTGACTTTTCCAAACCTAATAACATTTCAGTTTGTTAGGTCTATTGCATTATAGACAAGTAGGAGTCATATTTGGGTTTGTAAGATATCAGTGTGAGTCCTTGCCCAAAACTTTCAGGTCCAAATGGGTAAAAAAGGGGAAAACTAATTCCCCCAACAAACACTCCTGTGGTGAATCACATGTTGAGAAGGTATTGTGTTTGGGTGGAAAAGAACAGCAGTCACCAACCTAGAGAAACGGATGCACTGCATGTTATTCAGATGACCCTCTATAAAAACTATCATGTCGTGAAGATGTATATAAGAATTAGGCTATCTAAAGCTGGAATTCACGTTCTCTGAGAAGTCACTGGAATGCAGAAATCATAATTTTGTCAGTTACATGCAGACTCATATGCTTTACGATCAAGTGAGGTGAAATTGGGGTGGATGTCCTCAGTTGATTGCCAATTAAGGAGCCTAAATAGGACAGGCACATGGCTAAATTGATGGCCCCTGTACTTTCACTGAGAATGAAACAGACCTTGGACAGGGCCAAGATTTTACACAAATAAGGCTGCAGTATGCTTCAGAGCACATCCATTTCCAGTTTACATTGGAGGATATCCTCATTCCAGCAATTGAAATGTTGATTCCTGTAGCCAGGATTCCTTTGCCTTTTTCTGTTGCAAAAGATGGGGCCTACGTCCTAAGTGCTAGACACTCTTCTGGGAGAAGAAGGTTCTATAGGTGCGCTGGAGTAACACAGGCAGGGGCTGAAGTAGCTGCCCCTATGGAGGGCACAGACAGTAAACCTTGGGGACATCACCATGGTGGCTTCTCTGCCATCATGCAGAGTATACGAGCTGTGTGGGTGTGGCTGTGGCTGTCTCCACATATTTTTTTTCATGTATGGAAGCAAAGGATCATTGCAATGGGTAGAGCCATCATAGAGAGCCCCCACTAGGGCAATGCCCAGGGAAGCTGTGGGGACAGGGCTGCCGCTGTGTCTCCAGACTAGTAGAACCACCCATATGCAGTTCTAGCCTGGGAGAGCCCCAGACTTTGAACTCTAACCCAGGAGCGCTGCAGTGTGGGCTGTGCCCAAAACAGCCAACAATGGGAGTGGGGCCGCCCAAAGCCTGGGGAGCAGAACCAGCACCTCAGTGTGTCCAGAAGGAGGGATCCCCACCTCAGTGGGCCTTAAGCTTTTAGTTTTGCTCAAGGACCTGTTATCCCTTTCTTGTTTCCTATTTCTCTCTTTTGGAGTGGGAGTGTTTGTTCTATGCCTGTTCTGCCATTGTATTTTGGAAGCACCTAACTTATTTAACAGGTTCATAGATGGAGAGCAGTTTCCTCAGGATGAACAGTCTCACCCATATCTGATTTAGATGATATTTAGATGAGGCATTTGGCTTTGAACTTTGGAGCTGATGCCGGGAAGAGTTAGCTTTTGGAAATATAGGGATGAAATTAATGTATTTTACATGTGAAAACAACATGAAATTGGGAGGACAGAGGCAGAATGCTATGGTCTAAAGGTGTCCCCCTCAACCTCCTGTTGAATCATGAGCCCACAAAGGTAATGTTGTTAGGAAGTGGACGCTTCTGGATGTGATGAGGTCATGTAGGTTCATGAGATTAATGCTCTTAGAAGAGATTCCAGAGTGAGAAGCCTGCAGGCTATGACACAGAAGACAGCTTTCGCCAGACCCTGATCATGCTGGCGCTTTGGTCTTGGACTTCCACTTCTAGAACACTGAAAAATAAATTTCTGTTTAGAAGCCACTCAGTCTCTGGTATTTTGTTGTAGTAGCCTGAACCAAGACACTCACTGTCTTGATTACTGTAGCTTTTATAGGAAGTCTTAAAGTTGGATAGTATTAGTGCTCAGACTGTGTTCTTCTTCCCCAATATTGCATTGCCTACTCTGTGTCTGTTTCCTTTCCATATAAACTTTCAGGTCAGTTTTTGATAGCCACATGACAACTGGCTGGGATTTTAATTGGGATTGCATTGAATCTGTAGATCAAATTAGAAAGAACTGACATACTGAGGCTTCCTATCCATGCATATGGAATATCTCTCCATTTATTTAGATCTATGATTTACTTTATCAGGATTTTGTAGTCTTCTTCATATAGCTCTTGTATGTATTTTAAGTTTATATCTAAGGGTTTCATTTTTGGGGTGCTGATGTAAATGGTCTTATGTTTCTTATTTCATATTTCAATCGGTGCTGGTATACACAAAATTAATTGACTTGTTTATTAATCTTGTATCCTGTAACCTTGCAGTTATTTAGTTCCAGAGTTTTGTTGTCATTGTTCATTGTTTGTGATGGTGGTCATTTTATCTGTAAACAAAGGTAGTTTTAAATTTTCCTTCCCCATCTGTATACCTTTTACTTTCTTTCCTCTTTTCTTTTCAGTTTCTTTCCTTCTCTTATTTCATTAACTAGGATTCACTACAATGTTAAATCGGAGTGTGAGGGAGGACATCGTCACTTGTTCCTAATCTTAGAGAGGAAAGCATTCTGTCTTTCACTATTTAAAAAAAAATTGTTCAAATACATTTGTCTCCATTTTCCCGCCACCGCTTTCCCCTGCCCCACCCACTGCTACCTCCCACCCTCTATCCTTCCCCACCTTGGCTTTGTCCATAGGTCCTTTATACATGTTCCTTGATTTGACCCTTCCCCTTCTTTTCCCAGTTACCCCCTCCCTCCTTCACTCTCGCTGTTTTTCACTATTAAGCATAATGTTAGTTGTATGTTCTTTATAGATACTGTTTATCAAGTCGTGTTCTCTCTCTCCCCCCCGCCAGCTTACTGAGAGTTTTTATTGTACTTGGGGATTAGATTTGTCAATTGCTTTTTCTGCATCTATTGACATGATCATATGCTTTTTTTCTTTAGTCTGTTAATGTGATGGGTAACATGAATTGATTTGTGAAAGTTTAATCAACCTTGCATACCTACAATAAATCCCATTTGGTTGTAGAATTTATACAGTGATGTATTGTATTTACTAATATTTTGTTTTGGATTTTTTGCATTTATGTTCATAAGAGATATTCCTTCTTTAGTTTTCCTGTATTGTAATGTCTTTGTGTATTAGAGTAATGCTGGCCTCATAGAATGAGTTAGGTAATACTCCCTTTGCTTTATCTTCTGGAAGACACCATAGAGAATGGTATAATTTCTATCTTAAATATTTGGTAGGATTTACCAGTGAACAAATCTGGGTCTGGTGCTTTCTGTTTTGGCAGGTTATTAATTATTGGTTCAATTTCTTTAATAGATACCAACCTATTTAGATTTTCTATTGATTTTTTTGTGTGTGAATTTTGATAGACTGTGTCTTTGGAGAAATTGGTTCTCTTCATCAAGGTTGTCCAATTTATAGCCATAGAGTTCTTTATAACACCCCTTGATTTCCCTTTCAGTGTCCATGGGATCAGTAATGATTGTTGCTCTTTCATTTCTGACATTAGTCATTTGTTTCTCCTCTTTTTCTTTCTCAATTAGCCTAGCTAAAGGATTATCAATTTTCTTAATATTTTCAAAGAACCATCTTTTGATTTTGTTGATTTTCTTTATTGATTTCTTGTTTTCAATTCCATAGATATCTGCTCTGATTTTTATTATTTCTTTACTTGTTTCCTTTTATTTGTTCTTCTTTTTGTAGTTTCATAAGGCAGAAGTTTAGAGTACTGATTTTGGCTCTTCCTACTTGTCTAATATATGTATTCAAAGCTATATATTTCTTTTTTGCTGCACCCCACAAATTTTTATAAGTTATATTTTTATTTTGCTTTAGTTTGAAATATTTTAAAATTTCCCTTGAGATTTCTTTCTTCTTTTCTTTCTTTTTTTTTTTTTTTTTTGGACTCACATGTTATTTAGAAGTGTGTGGTGTAATTTCCAAGTATTTTGGGATTTTTCAGATATCTTATTATTATTGCTTTCTAGATTAATTTCATTGTAATCTGAGAGCAGATTTTGCATGACTGCTATTCTTTAAATTTGTTAAGGTGTGTTTTATGGCCCAGAATGTGGTCTGTCTTGGTGAATGTTCCGTATGAACTTGAGGTGAAGTGTGTACTGCTGTGCTGGATGAAGTAGTCTATTCACATCAATTAAATTGAGCTTATTGATGGTCCAATTCAGTTCAATTATATCCTTTTTGATTTTCTGCCTGTTGGATCTGTCAGTTACTGATAGAGGGGTGTTGAAGTTCCCAGCAATAATAGCTGATTTATATCATTGCAGTTACATCTGTTTTTTTCTAATGTATTATGAATCTTTGTTGTTGACTGTATACTTAATAAAGATTGCTATGTCTTCTTGAAGAAGTAATCTTTTTATGTAATGGCTTTCTTTATCCCTGGTAATTTTTTTGATCTGAAGTCTACTTTGTTTGATATAAATAGACCTACCCCTCCTTTGTTTTGATTAGTGTTAACATGTTATTTCTTTTTCAGTTTTTTAATTTTTAATCTATAGACGATGTACAATTGAGTCTTGGTTTTTTTTTAATACACTCTGACAGTCTGTGTCTTTTAATCAGTGTGTTTATATCATTGACATTTCATATGATTATTATTGCAGTGGGACTAAAATCTATCATATCTTTTATTGTTTTCTATTCATTGTCCTTATTCTTTATTTCTCTTTTTGTCTTCCACTCTTTTTCTGCCTTCTCTGGGTATGAGCATTTTGTATAATTCCATTGTTTTTCTTCTGTTAGCATATCAATTATACTTTTTTGTGAAACTTTTTTTAGAGGTTGCTTTTGCATTTGCAATATAAATTTACAACTTATCCAAGTCATCTTTTTATTTTTTTTAAAGATTTTTATATATTCACTTTTGGAGACAGGGATGGGAGGGAGAAAAAAAGGGAGTGAAACATTGATGCAAGAGAGAAACATCAATTGGTAGCCTCTTGTATGTACCTCAACCAGGGACTCAACCTGCAACCCAGGCACATGCCCTGACTGGAAATCGAACCAGCGATCTTTTGCTTTGCCGGATGATACCCAACCAACTGAGCCACACCAGTCAGGGCCCCAGTCCTCTCTTAAATAACACTATACTGCTACACAAGTAGTATTAGAACTTCATAGCAGAGTATTCCTAATTCTTCTCTTTAATCCTTTATAACATCATTGTCATTCATTTCCCTTATCTATAAGCTATAATCACTGAATGCCTTGTTCCTATTATTTTGAACTTTTATCTTTTAGATCAATTCAG
Organism: Pteronotus mesoamericanus; assembly: GCF_021234165.1. Lineage (NCBI taxonomy): Eukaryota > Metazoa > Chordata > Mammalia > Chiroptera > Mormoopidae > Pteronotus > Pteronotus mesoamericanus. Next base: position 2,851,202 of record NW_026555108.1, on the reverse strand, counting down.
AATAAGAGACATTAAAGGTTTTATTTATCTTCATCTCTTCCTCCTCTAATACTCTTCCTGTCTTTTTTTACTGTTGTTCAATCACAGTTGTCCCCATTTTTCCCCATCACTCTCCCCCTGTCCCACCCACCTCACCTCCCACATCCAATCCTCTCCTCTGTCCCTGTTGTCCTTGTCCACTGGTCCTTCATACATGCTGAGTTATTGACCTATAGCTTCTTCTATAAAGAACTTCCTTTAACGACTTTTGCAAGACTGATCTACTGGTGACAAATTTCCTCAATGTTTGTTTAAATGAGAAAGTATTTCTCCTTCACTTTTGAAAGGTAATTTCATTGGGGGCAGAATTCAATCTGCTTTTTCTTTGAACACTTTACATATTTCACTCCACTCTCTTCTTGTTTGCGTGATTTCTAAAGATTTTTTTTTCTTTATTTTGATACTTAGTTTAAATGTGGTATGCTTAGGCATAGATGTTTTGGTGTGTATACTGCTTTGGGTTTTCTGAGCTTCTTGGATCTGTGGTTTGTTGTTTATCATTAGGTTTGGGAAATTCTTTCTCCTTATTCCTTCCAATATTTCTGCTGTTTCCTTTTCTATTTCTTCTCCTTCTGATATTCCCATTACATGTATGCTATACCTTTTGTTATTGTCCCAGAGTTCTGGGATATTATGTACTTACTCAATCTTTTTTTCCCTTTGCCTTTTAATTTTGAAAGTTTCTGTTAACATTTCTTCAAGCTCACTGATAATTTTCTCACCTGTGTCTAGTCCATTGATGAGCATAGTGAAGGAATTCTTCATTTTTATTACCATGTTTTTGATTCTAGAATTTCCTTTCGGTTCTTTCTTATAGCTTCTATCTCTCTGATTATATTACCCATCTCTTCTTTTATGTTGCCTGCATTATAGGCCTTAGCATATTAATCATAATTGTTTGAAATTCCCAGTCTAATTCTAACATCTCTTTCAGATCTCTCTCTGGTTCTGATGTTTGCTGTATCTCTTCAAATGGTGGGGAGTTTTTTTGTTTGTTTATTAGTATCTTTTGCAATTTTTTGTTGCAAGGAAGACATGATATAATGGGTAAAAAACAATCAAAGTAAACAGACCTTAAGTGTAATGTTTTGTTTATCTGGCTTGGGTTTAGCCTGTGTTAACTGTTTGCTGTATTTCTAGGTCAGAGACCAAACTTACCTCTGGTGCCCTTGTTTCTATTTCCCCTGTTGTCTTTGGCTTTCCCTAGAGACTTCTTAAATATTATCTGAGAAGCATAGTTATTTTAGTTATATTTCCATGTTATCATCCAGGAAGCCTGCTGATGTGGGGGTAAGGTGTCAGGAGAGGGGTAGCATTCTACAGTCCTCTAATTACAGCTTAGTCTTTTAGGGAGCCTCTGTCCCTGGCCTGTGACCTTCACAAATGCTTCTCACTTTTATTTTGGCTTTGTTTCTTAGAAGAGACAGGAAGACAAGCTGATCTGTACTGGGAATTTCCTTTTCCTAGATCAGCTAAGCTCTGGTAAAACCCCAGCATATTAGGGTCTGGTAAAACAGTTTTTGTTGAGGGTAGGCCTTGTTCAGAAGAGTGAAATTCTCTGTGCATATTATTTAAAAGGCTAATTTTTCTCTCCTCCTCTCAGAAGCATGGAAACATGAGAGATTTTTCTCAGATCTTTATTGTAAAAACTTGATAGGGCTCCTGGAAGTAACACTCACAAAAGTATGGGGTCCCTCCCCCTAGGACTGGGCACCTGTAGAAATTTTCAGTCTCAAACTTGCCCACAGCAAGCCTCTAGCAGTTCATCAGTTACAGATTAGGCTTTTCTAACCCTGTATTTGTTCCCAAGTAGTTTTCTGCTCTTGGGCCTCTACTCTATCTAGTAAGTTTTGATTCTGTGCATATGCCTGCCTAACTCTTCAGTTTTGGGGACAGTAGTTCACCCTAAGTATGACCTCAGTCCTCTGATCTAAGCAAAGTTTATTTTCTGTTTGTTACACATTTTTTTTTCTTGTTCAGTGAATGGGAGAGTTGATTTCCAAGCTCCTTACATGCCTGACTGATATAAATCTAATGGAATTGTTGAGATATTAAATACATTTTTTGTAAAGTTTTCATCTCTTGAAAACTGTTTAAAGTAACTATCTTTTAATTTGTGCACTTTATTTTTCTTTTAAAGGGGTAAAAGGTAAGATCTTTGGAACATTAACTTTTTTTCCTCTCCTTCTCTCTCTTCTTTTTTGTCAAATAGATCCTAAATGCCCAGGAGATGTTGATTTTCATAATAGTGACTGGGACATTAAGACAATCACCAGCTCCTTGAAATTCTACCTCAGGTATGCCTGATATGATTGGGGACTTTGCTTTTCATAGTAGATCAAATTTGTCTGCATGAAGATTGGAGTTAATGTGGTTCCAGTTTCAGGATATTGGATCAGATTGCTAAAGAAAAAGCAAATGAAAAGGATTTCTGTTAAAGAATGTTCATTAGAAAACATTTTTTTTTAAATCTGAGAATTTAAACAAGGGAAGCCTCAAAATAATAGAATTGTTATTGAAAAATGTCTTTTTTAGGAGAAAATTATTTTATTTATTTTATTTTTGATTGAATTTATCAGGGTGACATTGGTTAATAAAATTATAGGTTTCAGGTATACAATTCTATACATCATCTGTATGTTATACTGTGTGTTCACCACCCCAAGTCAAGTCTCCTTCTGTCACCACCTATCGCTCCTTTACCCTCTTCTGCCTGCCCCCACCCCCTTTCCCTCTGGTTATCACCATACTTTTGTTTATGTGTGTTTGTGTCTGGATTTCATAGCTCATGCTTTAATGGATATGATAGGAAAAAAACAATAAAATCCAACCTTAAAAATGTTGGAATTAAATGAAGTGGCAGCAATAGGGGGAAAAAAGTTTACTTCCCAGCAAATTTTGTGGATTTACAATGATGAATATATTGTTCAGTTTGTTGGCATAAATTTATATTATGTAAAAATACTTGTTACATATATATATTTTAAACATTCATTTCTTACCATTCCTTATGTTCCATAGTATGTACCATACTTTATGGGCTAAAATGTCTTATTTTCAATTATTGCACTTTTTAGTCATTAAGATGGATGCTTAAGCTTTGGGAAATATCATTAATCCAAAGTAGATTGGGTCACAGATATTGCTGTTAAATGACCTTTTGCTGTGGCATCATTCCAGGACTTTATATAAACATGAATGGTTTCTTCAGGAGTATTTCTCTTGCATCTGCAAAATAAAGAGATACTGTTGTTGGAGGGTATATTCTGTGCTAGGCAGTGTTCTCCTTGCTTAAACTCACAACATCATTGGACTTTTTTTCCTCACAGTGGCCCTCCATAAGGTAGATGGCACTAATACTCATTTTACAGACAAGGAAATTGAAGTACATCCCCTCCTCTATTAAGTAATATCCATGGTCACAAGTCACATTATTTAAATATCTCTGACTTATAAGTCCGCCTGTATTGTAGCCTCTTCTTCCCTTATTCCTTACCACCAGGGACTGTGGTCTTCTTGGAGTTGCTTGGGTAATTTCTTAAAGATAGAGAAAAATCTACTATGCATATTTTCAGGAGACTTGTGATGATAAGAATAGTGAGAGTAAATGACTCTGTCTGTAGCCTTCTTTAAAGGAGTCAGTTTTTTTCAAACTTTTATGTAGCTTAAATCACTTCACACATTACATCTTCAGTTTACCCCTCAATAAACACTATGACCCTTTTGAAAGATGGGAAGATCGAGCATGAAAGGCTGAGTGGGTAGCACCCCCAATAAGAGATATTTGTCCTTAAGACTCTTATTTATGGGTCTTTAATATGCACTAGCCAGTCAATACCCTTAAGATTTTTCAAAGATATCAGTATTTTCAGAGTGGGCTTCTTCCATATTCTAGGTACATAACTCATCCCTTTTCTGTACCATTTCCAGAAAAATACTCTGAAAGCTATACCATCTCTCTCCTGTATCTTTAACCTCTCTCATTCATCTGGCTCTTTCCTCCTAGCATATAAATATGCTCCAGTAGTGTGCATCTCCTTGACCTTCATTTATTCATTCAATCTACCATCCACTAAGTCATTCAATAAACGTGTCCGGAGTACTGACTCTAAGTCTAGCATAGTGTTAGGCAGTAGGCATACAACTGTGAGTAGATATGCTCACTGACCTTAAAAAGGCTACGAAACAGTGAGGGAGGCAGACAAAAGACAAATAATTATACAAATATAACAAACAATAATAAGGGCTCTGAAGGAAAGGCACAGGTACTGTGGAGGCAAGGAACAGGAAGACCTAATTTATTTTGCTTGTTTGCTTGAACTGAGATTTGAATTATAACTTGGAGGCAACTGTGGGAGGCTTTTCCAGACAGAATTGATCATGCAAAGGCCTGAAGCAAGAGGGAAGAAGACCTCTTGAAGAATGTCCATGTACCTATTTATAGGTGGAGTATTGAGTGTAGAGAGGGAGGGAGAGATATGTAGGGCCCATTTCATGTGAGGCCTTATAAGACATTGTAAGAATTGGGGTCTGATCCTGATTGGTATATCTCAGTTGGATGGGCATCATCCTGTAAAGCGAAAAGTCACTGGTTTGATTCTCGGTCAGGGCATATGCCTGGGTTTTGGGCAGGTCCCTGGTTGGGGCATTCGAGAGGCAACCAGTCAATGTTTCTCTCTCACATTGATGTTTCTCTCCCTCTCTCCCCACCCCATCCCCTCTCTCTAAAAATAAATAAATAAAATCTTTAAAAAAAAGAATTTGGGCCTGGATTTATCTTTAAAGGGATGGGAATATATAAGGGCAGGCAAAAATAAGTTAATGATTGTGAGTATGTGAAACAGTATATTCTTGTGTTATTATTTATTGTATTATCTTCCATACAAGAAACTGTAAACCTACTTTTGTCCACCCTGTATTGAAAGATTTTAAGCGGGAGATTACATGATGAGATTTGTATTTTGAAAAAAAAATACAGATCATATTAGAGGGAGGCAAAATAGGTATAGGTGGAAACCAATTACCAGGGTATTGCTGTAGTCCGGGAAAGACATTGTGCTTCTCCTTGGACCAGGGGTAGCAGTGGACATTAGTAGAAATAAGCCTAGTCAAGAGATTTAGCTCTATGATTGTCTTAACCACTATACTGCACACATGAAACTAATTGAAAAAAATTTTTAAATTAAAAAAAGATTTAGGGAGTGCAATTGGATATTAGGATGGGGGAGGGGGAGATAGAAGAATGACTTCCATGTTTCTGGCCCATGCAACCAAATGATAGTCATGCATTTACTGACTTGGGAAACACAAGAAAAAAGTGCTAGATTTGAGATAACAAGTTATGTTTTAGATATGCCAAATTAGGATGTCTTTGAAGAAATCAGGAGAGGATCTTAAGCAGGGAATTGGCTATATTGAGAATATAGAGGAATGAAACTCAGTGAAGAATTCTGGTCTTGAGATTAAAAAAAAAATTGAGAATCATTGACAATGTGAAGATGATTGGAGGTAGGAACTTAGATGAGATTGCCTAATGAAAGAGATACTCACCCTCTTCCAAACTAACTAAACTTCGGTATACAAAGTAACTCTGTCTCTATTTAACCTCCCAGTTTACTCTTTAACTCATTGCAACCTGACTCCCAGCCTCTGCTCTATTGAAGTTTCTCTTAGCAGGCTCGCCAGTGACTCCCCTAATGCCAAACACAACAGACAATTGTTGTCCTCTATCTTATTTAACCTCTTTGTCTCATTTAAAGGTGATAGCAAGCCCCTTCTGAACCTTACCCTTCTTTTGGATTCTGCTATATCTCTCGCTTTTGGATTTCCTTCCACCTCTTTCACCAATTTTGGCAGCCCTATTTATTTATGAAGTTTCTATCTGCTATTCCCCAGGGCTCTCCTCTTTTTTTACTGCACTGGAGGGATGGAAAATTTAAATATCTACAGGAACCAAGACATGAAAATGAGTGCGACGTAGACTACTTCCATATTAAACATATTGCACATGGAACCTTTCATTTTATAGCAATCCCTTTTTTTATATATAAACAGCAATATTCTTTACTTCCACAAATAACCATATGGGCCCAATGTAGCGAGATATTTCCATTTTTTTTTCAATAGAGCCATAAAATATGGATTTTTGTGTGAAATATGTATCTCAATTTTTAATATTCTGATGACTGATTCAATACCATCTCTCTTTTATAAACTATTCTGGACAAATAAGTGTTTGAAAGTCTGATGTAGCTGCTGGCTGCCAGATAGCTGTCTCTCCTTGAGCAGTTGTATCTGTTCTCATGCCTTTAACCAGTCTCTTAGGTTCCTCATTTTTATATATACTTCTCAGATCCAGAAGTTCACTCCATCCATCTTCCTAAAGGACAGCTCCCTTTGGCTGTCCCGATGGCCCCTCTGACTTTACATCTCCTCTTCACTTAGAATCAATTTCTAGTCTATCCAGTCACCTAAACCATATTACTCTTTCTATCTTTACTGTCTTTCAATAATTCCCCTAATATTTTCTTTCTGCTTCTAATGCCACAATTTTACTTAGGCCTTCATATCTCTCACCCAGGTTACTACGGTGATAACAGTGGCAAGCAGTATAGCATAGTGATTATGAGCGTGGACTTGAGGCAGACTGCCTGGTTTTGCACTCATTAGCTGGGTGGTCTTGAATGAATTATTTAACTTTGAGAAAGCCCAGTTTCCTCATCTATAAAATGGAGATATTAAAAGTACCTATTTGATAGGTTGTCATGAGGATTATATTAGTAAATATAAGTAAATCACTTAGAGCAGTGAAGAGTTTGCCATTATTGTTATTATTATTATTTTTGGTGGATTACTTTCTTCCTCTGAGTCATCCACCACCTCCCTTTATATTATCATCACACTTGTCCCGTTGCATTGCAAATTTTGTGTATGACACTCTCCTCAATTAGACAATTAGCTCCTTGGAGGTTTGGACTATGCCATACTTATCTCTGGATCCCCAATATTGGTACAAAGCCATACACAAATAGATGCTAAGTTATTATTTTTTTTTTTACTAAATCCATTTCAACCTCAATTTCCCCCTCTATTTGATGGGGATTTGAATAACTGCTGTGCCACACAGGATCATTTGAAGGATCAAATGGGAGGACAGATGTGAAAGCAACTAAGCAACTGTCAAACGGGAAAGACTCCATAGTAGTGCTCAGAGTGTGTCCACTTGGAATTTTGCAGGATTTGTTTGCGCCTGGTTTCATTTTGGGGAATGAATTGAAGATGTTGCTCAAGGTCTCAGCCCATACTTTTACAGGCCTTCTGTTGAGTTACTAGCAAGTAGGATTCCTATGACAAAGTGTCAGGTGAGGAGAGAACTGCGTGTAGTCACATGAAGCTGTGAGGCTCAGAAACCTCAGCCTTGATACCCACAGAACTGAGAATTTGAGACCTGGCTACTACCTTCCCAAAGGAACTTACAGTCTTCATTAATTTCAGGAATCTTTCTGAACCTGTCATGACCTATAGACTACATAAAGAGTTGGTCTCTGCTGCCAGTAAGTATTTATATTACCAGTTAATTGTGTTGTCCTGGCTTCCTAATATTTATAGCAATAAGCCTAGAAAACTGCTTCAGGGAAAGTAATTAAGGGGAAAAAATACACCCAGTTTGTATTCACTGCCAAATGAAAGTATTCGCGCTTGCTCTTTAACTCAAGTGTTGTATAATTTTTCATAAATCAATGTTAGCGGAGTGGTTTGGAGGGAACTGGCTCCCTGGAGGGATGTGATAGGTGTGAGGGCTTAATTGATTGATTGTGCCTCCTCCATCAGAGGAAGAGCAATGGCTCACACCACTGGGGGCCAGCACAGTGGTTGCTGTTTCAGGTTGTTTCCAGCACTTTGCCTTTTCAAGTGCTTTTCAATTGACTTGTGAATCATTACTCCTAATCTGTTAGTTGCTCGAGTCACGTTTTCTGGATGTTAAAACTGCAGGTGAGGGTGGAAAGGCACATGGGAAATAAGGCATATAGAATCACCCGAAAAGTTGGCAGCTGAAGAAGCATCAAAAATTTTGGCCGAGGTCCCTGTATAAGTATTTCTGCCTACTTTGATGTGACCCTTCTCCTGCATTGTGCCTAAGTGGTGTACAGGAAAAAGAGCCAGGGGACTTGGCCTCATAGTAAATCTTTGTTGAGACAAGATACCTGTGATCTTTACTCTGAACCCTGTTAGTGGTTTTCTTAGGAACCCAGAGGTAGGAGCATGCCTCCCAGTACCACAAGGATGGTGGGTGGGCAAGGGTTTCATCTGGAAATTTACATGTGGAACGTCAGGAGCAATCTGCTTTACCCCAACTTCTGAATGCCTCTGAGACGGTCTTATCTTCTCATCTTTCTCCTCTCTTCTAATTTCTTTGTTTTTCTAGACCTATTTCCTTCTTTTTGTTTCTCTCTTTTGCCTTTTGGTGTCTCTTTCTCTCTGTCTGTTTCAGTGTCTTCTATCTTACTATATTTTTGCCATTGTGTTTCTATGCCTATTTATCTCTCTCTCTCTCTCTCTCTCTTCATCTAACACTCTCTGTGTCTCTTATTTAACTTTGCATGTGTGCGTGTGTGTGTGTATGTATGAGAATTTGCTTGATCCAATTGCCCAGAAAGCAAAACTCTCTGTCTCTCTTCTCTCTCAGAGTCTGACAACTTGGATTATCGGCTGGGAGCTATTCATTCCCTGGTATATAAGCTACCAGAAAAGAACCGGGAGATGCTGGAACTTCTTATAAGACACTTGGTCAAGTAAGTAACTTTTGGAATTTCAGAAAGAGTTCCTATTAGAGAACTGGACCACAGGGTAGCTCTGCAAAGAAATTGCCTGTCATCTCTAAGTCCCAGCCATCACCTGCTTCATCCAGGGCCTGCTGCATGCTCTGTAAGGAAGGTGATTTTGCCTGGACCCTTGTTTATATCCTCCCAGAGTTGCTGTGCATCTCATTTGAGGGGTTGCCTCAGCTGAGGGGCAACTCCAGGTAGACTGGGGTGAACAGAGGCCTTGTTCTCAGATAAATGTGTTTTCGAATTCCAACTCTACCACTTATTTAGCTGGAAAATGTTAGCCAAACCTCTCTTAGACTCTGGTTGGTCATCTCTAATATCAGAGGAGTATTGCCCACCATGCAGTGGGCTGCGGTGTGGATTTGAAGGAGCACAGGTAAACTGCATGGCATATAGGAGTTCTCTAAGACATTGGAGACATTGGGCCCTGGCTGGTGTGGCTCAGTGGATTGAGTGCCGGCTTGCAAACCAATGGGTTGCTGGTTTGCTTCCCAGTCAGGGCACGTGCCTGGGTTGAGGGCCAGGTCCCCAATGAGGAGCGTGCAAGAGGCAACCACACATTGATGTTCCTCTCCCTCTCTTTCTCCCTCACTTCCCCTCTGTCTAAAAATGAATAAATATATGAAATCTTTAAAAAAAGAAATGGGAGATAGTGTTCAGATTATGGTTGACTTCTTGCTGGGGTGTGGCAGGCCACAACAGACAGCAGCATTCTACAGAGTAGGCCTGGTGATGGGCCCTACGATGGGTGGGTGTAAGGGGCATGTGTGCCCCACTGTGGTGCTTCCTGGCCAGAGGGTTCAATAATGTGAATAAAGATGAATTTAGTTGACTCATATAGGGCCAGCTGCTGCCTCTCTGGAAGCAGCATGGCGCTGCAGAAAGCACTCTGTCCGAGTCAGAAAACCTGGGTTGTACTTTCAAGGCCACTCTTGGTATTGTAAAGAGTAAAGAAATGAGACAACAAGCTTAGAAAAAAACTTTATGCATTTTAAGCGTGTTTAACAAAATAAAGCTATCCACACACACACCAAAAATGCTGTGATGATATACTTTAACCTCACTTGGAAAGGATCTCAAACACTGAGATCCTCAATGCAGGCGAGGGTGCTGGCTAAGTGGCCCTCTTGGCCTCCCTCTGTGATAAATCCTCTGCCTCATTGGGCCTCGGATTCCCTGTGATATAATGAGATATCTCTGAGGTCTGATCCAGCTCCGACAGTCTACATTTTTGATGAGTATTATAGACAATAACGTAGATAAATAAGCAGAATTGACAAGAGGATGGCTTTTATATTTATTGCCAATGTTTGCAATTTGGGCAAATAGAGAGACTAGTAAGAGACACTTCCTTTTGAAAAAGTTGTTGGTGATTAGGTCAGTAAAAGCACAAAAAATCAGCACATGAGCCATTTGCACGTTAATTTGAAGTTGCTCTGGGGAAACGGTCTTTGTGTTCAAGTTCCAGCTGTAGCACTGATTTGCTGTGTGACCTTAAGTAGGTTCCACCTACTCACTGGGTTTCAGTTTGTCCACCTATGACATGAGGGGACTGGACTAGCTAATCTTAAAGGGTTCTTCCAGCTCTGATTTTCAGAGTCTCAATACATGACAGGAGGCAATGATTTGGTTGAGGACCCTTCTGTTAGCAGTGGGTGAGCATCACCTTCCTCCACCTTTCCAATGGTTGGCCACCTGCCTGGCTTTAAGAATCTTGGTCCCTAAAATCCCTAGAGCAAAATGAGCGAGAGACAACACAGAAATAGAAAGACAGATAACATGAAATATATGAAAAACTGCTCAGGTTCACTCATAATAAGAAAAAAATGCAACTTAAACCTCAACCATCTATTGGCAAATCCTAAGGCTTGACTGCATTCTCTGTTAACGAGGCTTTGGGACAATAGGTACTTTAATACATTGTTGGTATTAATGCAGTGTTCACCTAGGGGGGGGAATTTGGCAATATTTAACAAATCTGCATATTGTTACCCTTTGACTCAGTAATCCACTTCTAGGCCTCTACTTTGAAGACACCTCCACAAGTAAAAAAAAAAAAAAAAAAACAACATATGCACAAGGCCTATCATTGTAGCATAATTTTTAATAGCAAAAGATTGCAAACAACACAAATGTTTAATAGTAAGGGACTAGTTGAGTAAGTAGTGGTATATTCAAATGGTGTGGTATGATACAGTCATAGCAAAGAATGGAAAAAAAAACTATTGACGTTGTTTTTGTTAGTGATTTCCAGGATACTTTGCAAATTTCCAGCATGTAAAACAGACAAAAACAACTACAAAAGACCAAGGTGTAAAACAGGGTATTTAATATTGCTGTTTCTTGTAAGAAAAAAGAGGGAAATAAAAATATATAGGAATGTAAACACATATTTTCTTACTTTTTTCAAATGAAGCCCAGTAAGGTAGATAAAAAACTAATGACTCAAAATGCTAACATATTTACCATATGACCCAACAATTCTGCTCCTAGGTATATACTGAAGATAAATGAAAAGATATGTCCACACAAAAACTGGTGCACAAATATTCATAGTAACATTATTCATAGTTGCCTAAAGTTAAAGACAACACAAATGATCATCAACTGATGAATGGAAAAAATAAAATGTGATATAAACATACAGTGGAACATTATCTAGCCATGAAAAGTAGTGAAGTAATTGTATATGGATAAACCTTGAAAACATTATGCTAAATCAAAGAAGCCATACACAAAAGACCACATATTATATGATTCCATTTATACAAAGTGTCCACAGTAGACAAATGTAGGGAGACAGAAAATAAATCAGTGGTTGCCTAGGGGTGTGATGTGGGGACATCAAAGCAAATGGGGAATGAAACTAATGGTTACGGGTTTTTTTTTTTGAGTCGCGAAAATGTTCCAGAATTAGTGGTGATGTTCACACAAATCTGTGAATATACAAAAAACATTGAATTGTACCTTTTCCCCATTAAAATGGTGAATTGTATGGTATGTGAAATAGATCTCAGTAGAGCTGTTATAAAAACAAATCAATAAAACTGGTTAATAAAGGGGACAGGCAATAGAGTGAGGTGGCTATGGAATGAGAACTAGATTCCTCTAAGTCCATCTCCTTCTGTGGTTTTGACTTTTCAGCCATATTGATTTTTCATATAACCAAAAAGTAAAATTTAATCAAAAGTAAGACATTACAAACTCTAAAATTGAACACACAAAGCAAACAAATCTAAATGTTTATCAAATTGATAATGTAGACACAGAGAAAAGTTATTTCAATTAACTTATCAACACAGCCCTCTAAGTAATTTTTAATGAGACGTATTCTAAGACAGAACTGAAAAAACATTGTAAGCATAAACCAGTACATTTATTAGTACTATTTTATTATTATTATTATAATTAGAAACTATTTTATGTATATATATCTCACAAGAATAAAGCAAAAAAAGTAACTAAATTAATATTATCAGAAGCCAAGATATATAGTACAAGAAAAAGAGATACAAATACAAATTTCAAAATGTGGAGAAAAAAAATTCTGTAATGGTAAAGTCGAGTTGAGAATGGCAATACAAACTCCCGGTTTTAAAACAAAGCAACAAAAACTGTGAATCAATCCTGAAGTGATTCTACTCAAAAAAGCAATGGGTACACATAATGCCCTGATCTTTGTTTATAAATAACATTCCCTTCTCAAAAGTACCAAGGCTTCTTAGAGAAGTGGCTGAGGTCAGCTCTGGGGCCAGGAAAATACAAGGAGAGCCTTGGATAAAGTGTACCTTTGTAAGCAAAGAACAGCTCAAGAACTAATAAGTGCATCATATCACAAGAGCACAGGAATCTGTTTGAAAAGGCTAACACTGATTACATCTGGGGGCATTGTGAACATCAAAAATAGTAAATATTATACTGGATTATAACACTTTCAATAAATAAAAATTTACGAGAAGTAGGTGGAATAAAGGAAGCTCTTTAGTATCCCTGGCTGGTGTGGCTTAGTGGATTGAGCACTGGCCGGTGGACCAAAAGGTCGGTTGTTCAATTCCCAGTCAGGGCTGGGTTGTGGGCCAGGTCCCCAGCAGGGGGCGTGTAAGAGGCAACCAATTACTGTTTTTCTCACACATCATGTTTCTCTGCTCTCTTCCTTCCTCCTTTCCCCTCCCTCTATAAGTAAATAAATGAAATCTTTATTAAAAGCTCTTTAGTAAAGAATGACAGTAATAAGTTGTGGAAGGAATGATAGAATTATAAAAACTATTGCTTTGCAACCTCAGTGTCCTAGCTGTTTCAGGCATGGGTCAAAACCATTGGGCAAAAAATTGTTCAGGAACAAGACATTCATGTAGTTTTACTGTATTACCCACAGATTACTTGCTAATTACAAATGGAAAAATGTACCGTTACAGTGAAGATATCTGAAAAACACCATTTTAATTAATTGATCAGAATTAGCATTGCTGAGCTGCCATCTTGAGTCCGTGTGTGCACACGCGCACGCTTATTCTCAGCTGGTCAGCCCGAGACCCCCTTATCCCCAACCGTAGTCCCCTGCAAGGCCCTGCCTCCTCTCCAAGAAGATGAAAGAAAGTATGCTGAACTGGGAGAAACTTGCCAAACTGCAGGCATGAGTGTGCATTGGAGGGAAAGGAACTGCTCATCTTGTAGAAAAAAGAAGATAGTTCACAGAACAGCTACAGCAGATGATAAAAAACTTCAGTTCTCCTTAAAGAATTTAGGGGTAAACAATATCTCTGGTATTGAAGAAGTAAATATGTTCACAAACCAAGAACAGTTACCCACTTTAACAACCCTAAAGTTCAGGCATCTCTGGCAGTGAACACTTTCATCATTACAGGCCATGCTAAGACAGAGCAGCTGAGAGAAATGCTGCCCAGCATCTTAAACAAGCATGGTGCAGACAGTCTGACTAGTTCAAGGATACTGGCTGAAGCTCTGCCCAAACAATCTGTGGATGGAAAAGCACCACTTCCTACTGGACAAGAGGATGATAATGAACTTACAGATCTTGTGGACAATTTTCATGAGATTTCCAAGAATGAAGCAAACTGATTTTGAGGCAACTTCTTTTTTTCTTTTAAAGGTTTTGTTTATTTATTTTTAGAGAGGGGAAGGGAGGGAGAAGGAGAGGGAGAGAAAAATCAATGTGCGAGAGATAAATCAGTCGGTTGCCTCCTGCCTCTCTCAGGCCTCCCAACCGGCGGCCTGGCCCACAACCCAGGCATGTGCCCTGACTGGAAATCAAACCAGTGACCCTTCATTTCACAGGCCAGCACTCAGTCCACTGAGCCACAGCAGCCAGGGCAAGCACTGAGATTTTTTTAAATTTTTTTTTTAATAATAGCTGAAAAATTTGAAAATTTTTTAAATTTTTTTTAATTACATGTTGCAATGTATTTAATGTGTAGCCCAAGACAACTCTTCTTCTACTATGGCCCAGAGACACCAAAAGGTTGGACACCCCTGTTGACTTTGTGAGCTCTATGGTCTTTGTCACAAATACTCAGTTCTTCCTCTGCAGTATAAAAGCAGCCATGGTTAATATGGGAATGAATGGACATAGTTGTGCTCCAGTAAAACTTTATTTAAAAAAGCAGTTGGAAGGTTGGATTTGGCCTCAGAGGCATAGTTGGTGACTCTCTGATCTATAGCAGTAGTTCTCAGACTTTTGTGGGTGTCAGAATCACTTGGGGGGCTAATAAACAACACAGCTGCCAAAGCTTGAGACAATACAGGACAGGGCCTCTATGTTTTTATTGTGTCCCCAGTCTCTAGGTTTTCCCACATCTTTTTTTCCTTGTAATTTTTGTGTTAAACAAAATAGGTCATTTGTCTTTTAAAGCTTACCGTAGTTGGATCAAAAGTCTTGCTCTGATTCTGTTTTTTTTTTTTTTTACTTGTGTTTTTTGGAGGGTGTTTTTTTGTTTGTTTTTTGCTGTGTAAAGTGGGGAAGGCATGCATACTTAAGAGATGGTTTTGTGCTCTTCCAACAGTATACACATAATGCGTGACTGTCCCCCCACCCCGCTCCATTATTTTCAAGAGAAAAACTTAGAAGTCAATGAAAGGCAGAACGGGAAGGCTTTTTATATTACCTAAAAACCTTCTCATTTTACAGAGGAGGGCTCATATATGTAGGGATGGAAAAAGAGGCCCAAAGTCACACAACACATTGGCGATGGCACCAGTCTTGATGAATTTATTTAGTTTTTATTGTTTATTAGGATATAATTGACAAATTAAAATATGTATATTTAAGGTGTACAACCTGATGCTTGGTGTGCATATATATTGTGAAAGAATTCTTTCTCTCCCTAATTTTGTGAACACTTCAAATCTATCCTCTTAGTAGATTTCAAGTATACAATACAGTATTGTTAACTGTATTCCCATCCCTGTACATTAAATCTCCAGAACGTACTCAACTGACATAGCTGAAACTTTGTACCTCTTGACATCTCCCCATTTATCTGTCCTCCTCTGCCCCTGGCAACCACTATTCTACCTTCTACTTCTGAGAATTTGACTATTTTAGATTCTACATATTAGTGAAATCATGCACTATTTGTCTTTCTGTGTCTTTTGTATTTCACTTAACATAATGTCCTCCTGGGTTGCAAATGGCAGAGTTTTCTTCTATTTTAAGGCTGATTAATGTCTCACTGTTTCTGTATTTAACCATTTATCCAACTGTGGGCACTTGGGCTGTTTCTGCATCTCGGCTATTGGGAATAATGCTGCAATAAGCGTAGGTATGCAGATATCTTTTTGAGATGCTGAATTCATTTGCTTTGGGTATGTACCCATAAGTGGAATTACTGGATCATAAGGTAGTGCTAGATAATAGGCATTTTAATTTATGACCCCTGATCTAAACCATTTAATCAATACAAATTATTTTTATGTAAACTGGAGGTTTTTACAACCTCCATCTGATACCCATTCCTTTGTTTTAAATTTCTACACTTAAGAAGTTAGATTCATCTTCTTTAGTTCATATGAACAAGAGAATTTAAGATTTGTTTGTTGTCAGATCATATCACAAGGTCCTCTCTAATTCACTATTCACAATTTCTTTGTTTGGTTTCATTCATCGTATTAAACCACAGTTTGGAGTGTGGCTTAAGCCTCTTAATGGTATTCAGAATGTTATCTGAATAGCCACTTCTCCAAAGAGGACATACAGAGGGCCAATAGACATATGGAAAGATGCTCAATGTCACTTATCATAAGAGAAATGCAAATTAAAATCACAATGAGATATCACCTCTCACCTTTCAGAATGACTACCATCAATAAATCAACAAACAACAAGTGCTGGCGATGATGTGGAGAAAAGGGAACCCTTTTGCACTGTTGGTGGGAATGCAGGCCTGTGGAAAGCAGTATGGAGTTACCTCAAAAAATTAAAAATAGAATTGCTTATGACCCAGCAATCCCACTTCTGGGAATATATCTGAAGAAACCCAAAACACTAATCCAAAAGAACATATGCACCCTTATGTTCATTGCAGTGTTATTTACAATAGCCAAGATTTGGAAGCAACCCAAGTGCCCATCAGTAGATGACTGTATAAAAAAGCAGTGGTACATTTACACAATGGAATATTACTAAGCCAAGAATGAAATCTTACCATTTGTGACAACATGGGTGGATCTAAGGGTATTATGCTCAGTGAAATCATTCAGTCACTGAAGGGCAAATACCATATGATTTCACTTATATGTGGAATCTAAATATCAAAGTAAATAAACAAAATAGAAATGGACTCATAGATACAGAGTGAACTGGTAGTTGCCGGAGGGGAGGGGGTCGGGGCACTGGGTGAAAGCGATGAAGAGACAAAGAAACACAAATTGGTAGTTACAAAATTGTAACAGAGAAGTAAGCATGGGAAATATAGTCAATAATACTGTGATAACTGCGTGGTGCCAGGTGGGGTATTGGGAATATCAAGGGGAACACTGTATAGAGTGTACGAGGTTTGTCCAGAAGGTATCCAGCCATATGATATGAAAACTAGAGCCATTTATTGAAGAAGATACAAGATACTAGAAACATTGTACGTAGGACAACATGCCTCCGCCTCCTGCAAAGCAGGCACCTTGGGACCTCACACAGCTCTCCCAATTGCCATCAGCTGCCCCGTCATAGTTACCTGAATCTCACTGATGGTCTGAAATCTCTTCCCTTTCAAAGGCGATTTTAGGTTTGGGAAAAGCCAGAAGCTGCAGGGCCCCAAATCTGGGCTGTAGGGGGCTGAGTCACCTGGGTGATTTGATGTTTTGCAAAAAATTTCTGCACATACGTGATGCATGAGCAGGTGTGTTGTCACATGATGAAGCTGCCAATCACCAATTGCCCATAGCTGCAGCCTTCTGAGTCACCCGAATAGTTTCTGTGGAGGAGTGTTCAAGCTTAACACAAAATTGGATGCAGATTTGTTGCTTTTCTCGCTCAGTCATTTTGAATGTGAACGCTACACAGTACGCATGCTCACTCAATGGCATCTGTGGCCCCCCGACTGGTACAGTGAAGTTGTCATTGTTCAGGCAAGTGCTTTCCAGTCCACTCTCCTTGGCTGCCAGGTTACATCAATGTCGCGCACACTGTTCTCGCTATATTGACAATGGCTGGACTTTTCCCGGACAGACTGATTTTGGGTGTACAGCATGACTGTCTAAGCTGTACACCCAAAATCAATACATAATAAAAAATAAGAATGAATAATAAAAAGAAAGATATCAAATGCAAAGAAATCTAAAAGAAGAGGGTACCTTCCAAATCTCATAAAAAGGGGAAAAAACTGTCTTAAGACATAAGTAGGGAACCTCCCTCAGAGAAATCGAAGGTGAGTAGAATTTACAGGAGTCCTCGTAGGGGCTTCAGTTCCTTGAGAGAAACTAGACAAGTGGGCAGTGGGATGTGATGGAAGAATGTAAGTCTTGGAGCCCTACAGATGTATCCCTGTATTGCCCTGTATGCACAAACCTTCTGACTTTGATGCTTTATCCTCTGCCATAAACATAGGCTTCAAAGATAAAATACTCTGCTCTTTGGAGATGTGAGAATTAAATGAGCTCTGGCACATTCAACCAAAGGCAGTTACTTTCAAGGCTCCCAAAAGGAGAAGAGCATTCTCATCTGCTGGAGGCTGTTGTTACTAGTTGTTGAGCCATTCTGGATCCCTTGGTGACAGCATGGAGTTGCTTTTAAAACATAACATCTGAAAAAATTCTGTCAGTAAAGAATAAGGGTTAATTTCAGAAGTATTTAAACTCCTGAAAGGGACATATCAACAGTGTGGCAATACCAAAGGCCTGTGAATAATTGCTGTTTATTATCATCTGAGTGGTACACAGACTTGGTCACAGCTTTAATGGGTTTCATTAAGATTTGTCTAAATATTCTGTCCCTGTCAATTACCCACTTAGTGACAAGAGCCTGCCTGTTAGTGGGGTCCGTCCTTTAGAGGCTTTGAAATGGGTGCTTTAAAAACAATTTTATTTTTCCATTACAGTTGATATTTGGTAATATTTTGTATTGGTTTCTGGTATACAGTATAGTGGTTATATAATCCTATACTTTACAGACTGATCCCCACAATATTTCCATACCCACCTGGCACCATACAGAGTTGTTGCAGTATTATTACCTATATTCCCTATACTGTACTTAACATTCCCATGACTACTATGCAACTACCAATCTCTAATTATTAATCCCTTCACCTCCTTCACCCAGTCCCCAATCCCCAACCCCTCTGGCAACCATCAGTTTGTTCTCTGCAATTATGAGTCTGTTTCAATTTGCTTGATTCATTTATTTTGCTACTTAGATTCCATGTATAAGTGAAATCATGGTGTTTCTCTTTTTCTTGACTATTTCACTTAGCACATCACCCTTTTGCTCCAACCGTGTTCTCACAAACAGTAAGATTTTATTCTTTTTTATGATTCCATAGTATTCCATTGTATATATGTACCACCACTTGTTCTTCATCCACTCATCTGTTGATGAGCACTTGAGTTGCTTCCACATCTTGGCTATTGTAATGTTTCTATGAACGTAGGGGTGCACATATACTTTTGAATTAGTTTGATTTCTAGTTTCGTACTCTTGTGGTCACAGAAGGTGATTGATGTGATTTCAGTCTTCTTACATTTGTTGAGACTTGTTTTGTGGCCGAAGAATGGTGTATCCTGGAAAATGTTCATTGTGCAGTTGAAAACAATGTATATTCTGCTGCTTTGTGGTGAAGTGCTCTGAAAATAGCAAGTAAATCTACCTGGTCTGAGGTGTCACTTAAGGCTGCCATTTTACTGTTTATTTTCTATGTGGAAGATCTATCTGTTGATATCAATGGGGTGTTAAAATCCTGTACAATGACTGTACTACTGTCAATCTCTCTTCCTTTATGTCCATCAAGATTTGCTGTATATATTTAGATTCTCCAATGTTGGATGGCTAACTGTTTACAAGGGTTATACCCTTTTATAGGATTGATCCCTTTCTTATGTAATATCCTTCTTTGTCTCTTATAGCCTTTCATTTAAAATCTATTTTATCTGATATATAGCTATTGGTACCTCTGTTCTTTTTGGTTTCTAGTGTCATTTTATTCTTTATAGCTATGTTCCTCTCTTTTTTTCTTTCTCTTTTCCTTCTTAAAGAAGACCCCTTAACATTTCTTGTAATACTTATTTGGTGGTCATGAACTCCTTTATCTTTTTTCTTGTCTGGGAAGCTCTTCTGTTTACTTTCAATTTTAAATGATAGTCTTGCTTGGTAGAATAGTCTTTGCTTTTCATAACTTGACATGATACTTCATGTCAATCCTTTGTAGCCTGAAATGTTTCTGTTGAGAAATCAACTGACAGCCCTGGCTGGTGTGGCTCAGTGAATTGAGTGCCGAACTGCAAAGCTAAGGGTCGCCTGTTCATTTCCCAGTGAGGGCACATGCCTGGGTTGTTGGGGCGGGGGCATGTAAGAGGCAACCACACAATGATGTTTCTCTCCCTCTCTTTCTCCCCTACTTCCCCTCTCTCTAAAAATGAATAAATAAAATCTTTAAAAAAGAGAGAAATGAACTGACAGTCTTATGGGATCTTCCTTGAAGGTAACTATCTTACTGTTGCTGCTTTTGGGATTCTCTTTGTCTTTATTCTTTGCTGTTTTAATTATGATGTGTCTTCAGCCTCTTTGGGTTTACTCTTTTTTAGGAATGTCTGTGCTTCCTGGATTTGTGTGCCTTTTTTTCCCACCAGGTTAGGGCAGTATTTAGTCATTATTTCTTCAAAGAGTTTCTCAATCCCTTCCTCTCTCTTTTCTGCTTCTAGCACCCCTATGATGTGGATGTTTTGTGCTTGATATTGTGTCAAGGCTTCTTTAAACTGTCCTCAGTTTTTCAAATTCTTTTTTCTTTTGATGTCCTTTTTCATGCTGTTGAGCATCCTTATAACCATTGTTTGGAACTCTGTATCTGGTAGTTTGCTTGCCTCCATTTCATTCATTTCTTTTTCTGGGGATTTCTCCTGTTCTTTTGGTTGTGACATGTTTCTTTGATTCCCCATTTTGGCTGACTTTCTCTATTAGGTAGATGTGCTGTGTCTTCCAGGATTGGTATTGTGGCCTCGTTTACTAGGTGTCCTGTGGGCCCAATTGCCCAGTCTACCTGGTCACCTGAGCTGGTTTCTGGTGTGGGTTATATGAGCCCTCCTGTTTTAGCTGAGTCTTGATTGCTCTTTGCCTGTCTGGAGGTTGACCCTTAGGCTGGCTTACTGTGAGGATTGACCATGAGCCCAATGTGCCAGTTGCTGGGCAGGCCCTGACTCTAGGAAGCAGAATTTTCTCCAGCATGGTTTAGTGCAATGGTCTCCAAATTTTTTGCATCAGGGACTGGTTTTGGGGAAGACAATTTTTCCATGGACAGGGATGGAGTAGGGGTGGGGAGGAGACAGGAGTTAGAGCTCAGGCAGTAATGCCAGTGAAGTTTCACCCATTTGTCTACTGCTCACCTCCTGCTCTGTGGCCTGGTGCCTAACAGGACATGGACCGGTACTGGTCTGCGATCTGGGGGTTGGGGACCCCTGATCTAGTGCCTGGTTAGATCTCTTTTTGGATGTGCTGCTTGCACAGCTAATCATGTCATACCCTACTGTGGTCCGAAACCAGTCACTGGCTATATTGATTCTGGAGACTCTTGAGAGGGAATCTGATGCAGGTCAATGTCAGATCCTTCCGGTGACTGCCCCTGGGCTATCTGTCAGGAGCCGCTCTTGTTAGCTGTGCTGGCCCTGGGTGTGCATGTGAGGGCCCAGCTGTGTACTGGGGACCATCTGCCAACAGTACCAGGCCTGAGGCATATCATCAAAAGTCCCACAGCACCTCAAGTCCTTCATCCACCTGCCAGCTGTCCATTAACCTCAGCCCCTGAAATAACCTCATGCAGTACATAATTTGTATGAGGTAGGTTATCAAGTGAGTTACCATATAACAGCAAGTGGTGTTCATCAGTTTAATACAGATTCAGGCTGCATCAGTGCTGGGTCTGAGGCCACTCACAAATTCTCATGGTATGCTGAGGTCAGCCACCACCTACTTGGGTCCTGTTGACCTATGTGCTGGGGTGTAGTCTAAGGGAGCCATCAGGGTTGACCCAGTAGAGTTCAGTAGCTTACAGCAGACTAAGGTTTGGCCTGTGGAGCAAGAGCTCTGCACAAGAAGATGGCCCTTGCCCTAAAGCCATACAACTCAGCCTCTCCCTGTGTGTCCCTGGCACACACACCCCTCCCCCTGAGCTCACCTATAGTTCCTCAAGAGATTTTTAAAGAAAGACAGCAACACAGGCTGAGGCAGGCTGTCACTGGTAGAGCCCAGAGCTGTGTGTGACCTGGGTATAGGGCAGAGCCTCTGGGAGTCATCAGGATGGGACTAGAGTAGCTCCCCAGACTAATGCCCTATGGAGCGAGGGTCAACCCAGAAATGATAGCATCTGTGGGTGATGAGGGAGAGGGACCCAACACGTGGACTTTGGTGGCTGTCTCTCCAGCCCCCTTCTTGAAGCCACACAACTCAGTCTCACCCTGTATGATGCTGGCAACTTCCCAGGCACTGTCAGTTCACCATAGCGATGGTGAGTGCCAGTTAATGAAATATTCTGTGCTGTCCCTTTTAGTGGATACCTGGGTTTCCAACAGCCTTCTGTCTCACCCCAGCAGATTTAATCACTGCTTATTTTCACAGGCGGTTGTTATGTGGGCTCCTCTTCTAATCACTGGTGCTCCAGACTGGGGAGCCTGGAGTGGGGTTGGGAAACCTTGCTCCTCAGAGGAGACCTCTGCAGCTGAGATATCCCTTTGGATTCTCTGGTGCCACACATGGATGAAGGGCCAGTCCATTTTGCATCTCCAACCCTCCTACCAGTTTCTTTGTGGTCTTCTGTGTATCCTTAATCTTGCAACTTCTGTTCAGCTAGTGTTCAGAAGATTATACACGTTGATTGTTCTGTAATTTAATTGTAATTTTGATGTGGTCATGGGAGATTAGTGCAACTTCTACCTACTCTGCCATCTTGGATCTCTCTTGATCTGGATGGGTTTTGAAAATTAGTGTTTGTCATGGGTTATCTTATCTCCTAACCTCCCTACCCTCACAGCTATTTTGACCAAAGGACAGCACATCTTTCAGTTTGATGCCTCCAGTACTATTGAAAGAGCAGTAGAGACACTCAGGTCCATTAAAAATAATTAATTGGTACCTGCTGTGTGCAAGACACACATACTTGGAAGTTGTTTACCACCAAGTAGGAAAGGCAGGCAATAAACAAAATTGCAATATACTCTGTTTTCCAATGCTGTCTTTCGATCAAGATGAGGACAGTGGGCTGGAAATGGCTTGAAGGAGATACCAGGTATCTCCTTCAAGTGAATCTCAATGGATAAATACACATTCTTTAGGTCTAGGAGAAGGGGACCATTCTAAGCAGAGGGAATGGTATAAGCAAGGATACGGAAGTTGAAACAACATGGTTTAGCCAGATAATCTGACCTAAGCAATGTAGTATTTCAAATGCCCATGGTCAGCAGTGCCTAAGATGGAGATCCCTGGAGAGGTAATAATAAGAACAGATACTTCTAATGGATTATTTCCAGGCTACCATGCTAAAGCCATTTAGGTCTATTCAACAACTCTCTGAGGTAGGTACTAGTTTTGCAAGTGGAAAAACAGAAGCCCAGAGAGTTTAGGTCACTAACAGTCACTGTTGCACAGCTTATGAGTCACCCATATCAGCTTCAGAGCCTGTTACAGAATGCCTTAATTCCTACTTTCACAAGTTTGTCCTGTCCTGTAAGAAAACAGGACAGCAATAAACAGAATTGAGCCAAGGAGGTAACTAGGGATCAGAAAATTTGGGGTTAAAAAAGTCTCTATTGTAATTAGGCTGTTTGTAACTTCAGGCAAATGTTTTTCCTTCTTTGGACCTCTTTTCATCTGTAAAATGAGGACAATGATAAAGGGCTCAGGTTAAGGATCCCTTTCAGCTATGTGAATTTTTTGTTTCTCTAACTCAGGGTAGGGAAGGGCCTGGATTCCCAACTGATGAGACTGGTATGCACTTTCTCTATCTACTTTTTTCTTCTTTATGTACACACTATACCTCTTGCCTGAAATGCCATATTGCTTCCCTTCTTTCTTTCCAAATACTCTCTAACTATAGCCCCACAACTTAACGTCTCTTAACTTCTACAGTGCTACTAAGTTAGCTGTGTCTCACTTTGGCCCCTCATTATATACTGCCTTGTATTCTTTGCTAGTTGTTTCCATTTTAATGTTTTCTTCCCATTTTGGGCCTCTTCTTTTCTTCTATGTTTTATTTTCACTTAGCCCCAATGTCAACTAACAGTCTTGCTTACATAGGAGTCTTGGAGAAAATCTTGTTAATCATTTTCTTTCTCTTTTGGCAGTGTATGTGAGCACAGCAAAGAGAATCTTATGACTCCTTCCAACATGGGGGTGATCTTTGGTCCCACGCTGATGAGAGCGCAAGAGGACACTGTGGCTGCCATGATGAACATCAAATTCCAGAACATTGTGGTAGAAATCCTAATTGAGCACTTTGTCAAGGTATGTATTTCCTGTCCTCACCATCACTTCTCCAAACATGTAATACTTTTCCTTAGCCACCTTGTAGAGTGTGTCTCCCTTCCTGGCTCAAGTTGATAATGGAAGGAAATTCCATTATGGCCCAATGACATTTAATAGCATTTCTGCCCCTGTGAAATTCATTTATTCAGCAAATATTGCTTGATTATGTAACTATTTCATTATTGGATACCATGCTAGGTAGTATAGAGAAGAAAAATATCACTATTTACATTTATACTTAAAGTAATTATTGATAGGTGTGTGGTTATTACCATTTTATTTTTCATATTTTTAATTTTCTTCTTGTTCTTCATCTTTACCTCCTCCTCCCCTTCTCCTCCCCTTCCTCCTTCTTCTCCTCCTCCTCCTCCTCCTCTTCCTCCTCCGTTCCTCTTTCTTCTTGTCTTTTTAACATTTCTTACAATACTGGTTTGGGGGTGATAAACTTCATTAGCTTTTTCATGTCTGGGAAGCTCTTCTTCTACCTTTCAATTATAAATGGTAGCCTTGCTGGTTAGAGTAATCTTGGTTGTAGGTCCCTGCTTTTCATCACTTTGAATATTTTGTGCCAATCCATTCTGGCCTGCAAAGTTTCTGTTGACAGTTCATCTACTCTTACTCTAAATTCATTGAGCAATATTATAACTAGTACTTTGAACTCTGTATCTGGTAGATTGCTTGCCTCCATTTTGTTTAGTTCTTTTTCTGGAATTTTGTCTTGTTCTTTCATTTGGACCTGTTTCTTTGTCTACTCATTTAGGCTGCCTCCCTGTGTTTCTACATGTTAGATAGATCTGCTACGTCTCCCAGTCTTGGCAGGGTGACATTATATAGTAGGTGTCCTGTGGGACCCAGTTGTGCAGTATCCTGGGTCACCTTAGCTGGGTACTTAAGGGGTATCCTTTTTGTGGGTTGTTTGTGCCCTCCTGTTGTAGTTGGGCCTTGATTGCTGTTGGCATATCACTGGGTGGAATTAACCCTCAAGCTAACTGGCTGTGACTACAGAGGATGAGTTACCATATGGGGGCAGACTCCAAGGCGTGGGATTTGCTTTAGTGGTCCTCTGGTGCCTGCTGAGTCTGCCTTTTGGGTGTGCCATTTGTGGAGCTAATTGGGTGGTGCTCTGATATGTTCTGAAGCCAGTCACTGGGTGTGTTGGCTCTTGGGCCTCTTGGGAGGGGCAATAGTGCAGGCCTAGGTCAGCTCCTGCCTGTGCTGGGCCCATGTCCACATAGTAGGAGCTACAAAGTGATCTATGGTAGCAGCTGCCTGTTCTGGGCTTGGAGACACCTGAAAGTGGTTATGGTGTGAACTGAGGCCAGTTGTCACTACTTCCATGCTTGTAGCGGCTTAATAAGAGGTACAGGGCATGCTGAGTCGAGCCACTGCTTGTTTGGGGTATGCGGACCTTTCAGAGATTTGAGGGAATTCTGTAGTGTAGCCCCAGGCAAGCCTCTTATGAATAACAGATACTGGAAGAGGTTCAGGCTTGTGTGTCAGATAGATGGAGTGGATTTTCAGGGTATCACCAGGGTGGGGTGAGTTTGATGGAGACTCAGATTTGGCACCTGTATGCAGCCTGGATTAGGGGGAGGGCTCAGCAAAGGGAAAATGGCGCCTGCCTGCCAGTTCTATTGTGGGAAGGCTCAACAAAAACCACAGTGGCAGAGAGCAGCCTCTTCAGTCCTGACCTGAAGCCAGACAGTTTAGTTCTTCTCCATATGTGTCTGGCACTTTTTGAGCTGCTTCCTCAGGGCTAAAACTTAGAGCGAGTGTGTCTGTCAGCAAGTAATGCCATGCATGCACCCTTTAAGAGGACCATCTGGGATTCCAGAAGCCTCCCATCTCTCCCGGAGGGAATCCTCACAGATTTTCACTGTAAGATGTTGGGAGTCTTCCTCCTGGTATTGGTGCTCCAGGCTGGTGAGCCTGATGTGGGGCTGGGACCTGTCCCTGCTCTGGGTGATCCTCCACAGCTGAGATAACCATCCTACTTCCTAATTGCCACACATAGTTGTAGAACTAGCCTGTTTTGCATCTCTGTCCCTTCTACCAGTCTTGATATATATATTTTTTAATGTGCTTAGCTGTAAGAGTTCTGTTCAGCTACTCTTCAGGTGATTTTTAAGGGTGGTTCTATATTTTGGTCATATTTTTGATGTGGTTGCAGGAGGAGACAAACATAACATTTACCCTACTCCACCATCTTGGCAGAAGTCAGTGGTTTTGCAATTTTAAATACAATAGCCAGGAAGGCCTCATTATTAAAGACTACCTTTGAGCAGAGAACCATAGGAGATAAAAGAGTGGTTCATTCAGATAACTGGTGGGAAAGCATTCTAGGCTGAGCAGATGTTAAATACAAAGTCCCTGAGGCAGAATTGTGCTATCATCATGTTCAAAGTGGCCGGATTGGCTAGAATAGATTAAGCAAAAGAAGAAAGAGAAGATGGTTTAAGAAAGGAAATAGAAAGAGCAAGCAAAGTAGATACTATAGTGCTTTAGAACCCATTGGAAGGACTTTGACTTTGTTATCTGTGTAAGATAGAAGGGAGATTTTGACCAGAGAAGTGATATTATTAGTCTTAGGTTTAACAGGACAATTCTGGCTACTGTGTGGAGAATAGCTGTAGGGGAACAACGGTAGAAACAGGGAGACTAATTATGAGTCTCTTCTAATAATGCAATCAAGAAATGATAGTACCTTGGATGAGGGTGGTAACAGTAAAGATAGAAGTCAGATTCTAAATGTATTTTGGAGGCAGAGCCAATAGATTTGCCGACAAATCATATGTGGAGTGCGGGAAAAAAGAGAAGATCCATGGCTGGCTTCCAGGTTTGATTTTTGGTTTTGTTTTTTAATATATTTTATTGATTATGCTGTTACAGTTTTTTCCTCCTTTTTTATTCCTCTCTACCCTACACTACCCCCCTGCAATCCCACCCCCCCTAGTTCATGTCCATGGGTCATACATATAAGTTATTTGGCTTCTCCATTTCCTATACTATTCTTAACCTTCCTCTGCCTATTTTGTACCTACTATTTATGTTGCTTATTCCCTGTTCCTTTCCCCCCATTCTTCCCCACTCCCTCCCCTCTGTTTTACTATTCATAATTTTTGATCTTCTTTTTCTTAGATAAGTCCCTTTAACATTTCATATAATAAGGACTTGGGGATGATGAACTCCTTTAACTTTGCCCGATCTGGGAGGCACTTTATCTGCCCTTCCATTCTAAGTGATAGCTTTTCTGGGTAGAGTCATCTTGGATGGAGGTCCTTGCCTTTCATGACTTTGAAAGCTTCTTGTCAGCCCCTTCTTGCCCGCAAGGCTTCTTTTGAGAAATCAGTTGAGAGCCTTATGGGAACTCCTTTGTAGGTATCTGTCTCCTTTTCTCTTGCTGCTTTTAATGTTCTCTTCTCTTTAATCTTGGGTAACTTAATTAGGATGTGCCTTGGTGCGTGCTTCCTTGGGTCCAACTTCTTTGGGACTCTCTGAGCTTCCTGAATCTCCTGGAAGTCTATTTCCTTGGACAGATTGGGGAAATTTTCCTTCATTATTTTTTCAAACAAGTTTTCAATTTCTTGCTCTTCATCTTCTCCTTCTGGAACCCCTATGATTTGGATGTTGGATTGTTTAAAGTTGTCCCAGAGGTTCCTAAGCCTCTCTTAATTTTTTTTGAATTCTTGTTTCTTCATTCTGTTCTGGTTGAATGTTTATCTCTTCCCTCTGCTCCAAATCACTGGTTTGAGTCCCGCTTTCCTTCCCTTTACTGTTGGTTCTCAGGATATTTTCACTTTATTTCACTTTGCATAGCCTTTGCTTTTTCCTCCATTTTGCAATCATACTCAGCCAATTCAGTGATTATCCAGATTACCAGTGTTTTGAACTCTGCATCTGATGGGTTGGCTATCTGTTCATCACTTAGTTCCATTTTTGGAGCTTTGATCTGTTCTTTCATTTAGGCCATATTTCTTTGTCTCTGTGTGCATTGGAAATCACTGGAAGGGGCAGAGCCTTAGGTATTAGACAGGGTGGGGCAACCCAGGTCGTGAGTTGTGACACTGTCTGTGGGGGAGGGTTCCAAGTAGGAACAATGCTGCTTGCTCAGCTCTCCACCGGGTTTCAGTCACTTCTCCCACTACCCACAAGCAAATTGGGCTGTTCTGATGCTGATTCTCAGGTGGGTGGGTTTGTATATGTTCTAGGACTCTGTGGGTCTCTCCAACAGACTCTTCTGTGAGGCTGGGAGTTTCTCCTGCTGCCGCAACCCCCACAGGTTTTTACCTCCACAGGTTTTGAGGCTTTCTTTTCTTGCACTGGAACCGCGGTCTGTCTTGCTCCCCAGCTGTTCCTCTGGTTTATCTACACACAAATGGGGGACCATCTGGTCCTCTACCTGTCGCCTTGCTCTGCGTCCTCTCTGCCCCAGCTGCCCATCTCTGCCACTCCTATGGGTCTGGTTGAATGTTTTTTCTTTAGTTCTTTGGTTGTTGGATTTCCATAGAGTTTGATTTTCTGGCAGTTCTCGTTATTTTTTGTTCTTAAATTGGTTATTGTCCTTCTTTTGGTTGTTCGAGGAGGGAAAGCGTATCTACCTATGCCTCCATCTTGGCTGGCCCCACCCAGGTTTTTTTTTAAAAACCTGAACAATTGGAAGGATGAAGTTGCCATTTACTAAGATGGATAAAACTGGAGGGGGACAGATTTGAAAGTAAACAGCAAGAGTTAAGTTGGGGACAAATTAAGATAGATTTTCGTATGAGACACCTGAGGTCAGAGAAGAGAGCAGGAATAGAAAAATAGAATTGGCCTTCAATAGGAGAGAAGGGGTGGTTAAAATCATGTGAATGAATAGTCTGTTATGAATTACTTGCAGCAAGATAATAAATGTTAGACCAAGGATTGACATCTAGGGAGTGCCAATATTTGAAGGGCCAATAGGAGAGACTACAAAACGTATTGGGAAAGAATGGTCAGTGATGGGAAAACTAACTAGAAGGTAGGGGAGACCTAGCTTCCTGGAAAGAGAGTTTTAGAGGGAAAGAGTGGACAGTACTTTCAGTTTCCCAAGTTAAGTCATGTAGTATAAGCCCTGAAAAGTATCTGCTGCTTTAAGTGTTTTTAAATTTGTAAAATATAAGTGGTACATGTACATGTATATTGTAAAAATTTCAAGCCATAGAGAAAATATAGAATGAAAAACAATTCTACCCTTTACCTATGCTCAACCCCTAGTTAAAATTCTTAATCAATAATTTCTTGTTTCTCATTTTAACAAAGAAAAAAATGGCATATATACACATACACATGCATTAATACATTTGATTGATTTTAATATGAACATATTATTCCTCTACTGCCTACAGCTAAAAACCCTGGACATTAATTATAAGAGTACCAGATGAGCTAGCCTGGCACCTGTAGGACATTATTTATAAAAGCAACACAAGAAAACTCTGAAATATGGAGGGAAGAAAGCAGACCAGACTGGCTAGGGACCTTGTAACCCGAGCAGTGACATGGCCATGAGTCACTTGTTATTTGTTTTTGCCTCAGATCTCCCAGATTGTGTAGTCTGGAAGCTGCCAACCTAAGAAAACCAACAGATGCAGTCTAAAATGTTCCCGGCAAAAGCCTACTCTCTTTAGCCAAAGAACCTGGAAAGGAACAGCATAAAACAGAAAAATGTTAGATAATAAACTCTACTCCAGTAAAACATCACAGACAGAAATGCAGGTCCACCCCCACCCCTGCCTGCAAAGGCTGAGCGAAGAGCCTAGATTTCTACCTTTCCCAGTCTGTAACAAGGTAGCTGACCTCCCCTCCCTCTACCTCATGTGGTGGTATCAAGAAGGATAAGTGGGACACTAGACTTTCTTCCACACCTGGTGGTAATGAGATAATCTCTACCATTCCCTATGTTGTCATTGGTGACCACATGAAGCACCCAGACTCCCATCCCCATATAAGCACTGAAGTAGTGTCAGAGGAGGCCTGTTAACAATACGTGACTTTTACCACCACTCAGTTGTAATGCAACTACCGCTCTTGGGTGTCAGTGGGGAGGAGACCATATAGGGAACAATAATGAGATACCCCTCCCCTCCAGCCAGAGTGGTATCATCAATGGCCTTGTGAGAAGCCTAAACTCTTACTCCTACCTAATAGGAACAAGGAGTCTTTCCCTTCCTTTGGGATATCAAGGGAGGCCAAGCAGAAAACCTGGACTTAGACCCCACCCTGGTTGTGCTCATCCTCTTCTGTGGGGTCAGGATCTGAGGAGGCTTGTTATAACACAAGGTATAGTAAGCATAAGACTCTCATAATACACAAATTAACAGGTTTCATTTGGAAACCATTTATCATACCAAGAACCAGGAAGATGTCAACATGAATGAGAAAAGCCCATCAACAGCAACACCAAGATGACACAGATGTTAATTCCATGACAAGAATTTTAAAGTAGCCATCATAAAAATATTTTAATGAGCAATTAGGGCTACATTTGAAACAAGTGAAAAAAAGTAAAATCTCAGCAAAGTAATAGAAAGTGTCTGCAAAGAAATGCAAAGACTTAGCAAAGAAATAAAAGATAAAAAGAACCAAGTGAAAATTCTAGAACTGTAAAATGCAATAAGTGAAAATTTAAAATGCAGTGGATGTGCTTAACAATAGAATGGAGAGGACAGGAGAAGGAAAGTGAACTTTAAGAATGAAAGAAATTATGCAATCCAAACAACAGAAGACTAAGAGAATTTGTTACTAGCTACCTATCCTAAAGGAAGTTCTCTACACAGAAATGACACAATAAAAGAAGGAATCATGGAATATCAGGGAGCAACAAGGAATAAAAGAAAGAGCAGAATTATAGGTAAATTCAATAGACTTTCCTTCTCATGAGTGGACTGTTTTGCCATGGGGAGATTAGAAAGGTGGTCCTTTCTCCTTACATGGGAGAGGGAGGGGTGTTGGTCCACTTGGCAGAGCAATGATGAAATCCCCTGGGGTGTCTGATGCTGTAACTTCCAGACTTAATCAGGCTTATTGTTCAAATTAGCTCCCTAGTTGATTTGGCTTTTTAATGCCTGATTCCCTTTGCTCTTTTCCTATATTACTATCTAGCTACCAATGCTAACACAAGGAGTAGAAAAGATATTCCACAGAAGTGGAAATCAAGACGGCAGCAGTAGCTATACTTACCACACAAAATAGAAATTTAGCTCTAAATGGTAAAATACAAAGGTGGTCATTACATTATAATGCGATCAATTTACCAAGAGTACATAGCAATCATAAGTATATGTGTACCAAACCGCAGCACACTTAAACATATTAAGCAGACACTAACAGATCTGAAGAGAGAATGACAAAAATATAATATCAGGGGACTTCGATACTTCTCTTTCAACAATAGATGTATCATCCAGACAAAATCAACATGGAAATGGTAGACCTGTGCTACGCTTTGAACTAAATAAAACTAACAGCCATATACAGGACATTTCTTCCAATAGCAGCAGAATTTACATTCTTCTCAAGCACACAGGCAATATTCCTTAGTATAGATCATATGATGGGTCACAAAAGAAGTCCTAGCAAATTTTAGAAGATCAAAACCACACTAAGTATCTTTTTCAACCACAATGGTATGAAATTTGAAAGTAATAACAAGAAGAAAGCTGGGAAATTTACAAAAACATGGAGACTAAACAACATACTATTGAATGACTAATAGGTCAAGGAGGAAATCAAAAGACGATTCCAATAATATATTGAAAAAAAGAAAATGGAAGCATAGAAGCACATTGAAAGGATTAGTTTACATGATCAAGTGGGATTTATCCCTGTGATCCATGGATGAGTCCATATATGGGAAATAATAAATGCGATACACCACATTAAAAAGAAAAATTAAAATTATATGATCATCTCAAAGAGGTAAGAAAGAGATTTCGACAAAATTCAACATACTTGCATGATAAAAACCACTCAACAAATTAAGTATAGAAGGAACATACCCCACCCCCCATACCCCTGGGAACATACCCCAGGATAATAATAATATTATTATTATCGTTAATAATAAACGATATATATGACAAACTGACAGCCAGAACCATGTGCAATAGTGACAGTTTGAAAGCCTTTCCTGTAAGATAAGGACCAGGTCAAGGGTGCCCACTCTCACCACTCTTATTCAACGTGATACTGGAAGTCCTAGCCACAACAATCATAAGGAAAAGAAATTAAAGCTACCCAGATAGGAAAGGAAGGAGTAAAATTGTCTTAGTTTGCAGATGATATGATCTTACATTTAGAAAATTCTAAAGACTCCACCAAAAAACTGCTAGAACTAATAAACAAATTCAGTCAAGTTGCAGGATACAAAATCAACATCATGACTACTGTTTGTTCCTGTACACAAACAACAGAACAATACTCCTCTAGGTCCATTCATGTTGTCTCAAATGGCAAGATTTTATTCTTTTTTTTTATGGCTGAGTAAACAAACTGATGGTTGCCATATGGGAGGGGTGGAGGCATGAGTGAAATAGTGAAAGCAATTAAAAATTACAAATTACCAGTTGTAAAAAATAGTCATTGGGAGACACAGTACTGCCTAAGGAATGTTGTACTAACTATGTGTGATGCCAGATGGGTACTAGGCTTATTGGAGCGATCACTTCATAAGGTATATTGATGTCTAATCACTATGTTGTACCCCTGAAACTAACATATTTTATGTCAACTACATTTGAAAAATAAATTAAGACAAAGAAAATCACACAATGTAATTACCATAATAACGGGCAAAATCACACGAACATCAATTTATGCAGGCTAAATATTTGAAAATATCAGCGTAAATTTATTTAAAAAAACTCAGCAAACTAGGAATAGGGGCTAATGGCCTCAATTTGGTAACAAATATATACAAATAAATCCCTATAGCTAACATCATATTTAATGGTGGAATATTGAATGCTTTCCCTTTACAGTTGAGAATAATGCAATAATGCTCTCACTACTGCTATTCAGTATGGTAATGGAATTTCTACCCAGTGCAATTTGGTAAGAAAAGGAAATAAGACACCATATGGTCAGAAAGGATCAAAATCCCAAGGAGTCTTTAAAAAAATACTCAAACCAATAAGGGAGTTTATCAATGTTATAGGATACAAGGCCAACATGGGAAAATCAATTGTATTTTTATATACTAGCAATGAATGTGAGGAAAATGAAATTAAAAATGCAAGTACCATTTACATTCTCCCAAAACAAGTGACATGCTTAGGTATAAGTCTAATGAAACGTTTATAGGATTTATATGCTGTAAATTACAGAATGCTGATGAAAGAAGTCAAAGAAAACACAGGTAAATTGAGAGACATTCTGTGCTCATGGAATAGAAGGTGTCATAGTAAAAATGTCAATTCTTTCCAACTTGGTATATAAGTTTAAGACAATTAATATCAAAATCCCAACAAGATTTTTTTTTGTACAGACAAGATTATACTAAAATGTATATAGACACATAAAAGAGCTAGAAGAGCTAACACAATTTAAAAAATACAGAATAAACTGTGAGGCATCGAACATGTTGTTTACTGTATTAATATTAATGCTTCAGTAATCAAGACAGTTTGAGATTGGCAGATGGACAAATATATGGATTCATGGAAGAGAATACACACATAACTTCACAAAGTATGGCCAAATTGTTTTTGACAAAGGTACTGAAGCATTTCAGATAGCCTTTTGCCAGAGCAATTGCATATCTATAGGCAACAAAAGTGAACTTCAACCTAAACCTCACATCACATACAAAACTTAACACGAAATGATTATACATTTAAATGCAAAGCTATAAAATTTTTAGATGATAACATGGGAGAAAATCTGCAGGACCTTTTGAAAAGTCTTGTTTAAGAGTTTTTAGATAGGACACTGAAAGCACACACCATTACAGAAATCAATTAATAAATTAGACCTCGTCAAAATTAAAAACTTGTGCTCTGTGAATGACCCTATTAAAAATATGAAAAAAACCCAAGCCTGCCAATTTTGAGAAAATATTTGCAAATCACATATCTGATAAAGGACTCATATATAGAATATATATATGTATATATGTGTGTGTATATATATATATATATATATATATATATATATAAAGAATTCTCAAAACTCAACAGTAAAAAAAAATCAAACAATCCCATTTGAAAATGAGCAAAAGACATGAAAAGGATGTATCGATGATAAATAACCATATAAAGAGATGTTCCAGATCACTGGCCATTAGGGAAATGGTAATTAAGACCACAATGAGCTATCACTATATACCTAGTAGAATAATTAAACTTAAATAGTGATAATACCAAATGGTGACCACAGTACACAGAAATTGAATCTCCTATAAGCTTTGGTGGAGACATAAAATGTTGCAGTTACTCTGGAAAAAAATGTTGAATATCTTTTAAAAAAATAACATGTATTTACTATACAACCCATTATTTACACTTCTGGGCATTTATCCAGAGAATGAAAACATGTCCACACAAAACCGCTACAAGTATGTTCATAGCAGCTTTATTTGTAATAGACAAAAACTGGATGCAAACCAGATGTCCTTCAATGGGTGAATGGTTAAACAAATTGCAGTAATTCATACCATGGATTACTACTCAGTAATATAAAAGAATGAAATATTGATATACACAACAACTTGGATGGGTTTCAAGGGCATCCTACTGAGTAAAAAAGCCTATTTCAAAGGTTACATACTGTATACTTCCTTTTGTTTATATGTTCTCTCTACTGCAATCCTCGCTTTTTTCTGAGCCTTCACTAGCAGGATCAATTCTGCTAACAGCCTGTTCAAGGCATTCTAGGCTGTTTTGATGAAGCTCCTGCAAATTCTGCCAGCATCTGCTCATTGCCCAATTACAAAGCCACTTCTACAATATTTTAAAAATCCTTACTTCCAAAATTTTAAAGTATTTCTTACAACAGCATAGCATTTTCAGATACCAAAATTTATATTTCTATCACTGCTATAACAAATTACCATAAACTTTGTGGCTTAAGCATAACAAACATATTTTCTTAACAGTCATGAAGGTCAGGCATATAAAGTTGGTTGGCAGGTTGCATCCCTTTTTCTAGCCCCTTTCTAGCTTCTAGAAGCCCCCTGAATTCCTTGGTTTGTGGGCCCTTCCCCCAAAGCATAGCACCTTCAAAACAACCTCAATCTCTCTCCCCCTTTCCTCCCCCCTCTTTCTCCCCCCTCCCTTTCCCCTCTTTCTCCCCCACCTTTGCTTCTATCATCACATTCCCCTGTCTCTCTGAACCTCCTGCCTCCCTCTTATAAGGACTCTTGTGGTTATATTGGGCCCACCTAGATAATTCAAGATAATCTTCCCATCTCAAAATTTTTACCTTAATCATATCTGTAAAATCTCATTTGTCATGTAGGTAACATAATATCAGGTTCTATGGATTATGGACATTGTGGGTATCATTCTGAAGGGTATTATTATTTTCAAGAGTATCAGTACTCTTGAAAAGTGCTATTGTTGTAAAAGACAAAGAAATATTGAGGAACTATCACATTCTGGAGGAGACTACAGTGGCATGACAACTTGTCATATGGGACCCTGGATTGTACCCTAGACCATAAAAAAGGGCATTCATTTGATAAATTAATGGATAACTATTAATTTGTGGATTAATGGATAAAATTTGACCCAAACCTATAGATTAGCTAATATTACTGTGCCCATGTTAATTTCTTGGTTTTAGTGATTGCACTGTGGTTGTAAGATGCTAACATAAGGGGAATCTGGATGAATATTATTCAGAAACACTGTACTATTTTTCAGTTTTTCTTTAAGCCTAAAATTATTTCAAAATAAAAAGTTAAAAAAAGTTTTATTGATGGATACTGGCACCATCAGTATCTGGCCCATTTTCTCACATCTTCAGTAAACTGAGTATTACCAAATGTTTTAATGTTATCCAGCTGGTAAGTAAATATCTCATTGTTTTCAAGTACATTTTAAATTATTAATTAAAAATTAGTAATGAAATTGGATATCTTTCCACACACTTTTGGTTGTTATATCAGTTTTCTGGGGGGTGCAATAACAAAATGCTGTGTACTTGGTAACTTAAACCTTAGACATTTATTTTCTCATAGTTCTGAAGGCTGGAAGCCCAAAATCAAGGTGCTAATCAAGTCAGGGCTGCTTTTTCCCGAGGCCTCTCTCCTTGGCTTGAAGATGCTTGCATTCTTTCTGTGTCCTCATATAGTCTTTTCTCCATGCGTGTGCTTCCCTAGTGTCTCATCTTACAAGGATACAAGTCATATTGGATTAAACTCCACATTTATGAACTCATTTAACCGTTATTACCTTCCAAAGGTCCTACCTCTGAGTACAGTCACATGGCAAGTAAAGTCCAAAATATGAATTCCAGGGGGACACATTATAGTTCATAACAGCTGACCATTTCAGATGAGAGATGGGGGTGGCAGATTGTTTGTATTGAGTTGACATTTGAATGTGTGCCTATTATTGTTGTGTACCCATTTAATCTTCGGTTTCTTAAAACTCCACTGGGGGATAGTAGTTACCTCTGTGTGGAGAAAGGGGGTGCACTTAGTGAAAGTTAATGATCTTAAAGCAAGTGGTGGTTACACTTACACAGGAATTTTTGTTATAACATTTTAATCTCTCATTTATCTGAAATATTTCATAATAAATTATTTAAAAATAATCTAATGGGAGGTAAGGAAATGGGCATCAAGTAGCCTGGCTGAAAGGAAAAGACAAATTGGAGGCAATGGCTAGAGAGACATTGATTCAAGGGAGACTCTTTTTATGGCTGGGAAACTTGTGCATGTTTATAAACCACGGGGAATAGAACTGGTGTGGAGGAAGAGATTGAAGATCCAAGTGAGAGATGATATCTCATTGTGATTTTAATTTGCATTTCTCTAATGATTAGTGATGTCGATCATGTTTTCATATGTCTACTGGCCACCTCTTTGTCCTCTCACCTGCCAATGTGGCTATCATTAATAAATCAACAAACAACAAGTATTGGTGAGGAGGTGGAGAAAAGGGAAGCCTCATGTACTATTGGTGGTATTGCAAATTGGTACCACCACTGTGGAGGTTCCTCAAAATTTTAAAAATAGAACTACCACATGACTCAATGATCCCACTTCTGGCTATATATCAGAGGAAATGCAAAACACTAATTTGAAAAGATATATACATCCCTATGTTTATTGCAGCATTATTTACAATAGTCAAGATATGGAAGCAACCCAAGTGCTCATTGGTAGATGAATGGATGAAGATGTAGTACATATATACAATGGAATATTACTCGGCCATAAAAAGGAATGAAATCTTACATTTGTGACAGGATGTATGTATGTAGTGGGTATTATCCTAAGTAAAATAAGGCCAAGACATTCTCATGTGGTTTCATTTGTATGTGGGATCTAATGAACAAAATAAATGAACAAACAAAACAGAAACAGGCTCACAGATACAGAGAACAAACTGATGGTTGCCAGATGGGATGGGGGTGAAGGGTTGGGTGAAAAAGGTGAAGGGATTAAGAAATACAACTTGGTAGTTACAGAACAGTGATGGGGATGTAAAGTGCAGCATAGGGAATATATTCAGTAGTATTGTAATAACTATGTATGGTGCCAGGTGGGTACTAGACTTATCAAGGGGATCAATCACTTCATCAGTTAAATAAATATCTAATCACTGTGCTGTACAACTAAAACTGATATAATATTGTATGTCAACTGTAATTGAAAAAACAAGATCCAAGTGAGAGAGAGGGTAATTGATGGAGGGATGTTCCTGAGGAGCTTTGAGTAGATGACCTCCAGATTACTTGAGGAAAGATTGGCACTGGATGGCCTTTTATGGAAGGAGGAGGGAGAAATAGGAATAGATGCATGTGAGTTTGCCAGTTGAGGGCATGAGGAAGCAGTGTTTGTGAAAATTGAGGAAGATTATGATTCCTGCACTTTATTTTCTCAAGTAGAATTAAACTTATTTTATCTGCTGAGAGTAAGGGAAATGCTAATAGGGCTGGAGGCATGAGGAGAATAAGAGAAGCTTTAGAATAGTCTAGGAAAGGAATGGAGAGAGAGCTGACAAGGGACATTTTAAAGTGTTGTTATTAAAGGAAAGTGTAAACCATAAATCTAGAGTGGCACCATCCCTGGTGAGGCTTCACATCCCACAACACTGCTAAAAAGCCAGTATATAGAGTTAGAAAAGACTAATTATATGTTGCTTTCAGCATTGGGGTTTTTAGGGAATTGCAGAAAATGAACAGGGACCAAAAATGCTCAGTGTGTTGGTAGTTGTTTATTGTCTGTTCTTTAGGCCAAACTGATAAAGAGGGGAAGGAACCGCAGGAATTGGTAGACTGAGGAAAAAATGGAAGACTCAAGGGTATAGAGGTCTCAGTGTTGAAGACCAGGAATAGGGAGAGTAAAGGCATGAGATTTCTAGAAGGATAGGAAGTTATCAGAGTTCGAGACTAGTATTTTGACCATCAGAGATGAAGCAAATTTCCACATGATGATGAGAAAGTATTAGCTAACACTTAGAAAGCCCGTACTATGTGTCAAACACTGTTTGAAGCTCTTTACACATTTTAGGACATTTACACCTAATTTCACATAAGAAAAGCCAAGGCACTGAGAAGTTGTGACTTGTCCAGGGTCACAGAGAGAGTAAGTATTGAAGCTCAGATTTGGAACCTAGACAGTTTAGATCTGTACTGTACTACCTTGAGATATTTGTTGTGTTCATGAAAATAGGTACCTGAAGGAGAGGTACAGAACATTGGTGATAAGAAGACCAAAGAACTTTGAGGCAAGAATTGCTGAGGGCCATTCACATAGGCTATACTTTTGTGTTAGAGAATATTCTTCTAACCCCAGCACTGGGGTCTCAGATCAGACATCCTGCATCCTTGGTGAGTAGTTTTGGTCTTTGTCCTGAAGGCAGTGGAGAGCCATGGAAGCTTATTGCATGATTCATTGCATTTTAAATGTTCTCATAAATTTACAAGTGGACCCAAGACTAACACGAGCATGCTTAGTCTCCCACCACGAGGCTAACAAAATAATGTTTTTTGTTGTTATAATTTTTAGGGGAAATGCCAACTTTAATTTTACCAGGAAATCCATTTTTCAATGAATAACCTCAATCCCTACCGAGTTCATAAAAGCATGATTCTGCTGTGCTTTTGGCCAGGATATCAAAAGTATAATCAGGGGTGATTTGAAGGGCAATTAAAGTACTGGTTGCCCATTATCCCCATGATCCAACAGGAGATTAATTTTACTACCCAGTGATCAGCTTTTGAGTGAAGTTGTTAGGTCTTTGTATAAATAACCATCAGAAGTGTTAAATAATTAAAGTTCTGACCTTTGTGTGATATCAGAGATGTACTCTGACCATGTTTTCCAAACAAAGACATGGTAACCAAGGATCTTTTCTGATTTATGAATTTATTCATATGAAATATATGGAGGTATGAAATGAATCCCAGGTTATTATACATTTATCAAATTGCTTATTTTGAAAAAGAGCAAAATGATAGGTGTCAAATTCTGGACCTTGTAGTTGTAACCTCATAGGATGGTTGTGGGGATTAAGAGAGATAATATATATGAGAGCTGATGCTGCTCTGCAAGTATCGGGGATTATATGTTCTTGCCAAGTTGTTCAGTTAATGGGATATGATTTTCAGTTGACATATTATAATTTTAGTAATGTGTTTTTTTCCATTTATACTTGCTCTTTAATAGAAAAGGGCTTAAACATACTGGTTTTAAATTTCTGTCATCTGCCCCCACTTCAGCTTCTCTTTTACAAATATCCAGGGTCTGTCAATAAAATTTAAATACTTCACAATAATTGATACTTAAAGGGTTCCATTTCTAAGTCTTTCTTTAAATAATTTTCTTATTTTTTAAAGTATACTTTATTGATTATGCTACTACAGTTGTCCCTTTTTTTTCTCCCCTTTATTCCTCTGTGCCCTGCACCCCGCTCCCACCAGTATTCCCACCCTCCTGCCTTAGTTCATGTCCATGGGTTGTATATATAAATTCTTTAGTTTCTCCATTTCCTATACTGTTCTTAACCTCCTCCTGTCTATTTTGTACCTACCATTTACGCTTCTCGTTCCCTGTACCTTTTCCCCCATTTCCCCCCTCCCCCTCCTCACGGATAACTCTCCATGTGATCTCCCTTTCTGTGATTCTGTTTGTGTTCTACATGTTTGCTTAGTTTGTTTTTCATTTTTTTTTTTAGGTTCAGTTGTTGATAGCTGTGAGTCTGTTGTCATTTTACAGTTTATAATTTTGATCTTCTTCTTTGTCTTAGATAAGTCCCTTTAACATTTCATATAAGGGCCTGGTGACAATGAACTCCTTTAACTTCACCTTGTCTGGGAAGCACTTTGTCTGCCCTTCCGTTCTAAATGAAAGCTTTGCTGGGTAGAGTCATCTTGGATGGAGGTCCTTGCTTTTCATGACTTTGAATACTTCTTGCCAGCCCCTGCTTGCCTGTAAGACTTCTTTAGAGAAATCAGCT
Source organism: Pteronotus mesoamericanus (assembly GCF_021234165.1). Lineage (NCBI taxonomy): Eukaryota > Metazoa > Chordata > Mammalia > Chiroptera > Mormoopidae > Pteronotus > Pteronotus mesoamericanus. The sequence goes on along the minus strand of NW_026555108.1, from coordinate 2,810,508 downwards.
GATAGTCTTTGGGAACTCCTTTGTAGATAACTGTCTCCTTTTCTCTTGCTGCTTTTAAGATTCTTTCCTTAGCTTTAATATGGGATAATTTAATTATGGTTATGATGTGCCTTGGTGTGTTCGTCCTTGGGTCCAACATTTTTGGGACTCCTTGAGCTTCCTGGACTTCCTAAAAGTGTTATTTCCTTGGCCACATTGGGGGAAGTTCTCCTTCATTATTTTTTCAAACAAGTTTTCAATTTCTTGCTCTTCCTCTTCTCCTTCTGGCCCCCTGTGATTTGAGTGTTGGAATGTTTAAAATTGTCCCAGAGGTTCCTAAGTGTCTCCTCGTGTTTTTATTTATTTTTATTTTTTTGTCTTGTTTTTTCATTCTGTTCTGGTTGAATGTTTATTTCTTCCTTATGCTTCAAATTGTTGATTTGAATCTCTGTTTCCTTCCCTTCACTCTTGGTTCCCTGTATATTTTTCTTTATTTCACTTTGAATGGCCTTCACTTTTTCCTCTATTTCTGTGACCATACTCAACCATTTCTGTGAGCATCCTAATTACCAGTGTTTTGAACTCTTCATCTGACAGGTTGGCTATCTGTTCATCGCTTAGTTTTGTTTTTGGAGCTTTGATCTGTTCTTTCATTTAGGACATATTTCTTTGTCTGGGTGCACCTGTTACATTGTAAGAGGCAGAGGTATTCACCAGGGTGGGGCAACCCTCTTGGCTGTGTTGTGGCACTCTGTGTTGGGGAGGGGTCAGAGAGGGAGCTATGCTATTTGCTCAGCTCTCCACCGGCTTTCAGTCACTTCCCCCACTGCCCACAAGCAAATTGGGCCCTTCTGGGGCTGATTCCTGGGAAGGTGGGTTCATGTACATTCTAGGATCCTGTGGGTTTCTCCAGCAAATGCTCCTGTGAGGCTGGGAGTTTATCCTGCTGCTGCAACCCCCGCGGGTTTTTACCTCCAGAGGTTCTGAGGCTTTCTTTTTCCGTGCTAGAATCCTGGGTTGTGCAGTCTGTCCCACTCCCCTGTTGTTCTTCCTGGTGTATCTGCACACAAATGTGGGACCACTAGCTGCCAGTCTTACCTACACGTTCCTCCAGCCACAGCCTTGCTGCATGTCCTCTCAGCCCCAGCTGCCCATCTTCGCCCCTCCTACCAGTCTTGATGAATGTTTCTTTTTAACTCCTTGGTTGTTGGACTTCCACACAGTTCTGTTTTCTGGCAGTTCTGGTTGTTTTTGTTTGTTTTTCTTTATAAATTTGTTGTCCTTCTTTTGGTTGTGTGAAGAGGCAAAGTGTATCTACCTACACCTTCATCTTAGCCAGAAGTCTAAAGAATTTTTAAAAGCAATTTAAATCATATTATATAAGTGATTTATTTCCTGGTGGGTGGGTAAGTGATGGGAGGAGAAGATCTACTGCTACACTGACCCCTAGAACAATATGAGTCATTCTTAAGTTGTCCCTCTTCCCATCTTACTGAGGGCTATGGATCTCATGCTACTAACTTTGAGACACAGAGGCAATTTGCACTGACCTATGTTTTCTGAATTGTTTGGGGGATGGGGTAACTGTTGGTAAGTATAGAGAAAGAGAGAGTTCAGTTCTGTAGGCATTTCATAGCAATTTAGTTTTGAGGACAGTGAGTGATTTCACTTAAGGGGAAAAATTATGGGATAGATCCATTTTAATATTAGAACTGGAAAGTGAGCTTGAAGACCTTCTCACCCAGGCTCTTCCTTTTACATGAGGTCCCTTCTTACATACTGTAGTAGTGATGAAAAATTTGCATTTCTCTAACTCTGTTCCTTTCCATCTAGTTTTTGGAACTTTACCGCAGCCCCACCTACCCCCACAGTTCTTCCCAACTAGTTTATAAAAGAACTTGGGTAGAAGCCCTAAAGTCTACCAGTTGTCTCATTTGTGCTTTGCAAACTTATCTTCTCAATGACAAAACTTAGCATTGGCCATTTTCCTCCTTTACTACTGTGGAGATCATTGGATTGGAGCTAGGAACCAGTAGTTCTGCCTCTTTAGATTTGGATTTTTTTGTTTGTTTGTTTAAGGAACATGGAATCAGGCTATGTGCCCAGTGTGGGGCAGTGCACTTTAATCTCATTTAGTCTTCATTCTAACTCTGGGAATGATAAATATTATTATTTCCATTTTTTGGCTTTGCAAACAGAGGGACGGATTGTGGTAAGTGGCAAAGCCAAGACTTCAGTCTCTGTTGGGTTTAGCCTGCAGCTCAGGGGATGTGGATCTGTTTTGTGTGAGATGTTAAAGACAACAGCAAGTTGTTGTACTTGTCTTTGCATCACTGATGTTGACTTAGCTCTTCTAACCTCCCTTGAGTTCTCTCCTTATTGCCAATCTTCCTCTTCTACTGGGTTGGAGACTACTTTATAATCATGCAGGATCTTACTTTGCTGCCTTAAATATAGTTTTCTGGGAAAATAATGACTTGTTTTTAGGATAATTAAAAAATCTAGTACCATTGTATGTGAAAGTGGATTGTGAACTTACCTCTAAAGATGTATGGGTAGAAGCCATGGTTGAGGGAACTGAATGGTATAGATGGAGATGGTTGAGGGCAGTTCTTCCTATAAATTGGCCAGAGACAGCTGGCTTTGTGGGAACTCAAATGCAGCCTATGTTCCCAAGTGGCCAAATGGGACCTCAGCCAGGAAAAACCCAACATCATAGCCATGTAATGGATTTGGAGAGGCAAACAAGAGTCCTTTTAAGGAACAGCTCTGATTTATGTATTTTTCAGATACACAGTCTAGGAACCCAGAAGAAACAATCCTTTCTAGTCGTAGTCTGATCTTCCTTTCTCTCTAAAATGTGGTTTATGTGAATTTCGGTGTGCCACTAGAGGGCAGCAAAAGAATAGATACATATTTCCCTCTACTGCTTTTTGGAAAGATAGGTAGGTAGGTAGATAGATATTGAAAAATAAAAGTACATATAAATATAGATTTATGCTTTACAGATTTCTATTTTATATATTTTAAAATATATCTCTGTGTACACAGACACATACACATACATGCAGAGAGACAGAAAAAATCTAATTAAGCCAGATATCAACTTCATTGCCTTTCATTTATGAAATGATAAAGTTAAGCTAAAAGTTATTTAAAATAACATTTACTAGCCTGTACGTGTGACGACCTTTTCAGATTCTAATATGTAGTTAGGTGGGGATTTAGCAGACCTTTTCAAATGAATTTTCAGAAAAAATATCTTTAAGTAGTGAATGTTAAGAGCAAACTGTAACATGAAGAAAATACCTTTGAACAGAATATTATTAATATTGAGAAATTTCAGATGCATTTATTAGTCATAGTGAATCTTTGAAAACATCTTCAAGTTTTCAATTTTGTGCAAATCAAGAAGATCTTTCACACATTTTCCAAAGGCCTAGTTTTCTTTGCTTTGAACTGAGGTCAGAACCTGTTTGAAATGAATAAGCCTTTCTAAGCCTGATGAGGTAGTGTAATAAGTGTAGGATGCAGCTAGGGTTTACCCCACCCCAACATTCAAAGAACTGAAACATGCCCCATGAGCCACCCTTTTGATTCTCATCACCCTAAGAATTGTCCTCAACATTCAGCAAAAGTTGGAAATACCTTCTGCTTCCTTTTCTTCTCTCCAGCTGGCACTGAAATAATAATTTTAAGTATAAAATAATTATAACAGTTAGCATTTATCGAGAGCTTGCTGTGTGCCATGCACTGTGCTAAAGTTTGACATTCAACATCTCATTGAATCCTCACAACTTTTATGATATAATCCCTAATTTTACTTAAGGGTAAACTGAGGCCAAGAGAGATTCAATTTGTTATCAAGTATCAAAGGTAAATATCTATTTTTAATGTGTTTTGAGCAAGGAAGGAGGAGCGAGAGAGAGAATAAATATAGGATCAGATTTTTGAGAATTTGAAAAAGATATCCAAGATCAATGGCCAGTGATTTTTCTCATATCATATATCTTTACCTTTGCTATTCTCCTTTGAATGGTCTGAGTCTCAAATTTGAACATCAGAGTCTGGATAATTCAGAAAAACTGTGGCCAGTGTGCTCGAGGGCCAGATAGGTGTACTCTGGCAGCCAGACTTGAAGCAGACTCAAGTTCCTCAGTCTGGTGATATTGCCTATGGAAATTTCAGAACCCAGAAATCAGTGGAGGAGCATTGAGATTGGGCGGAATTTTTCTTTGCTCTGAGATTTTGAGGATTATGCCTGGATCGCTGCTACTTTCTTGCATTAAGACTTGTTAAAATAACCTTGAAATGCCAAGGCTACCTTGGTAGGGTTTCCAAATATCCCTGGAAGGTGAGACTATTATGGAAAGAATGAAAAAAAAAGTAGCTTTGGAACCAGACAGCGACCCTGAGGTTGGATTCCAGCCCCATTCTTTGCTATCTGGGTGGTCTTCAACAAACTAGTCTACCTCCCTAAGACTTTCCCCCTCACTTTAAAAAAAGGAACTAATAATTAGACCTTCCTCACTCAGTTGGGAGGATTCAGTGAGATAAATATGTCAAGTACTTTGTACATAGCATTTCCCACCAAATTTTAATACCTCCCATGTTCTGTACTACCACCCATTGACTGTATTGACAGAAGATTAACTTTATCTTAATTATGGTGTTCTTCCAATCATTTTACGTTGGTACTTAGGAATTTTTATAGTCAAAGGGGCTTTTCTTAAAAGTCCTTAGATTATTTTTAATTCATGATTGTTAACGATATGGAAACTCTTTACTTCCCAAGACTAAAAGCATTCTAAATAGGTCTGAAAGTAAAATTCCACTTGAAATCTGCCATACCATTCTTGGCAGAAACCACATAATCCATGCCACGTGGATGGAGATGTCCTTATCAGGATCTGTCTTCATGCTTTCTCTCCCTCACTACAGTATTCTCTTTCCAAGGCAACTACCCAGGGGAGTGGATCAACAGACAGAGCATGGGTTATAGACCTATCCGATATGATCGGTGGGAGTATGAAACCATTTCATGGAGGAGGCACTGTGTGTTAAGGAAATAGGGCACCAGATTGGGTATTAGAATTCTTGGGTTCTAGTCTCAGTTCTACCGCGTACTACTGGCTTTGGAGGTTTGGGTAAATCACTTCCCCTCTTTGGACATCATTCTCGCCATGAGTATAATGTATGGGTAGAGTAGGTAGGATTCTAGAATGTTACATCTAGAAGGGCCTTAAAGACTGTTGCAGAGACCAAAGGCAGACCGGATGACAACTCTCTTACAAAAAAGTTGGCTCTTGATAACAACAGACATGACATTTTCAAAGTTCTGTGCATACTACAAGAAAACTTGGTGACACACTTGATGTTTAAAATGGTCTCTGCCAAATGCTAAGAGCTCATTTTTTTTGACCCCATCACCACCTTTCTTTTTAATGAAGTTCAGAGAACAGTTTTTACTAATATAACCAGCCTCCAGAAAGTGCAACATAGCCTCAGCCAGACTGTAAATGGAGACTTGGTGGAAATCTGGGATTCATCAGGACCAAGTCTTATAGCTTTGATTTATGGAAAGGCAAGGTACTTTTTGAACAATGTGATATTTGCAGCCTTGAAGAAGAGGCATCTGGGGAGAATCTGGATAGTTGCTCAGTTCTTCAGAATTTCCAATAGTTTGAATGAGTCTGGATGTCATGGCTTTTGGCAGTTGAAAAATGATTGCCTTATGTTAAATTTATTTTCTTTCACACCTGAAGGCCTGACAGAGAAGAAACCAGAAGGGGGTTAATATATGACTAAACACAAGAAAGCAGTTCATGAACCTCCCCCTCCCCAGTGAAGGTGATATTTCTCTTGGTTGTGTCTCGAAGCTCAACAGTTATTATCTTCCAAATTTAGTACTCATGAGAGTTTAGAAAAAGGATTTCCAGGAGTTGGACTCCTGACTACAACCAAGGCTCAGCAATGTGAAGTTGTTTTCCTTGGGTATTTTGTTCTCTTGGACCAGGACTTTAAAATTCAATTCACGTAATATTCACTCAGTGCTAACTATGTTTTTGGAAAAAAGACAGCATTGCTTTGCCCTGTTCTGCTCTGTATATCCTCTGGGATATTTCCTGAAGTCACTATCAAAGATGACAAACCCCTACGTGTTCTTAGCCAGTCTACAGAAAGCCAAATCATTCTGTCCTTTTGCAGGAGTTTTGGACAGTGGGAAAATACGTTTTGCTTGATACTCTTTTCACCCAAGGAATTTTTTTTAAACTTAAAATGTTTCTTTCTATGTTATACAGTGGAAATAGTGTCAACCTTGAAGTCAGACACATCTGAGTTCGTATCATAGCCCTGCCACTTGCTATCAGGTGACCTTGGACAGTGTATACTCTTTATTCCTAGCCAACCTTTTGGCATCAAATCCCCTCTCTAGTTTTCTTCCTAGTGAATTGAGTCTATACATGAGTTAACAATTCCTGCTTGGACCCTGGCTGGTGTGGCTCAGTGGATTGAGCGCTAGTTCGATTCCCAGTCAGGACACATGCCTGGGTTGAGGGGCATGCAAGGGGCAGCCACACATGGCTGTTTTTCTCCATATCTTTCTCCCTGCCTTCCCCTCTCTAGAAAGAAATAAAATCTAAAAAAACAAAACAAAAACAAAAAAGAATTGCTGCTTGGATATTCAGCTGTGGAAGAGCCACTCCAGTGTCCAGAGGAAGGAAAGTGAGGGTTTATATTCTGTCAAATTTTAATGATTTCTTCATCTTTTTTTCATATGTTTCCAGCTATTTCTCTCCTCTTTTAGTCCTATGAAAAAGGTAGATAGAGGGATTTATTCTGTGGTGGAATTTGGGGAATGTGCTAGTCCCAAATTCTCTTTGGAAGTTCAGAGAAAGGACTTTGTAAACAATCAATAAATGAGTTAATATGTGCAAAGCACTTAGAACTGTAACTAACACATAATAGACATTGTAGAGGAAGGAATTCACTATTAAAAACAGTGCTGAGCCTTGGCTTGAACTTGGAAAATGTTTGTTTTGCCAAAACCACATTTTAGTCAGTCTTCTATGTCAGCAGCTGATACCACCGTTTACTTTCCCTTTACAGTGATTGCATGAGATGCAGATGAGTTAGTTTTGTGTGCTATTCCACTTGGTATTTGCTCCCATCCTTCCCTATAAGAAAGCCCCACACGCTATGAGTTTCACATTCATTTAGGATTAGATTTGTTTCTTCTCTCTTCAAAGGGTATATTGTTATGAATTTCTCAGAATATGCTCCAAATAAGTCTTTTCATGAATACTCAAGAAGTCAGTAGGAACTGAGTAGGATAGGCCGAGTTTCTTTCCTTGGGTTCGTCTTAACAGCTTTTTCATCACATAGTTTTCTCCTCATTAAAATAGGGCTGTCAAAAGTAAGTTCAGAGATCATGGGCCCATCTTCTCCTTTTTCTCATCTCCTAAGAGAAATTACGGAGATTTTTGCAGGTTTTCCTTCCCAAGCCCACTCATCTGTACTTGGTAGTCCTGTTTTCAAAGAACTAATAATATCCATTCATTTAATAAATACTTAACTACATTTTTATTACACACCAGCAAAGTTATAGGCACTGGGGATATACCTGTAAACGAAACAGAGGCCCTTATTTAATGGATTCTGTATTTTACTGGGAACGATCATTTACTCCATTATTTTTCTCAAAGGGAATAGCAGTAACAGATAGGTTAAAGCTTATCACTTAAAAGAGATATGAAGTGTGGCCTTTCGGGGGCCAACAGAACAGAGAGACAGATAAATGGAATCTTCCTACCACAGTAATTGCCAACATTTCCACATTAAAGCTTGGCTCCAAGGTTTACATCTGTAGGCCAGCTTTGGGGAAGATGTTGCAATCCATGTTGACTGTAGGGTTATCCGGGCCATGTTTTAATTTTAAAGAGGATACACATTATGAAGTGCCCCCTCTGTGTTTCTAGACTTTTTAAGCATTTTTCTCTGAGCACTGCTTACTGCCACATTGGCAGAACTGATCTCAAAAGGCTCCCCAACAATGTCTCAGTCTACTTGGAGGAGACGGGGCCTGTAAACTGCACCTTTCAAGATGGAATTAGCAGCTCTCATTACTAACCCTAGAAGTTAGTGAGCTCACCTTGGGGGTTGGATAGCTCCATGAGAAAGACCTGGCTATGTGGAAAGATGTATGTTAATGAGAAATGAATAATTTGTATCACTAGAGGAGGGAAATGAAACAATTTAATCTGGAACAGACCTTGAAGAGCCACCAGGTATCAAGTCCACAATTCCTGATTTGCATAGCATAAAACCACTTCACCCCTTATTGTCCCAATGTCAAACTTTCTCCCTCCTCTACTTCCTACCCTTCCTTCTTTCCCTCCTTCCTTCCTTCCCTCCTTCCTTCCTTCATTCCTTCCTTCCTTCCTTCCTTCCTTCCTTCCTTCCTTCCTTCCTTCCTTCCTTCCTCCCTCCCTCCCTCCCTCCCTCCTTTCTTTCTTTCGTCATTTTTATCATCACCTGAGGACATTTTTTCCATTGCTTTTAGAGAGAGAAACATCAATGTAAGAAAGAAACATTGATTGGTTGCCTCTCGTATGCACCCAGACCAGGGATAGAACCCACAACCTGGACATATGCCCTGACTGGGAATTGAACCCACAACCTTTTGGTTATGGAATGACACCCAACAAACTGAGCCACATTAGCCAGGAGTCTACCCTGTTTTTTCATCTCCTCTCTCCCTCCTTCTTACTCTAAGGAATCATGGGTTTAAATCCTCTTTAGGGTTGCTAATAGTTAGACTACTTACTGTTTATTGAGCACTTAATATATCCTAGACTAAGTTCTTTACATATATTTTCTCAATCAATCATCACAATGCTATGAGGTAGAAGGTATCATTATGCTCATTTTGCACCTAAGGTCTGGGAAATACAAAGTGAGCCTCAAGTTTGAGGTTCATAGAGCTTAATAACTACCTCACCCACGATTGAATAGCTAGTAAATGACAAAGCCTCAACACAACTGATTCTGACTCAAAGCTGACTCTTTTTAAGTATAGTTGGTATACAATCTTATATTGGTTAAGTTAGTTTCAGGTGTACAATATAGTGATTTCACATTTATATGCCTTACAATGTGATCACCCAACTGATTGTAGTAATCATTTGTCACCATGTAAACTTATCATAATATTAGTGACTATATTCCCTTTCCCCTTTTCACCCATCACTCCACATTCTGCCTTCTCGTAGTCATCCCTTTGGTCTGTTTCTGTAAGTCTTTTTGCTTTGCTTTGTTTTATTTTTTTAGATTCTACATATAATTGAAACTATGCAGTGGTTGTCTTTCTCTGCCTGACTTATTTAATGTAGCATAATACCTTCTAGATCCATCCATGTTGTCACAAATGGCAGTATTTCATTCTTTTTTATTGCTGCATAATATTCCATTGTAGATCTAACCACATCATTTCTATCCACTCATCTATTGATAAACACCTAAGTTTCTTCCATAGCTTGGCTATTGTAAGTAATGATGCAATGAACATAGCATATGTGTTTTCAAATTAGTGTTTTTGTTTTCTTTGGACAAAGGCCTACAAGTAGAATCACTAGGTTGTATAATAGTTCTATTTTAGTTTTGTGAGGAACCTCCATACTGCTTTCTACAGGAGCCGCAGCAGTTTGCAGTCCCACCAACAGTACGCAAGCGTTCCCTTTTCTCCACATCCGCACCTGTACTCGTTGTTTGTTGACTTTTTGATAATAACCATTCTGTCTGATGTGTGGTGATATCTTGCTGTGGTTTTGATTTGTATTTTCCTATTAGTATCTTTTTGTATGTTTGTTTGTTGACCATCTATATGCCTTCATAGGAGAAATGTCTTATGTCCTCTGCCCATTTTTGAACTGGATTGTTTACTTTTTTGTTATTGAGTTGTATGGATTTCTTACATATTTTTTTATATCAACCCTTTATCAGATATCATATTTGCATATATTATCCCATTCAGTAGGCTGTCTTTTTGTTTTGTTTAAGGTTTCCTTCACTGCGTGCAAGCCTTTTAGTTTAATGAACTCTTATTTTTTTTATTTTCGCATTTGTTTCCTTTGTTTGAGAGGATGTATCCCAAAAGATATTACTCAGACTGATGTCAAACAGTTTACTTCCTATGTTTTCTTCTTGGAGTTTTATGGGTTCAGGCCTTACATTTAAGTCTTTAATCCATTTTGTGTTTATTTTTTATATGTTATAAGAGAGTGGTCCAGTTTCATAGCTAACTCTTTAATCTTTGTTATACTCTCTTTTCCTAATTCGAGTTGGAAAAGGAATAAGTGAGAAAAGGCTCTATTATTTAACAGGCCTTGAGGGGTCTGGGAGCCAAAATCCATCCATTTGGTCTAAAAATTGTTATTGAACTGCTACCTTTAGCTGGGTGCCCTGTTTGGGCCCTGCCTTCTAGAGGTGTATGCAATAGGACTCTCCCCTGTTGGGAAACTTGTGATACTGGCAGAGAATTTGGACAAACTAATACTCAGGATACAATGTGATAACTACTCTGGGTGAAGATGTACATCAGATGCTATGGGAGCACATAGAAGGGGAAACATATTTCTGTCTTGGGAGTCAGAAAATGCTTCATAGAGTGGGTGAAGCATGAGTTGTGTCCTGAAGGTTAAAGAGAAGTGGACTAATTAAGACTAACCTCTGGTGGCAAAGAGAACCCTAAATTCAGTGGCCAGAGATGGGAGGTGACTTGACTAAAGTTTCCCAAGCAGTAAGTAGAAGGTCCAGTACTGCTGTTGGAGTTTATGTCTGTATTATTTCCTCCACACTGAGAAATGCCAGGTCCTGTGCCTCCAACTTGGAGGGATACTTCTAAACACTAGCTAGTAGCTAGAGGGATTAAGATAATCCCCCTAGTTCCCTGAGACATTTAAAAATTGCTGTGGCAGACTCTAGATGTAATCCTGGCAGGCATCAAGTAGTAGTTAGCATAAGGGAGACAAAAACTTGATCTTTCTCATTGTTTCCTGGGAATATTCCCCTTTTACAGATCTACTCAGGTCCACCTGAGGAGAGTGCTGCACCCCCAGTGCCTCCACCTCGAGTGACAGCAAGAAGGCACAAACCAATCACGATTTCAAAGCGTTTGCTGCGAGAAAGGACAATTTTCTATACTCCTCCCTTGGATGGAAGTGAAGGTCAGTACTAAAATTCACCTTAAGAAGATAGTGATTAGACACAAAGAGGGCAGAAGTAGAGGTTTAGCCATTTTTCTCCATGCAGAGATAGACTTTTTGTGTCTCCCAGGCCACAAAAAGCAAAGTTTTAAAAATCTGTGCCCAGAAAACAAATTAGCCCTTTGGCAACGGATAGGACAAGTATAAACCTGTAAAGTTAGTCACCATGACCCCTTAGGGGTCCAGTATCCAAAATGTTCTTAGATCTGTACCTCAGCACATTCAAATGGGTGAGCAATGTGCTTTCTGAATGTTCTAGATTTTAATTTCAAATACAGCTAACAGGAGGAATGATGTCAGCAAAAATGGCTGAATAGTACTTTCCAGAGCATATCCCCTCACAGTGACAACAATTTGAATAACCATCCGCACATCAAAATATCTTCATGAGAGCTATGGTAGCCACTGACAGATTATAGCACCTTGGTGGAGCACAAAAATAAGACAAGGTTCATTGCATATGGTAGGAAGAACATTTTTAATTTTTTAAATTTTTATTTTTTATTTTAGAGGGAATGGAAGGGAGGGAGAAAGAGAGAGAGAGAAGCATTGATGTGAGAGAGAAACATTGACTGCTTGCCTTCTGTATGCACCCCAACCTGGGATCGAACCCTCAACCCACGCATGTGCTTTGACCAGCAGACATTTTCACACTACCCATGTGAATCCTCCCCCAACTTCTGAGCACCTAATTATGTAAAGCAAATTTTTTAAAAGATTTTATTTATTTTTAGAGAAGGGAAGGGAGGGAGAAAGAGAGGGAGGGAAACATCAATGTGTGGTTGCCTCTTGTGTGCCCCCTACGGGGGACCTGGCCCACAATGCGGGCATGTGCCCTGACTGGGAATCAGACCAGCGATCCTTTAGTTCACAGGCTGGCCTTCAATCCACTGAGCCACACCAGCCAGGGCTTGTAAAGCAAATATTATAATAACAGAAATGAACGGAGAAATAAAATAATACTAGTGGACATCAGTGCCCCAGTTTCAACAATGCATAGATCATCCACACAGAAAATCAATAAAAAAACCCAGCTCACTTTAACAATATAAAACCCATTTAACCTGACATATATGTGAGGTCTGTCCAGAAAAAGTCCAGCCATTGTTAATATAACTAGAATGGTTTGCTTCACATCAATGTAACCTGGCAGCCAAGGAAAGTGCATGAGAATGTACATGTGTGAACAATGATGACTTCACTGTGCTAGTCAGTGGGGGTGGTAGACGCCATTGAGTGAGCATGTGTACTGTGTGGCCATCACATTCAAGATGACTGAGCGAGGAGAGCAATGAATCTGCGTCAAATTTTGCATTAAGCTTGAACATTCCTCTGTGGAAACTATTCAGATGATTCAGAAGCCACAGCTATGGGCAACTAAGTGGTGATTGGCAGCTTCATCACCACACCATGCCTGTTCATGCATTGCCTCTCGTGCAGAATTTTGGCAAAACATCAAATCACCCAGATGACTCAGCCCCACTACAGCCCAGATTTTGCACGCTGCAACTTCTGGCTTTGCCCAAAACTAGAATCACCTTTGAAAGGGAATAGATTTTAAACCATCGATGAGATTCAGGAAAATTCGACGGGGCAGCTGATGGTGACTGGGAGAACTGTCTGAGGTCCCAAGGTGCCTACTTGGAAGGCGACTGAGGTGTCATTGTCCTATGTACAGTGCTTCTTGTATCTTGTACTTCCTCAATAAATGTCTCTATTTTTCCAGATAGTGAAGGCTGGATGCCTTCTGGACAAACGTCGTACATAACATTCCATTTAACAGCAGTATTCTGCACATTCTTTTGTAAGCACACATAGAAAATTCTTCAGGATAAATCATATGTTGAGCCACAAAACAAATCTTAACAAACTTAAGAAGACTAAAATCTTACCAAATATCTTTTCTGACCACAGTGGTATGAATTTAGAAGTCAGTAACTGGGGAAAGATAGGAAAATTCACAAATATGTGGAAGTTAAACATCACACTCCTGAAAAACCAATGAGTCAAAGAAGAAATGAAATTGGGATAAAAAAATTGTCATGAGAAAAAGTGGTAATACAACATACTAAAACTTAAGGGATGCAATAAAAGCTGTTCTAAGAGGGAAGTTTATAGTAATAAAATCCTATTTAAGAAGAAGTAATATCACAAATTAATAATCTAACTTTATGTCTCAAGGAACTAGAAAAAGAACAAACTAAGGCCAAAGTTAGCAGAAGGAAGGGAAAAAGCCTCATATTGCAAATAAAAGAAATAGAGTTCAGGAAAACAATAGAAAACATCAAAGAAATTAGGTTTTTTAAAAAGAGATTAAAAAAAGAGACATACAACCAACCTTTATTTACATTAAGAAAAAAGAGAGAAGACTCATAAGTAAAATTATAAATGAAAGAGGAGACATTACAACTGATATTACAGAAATATAATTAGCCCTGGCTGGTGTGGCTTAGTGGATTGAGTGCTGACCTGTGAACCAAAGTCACAGGTTCGATTCCCAGTCAGGGCACATGCCTGGGTTGCGGGGCCAGATCCCCAGTCGGGGGCACTTGAGAGGCAACCACACATTGATGTTTCTCTCCCTCTCTTTCCTCTCCCTTCCTATCTGTGTAGAAATAAGTAAATAAAATCTTTTTTTAAAAAAGAGACACACCTGCCAACAATTACATACCAACAAATTGGATAATTCAGAAGAAATGGATAAATTCCTAGAAACATACAACCTACCAAGACTGAATCATGAAGAAACAGACAATCTGAACAGACCAATAACAAGTAAGGATATTAAATCAGAAATAAAAAACTTCCCAACAAGAAAAACCTCACAACCTGATGTCTTTCTCAACTTAAGAAATCTACCAAACATTTAATGAATAACTAATACCAATCCTTCTCAAACTCTTCTAGAAAAAATTTAAGAGGAGGGAAGCAGCCCAAACTCATTTCCTGAGGTCAGCATTACCTTGATACCAAAGCCAGACAAGTAAAAGAAAAGTAAACTGTAAGCCAATATCTCTAAAGAACACAGATGAAAAAGTCCTCAACATAATGCTAGAAACTGAATTGGTCAATAGATTAGAATGATTTTATACCATGATCAACTGGGATTTATTCCTCGGATAGATACAAGGATGGTTCAACATAAAACAATAAATGTGACACCACAATGATAGAATGACAGTTAAAAATCATATAATCACTCAAGTAGATACAGGAAAAACATTTGATGATAACAATTCTCCACATAAGATATATAAGAAATTGTACTTCAATATAATAAAGGCCATATAAGATAAACCCACACGTTTCTTAGCAGAAATGAAAACATTTCCTCTAAGATCAGGAACAAGGATGTCTATTATATCTAACTCCTCTTTAACACAGTATTTGAATATGCTTAACCAAAGAAATTAGACAAGAAAAAGAAATAAAAAGCATTCAAATCATAATGGAATAAGTAAAATTGTCTCTGTTTGCAGATGATATAATCTTATATATAGAAAACTCTACAGACTCCACTAAAAGATCGTTAGAATTAATAAGTGAATTCAGTAAAGTGCAGGATGCAAAATAACATACAAAATTTGGTTGCTTTTCTATATACTAACAATGAAATTTACAAAATGAAATTAAGAAAACCATCCCATTTACAATAGCATGCAAAAATACTTAGGAATTAATTTAACCAAGGAGTTGAAGACCAGTGTACTGAATATTATAAGACATTGATGAAAGAAATTGAAAAAGACACAAATAAAGAGAAAGATAGTCTGTGTTCATATATTGGAAGAATGAATATTGTTAAAATGTCCATACTGCTTAGGGCTATCTACAGATTCATTGCAGTCCCTATAAAAATTCCAATGTCTTTTTTCTTAGACATAGAAAAAATAATTCTAAAATTAATGTGGTACCACAAAAGACCCCAAATAACCAAAGCAATCTTGAGAAAGAAGAACAGAATTAGAGGCATCACACTTTCTGATATAAAAATATAGGACAAAGATATAGTAATCAAAAAGTATCATACTGGCATGGAAGAGCACCTAGTGGGATAAATAGTGATGGGGAAAAAAACCCCCAAAATGGCCAGGAAAAAAAATAGACATTTAGACCAGTGAAACAGAATAATGAACCCAGAAATAAATCCACATATATATGGTTAATTGATCTTCAAAAAAGTTTATGCAATGGGAAAAGTATAGTCTCCTCAATAAATGGTATTGAGAAAACTGGATATCCACATGGAAAAGAAAGAAATTGGACCATTATCTCATACCATATACAAAAATCAACTCAATGTATTAAAGACTTAAATGTAAGACCTATAACAATAAAACTACTAGAAGAAAACATAGGGGGAAGCTCCTTGAAATTGGTCTGGGTAATTATTTTTTCTTTTGTGTATCACATCAAAAGCAAAGGCAACAAAAGGAAAATAGACAAATGTGATTGCTTCAAACTAAACAGCTTCTGCATAGCAAAGGAAACAACAGAATGAAGAGACAACCTACAGGACAGAAGATATTTGTATACCATATTATCTGATAGGGGCTGGATATCCAAAGTATATAAGGAGCTCATACAATTCAATAATAAAAAAGAAATAACTCAAATTTTAAGAGATTGAATGTTCTGAATAGGTATTTCTCAAAAGTAGACATGCAAGTAGCCAACAGGTGTATGGAAAAAGCTCAACCTCACTAATCATCAAGGAAGTTCCAGTCAAATCCACAATGAGATATCACCTCACACTTGTTAGAGTGGCTATTACCAAAAAGACAAAATGTAAGTGTTGATGAGAATATGAAGAAATGTAAACCCTTATCCACTGTTGGTGGGAATGTAAATTAGTACAGCCATTGTAGACATAGTATGGAGCTTTCTCAAAAAATTAAAAATAAAAGTACCATATGTCCCAGCAATTCCACTTGGGTATATATCCAAAGGAAATGAAATCAGTATCTCAAATAGATATCCGCACTGTGATGTTAATTGCAACATTGTTCACAGTAACGAAAATACAGAAATAACCTAGTATCCATTGATGGAGGAAAGGATGAAGAAAATAAGGGAGATACACAGACACAATGGAATACTACGTAGTTTTTAAAAAGATGGAAATCCTGTTATTTGTGACAAGGGCGAACCTGAAGAAATTTATGCTAAATGAAATAATCCAAGGACAGAAAGACCAATAATAGTACATGATCTCACTTATACGTGGAATCTAAAATAAGGCCAAATCATAGAAGCATAGAATAAAGTAGTGTTTGCCAGGGAATTGGGAGATGGGCAATGAGAAGGTGTTGATCAAACAGTACAAAATGTAAGTTATGCAAGCTGAATAAGTTCTGGAGAGGTAAGGTATACTATTGTGACTATGGTTAATAATACTGTTTGTGTACTTGGAGTTTGTGAAGAGATTAGATAAATATTCTCATCACATAAAAAAAATCAGTAACTATGTGAGGTCATGGATGTTAATTAGCTTGATTGTGGTAATCATTTCACAACATATTCATGTATCAAAACATCATATTATATGCCTTACATATTGGGTTGGCCAAAAAGTACGTCCCCCCCCCATAAGCTGTCTCTAGTAGCGCTTAATTGTCCTTAACTTCATTTGAAACAATTTTGTAAGATTGTATTGTGACAGCTGTCATTCAGCATGCATTTTTAAAAACTTATCAAAATTGGTGAATTTTTGTGCAGCCATTTTAATATTGAAGATGGAAGAAAATGAGCATTTTTGGCATAATATTATGCTTTATTATTTCAAGTAAGGTAAAAATGCAACTGAAACACACAAAAAAGATTTGTGCAGTGTATGGAAAAGGTGCTGTGACTAATTGAATCTGTCAAAAGTGGTTTGCGAAGTTTCAGTACACCAAACTCTCCTTCTGCCTCACTAGACATACCTATATTAGTCTCCTCTTCTAGCTTTGGTTCTCTGCCCAGCTTCTACATGTTGGAAGGTCCCAAAATTTTTTTTCACATGCACTTCTCTGTTTGTTTCCTGTATGGTCTCATTCAATTTCACAACTTTAAAGGATCTTAAATTTGAGGATGATTTCCAAATTTATGTATCTAGGACTGTTATTGCCCCTCTGTTTCCATCTCAACTCCCTGTTCAATGGCTATCCTTCGCAACAACCAAAAAAATGGTTTGTGAAGTTTTGTGCTGGAGATTTCTCCCTGGATGATGCTCTGCATTTTGGTAGACCAGTTGAGGTTGATAGCAATCAAATCGAGACATTAATTGAGAACAATCAATGTTCTACCACATGGGAGGTAGCTGACATACTGAAAATCGCCAAATCAATAAAGTTATTTGTGAAAATAAAAAATGTGTCCTTTATTTTATGGAAAAAATCACACAAACTTTTTGGCTCACCCAATATATACAATTTTTATTTGCCAATTATGTCAGTAAATATGGGGAGAAAATCAGCTCACGTGGATTCAGTAACTACTCTCTGTCAGGTACAGTGCTATGTAGAATTAAGACACAGTCTCTGTGCTCAAGGAATTTATACACTAAATAAAGAGATATATGAAAAAAATAAATGCCATTCAATGGAATAATTGCTTAGTATGGAGACTGCACTAATTGTAAATGGGCCTCCTTCCCCACTACTCTACTGAGACCATTTTTGTCAAGGTTACCAACAACCTCCATGTGGCCAAACCAAATGGCTACTCCTCTGTTCTCATCATACTCAGCTTGTGAACAGCATTTGCCACAGTTAATTCTCTCCCTTCTTGAAACATTTTATTTATTTGGCTTTCAAGACACCAAACTCTCCTTCTGCCTCACTAGACACACCTATCTTAATCTCCTCTTCTAGCTTTGGTTCTCTTCCCAATTTTTACTTGTTGGAGGGTCCCATATTTTTTTAATGTCCACTTTCTATGTTTGTTTCCTGTTTGATCTCATTCAATTTCACAACTTTAAAGTATCTTAAATTTGAGGATGACTTCTAAATTTATATATTTAGGACTGTTATTGCCCCTCTACTTCTCAACTCTCTGTTCTATAGTTATCCTTGGATAACTCATGGGAATCTTTAATTTAAAATGACAAACACCAGCCTGTGCTGGGCAGCTCAGTTGGTTAGAGTGTCGACGTGATAGGCCAAGGCCGTGGGTTCGATCCCTGGTCAGGGCACATACAAGAAGCAGCCACTGAATGCATAAATAAGTGGAACAACAAATCAGTGCTCCTTTCTCTCTTTCTCTCTCCCTCTCAAATCAATAACATTTTTTAAAGACCAAAAAATAAAATGACAAATACCATATGATATCACTTATACATGGAATCAATCAACAAAATAAATGAAGAAACAAAATATAAACAGAGGCATAGGTACATAGAACAGGCTGACAGCTATTAGAGGGGAGGAGGGTAAGGGGGCTAGGTGAAAAAGATGAAGGGGTTAAGCCATATATATATATATATATATGTATATATGTATATATATATATATGACACATAGACATAGACAACATGTGGTGACACCCAGAGGGAAAGTGGGGTGGGAGAAGGTGAAAGTGAGTAGGGGGTGATAAATGGAGATGAGGGAGACTTGGTTTTGGGCTGTGAGTACACAATGCCATATGCAAATGATGTTATATTGAGTTGTACACTTGAAACCTGTATGGTTTTATTAGCCAGTGTCACTCCAATAAATACAAATGAAAATATTTAAAAAATAAAATGTACAAAACACAACTCTTTATTTCATATTTTTCCTCAACCTGTTCTTACTCTGGTCTCCCCCATCCAACTGCTAAGTCACCCAATTGCTAAAGTCAGGAACTTTGGAACCTTCTTTGATTACTCTCTTTCCCTTTTACCTTGCATCTAATACATCAGCAATTCTCATTAGCTCTACATGTACATTATATGCTAAACCCTATTGATTCTCACTGCTGCCTTCCTGGTTGAGCCACCATCATCTCTTACCTTGGTGGCTACAGTAGTTTTCAAACTAGTGTCCTTGCTTTTCCACTTGCTGGACTGTAATCCATTCCCCACAGCAGCCAGTAAGACTTAACAACTGTTTAAAAATATAAATCAGATCATGTCATTGTCCCTGCTCCAAATTTTCAGTACTTTTCTTCATGTTTAGAAGGAAATTCATTCACAGTTTATTCTGCATTATGTGATCCTTGCTTACCTCGCTGTCCTCATTTCTGAACTTCACTGCCTTTCTGTCCTCTTTGTAATCTCTGCTGTAATCTCATTGGTTTTGCTCTTCCTTACATGAGTCAAACTCACCCAAGGACCTTTACATTTGCTGTTCTCTTGACCCTAAACCTCCTCCAGAATTTCTCAAGCCTCACTCCTATATTCATATCTATTCTAGATGCCGTCTCTTCAGAGAGACCTTTCTGGGTACTCTAGTTAAAAGAGTTCTTTATCTTCCTTCTATCCTTTTACCCTGCTTTATTTTATTCATTTCATCATACTGTTTGTTCACATGTTTATTATCTGTCTTTTCCATTAAAATGTAAGCTCCACTTTATCTCTGTCCCATAGAACGATTCCTATAGATTGCATGTGTTCAGCAAATACTTGTAGAATAAATGAAAGGGTGTATAGGGAGTAATGAAGAGAAAGGGATTACCCAGTTTAAGGGATCACCTCCTTCATAGATGTGAGCTGGCGTTCCAGGAGAAAGTGGAAAGTAACACTGAGTGCCTACTCTGTTGTTCTATAATCTCATTTTTATTGGATACATTCACTCATTGATTTATTGACAGTCTCTCCAAATACACACCAGAGAATATAATCTCATTGCGTGGCACCTGGAGCATCGTGAGTCCTCAAAAAAGTGTATGTAATAAATAAATGAACTGGGTGCCAGTATACCTAAGGTCTAATTTGATCTTGGTCACTAGCCTGCTGAGTGACTTGGGCTAGTCACTTCCCCATTCTGGGATCAAGTTTGCTCCTCTTGTGATGAGGGCTTTGTGCCAAAAGGTCACCAATGGGATCAGCTAATCTACGCATTTATATTTTTAACTTTTTTACTGAGATAGAATTCGCATGGCATAAAATTCACCCTTTTAAAGTGTACATCAGTGGTTTTTAGTATATTCACCAGCTTGTGCCACCATCTGATTCCAGTACGTCTTCCTCACCCCCAGAAGAACCCTGTATATTCTGATACTTCACTCCTCTCATCCTCTGGAAATCACTAATTTACCATCTGTCTCTATGGATTTGCCTATTATGGATATTACACATACATGGAATCACACAATGTGTGTTCTTTTTGTGGCTGGCTTCTTATAATGATTTCAAGGTTCATCTGTCATGTGGTATACATAAATACTTTATTCCTTTTTATGGATGAGTAATATTGAGTTATATGAATATATCACATTTTGTTTATCCATTTATCAGTTGATAAACACTTGGGTTCCACTTTTTGGCTATAATGCTGCTATGAACATTTGTGCACAGATTTTTGTGTGGACAAATGTTTTCAATGATCTTGGGAATGTATACACCTTGGAGTGGAATTACTGGGTGATATGGTCAGTAATATGTTTAAACTTTTGAAAACTATTTTGAGGCTATTTTCTGAAGCATCTGCACCATTTTACTTGCCCACCAATAATGGGTGAATGTCCCAATTTTGCCACTACTTGTTTTTTTTTTTATTTAGTAAAATTTTATATATGCATATGTAAGGTATATAAAATGAATGGTTTGATATACATATACAAACTGAAATGTTTACTGGTCAAGCTGATTAACATGTCATCTCACATAGATACTACTTTTTAATGAAAACACCCAAAATCTACTTTATTAGCAAATTTCCAGTGTTCAAAACATATTATTAACAATAGTCATCATGCTGTGCATTTGATAACCAGACTTATTCATCTCCAGTAACTGCCACTTTGGATCCTTTGAACAACATCTCCCTGTTCCCTAGACCCCTCCCAGCCCCTGGTCATTACCATTCTTCTCCCTACTTCTATATATTCAACACTGTAGATTCCAGATATAAATGAGATCATGCCGTTTTTCTTTCTTTCTGTATCTGGCTTATTTCACTTGGCATAATGTCTTCTAGGTTCATCCATATCATTCCAAATTATAGGATATCACTCTTTTTGAGGCTAAATTTCACACTATATCCATTCATCTGTCGACAGACATTTATATTGTGTCCATGACTTATCTTTTGAATTGTAGACATCTTAAGTGGGTGTGAATTCATACTCAGTCCTTATCACTTCCCATGTGAGGTAGGTATATTGAGATCCATTTTATAGTGAAGGCATCAGAGGCTTAGTGAAGGTGAGTAGTTTGTCTAATTCCCACAGCTACTAAATGACAGAGTAACAGTTTGCATGTATCTGATTCCAGAGCTCACTTGTATACTATAATATTGTACTTCCTACAACATATCTGAACACTATTCTGAGAAGGAACCCTTTCTTCTACTCACAGTGGTTCTTTGCCAGTAGCAGATTATTATTTTTCCCCTAAATTTTTTATTCCACTTGTATATACAGTAGTATTTTAGTGAGTCCTTCCACCATCATCATGGAGTCCTTCATATCCCCACATATATCTCTGTCCTTCCACCCCCTTAACATCTCTTGACTGTGTCTCTCTTTGCTGCTGCTGCCCCAGTTTAGATCCTTCTCAGCAGTCCCCAATCGGGTCTTCCTATCTCTGATTTCTCTAATCCACTCTACTTTTCATAATGAACCGAAAGGGATAGTCTAAAAACACATGTAATAATGTCATTTCCATGCAAACAAAGTTGGGGTCCTCTGCACGCCAATGATAAGGTTCATATTCTTGAACATGGCATTTATGCCCTTCATGATATAGCCTCAACCCATCATAAAAATCTCATCTCCAGCTACCCACACTTTTTATCTAAAAGTGGTTTCTGTGTTCAGGCCATACTAAACTCTTTCTTTTTATTTTACATTTTCTTAGACAAACCATGATCTTTCACTCCTCCGAGTTGTTCTCTGTCTGAAATCTCTTTTTCCCTTTGTCCACCTATTGTAATCCTTGAAGTACCAGCTCCAATGTGACCTATTGTACAAGATCTTCTACAGCACATCAGACAGAATTAGGACTGTCCTCCTCATAGCACTTATTTTCATGATTCTACTTGTGTGATAATAGTTGATTTATTTCTCTCGCTGGACGAGTGTGCAGCCTTTCAAAATTCCTCTCCACCACTTACCCACACATAGGAGAGAGGCCCCCACTTGGCTACTTGCCTAGTTGTGAGGCCTCCCTGTCTGATAAGGATTTATTCCCAGTTCTCTGTAGTTTCTGAAGCTGGTCTGTGTGTTTTCCTTTGGAAACAGATGTCTGTTTAGGAAAAATGGATGATACTGAACTCTCACAATTTGAAGGAATGATGAACTCTCTCTTCAGAAAGAGTGTGGACTCTGGAAACAGACTTCAAGCTTTGAAAACTTGCTTCTGCCACACTGGTTTTATAACATTGAGCCTCTTAGTGTCTTTGATTCCTTATCTGTAAAGTGGGACTAATAAGAGTTTACTTACTACTTTATAGACTAGTTTTGAAGATTACATGAGATACTGCATGTATAGTATTTAGACAAGGATCTGGCACAGAGGAAGTGCTCAAGTAATGGTATCTGTTATCACTGCCATTATTATCGCTGTCACTATTATTATCATCACCACTTTATTGTTAATAATCAACATATCGCAGCAACTGGAAATGGTTACCCTGAGCAGAAGGGCCTAGTTCCCGAGTTTCCGTTGCTGCTGTCATTCCGTCCCCTATTTCTGTGAGCTAGGGAAAGATCCTTTCCCATGTGGAAGGTAGTGGCCTCTCTGACACTGTAGGTGGACATCTTTGTGAAACTGTACTCTTACACTGTATTAAGATGGTGATGATACTGTCAGGACCTGTATGGCACAGCTAACCTCTGTTGCATCCCCTCAAGAAGAGCACGGAAGGAATTTTCTAGGGTCTCTCCACCAGAATCCCAAAGTATTCAGATGGAAACATGTAACTGAGATTACATGTTGGGCCCAAAGCATGTGGGAGAAGGAATTCCTGTCACTGTTCACTTCATTGTTTTCAGGGTAAATGTGCTGCAGGTACTCCTGAGTGCTAGAGGTTTAAAGGTGGCCTCCACCACGAGGCATGTCCCGGAAGCACATGATCTAGTTACACGGCACTCCTGTGTTTATGTCCCTGCTAGTATTTGTGAGCCTTTGGTAATTTTCTTCTTTGGCTGCTCTAGTCTGATAGCAATTGTGTTAGGGTTAAGACAAGCAGGGCTGTATATCTACACTGGGACCAGAGCAGGGGAAGTATGGAGCAACTCCTCTTGGCCCTGACCCCTGTGGAGATGGCAGCAGTGATTGGAGACAGGTTCCCAAGGAAAAGAAAGCTCTCTGGGAGAAAAAATCTTTGCAGCAAGACTTTGCCTTTCCTTCCCACATGGAAACTTTTTCCTCACTGCCCACTTGGAGCATGAGTATAAATAGTAACTAACAATTATTGAGTGTTTATTATGTATCAGGTACTGAAATAAGTGTACTGTGCCATGTAATCCTCGCCACAACCTTGAGAGGTACATATTGTTATTATCCCCATGTCACTGTGGAGAAAATCTGAGGTACAGAGAGATTATGAATTTGGCCAATATCCTACAGTTGGTAAGAAGCAGAACTAAGAATCAGACCTGGGCACCTAGCTTCAGAGCCTGCATTTCTTTTAACATCTCCCCATGTACCTATTACCCGGCTTTGACATTTAGCACGATACAGCCAGTAGTGTTCCATCTATACCCCTACCCACTGCCCCAACCCAGGCATAATGCCACTTCATCCACAAATGTTTCAGTATGTAGCTCTAAAAGACTAACACTCTTTTTAGCCAAAATCACAATGCCATCATCATACCTAAAAGAAAATGGGGAAAAAAACAGTCATTCCTTAAGATCACTACCTATCTAAGTAGGGTTCAAATCCTCATTTTCTCATATTTCATGTTTTTAAAAATCAGGATCCAAGTGACATCCAAGTACTAAAATTGGTCTCATGTAAGTGTCCAGAACCTCTGTTCTTAACCACTCTACTTGGACCCTGGTTTTCTGTTACTAAGGAAGGTGATAGTCTCCTTATTGAATGAGTTCTCAGCCAGGAATTCATGAACAGGGGGCTATATTCACTTTTGAAAATTAGTTTGAAAAATTTTTCATGTGCTTCTGTAGGTTAATTTTTTTAGGGAGAGTATCTCTGGCTCTTATTACAGCCCCAAATCTTTAAGTAGTAAAACTCAGAACAACGGAAAAGTATGTACTATTGTCAGGGAATTGTAGACAACAAAATATAGGAGAACATAAAATGGCTAGTTGGTTTTTTTTCAATGAGGATGAGGAAAGAAGTTAAATTCTGTTAAGTTTATTAACTTGCAATTTGAGAAGTCTTTACAAATTACTTTTGAAGGCAATATAAATAGTTAAGGAATAACTAATGTGGTTTTTTTTTTGTTTTGTTTTTTTTTAGTTTTTATCTTTTTTAATTAATTTATTTTTTCAAATACATTTGTCGCTGCCTACCCCCCACCACTTTTCCTTGCCCCCTCCCTCCCTTCCTCTCTCCCTCAACTCTTCCCCTTTGGTTTTGTCCATGAGTCCTTGCTATATGTTCCTTGATTTGCCCCTTCCCTTCCTTTTCCCCAGCCCCCCTCCCTCCTTCCTTCTAGTCTCTGTTGCTTTCTTTTCCTTTCAGTGTTACTGGTCTTAATTTCCTTGCATCTTTGTATTGTTGGTTAGGTTCCACTTAGGGGTGAGATCATATGGTATTTGTCTTTCGCCCCCTGCCTTATTTCGCTTAGCATGATGCTCTCGAGTTCCATCCACGCTGTAGCGAAGTTTAGTAGTTCTTTTTTCCTTTCTCCTGTGTAGTATTCCATTGTGTATATGTACCATTAGTTTTTGATCCAATCATCTACTGATGGACACTTAGGTTGCTTCCAACACTTGGCTATTGTAAATTGTGCTGCTAGGAACATTGGGGCGCATAGGTTCTTTTGAATTGGCGTTTTGGTGTTCTTAGGGTATAGTCCCAGCAGGGGAATCCCTGGATCCAAAGGCAGTTCCATTTTCAGCTTTTTGAGGAAATTCCACACTGCTTTCCACAATGGCTGCACCAGTCTGCATTCCCACCAACAGTGTCCTAGGGTTCCCTTTTCTCCGCAGCCTCGCCAGCACCTGTTGTTTGTGGATCTGTATATGATGGCCATTCTGACCTGTGTGAGGTGGTACCTCATGGTGGTTTTGATCTGCAATTCTCTGATGGCTAGTGATGCTGAGCTTCCTTTCAAATGCGTCTGGGCCCTCTGTATCTCCTCCTTGGAAAAGCGTCTGCCCAGGTCCTTTGCCCATTTTTTGATTGGATCGTTTGTCTTCTGGGAGTGGAGTCGAGTGAGTTCTTTATATATCTGAGAGATCAAACCTCTATCTGATGTATCATTAGTAAATACATTTTCCCATACGGTTGGCTCCCTTTTCATTTTGCTGATGTTTTCTTTAGCCATGCAGAAGCTTCTTATTTTGATGAGGTCCCACTTGTTTATTCTTTCCTTTATGTCCCTTGCTTTAGGAGACATATCGGTGAAAAAATTGCTGCGTGGGATATCTGAGACTTTCCTGCCACTGTTGTCCTCTAGGATTTTTATGGTGTTGTGACTTATATTTAAGTCTTTTACCCATCTTGAGTTTATTTTTGTGTATGGTGTCAGCTGATGATCCAATTTCAATTTTTTGCATGTAGCCGTCCAGCTCTCCCAACACCATTTGTTGAAGAGGCTATTATGGCTCCATTTTATGCTTCTGCCCCCTTTGTCAAATATTAGATGCCCATAGAGACCTGGGCTTATTTCTGGGCTTTCTATTCTGTTCCACTGGTCTATGGGTCTGTTCTTGTGCCAGTACCAGATTGTTTTGAGTATAGTGGCTTTGTAGTACAGTTTGATGTCCGGTATTGTGATCCCTCCTACTTTGTGTTTCTTTCTCAAAATTGGTGTGGCTATACGGGGTCGTTTATGGTTCCATATAAATTTTTGAAATGTCTCTTCTATTTCTGTGAAATACGTCACTGGTATCTTAATAGGGATTGCGTTGAATCTATAAATTGCCTTGGGTAGTATGGAATTTTGATGATATTAATTCTTCCAATCCATGAGCACGGTATATGCTTCCATTTATTTGTGTCTTCCTTAATTTCTTTCCTCAATGTTGTATAGTTTTCTGTGTACAGGTCTTTTACCTCTTTGGTTAAATTTATTCCTAGGTACTTTATTTTTATTCTTGCTAAATCGAATGATATTTTTTTCTGATTTCTTCTTCTTCTATTTCATTGCTGGTGTACAAAAATGCCTTTGATTTCTGAATATTGACTTTGTATCCTGCTGTTCTGCCAAATTCACTTATTAGGTTGAGGAGTTTCTTGGTACAGTCCACAGGGTTTTCTATGTACACTATCATGTCATCTGCAAACAATGATAGTTTTACTTCCTCCTTTCCTATTTGGATGCCTTTTATCTCTTTCTCTTTTCTGACCTCTGTGGCTAGGACTTCCAATACGATGTTGAAAAGAAGCGGTGAGAGCGGACATCCCTGTCATGTTCCCGATCTTAGTGGGGAAGCTTTTAGTTTTTGCCCATTGAGTATGATGTTGGTTGTAAGTTTTTCATATATGGCGTTTATTACGTTGAGGAATGCCCCATTTATTCCCATTTTGCTGAGTGTTTTGATCATAAATGGGTGCTGTACCTTATTGAATGCTTTTCCTGCATCTTTTGAGATGGTCATGTGGTTTTTGTCTTTCCTTTTATTTATGTGATGTATTACGTTTATTGACTTGCGTATATTGAACCATCCCTGCATCCCTGGGATGAATCCCACTTGATCATGGTGGATAATCTTTTCAATGTGTTGCTGGATGCGGTTTGCCAATATTTTGTTAAAGATGTTAGCATCTATGTTCATGAGCGAAATTGGCCTGTAGTTTTCTTTCTTTGTAGGGTCTTTATCTGGTTTTGGGATCAGGGTGATGCTGGCCTCATTGAAAGAGTCTGGGAGTCTTCCCTCCTCTTGGATTTTTTGGAATAGTCTGAGAAGGACAGGGGTTAGCTCTTCCTTAAACGTTTTGTAAAATTCTCCTTTGAAACTGTCCGGCCCTGGGCTTTTGTGTCCCGGGAGTTTCTTGATGACTGCTTCAATTTCCCCAGCTGTTAGCGGTCTGTTCAAGCTTTCTGTTTCTTCCTCCTTCAGTGTTGGAAGATTATACTTTTCTAGAAATTTGTCCATTTCATTGAGGTTTTCAAATTTCTTGGCATATAATTGTTCATAGTAGTTTCTGACAATCCTTTGTATTTCTGTGGTATCAGTTGTTATTTCTCCTCTTTTATTTCCAATATCATTTATTTGGGTCCTCTCTCTTTTTTTCTTGATGAGTCTGCTTAAAGGCTTCTCGATTTTATTTATCCTTTCAAAGAACCAGCTCCTGGATTGGTTGATCCTTTGAATTGTTCTTTTTGTCTCTATGTCATTCAGTTCTGCTCTAATCTTGACTATTTCCTTCCTTCTACTTGCTCTGGGATTTATTTGTTGTTGTTTCTCCAGTTCTTGAAGTTGTAGTGTGAGGTCTTTTATTTGAAATGTTTCTATCTTTTCTAGGTAAGCCTATATTGCTATGAACTTCCCTCTCGGGACTGCCTTTACTGTGTCCCATAGGTTTTGGACTGTAATCTGTTCATTTTCATTTGTTTCCATAAAATTTTTGATTTCTT
This sequence comes from Pteronotus mesoamericanus, assembly GCF_021234165.1. NCBI lineage: Eukaryota > Metazoa > Chordata > Mammalia > Chiroptera > Mormoopidae > Pteronotus > Pteronotus mesoamericanus. The sequence continues at coordinate 2,782,427 of NW_026555108.1, read as the reverse complement.
CTCTTACCTCATTATTGACCCATTCATTGTTTAATAGTCTACTGTTCAGTCTCCATGAGTTTGCAAGTTTTTGAAGTTTCTCTTTGAGGTTGATTTCCAGTTTCAAGGCCTTGTGGTCCGAGAAAAAGTTTGGTATTATTTCAATTTTCCTGAATTTGCTGAGGTTTGCTTTGTGTCCTATCATGTGGTCTATCTTTGAAAAACTGCCATGAGCATTTGAAAAGAATGTGTATTTTTCTTCTTTGGGATGTAAGGTTCTATATATGTCAGTTAAGTCTCTTTGATTCAGTGTGTCAGTCAGCTGCACAATATCTTTATTAATGTTTTGTTTGGAAGATCTGTCCATTTTTGACAGTGGGGTGTTGAAATCCCCTACTATCAGTGTGTGGCTGTCTATATCTTTTTTGAAGTCATCCAACAATTTCCTTATAAACTTGGGGGCTCCTATATTGGGAGCACATAAGTTTACAATGTTTATGTCTTCTTGACAGATTCTTTAAGTATTATAAAGTGCCCCTCTGGGTCTCTTTTTAGGGCCTTTGTTTTGAAATCTACTTTGTCTGATACAAGTATGGCAACCCCAGCCTTTTTCTCTTGCCCATTTGCTTGGAATTTTTTTTTCCATCCCTTTACTTTCAATCTGTGTAGGTCTTTGGCTCTGAGGTGGGTCTCTGGTAGGCAGCATATGTATGGGTCATGTTTTCTTATCCATTTAGCTGCCCTGTGTCTTTTGATTGGGGCATTTAGTCCATTTACATTGAGAGATATTACTGATAGAAACTTACTCATTTTTTCTCTTTCTACCTGTGTTTTTCTTTCTCACTCTTTTCCTTCATCTTCTTAAACCAGTCCCCTTAGCATATCTTGGAGTGCTGGTTTGGTAGAGATGTATTCTTTTAGCCTTCTCTTGTCTGGGAAACTCTGTATTTCCCCTTGTATTTTAATGGAGAGCCTAGCTGGGTAGAGCAACCTTGGCTGTAGGCCCTTGCTTTTCATGGCTTGAAATATTTGTTGCCATTCCCTTCTGGCTTGTAGTGTTTCTGTTGAGAAGTCAGCTCCTAGGCGTATCGGGTCCTCCTTGTATGTTACTTTCTCCTTCTCCCTTGCTGCCTTGAGGATTCTCTCTTTGTCTTTGATATTTGCCATTTTAGTGATGATGTGTCTTGGAGTAGACCTCCATGAGTCCCTCTTGAGTGGGGTCCTCTGTGCCCCCTGGATCCATGAGACCCTTTCTCTCCTCAAATTAGGGAAATTTTCCATCATTACTTTTTCGAGGATGTTCTCTATCCCTTGCTTCTCTTCTTCTCCTTCTGGTATCCCTATTATATGGATATTATTGCGTTTCAGGTTGTCCTGCATTTCCCTAAATGCCTCTTCATTCCTTTTGAGTCTTTTTTCCATTTCTTGTTCTTTCTGGGAGCTTTTTTCTACCTTATCCTCCATCTCACTGACTGGATCCTCGGCTTCATCCAGCCTGCTTTGGATTCCTTCTACTGTGTTCTTCAATTCAGAAATGGTATTCTTTATATCCTCTTGTGTCTTCTTGATAGTTTCTATGTCCTTTTCCAGGTTGATATATTTGTTGTAAGATCCTGATAGTTTCTCTGCCATTTCTCATAGTTCTCTTTGAGCTGGCTGAACTCATTGAGCTTCCTTAGAACCATTGTTTTGAATTCAATATCTGATAGTTCCCTTGCCTCTGTTTTATTTAGCTCTCTCTGTGGGCAGCCCCCTTTTCCACTCATTTGGGAGGAACTTCTTTTTCTTCCCATTTTTGTGAGAGCCTGTTAAGTGATTTACTTATTTATTTATTAATTTTTCCTTTTGCTTTAATTGGGCCATCTAGATTTCCTGACTTTGTAGATTAAACTTGTATGGTAGTAGGAGGGTTTATTTATTTATTTATTTATTTTTTCTCTTTACTTTTCTTTCTGGGCCTGCCTCTGATGATGTCAGTTGTTGACCCTATATGACCTTGGGTCATTTGTTTGAGCCTGCCAGGAGTCTACTGTCTGTGTCTGACTCCTGCTTTGGGCAGCTGTGTGACCCCTTTGGCCAGGGATCCACTATTTCTGTGAAGCACTCTGCAGTCTCCTGCCTGCTCCTTGATCGTGTTCCCAGCCCGGCAGGATCCCCCACCCGCCTGGGCTCGTGACTGCTTGCCCCAGCCCAGGGGGCTTCTTCGCGACCTTGGGAACTCGTCTGGCCCCCAAGGCGGCGGGCACCCCCGCACTGGTTTGTTTAGGGTCTTCTATTGTGTGCTTTCCCCGCTTTTGGCTCTTTGGATGCGTTGCTTGCCCTCGCCAAATGGAGACTACGGAAATGGGAGGAAGTCAGCTCCAGGACCCTCCGGTTAATCCTGTCTCCAGTGTCTCGTCCAGGGACTCTGGGCAGCTCTGTGACCCCTTCGGCCCAGGATCCACTATTTCTGCAGCCTGCTCTGCACTCACAGCTCACGCGGGTCGATTTACACCTGTGCTCACCGATCTGCACACTCCCTTGCAGGTCCCATCGGTGCCAACCTGTGGGAGGCCTTGCCAGCCCTCACGAGCCCTCGCCAGCCCGCACAGGTCCACACACACAGTCGCCAACCCTCTCTGGCCACTCGACGGAAGTGTGCGCACCTGCACTGGGTGGTTTTGGACTTTCTATTGTGTGCTTTTTGGCTTTTGGCTCTTTCGGTGTGTGTCCTTTTCCCACACAATGGAGAATAGGGAAAGGGGAAGGAGTCGGGACTCCCCGGTTCTTCCTCCCGTTCTTTCCCCAATGCCTCTGTTTCCAGTCTCTCCTCAGGGGTCTCTGAGCAGTTCTGTGACCCCTTCGGCCAAGGATCCAACCCCTGTGCGGACTGCGTTTCAATCGCAGGCAGTCTGGCTCATGCGTGCCCCGCTTCTGCCTCTTTGGGGGTGCACCTTGCCTGCCCAGAATGGAGACTAGAGAACGTGGAGGGAGTTGGGACTCCCCGGTTCCTCCTCCCGTTCTTTCCCCAACGCCTCCGTCTCCAGTCTCTCCTCAAGGCTCTCCCAGCCAGTCTGCACTCAGCCCCCCAGCTCACATGCACAAGCTGTGTGCGGAGCGCACAAAAGGCAGGTTCATTGATTCCCTTATGCCTGAGTGAGATAGTAGCTGCAGAGTGGGAAGTGCGTTATCACCCGGGCTCCACCGGCCGCCGTGTCAGTTCTCTTCACAAAGTTTTCCTCACCAGTCTTTTCCCAGGCACCAGCCCACCCTGCTGCCGTCTCTACCCAGAGATCCAGGAGGGTGGCTGCCACTGCAATTTTTGCGTTGGCCCTTTAAATGTCTCTTTGCATCCCCAGCCACCTGTCTCTGGCAGAGAGCGCCCCTAAGCTTTTCGGGGTTGCGTTTTGTCTGTATTTTCCTGGTTTTAGCTGCTGTAGTTTAGAGGTCCCTGTTTATGATTCAGACCCCGTTCTTCTTGGGGGGAGGTAACTGGCCATTTCAATGTCCCTCTGGTGCTAGTGCCCGTAGGCACCCAGCCCACCCTCTTGAGCCTCCACCGCACTTCTCACCTGTTGGGATGCGTGAGAGTTGAATCCACTGTCTGTCCTCGGCTCCAAGGCTCCTCTCCCACTATAGTTCCATTGTTTTCCAGGTCATTATTCCACTATTTAGTCGCAATTCCAGTTTGGTCTTGGGAGGAGGAGGTTAGCGTGACTCCTATTCACTCCTCCTCCATCTTTTCCTCCTGATGTGTTTTTAAAAAATTAATAGAATATACAATTCATTGGGGACTCTTCCTCTTGAATTAATTTTAATAAAGCATCTTGGTGTATTGTGGTGAAAATCATACTTGGATCTTGAATTGAATTCCCTATCTAATGTGATTTGTGATTCCCCCATATGAATTGGGGTTTGCACAGACTGATTTTGTGGGGTATTGTTGATTTTATCCACAATACCTCCTTTGAAAATGTGTACAATTTTTCAATACCATGTATGCATGTATAAAGTGAAAATGTGATAATGGTTATCATTAATCTTTCCTCTTCGTACCAACTTTTGCTAGATGAAATCCAACATCAAACACCCAATGGGACTATCACCAACAGTATAGAACCCCCCAAACTGCCACAATATCCCAACATGCCTATGCAGAAGAGTGGGGAAGCTGATCCAGGGAGGAAGTCGCCAAGCAGACTTGTTTCAGATGGCAAATTGGATTCCTGCCCCGAGGTGGACGTCGGGAAGTTGGTGTCTAGGCTGCAGGATGGAGGGACCAAGGCCATGTCGAAGGCCACCAATGGACCTGTTCCAGGCTCTGGGCCCACCAAAGCCCCCTCTTTCCATGTAAAGAGACCAGCTCCTCGGCCACAGGTTCCTCCCAAGGAGGGTAAGTGCTTCTGAATCCCATGGGAACCAGAACTGAACCCAGCTACTTTGCACCTCAAGATCTTTCTGAAGTGGGAGATATTTAAGTAGAAATCTGTTCCTTTTTACAACCACTGATATTGCAATGGTAGATAAGAACATAAAAACCATTCACAATGATTACCAGAATGTAAGCTCCAGGAGGACGGAGATTTTTAGCCTGTTTTATTTACTTTATATCCCAAGTGCTTAGAACAATGCCTAACTGTCACATAGTGGATGGTCATTATTTTTGGAATAAATTAATAATAATGTTATTAATATATTGCTACTCTTGCTGTTTATTAAATATCTTCCATGTGCCTGGCACTGTACTAGGTACTGATGTGCTATTTTTGATCCTCAGAACCTTACTGTGAAGAATGTATTATTGTTGTTTCTTTTTCCTACTAGAAATCTGAGGCTCCTAGCGGTAAGTGACTTGCCAAAGGCTACTAACTGGCAGAGCTGTGTTCCAAATCTCACCAAGCCTGGTAGGCACCAAAGCCTATGTTTTTTTTTTTCCAATAAGATACAACTACCACTTTACCTTTTTATAAGAAGCTTCAAATCTGTGGACTATTGTGTTCTTATACTCACTCTCCAGTTTTTAGAAATCAGGACAAATGGGCACAACTTCTGCAAAACTCAGCTCTTTAAATTACAAATTCAGGATGTGGCTGGCTTCTGCAAATGTAATCGGCTACTACATGCGGAGACTCACGTAGGGAAATTGGGAATTTGGGGGGAGCATACATCTATGAAGATAGTATAGTATAATGGAAAGAAATGTGGGTTTTGATATCACATAGGCTTAGATCCAAACCCTGATTCTTTTACTTTCTAGCTAGATAAACTTGTTAAAATATGCCTTATGTTTTATATCCTGTCTGGTTCCAAAAATGATTTAAGGCCTTTCATAATACAGAAAAATATAAGAACTTAAAACAGTAAGAATAGTTTATTCAATAAACAAATATTTATTGAGTACTTTCTATGTGCATGGCCCTGTTCTGTGTTGAGGATGTCAGAGTAAGACAGACAAGGTCCCTCCGTGCTTGAGGCGTTTATCTGGGCTTCGCTAACCATGGCTTTAAATGGTTGAAAAAACTCAAAAGAAAAATAATGTCATAATACATGAAAATTATGTGAAATTCAAATTTCTCTGTCCAAGGACACAGGCCCCTTCATTTACATATTGCCTGGGGCCGCTTTCACACTACAATAGCAGAATTAAGTACTGGCAACAGAGACTTGGTAGCCTTCAAAGCCTAAAATATTAACTAATACTTGACAGAAAAAGTCTGCTGACTTCAGCCTTAGACTCTAGAGGACAGGTAAGCAAAGCTGAGGCCAGGAGGGGGAAATGGTATAATAGAAGGAAGATAGAAGGAATGGAGTTTGTACACAAAATACTTGCCGTGAAGCCTTACACATTTGCTGGAACATTTGGCTCCAAACTTTCTACAGAAAACACAAAGAGAGGGAAAAACACAATGGTTCTCTAATTCCAAGTTTTTAAGGTAACAAGTCAGTTGTTCAAGGAAAGCATGACTCTTCTGCTTTTGAGGGCAGATAATGTTTCTGAGAAGCATTTTCTCCCATGGCCTGTTGTTATAACAGCCTCAGTATGAGTGGATGATGTGGTCTCAGGGCCCAATTCAGCAAAGGCTCTTCAACGGGGGTCCCTTAAGATTTTCCCTAAGTTTAACTGACTCTGAATTCACTGTCTGGCTCAATCTGCTGATGCATCTGTATGATTACAGTTAAGCTATTTAACCTCTTTGCACCTTGGTTTCCATGCCTATAAATGGGAGAAACAGCTCACTCCACAGAATTACTGCCAGGGTTAAAAATGAATAACAAAAAAAAATATTTGACATAAATCAATATTCAGAACATGCTAGTAATTCCCTGCCCCTGCCCTTCCCCTCTGTAAGATATGCGTCTTCTGGGAAGTAGCCAAGTAAGGACAGACTTCTATGTAGACATCTGCTTCAATTTATGTCGTATATTGACCTTCACATCGATCTGGTAGTTTGTGTAACTTAGCTTATGTTCGTCACAGTAAGGTTTGTCTTGCCTGTCACCAAGCCTCAAGGTCAGCCAGATCCTATGAACACAGCACACACAGTAACTCAGCCCTTCCTATTAGTTCTGCCTAAACCATCTTCTGCTGCAAAGCTAAATCCCAGCGGCACTTCCTTCTTCCCCTTCCTCCACAGTCTTGCTCCACATGGCTGGTAGCTGCTGATTTAATGGTTTCAGTTACTGTAGGTACTGATCTTACAGTGATTGTCCAGTGTCAGCCAGCCTACAGAAATTTCTGCCACAGCATTGCCTCGCTTTGCTTTCTGCCTCAAATTAGTTAGCAGCAGGCTAGTGTAACACAGTTTTTTTCAAAGCCCCATGCCTCCAGCCTTGGCCACAGAAAGCATGACTGAGGTAGTAGTTCTGGACTTGATGGGAAATGAATCAAACCCCTGCTGTTGCCTCTTTGAACCTTGCCCGCTCCTACCTCCTACTCCTCCCCTTCCTCCCATTTTGGCTGTCCCTCCAGTGATAGATTCCAGGCATGAGAACAGATATCAATCAAGCCAAAGCTGTAAAAAGCTCTGACTCTAAGCTATAACTGATAGTTGTTGGTCCCAGGTGCTGGCCAGCAGCTAGAATGGCAATGTCAGGGAGGGAGCTGTCATCCCGGTAGGCCCACTCTACACCTTGCAGTTGTCACTCTCTTTCACCTGTGTTGTTAAGCGCTTTGCCTGTCATCCTGAGGGCCAGTGCACAGACCCCATGGCTTTAGTGGTCCAGCTATGCCACTGCCCTGTCTTCCACCTTCACCCCTTGCATTGATCCAACATTTGAGTGGACTTGATAGTCTCCAGATTTGTTCATAGCAATTAAAAATAGCAACAACAAGGTGCACGTTAAATTGCTTTGTTCCATGGAAGTCAACTTTACAATAAGATCAATATTGTTTGCTGCTGTAACTTTGTCAAGGGCCCTTTTCTCTTCCAGGAATGGAACTGGATACTTTCTCTCCTGTTGTATCTAATCATCATGATGGGCCTATGAGATAGGTTTTAATTTCCCCATTTCATAGGTGGAGAAACTGAGGCTTGGCGAAGTAAAATAAATTGCCTCGCCACCCAGATTGTAAGATATACACATGGGACTTGAACCTAGACTTCTTAGGTACCACATTCTTAAGTGGTTTTAGCTGCCTTTCCCTTCCTGTTTTGTAAGAAGGGACTAGTCAAAGAACACGTATGAGTGACCCATGGACATGGCCAATGGTGTGGGGATTGACTGTGGAAGCCGGGGAAAATTGGGACAACTGTAATAGAATAACAAAAAAATAAAAAATAAAATATAATAATAAATAAAAAAAGGACCTTTTATTTGGGGGAAGCAAAATTATGCCAACCCAATTTCCTCCCTCCCTTTGAGGATACTGCCTGTTGCCAGATCTGGCTTTGGAAAGGGCATTTGTGTTGCTTCTACGAGGGATTTCAGGCTTTCCTTTGGGGAATGGAAGGGGAAGACATATGCTTGCATGTGTTTGATGATTTATTCAGACATAGTGCTATGCGATGGGCAAGATAGAGCTGGAAGTCCATGGTTCCTGCTTTCCAGAGGTTCCTGGTAAGGCTGGCATGTAAGCACTCCATCCCAGTCCAGTATGATCTGTGTCCTAGTGGGGGATGAAAACAAATCCTAGTAGGAGGAGGGGTCAAGGAACCCTTCACTCTGTCTGAGCTTCTGAGATGAATGTGGGTAGTATGTCCACACTGGGACCCTATGCCATATGGGTTTGCAGGGGGTTCCTTCTTAGCTCTTTTCCTCTTTCTATGAGAGAGAAATGACTGAATTCTTATGATGTGCTCTAGGGCTTGGAGAAACAGTGCTTGTTAGGCATTGCCCCACCCCAGGGCCATCGGTTCTCTCCACTGGGGAGGCCAATGTTATGAGTGGCATTTACATCTGTTCTAAAAGTATTAGGAACTGACTCGCTCTTGCAGAGATGGGCTGTGCTGGCCATTATCCAGATTTTCTTGTTTGGACTCATTATGCTTTAAAAATCGACTGTGTTTGGTTTTCATTCTCTGCCTCCTTCCTGGAGCCTAATTCCAGATTGATCCAAAAGCACAATTAATGGCTAAACGAGATAAGAGGCTTTTAGGTGAGTATGGGGAAGTATCATAGAAAGAAATACGTAATTCTAGAACACTGGGGGAATCTACACGAGGAAACAATCTCACCTTACTCTGTGCCCTCAGGTTGGGTGTAGATGGCTATAAGGAAAGGTGGAAGACAGTTGCCTAAGGTTGAAGACTGACAGCCATCAGGTCTATGAATGCTAAGATTCTTTGGTTGTAGTCCTTTAACAGAGAATGAGGAGAGATGGAACAGGCTGGGCTGGAGAGGGAGGTCAAATGTGTAGTAAAAGTCAGGTAGTGGACCAAGGTTAAAGAAATGAAGAGGAAGTACAGTTTGGTTGAAAGACCATAGGCTCAAAGGCTTAGTGGAGTGTTGGATGTGACTTGGGCTCTAGGGTCTCCCAGATTTGAGTTTGAGTCCTTGTCTCCTCCTTGCTGTGGGACCTTGGACAGGCCACAGTCTCTTTGAGCCTTAGTTTTCTCATTCATAAAATGAAGATAATAATTGTGCTCATAGGGCTGCTGTAACAATGAAATACGCAAGTGCTTGGCCCCTAATGTATACTCAGTGAAATGGCAGCAGTTGTTTCCCTTTTATAGGAGTCTAATTACTAACTACATGATCTTAGTTAGGCAAACTTCACTTCTTTGAGCCAATTTCCTCAACTGTAAGCAGGGACAATGCCTACATTGCAGGCAGGGATTTTGTAAAGTTTAATTATAAATTAGGTATACAGAGTATTTGGTAATATAATATAAGTTCAAAAAATGATAGTGCTACTGGGTAGGTAACATCCTCCCAGGAAATGGCAGGCATGGAAGACAATAGAGGTATACTTTTCTGTATTCTGGAACCTATGAAAAGAAGCCTCAGGCCTCAAATATGGATGCCATAAAAGAGCTCAGAGCTACTCTTTCTCCCCTCAGCCTGTCTCTGACCATTCCACAAACAATCAGAAAGAGGAAGACCATTGTTGAGGGAAAGAGGCGAGGAAGGAGTCTTAGCCCTCCCGCAAGGTCCAGCTCAAGTCGTATTCCTTCCACAAAGCTTTCAGACAATGCTGCCACAGGAAACCTCCCTTCCCTTACTTCTTTTTGCGCCCAAGTTTAGTGCTCTAATATGGATGCTGAGTTACAATATTCACACATTTCCTGTAACTGTAACTTCATTCTCCAACTCAGTTTTAAGCCTCTGGGGGGTGAAGTCTATGTTAGATCATTTGTGTGCATTTCTTATGAGAACATAAGGCTGGGCACAAAAGCCCTCAAGAAACACGCTGTATATTGAACACCTTTCCATTTAGGTTTCAGAGTAGCCCTGAAATTTGGATATATCATGTCTGTCTGTATCACAGATGGCACAAGTGGGGACTTAAAAAGGGAAAGCTTTTTTTATTGTCCTTTTAATGCACAGAAGTACATTTTTCTTGACTCAATAAATATTTCTTAAGTACCAGTTACATGGAAAGCAGTTTTCTTGGGCCTCTGGTGAATTCAGAGGTGAATTCTACCTGGATCTTGCTCTCAAGTTATTCCCATCCTAATAGGTGAGATAGAGACACTAAAACAAAGAGGTTTGATTCAGAGTACAAGATAATTAGTGTCTTAAGAATCAGACAAAGGAACTCAGAACACCTTAGGCTTCCAAAAAGATACATTTCTTAAGCTGAACATTGATGGATAATGCAAATTTTGGCATGTGGGAATAAGATAAAGGGCAGCTGGGAGAGAGATGATTCATTGTAAGACATGTACGTGGAACATCTAATAATACTATTTGTGTGGACGGTAGGATATGTGAAGAACTGTGATGGAAACATGGACCGGAAACATCAGTTGAAACCAAATGGAAGAGGGTAGTGAATTCCAAGTCCAAAATATTTGAGTTTATTCTGCAGGCAACAGGGAGCTATGAAACCAAATCTAAGTCTAAGTCTAATTCTCTATCTATCTAGAGATTTTTTTTTTTCAAACTGTTTAAGTACATGATCAGAACTTGGTTCCAGAGTACTCAAAAGCAGCATATAAAGCCATCAGGGAGAAATATATGTCTACAGACATATGTTGGATGCATTGATTTGGGACACAATCCAAGTCCACATTGTACAAGTAGGGAAGGGATCACCTCAAGGTCACACAGCAAGTTAGTTTTAGTATTTACACTGGAATATAGGTCTCCTGACTCCCAGTTATATTATTACTCTTCTAACCCTGCCTCCTCAGTTTGACATTGTGGCTTTATTGTGGCAAGTTGGAGTCAGGAGAGAAAGGCATTGGGCTCTTTCAACCAAGAAAACCCTTTGCTGCTACATCAGTTTGACTTGTAATTAATCATCAAGTTGGAGCTCTCAGTAAAGGACCTAGGAGGATACAAGGCTAATGACATTTGTTTTTCAAGGCCTTGGGTTGATGTCCATCTAGATATGGCTATAACTTGGGAAGGAATGGGGTTCATATTTGGGGGGATTGATATCTGGTTCTCTCATCAAGGAAAGTGATAGCCTCAGGATGAACACAGCTTCAGGAGAAATGTTTTTTGGCTCTGACTGCAGCCTGTGCTTCCTGTCCAACATCCCCTCCAGTAATCAGTAGAAATAGAAGAGCATTGTCAACTCTGGTAACCTGTGATCTGCAGTGAGCAAGCTGCATCATATGGTCTAGTGGTTCTCAATCCTGACTACACATTGTATCATCTGGGGAGCTCTTAAAAATACCCATATCCAGGTCCTAACCCAGTCGGTTAAACTAGGATCTCTGAGGATGGGGCCCGGGTAATGTACAATTTTAATGTTCCCAATGTGTATCCACAGTTGAAAATCACCGGTACTTGGGAATATATGGGCTTCGGAAATTAGATAAACCTGGATCTATTGCCAGTTAACTGTGAGGTTACCTCTCATCTCTGCATCTCTGTTTCCTCAGCTATAAAACAGAGATAATACTTTCTACCTTACAGGGTTGTAGCCAGTGATAAATGTGAGTCTATGCATAAATTACTGAGTGTAGTATCACAGTACCTGGAAGAGAGCAAGTGTTCAGTAAAAAGGGAGCTAAAATTTTACCAATTATTTTATTATGACTACCACTATTATTATTTGTAATTTTTAATTATTAATATTAACAAAACAGCAGACACTAGGAAGAACAGGAGATGCAATCATCACTCTACCATTTACCTGTGTGATAGTAGGTGAATCAATTCATCTTTCTGAACCTCAGTCTCCTTCTTTGTAAAATGGAGATGACAAGTAAAATCCATCTGATTCGTCCTCCCAAGTTTATTGTGAACATCAAATAGTTTACTGGGAGAGTACTTTGATCTGGTATAAGATATGTTAGAAAAATCAGATTATTATAATTTGGGTCATTTTTTTCCAGTGTACCTTGCCTGGTGCTAAGGGGACTGGCATGGCCAGAAATGTAAGACAGTCTAGATAGGGAGACAGAATTTATGTACATGAATAGTACCTGTTTCATTCCTCCATTAGAACACCAAACATATGGTATTATTGTTATTATTAATTCTTTTCATATCTGTCTCCCTCGTTAGAATGGCTAGAAAAAACTAAAAACCCACATGGCAATATACAGGGTCCAGCACAAATAACACCCCTTTTTATTACAAAATCATAAGCATGAAATTCTGTAACATGACAGTATCACACTCAAGCATACCATATCACATTTTAGGTGAAATGTTCAAATTAAAGCTATAAATTTTTACACCCATATTATTACCCTACCAACACACTTGAGGAGGCATTACTTCTGCTGGACCCTGTATAAGCACTTCATGAGTGTTTACATGGATGGGAGTTAGCTGTACCAGCCGGAGCATTCAGAGAGGCAAGATTTGAGCTAAGTGCTGAGGAATGGTTACAATGCAGTTAAGACATGAGAAAAGGCGCCTATGTTGAAGAAGTAGGACAGAGTCTAACACTTATTTACCCCTGCTGTATGCGAGGCACTCTTTATAGGCCATCTAATTTAGGAGGGGTTATTACCCATTTCCCAGATAAAGAAATTCGTAGTCAAAGAGATGAAATAACTGCCCAGGGTCCTACAGCTTGGGAAGTATCAGGACATGGCCTCAGTGCCAGGTCTGCCCAACTCCAGACTCTGTATTTTCCACTATACCAGATTGACTCACCCAGAAGTAACCACCAAGAGCTTGCTTTGATAGGGTAGTGAGGAGACCAATTTGACTAGACTGGAGCTGGTCCAGAATTAGTGCCTGGGATCATAATTTGGGACAAGCTCATAGAGGGCCTTGAATTTATGTTAAGGAGTTTGAACTTTATTCTGTACATATTTAATAGCCACTGGGAGATTTTTAAAGAGGGAAAAAACAATGTAAAAATACTTAGGGTAAATCTGACAACAGCATTATATGGATTAAAGTTAATATTTTTTTACATTTACCTTAATTTTTTTATAGAAGAAAGCTTAATGAATATCAAGATTTATTGACAAAAGTGGAATGAATATCAAGATCTACTTGCATAGTTATGCATTGTCTACTTGCATATGGTGTTCATCAGGCCATGAACACTTTATGTAGACTTTTTTCACTTTCATTATTTTATATTCATATATTTTTTGACCTGGCCCAAGTCCTTGTCAGTTCATACATAATACATATTGGTTAAGTGCTTGTAAGAATTGATTCATTTGCATAGCCTTTGTGGTTGGGTCTGACTTTTTGCTGTTAAGAAGCATGTTCTTGTGCCAATTGCTTTTTTTAAAATTTCTTTTCTTTTGGGTTAAATTCATTTGGACCCAATCCTCAAAGCGGATCAACTAGATCAACAAATATGAACTATCTCATATGTATGATTTTGCATTTCATCCACATTGTTTCAGAATTCTTGATGGCTGTCTAGATAGAATAAGCCCAGTGTACAGTGTCACCAGCAATGTGTGAGTGCATCCCATTTCACCATACTGCTGCCAAAAATGTCTTATAAAAATGATGTACATTCATTTTGTATGAACTGACCTGGAAACTGGAGTCACAGAGGCAGGAAGGCAAGTTAGGAGACTGCTACAGTAGTTAAGGTCTCAGTGAAAAAGCCTGGAGTGTGGAGGTGATAAATTTAAAAAATTCAGATTCATCATCCAACATTGACTAAGCACCTACTATGTATGTGCCAAGCACTATACGAAACATATTAGCACTTAATTAGATTCTCAATATCTTTGTAAAATAATGTGTTATTGGTCTTGATTATATGGATAACAAAACTGAAACTCAGCATATTGACGTGACATGCCTTAGGTCACATGAACATGAACTTCAGAGGTGGTGTTCAGACATAGACTTTCTGAAGGGATGGCGGCTGGAAGAATTATTTTTAAAAAATCCAGAGCTGTCAGTGACCAAAAGACATGGGTGCCAAAGGAGGTGGCCTAGATAACCCTGATATTTCATAGTTTTCCATTGGCTAACCATCCAAGTCCTTGCTGTTGTTTTCTCTCCCAGGAGACTCTGACAGTTTCAGCAAAGTGCGGCCTCCAGGAGAAAAGCCAACCGTCATCCGTCCCCCAGTGAGGCCTCCAGACCCTTTGTGCAGGGCGGCTACTCCCCAGAAAACAGAACCAAAACCAGATATTGTAGCTGGCAATGCAGGGGAAATCCCATCATCTGTGTAAGTAGGGTTATTCCTCATTCTTGATTTAAGGCCCATCTTAGGCCACTAGGAGTGCTCTTAGGATCACCACTGTGGTTATGAAAGGCATAGAGTGCACAACCCTGGGGCATCATTCAGTCCATAGTCTAGTCTCGCAGGGGCGTCCAACCCATTCCCCTTGAGCCACATGTGGCTCAGGATGGCTGTCAATGTAGCCCAACACAAAATCATATATTTACTTAAAACCTTAAGAGATTTTTTTTTGTGTGATTACATGTTGCAATGGATTTAATGTGTGGCCCAAAACAACTCTTCTGCTTCCAGTGTGTCCCAGAGATGCCAAAAGGTTGGACACCCCTGGGAGTCTAGGGGAATGCGCAGACCAGCCCTGTTTAAAAGTGTTCCACCCAACACTGAAGGCTGAGAGATTTCTCCAAAGCTGAAGAGTTTGAACCTTAGTGCCTAATAGGAGACCCATGTTTCTAGCTGTCCTGAACTCTTATGGGTGATAAGATTACCTTCAGTTTTCATGCTCCCTTGGCTCTGGAAATTTTCTTTTTTTCTCGTTACTGCTACTGGTTTTTAAAAGTAAATTAATGAAGAATTTTTTAAATTTTTATTTATTTATTTTTAGAGTGAGGGGAAGGGAGGGAGAAAGAGAAGGAGAGAAACATCACTATGTGGTTGTGTCTCATGCACCCCCCACCAGGGACCTGGCCTAGCAACCCAGGCCTGTGCCCTGACTGGGAAGTAAACCGGTGACCCTTTGGTTTGCAGGCTGGCGCGCTCAAGCCACTGAGCCACACCAGCTGGTGCTAATGAAGTTTTTTTTTTTAATCTTCCAAATTGACTCATATCCTCCAGAGAGCCTCTTGCAGGGTATGAGCCTTTCTGAAGCTGGACTACAAACCAAAGAGCCAGAGCTAAAGCTGCTACAGTGGCAGCAGTTCTCAGGGACCTGCCTTGCTTGGCTACAGCTAGCCTGGCTGGCCCCTCCTCAGTCAGTGCCTGGGATGCCTCTCAGTATACTTCCTCCTGGTGTTTCTTTTTCTTGTATCTCTTGTTTTTCATAATTGTGAAGTGGGGCAAATTTTTTGAAAGCTTTCACCATTTTGACTCATTATAATGCTAAATGTACAAGGTGGGGCCCAGAAAACCCCCTGGAATTTATTTACAAAAATTTTGTATTTATTTTTACATGTCTAAACTCCAGTCACCTTCAAAGTGCTCTCCATTTGATGCAATACAGCTATCAAGACATTTTTTTCCACTGCTCAAAAACAGTTTTTGAACTCATTGATTTTGATGCCTTGTAGGGCTTCTGGCTATATCTGTTTCACCTCTACCACATCAGAAAAACATTTCCCTTTGAGAAATTTTTTTTTTATCCAGGGAAACAAAAACAAGTCACTCAGGAAGAGATAGGGTAAATGGGGAGGGTGGGGCATGGTAGTCATGCTGGTTTTTTGTCAAAAACTACAGAATACTCAGGGCAGTGTGGGCAGGTGTGCTTATAAATCACCTATCATGAAATGGGCAAATGCATTAAAATGGTATTCAAAAAAAATTCACTGAAGCCGAATGCAGCCTCTCACAACAACCCCAGCTAGTACACTGATATAGATGTGTTCCTAGAACACTCACCTATCAGGAGGAGCCTGTACTACAGGGGGCCTGCCCCTCAGAAGATAATTCTGGTTTTTTGGAGGCCCTACTCATATTTACACAATGCCAAAAATTATACTTTGAAGCCTAGGACTTCTTTCAGTTTTTTCTGCCAAGAATATCCTAAGTGGACAACATATTTGGACCACTCCAAACCAGTGGAGAACACAAGGTGTCAACCATAGCCTTGAGGGTTCCTATGGTCTCTAAGCAATTTCACATTCTGATATTTAGGTTTCTCCTCAGGCCCAGGTTCTTTGCAAACTAAGCCATGGCCTGGCATTGATGGCCCATCTCGTCCATATTCTCTTGTTCTTCCCTTGGTCATTGGTTCTCAGACTTATTCCAGTGAAACTCAAGGGACTTGGTTGGCTTCTGTTTACAGGGTGGCTTCCAGGACCAGGTTCTTTGAAACAGCTTCCCGGAAAACAGGAAGGTAAGAGGCGACAGAAGAGAAACAATATCACTTTTTAAAAAACGCATCATGAGCATCCCATTTGCTCTTTTATATTCTCTGTCTCTATTTCTCTGTATCTCTATCTCTGTCTCTGTTCCTGTCTGTCTTTGTCCATTTCTTTCTCACAACTCTGTCTCTCACCCTGTGTTTCTGACTTTTTTTCTGTACCTGCTGGTCTGTCTCTCTTTTGTCACTCTATTTGTCTCTCTTACACTCTGTTTCTTTCTGTGTCTGTCATTCTGCCTCTTCTGTCTCTCTTTGTGTTTTTCTGCTTATATCTATGCTTCTGTCTTTGTCACTGTTTGTTTCACCTTTTTACTGTCTCTCTTTCTTTATCTGTTTCTGTATATTGTCTGTTTGCCTCCCTCATTTCTTTTCCATCCCTTTCTCTCTCTCTCCCCCTCCCTCCATCCCTCTCTTCCCCCCTCCCTTCTTTCCCTCCTTCCTTCTTTTCAAGTGCTTATGCAGACTGTCCAGGGCCTGGCATTTGGGACGATTTTGCCTGGAACACCTAGACAAATGGTTGCTTAGCCTTCAGGCACCCTTTTGTGAATTTGCCCCTTGATGACAATCAGAAAGTTTGAAATTGTGCTTCCAGATGGCTGATAGGAGTGTAACTCTTCTATGTGGTTAGTTAAAAGCAGAACAATGTGCTTTTATCATCAGGGAACTGAGGTAGGTTTGACACCATCTAGTCAAAACTGTGGGACCTGCCTCACCAGGACCTGATTGTGCACAGCAGGTGACCATAGTTCTGCTTAGCAGTAAGTCACAGGGAACCCTAGGCTGGGCCAAATTCTCCTTGGACAATAATTCACCATTTATTCTATTATAAAGAATAAAAGTGAGGTCAGCACCCCAGATTTTTCTTACTGATAGAATGAAAATAAAATTTTTACCTAGGATTTTTTGAAGCAGACCTAATCAAATGTCTACCTTGTTAAAAAAAAAACGAAAGAAAAGAAAAAACAAATAGAGAGAGGGGGAGAAAGACTTTTTAAAATATTTATTTTTAGAGAGAGGTGAAGAGGGAGAAAGAGAGGGAGAGAAATATCAATGTATGTTTGCCTCTCATGCGCCCACAACCTAGGCATATACCCTGACTGGGAATCAAACCAGCAGCCCTTTGGTTCACAGGCCAGCACTCAATCCACTGAGCCACACCAGTCAGAGTGGGAGAGAGACTCTTAATAAAGTACCCACCTATGAGCAGGACTAGTTCCTACTTCTTGGTAGTCTTTTTTCCCTCATAGAATAAGCCATATGAGAAATAAATATGAGGGAAATAAAAGGAAGTAAACTAGAATTAGCATAATGAACTGGGCACATCTGAAGGAAAGCTTTATAAGAGGTGATGTCTCTGATCTGGGGCTTAAAAGATAAATAGAAATACACCAAAAAATGTGAGGGATTGATCTGTAGCCTTGGAAGAGAACCAAGGCATTGGGAAGAAGTATGTAAGAGGCATGAGCAGAGTGTAATAGAATCTTTGAGGAAGACTGACTTCCAATATGGAAACTATAGCCAAACAGGCATTGAGAGCATGGGAAGATTGGTAACTACTGCCTAGCTTCATCAGCTAGTGCTCTGAAAGTCTTGGACCAACCACAGCGTAAGGGAGCACTTTAGGCTTGAGCATCACTCTACGTATCTTATGCCTAGGCCTCTGGAATCTAGGTGTAATCTTTATCCCCAGATTCCATCTTGGAGAGAATGTGGATAAGACCAAAGTTGGTACTCTGATCCTTCAGTATGTCAGAAGTCAACATCCTAGGTGCCCATAGGCTCCTCCTACACAGTGTTTACATAGGGAAACCATTCATATTTTAACCATCACTTGTATCAGTTAATCTACATACTGGCAATTGGCCAAGATTCTCAGACTAGCCACAGTCAGTCCAGTCCGTGGAGATGAAAATGATGATCTGTTTAACCTGTGCTCCGCCCCTTTTTGCTTCCCATTTGTACACCTGACATTTGAATGACCTTACTCCCTCATTCATCCCCCTTCCACGACAATTAAAAAAAAAAAACACCTCAAAAGAAAATGAGAAGTAGTTCTTTGAGAAGGGAGGAGAAGACAGCTCAGTAAGGCAGAACAGCTTATGCAACACAGGGTAAGGAAGTGAATAGCTTTTCACTTTGGCTAGAATGTGGGGGTAAGAAGAGGGCAGCTTAACTGAAGTTGAGGCCAGGAAGATGGATCAGGGCCAGATTGTAAAGGCCTTGTGTGACATACCAAAGAGTTTGGTCTTTATACAGTAGTCCATTGAGAGTTATGGAAGACTTTTAAGCATGACAATGCATATTCAGAGCTGACTAAATTATAAAAATAATCATTCTGTTAGTAATGGGAAAGTCAAGAATAGAGACAGGAAGACCAGTTAGGAAGCTAATCATCCTGGCTAGAGTTGATGAGGCCCTGACCTGTGGCATTGCCAGTAGACATGAAATTGAAGAAGAGATTTTTTTTAAGTTCTCACCTGATGATATGGTTATTGATTCTAGAGAGAGAGGAAGGTAGGGGGGGGAGAGAGAGAGACAGACAGACTTTGGTGTGAGAGGGAAACATCAACCACCTGCCCCTCATATGTGTACCAACCAGGGATAGAACCCACAACCTAACAGCCTTGGCACATGTCCTGATCTGCCATCAAACCCGCAACCTTTTGAGCCACTCCAACCAACTGAGCCATCCAGCCACGAAGGAGAGATTTGAGGTAGATTCGATAATGCCTTGCTTTCAAACATGGAACATTGGTGAAGGATTAAGATAGAAAACTCTAACTTGGGTAACTAAGTAGATGGTAACAATAATGAATCATGGAGGAACAGCTTTTGTGGAAAAGTTGCTCTGCTCAATTTTGGACACAGTGTTTTTGAAGATCCTGTGGGACATCCAGATAGAGATGTCCATTAGGTAACTATAACTCAGCCTATAGTTGGGGCTGGGCCTACAGAGATTCAGGGGTAGAACTTTTTAGATGGGGGCTTTCACATATACCAAAATGTGAATAGAAGCTCTTTTAGGAGAGTCCTCGTATTTGCTGGTGATTGAGAGCATGGATAGGGGTATGATCACTCAGGGAGTGAGTGTAAATAGACTTAAGAGTGAAGAAAAAAACAAGGGTGAACATATAACCCTGTGACCAGCTGTTGTCTAGACTATTCTGGCTACACTATATGGGGTTTGACTCTTCAGGATTGTCTTTTCCCTCCAGCTGTCTCTAGATGAGGATAATTTAGGGTTGATCTAAGCACAAATGGCAAGGCAAGGCTGCTTTGGTATTCAAGTCAAAGGAGGATTCATGATTCACATGGTATTTGCCCTCCCTCCTTGCCCCTTTTCCCTTTTAGAGATAATTACAGACTGTAGTATCTGATTTTGGGTCAATTTCTCTGGGCTCCCCTAGGCTTCCATAGTCTGGTTCTCAAAGTCTGGCACGTGGAAAATGTCCTTGTGTCTGGGAAACTGGACTCTCTAAATCTGCCAGAGAGGTAGCTCAACCTATAAGCATGGAGCTAGATGCTTTGAAATATCTGGGTGGAATCACTTAGGCATTATTTAAAATGACCACGTCGGCACTGGCATGGAAGGACCACCCTTACCCTTGCTTTGCCTTTCCAGTTTTGATTTCTAGAGTTTTAGTGAAACGTATTTCCTATTTTACCCACAGTTCTCAAGGCAGACTTCCTGGAGATGAGAGTTGAGGCCTCAGGTATGTAGTCTCCCATCCCTGGTTACAGGACCTTGTTACATGTGAGCCTTCTCTATGGGATCAGAGTTTTTGAAGACTGGAATACTGTGTCAGTTCAGAGGGAGGAAACTTATCTCCATGCCTCAGTTCATTACCCTATAATGATATGACTCTTAAACTCACTGCCTTCCAGTTCGGAGATTCTCAGTTAACCCTCTCCTTCCTCCCTCCCTCCCTCCCTCCCTCCCTAAACTACAG
This sequence comes from Pteronotus mesoamericanus, assembly GCF_021234165.1. Classification (NCBI taxonomy): domain Eukaryota; kingdom Metazoa; phylum Chordata; class Mammalia; order Chiroptera; family Mormoopidae; genus Pteronotus; species Pteronotus mesoamericanus. The sequence goes on along the minus strand of NW_026555108.1, from coordinate 2,762,188 downwards.
TGTAGTTTTATAAGTTGCTTTTGAATCAAGTTCATTAGGGATCCTAGGCTGTGACATTTTAGGCAAGTACATTTCCTTCTCTGAGCCTCAATTTCCCAATCTATAAAATGAAAAGGCTGGAACCTGCTAACTCTGGCAATCTTTGGGTCTATAAGAAGATCAGTAACCTCTCTTTTGGTATTATAGCAGATACCAAGAGTACACCTTAGTATTTGTAAATCGCTACTTCAGTGTTATCTCCCTAAAACTGCTTTCTTAATTCTTTATCTTTGTCTCATGTAAAGCACTTTCACATTCATTAGCTCACGTGATCCATATCAAATGCCAGATATAGGGAGGATACTGTGTATTTTTAACTCAACAAATGAAGGAGCTGAGGTTCAGTGAGGATAAGTAACTGCTAATATCAGCAGGAGCCATGGAGATGATGGAAATTTCTTTATCAAGGAGTTCTCATTGTTTGACTATCAGATTGTTGGCATAACATGAAGCAGTATACACATAAATGAGATCCTGGTGTCTGAAGCAGAGCTTTCCATATGCTCCCCAGGCTTCCTTTTCTTTCTTATCACTGCCAACCTTCAGAGGTGCCGAGGTACATAAGCATTTTCCTTATCCACCCTCTTGGAGGTGAAATCCCAGTAAAAGAAAGTTTGGAATTATTGTAGTGCTATAAATGCTATAAAGGCAGTAGCCGTGTTATGGTGGGTGGGTTGGGGGGGGGTGGAATCCCAGAGGTATCAGGCTTCTTAATTTCTGTAGACTTTTTGGTGATTAGAGGTGAGACCAAAGGCACATAGTTTCTATTCCTGAGTATAGCACCATCTTAGGCCTGTTTCATGGGATCAGAATCAAAGGGGCCTTTTCCAAGCCAGCCCTGTTAATCAGAAGATTAGCTACCAATTTTATGGTTAACTACCTACTAAGAGAGGCCCTGCTGCTAGGTGGCTGTTAAGTGCTTGACCCATGCTAGCTAATTCTCTACTCTCTTCTTTCCCTTTCAGGTTGTAAAAGCCTTGGCCTCAGAAGACCCTTTCCGGGTTCCAGAAGGGTCTTCGTCAAACCCTTGTGTGCTGCGTTATTTTGTGCTGAAGAGCAGCTCCTTCCTGGTCCTGCACCTTCAGGCTCTGGGATGCTATAAATAGGGGGTACATATCCTAGAACAGGCTTATTTATCCATTGTATTCTGTCTTTATCCCCTGAGGTCTACCTTGGGCTCCTGCAGACTGTGAATGTCTGACCTCCCTCAAACCAGACTCTGCAGAAACCAAGCTATCCATCCACCTGAGTTGAAGAGTGGATCTCAGTTTTCAACTCTTTCTTTGAACTTCCTGCCTCCTCGAAAGGACCTCGGAGTCAAAGATTTGGGCCTAACCACTGATCTCAAAGGTCTCTGAACTAAAAGCTATTTGGGTTGGGGCCATTGCTTACCCTGAAATCAGGGAAGTAGGAATGTTTGCTAAACATTGGAGAATCCTAATATGTCTCTTACTGATGATATGGAGCCTGGTGTCAGGTTAGAGCTCTGGCACTGAAATATATTGCCAAGAACCTGTCTGCTCCTGTGGGGCTAGACAGTTTGGGTGATGCCCCCCACCAGCCTTCCATGTGGACTCAGGAAGGTGGCCTTCCTGCTCTTGCATACAACCACTTAGGACAAATCTGCAAAGCACGTTTTGCATGTCAAAGCCTCCGTCTCTTTGAATTATTCTTCTGCCTGTTTTTTTCCTAGCAGCTTGCTTTCCAAGAAATCAGGAAAGAAAAGCTAAAAACAGTTCTTTAGAAAAGGGAGACTGTGTTTGTCCTGCAGTAGTTCCATTTAGGGGTCAAATGCTGGGAAAAATTGTTAAGATGGATTGAGGCTGGGCAGCTGTTATGTTGCATCATGTTTGCCTTCTGCAGTTAAGTTCTTTTATTTCCTGAAAGAAGCAGTTTTTAACCCAGTGCCCATGGATGCAGGAACGTCATGGAGCCCCTGAAATGGCGTGCAGAATTCCAGGCCAACGTGCCTGTTCTGGAGAGATGTCCATAACATTCTACTGAAACGGGCCTGTGACCCAATAAAGGTTAAGAACTACAGCCTTGAGATAAAAGACTTTTTTTTTTACTACCCATAAAGTATTTGATTGGAAGGACCTTGCAAAAAGTGTGTACTCTAACTGCCTAGTCTACCATTGGGGAAACAGGCAGAACAAGGTAGGAGGCATGTCTAAAGAAGATCCCACATCCTTAGGCTCCTACTCAGGGTTCTTTCAGTTACACCATGCTTACTTAGCAAGGGGTATTATGATGGGTGGCTTTAATGGTCATTATTTTGGGAATTTGGCTTTTACCTTCTTTCTTGATTCCCACATATTTTCCACCAAATGAAATACTCCCAGACAAAAGCTCCTAGTCTTCCTCATTTGCCATCTAAATCAATGGAAAGGAACTAAAACACAGTTGGGCTAATTAGCGAGTAAACTGAGTAGACCTTTCTGAGTCCTGTTTGTTAAAGGGAAGCTGTTAGAGCAAGTGTCATTGCTTGTGTTCCCATGCAGCTGCCAGTGCCACAACACAGGTGTTCAAAGTAGTACCCAAGGGTCTGTGAACTCTACTTCCTTTTGGTCACCAGTTTACCAGAATCAGGATATCTGCTTCCCATAGCAGCACACACACTTGAGGGGGGCGTGGGTAGGGGAGGACAAATAGGCCGGCCTTCCATCTGGGTACTGCTTTGTTTCCATCACATGTGTATATTCATTGCTTCAGGTGGGCCTCACACAGCCCTATCCTCTAGGCAGAGCTCCAGTGTGTGGCCTTAGCTGCATCCCTTCTCCTCCCCTGTGTTTCTCTATTTTAAAGGGTTAGATTGTTGCCAGTTGTCTTCAGCTAATGGAGAATCACCTAGAGAGATGAGAGGCAGATGGCAAATGAGCAGGAGTTTTCTCTCATTTCACTGAAGCTCAGAGAGGTGACAACTTGCCCAAGGTCACACAGATACAAAATAGAGTGGGACCTAGGTTTTCTGTTTTCACCTGTGCTGTGCTGCTTCACTGGGAGAGGGAGAGCAGCCCTCCAAAACCTCAGCACTTAACATCCCCTTAAAGAACTTACATGCGCGACCCATGGGCAGCAATTAAGGGGGGATTGCTGGAGAGAAGGAGGGTACTGGGCAGAAGGAAGCTAAGGGGAAAAATTGGGACAACTGTAATAGCATAATCAATAAAACATACTAACCCATCCCCCAAACAATCTCAGCACTTCTGGGAAATGTCAGGAGCTCTAAGCTTTTAATTGCTTCAACCCAATTGCATCAACAACATTGATTTCCCCCCCTGTTGGAGTATATCCCAATAGTTTTATGACTTGAAACTCTGAAGAGCACTGTTTTCTCCATCATTTTGTCCTCATAACAGTCCCATCAAGTAGCTAAAACCAGGGAGTTTGTCCCCATTTGACAGATGTACAAATTAAGGCCCACGACCATTGTTTTAGTTTTCTACTGCTGCTGTAACAAATGCCTACAAAGTTAGCAGCTTAAAACAACATCCCTTTATTTTCTCAGGGCTTTTATAGGTCAGAAGTTCTGCATAATGTGGCTGGATCTTCTTCTTAGGGTCTCACTGAACTAAAATCAAGGTATCAGCCAGGAAGTGGTTGTCAGCTGGGGCTCAGGATCCTTTTCCAAGTTCACCTGTTGTTAGCAGAATTCATTTCCTTGTTGTTGTAGGACTGAGGTCTCCAGTTTTGATATGTGGCCCCCTCCATCTTCAAGGAAGCAATGAATGGCACATCAAATCCTTTTGCTTCCTCTTCCTCGACTTTTTCTGCCTCTGCTGATAAGGGCTGGCTTTTCATTGGGGTGATTTTACTAGGCTCACACAGATAATCCAGGATGATGTTCCTATTTTTAAAGTCAGCAATAACTTAAATCACATCTTCAACATCTCTACTATGTAATCACAGTCCTGGAGATGAGACATTGGATCTTTTTGGGAACCATAATGCTGCTTACAACAGGCATGAAGCAGCTGCCTACAGAAACCCTGCCTCTCAGCATAAGACACATGCTTGTCAACACCTTAATCCTGGGGAAGACTCTCTGTGGACAGTTAGAAACCCTGGTGTTGTCCAACTTCTCCCATCTGAATACACTATGCATGTAATTGGGCAAACACACCAAAGAAACTGATCATTGGAGTACAATAGGTGAGGAGCTCTTTGGAAGCTGAATGTATGTATTCTTAGATGGCACCTTGATGCTGGTTACCAATGCCTTAACCAGTCTCATTCTATCTATTGGTGGGGGTGAGGGGGCCGTGCACAGAAGCAGTTTCCCCAAAGGCCCAAGATGAGATGTGTATTCCCCACATTATATGATCATTTGATGCTTGACACTACTGCATGCTAAATGTGTCTCTTAAGTGCTTTGCATAGGTTTACCAGGTTTGTTCTGATAATATTCCTATGATGTAAGTACTGGTATTGACCCCATTTTACAAATGAGAAAACTAAGGCAGAGAATAACATAATTTGCTCAAGTTCCCACAGCCGAGGAAATGGTGAATCCAGTATACAAACCCAGACCATTCCTTTACTAATCCCCCATGGTTTCCATCAGACTGGGAAAATTTTCTTAGAGGAGAGACTGAAGCCAAGTGGATTTCTGTGTCCCTTGTACCTTTGATCCTCTAAGCTTTCCCACAGGGTCCTGGTATTCTTGTAACCCAGGTCAACCTGTCTGAGTTTTGTGAAGTTTGAACTCTGTTAAATTTAGAGACTTGCTGGGTTTTATGGGGCCAATGGAGTGCAAAGCAAAGGTGCCCAACCTTTTCTCAGAGGCTCAAAGACAAGGAGACTGTCAGTCTGGGTGGCTTGGGTTATGATGGATCAGAACCCAGAAATGCCTTCTCCAGAGCAATGTTTCTACCCAGAAACCTCCCCATGAGATAGGGGATCTCCCTACTTTGGTATGCATTCAAGTTGTATCACTTCCTCTGAACCTCTGTAAGCCCATTTCCTGAAAATACAGGCCCTCAGAATGCCTAAAATGGTGCCTGAAATTAAGACTGCAAAAGAGGGCTTTCCTGGTCCGAGGGAACAGAAATGGGCAGTTGTTTCTGTATGCCTGCGCTTCACCACCCCTTGGCAGGCCTGTGGGAACTGAGTTTTTCACTAGTATTTTCAGCCCTGGTCTTATCCCTTTAGCTTCTGCTTCTTCAGCTACTCCCATCTTGGTCCCATGATGCTGGCCTATGCCATCCTATTATATTGGGTTGGTCAAAAAGTACATTTTTTTCCTCTTAAGATGGCTCTAGTAGTGCTTAGTTGTCTTTAACTTCATTTGAAACAATTTTGTTAGACTGTGTTGTGGTAGCTATCATATCAGCATGCAGTTAAATTCTGATTAAAAAAAAACTGAAAATTGGTGAATTTTTGTGTAGCCATTTTAGCCTTCAAGATGGAAGAAAATAGGCTACGTTTTCAGTGTATTATGCTTTATTATTTAAAAAAAGGTAAAAAACTGAAATGCAAAAAAAGATTTGTACAGTGTATAGAGAAGGTGTTTTGACTGATCAAGCATGTCCAAAGTGGTTTGCAAAGTTGCATGCTGGAGATTTCTTGCTGGACAATGCTCCATGGTTGGGTAGGCCAGTTGAAATTGACAGCAATCAAATTGAGACATTAGTGGAGAACAGTCAGCATTCTACCATGTGGGAGATAACCAACATACTCAAATCAATAAAGTTATTGGTGCAAATGAAAAATGTGTCTTATATTTTATGGAAAAAACCAAATGCACTTTTTGGCCAACCCAATAGTTCCCAGAGCCATCAGAATGTGAGGAAGGTGGGCTATGGACAACCTTAGTCCCAGCAGTCCCTCACCTCTTCTTCAGCCCTTAGTACTATCCTGTGGGACTCAATTCTGTCTCCCTTCTGGGTCTGTGATGTAGGGACTCAATTAGATACTGAGTTCCTTTGCTGCTTTCTGTGTCTTTTTTTGCTAGCCTTTGCTGAGAAGACACCTGGCTTCTAACCACCCTGGAAGGAACCTGAACACTCTCATCCATACTCATGCCTCAGTCACTATGGGCAAGTTACTTCACCCAAATAACCATTATTGGCCCTTGATAAGCACTCAATTATTATTAATCAGCAACAATAATAGTAGTAGTGATGGTAGTGGGCGCCTTATTTGCTATTGGTAGATTATGCCCTGTTATTCAAGATCTTCCTAAATGTTATCCACCACATGATTTCTTGTATTCTTCAATGCTGGGTATCCTGATTGGCTAAAAACTGTCATGTCTCTTGGCCCTTTTACTAGCCACCCTGATCCACACCCCCCTAGCAAAGCTAGTCACAAACCTGGTTCAGTTCCCCCTGCTCTTCAGTTTTTTCTTCTCTCATGCACAAGTTTAATCCCAGGCCCAGCTACTCTGTAAAGTGCCAATAGTTAAGTCTGGAAGGTTCCTATGTCTTAAGATCTGACATGGACTCTTTCCTGTGACAAGTCAATTCTGGGTGATGTGGCTGGGGTATCTTTACCCTCCTGAGTACCCTTTATGCTATTCTGAGGAGCAGCTGCCTTTCCCATGTTTGCCTTACTCTCCCTCTTATATTTTGCACTCCCACTGTCATTACAATTGTTCTTATTGTGTTTCTTCAAAGGCACTCAGTGAGGGGGTGGATGGCCTTTGTGTGGAGATAGGAAATAAGCACTATCCTCATGTGAGTGATTTTACACTTAATTGGAAATTAACCCTGGACTCTTGACTGTCCAGGTTGTATTCATATCCAGCAAGAAATCACATTATTTTCCCTGAACTGAATAAGCATCACAAACTACCTTAGGGAATGGGTCTAAAGATCCTTTAAATAGATTTGAAAACCTCTGAGAAAGAAGGATTGGCAGCCAAGTATCCAGGTTGCTCCCACACTGACAGAGGAAAAGACTCAGCTCTGAAGTGGACAGGTTATGAGAATTTGATCCAGAGCATTGGCATGATTTATGTTTCTAGAATTTAGGGCCTTGAGAATTGAAACAAGGCCTGCAATGGAGTTGGGGGTCCTCTGGGACTAAGAGAAGGAAACAAACATTGTTAGGCACCTGTCATGTGCCCAGCATGAAGTGGGACAGCCTTCCCAGGAGATCTGGCATAAGAATTAGGGTATGGCCACCTGGCAGACACATTACCTACATTTTATATACAGGGGGTTGGCAAAAGTAGGTTTACAGTTACAATACAAAGAAATACTATGATAATAAATAATATACAAGAATGAACTCTGTGTTTCGTATGCTCACACCTGTAAACCTACTTTTGCCCACGCCTGTACATTATCTTATTTGAGCCTCCACCACCTCATTTTAGTCCCATTCTACAGATAAAGAGACTAAGATCCAGAAGACTGTTCCTGCGCAAAGTCATATAGAAAGTTAATGGTGAAAGCTAAGATAGAAATGGAGACCTGTGGGAGTCCTGAGCCTGCCCAAAGATGGCATATTTTCATTACTGAAAACTTCTCTAACTTTGGTGGAAGACCCCAAAACCCACTGTTGAACTGGTGTTTGGGAAAAAAACAACTTTTCATTGTTTGTGCTGTGCTGCTGGAGATGGGGAAAAAGGGGAATAAATAAGAGTGTGGCCAGTGCCTGCAGCAAGTTGGAGATAGGAAAGGTGCATGACCATCTCTAGCTTATATGGAGCCTTTGTGTGAATTAGTAAAAGCACCCCTTGCTCAAGATACTTTATGGTGATCTGCCAGAAAATTGTAATAAATATACAAATCTCTGATTGAAATGTCAGGCACCCCTAAATGAGTCCATCTTAAACACATTTAAAAGCCCTCAGTGTGTTCTAAATAAACATGCCAATGGAAAAGAAAGGCAGGAAGGTGCCCAGAGGTGTAAAGGAAGTAAAATAATTGTGGAACTGAGACATTAACGAGCATGCCTCAGATCTATGTAAGACCTAGAAGTTCATCTACAGACCAAGGCCCGCATGATTCTAAGGGAGAAGGAATTACGGGGGCTTAGTTCATGGGAAGGAGGGGATTTGAATTCCCAGTATTACCTTATATTTTCAAAGGCCCGAAGGCCTTAGGATACTGGCTGGCAGCAGAGAGAACTAGGCAATGGATGAAGGAAAGTCCGTTTACAAGGCACTTTTACACTGAAATTCTCATTTATTCCTTACAACAGCCTTGGGAGAGACACTATTATCCTCATTTCAGATGTAAGGAAACTGAAGCTCTACAAGGTGAAATGACTTACTTCAGATCACACGATATTAACTGGTGGTGCTGGGATTTGACCCCAGGTGTGTCTAACACCAAAAATAGTGTTTTTGTCCCTTTACAACATAACTGTTGGACATTTGAGTGTCTTTCCAGTCAGTCAGTCTTGGAGAATAAAGAAGCTGCACAAATCATGTTCAAGGGACCATGATCCCTGGCAAGGAGTACTAGCCAATACCCAGGCCATGGTGATGGAGGCGATACTGGTGCACCCAGGGTCTCTCTGGATCATCAGCTTTTCCCCATTCACACAAATGTCTACAGTGGGAAGTGCAGACCATATTTTCCCTTTTTCCCACCCCAGGCTTCCAGAAAACTCCAAGGCCTCTACAGACATATACACCTCTCTACATCTTCGGTTGTGGGTTAGGGAGGTGTGGCTGTGGAGCCACCACTTTGCTCTTGCTAACTTGATACCAATGTGAAGGGACCTGAAACCCATATGTAGCTGAGCCAGACAGTGCTATGATCCTTAAGCCCAGCTTCCATAACCTATGATCAAGGCCCCAGTCCTTTATTTAACAAAACAAAACAAAACAAAACAAAACCACTCAGGTAATTCTAATTTGCAGCCGGAGCTGAGAACCTGTGTTCCAAAGACTAAACAGATAAGCCAAGGATGGGGAAGTATAACAAATTAACGTGAAAATATGCCCAATACAAGTGAATAGATCTGGTTTCTGATAAGAGGAAGAGAAAAGTCTATATTCTGGGATGTTTGTTTATAAATTCTATCATTTCAGAAATAAAAGGCCCCAGTCCTCCAGATGACTACCTCCACTCTTGTTATCTATCATCCCAGCAGCCACTTCCATATCTGAAGGTAGAAGGAGAAGTGAGAGAGAGCTGACCAAGCAACATCTAGCTGCAGTGAGGGATCAAGGATAGGTGGACACAGAAATTCGCCACAACCTATGGACACTACGTACGTTCTCTTTCAGCCCTCCCAAGCTTTGCGTTTGGGTCTGTCCAGGTCACTCAATAGCCTTAGCCTTTCTCCAGCTTCAGGAAAAAAAGCTGATTTCCTTCTAGGAGAGTTTTCCTCTTGAGCTAGTTCCTTTCTTTTTTTTCTCTAGATCTGAGAATGGAAGAATTAAGAGATTTTGAAGGGATAGAAAGAGTTCTCCATTTATTTTAGAAAATTGCCCTGGCTGGTGTGGCTCAGTGGATTGAGTGCCAGCCTGCAAAACAAAGGGTCATTGGTTCAATTCCCAGTCAGGGCACACACCTGGGCTGTGGGCCAGGTCCCCAGTAGGTGGCACGTGAGGGGCAACCATACATTGATGTTTATCTCCCTCTCTGTCTCTTTCCCTTCCTCTCTCTAAAAATAAATAAAATTATATATATATATATATATATATATATATATACACACACACACACACACACATATATATATATATACACACACACACACACACATATATATATATATATAAAATTGACTCCATGCCAGGCACTGTACTCAGAGCTTTACAAATATGAATGTTTTTGATTTGCATAATAACCCTATAGATAGATATTGTCATTTCCACCTTAGAGATGAAGAAACTAAGATAGAGTGAGGTTAAGTGACTTCCCCCAAAGTCATATAACTATGAAAATGGTGGAGCCAGGTTTCAAAACCAAGTTCCCAATTCTGAGGTTTTAACTACTATGTTATGTTTCCCATATGATACAGTAGCAAAGAATGTGGTCTTTGGGAGTCAGGAAGACTATTTCAATGCCTATTTTGACACTTGACAGCTATCTTAAACCCTGGAAAGTAACTTTCCTTCTCTAAGCCTTAGTTTCCTCACCTATAACATGAAGGTGATGACACATGCCTCTCAGTTTTGTGGTGACAATTCCAATGGAAAGTGCCTAGCCTGGAGTAGGTGTTCCAAGTTGGTTCCTCTTTTCATTTTTCTAAGGCTTGGTACCAAATTATGATTTGGTATCCACACTCTAGCCAAGTCAACTTAGTCTGTGCCAGTACTAAACAAGCACTGACTGGCAGTATGGATGGCATTCACTCCTACTGGAGTGCCAGATTTCCACAAGAGGAGCTGATGCATCTGGCAATTCTAAAGCTGGAATTCTTCCAGGATTAATTAGCCGTATGGTTCTGTCTCTGCCCAAACACTGGAATGATATAGCCAGCAGGAGAGACATTTGCAGGAAATAGCCAAGAGGCCTCATTCACATCTTGCATGTACCCCACAAATCTGCCACCAGCACCATTTGTTAATGGATGAGCCAGTGGGCTTAGCTGGAAATGCCTGCTTACTTCATAGATGTATGAAGTCCTAGGGCTGAAAGACTCCCTAAAGACCTTGTAGACCAAATCATCATCCAACTGGGTTTGGTGGAGCACCCAAGCTCTAGGCTCAGATGGCATGTGTTCAATTTCTTCATTTTCAACTCATTACCAGTCAAGAGGGCCAGTTAGTTCTCTTCTCTAAGCCTTAGTTTTTTCTCTTGTAAAATAGAGATCACTAAGTGCTCATCTGCAAAAGTTATTGTGAGGATTCCATGAAAGTAAGGTGTTTGACACAGAAAATGTTCAATAAATTGAAGCTATTAATTCTGGCATCATGTGTACACACAACAACAAACCTCAAGAGTTCCTCTGACACTAATACAGAATAATATTGAATGTAAGCTGTAATTGAAAAATAAATAAATAAATAGAAAGAGTTCCCCATTGCCAACATTTGTAAAGGCTCTTCATGACCTACTGACAAAAGGCACATATAAAAAGGGACATATAAGACTCCACCATGTAGACCCGGTCTCATCTTCCTGTCTCCTCTCACTTCACCCACAGCCACACACTTTATATCCTGTGAAAGCTGGACCCATGCATGTTCTTATATTTGTAAAAGTCCCTCAAGAAATAAAATCAACAAATTTCAAAAGTATGGTCAGGTGTAGGGGTGTGAAAAAGAGTGATATAGCACTCAGGGTCAGGGAATAGCGGGAAGCCATTATACCCTTGGTATGAAGGGCTAAAGCAGAAGAACAGTATTATCAGAGCCTAGTGAGAGCTGTAGCTGTGGAGAAGTTCCTAGTAGGAACTATAATCAGGGAAGATTTCAGTCAGTGCCAGAAACAAGGCCTAAAGTGGGGAAAGAGTAGACAAGTAACCCAAGACCTTCTCTTCCCACCCTTGACTTGTCAGTGCCTCCCATTAGCCAAACCCTGCCAGAATCCAACAGACAAGTTGATACAGTCCACATGGACAGCCTCTTGGGACACAGGAGAGCGAAGAGAATGGCAGAGAATTATTCTGGGGGTATAGGTGATAACCAGAGAATAACTAACAAGCTCAACTTTCCTACCTCGATGCCCATCACGTTTGTTTCTCTAAAACTGTAATGGCCTTCTGTGAACCTATTTATCTTAAGGCCCTGCTCAAATATCACCTCCCTAAGGAAGCCTTCTCTGTTTCATTATAGTCACTCATTCTCCAGTTATATTTACTCAAACACTGATAATCCTATGGAGTAATTATGTGTATTTTTGCCTGGATCCCTGAAGAGACAATGAATTTCTCAAGGGCAGGGGCCTAGTTTTATTCAACTGTGCATTCCAAGCTCTTAGCACAGGATCAGGCTCAGGTATGCTGCGATAGTGTGGGTTAAACTGAACTGATAATCTCCACCTTAAAAGCTTTACCATAGGACAGTGTTTTTAAGATATTCAGACACTAAGTTAATTTTCATTAACATCCTGTAGTCTCCTGTCCCTGGGAGCAGTCTTTCCTAGCTAGCTAAATGCTGTGGAATAAGCAACATTCCTTAGGCTTACCTTCATTTAGAGGCCTCACAGAAACTATCTCTTGACATTTACCAAAGTTTTAAAACCAATTTTCTGTAAAGGCAAAATTTCCAATACCCACCACTTGAAAAATTGTAGGAAAAGCAAAGTGCTCTGAAACAGGCAGTTACATTTTCTATCAGTCACTGAATGTTGCTTTAAGCTTCACCTAGACTTCTTATCCCAGCCTCGGGAGCTAAATAAGGGCGACCATTGTTGCAGGCAATGTTGACAGAACAACATCACCTTAAGTAGACTTCTTCAGAAGGGAACAATTCTCTTCAGGTGGACTACAGAATGCCTGAAGGCCCCTCAGCTGTTCCATTTAAGGATAATGATTGGCTGGTGTGCAATCAAATTGAAAAAGAAAAAAAAAGGAAAGGATATTTCCCATGGGTTGCTTTTAATCTGCTGTCAACATGGGTAAAGACTGATTTAGTGTTTTTAGACCAGGCCACTGTCAGGATTACTTACTTTAAGGATGTCCCAACCCAGGACATTTCTTTAGCTCAATTTAACTTAACTCCCCTTCCCTCCAGTGCCTCCAACATATTCTGAGCCTATGTGACAGCTTCCAGAAGAGAAGTTTGAAAACAATGCTGGGAATTTAGGCTCTAGCTCTGCCACTCACTTGCTGAAGTCTTTCTCTTGACCTGTTCCTTTATTTTAAAAAAATCGGGGAAATGGCAGTTCTGAAAGCAACCTTATAAAGTACACTGGAGAAAGTAAGAAAAAGAGATCAATAAATTTTCCAAGCAGGAAGGAAGGCTCCAGAGACAATGTGATGTTTGAATTGGACTAGATATGCTAGGCATGGAAGTGAGGAAGGGCATGGAAGGTTGAAGGACTAGCAAGTTCCCTGCTCCAGATGATGCTGACGTGTAGGGTGCATAGATGGGAATGACAGGAGATGAGGCTTGAAGGGAAGTTTCAGGCATGTCTGTGAAGAGGCTTCAATGCTTGTAAGGCATTGAAGCTAAGAACCAGTGAGATATCATGTTTATTACACGAACTGTTCTCAAATGTTTTGGCTTCAGGACCAATTTATACCCCTAGAAATTACTGAGGACCTCAGAGAGCCTTTGTATTTGTGGTTGATATTTATTGATGTTTACTACATTACAAATTAAAACTGAGGAGTTTAAAAAAATTGATTAATTTAAAATAACAATAATAAACTAATTATTAACATAAATAGCATATTTTAATGAAATATATATATTTTTTCCAAAACAAAACATAATGAAAAGAATGGTATCATTTTTGCAAAACTTGTCATTGTCTGGTTTAATAGAAGTCCGCCAGATTCTTATGGCTGTTTCCACAGTCAATCTATTATGATGTGCTGTGTTGTTTGAAGGAAATGAAGAAAATCTGACCTCACTCAACTACATGGATTGTCTTCTTTGAGATTACACCAAAACTCAACACATGCAGTTTTTAAAAAGTTAGCTGCAATGTGAAACCAGAAGCCACATCAATGAAGTTTGCATATCTTATTACATTAAAATCAATTGGTCTATCTTGCACTATGAGTGCTTCACTCACTCAGACATGATTTTGTAGCATCATGTATTGGTGTTCTGAAAAATATTAGTGCACTGCAAATTAATCATGCAAATCTGTATGTACATTTTATTATACAATAGTTTAATAATAATGTTTTAATATTACCACTGATCTTATCAAAAAAGTTACGAGAAACTGTCAGATCATCTTAGCAGATGCACATTTTCTAAAATTCTAATTTTCACTTGAAAGTTTAAATTTATCATTGATAACAAATATTGTCAGTTATTTTCCTTGAAGTGGAAGGCTCACATCGTTCATTTTCAAAAAAATGTCTGCCAAATATTCAAGTGTGAATAGCCATAATTTATCTGTCAGTTGCTCTGTCAATTAAAATGGCATTCCATGAAAAATGCAGTTAGTTCAGCCCACAACTCACAAGTGCTTTTCCCTGAGACAACCATCATACTTTGTTGTGCAGCAGAGGTATTTTATGAGCACTTTTAATTTTATCACATAGAATATTCTAAAGGTTTGGCAAAATTAATAATTTTTATTGTTTAATCAAGGACTTTTAAAATGAAACTGGTTTTTATTTCTATGAGATTTAGTTGTGGTAAAGAATCCAGTGACTGCTAGTACCATTTGGTTTCACAAGCTTGCCATCCATGCAAATGTCCACACAGTAACAAAAGCAATGATTTTAATACTAAAATACTGAAATTTTAGTATTGTTATGAAAATAGTTTTGGACTCTCAGACACCTTAAAAGTATCTCAGAGACCTCCAGGAGACCACACACAATTCTTTGAGAACTGTTGGTATAGAGATATTTTGAAGGGAGAGATGACTGGAGACAAGAAAATGAGTTAAAAGATGGTCCCAGATAACACAAGTGAGAAATGAAGACTCGAACTAAGGAAATCCCAATGTGAATGTTGTGTCAGGTACTAATGCAAAAAATTAATTAATTAATTCAACCAACGAGACCTTGGTTTTTCTGTTGTGTTTTGAGTAACTCCCTCTAAATTGACCACTTCTCTGCATCCCTGTAAATACAATCAAATCTCTTCCATCTTAAATAAAATTCTTAACTGTTATGACCTTCTCATTCTCTTCCCTCTCTATCCCCCTCTAGTTCCTGCTCTATTATTCTTCTGTATATACCCATGATTTTGAGAGAGCTAGTCATTCTCATAGTCTCAAATTCCTCACATTCCTCTTATACCTCAATCCACTTCAATCTTGCTTTCCTTCCTACCACTTGACAAAAATTGCTCTTGTCAAGATCACCATGCACCTCAGTGATATTAAATCTAACAACATTTTCCAGGACTGATTCTATTTGTCCTCTGTGCTACATTTGATATCAGTGTCCACTCCTTCCTCCTTGAAATTCTTCCCTGGACAACAACTTGGTTTTCCTCCTGCCTCTTGGCTACTTTTTCTTTTCTTTATTTTTTAAATTTTTTTCTTTTTTTTGTGAATTGTATACTTCATTACCTTTTAATTTTTAAATCATGTTTATTCTATTACAGTTGTTTCAATTTTTCCCCCTTTCTCCCGCTCCACCCATCCCACCTCCCACCCCGCTCCCACAGTCAATTCTCCCTCTGTTGTCCATGTCCAAGGGTCATTCATACATGTTCTTTGTCTAGTCCCTACCCGTTCTTTCCACCATTGTCCTCTTTCCTCCTCCCCTCTGGTCACTTTCAGTCTGCTCCATGTTTCTGTGCCAGTGGATTATTCTGTTTGTTAGTTTATTTTGTTGAATAGATTCCACGTATAGGTGAGACTATATGGTATTTGTCTTTCATAGACTGGCTTATTTCACTTAGCATAACATTCCCCAGTTCCATCCATGTTGCCCAAAAAGGTAGGAGTTTCTTTCTCTCCCTCCATCCCTTCTTTCTTTTTCTTTCTTTCTCCCTTTCTTTCTTTCTTTCTTTCTTTCTTTCTTTCTTTCTTTCTTTCTTTCTTTCTCTTCCTTTCTTTCTTTCTCTTTCCTTCTTTCTTCTTCTCTCTCTTTTTTAAATGCAGATTGATTATATTTATTTTTTAAAAGTCAATTATAAAATATTAAAAAATTTAAAACCATCATAAATTCTCAGCAATTAAAACAACAAGACACTGGCACAGAAATAATCCACTAGATCAATGAAATATAATGAGCATTCTGGAAACAAACATATATATCTGCCTAACAATGTAATATATGATTAAATCGATATTTCAAATCAATGGGGGAAAATAAGTATTATTCAACAAATAAGGTGCATGGACCACTATTACTTGAAATGAAACAAATATAGAGCCCTATTTCACACATTATACAACAAATATTCAGGTGAGTTAAAAATCAGTATGTAGAATCTAAGGAGTTTTAGGAGACAATACAAACTAACATTTTTCTTACCCTAAAGTAAAATATTCAAACCCAGAAGCTATAAAGTAAAATATTGACAATATGACTATATGAAACATTTAAGACTATATAGTAATATACATATAAAAAAGTTAAAGGACAAGTAATAAAATGGGAAAGAATTTGCCACACATCTAAAAACAGGTTAATAGTTTTTTGTTTGTTTGTTTGTTTTTTTAGGGAAAAAATTCTACAAGCCTTTAATCAACAAATGGATAAAGAATACCAAAAAGTCATTTGAAGCTTTTTAAAAATAATAGAAATAGGCAAGAAATATACACAAACAGGTTTAGTTTTAACAAAAAATAAAGTGACAATTAAAATACATCATTGTCACAGATTAATATGTATTAAAAATATTGGTAATATCAAGTATTGGCAACTGTGAAAGGAACTGGGTATTCATAGACTCTTTTTCTTCATCTTCTTAAAGCAGTCCCTTTAGCATATTTGGCAGTACTGGTTTGGTGAAGATGTATTCTTTTAGCCTTTTTTTGTCTGGGAAACTCCTTATTTCACCTTCCATTTTTATTGAGAGCCTTGCTGGGTAGAGAAGTCTTGGTTGCAGGCCTTTGCTTTTAATTCCTTAGAATATTTCTTGCCACTCCCTTCTGGCTTGCAGTGTTTCTGTTGAGATGTCAGCTTCTAGCCGTATTTGGGCTCCCTTGTATGTTACTACCTCTTTCTCCCTTGCTGCCTTTAGGATTCTCTGTTTCTCCTTGATATTTGCCATTTTAATTATGATAATAATTAAGTGTTTTGGAGTGGGCCTCATTGGGTCCCTCTTGAATGGGACCCTCTGTGCTTCTTGGACTTGTGTGACTTTTTCTCTCCTCTAATTAGGGAAGTTTTCCATCATTGCTTTTTCAAACGGATTCTCTATCCTTTTCTCCTCTTCTCTTTCTGGTATCCCTATTATATGGATATTATTACATTTCAGGATGTCCTGCATTTCCCTGAATGCCTCTTCATTCTTTTTGAGTCTTTTTTTCATTTTCTTCCTCTTTCTGAGAGCTTTTTTCTACCTTATCCTCCAGCTCGCTGATTTGGTCCTCAGCTTCATCTAGCCTGCTTTTGATTCCTTCTACTGTGTTCTTCAATCCAGAAATTGTATTCTTCATTTCCTCTTGTCTTTTATTTATAGTTTCTATGTCCTTTTTCATGCTGATATAGTTTGCAGTAAGTTCCTTGTAATTTCCCTGTAGTTCTTTGTAGTTCTCTCTGAGCTCACTGAGCTTCCTTAGAACCGTTGTTTTGAACTCACTATCTGATAGTTTACTTGCCTCTATTTCTTTTAGTTCTCTTTCTGGGGATTCCTCCTTTTCCTTCGAGTAGGGGGTATTTCTTTGTCTTCCCATTATTTGTGAGACTTTTTTTTTTTTGCTTCTGCTTCTTAAATTGATCTGTCTTGATTCCCTGACTTTGTGGTGTGAACTTACATGGGAGGAGACTGCTGTTTTTTTCTTTCTGGATATGCCTCTGATGATGCCAGATGTTTACTCTCTCTGACCTTAGGCAGTCTGTTTGAGACTTCCAGGAATCTGCTGTCTGTGGCTGTCATCTTCAGCTGTTAATCAAGTCACTCTGCACTCAGCAGGCCTGCTTAGACAGCTCAGGGAGGGGCTGAGTCCCTCCCAGGGGTGGGGCTATTGGGTCCTCTGGCTGCTGCTGATCAGGGGAGTGGTCTGCCTGAGCCAGATTGCTGTTGCCATATGGGGGAGGAGTCAGCACCAGGATCCTGCTGCCTACTCTCTCCATTCTCTCCCCGAAGCCTCCTTCCCCCGTCTCTCACCAAGCGTCTCCAGCCCATCTGCCACCGCCTTTGCTGGAGACCAGGGTAAGTGGTTGCAAATAAAAATTTATGCTTTGGCCCATTAAATGGTTCTTTGCGTCTCTAGCTGCCTGTCTCTGGCACAGAGCAACCCTGCTGCTTTGCGGAGCTGGCTGTTTTCTGTGTACTTTTTGGGCTCTGGTGTTGTAGGCTGGAGATCCCCACTTACTGTTTAGTCCCTGGTCTTCTCAGGGGGATCCAACTGGCCTTTTCAATTTCCATCTGGTGCTGCCACCTGTGGGCACCCTGCCCACTTTCTCGAGTCTCTACCACACTCCTTACCAGTTAGGTTGTGCTAAAGCTGATCCTTCTGTCTGTCCAAGGTTATAAGTGTCCTCTCTTGCTATTGTTCAGTGGTTTGTCCCAGGTGATTTCTCCACAATTTAGTTGTAATTCCAGGTTGGTCCTGGAAGGAGGACAGTGTGACTTCCACTTACTCCTCCACCATCTTGATTCTCTATTTTGCTTTTTTATTGATGTATAACATACATAAAGTGCATAAATCATACATGTACAGATTACTGAATTTCACAGAATGAACACACATGTAACAGCACTTAGATCAAGAGACAGAACATTACCAGCACCTTGTGTTCCATTATAGCAACTCCACACCCTTCCACTGGAAAATATTATCCTTCCTTCCAACACCATAAATTAATTTTGCTTGGTTTTATAATTTATATAAATGAAATCATACCATCTCTATTGTTTTTTCTCCAGTTTCTTTAGCTCAATGTTATGTTTGTAATAGTCATCCATATTGTTCTCATAGCCATTGTTGTTTCACTCTAATTGCTCTATAGTATTCCATTATGTGAATGTACTACAGTATACTTATGCAGTCCATCTGGCTATTGATGACCATAAAGTCCTTTGTTACTATTGGCAATTATGAATAGTGTTGCTATGAATGTTTTTTACTTGCCCTGTAGTGAAACTATGGGAATTTCTATTAGGTATATGCCTGGGAATGGAATGGCTGGGTCATTGTATGTGCATATATTCAGCTTTAGTACATACTGCAAAATGCTTTTCAAAGTGGTTACACAGTTTTTCATTTTTATCCACAGTATGTGAGAGTTCTAGTTGTTCTTTATCTTTACTAACTCTTGAAATTTTTGGATTTTTATTTTAGTCATTATGGTTTTTTTCTGGAGTGGCATCTTATTATGGCCTTCTTTTTCATTTTCCTGATGACTAATGAAATTGATCACCTTTTCTATGTGTTTATTGGACATTTGGAAATGTTTTGTAAGGTGCCTGTTCAATACTTTTGCTCATTTTTTTATTAGTCTGTTTTTTGTCATTGTTTTGTAGGTGATTTGAATATATATATATTCTTAATACATATCCTTTGTCAAATGTATGCATTGCATACATTGTTTTGTAGGTGATTTGAATATATATATATATATATATATATATTCTTAATACATATCCTTTGTCAAATGTATGCATTGCAAACATCTTCCTCCAATCTGGCTAGACTGGTTTTTCTTCTTTATTGTTAACGTCTTTAGATGAACAGAGTCATTAATCTTAATATAATCTAATTTATCTATTTTTAAATGTCTTTTAACACTTTGTGTATACTGCTTAAAATATTACTGGTTGTTTCAAGACAGTCAAGGTTTGAATACTGGCTCCACCACTTTCTACCTACCTTTGAGCAAGTCATTTAACCTCTCTAGCCTTTAATTTTTCATTAGAATATTGCTTCATAAAGTTATTATGAAGATTAAAGAAGATGGTGCATATAAAGTAGTTTAATTTTATATAGATGCACCAGGCACATAACAAGTAACCAATTAATATTTATTATTTTTAGTTTATATTATATTCTCTATTAGTATTTATAATGTGGAAGTTCTTAAATATTTGGCAGATTTTTTTCTTTTAAATATCAACGTCTGCTTTCCTTACATTATATAGCAGTTCAGAAGGCAGACTGTTACTATTACAGGTAATGTTTTCTTTCAGCATTCCAATTTTTCAGAATTAAGATAGAAA
Source organism: Pteronotus mesoamericanus (assembly GCF_021234165.1). NCBI lineage: Eukaryota > Metazoa > Chordata > Mammalia > Chiroptera > Mormoopidae > Pteronotus > Pteronotus mesoamericanus. The sequence continues at coordinate 2,742,324 of NW_026555108.1, read as the reverse complement.
GAAAATCTTGAGTCAAAGTAATTTTCAGAATCTAGCACACCATGTTTTATATTGTAAAAAAAATGTTATCTTACTGTCCTGGGTTGTAAGAGGTACAGATCTGTCAGCATGGAGGCATGGATTCCTAAGCAACAATTTGAGAGCAAGGGTTCTAAAGGATAGTGTATAAAGTGATGGCTTGATGTTGTGAAGTTGATACATCCAGGTGGAGTTACTGGGCAGGCAGAAGAAAAATCTTGGTAGGAAATTTAAAAAATGTTTAATTATTCACATATTTTTAGTAGTTGAAGCCCTAGGAGTATATGCAATTTCCCAGGAAGAGTGTGTAGAATTGCATGAGTCTCCAATATTTAAGAATGGACTTAGGGGAGAAGGCAGTGAAGAAATCAGAAAGGTGTGAGGAGTAACAGAAGAGGTTACCCTCATATTGGTGGTATGGAGGATGACAGAGCAGTCAAGTGCATGAAGGGCTGTAATCGGTTGCAGAGTTTAATCTGAGAAACAAACATTGGACTTGGCAAGTCCAAGGTCATCTTGCATAGAACAAGTTGGAAAAAGGAAGCAGATTTTATGAGTTATTTAACAAATATTCATTGGTCACTTACTATGTGATATTAATGATCTTTAGCCAAAAGTAACCAGAAACATGTCTGTAGTTAAACAAATTAGACTTCATTATTCCTTAGAATTATGGAAGATACACACTGTGGGGTTTCCTCTTAGTAAGAGGGTGCTAGATAGTAACTCTTACAGGATTTAGGCTGTGTTCGGTGACTTGGGGAAGGGTTGAAAATTGAGGGTTTGCCCTAGATTAGATGCTGCCAGAAACCGGGGGAAATTTTATGAATGGTTTTAGTCTGTGCTTAAACAAAATTATGAAGTGATCTTGTTTTGTTACGTTATAGTCTCAGAGTAACTTTCTCTGAGGTTGTGTCATTTGAGATTGTTTATGGGCAACAGGTGGACAAAATGGCCTGGTTATGATGTCAGAGCAGTTTGTAGTAATATTGAAGTCCAAATGGGAATGCCAAATTAGTTCTGGATGTCAGAGGCTGATTATTTTTTCTCAATCCCATCCTTATTGCCAAAGACACATGATATCCTGATTTTTACCACTATCAATATTTTCTTATTTTATCATTGTTCTTTTTTAAAATTGTTGTCCAATTATAGTTGTTCCCATTTGACCCCCATTGCTCTCCCCTGCCCTACCCACCCCCACCTCCCACATTCAATCCTCCCCCCGGCTGTTGTCTTTGTCTTTGGGTCCTTTATACATGCTCCTTGACTTGCCCCTTCCCCTTCTTTCCCCCATTATCCCCCTTCCCCCACCACTCTGTTTACTGTCAGTCTGTTCTTTATTTCTATGTCTCCGGTTCTATTTTGCTCATTTGTTTGTCTTGTTCATTAGGTTCCACCTATAGGTGAGATCAGATGGTATTTGTCTTTCACTGTCTGGTTCATTTCACTTAGCATAATGCTCTCCAGTTCCATCCTGCTGTCAAGAAGGGTAGGAGTTCCTTCCTTCTTTCTGCTGCTTAGTATTCCATTATGTAAATGTACCACAGTTTATTGATACACTCATTTACTGATGGGCACTTAGGCTGTTTCCAGCCCTTGGCTATTGTAAATAACATTGCTATGAACATTGGAGTGCAGAGGTTCTTTTGAACTGGTGTTTCAGGATTCTTAGGGTATAATCCCAGCAGTGGAATTGCCAGGTCAAAAGGCAGTTCCATTTTTAGGTTTTTGAGGGAATTTCATGCTGTTTTCCACAGTGGCTACACCAGTCTGCATTCCCACCAACGGTGCACAAGGGTTCCCTTTTCTCCACAACCTTGCCAGCACCTGCTGTTTGTTGATCTGTTTATGATGGCCATTCTGACCAGTGTGAAGTGGTATCTCATTGTGGTTTTAATTTGCATCTCTGTGATAGCTAGTGATGCTGAGCATCCTTTCATATATCCTCCTTGGAGAAATATCTGTTCAGGTCCTTTGCTCATTTTTTAATTGGATTGTTTGTCTTCCTTGTGTGGAGTTCTGTAAGTTCTCTATGTATTTTGGAGATCAAACCCTTGTCTGATGTATCATTGGCAAATATATTCTCCCATATGGTTGGTTCCCTTTTCATTTTGCTGTTGTTTTCTTTAGTTGTGCAGAAGCTTATTAATTTAATGAAGTCCCATTTTTTAATTTTCTTCATGTCTCTAATATTTTCTTAATTAGTATCAAAAGAGTGTACATTGAATGTCATCTGTAGTTGGCCCAGGGTTAATCTTTCTTCCCTTTCTGTTGTAGGATGACTTTTTGAACCATTGGACATGGCTATGGCTATTTAGTAGCATCTAAGTTTCTGGACAGAATATGTCAACCAACTATATATAATACAGTCAGTTGTCAGAAACACAATGATTAGTAGTAGGTGTAATGGATTTTGAAGCCAAGAGCCTAGAATGTGTAACCCAGGCAATAAAACATTCCAGAATTCAGCATGTTCTGTTTTATAGAGCCAGTTTCTTCTTTTTAGACTGCTCTATTTGTCCTCAGTAATTTTATAGATGCAACAAATATTTGCTATAGCACAAATTCTCACTTAACTACCTAAGGGGAAATCAAAGGCTATACCATTGTCCATGGAAACAGTCATTAATTAATAGATTTAGAATCAGAATTTGTTGGACTTCCAGAGAAGAAATACTATCACTTAATGACTACTGCTAATGTCAGAGACAAGTTTTAAGATAACTTTTCTAGTCACATTATTTCCATTGTGGGAATTATAGGTCACATGAGAAGGAAATCAAGTATACCTCCTGGAAGATTTCTAGAATAATCTGTGCTTGTTTTATTTTGGAAGCTTCTGGCTAATATATTAAAGGAAACATAATTTATTAGAGGGATGGTAGTTTTAAATATCTGCAAATGTCTAACAATTACTCCTAATACACAGATTAAGTTAGTGTACAGTTGACATGCATAAGCTCGATATCCATGTATGAAATAGTATCCTAGTGGAGCACGGTTTGTATTGAGAGCATCAGTATCATTTACTATAATAGGAGTGAGTAAATTGTGTGTCCCTTGAGGTGCACAGATTCTTTTGAGTGGAATCAAAACATTTCTATAAAGCAGTAAAGAAAAGCTTTAACCAACCCTGAAAATAAACAAACAATAACCAGAACATATTTTTAGTATATTGCAGAATACATTTGTATGAAATCTATTCAGAAGGATTTAAAAAGCCTTTGAGGCTTTGGTTTCTGTACATGTTCTACCTTTCCAGTTTTTTTCAGGACTGAATTGTTGGCAGGAAGATACATTTGGGTCATCCTTGGCAATACCTCTAACATTACCCAATAAAAGATTACTTAATATTGTTACCAGTTTATATCTTCTATTACAGGTAATGACATGAAGCATTTTTACTAAATTCCATTTTGAATTATTTAATGCTATCAAGTCAGCTATCCTGAGAATGCCAAATATTATCTTCATGCAATGAACATCCTAACTTTTTCCATTTTATTTTCTCTGAATCAGGGACTTGTCTCTAACCATTAATAAACAGCCTCTTTTCTGTAGAATTACAGGAGCAGTTATCTTGGTTAATGTAGTTTATTTAGTGTGGTGGTCCTTAAGATCACAAACATGAGATTCTGCGTCTTTGTACTTAGGTTGACCTTTTATTTTTATTATAGCTATGTCCTTAGGTAACAGTAAAGCATCAAAAAGTTCTTCAATTAGTCATCCTTTTTTCCTTTGGTTTTTTATTAAGGGTAAAAACCTCTTTGTTTCCAAAGCATTCCAAATTGGTGGAGTAACCCAAAAGCACATCTACTATCAATGTCAATATTTGTTTTTACATTCTTCCAGCTGGCAGGCTCAAGTAAGGGAAATTATTTTAGGTATCTGAGATGATTTAATTTCTAGGGTGTGGTTTATATTTTAAGAGCTAATTTAGGTCTATAATAGCATTTTTAAAAATGAGCAAATAGGAGGACTGGGTATGGGTGGAGGGATTGAACAAAAAAGAAAAAAGAGAAAAAAACTCATGGACATGGACAATAGTGTGGTGATTGCTGAGGGTGGGCGTGGGAGGAGGTGGAGAAGAGTATAAGAGGGTAGATGGTGGTGGAAGGAGACTTGACTTGAGGTGGTGAACACACAATAGGGATGATGTGTTGTGGAATTGTGCACCTGACACCTGTATAATTTTGTTAATCAGTGTCACCCCAATAAATTCAATAAAAAGGAAAAATGAGCAAATAAATCTAGGCCAGGATGATCCAAGGGAATTTCTAACAAAATGACTTACGATTACAATAAGAGCACTGAGAGAGTTATCAGAATAATTTGGTGACAGAAAGGAACATCTTGCTAATTTGGAAATTTTTTAGGAAAAACCCAAATTCTATTTTTTTCCTTGATACATTATTTAACAAACTGTAGTAAAGGTTCTATGAATATACCTTTGTTTATATACATTTAGGCATGCATAGATATGAAAACATACTAATAGGTAATATTATAAAGCTTTAAGTAGAGCTTTAAAATATAACTAATTATTTGGTAAATTTAAAGAATATATATCATATTAAATTTATCTTTTGAACGAACTATAACTTTTAAGATAAAGAAACAGAAAATTAGACCTATTATCCTGTTCATATATCTGTAATTCTCTGTGATTACTATACTTATTACAATCACCCACATTGATAACTATCTTTAATTCAGCAATCTATTTCTAATTTCTTTGAGGCACACACAGACACACAGAGATGGCAGAAAGTTAAAAATCATCCATTTACTTTTCCCAACTATATTTATCTTATATTATTTAAAACTGAGAGGGCCACAACACACATATATTAATTATTATCCAAAAGATTTTGCATATATTTTTTTCTTTGTAGAAACTATATAGACATTTAAAGATTACATATTAATTAACTTATGTCTAAGTAAAGTTAATTAGTCTAGGAACTAAAATTTAGTTAACACATTAAGTCTTTATGAATTGTAGCATTTAAAATAAATGCTTAAAACAACATACATTATAATTATTTTATTTAAATACAATTTTATATAGGTAATTTTAAAGAAAACTGTGCTCCTGAATAAACTAATTGTTAATGAGTAAATCAGGAGAAAGCTGTCTTTTATCTTGAAATTGACATTTTTTTCATATGTGGAATCTAATCATCACAATAAATTGATAAATAAAATAGAAACAAAAGCATAGATACATGGAACACACTGACAGCTGGCAGAGGGGAGGGGTTGGGGACTGAATGATAGATGGTGAAGAAGTTAACCAAAGAACATTTATGCATGACTTATGGACAGGGAAAACGATATGGCGATTGGCTGAGATGGAGGGTCTGGGTGGATGTGGAAAAAGTGAGAAAAATTGGGAACAAGTATAATAGCATAAACAATAAAAAAGCAGAAAAGAATGAGGATAGTAAGGAGCCTCAGGAACAACTTCAAGTGTATCAACATTGGCATTATAGGGGTGCCAGAAGGAGAAGAGAGAGAACAAGAAATTGAAAACCTATTTGGAAAAATAATGACAGAAAAATTCCCTACCTTGGTGAAGGAAACAGAAATACAGTTCAGAAGGTGCAGAGTTACAAACAAGATGAATCCAGAGAGTCACACCAACACACATGATAATCAAAATTTGTTAAAAGGAAAAATGTTAAAGACAGAGAGAGAATCCTAAAAGCAGCAAGAGAAAGGCAGTTTGTTACCTACTAGAGAGTTCCCATAAGACTGTCACCTGATTTCTCAACAGAAACTTTGCAGGCTAGCAGAGATTTGCAAGAAATATTCAAGTTGATGGAATGCAAGGACCTACAACAAAGATTACTCAGCAAAGCTATCATTTAGAATTGAAGGAGAGATAATTAGCTTCCCAGACAAGAAAAAGCTAAAGGAGTTCATCACCCCTAAACCAGTAGTATATGAAATGTTAAAGGACTTTAAGAAAAAGAAGGGGATGTGCTCCAGAGGCCGCGAGTGGCTGGGGCCTGCAGAGCGGGTCAGCTGTGGAGGGCATAGAAGCATTCCCAACCTAGAGCTCCCCTGGCACTGGTGCTGAGGTGAGCGGGCCTTTGAGTGAGGAGTTTTCGCTGGTGAATACCACTTCAGCCCTCGTGGTATGGCTGCGAGTCAGGTTGCTCTGCTGTGCTCCAACAACTCCTAAAGATGCATCCTGACTTATCTTTACACTTGCACAATGAAGAATGCAATGTCTTGATTAACTTACTTAAGGATTGTCACAAAAATCACAGCATTCTGAAATTTTCTGGTCATTGCAATGATCTTGATCAGGAGATGAGAAAATGCTTGAAGGAGTACATGGAAAAGAGGACCAAGAGCAGGGAGCATGGCAATGAAATGTGAGAGACTTTTTAATTCTCCAGATGAATCTGAAACATAAATTATATTTTCACTGGATGCTTTGGCTGAGAGAAGACCTAAAGACTCTTGGCTGATAACCAAAAGAACCCCATTTCATTTGATCTCCAGAATCTTTTGAATAGCAAGTGACCCATGAGAATTCGAGCCATGGAGAAACACAGAAGCCCTGGATTCAGACTATTTGTTGGGCAGAGACTTTAGTGCTCTGACTCCTTTACCAACACACCTGACTTTTAACATGTTTCTTTAATTTGCCTACAACCACTTAACATTTGAGTAACTTATATCTCCCTCAATAAAATAATTGACTTCAATTATTTAGAAAGAAAGAAAGAAAGAAAGGAAAGAAGAAAGAAAGGAAGGAAGAAAAAGAAGTGAGGGGGAAACTTTGTTTAGATTGTTCATTAGATTTCACACATAACTGAAATCATATGGTATTTGTTTTTCTCAGATTGGCTTATTTCACTTAGCAATATACTCTCTAGGTCCATTCATGCTGTTGGAAAGGGTAAGAATTCCTAAATGAAAACAGACTCATAGGTACAGAGAACAGATTGACAGCTGTCATAGCAGAGGGTGTAGGGGTGATGGGTGAGAAGGAGAAAGGATTAATGAAAAAAACCTCATAGACAGACAACAGTATGGTGATACCAGAGGGAAAGAGGGGTTCAGGGAGTTAGGAAAGGGTAAAAGAGGGATAAATGGTGCTGGAAGGAGACTTGACTTTGGGTGGTGACCACACAATACAATATAAAAATGATGTATTATGCAATTGTTCCCCTGAAACCTACATAATTTTATTAACCAATGTCATCCCAATAAATTCAATTAAAAATTAAAAATATGAACAATAAATTGGCAATGAATATATGTCTATCAATAATTGAATATAAAAAAACAAAATAAATGAACAAACAGAACAGAAACAGTTGCATAGATACAGGGAACATTTTGATGGTTGCCAGACAGGAAGGATGTTGGGGGATGGGTGAAAGGGGTAAAGAGGTTAAGAATCACAAATCAGTTGTTACAGAATAGTCATGGGGATGTAGAGTGCAGCATGGGGAATATGGTCAATAGTATTTAAATAACTATATGTGGTGTCAGATGGGTGTGAGATTTGTTAGGATAATTGCCTAGTAAGTTATGTAATGTCTAATCACCAGGATGTACTCCTGAAACTAATATAGTAATGAATATATGTCAACTGTAATTTAAAAATTAAAAAATGATGAGCAACATTGAAAGAAAAAACAAACTGACAGTAATGAGAGGGAAGGAAGGTGGGGGGTAAAAGGGAAAAGAAGGGGAAGGGTCAAATCAAGGAACATGGATAAAGGACCCATGGACAAAGCCAAAGTGGGGAAGGATGGACGGTGGGAGGTAGAGGTTGGTGGGCAGGGGGAAGTGGTGACGGGAAAATGGAGACAAATGTATTTGAACAATAAATAAATAAATAATTTTAAAAATCTGAGGAAATTTTTAAAAAGTAAAATTAAAATTAAAAAATGGCCCTGGCTGGTGTGGCTCAGTGGATTGAATGCCAACCTGCTAACTGAAAGGTTGCTGGTTTGATTCCCAGTCAGGGCACATGCCTGGGTTGCAGGCCAGGTCCTCAGTAGAGGGGCATGTGAGAGGCAGCCACACATTGATGTTTCTCTCCCTTTCTCCATCCCTTCCCTTCTTTCTACAAGTAAATAAATAAAATCTTAAAAATAAAAAATGTAAAAATAAATAAAAAGAAGTGTACTTGAGAGCAAGGTACCCCAATTTGAACAAACAGAAAACAAATTACTTTTATTGGTATGCAGAAGCTTTTAAAAGCCTTTAAGATTACAAAATAACTGCATTAAAAGATTCACTACAAGAAGCCTAATAAAAAGTGAAAGACACAAGCTCTGGCTGGTGTGTCTCAGTGGATTGAGCGTCGGCCTGCAAACCAAAGGGCTGCTGGTTCAATTCCCAGTCAGGGCACATGCCTGGGTTGCAGACCAGGCCCCCAGTGTGGGGCATGCGAGAGGCAACCACACATTGATGTTTCTCTCCCTCTCTTTCTCCTTCCCTTCCCCTCTCTAAAAATAAATAAATAAAATCTTTTTAAAAAGTTAAAGACACAAGAAATACCTAAGGTAAAAGGCAATGGTACTGTATACACCCCAAGTGTCCACCAATAGATGAGTGGATAAAACAACTATAGGACATTTACACAATGGAATTCTACTTGGCCATAAAATAAAAAGAAAATTTTACCCTTTGCAACAGTATGGATGGACCTGGAGAACATTATGCTAAATGAAATAAGCCAGTCAGAGAAAGACAAATTCCATATGATTTCAATTGAATGTGGAATCTAATGAACACACTGAACTAAAAAGAAAAACAAAGAGACACATAGATGGGGAACAGAGGACAGCTATTGGGAGGGTGTTAGGGGTGGAAGGATTGAGCAAAAAGGAAAAAGGACTCATGGACATGGAAAATGATGTGGTGATTGCAGGGGTGGAAGATAAGGTATGAGGGGACTAAATGGTAATGGAAAAAATATAATATAGTTTAAATTTTAAAAAAAGACAATGGTACTACCATGACCCCTACCATTCCCTAGTTTTCTTTTACACATGTTTATGTTTTACTAATTCTGAACTGCCTTTCCACTTTGAAGAGGCTATTAGACAATTTTCTTTTAAAATACCACTACTTGAGGTTAAGAAACTTCCTCAGATATACATCAACCCTTGGTGGAATACCGAATAATAGTTAAGGAGTTTCCTAAACCCAAGGAGGAAACCAAAAGAAATTTGAAGGCTATAGTATCATTATCTGTATCAGTATCAATATCAGTATCAATAACTGCAGGCTTCCAGACCTTTATAAGCTTATTCACATGTTGGTAAGACCTGGTGAAACCCAAAAATGGGTGTAGGAAACAAAGTGGCAAAATCCTGAGGATGATATTTGAAATCCTCAGATAAAGCTTGCACAATAGCAACTAAACTCTTACAAGACATTCTGTAGAGTCTTTTTTGCCTGTACTGATTGGTCTTTTATTTAAACATGCAAAAATGATCAAACTGTGCAGACTTTAAAGCCCACTTGGAAGCCCGCTTATTATGACATTCTGGTTCCATACAATAAACAGGGTTCTCCAACTTGTTCTAGCTACCCTCTTTGTAAATGAATTATCTGTTGAGATTAGTAGATTTTAAACAGGCATAAAATAGGGTGGGAAGTCACAGACCTGATGGAACTCATGACTATAGTTGAGCATTTTGAAAGGATACTGGAGCAATATCATTAACAAAAATCTACCACGCTTTTAGCTTTACAGCTATAAAATCTCTAAGGCCAAGGATGCAAAACAGCATCTTACCTTCTCACATTACAACCCCTAGGGATTTTATTAGGAAATCACTGGCCCAGAAATCAATGTCTTCTCTGTAATCAAAAAGAACACTTGAAAAGAGATTTTCCTCAAAGACCCCATGCAAATTCTTCATCAACTTGAATGCCTCCATATATACCTCTAAAGGAGGGCTCTCACATGGACCCCCTCACAGTTTACAGGGATCTGATGGGTTCTCTGGTAAGCTATTACCAGTAATTTCTTTAAAGACCCAAGGGGAAACTAAAATTAAAATTAATGGGAAACCTTGTTAAATTCTAGTTGATACTGGAGCTACATTTTCTACTTTAAAACCCATACTCATAGAAAAACAAATCCCTTGGAGTAAAAAGGTTTCCATAGTGATCTATCTAACACAGTTAAGAGACAGTTTTTATCTCAACCAGTACAAATGATACTGGCATCTTTTTCTGAAAAACATTTTTCTTTTCGATGTGATATAGCCCCGGTCCATCTATCAGGTAGAGTTCTCCTTTCTAAATTAAAAGGAGACCTTACCTTAGAATTTCCTGACCAAACTGAACTTAATATTACAGTTTATCCTTGACAGAGAAAAGGAAGAATTCCAACAAAGGTCCCCAAATTTAATAAAGGTGCCTAATATCTGTGGGCTACCTTTAACACTGACATTGGAAGATTCAGATAGATATAACTAAATCTCTCACCAAATTACCACAATATCCATTAAAGCCTGAGGCCATACAAGGCCACAAACCTATATCAGGGACCTAGTTGTCCAGGGGCTAATCATTTCCTGTACTAGCTTCTACAAGATGCTGATCTTACAGGTCCAGAAACCTAATGGATGAGAATGGCGATCTGTCCAGGATTTGAGAGCTATTAATAAGCTAGTTATTCTTCATACCCCAATGATTCCAAACCTGAACACCCTTTTGTCACAGATTCCATGAGACTCAAATGGTTCACTGTTGGAAACCTTTGTTCAGCCTTTTTCAGCATTCTTGTAAACCCCAATGGCCAATATATATTTGCATTTAGTTGGAACAATTGACATCATATATGGAGAGTTACGCCTCATGGGTTCACTGAGACTTCTTATTTCTCTCAAGTACTTCACCAAGATTTGAATACATCCCAGTTCCCATGAAAGTAAACCTTTTTACAGTATGTAAATGACCTCTTGATGTGCTCAGTTACTTAAAAAATATCCATAACAGATTTCATTTATTGCCCTGACAAATGTGGCTCAGTTGACTGGGAGTCATCCATAAGGCAAAAGGCCTCCAGTTCGATTCCTGGTCAGGGCATATGCCTGGGTTGGGGCCCAGTCCCCAGTTGGGGGTGTGTGAGAGGCAACCAACTGATGTTTCTCTTACATCCATGTTTCTGTCCCTCTCTTTCTCCTTTTCCCCCTCCCTAAAAATAAATAAATAAAATCTTTTAAAAATATGTCATTTATTTGCTGCAATAAATAGCTGAAAAAGGACACAAAGTCTCTACAGAAAAAAATTACATTTATGTTTAGACAGTGTCATGGCTTAGATCATGATCTAACACTGAAGGAATTCAGTTGTCTCCAAAAAGAATTGAACTAATTCAGGAATTTTCTATACTTGTCTTAATGAAGTGACAACCTCATGGATTTTTAAGTTTGACTGATTATTACAGACTATAGATTCCTGACTTTTCTCTATTAGCTTCTCCACTCTATAAACTTATTAAAAATTGAGTCTTTGGACTCCTTCCCTGGAAGGAAAAACATGAGCAGGATTTTATGACTAAAACAAACACTGCAAGAACCTCCTGCCTTAGGGCTACCTAACTATTCAAAACCTTTTACTTTAATTGTTATGAAAGAGATAATCAAGCTCTGGGAATGCTCATACAAGAACATGGTAATAAACATAGGCCTGTTGCCTATTATAGCATACAACTTCATTTAGTTGTTCATGCCTGTCTAAGCTGTTTTCAGGCTATAGTTGTAGTTGCAAAGTTAGTTTAAACTTCAGCAGATTTAAACCTGGAAAATGATATTTTTTCTTTTGCAAATGCTACAGCCTGTCCAAAGTCTTCTTAACTCTGAGTTGACTGAGTATTTCTCTGCAAGTAGACTAACTTTTTATGAGATCCATCTTCTTTTACCACCTAATCTACCTCTTAAGTGCTGCAACACCCTTAATCCTACTTTGTTACTACCTCTACCTGATGAAGGCAAGCACCATAACATGGGGTCTTGATTTATGAGATACCCCTCTAACTAATCCTGATCTAATCTTGTTTTATGATGGCTCAGACTGTAGAAATGGAAAAGAAAAATTTCAAGCTGCTTATTCCACTACTACCCAATATGACTTACTCAAAAAAGGGAAACATCTCACAAGCTAAATCAGCCTAGAAAGCAGAATTTCATGCTGTTACCCAAACATTCCAGTTATCAGGAGGACAAAGTGTAAATATTTATACTGATAGCTGGTATGCCTTTGGGATCACCCATGATTTTGGAATGTTATGGAAACAAAGGGGTTTTCTTGTATTATCTGGAACTGCAATAAAAAATGGGCAATGAGTAAATGATCTTTCTACTGCTTAAGCTTTACCAAAACAGTCCTTTATTTTCTTTTGCTTAATAACTTTTGTGCCCTACTAGATTCTACCTATAAAAGCTTTCCATAGTGTAAAACTTCTCAGGCTCCTTTCTACATGTTACATTAAAATGGGATGTTGCACAATTCATGAATTGCTCAATAAAACCATTTCAATCTTCAAATTTACTGAGTTGAATTTTTATTTGTTAATACAACTTACAGTGAGCTCAGTATCTATTGGATGAATGCCATAAGGACAGAGCTTGTCATGCACTAGAATACAATTTTTAATGACCATGAACTTGCCCTCAAGTGACTTAGCAAAGGTCATTGATCTAGAAAGTGATATAGTTAATTCTGTTAATTTTCTCCTCTACCAGCTAAATGTTCCTCATTAATCTAAAGCTCAGCTTGGCCCTCAGTTTAGCCAGCTATCCCTTGGAGCCCTAGAGTGCAGGTATCTGACACTGGGAGACTTATATGATTTATATTTAGGGATTGGGAAAGATATTGAGGCCAGGGCACTGAGTAGGAAGGGAGAGATTGGATCTTATCATGTGTTACCATCCTTGGGGATGGTTCCAGAAAGATGGGAATATCTATTCAAGACAGAATTGTTATGAACAGTCTTTGTGATTAGAGTAAATTAGGGAGGGGGAGAGAGATGGAGAGAGAGAGAGGAGGGGTTGGGGGAGGGTTGGAAAGAAGAGGAAAGGAATGGAGGAAAAAGGAGAGGAGGGGAGAAGAGAAGAGAAGAGGAGAGGAGAGAAGAGAAGAGAAGAGAGAGAAGAGAAGAGAAGAGAAGAGAAGAGAAGAGAAGAGAAGAGAAGAGGAGAGGAGAATATGGTCACAAGATCCTAAAAGCCTGTCTTCAGTCAGGCTGTGAGGTCCCAAAAGGAAATATATGCAGAAGAAACAGCATGAGATAAAGACAGACTTGATGACCAAATCTTCCTATTGAACTTTAGTCCTGGTGAGACCAGACTTTACAGAATGAGGACTCTGTTTTCCCTAGACTAAGCAGGTCTAAGTGGCCTCCTTTCTCATAGCCCTCCTTTTCTTTCCCACTTGTCTTTCTAAAAGGATAGACAGAACAATGGGTCTCTCAAGTAGGTGAGTATATGCTTCCTGAAAGAGGAAGCTATAAAGTTAGAAGAGCAAGCTTGAAGGGCACTTCAAACAATGTTTCTCAAGAGCTTATCTACAGAGTCTCCTTAAAATTATGGCAGGTGTTTAAACTCTCCAGCATTTTTAAGATTCATGGGAGACAATGGAAATTTCCCTATATGAAACTAAGGCCTTGGATGATAGAACATGACAAAACTTATGACATTTATAGAGAAAATCAATTTTACATTGGGTAAAAAAAAAAGACAACAATGAGTTACCTGAGACTCATGCAAAACAAGAGTTGAAAATAATAAATGTTGTAGGCTTCTATAACTGAAGTCCCAGAAATAAAAGTGTGTAAGGACTGTAGTTGAATGTCTGTGAGATTACCACTTGGCCTGTCATGGTTCCCTAGCTAGAGTGGCCCATATCAAAGAACATGAGCTTTTAAAAATGATGTAATTCAGCTCTGACTGGCATTGTCCCACAAAGCAAAAGGTCACTGGTTTGATTCCTGGTCAGGGCACATGCCTAGGTTGCAGGCCTGGTCCCTGTTTGGGGTGTGTGCAAGAGGCAACCAACTGATGTTTCTCTCCCTTTCTTTCTCCCTCTCATCTTCTCTCTCTAAAAATAAATAAATAGATTTTTTAAAATAGAAATGATGTAATTCAAAGACCTGGGACAACAGGAATATGTTTATAGAATATTTCCAGCACTGTATGTGTGAAAGGAGGAACAAATTTCTAACCCTGATAGGTAGACAGGGTGTTATGCAATGTTTGCCATTTTGCCTGTTCATAAGAAAGACTTTGGAGGCCTTTTAAAGGCCCTTTGAAGAATTTCTCCCTGAGTTTCTGATAAAAGAACATGAGGCTTAGGAAGCATTATAATAGGCATCTTTGGTGAAACACTATTGTAGGGAAAAGCATTTGAGACTAAAAAGTAAGAAACATGGATCTCTGTTCTGGCTTCATTGCTAGCTAACTGCACATGTCTGAGTAAATAACTTTTCTGAGCTTTCAATTTTTCACATATAAAGTGAAGTCAATTATATCTGCCTTTCTTTCATAATTCTCCGAGCTACTAGGAAGATAGCATTAGATTATATAAGTAAAAGACACTGTACTGAAATTGCGAGAATAAAATGATAACGATGATGTCTATGACAGTGGAAAAAGATGACTCAATAGATCTTTAGCGTATTTGTCTAGGCTCAGTTGGTGAGGGGGTAATTGACAGCAGTGAAAGCCCAGATTGCAGGCAGGTCCTATCATCAAGGTTCTATCAGGCTGGAGTGGGGAAAGAACAGTAGGTAACATACCTAGAAGAGGACTTGACCAGGTAGAATGGAGGCCAATCAGAGCAGAGTCTCAGATTCATCAAGTATCTAGATAAATCTTGTCAAAACTCAAGCAGGAAGGAAGACTAATCCCACACCCCAACCTGCTTTATTGAATTTTGTTTTCCAGTTCTAGAACTGGGTACAGCAGGCAGAAAGAATTCATGACTTCAGCTGAAAGTGGCTAGGGAGGGCAGAAACTCATAGCTATCAGAATTTGATGGTCTCCTTCAAAGCATTCACTCAGTATGCCCTGACTGCATCCACTCAGACTTTGATCTTGATTTACTTTCCCACATGTGTCTCCCTCCTGAGAGGAGAATAAGCTGGCATGAATTTTTAAAGTTTTCTAGTTGTGATATTGCTCACTGAAAATTAATAGACTCTGCTTGACCAATTCTTCCCTGATGTCTTGGTGAATATAAATTAACTGCTTAGAGTCCAACTTATCCCCAGGGAAGCTAATGCAATGATATTTATTAATCTATAAGTCTTATGTGAATTTGAAAAATATTAACTCAAAGTACATGATGAAAAGTTAGGTATGCATATCACAATCCTTAGAACAACTACTTAAAATTAATTAACTTAGTTCTAAATAAAATAGTAATCACAAAAGAAATTAAAAAGTAGTTTGGAGAGATTTTCAAGATGGCAGTGGAGTGGGTGGAAGCTACACTCAATTCCCAGGACCAACTGAAATTACAACTAAATTAAAGAACAATTATTCTGATTAATGCACTGAAGACTAACTGCAGAAGAGTCTTATAATCAAGGATTTACAGAAGAAGCCATATTGAGACTGGTAGTGAGGGAGAAGATGTGAAACAGGCTGGGCCTGCATCCAATGGGCTGCAACTGGATTTGGAAGGATATTTCAGCTTCGGGGGATTCCTCCTGACAAGCGTGGTGTCTAAACCCCAAGCTGGACTCCCAAGTCCAGAGCATCAGAGACAAGAAGAGGTATCCACATAACATCTGGCTGTGAAAAGCAGCAGGGTTTTTGTCCCCCAGGGAGAAACACGAATCTGCTAGAGACATAGGCACCCTCTTAAAGGGCCAACACACAAAATTTCATTCACAGCCACTTGCCCTGGGCTTTGGCAGAAGGAGAGCAGAGCAAAGCAGTCTTCTGAGGAGAGTCTGGGGTTTGTGGCTCTGGGAAGGGACCTGTGGGACAACTGCCAGAATCCCTGTGCTGAGTCATTCTTCCATAAAGCAGGTGCTATTTTTCTTGGGGGGAGCACCCCCCTACATGTGACATCAGCCTCGGGAAAAGCAACTGCACCACACTCTGGACTCCCTCTTGCCCCACCCTGCTAAGTTTATGTCCTGCTGAAGAGTGAGCCTCCTAGGCCAGGGTGTAGAGGTCTGGGCAGACTCAGTGATTGTCAGTTACTGAGTTGTCTCACTTTAGGGGAGGGGGTTAATCCCTCCACCTTCCTGTGAACCTGACTGGTGCTTCTCTCTCCCAGGAGATCTGATAGAACCACCTTCTTGGCTTCTGGCAGACACAACTTTTCGGCTCTAGAGGCCCCACATGCCAGACTCCTAGTGGCTTTGCCCTGCTGAGGTTGGGGCAAAATTCAGGACAGATTGAGTTATGATGTTCTGGGGAAGGAACCACACCGATCACCTTCTCTGAAGCCTGAATTGCACCTCCCCCTCACAGAAGATCCACTAGACCCATCCCCCCAACTCCATCAGAGGCTCTTTCAGTGACTGGGCCTAACAGACAGCTGGCAAGCAGAGGTAGGTAAAGTGCATCTTGGGGTACCTTGGGACTATTACTGACCTTCCCCCAGGCCCAATGCTGGTAACTCCCAGCTTGCTGTGCAGCTTCTTTCTTGTACATGCCTAATCACAGCGGAAGCAGCCACAAACTGTGGATCGCTTGTAGGTAAAACCAGGTTGCCCAGAGCTAGACTTGGGCAGTGCCTTAAATTGGCCTGTACCACAGTCCCTCCTAAGAGGCCCAGAACCAACACACTGAGTGGCCAGCTTCAGGCAACATCACAGCAGGATCCATTAAGCTTCAAAAGAACTATATACAAAGGAGATCTCCTCAGGCAGAAAACACAGTTGAAGTGAATACTGCTCCCTGTGGTCAGCATCTGCACAGCAGGTCACAGCAGGTCACACAGCGTAGTTGGGTTTGAGCCTCAGGGTCAGCCAGTCTGGGGGTCAATCACACACACAAATAAGCCAGTCAAGACTTACAACAGGAAGGCCCACAAGGGACATTCCTGGAGCACCCAGCTCAGATAATCAAGGATACGGCACCACTGAGTCCCACAACTTCCTTTACTTCTTAACCAAGTTTTTTTTTTTTTTCTTCAGTTCTGTGAGCATATTTATAATGGCTACATTGAAATAATTTTCTCTTAAATCTGATATGTGGTCACACTTACAGGTAGTTTCTGTTGCTTTCTTTTTTCTTGTGTATGGGTCATACTTTCCCGTTTCTTTGCATTTCTTGTAATATTTTTGTTTGATTTTTTTTTGTATTTTAGATAGTATATTGTAGCAATTCTGTTTACTGATCATCCAACCCTTTGGGCTTGCTATTGTTATTGACTTATTTATTTGTTTAGTGAATGGTTGGGTTGTTTTAGTGACATCTTCTTCCCTTCAACACTCAAGGAAGTAAAATTTTGGATGTATCCATAATCATAAGGGGGTGGCAGAGATAATGGTAGAGCTCTTATCTACTTTTTCTATGACCACAGCAGTCTGTTAAGCTCCACTAATTGCTTTCCTTTTGTTCTGTTGTTCACAAGAATGCAATTGGGCATAGAATTCATCTACAAATTAATGGCATCATATTGTGATTTCTTTTATGAAGTGGTTTCAGTGGTCACTGTTTATTTGTTTGGACCTCAGCAGAGCTCCTCACAGCTATCTTCTTCCTTAGTTCTCTCCTGAAAACTTGCCAGTGTACAGTTTAGGCTGTATCTTCATTTGATATATAAATCTGCTCTTTATTCTCTTCACCACAAGCTCACAGTTTTAGGCCATGCTTATTCAACCAGACAAAAACTCTGAACTAGGGGCTCCGGACCTGGGGACAATGAAAAGCATCTCTCTGAATGACACTCCCATTTTTAGGACCTGTGTGCTCAGTGGTGGTGGAGAGGCTGGACAGTAACCTCAGGTCTTTTCATCTTTCTCCTCCTAATGTTGAATCAACATCTTACATGTTGGGGAAAAGCTAGGTGGTGCCTCAATGTTATCAACATGTCAGACCCAAGAAGGAATCTCCATTGTACGAGTGGAGGTTAGGCAAAATAAAGGAGTCCCCACCACTAGGCAGAACTTCATTCCTATTTAAACTCAAGAATAAGCATCTGGGGAGTGGGATGTGACAAATGTTGAAGTCCTGTTCCTCCAGGGAAGAATGCCGTCTGAGTAGTAGCTGGGAGAAAAGTGAGCCCTGTGTTCTTGGCTGCAGCTGATTGGTGGAGTACTTACCTTGTTAATCTGAAAGCAGAATGAGAGGGAGTATTCTTGGTTCAATTTATCACAGACTCTTTCTCAATTTTCCTATTTTTTTTCTTGAATGGACGTTGTTTCATTTGCTCTTTGCCCTTGGGGCCATTTATGCAGTCTTTAAATGATTATTTTTAAATAACACTGATGAGTTTCACTGGGGTGTGGGTCAGTGGAGCTCTTCACACTGTCATGCCAAAAGCAAATTTTCTACTGATGAGTTTTGAGATTATATAGAGAGTAACTCATTTAATCATGTTGTTTCATTTAACACTGTTTTGGTAACACACATGTTGGATATGTGGTTTGCAAACATTTTCTCCCAGTCTGCAATTTTTTCATCCTTCTCAAATATGCTTTCACAGAACAAAAGTTTTATCATTTTGGTGAGCTCTAGTTTATCGAATGTTCTTTTGATGGATCAGGCTTTGATGTCAAATCAAAAACTTCTTTATGTAGGCTTAGATTATAAAGATTTTTTTCCCTATATTTTCCTAAGAATTTTAGTTTTATGTTTTACATTTAAGTTTGTGGTACAGTTTGGGTTAATTTTTGTAGAAGGTATGAATTTGGGTCAAAGTTCACTTTTGGCCCATGAATATCCAATTGCTCCAGCACAATTTGTTGAAAAGGCTAGTCATCTTCTATTGAATTGTTTTGCACGTTTGTCACAAATAAATTGAACATATTTGTGTAGGTCTATTTCTGGTTTTTCTCTTCAGTTTCATTTATCTGTATGTTTATCTTTCAGCCAATACCACACAATCTTGATTACTATAAGCTATATGGAAAGACTTTATATCTGATAAAATTATTTCCCCTACATTATACCTCGTTTTCAAAATTATTTTAGGTATTATAGTTTTTTTTTGTCTTTCAATCCACATTTTAAAATAATATATTCTCTATATACAAAATATTTTGTAGGAAATTTGATTTTTAAAATTTTATTTATTTTTTTATTTTTTTATTGTTCAAATACATTTGTCTCCATTTTCCCACTGCTACTTTCCCCTGTCCCACCCACCCCTACCTCCCAGGAATTTTGATAAGAGTTCTATTTAATTTATATATCAATTTTTGGAAATTTGACATTTTTACTGCACTCATTCTTCCAACCCATGAACATGGCATTTATTTCCATTTATTTAGGTCTTCTTTAATTTCTATTAGCAGTATTTTGTAATTTTCAGCATATAAATCTAATAGTGTGGGGAAAAGTAGTTTAAGTATCCAACAATAGAAAATTGTTTAAATAAATATGGAACATCTTTATAATGAGATACCCTGTAGCCACTTCAAATGACAATGTAGAAAGACAGTTATTGACATATGTCATCACTGTTAAATATTAGAATAATATTAATCTTTTTTTGTTTCTTCAGATTTCTGAGAAGTGGAAAGCATACAAAAAGATCATGAGCCAAATGGGAAACAAGTGTTAATTGTATTCAATTAGTCAAGATATAACCCCCAACGTAGAGCTATGGTTTAGAGAAAGTAATTCAGGTTTGAGGATGAATTGCTGCATTTCCCTGTCTCTTAAATCTGAAAAGTGGGCTTGGGTAACTTTATAGAACCAGTTTTGTGGGTAAGGATGAAAGTCTTCCACAAACATCAATTGTAGGCTGAAGAAAAAGAGTTAAAAGCAGAGCTAAAAGACAGATTCTGTCTTCTTATCTAGTTCCCTTACCTTATGGAAACAGGATGTGGAGGAAGTCTAGAAATGCCTGAGAACAAGAAATGAAAGGAAAGAGGAATACTTCTTTTTTAAATATTATAATCTCGCTCATCAGCATATATGGCTTCCCAGATTTTTCTTTTAACAACTGCATTAATTGGAAGGAACAAAGAAGCAGTTAGTGAGATTGTAAGGAATGGGTAAAAGTCTGCCTAGTATGAATCTGTATAGTGATAGAGAACAGAAATCTCTTGTGTTTGAAATCCACAACAATGAACAGTGGCATAAAAATTCCACCTCTGCACAACATTCATGATGCATTGTGAAGTAACAAAAAGCAGATTACAAAGTAGACCTTATGCTATAATTCTATTATACTTTAAAAATAAAATTAAAACACAATATATAAGTATAGATAAGTATGCATATAAAAAGTTCAGAAGGATAGATAATACTCAATTTTAACAGTAGGTATCTTTAACAGTAAAATTTTAATCAACTTTTTATTTTATTGTGTACATTTTCTTATTGTCATACAGTGAACTTGTAATGCCTGTATAATTTCTTTAAAATATTTCAAAAAACTCTTTTTTAAATTTATTTTTATTGTATTTTTATACTACCATTTATCCCCCTTTTACTGCTACTCCCACTCCTGCAATCACTACACTATTGTCCATGTTCATGATCAAAAATTCTTAAATCTGTGACAGTAAAGTGCAGGCCCAAAGAAGTCTGTCAGAAATAGAAAGGCTCCTAGATACTAGTTAATCCAGCTCTCTGTGTTCTGTTGTGGAATCACGGCTCAAAGAAGAGAAGAGACTTGGTTAAGGTTAGAATTTTGATTTCCTGACTTCTAGCCCACTAACCTTTCTTCCTACCACATTTAATCAAACAACCAAGTGTAAACCTAGCTGGGAAGGGACAGCAACTGGCTGGGAAACTATATTCACTAATTCCAAGGCACAGGCTAGACATTTATGTTACACCTAATTCTGATACTCCATAACCCTGCACTGAAAGAATGAGCAATATCTCCTCCTCTTCAAAGGCAACAGAGACTTCAATGACCATCCAAAAATCACAAAGGAAGTGGGAGACCCCTTCGTGGTCTTAACACAGCCACAACACCCTCCTTCAGACATTTAGCTGCAAGCAGTTATGAGGTCCTCTAGTTTAAGCCTCAAGTATGAACTTGTTCTTTAGTTCACTTACAAAATTAAGTTATTGGAAATCTCTTTTGGTTGTCTGTGTCACGCACATTATAAACGCACGTTATGAATTATTAAATGACTTAAAAGTGCTAAAAATAATCCAGCCTAAAAAACAGCCATAACTGCTTCCCTTCTGAGCATGCTGGAAGCAGGAACCCTCATCTTCTCTCATTACATATACAGGGCAAGACAAAGTCATTCACCATTGCTCCATATTACTCCTCACTAAATTTCTCTTGGGGACCTGAAAGCTGAGCACCCTAGGCCTTGATTCAAAGAAAGCAAGGACCCTTGCAGGTGTGGCTCACTTGGTTGGAGCATCATGCTGTACACTGAAAGGTTGGGGGTTCGATTCCCATTCAGGTCACATGCCTAGGTTGTGGGTTCAATTCCTGGTCAGGATGCATATGGGAGGCAACCAATCGATGTTTCTCTCTCAAATCAATGTTTCTCTTTCTCCCTTCCTCTCTCTCTAAAAGGATTCAATAAAAATATTTTTACAAATTCAAAAGAAACAGAGATGTGAATGAAAATAGGAAATTTCCCCTTGAGGGCATCTGCTGTGGCAGTGGAGTACAATGTTGAGAGCCCTAATTTTAGGGACATATAGACTGAGTTCAAATCCCACCATTTATGAAATATTGGTTGTAGAACCTCAATCATGTCCTTTCATCTTTCTGAGAGTCAGTGTACCCTCATCTAGAAAATGGTATAAAAGGGGTTTCCATAAACCACGTATCCACTTGCTTCCATCTCTTTAGTTTCTGTTTTAAATATATCATCCTTCTCGTCTTCCAAGTATCTGGCACTGGAAATGTTGCTATTTTCTTGGAGTATAGGCACACTCAAATATTATCATGCTTCTTGAGCCCCGAACCATTACTTTGGGGCTTTCAGCCTGCAAATTGCAAATGCAAAGCAGATTTCCGTTGTATACTCACATACTGCAAAGATTTGCAAGTCTCCAGCAGTTCAAGCAGACACTCCTAATGGAATGGACTGGAGAGCGGGGCTATCACCAATCACTGAAAGCTTTGTTCACTGGAGACCAGATGGGCTCTAAGACCATCAGCTTCTTGGACCTGGAAAAAGAGGCTTCTCAGGGGAAGGCTGGTCCCACTATGGGCATAAGATACCCTGATCCAGAGGCCCATGTCAGAACAAAGATAATAGTAGAGTGTGAATTACATAGTCATATAATATGGCCTTGCACAAGTCATAACCCCTCTGGAAGACAGTTGTTTCATTTTGAAAAAGGAGATAATAAGCTCTAATTCACTTATTTCACAGAGAAGCATTATGCCTTACAAACTTTACTACTCTGTTTACATCTGTGTTGTTGTTATTATTATTATTATTATTATTATTATTGCAGAGGGCTTAATATAAATACCCACCTCTGGAATTTTGAGGTAGCAAAGCCTAAGACTGAGAGAATTGGTTAAACCAGGGTTTAAGCCCTTTTGGGAAATACAGTGAAAGCAAATTTGCAATTGATAATAAACATTAGACTCTGAGACACAAACAGAGGACAACAAGTGAGTGAATTAGGCAAGGGGGCAACCATTCCTCCAGTAGGGTAGGATGCTCATATGGAAGAAGTAGAAAAAAACAAACAATTACATATCCAATCATAAAACCATAGGTTAAACATTTTGTGAAAGATATTTTGGGGAATATCAAAGGATGGTGCTCTGTCTCTAAGAAGCTTGTTTTCACGTTTCTGAAAAAAGCATGGATGCTTTTGGGGGCGCCTCCAAATAATTGTGATTGCATAAAGAGAGATTTTCCCAAGTTCTAGTCTTGAGAACTTAAGTCCCTTTAGAAAGACACCTTTCTGAGGAGCAGTTAAACAGATGCTGTTTTGCAGAATCAGCCTCAGAGCTTGATACCGAATTATAAATCAACATCAATAGGCTCCAAATAAACTAAAGGAACAAAACATGAAATAGCCTTATAGATATGGCTCAAGAGTGCAGGGCCCAGTTCAGACAGGATTTGAGGAAATAAGAATAAAATTATGTCATAGGCCAGAGTCCAATGAAGGCAGACTAGAGGCAGGAATTGGATGTTTAAACTCCTAGAAACTGGAGAAGACATAGGGTAGAAACCTATAGTCTTCAACTTTCTCCTCTCCATAGTCCCATTATTACAGTTCTCTGACTTGACCTTCATCCCTGCATTTCCCAGGAGTCTTGTTTCCAGAGGGTCCTGTGAGATAGCACTGTTGAGGTGCTCCTGTCTAGGCTGGGCCAGCAACACTAACAGATTCCTCCTTACCCCTGCCAAGCTTCAGTTACTTTCCACAAAGCTTTTGTACCTACCCTCTTTGGCTCAGCTGATTGCTAGAGGCTATACTCCTGCACTTTATTTTAATCTTTTTGCTTTTGTCTTGATCCCCATTTATCACTTGACTGCCTCATACAGATTCTCCATTTCTAACCATTCCAAGAGTGAGACATAAGTAATGTTTCATGTACTGACAAATTAATTAGTTGTGACTGCTTGATGCACCATGTTGGAAAGAATTATGTGGCTCTATCTGGCCTTCATGGAAGGGAATTTAATGACTAGTACTGTAAATAATAAGAGTGTGGGTTGATGAGGGATTGTGAGTGGTAGTATGTGGTCTGTATATTTGTTGACTGGGATGGACCCTTTGGATAAATGGTTTGAGAGTGTGCTAGATTTTGATTTGGGCTTATTTGAAATATTGACTTTTTCAACCCTCACCCTCATCTTTACTTGTCCCACTCACTGTAAGAAAATGTACTTGAATCCTGAATAAGCTGTTAGGACTCCATAACCCAGTCAGTACCAGGACTTTGGGCTTCTGTCTATGAGGGAGATATTGGGAAAACAGACATAAAGTGCAAGGTGCAGAGGATAGAATAGTTACAACCATTATGTATCTTATTGTTTGCATGTGCCCAGTCCAGTGCCAGGACAGGACTGATAAGATAAAGAGAATGCAAAGTTGTCATCTTGTATAAAATTTCAGTCTACATGCCCAGGCTCAAATACCTGTTAGGCCATTATCAGAATTCATCATTCCAACAATATATTTTTTTATAAGGTGTTCCAGAGGGAAATAGGCTCCTAAGAAAGAAAGAATATGTTTTAATTTTTTTTACAACTAGGCTTGACAGCCCCTACCTCCAATTTTTAAAACAGGCACTTAACATTCCTTAGGAAAATTTATTTTTACAAAGTGCCCACAAAGTGATGTGTATTTCTCCTTATTTTGGCAATGGTGGCCATCTCCAAAGAGCCTTGTCTACAGTTGCATATGTTAAGCATTGTGTTTTCCTGTGAATAACAAAAAACTTCATAAAGTAGTTTTTTTCAATATTTAAAAAGCCATTTAATAATCTTTTATGTCTCAGATATCGCTATAACCCCCCAATTTATGTTTATTTTCTTCCGAAGGGATGGATTTAGTTACAATGTGAAGTCTCTACAAAAATCTTCTTGAAAAGTTCAAGGACACATAGTTTTGCTTTTCACTTCCTTCTCTATTTCTGTCTTTTTAAAAAATTTTTTGACCTAATTTTTTAAATTTGCATATTCACATTTTCCCATTCTCTTTTTGTTTTTTAGTTTTATGTAGTTTTTATTGATCGTCTACTATAGTTGTCCAAATTTTTCACTTCTCCTCTCCCCTGCCCCTGCCCCCCGACTTTCCCACGCACCCAACCCCACTTCCACAGTCAGCCTCACCCTGTTGTCCATGTCCATGTGTCATTTATACCTGTTCGTTGATTGGACCTTTCCCCCTCTTTTACCCCTTATCCCCCTCCCCACCCTTCTGGTCGCTGTCTATCTGTTCCTTGTCTCCATGCCTCTGGTTCTATTTTGCTTGTTTGTTTGTTTTATTCATTAAGTTCCACTTATGGGTGAGTTCATATGGTATTTGTCTTTTACTCCCTGGTTCATTTCACTTAGCATAATACTCTCCAGTTCCATCCATGGTGTCATGAAGGGTAGGAGCTCCTTCTTTCTTTCTGCTGCATAGTATTCCATTGTGTAAATGTACCACAGTATTTTAATCCACTTATTTACTGATGGGCACTTGGGCTGTTTCCGGCACTTGGCTATTGTAAGTAGTGCCACTCTGAACATAGGGGAGCATAGGTTCTTTCAAATTGGTGTTTCAGGATTCTTAAGGTATAATCCATGCAGTGGAATCACTGAGTCAAAATGCAAAAGCCCTCTCTTCCAAATTGCTTCTCAAGATCTGTCTGTATATACCTGACATTTCTCAA
Source organism: Pteronotus mesoamericanus (assembly GCF_021234165.1). Classification (NCBI taxonomy): domain Eukaryota; kingdom Metazoa; phylum Chordata; class Mammalia; order Chiroptera; family Mormoopidae; genus Pteronotus; species Pteronotus mesoamericanus. The sequence goes on along the minus strand of NW_026555108.1, from coordinate 2,716,848 downwards.
GTGGGCATTCATTAGCAGTCACACAAATCCTTTAAGCTTAAGCTCAAAATTACCTTGGCTAGGATGCAACGCTTTTTATTTTTTTTTAAAGATCTTGAGCCACAATCCCATTGCATGCATATAGGACTAGGTTATATGAACACTGATGAGTATATGAGTAAAACTAAATACTGGAATCAGGAAAACTTAGAATTTAGGTGATGTATTTAACTATATACAAAATTGTTATTTTGCTGCTCAATAAATAAACCTGTTAAAATTAGATTAAAAAAAAACAAAAAAAATGCAGTTCCATTTTTAGTGTTTTGAGGAAATTCCATACTGTTTTCCATATTGCCTGCATCGGTCTGCATTCCCACCAACAGTGTATTGGGGTTCCCTTTTCTCCACAACCTTGCCAGCACCTGTTGTGTGTTGATCTGTTTATGATGGCCATTCTGACCAGTGTGAGGTGGTATCACATTGTGGTTTTAATTTGCATCTCTCTGATGGCTAGTGATACTGAGCATCCTTTCATATGCCTCTGGGCCCTCTGTATGTTCTCCTTGGAGAAGTGCCTGTTCAGGTATTTTGCCCATTTTTAAAATTAGATTGTTTGTGTTTCTGGTGTAGAGTCATGTGAGTTCTTTACATATTTTGGAGATCAAACCTTTGTCTGAAGTATCATTGACAAATATGTTTTCCCATATGGTTGGGTCCCTTTTCATTTTGCTGTTGTTTTCTTTAGCTATATAGAAGCTTATTAATTTGATGTAGTCCCATTTGTTCAGTCTTTATTTCCCTTGTCTTAGAGGATATATTGGTGAAAATATTGCTCAGTGCGATACCAGAAATTTTACTGCTTATATTCTCCTCTAAGATTTTTATGGTGTCATGGTTTGTTTTTAAGTTTTTTATTCATTTTGAGTTATTCTGCTGTATGGAATAAGTTGGTGGTTGAGTTTCTTTCTTTTTTTTTTTTTCACATGTACCATTCCAGTTCTCCCAACACCATTTGTTGAAGAGGCAATTTTTACTCCATTTTATGCTCCTGCCATCTTTGTCAAATATTAATTGACCATATAAACATGGGTTTATTTCTGGGCTCTCTATTCCATTGATTTATGTGTCTGTTCCTATGCCAGTACCAGGCTGTTCTGATTACAGTAGCTTTCTAATGTAGTTTGATGTCAGGAACTGTGAACTCTCCTACTTCGTTCTTCTTTCTCAGAATTGCTGAGGCTATTCAGGGTCATTTTCGGTTGCATATAAATTTTTGAAATATTTGTTCTAAATTTGTGAAGTATGTCATTGGTATTTTAATAGGGATTGCATGGAATCTATAAATTGCTTTGGTTAGTATGTATACTTTGATGATGTTAATTCTTGCAATCCATAAACATGGTATATGCTTCCATTTATTTGTATCTTTCTTAATTTTTTTCTTCAGTCTTCTGTAGTTTTTCAAGTACAACATTTTACCTCCTTGGTTAAAGTACTTTATTTTTCTTGCTGCTATAGTAAACAGGATTTTTTCCCTAGTTTTTGTTCCTGATATTTCACTGTTGGTATACAAAAATGCCTTCAATTTCTGAATATTGACTTTGTATCCTGATATTTTGCCAAATTCACTTATTAGATTGAGTAGTTTTTTGGTGGATCCTCTAAGGTTTTCTGTGTATACTTTCATGTCATCTGCAAATAATGACAGTTTTAATCCCTCATTTCCAATTTAGATGCCTTTTATTAATTTTTCTTATCTTATCACTGTGGCTAGAAGTTCCAATACTATATTAAATAGAAGTGGTTAAAGTGAACACCATTGTCTTGCTACTGATCTTAGGGGGAAATTTTTAGTTTTTTCCCATTGAATATGATGTTGGCTGTATGTTTCTTGTATATGGCCTTTATTATGTTGAGGTATGCTCCCTCTACTCCCACTTTGCTGAATGTTTTTTTATCATAAATGGATGCTCTATCTTATCAGATGCTTTTTCTGCATCTATTGATATGATCATGTGATTTTTATCTTTCAGTTTGTTTATGTGTTGCATTATGTTTATTGATTTGCAAATAATATACCATCCTTACATCCATGGGATGAATTCCATTTGATCATATTGTATGATCCTTTTAATGTATTGCTGGATCTGGTGTGCCAATATATATTTTTTAATTTTATTTTTTAAATTTTTTTACTTAATTTATTTTTTCAAATACATTTGTCTCTGCTTTCCCCCTACCACTTTCCCTTGCCTCCTCCCTCCCTCTCTCCCTCCCTCAGTCCTTCCCCACTTTAGCTTTGTCCATGAGTCCTTGCTATATGTTCCTTGACTTGCCCCTTCCCTTCCTTTTCCCCTGCCCCCCCCTCCCTCCTTCCCTCTTGTCTCTGTTGGTTTCTTTTCCTTTCAGTGTTGCTGGTCTTATTTTCCTTGCATCTTTGTATTTTTGGTTAGGTTCCACTTATAGGTGAGGTCATATGGTTTGCCAATATTTTGTTAAGGATTTTAGCATCTATGTTCATCAGTGATATTGGCCTGTAGTTTTCTTTTTCTGTTGTGTCTTTCCCTGGTTTTGGAATTAGGGTAATACTGGCCTAATAAAACGAGTTTTGGAGACTCCTCTTTTCTTGAATTTTTTGGAATAGTTTGAAAAGGATAGGAGTTAGCTTTTCCCTAAATGTTTGGTAAAATTCACTTGTGAAACCATCCAGTCCAGGGCTTTTGTGTGCCTGGAGTTTTTTGATTACTCGTTCAATTCACAAGTTGTTATCAGTCTGTTCAGGCTTCCTTCTTCTTTGTTCAGTTTTGGAAGACTATATGTCTCTAGAACTTTGTCCGTTTCACTCAGGTTGTCAGATTTCTTGGCATATAGTTGTTCATAGTAATTTCTTATAATCCGTTGTGTTTCTGTGATATTGGTTGTAATTCTCCTCTTTTCTTTCTGTTACTTATTTGAATCCTCTCTCTTTTTTTCCTGATGAGTGTGGTTAAAGGCTTGTCAATTTTGTTTATCTTTTCAAAGAAACATCTCCTGGACTTATTGATCCTTTGAATTGTTCTTTTAATCTCTATGTCATTTAATTTTTCTATGATCTTGATTATTTCCTTCCCTCCACTCACTCTGGCCTTTGTTTGCTGTTGCTCCTTGAGTTCTTGAAGATGTAGGGTTATGTCATTTATTTGAAATGTTTCTATTTTTTTCTGGTAGGCCTGTATTGCTAAGAACTTACAGCCCTCTCAGGACTGCCTTTGCGGTGTTCCATAGGTTGGGGGTTGTTGTGTGCTCATTTTCATTTGTTTCCAGAAACTTTTTGATTTCTTCCTTGATCTCATTGTTAATCCATTCATTATTTAATAGCATGTTATTCAGTCTCCATGAATTTGACTGTTTTTGAATTTTTTTCCTTTGGGCTGGTTTCTAGTTTTAAGTCATTATGATCCAAGAAAATGCTTGATATGATTTCAATTTTATTTAATTTTTTAAGGCTTCTTTTGTGACTTACCATATGGTCTATCTTTGAAAATGTTCCGTGTGCATTTGAAAAGAATGTGTATTTTGTTTCTTTAGGGTGAAAATTTCTGTATATATCAACTAAGTTCATTTGATCTAAGGTGTCATTCAATGCCACAATATTCTTGTTGATTCTTTGCTTGGAAGATTTGTCCATTGTTGACAGTGAGGTGTTAAAATCCCCTACTGTGAGTGTGTTGCTGTCCATGTCTTTCTTGAAGTCCTCCAAGATTTTCTTTACGTATATTGGTGTTCCTATGTTGGGTATACATATATATTCACAAGGATTATATCTTCTTGATGGATTATTCCCTTAAGTATTATTAAGTATCATTCTATGTCTCTTTTTATAGCTTTTATTTTGAAATCTATTTTGTCTGATATAAGTATTGCTACATAAGCTTTTTTTTTAATGTCTGTTTGCTTGCAATATTTTTCCACCCCGTAACTTTCAGTCTGTGTAGATCTCTTGTTCTGAGATGGGTCTCTTGTAGACCACATATATGTGAGTCCTGTTTTCTTGTCCATTCAGCTACCCTATGTCTTTTGATTGAAGCATTTCATCAATTTACATTTAAGGTTATTATCGATAGGTACTTATTCTGACATTTTTTCCCTTTGTACCTGTGTTCCTTTCTCCCTCTGTCTTTATCTTCATCATCATAAAGCAGTCCCTTGAGCATCTCTTGCAATGCTGGTTTGGCCAAAATGTATTCTTCTAGTTTTCTTTTTTGTCAGGGAAACTCCTTAGTTTGCCTTCCATTTTAAATGAGAGCCTTGCTGGGTACAGTAGTCTTGGTTGCAGGACTTTGCTTTTCATTACCATAATTTGCCATGCGTAATTCTCACCTACATTTTTGGCCCAAACTTTCAGGAAAAAATTCTTTCTTTATTTTTTAATCCAATTATTTATTTATTTATATTTAGATACTTGTTTTTTATATTATAAAGGAATTTTAGCATTTATTTTTGAATATATTATGGTATAAGAAATTTTATGTAACAAATAATTACAAAACACAAGAACAGATACAATGTACAAGAAATTTTATATACCGATAACAAATTTTATGATATTTATGCATCACAGAAAGCCAAGAACTCTTCCTCACTGTCAATATCAGAAGTATAATCTTCTTCAATTTCTACATTACAGATGTCTTCTGAAGTGTCATTTCCCTCATCCCAGTAAATTTTATCATCCTTAGTTCCATCCATGGCATTGCTGATGCTGTATTTTTTTAAATGATTTCATGACACTCCCTTCTTGACACCATTCCATGATATTAGGATCCAATCACACAGGTGGGCAATGGATGCTTTCTTGATCCTGCCTGTAGGTGTGAAATCATTGTCAGCTGATAGCATCTATGATGCCAACTCTTTCTTCATTAGGGCCTTAAAGGGCTTGTTTACTGGCACATCAAGAGGTGGCAGTTGGCTGGTTAGCCTACCAGGTATCACAGCAAGTTGGGTTTTCAAGTGTGTTGCAATTGCTTTTGTACTCTGTGTATCATGAGCTTTGAAAATGATGAATAACCAGCAAAGCTGATTTTTTAAGTAATCCTCCAGGCCTTTGTGACCAGACTTTTTGTTAAACCAGATTTTCATGCCTTCTTTATTCATCCATCCTTTTTCATGCATATGGACAACTCCACTTGGAATCCTTACTTTCAGAAACATTTTTCTTTTAAAGATGATCATAGGTGGGAGCTTTGTCCCATTTGCACAACAGGCTAGAAGAACAGTGAAATGTGTTTTCTCATGACCACTAGTTTTAACAGCCACAGTCTTTGCTCCTTTGACATCCACAGTTCTGTTGGATGGCACATCAAATGTGAGCGGGACCTCATCCACATTGGTGATTTTGGACAGCTCAAAGTTGTAGTCTGTTGAAGATTGATAACATAAGAATGAAATTTCAAAACTTGATTCTAATAGACTGCTGGAAGATTTTGTGCCAGTTTTGTTTGTGTCTTCATGCTTAAAACTTCTCTCTTCATAAAGTTAAAGCACCATTTAGGTGTCCCTGAGAAAACTTCAATGTTTTTTTCTCCCTTTACATGCAATCCTTTTATATTCTTCTTGTATCATCTTGGTTGAAACAGAGATCCCAGTCTGACGCTGCTCCAGAATCCAGGTTTTCACCTCCTGCTCCACCTCTAGCCACTTTGGAGGTTTCCCTCACATTGACTTCTGTCTTGGCATCTGAAGGAGTTTTCCTTCCTATTGCCTCCACAATCTGATGGCACTCTCTACAGAAGAAGTTCAAAAAGGTCTCATGGAGGCTCTGTTGCTATGCTTTTTGGCATATTTAGTAACTTTTAGCTTAAAGCTTGCAGTGTATGAAAACCATCTTGACATTTTCCAAGGGGTTTTCCAATAATTTCTCCCATCCAAAGTATATGAAGACAAATGTCTTACTGCTCACACTATGGTAATAGTCGGCATCACCTATCTTACTCTGTGGATAACAATACGTTGCTCTTTGTTTAATTTCATTGAATTGGTCAAAATTGCTTTTGTTGCAAGTTCATTGTAAGCTCAACAAAATCAGTTATCATATTCCATGGTATTATTTTGCATAAGGATAGTGTTATTGTTTTCTAGAGTTATACTTTTAATGCATAAGCATAAATAAGAGAATTAAAAACATTTATATAGATATGGAATTAGTACTACCCATGTATAATGTGTATCCTTATTTTCCTTAAAAAATGTGGGCAAACACAAGAAATTTGAAAATCTTGATGAAATGGACAAATTTTTAGAAAAGTATAATCTTCCAACACTGAAGGAAGAAGAAACAGAAAGCTTGAACAGACCGATAACAGCTGGGGAAATGGAAGCAGTCATCAAGAAACTCCCGGCACACAAAAGCCCAGGGCCAGACGGTTTCACAGGAGAATTTTACAAAACATTTAAGGAAGAGCTAACCCCTGTCCTTCTCAGACCATTCCAAAAAATCCAAGAGGAGGGAAGACTCCCAGACTCTTTCTATGAGGCCAGCATCACCCTGATCCCAAAACCAGATAAAGACCCTACAAAGAAAGAAAACTACAGGCCAATTTTGCTGATGAACATAGATGCTAAAATCCTCAACAAAATATTGGCAAACCGCATCCAGCAATACATGGAAAAGATTATCCACCACGATCAAGTGGGATTCATCCCAGGGATGCAGGGATGGTTCAATATACGCAAATCAGTACACGTGATACATCACATAAATAAAAGAAAAGGCAAAAACCACATGATCATCTCGAAGGTGCAGAAAAAGCATTTGATAAGGTACAGCACCCATTTATGATCAAAACATTCAGCAAAATGGGAATAAATGGGGCATTCCTCAACGTAATAAAGGCCATATATGAAAAACCTACAGCCAATATCATACTCAACGGGCAAAAACTGAAAGCTTTCCCACTAAGATCGGGAACATGATAAGGATGTCCGCTCTCACCGCTTCTTTTCAACATCGTATTGGAAGTCCTAGTCACAGCGGTCAGACAAGAGAAAGAGATAAAAGGCATCCAAATAGGAAAGGAGGAAGTAAAACTATCATTGTTTGCAGATGACATGATAGTGTACATAGAGAACCCTGCAGACTCTACCAAAAAACTCCTCAACGTTATAAGTGAATTTGGCAAAACAGCAGGATACAAAGTCAACATTCAGAAATCAAAGGCATTTTTGTACACCAGCAATGCAATAGAAGAAGAAGAAATCAGAGAAAAAATACTATTCGATATAGCAAGAAGGAAAATAAAGTACTTAGGCATAAATTTAACCAAACACGTAAAAGACCTGTATGCAGAAAACTATACAACATTGAGGAAAGAAATTAAGGAAGACACAAATAAATGGAAGCATATACCGTGCTCATGGATTAGAAGAATTAATATCATCACAATGTCCGTACTACCCAAAGCAATTTATACATTCAACGCAATCCCTATTAAGATACCAATGACGTATTTCACAGAAATAGAACAGACATTTCAAAAATTTATATGGAACCATAAATGACCCCGAATAGCCACACCAATTTTGAGAAAGAAACACAAAGTAGGAGGGAATCACAATACCGGACATCAAACTCTACTACAAAGCCACTATTCTCAAAACAATTTGGTACTGGCACAAGAACAGACCCATAGACCAGTGTAACAGAATAGAAAGCCCAGAAATAAGCCCAGGTCTCTATGGGCATCTAATATTTGACAAAGGGGGCAGAAACATAAAATGGAGCCATAATAGCCTCTTCAACAAATGGTGTTGGGAGAGCTGGACGGCTACATGCAAAAAATTGGAATTGGATCATCAGCTGACACCATACACAAAAAGATACTCAAGATGAATAAAAGACTTAAATATAAGTCACAACACCATCAAAGTCCTAGGGGAGAACATTGGCAGGAAAGTCTCAGATATCCCACGCAGCAATTTTTTCACTGATATGTCTCCTAAAGCAAGGGACATAAAGGAAAGAATAAATAAATGGGACCTCATCAAAATAAGAAGCTTCTGCATGGCAAAAGAAAACATCAGCAAAATGAAAAGGGAGCCAACCACATGGGAAAATATATTCGCTAATGATACATCACATAGAGGTTTGATCTCCAAGATATATAAAGAACTCACTCGACTCCACTCCCAGAAGACAAACGATCCAATCAAAAAATGGGCAAAGGACCTGGGCAGATGCTTTTCCAAGGAGGAGATACAGAGTGCCCAGAGGCATTGGAAAGGATGCTCTGCATCACTAGCCATCAGAGAAATGCAGATCAAAACCACCATGAGGTACCACCACACACCGGTCAGAATGGCCATCATAAACAGATCAACAAACAACAGGTGCTGGCGAGGCTGTGGAGAAAAGGGAACCCTGGTACACTGTTGGTGGGAATGCAGACTGGTGCAGCCACTCTGGAAAGCAGTGTGAAATTTCCTCAAAAATCTGAAAATGGAACTGCCTTTTGATCCAGTCATTCCCCTGCTGGGACTATACCCTAAGAACACGAAAACGCCAATACAAAAGAACCTATGCACCCCAATGTTCCTAGCAGCACAATTTACAATAGCCAAGTGTTGGAAGCAACCTAAGTGTCCATCAGTAGATGATTGGATCAAAAAATAATGGTACATATACACAATGGAATACTACGCAGGAGAAAGGAAAAAAGAACTACTAAACTTCGTGAGCATGGATGGAACTGGAGAGCATTATGGTAAGCGAAATAAGGCAGGGGGCGAAAGACAAATACCATATGATCTCACCTATAAGCGGAACCTAACCAACAATGAAAAGATACAAGGAAAATATGACCAGCAACACTGAAAGGAAAAGAAATCAACAGAGACAAGAGGGAAGGAGGGAGGGGAGGGCAGGGAAAGGGAAGGGAAGGGGAAAATCAAGGAACATATAGCAAAAACTCATGGACAAAACCAAAGGGGAAGAGCTGAGAGAGGGAATTAGGGAGGGGGCAAGGGAAAGTGGTGGTGGCGGGAGGCAGAGACAAATGTATTTAAAAATAAAGAAAGAAAGAAAGAAAAAAATGTGGGCAAACAAGTGCACATTATACATGGCAAAATACAGTACTTGTAATATTTCTTGCTGTTCCCTTCTGGCTTGTAGTGCTTCTGCTGGGTGATCAGCTGCTAGCCTTATCAGGGTTCCCTTGTGTGTTACTAGCTGTTTCTCCCTTGATGCCTTTAAGATTCTCTCTCCGTCTTTAAATTTTGCCTTTAATTATGATATGTCTTGAGGTGGGTCTCTTTTGGTTGTCTTGATTGGGACCCTCTGTGCTTCCTGGACTTGCATGACTTTTTCTCTCATCAAGTAAGGGAAGTTTCCTGTAATAACTTTTTCAAATAGGTTTTCTATCCCTTGCTCTTCCTTTTTTCCTTCTGGTATCCCTAAGAAATAGATATTATTATGTTTCATGTTGTCCTGAAGATCCCTTAAACCTTCCTTGGTTTTGGGCTTTTTGGTTTGTTGCTCTGTCTTGTAATGTTTTTTCTACCTTGTCCTCCAGCTCACTGATTTGATCCTCTGCTTCATCTAACCTGCTTTTATTTCCTTCTATTGTGTTTTTCATATCAGGTATTGCATTCTTCATTTCTTCCTGGCTCTTATTGATAGTTTCTATGTCCTTTCCATACTGATGTAATTTGCAGTAAGTTTCTTGTAGCTTCTATGGAGTTCTTTGTAGTTCTCACTGAGCTCATTGAGCATCCTTATAACCGTTATTTTGAACTCAGCATCTGATAGTTTGCCTGCCTCTATTTCATTTAGCACTATTTCTGGGGATTCCTCCTTCCCTTTTGATTCTGAGTTGTTTTTTTGTCTCCCCATTTTAGGTGATCCTTCTTGCTTGTTTCTGCTTCTTAGATTGACCTCTTTTGACGCCTTGTTTTCATGGTGTGATCTTTAATGGTAGGAAACTTATGGGATTCAGTGGTACAGTCTCCTTGATCTCCTGAACTTGATGCTCTTGGGATGCCCTTTATGCCATTTATGTGGGCTTTCTGGTTGTAATTGGGTTTTGGTTGTTGTTGAGTCATTCTTTGGTGGGTCCTTTCTCCAGGTGGCTGACTGAGAGTCATTCTGCCCACCATGTGCTGTGTGCTGTTGTACTTGTGCTGCCAGAACAAAATCAAACAACCCAGGAAGCAAACCCACACCTGCAAATTAACCCCTACCCACAATCACACTATCAATGGCAAATGAGTAAGTGTTAATAAAACTGTAAAGAGATTGACTATTATAAGAAAGGAAAAATGAATATGGGATGACTAGCTGAAAGAAAAAATATTTTGAGAGGGTAGAAGGAGGAACAATAAGAGTTGAAAATAAAGACAAAGTAAAAGGAGAAAAAAATCACATTGTAGATAAAAAATGGAAGGAAGAAGGCAGAGTAGAATAAGAGAAGGGAAGCAGGTAGTATTAGGTGTAAATAGAAATTTAAGAAAAAAATATATAAATAAAAAATACAAAAAGTAGTGAGGGAGAGAAGAAAAAAAGTAGGAACAAAATTGGAGGAAAAGATCAACCACAGCATTATCAATAACAATGATAAAAGATTACTATAAGTGGGAGGAGAACAAGAAAAAAGAAAAACAGAAAAGCTTAAGACATGTCTAGAAGAAAGAGAAATGATTTTGAGATGATAGAAGGAGAAGGAATACTAACAGTGAGGAATGACAACTAGGCTAAGACAGGGAAAAATTAAAATTGAAAATGAGAAAAAGAAAGGGCAGGAAGAAGGAAAAATAGAATAAGAGAGGGGAATGGTAAAATTTGAGATTTGAAATACAAAAATAGTGAAGATCTAGAAATAAAATTAGAAAAATGCAACAACACTCAACATATCAACAACCAATAAGCAAAGACTGATAAAGGTGGAGAGAGAATAGGCGTATTTTAAGAATGGGAAAAAGAATGTGAGATGAATAATGGCAAGATAAATGGTTTTGAGTGGCTGGAGCAGAGGAGATAGTAAGCATGCAGAATGGAAACAAGTTGTAACAAGAAAGGAAATAAAATTTAAAATGAAAATGAGGAAACAAGAAGGAGCAAGAGAAGCAATGAAGAAAATATGAGATTTGAAATAAAGTATAATATAAACACTAGTGGCTTAATATGCACAAACTTGAAGGGCAAGAAATGACTGTAAAAAAGCTATGCAAGAGAGAAAATAAAGCAAATTATGAAGAAGACCACAGTGGAATTCATCTCACTGTTTTTTCTTTCCAGATCTGCCCCTTGCAATGTCAGATGGTGACCCTTTCTGGCCTTAGGCAGTCTGCTCAAGACTACCAGAGGCCCACAGTCTCTAGCTGACTCATTCAGTTGTTAATCTAGTTAGGCACTCTGCACTCAGAAATCAGGCTTAAACTCCACAGTTGGGGCATAGTATCTCTTGGGGGTGGGGCTATTGATTCCCCTCAGGCTGATGCCACTTGGAGGGGAGTGGTCTGCCTGAAAAAGATGGCTTCTGCAGTATGGGGAATGAATCAGCCTTGGGATCCTGTCAGCTGCTCCTTCAGTTCTCTCCCCAGAGCCTCCAGCCCCAGATTTTCCTACAACATCTCTCATCCACTCTGCTCCCCTTTGCAGGAGCCCAGGGTAAGTGGTTGCAAACAAAATTATTTGCTGGCTTTTTAAAAGGCTCTTTGAGAATCCAGCTGTCTCTCCCTGGCAGACAGAAACCCTGCTTCTTTTTGTAGCTGGATGTTATCTTGGTTCTTTTTGGGCTCTGGTGCTGTTGGCCAGGAGCCTAACTTGGGGTTTAGACCCCACACTTCTCAGGGGGAACATCCTGGTTGTTCAGTTTTCCTCCAGCACTTCAGCTGCCACCCGTGAGAGCTCAGCCAGCCTACTTGTGTCTCCTCAGCACTCCATACTGGTCACTTTGTGGTGAAGATGTTTCTTCTGTCTGTCCACAGTCATAAGGCTTCTCTCCAGTTATTGTTCCATTGGTTATTCTGGATGATTTCTCTACAATTTAGTTGTAATTACAGATTGGTCCTGGGAGGAAGTTAGTGTAGCTTCTACTTCTCCACCATCTTGGATCTTCCCCCATACAATAGTTTTTATTAAAGATTTTCTTTTTCCACATAATGTGTCCAGAAGTAGGTAATTCCTTGATTTCCTGAGAGATATAAGTGTCCTCTTTTACTCAACCAGGATTTCCACAAATAGTTGTGATGGTTTAGCTATAGTTAGTCATATCTTCTCAAGGCAGCAATATAGCTACTCTACTTCCTGTATCATATACATTTGCTAGATAAGAAGGGGAAGGGCAGAGAGCTAAGGAAATTCACAAGATGAGTCATCCTGACTTAAAGAGCTTTTACAGAAACCTTATTTTGACACTGCCACTTACATTTCAACAACCTGAACTCTGTCATGTGTCTACTCCTAATTGCATAAAAGGCTGGGAAATGTATATTGTTTTTTAAAATAATAAAAAAGTGTCACCCAAAAATCTGGATTATCTCACCAGGAAGGAAAAGTTGAATAATGCATAGATGACATATATTTTCCACAATAAGTTTAAAAATCAAACATTCAGAAATATTTTGGGGGAGATTTATGTGCCAGACACTGTTCTAGACATTAAGAATACAGCAGTGTTCAGGACAGGCAAGTTTTCTACTTTTGGCAATACCCCCAAAATGCCATGAACCCAAATTTTCTTACCTAAAAGTGGTAAAATGTCAACCTAGAATGATTATTGCAAATATGTGAGGCATTATAGATAAAATGCTTAGTACGTATCTTCAACAAATTATAGTCATATATATATACATATATATAAAGTATATATATATGTATATATATGTGTATATATATATATATATATATATATATATATATATATATATATACACACACACACACAGTCATGCACTGCATAACGAAGTTGCAGTCTGCATATACAATAGTGGTATGCCATACAGCCTGCATGTGTAGTAGGCTATACTGTGTAGGTTTGTGTAAGTATACTTTGTGTTCACACAATGACAAAACCATCTAACATCACATTTATCAGAAAGTATCCTTATGATTAAGCAGTGCATGACTATATATGCAAATAATGAATAAATTGTCTTAGTACTATTTGTTCAGTAATCTATACTTTCCCTATTGATTTAAAAAGCTGTCTTATGAAATAACCCCCGCCCCAGTTTCTCCCTCTGAAGTTACCACAATTTGAATAGCGATAACTCAACAAAGAATTATCTGCTCAACACACAAACATGTCTGAGAGATCTGCACATTGAAACATGTCAAGGTGGGCAAGTCAGAGCAAGTGAGAGAGTAGGAGGGGGAGAAGATCAGAAGTGGGTGTCACAAAAGCAGCTGGGAGCTGACTATGGGTCTTAGGAGAGGGGTGAAATCAGCTTGCCATCTGTATTCACTGCAACCTGGAGGAGGAGAGATATGCAGTGAGGTGAGTGTTCCTGCTGAAGTGTTTGATATGTACTGTAACTTAATCCAGTGACCTAGGCAGAGACAAAGCACAGAAGTGAAGCCACTGTTGTCTGGTGACTGCCATTGGCAGGCAGAAAAACAAAGCCATGGAGCCTGGCCATCTCCCTTCATCCTCCCAAGGCTCATTTCCCCACACCCTCCCAGAGGAAGCAACAAGACCCAGAAGTGGTAGCAGTGAGTGTTAGGCTACACAGCACTTTATCTACAGCCCTGAAAATTAGAGAGACAGGAGAACTTTTTCTTGAGTGGCAGGCACATTCTGTGGCTAATACTAGTGACATAAGGGTGATAAGGGTGGAGATAAGAGGAGAGGCAGCTCAGGTCTGGGAGTCACCATTACTGAAAGGAGAACAAAGCCACAAACTCACCAGCCAGCTTCTCCCAGCTCACCTCACCACCACCAATCATGGTTGCACCGCCAGCAGTGTCTGGTTGCAGGGGACAGCGCTGGGATTTCTTGGGCTCAGAACTGCGTCTCCCATCACATTTCCCCATAACAGAAGTGCTGTAAGACCAAGGGGTTGTGGTCACAGAGATGCCAACACCCCCAGAGAATACAGGGCACTTTTTACCACCCTGCAGAGATCTCACAAGTCAGACCAGTGCAAGAGAAACTGAAAAACTTGTGATTCAGTGCCATCTGCTGGAAAACAAAAGAAAAACCTTGTATCAACCACTAAATAGAAAAGGGCCATTCTTAAAAACAACCCCCCCCCACAAAAACCAAATTTCATTCCCATAGATGCCTAGGTGAAGAAGAAATCCATCAAATATGAATAAACAAGGTAACAAGGCAGGTCAGATAGAAAATTAAAAATCACCAGAAAATAAACTGGTGATATTGAAATATGATATTTAGATGACAGAAAACTCAAGATTGCACTTCTGAAAACTCAATGAGACACAAGAAAACACAAAGATGCAGTTTAATGAATTCTGAAACAAAATCAGCAAACAAAAGAAACCAAAATAAAAATTCTGGAGATGAAAATTCAATGAAAGAGATGAAAAATGAATTAGTGAGCTTGAAAAATAAAGTTGACCAAATAGAAAAAAGAATGAGTGATATTGAAGATAGAAATCTAGAAATGACATAGATGGAAAAAGAGAGAGACTTGAGAGTAAAAAAAAAAGAACTCTACAAACACTATCTGACTCCACCAGAAAGGGCAATTTAAGAATAATAGGCATACGAGAAAGAGAAGAAAGGGAGAAGAGAACAAAGAGCCCATTCAAACAAATAATTGATGAGAACTTCCTAGACCTATGGAGAAAGCTAGATCCTCAAATCCAAGAAGCCAACAGAACACTTAATTATTTCAATCCTAAAATGTCTTCTCCAAGGCACATTATATTAAAACTGTCAAAAATTAATGACAAAGAATTAATTCTCAAGGAAGCCAGGGAAAATAAGATAGTAACTTGTAAAGGAAATCCCATTGCATTATTATTGGATTCCTCAGCCCAAACCCTACAAGCTAGGACAGAGTGGAATCAAATATTCAAACTATTAAAAGAAAGAAATTACCAGCCAAAAATAATATATCCAGCAAAGTTATCCTTTAGATATGAAGGAGAAGTAAAGACTTTTCCAGACATAGAGAAGCTGAGGGAATTTACCACCATAGACCTCCATTACAGGAAATACTGAAGAAGGTTTCTCTACTGGAAATGAAAGATGAAAGGATACAAAACTATGAGTAAATACTAACAGATAGAAAGTTGCAGGATGTTACAACCCTTTTTCAGAATAGAGTATTATACACTTAATGATAATATAAGTTTAAAGGAGGTGAAAACTTAAAAAAAAATAGCTACTGCAATTCAGAAATAAACTCACAGCATCAATAGGGATAATTTGTGATAAAAATACAATAGGGGATGGAGTAAAGGTCTGAATTTGCAAAGAGGAATGGAGATAAGACACATTAAGAATAAAAAGGATTACTGTATATATAAAACTTTCTTTTGCGTAAACCTAATGGTAACCACACCAAAAATTTCAAAACTGAGACATATAACACAAGAAAAGAAGAAGCAGAAGGAAAAAAAATCACAGAATACCAACAAAATAAAACAGGCAGAAACATAAGGGAAAATAAACAATGGAGATACAGAGCTACCAGAAAACAAAAGATAAAATGGTTATAGGAAATTCTCATATATTAATAATCACCCTAAATGTAAATGGACTAAACTCCCAATAAAAATTTACAGAGTAGCCCTTCTGGTGTGGCTCAGTTGGTTGGAGCAGTCCCATAGATCTAAAGGTCACTGATTTGATTCCTGGTCAGCGTACATACCCAGGTTGCTGGTTCCATCCCCTCTTGAGGCGCATGTGACAAAGCAACCAACTGATGTTTCTCTCTCACATCAATGTCTCTCTCTCTCTCTTTCTCTCTCCCTCCCTCTGTCTCTAAAAGCAATGAAAAAAAATGTCCTCAAATGAGGATTTAAAAAAAAATGTACAGAGTAGCATATTGGATCAAAAAACAAAACTCAAACATATGCTGCCTTCAGGAGACATATCTCAGCTGTAAGGACAAGTATAGACTCAATGTTAAAGGGTGGGAAATGATTCTACAAGCAAATAGCATCCTAAGAAAAGCAGGTGTAACCATATTTATATCTGACCAAATATATTGCAAGATAAAAAAGGTAACAAGAGATGAAAATAGATATTTTACAATGATAAAGAGGTCAATACATCAAGGAGACATAACACTTCTTAATATATATTCACCCAATCAGGGAGCACAGAAATATATAAAGAAACTACTAAGAGAACTAAAGAAAGAAACTGACAAAAACACAATTATTCTATGGGACCTAAATATCCCATTAACAGCCATCAATAGATTTTCCAAACAAAAAATCAGTAAAGACATATTGGCCTTCAATGACACATTAGACCAAGTGAACATAATCTACATCTACAGACTCTCATCTTAGAAGAGCATATTATACATTCTTCTCTAGTGCACATAGAGCATTCTAAAGAATAAACCATTGGTTGAGACACAAAACTGGCCATAACAAATTTAAGATTGAAATCATACCAAGCACTTTCTCTGACCACAATCTTTTGGAATTAGAAATCGACTGCAAAAAAAGTGGTAAAACCACAAATATATGGAGAAAAAACAACTGGGTCAAAGAAGAGATAAAAGGATAGAACAAAAGAAACATAAAGACAAAAGAGAATGACAATACAGCATGTTAAAACTTCTGGTATGAACCAAGAGCAATAATAAATGGGAAGTTTACATCATTATGGGCTTAGGAAACAAGAAAAATTCCAAGTAAACAAGCTCACATCACATCTTAAAGAGCTAGAAAAAGAAAAAATGCAGCCCACAGTCAGTAGAAGAAAGGAAATAATAAAAAGTCAGAGCAGAATTAAGTGAAATAGAGAAGAAAAAGACAATACAAAAAATTAATGCAACAGAGAGCTTATTCTTTGAAAAGGTGAATCAAACCTCTGGCTAGATTCACTAAGGAAAAATAGAAAAAACTCAGATAAATAAAATCAGATATGAAAAAAGAGAAGTTAGGACAAACACCACAGAAACACAAAGAATCATATAAGAACACCATGATTTTTTAAAAATTTATTTATTTTTTTCAAATACACTTGTCTCCACTTACCCCCCACTACTTTCCCCTGCCCCCCTCCTCCCTCTCCTTCTCTCAATCCTTCCCCTTTGGCTTTGTCCATGAGTCCTTGCTATATGTTCCTTGACTTGACCCTTCCTTTCCTTTTCCCCCGCCCACCCGTCCCTCCTTCCCTCTTGTCTCTGTTGGTTTCTTTTTTTCTTTCAGTGTTGCTGGGCTTATTTTTCCTTGCATCTTTGTTTTGTTGGTTAGGTTCTGCTTATAGGTGAGATCATACGGTATTTGTCTTTCGCCTCCTGGCTTATTTCGCTTAGCATAATGCTCTCCAGTTCCATCCATGCTGTTGTGAAGTATAGTAATTCTTTTTTTCTTTCTGCTGTATAGTATTTCATTGTGTAAATGTACCATAATTTTTTGACTCAATCATCTACTGGTGGGCATTTAGGTTGCTTCCAACACTTAGCTATTGTAAATTGTGCTGCTATGAACATTGCGGTGCATAGGTTCTTTTGAATTGGCGTTTTGATATTCTTAGGGTATAGTCACCATGATTTTTTGAGGTATCTCCAGATTACTTTCCACAGTGGCTACACCAAACTACATTCCCACCAACAGTGCAAAAGTGTTCCCCTTTCCCCACATCCTCACCAGTAATTGTTTGTGGATTTATTTATGATAGTCATTCTGACAGATGTGAGATGGTATCTCACTGTGGTTTTAATTTGGATTTCTCTGATGTTTAATGACGTTGAGCTTCTTATCATATGTCTCTTGGCCATCTGTATGTCCTCTTTGGAGAAGTGTCTATTTAGGTCCTTTGCCCATTTTTAACTGGGTTGTTTTTTCTTGTGTTGAATTTTTTAAGTTATTTATAAATTTTTGACATTAATCCCTTATCAGATATATAAGTGAATATATTCTCCCATTCTGTGGTTTGTCTTTTTATTTTGTTGATGATTTCCTTGCCTTTTGACCTAGCAACCCCACTTCTGAGATTGTATCTGAAGGAACCCAAAGCATTAATTCAAAAGAACATAAGCACCCCTATGTTCATTGCAGTATAATTTACAATCAGCAAGATATGGTAGCAGCCCAAGTGTCCATCAGTAAATGAGAGGATATAACAACTACAGGACATTTACATAATGGAATACTACTCAGCTGTAAAAAAGGAAAAAAACATTTTACCTTTTGCAACAGTATGGATGGACCTGGAGAACATGCTAAGTGAAATAAGCCAGTCAGAGAAAGGCAAGTATCATAAGATTTCACTCATATGTGGAATCTAATGAACAGATGTAACCAACAAGCAAAACAGAGACAGACTCATAGATGAAGAGCAGAATGACAGCTGGAGGAGGTGAGGTGAGGGGTTGGAAGGATTGAGCAAAAATAAAAAAAGACCCATGGACATGGATAACAATGTACTGATTGCTGGGGAGAAGGGGATATAAGGGAAATAAATGGTAATGAAAAAAATATAATAGAGATGAAATTAAATAGAATACTATGGAAAAACAGTCATAAAATTCAGTAAACTAGAAGAAATGGACAAGTTCTTAGATATCTATATCCTTCCTAGACTGAACCATAAATAAATGGAAAACCTAAATAGACTGATGCACTCTGAGGAAACTGAAACAACTATTAACAGCCTCCCAAAAAGCAACAATATTTAATACCTAGTCTTCTCAAACTCTTTCAAAAAACAGAAGATGAGACAATACTTCCTAACACATTTTATGAGGCCAACATTATCCTGATACCAAAACCTGTCAAGAAAAACACAATAAATTCAGTTAAAAAAGAATAACACACAAAATGAAAAATATAGAACATATCTCTGATGAATACAAATGCAAGCATCCTAAACACTAGAAAATTGAATACAACAATCCATTTAAAAGATAATACATTACAATCAAGTGGGACTAATTCCAGAGGCACAAGGATGGTTCAACACACACAAATCAATGAATGTAATGCACCTCATTGTCAAAACCAAGGGTAAAAATTATATGATCATATTTTTTTAAATTTTATTTTAATTTATTTTTTCAAATACATTTGTCTCTGCCTCCCTCCCACCACTTTCCCTTGCCCCCTCCCTCTTTCCCTCCCTCAGCTCTTCCCCTTTGGTTTTGTCCATGAGTCCTTGCTATATGTTCCTTGACTTTCCCCTTCCCTTCCTTGTCCCCCCACCCTCCTTCATATATACAATGGAATACTCCGCAGCAGAAAGAAAAAAAGAACTACTAAACTTCGCAACAGCATGGATGGAACTGGAGAGCATTATGCTAAGCAAAATAAGCCAGGGGGCGAAAGACAAATACCATATGATCTCACCTATAAGCGGAACCTAACCAACAATATATGATCATATTAATAGAGTGGTAAACACACAGTGAGACATACAGATGATGTATAATAGAATTATACACTTGAAATCTATATAATTTTGTTAACCAATGTCACCCCAATAAATTAAAAAAATTCTTTGTAGTTGTATTTCCAGGTTTTTAAAAACTATTTTATTGTTTATGCTATTACACTTGTCCCAATTTTCCCCCTTGACTCACAATTATTGAACATCTTTTATGTGCCAGACTAGCCCTATGTGTAAAAATTTTCACATACACCATTATGACAGACTGCAAGTTGCCTATCTCTCTATCAATTCTCCCTTTCTTTCTTACAGAATCATGATTTTGTTTGGGTCAACAATGTACCCACTTCAAATGCTCTCCTACCAGATTCCCTGCAGCCCATGTGAGTTGTAGCCAATGAAATATAGAGTGGTACAAATGTAGGTTTACAGTGTGAGTACACAAAACACAGAGTTTATTCTTGTATTACTATTTATTAATTATTGTATTATTTTCCATATGAACAACTGTAAACCTACCTTTGGTCCATTCTGCACAGGAAAAAGTTTTCTTGAATGAAAATATTTTTTTCCTTATGAAAATGGGTAAAATCCATTGGCATATGCCTTTTGCCTTTTGCCCTTCTCTATTTCCTGCTTAGAAAGTGATGCCACCTTGAGAGCACAAGGAAGAAAGACATATGCTTAGGATGATAGAACTAAAAAGCACAAAAATGTGATCTTTAATGACTGTGGAACCACTGTCCCACTCCTCTATAGTATACCTGCAGGCTTTTGGGTTGGGACATAAAAACGTCTCTTTATTTGTCATTTTAGTTGCATTTATTTTACAGAAACTCAACATAATCCTAACTGATAAAGTTATCTCATTTAATTTTCTCAATAACACTGTGGAGAAGGTTTTATTATTCTTTTGGACAGTAGAAAGAATAGAAGCTCAGTGATATTAAGAGATTCATGTGTCAAACAGCTTATAAGTGGAAGAGCTTGGATCCAAATCTAGATTTATCGGACTTATGCTCCTGTGCTCTTTCTTCTGTTCCATCTTGTGCCAGCTTCCTTATAGAATATCTTGCTTACTGGGAAGAGAAGGATTTGTGTGTGTGAGTGTGTGAGTGTGTGTGTGTATGTGTGTGCCTGCATGTGCGTAAGAGAGAGAGAGAGAGAGAGAGAGAGAGAGAGAGAGAGAGAGAGAGAATCTTAGAATCTTTTGAAAGAAGAATCACTCATTGTCTGCATTATGCATTTTCTAGGTTCATGATGGTACATGGGTAATATTAAAATAAGAGATATATGGGAAGAGACAAAAAAACCTTGTTCTTACTTTCTAGGATCTTTTGGCCTGAGATCAATAACCCTGCTCTAAGCATTTCTCTTTATTCTCACAGCTTTGTTAGAGCCCCTTATTTCCATTTACATGTAATGTTAATTCATTTATCTATTTATTTTACAGGAACATTCTCTGGGACAGTCATAGTAGAAAGAAGTGGACTAAGAGTCTAAAGACCTGAATCCTAGTCCTGGCACCACTGCTACTTAATGTATGAGTTTTAGGTCAGTCTCCCCATCTATATAAGGGGATGCATTAGACTAGATAGTCTCTATGGGAACTTACAGCTCTGACTGGCCAGTATCCTTTGGTAGGAAAAATATTTTAAGGCCAGATCATAATAGAACCTGAATATCTTTTGTAAGATGTGGAATTTCCTGACAAGCGATAAGCACCTGGAGACATTTTTGAGGATACCCTGGAGTAATTCTTCTGAGCATTACTTCTGAAAACTGCATCTTTCTAGTGTCCTAATTTTGTGATCTTGGGAAAGTTCTTAAGCTTCTCTATGTGTAAGTTTCTATAAAGGAGGAACAGCAACTGTACCTATAGCATAGTGTTCGTAGTAGGGTTAATGATAAATGAAAATAACAAAATTCATAGAATATTAGCTGTGAAATAGAAAATGATTAACACATGGCAACCATGATTCAAATTATCATGCCTTCCTTCTGACTTCTAGACACTTCCTCCATTTTCTAATCAGGTTATTGCGCCTTCCATTCTCTTTTTTCTTGCCTCGATAAAACAGAAATATCCTCCCTTGTAAAAAAAGAAAACTGTCTGAGAGGAGGGTAAGAGAGATGTTGGCTAGGAAGTCTTGGTTGGTATTAAAAACACTTTCCATTCCCACAGAATAATACTGATGGCTGACTGTGCCTCTTCTTCAGGCTCCCTCCCATGGGTGCATGAAACATGGGGTGAAAGGAAGAGTGGGTGGGCTTGGAAGCCAGCCTGAACTGAGTATTGCTGCAGCAGCTTCTCTCTGGCTAGGTTCCTTGCCTATGGACAGTGGCTTCTGCAGCTCATTTGAAGATGGCCACTTGGCGCCTATTCACTTTGTGTTAAATGACTTTTAACTTTTATTATGTCTTTCACATTTAATGGCCTTTCACCAGCTGCTTTTCTAGGATATTTTATTATGCAAAATTGCATCAAATAACCAGAACCAAAATCACAGACCTAAATTACCACTTAATGTGTGTGCTTTATGGAGCATACTTTGGTGATGTCAAACTGTAAGGGAATGTTTACATTTCTTCTGTAAAATGTATATTGTGTGCTACCTATAGACCAGCAAATATTGTTTCATCTGTGATGACCAAGTTTACAAAGCCATTCTACTCCTGAATATAAGGTCAGATAAAACTATCCAATGTACTCTATATAAATTAGTTTCAGATATTTTAACAAATGAAACTAAAAGGAATTTTTATGGAGCTCATTCTTCAGCTGATGCTGCCAACATCTCCAATAAAAATAGAGAGAATGCATGGGAAGATAAGAGAATTGTAACTGGTGAGACAATAAATTTCTCCATTGAATATTTTAACCAGAACATGTTAGATAAGAAGGTCTAACAAAGGCAAAAAGAAGTATAAGGAGGAAGCAAATGATGAATGATATTTATAATATACAGCAGCAATAACTATAATGAACCTAAGAAAGTTTCTCAAAAACAAAATATATATACCTAATGCTTTCTAGATTGATGTCATGTATGAGAAAGTATCTTAAAAGAATGAATATACACTAATTGAAGCTGTGTACATTGTTATCTGGAAAAGAAATGAACTTATTCCTTTAAAATATAGAGAATTCTGGATGCAGTTTGCTAATATTTTGTTGAGGATTTTAGCATCTATGTTCATCAAGGATATTGGCCTATAATTTTTTCTTTGTAGTGTCTTTATCTGGTTTTGGAATAAGGATAATTCTGGCCTCGTAAAAAGAGCTTGGAAGTCTTCCCTCCTCTCGAATTTTTTTGGATTAGTTTGAGAAGGGTAAGTGTTAGTTCTTTCAGTGTTTGGTAAAATTTGCCTGTGAAGCCATTCCGTTCAGTACTTTTGTTTGCTGGGGGATTTTTGATAACTGCTTCAATTTCATTAGTTGTAATTGGTCTTACCTTTTGTGACAGCATGGATGGACATAGAGAGTGTTATGCTAAATAAACTAAACCAGTCAGAGAAAGACAAATGCCACATGATATCACTTGTATGTAGAATCTAATGAACAATATAAACTGATGAACAGAATAGAAAAAGAAGTGTGGATACATGCAGCAGACTGACAGCTGTCAGATGGGAGGGGCTTGGGGGGCTGGATGAAAGAAGGTGAAAGGATTAAGCTATCTATATATTATATATATTATATGTATTGTATATTATATGTATTTGTTATCTGTGTCTATGTATAGTACATACATACATAGACATAGTACTATACATAGACACAGATAACAGTGCGGTGATAGCTAGAGGGAAATGAGGTGAGGAGTAGGTGGAGGTGGGCAAAGCGGGAGGAAGGAGAATGGAGAGAGACTTTGCTTGGGGCGAAGGGAACATGATTCAGTGTGCAGATGGTGTTTTATTGAGTTGTACACTTGAACCCTGCATGGTTTTGAGAAACAATGTCACCCCAATATATTCAATAAAAATAAAATAAAATAAAACAGAGTTTGGCATTTCCGAAAATTCAAGAGGAGGAAAGACTCCCAAGCTCATTTTACAAGACCAGCATTATCCTAATTCCAAAATCAGATAAAAGCACTACAAAGAAAGAAAATTATAAGCCAGTATTCCTGATGAACACAGATGCAAAAATCAGCAACAAAATTTTTGCAAACCAAATTTAGCAATATATTAAAAATATCATACACCATGATCAAGTGAGATTTATTTCTAGGGTACAAGTTTGGTTCAATACCCACTAATAAACTGTGATATACAACAGAAATAAAATGAAGGATAAAAATCATATGATCATGGTGATATATGAACTAAAAACATTTGACATAATCGAAGACTCATTTATGATTACAAAAATCTCAGCCAAGTGGGAATAGAAAGAACATATCTCAACATAATAAAGGCCATATAGGACAAACCCACACTTAACTTCATACTCAATGAGGAAAAAACAAAAGAGTTTCTATTAAGTCAGGAGCAAGATAAAGAGATCCACTTTTACCACTCTTATTCAACATAGTATGGAAAGTCATAGCGACAAGCAATCAGACAAGAAGAAATAAAATAATCCAAAGTGGAAAGGAAGGACTAAGACAGTAATTATTTGCAGATATATGATACTTTATACAGAAACCCTAAATATTTCCCCCCAAAACTACTAGGACTGATAAATAAATTTAGTAATGTAGCAAGATACAAAATAAATAATCAGAAATCTGTTGCATTTTTATAGAACAGATAATCCAAAAATTTATAGGTAACCACAAAAGATCATGAATAGTCAAAGCAATTGCGAGAAAGAACAAAGTTGGAGATCAAACTATACTACAACATGATAGTAATCAAAATCACATGATACTGCCATATAAAGAGACATATAGTTTAATGGAACAGAATAGAGCTCCCAGAAAGAAAAAAAACCATGCCTTTATAGTCAATTAATAATTCACAAAGAAAGCAAAAATATACAATTGAGTAAAGATAGTCTATTAAATAAATGGTGCTGGTAAAATTGGTCAGATACTTGCAAAAAAATAAAACTAGACCACCTTGTCACACCATATACAAGAATATACTAAAAATGGATTAAAGTTTTTAATATGAGACTCAAAACCATAAAAATGGTACAAAAAAACATAAGCATCAAAATTTTGGACATTTCTCATAGCGGTATTTTTCCTGACATGTGTCTTCAGAAAAGAGCAACAACAACAACAACAACAACAACAACTACAACAAACAAATGGGATTACATCAAACTAAAAAGTTTTTGCACAGCAAAGAAAAAAAACAAAAACCATCAACAAAATGAAGAGATAAACTACTAAATTGGAGAACATATTCCCCAATAATACATCCAAAAAAAGGTTAATATTGAAAACTTTTGAAGAATTCAGAAAACACCAAAACACCGCAGTCCAATTAAAAAATGGGCAGAGGACTTGAATAGATACTTCCCCAAAGAGAACATATAGATGGCCAATAGACACATGAAAAGATGCTCGATGTCACTAATTATCAGAGAAATGCAAATTAAAATCGCAATGAGATATCACCTCACACCTGTCAGAAGGGCTAACATCAATAAATCAACAAACGGCAAGTGTTGGCAAGGATGTGGAGAAGAGGGAACCCTCATGCATTGTTGGTCAGATTGCATATTGGTGTAGCCACTATAGAAAAGAATATGGAGCCCTAGCTGATATGGCTCAGTGGATTGAATGCCAACCTGAGAACCAAAGGTTCGATTCCGAGTCAGAGCACATGCCTGAGTTGCAGGCCAGGTCTCCAGAGGGGGTCATGTGAGAGGAAACCACACTTTGATGTTTCTCCCCCTCTCTCACCCTCCATCTGTCTCTAAAAATAAATAGATAAAATCTTTTGAAAAAAAGAGTATGGAGGTTCCTCAAAAAAATAAAAATGGAACTGCCTTATGACTCAGCAATTCCACTTGTGGGTATTTATTTGAAGAAATCCAAAATACTTTTTTTTAATTCAACAGAATATATGCACCCATATATTTATTGTAGCATTATTTACAATAGTCAAGATATAGAAGTCTGCCCATCAACAGACAAGTGAATAAAAAATTATAGTACATATATACAATTGAGTAATACTGAGGCATAAAGAGAATGAGATCTTACCATTTGCATCAGCATGGGTGGGCCAAGAGGTTGTTTTTCTGAGTGAAATATGTCAGCCAGGGAAAGAAAACTATCATATGATTTTACTTTTATGTGGAATTTAAAGAGCAAAATAAACAAATAAAATAGAAACAAACTCAGATACAGAGAACAGACTGATGGTTGTCATGGGGGAGAGAGTTTGGGGACCTGGGTGAAAAAGTTGACAGAATTATGAACTACAAAATGGTAGTCACAAAGTAGTCATAGGGATGTAAAGTACGGCATTGGGAATATAGTCAATAATATTTTAATAACTATGTAAAGTGCTAGGTGGGTACTTGAAGTACCAGGAGAACCTCTTTGTAAAATATATGATTGTCTACACACTATGCTGTAGACTATAAATTAATATGGAATAATACTGAGTGTAAACTCCAATTGAAAAATAAATTATTTAAATTGAAAAAATAAATTAATATATAGAGTTTGCTAGGGTGATATTATCAAAATGATGAGCTAGGTTGATCCAAACTTTAGTCACTCTCACAAAAAGGCCAACTAACAACTATTCATGAACAAGATACCATTGAGAAAATCATAGAATATGGAGGTAAAGCTGAAGTAGCCCATTGCAGGACAAAGATCAAGACTGACCACATTAGAAGGGTAATAGATGTGGCTACACTCTGACCACATTGACCCTCTACCAGGTTGACACCGCCACACACTGACAGGGCCCTCATGAGCCCACAGTTTCTCCAGTGTGAAATAGAGAGCCCAAGATGAACATCCAGCTTCTCCAGGGTTATGGGTTACTTTTCAGGAGGTGTACTCTGGTATTGACTCATGGAATTGTAGGAGAATCTCTGGGGCTCATCCATTGTGGTCAGATAGTGATGGGGAAGAAGAAAGGGTCTTTCAGCAACCAGTGCTCAAATATTGGCAAACCTAGTTTCTACTTGCAGCAGTGTCCAAGTAGAAATCCCTAGCAGCAGCATTAATCATCTGCAGAGCCAAGGTGGTGTCCCAATCTTACCAGAGAGCTCAACAGAGTGAAGGTTTCCCTGATTCAAGACTCAAAACAAACAATAAGCTTTGCAGGACTTGGAGCCTGTTCTGCCACTCTGTGGGGCAGGAAACTAATCAATACCTGAATACTGCTGAGTGTAGCTCCTAGTTGTACCTGAGCAGGAAGCCCGGCTGGAGCATCTACAAAGCTGCTTAGCCCAGCAACACTTAAGTAGACAGAACAACCAGTGGTTTTGCTGATTTGCAGTGCACATTCAATAGCCCTGTCTGGCAAGAAGCTTGGTGCACAGTTCTGCCTGATTTGGTCCCCAAACAAGAAACTTGCCAGCCTTGGTGCCTGTTCTGTAGAGCGCGTAAGCTACTCTACAATCTTGCCTGGCCAGGAAAGCTAGCCAGACTTCCAGGAATCAGTGTAGACCTTTCTGCAACACTGATTACAGTGGAACTTGAATAGAGAGCCCATCAACATCCCTGTCCATCTGCTAATTCTGGGCAGTGGTTCATCAAGGCAGCAAACTTGGTGCATAGTTCTGCATAATTTGGTTCCCACATAAGAGTCTTGTTGACATTGGGGGGCTGTATGGTGGCTACACCTGGGCATAAAAACTAATTTGTAGCCTCACCCACTTCTAGAAAAGTCTTCTGCCTGACTGACCAGGGAATCTACTGGTAAACAGGAAAGCCCACCCTACGTTCCTCCTTACAATGGAATTTCAGCAGAGATCATGGCTGATGTCTATCACCATCAACAGATTTTTCAACAGAACCTTTTCAAACAAGTAGAGAATGGGGTAATACATTCAAAATATTGGGGAAAATCTGTCAACCAGGAAGAACACACCTTGGTAAAGCTATATTTCAGAAATAAAAGAAAGATAAAGACTTTCCTAAACAAAAGCTGAGGGAATTCATCACCACCAGATCTGCCCTACAAAGAATATTAAAGGGCATTCTTTTTTTTTCATTTTCTTTATTATCATTCAATTAAAGTTGTCTCCATTTTCCCCATTGCCCTCTACTGTCCTGTCCACCAACACTCTCCAACATTCAATCCTCCCCCGCTGTTCTTGTCCATGGGTCCTTTATACATGTTCCTTGGAGACCTTTCCCCTTCTCACCCCTGTTATCCCCCTCCCCCCTCCTCACTGGTTACTTTCATTTTGTTTTTTATTTCAATGATGCTGGCTATATTTTCTTTGCTTGTTTATTTTGTTGATTAGGCTCCACTTATAGGTGAGATCATATGGTATTTGTCTTTTGCCACCTGGCTTATTTCAATTAGGATAATGCTCTCCAGTTCCATCTATGCTATTGTGAAGGGCAGGAGTTCTTTCTTTCTGCTGCATAGTGTTCCATTGTGTAAATGTACCATAGTTTTTGATATACTCATCTACTGATGGACACTTAGGCTGTTTCCAGCACTTGGCTATTGTAAATAATGCTGCTATGAACATTAGGAGGCATAGGTTCTTTCAAATTGGGGTTTCAGGTTTCTTAAGGTATAATCCCAAAAGTGGAATTGCCATGTCAAAAGGCAATTCCATTTTTAGTGTTTTGAGGAAATTCCATACTGTTTTCCACAGTGGCTGCACCAGTCTGCATTCCCACCAACAGACTACTAGGGTTCCCTTTTCTCCACATCTTCACCAGCACTTGTTTGTTGATTTATTTATGATGGCCATTCTGACTGGTGTGAAGTGATATCCCATTGTGGTTTTAATTTGCATCTCTCTCTTGGCTAGTGAAGCTGAGCATCCTTTTGTATGCCCCTGGGCCCTCTGTATGTCCTCCTTGGAGAAGTGTCTGTTCAGGTATTTTGCCCATTCTTAATTGGATTATTTGTCTTCCTGATATAGTTGTGTGAGTTCTTTATATATTTTGGAGATAAAAGCTTTGTGGTATCATTGGCAAATATATTTTCCTATACGGTTGTTTCCCTTTCCATTTTGCTGATGTTTTCTTTAGCGGTGCAGAAGCTTCTTATTTTGATGAAGTCCCATTTGTTTATTCTTTCCTTTATGTCCCTTGCTCTAGGGGACATATCAGTGAAATATTGCTGCATGGAATATTTGAGATTTTCCTGCCTACTTTCTCCTCTAGGACTTTTATGGTGTCATAGCTTGTGTTTTAGTCTTTTATCCATCTTGAGTTTATTTGGGTGTATGGTGTAAGTTTGTGGTCTGATTTCAATTTTTTGTATGTAGGTCTCCAGATCTCCCAACACCATTTGTTGAAGAGGCTATTTTTACACTATTTTATGCTCCTGCCCTCTCTGTTGAATATTAATTGACCATAGAGACATGGGTTAATTTCTGAGCTCTCTATGCTGTTCCATTGATTTATACGTCTGTTCTTATGCCAGTACCAGAGTGTTTTGATTATAGTGACCTTGTAGTATAGTTTGATATCAGGTATTGTGATCCCTCCTACTTTGTTCTTCATTGTCAAAATTGCTCAAGCTGTTCAGGGTCATTTACGGTTCCATATAAATTTTTGAAATATTTATTCTATATGTGTGAATTATGTCATTGGTATTTTAATAAGGTTTGCATTGAATTTATGAAGTTCTTTAGGTAGTATGGACTTTTGATGACGTTAATTCTTCTAATCAATAAACACAATATATGCTTCCATTTGTTTGTGTCTTCTGTAGTTTTCTGAATACAGGTCCTTTACCTCCTTAGTTAGGTTTATTCCTACATGCATTATTTTTCTTGTTGCTATAGTAAATGGGATTTTCCCCCTAATTTCTGTATCTCACATTTCATTGTTGGTGTACAAAAATATCTCCTATTTCTGAATATTGACTTTGTACCCTGATATTTTGCCAAATTCACTTATTATATCGAGTAGTGTTTTGGTGGAGACTGTAGGGTTTTCTATGTACGCTATCATGTCATCTGCAAACAATGACAGTTTTACTTCCTCCTTTCCCATTTGTATGCCTTTTATTTATTTTTTTGTCTGATCACTGTGGCTAGAATTACTATATTATATTGAATTAGTGCGGTGAAAGTGGAAACATTGTCTTGTTCCTGATCTTTGGGGGAAAGTTTTAGTTTTTGCCCATTGAGTATGATGTTGGCTGTAGGTTTCTCATATATGGTCTTTATTATGTTGAGGTATGCTCCCTTTACTCCCATTTTTCTGAGTGTTTTTTAGTCAAAAGTGAGTGCTGTACTTTATCAAATCCTTTTGCAGCATCTATTGATAAGATCATGTGATTTTTGTCTTTTATTTATGTCATGTATTATGTTTGTTGATTTGCAAATATTGTACCATCCTTGCATCCCTTGGGATGAATTCAACTTGATCATGGTGTATGATCTTTTTAATGCATTGCTGGATGCAGTTTGCCAATATTTTGTTCAGGATTATAGCATCTGTGTTCATCAATGATATTGGCCTGTACTTTTCTTCCTTTGTTTTGTCTTTATCTAGTTTTGGGATTAAGATGATGTTAGCCTCATTAAAACAATCTGGGAGTTTTCCTTCTTGGATTTTTTGGAATAGCTTGAGAAGAATAAGGGTTAGCTTTTCTTTAAGTGTTTCATAAAATTCTCCCATGAAACTGTCCAGTCCAGGGCTGCTGTGTGCTGGGAGTTTTTTGATGACTGCTTCAATTTAACTAACTGTTATCTGTCTGTTCAGGCTTTCTGCTTCCACTTGATTAAGTTTTGGAAGGTTATATGTTTCTAGAACTTTGTCCATTTCACTCAGGTTTTCAAATTTCTTGGCATATAGTTGTTCATAATGTTCTCTTACAATCTTTTGTATTTCTGTGGTATCAGTTGTAATTTCTCCTCTTTTGTTTTTGAATTTGTTTATTTGGGTTCTCACTTTTTTTCTCCATGAGTCTGCTTAAAGGCTTCTCACTTTCGTTTATCTTTTCAATAAACCAGCTCCTGGATTTATTGATCTCTTGAACTGTTCCTATAGTCTCTGTATCACTTAATTTAGCTCTAATCTTGATTATTTCCTTTCTTTTACTTGCTCTGGGCTTTGTTGTTGTTCCTCTAGTTCTTTTAGATGTAAGGTTAGGTTGTTTATTTTAAATGTGTCTGTATTTTTTATGTAGGCCTGTATTGCTATGAACTTCCCTCTTAGGACTGCCTTTGCTGTGTACCATAGGTTTTGGGCTGTTGCGTGTTAATTTTCATTTGTTTCCAGAAACTTTTTTATTTCCTCCTTGCTCTCATTGTTAACCCATTCATTGTTTATTAACATGTCAATCAGTATCAATGAATTTGACTATTTTTTTTTCCTTGAAGTTGGTCTTGTATGTTACTA
Source organism: Pteronotus mesoamericanus (assembly GCF_021234165.1). NCBI lineage: Eukaryota > Metazoa > Chordata > Mammalia > Chiroptera > Mormoopidae > Pteronotus > Pteronotus mesoamericanus. The sequence continues at coordinate 2,685,887 of NW_026555108.1, read as the reverse complement.
TCTATTTCTCCATTGCTGCCTTCAAGATTCTCTCTTTGTCTCTGAATTTTGCCATTTTAATTCTGATGTGTCTTGGAGTGGGTCTTTTTGGGTTCATTTTGATTGGGGCCCTCTGTGCTTCCTGGACTTGTATGACTTTTTCCTCTAGATGAGAATATATCTTTAGCATTTGTTGTGACTTAAAATATATATCTTATGTAAACATTGTCATAAATCCAATTGCTGGGTCTTTGATTTACTTGGCCCTGTGTCCATGCTGTTTCTTTCACTTGGAAGATCCTACCTCACCTACTTTCAACCCCCACCTTTCCATGTCCAGATGCTACCAGTTCTTCAAACCACAGTTAAAATCCAAATGCTATTGGATTGTGCAAATTGGAAATAATCTCTTTCTTTTTCTTGAAAAAATGTATGCATTATTTGTATCTCTATCAAGGTGCTGGTCACTTTATACACTGTCACCCTTGTGGAATAGGCTGCTGTGGTGACTACTAGAACTACAAGCTTTGTATTATCCATAATGGCTGCACAGGGCCTGGTTCAGAGAATGGGCTCAGTATGTATTGAGGAAATGAATGAGTGAATGAATGAATAAACTTTGCAGTGAAGAAATGTGCTTGAGTGCTTGATACTGATACAGTTTTCTAAAGAGCTGTAAAAATGTAGAAAGGAGGTGAATTGTTGGCCAAAACATCGAGTACTAAGATGACTGAATAAAGTTCAGCCGGGTGAGCTGCCCCTTGGTCCTGTCCTTTACTAGGAAAACCATGGTTAAGGGATAGAAAGCAGCAGTTCTTAAGCAAGTTCCTGTAAGTGTGAGAGTGTTGAAATCATTGCCTCAGTGAATGGACTCCTTTTGATATTCACTGTGCTGATCCATGATTCACTAGGCTCCCCATGTAGCCAGGGGTTCTGAGAAAAAGATGGCCTCTTTCAGCACTGTGGCACATGGCAAGAGACTGGGCATAAGGGGAGTTACCTTCTCCTGTAGACAGCGAAGGCTCAGGACCCAGTTCTGGTCCCATTCTATAGCAAGGATGCCTAACTAGCTGTGCTGAGCTTGCAGAATACTGCCTCAATGATCAAATAATGGGGAGCTAGTTATAGGGGTCACAGGTTCAGGACCTGAGAGAGCCTCTGTTTTTAGCAAAGTCCAATATGTGACCACCAGTTACCACACTAATAGCATATATCATTGGGCCGAGGAGGGTAGTCCCTTGTATAAGAAGACCATTGGCAACTAATAGCTATTGTGGATTGTCCAGGGGCTCCGAGAGATTAAAAAGGGAAAGAGTTTCTAGAAGGCCCTAACAGGAGTGACTGTTTTATGGTCATTTAGACAGATTTTAGAGCCTAATGTTGCAAGGAGACCCATTCAAGGAGGGTCTATCTGCAAAGTAACAAATAAAATTAAATTAAATTTTTATATGAGGAATGTCATCTCCATAATGCAAACATGTCTAAGATGGTGGGTTTCTTTCCATAATGTGGTACTAAGAAGGATAAAATCTGTTTCCTGATATGCTCAGGATTAGAGCAGCCCTCAGTCTAACTAATGATATTCAAAAACTTAACCGAAGTGGTGGGGCCTGGTACTGTGTGTGGGGTAATGGATCATCCCCTTCCTGTGAACTCCTCTGTTTCAGTGTCCAGAATAAGTGTGTCATGAAACTCCTCAAAGGAGATGACGTCAGTGTGATGTCACACCTGCACACCTGGAAGAAGCTAGATGTGGTTAGACATTGTCTGCACAGATCATGTGACCTGACAGGAGTGGAGAGGTATCCCACTGAGTACCTAAGGAAAGTGTGGTGTGTCTCTTTGAAAGGGAAAGTTAAGTGTAGCTAGAGGATGTTGAAATAGGCACTGAGGAGAATATGTCAGTTGAATACATTGCTGTGACTGCAGAGTCCTTACCAGTTTGCTTTTGGGTGGGATCAGTAATTTCAATAATGAATATTAGATATGGATCCCTAATGAGTGGGACCATGACATTAAGGGTACAAAAATTCACATTGAGTCACCATTCATGGTTTTCAGGTTTAAGAGCAAGTCAAATTTGGCTGTTAAATTCAGAAGCAGTGGGGATAATTATACTTCCTCTAAATAGGTATTATATAATTGGTTTTGATCTGTGAAGGCCCTGTTTTCATTTAGATTGGACCCTTTTTTACCTAGGGTGGAAGGTGGCACTTATTTTATAAGTAGAGAGGAAGGTCCACAGGGTAATATTTTTTTAAGCTTATTGTAAGTGTAAAATACTTAATTTTATTACTCATTGGGTCAGATTGTCCATATGATCTGAAAGATATTTTAGGGCAATGAGTGCTTTGGCTATGAGGAATGTAGGCAACACAATAGTTCCAATGATGAAGCTCAGGCATATCTGTCTCTATCTTATGCTCAATATCTCCCTGGGTTTCTTTTTTAAATCAGCGTGTCCAAATGTGGCCCAGAATGAAAGAGAAAGGCGTGAGGCTGAAAGCTGTCAATAGCTTAACATCTAAAATGGAATTGGATTCATTATCACACACTGACACCCCCAACACATCACCCCACTGCTCCCCATCCTGCCCCCCGTGCCAAACACAAACAAAACACCAAGTTCTTTCCCTCCTTGCCAATATGAAAACCTATTAAGGAAAAATTCACCTTCAGAGTTCACCTAGTACTCATTCTCAGTGTCTGGCTAACTGTGGACTGGCTGGTCTAGTCCCCAAACTTGCAGCATTCTACCTCCTTCCCTTCTTCCATACCTGCCCCTTCTTTTGTTCCCTCCTGTCTTCAGAGAACACACAGAGATATAAACACATTTCCTTTTCATAAATGCTAGTATTTAATCATTAACACCACATTATACTTCATTTGGTCCAAACAGGAAACCATTCAATTTTGATCTCTACATAAAGGACCATTTCTCCAGCATTTTTTCTGGAGAGGCAACACATATTTAAGGATCTTCAGTTTCTGGTTCACAGGGTTCACAAGAGGATCACTTGTAGAGGGAGAATCCTCCTGGTTTTGTTAATCCATCTTTGGCTGATTTACACTGACTTTTTTACCCTGCCTGTAGTGCAAGATGAGTATCTTCGGCCTTTTCCCTCCCTTATGCTTTTATTCAATCTGTGGAAGGGTTGAAGTTACCTTATCTGTTAACTTCAGCCCCTAGGAGGGAAACAAGATAAACCCAGAAAGACGTGGGTTTGGGAAAAGAGGATGGAGAGTAAGTAAGAAGGAGATTGTAAGAGAATGAGAGGGAGTTGAGGAGGGGTTTGTGCCAGGCAAAGGCAGGAGAGAAGTCTTATGTGAGAGATCAAAGGGGAAGAAGAGGAGGCCAATGAGTAGTGGAGTCTGACCTTCTCCCTTTCTTTGTCTGTGAGTTGGGAATTATGCTTCCTCTTCACTTCTATGGTTGGTGTTGGTGTCTCTTCATCTGAAACAGGCTCCATTGTTTTCTTAGTTTCATTGGCCATCTGGTAGCAGCAGTGCTCTACTGCAGGGCTCCTGACCTGTATATATACCCTCCAGGACAATGAGGAGCCACACCCTCAGCTGTGATTGGCCATCAAGAAATTCCTGAAGCCAGTGGTAACCATGGTGTGGGTGATATCACAAATCCCCAGGCTTCACAATCCAGGAGGAGGAAGGGAGGTTGAAGAGGAGTCTGGCTGCTCTGGTTAGAGAAAGGTGGAGCTTCCTCAACACCCCCTAAGAGCTTTTCCAAAGTGACCTCTTGCTCTTCCTCACCTCCTCTAAGTAGGTGCTTGTGGTGCTCCTGGAAGGGAGAGGGTGTTTCCTTTAAGCCATTCCCCTCAGCTGTATCCATTCATTGGCTCATTCTGCTGTCTCCCAGCTCTCATCATCATCTAGTATTTCATGAGTTTTTAGTGCATATTTTATTTTAGAACAGTTTTAGATTTACAAAAAAAAAAAAAAACAAAACTGTGAAGGTAATACCCATATACCCAACACCCAATTTCCCTTATTACTAACATCTCATATTAGTATGGTACATTTGTTACAATTAGTGAACTAACAGTGAAACAGTTATTAATTAAAGTCTGTATTTTATTCATATTTCCTTAGTTTTTGCTTAATGTGCTTTTTCTGTCCCCAGGCTCCCATCCAGGATGCATGTGACATTTAGTCATCATGTCATGCCTGGGGATTTCCCCTTGGCTGTAACAGTTTTTAAATTTCTTGTCTTGAGAGTTTGCTTTGTTTGTTGTGCTTTTTAACATTACATTCTCAGATGTTATTGATGTTATAGTTGAAAGTCTGTACCCTTTTACCAAGCTCTTCCTATTTCCTCTGCCCCTCAGTCCCTGGCTAACACTTTTCTACTCTCCGTTTCAATGAGTTTGACATTTTCTTCTTAAAATATTCCACATATAAGTGATACAATGCAGAGTGTGTGTGTGTATGTGTGTGTGTGTGTGTGTGTGTGTGTGTGTGTGTGTGTACCATCTTCTTTATCCATCCTTCTATTGATGGATACTTGTATTATTTATATGGGCTATTGTGAATAATATAACACAATACCTACCTAGTATTTCCTTCTTTGAAATCCTTTTTTATTGTTATTCTATTAAATTTGTCTCAATTTTCCCCCCTTTGCCATCCTCTGCCCACCCCACCCCCCACTCCCACAGTCAATTCCCACACTGTTGTCCATGTCCATGGCTCATTCATACCTGTTCTTTGTCTAGTCCCTTCCCCTTCTTTGCACCATTGTCTCCCCCTTCCTTCCTCTGGTCACTTTCAATCTTCTTCCTGTTTCCATGCCTGTGGTACTATTTTGTTTGTTATTTATTTTGTTCATTAGATTTCACTTATAGGTGAGATCATATGGTATTTGTCTTTCACTAACTGGCTTATTTCACTTAGCATAATATTCTCCAGTTTCATCCATGCTGTTGTAAAAGGTAGGAGTTCCTTCATTCTTTCTACTGCATAGTATTCCATTGTGTAAATGTATCACAGTTTTTTGATCCATTCATTTACTTATGGGCACTTAGGCTATTTCCAGCACTTCGCTATTGTAAATAATGCTACTATGAACATTGGGGTGCATAGGTTCTTTTGAATCGGTGACTCAGGATTCTTAGAGTATATTTCCAGCAGTGGAATCACTGGGTCAAAAGGCATTCCATTTTTAGTTTTTAAAGGAAATTCCATACTTTTTGTTCCACAGTGGCTGCACTAGTCTGCATTCCCACCAGCAGGGTACTAGGGTTCCCTTTTCTTTACAACCTCATCAGCACTTGCTGTTTGTTGATTTACTAATGATGGCCATTCTGACAGGGGTGAGGTGACATCTGAATGTGGTTTTAATTTGCATCTCTCTGATTGATGGTTGAGCATCTTATGTCTATTCTATCAGCCATCTGTATGTCCTTCTTGGAGAAGTGTTTGTTCAGGTCTTTTGTCCATTTTTTAATTGAATTGTTTTCCTGGTGTTGAGTCATATGAGTTCTTTATATTTTCCTAGCTAGTATTTTGGGTGTCTTACCTAAAATCCCACAAAGCTAAATACTGATATTTAAGTTTCTGTAAAGAAATGAGTTATCACACTACACTCCAACACTTGGCTCTTCTAAACAACTTTCCAGGTTGTATTTGGTACATGTGAGTGTGTGTGTGTGTGTGTGTGTGTGTGTGTGTGTGAGAGAGAGAGAGAGAGAGAGAGAGAGAGAGAGAGAGAGAGAGAAGAGAGGCATTAGCAGCAGCAGCATAAGCATTTTGTAAGGTGTTAGTGAGTCTTGTGCTTTTAGGAGTGTTACTTTAGCATCCCATATAGTAAGTGCTCTTCCTCCAGGAGTGACTACCCAATGGACCTGTATATTGAACATACTCTCCAACCAACCTCTGTACAGAAAGAGAGCCAACAACTGGTTAAGATACAACAAATGTTCACAAGGTAAGAGTCATTCATTTAGGCATAGTGTCAGTCTCATCCTGTTTTGGAATTGGGACATATGCTTCCATCTGAGACTCACAAAGAGGTCCAGGCTGAGACACATGGTGGAGGACTACTTTAGGGAGGCCTCCTGTCACTATATGTCAATTTGCTAAACTGACTTATGTGAGTCAAATCTTTAGCAGATGCTTCATAAGACTCACAAATGCAGCACAAAGAAGGACAGTTGAAAGTGCAAGCAGGCCAGCAGGCAGTAGCTCAGAACACATGCCTACCAGTATGCAGCAGAGCTAGTTAGGAGGCAAAAGCAAGACAAGCAAGAGCCCCGTTGGTGGTGGACAGAACCTTGATGTCCTGCTCACAGGGCCGATTGTTGTGATCACTCCACAGACAGGATGGACCCTTCACCCCAAATCTGGTTTGGATGTCAAGACTGATGACACAGACATGTGAATATGAAATATTCATACAAGAGAGTATGAAAAGTTTACTACTCACATAAAGAGGCTTTCTCAGGAGAGCAGGGAAGGCTCTCCAGCAGGTTCAAGAATGGTTTGAGACACACCATAAACTAATATAAAATAATATTGAATGTCAACTGTAATTAAAAATGAAGAAGAATGGCTTGAGGGAGCAGAGGAAGGAGACGCGCCTTTGACGGTAATAAGAGGATGAGCCTGGAATGAGCATTCCATACAGGTTAGGGTTTGCATGGTTTGAACTGCCTGCTGGCCCCACAGAAAAGTGTAAAGTGTGCCTGGGCTTTCTCATCAGACAGGCAAGGCAGGGAAGAGGACGTGGTGCGGTTCTCTTATGGAATAGTGTTGTGTAAATGCCAGAGGTTTCAGCCCAGTTTAGAATTCTCATAACCCTTACAACTAACCTTCTTGTATTGTTTTAACTTAAGATGCTTTCAATAGAAAGCATTTATCAAATTATGGCCCTTTAAATATTATCTAAAGTGGCTTAGGATTATCTTGGTTCATCAGCAGAGAAGCTGTAGAAAGAGAAAAGACTGCTAGCATCAGCAAGTCTGACATTCTGTCTACAAGAGAGCAGACCTAATTACACTATCTGATGAATTATGCAGGGTTACTTACATTTTTCCTATTCCAGGTGATTACCATAGCATGCAAAGACTGTAATAATAATAATAGAAATTAACATTTATTGATCACTAAGTTTATGTTGAAATTATACTAAATATTCATGTCCATATTTAATCTTCATCACAACCCTATTAATGTAAGTGACAAAAATAGCACTTTTTGCCAGTTCTGTTGAGATTCCTGTGGTTACCTCTATTCTGATTGCAGAAAAAGAAAAGACCATGGTGGAGGGCACATGGGAACATTTATGGGGTAGGCTCAACTTGGGCATGCATTACTGTTATTCCTGTTTCATTGGAAAAAATCACATGGCTATACCCAATTGCAATATAAAAGGAGAAATGTAGACTGTCTAGAAGAGGAGAACTTGAATGTTGGAAACCAGCTAGCAATCTCTGTCACTACTATCCTGTTCATCGCTATTCCCATATTTAGAGTATGTTTTGGCACATTGTAAGTCATCACAAATATATCTTTTTGAATAAACTGGTTTTGGGGTCAGTAATGGAGATCAAAAACATAGGACTTGGTTAAACATTGTGTTCTTAGATTTAACACCAAAAGTGCAAGCAACAAAGAGTAAATTGGACTATATAAAAATTTAAAGAGTTATTCCTTATACAAAAAACTACCATCAACAAAGTGAATAGTCATCCCAAAGAAAAAGAGAAAAGAGAAAATATTTAGAAATCATATATTCAATAAATGGTATCCAGAACGCTTAAAACTCAATGACAAAAATTCTAATGACCCAATTAAAAATTAGGTAAAATACTTGAATATACATTTCATCAGATCAAGGAACATGTATAAAGGACCCATGGAGAAAGCCAAAATGGGGAAGGATTGAGGGAGGGAGATGGGGGTGGGTGGGGCAGGGGAAAGTGGTGGTGGTTAAATGGAGACAAATGTATGAACAATATAAAAAAAGATATACAAATAGCCAAAAAAACTCCCACCAACCCACATGAAAATATGCTCCATATCATTAGTCATTAGGGAAATGCAAATCAAAACCACTATGAGATACCATTTCACACCCACTAAGATGGCTATAACCAAAGAAATAACAAAATAACAAGGATATGGATAAATTGAAACCCTCATACACTTCTGGAGGGAACATAAAATAGTGCTATCTCTAGAAAATAATTTTGCAGTTCCTTAAAAATTTAAACATACACTTCCTATAGTGCCTAGCAGTTCCACTTCTGGGCATATAACCAAAAAATTAAAAACAGGAGGAAAAAATGGGTGAGTGAAACATTACAAAAGCAATAGGCAGATAACATTTCAAAAAGGAAAAAATGGTCAACTTTATTAAATACTCTTCATAGATGAGGACAAACAGATGGTTATTGAAACTGATAATATGCAGGTCATTTGGTAACTTTGAAAAAGAAGACTAAAAGAGTGGGAAAGATTTAATATAAACCCAAATGATATATATTAAGGTGATAATGTGATGAGAGGAAGTGGGCATGGGTAGACATTTTCTTTTGAGAGGGTCGGTGCTAAGAAGAGCGAAGAAATATGGGACTATAGCTAGAGGAGGATTTGATACCAAAAGTAAATTTTAAGAGGTTCTAGTCACATATGTATGCTGATGTAAATTATTCAGTGAAATTGATGATATAAAAGATCAAGGGGATAATTGCAGAAGAAGAAATATTGAGACAAGAAGAGGAGTATTATGAGCATTAGTAAATGATATCTATAGTAAAGGTGGAAGAGTTAGCCTTATGTGAGAATGGGTAATGTTTATATATTGTAAAGAAGAGAAGGAAATACTCATGGTATAGTTACAAATGTGGGTAATATGGTGGATTTGCTGAAGAAGATATAAGGACATTCTCTCTTGATTCCTCATTTTTTTTTTCCAGTGGAGAATAAGGTAAGGTTATAAAATATCGGGAGTGAGGGTGCAGTTTTGAGGAACTGAGAGGGTATGGTATTGATTATTCATTTTGAATAACAGAAATTGGCACATAATATGAAAAGATTGCTGATTTGAGACATGTGGCCAAAAATGTAAGGTGAGATCAGGCAGATCAGTCTTGTAAATTTCTATAGCAGCCTTTATCATTTGCATACAGGAACAAAGTAGGTAGATAGTGAGATTTAAGAAGAGTTGTAGTTTTGCCAAGAAATCACTATAGTGGAAAGTAGGCAGGGAAATGAAAGTTTATGAAAATTAGTGATAATAATGATGGACCATGAACTATAAGTTGGTTAGGAATGAGGACATGAGAGATAAGAAGGGTGGTTAATTGTGAGGTGTAGTGTAGTTTATAGTTTGGAGTTCAAAGCTGAGGAACTGTTAGAGGTGTGTATCTGTGTGTGTGTCTGTTTGTGTGTGTATTTGGTGAGGGAGGCACTTTGGCAGGAAAAAATAGTCAGCTGTAGCTCAAGATGTACATCTTAAGATCAAGATTTAAGAGCTGGTTCAATATGCGGGAATGTCAAAGTCTAGAGCATGAGCATTAAAGATAGTGGCTTAAGTGCAATGAGAGAAAAATATCATTGGAGATGAGAACATGAAAGGTTTGCAAAGCCAAAAATTTTGGATTAATACCCACATGGATGACAGATGTTGAAGTTGCAAAAATGGTGGCAGAAAGTAACTAAGTTAGTGTCTAATGAATGAAGGGGAAGACATAAGGAGGGGTAGCACATGATACTGTCTAACAGCATGAACTACAAATGAAGTCCGGGTTCTGAAGGAGAAAGGAGCAGAAACAGTTTGGAAGCAACAATGAGGGGCAAGCTAGCCACCTCCTCTGCTTCTGCTCCCTGGCATATGTGAGGAAAACTATTGTTTACTTAAGGTGACTGCAGGAGAAAGGATTTCCTCAAGGCATAGCCATATTCCACTTGTAAAACAGAAATGAAAGAAATATTGAGAGAATAATATGAAGCCACTAGAAAGTTTGTTAATGATAGACCATGAGAAACAGAGAGCAGAAAAGAAGGGCTTATGAAGATGGAGAGAACTGGGTCTAATTATGTTATCTGTAGGAAAATATGTGGATAGGGGCCTAGGTAATAATGGATAATCTGCAGGGTAGTGACTGAAGTAACAGTGACGAGACAAGACGAACTTGGTGACTGTATAGTAGCTGGGAGGCGAATAAAGCCCGCCTGACTGGTGATTACTTAAGTAAGAGTGACCCAGAACTCAGAAGAACCCAGAAACACCAATCGAAACCCAATTCTTCTAAATATCATGTAGCCTTCATTGTGATCCAGTCTTCTAAAGACAGACTAATAAGGACACCTAAGAGTAAGTTTGAAAGGAGAGGAGTGAATGTGCTCTGAAGTGTGGGTATGTATGAAAAATATGAGCATCATATTCTAATGTTGGCAGGTTGCTGTTATAGACATATGGAGCTGTGCACTATTTTTAGACCACTCAAGATGCCTGAACGCACGTGGGCCACATGCAGGTACCAACACTTACTGGACACCTGCCAAACCCAAAGCTAGGAGAGCAGAAAGGCTGGAGGGAAGCAGTATTGTCCCAATACAGGAATTCATTTACTTAGGCCTCCTAAAGGGCAGCTAAAAAATAAATGGAAGAAACGAAAGTGAGTTTATTTTTTTCCTAAAACTCAGACACAGACACCAGTATGGTGGTTATCAGAGGGAAGGGGCATGGGGGAGTAGTAAAGGGTAGAGGAGACCAAATATATGGTGATGGAAGATGATCTGATTTTAGGTGGTGAGCACAGAATGAAATATACAGGTCATGTATCATAGAAATGTACACTTGAAACCTATGATCTTAGCCAATATCATCCCAATAAATTTAATTAAAAATAAAATAAAATGAAGTGTTAGTATCATGTTGGTGAGTACTTCTTGGGAAGAAACTCAGACTGTGAAAGGAAGAAAGCAAGTTCTGGATCTTGCATCCAAGTACAGGTACTGGATTCTGTTTCATTTCTTGCAGGTGCTGTCTTTTTCTTCTTCTTTTATTCTTCTTCTTCTCTTTCTTATTCTTGAAGAAAGTACTCTTCTAGAACTTTATTAAGCATGGCTTCCTTTAAACCCTTGCCCTAGAAGAGAATGAAAAGTCACCTTCTCACAAAAATATATGATTTGGGAATAGGCAAAAATATAATAGCTTGGGATTTGTTTGAGGGACACTTTTGTTTTAAAAATAGTCATCTGTAGAACTCAATGAAAAGCATTTAGAAGATGGAATCTCTTGTCATGGTCCCTAGTGCCTGGATTAAGAGAGTTCTGTGGAGGAGTGGACAGAGCTGTGTAAGGGGCATCAGGACACCTGAGTTCTAGCTCTCGTTCTGCCACTTGCTCTCTATGAGGCAGCCCCTGTGTCACTTTTACTTTCCTGGGACTCAGTGACCTTGTCTGTAAAGTGAAGGGCTAGACTGCATACATCATCTATGAGTCTCTGTGTATTTTGCATAAATTCAGTGTTACCTGATTGTTTTCTCATTAGTTATAAAATCTGTGCTTTTCATTCCATGGGATTTGGCAGGATACTTTCTATTTCTCATAAATTTTGGAATGCTTGTAAGCTATCTTGTCTTTCTTTTACTGGGTTGACATTTCTTATTCTATAGCCCCAAAACAATTTATTTAATCAACTTTGCTACATGGGGTTTTATTTTATGTTATAGAGGGGGAAAAACCCAATTTTTTGGCTTGTCATAATTTAACAGTATTGGACTACCTATGTCCTTTTGCAATTTTTGAACATTAATGGAAAAAGAGAGGCTGCAAACACTCTCTTGCATTGTGCAATTTGTAAGCAAGAATATTTAGAATTTTTTTTTCCAGGGTAGGCTTATATGTAATGATTCTCTGCTACTGCTCACAGAAAATGTGTGGTAAATGATTATCAGAAACTATTATGAACAATTATATGCCAAGAAATTGAAAATCTTGATGAAATGGACAAATTTTTAGAAAAGTATAATCTTCCAACACTGAAGGAGGAAGAAACAGAAAGCTTGAACAGACCGATAACAGTTGGGGAAATGGAAGCAGTAATCAAGAAACTCCTGGCACACAAAAGTCCAGGGCCGGACGGTTTCACAGGAGAATTTTACAAAACGTTTAAGGAAGAGCTATCCCCTGTCCTTCCCAGACTGTTCCAAAAAATTCAAGATGAGGGAAGACTCCCAGACTCTTTCTATGAGGCCAGCATCACCCTGATCCCAAAACCAGATAAAGACCCTACAAAGAAAGAAAACTACAGGCCAATTTCGCTGATGAACATAGATGCTAAAATCCTCCACAAAATATTGGCAAACCGCATCCATTAATACATTAAAAATATTATCCACCACGATCAAGTGGGATTCTTCCCAGGGATGCAGGGATGGTTCAATATACGCAAATCAGTAAACATGATACATCACATAAATAAAAGAAAAGACAAACCACATGATCATCTCGAAGGTGCAGAAAAAGCATTTGATAAGGTACAGCACCCATTTATGATCAAAACACTCAGCAAAATGGGAATAAATGGGGCATTCCTCAATGTAATAAAGGCCATATATGAAAAACCTACAGCCAATATCATACTCAACGGGCAAAAACTGAAAGCTTTCCCACTAAGATCGGGAACACGACAAGGATGTCTGCTCTCACCACTTCTTTTCAACATCGTATTGGAAGTCCTAGTCACAGCGGTCAGACAAGAGAAAGAGATAAAAGGCATCCAAATAGGAAAGGAGGAAGTAAAGCTATCATTGTTTGTAGATGACATGAGAGTGTACATAGAGAACCCTGTAGACTCTACCAAAAAACTCCTCAACGCAATAAGTGAATTTGGCAAAACCGCAGGATACAAAGTCAACATTCAGAAATCAAAGGCAGTTTTGTACACCAGCAATGCAATAGAAGAAGAAGAAATTTTAAAAAAATACCATTCGATATAGCAAGAAGAAAAATAAAGTACCTAGGAATAAATTTAACCAAAGACGTAAAAGACTTATACGCAGAAAACTATACAACATTGAGGAAAGAAATTAAGGAAGACACAAATAAATGGAAGCATATACCGTGCTCATGGATTGGAAGAATGAATATCATCAAAATGTCCATACTACCCAAAGCAATTTATAGATTCAATGCAATCCCTACAAGATACCAATGACGTATTTCACAGAAATAGAAGAGACATTTCAAAAATTGATATGGAACCATAAACGACCCCGAATAGCCGCAGCAATATTGAGAAAGAAACATGAAGTAGGAAGGATCACAATACCGGACACCAAACTCTACTACAAAGCCACTATACTCAGAACAATCTGGTACTGGCACAAGAACAGACCCATAGACCAGTGGAACAGAATACAAATCCAGAAATTTATAACATTTTATTTCTAATAATACAATACACAAAATATTTTAAAGCTTTTACAAACTCTCCAGCCCAATATATTCTCAAAATCCAAAATAGTGCATATTCATTATGAAGAGTACTACCCCCACTTGTTATATATGTCTTTCTATAGTATCTCTTAAAAAAAAGAAGCTCACTCTTGCATTCCCCCACATCTTCTCCTCTTCAAGTTGAAACTACTATCTTTTTATATATTAATTATTCATGTACTCCACATGTCTCCACCATTGGTTTGAACTTCTTCATTGACAAAAACATTGAGTGCAGGGGTTGCACAGATGGATTGATTAATATATAGCATTTTTATAGACAATATTGGAACTTGTGTGCATTACAAGCATCTTTTTGCATGCTTTACAGTACCTGTGCACTTTCAGTATCTCCATGGGTTTCTTTTTTAATGGACTCAACTGTTTCAATTGATTGCAGTTGTTGCTTATTTTCTTTTTGTGATGCTCAATTTCACTTTTTGCCCAGTGAGACACTTCTTCAGGCAGGCATCTTTCTTAATGCTCAATATGTCACTTCGTTTGATGGCAGTCTTCTTTGGGTCTCTTTATCCTTTGTACCCCCAGTCAGCATTCTCACTTTCTGTGAATGGCAAGATGTTCCAGGCTCATCTTGTGTTCTCCTGCCCCAAGATTTGGTGCCAGCCATCCTCCAAGGAGCTCTGATTCCTCTTAATGGAGAATAGTTTAAGGAGCCAAAATCTGGGCGCCAGGGTACAGCACATATTTTCCACAATGCTACTGATAATGGGTAAGGCGATTTTAGAGACTATTTAGGCAATTGTAGTGAGAGAGCAAGAGACTTCCAGGGCAAGAGCATGTATTTCCAATTTATCTCTTCTTTTTCCAAATCCCTTTCCACCAATCATGACTGACATACCGTACTATATATTGTCACACCCAACTCATGCATTTAGATTTCACTGTTGATGAATGTTCAGAAGCTTCCATTTTCTTTTTTTCTTTTTTTCAATTTATTTTTTCAAATACATTTGTCTCTGCCTTCCCCCCACCACTTTCCCTTGCCTCCCCTTCCCTCCCTTAACCCGTCCCCTTTGGTTTTGTCCATGAGTCCTTGCTATATGTTCCTTGACTTTCCCCTTCCCTTCCTTTTCCCCCGCCCACCCCTTCCTCCTTCCCTCTTTTCTCTGTTGGTTTCTTTTCCTTTCAGTGTTGCTGGTCTTATTTTCCTTGCATCTTTGTATTGTTGGTTAGGTTCCACTTCTAGGTGAGATCATATGGTATTTGTCTTTCACCCCCCTGGCTTATATCCCTTAGCATAATGCTCTCGAGTTCCATCCATGCTCACGAAGTTTAGTAGTTCTTTTTTTCTTTCTGCTGTGTAGTATTCCATTGTGTAAATGTACCATAATTTTTAGACTCAATCATCTACTGATGGGCATTTAGGTTACTTCCAACACTTGGCTATTGTAAATTGTGCTGCTATGAACACTGGGGTGCATAGGTTCTTTTGTATTGGCGTTTTGGGATTCTTAGGATATAGTCCCAGCAGGGGAATCACTGGATCAAAAGGCAGTTCCATTTTCAGCTTTTTGAGGAAATTCCACACTGTTTTCCACAGTGGCTGCACCAGTCTGCATTCCCACCAACAGTGCACTAGGGTTCCCTTTTATCCACAGCCTCGCCAGCACCTGTTGTTTGTGGATCTGTTTATGATGGCCATTCTGACCGGTGTGAGGTGGTACCTCAGGGTGGTTTTGATATGCATTTCTCTGATGGCTAGTGATGCCGAGCATCCTTTCAAATGCCTCTGGGCCCTCTGTATCTCTTTCTTGCAAAAGCCTCTGCCCAGGTCCTTTGCCCAGTTTTTGATTGGATCATTTGTCTTCTTGGAGTGGAGTCAAGTGAGTTCTTTATATATCTTGGAGATCAAACCTCTAGCTGATGTATCATTAGCAAATATGTTTTTCATACGGTTGGCTCCCTTTTCATTTTGCTGACGTTTCCTTTAGCCATGCAGAAGCTTTTTATTTTGATGAGGTCCCACTTGTTTATTCTTTCCTTTATGTCCCTTGCTTTAGGAGACATATCAGTGAAAAAATTGCTGCGTGGGATATCTGAGACTTTCCTGCCAGTGTTCTTCTCTAGGATTTTTATGGTGTTGTGACTTATATTTAAGTCTCTTTTATCCATCTTGAGTTTCTTTTTGTGTATGGTGTCAGCTGATGATCCAATTCCATTTTTTTGCATGTAGCCGTCCAGCTCTCCCAACACCATTTGTTGAAGAGGCTATTATTGCTCCATTTTATGCTTCTGCCCCTTGTCAAACATTAGTTGCCCATAGAGACCTGGGCTTATTTCTGGGCTTTCTATTCTGTTCCACTGGTCTATGGGTCTGTTCTTGTGCCAGTACCAGATTGTTTTGAGAATAGTGGCTTTGTAGTAGAGTTTGATGTCCGGTATTGTGATCCCTCCTACTTTGTGTTTCTTTCTCAAAATTGCTGTGGCTATCCGGGGTCATTCATGGTTCCATATAAATTTTTGAAATGTCTGTTCTATTTCTGTGAAATATGTCACTGGTATCTTAATAGGGATTGCGTTGAGTCTATAAATTGCTTTGGGTAGTATGGACATTTTGATGATATTAATTCTTCCAATCCATGAGCTCAGTATATGCTTCCATTTATTTGTGTTTTCCTTAATTTCTTTCATCAATGTTGTATAGTTTTCTGCATACAGGTCTTTTACCTCCTTGGTTAAATTTATTCCTAGGAACTTTATTTTTCTTCTTGCTATATCGAATGGTATTTTTTAAAAAATTTCTTCTTCTTCTATTGCATTGCTGGTGTATAAAAATGCCTTTGATTTCTGTATACTGACTTTGTATCCTGCTGTTTTGCCAAATTCACTTATTAGGTTGAACAGTTTTTTGGTGGAGTCTACAGGGTTTTCTATGTACACTATCATGTCATCTGCAAACAATGATAGTTTTACTTCCTCCTTTCCTATTTGGTTTCCCTTTATTTCTTTTTCTTGTCTGACCATTGTGGCTAGTATTTCCAATACTATGTTGAAAAGAAGTGGTGAATGTGGACATCCTTGTCGTGTTCTCGATCTTAGTGGGAAAGCTTTTAGTTTTTGCCCATTGAGTATGATGTTGGGCTGTACGTTTTTCATATACGGCCTTTATTACATTGAGGAATGCCCCATTTATTCCCATTTTGCTGAGTGTTTTGATCATAAATGGGTGCTGTACTTTATCGAATGCTTTTTCTGGAGAATGCAGGTATTTTAAGAGTGGGAAGAATACTGTGGGATGACCATTGACAAGAACATTGGTTTTGAGAAGCTGGATGGGGTGAAAATAATAAGAGGGTGGAATGGAAACAAGTTGCAGCAAGAGAAAGCACAAAATTTAGCATCAAAGTAATAGAAGAAAGAAGAGGGGTAAAATGGGGTAAGAGAAGGGAGAAGCAAAATATGAGAACTGAAATAAACTATAATATAATGTCTAGGGACTTAATATGCACAAACTTGAGGAACAAAAAATGAACGTTAAAAAGCTATGCAGGAAAGAGAATATTGTAAATCTTGAATACCACGGTGGATTTCACCTCCGTAGTGTCTTGTGTTTACCATTGTTTTTTCTTTCTGGATCCACCTCTCATGATGTCAGATGGCAACCCTGTCTGGCCTTAGACAGCCTGTTTGAGACTTCCAAAGGTCTACTGTCTGTGGCTGACTCCTTCACTTGGTAACCTAGTCACTCTGTACTCAGCAGTCAGGCTTAGGCACCGCAGGTGGGGACAAAATATTTACTACTTTTATTTTACTGATGTGTTTAAATGACTCCTTTGTAAGATTTATGTAACATTATGCTGATTATACAGTGTTGTATCAATAAAGTACTGTGCGATATATTTATCAATAAATTAAAATATTATGTTTTATGTAGTTAGAAATGGTTGTTAAAGTTCTCTAAATGAGTTTGATCTTTGCAGATAACTTGTTTTTGATCCTTGCTATCATGATATAATATTTCTAACATGCATATTTATTTCTAAATTCTATTCCTTTGGAAAAATAGCAAATATTACAATTTTGATATTTTCCCACTAAATCATTTTTTTACTTTTTAATTCCTTAATTAAAGGAAATCTTTTAACCAAGGAATGTGAAAATAACATATCATCTTCCTAAATTTTGTCTATTGGATATGATGGAATTGATCTTTAAAATTTTTTTTTATTTTTTGATTACTGTTTACATTCAATATTATTTGGTATTAGTTTCAGGTGTACAACATAGTGGTTAGGCAGACATATACAAAGTAGTATCCTGGATATTTCAAGTACCCACCTGGCACTATACTTAGTTATTACAATATTACTGACTATATTCCTTATGCTGTAATTTACATACCTGGGACTATTTTGTGATTACCAATTTATAGTTTCTAATTTCTTCACCTTTTTCACCCAGCCCTCCACCACCCTCCCTTCTGGCAGCCAATAGACTGTTCTCTGTATCTGTGAGTCTGTTTCTGTTTTGTTTGGTATGCTTTTAAAATGTACATCAATGACTGTTGTTTTAATTTTTTAAATAAAATGGAATTTCCACAAAAAAATTAAAAATGGAGCTGCTTTATCATCCATTGATCCCCACTACTAGAAATATAATCTAAGAATCCCGAAACACCAGTCATAAACGATATAAGCACCCCTATGTTCATGGCAGTGTTGTTTATGATAGCCAAGCTCTGGAAACAGCCTAAGTGCTCATCAGTAGATGAGTGGGTAAAAAAGCTGTGATACACTTACATGATGTAATACTATGTGATTGTAAAAAAGAAGGAACTCTTACCCTTTGCAACAGCATGTATGGACCTGGAAAACATTATGCTAAATGAAATAAGCCATAGAGAAAGACAAATATTATATGATGTCACTTATATGTGGAATCTAATGAACAAAATAAACTGACGAACAAAATAAAACCAGAGGCATAGATATGTGGAAAAGACTGATATCTCTCAGAAGGGAGGTGGTGTGAGGGACTGCAAGAGATTAGCCAAAGAACATATATGCATATATGCATAGCCCATGGACACAGACAACAAAGCAGTGAAGGCCAGGGAGGGCAGGGGGATGGCTGAGTGGAGGGGGACATCTGTAATAGTGTCAACAATAAATAAATTGTTGACCATATTTTGTCATGTATAATGCAACCCCATGTTTTGTGCACATTATGCACAGGAATATTATACCAATGGTATGTAATCATCATAGCCATGTATAATGCACATTCTTATTTTCCCCTCAAAAATTTGGGCAAAAAAGTGCATATTATACATGGCAAAATATGGGTTAAATGAATACATAAATGTTAAAATAAATCATCAAGTTTTGGTTTTTAATTTTAATATGTGCCATAGCAGTATTTTGTAATTTAAGAGTTACTTTAACAGTTATAAGCAACAGAATATACCTTCTCTGCAATGTCTGAAAATATAAAAATTGTGATCTCCGATAGGGATTAATTTTTAAGTAGAGAAAATATGATTTTAAAATATGAATAACTCTAACAGTTTTTAATTTATGTTTTGTTTTGGTCAAACTTTGTGTGTTCATCACCTGTAAATTATTTGTCAGGGTATTTATTCAATGTGAATATTGTTTCAAATTTGTATGGGAAAATTGTAGTTAAACATCTCATTGTCACCTCAGTGTAAAAGAAGCACAATTCTATCATTTCATCTTGTTTATAGTCTTTAAATCATTACATTTGTAACTTTTAAAAAACAGAACAGGGAACATCCTAGATTTTGCCAGAGAAGAGTTCCAAACAACGGAGATGTAGGAGCAAAGGCACAGCTTGTATCAGATGCCCATATTTTATCTACTCAGTTTTGTTTTCCCTCAAAGGCTCTGGTTCACACTGTTACCCCTTGTAAGGGAATAACCTTCCTGATATAATCAGAACAAAAAACTTCCACGTTTGGACAAAAAGAAGCCTGGAGAGAAAGGCCTCCAGGAGCCAAGGAGTGGCTGCCCACAGGTCATCCCTCAGAATCACCTCTTTCTCAGTGCCCTACCACTCTTCAAACTACAGCTCAAGAAGGTATGTAAACTATAGCAATTTGAGATTGCATTTGACCACAAATAATTAAAAAGCAAACAAATAAACCCAGAGACTTATACAAGTAAGGAGTTTATTTTTTGGAATAACAAGAAATCAAGAATTAGAGTCCACGACTCACTGGATATCCAGGCCACTGTGTCTTTGTGCTCTACCAGTCTTGTGGTATCATCCTCAAGGTATAAAAGTCTATCTATAAGAGAGCTAGTTCCTGTAGCATCGTGCCTTATGTCTGCATTAAGAGAAGAAAGGACAGGAAAAGGCAAAAATTATGTGTCCACTGAGTTTACCCGCTGTAGAATCAAGTCATCTCTTCACCTCTCTGAGAGACAAAGAAAGGTGAGAGATGTAGTTTTGTTTTGTTTTCAAGCCAGACTTACTTCTGTCCCCCCAAATCAGAGTTCTGTTAGGAAGAAGAGAATTGATATTGGGTAAGGACGAGCAGTGTCTGCCACACACTTTTTCTGCTTCTTTTGCAGCACAAATTAAAGTGGCTGCTTGTTACATTCTCACACACACACACACACACACACACACACACACACACACACACACGCACACGAGTAGCTACTGAAAAAAGAAGAGAGGCAGAAAGGTTGATGAAAAATGAAAACCTTAGTACTATGGTTTCATTTCCAAAGCAAGGCTTTGTGGCTAGAAAACAAATATCCTCACTGAGGCAACTCATTGGTGCATCACTGGCACCACCTCTCAGGAAGCATCTCTGTTTTCCCAGCTCCCTTTCACATGTCAAATACCACCCCTTTTGCACCTCATAAGTTCTTTCCAAATCAAGGCCAAAGACACCAGTTACTTGGGGCTTAGTCTCCTCAGCTACTTTCCATCTTGCCTCGTTATTAGCCCAATTGGGTAGGCTTGGATAACAAGGGTGTCAGCAGTAGCATGAGAAAATGGAGATTATAGGTCTTTTTATCACTTTTATGCACACTGCATAAGTCTTCTGTATTTGTGAACCAACCTGGGAGTTGACAATAATGTATTACATAAAGGTGAGAAAATGGGGTATTCTAAATAAACCTGAGTTTCTGCCCAAGAGTCATACCTAATGCAAATGCTTCCTCCATTCTAATGCCTTCTCAATGTTTCTTCACATGGCCCTTTGATTATGATCTCTCCAACCTGCTTCTTGCCATTTTCACCCTCTGTGTCTTCACTCCTCCAACCGTACATGCCAGCCAAGATGCTTCCATCCAGCATCTGAAAGAGGCAATACAATGTAGTAGTTACGAGCACCAGCTCTGAAGTCCAACTGTCTTTATTATTATCTAGTTAAAATCTGTGCCTCAGTTATGCTTCTGTAAATGGGATAATATTACCTGCTTCATAAGGTTCATTAGGATTAAATGAGTTAGTGCATAAAGCACCTGACACATAGTAGGTACTCAATAAATATTTTCTATTACAATTCAACCATGGCCTTTGGATATGGCAGTCCTTTTGCCTAGAGCACCCTTTACCATTTTGTCAGCAAACTCATTCATCTTTCCAAAATCACTAAAAAATTATCTCCTTTGTGTTACTTGAGTCCCTTAAGCAAAATTAGAGATTTAAATGTTTACTCAATACTTTGTACATACTTTGTTCTCTGATCTGACGCTAATCACTGTATGTTATAACATTGTCACATCTGCTCATGCCAATCTGTTAACTGCTTGAGGGCAACAATCTGTGCCTTATTTTATTATCCCCAGCATCTTGCACAGGGCCTGACCCACAATAGGCGCTTGGTGATCATTTAGAAATGAATTAATGAATGAATAAGGAATGCAGCCATAGAAATCATATTATCTCCGTACCCTTGACTTCCCAATGACAGAGTCTATGTGTCTTTCATGTTGTTCTAAAATGTATCTCCAGGACTCCTGTTTTGTTTATGACAATGTATGGTGCTAGAATGTACTGAGCTAGCTATGAGGGGGAAGACAGAAACTTGGGGGGGGGGGAAGACAGCTAAGTCACCAAGATCTCCATAGAGGACACATTACATTTTATTCTTTTTCCATGAGGCACACCCTTAGAGGTGTTTTTTGGGCAGAGGTGGACCTTTCAGGAACCACAGTAGCTTCTGTCTATAGAAATAATGGGCAGCTGTCCCTAATTATTGATAAAGAGACTTGGAACACAGAGAAATCATTAAGAAAATACCAGGGGATTGTATTAATATGGTGTTAGATTACCAAGGTTTCAAGCAGAATCAAGTGTGGCTGGTAAATGATTTGAACCAGACTGAGGAAAGTTCCCCATTGTATCCAAAGGTTCGGTACTCACAGAAAGCCGAAAACTCTGACAAGGAATACTTAGACTAGAGCACTGCATTATAAGGACAAAGTACGAGGTAGGGAGAATTTGCAAAATTAGACTATAATGTGGTTGCTGCTCTTTCAGAGGCTGGGAAGACTCTAGCTTTGCCATTGACTCACCGTGTGACCTTGGGGAAGCCCTTTTTCTTCTCTAGACCTCAGTCTCCCCATATCTTCAGAAAGGTAGTTAGATCTGATGTACTTTAGAAAATCATACAGTTATTTAAATTATGGCATAAGTGGTGGAATAAGATATTCAAAAACTTTTACAAACAGGAGAGATCTCATTTGTCTGGTTTATAAGAGACACTGCTCAGTGTGAGGGCTGGGAGCTATGTAGGATTATCCCCTTGAAGACTCATTGGGCCCTAAATGTCTGTGTCCCCCAAGAGTGCTGGGGCTAATTGTGAGCTCATTCCAGTCCCTCAGGCTTTGTATTTCTCTGAGATCCACCTCCACAGTGAGGTTCTTTCCTTTTCCAGGGCTCTGTGGTTAATGATGGCATTTCTTCCCTGTAGAGATTAGAGTGTTTTTTTTCAGCCTGAGATGGTGATAATTTTCTCACTTAAATCACATTTATTATAGACCTAAGTGGAGGGTATTTGGAGAATAATTTAGTTTCTCAAGACAACTGGCGGCGGGGGGGGGGGGGACCTCTTAGAAGTGGGAGACACGGCTCCAAGCAGCTGGCATTTTTATAGTTCTTTTGAGCTGACAGTGGTGTGACCAGAAAGGAATTTGTCTTCCTAGCTCTGGGGCAGGGCCTGGAAATGTTTGTTTCTTTCTGGGAGTTGCAATTGGAGAAGCATTCTTGGGTTACAGAGAAAATGAATAAGAGGATGATAAAGAACAACAAAAACAACAAAACAGTATGAGGAAGGTTGTTAGGTCCTGATTTTAGATCATCTGGGCTGCAGATTTCTGGAATTATGACCTTTAAAAACTAGAAAGGCCTTAAGAGATTGTATAGGTCAAGTATCCCCATTTTATAAGTTAACTGGAGCCCAAGGGTGAGAGATATGTCAAAATTCACATGTATATGTATACATTCACAAATAGACCTTAAAGTTTTGGAATAATAGATACATAGTGTCCTCAAGCTGAACCTTTGTAAAACATCTTATCAAACCTCCCTGGGCTATAAATGGGGACCCAGAAGTCCATAGAGAAGAAAGGATGAACCCAAGGTCACACAGGGAGTCAGTTGCGATGCAGAGGATTGAGACACAAAGCAGGAGGTATTTGGAAACTTCTTGAGACATAAAGTTGGGGATGAAAGCAAAGGTGGAGGATATTTGGCACTAGAGGTTTAGTAGGCAGACCACCCACACAGTGTATGCTTACTCTCTCTAAGGCAATCCTATCCTGGATCACGGTTTTTGTGTCCTAAGAGTGCTATAGAAGAAAGGCTCATAGACTTGGCACATGAAAAGATTGCAATAGCCTCTAGCTCTTGGTTTTCATATCTCCTGTGTTCTTATCTCTCTTTACTTCTACTCTCTTCTCTTGGTCTCCTTAGTCTGCTCTAGTTTCTGCCTCTCCTGTTACCTTTGTGTTAGTCACTGTCATTAGCCCCCACTTCACCCTACCCCTAACCTATCTGAGAGGCACCGTACAACTCTGTGCAGCATCTTTGCTCCACCTTTATCTACAACAAAATGCTTATTGCCTCATCGCAGGTATGTGTATGGAAGTAAAGACCTAAAGTACACATTAATAAAATCATTCCTCTTCCTTGGTATTGCATTACTTTATTTTTTGAAAAAACTTTTTTATTTTTAAAACATGTTTATTCTATTACAGTTGTCTCAATTTTCACCCCTTTTCCCCCCTTCACCCATCCCACCCCTACCCCCAGCTCCCATAGTCAATTCCTACTCTGTTGTCCATGTCCATGGGTCATTCATACATGTTCTTTGTTTACTCTCTTCCCCTTCTTTCCACCATTGTCCTCCTTCCCCATCCCGTCTGGTCACTTTCAGTCTGATCTATGCCTGTGGTTTATTTTGTTTGTTAGTTTATTTTGTTGAATAGATTCCAATTATAGGTGAGATCATATGGTATTTTTCTTTCACCAACTGGCTTATTTCACGTAGCATAATATTCTCCAGTTTCATCCATGCTGTTGCAAAAAGTAGGAGTTCCTTCCTTACTTCTTTCTTTTTAAATGCAGATTTATTTATTTATTTAAATATAAATGGAAGCATATACTGTGCTCATGGATTGGAAGAATTAATATCATTAAAATGTCCATACTACTCAAAGCAATTTATAGACTCAACGCAATCCCTATTAAGATACCAGTGACATATTTCACAGAAATAGAACAGACATTTCAAAAATTTATATGGAACCATGAATGACTCCGGATAGCCACAGCAATTTTGAGAAAGAAACACAAAGTAGGAGGGATCACAATACCGGACATCAAACTCTACTACAAAGCCACTATTCTCAAAACAATCTGGTACTGGCACAAGAACAGACCCATAGACCTGTGGAACAGAATAGAAAGCCCAGAAATAAGCCCAGGTCTCTATGGGCAACTAATGTTTGACAAGGGGCAGAAGCATAAAATGGAGCAATAATAGCCTCTTCAACAAATGGTGTTGGGAGAGCTGGACGGCTACATGCAAAAAAATGGAATTGGATCATCAGCTGACACCATACACAAAAAGAAACTCAAGATGGATAAAAGAGACTTAAATATAAGTCACAACACCATAAAAATCCTAGAGAAGAACACTGGCAGGAAAGTCTCAGATATCCCACGCAGCAATTTTTTTCACTGATATGTCTCCTAAAGCAAGGGACATAAAGGAAAGAATAAACAAGTGGGACCTCATCAAAATAAAAAGCTTCTGCATGGCTAAAGGAAACGTCAGCAAAATGAAAAGGGAGCCAACCGTATGAAAAACATATTTGCTAATGATACATCAGCTAGAGGTTTGATCTCCAAGATATATAAAGAACTCACTTGACTCCACTCCAAGAAGACAAATGATCCAATCAAAAACTGGGCAAAGGACCTGGGCAGAGGCTTTTGCAAGAAAGAGATACAGAGGGCCCAGAGGCATTTGAAAGGATGCTCGGCATCACTAGCCATCAGAGAAATGCATATCAAAACCACCCTGAGGTACCACCTCACACCGGTCAGAATGGCCATCATAAACAGATCCACAAACAACAGGTGCTGGCGAGGCTGTGGAGAAAAGGGAACCCTGGTACACTGTTGGTGGGAATGCAGACTGGTGCAGCCACTGTGGAAAGCAGTGTGGAATTTCCTCAGAAAGCTGAAAATGGAACTGCCTTTTGATCCAGCAATTCCCCTGCTGGGACTATACCCTGAGAACACCAAAACGCCAATACAAAAGAACCTATGCACCCCAGTGTTCATAGCAGCACAATTTACAATAGCCAAGTGTTGGAAGTAACCTAAATGCCCATCAGTAGATGATTGAGTCTAAAAATTATGGTACATTTACACAATGGAATACTACACAGCAGAAAGAAAAAAAGAACTACTAAACTTCGTGAGCATGGATGGAACTCGAGAGCATTATGCTAAGGGATATAAGCCAGGGGGGTGAAAGACAAATACCATATGATCTCACCTAGAAGTGGAACCTAACCAACAATACAAAGATGCAAGGAAAATAAGACCAGCAACACTGAAAGGAAAAGAAACCAACAGAGAAAAGAGGGAAGGAGGAAGGGGTGGGCGGGGGAAAAGGAAGGGAAGGGGAAAGTCAAGGAACATATAGCAAGGACTCATGGACAAAACCAAAGGGGACGGGTTAAGGGAGGGAAGGGGAGGCAAGGGAAAGTGGTGGGGGGAAGGCAGAGACAAATGTATTTGAAAAAATAAATTGAAAAATAAATAAAAAAATAAAAAACCATCATAAAATATTTAAAAAATTTAAATACATTGTAAAGTATCAACAATTAAAACAACATGACACCAGCACAGAAATAATCCAGTATATCAATGAAATACAGTGAGCATTCTAGAGACAAACATATATATCTCTCTAAATATGTAATATATGATTAAATTGATATATCAAATCAATGGAGAAAATAAGGCTTATTCAACAAATAAGGTGCATGGGCCACTATTACTTGAAATAAAACAAAAATAGAGCCCTATTTCAAACAGTATACACAAAATATTCAGGTGAGTTAAAAATCAATATGTAAAAATCTAAGGACTTTTAGGAAAAAAACACAAAATAATATATTTCTTGCCCTGAAGTAAAATATTCAAACCCAGAAGCTATGAAGTAAAATATTGACCATATGACTATATTAAACATTTAAGACTGTACAGTAATATATCTATAAAAAAAGTTAGAGGACAAGTAATAGAATAGGAAGGTATTTGCAACACATCTAAAAAAGGGTTAATAGTTTCTGTTTTTTTAAGGGAAAAAATTCTACAAACCTTTAATCAAAAACTGGATAAAGAATACCAAAAAGTCATTTAAAACTTTGTAAAAATAATAGAAATAGGCAAGAAATATACACAAACAGGTTTAGTTTCAACAAAAAATAAAGGAACAACTAAAATAACACATCACTGACACAATCAGATTAATAAGTATTAAAAGTATTGGTAATATCAGGTATTGGTGACTGAGAAAAACCAGGTAATCACAGACTCTTTTTCTTCATCTTCTTAAAGCAGTTCCTTTAGCATATTTTGCAGTGCTGGTTTGGTGGCGGTGTAGCCTTTTAGCTTTCTTTTGTCTGGGAAACTGCTTATTTTGCCTTCCATTTTCATTGAGAGCCTTGCTGGGCAGAGCAGTCTTGGTTGCAGGCCTTTGCTTTCCATGACTTGGAATATTTCTTGCCATTCCCTTCTGGCCTGGAGTATTTCTGTTGAGAAGTCGTCTGCTAGCCGTACTGGGGCTCCCTTACATGTTACTACCTCTTTCTTCCTTGCTTCCTTTAGGATTCTCTGTTTCTCTTTGATATTTGCCATTGTTATGATGATGTGTCTTGCAGTGGGCCTCACTGGGTTCCTCTTGAATGGGGTCGTCTGTGCTTCCTGGACTTGTGTGACTTTCTCTCTCCTCCAATTTGGGAAGTCTTCCATCATTAGTTTTTTAAACGGGTTCTGTGTCCCTTGCTCCTCTTCTCCTTCTGGTAACCCTAGTATGTGGATATTAGTACATTTCAGGATGTCCTGCATTTCCCTCAATGCCTCTTCATTCTTTTCGGGTCTTTTTTCATTTTTCTCCCTCTTTCTGGGAGCTTTTTTCTACCTTGTCCTCCAGCTCACTGATTCGATCCTCTGCTTCACCAAGCCTGCTTTGGATTCCTTCTACTGTGTTCTTCGAGTCAGAAATTGTATTCTTCATTTCCTCTTGTCTCTTATTGATAGTTTCTATGTCCTTTTTCATGCTGATATAGTTTGCAGTATGTTCCTCATAGTTTCCCTGTAGTTTTTGGTAATTCTCTCTGAGCTCACTGAGCTCATTGAGCTTCCTTAGAACCATTGTTTGGAAGTCAATATCTGATAGTTTCCTTGCCTCTATTTCATTTAGCTCTCTTTCTGTGGATTCTTCCTTTCCTTCGACTGGGGAGTGTTTCTTTTTCTTCCCCTTATTTGTGAGACTCTTCTTTTTTGCTTCTGCTTCTTAAATTGATCTGTCTTGATTTCCTGACTTTGTGGTGTGAACTTCTACGGTAGAAGACTGCTGTTTTTTCTTTCTGGATCTACCTCTGATGATGTCAGATGTGGACCCTGTCTGACCTTAGGCAGTCTGTTTGAGACTTCCAGGAATCTACTATCTGTGGCTGTCTCCTTCAGCTGCTAATCTATTCTCTGCACTCAGCAGGCCATCTTAGAGACACCACAGGGTGGGGCGGAGTCCCTCCTGTGGGCGGCACTATTGGGTCCTTTCACGCTGCTGCCACTCAGGGGAGTGGGCTGCCTGATCCAGATGGCTGGTGCCATATGGGGGAGGAGTCAGCACTGGGATCCTGCCAGTCACTCTCTCTGTTCTCTCCCCAAAGCCTTCCTCTCTGGTCTCTCCTCAAGTGTCTCTAGACCACTCTGTGCCCCCTTTAGCCAGAGATCTACTATCTGTGACTGCTGCTTTATACTCAGCAGTCAGGTTTGTGCACCACCTCTGGGCCTAGCCTCCTGGGGGTAGAGCTATTGTGTCCTTTCATGCTGCTACTGCTCAGGGGAGTGGTCTGCCTGAGCCAGATGGCTGCTGCTGTCTGAGGGAGGAGTCAGCACCGAGATCCCACCCGCTACTCTCTCAGTTCATCCCCCAAAGCCTCCTTCCCCAGTCTGTCCTCAGGCGTCTCTAGCTCACTCTGCCCCCACCTTTGCCTGAGACCAGAGTAAGGGGCTAAAAATAAACATTTATATGTTGACCCTTTAAGCAGCTCTTTGTGTCCCCAGCTGCCCATCTCTGGCAGAGAGCAATCCTGCCGCTTTTCACAGCTGGCTGTTATTTGTGTACTTTTTGGGCTCTGGTGTTGTAGGCTGGAGATCCCTGCTTATGGTATAGACCCCACTCTTCTCAGGGGGATCCCACTGGCCCTCTCACTATCCTCTGGTCTTGCCACCTGTGGGTTCCTTGCCTGCCTTCCCGTGTCTCTACCACACTCCTTACCAGTTAGGTTGTGCTAAAGCTGATTCTTCAGTCTGTCCGAGGTTATAAGACTCATCTCTTGCTATTGTTCAGTTGTTTGTTCCAGGTGATTTCTCCTCAATTTAGTTGTAATTCTAGATTGGTCCTGGAGGAGGTCAGTGTGACTTCTACTCACTCCTGTACCATCTTGATTCTCTCTGGGTATTACATTACTTTCAAAGGAGAGCTCATTATGCCCAATGGATGATTATGGTTGGAAATGTGAAGGCAGAAGGGAAGATAATTTGGGAAGTATAACTGCCTCTAATATAAGAGATCTATCATTATGGACTTAAAATTAGAGAATTCTTTCTCTGCCACACATTACTGGGTGCTTATTTTGTTCCAGGTTCTGTGTTAAGTATGAGGAAGGAATGAGAGTAAGGAAGGGGGCTGGAAAAATAACACAAGTAAGCTCACATGGAGTAGGGCAGCTACCCATCTTAATTTGTAATATTACAATTATTAAAAATAAAATTAAATGATTGATATAAAGTGACTCTGAATATAATATATATAACATTGAAGTGAAATCACATAAAAATAAACTATTGTTAAAGTGTGAGAAAAAGAACTAATTATAGTGTAAGGGTAAAAGATGTGTCAGCTAAACAGCTCCTCATGGAAGCACAAAGGGAGGGCATGATATCTTTCATCTAGGCAGAAGAGTCAGGAGTCATGGAAGTCTGCACAAAAGAGCTGGGATTTGCATTCTACTTAAAATGCTGAAAAGGATTTTATTTAAAATAAGGGAGGGAAGGAAACAAATGAAGGAGTAAAGGTGTAGAGGCTTGAAAGTACAGAGCATGTTTGAGCTTTATGATTGGAGTATGCCAAGGAGGACAATGTAGATAAAAGTTTAAAGATAGAAGTGGAATAGAAAGGATGCCTGTAGCACCAGACTAAGGGGTTTGGATCCTATCCAGGGGGCAATGGAGAGCCATCAGTACATTTTAAGCAGGGGAGTAATATGATTATTGTTTGTTTGTTTGTTTGTTTGTTTTGTTTGATAATTATAGAAGCAGTATGGAGGATTAGCTAGCTGGAGGAAGAGAGGCCTAGAAATGGGGAGACCAGATACAAAAATTTTAAGGTCAGAACTGAGTCAGTTGAATAGATAGGAAAGATATTTAGGCACTAGAATGAACAGAATCTTGGTAATATTCAATTGAGGTGTTTATCAGTCAGCTTCTGCCATACTAATGATACCTAACAATCACAGAATCTCAATGTTAGATAACAATAAGAATTTATTTCTCATTCCAATGTCTGCAGATCATCTGTGTTTTTTATTCATGTGGTCTGGGCTTGTCTTGCATTGACTATAGGGATGAGAAGACACGTACAATGCATAATGCCTAGCTTCAAAATTGGCACATTGTTACTTATGTTAACCTTCCAGTGGTTGAAGAAAATCGTATAGCCGGGCCTGGAGTCAAAATGAAAGGCACTATAATGTTACATGCCAATGGGTATGTATAGAGGGAAAGCTGAATAATTAAGACCATTAATGTTCTCAGTCAACTGCAGTAGGATCTGAATGATAGAGTGAAGTAGGAGAGATGGGAAATAACACAGGACATTTGAGAAACTAAAACATAAAGCTCGTATAGATGGACCACAGTGAGTGAGAGGGGAGAGTAGTGGGATAAAAAGCTGGTAGGGTCCAGAGAAGGGTTTTCATCTTTATTGTGAGAGCAAGGAGAAGCCACTGTAGAGTCTAAATCAGAGGAAGAATAATCTCTAGAATTTTAGTCTAAGCAGCTGGATAGATTATGGTACCATTCATTGACATAGGTAAATCTAGAAAAGCCTGGGCCCTTTTCCAGCCCAAGAGCCAAAAGTAGGTATATGGTAGATCTTGATAAGGCCCTACAACAAAGAATTATCTAGCCTAAAATGTGAATAATACTTGGGGTTTAGAAACCCTGGATTATACTGTATGTTGCTTTGTATAATGCAATCTTGTTTATAATGCATATCCATGGTTTTGTGTGCATTATACACGGGGTTATTATGCACATGGTATGCAATCATTACACCCATGTATAATGCATGTCATTATTTTTCCCTCAAAAATTTGGACAAAAAAGTGTGCATTATACATGGAAAAATATGGTATAAACCAGGGTTTCTAAGTCCCCAGGATTATTCACATTTTAGGCTAGATCATTCTTTGTCATGGGGCCTGTCCTGTGCATTGTAGAATAGTCAGCAGTATTTGTAGCCTCTCTCCACCAGGTGCCAGTAACAACAGTCTCCCCAAGTTGTAACTAAAAATGTCTCCAGACATTGTGAATTGTTTCCTGAGGGCAAATTGCCACTTGTTTAGAACCACTGGTCTAAACTAATCATGATGTTTTCATTTCCTTTGCCATTGATTGGATGGGAAGTAATATATTTTTCAGAGGGCTGGTAAACATCCAATACCCATTCTCCACTTCTTCCTTAGCAATAGAGTGCTAATTTGTAGCTTGGACATTGCTGCCAGATATATTTTTAAAGCTGTTTGTAGCAATGACAGTAAGTTTTGGCCAATGATATTTAAGTTAAAGTGTTATATGGGACTTTTGGAAACACTTTTGAAAAGGGAGAGGATGTATCTTCTCATTTATTTATTTCATCTTCCTTCAAGAACATGGATGTAATGACTATATCACCATCAATCATTTGGGACCAAATAGATATGGGGAATTCCCTAAAGATAACAGAACAGAGGCTAGAAGGATCCTGGATCTCTGATGACTTCATGAAGCCTCCACATCAGTCCTGGAATGCCTGTCTCTGTTCTACACAAAAATACAATTTTTATCATATTTAGGTCATCTGTTTTTTTTTTTTTGCTTGTATTTGTACTGTGTTGCTGCTAAATCTAATCCTAACTTCTAAAGCATAAAGCAAATGATGTAGCTCTTACCAATGACATATAAGAAGTCTGTTGTGGAGCTTCTTGGAAAAGCTTTTCCCTCTTTAAAAAGGATCAAAAGGGAGGATTGTTGTGTCTTTTAGTCTTTGGAAATGATTGTATGAAAACTTGACATTGTGCACTTCCACAGCCATCAAAAGGTGTATAGAGTAGACATATAAAGGACCTGGATCCTTGATGTTATTAAGCCACTGAACTGAACAATATTATAACTAAGCATCTCCAGATTATTTGTTAAAGACAATAAATGTTTATATATTTTATCATAATTCAACCCATTTTACTTAAATTTCCGTAACTTGCACCTTAAGGCCTCCTAAATGATACAAATTGGTTAGGAAAGGAAAATGATGAGTTAAGTCAGAGTATGTTAAATTTGGAAAAATATGTGACACATCTAGGTTTGTAATGCCCAACAGGCAGTTGGCTAAACAGTCTGAGCCCAGAAGATGTCATGAGACTGGTCTTAACACTGGGGAAGGAACTCTGGTCTTCATTGTAAGTGGAGGTTTGGCTATCCACTATGACCATCCCCTCATTTTTTAAGCCTGATATATTGGCAGAATCATAATAAGGGGACTCCACAGAGCTTCGGAGAAAGAACAGCAAGGAGCTACAAAAATGGGACTCAGCAGAATCAGTGATGATGTCTTCAAGGTTGAAAATTTGTTCTTGCATCAGCTAACCTCAGAATGCGATGGTAATACTCTCCATTTGTCACCCCTCACAGACCACATTCTGAGTCTACTTTATAGCAGTAGCTATGAACAAAATCCAAGCACCCTGTGGGATTTCCATTGAATCTGCTACCTGTTGGTCCCTGTCTCTATACTGCCATTAAAGATTGGGGCCTCCAGCTAAGGTCCTGTACATGTTAACAGCCACCAGAGGACAGTACAGTCTGGAACAAGCCTTGTCAGCCAGCAATGCAAACCAGTCTTCCTGGAGTAATTTATTGCCTGAATCAGAAGCCCTCTTACTATTTCCTTTAATTTTTGCTTGGCACCAAATGGTACTAGGAAAGGAGCCCAGAGGGACTGGGTTTTGAAAAAAAGCTCAACCACCTTGCCTTTCTCTTTTTACTCAGTTTCAGGCCTTGTGATAGAAGAAAGAACTCCCCATACCTCAGAGTATCATGAGTTAAAGCCAAAAGAAGCTGGAAGCACAAGCCAAGGGATATATTTGGAAGGTTGACTCTCCTACTCTTCCTCTGGAAGGGGCAGGCAGACCTTGGCTTTATGCCCAGATTACAGAACCACAGACTCAGAGCCGAAAGAGCCCTTAGCTATCATGCAGGGAATCTTAGCCTAGGAGCCTATGAGTCTCCTGAAATGATACACAAAATTGTGGCATCTGCAACAATTTCATCAGATTCTCAGAAGTTTGTGATCCAACAAAGATTAAGAAGCAATCCAATCCCTTTAAGATACAGAGGAGTCCCTGAGAAGAGTGGTGGGCAGGGTGGGGGGGGACTTTCAAATCCACAGAGTTGCTCAGGAACAGAATTGAGGCTAGAACTCAAGCCTCTAACACAAGAGCAGATACTCTTTGTACTATGCAATGATTTATTAAACATTTCTCTTCAAACTGTAGTTTAATGAGTACATTGAAGAAGTAAAGAA
Source organism: Pteronotus mesoamericanus (assembly GCF_021234165.1). Taxonomy (NCBI): domain Eukaryota; kingdom Metazoa; phylum Chordata; class Mammalia; order Chiroptera; family Mormoopidae; genus Pteronotus; species Pteronotus mesoamericanus. The sequence continues at coordinate 2,652,847 of NW_026555108.1, read as the reverse complement.
GGAAATGACAGTGGTAAGCTTGAGTAGGGCAGTAAGTGAAGCTCAGGCTATATTTGTAAGACATAGGACAGGCTGGAGAGGAGAATACAGTCAGTGAATCAAAAAATATGATGTGAAAATTACCAGAGTGCCTTATCCATGTCTCTCTGAGAACTCCCTTTCCTCCTTCCCTGAAGCTTCAGAATTGTATCTGCCTACTTCTCCTGACATTATCAATGAATAAGTTTCTTGGGGTTCTACTCCCATATACCCAGTTGAAGTTTATCTGTGGATTTCAACATGATTTTCTCAGCTTCTTCCTCTTTTTGCTTTCCCCCAAAGTAAGCATACAGGAACTTTGGATGTTGGTATTACTACTTTTGGGCCATGGGAAAACTACAATAACTAAAAATCTTACAGAATTTTGTGATTAACTGGCTTAGTTCTGTTACTAACATCAGAGGCTCATAGAATGTCAGAGGTGGGAGAGATCTTAGAAAGTTTAAGTCTAACTCCTTGATTATATTAATGGGGTTCTGTGACCCAGAGAGTAAAAAGAATGAACCTGCCATCACAAGAGTTAAAGAACTAGAACTGCACCCCAAATATATACGAATCCTAGCTCCCTTTAACATGCTAAACAGCTCCTAACTTTCTTTTGCCCTTGTGGGATGGTGCTGAAAGATTCATTATGAAGCCCTGGCCAGGAGGCAAAACTGTTAACTGGTGGTTTCTTAGGCCTCATTACTCTTCCTCATCTTGTGCCCTAATACAGGACACTCCCTCCTCTGCCAACAGGTAAACAATATAAGTAGAAAACACACACACACACACACACACACACACACACACACACACACACACAACCAGAGAAGTAAAAAGGAAAAATAATTTTCTAAAAATGAGGATAGTTTAAGGGACCTTTTGGACAACATGAAGCATAACAACATCAACTTCATATGGGTACCAGAAGAAAGAGAGAGGGAGAGCAAGAGATTGAGAACCTATTTAAAGAAATAATGACTGAAAACTTCCCTGACCAGGTGAAAGAAACAAACACCAAGAACTGCATTCCAGGAAGTGCAGAATAAGAGGATGAACCCAAAGAGGTCAACACATCATAATAAAAATGGCAATGGCAAAGAATGAATCTTAAATGCAACAAAAGAAAAACAGTTGGTAACCTACAAGGGAGCTCCCATGAGATTGTCAGCTGACTTCTAAACAGAAATGTTTCAGGGAAGAAGGGATTGGCATGAAATATTCAAAATGATGAAATGCAAGAACCTACAACTGAGACTACTTTACAGAGCAAGAAGTTTGTTCTCCAAACCACTATAGTATTATAAGAAATGTTAATGGGTCTCTTTGAAGAAGAAGAAGGAGGAGGAGGAGCAGGAGGAAGAGGAAGAGAAGCAGCAGGAAAAAGAGGAGGAGGAGGAGCAGAGGATGGAGACAGAGAAGAGGGAGAAGGAGAAGAAGAAAAGAAGAACATAATTAAAAGAATAAAATGGCAAAAACGTAAGTACCTATCAATAATAAATTTGAAAGTAAACAGCTTAAATATTCCAATCAAAAGATATAAGGTAGCTGAATGGATAAGAGAAAAGGACCCATATATATGCTGTCTAAAAAAGACCCACCTTAAAACAAAAGATACACACAGACTAAAATAAAGAGATCAAAAAAGATATGTCATACAAATGGAAAGGGAAAAAAAGCTGGGATAGTAATACTTATATCTGAGAACATAGACTTTAAAACAAAGTTTATAGTAAAAGACAAAGAAGAGCACTACAAAATGATTAAGGGAGCAATCCAAGAAAAGGACATAACCCTTATAAACAATTATGTAACCAACATATGTACCTAAATATGTAAAACAAATCTTGATGAACATAAAGGGAGAGATAAACAGTAATACAGTCATAGTTGAGGATTTTACACTCCATTGACATCAACAGATAGATCTTCCAGACAGAAATTCAACAAGGAAAGAGCAGCCTCAAGTGACACACTAACTAAGATGGATTTAATTGATGTCTTCAGAGAAATTCACCCCAAAACAGCAGAATATAAATTCCTTTAAGGTACACATTTTCTAGAATAGACCACAGTTTAGAACAAAAAGCAAGTCTCAATATATTTTAAAAGATTGAAATGATATCAAACACCTTCTCTGGCCATAATGATATGAAACTATAAGTCAACCACAGGAAAAAAACTGAAAAACACACAAAGACATGGAGGCTAAATAACATGTTACTAAACAATGAATGTGTGAACAACATGATCAAAAAAGAAAAAGAAAATACCTTCAAACAAATGAAAATGAGAGCACAACAAACAAAAATCTATGGGAAACAGGAAAAGCAGTCCTAAGAGGGAAATTCATAGTATTATAGGCCTATCTAAAGAAACAGAAAAAACCTAAAATAAATAATCTTACACTTAGAGGAGCTAGGAAAAGAACAAGAAACAAAGTCCAAAGTGAGTAGAAGAACGGAAATAATAAGGATCAGAGCAGGGACAAACAAAATAGAGTCTGAAAAATACAAAAAATCAAAGAAACCAAGAGCTTATTATTTTTTAAAAGAACAAGAAGATTGAGAAATGTTGAACCAGACTCATCAAGAAAAAAAGAGATAGAAGTCAGATAAATAAAATCAGAAATAAAAGAGGAGAAATAACAAGTGTCATGAAAGAAATACAAAGAATTGTAAGAAAATATTATAAACAACTATATGCCAACAAATTGAACAACCTGGACAAAATGGATAAATTCTTAGAAACATACAGTCTTTCAAAACTAAATGAAGAAGAATCAGGGAATCTGAATAGACATATTGCACCTAATGCAATTGAAGCAGTAATCAAAACACTCCCAAGAAACAAAAGCCCTTGACCAGATTGCTTCATATGTGACCAGTGAAATTGAAGCAGTAATAAAAACAACTCCCAAGAAACAAAAGGTCTGGACTGGATGGCTTCATATGTGAATTTTACCAAACATTCCAAGAAGAACTAACACCTCTTCTTCTCAAACTATTTCATAAAATTCATTTTATGAGGTCTGCATTATGCTAATTCCAAAAGCAGATAAAGACACTACAAAGAAAGAAAATTATAGGCCAAAATCCCTGATGAACATAGATGCTAAAATTCTCAACAAAATATTAGCAATCCAGATCCAGCAATAATTAAAAATATATACCATCATCAATTGAAATTTATTCTGGGAAGCAAGGTTGGTGCAGCATTCACAAATCAATAAATGTGATACACCACATTAATAAAATGAAGGATAAAAGACACATGATCATATCAATAGAAGCAAAAATGCATTTGATAAAACCCAGCACCAATTATAAAAACTCAGAAAAATGGGAGTAGAGGGAATACACCTCAATGTTATAAAGGCCATATACGAGAAACCCACAATCAACATAATACTCAATGGTCAAAACACACAAGTGGTTCCCTTAATATTGGAACAGGACAGGGATGTCCACTTTCACCACTATTTCTTCGGCCCGCAGAAATAGTGAATCCCTGGCCGAAGGGGTCACAGAGCTGCCCAGAGACTCTCAAGGAGAAACTGGAAACAGAGGCGTTGGGTAGTCCCGGTGCTGACTCTTCCCCAGTCCATGATCTCCATCTTGCTCAGGCAGACTACTCCCCTGAGTGACAGCAGCCTATAAGGGGACAATAGTCCCGCCATCAGGAGGCACTGGTCTGCCCTGTGGTGCCCAAGCCTGACAGACAAGGACAGAGTGACCAGATTGACAATCACAGGAGACAGACACAGACAGTAGATTTCTGGAAGGCTCAAACAAATGGTCCAAGGTCAGATAAGGTCAACAACTGACACCATCAGAGGCAGACTCAGAAGGAAAAATAAAGGGAAAACAAATAAACAAAAAGACCCACCTACTATCATAGAAGTTTAATCCATAAAGTCAGGAAATCTAGACGGATCAATTGAACCCAAAGCAAAAAAAAAAAAAAAAAAAAAAAAAAAGACTCTCACAAAAATGGGAAGAAAAAGAAGTTCCCTCCAAATGATGGGAAAGGAGGAATCCTCACAGAGAGAGCTAAATGAAATAGAGGCAAGTGAACTATTAGATATTAAATTCAAAACAATGGCTCTAAGGAAGCGCAATGAGCTCAGCCAGCTCAAAGAGAACTATGAGAAACTATCAGAAACTTACAGCAAACTATATCAGCCTGGAAAAGGACATAGAAACTATCAAGAAGACTCAAGAGGATATGAAGAATGCGATTTCTTATTTGAAGAACGCAGTAGAAGGAATCAAAAGCAGGCTTGATGAAGCAGAGGATCGAATCAGCAACCTGGAGGATAAGGTAGGAAAAAAAAAACTCCCAAAAAGAACAAGAAATGGAAAATAGACTCAAAAAGAATGAAGAGGCATTGAGGGAAATACAGGACAACCTGAAACAATAATATCCACATAATAGGGTTACCAGAAGGAGAAGAGGAGCAAGGGATAGAGAACCAGTTTGAAAAAGTTATGATGGAAAACTTCCCCAATTTGAGGAGAGAAAAAGTCTCACGGGTCAAGGAAACACAGAGGGCTCCATTCAAGAGAAACCCAATGAGGCCCACTCCAAGACACATCATCATTAAAATGGCAACTATCAAAGACAAAGAAAGAATCCTAAATGCAGCAAGGGAGAAACAGGTAGTAACATACAAGGGAGCCCCACTATAGCTAGCAGCTGACTTTTAAACAGAAACACTGCAAGCCAGAAGGGAATGGCAAGAAATATTCCAAGTCATGAAAGCAAAGGTCTACAGCCAAGGCTGCTCTATCCAGCAGGGATCTAAATTAAAATAGAAGAGTAAATAAGGAGTTTCGCAGAAAAAAGATGGCTAAAAGAATACATCTCCACCAAACCAGCACTGTAAGATATGCTAAAGGGACTGGTTTAAGAAGATGAAGGAAAAGAGTAAGAAAGAGAAAAACACAGGTACAAAGAGGAAAAAATGAATGTTTCTATCAGTAATAACTCTCAATATAAATGGAGTAAATACCCCATCAAAAGACACAGGATAGCTGAATGGATAAGAAAACATGACCCACACATATGCTGTCTACAAGAGACCCACTTCAGAACAAAAGACCCACACAGATTGAAAGTAAATAGATGGAAAAAATATTCCAAGCAAATGGGCAAGAGAAGAAAGCAAGGGTAGCAATACTTATATCAGACAAAATAGATTTCAAAACAAAGGCCATAAAAAGAGACCCAGAGGGACACTTTATAATACTTAAAGGAAGAATTTGTCAAGAAGACATAAATATTGTAAACTTACATTCACCCAACACAGGGGCACCCAAATATATAAGGAGAATCTTGGACAACTTCAAAAAAGATATAGACAGCAACGCACTGATAGTAGGGGATTTTAACACCCCATTGTCAAAAATGGACAGATCTTCCAAACAAAATATTAACAAGAATATTGTGGAGCTGAATGATGCACTGAATCAAATGGACTTAACTGAAATATATAGAACCTTACATCCCAAAGAAGCAAAATACACATTCTTTTCAAATGCACATTGAACATTTTCAAAGATAGACCACATGATAGGACACAAAGCAAGCCTCAGAAAATTCAGAAAAATTGAAATAATATCAAGCTTTTTCTTGGACCACAAGGACTTGAAACTGGAAATCAACCTCAAAGAGAAACCTCAAATACATTCAAACTCATGGAGACTGAACAGTACACTATTAAACAATGAATGGGTCAATAATGAGATAAGAGAAGAAATCACAAAATTTCTGGAAACACATGAAAATGAACACACAACAGTCCAAAACCTATAGGACACAGCAAAGGCAGTCCTCAGAGGGAACTTCATAGCAATACAGGCTTACCTAAAAAAGATAGAAACATTTCAAATAAAAGACCTAACACGACAACTTCAAGAACTGGAGAAACAATAACAAATAAATTCCAGAGCAAGTAGAAGGAAAGAAATAGTCAAGATTAGAGCAGAACTGAATGACATAGAGATGAAAAGAACAATTCAAAGGATCAACCAATCCAGGAGCTGTTTCTTTGAAAAGATAAATAAAATCGACAAGCCTTTAAGCAGACTCATCAAGAAAAAAAGAGAGAGGACCCAAATTAATAATATCAGAAATGAAAGAGGAGAAATAACAACTGATACCACAGAAATACAAAGGATTGTCAGAAACTACTATGAACAATTAGATGCCCAAATAAGTAATATGAGAAAAGAAAGAGGAGAAATTACAACAAATAGCACAGAAATACAAAGGATTGTATGAAATTACTATGAACAATTAGATGCCAAGAAATTTGAAAACCTCGATGAAATGGACAAATTTCTAGAAAAGTATAATCTTCCAACACTGAAGGAGGAAGAAACAGAAAGCTTGAAGAGACCGATAACAGCTGGGGAAATGGAAGCAGTCATCAAGAAACTCCCGGCACACAAAAGCCCAGGGCCAGACGGTTTCACAGGAGAATTTTACAAAACATTTAAGGAAGAGCTAACCCCTGTCCTTCTCAGACTATTCCAAAAAATTCAAGATGAGGGAAGACTCCCAGACTCTTTCTATGAGGCCAGCATCACCCTGATCCCAAAACCAGATAAAGACCCTACAAAGAAAGAAAACTACAGGCCAATTTCACTCATGAACATAGATGCTAAAATCCTTAACAAAATATTGGCAAACCGCATCCATCAATACGTTAAAAAGATTATCCACCACGATCAAGTGGGATTCTTCCCAGGGATGCAGGGATGGTTCAATATACGCAAATCAGTACATGTGATACATCACATAAATAAAAGAAAGGACAAAAACCACATGATCATCTCAACAGATGCAGGAAAAGCATTCGATAAGGTACAGCACCCATTTATGATCAAAACACTCAGCAAAATGGGAATAAATGGGGCATTCCTCAATGTAATAAAGGCCGTATATGAAAAACTTACAGCCAACATCATACTCAATGGGCAAAAACTAAAAACTTTCCCACTAAGATCGGGAACATGACAAGGATATCCGCTTTCACCACTTCTTTTCAACATCGTATTGGAAATCCTAGCCACAATGGTCAGACAAGAAAAAGAAATAAACGGCATCCAAATAGGAAAGGAGGAAGTAAAACTATCATTGTTTGCAGATGATATGATAGTGTACATAGAAAACCCTATAGACTCCACCAAAAAACTGTTCAACCTAATAAGTGAATTTGGCAAAACAGCGGGATACGAAGTCAATATTCAGAAATCAAAGGCATTTTTGTACACCAGCAATGAAATAGAAGAAGAAGAAATCAGAAAAAACATACCATTCGGTATACCAAGAAGAAAAATAAAGTACCTAGGAATAAATTTAACAAAGGAGGAAAAAGACCTGTACACAAAAACTATATAACATTGAAGAAAGAAATTAAGGAAGACACAAATAAATGGAAGCATATACCGAGCTCATGGGTTGGAAGAATTAATATCATCAAAATGTCCATACTACCCAAAGCAATTTATAGACTCAACGCAATCCCTATTAAGATACCAGTGACGTATTTCACAGAAATAGAAGAGACATTTCAAAAATTTATATGGAACCATGAATGACCCCGAATAGCCGCAGCAATTTTCAGAAAGAAACACAAAGTAGGAGGGATCACAATACCGGACATCAAACTCTACTACAAAGCCACTATTCTCAAAACAATCTGGTACTGGCACAAGAACAGACCCATAGTCCAGTGGAACAGAATAGAAAGCCCAGAAATCAGCCCTGGTCTCTATGGGCAACTAATATTTGACAAAGGTGACAGAAACATAAAGTGGAGTAATAATAGCTTCTTCAACAAATGGTGTTCGGATAGCTGGACAGCTTCATGCAAAAAATTGAAATTTCATCATCAGCTGACACCATACATAAAAATAAACTCAAGATGGATAAAAGAGACTTAAATATAAGTCGCAACACTATAAAAGTCCTAGAGGAGATCAGTGGCAGGAAAGTCTCAGATATCCCACGCAGCAATTTTTTCACTGATATGTCTCCTAAAGCAAGGGATATAAAGGAAACAATAAACAAGTGGGACCTTATCAAAATAAGAAGCTTCTGTACGGCTATAGAAAACATCAGCATATGAAAAGGGAGCCAACCGTATGGGAAAATGTATTTGCTAATGATACATCAGATAGGGGTTTGATCTCCAAAGTATATAAAGAACTCAAATGACTCCATTCCAAGAAGACAAATGATCCAATGAAAAATGGGCAAAGGACGTGGGCAAAGGCTTTCGCAAGGAAGAGATGCAGAGGGCTCAGAGACATTTGAAAGGATGCTTGGAATCACTAGCCATCAGAGAAATGCAGATCAAAACCACCATGAGATACTACATCACACTGGTCAGAATAGCCATGATAAACAGATCAACAAACATCAGGTGCTGGTGTGGCTGTGGAGAAAAGGGAACCCTAGTACACTGTTGGTGGGAATGCAGACTGGTGCAGCCACTGTGGAAAGCAGTGTGAGATTTCCTCAAAAAGCTGAAAATGGAACTGCCTTTTGATCCAGTGATTCCCCTGCTGGGACTATACCCTAAGAATCCCAAAATGCCAATTTAAAAAAACTTATGCACCCCAGTGTTCATAGCAGCACAATTTACAATAGCCAAGTGTTGGAAGCAACCTAAGTGCCCATCCGTAAATGATTGAGTCAAAAAATTATGGTACATTTACACAATGAAATACTACACAGCAAAAAGAAAAATAGATCTACTACACTTCATGACAGCATGGATGGAACTTGAGAGCACTATGCTAAGCGAAATAAGCCAGGGGGCAAAAGACAAATACCATATGATCTCACCTATAAACGGAACCTAACCAACAATACAAAGATGCAAGGAAAATAAAACCAGCAACACTGAAAAAAGAAAGTAAAGGAACCAACAGAGACAAGAGGGAAAGAGGGAGGGGTGGGCGGCGAAAAGGAAGGGAAGGGGAAAGTCAAGGAACGTTTAGCAAGGACTCATGGACAAAGCCAATTGGGGAAAGATTGAGGGAGGAAGAGAGGAGGGGGGGCAAGGAGAAAGTGGTGGGGGTAAAGCGGAGACAAATGTATTTGGAAAAATAAATAAATTAATTAAAAATATAATTAACACCTTCATTTATAAATAATAATAAACACCCCTTAGTATAAAACACATGTTTTAAATTTTTATTTATTTAACAAAAATTGATTAAATGCTTACAAGTACTTATCATGCTACGCTATAGAGAAATATGATGGACAAAAGAGATCTAGTTCCTGTCATCCTGACGCTTGCAATTTAATGGTCTATTTGTCTTCCTAGATTCAGATCCTGGAGGTGGAACTACTGAGTCAAGACTGCTTACAGAAAGAATGCAGTACTTTATACCTTTCCTAATAAAATACTAGGTTGCTCATTTTTCTGTATTTTCATCAACACTATGCCTTTTTGAGGTCTGAGTGGTCTCCTGATAATTTTGCCAGGAATGTGGAAATAGGTAACCACGAAAGCAAATTTGGGAAGGTACATCGTCTCTAGAATCTTACTACTGCTTTCTAGATTTGGTCGTGGCCTCTAGTCTCTAATTTATTTTTTGTTAGATGGTCCTAACAAATAGTTTCTTTTACCTTCTGTATTGTATACTGTGAACACTTTTGTTTATTAGTTTATTCATTTATTCACCCATTCCTTATTCATTACTTGGTAAGTGCCTATTTTGTGCCAAGCCCTTATCAATTTTCAGGAATACAAAGATGGATAAGACAAGGTACCTATCCTCCAAAGCTCCCAGGTTATTCCTCACAGGTCCTGGGATATAGTAAGTCTTTGACATTATATGGTCAACTTAAGTTTCTTGATGCTGCAGCTTGTCAGGTCTCTGCGCAATCTCTGTGATTGGGACATTAGTTTTGAAGCTCAGAATGTGTGTTGAGAGAGGTGGTTGAAGACTCGTTGCCTCGCTGTGGACCATCCAAGAAAATATCAAAGCCAATGTAAAGAATATTTCAGATATGTCTGGAGTCACTAAATGAGCACACTCACATAGTATGTATAAATAAAATCTTTCCAGATGATACCTTTAATAGTTTGCCACAACTCATTCCTTCCTCAAGCTTACCTTATTATCCTGTTCAATATTTCACCAATTGCTTTGTTGGGGAACTAAACAACATGCCAATCAAAATCACATGTGCCAAGAAACTGGGAAAGGGTGGGGTCAAGGGACAAGAGGAAGACATTCTCAGTCCAATGGGTTGTTGTGTAGACTTTGACCCTAGTTTACAGGTAACAAGATGCATTTATCTTATTCAAGTACAAAGTTGTGCACGTCATCTACAAAACCCTCCTGTAGAAGTCTATTTGACAACAGATACTGTCACAATGAAAACCTTGTAAGGAGCCATAGAAGTAGTTAGGGAGAGAGAAAATTATAGTCCAGTGTGGTAAATGCTACCACAGGGATAAATACAGGGCATTACATTGAGAAGGGAGAAAACTATATCCAGGTGGAAAGGTCGAGGGAATGTCAGGGATATGGCAGTAAATAATAGACAAAAATAATTGCTTTCATGTAGCTTACATTCCAGTAGAGGGAGACAGATAATAAACACAAAATAGTATATATTAAATATGTTATGGTGTAAATTAAAGCATGAAAAAGGCTGAGATAAGTGGGGGTGGGAGTGTAATTTTATATATGGTGTAACCACTGAGAAGGTAATATTTCAATAACCAGCTGAAAAAAGTTAGGAAGAGAGTTATGTAGTATCTGGAGGTAAAGAGTTATAGGCAGACTGAGTGACAAGTACAAGGACTGACACAGAGTTGTCATTTATCCACTTTACATAAACTGATTTGACTTTTCTTCCCCACTTGCTCTTGTGCCAGGAACTAGAGAGACAGAGATGAAGCAGATTAGGACCTAGCCCTCTAGGAGCTCCAAGTTTGGTAATAACAAGAATAACAGCAACAAAATAATCATAGCTACCATTCATGGCTCTTACTATGTGAAAGCATTTGAGCATTATATTTATGTATATCTTTCTCCAGCCTTTTACTTTTTACTACATCCTTTACTTTTAACAAGTCTTTACAATTAAGTTGGTTTTCTTGTGTTTTTTAAAGATTTTATTTATTTATTTTCAGAGGGGAAGGGAGGGAGAAAGAGTGGGAGAGAAACATCAATGTGTGGTTGCATCTCATGCACCCCCTACTGGGAATCTGGCCCACAACCCAGGCATGTGCCCTAGACTGGGAATCGAACCAGCGACACTTTGGTTTACAGGCTGCTGCTCAGTCCACTGAACCAAACCAGCCAGGTCTTTCTTGTATATTTTTAAAAATCCATTCTGAACATCTCTATCTATTAATTGATGTATTTAGGCCATTCACATGGAAAGAGATTATTGATATAACTGAATCAATATCTATAATGTTTGTAACTGTTTTCTATTTGTTGCATTTATTCTTATTTTCTCATCTAATTTCTTTTATTTTAGCAACTTTGTTTTTTATTTTTCTTGTATTTTTCCATTACTATTTATCCCTTCTATATCCTCTTCCTCCTCCAACAATGCCACTCACCCCTATAATCTCCACACTGTTGTTTGTGTTCATGAGTTTTTTCTTTTTTGCTAGCTCCCTCTACCTCCCAACCCCTCTCCTGAGCTGTCAGCCTGCTCCCTATCTGTGAGTCTGTCTCCATTTTGCATGTTAATGCAGTTTGTTCATTAGATTCCACAAACGAGTGAAATCATATGGTATTTTTCTAGAATAGGCCACAGGTTAGGACACAAAACAAGTCTCAATAAATTTAAGAAGATTGAAATCATATCAAGCATCTTCTCTAATCACAGTGCTATGAAAGGAGAAATCAAACACAAGAAGAAAACTTAAAAATACACAATGACATGGAAACATGTTAAACCATGAACAGGTCAACAATGAGATCAAGGAAGATCAACAGATACCTTGAAACAAATGAAAATGAGTACACAACAACCGAAAATCTGTGGGACACAAGGAAAGTAGTCCTAACAGGGAAATTCATAGTATTACAGGCCTATCTCAAGAAACAAGAAAAGGCTCAAATAAAAACTCTAACTTCACACTTAAAGGAATTTGATAAAGAACAATAAACAAAGCCTGAACTGAGTAAAAGGAAGAAAGTAATAAATATCAGAACAGAAATAAACAAAATGGATTCTAAAAAAAAAACAATACAAGGGATCAATGAATCCCAGAGCTGGTTATTTGCAAAGATAAACAAGATCAACAAACTTTTAACCAGACTTATAAAGAAAAAAAGAGGACCCAAACAAATAAAAACAGATGAAAGAAGAGAAATAACTGATGCCAAAGAAATACAAAGGATTGTAAGAAAATATTATGAACAAATATATGCTAACAAACTGATGATGTGGACAAAATGGATAAATTCCTAGAAACATACAATTTTCTAAAACTAAATTAGGAAGAATCACAGAATCTGAATAGACAGGTTACACCTAGTGAAACTGAAGCAGTAATAAAAAAAAAATTCCCAAGAAACAAAAGTCCTGGACTGGATGGCTTCATATGTGAATTTTACCAAACATCCTGAGAACTAACACCTCCTTCTCAAACTACTTCAAAAAATTCAAGAGAAGGGAAAGATCCTAAGCTCATTTTAAAAGGCCAGCATTATCCTAATTCCAAAGCCAAAGACACACACACAAAAAAAGGAAATTATAGGCCACTGCCCCTGAAGAACATAGATTCTAAAATCCTCAACAAAATGTTAGCAAACTGAATACAGCAATACATCAAAAAGATCATACACCATGATCAAATGGGATTTATTCTGGGAATGCAAGGTTGGTACAACATTCATGAATCAACAAATGCAATTCACCACATAAACAAAATGAAGAAAAAAAAACCCAACATGATCATATCAATAGATGCAGAAAAAGAATTTGATAAAATCCAGCTCCCATGTATGATAAAAACTCTCAGCAAAGTGGGAGTAGAGAGAACATATCTCAACATAATAAAGGCCACATATGACAAGCCCACTGCCAGCATCATACTCAGTGGGCAAAAACTACAAGTGTTCCCTTAAGAATGGGAAAAAGGCAGGGATGTCTGCTTTCCCTTCTATTAAGTATTTTCCTATGGGCCAGGACTATTTTAAGTACTAAACATGGATGATCTCATTTAATTTAATCTTCACATTTATTGGATTCAAGATATTATCTCTTCCTCATAGAGCTCTCACTTTGATGAGGGCAGGGAGACCACACTAACGCGCCCTGAGTTTTGGGCAAGTGAGGACTAATTACTTGGCATTGCAAACCATGTGATCCTGAATAGAGGTTCTTAAAAGGACCCAAGTTGGGGAAGGTGGACTATAGACCCCCCTTGATGGCGTAGAGGAGACAGCTTGGGGTTTTGACAGAAAGCATTATTAAAAAGGCCAGAGAGACAACTTGGGACAGGAAAGAAGAGGTGAGAAAAGAGGAAGAGAAGGGAAAAAAGAAGGAGGGAGAGGAGGAGTAAGGGAGAGAGCTAGTGTCTTCCTAGCCAGTGTGTAGAACTGGGTTGTCAACACATTCTCCTCTATAGCCTTTAATTTCTTGAGGCCCACAGGTATCCGGTGACTTGATTTAGAACACAACTTAATTTATGGGGTCAAGGTGAGAGTCAACTCCATCTCCATCACCCCTATATAGTGACCTCTAACTAATGTGGGGACCCCAGGAGGCTGAGAGAAACAATGAAGATAGCCTGCAGATCAGAAGCTTCATTTCTTTTCAGTGCCCTGAACTTTTAGTAGCCAGTTTCATCCTATATGACATTACCATCAAGTCCCAGTTGGCTGTCAATCAGTTCTTCCTATGAGGCCTGCTAATGAACCTTAAATTGTTCCCTTAACCCCTCTCAGATTACCAATAGTGTAATTTCAGGCTTTGGGTCAGGTGATGGGGAGATATAATACATGATCTGGAATGATATCATACAATAAAAATGGCACAATTCCTGCATTCAGTGCCTGTGTACAAATCACTAATTGATTATACCACTCTCTTCTACAGAACTTATGTACTGCCTCAGAATCATCCTCTGCCAATGAATAAGCATTCGAATAAAAATTTATTTACAGCCCTGCTTATGCCTATCACATCATATTAAGTAGGCAGTTATCTGCTTCATGTATGCAAAATCCTGTGGTTGAAAGCTGCATTCAGTCTATGGGGGTTCATTCGGTACATGTTCTTCTACCTATACTGAGCACTATCCTAGAAAGAACCAAAAGATATCACTGAAAATGTACTTAGATATCATTTAGTGTAACTGAGGCAATTATACTGCTTACACTGAGTTTAGTGCTTGAGCTTCCTTGATGCTAGAGGAAAAGGGGGAATGTAAGGGACTATATAATTTCTGTATTTGAGAAAGAAAAATGAGTTGTTTAGAGGAAGCAAAGCTTATCCTGGATTAAATGGAAAGGGAATTTATGCAGGAAAAAGATCTTGCATGCTTCTTACATTTTGATATTGTTAGGCCCCTTGACAAGCATTATTTCCTTTCAACTTGGTAAAGATTCTATGAGATAAGAAATATTAGTTTTATTCTGACGATGATAAAGTTAAAGATCAGAATGGTAAAGAATTTTATTTGAGGTCAATAGCTACTAAATGGTAGAATCAAGATTTGACCAAGATTTGATCAATTTAATTCTAAAGGACCTTTTCAATAGAACATGTTGCCTTCAAAAGTAACACAGAATGATATATGGAATTCCATTTATTCTACAAATATATACTCAGTCTGTCTTATGTCCTGGACCTTGTTCTAGACACTGTGAGAAACAAGATAGATGGTTTTGGGTTTTTTTTTTTATTCATGAAGTTTATGGTCTGGAGGCCAAGAGGTTAAGAGGGACACAGGCAGTACTCAAATTATTATTCAAAATATAATATAGAAAATTATGAAAATGTTCATAAGGGAAAATACAGGGAGCTAAGAAAGCATATAACTGAGGGAGTTTAATGTAGTCTGGGAGGTATGAGTTTAATCTATAGGTGAAAGACAGTAGGGAGAGTGCTACAACATTCCAAGCTGATGGAAAAGCTTGTGCAAAAATCCTGTGATGAGAAGACCTGAAAAAATGACAAATACATCAGGAGCACAGAACAAGAAGAGGGTAATGATGGGTGAAAAAGGCCCTGTAGGCCTTGATGAAGACTCTGTATGGTGAGCACACTATAAATTACATAGTTATCTTATTATAATTTATACACTTGAATTTTATGTAATTTTATTAATCAATGTCATGCCAATACATTATGTTTAAAAATAGTTTGGGTTTTATCTTATGAACAAAGGAAGCCATTGGAGAATATAAAGCCAAGGAATGAAATGATCCAATGTAATTTAAAAAAATAATTTTAGCATTATGGTGTATGGCAGGTATGCAGAAAGCTGCATAAAACTTATTTGCGCAATTCAATAAATATGTATAAAGTCAGTAAAAAACACATTGCCAAGACCAAAGAAACACTTTCATATGACCTTTCTTGATCATAATCCTCTCCTTTCTCCCAGAAGTAATAGCTATCCTGACTTCTGTGATATATATTTTTTGTAAACTTAAACTTCCTATTTTATGCTAATTGTAGATTTACAAGCAGTTGTAAGAAATGATTTAGAGAGATCCCTTCATCATGTTTCCCTCAATAATCACAACTTGCAAAACTACTGTACAATATCACAACCAATATATTGATATTGATACAGTCAAGATATAGAACAGTTTTGTCAACACAAGTTCCCCCGTGCTGTCCTTTTATAGCCACACTCACCTCTTTGTCCCCTGACCTGAACCCCGACAAACACTTATCTGTTCTCTATGTTCTCCATTTCTCTAATGTATTTCTACTTTAAGAATGTTATAATGGAATCATACAGTATGTCACATTTTTGGAATGGCTATTTTCACTTAGCATAATTCCCTGGAGATTTATCCAGATGGCTGAGTGTATCAATAGTTTGTTCCTTTTTATTGCATTCTATGGTACAGATATAGCACTGTTTGCTTAACTGTACACCCATTGAAGCACATGTGGGTTGTTTCCAGTTTGGGGTTATTAAGAATAAAGCTGATGTCCTGGCTGGTGTGGCTTAGTGGGTTGAGTGCCAGTCTATGAACCTAAAGGTCACTAGTTTCATTCCCAGTTAAGGCACATTCCTGGGTTGTGGGCCAGGTCCCCAGTTGGGAGCATGCAAGAGAAAACTGATCAATGTTTCTCTCACACATCAATTATTTCTCTCCCTTTCTTTTTCCCTCCCTTCCCCTCTCTCTAAAAAATAAAAATAAAAACTTTTTAAAAAAGAACAAAGCTGCTGTACGCATTAGTGTACAGGTTTTTGTATGAACATAGTTTTAATTTCTTTGTGATAAATACACACAAGTGCAATTTCTGGGCTGTATGAGAAGTACATATTTAATTTTCTAAGGTATTTCCAAACTCTTTTCCAGTGTATAATTTTTATTCTCACCATAAATGCATGAGTTATTAAGTTTACCATGTCCTCACAAGCATTTGGTGATGCCTCTGTTTAGTTTAGCCATTTTGATAGATGTGCGGTAATGTTTCATAGTGGTTTTTATTTGCATTTCTCCATTGTCTAATTATGTTGAACATCTTTGTTTGTGCTTATTTGTCATCTGTATATCCTCTTCAGTGAAGTGTCACCTCATGTCTTTTGCCCATTTTAAAATTGAATTGTCTGTTAACTATTGGTCTTTAGAATTCTTTATAGACACTACTTCTTGTCAGATTATATATATAATCATTTGAGTTGAATTTAATGTTGTTTTTTGTATGCTAATTGTTCCATCAATCTCTGACAGTAGGATGTTGAAGTTCTGTACTACAATTGTGGGTTTGACTATTTCTCCTTTCAGTTCTACCTTTTATTCTTGCATTTTGTGTTCTGATCTGCACACATTTAAGAATATATTTTTTGGAGTTCTGGCCAAGATGGAAGCATATAGATAGATATGCTTCACTCTTCACAAAACCAAAAGAAGGATAACCAATTTAAAAACAGAAAACAACCAGAACTTCCACAGGATCAAAATGCATGGAAATCAGATAACCAAGAGTTAAGGAAGAAACATTCATCCAGAGAGTGTCACAACTCAGTGAAGTGGGTTGCCCCACCCTGACAAATACCTAAAGCTCTGCCCTTTACAATGTAACAGCTGTGCCAAGACAAAGAAATATGGCTCAAATGAAAGAACAGGTCAAAACTCCAGAAAAAGAAAAAAGCAATGACGAGACAGACAACTTATCAGATGCAGAGTTCAAAACACTGGTAATCAGGATGCTCACAGGAATGGTGGAATATGGTCACAAAATAGAGGAAAAAGTGAAGGCTATGCAAAGTTATATAAAGAAAAAGACACAGGGAACCAACAAGTGAAGGGAAGAAAACCAGGACTCAAATCAACAATTTGGAACAGACGGGAGAGATAAACATTCAACCAGAACAGAACAAAGAAACAGGAATTCAAAAAAATCAGGAGAGGCTTAGGAACCTCTGGAACAACTTTAAATGCTCCAACATGCAAATCATAGGGGTTCCCGAAGGAGAAGAGGAAGAGCAAGAAATTGAAAGCTTACTTGAAAAAATAATGAAGGAAAACTTCCCCAATCTGGCAGAGGAACTAGACATGCAAGCCCAGGACGCTCAGAGAGTCCCAAAGAAATTGGATCCAAGAAGAAAACACTCCAAGACACATCATAAGTTACCCAAGATTAAAGATAAGGAGAGAATCTTAAAAGCAGCAGGAGGAAAGAAGAGAGTTGCCTACAAAAAAGTGCCCATCAGACTATCAGCTGATTTCTCAAAATAAACCTTACAGGCAAGAAGGGGCTGGAAAAAAAGTATTCAAAGTCATGAAAGGCAAGGATCTACATCCAAGATGACTCTATCCAGCAAAACTATCACTTAGAATGGAAGGGCAGATAAAATGCTTCCCAGATAAGGTAAAGTTGAAGGAGTTCATCATCCCCAAGCTCTTATTATGTGAAATGTTAAAGGGACTTATCTAAGAAAAAGAAGTTCAAAAACTATGAACAGTAAAAGGACAACAAACTCACAACTATCAACCACTGAACCTAAAAAACAAACTAAACAAACAACTAGAACAGCAACAGAATCGCAGAAATGGAGATCACATGAAGGGTTATCAGTAGGGAGGGGGAGAATGGCAGAAAAGGTACAGGGAATAAGAAGCATAATTAGTAGGCACAAAATAGACAGGAGGAGGTTGAGAATAGTATAGGAAATGGAGAAGCCAAAGAACTTATATGTACAATCCATGGACATGATCTAAGGGGTGGGGGATGCAGTAGGATGGGGGTGCAGGGCAGAGGGGTATAAAAGGGTGAAAAAAATTGGGACAACTGTAATAGCATAATCAATAAAATATACTTTAAAAAATATGTCTTTCTAGTGGACTGATCCATTTACCATTATGTAAAGTGCTGTTTTGTCTGTAGTAAATTTTTTACTCTGAAGTATACTTTATCTTATATCAATATGGCTTTTCCTGCTTTTCAAATTAATGTGTTCGTGACATCTTTTTATCCTTTTATCCTTATAATTTTAATATACATTTCTCTGATGATTAGCAGCATTGATCATCTTTTCATGTTTATTGGTCATTTCTATGTCTTCTTTGGAGAAGTTCAGGTCTTTTGCCCATATTTTTAATCGGATTCTTGTTGTTGTTGAGTTGTTTGAGTTTTTCATAAAATTTGGATATTAACTACATATCAGACATATCATTTGGGAATATATTATTTCATTCAGTGGGTTGTCTTTTCATTCTGTTGATGGTTTCCTTTGCTGTGCAAAAACTCTTCAGTATGATGTAGTCCCATACGTTTATTTTTTGTTTTGTTTCCCTTGACCAAGGTGATATATGTCTGAGATTTGACTGCCTATGGTTTCTTCTAGGATTTTTATGTTTTTGAATCTAACATTTAAGTCTTCAATCCATTTTGAATTTATTCTTGCGTATGCTGTAAGAAGGTGATCTAATTTATTTTTTGCATGTATATGTCCCATTTTTTCCACACCACTTATTGGCTCCATTTGGTGGTCAGTGGTCACAGCCCATCCTTGCAGCTGACTGACTTAGTTGAATTTCTCCCATTGAAGAGCCAATAGCAATCAAGGCTCAACTACAAGAGGACAGTGTGCTCATCCCAAACAAAGGGCACACTTTGAGTACTCAACTATGGTGAGAGGGGAGGATATTCCATGGACCGTACAGGACACCTATTACATTAGGCCATACTACTAAGACAGGGAGTCATAGCAGTTCTCCCTAATACATAGAAACAAATGCAGGAGGGAGGGGCGATCAAAATGAGGAGACAAAGAAACACAGCCCAAATGAAAGAGCAGATCAAAACTCCAAAAAAAAAAAAAAAAACTAAGCAAAATGGAGATAAGCAATTAATCAGATGCAAAGTTCAAAACACTGGTTATTAGGATGCTCAAGGAACTTAGTGAGGACCTAAACACCATAAAAAAGCTCCACTCAAGAAAAAAAAAAGAAATGAAGGAAACACTAATTGAAATAAAGAACAATTTACAGGGAAACAACAGTAGAGTGGATGAAGCTGAGAATGAAATCCATGATTTGAAACATAAGGAAGCAAAAAAAAAAAAAACCAAAACAAAACACAAAACAACCAATCATAACAATAAGAAGAAAATGGAATTAAAAAACAAAAACAAAAATGAGAATAGTGTAAGAAGCCTATAGGACAACTTCAAGTGTTCCTACATTCACATCATATGGGTTCCAGAAGGAGAAGAGAAAGAAATTAGAAATCTATTTGAAAAAATAGCGAAAGAAAACTTACCTAATTTGGTAAGGGAAATAGACATGAAAGTCCAGGGAGCACAGAGATCCCCAAACAAGATGGATATAAAGATGCCCACACCAAGACACATACCAATTAAAATGCTGAAGGTTAAAGAAAGAGAATCTTAAAAGCAGCAAGAGAAAAGCAGTTACCTGCAGGGGAATTCCTGTAAGACTGTCAGGTGATTTCTCAAAAGACACTTTGCAGGCTAAAAGGGAGTGGCAAGAAATATTTAAAGTCATGAAAAGCGGGGACCTACAGCCAATATTGCTCTACCCAGGAAAGCTATCATTTAGAATCGAAGGGCAGATAAAGACCTTCCCAGACAAGAAAAAACTAAAGGAATACTTCATCACCAAACCATTATTTTTTAAAATCATGTTTATTCTATTAGTATTGTTGCAATTTTTCCCTCTTTTCTCTCTTCCATCCATCCCATCCCGCCCCCCTGTCCCACAGCCATTTCCTACTCTGTTGTCCATGTCCATGGCTCATTCACACATGTTCTTTCCCTCTGGTTATGTCCAGTCTGCTCCATGTTTCCATACCTGAGGTTTATTTTGTTTGTTGGTTTATTTTG
This sequence comes from Pteronotus mesoamericanus, assembly GCF_021234165.1. Classification (NCBI taxonomy): domain Eukaryota; kingdom Metazoa; phylum Chordata; class Mammalia; order Chiroptera; family Mormoopidae; genus Pteronotus; species Pteronotus mesoamericanus. The sequence goes on along the minus strand of NW_026555108.1, from coordinate 2,632,287 downwards.
TTGAATAGATTCCACTTATGGGTGAGGGTGAGATCATATGGTATTTGTCTTTCACTTACTGGCTTATTTCACTTAGCATAATATTTTCCAGTTCCATCCATGTTGTCACAGAAGGTAGGACTTCCTTCCTTCTTTCAAAAAATGCAGATTTTATTTATTTATTCTTTAAATGTCAAAATCCATAATAAAATATTAAAAAATTAAATCCATTATAAAGTCTCAGCAATTAAACCAACATGACAAGAGCACAGAATAATCCAGTAGATCAATGAAATACAGTGAGCATTCTAGAGACAAACATATATATCTGTCTAAAAATGTAATATATGACTAAACTGATATTTCAAATCAATGGGGAAGATAAGGATTATTCAACAAATAAGGTGCATGGGCCACTATTACTTGAAATGAAACAAATATAGAGCCCTATTTCACACAGTACACACAAAATATTCAGGTGAGTTAAAAATCAATATTTAAAATATAAGGACTTTTAGGAAAAATGCAAAATAATACCTTTCTTACCATGAAGTAAAATATTCAAACTCAGAAGCTATAAAGTAAAATATTGAAAATACAACTATATTAAACATTTAAAACCGTACAGTAATATACACATAAAAAGTTAAAGGACAAGTAATAGAACAGGAAAGAATTTGCAACACATCTAAAAAAGGGTTAATAGCTTTTTTGTAATTTTTTTAGGGAAAAAATTCTACAAACCTTTAATCAAAAACTGGATAAAGAATACCAAAAAGTCATTTAAAACTTTGTAAAAATAATAGAAATAGGCAAGAAATATACACAAACAGGTTTAGTTTCAACAAAAAATAAAGGAACAACTAAAATAACACATCACTGACACAATCAGATTAATAAGTATTAAAAGTATTGGTAATATCAGGTATTGGTGACTGAGAAAAACCGGGTATTCACAGACTCTTTTTCTTCATCTTCTTAAAGCAGTTCCTTTAGCATATTTTGCAGTGCTGGTTTGGTGGCGGTGTAGCCTTTTAGCTTTCTTTTGTCTGGGAAACTGCTTATTTTGCCTTCCATTTTCATTGAGAGCCTTGCTGGGCAGAGCAGTCTTGGTTGCAGGCCTTTGCTTTCCATGACTTGGAATATTTCTTGCCATTCCCTTCTGGCCTGGAGTATTTCTGTTGAGAAGTCGTCTGCTAGCCGTACTGGGGCTCCCTTACATGTTACTACCTCTTTCTTCCTTGCTTCCTTTAGGATTCTCTGTTTCTCTTTGATATTTGCCATTGTTATGATGATGTGTCTTGCAGTGGGCCTCACTGGGTTCCTCTTGAATGGGGTCGTCTGTGCTTCCTGGACTTGTGTGACTTTCTCTCTCCTCCAATTTGGGAAGTCTTCCATCATTAGTTTTTTAAACGGGTTCTGTGTCCCTTGCTCCTCTTCTCCTTCTGGTAACCCTAGTATGTGGATATTAGTACATTTCAGGATGTCCTGCATTTCCCTCAATGCCTCTTCATTCTTTTCGGGTCTTTTTTCATTTTTCTCCCTCTTTCTGGGAGCTTTTTTCTACCTTGTCCTCCAGCTCACTGATTCGATCCTCTGCTTCACCAAGCCTGCTTTGGATTCCTTCTACTGTGTTCTTCGAGTCAGAAATTGTATTCTTCATTTCCTCTTGTCTCTTATTGATAGTTTCTATGTCCTTTTTCATGCTGATATAGTTTGCAGTATGTTCCTCATAGTTTCCCTGTAGTTTTTGGTAATTCTCTCTGAGCTCACTGAGCTCATTGAGCTTCCTTAGAACCATTGTTTGGAAGTCAATATCTGATAGTTTCCTTGCCTCTATTTCATTTAGCTCTCTTTCTGTGGATTCTTCCTTTCCTTCGACTGGGGAGTGTTTCTTTTTCTTCCCCTTATTTGTGAGACTCTTCTTTTTTGCTTCTGCTTCTTAAATTGATCTGTCTTGATTTCCTGACTTTGTGGTGTGAACTTCTACGGTAGAAGACTGCTGTTTTTTCTTTCTGGATCTACCTCTGATGATGTCAGATGTGGACCCTGTCTGACCTTAGGCAGTCTGTTTGAGACTTCCAGGAATCTACTATCTGTGGCTGTCTCCTTCAGCTGCTAATCTATTCTCTGCACTCAGCAGGCCATCTTAGAGACACCACAGGGTGGGGCGGAGTCCCTCCTGTGGGCGGGACTATTGGGTTCTTTCACGCTGCTGCCACTCAGGGGAGTGGGCTGCCTGATCCAGATGGCTGGTGCCATATGGGGGAGGAGTCAGCACTGGGATCCTGCCAGTCACTCTCTCCGTTCTCTCCCCAATGCCTCCATCTCTGGTCTCTCTTCTATTATCTCTAGACTAGTCAGTGCACCTTTTAGCCAGGGATCTACTGTCTGTGGCTGCCACTCTACACTCAGCAGTTAGGCTTTAGCACTACCAGGCAGGGCAGAGTCCTTCCTAGGGGCGGGGCTATTGTGTCCTTTCATGCTGCTGCTGCTCAGGGGAGTGGTCTGCCTCTGCAAGATGGCTGCTGCCATGTGGGGATGAGTCAGCACCAAGATCCCGCTGGTTACTCTCTCAGTTCATCCCCCAAAGCCTCCTTTCCCGGTCTCTCCTCAGGCTCCTCCATCCCACTCTGCCCTTGCCTTTGCAGGAGACCAGGGTAAGTGGCTGCAAATAAAAATTTATGCATTGGCCCTTTAAAGGCTCTTTGTGTCTCCAGCCTCCTGTCTCCAGCAGACAGCAACCCTGCCGCTTTTCGCAGCTTGTTGTTATCTATGTACTTTTTTGGCTCTGATGCTGTAGGCTGGAGATCCCCACTTTTGGTAAGACCCCGCTCTTTTTAGGGGGATCCAACTGGCTGTTTCAATACCCTTCTGGTGCTGCCATCTGTGGGTGCTCCATCCACCTTCTTGAGTCTCTACCATACTCCTTACCAGTTAGGTTGTGCTAAAGCAGATTCTTCTGTCTGTCTGAGGTTATAAGGCTCATCTCTTGCCATTGTTCAGTTGTTTGTTCGAGGTGATTTCTCCACAGTGTAGTTGTAATTCCAGACTGGTCCTGGAGGAGGTCAGTGTGTCTTCCATTCACTCCTCTGCAATCTTGATTTTTTTTTTTTTGGTTGCTCTTTATTTAGTTCTTTTAATTGTAAGGTTAGGTTGGTTTTTTTTTTTTTTTTGATATTTTTTTCTTTCTTGATTGGGGCATTTAAGCCATTTACTAATTTAGTGCCATTTTCTTCTTTTAACTATGTTTCTCTGTTTTTTCTTTTTCTTCTTAATGAAGACCCTTTTACATATTTTTTGTGATTCTGGTTTGTTGGTAATGACCTCCTTTAGTTTTTCTTGTCATGGAAGCTCTTTATTTCTCCTTCAATTTTAAATAATAGCTTTGCTTGACAATATACTCTTGGTTGTAGTTTTTTGCTGCTCATTACTGGCTATTTCATGCCAATCTCTTCTGGCCCGAAGTGTTTTTGTTGAGAAATCAGCTGACAGTCTTGTGGAAACTACCCCGTAGTTAACTGTCTTTCTCTTGCTGCTTTAAAGAGTCTTTGTCTTTAATTTTGCCATTTTAATTATGATGTTTCTTATGGTTAGCCTCTTTGGGTTCCACTTGTTTCGAACTCTATGCTTCCTTGGCTTGTGCGTCTTCTTCCTTTATTCAGTTATGGAACTTTCTGTTTTTATTTCCTCAAACAAGTTCTCATTCCCCTGCTCTTTCTCTTCTCCTTGCACTTCTATGATGTCAATATTGTTATGCTTAATGTTTTCCCAAAAGTCCTTTAAACTATCCTTATTTTTTTCAAATTATTTTTCTTAATTCAGGTGCTGACCAGTCTAAGTAGAATTTGCCTCATTGGGGTTGGGTACCTGCCAAGATTTCCCTTTGGATATGCTATTGGTGAAGCTAATTCAATCTTGCTTTTATATTGTCTGTTACTGACCACTGTCTGTGCTGGTTTTGAGGTTTATGGAGAGTGACTCCAGTGCAGTCCAATACAAGATGCTGCCTGTGACTGGATCTGGGAAATTCTTTGTAGCTACAAGGCAATCCACAGTTTCTGGCTACCTTTGTTCTGCCTGGCTGTGTTTGGGTAGGACCAGGCAGCTCACCAAGGCCAGTGTACTCTAGCACCAAACCTAGGGGCAGATCAGCAAAAGACCAAAGACACCACAAGATTAGGCTCTGCCTGCATTGTCCTGCTGGCTGCCTATTAGGGCCAGTCACTGGAAGAGCCTCTGGCAGCACTCAAGTTGCATGAGGAAATTTCTCAGTAAGTCACCAGGTAGCAGCAAGTTGCATTCGTGAGATTGATAGAAGTTCAAACTTGGTTCCAGTGCTAAGCCTGATGCTACTTAATAAAAATCCCAAGGTGTATGCAGACCCTTATTTTGGGGTGGCATTTCTGGAGTTGTCCAGGTTTATCAGGCTGAAACAGGCAGAGATTTCACTGTGTGAAAGAAGGTCTCTGCACCTGTCTGGCATGCAAGGGAAAAAGGACCCTTCTCTAGAACCACACAACTCAGTCTGTCCAAGAGTCTTTCAGGAACCTGACTTCATATTGGCAGGTTGCCAGCAGTCAGGAGACTGGGGCTAGTGGATCTCCTGCAAGAGGGAGGCACAGGTCTGGAGGAAAGTGAGAGTTGTAGCTCCTTCCAAAAGTCGCACAATTTAGTCTCTTCCAGATTCTTCTCAGACTTCCTTCCCAGGGAAGGGCCACCAGGTGTCAGAGGGGTGAGAACCTGGAGGGTATAGCTTGCACACCTCGGGTTCATGAAAAAAAATTATGACACTAGCTCCCACACCACAGCCATACAACTCAGTGACTGACATCCCTGAATTGGCTCAGACTTCTCCCTGGCCTAGACAATTGACTCCTCAGCAAGGCATGGGCTCCTAAGGGTAAAATGACAGGTAGACTAGAGTTTGGGGTTATTGCATTTCCCCCAGGCTGATGGTGTAATAAGAGTGTTCAGCCTATGAAAGATGACATCTGGGATGTGGGAGAGTGACTCAGCATAGTGATTCCAATGGTTGACACTTAAGCTTTCTCCTCAGAGCCACAGATCCCTGTCCCTCCCTACAGGACTCTAGTCCACTCTACACTCCTTCTGCTGGAGCCCAGGGTGAGTGGATGAAAATGAGATTTTATGTGTTGGTCTTTTAAGATGGTGCCTGTACCTTTTTCAGACCTCTGTCTCTCCCTGGCAGACAGAATCCCCACTGATTTTCACAGCCAGATATTATGTCGATGCATCTACTTGCCTCTAATGCCCTGGTCTGGGGATCTCAGCATTGGGTTGATACCCCATGCTCCTCAGGGGGAACATTTGCAGCTGGCATATCCCTTTGAAATCTCAGTGATCCATGGGAGCAGGGCCAGCCCTTTCATGCTTCTACCCTTCCTACCAGTCTCAACATGGTTTCTTCTGTAAATCCTTGCTTATAAGACTTCTGTTCAGCTAGTCTTCAGTTGGTTATTGAGGATAATGTTTATATATTTTAGTTGAAATTCCAGTTTTGTCCTCTGCAGAAGTGAGTGTACCTGCCACCTACCCCACCACCATTTTGGATTTCTTCGCCCTTCTTTATGTTTTTGATGTCATGTTTTATATCTTTTTTGCTTTATGTATCTCCTGATTATGTATTGTAGTTGTAGTTAATTTTGCTACTGTTTTCTTTTAACCTTCTTGTTAACTTTTTAGGTGGTTGATTCACTGTGACTACTGTATATTTGCTTTACCAGTGAGATATTTTCCCTCTCTTGTATTTTCTTATTTCTGGATATGGTCTTTTCTGTGTAAAGAAACCTGATAACATTTCCTGCAAGGCTGGTTTAGTGGTGGTGAACTGCTTTAGTTTTTATTTGTCTGAGAAATTCTTTATTTTTCCTTCAATTCTAAATGATAACCTTACTGGATAAAGTATCCCAGGTTGTAGATTCCTTTCTTTGAATACTTTAAATATCTCCTGCCAGGAGAGAGATTTTATTTATATGTTCCCATTACCAATGGACAAAATGAACTCATTAACTTACATTTTGAGCTCATTTTATGAGAAAAAAAGGCCCACAAAAAAGAGATTACAATCAAGAGAGGAATTGCCATATAGTTTATTGATCTTATTTTCTACTGGCATAAATAACTAATGCTCTAAATGCTATGTTTAACAGACATAAATAGGTAGTAGGTAGGTAAGCAGGTAGGTAGATAAGTAGATATATAGATAGAAATAGAGATAAAGATAGATGTTCTATAAATACATAAATTCATAATTATCCCCAGAAGAAAATATTAAATGTTTAAATATTCACAGTACAAAAGACAGGGAAGAAAACTCAGAAGTTAGATAATAATAAAATGTTAGGGTAGTAGGGCATCTAGACACCATCTGGCCACATTACAGATAAGGGCATTAGAGACTTAGATAGATTCTAACAGGGAGTGGGGCACAGCAACAGGGCCTAAGTCCTTGTTTGCTAAGGGATGAAACACGTAAGAAAAATTCTAGAATTACTTTCTTTTTGTGGCGTGGTGTTTCTTTACATTATTATCTCTAAGAACTCTTTCATCAAAGCCTTAGCAAATAAAAGTTAGAAAGTCTTCTACTTTAGGATAATATATTCAAGGAGGATTGCAATGTTTTGGGGAGATTCTGTAACAAAGAGAGGAAAAAGGACTTAAGAACATACCTGTAGATCTAGAACCCATGTCTCCTGACTAAAAGGCCAAGACTCTGTCCAGTCAGTCCTCGGTACCTGCATCTACTTCCCAGTACAATGGATCAGGAAAGCTATAATCTGAACTGGTTTTCTGAATTTCTCAAGGCTGAGGAACTCCTTCAGCTCAGGCAGCTTGGCTCCTCCATCTGGTTTCAGGTTCATTATTGAGCTCAGTACTGGTAAACTTCCCAGACCTGTCTGCAGCTCTTGGCTTCCCTACTTAAGAGCTCAAGGGAAAGGAGTAGTGAATCCCTTGGGGCGGCTTGGATTTGCAGGCCATATAGGAGGCCTGTTGGAAAGCTTGTTCCTAACTGGCCCTGGATTAAAATAAAAGAAGAAGGAGGAAGGGAAAATATAGACAAAGCAAAGAGGCAGAGAAGCAGGGGGTTGGTTTCTTTAGCTGCCCCTCCAAGCAGGTACTGGCCAGGACCATTAGGTCCAGCTCTTGTGGCCTCAGGGCGGGCAGCGATCTGAGGATTGCTTGCTGGCTGGGTTTTCTTTCTTCCCCCCTTATTTCCTCCTTCTGCTTCTTGGGTTATGATGACCCAAAACGTCTCTCACAGTGAGTTCTGAGGCGGCAGTGTCTGAGAATAACTCACAGAGCAACAGCAGTTTTCTCCACCCTTTGAAAAGACAGGCAGGGGAAAAACTGTGGCATATTCTGCCCACCCTGCCTCTAAGTGAGTTGGGAGCTGAGCATTGGGGTTTGGGGGAATCATGACCTTGTGTTCCTTGATGTTATTTGATGTTGGTTTTGGCTGCATTCAGGGAGTTAAAAAGCACATAAAAATGAAGCTAATAAAACTGCAGGGTTAGGGAATGCACCAGGCACAGGCTGTGGTTTCCCAGAACAGCTGTGACTGAACTCTCAGGCCTGGCTGGCCTATAATCCTTCCAAGGTGCAGTTTTGGGCCAGGCCACAGCCAAATGGCAGAAATTAGTCGACTTTGGTGGCCCATCTTATTAGAAACCCTGACTAGCTTCATACAAGGAAAGTGATGAGGGGTATATAAGGTGAACTTTTAGTTTACATTTCTGGCATCCATGGGTACAGAACTGAGGTTTCTTTCCTTGTAGGCATCATTTACTTCATCCAGGCTTGAACAATCAGGGTGCTTCTGCCAGTCTTCCTATCATGAAACTCAAGGCTAAGAATTAGAATGAGAGCTGGTCTTACCAGAGGCTAGTGGCATCAGTGTGGGGATAAGGAAATAGGGGCTCTGGTCCCGGGTCTCTGATTCAGGCAAGGGAAGTTACCTTATTTAGGCAGATGCTGAGATACTGAGGTCAATGAAAACGGGTGTCATAAGTACATGTTCCCTGATTACCTGAGGTGAGGCATGGTAACTGAAAGAATGGCTAGTGTGTGTGTGAGTGAAAGTCACCTGTAAATGTCTCTTCATTTTTACCACACATAGTGGTCTACATATATGTGAAACCAGAAGGGAACCTTTCCACACAGACCTGACTAAGGTGGAAGAAGAGAGTTATGCTTTCCCAGAGTTGTTCATAGTGGCAAGGACATTGGATTCGGAGCCAGAAAGCCAAAGTCCTGACTCTGTTGCTTCTTAACTACGTGACTTTGCATGAGTACATCACCTTCCTTTCAGCCTTAGTTTTCTCATCTGTAAAATGGTAATAGGTCTTTTGCCCTGATTAAATTAGATACCAAGTGTAATATATTTGGTAATGTGGCCAACATATGTTTAGCAGTTAACAAATTCTGGTGCTTGCCTCCTTGCATTTATTAAGCTAAAAGGACAAGTAGAGAGGTTTGAAGCCATGCAAACATGCATCCTTCCTAATATGACTATGAATGTTAGTACAAAGAATGGAAATCTGGAGACCTGGCAGAGCTCCACAGAAGATGGTTCCCATAGCTATTCTAATGAGTGGGAACAGAGGCAAAGAAGAGGAATAGAAGGAGACAAAGATTGCAGAGGGATTTGAGCCAGGTGTCAAGAACCCTAGAGGACTCAGAGAGAGATTGCTCCCACATGAGGGAGGTCAAAGACATTTTCTATTTCAGTGTAAATAGTGGTAAAGATGGGGAGCCATTGATAGGCAACCTCTCAGTTGCACTGGACATTCCTGTAGCTGCAATCTCTCCTCCACCTCAGTTTGAGAATAACCTTAACTATGGTAATTTTCAGTTACCCTGTCATCTATCCTATCCTCAACCTGGTCAGGGTCACCAGACCCTTGTTCCACTTGTCTAATAGAGGAGTAAGCATGCCCAATGCCCAGACAACCCAACAGCAAAGGGCAGGTGGTCCTATACTCTTGGGATTCAATGTATCTGCTCTCTAGTGGACAGCAGCAGAGAGTCTGAGCTTCATTAATTCACTTAACACTTGAGAAACCTCAAGGACAACATTGTGATATTATCTTCAATTTTCATAAGGGTGAAGTGAGGCTCAGAGTGATAGAATGACTCACTTACAGTCATCTGGTGATTAAACTGGGACTGGAACTCAGGTATGTCTGACTATAATAAAGACTTCTGTGGTGTCCCCATAAGAAATTAAATGGTGGGAGAAGCCCCCCCCTCCCATTTTGTATTTAAAACTTTCCATTTTGCCAAAGTTTTTGTGGGAGAAGTCATGGCCTCTATTACTGAAAAGGACAAATTCTTTCCTTGTAGTGACTCATAAGCACTCACTCTGTTAGAAAGTTCAGACCAAACTTCTGGATATAAAACTCAAAAACAAGTGTGCTTTCTCATTCCCCTTATCTCTAGTTGATTGTTGAGTGTGGCTCACTCTTTCTCTTTCACTTTTAAAGAAACATGGTTCCTTCTGGTAAGTTGGGATGCCACTACTAGAGTTCTGGTTACAACTGCTCCTCAGACAGCTCTTCCAACTCTGATTTGTTTATTACCCTTTCCAGTCCCCATGCCTGGTGTTTCTCCCAACACATGTCTTTTCAGACACCTGTACCACTATTTCCCACACCATTCTTATCTCACTCTTGCTTTAACCAGCATTGTTAAAGGCTTACTTTTCAGCCTTTCTTACTGGAACTCGATTCATTTCCTCCCCAGGGATTCCCAGTTCTCTCCCCTCAGCTGTCTTGATAACAAACTCTGTGCCCACCCCCGCCTCCGCTTGTTGGTTTGTCTTCATTCTAAGAAACATTTACTCCATCTAGACTGAAATGATCAAGGCGCTTCTGCCAGCTGACCTTCCAGGGGAGTTTAGGCTAAAGACAAGGCTCAATGACTCCATTATATTTGTAAGGATACTTATGCATTTACAATGTATACACGGAAATACTAACTTGCTATCAACAAAGCTCCCCCAAGTATATATGTACACGGGGAAAATGATATTCTGCAGACCTTTATGGAGGAAGAAGACAAACACTTCTAGTACTCTGGGACACTGAAAACAGACATAACAGGGAGCTGGGCCCTCCAGTGATTGACTCTCAGATCATGGTACAAGTGGGTGTGTGGCAATTACTGCAGTATGAAGTGTGTGTGTTGGAATCATTATGTTTCAAAATGAAATATTTGTATGACATTTTTGTCCTATTTCCAATAAAATTAAGAGCTTTGGGGTCTAAATGCTATAACCTTCAAGAGATACAGTCTGAGCTCAGCAGTGTTTGTCTATGCACTGGAATAAAGCTTATAAATTAGAATCTGTCAGTCAGAGTTCCCCATGGAAAGGTTATGCTGTACCTGAAAAATGTGTACTACCTAATTAATTATAGTCTGCACTGTGGCTATAAAAACAAGATAATGTGATGGTGGAGGAGACCAGGCTTAGGCCTTCCTTTAAGACTAAACTTGGATTTCTTCAAAATTCAGTTATAAAGGTTCCAGGCTTCCCAAAACCTTGGTAACATGGGTCTGGTGTGGAGAAAACAGCCTGGGGAAGACCATCTTGACTGCAATGTTAGGGCACAGTAGATATAGGTAACCTGGCAGGAGCAGGACAAGGCAGAAAAGAACTTCAGGCTACCTCACCACTTGCAGGGTGGTGATGAGGGATCTGGCTGTGGGTAACAGATGGAAGGTGTGGAAGGTTTAGCAGTGGAACCTTCTGCTTCAGAAGAAGGTTGAAGAGGAAGATGGCAATAAGCATGTGTCCATAACCCCAGGCCTAGAGCTACATGAAGCAGGATAACTAGGCAGGAAGCCAGGTTTACACACAGGGCGAGCATGAGGTGAGGGGAGAAAATACTGAGACTTAACTCCTACATTGATGTCTTTCTCTCTTTCCTCACCCACAAAGTGTCAGAAAAATGATAGAAATAATACAGTAACCCTATATCAAGTCTCAGGCCTGAGCAATGTAACTTCTTGCCAGGCTGCATTAACTGGAGGGGATAAAAATTTCTAAGATTCACTCTGTCTTGGTCAAAACTGTCTCAGGACCTGGGGCAGGAAAAAGTCTCAGAATGAGGTCAAGGGGATGGCAAATTTGGGTTGGAAAATTGGGCTGGAGGGAAGCTGGAGCTTATACCACCTGGTCATTCCTCTCTCTTACAATCCCTCCTTACACCCACCCCCTGCTTCTACACTGGATTTTAGCTCTAGGAGTAACTATTAATCATTTCCAGGCTGGTAGAGTAATAGCATAGACTTTGGAACAAGACACAAACCTTATTTATACATCTTCCTAGTATGCAACTTTAGTCATAATCTGTTTCCTTCCTAAACCTAACCTCTGAGTTTAGTTTCTTTGTAAAGTAGGAATAATAGCTCCTTCTTCTTACTTTTTTTTAGTAGGTTGTTGTCAATGAAATTAAGCACAATAAAATCAAGCATAATGTCAGATACATGTGATTGTTCTATACATATTTGTTGTATTAGAATATTTGAGGCAAACTTTGGGATTTATTTGAGGTAAATATGGTTTCTAGTATGATTCAAAGCTAACTATGTTCTTTAGATGGTTTGGCACAGGCACCTAGCAGGAATTGGTCAATGCTTAAAAGACAGAACTAGGAGGGCTCAGGGCTGAAAGCTGAAGATTAGGGGAAGGAGGGAGGAAGAGAGAGAGATTGGAGGGAAGGTGAAAAAATCTAAACTTGGAGAGAAAAATGGGTGTAGTAGAAATGAGAAAGAACAAGAGCATCAAGAGAAAGGAAAGCAGCCCTGACCAGTGTGGTTCAGTTGGTTGGGTATCATCCAGCAAAGTGAAAGTTCTCCTGTTTGATTCCCAGTCCCCTATAAGGGCACATGCCTGGGGTTAGGGGAAAGCAACACAGAAGTAAAGAAAAAATGGACAGAAAGAATGAAATGAAGGAAACAGGAGGAAAAGAAAAAGACAGAAAAAACAACTGAGAGGGAGGGAGACAGAAATAGGAAAGAGAAAGAGACAAAGACAGAATGAGAGAAAAATGAGAGGAAAAGAAAGATAAAGGAAATCAATGACTGCTTAGAATCAACCAAATTAAGTTTCCATTTGGCCATTTCTTACCCTTAGACCTCGAGAGGAGTTGGATGGCAAGTGAATCATAAGTGGTATTTTGGCAGAAGGTATAATGTAAGGTTCTTATCCATATTGTGATGTAACTTGGTGGTAGTAATCAAGAGAATGTGTTGCTCGCATAAGGACAAACATATAGAGCAATGTAATACAACTTAGAGTCAAAGAATAAATATTTATATTGAGTGATAATTGATTTTTGACAAAGGTGCTAAGAAAATTAATGGAAAAATAATAGTCTTTTTATAAAATGGTGCTGGGACAACCAGACATCCATATGCAAAATAATAAAGTTGAACTTCCACCTCATACCATATAAAAAATTAACTCTAAATGGATCAAAGATCTAAATGTAACTGTTAAAACTGTAAAGTTCTTAGAAAAAATATAGACTTAAATATTTATGACCTTGGATTAGGCAATGATTTCTTAGATATGACTCCAAAGACAAAAACAACAAAAGAAGTAATAAAGTGAACATGATCAAAATAAAGGACTTTTGCACTTCAAAGCACACCATCAAGGGATGGTTACCAGAAGGAAGGAAAAGGGGTATGAGTGAAAAGAGGATTACATTTGTGAGTTATAAAAATGTAGAATCACTGTACTGTACACCTGAAATATAAACAATATAAGATTGTATACTTACTATAGCTGTATATATTTTAAAAAAGAAAAAAAAAGAAAGTGAATAAGATATCCTACAGAATGGAGCAGGGGGAATTTTGCAATTCATATATCTGATAAAGGCCTTATATCTAGAATATATAAAGGATATTATATATATATATATATATGGCACAATAATAAAAATACAAATAACCCAATTTGAAATGGGAAAATAATCTGAATGGAAATTTCTACAAAGAATATATACAAATGGCTGAAGCACATGAAAAGGTGCTCAACATATAAGCCATCAAAGAAATGTAAGTCAAAATCACAATGAGATACTACTTATACCCATCAAAATGGCAGTGATCAAAAAGATAATAACAAGTGTTGGTAAGGATGTGGAGGAATTGGAACTCTCATACACTGTTGGTGGGAATGTAAACTGTTACAGCAATTGTGGAAAACAGGCTGGTAGTATCTAAAAATTTTAAACAAAGTTACTAATCTGACTCAGCAAATCCACTCTTAAATATATATTGAAAAATAATGAAAACAGATGTTCACACAAAATCTTGTACATGAATACTGATAATATTATTTATAATAACCAAAAATTATTTTAAAAAACCAACAACTGAGGGATAGATAAACAAAATGCATTATGGCCATACAATAGAATATTATTTAGCAATAAAAAGAAATGAGGTACTGATACATGCTACAACATGGATGGACCTTGAAGACATTGTGTTAACTGAAAGAAGTCAGTCACAAAAAACAAAACTTAAAATTCTATTTACATGAAATGTCCATAATAGGCAAATATATAGAGATATAAAGTAGATTAGTGGTTGCCCAGGGCTGGAGGAAATGGGTATGGGGAGACTGAAGGGTGATAGCTAAGAGCTATGGGTTTCCTATTGAATTAATAAAATGTGCTATAATTAACTGTCAATGGATGCACAACTCAGTGAATGTACTAACAGCTACATAATTATACTCCTCACATGACTTAAATGTGTGGTGTGTAAATTATATCACAATAAAGTTATTGAAAAATAAAAATCAGGCTGCAGGCTGGATTTTGCCCAAATGCCATAATTTTCCGACTCATGGCCTTAGCATATGGATCATTTCCAAAAATATTCTATATATACTTTAAAAAACATGTACTCTCCAGTGTTGTGTCTAAAGCTCTGCATATGACAAAAAAAAATACTTGCTTAATTTTGTTATTTGACCTTTTATTTCATTATTAATTTTTTTGATCTCCTTAATCTATCAACTCCTGAGTGAAATATGTTAACACTTCCCACTATAATATCAAGTCTGTTAATTTTTCATATATTTCCACATTACTTTTTTATATTTTGAAACTTTGTTATGAGAGGCATACAAATATAAAGTGATGTTATCTTTCTGGTAAACTAGGATTATTATTATCACAAACTTATTATCTATTTATATTAATGCTTTTAGCCTGAAGTTTATTTTTATGTTATTAATATAAATATACAAGTTTGCTTTGCTTTGTATTTGCCTAGTACATATTTTTACATTTTCTGACCTCCAAAATTTCTGGTTATTTTAACAATATTATGTACATATTTAAGTGTTATAATGCAAAATTCAACATCCATCCATGATAAAAGCTCTTAACAAATTAGGTATAGAAGGAATGTATCTCAACATAACAAATTCCATATATTAAAAACATATTCCCTACAAAATGAACCCACAGATAACCTCATACTCAATGGTGAAAGATTGAGAGCTTTTCCTCTAAGCTCAGGAACAAGGTAAGTGTACCCACTCTCACCATTCCTATTCAACACAGTACTAGAAGTGCAGAGCAATCAGTCAAGAAAAAGTAAAATAAAAGACTACTGAATTAGAAACAAAGAGGTAAAATTGTCTCCATTTCCAGATGATATAATTTTTATATAGAAAATTCTAAAGGCTCCACCAAAAACTTTTAGAGCTAATCAATGAATTCATAAAGTGTGCAGGACACAAAATTAACACACAAAAATCAGCATTTCCATATGCTAACAACAAATTATCTGAAAAAGACATGAAGATAATGATCCCATTTATAGCACCAACAAAAACAAAGATATTTAGGTGGTGAAAAGTCTCTACACTGAAAATCACAAAGACATTGATGAAAAAAATCTAAGAATTAATCTAAGTGAATTTATATATGTATACATATTTCCACATATAAAAGAAAGAAACCCTGATATTTGTGACAAAATGGACGGGTATTATGCTAAGTGAAATGAGTCATACAGAGAAAGGCAAATGCTGTAAGATCTCACTTACATATGGAATCTAAATAAAACCCCAAACTCCAAAACCAAACTCCTATGAGCAATCTGATTTGGAGGTACCAGGGGCAAGGAATAGAGGGTACTGAAATTCATTTGAGGTGTTCAAGAGGTACAAACTTCCAGTTATAAGATAAATAAGTATGGGAGATCTAATGTGCAACATGGTAACTATAGTTAACATTGGTGTATGGTATACTTGAAAGTTGTTAAGAGAGCAGGCTCAAAATTTCTCATCAGAAGAAAAATAATTTTTTTTCTTTTCATCTGGTATCTGAGATGATGGATGCTAATTAAACTTAGTGTGATATTCATTTCACAATATGTGAAGTCTAGTAATTATGCTGTATACCTTCAACTTACACTGTGATGTATGTCAATATATCTCAATAAAACTGGAAAAAAATAAACAACTGGATAAAAAATAAAATTAATGAATACATTTATATTTTTCCTTATCTTAATGACTTTACTTTTTAACTTTAATGACCCCTGTCAATATATAAGCCATTGTCAAATTCTTTAATTCTCTTATTTCCTCACATATTAGATAATACTATTCTTTTGTATATAGTTAATACATGTTTAGATTTACCCACCTGGTTACAATATATTTGCTCACTATTACCCATTAAAATAGATTTATTCTAACTTTAAAGATAGTTCTGCTAGGTAGAGAATCCTCTCAGTACATAAAAATTAATTTTCTACTGTCTTCTGCTATCATTATTATTGATAAGTTAATCTTAAGTGTAATAGCTACTTCTCTGTATATAATGTTTTGTTCTTGTTTTCCCCTCCTTGCTGACTGCTTTTATAATATTTTTGTTTTTTGGTGTTCTGTAAAATCACTATGATGTCTCTAGTGTGGATTTATTTTATTTGTATAGCATGGGATTTGTCATGATTCCAGGTCTTAAAGATTAATATCTTTCAACACTATTTAAAAATGTTCAGCTATTTTGTCTTTGAATACTGTCTCTTTCCTATTCCATGGCTGTGCTCTGGAAGTCTAGTTAGATATAGTAGATCTATATATCCTACCCCCATGTCTCTGAACCTCTAATATTTCCCATTTTATTGTCTTTCTGTGCTACCTCATGAATAATTTGTATCTATTTTTAGTTTCACTGATTCTTCAGTTTTGTATTTTATGTTTCTGTTTACCAATATATATTTAAGTATACTACTCTACTTTTTAGTTACAATGATTCTATTTAACTTTTTGAAATTTTTGATTGTTCTTTAGAGTCTCTTGTTCCTTGTTTATATTTCAGGCATTTTATAAGTCTTTTTAACTTTTGATAAAGCTAACTTTATATTCTATGTGTGATACTTTTACATTTTGTAGTCTGTGGGTATGATTATGATGTTTGTTGTTTCTATGGCCTTGTACTCAGGGTGTCTTGTTTCTTTCTGTGTTCTGTAACGTTTGACCATGAGATGCTCATTTTCTTTGGATCTTCATATATAGGAATTTTTCAGACCTGCATGAAAGTTGCATTCTTCCATAGAAAATTTGCCTTAGCCAATCACTTGTGGGAACTGCTAATCTGGGATCTCAGCTTTGAGTTTTTCAGACTGCGTTAAATATTTTTGATTAGGACTTACAAAACTATGAAGACCACCTATGGTTATTAATTCTGATGAGAATCTTATTTTTCCCTTCTACCCAGAGCCAAGTTTACTTACTATATCTCATTTTATGAGACAGATTTAATTCTTCTTCATGCTTACATTGAGAGTATGTAGAAGTCTTCTATAAGACTTCTCATCTTGGGCAAGCCTTAGTCATTATCTCCTTCTTTCCTCATCTCTTAGAATAATCAAAGTAGAAATTCAGTCTCCCAGGGTCTGGTAAAATCTTCAGAGCAAAATTTGGATTTGTCACTGAAGAATTTTGGCTTTCACTTCTGTTTTGGCTATCGAGTCTTTATTTTCATAGTAGTTCATCAATGAACTTTAAAATTTTGTGTTTTTATTGGAAGGGTCATTTATGGTATCTAGCAAGACATACTGCTAGAAATAGAAATCTCCATCCAACTTCTAAAATAACAATGCTTCTCTCCTGTCACATATTTAATTTGGATATTAATAATTCCTTCTCTGCTCTTCTTATACTGTTCCTGTGAGTTTCCAATGAGATAGTGGATATCATAGTGCTATAAAGTATAATGCTATATGTAAATGTCAGTGAGTCACTATTATAACTAACTGTAAGCCAAACTAGTGATTTGGGCTTAGGGGAAAGAGAATCAAAATTTAAAAGAGAGAGAGCTTATTTCCAATTGAGGCAATCAGTGAAAACATCTTGGAGTTTGTTTTTTAGTTAAGCCTTAATGGGTTGGAAGGATTTGTCTAGGCAGAAATGGAGGGCATTTCATATGAAGGTTACCACATAAACAAGGGGTAATGGAATGTATTGCCTTGTTTTGAAAAGGAGGCCTTTGATCTGCTCTTTTCCATTAGTGTTTCTCCAGTAGCATTGCCTATATGCTGGGTCTTGACCTACACAATTAATAAAATCCACACCATTCCCATCTGAGAGATTCCCCAAGAAGGCACAGTTGCCTATATTTATTTATTCTGGATAGGAGATACATCTAACAGGGTCTTTCGACCATATAAAAATTGTCCAGGTACAAAATGGCTCAAGAAACATTAGTATAAATATACTCTTATCGAGATTGAGAGGTGTGTATGAATGGTAGATGAGATGGCACAATTTTGGGTGGCAGCTGTTGTGGAACAACAAGCAATGAAATACTGGGTGTGTTGTCAAGGAGACTGGTGTCTCAACATTTTGAAGTAGAGCAAGTTCTATCATTAGTTTTTCTTTTACAATACATATTCTAAATTTTAGGAATAAAATTACTATAGTTTGGAGATAAAGCTGGAAATATGCAGATTGACAAAATTCTTGTTTTAGGAAAAAGTTTCACCGAATTTAAGAAGACATGTTAGAATAAGAAGAAACTAGCCCAGCTCATATCTCCCTTGTTCTATAAGTGAGGAGACTGAGGCTCAGAAAGGAGAAGGGGCCTATTGGTCAGTGGCAGAAACTGGTATCCTGATTCCTGATCCAATGCTCCTTTCCCTGCCTGACTTTATGGACAAATATAACTATAAATTCTCTGAACATTTGGTGAGCTGTTGTAACCCAGGTACCTCTAACCAGAGACAGGAAGGGAAAGTAAGACTTGGCAAGATTTGGTAAGATTGTATTGCTGGAGAAGACCATTTTTTTTCCTTCCAACATGACTTCTCTAAAATTTGGCGAGGAAGTGGTTGCTCTGTGGAAATCATTGGCTCATGTAAACCAGGCATTACTGTCACTCTTGGAGTGGGTGGTAGTGAAGACAATTCCATTGTGATATAGTTCCTTCTTTATTTCTATTTATAATGCTGCCTGTTTTTGAGACCCTTGGGATTCTTTGTAAAGATTAAGAAATTCAACCAGCTTTCCAAAAAATAATATATAGTGCAGTGATCAAAATTGTAGGCTTTGGCAACAAACATACTTTAGTTTGAGTTCAAGCTTTATTATTTAGAAGTAATCTTGAGTTTGAGCCAAAAATAATGCTGAACCAGAGCCTTAACTTCTTTATCTATATAATGGGAGTAACTGTGCTCAAATCATAGGGTTGATGTAAGGACTATGTAAGACACAATACAAAGAGCTTATTTTCAGTATAACCTGGCACATAGTAAATGCTCAATACATTTATTTTTTATTATTATTCCCTTGACTCAATCTCTGTGTCACACTTTATTATATTCTTATACAATATGTTTTAGCATAGCTTCTATTTCCCAAAACTAGTTGTGTTACAGCTTTGTTAAAAATAAACCATAATTACCTCAGCTGGTATAATGTAATCAGTTGTGAGGTATGGAGAGTAATTTGTTGGTAATATCTTAAACATTGAAGTTGGTGGATAATTTTCTTAAAATTATACTATAGGAGGTGCAGATTTTTTCTTTCAATACTGTTAGTCTCACTTGTATTCATATTAAGTGGGAGAAAAGGGGGCAAAGTGATAGTTGTGTGTCAGGAGTTGCATATAGCCCTGGAGGTCCCCTTCAAAGCATGTCACACATTACCATTATCTTTCACATGTGGCAACTGGGAATGATGGGCCTACAGAAGAAATTCTGTTTCTTATCACACAAACTTTTTACAGTGGGTCCTAGTCCAGACTAATTTTCAACTCTTTGTACCAAAGCAGAAACCATATTCTTTCCTGCCTCTTGGGCATTTATCCATGCTCTTTCTTCTGCTTTGGTTGCCTGCTCAGCTACCTTTCCCTCCTGTGCAATTTCATGTCATTGTTCAAGGCCAAAGTCTGATGTCAATGCTGTCTCCTCTAAGAAGATGTAATGTTGTCTCTTCTTCTCCAGCCTTTTTTGAACTCCTGTTCTGATGAAAGAATGAGGCCCCACAAACACAGAGCACCAACTTTGCTGGCTTCACACAGTCTGCACTACCTCTTAAGATGATGCTACTGCTCCTCTCTGGGATGCCCTTTTTACCATCCAGGAACCCCATGCTAGTGAGAGTCAGTTAAAAGCCATGGCAGGTACAGATGGGATAGTATGCTGTCACCACAAAGACTTTCAAACGCATTCCAAGAATTGTGCCAGATCCCGAGGTCTTTGATAAATTGGTCTAATGTGAGAGGCCTGAGACTGTGGATGAGGAGATTCTGGGCTTCCCATTTAGACGTAGGGCTACTAACTAACTATTCAGGAACAGCCTTTGGGCCAATTACTTTACCATGCTGAGTCTCAGTTTTCCTATCTGCATAATGAGCTTGATCCCTGGTCTGCCTGCCTTTTCAGGGTGTTATGAAGTTCAGATGAGATCATGTGTTCTGGGAATTGAAATGCTGGCAATAATTTCTATGGCTCCACATTCACCTTGAGATAAAGGCCAAACTCTGTTTTGTGACACATGCCTCACTGGCTTTGCTTGTGCCTCCTTCTCTGCCCTCCTGTTTTACAGGCACAGTCTTCTTTAAACATTTCCTTCAGGCTAAAATATTTGTAGTTTTCTCTACAAGGTTGCTGTCTCTTACCTAAAAATGAATGCTTTTCTTCCCACCTCAGCTTCATTTTCATTCAACTTAGGTCACAGATTAGACTTCTCTAAGAAGCCTTCCTTGAACTAAGCACTAGGCTATGCTAGACATCCTTCTTCTGCACTCCAACAAAACATTGAACTTCTTTTACCACAGCAGCAATTACATTATAATACAATTGTCTGTCTCTGTCTGTCTCTTCCCCTAGACTGAAAGGTCCATGAGGATAACAACCATGTCTGTTTTGTTTGTGTGTGGGATACATAATGGTTGCAGAAATAGTTATTGAATAAAAGAATGAACAAATGAATGAGGGGATGATTGGCTTTTGTGCCCATGTGAGTAGTCCCTACAATTTTTTGAAGTGGTGGGATTCTCCTACAAGATTAGTTCGTCCTTGGCTTTACCCATTCTTGGCATTGTGTATAAACATTAAAAGGGCTTGCTTCTTTTAGCGACAAGTGTCACTGTCCGGGTGGTAGGCAATGGTCTCTCAGAGCATCTGCCTGCTCTGCTGGCCCATTTTCTGCTCTGAGATTTGAAGTGATTCAGTGGGTATTGGGGGGACGTTTGCATACAGTTTCACTTAGCTTATTTGATATAGCCTTGCTGGTTGGCAGTCAGACCAAATTCTTCAAATAGCTTGCTTGCTTGAAGTACCTGGGAAAGAAGTTGAGGGAAGAGGGAAAAGTTGTGGCTTAAAAAAATAAAGCATGCATGGTAGTAGGAAAATCTAAGGGCTTGAATCATTTTCATCTGCCTGTTAAGTCAAAACATTGTTTTCATACGTCAGTGTGCTTTCTAAATGTTTCTCATTGTTTCTGTAATCTCTGATTTCTCTCCTTCTCTCAACCATTCTTGAAGTGGCATGCAAAAATCCTCTGGGAGTGGGTGGTAGGTGAAGTAGGTGCTGTGGGTGCTGTGTTAGGAGTAGAGATCTTTGGGCTGTATACATGGAAACCATAAGTGAGAAATGGAGACTCTCTCATCAGGGGTCTGGGCCAGTGTGCAAGTGTATAGTAGAGGTTCTCATGTGCTCTGCCACCATAGCATGCCACCTGCAGGCGCATAAAGGGTCCACGAGCTGAATGGTCTAGGGCTCGTCCCTTACTATGGGTCTTAAATTCACAATAACATTCAACAAGCTTTTTGGCCTTGTTTCCTCATGGGAAGAATAAAAAATTTGACTAGATGCTAAGATCCCTTCTGGTTCTAAAAGGCATCAAGAATGAATCAAAGGTTATTCCAGTATTGCCTGATGGATGGCTGTGATAGGTTGAAATCCTGGACTGCTTTGATCTAACACATTTAATAGGCTAAACTCACTGAAAGAATAGATTGTGACTTATTTAACTCCTATTTACCTCTTGTATTTTTGAGGTCATTTAAATATAAACAAATTATTTCATTTTTGAGCATTATCTCCACCCATGAAGAGGTTGACAGCATCTATTACAGAGAACTCAATTGTTGTTTTGACCCTGTAGGTGTTCAGTAAATTTTTGTTGAGTACAAACATGTAGATTTTAGTTTCAAAACTGTATATTCCAGGGATTAAAAAAAAGGTACTTTTCTTTTCTTTGACTGTCAGTGATTAAGAAAGGTGTTGCTGTTTGTAATAGCCATGGTGTCCACAATGAAAGGGTTTCCCAACTCTTCTAGTCTTATTCCATACCTTCAGATACTCATTTCATAAATGAGAAAACTAAGGTCCAGAAAAGGAAAGCGGGTTTCCCAGCATCATATCAACATGTCAGAATTGTAGTTATACACTAGAGTTCACATACAGGACTCCTACTTCTAGGCTCTTTTTAATCCACTAGGTGTCCTTGTCTCCTGGACCTGTGTGCTTTGCTACTCTTTGGGAAATCTACAGTGGATGCTAACTACTTTTTCAATTTCAGCAGGGGCTGAGTGGTAAATTAAACGAAGTAGGGTGGCTGTTAGGTCATTGTCAGTAGATCCAAGAGACGAGAACATAAACAATGATGGTCAGAGGGGCTCCTCAGCTGGCAGGCTCTACTTATACACACTCTCTCTCTCTCTCTCTCTCTCTCTCTCTCTCTCTCTCTCCTCCCCCCTCCCTCTCCTTTACTTAGACACATACAAACACATATGCCAAGGACCTCGATTTCCTCTGTCCATCAAGCACTGTTCTCAGGAAAATTTTGAGAAACCCATCAACTCTGAGGTGGTCAATGACAAACATGGCTCAATAAGGGATCCATCTTGGGGATTCCAGCATTTAAACAGGGAGCAGAGCCAGAAAAGTAAGCCCACCAGCTGGGTCACATACATTCTTACTGAATCCTCAACCCAGTCCAGCAGAAAGACAATGTGACAACCTCTATTATAGGTGAGGACACTGAGGCATAAAAAGCTTTCATATTATTCTTTAACATATCATATCTGTCTTACCTAATTGATGGCCTATATATCAAGCTCAGAAATTCATTTTGGAGCCTCATAACTATTCATACTGAGATGAAACAGGAGGGGACCTTGTTTGAACTTTTGGAAACCCAAAAGAATGCTGTCCCAAGTTGTACCTGGGTGGTCCAGGATGACATGACCCCTGAAAAAGAGTGAAGATGTGGACATGCCCATTCCTGATCTGAAGCTTGACAAGAACTGGGCAGTGAAGCCCGTACACATTTTGTACTCCCAGAAAGATGAAAATGGGGTGAACAGCTGGGTTTTGTGTGGCTTTTCCCTGGTTGGCAAGCTCAGGGTTTTTGATAAGAGGTTGTAATGGGCCACTTGTGTCCATCAGTACTTTCTAGCTCAGACCCTTTGATATTTAGTTGTCCTAGATCAACCTATGCTAAGGCCAACACAGATCAAATTTATAAGCCTTGTGCAAAGATTTTTTGGAAAAGGTGTATATGAAAATCAAAGTAGTATAAAAGGTAACTGGGCATGATACCAACTCTTGATTTCAATAAAGAGAGCCAATAAAAACAGCAAATTAAAAGAACTCTGATGACATTCATCTGAAATTTCAGATTGTTTTATGTTTTAACAAATTAACGATGGTGATAAGAGGGCATTAGCAGCTTTTCTGGAGTCCCTTTGTTAACAATAACTCGAGCTTGTATCCACAACAGGGGCTGTGGCCAAGTTTCAGCTGGCAGACCAGCAAGTCAGTATTTCACACAATGGATGACATTTCTGAAAGCCGACACAGAGACAAATCCAGAGTCACACATGTATTCCAACAAACAAGTTTCTGCCATTTTTAATTATATTTAGAGCAACAAAAGATTCCACGATTACAAAAAGAGAACAGAACAGTAACGCTTGGGGCTGGTCCTCCTGCCCTGTGGAGGCCAAGTGCTGCTGTGAGAACTGAAGCTCTGTTGAAACAAGTTTCAAGCAAAATCAATGTTTCTTTGGAAAAATCTTTATATGATGCTTTTTCTCTGTTTTTCTTGTTTTCCTCAATATTAAAATTAATTCTTACATCTGGTTATACAATCTGCATCCCCCTGCTGCCCAAATTAATCTCAAGGACAGGACAAGAATGTCATGTCTGAGGCACTCCCTAATCAATGTTCCAGTCTAGGAGAAAGCAGAAGGGTGTCAATGGGTGCTGAAGGGGCTCTTTTTTAGCTTGGGCCATCCCAATGGAGACTGCTCTCAGCACCTGAATGGCTTATGGGATAGGACAAGCCCACAGGCACCTCACTACTGGAAAGTTAGCAGCAAGGGATAAGGTTGAGAGAGACTGAAGTCTTGCCCTTTCTGTTGGGCAGGAAACACAGTCCTAAAGTATGAAGCATCCGACAAAGACGACACCACCTGAGAAGCAGCAACATTCCAGAATTTTCTGTAGGGTCTGTGTGTGTTCTGCTCTTTGGTGGCCAATGGAACCTGCAGCTATATGACATCCTTGTTAAGTAGTGCATATGGGACCTATTTTAGGCCACAAGGACCACTTAGTCCACAGCTTCTCATTTAATTCCATAAAAAGCTAAGGGACAAGTGGGATTAAGAATGGAACCAGTGCCCCTGCTATACTGAGTTGGGGCTGGAAACCAGTCAATATGTGTTTTTACTTTCTGGCCAAACCAAAATGGGGATAAATTGAAGCTGAGTCAAAGGGTGTTATCCCTTTAAGACTCTACCTGCTCAATTCAAATACTTACGATTCACTTTGGTGGACAGGAAAATTTCCAACGTTTTGTTATCTCAGTTGAAGTGTCTGAAGAGGGGTGAACAATGTGGATTTTTCTGCTTTCACCTAGAAATGGTTAAGTGTTGGGAGCCTCTGAGCAATGGACCCCAGTGTCAATCTCTGAATTGAAGAAAAACACCCCTACCTGTGGGCAGAGACAAACCTGTACCTACAGACATATTACTTCTAGTACATTATCAAATTGTTAACAGAGAAAAACAGATTTTCATTGTCAAAATCTTTATAGAACATACCCAAACCATAATCAAAGAACATAGACACCCAGTAGCAAGAGCACTTCAGTCGCAGGTCGGTAAATTATATGAAAGATGGAGCACTTGCCCCAGGTTCCCAAGTGTAGTAAACTGTCCTTTTCTCACAAGGATGGTGAAGAACAAAGAATGTCTTCCCTTATTCCAACTGCTCAAGTCCCATTAGGGGGCCACTGGCTAATTATTTTGGTGGGCCTTTGGCCTCAATTCTGGGACTTCCTTATAGTAAATCCCAGTCAGCTCCAATACCTTTTCACCATCCTTTAAACATTCACTAGTCTCAGGCTAGTAAAGTGCAATATATCATGTACCCTACCATTCCTCCCACCCTTGCTTCTTTGCAAGCCCTGTGGGTCAGACCCCAATAGGGACAGAGAACTCTTAGTTATCTGATTAACCAAGGTGTCTTTTACATTTTGAGAGCTTCCAAAATGTAACTGCAGCCTATCTCACAAGTACATGGTATCATTTGTGACCTGCAATGAAATATAAAGGTGCAGAGAAAGGTAAAGCTATCAGAACACATAATATTTATATACATAATTCAATTTTGAAACATGGATACAAATACTCATTTACAATATATTTCAACTGTCTTCCTTAAACCACAGAGGACTTTTTGTGTCTTCCAAAGTGGGCAGAAATGAAGATTTCTGCCTGCTGTCTTTCTAATGAGAAATCTAGTCCTTTAATGCTCCCTTTCTCAGCAAGGTATTCACATGTTCAAATAAGCTAACATGGGCACTAGCAAACACAGTGGCTGAGACAGCTCCATTTCCAACCATGCAATGGTGGAGCTTTAAAAATCTGCTCAACAACTACTGGAGAAAAGGAAAGCTAGTTCTGCTTATAAAATCACTTAGTGAAGAACCCATAATCTCATTTAAAAAAATACCTTCCACTCTTCTAAACATGTATATTGTGGTGGGGGGGGGTTGTCCCACAGATCTGTTATAAGTTAGTCACCAGCCAAGTCCTCTAATCTGTCTTTGGATAGCTTACCAAAGAGGCACTAATGTTTACTCCCTCCCTGATCCTAAAAATTTTCGTATCTTAGCAGATACAGTGTAATCTTTGGTTACATAATGTGATGCTCTCATCTCTTTGTCTTTTTTTAAACATCTTTCAAAGATTTTCAAAGAGATTAGTGATGAGAACAGAACTGCCTATAAAAGGCAGCAGGGGTAGAAAGTTCCTTTTACAAGAACTTGCACATGCAAAATGGCTTATTTTGACTTCAACTTTGGGATTCGATCCTGTGCTTTAGCAATCCTGATTCCCATGACTCCCTACAGGGGGTCAAGCATGAAGGCCACTCCCTTGGCTCAGTGCCTTTTCATCTGGACAACTGGCACAGGATAATTAGTAGTCAACCTCTTGTTTTCCCAGGGCTATGCAGGAAACATGCAGGAATAGTTACTGAGTTGTCTGGAGAGAATCTTATAAAGTGCAATTGTGGCACAAATTTGGAAAGGGGTAAAGGGAGTAGCTCGGGCTTTTGTGCCCTGCGAAATATCAAGGAAGAAAAGAAGGCAAGGCCAGGTCTGTGCTATGCCTAATGAAACAAACAGAAGCTACTTGAAGCTCTAAGTTAGGTCATTTGTGTAATGTCAATATCATGTGGATGGCAAAACTACTTTCTCTTGAAAAACAAATAGAATTCTTCTTGCTATATATGTATATATGCATTTAGAAATAAAGTATGGACAGAGAGGGACTCTCGCATCAGCACATTATTTCTCAACCCTTAGCAACTATCCAAAGGACAGAGGGACAGAGCAAAACTGTTTTTTTTTTCCTTTTTAGTGCCAGTGAACATATATAAAAATATATGTATTACTGATTTTTTCAGAGAGATATGACAGAATCCTTCAAAAAACCCCTTTCTCATTAAAAAAATAATAAGCTTTACAAGAAAAATGGCACTGTCTGCGGCATTGAAAAGCTATGGAACAAAGAATCCAATCACCATTTCAGCTCAGAGGCCACGCTTGGGCGAGCTGCCCAATGAACAAGAGCTGAAACTGCCACACGACTCTTTTCTTTGACCACAGCATTTGTGACCCTGGCAGCTGTCCACTGTCCACACAGACAGGGCCTTTTCCCTGGTGTTCCTTTTTTTCTCTCTCTCTTCCTCACTCTCCATCCCCATTGAGCACTACAAATCTCTTTGGAGATAGCCACTGTGACATGTCTGGTGAGTGATCTTCATTTTCCAGCTCACCAGGTGAGTGGTTCTGGGTAGCCAATCCTTCACAGGTAAGCACAGGGGACCAACCGTGTCAACTCTAAAGTTTCTAGAGCAGAGTGCATACAAAATGAGACTTCTGTCATTTACATTTCCTGGAACATAAATGGCCAAAAAAAAAAAAACACAAAACAAAAACAATTCCTTCTTTCATCTGTGGGAGAACAAAGCCAAGCTAAAATAGTTCTCATAGAATCCCCAGTGCAAAAACAGTAGGCCTAAAGCCTTCTTTAGGCTGTTTTTCCCTAGTCTTGCCATTTGGAAATGAGGAGTAATCCAGTTGTTATTTTTAATTACACTGATTTTTGGCTTTCACAAGTAAAAACATATATATATTCATATTCATAAGGACAAGAGTCACAATTAAGAAATCTCTAAAGATGAAAAATTTGGTAGTGAGAGAAATGGAAAAGAAAGACTCTAGTCTTTCCAAAGAGAGGTATTAGAATGATATCATGAAATCCATGTACCACAAAAGATTAAAATCATTTCAAAACAGATATAAAGGAATTATTAAAATGTAGCCTAGTTTAACTGAAAAGAGTGGTGTATTTTTTCTGTTTAGAATAGCTAAAAGTGATCCTGTGAGCTTATATGTCAAATGGCGTTATAACAAAGAAAACCATAATTTGTCTATCTTACGCCAGAAACAGAACCTGTCAGCTTTAGTTTTATCCAGCAGTCTGGGATTGGTATACCACGCATCTTAGGTTCCCCTCTCCCTTGTTATTTAAAGAAGCTGTTTTGCAAGTTCTTTTGGCTATTAATATCAACACAGAAATCAGGGGAGGAAACCCATGTAGATCATATCATATCACTCAGAAACTATCTCCTCAACAAGTAAAGTAAACCAACTGAAATGGGCAGTTTGTTGACTGCCTCCTAATTTCTTGAGTTTAGCAGTTGAATTTAAGAGCTAAGTTAGGAGGCAGCAGCTAAGATGAGAAACTAGGTGAACATTCCCTCTGTTCTTAGGTTTGGCGGACGAAGTCAACAGAACAGAGGTGTGCCAAAGGACTATATGAAACCAGTGTCCCAGGAACACAGCCTGAGTTCATGGGTGGCAGCCCACTGGAGCCACATCAACCAGACCTTTCCAAAGGAGGTCATGGTTCTGTAGTCTCAATGTTTCAGCTTCCCTCTGGCTGACAGGCAGCAACATAGGTGGGGAGTCTGAGTGAGTATGGCCAAAGTGAGAGCCCAGAATCAGCAGCAGAGGAGGAGGATGAGTAAACTCACCAGATGGCACCCATCTGGCTTTAAACTTTGCCTCTGAAGACTTTAATTTAGTAGTCAGTCTCCTCTTGGTTTCTTCTCTCTTCTTCTCATGACTTCTGCAAGTGGATATGCTGGGTGTCAAGGAAAGCACTTATAGGGTTTCTGGTTCTAGTGCCTTCATTCTTCCCAGCCTGGTAGTTGAAGTTTCTCTTTAACACTAATCTGGGTAGCCCTGTTAGCTGTTCTGAAGGAGAAAGTGGGCCTTTATCCACTTGGTAGGAAAGTACCATCTCTGGGGGACAAGGGCAAGTCGCCCAATTTGTCCAATCAGGTTGATGCCTTCTTTCCAGTTTGTCTAAGGGCTCCAGAGAAGATCTGATAGTTAATGAGAGATACTTGGTTAGAAGTCTTTGAGTCTATTTGCATCTAGAGATAAATGTTAAGTCTGCTTGCTTGCTAGCCTTCTTGGTTGTGAGGGCTCTTAGCAGAGAGTCTGTTTGAACATGCTAGAGAAGTAGACAAGCTTCACCACTGTGGCTGGTGAAGTTCAGGCCCACAAAACACTCAAGGGAGGTTGGAGGGATCTTGCAGCTGCATGGAGTCAGGTTGAAAGCATTCAGGTCTTTAAAAGATGTAGCAAAGTAGGATCAATTCTTCAGTGTCCTAAGTAGAGAAGAGCCAAGCCACCCATTCCTTTTCCTCTGACTGCAGCCCCAAGCTCCTCCTTGGCCCATAAATGGGAAAGCATACCTGTATCTTAATGGGGCCTTCCCAAGGGTCAGATCTTTCCTCTCCCTCGCTGGTCTGACGCTTCACTGAAAATGGCCAAGTTTTAGCTAAAGAGAACATGTGTTCAAAGTTCTTAGAAAAGCTATTGAAAGTCAATTTGAGGGTGGATGCAGAGGGTGAGAGAGAAAGAGATTGGGATGGGGGAGGCATTCACATGCAGACAAGTTTTCAAACAAGAAGGACATTTTCAGCACAATGAATTGCACTGAAGTTGAATCTAGATATCAGAGACCAACACTGTAGTCAAGTACTGGTGATTTAGCTGTCATCTTTGACTGTCTTAAATCTGTCTCTCCCCTCTCCCCAGCTCAACTCTGGGGTCACCCTGCCCTCTAATGGCAATAGCTATAGGCAGAAAATAAAGTCTGGGAGGAGGGTTTGGGAAAAAAGCAGTGACTTCCCATGGTCTTGTAATATTCACCTTATTCTAGTCACTGTTAGTTTCTTTTGGGGGTTTGTTTTTATATTTTTAAGAGGAAAAATATCCTAGCAAGGTTTTTTTTGTGTGTGTGTGTGTTTTTTTTTTTAGTTTTTTTTCTTTTCTTTTTTTTTTTTAGTTTTTTTTTTTAGTTTTTTTTTTTTGGTTTTTTTTTTTTTGTTTTAGTTTTTGTTTTCTCAGATACTCTTAGCTCTCTAAACTTCCCGTGGCATTAGATGAGTAAACGTTTGTGTGGTTGGCACACAGCACAGTGTGCACTTGCAAGTATAGCACTTGCTATAAACAAGTACAACTTGACACTGGGCCACATGAGGATCATCACAGATTTAAAGAAATACAACACCATTCAAAACACAGATAAGAGCCATGGCAGGGAGCAGAGTCTCAAAGTGCCATGGGAGGGTTAGACAGGGAGGGAGAAAAAAGAAAGAAGGAAAAGAGAAAAAAGCCTAGCAAATAGAACTCAGAAATAGGCTATACATCAATAGAGGGAATTCCCCAAGGCACAGCAGAGAAGTAGTGCAGCGTTATAACAGGCAGAAAATATCTGAAAAGGGAAGTGGGGTTGGGTGAAGAAATGGGGGCTTCCAAAGCTTCACTGAGTGTGGAAATAGATGGGCTTGACTTTTCCAGAAAGGATCTTGGGCACTTGCACAGAGATGATCTCTGCCATCATTTCTGGGAAGTCCACGCTCACCATATGAGACTTGATTAGCAGGTCAAAAGTGAACTGGTGCAGCTCTCGTGCAATCTGTAGGGGGGAATAAGAGAGGGAGGATACAAGAAAACAGGGTTGTCAAGGAGTTGGCTTAATCAGGCTCTTATCCCCACCTTTGATTTGCTCTTCTTTCCCTGTCTTTGGTCATGTGCATGCGCGCACGTGTGTGTGTGTGTGTGTGTGTGCACTAAATGGCCTACAGGGAGTCAGTGAGGGCTCCCAAGAGATCACTTACATGCCTGTAAGCTCTCTGACTCAGGACTGGGTATTCCTTTCCCCTAGGGCTCATGCTCCTGTTTGCCTTCTCTCTCTCTCTCTCTCTCTCTCTCTCTCTCTCTCATACACACACACTCACAAACAAGAACTGCTCACACACACAAACACTCACACATACAACTCAAGGAAGAGCAGAATAACATCTAGGTGTTTTGTCTGCTTAGAGAACTTATCTGCTCTAAGCCCTTTCCCTAAGTCCCAACTGCTCTGTTCTCAACTCCTCTACCTCTTTCCCAACATCCAGCTGGGACATTGTGACTTGTGTTCCTTTCTTCTCCCTTGCATTTTCTTCCTGGACCACATTCACGGACAGAAGATAATGGAAGCACCTCCCAACAGGTGGTGCCAGGCCCTAGAAGAACATATTATCATTTGGCTCTATCAGGCAGCTTTCTCTGACAAAGCACCCTCCATCATTTGCTTACAGGCTGCACAGAATCCAGGAGCTTGGTGAGCTGGTAGAAGCGCCTTGAGCAGGATGTGGGATTTTTTCTCTTGCATGCAATGATACGATCAAGTTCCTTGATGTAGTTCATTCGAAGTTCATCAAAGAATTTTTGATTTTTCAGCCCATCCACTGGAACTGATGTAGGATGAAGACAGAATGGGGAGGGGAAGCATGCCCACAAGGGGCATTAGACAAAGCACCAAGTTTTCTGACCACACACTTGACCCCCACCCCCACAGGGAGGGAATCATCTACTTGGTTTCCTGCAGTTGAAGTCTGAATGTCTTAGGGAAAAGGCTAGCTGGACTCAACTTGAAGGGCATCAAGTAAATACAATTTACCGAGCCTTCCTTTTTTCTAGTCTTCGCACATACACATTTCCTAGGAACTATGATTTTAAATTGTTCACAGTGCAGCCCTGATTTAGACAATTAACACACATGACTTTGAATATCAAATTTTGACTTGTTTTTCCCTCATAGAGGCTAACAAACCACTCTGCTTAGAAGAGATGTTAAAAACATTCCTTGACTGCTAAATAAACCCTGTATGAGTTACTTACATATACCTTCTCCTGTTGGTAGAACAGGAAGTTCCTTCTAGGAGGCAATCCCTTCTGCTCTACAAAAAATATAATGTGGTCCTTGTCTGTTTCTATGATAGAAGGTCCGAAAAAATTCAGAGGTCTGCTGCAATCAGCCAAAAAGGCTTTGTCCCAAAGGGAGCCTTGGGGTAGATGGAAATCTAATGGAGGATGAATTTTAGCAGTGAAATTGGTCTGTGGCTAAGAAATGTATCCTTGTTAGGAAAAATGATGCTAAGGAAGAGGGGAGCAAGAAGAGTGAATGAAGAAGGGCAATGTCCAGGAGCTGATAACCCTTTAATGAAAAAAGTGGCTCTTCTCTGAGATCCTAAGCCCCCAGGAGCATTCCCTACCCCTCTGGCCACTTACTAATGCTGAAAAGGAGCAGGGCCTTCATGCACAGGAATTCCTGGGGGGTGATTTGGAGCCATCCAAATTCTTGAGAGAGGTGCCTCATTCTAACACACTGGCTGTACATCCGGGACTTGTGCATGCGATACCTGAGAAAGAGACACACAGAGGAAGGACAGAAATGAGGGAAGGCTTACAATAAGCCCAGAGGATGTCTCTGGTTGCTCTCTCTTCCCCAAGTTCTCAGAGAGGAGCTTAATGTTTCTCTTCTGGTACTTCAGTGACAAGAAAAAGGTACCCCCTCTCAAATCCTGACATTCTGATAACTACTCATCTACCCTGGCCAGGATATGGGTTAGCACATGGAATTTCCAGGTCCCCCTGTCCCTCCTGTTTCCTGAGACAAGGACAGGAATGTCTAACCAAATGAATACAATGGGTCTGGCACATGGTCTCCCTGACTACATTTCTCATATCCCAGCTCCAGCCAGAGCCAGAACCTGCCTCCCAGGCATTCCAAATTGGAGGATTTCTAGGAGATAGGCATTAGAAATTAACACTTACGGGTGCCAGGATTCCCAAGTGACTACAGTAGTTCATCCTGTCAATTTCCTTGCCTCTTGACTTGAATGCCATTTCTCACAGTAGAAATTTAAATATTTCTTTAAATGATTCTAAGGAAGGAGATTCCTCATTGTCTCTTCCAAATGACTTACAATGCTTATAAAATCATCTGGGAAGTGTTTCTGAATGTCCAATCTAAATGTCCCCTGCTGTAGGGCAGCCTATTCCCTCATATATTGGCTGTTCCTTACTACAGTTTGGGAGTTACAGTGTGAGCTGCTTTCATTATAGTGACTTGTGAACTATAAATCACCATATTATCGCCTATAAATTATATAGGGAAGTGGCCAAGCCTTGGACAGCTTCTTGGGGGGAGCCAACTTTCTGTTCCTTGATGGGCTATAGCAAGTCTCTAAGAGGAGATACAACATCCTCCTGCTAGTAGTCTTTCCTGGTTTTCAGCATTTCACAAATTGTGTGTGTGTGTGTGTGTGTGTGTGTGTGTGTGTGTGTGTGTGTGTGTATAAAAGAGAAAGAGAGAGAGGGAGAGAAAGAGAGGGAGAGGGAGAGATAGAAATTGATATTATACCTTGTGGAGAAAGAGAAGGGAATTTGAAACAAAAACCTCCCAGATTGGGCATGAATGCTGTGGTTTAACATTTTGGTTCCCAAACCACTAGTGTAGTCCACAGCCTGAGCAGCTCTGGCACTGTGTGAATGGAAGCTCAACACTCTATCTCAGAGAGATCTTGGCTGGCCTGAAGAAAGAAGGAAGGAGGCAGATGGTGTAGAAATATTCAATTCAGACTGGAGCTCAACTGGAAAAAGGAAGTATTTAGGTAGTATCACAAGTCATTAGACCAGAACAGCATTGCTTCAAGCTCTTTCATCCTAGAGAATTTTTGAATAACATCTGCTGACCCTGAGGCCTGGGCCTGTTCTGGTTTCTGTTGTACTTCCATGCCTCTGTTGATGACAACACTGCAGTCTTTTTACTTACCATTGAAATCATACTCCTGACATGGAGGACTACTGTAACACTGCTGTAGGCACCAGGGTCAGAAAAATTAGGGAAAGATGGGGAGAAAACAGAGAAAAGCAACAGAAGAAATTCAGAAGAAAAGTGAACATGAAAAGGCAAAAAAATAGAGAGTTTCAAGGAAAGAAAGGGATTAGAGAGTGGAAGGTAGAAAATAAGAGGGCGGAATAGAATTCAGGAGAACAGAGTTAGATGGGAATAAAGGAGAGTAGATAACAGGGGAGATGAAAATTGAAGAACACTTAGTACACTGCCTGGCACATAGTAAGTGCTCAATAAATGACATGTAAGACAATGCCATTATCGTACTATTCATCATTCAACAGATGAGAAGATTGATATTCAAGAAAGTAAAATTTTTACCCAGGGTCATACAGCTAGAATTCAAGCTCATTACCCTCACATGTGTTTCCCTCAAAGAAGCCAGGAAGAAGGAAGAATGCACGGCTGATGATAGGGTTTGGTGTCAGAGAGATCAACAAATGGGTTGGCTCAGAGTTCCTGTCTCTCTTTTTGGGCTTCACTCTCTCCATTAGTAGTACCTTAGAAAGGTTAACAACAATTAGTGGCTCTCAACTGCAGAAGTACTGCCTCCCTATGGTGTGCTAAAAATATGTCAGGGCAGTTTAGGCTGTCACAGTGACTGGAATTCTATATGGTATTAAGTGGACAGGTGCCAGGAATGTTAAACATATTCCAATATGTGGGCACTTCCTATGCAATGAAAAACTATTCTTCCAAAAATGTCAACAGCATATCTAGAGAAATATTAGATGTTTGTAAGAATGCAAAGAGCTCTAACGTAGTGGGTTTCTACAGAAGAAGGGAGCACCTGTTGTTTCAGAAGCTCTGACACTTGGTGGGTCTAGGACCCTGTGGGCAGTCCTGTGGTACCTTTTGATGAAATCCATGAGAGTGGGCTAGAAAGCTGAGGGGTACCACATACATATGCAGAGTCAGAAAAGGAAATGAGAATTTAGAAACTACCCAATTATAATTTTACAAAGGTCTTAGGGCATTGGATGGGAAGGGTGTTGCAGGTGCCCAGGAAGTTGATTCAACCACTGGAGGGCAGCAGGAGGATGGGGGTGAGAGATGAATAGGAATGGGGTTTTTTAAGGCCTGCCCCAGAAGACAGCATCATGGGTAACTCTTTGGAGATCTGGAAACCACAAAGCAGGTCGTGCCAAAAGCCCAATGGTTATTCTTAGCTTCTGGCTATTAGGGCTGGCTGAGTTGGAGGAGGGTAACTGGGGATGCTTATTTTGCTCCACATGGCACTGCTGTACTAGAAGGAACTACTGGCCTGTAGAATTTATTTTAAGGTTCTTCTCAGTTAGAGGGCTGGAGGGGAGGGAAGGTCAATTCTTGTCCTGACCAAAGGGATTCTCTGTGGCGAGACTAGTTCAAGGTCCTTGGCAAGATATTTCTGACTGGATCCATTTACAATGCCATCAAGGGACCCCAAACAGAAGAAGTATAGAAGAATATCACCATTAGAGAGAACATTCGAAAGGTACTTCTTTTTTTTTTTTTAACTTATTGTCCATTATGGGCCAGATATTTCATACTCATTAGCTCCCATTTGAGCGATCATAACAAACCATTTGAAAAAGTTCTATTTTATTAACAGATGAGGAAACCGAGAGTCATAGAAATTAAAGGTCCTGCCCAGAGACAATGATGTAAAAAAATAACAAAACAGATTTTAATTGAGAAAAATGTAATTTCAAAATCTGAGCCCTTGGACAAATTCATCAAGGATAAATAGAATTGGTGGCAGAACAAGTATTAATTAAACCTGGGTTTAAGAGACAATAAGTGTCTGGGCCACAGTCACATGGTCAGCAAGTGGTGGAGCTCCTCCCCATCACTAGCTGCCATGAAGCAATATAAGAACTGAGAGACATATTTTGAAAATTGTCAGCAACATGTACTAGCTGTGTGACCTTGGGAGAGTCACTTTATTTTGTTGAGCCTAATTTTACTCATTCACTAAAATATTATCTATAAAAAGGGGAAATCAAATTTTCATGAGGACTCAATAAGAAAGAATTTAGAAAGTAGTATAGTCCTAGCATAAAGGAGCTGCACAACAAATGGTGACTGGCAGTAGCCCTTGATGTAGCAAAAGGGACCAAATGAACTTCAGTCCTCATAACTATAGTCTCTATGACCATTCCTTATGTTGCTCAGAGTGAAGAGGAAGTACTTTGATATGAAATTTTGAGATAAGCTACAAAGCAGGCCAGAAACATGGCTAAAATACCAGGGTTGGATCTTGTAGGGAAAGGGATAGCCTCAGGACTGAATCTCCTGACTGCCTACCAGTTAGCCTTCTGGTCAGGTAAAGGCATCTTAGATTGTACCGGCTCACTGGGGCCTCTACTGTCTTACCTATAGGTTAAATGGTCTAACCACCACTCTTATTACCATCATTACCATCAACCAGGTCTGGGCATGATGATGAATTAATGTGAGTTCTGGGCCTATGAGCACTTACTCATTGAAAACAAGGTCAGGGGCAAAGTAGAGCATCCTGGAGTTGACATTGGTGAAGGATCGCCAGCCCATGGCAAACACCATAAGCCCCATCCATGAGTACTGAATGACTGCCATCTGGTCATCCACGTGCAAGTTGCGGAAGCCTGCAGATAAGGAAGAAACAATAGTTAGACTGGGCAATGATGGGTTGGGTGAAGTCTGGACCTCTGCTGTCCTGAGAATCTCTGGCACTTGGGCAACCCAGGAAGAACCCCAGGAGCCCTCACTACATGGGAGCAGGGGGAAAACAAGCTATATGGTGGGAATAATATTCCTTGCCTTCTCTACCTCACTGAGTTTCTCAAATGAGAAGATAATGGGGGATAAGAAGGACATTGTCACTTGGAAAAGAATAATACAACACTGACTGCTTTCAGTGAATACACTCTTTCTAAGCATGTTACTTATATTAACTCATTTAAACCTCACGACAATCCAATAAAGTAAGTACTATTATTATCCCCATTCTGTGAATCAGTAATAGTGAGTCACAGAAAGGTTAAGGAACTTGTCTAAGATCATAAGGCTAGCAACTGGCAGGCCAGGGTCCAAAACCAAGCAGTCTGACTCCAAAGCCTGTGCTCAAGATCTCTATGCCTTTCTGAAGATGCAGTGTAATAATTATTTCTCTCACATAAACAACACCATTCACTTCACAAAGCTCTTTTCTAGTAATAATCTTTTTGATGCCCTAACTACCCTGGGAATGAGGTATTATTACAAAGCAGCATATGGTGGAAGTGTTTGACAGCCACTGCCTTCTTCATACCACTTTCAGGCTCTCTTTTCTCTGACCTTCTTTCTGCCTCCCACTTTCTCTCCATTATTTTTTGTTCAGCAAGTACCCTGGCCCTGATAGTTTCTGACTCTACTGCCATTCCTGTCCTATTGCTGTTATTACACACAAACAGGCTCTTCACGACCTGCTTCCTTAGACTAATTTCTTGCCATCTGCCTTCTCATAATCTAGGCTCTACATATTCTGAAAAACTTATAATTTGCTGAACACAACATGCTTTCTGATGTTTCTATATCTCTGTACAGGTAGTTGCCTTTGTCTGGAATGCATTCCTCCTTCCCTAGGCTTCCCATCTGATAAACACCTACTCAGCATTCAAGTCTTTACTGAAAGGCTACCTCCTCTGTGAATATTTTAACTCATCTAAGCAGAAAATTTAATAATTTTTCTTTTACTTTCTAAGTGAACCTTGTGGAGCCCCACCTAATTATAGTACTCATTACACAGTATTGGAATTTATCTA
Source organism: Pteronotus mesoamericanus (assembly GCF_021234165.1). NCBI lineage: Eukaryota > Metazoa > Chordata > Mammalia > Chiroptera > Mormoopidae > Pteronotus > Pteronotus mesoamericanus. Next base: position 2,595,191 of record NW_026555108.1, on the reverse strand, counting down.
TATACACATCTGTCTCTCCCACGAGCTGAAACTTCTCGAAGACAGGGATCATCTCTTATTCATCTTTTCTTCCCTAGTACATAGCACAGTTCAGATATTTGAGCAGGCATTTCAAAAATATTAATTAATGGACTAAGGACTATAATTTCTTTTCATTTTATAAGGTGGGATGATCTCTAAATTACCTCCCTTAAACTCAGGAAACAAAGTTTCCCAGATGCTACCTCTACAATACCACATAGGTATGACAGATATGGTTATGTTCTCCTGGAGGTCTCTGAAGAGTTGGATGCTTAAACCATCATCTCGGGGCTTGTCCTCTACCAGCATCACAATTCTATTCTCCCTAACAGATCCTGGATTATCTGTCTTGCTATACTTCGTTAGGAACGCTTCCATGAATTTTGATAATGCTTCTAACTTTCCTTTTGATAACCTTATCTGATCCTGACAAGAATCCTAGAGAATAAGCGATGTGACACTTGTTTTGGCAACAAAGGACCTGACGGCCAGAGAGGTTAACTGACTTCCCCAAGGTCATATATTTTATATATGGCTGAACTGGTACTGGTATAGAGGTGCTCTAATTCTCTTGTCAAGTGTTTATTCCTCTACTGCTGAAAGACACAGCTCAAGAGCTACCGAGCGCATGAGCTTTTCTTAGCCATAGACTCAGGCCTAAAGTCTACAATATGTAGACACACTGTTCTGTTTGATTGGTCCTTGCCCATTCACATACGCCATTTCCCTTTTCTTTTAGGTCCCAAGCCTATCAGACATCAGGTATTCTAGAGTCTGTCATATCACCATCCTTGGCTGCAATCTTAGCTCCCAGGCTTGTGTCTCCTGTCTTCCCTGTAGTGATATGCTGACAGACTAGTTGGTAGAGGAGCCTCAGATCCCACAGTGTTTTCTCACTGAAGCCCTAGGACAGAATTCCTGGTACTGACTCTTCCCAGTATGACATAAAATGCAGGGGCCAATTATAGAATATCCAGGGATCTCTTCAGGAGCGGACTTGAGAACTCAAACTCTGAATCTCTGGGGTGGGAGGCAATGGGAAACAAGTAAAGCCATGTCTGGAGAGTGTGTGAATGCAAAGATGAATAGGGGAGATGAGGATCAATCTGTATAAGTATCAAGGAAACCGTCTATACTGATGCTTTTTTCCTTCCCCGAGGTGCCAGAGAACTAACAAAGAGGAGAGAAAAAGAAAGCAGTTTAACACTCAAGTCTATTTACTGTGTGTGTACCAGCAATGAAGTAGGCTAATTTTCCTATAGGTCTGATCTGATTATAACACCTAACTTTGTTCTCTAGTGTCTAGCTTTTGAAGTAGCCTGCTCAGAGAGCATAACTATCAAGGGATGACTTGAGGAAACAGTAGCTCCAGCCTATAAGTTTCCTTCAGCACCTACACACTCAACACCTATTTGGCATTGTGTTAGGCTATTCTGAAGAAATACAGAGGAGTCACTTTCAGGTTTTAAAACACACAAAAAAGGTTTGAAAGTGAAGGCACTTTCTTTGAGACTCTGTTTTCTCATTATAATCCAATCAACATAATTTCTTAGCAATCTGGAGTGGTAATCTGTAGTCTCAGGTCTTGTCAGGGACCACAAGACCTAAGAAAGGCCAGTTAGGAAATCTATGCTGCTATAGTGAACTGGACAACCAACATATTCAAGGAAGACAATTCATCCTTGGGACCCATGCATGAGCTACTATGCAAGGCTGGTGGCAGCTTGAATTGATTTTAGTGAAAGCAATGGCTTACCACTCAGGCCTCACTGTAATGACCAACCATTTACAGAGCATCTACTATGTTTCAGATACTGTACTAGGTGCTCTTTATACAAAATTTCTATGTTGATAACAATTTTCAAGGTAGAGATTGTTCTACCACCTCTACAAATGAGGAAACAGAAGCACATGTAGGCATGTGATTTGATCAAAGTCAAGCAACTAGTGTATAGCTAAGATTTGAAACCAGATACACCTGATTATAAATATACTGTATACACATTATCTACTCACCCACCCTCAATCAATACTTATCATTTATTAATGTTCTAGGTACTCTTCTAGGCAATTTACATATATAACCACCACCACGGAAAGCTTACAACAAAATTTATCTGAGTAGGTACTCAGTATAGTGCCTTGCACAGGACAGGAACTCAATCTGTTGAATGAACAAATAACTTGAACTACTAGGTGATTACTGATAATATAACTAACAGGTCTTATGAACATGGTAACTGGCTTTTTCAAAACTATTCTTTTAAATGACTTAGGATCAGATATTATTTCATTGGATAAACTAGATGGTGAAGTGATATTGTCTTGCAGACTTGTTAATATTGGAGAGAACTTCCTATCCTGGGGGTTGGGCTAAGGAAAGTCAGTGACTCCTAATTATCCTAATTATATAAAATCTGCCAAAATAATTTGCACTACATTATTGTTAAGACCACCAAATTAGAAATCGGAGAGTGTGAGCCCAAGTTCTGGCTCTATTTGTTAAGCAACCAAATAGAACAAGTTAGTTAACCTCTCTGAGCCTTGTCATTTGACATGGAAATAACAGTCCCTATGATTCACAGGATTGCTATGAGGATTAAGTAGAATCATACATAGGACAAGGTTCTGTATCTCATAAAATTGGACAATTTAGGTGTTTGGCAACTGCTTGGAAAGATTAAACTGAATCTCTGTTACACAAATGACAACCAGCTAAATAAGTGAGAATTAAAGCAACTTTCTCTTCTTTTATTGTTGATCAATTACAGTTGTCCCTATTTTCACCCCATTGCTCTCCCCTGCCCCACCCCACAAGCTCCCTCAGTCAGTCCCCACCCTGTTGTCCATTACCATGGGGACTTTATACATGTTCCTTGACTAGATCCTTCCCCTTCTTTTCCCCATTTTCTCTCTCCCCCCTCCCCTCTGGTCCCTGTAAGTTTGTTCCTTATTTCCATCTCTCTGGCTCTATTTTGTTCATTTGTTTGTTTTGTTCATTAGGTTCCACTTGTAGGTGAGATCATATGGTATTTGTCTTTCACTGCCTGGCTTATTTCACTTAGCATAATGCTCTCCAGTTCCATCCATGCTGTCATGAAGGGTAGGAGTTCCCTCTTTCTGCTGCATAGTATTCCACTATGTAAAGGTACCACAGTTTTTATTTTTTGTATTTTTTTCTCCTTGTGTGAAAACTCTGTTTTGGCACAGTACATACACAGCCAGAGTCCTTGAGCCTTCTTCCCAGTGATCTTATTGGCTAGTCAAACTCAGCTTCCAGCTTCCCAAGCTGGGAAGGTGTTAGGGATGGTCTGGTGACTGCAACTGGGCCTTGTGAGTTGCAAAAACAAAATAGGGATTTGGTGACTAACATGCAATGTCTTCAAAGGCAGTTAGTCTACATTATGATCCAAGTGGCCTTGGACAAGGCCTTGGCCTCTCACTGTGAAGCCCAGGGTTACAGAAGTACAGGAGCACAACATTGACTATGGATGGAGTGGGATGAGGAAGGGATTTGGAATCAGGAGGGGACCTGGGCTCAAGTTCTGGCCCTGCTACTTTCTGACTGTGTACTTGTAGGCCAAGCATATCACTTCTCAGGGTCAGTGTCTTTTATCTATAAAATAGGGGGGGGGTGGCAAATCCCTACTTTATGGGATTTTTATTAAGATCAAATTGGGTAATGCATATGAAATTGCTCTGTTTTCTATAAATTTCCACCTGAATGGCAGTTATTATTAGAAGGCATGTTGATCTTTGATTCCATAAGAATTGGATTGGTTGTTGATGTTTCAAAAGAATCTTTGAATCATAGGACTTTAGGATTAGGAGAACTCTGGCAGAGCTTATGTTTCCACTGGTTTCCAAACTGTGTTTCTTGGAGTACTAAGATTCTGCAAGAGTAACTCAAGGCTTCTCTGGGGTTAGCGAGGGAGAGGCATTAGTTTTAAATCAACTAGCTCCATTTGTATCTGTGCATGATGTTTTGAGAAATAAGTTTGGTTGCTAAAGGAAAGTCTGTGAACACTTGGAGAGAGGATTGTTGAGCTCTAATATTTTAGTAATCAGTCCTATTCAAATAACAGATGGCCTAGGTAGGAAGTGAGTTCCCCATCACTGGGAGTATCCAAGCAGAAGTTAGACAAAAATTTTGTATTTCTTTGATTACCAAGGAATTCACTGAATATTTCCTCTTACTATGATTCCAAGGTATTTTAAAGAGCACTAAAGTTCTTTAAAGCAAAATTTGAAAACCATAAATTTAGTCAAAACCACACTTCACACATTATACAGATGGAGAAACTGACACTCAGAAAGGGAAAGGACCACACAATGATTTACAGGCAGCACTAAGACTAAAAGCCAAGTGTTCTGACTCCCAACCACATGTTATTTCTACCATACCATATCATATTACTCTCATTATATCGCTCCGAAAGGTAATATTGAATACAGAATATCAGTCAGGCTCAAAATTATCTTTGGGGTGAGCATATGTGGGCATATGGAGAAGAGCATCTTAAGAAATATAAAGGTTATATCTCTGTAATCTGTGATTATGGGAAATTTTTCACACTACATCTGTGGATTATACATGGTCACTGTGTGCCAATGTAAGATATATGGGACACTGTATAATGCTGCATTTCTGAGTTTCCTTATTTTTAAAGTGGGGATTATAGCATTCTCTACTCCCATAGGGTAATGGTAAGAATTGCATGAGTTAATTAGCAGGAAAAGACCAGACATGGTACCTGTCTGACTCAGGACATTCACTAAATATTATCACCCTTATCCCAATGTCCCCACTTTGTTTTCCTTACCAGGCAAGGCCTTGGCCCACTTTACTACATGTACAAGCTGCCTTTCACCCAGTTCATTGAGGCTAGACAGCAAGGCTGCGAAGGAGTCAGGCTGGTTGTTGTCATGTCCAGCGCACACCACGCCTGGCTCAATGGCTTCCAGGACATTCAAAAAGATAGGCTGACACTCATAGCCTTCAATATGTGACACTGACAGCTTCTGGGTTGGCTCCTCAGTGGGGCTGGTGGCGCTGGAAACTTCCCCTTCCTCCTGTAGTTTCAGATTACCAAGTTTCTTCAGCTTCCGAGCTATTGGGAAGAAAGGGAATCTTCGATTTATTATCAGTGGCCAAAAACACAAAGCACAGCTACCCTGTTAGAAAATCTACCTGAGCTAAGAAAATAAGGATGTTCATTCTCCCTGGTCAGAGGTTCTAAACTCCTTAAGGACAAATGCTCAGTTTTACCCTGGTTGAATAAATGATCCATCATCCCAAATCCCTACTAAACTCAAATTTCATATCTTGCTCTCTCCCCAGTCCCCTTGCCAGATAGACCTAGTATATCCTTGGATTGGGCTCTGCATAAATGCAGTCTTCAGTATTCATACCTTGAACCTTCAATTACATCATTTACTAATATAGTCACAATTCATTCATTCATTCAACAGAGATTCAATGTTCAGCCTTTTCTTCTGTGTGACAAAAAGGACAGAGAACATAACCCTGTCTGATACAGGAGAAATTAATACTCACAAGCAGTTAAAACGTCAAACCAGTAAATGTTACAACAAAGGCATTAACAAAAAAAGACAATAATCTCTCTGCAGAGGTGGGGTTGAGAAAGGCTCTATGATATCATTTGACCGGGACCTTGAAGAATGGTGACTGTTTCACCAGGCAGAGCAGAAAAGAAATAGCATAAACAAAAGCACCAAAGAGTGTTTGGGGGAAAGTTAGAGATCAGTGTGGCTGAATTATATATTGCATGTGTAGAGAGAGAGAGTGGCTATTTAGGAGGCTGAAAACAAATATGGGACCTGATTTTTAAAGGGCATGTATAACACGTTATGAAGTTTGGGCTTTGCCTTGGAGATCCCCAGAGACTCTGCCCCACCCAAGTTACAGGCCCACACAAGCTGCTTTTCATTATGAATGGCTGGTCTTGGCTCATACTGCATAACTTCCTAAATCCTCTCAAACAAGCAACAGCTGGCCTCAGTGAATCCCAGGCCCAGCACTAGCAACAGCCGGACTAGATTCACAGCTTGGCTTTGCCTGGGAATCTCCAAGCCCAGAACAAGTAACAGCCATCTCAGATTGCTTTACAGCTCAGGCAGGGTGGCCTGGAGCAAAACACAGGTTGGGGCTGACCTTGGCCTGCACCACCCAGGAAACCCCCCAGCACACCTGGTGGGCAGCTACAGACCATGCCAGAGCACCACCACCCTGCCCCTGCACAGCTGAAACTTCACGGAGGGCAGAGGTTGGTGGTCAACGGCCACAGTCAATCCTTAAAGCTGACTGGTCTGGGTAAATCCCTCCCATTGATCTGCCAACAGCAACCAAGGCTCAACTAAAAGAGGAGGGTGTATTCAGCCCACACAAAGGACGCACCTCTAGTATCCAGCTTGGAGAATAGGGGAGACTGTGCCACTTGACCCTATAGGACACCCACTACATTAGGCCACACTACCAAGATAGGGAGTCAAAGCAGCTCTACCTAGTACATAGAAACAAATACAGGGAGGCTGCCAAAATTAGGGGACAAAGAAACATGCCCCAAATGAAAGAACACATGAAAACACCAGAAAAAGAGCTAAACAAAATGGAGATAAGCAATCTATCAGATGCAGAGTTCAAAACACTGGTTATAAGGATGCTCGAGGAACTTAGTGAGGACCTCAACAGCATAAAAAGGACCCAGTCAGAAACAAAGGATATGCTAAATGAAATAAAGAACAGTTTACAGGGAAACAACAGTAGAGTGGATGAAGCCAAGATCAAATCAATGATTTGGAACATAAGGAAGCAAAAAACAACCAATCAGAGCAACAAGAAGAAAAAAGAATAAAAAAAAATGAGGATACTATAAGCAGTCTCTGGGACATCAAGTGTTCCTACATTCACATCATAGGGGTGCCAGAAGGAGAAGAGAAAGAGCAAGAGACTGGAAATCTATTTGAAAAAATAATGAAAGAAAACTTCCCTGATTTGGTGAAGGAAATAGACATGCAAGTCTAGGAAGCACAGAGAGTCCCAAACAAGACGGATGCAAAGAGGCCCACTCCAAGACACATCATAATTAAAAGGCCAAAGGTTAAAGATAAAGAGAGAATCTTAAAGCAGCAAGAGAAGAGCAGAGTTACTTATAGGGGAGTTCCTGTAAGACTGTCAGCTGATTTCTCAAAGGAAACTTTGCAGGCTAGAAGGGATTGTCAAGAAATAAGTCATGAAAAGCAGGGACCTACAGTCAAGATTGCTCTATCCAGCAAAGTTATTATTTAGAATCAAAGGGCAGATACAGAGCTTCCCAGACCAGAAAAAACTAAAGGATTTCATCATTACCAAACCATTATTATAGGAAATGTTAAAAGGACTTATTTAAGAAGAAGAGGAAGAGCAAGAGCAAGAAGAAGAAGAAGAACAACAACAACAATGAAACTATGAACAATAAAATGGCAAAAATACATATCTATCAACAACTGAATCTAAAAAACAAACTAAGAAAACAAGAAGAACAGAGACAGAATCATGCATACAGAGAGTGTTTTGATGGTTGCCAGATGGGAGGGGGTGTGGGGGAATGGGTGAAGAGGTGAGGGGATTAAGAAGTACAAATAGGTACTTATAGTATAGCCATGGAGAGGTAAGTACAGTATAGGAAGTGGATTAGCCAAAGAATGTATATAGGTGACCCATAAACATGAACAATAGTGTGGGGATTGCCTGAGGGGGTACTGTGTGGAGGAGGGAAATGGGAGAATCAGGACAACTGTAATAACATAATCAATAAAATATAATTAAAAAAAGAAGTTTGGGCTTTATCTTACAGATAATAGGCAAATACAGAATGTTTTAAATCAAGAGAGGGATGTGTTTTGTCTATGTCTAGCATATCTAGCAGATTTCTAGGTCAAGAGAATAAAAAGGCACACATAAGTCTAGAAGAACTAGACTTATATTTTTGGTCCCTAAGGGTACCAAAAAGTACAGTGACTTGGATATTAGTTCTCTCTCTGTCTACACACACACACACACACACACACACACACACACACACACACTTTGATAGTTAAAGCTCTCTGAACATGGAATGGTTGCTAGGCACTCCTGGTGTTTATTAGAGATGATCGAGCAGAGACTACATGCACAATGGTTAAGAATTCAAACATGAAGTTCAGATGGGAATGAGTTTTTAAATGGCCTTGAACCTCTCTTCCCATCCTCAGACTACCAAATTCTAACAGCTCATGTTTTTGCTAAAGAAATAGGAATTTTCTGGAGTTGCAGCATTTCCCACTAAACTCTGTAATAGCCTCAGATATTGTCAGATATTACATCCATAGTGAATATACACTGCAACACATATTGATTTTCTTCTTTAGCAAAGGGGTCAAGGGGAAGCTGAAGAGCTGAAATCTCTAACAGTAACAAAGAAATAATAGAATTTTCTTGCCTCTAATCTGTCTGTAAAATAGGAACCATGCTAGGCGGCAACCACTAGAAAGAATGATAAAAATAACATTATTTAAAACAACAATAATCCAAAACTCAAACCTTATAAACCATCCTTCCCCCATGCTCACACACACACACAATTTAGAAGTCCTTGGGCATCCTAATGTTTACCTCCCTAGCATTTATACTGGCACAGATATAAATAATTTAAGAGGCCATAACTCTGAGGCCTAGTGTAGGCAGATGCACTGGGGCAGACCATAAACCACTTTATCTTTAATCCCTTTAAAATAATAATAATAATAAATTCAAAAGGATATAAAAAAAGTGGATTGCTCGATTTAAATGGATAAATACAACAAAACCTGCTGCTGATCTCTTTCTGGCTCCTGTGGAAAAAAGTACTTATCTGAAACTAACTTGCCGGTCTAATTAGAGAAATAAGTCCTTCAATGCAAATTCCAATCATAGTGTAATTCAATTCAAGAATGGATCACATGTTTGGATCAACAACTAGGAAAGAGGACGAAAAATGGTGGAGTTGGTGGTTCAAGAGGAGCATAGAGTAAACTTAGGATAAAATAAAATAGTAGTCTGGAAAATCAACCCAAAGTGCAAGATGACCTATTGCTGACATGAGTTCTTGCAGGCAGCTCTACAGACTGGTAGTGCTTACTGGATCTGCCACCCTGGCACAGATTCTAGAAGCGGACCCCGTCTTTCCAATTATTGGCACTTTCTGGCCTTGAGATCAGGGATTGCCTGATCATTTAGTCCTTTTCAAGTCTGGGAGAGAACAGAGACACAATTAGCCCTATGCCTGAGGTAACAACAAGAAATAAAGATAGCCACTTTTTCAGGGCTTTCTATGTGTCTCACTCCATGAACACATTACATCATTTAATTCCACAATAATCTTCAAAGGTTAAGGACATTTCCAAACCTTTTTTTTTTACAAGTAAGTAAACTAAGGTTAACACAGCTAGTAAAAATTTGAACCTCATAATCTGAACCTGGTCTGCTGACTATACCACCCATGTTCTTTCTAGAATCATGCTGCCACTCCAAGGTGTATGAAGCCCTGAACCTTACCTCTAGCCTTAATGACAGAGTTGAAGAATAAGGCTGGGGTTATATCTTTCCTGCTTTCCATCCTCACCTTTTACTCCAAAATTCAGTAACTAGCATCAAATCTAGAAGAGTAGAGGGAGGAAGCTATGAGAATACTTTAGTCATGTGTCCAAATTAGAAACAGGTTTGGGGCACTATAATAGCCTATATATTCACAGCATGTCAAAAGAGGAAGAGTCCTTAGAAATCAATTCATCCAGGGGGTCACAGATTCAATATACCTTCAAGATCTATACAGATAATACAGTGTGTGTGTGTGTGTGTGTCTGTGTGTGTGTATCTGTGTGTGTGTATATGTGTCAGGGAGAGAGAGAGAGAATGGTGGGAACTCTGGTGAACTGAAGTGAATGCCTTAGTGCCTTCTTGCTCATGCTATGTACTTGCATGTACATACACTCATACACAAACCCATACAAGGCATTCATATAATATTTAAATAGTTTTCTGAAACTTATCTGTATTCTAAAGTTGAATTTAGTCCTAGTCACAATTTTGGGACTTCTGACATTAATCCAACCTTTCCAAAGATAGGGAGGCTGAGGCAAGACAGAGTGAGGTTCCTATATCACATCAGTTCTCTTTTTGACTGATTTCTATTCTCTCTTAGTAACTGCCCTCTGACCTCCTTCTATATTTGTACTGTCCAACACAGTAGCCACTAGCCACATGTGGCTATTTGAATTTAAATTAAAGCTAAATAAAATTTTAATTTCTTAGTCTTACTAGCTACATTTCAAATGCTCAGAGGCCACATGTGGCTAGTGGCTATTACATTGGACAGCACAGATATAGAACATCTCCATTATCACAGAAAGTTCTACAGAATAGTGCTGTGAATCCAAACTCCTCTGGGACAGCTGTCCCATTTGTCAGGACTGAATCATGCTATTGGTAAAGAAGAAAAGCAGCCAAAGAATTTACACAGATGAATCTCTGAGTTTTTCTAAGAGGCAGACATAGAGCAATTGGTGGTGGTACAGTTAGTGAAGTAGGTTCTGTCACCTTGTCTGTACCACCAATAACTCAGATCTCAGTGGGGCGATGACTTGTGGACCTAAACAAACTCATTACAAGCAAGACTAATATGTGCAGAGACTGGGGAGAATCCATCAACATGAAATAATTCCCTTTCTCTGCATAGTGCTAATGAGAATTTGGCTGGTATTTTCACATCCTCCTCCTCTTAGACCTATGTGGCATCTGCTTAAGGAAGAGAAGCTGCATTCCCACTTGTCTCCTGGACCTGGGTAGTGTGTTATTCCTGTGGCCACCATAGCTCAAACGGCACCAGGTGCTCTGGCCTCTCTGCCTGACGAGGGTAATTGTACTGAACATAAATGAAATCAGATTCCATTCGTTCTGCTGGGGGATCCTCTGTTCTCTCTCTGCAGCAAAGGCCAGCATGTTGCTAGACGGCTTCAAATGCTGGACAATGAGGCTTGCTATTCTTAGCTGTTATTCAGTGCCCAAGACCTTGTTTTCTTCTATGAAGGCCAGCCCCACACACCCTTCTGCCTCGTGCACCTGAGCCCCAGAGGCAGTTCTAATTTTTCATGTGATATACAGGCCTGCTGGCCCCTGTGTTGTGGCAGAGACCCATTAGTTTACTTAAATTGAGTGGTGAGGCCAGGAAAAAGGAGGCAGTAAAGGTGGACAGTTCTAATAGTGTGAGTTTGCATCTCTTCTCTGTCTTTCAATCTCATGTCAGAGCAGTGATGAGAAAGGGCCACTTTCAAGGTACTTCTCCATTCCTACTGGCTCTTTAGGGGATTGGAGTACCTGGAAAGATGCCTGGATCCTATGGGGAACTCACTTTTCAGTTGTGTGACATTAGACCCCTGTGAAGGTTGCCTCTATAGCACCAGAGAAGATTTTTCAAATTTGGATTCATGATGCATCCTTAAGGAGAGTTAGATGTGATTAATCTGTAAGTTTTAGAGCCACTGTGACTTTCAGGCACTGTTGTAGCCCCATTCTTTACCACCTCAAGATACAGGCTTCCTCATCCATAGCAGGAGAGGGGGAAAGGTGAAGCGAAGTTTCCAAAGTCTTAGAAAAGTTGAATCCCTCTCTCTAAGGTCAAGGATGTTCTTCTTCCTCACGTGGAGCACAAAGGAATCTCTTTCTGTGGTAGGTAGATTTCTAAGATAGCCTCCAAGTTTCCCATCCCATGGCATGCAAACACCTTCCTTCAGTTATTTAGTCAAATGTTAATCAAGGAGCTGTTATGAAAGAATTGGGCAGATGTGATTAAGACCACAATTCAGTTGAATATTAAGGTTTCTTATCCTTGATAGGCCTGACTTAATCACATGAACATTTAAAGGGAATTGGACTTTTCCTAGAAAGACATTCATGGAGTCAGGGGGATTTAACATAAAGAGGATTTTCTGTTGTTGGCTTTGAAGGTGGGGGGTCCACATGGCAAGAAATAAGGGCAGCCTTGAATAGCTGAGAGCAACTGCTGGCTGACAGCCAGAAGGAAACAGGAGCCTTAATCCTACAAATGCAAGAAACTGAACCTTGCCACAATCACATGAGCTTGGAAGAGGACACTGAGCTCCAGATTAGAATGCAGGTTGGCCAATACCTTGATTTCATACTTGTGAGATACTGAGCTGAGAATCCAGTCATGCTGTGTCAAACTTTTGACTTACAGAACTATGAGCTGATAAATGCGTACTGTTTGAAGCTGCTAAATTTGTGATAAATTGTTAGGCAGCAATAGAAAACTAATACAGATCCTCATAGAAGTGTGGTATAGGGCTTTGGAGTCAGAAGATCTTGGGTTCAAATCTTAGCTTTGTTAGTTAACTAAGTTAATAACTCTGAGCCCTTTGTTTAGCTTCTCCGAGATCTAGTTTCCTCATTTGTAAAATGGGGATGCCCCCACATAGCTCTTAGAATACTTTGGTGAACTAAATAAGAGAGAAAGCCTGGCAGATAGTGAACTATCAAAATGGTTTCTTCACTCTCCATTCATTTCTAAAGAATAGACAGTGAGTGGCTTGCAGGTGACCTAACTCAGGCATGGGGCAAAGGGGACAGCAAGATTAACAGAGAACCAGAGAGAGTAGAGAAGGGAAGGGAAAAGTAACACATTATGAAATGAAAAACAGTAACAGAGTTTCTTCCGGACATAGCTGGCTATAAAATTGAATTCAGATCATGAGTATAATTTTAAATATTACCTGAACATAAAGGTATGTATGGTGCAGGGCTGAAAATACTTTGTAAAAACAAACTAGGCTGTGATTATGTGAATGTACATGAGTATGTGTGTGCAGGTGCTTATATAGTATAATGCTTAAATCTAGGGGTCATAAACTCAATACCTTCATTAGTCGGGCAGATATGTAAATGAGTAAAAGTGCCTAGTGAACACAAACAGAGTGGGCTGCAGACAGTAAAAGTGATTAAAGTCCTGCCTAGGAGCAGCCTATGTCAATTTTCTAAACAACTGTGCTGGACAAATAGAATTTTGCAAGTGAATTTTGGCCTGGGAAAAGTCAGCATATGGTTCTGGTTTGAATCATGTCAGCCATCTTTTCACCCATAAGGATTAGACTCAGGGCATATCACTGTATAATTTAGGCTTAGAAAGTCAGAAGAACACTGGATTAGGATCCAGGGGAGTTCACTGCATGACCTCAATATCATCTCTTTCCTTCTTTTGCTCTTAATTTCCTCATATATGTTTAAAGGGTATTAGTTAAAAGAAAAGAATCTGGAGTTAAACTATCTCGGTTGTGAGCTAGGCTCCACTGCTTAGTAGCTGTGAGAATATGAGCAAGACTTACCCATTATCTATCTCAATTTCCTTTTGTGAAAAGTGGGGATAATTAATGAAGATGTTAACAAGGAATATAGACACTATGGAGGTGTCTGAAAGTACAGGGAAGATTCTACACCACCAGAAGGACTTTCTAAGACTGAAGCGTAGTGAAAAATGCACTGAACTTAAGGGAGCAAAGTGTGATAATGACATCAAAGTTCTAAAATATTACTCACAATAAAGAAAAGGTGGTGGCATTCAGTGTTATGGGATGCATGGCCTTGAACATATCCTTTAATTTCTCATAAACTTCAGTTTTCTCCTCTGTATAATGGTGACAGTCTGGCCTGACTACTGTGTAGGACTATTAGTAGAAGGAAATTAGATGATCTCAGTTAAAGTGCTCTGAAGTCTGTAAAAGTGTATGCCAATGGGAAGGTTGTGATGTTTTCCAAGAACGAATCTCTAGCTAGAAAACTTTCTGAAAAACTGCCTAAACTGGTCTGAAGCTAAAGGTTGAAGTATAACTGACAGGTTTCAGAATCATAAGATAATAAGATCTACCTCACAGAGTTGTTGAAATTTTTTCCTAAGAGAATGTTTTATACTTAACATAGAACAAATTCTGTAGGTAAATAAGTGATGTCTCTTACTCTTGCTAGTTGCTAAACTCCACACTGTTCCACTTCATCCCCTTTATCTTAAACAAGTAAACCTCTTTCTGGAAAATCTAACTGATGAAACATATGATTTTCACAGGAGTTGAAATTAATTACAGGAGATAATCAGGGTAGGAGGGTCTCCAGACATTAAACTAGTGTAGTAGTAGTGCCCCAAGAGTTCTACAAGTTTCTTTAGGGCCCCTGAGAAGAGATAAAGTGGGCCTGAATGTACACTTCCAATAGCCCCACCTTCTTTAAAACCAGAACAGCAGTGCTTTATATTGTATGTACATTTGGGAATGTCAGATTTCATTTGAAGAATAGGTTACATTGTCAAGAAAGTGTTTGAAGGCCCCAAATCTTGTGTATTCTGGATCTTCCAACCAACCCAATCCTTAAACAAGATGAGTAAGCTGAAGGCCAATGCTAAGTCTTGCCCAAGTTCACACAACTAGGTAGTAGCAGAGTAGGAACTAGAACCAGCTACCCTGACTTCTAGGGCAGTACTCTTTGCACTTCATCAGGTTTAATAGCATGTTAGTGGGGAAAAGGATCAGTTAGAGATGAGTGTTGTAGAACTAGGACAGAAACAGGAGACCAGGAACAGAGCCAGCTGTTGGCATGTATGGAGGGAGACATTAGTTAGAAGTACACTGAAGTCTAAGTATACACTAATAAGTGTAGGTCAAATTCTCTCAGGCAAGAAGGCTCCTTGATCTTCCCAACACAGCCCCATTATCAATTCTGAGTCAAAGGAATAGCCAGGGAAAAGAATATCAAATTTTATCTTTCAAGGTTTATGTTGGACTATTTAGTCTAATGGTTTTTAGTTCATGGAGTAAATATAATTAATAATAGAATGATATGTGATGTTGCATATTCTTGCCAAAGCACAGGATCTGGCAGAAACTATTTCCAAGTCTTTCTCTGACTACTGAGCCAGAGAAAAGGGGCTTACTGTCCAGATGCCATCCTGGGTGAGGGGCAAATGATCATTACCAAAAACCTTGGAAATGCTTTCACATACTAAGCTTTTCCACTGGAAAAAGTAACTTCATGAATTTAGAGCATACATGCTTTTACAATTACATTTAAACTGACATAAAAAACAAATGTGAAACAGTCTAAGCTGAACAGGTCAGGATGACCTGGAAAGCAAATGAGAGGAAAAAAAAAAGAAAAAAGAAAAATAAAAAGAGGCCCAATGTTAACAGCATTAATTCTGTCAGTCTGTTGTAAATAAGAAAATACCATTGGTGTATTAATGGTTTTATTAAAGGAAAATCTACTAGCAGAAATATGCAACATTCAAACAAATAGAAAGCAGTTAAAAATAAAACACATTAGACTTTCTATCCACCTTAGGGAAACTCTTGCTGGCCTAGAGATTAAAATTCTGCCCCTAAGAGGGGGACTTCCCTTCCTCCTGAAGTCCTTTCTTGGCTTTTCTGCAGAATGTTACTAAGGAGAAAGAGAAGGAGAGAGGATAGAGGAGAGAGAGAGAGAGAAAGAGAGAGAAAGAGAGAGAGAGAGAGAGAGAGAGAGAGAGAGACGCTCTGTGTGTGCGTGCGTGTGTGTGTGTGTGTGTGTAGACTGGAGAGAGAGGGTTGAAAATGCAAGCCCCAGGAAAGGCAGGGAAAGTGCTTCTGACTTTTATATTTGACTACCTCTGGACTTACAGACTCCATGTACACTAGAATGAAACTGGTTTTATTTTTTTAATTTTTATATGTTTATTGATTTGAAAAGAGAGAGATGTGAGAGAGAAATATCGATCAGTTGCCTCTGATGCGTGCCTCAACAACGAATTGAACCTACAACTCTGATTGGGAATGAAACCCCCAATATTTTGGTGTATGGAATGACACTGCAACCAACTGAGCAATCCGGCCAGGGTTGAAACTGGTTTTAACATGGAGGTTCTGGGACAGAGACAGTGTAGCAAGCTATTTCAAATTCTAAGTGCCTCTCCTCTTATGTCAATGCAAAGTTTGAGTCTGGCTTGGCAGAGGAACAAGGCCTCACACCTGGTGGAGAGGCAAGTATATGATATGAGTGAACATTGGAGAAGTATGGAATTATGATAGCTAGAAACAAGAAGTAAAGCCCGATCCACTTTCTTCCATCATCCTAACTTCAATAGGAAACAAGAGAAGTAGGCATTAGTTCTTAGATTTTGCCTTCCTCTATCTGAAAGGGCCAAGTGTCCTTTCATATAGAGGAAGTGTCCAAAACAGAGCCATCCTGACTTTAGGAATAGTGGGGGAAATCCATCTGACTCTAGTCTCCTACTTTGTTTCAAGAGGGCTGGCTGGCTTCTTGGGGGGGAGAAATGGGGCTCTTGTTTACTTGACTTTTGCGGACCAGCTATTACCTTCAGCTCAGTGATGGGGCCTGAGGTTAAGATCTGGGTACTTGGCAGTGGTCCAGCAGAATGAAGGTAAGGGGAAATTCATGTATTGCCTAATAGTCAAGTGAAAAATGGTCACAGGAGCCTCAGATAGGCTTCTTGTTAAAGGTAATACCTTCAGTTCCATCAGCAAAGGTTCTTCCCAGCAACACACTGTGGAAAGCAAGCAACTGAGCCACAGCTTCACTGTATTTACTTGAGTCAGTGTTTGGCTGCCATTAAATATGATAAAGAACAACCAAAAAGCACTCTACTAACACCAAATCATATTACAGAAAACAACAACTGTGATACAACTACATAAATGGTAATTGCCACTACTTCTAGAGCTAGTCCTTAAAACATCCCTGTGAGGTACAGAAACACCATCAGTCCAATGGGGGAAAGTAATCAGCTAAGAGGGTAGCCTCCAGCGCGAGGTTGTTTCTGGGATAGAAACTCTAGAACCTTCATTCTTCATGAGGCAGATTGCGTTTCTTTAGTGTCTGGTCATTTTAACATTCTGACTGTTGTCAACCTGGAATTTTTCTAACATGAAAAAGAAACTGTTGAAAGTAGCAACTTAAAGGTGGGCTTGCACCTAGAAGGCCTGATTACCAGATGCATGAGTCAGTTCCTCTGAAAGGAGACAGCATGCAAAGCTGGGGAGAGCAGGTGGCTGCCATTTTGGATTGAGGGTTTCCTGTTCTCTTTCCTACCTACCTATAAAGACAGAGGTGAGATGAGGTATGGAAAATTCTTTACTTGGAGTTGTTTTCCCATTTTTTTCTGCTTTATTGACAAATATACTACAGAAATTGCATATATAGTTGTGTTTGCCTCTCTGTATACAGTGGGTAAGAATTAGGCAGGGAGTGGGGAGAGGAAGGATGTGGATGAAGAGAAGGAAGGTAGAATTTAACAGTCTCATTATAGACTCTCAGAGCCCAACAAAGACTCTCTATTTGGTCTTCTGAATTTCTTACAGCAGCCAAACAATCCCATAATATTACAAGCATTATTACTCAGCTTGGAGATGAGAATGCTTCAAAATTAATGTCTGTGTGCCTAACAGCTCACTAATCAAAGCTTCCATGCCTCATTTTCCACCCTGGGGAGAGTCCTCAGTCTCTTTCAGTTTTATTGTGGCCAGCATGACATACCACACTGTGCAGGCCGGGGCTGGTGACCTTTTGTCTTGGCCAAGATCCAGATTTTCTTCTTAGTTCCGAATGCCAGTCCAAGTTTTCTGCAGGTGATTTCTTCAGGATTGGTGCTTACATTTTTTGTAATTGCTGACTGCTAGAAGGCTGAAATATCCCTCAACAATCAATTTTCATGTCAGCCACAGAACCACTTGTCCAATGGGGGTACTAAACAGGAAAAAAGACATTTCTATGCCTAGCTTAAGAGATCTAAAAAGTATAGCAAAGATTAACTGGACTGAAGAGAATGGAACCTGATTCCAAAAGAGATGATTCAGGGTAGCAATGTCATTTCCAGTTTACTTTCTACATATATCTTATCATGGAAATATTATCAATAATAAACAATCTGAAAACTCTACTGGTTTCTGAGTGGTTGTATATTTTTCCCTCTAGTTCTACTTAATACAAACATACTCCCAGAGAACGTGCAAAAGTCTCTATAAAAGCATCTGCTCAGGTAAACTGTCTACATGTAAGTTCAGTATAGTAAAAAAATGTTTTACACACGTTTGTGATCTTAAGGAATACATCCTACTATTTGTAATAACAGGTGGCACACTTCTTAAATCAAAGTAAAATGTTTTTAAACAGTTCAAATGAAGCTTTTTTCCCTGAATTGTTATACGTGGAAAATACTTGCTTTTGTATATATGACCTATTGTGTGCTGTGTACTTTTAGCTTTCTGCCTACTACCTTTGAAATATATTGCCTATGATATCATTTTACTCTTTCAAGAGCAACTAAGGGATTGTGGAGCACTCACAGCAAAAGTAAACAACCATAAAATATTTCTGATGCAATTACATTTTAAAATCTCAAGGATTTTAACAAGCAGGATACTCAGTCAAGTACATGATATGGGGTAACATCAATTTTGAGGATTACAAGAAACTATTTACCTCTAACCATAGTTCTCTGAAAGCACAATCTCAGAAATATACAACAACATATATAATATGCTATCCAAGATAGTTTGATTTGGAGAAATTAAGAGATACTCTCTCTATCTTTCCATATTCAAGTTCACTTGACAACTACAATTAGAGAAGTATACCTTTTTCCCTATAATATGTCATCAGATATGTACATAACCAACTGGAGGATGGTGATCTAGAGTTGATTCAAGGCTGATTCAGAGACTATAGAACAAAGAATGAGTACCTAAAGTCATACTATAATAGCAGAGAGAGAATAGGTCCCAGTGGTGACTGGGAGCATGCATATGACAGTGACCAAAGGGGAGGGAGGAGGGGGATAATGGGGGAAAGAAGGGGAAGGGTCAAGGAACATGTATAAAGGACCCATGGACAAAGACAATGATAGGGGGGAAGGATTGAATGTGGGGGTGGGTGGGGCAGGGGAGAACAATGGGGGAAAATTAAGGCAACTATAATTGAACACTAAAAAAATTAAAAAAAAATTTGCCACAAGCACTGGCTAGTAGGGGGCAAACTCTACTGTATTACAGAAAAAAAAAGTGGTGGGAATAATGATGTCTATTGTATGCCTATATATATCAGTTTTTTTACAAATTTACAAGACTTCAAGGAAGATTTAATTATTATCATAGTGTGGTTGGAGAAACTGGAGTAACAGAGATTTAATGATTTGCCCAAGGTAACCCAGATAGTAAGTGGCAGAGCCAAGACTAGAAAAAAGGCCTATCTGTACTCAAGTCTATCATGGTATTTCTATTATACAACAGGACCTCTTTTTTAAAAACTCAAAATAAACACAAAAAACAGAGGTTTTAAGTGTCCACTGACAGATGAATGGATAAAGAAAATGTAATATATGTACATGTACACACACACATGCACACACACACGATGGAATATTACTCAGCCATAAAAAGGAAATCTTGCTATTTGCAAAACAAGGATGGGCCTAGAGGGTTTTATGGCATGTGAAATAAGTCAGACAGAGAGAAAGAAAAATACAGTATAACCTCACTTACATGTGGAATCTAAAAATAACTGAACTCATAGAAACAGAGAACAGGTTTATAGTTACCAGAGGTAGAAGTTAGAGGCTGGGTAAAATGGGTGAAGGTGGACAAAAAGCACAAAATTACAATTATAAGATAAATTACATTTTAAGGGTGCTATGTACAGCCTCTGACTATAGTTAACAATATGGTATTGTATACTTAAAAGTTGCTAAAAGAATAAACCTTAAAAGTTCACATCTGAAGGAAAAACCTTTTGTAATCATGTATAGTGATAGATGTTAACTAAATCTATATTATTGTGGTGCTATATATATATGTATTTATGATGTTATATATAGTGATATATATATATAATTATTATGTTGCATATCTTTAATGCAATGTTATATGTCATTATTTTAATGACAAATTAATATCAACCAGATATCAAATCCACAACCTAGGTATGTGACCTGACCAGGAATCAAACCCACTGCCTTTTGGTGTACAGGACAACAAGGTGATATTCCAATTATCTGAGCCACCTGGCCAAGTCCAATTTGTACTTCTTAACCCTTTCACCTTTTCACCCAGCCCAAAACCCCCTCTCCCTGGCAACCATCAAAATGTTGTATCTATGAGTCTGTTTGTTTTGTATGTTTGTTTCTTTTGTTCTTTACATTCCACATATTTTTCATTGAATTTATTTTTATTGTTGACACTATGCAGATGTTCCTATTCCCTGCCCTTTGACAACCTCTACCTAGCTCCCACCCTCAGGTAATCACCACACCATTTCCTGTGTCTTTGAGTATTACATACATGTTCTTTGCTTAATCCCTTCACTTTCTTTCATTAAGTCCTCCATCCCCATTCCCCTCCTACAGCTGTCAGTCTGTACCATGTATCCATGCCTCTGAGTCTCTTTTGTTCATTGGATTACACGTATAAGTGAGATCATATGGTATTTGTCTTTCACTGACTGGCTTATTTCACTAACACAATAGTCTCCAGGTCCATCCATGCTGTTGCAAAAGGTAAGATTTCCTTTTTGACATGCACATCTGAAAAGTGGATGAGCCAGATTAGATGTATTGTCTGCCTAGTATTTATATATACCCAAGTTTTCCAATATTTATTCCAGAATGCAGTGCTTTTGTAGGAGATTAACAGGTATTATGTGAAAAAAATGGTTCTGTGGTTGAATTAAATTTGAGAATCCTGATTTACTAAGCTCCTCACTTTATTGTGGTACTTGAGGTCTGTGAAATGCAAACATGCGCAGTAAATCTTCTTAAGAAGGAGCCTAATATTCAAGTTTTCCTAATTTATTTGACCATAGAAATCATTTTTTGTGGACCATGTCATGGAACTAGTTTTCTCAGAACCCACATGGGGAAACACTGGCCTATATCAAGGCCAAAGGCTTATATAAGGGAAGGATTCATGTAAATGGTCAGTACTTGCAGGTATCAACACAAATGGAGAGAACTTAACCCCAGGACCTAGGGCTGCAATCCCAGGTGTTTAGCAAAGTTAATGTTACAGATTTCTCTGTCTCTGCCTGCCTCTCTCTTTCTCTCCCCCTGCCCCAGCCAACTATCTTTTTTTCTAAAATTCAGTCCCTCACATATACAACATTCATGCTACCATTAATTATCTTTAAAAACAAATAAGCAAGCAAATAAATAAAATGATATGTGAACATGTCTTTCCAATGTCATAGATCTTCAACTGCCTGAAGTCCAAACTTTTTAGTATAATAACCACATCCATTTTCAATGTGGTTTAAGCTTGTTTTCTCCATTTCCAAGATCTAACCATTTTCCACTTGCTATTCCTCAAACCTTCAATGCATTTTTTATGTTTCTGCACCTTTATTGAAACTGTGCCCTTTGCTTTGAATGCCATTTCCTGTAACTCTCAAACTCAATATCTTCTAGTCAATAGATTAAGCTATATTAAGATTAAGCTATATTCATTATCACTATCTTTCTTCTCTTGTTTAACTTTAAGATTAAACTATATTCATTATCACTATCTTTCTTCTCTTGTTTAACTTTTTGAGGGCAGGGATCATATCTTATTCATCTCCAATCCTCCAAAATGCCTACTATCATGTCTAGCACATAGTTGGAACTCAATAAATATTTGTTGAACAAGTACATAGATGAATGACTAGATGGAAAAATGAAAGGACTACCTTGTTGGCTTGTTAGAAGGATGGATGGATAAACAGGTGGATAAAAAAATGCAGTGAAACTTGTCTGCTGAACAACCGTTCCATGAATAGTACTTCAGCATTGGAATCACTCTCTTGTGTACAGGACATGTGATCCAGAAGTATCAATACTGGCCTGCTCTTGAGCGTGGAAAATGATGAAAGGGCCGATGCCAAGACTGTCTTTAATATTGGGAATCAAAGTATCCATAACAACATCAGACCATGGCCAAGGGCTCTCTAAGCCATACTCTCAACTAGAAAATCGTGGAGGTTGTTAAAACCTGCAGACCTGTTCACAGGTTTAAATCTCAGATGTGGAGTTCAGTCTCCTAGTAGAAAAGACAATTCTCAAATATCATAGAATAACCCCTGAAGAAAATGGTGCACACATCAGATTATCACATGATTTAAGGATCCATGTTTCTTCTCCTATTTTGGGGTTTGGCTGCCGCCTGAACGTTTTAAAGTATCTACCTTTTTCCTTGGTCCAAGAAAGGAGAAAGTGGCAGGGACCAAATACCATTTATTGAAGGCTGAGAACACAGGTGTTGCAAAACACAGAAATAAATAGTGTGGAGAGGGGATTAAGAAGGAAAGTGAAAAGGAGGGAAGGGTCAGGGGAGAAGATGGCAGATAAGACCAATTCTTTCTTTCTCATCCCATCTTGGAAAGTGAGAGCACATCCTTAAGAAGTGCAGAGAAAAGTGAGAGATGGCCGTGCATTTATTCTAAGTATAGGCTGTGAAAAAAAACACAACTAATTTACTGGAGAGAAGGTCCTTTTCAATACAGTTGTATTTATAACTATTTTCTTAAAAGAAAAGTAAGCAAGGGGGTTAGATTTTTGAAGGAGTTAGGAATATATGATTTTTCAAAGGCAGCCAGCAATGAACTATGTACAGAGAGGCGTGTCCTTGTCATGGATGGGCAGCTGAAAACCTGGAGGTAGTCTTCAAGGAAACCACCCTGAGAATACAATCACCTCTAGGTTCTTTTTTGAAAAAAATTTAAGAAGATTTTATATATTTATTTTTAGAGAGGGTAAGGGAGGGTGAGAAGAGGGAAAGAAACATCAATATGTGGTTGCATCTTGCGCGCCCCCCTACTGGAAACCTGGCCTGCAAACCAGCCATGTGCCCTGACTGGGAATCAAATCAGTGACTCTTTGGTTTGCAGGCCAGCACTCAAACCACTGAGCTATACCAGCCAGGACCACCTCCAGGATCCTTTCATAAAAGTCAATAGGTACTATGAGAAAAAGCAATAAACAGGTAGATAGGCCTAGAAGCAGGAAGGAAAGGGCTATGTGCTTTAGGTATTTCTGAGTTTCAGAGATCTCATCACCAAATAGTAGACAGAACATTTATAGAGAAAACCAGATTAGAGATCTTGAGTCCTGAAGACCAAGTAACCATCAGTTGCAGAGTACCAGACACCCTAAAATAGAATGACAGCCCTTCTGGTTTCCACTCCCTCAATAATCTATCCAGTTTACTCTTAGACACATACTATATCTTATTTTGGTATGACTTGAGGTAGCTAAAATTACTCTGCAGGTTAAAGCACTAAAGTCTAGACTATCTATACTTCTAGAAGAAGTTACTAGACAATCCAAACAAAGAGCTAATAAACTTAAAATCCTTTCTCTGTGACTTAATCACAAATGGTAGTGACAGAAAGGTTCCTGGTGAAGCCCACTATGTCAATTTTATGATGGGAAAACTAAGTCTCAGAGGAGAGAAGAGACTTATCCAAGGCCACATCCCTAGTTGCCATTTTGGAATATATTATACAATTTAGAGCTGAGTGATGGTAATAATAAAAAAGAATTATATCACTTCTCCTTCAAGGTGATCAAAATGTCTATGCTAAATCCAAATATTATAAAAAATGAAGTCTATTGCTAAACAATTTAGAAAGGCGACTCTGCATTTGTGGTTTATTTTTTTCTATTGTTTGAATAAAGGTGTGATATACACTGAATTTGAAAGTTAACACTAAACAAGTGTTTGCAGGAGGGAAGCAAGGAATGTAGACAAAAGTTTAGCAAAGTGGAAGGGTTTGTTTTTTCAAACAATGGTGTTTAAGAGGGTAAACACTTGGGTTCTTACTGCATGGTATTTGACCATAATATGAGGTCTGTCCAGAAAAAATCCAGCCATTAATACAATGAGAACAATTTGTTTGGCATTAATGTAACCAACAGCCAAGGAGAGTGAACTAGAAGGCACACGCATGAACAATGATGACTTCACTGTACTAGTCAGAGGGGGTGGTAGACACTGTTGAGTGAGCATATATACTGTATGGCCACTGCATTCAAAATGATTGAGCATGTAGAGCAACGAATCTGCATCCAGTTTTGCATTAAGCTTCAACATACCTCTTAGGAAATGATTCGGATGACTCAGAAGGCCATAGCTATGGGCAATTGGTGATTGGCAGCTTCATCACTACAATGCACCAGCTCATGCATCCCATCTTGTGCAGAGATTTTTTGTGAAACATCAAAACATCCAGGTGACTCAGCCGCCCTACAGCTCAGATTTGGTGCCCTGCAACCTCTGGCTTTTCCCCAAACTAAAATCACCTTTGAAAAGGAAGAGGTTTCAAATTGTCGATGAGATCAGGAAAATACGAAGGGGCAGCTGATGGTAATTGGGAGAACTGTGTGAGGTCCCAAGGTGCCTACTTGGAAGGAGACTGAGGCAGCATTGTCCTATGTACAATGTTTCTTGTATCTTGTATCTTCAATAAGTATCTCCATTTTTCATAGTGCGTGGCTGGATACTTTCTGGACAGACCTCATCTATGTTTCTCTTAATTACTAGAATCACCTCCAAAAAATCTTATTGGTACTTTTGGTTTGAAGTGATCAAAGAGTAGTAATGTTCTGCCTGTTGGAGCTATTACATATCATAGGACATGCCAAATAACTCAGAGTAAAAGCCAACTGGGAAGTTCTGTGAACATCTTTACAACATAAATCACTAGTAACCGCACTGTCATAATAAACCCTCACATTTGTCTAGCACTTTGTCATTTACCAAGGATGTTCACATTTATCACTTCATTTGATACCCATTATAGCTCTGTGAGAGTATTTCTAACATTACAGATGAAGATATTGAGGCTTAGACAGGGTGCAATAAGTAACGGAGCTGGGCCTTTAACTTAGATATGCCTGACTCCAAAGACAAGGCCATTTACATGACATCAAGAATCCTTGTATCTTGTAGACATCTTTTGATGTTTGCCAGCCTGAAGCTCTGTTGTCTAACATGATGGCTTGTACATAGCAGAAACACAGTAAATATAGAAATGGAGCTGAAATGAAATCCACCACAGAGCTTTTCAGCTTCTTTTCATTGTGTTGACCAAGCCTATTCAAAGTTGAGGACTCTATCCAATAAGTCAATCTGTAAATTTACCATACTGCTCTCAGAAAAATTTATAGATTTATGCCTATCTATTGTAAGCAGTAGTAAAATGACCTGTGATACACAGACTCCTTTTCAAAGGGATTCACTGTAATCATGCCATAGTCTGCTTTATACTGGAGGATGTTGGCTGAGACATGAAACTAATTTTAGTATTTGGACCCAAATGTTATGAGGACTTGGTTTGCCATTAGGCTTTACCGGCATCAAAATGGGCATATAATTCATATCAGCAGATGGAAAACCAAGGCATTCTCTACCTTGAGCCCCCATCTCTTACACACAATTCACAGCTAAATAATTGAGAGTTCAGCATATCAGAAACCTCACATGGGGTCATAACATTCGTATGTAAAAACTTCCTTTTGTCAATCATTTTGGCTTCCCTTCTGCACTCCCCCACCCCAGTCTTATTACTTCCTCCCCACTACAATTGTGATTTATCTGGAGTAAGGCAAGCAAACAAGAACAAGGTTGATTTTTTTTTCAGATATTTGAGTTTCATTTGATGTGGCTGCCTGGAAAACCACTCACAGAACATCTGTGTGCGATGTCTGGGAATACTAGACACTACTTGAGATGCTTCTGTTAAAACCATCTCAAATTGAACTTGGGTCAATTTATTTGTAGTACTTTGGTCTGTTTAAGGACTATTACTGGTCTATAAGGAGGGGAGGATACAGTTACCCACATGAACACCCAGACATGGTTAGAAAACAAGTTGTTTTTTATACATATGCTCATAGGCAGACAAGATATTAAGCATGTTGCAGAAAGCCAAAGATGGACAAGTGCTTTAAATTAGCCTAGAGATGGGGAAGGGAGAGGGCAGGATTCTAGGTGATTAGGTTTTCCAGGCTGATAATGGGTAATCAGGTATGAAGGTACAGTTTTAGGCATTCAGAAATAGGTTTGTCTTTCCTCAAGTTCCATTTTGAAATCAAAGTAGGCTAATGAGCTTGCTTTTCTCATGAAAGGTGCATCTTTCTGGAAGCTACAGGCAGCACAGAGGACTCTGGCATTAAGCTGATAAAAACATGAAAAAATGAGAAATATTCTTTTGGGGGGGGGAGATATAAATGTTAGCTAAGCCTTTCTGGAATGGTGACAGTGCTCATGATAGACACTGACTAGGGAACAGAGAGCCTTATGATGGGGTAGGGTCACCCTTGAAAGAGCTGTATCTTACCTCTGTCAAGCTACTGTGCTACCAAAAAAAGCCTTTGGAAATGATCAATAGATTTGCAAAGAAAAGGAAATGATTAAAAGGCCTGTTCATCCCTAGGAGACGTGGGATAGGAAATTGGCTCTGCTTGGCAGCCTAGTCATAGGTTCCAAAGAGAAGCAGCTTCTCTTTCCAGGTGGCCAACCCTACAATATTGGCAGCAGATAACTGAAGGATATTCTTGGGTGTTCAAAGCCAGTCTGCGCCTGGGTCATCCTGCACCTGTGATTGTTCTGGATTCCTTAGTTTTCTCATTCTAGCCACTGTTTATCAACATAAGGCCAGTACCATTATGTCCTCTGGGGAAGCTTTTATGGTCAAGTCCACACTCACTCACCCTCTGATGGGTCCTGATCTCTGCTTCACATCTCCTGCTCCTATGCCTGGCCCCAGAGTGGGATATGGCATGGTTAATAATAAAGAAGGGCACCAGATGGCTGATGGTCATGTTGAATATGAAGGGGTCAGCCTCTATCTAGAGCATGGCTGGCCTCCTTGGAATGATCAAAGAGGAAAATCTAGTTTAAAGACAGAATGAGAAAATGAGAGAAGGAGAGGGAAGAGAAGAAAAAGAAATAAAAGTATCATACCTCCCAGAGTCATCCCTGCTTCATAGCATTTCCGGAGGCGACAAGATGGACAATTTTTCCTTCGGAATTTATCGATGGTGCAATCATTTCTGCTGGCACAGAGGTACTTCTGTTTTCCTGGGAGAACAAATATAAGAATATATAGCCCCGTTAACGTCTTTCCAGAGTCTCTCTCCTTAAGTATTTGTAGGCAGAAAGGGCATGAAGATACACCCTGACAGATGAGAGAAGGAACAGAGAATGGCACCAAACAATTTGATCATGCAGAATATAACTATTAAACCAAGCTGATTTAATTCAATGCTATAATGTTTACTTTTAATAGGGATGAACAATTCAGGGCCTGATAATATCTCCTTTATCAGGACTGCTGACTGGTTTTTTAAGTAAGGTGTTCTAGCTACCTTTATTAAAGCCAAGACTGCCCATGAGAAAATGATCAATGGCAGAAATTGTTACTCCTTTAGTATGACACAGTAGAGAGTTGGGCTCAGGTAATGTTTTTTTTCCTCCTGACTCCTGTAATCATGCATGGGATCATACTCAAACTAATAACATTATTTTTCATGATACAAATACAGGTAAAACTTCTATAAAAGAGAACTCCATGGGATTTCTAGTTCTTTTGAAATTCTATCTTGCAGGTTGTAAAAATCAAACAGAGATAAGGCCCACTGTTTGTGAAGGGAATCACATCAAGTGAAAGGAAGTCCTCTGAAGCTAGAACAAGAAAAATGATCACTGTCATACACACCTGGAGCTGTCACAGATACAAAGAAACATACATACACAAACACTCAGAAATCCTCAGGATCACAGCTTCTGAAAGATAAACATACAAGTTCACTTGAAAACATATTTTATTCAGTACTTTGCCTCTCTGTTCCTAACACAGGCCTGGCACATAGTACGCCCTCAATAAAAATTGATTGAACGAATGAATACACAAGTGGAATGGAGAGATCCACAAACATACAGAGTCAGCAGCAGAAATAGACAGAGATACATGCCCTGTTGCTCTACATCACAAAGAACCTCTTATGCTTGCCGCCCTGCTCCAACCTGAGCCTGAGCATCCCCTTACTCTGCCCCTTTCTTTCTTCAAGCCCCTGGTGGTTTTTCTCTCATTTACTGCTGTGCCTTCTTTAGTTTATAGGATATACTGGGATTTTAGAGATTATTCTTTTGGCAGAGGAGGATTGTCTGTGGTAAGGAAAGGAAAAAATTGAACAGTAATGGCTATTTGATAGCAGGAATCCACTCCCCACCCCCCCCACAACAAATTCAGCTACTGCTTGACTTTCCTCTCCCTTCACTTAAGCTAAAATGCATAGATAAAGCACAGAAAACATCTATTACAGTAGGTTATTTCATGTAGAAGAGTCAGTAGTAACCATGCCAGCAAAAATTTCCTTTTCCTTCTCTCCTTTTCTTCTTTCTTTCCCTCCCTTTTTTCTTTCCTCCTTCCTTTAATTTCCTTTGTCAAGTGACTCCAAAATTGTTGGGCTTGAAGGAAGTGTTAAAAATCCTCCAAGTACAGCTCTTCAATTTCAGGGATGACTTTTGAAGAGGTCATGACTTGCCTGAAGAAGAGTGAATTGGAGGTCCCTGAAGGGAACAAAACCCTACCATTTAATAGGCATCTCTTATGAAATAGCCTTATGTTAAGGGGTTTAAATATGCTATAATAATGAAGCACCTCTGCAGTACTTTGAGGTAGGAACTATCATCACCTTCATTTAACAGATCAGAAAATCTAAGTCTTCTATGCCAGTACTTGTTCTACCATACCACAGGATTTTATGAGTATAAATAGAACATAATTTATTAACAGCTTTATTTTCTCCTGCAAACTGAGGACTGTAATGTGTACACAGAAAGGATGGTGCAACGAGTGCCATTCACCTCATGGGATACCCTTACTACAAAGGTGCTGCCACAGTTCTCAAGTGTAGTTGGTTACATTGATTTAGTGAAATAGGGTCAAGTGAGGAATACTTGACTCCTTTGAGGAATCTCTACTTCCAAAGGAAAATATTAGCCACGAGATGACAGTTTTCCAAGGAATGGTTGCATGGGCAATGGAATAAGTATACCAGAGGGGTTCTAAATTCCACTTCTGAAAGTGAATCACCCTGTGAATGAGGGAGGAAACAGTGGAAAAAGAATGAAATTGTTATGTTCAATTTGGAACTCAGATAATTTCCCTAGCTATAGTTCACACCTTATTCCACAGTGTTTCTTGGTCTGGAACAAGGTGACATAAAATGCATTTATCCTTAATGATTTATCCAAAGTGCAAACATGAATGTGACCAATGCCATTGAATATTAATTTAACATTAATTTGGTCTCTATTAGGGGCCAGGCACTGTAATAAGATTTTTAAATTATATTTTCCAATTACAGTTTACCTTCCATATTATTTTATATTAGTTTCAGGTGTACAGTGTGGTGGTTAGGCAATCATATACATCACAAAGTGTTCCTCCCTATATTTCCAGTACACACCTGGCACCATACATTGTTATTACAATATTAATGAGTGTATTTCCTATGGTATACTTTACATCTGTATGAATATTTTGTGACTACCAATATGCACTTCCTAATCTCTTCACCTTTTTTACCCACCAATACCCTCTTTGTATCTATGTTTGTTTCTATTTTGTTTATTTAGCCTGTTCTTTAGAGTCCACATATAACTGAAATCATGGTACTTGTCTTTCTCTGACTTACTTCACTTAGCATAATGTCTACTCATGTTGTCACAAATGGTAAGATTTCCTTTTTTATGGCCAAAAAATAGTCCATTGTGTATATTGGTATCAATGCTTTTTTTATCCACTTGTCTATTGATAGCCACTGGGTTTGCTTCCATAGTTTGGATATTGTAAGTAATGCTGCAACAAACATAGTGGTGCATGTATTCTTTCAAATTAGTGTTGTGGGTTTCTTCAAATAAATCCCCAGAGACAGGATATCTGGGTCATAAGGCAATTCCATTTTTAATTTTTTGAGGAAACTCCACACTGTTTTCCACAGTGGCTGCACCCGTCTGCATTCCCACCAACAGTGCACAAGGGTACCCTTTCCTCCACAACCTGGCCAGCACTTGCTGTTTGTTGATTTATTAATGATAGCTATTCTGACAGGTGTGAGGTGATATCTCATTGTGGTTTTAATTTGCATCTCTCTGATAGCTAGTGAGGTTGAGCATGTTTTCACATGTCTATTGATCAATCTGTATGTCCTCTATGAATTTTTTAAATGAATTTCTTGACTGATCTAACAAGCAAAACAGATAGACTCATAGATGGAGAACAGATGACAATCATGGGGTGGGGGTTAGGGCTGGAGGGATTGAACAAGAAAAGAAAAAGGACTCATGGACATGGATAACGGTGTGATGATTGCTGGGGGAAGGAGGGTATAAGGGGACTAAATGGTAATGGAAAAATATAATGAAGATTATATCTTTAAAAATAAATAAATTGAATTTTTTTTGGTGTTGAGTTATATGGGTTTTTAAAATATATTTTGGATATTAACCCCTTATCATATGTATTGTATGACTGGCAAAAATCTTCTTTCATTTAGTCACCAGCTAGTAAGTGGCAGAAGCAGGATCAGAAGACAGGTCTGAATGAACTTCAATATTGCCCTTGTGAATACAATATCTCTTCCTAAATGGGCACCGAAACACTGTGCTTCAAAGACAGAGTCAGTGCAGAATAGTAAAAGAGCACAGAGCAGGAAGGAGGAAGACCTGAGGACCAGCCCTGCTCTCTCACCGAATCACTATGTGAACTGGTGCATATTTCTACTTCCCTTTTCACCTTGGTTCTCCCGATCTATACCTAGAAGGGAATGTGGTAGGCATGAAGAGAACAGCAGCAACCTAAGGAAAGGTAGGTTTAGAGGTCTTCTATTCATATTATAGTTTCTGTTGGAAGTCTTAAGAGTCTACTGAGTAAAACTAAAGGAAGAAAAAAGCCAGTCTGTATCTGTTTTTCCAGTCTCAACTTTTTTGACTCTAAAGGCTTCCTCTGGGGGAAAAAAACGTACCCCACTAAAAGGAGTAGCTGAGTACTTGTTTCCTGAGTGACCTGGACAGGAACAAGCTCAAGGGTTATTTTAAGGTCATATATCCTATAGATATAACTTTCTCTGTGATTCAAGCAGCCTAGAACCTCTGGTCTAATCACCCAAGGGTCTCTTCTTTGAAGAGCAATCCCAAACACTTTTGATTCTTATTAAACTTTTTCTCCCAGGATACTGCTCTTAGACCTGTGGAACAGGCTAGACAACTCTAGGCACACAGCCTGTACCCTGCCAAAGGGCAGATCTTCTGTGAGAAGGCTGTATAAAGCAGCAGAGTTCCTATGATTCCAAAAATGCGGTCATTCCTCCACTTGTCCAGTCCACCCAGAAAGACAATGGCAGTTAACTCAGTATCATGGGTGGGCCCTCAGCAAGGACCCTCAGGTGCTCTACAAGGTGGCTCCTTCGGAGTGGTTATGAAGCCATGATAATTCATGTTCCTTTTGACTTTATGATGAGCTCTAGTGAGAGGAGGCAAAAATCAAGCCCAGACTCCTTTTCTTGGCTATAGGTACTTTCCATAATCTTCCCCAAACTTCATAATATAAAAATGTAAAGAGCACTGGACTGGCAATGAGAAAAGCAGGTGTCAAATCCCAGCTCCAATTGGCCTTGGGCAAGTCAGAGCCTTGACTCCTGATCTAAACAATGAGGATAAAAATAAGGGGATTGTCTACTTCATAGAGTTATACAAAACAAATGATACAGAATGCATGTGAAAGTGATCTGTACAAGGGAAAATATTTGACACATTAAGAGAATTATGAGTGACTCAGCAATTCCATTCAAAGACACATTTCTTGCAGGGGCAGTGCTCCAAGCACAAGCAACGGCTTTTCACAGACAAGCTAAATTGGCATTGAAGAGCAAGGCTCTTGGCTTTGAGTTCAAGATGGCAGAGTAGGAAGATCCTGACTTCACAGCCTCTCACTGACACCAAAACTACAACTACATATAGAATAGCTGTCTCTGAGAATGACCTGAAGACTAGCAGAACAGATTTTCTACAACCTCAGATACAAAGGAAAAGCCACATTGAAATAGGAGAGGTAGAGACTATGTCTAGTCAGGACCTACCCTACACTCCACTACCTTATGTGGTCATTCCCAAATGGGAAGGATATCACTGCTGTGGAGGTCGTCCCCAAAGAGCAAAGGGTCTGAGCCAGGAAGAGGAACCCCATTACATCTGGCTTTGAAAACAAGTGGGGCTTATGTCTGGTAAGTGGGAGACTCCAAAGTGCTGCAGGAAACCCAGATTGTGCTCTTTTTTTGAGACCCAGCACAGAAGCAGCAGTTTGAAAAGCACCTAGGTCACATGTGAAGGTGATACATTCACTAATTTTAGGGTGTGTGCTGGAGGAACAGGGATCTGTTGAAACTTTCTCCTGAGTCAGAGGTGCTGGCGGATGCCATCCCCACCCTTTTCTTTAACCTAGCTGGTATGGCACTAGCAGGCACCAATTTCTGACACTCTTCATTAACCTTATTAACATTGTTCACACCACTCTGTTGTTTCCCTGAGGAATCACCCAGGCTAGCACCCCTCCAAAGCACTTCCTGCCCTGCCACATTCAGTGGGTGGCCTCAATTGACACCAGCACACAGAAGTGTGCCTGCAACAGTGGGGCGGGGCCTTGTAGACAGCCACACTGAAGCCTTGTCCTGCACACCAGTGATCCCACAACAGTTGTGGCCAGGCCTCTTAGCCAGTGGGCCAGGGACCAACATTGCCTACCAGTGTGCCCACAGAAGTTGTGGCCCAGCCACAATAGGAGGCCACACTAGCCTATCCTCTAGAGCACCTGATTCTGGGACAAGGGGGATTCCATCACTGGGCCCCACAGGACACCTTCTAAATAAGGCCACTTTTTCAAGTCCAGGAGATTTAGCTGACCTACATAATGCACAGGAACAAACAGGCAAAATGAAAGAAAAGAATATGTTACAAACAAACAAATAAGAAAAAAAAGCAGGACAAAACCCCCCAGAAAAAGAACTAAATGAAACTGAGGTAAGCTGTCTATTAGATGAAGAGTTAAAAGTAATAGTCATAAAGATGCTCATCCAACTCTCCAGAAATATGGATAAACGTAGTGAGAACTTCAACAAAGAGATTAAAAAAATATTAAAAAATACCTATCAGAACTGAAAAATATAACAACTGAAATGAAAAATACACTGGAGTTAATCAATAACAGATCAGATGACACAGAAGAATGCGTCAGCAATCAGGAAGACAGGGTAGTAGAAATTATCGAAATGGAAGATCAAAAAGAAAAAAGAATTGAGAAGAATGAAGATAGCATGAGGGACCTTTGGAACAACATCAAGTGTACTAACATTCAAATCATAGGGGCTGCAGAAGGAGAAGAGATAAAGAATTGATAGAAAATGTATTTGAAGAAGTAATGGCTTAAAAATTCCCCGACCTGATTAAGGAAACAAACACCCAAGTCCAGGAAGCACAGAGAATCCCAAGCAAGATGAACCCAAACAGACCCACATGAATGCACATTATAATTAAGTTGTTGAAAGTTAAAGAGAGAATCTTAAAAGTAACGAGAGAAAAACAACCAGTTACATACAAGAGTATGACCATAAGACCATCAACTGACTTTTCAACAGAAACTTTGCAGGCCAGAAGGGAGTAGCATGATATATTCAACATGATGAAAGGAAAAATCTATAATCAAGAATATTCCTCCCAGCAAGGTTATCATTCAGAATTGAAGGACAGATCAAGGTTTTCTCAGACAGGCAAAAACTAAAGGAGTTTATCACCACCAAACACGCACTATAAGAAATGTTAAAGGGAATTCATTAAGTGGAAAACAAAAGGCCAAAACTAGAAATAAGAATATATGTGAAAGAAAAAAATCTCACTGGTAAAGGCAAACATATAAAGTAAAGATACTAGACCAAATTTGTATAAATTTAGTATGAATACAATTAAAGTGGCAGTAAGTACATACCTATCAATAATTAGTGCTCTATTGAAAAAAACTAAGGGTGACTGAATAGGTAAAAAACTATACTGCTACATACTGCCTACATGAGACTTCAGGTTAAAAGACACATAGAGACTGAAAGTAAAGGAATGGAAAAGATATTTCATGAAAATGGAAATGAAAAAAAAAAGCTGGGATAGCAATACTTACATGAGACAAAATAGACTTCAAAACAAAGGCTATAACAAAAGACAAAGAAGGGCCCAGCAATTCCACTTCTGGAGGCTGATCTGAAGAAAGTGAAACATTAATTCAAAAATATATATGTAGCTCTATGTTCACTGCAGCATTGTTTACAATAGTCAAGATATTGAAGCAACCTAGGTGTTCATCAATAGGAGAACTGATAAAGAAGTGGATATACTCATACAAGCGTGTGTGGGTATACACACACACATTGGAGTATTAGTCAGCAATAAAAAAGAAGGAAATCTTGCCACCTGTGGCAACATGGATAGACCTAGAGGGTATTATGTTAAGTGAAGTAAGTCAGAGAAAGACAAACGCTGTATCATTTCACCTGCATGTGTAATTTAAAAAACTAAAGAAATGAACAAACAAAATAAACAGACTCATACATACAGAAAAGCTGATAATTGCCAGAAATTTAGGTGATGGGGGTATAGGCAAAAAGGTAAAAGGGATTAACAGGTACAAACTTATAGTCATAATAAAAATAAGTCATGGGGATGTAAAATAGAGCATAGGGAATACAGTAAATAATATCACAACAACTTTGTATGGTGACAGATGGGTAGACTACTTTTTGTGGTGATCACTTTGTAAGGTACATAAATGTGAAATCTCACTATGTTAAATGCCTGGAACTAATATAATATTGATGTCAACTGTACTTTAATTCAAAAGAGTTTTACATTCCAGAATAAAAATCACACATGAAAAACGAAGAGTTATGTGTGATGTTAGTGAGTCTGTCTTATTTTCTATTTCCTTCCATCAGTGACTCTCTTCAGAGTATGCTGCTCTCCTCATCCCTTCCCTCAACACACACACACACATATACACTTCTATGCTAAAGAGAGCCCTGTAGTGTGCAGCTCCAGAGCACTTTTCAAAGGTCCTGCATTTCATATATACCTCTTGCTTCAAGAGGACACAAAGTAGGAAAAGGTGAGACTTACAAGTTAGATGGTGGCTAGGTCATGAATAGCCTTAAATATGCTGTGCAGTTTAAACCTTAACAAAATGAAGTATTTAAATCAATCATTGAACTCAACCATGGAAGATATTTAATAACTATCTTCTGATACTTAAAGCAGTGGTCCCCAACCTTTTTTTCAACCTTGGGAAAGAATCTCTGATGAGGTGGCATTTGAGCTGAGACCTAAATAATAGGAACCAGACTTTTAAAGAGCTAGGGGAGAAACATTCCCAAAGAAGGAGCACCAAATGTAAAGGATTAAAGTCATGAATGAGTTTTATGTGGTCTTGGAACAGCAAAGTGGCCAGTGTGGCTGGCATAAGATAAGGGAGGGGAGTTGGTAGGAAAAGTTGACTGGAATGCAGAACCAAGTAGTGCCGGACAGTAATTCTCCACATTAGCTGCAAGTCAGAGTCATCTGGGGTGGTATTACAAACTATTGATGCCTGGTTTCACTCCAAGTAGTTCTGATTCAATGGACTGGGGTAAAGTGTAGGCACTGTGCTATTTTCAATGTTCCCCTATTGCTTCTAATGTGAGAACTGCTGATATTGCTTTTTGCAATTGAGTTGACTAAATTTATGGAATTTTGCAGCAGACGCTGGATTAACAGGATGAATGTTTGACGATACAATGGAATTTGACAGTCCACAGAGTCCCTAGCTTGTTTTGTTTTCTTATTTTTTTTTCTCTTCTGGAGACTAGTGAGGTTGAAGCCATTCAGGTGAGTGGTGTGGGGAGCACCAGATAATGTTCTTCAGATGGGATTTGGAAAAACCATCCAAGAAAACTACAGGTTCCAACCTCATCAAGTAAAACCGTATGAGGAATAACCAGCTCACTTATGCTAAGGTTATTTGACATTTGGTCAGAACCAAGTTTTATGTTCTTAAGCTTCCTTCCTTTAGCTTCTATCCAGTGTTCTGCTGTACTTGGCTTATAGTGACTCATAAAAACCGATTTTGAGCATCTCTTCCCAATTTCACATTCAGTGCTATCATATTAGTAATTTGAAGCTGATCCTGATAGGGATATCTACATCATGGGAACTAGCAAACACTACAAATATCAGGGCTCCCAGCTGCACCTTGCCCCCGGCAGACAGAAATACAATTTATTGCCACAGCACTGGTTCTGCCCTTGTGGTAGGTTTACTTCTAGCTAGGTCTGATCCCCTTGTTCTTCTTTCTCTGCACTTTCATTGAAGCATACCTCTGGGGTTTGGTAATGTGATTGGAACCACAGCTTGTATTTCTCAATTGCATTTTAGAAACATATTGCCATGTTCTCATGCTTTTCTCAGATGTGTTCCTGAACAGTAGTCTATAAATCACATTTCTTTAAAATGAATTATCATTTATATGTACAGTGGAGAATGGCCATTTAAAGAAACTGTGTTGAGTACTTCTGTAAGGTCAAGACAATAATTCTTTGTAAAATAAACAGTAAAAATAGAAATATTATCAAATCCAAATTTTGCTTAATAATAATCTTACAACTTTTGTGGAGAACAATTTGGCAAAAATTGCAAAATTAAAATTTGCATTGCTTTGACCCAACACATTTGGACACGTGTGACATGACATATGTACAGGAAAATTCACGGCAACATTGTTTATAATAGCAAAAGACTGAAACATAAATGTCCATTAATAGATACAGTCATACAATGTATCCATTTAAAAAATAAAGCAGTTCTATATATACTTAAGTGGAATATCCAAGATACATTTTAAAGTGGAAAAAAACAAGATATAAAACAATCCAGAACACCAGTTCTGTGAATACAATTGATATATTTTCTGTATATGTTTAAATGCATATACTATGTTTACAAGGGTACACAAGAAACTTTTAGTGGTTGTTTCAGACAAAAAAAAAAACTACATGCCTGATGAATGGGGGGGTGGAATTATTTTTTCACTTTTTAACCATTTGTGATTTTAAAATTTTGTTTTGTGTGCATGAATTACCTACTCTAATATATATATTATGTTAACATAGTCATAGATCTGTTATAAACTTCCCTGTGACTTTGAGACAAACCCTTTCCTCTATCTAGGTTTCAATATCGCCATCTACACAACAAGGGGGGTTAGACTCCATAATACTTCAGAGCAAAAAACAAAGGGCTCTTCCCAGCACATTCTATTGAATAGTTCTCAATTTGTAGAGTTAGCATTCACAACAAGTGGTTGCCTGTTCACCATATGGTGTAATAGGGAATCTGCACTTCTAATAGTATCAGAGAAAGTGTCTCTCTTAGTAACAAAACAAATACCTACTGAAAACCCAGTGGGGTCCAGCCCTGTCTTGAAATCTGTAGTAGAGAAAGATTAATCATAGCACTTGCCTGTTAGGAGCTTGCAATCTAGTGGGAGATAAATACTCATGAAGCAGCAATAATACAAGAGAATGTAGGAGAGTTCTGGTCTGGGCAAGGAGGTGTAGGTCATAGCTTGTCCCCAACGGCTCAGGATGAGGCTTCGGACAAATCACTGCTTTCCTTTGAGCCTCAATTTCTTCATATATAAAATGATGGGCAAGGATGATGAAGAAAATTCAATAGTCTTTCAATAAATTAAAATTCAGCCCAGAGATTAAGAGACTATCAGTCATGGACTATGAAACTTCTATTACCTGTTCTTGTCTATTTGTTAACTGGCAAAGAAGCATGATGTGGTGGCAGGAGCACAGATTTAGGAGTCAAAAGGACTGGGCTATGAATCCCAGCAATGTGATTTACTAATTGTGGCAAATAGTGTAACCTCTCTGAATATGTTTCCTCTTTTGTGAAACGGGGATCATATTATCCACTTTTGCAGAGCCATGGGAATCCAAAATTATGTATGAGAAGCATCTACCAGATTTTTGTTACTTGGTAAACAAGAGCTATTTGAATGGTGCACATTCTCCTGGAATCATGTAGAATGTGGGAAGAGCTGATTAAGGCTGAAGTCACTTCCGAAACCTTTATTGTGTAGCACTTAAGAACTGCCTTTAATGTTATTTATTTATCAAGTGCTCTACTTAAATAAAGAGCTTTAATCAAATCATTCAGAATTTTTCTCTAAATAGTTCTAGAAAAGGACACCTGGAATCAAATTTGAAAATGGAAATTTAGTCTGCAGCTCAGACGCACACCTGCATTGTGCTCTCCTTCTGAGTGATTTTCTGATTTTATATCCTGAAAATTCAAAACCTCTTATCAAGATGATTATAGTGTAGGCCTTACCAAAATACTTACATACTTTTGACTAGATTAAAGACAGAGAGAGAGTGAGAAAGAGCGAGGGAGAGGGAGTAAGTGGAGGAGAAAGGGAGGGAGAGAGAAAGAGGAAGAAGAGAAGGAAAGGAGAAGAAATAAGAGAGGAGGGGAAAGAAGAAGAGGAGAAGGAGGGGGAGAAAGGAAGAGGAGGGGGAGAAGGGGAGAGGAGGGGGAGGTAGAAGGGAGGCAGTGAGGGAGAGAGAAAAAAATGAGAAGAAAATACAAAGAAAGGGGAAAAAAGAAAAAAGCACCTAGAAAGAGAAACTCAAGCCTGAGTCCAACTCAGGATCTAATGAGATATACAACAGCTTCAATAAAAGCTGGAGTCAACATTGTCTGTGGTGTCATTGTCATCCCTACTGAGGGTGGAAATATTCCTGATTGGAGGAGGAGAGATGTGCGCCTTCATTTCAATGATTTCATAGCTACCTTCTCTAAATCTCTTCCAAGGACTCTTTTGAGTGATTCACCCTTAGGGAGTCACACTGTTAGGGACCCAGAGCACTAAGCCAAAATTCTTTTCTGACTCTAAGAAAGCCTCACAAAGGGGCCAAAAGATGAGATGGGGCATGCATAGAAGAATCAGTGGAAACTATAGAGAAAGAATGAGACTTTGAAGTTCCACATTTTGTATTCAAATCTTTGCTCTGCCTCTTACTTGCTGGACTTAGAGCAAGATACTTGACTTCCCTGGACCTCAATTTAGTTCTCTGTAAAATATAAATAACTCACAGGTCTGCTGGGCCATTGAAATGAAATAATGTGTGTAAAACTACTAATACAATGTCTGGTCCTGGTAGGCATTCAGTAAATATTGCAAGAAAAAGAGAAACAGGGAGGAGTAAATGAGTGAGTTTTTAAATATAGGACCTAGGAGAAGATGTATAAAGAATTACACAAAACAGAGTAACTGCTGTTATATAATGTCATCAGAGGACAAAACAAAATGACAATAATCTTTACTGTAAGAGAAATGTGAACAGCCTGCAAATGTTAAGTTAAATTCCTAAGACGCAAGAAGAATTAGGAAAAGTCAAGAACCATATGATTTTACTCATATGTGGGATATAAAATTTAAAACAACAAATAGTACAAACAAATAAAGAAACACTCATAGACACAGAAAACAGTATGTGGTTACCAGAGGAAAAGGGGGTGTTGGGGAAGGTAGTAAAGGTAAAGGGGGTCAAATATATGGTAACAAAAGGAAATTTGACTTTAGGTTGTAAACAATGAAATATACAGGTGATGCATTATAGAATTGTATACTTGAAACCTATATAATTTTATTAACCAATGTTCACTCCAATAAATTTAATTTAATAAAAGGAAAAATAAAACAAAAAGAAAGAAGAGTTAGGAGAAAGTTGCATTCACAGAATCAGTATTTTACTTAGTGAACGAAGCACAAGTACAGCATTCCATGCAGAGAGGGTGATATATTTGAAAAAGGAGGTCAGAAAGAGGCAAGATTGGTGCATAAAACAGGCTGTGAATTTAACGATTGGTTGGCTATCAAAAACTTTAAAATATTTAATCAGTCTTGAATACACACATTGATTCTAACCATGTTTCTCTCTCCTTTCTACTAAGAACAAATGTTTCCTTTTCACAACTACCTTAGTACAGCCAAACAGATTTGACTGTTCCTTCGTACAACCTCTCCTTTGGCCTGCATTTTGGTGATTATTACCTGAAAGGCCAATAGCTGGAACTGACCAAAAGTCATGACCAGGAAAATGACCTCTGGAGGCTAGTGGGACAGAAGGAAGTGTTGACATGCTGACTGCTTATTTAAAGCACTCCAAGGCTTTACCTTCCAACCATCAGAGGAGAAGAGGTCAGGGAGACTACATCTACTGAGAAAGGTCCATCCATTTGCCATATAGATAATGTATTTTCCTGCTATGCACTTGAGTTCCCCAAAAGAATTGTCACCAAAAGTCTTGATATCAATTGAATTATGAACAAAAATATGGACAATGACAAAATGAGAATTCTCATTAATCTTAAAATTCCTCTATAAAGTAAGACCTAAGAAATGTAAATAAATTACTCCATTCTGTTTGTGATTTGGAATGTCAGGAGAACTAAACAGTACATGTTGCTAGGCTTTCCTTAATGAAAAACAACAATAACAATAACAACAAACACCCTGGCCAACTTGAGGAACATCAGCTGACAGGCAGATCTAATTTTATCTGTTCTTTCTTCATTGTCCCTAGGGTCCCTAGGTAGCTGAGGGTCTATGCATTTGTAAGTACATTTTTAGTACCAATGGCACCAGAGATTTTCTTGGAAAACATTTGTCATCCTTGGCTCTAAAGCATCTAAAACAGCAATAATTCTTAGTAATCCAGAATAAGGAGACTTGCAAAATTCCAATTTTGAGAAAGGCCTACTCTCCATCATCAGAAATGTAAAATTATCTTCAACTAATGACAGGCAAAGCTGATGTCATTCAGGCTTGGCCATTCTTATATTAGTGTGTTCCTTCTTTGTTCCCTAAATACCCACTGGTAGTAATCAGTTCATATGTACGGTATTTATCATCTTTCCAAATCATAAGCTTTGTATCACCTTTACCTTGCATTTGTAGGTAGCTTTACAACTTTCATATAGTGTCCCCATACATTATATTCTTTGAATCTCACAATAACATATGAGCTGAAGGGCAGCTATTATTACCATTTTATAATGATGAAACTGAGGTTCTGAAGGGTTATCAGAGTTGTCCCTGCTCACACAGTTAAGATATTAAATTATTTCAACAACCAAGTGTTCTGACTCTTATTCTCATTCTTTTCTGCATAGATTTTCAAATGTCAACAAAAAGTTAAATTACAGTTACTTTGCTGTGTTCTGAAAGGCATGCAAACCATTTTACCTATTCCATGAAAATATATATATTAAAATCTAGAGTTTCTGGAGATCAACTGTCTAGGAACTTCATAAGTGAAACATCTCATGTACCTGACAATATTGGATAAATAAAGGGTTAGAAATGGGGCATCATATTCACTATGTCATTCAATGAAAAATTATTAAACACCTACTCAGTACCAGAATCTATACTAGACACAGCTTTGTATACTCATAAAACCAATAAAATATTAAAACAGACCAGTGGATTTGCTAGGGGAGGAAAGGTTACTGTGGGTGCACCCTTGCTTCCTAAGTTTTGTCCCTTGCTAAGCACCTGGAGCTTTCCACCCTGGTGACCTTCCGTACATGGCCTGTCGTCCCTGCTCTGCTCATTTCTAACTGCCTGGACCCTGGAAATCGACTGCAGACAGAGGTTTCAATCTTAGTGCCACAATCTATTCGCTATGGAAGCTTGGATGCTACTGCCATAATGTGAAATTTCTCCAACATGAAATTAATAAAGGGTTATCAGAGTTGTCCCTGCTCACAGTTAAGATATTAAATTATTTCAACAGCCAAGTGTTCTGACTCTCATTCTCATTCTTTTCTGCATAGATTTTCAAATGTCAACAAAAAGTTAAAATACAGGTGTGTGCCACATACCTGGCTGGTATGGCTCAGTGGATTGAGTGCCAGCCTGTGTACCAAGGGCTGCTAGTTCAATTCCCAATCAGGGCACATGCCTGGGATGTGGGCCAGGTACCCAGTAGGGGGTGCATGAAAAGCAGCCACACATTGATGTTTCTTTTCCTCTCCCTCCCTTCCCCTCTCTCTAAAAATCAATAAATAAAATCTTAAAAAAGAAATTAATAAAGAATGATATAAGAGCTAGATCTCCAAGATCATGGCCCAGGTAAACATGGCTCGCATCCTTTCACAACCACATCAAAATTACAACTAAACTACAGAACAACCATCATTCAGAACCATCAGAAATAAAGTTGAATGAAAATCAGACAACTACAGAATTAAAGAATAAACTGCATCCGTCCAGACTGGTAGGAAGGGCAGAGACATGGAACATGCTGGTCCCACATAAATGTGTATTGATAAAAATTTGGAGGAATATCTCAGGAGCAAGGCATCCCAGCCCCACACCAGGCCCCCCAGCCCAGGGTTCCAGTGCCAGGAAGATAAGACCTTATAACTTCTGGCTAAAAAAAAGCCAGTGGAGATTGAGTTGGTGGAAGAAACTTCTGGATTCCCAGGCAATTCCACTAAAAGGGCCTGCATACAGACTTACTCAGACTCATTCCTGCTGAGCCCCAGCACCAGAGTAGTGCCTTGAAAGGCACCAACAGCATACAGGGAGGAACTGAAATGTCTGGCATCAAGGCGAGAGCTGGGGGACAGCTTTTTCCCAGACAGAAAGGTAGGGAAAGTCCACTGCTCCTCTTTGAGCCCTCTCCTCACAGAGCCACAGAACATGGCAGGTACCGTATCTAAGGCTCCATAAACCTAGCTCACACTGCTTTCCCCAACCTGGAGATCCCCTGAGACTTTACCCCCCCCCAAATTACAGGCCCACTCAGATGGTTAACAATGGCTTTTCCATACGAATGCCGTGTCTTGGCACATGCTTCTGATCATCCTAAATCCTCTCAAACAAGCAGTGGCTGGTCTCAGCAACTGCCCATAACTTGATAAGTGGCCCCAGGCCCCACACTAGGAGCAGATGGTCTTGGTTCACAGCCTGGCCTTGCTAGGGAACCTCCAAGCCCAGCACAAGAAGCAACCAGCTGCTGATCACTTTATAGTTTATACCAAGTGGCCCCAGACAGAACACAAGCAGGTACCAGAGCCCTGCTGAAGTAAACCATGTTCTGTGGAGTGGGCCCCTGCACAGCTGATTCTCCACAGAGGGTGGAGGTTGGTAGCCAGTGGTCACAGCCAGTTCTTACAGCTGACTGGCCTGGGTAAATCACTCCCCTTGACCTTCCAACAGCAATCAAAACTCAACTACAAGAGGAGGGTGTACTCAGTCCACACAGAGGGTGAAACTCAAGTACTCAATTTGGGTGGTAGGGGAGGCTGTGCCGCTAGACCCTCAGAACACCTACTATATTAGGTCACACTACTAGGACAGAGAGTCACAGCAGTTCTACCAAATACATAGAATTACAAACACAGGGAGAATGCCAAAAGGTGGAGACAAAGAAACATGGCCCAAATGAAAGAACAGATCAAAACTCCAGAGAAAGAACTAAACAAAATGAAGATAATCAATCTATCAGATGCAGAGTTCAAAACACTGATATAAGGATCCTCAAGGAACTTAGTGAGGAACTCAACAGCATAAAGACCCAGTCAGCAATGAAGGATACAGTAATTGAAATAAAGAACAATTTAAAGGGAAACAACAGTAGAGCGGATGAAGGCGAGAATCAGATCAATGATTTGGAACATAAGGAAGCAAAAAACAACCAATCAGAACAGTAAGAAGAAGAAAGGATTAAAAAAATGAGGATAGTATAAGGAGCCTCTGGGACTACTTCAAGAGATCCAACATTCATATCATAAGGGTGCCAGAAGGGGTAGAGAAAGGGGAAGAAATTGGAAATCTATTTGAAAAAATAATGAAAGAAAACTTCCCTAATTTGGTGAAGGAAATAGACATGCAACAATCCAGGAAACACGGAGAGTCCCAAACAAGATGGATGCAAAGAGGCCCACACCGAGACACATCATAATAAAAATGCCAAGGTTAAAGATAAAAAAGAGAATCTTAAAGGGAAAAGCAGGTAGTTACCTACAAGAGTTCCTGTAAGACTGTCAGCTGATTTCTCAAAAGAAACTTTGCAGACTAGAAGGGATTGGCAAAGAATATTCAAAGTGATGAAAAACAAGGACCTACAACCAAGATTTCCCTATCCAGCAAAGCTATCATTTAGAATCAAAAGGCAGATAAAGAGTTTCCCAGATAAGAAGAAGCTAAAGGAGTTCATCATCCCCAAATCATTATTATATGAAATGTTAAAAGGACTTATTTAAGAAGAAGAAGATCAAAACTATAAACAAGAAAATGGCAAAAAATACATATCTATCAAAAATTGAAGCTAAGAACCAAACTAAGCAAACAAGCAGAAGAGAAACAGAATCATAGACATGGAGAATAGTTTGGTGGCAGCCAGATCAGAGGGAGAAGTGGGGGAATAGGTGAAAAGGTGAAGGGATTAAGAAGTACAAATAGGTAGTTACAGAATAGCCATGAGGATATAAAGTACAGTATAGGAATAGAGTAGCCGAGGAATTTATACGCATGACCCATGGACATGAACAATGGTGGGGGAATTGCCTGAGAAAGTTGGGGGGGTGCTGGGTGGAGGGAGAAAAGGGGACAACTGTAATAGCATAATCAATAAAATATAATTAAAATATTAAGAGAAATCTGGACA
This sequence comes from Pteronotus mesoamericanus, assembly GCF_021234165.1. Taxonomy (NCBI): domain Eukaryota; kingdom Metazoa; phylum Chordata; class Mammalia; order Chiroptera; family Mormoopidae; genus Pteronotus; species Pteronotus mesoamericanus. Next base: position 2,550,249 of record NW_026555108.1, on the reverse strand, counting down.
GAATTAATTAATCATTCATTAAATACCTACTCTATGCCAGACAGTGTTTTAGGTGCTTGTGATATCAATGAACAAATAATCAAAAATCCCTACCCTAACATCCATTTTAATGTGCATGAAGAGAAGATGCAGGAGGGAAGGAAGCAAATAATAAACACTAACCCTAACAAATTAAATAATTAAATGGTATATTAGAAAACAAGTAGTATGAACAAAAAACATGGTAAAGGGAATGAAGTACTGGGAAAGTAATTTAAAATTGAGTGATGACAGTAAGCTTCATTGAAGTAACATTTTGGCAAAAATTTGAAGGAAGTGAGCAAGTAAGCCACATAGATATCTCAGCCAAAAACTTTTGAGGCAGAAGGAACAATTGATATAAAGGCTCTGATGTGGGAGAATGCGTATCATGTTTGAGGACCTGCAACAAAACAAGTGCCAGTACAAAGACACGTTTTTGTTTTTGTTTTTTTAAAATGAGAGTAGTTTAAATTCAGGTTCAGAGAGAACAAAGAGAAAAAAAACAGAAGGAACAAATATACAAAATACAAAGTTACTAGATTTAACTTGCTCGTTTTAGGTCTTGGGTATTTTCCTACTCCTTCATTCATTCATTCAACAATGATGTATTACTACTATGTATCAGATGCTGTCTGTACAGGTTGCTGAAGGTGGAATGACGACTTTTATTCTGACATAGGGAGACACTAGAGGATTCTGAGTAGACGGAGAACATGGTCTGGCTTATATATATTTTTAAAGATTTTATTTATTTTTAGAGAGAGAGAGGAAGGGAGGGAGAGAAACATCAGTGTGTGGTTGCCTCTTGAGCGCCCTCTACTGGGGACCTGGCCCACAACCCAGGCATGTGCCCTGACTGGGAATTGAACTGGCAACCCTTTGGTACACAGGCCGGCACTCAATTCACTGAGCCACACCAGCCACAGCATGGCTTATATTTTTATATGAATAACATGCAAAGAACTACATTATTCCTCTTGCTTGTTAAACAAAACAAAACAACATTGGGGTGAGTGGCCTTAGGAATAGCAGGATCCTGAAAAGTCAATTAAATTTCAGGGTAATTTTTCTTGAACACTTTATATATTCAACTTTTAAGGCTGGGGAGTACTAAACAAAAATATCTTAGAGTGAACTAATGTCAGAGAAAATTCTGGAAAAAGGAACTTCTAAAATTCTCTCCTCTATAAAAGAAATAAGAAAACTGGAAAGAAATGGTCAAACATTTTCAGAGCTCTAAAAAGTAACCAAAGCTTGTAGTAACCTGGGGAGCATATATTCAAAGCTTTGTGATGTTTAAACTTGCCTTATGTCCCGTCAACCTTTCCCCAGCTCCACAGTAAACATGAAAGCCAACAGCCTGCAATGATGGCAAAAATCAGCATATTGGAGGAGGCAGAATGAGGTTGGAACTCCTTTGAAGCTTCTTTCTCAGAGAATTGTCATTATTTGACCTTTTGGGAGTTCTCTGAAAGACTTGACTTTCAAGGCTGTGTTTACATAACTTGAGTCAGAGTTTGCCCACTGTGAACAATTTTCTTCTTGGGGGAGTTTGTAGAAAATAATCAGAGGCAAATGTTGAACACCTAGGCTGACTGAGTTGGTGGATAACAATTGTGGCAAACAATAAGCTAACCAAGAAGTTTTCTTTTAAAAGTGGTGAAATTGGATGCCCACAAGACACTTTCAAAAGCTTTGTCATGTTTTGGAGCTTTTGGAATTATTTCAAAAAAATTCACTAAACAATCTAACAACAGCAAACAGCAACAGCTACAAACCACGGGATTTGGCAGGAATAAATCCAACCTTATAAGAAATTATGTTAAATGCAATTGGATTAAACACTGATATAAAAAAAAACCCAGAAAATTTGCAGAATGGATTTAAAGAAAAAACACCATGAAACAACCACATGCTATTCTATAAGAGACATTAGATTCAGGGACATTCATTGAATGTTAGTGAATGGAAAAAGATATTCCATGAGGACAGTAATCCAAAGAGAGCTGAAGTGGCTATACTTAACATTAGACAAAACAGATGTTAAGACGAAAATTGTGAATAGAACAAAGATGAACATGTTATAATGGTAACAAGTTGAATACATTAGAAGACATAGAGTTATAAATATTGAACATTGTGTTGGATGTTCTAGCCAGGGCAATTAGACAAGAAAAATAAACAAAAACATGCATCCCTGGCTGGTGTGGTTCAGTGGATTGAATGCCAGCCTACAAACCAGAGGGTCACCGTTTTGATCCCCAGTCAGGGCACATGCCTGTGTTGCAGGCCAGGTTCCCAGTGGGGGGCATGCAAGAGGCAACCACACATTGATGTTTCTCTCCTTCTCTTTCTTCCTCCATTCCTTTCTCTCTAAAAGTAAATAAATTTTTAAAAAGTTAAAAAGTGGGGAAGGATTGAAGGAGGAAGGTGGGGAGAGGTGGGGGAGGGGAAAGTGGTGGTGGATAAATGGAGACAAATGTATTTGAACAATAAAAATTAAAAAATATTTGTTACAGTTTGTGAAAAATTAAAAAAATAACTAAATTTAATAAAAAAGACATGCAGATGGGAAAGTAAGATGTAAAACTATCTTTATTCACAGATGACATTATCTTAAAGCAAATTTTGAAAATTCTTTAAAAATGCACAAAATAACAGAGCACATGAATGAATTCAGCAAAGATGTAGTACAATAGACCAATAGACAAATATTAATTTTATTTATAGACTAGCAATCCAAAATTTGTAAGAAGCTTACAAAACTCAACACACAAAAACCCCAAACAATCCAAATAAGAAATGGGCAAAGGACCTGAATAGACAGCTCTCCAAAGAGGACATACAGATTACGAATAGCCATATGAAAAGATGTTCAAGTCATGAATTATCAGAGAAATGCAAATTAAAACCACAATGAGATATCACCTCACACCTATCAGAATGGCTATCATCAATCAACAAACAACAAGTGCTGGCGAGGAAGTGGAGAAAGAGGAATTCTTTTTCACTGTTGGTGGGAATGCAGATTGTCCAGCCACTGTGGAAAGCAGTATGGAGGGTCATCAAAAAAATAAAAATGGAACTGCTTAACACCCAGCAATTACATTTTGGGGAATATACACAAAGAAACCCAAAACACTAATTCAAAAGAATATATGCACCCCTATGTACATTGTAGTATTATTTACAATAGCCAAGATTGGGAAGCAGCACAAGTGCCCATCAGTAGATGAGTGGATAAAACAACTGTGGAACATTTATACAATTAAATACTATTCAGCCATTAAAAAAGAAGGAAATCTTACCTTTTGTGACAGTATTGATGGACCCGGAGAGTATTATGCTAAGTGAATAAACCACTCAGAGAAAGGTAAATATTGCATTATCTTACTTATATGTGGAATCTAGCAAACAAATAAACTAATAAGCAAAATAGAGAAAGACTTATAGATAACAGAGAACTGACTGACAGCTGTCAGAAAGGAGGGGGGTTATGGGCTGGGTGAAAAAAGTGAAAAAATTAAGCAAAGAAAAAACCTGATAGACACATAGAAAATTCTGGTGATTACCAGAGGGAAAGGGGTATGGGGAGAGGTAGAAGAGGGTGAAGGAGGGGTAAATGGTGATGGAAGGAGACTTGGCTTGGGGCAGGAAACATACAGTACAATGTACAGATGGTGTATGATAGAATTCTACACCTGCAGCCTATATAATTGTGTTATCTAATATCACCACAATAAATTCAATAAAAATGATAAAAATATCCAAAATTAAATGAAAGAAACAATTCCATTTACAAATGCATGGAGAAAAAAGAATAAATTTAAGAAAAGTACTCCAAGGCTTGTACATTGAAAACTACATAATTGTAAGAAATTAAATAACTAAATAAATGAAAAGATATCCAGTGTTCAAGAATTTGAAGACTAAATATTGTTAACATGACAATACTTGCCATATTGACCTACAGATTCAAAAATTTAGGTGGAGAATCAAGATGGTGGAGGACTGAGTGGAAGTCACACTGACCTTGTCCCAGGACTAACCTGGAATTACAACTAAATTGTGGAGAAATCATCTGGAACAAACAACGGAACAATAGCGAGAGGGGAGCCTTGTAACTTTGGAGACAGAAGAATCGGCTTTAGTGCAACGTACTGGTAAGGAGTGCAGTAGAGACTTGAGAAGGCAGGCGGGGCGCCCATGGGTGGCAGCACCAGAAGGATATTGAAACGGCCAGTTGGATCCCCCTGAGAAGAGAGGGGTCTAAACCAAAAGCGGGGATCTCCAGCCTACAGCACCAGAGCCCCAAAAGTACACAGATAACAGTCAGCTGTGAAAAGCGGCAGGGTTGCTCTCTGCCAAAGATGGGCACCTGGAGATGCAAAGAGCAGTTTAAAGGGCCAACACATAAATTTTTATTTGCAGCCACTTGCCCTGGTCTCCAGCAAAGGCGGGGGCAGAGTGGGCTAGACACGCCTGAGGAAAGACTGGGGAAGCAGATTATGGAGAGAGAACTGAGAGAGTGGCAGACAGGATCCTGGTGCTGACTCATCCCCCATATGGCAGCAGCCACCTGGTTCTGGAAGACCACTCCCCTGAGCAGCAGCTGTGTGAGAGGACACAAAGCCCTGCCCCCAGGAAGGCCTCAGCCCCACCCTGTGGTGTCTCTCAGATGGCCTACTGAGTGCAGAGTGACTTGATTAACAGCTGAAGGAGACAGCCACAAACAGTAGATTCCTGGAGGTCTCAAACAGACTGCCTAAGGTTAGACAGGGTCAACATCTGACATCATCAGGGGCAGATCCAGAAAGAAGAAAACAGTGGTCTCCTACCATAGAAGTTCATACCACAAAGTTGGGAAATCAAGACAGATCAATTTAAGAAGCAGAAACAAAAAGGAAGAGTCCCACAAATAATAGGAATACAAAGAAACAACCCCCCATCGAAGGGAAAGGGGGAATCCCCAGAAAGAGAAATAAGTGAAATAGAGGCAAGTAAACTATCAGATATTGAGTTCAAAACATTGGTTATAAGGAAGTTCAATGAGCTCAGTGAGCTCAGAGAGAATTAATAAAACTACAGGGAAACTATGAGGAATTTACTGCAAACTATATCAGCATGAAAAAGGACATAGAAACTATCAATAAGAGACAAGAGGAAATGAAGAATACAATTTCTGACTCGAACACAGTAGAAATAATCAAAAGCAGCCTCAATGAAGCAGAGGATCAAACCAGTGAGCTGGAGGACAAGATAGAGAAAAGCTTCCAGAAAGAGCAAGAAAATGAAAAAAGACTCAAAAAGAATAAAGGGGCATTGAGGGAAATGCAGGACCACCTGAAATGTAATAATATCCATATAATAGGGATACCAGAAGAAAAAGACAAGGGATAGAGAACTTGTTTGAAAAAGTAATGATGGAAAACTTCCTTAATTGGAGGAGAGGAGAAATCACACAAATCCAGGAAGCACAGAGGGCCCCATTCAAGAGGAACCCAGTGAGGCCCACTCCAAGACACATCATCATTAAAATGGCAAATAGCAAAGACAAACAAAATCCTAAAGCAAACAAGGGAGAAAGAGGTAGTAACATATAAGGGAGCCCTGATATGACCAGCAGCTGACTTCTCAGCAGAAGCACTACAAGTCAGAAGGGAATGGCAAGAAATATTCCATGTCATGAAAAGCAAATGCCTGCAGCCAAGACTGCTCTACCCGGCAAGGCTCTCTCTTCCAATGGAAGGTGAAATGATGGGTTTCCCTGACAAAAGAAGGCTGAAAGAATACATCTCCACCAAACCAGCACTGCAAAATATGCTAAAGGGACTGCTTTAAGATGAAGAAAAAGAGTCTATGAATACCCAGTTCCTTTCACAGTCACCAATACTTGATATTACCAATATTTTTAATACTTATTAATCTGATTGTGACAAATATGTGTTATTTTAATTGTTCCTTTATTATTTGTTGAAACTAAACCTGATTTTGTATATTTATTATCTATTTCTACTATTTTTAAAAAGCTTTAAATGATTTTTGGTATTCTTTATCCATTTTTAGATTAAATTTTTGTAGAATTTTTGCCCTAATATAAACCAGACAAAATCATTAACCCTTTTTTAGATGTGTTGGAAATATTTCCCTATTCTATTACTTGTCCTTTAACATTTTTTATAGGTATATTACTGTATAGTCTTAAATGTTTAATATAGTCATATTGTCAATATTTTACTTTATAGCTTCTGGGTTTGAATATGTTACTTCAGGGTAAGAAAAATATTATTTTTTATTTTTGCTTAAAACTCCTTACATTTTACATGTTGATTTTTAACTGACCTGAACATTTTTTGTATACTGTGTGAAATAGGGCTCTATATTTGTTTTGTTTCAAGTAATAGTGGTCCATGCACCGTATTTGTTGGATAAGCCTTATTTTCCCCATTGATTTGAAATATCAATTTAATCATATATTACATTGTTAGATATATTTGTTTCTAGAATACTCATTTTATTTTACTTATCTACTTGATTATTTCTGTGCTGGTGTCATGTTGGTGTAATTGCTGAGACTTCATATAAGATTTACATTCTTTAATATTTTATAATGGATCTTGATATTTTAAAAAATAAATACATAAAATCAATCTGCATTTAGGGGAAAAGGAAGGGAAGGGGAAAGTCAAGGAACATATAGCAAGGACTCATGGACAAAACAAAAGGGGAAGAGTTGAGGGAGGGAGGTAGGGAGGGGGTAAGGGAAAGTGGTGGGGGGTAGGCAGAGACAAATGTATTTGAAAAAATAAATTAATTAATTTAAAAAAAAAGAAAAAGAAAGAAGGAACTCTTACCTTTTGCGACATCATGGATGGAACTGGAGAATATTATGCTAATTCAAATAAGCCAGTTGGTGAAAGACAAATACCTATGACCTCAACTATAAGTGGAATCTATTCAACAAAATAAACTAATGAACAAAATAAACCACAGGCAAGTAAACATGGAGCAGACTGAAAGTGACCAGAGGGGATGGGGAAAGGAGGACAATGGTGGAAGGAAGGAGAAGGAACTAAGGGAAGAACATGTATGAATGACCCATGGACATGGACAACAGAGTGGGAATTGACTGTGGAGAGGTTGTCTGGTGAGATGGGTGGAGGGGGTAACGGGGGAAAAATTGAGACAACTGTAACAGAATAAACATGATTTTAAAATAAAATCTTAAAAAATCCAAAAAATGCATAATCAATAAAATAGACTTAAAACTAAAAAGAAAAAAAGAAAAAAATTTAGCTGTCAACTTTCCTGAAATTGACAAGGTAGTCCAATATTTCATATGGAAATGCAAATATTCTAGAATAGCCCAAACTATCTTGAAAATGAACAACAAATTTGGAGGACTCATACTGCCCAATTTCAAAGCTTATTTTTAAAGCTACAGTAATCAGGACACTGTGGTAGCTGCATAAGGATAGACACATAGTTCAGTAGAATACAACTGAAAGATATTCCATGTATGTATATATGTATGTATGTAATTATTTATAAACTGTCACATATTTATAATTGTTTTTCAACAAGGATACTACGATAACTTTATGGAGAAAGAATGCTTTTTTCAATAAATGTTGTTGGGACAGCAGATATTTGCATGTAACATAATAAAGCTGGACTCCCACCTCATAGCATATACAAAAATCAACTCAGAATAGATCACAGATCCAAATACAAAAGATAAAACTACAAAATTCTTAGAAGAAAGCACAAGTGTAAATTTTTTGTGTCCTTGGATTGGGCAATGCATTTTAACATATGACAGCAAAAGACAAGCAATAAGAGGAAAAATAAATAAATTAGACTTCATCAAAATGAAAGGTTTTGTTCTTCAATGGATGCCATCAAAAATAAAAAGAGAACTTCCAGAACAGGAGAAATTGATTGCAAATCATGTATCGAGTAAGAGACTTGTATCCAGAAGTCATAAAGAATACATGTTAAGTCAATAATAAATCAGTGTTATTTTTAAAGGAAAAAACTCAAGAATTATGAATGGTGGTGTGCTATGCAAAACTGTAAAAATTATAATGTATCATGTTTAAGACAGTACACTTAATATATGCTTTATTTGTGCTTATATTTAAGATAGTATATTAGGTCCCTATTACATTGGAACCTCATTATGATACTATCATCAGGATCTATGTAGAACAACCTTATACAACAATACATTGATACTGAGGTCCCTCTGATTTCTGTTTCATCTGAAATTTTTTAATAAAAAGGAAGAAGGAAGAAAAGAAGGAAGGAAGAAAAAAAAAGAAATAATCCAATTAAAACATGGGCAATGGGTATGAATAGTCATTTACCTATAGAAGATATACAAATTTCCAACAACCATATAAAAAGATGTACATCATTAGTCATTAGTGAAATGTAATCAGAACCACAATGAAATGCCACTTTCACACCTACTTGGACGAGAATAACAACAACAACAAAATAAAGTTTTGGCAAGGATGTGGAGCAATTTCAGCCCCCATATGCTGCTGATAGGAATGTTAAAACTGCAGTCTCTATAAAAAACAATTTGTCCCTCAAAAATTAAAATGTATTGTTAACATATAATCCAGCAATTATTACTCAGGCAGAAAAATGAATGAGGTACTGATACATACTAAAACATGGATTAACCTTGAGAACTTAGGCTAAGTGATAGACACAAAAATCACATATTGTATTATTCCCTTTTTATAAAATGCCCAGAATTGAAAAACCCATAAAGACATAAAGTATAGGGTCTGGCACAAATAACACCCCCTCTTTATATAACAAAATCTTTTATTACAAAATCATAAGCATGCAATTCTGTAACATGACAACATCACACTCAAGCACATCATGTGACATTTTAGGTGAAATGTTCAAATTAAAACTATAAATTATTACATCCATACTATTACCCTATCAACCACACTCAAGCAAACCTTACTTCTGTCAGACCCTGAATATTAGTGGTTGCCAGAGTCTAGGAGAAGGGGATATTGGGAATAAGTGCTAAAGTGTAAAATTTATTTTTTTCAAGATGATGAAAATGCTCTGGAATTAGTCGTAATGTTTCTGCAACTTCTTCACCATACTAAAAACACTGAAATTGCAAGCTTAAAAAGGATGAATATTGTGCTAAGTGGATTATATCTGTAAAAAAATCCTAGCATGCCTATTGGCGCCAATAATTCTTAGTCTCTGGGAAAGGATCCAGAAAAAGAAATCAAGAGTGCCCTATAAGTTGTAGCATAAATGATCTAATTTAAAAGCACACAGAGGACTTTAAAGATACTCCAGGTAATTAATGAAGGCAGGTCTACCTTTACAAGGTCCTAATAGCAATCTCATACATTTATAAAATATGTTAACATTAGCAAATCCCTTCCTATACATGATCTCACAATATACTCATGAAGTATAAATGGCAAATAGCATAATATTCAAGATTCATCCACATTGTGGCATGTATAAGAATTTCCTGCTTTTTAAGGCTAAATAACCTTTCACTGTATGTATATACCACATTTTGTTTTTCTATTATTTTGACAATGAATACTTGGGTTGCTTCCACCTTTTGGCTGTTGTGAATGATGCTGCTGTGAATATGGGTAGTACAAGCTTTCAATTGTTTTGATTATATACCCAGAGTATATAATCATTTGCAACTTTCTTTTTTTGCTGTGTTCTGATTGTTATATTCATCCATGTTAATATGTGTAGTTTTAGTTCACTTGCCTTAATTGCTGTGTGATATTTCATTGTGCGAATATTAAACAATTTGCTTTCCATTCTCCTGAAAAAAAGGAGGGGGCAAATACCATTTCACAGATTTGTAGATGCAGAAACAAAAGTCCAGAGAGTTTCAGTGACTTGCCTGGGGTCACATGCTTTCTTTTTTCTACTAGCTGTTTTACTCTGCCATGACACATGCATAAAGTAGACTCTTCTAAAATAAAGTAAACTAACCCTATTCAATTTCTCATTGTATTCATTACATTCTGTCATCCATTTTCTTGCCTTCAATGGCAGCAAGATTCTGTTATCTGCGGTGTCATATGGTGACATTTCAAAACAGTCCTTTGAAATTGCAATCCCAGTATTTCAAACTGGAGCCTTAAGAGTGGCCAGATCCATACTCAGTCCTTCTACTCTTGTCCTCTCTTCATTTTTCAATCATTCCTTTGTGTTATTACCATGTGAAGATATACAGCAGTATAGGAAATGTTATAGATCATTATAAAATGGAACGAATGACTATTTTCCTCATTAACTTGTGAAGGAGACAGAGATAAAGCTTACTTGTCATTCCAGTGTATGGTACAAAGAACACTCTCAATATGCATGAGCTGAATGCATGAGAGAATGAATGGACAATCTTCTAATATTTTGTTGGCCAAGAAATCTCTTTGTAAGTGCTTAAGGAAGCAGCTCAGATCCCGAAGATCATGAGATTTTTGATAGTTTTCTAAAGAAGAGCAGTATCTTTTGGAGAGAAAAGGATCACCATAGTTTAACAAACGCTAAGTCTCATCCTTTTCCTTCATAATGGCTGTTTGAAATCCTGATTCCCTTTCAGTCCTTAGTGAGTTTGGTGAGGCTAATTTGTAGAACACTGGCTTGGAGACTCTTGGATGATGAAATGAAACAGGTCGGTGAGGTCAAAGGACAAAGCTCAGCTTGCTGTCACCTCACTGTTAGCCCACAACCACTTCTGATGCTGGCAAGCTGGGCATCAAGAGAAAACAACAACAACAACAACAACAAAACAAAAACAACAACAACAACAAAGACCTTGGAAACAATTTCACAAGGTTCATGTTTTAGCAAGGAAGGAGTGCCCGGGAGCTCAAAGCAAGCATATTAGGTAGGGAGACAGCTCCATTGGACAAAACAGATAAAACTTGAAGGTGATAGAATTTAAAAAAAAATATGTTGATAATTTACAACATATAAGTTCATTCCAATAATATTCCCTCTCTTCCTCAATTTTTATATAGAAGCTTAGGAAATGGTCTTGTGACCAAATGCCAGATGAAAGTCATGGCAGCTTGGGATTAAAAACACTAGGCAATGAAACAAGAGTTTGCTCTTGGAGCAAGTTGTCTCTTTGCGATAAACACTGCAACTTATTTGTATAGACTTTTATTAACCTTGCAAGTAAGGCCCAATGCTGAGCTGTATGAGAAAGCACTCCTCATGGCCTCTGTTGGTGATTTATATGTCACTTGCTCAGAGATAATAATTATCTCTATAAATAAAATTATATATCTGCCTGCCCCTACATCATAAAAAGTAGTTGGACATGTTGATAGTCAATTTGGTGGTTCTCTTTGCAGTAGACTATTTTGGACAGAGATAAAATTCACTTTGAGAAGCCCTGAGAGATACTTCAAAGAAGTAGTCATTCTGATATGCCTTATATATTAACAAGCTGTGTACATAGAAAACATGTAAATCATTGAGTGATTTGCAAGTGATGCTGATTCCCCCATAGGCAATTCTGTGCAAAGTCTTCCCAGGTGTTTAGAAGCAACTATTTATTTAATAATAGCAATGATTCTCTTGAATGATTTTAAGGAGATCCCATAGAAACTAGAAACAAATACTAATATATCACTTTGCAATTTATATACGGTTTTCAAAAGCATCACTTTATTTGGCCTTTTTAAACCACTATATTATCTCTGTTTTAAAGATGAGGAAACTGAAGCTTGGAGAGGTCAAATAAATTTTCTAAGACCTAATATACCACATATTAACTGCTTTAAACATCTCTGATGCTAATCAGAGGAGGCCTTATGTGTACTATTCATTCTCTGTGCATATGCCCTGGTAAGAGTAAGCAATCTTTGGAGTTATACTTCCTAGAAATGTGAATGTGAATGTATTCTTGAGGCAAAAAACCAATCACAGTCTGCTCCAAAGAGCAGTCAGGTCACTCACTGGTGGTCCTAGCAACATGAATGCCAAATGTTCACAGCATCACAAAAGGGTCTGTTTTAGAGAATAACCTTCCTCTAATGGAATGTGTGTGTACCTTTTTGGCATTTTTCTAGGAACCCATAGGAACATAGTGGACTGGTTATCAAACAAGGAAGAAGGGTTATCAAGTGAAGATTGGGCCAAGTTGACATGGCTAAAATGCAATGACCGTAAAGGAAGACATCTTATGCCCAAAGAAACTTTTGTTTTATCTGGGATTCCATGGAATAGAATACTACTATTATTTTCTATACTGGATTTCCAGTTTTTTTTCCCTCAGTATTTACTAATGTGAATTTTGCTAAATGAGAGCTCATCTTTATTATGTTCTAGGAACCCAAACATTGTATCTATACTTATACTCAGGGTGAAGAGGTGAAAAACAGTGAGTGGGTGGTAGTAGTAGGAACCAAAGTAAGAGAAATTGAGTCCCAAGGGGTATAAGGAATTATGGGACAGAGCTGGAAAATGATGTCTAACTTATCCTCAACTGCACAGTGTTCTATGTTTTATTCTGACTTGGGAGGCCTATTTCTTTTTCCATATAGAATTCATAGTTTTGCAATAGATGGTACATTCTCCATGTAAACAAGAATACCTGAGCACCTGGAAGCCACGTCCTCCAAACCATGTCAGTAAAGTCAACCAGTGGGTAAACACAGCCACCTTCCTCCATCCAATTCCTTGAATGAGCCTGCAATTATAAAAAATCTGCCATATGGGAAGGGGCTTGGGAGGCTAGGTGAAAAAGATGAAGGGATTGAGAAGTACTAATTGGTAGTTACAAAAGAGTCATGGGGATGTAAAGTACAGCATAGAGAATATAGTCAATAATATTCTCATAACTATATATGGTGCCAGGTGGGTAACTGAAGTCCTGGGGTGATCATTTTGTAAGTTATATAGATCTTTAGTCACTATGCTATACATCTGAAATGACTGTAATGTTGAATGTCCCCTGTAATTAAAAAATAAGAAAACAATTACATTTTTTTAAATCTACCCATCAAACAGGTCAGTGGCAGCTGGCCTCTACCCCGCATCAGCAGATACAATCCTGTATGACAATGTGTATGAATTTACTTTTATGTGCTGAGTCTGCCATGCCGCCGAGTTTTGCCCCTGCTGGTTTTCCAATATCCCAATCCCTCATGGTTTTCTGATGTTCATAGAACCTTATTGGACCGGGACATCCCCTCAGGCTTTGACCACTACAATTCTATCTAAAGCCAACTTTTGGTTGCCCAGAACTCATTCAGCTCTCTGATTATAAAATGATCTTGCTGCTTCTGTTATACCCACAAACCCAACACAATTCTAACTCCTGTTAAATAGGTGAAACCTGTTCATCTCTTTCCACAGCTCTTCCCCTGTATCCCTCTTAATTTGATCCTTGGCTCCTCAGAGCTTGCTACTTTGATGCTCTACCAAAACCTTCTTTTCCAGATAAGTACCTTATGTTCAGAACCTGTCTTGAATCCTCTACCCTTTCAAAACTTATGAGATTTGTGTTCTACTCTTCCAGAGTCCAGCCAAAAGACATACTGACAACCTAATTTCCAATAGTATTTCTTTATATTATAATTAAATTTATTGGGATAACATTGGTTAATAGAATCATACAGGTTTCAATGTATATTCCTATGATACTAGATCTGTATATTGTAGTCTGTGCCCAGCACCTATAGTCAAACCATTTTCCGTCACTATATACTAGGCCCCTATTATTCTCCCACCCCCTTCCCTCTAGCAATCACCACTTTTCTGGCTGTGTCCACAAATTTCAGTTTTATATTCCACATATGAGTGAAATCATATGGTTCTTAAGCATTTTCTGATTGACTTATTTCACTTAGCATAATATTTTCAAGATCTTTCCATGTTGTTGTGAATGGCAGTATCATCTTTCTTTTCTTACAATTGAGTAGTATTCATAGTATATATGTACTACATGTTCTTTATCCAGTCCTCTATTGAAGGACACTTTGCTTGTCTCCATATCTTAGCTACTGTGAATAATGCTGCAATCAACATAGGGGTGCATATATCTTTGTGAATAAATGTTTTCAAGTTTTCTGGGTAGATATCCAGGAGAGAGATTGCTGACTCATACATTAACTCTGTTCTTAAATTTTTGAGAAATGTTCAGACTCTTTTCCATATTGGCTATACCAGTCTACATTACCACCAGCAGTGTTGACTGGATATGTCCCAAGAAGAAAAGTCTTCCAAAACATTTCCACATATGATGGAAGTTTCAGACACTGTGACAGACCATGTGTGGCAAGATACTTTCAAGCAGAGGGGCCTTTCATAAATTTTTAAGTCATAGCATATGATTTTGGATATTTATATAGCCACCTGCCTCCCTCAAATTCCTTGAGTGCAACTGCCATTCATAAAGATCTACCCATCACTTGCTCACACCACCATGCCCTGCTTTTAGCCTAGTATTTCCAATGGTAGAAAGGGGTCCTAAGAAAAAAATGCTTAAAGAAAAAAAGAAAGTAATGTAGATAAATGTAACCTGAGTCCATGTCAACAATAAAAATATCCAAAAATAGAAATATGAGGAAACAAAAAACTGCAACTCTATAAATCATGCATGCATCAGGGTAAGACCTAAAGAAGATGAAAAGATAATTTTAGTCAATTATTGCATTAAGATGCTGGGCTTTAAAAAATCCATTAGTAGAAAGAATAAATCTCCAGATAGGTGATATCATTTCATGTTTAACATTTAAGGTTGAAGCCCACCAGGCACAATACAATCCAGAAGAGGTTTCCAATGCATTTAAAATAAAATCATGTTTCAGCAAAGTGAACCTTCTACTAAGGAGCTCAGTCTATTAGAGACCAAAAAAAAAAAAATATGGGTAAGTACATTACTGAAAGATAAGGGAGGGAGAACCATGAGAGAGGCATCCATGAAGTGCAGTAGCAGTACAGGACAAGGTGGTGTGCCTTTCAGCATGGTGAAGGTCTCATGGAGGAAAGGGTCTTTGAGCAAGGCCTTGGAGGGAAGTATGATTAAATGATATGGATATGTGGAGAAAAAGCACTTGAGGCAGAGGGAGACACCTGAGTAAAGATGAAGAAGGTGAAAGTGGGTGCATGCAATGGGATAACGGAATGATTTAACTATGGTATATTGTGGTACGGCCTACTGCTGCATTTTGTCATCCTTGGGTGGGGGAAAAATACTGATAATACATTTTAGGAATAGAACGATACATGGAAAACAATTAACCAAGCTGAAATGAAATTAGATAACACCTATTTCAGAACTTTGACTTAAATCAATTACTTTCTCCATAATTCTTAACAGAATTATTTCTTTTGTGTTTTGATTCAAACCAATCAGTTTCTGCATAATCTCTGTCCCATTTTGCAGTTATTTCTCTTATGACACTTACCACAGCAGTATTTAATTTTTGGCCTCCAAATAGATACTCCCATTAAACTTTGAGATCTGTGAAAGAAGGACTGTCCCTCATTCATCGCTGAGTTTCCAACATCAAGCAAAAGGTGTGGAATATGCTTGCCTAATTGTGTGCTTATCTGTTGCTTCCTCTTGACTGAGACTGTTCCCTTCATCTCTTTCTCCCTAGCACTAAGAACAAGGTGTTTCATATAATAGTTACTGAATATTTGCTCAAGTTAGATGAATTAGTTCCCTTTCTATTCTCTTTGTCTTCTGTGCCTTGGTTTCCTCACTGTAAACTAAGAGAAGTAAAAGTATCTACTACTTCATAGGGTTGTTGCAAAGATTAAGTAAGCACTTAATAACTAACACATAGAAAATGTTCAGTAAATATTAGCTGCTGTGATTATCATCATCATTATTGTTTGTTGCTGTTGTTGGTAGGGCTTACAGAGCTGCTGACAGTGGTAAGCCCCTCAAACTGTGCCTTGGTCATGGCTGTTCTTGGTCATGGAGAAGGGCACTGTGTCTGTATATTTCTCTCTCCTACTACACTTGATACTCTGTGCAGTGTTATAAGTATAGATGACCTTGGAAGGCATGCCCATCAGATTTTGAGATTCCTGAGGTCAGGGCCAGCTAGTTCATACTTATCTCTGGGCCCACAAAAGGCCTGACATAGTACATGCTTGTTGAAAAAATGAATGAGTGAAAGCTACTTACCTCCCTTCTTCCCTACCAGTAGACTATGAGGATACAAATACCTATAGTCTGAACTTCCCTTTAACTAGGAGACAGAGCCCAGGAAGCTCTGTATTGTCCAACTCTGTGGTGCCCACAATCCCTTTAGACAACTTATTTTAGGTCTTTGTACTTAGGAATGAGCACATCTGTAAAGCTGAAAAACTGTTATATTCTGAATTACCCCTGAAATATGTCATCTGTCTGAAAATAATTACTATCAAATTATTCATATAAATAGCAAAGGCAGATTATTTAATTCACACTAGTATTTCTACAGTGAAATCATGGGACCCTTGTAAACATGCTGTAATTTGATGAAGGGCTACTTTTTCATTTGTGTCAGCAGTGTTTAGTTCATTTTATTTTCAAAAGTCTGCCACTATGCAAGGAAACTTTTAGTTGCCTTATCTCACATAATCCTTATCACTTCCCCAGGGGGTGGTCATCACCATTCCCACTTTATATGTGAGAAAGCTAAGGCTGAAGGGGACATCATTTTCCTCAGGTCACACAGTTAACAAATGTTGGACTCAAATCAAGCCCTTTACCACTATATCAACAGGGCTTCTGGGTATAGACCACTTTAATATTTTTGTAGAGCTCAGTTGGTATGTGAAAAATCATTCCACATCTATACACTCCTTCCTTTTGTTCCTACATCTCTGTTCCCATGGAACCATATAATATGGACCTAAACTTGTTGGCTCCTCCTCATCAAGTTGCAAAAGAGATGAAGAAAACACTTTCCAAGTGACACAAGCTACAGAGGACTTTTGGGGGAGTCACGGAGGCTACACAGCTCAGGTGGCAGAAGAGGTCCTACAGGAGTGTGGGAAGTAGGAAGCCTCTAGTCATAAGCAACACTAATGAAAGACCAACACTGCCCATTTTCTGAAGCAGAGCTAAGCAACCTTAAGGATGGGATACCCACCTAATGATGGGCCCTTGGGGTCCTTGGCAGGGTTCTAACCCCCCTCTCCACATTGGGTTTTGTATAAGATCTGAAGATGATTCAAATAGGAGTCAGAGATAAACAGTATGCCACATGCTGGTTTTGGCTGGTAGGTTTTTGAAAGGTTCAAAATTGAAAACAGGGTTGGGATGAAGAGATGTAAAGCCAATCTATGTCAAATGGAATGAATTTAGTATATCACCAGAGTTCCATTTTAAACACAGTAGCATCATAGGCCATACCTAATCCTGTTTTTGAAAGAACTGCCTCCTCTCCCTCCCCAAAAATCAAACAAAACAAAATCACTACAACAAAACTACATTCCTCCAAGGGGTCCAAAGCACTAAGAATGTAAGAGACAGCACTCTTAGATAAAAGATAATCTGGCTTGGTTTTAAAAAATAGCCATTTGGCTTCAGGAAAAGAAGCCTTAAAATTTATTTACACAGGTGCTGGCTCAGGTTTCTATTGAATGTGGCCTTGTACTTTAAGACACGCCTCTAGCTGGACAAGGGAATCCAAAGGCTGAAGAACGTGAAGGATAATTTATAACCTTTGTTAGCTTTTCTCTCTCTCTTTTTTAAATTAATTAATTTATTTTTTCAAATACATTTGTCTCTGCCTACCCCCCACCACTTTCCCTTGCCCTTCCCTCCCCCCTCTCCCTCCCTCAATCCTTCCCTTTTGGTTTTGTCCATGAGTCCTTGCTATATGTTCCTTGACTTTCCCCTTCCCTTCCTTTTCCCCTGCCCCGCCTCCCTCCTTCCCTCTTGTTTCTGTTGGTTTCTTTTCCTTTCAGTGTTGCTGGTATTATTTTCCTTGCATATTTGTATTGTTGGTCAGGTTCCACTTATTGGTGAGATCATATGAATTTGTCTTTTGCCCCCTGGCTTATTTCACTTTGCATAATGCTCTAGAGTTCTCTTGGCCTGTAGCTGTGGACCTGAATTTACCAAAGAGGTCAGAAAAATCTTGTTGAGGATGAAGACATACAGAGAGCTCTGACTCCTTAAATTGCAAAGCCTGGAATTCAGGAAAGGCAATGAATCTATGCTTGCTGGGCTGTGTGGGAAATGTTACTCATAGTAATCTTGGAGGTGAAGAGGAAAGAGAAACAGATTTGCCTTGCTATATTCTTATACAAATGATATTGGTGCTTCTGATCACTAAGTAACACTGAATAGAAATGGTTGTCTGGGAACCTTACACCCAACCTAGGCCCTTTTTAAACCAGGGGACTACTATAACTATCTCCTATCTTTTCTTTCTGCTTCCTTTAGGGGACACAATAAATGTATGTGTGTCAATGACCAAGGTTTCACTCTGGGAGAAGAAACCAAAAGATATTGTGCACCAGGAGCTGTGTTACACATCATTTAGTTCTTATAATAACCCTGTGAGCTATTGCTATCCTCACAGAGGCACAGAAAAGTTAAGTGACTTGCTCAAGGTCACATATCTATTAATTCTTGGAGTTCAGGGTTGAACTCAAGTCTGCCTATTCCCTAAGGTTGATATATATAAAGTGAACCACTGGCCAGTGCACACATCTGAAGTATCTAAAATTTTAAAGATTTATTGTTAAAGATTCAGATTATTATAGATTTATTGCTAAAATCTTTGAGATAATTTAGTCCAACCATTTTATTATTCAGATGGAACCTTTGAGGTGCAAATAGGGAATGAGACATACCTAAGGCCATATGGTAAATCAATGGTAGACCCAGAGCCCAATTTGGTGCTTTTGTACTGCATCTTGTTCTACTACCTAGAGAGAAGCCTGCTTCCAAAAATCCCAGATAATAGAGTTAGGACAGTAATGCACAATTCAGTATGGAGGGCAGGCAGACAAAAACAAACAAACAAACAAACAAACAAACAAGAACCCTGATTGAAGGCAGGTCAAGAGATCTGCTACATCTGATGAGGTTCCCCTTAACCACCTCTGGACTCCACACAGTGTTTCTCAGATAAGCTTCCTGCTTTCCTGCAGTCCTGTTTTGGGCAGATTCATAACTCAGCGGGCCACCTGGGCCTTACTTTCTATGAGACAGAGTTTTTCTATAACTCTTAGTACCACAGTTCCCTTCCTCTTTACCACGTGGAGTATTTGTGGCATCAATCAAAATTCACTTGCATATATTTCATCATTTTCCACATGCTTACAGTACTAAAGTATAGAAAATGGGTGAATTTTCTTTTTCTTTAAGATTTTATTTATTTACTTTTAGAGAAAGGGGAAGGGAGGGAGAGAGGGAAATATCCATGTGTGGTTGCCTCATGCATGCCCCTTACTGGGGACCTGTCCCACAACCCAGGCATGTGCCCTGACTGGGAATGGAACCAGCAACCCTTTGGTTTGTAGGCCAGCACTCAATACACTGAGCCACAGCAGACAGGGCAAAATGTGTGAATTTTCAACTTCTCTGGGTATTGCAAGGAGGAGTGATCTACTAGGTCATCATAAAAAAATATTCTCTTACAGCATTCTTACATGTGTTTATTTTCCTCCTGTTTATTAAAAAAAAAAAAGCATGACATAGAGGCCACCAAATCAGGAATTCTCGGAAAGCAAGACATGCACCTTTTGTCTGGTTGACTCAGAAGAATGTTTAAAATTAGATAACTTATATGGTTACTAAATACCAGGAGACCAAAAAAAAAAAAAAAAAGTGAATTTTACCATGCAGGCTTGTAAGCACAGGAGAAACCATCTAAAGCACAAGACAGCAAACTATAGTCCATAAGCCAAATCCAGTGTGCCACTTATTTTTGTGTGGCTCAATAGCTGTGAATAATTTTTAGACTTTAAATTGTTGAAAAAACCTCAAAAATAGTATTTAACAGCATGTACAAGTTAAATGAAATTCAAATTTCAGGGCCCATAAAATTTTATTGGAATACAGCCACACCTATAAGTTTACATATTGTTTAAGGCTGCTTTCCCACTTTCACAAACGCAGAGCTGAGTAGTGGAGTCAGAGAAGATATGGCCTGCAAAGCCATTAATATACAGGGGAGGGCAAAAGTAGGTTTACAGTTGTGAGTATGCAAAACACCATTTATTCTTATATTATTACTTATTGTATTATTTATTTGTATTACAACTATAAACCTACTTTTGCTCACCTACCCCGGTATTTATTACCTGGCCCCTTACAGAAAGTTTGCCAACCCCTGATTGAAAATCTGGCTATCACATTTAAGAAAACCAGAAAGAGATAAAAGATAAGAGGAGCTTTGTGAAAACATCACTTGGCCTTGTGCAATCAAGATCAGTCAACTCCTTGGCCAAAGATACCTGATGAAGGCTCTGTTGAAGCTGAAAGTAGATCCTCCTAGCATAGTTAAGTTGCCTCTGGGAAATGTTACCCAAAAAGTCAGGGAGTGAAGAGGACACTGATATGCATAAAAATTCTGTGCAAGATTCCAAACAAGAAGTAACATTCAATTCCACATGAGTTGAGGTGGGAAAGAGTGGATTTAAAGGACAGAAAGAGTTCAATAAGGGTTCACTTACATTTCTTCCCTCACAAAAACCTGGGACAAGAGAGAGAATCAAAGCCATACTTACATAAAATTTGCCAAGGATACTAAATTGGGACATATTGTAAACATCAGTGACGATGGTGTAATTCTTTGAGTTCAGAATGTAAACTACAGTTTCAATTTATGATGTGTACCAAACAGTGCTCCATGTGTACAAAACAAATGGATGTCCAATCTCCAATGTTTTACTAGAAAATGTCTGAAAAATAGTAAATCCTTGCGCACATAGTGCACACGATGAATTAATTAACTCTCTTTGAAACATGATGAAGTAGAGATGGGGATTCATATCCTGATTTTCCAGATGAGAAAATGGAAAACAGTGGAAGTTACCCAGCCATGGTCACAATGTGGGGGGAAGAGGGAATCTCAGTCATGAGTTTTAACTCAGTCCATGTAGACTGTACTCTCTCAGCTGACCCTATCCCTATATGAAGGTTGATTTTTCAGAGCATGGAAGCTAGGATTTGTCATCTACAAGGAAAGGAAAACCAAAAGTACATAGAGGTACAAATGCATATGTGTTTGCTGAAATAATAATGATGTTTGTAAATTGTAGAATTGTCACCAAAGTTTTAAGCTGGAAGAACATCTTTAAAATATCTAGGTTAACTCCTTTATTTCACAGATAGGGAAAACTGAGGTCTAAAGGGGGAAATTTCATATCCAAGGTCACAAAACTAAAGCCTCTCTGAGCCTCTATCTCTGAATATAGACATAACTTTCCTCAGAATTCATGGCATTTTAGATAGCATCCAATATGTTTTCCCCCTTTCACCTCCCTGCTCATCCCACCCACTTTACCAGCTAGCTGATTCTCCTCATGACTATTTCTAGCTCTCACAAATTCCCCCAACTGCCTGTGTGTACGCACGCACAAACACTTTCACTCTCTCACTAAGTTTCCATCAACCAGATTTTAGTTATTTTACCCCAATGGTCTAGTACCATTATCTTTTACCTCAAAATGTTCAGATCCTTCCCTGACTAGCCTCACTCTCACCCAAAACTCCCAGTATTACTGACCATGAGAAAATGTGGTGCTTTCTCTTCTTTTGTCTCAGCAGGAAAACCTGGCTATATTACAATCGACTTTGTGCTAAGCCTTGCACCAATGACAGCATTAAAGCCTCATGCTTTATGAACTACCAAAGCTAGAAATGGATTTCTGTCTGACATGCCAGGCTTTTAAGTCTTGTACCTGTGCCCAGTCCAGAGATTTCTGAAACCATGAATAAAGTGGTAATCAACACTACGAATACTCAGTCTGAGTTAACTGACACTGACAAACAAGTGGGGAAGAGAAAGATCTGTGCTCCCACTCTCAGCAACACACGTGGAATTCCAAGTTTGAACAAGGCAGATTCAGAATCACCTTCAGAAAAGCCATCTGGGAGATAAAGATGCATTGTAAAAACAGAGAAAAAACCAAATCAATAAATGTTCTCTGAGGGTAATAAGACAGCACCCTGCCTTCAAATAGAGATAATGATGGCAGTAAACTCTAGCCACTAAGTTTTACAGAGGAGAGGAAAATAAAAACATCAATAATTTTTCTTTGTTTTGTATATTTTGTGTGTGTATTTTTAAAACCACCTTATCCTGTCCCTCAAAAGGCTCAGAACTGGAACTTGGGGTCCACATTCTAAAGGAACCAAGGTGCTTCATAGTTTTGCAAGAAATCCATTGGTTATTTTTCATACATCAAGCAGTCAAGATAATTTGGTCCCATGAACTCACAATGGCTCATTTTCTCAAAGAAAATATAACCAAGTTCTCTAACTTAAGTGGTTCTAGGGACTGGAGCATTTGAGACTTTACTGGATTTCCAAGCGTTCTGTAAGTTGAGTGATTACTCCTCCCCCTCTTCTCTTCCTTTTTGTCAAACAGCCCAATATTCATATCAGAGTTCCTCCCAGACAGCCCTACCAGCTGCCCTTCTGCCTGCCTCCTTCCTTCAGACAACTTCTCCAGAAAGCTCCCATGTGGAATATGTTATGACATCAAAATCTTCTCTTTCACAATATGGTTGATTATTTCCCATTTTCCAAAAACAGAAATATCATGACCCAGATTTATAAAACCCAGAGGCAGCATCAAATGCAATCTAATCTGTCTATTGAATGTACTTGTTTTCTTGCTTACTTGAACTCTTTTGCTATCTGATATGACTATGATTGCTGTGGTGCTCGAGCTTAGTAACACAGAAGCTGTAGACATGTTCTGCCTCATTCTTTGTACTACAGGCAGGGTCTACTGGATGACAGGGCACGGGAAAGAGGCAGGTACTCACCATGGAAGGAAGAGGCATATGAAATCTTTGGAGCTGCTTCTCATTTCCTTTCCTGAAGTAAAGAGTACTTTAAGAGTAAGTACTCTTAAGAAAGGAAGGCACTGCTCTCTGCGTCTCTTTCCAAACTGCATAGGCCTAGGCACTGAGGCCCCAGACCTTATACAATACTAGCCAATATAAGCAGTAGCAATGGGCCACTCAGGGGTCTGCATGCAACATGTTTTCAGGAATAATAAATGCTGCCTCCTTGTTGCTTTGGGGACTGTAAAAAAATAACAGCTGTCCATTTTATAGGTATCTCTGCCACCTGGCCAAAATGATGGAAATCCAACCATCATTCCAACTTTCTACAGTTTAAAGGATGCCCACTTTCTACATTTTCTCTGAATTCCAAGAACTCTCTGATGTTTCTGGTGGGTGTCATGACATTCCTGACAAAAGTTGTGGCTTTTTGTAGCTGTCACTTTCAAAATTGTCCACAGGTTTTGTAGTCCTTACATAATGAAAGACTGTTTGTGTTCTGACACTGGAATTCAACATTTTTAGGCCAGTTATAGGGAAGAAAAAGGTCTTGGAAGGAAGTACATCCTTTGTGGAAAGTGGGGGAAGGAGCAGATACCGGTATTTAGCAACTGGGTCTGCTCCCTGAGTAGAGCATCACTGTTCACAGGCTGTTTATTCATCAGTGTGCCTTTGAGAAGGAAGCTACTAGTACAGGATGGAGGGTGAAGTGTATAAAAGGCTTAGGCCCAAGTTGACTTGGAAGGAAGGAGGCAATAGCATATATACAAGGTTGGGAAATGGGAGTTCCTGCTATAGAATGTAGGCTGAGCACCTCTGTTTGCTGACCAGACATGAGTTTTCTTATATAAATAAGACTAAGAAGCCAGGGATTCAATCCGCATAGCCAAACAGAGCTTGCATCTTAGCTTGGGGCTCTGTACCAATGGACAGGCTCTCAAGGGCCGGTTTTTGGAGAGAAGAATGTGTTTCATCACTCTGGGTCTTTTCTACCTGGAAGCTATTTATGCAAAGGAGCCTCAAGGAAGCAGCAGCAAGAAGGAGCAGGTGCACAGAGTGATGGTCTGTTTAAGGTGAGAACACTTCCGTTTTCGGGCTGAAGCCAGGGAGACTTTGGTAAGAAACAGTCTTGTATTCACCATAAAGTATAGGCTGGGGACTCAGTTGGGGTATCTCTACTTCTAAATTCTCTAATAAGGACAACTTTTCCCTCATTAGGCAGCAGAGTGGAGCACAAACAGAATGGAAATTAAATCTTTTCAAATCATTAATTTTTCTTTCGTTCCTAAGAAAGACCAAGGTCCAATCACCAGCTGGTACCACTTTCATTGCCTACATTGTCCGCACCATCAAGGCTGCCAAAGCCATGGGACCAGCAAATATAAAATCTTGCTTCTTTAGGCTCTTAGATTCTTTGAGGGGCCCTGCCAGTGACCTTGTCCCTGAGATGATAAAATCCTGGGCCCTGGAAAATTGTTGCCTCTCTCCAGAAGATAAAGGAGAAAGGGAAATAGGAGTGAGTGTTCAAGACTATTTACCTTCAGCAGCTCTTTTAAAGAAGACTTTGCAGCTTCCACAAGTGAGAGCTCCATAATGACAGCCAGAAGCTTCATCCCCACAGATCAGGCAGGTCTTCTGGGGTGGAAAGTAATAGTCAATGGGCAGAACATGGTCCCTGGAAGTCTCCAAACTGGAAAGACACAAGAGAAATAATACAATACACCTCAGTACCTGGCAGAAATAGGAGGGTAGAAGTCTGAGGTCTTGAGGAGTAAACTATATGTGTACATTATTATTATTCATTGCTTAATAGAGCCAGTGTGAAGCTGAATTTTCCTGGGAATTCTCCTAGGGATGATATTTGCAGGGTTCCCTGTTACATGGACAGAATCTTTAGCTATCCTGGTAAGGAATTAGACAAGTTCTCTGAGATCAGACAATCTTATGCATTATGTCTACATGAGGGAAGGATGAAGGCAGAAACCTGAAGTTAAGGCATCTAACTTACTATGATGGTCAGACAACAATTTCAGAACAAATAAATGGTATGAACCCAGTCTTATGATGTTACCTTATCCCAAGAGAGACCTTTGGCCAAACCAGATCAAACATCAAAGCAGTTTGACGTGTTTTGTTCTAGTCTCTGAGCCTCACTTTCACCTGAAAATAAGAATAACATCACCCGTACTACTGAGCTACTGTTGTGAGCAATGGCATAAATTAGGTAAAAGAATAAAAAGCCCTTGAAATGAGTACACAAGGGAGGGATCATAATTAGTATTATCATACCAGTCTTCTTTGGTCTTTTTTTCCATTTCCTCACTTTCCTTAGGTGTTTCTTTAGATCACATGGATATGTCCCCAGCACCCATCTACAACATAAAACAGCAGAACCCCCATGCCTGAAGCTTTTGTTGAAAAATGAAGGACAGTGATTCCAAAATCACTTAGGCTACCATCTCAACACTTGGCCAATACATTACTCATAGATTCTTTGGGCTAGGATGAAGCTTATGAGGTCACAAAGTCTAGCTGTCTATCTCTAAGAAGATCAATGTCTGAATCCTTCTAGAAGGATGTGAAAAAAGAGGACCAGAAAGCCAGTCCTAAAACATTAATGGAATGGGTAGTTCTTAGTCTCCCATAGTAATTAATTAAAGTTTAAACATGGTTCTTACTACCATAAGGTTATTTTTTCTTTTTTACGTCTTATATTTAAGCATTAAACAAAACTTTACTGACCTCTTGGATTATTCTGCCTCAGGTAGACAATAATTGTCCATATTCTCATCTACAGGAATGCAGCTACTACTTTTTATGATTATTTCTTCCTCAGTAAGGAAGGAAAATAAGCCCTAATGGCAACCTGTTTGCTGTGTTGGGTGATTCAACACTGCAAAACAACTCTGTGAGATGTTTTTTTTTCTCCTTGTATCAGATGAAGAAAGTCAGACTCAAGAGAGAAGTCCAGGACTATTTGACTACAAGTCCAGGACTAGCTTTCTCCAAATCCAACTAAGATTAAATTACCCTATTGACTTTTTGCTACTCACCTTCAGTTTCAACCTATGGTTCTTTGGTAATCATGTTTAGCACAGTCCTCAGAATTTTTTAAAAAAGTATGAAATGATTTCTTCCCTTCAATATACCAATGAGCAGCCCTGGCAGGGCAAGGGCAAAGAAAGCTTTTAGTCAGGCTATACTTGACAATCATTTTATCTCTAAGACACAAATATTAGCCTTAATTCAAGGTCCAAGTAAACAAAAAACAATCAAAAAAGTTCTGAGCATATGCAAATCCAGCAGCTGGCTATAGTGGCCTGCCTTTGCTCCCCATAAGCCTTCCCTTTCCTATCCTAACTGGAGAGCCAGCAGGAGTCTGTCCACCAAACCAAGACTAACAAGGTGACAAATTCCACAGGGAAAGAGTTTCACTTCCCATATACTAATGAGCCAAATGCTAAAAATATCATTCCTTTGGCTAAAAATGTTATTTCTCTGGGTAAAAATTGTACCCCCCATTCATATTCATGAAATAAGGAGAAAAGCAGAAGTTTTTGTTTGTTTCTCTTTTCTTTTCTTTTTTTCCAAGTGGCTTCAGCTTCTTCCCACTTTTTTGACATCTGTAACTAATGCAGACAGTTCAAATAAAATTAGAAGAACATGCATTTAGGCACTGTATGTGCCAGGCCATTTCATATACATAATCTCATTTAGTCTTCCCACCAACCCTGTCAAGTAGCTCTGCATCTTCCCTTTTTTTGGGACAGGGAATATATATGCAGGAAAATTAAGTGAACTAAGATTCCATCCTAGGTAAGTCTGACTCCAAAGTGTGGGCTAATCATCTTATGAAACTGGAGGTTGAAATTATATTGATTCAATTCAACTTCTAGAACCTAGCCATATAGACTAGGTAGGTACAGGACTAGGTGATGGGGATATAGTGTTGATTAAGATATTATCCTTGCCTCTAAGCAACTTACTCTCTAGTAGAGAAGAAAGAAATGAAAAAAGGAACTGTAAAATAACATAGTAGATAATATAATAAAGCAGAGTACAGATTGCTACAGATGACAAAGCACCTCAAAGACATGAATGTGTTTTGAAAGGCATAAAAGTATATATGGGTAAATGAGATAATGAGGATGATAGTGACTTTATCATCATCAATTATTAGTATATAGTTGCAAAATAAATATTAGATAAACAAAACTTAAACCTACATAAAGTAAATAAGAGGGCTATTTGAAAAGAACTTTTAGGAAACAGAAATTTTCATCCATGCTAAAATTTAAAATACAGTTCAAAACATTTAAAAGAACTACTAAACTTCGCGACAGCATGGATGGAACTGGAGAGCATCATGCTAAGCGAAATAAGCCAGGGGGCGAAAGACAAATACTATATGATCTCACCTATAAACGGAACCTAACCAACAATACAAAGATGCAAGGAAAATTAGACCAGCAACACTGAAAGGAAAAGAAATCAACAGAGACAAGAGGGAGCGGGGCTGGGGAAAAGGAAGGGATGGGGAAAGTCAAGGAACATAGAGCAAGGACTCATGGACAAAACCAAAGGGGAAGAGCTGAGGGAGGAAAGGAGGGAGGGGGCAAGAGAAAGTGGTGGGGGGTAGGCAGAGACAAATGTGTTTGAAAAAATAAATTAAAATAAAATTAAAAGGGTATTGGGAAAAAACATTTAAATATATAATCAATGCTTAAAGACTGAAGTCATCAACATTTTTATTAGATATGAGTTTAATAAAATACATCCTGCACAAAATAACTATAAAGTGGGAGAAAGGAGAAGAGAAATAATGAAGATGATTTTAGAATCTGAACTTTTCCTAACTATAACCCACTTGGATCAGAGTTCTGTGATATATCCTGACCTCGCCAGGTCAATTTCTGCCTACCTCCCTCTTCCTCTCTTTGGCAAAATATTTTAAACAGTACTCTCACTGACCATGGCCTAGTGTGGACAAAGGGTACATTGCAGTTCTGACTCATGGGCTGAACTTTGGACATTGGACATGAAACTTCCAAGTGCAGTCCTTCTCCCAGGTTTATATTCTAGAGAAGCTCATGCACATTTGTACCAGGAGGCATGTGCAGAAAGGATGAGAGCAGCCTTGTTTGTAAAAGCAGAAGTTATAAACATCCACTGACAGGAGAGAGGATATAAATCATGGCACAGTCATTCAATAAAATATAGCTCAGCAATGAACAGAATATAGGTATACATAAGTGAATATCACAAGCTAATGTTGCTTAAAAGACATAACTCATAAAAACACACATACATACAAGTCAATTACATAATGTTCAAAAACAAGTAAAAGTAAAGAACATATATGCAAGAAAAACAAAAA
This sequence comes from Pteronotus mesoamericanus, assembly GCF_021234165.1. Classification (NCBI taxonomy): domain Eukaryota; kingdom Metazoa; phylum Chordata; class Mammalia; order Chiroptera; family Mormoopidae; genus Pteronotus; species Pteronotus mesoamericanus. Next base: position 2,521,838 of record NW_026555108.1, on the reverse strand, counting down.
TGCAAGGGAGTATTAAATCTTAATATAAGATAGTTGTTTCTTCTGAGGAGAGGCTGGGGCTAATGATATAAAGAAGGAGAAATCAAACTGATTCATGCATACATTTAAACATATTTATTAAGCTACTGCATACCAGGTATCATTCTATGTCCTGGGGTTAGAGCAGTAAACAAACAAACAAAAATACAAAGCAAACAAACAGTGTCAATGTTCTTTAATCAGGGCTCACGAGTGTTCATTTTATTATTATGCTGTATAACATGTTACATGTATTCTTTTGTATTGCTATCACAGCACATAATAAAAGGAAAACTAAGCAAGAAAACGTCAGAAGTTTCTAACATCTTCCTAACTAACATCCTAACTGCAAGTACACATAGGTTTGCTTGGATAACAAATTTAGAATTTGCGTGAGACATCCTGTTTATTCCTGCCTTCCCTGGGTTACACTTTCACTTATTATCCTGATGCAGGGCATTCAGTTTTATGAATCTGAAGCAAAAGCACTGCAGCATAGAATGGAAGTTTTCCAAAACAGAACAGCACTTCCTATTTTTCCAACAGTTTTACAATTAATTAAATAAAAGTGTATTACAAATGCCAGTTCAATCATGAGAAAGATGGGTTTAGAAATCCTCAGCACCCAGCCTGGGCTGGGTGGCTAAGTTGGTTGGAGCGTCCTCCCATGCATCAAAAGGTTGTGGGTTCAATTCCTGGTCAGGGCACATATGGGAGGCAACTGATCGATGTTTCTCTCTTACATGGATGTTTCTCTCTGTCTGTCTCTGTCTCTGTTTCTCTCTCTCTGTCTCTGTCTTTCTCTCTCTGTCTCTGTCTCTCTCTCTCTGTCTCTCTGTCTCTCTGTCTCTCTGTCTCTCTGTCTCTCTGTCTCTCTCTCTCTCTCTCTGACTTCGGGATATCTTCAAGCAGCAGTCTGCAACTTTTTGGCACCAAGGACCAGTTTCGTGTAAGACAATTTTTCCAAGGACCAGGATAGGGGGGTTGGGGAGACAGGAGGCTGACCTCAGGAGGTAATGTTAATGGTGTCCACAGATCAGGAGGGAGGTTGGGGACCCCTGCCTTTTGGTCTAACTTAAGCATGTCCCTCAATGATTATTAAAGCTGGGTGAAATGCAGAAGCCACAGACCAGTTTTCCTTGTTGGTGTGAGGAATATCAATTCCCCAGGAATTTGGAGCCAGCTCAACCTGTTTTAGAATCCTGCTTCCAACTCGAACCTTGGGCTCAGTTATTAGGGTTCTCTGAGCTTCATTGGCCTCACCTGGAGACTGGAGATACTTTCTACCCTAGAGGGCTTTTCTGAGACTTACATTAAATAATATCTCTTAAACCCTTTGCTGTGTTTCCATATGGTAGTTGTCTTCACCTTTTGTCTTACCATAAAAAAGGGGAAAAGGGAAATATATAATATATTTTAAATAAGAAAGACAACCATTCTTGGCTACCCAAGCTTTTAGGGAAAGGTAAGTACAAGTGAAGAGAGAAGGAAAAAAGACATGATGTGTAAAAACATCTCCCTTTCATACATACCTCTGTACTTTTCAACTTTTAATGATGCCTTTTGTTGAAGTGAAAAGATATATAAGTAGAAGAATTGGTTTTCATGCCAATCTCTGCCACTTTCTAACAGAATGACCTTAAACAAGTCATTTGGCTTCTATTTCTTTTTTTTTCCCCAGGTCTAATGTGCTAGGATTTTTTTTTAAATTGTTGTTCAGGTTCTTCACATGTAAAATACAGAACTCACAAGACTGCTAAGGGGATTAAATGAGATTTTGGAGGTAAGGCAAGCCACACCGTTGATGGCACAGTGCTAATAAATGGCCATTATTATAATAATCTCATGAGAAAATGGTAGCTGTGAGAGCTGGGAAGAGAACTAAGATCTAAAAGCACCTTTAAGGTAGGTGTCCCTATTCTTACTTTGAAGATATGCAAACTGAGATTTAGTTAAGGTAAATGACTTGTCTGAATCTCTACAGTTAGTAAGTTGCAAAGCCAGATTCATACCTGGGGATGTTTTCCCCAAATCCATATTTTCCCACTCTTCTAACCTGCTAAGAAAATATTTATGTTATGTCCTAGTTTTAATTTAATTGGGCTATTTTAACAGGTTTATTGATATATAATTCATCCATCATAAAATTCATCCATATTTGCATATTTGCATTTAGTATAGCAAAAAAATTTAGAACATTTTCATTACCCCAAAAAGAAACCCCATACCCATTAGCAGTCACTTCCCATTCCCTCCTCCTCTCACACCTTGACAACACTAATTTACCTTCTGTCTCTAAAGATAGGCCCTTTTATGGGCTTCTGGCTCAAGATGGTAATATAGGAAGATCCTGAACTTACTTCCTCTCACAAAAATACTGAGTCTACAGCTACATATAAAACAATTTCTCTTAAAGAATAAAAACTAAAATCTGTCTGAGTGACAATTAAATGACTGTCAAATGAGAAGACCACATTGAGGTGGGTAGGGTAGGCTGGGAAACAATCTCGCTATTAACCCCATCTTGGTGCAGCATCCCACAACTAGGGGAGAACTCTCAACCTAAAGCTTCACCCTGAGGAGTGAAGGGTTTTAATGCCATATCAGGCATCCCAGTTTTTAACATATACATTGAAAGATAAGCCCTCAAAACATCTAACTTTAAGAACCAAAGGAATTGGGTCCTGAGATCCACAAGACTGTAGCGATGTGAGAAACCACTGTTAATGGGCTTGAATCCTTGTACTTACCCACCCCAGGGCACAGCTCAGAGGCAGTTAATTGTGCCCAGACTTAAAAGTAAAGGAGACTAACCTGTTTACGTTAAAGCAGCAGACTGAGGACAGGCATCTAATTTAACATACAGATCTAGGAGCCTGCTGGAACACTTTTATGAGAGTGGTGATTTGTGGGCACCATCTCTGTGCACTCCCTTTTTCCATGTTCTAAGCAGTGTCTTCTGGAAGGGAGATTTTTAGATGTGTTGGGTGCCCCAATTTTTGTAGCTACAGCTTAGGGGGTGTCTCTTGATTGCCTGGCTCTGGAGGTCAGGGGATATTTTTTCCTGGTCTGATTGGACTGTAATAATTGGTGTTACCCAAAGAGGAGCTCATATCCTTGCCTGGTGCCTTCATTTTGTGACTTCTGCAGGGACACTTGGTTTGGTGGCTAGTAGAGCTTATGTTCATGGGTAATACAGGTCTGGAACCAATGGATAAAATGTTCTTAAAGAGCTACCACCTCCAGGGTGCAGCAAGAGGCGACAGACCCAGGAGTTCAGTCTTTTTATAAAGGAAGCCTGTTAGCTAATCATCTTGACTGCAGTGGGGCAGGTTACTAATTAAACACACATCTTGGGGTTGATTGTAAGTCTTTCCAGAGATCTTGGAGGGTGGGTACTATTTTTGTGCTCACCCTCTGCCATGTTTCAGAGAGTCAGTGTCTCCTCCAGGGGATCTTTACATGTGCCCCTTGCCCTGGTTTTTATGCATGGTGTCTGCTTTTTCTTTCTTTCTTTCTTTCTTTTTTTTTTGGCTGATGCCCTGTGGTCAGCCTTTAATCCTCAGGATTTGGTGGCTGGGGAGGTTTGGGGCTTGCATTCCTGGGTGCCACAAAACTGTGGTAATTAGAGAGATGTTTCTTGACAGAATACTACCCATAGGACACTGCACAGAGAGCAGACTGTGGCACACCCATGGTCTTTCTGTGAAGGAGGCCTGCTTGTTTGTCCTGGAGTTTCAGCATGAGGGGAATACTTCAGATTTGGCACACATTTATTGGCCTATAGAGCTGCTCTCAAGGAATGTAGGCTGGGGATGCCATCTTGGTTATCTCCCTTTCCCCAGCTTGCCAATATCACCCAGAAAAGAGCTATGTACTCATCTGAAACTGTCAATTGCTCAGGGTACACCTCCAGATCACCTGGCTCTGGTAGCCAGCAGAGTTTATGCTTGTGGTCCCACAGGACTGTATATATTTCAATCTAGGTGCTGACTGAGATCCTTCCCTTTAGGACACGGATAGGTCTTGGCAAATACTCAACTACTGGGAGCTATAAAGTTAATAGTAGGCTGCTTGAACAAGCACAAAGATTTGAGAAACAACCAATAGTTAAGGCAGGGTTGAATGGCAAGTTTGATCTCCTACACAAAGCCACTCTTTTAAGACTGGAAAATCTGGTTGTTTTATCCAACATATAGAAAACAACACAGAGAGTCAAGCAAACTAAATAAATTGATGAATATGTTCTCAAAATGAAAGAATAAGAGAGTAGACAAGTAATTTACCTGATAGAGAGTTCAATGTAATAGTAATAAAGTTGCTCATCAAACTGGGGAGAAGAATAAATGAACACAGTGAGAAATTCAACAAAGAGATAGAAAATAGAAGTAAGTGCCAAACAAAAATGACAAAGCTGAAGAAAACAATACTGAACTAAAAAATACACTTGAGGGGTTCAACAGGCAACTAGATGAAGCAGAAGAAAAAAATTAGTCAATTTGAAGACAAAGAAGTGGAACTCACCCAACCAGAGCAGCCAAAAAGAAGAAAGAATGAAAAATAGTGAGCTAGGTTAAGGGACTTATGGGAGAGCATCAAAAAGACTAGTGTTTGAATCAAAGGGCTCTCAGAAAGAGAAGAGAAAGGAGCAGAAATCGTATTTGGAGAAATAATGGCTGAAAACTTCCCTATCATGGGGAAAGAAACACTCATTCTGTTTGAAGAAGAACAGAGAATTCTAAATAACAGGAATCCAAAAAAATCCACACCAAGACACATTATAATTAAAATGTTAAAAATTAAAAACAAGAAAAGAGTATTAAAAGCAGGAAAGAAATACAACTTGTTATATACAAGGGAACCTCCATAAAAACATCAGCAAATTTTTCAGCAGAAATTTTACAGGCAAGAAATGATTATTAGCACAATATATTCAAAGTGCTGAAAAAAAACCAAACTTTCAACCAAGAAAAGTCTATCCAGTAAAATTATCATTCAGAAAAAGAGAGATAGTTTTCCATGCAAGCAAAAGCTAAATAATTTCATCCCCATTATACCAACCTTACAAGAAATATTAATGGGACTTCTTTAAGCTGAAAAGATAGGGCACTAATTAGTAACAGGAACACACATGAAAGAATAAATCTCACTGGAAAGGTAGATGACAGTAAAAGTAGTAAGTGAATCCTTTATAAAGGTAATGAAGAAAAAAGTAGTGAAACTATGATTATAATAAAAACTTAAGGGATAAGCAGATAAAAAGATGTAAAATGAGAAATCAAAAACATGAAATGGGGGAAAGTAATATTATTAAGCTTTACAATGGGGTTAAACTTATGTTTTTATCAACTTAAAATGGACTATTATAGATATGTTGTTGTATGTTAAGATTCTCGGTAACCACAAAGAAAAACCTATAGTAAATAGAAAAAAAAAATAAAGATAAGAAAAAATTAAGACCTGGGCAGACGCTTTTTCAAGGAAGAGATACAGAGGGCCCAGAGACATTTGAAAGGATGCTCGGCATCACTAGCCATCAGAGAAATGCAGATCAAAACCACCATGAGATACCACCTCACACCGGTCAGAATGGCCATCATAAACAGATCCACAAACAACAGGTGCTGGCGAGGCTGTGGATAAAAGGGAACCCTAGTACACTGTTGGTGGGAATGCAGACTGGCGCAGCCATTGTGGAAAGCAGTGTGGAATTTCCTCAAAAAGCTGAAAATGGAACTGCCTTTTGATCCAGTGATTCCCCTGCTGGGACTATACCCTGAGAACACCAAAACGCCAATACAAAAGAACCTACGCACCTCAATGTTCATAGCAGCACAATTTACAATAGCTAAGTGTTGGAAGCAACCTAAGTGCCCATCAGTAGATGATTGAGTCAAAAAATAATGGTACATATACACAATGGAATACTACGCAGCAGAAAGAAAAAAAGAACTACTAAACTTTGCGACAGCATGGATGGAACTAGAGAGCATTATGCTAAGCGAAATAAGCCAGGGGGTGAAAGACAAATACCATATGACCTCACCTATAAGTGGAACCTAACCACCAATACAAAGATGCAAGGAAAATAAGACCAGCAACACTGAAAGGAAAAGAAACCAACAGAGACAAGAGGGAAGGAGGGAGGGGGGCGGGGGAAAAGGAAGGGAAGGGGCACGTCAAGGAACATATAGCAAGGACTCATGGACAAAGCTAAAGTGGGGAAGGACTGAGGGAGGGGGGAGGAAGGGAGAGGGCAAGGGAAAGTGGTGGGGGGAAAGCAGAGACAAATGTATTTGAAAAAGTAAATTAATTAATTACAAAAATAAAATAATGTGAAAAAAAGAAAAAAATGTAAGCATACCATAAAAAAGTCATCAAACAACAAAAGAAGTGAATATGAAAAGAAGAAAGGAACAGAGATGAACTAAAAATATGCCAGAAAACAATTAAAATGGCAATAAGCATATAATTATCAATAATTACTTTAAATTTAATGAACTTCTCTAGTCAAAAGATGTATGTGGTTAAATGGATAAAACAATATGACTACTGTATATGCTTCCTATAAGAAACTAATTTTATATGTAAGAAAACATACAAAGTGAAGGGATAACATAATATATTCATTCAAATAGAAACCAAAAACAAGCTGGAGTAGCTATGCTTTTATCAAAAAAAATAATAGACTTTAAAACAAAGATGGCAATAAGAGACAAGAATGGTGTTACAGGATAAAGGTATCAATCCAATGAGAAATTGTAACATTAATAAATATTTATACACCCAACATAGGAGGCACCTAAATATACATGGCAAATATTAACATACGCAAAGAGGTAAATACATAGCAATGCAGTAATACTAGGAGACTTTAATATCCCACTTACATCAGCTTACAGATCATCCAGGCAGAAAATGAACATTGACCTTAACAACATGTTAGATGTGGTAGACTTAGATATTTACAGAACATTACATTCAGAAGCAACAGAGTTCACATTCTTCTCAAGTGCACATGAAACATTTTCCATGATACATCATATGTTAGACCAAAAAACAAGTCTCAACAAATTTAATGAGATTGAAATCATTTCAAGCATCTTTTCCAACCACAATGGTATAAAACTTGAAATTAATTACATGAAGAAAACTGGAAAATTCACTAATATGTACAGATTAAAAAACATGCTACTGAATAACCATGGGTCAAGGAGAAAAATCAAGAGAAATTAAAAATAACTTTACACAAATGAAAGTGAAAATGTGACATACCAAAATTTATGGTATGCAGCAAAAGCAGTTCTAAGAGGGATGTTCATAGCAATAAAATGCCTGTCTACATCAGGAAACAAAACAAGTCTCAAGAGGACAAAACCAAAGGGGAAGAGCTGAGGGAGGGAAGGTGGGAGGGGGCAAGGGAAAGGGGGGAAGGCAGAGACAAATGTATTTAAAAAGTAAATAAATTAATAAAAAAAAAATAAATAAACAGTTAATCATATAAAAATAAAATAAAAAAATAAAAATTTAGTAAACTTAAAAGTAAAAGTTTAAGAACTTCCAAAAAAAAAAAAAATAAAAAAAAAAAAAAAAAAAAAGAAAGCAACCTAACTTTACACCTCAATAACCTATAAAAAGAACAAACAAAACCTAAAGTTATTATAAAGAAGGAAATAGCAAAGCTTAGAGCAGAAATAAAATAGAGACTAAAGAGACCATAGAAAGTATCAATAAAACTAAGACCTGATTTTTGGAAAAGATAAATTCACAAACCTTTAGCTAGACTCACAAAGAAAAAAAGAGGGGACTCAATGAAATTAAATCAGAAATATATAAAAGAGGTGTTACAACTGAAACCACAGAAATGCAAAGGATCATAAGATACTACTGTGAATAATTATATGCTAACAAATTAGATGATCTAGAAGAAATGATTAATTCCGAGAAACATACAACCTAACAAGACAGAATCATGATGAAACAGAGTATCTGAATAAATCAATAACTAGCAAGGGGAGTGAAACAGTAATCAAAACCTCCATGCAACAAAAGTTCAGGACTAGAGTTTCACCTGTGAAATCTACCAAACATTTGAAAAAAGAATTAATACCAATCCTTTTCTTTTTTTAAAATTTATTGGGGTGACACTGGTTAACACAATTATACAGGTTTCAGATGCACAATTCTACAACACATCTGTACACTGTATTGTGTGTTCATCATTCCAAGTCAAGTCTCCGTCCATCACCATTTATCCCCCAATACCCTACTCCACCTGCTTCCATCCCCGCCCCCTCATGGTCTGTCTGTGTCCATGAGTTTTTTCTCTCTTTCTTTTTCCCTCAATCCCTCCAATCCTCCCCACCCAGCTCCCTGCCTCTGACAGCTATCAGCCTGCTTTCATCTATGAGTCTGTCTCCATTTTCCCTGTTAGTTCATTAGATTCCACACATGAGTGAAATCATATAATACCAATCCTTTTCAAAGTCTCCCAGAAAAAAAAGAGGAAAAACTCTTATAAACCCAATTTATGAGGCCAGTTTTGCCCCGATACCAAAACCAGAGAAGGATGTCACAAGATAAATATAGGCCAATATCCCTGTTAAACATAGATGCAAAAATCCTAAAAAAAAATTAACAAATGGTATTAAACAATAAATGAAAAGAATAAAACACTATGATCAAGTGGGATTTACTCAAGTGGTTCAATATCCACAAATCAAACAATGTGATACACCACCTTAACAAAATGAAGGGTAAATATCATGTCATTTCAATCGATGTAGAAAAGGCATTTAATAAAATACAATATCCATTTATGATTAAAAGAACTCTCAACAAGGTGTGTATAAAAGGAAAGCACCTTGATTTAATAAAGGCCATATATGACAAACCCACAGCTAACATAATATTCAATGGTGAAAAGCTTAAAGCTTTTTCTCTAAGGTCAGGAACAAGACAAGGGTGCCCTCTCTCACCACTTTTATTAAAAATACTACTGGAAGTCCTAGTCAGAGAAACTAAGCAAGAAAAAGAAATAAAAGACATCCCAATTGGGAAAGAATCAGTAAAACTTTCACTATTTGTAAATGACATGATTATATATTGAAAATCCCAAAGACTCTAACTAAAAACTTTTAGAACTGATAAATGAATTAAGTAATGTTGCAGAGTATAAAATCAATACATAAAATTTGTTCTGTTGTGTTTCTATGCATTAATAATGAACTATCGGGAAGATAGTTGGAGGAAACAATCCCATTTATTCTCAAATCAAAAGAATAAAATACTTGAGAATAAAATTAACCACAAACGTGAAAGTATTATATATGAAAAACTATGACATTAATTTTAAAAAATTAAAGAATACACAAATAAATGGAAAGATATTCTATGGTCATAGCTTGGAAGAATTTACATTGTTAAAATGTTCATACTGCCCAAAGCAATATACAGATTCAACACAATATCTATGATAATTCAAATGGCATTTTTCCTAGAAATAGAGCAAATAATCCTAAAATTTATATGAAACCACAAGATTTCTTATGAAAGCAATCATGAGAAGGATGAACAAAGCTGGAGAAATCCTTGATTTCAAACTATATTATAAAGATATATTTAATTAAAATAGTATGATATTGATATAAACAGACACAATGTAACAGAATAAACAACCTAGGAATCAACCCATACTTATAGGATCAATTAATTAAGACAAAGGAGCCAGGAATAAACAGTCTCTTCAATAAATGGTGTGGCAAAAATTGAATACCCACATGCAAAAGAGTGAATGAAACTGGACCATTCTGTGATACTATACACAAAATAACTCAAAGTGATTTAAATATTTGAATGTTAGACCTGAAACCACCAAACTCCTAGATTAAAATAAAGGCAGCAAACTCCCTAACATAGGTTTTACTGATAAATTTTTGAATTTGGTGTGGAAAGCAAAAGCAACAAAAGCAAAAATAAACAACTGGGACTACCTCAAAATGAAAAGCTTCTGTATAGCAAAGGAAACCATTTACAAAATCAATGGGAGGAAATATCAGCAAATCATATATCTGATGAGACTAATATCCAAAATATATAAAGAACTCATACAATTCAATAGGAAAGTAAACATTTTTCCAAAGACAGATGACTAACATGTGCATGGAGAGATGCTCTACACTATTAATCATCAAGGGACTTCAAATAAAAACTACAATGGAGTACTAAACTTTGCGACAGCATGGATGGAACTGGAGAGCATCATGCTAAGCGAAATAAGCCAGGGGGCGAAAGACAAATACCATATGATCTCACCTATAAGCGGAACCTAACCAACAATGCAAAGAAGCAAGGAAAATATGACCAGCAACACTGAAAGGAAAAGAAATCAACAGAGACAAGAGGGAAGGGGGGGGGCAGGGAAAGGGAAGGGAAGGGGAAAGTCAAGGAACATATAGCAAGGACTCATGGACAAAACCAAAGGGGAAGAGCTGAGGGAGGGAAGGTGGGAGGAGGCAAGGGAAAGAGGTGGGGGGAAGGCAGAGACAAATGTATTTAAAAGTAAATAAATTAATTAAAATTAAAAAAAGTAAAAATAAAAAAAATAAAACATTAAAAAAAAGATAAAATGAGAATATAAGAGGAATTTAGAAATTACCCCAAATCATAGATTTTGGACATTTTCAAAAACTGCAAATACTCTAAAATGTCTAATACCCTTTTTTCAAATGCAAGCTTGACCTGCCAATTTCTGTGTTAAAATACAAAAACAATATAACTAAAGTGAATTAAATAGTAGAAATAAAAAAAAAACTACAATGGGATATCACCCCACATCTTTAAAATGAGGAAAGTGATAGTGGAAAAATGGAGACAACTGTACTTGAACAATAAAAAAATAAATGAAAAATAAAGCTACTTGCAGTGATTAAAAAATGGCTAGTATTACAAAGACAAGAAATAAATATTGGCAATGATGTAGAGAAATGGCAAGCTTTATGCACTATTGGTAAGAATATAAATTGGTGAAACCAATATGCAAAACAGTATAGAGGTTCTTCAAAAATTTAAAAATAGAACGTCAATATGATCTAGCAATTCCACTCTAAGTATTTATCCAATGAAAACAAACATACTAATTCAAAAGGATACATGAACTTCTATGTTCACTGTGGCATTATTTACAATAGCCAAGATATGGAAACAACCCAAGTACCCATCAATGGGTATGTGGATAATGAAATTGTGGCTGAACATATTTTATGGCAGAATATGTATTCAGCCATAAAAAATGAAATCTTGCCATTTGCAACAATGTAAATGAACCTCTAGCACATTAGGATGTGTGGACTCTAAATACACACACACACACACACACACACACACACACACACACTCACTCACACATACATATTCACACAAGCTCATAGGTACAGAGAACAGATTGGTGGTTGCCAGTGGCAGGGGCTTGGGTAGGATGGTGTGTGAAAATGAGAAAATTGTTTTTGTTTTATTTCAGTTTAAATAAATTGAAAAAAGATTTGAACATTTTATGGACATTTAATATACATGTAACCATACAATACAATCTTTTGTGACTCCTTTTTTTCATTTAGCATAATGTTTTTAATATTCAACCACTTGTAGCATGTATAATTAATTCACTCCTTGTTATTACTGCATAATATTCCATTGCATGGATATACTATATGTTGATTATCCATCGGTCCACTGGTTGGACATGTTAGTTGTTTTCACTCTTTGGTTATTATGAATAATGCTGCAGTCAACATTTGTGTACAACTTTTTGTGTGGATATATTTTTCCATTTCTTTTGATTATATTTCTTTGAATGGATTGCTAGAAGAAGTGGTAACACTTTAAGAAACTTCTAGGCTATTTTCCAAAGTGGCTGTACCATTTTACATTTTTACAAGCAAAGTAGAATAGATTCAGTTCTTCCACATCCAAACTATTTTTTGTCATATTTACTATAGTTATCTTAGTGGATGTGAAGTGGTATCTCATTTTGTCTTGATTTTCATCTTGCTAATGAATAATGGTGTTGAGCTTTGTTCATTTGTATATCTTCATTGAAGAAATGCCTCTTCAAATCCTTTGCTTGTTTTAAATTTGGGTTACTTGCTATTTTATCATTCATTAAATTTTAAGAGTTTTTAAAATATATTCTAGAATTGATACCCTTAGCAAATATATGATTTGCAAATATTTTCTCTTATTTTATGGGCTAGATTTTTACTTCCTTGATGGCATTGCAACATAATTTCAAATTTGATAAAGTCTAATTTGTCATTATCTTCTGTTGCTTATGCCTTTGGTGTTTTATGTAAGTACATATATATCAATATCCTAACAAAATATCACAAAGATTTACTTCTCTATTTTCTTCTAGGACTTTTATTGTCTTACCTCCAGGATTTAGGTCCATGATATATTTTGAGATAATTTTAGTGTATGGTATAAAGAAATGGTCCAACTTTCATTTGTTCACTTCACATGTGGATACCCAGTTGGCCTAGTAGCATCTCTTTAAAAAAGTGCTCTTTCTCCAATTGAATGGTCTTAGCACCATTGTTGAAAATCAAGTGACCATAAATATAAATGTTTATTTTTGGTGTTCTGAATTTTATTCCATTGATCTATGTATCTATCATTATACCAGTACCACACATTCTTGATTACTGTAGGTTTTAGTAAGGTATGGAATCAAGAAGTGTGTGTCCTCTAACTTTGCCCTTTCTCAAGATTGTTTTGGGTATCTTAGGTTCCTGTATTTCAATATAAATTTCAGGGTCTGCATTTCAATTTTTTCTAAGAACCCAGCTGAATTTTAAAAGGAATTTCCTTGACTCTATGGGGAGTATAGCCATCTTAACAATTTGAACCTTCTGATCAATCAACATGGATTGTTTATCCATTTATTTATATCTTAAATTTTTCTCCACAATGTTTTATAGTTTTAAGTGTATAAGTATTGCACTTCTTTTGCTAACTTTATTTGTAAGTACTCTATAATTTTTATATTATAGATATACTAATTTTTATCACTTTCAAATTGTTCAGTTAATGTATAAAATATAATTGATTTCTGCACATAAATATTGTATTCCACAATCTTGCTAAACTCATGTATTAGTTTTAACAGTTTATTATAGTTTTTATTTTAGCATTTTCCATACACGAGATTATATCATATTACTTCTTATTTTCCAACCTGGATGTCTTTTATTCATTTTTCTTGTCTAATTTCCCTGGCTAGAATCTCCAATACAGGGAAAGCTTTAAGTTTTTCACTCTTAAGTACGATGTGAGTTTTGAGATATTCATAGATATTCGCTATCAATTTGAGTAAGTTCCCTCTTATTTCTGGTTTGTTGTTTTAGTCATGAAAGAGTGCCCAATATTTTTCTGAATCTGTTGAGATTATCATGGGGCGTTACTTTCTTAAATGTTGAGTATTATATTAATTAACTGATTTTCCTGAGATAGGACTCACCTGGAAAGCTCTCTTGGACCTTTTGTTTTTTTTTTAATTTTATTTATTTACTTTTAGACAGAGGGGAAGGAAGGAGAAAGAGGGAGAGAAACATCAATGCGTGGTTGCCTCTCACGTGCCCCCTACCGGGGACCCAGCCTGCAACCTAAGCATGTTCCCTGACTGGGAATTGAACTTATGACCCTTTGGTTTGCAGGCCAGCACTCAATTCACTGAGCTACACCAGCCAGGTCTGGGACCTTTTTTATTAAAGCACTAATCCTATTCAGGAGCATGCCCCACTCATGACCTACGTTCTTCCCAAGAACCTACCTCCTAATACCATCACATTGGGCACCAAGATATCAACATATGAGTTTCGGGGAACAACAACATTTAGACTGTATCAATAGGCATTTAAAGCTATGCATTTCTCTTAAAGTACTGCTTTAGTTTCTCTGTATCCCAAAGGTTTTGGTATGTTATTATTTTTGTTTTCATTCTTTTCAAGTATTTTCTCATTTCTCATGTGATTTCTTTCTTGATCTTGTTTATTTAAAACTGTGTTGTTTAATTCTACACATTTGTGAATTTCACAGAAAAAAAAAACAAATTTCCCTCTGCTAATAATTTCTAATTACTTCCACTGTAATCACAGATTATTCAGCAGTTTTTCTTGAATAAATGCCTCTCAGATTTTTGTAAGCTTTTGGTTTTTTTTCTAGAGTTCTGGAAAAGTTGATTTTCACAATTTTTGCTAGTGTGTCTGTTGCTTTTATGAAAGGTTAGATTTATGGCAGTCTTCACTATACCATTTTGGAAGCCTTGTCTTCTGAGTCAGGTTATATACTTTATGTGATAAAAATATTACCCCCTTTCCTAATACACACACATTAATCCTCATCATGCATTATGAAGGGAGGAAAAAGAAAGGTTGCTCACACGTTTCAGTCATTTATTGATCCATTGAAAAATTCATGCCATTCATAAATTATAAATGGGCTGCTGTGCTACATGATAGGTATGTTAAGATGAGAAAGACATAACCCCTGTCATCACAGAAGTTTTTATGGGTACATTTTGGACTATGACAAGTGCACAAATGTTCATTGCAAACTATATCAAGTGAAATGCTATAAAGGGGGCAAAGATGATGATTACTCTAGGAAGCAAAATTGAGTGTTTTGCCTGGGGAGGCGAGAGAATGCTGCCCACCATGTACTAAGTCATATTACTAACCAAGTGAGGTGTTTTACATACTTGTCAAATATTTACTCTGGAAAAGACCAGATGGAGACACCCATGGCTCTAATACACACTCAAGCCACAAAGCTGTCATGCAGAAACTGCTTTACACAATACACAAAGGTGAATAGAAAAATTACTTGTCACTATGCATCAAGCAATTATAGACCTATTAGTGATTCCCATTTTCCTGTAGTTTATTTCACTGACAAACATGCTAAGGCAGCTGAACAGGTAGTAGCAAGACTGTTTTTATCAGTGTGTCCTATCCAACATGACAAAGCTGTCCTTTTCCCCTATAATCACTCTTAGAAATGAGGACAAACAGATGAAACCTTCTAACAGTCATGTCCTTGCATCTTCCAAGCCACATCTGTGGAATTCTGTGAGCCAAAACCTTTCCAATGGCTTGTTAGCCATCACAGCCAATTGGCCACGGAGTAACTAGCCAGATTCTTTTCTCCAGCGTCATCAAATTTGAGGGCTGTGAGCTGTTTCCACATTCTTTGTTTCCGCAATCAATTGCCAAGAAAACGGGAAATGAGAAAACAACTAGATTTTAATTTACTTGTTAAATCTTAGTGCATCAATATTTTCTCACATTCTGTATTTGAATTTCTGATACTAAAAAAGAATATTTACTGAGGGATTACTATGTGTTTACTATAGGTACTTAGTCCCTACAACTACTACTACAGGGCATGCAGTATATCACCAATCTACAATGAAGAGCCAGAGGTACAGAGGCACTGAAAATTTCTTCAAGATCACACAGCTAATAAAGTAGCAGAGTCATGATTTAAATGCATGCCTAGCTAACTCCAAATCTATGCTTTGTGCACAATGCTATATGGTATTACATGTCATTGAATGTTAAGGATGGATGGCCCTCAGAGATCATCTAGTCCATTGTTTCCCACCCTTGGATGCACAGTAAAATCATTAGAGGAGCTTTCTTTCTTTCTATTTTTAAAGATTTTATTTATTTATTTTTAGAGAGAGAGGAAGGGAGGAAGAGAGGGAGAGAAACATTGATGTGTGGTTGCCTCTTGTGCGCCCCCTACAGGGGACCTGGCCCACAACCCAGGCATGTGCCCTGACTGGGAATCGAACTGACGAATCTTTGGTTCACAGGCTGGCACTCAACCCACTGAGCCACACCAGCAAGGTCAAGAGGAGTTTTCTTGAAATACCAATGGCTCTCTTTACCCTCCCAATTTTGATTTAATTGAACTAGGGTAGGGTCCAGGCATCCACATTTTTAAAACCACCCCAAATGACTTAAATGTCCAGTTAGGACTGAAATCCACTGACCTAGTCTAAATCCCTAATTTTTCAAAGGGGAAATTTCAGGCCCAGAAAACAAAAGAGAATTTACCAGGAGAAAGAATTTTTCAGAGGTGGGCCTGGGACTGGAACCCAGGTCAGTCTGTTTACTAAGTTCTCTTAGTGCCTAGAATCTGGAACAATCAAGTGATGAATAATCTATATAGTGGCCAACATCAACCACTCAATTATACCCCAGGATGCTTGGAAAAGAAGATAATATCATTAAACAATATAGAAGCTACCAAAATGGGTCTCATCCATTGTGGAAACACCCTACTGCTGAAAAGAAATCAGCATCTCTTTACTGAGTGCCCTAATATGTGGTGGAAACTGTGTCTTCCCTTAGACTACATTAAGTACCCAAAGATACAAATATTGCCATTTCCTATACTAAGTCTGGTCTGAGGAGATTTACTGTCATACAAAGCAGAGGTTATACAGAGAACCATGTTATAGATGAGGCAAATGAAGCCAGAGCTAAAGGCATTTTCTGGTAAGTTGCATTGTCACAACTGGAAATAAAAAAACAAAAACTTTGGAAGCAGAGAGACTCGGGTTTGAAAGCCATTATTATTGATCACTAGTTCTGTAATGCTGGGCAAAAGATAAAAGTAAACTCCCTACCATCAGCTGCTTTATCTACAAAATGGGGAAAATAATATGTAAGCCTCAATGATTTTGTAACAAGAGCATCAGATAATACATGGAAAAGGACCTGGCACATGCAAAATAAATGGTCATTTCTCCCCATTTTCCTCATTCAATCCCAACTTCTCTTTGGGACTAGAGTCCAGAGCATCTGGCTCCCTGCCCAGTGAGCTCTGCAATATACAATGCTGCCCCCTCCTCTGTCAAACACTACTGGTTAAAGCAGAAAAGCAACAGCCACTACCATCCCTTATACAAAACTTGTGAAAACACTGGGAAATAAAGCAACCCTATCTTTGAAGTCCTTTTGTGACTTTGTCTGAGGCAAGGAAAACACAATGTAGCTTAAGAAATGTGAGAAATGTTCAGTCAAGTGTCTAAGGACTTCAGAAAACCAAAGAAGGTGATAGCACCATGTGAGCAGACACTGCTTAGGAGCCGTGAAATGCTGGTGAGATTGTAAGTTCAGTCCACAAACACTGCTTGAGCAGTCCCTGTTCAATTCTTTCCTATTTCTTTTCTCCTCCATTTATTGTCAAGCCAAAGAACAAGTTAGAAAACTGCCACGTTGCCTTTCAAATAGCATCTTAATGTGAAGGCCAAGATGAACCCTGAGCAACTTTTGAGTTCTACTTAGGACACTGCCAAATTATATCACATAAATGAAAACCTCTATTTAAAAATTCCTAAGATTTTGCAATACATTTGACCACAGTACATTTCACATCCTGGCCACAAATTTTTCCTCATAACTAGCCTACATCCCTCAGATAATTTTTCCTCTATCCTCAGTAGAAACAGAGAGTACTTGCTTGACATACTCTTACCTTGCCTTATTCTCTTCCTATATTACAGTTAAACACATAATTGAACAAAATGTAATCTAGGATAAAACCTGAGAAGGAAAATGTGTCATACTTGGCATCTTTTTGAACTAGGTAAAAGTGAAGTGGTAAGGAGCTGGTGGAACTTTCAATGATAGATAACCATATTGATAAATTGTTCAACTTGATGAACAAGCTCTTTCCATTCTTTAAAGTGATCATATACTCTCTGGCATAATACCTTCCTAGTTCCCTTTTGCCATTATGATGAAGAGACGAGTTGCAGCCAGACAGAGCCTGTTCTCCCTTATCCCTGGCCACTGTCGACTTTACTCCACTGTTTCCTCTCTGGAATCTGCCTTACTATACTAGACTAAGGGTTGGGAGCTGAGATTCCGCTATAAATTCTAACATTACTTGCTCTATGACCAGTCACCTTTTTTTCCTGACCTTTTGTTTTCTCATCTTATAAAACCTTTACTTGCAGAGGACATAAAGCACGTTCACATTAATTTATCTCCTAGAATCTGCTTAATTACTTTGTGAGACAAACAGATGAGTCGGGGAAGTTTGGTGAGGTTAAGTAACTTGTCTAAAATGCAACAGCTAGAAAGCACAAAGATTGTTATTTGAACTATAGTTTAATTTCTGATCCAGCATTCTTTCTAATATACAAAACTGCCTTCTGGTATCTATAAAACAAGGGAGCTGGACTAGAGATTTTTAATTTAACAACAATTACATGTAAAGAAATTCATAAAATTTTTAAAGATTTTACTTATTTATTTTTAGACAGAGGGGAAGAGAGGGAGAGAAACATCAGTGTGTGGTTGTCTTTCATGTGCTCCACACTGGGGAACTGGCCCACAACCCAGGCATGTGCCCTGACTGGGAATCCAACCAGTGACCCTTTGGTTTGCAGGCCAGCACTCAGTCCACTGAGCCACACCAGCCAGGGCCAGAATTTCATACATTTAAAAACACCTTCACATTCATTATCATCTGTTTTGTCAATAAAAATGTATGCAATACCTACCATTCATCAAGCACCATTAGACTAGCCTAGGGATATAATGATGTACAAGTTAGACAAAGACACTGATTGCCTTATGGAGGCTTCCACTTTAAGAAAGGTACATGAAAGAAACATATAAAGAATCAAATATAATTTTAGCCCTGGCTGGGTGGCCCAGTTGGTTGGAACATCATCCCATACACTAAAAAAGTTGCGGGTTCGATTCCCAGTCAGGGCATATGCCTAGATTGTGTGTTTGATCCCAGGTCAGGGCACAAATGGGAGGCAACCAACTGATGTTTATCTCTCACATCTCTCTCTCTCGCTCTTCCCCCCCCTTCTCTCTAAAATCAATGAACATATCCTCAGGTGAGGGATAACAATAATAATTTTAGATACTGATAAATATAGGAGGATAAGGGCATAGAGATTGACTGAGAAGTATCTTATTTACACTCCCTAACACCCCTGCCATGTAGAGATTTTTATTGATCCCATTCTCCAGATAAACTAAAGTAGGTAGAGAAGGTAAGTGTCTTAGAAGAGTTGGGCCTCGACACTATACCTTCTGACTATATGGCCCATGCAAATTCCATTACGCTGCCTCACTTCTGGCACTAGTTTTCAAGGATCCCATGATTTAGTCTACAAATTACTGATTCTTGAGTATTTGCTTCAATAATGCCCTATCTCTGAAGTAAGATTAGACTTAGGCTAAATGCTCTGTGATCATATGATCAGGAGCTCCAGACATTCAGCCTTCAAAATAGAACCAGGGTGTTTGCTAGTTTACTTGTTTACCTTTATCCTTTCCTTGAGAGTAGCAAGAACTCTGTTTTGTTCACTTTTTTATCCCCAGCTCCTGGCGTATGGTTTGGCTCTCAGTGTTTGTTAAATATTTATTGTATCTATGCAAGGAAGAAAGAAAGGGGGGGAAGGATAGAGGAAGGAAGGAAAGAAGGAAGGAGGGAAGGAAGGAAGGAAGGGAAGGAAGGAAGGAAGGGAAGGAAGGAAGGAAAGAAGGAAGGAAGGAAGGAAGGGAAGGAAGGAAGGAAAGAAGGAAGGAAGGAAGGAAGGGAAGGAAGGAAGGAAGGAAGGAAGGAAGGAAGGAAGGAAGGAAGGAAGGAAGGAAGGAAGGAAGGGAAGGAAGGGAAGGAAGGAAGGAAGGGAAGGAAGGGAAGGAAGGAAACCAAATGAGAAAACAAATTAACACAGACTGCAGAAAGCAGGGCCAGTGTATTCCTGGCAAAAGGAGCTAAACTACTCTCAACTTCCCACGAGAAGCAAACTTCAGCTTCTTTCTCCTAGGAACAAACAGGCATAACAAAGTGACAAGTGGGGACTGGCATCTGAGGTGGAGAAGAAGGGAAGATCACAGTGAGCAAACAGTTGATCTGAAATACTGTTGTTTTTGCTCTCTGCACAGTTTCAATGCTGAAAAGAATTATGTTTTATCTAATGAGGATTAGAGTGGTCTGGGGACCTTTCATGAGGCTAAGTAATACTGGACCACCTGGGGTCCTGTGTTTCACTTTCATTAAATCTCCTAGTCTCAATTTGCCTAGATATTTGTGTTATACACATATAAAAACAGAGTGGTCTCTGAACATCTATAACTGACTTGGATGGAGAGAGGGAAAGTACCCATGGAAAGGAAGGAAGGTAGTATTTATTTAACACTCACCACACACCAGCACTGTGATACCTATGACCACACTTACTGAGCAACTACAGTTTCTCATCTTTGAGGTGGGGATATTCACAATATCTACCTACCTGGCTATTGTGTGAATTAAGTAAGTTAATCAATTGCAGGAGTTCTGCACAGTGCCTGGCATGTAATATACAGTGAGTAAGGAAATAAGCTGCCATCATCATCATCATCATCACCATCATCACCTATATGCAGTATATATTTTTGGTGTTTCATATAAATTGTCATAATTCATCATTTCCACAATATTGCATAGTAGGGATGACAGATGAGGAAACTGAAGTACAGTGACACATAGTAGCTTGTCTAAGGTTTTGCTACTAAGAAGAAACAAACAACAAGCAACTACATTCATTTGACTACTCTGTCACTGTATCACACAGGGCCAAGACAAAGCCTGGCAATTAACGACTAGCTGTAGATATTTGGAAATCCTGATTGGTTTACATTAATTCCATCTGCACACCAGTGTTGGAAGCAAATGTAGTTATATATTGAAACCCCATGTTAAGTCCTTGATAAGCTAGGGGTGGAGGCTAAAAGCTGAAAAAAAATCAAGAATACTGGTTGGAATATGAAAGGGAAAAAAGGCATACCTTATGAAAATGTAAATCAAAATTCTGAGTTTTAATACAAGGTAATGCTCATTTATGCTAACAGAATAACCATATTTTCTACAACAAGTCCCTTTAACCATGGAACAAGTCTCTTGCAGATGTGCATATAGATAACAAAATTGCCACATTCTATATTTGCTACAGCTTATTGTCTTTATCAAAGTCTTCACACTCATTCAAAATGCAGCAACTGAATCCTTCTATGGGCCAGCGACACAGGAAGGAGCAAATCCTGTCTCTTGGGTTCATTATAGGCAAACAGTTATTAAAATGTAATTTGAAAAAATCGTAAGTGAAAATAATGCAGAGTGATGAAAACATGGGGGAGCATGGTTGTTTTAGCAGCTTTATTTACATACCATGAGGTTTACACACTTGAAGTATACAATTCAAAGTTCTTTTAGTATATTTATAGAGTTTTGCACTTACCGCCATTACCTAATTCCAGAACTTTTCATCACTCCCAAAACTTAATCACATTCACATGAGCAATCACTTCCCATGCTCCTCTCCCCAGTACCCCTGTGAACCTCATCTTCTTTATGTTTTGATAGACTGGCCTATTCTGGACATTTCCTATAAAGAAAATCATACAATATTTGGCCATTCATGACTGGCTTCAAGGTCCATCCATGTTGTAGCAAGTATCAGTACTCCATTCCTTTTTATGAATGAGTAATCTTACATTATATGGATACCACATTTTATCCATCAGTTAATGGATGTTTGAGTTATTTCTACCTTTTAGCTAATATTACTAAGCTGCTACAAACATGCACAAGTTTTCTGTCAGACATTTGCTTTCAATTCTCTTGGATATGTACCTAGGAATGAAATTGTTATATACCTATACCTGTATATAAATACCTACAAGTGAACTGTCATATTTAGCTATTTGAGGAACTTCCACACCAGCTGCAACATTTTACATTCCCATCAGCAGTGCATGAGGGTTCCAATTTCTCAACATCTTGCCAACACTTGTTAGTTTCATCATCATCATCATCATTTTTACCATCCTACTTGGTGTTAAGTGGTATCTCATTATGGTCTTAATTTTCATTTCCCTAATGTCTAGTAATATTGAGCATCTTTTCATTTGTATATCTTCTTTGGAAAAATATCTATTCAAATCCTTAGCCCATTTTCAAGTTGGATTATCTGTCTTTTTATTATTAGTTTGTAAATGCTCTTTATATATTCTGCATACAAGTCTCTTATTAGATACATTATTTTCAAACATGTTCTGCCATTCTATAGATTGGGTTTTCACTCTCTTGATTGTAAAATTTGCAGCACAAAAGGCTTATTTCCTATCATATAGTCTACTTTGAAAAGGATTTCATGTTCACTTGAGAAGACTATGCGTTTTGTTATTGTTGTGTAGAGTGCTTGACAGATGTCTGTTGGGGCTGGCTGTTTTATAATGTTATTTGAGTCTTTATTTCCTAGATCTTCTATCTAGTTGTTCTATAAAATTAATAGAATTTTTCAACTATTATTGTTGCACTCTTCTCTCTGTTTCATTTATTTTAGGGCTTTGCTTTTAGGTGCCTATATGCTTATAATTGCCATATCTTCTTGACAGATTGATTCTTTATTAGTAAAACTTGTCCATTATCTTTAACAATAGTCTTAAAATCTATTTTTTTGAAATTTGTAGGAGTCACTTAGCTCTCTTTTGATTACTGTTTGCATCAAATATTTCCCCTCCCATTACTCTCCCCTGCACTACTGACACTCCACCTTCCACATTCAACCCCCACACCTGCATTGTCCTTATCAATGGTTCCTTTATACATGTTCCTTGGCTTGACCCTTCTCTTTCTTTCCCCTGTTTTCCCTTTCCTCCTTCCCTTCTGGTCACTGTCAGTTTGTTACTCATTTCCATGTCTCTGGTTCTAGTTTGCTCACTTGTTTCATATGTCTCCAGGGTCTCTGTGTGTCCTCTTTTGAGAAATGTCTGTTCAGGTCCTTTGTCCATTTTTTTAATTGGACTATTTGTCTTCCTGGTGTGGAGTCATGTGAATTCTTTATATATTTTGAAGATCAAACCCTTCTCCGAGGTATCACTGGCAAATATATTTTCCCATATGGTTGTTCCTTTTTCATTTTCTGATGTTTTCTTTAGCCATGCAGAAACTTTTTAATTTGATGTAGTCCCATTTGTTTATTTTTTCCTTTATATCCCTTGCTCTAGGGGATTTATTGGTGAAAATATTGCTGTGTGGAATATCTGAAATTTTCCTCCCTATGTTCTCCTCTATGACTTTTATGGTGTCACAAGTTATAAGCATGAAAAATTTTTTTATCCTTTCACTTTTAACCTTTTTGTGTCTTAGAATATAAAGTGAGTCTCCTGTACAGAGCATATAGTTGTATCTTGTTTGATTTAGCTATGCTAGCAATCTCTACTTTTGTTGTTTAATCCATTCTCATTTAATGTTATTAGCTGTATAGTGAAAGCTACCTATTCCATTTTGCACTTCGTTTTCTGTATTTCTCATTATTACTTTTTTCTCTGTTTCTCCTTTACTATAGCCTCCTTTCTTTTTAAAAAAAAACAAATGATGATTTTATTTATGTATTATGTTTATGTTAATTATATTTACCATTTTTTATTTTTTCACTTCTTTATGTATTCCATTTACTACCTGATACCATTTCCTTAATCTAACTTAGCTTAATGCCCATCCTCCTCATTTGTATTTTATGGTCAAATATATTACGTTTCTATATATCATAGATCCAACAATACACTTTTACCAATATTGTTTTATGCAATTGATTCTTGTCGACTTAACAGAAAAAATAAAAATATGTAATTATACTTTTTTATCATCTTCATAATTCCATTTACTGTATCTCTTTGTTTTTTCACGTGGATTCAAATTATTGTTTGATGTCACTTCCTTTCAGTACTTCTTACAACATATGTCAGCTATCAACAGTTTCTCCCAGTTTTTGTTTATCTGGGAATGCCTTGATTTCACCCTCACTTTTAACATAGTTTTGGTGAATACTTGACTGTTGACAGGTTTTTCTTTCAGCACCTTGAATGTGCCATAACAATGTCTTTTGCCCTCTGTTATTTCTGATGAGGTCAGTTGTTGATCGTATTGTGATTCTCTTCTCATTTTTCTTACACTGATTCGAAGATTTTCCCTTTATATCTGGTCTCAACATTCTGACTATGATGGGTCTGGGTGTAAATCACTTCGAATTTTTCCTGCTTGGAGTTTACTGATCTTTTTTGATGCATAATGTTTTTCAAAAATCTGGGAAGACATTACCCATTATTTCTTCAAATAGTCGTTCTGCTCTTTCTGTTCTTTCCTGATACTCTCATTTTGTCTATATTGGAGTACTATTAAGGTGTCCCACATTTTTCTGTGGTTCTTCTTTTTTCTTCATTCACTTTTTTTGTTCTTCAAAATGCATAATCTCTATTGATTTTTGTTCCAATTTGGTGATTCTTTTCTTCTGCCAACTCAAATCTACTCTTGAGTGAATTTTTAATTTCAATCATTATACTTTTCAACTCCAGGTTTTTCCATTTGGTTCTTCTTTATAATTTTATCACTTTATTGATATTCGGTATTTAGTGAAAATTGTTCTTGTACTTTTTGGTTAGTATTTTAGAAATTATTTCCTTTAGTTCATTAAGTATATTTAAAGTAGGTTAATATACTTAAAAGTAGCTTTAACTATATTACCTTCTCTAGTAAATCCAGCATCTGGGCTTCCTCATGGCCAATTTTGTTGACTGCATTGTTTCTCCTATGTATGGGCCATACTTCCCTCTTTCTTTGCACACTTCATAATTTTAGTTGAAAACTGGAGTCTCTGAAATCTTTGCTCAGATGTTTTCTAGTTTTTGTCTTTTACACTGGGTTCCCATAATTCAACCTTGGACCTACAAAAACTACTTCTTATTGAAGGTTTCTCTTTAAGCCCCCTTACCAGTTAGATTGGCACCCTTTACTATTGGATGTGCATGTTATTTGAAGCATACTTCACAGTTCAGGGAGTTTATGATTTTGCCCCATATTCATCCAGGGACAAGTATCTCAGAGGTTCTCTGTGGTCACACTTCAGAGGGTAGATCTTTAGGCACAGTTTTCCATTCCACTAAAGACAAGCATGATTTTATCATTAAGCCTCTTAGCAGGAGTTGTCCCAGGGTCAGAGTAGCATATTGTTCAGACAATGTTCAGTCAGAGATTGTGCGTTAAGTACCTTCAGCCTTACACCTTCAGTATTTTACCGATACATCTGTGTGTGGTTTGAGAAATGCTTTAGATTCGGCCCCATTTCTCCCATTTCTCTTTCATTTCTCCTTAGTGGGTGAAGCCTAGCACACATATACAATACTGCACGGACTGAGAAAAAGTTTGACTTGATAGGGCCTCTTTTTGGATATTTCTTTTCCTTCTTCTCTCTGGTAACCTTTTGGCTGGTCTGGTATTTTGCTTGTTGCTACTAGCATGATGGCACTACCAGTCCCTAATTAATCACTAATTTCAAATATCACCATTGTTTATTAGCTTGATTTTATTATTGACACTATTACAGATGCCCCCATTCCCCTCTCCTTTTGCCTACCTCCATCCAGCCCTCACCTCCACCCCATTCCCTCTGGCAGATCTCCACTGTTTTTTATAATGTTCTTAGGCAGGAACTTCTCTATGCTCTGTTTCAAATAATGTCAGTCCCCTCAGGCAGACCTGTGAAGCTCTCCATCCTAATGGTCTGCCTCCCACACTTCCACAGAGGCAGAACCTCTGTGTCACTGCAGTGGAGTTGAGGGCCAAGGAGAAAGTGATCTGTTTCTCCCAGAGTGACTCCTATTCTCCACAAGCGGACCCTGTGGAGTGATGTGTAGCCCATGGTCATCTTGGTTTGCCTTTCCTAGCATGGAATCTTCTTCACTCCATATGAGCTGGGGCAGGCACAACCAGTGCCACAGTATTCTTGGCTTAAAACTGCTGGGGCAGAGCTCTCATGAGTGGAAACTGAGTGATGGAAAGGATTTCTTGTCCTCTCAGCTGTGCCTACCTAAAATAATGCTTCTACAATATAGGGCTAAGAAGTATAAGAGATGTTGATGGTCTGCCCCTCTGGGAGTGAAACTACAGCCCTACAGTAGAAGTTGTGGGGAGCAGGATCCCTCATCTTCTTGACCATACCTGTATGAAGCAAAGCTTCTAACAAATGGAGCTAGGGGTGGGGATGACTAAGTCATGGTTCAAATGCCACAGATTCTTGTTCATTTTATCAAGATTTAAGAAAATTTTTGAATAAATGTTTCTCTATTTGCTGTATGGCCTTGAACAACTTCCAGGCATTTTAAATGGCGGTTTTTATAATTTTACCAGTTCAATGGCTGTTTTTCTAGCCAAAGGATCCATCACGATCCTTGAATTAACACGTTAGAAGTCCTGCCTATAGGAACACTTAGTCTTGGAGTAGAAAGATAGGAAAAGGCTTCACAGAAGTAGCAGAAATAATGTTTAATTATATAGTTTTTTTTTCAGGCAGGAAAACAGCATGTACAAATGGAAGTGTGGATAAGGCTGAATGAAAGACTGCATAGTTGCTAGGGACAAGCGGCTACAGTGAGTAAGCTAAGGTAAGGAGCCATGAGAGGACTTTAGAATGAGGAGTAACATGGGTAGATGTGCATTCAAGACAGGTCACACTGGCTAACGTTCCAAACAACTTAAAAGGAATTAGATTTAATCCCAGGGTTTACTAAAGCCAAGGAAAAGAAGCTGAGAATACACTTAGCAGCCAAGCTAACACTTTTTAGTTCTCATATCTCTTAAAACAAAAGTCTACTTAATTTCTATTAAAATAAATCAACATTTCACACTTATAACTAAAACAATTAAGAAGGTAAAAAAGATAGATATGCTCCTTTGGTTACAATATCTGCACATTCGTTCAACTAAATGTCTAAAAAATATACATGATTTATGTTTAACAGAACATATGCTAATATTTCTCTAAGTAAAAATTAAGCTGAAAAGCAAAAAAAATCTTTGTTTTAAAATGTGTATTTGCTTAAAAATTAACTCTATTTTTGAATTGCTTAAATGTTTCTTTTTTAAGTTAAAAAAACTATTTTTATGAAACAATCTGGTTAAACAGAATGATCTGGAACCCACAGTTCTAGTCTATATTTTTACCATTAGCTTGTTGTGGAAAATAAGACTCCATTCCCTTTACTGGGACTAAACTTCTTTTCCACTACAAAGAAAAATTCAAAAGATATGAAGACAGACAGACATATTGAATTATGCAACCTTTAAGATACTTTCTAGCTCTTACATCCATAGCTGAGTTTTTTTGGCAAAAATACTGCCAGTGCATGATTTAAATCAAGCTCACCTACGAAGACTTTTCAAGCATGACCTCCAAACTCAGGAGCCATAAAGGAAAAGAATGATTAATTTAACTATATAATTCAAGACTGCTGGACATAAAATCATATAAACAAAGTTAAAAGATAAATTAGGAAAACTATTTGTAACACATATGACAAGGAGCCAAATTCCTTTATATACAAGGAGCTCTAATAAATCAATAAGAAACAGATGAAAAGCCAGACAGCAACAAATGGGCAAAGGCCAAGAACAGGCAGTTCACATGGAAAGAAATATAAATGGCCAATAAACATGTGAAAAGATGCTCATGTTCACTCATAATTAAAGAGAGGAAACTTAAAATAATGATAAACTTTTTTTTATCTACTATATTTACAAAAATTAAAAAGTTTAGTAACATCCAATGTTTGCAAGGTTTTTTTCTCTTTCAGCAGGGAAAAAGGTAATATCTACCATCATTAAAAATTCATATATACTTTTACTCAACTATTTAACAACTAAGAATTTATATTTGAAAAAGGAAGCTATTAAAGGATTATGATCACATTAATTAACAATTGTTACACTTTCCATGTGCCTGGCACTTAATGTATAAATATTTAAGTTTTTAATGTGTATTGTTAACTCATTAAATCTTCCTAACAGTCTAATGCAACAGAGACCATTATTATTTCAATGTTTTCAAAGGAAGACACTGAGGCATAGAGAAATTAAGTAACTTGCTCAAGATCATACAGAGTTGTGGCACCAATACAAGGATAAAAATCATCTGTCTCCACAGCCATTCCCCTTAAGCACAACAATGCCACCTCTTGAGGGTATTAATTGCAGCATTACTTATCACAAAACTTAGGGGGAAAAATTGATATCTATCAGCAGTGGGAAATTACAAAATAACTTATAGTACATCTGAACAGCCTTTAAGAAAATTAATATATACTGTATTATACATATACATATGTAATATATATACACATATGTATTTATATATACACATAATGATATAGAAACATGTATGAGATCTGTTAAGTGAAGAAATCAACTCGCAGAGCATTAATTGTAGTGTGATAACATCTGTGAAAATAATATGCATGTATTTAACTACATAAATGTGTTTTTATATGCACAGAAAATCTCTGGAATCGTACACAAGAAACTATTAACCATCCTTACCTCTGAGGAGTGAAACTGAGGGGTGCAGAGAATAGGTGAGGTAATGAGTAGAACATTTCTCATTTCATGGTTTTTTGCATTATTTGCTCACTTTACTGTAGGAATGTATTACTTTTATTAGTTTAAAAAAACTAATAAAAACATCAAGTCAACTTTAAGTATTCTACCAAAAGTTCCCATTTGCTGCTTTTCCTCCTATCAAGAGAGGGGCCTTTGAGAAACTAGTGTGATGTATGAAATACTCTACTTAGCTGCAAGTCTACTGATTTCTCTTTTTGGTTGCCCAGATCCAAGTCCAGGACCTCAAATGATTATGGACACACTCCCTATGAATTAACACAAGCATATTCTTTTGGGTGGTTGTCCCAAGATGTTCAGATGTGCCTTAGGTTGAGGAAGCAACCAGGTAACCTTAAAAATCTTTGAGCCTAAAGATGTCAAGTCTCATTATAGGTTAGGGAATTGGGAGAACTTAGAAAATAATGTCTGTACAAATTTATATGTCTCCTTTCTGGTCTGTAGAAATTTATTTTTCTCCTGCATTTCCCAAGAGTTAAATGTCCTTTATTGAAAAATGACTTAATTTTCATTGTCCCTTTTTATGACTCTTTAAGTTAACATTTAAAAGTGGTATAAATTTCAAAGATACAAATAGTATAAAAACAATCTTAAAATAAATTTAAAACACTTCTCTAGGGGAAAGTCAAGGAACATATAGCAAGGACTCATGGACAAAACCAAAGGGGAAGAGCTGAGGAAGGGAAGGAGGGAGGGGGCAAGGGAAAGTGGTGGGGGGTAGGCAGAGACAAATGTATTTGAAAAAATAAATTAATATAAAATTAAAAACAAACAAACAAAAAACACTTCTCTAGCATTTTGGAGGATACATTAGGATTATATTGTGTAAAAACCAAAATTTTAAAAATATATTGGTGGAATGTTTTATATATATTATTAATAAATTTCCTTATTATTCAAATGGATAAGGAAAATGCCAAGAAGTTGAAGTATAAGCGAGGAAAGATAAAAATATACAATTCTGTGCAAGAAAAAGTAAAACTAGGTAGGAAACCAATATCATGACCAATAATAAAAGGAAATGCAAATTTCATCAAGCATAAGCTATATTTTAATGAACAACAAGGTAGAATAAAATTTTAAATCGATAATGTTCAGTGTTTTTTTTAATATATTTTCTTGATTACGCTATTAGAATTGTCCAAATTTCCCCCTTTTGCTCCCTCCACCTGGAATTCCACATTCCCTCTGGCAATCTTCCCTTCCCCCCTTAGTTCATGTCCATGGGTCATACATATATGTTCTTTGGTTATTACATTTCCTACACAATTCTTAACATCCCCCTCTCTATTCTGTACCTACCAATTTGTACTTTATCCCTGCTCCTTTTCCACCAGTCTCCCCCTCCCCCTTCCAACTGATAACCCTCCAAATGATTTTCATATCTATGATTCTGTTTCTGTTCTTCTGGTTTGCTTAGTTTGTTTTTTAGATTCAATTACTGATAGTTGTGAATCTATTGCCATTTTAATGTTCATAGCTTTGATCTTCTTTTTTTTAAGTAAGCCCTTTTAACATTTCATATGATAAAGGCTTGGGGATGATGAACTCCTTTAGCTTTACCTTGTCTGGGAAGCGCTTTATCTGCCCTTCCATTCTAAATTATAGCTTTGCTGAATAGAGCAATCTTGACTGTACCTTCTTGTTTTTCATCACTTTGAATACTTCTTGCCATACCTTTCTAGCCTGAAAAGTTTCTGTTGAGAAATCAGATGACAGTCTTATAGGAGCTCCTTTGTAGGTAACTCTTGGTTTTTTTCCTTCTGCTTTTAAGATTCTCTCTTTATCTTTAAACTTTGGCATATTAATTATGATGTGTCTTGGTATGGACCTCTTTGTGTCCACCTTGTTTGGAATTCTGTGCTTCCTGCACTTGTATGTCTATTTCCTTCACCTAAAAGGGAAGCTTTCTTTCATTATTTTTTCAAGTAAGTTTCAATTTCTTGCTCTTTCTCTTCTTTTTCCAGCACCCTTATGATTTGAATATTGGTACATTTGAAGTTGTCCC
Source organism: Pteronotus mesoamericanus (assembly GCF_021234165.1). Classification (NCBI taxonomy): domain Eukaryota; kingdom Metazoa; phylum Chordata; class Mammalia; order Chiroptera; family Mormoopidae; genus Pteronotus; species Pteronotus mesoamericanus. The sequence goes on along the minus strand of NW_026555108.1, from coordinate 2,491,285 downwards.
AGAAGTTCCTTCATCTATCCTCATTTTTTTTATTCTTTTTTCTTCTTATTATTCTGATTGAATATTTTATTTCTTCCTTATGTTCCAAATCATTGATTTTATTCTTGGCTTCATCCACTCTGCTGTTGAAACCCTGTAAATTTTTATTTCACTTAGTGTAACCTTCATTTCTGCCTGTGTATTTTTTACAAAAGATCTCATTTATTTATTTTTAGGGAGGGAGAAAGAGGGGGAGAGAGATGTCAGTGTGTGGTTGCCTCTTGAGCACCCCGTACTGGGTACCTGGCCCACAACCCAGGCATGTGCCCTGACTGGGAATCAAACCAGTGACCCTTTGGTTTGCAGGCCGGTACTCAATCCATTGAGCCACACCAGCCAGGGCTACCTGTGTCTTTCTTACACTGTTGAATTGCTCAAGAAGTTCCTTGAGCATCCTTATAACCAGTGTTTTGAACTCTGCATCTGATAGATTTCTTATCTCCATTTTGTTTAGTTCTTTTTCTGGAGTCTTGATCTTTTCTTTCATTTGGGCCATATTTCTTTGTCTCCTCATTTTGGCAGCCTCCCTGTGTTTGTTTCTATGTATCAGGTAGAGCTGCTTTGAGTCCCTTTCTTAGTAGTGTGGCCTATTGTAGAAAAGTACATCAGTAAGTTGGATGGGGCAGAGCCTTAGGTAATTGCCAGGGTGGGGCAACCCGTGTGAACCAGGTTGGCGGAATCTCTGGTATGTTGTTGCTGTTCTGTGGCTCTGTGTGAGAGAGGGCTCAGAAAGGGGACAATGCCACTGCCTGGCCTCTAGAGTTTTCTCCAGGGGGAAGCTGTCCTCAGGCACTCGCCCTGATGCCAGACCCTTCAGTTTCTCCCTGTATGCCACTGGTGCCCTTCCAGCTGCTGCCCTAGTGCTGAAGCTGAGAGGGAGTGAATCTGCGTTAGTCCTAAGTTCCTTGTGGGCCTTTTAAGACAAGACACCTGAGAATCCCACAGTTTCTTCTACTTCCCCAAATCTCACTGGTTTTTATAGCCAGAAGTTATGGGGCCTTATCTTCCTGGCCCTAAAACCCTGGGATGGGTAGTCTGGTGTGGGGTTGGGATCCTTCGCTCCCAAGGTGACCTTTCACTTTTTATCCATTGCACATGGGTGAGGCTCCCTGTCTCGCATCTTTGTATCTCTGTGAATCACTGTGCATCTCTACATCTCTGCCCCTCCTATCTGTCTGGATGAGTGTGACTTCTTTAATTTCTTAGTTGTCGGACTTCCATACAGCTCAATTTTCTGATGATTCTGGGTGATAGTTGTTTTGTAGTCTGGCTATAATTGTTGCTGTGGTTGTGTGAGGAGGTGAGCTGTGTTTACCTACATCTCCGTCTTGTCTGGAAATAGCGCCCAGTTTTTTTTTTTTTTAAACATAGACATTAGTTACCATTTAAAAATCAGGAGAATTCACATAAAAATCAGAATTTTATACTCTTTTTCAACCATTAGAAGATCTGGGTAACCTTGGTATCCTTGCACTGCAATTATCATCTAGGGATGAACAGCAGGTAAACACGGAATTCAGTGTTATTTGATTGCAGTGCAACTAGTTTTATCATATGCTGCTCAAAGCACTTTAAATTGATATAAACCTTTTTGAAGAAACTATTGCAATACACCTCTTGTTCCCCCCCAAAAATTGTTTATATTTTGACCCCAAAATTCAGTTTTGACACTGATTCTAAGACATAATCAACCAAAGCAAATATTTACATATATAGATATATTTACTGTCAACTTATTCATAATATTTAAAAATGAAAAATAATTATCTGCCCAACAGCAGAAAAATGGTTTAGTACATTATGGCATGTTGCTTCTATGGCTATGTTTTCAACAGAATTCTTGTGTTGAGTGAAATATTCCATATGTTCCAAAACAGTAGCTACTAGACATGTGGCTATTGAGCCCTTGACTTGTGACAAATGATATTGAGAAATTTGATTTAATGTTAATTAATTTTTTAATTAATTTATTTTTTTCAAATACATTTGTCTCTGCCTACCCCCCACCACTTTACCTTGCCCCCTCCCTCCCTCCCTCCCTTCCTCAGCTCTTCCCCTTTGGTTTAAATTTAAATAAAAATAGCCACAAGTATTGGACAGTGCCCCCATGTATATTGAAGAACAATTAAAATGGAAAATATGATAATATAATACATCAAAGAGGTAGAGAAGGGTATGGGGGGATAAATGGTGATGGACAGAGACTTGATTTGGGGTAATGAACATACAATACAGTGTATAGCTGATGTGTTGTGGAATTGTGCCCCTGAAACCTGCATAATTTTGTTGACCAGTGTCACCCTAATAAATTCAATAAAAAAGAAAAAAGGCAGAATATTAAACAATAAGTCATGATAAAACCATATTTTATATAAAGATACAAAAACACAGGTACATGGATAAATATAGAAAATAAAAATGGTTAAATATAGAAACATCAGGCTTCCGACCAAGATGGAGGAATAGGTAGATACGCTTTGCTTCTTCATACAACCAAAAGAAGGACGAGAGTGTAAAAACAAAAAATAACCAGAACTGCCAGAAAATCAAACTGTATGGAAGTCTGACAAACAAGGAGTTAAAGAAGAAGCATTCATCCAGACTGGTAGTAGGGGCTAAATGGGCAGCTGGGGTGGAGAGGCCATGCAGCAAGGTAGCTGCAGGAAGACCGGGTGGTCCCACACCTGTGTCAGATAAGGTGGGATAAACAACTGGGGAGGGAGACAGACTGCGCAACACAGGGTTCCAGCATGGGAAACAAACCTCAAAACCTCTGGCTACAAAAATCTGTGGGGGTTGTTTCGGTGGGAGAAACTCCCAGCCTCACAAGAGAGTCCATTGGAGAGACCTACAGGGTCCTAGAACATACACAAACCTACCCACCCAGAAATCAGAACCAGAAGGGCCAAATTTGCTTGTGGGTAGCAGAGGAAGTGACTGAAAGTAGGCGGAGAGTCCAGCAAGTACCATTGTTCCCTCTCAGACCCCTCCCCCACATATAGCACCACAGGGCAGTGAAGTGGGTTGCCCTGCCCTAGTGAATACCCAAGGCTCTGCCCCTTAAAATGTAACAGGTGCACTGAGACAAATAATTATGGCTCGAATGAAAGAACAGATCAAAACTCCAGAAAAAGAACTAAGCAAATGAGGAGACAGACAACCTATGAGATGCAGAGTTCAAAACACTGGCATCAGCATGCTCACAGAACTGATTAAGTACAGATGCTAAATAGAGGAATAAGTGAAGGCTATGCAAAGTGAAATAAAGAAAAATGCACAGGGAACCAACAGTGAAGGGAAGGAAACTGGGACTCAAATCAACAATTTGGAACAGAAGGAAGAGATAAACATTTAACCAGAACAGAATGAAGAAATAAGGATTTAAAAAATGAGAGGCTTAGGAACCTCTAGGACAACTTTAAATATTCCAACATCTGAATCATAGGGGTGCCCAAAGGTGAAGAAGAGCAAGAAATTTAAAATTTATTTGAAAATATAATGAAGAAAAACTTCCCCAATCTTGCGAAGGAACTAGACTTCCAGGAAGTCCGGGAAGCTCAGGGTCCCAAAGAAGTTGGACCAAGGAGGAACACAAGAAGACACATCACAATTAAATTACCCAAGTTTAAAGATTAAGAGAGAATCTTAAAAGCAGCAAGAGAAAAGGAGAGAGTTACCTACAAAAGAGTTCCCATAAGACTATCAAGTTATAAGAAATCTTACAGGCAAGAAGAGGCTGGAAAGAAATATTCAAAGTCATGATAAGCAAGGATCTCCACTGAAGATTACTTAATCCAGAAAAATTAATTTGAATGGAAGAGCAAATAAAGTGCTTTCCAGATAAGGTAAAGTTAAAGGGGTTCATCATCACCAAGCCCTTATTATAGGAAATGTTAAAGGGACTTATCTAAGAAAAAGAAGACGATCAAAACTATGAGCAGTAACATGACAACAAAAACTCACAACTATCAACAACTGAACCTAAAAAACAAAAGCAAACTAAGCAAACAACTGGAACAGGAACAGTATCACAGAAATGGAGATCACATGGAGGGTTATCAGCAAGGAGGGAGAGGGGAGAGAATGGGAGAAAAGGTGCAGGGAGTAAGATGCATAACTGGTAGGTACAAAGTAGACAGGGAGAGGTTAAGAATAGTGTAGGAAATGGAAAAGCCAAAGAACTTATATGTACAACTCATGGAAGGCAGGGGGACTGCTGATGGGTGGGGGGGGGGTGCAGGATGGAGGGGAATAAGGAGGAGAAAAAATGGGACAAGTGTAATAGCATAATCAATAAAATATACTTAAGGGAAAGTGGTGGGGGGAAGGCAGAGACAAATGTATTTGGAAAAATAAATAAATTAATTTTAAAAAATCATGAAAATTTTTTATGGTAAGATGTTTAGATAACCAGTGATATAGTTACTTGTTTTAAATTTTCTTTGATTATTATTCAATGTTAAAACTTTTTTAAAGATTATATTACAGGTTGGAATTTTAATTCTTATGGCACAAAATTCTCAAAAATGCATTAGATTCATTAGTACTAATTCATCAAGTCAGCCAATAGAACATTTCATTAAGTGATTTTAATCTTGTATGCCAAGAGCAAAGAGATAAGGAACCAGGCTCTTCCCAACCTTCTTGTCCAGAAAAATAACAGTTTGAAAATATGACATGGACCATGAAACCCAAAAGCCAGACTATCTTAGGCTAGCTCCACAAAAATTAAAATAAAAAGTAATAGAGAGGAAATGACTATGTAACTAGGAAGATACTTATGTTAATGAAATAAACAATGGGATAGAAGGGTTTGAAGACCTTTTTGTCTTAGAATTTCTAGGGTGGGAGTGGGAGCTGCTCTGATTTTTCACCTCTATCCTCCATCTCAGAGATACCAACGACAGAATACCCATGTGGCTGTAAACTCCACTGGAAACAGCAAACTGTCATGTGTGTCTGCCTGATAGGGTATTTCCACTGACCACAAGCAATATGAAACTAGATTTACAGATCATGCCTGGTGTCATGGTGATTGCTGTCATTCTGCTGGGCATAGAACTTGAAGATTGATGTGTATGGCAAATTTGAATGGAAGGCAATGGGGTTTCTGTGGAGCTGGGGACTTGTACCCAAATTCAGCATGCATCTGGCCAAGTATCTGAATCTGAGCACAGGGCTGGTGACAACTCATGTAAAATGGGTATTCTGTTCATCCCACAACCAAAATTTGACAGGGAAGAAACCAATGTTTAGAATCTTTTGGTCCTATTTGATTTTGTCATGTGTGGGAATCTAACCTGTGAAAATCAAATGGAAATTCGTATGCATAGCTCTGAATGAGTGCATGACTCACAGTGGAGACAGAACATCTGGATGTAGAATTAATTGTTGTCTTTTATTATTTTTATTAATTCTTAACATTTGAATCACACTTTAAAGTTAACAAAATGCTTTCAAATTCATTGTTCCATGTGATGTACATAACAGCTTTTCGAAGTAGACATGGTTCTCAGTACATTAAATAACAACAGCTGCCTCAAGAACCAATAGTTGTATAGCACAATGTCTTTCACATGTATTATCTCAAGTGTTCACCATAACTTTAGAAAGGAGCTAGGAAGTTTCAGACTCCCATTTTGTTGTTAAGGACACTGAGGCTCAAAAAGAAGATCAAGATTCCTATGAATTCACAATTAGTTATGCAATAGTTCCAGGCCCTGAGCTGTAATGTTTTAATTCCAAACTTCAAGTTATTTCAAAAACACTATGTGGTCTCTTTGTATTCATTTGGTAATGATATGCACAAAGAGCCAATAGAAGGCCTGGAACTTTTCATTCAAGTTATACATTTACAATCCCTAGAACCATTCAATAAACATACTCTCCATCCTTTTCTGTCCAGCTACTATGCAATTTAAGCAATATTCTCTTGAATGCTTTCACTACCCCTAGTTTCACCACTTTTCATAGCATTCCCAGGTCTCACCTCTGGTTAAAATTCTGCTAATGACTTACAAACTAATGACTGCCAAGCCTCAGTGGGTGATAGTTAAGTAGTACATAATGTGTAGCAAATTCTTTTTTGAAATCTTTCTAAGACTTTGTTCACCAGAAAAAGTTAAAAATCTTCAGGATGACATTCAAGCTCTTTTGTAACCAAACGTAGAACATTTTCAACTACCTGCATTCTGCTTAAGCAACACTGGACTATTTGCCATTTCCTCAAACTCAATGTACTAGCATGTTCTGTGCTAGTTCCTCTGTGAGGTGCCTTTCTTCCCTCAACTTGACCTCCTCTGAGAACATTTCATTATCACTCTCTTCCTTCAGAATTAATCACACATTTTCAGTACTTTATATTCACATACACTATGACATTTTTAAAATAGCAATTTGTTTATATATTTGTGTTCCCTGTGACATAAAAGACACCTAGAGAACAGAAATTTGTTTCACCTTTGTTAACAGAATGCCTAGCACAGTGCCTGGCACATGGCACGCATGAATTTGCTTCAATGAAGGTATACCAATGATCTGTCCATTATGTTACCTAAAAAAACAGAATATCCCCTGTCCAGTTTAGGGCAAATATAAACCAGTAAATCTCAGATTTGATGTTCTTGTCCAGTTCCGAAAATGTCTGGGAAGATGGAAGGAAATAAGATGGTTTCCCTGAGTTACCCCTCTGCTGTGTGACAGCTGTAACAATAAGAAGGTAAAAACTGCTTTTCTCAGACAAATAAAAAGGCCAAATGACCATTTCATAGCCTGCAGAGTGGCTGTAAAACAAAATGGTAAACTACTCAGCAAATGCTTTCTCATAAAGAACACTCTAGAGTGGAATGAACACATATGCATGCCAAGCTGGTCCTCCAGAGAGTCTGTCCACAATGAAAGTGGAACCATCAGGTCAAAAAGGTGAGTCATCCAACAACCATGCACACATATTTTCTCAAGACTAACAAGCAATTCCAATGGTATCCTCTGTAACATAGGCCACTTGGAGAATCCTTTGGGAATGCCTGAAGCTGAGACTTTGGTGTTTTCCAATGCCTAAGATTCTTACCAAATTAATTCCCAAAGAAGAAAATGCTTTCCCCATTATTTCTGGATTTTAGTTAACCAGCTCCAAACCATAAAATTCCCTTTCACGGTGGTCACTGAGGGGACTAAAGTGAAGGAATCTGTTCCAAGTATCCCATGACAATCAACATTGGAAAGAAGGTTCAAAAAACATACAGTTCCATATTTAATTTTTCAAGGACACTCCATACTGCTTTCCACAGTGGCTGCACCAGTCTGCATTCCCATCAACAGTGCACAAAGTTTCCCTTTCTCCATGTCCTCACCAACACTTGTTGTTTGTTGTTTAATTGATGATAGCCATTCTGACTGGTACAAAGTGACTTAAAATGTGAAGGAATTTAGAAGCACAGATTGGTAGTTACCAAATAGTAATGGGATGTAAAGTACACCACAGGGTATATAGTCAATAATATTGTAATAATGATGTATTGTGCAAGGTGGACACTGGAAATATTGTGGGGGGACACTTTGTAAACTATGTGATTGTCTAACCACTATGCTGTATACCTGAAACTAATACAAAATAATATTGAACTTAAACTGCAATTAAAAAAATTAAAAAAATAAAACGTAAAACAAAACATAGAGTTACCATCACCAAGTCAAGCCCCTTATTCTGAAATAAACGAAGGTGGTCTGCAGTGAAAACTATTCTACTACCAATATAAAAGGTTCACAGAAGAAGGAGAAATGTAAATAAAATTTTTTTTCAATTTCTTTTAAGGTCAGGACCACATTTCTTCAGGCAGTGGTTGAATATACTAATATTAATGTTAACTTGGTGTGATCATGTTACAGTGACAAGTTGTAATGAGTCAAGAGACATAATTTTCAGTGACAGTAGTGTGAACAGAAAAAGAATTTCTATGGAAAGTAACCTCACAGAGTGATTTGAACATGAATTCCTAAGTGGGCAGGACATGGTGGGTTGTCATACCCCAAGCATATAACTTCTTAGTAAAAGGTTTATCTTTGCCTTAAGCAAGCCCTGTCTATTGTTTCTGTGCATCTAGGTTACTACATCTTTCAAATAAGATATAACCACCCTGAAGAAAGCACAAAATCTTGTTAAGTTTCCTTTAATACAATCCCTGCCTTGCTTTCTCCTACCTCCACATAATGTCTTACCTTCCCTTAATTTTAAACACATTTTATGCAACTTTAATGCAAAACACAATTTTAAATGCAAACTGTTATTCTCTGGGGCATTTCAGATCTTGCTCCCCAACCTGTGTTGTCAGTTTGGCTCAAATAAACTCATAAAAATTTTCTACGTGTTTGGATGTTCTCATTACATTGACAATAAGGAACCTTACTCTCATTGTTTAAGTAAATGGTCTAAACTGATAATTATTGAACAGGGTGGATGCAAGAAGATATATATCATAATCTTTGGGAGATGTCATTCAGAGAAACATTCAATACCATAATTGCTTTGATTATTCTGGCACAATGACTTATTTATTTGGGGATTTCAAACAACAAATAAAAATAAATAAAACAAATATTTTACATTTACCAAAAAAAGAGAGATACTTATTATAAATATTGATTTCTGCTAAGCCTCAATGAGTCTGAAATAGGGCCTAAGAATTTGAATTTGCAATGGACACACCAGAGAACTCTATACAGGCAATCCTGGGATCACATGTCAAAAATCCTACCATAGACTATCTGAGAAGTCTCCCAACTCCCTATCCTGTAAGTGTTATGTATTTCCCAGTGGATTAGGCTATACATGCCAGTTCTAAGAGAGAGTGACAAGCAGAGAGCTAGCAAACCTTTAGAACAGACTCAGAAGAAACAAATGTAGATTTCAGAAGTAACCTTCAGGCATTGTGAAATGGCCTCTTCCTATTCTCTCAGAGGACAATGACTGTAGAACGTGTTGGTGCCCGGTGAACTGATCCAAATCTCTAAGGTTTCTTCTTGGAGTAGGTGAGTGCTGGTGGCTCAAAGATTCCACTGCAGTGGCTTTGGATAATAGGCTCCCCATTTTCACTCCTAAAAGCACCACATGCACACACATACACATACATACACATAGACTTATATCCCATTGCAAGTCTTAGCTTCAAACAAAAAGCAGTTCTTATATCACACTGCATAGAAAAGGGCTCTTTTCTCTGAACATTCCTGTTGACCACCTTCTCAGGAGTGAACGATAACCATTAAATGAGAGCTCTACAGCTAGACTGTCTGGGTACTATGCTGACTCTGATATTTCTTTGCTGTTCATCTTTTACCTATCTCAGCACCTTACAAACCTCTTGAGCTTTGCTTTTTTTTTATATTCTATGTTCATTTTACCTCTGTGGCTTCCCTAACACATTGTCCTTTTTCTTTTTTCCCTAAACCATTCTCCTAGGTGATATGTTTATTATCTCTCACTTTTGTTCCCTCATAGTAGATCTCCCTGTCTCATTACCCTTCACATTTCACCACCAACCCTTATCCACATTGCTGCCATACTTTTCTTTTTAAATCACAAATCTGATCACTTTACCCTCCTATTAAAAACCATATGATAATATCCAATATCCTTAACCTAGAAATCAATATATTTTATAATTTGGCCCCAACCTGTTTTTTCAAACTCATTTCCTATTACACTTAAGCATCCTATACTTCAGTTATACTAAACTACTGGTTATTCCCCCATGTGACCTTTTAGGTTACACTGTCTTTGTGTTCTTCCCTCTAGCTGAAATGCCTTTCTTTCTCTGTCTTCTGGTATTCAAATCCTAACTACTCCTGAAAGTCCAGTTCACAGGTAATCTCCTCTGAATTCTTACCAAACTTTATTTTTTTCATTTCAAGGCATTGAACATTTCTTATCTCAGAATATTTTAGTGTGACCCCATATCTTCTTTCTTCCACTGCATTTTGTGTTATTTGTAGGCAAAGGCTATGTCTGATTCCTTTTCCCTTGGTACCACCTACAGAGCTTACTATAGTGCTAGGTATATTCTCAATAAATATGTGATGCAAGTGGAGCATTTTCCAGACTCCATATTTTCTATGTGGCCTGGTTATCCTAAGATTAAATTGTAGGAAGATCCACTTAGGGCCAAATTATATTCCTTTACCTTTTTAATTTTTAGTAAAAATGATTTTATAGGCCATGAAGAATCAAAGTTGTTACTGGCAGTACCACCAAAATTAATAATACATGTCTCCTATTACTGTGGATGCCACATTTCAGAACTACAATTTCAAAGCAGTATAAGGTATTTTCATTATGACAGTAGAAAGGAAACTGAGGCACAAGAGATTTGACAAATGGCATCCCTTATATAACAGAGTGCTGTGTTCCTTCAATTGCTGCATAACAAATTATCACAAACTTACCATCTTAAAATAACACAGATTTATATCTCACAGTTCTGTAATTCAGAAGTTCTGGTGGGTTCAGCTGGGTTCTCTGCTCAGGGTCTCACAAGGCCAAAAACAAGGTCTTGACCAGACTGATCTCCTATATGAAAGTTATGAGGGAAAAATATACTTCCAAGGTCAATGGTTGTTGACAGAATTCATTTCTTTGTAACTGTAGGTCTGGGGTCCCTGTTTTCTTGCTGGTTTTCATCTGGAGATCACGCTTAAAGGCAATTTTCTATGTGGCTTCCTCCATCTTCAAGCCAGTATTGGCATGTAAAATCCTTACAAACTTCAAATCTCTTTTTATTGTTACCAGGTAAATAAAAGTATCTTCTTTTAAAGTGCTTGTGTGATTGGACTATTCTTAAAGTTACCCATGCTAATAATGGGAATGTCCTTATATTCATAGGTTCTACTCATACTCAAAGAGGAGGGTATCATACAAGGATGGGGTCACTGGGGTAATTTTAGAATCCTACCTACCACAGTAAGTTATTAGTGAAGCTAGAATTTCATCTAAGTGGGACAGAGTTTAAAACATGCTTAAAAATATATAAAAATTCAATCTGGGTGAAATAATTTTGTACTAAAATGGGCCATAGAGAGATGGTTTAGCTCGTTATTCTAAAACAGAAAGATAAATACGAAATAAGGATTATCATTTCTAAATATATATTGTTTATAGTCATGTAAAAAGTCTAGAGAAAACTTTAAAAAGATCATGATCTTGTTTCCAATTTAACCCTGCAAGAATCACTCAGTTCACCTATCTGTAAAAAGGATGTTGGACTAAATCATCTACAAGCTCCCATTCATTTGAAACAGTTGATAGTTCTCCTTCTCAGTCATTGTATTGCTCTGTACTATACTTCTGGGTTAATGGTAAACTTTTCAAGAATCTATATTTGTTGATAGGAGCTGAAAAAATGGAAACAATAGAACCAATCAGGTACACATTTTAATGTTCTTAAAAGAGACTTTTTTTTTTACAGTGTTATGCAGGTCTATAAATAATAAAGTAATAAATCCCAAAGTGCCCACTATACAGTGGGGCTTTAAAAAGTCTCCTTTTTGAGGGTGGGAGGTGAGGGTGGGTGGGGCAGGGGAAAGTGGTGGCAGGAAAATGGAGACAAATGTATTTGAACAATAAAAAGTAAAAATGTCTCCTTTCTAAATTATTAAATAACTACATTGTTTAGTGTTTCTCACTGCAAGGGAATTACAAATGTTACAAGACAGAATGGACTGAGTAGATGGCATTTAAGATTTCTTTGAAACACGAAATCCTAAGATCTAAATACAAGACACAAGATATAAGATAAGAGATACAAAGTTTTTACTATCAATCAGCTTACAACTGTGCTGGAGAGACAGATATTTGGGAAGTAAAAGAACCAAAAATGTGTTTTTCTTCCCCAGTTTATGAGTAAACAATAAGAAAAGGTACAGACTGTTAGATGCTGCATAACCGCTTATCCCATGTGTTTTATGGTGATCTGGCTGAAATTATCCATTTAATTTACTTTAAAAGCACATAGAATTGGAGTTTGGCTCAGATAAATTCTTATAAAAATTCAAAAAAAGCACACACAATTTACACTTGAAACTTTAAAAAGCATCTTTTTACCAAAAGTTATAATATGTGCTGTTAGAAAAATGATAAGAACTAAGCAGAGTTCGTTGAATAATCTTATTTTTCAAGTGACCATTTCTGAACTGTGTCCCCACACTATCCAATTTAATTGGAGATGGTTTTCCTCCTAATTACTTTTGCTTTGCTTAAGACTTGTAGTGAACTGCTCTATTGTTAGTACCAAAATTTAAAAATAATTGTCTAAATACTTACAAAAGTAATGCATGATCAATTTTTATTTGAAAAAAAATCAAACAATACAGAGCATATAAGGTAAAAAATGAGGCCCAACCATACTCTATGTCACTCCCCAGGAAGATCCACTTTTAACAACTTGAGGTATATTCTGTCAATGTTTTTCTATATATATATATATATAAACATATATCTATATATATGTACATCCAAACATAGTGATTTTGTTTTTACAAAAGTCAGGTGATACTAAACATATTGATTTGAAAGTTGCTTTTATCACTCAACAATAAAGTATGTCAGTATATGCATGCCTGCCTGATTTAATGATTGCATAGTATTCCATGTTATAGGTATACCATAATTTATTTAACAGTTTTTATAGGCAATAAAATGTGAAAATCATGTTTGAGACAAAATAAATAAATAAAACCAATTCATAATTCAAATTTGTCATTTAGCTTTATACTTATTTTGAAATAGTATTATAAAATCTCTGAAAATCTACTTGTAGTTCTAAGCAGTAAAAATGCCTTTTAAATTATATTTATCTGTCAAATAATAAACTTTGTGGATACCTATTGTTTTTACTGTAGAATAAATATTTATTGAGTACCTCTTTGGTGCCAGGCATTGGACTAGGCACAGGGGCAGAAGGAGCAGTATAAGTTCAGAGATTAATAAAACACTTGCCTCCCTCATCAAGGATCTTACATTTTAGTAATTGTAAGACAGATATAGGCTCTAACATTCAAACACAGTGTTAGTGATTTAAAAATCACTCAAAATGGGCTTTCTGAACTAAGTGACCTGAATCTAGTTTCCCTACCCAGCCATTTAAAGCAAACCCATTCTCAGGGTCTAATTTCAGTGGTGAACTCACTATGCTGTGAATCTTTCCACTGAGCATCCTGTACTTTGGATGTAGCAAAGAACCAAATTGCTTGCCATTGTCCTGTACTCTTATAGATGAATAAGTATACAGTCTACATGGCTAAAATTCAATACCTACACAGCACCATTACTGTTATAACTTAAAGTTGAAACTATATCCACCAAAGCCACAAACAGGTAAAAAAGCAGAGTATAGAAAAACAAATAATGTCACACATACTACCCAACTCCTTAACTATAAATAAACTTCTTCTCTAATTAATACCCATTTCTGGTTTGAGTAACTTCCTCTAGTTACTCCTACTCTCTCCCTCACACCTCTATTTGAACTAGTGATATTTAGTATGTTCCATAGTCACATGTAGCTAGTGGTTACCTATTGGACAGCATGTATCTAGACTGAGCTATCTAGAGACCAAGGATTCTACTCTGTTCATTATACAATTAGGTATTAAGGGAGTTCTTGATAAATAAGTTATCATCATGCTTGTCTAAGCATCATAAGAGAGCATTCTTTGCCTCAAACTTTGCTTTGAGTGGAAAAATACTGAGGTGAGGGAAGGAGTAAGGAGTGGCTAAGAAAGGGGTTGTGACTCTAGTTGGATCTAAGTAATTTCATATTACTAAAATAGTATGTGAGCTTTAGAAAACTAATATTCACACATTATTTTATTTTACCTTATTCTAGATGAACTCAGCAAAGAGCCAAAGGTTACTTTTCTAATCAGAATTAAAAGTAATTGCTACAAAGTGCTGCAAAAATGCAGTAAGAGGCACTTATTTAAAGAGTAGATTTTCAGCACTTTTGACCACTGCCACAGTGACACACATCTCAATCTTTTCTCTTCTTTACACGTGGTAGTGCTGGGCTATTTCACATCCATTATCTTCTTTAGTTCTTAGAAGAGGCCTAAGGGGTGATTAATATTTTTACCCCCATTACAAGGATGAATAACCTAAGGCTTACAGATGACAAGTAACTTGTCTAAAGCCATTACCACTGTGATTAACTTGGTAGTCAAGGCATCTAGGACTTCGACATCTTGTCCAAGTGTTCTGTGCCTTGCAACAAGCTTCCTTTCATCAAAAGTCTTCCAAGATGTATTTTATCCAGAAAAAAAAATCCGTATTCAATTACAAAGTGATAGTTGGATAATTATATTTGTCATCTTTTGACCAACACTGCTCAAACACATTTACCCTAAAAGTGAGAGATGTATGTAATTTTTATGCCATGACTGACAGAAAGCTCTGTATAGGAAGGGTAGGGCACTCACTCACCTGGAAAATAGCTATCAGGGCAGTGAGAAGAAATAGTCATAGGTCAATGTAAGCCAACTGTTCTGAATACGATATCAAATACCCCTCTGGAAAGCCTGTGTCCAGCTTTTGTGAAGGTGCCAAAAGTGGGGCTAGAAGAGAGCAAATCAGTCTGAGAATCCCAGTGTTATAAGTCTGTTCTTACTAGAAATATCTAATACAAATTTTTTTAAACTTAGTTATGTTCGCAAAGGGTGAAAAGAATGGCAGATGGAGATACCAGGCAGGGTCATGGGACCTTAGGAAATGTTCAAGAGTAGGAATGGACAAACTAGAGCTCACATGCCAAATACAGTCTGCTAAATTTTTGATTGTTGTATTGGAACACAGTCACACCAATTTGTTTATGTATTATCTGTAGCTGCTTTTGTGATACAACAGCAAAGCTGAGCAATTATAACAGAGATCACATGGTCCACAAAGCCTAAAATATTTACTATCTAGGTCACTGCAGGAAAAGTTTGCTGACCCCTGCTCAAGGGGTTCCTAGAAGCTTTTCTTACAATATGATAAAATGACTTTTTAAAAAAGATTTTATTTATTTATTTTTAAAGAGAGGGGATGAGAAGGAGAAAGAGAGGGAGAGAAACATCGATGTAAGAAACACGGACGTAAGAAATATCTATGGTTTGCCGGACACACGCACCTGAACCAGAAGCTCAACCCACAACCCAGGCATGTGCCCTGACTGGGAATCAAACCAGCAACCTTTTGCTTTTCAGAATGATATGCAACCAACTGAACCACTGATAACATAACCTTTTGAAGACATTTTCATACTGAACATACTACTTCCTAGCTATGTAATTTGGGGCCAGTTACTTACCTTTCTGTTTCTCCCTCTGTAAAGTGGCTATGATGTGGCTGTAAGGCACAGTATAAAACCTAGCTATTATTTCAGTGCATAGAACAATACATGGGAAAGAAGGGAGAGGGGTCGTCAAGGAACATGTATAAAGGACGCATGGATGAAGCCAGAGGAGGGTGAGATCAAGGATGGGAGGTGGGGACAGGTGGAGAATGGGGAGTGGTGGAGGGAAAATGAAGACAACTAATACTTGAACAACAATAAAAAAAAGTTTGATTCCCAGTAAGGGCACATGCCTGGATTGCAGGCCAGACCCCCAGTAGGGGGCGCACGAGAGGCAACCACACATTGATGTTTCCCTCCCTTCCCCTCTCTCTAAAAATAAATAAATAAAATCTGTTAAAAATACTTGACATATGGTACAGAGAGAGTGAGAGGGGGAAGGGGACATGCAGAGGAAGGAGAGACCAGGACAACTGTTCTTAAAGTAATTACTTTTCAGTACACATTAAGGACCACTTCACTGTTTAAACTGCCCGAGAAAAGATCCACACATGTGGATTTTCAAGTGATATTTCTGCAGGAATGATATACCTTTTTCTCTACAGAAATGGAGAAATAGAGAAAAGTGTGTTGCTCACTAATCTATGTATGCTTAAAATGAGTGTGTGAAGATCACGTGGCATGATAATCCAATTAGCCATCTGGCTAGCTTCTTACAGGGCTGTATGGGGAAACCCAACGCACATAGCCTAAACACAGCCAGAATCCCTTGCAATATGCTTAAAGTGTGTGTGTATGTTTTGTTTAATTTCATATGGAGGTTGAGGTAGACTTTTTAAACAATTTTTAAATCAGATACAAAAGTAATATAACTGCACAAAATAGGTTTTGAAAGGCTATATATATTAATTAAAAGTAAAAATTAATTGAAAAAACAAAGTAAATAAATATATCATCTGGATGGTTACACAAAGAAAAAAGTGGATAGGAAAGAGACCATCAAGAGGTTTCAGAGATTTATAAGCTCTTAATGCTGGAAAATTCTTTAAAGATCATGTAATTCAATCTATCATTTTGCAATGAGAAGACTGAGGCCCAGAGAAACATTAAATGACTTGGTGGTTATGTGGTAGAGTTGAGGTTAGATTCCAAGTTTTTGAGATTCTGTTATACCAGGGTTTCTCACTTTCCACACTGTTGACATTTGTGGCCAGATAATTCTTTGCTGTTGAGACATGTTTTGTGCATTATAGGATGTTTAGCAGCATCTCTGGCCTCTACACTAGATACCAAGAGCACTGTCCCATCCCAGATATAATAAAAATACCTCCACGTGTAGCCAAATGTCCTGGAAGTAAAGAGGGCAAACTTAACCTCAATGAAAACCACTGAGTTAATAATAGCTCCCCACCCCGACCCTCTATCAGCTTAACTGAGATATAATTGACATATAACACTGAATGTTTAAGGTGTACAATTCAATGATTAGATACACTTATTTATTGTGAAATGATGACTACAGTAGGATTAGTTAACACCTCCATCACCTCTTGTAATTATTACATTTTTTGTTTTGCAACATTGAAGATCTATTCTTTTAGCAACTTTCAACTAATAATACAGTATTGTTAACTATAGTTACCATGTTATACATTAGATCTCCAGGACTTATGCTTCTTATAACTGAAAGCTTATACCCTCTGATTGATATCTCCCACCTCCCCCACTCTCCAGCCCCTGGCAACCACCATTCACTCTCTGTTTCTACTAGTTCAGCTTTTTTAGACTCTGCATACAAGTAAGGTCATATGGTATTTGCCTCTCTCTGTCTGACTTATTTAACTTATGCTACTAGTAACTTAATAGTTTTTTAGTCCCCTTTATGTTTTGAAGAAAAATAAAAGACATTTTTAAGAACCAGAGTACCCAGAGCAAAACAGGGAAAAGAGTGAAGGTAATCCTAGCAATCCAGATTGCTAGGATTAGTAAAGCAAGAAAAAATATAAAATTTTATATAATTAGAGTAGACAGTCTTTCACTGTTTGAATTTAAGTGAATAGATAGAACTGTCACCTCTCTGAAATCCATCACCAATTCAAAAATTTCATGACCTAATGAATTCAGAAGTCCTTCCAAAGAATTTTGTTAATTCCATGGGAAATATACAATAAAATAATAAACAGAGGGAAAATCATTTAAATTTAACATGATCTTCAACTGAATTAGACTGAAGTATGAAGATAGCTTTAAAAACCTAAGGTTATATCATTGTACAGTACTTATAGATCATATCATCCCATAACCTTTGTAAAAAAGTTTTAAATAATCAGACTGTGGCAGGCTATGATTCTTTTCCCCAAGCTCATTTTACTCCAAAGATGTCAATATTCAGTATAAGGGTTTTCTAAATCTTGAATTACTAAAGAAGCATTAGCTGTGACGCAGCATGGATCAACAATCTTTCTACTGTACTTTAAGTGTTCAAGTTGAGATCTTTCAAGTAATCTGTTTGCTTAGAATCTTTTAAGAGAGTCATGTTTAAGCACTATTGAAGGTCATTTTAACTTAACACATATTCTACTCTAAAATCAAAGCCCCAACTTGTGCAGAGATGAAATGGTAACTGAACTCCTTTGGAATCTATAGAGTTCTATAGTGGGAAGTTTTTTAGGAATTTAAAAAGTAGGGAAGATTTTAATTTCCTAATTATCAGTAGGTAGGAAGAAGCAGCTGAAGAATGAATTAATCCCATAATCCAATATTTTAAGTTTCTCACACCAATTTGAATCAAAGTTTGTGGAGTAATTTTCTGTCATGGTTTAAAATAAAACTACCATGACTGTAAGACTTTTTTTCTCTGGTTTGTTTTGTTAGTGATAACCTACAAGTGCTTGTCTGGTTAAAATATTTTCTGCTTTTTTCATTTTCATTAAATAATAATACTATAAAGACCTGCATATTTTGGGGACAGGTTGTTTACCAATATGTTATGATAAAATAGCTCCAATTATCCATAACTTGTCTATTACATGGGGAATGGTTCTCTTTCAAAAGCTTTAACACAGACAAATCATTCTTCAATTCTCTCTAAGTAAAGGCTTGTGATATCTGGAGGTAAGTGAATAGGCAGATAAACAGTCACCGTTATTAGAAATTAATTAATTACTTCCTTCAGCATATACCGTGCTCATGGATTGGAAGAATTAATATCCTCAAAATGTCCATAGGACCCAAAGCAATTTATAGATTCAATGCAATCCTTATTAAGATACCAATGACGTATTTCACAGAAATAGAACAGACATTTCAAAAATTTATATGGAACCATAAACGACCCCGAATAGCTGCAGCAATTTTGAGAAAGAAACACAAAGTAGGAGGGATCACAATACCAGACATCAAACTCTACTACAAAGCCACCATACTCAAAACAATCTGGTACTCGCACAAGAACAGACCCATAGACCAGTGGAACAGAATAGAAAGCCCAGAAATAAGCCCAGGTCTCTATGGACATCTAATATTCGACAAAGGGGGTAGAAGCATAAAATGGAGCAATAACAGCCTCTTCAACAAATGGTGTTGGGAGAGCTGGATGGCTACATGCAAAAAATTGAAATTGGATCATCAGCTGACACCATACACAAAAATAAACTCAAGATGGATAAAAGACTTAAATAGAAGTCTCAACACCATCAAAGCCTTCGAGGAGAACATTGGCAGGAAACTCTCAGATATCCCACGCAGCAATTTTTTCACTGATATGTCTCCTAAAGCAAGGGACATAAAGGAAAGAATAAACAAGTGGGACCTCATCAAAATAAGAAGCTTCTGCACGGCTAAAGAAAACATCAGCAAAATGAAAAGGGAGCCAACCGTATGGGAAAATATATTTGCTAATGATACATCAGATAGAGGTTTGATCTCCAAGATATATAAAGAACTCCCTCGACTCTACTCCAAGAAGACAAACGATCCAATCAAAAAATGGGCAAAGGACCTGGGCAGATGCTTTTCTAAGGAGGAGATACAGAAGGCCCAGAGGCATTTGAAAGGATGCTCAGCATCACTAGCCATCAGAGAAATGCAGATCAAAACCACCATGAGGTACCACCTCACACCGGTCAGAATCGCCATCTTAAACAGATCCACAAACAACAGGTGCTGGCGAGGCTGTGGAGAAAAGGGAACCCTAGTCCACCCTTGGTGGGAATGCAGACTGGTGCAGCCACTATGGAAAGCAGTGTGGAATTTCCTCAGAAAGCTGAACATGGAACTCCCTTTTGATCAGTGATTCCCCTGCTGGGACTATACCCTGAGAACACCAAAACGCCAATACAAAAGAACCTATGCACCCCAATGTTCATAGCAGCACAATTTACAATAGCCAAATCTTGGAAGCAACCTAAATGCCCATTAGTAGATGATTGGATCAAAAAATAATGGTACATATACACAATGGAATACTACGCAGCAGAAAGAATAAAAGAAGTACTAAACTTTGCGACAGCATGGATGGAACTGGAGAGCATCATGCTAAGTGAAATAAGACAGGGGGCGAAAGACAAATACCATATGATCTCACCCCTAAGTGGAACCTAACCAACAATACAAAGATGCAAGGAAAATATGACCAGCGACACTGAAAGGAAAAGAAATCAACAGAGACAAGAGGGAAGCGGGGGGCAGGGAAAGGGAAGGGAAGGGGAAAGTCAAGGAACATATAGCAAGGACTCATGGACAAAACTAAAGGGGAAGAGCTGAGGGAGGGAAGGTGGGAGGGGGCAAGGGAAAGAGGTGGGGGGGAGGCAGAGACAAATGTATTTTAAAAGTAAATAAATTAAAGAAAAAAAAGAAATTAATTAATTACTTCCTTCAATTACTTTCTAAGATTAAAATCACCTATTAGTTGCAAAAATGTGTTCAATGTTATAAAAATACTAGTTTAATTTTTGTGAAAAAACATTTATAACAGAAAAAAGTCATATGTATTTTCCATTTTTTTGTGAAATGACATTTTGTTGCCTGTTTAACAATGTATTCTGATCTTTTTTAAATATCAGATTACTTGGCTATTGTAAATTGTGCTGCTATGAAATGAACATCGGGGCACATACATTCTTTTGAATTGGTGTTTCAGGATTCTTAAGAGTATAATCCCAGCAGTGGAATTGCTGGGTCATAAGGCAGTTCCATCTTTAGTTTTTTGAGGACATTCCATACTGTTCTCCACAGTGGCTGTACCAGTTTGCATTCCCACCAACAGGGTACTAGGGCTCCCTTTTCTCCCCATCCTCACCAGCACTTGATGTTTGTTGATTTCTTTATGACAGCCATTCTGACTGAAGTGAACTGGTATCTCATTGTGGTTTTAATTTGCCACTCTGTGATGGCTAGTGGTGCTGCCAAGTACTGGAAGCAACTTAAATACCCATCAATAAATGAATGGATAAAAAAACTATGCTACATTTTCACAATGGAATACTATGCAGCAGAAAGAAAGAAGGAGCTCCTATCTTTTGCAACAGCAATGATGGAACTGGAGAACATTATGCTAAGTGGAATAAATCAGGTAGTGACAAATACTGTATGATCTCACCTGTAAGTGGAACCTAATCAACAAAACAAAGAAGCAAGCAAAATAGAACCAGGGACATTGAAATAAAGAACAAATAGTAATGAGAGGGGAACAGGGAGGGGGATAATGTGGAAAAGAAGCAGAAGGGTCATCAAGGAACATGTATAAAGGACACATGGACAAAGACAATGGCCAGGGAGGATTGGCTGTGAGAGGTGGGGGTGGGTAGGGCAAGGGAGAGAAATGGGGGGAAATGGGGACAATTGTAACTGAAGAACAATAAAAAATAAAATAATAAAGATTACTAAGTAATCACTTATATAAACTTATTACTGGAACCTATTATAGAAGACCCAAAGCTATTAGTCTAAGAAGTCCAGAAAGTCAAGTAAGGGAAAAATAAAGAGAAGAAGCTAAAGATAAAAAGCTACTTCAGGGAAGATGACTTTGGCTTCAATTAAAAAGTAAAAAAGCTTAAAAAATCAAATATGAAGGAGTGTAACTAAGGGAATTTAAAATGCTGTGCATTTTAATAACTAAAGGGAGAAGTAAAACAATAATCTTAACAGTGATGAAACAGTGGAACATTGATTCCTAAATTGGCTGGGAATGAACTGAAGTACATAGAGTGAGAATGACATTATCAAAGGAAAAGAGTTATATTGTAGACTTTTGGGATAGTTATATTATATTATTTTTCCTTTGCACTATTTCACTTTTAAAAAATAGAAATTGCAGAGGGGTATTTCCTTGGGCTTTCTTGGTTTTCCTTTTATTCACACTGCTATGCTGTCAAAACAAGAGGCACCAAAGCCGAGTTGTCAGCGATAACTCAATGAAACAGTGTTGGTAGAGGTAACTATTCATTTTAAGATCTGCTCAAAGCTCTACAGTGATAAGAATATCACAAACATTTTATAACTAGTTGATACTGGCATAATTTAAATAAGTGCATCTTTAGTCTTACTGATCATTCCTGGTAGATTAAAGTTTTCTCTAAGAACATTGATAAAATAAGATATCAACAGGAAACATGATGTGATACACAATCAATTTATTTTACAATCTCTAAAGAATGTGAAATATACAAAGGGAAACATTTCCTCTATAAGTTCCAGAATTATGTGTTTATTATACAATACTTAGAGAGGTAAATTTATCTGAATCAAACCATATTTGAAATGTATTCCATTTAATAGGAATCTTATTTCAAATCTTTTAAGAAAATGAAAATAAGGATAATGGCTACCTAATTCCTTTTATACATAGAGTGTACACTCTTACTTAACGTTTAGTATCTCTGCCAGCTCCAACATGCAGTAGAGGCTAAGGTTGGTGAACACACAGATACTCACATATCCATATAAATTTAAAGTGCCCAATTTCAATTAATACCCAAACCACAGGTTCTTTATTAATACATTTATACTCAAATAGCACAGGAGGGTTTCCAATGGGCTCCGCATCAGCGAAGCATTACTCTTGAATATATCACTTTAGTTTCACACTTAGGTATAATATTGTCTTTACTTTTTTTATTTTTTCCCATTACTCTCCCTTGTCTTACCCCCACCCCCACCTACCACAATCAATCCTGAAGCCCTGTTGTCTTTGTCCATGAGTCCTTTATACATGTTCCTTGACTTGACCCTTCCCCTTCCCCCCCTCCGCATTATTCCTCTTTCCCCTCTGGTCACTGTCAGTTTGTTCTTCATTTCCATGTCTCTGGTTCTTTTTTGCTCACTTGTTTGTTTTATTTATTAGGTTCCACATATAAGTGAGATCATATGGTATTTTTCTTTCACTGCCTGGCTTATTTCACTTAGCATAATGCTCTCTAGTTCCATCCATGCTGTTGCGAATGGCAGTAGCTCCTTCTTTCTTTCTGCTGCGTAGTATTCCATTGTGTAAATGTACCATAGTTTGTTGATCCACTCATTTACTGATGGACATTGAGGTTGCTTCCAGCACTTGCCTATTGTAAATTGTGCTGCTATGAACATTGGGGTGTACAGGTTATTTTGAATTGGTGTTTTGGGATCCTCAAGATATAATCCCAGCAGTGGAATTACCAGGTCAGAAGGCACTTACATCTTTAGTTTTTTTGAGAAAGTTCCATACTGTTTTCCACAGCAGCTGCACCAGTCTGCATTCCCACCAACACTGAACAAGGGTTCCGTTTTCTTCACAACCTCTCCAGCACTTGTTGTTTATTGATATCTTTAAGATGGCAATTCTGACCTGTGTGAAGTGGTATCTCATTGTAGTTTTAATTTGCATTTCTCTGATGGCTAGTGATGCTGAACATCCTTTCACATGTCTCTGTAGCCTCTGTATGTCCTCTTTGGAGAACGGTCTGTTCAGGTCTTTTGTCTACTTTTTAATTGGATTGTTTGTCTTCCTGGAGTGGAGTCATGTGAGTTCTTTATAAATTTTGGAGCTCAAACCTTTCTCCGAGGTATCACTAGCAAATATATTTTCCCATGATTGGTTCCCTTTTCATTTTGTTGATGTTTTCTTTAGTCATGAAAGATTTTTAATTTGATATAGTCCTATTTGTTTATTATTTCCTTGATGTCCCTTGCTCTAGGAGACATACCAGGGAAAATATTATTGTGTGGAATATCTGATATTTCCTTCTTATGTTCTCCTCTAGGACTTTTGTGGTGTCATGACTTATATATTAAAGTCTTTTATCCATCTTGAGTTTATTTTTATGTATAGTGTAAGTTGGTGGTCGAGTTTCATTTTTTAAAGATTTTATTCATTTATTTTTAGAGAGGGGAAGGGAGGGAGAAAAAGAGGAAGAGAAACAGCAATGTGTGGTTGCCTCTCACAGACCCACTGCTGGGGACCTAGCCTGCAACCCAGGGATGGGCTCTAGACTGGGAATTGAGCCACTGACCCTTTGGTTCACAGACTGGCACTCAGTCCACTAAGCCACGACAGCCAGGGCTCAAGTTCACTTTTTTTTTTTGCATGTATCTCTCCAGATCCCCCAACACCATTTGTTGAAGAGGCTATTTTTCAAACATTTTATGCTCCTGCCCCCTTTGTCAAATATTAATTGAACATAAAGACATGGGTTTATTACTGGGCTCTCTATTCTGTTCCATTGATTTATATGTCTGTTTTTATGCTAGTACCAGACTGTTTTTATTATAGTGGCATTGTAATATAGTATAATATCAGGTATTGTGATCTTTTACTTTGTCCTTCCTCAAAATTGCTGATGTTATTCAAGGTCATTTATGGTTTCATATAAATTTTTGACATATTTGTTCTATATCTGTGAAATATGTCATTGGTATTTTAATAGGGACTGCATTGAATCTATAAATTGCTTTAGGTGGTATGAACATTTTAATGATGTTAATTCTTCCAATCCATGAACAGTGTATATGCTTCCATTTATTTGTGCCTTCCTTAATTACTTCCTTCAGTGTGGTATAGTTTTTAGAGTAAAGGTCTTTTACCTCCTTAGTTAGGTTTATTCCTAGGTACTTTATTTTTCTTGTTACTATAGCAAATGGGACTTTATCCCCTAATTTCTGTATCTGATATTTCATTGTTGGTGTAAAAAAAAAGTCTTTGGTTTCTGAATATTGCCTTTGTATCTTGCAATTTGCCAAATTCACTTATTAGGACAAGTAGTTTTTTTTGGTGGAGTCTATAGGGTTTTCTATGTACACTATCATGTCATCTGTAAACAATGAGAATTTTACTTCCTCCTTTCCAATTTGGATGCCTTTTATTTATTTATTTTTTTGTCTGATTGCTGTGGCTAGAACTTCCCATACTATGTTAAATAGAAGTGGAGAAAGTGGACACCCTTCTCTTGTTCCTGTTTTTAGGGGGAAAGCTTTTATTTTTGCCTGTTTAGTATGATGTTGGCAGTAGGTTTCTCATACATGGCTTTTAATATGTTGAGATATGTTCCCTCTACTCCCTATTTTCTGAGTGCTTTTATCATAAATGGGTGTTGTACTTTGTCAAATGTGTTTTCAGCATCATTGATATGATAATGTGATTTTTGTCTTTCATTTTATGTGATGTATTACATTTATTGATTTGAGAATTTTCTACCGTACTTGCATCCCTGGGATGAATTCCACTTCATCATGGTATATGATCTTTTTAATGTATTGCTGAATGCAGTTTGCCAAAATTTTGTTAAGGATATTAGCACCTATGCTCATCTGTGATATCAGCCTATAGTTTTCTTTCTCTGTTGTCTCTATCTTTTTTTAGGATTAGGATGATACTAGCCACATAAAAAGAGCTTGGGAGTCTTCCCTCTTCTTGGATTTTTTGGAATAGTTTGAGAAGGATAAGGGTTAGCTGTTCCTTAAATGTTTGGTAAAACTCTCCTATGATACCATCTGGTCCAGAGCTTTTGTGTTCTAGGAGTATTGTGATAACTGCTTCAATTTCACTAGCTGTTATCAGTCTGTTCAAGCTTTCTTCTTCTTCCTGATTCCATTTTGGAAGATTATGTTTCTAGAAATTTGTACATTCCACCCACGTTTTCAAATTTCTTGTCATATAGTTGTTCATAATAATTTCTTACACTCCTTTGTATTTCTGTGGTGTCAAATGTAATTTCCTCCTCTTCCATTTCTGATTTTATTTCTTTGTGTCTTCTCTCTTTTTCCTTGATGATTGTAGTTAAAAGCTTGTAGGTTTTGTTTATCTTTTGAGAGAACCAGCTCCTGGATTTATTGATCCTGTGAATTTTACTTTTAGTCTCTATGCCATTTAATTTTGCTCTGATCTTGACTATTTCCTTCCTTCTTCTCACTCTGGCCTTTATTTGTTGTTGTTCCTCTAGTTCTTGTAGATATTGGGTTAGGTTGTTTATTTGAAATATTTCTATCAGGCCTGATTTGCTCTGAGCTTCTCTATCAGGACTGCCTTCGCTGTGTCCCATAGGTTTTGGGCTGTTGTGTGTTCATTTCCATTTGTTTCCAGAAACTTTGATTTCTTCCTTGCTCTCATTGTTAACCCACTCTTTGTTTAATAACATTTTATTCAGTCTCCATGAATTTGACTGTTTTTTTTTTTTCCTTGAGGTTGGTTTCTAGTTCAAGCTGTTGTGGTCCAGAATATGCTTGATATGATTTCAATTTTCTTGAATTTGTTTATGCTTGTTTTGATTCCTACCATGTGGTCTATCTTTGAAAATGTTCCATGTGCATTTGCAAAGAATGTGTGTTTTTACTTCTTTCAGGTGAAAGGTTCTGTATGTATCAATTCAGTCCATTTGATCTAGTGCTTTGTTCAGTGCCACAATATTCTTGTCGATCTTTTGCTTGGAAGATCTATCCATGGCTGATAGTAGGGTGTTAAATTCCCCTATTATAGGTGTGTTGCTGTCTATATCTTTCTTGAAGTCCTCCAGGATTTCCTTTATATATTTGAGTGCTCCTATGTTGGTTGCATATATGTTTATAATACTTATGTCTTTTTGATGGATTCTTCCCTTGAATATTATGAAGTGTGCTTCTGTAACACTTCTTATGGCCTTTGTTTTGAAATCAATTTTGTCTGATATAAGTATTGCAACCCCAGTTTTTATTTTGTCCATTTGCCTAGAATATTTTTTTTCCAGCCCTTCACTTTCAGTCTGTGTACGTCTTGTGTTCTGAGGTGGGTCTCTTGTGGGCAGCATATGTGTAGGTCATGTTTTCTTATCCATTCAGCATATGTCTTTTGATTGGATCATTTAATCCATTTACATTTAAGGTTATTACTGATAGGTACATATTCCTTGACATTTCCCCCTTTGTACCTGTGTTCCTCTCTCTCTCACTCTTTTTCTTCATCTTCTTAAAGCAATGCCTTTAGCATATCTTGTAGTGCTGGTTTGGTGGAGGTGTATTCTTTTAGGCTTCTCTTGTCTGGGAAGCTTCGTATTTTGCCTTCCATTTTAAATGAGAGACTTGATGGGTATAGCAGTCTTGGTCGCAGGCTTTTGCTTTTCATTACTTGGAATATTTCTTTCCATTCCCTTCTGAGTTGTAGTGTTTTGGTTAAAAGAAATCAGCTGTTAGCCTTATCAGAGCTCCCTTTTATGTTACTATCTGCTTCTTCTTTGCTGCCTTTAAGATCCTCTCTTTGTCTTTGAATTTTGCCATTTTAATTATGCTATGTCTTGGAGTGGTTCTCACTGGGTTCCTCTTGAGTGGGACTCTCTTTGCTTTCTGAACTTGTGTGACTTTTTCTGTCATCAAATTAGGGAAGTTTTCTGCCATTATTTTTTTTCAAACAGGTTTTCTACCCCTTGTTCTTCTTTTCCTTCTGGTATCTCTATTACAAGACCGTATTACATTTCATATTTTTCTACAGCTCCCTAAACCCCTCTTCGTTCTTTTTTGAGTCTTTTTTCCTTTTCTTGCTCTTTCTGGGAGCTTCTTTCTACCTTGTCCTTCAGCTTGCTTGTTTGATCCTCTGTTTCACCTGGCCTGTTTTTTATTCCTTCTTGTTCTTCAATTCAGAAATTGTATTCTTCATTTCCTCTTGGCTCTTGTTGATTGTTTCTATGTCTTTTTTCATGCTGATATAATTTGCAGTGAGTTCCTCGTAGCTTCCCTGTAGCTTTTGGTAATTCTTACTGAGTTCATTGAGCTTCCTTATAACCATTGTTTTGAACTCAATGTCTGATAGTTTACTTGCTGTTATTTCATTTAGCACTCTTTCTGAGAATTCTTCCTTTTCTTTTGATTGGGGTTGTTTCTTTGTCTCCCCATTTTAGGGGAGACTATTTTTGTTTGTCTCTGCTTCTCAAATTGATCTGCTTTCACTCCCTTTGTGGTGTGGATTTCTTTGGTAGGAGAAGAACTGAATCACACAGGTGATTCAGTGGTGCATTCTCCTTGATCTTCTGAACTTGATGCACTTGGGATGCCCTTTATGCGGTTTATGTCAGCTCTCTGGATGTAATTGGGTTTTGATTGTTGTTGGGTCATTCTTTGGTGTGTCGTTCCCACGAGCTGGCTGTGGAGGGTCTCTCCACACACCACATCTCTTATGCTGTTGTGCAGGTGCACTGTTTTTTCTTTCTGGTTCCACCCCTGCTGATGTCCGGTGATGTCTCAGTCTAGCTTTAGGCAGCCTATTCGAGAGGACCAGAGATCTACCACCTGAGGCTGACTCCTTCAGTTGTTAATCTAGTCACTCTGCAATCAGGAGTCAGGATTAAGCACCATAGGTAGGGCAGAGTCCCTCCAGGTGGTGGAGCTATAGCTTCCCCTCAGGCTGCTGCCACTAGGAGGGGAGTGGTCTGCTGAGCAAGATGGCTGCTGTTGTATTGGGGATGGCTTAGCACAGGGATCCTGGAGGCTGCTCTCTCTGTTCTCTACCCGAAGCCTCTGTCCCCACTATCTCCTCAAACATCTCTAGTCCATTCTGCCTCCCCCTTTGCCTGAGCCCAGGGTAAGTGGTTGCATATGAAAATTTATGCATTAGAACTTTAAACGGCTCTTTAGGTCTCCAGCTGTCCATCTCTGGCAGAGAGAAACCCTGCTACTTTTTGCAGCTGGATGTTATCTGGGTACTTTTTGGGCTCTGGTGCTGTAGGCTTGGGAGTCCAGCTTGGGGTGGGACCCTACACTTCTCAGGGGGAAACCTCTGGCTACTTAAATGTTCCTCTGGTGTTTCAGCTACCACCTGTGGGTGCCCAGCCAGCCCTCTGGGGTCTCCTCTGCACTCCTTCCCAGTGAGGTTGTGCTAAAGCTGATTCTTCTGTCTCTTTGAGGTTATAAGGCTCCTTTCTCGCTATTGTTCAGTTGTTTATTCCAGATGATTTCTCCACAGTTAGTTTCAATACCAGATTGGTCCTGGGAGGAGGCCTGTGTGACTTCCACTCACTCCTCCACCATCTTGGATCCCCTCTGTTACTTCTAAACTCATTTTTCTTCTTATGTGTTTTTTTTACACTCAGCTTTATAGATACATGTATTCTGACCCTATTCTCTCTACTCTTCCATGCACCTAGCCAGCAAAAATTTCCACCAATTTATCTCACTTTTATTGGTGTCAACTGTGACAAGTTGACAGGTCACTTTTCTAGACCCAGAGTTCTGAGCCCAAATTCTGTTTTTAGTAGCATACTTTCTTTTTTTCCTGCAATTTTGACTTTTTCCCCCTCATACTACTTTATTTCAGGCCCATAACCCATGAAGATACACATGGATGGCTTAAGTTTGATCTGATACCTGGAAGAAACTCCACCATAAAATGCAGAAGCAGGAGAATTCTGGGATAAGTGTGAGATTGCAGAAAAGGAAATCAAAGGTCACAGTGACCATTATAGGCTGTTACCACAAGCAAAAATAGGGTTCAAAACCTAGCCAATTTCTTGTCATTTGCATTATACTATTTTTTTTGAACAGTGGTCGGACACCAGAATTTAATTGTGGAGCACTATCTCCAATTATACTTTAAGAGACATTATGAACACTGATGAATTCTGGATTTCTTCTGTCTTCAAAGATGATTTTCCTGCTTGGACTAATCTGGAAGGGTGTGGACAAGCATAATTTACAAAGTCCTAAACTAGAATAGAGATGAATTAGGTGACTTTTTAAGTTTTTTAGATCATAATATCATTTTACCATTTACAGGATGCTTCTCCATTTTTTATCTGACTTAATTCTCTCCCTACTGAGTTAGTTATCACCATCAACCCCTGTAAGGTAATAATTATTATCCTCATTCCATTTTACAGATCAAGAAAACCGAAACTCAAAAGCATTAAATACATGTCTGAGATCATGAAATGGTATAGCCTGTCCTTGAACCCAGATCTTCAGATGAGAAATTCTGAGCAACTGCTATTGCAGCAAAGAATTATTCTTTGCCAGTGATACATATAATCATTCAAAACTTTCACTCTTGAGTTCTAAGTTCTTGTTTTTGTTTAATTCTGAAAAAAAGAAGCCTTTGCTTCCCAACCCCAATTCCAACCTAGTCCTTGAGTTCCTATATTGTTTTTTGACCTAAACCAAACACCTGGCTCTGTACCTGCCCATGGGGAGCGACTGTGAGGCATTTACTGATTATCAAAGATCTGGGAAGTGAATAAAACAAGAAGAAAAATGAATAAAACTCTTAGTAGTTTAGAGGCATGGGAACAAGGAACAGACTGACAGTAACCAGGGAGGAAGGAGGGGGATAAGGGTGGAAAGAAGGGGCAGGGCCTAAAGAACAAGTATAAGTGACCTATGGACATAGACAACAGGGTGGGGAATGACTGTGGGAGCAAGAGGTGGGCTGGGTGGAAGATGGCAAGGAGGGAAAAACTGGGATATCTGTAACAATAACAATAAAGTATTTATTTAAAAAAGAAGAAGCTGTAGCTTTTAAAAGCTAAAAAAACAGCTTGTGGTTAGGGGAGGTTTCTTTAGGTCTCCAGTTTACAGTTTTCTTTTTTTATTAAATTTATTGCAGTGACATTGGTTAATAAAATTATATAGGTGTCAAGTGTACAATTCTGTGATACATGATCTTCAAATTGCATTGTGTGCCCACCACCCAAAGTCAAATTTCCTTTTGTCTCCATATATTTGACCCTTTTTACCCTTTATTTCTTCCCACCCCCTTCCCTCTGGTAACTGCCATACTGTTCTCTATGTCTATGAGTTTTTTGTTTATTTTACTTGTTTGTTCACTTGTTTCTTTCAGTTTTATATCCTACATATGAGTAAAATCATATGGTTCTTAACTTTTTCTGTTTTATTTTGCTTAGCATGATATTCTCAAGGTCAATCAATGTTCTTGAAAATGGCAGTATTTAACTTTTCTTATGGCTGAGTAGTATTGAAACTTCAAATGAAGCTGGCAACCCAAATGTGTTCAAAGCCTCTCTACTGGAATATCAAATATTCACCCAGGGTCCAGCCAGGGTCCAGTTCTTCTCCCAGAAGCTCAGCTACACCCCTAAACAGTGTAATAAGCAAGGGAGAGAAAAGAGGAGAAACTGGCTGCCTATATGCCATCCACCTGTCATGTCTAATCATAGGCCTCTTTGACTTGAGAGCATTCCTAAATTCTCTTTTTAGCACGGCACAGGTAGTGATCTGTGGGACCCAAATGGGAAAGGTTCAACTCCAAAGTCAGCCTGCATCAAATGTGTGTCAATGACAAATTTCCTTTTATGGGACTCCCAAAGGATACCAATGTGAATGCAAGAGAAGAGGACTCTACTGGCAGGCAAAAAACCAATGCAAGTCTAGTTTCAAATCCAAACCAAATAGAAGGCCTAGGAAAGAGAAGTTCATTTCATTTCTTTGCAAGGCCTTGAGCTAAAATTTGCTCTGAGGGATACGGAAACAAACAAGGTAACCTACAAGTGGGGGGAGGGTGGTTGGCTGCTTACAACCAAGGCAGGAAATAAGATACCAGCAACATAATTCTTAAATACTTATTAACTTACAGTTAACAAACATTCTGAGGGTTTACTGTGTGTGCATGCCAAGCACAGGAAAGAGGTGACCAAGACAGACATAGCCCTTGCTTCCATGAATCTTATTGGAATAAGAAATTTTGAACAAGTAGTTACAAGTGATTTGAGTGTTAATAAAGGGAAAGAAGCCCAGGCTACTATTGCAGCTCCACTTCTAAATCTTTCTTGCTGTAATTGCTATCAATTGTAATGATAGTATGGAATGAGAAAGGTGCAAAGAATAGGGATTTTTGTAAAATGACACACTATCCACCCCTTGGCTGACCTCCTCTTGAGAATATGCTGGAAATGGGGAAAAGGGAAAAACAAGAAAAAATGTTGGAAGAAGAACAGAAGGGGGAAAATGAGGTGGAGGACAAAAACCAATTGTCAGGCCATGCTTATTGGATCAATGTCCTGAGGCATCACCCTGGCATTAGCTTGGCACCATCACTTTCTCCTTTTTGATAGAGGTAAATTCTCCTGAGCTAGTTATTTGGGTGAAATTTGAAGAGCCAAAGGCACTTCCATAAAGGGTACATAGGAAAACTGCCAGCTAACATTCCCTTCCTCTCTGCTCTTCCAATAAAAACAGGCTTGATGATGCCAGGCTGGGCATAATTAATGGCAAAGTGTTAGGTGGCAGCTACTGCATTGGCTTGTGTGGCCTCAGTGCTTGTATTGTTATCCTGCAAAATGCTTTGGGGTACCTTGAAGATGGAAGGTGCCACCAACCACTCAGATTCTAGTTCATATAAATAAAGTTCGATTTAATTTGACATGCAACCTTTTAATCAAATGGTATAGGGACAAGGGCGGCTTGAGAATCTACTCTTTGGACAAGTCTGAGCCTTGTCTTTTAACCCTTGAGATGGATTTGGGTACAAGAGGTAGTGCAATGCATGGTGCATATGTGGGCCCCAAAACCTGAGTGCACCTGCATATGATGCATGCGAAGAGCAATTGAGAGGGATGACCAGATTAAGCAACAGCCTCTGATACTCTACGGAACATCTTTTACCTGCCCATTTGGGGAGCCCCGTAGAATTTGGGGGTGGGGCAGAACATAGGGGGCCTTTGAAGAAAGGAAAATAGTCCTTGAAAGTTGTGAATTTCAGCATGGAGCAGTATGCATATTTCTAAGTGTATGCCTGTGGGTAACTAATGGCTAAAAGGACAGAGCTGGGGTGAGAAGGAAAGTGGTAATATTTACTAAGTGGCTTCTATGTGTTTAGTGCTGGATCTCATTTTCATTCTCACACAACTGCAACAAGATGGGGTTGTTAAATACAAGTTCAAAGGATAAGATAACTGAAGTTCAGAGAAGTTAAATAATTTGCTTAGGGTCACACTATGAATGACTATAACTCAAATCTAACCAGTTCCAAAGTCCATTCTCCGTTCTTTTTTCCATTATACCAGGCATCCTTCTCAGAAACATTCTAGTAAAATACCTTATTATGCCAAATGTGGTAATGATGCTCAAGATGGTGTCTCCATCTAGGAAAGTATTCTAGGAACCACAAATATTATCAGAGATTTTTTTGGAAAGTATCCATCCACATAGATGTAATAATGAATGAAACCTAGACTAAAGCCATCTTCCATAACCAAGAAGTGTGTTTTTCAAACAGGCAGCCTAACTTTGAATGAAAGCATCCAAACTTTATGGCTGTTTGTCTGCTCTTGTCAGCTTGCCTTGCCCCTAGGAAGCATATGGGTATGCAAATAAATAAAACAAACATTAATGAATACTTATAAAGCATAAATCATGACTGCCTTCCGGCAAGGATGTATACATATAGGCAAACGTCACACATGGTACTCCATTCCTCACCTAATTTTTCTGCCTACTGACTGACCCAGTGTGGTCCAATAGAAAAAGCAATGGACTGGGAGCTAAGAAGACTGGGTTAAGCTCATGCCTCCTCTACTTCCTAGCTGCATTATTTTAAGCAAGTCATTTAACCTCACCGAGACTCAGTTTTTTTCTCTGGGAAATGAGAATACTTATTTCATAGGGTTGTTCTGTGTACTAAATAAGATAATTGGTAGGGAAGAATTTTTTAAATGACAGAGCTACAGAGAAGTTCAGCAGTGTTAACACATTAGTCCTCCATTATCCATGGTTTCACTCTCTATGGTTTCATTTACCTGCAGTCAATTATATTCTGAAAATATTAAATGAAAAATTCCAGCAACAATAGGTTGCATGCTGTTCTCAGCAGCATGATGAAATCTTGTACCATGCAGCTCTGTCCCACCCAGGTCTTAAATCATCCCTTTGTCCAGTGTATCCATGCTGTATACACTACCTGCCCGTTAGTCACTCAGTAGCCTTTTGGGTTATCAGATCAACTGTTGTATTTTTTGTGTTCAAGTCACCCTTAATTTACTTAATAGTTGCTCAAAGCCATTTACATAACTTTTATTGTAGTATATTGTTATACTTGTTCTATTTTATCACTTACTGTTAATCTTTTACTGTGCCTAATTTATAAATTAAACTTTACCATAGGTATTTATGCCTAGAAAAAACTTAGTATATAAAGGGCTCAGTACTATCTATCAGCGGTTTCACGCATCCACTGGTGGTGTTGGAACATATCCTCTGCTGATAAGGGGAGACTACTATATTCTGATCAGGCAAGCCAAGGAAATCAACAGATAAACTGAAATTAACAGTGGTGAATTCCCACCATCTTAATAAGGCATAAAATAGGGCAGTGTCATTTTTTTGTTCCACACATCAAAAAGAGGCAATCCAGCTTGGATCAACTCTGTAACAACTGGTTCTTGAGTGTGCTTTACCATGTGTGGGGACAATCTTACACTGCACTCAACATAAAGAACTATGTAGCTCCATGATGCCTTAAAAATAAATGGTCTGTATATGCACTTATAAACCATGTTCATCCTCCAAAATTAGTTTTCACTTGATTCTCCTTTTTAGAAGGAAAACTGAGAGCTTGAAAGGGTGACTGTCATTCATTTGCTCAACCTTCAAACATTTACAAAGTGTATACTATATTCTAGGAGCATGAGACCCAGAGGTGAAGATGGCAATTTGTTCCCTCACAGAGGTGAAATAGATGAGTGAGTAAACTCAAAACAAAAGGAGGTATGATAAGTTGGCATGGCTAAGTAAAGCAACATTTCACTGTGATTTTTCCACATGAAAAAAAAGAAACAGGCTTCTAGGCCAGCAATTTTCAACTGGTGTGCTGCAAGAATTTTTTCAACATGTGATACCTGACTATTGAGTCAAGGGCACTGATCCCTTATCCTTTAGACTGTCAAATAAAAAAAAATGACAACATCCAACACAACAATAGCTGATGTGAATGAATGAAAATTTTACCTATTTTTTGTCAGATCAGCAAAAAATCTATTTTAGGTGTGCTACAGATTTTTAGTAATTAATTTATGTATGCCATGAGATAAATAAGGTTGAAAATTGCTGTTCTAGGCAGAAGGAACAAAACATGCAAAGTCTCAGAGATGAAAGATAATAGAAGTTTTGTGTGGCTGAATCATAGAACTTGTGAATGTGTATTTGTGGGAGGGAACAGTTATTGGCAGAAAATAAAATGCTCCTATATAGAGGTAGAAGACGCTATCATCTCCACTCATGATTTGAAGGGTACATGGAAGATTCTCCTCTCCCTATCTACCCTCACTCAGTTGCTAGTTCCTAAAATTCCAGCTTTAATATTTCATCTTTTAAAGCTCTAGTTTTGTGTTTCCTTCAACAGTCCCCTATTAAAATACAAGTACGCTTAGGAGAAGCCATCAGGAGCCACATCAGGAATAGTGGATAGTCAGCGACAGGCAAGGAGGACTTGCAAGAAAGTAATCAAGGAAAGAGTGTAGAGATCTGATGGAAATGTGTGTAGATACCAAAAATGCCTTTCACTAGCATTCCCAGTTTTTCACAAAACAAGCTCTGATACAGAATTACAGTTTTTGTTATTATCAATATAGGATAGGTGGTGATTCATGTGTTTTCAGAGCTGTACAACAGACTATACTGTGGGCTAATCATTGGCCAATGGTTTCCTTGATGCATTCACACCATATCCTCATGTCAAAACACTTGGGACCATTACTGGTATGTGGTTTCTAAAGCTACTTCCTGGTGGTGGCAGGAATACATGGTTGCCATAGAGCAAAAGAGGAATGTGTGCCTCAGGAGGGACTCATTAGCCTTGACTGACACTGGCCTCATTAACCACTGTACTGTAATCTCAGTGCTAAGTAACTTCAGACTTCTTACTCCAGGGATATGCCTTTACATGTAACATGAACAGACCAGGATAGTCATATCATTCACATTAATATTCACCATGGATTACCATGTGATTATTAGAGTTCAGGTAACTGATAATGTTTATAAAAGTCAAATGACTAGTTATATCACCCCATGATCCATTTCACTGTTCCATCCTACAGTAACTCAATCCATATTCTGTATTGTTGTTGCAAATAATGCTGATAATAACCAATAAAGAATTTGAAGACCCCTGATGTTGATAGATATTTTGTGATCAACACTTGTACTTTTTCACAGGGAAGAAAATTTCTCACTGCTGGAGTGACCCCAGTGAGATTACTATGAATTCATGCCCTCCAAAGTCAGCTGAGATCTGGAAAATATTGCTGCTTGAAGTATAACTCCAAAAGGAGTATGGCCACTTGAGAATGATCTACTCTACCCGAAACAACTGCATAATCCAGCCTTGCAAACAGAGTAGCTACGAGAGTTGGAAGATAATATGAAAGACTACAGGACTATGCCTCTTTGTTTCTTACATGTTCCCCAACCTCTCTACTTCCTAATTCCAGAGAAAGAGCAAATCTACTTTTCTGGCCCTAGCTGGTGTAGCTCAGTGGATTGAGCACTGGCCTGCAAACCAAAAGGTCACTGGTTTGATTCTCAGTCAGGATACATGCCTGAGTTGCAGGCCAGGCCCCTGATTGGGGGTGTGCGAGAGGCAACGGATCAATGTATCACACATCAACATTTCTCTCCCTGTCTTACTCTCTCCTGTCCTCTCTCTGTAAATACATACATACATACATACATACATACATACATAAAATCTTCAAATCTACTTTTCTGTAATGGTATCTCCAAAAGTCCTTATTCAATATTTCCTCCACAGTCTATCTAATTCATTTTTGTCTATGAAGACCATGAGTACTCTTACTTCAACCTTCTCTTACACCTTTTGCTTTGAAATCCAACTCTATTCTTTAAGATGTAGTTCAAGTTCACCATTCTCCATGAACCATCCCCTGGGTCTATGAATGTGGAGAGTGATGGAGAAATGAGTTTCTAAGTGAGGAAGAGGCCTGGGTGAATAGTGGGCAGTGACACTATGTATCCTCCGGTATCCCCAATAACTAGCTTCTGCTAGAGAGTTATTGAACACCCAGCAAATATTCATGGAGTGATTGGACAAGAGAATTGATCTCTACCATTTGTTTTATATCTGTTAATTCATTTCTCTTTAATCCTGGATACAAACTAATCACATGCTTTGTAGTTGCTATACAAATAGGAAGAAACCAGTGGTAATATATTGGCATATCCTAAACTTTAAGAAATCAAACACCAGGAAAATTCCACCATGGTGCCTAAGGGTCAGGCAATACCTCAAAATGTACAGGTCTCACGTGCATCCTCCAATTATGCCTGCCACATGTAAGACACAGCTATTGAACAATGTACTGTTCTCCACTCTTCCTTGGTATTGGAGAGTTACATACCACCAAAAACTACACTTTGACACACTACTTGAGCATTAGTTGTTTTCATTTTGGGTGTTAAATATATTTTGTACATACCACAATTATGCTACCAATTACATAAGGACTTGAATTTGAGTAGCTATTTATCTAAAGGAGAACCTGATTGGTTAGCAAGTGACCACTGGCAAACACCATTCAAAATCAACCTTTCTGAAGGGAAGGGGAAAGTCAAGGAACATATAGCAAGGACTCATGGACAAAACCAAAGGGGAAGAGTTGATGGAGGGAGGGAGGGAGGGAGGGGGCAAGGGAAAGTGGTGGGGGATAGGCAGAGACAAATATATTTGAAAAAATAAATTAATTAATTTAAAAAATAAAAAAATAAAAGATATAGGGATATAGGGAAGTCATTTGTTTAGGCAGAATATTATAGAAAATCTCACTGAGAAGGGACATGGATAATACCTAAACATGATGATGAGTTCTGGAGCCAAGAGGATCTCTGAGGAAGATGTCCCAGGCACAGGTAACAACATACACAAAAGCTCTGAAGTACAAGAGCACTTGGTGTGATAAAGACACCATGAAAGAGATTTAAATAAGGTAGTGGCAGCGTCTGATTAGTATTTGAGAAGGGAACCTTTGTGGGATTTGAAGAATGGAAGGGAAAGCTCAAGAATGGAATAGAAATGCAATCAAGATGGTTTTGTACAATTCAAGGTGAGATGATTATGACCAGAACAAGGATGATGGCATTGGAGATGGAGTAATATAGTACAATTTGGATGTGCCAGCAACAGGCTATACTGTTATTGGCTATGATGAGTTAAAGAAGGAGAAATCATCAATAAATAACTTTTCACTAAAAAAAAACAGCCCCCCCTAAAAAAAACCAGAATCAACCTTTTGATTTACGGTGGAGGCACATCTCCCAAATCATTCTATCAGCATAAACACAGAATCATCCATCAACAAGCACCTGCATATTTTTGCAGTACCATGACAATGTGGAAGTTGTACAAATAACACAAATCTGTTGTAGCTCTTTGTTGTAGAAAATGCTCCATTTTAATTCTATGACTCCTGATGATTTTTGTAACGAATCTGGAGATAATTTCTAATTGCTGAAGTGACCACAGTGGGACTACTATGGGTTCATGCCCTCCAAAGTCAGCTGAGAACTACAAAAATATTGTCATT
This sequence comes from Pteronotus mesoamericanus, assembly GCF_021234165.1. Taxonomy (NCBI): domain Eukaryota; kingdom Metazoa; phylum Chordata; class Mammalia; order Chiroptera; family Mormoopidae; genus Pteronotus; species Pteronotus mesoamericanus. The sequence continues at coordinate 2,452,950 of NW_026555108.1, read as the reverse complement.
CACAGTCTGACTCAGAAAGGAGTATGGCTACTTGAAAAAGGTCTACTCTACCTCAAAATAATTACATAAGCCAGTCTTGCTCTTTGGAATTTTACTTGAGGAATTCAGGTATTTTTACATAAATCAAATTGAAATGGAACATTTAAGCAGAATGTGATTGTTCTGGATATATCTGGAATAGAAAAAGTTCCACAGCAGTCTATGGTTTGGAATTAAGTCGCTTTCATAATTAAGCCAGTCTTTATAAGTAGAGAGGTGTACCAAGGGTTCTACACAAAGGAATTCAAAGCTGTTGAGCACTATCTCTTTTTCTTTACCCAACTATTGGCACTGTTATTTGCTGCATCCAATGGTAAAGTTTCTAATTCTCTCCTTGGAAAAATCCAAGTTTTAGCTGCTCTCATATTTTTGCAAGTTTAGAGCAAGTTCTAAGTTACCTCCATGTGTAAAGTCTTCATTTCCTACTGATCTTTGTATATTCAAATCTTTATCTATTTTTCAGGACCAAACTTAAATGCCAACTTAGGGAATTATTGCTGGGGGTGGGGGACTGAACAAGTTCAAATACAGGTTTTCAATTATAGCTTTATATCGAATTTAATCAGTAAAGTTTAAAAATATACATTCCTGGCCTTCATTCCAGGTAGAATGAATCAGAATTTCCAGGGATAAGAAATCAGTATACTTATTTTTATTCCCTAGCAGATTTTGAAGCATTCATGACAGAACAGAACCTTCAGTTTTATATAATTGACCACAAAGTAGATGGAGAGTTCTAAAGTGTCCACCCCTCGGCTACATGCAAAAAATTGAAATTGGATCATCAGCTGACACCATACACAAAAATACTCAAGATGGATAAAAGACTTAAATATAAGTCGCAACACCATAAAAGTTCTAGAGGAGAACATTGGCAGGAAACTCTCAGATATCCCACGCAGCAATTTTTTCACTGATATGTCTCCTAAAGCAAGGGACATAAAGGAAAGAATAAACAAGTGGGACCTCATCAAAATAAGAAGCTTCTGCACGGCTAAAGAAAACATCAGCAAAATGAAAAGGGAGCCAACTGTATGGGAAAATATATTCGCTAATGATACATCAGATAGACGTTTGATCTCCAAGATATATAAAGAACTCACTCACCTCCACTCCAAGAAGACAAACGATCCAATCAAAAAATGGGCAAAGGACCTGGGCAGACACTTTTCCAAGGAGGAGATACAGAGGGCCCAGAGGCATTTGAAAGGATGCTCGGCATCACTAGCCATCAGAGAAATGCAGATCAAAACCACCATGAGGTACCACCTCACACTGGTCAGAATGGCCATCATAAATAGATCCACAAACAACAGGTGCTGGCGAGGTTGTGGAGAAAAGGGAACCCTAGTCCACTCTTGGTGGGAATGCAGACTGGTGCAGCCATTGGGAAAGCAGTGTGGAATTTCCTCAAAAAGCTGAAAATGGAACTGCCTTTGGATCCAGTGTTCCTTTGCTGGGACTATACCCTAACAATACCAAAACGCCAGTACAAAAGAACCTATGCACCCCAATATCCATAGCAGCACAATTGACAATAGCCAAGTCTTGGAAGCAACCTAAATGCCCATTAGTAGATGATTGGATCAAAAAATAATGGTACATATACACAATGGAATACTACGCAGCAGAAAGAAAAAAAGAACTACTAAACTTCGCGACAGCATGGATGGAACTGGAGGGCATTATGCTAAGCGAAATAAGCCAGGGGGCGAAAGACAAATACCATATGATCTCACCTATAAGTGGAACCTAACCAACAATACAAAGATGCAAGGAAAATAAGACCAGCAACACTGAAAGGAAAAGAAATCAACAGACAAGAGGGAAGAAGGGGGAGGCAGGGAAAAGGAAGGGAAGGGGAAAGTCAAGGAACATATAGCAAGGACTCATGGACAAAACCAAAGGGGAAGAGCTGAGGGAGGGAAGGAGGGAGGGGGCAAGGGAAAGTGGGGGGTGTAGGCAGAGACAAATGTATTTGAAAAAATAAATTAAAAGTAAATATAAAAAAATTATAAAATCTTAATTTAAAAAAAAAATAAAGTGTCCACCCCTTCATGAGGACCTGGGCATGAACAACAGCAGAAAAAGATGAAGTCAAGGTCATTCTATTTACTTAAGAGTTCACAAGCTTTCCTTTACAGAAGCCAACACACATTCAAGTACTCTTTTCCTATGTAGAACATATGACTTGCTCTTTCCTATTAACCAGGAAAAGTCCTCATTCCAGGACTCTGGAAATGTCAGGTCTTCCAATCAATGTGTTGCGGAGATAATGTTAGAGACAAAAGCTCTAATTATCAGCCAAAAGACTAAGGGACAAAAAGGAGGAATCTTACTCCTTGGATTAGTAAGCATATTGTATCTTTATTCTAAAGAGTCCATCACATTTGCCCAGCAAAGAAACATAGTCAGAATAAGAAAGACATCATGTGTGTGAATGTGCATACATTTATCACTACAGGTTTCCAAAATGTGATACTAAAAAGTTGTAAGGAAAGTAAATTTTAACTGAATCTGATCTTGACTTAAATTACAAAATTGGTAATGCATTCCCATATGGTGGGGGGAGGATCCTTCAAACAAATGAGATGAAAGTTTGGGGTAGCAAAAGGATTAAGACAATAGTCTAAACCCCAAGTGAAGCCAGGTACTTTGACACTCACTTCCATAGATGTGAACTGTGCCCTTACTATTCTCCCTTCCAGTCCTGTAAAATTGGATTATGTCTTTAACAATTGTTTTTATTGCCTCTACTGCACAGGGTAAGAAAAGGGAAAACTTCATAGAGGCTGCTTTTTTTCTCACATCCCCCACCCTTTCCCCTTGATGTCAATCTAGCCTTAGCCACTTACTAGCTATGTAGGCAAATCTGAGATCAGTTTCCTCATTTAAAAAATGGGGATAATATTAACTATTTTGCAGACTGTCTGATTGATTGTGAGACGAGGATTGATTTTTATTGATTGACTGATACCAATATTCATTGAGTGCCTGCTATGCGCTAAACCAAAAAATAAAAACAAAAACATTGTGAGCTATTATCATTTCCACTTTACAGATGAGGAAACTGGAGGCAGAGAGAAATAAAGTGACTTGTCTAAAGTCAGCCAGCCAGTAAGTTGATTTTACACTGTTTAATAAGTGGTTTTTAGCCTTAGCTATGCATTAGAGTCATTTATGGTCCTTTTAAAAATATACATGCTCAAGTTTAGACCTGGAGATTATGAATGAATAGGTTGGGATGGCCTTAACATTGTTTTAAAGTTCTATTAATATTCCCTGACTGGTGTGGCTCAGTAGATTGAGCACTGGCCTGAGAACCAAAGGGTCACCAGTTCGATTCCCAGTCAGGGCATATGCCTGGGTTGCAGGCCAGTTCCCAGTAGGGGGCATGTAAGAGGCAACCACGCATTGCTGCTTCTCTACCTTTCTTTCTCCCTCCATTCCCCTCTCTCTAAAAATAAATAAATAAAATCTTTAAAAAAATAAAAAATTTAAGTTATATTAATGATTCTCACATGCAACCACCATGGCAGAGATTTCCTGGCTTAGACTTATTCAGTTAAGAGTGAGAAAAAACATGAATTCTATGTTATGATTTATTCACTCAACAGATATTTTCTATGTGCCAAGTACTATGATCATGCTGGGAATGTATACAGCAGTGATCAAAGACCATGGTTCCACTCTCAAAAAGGTGACAATGTGATGGGGAATATAGATAATAAGTAACAAAGGAAACACATTTATAATGAGAAATTGGAATAGGTGCTTCAAAGGAAATAAACAAGATTGTAGGGACTGATGAGAGAGCCAGCTTGGAAAATAGTGATCACAGAAGGAACCTCTGAAGAGGAAGCTTTTAAGCTGAGTCCTATAGTCAGAAAGACCAACATGGGAATAGTCAGGTGAAGATGACGTCTTTATATTCAGCAAAAAGTACACTGATTGTTCAGGTTATAGATTATTTAGGGAAAACACACTGTTGACCAAGAAAAGGAAGGTACTTACCTAGAAGGCCTCTGGGTGCCTGATTGGACTCAAATTTATAAACAGAGCCTAGCAGCCAGTGCTGAAAAGGGGCCTCTCATACTACACTTCTGGGAGAAGTCTGCCTTTCACACTGAACTGCCTGGCTGTACGGTTTTTGCCAGCTGAGCCAACCCTTATAAAGGATTTTCTGAAATCACATTTCAACCAAAGGGACAGAGACTTTCCCCATCCAGTCAGAGCTGGGCAGCTAAGTCTTCATTAGCATCTTCACCTACCAAACCAATCAGAACAGTGCATTTTTTGACTAATTAAACTGGGGATTTGGAGCCCTTATTAGCATGTGAATAGGCAAATCAAGGACCAGGTGTAGGGAATTCTCTCTGTGTAAGTCAGCTTCCCTCAGGCTCTCAGAGCTCACTCTCCCTTTCCACTGAAGACAGTGTTACTCCAGCTAGACCTGACTGCCAAAGTTGTCTCACTAGACCCCAGTGGAACTGTTCTATTTCAGTGGATTGGAGCACAGCAAGGTATCAGAGGGGGCCAAGCTGCAATACAAGGGTGGCCTTGCACCCAGGCCACCTCACTCCAGGTGGACACCTCACACCTGGGCCGTCTCCGAGCTTTGCTGTCTATAGTCATGATGTATCACAATGGAGCTGTAAAACGATTAAACTGACTCACAGCTTATCATGAGCTGTATCATGATACAGTTCAAGCTGTATCATGATTGAACAGTTCCACAGCCATGCTAATCTGCAGCCGAGCTGACCACAATTCAGCTGTTTGCGCTGAATAAAATTTCCCCCTTCACCAAAACCCAAACTGGGGATTCCTGCTGGCATTGAATTGGTGCCAACGACCATTGGTTGACACCTCCATTCTTCGGCCAGAATAATAATTACACTTTAAAGGCAATTTTATAAATTTCAAAATTGAGAGGTAAAATTATTACAAAATATTTACAGTTGTTTTAAATCCATAGTTGAGTGATGTATAATAAATTAATCCAAAACTCTGTATATTTTTGAAAAAAGATATCACTAGTTGTTATTCATTATTGTATATAATATAATTATTATTACGTTATACATTTCCCTTGTAAACACAATAAAAGGCTAGTGGAAGGAGAGTTTTTGGTTAGCATTTAGGAGAAAAAGTCTGCCAAGGCTGTGATGCACTGAATTTTTCCTGGAGACATATTTTTTTCCCTTGAGGATCTTCATGTGTGAGCACTACTGAGTGGGGGCTGAGGGGGCTTAGGAAAAGGCAAAAAAGCCAAAAAAATGGCCATGCTGTCTTTAGTGTCAGGGACATGTGCCACCTGGATGAAAGAGAACCAAACTGATCACCTTTGGCACTACTTGCTGAAGGAATCAATCCAACTTTTCCAATCTCCTGGGTGCTGCCATTTTGTTTTGCAAGAAGCTGAAGTAACAGATGAAAATGTACACGTTTGCACTGATGACCATCTGAATACAAACAAACCTACCTGTAACCAAAAAGAAAGAGAATGAGTGCCAGGGAGACTGAGAAGAAGAGAGAGAGGTGAGAAAGGCAGGCAAGAGCTAGTATGGAGCTCTAACCAGATTAAATATGCTTAGTTCAATAGCTACGTAGAAACATGAAGCTAATAAATTTTCCTTCATGTGCCTTGGACTACATATAATTGCAGATTTATGAACTTTGTTTTGGAAATTTATAACAGTATCTTCTACATTATACAAAGTTTGTTGAAATAGCATTCCAAGGACTGGTTGCTGAGCATTAATGAATGTAATTAAAGACAATAATCTACCATATTATTTACCCATGTTTACAGTCCTTCCGTCATTCAAGTTGTCAATTTTAACTTCACTACACTCTTGTGAAGTAATGCTTTTAGGTAATACAAAGTAGCCTTACAAATAACTTCAATAGAATACCAGCCCTAAAAGTAGGGCCTGCATACCGAGTCTCCTGCAGTCCTTGCTACAGATTTCAGTGTTCTACTGAAGGCAAAGCTGTTCATCAGGGCCACATGAATATTTAATATATCAAGTGACAATGCTATAGGTACCCTAACAGACATGGTATCATGGAAAATCTTGCCCAAGGTAAGCCACTGAAATAAACTTCAAGAAAACAAGCTGATAAAAGAATACATTCCCACTATGCATGACTTGATGGGAAGAAAAAGAGTTATGTTAGGATATTAGACCTGAGATCTGGTCTGGGCTCTTTTGCTGGACTGTTGTGTGAATTTAGGAAAGTTAGTCAATGTGTCTTGGCCTTAGTTACTTCATCTTAAAAATGGAATTGACACTGACTACGTACCTGCCTTAGAGGATCTTTTTGAGTAGACAGTGAAATAAAGGGCAATAAACACTTGTAAAGACAAAAAAGCAGTCTGTAAGAGATTATTGTAAGAAATTTCTATATAACTATAGTCTATTCAAAAATCAGATAACCAGTAGAAGAAGCAAGCTACCAATAGCTACCTAGATAAAGATGAAAATAAATGCTCCAAGTCCTTTCATTTTCCCAGCCCATTCTGTCTATGGACTCCCTGCTACCCCTTCCAGATTAAACTATACCATTAATGTTCAGTTTCCTATTAATAAACCCACTTGTCCCTATCCTCAAACAGAAAAATACTAGTTAGCTTATTGAGCACTTATATGAAGACACTTTATGTACATCATCTCATTTAATTATCACAATAATTTGAGAAGGTGAGTTTTTAGATGCTTCACCAATCAAGAAATGGAGACTCACAGAAGCAAAGCAACTTGCACAAAAGCATGCAGCTAAGAAATAGGAAAAAAACTATTTGAAGTTCAGGTCTGTGGGATTTTAAAACTTGTTCTTCTTACATGGAGATTCATGATTTTCCACTTTGTGTTATTTTACTACTAAATTGCCAATATAAATTGCTAAAACAAAAAGGGGGCTATTCTTCAGATCTGTTGTTTCACATACAGTACATTAAGCCCATACATAAAGCACATATACTTTTCAGTAAGTTTTATCGCTACTTATAAGTATCCCAGAGCTCAAGAAGAAAGATTTTTTCACCTCATTGACCCATCACACAGGCCAACATGAATATGCTGATCTAGATAAAACTTAATTGAAATTTTCAGTTTCATGTGTGCTTCCTCCCCTGTTCCTGCTCAAGTCTGCATAAGGCAAAACAAAAATAAAAGGTCTCAAACCCAACCAAGCTAAAGTAAAACAACAATATCCCCCAAAATACAGACCTTTAAATGTAGATTCTCCTTGTCCCTGATAATGGTGGGGGTGGGAGCTTAAATGGTAAACTTTTGATACATTTCTGATTAATTTCTGTTCTTGGGCTGCATTCTTCTCAGAAAAGAAGCCAAGGTCACTCAGATTCTGTTGGCATTCATAGCTGGCAAAGCGGCTAATGCAGCTAAAATAATGTAATGCCAGTAGAACTACACAAATCCATTTAGAAAACATCATATAATTGCAAAGTATCATCATTAAAAAGGCAAGCATCTCCAAAATATATTTTAAAATCTTACAACTCAATAACAAAAAGACAAATTAACCCAATTAGAAATGAGCAAAAGGATCTGAATAGACATTTTTTCAAAGATACTCAAACAGCCAGTAAATACATTGAAAGACATTCAATATCATTAGCTATCAAGGGAAATGGAAATCAAAAGTACATGAGACACCACTTCACACCCATTAGTATCAATAGTAAAAAGAAAAAAAAACTTAAAAAGGACAATACAGTGTTGTTTAGGATGAGGAGAAACTGGAAGTCTCATATACTGCTGGTAGCAATGTAAAATGATGCAGTTGCTTTGGAAATGTCTGGCATTTCCTTAAAAGGTTAAACACAGAATTACCATATGACCCAGCAATTCCATTCCTATGTATATACTCATGAGAAATGAAAACATATGTCCATAAAAAACTGGTATACAAATTTTAATAACAATATTTAAAGTTGCAAAAATGTAGGAAAATCCAAATGTCCAATAACTGATGAAAGGATAAACAAATGTGGTATGTTCATAAAATGGAATATTATTTAGCTATAAAAAGTGATACATGATACAATGTGGATAAACCTTGAAAACATTATGTCAAATTAAAGAAGACAGATGCAAAAGACCATAAATTCCTTGATTCAATTTATATGAAGCATCTAGAATAAACAAATCTATAGAGGTTGCCTTGGGCTGGAGGGCATGGAGGGAAATGGGATGAGACTGCTAATGGCTATAGCGTTTCTTTTTGGGGTAGTGGAAATATTCTAAAATTGATTTTGGCAATGGTTGCACAACTCTGAATATACCAAAACATACTGAATTGTATGCTTTAAACAGGCAAACTTTACAATGTATAAATTTTATATTAATAAAGCTATAAAAAGGCAACCTGCTTCATATGAAAATCTATCATCATTTTTCCCAGAGAGAGAATAAAAATAGAAAAGAAAATAAGGATTACACAGCCAGGTGGTATAAGGAGTAAAGAACTACAGAAGGACTGCCATTTCCACCAGCAGTCCTTTAGCATATCTGCCTAAGAAGAGCCCTTTCTACAGGTGCACCAGCTCCAAAAATCAAACTTGTAAATTAAAATCCTTCACTGCTAGAGGGCATTTTGCTGGAAGCATGACGTCTGAGACTTGAGACTGGGCTATCTCAACTTGGCTAAGTGTCAGGAAGAGGGTGCACGTCAGCCTGTTTTTCTACCTTTATGTGTTTTTCTTTTAAAAGAGAAGTTTCATTAAGTGGGGGAAACAGCAAGTTTTTAAACTGTAGCTCCCAAGGCACCTACTCATTCTTTAATTTACAAACACAGTTCTGTAGTCTTATTGTCCATGTACACATTGAATATGGCAGCTCATCCACAGGCAGAACAGATGGATGTAATGCCAAGGAAGTTAGGGCTGGGTTCAAGTAACAGTAAACTTAATTTGTCAAGTACACAATGTTAACCAAATGGGGGCGTTGTTGTTACCACTCTTAGCACCAACAATCAAAGGAAAAAAGAAAAATTATGGAAGTACCACTGAGGGCATGAATGAAAAGACTGCTCTAACCAGAGATTCCAAAATACCCATATTTCAGATTGCCAATAGGTCTTCACGGTTCGCAGTCATGCTGCGGACACAAGAGTACAACCATTTGTTTTTCTGAAGAAAGTACACTTTTTGATACACATTCTAAGTTTCATAGCTTCTATGATTTCACAACCAGCTGACAGAAAATCATTCTGTGCAATATGCATAAAACCCCAGAGGTTTCTTGGAAATTGCAAAGACATTTCTTTTGTTTCTAAATTAGAAATACATTTCTAATTTTTTGTTTCTTCATTCTGTTTTGACAAGGTGTTTTTTCTCTTTGCCTACTCATGTGAAACTTAAAGTTTTATTTGAAAACTGCAGCTGATATTTATCAAAAACAACACATCAGTTTGCCATGCACACAAAAGCAAACCACATGCACTGAATGGTTAGTACCACAGGTCCACCCCAAGTAGATAGTCCAAATATAAGAGGTAAAGGAGATAACATCTCAAGTTATTAGCAAGCTAAGATGTTGACAATTACAGTTCTGAGATGCTAATGGGGATTTTCATGTTATTTTCAGTCTGACTTATAGGGAGGGGAGAGATGGTGGTTCTTCCATATTGTTTCTCTATAGCCATAAAGTCATTTCAGTACCTCAGTACCGAACTTAAAGTTTGAGTTTCTGAAAGTCCTTACTGCCTTCTTTGAGGTTCCTGACCACAAGCATTTTATTTCTTCTTTTAAACCAAAACACTAGTACTTGTAATGCTATTCCATTCAATAATCCATGGAGTATTTGGAATAGCCACATAGCGTATAATTGCAAATGAATCCTAAATGCCTTTCAGTGCAAAAGTTCTAACCACAGCCAAGAGCTAAGCTACCTACAATTTCTACAAATTTCTACATCCTCTCAATGTTTTGCAATAGAAAAGAGAATTCTCCGACCTCTACAATTGTCAGGGGGGAAAACACTTATCATTTTTAAGAAGTCAAGGATTTCTAAGGATTTTTGGATCTCTTTCAAGGTTTATTTTCAATGGATAGATGGCCCAGTTTTTCCATCTCTCACTCCCTCTTCTTTTAAAAAATAATTTCAACTATGTATTCCTATTCCTATCCTGCTCCTTTTCACTGTCCAGTAGTTATTTTATGGAGCTTTGAAAATGTGGTAATTCTTGGCCCAGTTTTCATGCCTTCAGCAAATATTTCTCCTCTACATACATTCAATGCACTTGAAAGTAGGTTTAAATTCCATTAAAAAAAAAAAAAACAACCCTGTGAGTGCAATTAGCAGAGATCATATAAGCTGTCCACATATTTCAGATTAAAAAAAATAGTTCCCTTACCTTTCCAACCAGTTACTAGTCAGAAATTATCCCCAAAGAAAGAAATAAAATCAGCTTTGTTGTTTGGGTTGATCTTTATGATTTCCTTATTTTTGCTTAATATTTTTTGTTGCCACCAGAAAGTCAGAAGCTTAAGCTTGTAGTCTTTAATCTCAACTGAGAAGTAAAAAATCCTGCTTTAATTTTTGCTAGTAAAAACATAATCTTAGGCTAATTGCTTCCATCCCAGCAGTTGCCACACATGTGTGAGGAAGGAAAGCTCTGTTGACATCTCTTCTTTTACTTGGATTAATTGTAGCACTTCTGTAAGAGTGTTTATCTTTTAAATGCTGAGAAGAAATTGGACAATATCGAGAAACACTACATTTGATTCAAGCCTTTTCAATTCAATACCATTGCCAAGGTTCTGGGGATAAGAGCCTCTGCTGAAAAGTCAGTGAAGGAAAACTGAGAGACAATAAAGTCAGCTATGATAACAGACATTTCCCATAGGTCTCAGGGCTGGATGACATGAAAGTCCTAAGCAATGTAGGGAGGGGGACTAATCAAAAACTAGGAGCACAGAAACTAGCTATGTGTCCAAAGTAGTCCAATGGGTTATTAGAGTACTTGAATATATTTCCATGTTGACAAAAGGGGTTTTTAGAAATACAGTCTTTTGGGAAAGTATATAAATGAGTGCTGCACTAGTTGAATGTTTATTTCTTCTTTCTGCTCCAAATCATTGATTTAAGTCCTGGTTTCCTTCCCTTCACAGATGGTTCCCTGTATATTTTTCTTTATTTCACTTTGTATAGCCTTCACTTCCTCCTTTATTTTGCATCCATATTCAATAATTTCTGTGAGCATCCTGATTACTAGTGTTTTGAACTCTGCATCTGACAGGTTGCTTATCTCCTCATCACTTAGTTCTTTTTCTGGAGTTTTGATCTGTTTTTTTCATTTGGGCCATATTTCTTTGTCTCGGTGCACCTCTTATGTTGTAAGGGGAGGAGCCATAGGTATTCCCAGGGCAGGGCCACCACTTTGCTGCGTTGTGGCACTGTATGTGGAGGAGGGGTCCGAGAGGGAACAACACTGGTTGGTTGGCTCTTGCACTGCTTTCAAGAGACTGGCAGTTTCTCCTGCCACAACAAGCCCCTCAACAGGTTTTTACAGCCAAAGGTTGTGAGGTCTTACCTTGCCCAAGCTGGAACCCTGGGCTGTGCAGTCTGTCTCAGTTCCCAGTTGTTCCTTCTGGTTTATTCGCACACAAATGTGGGATGGCCCAGTCCGCCAGCTGTGACAACTGCCACCTCACCCACCCAGTCCACCAGCTGCCACCTTGCGGTGTCCTCTCCACTCCAGCTGCTCATCTCCACCCCTCCTACCATCCTGGATGAATGTTTCTTATTTAACTCCTTGGTTGTTGGCCTTCCATACAGTTCATTTTTTTTAGCAGTTCTAGGTGTTTGTTTTGTTTTTAAATTGGTTGTTTCCTTCTTTTGGTTCCGTAAGGAGGCAAAGCGTATCTACCTATGCCTCCGTCTTGGCCAGAACTCAAAGATCATCTACTTTTCTAAAAATATTTTATTTATTTATTCTTTGAAAGAGGGGAAGGGAGGGAGCAAGAGAGGGAGGTAAACATTAATATGTGGTTGCCTCTCACACACCCCCTACTGGTGACCTGGCTCACAACCCAGGCGTGTGCCCTGACTGGGAACTGAACCAGTGACCTTTTGGTTCACAGGCCAGCACCCAATCCACTGAACCACACCAGACAGAGCAAGATCATCTAATTTTATCTTTCCCACACTTCTATCATGTTTTTCAGGTCAGGAAAATAGGACCCAGAGAATGGAAAGGAATTTTATCTTCTTCAGTAGCTATAAGACCCAGAGCAATGTTTCCCCAACTGTGAAATATATACTACTTGTGAAATGATGACATGAGTTCAGGTTGGCACTACAGTAAACTATTTTTTAGTAGTTATGCATTTATTTTAATCAGCACTTTAAAAGTATGGCTTTTCACAGACTGAGTATTAGATAGTATTTGGAAATTATTTTTTATTTTTTAGGTGAGATGATGGTTTTATGGTTCTGTTGAAAGAATGTCCTTACCTGTTAGAGATACACATACACCAAAGTATTCACAGGTAAAATATATATGGAATTAGCTTTAAAACACTGCAGCAAGGAAAAAAGTGAGTGGGGAGTAAATGAGAAAAGAATTGCAAAATGTTGATAATGGGGGTGCATTATGTTGTTTTAACTTTGTGTATTTCTGAAATTCTCCATAATTGTTTTTTTTAAGAGGGGAGGGAATTCTCTTTTTTCATTTAAAATACTGATGTAAAAGTTTGTTTTGAAAATAAATGTAAGTACAAAAGGCAAGAGAATATAAACAAAAATGTAAGTACAAAGCAGTATATATGGTGGGCAGAGAATCAAAAATTATGAAGGTAAAGTTTATTGAGAATGACTGAAGTTCCAGAAACACTGCTCTAGATCAACAATCCAAGAGAATTATGAAATGAGAAAGCATTATTGACAAGGACTAAGGAAAAGTTATCTTCAAAGTGCTCTTAGATGACAAGAGCTAACTTTAATTGGATCTTCAGTCACCAATTGGAGCAATTGTTTTTTTTTTTTTAATTTGGAATTTTTATTTTTTTAAATTTTTATTGTATTTTTCCATTACCATTTAACCCCCTCATACTTTCCTCCCCTCTGCAATCACCACACCCTTGTCCATGTCCATGAGTCCAAGGAGGGATTGAGAAAAAAAAGGAGCAATTGTATTTTAAGTGCTATTTCTAATTATCCTTTCTAAAATTTTCATGATAAACTAAAATGCCAAGATAAAACTACCTATCCTACAAATTCAAAATTGGTATTTACTAGGGTAATAACTAGCTATGTGATTCTGGGAAAGTTTCTTTGTCACTCTGATCCTCAATTTCCCCTGATATACAATGAGAATGTGTTAACACACCCTGAAACTATAGGTCAAAGAGTGGGGGGCAGGAGCCTCAGAGCACACACCCAGTGGGTCAGCTTGCAACACCGTTCTATTAGTCACAAAAGTAAAAGAGATGGTATCACAAAGGCTTAAGATAAGATGATATTGAGTAAATGTCACAGATTTGAAGGGTCTGAGGAACTTTCATAAGTCCATTGGTGTAGCCTTCCACGTGATATCTCAGAATCAATCCATCTGTGCCAAATCTGTTGTCCTCAAAAGGAAAAACAGTATGGGGCTATTCAGAACAAATAGGACTGTTGGCCCAGACTTCAGAAGAACAAGATAAATAAATACCAATGCAGAGAAGAACTGGTTCCTCCATGTTACTCCACCTTTCTCACTCAAAGCCAAATTATCTAAGGTTAAATGTTACACAAGTACTTTCTGAAGGTGTATTTCAGTTGTCTCCGCTTTCCCTGAACTTGAGCACTGCTACAGGCCCTCTGAAAATATAGATACTTCATTTGAAATGCTTTCCAGTCCCTGCTTTGTAGAACGTTAACCTCAAAGAGCAGAAACCATAATTGGTGAGCAGACTTCCATAAAACCATAAAAAAATATTTATAGGGAGATTGCTATGTGCTAGGTTGAAATCCTTGCTTTATCACACTTTAGTAGTAGTACCCTGGCCAATTAATTTATGCCTTTGAGTCTCAATATCTTCTATATAATGGGCATTAAGATTCTTACCTACCTCACTGGGCTGTTGTATTAGAATGTCAGAGTACTTTATGCGTACATAACAACTTTGCTATAGATAAGGTATGTTAGTCCTGGAAAACATTTAAGGACAATGGAACAAATTTTGGAATGCTGATTTAGGCATATAAACTTTTTTACTATCCATAATATATTGAACTAGCCAAATACATGACAGAGTTTCCTACTTTAAAAGTGATTTGATAGACTGGTTTGATTACTTTTGTTCCTCAAGGCTCGAGGCTTACCTTGCAGTCTAATGATCAACTTACAACTTGAAATCCAGCTTCCATCATACTAGTCAAACAGAAAAAATAAATTTGAATTGATGTTTCATAAAAAATTACAATAAACTCCAAGAAGCTGTCCTTTTCTTTTAAAAACTAGAATTTTGAAGAATAAATTGGCAAACATTTGGTACATCCATTCTTTCAGATGATATAAACAGGTTCTTTATAATAAAATCTGTTGTAATGCTATTTTACCTGATGTTTTGATTTGAATTTCTTTTTTTACAAAAGATTAAAAGGAAAATAAGTAAGTCCCTACACACCTTAGGTCATAACAGCTGTCACGTAAATATTTGTTGATTAATAAAATTGGACATTTTCATGCCACATGTATAATACACTATTTTTACCATTGATGTATTATATCAGCAAAATAAGGACTCTCCTTTTATAAAATACTCTACCTCTCTTCCCCAAAATGGCAGAATCAAATCTGTTCAATGTTTTTCCAAATAAAACAAAATGGCCAGTGTTTGCTGCAAAAGACAACCTCAGAATATAATTTTAACTGAATAAATTGTGTTTTATGGAAAACCTATCTATCATCCTTACTTTTCTTATTTTTCCTAAATAAATAAAAAGTTGATTTATCTTAATCATATATTGTTAGACAAATACATATGTTTGTCTCTAGAATGTTCATTATATTTCATTGATCTACTTGATTATTTCTGTGCTGGTGTCATGTTGGTTTAATTGCTGAGACTTTATAAGGGTTTTAAATTTTTTAAAATAATTAACTTTGACATTTAAAATAATAAATAAAATCAATCTGCATTTAAGAAAGAAAGAAAGAGAGAGAGATGAAACTGCTACCTTTCGTGACAACATGGATGAAACTGGAGAATATTAAGCTAAGTGAAATAAGTCAGTTGATGAAAGACAAATACCATATGATCTTACCTATAAATGGAATCTATTCGACAAAATAAACTAATGAACAAAATAAACCACAGGCAAGGAAACATGGAGCAGACATAAAGTGACCGGAGGGGATGGGGAAAGAGGACAATGGTGGAAAGAAGGGGAAGAGACTAGACAAAGAACATGTATGAATGACCCGTGGACATGGACAACAGAGTGGGAATTGACTGTGGGAGTGGGGGCTGGGGGTGGGATGGGTAGAGGGGGGTAAAGGGGGAAAAACGGAGACAACTGTAATAAAATAAATGTGATTTATAAGTTAAAAAATAAATTTTTAAAAAAGTTGTTTTATGCAATCATGTGGTTGCTACTGAGGCAGCCTTTTTATGACCATTATATAGATGAGAAAACAGAGGTCTTTATGTCCCCTAGAGCAAAGGACATAAAGAAAAGAATAAACAAATGGGACTTCATCAAAATAAGAAGCTTCTGCATGGCTAAACATCTGCAAAATGAAAAGGAAACCAACCATATGGGAAAACAGATTTGCCAATGATACCTCAGACAAGGGTTTGATCTCCAAACTACATAAAGAACTCACATGACTCCACTCCAGGAAGACAAACAATCTAATTAAAAAATGAGCGAAGGACCTGAACAGACACTTCTCCAAGGAGTACATATACAGGGTCCAGAGACATATGAAAGAATGCTCATTATCACTAGGTATCAGAGAAGTACAAGTTAAAACTACAATGAGATACCATTTCACATTGGTCAGAATGGCCATCATAAACAAATCAACAAACAACAAGTGCTGGCAAGGTTGTGGACAAAAGGAAGCCCTAGAGCACTGTTGGTGGGAATGCAGACTGTTGCAGCCACTGTGGAAAACAGTTTGGAATTTACTCAAAAAGCTAAAAATGGAACTGCCTTTTGACCCAGAGATTCCACTGCAGGGGTTATACCTTAAGAACACCAAAACACAATTCAAAAGGACCTATGACCCCAATGTTCATAGCAGCACAATTTACAATAGACAAGTGCTGGAAGCAACCTAAGTGCCCATCAGTAAATGAGTGGATCAAAAAACTATGGTACATTTACACAATGGAATACTACACAGCAGAAAGAAAGAGATACTCTCCTCCGCGACAGCAAGGATGGAACTAGAGAGCATCATGCTAAGTGAAATAAGCCAGGTGGTGAAATACAAACATGATATGATCTCACCGATAAGTCAAATCTAATCCACAAAACAAACAAAGAAGGAAAATATGACCAACAACATTGAAAGAAGAAAGAAACTGACAGTAATGAGAGGGAAGAAGGGAGAGGGGTAACTGGAAATGAAGGGGAAGGGTCAAATCAAGGAACGTGTATAAAGGACCTATGGGCAAAGCCAAAGTGGGAAATGAAAAAGTGGTGGGGGGAAAATGGAGAAAAATGTATTTTAACAATAAAACAAATTTTTTTAAGTACAAATTGGCCCTGGCTGGTGTGGCTCCATTGATTGAGTGCTGGCCTGTGAACCAAAAGGTCACCGGTTCAATTCCAAATCAGGGCACATGCTTGAGTTCTGGGCTGGGTCCCTGGTGGAGGGCTCATGAAAGACAACCACACATTGATGCTTCTCTCTCACTCTTTCTCCCTCCCTTCCCCTCTGTCCAAAAATAAATAAATAGTTAAAAAAAAGAAATACAAATTGGTAGGTAGAAAGTAGGCGGTTAAGAGCAGTATAGGAAATGGAGTACCCAAAGAACTTACATGCATAACCCATAGACATGAACTAAGGGAGAGGATTGCTGGAGGGAATGGGGGTACCTTGCAGAGAGGGGCAAAAGGGGAAAATTGAGATAACTGTAATAGCATAATCAATAAAATATATTTAAAAAAACAAAAATAAAGAGAAAATCGAGGTCTGAAATTATCTTGGTTGGCTGGAATGTGGAGCTCAAGTACCAACCTCCATATGCTGACTGAAACCAGTACCACAGACTCAAAACAACAAGAAAAACTCACCTCAACTGTCCGAGTTATAAAATAAAGATAGATTTCACTGCTGGGTTTTGTTATTTGAGCTATTTTACATTCAGTAATACAAGCTAAGTTAAAAGCATCTGCTTTATAAAACAGATACAGTTATTTAATCATTATATCCATTTATCTAAATAGTGTGTCTGGGAGCTTAATCATTTTTATTCAAAAATATTTCCAATAGCTCTCCTACAATCTTATAGAAAGATTAGATTAAGATGCTCATGGAACTCTCTTTACTGATCTTAAAGCAGTTGACTTCTAGACAGATGTTCCCTTAGAACAATACCAAATGAATTTCCTACATCTAGATAACTTAGATATAGTGACCACTTCCTTCTCAGGGTCTATCATAGCTGAGAAGGAACTGTACTCCATAGATTTCTGAATATACAATAGACAAATGAACAAAAAGTGACATCAGAAAAAAATGTAAAATACGGTGTCGGAGGAGATCACTATGGATACTCTGGACTGCCAGAAAGATGAACCAGTAGGTCCTAGAATAAGTCTGGAACATTTTTGGAAGCAAAAATTACAAAACTGAAGCTGTCCTACTTTTCGCATGTCATAAGAAAGCAAGAGTTCCAAATATTGAAGGCAGCAAGAAAAGAGGAAGACCAATCATGAGATGGATTGATTCCATAAAAGAAGCCATAGGCATGAGTCTACAGAAGCTGAGCAGGGCTCTTGAGAACGGAACATTGTGGACATCACTCATTCATATAGAGTTCCCGAGAGTCACAGCTGACTCAACAGCATAGAACACACACATATAAATGTTAGCAACATTTGGATATTTGCTTTTTCCATTGACAAAACAAGAAACAAAAAGGATCTATCAAGCCAAAAATGAAAAACTAAAAGAACTTAGGTTTTAAATACAGGTAGTAACCTTCCACTAGAAAGAAAAAACTGGCTTCCTCCTCCTTTTCTGCCTTCCTTGAATGAACACAGCAGTACAGTTTAAGGAAAGATGAGATCCCGCTAAGCTTCTTTCCATAGCTTTCATCTAGCCCTCATCTGTCATTTCCTGTGAACTCCATTTTGAGCCCTCGGCTGACTCCATATAGTTGAGAAACAGGTCCATTCCGCTGTTGCTGTTCATTCTCCATTGTGTCTGTACTCCTTGTGCTCTAACTTCACCTCGGAGCCATTTGTAATAACTCTTCAAAACAAAAAGCAAAATGAAACCAGAAAAGTAACACCTTCTATCCCAGTAATGAACATCCAAAATAAGACTTCACAGTACAGATAGATAACTTCCCTACCATCAATATGTTGTTTCCCTAAGAGAATATACCTTACGCAATCAGTCTTTTCAAATTTAATTCAAATGAAATTAACATGAAAAGATTTACAATTTAAACACCACTCATTTCCCCAAAATTGTCCACACGCAACAGCCCTGTTACTAAAGATACCATGTACAATTCTTAATGGACTCTTTTGACATCATACATGAATAATTATACACATCTAATTACCAACAGAAACCCAAGTACCATGGTGGCCAGCAAGCCAGAAAATAAGCAGGGAATTAAAGATATCTAAGGTATCTCAAAAAGAATCCAATGGATTCCTCAGAAAGCAGGTGGGTTTCTTGTAAGGTCAACAGACACATACGCACAGACATATAACCAACAACACAGAAAAAAAGCAAACACAAAGAGACCGTTGTATGGAAATATCTGGTTATAGAGAAACAGAGCAATGCATGGCCCAGCACACATACCTTCAGATACACACACAGAGATACACACAGAGATAACCAACCCAGCTGATTACAAACATAGAGAGCTCTTCCCAAACTTGATTGATACAAAATGAAACCAGAAAAGTAATACCTTCTATCCCAGTAGTGAAAATTAAAACTATGACTTCACAGTACAAATAGATATCTTCCCTACCACCACTATGCCATTTCACTAAGAGAATATATCTTATGCAGCCAGTCCTTTCAAATTTAATTCAAACATTAAAAGGTTTACAATTTAAACACCACTCATTTCCCGAAAATCATCCACACACAACAGCCCTATGACTAAAAATACCATGTACAATTCCTAATGGACTCTTTTGACATCGTAAAAGAGATGTGCACAGAAAAATAAAGAGGCTAATTCCAATGGATATGTACACAAACATATATAAGACAAAAGTTATGAAAGCCCAAAAAAGCAAGACACAACGATACATGGTAAGAAAAACATGAACTAAATAAGTAGAAGCATGCACCAAAACATACACAAAGAGAGACACATGGAGACAAGGACACTAGGGGCAGGGAGAAAGACACACAGAAGGGCAGACACACAAAGAAGGGCTAATACACAAACAGAAGTAGTCATCCAAAAATACATAAATAAAAACCCAGACATAGAAATCCATACACTGACAGAAAGAGATATACACATAGACCTCGTGGCACATGGGCTTGGAGTAACAAATGTCCACAAAGAAATTAACATGACCAAGTACACTGTTGGTGGGAATGTAGACTGGTGCAGCCACTGTGGAAAACATTTTGGAATTTCCTCAAAAAGCTGAGAATGGAACTGCTTTTTGACCCAGAGATTCCACTGCTGGGAATATACCCTAAGAATCCCAAAACACCAACTCAAAAGAACCTATGCACCCCAATGTTCATAGCAGCACAATTTACAATAGCCAAGTGCTGGAAGCAACCTAAGTGCCCATCTGTAAATGAGTGGATCAAAAAACTAGGGTACATTTACACAATGGAATACTACGCAGCAGAAAGAAAGAAAGAAAGAAAGAAAGAAAGAAAGAAAGAGATACTCCCCTTTGCGACATCATGGATGGAACTGGAGAGCGTTATGCTAAGTGAAATAAGCCAGGCTATGAAAGACAAATACCATATAATCTCATCTATAAGTGGAACCTAATCAGCAAAGCAAGGAGGCAAGGAAAATATAACTAGCAACATTGAAATAAAGAAGAAACCGATGGGGATAGGAGGGAGGGAAGGGGGGGTAGTGGAGAGGGGAAGGGGAAGGGTCAGATCAAGGAACAGGTGTGAAGAGCACATGACCAAGCCAAGGTGGGGAAGGATTGAGGGTGGGAGGTGGGGATGGGTGGGGCAGGGGAAAGTGGTGGTGGGTAAATGGAGACAAATGTATGTGAAAATTTTTTCAAAAATAAATGAATTAATTAAAATAAATAAATAAAATAAAAACAGTGTGAGTCCACCAAAAAAAAAAAAAGAAAAGAAAAGAAATTAACATGACCAAACCCAGAGGAAAAATACAAGAAAGCACAGAGACACACAAGGACAGAAGAATGGACAGACAGAGACAAGGGTACATTGATATAGCATGACACATGAATACATAGAGATACAGGTGCAAAAAAGACAGAGGAGAAAGAGATTTGTTCCCACTAGCAAAGTACACAAAAGCTGAAAACTGGAAGACACCAGGTATGTTGTTTACTGGTACGTTGGCAGGAAGGCCAATGTGCATGAGAAAAGCAGACTTGGTTTAAGAGATTAAATGTATTTTTTTCATGTTAATAATGAAGAACTACTCAAACCCTCCCCACCAACACCACAATCATCCACCCATATTGAAGTCTGTCCTGAACCACTGAACTCTGAAACAGCTTGAACAAGCAAGTTGGTCTATAGGCCTAATAGATAATGCTATGGCTGCATCATATAAATCACAGTCCAAACCTTAAAACACTTACCACTAAATTCTAATTTTTCAATCAAAGAACCACCCGACTTCTGAGGCCAGAGTATCATGTGCAAAAAAGTAACAAGGAAAGTCAGGATCGCTCTTAAATTCATTCCCCTGGTGCCCTGTACAAAATCCTGTTCAAAGCACGCCTCCAACACTTTGAGGGCAGGCTTTTGTATAGGTAGGAAGATGAAGCAGATGACTCCTGTGGAATTGCTTTGTTCTCAGCACATACAGAAGAGAAGAGATTGGCAAATAAGAGCAGATAAACCTTACTACTATGCACAATGAGAGAAAGGGATGCGGGCAGGTAAGTAAACATGTACTCCCCATGTTAATCCTTTCTTTGTTAATTAGCAAAATTCACAAATGCGATTTTAATGGAGTGGTATGAAACTATTAGATGTAATCACACTCCTCCATCTGCCAGACTCCTAAAATAATTAAAGGGAAGGAGAGGACACAGATTCCCACTTAAGTCAGAGCTAGGATTTCAGATACTATTGTCCCCAATGTATAGTAGAAAGGGTCAAAATCATGGTTATCACAGAACATCTGAGTTGGAAGAGGCCTTAAAAAGCATCTAGTACTGACCTGGGAGTATAAGTCCTTTGATTTCTAATCTGAGTGTGCCATGATGAGTTTTGTAAACTTGGTCTAATCCCTTTTTGTGCCTGGATTTCAACTGCCCAAGCTGGACAAAAGGGGCCTGACCGTCAGGTTCCTCTCTAAATTCTGACCATCTCTGGTTCTTTGGTATGAGTTTGTCCCCTTTCAGCTCACTGTTTTGAATTCATGTCTAGTGGAGAAGCATAATTAGCTCTTGGAAATGGAAAGGAGAATAATGTTTTTTACCAGGTCAACAAATTCTTATTATATACTAAGAAGGGGAAATAAGCCCAGCCAACTATAGACATGCCTACTTGAAACAAGCCTCAAATGTTAAGTTTGAATAAATCAAAGGGGTTCTGGAGGGGTAACTGGAGGGTCTACTCTGCCTGCCATCTCCTGAACCAGGGTGTATAACCCTCTTTTCACACTTTCTCAATACATAATTAGCAGTCCACTTCCCTCACCCCATAGTTACTGCAATTGTACAGGGGACAAAGTCCCATCCCTTAAGCCACACATGTTCAGGCTTTTAGGAAAAACAGGACAAAGTTACATCACTGAAGCATAACATTTATTTTGTGATTATAAGAAAAGCAACCCTTTAAATCTTTAAGCCTTTTCTGAGTTTACAAAAACACTTTTCAACTTATCCTTTCATATATGAAATTAGAATTTATGGTCTAATTTACAGATAAGGAAATTTTGACTCACAACTGTTAACTTGTCCAAGGTTACAGAGATAGTAACCAACAAAGTCTGGACACAAACCCTGTATTTTAAGCACACATTCACTGCTCTTTCATGTATCCCAGTCTTCCTTAACTCATGGTCCTGCTAAGGTAGTCATTCAAATTCTTCTTTCACTTTGGTCCAAGCAGAGGGAAAGAAAACCATGGCATAAACTCAGGGCTAAAAGGAACTCTTTATCTAGCTCCCGCCTCCATGTCTTCACAGAACATAGAAAAGCAGGAGTGCGTGCGGCACTTGGCTGAAGCACTCTTGTAAAGGAAGCCTTTCCCCATCATCCTCATTACTCCTAGTTCTCAAGGGACATTCTGGATAAGTTTATGAATCTAAGAAAGTAAAATAGAGATGACAAGTTGTCCAAATTCACATCCTAAACTCATTTCTCCTGAATTAGCTGTGACTTTAATTTTCCATTTTATAGTTATCCAAGGCACTCAAAAGCCTGAATTAAGGTTCTAGGCCACAGTGCCCATGAAGGCTATGAAAGCTTTTCCAAGGATTACTTAAATACATGCTAGGGAAGAATCACGTTGAAGGGGGACAAGAAGCTATGGCTAATGGAGGGTACTCTTAATGGCCACTATGAAAAATAAAACTGAAGTGGTGTGCAACAATGAAAACTGCAGTAAGGCCAGATGACAAAAGAGTCAAAAACTGAAATTCCACTTGGTCCACATTCACCAAATTATACACTGTATGTATGACCTTGAGCAAGTCATAAGTCTCTCTGAGGTTCAGTTCCTCACCTATAAAATGCAACTAATAATAACTGCTGAGGGTCATATTAAAGATTAAACAAGAAAATACATTGACAACATCTAAGACAGCACCTAGCACTGAGAGGCAGATGCTCGAAATAGTAATATTTGATCAGAAACAATTTACCCATGCTAGAAAAGAGCCTGGGGTATAGGTTATTAAAGCAAGTAGAATAGGGTTGCTCTAGGTCTGCTGACCATTTACTTGGAATCAGTCTAAGATCAGCTCTTATGCAATAATCCTTGTCACCTCAATCCTCATACAATACATACACAAAGAATTGGAACTCACTAGGACTACGTAAGACCCCCATAGCTCCTACTTAGCAATCCTCCAGCTCCCAACTACCTTTAAATACCCTTCTCTCTCCACCCATCTCCCTCTTTCTCCCCCTCTCTCCACCCATCTCTCTCTCTCTCTCACATACTCACATATACACACACCCCCACCACAGGCTGCAACTTTTCATTTCTGTTTTCAGTAAGACAATATTCAATTTAAAAGCAATTACTCATATCAATGTACCCAAAATAAAAGATTTCCTCATTTTTATTTTTTAAAAAAAATTTTAAGCTTTTATTTATTTTTTAGAAAGGGGAAGGGAGGGAGAAACAGAGGGAGAGAAATATCCATGTATGGTTGCCTCTTACGCGCCCCCTACTGGAGACCTGGTCTGCAACCCAGGCATGTGCCCCAACTTAGAATCAAACCAGTAACCTTTTGGTTCACAGGCTGGCGCCCAATCCACTGAGCCACACCAGCCAGGACAAGACTTCCCCATTTTTAGAAGAGCAATTCTCACTGTGCAAAAGGGATATGCTGAGATTTTGTTAATGGCATTTCATAAGCAGCTGCTCTTATGTTTACTGTTGAGATGTCAGTCCCCAGTCTGTGAGATCTTCGAGACCTGAGATGATGTCTTATTTATTTCTCTTTGTATCCTCAGAATCCAGCACAGGATCTGATACAAAGTTGGCACACAGGAAAGGTATAAGTGAATAAAAGAATGAATTAGTGAATTTACCAGATTAATATTGTTGAGAAAATCATGCTACACAAAAGGAAGAGTGAATCCTTATCTCAAAGTTGGAAATAACATTTCCAAGTTAAGCATGTACTCATTTATTCATCTATTCATTAAGAAATCTAAAAAAAGGCCTATAACCAAAAATTCATGTTCCAAATTCTGATTCCTCCACTTTTTGTCTAAATTACTGTGGCATGTCCCTTAATTACCACTGGTTTCAGTTTCCTTATTGATAAAATGGTGATGTGGATCCATTCAGTGTCTAACTCTAAATTGGTTTGAGAAACAAAGGAGATACTGTGCCTGAAAGTACTTGGTGAACTTTCGAGTACTTTATAATTCCCAGGAAATGAAATCATTTAGTCTCGAACATGTTCAGTGGCTCCACTCCCATTTTCCAGTCCCTCCACCATTTCTCCTATCAATTGACTATAACAAAGCAAGCCATCATATCCTCTGCAAACCATCTAAAAACTGAATGCAAAGGGGAAAGGATATACAAATACTGAAGTATGTAGTACACCTGAAATGAATATGTTATATGTTAATTATATACCTCAGGAAAAAGGAGGGAAAGGGAGGTAGAGGTCTACATCTCCTGCAAGATTCAAGCAATTTCTGCCTTACCTGATTTGTTCTAGGTCTTGGATGTGGCTGCCTGAACAAGTCATTGCTGCCATAGATAAAATATCTTAATACCAACCTTTTAAAGTCATCCAAGTAGCATCCTTTTTGGATCCACTCTGCTTCTCTGCCCAGAAGTAGTTTCAGCAAAGTGGGGGGTTGTGAGGAAGATTTTCATGAGAGGGATAAAGCATGGTCAAAATGGAGTGGAAGGCTGTGCCAGTCATGGGAGACAGGCTGAGGAACTAAAGGTAGAAAAAGTAGATGAAGAAAGGCAGCAACTAACAAAGAGATCAGTTGCCTTGAGAGAGAAAGGAGCTTGGAATCTATAGAACAGGACCAAGGAGAAACTCAAGGCTTTGTAAAATTTCAGGACTAAATAAGCCCCAATATGAAGCCCCAAGACGAATCTTGCTAACTGCTAACTAATAAATTAAGAAGTGTAGTAGAAAAATACAATTTAAAAATATATATCGCTTTCCAGAAATTGGCATGTGCCATGGTAACAATGCCAGTGAACAGAAACTGAAAAGGGAAGACGGAAACATTTACATCAAGCTGACACTTTCATGCTACTCCCAGCTACCAATAGCAGGAGCATTACAATTCCAGGCAGCTGACCCACTGGTAGAAGTGTTCCTTCCATCTCACTCTTACTCTTCCATAAACTGAGAAGGAAACCAAAAGCGATAAAATAAAAAGTCTGAGTAGATTCTGTCTGGAATCCTGGGGGCTATAAGTGGGTCATCTTTTTCATCTTTATAGGAGAAAACCGTGTAAATTTCACCATTTTACTTACTCCTCCATAGACTAGGGTATAGTCCTTGCCTCTTGAAATCTGCCAGCCTGCTTTGATGACTCAGCAGATCTTTAAATATACCCAGGCAAAGAGTTGCTCTAAGACAAAATGAAAGAAATATTTCAATCTGTTTGGGCTGTTGAAAGATCGTCAGGAAGGCACTTTATTAATGTGAGGTTCCCAAGCAATTCAGCACTGCTGTGCATCTCTTCTCTTCCCTTCCCTTCCCTTCCCTTCTCTTCCCTTCCCTTCCCTTCCCTTCCCTTCCCTTCCCTTCCCTTCCCTTCCCTTCCCTTCCCTTCCCTTCCCTTTTCTCTCTCTCTCTCTCTCTCCCGCCTTTCTCCCTCCCTCCCTCCCCCCCAGAGCCTCCCGCTCTCTCTCTCTCTCTCCCCCTCCCCCAGCAAGTGGCTTGTTTTTATTCTGCTGTCTGCCTTTTACCAGCTTGTATGGAGCACAAGGATGAGAAGGGAGATGGTTCCAGGACAGGAAAGGGGTCAAGGAAAGGAAATTCCTGCCCAGTGATTCCATGGGGGAAGGAGACAGAGGTGTGCATTGCAGTGACTGGTTTAAATGTAGGGGCTCCTAACTCACCAAGGGCCCAGACTTTGGACCAGGTCATTCTGTTCCCTGTGGAGGACCATGACCTCTGGCTGAGAGGAAGTGTCTTCTCACTCTCCTTCTCTTCTCAGACCAGCTCAGTCTTGCACTTTGAAACAAGCACCAACTAGTAAAAGATTTCAAATGGGCTAAGGGAAGTAACTTAGTAACTTGCCTTACCAAAGCAATTCACACTCCCTATTATCTTCAATGACCTCACTCTTACATTCCAGCCAAAGCATTTCTGAAACTTGGAGCTTTGTGGAGAAGAGAAACAGACAGCAGTGGCCTGGTGAAAGACCTGCATACTTCATTCTGAGTCTAGCTGTGTGTTTTCCCAAGATCTGCCTATCTGGTCAATTAATAATAGTAGTAATAGGACTTCTGGTCAAGATGAAGGTGTAGGTAAACACTGCTCACCTCCTTGCACAGCCATGGCAAAAATTACCACTAAATTACAAAATAACTATCACTCAGAATCATCAGAAAATTGATTGTATGGAAGTCTGACAACCAAGAAATTAAAGAAGTCACATTCATTCAGATGGGTAGGAGAAGCAGAGATGCAGAGAACATGGAATGTGTAGTTCCACACCTATGTGTGGTGAATAAAAATCAGGAGGGATACCTCAGGAGTGAGGGACACCAACTCCTCACCAGACCACCCAGCCCAGGGTTCCAGGGCTGGGAAGATAAATCCCCGTAACTTCTGGCTGTAAAAACCAGTAGGGGTTGGGGTGGCAGCAGAGAAAACTACAGGATTCAGATGTCCTGTCTTAAAGGATCTGCATCATAGTTAGGGCTTATACAGACTTGCTCCCTCTGGGCTCCAGCACCAGGGCAGAAGCTGGAAGATTACCAGTGGCATATGGGGAGAAACTGAATTGTCTGGCATCAGGGTGAGTGCCTGGGAATAGCTTCCTCCTGGAGAAAACTCCAGAGGCCAGGAAATGGCCATTTTTCCTTTCTTGAGCCCTCCGCCACACTGAGCCACAGAGTGGTGACACCACATATAAGACTCCATCAACCTGGTTCACATGGGTTGCCCCCCGAGGCAATTACCTAAGGCTCTGCCCCATCCAACTTTCTAGTGCACTTTCCTACAATAGGTCATGTTATTAAGACTGGGATATCCCAAAATGCCAACTCAAAAGAACCTATGCACCCCAATGTTCATAGCAGCACAATTTACAATAGCCAAGTGTTGGAAGCAACCTAAATGCCCATCAGTAGATGATTGGATCAAAAAATTATGGTACATGTACACAATGGAATACTACGCAGCAGAAAGAAAAAAAGAACTACTAAACTTCGCGACAGCATGGATGGAACTGGAGAGCATCATGCTAAGCGAAATAAGCCAGAGGGCGAAAGATAAATACCATATGATCTCACCTCTATGTGGAACCTAACCAACAAAACAAAGATGCAAGGAAAATATGACCAGCAAAATGGAAAGAAAAAAGAAACCAACAGAATCAGTAGGGAAGGAGGGAGGGTTGGGCAGGGAAAAGGAAGGGAAGGGCAAGTCGGAGAACATGTAGCAGGGACACATGGACAGAGCCAAGGTGGGGAGGGATTGAGGGAGGGAGATGGGGGAGGGGGCAGGGGAAAATGGTGGAGGAAAGGCGGAGACAAATGTATTTGAACCAAAAAAATAAATTATAAACAAACAAACAAACAAACAAATAAAAAGGACAGGGATTCAAAGCAGCTCTACCTAATGCACAGAAACAAATACAGGGAGGCTGCCAAAATGAGGAGACAAAGAAACATGGCCCAAATGAAAGAACAGAACAAAACTCCAGAAAAGGAACTAAACAAAATGGAGATAAGCAATCTATCAGATGCAGAGTTCAAAGCACTGGTTATTAGGCTGCTCAAGGAACTTATTGGGTACTTCAACAGCATAGAAAAGACCCAGGCAGGAATGAAGGTTACACTAATTGAAATAAAGAAAAATTTACAGGGAATCAACAGTGGAGTGAATAAAGTCAAGAGTCAAATCAATGATTTGGAACGTAAGGAAGAAGAAAACATTCAATTGGAACAGCAAAAGAATAAATAATCCAAAAAACCCAAGGATGGGATAAGGAGCCTCTGGAATGAAGTCAAATGTACCAACATTTGAATCATAGGGGTGCTGGAAGGAGAAGAGAAAGAGCAAGAAATTGAAAACTTATTTGAAAAAAAATACTGAAAGATAACTTCCCTAATTAGATGAAGCAAATAGACAAACAAGTCCAGGAGGCACAGAGTCCCAGACAAGACAGACCCAAAGAGGACCACACCAAGACACATCTTAATTAAAATGCCAAAGGTCAAAGATAGAGAATCTTTTCTAAAACAGATTTTTAAAATTTATTTTTACAGAGAGGGATAAGGAGAGAAAGAGAGGGAGAAAAACATCAATGTGTGATTGCCTCTCATGTGCCTCCTACCAGGGACTTGGCCCACAGCCCAGGCATGTGCCCTAGACTGGGAATCACACCAGCAACCCTTGGTTTGCAGGCTGGTACTTCATCCACTGAGCCACACCAGCCATGGCTAAAGAGAGAATCCTAGAAGCAGCAGGAGACAAACATATAGTTACCTACCAAGGAGTTCCCATAAGACTGTCAGCTGATTTCTCAAAAGAAACTTTGCAAGCTAGAAGTCTTCAAAGTGATGAAAAGCAAGGACCTAGATTGCTGTATCCAGCAAAGCTATCATTTAGAATGGAAGGGCAGATAAAGTGCTTCCCAGACAAGGTAAAGCTAAAGGAGTGCATCATCACCAGGCCATTATTATATGAGATGTTAAAGGGACTTAATTAAGAGAAAGAAGATCAAAACTATGAACATTAAAATGACAATAAAATCACAACTATCAACAATTGAATCTAAAAACAATCTAAGCAAACAAGTAGAACAGAAACAGAATCACAAATATGGAGATCATCTAGAGGGTTATCAATTGAGAGGAGGAAAGGAGAGAATGGGAGAAAAAATGCAGGGATTAAGAAGTACAGATTGGTAGGTACATAATAGATGGGGGGATATTAAGAACAGTATAGGAAATGGAGAAGCCAAAGAACTTATATGCATGACTCATGGACATGAACTAAGGTGGGGGATTGATGGAGGGAATGGGGCATACTGGGTTGAGGGGGGCAAAGGTGGAAATTGGGAAAACTGTATTAGCATAATCAATAAAATATATTTTTAAAAACAATGTAAAAATAATAGTAGTAATAGTAACAATAATAATAATGAGTACCATTTATCAAGCTTTTATTATGGGCCAGGCACTTGTCAAGATATTTTACACTTACTATCTCACTTATACTCACAAGAACCCAATGAGGGAAATATAAGTATATTTATTTTAAAAATGAGGAACTGGGAAAGATTAAGTAGCAGAATATGCAGTTAGTAATTCTCAGAGCCAGGATTTAAACTGTCAGATGTCAAAGTCTATGCCTGAATATCAACAAACGATATTTTAGCCCTGACCCCAACTTCTTTCCCAAGAACCCTCAGCCTCTGTTGTTTATTAAAAATACCTAACTCTGCAAGGTACACCTAAAATCATCCAAATGGACATTTTGGAGTCATTTACAGGCTTTTAAATTATTAGGAAGCAACTGTGGAAATCACTTACTAAGGGTCCAAACCTCTGCCCTATATACATGGTTGAAAGGGTGTGATGAATAAGAAAAGAACTTATTATTACTAATTAAGATTATTAATTAATATTTCAGCATCTACTAAATGGCATGCCCTCTTTATGAGTTGTTTTACTTAGTCCTTACAACAACACTGTGAGGAGAACAGTCTACAAATAAAGAAGCTGAGACTCAGAGAGGTCAGATTACTCACTCAAAATCATACAGTTGGTAAATGGATGCACCAGAATCAAAAACCAGGTTGGATCTGATTGTGAGGTTCCTTGTATTTTCCTTTAGTCCCTCCTATATGAGGTACAAAAACCCTTGCAGTAAGGAAAGCTCTCAAAATTTGCCTATGTCCCTGGCTCTGACAAGGATGGTGAATTCAAATGCATGGAAGAGTCAAGTAATTTAAGGTTGCTGGTGTCTAGGCAAAGTGGGAAGTACATGCCCCTTCTAGGTGAGAAGCAACTGCTGGTTTATTACTCACAAGAATTTTACTTATATATCCTTGCTTATATATTAAATTCAAAATTATTTAAGTCTGGTGTTTGAAGCTTTTTATTATCTGGCTCATTTTTCCAGCCTCAGTACATTTAATTCCCTTTCAAATATCTTAAACACCATCCAAATGGATTTAGTCGCTGTAACCTTAATCACCCCTACTCCTTTATTCTTTCAACCTGTTATTTTTCCCCATTATTCTTTGGCTTTGAAGGCTATCCTAATTTTAATAATATCCACTATTCTAAGCTTAGCTCTACTACAGTCTCCTACAAGATGAAATTTCCCATCCCCCTCACCCAATGAGATGTAATGTCTATGACATTATATGGTTTCTCCGTAACATGATATGGTTAAAAAAATGTAGGTTTCAATTTCCTCACCTGTAAAGTAAGGTTAGAAATCTCTTGTTTGTAATATTTTCTGGAGAGAGGCTCAGAATACCTGATAATGTTAGGTACAAGTTAAAAGTCAGTGCTTAATATCTTAGATTCATACATTTTTATTTCTCCATTAATAGGTACTGAGTTCATTAAATTATAATTATTTCTATGCATGTCTTATATGTCCTCCTAAATTATTCCCTCCTTAGGGTAAATATTGTTTCATGAATATCTTTGTGTAAGATATACAAAGTACATAGCTTAGAGCTTAGAGAAGTTAATAGAGCAAGACTGTCACTTCATTTAATCTGAATCCTAATTTTGTATTAATGGAACTCAGCTGTTTTGGCAGTCACTTAATACTATTGACTCAGAATCACTTAATAAAGAAATACTTATGGAATACCTACTATGTACCAAACTCTAAGCTATGTACTTTGTATATCTTACACAAAGATATTCATGAAACAATATTTACCCTAAGGAGGGTATAATTTAGGAGGACATATAAGACATGCATAGAAATAATTATAATTTAATGAACTCAGTACCTATTAATGGAGAAATAAAAATGTATGAATCTAAGATATTAAGCACTGACTTTTAACTTGTACCTAACATTATCAGGTATTCTGAGCCTCTCTCCAGAAAATATTACAAACAAGAGATTTCTAACCTTACTTTACAGGTGAGGAAATTGAAACCTACATTTTTTAACCATATCATGTTACGGAGAAACCATATAATGTCATAGACATTACATCTCATTGGGTGAGGGGGATGGGAAATTTCATCTTGTAGGAGACTGTAGTAGAGCTAAGCTTAGAATAGTGGATATTATTAAAATTAGGATAGCCTTCAAAGCCAAAGAATAATGGGGAAAAATAACAGGTTGAAAGAATAAAGGAGTAGGGGTGATTAAGGTTACAGCGACTAAATCCATTTGGATGGTGTTTAAGATATTTGAAAGGGAATTAAATGTACTGAGGCTGGAAAAATGAGCCAGATAATAAAAAGCTTCAAACACCAGACTTAAATAATTTTGAATTTAATATATAAGCAAGTGGGGAAGGGCTGCAATTTCAAATATGCGTACATAACTGCTCAGCAAAACTTCCTCTGTTTTAAGCATTGAAAACAGATAGAGTTCCAACCCTCAAGGAGCTTATAGACAAATGAATGTTTAAAGGAGGATACTAACAATATTGTAGCTGAACTTTGGGAACATTAATATGGTGTGATGATTACAACATGAATCACTGAGCAGCAGAGAGGACTAGAGAGAATGGGCATGAGCTGACTGCACTAATCCAGGCAAGAGCTGATGAGGATCTCAACTCAAGTAGAGGGTATTACTTAGGAGGCTTTGGAAAACAACACATAGCTTCACTACTCTAACTCCTAAAGCTTTAAGAGCAAGTTTTCCAGGACATTGTGAGGTC
Source organism: Pteronotus mesoamericanus (assembly GCF_021234165.1). Taxonomy (NCBI): domain Eukaryota; kingdom Metazoa; phylum Chordata; class Mammalia; order Chiroptera; family Mormoopidae; genus Pteronotus; species Pteronotus mesoamericanus. The sequence continues at coordinate 2,420,785 of NW_026555108.1, read as the reverse complement.
AGCTCTGATAGAAAACTTTGAATCTGGAAGAATATTGATGTCCCCAAAGAAGAGCCCATCCTGTTGGCCTGCTATATTAAAGTCAATCCAACAGCTCGGCAAGGCTCAGCAAGTGTCCAAAGGAAATGACACATCATCTGACAATATGAGTATGGTTAACATTTTTGGTCTATTATTAGGTAGTTGGTGACTGAAATATCTCAGTCTAATTTGGTCTTTTTTATTTTAAAAACTGATCAAACAGGTTTTTCAAATGACCAGGTGGAAACTCCCACAGACTACATACTTGCTAACCTTTGTATTTTTAAACAAAGATGAAACAGAAGCAGTAAACACACACAAACACATGTTTTGGAATCCTTTATCACCCAAACATCAGGCTTTCCATCTTTACTCCCAACTCACAGTTTATGTGATTCCTTCATCTAATTAGAGGTTGTACAATGCTTCAGAGATGTACTCCAATATGACAAGTTTAGAAAGATTCTTTTTATGTAATGCCAATTTTGAAAAGAAATATCTAAGTAGTTGTTTTTGTGAGTGGCAAGATTGCACCTTCTTTTAAAAAAAAAATCTGGAGAGAAGCAGAATTTCCTAGTAGGTTACTTCCATTACCACAGTAACAAAAATGTCATCTGATAACCACATTCATGACTTCCAATGGAATCCTGCACAGCCAATTTGAGCCCAGAAGGACAAAGGTAACATCTGGTCATACTGGGAACTTCCCCTTCTTATTTAGGGCAAATCCCATATTCTGAGATTTTTTTTCCTGACATTTTTCTTAATTTGTCCAATTATCTAGAAAAAGATGGATTTTCTGACCATTATTCCCATTCTCTGTCCAACATTGTTGATGGAGAAAGTTATCTTAAAAAAAGGTTAGGGATTAGTGTGATACACAAGGAGAAATAGAGGGAGACATGTCAGTGTGAGAAGGGAGCCAGAGTGACAGAATGAAAAGAGGCCTAATAGTCTGGAGTCTCAAATCAAGCTCTGGCTCTCCTAATTACTCACCATGTAACCTTGGTTAAGTTCATTTCCTCCTAAGAGACCTTAGAAGAAGCTGCTGTATTTTAGGGATTATAGTTGCCAAATGTTTGAAGTTCAGGTACAATGTTTTTGTATTAGAAAAATCTGCAATAGGAATTGCACTCCTTTCCATAAATGTAGTGGAAAAGAATCTATTATGGATCCAGACTGCCTAGAGTCTAATATATGCTCTTCCACTTACTCGTTCTACAACCATGGGAATGTTATGTCATTATTCTGTGTCTGCTTCCTCACTAGTAACATAATAGTACCTAACTCAGGGAGTTATTTTCAGGATTAAATGAATTAACATATGTAAAACACATAAAAGAGCTCTGAACTCCAAAATATCAGCTATTTCATTTTTCTCACCTTGATAGCTCTCTTATTTAAGCAGACATCATATTGCCCAGGTTTGTAGTGGGGCTCTGAGATTTTCAACCACCTTGGGATCTCTAGGCATTTTTCAATAATTTCTACACTTTTGCTTTCCAATCTCTATTGTAAATGATCAAATGTTTCCACCCTCCTCTTTGTGTCACTCCACCTCTACTTTAATCCCCAGGCATTCAGCTATTTGGTGAGGATCAGTAGACTATAATAGAATCAGTGCACAATGAGGTCACCCCAGTCACCGGTCTTTTGGGATGATATAGGTAAACAGCTGGCTAACTTGAAATGCTGCTGGTATTTTACAGTGGTTAGAACCTCCTAGTTACATGTCATACTTCCTGGATGTGCACATATGCTTTGCTACTTTCTAGCTGTGAGATCTTTGGGCACGTTACTTAACCTCTCTGGGTTACCTATTTACTAAAGTTGTTATGAGAATTGAATGAGTTAACCCATGTAAAACACCAAAATTTGGCAAACAGTAAGTGCTATCATTATTATTGCTATTACTATAATTATCTGTTCTGATCGAGGAATCACTTTTCCAATATAGACTTTTTCAAGGAAGCAACGGATAGCTTAACTCTCAAAATAGGTTCTGACTAAAAGACACTCACTTTCTGTTAGATTTTGTTCACGTTTCTTTCCATCTGTTTGTCTCAGGCACCTCATCTACAAAACAGTCTAACTGGACAAGATAGTCTCCCAAGTTCCTCTATCATCCTACACTCTCAGGCCATTTCTGTTAAGATTCTCAGTATCTTTTAGCTTTGATTTGGTTACTATGTTTTTCATGGATAAATTATTTTTGCATGTGGTTCAGTAAAAACATAACAATAATATTGTGGTTTGGTTGGAGGCAACAGCCAATCTGCGTGTTGTTTCAGTTCTTTTATTCACTATTTAGTTTAATTACGTGGTTTAAAGATTGAGCAAGAAGGAGAGACTTATTCTTTCCCCATAATGAGGCCTCAGAATAACACTGAGAAAAGAAACATCAAGTTGGAATCCAGGAGAACTGAGTTTGTGCTCTAGTTCTGTTGCCAACTTGTTTTACCATGGACAAGACACTACCCTTTTCTAGGCCTCTATAAAGTAAAAGGGGAGAGGAAAGACGGTACCAAAGGCATAGGTGATCTTTAAGGTTCCTTTTAATCATCTTGAAGAGCTGAGAGCTCTGCATGAAAACTGAAAAGAATCTATCAGAATGTTCACCAGATAATTCAAACTTTACACATTCTAAACCAGACTCTTGATTTATAACCACCCACATACCTATTTACTCTGCCTATAATCCTCACCATTTTAGTAAATAGTAATCACATTTTTTAAATTGTTCACATGTGAAATTTGACAATAAACCTTGACTCCTCTCTTTTTCTCACAAAGAATATCTAATTTGTGAGTAAATGCTGTCACCTCTACCACCAAATCACACTCAGAATTCAACATCTTCTCATCTCCTTCAGCAAGACCACCCTGGCCTAAGCTGCCATCATCTTTCACTCAGATTGCTGCAGTAGTTTCATATCCTTGCTTCCCTTTTGCTCTTACAGCCTCTTTGTCACACAGACAATAAGTAAACAGACCAATGTACAAAAAAATCAAATGGTACATGACATGAAGAAGGATCGTGCTAAAATGTTGGATCACATTACTCTTCTGCTCAAAACTTTCCAATGGTTAAGCCATATCAAAGTAAAAGATAGAGTCCTAACAAAAATTTGTGATGTTCTTCCTTAACTATGATCTCATTTTTTATCACTCCCCATTTACTTCAACCAGCCTTACAGGCCTCCCTGCTACATATCCTTCATCACACAAACTTCGTTCCTTCCTCAGGCTTTTTGTAGTTATGGATGCCTGTGTCTGGAATATTCTAACCCCAGATAGCCCTATGGTTCACTTCCTCACTTTCTTCAGGTCTCTGCTCAAATATCAACTTCTCAGTAAGACATTCCCTGATGGACAAATAAAAAGTGGTCCCTGACACTATTAATCTGTATCCCCGCACTGTGCTAAGCTATTCTTCATGACACATCGCTCTTTGATATATCTATATGTATCCTCTCACTAAACTGTAGAGTCCACAGAAGGAGGGAATTTTGTCTGCCTTACTCATTGCTGTGTCACCAGTACCTAATATAACATTTGGCATATAGTAAATGCTCAATAAGTAGTTGTTGAATAAATGCAGACTATGAAGTAAGATGATAAGGTTATTGGCACTCAGAACTCCCATACAACATAATCCATCTACCTGGTTAGTAAATAAGAGACCCAGACGCCTTAAGAGCTCCACCAGTTTGTATTATTGATACCAGTTAAGGGTTTTTGCCTCTCTGAATCTCCCATTTTAAATCTATGAAGTGAGAGGGCCATGTGATAAATGAAAGAGGAACACAATTTAAGGAAGAAAGAATGGGGCTTAAATCCCAGCTTTGCCACTTTGAAGCTGTTTCACTTTAGACATGTTACCTACCTTCTCTGAACAAAAAATTTACAATGGGAATAACATTATAATAATATGAAGAATATTATAATACCATGAAACCTGGCTACCAGCATAAGGTAGAAATGAGAATTAAATGCAGTAACAGAATATCAAACTGCTCTGGAAACTGTAAAGTGCTACTGGAATGTGTCCGATGTCACTCTTCCCTGCACCACATCTGGAAAAGGTATCAAAGAGTCAAACAGTATTACTAAAAATGTTTTGCACTTTGAGAAAGAACATCACAAATAAAAAAGTAAGTACTACCATAGCTTATTTATTGCCAGGTACTAGGGGGTCCTGGCTCAAGTTAGTCTGTGATGTGTTGAAGCCACCAAAGGAGGCCAACAATTGCTACGAAAATTCTGCTGCAGTCAAAGAGCCTATATGAAAGACGTATGGACACGGACAACCGTGTGGGAATTGGCTATGGAAGTAGGGGGCTGGTTGGGTGGAGGGGGGCAGAGGGGAGAAAATTGGGACAACTGTAATAGCATAAACAATAAAATATTTAAAAAGAAAGAAAGAAAGAAAATTCTGCTGCGGGACATTTGCAGTCCCCCTAGTGGTCATATGGTGGAACTACAGTTCCATAAGCAAGTTAATTCAACCTGCAGAAAACAGAGCCCATGATTAAAGAGCAGGTCATTTCAAAAAGCTACATAATCTAATTTAGCAAAGCCCTTACAAAAATAGTTTTCATGCACTTCTTACTCTAAGAATTGTTTAATTTTCCCTTGCTGGTGTAGCTCAGTGGATTGAGTGACGGCCTGAGAACCACAGGGCTGCTGGTTTGATTCCCAGTCAGGGCACATGCCTGGGTTGGGGGCCAAGTCCCTGGTAGGGGGTAGGGAGGCGTGAGAGGCAACTACACATTGACGTTTTTCTCCCTCTTTCTCCCTTCCTTCCCCTCTCTCTGAAAATAAATATTTTTTTAAAAAGAAGTGTTTAGTTTGTCTTTTCACTTCAGTCGCTTAGCCAACAGCCTGAAACCCCATTTATACAGAACCTTTTCTTTCTTTTTTTAACTTTTTTTATTTTTAAATCATGTTTATTCTATTAGAGTTGTCTCAGTTTTTTCCCCCTTTGCCCTCCTCAACTCATCCCACCCCGTCCCCCTCTCCCACAGTCAATTCCCACTCTGTTGTCCATGTCCACGGGTCATTCATACATGTTCTTTGTCTAGCCCCTTCCCCTTCTTTCCACCATTGTCCTTCTTCCCCAACCCCTCTGGTCACTTTCAGTCTGCTCCATATTTCCATGTCTGTGGTTTATTTTGTTCATTAGTTTATTCTGTTGAATAGATTCCACTTATAGCTATTTGTCTTTCACCTCCTGGCTTATTTCACTTAGCATAATATTCTCCACTTCCATCCATGTTGTTGCAAAAGGTAGGAGTTCCTTCTTTCTTTCTTTCTTTTTTTAAATGCAGACTGATTTTATTTATTTATTTATTTAAGTGTCAAGATCCATTACAAAATATTAAAACATTTAAATCTATTATAAGGTCTCAGCAATTAAACAAACATGACACCAGCACAGAAAAAATCAAGTAGATCAATGAAATAAAATGAGGCCATTTATACAGAACCTTAAAGCAAGCCACCATGTCCGAAGGAAACCTTGAGAGCAGACTAGTAATTCTTGATCTGATCATCACACTGGGCATCTTCATTGGCTCTCAAGCCAAACATAGACCCTTTAATCCCCTTAATTTAATTAACTCCTCATATATTGCAGATTTTTATAGTCAAAGACATCAAAACATTTTTCCAGCAAGGGCAATGATATAGCCAAAGGAACTGAGAAGAGAGTAGTAACTAACTTGAGTGGGGTGGCACTGTTAAAAAAGCAGAAATAGATTTCAACTGCTTAGTCGAATTCATTCTTACTATCTTTCCCAGGTTATCACCTTCTGGTGTTTGAAACTCATCAAGACCTATAGTCTATTGCTTGAGTTTAATCATGACCCCATCTAATCAAAAAAGGATAAGAAGCAGACACAGGTAATATTGTTAACCGCATCAGCTGACTTTGATTCATTTCTTTTTTGAAGGCATACATTTTAAAAACCCATAGCATACGATCCAGTATCTCATTGTACTGACAGAATGGTGCTGCCTTTATGTTTTTTTAATATATAGTTATAAGCTCATTGAGGGCATTGACCTTAGGATTCTCCCTGAGTTGTGTCCCCCATTATCCTGGTCTCCTCCTAGTACACAGATAGGCATATAGCAGGTGCTTAATGAAAAGTAGTGGATTGATGGATACATTTTTTAAAAATAACTTTATTAGGGTGATCTCTAAAGACATCTAGGTTGCAGTAGGACATTTTGTCCGGTGGTCTACAGTTCACTTAACATTATCAGGACATAATAGCTGTAGCTGATTAGATATGCCTTTAGCTTAGAGTGTTAATGAGGCAAGAGTTTAGTTCCTTTATAGGTGAATTTTATCTGTGCTTCATGGTTATAGAGTGAATTTCTGAAAATAAGCCCAAATTATATAAAAGTAAATGAACCATTTCCTCACCTAGAAATACACACGAGAAGGAATCGTGGCATTTACTTTATCCAAAGGACAACATATAAAAACAAAATTATGACTCCAGCTGTTTACATAAACCTAAACATAAGCCAAACATAGCTAGTGATTTCTTTGGCCTAGTTTGCATTTCTTATCTTTGTGTCAGTTTTCTGTATAGAAATGATTAGTCCTCATCCCCTCGGTAATAGTTCCCAATTCTCCCTAAAAATAAGACTGTTAACTGAATAAACTTTATTAGGTTTCTTTCCTACTGTTCTCTAAAGACCTGAAAATTTTAGAGACACACTTCTATTCATCTAGGAAGGGGCTGTCATTACCAATTCCAACTCACAGCTGAGAAAAACCAAGAGCAGTGTCTCTAAGAAGCCTTCACACAGGACAAAACAAAGTATGCTTTAACTTTCAACACAGCATCAAAATCCCTCCACCTCTTAAATCCTAGAGGAGTTCAAAACTCAGGTACTTTCAGCAAAGTTGCAGGATACAAGGTCAATATACAAAAATCAATTATATTTCTAAACACTGTCAGTGAACAATTATATTTCTAAATATTGGCAATGAACAATTTAAAAAGGATATACATATCAAAACCAGTTTGAGATATCACATTCCACTGACTATGATAGTTATAATTAAAAAGACAGATAATAACAAGTATTGGTAGGAGGTGGAAAAATTGGAACCCTCATATATTGCTGGTGAGATTATAAAATGGTGCAGCTACTTCTGAAAAACAGTTTTGAGAGTTCCTCAAAAGGTTAAACAGATTATCATTTGACCCAGAAACTCCACTCCTAGGCATACCCAAAATAATTGAAAACATATGTTCACAAAAAAATTCCTATACTTGATTGTTCATAGTAGTATTATTTATAAGAGTCAAAAAGTAGAAAAAAGTCAAATGTCTATCAACTGATGAATGGACAGATGAATTGTGGTACATCCATATAATAGAATATTATTTGGTTATTCAAAAGAATGAGGTACCAATATGTGTTTCAACATGGATGAACACAGAAATTATTATTCTATATGAAAGAAGCTAGTCACAAAAGACCACATACTGTATGATCCTATTTATATGAAATGTTAGAATAAGCAAATTCATAGAAACTGCAAGTAGGTTGGTGGTTGATAATTGCTCTGGATTGGGGAAGAGGAGTTTGACTGCTAAGTGATTAAAATGTTCTAAAATTGATTTGGGTGATGAATATACTAGAATATACTAAAAAGTGATTGTGGTGATGGCTATACTCTAAATATACTAAAATCATTGAACAGTACACTTTAAATTGCTGTATTATATATATTATAAATTATGTCTCATTAAGCTGTCATTAAAAAATAAAACTGAGGTACTGCATGATATAAAATGGCAGCATTCTCAAGTAATCAGCACTTTAGAGCTATAAGCTTCTCTAGCTGAGCCACTCTCAACCCTGCTATGGCCTACAAGTTGGCAGCAGGAATTGGTGTGAAAGAGAAGGGTTGACAGCACCCATGAGTGTGCAAGGAATTGTGCATAATTCAGTCTATCATCTCTATGCAGCAGCCATTGAAAGTAGCTGTTATAGAGCAAAAATCTAAAACATTATCTGTCAGGTGGGAAGCATTGAGAAAAAAGCTGGAAGGGAAGCTTCAGGGAAAAAGCTGAAGTGCTGCTCTACAAAGCTTTCTCCACATGGTAAACAAATATAATAGAAAATGCAACTATTTGTACTTATCAACTGGCAAAAGGTTATTCACTAAGCACCCTCTGGCCTGCTCAAATCTACATTTGATTTGTAGAATCTACATTTGAGTGCTACATTTGATTTGTAAATCCACATTTGAGTGCTAGTGAATAAACTGGAAGACAACTGGGGCTTTTCTCTGAAAAGAGTGTAATATAAATATGAGCTTTCATAATTCTCTTCAGTATGATAAATACCAATCAATACCAGTTAACTCTATATAACTTTACAAGCAATGAAAAAAGTCATCTTTGTGTTTGGGATGAGGATACCTTACTCTGAATTCAGTATCTCAGAACTTGATAGAATGTTGGCAAAGGAAGTCTGAGGTAGAGTAATTTCTTTCAATACCTTTCTTTGTTTTCAAATGATTAATTTACATCTGTGTATAAGACCAGCCAGACATTAATACTAAGCACCCTCATGCACATTAGGTACTTTTTGTGAAAGTGCTATGGTGATCTGACCCAGGCAGAGCTGTCTCAAAAGGGAGAGGGTCCAGTGCTTCTCAAGGTTTGAGAAAAGGTTGCCAAAATGGCCAGTAGACACAAAGAAACAAAATAAAGATCAAGAGAGAGACAGAGACAGTAGCCAGCAAAATACTTCAGTAAATTGCCAAGTCCTCGAGCCATCTAGTTTAGCTCTCTCAGCTACTGCTGAATCAAGTTCTAACCTCAGCTATTCATTTTGCTATCCCCTCAGGTCATCTAGTCCTAAAAGAAATTGGGGTTGATCTGATTTGTTATTCTCCAGATTAAAAAAAAAATCTTTAAGAGCACTCCACAAGAGTACTGAGAAAAACATCCTGAAAAGTAGGAAGAAGAGTCTACATTTCAATGTCAAAAGCATGAAAGGAGTGGAAAGAAAGAAAATCAGGGACAGGCAGGCAGCACTTGAAGAAGCTGCAAACAAAGAGAAAATGGTGGCAGTAAGGGGTGGAGAGAGATTTCCTTCTTCCTCTCCTATCAACCTCACAAAACTTGACTTCTGTTTGTTTTTTTTTTATTTTTCAGAATCATGATTTCAGGTTTGGGTATAAAATCAGCCATTTACTTGTTACACCCAGCCGGCTTTAAGCTCCCTCTTGGGTAGAGTTCTGAATGAAACTGGTGGTCTCGATAGCACCATGGCAAAAAAATAAAAATAAAATTGTCTATGCTCCTAACTCCAGTAGCCACATTAGAAGTAAGCACGAGGAAGCCAAGGAATTCTTTGTTTTAAATGTGTATATGTATAGCAGATGAGCAAATTACTACAGGTAGGAAAAACACTTAAAGAAAATTAAATGTGCCAGCAAATTCAATATATTACATTAAATTTTACAGGTGAAAGAACCTAAGCCTGATGAGGTAAAATTAGCACTGGCAAGAAAGCACCACAAAGTGACCCTGAGATTGGAAGGCTGTAAGGTTCTTCGAAAATATCCCTCACTGATGTTAACCTTTGGCCGAGCTGAGAGAAATCCTCTGTGGACAAAAATGAGAAGCCTTCCATCGCTACATCTTGCACATATTTCAAAATAGGATACCAGCCAGTGTGGCTATTTCATTCTCAGCTTTTGATTATTGGTACCCAGACAGAACTCACCAGCGATTTGCTGACCATGTAGAAAGGATTTTTTCCCAACATATTGATCCTCAAGGCCCACAGACAGAGAGTTAGTCTATCTGGATCCCAAAGCAAAATTATGCTTTACAAAATAAACTGCTTCATTAAAGGTCGTCATAAAAAGTTGCTTGATAACTGAGGAAGTGAAAGGAGATGAAAAGGGGAATTAATAAAATGACTTATTTCAAAATAACTAATAGAGAAAGACAGTATTTGCCAATCTCAAAGCACTACTCAAATATTAGTTATTATGAAGACCGGAACCAAATACCAAGAGAAAATTTAAATTCTCTCTTTGCACCTGGATAATTTACCTAAACCCCAATTCTAATTCCTGGCTCCCTTGGATCTTAACTACCAAGAATAAATATTTGTCATATTATTGTTCTGTTTGCCAGAATATAAAGGACACTACTTTTGTTAAATGAGACAGTGGTCAATTAACAAAGCTGTAGTCTTGTTTGATCTCTGAAAGAAGACAGCTCCATAAAATGTCACCAGGGTTGCACGTAAGCCCCATCACTTTTTATGATTCCTTCTGTTCAAACCACATGGTAAATTAAGTAAGAAAATAAAGACCGCCTTCAGCCTTTCTTCTCTCCCCAGAAACATTGTAAATATATAAAAACATAATTATGCCAAAAGTTACTAAAGTTTTACAAATTCCCACCTCTACAATTAACTAATGTGTATGAACACACCAACACAGTTGGAAAAAGGGGAAAATCCAATACGTTATTGGAGACCTCTAGAATTTTGAGATTTTTAATGCAAAGGTGGCATGCAATACAGAGAAGGTGGAAGCTCTGGGTTTGGCTTTTAAAAAATACCTTGCTTTTTTACTAAATTGTGCCTCTACAAAGTGAGGGGAAGAAAGAAAAGTAAGAAAATATTTATCTTTAGATTGGGATTGGTTGTACTCTGATGAAGTTGGTATTTCAAAAAACTGACTCAAGAATTTTCTATATTTTAGGAATGAAAATTTTTTTTATCAACTCACAAGATAGGAACACCAGTTTTCACTCTCACCAGACTGTTATAACCAGTGCAGCAGTCAGAAACCAGGGAAGATTCAATAATCTTATACTTTCTTTGAATACTGAAAAGTTCTCATCACTTAAAGTCATTGATTTAAGCAAGTCTAATAGAAAACTTTTTCTATTAAAGCCTGGGATAAAATCACCTATCTTAACTACACACCTGATAGTAAGAACATTTTGTTCTCGATAACCACTTCCTGAACATTTCAAGTAATTTCTTGGAAGGTACTCATTCCTTAACAAATAAGTGGAATCATTCATTTCCTCCCTGTTAACTCAGTTTGTTGGAGGGGGCATGCAAAAGAGGGAAGCTTCCCGTGGATGGGTTTAGCCTAATGGTAGGTCAAGAATAACTTTTGATATCCCCTGCCCCAGAAAAGTTCACAGCAGAAGAGGGCTTTGCTGACTGGCAACAGCCTTTCCAAAAAAAAAAAAAAAAAAAAAAAAAAAAAATTAACCCTACCAAGTAAATCAGTTCTTAGAAAATGAAAAAGACCTTTTATCCCACAGTGTAAACACCTCGCAAAAACACCATAAATGAACCCTTTAAAAATCCTGTAAGTCAAACCTTAAAACCATAATAGGATGTAAAGCTTGGTAGGAAGATGTTTTTTTCAATAGCCCAGAAAATATTTTATGAAATTTTATCCTCCTCTCTCTTTTCTAATCCCATGCTATCAACCTTCCAAGAACAGAAGCATCAGTGACAGGAGGTAAATTGTTCGATTTAAGTTACCAAAGATGCTAACACTAACAATGAAATTTGAAAAGTCACAGATAAAAATAACACAGATATAGTCAACAACAGTTATAGAAATGCAGAACAACACACAAGTCAATAGGGACATCAGCATCCAGCAAACTTGAGGAGTTAGTTCCCCAGTCAATATAGTCCCTCCCTCATGGAGATAAACTAATATCTCAGTTTGTCAGGAAAAAATTATCAACATGGCCTGCAAGAAAATGAACAGCTGTGGTAAGGAAGAATTTTTAATAAGCAAGACGAAACTGACTGCCTCTTTTCTCATTTTCTATTTAAAACTTTTGGGCAAGATTATAGCTTATAGGTCCCTAACAGTTCTTATTCAATTTGTTAGAGGTAACAGCTCATGTTTGAAAACATTCTTAAAATAAAGGACTATATTGAAGAGCCTTACTCCTTCCTCCCAAAAGCAGATTTCTGAGCACCCTGGACTAGCAGGAAATCCTTTAAAACTTTTTCCAACACTTTTATAAATCAGACTCAAGTCTGGCTAAAGTCTTTATTTAAAAAAAAAGTTCTCTCTTTATAAATCTGATGCAAACCTGAAGTAGAGGACTGAGTATCTGTTAAAATCCATAGAGAAAATAAACAATTTACAAGAAAAGAAAAAAAAAAAGCAGCTACTTCCAACATAGTTAAACTGTGAGGGTAAATCCTGCCCAGTGTTCACTAACAAAAGTGTCCTTAATCGTGCCTGGTTGGATTCTCCGTGATGACCTCCAATCCCAGGGCAAGATCTCAATTGTTGCCAGGGAAGGAACTTCACCCCTTTTTCACACAGCGGTCCCTTAGAACTCAGACCACCTTGTTTCGTCTAATTCCACGCTCCATTTTATCTCTTTGAAGGAGGCGGGCTGACAAAAGCTGGGGCCAGTCTTTTTGCCTCTCACCTGCCAAGACTGGTCACAGGCTGGAGGGCAAACTTTAACAGACTCTAGGAGAAACTTCCCATATTTTTCCATGTTCACAGATTTGGGAATGGAGGAGAAAAATTAGTGGAAGGATTAAGGGCTTTATTTCCGACAGTAGCCCTTGCAATTGGATTTAAATTTGGAGACCTGGGGAGTCAGGGAGGATTTTAGGAGGCCGGGAGCAGAGAATTGTCAAGGAATTTGGAAAGGCAGGAGCCCGCACCCAGGGTTTTAACGGCAGTTATTGGGGCGCAGAGTGAGGGTTCGGAACCCTAAGGTATAATCATAAGTAGGCCTAGAGTCCAGGTAAAGTTCCTGGTTCAGGACAGCCCTTTCTACGGAACCCCCTTGGGCTCACCCAGCAGCAGAGTGTTCACGCGGGGAGAAGATATACCGCAGGACACAGACTGACTCAAGGCTTAAAGACATTTCTAAACGGAGAAACTTACCGCATGTCCCCATAAGATCCAGAGTAGCTCTCCATCCAGGGGCTCATCTCGCTTTTGACACAATTGGGACTTGAATACGGCACTCTACTCACCATGCCGCCGGGATACCACACATCAGATGGGGGGAAGTCGCCCTCCTGACCAGCCAACCCCTGAGGTGGCCGGTTGTAGCCATAGGGGGCTACAGCCCCGGCCTCCCCTGTGCTGCCGCCACCACCACTGCCACAGGGCCCATACAGCTGGCTTTCTTCACCCGTGAATAGAGTGTGCCAGGAAGAGGAGGCAGCTGAGGGTGAGCCTGAGCTGGGTCCCGCTGCACCCCCGCCGTGCAGGCTCGCCAGGTCCCCGTATCGGCATTGCGCCGCTGCCGCTGCCCAGGCGCTACCATAGTCCAGGGAGTTCTCTAGCTTGATACGGGCTTGAGGATGGTGAGGCGGCGGAGGGGGCGGTGGCCCGGACAGGGCTAGTGAAAAGTTGTAGTAGTCGCGACTCTGATAAGCCGCTGCCTCTTCCAGTGCTCCAGACTTGTAGAGAGACAAGGTGGATGGCAGCTCAAGTGGTCCGGAGACTCCTGTTTCAGCACTGCTAGGGCAGCCCAGGGTCTCTCCTTCCAGCCCTTTGGGGTAGCCTGCCTTGAATGGGGAATACTCAGAAGTCTCTTCGCTGCCCTTGCCTGGGCCATCATCCAGCAGAGAACCTTTGCATTCGGCCAGCTGGGCGCAAGGAGTGGGACGCACAGGGGGTGGACCTCCCAGGAGCGGAGCATACATGCAATCACCTCTAAGCTGTTCCCCAGGACTCAGATGCTCCAATGCCTCAACACCCAAGCCCATAGATACCGACACTGCCTTACACAACTCCTTGGCGCTGTCCGAGATAGCAGAACTGCCCCCTAGGTAATTGTCCTTGGAGGACGTTGGAGCCCCAGCGGCCTCCCTCGCTCTCCCGCTGCTGCTGCTGCCTTCAGATACTATCTCCTGCTGCTGTTGCTGCTGCTGCTGCTGCTGCTGAAGCAGTTGCATGGTGCCGGCCTCGCTCAGGATGTCTTTAAGATCGGCGGAGCAGCTGCTTAAGCCCGGGAAAGTGGGGCCCAGCAGGGACAACGTGGATGGGGCAGCTGAGTCATCCTCGTTCGTAGGTGCTGGCGGCTGCTGCTGCAGCCCCTTGCCGGCAGCCGAGGGGGCTCCGGGCTCCGGGATGCAGCCACTCTCCCGGTGGCCCTCGGAGGCTGACTGCTGTTGGGAAGGCTGCTGTTCGTCCTCCAGGGCCAGGTAGCCTGTGTGGCCTCTGCTCTGGGCTTGGGGAGATCCATCCTCACCCTGCTGCTGCTGCCGGGCACTGGTCTCCTGTTGCTGCTGTAAATGGGCGCCGGGAGGTGCTGCACTCGCGGCCTCAGGGTGCCGGGGCCCCGGGGTCTGGATCACTTCGCGCACGCTCTGGAACAGGTTCTGGAAAGCTCCTCGATACGTTTTGGACGGCGGTCGTGGGTAGAGCCTCCCCAGCCCTAACTGCACCTCCATCCTTGAGCTTGGTTGAATCTTCCACCTAATTCCTTTATCCTGTTTCCCCTTCTCTTGCTGAGAAGAGTTCAACAGGCTGTGATGCGGTAGTCACTGCAGCTAGCTACCCACCTGCGGAAAGCTTCTGGGAAAGAAACTTGCAGGAATAACCACACGAAATTTCTCTGACAGCCTCAAAGTGTTGTGCAGAGGAAAACACGCGTTAGACAAAATCTGCCCTGCTAGGCTCAGTCTGTTTCTGAATACTTGGACGGTAGATTCAATAGATGCTCAGATCTTGAAAGAAAAAAAATAAAAAGAAAACTCTCCGTCTTCCAGATTGTGTTCACTGAAGCAGGTGCAAATAGGAACCGGGTTATTGTTTTTCTTCTCCCCTCCCTTTGGTTTTGTTCGGGTTTGAGTGGGGGTTTTCTGTTTGTTTTTGGTTTTGGCTACTGAAGACCTGATTGCCTTTTCATCCTTTGATCTTTGGTCCCGAAAAATGGCTGGGGGGGCGGGGGCGTGCAGGGTAAGGTGGAGAGGGAGTGAGGAGAACTTAGGGGCTCACCCCGCGTGCCGCCTAACCAGCCAGGTCCTGGCTCCAGAGTTGAAGCGTGTCCGAGATCGCGTAGCTTCCTCAGAGCCGTCTTCGCAACGCAGAGCTAGCTTGTCTGCTCGCAGCCAAAGGGAGTTACCTCTCTGCAAACTCGGGCTGGCCGCGCTGGGCCGACTAGAGTGGAGGGGAAGTGTCGTGGGGGGGCGGTCAGAGGGGAGCGGGCGGAGGCAGCAGCAAGAGAGGAGCCCCAGGAAGGGGCAGTGGGGTGGAGGGGAGGAAGACAAAGGCAGCCGTCAGTCCTACCGGTTACTTTCCTCGCTTCCTCCGAGTCTCTAGCAGCTTTTAAAAACTTCACCGAAGAGAAAAGCGTAGCTCCGGGGCGGCGGCTTCGAAGCCGCTGCGCTGCAGGAGGCGTTGGCAGCCGCCAGAACCCGGCTGGGGCTGACGCGGGCGTCCCTTCGGCTCCTGTCCCACACTGGAGCGGCTAGCTTGGTCACTTTCCCTCCGCTGCTTCCTCTGCCTCCAGGTTTGCTTGGGACCCTTAGGCTCTCCCAGCACGTTGGCTCCCTGAGATCTCAGAGGGTGAGCTGGGAAGTGAAGAGCAAATGCAACAGTTTGCGAGTCGGGTCCCGCCCCCGCCGGGCCGGCCTCCTTGCCTTCCCACCTCCTTTCTCCCTCCCCTCCCCTTTCCTTCTCTTCCCTCCCCTCTCCTCCCCACCCTTCCCTTCCCTCCCCTCCCCTCCCCTCCCCGCGCACTAATGCCGAGTGGCTTCGGAGAAACAAGTGCTGGCGCAGCGTGGGTGAAACAGAAGAGGATCGCTCTAGCCCAGGAAGACCCTAGCTCCCTGGTGCCTCCTGCTTTCCCGGACCTGTTTTTAGGCTCCAGGGCTGAAGCTTTAACCCTGAGCTTTATTTGAGGACAGGGCTAGCGGAGCTCCCAGAGGTCAACACTTACAGCTTTGGTTCCGTAGTCCAATCTCAAAACAGACAGTGTGCGTGCGTGGGAGGGGTAATAGGAGTATAAACTCCTATGGCTTAGGGACTATATTCAACGTAGACTGAGAAGTGCGGACTGGAGGGTCTTCTACAAGCTGAAGACAAGCTATTGCCAAGTCAGCAGATACTTGTTGAAATCTTTCAGATTCCTCCATAGGCATAGATGGGGTTTCGTGGCATGGTACCAGTTGCTCTAGGAACCCTCTGCCTGGGAACCAGAAATCGGCTCTGTCCTCTCTTCTTCCCCTTTTCCTTTCTGGAATTGCCTCCAATCACACATTTCTCACCTATCCAAATGTGCAAAGGCAAAATTGCCCACACAAACAGGCAAACACACAAACACCAAAAACTCATGTCGTATGCACAGGGACCTCGATTTTGTTCGGGGGTGTTGTGGACCTTTGTTACAGGCATTTCCATTTTCAAATTGCCTTTGTATATTGTAACCTTACAAACTGCACTATTCAGAGACTGGAACTTACATAGGGCTGCTTTTCTTCTCCTTTTCTTCTTCTTGGTGGACAGCCAGTAGTGGAGGGTGACACGAGATACTGCAATTGCTCTTCTGTGGAGGAGGCCCCATAGTCCCTGTGGAAATATGGACAGGCAGGTGGAAATGAAGTAGTGGAGGAAATGGAAAGGTAGTTCTATAGAGAAAGAGTTTTCCTTTGTGTTGAGAGGGATCCTGTGCTTCCTAAGCTTTTAAATTCCTTAGACCTCTAGGTCTGCGCTGCCTCTATCTGTCCCAGGCTTGTGGAGATTTTAATCTCGTCCTCTTCTACTTTTTTACAAGCGTCTACAAAGTCTTTATATTGTTCACAGCCAAGCATCATAAGTATTTATTTACCCTGACCACAGGAGATAACTTAATCCTAAAGGCAGAGAAGAAAAGGGTATGATCAGATCTACTTTCCATATGAAGACATTGAAGCAAGGGCACAATTTTTTCTATCTTCTATATTAGCAGAACCTTAACTAGTATTCCATCTCATTGCTATTTTAGCTAGACTCATCAATGTCAAGGACACTTGGAAAAGGGCTATAAATGAACTTTATAGAATTCAAAGGCCTGAGGAGGTGAAACATTATTCCCAGGGATTTTAATGGTCCCGCCTTTACCTGGACATATCCTAAATACATTCTCCTTTTTTGGTGAAGAATCTCACTAACCACTCCTTATGGTAAAGAAGCAGCCTATTCATAGAAATGTCTAATTGTAACAAGACTCATCCTCAATTTCTTAATGTAATGAGAAACAGGAATATGTAATTGAAATGCAGATATTTTGAAAACATATTTGAATAGATGGAACCTCTAGTTTCACCAAAGCTGCTTTTTTCTTTTTTTTGAGAGAGAGAGAAAATCATGGATTTGTTGTTCCACTTATGTATGCATTTGTTGGTTGATTCTTGTGTGTACCCTGACAGTTGATTAAACCCTCATCCTTGGTGTATGGGTTCAACACTCTAACCAACTGAGCTACCCTGGGTCCACAAAAGGCCCACAAAAGCTTTTAACTAAGGTTGTTCAGAAGTAATTGAGTCAGCTGGGCTGGTGGGAAAGTAGAATGGAAATAGCATAGGTCTCAGAGCTAGGAGAATTGTTTGTCTACAAACTATTAATCTTCCTCTCCCTTAGCTTAAGTTTCTTGTTCTGTGAAATGGGGAGAAGAGGAGGTAGAGGCTGTACCACATAGATTTTCTAACACTTAGAAATTTAGAATGCTGTGACTGACTTGAGTTTTCTTATTTACACCCAGTAAAGGGTGGGTATGGAAGGGGTTGCTAATGGTAGTAAAATGACCAATGGACAGTGGTGACGAGGGTAGTTATAAGCAGAGTAACCTGAAAAAAAAAAGATGAGAAATAATTCTCTGAATAATTGCCCATTGAATAAATGACAGCCAGACATTTAAATCCAGGTCTGAATTATTCCAAAATTCACGTTGCTTCCATAGCATAAAAATTGTTTTCAGTTTTCTCATCAGAAAATAGTGACCGATAATAAATAATCTCAAATGTCTGATGTGATAATTAAAGGAGGTCATGTATATGGAACAACTTTGTAAACAAGAAAACATACAAATCTGAAGGGTCATTTGTTATATTTTATTTTTAAAGGTGGTGTTATAAACATTTAGAACATAGACAGGAAAGGCTAACTACTGTGACATAGTGAGTGCATGTAGTCCTTGATTTTGAATTTAGAACTTTTATGTCCCATCTCAAATCTCATTTTCCTGCCCTTGTTTTAAAATCAAGAGGCCCTGTTGAATAATATTATATAAATTATGTGCTTGTACATACCATCTTTCTTCTTCTCTTTCTTCTTTTCCTTTATATTCTTTGCATTTATTTTTAGCAAGTCAGTAACCAGTGATGTCTTCTCAGGACATGAGAGTTAAGGGTTTTTGCCATGGAAGTCCTTGTTAATTTCAAGGGGACTTTGTTAATGGAATTTTCCGTAGCTCTTTGGTCTGAAAAGCCAGAATGAACTGACCTTTAGAATATGGTGGACATTCTCCAGATCCTGTGGATTTTATTTCCTGTGTATATCACAAATTTTTCCACTTCTCTTCATTTTTGCTACTGCCAACCTAGTTCACGACACTGGCCTTTCTCAACTGGACCACTGTAAATAGTCTCTCTCTCCCACTTTTACTTTTTTGGAGTGAGCTCTGCATTGAGCAGAGAGAGCAATTTTTAGAAATCAATACTTAATTTTTTAGAGTAGTTTAAGGTTTACAACAAAGCATAGGTGAAGACACAAAGATTTCCTGTATTCCTCCTGACCCCACACATGCATAGCTTTCTCCATTATCAACATCTGCCAATAGAGCAGTGCATTTGTAATAACTGGTAAACCTATACTGATACATCAAAATACCCAAAGTCTGTTGTTTACATTAGTGTTTCTCTTGGTAATATACAACCTATGGGTTTGTACAGATGTAAATGATGTTATTCCATCATTATTGTATCATACAAAGTATTTCCACTTCCCTAAAAATCTTCCTTCCTGTGCTCTGCATATTTATCCCCACACGCCGCCTGGCAACCACTAATCTTTTCTGTCTCCACAGTTTTACCTTTTCCAGAATGTCACATAATTGGAATCATATAATATGTAGCCTTTCAGAGTGGTTTTTCTCACTTACTAATTTGCATTTAAGTTTCCCATGTTTTTTCATCCCTTGATAGCTCATTTTTTTAAGTACTGTATAATACTTCATCTTCTGGATGTAATTTATTTATCCATTCATCTACTGCTGGACATTTTGGTTGCTTCCACATTTGGGCAATTATGAACAGAGTTGCTATAAACATCATGTGTTGGTTTTTGTGAGGACATAAGTTTTCAGCTCCTTTGGGTTGAAATACCAAGAAGCATAACCATTGTACTATATAGTAAGAGTATGTTTATTTTTTAAGAAACTACCAAACTGCCTTCCAAAGTGACTGTACCATTTTGCTTTCCCACCAGCAATGAATAAGAGTTCCTGATAGTCTACAGCCTCACCAGCATTTGGTGGTGTCAGTGTTTCAGATTTTGGCCATTCTGGTAGTAGTAACTCTTTTTTTAATTTGCATTTCCCCGATGACATATGATATGAAACATCTTTTCATATACTTATTTGCCATCTAAATATCTTCTTTGGTGAAGTGTCTATTAAGGTCTTTGGTCTATTTCTTAATCAGGTTATTTGTTTTCTTACTGTTGAGTTTCAAGAGTTCTTTGAATATTTTGGATAACAATCATTTATTGATGTATCTTTTGCAAATATTTTCTGCCAGTCTGTGGCCTATCTTCTCATTCTCTTGGCATTGTCTTTTGTAGAGCAGAAGTTTTTAATTTTAATGAAATCTAGTTTATTAATTATTTCTTTCACGGATCATGCCTTTCGTGTTGTATCTAAAAAGTCATCACCACACCCAAGGTCATCTAGGTTTTCTCCTATGTTGTCTTCTAGGAGTTTTATAGTTTTATATTTTACATTTAGGTCTGTGACTTCTTTTGACTTAATTTTTGTGATGGGTGTAAGGTCAGTGTCTAGATTCTTTCTTTCTTTCTTTTTTTGGCCCCTGGATGTCCAGTTGATTCACAACCATTTGTTTAAAAGAGTGTCTTCGCTGCATTGTATTGCCTTTGCTTATTTGTCAGTGATCACATGAGCCTATTAATGTGGGTCTAGTCCTGTTCCAGAAGGATTTCTAAAAAACAACCTTAAGGTATTTTTGAGATACAATAAACTACATATATTTAAATTTGAACAAATTCATAACTTTTGACATATGTATGCATTCATAAAACCATCATTCATTAAAGAGTGAAAATATTCCTCACCCCGAAAGTATCTTTATTGCTCTTTTTTACTTCCTCTCTCCACCCTTTCCCACACTCCCCTTCTGGCAATCAACAATCTGCTTTTTATCACTGTAGATTAGTTTTCATTTTCCAAAATTTTATATCAATGGGATCATCACCTTTTTTTTTTTTGTCTGGCATCATTTACTCAACATAATGCCCTTGATATCCATCTAAGTTCTTATGTGTATCAGTACTTTGTTTTTTAATGCTAAGTAGCATTCTGTTGAATGAATGTACCACAGTTTGCTTATCCATTTGTTTGTTGATGATATTTTGGTTCTTTAAAATTTGAAGCTATTATAATTAAAGCTGCTATGAACATTTATAAATGCATCTTAGTATGGACACATGCTTTCATTTCCCTTGGCTCTATACTTAGTAGCAGAATGGGTGGATCACAGAGTAAGCATATATTTACTTTTTTAAGTACTTACAAATTTCTCTCCAAAGTGATTGTACTATTTTGCATTCCCACCTGCAGTTTTTGGACATCCTCACCAACACTTAGTGGAGTCAGTCTTTTTATTTTTTATTTTTTAATGGATTTATTAAGGTGACCTTGGTTACTAAAATCAAACAGGTTTCCAGTGTACAACTCAACAAAATATCTGCATACTTTATCCTATGTTTACCACCCAAAGTCAAATCTTTTTCCATCACCACTTATCCCCACTTTGCCTCTTTCACCTCCACCTACCCCTTTTCCCTCTGGTAAGCATCATACTTTTGTCTCTGTTTATGAGATATTTTTTGCTTAATTCCTTCACTTTTTTCACCCAGTCCCCCGACTCCCTTCCCATCTTCACAGCTGTCAGTCTGTTCTATGTATATATGATTCTGTTTCTATTTTGTTTGGCAGTTTATTTTGGTCATTAGATTCCACATATAGGTGAAATCCCATAGGACTTGTATTTCTCTGACTGGCTTATTTCACATAGTGTAATACTCTCCAAGTCCATCCATGCTGTTGCAGAAGGTAAGATTTCCTTCTTTTTTATGGCCACATAGTATTCCATTGTGTAAATGTACCACAGTCTTTTTAACCACTCTTCTGCGGATGAGCACTTCTGCTGCTTCCATGTCTTGGCTATTTTAAATAACACTGCAATGAACATAGGGGTTCATATATTCTTTCAAATTAGTGTTTTGGGTTACTTTGGATACCTTCCAAGAAGTGGGATTGCTGGTTCATAATGCAGTTCCATTTTTAATTTTTTGAGGAAATTTCATACTGCTTCCCACAGTGGGTGAACCAGTCTGCATTCCCACCAACAGTGCATTAGGGTTCCTTTTTCTCTGCGTCCTCGGCAGCACTTGTTCTTTGTTGACTTATTGATGATAACCATTCTGGCAGGTGTGAGATATCTCATCCAGTTTTAATTTGCATTTTTCTGATTAGGTTTATTTTTTTAAATTTACCATTCCAATTTGATGTGTAGGCATGTCTCATTTAATTTGCATCTATCCAATGAATAATGATACAGAACATATTTCATGTAATTATTTGACACTTGTATATTTCTTTTGACAAAGTCTTTGCTAAAAAATTTTACCTATTTTTAAGTGAGCTGCTTGCATTTAATATGGAGTTTTTTTTTATTATTTGTATACATGTCTATTATCAGAAATATGATGTACCAATATTTCTCACAGTTTGTAGTTTGGCTTCATTGTCTTAATGGCATCTTTTTAAGAGTAGAAAAATCTAAATTATGATTGAAGTCTAATTTATCAATTTGTTTACTTATGGATTGTGTCAGATATAAAAACAATCTTTTTCTAACCCCAAATCACAAAGCATGTTTTATAAACCTGTGGGGTTTCTTTTTCTGAACGTTGTATATTTTCAGTTTTACATTTAGGTTTATGATAATTTTGAGTTTATTTTTATATATAGATATCTTTTTTTAATGCTTTTATTTTTAAATTATGTTTATTCTAGTACTTTTGTATATAGATATCTTATTGTTTCAGTACCATTTGTTGAAGAGACTATCCTTTCTCTTCTTATTTGCCTTTAGACCTTTGTTAATAATCAGTTGTCAATATATGTTTGTATACTGTGATCTTTTTAAAAGTTAAGTCTGTTCATATCATTACACTACTTAAATTATGTTTCTGGCTAACTATAGTTCTTACTATAAATGTCCAAATCTTTAATCAGACACTACATGACCTGGCATCTCTCTGATTCTCTGATTTTATCTTGTACCACTTTCCTCCTGCTTTCTGATATCTGTCCAGGCTCACAATGGCCTTTATTCAGAGTTCCTCAAATGCCAGGTAGTCCCTTCTTCTTTCTTTTGCATATGCTGTTTCCTGTATCTGAAACACTGGTTCATCCGTTTGATCATTTAGTTAATGTCTATGCATACAGCACTTGCATGAAGACTTTCTGAACTTCCTAGGCTAGCTAAAGTCCCTCACACACCTACCTTTTTATGTGTTTTAACAATAGCTAGTGTTTTCCGTTTTTAGAACTTCTCACAAAAATCATTAATATTAATTGTTTATTTAGTTGGTTAACCTGTTGTCCTCACTAAACTATAAGTTTGTTTCTGAGGACAGTGTCCATATTGATTTTTTTCATCATCAAATTTAATTCTTAGGACTCAGCCTGGTGTGCACATACTCAGTGCTCAATATATATCTATTGAATAAATGGATGGATTCTATTTTTTCAGGCTTAAAAATTATATTTCAAAAATGAAAGTTTGGCTTTGAGGTTTGCAAACACCCCTTTGGTTTCAGAATGCTTAGGAATGTAATAAACCTTTTATCCACATAAAAGTAAAATAGAGAAAAGCTCAAATTCATGCTTTGAATGAGTACTTATTAAGCACTTACTGCTTGCCAGGCTCTGTGCTAGGCACTGGGGATTCACTGGTGAATAAAACAATGTGTACTCTATGTTTGAGGAGCTCATTTACAGACAAGGAAGGAAAGTGAAGAGTCATTTAAATAACTAGATTTGAGTGGGGCTGGAAATGAAGAATGAAGTTTATGAATAAATCCTCAGAGTTCTTCCCTCTGTTGATTTGTGGATGTTTGCTATTTTCTCCACATAAAGGATTATGAAGGACGACTTTTCCATCTCGTACTTTCTTCTTGCTACTTACTGTTGGGTCCTCCATCTCATCTTATCCTTTTTCACAGCTACAGCCATAACTTCTCCCCTTACCACCCTTTTGTAGGCTATCTTTAATTTAATGAAAATCATTGTTTTTTTTTCTAAAAATATAACTGATAGCATTGCATCTTTGCTTTATAACTTTCAATTGCCTGTACCAGGGGTTTCAAACACAAATGCCTTCTAAGTAAAAAAAAAAAAAAGTGGGTGAAGATAACCTGGCATTACAGAAATAAAAGGGTGTGGTGGTGGTGGAGGCTGTGGCAAACTAAAGAACAGATAGATGCTCCATCTTAAAAGGGAAGCCACCACTCAATTCCAAGTGGTTGTTGCCAGAGAAAAATGTCCCCTCACGAGTTCAGATGTTCCATTATTTTTAAGAACAGCATTCCAGACTTTAATGTGAAATCTCCTAAAAAAATAAACATGTCTCTGGACAAAAGTTAGTTCATGGGCTGCCAATATGAAAACTCTGGTCTTCAGGTTCAAGTCAACATTCCATAGCCTAGCCATTAAAGTCTGTCAGTGCTATGTCCTAATCTCTCTCTGCAGCCCCTTCTTCCATTTTATTCTCCTGCCAACCACTCACGTTTTCAACCATGTCAGACTTCTTGGGCTACCTCTAAGTACAGCTTACATTCTCGGGCCTGCCTAACTTTGGGTCATGCGGTTTGCTTCTACTGAAATGTTATTTTTTCCCTTCCCTCATGACCAAATTCAACTTATCTTTTAGAACCTAGCTCAAACATTGAGTTCTCTGGAAAGCGTTTCTGGATTTATTAATCCTAATTATATACCTCTTTATTGTTATCTCTTTTAAAACACTTAGCACAACATGATTCCTCCTCCATCAGGCAGAATCCCCTCATGTTGTATATTACTATTTATTCATTTTTCATTTATTCAACAAAATGCGTGGAGCTCCTGTTAGTGCTGGGCACTCTCTAATAGGTACTGGGACTAAGAACTCTAAACGTTCCATTTAACCAAAATCTAATGTTAAATGCAAGCAGATTACAAAAGTAGTATAAGAAAGAGAGATTTGTCTTCACCTCTTTTATTTGACTGTTAATAATGATAATTCATTAGGAATCCACTGTGATACACTGGTATTACAAGACATTGATAATTACTTAATTTTATATAAGAAACCAGGTTTATCTCTAATTTGTAAATAGGAAACTAAAACTCAGAAATATTAAGCAATTTGTCCAAGGTCACACAGCTGACCAGAGGTAGGGTTAGTACTATGAACCTAGATATTCTATCACAGAACAACTGACTTCTCACTATGCTTCATCTGCCTCTCCAGTGCTATGGCCAGGTGCTTTTTCCATCCATAATATGCAGACAAAACATTAGATGAGCAGGGGTAGTATTGAATCTATGGCATAGCAGGGCATTTTGTAACAGGTTTTACAGTTATAGTTACACTTGATGAAAAACAAAACAAAATACTTTTTACTCCTCTTTATGTGCTATGTGACCTCTGGCCCTCTCTTACTTTTTTGTAAACTAGAGATTATAATACCTTTCTTCTTCACAAGTTAACATGAAAACCAAAAAATAGAAGAATTCAAAAGAAATGTGTAATAAGGATTAACATAATAATGTGTCCATTATGTGCCAAGGGACGTACTGTTGTTTGTTATTATTTCCATTTTAAAGATAACAATATTGAGGCAGAGCTAGAACTTGAAGCCTGCTCTGTTTGATACAAAACAAAATGTCATATTACCTCTCAGGCATTAAGCAACAGTTAATTACTGGTATTATCTATATAGCGCTATTTACTTTTCAAAGTACCTAAGGATATTTGACCCCGAGTTCACGAGCCAGGGATAACATTTGGGATTCAAAGTTTAAACTCCACATTTAAAAGATTTCAAAACATGAGAAGCAGAGGTCAACAGTTAGAAATCATTTCACCAAGGTCCTTCTTTCTACCCACCCATATCTCACCTTTCCCATCAAAAAGGCCCTGTCCCATTAAACTCTAGAAATGCCCTTGGCAGCATTTGTTGCTTTAAAAAAAAAACACATTTGTAGATGACAACATACAGGGAATCTTGGCTCATATTTGTTTTGGCTTTACCAAGTATTGAGGAGAGAATCAATAACTGTCAGAATGGAAAAGAACCATCAATCAGAAAACATGTCAGAAAATGGAAAAAAAAGTCACTCCTAGACCTTTAAGAATAGAATGTTCCAGAGAAATCAGAATGAGGCCAAAAGGTGCAGTTGAGATCAAGTAGCATAGCCTCCCTGTAGAGTTCAAAGCTAGTGGCTCAGTGAGCCACTAAAAAACTGCCGTCATATCCATGTTATTTCTCTGGATTAACAAAAAAGGGGGTGTGACTTCACCAATGTCGATGGTGTTTCTGTAGCTTCATATCCTGACAGCAATGACCTTTGCATAGGACAACGTGGTTCACAAAGAATATTTGCATATAATACCTCAATCAGTTTTCATAGCAACTTTTGTAATTAAACAGAACATGCACAATTAGCTGTGTTACGCAAAAGAGGAACCTGCCCTCTGAACCTAAAGTGACTTGCCAAAGGGCATTTAGCCACTCAGATGCACAGAAATTTGTGGCCAGAATGCTTATTTGCCAGAATTCTTTATTCTGCACCAGAACTTTCAGTGATTAGCTCCCCTCAACAAGTGATCCTCTATCCCCAAAGACACATTATTTGCAGCTAACTGAAAACTTTGGTTAAGGTTAAACTAGCTCTATTTTAAAACTGAGACAAATTCTTTGGAGGTACAGTTTCCTGGCATCCTCTGTACATGGGAAACAGTGAAATCACAAAGGGGTAGACATGAGGGTGTATAATAGACAGAGTCTTACAATCGCTTGCCACTGCTTTCCTCTACAAATCTCCCCCTCAGAGAAGTATAACCTATCTCACAAGTCCTTGAGAAAAGGCCCCACTCCTTATGTTCCTTTCCTACCGAGAACAGCTAACTCCTAACTCCTAAGAATATCACAAGTCAATTTTTGAACGTCAAAACTTTAAAAAGTAGATCAAAAAACTATGGTACATTTACACAATGGAATACTACGCAGCAGAAAGAAAAAAGAATTACTACCCTTCACGACAGCATGGATGGGACTAGAGAGCATTATCCTAAGTGAAATAAGATGGGGGTGAAAGACAAATACCATATAATCTCACTTATAAGTGGAACCTAACCAACAAAACAAACAAGCAAGGAAAATATAACCAGCGACATTGAAAGAAAAAAGAAACCAACAAAGTCAAGAGAGAAGGAGGGAGGGGGAGCAGGAAAAGGGAAAAGAAGGGTCAAATCAAGGAACATAGAGCAAGGACTCATGGACAAAGCCAAAGTGGGGAAGGATTGAGGGAGGAAAGTGAGGGAAGGGGGCAGGGGAAAGTGGTGGGGGGAAGGTGGAGACAAATGTATTTGAATAAAAAATAAAAATTAAAATAAAAAAATAAAAAAATAAAATTATTCTCACATGTAAAAAAATAAAAATAAAATTTTGTCTGAGTTGAAATAGAAATCTATGAAAAGAAACAACATCGTCTCCTACTTTTGAAAGAGGAAAGTTATTAGTATGAATTCTTATACTTTACTAATGAATTACATGCAGTGCTCTGATATTTGTCAGTTGAAAATCTGTTGCTTTATTTAGATAGATGATTTTAAGCTTGTGTATACTGGAATTATGAAGTATTGTGATCAAAACCATAGAGAAAAGCAAATGGTATTTTCCAGCATATCAAAACTGATCATATTCTCATACAATTGAAAGAATACCAACCCTGGTTGTTTTCCTTTCTGAATCAACTTAAACCTGGAATTCAAGCAGATTCAAATAGAATAATCAAATATTAGCTTATTAGCAATAACGGCTTTGTCTCCCATCGCATATTACCATTCCTTAGTTACCTGCTTTCCAACAGAACCCAAAATACAATTGCTTGTGTTATGTCAGTGCCTGGAAAACTTGTCTGCAAAGCTGTAAATGGCAGCCCCTGTCACAGATAGGAAGTGAGGACAGAGATACAGACATGAAAGTAATACAGTATTGCAAGGACATTTGGATTGTGGAATCAGATTGAAACAAAAACATCTTGTGTACAAATAACTAGGTTGAGATTCTCTTATCACCAGAGTCTATGCAATGGACTGTAGTAACAACTAACATTTATTAAACACTTATGTGCAAGCCATATTTTTAAGAGCTTCACATGAACTAACTCATTTAATGCTAAGAGTACTTACATTGTGCTCAGCTATTCTTCTAATAGCTTTATGTAAATTAACCCTTATAGTTCATACAACAATCCTATGAGAAAAGTACTATTATTACTTATTTTACAGATGAGAAAAGAGAAGCTCAGAAAATTCAGCAACTTATCTCTAGTCTTACAGCTAGTAAGTGATAGAGTCATGTTTAGAACTCCTAAAAGGTGCCTCTGTAGCTTATACTGTCCTGATTAGTAAATGGCATTTGCATAGACATGCATGGTCCTTTTCTCATTAGAAAAATGCCAGAAACTCTCAAAGAGTAGCTGACCTTTTCTCATCAACTACCATGTTCTAGGCACACCCTCAATAGAAAAATAGAAGTTTGCAATAGAAAAAAAATCAAGCCCATCATTTTCAATGTTAATGGAATGAACTTTTATTTCATAAAGAAATCAGAATGATTAGGACATGTTCAACATTTCAGAGTTTTCAAAGCTTTTCCCCCCATCTAATTCTAACAAAAACTCTATGAGTTCAGCTAGGACAGTATTTCTATTTTCATTTCACAGATGAGAAAACTGAAACTCAGAGTTTAAGTTACTTGGCTCAAGATTGCCCAGTTTGAAAGTTATAGAGACAAGATTAAAAGATTAAAAAATCTTCTGACTCTACAAATTGTGATCTCTTAACTACTGCATGAAATGAATGCTTTAACCACCTTAGATTCAGAATGACTATGCTCAAATTGTGTAACAGTGTCTTTGGGCTTATAGGTTCTGTCACTCAGGTGATTAGAGGAAATATTCTAGCTTTTTTTTTTTTAACCTGACATCTCTATCAGTAAGAATAACTAGTACAAAGCCAAGGCCTCTTATCTTGGGATGAGACAACAGTTTGTGAATAATCTAAATCATAGCACCTTGATATGTGCTCTAGTTCTGACAGTAAACCTTGATAAGTTTTTGCCTTGCTTTGTGCCTAAGTTTCTATAGGTCTCTTAACCAAACAAATAGCACCTGTCCTATAAGTTCTGTCACTAATACAATCATATGTTATCAAATAATAATATATAACAGAAAATAATTGTACAATGGTAGGATTGCATGAATATAAAAGCTCATTAATGACTTGCCTTTGGTTTTGGTGTCAGGCTTTACTAGTTAGGAGTTATGGTTGCAAGTAATAGAAATCCAGCTGATCTTATTAAGGCAAAAAGAGAAATTAAATAACTTAGTTTATAAGGATGTTTCCTGGAATCAGAAATCTGCCGGACCTGAGAAACAATAGAAAAACTGACTCCATGCTCTCTAGACTCTCTCTCCTTCCCTCTATCATTTCTAGTTCTCTTGGAGTATCTTCTCCTTTTCCTCTGTCTGGACCATTTTCTCCATTTTAAGTCCACACAAGAGAATATGGTCACTGATAACACCTCTACAGTTAAAGTTAGGAGCCAAACTGGACTGGAATCTTTTAGTTTAAAAGCATAGATAAGGACTCTGATTGTACAAGCTTGGACCACATGCTCATCTTTTGGCCAGTTAATTGTTACTGGGGAGTGGGATCACATTGTAGGAACATAGTACCTCTCAGCAACCATGTGAATGGGGGGAGTGTTTCTGGAAAAAATGAAAGGCAGTTTCCTTCAAAGAGGGTTCCTGGAAATACAATCAAATTACTGGGTTTCTTCTACAGAGACAAAAGAGTGCACATGTCTGCAGCCTGAGAACCTTACTGGTGAGATTTAGAGATGGGTTTCCCTGCATGTGCAAACAGATCTGTGTCTTCCCCCAATCCTAACAATGGTTCATGAAAAAGTAGCCTATGCTTTTAGGCTACTAAAAAGGATTTCCAGAGATATTAGCTATCACTTCTGCAGCCTCTTTCATTCTAGAAGAATATTTGAAAAACTAGGATTCTAGGAAACATACTTTGAGAGGTATTTTACCTCTGACATTTTATGTCTCTATTACTGGTAAGTCTCCTGTAGTTGGACCAGTCTTCAACCACCTGATGTGCATTCAGAGGAACCTAAGCTTTATTGATATTCTCCAGATTTCTACCATAAGTGTTCAATTTCTTTGTCTTAAGGCCCAATTCAATGCCCCTTTCCTTGGAATTGATCATTAATGAAGGCTTTACAGTCACTGGCATACTGATATGAATGAATTGACCATATAATTTCTTTTTTAAAATTAATTAATTTAGTTTTTCAAATACATTTGTCTCTGCCTTTCCCCCACCACTTTCCCTTGCCCTCTCCCTCCCTGCCTCCCTCCCTCAACTCTTCCCCTTTGGTTTTGTCCATGAGTCCTTGCTATATGTTCCTTGTCTTTCCCCTTCCCTTCCTT
The DNA here is from genome assembly GCF_021234165.1 of Pteronotus mesoamericanus. Lineage (NCBI taxonomy): Eukaryota > Metazoa > Chordata > Mammalia > Chiroptera > Mormoopidae > Pteronotus > Pteronotus mesoamericanus. Next base: position 2,390,690 of record NW_026555108.1, on the reverse strand, counting down.
TTCCCCTGCCCTCCCTCCCTCCTTCCCTCTTGTCTGTGTTGATTTCTTTTCCTTTCAGTGTTGCTGGTCTTATTTTCCTTGCATCTTTGTATTGGTGGTTAGGTTCCACTGATAGGTGAGATCACATGGTATTTGTCTTTCGCTCCCTGGCTTATTTCACTTAGCATAATGCTCTCTAGTTCCATCCATGCTGTCGCGAAGGGTACTAGTTCTGTTTTTATTTCTGCTGTGTAGTATTCCATTGTGTAAATGTACCATAAGTTTTTGATCCAATCATCTACCGATGGGCATTTTGGTTACTTCCAAGACTTGGCTATTGTCAATTGTGCTGCTATGGATATTGGGGTGCATAGGTTCTTTTGTACTGGCGTTTTGGTATTGTTAGGGTATAGTCCCAGCAAGGGAACACTGGATCCAAAGGCAGTTCCATTTTCAGCTTTTTGAGGAAATTCCAGACTGCTTTCCCAATGGCTGCACCAGTCTGCATTCCCACCAAGAGTGGACTAGGGTTCCCTTTTCTCCACAACCTCGCCAGCACCTGTTGTTTGTGGATCTATTTATGATGGCCATTCTGACTGGTGTGAGGTGGTACCTCATGGTGATTTTGATCTGCATTTCTCTGATGGCTAGTGATGCCGAGCATCCTTTCAAATGTCTCTGGGCCCTCTGTATCTCTTCCTTGGAAAAGTGTCTGCCCAGATCCTTTGCCCATTTTTGGATTGCATCGTTTGGAATTGACCATATAATTTCTTTAGAACAGATTCACTTACAGGAGGGAGTAAGAAAAAAATTGGAAAGGCAATGGGAATATGAGCTTCCAGGGAAGTAGGTAAGTTGAATACAAAAAGTAATGAATAGAGGCACAAAGACAATGGCTTTCTCCTTCACTATTAATAGAGTCAGACCTCTCTGGCTGTACAAAGTGCCTGTGCCTCCAACAGCTGGGCTTTTATGTTAAAGACATTCTCATATTCACTCTAATATGGCCAGTCTCCTCATCAGTAAATTGTGATAATATGCTCTCTGATGCTTACAGTTAGCAACTCATGGTTTTGAGCCCCTTTTGGTATCAAAGACTTTCACCACTATTAATTATTTCACCAGTACAATAATTTACAGTTCACAACAATGCTTCCGTGTGCATTATCTAATCTGATCCTCACAACTTCCTGCCAAAGTATGTCAGAAAATGACTATCATTTCATCGAGCAAACAAGTTCAGTGGAATTAAATATTACAGGCACATAATTAATATATGTCAAAAAGCCTTGGCTTGTACATCCTACAAAAATAAAGGTCTTGCTTGCTTTGCTCATTGCCGTATCTCAGGCCCCTAGCACTGAGTCTGACACTTAAGAGGAACGCAATTGCAGTTCATTAAATGTATTTTTTCATTTGAGTCCATATTTTCTCTGACTTCCAAACCTTTGCTCTATAATGCCAGAGAATCAAACAAGAATGGATATTTGAGGAATACTCCAGATCATATATATATATATATACACACACACACACACACACACACACACACACACACACATATATATACAGACATATTTTATTTAATACTCATCAGAATTCTGCAAAGTAAGAGTTATTCTTTTTTTATTTTTTTATAATCCTCACAGAGGTATAAGTTCTTACAGATAGGAAGTGGCAGAGCTGAGATTTTAACCCAGGAATCTTGGTTTCACAGTCATCAAGACTGCTTTCACATAGAACTTTTATATCAATTCTCTTCATTTCTCAGAGTCAGAGAAGATGAATCCATGCAAGTCACTGAAGGGATCAAAGAGCTGGACAAAATGAGAGATGATAATTATTGTTGCTGGTTCATTCTGTCAAAATTTATTTATTTTTCCTTAATAAAAATTCACTTTCCCCATAACCCATTTCCTACAGGAATCTCACTTTAAGTGTGAAAGACCAACAGTGCCTCAAGTTACCCACCTCCTGAGTCAGGTCATAATAATGTCATAACACTATGAGAAGAAAGAGGGTTTTTAGTTTGTATATTTTCTTTCCTTGCCTTTCTTGGCAAAGCTTATGCCTTTGACTGGTTTATAGAAAGGACTGCCATTCAGTGCTGAAACTCAGTGATTATTAAATCAAATCATTTACTGTGCAGTAGAATAACAATAACAATACTTTTAATCATTGTGATTTGCACTGTAATTTAGAGTTTGTAAAGTTTTGTCACTTCTAGTAACTTATTTCAGGGCTTTGGTCTCCCACTCTCATACCTCTTTATCACCTTCTTTCAATTCTCAAAGCCAGCTGGGTTTTCACTTATCACATTTTGCTCAAAAGTTTGTTTCTTACTGTTGGTACAAACCAGTGATGCCCAACCTAGTCTTGCAACACCTCGGGAAGTTTTTGCTCATGTTATTTCCTCTCCTTGAAATATTCTTCCTCTTCCCCCTTTTCTCTTTATCAAAATCTTACTTATCTTCCAAAGCTACCTCAAATCTCACCTTTCCTTCGAAGTCTTCCAGGCCCACCTCAAGTCACAGTGCTCCTATTTTTCTCAGGAGGCTTAGGTCACTCCTACATTCACTTGAAACTTAACAGACCATGCCTAACATAATTAATTTTCATGAATACATCAAAGTTTTGTATGCTGTATGTATATCCAGAAAACAATTGGTACTCTATAAATATTTCTTGATCACGTTGTTAATACTGCCAATAATATACCCTCAATTTTCCCAAATGTATAAAAATAAAATTTATTTTATTTCAATTCAGAAACATTGACCCTGGCTGGTGTGGCTCAGTGGATTGTGTGCCGGCCTGAGAACGAAAGAGTTGCTGGTTCGATTTCCAGTCAGGGCACTTGCCTGGGTTGCAGGCCCGGTCCCCAGTAGGGGGCATATGAGAGGCAACCACACATTGATATTTCTCTCCCTCTCTTTCTCCCTCTTTTCCCCTCAGTCTAAAAATAAATAAGTAAAACCTTTAAAAAAAAGAAACAGTGAATGCTTACTCTAGGGAGATATAACATGCAATAAAGAGAACCTTGGATATAGAATGTCAAGCCTGAGTTGGAGCTCTAGAGCAGTCATTTTTCAGCCATATGAACTTGAATAATTCCTTTTACCTGACAATTTTTCCAATTTTCTCATCTGCAAAAGAGGCTAGAAATACCTTCCATGCACAGTTCCTGGCAGGTAGCAGATCCTCAATAAATATTTTGGGAAATAGGGAATCAATATTTATTTTATAGGGTGAGTGTGGCTGTCAAATGGAAGCATGTATTCAGGAGTGCCTTGCCAACTATCTCTGTAAAGAAAGTAATCAGTAATCACAATTACACAAATGAAGACAGTTTTATATGAGGGCCTGCTAGACAAGCTGCTTACAAGCTCCTCCAGGGACATGAAACCAACACACAAAACATAAAAACTAGAAAAAGACTAGATGGGATAGAGTACAATTAAAATATTTGATTATTTTATGGGACATTAGCAGAGAAGAATAGAGAGCAAGCCTCAACATAAAGAAAGGTTTAAAGAGGTGTTGAAGATGGTATGGGTGGGGTACATGGTACAAAGAAGGTATCCTGTAGAAAGAAGAAGATGTATGAAAGAAGGCTGAAGGAAAAGTTTGGCTGGATATAACAGGAGCACATTGTAGAGGTTTTTTTTTTTGTTGTTGTTGTTGTTGTTGTTGTTGTTGTTGTTGTTTTGGTTTTTTTTAGTGGTTTGGGCAGAATAAAGTGAAATTGCTATGGAAAAGGACAGGAAGCTATTATATAGTTGTGAGCTGTGGAGTGACATGATGCAGGTGGTCTCCAGGTAGATAAAATTGGAAGATGCAGGGAAAATGGAGCTAAGACCATTTAGACAAATCTTGATTTGGCCCAGAGCTAAGGTCTTTGCATTTCAACCATAAAATACTATATTCTAATTGTTGCTTTTCTTGAGTCCTGAAAAGAGTCTTAGTTGCCAAAAGTTTGAAGTATTGGACTGGGTCCTGAAACATTCAACCTAAGTAAGACCCAGATAAAGAGCATTACCACCCACAAACTTCCACCAACTCCCATTAATGACTTTCTGTTTCTTCATTCATCACTAATTAGGTGTTAATAGCCCCGCCATTAGCTGCCAGAATCCTGACACCATCACATGCTGCTAATTGTTGCCTCTGAGGAATTTTAGAATGAGTACCTGTGTTTCTGAAATCTTATGGTTTATTCATCTGCAAAACCGAATGTCATAGTATAGTAGGAAGTAAAACCATTTTGTAATCAAGGAGAACTGGGTTCAAATTCAGAGTTTTGCATTTTAGCTGTGTAACCTTGAGTAAGTTATTTAAACACTTTGAATTTCTACTGTAAAAATGAAGATAATACCTTTCTTAAATGAAGAGTGATTACACATCTAATATGTATTTAGCTCTTTGGTAAGTTCTGGAGATAAAATGGGGAATGTATTAGTTATGGTAAAATAGTTGATATAACAAACAGATCACTCAAATTTCTTTGGCTTAACAGTAAGTTTATTTCCTGCATACATGAGAGCCCAATGCAGATATTCCTGCTGAAGAGACAACAGTTTTTTACAACATTTCAGAGATCCAGAAAGTCATCTTTAGGCAGGGTTCTCACCTTTGGCTAATCATTAGAATCTCATAAGGAGCTTTAAAAATACTGGTGCCTGGGTATCCATTTAGAGGTTTAACTGGCCTGGTGTAGAGGTATCAGAAATATTTAAGTTCCTGACTGATTTTAACATTCAGTCAAGTTTGAGAATCACTGCTCTAGGGCTTCAGAAACATTTGCACAGAGGCAGAAGTAGAAGGAGAGGATACAGAAGACATGGCTGTTTTTAAATGTTTTGGCTCCAAAATGGCACATATTACTTGTGTTCATATTGCATTAGTAAATGCTGATCATATTGTCAACTTTACCTTCCATGGAATGTTAGGGAGGATGAAAATATGGGACAGCCACTGCTCAACAATTTTATATTACAGAGGTATCATAATCAGATACTGATGCCCATTCATATAAAATTGCAATTATGATAAAAGGAAAGGTAGCAGTGCCATGAGTGTGTAACTGAGAAAGAGAAAGAGAGAGACAGAGCTCTTTTCATTCTGAGTGAGTTCAGAAGTGTCTCTTAAATATCTTTCTCAGTATTCATCTATCACAAGGACTTGGCATTTTTTTTTTTATTCTAGACACCAGTATGTTGTCATAGCCTCTGTATTTCTCTAGGAGATAGAAATGTGCACCATAGGATAATAAACTTTAGACATTTAGATTTGGAATGGGGAAGAGACTGATGATCTTTTAGGAAATTGGTTGAACTAATATATTGCTTGGAACGCTGATGCACAGAAATAAGAAAAGATGGCTGTAGTCAATGAACAGCAGGAAAAAGACTGGACTCTCTAGCCCTGTCTCACTGCATCCTCCTCCTCCAATCCCAATTGGTGACCTTACTACCACATTTCACAATTAAACTCTTTCAATGCTAAACTGATTAGAGCGGTACGTTTTTAACTTTCTATGTCAACCAGTTTGATCCTTAGATTTTTCATACAACATTTATTGAGTACTGACTATGTGAAGCATGGGGAATGTAGAAATAAATAAGGTACCATCTTTATTTTCAAGCAACAGCTCATACCAAATGATGAACACTCAGGGGAAAAAACATTCCAACACTGTATGATGAAAGCTATAAGGCATGAACAGGGTGCTATGGGGAGACGGGAAGAATAGAGTAACTAACTATAGGTCAGAGACAGCATCAGTGAGAAAATAATACTTAACCTTGCTCTCAAATAATTATTATGAATTAACCAAAAAAAAAAAGGTAAAGAACAAAGGAACTAATTAGGAATAAGGAATAGCATCAGCCTTCAATGAGTGGAAAATAAAGGTTATGTGGCTAGAGAAAGGAGTGAGTTGAGAATCAAAGTTCAGGCTAAAACAGCTTGAAGAGAACCAAACCAATGAATTCTGGCTTTATTTTGTAGACTTCTGGGAAAACATTGCACATTTTAAAGTTGTGACATAGATTTGTTTATTCATTTATACATTCATTGCACTCCAAGTGACATTTCAATTGACAAGTTTTTCCTGTCTAAAACTCCTAAATGGCTCCCTATTGTGTTTAGGATATAAACTAACTTCCTTAATGTGACATCCAAGACTCCCATGACAACTTCCCTACCTCCCTTTCCATTCTTAATTCTCACCACTTTAACTTTTGTACTTAGTAAAACTTTGTTTCCTAGCTCTTCAGTTGCCTGAGAAGTGAATGTTGTTAAACAGTCCTTTGCCTTTGCTCCTGTTCATTCTCTGACATTTATCTCTCACATTTTCTCTCTAATTCCTTTGAACCTTAGCTCTTGACCCCTCCTGTAGAAAATCTTCTCTGATGCCCCTAGGCTGGGTTGGGTGCTCCTCCTCAGTGCTTTCAAGCATCGAGTTCTCATTTCTTGCCTTTCATTAGTCACATTTTATTGAAATCCTGTTTGCTCCTCTGGCTTTGTAAACAGGCTGTGAACTCCTAAAGAGTAGGATTTAGGCCTCAGTCCATTTTGTACCCCCTATTTCTTAGTAATGGCCTATCACAGAGTGATTGGTTCCATAAGTGCATGTTGAACTGTACTGAGTGTTGGCTAACCAGACTTTGGTAGCTTATCTAGGTTTCCATGACTCTGAAATTAATTCAGGTCTCCAATGCTTGAGAGCCAAGGGTGTCAATGTATGACCTTAATCCATGCCTGAGGTTCTTCTGAAATCAGATTATTTTAATAGAATTAACTAATTTGGGTTAAGGTAAGGCTGGCTGCTGAATTTCAACAATATGCAGGCAGTCAGACACAGTTAAAATCCTGGAGCTAAAGAAACATCATCCTTCCCTCACCTTTGCTCGACACTAGCCTCAGCGTGGCCTGGATTAGCCTGGCCTACAGTCCACCCAGGAAGCAGATTAGGGACATGGGACCAGCCACAGGGTTGATTGGAAATGTGCCCAGTATCAGACTTGGGTTGATACTGAAGGCCCAAGCCAAGATTAGCCAAGCCAAAGCTAGCTTACAACTGTTGCACATCCCCACCTCCAGGGTGCTAGTTCAAAGAGGGACACTTGAGCAGCCCACAGTTATACATTATGAGGGATTAAAAGCATAGACACCTTGTAACTCCCTTTCAGGTGAGGGAGTAGAGTCCCCTGAGAAGCTCTGGAGAAAATAAACTGAGAATCAAGTGTTTTATTTCTCTGCAACTCTGACTTCTAGCTACGGACTCCACAGGACCAGAATAACAGGATAGAAAATGATAACTAAATCAGTTATCTAGCCCGAGAAACCAAATGTATGTGTAAAATTACTGTGATTACTATTTTCCACCTGTGTCTGTTTATTTTTTCCAGATTTCAGTCAAACCGGTTTCTGTGTATAGACAAAGTCTAAAGGCCAGCCCACAGACTAGGTGTTGCTGAGTACACTTCTATTAATAAAATGAAATGCATTCCTGCTAAGAACCATCTTCAGAGTATGGGGTGTGCATGGGAAGAGAGGGAGTATGTACTGAGGGCCAGCCAAAGAGAGAAAATAGCCAACACCAACACTTTTCTCCTAAAGCAACCCAGGCATTCGGTATTGGACCTGGACAAAATCATATCAGATGATATAGCCTCTTTATTTGGCTTTTGCTATTTCACCAAAAGGGAAGTACAGCCAGCCACTCAGCTACCACAAATCTGTCAAAGATCATATTGTGTGGTAGTGGCAGTTCTGGGAGGAGGCTCAGACCCCACAACTCCCTGTTCTATACAAGGCCAGTAAAACCCATCAAAATTTTCACCTTCAAAGTATTTTTTATAACTATTAACTAGAGAAGGTTCTGATACAAGTGTGTGGGAGGAGAGCAGCAGTCATACACTGGTCTAGGGAATAAATGTGAAGTGGCAAGAAGCCAACATAGGCTGTCAGTTTAGGTAAAAAGAGATCCTAGACTTTGTCAGGGAAGGTCAGTGAGAGTCACAGAAATAATATCCTTTTAAAAGACTGATGAAATTTCATTAAGTCAATTCCTTTGTCTTTAAGAGGTCATCATCTAAACTAGTTAAGTCCTTCGATGGTTCTTTGCATCATTAGGAAACTTGGATTTTCTCTTCCTGTAGCATTCCACAATGCAATCATCATGTACGGGATTATAGATTAACTATTAAATATATCAGGTTTTCTGCCAAGGGATAGTTTGAATTTGAGAACCACCAATGTGCTCTGGTCTCTGTGTAAACAGGGAACGATGGCTTTATGAACACATGACCTGTGGAGTTGTACAGGGCCCCATAATTAGAAGAACCCTCAGCTTGGTTTAATGATCTGCTATCCCCATCATGAAATTTTAATAATTATAACAAAAGGTTGCACATTTTCATTTTGTACTGGGCTCTACAGATTACATAGCCAGTCCTGGAAGCTTCATATCTTCCTTGACCCTTCACATGTCTGAATTTTTGAAGATATACACTGCCAATTCTGAGCCCATCTAGCATGGAAAATACACAAAGTGGTATTATGAAACTTTAAAGATATATCTAAGGACATTGAAAATCTGAAACTCCTCTCCCAGACTACATGCTGCAACGTGAACAGGTGTTAGGGATTTTGATTTACACACAACTCAGGGAACTTATGACCAGAAGTGAGGATCTATATATATAAAAAAAAGGTACCCTAGTACCTCATATTTAACCTCTAGTCATTCCCACTTTGAATCTACTCATGGTACATATTGAAACAAAGAGAAGTACCTAAGTGCCAAGCTTCCAGGCTTCGCCAGGTTTGTGAAAAGCACACACAACTCTTTCCCCTTTGTATTCTCATTGGTGGAAAAGGTTCTAGAAACTGGTGTTGGCAGGGCTTTGGAGTGATGCAGGAGCCAGAACCCCGTCCAACTGTGTCTTTTCACAGCTGTCCTGGCTCCTGACAACGGCAAAAATTACTTTGTCAAGTATGAAGCTCTGACTGCAAACAGGCCTCAGAAGAAACAAGGCCCTGGGAATTCAATTGCATAGTGTTCAGTTCCTAACCACAAGGTTCCTTGATGGTTCATAGTTCTTAATCAGAGGATGTTCTTTCTAAATTTGACAATTAAACTAGTGCTTCTTGGCTTGTTACCTAGGGTAACATATCAGCAGCATGAGAAGCTAGGAATAAGACACATTTAACTCCTATGGAGGTTTAAAGGCATTCTCCCATTTGACTGTACTGTACAGGCTGTAGTCCATGTAGAAGAAAAGTGGAGGAAAGTCAATGAGCACTTCCACAACTTTCATTGTTAATCTCCCTTAACCTACAGTTTTTCTATTTACAAATTTGTCCTGCATAATGTTGAGAGTCTTTTCTGATCATGCCCTCAAACTAGCTGTAAAAATATAATCCTGAGAAAGTACAACGATGCTTAAAAAATCCCTGAGTCCAAACCCAGGCTTTTCTGTTTTGGTTCCAGGCCTAATTTCCATAATTTTAGAAAATCTAGTGTATGGTAAGGGCTCTGGGATAATCTTGACAATGGTTAAGTGAAGAGAGAAACCTTATTTCTGTTCATGTTCCAGATAGAACGGAAGGGAAAAACAGAAGACCAGGCTTGGGTTGGACTAAATTGTACTCCCCTACATAAAACAAAAGTCTACTAATGATGCAAAGATTTTACTAGTTTAGATGATGACTTCCTAAAGCTAGAGGAATTGACTTAATGAACTTTTATCAATCTTGTAAAATGATATTATTTATATGACCCTCATTGACTTTCTCTGATAAAATTCAGGGTCTCTTCTGACCAAAATTAACAACCCATAGCAATGATGTGACTCTTCACCTTTTAAACCTCAACTTTATTATCTATCAAATGGGGATGCTGATCCCTGTTCTACTTACCACACCAGTAGTTGTGAAGATCAAATACTATCAATATTTTTCAATAAATATTTATACCTGGTTGTACAAGATACTAGTTTGGAAAGAAAGGGGCTAACGCTAAAGAATTATACAAAGAGTTATGAGGCTTCACAAGAGGTAGAGCTTCCTTTCAGCTGCAAGGATCTTGGAAGGTTCCGTGAGCAGGGTTATCAAGTTGACATTATAACATTGAAAAATGGTCAAATTTACCGAGGAGGAGATGGGGGGAAGTGGAGACTATGAAAAGAGCAGGCCTAGACAAAAGCTTCAGGAAAGCACAAACTGTGTGTGTGTGTTGGCTGGGGGGGGGGAGAGACAGACAGACAGACAGACACACACACACACACACACACACGAGTTCATATTGAGTAAAGCACAAAGTGAACGGTCAGATCTGATAAGTCCCAGAGAAAATATATGTCAGAGACCAGGCAAAAGACCAGTTTTCTTTCTCTGGTTGTGTGGATCCCTGGCTTTAGGGGAAAATGTGAAAAAAAAACAGTAATCTTGTACCATCCCATAATTCCTATTGTCATCAGGACTTCCCTTGTCTGTTTCTGGCTACTATGCCCACAATGAGGCAAAAACCCAGGTTGGGCAGTAAGATCTATAGTTTCTTAACATCAAGTGAAAAATGGACATTCACTTGCAAACAAGAAGGGTCTCAAAAAACCACTGGTTTCTTCTCAGCAGGCTTGGACCGAATGTCATCTTTGGCATTCTCTGCAGATGTTAGTCCTATACAATTTGTTCCAATCCTGCCTCTAATTCATTATGATATCTTGGGCAGGATACTTTGCCTTCTGGGTCTTTTTTCCTCTCATCTGGAAATCAATAGTATTACTAAAGTAAGAGAATGGTTAAGAGAAGAATTCCATTAATATCTAAAGGCAAAGAATCTGTCAGTACATAAGAGAATGTGTGTATAAAACAGAATAGAGGCAATAGCAGTGGAAACATGAAGTTCAGTTTAACCTGTTACTACTGAGTCTTGGACAAGTCTCTTTTCCTCTCTGAGGCTCATTGTTTCCATTGTAACATTGGAGTATGGGTGGGGTGGGGTGGAATAGAGAATCTCTAATTATCTCTAACCACTGACATTCTATGAATTTGTATAATCATATTAAATGGAATAAGTAGATTATAAAATTCAAATACGCAAATAATTCTTTAAAGGTGTATGTGTGGGAACCATCTAGAATAAGAGGCGAACCTGACTTAGATAACTGTGTCAGAAGTATTGGAGATTTGTTTCTACTAATTGTACAATAATAAAATTGAATAATATGGTCAACTTTCTAAAGGTTTGCTTAGTTCTGATATTCTAGGATTTAATCTTATATTTTTTTGGTTAAAAATAACTTGTCAGTATGCCTATCTCCTCATAAGTTTTTAATGTCTCTTCTACCTTAAATCCATTTTACTGTTAGACTTAAAACAAAACTTTTAATGAAAAAATCCAGGGGTTGGCAGACTTTCTGTAAGGGGCTCAGTTATAAATATTTTCAGCTTTGTGGGCTGGTCAGTCTTTGTTTCAACTACTCCACTCTGCCAATGTAGCTCAAAAGCAGCCAGAGACAATATGTAAAGAAATGAGTGTGGTTGTCTTCCAATGAAACTTTATGTATAAAAAGAAGTGATGTAATTTGCTGAAACAGTTGATAATCAAATCCAAAAATATAAAAGTTAGCAAAATGTTCAATATTTATAAATACCACCAATATCCTTGAGTTTTTAACATTTAAAATAGACAATATTCTGAATGTCTAAAACTGTGTGCTATCAAAATGCAAATGTAACATCATATTGCCAGGGCCCTATTCTCTCCTGGAAAAAAATATAGAGCACAATAATTTAATTCATGCTGGAAAATAATTCCATTAGCACAGATTTACTTTCAAAAACATAATAAAATGTTGACTTGGAAGTGATCTCAGTCCATATCTTTTGAAATGTTCAACTTTTCTTATTTAGGCTGCAAGTACTTCTAAAAGGTGTATTTGGTGCTTATATAAAACTTATACAAGAAATCACTATATTTCTGTTAAGCACATCATTTTCAGCCAGGCACAGTTTGATGTGAATTATCTTGAAAGACCAGTAAGTGGCATGACTGTGGACAATAAAATGTGGAATATATAAGTACCTTTGAAAACCAATGACTCTTAAAGAGCTGGTATATCTCTCACTTATCTTGCAAACTCAAGTAATGTTGATGTCTTGCACAAAGTGATATATTAAAGCACATGACTGACTGCCATGGGTATTTAAATGGCGCATATATATGTGTATAGAGAGAATAAATATATTTATATTTCTTTATAGTTTCCTTCTGAAAATTGAATTTGAATGAACTTCTATACTTTCCTGTTTTCATATATCCTTACTCTGTCACATGCCACTAACCTCTAAATGGAATGCTCTACTTCTTCCCTTGTTCTTTTTAGTTTTCCTTGACATTTTACTAAATTATATTGTTCTTTTTTTTTTTGAGGGAAGAATATTTTATTTTATTTCACTTGGTTTAATAATACCAGCAAATAACAACCCTGAAAAAAGCAATCAAATGTAAAACCTTATAGGTTTTGATGTTTTGTTTTGTTTTTTTGATATTTTGTATCACTTTAATATATTTGTATGGTTTTTTTTATTTTTTCAAATACATTTGTCTCTGCCTACCCCCCACCACTTTCCCTTGCCCCCTCTCTCCTTTCTTCCCTCAGCTCTTCCCATTTGGTTTTTTCCATGAGTCCTTGCTATATGTTCCTTGACTTTCCCCTTCCCTTCCTTTTCCCCGCCCCCCCTCTTTCCCTCTTGTCTGTGTTGATTTCTTTTCCTTTCAGTGTTGCTGGTCTTATTTTCCTTGCATCTTTGTATTGTTGGTTAGGTTCCATTTATAGGTGAGATCAGCTGGTATTTGTCTTTCGCTCCATGGCTTATTTTGCTTAGCATAATGCTCTCCAGTTCCATCCATGCTGTTCCTTTCAAATTCAGAGAAATACAAATTTATTAAATTAGAGTATTCTCAAGAGGAATGTAAGTATTCCATTATATTTCAGTAGGCACATTTATGGGACTTCCCATAAAATCTTTAATTTTTATAAATCAAAGAACCAAGTAATAAAATACCTTATTTTCCATAAAGTAGGATATACGCACCTATTTCATCATTGGTAAGCTCATTTCATCTTTCCTGAAGACATCAATAATCTATCAGAGTTGTTTGTGGTACACTAAGGTTTCTCAATGCCAGCATGTGAAGCTTATGCAATAAGGTAACAGATGAAATGTTCAGACTGTTATAGTCTTAGGTATAAAAGTAAAAAAAAAAAAAAAACATGAATTTACAACACAAACAACATGGGGATAATTTTTCAAATTACATAATGATCTCACTGTGTAAAAATAAAAACTACAACAGCAAAGTAGAAATAGATTTCCTTTAGATTGCAGATACTCTGGCTTAATTAAAGAGGAGTTTAATTTTTAAAATTTCAACTTGTATATAACTTCGTAAAAAAAACTTCGATTCAGTGAGGTCAGTAGACATGTAAGACATCATCATTAATACCAAACATGTTTGAAACCCTTGGTACTGTCCTAGATTCCATAAAATTTGTTACTGTGACAGTGTCCATTCAGTAAGGATAATAAATCAAACTAAACTTAATAATTGGTGTTCATTATTCATAACATACCAATAATTAAATTTTGATTTCTTTTCAAATTTACATAGTGATTTCTTGTATAGTCCGTTTTAACTATAATATGAAGTACAATGTAATAGATGAGAAGAGTGGAGTTTGGAGAAATCAACTCAGTTACACAATAAGGAAGGTTTTCTAAGTACAAGTTTAGTATTACTTATGATAAACATAGTGATGGAATAATAAGCTATGTAAAAACATTTATTTTAAATATATTAATATAATATTTGATAAATAAAAATATAAATTAAAAAAAGAAAATATTCTGAATGTATAGTTTATAGACAATTCCACATTTTAATAAAGTTCTCTGCTGACAAAATTCCCCCACAGCCATGAGGTGTAATTTATAGTATAGTTTGTACACCCATACCTGGTTTTATCTGGTGTGTCACAATCCTTTTGCTATTGCAGTTTTGGCTTATGTAAGTTACACAGAATGCCAAGTGTAAGTAGAAGAAAAAATCATTTTTAAAAAGCTCTTGATAGTTTGTGGTGTCCATTCAGGCAAATTTGAAAAACTATACTTTATAATTCCTGGTGAAAGGTTCACCTGAGCCAACCTGAGAAGTGACTTGTGAACTTATCCTCAAATTAGTTAAAATAGGATTATCAATGCATTTCAGTCTGTATGTATCACAAAAGTTTCTTGCCACTTTGGCTATAAGAGAAAGAGTTTCTATGTGGTTTGACAGAAGTGGTTTGGATGGTAAAATACTTGAATTTCTGTCACATTTCAAGGGTTTACAGAGATATCAGGCCAGACATTTGCAATAAGGATTAGCCTGAATTCCTGAATTCTAGTGACACTGTTTTTACATAGTTTCATATGTGTTTGTCTTTTTCCCTTTAACTGGCTATAGAAACTTTGAAGGCAAAGATTGTATCTAATGCTTCTTTGATCCTTAATATATTAATTAGCATGGTGTGAAGCACATAGTGGGTGTTCAATATTTATTTTGGAGTTTATTAAACACCCAAACTATTCCAGTGCCTGACCCATAACTCGGGAAGTTTAGAGAGGCAATAGTTAGATAAGAGCAAAGACACTAAAGCCAGACAGTCTGTGTTTTAATCCTGTCTCAATCATTTCTTCGCTGTGTATAACTTACACGAGATAACCTCTCTTGCGCCCAAGTTTTCATATCTTTAAAAGGGGTACAATAGTAGTATTTGCCTCATAGCGTTCTTGCATGAAATAAATAAGTTGATATACGTGAAGTCCATAGAATGGTATCTAGAACATAGTAGATGTTATATGTGTTAGTTATTATCATTAGTATTTGTTGCATAAATAAAGAATGGATAAATGAAGTTTCTACTACTTATGGACTGGAAAACAATTCTATAGAAATTTATTATGTGATGGACTTAAATGTTACTCTAATCCACTTAACACTTAAATTCATCAGTGAGAAAGATCCTTGGATCATTCAAGACTGACTTATGTTTCCATAACCCAGACTGTGGCCTGTTGAGAAATAGCAGATAAAATGAGGGGAAAATGAAAGTGTGTGTGTCTGCGCGCGTGCGTGTAGTTCTTGGAACCCAGGCATCAGCAGTTCAACTGTTGAAAATGTGTTCTGTGAATACCTATGGCTGGAGACTAAAAGTTGGTCTTCCTATATGCTAAAAAGACAGGAGACTTCCCAGTTGCTCAACAGATATTCTGTTCACTCAGGAAAAACACTAAT
Organism: Pteronotus mesoamericanus; assembly: GCF_021234165.1. Classification (NCBI taxonomy): domain Eukaryota; kingdom Metazoa; phylum Chordata; class Mammalia; order Chiroptera; family Mormoopidae; genus Pteronotus; species Pteronotus mesoamericanus. The sequence goes on along the minus strand of NW_026555108.1, from coordinate 2,375,362 downwards.
TCTTGAAAGTAGTATAATTTTTATCATTTGAAGGATAGGTGCATGTGTTTTCTCTCTCCTTTTTCTTAATGGATTTTTAAATGGCTATTTTTATATCTGCCAGAGGGACAGTGTGGTTTAATGGAAAGACCATGGGTTCTAGATTTGGGTTTGAATCCCAGAGCTATCACTTATTGTCAGTTACCAGGAAGTCCTTGTGCTTTTTAAAATTTTATTGTTGTTCAGTTACAGTTATCAACATTTTCCCTGTGTCACTCTCCCCTACCCCATCCAACTCTCACTCCCAAAGACAATGCCCTCTCCATTGTCTTTTTCCATGGGTCATTTGTACATGTTCCCCTTTCTTCACCCATTATCCCTGTCCCTCCTCCCCTCTGGTCACTATCAATTTGTACTTTATTTCCATGTCTCTGGTTCTTATTTTGCTAATTCGTTTGTTTTGTTGATTAGGTTCCATTTATAGGTGAGATCACATAGTATTTGTCTTTCACCGACTGGCTTGTTTCACTTAGCATAATACTCTCCAGTTATATCCATGCCATCGAGAAGGTTAGGAGCTCCTTCTTTCTTTCTGCTGCATAGTATTCTATTGCGTAACTGTACCACAATGTTTTGATCCACTCATTTATTGATGGGCACTGAGACTGTTTCCAGCACTTAGCTATTGTAAATAATACTGCTATGAACATTGGGATGCATGAGTTTAACTCCTCATATTACAGAAGAAGGAAATGGGGCCCAGAACATAGAATTTTGAAGGTAAATACAGCTCGTTGGTGGGATTGCTGAGACTTGGATGTAGGTGTTCTGACTCCAGTATAATGTCTTTTGTGTTATATCAGGTTAGTTTATAGCAATTTCACTGTAAAATCATGTTTTCTGGTTTCCATATCAAAGTTATCTTTCCTGCATTGCATTACACCTATTATGAGCAGGGTCAGCTTGATAGCAAGATAAAATAGACAGCTGTCCATGAGTGCTTTTAGATAGTTAATTTGTTCCTTTGCCTCTGCCCTCCCTTAGGTTAATATAGTTCTCAAATTACCAAAATTGGTGCTTCGTTTAAAAAAAATCTTGTAATAGTATGACGTCCTCTGTTGAAAGTCAGGATACATGAGATAATTTTATTTCAGTCATTAAAATTTAGGCAGTAAAGGGATTAGTCAAAGAACATATAGGAAGGACCCATGAACATGGACAACGGTGTGAGGATTGACTATGAAAGTGGAGGGCAGGCTAGGTGGAGGGGGGTGAAGTGGGAAAAATTGAGACAACTGTAGTAGCATAAACAATAAAATCTACAAAAAACAAGGATAAAAGACATAAAACATAGATAAACCCCTAGGCAGTTCTATGGGTTTTCCTTTATGTGTATGTGTAAGGGTGAAGTGGGGCAAGGGTGAATAATTTACAAACACCTCAAAAAGAACACCCTAGATCTTATTTGAATGAAGTCTTTGAATCTTCTTGCAAAGACACAGGAGAAGATGTTTGAAAACATGGAAAAATCCTGGAAAGTTGTTATTAAAATTTTGGGAAAAAATCACAGCAAGAGGTTACCCTCAAGGTCTCAGGCAATGGGTTTTTAATTTTTTTAAATAGAATTGTAAATGAAATTGTTTTCTTAATTTTATTTTTAGATTGTTCATTGCACTGGACAGAAATACAATTGATTGTTTCATATTGATCTTACATCTTGAAACCTTGCTGAAATTATTTAATATTCCTAACAGGGTTTTTTTTTTTTGTATATTCTTTAGAAATTTCAACATACAAAATCATGTCACTTGTGATTAGAGATTGTTTTACACATTTATTTTCAATTTTTTTTTACTTTCAAATGTGATGGGTTTATTTTATTTTGCTCTGATGCTAAACCAAAGACTCCACCACAGCACAGAGATCAATATATTAAAAGGTCACAAAAAAGTAGTGTGGGATATGCAGGACATGATGTATAAACTGGAGGATGGGGTTATTTTCTTTATAACTATGACACTACATTGTCGCTGAGGATCACATTTAAAATAATACTGTGGAACTGAACTGAAATGTGGCACAAATATGATAACTCCCAGGCATGCCTTCCAGCACCTCCCTTAGGATGGACTTGAGATCTATAGACTTCAGTGTGCAGGAGGATTACAATTCTTTGGAAGAGTAAAAAGTTCACACTTTTTAAATTTCAGAGAAGAATTTTAAGGCCAAAACATTGTGGGTTCAATTCTCTTCATCTCCAGGGAGAAATCTGATGGTTTATTCAAAACCTCATTAAGCTTCTAGTTCAAATCCCAACCCAACCTTGTGACCTCCTGCATTGAAGTTCTTTCCAGGAGTCAGTTTGACTCTTGGTTGAAGAGGATGCGTATAACCCAGTGCAATCAGGCTGGCATTATTTACTTTAGCAGAGAGAGAGGTTCTCCAATGCAACTTGTATTTAGCAGCGATGCCAAAGCAGGTATTGTTACTGCCAGCTGTCTAAGCAAGGTTTATTGATGTTTCAATCTTCTTATTAACCTTCTGGTAGATAGACCCTCCAAATTCAGTGCCGTCATTCACACAAGTGGGCAGCCAGAAGTCCACAGCCTTATAACCCAGAGAGAAATTATTCTGTGACAGTTTAGAGTTCAATGTGTCAAAATTCATCTGATAGCCAGCAAGCCAACCTTCAAAGGCTAACACAGCCCAGCCATAGATTGTTGGGACAGAAAAATCTGTATCAACATTACTGCCAAGACTGAAACAATCCCCTTTTTAGGAAGCCTTCAATTTCCCAATCTTCTTTCCTGTGTTCAGTACAAATATGGTATCAAGAGTAAGTTTCAACCCTTCGGCCAACTTATTCTCCCAAGATATTTCTGTTCCAGGAGTATTGTCTATGTTCCATTTTTGGGTGAAGGTAAGTCCACAGTTACAGGCCTCGTATTTGGTCTCTAGGTTGCCTGAAGCTTTCCCTGTATCAGTATAAGCATGACCAGAAGTAGAAATCTCCACTCCATTACATGACTTGGTTTTCAGGTCTATTTGACCATGCCAAACCCATATCCTTTGTTGGAGAAATCCTTGGCAGCCTTTCCTAGGTCACAGTAAGTTGGTGCGTTACACATATCTTCACCCAGAGAGCAGGTATTCTGCTAGGGCAATGCTGAAGGTCTTCTTCAACCAATGCCGTCAGCACCTGCATGGTCTTACTCCCCCAAGGACGCCCATGCGCCCCTGCCTCCCTCCCCATTTCTTTACAATCTTGATGGCTTTAAAAAATTGCTTTGCCTGATTGCTAGAATCTTCAGTATATTGTTGAATAGAAGTTACTTAAAGTGGACATTGTTGTCTTTCCCCTAATGATAGAGGGGGAAGCTTGAAGTCTTTCTTCATTAAAAGTAACATTAACTAGGCCCTGGTTGGTTTAGCTCAGTGGATTGAATGCCAGCCTCTGAACCAAAGGGTCGTTGGTTGGATTCCCAGTCAGGGCACATGCCTGGGTTGCGGGCCAGGTCCGCAGTAGGGGGTATGCGAGAGGCAACCATACATTTATGTTTCTCTCCCTTTCTTTCTCTTTCCCTTCCCTTCTGTATAAAAATAAATGAATAAACGAGTAAGATTAATTATATTTATCTTTCATTGACTTGCTCATTTAACTTAGCATAATAGTCTTCAATTCCATCCATGCTGTCGCATAAAGTAAGAATTCTTCCTTTTATTACTGCTGCATAGTATTCCATTGTGTATATGTACCACAGCTTTTTGATCCACTCATTTACTGATGGGCACTTAGGCTGTTTCCAAATCTTGTCTATTGTAAATAATGCTGTTATGAACATAGGAGTGTGTACATTTTTTAGAATTGGTGTTTCATGATTCTTTGGCTATATTCCCAGAAGTGGAACTGCTGGGTCAAAAGGCAGTTCCATTTTTAGTGTTTTGATGAAATTCCATACTGTTTTCCAAGTGGCTGCACCAGCCTGCATTCCCACCAACAGATCACTAGGGCTCCCTTTTCTCCACAGCCTCGCCAGCACTTATGTTTGTTGATTTATTAATGATATTGATTTTGGCAGGTGTGAGGTGGTATGTCATTCTGGTTTTAATTGTTTTTCTTGGATGGCTAGTGACATTGAGCATCTTTTCATATGTCTATGGGCCATCTTAATACCATATAATCTCACTTATAACTGGAATCTAATAAACAAATAAACTCAGGAGGGAAATAGAATCAGAGGCACAGAGACAGAGCAGACTGATAGCTGTTGCAGGAGAGGTAGAGACTGGTTGAAAGAAGGTGAAAGTATAAGACAAAGAACATATATGCATGATGCAAGGACATGGACCACAGTGTGGGGATGGACTATGGAAATAGGGGGTGGGCTGTGAGAAGGGAGGAAAGGGGGAAAATTGGGACAAATGTAAGAGCATAAACAGTAAAAAATGTTTAACTTTCAAAAATGAAAAGGGGACCAATCATATGGGAACACATATATGCCAATGATACTTTGGACAAGGGTTTGATCTCCAAAATATATAAAGAACTCACACAACTCTACACCAAGAAGACAAACAATCCAATTAAAAAATGGGCATAGGACCTGAGCAGACAGTTCTCCAAGGAGGACATGCAGAGGGCCCAGAGGCAAATGAAAGGATGCTCAGCACCACTAGCCATGAGAGAGATGCAAATTAAAACTACAATGAGATACCACTTCACACCAGTCAGAATGGCCATCATTCAAGAAACAACAAACAAGAAGTGCTGGTGAAGTAGTGGCTCAAAGGGAACACTAGTACACTGTGGGTGGGAATGCAGACTGGTGCAGCCACTGTGGAAAACAGTATGCAATTTTCTCGAAAAACTAAAAATGGAACTGCCTTTTGAGCCAGCGATTCCACTGCTGGGATTACACCCTAAGAATCGTGAAACACCAATTCAAAAGAACCTCTGCACTCCAATGTTCATAGCAGCACAATTTACAACAGCCAAGTGCTGAAAACAGCCTCAGTGCCCATCAGTTAATGAGTGGATTAAAAAACTATGATACATTTACACAATGGAATACTATGAAGCAGAAATAATGAAGGAAATCCTACCCTTCACAATAGCATGGATGGAATTGGAGACAATTATGTTAAGTGAAATAAGTCAGATGGTAGAAGACAAATACCATATGATCTCACCTATAAGTGGAACCTAATCAACAAAAACAAACAATAAACAAAAAAGAACCAGAGACATGGAAATAAAGAACAAACTGACAATGTCTAGAGGCGAGGGGGAAGAGGATAATGGGGGAAAGGAGAGGAAGGGTCAAGTCAAGGAACATGTACAAAGGACCCATGGTCAAGGACAATGGTGTGGGGATTGTCTTTAGGAGTGGGGGTTGGACAGAGCAGGGTAGAGCAACAGGGGGAAGATGGGGACAACTGTAACTGAACAACAATAAAAAAATAACTAAATAATTATTTTTAAAAAGCATTGATTCTCAGGCCAGACTCCCTGGGTTTAAATCCCCAGTTCTACTACTTAGTAAATGTATGACCCTGTGTAAATAACTTACATTTGTGCTACAGTTTCTTCATCTGAAAAATGGGAATAAAAATAGGACTCATTTCAGAGGATTGTTATAAGGATTACGTTGAAGAAAAACCTAAAGTTCTTAGAACAGTTCCTAGACCACAGCAAGTGCTATTTAGATGTTTGTTATTATTATAAGTGCACAAGTGCAGCAAAGTATACAAAGGGCCTTGGAAGCATATAGCAAATAACAAAGGAGAAGGGGTAACTTAGTTTGGGGGTTCAGGAAAGACTTCCTAAGTGAGAATTAAGCTTAGACCTGGATGAGAGATAGCTTCTCAGAAAAAGGGACACCAAGCTTGGCACATCTAAAATGATACTATGAGTTTGTGATGCCAGGTCCTTAAGAGTTCATTTAGAGACTGGCCTTTGTCATAAAGAAGATGGGTAGCTATTAACAGATTTTAAATTGGTGAGTAATATGCTAAACTTTGAATATTGGAAAAAAGCACTTGTTTTTGGTGTGAAATAAAAAACAAATTAGTGTAAGAGATAATTAGAAGTAGAGATACCAATTGAAACCACAATGAAATACCACTTCAAACAGGTCAGAGTGGCCACCATAAACAAATCAACAAACAACAAGTGCTGGTGAGGTTATGGAGAGAAGGGAACCCTAGTACACTGTTGGTGGGAATGCAGACTGGTGCAGCCACTGTGGAAAACAGTTTGGAATTTCCTCAAAAAAAACCCCCCAAAAACTAAAAATGCAACTTCTTTTGACCCAGCAATTCCACTGCTTGGATTATACCCTAATAATCTTGAAACACCAATTCAAAAGAACCTATTCACCCTGAGATTCATAGGAGTCCAATTTATAATAGCCAAGTGCTGGAAGCACCTAAGTGCCTATAATTAAATGAGTGGACCAAAAAACTGTGGTACATTTGCACAATGGAACACTATGCAGCAGAGAGAATGAAGGAACTCCTACCCTTCTTGACAGCATGGATGGAACTGGAGAGCATTATGCTAAGTGAAATAAGCCAGGTGGTAAAAGACAAATACCATATGATCTCACCTGTAAGTAGAACCTAATCAACAAAACAAACAAAAAAACAAAAAAGAACCAGAGACATGGAAATAAAGGACAGACAGTAACCAGAGGGGAGAGGGGAGGGAGGAGGGGGATAGTGGGTGAAAGAAGGGGAAAGGTCAAGTCAAGGAACATGTATAAAGGACCCATGGAGAAAGACAACGGGGAGGGGATTGAAAGTGGAAAGTGTGGGTGGGTAGAGCAGGGGAGAGTAATGGGGGAAAATGGAGACAACTTCAATTGAACAATAATAAAAAATAAAAATAAAAAAACTCTGTAAAAAAAAGAATTAGAGATACCAGTTAGGAGGCAGTGTCAAATCCAAGTGCAAGCTAATGGTGACGAGGAATAAGAACATTGGGAATGAAGAGATGAGGTCAGATCTGAGGGTTATTTAAGAGGTAGAAATGGCAGAACGAACTACATTGTGTGTATGTGTGCACATCATTGATCAAAGGAGTGATGAGACAGGGAGAACTTAATAGTATTCCAGTTTTTTTTTTTTTGCTTTGAATAACTTGGTGAATACACTGAGGAAAAGAGAAGTATTATGGAGAAGCAAATTTATAAGTAAAAAAAAAAGAGGAGTTCTGTTTGTTCAGTTCTTAATATGTGCCAGGTGTCATGCTATACACTATATACATTGTCTTTTTCAATATCAGCAGCCCCATGAGATGATTATTATCACTTAACATTAACGTTTTTCAGATTAGGAAATCAAGGCTTAGAGAGGTTAAATAACTTGCTCAAGACCTCACAGTTAAGGAAATTGCAGAGTTGCAATGTGAACCAAGGTCTGTCTGACCCCTAAGCCCATATTCTTTCCACACTTTTCCATTGTCTCAGAGAATGACTTCAATCAGCCTATTTAACTCCATCCAGCACCAAATAACTGGCCTCTTCCTTGTCTTATTTCTCAATATCTGCCTCAAAGGCTAAAAGAAAGTCCTTAAATATAAGTTATCCATCCAACATCCTTAAATCAGCTCTGATTTTGCAACCTAGAAAGGAGAAGAAACTGCAGATACCAAAGTAATACGTTCTCTAAGCAGAGAACTAAATACAAACAGCTTTCCTTCCACCTAACATTCCTTGTAACTGTTTAGCAAATCAGTATTCTTGTAGGCACTCTTGCTCCTCTGTTTTCATCTTTTCACACTATTCCTGGTATAGTCATGGTCCTTAAGAATGATGATATTTTTCTAACCCTAAACTACTACACATATTCTGGCAAAGGGACTTTGTGCTGTGTCCACTTGTAAAAGGAAGTCTAGTGCATGTATTTTGGGTCCTTGAATTTTGGAATTTCTGAAACATTTTGACCATTTGGGTAGTGCCTGGGTACCCTGGGACAAAATATCTGAAATAATGGCTAGACCATATATGCATATATGCATAGCCCATGGACATAAACAATGTGGTGAAGGCCCGGGCAAGGGTGGGAGGGCTGAGGGGAGGCAGGCAAAGGAGTGGAAATGGGGGACATCTGTAATAGTGTTAACAATAAAAAAAGTCCAGGTTATTTGCTTCCCTTACCTATATGCATAACTTATAATTAAACCAGTATGTCTTAATACTTAAGCAGCTCTTTGCTAAACCAGGGAATGTGACAAGGCCAAATCTTTTCCCCCCACCTCTCATATCCAAAAAAGACCCAGCTATGCAAGTGAATGGTTCAGTGAGTGAACTATGCCTTTTTGAAAATTGGCAAAATGAAGGGCAGGCATAAATTGACCCGCCCGGCCAGCAATTGCGGAGCGGCTCACAGAATTAGTAGATCCCCGGCCGAAGGGGTCACAGAGCTGCCCAGAGTCCTTGGAGGAGAGACTGGAGACAGGATTAACTGGAGGGTCCTGGAGCTGACTTCCTCCCATTTCCCTAGTCTCCATTTGGCGAGTGCAAGCAACACACCCAAAGAGCCAAAAGCGGGAAAAACACACAATAGAAGACCCTACACGGACCAGTGCCAGGGTGCTTGCCGGCCAGGGGGGCCACACGAGTACGTGAAGTTGGGAATAAGCCCCCTGGTCTGGGGCAAGCACGTGAGCCCAAGCAGGAGGGGGATCCTGCTGCACCGAGGATCGCGCTCAAGTGCCGGTGTGAGAGTGCAGAGCAATCCCAAAAAATAGCCCAGCCCTGACCGAAGGGGTCACAGAGCTGCCCCAAGCAGGAGTCAGACAACGACAGTAGACTCCTGGAAGGCTGAAACAAACAACCCAAGATCATATAGGATCAAGAACAGACATCATCAGAGGCAGGCCCAGAAAGAAAAGTAAAGCGGAAAGTAAATAAATAAATAAATAAATAAAAAAGACCAACCTACTACCATAGAAGTTTAATCCACAAAGTCAAGAAATCTAGACAGCCCAATTGAAGCAGAAGCCAAAATAAATAAATAAGTAAGTAAATTACTTAACAGACTCTCACAAAAATGGGAAGAAAAAGAAGTTCCCCCCAAATGAGTGGAAAAGGGGACTCCCCACAGAGAGAGCTAAATGAAATAGAGGGAAGGGAACTATCAGATATTAAATTCAAAACAATGGTTCTAAGGAAGCTCAATGAGCTCAGTCAGCTCAAAGAGAACTATGAGAAACTGCAGGGAAACTATCAGGATCTTACAGCAAACTATATCAGCCTGGAAAAGGACATAGAAACTATCAAGAAGACAAAAGAGTATATGAAGAATACCATTTCTGAATTGAAGAACACAGTAGAAAGAATCCAAAGCAGGCTGGATGAAACCGAGGATCAAATCAGTGAAATGCAGGACAAGGTAGAAAGAAGCTCCCAGAAAGAACAAGAAACGGAAAAAAGACTGAAAAAGAATGAAGAGGCATTTAGGGAAATGCAGGACAGCCTGAAACGCAATAATATCTGTATAATAGGAATACCAGAAGGAGAAGAAGAGGAGCAAGGGATAGAGAACCTCCTTGAAAAAGTAATGATGGAAAATTTCCCTAATTTGAGGAGAGAAAGGGTCTCATGGATCCAGGAGGCACAGAGGACCCCACTCAAGAGGGACTCAAGGAGGTCCACTCCAAAACACATCATCATTAAAATGGCAACTATCAAAGACAATGAGAGAATCCTCTCTTTGAAGAGGATTCTTTGAAGGGGTCCCTGATATGCCTAGGAGCTGACTTCTCAACAGAAACACTACAAGCCAGAAGGGAATGGCCACAAATATTCCAAGTCATGAAAAGCAAAGGCCTACAGCCAAGGCTGCTCTACCCAGCTAGGCTCTCCATTAAAATACAAGGGGAAATACAGAGTTTCCCAGACAAGAGAAGGCTAAAAGAATACATCTCTACCAAACCAGCACTCCAAGATATGCTAAGGGGATTGGTTTAAGAAGATGAAGGAAAAGAGTGAGAAAGAAAAACACAGGTAGAAAGAGAAAAAATGAGTAAGTTTCTATCAGTAATAACACTCAATGTAAATGGACTAAATGCCCCAATCAAAAGACACAGGGTAGCTGAATGGATAAGAAAACATGACCCATACATATCCTGCCTACCAGAGACCCACTTCAGAGCCAAAGACCTACACAGATTGAAAGTAAAGGGATGGAGAAAAATATTCCAAGCAAATGAGCAAGAGAAGAAAGCGGGTGTTACCATACTTGTATCAGACAAAGTAGATTTCAAAACAAAGACCCTAAAAAGAGACCCAGAGGGGAACTTTATAATACTTAAAGGAAGAATCTATCAAGAAGACATAAACATTGTAAACTTATATGCTCCCAGTATAGGAGCTCCCAAGTTTATAAGGAAATTGTTGGATGACTTCAAAAAAGATATAGACAGCCACACACTGATAGTAGGGGATTTCAACACCCCACTGTCAAAAGTGGACATATCTTCCAAACAAAATATTAATAAACATATTGTTGCACTGAATGACACACTAAATCAAAGAGACTTAACTGACATATATAGAACCTTACATGCCAAAGAAGAAAAATACACATTCTTTGTAAATGCTCATGGAAGCTTTTCAAAGATAGACCACATGATAGGACACAAAGCACTCCTCAGCAAATTCAGGAAAATTGGAATAATATCAAACTTTTTCTCGAACCACATGGGCTTGAAATGGGAAATCAACCTCAAAGAGAAACTTCAAAAACTTGCAAACTCATGGAGACTGCATAGTAGACTCTTAAACAATGAATGGGTCAATAATGAGATAAGAGAAGAAATCAAAAATTTCTGGAAACAAATGAAAATGAACAGACAACAGTCCAAAACCTATGGGACACAGGAAAGGCAGTCCTGAGAGGGAAGTTCATAGCAATACAGGGTTACCGCAAAAAGATAGAAACATTTCAAATAAAAGACCTAACACTACATCTTCAAGAATGGGAGAAACAACAGCAAATAAATCTCAGAGCAAGTAGAGGGAAGGAAATAGTCAAGATTAGAGCAGAACTGAATGACATAGAGATGAAAAGAACAATTCAAAGGATCAGCCAATCCAGAAGCTGATTCTTCGAAAAGATAAATAAAATTGACAAGCCTTTAAGTAGACTTATCAAGAAAAAAGGGGAGAGGACCCAAATTAATAATATCAGAAATGAAAGAGAAGTAACAACTGATACCAGAGAAATACAAAGGATTGTCAGAAACTACTATGAAGAATTATATGCCAAGAAATTTGAAAATCTTGATGAAATGGACAAATTTTTAGAAACGTATAATCTTCCAACACTGAAGGAGGAAGAAACAGAAAGCTTGAACAGACCGATAACAGCTGGGGAAATTGAAGCAGTAATCAAGAAACTCCCGGCACACAAAGCCCAGGGCCGGATGGTTTCACAGGAGAAATTTACAAAACATTTAAGGAAGAGCTAACCCATGTCCTCAGACTATTCCAAAATATCCAAGAGGAGGGAAGACTCCCAGTCTCTTTCTATGAGGCCACCATCACCCTAATCCCAAAACCAGATAAAGACTCTACAAAGAAAGAAACCTACAGGGCAATTTAGCTGATGGACATGGATGCTAAAATCCTCAACCAAATATTGGCAAACATTAAAATGTATCCAGCAATACATTAAAAAGATTATGCACCACGATCAAGTGGGACTCCTCCCAGGGATGCAGGGATGGTTCAATATATGGAAGTCAATAAAAGTGATATATCACATAAATAAAAGAAAAGACAAAAACCACATGATCATCTCGATAGATGCAGAAAAAGCATTCGATAAGGTACAGCACCCATTTATGATTAAAACACTCAGCAAAATGGGAATAATTGGGACATTTCTCAACATAATAAAGGCCATATATGAAAAACCTACAGCCAACATCATCTTCTATGGGCAAAAACTGAAAACTTTCCCACTAAGATCAGGAACACGACAAGGATGTCCGCTTTCACCGCTTCTTTTCAACATCGTATTGGAAGTCCTAGCCACAGAGGTCAGACAAGAAAAAGAAATGAAAGGCATTCAAATAGGAAAGGAGGAAGTAAAGCTATCAGTGTTTGCAGATGACATGATAGTGTACATAGAGAACCCTGTAGACTCTACCAAAAAACTCCTCAACCTAAAAAGTGAATTTAGCAAAACAGCAGGATACAAAGTCAACATTCAGAAATCAAAGGCATTTTTGTACACCAGCGATGAAATAGAAGAAGGAGAAATCAGAAAAAAAATACCATTTGATTTAGCAAGAAGAAAAATAAAGTGTCTCAGAATAAATTAACCAAATAGGTAAAAGACCTGTACGGAAAATACTGTACAACATTAAAGAAAGAGATTAAGGAAGACACAAACAAATGGAAGCATATACCGTGCTCATTGATTGGAAGAATTAATATCATCAAAATGTCCATACTACCCAAAGCAATTTATAGATTCAATGCAATCCCTATTAAGATACCAATAACTATTTCACAGAAATAGAACAGACATTTCAGAAATTTATATGGAACCATAAACAACCCCGAATAGCCACAGCAATTTTGAGAAAGAAACACAAAGTAGGAGGGATCACAATAGTGGACATCAAACTCTACTACAAAGCCAGTATACTCAAAACAATCTCGTACTGGCACAAGAACAGATCCATTGACCAGTGGAACAGAGTAGAAAGCCCAGAAATAAGCCCAGGGCACCTAATATTTGACAAAGGGGGTAGAAACATAAAATAGAGCAATAATAGCCTCTTCAACAAATGGTGTTGGGAGAGCTGGATGGCTACATGCAAAAAATTGAAATTGGATCATCAGCTGACACCATACACAAAAATAAACTCAAGATGGATAAAAGACTTAAACATAAGTCGCAACACCATGAAAGTCCTAGAGGAGAACATTGGGAGGAAACTCTCAGATATCTCACTCAGCAATTTTTTCACTGATAGGTCTCTTAAAGCAAGGGACGTAAAGGGAAGAAAAAACAAGTAGGACCTCATCAAAATAAGAAGCTTCTGCACAGCTAAAGAAAACATCAGCAAAATGAAAAGGGAGCTAATCGTATGGGAAAATATATTCGCTAATGATACATCAGATAGAGGTTTGATCTCCAAGATATATAAAAACTCGCTCAACTCCACTCCCAGAAGACAAACGATCCAATCAAAAAATGGGCAAAGGACCTGGGCAGACGCTTTTCCAAGGAGGAGATACAGAGGGCCCAGAGATATTTGAAAGGATGCTCAGCATCACTAGCCATCAGAGAAATGCAGATCAAAACCACCATGAGGTACCACCTCACATCGGTCAGAATGGCCATCAGAAATAGATCCACAAACAGCAGGTGTTGGCGAGGCTGTGGAGAAAAGGGAACCCTAGTCCACTGTGGGTGGGAATGCAGACTGGTGCATCCACTGTGGAAAGCAGTGTGGAATTTCCTCAGAAAGCTGAAAATGGAACTGCCTTTTGATCCAGTGATTCCCCTGCTGGGACTATACCCTAAGAACACCAAAACGCCAATACAAAAGAACTTTATGCACCCCAATGTTCATAGCAGCACAATTGACAATAGCCAAGTGTTGGAAGCAACCTAAATGCCCATCAGTAGATGATTGGATCAAAAAGTGATGGTACATATACACAATGGAATACTACACAGCAGAAAGAAAAAAAGAACTACTAAACTTCCCGAGAGCATGCATGGAACTCGAGAGCATTCTGCTAAGCGAAATAAGCCAGAGGGCGAAAGACAAATACCATGTGATCTCACCTATAAGCGGAACCTAACGACCAATACAAAGATGCAAGGAAAATAAGACCAGCAACACTGAAAGGAAGAGAAATCAACAGAGACAAGAGGGAAGGAGGGAGGGGGGGTGGGGAAAAGGAAGGGAAGGGGAAAGTCAAGGAACATATAGCAAGGACTCATGGACAAAACCAAAGGGGAAGAGCTGAGGGAGGGAAGGAGGGAGGGGGCAAGGGAAAGTGGTGGGTCGTAGGGAGAGACAAATGTATTTGAAAAAATAAAAAAAATAAAACTAAAAAAATGAAAAAGTATCAGAGGCCATAAGAAAAAAGAAAAGAAAATTGGGAAAATGTGTCCTTCTTTGTGAGATACAGCTTGAAACCAAGGCACACAGGACAAATGAAGTGAGGGCTGAATTTCAGCACTCACTTATGCTCTCCACCTGACCCCTTTGTGCAGTGAATAACCTGAAAACTGCACTTAATAGGTCCTGACTGTGGTGGTAGGAAGAAATAGCAATACATAGTATGAAGCCACTGTCAAAATTTCCCTACACCAATGTTGCTAATGTTTGGATTAGGGCACAAAATTCAGCTCCCATCTTAATTTCTTGAAATGATATCTGTGCTATTAGAGAAGTTTGTCTATGAAGTATTTATCTCAAAGGAATTTATGAATACATTGATTCCATTCAAAATATATGAACTGATTTTGATTTTGAAACAATGATCCAGAAAAGCCCCTTCAGACCTTAACAAAAAGGGATTATTTAATGAAACTTGATTGCCCTGTTTCAACAAGATATCTTCTGTAATTTATCTGGCAAATGACTAGAATGGAAGAAAGGCCCTTTCCAGTGGTTCAGTGGTTTAAACCACAGGCTTCTGAGTCAAGCTACTTGGTTCATAACTTGTCTCTGCCACCTACTAACTGTCTAACCTTGAGCAAGTCATTTGATTTCTTTGTCTCATTTTCCTCATGAGTCAAATGGACATCCTAATAGTACCTATTTCATAGATTTGTTGCGAGGATGAAATGATATATATAGTGTGTATATATGTATATAATGAATGCATATATATTTACTTATACAGTGTTGGGTACAATGTCTAGCACATGTTAAGCATGTAATAACTATAGCTGTTAATATTAGACAGCAGTTTCTATAGAAGTACAGACTGTCAGAGTTGCAACAGAACTTAGAGGAATTTAGTCCACTCTCCTACATATAAATTCAGTGGAATTCCAGAGAATATGAACCTCTGAAACAAAAAAACTCCAATTGTATAGAAAACTGAATCTTACTGATGTAGAGAGATTTGGCCTAGGTCACACAGAAAGTTAGTCTGAGCAGAACTAAATTTTCTGTTTCTATAACCCCATGTGTCTGCCACTAAATAGTTCTGAGCTGTGATTACAGATTTGGAGGACAGATGAAAGTGATTACTTAAAAACTATAAACTAATGGGCCTGTTCTTCTTTCTTTCCAACTCTCCTCATTGATATCACTTCATTCCCTGAAGAAAAACAACAACTATTAGTGACTTAGAGTTTTTAGTAACTCAGAGGTGAACAGCAAAGAGGGCATGGAGTTTGATGTCTAGAATCTTGAATTATAGTCCTGATTCTACCACTTAACTAGCTGTGTGACATTGGGACAAGTCACTCACTTGGAGTTTCAGTATCCTCACATGCAAAATGTGCATAAAAATAGCTGTCTTGTTTTCTTGACAGAGTTCTTGATAAACTGAATGCAATAATGTATGTGTATGCCAAGTGCTATCCAAATGTTGATTGATATTTTTCCTTTTTAATGTTTATTTATTTCAGAGAGGAGAAGAAAGGGAGAGAATGATGGAGAGAAACATCAGTACAAGAGAAGAACATCAGTTGGTTATCTCTCACATACACCCAGACTGGGGACTGAACCGAGAACCCAGGCATGTGTCCTGACTGGGAATCGAATTGGTGACCTTTTGTTTTGCGGGATGACACCCAACCAACTGAGCCACACCGGTCAGAGCTTGATTGATATTTTTATTGATCATATCATGTAAATATTGGTTGTTTATGACATTTCCCAGGGTGTGTCATTTTAAATGCCTTCATAAGATGGGAGGGGAAGCTAGTTGGTTTGCTTTTCCAAGTATACACACATCCTTCTCCTTAACTTTAGGGAGCTGCGTTTGATTTCCTTACTGGCTGTATCAGTCACTGGAGATGTGTGTTTTCAGTGTGTGTGAGGGATCACTATAGTTTCTTTTTTTACAGTCTTTTTAAAAAATTTGGATTATGGAGCTCAGGGATGCAAAAATTTTCTTACAAATATATAGAAAACCATTTCCCAAATACAACCACTGTTAACAGTTTGGAATATTTTATTTAGATTTGTTTTATTTTGTATACATATAAATATGCATATATCTATATATTTTTATAGATAGCATTATATTTTTACAAGAATGGGATTATATCATTACAATGTTTAATCATCTCCTTTATCCACTTAATGAAAATTGAATACATTTCCATTAGAGTAGAAAAAATTAGCTTCATTGCTTTTAACAATGACACAGTATTCCATTTAATCTGTCGTTTACTGATTTATATTTAGGTTGTTTTTAACTTTTCACAATTCAAACAATTATGTAATTGGAGATTGCTCTCTGTCCCTCCTCTTTCTCTTTGTATGTAATTATCCAAATATTTCTGTAGGATAAATTTCTATACATTTTTTGGAGGGTCAAAGGATGTGGACATATCAAATTCTGATAGAAACTAGTTTATTGTCCGATTTACACTTCATTTGTCAGTCAATGTGAGATCTGGATTCCACACGCATTCTTTAATCTAGGCCTCTGATAGGTGAAAAATCTCATTGCTGTTTTAATTTGAAATTAAATATATGATTTCAGCATCTTTTCATGTGTATAATGGCTATTTCTATTTCTTCTTTCAAGTTACTGTTTGTGTTTTGTCCATTTATCTTTTTTTAAGTGTACTTGATATACAATATTATATTAGTTATATTAGTTCCAGGAGTAAAATACAGCAATTTGACATTTTTATACCTTAAATGTGTCCATTTATCTCTAAGAATATTAATAATATTTGTGATATAGGTTGCAAACATGCTAAGACCAAAAGGAGAATCAGTGCATGTGAGAGAAAAGTAACCCAGACAGAATCAAGAGGCTTGTGTTCTAAGCCCCATTTGGACACTAATATGTTGTGCAACCTTGGACAAGTCAGTTAACTACTCTGTTTTTCATTTACCTCAACTCCAAAATAGAGTTACAGTGACTATTTCATTTCTTTTTGGCTAATGACAAATAATGAGACTTTTTTTTAACAAGTACTTTGTATTTTAAAGAGCCCTATAAAAGTATAAAGCAATAATGGCAAATAGACTGACAGCCTGAAAATTGACAGAATAGACAGAAAAGTGCAACTTGGACTCAAAATGTCATAATATTTATTCTAAAATATTTTATCACTTTAAAGATATGAGTTAAAAGCGGTTAATTTATACAAAACCATTTATACAAGAGAAAAACATATATATGTACATAAACATATATAAAGATGTTTAATGTAACATTTGTTATATTTGTGAAAAATAGAAATTCTCAAAATATTTAATGGGAAATAGATCAAATACATGTGTCTCCACAATGAAATACTCTGAAATTACTAAAATAGAATAAGATGAATCTATGTGTGGACAAGAAAAGAATGTCCAAGATGTATTATAAAGTGCAAAAAGCAAATTGTTAATTAAACATTAAGTATGGATTGTTTATATATATATAAATATTATATATAAAATATATAAAAATATAATATATAAAAATATTTATATATATAAAATAAATGGTAAAACATATATAGGCATTTATATTATATATAAACTACATAATAAATAGATTATATATGGTACTTCTGGTTAAAATGAAGGGTTAGGTAAACATGGCTTGCTTCCTTGCACAACCACAGCAAAAATTACAACTAAAAAACAACTATCACTCAGAATTATCAGAAAATTGAGCTGAATGGAAGTCCCACAACTGAGGAGTTAAAGAAATCACATTCATCCAGATGCACAGGAGGAGTAGAGACATGGAGACATGGAGATGTGGAATGGTGGGTCCCACACCCATGTGCGGTGGATAAAAATTGGGAGGGTTACCTTAGGAGTGAGGGATACCAGCTCCACACCAGGCCACCCAGCCCAGGGTTTCAGGGCCAGGAAGATAAGGCCGCATATACCTTATTGCTGTAAAAACCAGAAGGGGTTCGGGCTGCAGAAGAAACTGCAGGATTCTCAACAGTATCCTCTTAAAGGGCCCACAACAGACTTCAGGCTTATGCAGACTTGCACTCTCTGGGCTCCAAAACCAGGGCAGCAGCTGGAAGGACACCAGTGGTGTATGGGGAGGAACTGAACTGTCTGGTGTCAGGGCAAATGCTGGGGGACAGCTTCCTACTAGACAAAACTCCAGAGGCCAGGCAGTTGCCATTGTCCCTTTTCTAAGCCCTCCCCCACACAGAGCAGTGACACCATATCAGAGACTCCATCAACCTAGTTCACATGGGTTGCTCTGCCCTGGCAATTACCTCAGGCTTTGCCTCATCCAACCTACCAGGGCACTTTTCTGCAATAGGCCACGTTACTAAGTCAAAGAAACTCTACCTAACACGTAGAAACAAACACAGAGAGGCTGCCAAAATGAGGAGACAGAGAAATATGGCCCAAATTAAGAACAGAACAAAACTCCAGAAAAAGAACTAAACAAAATGGAGATAAGCAATCTAACAGATCAGAGTTCAAAACACTGGCTCTTAGGCTGCTCAAGGAACTCATTGGCTTCTTCAGCAGAATAAAAAATAAATAAATTATATATGTATCTATATTATTTGTTCACGTAATTATATATTATTAAATATTTAATCTAGAGCAGGGCTCATCAAATGATAGCCTATTAGCCAAATTCACACTCACTACCAGTTTTTGCTAATAAAGTTTTATTGTAACACAGCCATGATCATTTATTTATTATCTCTGACAGCCTTCATACTACTATGCTCCACAGAACATAAAATATTTAATATTTGACTCTTTTAGAAAAGAAAGTTCCTAACACCTGATCTAGAGAAACATATACTGTACCATTAAGAGTTGCTATCTCAGGGTGGTGAAATACATTCAGTTTGTAAGATATGTTTTTTTCCAGAAAAGACTACCCTTCATCTGATTTCTTCGAATGGCTCCATGTTACATAATTATAGTATTTATATCAAAACCAAGAGTTTTACACTGGTAGAATATGTGTATATTGTTCTGTGTCATTTAATTACATGTGTAGATTTGTGTAACCATCACTGCAATCAAGATACTGATTTATTCCAGTACCACAAAGACCTTCTTCGTGTTCCACCCAGCTTTTCTCTTATTCGTCTATCTCTAATCCCTGGAAATCACTAATATTTTCACTATCTATATAATTTTGTTATTTCAAGATGTTATAGAAATGGGTTATAATGTGTGTAACCATGTGAAACTGTCTTTTTTCACTTAGCATAATGTTTTTGAGACTCGTCTAAGTTTCTATAGCACTCATTTAAGTTTTTGCATGTATCAAAAGTTCATTATTTTTTTATTGTTGTGTGGTGTTCCATTGCATAGATGTAAAAAATTTATTTACTTACACATACATTGAAAGACAATATTTAAGTGTTCCAGCCTATTCAGAATGGACATTTTACCACTTCATGCACAGTGTAGAAATCTTACCAGCATATAGGTCTCTTTACCCTTTATTTTTATGTTTTAGTGATTATATATATATGTAAATCATGCATTGAAAAATATACCAGATAATGTTATCATTTTTTTCAACCATCATGAGTATTTTAAGGAAATTAAAAAGAGAAAAGTAGTCTATTCATGCAGATATTTAACATTTTGTTGCTCTTTCTTTTATTTCTGATGTTTCAAGTAACTCCTTGGAATCATTTCTTTCCCATCTGAAGAACTTCCTTTACACTCTTTTTTAGAGCAGGTCTGCTGGTGACAATTTTTTTCATTCATCTAAAAATGTCTTTTTTTTTCAGTTTAATTCCTAAAAGTTATCGTTACTGTATGTATAATTCAGATTGACAGGTACTTGAACATTTTAAAGATGTCTTCTTGCCTCCATAGCTTGTGATGAGAAATTTTCAGTCCTTTGAATCTTTGTTTTCCCACATGAGTACATTGATATTATCTGATTTTAAGATTTTTCTGTTATCTTTGTTTTTTAGCAGTTTGATTATGATGTAGCTACATGTGGATTTATTTGAATTAATCCATTGGAAATTTAGATGAGTTACTTGAATATTTATGTTTATTTGTTCCATCAGTTTTGGGATGTTTTCAGCCATTATTATTTCAAAACTTTTTTCTCCATAGCACTCTTTCTCTTTCCACTTTGGGACTCTGATAACATAAATATTAGACCTTTGGGTATTGTCCCTCAGTATTTTAACTCTCTTCATTTTTCTTTCTTTTTTTTTTAACTCTGAGAATATTCTTCTTTTTAAAAATTTATTTACTTTTTAAATGCATTTGTCTCTGCCTTCCCCCACCTCTTTCCCTTGCCCCCTCCCACCTTCCCTCCCTCAGCTCTTCCCCTTTGGTTTTGTCCATGAGTCCTTCCTATATGTTCCTTGACTTTCCCCTTCCCTTCCCTTTCCCTGCCCCCACTTCCCTCTTGTCTCTGTTGATTTCTTTTCCTTTCAGTGTTGCTGGTCATATTTTTCTTGCATCTTTGCATTGTTGGTTAGGTTCCGCTTATAGGTGAGATCATATGGTATTTGTCTTTCGCCCCCTGGCTTATTTCACTTACCATGATGCTCTCCAGTTCCATCCATGCTGTCGCAAAGTTTAGTACTTCTTTTCTTCTTTCTGCTGTGTAGTATTCCATTGTGTATATGTACCATCACTTTTTGATCCAATCTTCTACTATTGGGCATTTAGGTTGCTTCCAACACTTGGCTATTGTAAATTGTGCTGCTATGAATATTGGGGTGCATAGGTTCTTTTGTAATGGCATTTTGGTGTTCTCAG
Organism: Pteronotus mesoamericanus; assembly: GCF_021234165.1. Classification (NCBI taxonomy): domain Eukaryota; kingdom Metazoa; phylum Chordata; class Mammalia; order Chiroptera; family Mormoopidae; genus Pteronotus; species Pteronotus mesoamericanus. The sequence goes on along the minus strand of NW_026555108.1, from coordinate 2,354,484 downwards.
GGTATAGTCCCAGCAGGGGAATCACTGGATCAAAAGGCAGTTCCATTTTCAGCTTTCTGAGGAAATTCCACACTGCTTTCCATAGTGGCTGCACCAGTCCGAATTCCCACCAAAAGTGGACTAGGGTTCCCTTTTCTCCACAGCCTCGCCAGCACCTGTTGTTTGTGGATCTGTTTATGATGGCCATTCTGACCAGTGTGAGGTGGTATCTCATGGTGGTTTTGATCTGCATTTCTCTGATGGCTAGTGATGCTGAGCATCCTTTCGAATATCTCTGGGCCCTCTGTATCTCCTCCTTGGAAAAGCGTCTGCCCAGGTCCTTTGCCCATTTTTTGATTGGATCGTTTGTCTTCTTGGAGTAGAGTCGAGTGAGTTCTTTATATATCTTGGAGATCAAACCTCTATCTGATGTATCATTAGCAAATATATTTCCCCAAATGGTTGGCTCCCTTTTCATTTTGCTGATGTTTTCTTTCGCCGTGCAGAAGCTTCTTATTTTGATGAGGTCCCACTTGTTTATTCTTTCCTTTATGTCCCTTGCCTTAGGAGACATATCAGTGAAAAAATTGCTGCGTGGGATGTCTGAGAGTTTCCTGCCAATGTTCTCCTCTAGGACTTTGATGGTGTTGCGACTTATATTTAAGGCTTTTATCCATCTTGAGTTTATTTTTGTGTATGGTGTCAGCTGATGATCCAATTTCAATTTTTTGCACGTAGCCGTCCAGCTCTCCCAACACGATTTGTTGAAGAGGCTGTTATTGCTCCATTTTATGCTTCTGCCCCTTTTGTCGAATATTAGATGTCCATAGAGACCTGGGCTTATTTCTGGGCTTTCTAGTCTGTTCCAGTGGTCTATGGGTCTGTTCTTGTGCCAGTACCAGATTGTTTTGAGTATAGTGGCTTTGTAGTAGAGTTTGATGTCCGGTATTGTGATCCCTCCTACTTTGTGTTTCTTTCTCAAAATTGCTGCGGCTATTCGGGGTCGTTTATGGTTCCATAGAGATTTTTGAAATGTCTGTTCTATTTCTGTGAAATACGTCATTGGTATCTTAATAGGGATTGCGTTGAATCTATAAATTGCTTTGGGTAGTATGGACATTTTGAGGATATTAATTCTTCCAATCCATGAGCATGGTATATGCTTCCATTTATTTGTGTCTTCCTTAATTTCTTTTTTCAATGTTGTATAGTTTTCTGCATACAGGTCTTTTGTGTCTTTGGTTAAATTTATGCCTGGGTACTTAATCTTTTTTCTTGCTATATCGAATGATATTTTTTTTCTGATGTCTTCTTCTTCTATTGCATTGCTGGTGTACAAAAACGCCTTTGATTTCTGAATATTGACTTTGTATCCTGCTGTTTTGCCAAATTCACTTATTACGTTGAGGAGTTTTTTGGTCGAGTCTACAGGGTTCTCTATGTACACTATCATGTCATCTGCAAACAATGATAGCTTTACTTCCTCCTTTGCTATTTGGATGCCTTTTATCTCTTTCTCTTGTCTGACCGCTGTGGCTAGGACTTCCAATACGATGTTGAAAAGAAGCGGTGAGAGCGGACATCCTTGTCGTGTTCCCGATCTCAGTGGGAAAGCTTTTAGTTTTTGCCCGTTGAGTATGATGTTGGCTGTAGGTTTTTCATATATGGCCTTTATTACATTGAGGAATGCCCCATTTATTCCCATTTTGCTGAGTGTTTTGATCATAAATGGGTGCTGTACCTTATCGAATGCCTTTTCTGCATCTGTTGAGATGATCATGTGGTTTTTGTCTTGTCTTTTATTTATGTGATGCATCACGTGTACTGATTTGCGTATATTGAACCATCCCTGCATCCTTGGGATGAATCCCACTTGATCGTGGTGGATAATCTTTTGAATGTATTGCTGGATGCGGTTTGCCAATATTTTGTTGAGGATTTTAGCATCTATGTTCATCAGTGAAATTGGCCTGTAGTTTTCTTTCTTTGTAGTGTCTTTATCTGGTTTTGGGATCAGGGTGATGCTGGCCTCATAGAAGGAGTCTGGGAGTCTTCCCTCCTCTTGGATTTTCTAGAATAGTCTGAGAAGGACAGAGGTTAGCTCTTCCTTAAATGTTTTGTAAAATTCTCCTGGGAAACTGTCTGGCGCTGGGCTTTTGTGTGTCGCGAGGTTCTTGATGACTGCTTCCATTTCCCCAGCTGTTATCGGTCTGTTCAAGCTTTCTGTTTCTTCCTCCTTCAGTGTTGGAAGATTATACGTTTCTAAAAATTTGTCCATTTCATCAAGATTTTCCAATTTCTTGGCATATAATTGTTCATAATCGTTTCTGATTATCATTTGTATTTCTGTGGTATCCGTTGTTATTTCTCCTCTTTCATTTCTGATATTATTAATTTGGGTCCTCTCCCTTTTTTTCTTGATGAGTCTGCTTAAAGGCTTGTCAATTTCATTTATCTTTTCAAAGAACCAGCTTCTGGATTGGGTGATCCTCTGAATTGTTCTTTTTGTCTCTATGTCATTCAGTTCTGCTCTAATCTTGACTATTTCCTTCCTTCTACTTGCTCTGGGATTTATTTGTTGTTGTTTCTCCAGTTCTTGAAGTTGTAGTGTTAGGTCTTTTATTTGAAAAGTTTCTATCATTTTAAGGTAAGCCTGTATTGCTATGAACTTCCCTCTCAGGACCGCGTTTTCTGTGTCCATAGGTTTTGGACAGTTGTCTGTTCATTTTCATTTGTTTCCAGAAATTTTTTGATTTCTTCTCTTATCTCATTATTGACCCATTCATTGTTTAATAGTGTACTGTTCAGTCTCCATGAGTTTGCAAGTTTTTGACGTTTCTCTTTGAGGTTGATTTCGAGTTTCAAGGCCTTGTGGTCTGAGAAAAAGTTTGGTATTATTTCAATTTTCCTGAATTTGATGAGGCTTGCTTTGAGTCCTATCATGTGGTCTATCTTTGAAAAACTGCCATGAACCTTTGAAAAGAATGTGTATTTTTCTTCTTTGGGATGTAAGGTTCTATATATGTCAGTTAAGTCTCTTTGATTCAGTGTGTCATTCAGCGCCACGATATGTTTATTAATGTTTGTTTGGAAGATCTGTCCATTTTTGACAGTGGGGTGTTGAAATCCCCTGCTATCAGTGTGTGGCTGTCTATATCTTTTTTGAAGTCATCCAACAATTTCCTCATAAACTTGGGGGCTCCTATATTGGGAGCATATAAGTTTACAATGTTGATGTGTTCTTGATAGATTCTTCCTTTAAGTATGATAAAGTGCCCCTCTGGGTCTGTCTTTATGGCCTTTGCTTTGAAATCTACTTTGTCTGATACAAGTATGGCAACGCCAGCCTTTTTCTCATGTCCATTTGCTTGGAATATTGTTTTCCATCCCTTTACTTTCAATCTGTGTAGGTCTTTTGCTCTGAGGTGGGTCTCTTGTAGGCAGCATATGTGTGGGTCATGTTTTCTTATCCATTCAGCTACCCTGTGTCTTTTGATTGGGGCATTTAGTCCATTCACATTGAGAGATATTACTGATAGAAACTTACTCATCAGGAAAGAGAAGTTCTGATCACACTTGTCTCTGTTGATTGTTTGTGTCCTGCCCGCCTCCACCCCATACTCAGAAAAGTCTTTAAGAAGGAGCAAAGGTATGATTCATCTTGAAAGCAATTTAGTATACTATTATGTAACTTACTCTCTGTGTGACCTTTGTCAAATCACTTATCTCTTTAAGCCTCAATTTCCTCATTTTTAAAAGAACAATAAAATATGTGCTTCCTCATAGAATGTTTTGATGATTAAATGGCACAATGCATGTCATGATGCATAAAGTGATGCTTGGCACATAGAAAATACTCAATTGTTATTAGCTCTTTGGCCCAAAGAAAGCCAGTTTTTACAGAACAACTAAATAAATTAAATACCATGAAGATACCCAGCTAGAACTGCCCCTAAGGTAAGACAGTCTTGACTTTGAAGGCTCTGGCTTTTAGGAAACCTGTCCACAGGAGGTAACTGAGCCCAAAGCTTGCTTTTTCTTACTCTCAGCCATAGGGTCTGAATTCCAACAGTTCTAGGACATGCTCAAATTACAGGGTTCAGAAAATGGCAAAAAAAGTTAGATTACGTCTCAAGCTCAGAATGAAGTGTTGGTAAACAGAGGGTATCAAGAAATCTTAGTGTGTTGAAGACATTACTTGAGATTTGGCTAATGTCTGCCAGAACCTGAGAAATGCATACCTCTCTGGCACTGTATTCAATGGGCCAATCAGAAGATACCTCTAATCAGAACCCCTTTCAAGAGTGACAACTATCCAGCTTGGATTGGCTATAATTATACCCACCTGCTTGAATGAGTTATCCTGTGATTATGTAATGGGCAAAAACAGGTATTAATTTGGTTTACAAACAGGGGAGGATAAGAAATATATGTAGGAAGGGGGAGAGCAAATTATGATGGAAGAAAAAGAAAAGTTTCAATGTCTGTGGAATGTCATTCAGACAACTATCAACACCCGAACAAGAGAGTCAGTGTTCTGGGCTCTGTTGATTTCTGGATAGCGGGCTTGTAACTGAATTGCATGACTAAATGGGTTTCTTTTTTGGCACCTCAGTTTGATGACTGAAATAGATGAGCTGTTCAGAATGCCCACTCTCTGTAAAATGAAGGCACCTAGCTGTGTTATGACCTAAGTACAAAGGGCCCTTGCCACTTGCCATAGTGACTTTTGGGTATTGGAGTCACACAAGACCACAGAGGTCACAAAGCATCCAGTGTAGCAGTTGGTTGCCAGTGGGCAGGATTTTCAGTTTGGGGACATCTTGTATTTCTGGCTAGAATAGTGGATCACATTTTGCTAGGGTACCCCTGAAGTATATCTATACTATCTACTTTTGACAGAGACAAATCAGTGACAGGGAAGAAAAGGAGGAAAGTTACATGAGTGTCTACTAAGCACCAGGCACTTCCACATATATTACTTAAATCTCATAACTATATATTAAAGTATATACTATCTCTAATTTTTGTGTGGATTTTATCCCTTTTGGCAGAATCACAACATATTTGCATATAAAAAGCTTCAATATGTTGGGCAGTATACAAGTATTTTCAACTTGGTTAAACAGAGTTTTGTAACTAATTTGGTTATGGAACCTCATTGTTTCCCAAAATTAATATTTCAATATTTTGGGGCATCAGTTCTCTAATTTAAAATATATAGTATGTAGTGTTTTGCAGTCCAAGTATGATAACATATGTCTTTTCACTTGATCTATAAAAATAACCCCTTGAGACTAACATTATTAACATACCCACTTAACACTTTAAAAATCCAAGGCTAATAGAGGCTAAATAACAAGCCACAGAGGTACATAGCTAGTCACTGGCAGAGCTAGGACTTGAACCCAAGTCTTTCTCATTTATTTAAGTTTAATGAATTTTCATGAAACCTTCACCTCTAAGAATGTCTATGACATGTATGACTGAGAAAATTTCTTCCCATTCCTGGGCCTATTTTCCCTGTCTAAAACAAATAGACTGAATTAGGTAATTTTTAAAGATTCTGTATATTCTTAGATTTTAAGGTCCAAGCATAAGAGTCTCAAGTCAAGTTGAAATTGTGTTCAAAAGTCTAGATTACCAAATCCAGGAGAGATAAAAATAATTTATGGTGACATTTTTAACCACAGTGTCATTTAGGACCTTAGATTCCTGAGAGGAATAAATCCCAGAATTTGAGCTCTCAGATAAGTTATATTGAGAAAGTTCCCTGTCATCGTCACCACTCCCATCTAGCTAATACCTCGGAAAAAAATGACAGCAGCAATGGTCCTGTAAAAGAAACTCGATACCTTCCCCAGGGTTCTCATTGACCTGGTTGGGTGGTGATTCCCCATACATTAATGACCCTGCCTATTTCTCAGAGCCAGTCAGCCTAGTATAGAAGGACCATGCGGATAATAAGTAGAAATTGAACAATACTAACTAAAAGGGGTACACCACAGTTTTCTTCTGAAATAGGCCATTGAGCAAGATCAAGACTATTTCACCATGCCATGATAGAGCTAATTTTCCAATCTATGCACAGGTTCATATCTCAGGCCCTCATAGGCAGGTACATCCGGACTCCTTAATCCTTTATTGCTATCCCCCCACCAACAAGACTTGGGCTTCCAGTTCAGGCTGAGAGATTTTCAGCAGGGGACAGAGTCTTAAAACCTCAGAGTATTCTAAACATAAGAAGAGAGCTGACAGCTTCATTGCAGTTTCCCACCTAACACAAGGAACTCCTGGTAAGATTCTCTTGAAACAAAATGCAAAATCTTCCTCCCTCTCTACCTCCCCTTCATCCTCTTTTTCTCCATTCCTTCCCCCCTTCCTCCTTCCATTCCTTCCTCCCCCTTTCCTTCCTTCCTTACTTCATTTACGTTCCTTCCATTCATTATACCAAAATTTTAAAAGTCTAGATGCTGTGTCCAACACCATAGATACAAAGACTTTGAGGACAAGCGGCCAAGTGCCTGCTCTCAGGGAGCTCAACTTACCCAGAAAGCCTGGTATCTGAGGCTAAACCTTCCATTTGCATTTGGATGTTGTCCTTTCTGTCTTCACAAAGTGATAATTCCCTCTTTTATACATCATCAGATTTTCTCATTATAGATTCCTACTCATTTACTTTAAACATGCTCAAGTCTGTTACATCTTTTAAAATCTCTATATCCCATATTCCACTCCACCTACTGCCCTAGCTCTCCACTCCTCTTTAAAACCAAACTTCTTGAAAGGGTTCGCTATACTTTTTCACTGTTTTCTCACCTTCAACTCATTTCTCAACCCATTCTTGGTTGGCATCGATATGACTCCATTGAAACTACTCTTGCTAAGATGAAAAACAGCTTCCTTGTCTGTCTATCCAATGAGTGTGTCTATCTTGTTCATCAGTGTGTTCCCAGAACCTAGAGCAATCCCTGGCAAAAAGTAGGTACTGAATATATATTTGTTGAATGAATGAGTACTGATTTTTTAGGCTTTATTTTGCTAACTCATGGCATGATTTGAATCTTCTTCCTACTGGCTTCTCTGACACTATGTTCTCTAGATTTTTCTCTTACCTTTCTGATTGCTCCCTCCAGTGCTCACTTCAGCAGTACATATACTGGTTACTCCCTCCAGGTTTCAGTACTGATTTCTCCTCTTTTACTAATGTTTATAGTGGATGGCCAGGGCTCTGCTATATGTATTTTTCCTAACTCTACATGTTCTCCCTGGTGACATAATTTATGGTCATGGCCTTTATAGACTGATTGCTCTCCAATTGATCCCTCAAGCTCAGATGTTTCTCTTGAGTTCATACCAGTATATCTACCTGCCTGCTCAAAATCACCATGGATGTTCTATAGTTACTTCAAACTCAACATGTTTAAAATTTAAATCTTCCAATTTATCACACATCCAAATATGAATAAATCTGTGTGTCATCTGTAATGCTTTGGGTTTATTAAATACCACTTCAATCCTTCCAGGTCCAGAAATCTGGCTAGTCTTTGTGCTTTAACTTAAATTAAAACCTAACAAATAGGAGATCAATATCAATATCAATAGTAATGGGTTATGTCAATAATATGTATTTTTGACATGATGTGTTGAAAATAGCACTTTATGCCTGTGGTCTTCCTCCAAAAATTTCATAACTCCTATTCTAATCATGAGAAAAACATCAAACAAATTCCAATAGAGGGACATTCTACAAAATACCTGACCAGCGTATCTCAAAACTGTCAAAGTCATCAAAGTGAGTCTGAGAGAACCATCACAGCCAAAAGGACGGTTATATGACAACTAAATGTCTCTTGCCTCTGAATCTAGAATATGCTTCTGTCCTCTTTAGCCTAGAAAACTCTTACTAATTTTTTGGTGTCAGGGAAGCCTTCCTTGACTCTACAGACTTAAACCCCATCTTTCCTTGCCTTTTAAATACCAGATGCTATTCCTCAGAGAAGACTCCTGTAATGATTTGCCCAATGTGTATGTGTGTTTGTGTGTATAATCACATACATATCACCTAGACGCTAAGTGCTTTGCAAATAGAAACACTATTAAGAGTACTTTAGTGTATATCTAGTGTCTAGAACAGAGACTGGTAAACTATGACCTGAAGGCAAAATATGGCTCATCATATTTTTATAAATAAAGCTTTATTGGAACACAGGCATGCTCATTCATTTATGTATTATTTATGGCTGATTTCACACTAAACAATAGAATTAAGTAGTTTCAAACAGAGATGAGTAGCCCATAAAGTCTAAAATATGTGCTATCTGGCCTTTTACAGAGAACACTTGCCTACTGCTGGCCTAGAATGCTGTCTCACCTATGGTCAACCACCAATAAACATTTATTCATTGAATTTAGTAAAATTACATCAACAGGAAGAAGAACACACAGACGTTGAACACTCACCTCTTTATCAACCACCATTCTAGACACCATTACATGTTGCTACACCAATTTGTTCTTTTGAATATTTGTAATTAATCTTGAGTTGTTTTAGGTGGTGATACTAACTTTTCAAATAAAGAAAGAGTTCTTCAGGACAGGGTTATTTGAAAAAGAAAAGTTCTGCATTTGCTTTTGCCCTTTGGAGTCTTTGCAGTTCCTACTTATGAGGTCTACCCAAAATGTGGAGAAGGGAAATCAGTTCTTTTAACTGACCCACCAGCACTTTATATAGCTACTGTCATAGTTTACCCTCTCACTCTCCGTGACTTCCATCACACTTGCCATTCAATAACAGCAAACTAATAAGTAAGATTAAACCCTTTATCATTTTGCCAATTCTCCTCAGTAAAATAAATAAATAAATAAATAATAAATTTACACAATGGAAAATCTCCCTCAGTGAAAATATCTTCCATTAGAGGAAATGGTGGAGCCCTGAAAACACAGCATTCAGAAGATTTTTTAAAATGAGAGCAAATTTCTTCTGCAGAGAAGCAGCCTCGGATAGGAAAAAGTGGTCTGACCTGGAAGATAGATAATCTGGGTCTGGAGTCTACTTGACTACTAACTAGATGTGTCAATCCAGGCAAGACACAGGACCTTTTTGAGCCTGTTTTCCCATCTTCCAAATGATGGATGAAATTTAATCTATGAGTCTTTCATGATAGCCATGTTATAATGAAGAAATTTTCAAGGTCTATTTCTGAAAAATCTAATGGCAGCTTATAGTGATAGCTGTACAACCCATATATGTATTTAATTAATAAAAATGGGGACACAAGTTAATTATTGCTTAATAAATGGTCTTTATTGATAAGACATTTTTTTTCAAAATAAGAGAAAAACACTAAACCAAAGCATTCTTAGAGATGAGAAGTTTGGAAAATCATGGAACTAAGTTTTCTCAAGGTCCTTTCCAACTCTGACATTCCATGGTCTTATGATCTTATCCAGTTTCTGATAATTAAAACAGAGGAGTACTTAACAGAGTAAGAAGGGGGTATGGGGAAATTGGTGCAAATAGAAAAGGAGGAAACCTCTAAAGTTAGAGGGACTAGACTTCAAATTCCACCTTTGTCACTCCTGTAACTTTGGTGAAGTCACTCCAAATTTTTAAACTTCAACTTCCTCAGTTATAAAATAAGGTTAATAACTGACATGATAAGATCAATGTAAAAGAATGAGATAAAATAGGTAAAGCATACATAGTAAACATTCAGACTCTTCAATATACTCAAAACCATCTCATCTTCCCCTCCACTTCATCTTTTTTTTAAAGATTTTATTTATTTATTTTTAGAGAGGGGGAAGGGAAGGAGAAAAAGAGGGTGAGAAACATCAAACTGTGGTTCCCTCTCATATGCCCCCAACCAGGGACCTGACCCGCAACCTAGGCATGTGCCCTGAGTAAGAATCAAACTGGGAACCCTTTGGTTTGCAGGCCAGCACTCAATCCACTGAGCCACACCAGCCAGGGCTTCACCTTTGTTTTTTATGGAATGTATCACACTGAGCCCTCTCTACACCATGCTGGAGATCAGCAGAGTCCCTATATTAGAAAGTTTCCCTCTGTTCCCTAGCTTACCTCTCTCCCCTGATAGCTACTGCAGTATAATCCTTATACTTGTTTAGTGGGAGGTAAAACAAGAGGAAGTTGTGGTCCATTCAGCTGGCCAAACTTCTAGTCTGAGCTTCAATTAGCTTTGTCAATTTTCTTATAGTTCATACAGGCATTACTGACAGCACAAGAAACCATGGAGAAGTGTCCATTCAGGTCCTTTGCCCATTTTTTAATTGGATTGTTGTCTTCCTGGTCTTGAGTTGTATAAATTCTTTATATATTTTCAAAATTAAACCCTTATCAGAAGTATCATTGGCAAATGTGTTCTCCCATACAGTGGTTCACTTTCCATTTTATTGATGGTTTCTTTAGCCATGTAGAAGCTTTTTAATTTGATGTAGTCCCATTTGTTTATTTTTCCTTTGTTTCCCTTACCCTAAGAGATATATCAGCAAAATTACTGCTACGTGGGATAATCTGAAAGTTTACTGCCTATGGTTTATTCTAGGAGTTTTATGGTTTTGGAACTTCTAAGTCTTTTATCCATTTTGAGTTAATTTTTGTGTATGGTATAAGTTAGTGGTCTAGTTTCAGTTTTTTGCATGTACTATCCCAGTTTTCCTGACACCATTTATTGAAGAGACTGTCTTTGCTCCATTGCATGCTCTTGCCCTCTTTGTCATATATATTTAATTGACCATAAATACATGGGTTTATTTCTAGGATCTCTATACTGCTCTACTGACCTATATATACCTGTTCTTATGCCAGTACCAGGCTCTTATAATTACAATGCCTTATAGTATAGTTTGATATCAGGTATTATGATATCTCCAAATTTATTCTTCTTTCTCAAGATTGCTGAGTCTAACTCAAGGTATTTACTGGTTTGGTATGAATTTTTGGAATTTTTGTTCTAGATCTGTGAAATATGCCATTGATATTTTAACAGGAATTGTGCTGTATTCAATCTATGAATATATTTTTTTCTCTCTTTTATTTGGCCACTTTTTTCTCTTTTTATTATCTCTGCTTCTCTTCACCTTCTTATCTCCTTTTCTCTACTTCTTTTCTGCATCCATCTCCTTTATTCTTCATCTTTCTTGCCTTCTTCTTCTCTTTTGCCTCCTCCATTTCTTTTTTGTATTTTCCTATCTTTCTTCTTTCCTCCCTTTCATGTTCCTCTTCTCTTTCTTCTATTCTCTCTTATTACATTTTATCTTAGTTCCTTCTCTTCTCCCTTACTTAATTACCACTAATGCCAAGACAGAATCTTACCTATGGCCATTTTTTGTCATACCAGAAAGATTGAAACTCTTTGCAGACATATAGAAAGACTTTCTACATATCACAAAAAAGCCCAAGAAGCCATCCCAGATATGCCACCACCAAATTCTCAGTACGCTAACACTAGCCATCTCCTTGCTGATTGCTGTTATTGTACAAAAACAAAACAAAACAAACAAAAAAAAACCCTCTGTAACTAGAGAGCATTATGCTAAGTGAAATAAGCCAGGTAGTGAAAGACAAATACCATATGATATCACCTATAAGTGGAACCTAATAAACAAAACAAACAAGCAAACAAAATATAACCAGAGACATTGAAATAAAGAACAAACTGACAGTGTCCAGAGGTGAAGGGAAGAGGGATAACAGAGGAAAGAAGGGGAAGGATTGTCAAGGAACATGTATGAAAGACCCATGGACAAAGCCAAAGGGGAGTAGGATTGAGGGTGGGAGGTGGGGATGGACAGGGAGGGGGCAGTGGTGGGGAGAAAATGGAGACAACTGTACTTGAACAACAGTAAAAAAAACTCTGTAATTGGGAGCTAGCTGTGCGTAATCTCTGTACCAAATTAATATGAAGGCCCCTTCCCCAAGGAGGCTTACATGCCATGAAAGATAACAAAATACACACAGATGAAAGGACATAAAATGTTAAAATATTAGAGCAGGAGACCACAAAGTCTACAAATTTCATGTTATGGTGTTGGAAACTAAGGAAGTATCCTATAGCCATCAGCAGCCAGATCATCTAGGGTCTGGTAGACATTAGTACAGACTTACATACATGCTTTAATTGCAATTAGCAGACCTTTATTGGTCATGCTCTGGGTTTGTTTGCTGTTTTTTTTAATTTTACAGATACATGAAGTCATATGGTATTTGTCTTTCTTGGTCTAAATGATTTCACTTAGCATAATACCCTCTAGGTCCATGAATGTTATCACGAATGGTAAAATGTATTTATCTTTTATGGCCAAGTGATATTTTGTTGTATATACAGGGGTGGGTAAAGGTAGGTTTACAGTTGTGGGTATGCAAAACACTTTATTCTTGTATTGTTCTTTATTTATTTAGTATTGTGTCTTTAATTTTTATGTCTTATTATTGTAATTATTTCAAATTTTTACTTGTGAATTATCTTATAGGTAATGATGGCTGGTAATTTAACCAATGACCAATGAAATTGGATACTTAAATAATACTGGAAGATAGACAATGCTGAAAAGTTTCAACAGAAATGGGCTGAATAATTTGATACATCTTCACTAAGTAGATAAGCAATTTATAAAATATGCAATGAATCTGATGAAACTGGGTCCATCTGTAATGCTCTAAAAAGTGGCCAACAATTTAGTATTACCACCCTAGAAAATGAAATGTTAGTGAGTCAAGCATTTATGAAGAGTCCCCAAAACAAAGAGCTTCTATTGAGTTAGGCATTTCCCATAGATCTTGGAGCCACTGAATGCAACCTTTAGGTTTGAAAATATATTGGCCAGGAATGCTTCATAAGTTATTAGAGGATGATGCAGATCACCATTTACCATTCTGTGAAATTGTTCTGAATGAAGAAAGACAACAATAGCATCATTGATAAAATTATGTGGTCTGATGAAGCTCATTTCAAAATTTGAGGTGCTATAAATGGCACAACTTTGTTTACTATTCAAGAGAAATATCCCTCATGTAACCATTGAAGGACAGATGAATCAGCCAGAGATTACAGTTCACATAAAAAATGGACTTATTTTTTATTACTGTTACACATGACCTGTATCTTAACATGCAAAGGGACATTGTTTTACCACAATTGCAGAGACACAGCTGTAAAAACAGAAGAAATTCTTACTTTTGCAACAGCATGGATGGACCTGGAGAATATTATCCTAAGCAAAATAAGCCAGTCAGAGAAAGGCAAATACCATATGACCTCACTAATATATGGAATCTAATGAATGAAAACAACTGACAAACAACAAAAACCAGAAGGAAGACGCATAGTACAAACTGACAGAATTCAGAGGGGAGTGGGTAAGCGGGCTAGAGGAGGTTAGCCAAAGAACACATATGCAAAGCCCATGGACACAGATGACAGTGTGGTGAAGGGTGGGTGGATGGCAGGGTTTGGTGGAGGGAGCAAAGGGATGGGAGGAATCAGCGACATCTGTAGTAGCATCAACAATAAAAAACATTGAAAACATTATTCAACATTGAAAGAACTGGGAAAATCTCAGCAACTGTAAGGAAAAAATATAAAATATGGCAATCCAGAGATGACCTAGATATTACAATTATCAAAAAATATTTTAAAATACTTATGATAACCAAGAAGTAGAGAATAGCACTCTAAAATGAATGGAAGGATAGAAAGTCTTAGCAGTGAAATAGAAGCTATAAAAGATGAAATAAAAACATAAATAAAAATAAAATAACTAAAATTAAACATTCACTGAAAGCAATCAATATCAAATTTGCAATAACAGAGGAAAAAGTTAGTGAACCTGAAGACAGAGCAATACAAATTACCCACTTTGAACACAGCAGACAGGAAAGAAAAATGAAGAGAGTTCAGAGGGATTGGAAAGATGGTGGAGGAGTGAAAGGGAGTCACGCTGACCTCCTCCCAAAACCAAACTGGAATTGCAACTAAATAATGGAGTAATCACCTGGAAAGCAGTGGAGCGATAGTGGGAGAGGAGCCTTGGTGCCGCAGACAGACAGTGGATTCAACTCTCACACATCCCAACGGGTGAGAATTGCGGTGGAGGCTCGAGAGGGTGGGCTGGGTGCGCACGGGCACTGGCACCAGAGGGACATTGAAACGGCCAGTTAGCGTCCCCCGAGAAGAATGGGGTCTGAATCATAAACAGGAACCCCTAAACTACAGCAGCTAAAGTCGAGAAAATACAGACAAAACGCAACCCCAAAAAGATTAGGGGTGCTTTCTGCCAGAGACAGGTGGCTGGGGATGCAAAAAGACATTTAAAGGGCAAACGCAAAAGTTGCAGCGGCAGACACCCTCCTTGATCACTGGGTAGAGGCGGCAGCAGGGTGGGCTCGTGCCTGGGAAAAGATTGGTGAGGAAAACTTTGTGAAGAGAACTGACACTGCGGCCGGTGGAGCCCGGGTGATAACGCACTTCCCACTCTGCAGCTCCCATCTCGCTCAGGCACAAGAGAATCAATTAACCTGCCTTTTGTGCGCTCCGCACACAGCTTGTATGCGTGTGGGCTGAGTGCAGACTGGCTGGGAGAGCCTTGAGGAGAGACTGGAGACAGAGGCATAGGGGAAAGAACGGGAGGAGGAACCGGGGAGTGCCGACTCCCTCCCCGTTCGGTAGTCTCCATTGTGGGCTGGAAAGGCTCAACCCCAAAGAGGCAGAAGCGGGGTGCGCACGAACCAGACTGCCTGCGATTGAAACGCAGTCCGCACAGGGGTTGGATCCTCGGCCGAAGGGGTCACAGAACTGCCCAGAGACCCCTGAGGGGAGACTAGAAACGGAGGCATTGGGGAAAGAACGGGAGGAGGAACCGGGGAGTCCCGACTCCTTCTTCTTGCTGTAGTCTCCATTGCGCGGGAAGAGGCCACACCCCCAAAGAGCCAAAAGCTGAAAAGCAAACATAGACACCCCCAAAACACCCAGAGCAGGCGCGCACACTTGCGCCGAGTGACCGGCGAGGGTTGGCGAGCGTGTGTGACCCATGCGGGCTGGCAAACGCTTGCACCTGACGGCAAGGCCTCACACAGACTGGTACGCATACGGCCTGTGAGGGATTGCACAGAGGGGCAAGGGCAGGCGTAAATTGACCTACCCGCCGCGATTGCGGAGCAGCCCACAAAATAAGTAGAGCTGCCCAGAGTCCCTGGAGGAGAGACCAGAAACAGGATTAACCGGAGAGTCCTAGAGCTGATTTCCTCCCATTTCCGTAGTCCCCATTTGGCGAGGGCAAGTACCACACCCAAAGAGCCAAAAGCGGGGAAAACACACAATAGAAGGCCCTAAACTGACCAGTGCCGCAAAGCTCCCATGCCAGGGAGGCCAGATGAGTACCGGAGGTCACGAATAAGCCCCCTGGTCTGGGGCAAACACATGCGAGCCCAGGCAGGTGGGAGACACTGCCGTGCTGGGACGCGCTCAAGGAGCCCGCGTGAGAGCGCAGAGAGACCCCAAAAAAATAGCCCAGCCCTGACCAAAGGGGTCACAGAGCTGCTCCAAGCAGGAGTCTGACACAGGCATTAGACTCCTGAAAGGCTCAAACAAACAACCCAAGGCCCTATAGGGTCAACAACTGACATCATCAGAGGCAAGCCCAGAAAGAAAAGTAAAGGACAAAAATACTTAACAGACTCTCACAAAAATGGGAAGAAAAAGAAGTTCCCCTCAAATGAGTGGAAAAGGGGACTCCCCACAGAGAGAGCTCAATGAAATAGAGGCAAGGGAACTATCAGATACTGAATTCAAAACAATGGTTCTAAGGAAGCTCAATGAGCTCAGCCAGCTCAAAGCGAACTATGAGAAACTGCAGAGAAACTATCAGGATCTTACAGCAAACTATATCAGCCTGGAAAAGGACATAGAAACTATCAAGAAGACAAAAGAGTATATGAAGAATACCATTTCTGAATTGAAGAATACCATTTCTGAATTGAAGAACACAGTAGAAGGAATCCAAAGCAGGCTGGATGAAGCCAAGGATTGAATCAGTGAGATGGAGGACAAGGTAGAAAAAAGCTCCCAGAAAGAACAAGAAATGGAAAAATGGCTCAAAAAGAATGAAGAAGCATTTAGGGAAATGCAGGACAACCTGAAACGCAATAATATCCATATAATAGGGATACCAGAAGGAAAAGAAGAGGACCAAGGAATAGAGAACATCCTCAAAAAAGTAATGATGGAAAATTTCCCTAATTTGAGGAGAGAAAGCCTCTCAGGGATCCAGGAGGCACAGAGGACCCCACTCAAGAGGGACTCAAGGAGGTCCACTCCAAGACACATCATCATTAAAATGGCAAATGTCAAAGACAAAGAGAGAATCCTCCAGGCAGCAAGGGAGAAGGAGAAAGTAACATACAAGGGGGCCCCGATACGCCTAGGAGCTGACTTCTCAACAGAAACACTACAAGCCAGAAGGGAATGGCAACAAATATTCCAAGCCATGAAAAGCAAGGGCCTACAGCCAAGGCTCCTCTACCCAGCTAGGCTCTCCATTAAAATAGAAGGAGAAATACGGAGTTTCCCACACAAAAGAAAGCTAAAAGAATACATCTGTACCAAACCAGCACTCCAAGATATGCTAAGGGGGTTGGTTTAAGCAGATGAAGGAAAAGAATGAGACAGAGAGGAACACAAGTGCAAAGAAAAAAGATGAGTAAGTTTCTATCAGTAATATCTCTCAATGTGAATGGACTAAATGCCCCAATCAAAAGACACAGGGTAGCTGAATGGATAAGAAAACATGACCCACACATATGCTGCCTACAAGAGACCCACCTCAGAGCAAAAGACCTACACAGATTGAAAGTAAAGGGATGGAAAACAATATTCCAAGCAAATGGACATGAGAAAAAGGCTGGCGTTGCCATACTTGTATCAGACAAAGTAGATTTCAAAGCAAAGGCCATAAAGACAGACCCAGAGGGGCACTTTATCATACTTAAAGGAAGAATCTATCAAGAACACATCAACATTGTAAACTTATATGCTCCCAATATAGGAGCCCCCAAGTTTATGAGGAAATTGTTGGATGACTTCAAAAAAGATATAGACAGCCACACACTGATAGCAGGGGATTTCAACACCTCACTGTCAAAAATGGACAGATCTTCCAAACAAACATTAATAAACATATCGTGGCGCTGAATGACACACTGAATCAAAGAGACTTAACTGACATATATAGAACCTTACATCCCAAAGAAGAAAAATACACATTCTTTTCAAAGGTTCATGGCAGTTTTTCAAAGATAGACCACATGATAGGACTCAAAGCAGGCCTCATCAAATTCAGGAAAATTGAAATAATACCAAACTTTTTCTCAGACCACAAGGCCTTGAAACTCGAAATCAACCTCAAAGAGAAACGTCAAAAACTTGCAAACTCATGGAGACTGAACAGTACACTATTAAACAATGAATGGGTCAATAATGAGATAAGAGAAGAAATCAAAAAATTTCTGGAAACAAATGAACAGACAACTGTCCAAAACCTATGGACACAGAAAACGCGGTCCTGAGAGGGAAGTTCATAGCAATACAGGCTTACCTTAAAATGATAGAAACTTTTCAAATAAAAGACCTAACACTACAACTTCAAGAACTGGAGAAACAACAACAAATAAATCCCAGAGCAAGTAGAAGGAAGGAAATAGTCAAGATTAGAGCAGAACTGAATGACATAGAGACAAAAAGAACAATTCAGAGGATCACCCAATCCAGAAGCTGGTTCTTTGAAAAGATTCATAAAGTTGTCAAGCCTTTAAGCAGACTCATCAAGAAAAAAAGGGAGAGGACCCAAATTAATAATATCAGAAATGAAAGAGGAGAAATAACAACGGATACCACAGAAATACAAATGATAATCAGAAACGATTATGAACAATTATATGCCAAGAAATTGGAAAATCTTGATGAAATGGACAAATTTTTAGAAACGTATAATCTTCCAACACTGAAGGAGGAAGAAACAGAAAGCTTGAACAGACCGATAACAGCTGGGGAAATGGAAGCAGTCATCAAGAACCTCGCGACACACAAAAGCCCAGCGCCAGACAGTTTCCCAGGAGAATTTTACAAAACATTTAAGGAAGAGCTAACCTCTGTCCTTCTCAGACTATTCTAGAAAATCCAAGAGGAGGGAAGACTCCCAGACTCCTTCTATGAGGCCAGCATCACCCTGATCCCAAAACCAGATAAAGACACTACAAAGAAAGAAAACTACAGGCCAATTTCACTGATGAACATAGATGCTAAAATCCTCAACAAAATATTGGCAAACCGCATCCAGCAATACATTCAAAAGATTATCCACCACGATCAAGTGGGATTCATCCCAAGGATGCAGGGATGGTTCAATATACGCAAATCAGTACACGTGATGCATCACATAAATAAAAGACAAGACAAAAACCACATGATCATCTCAACAGATGCAGAAAAGGCATTCGATAAGGTACAGCACCCATTTATGATCAAAACACTCAGCAAAATGGGAATAAATGGGGCATTCCTCAATGTAATAAAGGCCATATATGAAAAACCTACAGCCAACATCATACTCAACGGGCAAAAACTAAAAGCTTTCCCACTGAGATCGGGAACACGACAAGGATGTCCGCTCTCACCGCTTCTTTTCAACATCGTATTGGAAGTCCTAGCCACAGCGGTCAGACAAGAGAAAGAGATAAAAGGCATCCAAATAGCAAAGGAGGAAGTAAAGCTATCATTGTTTGCAGATGACATGATAGTGTACATAGAGAACCCTGTAGACTCGACCAAAAAACTCCTCAACGTAATAAGTGAATTTGGCAAAACAGCAGGATACAAAGTCAATATTCAGAAATCAAAGGCGTTTTTGTACACCAGCAATGCAATAGAAGAAGAAGACATCAGAAAAAAAATATCATTCGATATAGCAAGAAAAAAGATTAAGTACCCAGGCATAAATTTAACCAAAGACACAAAAGACCTGTATGCAGAAAACTATACAACATTGAAAAAAGAAATTAAGGAAGACACAAATAAATGGAAGCATATACCATGCTCATGGATTGGAAGAATTAATATCCTCAAAATGTCCATACTACCCAAAGCAATTTATAGATTCAATGCAATCCCTATTAAGATACCAATGACGTATTTCACAGAAATAGAACAGACATTTCAAAAATCTCTATGGAACCATAAACGACCCCGAATAGCCGCAGCAATTTTGAGAAAGAAACACAAAGTAGGAGGGATCACAATACCGGACATCAAACTCTACTACAAAGCCACTATACTCAAAACAATCTGGTACTGGCACAAGAACAGACCCATAGACCACTGGAACAGACTAGAAAGCCCAGAAATAAGCCCAGGTCTCTATGGACATCTAATATTCGACAAAAGGGGCAGAAGCATAAAATGGAGCAATAACAGCCTCTTCAACAAATCGTGTTGGGAGAGCTGGACGGCTACGTGCAAAAAATTGAAATTGGATCATCAGCTGACACCATACACAAAAATAAACTCAAGATGGATAAAAGCCTTAAATATAAGTCGCAACACCATCAAAGTCCTAGAGGAGAACATTGGCAGGAAACTCTCAGACATCCCACGCAGCAATTTTTTCACTGATATGTCTCCTAAGGCAAGGGACATAAAGGAAAGAATAAACAAGTGGGACCTCATCAAAATAAGAAGCTTCTGCACGGCGAAAGAAAACATCAGCAAAATGAAAAGGGAGCCAACTGTATGGGAAAATATATATGCTAATGATACATCAGATAGAGGTTTGATCTCCAAGATATATAAAGAACTCACTCGACTCTACTCCAAGAAGACAAACGATCCAATCAAAAAATGGGCAAAGGACCTGGGCAGACGCTTTTCCAAGGAGGAGATACAGAGGGCCCAGAGATATTTGAAAGGATGCTCAGCATCACTAGCCATCAGAGAAATGCAGATCAAAACCACCATGAGATACCACCTCACACCGGTCAGAATGGCCATCATAAACAGATCCACAAACAACAGGTGCTGGCGAGGCTGTGGAGAAAAGGGAACCCTAGTCCACTTTTGGTGGGAATTCGGACTGGTGCAGCCACTATGGAAAGCAGTGTGGAATTTCCTCAGAAAGCTGAAAATGGAACTGCCTTTTGATCCAGTGATTCCCCTGCTGGGACTATACCCTGAGAACACCAAAATGCCAGTACAAAAGAACCTATGCACCCCAATGTTCCTAGCAGCACAATTTACAATAGCCAAGTGTTGGAAGCAACCTAAATGCCCAATAGTAGAAGATTGGATCAAAAAGTGATGGTACATATACACAATGGAATACTACGCAGCAGAAAGAAAAAAAGAAGTACTAAACTTTGCGACAGCATGGATGGAAGTGGAGAGCATCATGCTAAGCGAAATAAGCCAGGGGGCGAAAGACAAATACCATATGATCTCACCTATAAGCGGAACCTAACCAACAATGCAAAGATGCAAGGAAAATAAGACCAGCAACACTGAAAGGAAAAGAAATCAACAGAGACAAGAGGGAAGGGGGGGCGGGGAAAGGGAAGGGAAGGGGAAAGTCAAGGAACATATAGCAAGGACTCATGGACAAAACCAAAGGGGAAGAGCTGAGGGCGGGAAGGAGGGAGGGGGCAAGGGAAAGAGGTGGGGAGGAAGCAGAGACAAATGTATTTTAAAAGTAAATAAATTTAAAAAATGAAAAAGAAAAGAAAAAAAAAAGAACTTCTCTTTCCTCAAACATCCAACAACTCCCTTCTCACATCATATCTCACCCCTCCTAATCCCATCAGTAAATTGACTAATCTACTTGTTCCTCTACCCACACCGTCTGCCTTCCTCCTGTTATTACATGAAGTTAATCTCTCTACCTGTGCTCTGGATTTCATCCTCTTTAATCTTCTAAAAAACTTCCCTTTTACAATAATCTCTTTACTTCTCCGGTCTTTTATACTGGACTATTTCCATCACCAGCAGTATCTTGAATATGTTCAGTCAAATATTTCTCTATATAAAGTCTTATAATAAACTTGTAGAATTCTACTAAATAGCTGGGTAAATTTTTATAGAAATTACATTTAATATATAGAAAAATTATAGATATTTGGCATATTTTGTGAGACTTCCCATTTCAACTTTAATAGCAATGACATCCTGTCACAATGAATATGGTTATATACCTTAATTTATTGAGACCTTCTGCAATGCCTTTCAATAAAGTTGTATAATTTTAATGGTCTTTCACATTTTTGTTATTATTTTTCTTTAAGTAATTTAAATTGTTCTTGCTATTCCAAATGGTACATATATATTTCATTAAACTTTTTATATTGATAATTGTATATTCACATTCAGTTTTAAAAAGTAATAGAGACCACATGTTCCATTTACTCAGTTTTCCCAGTAGTAACATCTTACAAAATTACAGTATTAAAACTAGGATATTGACATTCCTGCAGTCAAGATAGAGCAGAGGTCTCTCTCCACAAATATCCCTCTGGTATGTAGCCATTTTATAGCTATATTCACCTTCTTAAAGCCATCCCCCTAATTCCCATCACCACACCTGTCCTAATGCCTGGCAACCACCAAGCAGTTCTTAATTTCTATAATTTTATCATTTCAAGAATGTTATATAAATAGAACCGTACAGTGTGTGACATTTTGAGATTGGCTTTTTTTTTTCAGTGAGCATAATTCTCTGGAGATTCACCCACGTTGTTGCATTTATTACTAGTTTGTTTCTTTAAATTGCCCATTAGTATTCAACTGTATGGATATACCACTGTTTGTTTAACCATTAACTTATTGAAGTACATCTGCATTTCTTCAAGTTTTGGGCTTCACAAATAAGATTGTTGTGAACATTTGTCAACATATTTTTTTGTGAATATAAGTTTTATCACTCTGGAATAAATGACCAGAGGTGTAGTTTCTAGGTTCTATGATAACTGCATGTTTAGTTTTATGAGAAACTGGTAAACTGTTATCCAGAATGGTTGGAGCATTTTCTATTCCTACCAGCAATATATGCTTGATCCAGTTTTTTCTTATCATTACCATAAGTTGGTGTTGTCAATTTTATTTTTAATTTTAGCCATTTTAATAGGTTGGTAATGATGTCTTATAATTTTAATGTGAATTTCCTTAATAGTTGGTAACATTGAAGATCTTTTCATATGCTTATTTGATATTTGTATATCCTCCAGTAAAATTACTGTCTTTTGCCCATTTTAATAGGATTAATTAATTTTTTATTACTTTCTTCATTTTTTATACTGAGTTTTGAGATTTATCTTTTTTGTTTGCAAAATTTTCTTCTAGTCTGTAGCTTGTTTTTCCCATTTTAACAGCCATTTTCCTAAAATTTTTATATCTTTATTTTTTATATTTAAAGTCATGATAAACTTTAAACTAATTTTTGACTTAGGTTCAAGTTTTTTCTTATGCCCATGGATATTCAATTGTCTCAGCCATTTGTATAATTGTTGAGTTATTTTTACATTTTTGTTAAACATCAGTGTCATACATGCATGGGTTTATTTTTTGTCCTGTTTTCTACTCCATTTATCTGTGTGTTTATGCCTCCACTAATACCATACTGTAATGACTACTATAACTGTATAAAAGGTCTTGACATGAGTTAGAGTGATCCTGAACTTTGTTCTTCTATTTCAACATTATTTTACCCATCACAAGTCTTTTGCCTTTCCATACAAATTTATACTTCTTTACATCTACAGAAAACCTTGCTGGAATTTTGATAAGACTTTCATTAAACATATAGATCTGTTTGGGAAGAGAACTGACATCTTTACTATGTTGATTCTGATTCTTCCAATGTATGAACAAGTTATACCTCTCCATTTATTTAGGTCTTCTTTGATATCTTTCATCAGTGCTGTAGTTTTAAGCATATACACCTGGTCTATGTTTTAAGTTTATATTTAAGCATTTCATTTTCTTTGGAATGTTTGTAGATAGTTTTATGTTTTTAATTTCATTTTCCACATGTTGTTAGTGTACACAAATGTGATGGATTGTTGCATGTTGGTCTTATATCTCACAACACTGTTAAACTCATTTATGAGTTCTAGGAGGATTTTTGTAAATTTCTTGAGGTGTTTTTTTGTACTTTTGGTTAATAATATATAAATTATCAGGTGTACAGCATACTTTATTACATGCTCACCACCTAAATTCTAGGTTCCTTTTGTTGCCATATATTTGACCATTTTTACCCACTTCATCTTTCCCATTTGGTAACCACTATATTGTTGTCTGTAGCTATGAGCATGTTTTTGTTTGTTTTGTTTGTTCATTTGTTTCTTTTTGTTCTATATCTCACATATGAGTGAAATTACATGGTTCTTGCCATTTTCTGTCTGACATTTTACTTAACATAATACTTTCGAGATCCATACCTCTTGTTGAAAATAACACTTATTTTTTATAAATGAGTAATACTCCATGGTATACATGTACTACCTCTTTATCATATCATGTCTTGATGGACACTTAGGTTGTTTCCATGTCTTGGCTATTATAAATAGTGCTGCAATGAACATAGGGGTACATATGTACCTTTACAAAGAAGTGTTTTCATTTTTTCTGGGTAAGTAAATACCAGAGAAGGGATTGCTGGATCATATGGTAGATTTATTCCTAATTATTTGAGGAACTTGCATATTGTTTTCCACAAGGGCTGCACCAGTTTACATTCCCAGTAGCAGTGTATAGGGTTCCCTTTTCTCCTCATTTTCTCCATCACTTGTTATTGCTTGTCTTCCTGAAGATAGTCATTCTTACTATTGCAAAATGATATCTTATGTTTTTTATTTGCATATATTTAATAACTAGTGATATTGAACATATTTTAATTGTTTGATGGCCATCTGTTTGTTTTCCTTTGAAAACAGGTTTTCTGCCCATCTTTTAATCAGATTGTTTTTGTTGTTGTTGTTGTTGAGCTGTGTGAGTTTTTAAAATATATTTTGGACATGAGTCCCTTGTTGAAAGTATAATTTGCAAAAATCTTCTATTCAGTTCCTTGCATTTTTATTTTGCTGTTGGTTTCTTTTGCTCTACAGAGCTTTTTAGTTGGTTGTAGTTCATTTATTTTTATTTTTAATTCCCTTACCTTTGGAGTCAGGTTCAAAAAAGAACCTCAGACCAATGCTGATAAGCTTAATGCCTACGTTTTCTTCTGTGTATTTATTGTTTCTGGTCTATATTTATATTTTTAAATCCATCTTGAGTTATTTTTGTATTGTGTATGATAGTAGCCTAGTTTCATTATTTTGCATATGACTGTCTCGTTTTCCCAACACAATTTATTGAAGAGACTTTCTACTTTGTTAATTCTTGGCTCTTTTGTTGGAATCCTTATGACTTTCCACATAGACAATAATATAATCCACAAATAGACAGCTTTATTTCTTTCCGATCCATATACTTTTTATTAAATATTTTATTTTAAAGGGAACACTTCCTTACACATTAATAATTTTTTGAAATGCAATTGACTTTTGTATATTGAACTTATATAAGGAATTCTTGGAGAGATCTTTCTCAATTTTGATAATCTGTCTGAGAGTTTCCCTGAATTTTCTATGTTGACAGTTATATAGTCTGTAAATAATTTTCCCTTACTTTGCAATTCTTATCAGTTTTTTTGTTTTGTTTTATTGTTCTGACCAGGATTTTCATTACAACAAGAGAGAAAAGGTAGTAGTTACATTTGTCTTGTTCCTGATTTTAGAAGAGATGCATTTAATGCTACATCATAGTTGATAGTTGATATAGGTTCCCCACTTCCTTGGCCTTTTTTGCATTGAAGAAGTTCCCTACTAGAATACATTTTTTTTCTACTGAGTTTTTTTAAATCTAAAAGACATGTTTAGTTTTTACCAAGTATGTTTTCTACTTAATTTAGATGATTTTTTGTTTTTCTTTCTTAAGTTGTACATGTGGTAAATTACATGGTTTTTTTTCTAATGCTGAAAGCACTTAAATTTTTAATATAAATCAAACGATTTTATTTTTAGTGAATTGTTATATTCTGTTTGGTTTTTATAAAAAAATTATGTTCCTAATTTAAAATGGTTGGGTTGGATGCTTAACTTCACTGACTAGTTGGGATATGCAAATCAAAACTACAATGAGATAAAACTCACGTCTTTTAGTATTGCTATTATCAACAAGACAAATAACGACAAGTGTTGGAGAGGCTGTGGAGGAAAAGAAAACTTCATTCACTGCTGGTGGGAATGTAAACTGGTACAGACACTATGAAAAACAATATGAAGTTCCCTCAAAATGTTAAGAATAGAGTTACCATATAACCCATAACCTCTCTTCTGGGTATTTACCTGAAAAATTTGAAAACATTTATTTGCAAATATACATGCAGCCCTATGTTCATTGCAGCATTGTTCATGATGGCCAAGACATGGAAACAACAGCAGTGTCTTTTGATAGATGACCGGATAAAGAATATGTGATACATATATACAATGAAATACTACTGAGCCATAAGAAAAGATGAAATACTAACCATCTGCAAAAACAAGGATGGACCTTTAGAATATCATGCTAAGTGAAGTCAGTCAGAAAAAGCTAAGAACCATATAATTTCACTGGCATGTGGGATTTAAAACTGAAACTCATAGACACAGACAAAAGTAGGGTGGTTACCAGAGGGAAGGAGTGGTGGTGGTAATAAAAGGTAAAGGGGGCCAAATATGTGGTGACTGAAGATTATTTGACTTTGGGTGGTGAGCACACAATGCAATTAACAGATCATGTGTCACAGAAACCTACTGATGAAACCTATATAGTCTTATTAACCAATGATACTCCAATAAATTTACTAAAAAAGAAAAATGGGCCGTATTTTTAAAAATTTGACTGCAGTATATTTTTGTATGATAGTTATACTAGACTCATAAAATGAGTTGAGGAATATGCATTCATTATCTGTTTTCTGTTTATTTAAAATTGGTACAATCTATTCTTTAAATGTTTGGTAGAATTTCATCTGTAGATTAACCTAAAAGTGATATTTTATTTTATATATAATTTTTTAAAGATGTTATTTATTTATTCTTAGAGAGGGGAAGGGATGGAGAAAGAGAGGGAAAGAAATACCAATGGGCGGTTGCCTCTCAAGCACCCCCTACTGGGGACCTGGCCCACAACCCAGGTATGTACCCTCAATGGGAATGGAACCAGTGACCCTTTAATTTGCAGGCCGGAGCTCAATCCATTGAACTACACCAGCCAGGACTAAAAATGATATTTTCTTAATGAGAAAAATGTTAACTACTCCTCCATTTGTTTAATTGTCATAGAGCATTCCAGTTTTCTACCTAGTTTATTTTGATCTATATCGTTTTTGCAGAATTTGCCCATTTCACTTAAGTTTTCAATATTATTCACAATGTTCTTTTACTGTTGTCTTAATCACATCTGCTTCTGTGCTTATGGCTTCTGTTCATTTCCGATGTTAATTTGTTAGTGCCTTTTCTTTTTTCATGTATAATTTCACCAGAGGCTTGTCAATTTTCAGTACTTGTTATAAAGAAACATCTTCTGATTTGGTTAACCCACTCTTTTGTTTCTTTGTTCTATTTCATCAATATCTGTTCTTGTATTTATTATTTCTCTTTAAATTCATTAATTTATAAATAAAATTTTAAATCAAGTGCTTATATCACTATTTTTCAGATTTTACTCATTTCTTTTTTATTATTCTTATTTTTTAAATTTATAAATCATGTTTATTCTATTACAGTTGCCTCAATTTTTACCCCTTTTCCCCCCTCCACCCATCCCACCACAACCCCCACTCCCACAGTCAATTCCCACTCTGTTGTCCATGTCCATGGGTCATTCATGTATGTTCTTTGTCTAGTCCCTTCCCCTTTCTTTCCACCATTGTCTTCTTTCCCCATCCCCTCTGGTCACTTTCAGTCAGCTCCATCTTTCCATGCCTGTGGTTTATTTTGTTCGTTAGTTTATTTTGTTGAATAGAGTCCACTTATAGGTGAGATCATATGGTATTTGTCTTTCATCATCTGGTTTATTTCACTTAGCAAAATATTCTCCAGTTGCATCAATGTTGTCACAAAAAGTAGGAGTTCCATCTCTGTCTTCCTTTCGTTCATTCATTCATTCTTTCATTCTTTCTTTCTTTTTTAAATACAGATTGGTTTTCTTTACTTTTTAAGTGTCAAAGTTAACTATAAGATATTAAAAAAACTGTTTATTTAAAATTGGTACAGTCTATTCTTTAAATGTTTAGAACCATTATAAAGTCTCAGCAATTAAACCAACACGACACTAGCACAGAAATAATCAATTAGATCTATGAAATATAATGAGCATTCTAGAGACAAACATATATATCTGTCTAACAATATAATATATAATTAAGTTGATATTTCAAATCAATGGGGAAAATCAGGCTTATTTAACAAATAAGGTGCATGGACCACTATTACTTGAAATTAGGCAAATATAGACCCCTATTTCACACATTATACAAGAAATATTCAGATGAGTTAAAAATCAATATGTAGAATCTAAGAAGTTTTACAAGAAAATAGAACTAATGTTTTTCATGACCTGAAGTAAAATATTCAACCCAGAAGCTATAAAGAAAACAATGACAGTATGACTATATTAAACATTTAAGACTATATAGTAATATACATATAAAAAAGGTTAAACGACAAGGAATAGAATAGCAAAGCATTTGCAACACATCTAAAATATGGTTAATAGACTAGGAGAAAGATGGCGGAGGAGTGAAAGGGAGTCACGCTGACCTCCTCCCAAAACCAAACTGGAATTGCAACTAAATAATGGAGTAATCACCTGGAAAGCAGTGGAGCGATAGTGGGAGAGGAGCCTTGGTGCCGCGGAGAGTGGATTCAACTCTCACACATCCCAACGGGTGAGAAGTGCGGTGGAGGCTCGAGAGGGTGGGCTGGGTACGCACGGGCACTGGCACCAGAGGGACATTGAAATGGCCAGTTAGCGTGCCCCCGAGAAGAACGGGGTCTGAATCATAAACAGGAACCCCTAAACTACAGCAGCTAAAGCCGAGAAAATACAGACAAAACGCAACCCCAAAAAGCTTAGGGGCGCTCTCTGCCTGAGACAGGTGGCTGGGGATGCAAAAAGACATTTAAAGGGCAAACGCAAAAGTTACAGCGGCAGACACCCTCCTTGATCGCTGGGTACAGGCAGCAGCAGGGTGGGCTTGTGCCTGGGAAAAGACTGGTGAGGAAAACTTTGTGAAGAGAACTGACACTGCGGCTGGTGGAGCCCGGGTGATAACGCACTTCCCACTCTGCAGCTACCATCTCGCTCAGGCATAAGGGAATCAATTAACCTGCCTTTTGTGCGCTCCGCACACAGCTTGTACGCCTGTGAGCTAGGGGCTGAGTGCAGACTGGCTGGTAGAGCCTTGAGGAGAGACTGGAGACGGAGGCATTGGGGAAAGAACAGGAGGAGGAACTGGGGAGTCCCGACTCCCTCCACGTTCTGCAGTCTCCATTGTGGGCTGGAAAGGCGCGACCCCAAAGAGGCAGAAGCGGGGAGCGCATGAACCAGACTGCCTGCGATTGAAACGCAGTCCGCACAGGGGTTGGATCCTCAGCCGAAGGGGTCACAAAACTGCCCACAGGCCCCTGAGGGGAGACTAGAAATGGAGGCATTGGGGAAAGAACGGGAGGAGGAACTGGGGAGTCCCGACTCCTTCTCCTTGCCGAAGTCTCCATTGCGCGGGAAGAGGCCACACCCCCAAAGAGCCAAAAGCCGAAAAGCAAACATAGACACCCCCAAAACACCCAGAGCAGGCGCGCACACTTGCGCCGCCGAGTGACTGGCGAGGGTTGGCGAGCGTGTGTGTGACCCACGCGGGCTGGCGAACGCTCGCACCTGCCGGCAAGGCCTCACACAGACTGGCACCCATACAGCCTGCGAGGGATTGCACAGAGGGGCAAGGGCAGGCATAAATTGACCTACCCGCTGCGATTGCGGAGCAGCCCACAAAATAAGTAGAGCTGCCCAGAGTCCCTGGAGGAGAGACCAGAAACAGGATTAACTGGAGAGTCCTAGAGCTGATTTCCTCCCATTTCCGTAGTCCCCATTTGGCGAGGGCAAGCAACGCACCCAAAGAGCCAAAAGCGGGGAAAACACACAATAGAAGACTCTAAACTGACCAGTGCCGCGAAGCTCGCGTGCCAGGGAGGCCAGATGAGCACGGGAGGTCACGAATAAGCCCCCTGGTCTGGGGCAAACACATGCAAGCCCAGGCAGGTGGGGGACCCTGCCGCGCTGGGAACGCGCTCAAGGAGCTCTCGTGAGAGCGCAGAGAGATCCCAAAAAATAGCCCAGCCCTGACCAAAGGGGTCACAGAGCTGCTCCAAACAGGAGTCAGACACAGGCATTAGACTCCTGAATGGCTCAAACAAACAACCTAAGGCCCTATAGGGTCAACAACTGACATCATCAGAGGCAAGCCCAGAAAGAAAAGTAAAGGACAAAAATACTTAACAGACTCTCACAAAAATGGGAAGAAAAAGAAGTTCCCCCCAAATGAGTGGAAAAGGGGACTCCCCACAGAGAGGGCTCAATGAAATAGAGGCAAGGGAACTATCAGATATGGAATTTAAAACAATGGTTCTAAGGAAGCTCAATGAGCTCAGCCAGCTCAAAGATAACTATGAGAAACTGCAGAGAAACTATCAGGATCTTACAGCAAATTATATCAGCCTGGAAAAGGACATAGAAACTATCAAGAAGACACAAGAGGATATGAAGAATACCATTTCTGAATTGAAGAACACAGTAGAAGGAATCCAAAGCAGGCTGGATGAAGCTGAGGATCGAATCAGTGAGATGGAGGACAAGGTAGAAAAAAGCTCCCAGAAAGAACAAGAAATGGAAAAATGGCTCAAAAATAATGAAGAAGCATTTAGGGAAATGCAGGACAACCTGAAACGCAATAATATCCGTATAATAGGGATACCAGAAGGAGAAGAAGAGGACCAAGGAATAGAGAACCTCCTCGAAAAAGTAATGATGGAAAATTTCCCTAATTTGAGGAGAGAAAGCCACTCAGGAATCCAGGAGGCACAGAGGACCCCACTCAAGAAGGATCGAAGGAAGTCAACTCCAAGACACATCATCATTAAAATGGCAAAATCAAAGACAAAGAGAGAATCCTCAGGGCAGCAAGGGAGAAGGAGAAAGTAACATACAAGGGGGCCCCGATACGCCTAGGAGCTGACTTCTCAACAGAAACACTACAAGCCAGAAGGGAATGGCAACAAATATTCCAAGCCATGAAAAGCAAGGGCCTACAGCCAAGGCTGCTCTACCCAGCTAGGCTCTCCATTAAAATAGAAGGGGAAATACGGAGTTTCCCACACAAAAGAAAGCTAAAAGAATACATCTGTACCAAACCAGCACTCCAAGATATGCTAAGGGGACTGGTTTAAGCAGATGAAGGAAAAGAATGAGACAGAGAGGAACACAGGTACAAAGAGAAAAGATGAATAAGTTTCTATCAGTAATATCTCTCAATGTGAATGGACTAAATGCCCCAATCAAAAGACACAGGGTAGCTGAATGGATAAGAAAACATGACCCACACATATGCTGCCTACAAGAGACCCACCTCAGAGCAAAAGACCTACACAGATAGAAAGTAAAGGGATGGAAAACAATATTCCAAGCAAATGCGCATGAGAAAAAGGCTGGCGTTGCCATACTTGTATCAGACACAGTAGATTTCAAAGCAAAGGCCATAAAGACAGACCCAGAGGGGCACTTTATCATACTTAAAGGAAGAATCTATCAAGAAGACATCAACATTGTAAACTTATATGCTCCCAATATAGGAGCCCCCAAGTTTATAAGGAAATTGTTGGATGACTTCAAAAAAGATATAGGCAGCAGCACACTGATAGTAGGGGATTTCAACACCCCACTGTCAAAAATGGACAGATCTTCCAAACAAAACATTAATAAACATATCGTGGCGCTGAATGACACACTGAATCAAAGAGACTTAACTGACATATATAGAACCTTACATCCCAAAGAAGAAAAATACACATTCTTTTCAAATGCTCATGGCAGTTTTTCAAAGATAGACCACATGATAGGACACAAAGCAAGCCTCAGTAAATTCAGGAAAATTGAAATAATACCAAACTTTTTCTTAGACCACAAGGCCTTGAAACTCGAAATCAACCTCAAAGAGAAACTTCAAAAACTTGCAAACTCATGGAGACTGAACAGTACACTATTAAACAATGAATGGGTCAATAATGAGATAAGAGAAGAAATCAAAAAATTTCTGGAAACAAATTAAAATGAACAGACAACTGTCCAAAACCTATGGGACACAGCAAAGGCAGTCCTGAGAGGGAAGTTCATAGCAATACAGGCTTACCTTAAAATGATAGAAACATTTCAAATAAAAGACCTAACACTACAACTTCAAGAACTGGAGAAACAACAACAAATAAATCCCAGAGCAAGTAGAAGGAAGGAAATAGTCAAGATTAGAGCAGAACTGAATGACATAGAGACGAAAAGAACAATTCAGAGGATCAACCAATCCAGAAGCTGGTTCTTTGAAAAGATAAATGAAATTGACAAGCCTTTAAGCAGACTCATCAAGAAAAAAAGGGAGAGGACCCAAATTAATAATATCAGAAATGAAAGAGGAGAAATAACAACTGATACCACAGAAATACAAATGATTATCAGAAACTATTATGAACAATTATATGCCAATGTATTTGAAAATCTTGATGAAATGGACAAATTTTTAGAAAAGTATAATCTTCCAACACTGAAGGAGGAAGAAACAGAAAGCTTGAACAGACCGATAACAGTTGGGGAAATTGAAGCAGTAATCAAGAAACTCCCAGTACACAAAAGCCCAGGGCCAGATGGTTTCCCAGGAGAATTTTACAAAACATTTAAGGAAGAGCTAACCCCTGTCCTTCTCAGACAATGCCAAAAAATCCAAGAGGAGGGAAGACTCCCAGACTCCTTCTATGAGGCCAGCATCACCCTGATCTCAAAACCAGATAAACACCCTACAAAGAAAGAAAACTACAGGCCAATTTCGCTGATGAACATAGATGCTAAAATCCTCAACAAAATATTGGGAAACCGAATCCAGCAATACATTCAAAAGATTATCCATCACGATCAAGTGGGATTCATCCCAGGGATGCAGGGATGGTTCAATATACGCAAATCAGTAAACGTGATACACCACATAAATCAAAGAAAAGACAAAAACCACATGATCATCTCGATAGATGCAGAAAAAGCATTTGACAAGGTACAGCACCCATTATGATCAAAACACTCAGCAAAATGGGAATAAATGGGGCATTCCTCAATGTAATAAAGGCCATATATGAAAAACCTACAGCCAATATCATACTCAACGGGCAAAAACTGAAAGCTTTCCCACTAAGATTGGGAACACGACAAGGATGTCCACTCTCACCGCTTCTTTTCAACATCGTATTGGAAGTCCTAGCCACAGCAGTCAGACCAGAGAAAGAGATAAAAGGCATCCAAATAGGAAAGGAGGAAGTAAAACTATCATTGTTTGCAGATGACATGATAGTGTACATAGAGAACCCTGTAGACTCTACCAAGAAACTCCTCAACGTAATAAGTGAATTTGGCAAAACAGCAGGATACAAAGTCAACATTCAGAAATCAAAGGCGTTTTTGTACACCAGCAATGCAATAGAAGAAGAAGAAATCAGGAAAAATATACCATTCGATATAGCACGAAAAAAGATAAAGTACCTAGGGATAAATTTAACCAAAGACACAAAAGACCTGTATGCAGAAAACTATACAACATTGAAAAAAGAAATTAAGGAAGACACAAATAAATGGAAGCATATACCGTGCACATGGATTGGAAGAATTAATATCCTTAAAATGTCCATACTACCCAAAGCAATTTATAGATTCAACGCAATCCCTATTAAGATACCAATGACGTATATCACAGAAATAGAACAGACATTTCAAAAATTTATATGGAACCATAAACGACCTCGAATAGCCGCAGCAATTTTGAGAAAGAAACACAAAGTAGGAGGGATCACAATACCGGACATCAAACTCTACTACAAAGCCACTATACTCAAAACAATCTGGTACTGGCACAAGAACAGACCCATAGACCAGTGGAACAGAATAGAAAGCCCAGAAATAAGCCCAGGTCTCTGTGGACATCTAATATTCGACAAAGGGGGCAGAAGCATAAAATGGAGCAATCACAGCCTCTTCAACAAATGGTGTTGGGAGAGCTGGATGGCTACATGCAAAAAATTGAAATTGGATCATCAGCTCGCACCATAAACAAAAATAAACTCAAGATGGATAAAAGCCTTAAATATAAGTCGCAACACCATCAAAGTCCTAGAGGAGAACATTGGCAGGAAACTCTCAGATATCCCACGCAGCAATTTTTTCACTGATATGTCTCTTAAGGCAAGGGACATAAAGGAAAGTATAAACAAGTGGGACCTCATCAAAATAAGAAGATTCTGCACGGCTAAAGAAAACATCAGCAAAATGAAAAGGGAGCCAACCATTTGGGAAAATATATTTGCTAATGATACATCAGATAGAGGTTTGATCTCCAAAATATACAAAGAACTCACTCGACTTTACTCCAAGAAGACAAACGATCCAATCAAAAAATGGGCAAAGGACCTGGGCAGATGCTTTTCTAAGGAGGAGATACAGAGGGCCCAGAGGCATTTGAAAGGATGCTCTGCATCACTAGCCATCAGAGAAATGCAGATCAAAACCACCATGAGGTACCACCTCACACCGGTCAGAATGGCCATCATGAATAGATCCACAAACAACAGGTGCTGGTGAGGCTGTGGAGAAAAGGGAACCCTAGTCCACTGTTGGTGGGAATGCAGACTGGTGCAGCCACTATGGAAAGCAGTGTGGAATTTCCTCAGAAAGCTGAAAATGGAACTGCCTTTTGATCCAGCGATTCCCCTGCTGGGACTGTACCCTGAGAACACCAAAACGCCAATACAAAAGAACCTATGCACCCCAATGTTCATAGCAGCACAATTTACAATAGCCAAGTGTTGGAAGCACCCTAAATGCCCATCAGTAGATGACTGGATAAAAAAATTATGGTACATATACACAATGGAATACTAAGCAGCAGAAAGAAAAAAAGAAGTACTAAACTTTGCGACAGCATGGATGGAACTGGAGAGCATCATGCTAAGCGAAATAAGCCAGGGGGCGAAAGACAAATACCATATGATCTCACCTATAAGCGGAACCTAACCAACAATGCAAAGAAGCAAGGAAAATATGACCAGCAACACTGAAAGGAAAAGAAATCAACAGAGACAAGAGGGAAGCGGGGGGCAGGGAAAGGGAAGGGAAGGGGAAAGTCAAGGAACATATAGCAAGGACTCATGGACAAAACCAAAGGGGAAGAGCTGAGGGAGGGAAGGTGGGAGGGGGCAAGGGAAAGAGGTGGGGGGAAGGCAGAGACAAATGGATTTAAAAAGTAAATAAATTAATTTAAAAAAATAAACAGGACACTAAATGTATTTTGAAGTGAGATTCAGATATAAAAGAAACTGCCTCAGTAGAAGCTATTTTTGATAATGCTTTACTTTTGGTTCACTTGTAAAAGAGTTAATAAAGGCACTTAACCCCCCCCCCAAAAAAAATAAATAAAATATGGTTAATAGTTTTTTTTCTTTTGGGAAAAAGTTCTACAAATCTTTAATCAATAAATGGATAAATAATACCAAGAAGTCATTAAAATTTTTTAAAAAATAATAGAAATAGGCAAGAAATGTACTAAAACAAGTTTAGTTTCAACAAATAGTAAAGGAACAATTAAAATAACATCATTGTCACAATCAGATTAATGAGTATTAAAAATATAGTTAATATCAAGTATTGGTGACTGTGAAAAGAACTGGGTATTCATAGACTCTTTTTCTTCATCTTCTTAAAGCAGTCCCTTTGGCATATTTTGCAGTGCTGGTTTGGTGGAGGTGTTTCTTTTAGCCTTCTTTGGTCTGAGAAACTCCTTATTTTGCTTTCTCTTTTAATTGAGAGCCTTGCTGGGTAGAACAGTCTTGGTTGCAGGCCTTTGTTTTTCAAGACTTGGAATATTTCTTGCAATTCCCTTCTGGTTTGCAGTGTTTCTGTTGAGAAGTCAGCTACTAGCTGTATTGGGGCTCCCTTATATGTTACTACCACTTTCTCCCTTGCTTGCTTTAGGATTCTCTGTTTGTCTTTGCCATTTGCCATTTTAATGATGATGTGTCTTGGAGTGGGCCTCATTAGATTCCTCTTGAATGGGACCCTCTGTGCTTCCTGGACTTGTGTGACTTTTTCTCTCATCCAATTAGGGAAGTTTTCCATCATCATTTTTTCAATCAGATTCTCTACCCCTTCCTCATCCTCTTCTCTTTCTGGTATCCTTATTATATGGATATTATTGCGTTTCAGGTTGTCCTGCATTTCCCTCAATGCCTCTTCCTTTTTTTTTGAGTCTTTTTTCATTTTCTTGCTTCTTCTGGGAGCTTTATTCTACCTTGTCATACAGCTCACTGATTTGATCCTCAGCTTCATCTAGCCTGCTTTTGATTCCTTCTACTGTGTTCTTCAATTCAGAAATTGTATTCGTCATTTCCTCTTGTCTCTTATTGATAGTTTCTATGTCCTTTTTCATGCTGATATAGGTTGGAGTATGTTCCTCATCTTTTCTCTGTAGTTTTTTGTAATTCTCTCTGAGCTCACTGAGTTCATTGAGCTTCTTTAGAACTGTTGTTTGGAACTCAATATCTGATAGTTTAATTGACTCTATTTAATTCAGTTCTCTTTCTGGTTATTCCTCCATTCCCTTTGAGTGGGGCGTATTTCTTTGTCTTCCCATTATTTGTGAGACTCTTCTCTTTCATTTCTGATTCTTAAGTTGATCTGTCTTGATTTTCTGACTTCATGGTGTTAACTTCTATGGTTGGAGACCACTGTTTTTACTTTCTGGATCTGGCTCTGATGATGTCAGATGTCATCCCTTTGTGACCTTAGGCAGTCTGTTTGAAACTTCCAGTAATCCACTGTTTGTACCTGTCTCCTTCAGCTGTTCAAATTTACTCATTTCTAATAAAAGCTTTTATGGCTATAAATTTCCACCTAATTACTGCTTTAGCTGCATTCCACATATTTTGTTTTATTTTTATTATTGCTAAATTTTTTACAATACTGACTTGATTTCTTTATTAACTTTTATTTAGAAGTGAGTTTTAACATTTCAAATTTAAATCAGGTTAAGTATTCCATATATTATTTATTTTTAATTTAATTATATGACCAGAAAGTGTGGTTTGGAGATCTAAGAGTAGGTGGAAGTTATACTTACCTCCTTGCAGGACCAAACTGGGATTATGACTAAATTATAGAAAACTGATCCTGAATGACAAACTGAAGGGTAGCTGTAGAGAAGTCTTATAACCAAAGATTCACAGAAGAAGCCATTTAGAGCCTGATAAGGAGGGCAAAAAAGCAAAAACGGCTGGCAGAGCTCCCATGGATGGAGGCTGAAATTTCAGAGATATACCTCAGATGCAGGGTTTTGCCTCTAAGAAGTGTGGCATTTAAACCCCAAGGCAGGCTCTCCAGCCCAGAGATCCGGAGATAGGAAAAGGTGCCCACATAATATCTGGCTGTGAAAACCAGTGGGGTTGCTATCCACTAGGTTGAGAAGAGCATCTACAAGAGACACAGTTGCCCTCTTAATGGGCCAATGTCCAAAATTTTGTTTGTACTGCTTATCTTATGTACCAACCAAGACAGGGCAGAGCAGACTAGAGTCACATGAGGAGAGTCTGGGGTTTGTGGTTCTGGGAGGAGAGCCGAAGAAACAGCCACCAGAATCCCTGTGCTGAGTCATTCTCTCATACTGCAAATGTCACCTTTCTTGGGTGGGCCACTTCTCACCATGTGGCATCAGTCTGGAGAAAAGCAATAACCCTCTGGACTTCCTTTCATCCCTGCCTGTGGAGTGTATGCTGTGCTGAAGAGTCTGCTGCTTTGGTCAGTGTGTAGCACTCTGGGCAGACTCAGGGGTGTCAGTAACTGAGCAGTGTGGCTTTGGGGTGGGGGCCATTCCCTGCACTTTCCTGAATCTAACTGGTGTTTTCCCTCATGCAAAATAAGCTAGAACTACCCTCCAGACTCTGGGAGACTAACCCTCTGGAATTCAGAGGTCCCACTCACCAGATGCTTAGTGATTTTGCTGTGTTGTAGTCTGGGAAAAATCTGAGATAGACTGAGTTGTTTGGCTTTGGGCCAGTGTCCACAACCCCTACCTTTTACAAAGCCTGACTGGTACCTCCTCCTTATGGAAGATCCATTAGCCCCATCCTCCTTACTCCTGGAAGACTCACCATACTGAGGTCCATTTTCTCTCAGCAGGAACTGGTACCTGGTAAGTTGTATGGCTTTAGGATGGGGACATTTTTCCCTTGCATGTCAGAGCAGAACAGAGCCCTTCCTTCACACAGCCAAAACTTGGTCAGTTTGGATCTGATAAACTGCTGGGCTCACCCTGACAACTCTGTGAGACCCTTCTCCACACAAATGTGTGTGAGCACCCAATGGTGTCATCTAGAATTGTTATGCCTGAGGACAATTGCTAAGTGGCCTCAGACCCAGCACTGGCATAGAGTTTGAACCTGTGTCAGTCTGGTGAACACCACTCGCCCTTACCTGGTAACTCATGCAACCTATCTCATGAGTGCTGCCAGAGGTGATTTTTGTGACCGAACCTAACAGCTAGCGGAAGTGGAACTTAGGGTTGCCTTGGGACTTTTGCTAATCTTCCCTGGGCTCAGTGCTGGAAAAAACCAGCCGTGGTGTGCAGTTTGGTCCTTCCTGAGGACACCCAGATCCAGCAGAGGAAGCCAAAATCTGTGGAATGCTTGCCACTCAAAACTAGTTTCCCAGGGCCAGTCACAGGCAGTGACATTGGCATGCACCAGAGTCTCTTCCAAGAAGCCCAGAAACAACACACTAAGTGGACAGTTTTAGAAAACATAGCAGTATGCCATTAACTTCACAAGTAGCATATCCAAAGGGATATCTTAACAAGCACATACTCTGCTGAGGCAAATTGTACTTCATCTGGTCAGCACTGGCACAGCAGCCTGCACACTGTGGTTGGGGTTGAGCAACACAGCCAGTCATCCGGAGAGTCAGTCTCATGCAAAAGGGGGCCAATAACAATCTGGACTCAACCACAAAAGGAGGTCCCACATAACCCACACAAGAAACATTCCTAAATTATCCAGCTCAGGTGATCAAGGAGACTGAACCATTGGATCCTGAACAACACCTATTACATAAGATCACCCCAAAAAGACTGGAAATCATAGAAGATTTATCTAATACTTAGAAACAAACAGAAAGAGGGAGCTAAAATGGGAGACAAAGAAACATGTCCCAAATTAAAGAACAGAAAAAAAGATCTCCAGAAAAAGAGTTAAATAAAATGGAATCAAGGAATTCATCTGGAATAGAGTTCAAAGTAATGTTCATAAGGAGGCTCAACAGCATGAAAAAGGACATAGAGATCATAAAAAGATGGGGGAAAGAAAGGGAGACAAATGTATTTTAACAAATAAATTAAAATTAAATTAAAAAAAAGAAAGGGAAGGGTCAAGTCAAGGAAGATATATAAAGGATCCACGGACAAGGACAACGGGGGAAGGATTGAATGTGGGAGAGGGAGAGTGGGCAGGGCAAGGGAGAGCAATGGGAGAAAAATGGGGACAACTGTAACTGAATAACAATAAAAAAGGACCAGTCATAAATAAAGAATAAAAATATCTAAAATGAAATATACACTGGAAGGAACAAATAATAAGTTGAATGAAGGAGAGGATCAAATAAGTGATTTGGAAGACAAGATAGAAAAAACACCCAATCAGAGCAGCAAATAGGAAAAAAAATTAAAATGAGGGTAGTTTAAGGGATCTTTTGGAAAACCTGAAGCATAACAACATATGTATCATAGGGATACCAGAAGGAGAAGATAGAGAGCAAGAAATAAAAAACCTATCTGAAGAAATAATAACCAAAAACTTTCCTAACCTGGTGGGTAAAAAACAAAACAATTCCAGGAAGCACAGAGTCCCAAACAAGACTAACCCTTAGAGGCCCACACCAAGACTTATCATAATTAAGACCGTAAAATTTAAATACAAAGAAAATATCTCAAAAGCAGCAACAGAGAAACAGTTAGGTACTTAAAAGAGCGCTACCATAAGATTGACATCCGTTTTCTAAACAGAAACATTTCAGGCCAGAATGGATTGACATGAAATATTCAAAGTGGTGAAAAGAAAGGACTTACAACCAAGACTACTTTACCCAGCAACACTATCATTTAAATTTTAAGGAGAAATAAAGAGCTTCCCAAACAAGAAAAAGACAACAGAGTTCATTATGACTAAACCAGTGTTACAATAAATGTTAAAAGGCCTGCTTTAAACAGATAAAGAAGAAAAAACAACCACACTGATAAACATAGTTAAAAGAATAAAATACCAGTAAATACATACCAACCAATAATCACTTTAAATATAAATGGGTTAAGTGCTCCAATCAAAAGACATAGTGTAGCTAAATGGATAAGAAAACAATACTCATACATATGCTGTCTACAAGAGACTCATCTCAGAGCAAAAGATACACATAGACTAAAAGTACAGAGATGGGAAAATATTTCATTCAAATAAAAAAGAAAAAACCTGGGGAAGAAATACCTAAATTTGACAAAATATACTTTTTTCTTTTTCTTTTATTTATTTTATTTTTAAAAATTTTTCAAATACACTTGTCTCCAATTACCCGACGCCACTTTACCCTGCCCCACCCACCCCCACCTCCCACCCTCAATCCTTCCCCACCTCAGGTTTGTACATGTGTCCTTCACACCTGTTCCTTGATTGATCTTTCCCTTTCCCCTTCCTGCTACCCCTCTGACTGTCCCTCCCATCCCCATCAGTTTCTTCTTT
This sequence comes from Pteronotus mesoamericanus, assembly GCF_021234165.1. Lineage (NCBI taxonomy): Eukaryota > Metazoa > Chordata > Mammalia > Chiroptera > Mormoopidae > Pteronotus > Pteronotus mesoamericanus. The sequence continues at coordinate 2,314,286 of NW_026555108.1, read as the reverse complement.
TTTTCAATGTTGCTGGTCATATTTTCCTTGCCTGCTTGCTTTGCTGAATAGGTTCAACTTATAGGTGAGATCATATGGTATTTGTCTTTCGCCCCCTGGCTTACTTCACTTAGCATAATGCTCTCCAGTTCCATCCATGCTGTAACGAAGGGTAGTAGCTCTTTCTTTCTTTCTGGTGCATAGTATTCCATTGCGTAAATGTACCATAGTTTTTTGATCGACTCAACTACCGATAGGCATTTAGGTTGCTTCCAACACTTGGCTATTGTAAATTGTGCTGCTATGAACATTAGGGTGCATAGGTTCTTTTCAATTGGTGTTTTGGGATTCTTAGGGTATAATCCCAGCAGAGGAATTGCTGGGCCAAAATAAAGTTCCATTTTTAGCTTTTTGAGGAAATTCCTAACTGTTTTCCACAGTGGCTGCACCCATCTGCATTCCCACCGACAGTGTACTAGGTTTCCCTTTTCTCCACAACTTCACCAGCACTTGGTGTTGTTGATTTATTTAGGATGGCCATTCTGATTGGTGCAAAGTGATATCTCACTGTGGTTTTAATTTGCATTTCTCTGATGGCTAGTAATGATGAACATCCTTTCATATGTCTCTGGGCCCTGTGTATGTCCTCCTTGGGAAAGTGTCTGTTCAGGTCCTTTGTCCATTTTTTAATTAGATTGTTTGTCTTCCTGGAGTGGAGTCCAGTGAGTTCTTTATATATTTTGGAGATCAAACACCTGTTTGATGTATCATTGGCAAATATATTTTCCCAGATGGTTGGTTCCCTTTTCATTTTGCTGATGTTTTCTTTAGCTGTTCAGAAGCTTCTTATTTTGATGAAGTCCCATTTGTTTAATTTTCCTTGCTGTCGATTGCTGTAGGGGATAAATCGCTGAAAATATTGCTGGTGGGATATTTGAGAGTTTCCTGCCTATGTTCTCCTTTAGGACTTTTATGGTGTCCTGACTTATATTTAAGTCTTTTATCCATCTTGAGTTTATTTTTGTGTATGGTCGCAATTGGTGCTCGAATTTCAATTTTTGGCATGTAGCTGTCCAGCTCTCCCAACCCATTTGTTTAAGAGGCAATTTTTACTCCATTTTATGCTTCTGCAACCTTTGTCAAATATTAATTGACCATAGAGACATGGGTTTATTTCTGGCCTCTCTATTCAGTTCCATTGATCTGTGTGCCGGTTCTTATGACAGTACCAGACTGTTTTGATTACAGTGGTTTTGTAATATAGTTTGATGTCAGGTATTGTTATCCCTCCTACTTTGTTTTTCTTTCTCAAAATTGCTGCTGCTATTCGGAGTCATTTATAGTTCCAAATAATTTTTTTAAATGTTTGTTTTATGTCTCTGAAATACATCATTGGTATTTTAGTAGGAATTGTGTTGAATCTATAAATTGCTTTGGGTAGTATGGACATTTTTATGGTGTTAATTCTTCCAATCCATGTGCATGGTATATGCTTCTATTTATTTGTGTCTTCCTTAATTTCTTTCTTCATTATTGTATACTTTGCTGCATACAGGTCTTTTAGGTCTTTTTACTCCATGGTTAAATTTATTCCTAGGTACTTTATTTTTCTTGTTGCTATAGCAAAGGAGATTTTTTCCCTGATTTCTGCTTCAGGTATTTCATAGTTGGTGTACAAAAATGTCTTCAATTTCTAAATGTTGTCTTTCTATCCTGCTGTTTTGCCAAATTTACTTATTAGGTCGAGTAGTTTTTGGTGGAGTCTATAGGTTTTTCCGTGTACACTATCATGTCATCTGCAAACAATGAAAGTTTTACTTCCTCCTTTCCAATTTGGATGCCTTTTATTTATTTTTCTTGTCTGACCGCTGTGGCTAGGACTTCCAATACTATGTTGAATAGAGGTGGTAAAAGCAGACATCCTTGTCTTGTTTCCGGTGTTAGTGGAAAATCTTTTATTTTTTGCCCATTGAGAAGGAGGTTGGCTGTAGGATTTTCACATATGACCTTTATTGTGTTAAGGTATGCCACCTTTATTCCCACATTGCTGAGTGTTTTTTATTATAAATGGATGCTGTACCTTGACAAATGCTTTTTCCACATCTATTGATATGATCATGTGGTTTTTGTCTTTTGTTTATGTGATGTATTATGATAATTTATTTGTAAATATTGAATCATTCTTGCATCCCTGGGATGAATCCCACCTGATCATAGTGGATGATCTTTGTAATGTATTGCTGGATGCGGTTTGCCAATATTTTGTTGAGGATTTTAGTGTCTATGTTCATCAGTGATATCGTCCTGTAGTTTTCTTTCTTTGTTGTGTCTTTTTCTAGTTTGAGGATTACGATGATGGTGGCCTCATAAAAAGAGTTTGGTAGTTTTCCCTCTTCTTGGATTTTTTGGAGTACTTGGAGAAGGACAGGAGTTAGCTCTTAAATGTTTTGTAAAGTTCGCCTGTGAAACCATCTGGTCCAGGGCTTTCGAGTGTTGGGAGTTTGTTTGTTGGTTTTTATTTATTTTTTTACTGCTTCAATTTCACAAGCTGCTATTGGTCTGTTCAGGCCTTCTGCTTCTTCATTCAGTGTTGGAAGGTTATATTTTTCTAGAAATTTATCCAATTCATTGAGGTTTTCAAATTCCTTGGTATATAATTTTTCATAGTAATTTCTTACAATCCTTTGTATTTCTGTGGTATCAGTTGTTATTTCTCATCTTTCAAATCTGATTTTAATTATTTGGTTCTTCTCCCTTTTTTTCTTGATCAGTCTGGTTAAAGGCTTATTAATTTTAGTTATCTTTTCAAAGAGCCAGCTCCTGGATTTGTTGGTGCTTTGAATTGTTCTTTCAGTCTCTATGTCATTCAATTCTGTTCTGACATTGATTATTTCCTTTCTTCTACTCACTCTGTGCTTTGATTGTTTTTCTTTCTCCAGTTCTTGAAGTTGCAGTGTCAGGTTTTTTATTTGAAATGTTTCTGTCTTTTTTAGGTAAGCCTGTATTGCTATGAATGTCCCTCTCAAGACTCCTTTTGTTGTATCCCCTTGGTTGTGGACTGTTGTGTGTTCATTTTCATTTGTTTCCAGAAAGTTTTTGATTTCTTCTTTGATCTAATTATTGGCCTATTCGTTGTTTAATAGTGTGGTATTCAGTCTCCATGAGTTTGAATGTTTTTGAGATTTTTCCTTGAAGTTGCTGTTTAGTTTCAAGCCCTTGTTGTCTGAGAAAATAATGTTAAGATTTTGATTTTCCTGAATTTGTTGAGGCTTGTTTTATGTCCTACCATGTGGTCTATCTTTGAAAATGTTCCATGTGCATTTGAAAAAAACATGTAGTTTGCTTATTTGGGATGAAAGTTTCTATATATGTCAGTTAAGTCCATTTGATCTAATGCATCATTCAGTTCCACAATATCTTTGTTGATGTTTTGTTTGGAAGACCTCTCCATTGTTGGCAGTGGGGGGTTAAAATCCCCTACTGTCAGTGTGATACTGTCCAAATCTTTCTTGAAGTCTTCCAAGATTTTCCTTATATATTGGGGTGCTCCTATGTTGGGTGCATATAGGTTTACAATGGTTATGTCTTCTTGATGGATTCTTTTTGTATTATAAAGTGTCCTTCTGGGTCTCTTTTTATGGACTTTGTTTTGAAATCTATTTTGTCTGAAATGAGTATTGCTACCCTTGCTTTTTTTCACTGTCCATTTGCTTGGAATGTTTTTCTCCATCTCTTTACTTTCAGTCTGTATAGGTCCTTTGTTCTGAGGTGGGTCTCTTGTAGGCAGCATACTTGTGGGTCATGTTTTCTTATCCATTCCGCTACCCTATGTCTTTTGATAGGGGCATTTAATCAATTTGCATTTAATGTTAATATCGATAGGTACCTATTCATTTTTCCTTTTGTACCCATGATCCTTTCATTCTCACTCTTTTTCTTCATCTTCTTAAAGCAGTCTCTTTAGCATATCTTGTAGTGTTGTTTTGGTGAGGTGTATCCTTTTAGTCTTCTTTTGTCTGGGAAACTCCTTACTTTACCTTCCATTTGAATTGAGAGACTTGCTGGGTAGAGCAGCCTTGGTTGCCAGCCCTTGCATGTCATTTTCTAGAAATGACATGGAATATTTCTTGCCATTCAATTCTGGCTGTAGTGTTTCTGTTGAGAATTCTGCTGCTAGCCGTACCAGGGCCCCCTTGTATGTTACTACCTGTTTCTCCCTTGCTGCCTTTAGGATTATCTCTTTGTCTTTGATATTTGCCATTTTAATGATGATGTGTCTTGGAGAGGGCCTCACTGGGTTCCTCTTGAATGGGACCTTTTGTGCTTCCTGGACTTGTATGACTTTTTTGCTCCTCCAATTAGGGAAGTTTTCTATTATTACTTTTTCAAACAGGTTCTCTATTCCTTCCTCATCTTCTTCTCCTTCTGGTATCCATATTATATGGATATTATTACGTTTCAGGTTGTCCTGCATTTCTCTCAATGCCTCTTCATTTTTTGTGTTTCTTTTTTCATTTTATTGATCTTTCTGGGAGCTTTTTTCTACCTTGCTCTCCAGCTCGCTGATTCAATCCTCTGCTTCATCAAACATGCTTTCGATTCCTTCTGCTGCTTTCTTCAATTCAGAAATTGTATTCTTCATTTCCCCTTGTCTTTCATTGAGCGTTTCTATGTCTTTTTTCATGCTGATATAGTTTACAATAACTTCTTCATAGTTTCCCTGTAGTTTTTGGTAATTCTCTTTGAGCTCACTGAGTCACTGAGCTTCCTTACAACCATTGTTTTGAACTCAGTATTTGATAGTTTACTTGTCTCTATTTCATTTAATTCTCTTTCTGGGTATTCCTCTTTTCCCTTGATTGGGAGTGAGTGCTTCTTTTTCTTCCCATTATTTGTGAGACTCTTCTTTTTTGCTTCTGCTGCTTAAATTGATATGTCTTGACTTCCTGACTCTGTGGTTTAATTTCTATGGTACGAGACAGCTCTTTCTTTTCTTTCTTTTTCTTTCTTTCTTTCTTTCTTTCTTTCTTTCTTTCTTTCTTTCTTTCTTTCTTTCTTTCTTTCTTTCTTTCTTTCTTATCTCATTCTCTCTTTCTCTCTTTCTTTCTTTATTTCATCTGCCTCTCATGTTGTTAGCTGTTGACCTCACCTGACTCTTGGCAGTCTTTAAGAGACTTCCAGGAATCTACTGTCTGTGTCTGTCTCCTCCAGTTGTTAATCTAGTCACTCTGCCCTCAGCAGTCAGGGTGGGGCAGATTCCTTCCTGTGGGCAAGGCTATTGTTTCCTTTCATGCTGCTGCCTCTCAGGGGTGTGGTCTGCCTAAGCAAGATGGCTGCTGCTGTATGTGGGAGGAGTCAGCTCCGGGATCCCTCTGGATACTCCCTCAGTTTTCTCCCCAATGTCTATGTTGCCAAGCCCTCCTCAAGTGTCTCAAGATCACTCTGTATCCCCTTTAGCCAGGATCTACTATCTGTGACTGCTGCTCTGTACTTGGCACCCAGAGCTGTGCAACACCAGGCCAGTGCCAAGCCTCCTGGGATTGTGGCTCTTGTATCCTTTCACGCTTCTGCTCCTCAGGGGAGTGGTCTGCCTGAGCAAGATGGCAGCTACAATGGGGGGGTGAGTCAGCACCGGGACCCTGCCGTCCACTTTCTCAGTTCTTTCCCCAACCCTCCCCCTCCAGTCTCTCCTCAGGCGGCTCCAGCTCACTCTGCTTCTGCCCCCGCCGGAGCTCAGGGTAAGTGGCTACCAGTATAAATTTTTGCCTTGGCTCTTTAAATGGCTCTTTGCATCTCCAGCTGCCTGTCTCTGGCACAGAGCACACTGTTGCTTTTCACAGCTGGCTGTTGTCTGTGTGTTTTTTGGCTCTGGCGCTATAGGCTGGAGATCCCCGCCTATGGTTTAGACCCCGCTCTTCTCAGGGGGATCCAACTGGCCATTTCAATATCCCTCTGGCACTGCCACCTGTGGGCAGTCTGCCTGCCTTCTCGAGCCTCTACCACATTCCTTACCAGTTAGGTTGTGCTAAAGCTGATTCCTCTGTCTGTCCGATGTTTTAATGGTCCTCTCTCACTATTGTTCAGTTGTTTTCTAGGTTATTTCTCTACAATTTAGTTGTAATTCCAGATTGGTCCTGGGAAGAGATCATTGTGACTTACACTTACTCCTCCTCCATCTTGAAGTCCCTCCTGACAAAATAGACTTTAAAACAAAGACGGTATTAAGAGACAAGGAAGAACTCTACATAAGGAAAAAGGGAATCCTCTAACAAGATGATGTAACCCTAATAAACATTTATGTACCCAATGTAGGAGCACTTAGATATGTAAAGCAAATCATCATGGATGTAAAAGTAAGGTAGAGATTGACAGTATTACAGTCATAGTGATTATAAAAGCCCATTAACACCAATGGATAGATCTTCCAGACAAAAATCAACAAGGAGACAGTGGTCTTAAATGACCCACTAGGTCAGATGGATTTAACTGATAACTTTAGAGCATTTCTCTCCAAAGCAGTAGCGTGTACAATCTTCACAATTGCACATAGAACATTTTCTATGACAGACCACATGCTAGGATAAAAAACAAGTCTCAATAAACTTAAGAAGATTGAAATCATATCAAGCATCTTCTCTGACCATAATAGAATAAAACTAGATTCAATCACACACACACACACACACACACACACACACACACACCCTAAAAAACTTACGGAGACATGGAGGCCAAATAACATGTTACTAAACAATGAATGGGTTAAAAATGATATCAAAGAAGAAATTTATAAAATACATTGAAGCAAATTAAAATGAGAACACAACAACAAAAAATTTATAAAACACAGCCAAAGCAGTCCTAAGAGAAAACTTCATAGCATTACTGGTTTATCTCAAGAAACATTTCAAATAAGCAATCTAACTTTACACTTGAAGGAACTTTAAAAGAGCCAATAGAAGCCCAAAGTGAGTATAAGAAAGTAAAAGATCAGAGCAAAAGTAAATGAAATAATGTCTATAAAAACAATACAAAGGTCAACAAAACCAAGAGCTGGATATTTGAAAAGATAAATAACATTGACACTGAACAAGACTCATTGAGATAGAGAGAGAGAGAGAGAGAGAAACAAAGAGCAAGGAGAGGGAGAGAGAGAGAGAGAGAGAGAGAGAGAGAGAGAGAACCCAAATAAATAATGTCAGAAATGAAAGAGGGGAAGTTACAACAATTACCAAAGAATGACAAAGCAATGTAATAAAATATTATGAACAACTCTATGACAAAAAATTGGACAACCTGGACAAAATTAATAAATTCCTAGAAATATAAATCTTATAAAACTGAATCAGGAAGAATCAGAGAATATGAATAGACAGATTACAACTGGTGAAACTGAAGTAGTAATCAAAAAACTTCCAACAAACAAAAGTCTTGGACTGGATGGCTTCAATGGTGAATTTTACAAAACATTCAAAGAAGAATGAACTCCTATCTTTCTCAAACTATTCCCAAAAATTCAAGAGGAGGGAAAACCCCCAAGTTCATATTATAAGGCCAGCATTAACCCAATTGAGAACCAGATAAAGATGTTGCCAAGAAAGAAAATTATAGGCCAATAACTTTGAGGAACATAGACACTAAAGTCTTTTTTTTAAAATTTAATTTTAATTTATGTTTTTCAAATACATTTGTCTCTGCCTCCCCCACCACCACTTTCCCTTGCCTCCTCCCTCCTTCCCTCCCTCAGCTCTTCCCCTTTGGTTTTGTCCATGAGTCCTTGCTATATGTTCCTTGACTTTCCCCTTCCCTTCCTTTTCCCCGCCACCCCCGTTCCCTCTTGTCTCTGTTGATTTCTTTTCCTTTCAGTGTTGCTGGTCTTATTTTCCTTGCATCTTTGTATTGTTGGTTAGGTTCCGCTTATAGGTGAGATCATATGGTATTTGTCTTTCACCCCCTGGCTTATATCGCTTAGCATAATGCTCTCCAGTTCCATCCATGCTGTCGCGAAGTTTAGTAGTTCTTTTTTTCTTTCTGCTGTGTAGTATTCCATTGTGTATATGCACCATAACTTTTTGATCCAATCATCTACTGATGGGCATTTAGGTTGCTTCCAACACTTGGCTATTGTAAATTGTGCTGCTAGGAACATTGGGGTGCATAGGTTCTTTTGTACTGGCGTTTTGGTGTTCTTAGGGTATAGTTCCAGCAGGGGAATCACTGGATCCAAAGGCAGTTCCATTTTCAGCTTTGTGAGGACATTCCAAACTGCTTTCCACAGTGGTTGCACCAGTCTGCATTCCCACAAACAGTGGACTAGGGTTCCCTTTTCTCCACAGCCTCGCCAGCACCTGTTGTTTGTTGATCTGTTTATGATGGCCATTCTGACCGGTGTGAGGTGGTATCTCATGGTGGTTTTGATCTGCATTTCTCCGATGGCTAATGATGCTGAGCATCCTTTCAAATGCCTCTGGGCCCTCTGTACCTCCTATTTGGAAAAGCGTCTGCCCAGGTCCTTTGCCCATTTTTTGATTGGATCATTTGTCTTCTGGGAGTGGAGTCGAACGAGTTCTTTATATATCTTGGAGATCAAACCTCTATCTGATGTATCATTAGCGAATATATTTTCCCATATGGTTGGCTCCCTTTTCATTTTGCTGATGTTTTCTTTTCCTGTGCAGAAGCTTCTTATTTTGATGAGGTCCCACTTGTTTATTCTTTCCTTTATGTCCCTTGCTTTAGGAGACATATCAGTGAAAAAATTTCTTCATGGGGTATCTGAGAGTTTCCTGCCAATGTTCTCCTCTAGGACTATTATGGTGTTGCAACTTATATTTAAGTCTTGTATCCATCTTGATTTTATTTTTGTGTATGGTGTCAGCTGATGATCCAATTTCAATTTTTTGCATGTAGCCGTCCAGCTCTCCCAACACGATTTGTTGAAGAGGCTACTATTGCTCCATTTTATGCTTCTGCCCCGTTTGTCAAATATTAGATGGCCATATAGACCTGGGCTTATTTCTGGGCTTTCTGTTCTGTTCCACTGGTCTACGGGTCTATTCTTGTGCCAGTACCAGATTGTTTTGAGTATAGTAGACACTAAAGTGTTCAATCAAATATTAGAAAACCAGATCCAGCAATACATTAAAAATATCATACACCATGATTAAGTGTGTTAATCCAGGGATGCAAGGTTGGTTCGATATCTGCAAATAAATAAATGTGATTCACCAAATAAACAACATGAAGGATGAAAACCACATGATCATATCAATACATGCAGAAAAAGCATTTAATAAAATCCAGCACCCATTTATGATAAAAACTATCGGCAAAGTGAAATTAGAGGGAACATACCTCAATGTAATAAATGCCACATATGACAAATCCATAGCCATCATCATACTCAATAGGCAAAAACTGCAAATGTTTCTCTTAAGATTGGGATCAAGTGAAATATGTTCATTCACCTCTCTTATTCAACATAGTCCTGAAAGTCCTAATCACAATAATCAGACAAGAATAAGAAATAAAAGACATCCAGATTGGAAAAAAGATTTAAAACTGTCATTATTTGTACATGTTATCATACTGTATATAGAGATATCTAAAGATTCTACTGAAAAAAAGTACTAGAACTGATAAATGAATTCAGTAAAGTGGAAGGATACAAAATAAAAATCCAGAAATCAGTTGCATTATTATACACCAATAATGAACTATCAGAAAAAGAAACTAAGAAATAATCCCTTTCACAATTGCTTCAAAAATAACTAGGAATAAATTAAACTAAGGATGTAAAAGACCAGTACTTGCAAAATTATGCATTGAAGAAAGAAATTGAAGGCAATACAAATAAGTGGAAGAACATACCATGTTCATGGATAGGAAGAATTAACATCAATAAAATATCTATACTACCCAAAGCAATGTATAGGTTCAACACAATTTCTGTCAATATGCCAATGGCATATTTCCCTGAACTAGAATGCATATACCAAAAATTTATATAGAATCACAAAACACCCCGAATAGCCACAACAATCTTGAGAAAGAAAACAAAGTAAGAGGAATCATGTTACCTGATATCAAACTATGCCACAAGTCCATAGTAATCAAAACAGCATGATACTGGTATTAAAAAAAATACAAGGGGGCACCCCCCCAAAAAAAACACTGGAATTTATTTATAAAAATTTGTATCTTTATTCTTACCCATTTAAACTTCAGTCACCTTCAAAGTACTTTCCATTTGATGTAATACACCTATCAAGACTTTTTTTCCCACTGTTCAAGTTTTTGAACTCATTGAATTTGATGTCATTAGTGTTTCTGCTGTTTTTGTTTCATCTCTTTTACTTTCGCAAAACTTTTCCTTTTGAGGACTTTTTTCACCTGGGGAAACCAAAACAAAAGCTGCCTGGGGCGAGATTGAGTGAATAGAGAGGGTGAGGCATGGGGGTCATGTTGTCTTTGGTCAAAAACTGCTGAACATTCAAGGCAGTGTGGGCAGGTGCACTCATAAACCACCCATTATGAAATGGGCCAACACATTGAAAGATTCTTCAAAATAATTCACTGAATCCAAACACAGCCTCTCAAAACAACACCAGCTGGTACACTGATACAGATGGGTTCCTAGAACACTCACCTAGTAGGGGCAGCCTGCACTACATGGGGCCTGCCCTCCAGAAGATAATTCCATTTTTGTGTCCCCTCATATAATCCAATGGAACAGAATAGAGAGCCCAGATATAAACCCATGTCCTTATAGTAAATAATATTTGACAAAGGAGGCAAATATACAATGGGGTAAAGGCACTTCATTCAATAAATGACCTTGGGAAAATTGGACAGACACATGCAAAAAATGAAATTACAACACCTTCTTATACCATATACAAGAATAAACTCAGAATGGATTAAAGACTTAAACTTGAAAACATAAAAATCTTAGAAGAAAACATAGGCAGTAAAATCTTGGACATTTCTCATAGCAATATTTTTTTTCTGATATATCTCCTGAGGCAAAGAAAACAAAAGAAAAACAAACAACTTGGATTACATCAAACTAAAATGTTTTTGCATAGCAAAGGAAACCATCAATAAAATGAAATGACAATCCACTGAATGAAAGAACATATTTGCCAGTGATACACTGATAAGGGGTAATATTCAGAATTTATAAAGGAGTTATAAAACTCAACACCAAAAAAGATTCAGTTAAGAAATGGGCAAAGGATGTGAATAGACACTTCTCCAAAAGGAACATATAGATGGCCAATAGACATAAAAAAGTGCTCAACATCACTAATCATCAGAAATAAAAATTAAAACCAACTGAGATATCACCTGACACCTGCCAGAATGTCTATCATTGATATATCAAAAACCAGAAGTCCTGGTGAGGATGTGGAGAAAGGGGAACCCTTGTACATTTTTGGCAAGAATGCAGACTGGTGTGGAAACAGTGTGAAATTTCCTTAAAATATTAAAAATTGAATTGTCTTATGACCTAGCAATTTCACCTCTGGGAGTATACCTGAAACACTAATTTGAAGGAATATATGAACCCCTGTATTCATTGCACCATTATTTACAAAGCCCAAGATTTGGAAGCAGCCTGTGTACAGTAGTACATAAGTGAATAAAAGCTATGGTACATTTACAAAATGAAAAACCATTAGACTGTAAAAAAGGAAGGATAGCATGGATGGACCTGGAGAGTATTATGCTAAGTGAAATAAGACAGTAAGAGAAAGACAAATGACATATGATTTAATTTATATGTGAAATCTAAAAAACAAGCTAAATGAACAAATAAAACAAATAGACTCATAAATAGAGGACAAATGGAAAGTTCTCTGCCATTTTAAAAACAGTGTGGTTTTCTATTGAGTTGTATGACATTTTGGATAGTAACATCTTGTCAGTTATGTGGTTTGCAAATATTTTCTCACAGTCTGTAGGTAACCTTTTATTTTGTGATTGTTTGCTTTGCAGATACTTTTTATTTTGATATAGTTCCACTTCTTTATTTTTGTTTTTGTTGATTCAGTTTTCAGTGTCATAAAAGAAAAATAGATGAAGCTCCCCAATAGCTTCCTTGGAGATTCTCAGTGTCTCTCAAACCTTTTCTAAGATGCTGTTTAGTTCTTAGTGGCCTTCATGGGATTAGGATATGTTCAGTCCTGTAAGTGTTTCAAAGGTGGGTGAAATGCCCACATTCCTATTCATGTTCCTGTAGGACAACTTATTGCCTGCTCGATCAACTCCTCAGTGCAGGATAATTGGAAACCTTGTCTTGGAGTAATATTTGGGAAAGTCATGACATTTGATATGCAGTCTAGCCCCTTTTAGGGAGGGGTGATCCAGAGATAATAGCCACGGTGAGTTCTTGTGCATTCATTTAAAAGAGCCTCATTATTCTCTACAGTGTCAGTGAACTCATGTACCAGCTCCTAGAGGTAGGTGATTTAGGAGTTGGTCCCTTAAAACCGGGGGTGCATGATATGTGAAAAAGTCCTTTCAAGAAGAAGCTGTAGACTGGTTTTTATTACTAGGGTGAGTCCAGTTGGAGGCAGTGCATAAATTGTCTCTGTTCATTCATGCTTTCAGAGAACTATTAATTTTTTTTGTTGTTTCCAGATGGAGACTAATTAGAAATGTGACTTTAAGACAGCAGTTCAGAAAAATATAGATTCATACTCCTTCCAGGAATAAACTGAGAGCTGTATAATTTGCCTGATTCCTCTGTACTGAGCTTAATGGGATAGCCACAGGAAATGTTCATGTATTTGTTTAAATTTGCACGTTTGTTTTCAGTGGTCACATTAGACTCAAGTCCTATTGGTTCTCATAGATAGACGATTTGAGTACCATTACCTAGCCAGCCATGAAAGCTGAGATGTTAGATGTGTGGATATTTTCTTCCACAGAGAAGATAGAAAGTTGGTTTTATCACTGGAATCAACCAAAGGAAGAAGCATGGAAAATTCCCAAAAGCACTTTCAAGCTCCCAGAGAAGCACTGTCAGGTCCCAGATGCAGGCTGATTGAAAGCCTGATATTCAGGTAGCAGCTAGGAAAGTAGGCAGTCAAACCCCTTCCAGGGAGAATACGGTAGCTGAGCAGTTTTACTTGCTCCCCCTGTGCTGAGCCTGGGGATCAATTATAGCATGTGCTCTTGCATCTGTTAAAAACCACTACTTTATTGATATTTTCTGAGGTCTTGGGGGATTCATGAATGTTGAGCCCTGTTCATTATGAGAGCTAGGTGATTTGGGAACCAGTCCCTTGGGTTGGAGCTGTGAAACTGGGGGTGTTTAATGTAGGATCCTTCAATTTTCAGGGGGAAACTGAGAGTTGGAGTTTCCCTCCAAGTTGTAAAACATTGTGTTATGGGTGGTGTTTATAGTGCTGTTGTGTGTGAGGGTTTTCTACCTATTTCCATGTGGGTATTTTCTCAGTCACACGATGTGCTCAAGCCTCTCAGTTAGTTTCTGAATTTCTGTTAGAGGGAATTGATCAATGTGTAGATGCTTACTTAGTGCGCTGGAGAAGGTAAAGCCAGAGGCCTCCTATTCTTCCATCTTGCTGACATTAACTCAATTATTATGTTAAATATAAGTGTATTAAATCCCCCAATCTAAAGATAAAAAGTGGCTGAATGGATAAAAAAGTAAGATTCAACCATATGCTGTCTATAAGAGACTCACTTTAAGAACAAAGACAAATAGCATATGATTTCACTTATATATATATATATATATATATATATATATATGGAATCTGAAGAAGAAAATAGAAACAGACTCATTCATACAGAGAAGAGGCTGACAGTTGTGAGAGGGGAGTGGGTTTGGGGACTGCGTGAAAAACATGAAAGGATTAAAAAGTACAAATTGATAGTTACAAAATAGTCATAGAGACATAGTTACAGAGATGTAAAGTTACAGCACAGGGAATATTGTCAATAATATTGTAATAACTATGCATGGGGCCAGGTGGCTATTTGAAATATCAGGGAACACTCTGTAAAGTACATGATTTTCCAACCACTATGCTGTATATATGAAATTGATACAGAATAATATTGAATTTAAACTGTAATCAAACAATGAAAAAAATTATAAAAGGAGATCTATATGGTAAGTTGTGAGGATGAAATAGGGACAGATGAACCAAGATAAGGGAAATCAGTTAAGGTAGTCCAGGACAGGAGATGATAGGCAGAACTACTCTTAGAGAAGTAAGAATCAAGAAGAGGGAGATTTATGTCAGTGATATTAACAAAGGGGAATAAGTTAGTCTTCATTACTACATAGGATCTTAGTTCAGACCTGGCTCTCCTACCTGTTAGCTATATGACCTTAAATATCATAGTTCTCAACTCAAATTTCTGAGAACTGGGAATGCACCAGACTGGTACAGCCACTGTGGAAAACAGTATGGGGTTTCCTCAATAAACTAAAAATGGAACTACTTTTTGACCTGGTAATTCCACTGCTGGGATTATAGACTAAGAATCTTGAAACACCAATTCAAAAGAACGTATGCACCCCAATGTTCATAGTAGCACAATTGACAATAGCCAAGTTTTGGAAGCAACATAAGCACCCATCAGTAAATGAATTGACCAAAAAACTATGGTACATTTACACAGTGGAATATTACACAGCAGAAAGAAAGAAGGAACTCCTACCCTTCTTGACAGCATGGATGGAACTGGAGAGCATTATGCTAAGTGAAATAAGCCAGGTGGTAAAAGACAAATACCATATGATCTCACCTGTAAGTGGAACCTAATCAACAAAACAAACAAGTGAGCAAAATATAAGAAGAGACATGTAAATAAAAAACAAAATGACAGTAACCAGAGAGGAGGGAGGAGTGAGAAAATGGAGGGAAGTAGAGGAAGGGTTATCAAGGAACACGTATAAAGGACCCATGGACAAAGACAATAGGGCAGGGGAAGATTGATTGTGGGAGTGGGTAGAGCAGGGAGAGGGTAATGGGAGGAAAATGGAGACAACTGTAATTGAATAACAATTAAAAAGTGGAAAAACAAACCAAAAAATGTATTCTATCTATGACATTCATGTACAGTCTACTACATGACTTGTATTCTACAGGTTTGTGAATATCAAAGTGAAAATAAACATGAATCCACTTATAGTCCTCAATGTGCATTTCACTCTGAGAAAGCTGTAGTGAAGTGTTTGAACACTTCAAGGCCATTTTGTATTGATTAATTTGTACCAAGAGGGTTTGTTGGCAAACACTTCTACAGAGTTTCTACGCCATTTATACATGCTCATTTCAGTAGGTGATGGATATTAGTGTTGTCTAAGATAATAAATACTGTTCTTGGTGGGAAAAAAGAATAACAATAGTTCCTAACACAGAGTTGTGAAAATTCAGTGGGTTAATATAATACATTTAATGTAAAATAAAAAAAAGCACACATAGACTAAAAGTGAAGGATAGAAAAAGATATTCATGCAAATAGTAATCAAAAGGAAATAGGGTTGGCTATATTTATCTGAAACACTAGACTTTAAGTAAAAAAAAATACTGTTACAAAAGATTGAGAGGTCATTATGTAGTGATAAAAGGCCAATTCATTAGGAATATATAACAAGTATAATTACAGTTGCATACTAAATTAAAACATCTATATATATATAAAGCAAATATTAACAGAACTGAAGGAAGAAACAAACAGAATTTCTATTGAGATCAAAAAAACATGATTAAGTTGAAAGTGAAATGAAGAAAAATATTCCATGCAAATAGCATCCAAAATATAGTGGAACAGTTGTATAAATATCAAATAAGATATAATTTAAGAAAGAAAGGAGACCAAGAAAAGCATTATATATTGATAAAAAGGTCAACTCATAAAGAAAATGTAACATTTACAGAATATGTGCAGAAAACATCATAGCTCCCAAATATATTATGTAAATGTTGACAATATTAAAGGGAAAAAGACAGTTCTACAATTTATAGAAAGAGACTTCATAACACCACTTTATATAATGAATAGAAAAAACAGGCAGAATAGTAATAAGGAAGCAGAGGGCTTGAACAACACCATAAATCAATTAGATAGACCTAACACACACATACAGAAGACTCAATATCTCAAGCCACCCAACAACAGCCTGCTTTTCCACTCTATACATGTTTCTGGAAGTTCTATGTGGTGTAATTAAGCAAGGAAAAAAGATAAAAGACATCCAAATTGGAAAAAAATTTTCTTTGTTTCCAAATTACATGACTTCATATGTATAAAAGCAAAAGATTCTATAGAAAAAGTGTTAAATCTAATAAATTAAATTTAGGAGTGTTGCAAGATACAAAATCAACACACAAAAAATTTATATTTCTGGCAATACCATCAGGCAATTCCAAAAGGGAATTAAACAAAAAAATTCTAATGCAATAGTTTCCAAATGAATAAAATCTTGAGGAAAATGTCATCAAGGAGGTGAGAGGCTCATTCATCAAAAAGTACACACTACTCCGGAAAAAATGAAATAGCACATAAATAAATAGAAAGATATCTCATTCTAATGTATAAGACTTAATATTGTTAAGATGACAATACTACTTAACACAATATACAGAATCTACGCAAGCTTTATCAATATCTCTACAGTATTTTTATTTTTTAATTATATTTTATTGATTATGTTATTATAGTTGTCTCAGTTTTCCCCCTTTGACCCTTTAAATCCAGTACCCCCCATTCCCTCCGGCAATCCCCCTGCTTAGTTCATGTCCATGGGTCATGTATATAAGTTCTTTGGCTACTCCATTTCCTATACTGTTCTTAACATCCATCTCTCTGTTTTACACCTACCAATTTGTACTTCTTAATCCCTGTTACTTTTCCACCATTCTCCCCTTCTCCCTCCCAAGTGATAACCCTCCAAATGATCTCCATATTTATGATTCTGTTCCTGTTCTCCTTGTTTATTTAGTTTTTTAGATTCATTGTTGATAGTTGTGAATTTATTGCCATTTTAATATTTATAGTTTTGATCTTCTTTTTCTTAAGTAAGCCCCTTTAATATTTCATATAATAATGGCTTGGTGATGATTAACTCCTTTAGCTTTACTTTGCCTGGGAAACACTTTATCTGCTCTTCCATTCTAAGTGATAGCTTTGCTGGATAGAGCAATTGAGATTCTAGGTCCTTGCTTTTCATCACCTTGAATACTTCCAGCCTGTAAAGTTTCTTCTGAGAAATCAGCTGACAGTCTTATAGGAACTCCTTTGTAGGTGACTCTCTGCTTTTCTCTTTCTACTTTTAAAAGTCTCTATTTTTCTGTAACCTCTGGCATTTTAATGATGATGTGTCTTGGTGTGGTGCTCTTTGCATCCGTCTTGTTTGGGACTCTCTCTGCTTCCTGGACTTGTGTGTCTAGTTCCTTCATGAAATGAGGGAAGTTTTCTTTCATTATTTTTTCAAGTAAGTTTTCAATTTCTTGCTGTCTCTCTTTCCCTTCCAGCACCCTTATGATTTGAATGTTGGTACATTTGATGTTGTCCCAGAGGTTCCTTGCCTTATCCTCATTTTATTTGGATTTTTCTTCTTCTTGCTGTTTCGATTGTTTTCTTCTTCCTCATGTTCCAAATAATTGATTTAACTCTCAGCTTCATCCACTCCGCTGTTGATTCCCTGTAAATTTTTCTTTATTTCAGTTAGTGTAAGCCTCATTTCTGCCTGGGTCTTTTTAGGCTGTTGAAGTATCCAATGAGTTTCTTGAGTAGCCTTAAAACCAGTGTTTTGAACTCTGCATCTGATAGATTGTTTATTTCCATTTTGTTTAGTTCTTTCTCTGGAGATTTGTTCTGTTTTTTTTTTTCTTTTTTTCAGTTGGGTCCTGTTTCTTTGTCTCCTCATTTTAGCAGCCTCCCTGTGTTTATTTCTATATATTAGGTAAAGATACTTTGATTCCTTGTCTTAGTAGTATAGCCTATTGTACAAAAGCACACTGGTAAGTTGCATTGGGCGGAGCCATACGTAATCATGGGGGCAGGGCAACCTATGTGAACTAGGTTCATGGTGTCCCAGATATGGTGTTGCCACTTTGTGGCTCTGTGTTCGAGAGCACTGAGAAAGGGGACAATGTCACTGCCTGGCCTTTGGAGTATAGTCCAGGAAGAAGCTGTCCCCTACCTCTTGCCCTGATGCCAGATACTTCAATTTATCCCTGAATGCTTCTGGTGTCTTTCCAGCTGCTGCCTTGGTGGTGAAGCCCAGAGTTAGTGAGACTGGATAAGCCCTAAGTGTGTTGTGGCCACTTTAGGAGGACATCGCTGAGATTCTAGCAGTTTGACTGGCTATCACAAACCCCACTGGTTTTTACACCCAGAAGTTATGGGAACATTTTTTCCTGGCATTGGAAACCTGGGCTGGGCGGTCTGGTGTGGTGCTGGGGTCCCTTGCTCTCGAGATATCCCTCCTAATTTTTATCTACCATATATGGGTGTGGGACTGCCAATTCTGCATCTCTTCCCTTCATACCCATCTAGAGGAATGCGACTTCTTCAATTCCTTGTTTATCAGGCTTTCATATAGGTCAATTTTCTGATGATTCGGGATGATACTTGTTTTTTAGTCTAGTTGTAATCTTTGCTGTGGTTGTGCAAGGAGGTGAGCTGCATTTATCTATGTATCCATCTTGACTGGAAGGCATAACAGTATTTTTAAAGAAATAGAAAAAAATCATCCTAAAATTCTTATGAAATTGCAATGAACTATAAGTAGCCAAAGCAACAGTGCAGAAGAAGGATAAAGTTGACAGACTCATACTTACTGACTTCAAATCACACTACAAAGCTACAATCATTAAAAGTGTGACACTTTTACAACTATATAAACCAATAGAATAAAATATCACAGGAATAACCCCTCATATGTATGGTCAATAATTTTCGACAAGGGTGCCAAGATCATTCAATAGAGGAAAGGGCAGTCTTATCAAGAAAAGGTATTGGGACAGAATCAAGAGGGTTGAGGAGTGAGTAGAAATCACAGTGAACTCCTCCCAGGACCAACCTGGAATTACAAGTAAATTGTGGGGAAATCACCAGGAAGAAACAACTGAACAATAGTGAGGGAGGAGCCTTATAATCTGGGACAGACAGAAGAGTCAGTTTTAGCACAGCCAAACTGGTAAGGAGAGCGGTAGAGACTCAAGAAGGCGGGTGGGGCACACACGGGTGGCAGCACCAGAAGGATATTGAAATGGCCAGTTAGAACCCTCTGAGAAGAGCGGGGTCAAAACCATAAGTGGGGATCTCCAGCCTACAGCACCAGAGCCGAAAAAGTACACAGAAAACAACCAGCTATGAAAAGTGTCAGGGTTGCTCTCTGACAGATGAGCAGCTGGAGACACAAGGAGCCATTTATAGGGCCAAAGTATAAATTTTGGTTTGCAGCCACTTACTCTGGTTTCCAGCAAAGCAGGGGCAGAGTGGGCTGGAGAAACCTGAGGAGAGACTATGGAAGGAGGCTTTGGGGAAAGAACAGAGAGAGTAGCAGACCGGATCCTGGTGCTGACTCATTCCCCAGGCGGCAGAAAGCATATTGCTCAGGCAGACCACTCCCCCGAGCGGCAGCAGACTGAGAAGACCCAATAGTCCCGCCCCCAGGAGGGTATCGGCTCCGCCCTGTGGTGTCTCTAAGCCAATCTGTTGAGTGCAGAGTGACTAGATTAACAGCTAAAGGAGACAGCCATAAACAGCAGATTCCTGAAAATCTTGAACAGACTGCCTAAGATCAGACAGGGACAACATCTGACATCATCAGAGGGAGATCCAGAGAGTAAAAACAGTGGTCTCCTACAATAGAAGTTCACACCATAAAGTCAGGAAATCAAGAAAGATCAATTTAAGAAGCAGAAGCAAAAAAGAAGAGTCTCACAAATAATGGAAAGACAAAGAAACACCCCCCAGTTGAAGGGAAACTGGTATCCCCAGAAAGAGAACTAAATGAAATAGAGGCAAATAAACTATCAGATACTGAGTTCAAAACAGCAGTTCTAAGGAAGCTCAATGAGCTCAGTGAGCTCTGAGAGAATTACCAAAACTACAGGAAAACTATGAGGAAGTTACTGCAAACTATATCAGGATGAAAAACGACACAGTAACAATCAATAAGAGAAAAGAGGAAATGAAGAATACAATTTCTGAATTAAAGAACACAGTAGAAGGAATCAAAAGCAGGCTAGATGAAGCAGAGGATTGAATCAGTGAGCTGGAGGATAAGGTAGAAAAAAGCTCCCAGAAAGAGGACGAAAAGGAAAAAAGACTAAAGAAGACTGAAGAGGTGTGTAGGGAGATGCAGGACAATCTGAAATATAATAATATCTGTATAATAGGGATACCAGAAGGAGAAGAAGAGGAACAAGGGATAGAGAAAGTGTTTGAAAAAATGATGATGGAAAACTTCCCTAATTGGATGAGAGAAAAAGTCACACAAGTCCAGGAAGCACAGAGGGTCCCATCCAAGAGGAACCCAATGAGGCCCACTCCAAGGCACATCATCATTAAAATGCCAAATATCAAAGACAAACAGAGAATCCTAAAGCAAGCAAGGGAGAAAGAGGTAGTAACATATAAGGGAGCCCTGATATGGGTAGCAGCTGACTTCTCAACAGAAACACTGCAGACCAGAAGGGAATTGCAAGAAATATTCCAAGTCATGAAAAGCAAAGGTCTGCAACCAAGGCTGCTCTACCTAGTAGGCTCTCAATTAAAAGGGAAGGTGAAATAAGGAGTTTCTCAGACAAGAGAAGGTAAAAAGAATACACCTCCACCAAACCAGCACTGCAAAATATACTAAAGGGACTGTTTCAAGAAGATGAAGAAAACACGTATATGAATACCCAGTTCCTTTCATAGTCACCAATACTTGATATTACCAATATTTTTAATACTTATTCATCGGATTGTGACAATGATGTGTCATTTTAATTGTTCCTTTATTGTTTGTTGAAACTAAACCTGTTTTTGTCTATTTCTTGCCTATTTCTATTATTTTTAAAAAGCATTAAATGACTTTTTGGTATTCTTTATCCATTTTTTTGAAGCACAAAACTGATATAATTAATGACATAGGAAAATAACATGTTATGAAACAAACTGGTCACAAATACTGGATAGAGGATTTCACTTCTGATAAAAAACTTAAAAGTACATATATAAAACACTGGAAGGTTATATATCAAAATATTTTAGTATTTACTTCTGTTCAATGATTAAATATTTTCCCCTTTGCTTTTATGTATTTTCTGAAGTATAATTATTTCTGAAACAGAAAAGGAAAACAAGTTATGGATAAAGAAACAGTTTAGATTAAGTGTTTGTAGAATTTTTGCCCTAACCCTTTTTACATGTATTGCAAAAACTTTTTAACCTTTTTTAAGATGTGTTGCAAATACTCTCCTATTCTATTCCTTGTCCTTTAACATTTTTATATGTGTAATTACTGTATAGTGTCAAATGTTTAATATAATTATATTGTCAATATTTTACTTTATAGCTTTTGGGTTTGAATATGTTACTTCAGGGTAAGAAAATTATTTTGTATTTTCTCTGAAAACTCCTTATATTCTACATATTGATTTTTAACTCACCTGAATATTTTTTTGTATAATGTGTGAAATAGTGCTCTATATTTGCTTTATTTCAAGTAACAGTGGATCATATACTGTATTTGTTGAATAAGCCTTATTTTTCCCATTGATGTGAAATATCAATTTAATCATATATTACATTTTAGTCAGATATATATGTTTGTCTCTAGAATGCTCATTGTATTTAATTGATCTACTGGATTATTTCTGTGCTAGTGCCATGTTGTTTTAATTGCTGAGACTTTATAACAGATTTACTTTTTTAAATAGTTTATAATGGATCTTGACATTTAAAAAGGTAAGTACATAAAATCATGAAGGGAAGGAGAAAGTCAAAGGAACATATAGCAAGGACTCATGGACAAAACCAAAGGGGAAGAGCTGAGGGAGGGAAGGTGGGAGGGGGCAAGGGAAAGTGGTGGTGGGGGAGGCAGAGACAAATGTATTTGAAAAAATAAATTAAAATAAAATAAAATAAAGTGAAAAAATAAAATAAAAAGTTAAGTACATAAAATCAATCTGCATGTATAAAAAAGAAAGATGAAAGAAGGAACTCCTACCTTTTGCGACATCATGGATGGAACTGGAGAATATTATTCTAAGTGAAGTAAGCCAGTTGGTGAAAGACAAATTCCATATGATCTCACTTATAAGTGGAATCTATTCAACAAAAAACTAATGAACAAAATAAACCACAGGCATAGAAACATGGAGCAGATGGAGAGTGACCAGAGGGGATGGGGAAGGAGGACAACAGTGGAAAGAAGGAGAAAGGATGAAACAAAGAATATGTATGAATGACCCATGGACATGAACAACAGTGTGGGAATTGACTGTGGGAGAGTGGGCCGGGGTGGGAAGGGTGGATGTGGGCAAAGTTGGAAAAATTGAGACAACTGTAATAGAATAAACATGGTTTAAAAAAATAAAAGAGACTGCAAAAAATTGTAAATACAGCTAAGACATGGAAAAATGGTATTGGGAAAACTGGATATCTAAATATCAATGAATGAGGTTTGATCCATATTTCACACTGCAGAAAAATTAACTGAAAATGGATCAAAAACTTCAATATTAGAGCCAAAATTGCAAAATTGTTAGAAGAAAACTTAGGGTAAAATATTCATGATATTGGGTTTGGCAAGAGTGTCTTGGATACAACACAAAAAGCACATGCAACAACAGAAGAAAAAAAATAAACTCAGGCAGTAAAATCTCAGTTATCCCTGGTAGTAATATTTTTGCCAATATATCTCCTATGGCAAGAGAAATAAGGGGAAAAAAAGAAATGAGACTGCATCAAATTAAAAATTTCTGAATATTTTCAAATTCTTTTTCCACATCTATTGATATGATCATGTGATATTTGTCTTTCCTTTTGCTTATGTGATGTATTATGTTTATTCATTTGCAAAT
This sequence comes from Pteronotus mesoamericanus, assembly GCF_021234165.1. Lineage (NCBI taxonomy): Eukaryota > Metazoa > Chordata > Mammalia > Chiroptera > Mormoopidae > Pteronotus > Pteronotus mesoamericanus. The sequence continues at coordinate 2,291,238 of NW_026555108.1, read as the reverse complement.
ATTGTACCATCCTTGTATCCCTGGGATGAATGCCACTTGATCAGGGAGAGTGATCTTTTCATATTGCTGGATGTGGTTTGTCAATATTTCATTGAGGATTTTAGCGTCCATGTTCATCAGTGATATTGACTTGTAGTTTTCTTTCTTTGTTGTGTCTTCATCTGGTTTGAGGATTAGGATGATGCTTCCCTCATGAAAAGAGTTTAGGAGTCTTCCCTCTTGGATTTTTTGGAATAGTCTGAGAAGGACAGGGGTGAGCTCTTTCTTAAATATTTGGTAAAATTTTTCTGTGAAACTGTCTTATCCAGGGCTTTTGTCTGCCGGGTTTGGTTTTTTTTTTTTTATTACTCCTTCAATATTACCAGCTGCTATTTTTCTGTTCAGGCTTTCAGCTTTTTCTTAATTCAGTGTTGGAAGATTACATGGTTCTAGAAATTTGTCCATTTCACCCAGGTTTTCAAATTATTTGGCATATAGTTGTTCATAGTAATTTCTTACAATACTTTGTATTTCTGTGGTATCAGTTATAATTTCTCCTCTTTTATTTCTGATATTATTTATTTGGGTTCACTCTCTTTTTTTCTTCATGAATCTCCTTAAAGGCTTGTTGATTTTGTTTATCTTTTCAGAGAACCAGCTCCTGGATTTATTGATCCTTTGAATTGTTCTTTTATCCTCTATGTCATGGCAATTCCACTGCTGGGAATATACCCTAAGAATCCTGAAACACCAATTCAAAAGAACCCATTCACCTTAATGTTCAGAGCAGCACAATTTACAATAGCCAAGTGTGGGAAGCAACCTAAGTGCCATCAGTAAATGAGTGTATAAAAAAACTATGGTACATTTACATAATGTAATACTATACAGAAGAAAGACAGAGGGAAATCCTACCCTTTGTGACAGCATGGATGGATCTAGAGAGCATTATGCTAAGTGAAATAATGCAGGCAGTGAAAGTCACATACCATATGATCTCACCTATAAGTGGAGCCTAATCGACAAAAAAAAAAACAAAACCAAAAACAGCCAAACAAACAAAACAAGCAAGCAAACTATAACCAGAGACATTGAAATAAAGAACAAACTGACAGTGACCAGAGGGGACAGGGGAGGAGTATAACAGGGAAAAGAAGGGGACGGGTCATCAAGAGACATGTATAAAAAGCGCATGGACAAAACTATAGGGGGTTGGGATCGAGGGTAGAAAGAAGGGATGAGTGGGGGGAAAATGGAGATAACTGTACTAGAACAACAGCAAAAAAATTGGATATTTTGCTGTTATGGGTATTTTTCATACTAATTTTGATTTCTTAAAAATGTTTCATTAAAATATCACTTTTCTTGAAAAAAATTAAAAAATAAAAAGCTTCAGAATGGCTGAAGAAACCATCATCAAAATCAAAAGGGAACCTACTGTATGTGAAATATATTTGCCAATGATACCTCAGAGAAGGGTTTGATCTCCAAAGCATATAAAGAACTCATATGACTCAACACCAAGAAGACAAACAGTGCAATTTAAAAATGAGCAAAGGACCTGAATGGACACTTCTCCAAGGAGGACATACAGATGGCTCATGACATATGAAAAGATGGTCAACATCACTAGCCATCAAAGAGATGCAAATTAAAGCCACAATGAGATATAACCTCACACTGGTCAGAATGTCTGTCATTATAAATCAACAAACAACAAGTATTGCTGAGATTGTGGAGAAAATAGAACCCTAGTGCACTATGGGTTAGAATGCAGACTGGTGGAAAACAGTATGGAATTTCTTCAAAAAGCTAAAAATGCAACTGCCTTTTGATCCAATGATTCCACTGCTGGGAATGTACCCTAAGAATTCTGAAACATCAATTCAAAAGATCTTATGTACCCCTGTTCATAGCAGTGCTATCTACAATAGCCAACTGCTGGAAACAGCCTAAGTCCCCATCAGTAGATGAGTGAATAAAAAACTGTGGTACATTTACACAATGGAATGCTATGCAGCAGAAAGAAAGAAGAATTTGTACCCTTTGTGACAGCATGGTTGGAACTGGAGAGTATTATACTGAGCGAAATAAGTCTGTCAGGGAAAGACAAATACCACATGATCTCACTTCTAAGAGGAATCTAATGAACAAAATAAATGAGTGAGCAAAACAGAACCAGGTACATGGAAACAGGGAACAGAATGACAGCTGCTAGAGGAAAGGGGGAATGGGGAAGTGGTGGAAAGAAGGACAAGGGATTAGTCAAAGAACATGTATGACTGACCCATGGACATGGACAATGGTGTGAGGATGGACTGTGGGAGCTGGGGGTGGGCTGGACTGAGAGGGGCAACTATAATAGAATAAACAAGAATAAAAAAATAAATTGGATTTTATTAAATTTAAAAACTTCTGTTCATTACAAGTCACTATTAAGAGTGAAAATTTACCTGTAGGATGGAAGAAGGTACTTAAAAATTATATACCTGAGTAGGGATTATATCTAGAATATATAAAGAACTCTACAATTCTATAGCAAAGAAATAAACAACCCAACTTACAAATGGGAAAGGTGGATTGAAATAACATTTCTCCAAAAGAGATTTACAAATGACCAAAAAATTATGAAAATATTTTCAACATTACTAAACAAGTGTAGAAAAACTGGAACCCTGATGCATTTCTAGTTTCAATGTATAATGGTGCAGCCACTATGGAAAATAATATATGGCAGTCCCTTAGAAAGTTAAACATAGATTTATGGTATAACCCAAGATTTCTGTTTCAATTTGTACATCCAAAAGTATTGAGTCTGTCTGTAGTTAACAGAGCAGGATGGGTTGAGCAAAAAGGAAAAAGAATCTCATGGACATGGACAACACTGTGTTGATTGTGGGGTTGGGAGGGAGGTATAAGGGGACCAAATGGTAATGGAAAAATACAATAAAAATTTTTTAGAAAGTATTGAAAATAAGCTACCATATATTCCCATACAGCAATGCTCAGAGCAGAGTTATTCACAATAAGCAAAACATGAAAATAGCCCAAATGTCCATCAGCAGATAAACAGATAAACAAAATATGGTACATATGTACATAAAACAGTAGAATATTTTTAAGCATTAAAAAAAGGAATTCTGACAGATGTAACATGAATGAACCTCAAGGATGTATTCTAAATGCAAAAAGCCAGTTTCAAAGGGACAAATAATATCTGATTCCACTTACGTGTGGTACACCAAGTAGTCAGATTTATAGAGACAAAAAGTAGAATGGTGGTTGCCAGGGACTGAAGGGAAGGGGAAATCGGGAGTTATTATTATTATTTTTTTACTTGCAGTAACGTTTATTTTTCTTATTTTTTAAATTTTATTTTAATTTATTTTTTCAAATACATTTGTCTCTACCTACCCCCCACCACTTTCCCTTGCCTCCTCCCTCCTTCCCTCCATCAGCTCTTCCCCTTTGGTTTTGTCCATGAGTCCTTGCTATATGTTCCTTGACTTTCCCCTTCCCTTCCTTTTCCTGTCCCCCTCCCTCCTTGCCTCTTGTCTCTGTTGATTTCTTTTCCGTTCAGTGTTGCTGGTCTTATTTTCCTTGCATCTTTGTATTGTTGGTTAGGTTCTCCTTATAGGTGAGATCATATGGTAAATGTCTTTCGCCCCCGGCCTTACTTCGCTTAGCATAATGCTCTCCAGTTCCATCCATGCTGTCACGAAGTTTAGTAGTTCTTTTTTTCTTTCTGCTGCGTAGAATTCCATTGTGTGTATGTACCATTATTTTTTGATCCAATCATCTACTGATGGGCATTTAGGTTGCTTCCAACACTTGGCTATTGTAAATTGTGCTGCTAGGAACATTGGGGTGCATAGGTTCTTTTGTACTGGCGTTTTGGTGTTCTTATGGTATAGTTCCAGCAGGGGAATCACTGGATCCAAAGGCAGTTCCATTTTCAGCTTTGTGAGGACATTCCACACTGCTTTCCAGAGTGGCTGCACCAGTCTGCATTCCCACCAACAGTGGACTAGGGTTCCCTTTTCTCCACAGCCTCGCCAGCACCTGTTGTTTGTTGATCTGTTTATGATGGCCATTCTGACCGGTGTGAGGTGGTACCTCATGGTGGATTTGATCACATTTCTCTGATGGCTAGTGATGCTGAGCATCCTTTCAAATGTCTCTGGGCCCTCTGTATCTCCTCCTTGGAAAACCATCTGCTCAGGTCCTTTGCCCATTTTTTGATTGGATCGTTTGTCTTCTTGGAGTGGAGTCGAGTGAGTTCTTTATATATTTTGGAGATCAAACCTCTATCTGATGTATCATTAGCAAATATATTTTCCCATACGGTTGGCTCCCTATTCTTTTGCTGATGTTTTCTATAGCTGTGCAGAAGCTTCTTATTTTGATGAGATCCCACTTGTTTATTCTTTCCTTTATGTACCTGCTTTAGGGAACATATCAGTGAAAAAATTGCTGCGTGGGATATCTGAGAGTTTCCTGCCAATGTTCTCCTCTAGGACTTTGATGGTGTTGTGATTTCTATATGAGTCTTTTATCCATCTTGAGTTTATTTTTGTGTATGGTGTCAGCTGATGATTCAATTTCAATTTATTGCATGTAGCCGTCCAGCTCTCCCAGCACCATTTGTTGAAGAGGCTATTATGGCTCCATTTTATGCTTCTGCCCCCTTTGTCAAATATTAGATGCCCATAGAGACCTGGGCTTATTTCTGGGCTTTCTATTCTGTTCCACTGGTCTATGGGTCTGTTCTTGTGCCAGTACCAGATTGTTTTGAGTATAGTGGCTTTGTAGTAGAGTTTGGTGTCTGGTATTGTGATCCCTCCTACTTTGTTTTTCTTTCTCAAAATTGCTGAGGCTGTTTGGGGTTCTTTATGGTTCCATATAAATTTTTGAAATGTCTGTTCTATTTCTGTGAAATATGTCATTGGTATCTTAATAGGGATTGCATTGAATCCATAAATTACTTTGGGTAGTATGGACATTTTGATGATATTAATTCTTCCAATCCATGAGCACGGTATATGTTTCCATATATTTGTGTCTTCCTTAATTTCTTTTTTCAATGTTGTATAGTTTTCTGCGTACAGGTCTCTTTACGTCTTTGGTTAAATATATGCCTAGGTTCTTTATTTTTCTTCTTGCTATATTGAATGGTATTTTTTCTCTGATTGCTTCTTCTATTGCATTGCTGGCATACAAAAATGCCTTTGATTTCTGAATGTTGACTTTGTATCCTGCTGTTTTGCCAAATTCACTTATTAGGTTGAGGAGTTTTTTGGTAGAGTCTACAGGGTTCTCTATGTACACTATCATGTCATCTGCAAACAATGATAGCTTTACTTCCTCCTTTCCTATATGGATGCCTTTTATGTCTTTCTCTTGTCGGACCTCTGTGGCTAGGACTTCCAATACGATGTTGAAAAGAAGCGGTGAGAGTGGACATCCTTGCCGTGTTCCCAATCTTAGTGGGAAAGCTTTCAGTTTTTGCCCTTTGAGTATGATATTGGCTGTAGGTTTTTCATATATGGCCTTTATTACATTGAGAACTGCCCCATTTATTCCCATTTTGCTGAGTGTTTTGATCATAAATGGGTGCTGTACCTTATCAAATGCTTTTTCTGCATCTATCGAGATGATCATGTGGTTTTTGTCTTTTTCTTTTATTTATGTGATGCATCACGTGTACTGATTTGCGTATAGTGAACCATCCCTGCATGCCTAGGATGAATCTCACTTGATAGTGGTGGATTATCTTTTGAATGTATTGCTGGATGCGGTTTGCCAATATTTTGTGGAGGATTTTAGCATCTATGTTCATCAGCGAAATTGACCTGTAGTTTTCTTTCTTTGTAGGGTTTTTATCTGGTTTTGGGATCAGGGTGATGCTGGCCTCATAGAAAGAGTCTGGGAGTCTTCCCTCCTCTTGGGTTTTTTTGGAATAGTCTGAGAAGGACAGGGGTTAGCTCTTCCTTAAATGTTTTGTAAAATTCTCCTGTGAAACCGTCCGGCCCTGGGCTTTTGAGTGCCAGCAGTTTCTTGATGACTGCTTCCATTTCCCCAGCTGTTATTGGTCTTTTCAAGCTTTCTGTTTCTTCCTCCTTCAGTGTTGGAAGATTATACTTTTCTAAAAATTTGTCCATTTCATCAATATTTTCAAATTTCTTGGCCTATAATTGTCCATACTAGTTTCTGACGATTTTTTGTATTTATGTGGTATCAGTTGTTATTTCTCCTCTTTCATTTCTGGTATTATTTATTTGGGTCCTCTCCCTTTTTTTCTTGATGAGTCTTCTTAAAGTCTTATTAATTTTATCTTTTCAAAGAACCAGCTTCTGGATTGGTTGATCTTCTGAATTGTTCTTTTCGTCTCTATCTCATTCAGTTCTGCTCTATTCTTGACTATTTCCTTCCTTCTACTTGCTCTGGGATTTATTTGTTGTTGTTTCTGCAGTTCTTGAAGTTGTAGTGTTAGGTCTGTTATTTGAAATGTTTCTACCTCTTTTCGGTAAGCCTGTATTGCTATGAACTTCTCTCTCAGGACTGCCTTTGCTGTGTCCCATAGGTTTTGGACTGTTATCTGTTCATTTTCATTAGTTTCCAGAAATTTTCTGATTTCTTCTCTTATCTCATTATTGATCCATTCATTGTTTAATAGTGTACTGTTGAGTCTCCATGAGTTTGCAAGTTTTTGAAGTTTCTCTTTGAGGTTAATTTTGAGTTTAAAGGCCTTGTGGTCTGAGAAGAAGTTTGGTATTATTTCAATTATCCTGAATTTGCTGAGGCTTGCTTTGTGTCCTATCATGTGGTCTATCTTTGAAAAACTGCCATTAGCATTGGAAGAGAATGTGTATTTTTCTTCTTTGGGATGTAAGGTTCTATATATGTCAGTTAAGTCTCTTTGATTCAGTGTTCATTCAGCACCACGATATGTTTATTAATGTTTTGTTTGGAAGATCTGTCCATTTTGGACAGTGGGGCGTTGAAATCCCCTGCTATCAGTGTGTGGCTGTCTATATCTTTTTTGAAGTCATCCAACAATTTCCTCATAAACTTAGGGGCTCCTATATTCGGAGCATATAAGTTTACAATGTTGATGTCTTCTTGAAAGATTCTTCCTTTAAGTATGATAAAGTGCCCCTCTGGGTCTCTCTTTATGGCCTTTGCCTTGAAATCTACTTTGTCTGATACAAGTATGGCAACGCCAGCCTTTTTCTCATGTCCATTTGCTTGGAATATTATTTTCCATCCCTTTACTTTCAATCTGTGTAGGTCTTTTGCTCTGAGGTGGGTCTCTTGTAGGCAGCATATGTGTGGGTCATGTTTTCTTATCCATTCAGCTACCCTGTGTCTTTTGATTGGGGCATTTAGTCCATTCACATTGAGAGATACTGATAGAAATTTACTCATATTTTCCCTTTGTACCTGTGTTCCTCTCTTTCTCATTCTTTTCCTTCATGTGCTTATACCAGTCCCCTTAGCATATCTTGGAGTGCTGGTTTGGTACAGATGTATTCTTTTAGCCTTTTCTTGTCTGGGAAACTCCGTATTTCCCTTTCTATTTTAATTGAGAGCCTTGCTGGGCAGTGCAGCCTTGGCTGTAGGCCCTTGCTTTTCATGACTTGGAATATTTGTGGCCATTCCCTTCTGGCTTGTAGTGTTTCTGTTGAGAAGTCAGCTCCTAGGTGTATCGGGGTCCCCTGGTATGTTACTTTCTCCTTCTCCCTTACTGCCTTGAGGATTCTCTCTTTGTCATTGATAGTTGCCATTTTAATGATGATGTGTCTTGGAGTGGACCTCCTTGAGTCTCTCTTGAGTGGGGTCCTCTGGGCCTCCTGGATCCATGAGACCCTTTTTCTCTTCAAATTATGGAAATTTTACATCATTAATTTTTCGAGGAGGTTCTCTATCCCTTGCTCCTCTTCTTCTCCTTCTGGTATCCCTATTATACGGATATTATTGCGTTTCAGGTTGTCCTGCGTTTCCCTAAATGCCTTTTCATTCTTTTTAAGTCTTTTTTCCATTTCTTGTTCTTTCTGGGAGCTTCTTTCTACCTTGTCCTCCATTTCACTGATTCGATCCTCGGCTTCATCCAACCTGCTTTGGATTCCTTCTACTGTGTTCTTCAATTCAGAAATGGGATTCTTCATATCCTCTTGTGTCTTCTTGATAGTTTCTATGTCCTTTTCCAGGCTGATATAGTTTGCTGTAAGATCCTGATAGTTTCTCTGCAGTTTCTCCTAGTTCTCTTTGAGCTGGCTGAGCTCATTGAGCTTCCTTAGAACCATTGTTTTGAATTCCATATCTGATAGTTCCCTTCCCTCTATTTCATTGAGCTCTCTCTCTGGGGAGTCCCCTTTTCCACTCATTTGGGGGGAACTTCTTTTTCTTCCCATTTTTGTGAGAGTCTGTTAAGTATTTTTGTCCTTTTCTTTCTGGGCCTGCCTCTGATGATGTCATTTGTTGACCCTATATGACCTTCGGTTGTTTGTTTGAGCCTTCCAGGATTCTACTGTCTGTGTCTGACTCCTGCTTGGGGCAGCTCTGTGATCCCTTGGGTCAGGGCTGGACTATTTTTTTGGGATCTCTCTGCACTCTCACGCTGGCTCCTTGAGCGTGCTCCCGGTGGGGCAGGATCCCCCACCTGCGTGGGCTCGCATGTGCTTGCCCCAGACCAGGGGGTTTATTCACAACCTCATGTTCTCATCTGGCCCCCCTGGCCATCGAGCTCCCCGGCACTGGTCAGTTTAGGGTCTTCTATTGTGTTTTCTCCGCTTTTGGCTCTTTGGATGCATTGCTTGCCCTCGCCAAATGGGGGCTATGGTAATGGGAGGAATTCAGCTCCAGGACTCTCGGGTTAATCCTGTCTCCGGTCTCTCCTCCAGGGACTCTGGCATCTCTGTGACCCCTTCGACCCGAGATCTACTAATTTTGCGGGCCGCTCCGCAATCGCGGGCAGGTGGTGAATTTACGCCTGCCCTTGCCGCTCTCTGCACTCCCTCGCAGGCCAGATCGGTGCCAATCTGTGGCAGTCCTTGCCAGCTGGTGCAAGCATTCACCAGCTGGCGCAGGTCACACATACACTCGCCAACCATATCCGGTCACTCTGCGCAACTGTGCGCGCCTACACTGGGTGTTTTGGGGTGTCTATATGTGCTTTTTGTCTTTTGTCTCTTTGGGGGTGTGGCCTCTTCCCGCCCAATTGGGACAAAGGCAAGGAGAAGGAGTTGGGACTCCCCGGTTCCTCCTCCCGTTCTTTCCTCAACACCTCCATTTCTAGTCTCCCCTCAGGGGTCTCTGGGCAGTTCTGTTACCCCTTCGCCCAAGGATCCACCCCCTGTGTGGACTGCGTTTCAATAGCAGGCACTCTGGTTCATGCGCACACCACTTCTGCCCCTTTGGGGTCGCGCCTTTCCAGCCCAGAAAGGAGACTACAGAACGTGGAGGGAGTTGGGACTCCCCGGTTCCTCCTCCCATTCTTTCCCCAACGCCTCCGTCTCCAGTCTCTCCAATGCTCTCCCAGCCAGTCTGCACTCAGTCCCCCAGCTCACGTGCACAAGCTGTGTGTGGAGCGCACAAAAGGCAGGTTAATTGATTCCCTTATGCCTGAGCGAGATGGTACCTGCAGAGTGGGAGGTGCGCCATCACCCGGGCTCCACCCGGCCGCCGTGTCAGTTCTCTTCACAAAGTTTTCCTCACCTGTCTTTTCCCAGGCACCAGCCCACCCTGCTGCCGCCTCTACCCAGCGATCAAGGAGGGTGGCTGCCACTGCAATTTTTGTGTTGGCCCTTTAAATGTCTCTTTGCATCCCCAGCCACCTGTCTCGGGCAGAGAGTGCCCCTAAGCATTTCGGGGTTGCGTTTTGTCTGTATTTTCTCGACTTTAGCTGCTGTAGTTTAGGGGTCTCTGTTTATGGTTCAAACCCCGTTCTTCTCGGGGGAAGCTAACTGGCTGTTTCAATGTCCCTCTGGTGCTGGTGCCCGTGGGCACCCAGCCCACCCTCTCGAGCCTCCACCGCACTTCTCACCCGTTGGGATGTGTGAGAGTCGAATCCAATGTCCACGGCTCCAAGGCTCCTCTCCCACTATCGTTCCATTGTTTTCCAGGTGATTACTCCACTATTTAGTCGCAATTCCAGTTTGGTCTTTGGAGGAGGTCAGCGTGACTCCCATTCACTCCTCCGCCACCTTCTCTACAGCACTTGTGAGTTATTTTTAAAGGCTTCAGAGTTTTGGGGGGATGATTAAAAAATTTCTGGAGATGAATGGTGTTAATGTTTGCACAACGGTGTGAATGTGCTTAATGCCATTTAACCATACACCTTAAAGTGGTTAAATGATAAATTTTGTTGTATATATTTATCACAATAAAAGAAAACAATGTGAAGAGCAGTTTTATGGAATGCTGCCATTTGAGTGAAAAAGAATAACTTAAAATGTTTTTAATGAACAACTTAAAACCTCAAAAACATAAAAATTATACAATGTATTTAAAAAGAAGAAACAAAAATTACAAGTAATTCCTCACAAAGAAATGATCACTCAAAATTTTAGTATATATACTTCTAGAATGTTTAAATGTACATACACACATACAAGCTTATACCATGCATACAGAATTATAACTTGATTTTTATCATTTATCTGCACATTAACATTTTTCCATGTCAATAGGTAAAGAGTCATATCATGATTTTAATGTCATCATAGTATCCCATTGAATGGATATGGCATATTTATTAACCCCCTTCCCTACATTTTAATAATAGCTTATTTGAGATACAGTAAAAAATTTGGTCTTTTAAAGTGTACAATTTTGTGGTTTTGACTATGTTGACAGAGTTGTGCAACCATAAACACAATCAATTTTAGAAAATATTTTTCAGTCCTAGAAGAGACCCCATACTCATTAGCAATCACTTTCCATTTCCAAATAACCACCACCCTACGCTAGGTGACTAGTAAGTTACTTTCTGTGTCTATACATCAGCCCATTCTGGACAATTTATATAAATAAAATAATAATCTTTTTTTGTATCTGAGTTCTTTCACTTAGCACATTTCCAAGATAAGTGGAGGTCGTAGCATGTATCAGTACCTTATTTCTTTTAATGGCTGAATAATATTCCATTATTTATTTTTTATCATTTCATCATTGAAGAACATTTGAGTTGCTTCTACTTTTTATTATAAATAATCCTGCTATGAACATTTGTGTACAAGTCTTCTTGTGGGAATAAATATTTTTAATTATCTTGAGTATATACTAGGAGTGGAATTGTTCGGTCATACAGTAACTCTATGTTTAACTATTTGGGAACTGCCAACCAAACATTTTTCCAAAGTGGACAAAAATATCTCAAATCATTAGCCATTAGAAAAATGAACATTAAACCTACCATGAGATGCTTCGCATTCATTAGGATGGTTATAATGAAAAAAGCAGATAATAACAAGTGTTGGTGAGTTTGGAGAGAAATAGAAACCCTCATATACTTCTAGTAAAAATGTAAAACCTTTCACCCCCAGACTCTGTGTTTTATATCTAAAAACAGTGAACCTACACGTGGAAAGAATGTGTGTTTAACCTGAGGTGCGTTGTGAAGGTGGGTGCGCCAGGCACTGAGAGGCTCTGGCACCAAAGCTGGTTAAAAGGCAGATAATATCAAGGATGTCTTGCTCCAGAGACAGAGCACAGAGTTCTTGTGTACATTCCCAGAGTGGTCCTGTTATTGCAGTTGATGAACCTACATTGACACATTATTACCCCAAGTTCATAGTTGACTTTAGGAATTACTCTTGGCAGTGTACATTCTATGAGTTTAGACAATTGTATAATGACATGTATCAACTACTGTAGTATTATACAAAGTAGTTTCATTTATCTAAAATTCTCTATGTTCTCTATGATTTTTATCATGATATTTCACTATGAAATGTCTTTAGCAATTAGGTAAATCAGATCTATGTTTTTTAAAGTTTTTATTGTTGTTCAATTGCAGTTGTTCCAATTTTCCCTCCATTATTCTCCCCTGCACTATCCACCCCCCACTTCCCACATTCAATCCGTACCTGCCTAGTTGTTTTTGTCCATGGGTCTTTATACATGTTCCTTGATTTGACCCTTTGCCTTCTTTCCCCCGTTATCTCCTCTCCCTTCTGGTCACTGTCAGTTTGTTCTTTATTGCCATGGCTGTGGTTCTACTTTGCTTGCTTATTTGTCTTGTTGATTAGGTTCTACTTATAGATGAGATCACATGGTATTTGTCTTTCACTGCTTGGCTTATTTCACTTAGCATAATACTCTCCAGTTCCATCCATGCTGTCACAAAGGGTAGGAGTATTTATGCCCCCCAAACACTGACAACCACTGATTTTTTACTGTCACCACAGTTTTACCTTTTCCCTAATATCATATAGTTGCAATCATACAGAATATAGACTTTTCTTTTTTATTTATTTTTATTTATAATTACGGTTGGCATTCAGTATTATATTAGTTTCTGGTGTACAGCATAGTGGTTAGGCAGTTATATAACTTATGAAGTGTTCCCTCTCATAAGTGTATTACCCCCTGGACAATACAGAGTTAATTGGCTATTTATAAGTCTACATTGAAGTAATATCTGTTCAGATGCTTTGCTCTTTTAAAAGTTCGGTATTTATCCTTTTATAAAGATTTTATTTATATATTTTTAGAGGGAGGGGGAGGAAGAAAGAGAGGGCGAGAAACATTAATGTGTGATTGCCCCTCGAGCACCGCCTACTGTGGGCCTGGCCCACGACCCAGGCATGGGCCCTGACTGGGAATCAAACCTGCGACCCTTTGGTTCACGGGTCGACATTCAATCCACTGAACCATACCAGCCAGGGCAGGTTTTTTTCTTTTATTATGAGATGAAATAGCACCTTACATATTCTAAATATATCTCATGTCAAATATATTATTTGTTACATTTTCGCCCATTTTGTGAGGTCTTTTTATTTTTTTATGGTTTGTTTTGAAACAATGTTTTTTTCCCCTCACATTTTGATGGCTCCAGTTTAACTATTTTTTCTTTAGTTGTTTGAAATTTTGGTGTCATATCTAAGAAACCATTGCTTAGTCTGAGGTCACATGTACTTATGTTACCTTCTGAAAATATTATATTTGTTTTTTTTCTTTCTTTTTTTTTAAAATTAATTTATTTACTTTTTAAATACATTTGTCTCTGCCTTCCCCCCACCTCTTTCCCTTGCCCCCTCCCACCTTCCTTCCCTCAGCTCTTCCCCTTTGGTTTTGTCCATGAGTCCTTGCTATATGTTCCTTGACTTTCCCCTTCCCTTCCCTTTCCCTGCCCCCCGCTTCCCTCTTGTCTCTGTTGATTTCTTTTCCTTTCAGTGTTGCTGGTCATATTTTCCTTGCTTCTTTGCATTGTTGGTTAGGTTCCGCTTATAGGTGAGATCATATGGTATTTGTCTTTCACCCCCTGGCTTATTTCGCTTAGCATGATGCTCTCCAGTTCCATCCATGCTGTCGCAAAGTTTAGTACTTCTTTTTTTCTTTCTGCTGCGTAGTAGAAATCAAAGGCGTTTTTGTACACCAGCAATGCAATAGAAGAAGAAGAAATCAGGAAAAATATACCATTCGATATAGCATGAAAAAAGATAAAGTACCTAGGGATAAATTTAACCAAAGACACAAAAGACCTGTATGCAGAAAACTATACAACATTGAAAAAAGAAATTAAGGAAGACACAAATAAATGGAAGCATATACCGTGCACATGGATTGGAAGAATTAATATCCTTAAAATGTCCATACTACCAAAAGCAATTTATAGATTCAACGCAATCCCTATTAAGATACCAATGACGTATTTCACAGAAATAGAACAGACATTTCAAAAATTTATATGGAACCATAAACGACCTCGAATAGCCGCAGCAATTTTGAGAAAGAAACACAAAGTAGGAGGGATCACAATACCAGACATCAAACTCTACTACAAAGCCACTATACTCAAAACAATCTGGTACTGGCACAAGAACAGACCCATAGACCAGTGGAACAGAATAGAAAGCCCAGAAATAAGCCCAGGTCTCTGTGGACATCTAATATTCGACAAAGGGGGCAGAAGCATAAAATGGAGCCATAACAGCCTCTTCAACAAATGGTGTTGGGAGAGCTGGATGGCTACATGCAAAAAATTGAAATTGGATCATCAGCTGACACCATACACAAAAATAAACTCAAGATGGATAAAAGACTTAAATATAAGTCGCAACACCATCAAAGTCCTAGAGGAGAACATTGGCAGGAAACTCTCAGATATCCCACGCAGCAGTTTTTTCACGGATATGTCTCCTAAAGCAAGGGACATAAAGGAAAGAATAAACAAGTGGGACCTCATCAAAATGAAAATATTATATTTGTTGATGCTAATCTATATTTGATGTGTTTTCATTTATTTTGTATATGGGATGATGTAAGGGTTCAACTTCTTTTTTTTGCATGTGGTTATCCAGTTGTCATAATCCTATTTGTTAAAAAGATGATTTGCCCCATTTAATTGTATTCACACAATTATGGACAATCAATTGATTGTAAATGTTTGGATTCATTTCTGTCCTCTCAATTCTACTACATTAGTCTAGTCTATCTTTATGTCAGTACCACATAGTCTTTTTTATTGAATAATGTTTTTGCTGTTATTTTAAACTTTATTTTTTTCTTTTTGAAATTTATTGTTGTTCAGTTACAGTTGTACTCCCTTTTTCCCCATTGCTCACCCCTACCCCGTCCCCCTCCCATTTTTACAGTCAATCCTCCACCCATTGTCCATGCTCATGAATCCTCTATTTGTGTTCTGCCGCTTCCCCTTCTTTCCTCCATTATCCCTCTTCCCCCTCCCCTGTGGTCACTGTCAGTTTGTTCTTTATTTCCAAGCCTCTGGTTCTACTTTGCTCATTTGTTTGTTTTGTTGATTAGATTCCACTTACATTGTTGACACTATTACAGATGCCCCCATCCCCCACCTTTGCTCACCACCACCCAGCCTCCACCCCCTTTCCTCTGGCCATCATTACACTGTTGTCTGTGTCTATGGGCTATGCATTTTTAAAAAATCCTCACCCAAGGATATGTCTTCATTGATTTTTTTGAGAGAGAGAAAGGGAGAGAGAGACAGACAGACAGGAATGAATGTGAAGTAAAAACATCATTTGGTTTCCTCTCTTATGAATCCCCACCAGGGATGGAACCCACAACTTAAGTATGTGCCCTGACTGGGAATTGAACCTGCAAAACCTTTTGGTGTATGGCAGCGGTCCTAAACCGTTTTGGCACCAGGGTCTGGTTTTTCTACTAATGAGGGGTCAAAAGGCAGAGCTCAGGTAAGCTTCTCTCTTGTTTAGTTCCTAAAAGGCCACGGGCCAGTACTGGTCCATGCCTGGGTTTTGGGGACCTCTGGTGTACCTAATGACACTCCAAACACCTGAACCACCCTGCCAGGGCCATTTGTTTTTTAGCCTAATCCCTTCACCCTCTTTCATCCATCCCTCTTTCTCCCACCACTCTGACAACTGTCAATGTGTTCCATATGTCCATGCCTCCAATTCTATTTCATTTATTGGTATATTTTGTTCCACATGTGAGATCATATGGTATTGGTGTTTCTCTAACTGGCTTATTTCACTTAGCATAATATTTTCCAGGTTCATCCATGCTGTCACAAAAGGTAAGGATTCCTTCTTTTTTAAAGTGTAATTTGCCATTGTGTAAATGTACCACAGCGTTTTTATCTGCTCATCTACTGATGTGCACTTGGATGTCTCCAAATTTTGGCTATCATAAATAAAACTGCAATAAACATAGGGGTGCATATATTCTTTTAAATTAGTGTTTTGAGTTTCTTCAGATATATTCCCAGCAGTGGGATCAGTGGGTCATAAGGTAGTTCGATTTTTAATTTTTTTGAGGGAATTCCACAGTGCTTTCCACAGTGGATGGACCAGTCTGCATTCCCGCCACCAGGGCACTAGGGTTCCCTTTTCTCAACATCCTCACCAGCACTTGTTGTTTGTTGGTTTATTGATGGTAGTCTTTCTGGCAAGTGTGAGGTGATATTTTAAATTAAAGTACAGTCCTTTATACATGTTCCTTGACTTGACCCTTCTCCTTCTTTTCCCCATTACCTGCCTCCCTCCTCTGCTCTCATTACTGTTGGTTTGTTTTTTCTTTCAATGTTGCTGGTTATATTTTTCTTGCTTGTTTGTTTTGTTGATTAGGCTCCACTTATAGGTGAGATCATATGGTATTTGTTCTTCACAGCCTGGCTTATGTCACTTAGCATAATGCTCTCCAGTTCCATCCATGGTGTCGCAAAGGGTAGTAGCTCTTTCTTTCTTTCTGCTGTGTAGTATTCCATTGTGTAAATGTACCACAGTTTTCTTTAAAATAATTATTTCTTTTTTAAATGTTTCAAATACTTTTGTCTCTGCCTTCCCACCACCACTTTCTCCTGCCCCACCCACCCCCACCTCCCACCCTCAATCCTTCT
Source organism: Pteronotus mesoamericanus (assembly GCF_021234165.1). NCBI lineage: Eukaryota > Metazoa > Chordata > Mammalia > Chiroptera > Mormoopidae > Pteronotus > Pteronotus mesoamericanus. The sequence goes on along the minus strand of NW_026555108.1, from coordinate 2,274,701 downwards.
CCACCTTGGTTTTGTCCATGTGTCCTTCACACCTGTAACTTGATATGACCCTTCTCCTTCCCCTCCCCATTACCCCCTCCCTCCCTCCCTCCCCTCCCTGTTGGTTTCTCCTTTCTTTCAATGTTGCTGGTCATATTTTCCTTGCCTGCTTGCTTTGCTGATTAGGTTCCACTTATAGGTGAGATCATATGGTATTTATCATTCACTGCCTGGCTTATTTCACTTCGCATAATGCTCTCCAGTTCCATCCATGCTGTAGCGAAGGGTAGTAGCTCTTTCTTTCTTTCTGTTGCGTAGTATTCCATTGTGTAAATGTACCATAGTTTTTTGATCCACTCATTTACTGATGGGCACTTAGGTTGCTTTCAGCACTTGGGTATTGTAAATTGTGCTGCTATGAACATTGGGTTGTATAGGTTCTTTTTAATTGGTGTTTCTGGATTCTTAGGGTATAATCTCAGCAGTGGAATTTCCAGGTCAAAAGGCAGTTCCATTTTTAATTTTTTGAGGAAATTCCATGTTTTCCACAGTGGCTGCACCCATCTGCATTCCAACCAACAGTGTACTAGGGGGGGTGGGTGGGGCAGGGGAAAGTGGTGGCAGGAAAATGGAGACAAATGTATTTGAACAATAAAAATATTTTAAAGAAACAATAAAAAATATGGTTAAGACAAAATATTATATTAGTTTCAGGTGTACAACATAGTTATTTGATATTTGCATATTTTATGGTGAGACCACTACACAAAACTTAGTAACCATCTGTTACCATGAAAAATTATGACATCATTATTGACAATATTCCCCTTCACATTTTCCACCTATCCCTCCACTCACCTTCTCTCTGGCAACCATCAGTTTGTTCTTTGTTTCTGAGTCTTTTTTTTTTGCTTTGTTTTGTATATTGGTTTGATTTTTAAAAAACTACATATATAAGGGAAATTATGCAATATTAGTGTTTCTATGTTTTCCATTTTACTTTTTTTTCTTTTTAAAAAGATTTTATTTATTTATTTCAGAGATGGGGAAGGGAAAGAGAAAAAGACACATCAATGTATGGTTGCCTCTCACATTCTCCTTACTGGATACTTGGCCCACAACCCAGGCATGTGCCCTGACTGGGAATCGAACTGGTGGCACTCAATCTTTGCCTTTGGTTTGCAGGCTGGCACTCAATCTACTGAGCCACACCAGCCCAGGCACCATTTTACTTTCAAGAGTACCTTCCAAGTCCATTCATGTTATTGCAAATGGCAGGACTTCATTCTTTTTTGTTGCTAAGTAGTATTGCATTTTGTATATGTGTATATCTATATCTCTCTTCATTATCTACCTATCATCTATGTATATATTTCACATGTTTTTATCCATTCATCTGTCAGTGGACTCCTAGGTTTTTTTGCATATTTTTGCTATTGTAAATAATGCTGCAGTGAACATGAAAGTACATATATCTTTTTGAATTAGTGTTTTCCTTTTCTTTGGATCAATACTGGATGTGGAATTGCTGTATCATATGATAACTGTATTTTTTATATTTGGGGGAACCTCCATATTTTGAGGTTTTCCATTGAATTGCACCAATTTACAATCCCACCAATCGTACATGAAGATTATCTCTTCTCTGTATTCTTGTTAATATTTATTATTTCTTATCCTTTTGTCAATAGCAAATCTGAGTGATATGAGGTGATATCATATAGGGCTTGATTTCCATTTCTATAATGATTAGGGATGTTGAGCATCTTTTCATATACTCATTTTTAAATTAGATTTGTTTTGTGGTTAAGATGTATGAGTTTTTTATGTAGTTCAGATAATACTGCTTATCAAATATATGATTTGTAACTATCTTCTCCCATTCAATTGGTTTCCCTTTTATTTTCTTGATAGTTTTCTTCACTGTGCAGATGTAGTTTATTTATTTATATTGACTTTTTTGCCATTGCCATTGGAGTCAGATCTAAAAATATACTGCCAAGGGCAACATTAAGGAACATAACACTTAAGTTTTCTTCTACAAGTTTTATGGTTTCTGGTCCTAAATTTAAGTCATTAGTCCATTTAACTTAATTTTTATGTACAGTATAATATAGTTGTCTAGTTTACTTCTTTTGCATGTAGCTGTCCAGTTTTCCCAATGCCATTTATTGAAAAGATGCTATTTTACCCATTGTGTTTCTTCCTTCTTTTGTCATAAATTAATTGACCATATATGTGTGGGATTCTCCTGGGCTTTATATTATGTTCCATAGGTTTATATATCTGTTTCTATGCAAATAGCATGCTGTTTTGACTTCTATACCTTTGAAATATAAATTGAAATTAGATAGTGTGATGCCTCCAGCTTTTTTTCCTTCAAGTTTGTTTTCAGTATTCAAGGATATTTTATAGTTCCATAAAAATTTTAGGATTGTTTGTTTTACTTTTGAGAAAAGTGCCATATGAATTTTGGTAGGAATTGTATTGAATCTGTAGATTGCTTTGGGAAATAGGGACATTTTTACAATATTAATTCTTTGACTCCATGAACATGAAATATCTTCTCATATATTTGTTTCTTCTTAAATGTCAATGTACAGATCTTTCACCTCCTTGTTTAAATTTATCCATAAGTATTTTATTTTCTGATGCATTTATAATTTGGATAGTTTTCTCAATTTCTAATTCTGATAGTTGGTATTTAGTGTATCAAAGTGTAACTGATAGTTTATATTGATTTTATATCCTGAAACTTTACAGAATGTTTATTATTTCAACTTTTGTTGGAATCTTTAGGAGTTGTTTATATATCAAATCTAGTAATATGCAAATAGTGATAATTTTATGTTTTTCTTTGCAGTCTGGATGTTTTCTTATTTCTCTTTTCTGTCAAGTTCTCTGGCTAAGACTTCCAATACTAGGCTGAATAAAAATGGCAAGAGTGAAAATTTTTGACTTCTTTCTGATTTTAAGGGAAAAATATTCCATTTGTCACTGTTCACTGGGATGTTTGGTGTTGGCTTGTGGTATATATCTTTTATTATATTGAGGTAGTTTCCATCTATGTCCACTTCGTTGAGGGTTTTTATTAATTGATATTGAATTTTTAGAAATGCTTTCCTTGCATCTATTGAGATGATAATATAATTTTTATTTTCATTTTGTTAATATATTGTAGTATGGTGACTGACTTGTGTATGCTGAACTTCCTTGCATTTCTAGAATAAGCCACACTTGATCACGTTGTATTATTCTTTAAATGTATTGGTGAACTTGGTTTGATAATATTTTATTAAGAATAATTGCATGTATGCTCATCATGGATGACCTGCAGTTATCTTTTTTAAATTTTTTATTTTCAATTACAGTTGACATACATTATTATATTAGTTTCAGATGTACACTCCAGTCATTTGATATTTCATGACTTACTAAGGGATCATTCCAATAAATCTTGCATCCATCTGACACCATACTTAGTTATTAGAATGTAGCCCTGGCTGGTGTGGCTCAGTGGATTGAGCACCAGCCTGCAAACCAAAGGGTTGCTGGTTTGATTCCCCTTTTAGGGCACATGCCTAGGTTGCAGGCCAGGTCCCCAGTAGGGGGCGTGCAAGATTCAACTGTACATTGAAGTTTCCCTCTCTTTCTTTGTCCCTCCCTTCCTTTCTCTAAAAGTAAATAAATAACTCTTTGTAAAAAAGGAATATTATTTACTATATTCCTTATGCTGTATTTTATATGCCCATGATTATTCTCTAACAATAAATTTGTAGTTCATAATCCCTTCGTGTTTTTCACCCATCCCTCCAAACCGCTCTCATCTGTCAACTGTCAAAATGTTTTCTGTATCTATGAGTCTGCTTCTGTTTGGCTTGTTTATTTGTTTTGTTTTTAGACTCAATTGTTGATAGATATATATTTATTGGATTTTGTTGTTCATATTTTTAATTTTTTTTCTTTTTCTTAAAGAAGACCCTTTAACATTTCATATAATTCTGGTTTGTTGGTGATTAACTTTAGCTTTTTCTTGTCTGGAAAGATCTTTATCTGTCCTTTGATTCTAAATGATAGCTTTGCTGGGTAGAGTTATCTTGGTCATAGGTCCTTGTTTTTATCATTTTGAATATTTTTTGCCAACACCTTCTGGCCTGCAAAGTTTCTGTTCAGAAATTAGCTGACCATCTTGTGGGAGCTTTCTTGCAGGTATCTAAATACTTTTCTCTTGCTGCTTACTCTACCAAGCTTGGTAGATGTAGCAGCTCTATTAAATTCATAGAAAAAACACAGGGAGGCTGCCAAAATGAGGATACAAAGAAATATGTCTTAGATAAAAGAACAGAACAAAACTCTGGAAAAACAACTAAATAAAATGGAGACAAGCAATCTAGTAGATTCAGAGCTCAAAACACTGGCTATAAGGATGCTCAATAATTGTGAGAACCTCAACAGCATAAAAAAAGACCAGTCAGAAATGAAGAATTCATGAACTAAAGTGAAGAATGATTTACTGGGAAATCAACATCAAAATAGATGAAGCCAAGAATCAAATCATCAAGTTGGAATAGAAAATGCAAAAAACACTCAATCAGAATAGCAAAAAGTGCACTGTTGGTGGGAATTCAGACTGGGGCAGCCACTGTGGAAAACAGTATGGAATTTCCTCAAAAAACTAACAATGGAACTGCCTTTTGACCCAGCAATTCCACTGCTGGAATTATACCCTAAGAATCCTGAAACACCAATTCAAAAGAACTTATGCACACCTATTTTCATAGCATAGCAATGCTATTTACAGTATTCAAGTCCTGGAAACAGCTTAAGTGCCCATCAGTAAGTGAGTGGATTAAAAAACTGTAGTATACTTACACAATGGAATACTATTCAGCAGAAAGAAAGAAGAAATTCCTCTTTTTTGTGACATCATGGTTGGAACTGAGGCTATAATGCTAAGTGAAATAAATCAGTTGGTGAAAGACAAATACTCTATAATCTCACTTATAAGAGGAATCTAATGAGCAAAATACAACCAGAGACATGGGAGCATGGAACAGACAGTGACCAGAGGATGGGTGGGAGAGGGGAATGGTGGAAAGAAGGGGAAGAAATTAATCAAAGAACATGAATGAATGACCCATGAACATGGATAATGGTGTGGGGATGGACTGTGGGAACAGGGGGGTGGTGGGTTGGACAGATGAATGCAAAGGGAAATAAATTGGGACAACTTTAATAGAATAAATAATAATAAAAACAAAAAATAATTACAGATAATTTCCTTACCTTGGTGAAGAAAATAGATACACAAGTCCAGGAAACTCAGAGAATCCCAAACAAAATGAACTGAAAGAGGCCCACACCAAGACACATCATAATTAAAATGCACAATGTTAAAGACAAAGAGAGAATCTTAAAAATGCAGTTTTCTTTTCTTTTGGTGTCTTTGTCTGGTTTTAGTAGCAGAGATTGTGTGCCTTTTAAAATAAGGTTTGGTGCATTTCCTTATCTTCAAATGGAAATTTAAAAAAAGCTGGGGTAGCGATAGTCATATCAGACAAAATAGTCTTGAAAACAAAAGCCATAACAAGAGACAAAGAAGGTCACTACATAACACTAAAAGGATCAATCCAACAAGAGGTTGTAACCCTTGTAAACATATATGCACCCAACATAAGAGCATCTAAATATATAAATAAAATCTTGGTGGACATAAAAAAAAGAGATTGACTACAGTAGTGTAATAATAAGGGGTTTTAATACCCCACTGACATGAATGGATACATTTTCTAGACAAAAAAATCAACAAGCAAGAACCACCTTAAAAGACACACTAAATACGATGAATTTAATTGATACTGATGGAACATTTTATCCAAAAACAGAATAAAATACATCTTTTCAAGTGCACACTGAACACTCTCAAAGATAGATGGCATGTTAGGATACAAAATAAGACAATAAATTGAAGAAGATTGAAATCATATCAAGCATCTACTACACAAAAATGGTATGAAACTAGAAATCAATTACAATAAAAAACTGAAAAACATTCAGCCATATAAGTAACATATTACTAAAAAATAAATGGATTAACAATGAAATCATGGAACAAATAAAGTAACCCATGAAAAATAAAAATGAACACAAAACAATAAAAAATTTATAGGACACTGTGAAAGCAGTCCTAAGAGGGAACTTCATTGCACTATAGACCTGCCTCAAGAAAAATAAAAAATCTCAAATTAACAATCTAACCCTGCACCTAACAGAACTAGGAAAAAGACAACAAAAGAGTAAGTAGAAGGAAGGAAATCATAAAGATTAGAGCAGAAATTAATGACATAGAGACTTAAAAAAAAATGAAAGATTAATGAAACCAAGAGATGTTTTTTTTTAAACAGATTAAAAAGTTGAAACTTTGACAAAACTCATCAAGGAATAAAAGAGAGAAGACACAAATAAATAAAATCAGAATTGAAGGAGAAGTAACTGACACTAAAGAAATACAAAAGATTTTAATAAAATACCATGAACTATATTCCAACTAACTTGAAAATCTGGGAGAAATGAATAAGTTCTTTGAAACACAGTCTTCCAAAACAGAATCAGAAAGAATCAGTGAATTTAGACAGACAGATTAAAACTAATGGAATAAAAGCAGTAATCAAAAAACTTGTAGCAAACAAAACAAAAGTCCAGCTGGACTGGGTGGCTGCACAGAGAAATTTTACCAAACATTGGGAAAACTAACATCTATCTTTTTCAAACTATTCCAAAAAATTCAAGAAAAGGTAAGACTTCCAAGCTCTTTTTGCAGGTCCAGCATTATCCTAATTCCAAACGGTTGGAGACAGTAAAAAGGAACAAAGTATAGGCCAATATCCCTGAAAAATACAGCTACTAAAATCCTCAACAAATATTATAAAACCAGATCCCACAATACATTAAAAAGTTCATATACCATTATCAAGTGAGATTATCATGGGGGTGCAAGGTTGGTACAATATTTGTAAATCAATAAATATGATACAGAAACAAAATGAAGGATAAAAATCATATCATATCAATAGCCCTAGGAGAAAACATTTGATAATATGCAGCTTGCATTTATGATAAAAACTCTTAAGCAAAGTGGGAATAGAGGGAATGTACCTCAACATAATAAAGGCCATATAGGACAAACCCACAGCCCACATCATACTTAATGGGCAAAAACTAAAAGCATTTCCATTAAGATCATGAACAAGATAGGGATGTCCATTTTCACCATTCTTATTCAGTGTAGTACTGGAAGTACTAGCCACAGCAAACAGGCAAAAAGTAGAAATAAAAGGCATCCAAATTGGAAGAAAGGAAGTAAAACTGTCATTATTCACACATAACATGATATTGTATGTAGAAAACCCTAAAGATGCTATAAAAAATGGTACAATTACACAATGGAATATTATGCAGCAGAAAGAAAAAAAAGAACTACTACACTTCATGACAGCATGGATGGAACTAGAGAGCATTATGCTAAGTAAAATAAGCCAGGCTGTGAAAGACAAATACCATATGATCTCACCTATAAGTGGAACCTAACCAACAAAACAAAGATGCAAGGAAAATAAGACCAGCAACACTGGGGGAAAAGAAAAGAAAAGAAAAGAAACCAACAGAGACAAGAGGGAAGGAGAGAGGGATGGGTGGCGAAAAGGAAGAGAAGGGGCAAGTCAAGGAACATATAGCAAGGACTCATGGACAAAGTCAAAGTGGGGAAGGATTGAGGGAGGGAGCGGGGGAAGGGGGCAAGGGGAAGTGGTAGGGGGAAGGTGGAGACAAATGTATTTGAAAAAATAAATTAATTAATTTTAAAAAATGGTAAAAAAAACTACTTGATCTAATAAATGAATTTGGCAAAATAGCAAAATACAAAATTAATATTCAGAAATTGGTGGCACTTTTATACACCAATAATGAACTATCACAAAGAGAAATTAAAAAAATTTCATTTACCATTGCAATAACAAAAAAAAATAAGGGACCTAGGAACAAATTTAACCAAGGAGGTAAAATACATGTACTGGAGAAATTATAAGATACTGAAGAGAGAAACTGAGGAAGATACAAATAAGTGGAAGCATATACCGTGTTCATTGATAGGAAAAATTAACATATTAAAATGTCTGTACTACCCAAAGCAATCTATGAATTCAATGCAATTCTTATTAAAATACCAATGGTATATCTCACAAATTTAGAACAAATACCCCCAAAATTTACATAGCATGGCAAAAGTCCATGTATGACCTCAGCAATCCTGAGAAAGAATACAACATTAGAACTATCATCTACCTGATATTAAATTATGCTACAAAGCCATAGTAATTAGAACAGCATGGTATTGGCACAAGAACAGTTATATAGATGAATGGAACATTAGAGAGAGCCCAGATATAAACCCACACCTTTATGGTCAATTAGTACTGGACAAAGGAATAAAGAGCATACAATGGAGTCAAAATAGTTTCTTAAATTAGTGGTGTTAGGAAAATTTGATGTGTAAATGCAAAAATATGAAACTAGACTACCAACCTACATCATACACAACAGTGTGGTGATTGTGAGGGTACAGAGGTGGGCATATGTGGGGGTATAAATGGTGATGGAAAATAATAAAAGAAATTTAAAAAGCATAAAGTAAGAATATATTAAAAACTTAAATGTAAGTCACAAAACCATAAAAATCCTAGAAGAAAACATAGGCAGTAAAGTTTCAGACATTGATGCTTGCAATATTTTTGCCAATCTATTTGGGCAAGGGGAACAAATGAAAAAACAAACAAATTGAGCTACATGAAGCTAAAATGCTTCTGCACAGCAAAAGAAACCATAAACAGAATGAAAAGGGAACCCACTGTATGGGAGAAGATATTCATCAATGATACATCAAAAACAGTTTAATTTCTAAAATATATTTAAAAACTTACACTTTCCAACACTAGGAAGACAAAAAACACATTTAAGAAATGGGCAAAGGACCTGAATAGACACTCCTCCAAGGAGGACATACAGATGGCCAAGAGTCATATGAAAAAATACTCAACATAATTAATCATCAGAGAGTTGCAAATTAAAAGCAAAATGAGTTATTACCTCCCACCTGTCAGAATGGATATCATCAATAAATCAATGAACAACAAGTAGTGGAGAGGATGTGGAGAAAAGGGAACCCTAGTGCAGTGATTTTGGAAATGCAGACTTGTGCAGCCACTTGGAAAACTATGAATTTCCTCAGAAAATTAAAAATGGAACTGCCTTTTGACCCAGCAATCCCATGTCTGGGAATTTATCCAAAGAACTCTGAGACACTAATTTGAAAGAATATATGCACCCCTATGTTCATTGGAGATTTATTTAAAATAGCCAAGAGTTGGAAGCAGCCCCAGCGCCCATCAGTAGATGAGTGGATAAAAAAAGAACTGTGGTACATTTACACAATGGAATACTACTCTGCTGTAAAAATAAGGAAACCTTTTTTTTTTTTTCAGTATGGATGGATCTGGAGAGTACTATGCTAAGTAAAATAAGCCAGTCAGAGAAAGACAAATAGCATATGATCTCACTCACATGTGGAATGTAATGGACAAAGTACACTGAAAAATGAAATGGAAACAAAGGCATTGATAAGTGGGACAGACTGACACCTGTCCGAAGAGAAGAGAGTTAGGGGGCTGGATAAAGAAGGTTAACAGATTAAGCAAAAACACACACACTCTCTCATACACACACACACACACATCTATATACATATATAAACACACACACACACACACACACACACACCCACATATATATATATACATGGGGCATGTACAGAAAAAGTCCAGCCAATGTTAACATAATAAGAATGGTTTGTGCAACATTGACATTGATGTAACCTGGCAGCCAAGGAGAGTGGACTGGGATGCACATGTGTGAACAATGACAACTTCAGTGCACTAGCCAGGGGGTGGTAGATGCTGTTGCGTGAGCATATGTGCTGTATGGCTGTCACATTCAAAATGACAGAGAGTAGAGCAACAAATCTGCATCAAATTTTGCATTAAGCTTGAACATTTCTCCATGAAAACAATCTGGATGATTCAGAAGGCTGCAGTTATGGGCAGCTGGTGATGGGCAGCTTCATCACAACAGCACACCCACTCATGCATCACATCTTGTGCAGTTTTTTGGCAAACCGTCAAATCACCCAGGTGACTCAGCCCCTCTACAGCCCAGATTTGGTGCCCTGAGACTTCTGGCTTTTCCAAAAACTAAAATCACCTTTAAAAGGAAATAAATTTCAGACTGTCAATGCGATTCAGGAAGATACAACAGCACAGCGGATGGCAATTGAGAGAACTGTGTGAGGTCCCAAGGTACCTACTTTGATGGGTACTGAGGCGTCGTTGTCCTATGTTTCCCATTGTACAATGTTTCTTGTATCTTGAATTTTCATCAATAAATGTTTATTTTTCATATTGCATGCCTGTATACCTTCTGGATAGACTTTGTATAATTTTATGTTTAACTTTTTAGGAACTTCCATACTTTTTTCCACAGTGGCTGCTCAATTTTGCATTCTCTCAACCAAGGCATGAGGTTTCCAATTTCTTCTTATTCTCACACTTTTATTTTCTGCATTTTTTTTAGAATAATGGCTACCATAATGTGTGTGAGCTGGTATTTGATTGGGATTTTGAATTGCATTTCCCTAATGACTTGTGAGTTGAGCATCTTTTCATATACTTTATTTACCACTTATATTTCTTAGAAGAATTGTCTATTTCAGTCCTTTGCTTACTTATTAATTGTTATTTAAAAAGAATTTTTGGGGTCCACCCTGGCTGGTGTGGTTCAGTAGATTGGGTGCTGGCCTACGAACCAAAGGGTCACCAGTTCGATTCCCAGTCAGGGCATTTGCCTGGGTTGCAGACCAGATCCCCAGTAGGGGGCATATGAGAGGCAACCACACATTGATGTTTCTCTCCCTCTCTTTCTTCCTCCGTTCCCCTCTTTCTGAAAATAAATAAATAAAAATCTTTCTTTCTCTCTCTATATAAATTTTGGGGGTCCTTTATATTTTTGGATATTAATCCCTTATGACATATGAGTTGTAAATATTTTCTCCCAGTCCGCATGTTGCCTTTTCATTGTGTTGATATTTTAATTTGTTGTAACAGAGTTTTTAAAATTGATGAAGTCCATTTTAAAAGTTTGTGGTTGCTTTTGTGTTTGGTGCCATGTCCAAGAAATCCTTTGCCAAATCCTGTCATTCTTACACAGAATTTTAGAATTTTAGTTCTTATGGTTAGATGTTTCATGACATTTTAGTTATTTTTTGACATGGGGTAAGGTAAATATCCAACTTCATTTTCTTTGTATGAGGCTATCCTCATGGTTTCTAAGCACCATTTGTAGAAAAGATTCTCCCCATTGAATGGTATTGGCTTTCCTATCTAAAATTTATTGACCATGAGGGGTTATTTGTGTGCTCACTATTCTATTCCATTGGTCTATATGTCTATTCTTATGACATAACCACACTGTTTTGTTTTCTCTAGCTTTGTAATAATATTTAAAATCAGGAACTGTGACTTCTCTGTTCTTCTTTTGAAATAGGGTAAGAGAATTAGCTAAAAAACATATATGCATGGCCCATGGACATGAACAGTGATGTAGGCATTGCCTGAGGAGGGGAGCTAGGTGGAGGTGGGCAAAGGGGGAAAAGTGAGGACAACTGTAATAGCATAAACAATAAAATACAATACAATTTATAAAATCTACAAGAAAATTTTGTCTAGAAGAGTTTACGTTTAGTCTTCAATCTGCTTTTCATTGTGTAAAACCTACAGTGAAATGTTTGAATGCTCTTAAGATTAATTTATTTCCTTTATTTTTTTAATTTATTTATTTTTTCAAATACATTTGTCTCTGCCTCCTCCCCACCTCTTTCCCTTGCCCCCTCCCCCCTCCCTCCCTCAATCCTTCCTCACTTTGGCTTTGTCCATGAGTCCTTGCTATATGTTCCTTGACTTGCTCTTTCCCTTCCTTTTCCCCCACCCATCCCTGCCTCCTTCCCTCTTGTCTCTGTTGGCTTCTTTTTTCTTTCAGTGTTGCTGGTCTTATTTTCCTTACATCTTTGTTTTGTTGGTTAGGTTCCGCTTATAGGTGAGATCATATGGTATTTGTCTTTCGTCCCCTAGCTTATTTTGCTTAGCATAATGCTCTCTAGTTCCAGCCATGCTGTCACGAAGTGTAGTAGTTCTTTTTTTCTTTCTTATGCATGAAGTTAGGCATTGATTTGATATCTTTTTACATTTTTTAATGTCTGTATTTACAACTATAAATCTTCTCTTTAGCTCAGTTTTTGCTATACCTGGTAAGATTTTTTTCTTTGTTTGTTTTTTTCATATTTGAAATGTTTGTTATTTTTTAAAATTTAAGTACAGTGGTATAAAATATTATATTAGTTTCAGGTGTGTAATGTAGTGATTTGACATTTATATACCTTACAATGTAATCACTACTAAGTCTAGTAATCATCTGTCACTGTGAAAACTTATTACAATATTATTGCCTATATTTTAATATGTTGTCTTTTCATTTTGATTTCTCAAGGTATTTTCTAATTGCCCTTTTCATTTCTTTTTTAGCTCACTATTTGTTTAAGAGCATGAGGTTTAATTTCCAAATATCTGTAAATTTTCAAGTTTTCCTTTTGTTATTGATTTGTAGCAGCATACCATTATGGAGAAGATACATTGTATAATTTTATTTTTAAAAAATTGATTCAGGTTTTTGTTGTACCCTAACATATTGTCTATCCTGAAGAATGTTCCATGTGTATTTTAGAAATGTGTACTTTGCTGTTGTTGGTAGAGTATTCTGTACATGTCTTTTATATGTAATTCTTTATTTTTTGTTTTTCTAAGATTTTATTTATTTATTTTTAGACAGAGGGGAGTGGAGGGAGAAAGAGAGTGAGAGACACACCAATATGTGGTTGCCTCTTGAGCATCCCCTACTGGGAAACTAGACCATAGCCCAGGCATGTGCTCTGACTGGGAATTGAACCAGTGACCCTTTGGTTCACAGGCCAGTGCTCAATTAACTGATCCACACTAGCCAGGGATTATGTATAATTATTTTATGGTGTTGTCCAAGTCCTTTATTTTATACTTTTTTGTATAATTTTTCTATGCATTATTGAAAATAATGTATTGAAGTTGCTTATTATACAGAAGTGACTGTGTTTTGTTTCAATATTGTCATCATTTGCTTAATATCTTTTGCAGTGCTTATTTTGGTGCATATGTATGTTTATAGTTGTTCTATCATCTTGATGAATTAGCCATTTCATTGATATGTGTACAGTTTAGTGACACTAAGTTCATTCTCATTGTTGTATGACCATAATCACCATCCATCTCTTGAAATATTTTATCTTCTCAAACTAAAATTCTGTCATTGTTAAACAGTAACTTCCCATTACCTCCTCCCCCCAGTCTCTCGAAACCAGAGTCTACTTTGTTTCTGTTAATTTGATTACTCTAAGGTAACTTATATATACATACAGTCATACAGTATTTGTTCTTTTGGCTTATTTACTTAGCATAATATCTTCAAGTCTGATTCATGATGTAATGTATTTTTTGTGTGTGTGATGACTTGTTTTGATTGCCTTCTCATTTCCTTTTTTTTGTATATTCTATAAATATCTTCCTTCTGGTTACCTTGGGGATCCCATATAACATCCTAAATTATGTGTAGTTAAAGAACAGTTTTGTCAGATATAATATTCTCAGTTGACAGTGTTTTTAGTACTTTAAGTATAGTATTCTTACACTTTATGGTCTGCAGGGGTTTTGATGAGAAATTGGCTAATAATTTTATTGAGAATGCCTCATTTGTGATGAGTCATTTCTTGCTGTTTTCAGGATTCTTTCTTTGTTTTTGATTATAAATAGTTTGTTAATATATCTTGTGTGGTTGTCCTTGGTTTATCCTTCTTGGAGTCTGTTGAGCATCTTGAACTGGTTAATTTCATTTATTTTTCCAAATTTGGGAAGTTTTAAGCCATTATGTCTTTAAAAAAACAAAACAAAACAAAACAAAACATACAAACAAAAAAACCCCATCTGCCTTTTTCTGTGACTGCCATAACATGTCCTTTGGTCTGATTGATGTGTCATACAAGTCTCTTAGGTTGTTTGCCCTTTTTTCTTTTATTCTCTCCTTCTCTACCTTGATAATATCAATCACACTTTCTCAAGTTCATGGATTCTTTTTTTTCCACCTTCTCAAATCTGTTGTTGAACTCCTCTAGTGAATATTTCAGTTATCAAAATTTTCGGCATTAGAAGTTTTATGTGGTTCCATCTTATTCTTTATGTTTGTTGTTTATCTGTTTTATGGATTTCCTTTAGTTTTTATCTGTGTTTTCCTTTACCTCTTTGAGTTTATTTAAGACTACTGGTTTATTTTTTAATTTTAATTTTTTATTATTATTTTATTTTTGTTCAATTAAAGTTGTCCCGCCTTTTTCCCCATAGCTCTCCCCTGCCCTGCCTGCTCCATGCTCCCACAGTCAATCACCACCCCATTGTCCATGCCTATGAGTCCCCTATTCATGTTTTGAAGTTTTTGTTTTGTTAGTCTATTGTCTGGGCTCTCTTGCAGATAGTTTCTGTTGATTTATCTTGTTCCTTTGACTGCACCATGTTTTCCTTGTTTCTTTGTATGTCTTTTAATTTGTTGTTGAAAATTGAACACTTTGGGATGGGAGGGAGGGAGGAAGGGGAAGGGGGAGGGTCAGATCAAGGAACAGATGTGAAGGACACATGGACAAAGCCAAGGTGGGGAAGGACTGAGGAGGGGAGGTGGGGGTCGGTGGGGCAGGGGAAAGTGGTGGCAGGTAAATGGGGACAAATGTATGTGAAAAATTTAAATAAATAAATAAATAAATTTTAAAAAAGAAATTAAAATACTTTACAATTATAAAAAAGTAATTCTGAAAATTAAGTTCCCTCCCTACTATTTGATTTTTATTCTTTATGTATTTAATAGTTCTTTTCTTTTCCATCATTTTAATTAAATGTATTAAAGTGACATTGGTTAATAAAATTATGCAGGTTTAAAGTGTACATTTCCATGATACATGATCTGCATGTTGCTTTGTGTACCTACCACCCCAAGTCATATCATTTTCAGTCACCATATATTTGGCCCCCTTCATGCTTTACCACCCACCTATCCCCTCTTCCTTCTGGTAACCACCATGCTGCTGTCAGTGTCTGTGAGTTTTTGTTTTTACTGTTTGTTCATTTGTTGCTGTCAGTTTTATAACCCACATATGAATGAAATCATATGGTTCTTACTTTTTCTGTCTGACATTTCACTTATCATGATATTCTCAAGGTCCATTTATGTCTTTACAAATGGCAGTATTTGATCTTTTCTTATGGCTGAGCAGTAATTCCATTGTATATATGTACCACATCTTCTTTATCCAGTCCTCTATCAAAGGACACTATGGTTATTTCCAAGTCTTGGGCACCATGAATAATGTTGCAGTGAACATAGGGGTGCATATATCTTTGCAAATATATGTTTTCAAATTTTTCTGGTAGATACCCAGAAAATGGTTTGATGAGTCATATGGTAACTCTATTCTTAAATTTTGAAGGAACCTACATACTGTTTTCTGTAGTGGCTGTACCAGTTTACATTCCCACCAGCAGTGAATGAGGGTTCCTTTTTCTCCACAACCTGTCCACCACTTGTTATTACTTGTCTTGTTGATAATAAACTTTTTCAAACTATTTTTCACAAGAAAACTATTAATTCTTATGTGTGCTCAGTGACATTTCTGGGTTGTTTAATTATTATTTTTTAGCTCATGTTCAGCTTATGTTTTGACAGAGATTTTCTTGAATACTAGGAGCTCAAACAAAGAACACCAAAGAATTAAACAAACACAAAGAGAAAATACTCAATTCTCCCGGTCTTTGCTGACTGGGTCTGTGCTGGGGCAATCCTTCACCAGTTGGCTAGATTACTCTGAGTCCAGGGATCAGCATGTGTGAAGAGGTTAGGCTATTTTCCTATCTTTTATGAGATGTCTTATCTGGCCAAGCACTTGGTTTTCTAAATTTCTTCATATAAATGGCTGCTTTTTAATGTCTTAAATTACCAGATTCTCATCCCAGTTTCTCCCTCAGGCCTTAAATGTTCTATTGTTTGTCTCCACCTGTATGTGCTTCCTTGCCCCAGGTGTCTTGATTTGTAGTCTTCTTATAGCTTTCACAAGCAGCACCTGCCATTTCTCACACAAGATAGAGACCAAAAATTCAGTACTTCAATTACTTCCTAGATTAGAACAGATGTACACAAAAATTTTCAAATTACGCTTGCTCTTTTTCCTCTGGTTTGCGGATGGAAGCTAGAAACTGGACTACTATTGGCTCAAGACCAGTATCTTCACCATGTCAGAGAGCATGTGAGGTAAGTGTGTATAAAAGCAAAAACTTCCATATTGTTTAAAGATAGCTTTTCCTTGATTGATAATTTGCTTTGTTGCTGTAAGCCTTTGATTGTTTTTAAGAGTTCCTAAAATTGGTTCAGATGCTTCTTAATCATTCTGATTATTGCTATTATTATTCAATATTTCTGTGAGAGAATGAAATCTTGGAACTTCTTAGTGCCTCATTTTGCTGAAGCCACTCTCTAGGGTATTTTTGACCAGATAATTCTCACCAGAATTGTGGCAACAACCCCTGGATACTTCAATTGTAGTTCAAAAGATGCACTATAGATAAAGTTATGCTAAATGCTTCAGAAGGCATATGGAATTCATTTTTAAGCTTTTATATAGTTGACATTATTTTAAAATCTTCTCCCAGTTCCACCTATATACCAGTTTAACCTCCTCATCTATAATTCATACACCATAGGAAGAAATCATTATTAGAGAAATGGGAAAAGCAAACCAGTTGACCAATATAACATTTTTAATTTTTTATTGTTGACATTATTACAGATGTCCCTCATCCCCTCCTTTTGCCCTCTCCACCCCATCCTTGCCCCCTGGCCTTTATCACATTGTCTGTGTTCATTGGCTATGCATATATGTATATATGTTATTTGGCTAATCTTTTCATTTCTCCCACCCTCTTCCCCTCTGAGATCTATGAGTCTGTCCCTTATATCATTGCCTCTGGTTTTATTTTGTTCATCAGTTTATTTTGTTCATTAGATTCCAGATATGAGTGAGATTATATGGTACTTACCTTTCACTGATTGGCTTATTCATTTAGCATAATGATTTCCAGGTCCATCCATGCTGTCACAAAGGGTAAGAGATCTCCTTTCCTATAGTCATGTAGTATTCCATTGTGTAAATTTACCAAAGATTTTTTTATCCACTCATCTACTAATGGACACTTTGTCTGGTTCCAGACCTTGGCTACTCTAAATACCATTGCTATGAGCATAGGGGTGCTTATGTTCTTTCTATTTAGATGTTCAGGATTCTTCTTTTTCATTTTATTATAATGAAGTTTAACAGTACAGAAAAGTCACATGACCTTGGTGGGTCAGATTTCATAAACTCCGCAACATAAAGAACTCTAAATACATTAACTATCGTTACACATTCAGACTTCCAATGTACAGGTACTTGGAAATAGTTACAGCCCTTACTATGCTAGGTTGGGGACATGAAGTCCAAAAGCATCTAAAATGTTGTGAAGGCATAACTTTACAATAGCAGTGTAAGCTTACAGAAATTGCCTTTATTAAGGTGGTATGTTCATGTAATTCCAGCGCCTTCACAATATAATAAGCCACATTTATTATACTTCACTTCTAAAAACCTAGATGAAACATGAAAAAGAAGCCATACAGTATAAACTGCAACCTCAGGAAAAGTTCCTGTTTTATTATTCTAAGTAATTTTTTCCTATTTAAAATAAATGCCCAATAGTTCCTGATATGTGGGAAGATAATGTTTGTTAAAGTCACAATGAAGCCTTATTGATGGAAGCTTGGCTATATAAACAGCACAAGTTGAGAAAAGGTTTAATCTCCAAACCTATTATATTGGATGAAGTGAGATCAGTAACAGCCACCTTGCAACATTACAGGAGGTCTCATTGCCATCAGAGGCCAAGGAGGCCCACCTTTGTAAGGGGGCACCATTGGCGGTCCCTGCCCATATTGTGGCATAGTGCTAGGAAGGTAACCTGGCATGCCTTGATGATGACCACCATACTGACCATGAGGCGGCATTGGGGCTTCTCATTCCTTGTTGCTGTGGGATGCCTGGCTGTGGTGGCATACCTTCAATTGGCTCAACTGATGGATTACCAATGGGAGCCTGTCCTGGATGAGGAAGATTACATTGATATTTAGGTAACTGTGCCCTTCTCTCCTCCAGTGATATATCCTCATTA
This sequence comes from Pteronotus mesoamericanus, assembly GCF_021234165.1. Classification (NCBI taxonomy): domain Eukaryota; kingdom Metazoa; phylum Chordata; class Mammalia; order Chiroptera; family Mormoopidae; genus Pteronotus; species Pteronotus mesoamericanus. Next base: position 2,256,240 of record NW_026555108.1, on the reverse strand, counting down.
GGATGGATCAACTTACTGGTTGCACTGGTTGTTGTAAGAGTATCAGGCTTACTTGTTATTGAAGCCGCTGGTTTAGGGGCAGTGCTATTCGTTGTACTAGTGGTTGAAGCTGTAGGCTGTGTATAAGCAGGAAATGTAGGCTTCTGGGGTTCAGTAGTTGTTGCAGGGGTATTATCTAAGGGATTGAAATCTGTACCAACAGGTCCTTGAACAGCTTCCTGAGCCTGACCGGTGCTGGGAAAAAGAGGTTTAGTAACTGGAGGCTGTGGAGCAGGAACTGCTGCTGCTGGTGCAGGCGGTCTGTTAAGAATACCCAGTGCTGAAACAGCCTGTGCTTGTCATTGGAGGAATTCCAGGAGATGGAACAGGAGGGGGCATACTTGGTGGTATTCCAGGCATCAGAGGTGATATTCCTGGTCCAGGTGCCATTATTCCACCCATTGGCATCATTCCAGGTGGCATGCCTGGCATAATTGGTGGCATCCCTGACATCAGAGGAGGAAACTTGGCATAATGGAGGTATGCCTGGAGGCATTCCTGATGCTCCCGGCACCAGTGGTAGTCCTGGCTGTGCCACTGGGGGGATATTACCTTGTTGGGGTTGTACAGGCTGCGGCTGAAATGAAGTTGAAGCCGCAGAGTCATCATCATCATCATATCCATCAGAATCATCTTGTTGCTTATTTTTCTGACTTTCCTGTGTTTTATGTTTAAGAAGTTGTCCTCTTCCATCCATGTCTTTTTCTGGGATACCTTCCATACCATATATTTCCAACTCTGTTTCTGTTCTCCCGGGTATTGCATTTGGTACAGTGTCTATTGTATCTTTATGCACCTGCATGCAATGTATAGCCAAGCCAGGTCCTGTGTACAATTTCTTATGATATATATGGTATTTAAAATGTTTTGCTTTTTCAGTGTGGAATTTCCTCAAAAAGCTGAAAATGGAACTGCCTTTTGATCCAGTGATTCCCCTGCTGGGACTATACCCTGAGAACACCAAAACGCCAATACAAAAGAACCTATGCACCCCGATATTCATAGCAGCACAATTTACAATAGCCAAGTGTTGGAAGCAACCTAAGTGCCCATCAGTAGATGATTGGATCAAAAAATTATGGTACATATACACAATGGAATACTATGCAGCAGAAAGAAAAAAAGAACTACTAAACTTTGCGACAGCATGGATGGAACTGGAGAACATTATGCTAAGCGATATAAGCCAGGGGGCGAAAGACAAATACCATATGATCTCACCTATAAGCGGAACCTAACCAACAATGCAAAGATGCAAGAAAAATATGACCAGCAACACTGAAAGGAAAAGAAATCAACAGAGACAAGAGGGAAGGAGGGAGGGGGGAGGGGAAAAGGAAGGGAAGGGGAAAGGCAAGGAACATATAGCAAGGACTCATGGACAAAACCAGAGGGGAAGAGCTGAGGGAGGGAAGGAGGGAGGGGGCAAGGGAAAGTGGTGGGGGGTAGGCAGAGACAAATGTATTTGAAAAAATAAAATTAAATTAAAAAAATAAAAAATAAAATGTTTTGCTTTTTGCTGCTGTATAAGGATCTTCTCATCACCAAAACTTCTATTATAATACCAGCACCATTGCTTCAGCTGCTTCTTCTTCTTGTGATCCATAACTGGGCTCTACTGACAAAGTGAAACGGGAGGAGAAAATAAGCAGAAAAAACGAGGCCAAAATCGCTCACTCTTCAAACACAACTGCCATCACAGCGTCCCGCAGGAAATAGGCACAAAATCAGACGTTCAGGATTCTTATTAGATAGTCTCAGAAGTGGAATCACAAGGTCATAAAGCAGTTCCATTTTTAATTTTTTGAGGAAATTCCATACTGTCTCCCCCAGTGGCTGTACCAGTCCTCATTCCCAACAACAGTGCACGGGGGTTCCCTGTCCTCCACATCCTTGATGAGTATAACTTTTACCTACAACTCCAAGGTGTTTGCTTTTGGGGAGCCCACTTTATCTTCTCGTAAGTTCTCAGCATCTTGTAGAATACAGCGTTTGCCTATGAACAGTAACAGAGTTCCAGAAGCATCCAGAATTTTGTTGTTGTTATTGTTTGGCAAGAGCAGTACCACTTGAGAGCATCCTGAATCATACCCAGCACTTTACTTAATTTAGGTGCTCAGTAAATATTTGTAGAATAAATACTCAGCTATGCACCTCACACTTTAAAATCAAGAAGAAACATTTGCAAGCAAAACTAATTTTCCTACCCATCCTCTCATGCCCAAATCAAATCCTATCTCTTTTGTAAAAATGTCTTTGTTTTCTAAACTCAAAATGGATTTGTCTTGCCCTGGCTGGTGTGGCTCAGTGGATTGAGCACCAGCCTGCGAACCAAAGAATAGTGGGTTCAATTCCCAATCAGGGCACATGCTTGGGTTATGGGCCAGGTCCCTGGTAGGGGCGCATGAGAGGCAACTACATATCGATGTTTCTCTTCCTCTCTTCCTCCCTCCCTTCCTCTCTCTCTGAAAATAAATAAAAGTCTTTAAAGAAAAGACTGTGTGATTCTTAAAAAAAAATGGATTTGTCTTCATTTAAATTCTTTTATTTTTCTTTCAATTTTATTTTGTATTGTTTTCAGATGTGCAGCTTAGTGGTTAGACAATCATATACTTTACATAGTGTTTCCCTTAATGTTTCCAGTACCCCAACTGGCACCATACATAATTATTGCAATATTTTTTACTATATTACCTATGCTTTACTTAGTATCTAAGTTCTTTTAAAACTTAAAATAATTCAAATAATACCTAGCAGCAGTTTATAGAACAAAGAGATTGAGTTTTGGAATCAGGTGGACTTCAGTTCTGGAATCAGATGGAGTTGAGTTCAGTTCCCAGTTATGCCACTTGCTAACTGTGAATCCTTGACCAAGTGCCATGCCCTTTTGAACTTGAGTTTCCTCATCTGCAAAGTGAATTTTCTTATCTGTACTGATCTCATGGCATTACTATAAGGTTTAAATAAGATATTGTAGGCAATAGTGCTTGACATGTTTACTGGTATAGTTAATTTTTTTTCTTTTTTGTTAGATATTGATGTGAGCAGTAGATATTTCTGAAATGAGAGTAAAATAAATGTACCATGCTGTTAGCTTTTGCATTGCTATACATGGGGGAATGTGTCATTTTGATTCTGTGGCGGATTGGGTTGTAAGGAGCTAAGTGCAATCAATGGTTTACTTAGATGGATTTAATTCTCCCTGTTAACTCTTCTCAGTATTTCTTGCATTGCCTTAAGGGAAAGAAGCTAACAAGTACTGAGCCTTGTCCTGAGAGCTTTATGTAGGTTTACATTGCCTTAATAACACATTCCTCTTTCCCCTATTGTGGTAAGTAAATGGAAGCACAGAGAATAAATTATTTATTCTAATTACACAGCTTATAAATGGCAGCCAGAATTAGATAGATATTCTGATAGTATAGAGTAAGTATAGATATAGGTACAGATATTGGTATAGGTGTAGGGATATAGATGAGACTTGTTGCTGTACCTATGGCAAACAATTCTAGTTTTTGAATCCTGTAATTAGTGTGGCCAGGTGGCAATATTAGAGGATAGAGAATATCAGACCAGCAAAGTATATTACAGGATCTTGAGTTCAGTCTCCTCATTGGAACCTAGAGAAGGAAGAGATTTTGAAATAAGTGGCCACACTAAGGTGCTAAACCAGAGCTTCCAACCCAAATTGCAGTATTCTTTCCGATCCCAACCTCCCTTACTCTATGATATTTAAATAGATGACAGGGTCACTTGAATATGAGGGAGGCAGAAACTAGCTTGAAGGCCCAAGGGAAAGTGTTCTTTTTGGTGCATTCTAGAACATCTCCTAATATCACCAATAGGACACATGTTGGATTCTCTGTTTCCAGCAGGGGTACTGATCATAGTGACTTGGCTCAACACTTTTATTCAGTCCATCTTATGGCTAACACTTCCACAGATTGGCTTGCCTGCTAGAGATCTTCATTACTAGGATATACGTTGCGGGGGGTGGTCCTGGGTGAAAGGTCCTGCTGAGTGGGAAAACTCACCACTGTGGTTTCATTGACACCAGTGCTCAAATCAGCTGAACAATTTCTCACCCATGATTATGTAATTTGACAGTAATGGAGGGATTGCGAGAATGGGTTTCTGTATCAGGCAGTTCTGGGTCTCAGTCTAGTACCATTTACCAGTGATACGACCTCAGGCAGGTTACTTAATCTCTCTTAAACCCAGCACCCTCTCTCTTCAAGTGGAGATCATGATGATTACATTGGAAAGTCTTTGTAAGGATTAGATAACAGAATGTAAGTAAAGTGCTTGCAAAATTACCTGGTACTTAATAAAAACTCAGTAAATGAAAGTTAATTATAACACTACTCTTAACAATTGGCACTGAAGAACAAAGTTTTGCTTTATAGCAAGAAATTTTTAAACGATTTTATTTATTTATTTTTAGACAGAAGAGAAGGGAGGGAGAAAAAGAAGAAACATCAATGTGTGGTTGCCTTTCATGCACCCCCTACTCGGGACCTGGTCAGCAACCCAGGCATGTGCCCTGACTGGGAATTGAACCAGCGACCCTTTGGTTCACAGGCCAGCACTCAAGCCACTGAGCCACACCAGCCAGGGCTATAGCAAAATTTTTATATGCTATGCTATATATCAGGGCATGTAGCCTTCACTTTTCATTGAGGATCAATAGGGAGATACAGCTTGTTGTCTTCATCACACAATGAAAGAGAGAGAGAAAGGGAGAGGGAGGGAGGAGAGGGAGAGAGAGAGGCTATAAAAAAGAACCATACCACCATAGCTCCATAGCTGTGGGCTTTTTGGGGAAATGTAGTCACTGTCAACATGCATCAGCCTGGAAGAGAAGGAGCTGAGATAATAAAAACCTTCATCTCTCTCCTCCCACCTTTTTACTATTGGTTCTTATTAATGAACCATAAAGAAATTCAATAGTCCAGAGCGCTCACTTGGCCTAGTCCACACGGGTCAGTTTCACAGGGCACAGGAAAGTATGAAGAGGAGTAGAGATGAATCTAGATGGGTAAAAGAATAGCTATCATGAGAGCTAGCATTTCTTGAGAGGCTATTTTGTGCCTAGAACTGTGCTAGGCTCTTTATGTTCTTTATGTCACCTGGTACTCATGGCAGCCGTGCCAGTTGGGAATTACTGTCATTATTTAGTAGCTGTGTAAACAGAGCGTCAGAAATTAAAATTCCTATACTGAATTGTTGCATAAAATAAATAAGATAACCTTTGTATAGTGCTTCTGATTCTTAGATTTGTATATGCAATAGTTTATTCAACATTCTTAGAGATAAATATAAGATAAATAAGAACCAGTAACTGCCCTGCAGAAACCCTCAGAATCAGGCACTAACCAGAGGAAATGTAAAATGGCAAGATTACAAGAAGAAAAACAGAATTTCTTGTAACAAAATCTTTTGGGAAAAACCATTTTAGCAAGGGTTCTTACATAATAAACTGATATCTGTATCACACCTTATCATGTGCCAAGTACACTACTGTTGGTATTTCTTTACCCTCATTGCAACTTTGTGACATAAACATTGCTCTTATTCCCATTTCACCAATGATAAAACTGGTTCAGCTCATCTTCTCAAAACAAATAAGATCTTAAGGCAGACTAGGAAGCCAGGTTTTCTGCTACTGTGTTCATTTGTCATTTATAACTTAGCAGGTGCTAGGTGCTGAATGTATTACCACAGTTTTAGTTATGCCTCATACTTAGAATTTTAAACATTTTTCTAAAAAGGTTTTATCATTTTAGAGTCTATAGAAAAGGATTTGCAGGGCCTTATTTGACCAATTGTTAAAAAATAGACATTTTAAAAGTTCCTTCTATTAAACCTTTAAGTGCACACAGAAGTACTCCACATTCACAGACCCACTTCACTCTCACATCAATATGAGCCTAGTTTGACTACACAACTTTAGATACAACTGGGCAAAGGAAATGAAGTAAAAGCCCCAGATAATACACATGCAGAGAGAAATGGGATGCTTTTCTTTCACAAGGTATCAAGATTGGAAGGGACTACCTCCATCTGAGGCTTGAATCCCTTCTACTGTACCATTTCCAGGTGATCAACTAGTCATCGTTTCTGTATCACCTCTTCTTGAACTATTTCTACCGTATCAGGAGAACTGATTCTTTAGAACTTACTTTTGTGTGTGTTGGGCTGAAATTCGTCTCCCTCTGGCTTCTACCCACTGGTTTCAGCTCTACCTCCTAGGGCCACATAGGACTCTCTTGCTGCTCTTCTCTGTGAAAGCCTTTCGGAAGTTCAAACACACAGACCCAGTCCTACTTTTGTCTTATCTTCTCCAAGCTTATGAGTACAATTATATCCTTAACAAATGAGGGGAAGGCAGCAAAGGTTGAGGCTTTCTATAACCTCCATCTAGATTCAGGCATAAGACTAGTTAGTTCAAGCCTTGTCTACAACAATTAGCTGATAGTTCAGCCATTCCCCCTGAATAATGACCTTTAGTTTGTATGAAGTAGTGATGAGAGACTGAACCTTCAGGGCCATGCAGAGTTGGAGTTCCAGGTTTGTCACTTAGTAGCCACTTGGAGACCTTGGGGGAGTAGCTTCATTTCTCTGAATTTTAGTTTTCACATATATAAAACATATAAATGTTACCTACCTATACCAGACACTGTTAATTGTCCCCTAATATCTTCTCTAATTATATAGTAGTAGAAATTTTAGTGGGTGCATAGTCATTCAGCCAAATTCTAGATTTTCCAGCCTCTCTTGGATGTAGGTGTGATGTGACTAATCTGTGGCAGATTAATATAAATAGAAATGACCTAAATAGTTTCTAGGTGGCACTCTCTCCTGCTGGCTAGAATACATATTGGAAAGTGAGAACTAGAAAAGCTGCCTTAAATCATGTTTCAAGTCTTGTACTAACAACTTTACAAGTAATCTCCAAGTTTCATCATGTGTATCAATAAAATGGAAACAATATTGTTGGCCTTTTAGCAATGTAGGGATCAATGGAGTATAAGATAATTTGGAAATAGTCAGGTATTTTTTTTTATAGGGATGGAGTATAGCCTGAATACATGGAAAGAGGTTTTTATTTGGGGGATATCAATTTCTAATCTCAGCCAAATCACTTAGTAGCTATGCATTGCGCAGAATCCTTAACATTTCTCAGCCTCAGCTTCTTTAACTGTGATATGGAGAAAATCACATTCCCTCTCAAGGATGGTGAGAGGATTAATTGGCATAGCATTTGTGAAAGTGTTTGTAACATAGTAGGTGCTCATTAAATGTCTTTTTTCCTTTTTCTTTTTTATTCCATAGATATCTAGTGTAAAAAACCTTGTCTGGGTGAAGACATTTGTGTGCATCTTGAAGGCAATTACATATTGGTGAAGAAGAGAGAAAATTTGGAAGATGAACCAAAATCAGTTTGAACAATGGTATATTCTGTTTCATTTTGTATCATTCTTCTTATTTGTTTTGTTCTTCTCACAAATGGCTGAGTATAAAACTGGTAGGTAAGTTCCTAAGTTATTATGTTCCATGGACATGTTCAGTACTCTGGTGAAGCCTACTGACACTTATTAGAATAATATTTTAAAGATATAAAATAAAGTATGGAGGGTTGCAATGGAAACCAAGTATACTGAAATGCATTTATCAAATGACACAAAAACAAATATGTGGTATATAATATATGTGACTCTTTATTAATGCATTAAATAACAAGAACTAATGGGAAGTTTAATAAATACCTTAATTCAAATAATGATGAACATAAATGACATTTTAATAAATGCTTAATAGCTCTGGCTGGTATGGCTCAGTGGATTGAGTGCCAGCCTGTAAACCAAAGGGTCACCATTTTGATTCCCAGTCAGGGCACATGCCTGGGTTGTGGGCCAGGTCCCCAGTGGGGGATGCGCAAGAGGCAGCCACACACTTTGATGTTTCCCTCCCTCTCTTTCGCCCTCCCTTTCCTTATCTCTAAAAGTAAATAAATAAATACAATCTTAAAAAAAAAGAAATGCTGCCCTGGCTTGTGTGGCTCAGTGGTTTGAGCTCTGGCCTGTGAACCAAAGGGTTGCCAGTTTGATTCCCACTTTAGGGCACATGCCTGGGTTGCAGGCCACATTCCCAGAACGGGGCACATGAGAGGGAACCACTTGTTGATGTTTCCCTCTTCTCTTTCTGCTTCCATTACCCTCTGTCTAAAAATAAATAAATAAAATCTTTTTTAAAAAAGAAAGAAATGCTGAACAATGGTAACGTGATATGATTTCTACTGGCTACAAGATCCAGGTATAGAGAGGAATCAAGATGGCTGAAGGGTGAGTGGGAGTCACACTGACCTCCTCCCAGGACCAACCTGGAATTACAACTAAATTGTGGAGAAATCACCTTGAACAGAGAACTGAACAACAGTGAGAGAGGAGCTTTATAACCTCAGAAAGAGAGAAGAATCAGCTTTAGCACAACCTAACTGGTAAGGACAGCGGTAGAGACTCAAGAAGGTGGGTGGGGTGCCCACAGGCGGCAGCAGCAGAAGGATGTTGAAATGGCCAGACAGATCCCCCTGAGAAGAGGGGCGTCTAAACCATAAGTGAGGATCCCCAGTCTACAGCACTAAAGGACAAGAAGCACACAGAGAACGGCCAGCTGAGAAAAGCGTCAGGGTTATTCTCTGCCAGAGACAGGTGGCTGGAGACACAAAGAGCCTTTTAAAGGGCCAACACATAGATTTTTATTTGCAGCCACTTACCCTGGTCTCCAGAAAAAGTGGGGGCAGAATGGGCTAGAGATACCTGAGGAGACTGGGGAAGGAGGCTTTGGGAAGAGAACTGAGAGTAGCCAGCAGGATCCTGGTGCTGACTCACCCCCAATATGGCAGGAGCCATATTGATCAGGCAGACCACTCCCCTGAGCAGCAACAGCGTGAGAGGACTCAATACCCTGCCACCTGGAAAAACTAGGCCTTAGCCTGGTAGTGCTAATGCCTGACTGCTGAGTACAGAGTGGCAGTCTCAGATAGCAGATCCCTGACTAAAAGGGGCACAGAGTGGTCTAGACACTTGAGGAGAGACTGGAGATGAAGGATTTGGGGACATAACTGAGAGTAGCTGGTGGGACCCTGGTGCTGACTCCTCCCACATATGACAGCAGCCATGTGACTTAGGTAGACCACTCACCTGAGTGGCAGCAGCCTGAGAGGACTGAATAACCAGCCCCCAGGAGGGAATCTGCCCCAACCAGTGGTGTCTAAGACCACCTGCTGAGTGCAGAGTGACTAGGTTAACAGCTTAAGGAGACAGCCATAAACAGTAGATTCCTGAAAGTCTCAAACAGACTGCCTAAGATCAGACAGGGTCAACATCTGACATCATCAGAGGCAGATCCAGAAAGTAAAAACAGCAGTCTCCTACCATAGAAGTTCACATTACAAAGTCAAGAAATCAAGACAGAACAATTTAAGAAGCAGAAGCAAAAAAGAAGAGTCTCACAAATAATGGAAAGACAAAAAAAAATACACCCCAGTTGAAGGGAAAGGAGGAATCCCCAGAAAGAGAATTAAATGGAACAGAGGCAAGTAAACTATCAGATATTGAGTTCCAAACAACGGTACTAAGGAAGCTCAATGAGCTCAGTGAGCTCAGAGAGAATTACCAAAAGCTACAGGAAAACTATAAGGAACTTACTGCAAACTATATCAACATGAAAAAGGACATAGAAACTATCAAAAAGACGCAAGAGGAAATAAAGAATATCATTTCTGAATTGAAGAACACAGCAGAAGGAATCAAAAGCAGGCAATATGAAGCAGAGAATTGAATCAGCGAGCTGGAAGATGAGGTAGAAGAAAAAGTTCCCAGAAAGTGCAAGAAAATGAAAAAAGACTAAAAAAAGAATGAAGAGGAGTTGAGGGAAATGCAAGACAACCTGAAATGGAATATTATCTGTATTATAGGGACACCAGAAAGAGAAGAAGAGGAGGAAGGGATAGAGAACCTGTTTGACAAAGTAATGATGGAAAACTTCCCAAATTGGAGGAGAGAAAAAGTCACACAAGTTCAGGAAGCACAGAGGATCCCATTCAAGAGAAACCCAGTGAGGCCAGCTCCAAGACATATCATCATTAAAATGGCAAATATCAAAGACAAACAGAGAATCCTAAAGCAAGCACAGGAGAAAGAGGTCATAACTTATAAGGGAGCCCCAAGATGGCTAGCAGCTCAGTTCTCAATAAAAATACTACAAGCCAGAAGGGAATGACAAGCAATAGTCCAAGTCATGAAAAGCAAAGACCTACAACCAAGACTGCTCTACCCAGAAACACTCTCAATTAAAATGGAAGGTGAAATAAGAAATTTCCCAGACAAAAGAATACACCTCCAACAAACCAGCATCATAAGATATGCTAAAAAGAGAGCTTTAAGAATATGAAGGAAAAGTCTATGAATATCCAGTTCCTTTCACAGTCACCAATACTTGATATTACCAATATTTTTTAATACTTATTAATCTGATTGTGACAATGATGTGTTATTTTAATTATTTGTTGAAACTAAACCTGTTTTTGTATATTTCTTGCCTATTTCTATTATTTTTATAAAGCTTCAAATGACTTTTTGCTATTCTTTATCCTTTTTTTGATTAAATGTTTGTATAATTTTTTCCTGAAAAACAAACTATTCACTCTTTTTTAGATGTGTTGCAAATACTCTCCTATTCTATTTCTTGTCCTTTTAACATTTTTATATGTATATTACCATATAGTCTTAAATGTTTAATATAGTCATGTTGTCAATATTTTACTTTATAGATTCTGGGTTTGAATATTTTACCTCAGGGTAAGAAAAATATTATTTTTTACTTTTTCTTAAAACTCCTTAGATTTTACATATTGATTTTTAACTCACTTGAATATTTTTTGTATAATGGGTGAAATAGGGCTCTATATTTGTTTTATTTCAAGTAATAGTGGTCCATTCACCTTATTAGTTAAATAAGCCTTATTTTCCCTATTGATTTGAAATATCAATTTAATGACAGATTACATTGTTAGATATATATGTTTTTTTCTAGAATGCTCATTTTATTTCATTGAGCTACTTGATTATTTATGTGAGTGTGTCATGTTGTTGTAATTGCTGAGACTTTAAAATGGATTTAAATTTTTAATATTTTATAATTGATTTTTACATGTAAAAATAAATAAATAAAATCAATATGCGTTTATTAAAAAGAAAGAAAGTAAGATGGAACTCCTACGTTTTGCCAAAACATGGATGGGGCTGGAGAATATTATGCTACGTGAAACATGCCAGTTGGTGAAAGACAAATTCCATATGATCTCACCTGTAAGTGGACTCTATTCAACAAAATAAACTGATGAACAAAATAAACCACAGGCATGGATACATGGAGCAGACTGAAAGTGACCAGAGGGGATGGGGAAGGAGGACAGTAGTGGAAAGAAGGGGAAGGGACTAGACAATGAACATCTCTGAATGACCCATGGACATGGACAACAGAGTGGGAATTGACTGTGGGAGTGGGGCCCGGGGTGGGATGGGTGGAGGAGGGCAAAGGGAATAGTTGAAGCAACTGTAATAGAAGAAAGATGATTTACAAGTAAAAAAATTTTTAAAAAGACCCAGGTATGTTGAAATTTTTTTTAATTTTTTACTTTTTTTCAAAATGTGATCAATTTCCAAGAGGATTTCTCATTGTTTTTAAAAATATTTTATTTTTATTCTATTACAGTCATCCCAATATTTCCCCTTTGTTCTCCTCCACCCAGTGCATCCCCTGTTCCCACAGTCAATTCCCACACTGTTGTCCATGTCCATGGGTAATTCATATATATTCCTTGACAGCCCCTTCCCCTTCTTTCCACCGTATATCCCTTCCCCTTCTCCTCTTGTCACTCTCAGTCTGTTCCTTGTTTCCATGATTCTGGTTCCATTCCTCTTATTAGTTCACTAGGTTCCTCTTATTTGTGAGATCATATGGTTTTTGTCTTTCACTGCTTGGTTTATTTCACTTAGCATAATGTTCTCCAGTTCCATCCATGCTGTCACGAAGGGTAAGAGTTCTTTCTTTTTGCTTCACAGTATTCCATTGTGTAAATGTATCACAGTTTTTTGATCCACTCATTTACTGATGGGCACTTAGGCAGTTTCCAGCACTTGGCTATTGTATATAGTGCTGCTGTGAACATAGGGGAGCATAAGTTTTCTTGAATTGCTGTTTCAGGATTTTTTAGATACAATTCCAGAAGTGGAATTACTGGATCAAAAGGCAGTTCCATTTTTAGTTTTTTGAGGAAATTCCATGCTGTTTTCCACAGTGGCTGCACCAGTCTGCATTCCCCCCAACAATGCATTATGGTTTCCCTTTCTCCACAGCCTTGCCAGCACTTCTTGTTTGACGATTTATTTATAATAGCCATTCTGACCAGTGTGTGGTAATATCTCATCGTGCTTTTAATTTGCATCTCTCAGATGCCTAGTGATGTTGAGCATCCTTTCATATGCCTATTGGTCATCTGTATGTCCTCCTTGAAGAAGTGTCTGTTCAAGTCCTTTGTCCATTTTTAATTGTATTGTTTGTCTTCCTGTTGTGGAATCATGTGAGATTTTCATAAATTTTGGAATCCAAACCCTTGTCCAAGATATCATTGAGAAATGTGTTCTTCAATAAGGTTGGTTCCCTTTTCATTTTGATGATGGCTTTTTTAGCCATGCAGAAGATTTTTACGTAGTCCCATTTGTTTGATATATTGGCAAAAATATTGTTACGTGGGATATCTGAAATTTTATTGCCTACGTTTTCTTCTAGGACTTTTATAGTGTCATGATTTATATTTAAACCTTTTATGCATTTTGAGTTTATTCTGATGTTTGGTGTAATTTGGTGGTTTAGTTTCAGTTTTTTGCATGTACCAGCCCAGTTTTCCCAACATCATTTGTTGAAGGGGCTATTTTTACTCCATTGTATGCTCCTGCCCCCTTTGTTGAATACTAATTGACAGTAGAGACATGGGTTTATTATTTCTGGGTGCTCTTTTCTGTTCCATTGATCTGTGTCTGTTCTTATTCCAGTGCCAGACTGTTTTGATTACAGTGGCCTTGTAGTATATTTTGATATCAGGTGTTGTGATCTTTCTTACTTTGTTATTTCTAGATGGCTGCAGAGTAGCTAGAAGCCCCATTCGCTTGCTCTCAGCCTCAGACTGGTTGCAGCTAAACCACAGTGATCAACTCAAAAATACAGCTGAGTGTGAGAGCTTGTGTGAGTGAGCCATGTATGTGGACAAGTGGGTGGATGTGCATGGGAGTGTGCAAGAGCCTGCCTGCCTTCAGGGCACTTGGGAGTAAGTGTCCCGGACTCTCCTGGTGGAGTAGCTACCACCAATGCTGCTCAACCTGGCACTTCTGGCTGTGTAGATTTGAGGCTGGAGCCATTCTGAGGAATTTATAACTTGTTTTTTTTTTAATTAAATACATAATTGAAGGAGAAGCTAAATTTTATTTAGAGGATAATAAATACAAAGTGTATTTTTGTCATCACAGTTTATGAATACCTGCCTTAGACACTGCATGTAAAACCTCTTATAGCAAAGATTTTATGATATTGAAATATAACATTGACAAATAATTTTTATATTTTATTTTTATTTTTCAGTATATTTTATTGATTATGCTATTACAATCATCCCAATTTTCCCCCTTTGCCTCTTCTGCCCAGTACCTGACCTCTCCAGCAATCCCCCCTTAGTTCATGTCCATAGGTCACTCATATATGTTCTCTGGCTTCTCCATTGCCTATACTATTTGTAACATTCCCTTGTTTATTTTGTATCTACCAATTATGCTTCTTAATCCCTGCACCTTTTCCCCAATTATCCCCCTTCCCCTAACCAGCTGATAACCCTCCAAGTGATATCCATATCTGTGATTCTGTTCCTGCTCTCATTGTTTGCTTAGTTTGTTTTTTTTAGATTCAGTTGTTGATAGTTCTTAATTTGTTGCTCTTTTGAAGTTCTTAGTTTTGATATTTTTCTTAAATAAGTCCCTTTATTATTTCATATAATAATGGCTTGGTGATGATGAACTCCTTTAGCTTTACCTTATCTGGGGAACACTTTATCTACCCTTCTACTCTAAATGATAGCTTTGCTGAAGAGCGTAATCTAGGTTGTAGGTCCTTGCTTTTCATGACTTTGAATACTTCTTGCCAATTGCTTCTTGCCTGCAAGGTTTCTTTTTGAGAAATCAGTGGACAGTCTTATGGAATCTCCTTTTTAGGTAACTCTCTGCTTTTCTCTTGCTGCTTTTAAGATTCTCTGTTTATCTTTAACGTTTGGCATTTTAATTATGTGTTTTGGTGTTGGAACTTCTGGGATAACTTTAAATATACCAATATCCAAATTATAGGGGTGTGAGGAGAAGAGGAAGATCAAGAAATCGAAAGCTTATTTGAAAAAGTAATGAAAGGAAACTTTCCTAATTTGCCAAAAGAAATAGACATTCAAGTCTAGGAAGCACAGAGAATCCCAAACAAGTTGAACATTGTCGAAAATTATTATTGTGGAAATTTTTCTGTCTTTCCCTCAACATCTCTAGCAAACCTCTCCTCATATAAAATTGGCTTGAAATTGGTCACAAGCTCATTCCTGAGCCAACTATTCTGTCTAGGAGAATGACCTGTGTTTATTGGCTTATCCCTGAGGCTCTGAATGAACTAATGTGGCAAGGAGAATAATAGCATATAACAGTCTATTCTAGCCCTGATTCTGAGTTTGAAGTTGGGGTGGGACCTGAGGTTGGGTTGGCTTTCTCTGATGCACATGAGTGCTTGGAGGGGGAGATGGTTACATAAGGAAAATCAGGCATGTAGAAAAGAGAGAAAAGATGCTAGGAAGTTTACCAGTAGGGTTTACTACAGGAACTTTCATCCAAAAGAAGGGTTTTAGGCAAAAATGAAAGATTACTTATTTTATTACAGGTGTATGTATGTATGTCTGTGTGATGATTTTGTACTCAAGGTTGGCAGTAAGAAAACTCTCTATCTCTTAATGATTCAAAATGATATTGTCAGTTTATAAATTTTCATCACATTGCATTTTTAAAAATCGCCCAGTTGCTCTCCAGTGATGATAGGATAATGTTCTAAATTCAGTCTGGTTTTCTCAGGTCCAGTCTATAATCTAAAATATCATCTCTCAGTGTTTGTTAGTCATATTGTCACCATCATCATCATTTTTATCATAATCAACATCATTAACATTTACTGTACATAACTGTACTAGCTACTTCACATTAATTACTCAATTTAACTTTAATCTTCAGATGCATTTATGATACCTATTTTATAGATAAAAGAAATGAGGTTAAGGCTTACATAACTTGTCCAGGGTTGTAGGTGTTTTAATACTATTTTATTTGTTTTTTTCTGCCTTATGCAGGTCACTGTCCCCTCAAACAAAGCCGTATTTATGTAATTCATGAAACTTCATAAATTTATTACTGCTCTAAGATTTACTTATAATTCTCCCTTAACCTCAATTAAAATTTTTCACAATGTCAAGGCACAATTCCTTCAGAAAAATCTTCCTGACCTACTTGCACATGCACATGCACATGAACATGTACACACACACTTCCTCTGAAAGGCTTCCTTGTCACCCATCCTCCAAGACAAAGTCAGATTCTCCAAGTTATTTGATTCTATGTCACCCTGCACTTAATAGTGATTACACTTGTAATTACTTGTTTAGTAGTTTTCTTCTCTTGCCAGATTATATCATCTACCAGGAATAATATCGTCTCTCCCATTGACTGTTGTGTCCATAATGTATACACATAGTAAGCCCTCAACAAATTATGGGATGAATAAATTTTGAGTGTCAAGTGGTGGGTTCAATGTGTTGAGCCCTTAAAATTAGTGGAAGGTTGTCTAAGGAGGTAGAGCTCTTGGTCTTCTAAAGATTCCCTGCAGCTACAGAATAGTTTAACTCCAAATTCCAGGACCTTTCTGCCAAATTATCCCTGCCAGCTTGAACCTTAGAATTTTCCTTTTGGAATCTGGTTTTGGTTTTCTCCAAATTCTTGTTCTGAATTGATGTTTTTGCCTCATGACTCAGTCACTAATTTCTTCTCTCCCCTTGTTTTTCCTCTCAGTTGGCTAAGATCTGGCATCTCTTCTATCATCTCCTGGTATTTGGCCAGTTCACTTTACTTCTTGTTTCCTTCCTCACTACTCTTATCAAGTCCTTGAGCCTCACAGGACCCCATTCTGCTATAAATCCTAAGAACAGCCCTCAGCTTGGGAAAGTTTGAAGGGAGAAGGCAATTTCTGAGAGCTCAATTACAGTTTCTTAAATAAGGAATAAGAGCTGCATCTTTCTGAAATGCATATTTAAATGCCAAAGCATTTTCACATCTCAAGTTTCACAGAATCATCCCAGTATATTATAATAGACCTTATATTACAATATAATTGGAATTTTTGATAGGGATCCAAGTAATATCAGCAAGATAGTAGAATAATTTTCTACCATCATTCCAAAGAACATTGATTTTGACAACCTTTCATGGGTGAGAGTACCTCTGTGAGAGTCCTGAGGTTCATTGAAGAAGTTTCAGCACACCATTGGAGCAAAAATACAAAATTTGATTAACTAAAGAGGGTAATCAGAACAGTTTTTATTTACCTATATTACCCTTCCTTTAAGGGGGCACAGTTCTGTGCTAAGGTAAACACTTTTGGCCCATAACTTCTTGCATTGGGGACATTATAGCATGGATAGTGTGACCTTAGCTTTTACAGCCATGTGACATTTTGACCAAGGGCCCACTTCTTTCTAATTTCATGAAGAATACTGAGCTGATTGACATGACCAAGGGATTCAGATACAATAAGAGCATGGCAACCAGGGCTCCGAACTCATCAAATGACTGTGAATTCTACTAACTGCTTCATGAACTCTATAAGGAAGCCACCTATGTGCAGTTTGGGACAACTCAACTATGAATCCCTCTACCTAGATCAGGGGAATTCCCAATTGTCTAGGCATCTCATCCTCTCTCTGTGGCTGGATCTCTGTATGCACTCTTAAGGACAGCAAGGGCAAACATTTTCAGATGGCTTGTAAGCATGTACAGAAATCCAGCCCAGCTTTATGGAATTTAGAAGAAAGTACACACATTTTAGAATTTTAGGACACCACTCTAGGAAAAAAAAATCTAGACTCACAGGACTTATATTGGCTTTTCAGGGTCAAGAAAATATATAATTTTAAGAATTTCTCCTCAATTGGAAATAAGTGATGTGGAGTAGATACATCCAGAAAATATGTCTGAGAGAGCCTCAAAATATCTAGCCAGGGAGACTAGTGAAGCTATTACTTTCTTGAAGCCAGTTAGCAACAACTGGAGTACGTGACTTCTTACACAAATGTGAAGAGAACAATGCAAGACTTTAAGGAATATAAAAATCAAGTAAACAAGACTCCACTGAAAGAACATAATAAATTTCCAGTAACTAACTCCAAAGAAATAGAGATTTACAAATTGCCTGTCAAGGAATTAAAAATAGTTTTAAGGAATCTCAGGGAGCTAAGACAGAACACAGTTAGACAATTCAATGAAATCAGGAAAACAATACATGAACAATATAATAAATTCAGCAAATGAACATCATGAGAGATAACTAGACAGAAATTTAGAACTGAAGAATATAATGAAGGAATGAAAAGTACAATAGACAGCATCAACAGCAGACTTGATCAAGCAGAATAAAAATTTTGTGAAATCTAGCAGAATTGATATGAAATTATCCAGTAAGAGAAGGAAAAATAGTGAAAAGGAATGAAGAAAGCCTTTGGAATTATGGGACACCATCAAAAGAACTAATACAAGCATTATGGGACTCCCAAAAGGAGAAGAGACAGATAGAAAAATCATAAAGTTTATTTTAAAAAATAACAACTGAAAACATCTGAAATATGAGAAACTATATGGTCATATAGTTACATGAAGCTCAATGATACCCATGTTTAACCCAAAGGAAACTTCTCTCTGGCACAATATAATCAAATTGTCAAAAGTCAAAGGAAAGGAGAATTTTTAAATTACCAAGAAAAAAAGGGACTTGTCACATACAAGGAAAATCCCATAAGGTTATCTGTTCATTTATCCGAAGAAATTTTCCAGACCAGAAGACAGTGAGTTGATGTATTAAAAGAAGGAAAAAGAAAGAAAAACAAGAATATTTTATCTGGAAAAACTGTCCTTCAAAAAGGAAGGATAAACAAAAATTTTCCAAGACAAATAAAAGTTGAGAGAGTTTAACACCACTATACCTGCCTTACTAGAAATGCTAAAAGATGTTATTCAAGTTTTATTAAGCAGATACTAATTAGTAACATGAAAACAAATGTCAGTATAAAATTTGCCAATAAAAGTAACTGTACAGGGAGGGGCAAAATCAGTTTACAGTTGTGAGTATGCAAAATAGAGTTTATTCTTGAATTATTTATGAATTATTATATTATATTGCATATAAACATCTCTAAACTTACTTTTTCTCCACCCTGTACAAATTCAGAGTATTGTAATACTGTAATGGTGGTATGCAAATAATTTCTTTTGTAAGTATATTTTATTGATTATGCTATTATAGTTGTCCCAATTGCCCCCTTTTTCCCCCTCCACCCAGTATCCCATTCCCTCCAGCAATATGCCCCTTAGTTCATGACCATGGGTTGTACATGTAAGTTCTTTGGCTTCTCCATTTCTTATACTCTTCTTAACCTCCTCATGTTTATTTTGTACCTGCCAATTATGCTTCTTATTGCCTGTACCTTTTTCCTCATTCTCCCCCTTCCCTCTCCCTGCTTATAACCCTCTATGTGATCTCCATTTCTATGATTCTGTTCCTGTTTTCCTGTTCTGGTTGTTTGCTTAGTAGGTTTCTGGTTTTTTGGGGGGCGTTGTTTTGTTTTGTTTTTAGATTCAGTTATTGATAGTTGTGAGCTTGTTGTCATTTTATTACTCATAATTTTAATCTTTTTCTTAGATAAGTCCCTTTAACATTTCATGTAATAAGGTCTTGTTGATGATGAACTCCTGTAGCTTTACCTTGCCTGATAAGCACTTTATCTGCCCTTCCATTTTAAATGATAGTTTTGCTGGCTAGAGTAATCTTAGATGTAGGTCCTTGTTTTTCATGACTTTTAATACTTCTTGCCAGTCCCTTCTTGCCTGCAAAGTTTCTTTTTAGTTATCAGCTGATAGTCTTATGGAAACTCCTTTGTAGGTAACTGTCTCCATTTCTCTTGCTGCTTTTAAGATTCCCTCTTTATCTTTAACCTTTGACATTTTAACAATGATGTGTCTTGGTGTGATCCTCTTTGGGTCCAGCCAAGTGGAGGCATAGATAAATGTGCTTCACCTCTTTGCACAACCATAAGAAGCATAACAATGAAAAAAATAACCAGAATTCCCAGAAAATTGAACTGCATGGAAGTCCGACAGCCAAGGAGTTAGAGAAGAAACACTAATCTAGACAGGTGGGAGGGGCAGAGAGAGGCATCCAAGGTAGAGGGAACATGTGACAAGGTGGAGTGGCACATGCAGTCCCACATTTGTGTGTAGATAAAAACCAGGAGGGACAACTGGAAGCTAGCAATTCCAGTCCCAGAACAGACCATGCAATCCAGGGTTCCAACTCTGGGAAATAAAGCCTTATAACCTCTGGCTGTAAAAATCTGTGGGGGTTGTAGTCGTGAAAGAAACTACCAATCTCTCAGGAGATTCCATTTGAGGGGCCTGCAGGGTCCTAGAGCATACACAAGCCCACCAACTAGGGGAATCAGCACCAAGGTCACAGATGGAAGGGCACCAGTAACTTGTGGGAAGTAAATGAAGTGATTGAAAGTAGGGTGAGAGCTGTGAAAGTACCATGTTCTCTCTCTAACCCCTTCCCCACATACAGCAGCATAATGCAATGAAGCAGGTTACCCTGCCCTGGTAAATACCTAAGGCTCCACCCCTTACAACATAACAGGTGCTCTGACAAATTGAGGAGACAAAGAAATATGGCCCAAGTGAAAGAAAAGATCAAAACTCCAGAAAAAGAACTAAGCGACAAAGACATAGACAACCTATCAGATGCAGAGTTCAAAACACTGGTAATTAGGATGCTCAGAGAAGTGATTGAGTACATCTGCAAAATAAAGGAAGAAGTGAAGGCTATACAAAGTGAAACAAAGAAAAATATACAGGGAACCAACAGTGAAGGGAAGGAGGCCGGGACTCAAGTCAATGATTTGGAACAAAAGGAAGAAGTAACCATTCAACTGGAACAGAATGAAGAAACAAGAACTCAGAAAAATGAGGAGAGGCTTAGCAACCTCTGGGACTACTTTAAATATTCCAGCATCTGAATCATAGAGGTGATGAAGAAAAAGAGCAAGAAACTGAAAATTTATTTCAAAAAAAATTATGAAAGAAAACTTCCCCAGTCTGGTGAAGGAAATAGACATACAAGTCCAGGGAGCTCAGAGAGTCCTAAGTCACTTCTAAATCTAGTATAAAAGTTAAAAAAGAAAAGAACTTTCTTTTCTTTTGATAAGAAAGTTCTTATCAAAAGTTGATAAGTTGATAGGTTGATAATGGGTAAAATATAAAAAGATAGACATTTTGACACCAAAGTAAAATGTGAGTGAGGAAAAGTAAAACGGTAGTTTTTGTATGTGACCAGTTAAGTTGTTATCAGCTTAAACTAAGCTGTTATATATTTAAGCTGTTTTATTTAAGCCTCATAATAATCAAAAAGCAAAAAAATACACAAAAGATAAAGAAAAGGGAAAGAAAGTATACCATTACAGAAAAAATAATTACATCAGAAATGAAGACATAAAAGAGGAAAGAAACAAAAGTACAAAATAGCCAAATAGTTAATGGATTATCCAAAGAACATTTATGCATGACCCATGGTCATAAATGATGATGAGAGTATTAACTGAGGAAGAGGGTAGGGTGGGACTAGGTGGAGGTGGCAAGGGGGAGAAAATGCGGAACCACTGTAATATAACAAATAAAAAAAGAAATAAAATAATAATGAAGAAAAACAACAAAATGACGATAGTAAGTTCTTACTATCAGTAATTCCCCACTTTCAACAATACATAGATCATCCAGAGAAATAAATAAGAAATTATTGGACTTCTACTGCAATTTAGGCCAAATGGACTATGTAGAAATATACATAATATTTCATCCAGGGGTGGCCGAACACACGTTCTTCTCAAGTGCATGCAGAACATTCCTCAGGATAGATCATATATTAATTCTCAGAACACATCTTAACAAATTTAAGAAAACTGATATCATATCAAGTATTTTTTTCTTAATTACAGTGGAATGAAAGTAGAAATCAGTAACATCAGGAAAACTGAAACTATTACAAATATTTGGAATATAAGGAATACACTCCTGAAAAACCTACGGGTCAAAGAAGAAATTAAAAAAATAAAAATTATTTTGAGACAAACAAAAGTGGAAGCACATAACATACCAAAACTTATGGGATGGGATGAAGCAAACTCAGTTCTAATGGTATTTTTTCATGATGGGTACTTTTATTGAGAAAAAAATCAAGTAAACAACATAACGTTAAGTACCAGAAGAAATTATAAAAGAGAACAAACTAAGCCCAAAGTTAGCAGAAAGAATAAAAAAAAAAAGCATTGTAGAAATAAATAACATAGAGGCTAGTAAAAATAAATAGAAAATATAAACTAAATTGAGAGTAGGCTTTTTGAAAGGTTAACAAAAATTGATCTCGAGAGAGGAAGATGGTGGAGGAATGAATGGGAGTCACGCTGACCTCCTCCCAAGACCAAACTGGAACTGTGACTAAATAGTAGAGAAATCACCTGGAAAACAATGGAACGATAGTGGGAGAGGAGCCTTGGAGCCACGGACAGACAGTGGATTCAACTCTCACACATCCCAACGGGTGAGATGTGCGGTGGAGGCTCGAGAGGGTGGGCTGGGTACCTATGGGCACCAGCACCAGAGGGACATTGAAACAGCCAGTTAGCTCCCCCTGAGAAGAACGGGGTCTGAATCATAAACAGGGACCTCTAGACTACAGCAGCTAAAAACAGGAAAACACACAGATAAGCAACCCTGCAAAGCTTAGGGGCACTCTCTGCCAGAGACAGGCGGCTAGGGATGCAAAGAGACATTTAAAGGGCCAACGCAAAAGTTGCAGCGGCAGCAACCCTCCTTGATCGCTGGGTACAGGCGGCAGCAGGGTGGGCTGGTGCCTGGGAAAAGACTGGTGAGGAAAACTTTGTGAAGAGAACTGAGATGGTGGCTGGCAGAGCCCTGGTGATAACTCACCTCCCACTCTGCCGCTACCATATCGCTCAGGCATAAGGGAATCAATGAACCTGCCTTTTGCGCGCTCCGCACACAACTTGTGCGTTTGTGAGCTGGGGGGCTAAGTGCAGACAAGCTGGAAGAAATAGAGGATCCCTGGCCAAAGGGGTCACACAACTGCATTGAGAGCCTTGAGGAGAGACTGGAAATGGAGGCATTGGGGAAAGAACGGGAAGAGGAACCGGGGAATCCCAACTCCCTCCCCATTACGTAGTCTCCATTTTGGGCAGGCAAGGCATGCAACCAAAGAGGCAGAAGCGGGCACGCATGAACCAGACTGCCCGTGATTGCAACATGGTCCACACTAATAGTGGATCCTTGGCGAAAGGGGTCACAGAACTGCCCAGAGACCCCTGAGGAAAGACTGGAGACAGAGGTGTTGGTAAAAGAACAGGAGGAGGAACTGGGGAGTCCCAACTCCTTCTCCTTTCCCTAGTCTCCATTGTGCGGGAACAAGCCACACCACAAAAAGCCAAAAGCTGAAAAGCACACAATAGACAGCCAAAAAACCACACAGTGCAGATGCGCATACTTGAGCAGAGTGGCTGACGAGGGTTGGAGAGTGTGTATGTGGACCCGTGCAGGCTGGCAAGGGCTCATGCAGGCTGGCAAGACCTCTACCAGGGTGGGCACCGATGGGGCCTGCGAGAGACTGCAGATCGGCAAGGGCAGGCCCGGGAGTGCAGAGCTGTCCACAGAAATACTGGATCCCAGGCCGAAGGGATCACAGAGCTGCCCAGAGTCCCTGGAGGAGAGATTGGAGACAGGATTAACCGGAGAGTCCTGGAGCTGACTTCCTCCCATTTCGGTAGTCTCCATTTGGCGAGGGCAAGCAACGCATCCAAAGAGCCAAAAGTGGGGAAAGCACACAATAGAAGACTCTAAACTGACCAGTCCTGGGACGCCCACCGGGCGTGGGGCGCTGGATGAGTGCGAGGTTGGGCAAAAATGGACCATGCGGGCTGAAGATCCTGTTGGGCCGGGGAGCGCACTCAAGGAGCTGGTGGGAGAGTGCAAAGCGATCCACAGAAATAGTGGATCCCTGGCCGAAGGGGTCACAGACCTGCCCAAAGCAGGAGTCAGACACATACAATAGAGTCCTGGAAAGCTCAAACAAATGACCTAACGTCATATAGGGTCAACAACTTATATCATCAGAGGCAGGTCCAGAAAGAAAACTAAAGATAAAATAAATGAATAAACAAACAAACAAACAAATAAATAAAAAGACCTGCTTACTACCATAGAAGATTAATTCGCAAAGTAAGAAAATCTAGAAGGCCCAATCGAAGCAGAAGCAAAAATAAATAAATAAATAAATAAATAAATAAATAAATAAATAACTTAACATACTTTAACAAAAATGGGAAGAAAAAGAAGTTCCCCCCAAATGAGTGGAAAAAGGGACTCCCCATAGAGACCTAAATGAAATAGAGGCAAGGGAACTATCAGATATTGAATTCAAAACAATGGTTCTAAGGAAGCTCAATGAGCCCAGCCAGCTCAAAGAGAACTATGAGAAACTGCAGAGAAACTATCAGGATCTTACAGCAAACTATATCAACCTGGAAAAGGACATAGAAACTATCAAGAAGACACAAGAGGTTATGAAGAATTCGATTTCTGAATTGAAGAACACAGTAGAAGGAATCCAAAGCAGGCTAGATGAAGCTGAGGATCGAATCAGTGAGATGGAGGACAAGGTAGAAAAAAGCTCCCAGAAATAACAAGAAATGGAAAAAAGACATGAAAAGAATGAAGAGGCATGTAGGGAAATGCAGGACAACCGGAAACGCAATAATATCCGCATAATAGGGATACCAGAAGGAGAAGAAGAGGAGCAAGGGATAGAGAACCTCCTTGAAAAAGTAATGATGGAAAATTTCCCTAATTTGAGGAGAGAAAG
Source organism: Pteronotus mesoamericanus (assembly GCF_021234165.1). Classification (NCBI taxonomy): domain Eukaryota; kingdom Metazoa; phylum Chordata; class Mammalia; order Chiroptera; family Mormoopidae; genus Pteronotus; species Pteronotus mesoamericanus. The sequence continues at coordinate 2,231,823 of NW_026555108.1, read as the reverse complement.
GGTCTCATGGATCCAGGAGGCCCAGAAGACCCCACTCAAGAGAGACTCAAGGAGGTCCACTCCAAGACACATCATCATTAAAATGGCAAATGTCAAAGACAAAGAGAGAATCCTCAAGGCAGCAAGGGAGAAGGAGAAAGTAACATACAAGGGGGCCCCGATATGCCTAGGAGCTGACTTCTCAACAGAAACACTACAAGCCAGAAGGGAATGGCAACAAATATTCCAGGTAATGAAAAGCAAGGTCCTACAACCAAGGCTGCACTACTCAGTAAGGCTCTCAATTAAAATAAAGGGGAAATAAGGAGTTTCCCAGACAAAAGAATACATCTCTACCAAATGAGCACTGCAAGATATGCTAAGGGGACTGGTTTAAGAAGATGAAGGAAAAGAGTGAGAAAGAGAAAAACACAGGTCCAAGGAGAAAAAATGAATAAGTTTCTATCAGTAATAACTCTTCATGTAAATGGACTAACTGCCCCAATCAAGACACATAGAATGGCTGAATGGATAAGAAAACAGGACCCACACATATGCTGCCTACAAGAGACCCACCTCAGACAAAAGACATACACATATTGAAAGTAAAGGGATAGAAAAAAATATTCCAAGCAAATGGGCAAGAGCAAAAGACCAGGGTTGCCATACTTGTATGAGACAAAGTAGATTTCAAAACAAAGGCCATAAAGAGAGACCCAGAGGGGGACTTTATGATACTTAAAGGAAGAATCTATCAAGAAGACATCAACATTGTAAACTTACTTGCTCCCAATATAGAAGCCCCCAAGTTTATAAGGAAATTGTTGGATGACTTCAAAAAAGATATAGACAGCAACACACTGATAGTAGGGGATTTCAACACCCCACTGTCAAAAATGGACAGATCTTCCAAACAAAACATTAATAAACATATCGTGGTGCTAAATGAACACTGAATCAAAGAGACTTAACTGACATATATAGAACCTTACATCCCAAAGAAGAAAAATACACAATGTTTTCAAATGCTCATGGCAGTTTTTCAAAGATAGACCACATGATAGGAAACAAAGCAAGCCTCAGCAAATTCAGGAATACTGAAATAATACCAAACTTTTTCTTGGACCACAAGGGCTTGAAACTGGAAATAAACCTCAAGGAGAAACTTCAAAAACTTGCAAACTCATGGAGACCTTACAGTATACTATTAAACAATGAATGGGTCAATAATGAGATAAGAGAAGAAATCAAAAAATTTCTGGAACAAATGAAAATGAACGGACAACCGTCCAAAACCTATGGGACACAGCAAAGGCAGTCCTGATAGGGAAGTTCATAGCAATACAGGCTTACTGAAAAAAGATAGAAACATTTCAAATAAAAGACCTAACACGACAACTTCAAGAACTGGAGAAACAACAACAAATAAATTCCAGAGCAAGTAGAAGGAAGGAAATAGTCAAGATTAGAGCAGAACTGAATGACATAGAGACGAAAAGAACAATTCAAAGGATCAACCAATCCAGGAGCTGGTTCTTTGAAAAGATAAATAAAATTGACAAGCCTTTAAGCAGACTCATCAAGAATAAAAAGGAGACAAAACAAGTAAATAATATCAGAAATGAAAGAGGAGAAATAACAACTGATATCACAGAAATACAAAAGATTGTCAGAAACTATTATGAACAATTATATGCCAAGAAATTTGAAAACCTTGATGAAATGGACAAATTTCTAGAAGAGTATAATCTTCCAACACTGAAGGAGGAAGAAAGAGAAAGCTTGAACAGACCGATAACAGCTGGGGAAATGGAAGCAGTAAGCAAGAAACTCCTGGCACACAAAAGCCTAGGGCCGGAAGGTTTCACAGGAGAATTTTACAAAGCATTTAAGGAAGACCTAACCCCGGTACTTCTCAGACTGTTCCAAAAAGTCCAAGAGAAAGGAAGACTCCCAGACTCTTTTTATGAGGTCAGCACCACCCAAATCCCAAAAACAGATAAAGACCCTACAAAGAAAGAAAACTACAGGCCAATTTCACTGATGAACATAGATGCTAAAATTCTCAGCAAAATATTGGCAAACAGCATTCAGCAATAAATTCAATAGATTATTCTCCATGATCAAGTGGGATTCATCTCAGGGATGCAGGGATGGTTCAATGTATGCAAGTCAATAAACGTAATACATCACATAAATAAAAGAAAAGACAAAAACCACATGATCATCTCGATAGATGCAGAAAAAGCATTCGATAAGGTACAGCATCCATTTATGATCAAAACACTCAGCCAAATGGGAATAAATGGGGCATTCCTCAACGTAATAAAGGCCATATATGAAAAACCTACAGCCAACATGATACTCAACAGGCATAAACTGAAAGCTTTCCCACTAAATCGGGAACAGGACAAGGATGTCCATTTTCACCACTTCCTTTCAACATCATATTTTAAGTCCTAGCCACAGTAGTCGGACAAGAAAAAGAAATAAAAGGCATCCAAATAGGAAAGGACGAATTAAAGCTATCATTGTTTGCATATGATATGATACTGTACATAGAAAACCCTGTAGAATCTACCAAAAAACTCCTCAATGTAATAAGTGAATTAGGCAAAACAGCAGGATACAAAGTCAATATTCAGAAATCAAGGGCATTTTTATACACCAGCAATGAAATAGAAAAGAAGAAATCAGAAAAAAATACCATTCAATGTAGCAACAAGAAAAATAAAGTACCTAGGAATAAATTTAACCAAAGAGATAAAAGACCTGTACACACAAAACTATACAACATTTAAGGAATAAATTAAGGAAGATACTAATAAATGGAAGCATATACCGTGCTCATGGATTTGAAGAATTGATGTAATCAAAACGTCCATACTACACAAAGCAATTTATAGATTCAATGAAATCCCTGTTAAAATACCAATGACATATTTCACAGAAATAGAACAAACATTACAAAAATTTATATGGAACCATAAACGACCCCAATAGCTGCAGCAATTTCGAGAAAGAAAAATAAAGTAGGAGGGATCACAATACCAGACATCCAAATACACTACAAAGCCACTGTACTCAAAACAATCTGGTACTGGCACACGAACAGACCCATGGATCAGTGGAACAGAATTCAAAGCCCAGAAATAAGCCCAGGTCTATATGGGTATCTAATATTTGACAAAGGGGGCAGAAGCATAAAATGGAGCCATAATAGCCTCTTCAACAAATGGTGTTGGGAGAGCTGGATGGCTACACGCAAAAAATTGAAATTGGATCATCAGCTGACACCATAAACAAAAATAAACTCAAGATGGATAAAAGACTTACATATAAGTCGCAACACCATGAAAGCCCTAGAGGAGAACATTGGCAGGAAACTCTCAGATATCCCATGCAGCATTTTTTTCACTCATATGTCTCCTAAAGCAAGGGACGTAAAGGAAAGAATAAACAAGTGGGACCTCATCAAAATGAGAAGCTTCTGCATGCCTAAAGAAAACATCAGCAAAATGAAAAGGGAGCCAACTCTATGGGAAAATGTATTTGCTAATGATACATCAGATAGAGGTTTGATCTCCAGGATATATAAAGAACTCACTCGACTCCACTCTAAGAAGAGAAACGATCCAATCAAAAAATGGGCAGAGGACCTGGGCAAATGCTTTTCCAAGGAAGAGATACAGAGGGCCCTGAGGCATTTGAAAGGATGCTCGGCATCACTAGCCATCACAGAAATGCAGTTCAAAACCATAATGAGGTACCACCTCACACCAGTCAAAATGACCATCATAAACTGATCAACAAACAACAGGTGCTGGCAAGACTGTGGAGAAAAGGGAACACTAGCACACTGCTGGTGGGAATGCAGACTGGTACAGCCATTGTGGAAAGCAGTGTGGAATTTCCTCAAAAAGCTGAAAATGGAACTGCCTTTTGATCCAGTGATTCCCCTGCTGGGAATGTACCCTAAGAATACCAAAACGCCAATCTGAAAGAACCTCTGCATCCCAATGTGCATAGCAGCACAACTTACAATAGCCAAGTGTTGGAAGCAACCTAAATGCCCATCAGTAGATGATTGGATCAAAAAGTCATGGTACATTTACACAATGGAATACTACGCAGCAGAAAGAAAAAAAAGAACTACTAAACTTTGTGACAGCGTGGATGGAACTCGAGAGCATTATGCTAAGTGAAATAAGCCAGGGGGCAAAATACAAATACTATATGATCTCACCTATAAGCGGACCTAACCAACAATACAAAGATGCAAGGAAAATAAGACCAGCAACACTGAAAGGAAAGGAAACCAACAGAGACACGAGAGAAGGAAGAAGGGGGTGGGGAAAAGGAAGGGAAGGGGAAATTCAAGGAACATATAGCAAGGACTCATGGACAAAACCAAATGGGTAGATTTGAGGGAGGGTGGGAAGGAGGGAGGGAGCAAGGGAAAGTGGTAGGGGGAAGGCAGAGACAAATGTAGTTGAAAGAAATAAATTAATTAATTTATAAAAAAAAGAAATGACCTTAAGATATAAGTATTTGTCAAAGATACAGAAGTAGCACACCATATCTCTTTGTGCATAAGGCAATTATAAATGACCATATGATCTTATTTTGTATAACTGAATATAAATGTTTTGTAATACAAAATTATTTTGAATCGTTTTAATCTAATTCAAAAAAAAAGAATTGATCTCTCCTATCAGTTCAACTTAGTCAGCAAAGCAGTGAAGGAAATTATGGCCAGCAACATTGAAAGCAAGAAGAAAACGATGTGGATGTGAGGGGGGTCACAGGGAGGGGAATGGGAAGTGTCAGATTAAGGAACATGTGTGAAGGACACATGGATGAAGCCAAGGTGGGGAAGGATTGAAGAGGGGAGGTCAGGGTGGGTGGGACAGGTGAAAGTGGTGGCGGGTAAATGGAGACAAATATATGTGAAAAATAAATAAATAAATAAATACATGAAAAAATTGACAAACCATTAGCAAAAGAAAGAGAAAAGAATTGAAATAGAATTATGAAATATAGAAAACATCACAACATATTAAAAAGTACAAGAGATTAGAAGTGATTATTAGGAACAATTATATGACACCATTTACCTAGAAGAAATGGGTAAATTCCTAACAATATATAACATATGTAGGATAAACTATGAAAAAATCAAAAATCTGAACAGGTTAATAACAAATAAACAGGTTGAATTTGTAACTAAAAATCCTAAAAATCCCATGAGCAGATGGTTTCAATAGTGAATTTTACCAAACATTTAAAGAAGAGATACTAATCCTTCTCAAAATCTTTTCAAAAACCAAAGAAGAAAGAATACTTCCAAATTCATTTTACAAGCCTAATATCACCTACATACCAAATAGAAAGCGAAATTACAGGCCAATATCCCTGATCAACATAGATGGAAAAATCCTGAACAAAATACTAGCAAATCAAATTTAACAACACTTTCACATGATTATACATCATAATCAAGTCAGATTTATTAGTGGGATTGTTCAACATAAACAAATTAAGAAATATGATATACCACATTAACAGAATGAAAGATCTAACTTATATGATCATCTTAATAGATACAGAAAAAGCATTACACAAAAGTAAACATTCTTTGTTTTGGTTTATTCTTTTTTAATTTATCATTTTTTTAATTTTTATTTTATTACAGTTGTCCCAATTTTTTCCCCTTTATCATCCTCCACCCATCCCACCCCCCACCCCGCTCCCACAGTCAATTCTCCCTCTGTTGTCCATGTCCATGGGTCTTTCATGCATGTTCTTTGACTAGTCCCTTCCCCTTCTTTCTACCATTATGCCCCTTCCCCTCCCCTCCAATCATTGTCAGTCTGCTCCATTTTTCCATGCCTGTGGTTCTAGTTTACTAATTAGTTTATTTTGCTCAATAGATTCTTCTTATAGGTGAGATCATATGGTATTTGGTTTTCACTGACTGGCTTATTTTACTTAGCATAATTCAACATTCTTTCATGATAAAAACTTTCAACAAAGTTAAAGATGGAATATACCTCAACATAAAAACCATATATGAAAAGTCTTAATCTAACATCATACCCAATAGGGACAAGTTGAAAACTTTTCCTCTAAGAGCAGGAACAAGACAAGGATTACCACTTTTGTTGCTTTTATTCATCACCATACTAGAATTTATGGCTAGAGCAATCAAGGGAAAGAAAGATATAAAATACATCCACACAAAAATGAAATAAAGCCCTGGCTGGCATGGCTCAGTGGATTGAGCACCGGCCTGCAAACCAAAGGGTCTCTGTTTTGATTCCCAGTAGGTCACATGCCTGGGTTGTGGGCCATGTTCCCAGTAGGGGGCACTCAATAGGCAACCATATATTGATATTTCTTTCCTCTCTTTCCCCCTCCCTTCCCCTCTCTAAAAATAAATAATAAAATTCTAAAAATGAAATAAAATTCTTTATGTTTGTAGAAGACAGGATCTTTTATCTAGAATATCCTAAAGACTCCACCAGAAAAATATTAAAACTAATAAACCAATTTGATAAAGTTGCAGGATACAAAATCAACATACAAAAATCATGCATTTCTATACATTATCAAAATGAATAAAATACTTAGAAATAAATTTTATCAAGAAGGTAACATAAATTGAAGACAAAATTGGAAAGATATCCTCTTTTTATGAATTGAAAAAGTTAATATCATTAAAATTTTCATAGGACTTAAAGGAATCTACAGATTCAATGTTATTCCTATAAAAATTCCAATGAAATTTTTTAAAACATAGAAAGAATTCTAAAATATATATGAATCATAAAAGATCCTGAATAGCCAAAGTAATCTTAAGAAAGGATAACAAAGCTGAAAGGAGTTCAGTATGGCAGAGGAGAGACTGGAAGTCACATTGACCTCTTCCCTGGACCATACTGGAATTGCAACTAAATTGTGGAGAAATCACCTGGAAAACAATGGAACGATAGAGAGAGAGAAGAGCCTTAAAACCTCGGACAGACAGTGGAATTGGCTTTTGTACAACCTAACAGGTAAGAAGTGTGGTGCAGGCTCAAGAAGGTGGGCAGGGTGCCCATGGGCAGCAGCACCAGAGGGATATTGAATGGCCAGTTGACTCTCCCTAAGAAGAATAGGGTCTGAATCATAAATGGGGACCTCCAGCCTACAGCACCAAAGCTCAAAAAGCACAAAGAGAAAAGACAGCTGCAAAAAGCATAGTGGTGCTCTCTGTGAGAGACAGGCAGCTTGAGATGTAAAGAGCTATTTAAAGGGCAAACACAAAAATTTGCAGCGGCAACCACTTACCTTGGTCTCTTGGCAGAGGAGGGGGCAGAGTGGGCTGGAGCCGCCTGAGGAAAGGAAAGCTTTGGGGAGAGAGCTGAGACAGTGGATAGGGGGGCCTGGGTGCTGACTTACCTCCCATTCCACAGCTTCCATCTTGCTCAGGCACAAAGGACAAAATAGCCCCGCCTTCAGGAGGCTCTACCCTGGCCAGGTGTTGCGCGTGAGCCAGGATGCTGAATACAGAGCGGCCAGCACAGAAAGTAGAACCCTGGCTAAAGGGACACAGAGATGTCTAGAGATGCTTCAGTAGAGACTGGACATGGAAGCGTTGAGGAGAGAACTGAGGTAGTAGCAAGGGGGATACTGGTGCTTACTCCTCCCACACTCCTCAGCATCCATCTTGCTCAGGCAGACCACTCCCCTGAGTGGCAGCAGCCTGTAAGGACACAATAGCCCCGCACTCAAGAGGCACTGCCCTGCCCTGTAGTGCTAAACCTGACAGCTGAGGATGGGGTGACTAGATTAACAATTGGAGGAGTCAGACACAGACAGTAGATTCCTGGAAGTCTCAAACAGATTGTTTAAGGTCAGAGAGGATCAACATCTGACATCATCAGAGGCAGACACAGAAGAAAAGAAAAAAAAAAGTCATGTACTACCATAGAAGTTCCCACCAGAAAGTCAGGAAATAAAGGCAGATCAATTTAAGAAGCAGAAGCAAAAAAGAAGAGTCTCACAAATAATGGGAATAAAAAGAAACACCCACAATCGAGGGGAAAGGAAGAATCCCTACGGAGAGAACTAAATGAAATAGAGGCCAGTAAACTATCAGATATTGAATTCAAAACAATGGTTCTAAGAAAGCTGAACAAGCTCCGTGAGCTCAAAGAGAATTATGAAAACAAACAGGGAAACTATGAAGAAGTTACTGCAAACTATATCAGCATGAAAAGGGATATAGAAACTATCAATAAGAGACAAGAGGAAATGAAGCATACCATTTCTGAGTTGAACATAGTAGAAGGAATCAAAAGCAGGCTAGATGACACAGACGATTAAATCAAGGAGGTGGAGAATAAGGCAGAAAAGAGCTCCCAGAAAGAGGAAGAAATGGAAAAAAAGATTAAAAAAGAATGAAGAGGCTTATAGGGAAATGCAGGACAACCTGGAACATAATAATATCCATATAATAAGAATACCAGAAGTGGAAGAATATGAGTAAGGGATAGAGAACCTGTTTGAAAAAGCAATGATGGAAACCTTCCCTAATTGGAGGAGAGAAAAAGTCATGCAAGTCCAGGAAGCACACAGGTCCCCATTCAAGAGGAACCGAATGAGGCCCAGTCTAAGACACATCATCATTAAAGTGGCGAATATCAAAGACAAAGAAAGAATCCTAAAGGCAGCAATGGAGAAACAGGTAGTAACATACATGAGAGCCCTGATATGGCTAGCAGCAGACTTCCCAACAGAAACATTACAATACATATGTTCTCATCTATAAGCAGAACCTAACCAACAAAACAAAGATGCAAGGAAAATAACACCAGCAACACTGAAAGAAAAAAGAAACCAACAGAAACAGGAGGGAAGGAGAGAAGGGTGGGCAAGGGAAAAGGAAGGGAAGGGACAAGTCAAGGAACATATAGCAAGGACTCATGGACAAAGCCAAAGTGGAAAAGAACTGAGGGAGGGAGGGGGGAGGGGTCAGGGAAAAGTGGTGGGAGAAAGGCAGAGACAAATGTATTTGAAAAAAATAATTAATTAATTTTAAAAAACCTACTACAATCCAGAAGGGAATGGCAAGAAATATTCAAAGTAATAAAAAGCAAAGGCCTACAACCAAGACTGCTCTACCCAGCAAGGCTCTCAATAAAAATGGAAGGTGAAATAAGGAGTTTCCCAGACCAAAGAAGACTAAGAGAATACATCTCCACTAAACCAGCACTACAAGATATACTAAACGGACTGGTTTTAGATGATGAAGCAAAAGAGTGAGAAAGAGAACACAGGTACAAAGGAAAAAAATGAATAAGTACCTATCAATAATAACTTTAAATATAAATGGACTAAATGCCCCAATCAAAAGATAGAAGATAGTTGAATGGGTCAGAAAACATGACCCACACATATGCTTCCTACAAGAGACCCACTGCAGAACAAAGGACCTATGCAGACTGAAAGTAAAGGGATAGAAGAAATATTCCAAGCAAATGGACAGGGAAAAAAAAGCAGAGGTAGCAATACTTATATCAGACTAAATAGATTTTAAAGCAAAGGCCATAAAAAGAGACCAAGAAGGACACTTTATAGTACTCAAAGAAAGAATCCATCAAGAAATATGAACATTGTAAAAATACATGCACCCAAAATAGGAGCACTCAAATATATAAGGAAAATCTTGAAGGATATCAAGAAAGATATAGACAGCAACACACTAATAATGGGGGATTTTAAATCCTCATTGTCAAAAATGGATAAATCTTCCAAACAAAACATCAACAAGGATATTTTCGAACTGAATGATACCTTAGATCAAAATGGACTTAACTGACATATATAGAACCTTACATCCCAAAGAAGAAAAATACATACTCTTTTCAAATGCACATGGAACATTTTCAAAGATAGACCAGATGATAGGACACAAAACAAGCCTCAGCAAATTCAGGAAAATTGAAATCATGACAATCATTTTCTCAGACCACAAGGGTTTCAGATTGGAAATCAACCTCCAAGAGAAAATTCAAAAGCTTGCAAACTCATGGAGACCTTACAGTACACTATTAAACAATGAATGAGTCAATAATGACATAAAAGAAGAAATCAAAAAGTCTCTGGAAACAAATGAAAATGAACAGACAACAGTCCAAAACCTATGGGACACAGCAAAGGCAGTCCTGAGACGGAAGTTCATAACAATACAGGCTTACCGAAAACAGAAACATTTCAAATAAAAGACCTCACACTACAACTTCAAGAACTGGAGAAACAACAACAAATAAAATCCAGAGCAAGTAAAAGGAAGGAAATAGTCAAGATTAGAGCAGAACTGAATGACATAGAGACAAAAAGAACAATTCAAAGGATCAACCAATCCAGGAGCTGGTTCTTTGAAAAGATAAATAAAATTGACAAGCCTTTAAGCAGACTCATCAAGAATAAAAGGGAGACAAAACAAATGCATAATATCAGAAATGAAAGAGGAGAAATAACAACTGATATCACAGAAATACAAAGGGTTGTAAGAAAACACTATGAGCAATTATATGCCAAGAAATTTGAAAACTTCAATGAAATCAACAAATTTCTAGAAAAGTATAAACTTACAACAGTGAATGAAGAGGAAGCAGAAAGCCTGAACAGACCAATAACAGGTCGTGAAATTGAAGCAGTAATCAAAAAACACCCAGCACACAAAAACCCTGGACCTCATGGTTTCACAGGAGCACTTTACAAAACATTTAAGGAGGAGCTAACCCCTGTTCTTTACAACCTATTCCAAAAAATCCATGAAGGAAGATGCCCAAACTCTTTTTATGAGGGCAGCATCATCCTAATCCCAAAACCAGATAAAGACACAACAAAGAAAGAAAACTACAGGCCAACATCGCTGATAAACATAGATGGTAAAATCCTCAACAAAATATTGGCAAACCGGATCCAGCATACATTTAAAAGATTATCCACCATCACCAGATGGGATTCATTCCAGGGATGCAAGGATGGATCAATATTTGTGAATCAATAAGTGTAATCCTTCACATAAACAAAAGGAAAGACAAAAAACACGTGATTATCTCAACAGATGCAGAAAAATCATTTGAGAAGGTAGTGCACCCATTTTTGATAAAAATACTCAGCACAGTGGGAATAAAGGGGCATATCTTCACATAATAAAGGCCATATATGAAAAACCTACAGCCAACATCATACTCAATGGGCAAAAACTAAAAGCTTTCCCACTAAGATCGGGAAGAAGACAAGGATGTCCGCTTTCACCACTTCTATTCAACATAGTATTGGAAGTCCTAGCCACAGTGGTCAAACAAGAAAAAGAAATAAAAGCCACCCAAATGGGAAAGGAGGAAGTAAAACTTTCATTGTTTGCAGATGACATGATGGTGTATGTAGAAAACTATATAGACTCTAGCAAAAAACTACTTAACCTAATATGTGAATTTGGCAAAACAGCAGGATACAAAGTCAATATTTAGAAATAGAAGGCATTTTTGTACACTGGAAATGAAATATCTGAAGCAGAAATCAGAAAAAAAATGCCCTTTGCTATAGCAACATGATAAATAAAGTACCTAGGAATAAATTTAACCATGGAGGTAAAAGAACTGTATGTAGAAAACTATACAACACTGATGAAAGAAATTAAGGAAGACACAAATAAATGGAAACATATACTGTGTTCATGGATTGGAAGAATTAACATCATCAAGATGTTTATACTACCCAAAGCAATTTATAGATCCAATGTAATCCATATTAAAATACCACTGACATATGTCACATAGAACAGTCATTTCAAAAATGTATATGGAACTATAAACAACCCCGACTACCTGCAGTAATTTTGAGAAAGTAAAACAAAGCAGGAGGGATCATAATACCAGATATAAATCTACCTTACAAGGCCACTGTAATCAAAACGTCTGGTATTAGTACAAGAACAGACACATAGATCAGTGGAACAGAATAGAAAGCCCAGAAATAAACCATGTCTCTATGGTCAATTAATATTTGACAAAGGGTATAGAAACATAAATTGCAGTAAAAATAACCTCTTCAACAAATAGTGTTGGGAAAGTTGGAGAGCTACATGCAAAAAAATGAAATTCAACCACCAACTGACACCATACACAAAAATAAACTCGAGATAGATAAAAGGCTTAAATATAAGCCACGACACTGTAAAAGTCCCAGAGGAGAAAATAGGCAGGAAACTCTCAGATATCCAATGCAGCAATATTTTCACCAATATGTCCCCTAAAGCAAGAGGCATAAAGGAAAGAATAAACAAGTGGGACCTCATCAAAATAAGAAGCTTCTGCATGGCTAAAGAAAACATCAGCAAAATGAAAAGGGAATCACCCATATGGGAAAATATATTTGCTAATGGTACATCAGATAGGGGTTTGATCTCCAACATATATAAAGAACTCCCACAACTCCACTCCAAGAAGTTAAACAACCCAATTAAAAATGGACAAAGGACCTTGGCAGACACTTCTGCAAAGAAGAGATACAGAGGGCCCAGAGGCATATGAAAGGATGCTCAGCATCACTAGCCATCAGAGAAATGCAAATTAAAACCACAGTGAGATACCACCTCACACCGGTCAGAATGGCCATCATAAACAGATCAAGAAACAATGGGTGCTGGTGAGGCTGTGTAGAAAAGGGAACCTTAGTACACTGTTGGTGGGAATGCAAACTGGTGCAGCCACTGTGGAAAACTGTCTGGAATTCCCTCAAAAACTAAAAATGGAACTGCCTTTTGACCCAGCAATTCCACTGCTGGGATTGTACCCTAAGAATCCCCAAACACCAATTCAAAAGAACCTATGCACCCTAATGTTCATAGCAGCACAATGTAGAATACGTAAGTGCTGGAAGCAACATACATCCCCATCAGTAAATGAGTGGATCAAAAACTATGGTACAGTTACACAATGGAATACTACTCAGCATAAAGAAAGAAAGAGTTACTACCCTTTGCAACAGCATGGATGGAGCTGGAGATCATTATGTTAAGTGAAATAAGCCAGGGGGTGAAAGACAAATACCATATGATCTCACCTATAATTGGTACCTAACCAACAAAACAAAAAAACAAGGAAAATATAACCAGCAACACTGAAAGAAAAAAGAAACACACTGAATCAAAAGGGAAGGAGGGAGGAGGGGGTGAGGAAAGGGAAGGGAAGGGTCAAGACAAGGAACATGTATAAAGGTCCCATGGGCAAAGCCAAAGTGGGAAAGGATTGAGGGAGGGAGGTTGGGGAAGAGGGCAGGAGAAAGTGGTGGCAGGAAAACAGAGACAAATGTATTTTAATAAAAAATCAAGAAGTGTTAATTTTGTTCTCTGCTTTTCCAGCTTATGAATCCAGTTGTTTTACAGTGCTTGCTTTAGAATTTGTAAATTATGTGGATCTCCTATGAGTTCATATTATGTTGTCACTCTATCAAAATGAACATATTTGTACTTATTATTTATTTCAAGTTTTGAATCACATTCACACATTGTTGTGTTCTTAAAAAAAAAAGAGTAGCAAAGAAAGATGCACAATGTGCCCTGATTTTAAACTATATTACAAATTATTGTAATCAAAACTGTATGGTACTGGCAGAAAAACAGATAGCTTACTTGAACAGAATAGAGGGCCCAGGAATAAAACCATGGCTATACGACCAACTAATTTCCAACAAAACACCAAAAATACAATATGTGCAAAGGAAAGTCTCCAATTAACAGTACTTGAAAAATGAGATATCCACAAGCAGAAGAATGAAATTGGACTCTTATCTTACAATATACACAAACATCAACCATATGTATTAAAAACTTAAAAATATCTCCTGAAACCATGTAACTGCTTGAAGAAACAATAGGGGAAAATTTTCTTGTCATTTGACTTGGCAATAATTTTTGTTTTTCCATTTGGCACCAAAAGTATAGGCAGCAAAATCAAAAATAAACGAGTGGGATGGAACTAACGCAAAATAAAAAAGTTTCTTCACAGCTAAGAAAACAATCAATCAAATTAAAAGTTAAACTGTAGAAAGGAGAAAATATTTATAAACTACATATATTATAAGGGATAATATCCAAAATATACAAGGAATTATACAAATCAATACCCATATAATAAATAACCCAATTTTAAAAAGTGGTAAAAGTACCTGAACGGACATTTGGCCAATGAAGATACACAAATGGGTAACAAGTATATGGAAAGATGCTCAACATCTACAATCATCAGGGAAATGCAAATTATAATTACCAGCCTATGGCCGGTGGGTAAATTGTAACCATTGACATGCCCACAGCAATTAAGGCTCAACCACAATAGGAGAGTGTACATAGCCCACATGGAGGGCACACCTGGAATGCCATCTTGGGTCATCAATGAGGTTATGCCAATGGACCATACAGACACCTACTCCATTAGGCCACTCTACCAAGCCCAGGAGACATAGCAGCTCTAATATATAAAAGCAAACACAGGGAGGCTTCCAAAATGAGAAGACAAAGAAACATGTCCCAATTGGAAAAACAGAAAAAACTCCAGACAAGAAATCTACTCTATGCAGAGTTAAAAGCATGGGTTTTCCTGGCCTGGTACCTCAGGTTAAAGTATTGTCCCAATATGCAAAGGCTGTAGATTCAATCCCCAGTCAGGGCACATACAAGAATCAACCAGTGAATGAGTAAATAAGTGGAACAACAAAAATAAAAAAATTCTCTCTTTCTTTGTCTCTCCCTTCCTTCCTCTCTCTAAAATTAATTTGAAAAAAAAAAAAAACACCACTGGTTATAAGGATGCTCAATTAACTTATTGAGAACTTCAACAACATAAATCAGGACATGGAAGCCATATGAAAAGAACCAGTCAGAAATGAAGAATACACTAACTGAAATGAAGAATCATTTCCAGGGAATCAACAGAATAGTTGATGAAGCTGAGAATCAAATCAGTAATTTGGGATATATGATAGCAAAAAAAAAACACCCAATAAGAAGAGCAAAAAGAAAAAAGAACCTCCACAAAATGAGGATAGTGTGAAGTGCCTATGGGACAACTTTGAGCATACCAACACTTGCATAACGGGCATGCTGGAAGGAGAAGAGAGAGAGCAAGAAACTGAAAATTTATTTGAAAAAAATACTGACACAAAACTTTCCTAACCTGGTGAAGCAAATAGACATACAATCCAAGAAGCACAGAGAGTCCCAATTAAGATGAGTCCAAAGAGGCCCACACCAAGACACATCATAATTAAAATGCAAAATGTTAATGACAAAGAGAGAATTTTTTTTATTCTCACCCAAGGATATGTTTCCATTGATTTTTAGAGAGGAAGGGAGAGGGAGGGAGGGGGAGCAGGGGGAGAGAGATAGAGAGATGTAAGAGAGGATCACCAATTGGTTGCCTCCCATTTACACCCCAAATGGGGATCGAACCTGCAACCTGACCAGAAATTGAACCAGCCACCTTTCAGTGCATGGAATTATGCTCCAACCAACTCAGCCATGCAGCCAGGGCCAAAGGGGGAGAATCTTAGAAGCAGCAAGAGAAAAGCGGTTAGTTACCTACAAGGGAGCTCCCATAAGGCTGTCAGGTGATTTCTCAAAAGAAACTTTGCAGGCCAGAAGGGATTGTCAAGAAATATTCAAAGTGATGAAAAACATGGGCCTACAACCAAGATTACTCTATCCAGCAAAGTTATCATTTAGAATGGAACATATAAAGAACTTCCCACATAAGCAAAAGCTAAAGGAATTCACCACCACCAAACCAGTATTATACCAAATTTTAAAGTGCCTTCTGTAAGAAGAAAAAGTAGGAACATTAAAATGGCAATGAATACATATATATATTCAACAATTGAATCTCAAAAACAAAATAAGCAAAGGAGCAGAACAGACAGACTCACAGATACAGAGAATATTTTGATGGTTGCCAGATGGTAGGAGGGCTGGGTGATGGGTGAAAAAGGTGAAGGGGATAAAAAGTAAAAATTTGTTGTTACAAAATAATCATGGGGATATAAAGTACAGCATAGGGAATATAATTAGTAATATTCTAATAACCATGTATGGTTTCAGATGGGTATGAGATTTATTGGGATGCTCACTAATTATGAAATGTCTAATCACTGGGGTGTACACCTGAAACTAATATATTTTAAAAAGATTTTATTTATTTACTTTTAGAGATGGGAAGAGAGGTAGAAAGAGAGGGAGAGAAACATCAATGTGTGTTTGCCTCTTGTGCGCCACTTACTGGGGACCTGGCCTGCAACCCAGCCATGTAACCTGACTGGGAATTGAACCAGAGACTCTTTGGTTCACAGGCCAGCACTCAATCCACTGTGCCACACCAGCCAGGGCACTAATATAATATTGTATACCAGCTGTAATTGAAACTAAAAATGATTTAAATTTAAAAATAAAACTATAAGATATTATATTACACTTGTTAGGATGACTAACACCAAACATTTAAATAATAATATGGACATTTTAACTATGTTGATTCTCCCAATCCACACACATGGAAGATCTTTCCATTTCATTATGTCTTTTTCAATATATTTCAATAATACTTTGTTTTTAGTATATAGTTCCTTCATATCCTTTGTTAAGGTTATTCTTAAGTATTTTATTCTTTTTGTTGCAACTGCAAAAGGAATTTTTTCCATATACTCAAGGCAATATACAGATTTAATGCAATTCCCATTAAAATCCCAATGACATTTGTAATGAAATTAATCAAATTAGTATGAAACTACAAAATATCCCAAATATATAAAGTAATCCTGAGAAAAAAGAACACAGCCAAATGGTACCAGGGTTGCTTCCAAATCTTGGCTAATATGAATAATGCTGCAATGAACTTAGGGGTGCATATATTCATTCAAATTGGTGTTTTGGGTTTTTTAAGATATATTCTCAGACATGAGATGGCTTAATCATAAAGAGTTCCATTGTCAATTTTTTGAGATAAGTTCATACTGCTTTCCATAGTGGCTGCACCAACTTGCAATCCCACCAACTGTGCAAAGGATTCCCTTTTCTCCACATCCTCATCAACATTGTTTGTTGATTTATTGATAATAGACATTCTGACAAGTGTGAGGTGATATCTCATTGTAGTTTTAATTTGCATTTTTCTGGTGATTAGTGATGTTGAGCACATTTTTATATGTCTATTGGCTGTCTGTAGGTCTTAATTGGAGAAGTTTCTATTCAAGTTCTTTGTCCATTTTTAAATTGGATCGTTTGTCTTCCTGCTGTTGAGTTTTCAAAGTTTTAAAAATAAATTTTAGGTATTAACTCCTCGTCAGATGTACCATTGGCAGAAGCAGTCAAAGTGCCTGTCAGTAGATGAGTGAATAAAACTACTCAGCCATAAAAAAGAAAATCTTACCTTTTGCAACAGCATGAATGGACCTGGAGAGTAATATGCTAAATGATGTGAGTTAGTCAAAGACAAGCACCATATAATTTCACTTATATGTGGAATCTAATGAACAAAATAAACTAATAAACAAAATAGAAACAGACTCATAGATACAGAGAACAGACTGACAGTTTTCAGAGGGGAGCAGTGTTGGGGTTCCGGGTAAAAAAGATGAAAGGGTTATAAAAATAAATTTAAAAAACACCTCATAGACATAGACAATGCATAGAGAACAGTATGGTGATTACTGGAGGGAAAGTTGGGTAGGGAAGATAGAAGAGGGTAAGGGGGGACAAATGATGATGGAAGGAGACTTGACTTGGAATTGTAAACACACAATACAATATACAGATGATATACTATAGAATTGTACACCTGAAACCTATATAATTTTATTAACCAATCCCACCCTAAAAAGTTCAATATAGTTTTTTAAAAAAAATTATTGAAGCTGGAGGTATCACATTCTCTGACTTCAAATTATACTACAAAGTGACAGTAATCAAAACAGCATGATATTGGCAGAAAAACAGATTCACAGACTAATGGGACAAAATTGAGAACTCAGAAATAAATTCACATGTATATGGGTAAATAATTTTCAATAAAGAAGCCAAAAACTTCCCTGACCAGTGTGGCTCAGTGAAAAGTCTCTGGTTCAATTCCCAGCCAGGGCACATGCCTGGGTTGGAGGTTCGTTCCCTGGTTGGGGCACATGTGCAACCAATTGATATTTCTCTCCCTCTCTTTCTGCCTCCCTCCCCATGTCTCTAAAAAATAAATAAGTAAAATCTTGAAAAAATAAGAAGTGAAAAACTTACAGTGGAGAGAAGAGTACCTCTTTAATAAGTGGCGCTGGAAAAATTCTAAAGCCACATGCAAAATAAGAAACTATATCACTGTTTGTCTCCATATACAAAACCTAAATTAAAATTAATGAAAGACCTAACTATAACACATGAAACAATAAATTACATAGAAGGAAATATAGGTAATTTATGTAATTTATGAACGTTGGTCTTAGAGAAGATTTTATGAATTTGACCCTTGACCCTAAAGGCATGGGAAGTAAAGACAAAAATAAATGAATGGGACTCAACCTAAAAGGCTTCTGCGCAGCAAAATAAACTGCCAGCAAAACAAAAAGGCAATCAACCAAGTGGGAGAAGGTATTTGCAAACATCTTTAATATAGGGTTAATAGCTAAAATGTATAAAGAATTCATACAACTCAACACCAAAGAAATAAACAATCCATTTAAACACTTGGAAGAGGGATCTGAATGAACATTTTTCTCAGGAAGACATATAAATGGCCAACAGATATATGAAAAGATGGTCACCTTCACCAGCTATTAGGGAAATGCAAATTAAAAAAAAACTACAATGAGTTACTACCTCACACCTGTTAGAATGGCTATTTTCTCCAATAACAAGTGTTGGAAAGAAATCCTCATTCACTGCTGGTGAAAATGTAAACTGGTACAGCCACTGTGGAAAACAGTATGAAGGGTATTCAAAAAATTAAGAATATGTGAGGCTTGATGAAAAATATGAAGAGATTAAGAAAAAATTTCATGGACACAGACAACAGTATGTTGATTATCAGAGAGAAGGGATGATGAGGGGAGATAGAAGAGGGCGTATGGATGTATGGAGGATAAATGCTGACAGAAGGAGATTTGATTTGGATGGTGAACACACAATACAATATATAGATGATGTATTATAGACTCATACACCTGGAACCAATATAATTTTGTTAACCAATATCATTCCAATAAATTCAATTGAAAAGAAAAAAATAAATTGAACTACCAAATCCTTATTCTGGATACATGAAAAAGAAATAAAATTCATATATCATAGTGATATGTATTATTTATAGTAGTCAACATATGGAAGGAAGTGTTCATTGCAGGATGAATATAAAGTGGGACACACACACACACACACACACACACACACACATGTCCCAATATTTTGCAGCCTAAAAACAGAATTTTTGCCTTTTGTGATATTTATAAACCCAAAAGATATGTTAAATAAAATAAGCTAAACACAGAAAGATAAATATTATGTGATCTCCCTTATATGTGGAATCTATAAAGAACAAAGAAAAATAAAATAAAAGCAACATTGAAATTATAGAAACAGAGTATAGAATATTGGTTGCCAGAGTTCAACGCAGAGATGGAGGAAATGAGATGTTTTTCAAAATGCACAGACTTTCAGTCATAAGATGAATAATTATGTAAACAACATACAGCATAGTCACTATAGTTAATAATAATGGATTGTATACTGGATAGTTGCTAAGATACTAGATCTTACATTTCTCAACACAAACACAGAGGGTAACTGTGAGATGATTGAGGTATTAACCAACTTTACTGTGGCAATCTACACTCTCCCTCTCTCTATATATATCTCAAAACTTCATATTGTACACCTTAATTCTACATAATATTATACATCAACTCTATCTCAAAAGAATGGGTCTGTCTAGTGAATTGATAGAATACCATACAAGTAAAAAATAATGCCCTGACATCTAGGAATTCATGAAATAATCTGTTCATTCATGTTTGGACAATGATCAGAACATTCAATAACTAAATGCAATGAATGATTCCACATGTTCAAGTACATCTGCTACTGTCATCTTCTCTGACCTGGAAAAGTTGTGTATTTCCAAAAATACAAATTTTGAATGAATTTATATGTGATATCTAAAAAGTCAATTGAGTGGCTGGATGGGAGAAATGGGGAGATGTTTTTTAAAGGGTACAATCTTTCAGTTATATTTTAGCTTAATTGTGGCAATTTTTCACAATGTATATGGATATTGTACACCTTAAATATATACAATTTTTAATTTGTGAATCATACCTCAATAAAGGTGTAGGGAGTTTAAGGTTGAGACATTATTTATTCAACAACATTAGCTGAGTCTTCACATTGTACTAGGTATGATGCTGGCATTGGGAACATAGAAACTTTTGCCTCTCCTTGTCTACCTAGAAGAATTTAAATTTTGGGCCTTGTCGATAATAAGAATTATTACCATAAATAATTTTTATGACCTACATGTAGGGCAAGGTAAAGTTCTAATTGTTCAACATCTGCTTTCTTATCATCCTATAAATTGCCTTCTTCTCCTCTGAAGCTCCAAGGCACCTTATCTCATTCCTTGGCTCAGGACACCATATATATCTCAGTTTACTTTTCTGTTTCTGAATGTCTCATGTATGTGTGGTCTCTGACTGTCATGTATGTGGGGTTCCCACATGTACATATGTAACTAAATTTGATTATTTTCTCTTGTTAATCTGCTTCATGTTAATTTAATTTTTAGTCCAGCTGGAAGAACCTACAAGGTTAGAAGAAAATTTCTTTCTCCCACACATGATTTAAATGCTCTGTTATTTGCATGTGATATTAGCATTGCACAATATAAAGACAAATGGTAAATTTCAAGCTAAAATTTAAAATTTTAATTTCCTTTTTCTTAGAACATTGGATAGCAAACAACTTGAGAAGCTGTGAGAGAGATCATGGAAATAAGGAAAATGATTTTTCTTTTAGTATCTTTACATAAATTTCTTCCCTACTTCTTTAAAAAGAGACCCCTGGATTTTTATTCAATGTAACTATGTAATTATGGAGCCTTCCCTGGGTAGAAATGATGGTATGTCACTTCCAGGATTTGATTATAAAATACACCATAGCTGGCTGGTTTGCTTTTTCACATAACTTGCTCTGGGGAGAGCCAGCTCCCCTGTCATGAGGACACTCAGGTAGCTTCTGGAGAGGTCTTTGTGGTGAGGAATTCAGGTCTCCCACCAACAGTCAACATAGAACTGAAGCCTGCCTATAACTACATGAGTGAGCATGAAAGTAGACAGTCTGATTCCAGATGCCTGTGTTTCCCCACTGATATCATGAGAGATCCTGAACTAGAACTAAGACACTACTGGTCACCTGGTCCTTAGAAACTGCATGAGATAATCGATGTCTGTCGCTTGAAACTACTATGTTTTGGAGTAATTTTTTACCCAGCAATGGGTAACTATTATAGAAAAGGGTGCTATTAAGTTTGAGGACCTGTTAGTATAAGTCATGTCGGTTGAGAATTAAAATTTCAATCCTGCAATGAGGGAAGAAGAAAGGGCAGATCTTGTGTAGATGACCCACTGTTAAGCAAATTAATGAGTATTTGTATATGCAAAAATTACTTATAAACATAGGTTGAGAGTCCATGCTAAAAGAGCTGGATTTCTGGACAAAATAAGTGTAAAGAATTATTTTGAATGGAATTTCAAAGCAGGGTGAGGAGCAAAGGACAAAGAACAGAAGGATGAATTAGATGGAGGATATACTTGCATTAGCTGAAGAAATCTGGGACTTTTAAGAAGAATAATAATTAATATTCAATTTAAATGGTCTGGATTTTTTAATGTTAATCATTTTTTAATTTTCAGTTAGAGCTGACATACATTATATTAGTTTCAGGTATACACACTAGTGATTAGATATTACATCCCAATAAATCTTGCACCTATCTGACACCATAAATAGTTATTTTGACTATATTCCTTATGCTGTACTTTACATTCCCATGACTGGTCCATAATTACCAATTAGTACTTCTCTATCACTTCACCTTTTTCTATGCCATGAATCTCCAACATTTCCCCAAATCTTCATCAAAGTGTATCACAAAACTTTGTGTATTTTCTGTTTTGTGGACATCAAGAGGAAGGCCAAGAGTCCTAGAGGAACATAAGAGAATGTTACAAGATGTAGAACAGAAAAATAGAATTTAGCAGAGACATGAATCTGGGCCATAAGTGACCATGAAAACTTAAGTTTCCCAGAGAATCACATAGATCTTGATAAGGTCATTAGATTATACATGGAACATGGAACAGTGATTCCAGCCATTCTATTTAGATTTTAAGGGCAAGGGGTATAGCCACAAACTTCCTTCGATTTGTAGATGATGCTAACCTTTCGCTGTCCATTTAGATACTGATTGAAGTTTTTGTTCTCTGGCCTCTTGAGTTTTTGTTTGTATTTTGTCAGTATGTTTCTCAAAAGTTAGATTATATTTACATTGTTGGTGTTTTGTTTGTTTCACAAGGCCCAACAGAGCAACACGTGTAATTAGAAAACTAATTAAGCTTGTTTAATGATATTCTTCTGTTAAAGACTATGGAAGCACCCACATACTCATCCTTCCAAGCATTTATTGAAGTCCTACCACATGCCATATATTTAGAGGTGACATACTTACTATATGACTGGCTATAAACTTATACTTACTTGTCCTGAAGAAGCTAGGATCTTTTCTTTATCCAGTGATGAATGATTCAGTTATACCTCTATGTTCTTGTCTTCAATATGAAATTCTAGCACACTATGATGAATTTCACCAAACTTGCATTTAAATTTTTCTTTTTTTTTCACCTTTCCACTTTCAGTTTATTGTCACAAAAAAACCCTTTATACATCTGACTTCATGTTTAGACCAATGATTATTGGAGAGATTATAAATGAGTGACTGTTGTCTTTCCATCTCCAAATAGAGTCAACATGGCTCTTAGTTCTCACATTCAAATTAGAAGGGTCCATTCATGGAGGACACCTTTATACAGTACTACTATCAAAGTAACCATGTTTGAAGGATGTTCTTTTAATAGTTCTTTTTCTTTATTTTACATCATTTTTATTTATTTATTTTTATATACATTTGTCTCTGCCTCCCCCCGACCACTCTCCCTTGCCCCCTCCCGCCTTCCCTCCCTCAGCTCTTCCCCTTTGGTTTTGTCCATGAGTTCTTGCTATATGTTCCTTGACTTTCCCCTTCCCTTCCCTTTCCTTGCCCGCCCCTCCCTCCTTCCCTCTTGTCTCTGTTGATTTCTTTTCCTTTCAGTATTGCTGGTCATATTTTTCTTGCATCTTTGTATTGTCGGTTACATTCCGCTTACAGGTGAGACCATGTGGTATTTGTCTTTCGCCCCCTGGCTTATTTCGCTTAGCATAATGCTCTCCAGTTCCATCCATGCTGTCGCAAAGTTTAGTAGTTCTTTTTTTCCTTTCTGCTGCGTAGTATTCCATTGTGTATATGTACCATAATTTTTTCTTGACCCCTTCTATAGGTATTCAACAAAGATAACCCTCAAACACCATACAGTAAGATCTTATTATTTTTTGCTCCACTAATTTAAAATGTGTTTTTTTCTATGACTAAAAAAGATATAATGATGGTTAGTAAGTTATGTGAGCACCACAAATCTGGGAGGACCACCAGTCATGTTGAATAAGGTTTAGCACAAAGATCTCAGTTGTGTGGGGCAATTGCTAATTCTAACAAAATAAAGATCTTACATGTGACCCCAATATCATCCACACAAAATAGGGGAGATGTGAATGAACATGGTTCATATGAAAAAAATGTTTGGATGTGAGGGATTTGTTTAACTGTTAATCCAATTCAAATGTGAAGCAGATGCAAAAAAATAAAAACTAGTGTGATATTAAACTCCATAAATAGAAGTATAGTGCACAGCTCTGAGATCTATTACTTTAAGATAGATAACTGGAGCACTCCAGCGAGATTAGCAGCTTGGGAAGGTGCTGAAACTTAGAGCCTAGGTATAATAAATGGTTGAAAGAAACATAACTATTTTTCCTTCACACCATGGATGAAGCCAAGGTGGGGGAGGATTAGGAGGGGAGGTGGGGGTGGGTGGGGCAGGGGAAAACGGTGGCGGGTAAATGGAGACAAATGTATTTGAACAATAAAAAAATAAGTTAATAATTAAATAAAGAAACATAACTATTTTAAGGAGTACTCAAGGAGACATGATCTGTGTTTTTAGACACACGAAGGACTGTCATGCATGAACAGAAGTACGGAAGCTAGAATTCGCTGGGTGTATAAAAGGAATAGTGACTAAGTCTAAGTTGTCTGAAGTATAGGATACACAAAGAAAAATACTGAAAATCAGATACATAAGATCTTTTAGTGCCAGATTATTGGGTCTTTAAAAGACAGATCTAAGAGTTTGGACCTTAATAAGAAGCATGGTGAAAATCCATTGGTTTTTTTCAGTTTTTAATTTTTACAAGATAACATGCATGTAGTAATAAATGTAAGCAATGAAAAGAAAATCTATGGCAAATCTTTGACCCCCAAGTCTGCCAGTTTATTTTCCATATTTGTACAATAATATATTTACTCTCACTTCTTGTTTAAAATATAAATGGTTGCATACTCTATATTGTGTTATGCACATCTTTATTATTATATTATTTTACTTACTATGCTTTGAAGATCATTCTATATTGGTACATATAAAGTTGCTTCCTTCATTTCCATGGCTGCATGGTATTTTATTTTTATGGATATACCATAATTTATTTAACCGGTAGTAGGTTTCCCTTAAAGGGTTCAAAGGGGTGGTCACCTGTGGCCTGTGGCCCACATGCAGCCTAGGATGGCTGTGAATGCTGCCCAACACAAAATCACAAATTTACTTAAAACGTTATGAGATTTTTTTTTTATGATTACGTGTTGCAATGTATTTAATGTGTGGCCCAAGACAACTCTTCTTCCAGTGTGGCCCAGAGATGCCAAAAGGTTGGACACCCTTGATCTGATCAAGCCTGTGTTTTAAGCAGTTTACTCTGGCAGACAGGATTGGAGCACTGAGAGACTGGACTAGAGAAACCAATTAAGAGGATCAATGAGAGAATATGTGTGTATGCACTTCTCAGCTGTAATGCAGTATATAAACCTTAGTTATTATGGTTATAACTCATGTCAGAGTTAATGAGGCACTTGAGCTCATAATTTCTGATCACAAATCCTGGCCCTTCTTTTCACATCATGTTATTTGGGCAACTCTGTCCAGTTTTGTCATTCGTACTTATGGTAATGCTGACAATAAAGGCAAAATGCTTTACCATTTTTCCCAGGGTTAATATTCAGGATCTTTGGATCCTCCTAACATGCTGGCAAGACAGGCCTCAGACCTGATTTATAAGTGCTGAATTAACAGATGGATCTGGAAGACAAAATTAGTTCACTGAGAGAAGAAAAAAAGCATAAATGTGAGAAAAAAGCACAATCATGGGGCATAAAGAAGGAAGGGGATAATAATAAAACTAAAAGGGCAAGAAAAGAAGTGGTCCAAGAGGTAGCAAGAAAAGCAAAGGAAATTTGTTGGGGAATCATGGCCATGTAGTTACTCTTTTGTGTAAGCACTGTACAATTTACAAATAGCTTTCTGTTTTAACTTCAAATTTGCCCTTTATTTTTTTAAAGATTTTATTTATTTATTTTTAGAGAGAGGTGAAGGGACGGAGAAAGAGAGAGAGGGAAACATCAATGTGTGGTTGCCTCCCGTGCACTCCCCACTGGGGACCTGGTCCACAACCCAGGCATGTACCCTAGACTGGGAATCAAACAGGTGACCCTTTGGTTCACAGGCCAGTACTCAACCCACTGAGCCATACCAGCTAGGGACAAATTTACTCTTTAATACAGGTAACTTTTGTTCTCCCTCCTCCTCAAAGTATAATAGAAATAAGGGGTTAGGAAAAGGAAGGGAGAGAACTAGGGAGTTATTTATAATGTCTTGTCCTGTTATAGCATCTATATTAGGTGATTTAAAATGTAAGCTCTTTAAATCATCCTTGTGAGGTAGATAACTCACCCTAATTTTACAGAGAATAAGATTAACACTCAGTGTGGTTATGTGACATGCCCAAGGCCACACAGGTGATAAGTGGCAGAACTTGGAGTATGACTCTGTCCTCCTGAGTTTAGACTGCATGTTCATTCCACTGCACCATAGTGTCCTCATTGGATGTGTTGGAAAATGATATCATAGAAAATTAAAACACATACATATTGTTTATGGGAGTCCAAACACACTCAGTCTTGAAGAGAAAAAAAATAAGATCCAAAACCACAGGAAAAAAAGAGAGATTCCAAAGGTTGACATGGATCACAGGTTCAATGTGACTCTGAACTTTACTATTTTGAAGGGTTGCAGTACATCACAGCATGATGGAAGGGGATGCACATGTCCATCCATGCTATCTGAGAAGAGAAACTCAGTGAAAACTCTACTAAACAACTTTAGGGCAGTACCTGTGTCTTTGTCAGCTTCATTCTCTTCAAAGTTCATAATGAAGTCCCTGCCACATAGTAAGTGCTGCATATTTATTCTTTAAATATGTCAGTTATTTGGATCAAACTGGAAGGTAGAAGAATTCAAGAATAAGAATTTGAGTGTTGTTTTTTCCCCAGATACCTCTTTTCCACTAATTTTGTAGAATCAGTCTTTCTCAACATTGTTTTCATTCATATAATCTGTGTAATGTTTCCAATTTCTTTGTTTTACTAAAATCAATTAAACATCTTCACACCAAGTACTTTGCATCTTGTACTACAACAGTCATAGAAAAACTGTATAGTTAGCTTTACCGCTCTGAATGCAAAGTCCAGAGCTATAGGAAATATTGCTAGCTAAAATGAAGCCTCCAAACCAGCCCCAAAGTGCCTTGAACATTCTCTAGGAACACACTTTGCTTCAAACTCAGACCACACCAATTTCCCTTGCAGAAAGCAAGGCAAATTTAGATGGAAATGAACTTGACTGCTTGAACCCAAGCTATACAAATATTTGAAGTAGGCGAAGTCATAGGATGTCTATTCCTTACTTTGAGAACCAGATGAAGTAAGAATGGAACTCTTTAGTTAGAGGGCAAGGAAGATGCTGCTTGTGTTAATTAGGCCCTATCAGGTCATGAAGTAGTGGCATGATGACATTTGGAAGGTTCTTCTGTGGTTCTTTTTAATAAATCCTTATTGAATGAGCTGGTCATCTGCCAGGCACTGTGGTAGTCTCTGTGGTGGGGAAGTAGGAATAAAAAGGATACTATCCCTCAGGGAGATCACACCAGGAAATGCATAATTGACAGTCAAATTCTGGTTGAGTCTGGAAAGAGGGTGTTCAGGTAAGACTTAAAGGCTTCCTACAGGAAGTGGTTTTTGGGTTTGGTCTTGTAGGATGAGTTAGTGTTTAGAGATTTGAGGAGAAAACTGTAAGGAGTGGTAGCATAGAGTTGCTGAAATGAGAGTGGGTGTAGTTCATTCTAGATAATAGTGAGTAGGCCTAAGTGACCTACTGAGAAAGGAAAATAGTCATTTTCAGAAGGCTGGCCAGGTCTTAGCTTCCTCCTTTGATCAGAGAACACCCTTGATGAAAAGGTGAGATCCTAAAAGATGCCATAAGGAAGAGAACTCTATTTTACAAACAAAATGAGCATAAACTCTGTAATCATGCTAAAGAGCCTAGAAAGGCAGAAACTACCTTGTCCACCTAGCTCTGCTACTTTTATTTGCATGATACTGGGCATTTGCTGCACCACAACTTTGAGGGTTGTCATGAGAATTAAATTATTTAAAATCTTTAAGGCACTTAGAAAAGTGCCTGATATATAAAAATACTATGTAAATATCTGATAAATAAATGTCTGTAAGTTCCTTTTCCCTTTTCAGTATTGCTACCAAAGGAGATGGGTTTAGAGGGAAATCACAGAGCAGTTCTACCTTATCTTTGTTGCAAGTGACTATGCATTGATCTCCCCTGTGCTTCTAAATACAGAAGCACAGAACCTCGGTATTGAAGCTGGAAGAGCTCTTAAGAACCCTTTCAGATTCTCTTGGTCTAGAGAGGGGAGAGGTGGTATTACAGAGGTTTCAGATAATATGCTTTGTGTTAAATGTCCAACATTCTTATTCAAGCTGTTCTATGTGCTGTGAGACTTCTCTTTGCCTTGGTTTTCTCATTTATAAAAGAGGGACAGAAATAGTCTTTCTACTAGGGTGTCATAAGGATTAAATGGCAGAATGCACATAATATAGCACTGAGTTCTTGCCTGCAGAAATGTTTTGTAAATGGTAGCTTCTATTATTTTTTAAATTCATATTATGTTCAAGCTTATAATAGTGACTTGGCCACAGATCTGACTCTCCAACATATACGCCTTTTTAAATACTGGTACTAAGATATGTATCCTGAGGAATGCCCCAGAATGCATATCCACAATTCCTGGTGACTCTTATCCCAGCTGATTTAGGTGGGAGAAAACTCTTCTTAGTATTTAGTTAGATGATTATTGTGATAGTCCAACTCTGATAAGATCCAGGAAGTGGGGTTCCCAATCTACTTGTTAGGCTTCGACCTTCAATAACTCCTATTTCAAAGTCTTACACCATTTACAAATTCCCTTCATCTCTATCTGGGTTTGAAATCTTGGCAGTGATATGGTGAGAGATAAGTGCCCTTATTTTACAAATCAAAAATTGAAGCTCAGAGAAACAAAGTGATGTGCCAAGCTCATACATGTTAGTAGCAGAGATAAATCTCAAATTCAAATCTCTGATTTCTGTTCAGAGTTCTATTCTTACAGGACCTACCTAAATTCCTTAGTTTTAAATCAAGGTTTACTTTTGTCCCTTAGTCTGTCAAAGGGGCCAGGTAATGTGTGTGTGGGTATAGGGGAGTGGAGTTTGATAGAGAAAGACATTGGAAACATGGCTTAAACTTGGGTGTGAAGAAGGTTTGAGCTCTGCTATCTAGACCTCAACCAAAGAAACAAAAAGGTTACTTTTTAAATTTCTATTCTATGAGGAAGACAGGAGTTAGGGGTAAAAGAAAGTGTAGGATATGGGGTGTGGCTCTGCATATTAGAAAATCCAAGCTATGAAATAGGCCAAATCTCAGAGCAGCTAGAACAAATCTCTGTCATTTGGAAGAGGTTATGGATGGTTATTTGGGGTCTTTGGCGAGGCAAAATGAAAGCCTCATCCCCTCTATCTGCTGCTGTACATTCAACAACATTATATTCTAATCAGCTCTATATTATTCTCCCAAGTGTATTGCATTGGTACTACAACCTCAGGTGTCCTGACCTGCAAAAATGGTGGGGCTGGGCTGGTGCCTCCACACAGTTGTGGCATTGTGGTACATTGGCAGACTAAGGATATGATGAAGTTCCTCCATCTTTTAGATGGATACCCCAAAACAGGAATGTCACATTTTCCTTCTCTTACTGTCTGCTTGACACTTTCTGTCAGCTGGGTCCCTCCTCTAAAAGGTCAGGCAAAACAAACAGACAGACAGACAGACAGACAGACAGACAGAAAGACAGACAAGTATGGCACATCAAGGGATGTTTCCTCTCTTAAAATCTGAGTCTTATATAGAACAGCTTCTGCATCTGAGGAGCCTTCTGAGTGGGCCAGGGAATTCTTTGCTGGCAGTCCACTTTGTTTTTGGCCATGAACATGGTTCTAAAGCTCTGTGAGAAGGAAAGAGCTGTGTGCTAGCTTTTGCCTGAAGGCAGGCAAATAATTTAGGAAGTTCCTAGTTTTCTTGTCCTGATCATGAATTGCAAAGCCAATCTTGCAGGATACATTTGGTGGCTCCATGAAAATTACTGTTGTATAATAAATATACACATTGTCCTTGCAGACAAATCACATTGGCCCTCAGAATGATATCTGAATTATTGGCTTTTATTAAATGAAATAAGTTCTGATTGATCATGATTCTGACCTTAAATCCCAGTACCACTCAGTCCTAGAGTGATACTACCTGGAGAAGTCTTTCACCCCTGTTGCCAGAAAAGGAAGCTCATGGTACACCTTGGGGGTGGGAGAGTAAGCAGAAAAAGCCTTAAATTTCCACATCCTCAAATGCCCTTAGACCTCATTCTCATAAAAATACACCATTAGTTCGCCCCCTTAGTGACCAGGAAATAAGTTCGTGGAGGGTTATTTAGGTGGGAAAGGACTGCGGTTCCAGCATCTCAAACAGTGCCTTGTGGAAAGTTGGCTCTTTCTTTTTAGTTATTCATTTTGAGCTCTTCTCAGCTTAAACCTGGGAGATGCTCAGATTTTTATCTTTTAGAAAGATAGTTTTCATTTTTAGGGAAAATGAATCAGGATGGGTAGTAGAGAATCTCGTCAAGAGGGTAGAGAAATCAAGAACTGGATATATATCCTTTGGCTTTTTAAGAATAAGTCATTTAAGGTCAAGGAGATGGGAAAGGTCCTTCACATGGGTCTTGTGTATTGCTGGTGTACAGCTGATGTGTTCCAGTTGGTCCCTTTGGGGTCTAGACATTTTGTGCCAATTGATAATATACAAGAAGTAACTAAAAAATCTGTCCTCACCACTTCTCTGTCTCCTTCTTGAAGGTCAAAATCTTGGCCAACACCAGCTTTTTGGCCATAACTGGCATAAGTTGTGTAACCTAGGACAGGAGAACAGTAAAGTCATATGAGTGTTCTGAATCATTATGTGCCTCATTTATCTCTGCATTTCCTGTACCTGGAGCAGTCCTGGCATATAGTAGGTGCTCAGCAAATGTTTATTAAGCAAATAAATTCTTAAATAAATATTTCTCAGTACTGCTCCTGCCAAGGACAAAAGATTAATCTTTTCTAAGGGTAACTTTCCACCTTTCACTTCAACCTTTCATGTGCCAAATTCTTCCAATTTACTCCAAAGGAGAGAGCATTCATGAATAGAGATAGAGGAAGACTTGGGTGGGCCATAATGGGGTTCAACTCAGAATAACTCAGATAGTTAATTAGATCATTTGCAGAGTCCAAATCTCCTGCCAGTTACCAAAAAGCCCCCTATAATTTCCAATTCCATTTCTACTTTGTTCTTTTCTAAAACATGGAACAGGAGGAAAATACGTTTAGAAACAAACCAGTCTTCAGGTTTTGCCCAAATAGACCTCATGCATCAGATTTCCTGCCCAAAGCTTTACAACCCAGGCTGCATTCTCTACCCAGGCCTTGCAGGCATTCCAAGCATTCTGTAAAGATTTGATTGCATATAATGATAAACTGTCAGAGCTGAAAAGGACCTTAGAAGTGACAGGGCCCAACATCTTCCTTGTATAGGTAGGGCAAGTGAGATCCAAAGTCTAGAAGATATTGGAAACTTGATGTGCTCACCTCCAGGCTAGTGTTCTTCACATGGCATCACACAAGTTTTTGATTTTCCAGTATTGTCAATCCTATATAGAACTTCTACTACCAACAATGTACAGTTATAGAATGCAAATCACCATATTGGAAATACCAAATGGAGAGAGAAAAGAAGGGTCTCAGCCACTTTTGAGAACTGTGTCAACTGAAAATTCTAAGTCCATTTTGGCCCAGAATGTGCAGCTAGGGTGTTCCCACAGAATGGCCAAAACCCTGATGTTTTGTTTCCCTTCCCCACTAGGCTGAGCCATGTGTGCTGGGGCATGTCTGAACAGCATTCTCTCCCACAAATTTTGATGGAACAGAGGCCACAGGCCAAGCACATGTTAGTGAAGTTATGCAGAGTATCTAGAGCTCAAAGTCCTGACTGGAAAGAAATGAGGCCAGGCTGAATAGAAACCAAATTGTAGGGGGAGAAGAATTGTAATTAAAAATATGGAAAAAAGCCTTAGAGCAATTTTTAAAAAGCACTGGTCTTTCAGGAGCAACATTTTTAATTTTAGCTTTCTCTGTTGGTTGTCTTTTGTCAAGTCAGTTAACCTCTCAGACTTTGGTATCCTCATGTATAAAATGAGGATTATTATATCAGATTCAACTATTTTAATGAAACTAAGAAAGTTGTTTGAAAATTATATTATTATTCAAAAGCTCTTTGTGACCAGGCCTGGACTTTTTCAATGATTTGCATAAAGTAACGCCAGTAGATGATACCATTACTTTTATTGAGATTAATGTAAGAAAGTATGTAATGGTTAAGGAGTGATTATAGGCTTCCTTTACACTTAAATATACTCTGAAATGGTGATTTGCAAACCCACTAGTCATCAGTTTAGTTCATCAGATTAACCAGGGAAGTACTATCGAAAAATTCAGATGCTTGCACTCCATCTTGGATATGCAGTTCGGATTGAAGGAGAAGGTGTATGAGTTGGGCAGGGCATCTGTGTTTTTAAAAAGGAATTCTTAGACATTCTCATAATCAACCAAATTTGAAAAGTACTGATCTAGCAGATCATCAAGGCAATGTGGTATCATAAACAGAACCTAGACTCTTGCTCCACACAGACCAATATCAAGTATTGACCTGAAACAAATCACTTCCCTTCTCAGAATCTTCGTTTTATCGTCTGTGAAACAGAGACATTTCTCTCTTGAAGATACTTGGGGATTAAAGGAGATGATGTAGAAAATGTATCAGGTACAGTTTATCACATGTAGTAGATACTTTTGAGTGTTCTTTGGCCTGGTTTTTTGTAAGTTCCTAGTTGGTATGGACCCTACCTGTTCATCTCATTCTGTGTGATGCCCAGGACTATGGATTGAGAGCAGGGAGGGCTGCGAAAAAGGAGCAGCGTAAGGACTGTTCTGTGATTGTTTTAGTCAGAAGCAAAGAGATGTTTTAGTAAAAGAGAGTTTATTGTAAGACTATAAGGCCCTGACAGAGAAAAAGTAAACCTAAGAAGCTAAACAGACCTCAGTAACTGAAGTTCATAAATGGACTTTAATTAGTGTGATTCAGCTACCCTCTACATCTTTCAGTTCCCTTATCAACTGATTTCCTCATAACTGCAGCTTGAACACAGTATACTGTAACCTTTCCTGTTCTAGCTCAACCTGGTGACTTTCAGTTATAGCTCCTACTACTAGTTGGACATTTCTTTTTTATATCTCCTTGTTCAAGTATGACAGTCACAGAGAGAATCTGATTGGCTCAGTTCATCTTTATTTGTTTGTTTGTTTGTTTGTTTGTTTATTTTTAGAGAGAGGAGGGAGCAAAACATCAATACGTGGTTATATTTCACGCACTCCCTGCTGGGGACCTGGCCTGCAACTCAGGCATGTGCCCCACACTGGGAACTGAACCAGCTATCTTTTGGTTTGCAGGCCAGCGTTCAGTCCACTGAGCCACACCAGCTAGGGCTATCTATCTATTATTTAGTTATTTATTTAGTTATTTTTGTGACAAGCTGGACAGGTAATGGGCCAGCCTAAAGATTTGTTGCTCTTGGGTCAGATTCAGTCAAGATGGGGTCATTAACTTGGCCTTAGAAACAGTTTATCTTGGAAGTAGATATGGTTTAGTCATGGGCCATAACATAGGACTGGCATATCATTTTGCTCCTGGGTTGAACAATTGAGCAGATATTGGCAGGACCATGGCAGTGGATATGTACTGATTGTTTAGGTAATGTCATGGCGTCTCTGTTTTGGACAGCAGTATAGGTAACCATCCTATAGGAAATAGAAAGGCTACCAATTTCATTGTCTGGGATTTGAGTCTCAACATGGCAATAACGACATAATGGAATCTGATTTCCTGATACACTGAGTGATGACCCATAATGTTTTCTAAAAATTCACTTCCATTTTCCTCTTTCAGCTTCAAACAGTCCTGTGAGAGATGAATCCTTCCTCTTGCAGGTGATGAAACTGACGTAAGAAACGCAGCACTGTAGCTAAAAAGTAAAAGTCAAACCTGATCTGTCTGCCTCTGTATTTTATACTTGCACCATTATACTCAAGCTTCGGTTTTCCTCATTATAAATCCAAGAACCTACAATGAAATATGCCACTTTCCATTTTACAGATGGAGAAACTAGGGCATAATTGGTTGCCTGGACCAGATCTGTGCTGACAAAGTGAGGCAGACAATTGGATACTTTTCAGGAAAATTTAGGTAAAGTTATCATTTTCATTAGATTTATCCTAAGATGCATTAGAATCCCCTGGATGGCTTGTTAAACACAGATTCAGTAGGTCTGGGTTAGGGGTAAGAAATTTGCATTTTAACATCCCAGAATGCCGCTGGTTCAGGGGGCCACACTTTGAGAACAACTATTATAAACAAAGTGTTAGTTTAAGGATTGGCTTCTGGAATCAAGATTTCAGGCCACGAAGCAGTTAAAAAATACTCTGCATATTTGAGAGCCTAGGGAGTGTCTGTGAAAGTGACCTGATAGCTGCACACTGGCTTCATCTCCTCCATAGGCCCTAGCAAAGACAGTGATAATGGCATAGACCTAAGAGTCAGACTGATTGTGTACAGCTTCTTAGCTGTGTGACCTTAAGAAAGTCATTTGGACTATCTGAGCCTAGTTTCCTATTTTTGAAATGGTGTAATGAAGCAGCTTCATAGGGCTGTTGTGAAGCTTATATAAGCAAACACATGCAAAAGCCCTTTGGCAAAGCCAAAGCGGGGTAGGATTGAGGGTTGGAGATTGGGGTGTGTAGGGTGGGGTAAAGTAGTAGTGGGAAAACTATATTTGAACAACAATTAAAAAATGATTATAAAAAATAAACTTGAATTGCAGATTTTAAAAAAGCACTTTGAATACTAGAAGGTTTTGCATCGGTGGAAAAATATTTTTAAAAAGAGTAGCAAAGTTCTGTATCAACTCTCCCTCTTGACATTTGAAAATTCCTTCCTTTATGCTGTTTTGTTGCAAATTGTGGCAGACAGGCAGATTTTCAAGTGGCTACAGAAGAGCCAAACTGGACTCTTTTTGTATTTATTTACAAATTGTCAATAGGTATTTATTGACCCCTATTGACAATGGCGAAAATTCCAGTCCCCCAAGTTCTTATCATTGGCTCTATTTAATCTGATACCTCCAACAGCCAAGTTGTTGTCATTCTCCGAGGCTGAAAATGGCAGATAGCCTTGCAGTTTTCACTACCAATCCTTATCTTTAGACTGTGGAGTACTTGAAATAAATTAGCATTTCCTTATGAGGTACGCAGCAGATACAGGCTTTTACAACTGTATCAGATTGTACTCTGCTAGAGAGTGGAATGGAGAGGCTACCAAACTTGATATCAGCAAAGCTGTGTCATATACCATATTTTACAACTGACTTGCTGTGCAACCTTCAATACATACCTTCGGCTCTCTGGGCTTCAATGTTTTGTCTATAACAGCAACTCCTCAGATTCATTGATCTTGAAGTGTCCTTAAAGATCTGAATTCTAAGATCATCAAAACAGCAGACTTACTCTTAGCCTTGGCTATATGCCTGGACTCATGTGAGCATGGGATATCAGTACTCATCTCTGAGCTTTAGTTTCCTCATCTATAACCTTAAGAATAATAATAAATATGCCCTAACTAACTTCCAATGTTTATGTAAAGGATAAAATATGTAGCATTCAAAATTTATTTGAATATCTGATAAGTGGTTAATATATAAAATATATAAAGAAGTCCTACAACTTAGCAATAAACAAACTGATTAAAATGGGCCAAATATTTGAATAGGTATTTCCACAAATATATACAAATGGCTAATGAGCACATGAAAAGATGCTTAACATCATTGATCATTAAGAAAATTCAAATCAAAAAGAAAATTTGATACTACCTCATACCAACTAGAATGGTTACTTTAAAAAATCAGAAAATAACACTCTTGGGAAAAATGTGGAGAAATTGAACCCACTTCTCACTTTTGGTGAGATTGTAAAATGGTTCAGTCACTATGGAAAGAGAATGGCAATTCCTAAAATATTTTTAAAAATAGAATTATCATGTGATACAGAAATTCTACTTCTAGATATACATCCCAAAGAATTAAAAGCAGGCTCTTGAGATATTTGTACACACATGTTTATAGCGGCATTATTTATAGTAGCCAAAAGGTGGAAGCAAAACAAGTATCACTTGAAGGATGAATGAATGAATGAATGCATAAACAAAGTGTGGTATATACATACAGCAAAATATTATTCAGTCTTAAAAAGTAAGAAAATTTTGGCACAGCATAAATTAATCTTAAGGACGTTATGCTAAGCAAAGTAAGTCATGAAAGACAAATACAGAAAGATTCCACTTACATGACATACCTAGAGTAGTCAGATCCACAGAAGTGGAAAATAGAATAGATATTACTGGGAACTGGGGAGAAATAAAGAGTTATTTTTTTCATGGATACAGAGTTTCAGCTTTGTAAGATGAAAAAAAATTATGGTGATGAATGGTAATGATGGTTACACAACAATGTGAATAACTTAATGCAATTGAAATATACATTTAAAATGTTAAGATTGTAAATTTCTCATTATGTGTATTTCACCACAAATAAAATGGTAAAAAATTTCTTTGAAAACTGGTAAGCACTCTATAAATTTGGAAATCTGATTTAAATGTCAAGTACATCAATCTTCTTTAGATTTTTGGAAACATGACTTCATATCATTCATTTTATGACAAAGCCAATTGAGGCTTTAAGAAAAACCCATGCCTCTCCATCCTTGGGATTATTTCTCTACCTCAAGATATGTTTTTTTATAAATCCCTTCAGCTTATATAAAGTGGCAGAATGATATATTGAGCTGGAAACCAAGGAACTAAATTGCCAAGTTAGAAACTGAGGCTAGAGTTTCCAGTTCTGAAAAATGTCATGGCCTTGTTTAAAGACAACCTATATAAAGAATTACATTTAACATTGTTGTGACTGACAGCTTGGCTATGACAGAATGGAGATGACGAGAAGGTATTTCTCTGTGTTGTTACACCTCTCTATCCTAGCTGCTCATCTGCATACCCCATAGATTCAGCTAATGCTTTTTGTTTCAAATGTCCCTGGTCATTTTTGCACATTGAGGATATTTACCATAAGAGTCTGTGACATTAGCTTGGCCTGGTTTGGTTACAGGAAAAGTGGGCCTGTAGTTATTGCAATAGTTTACCAACTTTAGTGGGTGGGTATCAGAATCACTCAGAGGACTGTTAAACCATAAATGGCTGTCCCCTCCCCCCACCTAGAATTTCTGATTTAGTAGGTCTGGGATGGGTTTAAGGATTTACATTTCTCACAATTTCCCAGGTGATGCTGATGCTGTCACCTTGGACCTCACTTTGAGAACTGCAGGATGAGAAATATATGTTCACTTGGAGTGTCTTTTTTGTACCACAACCGCAGTTCCTTGGTGTTCAATTGCAGACTCACCTCTACATCAGTAACAGGGACCAATCTTGACGTAAGTCTGTAGCAGCACCTTCTTAGCTTATTAATGTGAGGTTCTCCCATTGCTGCCTTAGACTTTGAATCAGGTTGCTACCTCCTTTTTTGGAAGGTCCTTTTCTGTTTCTAGGAATCCCATGCCTTACTTTATGGTATGCAAGAGGTAATTTACACTGGCAGTGAGAACGAATTGTGCACATTTCTTTCCAATTCCATGTTCAGATTTGTAAATGTTTACACCACAGAAATTGGCAAACATGAAAAATTGATATTCTTCCACCCCTTGGAGATCTGGTCGTTAAACTACATTCCACTATCACCTTTGCCAATCGATTTCTTATACTGTAACTAATCTATCTTCCAAATTGAAACTCTTTTGGCAAACCCTATATTAAAACAGTTCCTGGGGCATTTTGTTCCATATACTAGCTATTCTCTCTCTCTTTTTTAAATTATATATTAATTTATTTTTTCAAATACATTTGTCTCTGCCTACCCCCCACCACTTTCCCTTGCCCCCTCCTTCCTTCCCTCCCTCAGCTCTTCCCCTTTGGTTTTGTCCATGAGTCCTTGCTATATGTTCCTTGACTTGACCCTTCCCTTCCTTTTCCCCCGCCCACCCGTCCCTCCTTCCCTCTGGTCTCTGTTGGTTTCTTTTTTTCTTTCAGTGTTGCTGGGCTTATTTTTCCTTGCATCTTTGTTTTGTTGGTTAGGTTCCGCTTATAGGTGAGATCATACGGTATTTGTATTTCGCCTCCTGGCTTATTTCGCTTAGCATAATGCTCTCCAGTTCCATCCATGCTGTTGCGAAGTTTAGCAGTTCTTTTTTATTTTATGTTGCATAGTATTCCATTGTGTATATGTACCATCACTTTTTGATCCAATCATCTACTGGTGGGCATTTAGGTTGCTTCCACCACTTGGCTATTGTAAATTGTGCTGCTAGGAACATTGGGGTGCATAGGTTCTTTTGTATTGGTGCTTTGGTATTCTTAGAGTACAGTCCCAGCACGGGAATCACTGGATCAAAAGGCAGTTCCATTTTCAGCTTTGTGAGGAAATTCCACAATGCTTTCCAGAGTGGCTACACAAGTCTGCATTCCCACCAACAGTGTACTAGGGTTCCCTTTTCTCCACAGCCTCACCAAACCTGTTGTTTGTTGATCTGTTTATGATGGCCATTCTGACCGGTGTGAGGTGGTACCTCAGGGTGGTTTTGCTCTGCATTTCTCTGATGGCTAGTGATGCTGAGCATCCTTTCAAATGCCTCTGGGCCCTCTGTATATCCTCCTTGGAAAAGCGTCTGCCCAGGTCCTTTGCCCATTTTTTGATTGGATCGTTTGTCTTCTTGGAGTGGAGTCGAGTGAGTTCTTTATATATCTTGGAGATCAAACCTCTATCTGATGTATCATTAGCGAATATATTTTCCCATACGGTTGGCTCCCTTTTCATTCTGCTGATGTTTTCTTTTGCTGTGCAAAAGCTTCTTATTTTGATGAGGTCCCACTTGTTTATTCTTTCCTTTATGTCCCTTGCTTTAGGACACATATCAGTGAAAAAATTGCTGCGTGGGATATCTGAGAGTTTCCTGCCAATGTACTCCTCTAAGACTTTGATGGTGTTGCGACTTATATTTAAGTCTTTTATCCATCTTGACTTTATTTTTGTGTA
The DNA here is from genome assembly GCF_021234165.1 of Pteronotus mesoamericanus. Lineage (NCBI taxonomy): Eukaryota > Metazoa > Chordata > Mammalia > Chiroptera > Mormoopidae > Pteronotus > Pteronotus mesoamericanus. The sequence continues at coordinate 2,192,615 of NW_026555108.1, read as the reverse complement.
TGGTGTCAGCTGATGATCCACTTTCAATTTTTTGCATGTAGCCATCCAGCTCTCCCAACACCATTTGTTGAAGAGGCTATTATTGCTCCATTTTATGCTTCTACCCCCTTTTTCAAATATTAGTTGCCCATATAAACCTGGGCTTATTTCTGGGCTTTCTATTCTGTTCCACTGGTCTATGGGTCTGTTCTTGTGCCAGTACCAGATTGTTTTGAGTATAGTGACTTTGTAGTAGAGTTTGATGTCCGGTATTGTGATCCCTCCTACTTTGTTTTTCTTTCTCAAAATTGCTGAGGCTCTTTGGGGTTCTTTATGGTTCCATATAAATTTTTGAAATGTCTGTTCTATTTCTGTTAAATATGTCATCGGTATTTTAATAGGGATTGCATTGACTCTATAAATTGCTTTGGGTAGTATGGACATTTTGATGATATTAATTCTTCCAATCCATGAGCACGGTATATGCTTCCATTTATTTGTGTCTTCCTTAATTTCTTTTTTCAATGTTGTATAGTTTTCTGCGTACAGGTCTTTTACGTCTTTGGTTAAATATATGCCTATGTACTTTATTTTTCTTCTTCCTATATCGAATGGTATTTTTTCTCTGATTTCTTCTTCTTCTATTGCATGGCTGGTGTACAAAAATGCCTTTGATTTCTGAATGTTGACTTTGTATCCTGCTGTTTTGCCAAATTCACTTATTACGTTGAGGAGTTTTTTGGTAGAGTCTGCAGGGTTCTCTATGTACACTATCATGTCATCTGCAAACAATGATAGCTTTACTTCCTCCTTTCCTATTTGGATGCCTTTTATCTCTTTCTCTTGTCTGACCCCTATGGTTAGGACTTCCAATACGATGTTGAAAAGAAGCAGTGAGAGCAGACATCCTTGTCGTGTTCCCAATCTTAGTGGGAAAGCTTTCAGTTTTTGCCCATTGAGTATGATATTGGCTGTAGCTTTTTCATATATGGCCTTTATTACGTTGAGGAATGCCCCTTTATTCCCATTTTGCAGAGTGTTTAGATCATAAATGGGTGCTGTACCTTATCGAATGCTTTGTCTGCATCTATCGAGATGATCATGTGGTTTTTTTCTTGTCTTCTATTTATGTGATGTATCATGTTTACTGATTTGTATATATTGAACCATCCCTTTCAAGCCTGGGATGAATCCCAATTGATCGTGGTGGATAACCTTTTCAATATATTGCTTGATGCGGTTTGCCAATATTTTGTGGAGGATTTTAGCATCTATGTTCATCAGTGAAATTGGCCTGTAGTTTTCTTTCTTTGTAGGGTCTTTACCTGGTTTTGGGATCAGGGTGATGCTGGCCTCATAGAAAGAGTCTGGGAGTCTTCCCTCCTCTTGGGTTTTTTGGAATAGTCTGAGAAGGACAGGGGTTAGCTCTTCATTTAATGTTTGTAAAATTCTCCTGTGAAACCATCCGGCCCTGGGCTTTTGTGTGCCGGCACATTCTTGATGACTGCTTCAATTTCCGCAGTTGTTATCGGTCTGTTCAAGCTTTCTGTTTCTTCCTCCTTCAGTGTTGGAAGATTATAGTTTTCTAAAAATTTGTCGGTTTCATCAAGATTTTCAAATTTCTTGGCATATAATTGCTCATAGTATTTTCTTACAACCCTTTGTATTTCTGTGATATCAGTTGTTATTTCTCCTCTTTCATTTCTGATATTATGCATTTGTTTTGTCTCCCTTTTATTCTTGATGAGTCTGCTTAAAGGCTTGTCAATTTTATTTATCTTTTCAAAGAACCAGCTTCTGGATTGGTTGATCCTCTGAATTGTTCTTTTTCTCTCTATGTCATTCAGTTCTGCCCTCATCTTGACTATTTCCTTCCTTCTACCTGCTCTGGGATTTATTTGTTGTTTCTCCTGTTCTTGAAGTTGTCGTGTGAGGTCTTTTATTTGAAATGTTTCTATCTTTTTTTTGGTAAGCCTGTATTGCTATGAACTTCCCTCTCAGAACTGCCTTTGCTGTATCCCATAGGTTTTGGACTGTTGTCTGTTCATTTTCATTTGTTTCCAGAAATTTTTGATTTCTTATCTTATGTCATTATTGACCCATTCATTGTTAAATAGTCTATTGTTCAGTCTCCATGAGTTTGCAAGTTTTTGAAGTTTCTCTTTGAGGTTGATTTCCAGTTTCAATCCCTTGTGGTCCGAGAAAAAGTTTGGTATTATTTCCATTTTCCCGAATTTGCTGAGGTTTGCTTTGTGTCCTATCATCTGGTCTATGTTTGCAAAACTGCCATGAGCATTTGAAAAGAATGTGTATTTTTCTTCTTTGGGATGTAAGGTTCTATATATGTCAGTTATGTCTCTTTCATTCAGTGTGTCATTCAGCGCCACAATATGTTTATTAATGTTTTTTTTGGAAGATCTGTCCATTTTTGACCGTGGGGTGTTGAAATCCCTTACTATCAGTGTGTTGCTGTCTATATCTTTTTTGAAGTCATCCAACAATTTCCTTATAAACTTGGGGGCTCCTATATTGGGAGCATATAAATTTGCACGTTGATGTCTTCTTGATAGATTCTTCCTTTAAGTATTATAAAGTGCCCCTCTGGGTCTCTCTTTATGGCCTTTGTTTGAAATCTACTTTGTCTGATAGAAGTATGGCAACCCCGGCCTTTTTCTCTTGCCCATTTTCTTGGAATATTTTTTTCCATCCCTTTACTTTCAATATGTGTAGGTCTCTTGGTCTGAGGTGGGTCTCTTGTAGGCAGCACATGTGTGGATCATGTTTTCTTATCCATTCAGCTACCCTGTGTCTTTTGATTGGGGCATTTAGTCCATTCACGTTGAGAGATATTACTGATAGAAACTGACTCATCTTTTCTCTTTGTACCTGTGTTCTTCTCTCATTCTTTTCCTTCATCTGCTTAAACCAGTCCCCTTAGCATATCTTGGAGTGCTGGTTTGGTAGAGATGTACTCTTTTAGTCTTCTCTTGTCTGGGAAACTCCGTATTTCCCCTTGTATTTTAATGGAGAGCCTAGCTGGGCAGAGCAGCCTTGGCTGTAGGCCCTTGCTTTTCATGGCTTGGAATATTTGTTGCCATTCCCTTCTGGCTTGTAGTGTTTCTGTTGTGAAGTCAGCTCCTAGGCGTATCGGGGCCCCCTTGTATGTTACTTTCTCCTTCTCCCTTGCTGCCCTGAGGATTCTCTCTTTGTCTTTGTCATTTGCCATTTTAATGATGATGTGTCTTGGAGTGGACCTCCTTGAGTCCCTCTTGAGTGGGGTCCTCTGTGCCTCCTGGATCCATGAGAGCCTTTCTCTCCTCAAATTAGGGAAATTTTCCATCATTACTTTTTCGAGGAGGTTCTCTATCCCTTGTTCCTCTTCTTCTCCTTCTGGTGTCCCTATTCTACGGATATTATTGCGTTTCAGGTTGTCCTCCATTTCCCTAAATGTCTCTTCATTCTTTTTGAGCCGTTCTTCCATTTCTTGTTCTTTCTGGGAGCTTCTTTCTACCTTATCCTTCATCTCACTGATTCGATCCTCGGCTTCATCCAGCCTGCTTTGGATCCCTTCTACTGTGTTCTTCAATTCAGAAATGGGATTCTTCATATCCTCTTGTGTCTTCTTGATAGTTTCTATGTCCTTCTCCAGGCTGATAGAGTTTGCTCTAAGATCCTGATAGTTTCTCTGCAGTTTCTCCTAGTTCTCTTTGAGCTGGCTGAGCTCATTGAGCTTCCTTAGAACCATTGTTTTGAATTCAGTATCTGATAGTTCCCTTGCCTCTATTTCATTCAGTGCCGAGTGACGGGCGAGGGTTGGCGAGCCTGTGTGTGACCCGCGCGGGCTGGCGAACACTTGCACCGGCAGGCAAGGACTCCCACAGATAGGCACCGATCTGGCCTGCGAGGGACTGCACAGAGCAGCAAGTGCAGGCATAAGTTGACTCGCCCGCCCGCGATTGCGGAGCGGCCCACAAAATTAGTAGAGCTGCCCACAGTCCCTGGAGGAGAGACCAGAGACCGGATTAACCAGAGAGTCCTGGAGCTGACTTCCTCCCATTTCCGTAGTCCCCATTTGGCAAGGGCAAGCAAGGCACCCAAAGAGCCAAAAGCGGGGAAAATACACAATAGAAGACCCTAAACTGACCAGTGCTGCGGAGCTCGCCGGCCAGATGACTGCACGAGGTCGCGAATAAGCACCCTGGTTGGGGGCAAGCACACGTGAGCCCAGGAAGGCAGGGGATCCTGCCGCGCTGGGAGCACGCTCAAGGAGCCAGCGTGAGAGTGCAGAGAGATCCCAAAAAATAGCCCAGCCCTGACCAAAGGGGTCACAGAGCTGCTCCAAGCAGGAGTCAGACACAGACATTAGACTCCTGGGAGGCTCAAACAAACAACCCAAGGTCCTATAGGGTCAACAACTGACATCATCAGAAGCAGGCCCAGAAAGAAATGTAAAGGACAAAAATACTTAAGAGACTCTCACAAAAATGGGAAGAAAAAGAAGTTCCTCCCAAATGAGTGGAAAAGAGGACTCCCCACACAGAGAGCTAAATGAAATAGAGGCAAGGGAACTATCAGATACTGAATTCAAAACAATGGTTCTAAGGAAGCTCAATGAGCTCAGCCAGCTCAAAGAGAACTAGGAGAAACTGCAGAGAAACTATCAGGATCTTAGAGCAAACTATATCAGCCTGGAGAAGGACATAGAAACTATCAAGAAGACACAAGAGGATATGAAGAATCCCATTTCTGAATTGAAGAACACAGTAGAAGGGATCCAAAGCAGGCTGGATGAAGCCGAGGATCGAATCAGTGAGATGAAGGATAAGGTAGAAAGAAGCTCCCAGAAAGAACAAGAAATGGAAGAACGGCTCAAAAAGAATGAAGAGACATTTAGGGAAATGGAGGACAACCTGAAACGCAATAATATCCGTAGAATAGGGACACCAGAAGGAGAAGAAGAGGAACAAGGGATAGAGAACCTCCTCGAAAAAGTAATGATGGAAAATTTCCCTAATTTGAGGAGAGAAAGGCTCTCATGGATCCAGGAGGCACAGAGGACCCCACTCAAGAGGGACTCAAGGAGGTCCACTCCAAGACACATCATCATTAAAATGGCAAATGACAAAGACAAAGAGAGAATCCTCAGGGCAGCAAGGGAGAAGGAGAAAGTAACATACAAGGGGGCCCCGATACGCCTAGGAGCTGACTTCACAACAGAAACACTACAAGCCAGAAGGGAATGGCAACAAATATTCCAAGCCATGAAAAGCAAGGGCCTACAGCCAAGGCTGCTCTGCCCAGCTAGGCTCTCCATTAAAATACAAGGGGAAATACGGAGTTTCCCAGACAAGAGAAGACTAAAAGAGTACATCTCTACCAAACCAGCACTCCAAGATATGCTAAGGGGACTGGTTTAAGCAGATGAAGGAAAAGAATGAGAGAAGAACACAGGTACAAAGAGAAAAGATGAGTCAGTTTCTATCAGTAATATCTCTCAACGTGAATGGACTAAATGCCCCAATCAAAAGACACAGGGTAGCTGAATGGATAAGAAAACATGATCCACACATGTGCTGCCTACAAGAGACCCACCTCAGACCAAGAGACCTACACATATTGAAAGTAAAGGGATGGAAAAAAATATTCCAAGAAAATGGGCAAGAGAAAAAGGCCGGGGTTGCCATACTTCTATCAGACAAAGTAGATTTCAAACAAAGGCCATAAAGAGAGACCCAGAGGGGCACTTTATAATACTTAAAGGAAGAATCTATCAAGAAGACATCAACGTGCAAATTTATATGCTCCCAATATAGGAGCCCCCAAGTTTATAAGGAAATTGTTGGATGACTTCAAAAAAGATATAGACAGCAACACACTGATAGTAAGGGATTTCAACACCCCACGGTCAAAAATGGACAGATCTTCCAAAAAAAACATTAATAAACATATTGTGGCGCTGAATGACACACTGAATGAAAGAGACATAACTGACATATATAGAACCTTACATCCCAAAGAAGAAAAATACACATTCTTTTCAAATGTTCATGGCAGTTTTGCAAACATAGACCAGATGATAGAACACAAAGCAAACCTCAGCAAATTCGGGAAAATGGAAATAATACCAAACTTTTTCTCGGACCACAAGGGATTGAAACTGGAAATCAACCTCAAAGAGAAACTTCAAAAACTTGCAAACTCATGGAGACTGAACAATAGACTATTTAACAATGAATGGGTCAATAATGACATAAGATAAGAAATCAAAAATTTCTGGAAACAAATGAAAATGAACAGACAACAGTCCAAAACCTATGGGATACAGCAAAGGCAGTTCTGAGAGGGAAGTTCATAGCAATACAGGCTTACCAAAAAAAAGATAGAAACATTTCAAATAAAAGACCTCACACGACAACTTCAAGAACAGGAGAAACAACAAATAAATCCCAGAGCAGGTAGAAGGAAGGAAATAGTCAAGATGAGGGCAGAACTGAATGACATAGAGAGAAAAAGAACAATTCAGAGGATCAACCAATCCAGAAGCTGGTTCTTTGAAAAGATAAATAAAATTGACAAGCCTTTAAGCAGACTCATCAAGAATAAAAGGGAGACAAAACAAATGCATAATATCAGAAATGAAAGAGGAGAAATAACAACTGATATCACAGAAATACAAAGGGTTGTAAGAAAATACTATGAGCAATTATATGCCAAGAAATTTGAAAATCTTGATGAAACCGACAAATTTTTAGAAAACTATAATCTTCCAACACTGAAGGAGGAAGAAACAGAAAGCTTGAACAGACCGATAACAACTGCGGAAATTGAAGCAGTCATCAAGAATGTGCCGGCACACAAAAGCCCAGGGCCGGATGGTTTCACAGGAGAATTTTACAAACATTAAATGAAGAGCTAACCCCTGTCCTTCTCAGACTATTCCAAAAAACCCAAGAGGAGGGAAGACTCCCAGACTCTTTCTATGAGGCCAGCATCACCCTGATCCCAAAACCAGGTAAAGACCCTACAAAGAAAGAAAACTACAGGCCAATTTCACTGATGAACATAGATGCTAAAATCCTCCACAAAATATTGGCAAACCGCATCAAGCAATATATTGAAAAGGTTATCCACCACGATCAATTGGGATTCATCCCAGGCTTGAAAGGGATGGTTCAATATATACAAATCAGTAAACATGATACATCACATAAATAGAAGACAAGAAAAAAACCACATGATCATCTCGATAGATGCAGACAAAGCATTCGATAAGGTACAGCACCCATTTATGATCTAAACACTCTGCAAAATGGGAATAAAGGGGCATTCCTCAACGTAATAAAGGCCATATATGAAAAAGCTACAGCCAATATCATACTCAATGGGCAAAAACTGAAAGCTTTCCCACTAAGATTGGGAACACGACAAGGATGTCTGCTCTCACTGCTTCTTTTCAACATCTTATTGGAAGTCCTAACCATAGGGGTCAGACAAGAGAAAGAGATAAAAGGCATCCAAATAGGAAAGGAGGAAGTAAAGCTATCATTGTTTGCAAATGGCATGATAGTGTACATAGAGAACCCTGCAGACTCTACCAAAAAACTCCTCAACGTAATAAGTGAATTTGGCAAAACAGCAGGATACAAAGTCAACATTCAGAAATCAAAGGCATTTTTGTACACCAGCCATGCAATAGAAGAGGAAGAAATCAGAGAAAAAATACCATTCGATATAGGAAGAAGAAAAATAAAGTACCTAGGCATAAATTTAACCAAAGACACAAAAGACCTGTACGCAGAAAACTATACAACATTGAAAAAAGAAATTAAGGAAGACACAAATAAATGGAAGCATATACCGTGCTCATGGATTGGAAGAATTAATATCATCAAAATGTCCATACTACCCAAAACAATTTATAGATTCAATGCAATCCTTATTAAGATACCAATGATGTATTTCACAGAAATAGAACAGACATTTCAAAAATTTATATGGAACCACAAACGACCCCGAATAGCCTCAGCAATTTTGAGAAAGAAAAACAAAGTAGGAGGGATCACAATCCTGGACACCAAACTGTACTACAAAGCCACCATACTCAAAACAAACTCATACTGTCAAGAGAACAGACCCATAGACCAGTGGATCCTACTAGAAAGACCAGAAATAAGCCCAGGTCTCTATGAACATCTCATATTTGACAAAGGGGGCAGAAGCATAAAATGGAGCAATAGTAGCCTCTTCAACAAATGGTGTTGGGAGAGCTGGACGGCTACATGCAAACAATTGAAATTGGATCATCAGCTGACACCATACACAAAAATAAACTCTAGATAGATAAAAGACTTAAATATAAGTCGAAACAGCATGAAAGTCCCAGAGGAGAACATTGGCAGGAAACTCTCAGATATCCCACGCAGCAATTTTTTCACTGATATGTCTCCTAAAGCAAGGGACATAAAGGAAAGAATAAACAAGTGGGACCTCATCAAAATAAGAAGCTTCTGCACAGCAAAAGAAAACATCAGCAAAATGAAAAGGGAGCCAACCGTATGGGAAAATATATTCGCTAATGATACATCAGATAGAGGTTTGATCTCCAAGATATATAAAGAACTCACTTGACTCCACTCCAAGAAGACAAATGATCCAATCAGAAAATGGGCAAAGGACCTGGGCTGATGCTTTTCCAAGGAGGAGGTACAGAGGGCCCAGAGGTATTTGAAGGGATGCTCAGCATCACTAGCCATCAGAGAAATGCAGATCAAACCACCCTGAGGTACCATCTCACACCGGTCAGAATGGCCATCATAAACAGATCAACAAACAACAGGTTTGGTGAGGCTGTGGAGAAAAGGGAACCCTAGAACACTGTTAGTGGGAATGCTGACTGGTGCAGCCACTGTGGAAAGCAGTATCGAATTTCCTCACAAAGGTGAAAATGGAACTGCCTTTTGATCCAGTGATTCCCCTGCTGGGACTATACCCTAAGAACACCAAAACGCCAATACAAAAGAACCTATGCACCCCAATGTTCATAGCAGCACAATTGACAATAGCCAAGTGTTGGAAACAACCTAAATGCCCATCAGTAGATGATTGGATCAAAAAGTGATGGTACATATACACAATGGAATACTACGCAGAGGAAAGAAAAAAAGAACTACTAAACTTCGCGACAGCATGGATGGAACTGGAGAGCATTATGCTAAGCGAAATAAGCCAGCGGGGGAAAGACAAACACCATATGATCTCACCTAGAAGTGGAACCTAACCACCAATACAAAGATGCAAGGAAAATAAGCCCAGCAACACTGAAAGGAAACGAAATCAACAGAGATAAGAGGGAACGAGGGAGGGGGGGCAGGGAAAGGGAAGGGAAGGGGAAAGTCAAGGAACATATAGCAAGGACTCATGGACAAAACCAAAGGGGAAGAGCTGAGGGAGGGAAGGAGGGAAGGGCCAAGGGAAAGTGGTCGGGAGGTGGCTGAGACAAATGTATTTAAAAAAAATAAAGAAAGAAAGAAATGCTTGAAAAGAAAAAGAAATAAAATGAGCATTCTAGAAACAAACATATAAATCTGTCTAACAATGTAAGATATGATTAAATTGTTATTTCAAATCAATGGCTAAAATAAGGCTTATTCAATAAATAAGGTGAATAAACTGCTAATACTTGAAATAAATGTAGAGCAGTATTTACACATTATATAAAAATTATTCAGATGAGTTAAAAATCAATATGTAAAATCTAGGGAGTTCTAAGATAAAATACAAAACCATATTTTTCTCAACCTGATGTAACATTCAAACCCAGGTGCTATAAAGTAAAATATTAACAATAAGACTATATTAAACATTTAAGACTATGCAGTAATACACATATAAAAAAAGGTAAAGGACAAGTAATAGAGGAGTAAAGTATTTGCCACACATCTAAAAAAGGGTTAATAGAATTTTTTGGAGGGGGGAGTTCTACAAACATATAGGAAAAAAATGGATAAAGAATACTAGAAAGTCATTTCTTGCTTTTAAAAAATAATAGAAATAGTCACAAAATATACAAAACCAAATTTAGTTTCAACAAATAATCAAGGAACAATTAAAATAACACATCATTGTCACAATCAGATTAATAAGCATTAAAAGTGTTGGTAATATCAAGTATTGGTGACTGTGAAAGATATCAGGTATCCACAGACTCTTTTCTTCATGTTAAAGCGGTCCCTTTAGCATATTTTGCAATGCTGGTTTGATGGAGATGTATTATTTTAGCCTTCTTTTTTCTGGGAAGTTCGTTATTTCGCCTTCCATTTTAATTGAGATTCTTTCTGGGTATATTCTTGGCTGCAGGCTCTTGTTTTTCATTACTTGGAATATTCTTGCCATTCCCTTCTGGCTTGCAGTGTTTCTGTTGAGAAGTCAGCTGCTAGTTGTACTGGGACCCCCTTGTATATTATTTGTTGTTTCTCCCTTGCAGCTTTTAAGATTCTCTCTTTGTATTTGATATTTGCCATTTTAATGATGATGTATCTTGGAGTGGGCCTCATTGGGTTCCTCTTGAACGGGACCCTCTGTTCTTTCCGGACTTGTGTGACATTTTCTCTCATCCAATTAGGGAAGTTTTCCATCATTACTTTTTCAAACAGGTTCTCCATCCCTTGCTTTTCTTCTTCTTCTTCTGGTATTCCTATTATACAGACATCATTCCATTTCAGGTTGTCCTGCATTTCCCTCAATGACTCTTCATTCTTTTTTAGTCTTTTTTCATTCTTGCTTTTTCTGGGAGCTTTTTTCTACCTTGTCATCCAGCTCACTGATTCAGTCCTCTGCCTCGTCTAGCATGTTTTTGATTCTTTCTTCTGTGTTCTTCAATTCAGAAATTGTATTCTTCATTTCCTCTTGTCTCTTATTTAGAATATCTGTGTATTTTTTCATGGTGATGTAATTTGTGATAAGTTCCTCACAGTTTCCCTGTAGTTTTCGGTAATTCTCTCTGGCTCACTGAGCTCATTGAGCTTCCTTAGAATCGTTCTGAACTCAATATCTTATAGTTTCCTTGCCTCTAATTCATTTAGTTCTCTTTCTGGGGATTTCTCCTTTCCCTTTCATTGTGTGTGTGGGGGGCGGGGGTATTTCTTTATCTTCCCATTATTTGTGAAACTCTTTTGCTTCTGCTTCTTAAATTGATATGTCTTGATTTCCTGACTTTGTGGTATGAACTTCTATAGTAAGAGACTGGTTTTTTTTTGCTTTCTGAATCTGCCTCTGGTGATGTCAGCTGTTGACCCCATCTGACCTTAGGCTGTCTGTTTGAGACTTCCAGGAATCCACTGTTAGTGGCTGTCTCCTTCAGTAGTTAATCTAGTCACTCTGCACTCAGTAGACGGGCTTATACTCCACAGAGTGGGGCAGATTCCCTCCTGAGGGCGGAGTTATTGGATCCTGTCAGGCTGGTGCTCACGGGAGTGGCCTGCCTGAGCCAGGTAGCTGCTGCCATATGAGGAAGGAGTCAGCACCATGATCCCACCAGCTACCCTCTCCATTGTCTCCCTGAAGCCTCCATCTCCAGTCTCTCTTCAAGTGTTTCTAGGCCACTCTGTGCCCCTTTTAGTCAGGGACCTACTATCTTTGGCTGCCACTCTGCACTCAACTGGTAGGCTTAGGCACCATAGAGTGGTGCAGAATTCCTCTTGGGGGCAGCATATTGTGTCCTCTCAGGCTGCTGCCACTCTGGGCAGTGGTCTCTGGCTGAGAAAGTGGCTGCTGCATGGCAACGAGTCAGCACCGAGATCCCGCTGGCTACTCTCTTAGTTCTCTCCGCAAAGCCTCCCTCCCCAGTGTCCCTCCCGGCATGTCTATATCACTCATCCCGACCTTTGCCAGAGACCAGGGTAAGTGGCTGCAAATAAACATTTATGCATTGGCCCTTTAAAAGGTTTTTGCATCTCCAGCTTCCTGTCTCTGGCAAAGAGCAACCCTGCTCCGTTTCACAGATGGCTGTTATCAGTGTATTTTTTGGGGTTTGGTGCTGTTGGCATAAGTCTAAACCACTTATGGTTTAGACTCCGCTCTTCTCTGGGGGATCCAACTGGCCTTTCAATATCCCCCTGGTACTGCCAACCGCCTGCCTTCTCAAGTCTCTACCACACTCCCTACCAGTTAGGTGTGCTAAAGCTGATTCTTCTGTCTGTCTGAGGTTATAAGGCTCCTCTCTCACTATTGTTTAGTTGTTTGTTCCAGGTAATTTCTACATGATTTAGCTGTAATTCCAGATTGGTCCTGGGAGAAGGTCAGTGTGACTTCCATTCACTTCTCCACCATTGATTTTTTTTCCCTCATTTCTGAAATTAGTAATTTGTGTCTTCCTTTTTTTCTTAACCTGGTGAGAGCTTTATCAGTTTTATTGTTTCAAAGAGCCAGCTTTTGTTTTCCTTGATTTTCTATATTGATTTTAGTCTTCTGTTTCTTTAATATCTGTTTCAATATTTATTTTATATCTTCCTCTGCTTACTTTGGTTGTAATTTGCCCTTCCTTTACTAGTTTCTTGAAGTGGAGGCTTAGAATCTTTACATCTTTCTCATTTTCTAATATCACATTCAATGCTTTACATTTTCTTATAAACCTTGTGCCACAAACTTTTATATGTTTTATTTTAATTATTATTTAGTTAAAATATTTGTAATTATATTTTGGAAAGTAAAGTATGTTATTTACTTTCCAAGAATTGTTGATTTTCCAGTTTTCTTTCTGTTGCTCATTTCTAATTTAATTCCATTGCCATCTGAGAGCATACTTTTATTATTTTTCACTTGTTAAAGTGCATTTAAGTTTCAGAATGTGGTATATCTTGGGGAATGTTCCACATGAGTTTGAGAATAATGTGTGTTGTGCTGTTGTTGGATGAAGTACCCTATAAATATCAATTAGATCAGGTTGATTGATAGGGCTGCTCAGTTCAATGATGTCCTTACTGAATTTCTCTTTGCCAGATCTGTCGATAGAGGGATATTGAAGTCTCCAATTATAATAGTGAATTCATCTTTTTCTCTTTGTGGCTGCATTGGTTTTTGCCTCCTGTATTTTGATGCTCTATGTTTAGACACATACAAATTAAGGATTCTTATGTCTTCCTGAAGAATTGACTTCTTTATTGTTATCTAGTATCTCCCTTTATCCCCTAAAATTTCCCTTGCTCTAAAGTATGGCTTGTTTGAAATTAATATAGCTACTCCAGATTTCTTTTGGTGTTAGCATGCTATATCATTCTGCATCCATTTATTTTTACTATATCTGTGTTTTTATATTTAAAGTGGGTTTCTGATAGAAACATACAGTTGGGTCTTGTTTTTCTTGCACTCTGAAAGCCCCTGCCTTTAAATTGGTGTATTTAGACCATTGGCATTTAAAGTGATTATTGGTATTGCTGTATTAATATCTACCATGTATGTTGTTATTTCTCTATTCATTGCTCTTTATTTTCTTTCTTTTTTTTTGATGTTTACTCTTTTCTGCCCTCTGTGGTTTTAATTAAGCATTTTATTTTATTTATTTTGTAAATTAAATTTATTGGGGTAATATTGGTTAATAACAGTACACAAATTTTAGATGGACAATTTTATAATACAGTATCTCTATTGTGCACTTACCATCCAAACCCTTGTCTCTTTCTCCTTTCCTCATCACGTATTTGACCCCCTTTACCCTCTTCATTTTCTCCTCCTGATCATTCCCTTCTGATAACACCATTTTGTTCTCTGTATTTATGGGTTTGTTTGTTTTGTTTGTTTGCTGTTTCATGTTTTATATCTAACATGTGAGTGAAATAATACTGTTCTTGTCTTTTTCCATCTAACGCATCCCTTAGCATAATACTCTCAAGACCCATCCATGTAGTCACAAATGGCAATATTTCATCTTTTTTAGCTGAGTAGTATTCCATTGTAAATGTGTACCACATCTTATTTTTTAAAATTTTTCAGTTACAGTAGACATTTTTTGAGTTTTATTTTTATTATATTTTTCCATTACCATTTAGTCCCCTTATACTCCTATAATCACCACCCTGTTCTCCATGTCCATGAGTCCTTTTTTCATTTTTGCTTAATCTCTCCACCTCTTAACTTCCCCCTCACCTTAGCTTTCCTTCTACTCTCTATCTATGAGTCTGTCCCATTTTCTTTGTTAGTTTAATTTGTTCATTTTTGAATGTTTGGTAAAATTCACCAGTAAAGTCGTTCAGTACAGGACTTTTGTTTGTTGGAAGTTTGTTGCTTACTACTTCAACTTCATTAGTTGTAATTAGTCTGTACAGACTTTCCATTTCTTCTTGATTAAGTTTTGGGACATTATATGTTTCTAGAAATTTATATTTTTCTTCGAGGTTGTCCAATTTGTTAGCATATAGTTGTTCATAATATTTTCTTTTATTCCTTTGTATTTTTGTATTGTCAGTTGTTACTTCCTCTTTTTCATTTCTGATTTTACTTATTTGGATCCTCTCTCTTTTTATCTTGATGAGTCTGGTTAAAGGTTTGTTAGTTTTGTTTATCTTTTCAGAGGATCAGCTCTTGCTTTCATTCCTATCCTGTATTTTTTTTAAGACTCTATCTTATTTATCTCTGCTCTAATCTTTATTTGGCTGAGTAGGTTAAATAGGTTCCCTTGAGGACAGGCTTTTCTAAGAACACAATGCTCTAGACTCCCCCCCCACCACCAAAAAATGTTTACTTTTTCTCCCCTCTTGATAGACACACTATAGGATATTTCTCTGCTTTTTATTGTGAAAATCTGATAGGCTTCCTGAGTAAAACTTATAAAAGTATATGGGTTCGTATAAGACTTGGCTCCCCTAGAGTTTTTAACTGCCAAGCTTGTCTTCACTGAACTTCCAGAAATCCATTAATTACAGATTAGCTTTTCTTACTCAGGTATTGGTTCTTATGAGTTTTTCTGCACCTGGGCTTCTACCTTGATAGGCTGCAATTAATTCCTGGTATCCTCCTGCCTATGTCTACAATTAAGGCTTTCCTTGTGATCTCAATTTTCTGCTGTATTAAATAAAGGGATTTTTCAATTTTTTTCTTCTTGTATGAATGGGAATGACAACTTCCAAGCTCCTTTTCTTTTTGCCTGACTGAAAACTGGAAGTCAGACAAATTCTTGTGAAGGAGACTTAGGCTTTCTAGCTGTTCAGGTAAAGATAGTAAGTCATGGCAGCCTCCAAAGCCAAGGTGATCTTGAAATGCAGAAGACATGTAAACCTAGACAGAGAGAGGAAGTCCTCTGCCCTGGTCAAACTCTCTTGGGACACTGTGTTTACATCTAGGGTCTTTCTATACTTTAAGAGTGACCACAGAAAAATAAGAGCATGTGCATAGGGGAGGGCACAGACTGGGGGAAGGGATCTCAAAGCAATGTCTATTAAAATAGCTAAAAAGTTAGAAGTGCTTAGATTGAAGCATAGAAGACTTAGTGGGGTGTGAATTCTGTTCTTGGACCTCTGAAAGGTTATCTTAGGCGAGAAGGAGGAGATGGGGCCTGTGTGGCTCCCATGGGTATAATGAATAATCCATGGGACTATGCATTATGAGGGCAAATAATAATGTTTTCTTAATCTCACAGCTGTACATGGAAAAAATAGCCTGTATTGAGATGGAATGAGATTCCATCATTGGAGATATACAGAGAGAAGTGGGATCCTTCTTTCATGATGATTCAAATATAAAATGGGCATGGTGAGGTTGTACTTGATTACCCAGTTTCTGCTATTCCTGGGTTCCTGTGATACTAGTGGCAAGGGCATTTGGCTGTGGGGCAATAGATTATGACTACAGTCATAGCACTTCTTTTTCCTGACTGAATAAATGAGTTCAAGTTAAGCCCCTTTTCCCTGATGAGCCTCAGTAAATATTTTATAAAATGAGGTTATTAGACTAGATAATATTAGAGGGGCCATTCCAGACCTTTAGGCCTGAGAGTCATTGATTATATCAAGGCAACTTGGAAGTGATCTAGAAAGCACAGAAGCCAGTATATTGCCAGAGGAGATTTGGAAGTAAGTCCCAATTGCAGTTGCCCCAAAGATGGCCATGTATAAATGCTGCATTAAGAGTCCTGCCAAATGAGGTCATCTACCCATTATCTCAGAGATCCCATTGGCTACCAACTCATCACCTCATCTTTCCTCCAAATCTCAATCTCTCACCTGGCAACCTTAAAGCCTGTAATTTCCTGGAGACCTTGCTATTGACTCTGCCCAGTTTTCTGGGGCATCTGATTTGGCTTTCTTGTCCCTCATTTGTATCAACATGTTTTCTTTTGGAGGCCTGGGTCTCCAGGTTTCCTTTTAACAGAGAATTTTGGAAGTAACCTGGTATAAATAAAACAAGTTGAACTAGTAAAAGAAAGAAGATGAAGCTTATTCACTATGGGGCTTTTGTGAGACTCTTTCCCTCTGGGTTTTCCTTTCCCACTCTATAATATGAAAAACTGGGACTTCATCAACAACAGCCTTTAAACTATTTTTAGTGGACCTATTTTTATGTTGAAATGAAATCTTACATTGAATCTTAGTATATATAGATAAAACAATATTTATTAATTTTAAATGTATTTTATATGTTTATTGGTTCATTTATTCAATAAATATATATTCAGAACTTATGGTATGCCTGGCATTGTTTCAGTTGTTGGGGATACAGAAATAAATAAACAAAAATCCTATATTCTTATGCAAATTACATTAAAGTAGGGGGAAATAGTGAAATGTATAGTATTTCAAATGCTGATGAATACTATGGAAAAAATAAAGAATGGAAGGAAAATGGAGAGTTCTTGAAGAACTGTGAAACTTTTTAAAAATTTTTATTTATTTATTTATTTAAATTTATACATAATGTTTATTCTATTACAGTTGTCTCAATTTTTACCACTTTACCCCTCCACCCATCCCACCCCACCCCCCACTCACACAGTCAATTCCCACTCTGTTGTCCATGTCCATGGGTCATTCATACATGTTCTTTGTCTACTCTCTTCCCCTTCTTTCCACCAATGTCCTCTTTCCCCATTCCCTCTGGTCACTTTCAGCTTGTTCTATGTTTCCATGCCTGTAGTTTATTTTGTTCATTAGTTTATTTTGTTGAATAGAGTCCCCTTATAGGTGGGGCCATATGGTATTTGTCTTTCATCAACTGGCTTATTTCACTTAGCTTAATATCCTCCAGTTCCATCCATGTTGTCACAAAAAGTAGGAGTTCTATCTCTCTCTTTCTTTCTTAAATGCAGATTAATTTTATTTTTTTAATGTCAATGTTAATTATAAAATATTAAAAAAATTAAAACCATTATGAAGTCTCAGCAAATAAACCAACATGACACCAGCACAGAAGTAATCAAGTAGATCAATGAAATATAATGAACATTCTAGAGACAAATGTATATATCTGTCTAATATGTGATTAAGTTGATATTTCAAATCAATGGGGAAAACAAGGCTTATTCAACAAATAAGGTGCATGGACCACTATTACTTGAAATAAAACAAATATAGAGCCCTATTTCACACATTATACAAGAAATATTCAGGTGAATTAAAAATCAATATGTAGAATCTAAGGAGTTTTAGAAGAAAATAGAACTAATATTTTTCATGACCTGAAGTAAAATATTCAAACCCAGAAGCTATAGAGTAAATATTAACAACATGACTATATTAAACATTTAACTATATAGAATATACATATAAAAAAGTTAAAGGACAAGGAATAGATTAGAAGGAGTATTTGTAAAACATCTAAAACATGGTTAATAGTTTTTTTTTTCTTTTTTTTTGGTGCAGGGGGAAAATTTCTACAAACCTTTAATCAATAAATGGATAAGACTACCCAAAAGTCATTTAAAGTTTTTTTGTTAATAATAGAAATAGGCAAGAAATATACTAAAACAGGTTTAGTTTCAATAAATAGTAAAGGAGAAATTAAAATAAAACATCATTGTCCCAATCAGATTAATATGTATTAAAAATATTGGTAATATCAAGTATTGGCAACTATGAAAGACACTGGGTATTCATAGAAACTTTTTCTTCATCTTAAAGCAGTCCCTTTAGCATACTTAGCAGTGCTGGTTTGGTGGAAGTGTATTCTTTCAGCCTTCTTTTGTCTGGGAAACTCCTTATTTTGCCTTCCATTTTAATGGAGAGCCTTGCTGGGTAGAGCAGTCTTGGTAGCATGCCTTTGCTTTTGAATTCTTGGAATATTTCTTGCCATTCCCTTCTAGCTTCCAGTGTTTCTGTTGAGAAGTCAGATGCTAGTTCTATTGGGGCTCCCTTACATGATATTACCTCTTTCTCCCTTGTTTTCTTCAGGATTCTCTCTTTGTGTTTGATATTTCCCATTTTAATGATGATGTGTCTTGGAGTGGGCCTCATTGGGTTCCTCTTGAATGGGACCCTCTGTGCTTCCTGGACTTGTGTGACTTTTTCTCTCCTCCAATTGGGGAAGTTTTCCATCATTACTTTTTCAAACAGGTTCTCTCTATCCTTTCCTTATCCTCTTCTCCTTCTGGTATCCCTATTAGACAGATATTATTGTGTTTCAGGTTGTCCTGCATTTCCCTCAATGCCTCTTCCTTCTTTTTGAGTCTTTTTACATTTTCTTACTCTACCTGGGAGCTTTTTTCTACCTTGTCCTCCAGCTCACTGATTTGGTCCTCAGCTTCATCGAGCCTGCTTTTGATTCTTTCTACTGTGTTCTTCAATTCAGAAATTGTATTCTTCATTTTTTTCTTGTCTCTTATTGAGAGTCTCTATGTCCTTTTTCATGCTGATACAGTTTGCAGTAAGTTCCTCATAGTTTCCCTGTAGTTTTTGGTAATTCTCTCTGAGCTCACTGAGCTCATTGAGCTTCCTTAGAACCATTGTTTGGAACTCAATATATGATAATTTCCTTGCCTCTATTTCATTTAATTCTCTTTGTGGGGATTCCTCCTTTCCCTTTGAGGGGGGCTTATTTCTTTGTCTTCCCATTATTTGTGAGACTCTTCTTTTTTGCTCCTGATTCTTAAGTTGATCTGTCTTGATTTCCTGACTTTGTGGTTTAAACTTCTATGGTTGGAGACCATTGTTTTTACTTTCTGGATCTGCCTCTGATGATGTCAGATGTTGACACTGTCTGACCTTATGTAGTCTGTTGGAGATTTCTGGTAATCTACTGTTTGTGGCTGTCTTCTTCAGCTGTTAATCTATTCACTCTGCATTCCACAGGCTACCTTAGACAGCTCAGGGCAGAGTGGAGTCCCTCCTGGGGGCATGGTTTTGGGTCCTCTCTTGCTGGTGCCATATGGTGGAAGAGTCTGCCCTGGAATCCCTCCAGCTACGCTCTCCATTCTCTCCCCAAAACCTCCATCCCCAGTCTCTCCTCATGTGTCAGCAGACCTCTCTGAGCCCCCTTTATCCAAGGATCTACTGTCTGTGGCTTAGACAACATAGGGCAGGGTGGAATCCCACCTGGCAGCTGGGCTATTGGGTCTTCTGATGCTGCTGCCACTCAGGGAGAGTGGTTTCTGCCTGCACAAGATGGTTGCCCCTGCCTGGGGGATTAGTCAGCACAGAGATCCCTCTGGCTACTCTCAGTTCTCTCCCCAAAGCCTCCTTCCCCAGTCTCTCCCCAGGCATCTCCAGACCACCCTGCCCCCAACTTTGCTGGAGACCAGGATAAGTGGCTGCAAATAAAAATTTATGTGTTAGCCCTTTAAACAGTTCTTTGCATCTCCAGGTGCCTGTCTCTGGCAGAGAGCAGCCCTGCCGCTTTTCACAGCTGGCTGTTTTCTGTGCACTATTTTGGCTCTGGTGCTGTGGGCTAGAGATTCCTGCTTTTGGTTTAGACTCTGCTCATCTCAGAAGGATCCAACTGGTCATTTCAACATCCTTTTGGTGCTGCCACCCGTGGGCGCCCCGACTGCCTTCTCAGGTCTGTACTGTACTCTTTACCAGTTAGATTTGTGCTAAAGCCAATTCTTCTGTCTCCGAGGTTACAAGGCTCCCTTCTCACTCTTGTTCAGTTGTTTGTCTCAAGTGATTTCTCCACAGTTTAGTTGTAATTCCAGGTTTGTCCTGGGAGGAGGTCAGCATGACTTCCACTCCCTCCTCTGCCATCTTGATTCCCTCTCAGAATTGTTAAAATTTTAATAGGATGGTCAGGGAAGGCCTAATTGAAAAGAAGACTTTTGTTAAGCAAAACCTTGAAAGAGGTATGAATGCTGATTTCTAGTGGAAAATCCTTCCAGTGCAGAGGTCCTGAGGCAGAAACAATTCTCTTGTTTTCTAGGAACATTGAGAATGTCACCGTGGTTGGAGAAGTGTTAAGGGATGGGGAAGATTTGTAGCTCATAGTAAAGATTGCTATTGCTCTAAGTGATATAGGAAGTCTTTGGTGGGTTTTGAATAGAAAGCTGATATGATTGAACTCACATAAGAAATATAATTTACTTATAAAGTCAATCAAAATAAACAATAAAACAATTTTAACAAGCAAACATTTAAAAATTTGCTTAGTGATAACAGTTTCACCATCCAACTTTGGTTTCACAATTTTATGAAAATCCTAATTTGTACTGATAAGTAGAAGGTAACTTGTTTGTTAGAATCTGATATGAGCAGACATGCACAGGTCTGAATTCAAAAAGAGCCAAGTGTTGAACTCCAAGTTTCTGAATCAATACTGTAGTTGCTAGGAGTTTGAAATATGTAGAGGCTGATGGTTATTATGAGGTCTGCATAAAAATGAGGTTACCCAGAATAAAGTCAGGCTCATGTGTTGGCATCTCAAATGTATTAAAACTTGGCATAGAGCACATTTGAGTGTGCATATGTTTTCTATAAAATATTTGAGATGTAATCTTGAAATTTCAATCAAATTTGGAGTAAGCTCCTCTGGGAATCAGGGTCCCAGTTTGAAAACTGCAGATCTAGATTATTTTTTTTGCGCATTACATGCTCTGGAATCATATGATTGATTCTAAGTCATATTATCTCTGTGAATCTCAGTTTTCTATTTGTGCAATGGAAACATTCATTTCAGCTTATTTCAGGGATTCTTGTAGATTGTGGGCACTAGCAGAACACAAGACATTATTGGGCTGACTGGTATAAGAAGTTCCAGTTATGAATAGGTTTCAAGTGTGTAAAGCACATTACAGATTAAAAAGAAGATTTTCATATAAGAACTTACTTGAAACTTACAACCATTCTGTAGGACAGGGCGAACATCACTAATCCCCATGTTGCAGGTGAGAATTTGAGATTCAGAGAAGTAAAATTATTTGCATAAGCTCACGCAGCTAGGAAGTAGAGTAATCATACCTCAAGTGTTTAGTTATATTAAATGGAAGTGGTAGGGCTTTAACTGGGCCTAAACTAGGCACATTTTACACTTTAAAGAATTTAATAATTTCACCCTTCCCCTGCCACTATGTCACAGCTGTGGTTTCATCTGTCCTTCTCTCATAAAACCTTATGGTACTGTGGAAAGAATGGAGAAGTCTGGAATTCAGACAGTCCTATGTTTAAACTTTCGCTCTGTTACTGACTTGGTCTGTATCCTGCAATAAATAAATTCATCATCATAGCTTCAGTTTTTCACCCTTAAATGAGGATACGTACATCGACCTCTCAGGGTGGATTTGTGAATTTCATAAATTAACAAACATTAGAAAATGTTTGTAGCCTTTAATTTGACCAATCAATCTCACTTTTGGAACTTGACTGCAGAAATTAAAAATACACATAAATAAAGATAACTGCACAGATATATAGTACCCCTGATGATGATAAATGTTATGGTAGTGAAGTGGTATATGGAGGATGGCTTCTTTCACCTTTTATTTACTTTTTAATTTGAGGGATTATGGCTGATTTTTAATTTTGGTGTTTTTCAAATTACATATATAACATGTATTACGGTGTTTATCACCTAGCAGTTTTTAAAGAAACATTAGATTAGTATCCTCCTTCTTTTTTCTATTTATTTCTACCCTAGGATTAGAGCTTACATCTTTAAATAGTGTAAAAAGAGCAGCATTCAGAGGCACACATTTTTGTGTTTGACAAAAAAGCCCCCGTCCTCCTAACCTTGACCAGAGTCCCAATCCCCACACCACCTACCTGAAAGACAATTCTTCTTTGTTCACAAATGCAGTATGTGTAATTAAAAATTGATAGTATATTATACCTTTTGGCTGGCCTGCACATTATTTAAAAAGGTTATTATTATTGTACTTTTTCCATTACCATTTATCCCCCTTATACCTCTCTGCCCTCTTTAATCACCACACTGTTGTCCATGTACATGAGTACTTTTTGAACTTTTCAATTCTGACCTTCATTTATCAATTTTATTCAGAAAGAAGTTTACTTGTCCAAAGCTTCATAGATAAAATAACAGAACTGAGATTGGAATTTAGTCTCGACAAGCTTATTCACAGCCCATGTTCTTCACACTATGCTGTGTTGCCTACCTCCATAAGAACTCTTCTCCCATGTCATTTAAATAACTCAGCAGGTTTAGAAGGTGGCAAGAGAGAATCTAGTGACAAACTCCTGAACCAGGGCTGAAAAACACTGCCAGAGTGTATAAAAAAATCAATGAGGAGGGTTTTTTTCTTAAATCAATGAGTAGTTGAGTTGGCAAGGCCTTTTGACCTAATATTGTTATGCATAGACAGTGAGCAGAAAAGAAAAACACTTGTTCAACTGGAATAAATAAAACTGGACTTGGAAAGATGGCAGAAGAGTGAATGGAAGTCACACTAACCTCCTCCCAGGACCAATCTGGAATTAAAATTAAATTGCGGAGACATCACCTGGAACGAACAACTGAACAATAATGAGAGAGAAACCTTATAACCTCAGACAGAGAGAAGAATCAGTTTCAGCACAATCTGACTGGTAAGTAGTGTGTTGGAGACTTGTGAAGGCTGGCTGGTGTCCACAGGAAAATGTGCCAGAGACATAATTAAAGAACTTGTTGGATCCCCTAAGGTCTAAGCCCTAAGCTAGGATCTGCAGACTAGAGCACCAGAGCCCACACAATATACAGATGACAACCAGCTCTGAAAAGTGGCATAGTTGCTCACTGCCAGAGATGGACAGCTGGAGACTCAAAGTGCCACTTAAAAGTCCAATGCACAAATTTTCATTTGTAGCCACTTACCCTGGGCACTGGCAAAAGTGATGGCAGAGGAGGGTAGAGAAGACTGAGGAGAGAGTGAGATCAGAATCTTTGGGGAGAGAACTGAAAGAGTAGATGCTGGGATCCTGGCACTGAGTCACTCCCCCATATGGCTGCAGCCATCTTGGTCAGGCAGACCACACCCTTCCAAGAGGCAGCAGCCTGAGGGGAAACCATATCCCCAACCCCAGGAGGGACTCTTCCCTGGCCTGTGGTGCTTAAGCTTGGATGCTGAGTGCAGAGTGGCTAGATTAACAACTGAAAGAGACAGCCACAGACAGTAGATTCTTGGAAGTTTCAAAAAGGCTGCCTAAGGTCAGACAGGCTCAACATCTGACAGCACCAGAGGCTGATCCAGGAATAACATTCAGTGGTAAATACTAGAGGTTACTAGGATCAAATCCACTGTGGTCTTCTCCAGGATTTGTGATATTTTCTTACCTGCATAGCTTTTTAACATTCATTCCTTGTCCATTAAATTTGTGCATATTCTATCTCCTTCATTCCCTTTCTCATTCATAATGTAAATTTTACTTTTTCTCTTCACATTGCTCCAACTCTCAACTCTTATTAGTGCTCCTCCATCTACCCTCTCAAAATCATTTTTTTCTGTTTGTCATCTCACATTTGCTCTCTTTTCTTATAATAGTCTTAATCTCTTTACACCCTCATTAATAGTGGTTCATTTGCTGTTGACAGTGGGATTACAGGGGGGAGTTAGTTTTGTGGATTTGGGTTTGTTCCCTGGGCTGTGTGGTTTTGTTTTGGCAGTACCTGCATAATAACATACAAGACATGATGGCATGGCCCTCAGTCACCCACCCAGAGGGAAAGACCTACCAAAGAATCACCCAACAACAATAAAAAACAAATTACATCCAGAGAGCTGACATAAATGGCATAAGGGCATCCCAAGAGCATCAAATTCAGGAGATCAAGGAGACTGCACCACTGAATCTCACAGGTCTCCTACCATAGAACTTCACACCACAAAGTCAGGGAGTCAAAGCAGATCAATTTAAGAAGCAGAAACAAAAAAGAAGAGTTCCACAAAAAATGAGGAGACAAAGAAACAGCCCCCCAATATAAAGGAAAGGAGGACCCTCAGAAAAAGTGCTAAAGGATATAGAGGCAAGTCAAATACAAGATACCGAGTTCCAAGCAATGGTTATAAGGAAGCTCAATGAGCTCAGTGAGAATTACCAAAAACTACAGAGAAACTATGAGGAACTTACTGAAAACTATATCAGCTTGAAAAAGGACATAGAAACTATCAACAAAAGCCAATTTCTGAATTGAAGAACACAGTAGAAGGAAAGAAAAACAAGCTAAATGAAGCAGAGGATCGAATCAGCAAACTAGAGCACAAGTTTAAAAAAAACTGCCAATCAGGGCAAGAAGGCAGCAGGATTGGGAGGGTTTTTTTTTTTTTTTTACCTTGTCTTCCAGTTCGCTGATTCAGTCCTCTGCTTCACCTAGCCTGCTTTTCTTTCCTTCTATTGTGTTCTTCAATTCAGAAATTATATTCTTCATTTCCTCTTGTCTCTTACTGATAGTTTCTATGTCCTTTTTCATGCTGAAGTAGTTTGCAGTAAGTTCCTTGTAGTTTCCCTGTAGTTTTTGGTAATTCTCACTGAGCTCATTTAGCTTCCTTATAACCATTGCTTCAAATTCAATATCTGGTATTTGACTTGCAGCAGTTCAACCGGCTTTGCATTTGTGTAAACAAGTTATCATTCTATTCACACTCCTCTATCTTTTGTGTGACAGATATTGTAGAATGGCTCTATAAATACATTTTTATAAAAATAACAGCACTTTTCTCCAAGTCACCATTTAAATGGAGTTTAATATAGGCAATATGTAGGTTTACTGAACTATCTCACTCATTGCAGAATACCTACAGCTATATCTCCCACATACAAAGATCAAAGGAAGGTGAACAAATGGAATAGTCATTGTTATTTTATCATTATTATAACTTGATAGCCGTGACTTACCAAAGGTTTCAAAAACAAGAGTTCACATTTTAATTTCTGGGATACATATAAGTACATCTGTATATCTTTCTTTGGTAGTTGCCCCTTGAACTATATGTAATTACTTCCTAAATAATTCTATATTTTTAATAAACTCCACAAATGAAAAGAAAAAAAGTAAAAAGCTCTCAGAAAGATCAAGAAAAGGAAAAAAAAAGACCAAAAAAGAACGAAGAGTCATTTCGGGAAATGCAGGACAATGTGAAACATAATAATATCACTATAATAAAGATACCAGAAGGAGAAGAAGAGGAACAAGGTATAGGAACCTGTTTGAAAACGGTAATGATGGGAAACTTCTCTAATTGGAGGAGAGAAAAATTCATACAAGTCCAGGAAGCACACAGTGCCATAATCAAGAGGAACCCGAAGAAGACCACTCCAAGACACATCATAATTAAAATGGCAAAATTCAAATACAAAGAGAAAATCCTAAAGGCAGCAAGGGAGAAACAGGAAGTAACATACAAAGGAGCTCTGATAAGGCTAGCAGCTGACTTCTCCACAGAAACACTAAAAGCCAGAAAAGAATGACAAGAAATATTCCAGGTAATGAAAAGCAAAGGCCTGCAACGAAGACTACTCTACCCAGCAAGGCTCTCAATTAAAATGGAAGGTGAAATCAGGGGTTTCCCAGACCAAAGAAGGCTAAAAGAATACACCTCCACCAAACCAGTAGTGAAAGATATGCTAATGGGACTACTTTAAGAAGAGAAAGAAAAAGAGTGAGGGAGAGAGGAACACAGGTACAAAGGGCTTAAAATGGCAATGAATAAGTACCTATCAATAATAACCTTAAATGCAAATGTATTAAATGCCCCAATCAAAAGACATAAGGTAGCTGAACGGATTAGAAAACATGACCCATACATATGCTTCCCAGAAGAGACCCACCTCTGAACAAAAGATTACACAATTTGAAAGTGAAGTGTTAGGAAAAAAAAAACACTCTAAGCAAAGAGACAAGAAAAAGAAAAGCCAAGATAGCCATGCTTATATCAGACAAAATAGACTACAAAAAGAAAGCCATAAAATGAGACACAGAAGTATATTTCACAATAGTTGAGGGAGGAATCCATCGAGGAGACATAAATATTATATACATGCATGCACCCAACATATGAGCACCCAAATATATAAGGAAAATCTTGGAGGACTTCAAGAATGATATAGAAAGCAACACAATTATAGTAGGGGATTTTAACATCCCACCATCAACAATAGATCTTACAAAACAAAGTATCAACAAGGATATTGTGGAACTGAATGATACATTAGATCAAATGGACTTAAGTAACACATATAGAACCTTTCATCCAAGCGAAGCAAAATACACATTCTTTTCAAATGCATGGACATTTTTGGAGATAGACCACATGATAGGACACAAAACAAGCCTCAAATAATTCTAGAAAATTGAAATCACATCAAGTATTCTCTTAGACCACAAAGGCTTGAAACTAGAAACCAACCTCAAGGAACAAAACTCAAAAACATTCAAATTCATGAAGAGTATGCCATTAAACAATGAATGGATTAATAATGGGATCAAGGGAGAAATCAAAGAGTTTCTGGAAACAAATTAAAATGAACACACAACAGTTCAAAACCTATGGAGCACGGTGAAGGCAGTCCTGAGAGGGAAGTTCATAGTAAGACAGGCCTACCTAAAAAGCACAGAAACATTTCAAATAAACATCCTAACATTGTGTCTACAAGAAGTAGAAGAACAACAACAAACAAAACCAGGGGTGAGTAGAAGGAAGGAAATAATCAAGATAAGAGCAGAATTAAAGGACATAGAGACTAAAAGAACAATTCAAAGGTTCATGTATTTGAAAAAATAAATAAATTTAAAAAAATATTTTACAAAAATAAAAAATAAATCCAAGAGCTGGTTCTATGAAAATATGAATGAAATAAACAAGTGTAATGAGACTCATCAAGAAAAAAGGGGAGAGGACCCAAATAAATAAAATCAGAAAAAAAAGAGGAGAAATTACAACTGATACCACAGAAATACAAAAGATTTTAAGAAATTACTACAAACAACTATATGCCAAGAAATTTGGAAGCCTGGGTGAAATGGCAAAATATCTAGAAAAAATATAATCTTCCAAAACTGAATCAAGAAGATGTAGAAAGCCTGAACGGACTAATAACAGCTGGTGAAATTGAAGCAGTAATAAAAAACTCCCAGCACAGAAAAGCCCTAGACCAGATGGTTTCAGACAAGAATTATACAAAACATTTAAGGAAGAGCTAACCCCTATCTTTCTCAGACTATTCTAAAAAATCCAAGAAGAAGGAATACTCCCAAACTCTTTTTATGAGGCCAGCATCATCCTAATCCCAAAACAAGATAGAGACACAACAAGGAAAGAAAACTACAGGCCAATATCTCTGATGAACATAGACGCTAAAACCATTTAGAACATATTGGCAAACCACATCCAGCAATACACTAAAGAGATCATATATCCTGATCAAGTGGTATTCATTCCAGAGATTCAAGGATGGTACAATATTCACAAATCAATAAACAATAACACATCACATATACAAATGGAAAGACAAAAATCACATTATCTATCAATAGATGTAGAAAAAGCATTTGAGAAGGTAGTTCATCAATTTATGATAAAAACATTCAGCTAAGTGTGAGTAGAGCAAGCATACCTCAACATAATAAAAGCCATATATGAAAAACCTACAGCCAACATCATACACAACGGGCAAACTAAAAGCTTTCCTACTGAGATCAGGAACGAGAAAAAGATGTCTGCTTTCACCACTTCTATTTGACATAATATTGGAAGCTCTGGCCATGACGATCAGACAAGGAAAAGGAATAAAAGGCACCCAAATGGGAAAATAGGAAGTAAAACTTTCATTGTTTGCAGGTGACATGATAGTGTACATAGAAAACCCTATATTATTAATTTGGGTCCTCTCCCTTTTTTTCTTGATGAGTCTGCTTAAAGGCTTGTCAATTTTATTTTTCTTTTCAAACCAGCTTCTGGATTGGTTGATCCTCTGAATTGTTCTTTTCATCTCTAGGTCAACCAGTTCTGCTCTAATCTTGACTATTTCCTTCCTTCTACTTGCTCTGGGATTTATTTGTTGTTGTTTCTGCAGTTCTTGAAGTTGTAGTGTGAGGTCTTTTATTTGAAATGTTTCTATCTGTTTTCAGTAAGCCTGTATTGCTATGAAATTCCCTCTTCGGACTGCCTTTGCTGTGTCCCATAGGTTTTGGACTGTTGTCTGTTCATTTTCATTTGTTTCCAGAAATTTTTGATTTCTTCTTTTATCTCATTATTGACCCATTCATTGTTTAATAGTCTACTGTTCAGTCTCCATGAGTTTGCAAGTTTTTGAAGTTTCTCTTTGAGGTTGATTTCCAGTTTCAAGGCCTTGAAATCCGAGAAAAAGTTTGGTATTATTTCAATTTTCCTGAATTTGCTGAGGCTTGCTTTGTGTCCTATCATGTGGTCTACCTATGAAAAACTTCCATGAGCATTTGAAAAGAATGTGTATTTTTCTTCTTTGGGATGTAAGGTTCTATATATGTCAGTTAAGTCTCTTTGATTCAGTGCGTCATTCAGCGCCACAATATCCTTATTGATATTTTGTTTGGAAGATCTGTCCATTTTTGACAGTGGGGTGTTGAAATCCCCTACCATCAGTGTGTTGCTGTCTATATCTTTTTTGAAGTTGTCCAACAATTTGCTTATATACTTGGGGACTCCTATATTGGGAGCATAGAAGTTTACAATGTTGATGTCTTCTTGATAGATTCTTCCTTTAAGTATCATAAAGTGCTCCTCTGGGTCTCTCTTTATGGCCTTTGTTTTGAAATCTACTTTGTCTGATGGAAGTATGGCAACCCCGGCCTTTTTCTCTTGCCCATTTGCTTGGAATATTTTTTTCCATCCCTTTACTTTCAATCTGTGTAGGTCTTTTGCTCTGAGGTGGGTCTCTTGTAGGCAGCATATGTGTGGGTCCTGTTTTCTTATCCATTCAGCTACCCTGTGTCTTCTGATTGGGGCATTTAGTCCATTTATAGTGAGAATTATTGCTGATAGAAACATTCATTTTTTCTCTTTGGACCTGTGTTTTTCTCTTTCTCACTCTTTTCCTTCATCTTCTTAAACCAGTCCTTTTAGCATATCTTGCAGTGCTGGTTTGGTAGAGATGTATTCTTTTAGCCTTCTCTTGTCTGGGAAACTCTGTATTTCCCCTTCTATTTTAATTGAGAGCCTTGCTGGGTAGAACAGCCTTGGTTGTAGGCCCTTGCTTTTCATGACTTGGAATATTTGTTGCCATTCCCTTCTGGCTTGTAGTGTTTCTGCTGAGAAGTCAGCTCCTAGGCGTATCGGGGCCCCCTTGTATGTTACTTTCTCCTTCTCCCTTGCTGCCCTGAGGATTCTTTCTTTGTCTTTGATAGTTGCCATTTTAATGATGATGTGTCTTGGAGTGGACCTCCTTGAGTCCCTCTTGAGTGGGGTCCTCTGTGCCTCCTGGATCCATGAGAGCCTTTCTCTCCTCAAATTAGGGAAATTTTCCATCATTACTTTTTCGAGGAGGTTCTCTATCCCTTGTTCCTCTTCTTCTCCTTCTGGTATCCCTATTATACGGATATTATTACATTTCAGGAGGGAGGGAGAGAGGAAGGGGGCAAGGGAAAGTTGTGGGGGGTAGGCAGAGACAAATGTATTTGAAAAATAAATTAATTAATTAAAAAAACCCTATAGATCCCACCAAAAAACAAACAAACAAACAAACAAACAACAAACAAAAGAAAACACTTGACCTCTTAAGTGAATTTGTCAAAACAGCAGGGTACAAAATCAATATTCTGAAACTGAGAGCATTTTTGTACACCAACACTGAAATATAAGAATCAGAAAACCAGGGAAAAAATCCTATTTGATATAGTAACAAGAGAAATCAAGTGCCTAAGAATAAACCTAACCAAGGAGATAAAATGCCTGTACTCAGAAAACTATATAACACTAAAGAAAGAAATTAAGGGAGACATAAATAAATTGAAGCATATAACAGGTTCATAAATTGGAAGAATTAACATAATTAAAATTTCCATTCTACCCAAAGCAATCTATAGATCCAATGCAATCCCTATCAAAATACCAATTATGTATTTCACAGATATAGAACAAACATTTCAAAAATTTATATGAATCATAAATGACCCTGAATAACCTCAGAAATTTTGAGAAAGAGGAATAAAGTTGGGGGATCACAATACTTGACATCAAACTATATTACAAGGCCACTGTAATAAAAACAGTCTGGTACTGGCATAAGAACAGACACATAGTTCAATGGAACAGAATAGAGAGCCCAGAAATAAACCCATGTTTCTATGGTCAATTAATGTTTGATGAAGGGGGCAGGAGAAGAAAATGGAGTAAAAATAGCCTCTTTAACAAATGGTGTTGGGAGATCTGGACATTTACATGAGAAAAAAAAAGAAAGAAAAAAAAAAAGAAAGAAACTCGACCACCAACTTAACCATACAGAAAAATAAACTCAAGATGGATAAGAGACTTAAATATAAGTCACAGCACCATACAAGTCCTAGAGGAGAACATAGGGAGGAAAATCTCAGATATTCTACACAACAATATTTTCACTGATATGTCCTATAGAGCAAGGGGTATAAAGGAAAGAATAAACAAATGGGCTTCATCAATATAAAAATCTTCTTCATGGCTAAAGAAAACATCAGCAAAATGAAAAGGGAACCCACCATATGGGAAAATATATTTGTCCATATTTGAGGATGACACGTTTTTTAAAAGATTTTTTATGTATGTATATGCGTGTGTATGTATGTATGTATGTATTTATAGATAGAGGGGTATGTGGGGAGAAAGAGCGGATGAGAAACATCAATGTGTGGTTGCTTCTCGTGTGCCTCCCACTGGGGTCCTGGCCTGCAACCCAGGCACGTGTCCTGACTGGTAATCGAACTGGCAACCCTTTGGTTCACAGGCCAGTACTCAATCCATTGAGCCACACCAGTCAGTGTGAGGATATATATATATATATATATATATATATATATATATATATATATATATATATATTTAGAGCAGGCATAGCGAGGGAGTTTTGTGAGTCAGGAGAATGAGAATGGAATTGGCAACGTGTAATATTTATTGCATTTTGAGTAATTTCTTGTAAAAGATGGACTGATTGGTGTCTCATAGCCTCCCATTAGGTTTTCTTTGGTAGTTATATCAGATACTAACTTAGCTATTAATTCAGGAAATGGGGGAAAGAGGAAGTTCAAGGAACAGTGAATAGTTTGTAAAAATGTTTCATAGCTGCAATCAAACAGTGGCATAGAAACTCATTGCAGAGTTGAAGGACTTGAATTTTGTAGAGCAGAACTCATTAAAAGGGTTTCAAGGGGTTAGAGAAGCAGAAGCTAAGAGAAGGGTCAGCATTCTTGTGACACAGTCCTTGACATATTTCCATAACTCAACTCTTTCAAACCTTACAACATATGGGGTAAGTACTACTATTATCACTTGCACTTACAGATTAAACAAACCAATAAACAAAACTGTAATACACAGAGAGGTCAAGTGACTTGGCCAGGGTTACACATAAGGTATGTGACAGGCTTAGATTTTTTTTAAAGATCTTATTTATTTATTTTTAGAGAAGGGAAGGGAGGGAGAGAATCATCAATGTGTGGTTGCATCTTGTGGGCCCCTACTGTGGACCTGGCCTGCAACCCAGGTATTCCCTACACTGAGAATCAAACTGGTGACCCTTTGGTTTGCAGGGCAGGGCTCAATCTGCTGAGCCACACCAGCCAGTGCTGATAGGCTTAGATTTTAACTTAGAATGTCTCGCTCCAGAACATATGTTATTGCCACTGTGCTACACTGACTAAAGTTTGTATAAAATTCCTGATGATGCAGGAGAGTGGCCTATCTCTGTTTTGGGGTACTTTCTATGCCTGATAAAGTTCAGGTTTCTTCCATTGTCTTTTGAATGAAATTGACAAATGAAGAATTTCAGATTGTCATTGACTAGCTTTTCTTGGTCGTCTCTCCCTTTTCTCTCTCTCTATATAATCATAGTTAAGCCAGTAGATCTAAAGTTTATATTATCCTTTGGGAAATTTCTTTGACCTAGACTCTTTAAATGCTACAATAATTATTCCTAACAGGTGTTCAGCACTTCCATATACATTTTCTCATGTGGTCCTCAACAGTTTTGTGGTATAGTCTTGACTTGGCTTGCTGTCATTGTTTTACAGATAGGAAAACTGAGGACCAGAGAGGATAAGTGACTTGCCCATACAATACATACAATAAGTTAACCGCAAAATCTAGGTCAGTCAGCCAACACATTTATTGAGCATCTATTAAGTATTGGATATAGTTCTAGGCATGATTCTGAAACTGTCTGACTCCAACTCGATGCTCTACCACTTTCTCTGCATCCTTGTAAGCTATGAAGAATGTACACCTAAGTTCCATGAGTAGGAAAGAGAATAAGCATTTATTGAGCTCCCATCATGTACCAGGCTAGGAACTTTATTTCTTTATTTTGTCTTAGTGAGTCCTCTACCAACCCTGAAAGTCTGGGGTTTGTATCTACATTCAAATGAGAAAGCAGAGCAGTGAGACAGACCCCAGTTGCATTGCCTCCCTTTTTCCTCTCAAAGTTACATGTCAGACTTGGGCAGCAGCACTGAAATGTCCCTCTGGCAGACACTGCTGAAAGCTTTCCCAGGAATCTGAGTCCAACATGAACACATCTTTTTATTTATCCCTTGCTGCTGCCCTGGGTCTCTCTGCAGAACCATAAATAAGCAAGCAGAAAACAGTCAAGTTAGTGAGGGAGAAAGGAAATTAAGCGTAACCTTAGGTCATATTTTGGGTCCCCAGTTACACTAATACCTATGGTGCCCTCCAAGTCCAGGTCACAGATAGATGGAAAGGGCATCCTGCAGCAGTCCTGTGAGACGTGGCCTAGTTATGATGCTCAAGACTCTGTTGGCTGCTCCAGCTGTTGCTTCTCATTCATTTCCCAGGCCTGGCCAGCATCATTCAGAGAAGAAAAGGTTGAAAAAGACAAGAGGGTGTGTGAGGGGAAACTCGCTCAGAACCAGATCATGGCTCTGTAGGGAATACAATTGAGTTTGTTAAAATATCTCCTCTTTTTTTTGCGGGAAAGGCCTGGGAGACTGTCTTCTGCTGAAATTTTCTCTGGTGGTGGTCAGGCCTCAGTGGAAAACAGATTAAAGTATTTAGGAAAATGACATGTGTCAGGCCAGCCTGCTTATGTACCTTAACTCATAAGCAACAGGACTTTTCACTCTGGTCCATCTCCTTCGGCCTCATCACCCTAATCTTTGGGGAGAATTGTGGAATCTTGGATTCCTTTTGTCAGAAGAGCGGGCTAGAGTCATTTTGTCTACCTCTTGTCTCACAGTATGATTCCCCTTAAGTATTTACTTACATGTCTTTTGTTTGTTCATAAAAATCCTTTGGGAAGAGGATTCCAGAACTCCTTCTGATTAAACAAATAACCTCCAAAGTTTGAATGCCTTTTTTTCATGTGTCTTTGTTCCTCATTTAGTGTCATTTCTTTTTAAGCTTATAGAAAGAACTAGAAGGAAATGTTAGTTTACATGAGAGGCTTTGCAATAAAATATTGCCCATATGTAATTGATTATTATTGTCTAGCCTCCACACTTGAAAAATGAGTAAACTAAGGTCCTTTGGGATAAAGTGGTTTGCCAAAAATTATGCAGGTCACAAGTGACAGCTTGTCTCAAATCCAGATTTTCTGGACCAATTGATAAGCATGTTCTTTTCATTGTGCCTGATGACTCTTTCCCTGTCTCAGCTGACTTGGTGAAAAGTATATCATTGCCTCCTCAATATTTATACCCATGTATTGTTATAGTGCCACTCTTTCACCTTCTCTTCTTCAGTCTAAATCAAGGGATTAAAAGTGGAGGTTTTTGTCCCAGAAACTTATTTCCAACTTTTCAGTCCTTCCAGTTTTCTGAGGAGGAGTAATTTTCTTCATTAAGAGAAAGATACACATTGGATTGACCTAGGAGTGACTTGGAATGTTTTCCTATCCCTAAGCTGAATACAATGCTGGTGAGAGAAGTAGGAGTTGTCATCTTACCCCAGGCCCCAGGATTTTAGTATACTGAAACTCTTATTTGATTGGCGGGGGGGGGGCAGCAGAATAAAGCACTGTCTTAGATATACTAATACTAGCTACCATTAACTGAATCCTTAAAATGAACAAAGAACTATGCTAGGTACTTTGCAAACATCATCTTATTTAAACCTTACAATGGCTCTGAGAGGCATACTATTAGCACCATTTGGTAAATGAAGCCAAGGCTCAGAAAGGTTAAGTACCATGTCTACATTTACATAGCTACTAAATAGTTGACAAAATATTTGAACATGGGTTGCTCTTATCCAATGATAAGACTATATCCACTATAATAAGCAGTTTCTGTGGGCAGTAGCCTTCTCATTTTGTGATGTGGTCTGAGAGGTGTCATAAAGTATCCCCTATCTGTCATTTTAAAAGATTTCTTATGCTACGCTATTATAGTGACTAAAATTTACAATTAGAGGCTTGTCATTTTCTAGTTAAAATCACACTGGTATAGGAGTTAGGAATCCTGTTTTTTAGTAGTAGTCTTAACATTGATTCATTGTGTAAATTTAGGCAAATTACTCCTTTGGTTGGTGCCTCAGTTTCTCTACCTGTACAATGGAAAAAGATTGGTGAGGTCTCTTTATTCTCTGAAATCTCACAATTTTCTGGAGGTGATGAACTAATTCTTCCAGGCTGCCTTATGATAATAGAATATAGGTTGGGAGTATGAGAATTTTTTGCCATATAGTGGTTAATCTAAGAATCTTTATTTGTAATGAGTCCATCCTCAAGGTGGTCTTCCTTATTTACACCTCATGAGAGTATGGGAATTGCCTCATATTAATCCGAATGAAATGATGACTGTCAATGAGAGCTGTGGTTTCATCTGATGCTAGGAGTAACATACCTCAGTTTCAAGTCCTCCTGACCCAGTTGAAAAAGGCCCAGAAATCTGAAAGTTTAATAAGTATTCTTAGGTGCTGGGATGCCTCATGATGTTTGAGACTCATTTCCCTACCAAAATATAAATTGTTACTTTTCTCAAAGAGTGGATATAAATATAAAATAAAGCACTCTCTCTTTCTTTCTCTCTCTCCCTCTCTCATTCTATCCCTCTTTCTTTTCTTCCTCTTCCTTCCTTCCTTATACTCAGTCATATAACAAATATTTACTGATATGTCTGTGCCAGGCTGTTTGAAATAAATAAGACCTATCTTCTATAAGAAACACAAGATCTAGTGAGTGAGATGAACAAATAAACCAATGATGAGAAGGCATGAGGGTTAGTGCTATAACAGAGATGTGTAAAAAAGTTAGGGGGGTTCTCATCAGCAAAAATGGGATTAAGGAAGGTTTCACTGAGGCAGTTATGGAGATGAATCATATAGGGTGCGTAGATAAGACCAGGTGGAGAAGGTGTTCCAGGCAGATGATTCATCTTTAAGTTTAAAAAGAAACTGTTATTTAGTCTGATCACATAATATATGGTACTGTTCTTAGTGCATTGGAAACAACTAATAGCAATCATCACTATGGTGTGATTTTTTTGCTTCTATTAAATCTGCTAGCCAAAGATGTCATCTAGGAGACTCTATCTTGAGGAATTCAACAAGTTCAGCCATAAAACTTAGCAGAGAATGGAATGTATTCCCCATCCCACACTATTACCAATACCTCTAGTTTAAATCAACTCAAGGATTGACCACAAAATCTCATATCTTAAAGGTCATCTGACCAACTTCTCAGTGGAGTTAGCCTCTTTCCCAAATTTTATGACAAATTTCTATGTATCTTAGTTTCATTCATTGTTTATTCTCATAAACTTTGGTCTCCCAGGTTAATTTGCTCTTTGAGGCCAATGGCTTCATGTACATCAGAGCTGGATGGCCTTTATAAAATACCTATTCCAATTTTTATATGTTATAGATAAAAGGAGAGAGAAAGAAATTTGGTGTCTTGTTGACTGGTTTCAAGTTTCTGATCATCCCTAACAACCAAAAAATTTTCCTGTTTTTATTTTTTATTTTTGGCAGGGGGGTTGTTTGTTATTTACTGACATTAAATCTTACCAGTGGTTTGAGACTCCAAAGATCTTGGAGTGATGACAGAGGTTATTTAGTCCAGCAAATTAATCAAAACTACCTATGCTGATTGTTATCTGCCTTATTCTTCAAATTTTAATATTGAAGGTAATTTTTTTCTCTTTTTACAGGCTATTCTGGTATTTCCTCTTACTTGTGATCTGGTGCTTAATAGAATGCATGGCATATTGTAGATATCCAATAAATATTTGTTGAATACATTTTTTGTAGAAGGTTTTTATCTCCTTGTCTTTTTTATTTGTAAGTTCACCATGTATTTATTATAATAATAATATAAGAACAATTTTAAATTGCATAAATAGAGAAAAATAGAAAATATATCCCACAACTCCAGTACCTTAACATTAACATTGCTGATATTTTGAATTAGGCTTTGACACATATTTTTATGTGTAAATTTAAAAATGAAAGAAAAACTTTGCATATACCTTTATGTTCTATTTTCTCACTTATTATCTCATAGCATGTTTCTATTATTATGTACTCTCTATAAACAACATTTTTATGGAGGAATTATACTATTAATGCCTCCAAGTAAAGAGTCATTAATTCTAAATTTTATTTTTCTTTATCTTCTAATCTTACAAACAAGCATCAAAGAATACCAGGCCATTAGGGAATTTTGACTATAGCAACCTCTACTTTCCAAACTTTTCCCCAATTATATGCATGATGTAGAATATCAGGGAACCTGTACTTTCTTCTTTCTTATCTCTAAAGATTCACATGCATGAGCAAAGTATGTTCTTACTGTTGGTCTACCAAGACTTGTATACATGATAGATCCCTGTCCTTATAGTTTAAGTGAAACTAACTAAGAGATAACTTAGGCAAATTACTACATGAAGAAAATTCTTGAACAGTGAAGCATTTACATCATGAACAGCTAGAAGCACATCTTAGGGGTTAGCAGTGTGTGTGTGTGTGTGTGTGTGTGTGTGTGTGTGTTGGGGACTAGAAAAGAAATGGAAAACTGAGAACAGAAGCTAATTTCAGTTCATTTCTAGGCAGGGTAATATAAGGGGAAGTGGTCAGCTCTTTTCTGGTAGTTTGGGAATACTTCCTGGAAATGTTACCACTGTCCACCAACATATATTATTTTTGACCTGAGACATGTGAACATGTTGTACTCTTGGGTTGGGTAACAGGGTGTGTGTGAAGATGAGCTTTTCTCATGTTAGATATGGTTTTGCAATATGATAAGGTAACTGAAAGGGGCCAATGTTATTTCCAGGAGTGTTCTGAGAGAAATTGTGTCATGGAACTACGTGACTTTAATGAGATGGCACTTAGAATGTCAGTGTAGGGCCATTATAGGCTCTGAATCATGATGACAAAAGGAGGGAAGTCAGAGAGAAGCTGTAGACATGATTGATGAAGTGGAAAGGTCTGATTGACAGGGAAAGATTAAACAATCTATGTTTTTCTAGACACCTGATGATGAGACACAGAAAAATAGGCCACATGGTCCTCTATAAATATCCAGAAGACATTGACAGTAATAGAAGGGAAGAATATTTCTGGAGTGGAGTTGGGTAGAAGAGTTAGAATTCATAGATGGAGATAGAGGAAGATATTTTAAAATTGGTTTTTTTAAGATGTTTAAAGGTAATATTAAAAATTTTGACAACCTATGTAACAAACAAAATGATAAATCAGAATGAACACTAGACCATGACACTGGAGAAAGTTCTTAGAGATCCACTCTTGTGTCAGGAAATATTTCATGATTAGGAGAGTTGGAGGAAAGAGTATTGGAGAAATCAGAGGAGTGGGGAGTAGATTTGAGAGACATGAGGGATTATTAAAGTGTTTGAATATTTTAATGATTGATATGAGTAACACAGTGGTTCTTAATTGAGATTAATTCTGTTTCTCTGGAATATCTGGCAATGTCTAGATACATTTTTGACTATTATGACTGAGGAAGTGCTTCTGGCATCTAGCAGGCAGAGGTCAGGGGGGCTGTTAAACAAGTTATAATGCACAGGACACCCCCACTCCAACACACACAACAACGAATTATGTGTCTCAAAATGTCAATATTGTTGAGGTTGAGAAGCCTTCACCATACAGGTACAGATCAACTAAACATCAACCTTGAGCATGCCCCCATCATTAAGAAATCTACGTTGGCACACAAGTTTCACAATGGAAATGACTGATGTTCATCTTTCTCCTTGACTTCCCTGGTACTTTTGCCTCACCAGGATGCTCAACTAGACACTTTCCATCTTCCTTACTCCTTTTCTCAACCCCCCCACATTCAATAGTTCATCAGGTCCCCTTGAATTGGATTTACTGGCTCTCAATTCAGTCTCTCCTCTCAATCCCCATTTCTACTACCTTAATTCAGGCCTGTATTGTCATCATTCATTCCTCTGCCACCTTGATTTCTCAAGATGATGATTCTATAAATAGCATGTCAAGATATAGCTCCTTGTGGTTATATATCTTTCAGTTATGAAAAGAAGAACAATTTATTTATTTATTATTGTTGTTCAGTTACACTTGTTCTCGTTTTTCCCTGATTACTACCCCTGATCTACCCACCCTCACCTCCCATATTCAATTCTCTCCTCCCACTGTTGTCTTTGTCCATGAGACCTTTATACATGTTCCTTGGCTTGACCCTTTCCCTTCTCCCCTCTCCCATGGTCACTTTCAGTTTGTTATTTATTTCCATGTCTTTGATTCTATTTAGCTTTCTTGTTTGTTTTGTTGCATTACTTATAAATAGCAAAATTCTAATTAAAAATAATAATGAAATTAGGATAGAATCAAGATGGCAGAGGAGTGAAAGTCACACTGACCTCCTCCCAGGATGAATCTGGAATTACAACTAAATTGTGGAGAAATCACTAGAACAAACAACTGAACAATAGCGAGAGAGGAGCCTTGTAACCTCAGAGACAGAAAAATCAGCTTCAGTGCAATCTAACTGGTAAGCAGTGCGGTAGAGACTCAAGAAAGTGGGCAGGGCACCCACGGGCAGCAGCACCAGAAGGATATTGAAATGACCAGTTGGATCCCTCTGACAAGAGCAGGGTTTAAACCATAAGCAGACATCTCTAGTCCACAGCACCAGAGCCCAAAAGGTACACAGAAAACAGCCAGCTGTGGAAAGCGGCAGGGTTGTTCTCAGCCAGAGACAGGTGGCTGGAAACACACAGAACTGTTTAAACAGCCAACTCATAAATGTTTATTTGCAGCCATTTACCCTGGTCTCTGGCAAAGGTGGGAGCAGAGTGGGCTAGAGACACCTGAGGAGAGACTGGGGAAGGAGGCTTTAGGGAGAGAACTGAAAGAGTAGCTGGCAGGATCTCAGTGCTAACTCATTCCCCTTGAGGCAGCAGCCATCCTGCTCAGGCAGAGACCACTCCCTCTGAGTGACAGCAGCATTGGAAGACCCAATAGCCCAGCTGCCAGGTGAGATTCTACCCTGCCCTGTGCTGTCTCAGCCACCTGCTGAGTGCAGAGTGGCAGCCACACAGAGTAGATCCCTGGCTAAAGGGGGTACAGAGAGGTCTTGAGACACTTGAGGAGAGACTGGGACAAAGGTGTTAGGGAGAGAAGGGAGAGAGTAGCTGGAGGAATCCCGATGCTGACTCCTCCCCCATACCACAGCAGCCAGAGAAGACCAAATAACCCTGCCTGCAGGAGGGACTCCGCCCTGCTCTGAGCTGTCTAAGGTGGCCGGCTGAGTGCACAGTGAATAGATTAACAGCCGAAATAGACAGCCACAAAGAGTTGATTACTGGAAGTCTCGAACAGACTGCCTAAGGTCAGACAGGGACAACATCTGACATCATCAGAGGCAGATCCAGAAAGTGGAAACAGAGGTCTCCTACC
This sequence comes from Pteronotus mesoamericanus, assembly GCF_021234165.1. NCBI lineage: Eukaryota > Metazoa > Chordata > Mammalia > Chiroptera > Mormoopidae > Pteronotus > Pteronotus mesoamericanus. The sequence continues at coordinate 2,152,228 of NW_026555108.1, read as the reverse complement.
AAAGAAGTTAGCACCACATAGTCAGGAAATCAAGACATATCAATTCAAGAAGCAGAAGCAAAAAAGAAGAGTCTCACAAATAATGGGACACAAAGAAATACCCCCCACTCGAAGGGAAAGGAGGAATCCCCAAAAAAAGAACTAAATGAAATAGAGGCAAGGAAACTATCAGATATTGAGTTCCAAACAATGGTTCTAAGGAAGCTCAATGAGCTCAGTCAGCTCAGAGAGAATTACCTAAAACTACGGGGAAACTATGAGGAACTTACTGCAAACTATATCAGCATGAAAAGGACATAGAAAGTATCAGTAACAGACAAGAAGAAATGAAGAACACAATTTCTAAATTGGAGAACACAGTAGAAGGAATCAAAAGCAGGCAAGATGGAACAGAGGAACGAATCAGTGAGCTGGAGAACAAGGTAGAAAAAAGCTCCCAGGGAAAGCAAGAAAATGAAAAAGGACTCAAATAGAATGAAGATGCATTGAGGGAAATGCAGGACAACTTGAAATGTAATAATATACATATAATAGGGGTACCAGAAGGAGAAGAGGATGAGGAAGGGATAGAGAACCTTTTTGAAAAGTTAATGATGGAAAACTTCCCTATTTGCAAGAGAGAAAAAGGCACACAAGTCTAGGAATCACAGAGGGCCCCATTCAAGAGGAACCCAATGAGGCCCACTCCAAGGTACATCATCATTAAAATGGCAAATATCAAAGACAAACAGAGAATCCTAAAGGAAGCAAGGGAGAAACTGGTAGTGATATACAAGCAGATCCCAATATATCTACCAGCTGATTTCTCAAGAGAAACACTATGAGCCACAAAGGAATGGAAAGAAATATTCCAAGGAATGAAAAGCAAAGGCCTGCAACCATGACTGCTCTACCCAGCAAAGCTCTCCATTAAAATGGAAGGCCAAATAAGGATTTTGCCAGACAAAAGAAGGCTAAAAGAATACACCTCCACCAAATCAGCACTGCCACATATGTTAAAGGGACTGCTTTAACGTGAACAAAAAGTTTCTATGAATACCCAGTTCCTTTCACAGTTGCCAATACTTGATATTACCAATAATTTTTAATACTTATTAATATGATTGTGACGATGATGTGTTTTTTAATTGTTCTTTTATTATTTGTTGAAACTAAACCTGTTTTAGTATATTTCTTTTTTTTGTTTGTTTGTTTTTTTTTTCAGTGCAAGACTGAAGTTCAGTGACTCTTCCATATGTCACATGTATTACTTTATGGTCATAGCTTATAAATAAATTTATATTTAGGTTTAAAGTTTATTAACATATTTGAATTACATTTTTAAAAAATATTATTTTAATTTATTTTTTCAAATACATTTGTCTCTGCTTACCCCCCCCCACTTTCCCTTGCACCCTCCCTCCTTCCCTCCCTCAGCTCTTCCCCTTTGGTTTTGTCCATGAGTCCTTGCTATATGTTCCTTGACTTTCCCCTTCCTTTCCTTTTCCATGGCCCCTTCCCTCCTTCCCTCTTGTCTCTGTTGAATTCTTTTCCTTCGAGTGTTGCTGGTCTTATTTTCCTTGCACCTATGTATTGTTGGTTAGGTTCCGTTTATAGGTGAGATCATATGGTATTTGCCTTTTTCCCCCTGGCTTATTTCACTTAGCATAATGCTCTCCAGTTCCATCCATGCTGTTGCGAAGTTTAGTAGTTCTTTATTTATTTCTGCTGCATAGTATTCCATTGTGTAAATGTACCATAGTTTTCTGATCCAATCATCTCCTGATGGGCATTTAGGTTGCTTCCAACACTTGGCTATTGTAAATTGTGCTGCGATGAACATTGGGATGCAGAGGTTCTTTTGAATTGGCATTTTGGAATTCTTAGCGTATAGTCCCAGTAGAGGAATTGCTGGATCAAAAGGCAGTTCCATTTTCAGCTTTTTGAGGAAATTCCACACTGCTTTCCACAATGGCTGCACCAGTCTGCATTCCCACCAACAGTGTACTAGTGCTCCCTTTTCTTCACAACCTCGCCAGCAACTGTTGTTTGTTGATGTGTATATGATGGCCATTCTGACTGGTGTGAGGCGGTACATCATGGTGGTTTTGATCAGCATTTCTCTGATTGCTAGTGATGCAGAGCATCCTTTCAAATATCTCTGAGCCCTCTGTATTTCTTTCTTGGAAAAGCATCTGCCCAGGTCTTTTGCCCATTTTTTGATTGGATCGTTTGTCTTCCTGGAGTGGAGTCAAGTGAGTTATTTATATATCCTGGAGAACAAACCTCTATCTGATGTATCATTAGCAAATACATTTTCCCATGCGATTGGCTCCCTTTTCATTCTGCTGATGTCTTCTTTTGCTGTGCAAAAGCTTCATATTTCGATGAGGTCCGACTTGTTTATTCCTTCCTGTATGTCCCTTGTTTTAGGAGACATATCAGTGAAAAAATTGCTGCGTGGGATATCTGAGAGTTTCCTGCCAATGTTCTCCTCTAGGACTTTCATGGTGTTGCGACTTATATTTAAGTCTTTTATCCATCTTGAGTTTATTTTTGTGTATGGTGTCAGCTGATGATTCAATTTCAATTTTTTTTTTTGCATGTAGCCATCCAGCTCTCCCAATACGATTTATTGAAGAGGCTATTATTGCTCCATTTTATGCTTTGCCCCCTTTGTCAAATATGAGATGTCCATAGAGACCTGGGCTTATTTCTGGGCTTTCTATCCTGTTCCACTGGTCTATGGGTCTGCTCTTGTGCCAGTACCAGGTTGTTTTGAGTATAGTGGCTTTGTAATATAGTTTGATGTCTGGTATTGTGATCCCTCCTACTTTGTGTTTCTTTCTCAGAATTGTTGCAGCTATTTGGGGTCATTTATGGTTCCATATAAAGTTTTGAAATGTCTATTCTATTTCTGCGAAATACGTCATTGGTATCTTAATAGGGATTGTGTTGAATCTATAAATTGCTTTGGGTAGTATGGACATTTTGATGATATTAATTCTTCCAATCCATGAGCACAGTATATGCTTCCATGTATTTGTGTCTTCCTTAATTTCTTTCTTCAATGTTGTATAGTTTTCTGCGTACAGGTCTTTTACCTCCTTGGTTAAATTTATGCCTAGGTACTTTATTTTTCTTGTTGCTATATCGAATGGTATTTTTTTCTGATTTCTTCTTCTATTTCATTGCTGGTGTACAAAAATGCCTTTGATTTCTGAATATTGACTTTGTATCCTGCTGTTTTGCCAAATTCGCTTACTAGGTTGAATTTTTTGGTAGAGTCTACAGGGTTTTCTATATACACTATCATGTTATCTGCAAACAATGATAGTTTTACTTCCTCGTTTCCTATTTCAGTGCCTTTTATTTCTTTTTCTTGTCTGATCGCTGTGGCTTGGACTTCCAGTAGGATATTGAGAAGAACTGGAGAAAGCAGACATCCTTGTTGTGTTCCCGGTCTTCGTGGGAAAGCTTTTAGTTTTTGCCCATTGACTATGATGTTGGCTGTAGGTTTTTCATATATGGTCTTTATTATGTTGAGGAATGCCCCATTTATTCCCATTTGGCTGAGTGTTTTGGTCATAAATGGGTGCTGTACCTTATCAAATGCTTTTTCTGCAACTATCGAGATGATCATGTGATTTTTGTCTTGTCTTTTATTTATATGATATATCATGTTTATTTACTTGCATATATTGAACCTTCCCTGCATCCCCGGGATGAATCCCACTTGATCGTGGTGGATATTCTTTTGAATGTATTGCTGGAAGTGGATTGCCAGTATTTTGTTAAGGGTTTTAGCATCTATGTTAATCACTGAAATTGGCCTGTAGTCTTCTTTCTTTGTAGGGTCTTTATCTGGTTTTGGGATTAGGGTGATGCTGGCCTCATAGAAAGAATCTGGGAGTCTTCCTTCCTCTTGGATTTTTTGGAATAGTCTGAGAAGGACAGGGGTTAGCTCTTCCTTAAATGTTTTGTAAAATTCTCCTGTGAAACTGTCCAGTCCTAGGCTTTTGTGTGCCCGGAATTTCTTGATTACTGCTTCAATTTCCCCAGCTGTTATTGGTCTGTTCAAGCTTTCTGTTTCTTCCTCCTTGAGTGTTGGAAGATTATACTTTTCTAGAAATTTGTCCATTTCACCAAGGTTTTCAAATTTCTTGGCATATCCTTGTTCATAGTAGTTTCTGACAATCCTTTGTATTTCTGTGGTATCAGTTGTTATTTCTCTTCTTTCATTTCTGATATTATTTATTTGGATCCTCTCCCTTTTTTTCTTGATGAGTCAGCTTAAAGGCTTGTCGATTTTATTTGTCTTTTCAAAGATCCAGCTTCTGGATTGATTGATCCTCTGAATTGTTCTTTTAATCTATATGTCATTCAGTTCTTCTCTAATCTTGACTATTTCCTTTCTTCTACTTGCTCTGGGATTTATTTGTTGTTGTTTCTGCAGTTCTTGAAGTTGTCGTGTGAGGTCTTTTATTTGAAATGTTTCTATCTGTTTTTGGTAAGCCTGTATTGCTATGAAATTCCCTCTCAGGACTGCCTTTGCTGTGTCCCATAGGTTTTGGACTGTTGTCTGTTCATTTTCATTTGTTTCCAGAAATGTTTTGATTTCTTCTCTTATCTCATTATTGACCCATTCATTGTTTAATAGTCTACTGTTCAGTCTCCATGAGTTTGCATGTTTTTGAAGTTTCTCTTTGAGGTTGATTTCCAGTTTCAAACCCTTGTGGTCCGAGAAAAAGTTTGGTATTATTTTAATTTTCCTGAATTTGCTGAGGTTTACTTAGTGAGAATAAACATTATTTATAATTAAAAGAATTAAATAAACTCTGCACTGATTCAAAGAAAATAAAATAATATAAAAATTAAAAAGATAAAATAAAAATAATACAGTTATCTGGTTATATTATTTTCCTAAAATCAGTAATTCTGTTCCATTCTACTAGATCAGAGATTTTCAGCCTTTTTCAAGTCATGGGACAAATAAAGTAATTACTAAAATTCTGTTGCACAACAAAAATATATATTTTTTGCAGATCGGACAAAATAGGCATAACTTTGATTGATTTACAAAAATTAACAATATAGTATATTCCTACCCTTTATGCTCCAAAATGATTTTTTAAAAATTCAGGTGTTTATACTCGTACATAAAGATATCTCCTCCCAATAATCAACCAATCAGATGTAATCTTATACAATATTACCAGTAAGAGGTCCCTTTTATATGACCCATATATTTATGGTTCAAGTCAAGGTATTCACACTGGTTGGCTGTTATTTTTTTATTTGACAATGTATGGGAAAAGAGGTCAGTTCCTTGACTAAATAGTCAGTTTGCATGTTTTAAAAATTCTTGAGTCACACCCGTGTGCCATGGCATATCAGTTTAAAAGTCACTGTTTTTTGAAATAATATTTTGGGTGATATTGGTTTCCTAGGAATCCTCTATAATTTAACTAATATCACTCCAGTAAATTTGATTAAAACAGTATGGCACTGGTATAAAAACACATCTGGAAGAATGGAGCAGAATTGAGGGCATATAAATAAATCTATGCATATATGGCCAGCTAATATTTGGCAAGGAAACCAAGGTTAGTCAGTGGAGAAATGATAGTATTGTCAATAAATGGTACTGGGAAAATTTTATGTTCACATGTGAAAGAATGAATATAAACCTCTATATTATATCAATCATAAAAATTAACTCAAAATGGAATAAAAATTAACTTTGTAACCAAAAATCATAAAAATTGTAAAACAAAACATAGCAACAAAGCTCCTAGATGTGGGTTTTGGAAATGATTTTTTTTTGATATGTTACTTGAAGCACAAGCAACAAAATAAAAATAAGTGGAGTAAATCAAACTAAGAAGCTTCTGTACAGCAAATGAAACAACAAAAAAAATGAAAAGACAACCTGCAGAATGGGAAAAAATATTTGCAAACCACATATATACTTATATGTATATACTATTATAATACATATTTTATATACTATATACAGGGTGGGGCAAAGGTAGATTTACAGTTTTGAGTGTACAAAACACAGTTTATTCTTGTATTAGTGTTTATTAATTATTGTATTATTTTTCTATATGAAAAACTGTAAACCTACTTTAGTCCACTATGTATACTATTGTATATTTTATATACTATATAATACTATAATATATATTTTTATATAATATATATCTCCATAAAAATGGAGATTATATATATCTCCAAAAGATGATATCTCCTATCACCTGCAATACCATAAATGGAACTTGATGACATAATGCTAACTGACATAAATCAGAACAAGAAAGACAAATACTATGTGATCTCACTTAATGTGAAATCTAAAAACATTAAAGGTTTAATGTTAATTAAACATTAAAAACAATTAAAACACCAAACTCACAGACAAAGAGATCAGATTTTGGGTTACCCAAGGCACAGTGTATGGTTAGGGGCAATTGATGGAAGATAGTCAAAGATAAAAACTTCTAGTTATAAGATAAATAAGTACTGGAGATATAATTTATAATATGATGGTTATAATGAACACTGTTGCATGGTATATTTGAAAGTTGTTAAGAGAGTGGATCCCAAGTGTTCTCATCACAAGAAAAAAACCCTTTTTTGATTTTTTGAAATAACGGATGTCAACTGGGCTTTTGTCGTGATTATTTCACCATATATATAAGTCAAATCATTATTCTGTGCAGCTTAAACTTATACAGTTTTGTATGTCAATTATATCTCAATAAAACTGGTGCAGTGGGAGTACTTGATATATCACTGCTCAATAAATGTTAATCTATTAGCGTTACTCATCACTCTTACAAATTAATGGTTTTTTAAATACCCCCTTCTAGTAATTTATTCTCTATATTGTTTTTCAAATTCTATAGCTGCAATTATTTAAGTTATATTCATGGGCATCTTCAGCTGTTCCCTTTTTTTGAAGTACAACACCTAGTTTCACGTTCAGTTTTTTAAAGATTTTAATTATTTATTTTTAGAAAGAGAGGGAGAGAAACATCAAAGTGTAGTTGCCTCTCACACACCCCCTACTGGGGACATGGTCCACAACCCAGGCATGTGCCCTGACTGGGAATCAAACCAGTGACCCCTTGGTTCATAGGCCAGCGCTCAATCCACTGAGCCACAACAGCTAGGGCTCATGTTCAGTTTTGATGCATATTTTCTTGCACATGGAGAGGATACTGTTCTTTGTTTCCAACACCATAGGCCACAGGCCCTCACTTTGACAATCTCTTCAAGTACTGTTCTGTTGTTATTTTAAAATCCCCTTTTTGAGTTGTAACTGGGAGCTCAGAGTTCATACTTTAATACACATGGATTAGTTTAACTATCTGTTGTGTTTTTAACCTGATATGTCAGAGATTTCTCTTCAAACATGTGGTACCAAGATTTAAAATCTAAAGTGAATGGGTCATTCAGTGGAGTATATACTGGGGGTACAACTTTCTGTGAGTAAGCAATGAGAAACATCCACCCATCAATTGGGTACCAAAGAAAGATTATGGATTTTACTGAAACAGTTAAGAACTTTGCCTCTTACATATGCTTTGGAATATAGTAAGGGAAGTAAAGTGCTGCTGTCAGTGATACAGTACTTAAGTGACCACTAATTATAGTAGATTATATTTTTGCCCTGCTTGCTATGTTAGACACTTTACATGCATTAATGTATTTAATCATGCAAATCCTATGAATTATTATTGTCCTCATTTCCAGATTTGAAAACTGAAGCACATAAAGATTAAGCAAACTGCCTGATGTGGTAGATGTGTGGTTTAAATCTAAGGAAAATGAAATCATAGTGTACCTAATTGTTGAATTATACTGTTTCCAAATGAATGATGAATTAACTTTAGTTGCTTTTATAAACCCTCATGGCCATATGGTATATATGTGATTATGGTATAATTATCACCGACTCTCACTGAACTAAGAGCTTGACTGTATAGAAGTTCACAATAATGCACCTCTAACTCAGTTCTGTCCACTCATATCTTGAGATTCTCTTGTACTTTATCCCTTAGGCATTATAAAATTCTTCCATAATTTCTCTTTGAGTCTTATGTAAATTCAATTCATTTTCCACATTATCATCAGAGTGCTCTCCCATATTAAAAAATATGATCATATCACTCTTGCTCAACATTTTTTGATAGCTCCCTATTTCCTATTGGATAAAGTTTTAACTCCATAGAGTTGTACACAAGGACCTTTATAACCTGACAATATTTGTGGTCCATCTCTGGTCACTAACTTCTTAGAAAATTCTTTACCCCAATAGTAACTTCCTTCTTTAAAATCAGCTTCTGTTTGAGGCATGGATACATGGGACAGGCTGACAGCTGTCAGAGGGAAGTTGGAGAGCTGGATGAATAAAGGTGAAAGGATCAAGCAAAAAAATCGCATATATGTATGTATACATATATATGTATGTATATATACGTATGCATGTGTATGTATGTGTATATATGTGTGTATGTTATATATAACATAGATGCAGACAACACTGTGGTGATAGAGGAAAGGGTGTGGGGGTAGGTGGAGGTGGACAAAGTGGGGGAAATGGGGATGGAGAGAGGCTTTGCTTGGCTTTGCTTGGGACGATGGGTGCACAATGCAGTGTATAGATGATTTTTTTATTGAGTTGCACACTTGAAAACCTCTATGGTTTTGTGAACTAATGTCACCCCAATACATTTTTTTAAAAAAGAATATTCTTCTGGAAAAAATAAAATTAGTTTCTGTTTATTTTAAGTAAGCTTCTGTTTTATTATTCCAATTTAAGTATAAGTAAATATATGTATGTATGTATGCATGTTTATGTGTGTCCACAAATTGTATGCCCACATATATCTGCAAATTGTGTATTTGAAATACATCATATATGTATATACATATATACATGCATTTCAAATATATAGCTTGTGATTATACCTTTTTATTATTTTTCTTAAATAAATGATAGTATCCTATACACATTTTCTGCATATTTCACTTACTATATTGTGAATGTCATTCTGTAACAGTATATAGACATATTACTCATTTTTTAAAATAATTACATGGGTGTAGCATATTTTTCAACTGTTCTTTTATTTACAGATATTTGTGTTGTAACAATGTTTTGCTATTAAGAATACCACTGCAATGACTAGCTATACATTCATTTTGTCCACATTCTACTAGTGTATCTCTAATGTTGCTGTTTTAAACATAATTATGGAAAAGCAATGATTGAGGATGGAGGAAGGCTTGTGGTTGAGAGTGATATTCAACATATTTACTCACAAATATGTCGTGAGTGCCATACAATTAGAATAGACAATGGTCTAGGGGTGGAACAGGGTTTTGAAAGCTTCTTGATGAATCAGCAATTAACATTTTAGCCAAAAAATCATGGGGGAGGTCAGAGAAATTCCAGAGAGGTGCTTACGGCAGTGAAGGGACACTTTGGAGATGCCACTGTATATCAATTAGTATGGTCTTTTACTATTTTAAGTGTCACACAGCTAATCAGTTCATGATAATTGAATTTCAACCTTATTTATATGTTTCCTGTTGGAAAGATAAGTAGTATTATTTCATAGTTCCTAATCCTGTGAAATTGGAGAGAAGGTCATCTGCTGAAGTTTATATTGAAGGCAGGAAGGTCAGAATTTGAAGAAGTGTTGAAATAATTGTTGAGAATATTAGAAAATTAGAGAAATGTAGTACAATTGTTGGGGTATACTGAACACATAACTGAGACTTGGGGTAATGAATTCTTAGTGGTTCAGAACTGGCCTCAGTTAAATTGTTTTCCAGCTATTATTAGTGCAAATGTCTAGTAGAGAAGGTGAGAACAAATAGTTTTGTGTAATGTTTTGTTTCCCCAGATGAATAAGCTGAAAGAGCAGATGAACAAAAGACTCCATGGAATTGTTAAGATAGTGATTGATACAATGGATCATGAAATGTAAGCTAAATAGTGAAGAAAATAGAGTGAAAAATCCTTAGAGATATGGATAAATTTTAAGGAATAATGCAAATTCCAGATCTGTCTGAAGACTGGTCATGGTGGAAATGGTTAAATAAGAGATTTGGAAAGAAGAATCATGGCTCAAATGTGGTGTGAAATTGGAGGTTGAGAAGTTTTATGTTGTAATATCACAATGTGACTGTGGTATGGTAAATGAATTGGAATTGAGAAAGTGATATGGAAAATGAAGATTTTTGTAACTCATATCAATGGATAAATATCCATGTGGATTTATTTAGGACTTTAAGAAAGATCCCCCAGGATGGTGTTAGAAATCGGGGTGGAGAGGCCAAGTGATAAAGTGTTTATAAAATAAAAAGGAGTGACCATGAAGCAGAGGACATATGTCAAAATATATTTATTGCCCATTGATGGGAGTCTGAAAAGAGCAGGACAGGAAAAAAAAAGCAACACTTATATCGGACTTCAAAACAAAGGCCATAAAAAAAGACCCAGAGTACACGTCATAATACTCAAGGGAGAATTCACCAAAAAGATGTAAACAATGTAAACATACATGCACCCAACATAGGAACACCGAAATATATAAGAATATTCTTGGAGGACTTCAAGAAATAGATAAACAGAAATACACTTGTAGTAGGAAACTTTAACACCCCACTGTCAACAACGGATAGATCTTCCAAACAAAGAATCAACAAGGATATTGTGGCCTTGAACAATGCCCTAGATCAAATGGACTTAACTGATTATATATATATATATATACACACACACACACACTATATATATATATATATATATATATATATATATATATATATATGGTATATATATAGCCTTTTGTCCCAAAGAAGCAAAATGCACGTTCTTTTCAAATGCACATGGAACATTTTCAAAGATAGACCACGTGATAGGACACAAAATAAGCCTCGACAAATTCAAGAAAATTGAAATTGTATCAAGCATTTTCTCATACCACAAGGGCTTGAAACTAGAAACCAACCTCAAGGAAAAAAAACTCAAAAATATTCAAACTCATGGAGACTGAATATCATGCTATTAAACAATGAATGGGTTGATAATGAAATCAAGGAACAAATCAAAAAGTTTCTGGACACAAATGAAAATGAACAAACAACAGCCCAAAACCTATGGAACAGAGCAAAGGCAGTCCTGAGAGGGAAGATCATAGCAATTGAGGCCTACCTAAAAAAATGATAGAAACATTTCCAATATTCTTAAAACTTTTTAAAAATTGAAATATAATATTTATTAGTTTTAGGTGTACACTATAATGATTTGATATATGTATACAATGTGAAATGATTACCACAATAAGTTTAGTTAACATCCATCACCACACAGTTACAAATTTTATTATTGTGATATGAACATTCAAGATCTATTCTCTTAGAAACTTTCAAATATGCATGTTCTTAACTATAGTCACCATGCTTTATGTTATATCCTTAAGACTTATTTATCATATACCTGGAAGTACATACCTTTTCACCACCCTCACTCATTTCACATGCCCCTGATCTCTGGTGACCACCAATCTGTTCTTTGTGTGTATGATTTGATTTTTGTTCTGTTTTGTTTTCTTAGATTCTACATGTAAGTGATATCATGCAGTATCTGTCTTCCTCTGTCTGACTTATTTCACTCAACATAATTCTCTCAGGGTCCATCCATGTTGTCACAAATGGCAAGCTTTCCTTTTATATGGATGAATAATATTCCATTGTATATGTATATATAATTTCATATATTCTTTATTTAGTCACCTATTGATAGATCAGTTTTAATTCCTTAGACTTGTTTACATCTCTGTCTTTGTGTATGCTATTTCTTCTGCCTAATAAAATTCTAACCTTTCCAGTATTTTAACATAGATTGAGAAAGAATTCATGGAGGTACTATTATTCTTTCTTAATCTATGTTGGTTTGTCACTCTTTCCTCTAAATTTCCATAGCACTTTATTATAATTCTGCTATAGGACTTACTACATTGTATTTATAATTGGTCTCCCAGGTCTTACCAAACTATGAATTATATTGGGTCAATAACATACATTTTACTGCCCTTGCCTCTCCTGGTACATTCAGGACTTCAGATCCCTCCAAAATATGCTTCTCTCATATAAATCTCACCAGTATTTCTGTGTATCCTCAAGGTGTGGCTCAAAGGATTTTTCAAACAAGTCTGCTCTTGCCAGGTCTCACTGCAGGTCTGTCACCAAATACAGTTCTGCTGGCTGTTGCCACTTTCTTGTGAACTACAGTCTCCCATTTGGTACACTCCAGTGCCCTGTTCACACCTAAGTCACCCACTGGGCTGCTGCTCTATTGGTCACCAGTATCAATGTGGATTCCAGATGAGTGGTGGTTCACAGACAAAAAAAAAAGGTTCAAATTTTGGAGAATACTGTTCTTTGGTTGGGGGGAAGAAAGCACCTTCAAATTTTAAGAAACTCTGCAATGAACATAGGGGTGCTTATGTTCTTTCAAATTAGTGTTTTTTGTCCCTTCAGATATATCCCTAGAAGTAGGATGGCTCAGAAAAAAAGGCAGATCCATTTTTAATATTTTGAGATGGAAGTAGCCCATGTGTTCATCATTTGATGGGTAATTAAAACAACTATGGGACATTTATACAATAGAATACTATTCAGGAATAAAAAAGAAAGTTTTGCCCTTTGCAACATTATGGATGGACCTGGAGAACATTAGGATAAGTGAAATAAGCCAGTCAGAGAAAGACAAATACCATGTGTTTTCACTCATATGTAGAATCTAATGAACAAAGTGAACTAACAAGGAAAATGGAGACAGACTCATAGATGGAGAGCAGGATAACAGCTGGCAGGGGGAGGTTAGGGGATGGAAGGAATGGGCAAAAAGGAAGAAGGACTCATGGACATGGACAACAGTGTGGTGATTGCTGGGGGGGAGGTAAAAGGGGACTAAATGGTAGTGGAAAAAATACAGTAAAAAAGAAGAAATACATTTTTCAGAAACTTTATTTTTTGTTTCTTTGGGATAAATGAAAAGAGTTCAAACAGAACCACTCATTCCGAGAAGCTAGATCATTTGACACTAAGATAATCTTGAACATATTGTCCCTTTCCAAACACAGGAACTTTTCTGAGCCCCTTTTGCCTGCAAAACAATTCCTGTTCCTCTCATCAAATATGATAATTATATCTGAAGAAATGCAACTCAGCCTCCTCCCAATGATGGCAGCTCTTAACACGATTATGCCAAAGAATTTGGCTCCTCAATGCTTCAACTTCTCTACTTCAGAACAGGATTTGAATTTTTACCTCTACATATTAAAAAAGACCCCTTTTAAACCTCAACCTAAACTTCACATCTGATACAAGCAGTGATTCAAAATGGGTCATAGTTTTTAAAAAATGTAATACTATAAATATTTAAGAATAAAATATAGGAGAAAGGCATTGGACTCAGAGGTCCTGATTTGAATTCTGGTTCTTCTCATTGCCAGCTGACCAATCATTTCACCTCTCTCAATCACAATCTTTTAAAAAAAAATCTGTGGTTGTTTCAATGATTAAATAAGGTAACAAATGTAAAAAGTACCTCGTACAAGACTTGGCATGTAGTGAACACTGAGGAAATGTTGCATACTTTCCCATATATTTTTGCTAAAACATGCCTTCCTATGACTTGTACTCATTGGACTAATTTCTATCACTGAGGCCTACTCCTGATAAGGTCAATCCATCTTCCAAGTAATAAAGGCTACTCTGAATCTTAAAAAATGTAGTCACATGGGGCAATATAAAGTATGTCTATGGAATGAGGTTGGTGATTTTGTTGGGTCTTTCAAAGTTCAAGCTGGTAAAACCTTTAGATAGGGAAGATGACAGAAGCAGGAAGGAGAGAGGCCACAGGTACCTTGTGGGGGCTCTCGAGGACAGGAATTCTGTGGCTACAAGCCATCCTTAATAACAGGAACAAACATGGCTGCTTTGTTGACTCTGTTGCTGTTTGGAGTAAGAACATTTTTTATACAGTAAATCCTGCCTCTCCTTATTAGGTGTATGCAATGAAGTCATCTTAATCCTCAGGCTGAGCTAAAGCAGGGGTTTCCATAGAGACAAACTGTGCTGGCTAGAACACTCTGGACAAGAGAAGCATTATATGAGAAAGCTTGGATCTATTATTCTCACACAAACAGAGTCTATCCACCAAACTTGACTTGAAGAACTTTTGATGGGGTTTGAAGTGGAAAATGCTACTGGACAACCTTGGAATGTGTGGTGGTCAGAGGCTCTAGGAGCCTCATGGTCTCTCATTATTTAGGAGCCCAATCTATGACAAGTGAACTAGTTTAAGTTAGGGCTTTTTTCTATCCTACCAGTGACCTTCATCTAAGTTCTTTTACATAGATTAAAAAGTGGTGGCAGGAAAATGGAGACAACTGTACTTGAACAACAGTAAAAAAAAAGTTACACTTTCTTTTACTTATATATAAGTGGGATATTTAACATTGTTCAAAAAGAAGGACCTTCTTGGAGAAGAGTCCAAAACAATATATATCCTTATTTTTCTCATCTGTTTAGATCTGCATTTCATTCCTGACTTTTAGGGAACTTTTTTTGTGTCCAAGTCATTATCCTCATCATTGGCTAGGGTTTTTAGAGCTCTTGCCAATTTCAATGCATTTAATAATGTGTCTGAAGCTCTTAGTAAACTGAATGCCCTATTTGCATTTCAAAATTTTTTCAGGAAATAACAATTTCTTAATTTTTAGGTATGTACAGACCTTTACTAAGCACTGAGCTCAGTGGTGTTCATCAGAATCACTGCAGAAGATTATTAAAATTTTAACTCCCAGAGCTATACCTCAGGCTTAATAAATCACAATCAATATGGTTGATGCTTAGGTATGTGTATTTTTAACATGGTCTTCCAGTGTTCCTGATGAACCACAAAGTTTGAAAACCATTGATGTAATATACCCTATTCTTCTCCCATTTTATATAAAGAACTGAAACATACAAAGGGAATATGATTTCTTCAAGTTTACAAATATAACTGAAAGAATGTTTAAAAAAAGAAATCAACAGAGACAAGAGGGAAGGGGGGGCAGGGAAAGGGAAGGGAAGGGGAAAGTCAAGGAACATATAGCAAGGACTCATGGACAAAACCAAAGGGGAAGAGCTGAGGGAGGGAAGGTGGGAGGGGGCAAGGGAAAGAGGTGGGGGGAAGGCAGAGACAAATGTATTTAAAAAGTAAATAAATTAATTTTTTAAAAAAAGAGAACTGTGGACATATTTGTAATTTTTAAAAGTTATTTTTGTCTTTTAAAAAGATATTTTGTCTAAAAAATACACTTCAATATATAAAACTTAGACTTGAATTATAGTAGCCAGTTCAATTAGGTCAGAATTCTGGGGCTCTAAGCTACATGTCAAAGAAACCATTTACAAAATGGAAAAAGAACTGACTGTATGGGGGACCATATTTGCCAATGACACATCTGGTAAGGGGTTTATTTGTAAAATATATAACGAATGTATACACACACTTCAAGATGGCAGAGGAGTGAGTGGAAGTTACACTGACCTCCCCCCAGGTCCAACCTGGAATTACACCTAAATTATGGAGAAATAGCCTGGAAAACAACAGAACAATAACAAGAGAGGAACCTTAAAACATTGGACAGACAGAGGAATCAGCTTTAGCACAACCTAACTGGTAAGGAGTGCAATAGAGGCTCGAGAAGGTGGGCTAGGCACCCACGGGCAGCAGTGCCAGAGGCATATTGAAACAGCCAGTTGGATCCCCCTGAGAGAAGCAGGGTCTAAACCATAAGTGGGGGTCTCCAGTCTACAGCACCAGAACCCAAAAAGCATACAGAAAACAGCCAGCTGCGAAAAGTGCAGGGGTGCTCTCTACCAGAGACAGGCAGCTGGAGACACAAAGAGCCATTTAAAGGGCCAACGCAAAAATGTGTAGTGGCAGCCACTTACCTTGGGCTCCAGTAAAGGCAGGGACTGAGTGGGCGAGAGCCACCTGGAGAGACTGAGGATAGAGGCTTTGGGGAAAGAACTGAGAAAGTGGCCAGTGGGGACCCAGTACTGACTCATCCCACAATCCACAGCTGACATCTTGCTCAGACAGACAACTCACCTGAGTGGCAGTAGCATTAAAGGACACAATAACCATGCATCCAGGAGGCTTGAACGCTGGCCTGGGCAAACCCAAGTGCTGAGTTCAGAGCGGCAGTCACAGATAGTAGATCTCTGGCTAAAGGGGACACAGAGTACTCTAGAGACATTTGAGAAGAGTCTGGAGATGGAAGCACTGCGGAGAGAACTGAGGGAGTAGCCTGGGAGGTCCACGTGATGTCTCCTCCCCAATAGAGCAGCAGCCATCTTGCCCAGGCAGACTACTCCCCTGAGTGGAAGGAGCATGAAAAGACAAAATAATCTAACCCACAGGAGAAACTCTGCCCTGCCCTGTGGTGCCTAAGTTTAACTGCTGAGGGCAGAGTGGCTAGATTAACAAATGGAGGAAACAAACACAGACACTAGATTCCTGGAAGTCTCTTAAAGACTGCCTAAGGTCAGATGGGGTCAACAGCTGACATCATTAGAGACAGATCCAGAAAGAAAGGAAAGGGGGAAAAAAGCGGTCTCCTACCATACAAGTTCACACCACAAAGTCAAGAAGTCAAGACAGAACCATCTAAGGAGCATGAGCAAAAAAGAGGAGTCTCAGAAATAATGAAAGACATATAAACATGCCCTGATGGAAGCAAAAGGAGGAATCCCTGCAAAGAGAACTAAATGAAACAGAGGCAAATAAACTCTCAAATATTGAGTTACAAACAACGGTTCTAAAGAAGCTCAATGAGCTCAAGAGAATTACCAAAAACTACAGGGAAACTATGAGAAACTTATTGCAAATGGTATCAGCATGAAAAAAGACATAGAAACTATCAGTAAAAGGCAAGAGGAAATGAAGAATACATTTCTTCATCTGAATTGAAGAACCCAGAAGAAAGAATCAAAATCAGGCTTGATGAAGCAGATGATCAAATCAGTGAGCTAGAAGACAAGGTAGAAAAAAGTTCAGAGAAAGAGCAAGAAAATAAAAAAGACTCAAAAAGAATGAAGAGGCATTGAGGGAAAGGTAGGACAATATCAAATGTAATAATAGTTGTATAATAGGGATACCAGAAGGAGAAGAAGAGGAGCAAGAGATAGAGAACTCGTTTGAAAAAGTAATGATGGAAA
This sequence comes from Pteronotus mesoamericanus, assembly GCF_021234165.1. Taxonomy (NCBI): domain Eukaryota; kingdom Metazoa; phylum Chordata; class Mammalia; order Chiroptera; family Mormoopidae; genus Pteronotus; species Pteronotus mesoamericanus. Next base: position 2,134,948 of record NW_026555108.1, on the reverse strand, counting down.
ACTTCCCTAATTGGATGAGAGAAAAAATTACACAAGTACACTAAGCACAGAGGGTCCCATTCAAGAGGAACTCAATGAGGTCCACGCAAAGACACATCAACATTAAAATGGCAAATAGCAAAGACATACAGAGAATCCTAAAGGCAGCAAGGGAAAAAAAATAGTAACATACAAGGGAGCCCCGATTCGGCTAGCAGCTGACTTCTCAACAGAAACACTACAGGCCAGAAGTAATTGGCAAGAAACATTCCAAGTCATGAAAAGTGAAGGACTGCAACCAAGACTGCTCTACCCAGCAAGGCTCTCAATTAAAATGGAAGGCAGAATAAGGACTTTCCCAGACAAAAGAAGGCTAAAATAATACACTTCCACCAAACCAACACTACAAGATTTGTTAAAGGGACTGCTTTAAGAAGATGAAGAAAAAGAGTGAAAAGAAGGGATCACAGGTACAAAGGGAAAAAATGACTAAGTTTCTATCAGTAATAACTTTAAATGTAAATGGACTAATGCCCCAATAAAAAGGCACAGGATAGCTGAATGGATATGAAAACATGACCCGAATATATGCTGCCTACAAGAGACCCACCTCAGAACAAAGGACATACACAGACTGAAAGTAAAGTGATGGAAAAATATATTCCAAGAAAATGAACAGAGAAAAAAAAGAAGGGGTAGCAATACTTACACAAAAGAGACAAAATAGATTGCAAAGCAAAGGTCATAAAAGGAGACCCCGAAGGACACTTTATAACATTCAAAGGAAGAATCTATCAAGAAGACATAAACATTGTAAACCCATATGCACCCAACAGAGGAGCAGTCACATATGTAAGGAAAATCTTGGAGGACCTGAAGAAAGATATAGACAGTAACACACTGATAGTAGGGGATTTTAACACCCCACTGTAAAAAATGAATAGATCTTCCAAACAAAACATCAACAAGGATATTGTGGAACTGAACGATGCATTAGATCAAATGGACTTAACTGACATATATAGAACTTTTCCTCCCAAAGAAGCAAAATATACATTCTTTTCAAATGCACATGGAATATCTTCAAAGACAGACAACATAAAAGGACACAAAACAAGCCTCAACAAATTCAGGAAAATCACAATCATAACAGGGATTTTCTTTGACCACAATGGCTTGAAACTAGAAACCAAACTCAAGGAAAAATTCAAAAACATTCAAACTCATGGAGACTGAATAGCACACTATTAAACAATGAATGGGTCAATAATGAGATAAGAGAAGAAATAAAAAAGTTTCTGGAAACAAATGAGAATAAACATATGACAGTCCAAAACCTGTGGGACACAGCGAAGACAGTCCTGAGAGAGAAGTTCATAGTAACACAGGCTTACCTAAAAAAGATAGAAACATTTCAAATAGACGACCTAACCCTCCTGGTTCAAGAATTGGAGAAACATCAACAAACAAAGCCCAGAGTGAGTAGAAGGAAGGAAATAACAGGATCAGAGGAGCATTGAATGACAGAGAGACTAAAAGAAAAATTCAAAGGGTCAACCAATCCAGCAGTTTATTCTTTGAGAAGATAAACAAAATCAACAAGCCTTTAAGCAGACTCATCAAGGAAAAAAAAGGAGAGGAGCCAAATAAATAATATCAGAAACGAAAGAGGAGAAATTATAACTGATACCACAGAAATACAAAAGGATTTTTAGAAATTACTATGGGCAATTATATGCCAAAAATTTGAAAATCTCAATGAAATGGATAAATTTCTAGAAAAATATAATCTTACAAAACTGAATGAAGAAGAAGCAGAAAGCCTGAACAGACCAATAGCAGCTGATGAAATTGAAGCAGTAATCAAAAAACTCCCAGGACAGGAAAGCTGTGATCTGGTTAGTTTCACAGGAGAATGTTACAAAACACTTAAGGAACAGCTAACCCCTGTCCTTCTCACTATTCCAAAAAATCCAAGTAGAGGAAAAACTCCCAAACTCTTTTCATGAGGCCAGCATCATCCTACTCACAAAACCAGATAGAGACACAGTAAAGAAAGAAAACTACAGGCCAACTTTGCTGATGAACATTGATGCTAAAATCCTCAACAAAATATTGGCAAACTACATCCAGCAATACATTAAAAACATCATCCACCATGGTCAAATGGGATTCATCCCAGAGATGCAAGGATGGTTCAATATTTGTAAATCAATAAATGTAATACATCACATAAACAAAAGGAAAGATAAAAACCACATAATCATATCAATAGATGTGGAAAATCATTTGATAAGATACAGCATCCATTTATGATAAAGACAATCAGCAAAGTGGGAATAAAGGGGACATACCTCAAAATAATAAAAGCCATATATGAAAAACCTAAAAACAACATTATACTCAAAGGGTAAAAACTAAAATCTTTCCAACTAAGATTAGAACAAGAGAAGGATGTCTAGTTTCACCACTTCAATTCAACATAGTATTGGAAGTCCAAGCCACAGCAATCAGACAAGAAAAAGAAATAAAAGGCATTCAAATTGGAAAGGAGAAAATAAACTCGTCATTGTTTGTAGATGACATGATAGTGTACATAGAAAACCCCATAAACTCCATGAAAAAAATACACGACATAACAAGTGAATTTGGCAAAACAACAGGATACAAAGTCAATATTCAGAAATTGAAGGCAGTTTTGTACACCAACAATGACATATCAGAAGCAGAATCAGGAGGAAAAACCCCCTTTGCTATAGCATCAAGATAAATTAAGTACCTAGGAATAAACCTTACCAAGGAAATAAAAGAACTGTACTCAGATAACTATACAACACTGAAGAAAAAAATCAAGGAAGGCACAAATAAATGGAAGCATATATTGTGTTCATGGATTGGAAGAATTAATATCATCAAAATGTCCATACTACACAAAGCAATTTATAAATTCAATGGAATCCCTATTAAAATACCAATTATGGATTTCAGAGACATAGAAAAAATATTAAAAAAATGTATATGGTATAATACACAACCCTGAAAGCTGCAGCAATTTTGAGAAAGAAAAACAAAGCAGGGGGGATCACAATACCTGACATCAAACTATATTACAAGACCACTGTAATCAAAACAGTCTGGTACTCACATAAGAACAGACACAGAGATCAATGGAATAGAATAGAGAACCCAGAAATAAACCCATGTTTCTATGGTCAAATAATATTTGACAAAGGGTGTAAAAGCATAAAATGCAGTAAAAACAGCCTCTTCAACAAATGGTGTTGGGAGAGCTGGACAGCTACTTGCAAAAAATTGAAATTTGAGCACCCCCTGACACCATACACAAAAATAGATTCAAGATGGATACAAGACCTAAATATGAGTAGCTGTACCATAGAAGTCCTAGAGGAGAACATAGGCAGGAAATTCAGATATCCCATGTGGCAATATTTTCACTGATATGTCCCAAAGAGAAAAGGACATAAAGGAAAGAATAAACAAATGGGACTTCATCAAAATAAGAAGCTTCTGCATGGCTAAGGAAAACATCAGCAAAATGAAAAGGCAGCTAAATGTATGGGAAAATATATTTGCCAATGATACCTCAGACAGGGGTTTGATCTCCAAAATGTATGAAGAACTCACATGACTCCACTCCAGAAAGACAAACAACCCAATTTAAGAATGGGAAAAGGACTTAAATAGACACTTCTCCAAGGAGGTCATACAGAGGGCCCAGAGACACATGAAAAGATGCTCATCATCACTAACTATCAGAGAGATGCAAATTAAAGCCACAATGACATACCATTTCACACCGGTCAGAATGGCCATCATAAATAAATCAACAAATAAACGGTGTTGGGAAGGCTGTGGAGAAAGGGGAACCCTAGTACACTGTTGGTGAGATTGCAAATTGGTGCAGCCACTGTGGAAAACAAAATGGAATTTCCTCAAAAAGCTAAAAATGGAACTGCCTTTTGATACAGTGATTCCACTGCTGGGATTATACCCTAAGAATCTCAAAACACCAATTCAAAAGAATCTGTGCGCCCCAATGTTTGTAGCAGCACAATTTACGATAGCAGAGTTCAGGAAGCAACCTAAGGGCCCATCAGTAAATGAGTGGATCAAAGAAGTGTGGTACATATACACAATAGAAAACTACACAGCAGAATGAAGGAACGAGCGACTACCCTTTGCGACAGCATTGATGGAACTGGAAAGCATTATGCTAAGTGAAATAAGCCAGGCAGTCAAAGACAAATACCATATGATCTCACCTATAATTGTAACCTAATCAGCAAAGCAAGGAGGCAAGGAAAATATGACCAGAAACATTGAAAGAAAGAAGAAACCGACAAGGACAGGAGGGAGGGAGGAAGGGAGAGAGGGAAGGTGGTAGCGGGGAGGGGAATTGGAAGTGTCAAATTAAAGAACAGGTGTGAAAGACACATGGATGAAGGCAAAGTGGGGAAGGATTGAGCGGGGGGATGTAGGGGTGGGTGGTGCAGTGGAAAGTGGTGGCGGGAAGGTAGAGATAAATGTATTTGAACAAAAATAAATGAATATATAAATAATTTTTTTAAAAAAGAACGCATACTATTCAATGCAAAAAAAAAAAAATCTGGTCAAAATACCTGAGTAAATACTTCTTCAAAGAGGACATGCAGACTGGCAAAGCCACTGTTGAAAACAGTATTGAGTTTCCTCAAGAAAATAAAAATGGAACCGCTCTTTCACCCAGTAATTCCAGTTCTGGGTATTTATCCTAAGAATTCCAAAGCACCTATCAGAAAGAATATATGCACCCCTGTGTTCACTGCAGCATTATTTACAATAGCCAAGCTCTGGAAACAGCCAAAGTGCCCATCAGTAAATAAGTGGATCAAAAAGCTGTGGTACATTTACACAATGGAATATTACGCAAGATTAGAAAAGAAGAAACACTCAGCCTCCTTTATGACAGTATACATGGACCTGGAGATTATAATGCTAAGTGAAATAAGCCAGTCAGAGAAAGACAAATACAATATGATCTTACTCCTATGTGGAATCTAATGAACAAAATAAACAGATGAACAAAACAGAAACAGAGGCATGGATATATGGACTACACTGAAAACTGTCAGAGGTGAAAGAGGACAGGACTGGATGAAAGATTGTGAAGGGACAAGTCAAAGAACATATTTGCATGACACATTTACAGACAACAGTGTGGTGATGGCCAGAGGGAAGGAGGGGGTGGTGTCTGCGTGGAGGCAGGCAAATGGTGGGGAATGGTGACAAAGGGGGACAAATGGTGATATCTTTAATACTGTCAATAATAAAAGTAGATAAAAAAGACTGATGTGAAAGAAATCAGGCTCTGGTAAATCTACATTAATAGTAAAAAAATAGAAATTAGGACCCTAGGGTTTATGTCTTAAAATTCAAGCCCTAAACTGTTTCAGTACTGAAGGAAGATAGGGAGCTTTGTCAGAGGAGGCTCAAAGGCCTTTGAGCTTTGCTCCAGGGAAGCCCTGCAGCCACAACAAAGTTAATGGCTCTGAGGGTTAATTGAGCTAAAAATAAAACATAAATTGTATTTGAGGTGCTTTTTTCCCCCTTTATATTTACACAGAATTTGATTAAGTCATGCATTTCTTGAAAGATGAGATTAGATCTGCGTGGGATTAGATGAAAATGTACAAGAATTTTGTACTTTCCCTGTAGCACTCCAGCTGCCTTTGCTGAAGACATCTCCCAGGGCTTGGGCCCTGGGTCATGTTCTTTTGAAATTTTGAGTGGGTTCAGATATTTTTTAGATGGGCCCTTTCATCCGTGTCAGAAGAACAGCTTGATTCTTTGGTTCCTCTCCAAGTTAAGGACAGATTCTATGAGGCCATTTTTATCTGTTTATTCTAAAACTTCAATCAGTGGTTTAGGAAAGATATTTTTTAGTCAATCAGTAGCCAAATATACACTCAAGCTTAATAGTTAAGGCAAAATTCCCTATGCTGTCGCACCCCAAACTCTAGTGTTTCATTAGTGACTATGATTTACTAACAAATCGGCATCAGTGAATGACCTTCTGGCAATTTGGAGACTAAGAGGAGGAAAGGAACGGGAAGAGAGGGAGTGGCACTAGGCAGCTGAGACTGAAGAGCAAGAGAGGCAATGAGCAAAAATTATTCCTGGAACTTCAAGAGTGCAACCACAGTCAAAGAGGATTCCCTCATTTTTCAAATTGACATTTATTTCAAAAGCCATCAAGGTAAAATTTGGCCTTAGAAAAATAGGAGAACATGTTCCTATTTGATGTCTTATTACAGTTGACACCAAATCTGCCCATTTCTCCTGGCTCTCATTTCCTTGGAGAGCTCCCTAGTCCTTTTTGAATCTGGAGACTGTCAAACGTGGAATCAAGCTGTAAGAAATCTAGTATTGGATATCATTCTGAAGAAGAGATGGGAAGGTGATGCTGATCTACAGCCTCCAAATCCCTCCAAAGAAGGACAGATTAGAGTTATTGACCAAGTCATTTGAAGAAACTTGGTAGTGAAAACAACCTCTACACATATCCTGGTCTTTGATAAATATCATTGCTTAACACTGTCCCTAAAGTAGGCAATACTGTAGACCCTGAATTTGATTGGAAAGGACATTGGCTGAAGAGATATAAGAAGTCAAGATCAAACCTTAGATCTTTCATGGACCAATGATAGGATATGTAATGTTTGGCAATTCACATGACCTCTTCATGGTCCACATAGGCCTTCCACACAGGATAATTGAATACTGTGGTCTCATGGAAGGTAAACAATCTGTCAATCCAGGCCTTCCACATTTACTTACCCAATTATTTAAATATTTCCCTAAGAAATAATCTGACCCCAACTAAATCTATTTATTCATTCTTTAAACATGCCTTGGGCCTTGTTTTCCTCTGCACTGCACATTATTCTTACTGTTTGGAAGGGTTGTCTCCTTTGTCTTATCCAAGTCAAAGCTTTCTTGAAACCCAATGAAAATCCTCTCTTTAAAAAATATTTTTTCATTTTTTAAAATTATTTTTGTTCAAGTACAGCTGTCTCCATTTTCCCCACCACCACTCTCCCCTGCCAACCTGCCCCACCTCCCTCCCTCAATCCTAACCCCCTTTGGCCTTGTCCATGGATCCTTTATGCATGTTCTTTGATGACCCTCTACCTTTTTTCCCCATTATTCCTCTCCCCCCTCCATTCTGGTTACTGTCAGTTTGTTCTTTATTTCAACATCTCTGGTTATATTTTGCTTGCTTGTTTGTTTTGTTGATTAGGTTCCACTTACAGGTGAGATCATATGGTATTTGTCTTTCACTGCCTGACTTATTTCACTTAGCATAATGCTCTCCAGTTACATCCATGCTATTGCAAAGGGTAGGAGTTCCTTCTTTCTTTCTGCTGCATCATATTTTAAAGTGTAAATGTACCTTTCTTTGTATCCCTCCAGAGCTCTTTCCCTCTCCTCTCTTCTCACTTTGTACTACTCATTTGGTGCTTGTCATTTGTATGCTTATGCCTGGCTGCCCCAAATAAATTATAAATTTCTTGTCTACAGGGAGAACATTCTACTCAAGGAATTCAGTTAATCGATATAAAATATCTTTATAAATTGTCTATCATGACAATTATATTTTTCTTTTTTATTTATTGTTTTTTAACTATAGTTGTCCATATTTTCCTCCCACCTCTCTACCCTACCCAACCTGCCCCAACCTCCCACACTCAATCTTACCCCCCTCTTTTGTCTTTGTCCATGGGTCCTTAAAAAGGCCACTATGAAACAGTAAAATGATTTGGATTAAGACAGATCTTTGCGGTGGTGTTAGCCACTTAACTTTCATAAGTGAAGGTATATCACAGCTAATGCTGTGTGACTTTGGCACAAATTACCAAACGCTTTATATTTACTTTGTCCATGTGTAAAATTGGAGTAAAAATAGATATAATTCTAAAGAAATTGTTATAGGAATATAATGAGAGTAATGTGTGTGTGATATTTTGTAAATTTTATGAGTTGTACTTAGAAACTAATTTTAAGTAGGTATTATATGTATGTATGAATCGTCCCCACCATAACTTACATATAGTAGGCCAAAGTAACTCTTTATTGGTGACCATGATTATAACAATGATGATTAGTAGCATTATTTACTTCTTCCATGACTAAGGAAGAAAACAGCCATGATGTAAGCCCCACAAACAGCCCAATGGCTTCTTTGTGGAGAACAATTGGCCTGACTTACCCCATATTTATGTTTATATAGTATCAGAGTGGCAGAGCCCTTTAGAATTCTGGGTGAACTTCTTCATGCCATTGATATAACTGATGTTCAGAAAGTAGGAGGGACTTGCCCCAGACTGCACAGCAGGTCAGATGTGGTGCCAGGAGTGATATGGATTCTGATATAGAATAGACACAAAATAACAGGTCTTTCTTGACAGGCTTGTAGATATAAAATATTCCACTTTGATATTCTAGCCTAATTTCCAAGGTTTAGCAGAGATGAAATCCAAGGTCACATAGCCAAGAAGTAAAGGAGCCAGGACATGAGCCCAGTGCTGTCTGTCTCTTAAACCCCTGTACTAATCCTCCCTAAATAAGGATATTCCCATCTCTTCTTGTTCATCACTCACAGGGAAATGAGACTCAAATTCTTCCTGGTCTCAGCTTCAAGTGATAGTATACAGATTTTTGAGGTAGGATTGAAATGAAGTAAAGACTGGTCCATAACCAGATAATTCAGACAGAGGGTAGGAGACCAAAAAAGGTAACCAGCCTTAAACTTATGGGCTCTTTTTCCTCTACATATATCTTCTTTGAAAATTTATTTTTTGGTATTTTGTTGTTTATGCTATTATAGCTGTCCCACTTTTCCATCCATTGCCCTCTTCCATTTAGCCCACACTATGCTTGCATAGTTAGTCCCCATAGAGTTGTCCATGGATCCTTCATATATGTTCTTTGACTAATCCCTTCACCTTGTCTCCATCAGTCCTTGCTTCCCCAAACCCCTCATACAGTCTGTTCCATGATTCTATGCATCTGGTTCTATTTTGCTCATTAGTGAATTTTCTCATTAGATTCTTCTTATAAGTGAGATCTTATGGTATTAATCTTTCACCAACTGCTTTATTTCGCTTAGAATAATAGTCTCCAGTTCTATCCATGCTGCTGCAAAGGTATGAATTCCTTCTTTTTTTCTGCTGTGTAGTATTCCCTTGTGTAAATGTACCACAGTTTCTCACCCATTCATCTACTGATGGGCACTTAAGCTGTTTCTAAAACTTGGCTATTGTAAATAGTGCTGCTATGAACATGGGAGTGCATAAATTCTTTTTAAAAAATTTATTTATTCATTTTTAGAGAGAGGGAAAGGGAGCGAGAAAGAAAGGGAGAGAAACATCAATGTGTGGCTCTTGTGAACCCTCTACTGGGAACCTGGCCAGCAACCCAGGTATGTGCCCTGACTGGGAATCAAACCAGTGACCCTTTGGTTCATAGGCCGGGTTCATAGACCCATGTGGTTCAGTGGACTGAGCCACATGAGCCAGGGCCATAAATTCTTTTGAATTAGTGTTTTGGGATTCTTAGGGTATATTCTCAGCATTGGAAACACTGGGTCAAAAGGCAGTTCCATTTTTAATGTTTTGAGGAAATTCCATACTGTTTTCCACAGTTGGCTGCACCAACAAATTTTACCAATCATTCAAAGAACTAACACCTACCTTTCTCAAACTATTCCAAAATATTCAAGATGGAAAATTTGCAAACTTTTTTTACAAAGCCCATATTATTCTAATTCCAAAATCAGGTAAAGACACAACAAAGAAAATCACAGGCCAATATCTCTGATTAACATAGATGCTAAAATCCTCAACAAAATGTTAGCAAACCAGGTCCAGCAATTCAGAAAAAAGATCGTACACATGATCAAGTGTAATTTATTTTGGGGATGTAAGGATGAATCAATATTTGCAAATCAATAAACATAATACATCACATAAACAAAATGAAAGATAAAAATCACATGATAATATCAATAGATGCAGAGAAAGCATTTGATAAAATCCAGCACTGACCTATGATTAAAAACAAAACAAAACAAAACATTAACCAAAATGGGAATAGAAGGGGCATACATCAACATAATAAAGGCCATACATGAAAAACCTACTGCCAATACCATACTCAATGGGAAAAAAGTAAAAGCATATTTCTAAAGATCAGGAAAACCCTAACCACAGCAATAAGATAAGAAATAAAATGCATCCAAATTGGGAAAGAAGAAGTAAAACTGTCATTATTCACAGATGACATGATAGTGTACATAGAAAACTCTATAGGTTCCACACACAAAAATAAAACCACAACTACTTGACCTAAAAAATGAATTCAGCAAAGTAGTGGGATACAAAATCAATATTCAGACATCGATGGCATTTTTTTATACAGCAATAATGAACTATCAGAGAGAGAAACTAAGAAAATAGACCCTTTTACTATTGCAACAAAAAATAAAAATAAAAATAAAATACCAAAGAACAAATTTAACCAAGGAGATAAAAGACCTGTACTCAGAAAATGATAGGATACTGAATAAAGAAACTGAGGAAGATATAAATAAGTGGAAGCATATGCCATGTTTATGGATTAGAAGAACTAACATCATTAAAATGTCCATACTACCCAAAGCAATTTAGACAGTCAAGACAATTCTTATTATGATACCAATGGCATATTTCACAGATATAGAACAAATGTTTCAAAAATTTACATAGAATGAAAAAAGATCCTGAATAGCCTTAGCAATCTTGAGAAAGAATGAAATTGGAGGGATCATAGTATCTGATATTAAACTATACTACAAGACCACTGTAATCAAAACAGTCTGATACTGGCATAAAAAAAAAAAACACATAGATTGATGGAACAAAATAGAGAGCCCAGAAATGAACCCATGCCTCTATGATCAATTATTATTTGACAAAGGAAGTAAGAGTATACAGTGGAGTAAAGACAGTCTCTTCAATAAATGGTAATGGGAAAACTGGAATAGTAATGCAAAAAAATGAAACTAGGCCACCAGCTTACATCATACACCAAAATAAACTCAAAATGGATAAAGACTTTATAAGTCATGATGTCATAAAAATCCTAAAGGAAAAGATAGGCAGTGAAATCTCAGCTATCTTGCATAACAATATTTTGCTGATATATCTCTTGGGCAAGGGAAATAAAGGAAAAAATAAACTAATGGGACTACATCAAATTAAAAAGCTTCTGCACAGCTAAAAAAACCATCACCAAAATGAAAAGGAACTGACTATAAAGAAGAATATATTTGCCAACAATACATCAGACAAAGGTTTAATCTCTAATATATATGAAGAACTTATACAACACAACACCAGAAAGACAATCCAGTTAAAAAATAGACAAATGTACTAAATAGATATTTCTCCAAGAGGGATATACAGATGGCTCATAGACATGAAAAACTGCTCAACATCACTAGCCATCAGAGAGATGCCAATTAAAACCATGGTGAGATGTCATCTCACATCTGTCAAAATTGCTATAATTAATAAATCAACAATAAACAAATAAAGCTATTGTAATAATCATAACCCACGTGTCTTTTTCAATATGAACTATAAACTTATTTTTCCCAACCTTGTACATAATATCTAAAGTTCTCAAACCTAAAGTTCTTTAAAATGGGGATAATAAGAGTTCTAACTTCATAAGTTGATTATAAAGATATAATAAATGAAATAATATATTTAAAATATTTATAATAATAGCCAACACATAATAAACATTAAAAAATGTTAGCTGTTTGTTTTATTGCTATACAAGCTAAAAAGTCATATGATTCATAAGAGAAGTATAAATAAATTACTATGGCAAAGATTGTGAGACTGGATTTTTTAAAAAATCAAACACAAGTATAGGCTGTCTATAAAAAGAATCTTTTAAATGTAAACACAGACATGTTGAAATAAAACAATTTTCAAAATATACATCTTACAACCATTAATCAAAAATAATATATATAGAGTTTAGAGTTTAATGAAAAATATTCATTAGAAAGCGATGGAGAAGGGAAGAAATTATAATGCATATTATAAGGAGATGTCATTTTAACTGGTCCTTGAAGGATAGGCACAACATTTAGACAGAAGAAGGAAAAAATAAAGCATAGGGCTTATTCTGGAAGCATTCGATATTATAATAGTTTGGAGCAGTGTTATTGTGTAGAGAAGCAGGGTTAGATGCCGCTGGGAAAATAGTTCACTGCCAAGTTTTGAAAGACCTTTGAATCATAGGATAAGTTATTTGCTTTTTTCCTAATTGTAGTGTGGAGCCATTGAAAGCTTTTGAACAAAGGAGTAATATGATTAGAATGATATTTTAGTTTTATTGTTCTGATAACTATGACCCGGAGTTAGGAGGTGGCTGTTGAAATGATCAGGAGGCAAGGTAAAGAACATTTGAATTAAAACTAAGTCAGTATAGATGGAGTGAGGGAATTCAAGAGATGATATGATTTTGTAAAGGTAAAAATGAAAGAACTGCAATGAGGTAATGGAGGGATATATGATTCTCTGTTTTTGAGACTGGGATGCAGGTAAGAGCGATAGTGCCATTAACAGAGCTAGAGAAAAGGAGTACCAGCCAAGATGGAGATGTGGGTAGAAACTCTTTGCTTCCTCACAAAACCAAAAGAAAGACAACAACCAATTTAAAAACAAAAAACAATCAAAACTGCCAGAAAATCAAGTTTCATGGAAGTCTGACAATCAAGGAGTTAAAGAAACATTCATCCAGTCTGGTAGGACAGGCAGAGATGGGCAGCAGGAGCAGAGAGGATGCTCAGCAAGGTGGTGGACCACGCAGGTGAGGCAGGGGCTGGCTGACCAGGTAGTTCTACAACCACATGTGGAGAAGCTGGGAGGAACACTGGGGCATGAGACAGACTGTGAAACCCAGGGTTTCAGCGTGGGAAACTAAAGCTTCAAAACCTCTGGCTGTAAAAACCTGTGTGGATTGTGGTGGTGGGAGAAACACCCAGTCTCACAGAAGAGTCCATTGGAGAGGCCCATGTGATCTGAGAATGTACAAAAACACACAACACACTCACCTGGGAATTAGTACCTGAAAAGGCACTATCTGTTTGTGGGAAATGAGGGAAGTGAGGGAAAGTGGGGCTAGAGTCATGCAAGTGAGCAAGTGGTATTGTTCCCTATTGAGCTTCTCCCCACAGATGGCACAGCCACACAGAGTGAAAAGTGTTGCTCTGTGCCAGTGAATACCTAAGGCTGTGCCTCTTACAATGTAACAGTTGTACCCAGACAAAGAAATGTGTCCCAAATGAAAGAACAGATCAAAACTCCAGAAAAAGAACTAAGCAACAAGGTGATAGCTAACCTATCAGATGCAGAGTTCAAAACACTGGTAATCAGGATGCTCACAGAAATAATTGAACATTATGCAAAATAAAGGAAGAAATGAAGGCTATGAAGAGTGAAATAAAGGGAGATATACAGGGTACCAATAGTTAAAGGAAGGAAACTGAGACTCAAATCAATGATTTGGAACAAAAGGAAGAAATAAACATCCAACCAGAACAGAATGAAGAAACAAGAAATCAGAAAACTGAGGAGAGTCTGAGGAACCTCTGGGACAACTTTAAATGTTTCAACATCCAAATTATAGGGGTGTTGGAGAAGAGGGAGAGCAAGAAATTGAAAACATACTCAAACAAATAACAAAGGAAACTTCCCCAATCTAGCCAAGGAAATAGACTTCCAGGAAGACCAGGAAGCTCAAAGAGTCCCAAAGAAGTTGAATCCCAGAAGAAACACACCAAGACACATCAAAATTAGTTACCTAAGATTAAAGATATGAGAGAATTTTAAAAGCAGCAAGAGGAAAGGAGAGAGTTACCTACAAAAAAAGTGCCCATAAGACTATGAGCTGATTTCTCAAAAGAAACCTTGCAGGCAAGAAGGGGCTGGAAAGAAGTATTCAAAGTCATGAAAGGCAAGGATCTCCATCCAAGATGACTCTATCCAGCAAAGCTATCGTTTAGAATGGAAGGGCAGATAAAGTGCTCCTCAGATGAGGTAAAGTTAAAAGAGTTCATTACCAAGCTCTTATTATATGAAATGTTAAAGGGATTTATCTAAGAAAAAGAAGGTAAAATACTATAAACAGTAAAATGAAACAAACTCACAACTATTAACAACTGAAACTAAAAAACAAAAACAAAAACTAAGGAAACAAGTAGAACAGGAAGAGAATCACAGAAATGGAGATCACATGGAGGATTATCAGCAGAAAAGGGGCAGAGGGAGAATGGGGGAAAAGATATAGGGAATAAGAAGCATAAGTGGTAGGTATAAAATAGAAAGGGGGTTAAGAATAGTATAGGAAATAGAGGTGCCAAAGAACTTACATATATGACCTATGGGCATGAACTAAGGAGAAGAATGAAGGAGGTTGGCAGGGTGCAGGGTTGGGGGGTAAAGGGGAGAAAATATTAGGACAACTGTAATAGCATAATCAATAAAATATACTCTTAAAAAACAGAGTTAGGGAAAAATAGAAGAGGAATAGGGTGAGATATGTTCCACTTATGTTTAAATCCATCTTGTTTTAAGGAACGCATTCATCTAAGGACTGTTCAGTCTAATCCTCATATATGTGGATTTGAATCTTCTCTGTAATGTATTCTGCAAGTGGCTGTCATGCTAGTACTCATGCACTACAGTGACAGTAAATTCAGTACTTCTCAGGGCAGAATATTTTCCCTTTACCAATCCTAATATCTCTTGTTTCTCTTAGAATAAAATCTGTCTCCTTATAGCTTCTACATATTTTTCTGATATTTGTAACCACAGGAACCAATCAAATCTTGTCCATCCTCTAATGGAAGTGCTTTGGATATTTGAAGGTAGGCATGATATCTTTAAGCAAATAATGCATTTAAAAAATTCTAATTTAATTTATTGACGTGACATTGTTTAATAAGATTATGTAAGTATTAAGTGCATGTTTCTATGACACATGGTCTGTATATTTCATTGTTTGCCCACAGCCCAAAGTCAAATCATCTTCTATTGTTTTACTTTGACAGCGTGAATATTCACTGCCTCCAAGACCTTGGGACAGAGTATATAGGGCCTTAGGTCTTAAAAGCACCTTAGCCTTCTGGAAAAGGGCATGCACATTTAATTCAACAAATAGCTGTTTCTTGGCCCAGGGTCACAGGCATGAACAATTCACTGTCCTCAAAGATCTCCTACTCTAATAAGAAAGGCAAATATTAATTGAGTAAGTTATAATACAGAGTGATAACCAAATTGACAAGAACAAGTATAAGATTTCATAAATATGTCTATGGTGGGAGGTGAAGACATTAGATCAGGAAAAGCTTTTCAGAGGAAGTGAGATGTACAATAAAATTTGAAGGACTGAAGAAGGACTAGCGGTTGGCAAGCAGACAATGGGAGTAAAGAGTACTTTAGAAATAAAGTACATTGTTAATAAGCTTTGGGGAAAGAAAATAGTCAAGGATAACTTCAGTATTTCTAGTTAGGGTTGCTATATAAAAAATGATGTTATTAAACAAGATGGGGATACAGGAGAAACAGGTCTAACAAGTGAGAATGAAAGGTAAATCACAAATTAATTCCATTTCAAACATTTTAAGCATCAAGGACACACAAAACAAGGATTATTGTACATGAAACACACATATAACATTGTGTGTGCACTTTTATGTATGTTTCTTTAAGTGACCATTTTCTAAGCCCACATAGTCCCCTTCTATCACCCATGCTCAAAAAACTTCAAGGATCTAGACCTTGAAGCCATACTTCCTAAAATGTGATAATTAGGTCATCTGAATCAGAGCCACTAAGTCATTAGTTAAAAATAGAGTTCTGGACACCAACCTTCTGGAAATATTTTGGAAAATATTTCCTTAAGGAGTAGGGTTTATAATCATCTATGGCAATGCATTTTCATCCTCAGACTTTTTGAAGCTTCATGGTTACCTATGGAATAAAATCAGAGAAAATAAGAACTGGAATAAACTTTCAGGATTAGGCTAGTCTAATCTTTTCTTACTCAAATGAAAACTGAGGCCCATAAAGGGGAAGTAATTCATCCATGATTATATCTGAATAAACAACAGGAGAGACTAGACCAGGACTTAGATCTTCTGACCCCTAGACTGGTGTTCTTGCAGGCTTTGGAAATCTGAGTGCAAACATCTCTGGTGATTGCTGAATCAATTTTCTACTCTGTTCCAGAATAAAAATTTAGATCAGGTGATATCCAGAATCACCAGAATCAGAACAATTTTGAGCTGATGATAGTTCTGGCTATTCAGCTCCCCAGCCTGTTATTTCTCTGAAGGGACATGTGAAGTAACAGATTTTTAGTATCTCCTTGAGTCCTCTTGACTACTTTATCTTCACTGGCACTCTATTCTAAACTCTCACCACACACACTAACACACACACACACACACACACACACACACACACACACACCATATACAAAATACATTATAATGGAGTATAAATGTCACTCCAAACACAACTTGAAGTCCAGTCTGTCTCATTATTTTCTCTCAAGTTTTCATTTCTAGCTACATGTTTTACTTCTTACATCATCAGAAATCTGCCTTGAAAACTACTCATTGTTGTATGTTTTTTTCTTAATCAGGCAATTAACATTTCTGCCACTTAGTTTATAAACACATATTGCCTTGCACTGTACATAAACTGTGAAACACATTTTAAAAATAATTTCCCCTTCATCTTCTAATGGGCACTAGTTCAAATCAGTGATAGAATTTTGCCTATTTTGTTGTTCCAAGTATTGAATATTGCAGCAGAGCATCTCTAAAGTATATTTCAATTATGCTGGTATGAATGTCAATAAAGATACTTGAAAAGTCTCACGTCTAGACACCCAACCTTGCCCTTCTTCTCACGTGGCCTGGCCCAACATTTTAGTGTCAGGCAAGTACCATTTAAATAATTATCAGCTTTTCTGTGATATCTGAGCCACAGTTGCCACACAGCTCACCACCCATCCTTCTCTGCAGTGGTTAAGAAAAAATGACCACTAAAACTGAGATAGATTGAATTTTTGTGGTTACCCAAAATTTATATATTGAAACCTAATCCCCAATGTGATAGTATTTTTTTTTTATTAATTTATTTACTTTTTAAATACATTTGTCTCTGCCTTCCCCCCCCCCTTTCCCTTGCCCCCTCCCTCCTTCCCTCCCTCAGCTCTTCCCCTTTGGTTTTGTCCATGAGTCCTTGCTATATGTTCCTTGACTTTCCCCTTCCCTTCCCTTTCCCTGCCCCCCTCTTCCCTCTTGTCTCTGTTGATTTCTTTTCCTTTCAGTGTTGCTGGCCATATTTGCCTTGCTTCTTTGCATTGTTGGTTAGGTTCCGCTTATAGGTGAGATCATATGGTATTTGTCTTTCGCCCCCTGGCTTATTTCGCTTAGCATGATGCTCTCCAGTTCCATCCATGCTGTTGCGAAGTTTAGTACTTCTTTTTTCTTTCTGCTACGTAGTATTCCATTGTGTATATGTACCATAATTTTTTGATCCAATCATCTTCTGATGGGCATTTAGGTTGCTTCCAACACTTGGCTATTGTAAATTGTGCTGCTATGAACATTGGGGTGCATAGGTTCTTTTGTATTGGCGTTTTGGTGTTCTCAGGGTATAGTCCCAGCAGGGGAATCGCTGGATCAAAAGGCAGTTCCATTTTCAGCTTTCTGAGGAAATTCCACACTGCTTTCCATAGTGGCTGCACCAGTCTGCATTCCCACCAACAGTGGACTAGAGTTCCCTTTTCTCCACAGCCTCGCCAGCACCTGTTGTTTGTGGATCTGTTTATGATGGCCATTCTGACCGGTGTGAGGTGGTACCTCATGGTGGTTTTGATCTGCATTTCTCTAATGGCTAGTGATGCAGAGCATCCTTTCAAATGCCTCTGGGCCCTCTGTATCTCCTCCTTAGAAAAGCATCTGCCCAGGTCCTTTGCCCATTTTTTGATTGGATCGTTTGTCTTCTTGGAGTAAAGTCGAGTGAGTTCTTTGTATATCTTGGAGATCAAACCTCTATCTGATGTATCATTAGCAAATATATTTTCCCAAATGGTTGGCTCCCTTTTCATTTTGCTGATGTTTTCTTTAGCCGTGCAGAAGCTTCTTATTTTGATGAGGTCCCACTTGTTTATTCTTTCCTTTATGTCCCTTGCTTTAGGAGACATATCAGTGAAAAAAATTGCTGCGTGGGATACCTGAGAGTTTCCTGCCAATGTTCTCCTCTAGGACTTTGATGGTGTTGCGACTTATATTTAAGGCTTTTATCCATCTTGAGTTTATTTTTGTGTATGGTGTCAGCTGATGATCCAATTTCAATTTTTTGCATGTAGCCATCCAGCTCTCCCAACACCATTTGTTGAAGAGGCTGTTATTGCTCCATTTTATGCTTCTGCCCCCTTTGTCAAATATTAGATGTCCATAGAGACCTGGGCTTATTTCTGGGCTTTCTATTCTGTTCCACTGGTCTATGGGTCTGTTCTTGTGCCAGTACCAGATTGTTTTGAGTATAGTGGCTTTGTAGTAGAGTTTGATGTCCGGTATTGTGATCCCTCCTACTTTGTGTTTCTTTCTCAAAATTGCTGCGGCTATTCGGGGTCGTTTATGGTTCCATATAGATTTTTGAAATGTCTGTTCTATTTCTGTGAAATATGTCATTGGTATCTTAATAGGGATTGCGTTGAATCTATAAATTGCTTTTGGTAGTATGGACATTTTAAGGATATTAATTCTTCCAATCCATGAGCACGGTATATGCTTCCATTTATTTGTGTCTTCCTTAATTTCTTTTTTCAATGTTGTATAGTTTTCTGCATACAGGTCTTTTGTGTCTTTGGTTAAATTTATCCCTAGGTACTTTATCTTTTTTCGTGCTATATCGAATGGTATATTTTTCCTGATTTCTTCTTCTTCTATTGCATTGCTGGTGTACAATAACGCCTTTGATTTCTGAATGTTGACTTTGTATCCTGCTGTTTTACCAAATTCACTTATTAGGTTGAGGAGTTTTTTGGTAGAGTCTACAGGGTTCTCTATGTACACTATCATGTCATCTGCAAACAATGATAGTTTTACTTCCTCCTTTCCTATTTGGATGCCTTTTATCTCTTTCTCTTGTCTGACCGCTGTGGCTAGGACTTCCAATACGATGTTGAAAAGAAGCGGTGAGAGCGGACATCCTTGTCGTGTTCCCGATCTTAGTGGGAAAGCTTTCAGTTTTTGCCCGTTGAGTATGATATTGGCTGTAGGTTTTTCATATATGGCCTTTATTACGTTAAGGAATGCCCCATTGATTCCCATTTTGCTGAGTGTTTTGATCATAAATGGGTGCTGTACCTTGTCAAATGCTTTTTCTGCATCTATCGAGATGATCATGTGGTTTTTGTCTTTTCTTTGATTTATGTTATGTATCACGTGTACTGATTTGCGTATATTGAACCATCCCTGCATCCCTGGGATGAATCCCACTTGATCGTGATGGATAATCTTTTGAATGTATTGCTGGATGCGGTTTGCCAATATTTTGTTGAGGATTTTAGCATCTATGTTCATCAGCGAAATTGGCCTGTAGTTTTCTTTCTTTGTAGGGTCTTTATCTGGTTTGGGGATCAGGGTGATGCTGGCCTCATAGAAGGAGTCTGGCAGTCTTCCCTCCTCTTGGATTTTTTGGAATAGTCTGAGAAGGACAGGGGTTAGCTCTTCCTTAAATGTTTTGTAAAATTCTCCTGGGAAACCGTCTGGCCCTGGACTTTTGTGTGCTGGGAGTTTCTTGATTACTGCTTCAATTTCCCCAACTGTTATCGGTCTGTTCAAGCTTTCTGTTTCTTCCTCCTTCAGTGTTGGAAGATTATACTTTTCTAAAAATTTGTCCATTTCATCCAGATTTTCAAATTTCTTGGCATATAATTGTTCATAATAGTTTCTGATGATCATTTGTATTTCTGTGGTATCAGTTGTTATTTCTCCTCTTTCATTTCTGATATTGTTAATTTGGGTCCTCTCCCTTTTATTCTTGATGAGTCTGCTTAAAGGTTTGTCCACTTTATGAATCTTTTCAAAGAACCAGCTTCTGGATTGGTTGATCCTCTGAATTGTTCTTTTTGTCTCTATGTCATTCAGTTCTGCTCTAATCTTGACTATTTCCTTCCTTCTACTTGCTCTGGGATTTATTTGTTGTTGTTTCTCCAGTTCTTCAAGTTGTAGTGTTAGGTCTTTTATTTGAAATGTTTCTATCTTTTTAAGGTAAGCCTGTATTGCTATGAACTTCCCTCTCAGGACCGCCTTTGCTGTGTCCCATAGGTTTTGGACAGTTGTCTGTTCATTTTCATTTGTTTCCAGAAATTTTTTGATTTCTTCTCTTATCTCATTATTGACCCATTCATTGTTTAAAAGTGTACTGTTCAGTCTCCATGAGTTTCCAAGTTTTTGAAGTTTCTCTTTGAGTTTGATTTCGAGTTTCAAGGCCTTGTGGTCTGAGAAAAAGTTTGGTATTATTTCAATTTTCCTGAATTTGCTGAGGCTTGCTTTGTGTCCTATCATGTGGTCTATCTTTGAAAAACTGCCATGAGCATTTGAAAAGAATGTGTATTTTTCTTCTTTGGGATGTAAGGTTCTATATATGTCAGTTAAGTCTCTTTGATTCAGTGTTTCATTCAGCTCCACGATATGTTTATTAATGTTTTGTTTGGAAGATCTGTCCATTTTGGACAGTGGGGTGTTGAAATCCCCTACTATCAGTGTGTTGCTATCTATATCTTTTTTGAAGTCATCCAACAATTTCCTTATAAACTTGGGGGCTCCTATATTGGGAGCATATAAGTTTACAATATTGATGTCTTCTTGATAGATTCTTCCTTTAAGTATGATAAAGTGCCCCTCTGGGTCTCTGTTTATGGCCTTTGCTTTGAAATCGACTTTGTCTGATACAAGTATGGCAACGCCAGCCTTTTTCTCATGTCCATTTGCTTGGAATATTATTTTCCATCCCTTTACTTTCAATCTGTGTAGGTCTTTTGCTCTGAGGTGGGTCTCTTGTAGGCAGCATATGTGTGGGTCATGTTTTCTTATCCACTCAGCTACCCTGTGTCTTTTGATTGGGGCATTTAGTCCATTCACATTGAGAGATATTACTGATAGAAACTTACTCATCTTTTCTCTTTGTACTTGTGTTCCTCTCTGTCTCATTCTTTTCCTTCATCTGCTTAAACCAGTCCCCTTAGCATATCTTGGAGTGCTGGTTTGGTAGAGATGTATTCTTTTAGCTTTCTTTTGTCTGGGAAACTCCGTATTTCTCCTTCTATTTTAATGGAGAGCCTAGCTGGGTAGAGCAGCCTTGGCTGTAGGCCCTTGCTTTTCATGGCTTGGAATATTTGTTGCCATTCCCTTCTGGCTTGGAGTGTTTCTGTTGAGAAGTCAGCTCCTAGGCGTATCGGGGCCCCCTTGTATGTTACTTTCTCCTTCTCCCTTGCTGCCTTGAGGATTCTCTCTTTGTCTTTGACATTTGCCATTTTAATGATGATGTGTCTTGGAGTGGACCTCCTTGGGTCCTTCTTGAGTGGGGTCCTCTGTGCCTCCTGGATCCATGAGAGCCTTTCTCTCCTCAAATTAGGGAAATTTTCCATCATTACTTTTTCGAGGAGGTTCTCTATTCCTTGCTCCTCTTCTTCTCCTTCTGGTATCCCTATTATACGGATATTATTGCGTTTCAGGTTGTCCTGCATTTCCCTAAATGCTTCTTCATTCTTTTTGAGCCGTTTTTCCATTTCTTGCTCTTTCTGGGAGCTTTTTTCTACCTTATCCTCCATCTCACTGATTCGATCCTCAGCTTCATCCAGCCTGCTTTGGATTCCTTCTACTGTGTTCTTCAATTCAGAAATGGTATTCTTCATATCCTCTTGTGTCTTCTTGATAGTTTCTATGTCCTTTTCCAGGCTGATATAGTTTGCTGTAAGATCCTGATAGTTTCTCTGCAGTTTCTCATAGTTCTCTTTGAGCTGGCTGAGCTCATTGAGCTTCCTTAGAACCATTGTTTTGAATTCCATATCTGATAGTTCCCTTGCCTCTATTTCATTGAGCTCTCTCTGTGGGGAGTCCCCTTTTCCACTCATTTGGGGAGAACTTCTTTTTCTTCCCATTTTTGTGAGAGTCTTTTAAGTATTTTTGTCCTTTACTTTTCTTTCTGGGCTTGCCTCTGATGATGTCCGTTGTTGACCCTATAGGGCCTTGGGTTGTTTGTTTGAGCCTTTCAGGAGTCTAATGCCTGTGTCTGACTCCTGCTTGGAACAGCTCTGTGACCCCTTCGGTCAGGGCTGGGCTATTTTTTGGGATCTCTCTGCGCTCTCACGAGAGCTCCTTGAGCGCTTTCCCAGCGCGGCAGGGTCCCCCACCTGCCTGGGCTTGCATGTGTTTGCCCCAGACCAGAGGGCTTATTCGCGACCTCCCGTGCTCATCTGACCTCCCTGGCACGCGAGCTTCGCGGCACTGGTCAGTTTAGAGTCTTCTATTGTGTGTTTTCCCCGCTTTTGGCTCTTTGGGTGCGTTGCTTGCCCTCGCCAAATGGGGACTACGGAAATGGGAGGAAATCAGCTCTCCGGTTAATCCTGTTTCTGGTCTCTCCTCCAGGGACTCTGGGCAGCTCTACTTATTTTGTGGGCTGCTCCGCAATCGCGGCGGGTAGGTCAATTTATGCCTGCCCTTGCCCCTCTGTGCAATCCCTCGCAGGCCGTATGGGTGCCAGTCTGTGTGAGGCCTTGCCGGCAGGTGCAAGCGTTCGCCAGCCCGGGTGGGTCACACACACGCTCGCCAACCCTCGCCAGTCACTCGGCGCAAGTGTGCGCGCCTGCTCTGGGTGTTTTGGGGGTGTCTATGTTTGCTTTTCGGCTTTTGGCTCTTTGTGGGTGTGGCCTCTTCCCGCGCAATGGAGACTTCGGCAAGGAGAAGGAGTCAGGACTCCCCGGTTCCTCCTCCCGTTCTTTCCCCAATGCCTCCGTTTCTAGTCTCCCCTCAGGGGCCTCTGGGCAGTTCTGTGACCCCTTCGGCTGAGGATCCAACCCCTGTGCGGACTGCGTTTCAATCGCAGGCAGTCTGGTTCATGCGCGCCCCGCTTCTGCCTCTTTGGGGTCGCGCCTTTCCAGCCCACAATGGAGACTGCAGAACGTGGAGGGAGTCGGGACTCCCCAGTTCCTCCTCCTGTTCTTTCCCCAACGCCTCCGTCTCCAGTCTCTCCTCAAGGCTCTCCCAGACAGTCTGCACTCAGCCCCGCAGGTCACAGGCGCACAAGCTGTGTGCGGAGGGCACAAAAGGCAGGTTAACTGATTCCCTTATGCCTGAGCGAGATGGTAGCTGCAGAGTGGGAAGTGCGTTATCACCCGGGCTCCACCGGCCGCAGAGTCAGTTCTCTTCACAAAGTTTTCCTCACCAGTCTTTTCCCAGGCACCAGCCCACCCTGCTGCCGCCTGTACCCAGCGATCAAGGAGGGTGGCTGCCGCTGCAACTTTTGCGTTTGCCCTTTAAATGTCTTTTTGCATCCCCAGCCACATGTCTCTGGCAGAGAGTGCCCCTAAGCTTTTTGGGGTTGCGTTTTGTCTGTATTTTCTCGGCTTTAGCGGCTGTAGTTTAGGGGTTCCTGTTTATGATTCAGACCCCTTTCTTCCCGGGGGGACGCTAACTGGCTGTTTCAATGTCCCTCTGGTGCCAGTGCCCGTGGGCACCCAGCCCACCCTCTCGAGCCTCCACCGCAATTCTCACCCGTTGGGATGTGTGAGAGTCGAATCCGCTGTCCGCGGCACCAAGGCTCCTCTCCCACTATCGCTCCACTGCTTTCCAGGTGATTACTCCATTATTTAGTTGCAATTCCAGTTTGGTTTTGAGAGGAGGTCAGTGTGACTCCCTTTCACTCCTCCGCCATCTTTTCTATCCCCAATGTGATAGTATTTTGGACATAATTTTATCATGAGAGTAGAGCCTGTATAAAAGAGATCCCATTAAAGAGAGCTCCCTATCCCCTTTCACCATATGAGGATACAGTAAGAATATAATTTTCTATGAACCAGGAATTGGAACTTTATCAAATACCAAATATGTTGATATATTCATCTTGAACTTCCCAGCCTCCAGACTGTGAGAAGTAAAATTTTGTGGTTTAAGAAATCCAGTCCCATACCCTGAGAACACCAAAACGCCAATACGAAAGAACCTATGCACCCCAATGTTCATAGCAGCACAATTTACAATAGCCAAGTGTTGGAAGCAACCTAAATGCCCATCAGTAGATGATTGGATCAAAAAACTATGGTACATATACACAATGGAATACTACGCAGCAGAAAGAAAAAAGAAGTACTAAACTTTGCGACAGCATGGATGGAACTGGAGAGCATCATGCTAAGCGAAATAAGCCAGGGGGCGAAAGACAAATACCATATGATCTCACCTATAAGCGGAACCTAACCAACAATGCAAAGAAGCAAGGAAAATATGACCAGCAACACTGAAAGGAAAAGAAATCAACAGAGACAAGAGGGAAGGGGGGGGCAGGGAAAGGGAAGGGAAGGGGAAAGTCAAGGAACATATAGCAAGGACTCATGGACAAAACCAAAGGGGAAGAGCTGAGGGAGGGAAGGTGGGAGGGGGCAAGGGAAAGAGGTGGGGGAAGGCAGAGACAAATGTATTTAAAAAGTAAATAAATTAATTAAAAATAAAAAAAAAGAAAGAAATCCAGTCCCTGGTATTTTGTTATAGACTGACCAAGATATACACCAAATAATCAAACATAGTAGGGGTGACATTACTATACTCCCTTGAGAAGTCCAGGCCCCCAGCAAGAATCCTCTCTAAAGCCATTCACCATGCTGCCTCCACAGTCATTTTAAAAAACAGGTATGAATTTCTCCTTCTAGAAATATGAAGTGCATGTGCTTTGTCCCAGGGTTCCCAGTATTTAAAATTATACAATCATGACATTACATACAAAACAAACATAAGAAGAATTGGAATGGTATTTGTATTTTGCCCCTTGGTTTATTTCTAATTATTTATTTGTTTGTTTATTTTTTTCAAATACATTTGTCTCTGCCGTCCCCCCACTGTTTTCCCTTGCCCCCTCCCCCCTCCCTCCCTCAATCCTTCCCTTTTGGTTTTGTCCATGAGATCTTGCTATATGTTCCTTGACTCTCCCCTTCCCTTTCTTTTTCCCTGCATCCCCCTCCTTCCCTCTTCCCTCTGTTGGTTTCTTTTCCTTTCAGTGTTTCTGGTCTTATTTTCCTTGCATCTTTGTATTGTTGGTTAGGTTCTGCTCATAGGTGAGATCATATGGTATTTGTCTTTCGCCCCCTGGCTTATTTCGCTTAGCATAATGCTCTCCAGTTCCATCCATGCTGTTGTGAAAGGTAGTAGCTCTTTCTTTATTTCTGCTGCATAGTATTCCATTGTGTAAATGTACCATAGTTTTTGATCCAATCATCTACTGATGGGCACTTAGGTTGCTTCCAACACTTGGCTATTGTAAATTGTGCTGCTATGAACATTGGGGTGCATAGGTTCTTTTGAATTGTTGTTTTGGGATTCTTAGGGTATAATCACAGCAGTGGAATTGCAAGGCATTTCCATTTTTAGCTTTTTGAGAGAATTCTGAATTGTTTTCCACAATGGCTGCACCAGTCTGCATTCCCAACAGTGTACTAGGGTTCCCTTTTCTCCACAACCGTTCTAGCACGCATTGTTTGTTGATCTGTTTATGATGGCCATTCTGACCAGTGTGAAGTGGTATCTCATTGCAGTTTTAATTGCATTTCTCTGATGACTAGTGATGCTGAGCATCCTTTCATATGTCTCTGGACCCTCTGTACCTCTTCCTTGGAGAAGTGTCTATCCAGGTCCTTTGCCCATTTTTTAAATTTGATTATTTGTGTTCTTTGAGTGGAGTCATGTGAGCTCTTTACATATTTTGGAGATCAAACCCCTATCTGATGTGTCATTGGCAAATATATTTTCCCATACAGTTGGTTCCCTTTTCATTTTGCTGATGTTTTCTTTAGCCATGCGGAAACTCCATTATATGATATTATTAAAATTACAAAATTATAGGAATGAAGAACAGGTTTTAAGTAGGGTGTGGGGGCCAAAGGGAACTGAATATGTTAACAAAAAAAGCAACATGAGGAATCCTTGTGGAAATATACTATATCTTGAATACATCAAAGTCAATAATTATTTGTGATGTATTCTAGTTTTGCAAAATGTTATTATTGGAGAAACTTGGAAAAGGGTACACAAAATCTCTCTTTATTATCTGTTATAATTTCATGTGAATTCACAATTATGATAAAATTAAAATTTAATTATAGAGGAGAATCAAGATGGCAGAGTGAGTGGAAGTCAGGCTGACCTACTCCCAGGACCAATCTGGAATTACAACTAAATTGTGGAGAAATCACCTGGAACAAACAACTGAACAATACTGAGAGGGGAGCCCTGTAACTTCAGACAAACAGAAGAATCAGCTTTGGCACAACCTAACTGGTAAGGAGTGTGGTAGAGACTAGAGAAGGCAGGCGGGGCACCCATGGATGCCAGTGTCAGAAGGATAGTGAAAGGGCCAGTTGGATCCCCCTGAGAAGAGGGAGGTCCAAACCAAAATCTGGGATCTCCGGCTTACAGCACCAGAGCCCATAAAGTACAGAGAAAACAGCCAGCTGCGAAAAGCGGCAGGGTTGCTCTCTGCCAGAGACAGGTGGCTAGAGATGCAAAGAGGCATTTAAAAGGCCAATGCATAAATTTTATTTGCAGCCACTTACCCTGGTCTCCAGCAAAGGTGGTGGTAGAGTGGTCTAGAGACGCCTGAGGAGAGACTGGGAAAGGAGGCTTTGGGAAGAGAATGGAGAGAGTAGCTGGCGGGATCCCAGTGCTGACTCATCCCCAATGCAGCAGCAGCCATCTGGCTCAGGCACAGACCACTCCCCTGAGTGGCAGCAGCTTGAGAGGACCCAATAACCCCACCCCCAGGAGGGACTCTGCCTTACCCTGTGATGTCTCTAAGCCGGCCTGCTGAGTGCTGAGTGACTATATTAACAGCTGAAGGAGACATCCACAGATAGTAGATTCCTGGAAGGCTCAATCAGAGTGCCTAAGGTCAGATAGGGACAACATCTGACATCATAAGAGGCAGATCCAGAAAGAAAACACATTGGTCTCCTGCCATAGAGGTTCACACCACAAAGTCAGGAAATCAAGACATATCAATTCAAGAAGGAGAAGCAAAAAAGGAGTCTCACATATAATGGGAAGACAAAGAAATACCCCCCAGTTGAAGGGAAAGGAGGAATCCCCAGAAAGAGAAATAAATGAAATAGAGGCAAAGAAACTGTCAGATATTGAGTTCAAAACAATGGTTCTAAGGAAGCTCAATGAGCTCAGTGACTTCAGAGAGAATTACCAAAAATGTCAGGGAAACTATGAGGAACTTACTGCAAACTATATCAGCATGAAAAGGACATAGAAAGTATCAGTAACAGGCAAGACAAAATGAAGAATACAATTTTTAAATTGAAGAACAAAGTAGAAGGAATCCAAAGAAGGCTAGATGAAGCAGAGGAACGAATCAGCAAGCTGGAGGACAAGGAAGAAAAAAGCTCCCAGAAAGAGCAAGAAAATGAAAAAAGAATCAAAAAGAATGAAGAGGCATTGAGGAGAATGTAGGACAACTTGAAACATAATAATATCCATATAATAGGGATGACAGAATGAAAGGAAGGGATAGAGAAGCTGTTTGAAAAAGTTATGATGGAAAACTTCCCTAATTGGAGGAGAGAAAAAGTCACACAAGTCTGGAAGCACAGAGGTTCGCATTCATAGGAACCCAATGAGGCCCACTCCAAGACACATCATCATTAAAATGGTAAATAGCAAAGACAGACAATCCTAAAGGAAGCAAGAGTAAAAGAGTTAGTAACATATAAGGGAGCCCCAATACAGCTAGAAGCTGACTTCTCAACAGAAACACTACAAGCCAGGAGGGAATGGCAAGAAATATTCCAGGTCATGAAAAGCAAAGGCCTGCAACCAGGACTGCTCTACCCAGCAAGGCTCTCAATTAAAGTGGAAGGTGAAATAAGGAGTTTCCCAGACAAAAGAAGGCTAAAAGAATACACCTCCACCAAACCAGCACTGCAAAATATGCTAAAGGGACTGCTTTAAGATGAAGAAAAAGAGTCTATGAATACCCAGTTCCTTTCACCGTCATCAATACTTCATATTACCAATATTTTTAATATGTTTTAATCTCATTGTGATAATGATGGGTTATTTTAATTGTTCCTTTATTATTTGTTGAAACTAAACCTGTTTTGGTATAATTCTTGCCTATTTCTATTATTTCTAAAAAGTTTTAAATTACATTGGTATTCTTTATCCATTTATTGATTTAATGGTGTGTAGAATTTTTCCCCTAAAAAAAAAAACTATTAACCCTTTTTTAGATGTATGGCAAATAGTTTCCCATTCTATTTCTTGTCCTTTAAGGTTTTTTTATATGTATATTACTATATAGTCTTATAGGTTTAATATAGTCATATTGTCAATATTTAATTTATAGCTTTTGAGTTTGAATATTTTACTTTGTCATGAAAAATATTAGTTTGTATTTTCTCCTAAAACTCCTTAGATTCTGCATATTGATTTTTAACTCACCTGAATATTTGTTGTATAATGTGTGAAATAGGGCTCTATGTTTGCTTTATTTCAAGCAATAGTGGCCCAAGCATCTTATTTGTTGAATAAGCCTTATTTTACCCATTGACTTGAAATATCTATTTAATTATATACTTCATTTTTATACAGGTATATACGTTTTTTACTAGAATGTTCATTATATTTCATTGATCTACTTGATTATTTCTGTGCCGGTGTCATGTTGTTTTAATTCCTCAGACTTTATAATGGCTTTTAATTTTTTAATATTTCATAATTGACTTTGATGTTTAAAAAAATAAAATCAATCTGTCTTTAAAAAAAGAAGAAAGAAGGGAAGAAAGAAAATAAAGAAGAAAAGAAAGAAAGAGAGAAAGATGGAATTCCTACCTATTGTGACATCATGGATGGAACTGGAGAATATTATGCTAAGTAAAATAAGCCTGTTGGTGAAAGACAAATACCATATGATCTCACCTATAAGTGGAATCTATTCAACAAAATAAACTAACAAACAAAATAAGCCACATGCATGGAAACATGGAGCAGACTGAAAGTGATCAGAGGGTATAGGTAAATAGTACAATGGTGGAAAGAAGGGGAAACGACTAGGCAAAGAACATGTATGAATGACCCATGGACATGGACAACAGAGTGGGAATTGACTATGGGAGCAGGGGGTGGGAGTGGGATGGGTGGATGGGGGGAAAGGGGGAAAATTGAGACAACTGTAATAGAATAAACATGATTTAAAAATTAAAAAATAAAAATAAAGAAAAAGGAAAACACTTATTTCAAAGAAAAGATAAGAGCTTGTCATTTACATTTTCAAAACACTTTGTGGGCTGTCTAGTAGCTCAGTATGATACAATGTCCTTCAAGATCCAACTCCTGCTCAACTACTTCCCTAAGCCTGCTTTTTATAACTGTCTCCCTATCTCCCTGAATCCTCATACCTTTAAATGTTCAAAGCAACCATTAGCCTATGTAATGTCTGTGTGAGTTTTTTTAAATCTCACAATTTAGCAGCTTCATGCAGATTAAATTAAAGATGCCCCTATTTCTGGTAGAGGTAGCCATATGTTGGGGATCACAGATAGGTGGACAGAGAATAGAGTATATTTCTATCAGTACATAGGCCTTTATTGATTCTCACCTTGCCTGTGGCAATATCCATTTTACTGTTCTCATGTCCTAGAAATTCTATCTCCTGAACAATGGTTCTTACCATCATTCTTGACTGAGTTCTCCTACTGCTCCAACTAGTCCTATTGCTGTCTACTTTACTGACAGTGTACCCTAGTAGTATAGAAACTGCTAGTGGACAGGGAATCTATCTGCTTTATCAATCTACCCAGGGCCCAGCACAGAGCCTGTCACAGAGTAGGTTCTCAGGCAGTGCTTTATGGACTGAATCAAATTTTCTGAGCTCCTCAGGTAAGTCCTTTCTCTTCCCCAGCTTCCTCTGATTCTCATAAGGTGAAAGGCTGAAAAGTTGCTTTATGGATCTAGGTGAGTGGAAAATAGAACCTTGTTTAAATAATAAAAGTGCTTGGAGTATTTTACTGTACTCAAGTCAACTGCTTCTTTGGGTGCCTTGTATTTAACAGCACAAGGTAGACTGGCAGGATTATACCTCATAGCTCCTGAAAATGAAGAGAAGTAATTGAGATGAAGCCATCTATGCAAGAGGCCCTCTCTGGCTATCGGTAACCACAATGAGCTGCACCATTTTCTGCTTTGGATTTCAATTTATATGCCTACAGCTGAGGAGCACTTCACTGCTTGGCCCTTTATTTATTATTTAGTTATTCATTGATTTTTAGAAACATATCCTCTGCCTTAAAAGCTCTGGGGCAGAAGTCCAAAATATGTATCATTAATTAAAGATATTTAAAATGATGGACAGAAACCATAATAATGAAGAAAAACAAGAAAAGCAAAAACAATGCTGCCTCATTTGTTGCATCTTTTCCCCTCAACAAGTTCAAAACTGATCTCAGAATTCTGTGGCATATATGCTTCTGCTGAGCTCCTTCTCTTTGCAGAACCCATGAGGAGCTTTTGATGTAATTGACAAAAATGAATGCAGGCACGGAGAAAGGATCATTCAACAACCAATGGCACATCTGTGGTGGTCTTTAATGACCTCTTTTCCCAGTTACCTTACAGGAATGACTGAAAAATTTCTTTTCACACTGGGAATGCTAGAAGTGACAGAGAAATATGGCCCTCAGTTATCAAACTTCCATCAGGAATTTCCTCATCTGAAGAGAAGTGCTTTGCCTAATGTCATACCCCTATTCCAGAACTAGGGAAGAGAGGTATGCCTCCAAAGTGTGGCAAATACTGGGACATAAAGGCTTTGTCACTTTACTCCAACTCCAGAGAAAACTCTGGAGAATAATTCCAGTTTCAGAATTCCCTTAGGCCTCTGTTGTTACTGAATCATGGCTCATTTCTCTCTGCCAAATCCAACTTCCTTTCCTTCCTTCCTTTTCATACCCATTTATCTCAAGAATACTCATAATGTACCTCCTGTATGCTTAACTATGACTCCAATTTTCAGGGCCTCCAACCTGTGGCATCTTTCTTCAGGGTTCCCAGAGTGAATCTTGAATATATTTGGGCTCCTCTGCCAGGCTGTGAGTTTCTCATGGGCAATGACTTTTGGGGTCCTATCCACATCTACCCCATTGCCTGGCAGGCACATAGTAAATGTTCAGGAAATCTTGGTAGAATTTAATAGTTATAATAATGAAATAAATGACTGGAAAGATAGTTCTCAGAAATGTAGTGATCCCAAAAAGGTAAACACTGCTAGAATATCTATCATCCATCTATCTATATGTCATCTATCTATCTATCTATCTACCTATCTATCTATCTATCTAATCTATCATCTATCATCATCTATCTATCCATCCATTCATCTAGCTACCTATCTATTCATGTATCAGTCATTTGTCTATTTATCTAATTATCTATTTATCTATCTAATCATTCTCAGTTCAGAATCCTTAAAGAGCCCTAGCTGGTGTGGCTCAGTGGATTGAGCA
This sequence comes from Pteronotus mesoamericanus, assembly GCF_021234165.1. Classification (NCBI taxonomy): domain Eukaryota; kingdom Metazoa; phylum Chordata; class Mammalia; order Chiroptera; family Mormoopidae; genus Pteronotus; species Pteronotus mesoamericanus. The sequence goes on along the minus strand of NW_026555108.1, from coordinate 2,103,055 downwards.
TCAGCCCACAAACCAAAGAGTTGCTGGTTTGATTCCTAGTCAGGGCACATGCCTGGGTTGCAGGCCAGGTCTCCAGCAGGAGGCGCGTGAAATGCAACAAGACATTGATATTTCTCTCCCTCTCTTCCCCTCTCCAAAAATAAATAAAATAAAATAAAGAACTTTACAGAATCGTTAAAGATAAGTATTGTTAGTCCTACTTTGCAAATATAGAAATGAAAGCTCAGTGTGGTTAGGTTCCTCTGCCCAAGTTCCCCTAGTTAGTTAATGGCAGGGACCAGATTTAAAATGAGGTGTGACTGACCTCAAAACTTGTCTTTCACAGAGACCAAAAGAGATGGCTTTAAAAGAAAATTGTGTTGGGAGTTAATATTCTTTACTTCTCAGTTGCCTCTTTTTATTTCTTGCGAAGTTTTAAATGAGAGTCTTGCTTTGGGTCCATGTGAAAATAAGAAGTGAGCTTTAGGACTTTTAAAAAATTGTACTAAAGAATGGCATATGAAGAATTATTTTTTGTATTTGTAATGCTAAAGTCATTTTTATTTCCAGTCAATTCTTATATATTTTATTAAAATTTTTATTATAAAATATAGTGTACAAGAAAGGGTATAAAATATATGTAAGGTTTAATGCATTGTATGGTGAACAGCTATGTAATAACCACTGAAATCAAGAAATAAAACATTACTGTCTCCCTGGGGTTTCCCTATGTATTCCTAGCCAGTTGTAAGCCCTGCCTCTCCCCCACTGGTAATTATAGCTTGGTTTTTACAGTAATAAATTATTTTTTACAGTGATACACATAGGTTTGTATCCCTAAACAATTTAAAATAGGGGTAGAGAAACCATGGCTTATAGGCCCAACACAGCTCACTGTTTGTTTTTGTAAATGGAGTTTTATTGGAGCACAACTATGCCTATTTATTTATGTATTTTCTATGACAGCTTATAAACTAAACAGTAGAATTGAAGAGCTGCAACAGAGACTAAGTATGGCCTATAAAGCCTTAAATGTTTACAACACGGCCCTATATAGAAAAAGTTCGCTGGTCTGCAATCTAAATTTTTTTTCAGGAGTATCATAAAATAAGGCCTTTTTGGTAACTTGCTTTTTCTCCTCTATATTATATTTGTAAAATTCATTCACAATGAATCTATTCATTTGTATGCATCAACTGCTAACATATATAAAGAGCAACTATGAATTTAATATTCCTATTTTAATTTTTATTACTTTGTATTGTATTTTTGGAGTATTTGTAAACATATATCTAATGTAGCAAATATGGAAAAATAGAAAAATAGAAATAAGAAATATGGTTTGCCTGCAAATAAATTGCCCTTCTTTTCATCAGTTAAAAACATTAACTTATGGTATATTTTTTTGCAAAAATCTTGGTTTTACCAATTTATATGGTAAGACTAGCTTTTCAGGGAATAAAATAATAGAAAAAAATTAAAGTAACTTATATTCTTCCAGAAATAATCATTATTAATGTTCTGAAACCTGTCTTTTCATGTTTTTTTTCTCTTTAGCTCTTTAATCTATTAATGACAATGAAAGCATTATGTGTCAAAACGTATGCTGATACCCTTAAAGAAGAGGGAGGGGTTGCTGGGTCATATGGTAACTGTATTTTTAATTTTTTGAGGAACATTAACACTGTTTTCCACAGTGGCTATACCAGTTTACATTCCCACTAGTAGTGAATGAGGGTTCCTTTTTCTCCATAACCTCTCAACACTTGTTATTACTTGTCTTGCTAATAATAACCTTTCTAACAGGTGTGAGGGAGTATGCCATTGTAGTTTTGATTTGCATTTCCCTAATAGCTAGGGAAAGTAAGCATCTTTTCATATACCTGTTGGCCATCTGTTTTCCTGATAGAAGTATCTCATTTTTTGCAAATGTGTGTGACTGATTTGTATTATTTTTTCTAAACATTGACAGAGTTTATTGTATGGTTTCCCACCTGGGATCCCACCCTTTTAAATATAAGAAAAGTTCATAGAATAGAAGAGATTTTGAAACCTTCATACAACATCTACATCCTGCACCCCCAGGACAAGAAGGGAGTTACTGCTGGGTAGGGTGGAGGGGTGAGGGCAGAGCCCTTGCCAACTGCATGGCCACATTCACCCTGAACATGAGATGGAGATGAGAGGCTTTGGGTGGTACCAGGAAGCCCCCAGACCACAAGCAATATGGTAGTGTGGGGTAGGGGGCATGGTGGGCAGTTACAGCTTCATTGTAGAAACTGATGGCAGCACTTGGTGCCACAGTTGCAGAGTAAATTGTCGCTGGCATTCTCAATGGGAAACTTGTAGTCATAGGTGATCTCTTTACCACACAGGATGTGGCACAGGGCATGGATGACGATATGCTTCTTGCCCTCCCTGTGGATGACTCGAGAAAAGCAGTTTTGTTCACATGAGTGCTTGATGAAGCAGGCTGCATTGCCATGCATTGTGGCATCCACCACATCAAAGATATCCGTGTATAACATACAGCACCTGATGCCCTTCTTAATTATAGAACTTCTGCACTTTTCAACACAGAGCAAATCTGTATTATTTAAACATTAGTTAGAATTCTCCAGTGAAGCAATTTGGGACCAGGTTTTTGTTTGTGAATATACAGGGTCCGGCACAAATAATGCATCTTTTAAATTACAAAATCTTTTATTACAAAATCATAAGCATGTAATTCTGTAACCTAACAATACCACATTCAAGCACACTCTAAGGCATTTTAGGTGAAATGTTCAAATTAAAACTATAAATTATTACACCCACATTATTACCCTACCAACCACTCTCAAGCAAGTATTACTTCTGCTGAACCCTGTATTTTGAATTACTTAATGAATATCTTTACTTTTTATTTCAGATTTTCTATATCTTCAGTAGTTTTTTGTTTTTGTTTTTAGGTATACATTAATTCACTTAATTTAATTTCTTAACATTTCATTATTCATAGTATTTTATTTTCTCTAATGTTGGTAGTTATTGCCCCTTTTTCATTTCTGATTTTGATAATTTGAGTCTCCTTTATTTTTCTTGATCAGTCTAGCTAAGGATTTGTCAATTTTGTTGATTATTTTAAGGAGCCAACTTTTAACTATGTGTATTTTCTCTATTATTTTTCTATTCTTTATTTGATTTATCTTCACTACAATAGTTATTATTACTTTTATCTTTCTTGTTTTGTATTTAGTTTGTTCTTTTAATAGTTTCTTTAGTGCGATGTTAGGTTATTGACTCAACATCATTTTTATTTTTTAATTAGACATCACTAGCTAATTGTTCCCAATTAATGTCTTGATTTCATAGCTATCAACTTCAACAGGTCTACCCCGCTGTGGAACATCATCCAGCGAGAAATCTCCAGCACAAAACTTTGCAAACCACTTTTGCCATGTTCAATCAATCACAGCAGCTTTTCCATACACTGAACAAATTTTTTTTCACTTCAATTGCCTTTTTACCTTTCTTGAAATAACAAAGCATAATGTGCTGCAAATGTTGCCTATTATTTTCCATCTGCACTATTAAAATGGCTACACAAAAATTCACCAATGTTGATAAGTTTTTTTAAGTACATGCTGATATGACAGCTGTCACAATACAATCTAACCAAATTGTTTCAAATGAAGTTTAAGACAACTAAGTGCTGCTAGAGCCATCTTATGGAAAAAACCAAAAGAACTTTTTGGCCAACCAATACTTAGGATACAGACATCATGAGTTAGAAAAGACTACATGTACTGTATTGTCTTTATCCAATCACTTATTGAAGGGCACTTTGGCTTTTTTCATGTTCTCCATCCTTTTTCATCCTGTTATCATACAAATAACTATTTTGAACAGCCCATAAACACAGTTTTATAATTATTATTTAATGCTAATGCCCTTTTTAAAACATAGAGTTATGGAGCTGCAAATAAAATTTATTTTATATTCTCTTTTTATTTACCTATGTAGTTACATTTACCAATGCTCTTAATATTTTCATGTGGATTTGAATTCTTGACTAGTGTCCTTTACATTTTTGCCTCTCTTTAGTAATTCTCATGAACAGGTATTTTATTAACAATTTTTCAATGCTCTTGATTATCTTGGAGTGTCTTCCTTTATGCTTTATTTTAAAGGATTTGAAACTATAAATTTCCAGCTAAGCACTGCTTTAGTTGCATTGTATAGGTTTTTTTTTCCTTTCTTTTTTATGAATCTGAAAGCATTTCCTAATTTTCTTTGTGATTTCTTGTCAGGACACTTGGTTATTTAAAAGTGTGTTGTTTTATTTCCACATGTCTGTGAATTTCCCAAACATCATTTTTTGTTTATTTCAAATTTAATTCCATGGTGTTTATACTCTGTATGCTTTCAATCCTTTTAAACTCAACCCTTTTAAATTTATTCAGTGTTTCTTGTAGCATGGGTCTCTAGAAAATAATTCTCAGTTTTTGTTTATCTGGGGATGTCTAAATATCTTCTTCATGTGTTGAAGGATAATTTCTATGACATATAGACTTCTTGGTTGCCAGCATTTTCCTTTTCCATTCAGAAAATTGAATACATCATAAAACTTCCTCTGGCCTCCCTGGTTTCTGAACAGAAACAAACTATAAATATTACTGAGGATTCTTGCTATGTGAATAGGCATTTTTGTTGCTGCTTCAAGATTCTCTGTCTTTTGGTAGTTTGATTATTACATGTCTAACTATGGATCTCTTTGAGTTTATCCAACTTGGAGTTTGTTGAACTTCTTGAATGTACAAGTTAAGGTTTTTAATCAAATTTGGAAGATTTTTTGTAAATGATTTCTCCATATATTCCTTCTGCTCTTCTTTATCTTTCCTCTTTCTGAAATGTCTTTTTCCTGAAAAGTACTCATTGGATTGTTATAAGACTTTACTAAGTTGTAGAGTTTGAAAAGATGATTGATTTATACATTCCTATCAGTGCTGTCACTGGTTTCATAGAACAGCATATTATTAGAGTTTTCTCTACCAGTCCAGAGATATTATGTTTATATCATCTTTTTAATCTATTTTGTGTTGGTTTTACAATGTTGATACAAAATACTAGTTTAAGGACCACTGAGTAATGCAATGTTCCAGATGAAAACTTTATTAATTTAATTATATGGGATTATGTTTAAATAATTTCAGAAAAATTGAGCAGTAGTTTAACACTGTAGAATGGCCCTCTTTCAATTATGAAAGCACTTTCATAAGTAATCATTTTTTTCATTATTTCTTAAAACAACTTGGGGACAAAGATGGGTCAGTTTTATTATTATTTTTAATGTACAAACCATGAAACAACACTAATAGAAAAGCAAGGAAAAAAACACTTCCCCCATTTTGTTACTTTAAAAAATCAAATTTCCATATTTCCATACTCTCTTTGATCTTTATCCACAAACATTATTTTTATGTAGCTGTGGTCATAGAATAAATTTAATTTTAATTTCTTTCTATCACTGAACTTCCTGAGGAATTTCCATGTTTGTTACACAGTCTTTTTAATTATAAAGTTAATGGATAACTAATATTTTATTCAAGACATATAATCTACTATATGAATTGCTGGAAGGTGTTTTTAAATAGTACTAAAATGAACAACTTCATGTATTTATATTTCTTCCATTGGCTTACTTTCTTTGTCCAAATCAGTAGGACTATGGTTATTGAGTGGTAATGTAAGAACATTTTTTATTTGGAGGAAAAAGCTGTTTGCTTTTTTTTAAATTTAATTTTATTTATTTTATTTTTTATTGTTGTTAAAGTACAGTTGTCTCCATTTTACCCCCTGTGTTCTCCCACACCCAACCAACCCGCACCTCCCACCCTCAATTCTACCCACTTTTGGTTTAGTGAAAGTAAGAACATTTTTTATTCTTGACACTATTACAGATGTCCCCCATTTCCTGCCCTTTTCCTCCCACTACCAAGCCTCCTCCCTAGCCTTGAACACATTGTTGTCTCTGTCCATGAGCTATGCATATATGTATATATGTTCTTTGGCTAATTTCTTCCAGTTCCCCCACACCCCTCCCCTCTGTGATCTATCAGTCTATTCAATGTGTCCATGCCCCTGGCTTTATTTTGTTCCTCAATTTATTTTGTTCATTAGATTTCACATATGGGTGAGATTGTGTGGTATTTGTCTTTCTATGACTGGCTTCTTTCACTTAGCCTAATATTCTCCAGATCCATCCATGCAGTTCCAAAGGGTAAGAGTTCCTTCTTTTTTGTAGCAATATACAGTTCCATTTTGTAAATGTATCACTGCTTTTGTGTCCATTCATCAGTTGTTGAGCAATTGGGCTGCCTCCAGACCTTGACTACTGTAAATAAGTTGCTATGAACATAGCGGAGCATATACTCTTTCTGATTAGTTTTTCTGGATGCTTAGGATATATTCCCAGAAGTGGGACTGCTGGGACAAAAGGCAGTTCCATTTTCAGCTTTTTGAGGAAATTCCATACTGTTGTCCACAGTGACTGCATTAGTCTTCATTCCCTCCAAGAGTGTACTAGGGTTCCCTTTTGTCCACATCCTCACCAGAACTTGTTTGTTGATTTATTGATGACAGCCATTCTGGCAGGTGTGAGGTGATAACTCATGGTAATTTTAATTTACAATTCTTTGATGATTATTGAAGTTATGCATTTTTTTCATATGTCTATTGGCCATCTCTATGTCCTTTTGGAGAAGTGTATATTCAGGTCCTTAACCTAATTTTTAATTGGATTGTTTGTCTTCCTGATGTTAAGTTGTATAAGTTCTTTACATATTTTGGAAATTAACCCCTTATCACATGTATCATTGGCAAATATGTTCTCCCATACAGTGGATTACCTTTTCATTTTGTTGATGGTTTCTTTTGCTGTGAAGAAACTTTTTAGTTTAAGGCAGTCTCATTTGTTTATTTTTTCTTTATTTCCCTTGCCCTAGGAGATGTATTGGCAAATAAATTGCTATTAAGAGATGTTTGAGATTTTACTGCCTCTGTTTTCTTCTAAAAATTTTATGATTTTGTGACTTACATTTAATTCTTTTGTCCTTTTTGAGTTCATCCTTGTGTGCAGTGTAAGTTGGTGGTCTAGTTTCATTTTTTGCATGTACCTCTACAATTTTCCCAACACCATCTATTGAAGAGACTGTCTTTACACCATTGTATGCTCTTGCCTCCTTTGTCAAACATTAATTGACCATAAGTGAGAAAAGTATGAATATTTTTATGATTCTTTATATGTATTGCTTAATTATTTTGCAAAGTAGTAATATCAATCTGAATGGCAAGTTTCAATGAATGAAACTACCAGTTCTTAACCAATTTCATTATACAAGCTAATATTTGGCTAATTTGATGTATATGTAACATAATATTCAAAGAAGTTGTTTTTAATTTTCTGATTGCTAGTGAAATCACACATATGTCAATATATTATATTTATGATGATTTTTACTGTTATGGTCATTTTAAGTTGTTTAAATATTGATTAAATATATTAATATATGCATTATTCTGTGTAAATCTAGTTTTCCATGTGGTACCATATTTCTTCACCTTAAGGAATATACTTTAATATTTCTTAGATGCAGTTCTTTTCACTGAATTCTTTCAGCTTTGTATTTCTGAAACTGTCTCTATTCCACTTTTTACATTTTTTATTGTGGTAAAATATACATAACATACAATTTTTTCATCTTAATCATTTTTAAGCTTACAGTTTAGTGGCATTAAGTACATTCATATTGTTGTACAAGCATTACCACCATCTAACTCCAGATCCCTTTCACCCAGCAAAACAGAAACCCTATATCCATGAAAGAGCAACTTCTTTTTTCCCCCTCCTCCCTTGCTACTTGAAACCAGCATTCTATATTCTGTCTCTATGAGTTCCACTACTCTAGGTACCTCATATAAGTGGAATAATCTACTATTTGTCATTTCCCTGAGCACAATGTCCTCAAGGTGCATCTATGTTGTAGCATGGGTCAGCATTTTCTTCCTTTTGTAAAAATTTATTTTTCAATCAGAGTTGATGTATAATATCATATTAGTTCCATATGTGTAACATAGTGATTACACACTTATATACTTTATGTAGTTTTTATTCCAATAAGCATAGTACTCCTGTGACACCATACATAGTTCTTACAATATTATCAACTATATTCCCTATGCTGTACTTTACATCCCATGACTATTTTTATTACTAGCAATTTGTACATCTTAATCCCCTTTACTTTTTTATCCATTACTCCAACGCTTCTTCCATCTGGCAACCAACAATCTCATCTTTATATCTATGAATTTGCTTCTGTTTCTTTGGTCATTTATTTTTGTTTTGTTTTTTTTTAGGTTCCACAAGTAAACAAAGTCATATGGTATTTGTTGTTCTCAGTTTGACTTATTTCACTCAGCATACATAATACCCTCTAGGTCTATCCATGTTGTTGAAAATGATACGATTTAATTCTTTTACATGGCTGAGTTCTATTACATTGTATGTAGGTACCACCTGTTCTTTATCCATTCATCTTTTGACAGAAGGTTAGGTTGTTCCATATCTTGGCTATTGTAAATAATACTACAATGAACATAGGGTGCATATATATTTGTGAATTGGTGTTTTAAATATCTTCAGATAAATACTCAGAAGTAAATTGCTGGGACATATAACAGTTCTTTCTTTAATTTTTTTGAGGAGACTCCATACTCTTTTTCATAGTGGCTGCAGCAATTTACAGTCCCACCAACAATGCACAAGTGTTCCTAATTCCTCACATCCTTTCTAACAATTCTTGTTTTCTTATTTATTGATGATAGTTATTCTGACATGTGTGAGGTAATATCTCACTGTGGTTTTGATTTGAGGTTCCCTGATAATTAGGGACATTGAGGATCTTTTTATATCTGTTGGTCATCTTTTTATCCTCTTTGGAAAAATGTCTGTTCAGGTCCTATGCCCATTGGATAGTTTGATTTTTTGGTGTTAATTAGTATGGGTTCCTTATAATTTTGGATAATAATCCCTTATTGGATGCATAATCAGTGAATATTGTCTCCCATTAGTAAGTTGTTTTATTATTTTGTTGATATTTTCCTTTATTGTACAAAGACATTTCAGTTTCATGTAGTCCCATTTGCTAATTTTTACTTTTTTTCTCTTGCCTGGGGAAATATATAAAAAAGATATTGCTAATAATTATATCAAATATTCACTGCTTATGTTTTCCTATAGGAGTGTATGGTTTCAGGTCTTATATTTATACCTTTAATCCATTTTGTGTTAATTATTTTATGTGGTGTAAGAAATGGTTCTGGGTTTATTTTTAAATGTATCGCTTCAGTTTTCTCAACACAATTTATTTTTATTTTTTTAATTAAATTCATTGGTATGGAGAAAAAGGATACACTGTTGGTGGGAATGCAGACTGGTGGAGCCATTGTGGAAAGCAGTGTGGAATGTCCTCAAAAAGCTGAAAATGGAACTGCCTTTTGGTCCAGTGATTCCCCTGCTGGGACTATACCCTAAGAATCCCAAAACGCCAATTCAAAAGAACCTATGCACCCCAATGTTCATAGCAGCACAATTGACAATAGCCAGTGTTGGAAGCAACCTCAATGCCCATCAGTAGATGTTTGGATCAAAAAATCATGGTACATTTACACAATGGAATACTACGCAGCCAAAAGAGAAAAAGAACTACTAAATTTCGCTACAGTGTGGATGGAACTCGAGAGCATTATGCTAAGCGAAATAAGCCAGGGGGCGAAAGACAAATACCAAATGATCTCACCTATAAGTGGAACCTAACCAACAATACAAAGATGCAAGGAAAATAAGACCAGCAACACTGAAAGGAAAAGAAATCAACAGAGACAAAAGGGAAGGAGGGAGGGGTCAGGGGGAAAAGGGAGGAAAGGGGAAAGTCAAGGAACATATAGCAAGTACTCATGGACAAAACCAAAGGGGAAGAGTTGAGGGAGGGAGGAATGGAGTGGGCAAGGGAAAGTGGTGGGGGGTAGGCAGAGACGAATGTATTTGAAAAAGATAATTAATTAATTAAAAAATAAATTCATTGGTGGTAACAATGGATAATAACAGTATATAACTTTCAGGTGTACAATTTTATCTTATTTCATGTGTATTGCATTGTGTGCTCAGCTCCCTAAGTCTAGTCTCTTTCTGTCACCAATATTTGACCCCCTTACCCTCTTCATCTTCCTTACACCCTCTCCCTCTCTGGTAAGAACCATTCTCTTGAACTCATAGAATTCAACGACAAAATAAACAAGCAATATGATTTAAAAAATGGGCAAATGACCTGAACAGACACTATCCCCAAGAAGACATACATCTTTCTTGAAGTCCTCCAAGATTTTCCTTATATATTTGGGTGCTCTTGTGTTGGGTGCATATGTTTACAATGTTTATATCTTCTTAAGGGATGATGGATTCTTCCCTTAAGTATTATGAAATGACATTCTTTGTATCTTTTTATGGTTTTTGTTTTGAAATCTATTTTTTTCTAATATAAGTATTGCAACCTTGGCTTTTTTTCTCTTGCCCATTTCCTTGGAATATTTTTTTCCAATCCTTCACTTTCAATCTGCGTAGATCTTTTGTTTTGAGGTGGGTCTCTTGTAGACAGCATATATGCAGGTCATGTTTTCTTCTCCATTCAGATACCCTATGCCTTTTGATTGGAGCATTTAATCCATTTACATTTAAGGTTATTATTGATAGGTACTTATTCATTGCCATTTTCCCCCTTTGTACCACGTTCCCTCTCTCACTCTTTTCCTTCATTTTCTTACAGCAGTCCTTTTAGCATGTCTTGCAATGCTGGTTTGGTGGAGGTGTATTCTCTTACCCTTTGTTTGTCTGGGAAATTCCTTATTTTGCCTTCCATTTTAAATAAGAGCCTTACTGGGTAGAGTACTCTTGTTTGTGGGCCTTTGCTTTTCATTACTTGGAATATTTCTTGCCAATCCCTTCTAGCTTGCAGCATTACTTTTGAGAAATCAGCTGCTAGTCTTATTAGAGCTCCCTTGTATATTACTATCTGTTTCTCCCTTGCTGCCTTTAAGATTCTGTCTTTTTCTTTTCAATGTGGCATTTTAATTATGATGTGGCTTGGGGTATGCCTCTTTGGGTTCCTCTTGAATGGGACTCTCTGTGCTTCCTGAACTTGTGTGGCTTTTCCCCTCTCCAAGTTAGGGAAGATTTCTATCATTATTTCTTCAAACATGTTGTCTATACGTTTCTCCTTTTCTTCTCCTTCTGGTATACTTATGATGCACATGTTTTTTTGTTCCATGTTGTCCTGAAGTTCCCTTAAACTATCCTCATATTTTTTTAGTCTTTTATCATTTTGTAGCTCTACCTGGGTATTTCTTTCTACCTTGTCTTCCAGCTTGCTGACTCCATTCTCTGCTTCATCCAGCCTGTTTGTAATTCCTTCTAGTGTATTTTTTATTTCAGATATTGTATTCTTCATTTCTGTAGAGTATTATGCTAACTGAAATAAGCCAGGCAGTGAAAGACAAATACCATATGATCTCACCTATAAGTGGACCCTAATCAACAAAACAAACAAGTGAGCAAAGTAGAGCCAGAGACATAGAAATAAATAACAAACTGACAGTGATCATAGGAGAGGGGGATAACAGGGGAAAGAAGAGGAAGGAACAAGTCAAGGAACATGAATAGAGGACTCATGGACACTAACAATGGGGTGGGGGTTCACTGTGGGAGTGGGGAGGCAGGGGAGAGCAACAGGGAAAAAAGTGGGACAAATGTAACTGAATAACAATAATTTAAAAGGTCAATGTGAGATAAAGGTGCGTCTAAAATCTGGTGACAATGTACATACTTTCAACATATATTATAATATTTACTGAGTACTAGCAGTTTGGATTTGCCTATGTTCATTTTTAAAGTTTTTGACACTTTTTAGTATTTAATTTCTTTGAAATATTTCAATTTAAAGCTATAATTCTTTTGTAGGATATCTCAGATCTCAACTTTTTAAAAAAAGATTTTATTTAGAGGAGGACAAACGATGACAGAGGAGTAAATGGGAGTCATGCTGACCTCCTCCCAAGATCAAACTGGAATTGTGACTAAATAGTGGAGAAATCACTTGGAAAACAAGGGAACGATAGAGGGAGAGGAGCCTTGGAGCTGCAGACAGACAGTGGAATCAACTTTCACACATCCTAACAAGTGAGAAGTACGGCAGAGGCTCGAGAGGGTGGGCTGAGTGTCCACAGGCACCAGCACCAGAGGGACATTGAAATAGCCAGTTGGATTCCCCTGAGAAGAACAGGGTCTGAAACATAAACAGGGACCCCTAGATTACAGCAGCTGAACCCAGGAAAACACACAGACAAAACGCAAGCCCGAAAAGCTTAGGGGTGCTCTCTGCCAGAGACAGGTGGCTGGAGATGCAGAGAGACATCTAAAGGGCCAACACAAAAATTTGCAGTGGCAGCCACCTCCTTTGATCTCTGGGTAGAGGTGGCAGCAGAGTGGGCCAGTGCATGAGGAAAGATTGGTGAGGAAAACTTTGTGAAGAGAACTGAGACAGCGGCTGGTGGAGCCCCAGTGATAACACATCTCCCACTCTTCAGCTACCATCTCGCTCAGGCATAAGGGAATCAATTAACTTGCCTTTTGCGTGCTCCGCACACAACTTGTGGGCGTGTGGGCCTAGGGTCTGAGTGCAGACTGGCTGGAAGAAATAGAGGATCCCTGGCCAAAGGGACACACAGCTGTCTAGAGACCCTTGAGGAGAGACTGGAGACGGAGGTGTTGGGGAAATAACTGAAGGATTAGCCAGGATTCCCAGGGCTGACTCCCTCTCTGTTCTGTGGTCTCCATTTCGTGCAGGCAGGCCACACCCCCAAAGAGCCAGAAGCAGGTGGGAGAGCCGGTTGGCATGCGATTGCAGCGCAGTCCGCAGAAATAGTGGATCCCTGGCTGAATGGATCACAGAGCTGCCTGGAGATCCTCGAGGAGAGACAGGAGACGGGGGCAGGGGGCATTGGGGAAAGAACTGGAGGAGTAACTGTAGAGTCTCAGAGCTGACTCCTTACCCTTTCCATAGTCTCCATTTTGCATGGGCAGGCCACTCGCCGAAAGAGCCAAAAGTAGAAAAGCACACAATAGATGGCCTTAAACAGCCAAGTGCCAGGGTGCACTCACAAGTGTCCGGCGAGTGCGTCTGCGGACTGGCGCCCAGGCAGGCCGGCGAGTGTGCAAGTGGGCCAGCAGTGTGACTGCAGAGCAGTCTGCAGAAATAGTGGGTCCCTGGCTGAAGAAGTCACAGAGCTGCCCAGAGACCCTCGAGTGGAGACTAGAGACAGAGGCATTGGGGAAAGAACTGGAGGAGTAACCAGAGAGTCCCAGGGCTGAATCCTCCCCCAGTCTGAGTTCTCCATCTTGCTCAGGTGGATTACTCCCCTGAGAGACAGCAGCCTATAAAAACACAATAGGCCCACCATCAGGAGGCACTGCTATGCCCTGTGGTGCCTAAGCCTGACAGATGAGGACAGAGTGACTAGATTGACAATTACAGGACACAGACACAGATAGTAGATTCCTGGAAGGCTCAAACAAATGGCCCAAGGTCAGATAGGGTCAACAACTGACATCATCAGAGGCAGATCTAGAAAGAAAAGAAAAGAAAAAATAAATAAATAAAAAGACCCACCTATTACCATAGAAGTTTAATCCACAAAGTCAGGAAATCTAGATGGATCAATTGAAACAGAACAAAAAAGAAAAAAGACTCTCACAAAAATGGGAAGAAAAAGAAGTTCCTCACAAATGAGGGGAAAGGAGGAATCCTCACAGAGAGCTAAATGAAATAGATGCAGGTGAACTATCAGATATTGAATTCAAAATTCTGGCTCAAAAGAAGCTCAATGAGCTCAGCCAGCTAAAGATAACTATGAGAAACTGCAGAGAAACTATCAGGAACTTACAGCAAACTATATCAACCTGGAAAAGGACATAGAATCTATCAAGAAATCAAAAGAGTATATGAAAAATACCATTTCTGAATTGAAGAACACAGTAGAAGAAATTAAAAGCAGGCTAGATGAAGCAGAGGAATGAATCAGCGAACTGGAGGACGAGGTAGAAAAAAGCTCTGAGAAAGAGGAAGAAATGGAAAGAAGACTCAAAAAGAATGAAGAGTCATTTAGGGAAATGCAGGACAACCTGAAACGCAATAATTTCCACATAATAGGGATACCAGAAGGAGGAGAAAAAAGAAATGGATAGAGAACTTGTTTGAAAAAGTAATGATGAAAAATTTCCCCAATTTGAGGAGAAAAATGTCTCACAGGTCCAGGAAGCACAGAGGGCCCCATTCAAGAGGAACCAAATGAGGCCCACTCCAAGACACATCATCATTAAAATGACAAATAACAAAGACAAACAGAATCCGAAAGGCAGCAAGGGAGAAACAGGGGTTAACATACAAGGGAGTCTCTATATGGCTAGCAGCTGACTTCTCAACAGAAACACTACAAGCCAGAAGGGAATGGCAAGAAATATTTCAGGACATGAAAAGCAAAGGTCTGCAACCAAGAGTACAGTACACAGCAAGTCTCTCAATTAAAATAGAAAGGGAAATAAGGAGTTTCCCAGACAAAAGAAGACAAATTTCTTCTTTCCCTAAATGAATATGTCTCCACCAAACCAGCACTACAAGATATGTTACGTTGAGGTATGCCCCATTTATTCCCATTTTGCTGAGTGTTTTGACCATAAGTGGGTGCTGTACTTTATTGAATGCTTTTTCTGTGTCTATCAAGGTGATCATGTGGTTTTTGTCTTTCCTTTTGTTTATGTGATGTATTATGTTTATTGATTTGCGTATATTGAACCATTTCTGCATCCCTGGGATGAATCCTACTTGATCATGGTGGATAATCTTTTTAAGGTATTGCTGGATGTGGTTTGCCAATATTTTGTGGAGGATTTTAGCGTCTATGTTCATCAGCGAAATTGGCCTGTAGTTTTCTTTCTCTGTAGCATCTTTATCTGGTTTTCGGATTAGGGTGATGCTGGCCTCAAAAAAAGAGTCTGGGAGTCATCCCTCATCTTGGATTTTTTAGAATAGTCTGAGAAGGACAAGGGTTTGTTCTTCCTTAAATGTTTTGTTAAATTCTCCTGTGAAACCATCTGGACCAGGGCTTTTGTGTGCCAGGAGTTTCTTGAATACTGCTTCAATTTCCCCAGCTGTTATCAGTCTGTTCAAGCTTTCTGTTTCTTCCTCCTTCAGTGTTGGAAGATAATACTTTTCTAGAAATTTGTCCATTTCATCGAGGTTTTCAAATTTCTTGGAATATAATTGTTCATGGTAGTTTCTGACAATCCTTTGTATTTCTGTGGTATCAGTTTTTACTTCTCCTCTATCATTTCTGATATTATTTATTTGGGTCCTGTCCCTTTTTTTCTTGATGAGTCTGCTTAAAGGCTTGTCGATTTTGTTTATCTTTTCAAAGAACAAGCTCCTGGATTTGTTGATCCTTTGAATTGTTCTTTTCATCTCTATGTCATTGAGTTCTGCTCTGATTTGATTATTTCCTTCCTACTATTTGCTTTTGGATTTATTTGTTGTTGTTTCTTCAGTTATTGAAGTTGTAGTGATAAGTTTTTTTTATTTGAAATGTTTCTATCTTTTTTAGGTAAGCCTGTATTGCTATGAAATTCCCTCTCAGGACTGCCTTTGCTGTGTCCCATAGGTTTTGGACTGTTGTATGTTCATTTTCATTTGTTTTCAATAATTTTAGATTACTTCTCTTATCTCATTATTGACCCATTCATTGTTTAATATTATACTGTTCAGTCTCCATGAGTTTGCAAGTTTTTGAAGTTTCTCTTTGAGGTTCATTTCAAGCTTCAAGTGCTTGTGGTCTGAGAAAAAGTTTGATATTATTTCAGTTTTTCTGAATTTGCTGAGACTTGCTTTGTGTCCTGTCATACGGTCTATCTTTGAAAATGTTCCATGCACATTTGAAAAGAATGTGTATTTTTCTTCTTTGGGATATAAGGTTCTATATATGGCAGTTAAGTCCGTTTGATTCAGTGCATCATCCAGCTCCACAATATCCTTGTTGACTTTTTTTTTTTTTTTGAAGATCTGTCAATTTTTGACAGTGGGGTATTAAAATCCTCTACTATCAGTGTGTTGCTATCTGTATCTTACTAGAAGTCCTCCAAGATTTTCCTTATATATTTGGGTGCTCCATGTTGGGTGCATATACATTTACAATGTTTATGTCTTTTTGATGAATTCTTCCTTTAGGTATTATAAAGTACCCCTCTGGGTCTCTTTTTGTGGCCTTTGTTTTGAAATCTATTTTGTATGATATAAGTATAGCTACCCCTGCTTTCTTCTCTTGCCCATTTGCTTGGAATATTTTTTTTCCATCGCTTTCCTCTCAATCTGTGTAGGTCTTTTGCTCTGAGGTGGGTCTCTTGTAGGCAGCATATGTGTGGATCATGTTTTCTTATCCATTCAGCTATCTTGTGTCTTTTGATTGGGGCATTTAGTCCATTTACATTGAGAGTTATTACTGATAGAAACCGATTCATTTTTTCTCTTTGTCCCTGTGTTCTTCTCTTTCTCACTCTATTCCTTCATCTTCTTAAACCAGTCCCTTTAGCATATCTTGTAGTGCTGGTTTGTTTGAGTCATATTCTTTTATCATTTTTTTGTCTGGGAAACTCCTTATTTCCCCTTCTATTTTAATTGAGAGCCTTGCTGGGTAGAGCAGCCTTGGTTGTAGGCCTTTGCTTTTCATGACTTGGAATATTTCTTGCCTTTCCCTCCTGGCTTGTAGTGTTTCTGTTGAGAAGTCAGCTCCTAGTGGTATCAGGGCTCCCTTGTATGTTAACCCCTGTTTCTCCCTTGCTGCCTTTAGGATTCTCTCTTTGTCTTTGCTATTTGCCATTTTAATGATGATGCATCTTGGAGTGTGCCTCATTCGGTTCCTCTTGAATGGGGCCCTCTGGGATTCCTGGATTTGTGTGACTTTTTCTCTTCTGAAATTAGGGAAGTTTTCCATTATTACTTTTTTAAACAGGTTCTCTATCCCTTCCTTATCCTCTTCTCCTTCTGGTATCCCTATTACATGGACATTATTATGTTTCAGGTTGTCCTGCATTTCCCTAAATGCCTCTTCATTCTTTTTGAGTCCTTTTTCATTTTCTTGCTCTTTCTGGGAGTTTTTTCCACCTTGTCCTCCAGTTCCCTGATTCAATCATCTGCTTCATTTAGCCTGCCTCTGGTTCCTTCTACTGTGTTCTTCAATTCAAAAATTGTGTTCTTTATTTCCACTTGTCTCTTCTTGATAGTTTCTATGTCCTTTTTCATGCTGATATAGTTTGCAGTAAGTTCCTCGCAGTTTCCCTGTAGTTTTTGGTAATTCTCTCTGAGCTCACTGAGCTCATTGAGGTTCCTTAGAACTGTTGTTTGGAACTCAATATCTGAGAGTTTACTTGTCTCTATTTCATGTAGTTCTCTTTGTGGGGATTCCTCCTTTCCCTTTGAGTAGGATGTCTTTCTATGTCCTACCATTATTTGTGAAACTCTTCTCTTTTTCTTCTGATTCTTAAGTTGATCTGCCTTGATGTCCTGACTTTGAGGTGTAAACATCTATGGTTGGAGACCACTGTTTTTACTTTCTGGATCTGTCTCTGATGATGTCAGATGTTGACCCTGTCTGATCTTAGACATTCTGATGGAGACTTCCAGTAATGTACTGTTTGTGTCTGTATCCTTCAGCTGATAATCTCTTCAGTATGCTCTCAGCAGGGCACCTTAGACAGCTCAGGGTGAGGCAGAGTCCCTCCTGGGGGCGGTTTTATTGGGTCCTTTCACACTGCTGCCATAAGGGGGAGAAGTCTGCACTGTGATCCAGCAAGCTACTCATGTCATTCTCTTCCCAAAGCCTCCATTCCCAGTCTCTTCTCAAGTGTCACCTGACCTTTCTGTGCCCTCTGTAGCCAGGGATCTACTGTCTGTGGCTGCCCCTCTGCACTCAGCAGGTGGCTTAGACAGCACAGGGCGGGGTGGATTCCCACCTGGCGTTGGGGCTATTGGGTCCTTTGACTCTGGTGCCACAAGAGGGAGTGGTCCCTTCTTGAGCAAAATGGCTGCTGCCACATGGTGGATGAGTCAGCACTGAGATCTGGCCAGCTACTATCTCAGTTCTTTCTCCAAAGCCTCCTTCCCCAGTCTCTCCTCAGGCATCTCTAGCCCATTCTGTCCCCGCCTTTGCCAGAGACCAGGGTAAGTGGCTGCAAATAAAAATTTTGCATTGGCCCTATAGAAGGCTCTTTGCATCTCCAGCCACCTGTCTCTGGCAGAGAGCAAGCAACCCTGCCACTTTTCGCAGCTGGCTGTTTTCTGTATGCTTTTTAGTCTCTGGTGCTGTGAGCTAGAGATCCTTGCTTTTGGTTTAGCCTCCGTTCTTATCAGGGGGATCCCACTCGCCATTTCAACATCCTTCTGGTGCTGCCGCCCATTGGCACCCTTCCCACCTTCTCAGGTCTCTACTGCACCCCTTACCAGTTAGATTGCACTAAAGCCGATTCTTCTGTCTCCAAGGTTACAAGGCTCCTCTCTTGCTCTTGTTCAGTTGTTTGTTCCATGGGATTTCTTGGCAATTTAGTTGTAATTCCAGGTTGGTCATGGGAGGAGGTCAGTGTGACTTCCACTCACTCCTTCGCCATCTTGATTCTTACTTCAAATACTTCTTAATCCTTTTGCACTCTCTCTCTCTCTCTCTCTCTCCCCCCCCCCCCCCCAATTCTGTTACACTTATGATGTGACTTCTGGTGAACTTTATATGGTTCCTAAGTTTTCTTAACTATCCTTTTTATGTTATTTTTAAATTTTTAAAAAATTTCCCACTTGAGTGTTTTTCACTAACCTGTCTCCCAAATCACTGACTAAATATCCTGCTTCATCTAATCTGCTGTTGATTCCACCTAATATATTCTTCATTTCAGTTATTGCATTCTTCATTTCTAACTTTTTAAAAAATGTTTACTATCACTTTGTTGAAGTTTTGAGTTTATCTATTCATACCCTAAATTCAGTGAGCATCCTTATAAGTAGTGTTTTGTATTTTGCATCTGGTAGGTTGCTTTTCTTTATCTTGTTTAGTTCTTTTTTTTTTTTTTTGTAGTTTTGTCCCATCCTTTCATTTGGGACATGTTTCTTTGTCTTCTCATTTTGCAGATGAAATTATGCAGATATAATCACCACTTCTGTTTCAGTCATATGTTGTAAGGACTTTTCTTCCTAACACTTATGCTTTGGAATGGGGAGCCCTGTGTGGAGCTGGAACCCCTGGTTCTTTAGCAGGAGCTCTGCATCCAATATATCCTTTCTGAATCTTAACTGCCACTACATGAACATAACCCTTGCTAGTCCCTCATTTTCAAGTCTTCTACAAATCTTGACAGTTTTTTCTTTATAACCTTAATTATAGGGATTCTGTTCAAGTAGTCCCCAGGTGGTTTTCAATAATGGTTGTTCTGTAATACAACGAAGTTGTAATTTTAATATGCTCTTTGGAAGAAACGTGCACAGAGTTTATCTATTCTGCCAGCTTGACTTTAAGTTTACATTTTCCCATTACACTTATTGGGGTGACATAGTTAATAAGATTATATAGGTTTCAAGTGTATAATTCTATAACACATCATCTGTATATTGCCTTGTGTGCTCTCCACCCAAAGCCAAGTGTTATTCCAACACAAAGTATTCCCCTTATACCTTCCTTGACCTCCCCCAAACCTTTTTTCCCTCTGGTAAAAACCACACTGTTGTCTGTATCTGTGAGTTTTTGTTTGTCTTTTTGCACTGTTTTTCGTTTGTGGCTTTCAGTTTTATATACCACATATGAGTAAAGTCATATGGTCCTTGACTTTTTCTACCTGACTTATTTAGTTTAGCATGATATTCTGAAGATCCATCCATGTTTCTGCAAATGGCAATATTTCAACTTCTCTTACGGCTGAGTAGTATGCTGTTGTATTAATGTACCACATCTTCTTTATCCAATTATCTACAAAGGACATTTAATGACCACCAAATACTGTTAGAAACAATAAACAAAAAAGGAAAGTTGCTGGATACAAAATCAATGTACAGAAAAATCCATTGCAGTCCTATATACTAACAATGAATGTTCAAAAACTAAAATGGAAAAAATTCCTTTTGCAATTGCAACCAGAGGAATAAAATATCTAGGAATAAACTTAACAAAGGATATGGAGGACTTATACACTGAACACTACAAAACATTCTTTAAAGAGATTGAAAAAGACACAGAGAAATGGAATGATATTTCATATACATTGATTAGAAGAATCAACATAGTTAAAATGGCCATATTACCCGAAGCAATATACAGATTTAATGCAATACCCATTAATTTCTCAATTGAATTTTTATAATAAAGTAAAAAATAATCATATATGCATGAAACCAAAATAAAAAAAAAAAAAACACCCTGAATTGACAAACAGTCCTGAGAAAAAAAAGAATGAAGCTAAAGGTATCACAGTCCCCAACTTCAAATTATACTACAACTGACAATCACCAAAACAGAATGCTATCCGTTGCCCTTGCTTTGAATATATATTTATGTTGCATGATGAATTGTAAATGAAAATGATTTTAATATAGTACTTTCACTACTTCTGATAAGAAATGTCATATTGAACAGATTTCAAGGTGGCAGAGAAATGAATGGAAGTCATACTGACCTCCTCCCAGGATCAACCTGGAATTACAACTAAATTGTGGAGAAATCACCTGGAACAAACAACTGAACAATAGCAATAGAGAAGCCTTAAAACCTCAGACAGACAGAGGAATTGACTTTAGCACAACCTAACTTGTAAGGAGTGCAGTAGAAACTCAAGAAGGAGGACTAGGCGCTCATGGGTGGCAGTGCCAGAGGTTATTGAAACAGCCAATTGGATCCCCCTGAGAAGAGTGGGGTCTTAACCATAAGCAGGGATCTCCAGCCTATAGCACCAGAGACCCCCAAAACACAGGTAACAGCAGCTATGAAAAGTGGCAGGGTGCTCTCTACCAGAGACAGGCAACTGGAGATGCAAAGAGCCATTTAAAGGGCCAATGCAAAAATTTGTAGTGAGAGCCACTTACCCTGGGCTCCAGCAGAGGCAAGGACAGAGTGGCCTGAGGAGACACACTGGGAAGGAAGGTTTTGGGGAGAGAACTGAGAAAGGGGACAGTAGGGTCCTGGTGCTGACTCACCCCCATTCTGCAGCTGCCATTTTGCTCAGGCAGACCACTCCCCTAGGCGGCAGCAGCATCAGAGGACACAATAGCCCCACCAACCAGAGGCTCAGCCCTGGCCAGGTGCTGCACAGGCCTGGGTACTGAGTACAGAGTGGCAGTCACAGAGAGTAGATTCCTGGCTAAGGGGGATGCTGAATGGTCTGGAGTCTTTTGAAGAGAGTCTGGATACAGAGGCATTGGGAAGAGAACTGCAGGCGCAGCTGGGGAGATCCCGGTGCTGACTCCATTTACATACAGGTGCAGCCATCCTGCTCAGGCAGACCACTCCCCTGAGTGGCAGCAGCTTAAGAGGAAACAATGGCCATGCCCACAGGAGGCTCAGCCCAGGCCTGGGTAGTGGACAAGCCAAACTGCAGAGTACAGAGCAGAAGTCACATATAATAGATCCCTGGCTAAAGGGGATGCAGAGTGGTCTGGAGTCACTTGAGGAGAGACTGCAGACAGAGGCATTGGGGAAGGAAGTGAGGGAATATCCAGGGAAATCCTGGTGCTGCTGCCTCAGCCATTCAACAGCAGCCATCTTGCTCGGGCAGACTACTCCACTAAGTGGCATCGGCATGAAAGGACACAGTAGCCCTGCCCACCGGAGGGTCTCTGCCTGGACTTGACTGCTGAAGGCAGAGTGACTAGATTAACAGCTGAAGGAGACAGACATAGGCAGTAGATTCCTGGAAGTCTCTTAAAGACTGCCTAAGGTCAGACAGGGTCAACAGCTGACATCATCAGAGGCAGATCCAGAAAGAAGAAAGAAGAAAAGAAAGAAAGAAAGAAAGAAAGAAAGAAAGAAAGAAAGAAAGAAAGAAAGAAAGAAAGAAAGAAAGAAAGAAAGAAAGAAAGAAAGAAAGAAAGGAAGGAAGGAAGGAAGGAAGGAAGAAAGGAAGAAAGAAAGGAAGAAAGAAAGAAAAGAAAGAGGCAGTCTCCTACCATAGAAGTTCACACCACAAAGTCAGGAAGTCAAGACAGGTCAATTTAAGAAGTAGAAGCAAAAAACAAGAGTCTCACAAATAATGTGAAGAAAAAGAAACACTCCCCAATTAAAGGGAAAGGAGGAATCCCCAGAAAGAGAACTAAATGAAATAGAGACAAGAAAAATATCAGATATTGAGTTCAAAACAAGGGTTCTATTTGTGACTAGCAACTGACAGAAGAAGAATCTGACAGGGACAGGAAGAAAGAAGGGAGAGGGATAGTGGGAAGGGGAAAGGGAAGGGTCAGATCAAGGAACAGGTGTGAAGGACACATGGATGAAGCCAAGGTGGGGAAGGTTCAAGGCGGGGAAATGGGGTCTGTGGGGCAGAGGAGAGTGGTGGTGGGTAAACGGAGACAAATGTATTGGAAAAAAATTAAAAAGAGAAAAAAATAGATTGAAATAAATAAATATTTTGCTATTTTTTTTAAACAAGCCTTCTAAGGAAGCTCAATAAGCTTGGTGAGCTCAGAGAGAATTAACAAAATTACAGGGAAACTATGAGGAACATATTGCAAAATATATCAGTATGAAAAAAATGCATAGAAATTATCAATAAGAGGCAAGAGGAAATGAGTATATAATTTCTGACTAGAGAAATACAATAGAAGGAATCAAAACAAGACTCTATGAAGAAGAGGACTGAATCAGCGAGCTGGAGGATAAGGTAGGAAAAAGCTCCCAGATAGAGCAAGAATATGAAATGAGGCTCAAAAAGAATGAAGAAGTTTTCACGGGAATGCAGGACAACCTGAAACATAATAATATCACTATAATGGGGATACCAGAAGGAGAAGAGGAAAAAGAGAAAGAGAACCTGTTTGGGAAAGTAATGATACAAAACTTCCCTAATTGGAGGAGAGAAAATATCATGCAAGTCCAGGAAGCACAGAGGGACCCATTCAAGAGGAACCCAATGAGGCCCACTCCAAGACATCATAAATAAAATGGCAAATATCAAAGACATACAGAGAATCCTAAGGGCAGCAAGGGAGAAACAGGTAGTCACATACAAGGGAGCCCCAATGTGGCTAGCAGCTGAGTTTTCAACAGAAACACTAGAAACCAGAATGGAATGGCAAGAAATATTCCAAGTCATGAAAAATAAAGGCCTACAACCAAGGCTGCTCTACCCAGCAAGGCTCTCAATTAAAATGGATGGTGAAATCAGGAGTTTCCCAGACAAAAAAAGGTTTAAAGAATGCACCTCTACCAAACCAGCATTGCAAGATATACTAAAGGGACTGCTTTAAATAGATGAAGCAAAAGAATGTGAAAGAGAGGATCACAGGGACAAAGAGAAAAAATGAGTAAGTACCTATCAATATTAACATTACATGTAAATGGATTAAATGACCCAATCAAAAGACACAGAATAGGTAAATGGATAAGAAAACATGACCCACAAATATGCTGCCTACAAGAGACCCACCTCAGAACAAAGGATCTACACAGACTGAAAGTAAAGGGAGGGAATAATATATTCCAAGCAAATGGACAGGGAAAACAAGCAGGCGTAGCTATACTTATATCATACAAAATAAATTTCAAATCAAAGACCATAAACAGACCTAGAGGGACACTTTATAACACTCACAGGAAGAACCCATCAAGAAGATATAAACATTGTAAACATATATGCAACCAACATACAAGTACCCAAATAAATAAGAAAAATCTTGGAGGACATCAAGAAAGATATAGACAGTAACAAACTGAAAATAGTGGATTTTAACACCCTACTGTCAAAAATGGATAGATCTTCCAAACAAAACATCAACAAGCATATTGTGGAACTGAACAATGCATTACATCAAATGCACTTAACTGACATATATAGAGCCTTACATCCCAAAGAAGCAAAATACATAGTCTTTTCAAATGCACATGGAACATTTTCAAAGATAAACCACATGATAGGACACTAAACAAGTCTCAACAAATTCAGGAAAATCGAAAACATAACAAGCATTTTCTTGGACCGCAGAGGTTTGAAACTGGAAACCAACCTCAAGGAAAAAAATCAAAAACATACAAACTCAAGGAGACTGAATAGCACACTATTAAACAATGATTGGGTCAATAATGATATCAAAGAAGAAATCAAAAAGTGTCTGGAAACAAATGAAAATGGACTCAGAACAGTCCAAAACCAAAAAGAAGGAAATAATCAAGATCAGAGCAGAACTGAATGACAGAGAGACTAAAAGAACAATTCAAAGGATCAACAAATCCAGGAGACAGTTTCTTGAAAATATAAACAAAATCGACAAGCCTTTATGCAGATTCATCAAGAAAGAAAGGAAGAGGACTCAAATAATGATCAGAAATGAAAGAGGAGAAGTAAGGACTGGTACCGCAGAAATACAAATGATAGTAAGAAATTACTGGGTACAACTGTATGCCAAAAAATTTGAAAACCTTGATAAAATGGACAAATTTCTAAAAAAACAAAAAAAAAAAAAACTTCTAACCCTGAGTGAATAAGCTGAAAGCCTGTAAAGACCTATAACAGCTGGTGAAATTGAAGCAGTAAAAAAATATCCTGCCACACAAAAGTCATGAACCGGATGGTTTCACGGGAGAATTTTACAAAACATTTAAGGAAGAGCTAACTCCTGTCCTTCTCAAACTATTCCAAAAAATCCAAGTAGAGGGAAAACTCCCAAACTCTTTTCATGAGGCCAGCATCACCTGATTCCCAAAACCTGATTAAGACACAACAAAGAAAGAAAACTACAGGCAAATATCGCTGATGAACATAGACGCTAAAATCCTCAACAAAATATTGGCAAACTGCATCCAGCAGTACATAAAAATATCATCCACCATTACCAAGTGGGATTAATGCCTGGGATGCTAGCATAGTTCAATATTCGTAAATCAATAAACCTAATTCACATAAACAAAAGGAAAGACAAAAACCACATGATCATGTGAATAGATGTAGAGAAACACTTGATAAGATACAACACCCATTTACGATAAAAACACTCAGCAAAGAGGGAATAAAGGGGCACACCTCAAAGTAATAAAAGCCATATATTAAAAACTTACAGCCTACCTCATACTCAATGGGCAAAAACTAAAAGCTTTCCCACTAAGATCAGGAAAGACAAGGATGTCTGCTTTCACCACTTTAATTCAACATAGTATTGGAAGTCCTAGCCACAGTAAATCTATCATTGTTTGCAGATGACATGATAGTGTACACAGATAACCCCATAGACTCCACCAAAAATTTACTTGACCTAACAAGTGTATTTGCCAAAACAGCAGGATACAAAGTCAATATTCAGAAATCAAAGGCATTTTTGTACACCATAAATGAAATAGAAGAAGAAGAAATTAGAAAAACAATACCATTCGATATAGCAACAAGAAAAATAAAGTACTTAGGAATAAATTTAACCAAGGAAGTAAAAGACTTGTACACAGAAAACTATACAAAATTGAAGAAAGAAATTAAGGAAGACACAAATAAATGGAAGCATATACCATGCTCATGGATTGAAAGAATTAATATCATCAAAATGTCCATACTACCCAAAGCAATTTATAGATTCAATGCAATCCTTATTAAGATACCAATGATGTATTTCACAGACATAAAACAAACATTTAAAAAAATGTCTGTGGAAGTATAAATGACCTCAAATAGCCGCAGCAATTTTGAGAAATAAAAACAAAGTAGGAGGGATCACAATACCTGGCATCAAACTATATTTCAAGGTGACTGTAATCAAAACAGTCTGGTACTGGCATAAGAACAGACACATAGACCAATGGAACAAAACACAGAGCCCAGAAATAAACCCATGTGTCTATGTCAATTAATATTTGACAAAGGGTGCTGAAGTATAAAAGGGAGTAAAAGAAGCCTCTTCTACAAATGGTGTTGGGAGAGCTGGACAGCTACATGCAAAAAATTGTAATTTGACCACAATCTGACACCATACACAAATATAAACTCAAGATGGATAAGAGATTTAAATAGAAGTCGTAACAGCATAAAAGTCCTGGAAGAGAACATAGGCAGAAAACTCTCAAATATCCTACACAGCAATATTTTCACTGATATGTCCCCTAGAGCAATGGACATAAGGGAAAGAATAAACAAATGGGACCTCATCAAAATAAGAAGCTTGTGCATGGCTAAAGAAAACATCAGCAAAATGAAAAGGGAGCCAACGGTATGGGAAAATATATTTACCAATGATATCACAAACAAAGGTTTGATCTCCAAAATATATAAAGAACTCACATGACTCCACTCCAGGAAGACAAACAAACGAATTAAAAAATGGCAAAGGACCTGAATAGACACTTCTCCCAGGAGGACATACACAGGGCCCTGAGACATATGAAAGGTTGCTCATCATCACTAGCCATCAGCGAGATGCAAAATAAAACCACAATGAGATACCACTTTACACTAGTCAGAATGGTCATCATAAATAAATCAACAAACAATGGGTGTTGGCAAGGTAGTGGAGAAAAGGGAACCCTAGTACACTGTTGGTGAGAATGAAGACTGGTGCAGCCATTGTGGAAAACATTTTGGAATTTCCTCAAAAAGCTAAAAATGGAACTGTCTTTTTTTTTTATTTACTTTTTAAATACATTTGTCTCTGCCTCCCCCCCACCTCTTTCCCTTGCCCCCTCCCTCCTTCCCTCCCTCAGCTCTTCCCCTTTGGTTTTGTCCATGAGTCCTTGCTATATGTTCCTTGACTTTCCCCTTCCCTTCCCTTTCCCTGCCCCCCCTTCTCTCTTGTCTCTGTTGATTTCTTTTCCTTTCAGTGTTGCTGGTCATATTTTCCTTGCATCTTTGCATTGTTGGAACTGTCTTTTGACCCAGCTATTCCACTGCTGGGACTATGCCCTAAGAATCCCAAAATGCCAATTCAAAATCACCTATGCACCCCAATATTTATAGAAGCACAATTTACAATGGCCAAGTAACCATTGGAAATAACCACTGGAAGCAACTTAAGTGCCCATCATTAAATGAGGGGATCAAAAAACTATGGTACATTTACACAGTGGAATACTACACAGCAGAAAGAAATAAAGAGCTCTACCCTTCACAACAGGATAGATGGAACTGGAGAGCATTATGCTAAGTGAAATAAACCAGGTGGTCAAAGACATACCATATGATCTCACCTATAAGTGGAACCTAATCAGCAAAGTAAGCAAACAAGGAAAATATGACCAGGAACCCTGAAAGATGAAACTGTCAGGGACAGGAGGGAGTGAGGAAGGGGAGGAGTGGGGAGGGAAGAGGAAGGGTCAGATCAAAGAACAGATGTGGACACATGGATGAAGCCAAGGTGGGGAAGGATTGAGGAGGGAGTAGGTGGGGTAGGTGGGGCAGGGGAGAGTGGTGGTGGGTAAATGGAGACAAATGTATTTGAAAAATTTAAAAAAGAAATAAAAACAAAGAAATGTCATATCAAACTTTTTTTTTCCATCTGCAAATAGTCTGTCTTTTCTTTCCTCTGGATGCTTTTAATATTTTTTGTTATCATTGTTTTTCAGCAATTTTATGATGATACGCTTTTCTGTGGTTTTCATATTTCTTGTACTTGGGGTTCTTTTAACTTCTTGGATCTGGGGTTTTATAGTTTTCATTAATTTTGGAAGAGTTTTGTCCATTATTTTTTTAAATATCTTTTCTGTATTGTGCTATTCTTCTCTTCTTCAGGGACTCTAAATACATGCATTTATGAGTACTCAAACTTGTATCACAGCTCACTAATGCTTGGTTGTTTTTTTAGTCTATTTTTTCTTCTCT
Organism: Pteronotus mesoamericanus; assembly: GCF_021234165.1. Taxonomy (NCBI): domain Eukaryota; kingdom Metazoa; phylum Chordata; class Mammalia; order Chiroptera; family Mormoopidae; genus Pteronotus; species Pteronotus mesoamericanus. The sequence goes on along the minus strand of NW_026555108.1, from coordinate 2,074,902 downwards.
GCAATTTCTTTTAGATAGTTTATTCTTATGCTCATTTTACAGATGACATTGAAGTAATGCAAAGTCATTGAGAGAGATAGGATTATAACCCATGTATCTTGGGTCCCAGGCCAGTGTTTACTTTTTTTCAAACTGAAGTCAAAATTTGGATTTTCAACATCTAAAAATCATTCAGATAAAAATAAAATTTAAATAGGTTTATTTGTGTTACATACTACATAACTGAATTTTTAGAGTTAGAAAGACACAACTGAATTCATCAAATTAAAAGCTTCTGCATGGCTAAAGAAAACATCTGTAAAATGAAAAGGGAACCAAATGTATGGAAAAACATATTTGCCAATGATACCTCGGACAAGGGTTTGATCTCCAAAATATATAAATAACTCACATGACTCCTCTCCAGGAAGACAAACAAACTAATTAAAAAATTGGCAAAGGACCTGAACAGACACTTCTCCCAGGAGGACATGCAGAGGACCCAGAGACATATTAATGGATCCTTATCATCACTAGCCATCAGAGAAATGCAAAATAAAACCACAATGAGATACCACTTCACACTGGTCATAACGGCCATCATAAACAAATCAACAAACAACAAGTGCAGGTGAGGATCTGGAGAAAAGGGAACCTTTGTACTCTGTTGGTGGGAATGCAGAATACTGCAGCCACTGTGGAAAACAGTACGGAATTTCCTCAAAAAAACTAAAGATGGAACTGCCTTTTGACCGAATGATTCCACTGTTGGGAATGAATCCTGAAACACTAATTCGAAAAAACCTATGCACCCCAATGTTCACAACAGCACAACTTACAATAGTCAAGCACTGGAAACAGCCCAAGTAACCATGAGTAAGTGACTGGGTCAAAACAGTAAATTTATAGGAAAATTTCTCATATTTCCTTAAAATAATTTTCCATAGCTTTAAGATCCACTCTGGGGAAGCTTAGCTTTAAGAAAAAATATCTAAGGGAACCCCCCAAGATGATAGGTTCAGAGGAAAGAGTTTTGCAAATGAAACTTTAGGTTTCTACCACTGAGAAAAGTGTCTTGTAGGTGGAGGCATCCTACAAAACACCAGGGGAGAGGGTGCTTGGTTATGGACCAACCCTCATGCTCCTGCAATCATTGACTGAGACTTAAGGAGGTGGGTTGCACCTGATATGTGAGGAAAGCCTAAGAATAAAAAGGGCCATTTGCATTTTTATTTCAGCTGCTGTTGATGGCTCTAGAAGGAGACTTGGAAGTGGGTGGAAGTTACATTTCCAAATAGTCCTAAAAACCCGTAGTGGCCTCTCTGCCACTCTCTTCCCTCCCTTTATTCCTTGGTCAATTTCCATGAATAAATAGGTAAAAGGCAGGAGCATTTTTTAATAAATCCAAACTTAATTTTAAAAAATCAAGGGGGCACAACCAGCTTTTACCATCAAGGCAATAATAGGTGCTTACTGCAGAAGGTGGAGAATTGCCATGACAACACCCTGAGAGACCAAATCTGGCTATAAGTGTACATGCAATGTTACTGCTTGACCACTACAATGGAGAATGTGAAAAATAAATATGCAAAATTCCTGGGAGATTAGAAGAATTTCTCAGATAGAAAAGTGTTTTTCCTGAGTAACAAGCTACATACAGAGCTCAGTGCCCATATTCTGGATCTGGTACTTGCATTGTGCACAAGATATCAATACCACCTAAACATTGCATTGTGTAGATCTTGTGTTTTCTGAGAAACAAAGGGTACCCATCCAATTAACCCCTCTATCTCCCTGGAGCTTCCAGCAAAGGATATGGTAGTGATTAAGAGCCTAAGACAAAATTTTCTGACTATGGGCAAGAGATGAAATCAAAGCACACATCAATGACTCCAACCATTCTCAACCACAACCCCCTCACTGTTCACTAACAAGATAGGAATAGGCCATAAGTTAAATGAAAAAACCTACAGTTTCTCTCAGCCAATCCCTTGTAGAAAGATCAGGTTTTTAAAAATATTAGCTAATTTTTCAAAATCCCCAAGGTGGTTATACTTAGACAAAATAGACTTTAAGTTAAAAACTGTCATAGGAGACAAAGCAGGTCATTACATAATGATAATAGTGTCAACTCAAGAGGAAGTTATAACAATTATTAATCAACTGTGGGCAAGAGATGAAATCAAAATCATGTACCCAACACATGAGCACTTAAATATATAAAGCAAATATTAACATAATTAGAAGGATAAATAGACAGCAATACTATAATAGTAAAAAATATTAAATACTCCATTTTCCATAATGTATGGATCATCCAGGCAGAAAATAAATAAGAAAACAGAAAACTTGCACAATACAATACATCAAATGAAACTAACAGATATATAGAACATTTCATCCATCAGTAGAAGAATATACATTCCTCCCAAAGGCACACAAAACTTTCTCCAGGAAAATTTTAATTTACAAATGTATCACTCTGGTTGGGTATGTTGATAATGCAAGAGGCTATGCATGTGTGGAGGCATGATTTATGGAGAATCTTTGTACCTTCTTGTCAATTTGGTTTTAAAACTAAAACTGTTAAAAAATAAAGTAAAAATTCTTAGGAATAAACTTAATCAATGAGGTGAATGTCTTGTACACTGAAAACTCTAAAACACTGGTGAAAAATTAATGCAGGCAAAATATATGGAAAGATGCCCCACATTCATGGATTGGAAGAATTAATATTTTTAAGATATTGATAACCCCAAGTGATCTACAGATTCAGTGCAATTCCTATCAAAATTCCAGTGGCATTGTTTTTTACAGAAATGGAAAAATACAGTAAAATTCCTACAGAATGATGAAAGACCCAGAATAACCAGAGTGATCTTAAGAAAGAATAAACCAGGAGATATTACACTTTATGATTTCAAAATGTACTACAAATCTACAGTGTTTATAACAATATGGTACCAGCATAAAGACAGACACATAGACAAATGGAGTAGAATACAGGGCTCAGAAATAAACCCATGCATACACAGTCATCTAATCATCAGCAAGAGAGTTCAAAATACATAATGCAGAAAAATATATTCTCTGTAATAAATGGTGTTGGAAAACTGGATAATCATATTCCAAATTATGAAATTGGACCTTTATCTTACACCATACAAAAATTACCTCAACATAAGTTAAAAGTTAACTTAAGGTCTGAAACCATAAAACTCCTAGGAGAAAGCCTAGGGGGAAAGCTTTTTAACATTGATCTTGGCAATGATTTCTTGCATTTGACACCAAAAGCATAGGCAACAAAAGCAAAAAGAGGCAAGTGAGATTACATCAAACTAAAAACTTTCTGCATAGCAAAAGAAACAACAATTTAAAAAGGTAACCTACAGAATGGAGAAAATGTTTGCAAACCATATATTCAACAAAGACTTAATATCCAAAATACAGGATCTGGCACAAATACCACTCCCCACCTTTTTTGTTTTTACAAATTTTTTTCTTATAAAATCATAAGCATGCTATCCTGTAACATAACAATATCACACCCAAGCACACCATATGACATTATAGATGAAATAATTTAATTCAAATTAATTCAAATTAAAATTATAAATTATTACATCTATATTATTACCCTACCAACCACACTCAAGCAGGCATTACTTCTGCCAGAACCTGTATATAAGGAATTCCAATAACGCAACAGCAAAAAATGAAATCACCTAATCAAAAAAGGGTCAAGAACTTGAAGAGATATTTATCCTAAAAAAGACATACAAATGGCCAATTGGTATATGTAAAAATGCTCAACATCACTAATCATCAGGAAATGCGAGTCAAAACAACAGTGAGATATCATCTCATACTTCTTAAGATAGCTATTATTAAAAAAATAAGTATTGTCAAAGATATGGCAAAAGGAACCCTTGTACAATTAGTGAAAATGTAGACTGGTGTAGCCACAATGGAAAACAATATGGAGATTCATCAAAAAAATTAAAAATAGAGCTACCATATGATTTAGCAATCCCACTTCTCGGTATACACACAAGGGAATTTAGATAAAAATTTCAAAGAGATTTGTGTATTTCCAAGTTAATTGTAGTATTATTCACAATAGCCAAGACATGGAAGCAACCTAAGTATCTATTGAAAAACAAAAAATATATATATATCAGAAAATGACTCATCCTCTATAAAAAGAAAGAAATCCTCCCATTTGTGACAGTATAGATGAATCTGGAAGCTATTATGCTATGTGAAATAAGCCAGGCATAGAAGGACAAGTACTACATTCTATTACTTGTATAATGACTTTCAAATATTCAAACTCACAGAAGCAGAGAGTAAAATGATGGTTACTAGGAACAGGTAGGAGGGGGAAATGGAAAGGTATTCATCAAAAGTTACAAAGTTTTGGTTTGCAAGATAGGTCCTAGAGATCTACTGTACAGCATAGTGCCTATAGTTAACAGTACTGTATACTATAGTTAAAAATTTGCTAAGAGGATCAATTTTATGTTAAGTATTCATATCACAAAATAATTAATAAAAATAATAATGACAGAATAAAACTTCTGAAGGTGATGTATATATTTATGGCATATATTGTAATGTTAGTTTCATGACTATATCCTTATCTTCAAACTCGTCAGATTATATACTTTAAATGTGGACAGTGTTTTATATGTCAACCATACCACAATGATGTGCCTTAAAATCTACATCAAAGTACACAATCAAGAAAGTGAAAATGTAACCAATGCAATGGGAGAAAATGCTTGCAAATAATATACTTGATACATGGTTAATATTCATAATATATGAATAACTGCTACAAGTCAACAATAATTAAAAAACTCTACTAAAATATGAGCAAAAACTTGAACATTTTCCTAAATAAGATATACACATAAAAACATGCTCCATATCACTAATCACTTAGGGAAATGAAAATCAAAATTACAATGACATACCACCACACACTCATTTGGATGGCATAAAAAAACAGAAAATAAGAAGTGTTGGTGATGTTGTATAGAAATTAGAACCCTAGTGCAGATGGCAATAGAAAACATTTTGAGGTCTCATCAAAACAAAAAGCTTCTGCATGGCTAAACAAAACATCTGCAAAATGAAAAGGGAACCAGTCATGTGGGAAAATGTATTTTCCAATGATACCTCAGACAACAGTTTGATCTCCAAAATACATAAAGAACTCACATGACTCCACTCCAGGAAGACAAAAAAAAAAAATTAAAAAATGAGCAGAGGGCCTGAACACATTTCTCCAAGGAGGACATACAGAAGGACCAGAGAAATATGAAAGGATGCTAAGCATCACTAGCCATCAGAGAAATGCAAATTAAAACCACAATGAGATACCAAGTCACACTGGTAAGAATGGCCATGATAAACAAATCAACAAACAATAAGTGTTGGTGAGGCTGTGGAGAAAAGAGAACCCTAGTACACTGTTGGTGGGAATGATGACAGGTGCAGCCACTGTGTAAACCAGTATGGAATTTCCTTAAAAATTTAAAAATTAACTACCTTTTTATACAGTTATTCCACTGCTGGGATTATATCCTAAGAATCATGAAACACCAATTCAAGAACCTATGACCCCAATGTTCATAGCAGCATTACTTACAATAGCCAAGTGCTGGAAAAAGCCTCATTGCCCATCAGTAAATGAGTGGATCAACAAACTGTAGAAAATTTACACAATGGAATACTATGCACCAGAAAGAAAGAAGGAGCTCCCACTCTTCATGACAGCATAGATGAAACTGGAGAATATTATGCTAAGTGAAATAAGCCAGGTGGTGAAAGACAAATACCACATGATCTCACCTATATGTGGAACCTAACAAACAAAACAAACAAACAAGCAAACTATAACCAGAGACATTGAAATAAAGAAGAAACTGCTGGAGGGAAGATGGCAGAGGAGTAAATGGAAGTCACACTGACCTCCTCCCAGGACCAACCTGGTATTACAACTAAATTGTGGAGAAGTAGCCTGGAACAAACAACTGAACAATAGCAAGAGAGGAGCCTTAAAGCCTCAGACAGACAGAAGAATCAGCTTTAGCACAACCTAACTGGTAAGGAGTGTGGTAGAGACTCAAGAAGAAAGGCGGGGTGCCCATGGGTTGCAGCACTGGAAGGATATTAAAACAGCCAGATGGATCCCCCCGAGAAGAGTCAGGTCTAAACAATAAGCAGGGATCCCCAGACTACAGCAGCAGAGCCCAAAATGTACACAGATAACAGCCACTTTGAAAAGTGCCAGGGTTGCTCTCTGTCAGAGATGCATGGCTGGAGATGCAAAGAGCTGTGTAAAGGGTTAACACATACATTTTTATTTGCAGCCACTTACCTTAGTCTCTGGCAAAGACAGGGGCAGAGTGGGCTAGGGACGCTTGATAAGGGACTGGGGAAGGAGATTTTTGGAGAGAACTGAGAGAGTAGCAAGCGGGATCCTGGTGCTGACTCCTCCCCCATGTGGCAGCAGCCATCTGGCTCAGGCAGACCACTCTGGTGAGTGGCAGCAGCATGAAAGGGCACAATAACCCCATCCCCAGGAGGGACTCTGCCCCACCCTGTAGTGCTTAAGCCTGACTGCTGAGTGTAGCATGACTAGATTAACAACTGAAGGATCAGCCATAGACAGTAGATTCCTAGAAATCTCAAAGAGTCTGCCTAAGGTTGGGGGGAAAATGAAGACAACTGGTTTTGAACAACAATAAAAAAAAGAAAACATTTCGAAGGTTCCTTTAAAATTAAAATATAATATTATAATATTGTCATGCAATTTCACTTATACACATAAAACAAAAATAATTGAAAGCAGGGTCTCAAAGATATATTAGTATGCTCATATTTATAGGAGCATCATTCATAATAGCCAAAGGTGGAGAATGTTTAAATTTCCATCTATGAATGAATGGATAAACAAAAGTGGTATATATGCACAATAGAATATTTTATCCTTCAAAAGAAAGAAATTCTGACATATACTGCAAAATTAATAAACCTTGAGGACATTTTGCTAAGTGAGAGAAGGCAGTCACAAAACTACAAGTACAGTATTACTTTACTTATATGAAGTACTTAGAGTAGTTAAATTGACTGAGACAGAAAGTAGAATGGTGATTGCCAGTGGCTGTGTTGGAGAGTAGAATGAAGAGTTATTGTTTAATGAATATAGAGTTACATTTTTGCAAGATGAAAAGAGTTCTGGAAATAGATGGCGGTGATGTTTGCACAGCAATATGAATATACTTAATATCACAAAAGTGTACTTTCAAAAAAAAGTGCACATTTAAAAATGATTAAGGTATCCTTGCTGATGTGGTTCAATGGACAGAGTGCCAGCCTGTGAACCAAAAGATTGCCAGTTTTATTTTAGTTCGGGCACATGCCTGGGTTGTGGGCCAGTTCACCAGATGGGGGCGTACGGGAGACAACCAAGCAATGTTTCTCACACATCGACGTTTCTCTTCCTCTCTGCCTCCCTCCATTCCCCTCTCTCTAAAAATAACTAAATAAAATCTTTTTAAAAATGATTAAGGTGATAAGATTTTTTATCTGTGTTTTACCATGATATGGAAAAATGGTCATTTTTATGTTATGTGTATTTCACCATAATTTAAAAAATAAAATAGTATTGGTAATGTGATACTTGTAAAACACCTAGCAGAATTTTTGACTCACAGTTGGTACTAAATCATTGTTAGTCATTTCCATCTTTTCCTCATTACCCCTCACACCATCCTCTCCATGACTTAAGCTCTGCCAAACCTATCACTTCTGGGTTTTTTTAAATTATTGTTCTATTACAGCTGTCCAAATTTTCCCCCGTTGCTCTCCCCTGCCCCACCTCAACTCCCACAGTCAGTCCCCACCTTGTTGTCCATGTTCATGGGTCATTTACACCTGTTCTTTAACTAGGCACTTCCCTTTCTTTGCTCCTTTATCCGCTCCCCACCACCTCACCTCTGGTGCCTGTCAGTATGTTCCTTGTTTCCATTCCTCTGGTTCAATTTTGCTTGTTTGTTTATTTTGTTCATTAGGTTCCACTTACAGATGAGATCATATTGTCTTTTGCTGCCTGGTTTATTTCACTTAACATAAAACTCTCAAGTTCTATCCATGCTATTGTGAAAGGCAGGAGTTTCTTTCCTTCTGCTGCATAGTATTCCATTGTGAAAGTACATCACATTTTGTCGATCCATTCATTTACTGATGAGCATTTCGGCTGTTTCCAGCACTTGGCTATTGTATATAATGCTGCTATGAACATAGGGATATATATGTTCTTTTGAGTTGGTGATTCGGGATTCTTAGGGTTTAATCCCAGCAGTGGAATCACTGTATAAAAAAGCAGTTCCATTTTCAGTTTTCTGAGGAGATTCCAAACTGTTTTCCACAGTGGCTACACCAGTCTGCATTCCCACCAGCAGTGTACTAGGGTTCCCTTTTCTTCTCATCCTCACCAGTTCTTGTTGTTGATTTGTTTATGATGGCCATTCTGACCGGTGTGAAGTGGTATCTCATTGTGGTTTTAATTTCCATCTATCTGATGGCTAGTGATGTTAAGCATCCCTACATGTCTCTGGGCCCTCTATAAGTCCTCCTTGTAGAAGTGTCTGTTTAGGTCCTTTGCCCATTTTTTAATTGGATCGTTTGTCTCCCTGGAGTGGAGTCGTGTCAGTTATTTATATATTTTGGAGATAAAATTGTTGCCTAAGGTATCATTGGCGAATATATTTTCCCATATGGTTGGTTCCCTTTTCATTTTGCTGATTTTTTTTTTTTGCCATGCAGAAGCTTTTTAATTTGATGGAGTTCCATTTGTTTATTCTTTCCTTTATCTCACTTGCTCTACAAGATATATCAGTGAAAATATTGCTGTGTGAGATATATGAAATTTAACTGCCTATATTCTCCTCTAGGGTTTTTATGGTGCCACAGCTTATGTTTAAGTCTTTTATCCATTCTGAGTTTGTTCTCATGTATGGTGTAAGTTGGCGGTCTAGTTTCATTTTATTGCATGTGCTATTACCTATCTCCCGGCACCATTTGTTGAGGAAGCTATTTTTATTCCATTTTATGTTTCTGCCCCTTTTGTCAAATATTAATTGACCAAAGACACATGGGTTTATTTTTGGGCTCTCTATTCTATTCCATTGATCTATGTATCTGTTCTTATGCCAGCACCAGACTGTTTTGATTACAGTGGCCTTGAAATATAGTTTGATATCAGGTACTGTGATCCCTCTTATTTTGTTCTTCTATCTCAGATTGCCATGGCTATTTGGAGTCATTTTTTGTTCCATGTAAATTTTTGAAATATTTGTTCTAAATTTATGAAATATATCATTGGTATTTTAATAGGGATTGCACTGAATGTATAGAGTGCTTTGCGTAGTATGGACATTTTAATGATGTTGATTCTTCCAATCCATGAATGCAGTATATGCTTCCATTTATTTGTGTTTTCCTTAATTTCTTTCTTCAGTGTTCTGTAGTTTTCCAAGTACAGGTAAATGTTTCTTTGGTTAAGTTTATTCCTAGGCACTTTATTTTTCTTGTTGTTATAGCAAATGTGATTTTTCCCATAGTTTCTCTTTCTGATATTTCATTGTTGGAGTACAAAAAATGCCTTCGATTTCTGTATATTGACTTTGTATCTTGCTGTTTTGCCAAATTCACTTATTAGGTCAAGCAGTTTTTTGGTGGAATCTATAGGGTTTTCTTTGTACACTACCGTGCCATCTGCACGTAATGACAGTTTTACTTCCTCCTTTCCAATTTGGATGCCTTTTATTTCTTCTTCTTCTTCTCTGATCGCTGTGGCTAGTATTTCTAATACTATGTTAAATAGAAGTGGAGAGAGTGGACACCCTTGTCTTGTTCCTGATCTTAATGGGAAAGCTTTTAGTTTTTGTCCAATGAGTATGATGCTGGCTGTAGGTTTCTCATACATGGCCTTCATTATATTGAGGTATGCTCCCTGTACTCCCACTTTGCTGAGTGTTTTTGTCATAAAGAGTTCTGCACATTATCAAATTCTTTTCAGCATTTATTGATATAGTCAAGTGGTTTTTGTCTTTCATTTTTTATATGGGGTATTACATGTATTGATTTACAAATAATATACCATCATTAAATCCCTGGGATGAATTCCAATTGATCGTGGTGTATGATTTTTTCAATGTATTGCTGGGTGCAGTTTGCCAATATTTTGTTGAGAGTTTTAGCATCTATGTTCATCAGCGATATTGGTGTGCAGTTTTCTTTCTATGTTGTTTTTTACCTGGTTTTGGATTTTGGATAGTACTGGCCTCATAAAAAGTGTTTTGGAGTCTTCCCTCTTCTTGAATGTTTTGGAATAGTTTGAGAAGGATAGGTGTTGGCTCTTCCCTAAATGTTTGGTAAATTTTGGCTGTGAAGCCATCCAGTTCAGGGCTTTTGTGAGCCAGGAATTTTTTGATTATTGCTTCCATTTAAAGAATTGTTATTTGACTATTCAGACTCTCTGCTTCTTCTTGATTCAATTTTGGAAGACATGTTTCTAGAAATTTGTCCATTTCACTCAAGCTTTCAAGTTTCTTTGCATATAGTTGTTTGTAGTAACTTCTTACGATCCTTTGTATTTCTGTGGCATCAGTTGTAATTTCTCTTCTTTCATTTCTGATTTTATTTTATTTGGGCCTTCTCTCTTTTTTTCTTGATGAGTCTGGTTAAAGGCTTGTAATTTTTTTTATTTACTTTTTAAATACATTTGTCTCTGCCTCCCCCCCAAAAGGTCAGCTCCTGGATTTTTTGATCTTTTGAATTGTTCTTTTAGTCTCTATGTCATTTAATTCTTCTCTGATTTTGATTATTTCCTTCCTTCTACTCTCTCTGGTATGTGTTTGTTGTTTTTCCTCTAGTTCTTGTAGATGTAGGGTTGTGTTGTTTATTTGAAATGTTTCTATCTTTTTAGGTCTACCTGTATTACTATGAACTTCCCTGTCATGACTGCCTTTGCTGTGTCTCATAGGTTTTGGACTCTCGTGTGTTCATTTTCATTTGTTTCCATATTTTTTTTTATTTTTTCCTTGATCTCATTGTTAAGTCATTCATTGTTTGATAGCATGTTATTCAGTCTCCATGAATTTGACTGTTTTTGAGTTTTTCCTTTGAGGATGGTTTATAGTTTCAAGCCATTGTGATCTGAGAAGCTGCTTGATATGATTTCAATTTTCTTGAGTTGGTTGAGGCTTGTTTTGCAACCTACCATTAGGTCTATCTTTGAAAATGTTCCATGTGCATTTGAAAACCATCTGTATTTTGCTTCTTTGGGGTAACAGCTTCTGTACATATCGATTAAGTCCATTAGATCTCGAGTGTTGTTCAGTGTCCCAGTATCCTTGTTGATTCTTTGCTTGGAAGATCTATCCATTGTTGACAATGGGGTGTTAAAATCCTGTACAGTGAGTGTGCTACTGTTGATAACTTTATTTAAGTCCTCCAAGGTTTTCCTTATATATTTTGGTGCTCCTATGCTGGGTGCATATATATTTACTAGGGTTATAGCTTCTTGATGGATTGTTCCCTTTAGGATTATATAGTGTCCTTCTTTATCTCTTTTTATAGCCTTTGTTTTGTAATCTATTTTGTCTGATATAAGTATTGTTACACCAGCTTTTTCTTCAGGTTTGTTTGCTTGAAATATTTTTTCCATCCTTTCACTTTTAGCCTGTATAGATATTTTGTTCTGAGGTAGGTCTGTTGTAGACAACATATGTGTAGGTCATGTTTTCCTATCCATTCAGCTACCCTATGCCTTTTGATTGGAGCATTTAATCCATTTAAATTTAAGGGTTCATTGCCATTTTTTCTCTTTGTACCTGTGTTCCTCTCTGTCTCTCTCTCTCTCTCTCTCTCTCTTCATCTTCTTAATGCAGTCCCTTTAGAATCTCTTGCAATGCTGGTTTCATGAAGATGTGTTCTTTTAGCTTTTTTTTTTTTTTTTTTTTTAGTATGGGAAACTCCTTATTTTGCCTTCCATTTCAAATGAGAGTCTTGCTTTGTAGAGCAGTGTTGGTTGCAGGCCTTTGCTTTTCATTACTTGGAATGTTTCTTGCTTCTCACTTCTGGCTTGTAGTCACACCTCCCACCTCTTAACATACTCTTTTCTCCTTCCTTGCTCATTTCTTTGCAATATTACTTCTCTCATTTATTTAGTTATTATAGGGAACATCGAGGACTTCCAATAAGAATGTCTTAACTCATTTACCAGGCGGGAAAACCATGCTCTTCTCTTTCAAATGCTCCTACAAGAAAAATACATATCCAAATATGTCAATCAGTATTACTGAATCTACAAATCTGATGCATACAATTGTGCATATTTTTCAGTACACAATGATGTCTGGCTGAGCAGGTGAATTGGGTCAATGTGCCCTGGTATAGGCCTAAATTTAAGGGGTATTTATTTCTAATTTACAGAAAGTCACCATAAGGACCAGTGCCAGGACTGTGAATGTATAATTAAGATATTGTGGGGCCTTGAGATTGGTCTTGGAGAACTAAATGTCCAGAAAAAGAAGATTAAAATCATAGATACTTCCAAAAGGAAAAGGAAAACAAAAAAACTTCTTGTTGGCTCCAGCGATGATGGGTAAGAACAGCTCTTAGATTCAGCTAGAAAGTGGCCTTTCTCATTAATGTCTTATCCTTCTCCTTATCCCCTCACTGAACAGTAACAGCCCCCTACCCATTACCACTACCATTAACTAGCCTCTGATTGAAGATTCTAGAGTGAAGGATGGGAGATGGAGGCTACTCCTCTGCTTCCAAGGAGAGAATACAGTCTTTTGTTTATTGATGATTCAGAAATTATTCATCCCACCTAAATAATTTCTTATAAAGGGATTTGTACACAAAGCTGTGATGACCCTGGTATTCAGCAAGAGACTTTCACTGGACCTGGCTTAATGGTGGGCATTCATTGAATCTCAGGCTTTTGGGGAATGAAAGGGATTAGAGATCTTCTAACTCTGTTTCCTAACTGGCCAAACCATCATTTTCCTTGGTATTCTGTCTACTGAGAATAATAGGAGGGTTGCATACTTAGCAGGTGAGTGGGTAAACTGAAATTTCTTCACCACTGCGTGTATATATCATCACTTCCTAACAAAATTTTTCTCTATATCTCTCCCATTCTCTTTGTCTTTGTCTCCTTCTCCTTTCCCTGTGAGTGGATTCCTCATCATCTCCGTAATTTTCCATTATTCTGGCATGCCGGGAGATAAGAGCCAGAATCCTCAATTTTCTGTGCTCCTCAAACACTTAATTCAGTCTCAAAGCTGCTCTGAAAATCACATCCACAATGCTCATGCATCATCACTTTACAAATATTTATTAAACACCTGTTATGGTCCGAGCACTGGGATATGGAAGAGAATAAATATAGCTAACACTTACATAGCACTGACTATGTGCCAGACACTCTTTTGACTGCCCCATATGGAATTATCTCATTTCTTTTTGTTTTTACAACCCTATGAGATGGTTTTCATCCTCGTCCCATTTTGAAGATGAGGAAACTAAAAAATATGAAGGTTAAGTAACTTTCTCAAGGTCATAAGTCTATAAGTAATGGAGACATGAAGTCAAGATTCAAATCCAAAATGTCTAGTGGAGTGTACACTCCTAACCTCTGTTATATCCTGTTCTCATGAAGTTTCTATTTATTTGTGAAGATACAATAAACATGTAAATAAATGAAAATACAAATTTTGTAGTAGTGTTTAAGTCTATACATAATAAAGCAGGGTAAGGTAGAAAAGAGTGACAAGAGGTGTGTGTTATTTCTGATAGGATGATGGGGGAGGCCTGAAGGAAGTGAGGAAGCTTGTTAGGTATCATAGGCAGAGTGAACACAAAGCACAAAGGACATAAGACAGGAATGAGCAAAAAGGATCCTAGCATTATTAGAAGGCCTGTGTGTGTGAGATGTGATCAACAGAAAATGTATCATAGTGTACAGAATACAAGGAATAAGTATTGACCATATCATGTAGGACCTTTCCAGCTATGGTAAATAGTTGACATTTTATTTTAAATATAATGTGATCAGTGCTTTTAAATGGTGGAGAAACATGATCTGATTTGTGTTCTAGAAAAGATCACTCTGGTTTCTGTGAGAACAGACTGTAGGAAGATAACAATGGAAACAATGACAATTTGCCAAGGATAGTGAAGGTGATAAAAAGTGGACAGATTCAGGATATGTTTTGAAGGGTGAAGTTGACAGGTCTTCCTAACAGATTGAATGTGGAGAGGATTCGATTAGTTGGTTAACTCTCACAAGTCATTAATATCTTCATAACTGCATATTTTTCTTTCCATTTCCATTTCCCTTCCTTCTCCTCTCCTCTACCCTCCCCTTCCCTCTCCTCCTCTTCTTTCTCTCTCATTACAGAAAATAACTTTTTAATGTGGGATAACGTATGAACATTCATACCATAATAGCGAAGTTTTTCAAATTATTATTAAACAAATTAATGCATGATATTTTTAATTTATTAATACTACCTGTCAATTTTAGTTCTAGGTGCTAAGCATTCAATGAAGAAAATAGTTATGGTTTCTGAACTCATATAGCTTGGTCAGACTCAGTGCTAGGCACTTTAAACATCATGTTTAATCATTATGACTTCATCCTCCATAATGCACCCATTTTAAGAAAAACTAACAGTTACTGGAGGTTTTATATATTCGACACTTTACATTTACTACCTCTATTCCACATAACAGATTTTCAAGATTAGTATTATTGTTTCAATTTTAAAGATGAGGCTCTGACTTGCCAAAGTACCTATGGGTAGCAAAGAAAACCTACACTTGAATCTTAAATCTTAAGAAGCAGTACAGTGTTATGGTCAATAACTTAGGCTGTACAGTTAGCCTGAACTGGACTTAAATCCTAGTTCAACAACTTACTACTTATTTGAACTTGGGCAGGTTATTTAACCCAAGCATCAGTTTCCATAAACTATAAAATAGGGCAAGGGTGAAAATAACTTCTCTCCCACTTATAGGTTTGCTGTGAATGTTAAATGAGACAATGTGTAAAGGACTGTCCCTCTTAGTGTTACTGTTCCCATTGACCACCTAGACAATCCTTCAGCTAACAATAAACTCACCTCAATTTAAAATTCTACCTGGGTGTGTTTGGCTGTGATAGCTTTATTTTATTAGAATATTCCACTTTCCATTATTCAAATATATTATTTTATTTTTCACTCATGGGCTGGTTTTCCCGAATGTTCAATTCTCCTGATATGTTAATTTTGAAGATGCTGCCACTTGGTGTCCATTTATTTATAGTGTCTCTGCATCGTCCTTCACAACAGGAGAGAATGTAGCTTTCAGATGCCCAAACTATATGCAATTGCTTTGTTTCCTTAGAGGCTTTCTCAAGTCTTTTGTTTTATTTTTTTAACTTTTAAATTATATTTATTGGGGTGACAAGGGTTAATAAGATTATATAGATTTAAAGTGTACAATTTTATGATACATCATCTGTATATTGCATTGTATACTCACCACCCAAAGTCAAATCATCTTCCATCACCAAATATTTGACCCTTTTACCCTTTACTACTCCCCACGCCCTTCACTCTGGTAACCACCATACTGTTGTTGTTTGTGTCTATGAGTTTTTGCTTGGTTGTAAGTGGCAACAATTCAGAGACCTAGCCATAATACTTCTTACATTTCAAACCAGTTTCTCCTTGTCAGCCATTCAAGCTTCCTAGAATGCCAGAACCACAGGTTAAGAGGGAACCTTGCAGGTCATTTAATACAACACTCTAATGTGAAGAATCTTAACACATTTTTTGTGCCACAGGCCCCTCTGGTCCTTCTCTAAAATAATATTTTTAACTGAATTAAAAAAACACATAAGGCTACAAAGGCAATCAGTTATATTGAAATACAAAAATAATTTAACATACTAATATATGAGTTTCTTCATTAAGAAAGTTAAAAATGAGGTTGGTTGTTAGGTCCAATAACTTCTATAATTTCAAAATAGGGATAAGCATACATGATATTCCAAGATGTCTGTGACAAATGTCATGTTATTTAAAATTGTCTGTGATTTACATTAGAAACAAAGTTCCAGTGTTGTTAATGTTGCCGTAATTGTTGTCTACATTCATAATTTAAGGAAATGACAAATGACAGTCAGAGGTTAGTACAAATAAAGATGCAGCATTTTTTCATCAAAATTCATCGATTCTATGAATTCTACCCAAGGACACCAGGTCAAGAATCTTTGCACCTGATGTATGATTTATATCTATGCTCTTCTTGGTATACGTGCTTGAAAAACTCAAGCAATTTTTTTCTTGAATTCCACCAGTAATGGGGAAATTATTATCCAATAAATAGTGAGTCTTCCATCATTCTGGTGTCAAAGACCTCAGTTAGGTTGTTTTTCAAAGAAACTGTAATCTGTTTTCCCACAGATTCCTACCATCATCCCTGCTATAAGAATTAGAACTAAATCTGCTTTCTCTTCCAAACAACAAACCTCTAACTATGGAAAGATAATGCTTCTGGCCTTGGCTTGTGTGGCTCAGTTGGTTGAGTATTGTCCTGCAAACCAAAGGTTGTGGGTTCAATTACTGATCAGAGCACATGCCTAGATTAGGGGTTCAGTCCCTGATAGGGGCATGTTCATGAGGCACTAATCAATGTTTCTCTCTCACATTGACCTCTCTCTCTCCCTCCCCTCCCCCTTCCCTTCTCTCTGAAATCAACAAAACATACCCTTGGTTAAGGATTTTTAAAAAAATATGTTTCTGCTTTTTCACTTGTCTTCTTTTTGTTTCCTAAATAGCCACAGTTATTTCATCTTGTTTTTCTAGATTGTGGATTTGAGAACTTTTCCCCCTTTGGATGATCTTTGAATGTGTTCCTAGTTGGCAATATCCCTTCAGAATAAATCAGAAAATCCCAGATAGAACAAGGAAAGTGAAGTGAGAAATTATCACTCTTCCCATATTATTGACACTGTTTATTTATGCAAATAAAAATCATATTATTTTGGAAAAGGGAAAGTGAGATTTCACCATCACAGACATATATGCACATACAAAACCTCACAAGTAACTGACCATTTTCATTCAGGCAGCAAGTTCAAGTTATCTGTGATCTGGATTTGCATACCGTTGACCATTACTCAACTCCAGCGACCTATCTCCTTGTATTCCAATGGAGAGATGCCTGGAAATATATTAAGGGCTGAATATAACAGTGATTCCATCATGGGTACAGCTTTTACCAAACATTACTTTGGAAAAACATTGAATACATTGCTTTTGTGACAGTGTAATTGAACTACTCCAATTACACCAAATCAGATTTTGTTTATATGGTTATGTGATTTTGGAACAAGAGTAAAGAACCTATTGAAAAATTGTGTAATTTTCAGTGACATGTTGCTGTTTGGTTCCAATTTTCTAACTCTTATTTGTTAACCTAACAAATCTGCTACTATAAATCACAGATATCCTGCTGTCAACATATCTTGAGGAAAGTGACAGTGACACTTCACTACCCCTAACAGGGCTCACTTCCTTAAATTTTGTAATAATAATCATTAATATCTATTGAGTTCATTTCATATGTCGGGCACCATGTTAGACATTACATTTACATCATCTCATTTAATTCTCATATTTTATGAGGTATGTACTATTAGTCATTTCATTGTGTAGATGAAGGAACTGAGGTATAGAGAGGTTAAGTAAATTGATCAAGATCACACTGTTAGCCCTGGCTGGTGTGGCTCAGTAGATTGAGTGCTGGCCTGCAAACCAAAGAGTCATTGGTTCAATTCCCAGTCAGGGCACATGCCCGGGTTGCAGGCCAGTTCCCCAGTAGAGGGCATAAGAGACGCAACCACACATTGATGTTTCTCTCCCTTTCTTTCTCCCTCCTTTATCCCTCTCTAGAAATATATAAATAAAATTCTTTTAAAATATTATACAGCTAATAAGTGGTTGAGCTGGAATTTGAATGTAGGTCATTTTTCTGTAGAAATCTTATTCTTAATATTACCTACCTCCATGCACCCTTAGATTCTACTCCCACACTGACCTTAATTTAATATCTAGGACAATCATAGTCATGTTACACATTTAATAAAATACAGATTCTCATGTTGGTACCCCCCAAAGTCTGGTATAACATATCTGGAACACGGCACTTTTAATAAGCTTCCAGGCATTTCTGATGCACTGGTAAGAGGCCACTCATTGAAAAACATTGTCCTAGTACAACAAATTCAAGAAAATTGAAATCATATCAAGTGTTTTCTTGGTCTAAAAACAATCCTCAAGGAAAAACTCAGAAGCAGTCAAATTCATAGAGGCTGAATAACATGCTATTAAAAAAAATGAATGGCTTAACAATGAGATCAAGGAAGAAATTTAAATGTTTCCAGAAACAAATGAAAATGAACACACAACAGTCCAAAACCTATTGGGACACAGTGAAGGGAGTCCTGACAGGAAAGTTCATAGCAATACAAGCTGACATAAAAAAGATAGAAAAATTTCAAATGAGCAACCTAACCTACATCTACAAGAACTAGAGGAACAACAACAAAACCAAGAGTGAGTAGAAGGAAGAAAATAAGATCAGAGAAGAATTAAATGACATAGAGACTAAAAGAACAATTCAAAGGGTCAAAAAATCCAGGAATTTGTTCTTTGAAAAGATAAACCAAATTGAGAAGCCTTTAACCAGACTCATCAATAAAGAGAAGACCCAAGTAAATAAAATCAGAAACAAAAAAAAAAGGAGAAATTACAACCAATACCACAGAAACACAAATGATTGTAAGAAATAACTATGAACAACTATATGCCAAGAAATTTTACAATCTTGGTGAAATGGACATATTTCTAGAAAAATATATAATCTTCCAAAACTGAATCAGGAAGAATCAGAAAGCCTGAACAGACCAATAACAACTAGTGAAATTGAAGCAATAAACAAAAAACTCCCCTCACACAGAAGCCCTGGACCAGGCGGCTTCACAGCTGAATTATACCAAATATTTTAGGAAGAGATAAGCCTTATTCTTTTCAAACTATTCCAAAAAATTCAAGAAGAGAGAAGACTCCAAAACTCAATAAATTAGACCAATATTAACCTAATTCCAAAACCAGGTAAAGACACAACAAACACAGAAAACTGCGGGTCAATATTATTGGTGAATGTGGATGCTAAAATCCTCAACAAAATATTAACAAATGAGATCCAGCAATACATTAAAAATATCATACACCATGATCAAGTGAGATTCATCCCAGTGATGCAAAGGTGGTATGACGTCCACAAATCAATAAATGTAATACACCGCATAAACAAAAAGGAAGACAAAAAACACATGATCATATCAATAGATGCTGAAAAAGCATTTGATAAAGTACAGCACCCATTTATGATAAAAACCCTCAACAAAGTGAGAATACATGGAGCATACCTCAACATAATTAAGGATATATATGAGATCTACAGCCAACATCATACTCGATGAGCAAAAACTAAAAGCTTTCCAGTTAAGATCAGGATCATGACAGGGATGTCTGATTTTACTACTTTTATTCAATATAGTATTTTTCTTTCTTTCTTAGGAAAAACATTTATTTTTATTTTAAAAAAATCAGAGCTTCCTTATTAAATACTACTTATACACTTTCATAGTTTTTGTCATTTTCATTTTTTTTAATTTTTAAATTATGTTTATACTATTACAACTGTCTGAATTTTTCCCCCTTTACACCCCTCAACCCATCCCACCCCCACCCCCTTTCCCACAGTCAATTCCCATTCTGTTGACCATGTCCACGGGTCATTCATACATGTTCCTTGTCCAGTCCCTTCCTCTTCTTTCAACCATTGTCCTCTTTCCCCCTCCCCTCTGGTCACTTTCAGTCTGCTCCATGTTTCCATGCCTGTGGTTTATTTTGTTGGTTAGTTTATTTTGTTGAATAGATTCCACTTATAGGTGAGTTCATATGGTATTTGTCTTTCATGAACTGGCTTATTTCATTTAGCATAATATTCCCCAGTTCCATCCATGTTATCAAAAAAAGGTAGGAATTACATCTTCCTTCCTTCCTTCCTTCCTTCCTTTCTATTTTAATTTCAGATGTGCTTTATTTTTTTAAATGTCAAAGTCAATAATAAAATATTAAAAAATTTAAAACCATTATAAAGTCTCAACAATTAAAATATGACACCAGCACATAAATAACCAAGTAGATGAATGAAATATAATGAGCATCCTAGAAACAAACATATACATTTGTCTAAAATTGTAATATATGATTAAATTGATATTTCAAATGAATGGCAAAACAAGGTTTATTCAACAAATAAAGTGCATGGACCAATATTACTTGAAATAAAACAAATATAGAGCCCTATATCACACATTACACAAGATATTCATGTAAGTTAAAAATCAATATGTAGAATCTAAGTACCTTTAGTAGATAATACAAACTAATATTTTTCTTACCTTGAAGTAAAATATTCAAACCCAGAAGGTATAATTTAAGGAGCATTTTGTCTTTTTAGCCAGGAATAAACAAATGAATTTATTTTTTATGTCATGATTTATCCTGTCTTTATATCACATGCATGTTTTATCTCCACGTAAAATTTTAAAATGTCAGAATCTAAGAATATGTTAAAATTTTATGCCACTTCTGCTTTGAATTATATAAATGTTATTGGTGTTCACCTTTAATTCTTTATTACAATAATCATGTAGAAGCAGTGGTTAAATGGTTAAGTGATTGAGCTTTGAAGTTAGCCAGCCTGGATTGAAACTCCACTCTGCAAACCCCTTTGGTAAGTTATTAAATATCTCCATGCTTATCTGTAAAATCGGTGTAAAGTTTAAGTAGCACATGTAGTGACTGAAACAGCATCTAGGTCAGAGTAAGAGTTTAATAAATATTAATCCATATAAAAAAATAAAAAAATAAAAAAAATACTCCCCCGCCCCCCCCAAAAATAAATAAATAAAATATTGACAATATGACTATATTAAAAATTTAAGACTATATAGTAATATACATATAAAAAAATTAAAGGAAAAGTAATAAAATGGGAAAATATTTGTCACACATCTAAAAAAAGGGTTAATAGATTTACCTGTTTTGTTTTTTAGGGGAAAAATATCTATAAACTTTTAATCAATAAATGGATGAAGAATACCAAAAAGTAACTTAAAGCTTTTTAAAAATAATAGAAATAGGCAAGAAATATACAAAAACAAGTTTAGTTTCAACAAATAATAAAGGAGCAATTAAAATAACTCATCATTTTCACAATCAGATTAATGAGTATTAAAAATAATGGTAATATCAAGTATTGGCAACTATGAAAGGAACTGGGTATTCATAGACTCTTTTTCTTCATCTTCTTAAAGCAGTCCCTTTAGTATATCTTGCAGTGCTGGTTTGGTGGAGGTGTATTCTTTTAGCCTTCTTTTGTCTGGGTAACTCCTGATTTCACCTTCCATTTTCATTAAGAGCCTTGCTGGGTAGAGAAGTCTTGGTTGCAGGCCTTTGCTTTTCATTCCCTGGAATATTTCTTGCCATTCTCTTCTGGTTTGTAGTGTTTCCTTTGAGGAGTCAGCTGCTGGCAGTATCAGGGATCCCTTATATGTTACTACCTCTTTCTCTCTTACTACCTTTAGGATTCTCTGTTTTTGATATTTGCCATTTTAATGATGATGTGTTTTGGAGTGGGCCTCATTGGGTTATTCTTGAATGGGACCCTCTGTGCTTCCTGGACTTGTGTGACTTTTTCTTTCCTTAAATTAGGGAAGTTTTCCATCATTACTTTTACAAACATGTTCTCTATCCCTTGCTCCTCCTCTTCTCCTTCTGGTATCCCTATTATACAGATATTACTTCCAGGATCTCAATATAATATTAAAGTATTAGCAACAGTGATCAGACAAGAAGAAATAAAAAGCATCCAAAAGAGGAATCAAAACTCTCATTATTGGCAGATGACATGATAGTGTACATAGAAAACCCAATAGATTACACACACACACACACACACACACACACACACACACACAAAAGCCCTACTTGACCTAATAAGTGAATTTGGCAAAACAGCAGGATACAGAGTCAACATTCAGAAATGAAAGACATTTCTATATACCAACAATGAAATATCAGAAAGAGAAACTACAGGAACTATCCCATTTACTATAGCAACAACAACAACAAAAAAAGTGCATACAAATAAACTTAAAAAGGAGGTAAAAGGCCTGTACTTGAGAAACTACAGAACACTGAAGAAAAAAATTAAAGAAGACACAAATAAATGGAAGCATATACTATGCTCATGGCTTGGAAGAATCAACATCATTAAAATTTCCATCCTACACAAAACTATCTATACATTCAGTGTAATCCCTATTAAAACACCAATGACATACTTCACAGATTTAGAACAAATATTTCAAAAACATATATGAAACCAAAAATGACCCTGAAAAGCCTCAGCATCTTGAGAAAGAAAACTAAAGTACGAAGGATCACAATACCTGATATCAAAGTATATTGCAAGGCCACTGCAATCAAAATATTCTGGTACTGACATAAGAACAGGCTCACAGATCAATGGAACAGAATAAAGAATCCAGAAATAACCCATGTGTATATGGCTAATTAATATTCAACAAAGGGGGCAGGAACATAAAATGGAATAAAAATAGCCTCTTAAACAAATGTTCTTGTGAGATCTGGACAGATACATGCAAAGGAAATGAAACTTGGATTTCATCAACATGGCAGAAGAGTGAGGGGAAGTCACACTGACCTCCTCTGAGGACCAACATGGAGTTACAAGTAAATTGTGGAGAAATCACCTGGAACAAACAACTGAACAATAGAGAGAGAGGAGCCTTATAACCTTGGACAGACAGAAGAATCATCTTTAGCACAACCTAACTGGTAAGGAGTGTGGTAGAGACTCAAGAAGGCAGTGGGGCACCCACAGGTGGTAGTGCCAAAAGGATATTAAAAGGGTCAGTTGAATCCTCCTGAGAAGAGTGGGGTCTAAACCGTAAGAGGGGATCTCCAGCCTACAGCACCAGAGCCCAAAAAGTACAATTAAAACAGCCAGCTAAGAAGGAGAATCAAGATGGCGGAGGAGTGAGTGGAAGTCATACTGACCTCCTCCCAGGACCAACCTGGAATTACAACTAAATTGTGGAGAAATCACTTGGAACAAACAACTGAACAATAGCGAGAGGGGAGCCTTGTAGCCTCGGAGACAGAAGAATCGGCTTTAGCGCAATCTAAGCAGTGAGGAGCGGGGTAGAGACTTGAGAAAGCGAGCAGGGCGCCCATAGGTGACAGCACCAGAAGGATATTGAAATGGCCAGTTAGATCCCCCTGAGAAGATCGGGATTTAAACCAGAAGCGGAGATCTCTAACTCACAGCACCAGAGCCCAAAGGGTACACAGGAAACAGTCAGCTGCGAAAAGCGGCAGGGTTGCTTTCTGCCAGAGACAGGCGGCTGGAGATACAAAAAACTGTTTAAAGTACCATTGCATAAATTTTATTTGCAGCCACTTACCCTGGTCTCCATCAAAGGCAGAGTGGGTAGAGTGGGCTAAAGGCACCTGAGAGACTGGGGAAGGAGGCTTTGGGGAGAGAACTGATAGTAGCCGGCGAGATCACGGGATCTCGGTGCTGACTCATCCACCATGTGGCAGCAGCAATCCTGGTCTGGCAGAGACCATGCCCCATTAGCAGATACAGTGTAAAAGGACCCAATAACCCCATCCCTAGGTGGGATTCAACCCTGCCTTGTGCTGCCTATGCTGACTGCTGAGTGCAGAGTGACAGCCACAGATAGTAGATCCCTAGTTAAAGGGGGTGCACAGAGGACTGGAGACACTTAAGGAGAGACTGGAGACGGAAGCTTTGGGGAGAGAACAGAGAGAGTAGCTGGCAGGATCCCAATGCTGACTCCTCCCCAATATGGCTGGCTGCAGCTAGAGAGGACCCAATAACCCCACCCCCAGGAGGAACTCTGCCCTGCCCTGAGCTGTCAAAGGTGCCCTGCTGATGGTAGAGTGACTAGATTAACAGCTGAAGGAGACAGCCACAGACAGTAGATTCCTGGAAGTCTCAAACAGACTGCTTAAGGTCAGACAGGGACAACATCTGACATCATCAGAGGCATATCAGAAAGCAAAAACAAAACAAAACAAAACAAACAAAAAAAACCCAGCAGTCTCCTCCCATAGAATTTCACACCACAAAGTCAGTAAATCAAGACAGATCAATCTAAGAAGCAGAAGAAAAAAGGAAGAGTCCCAGAAATAATGAGAAGACAAACAAATACCCCCAAGTCAAAGGGAAAGAAGGCATCTCCAGAAAGAGAAATAAATGAAATAGCAGCAAGTAAACTATCAGATATTGAATTCCAAACAATGGTTATAAGAAAGCTCAGTGAGCTCAGTGAGCTCAGAGAGAATTACAAAAATCTACAGGGAAACTACAAGGAACTTACTATAAACTATATCAGCATGAAAAAAGAACACAGAAACTATCAATAAGAGAAAAGAGGAAATGAAGAATACAATTTCTGAATGGGAGAACACAGGAGAAGGAATCAAAAGGAGGCTCGATGAAGCAGAGGATTGAATCAGCAAGCTGGAAGATAAGGTAGAAAAAAGCTCCCAGAAATAACAAGAAATGGAAAAAAAGACTCAAAAGGAATGAAGAGGCATTGAGGGAAATGAAGGACAAGCTGAAACATAATAATATCAGTATAATAGGGATACCGGAAGGAGAAGAGAATGAGGAAGGGATAGAGAACCTGTTTGAAAAAGTCATGATGGAAAACTTCCCTAATTGGAGGAGAGGAAAAGTCACGCACATCCAGGAAGTACAGAAGGTACCATTCAAGAGGAACCCAATGAGATCCACTCTAAGACACATCATCATTAAAATGGAAAGTATCAAAGCCAAACAGAGAATCATAAAGGCAGCAAGGGAGGAACAGTTAGTAACATATACGAGAGCCCTGATACAGCTAGCAGCTGACTCCTCAACAGAAACACTACAGACCAAAAGGGAATGGCAAGAAATATTCCAAGTCAAGAAAAGCAAAGGTCTGCAACCAAGACTGCTCTTCACAGCAAGGCTCTCAATGAAAATGGAAGATGAAATCGAGTTTCCCAGACTAAAAAAAAGGCTTTAAGAATGGACCTCTACCAAACCAGCATTGCAAGATATAGCAAAGGGACTGCTATAAGAAGATGAAAAGGAGTCTATGAATACCCAGTTCCTTTCACAGATGCCAATATTTGATATTACCAATATTTTTAATACATATTAATCTGATTGTGACAATGATGTGTTATTTTAATTTCTCCTTTATTATTTGTTGAAACTAAACATGTTTTTTATATTTCTTGCCTGTTTCTATTATTTTTAAATTTAATTTTAATTTATTTTTTTCAAATACATTTGTCTCTGCCTACCTCCCAACACTTTCCCTTGCCCCCTCCCTCCTTCACTCCCTCAGCTCTTCCCCTTTGGTTTTATCCATGAGTCCTTGCTATATGTTCCTTGACTTTCCCCTTCCCTACCTTTTCCCCACACCCTCCCTCCTTCCCTCTTGTCTCTGTTGATTTCTTTTCCTTTCAGTGTTGCTGGTCTTATTTTCCTTGCATCGTTGTATTGTTGGTTAGGTTCTGCTTATAGGTGAGATCATATGGTATTTGTCTTTCACCCTCTGGCTTATTTCGCTTAGCATAATGCACTCCAGTTCCATCCATGCTGTCGCAAAGTTTAGTAGTTCTTTTTATCTTTCTGTTGCATAGTATTCCATTCTGTATATGTACCATAACTATTTGATCCAATCATCTACTGATGGGCATTTAGATTGCTTTCAACATTTGGATATTGTCAATTGTGCTGCTAGGATCATTGGGGTGCATAGGTTCTTTTGAATTGGCGTTTTGGTATTCTTAGGGTATAGTCCCAGCAGGGGAATCACTGGATCAAAAGGCAGTTCCATTTTCAGCTTTTTGAGAAAATTCCACACTGCTTTCCACAGTGGCTGCACCAGTCTGCATTTGCACCAACAGAGGACTAGGGTTCCCTTTTCTCCACAGCCTCCCCAGCACCTGTTGTTTGTTGATCTGTTTATGATGGCCATTCTGACCGGTGTGAAGTGGTACCTCATGGTGGTTTTGATCTGCATTTCTCTGATGGCTAGTGATGCCGAGCATCATTTCAAATGCCTCTGGGTCCTCTGTATCTTCTCCTTGGAAAAGTGTCTGCCCAGGTACTTTGACCAGTTTTTGATTGGATCATTTGTCTTCTTGGAGTGGAGTCGAGTGAGTTCTTTATATATCTTGGAGATCAACCCTCTATCTGATGTATCATTAGCGAATATATTTTCCCATAGGGTTGGCTCCCCTTTCATTTTGCTGATGTTTTCTTTTACTGTGCAAAAGCTTCTTATTTTAATGATGTCCCACTTGTTTATTGTTTCCTTTATGTCCCCTGCATTAGGAGACACATCAGTGAAAACTTTGCTGCATGGGATATCTGAGAGTTTCCTGCCCATGTTCTCCTCTAGGACTTTCATGGTGTTGCGACTTATATTTGAGTCTTTTATCTATCTAGAGTTTATTTTTGTGTATGGTGTCAGCTGATGATCCAATTTCAATTTTTTGTATGTAGCCGTCCAGCTCTCCCAACACCATTTGATGAAGAGGTTATTATTGCTCTATTTTATGCTTCTGCCCCCTTTGTCAAATACTAGATGCCCATAGAGACCTGAGCTTATTTCTGGGCTTTCTATTCTGTTCCACTGGTCTACGGGGCTGTTCTTGTGCCAATACAAGATTGTTTTCAGCATAGTGGCTTTGTAGTATAGTTTGATATCTGGTATTGTGATCCCTCCTACTTTGTTTTTCTTTCTCAAAATTGCTGAGGCTATTTGGGGTCGTTTATGGTTCCATATAAATTTTTGAAATGTTTATTCTATTTCTGTGAAATACGTCATCGGTATCTTAATAGGGATTCCGTTGAATCTATAAATTGCTTTGGGTAGTATGGACATTGTGATGATATTAATTCTTGCAATCCATGAGCACGGTATATGCTTCCATTTATTTGTGTCTTCCTTAATTTCGTTCTTCAATGTTGTATAGTTTCCTGCATACAGCTCTTTTACGTCTTTGGTTAAATTTATGCCTAGGTACTTTATTTTTCTTCTTGCTATATCGAAGGGCATTTTTCTTCTGATTTCTTCTTCTTCTATTGCATGGCTGGTGTACAAAAATGCCTTTGATTTCTGAATGTTGACTTTGTATCCTGCTGTTTTGCCAAATTTACTTATTAGGTTGAGGAGTTTTCTGGTAGATTCTACAAGGTTCTCTATGTACACTATCATGTCATCTGCAAACAATGATAGTTTTACTTCCTCCTTTCCTATTTGGATGCCTTTTATCTCTTTCTTTGTCTGACCTCTGTGGCTAGGACTTCCAATACGATGTTGAAAAGAAATGGTGAGAGCGGAAATCCTTCTTGTGTTCCCAATCGTAGTGGGAAAGTTTTCAGTTTTTGCCCTTTGAGTATGATATTGGCTGTAGGTTTTTCATATATGGCCTTTATTATATTGAGAACTGCCCCATTTATTCCCATTTTTCTGAGTGTTTTGATCATAAATGGGTGCTGTATCTTACCGAATGATTTTTCTTCATCTATCCAGATGATCATGTGCTTCTTGTCTTTTCTTTTATTTATGTGATGTATCACGTGTACTGATTTGCGTATATTGAACCATGCCTGCTTGCCTGGGAAGAATCCTACTTGATCGTGGTGGATAATCTTTTTAATGTATTGCTGGATGTGGTTTGTCAATATTTTGTTGAGGATTTTAGCATCTATGTTCATCAGCGAAATTGGCCTGTAGTTTTCTTTCTTTGTAGGGTCTTTATCTGGTTTTGGGATTCGGGTTATGCTGGCCTCATAGAAAGAGTCTGGGAATCTTCCCTCCTCTTGGATGTTTTGGAATAGTCTGAGAAGGACAGGGGTTAGCTCTTCCTTAAACGTTTTGTAAAATTCTCCTGTGAAACCGTCTGGCCCTGGGCTTTTGAGTGCCAGCAGTTTCTTGATGACTGCTTCAATTTCCCCAGCGCTTATTGGACTGTTCAAGCTTTCTGTTGCTTCCTCCTTCAGTGTTGGAAGATTATACTTTTCTAAAAATTTGTCCATTTCATCAATATTTTCAAATTTCTTGGCATATATTTGTTCACAGTAGTTTCTGATGATCATTTGTATATCTGTGGTATCAGTTATTATTTCTCTTCTTTCATTTCTGATATTATTAATTTGGGTCCTCTCCCTTTTTTTCTTGATGAGTCTGCTTAAAGGCATGTCAATTTTATTTATCTTTTCAGAGAACCAGCTTCTGGATCGGTTGATCCTCTGAATTGTTCTTTTTGTCTCTATGTCATTCAGTTCTTCTCTAATCTTGACTATTTACTTTCTTCTACTTGCTCTGGGATTTATTTGCTGTTTTTCCTCCAGTTCTTGAAGTTGTATTGTGAGGTCTTCTATTTGAAATGTTTCTATATTTTTTAGGTAAGCCTGTATTGCTATGAACTTCTCTATCAGGAATGCCTTTGCTGTGTCCCATAGGTTTTGGACTGTTGTCTGTTCATTTTCATTTGTTTCCAGAAATTTTTTGATTTCTTCTCTTATCTCACCATTGATCCATTCATTGTTTAATAGTCTATTATTCAGTCTCCATGAGTTTGCAAGTTTTTGATGTTTCTCTTTGAGGTTGATTTCCAGTTTCAATCCCTTGTTGTCCGAGAAAAAGTTTGGTATTATTTCAACTTTCCTGAATTTACTGAGGTTTTCTTTGTGTCCTATCATGTGGTCTATCTTTGAAACTCTGCCATGAGCACTTGAAAAGAATGTGTACTTTTCTTCTTTGGGATGTAAGGTTATATATATGTCAGTTAAGTCTCTTTGATTCAGTGTGTCCTTCAGCGCCACAATATGTTTATTAATGTTTTGTTTGGAAGATCTATCGATTTTTCACAGTGGGGTGTTGCAATCCCCTACTATCAGTGTGTTGCTGTCTATATCTTTTTTGAAGTCACCCAACAATTTCCTTATAAACTTGGGGGCTCCTATATTGGGAGCATATACGTTTACAATGTTGATGTCTTCTTGATAGATTCTTCCTTTAAGTATGATAAAGTGCCCCTCTGGGTCTCTCTTTATGGGCTTTGTTTTGAAATCTACTTTGTCTGATACATGTATGGCAACCCCAGCCTTTTTCTCTTGCCCATTTGCTTGTAATATTTTCTTCCATCCCTTTACTTTCAATCTGTGTAGGTCTCTTGCTCTGAGGTGGGTCTCTTGTAGGCAGCATATGTGTGGGTCATGTTTTCTTATCCATTCAGCTACCCTGTGTCTTTTGATTGGGGCATTTAGTCCATTCACATTGAGAGATATTACTCATAGAAACTTACTCATCTTTTCTCTTTGTACCTGTGTTCCTCTCTCTCTCATTCTTTTCCTTCATCTGCTTAAAGCAATCCCCTTAGCCTATCTTGGAGTGCTGGTTTGGTAGAGATGTATTCTTTTAGTCTTCTCTTGTCTGGGAAACTCTGTATTTCCCCTTGTATTTTAATGGAGAGCCTAGCTGGGTAGAGCAGCCTTGGCTGTAGGCCCTTGCTTTTCATGGCTTGGAATATTTGTTGCCATTCTCTTCTGGCTTGTAGTGTTTCTGTTGAGAAGTCAGCTCCTAGGCGTATCGGGGCCCCCTTGTATGTTACTTTCTCCTTCTCCCTTGCTGCCTTGAGGATTCTCTCTTTGTCTTTGTCATTTGCCATTTTAATGATGATGTGTCTTGGAGTGGACCTCCTTGAGTCCCTCTTGAGTGTGGTCCTCTGTGCCTCCTGGATCCAGGAGACCCTTTTTCTCCTCAAATTTGGGAAATTTTCCATCATTACTTTTTCGAGGAGGTTCTCTATCCCTTGCTCCTCTTCTTCTCCTTCTGGTGTCCCTATTATACGGATATTATTGCATTTCAGGTTGTCCTGTGTTACCCTAAATGCCTCTTCATTCCTTTTGAGTCATTTTTCCATTTCTTGTTCTTTCTGGGAGCTTCTTTCTACCTTATCCTTCATCTCACTGATTCGATCCTCGGCTTCATCCAGCCTGCTTTGGATTCCTTCTACTGTGTTCTTCAATTCAGAAATGGTATTCTTCATATCCTCTTGTGTCTTCTTGATAGTTTCTATGTCCTTTTCCAGGCTGATATAGTTTGCTGTAAGATCCTGATAGTTTCTCTGCAGTTTCTCATAGTTCTCTTTGAGCTGGCTGAGCTCATTGAGCTTCCTTAGAACCATTGTTTTAAATTCCATATCTGATAGTTCCCTTGCCTCTATTTCATTGAGCTCTCTCTGTGGGGAGTCCCCTTTTCCACTCATTTGGGGGGAACTCCTTTTTCTTCCCATTTTTGTGAGAGTCTGTTAAGTATTTTTGTCCTTTACTTTTCTTTCTGGGCCTGCCTCTGATGATGTCAGTTGTTGACCCTATTGGACTTTGGGTTGTTTGTTTGAGCCTTCCAGGAGTCTAATGTTTGTGTCTGACTCCTGCTTGGGGCAGCTCTGTGACCCCTTCGGTCAGGGCTGGGCTAGTTTTTGGTATCTCTCTGCACTCTCACCCCGGCTCCTTGAGCGTGTTCCCAGCGCGGCAGGATCCGCTGCCTGCCTGGGCTCGCATGTGCTTGCCCCAGACCAGGGGGCTTATTCGCTATCTCGTGTACTCATCTGGCCCCCCCTGGCCAGCGAGCTCCCCGGCACTGGTCAGTTTAGGGTCTTCTATTGTGTGTTTTTCCCGCTTTTGACTCTTTGGGTGCGTTTCTTGCTGTCACCAAATGGGGACTACGGAAATGGGAGGAAGTCAGCTCCAGGACTCTCCCTTAATCCTGTCTCTGGTCTCTCCTCCAGGGACTCTGGGCAGCTCTACTAATTTTGTGGGCCGCTCCGCAATTGCGGGAGGGAGGGTCAATTTACGCCTGCCCTTGCTGCTGTGTGCTCTCCCTCGCAGGCCTTATCGGTTCCAATCTGTGGGAGGCCTTGCCAGCGGGTGCAGGCATTCGCAAGCCCCGGCGGGTCACACACACGCTCGCCAACCCTCGCGGGTCACTCGGCGCAAGTGTGCGCACCTGCACTGTGTGTTTTTGAGGTGTCTATGTGTGCTTTTCGGCTTTTGGCTCTTTGGGGGTGTGGCCTCTTCCCGCGCAATCCCTATTTCTATTATTTTTAAAAAGCTTAAGTTACTTTTTGGTATTCTTCATCCTTTTATTGATTAAAGGTTTGTAGTATTTTTTTCCTAAAAAAAGAGAAACAACTATTGACCGTTTTTTATATGTGTGGCCAATACTTTCCCATTCTATTACTCTTCCTTTAACTTTTTTATATGTATATTACTAAGTATTCTTAAATGTTTAACATAGTCATATTTTAGTTTATAGCTTCTGGGTTTGAATATTGTACTTCAGGGTAAGAAAAATATTAGTTTGTATTTTCTTCTAAAAGTCCTTAGATTCTACATATTGATTTTTAAATCACATGAATATCTTGTGTAATGTGTGACATAGGGCTCTATATTTGTTTTATTTCAAGTAATAGTAGTCCATGCACCTTATTTTTTGGTATAAGCCTTATTTTCCCCATTAATTTGAAATGTTAATTTAATCATATATTGCATTGTTAGACAACTATATACTTTTTTTCTAGAATGCTCATTACATTTCATTGGTCTACTTGATTATTTATGTGCTGGTATCTTGTTGTTTTAATCGTTGAGACTTTATAATGGTTTTAATTTTTTAATATTTTAGAATTAACATTGACATTTAAAAATGTAAATAAAATCAATCTGCTTTTAAGGAAAAAGAAGGAAAAAAAGAAAGAGAGAGAGAAAGAGAAAGAAAGAGGGAGAGAAAGGAAAGAAAGAAAGGAAGGAAGGTAGGAAGGAAGGAAGGAAGATGGCACTCCTACCTTTTGTGACAACATTTATGGAACTGGAGAATATTAAGCTAAGTGAAATATGCCAGTTGGTGAAAGAAAAATACCATATGATCTCACCTATAAGTGGAAAATATTCAACAAAATAAACTATTGAACCAAATAATCCACAAACACGGAAACATGGAGCAGACTGAAAGTGACCAGAGGGGACGGGGAAAGAGGACAATGGTGGAAAGAAGGGGAAGGACCTAGACAAAGAAAATGTATGAATGACCCATGGACATGGACAACAGAGTCCGAATTGACTGTGGGAGCGGAGGGTTTGGGTGGGACGGGTGGAGAGTGGCAAAAGGAGAAAAACTGAGACCACGCTACAAGAATAAACAATACTTCAAAATTAAAAAAAAATAAAAAATTATCCAAAGAAAAGGAAATGAAACTAGACCACCAACTTACACCATACACCAGAAACTCAAGTTAGATGAAAGATTTAAATGTAAGTTGTGACACCATTAAAGTCCTAGAGGACAACAAAGGCAGAAATTTTTAGATATTCCACACAGCAATGTTTCCATTGATATGTCCCAGAGAACAAGGGACATAAAGAAAAAATAAACAAATGAAACTTCATCAAATTAAAAGCTTCTGTACTGCTAAAGAAAACATCAGCAAAATGCAAAGGGAAGCAACTGTATGGGAAAATTTGTCAGTGATACGTTGGACAAAGGTTTGACCTCCAAAATATATAAAGAACTCTCATAATTCCACACCAGGAAGCCAAAAAATTTGATTACAAAATGGGCAATGGACCTGACAGACACTTCTCCCAGGAAGACAAGTAGGGGTCCTAAGACATATTAAAGGATGCTCAACATCACTGGCCATCATAGAAATACAAATTAATACCACAATGAGATACCACTTCACACCAGTCAGAATGGCCATCATAAACAAATCAACAAACAACAAGTGCTGGAGAGGTCGTGGAGAAAAGGGAACACGAGTACACTGTTGCTGAGAATGCAGACTGGTGCAGCCACTGTGGAAAGCAGTATGAAATTTCCTCAGAAAACTGAAAATGGAACTGCCTTTTCACCCAGTGATTCCAATGCTGGGATTATACAATAAGAATCCTGAATCACCAATTCAAAAGAACCTATGCACCCCAATGTTCACAGCAGCACAATTTATAATAGCCAAGTGCTGGAAACAGCCTAAGTGTCCATTAGTGAGTGGACCAAGAAACTGTGGCACATTTACACAATGAAATACTATGCAGTAGAAAGAAAGAAGGAGCTCATACCCTTTGCAACAACATGGATGGAACTGGAGAGCATTATGTTAAGTGAAATAAGCCAGTCGGTGAAAGACAAATACCATATGATCTCACTTATAAGTGAGACCTAATCAACAAAACAAACAAAGTGAGCAAAATAGAGCCAGAGACATGGAATAAAGAACAAACAGACAGTAACCAGAGCGGAAGGGGAGGGGGATAATGTGAAAAAGAAGGAAAAGGGTCATCAAAGAACATGTATAAAGGACATATGGACAAAGGCAATGGCAGGAGAGGATTAAATTTGGGAGGTGGGGGTGGGTAGAGCAAGGGAGAGTAATGGGGGGAATGGGGAAAACTGTCATTGAACAACAATTTAAAAAGTGAAAAAAATTAACATTTTGGGGTCTAAACTATAACTGATATAATTGTTATTTTCATGTCTTAACATTATTGAGAGATATAATTAGCCCTTAGTGCTATTGTTTCTAGGGTAGATAGATGTTTCTGCTCCCAAATGTGTTTCTGTTTTCTAATGTGTCTTCATTTCCCTTTTTCCTGGGAGTCCCATTTATTGATACCTATGCTCTGTGTGCTATTTTGAGGTTTGCAGGCACCACACTGCAGCGTCCTAATTATTTGATGCTGGGCATCATCAAGTACTTAAAATATTTCTCCTGTCATCTTATCCTCACTCCAACTTTTCATCCTGTAGTTCAGTGAGAACTCCAGTTTTCCTCTCATGTTCACCTTAGCATCTCTTGAGTCTATGTGAGCTCTGCTTTCCTATGTCATGGTTGGTTAGCTTTGGGGGATCTGCCCTGTCTCTGATGTAGTCTCTCTAGCAGCTTATGGTAAAATAAGCTCTCACAGTCATGAACCACATCGTACATTTTTATTCAACTTTGTGAGATATAGTTGTCATATAATATTGTATAAATTTACTGTGTGTGATGTGACGATTTAATACATGTATATATTGCAAAATTATTTTCAAATTAAAGTTAGTTACATTAACCTTAACAATTTAAAATACATTCTATGAGCAACTTTTAAGTATACAACACAAAACTTTCATTCAGTGCCCATCTCCCAAAGCACCTGCTTATTTTCTTGAATGTGACCACAGAGCAAAATATAGGGTAAGTTGCTCTTGCTATCTCCTCAGTGCACACTTTTGGCTTTGGGAGAGGTATTCTGGGATATCTTGATTGGAAAGATGTATCTTTATCCAGATTTAGTCCCCTCTACTGTCCACCTCCTGGCCAATATCCATTGAGAACAAGGTGGTCAACCCATCATAGCTGCTGGCTGACCCCTTCTGGAAATTAGCATAAAGCTTAGAGGATCAGTTCCCATGAAATACTGTTATTAAAAGTAAATTCTGACCCCTGGATGGATTTAGCAAAACCAAACTTATTAGGCATAATAGCATTCAGAATGGCTTAGACAGTACACAGTTCTCCTTGATCCAGTCAACTATGACACCGTGGTGTATTTTTAGGATGTCATGGAGTTTCTTAAGGGTAGACAAGCATACAACCATACCAAGAGTCATGTAACTGTAATGTATTTATATAGACACAAATGTTAAGTAATTTCCAGAGTGAGTCAAGAGGCTGGAGTCAGAAATCTAGAAGAGCCTGTAGACAATCACATTTATAAAAATAATTATTAAGTGATATTTATTTCTCAAGCATTGTGCTATGCACTTTATATACTTTATCTGAGTTAGCCCTCATGGCAATCCTATCATATGAGTGGTATTATCCCCATTTCACAAACAAAGCAACTAAGACTCTCATAAATGTAGTTATTTAGTCAAGGTTGTATGGTCAACAAGAGGCTGAACTATAATTTTAGCCTCACTATGATACAATCCAAAGTCCTTGCACTTTTCATTGCCTACACTGCCTCCCGGGGGCGGGAGGCAAAGCTTGGCGTAGGAAAAGAAGACTAAACAAGAGAAAAGAGCCTGTAGGAACGCTTCAAGTTATAGAGGTGAATGTTGAGCAGATATCCTCAAATCTCAGGTTTAGAAGACTCATTCAAGGTTCCTCTTCTCCTCTCTGGAGTGTAATTTATGAGCTTTGAGAAGTGAAAAAAAAACATCAGTTGATGGAAACTTCTGATGTCCCTTCTCTTCAAGAGTTGGGAACTGAGTTATGGCATGAAAGGTAGATCAAAAGGTCATAAGGAGTCTGGAAGGAGGATGACTCAAGAGATCTGGATTCAGAAATTGTGCTATCTCTAATGAGAGCTGGGAGACATTTGCTCCTAATTCACTGAGAAACTTCTTTCTGTAGCCTTGTAAACCCTTTATAGGGCACAGGGTAGTAGACTCTTTTACACATGCCTCTATCTCTTCCAAGAAGGTTTAACAGGGAAGAGTTACTGAAGGCCTCTACTTGGCCCAATTCTCACTTATTATCCCCTCCTCTTACCCCCACAGGGTATTTTCACCCCTCCCATATGTGCATTTAGGTAACATCAAGACTATCTAGTCTTTTCCCCACATGTTAGAGATTCAGTGTTTGAAAGGTGGCAATCACACTGTCTAAGGGTCTTGTGTTTCTCAGAATAAACCATTTTTGTTTCTTGAGTTCTTCCATCTAGGCTATAACTTAAGTTGTACTTCAACTGTTTCTGGATATAAACTCCAATTTTCCAATGTCTTTCACAAGAGTAGAATCAAAAATTAATATATGACTTGC
This sequence comes from Pteronotus mesoamericanus, assembly GCF_021234165.1. Classification (NCBI taxonomy): domain Eukaryota; kingdom Metazoa; phylum Chordata; class Mammalia; order Chiroptera; family Mormoopidae; genus Pteronotus; species Pteronotus mesoamericanus. Next base: position 2,038,780 of record NW_026555108.1, on the reverse strand, counting down.
AGGGATTATAGCATTGACCTATCCAAAGCAGATATCTCATTTGTGAAAGCCTCCTTGGAAAAGTTCAACAACTTTAAAATTTACCTGTGCTAATACTTAATAACCTACACTTTTGGAAAGCTTTTTAGTTCATCTGGCCTATATTTGTCATGTTATCTTTCTGATGTCTCCTTTTTTCCATAAAGGTGCATATAAACATTTTACCTTCAGAGATCTTCTTCCTTCTTTACCTGTGGTCTAGTTTTCTCCAAGAGACACAATCCTTATTTGTTCAAAGTAGGCCTCCTTCTTTCCCAGTGGGGAATTGGTCCAGGATAGTTGATATCATCTACGTGGAGATAGACTAGAATAGCAAACAGAGACAAGTCCTTGGGCCTGAGCTTTGATGCTCATAGGAAGAGCTGGGCAGGAGAAACTTCCTTAGTTTTGGAAGCTGGGGATTGGATATATGTATTTGAATTCAGGCTTTTTTTTTGCCTTCATTTTCATGCCACCACATAAATTTCCTAAAGAAGGAAGGCAGCAAACCAAGGCACTAATAGAGTGATTCAGAGGTAGTGGAACAGGTTCTGCAAGAGGCCTGAAAGAAAAAAAGTTTTGGGCAAGAGAAGAAGCAAGTAATCCATGGACTGATTGATAGTAGTGAATTGAGGTTTGGTTATTTCGATGGTGGAGATATAGTGGACCAAAGTGGGGGGGGGTGGAAATGAAAGGTAAGAAGATCAGGAGGATAGAGTCATCCCAGAAATCATGTTAAATAGGCTGTGCCAAAGCTTCTCAGACTTGTGATCTCAATCCCACCAGCCTTCAAGATATATGATTTCTGTTTCCCTGTTTGAGAGATTTCATTTGTCCTCAGTCCTTTCCCAAGTCAGACACCTTCTGCAATGTGGTTTCTCAACCTCCTTTTACCAGTGCCTGCCTCAGATCAGCATTCTACCAATACCTTACCAACAGCTTAAGCTTAGCTTCACTTCAGAGATAAAAACCATACTCTTTTTTTTTTCCTTCCCTATCTGCTGCCTTCTCAGATAACCAGGTCCAGAGATAGCCCATTGGCCAGGAGGAGTTACTTCAAGTTCACTCAAGCAGAAGGGGTAAACCTAGGAAAAAGAAACATGGGGAAAAGAGCATATAGACTGCAAAGTGTGAGAAGAGAAAAAAGAGGGAAGACAGAAAGACATAATTAGAATATCTGAACAAAAAAAAGTGGGTATAATAAAGGAGAAAGGGAAAAGGAAGGGAGAAAAGAGAAGTAAAATGGGTTTAAATTGAGTGTTTTTGACAATGCTGAGGTACAGTAGAACAGAGTGTCCTTGGCAAAACTGAAAAATTGGGCTCTGGCCAAATGGTTCCATCCTAGTGACCTTTAGATAGCTCACTGAATCTGCTCGGCACAGACCAAATGGGTAAATAAATAAATACATTTTTAAAACCAAAAAAAAAAAAAAAGATGAGGAAAAACAGCCCAGCAACGGGGAGCTGATCAAAGGCCCCTTGTCCCTCATTATGGCCTACAGGTAGCTTGCTGTTCCAACCTGTAGCTCCCCCTTCCCCGCCCCAGCTTCCTAGGGTGAAGGGGGCAGAAATGATGATGCCAGCTGATAACTTTAGAACCTTCTCTCCTCCTTGCCACCAGCAAAGCTCAATGAAACAGAAAAAAAGAAACTGGTAGGCTTGGTGAGGAAATGGTTTCATTAAAAACAGGTAGACTCCAGGCTCTACTTAAGAACTGCTGTGGTATAACTCACAGAATGGCCCAGGTTGCCAAAATGGTAGGAAACGTTGGGGTGGCAGAAGAAAACCCATGGTTACAGAATTTTCTCCCTACATATTATTTTAGACTTCCTGATGAGGGCTTACATTTGCCATAAATCTTTCATGGTGGCCTGTTGCCACCTATTACCTCAGCCTTTTCTGCCATTCTTCTCAAGCCATGTCTTAACCACCACTTTACCAGGTGGTATTGTAGTCCCTAAATCGCTTTGCCCTAGAGCAGATGCAGGCTCCTGTCCTCATTTTCCAAGACACAGGCAGCACCAGACTGTGTCTTACAAACTTTCCTAAAAGGAATTACAGTGTAGGAAAAGAAATTCTTTGAACTCTAGAGACAATAGTTCCCATAGTCCATCTACCATGCTCCATTTCTCAGCTCATCCTCATGTTGCCAAATGATGTTTTTCTCAGACCCTGATAGTTCTCCACCAAAGCCTGCACCTCAAAGCCATACCCTAAACCTCAGAGTGAAGAAGCCAGATCCCAAAACCCCACACATAAACAAAAAAGGACTCAGGTTTGGTTTTTCATTGTTCATTCCAGATTAAGATTATGGTTTTAATTTATCCCAACTGTGGAATACATTTAAATATTCCGCAGTTATCCCAAACCATCAAATATAAAATTAGTCTTCAATTTTCAGTAGTACAAATAATCAGGAAAGAGTTGAAGCTAGTATTTTTCCCATAAAGTCTTTCATAAACCTAGGTTCATTTTGAGAGCAAGAGTAGAGTATATTTGAGAAGTGGGCAACCTGCCACAGAGGTCAGTCAATCTCTTCAACCTTAACCATTTCAGAACAAACCGCAGAGGTTTCTTTCTTCTATACATCCATCACAGGCCAATTTTCCTTCCTATCAGTTATGTCATCCTCAAACCTTTAAAATTAATAAATAGAAGGCAGAGAAAGACATATTCATAATGCAGAGGGGTCTATTGGTGGTAATTGCTCTCTGAGATTCTATGCAACAGAGAGAAGCCACAAAGGTCTAGTTGCAATATCAGCTGTGCCATTTGCTAGCCATACAAACTTTTCTGAGCTTCTATTTCTTCACCTGTAAAAAGGGGATAATATAGCTTGGTTCACAGATGTGTTGTGAGGATCAAACATTTATTATAGGCCTAGCACAAGAACTAGCACAAAACTAAACAGAACTTGATCAACTTTACTTGTATTTTTTTTCTGGTGAAAATTTTCCTCTAAACTTGGAAAAAATAAATGAACTGAGTGAGACCTTTAGATATCACCATATAAGCACCACAATTGGACATCTCTGCCCTCTCTATTGTCTTCTTCTAACAAGGGTGATTCCTAAACCTATCAGGATATCTTTAACTTTATGCTGACCTCAAATTTCAACTATTTTCTGACCATTTGTTTCCACATAGATTTCCCCTTGATCTACTCTGGCTCAACTTTATAGTTATCCAGGCTCAGTATCTTAGCGAGGTAACTGACATGGTTTGCATTTTCCATTATCATATACAATTGTCACATAACTCTGTTAATTCTTCCTTCATGACAGCTCAAGACCTATTCTCAATTCTGCATGCTTCTGATCTTTTTCCTTTTCTTGGTCCTAATCCTCCTATTCTCGTAAGTCTCTGCTCTCCCTACTCTCTTTTAATATATTCTGCATACTATAGCCAGAATAATTTTAATAAACATCTTTTTAAAGCACAATTCTCCCCCTGCAAATTTTTTCAAAGCCTTCATAAGTAATAGGATAAAGCCTAAAACAGCCTGATTTAGCATTCAATAACTGCCATGATCTGGGTCCATTCAGCTTCTGCACAGAGAAAGAATCTGGTTAATGCTGGCATAAGATAAAGCGTAGGGAGTGAAGGGAAACCTAAAGAACATTACTTAACCCAGCTGTTTGCTACAAAGAAGGTGCAATTTGAAAATAGAATAAACATTAGCCAGACAAAGGGTAGAAATGTAGGGAAAGAAGTGAAAGAGAATGAAAAATGCTTATGCATTTATTTCACCCTTATTTTTTGAGTGCTTACATTATGATAGGCACTGTGCTAGGTGCTAAAAGTGTCACAGGAATAAGGCAGATGAAATTAAGTCTCTGCTCTCATGGAGCAAATATTATGGGAGGGGGAATACAGAAAAGATTATATATATAGATATACATATAGACAGATAATAGATATAGATCTATACAGCTCTGGTGTATAGTGTACAAGCTCTGGTAGAAGTTAAGGCTTGTTTGAATATGGTTGGTAGGGTAATAATATGGGTGTAATAATTTATAGTTGTAATTTGACCATTTCACCTAAAACGTCATATGGTGTGCTTGAGTGTGATATTGTTATGTTGAGAATAACCTGCTTATGATTTTGTAATAAAAATTTTATAATAAAAAGTGGCATTATTTGTGCTGGATCCTGTACATAAAGATCATACACACACACACACACACACACACACACACACACACACACACATATGTATAAAATCTCCATAAATATACATAAATATACATATATTTATGGATAGATATATATATAGATTTATCTATCTAGAGAGAGAGAGACTGACTGTCCAGAAGGTATCCAACTCCAACCATGTAATGTGAAAAATAAAGACATTTATTGAAGAAGATACAAGAAACATACATAGGACAATGACACCTCAGTCCCCTACAAAGTAGGTACCTTTTTGACCTCACACAGTTCTTCCAAATTGCCATCAGCTGTCCTGTCATACTTTCCTGAATCTCATTGATTGTTTGAAATATCTTCCCTTTCAAAAGTGAGTTCAGTTTTGCGAAAATCCAGAAGCTGCAGGGCACCAAGTCTGAGCTGTAGGGGGGCTGAGTCACCTGCGTGATCTGATGTTTCACAAAAAAAACTCTGCATGAGACATGATGCATGAGCGAGCATGTTGTCATGATGAAGCTTCCAGTCAGCAGTTGCCCATTGCTGTGGCTTTCTGCATCATCTGAATAGTTTTTGTAGAGGAATGTTCAAGTAATGCAAAATTTGATGCATATTTGTTGCTCTACTCATTCAGTCATTTTGAATGTGATGACCACACAGTACACATGCTCAATGGCGTCTACCACCCCCACTGACTAGTACAGTAAAGTCGTCATTGTTCACACATGTGCATTCCACTCCACTCTCCTTGGCTGCCAGGTTACATCGATGGTGTGCAAACAGTTCTCGTTATATAACAGTGGCTGGACTTTTTCTGGACAGGCATTCATGTCTCTGTATGTATCTGATCGTCTGAAGAAAAGTAGGCAAGCCAGGAAAGTAAAAAATGATGAAGTGGTATGACACTGTTTAGACAGAGATGTAATAAAAATGAAGAGAGATATGTGTAAATATGGGGAAAGAGCAATTCAGGCAGAGTGAACAGTAAACAACAAGACCCTAAGGTGAATGAAAGATTGGGGGCAAGATTAGGGAGTGGAGGGATTGAGTAAAAAGGAAAAAAGACTCATGGACAGCAGTGTTGTGATTGCTGGGGGTGGGGAGGGAGGTATAAGGGGAATAAATGGTAATGGAAAAAATACAATAAAAATTACATTTTTAAAAAGACCCTAAGATGAGAGTGTGTCTCATGCATTCAAGAAACAATAAGAAAGCCAGTAGATGAAACAAAGAGATATTGTACCTATAGGCTACAATAGGAATTTTGGAACATTGGAACATGCCAGCATGTGCGTGTGTGTGTTTGAGAGAGAGAGAGAATATCAGTAGAGCTCCAATGAGTTCATTTTTATAGGAGTATAGTGCATGTGTAGGAAATTGCCAAAGACAAGACTTTAATGGAAGGCAGAGATCAGAAGATCAGACACAACACATGAACAAGCACATTATGAAATTTCCCCTTTATCATGGCACAAGAATTATAAGGAACCATTGAAGGGTTTTCAGCTAAAGAATGACATTATTAGATTCACATTTCAGAAAGATTACTCTGGCAACAGTTTGGTGAGTTGATAAAACAAGGCCAAGACCAAAGGGAGATCAATCAGGAGGCTGTTGCAGCCATCTGAGTGAGAAGTAGTGAAGGTTTACAAATGAGGGGACATATTTGGGATACTTAGGAAATAGAATGGTCAAGACTTGGTGCTCAGTTGAGCATGAGAAGTTAGTGACAAGACATAGTGATGCATTTTATATTTCAGGAAAGAAATCATATAACATTATTGCTTAATATTCTGTAAGTGTCAATTTTGTCTTTTTAAAGCCACTGGCCACAACCTATATATCCCAGTATATATTAAGACCCTTGTCTGTGATTAGGCCTATGTCAGAAATTTATAATCTCAGAAAAGAAATAGGATGAGGGTAAAAACTAATATGTTTTGGGTCTCTACTCGATTCTAAGCATTGTGTTAGGCATTTTATATAATTTAGGATATTTAATTATTATAATCACCTTGTGGAGAACTTACTCCCATATTATAGAAGGGAAAAGCAAAGTTCAGGCATTCAACCCAGTGTCAAATAACTAGTAAACAAAGGAGATGAAGCATGCTCTACATGAAAGAGTAAAATTCTAATACAGTGGCAATGTAAATTGCCTTTTAATTTTTGAGCTTTTAACATTTAACCTGAAGAAGTAGCTATGCTAGAAGCCATGTGTAATCTTTGTAAAGCAATAAACAATGAACTGTATTCTCACAGCTGATAGGGACTTAGACTGTGCAAATCACAGGACATAGTTTGCTTTCTTATCTCTAGTACTTTTTTCTTTTTTATTTGCTACTGGGTCTGATATAAAAATACATTGTGTACAATTTTTAAATTTTGCTTTCTTAAACTGTGGTAAATTTATTTTTAAATGCTTCTGACATTTTACCTTATGAGCCAGATTGGGTATCGATTCAATGTACATTAAACAAAAAGACATACTATAGGCAAACTTTCATATATGACACAAATGTGCAGGAAACAGACATCCACATCCCCACCCCAGAGAATAATGCAAGAACTATATGAGAAGCAGTAGAATGTAGTGGTTAAGCATCTGGAATATGGAGCCAGACTGCCTGATTGAAACTAAATTCTGCCTGCAGCAGTAGTTCTTGATGTAAAGAAAAAGGTACTGTAGGTTGGTGTAAATAAGGAACAGTGAGGACTTCCATTCAGTTAGAGCATGGAGTATGGAAAGGGTACTCCAAAAAGATGAGGGTCAGAGCACAGCCACTACTGAAGGCCAGCCAAAAAGCCTTGGATTTTTTTTTTTTTTTTGAAAACCAAACCCAGTTTTGCAACCCACTGATGTGTTTAAAGTAATGTGTTACCCATAAGAGTTAAAGTACCAAAGTTTGCAAATGATTTACCTAAAAAGAAAACCAGGTAAAGTAGACTCAGGGTTATACTATAATAAGGCCACCTTCACTAAGTTGCTTTCCAATGTGTTTTTTTGAGCAGGAGAGAAGGTTGGGTGGAGTTAGAAGCTAGTTTACTGAGAATTACGCGTAATCCTCACCTTTATACTTACCCAGTCTTATTCCTAATTTATTCTATAGTTGGTGACCATGATCGTAAAAACTTGTAAGTTGTAATTTTTCAGTTACTTAACTTTTTATTTCACTTTACACTTAGGTACATTCCTTGTTAGGAAGAAAAAGAATGATAGACAAACAAAGGATGTCTATCATTTCTACATTTACTTTGCACGTTGGTAAGAATGAACTATAACTGCTTCTGTTAATAAGGACACAATTGAAGACAGTGCCTGGTACAATATATAGTAAATGCTTAATAAATATATGCTCTATATATTATCATAAACACAAAGGTGATTTTATAAATTTCAGTCTCAGTTGGAGTGGTGAAAAAAGCAATTGCAAACCACAATGCCTTGTTGCGGGGAGTGTCCTGTCATGGTTGACTTGATCAGTGGTTTCAAACAAATTAAAGTGACATTTCAAATCAAATTCTGAGCAAGTTGCCCAGAACTTGACAGTTTACTTCCATTAATTTTGTTTGTTATTGAAAAAAATCACTGGAAATTATTTAAAAGCATTAAATATTATCAGGTAAATTTTTTGACATCATTCAAAATAGCCAAGTTAATTTAAATGACTGATTTTGTTATTCACAGTCTTGTAAGATGCTTCTATGAATAACACACCAAAACAGTCCTGCAGTGAATGTTCTTCACTACCTTGCAGAATTTTGGGGGGGGTTTTGCTAAATTTTTTAAAATGTTCATGATCTGTTATACATGTGAACATTGTTTCATGTTTTAAAAAAATAGTGGGCAGATGAGGACTGTTGTTGTGATCATTAATAAGCCATTGGTAGGCTGTGATCAGGGATACAACATGAGCAGTAGGTTTAGGGTGAAGATATCATTGGGGTATGCACTTAAGACAAATTGGTATAGGAAGAAAACCAAGGATAGGTAGACCAATTAGAAGAGTGACTGCTATAACAGTCCAAACGTAAGAGCCTAATGTAGGAAATGAACAAAAAGATTGGTGAAATCTTGAAGAGGTATTATGTTGAACTATATGAAATTGCTGTTATCCAACCCTTTCAGTTCTACAGAAATGAGAATTATATATCTTTACCTAATAGAAGCCAAGGCTTAGTGATTTACCTATTGTGAAGAGTAAGGAAAATGAAGGAGTTAAGGTAATGGATATTTCAAGTCTTCACAATTGGGAGGATAGAGTATAACTGATTATAAGACAATAATAATTATAATTGTGTTATATTTAGTAAACCTTTATTATGGGCCAATCATCACTTAAGTGTTTGATATGTATTAAATCATTTACTCCTCAGAACAACTCCATGAAGTAAATATTCTGTTTATACCCACTCACAAAGGAAGAAACAGAGGTATAGAGACAATAAGTAACTTGACCAAGGTTATGTTCTAATTTGAAGAGCTTGTATTCAAACCTAGACTGTCTGGCCTTACAGCCTGGTCAACTTTGTGATAAAGCTGCCTCTGTCTAAATACCTCTATGTGGCTATTGTGAATGAGGAAATAGAGGAAACAGATCAACTTGGTTTATTTAGCCATCTTTCCTTTTCTATAATCTTAATTTATTTTAATTTGAAATAGTAATCCATGCTCATTAAAACCAATACAGAAACTTACAAAGGAAAAACCTGAGTCTTCTCAAGCCCACTTCTCAAAGGTAATTTAGTGTGTATCTTTCTACATGTTTCTCACACCTATAAAATTTATGTTTCCATATAAATATGCCCATATATAATTTTGTTTTCTTTACAAAAATGAAATCATACAGTGCATATTGATTTTCAACTTATTTTTTCAGTTAATGTACCATGGGCATCTTTCCATATTATTATATAGATCTACTTGAATCATATCAGTGCTAACATTTTATTTCATAATATGGTTATATAAAATATTTACAATCAATGTTCTTTAATGAGCACTTAAGTTTTTCCAGCTTTTTCCTATTATATTTTAAATGTTTGTAGATTTTTCCAAATAAATAACTGTCTCAAATCTCTGCCAATCAACACTTGCACTAGCAGTATGTGAAATAGTATGTCCCCCTACTCTCTTCTTAAGCCCCAGCAAGAACGGGTCCAGGTGATCACAATCAGGGAGAGGGTTAAAGTCCAAAACTTATGAGGAACAATTAAAGAACATGGGACTATTGAACCTGGAGAAGAAAAAACTCAAGGTGACGTAATTGTGGTCTATAAAACTCTGAAAGATTGAAGAGATCAATCTCATAAAAATCTTTCCAATGGGAATAAAAAGGAGGGAAACAGAAATTTTCTATTTATCATAAGATAGTGCTTTCTAAAAAATTTCCCCTGAGATGAAACTGTCTTTCTCTGAGGAGAGGGGACTCCCTATTTCTGGAGATGAATAAGCATGGTTGAAATACCTGACAGGTGTATCAAAGCTTGTAGATTAAAGAACATTGCCTATCTTATTTTTCCCTGAGATTATATTGGGAACAACAATTCTTGAAGTGGGGAAGAAAAAGGGGTCATTATAGATCCTCTTTGCACCCAGAATTTCACTGCTTCTGGGGTTATAATCCCAGGACCCCTAGTATTGCTGCACCTCTACAGATAGCAGAATTCTGTGTGAGGATTGTATATGTAGAGCCTATTATAAGAAGGGAAAGGACATACAGAGACAGATCTACTGTGCTTTTCTGGGAAGCCGACAGGCATGTCTACACACTGTAGAAAAACCACTAAATTTTCAGAGATGTTTTCTCAAGCCAGCATAATGAAATAATGAATAGGTCAAAGGACCTACCTTAAAAGAAGCCAAAAATTCATTGTTCAGAAGGGCAGAAGGCTGACTGAACCTTATTCTTTAAACTAGAAGTGCAGCTCTGCCACTGGCTGGCTCTATGACTTTGGACAGTCCCCTTCATTATTTTAGGCCTCACTTTTTCCATCTGTACAGAGAATTGGGCTCTATGTTTTCTGTTTCTCTCCATCTCTGATGTTCTATGAAACTATGTGCCTTTAAGTCAAGTGCCCCCTCCTATGCTTCTCTAACATGCTGTTCTGACCTCTATCATTCCACTCAATGTTTTGTGTTGAAATTGTGCTTATTATTTTACCCCTTGGGCCATGAAGTCCTTGGCTTAACACATGGTCTGGCACTTAGTAGGCACTCAATTCAGTGTTTACTGAAATAAATTTGAATTATTTATTACACCATATTTATAAGTGTTGGTCTATGAACAAACTTTATTTTTTTAAATTTATTTACTTTTTAAATACATTTGTCTCTGCCTCCCCCCCACCTCTTTTCCTTGCCCCCTCCCACCTTCCCTCCCTCAGCTCTTCCCCTTTGATTTTGTCCATAAGTCCTTGCTATATGTTCCTTGACTTTCCCCTTCCCTTCCCTTTCCCTGCCCCAAACTTTAAAAATTATTATTACACAGCCCAAGGGGATTCCAATCTTGAGCCCTATGCCTTTCTTCCTGAACCCCTCAGAAATTAATATTGGAGGCAGTGAGAAGATGCAGCACCCCTGAGAGAAGAATGACTCTTTGATCTGCTAATGTCCTGTATACTGCCTCTTTTCCTAGCTTCTCTCAGCAATTTGAGCTCAAAGTTCCTTTTGTCCTTCTAAAGTTCCTGCAAAATCAGCTCGGATCTATTCCTGAAGGTTCCCTATTCAGTGTCTCTCCCTGGTCTGCCTTGCAAATGGCATTCCTGCCAACCAATTCATGTCTTCTTTGGAAGCATATCTTTTCTCTAACCCCTCCATTGCTAAAATGAAGAGAAGATTCTCTCTCCATTGTCTTCTCTGGATCAGCCTCCACCCAGCCCAGCATCAAGATTCTTGTTAGGAAGCAAACACCAAGGCTTGCCTTAGCCCCATCCTCTTTTGAGAGTCCAGATGTAAAGTGAATGGTGACAGCAACACAGTTCCCTGTACATGAGCCCTGGATGGAGATAATGACCAGCTGGGGGAGATTTCATTTATATTTAGACTTGTTCCAACCACAAAATTAAAAGAAGAATAAATAAAGATGGAAGGAGAGAGATTAGAGAGCACAATTTGGTGAGAGAAACATTTCAAGTTTGTTTGCTTTCCAGTTTTGGAGCATGGCCCATCTTACCTAAATAGTAACTCTCTCCCACATAGTCCTGAATAATGTACAGTGGGAGGGGGACAAAAACACATCATGATAATGTATAGTCCTCCCCTTTCTGCCATGAGAAATCTAGAGATCAGACTAAGGCAGCAACAACACCAGGAGGCTAAGGTCGGTTTGCTACAGCTTTCTCTGTTTACATAATGGCTATGCCTGGGAGCAAAAAGAATGACCTCTCAAAGCAATCTTCTACTTTTAAAAATTTTAAATCATGTTTATTCTATTACAGTTGCCTCAATTTTCCCCCCTTTCCCCTCTCCACCCATCCTACCCCCACCACCTGCTCCCATAGTCCATTCCAACTCTGTTGTCCATGTCCATGGGTCTTTATACATGTTCTTTGTCTAGTCTCTTCCCCTTATTTCTACCATTGTCCTCTTTCCCCATCCCCTCTGGTCACTTTCAGTCTGCTCCACGTTTCCATGCCTGTGGTTTATTTTGTTGAATAGATTCAAAGCAATCTTCTTTCACTGGAACACTCTTATGTATATCCTAATCTGTAGACTTTTAACCTATCAGCACTAGAAGAAATCTCAAAGATAATTTAGGCAGTTTGAGTGTTTGTTGGTGGTGGTGGTGATGGTGGTGGTACTCAGTTGGTTGGTTGATTTTGCAATAAATATTTTTCTCCAAATGAAATTTTCAATAGAGTTAAATATCTATCTAAAGATCTAAAGAAAAAGCATAGCTGTTTTAGAGAAGTAAGGATATGGAGCCAGAACGCACCTTCTCAGTGTCTCTTTGCTTCCTGAAGTGCCTTCTGAAGGAGTTCCTCAGGGCTCCATGGAACCCACCTTTTTTCTTTTAAGTATATTTTATTGATTATGTTAGTACAGTTGTCCTATTTTTTCTTCCCTTTATCCCCCTCTGCCTTACATCTGGCCTCCCACCCCTTAAATCATGTCCATGAGTTGTACATATAAGTCCTTTGGCTTCTCCATTTTCTATGCTATTCTTAACCTTCCCCTGTCTATTTTGTACCTACCAATTATGCTTCTTATTCATTGTATCACTTTTCCCTTTCCCCCTCCCCTCCTTGCTGATAACCCTCCACATGATCTCCATTTCTGTGATTCTTTTCCTGTTCTAGTTGTTTGCCTAGTTTTTTTTTTTTTTTGCTCAGTTGTTGATAACTGTGACTTTGTTGTCATTTCACTGATCATAGTTTTCATCTTCTTTTTCGTAGATAAATCCATTTAACATTTCATATAATAAGGGCTTGGTGATGATGAACTCCTTTAACTTGACCTTATCTCAGAAGCACTTTATCTGCCCTTCCATTCTAAATGATAACTTTGTTAGATAGAATAATCTTGGATGGAGGTCCTTGCCTTTCATGGCTTTGACTAATTCTTGCCAGATCCATCTTGCATTTAAGGTTTCTTTTGAGAAATCATCTGCTAGTCTTATGGCAACTCCTTTGTCAGTAACTATCTCCTTTTCTCTAGCTGTTTTTAAGATTCTCTCCTTATCTTTAATCTTGGGTAATTTAATTATGATGTGTCTTGATGTGTTCCTCCTTTGGTGAACCAGTTGGTTCCACATTCGGGTGGGGAGGAACAACTGGGGAGTAAGACAAACTGCACAACCCAGGTTCCAGCATGGGAAACTAAAGCCTCAAAAACCTCGGGCTGTAAAAACCTGTGGGGGTTGTGGCAGTGGGAATAACTCCCAGCCTCACAAGAGAGTTCATTGGGGAGACCAACAGAGTCCTAGAACATACACAAACCTAACCACCTGGAATCAGTACCAGAAGGGTCCAATTTGCTTGTGGGTAGTAGGGGAAGTGACTGAAAGCAGGGAGAGGGCCAAGGAAGAGGCATCATTCCCTTTCTGACCCTTCCCCCACATACAGTATCTCAATGCACCGAAGTGGATTGTCCCACCCTGATGAATACCTAAGGCTTCAACCCTTACAATACAACAAGAACACTGAGACAAAGAAATATGGCCCAAATGAAAGAACAGATCAAACCTCCAGAAAAAGAACTAAGTGATGAGGAGATAGCCAATCTATTAGATGCAGAGTTCAAAACATTGGTAATAAGGATACTCAAAGAAATGATTGAGTATGGCCACAAAATATAGGTAGAAGCGAAGGCTATGCAAAATGAAAAAAAGAAAAATATACAGGGAACCAACAGTGAAGTTAAGGAAACCAGGTCTCAAATCAACGATCTGGAACAGAAGGAAGAAATAAACATTCAACCAGAACAGAATGGAGAAACAAGAATTCAAAAAAATGAGGAGAATCTTAGAAACCTCTGGGACAACTTTAAATGTCCCAACATCCGAATCATAGGGGTGCCAGAAGGAGGAGGAGAAGAGCATGGAATCCATTTTTTAAAATATTGGTCTAGTCCAGTTCTTTCATGTTACAGAAGAGAAAACTAAGGCTAAAAGTCACACTGAAATTTAGTTTAGTTTATTTCCAGAAATAAAACTCAGATTTTCTGATTGCTGATCTAAGGAGATTTTGTGACTCCATGCTGCCTCTTCTTATAAACTTATCACTAAATTCCCATGGGCTAGAATACTTTTTCCTATAATAGTGAGAATGAAAACTGAGATCTTCACTGGTAATTGGTTTTACAGGGAGCAGTGCAGTGATACATTTTGTGGTCTAATGAGACAATTCTAGATCTCAAAAGTTTGTCAATAAAATCAACATATAATGTCAGAAGAAAACATACTTTTCTGCCTGAAGCAGAAAGAATGACTTAATTATAGTTCAGTCAGTTGTGTCAACATCTAAAGGGACAATGTGTAAATCAAGAAAAAAGGGGATCATTATGACCACAGAAAAACAAGGTATCAGAAGGATCCCAGTTGCAGTGTATATATGCTGGAAAGTCTAAGCACTGCCAGAATCTAAAGGACCTCCAAATTCAGGTCACTAAAAAAGTGTTTCTAACAGGTAGAGGTGGTCTGGATAAAATATCCCTTAAATTGACTCATTTACTTTTTGTAGTACTCCTTGCTTATTAAACAACCTTCTGCATCTGCTTAATAATGGTTTTCCAGTAGGTGAGAGTGTTCTATCTTTGCAGGCTGTTTTCTGTCTTAAGTCCTCTTTTAATTTTATACTTTCGCTGAGCAATTATCTCCACTGTTAGAGCTTCCACTTCCTATAATCAATGAATCCTAAATATCTAGCTCTAGTTTAGGCCCCTCCACTGAGTTTTAAAACCATTAATCCAATTCCCTATTACTGAATGTCTTCAGGCCCACATGACCCTCAAACTCAAAAGCAGTGGATTAGTTAGGGTCCAACCAGAAGCAGAAAACATACTTAATATAGGAGAATTTGAGTCAGCCAGTTTTACAAAGAGGCTATTTACAAAAGGATAGATGTAGAGGAACAATAAGGGATTAAGGCTGTAAGCCAAGATAGTAGCCTTTGAGCTGTTATCACCCTGAGGGGAGGACTAAGGGAGGGAGCAGCTGCTAGACTCTGGAGGAAGAGAAAGTCCTGTAGAGTTGGCCACCTTCAAAGGAACAGTGTTTTTCAGTTAAGAGACTCAAGCAGCCCAAGGCAAGTTCTCAGAGAGGAAGCCAAGGGAATAATAATCCTGACCTCTCTATTTTGTTTTGTTTTTTTTTCAGTTTTCTGATGGTGCCTCCTGTTGGCTGAATGCAGAAGACACTACAACCCAGTAATGAAGTTTATTCAGTTCATCTTCTCTGGAAGTGGATTTTTGAGAGGCAAATGGAAGATATCTGGCATGGGTGTTTCTGTGCAAGCACATGTGCACATCATATGTGTGCCTATGTATATGTGTACATATATAAATGTGTATATATACACACATATATGTATATTACATATACATACTCTTTCTGTGTATATGCATGCAATCTCCCCAACACATATTTTTGCTATCCATCCTATTAAAAAAAAAACACCATAATATGGAGTACATGTTAGGCCTGGATTAATCAACTTCAGGGTCCTCAAAGGAAAAATGCAATTTCCCAAAAGGAGGTCCCATGAAATAGTGTCCTCATATGATGTTAATAGATATTCTAAGATAAATGAATTATGTGATTTGATGAGCTTTAATATACTGGGTAAAAAAAGGTACAACTGTGTTTTATGTTTTAGGACTACCAAGAGCCCTTAATATCCTTATATGTATTGTAAACCTCTAAGAGAAAATTATAATAATTAACATTAGTTCAAATAACTTGGCTATAAAAGCTCTATTTGAAGAAGACTTCCTGGAACTAATGTTCTAAAAAACAGTGAGACATTCTGCTCTAGTCTAACCACTCTATTTGAAAGAGAGAAAATTGAGTTCCAAAGAAGAGAATGTTTTGCTTCAAGTCCCAAGATAGCTCAATGAAAGGGCCAGAACTCAGGCCTACAACTCAGAAATCTGTAGTCCACTCCTGTTTGCATCATATCACAATTGCCTTTCTAGCTTCCCTTAATAATAGCATATTAATAATGTATCTTCTATGACTTTACCTAAACCATTTTTGGATTTTATTTCAGTTTCTACTCTGTATTACCTCTTAGGATAACAATTACCTAAAATTACTATTTGCAGTGTAAAATATCACTTCTTAAATTTGCCTTAAAATTATTGCTTTCCAGCTTTACATAAAGAGACTCCAAGTTCTCTTATTCTAGACTTTGTGAACAACGTTATTTCCCCTTCTTCAAATCTTAAATGATAATGGTCTTTGATTTTTACTCCCTCTCAGTCTCTGTCTTTCTATTATAAAAGCACATGGAATTTGGAAGCTAGGACTCTGAGGTTCAGGCTAAACTGTACTAATGAGCAGCAGAATAATATTGGGCAAGTCACATTTCAACTCTTGGTTCCTAGATCTGTAAAATTGGAAGGACTAGAAGCTGGAAAATAACAGTACATAATTAGATGTTTTCTTCAAATCTGTGATTTATAATTCTTAGACTGCACATAATATTCTTTTTTTAAAATTTATTTACTTTTAGAGGGAGAGGTGGGAGGGAGAAAGGGGGAGAAACATCAATGTGCGGTTGCCTCTCACACACCCCCTACTGGTGACCTGGCCCACAACCCAAGCATGTGCCCCGACTGGGAATCAAACCGGCGACCCTTTGGTTCACAGGCTGGCGCTCAATCCACTGAGCCACACCGTCCAGGGCTGTACATAGTGTTCTTAATGTAGTTGCCTCTTGATTTCACAGGAGTAGGATCATGTTCAGCCAAGGACATATGTTGTTTCCTAATTTTTTTCCAATTATCATGATTGAGGATTAGTAAATTTTGCTGATTTCAAATCCATCATTTTATAGGTGTGATTTCCAAAAAATTTAAATTTGTTGCTTTATATTTGCCCATGTTGAAACTCATCTACTATCTTTCTGCTCTTTCACAAAGACACTAGAGAATTTTCTGATATTTATCCTTGTAAGGTAAACATTTTCCTACCTGCAAGGTTTATCTTTAAGCAGTAATTCCTATTCCATGTAATTTATAGAAATATTAAGATGAGCTCAGGGTAACATAAGCCTTTCAATAGTTTTTAGTTTAAAATGTCAAATGACTTTTCTCCTAGGTTTTTATTCTTAAAGTTTCAAATGTACAGAAAAAAAGTACTGAACATTTCTATCTCTTCACACAGATTCTCAGAATTATTAATTGCTAACAGTTTAACCACTTTGTGTACTTTCCTTCTCTCATTCTCTCAATATCATCTCAGGAAATTATCATCAATTCAATAATATAATCTAATTTATAGTCCACGTTAAAATTTTTCAACTTTCCTCCAAATACCATTTTTTTCAGTCTTTGACCCAGTCAAGGTTCATAAATGCATTTGTTTATGCCTCTTTATTGTGTTTTAACCAAGAAGAGCTCCCCTGTTGCCTTTATAATGATGATTATCTTATTTGAGGAGTTCAGATCAGATAACTCTTTTGTAAAATGTCACATATTCTGATTGCTTCTTCATTAACATATTTAGGTTAAAAAAGGTTTTACAAGAGTACATCATCATTGTTGTTGTTGTTGTTGTTTGTATTTCCCATTACATCACATCCAGAAGTTCATAACATGCTATTCTACTAGTGATGATAAGCTGGTCACCTTCCTCATTTTAATTAGTAGTAATTGATCATTTATGGCCTTGTGAATATCCTGTTTCCCCAAAATATTTTGCCTAACATTTTAGTATTTATTAATGATACTAAATGCCTGAGTTATTCAGGCAGTGGAAGTGATAGAATGGTAATATTTTTTATCATTCCTACTCTATTCATTAGCGGTCATTCTTTCATAAAGAAGTATTCCATTGGGGGGTAGGCAGAGACAAATGTATTTGAAAAAATAAATAAAAATTTTAAAAAAGAAAGAGAAAAAAGAAGTATTCCATCACCAAACACATATATTTTATAAATTTTCCTTCTTCTCTGCTCCCCTCACAATTTTTAGGAGGATCACAATAAATTAACAAATTTTTTAAAAATTTGAGGTGCTATAACATGGCCAGTGATTTTGTTTTTAGCTTTGATGGTATTTATTTATTTATTTATTTTTTTCATTTAAAATTTTTTTTATTGTTGTTCAAATACAGTTTTCTCCATTTTCTCCCCACCACTCCTCACCACCCCACCCATCCCAACCTCCCACCCTTGATCCTATTCCTTTTGGCTTTGTCCATGTGTCCTTTATACATGTTCCTTGATAGCCGTTCCCTTTTTCCCCTATTTTTTCAATTACAATTCACATCCAATATCATTTTGTATTAGTTTCCAGTGTACAGCATTAGTGGTTAGACAATCATGTAATTTAAAAAGCGTTTCCACTGATATTTTCAGTACACAATTGGCACTATACATAGTAATTATAACATTATTGAATATATTTCATATGCTGTACTTTACATTCTCATGACTATTTTGTAACTACAAATTTGTACCTGTTAATACATTCTTCACCTTTTCACCTTCCTCAACTCAGACAAAAATCAGTCTATTTTCTGTATCTATGAGTCTGTTTCTGTTTTGTTTGTTCATTTATATTGTTCTCTACATTCCAGATATAAGTGAAACCCTCTGGTATTTTCTTTCCCTGAATTTCTTATTTCACTTAGCATATTACTCTTTAGGTCCATCCATGCTGTTACAAAAGGTAAGATGTTGGGGTTTGTTTTTTTATTACCTTTAAAATATTTTTCTTTCTTCCATTTTTTCCATTTAAATTTTTAAATTGTTCTTCAATTACAGTTGTCCCTATTGTCTCCCCATTACTCTCCCCTACCCTACCTACCCCAGCCTCCCACATCCAATCCTCTCCCCCCATGGGCTTTGTCTGTGGGACCTTTATACATGTTCCTTGATAATCTTTCCTCTTCTTTCCCCCATTACTCCCTGCACCCCTTCCCACTGGTCACTGTCAGTTTGTTCTTTATTTCGATGTCTTTGGTTATATTTTGCTTGTTTCGTTGTTGTTGTTGTTGTTGTTGATTAGGTTCCACTTACAGGTGAGATGATATGGTATTTGTCTTTTACCTCCTGGCTTATTTCGCTTAGCATAATGCTCTCCAGTTCCATCCATGCTGTAGCAAAGGGTAGGAGCTCCTTCTTTCTTTCTGCTGCATAGTATTCCATTGTGTCAATGTACCACAGTTCTTGATCCATTCACTTATGGGCACTTAGGTTGTTTCCAGAACATGGCTATTGTAAATTCAGCTGCTGGTGTAGCCACTGTGGAAAACAGTTTGGAATTTCCTCAGAAACCTAAAAATGGAACCGCCTTTTGACCCAGCAATTCCACTGCTGGGATTATACCTTAAGAAGCCCAAAACACCAATTCAAAAGAACCTATGTGCCCAAATGTTCACAGCAGCACAATTCAAAGACCACCAAACCCAGAAGTCTTTATTTTTATTTAATATATTTTATTAAATTTTATTTTCAAATCACACTTATTCTATTATTGTTTTCTCAATTTTCCCCATTTTGCCCTCCTCCACCCATCCCACCCTGCCCTCCTCTCCCACAATCAATTCCCACTCTGTTGTCCATGTCCATGGGTTATTCATACATGTTCTTTGTCCAGTCCCTTCCCCTTCTTTCCACCATTGTCCTCTTTCCCCATCTCCTCTGATCACTTTCAGGCTGCTCCATGTTTCCATGCCTGTGGCTTATTTTGTTCATTAGTTTATTCTGTTGAATAGATTCCACTTATAGGTGAGACCATATGGTATTTTTTTTTCACCAACTGGCTTATTTCACTTAGCATAATATCCTCCAGTTCCATCCATGTTGTCACAAAAGGAAAGATTTCTTTGTTTTTTTATGCAGATATTATTTTTTGTAAATGTCATAATCCATGATAAAATATTAAAAACTTAAACCCATTATAAATTCTCAGCAGTTAAAACAACATGACACCAGTATAGAAATAATCAAGTAGATCAATGAAATAAAATGAGCATTCTAGAAAAAAAATGTATATATCTGTCTAACAATGTACTATACGGTTAAATTGATATTTCAAATCAATGGGGGAAATAAGGCTTATACAACAAATAAGGTGCATGGACAACTATTACTTAAAATAAAACAAATATAGGTCCCTATTTCACACATTACACAAAAAATATTCACGTGAGTTAAAAATCAACAAGTAAAATCTAAGGAGTTTTAGGCAAAAACACAAAATAATATTTTCCTTAGCCTGAAGAAAATATTAAACTTAGAAGCCATAAAGTAAAATACTGACGATAGGATTATATTAAACATTTAAGGCTATACAGTAATATAACTATAAAAAAGTTAAAGGACAATTAATAGAACAGGAAAGTATTTGCAACACATCTAAAAAAGGTTAATAGTTTTTGTTTTTTTCTTAGGGCAAAAATTCTACAAATATTTAATCAAAAAATGGATAAATAATACCAAAAAGTCATTTAAAGCTTTTAAAAATAATAGAAATAGTCAAGAAATATACAAGAACAAGTTTAGTTTCAACAAATAAAGTAACAAAATAACACATCATTGTCGCAATCAGATTAATAGGTATAAAAAATATCGGTAATATCAAGTATGGGTGACTGTGAAAGGAACTGGGTATTCATAGAAAGTTTTTCTTCATCTTAAAACAGTTCCTTTAGCATATTTTGCAGTGCTGGTTTGGTGGAGGTGTATACTTTTAACCTTCTTTTGCCTGGGGAACTCCTTATTTCATCTTTCATTTTAATGGAGTGCCTTTCTGGGTAGAGCAGTCTTGGTTGCAGGCCTTTACTTTTCATGACCTGGAATATTTCTTGCCATTCCCTGCTGGCTTGCAGTGTTTCTGTCAAGAAGTCAGCTGCTAGCTGTGTCGTGGCTCCCTTCTATGTTACTGCCTCTTTCTCCCTTGCTTCCTTTAGGGTTCTCTGTTTGTCTTTGATGTTTGCCATTTTAATGATGATGTGCCTTGGAGTGGCCCTCATTCGGTTCCTCTTGAATGAGACCCTCTGTGCTTCCTGGACTTGTGTAACTTTTTATTTCCTCCAATTAGGGAAGTTTTCCATCATGACTTTTTCAAACAGGTTCTCTATCCCTTGCTCCTCCTCTTCTTCTGGTATCCCTATTATACAGATATTATTAGGTTTTAGGTTGTGCTGCATTTCCCTCAATGCCTATTCATTCTTGTTGAGTCTTTTTTCATTTTCTTGCTCTTTCTGGGAGCTTTTTTCTACCTTATCCTCCACCTCGCTGATTGGTTCCTGTGCTTCATCGAGCCTCCTTTTGATTCCTTCTACTGTGTTGTTCAATTCAGAAATTGTATTCTTCATTTCCTCTTTCCTCTTATTGATAGTTTCTATGTCCTTTTTCATGCTGATATAGTTCACAGTAAATTCCTCTTAGTTTCCCTGTAATTCTCTCTGAGCTCACTGAGCTCATTGAGCTTCCTTAGAACCATTGTTTGGAACTCAATATCTGATAGTTTACTTCCTTCTATTTCACTTAGTTCTCTTTCTGGGGATTCCTCCTTGCCTTTCAACTAGGGGGTGTTTCTTTGTTTTCCCATTATTCGTTAGACTCTTCTTTTTGGCTTCTTTTTAAATTGATCTCTCTTGACTTCATGACTTTGTGGTGTGTACTTCTATGGTAGGAGACCACTGTTTTTTCTTTCTAGATCTGCCTCTGATGATGTCAGATGTCGACCCTGTTTGACCATTGGCAGTGTTTTTGAGCCTTCTAGGAATCTACTGTCTGTGGCTGTCTCCTTCAGCTGTTAATCTAGTCACTCTGCACTCCACAGGTGAGCTTTGACACTACAGGGTGGAGCAGAGTCCCTCCCTGGGGCAGGGTTATTGGGTCTTCTCAGGCTGCTGCCGCTTAGAGTAGTGGTTGCCTGTGTCAGATGGCTGCTGCCATGTGGGTGAGGAGTCAGCACTAGGATCCCGTCAGCCAGTCTCTCAGTTCTCTCCCCAAAGTCTCCCTCCCCAGTCTCTCCGCCAGTGTCTCTAGCCCACTCTGTCCTCGCCTTTGCCAGAGACCAGGATAAGTGGCTGCAAAGAAAACTTTATGCATTGGCCGTTTTAATGGCTCTTTGCATCTCCAGCCACCTGTCCCTGGCAGAGAGCAACTCTGCCACTTTTTGTAACTGGCTCTTATCTATGTACATTTTGGGCTCCAATGCTCTAGGCTGGAGATCCCCACTTATGGCTTAGACCCCGCCTTTCTCAGGGGGGATCCAACCTCTCAGTTCAATATCCTTTGGGTGCTGCCACCCATGGGTTCACTACCTGTCTTCTCTAGTCTCTACCGCACTACTTACCAGTTAGGTTGTGCTAAAGCTGATTCTACTGCCTGTCAGAGGTTTTAAGGCTCCTCTCTCGCTGTTGTTCAGTTGTTTGTTCCAGGTGATTTCTCTGCAATTTAGTTGTAATTCCAGGTTGGTCCTGGGAAGAGGTCAGTGTGACTTCCACTCACTCCTCCGCCATCTTGATTCTGTCCAAAAATACTTTTTAATATTTAATCAAATTATTCTGTTATTAATGAAACAACAGTAATTGTCTTTTTTGAGAATGTCATTGTTTCTTCTTTTACTGCGACCATACTGGATTATTTTGTTGTAGATGTATTCCTTGAATATAATATAACCCACTATTCATGTTATTCTTATCAGAGGGTCATATTGTTAGGTAGAGTTCTTTTTATTTGCAAATTTTATAGAACTTATTTTATAATACTTTTATTATTGTATTTTTATCATATTTTATTTTTTTCTTCAGTTTTTTAAAAAGAACTTGAAATTTTGCAAAATAGTCATGGAGCTGTAAAGCACAGCGTAGGGACTATAGTCAATAATATCTTCAGTTTTATAGGTTATTTTTTGTCTGCTTTTGCTCTGAGTCATTTGGAAAATATGTACTTTGTACTTATTTTTTTCTGGTAGATTTGTTTTATAACTTTAGATAACATACCTAAGTGTTTTTTTTCTTGATTCATCAACTGTAGACAATATTCATTGATTCCCATCCATTAAAATTAGTATATCAGGATGTTCATACTTTTTACTTTTCCTCTTGCCACCTTTAATTTTAGTGTTTTACTTATTTTAATGATTACCTTTAAGAAGAGTTTACCAATTTAATTGTGTGATCTTTGTGACTTGTTTTTACTGAATGAATGCCTGAGGAATGTTTTTTATTCTGAAATTCTCAAATTTTATCAGAATGTGAGTTGGTATTTGCAAGTCTTTCCTCTTTTTCCCCCCTGAAATATTGTATGTTTTTTGGTTTATGGGATGAATTTATTGTTTCAGTCCAAAAAATATCCTGCACCCTTGATTTTGTTTTTTTCCTTTGCTGGATACTCTACCTTAGGGACAACACTTTTCTTTATGGTGACTCATTGTTGACCCTCTTATATTACTAACTTTTCTTGAATTTTATTAATGAGTGTATCATTTATTTTTCCTCTGTCTAATATATTATTATAGATTGAAAGATTTTGAATAATATATACCTATATATAATATATATATTCTCTTTTTACATTTTCTGTTTCTAATATATCTATTTCTTCTGTAACATTGTTGATTTGGTCCTTTAGTTTTCTTAATTAGTGCTGCAATCTCCATTTTCATTACATTTGATATTCTATCATCTAGTTTTTGATGCCTTGTTTTATTGAATTAATATTGATATAATTACTTCTAGAGCTGGAAAACACTGATAGAATTTTCTTTCAGTTTTTGCACATTGTTTTTGCCAAGAATGAATTTTTCATACCTTCTTGTAGAATGTTTCCTTCCCTCTGTCTTTTCTTCCTTGTAAGGCTGGAGGATTTTGCACATCTGCCAAAATATTTCTTTGAATTTTTCACAAATTCAAAGTGTGTGATCTAATCAAAATCTTATATTTGTTCAGATATGATATGGGTAAATCCTTGACTTCTCCCTCATTTTATCAGGGTCTGGTTCTCCTCAGAACTTTACTAAGACCTGGGCATTGTTTATTTCATTTACTTCTCTGGAGCCTTAGAGTTTAAGTAGAGTGGAACAGCTTTGCTGGTATTGTAAATCTTAATTCAAGAACTTGTACTTTGATTTACCTTATGTAATTTTGATATATACCCTGCACTAAAGTTCACTTCAGTTAAGCTTAGGTATATTCCATTCTTATATACAAAGGGGGACCACTTCGCTTTGGACTATGGCCTCAATTTAGGGTGCAGCATTGGAGACTTTGTCTCCAACAAAGACAGTTAATTATGTTTTTTACTTCTGTCACCTCACACTCATTTCCCTAACAACCGTGTTCACTATCCTTCCATGCATGTGCTCCACCTGGGTACATGGCCTGCAATCCAGGCATGTGCCCTGACTGGGAATCAAACTGGCAACCTTCTGGTGTACAGAATGATGTTCCAACCATCTGAGCCACTGGGCCAGGGCCACCATCCTTCCAAAAAGTTCATGGAAAATATAGGTAAAACCCATGGGTTATGACCTAGGTATTATTAAATCAGAAGTGTTGGGAGGAGTTAATTGTCATTCTCCTTGAGAATTCTCTCCCTGGCCATCCACACCCTTGGATAATCTTGTTCTATTTTCTCTTTTCTTTTTTGACCTGCTAAATCATCAAATATTACTGGCATTAACTACCACTTAGTAATATTTTCCAATACTACCTTTCCCTCTTGTTAGCCAAAATGAAAGTAGTGGGCCACCGCTAAGATTCTTAAAGGAAAACAAAAGAGAGATGTACATTGCCTAGGGGTTAGTAGTGTACTTATAAAATCCCATCTATTTGTAATATCTAGATTGAGGGTTATCATTGATATTTTTTAAAATTAATTAATTAATTTTTTCAAATACATTTGTCTCTGCCTTCCCCCCACCACTTTTCCCCACGCCCCTTCCCTCTTCTCCCTCCCTCAATCCTTCCCCACTTTGGCTTCGTCCATGAGTGCTTGCTATATGTTCCTTGACTTGCCCCTTCCCTTCCTTTTCCCCTGCCCACCTCTTCCTCCTTCCATCTTGTCTCTGTTGGTTTCTTTTTTCTTTCAGGGTTGCTGGTCTTATTTTCCTTGCATCTTTGTTTTGTTCATTAGGTTCCACTTATGGGTGAAATCATATGGTATTTTCTTTTGCCCCGTGGCTTATTTCGCTTAGCATAATATTCTCTAGTTCCATCCATGCTGTCGCGAATGTAGTAGTTTTTTTCTTTCTGCTGCATAGTATTCGATTGTGTAAATGTACCATAGTTTTTTGATCCAATCATCTACTGATGGGCATTTAGGTTGCTTCCAACACTTGGCTATTGTAAATTTTACTGTTATGAATATTGGGGTGCATAGGTTCTTTTGAATTGGCGTTTTGGGATTCTTAGGATATAGTCCCAGCAGGGGAATCACTGGATCAAAAGGCAGTTCCATTTTCAGCTTTTTGAGGAAATTCCACACTGCTTTCCACAATGGCTGCACCAGTCTGCATTCCCACCAACAGTGTACTAGGGTTCCCTTTTCTCCACAGCCTCCCCAAACCTGTTGTTTGTTGATCTGTTTATGATGGCCATTCTGACTGGTGTGACGTGGTATCTCACTGTGGATTTAATCTAAATTTGTCTGATGGCTCGTGATGTTGAGCATCCTTTCACATGACTCCGGGCCCTCTGTATCTCTTCCTTGGAAAATCATCTGCCCAGGTCCTTTGCCAATTTTTTGATTGGATTGTTTGTCTTCTTGGAGTGGAGTCGTGTAAGTTATTTATATATTTTGGAGATCAAACCTCTATCTGATGTATCAATAGCAAATATATTTTCCCATAGGGTTGGCTTCATTTTCATTTTGCTGATGTTTTCTTTAGCCATGCAGAAGCTTCTTATTTTGTTGAGGTCCCACTTGTTTATTCTTTCCTTTATGTCCCTTGCTTTAGGAGGCAGATCAGTAGAAATATTGCTGCGTGGGATATCTGAGAGTTTCCTGCCTATGTTCTCCTTTAGGACTTTTATGCTGTTGCGACTTATATTTAAGTGTTTTATCCATCTTGAGTTTATTTTTGTGTATGGTGTCAGCTGATGGTCCAATTTCAATGTGTTGCATGCAGCTGCCCAGCTCTCCCAACAGCATTTGGTGAAGTGGCTATTTTTACTCCACTTTATGCTTCTGCCCCTTTTCTCAAATATTTGCCGCCCATAGAGACCTGGGCTTATTTCTGAGATTTCTATTCTGTTCCACTGGTCTATGGGTCTGTTCTTGTGCCAGTACCAGATTGTTTTGAGTATAGTGGCTTTGTAGTAGAGTTTGATGTCCGGTATTGTGATCCCTCCTACTTTGTGTTTCTTTCTCAAAATTGCTGCGGCTATTTGGGGTCGTTTATGGTTCCATATACATTTTTGAAATGTCTGTTCTATTTCTGTGAAATACGTCATTGGTATCTTAATAAGGATTGCATTTAATCTATAAATTGCTTTGGATATTATGGACATTTTGATGATATTAATTCTTCCAATCCATGAGCACGGTATATGCTTCCATTTATTTGTGTCTTCCTTAATTTCTTTCTTCAATGTTGTATAGTTTTCTGCGTACAAGTCTTTTACGTCTTTGGTTAAATTTATGCCTAGGTACTTTATTTTTCTTTTTGCTATATCGAATGGTATTTTTTCTCAGATTTCTTCTTCTTCTATTGCATTGCTGGTGTGCAAAAATGCCTTCGATTTCTGACTTTTGACTTTGCAGCCTGCTCTTTTGCCCAATTCACTTATTAGGTTGAGGAGTTTTTTGGTGGAGACTACAGGGTTTTCTATGTACACTATCATGTCATCGGCAAACAATGATAGTTTTACTTCTTCCTTTCTTATTTGTATGCTTTTTATTTCTTTTTCTTGTCTGACCACTGTGGCTAGGGCTCCCAATACTAAGTTAAATAGAAGTGGTGAAAGCGGACATCCTAGTCGTGTTCTTGATCTTAGTGGAAAAGGTTTAGTTTTTGCCCATTGAGTATGATGTTGGCTGTAGGTTTTTCATATATGGCCTTTATTACGTTGAGGAATGCCCCATTTATTCCCGTTTGGCTGAGTGATTTGATCATAAATGGGTGCTGTACCTTACCAAATGCTTTTTCTGCATCTATCGAGATGATCATGTGGTTTTTGTCTTTCCTTTTGTTTATGTGATGTATTATGTTTATTGACTTGCGTATATTGAACCATCCCTGCATCCTTGGGATGAGTCCCACTTGATCATGGTGGATAATCTTTTTAATGTATTGCTGGATGCAGTTTGCCAATATTTTGTTGAGGATTTTAGCATCTATGTTCATCAGCGAAATTGGCCTGTAGTTTTCTTTCTTTGTAGCGTCTTTATCTGGTTTTGGGATTAGGGTGATGCTGGCCTCATAAAAAGAGTCTGGGAGTGTTCCCTCCTCTTGGAGTTTTTGAAATAGTCTGAGGACAGGGGTTAGCTCTTCCTTAAATGTTTTGTAAAATTCTCCTGTGAAACCGTCCAGTCCAGGGCTTTTGTGTGCCAAGAGTTTCTTGATGACTGCTTCCATTTCCCCAGCTGTTATCGGTCTGTTCAAGCTTTCTATTTCTACCTCCTTCAGTGTTAGAAGATTATACTTTTCTAGAAATTTGTCCATTTCATCGAGGTTTTCTTGGCATATAATTGTTCATAGTAGTTTCTGACAATCCTTTGTATTTCTGTGGTATCAGTTGTTATTTTTCCTCTTTCATTTCTGATATTATTTATTTGGGTCCTCTCCCTTTTTTTCTTGATGAATCTGCTTAAAGGCTTCTTGATTTTATTTATCTTTTCAAAGAACCAGCTCCTGGATTTGTTGATCCTTTGAATTGTTCTTTTCATCTCTATGTCATTCAGTTCTGCTCTGATCTTGACTATTTCCTTCCTTCTACTTATTCTAGGGTTTATTTGTTGTTGTTCCTCCAGTTCTTGAGGTCGTAGTGTTCGGTTTTTTATTTAAAATGTTTCTATCTTTTTTGGGTAGCCTTGTATTGCTATGAACTTCCCTCGCAGGACTGCCTTTGTTGTGTCTCATAGGTTTTGGAGTGTTGTATTTTCATTTTCCTTTGTTTCCAGAGACTTTTTTATTTAATATCTTATCTCAGTATTGACCTATTCATTCTTTAATATTGTACTGTTCAGTCTCCATGAGTTTGCAAGTTTTTGAGGTTTCTCTTTGAGGGTGATTTCCAGTTTCAAACCCTTGTGGTCTGAGAAAATGCTTGATATTATTTCAATTTTTCTGAATTTTCTGAGACTTGCTTTGTGTCTTATCATGTGGTCTATCTTTGAAAAACCTCCATGCACATTTGAAAATACTGTGTATTTTGCTTCTTTTGGATATAAGGTTCTATATATGTCAGTTAAGCCCATTTGATTTAATGTGTCATTCAGCTCCACAATATCCTTGTTGATGTTTTGTTTGGAAGATATCATTGAGATTTTTAAAGATTTTCTTCACTTCCCTTCTTTCCCTCCACCAGTAGTGGCTTTAAGTAAGTTATAGTTCTGCCTTTCTGCTATTTTTCAAAAATTATTATGTTAGATTATAACTCCATTTTTTTCTTCCCCTTTTTAAATGCATCATTATTACCACCTTATTTTTTGTTCATATATTTTGATTTAGGGAAATCCTATGACTTCCCAATTAGTTAGCAATTATGGAGCACTTGATACATTCCAGGCACCACTGATGCACCAAGAAGGAGCTAAGTGTCTAGAGGTCAGTGAAGAATTTAAGTTTAATTAAGCTTTGTTTGGTTGTTCTCAATGAGACCTGTAGGCACAGAATTTTCCATTTGAAAATTAAAATGTGTGTATGTATTTTTAATACATTTTATGGTATTAAAATCATATTAAAGGATGTATACCAGTAATCGTATCATTTTAAGGTGGGGATGGGCTTATAGAGAACTGTCACTCTATATTTTATACGTTTGTATTGTTTAGTTTTTTCATGATGAACAAATATTGTCTTTATAATAAGAAAAAAGGAGCATATCATTTTTAAAACAATTAAACTTTAAGTGTTAATACATAAAAATCACTGAAAAAGAGACTGAATTGTAGCTAAATGTCTTTATAACTTTATTGCTCCGAGTTATATCATTCTTAAAATGTAATGCATGCTTTTTTTCATATGCTTAACATCAGTAATCATCAGAGAAATGCAAATCAAAACTACAATGAGATATTACCTCACAGCTGTCAGATTGGCTACCGTCAATAAATCAACAAACAACAACTGTTGGTAAGAATGTGGAGAAAAGGGAGCCCTAGTGCACTGTTGGTGGGAATGCAGACTGGTGCAGCCACTGTGGAAAAAAAAATGTGAAGTAGCCTTAAAAAATTACAAAATGTAACTGCTTTTTGACCCAGTGATTCCACTTCTGGGAATACGCCCCAAGGATTCCAAAACACCAGTACAAAAAATACATGATCCCATATGTTTATAGCAGTGCTATTTACAATAGCCAAGTTTTGAAAACAGTTTAAGTGCCCATCGGGAGATCAGTGGATAAAAATGCAGTAGTACATTTACACAATTGAATACTATGTAGCAGTAAAAAAAGAAGAAATTCTTACATTTTGCGACAGCATGGATGAGCCTGGAGAAAATTATGCTAAGTGAAGTCAGTCAGTGAAAAAAAATATCAGATGATTTCACTTATATGTGG
Organism: Pteronotus mesoamericanus; assembly: GCF_021234165.1. NCBI lineage: Eukaryota > Metazoa > Chordata > Mammalia > Chiroptera > Mormoopidae > Pteronotus > Pteronotus mesoamericanus. Next base: position 2,009,264 of record NW_026555108.1, on the reverse strand, counting down.
AATATAATGAATACAATAAACTAATGAACAAAATAGTAACAGAAGCTTAGATACATAACACAGGCTGCCAGCTGCCAGAAAGGGGAGGTGGGATGAAAGGTGGTGAAGGGATTAGTCAAAGAAAATTTACACACAGTCTTTGGGCATGTACAACAGTAGGGAGAGTGGCTTGAGGAGGGGTAGAGTAGGGCTGGGTGGAGGTACAGGAAGGCAGGAAAAGTGGGAACTGTAGCAGCATAAACAATAAAATGAAATTAAAAAATATATAGCAGTTGTTTTAGAAAAATTCTGATTTTTTTTCAGAAACAACATGTAAAAGGAAGAAACATTTTCTTTTTCTCAGCTTAAACACACTAAAAGGATGGCTCACTGCTTATGAGGTGAAACCCACAAAATTATACTCCAATCTCCCTGATATAGCACAAAGGATTATTTCTATCCCAAGCTTACCCTTCTGATATCACTTGCTGATATTCAATGTTACCACTTTTAGAATGTGAGCTATATGAACACAAGGATTAGCATTTTTCCCTGTTGCATTCCCAACACCTAAAATAATTATTGGCATGTAGTAGCTTCTTAATAAACATTTTCAGTAAACAAATGAACAAATGAAGTGTATTTGAGCAGTTGTTTAATGTGGATGATACAAAATTTATAGTTTATTTGAAAAGCAAATATTGCTCTCTAGCCCTGTGCTTGGCTCCCAGTAAGTACTTATTATGTCAAATTCTTTGTTTTTGTATCTCTAGAAAGCCATGGTACTCTGTACCCCATAAGTTTCTTATTGGATTATAATGTGACTGTGCCTTTAATTATTTTTTAAATTCAAAATTGCTTTACTAGGTGTTCCCCCCGATAGCTCCAATACGGAACTTGTGCCATGTTTAGTTATTATCAGTATGCTGTACACCTGAAACCAATACAAAATAATATTGAATGTAAAGTATAATTTTTAAAAACTAAAAAAAAAAAGAAAATGATGGACTTCACCAATCATTCAATTGTGCTACCTATGTATCATGGTTGTTGTAAAATATACCTGAAATTAAAAGTATATATCAAAAAAAGTCTAAAATTGTTTAAATAAATAGTCACATATAGATTATTCTACATTGCTTGTAAAACTTTTACTCCGGACACTATTGTCACATACTAAAAAAAAAACTTCACATATTTGGGAAAGAATTCCTCTTCTGATATAATGGTGGTTTCTTTTCTTCAGAAAAATGCCCTTTATTCTTTGTCATTTTCTCTTTGCCTTGGCTGTTAGAATGCTGAGAGCAATCCCAAGTCTTCTGCTATAATTAATTTCCTCTCTTCTCCCTTTCACTATTTCCATACTATCCTCCTTTTATTCTCATAAGAAACACATAGTTTACCTGGGTAATTTATCATATACTGACTAAAGTCCTCTTTTGGAATTGAGCAGGTTGTAAATAAGAAGATTAATAATACTGGTGGGTTGAATGTATTGATCAGCTCAATCATCCCCTTCAATCCTATAGCTCTGGGTCAACACAAAATAATGAGGATGGAAAGAGACCTATCTCCATCCTCCAAACCAAAATCCTTCTTGGCCTTTGTATCAGTAACTCAGCAGAATAGGTTAGAATGTGCAGGATAGACCTCAACCCAGGGAGACTGCCCAAACTTTTAAATACTGGTTGCAGTTTTGATTCTATGAGCCTGAATGGCTACAATAATGGTGTACATGGAGTTAATGGATATTTCACAGAATTTGCTTTCAAACATTGGGCCCTGGTCTATCTCAGTCACTTCAGTATAATAATGTTAAGAATACTATCTTATATATTTTAAGTGGATTAATATAATAATGTTGGGAAATACCCTGTCTGGTTTCAGGAACCGTAACCCCAGCGACAGGCAGGAGGGCCCCAAGGCTGGAAATAATCAAGAAGGTCTTGGATTAAAAGGCTCCTGAGATCTAACCTGTATCCCATGCCAGGGGTATAGGTCCTGCCTCTCTGCTTTGCCCTGTGATGGCCAGTAATCCATGACAGGTAAGTTATCTCATGCTAAGATGACAGCCTAAGACAGATATCAATAGGGTACGGGCAGCAAACAAGAAATTGGGAGACACGGAGAAAGGGCAAAAAGGCCCGCACCCCTTGGCTCATCTTGGATATGGCCAGAGTCCTCATTCTATCTGAAATAAGTCTCCTTGTCCCTTGGTGGCTCCCTCCTTCCGCCTGGCTCAGGCTCAAAACAATACCAGAGTCAGTCCTAAACCAGATCTGGTGGTTCCTGGGGAAATCAGGCCTAAAAGTAAATTCTTTAAAGTGTGCTTTGTCCTTCCCCCAGAAGCTATAGCCAGCTCATGCTGGAAGGAAATTTACATTATTCATAGACCCTAACCCTATACCCTTAGGCGCTCTCATGTTTACTACGCTCTCATGTTTAGTTGTCTCACATGTTTACTGGTCTCCTCTTGGACCCATGTAAATCAGTGTGTTCCTGCCATTTGTCTTCTTCAAAACTATTCTCTGTAAACATTAACATATGGATATAACAAGATAACCTGTGCATTCCTGTTACCCAGCCCCACCGATAACCTTTTCAATAAAAGCCTTTGAACAAAGGGACTCTGGGCCTTCCCCACTAGAGGGATGTGTCACGTCCCCTCTCCTGGAAAACAGAAGTGTTTGCAATGACTCGTGTTTATACCCCCCATCCATGACACCCCTGTGATGGGTTCTATGGGATTCAAAGCCCCCACTTCCATCTCAGCTGGCCCTGGATGGTAACCCCCAGATCCCAGGAGCACCGCGCTCCCTGCAACTCACTCCATCCCCCACACTACATGATAAACCTATAAACTAGACACCATCATTATGTCCATTTTAAAGATGGAGAAACTCAGATAAGAGAAGTTAATTATCTAAGGTCACACAGCTGGTCTATGCAGGAGTTAAAATTCCAACCCACTCAGTCTGGCTCCAGAATTTGTACTTTCAATCACTACTTTATATTGTTTCCATGTAACCACTGTTGTGCAAGGAGCCACTAGGTATGGAAAAAGGAGAAATTCTACTTCACTTTTCTCTCACATGGTTCCCAAAACCATCCTATTGGATCATGACTGTGTTGAAAGGTTATCATTGACACATTGGACAGAGACTTTTGACTAACCCCCATTAATTTGTAAAAGTCTAGGCCACAGGGAAGAAATCATATGTTAAGGTTCCACTCCATGCATACCCAGGAAATGGCCCAGAGAGAAGCTTCTTATGTGCATCACCTTGACCTTTGCAGAAGGTTCTCCTTTTGCCTTCTAGTTCCCTGGTCCCTGTTAAGAACTGTCTTTAAGCAAATAATGTAAGCTTTGTCTAAGCATGTGTGGGGCATAAAACACAAATATACTCTAACTAGAGAACCACCGTGTGACATCCTATGCTCAGAAAAAATAAAAAATGTAAAAATATATAGCCATGTGTTAGTTAGGGTTAAGTTGTTGTTAAAACAAAAAGACTCTAAAATTCAGATGCTTCCTGTAGACAGAAGCTTTTATTTCCTGTAGCTGTCCAAAGTTGAGTGGTCCAGGCTGGTGAAGTATCTGCATCCATCGGTTTATAGCAGAAGTCTCCAAGGTCAGGGGGTTGGAATAAGCCAGTGTTGTGAGACTTTTTTTTTAAAACATCTGGGACTTTCATTTTAGTTACTTCACCATCTCTTGGAATATTTCTGTCATCTACGTGCCCTAAATTATGTAACCACTGCCTCTTCTTTCAAGCCCATGGGGATAGCTGAGTAAGAAAAATTTTGTGTCAAACAGATTCACCTTTAAGAAGATAAACAGGAAGATGCATACATCATGGTCACTTGCAGCCCATTGGATAGAAACTAGATATCTTGCCATACATAGGATGAAGGGAGACTAGTAAATCTCATCTCTAGCTAGATGCTGGAATACTCAGCTGAAGTTAGAGATGATTCTATTACTAAGAAGAAAGAGAAGATAATGGATACTGAGGGATAGTTAGCAGTCTCTCCAACCACACAGATCTCAGTTTCTATCTAATCTGGGTTCATCATTGAGATTCAGCCATTACTGGAGATGGTTAGCCTACCAGAGACATCTTTTTACATGTAGAAGACAGGGGTGTACATTGGAAAGAAATTCATCTTAAATGAAAAGAGGATCAACTAGACAAGATAAACTCAATATCATCGCAACTAGAGAGAAAAAAATGATACTAAATACAACAAAACAAAAATTATTCATATTTATCTCATACTCCAAATCTTCATGCACTCATTTCTAAGTCCTTGAAGGAGGCCAATATTTATAAAAGGTGAAATAGCTCTTTTATGACAACCTGTGAAGAAACAAGTATACCAAGTATGACAAAATAGAACACCAAACGGTGAAGGGATATGCTTCCCTTATCTGCTTACATATAGCTTGGCTCCTGCACTTCTAATGTATCCTGGAATAGAGAGTAGAAATCATATTTTCTAATAAATGTTCAAAGATCTTGCTTTGTAACTACTTTTAAAGTACAGACAAGATCATGTTGATTGCCAGAGGGAAGAGTGGGTGAGAGGAGATAGAGGGAGGTAAGGTGGGGTAAATGGTAATGGGAGTCTTGGCTTGGGGTGGTGAACACACAATAAAAATTATGTGCTACAGTATTGTACACCTGAGGCCTATATAATTTTATTAACCAATGTCTCCCCAATAAATTCAATAAAAAGTAAATAAAAGTGGAACAGTTGAAGTGCAAAATAGAATAACATGTAAAGAAAAATATGTATTATAAAATTCTTACTAATGGTCAGATACTGTATCTGTATTGATTTCATGTGTATTATTTTATTTAACCCTCAGAACAACTGTATGTTAGTTCTTTTGTTAGTTATTAGGAGCTAAGGCCCAGAGAAATTAAAAGTAACTTTTCCAAGGTCAAAAGCTAGTAGGTGGTGAATCCATGATCTAACTCAGTCTTCACTTATAACCACTGTGCTACACAAAATTATAAAGGAAAAGAAAAAAAAATGATAGGAAATTGAAGTCCTTAAAAATTGAGCAAGAAGGGAGACTAGAGAAATAAAATTTATTATTTAAAATTCTAGTGTAGTGTTCATTTGTTTTGTTTTTCACATTTAGTTTCATAGATACAGAGAACATTTTGATGGTTTCCAGATGGGAGGGGTGTTGGGCGAATGTGTAAAAATGGTGAAGGAATTGAGAAGTACAAATTGATAGTTACAGAACATGGGAATGTGGAGTATGTCATAGGGAATATAGTCAGTAATATTCTAATAACCATGTGTGGTGTTGGATGGGCACAAGATTTATTGGGATGATCACTTAGTAAGTTATACAATGTCTAATCACTAGAGTGTACATCTGAAACTAACATAATATTGTATGTCAATTGTAATTAAAATTTTTGAATGATTTAAATTAAAAAATATTTTTTTGTGTAATGTAATCTAGAAAAACACAAACTAACCTAGAAATTATCCTTTTAATGTTAGCTACAGTGAACTATGATAGTGTCGCCATGGAATTTTACAAAAAATACTATTCAAACACATGGGTGGTACTTAACTGTTCTTACTTAAAATAAGACATAATAGAGGTTAAACATTTTTCTATGATATAATCCCCTTCAAAAAAGGGCAAAAAAATGCTTGAGGTTTTAACTAGAGAGCAGATTTATCTATAGATACAAATGAAGTCATTGACAAACTTTGAAAGTCCAGTGAACCTGCATAGTAGTTATTTCTAAAACATGGCTCTCTTTCCTAGGCAATTCAGTTTCCAGTACAATATTTTAAGTTTCAGTTTGGTATTTGCTATATATGACATTTTGGGTATTATTGCTTAAGTGCAAATTTTATACTTTAAATATGTGATTTGATAAGGCTTTTTGTTTGGGGAAATAAACTGTTTTAAACATAATGTTTATGTTCGGTATGTGCCTTTATTAATTAATTCTCTACTTATAGTATTCTTATGTTTAATATTAAATCTTTAAAATTATATTTTTATCACTTATTACATGTTCACTTGTTATTTCAGTTCCTTCAAAGTTGGTGTCAAAAAAGTCATTGCTAAGAAAAACATAACCTCAATTATTTTGTAGAAATCAGTAGTAGAGCGCAACCGGATTTATGCCTTTTTTTTTTCTTACTGGAAAACATCCATTCCACAAAGTAAAGTATGCCTTTAACATTTGTTTCTGTCCCTGGTGTATTCTTGTATTGTTTTGAAAAGGACACACAGTTACTAAAAAAATATATCAATCATAAAAGTAATCCAAAGAATTAAAATGAGCCCTGTAAAATGAGAAGAAAGAACTCCCTGGATCTGCCACTGCTTTTTGAGTAATACTTGGCAGTCCACTTTCTCTCTGTGAACATTAGTTTCTCCATAGGTAAAACCCTGGACCAAGGGTTCCTATAACTCTGATATTCTTAGACTCAAACAAAAATAAATTTGTTATGGTATAAGCTGGATACCTTCTGTCTGCCCCTCCAGATTCATGCTAGACCCTCATCTGTTTATCAGGAGACTGACTCAAGTAGTTTCTCATTGGATTTGATGAATGGAGTACCCTGGAAAGAGATCAGAATGAGGGGGGAATAGTAAAATTAAGGTATTTATTCTCCCAATTTCCTCCCATGAAGGAAAGTTTTTGTCATGATTGCATCCTCATGGGTCCTTCATCACTTCAAGTCTTGGACAGGGGTAGGCACGGTACTGTTATAATCCCAATATACTGTGCTACCCTGTCTATACCTTCTGTAAATCAGTTTTAATTTTTTCTATTAAATTCACCTCAAGTTCCCAATTTGAGTGTTCCATCTGTTTCCTGTCAGGACTCTAATTGAAAGAAGAGGTGATTTCATGCCCTTAGAGGATCTGAAGATTTACCCTAAGAAGGGTGTTGGCAAAGTGTTTCATCTCTGTTAAGGATAAAGGTAGGGTTAAAGTTAAAGATATTGCAACTGAAGAGCATTACAATAGACAGAAAAAATAATCTGATTTATTAATGATTATTGTCTCAATTGGTAAAATTACAAAGAACATAATTTAGGCTGATATTTCCAAATACTGGATCGCAAGGGCTATATTTGTGGCTATATATATGTGGCTATATTTGTGCTGACCTATACAGTAAGATGATAAAAATAATTATGCTGCAAGGTTGCATAAAGCTAAAATTCTCTAGATAAAAAAGTAGCTTTACTGAGATTAATTATAACTATTTTTGCTATTTAAATGACCTTTATTTTATTAGTTTTCTTGCTTTAATTGCCCTTACTTAGAGATACAAAGAGCTAACAACCTTAAATATGTCCTACTAAAATAAAACATATTGGTCTGTGAAACCCATGAATCTAGGGAACATGGAGTAAGGCCACCATGGTTATAGGAACATCAAAGTTGAATTTTCTTTTTCTTTCTTTCTTTTCACATTATATTTACTGTTGACACTATTACAAATGTCCCCATTTCCTCCACTTTCCCCTCCTCCATCCAGCCCCTTACCCCCTTCCCATTTCTTTATTTTTTCATTTGTTTCCCTTGATCTAGGAGATATATCAGCAAAAATATTGCTATGAGAGATGTCTGAGATTTTACTGCCTATGTTTTCTCACAGGGATTTATGGTTTCATGACTTACATTTCAGCCTTTTATCCATTTTGAATTATGTCTTGTTTACAGTGTAAGTTGGTGGACTACTTTCATTTTTTTTTGCATGTACCTGTCCAAAGTACCTAACACCAATGTCCAATTTTCCTAACACCATTCATTGAAGATACTGTCTTTACTCCATTATATACTTTTGCCTCTTTTGTCCAATATTAATTGTCCATAAAGGTGAAGGTTTATTTCTGGACTTTCTGTTTTGTTCCATCTATCTATATACATCTTCTAATTCCAGTACTGGACTGTTTTAATTACAATGGTTTAGCAGTATAATTTGAAATCAGGTATTGTGACACCTCCACCTTTGTTCTTCTTTCTCAAGATTGCTAAAGCTATTCGGGTCTTTTTGGTTTCAAATAAATTTTTGGAATATTGGTTCTAGACCTCTGAAATATGCCATTGGTATTTTAATAAAAATTGCATTGAATCTTTAGATTGCTTTAGGTAATATGGATATTTTAATGATGTAAATCCTTCCAGTCCCTGACCACAGTATATGCTTCCATGTATTTGTATCTTCTTCAATTTCTTTCTCTAGTGTCCTAAAGTTTTCCAAGTACAGGTCTTCTACCTCCTTGGTTAAATTTATTCCTAGGTACCTTACTTTTTTGGTGTTGTTGCAGTTAAATGGGATTGCTTTTTTAGTTTCTCTAACAGTTCATTATTAGAGTATAACAATACCACTAATTTCTGAATATTATTTTTGGATCCCGCTACTTTGCCAAATTTATTTAGTAAGTCAAGTATTTTTTGGTGGAGTCTATAGGGTTTTCTATGTACACTATCATATCATCTGCAAACTGATTGTTTTACTTCCTCCTTTTCAATTTTGATGTCTTTTATTTCTTTTTCTTGTCTGATCTCTGTGGCTAGAACTTCCAGTACTATATTGAATAAAAGTGGTGAAAGCGAACACTCTTGTCTTGCTCCTGATCTTAGGGGGAAAGTTTTAGTTTTTGCCCATTGAATATGATGTTGGCTGTATGTTTCTTGTATATGGCCTTTATTATGTTGAGGTATGCTGCTTCTATTCCTGCTTTGCTGAGAGTTTTTGACATAAATTAGTGTTGCACTTTATCAAATGCTTTCTCTGTACCTATTGATATGATTGTGTGATTTTTGTCTTTCATATTGTTTATGTGCTGTATTAAATTTATTGATTTACATATATTGTACCATCCTTGCACTCCTGAGATGAATCCCACTTGATCATGGTGGATGATCTTTTTAATGTATAGCTGAAAGTTGTTTGCCAATATTTTGTTGAGGATTTTAGCATCTATGTTCATCAGCAATATTGGTCTGTTGTTTTCCTTGTTGTGCCTTTATCTGGTTTTGGGATTAGGATGATGCTGGCCTCATAAAAAGAGTTGAGGAGGCTTCCCTCTTCTTAATATTTTTGGAGTAGTTTGAGAAGAATCAGAGTTATCTCTTCCCTAAATGTTCAGTAAAATTCTCTTGTGAAACCATCTGGTCCAGGGTTTTTGTGTGCTGGGAGGTTTTTGATTACTGCTTCAATTCACTAGCTGTTATCAATCTATTTAGGATTTCTGCTTCTTCTTGTCTGTTTTGGAGGATTATATGTTTCTGCAGATTTGTCCATTCACTCAGGTTTTCAAATTTATTGGCATATAGTTGTTTGTAGTAGTTTCTTATGATCCTTTGTATGTCTGTGTTATAGGTTGTAATTTCTCCTCTTTCATTTCTTATTTTGTTTATTTGGGTCCTCTCTTTTTTTCTTGATGAGTCCGGTTAAAAGCCTGTTGATTTTGTTTATCTTTTCAAAGAATAAGATCCTGGATTTATTGATCCTTTAAGTTGTTCTTTTAGTCTCTAAGTCAATTAATTCTGCTCTGATCTTGATTATTTCCCTCCTTCTACTCCCTCTGCGCTTTGTTTGTGGTTGTTCCTCTAGTTCTTGTAGATGTTGGGTTAGGTTGTTGATTTAAAATGTTTCTATCATTTTTAGGGAGGCCTTTATTGCTATAAGCTTCCCTCTCATGACTGCCTTTGCTGTGTCCCATAGGTTTTGATTTGTTGTGTGTTCATTTTTATTTGTTTCCAGATATTTTTATTACTTCTTTGATCTCATTGTTTATCCATTTGTTGTTTAATAGCATGTTATTCAGTCTCCATGGATTTGATTGCTTTTGAGTTTTTTTTCCCTTGAGATTGGTTGCTAATTTCTAGGCTTTGTGATCTGAGAAAATGTTTGATATGATTTCAATTTTTGTAAATTCGTTGAGGCTTCTTTTGTGCCCTATCATGTGGTTTATGTCTGAAAATATTCCATGTGCATTTGAGGAGAATGTGTATTTTGCTTCCTTTGGATGCAAAGTTCTATATATATCAGTTAAGTCCATTTGATCCATGATGTCATTCAATGCCACAATATTCTTGTTAACTTCTTGTTTGGAAGATCTGTCCATTATTGACAATGGGTGTTAAAATCCCCTACTGTACGTGTGTTGCTGTCTATATCTTTGTTGAAGTCCTCCAAGATTTTCCTTATATATTTATATGCTCCTATATTGGGTGCGTACGTGTTTACAATATTTATGTCTTCTTGATGGATTCTTCCTTTGAGTTTTATGAATTGTCCTTCCATGTCTCTCTTTATGGCCTTTCTTTTGAAGTCTATTTTGTCTGATACAAATATTACTACCCTGGGTTTTTTTTCCTGCCCATGTTTTTGGAACAATTTTTCCAACCATTCATTTTCAGTCTGTGTAGGTCCTTTGTCCTGAGCCAGTCTGAGCTGGGCCTATTGTAGGCAGCATGCATGTGGGTCATGTTTTCTTATCCATTCTTCTACTCTATGTCTTTTAATTGGAACATTTAATACATTTACATTTAAGGTTATTATTGATAGGTACTTATTCATTGCCTTTTTTTTTCTCCTTTGTACCTGTGTTCCTCTCTCTCTCATGCTTTTCCTTTATCTTCTTACAGCAGTCCCTTTAGCATGTCTTGCAATGCTGGTTTGGTGGAGGTGTATTTTTTTTTAGCCTTCTTTTGTCTGGAAAACTCCTTATTTCACCTTCCATTTTAAATAATAGCTTTGCTGGGTAGAGTAGTCTTGGTTGTAGTTCCTTGCTTTTCATTACTTGGAATATTTTGTGCCAATCCCTTCTGGCTTGTAATGTGTCTGCTGAGAAATCAGCTGCTTGCCCTATTGGCGCTCTCTTGTATGTCACTGTCTGCTTCTCCCTTGCTGCTTTTAATATTCTCTCTTTGTTTTTAAAATTTGTCACTTTAATTATGATATGTCTTGGAGTGGGCCTCTTTAGGTTCATCTTGATTGAGACCCTCTGTGCCTCCTGAACTTGCATGGCTTCCTACACTGTCCAAGTTAGGGAAATTTTCTGTCATTATTTTTTCAAGCAGGTTTTCTATCCCTTGGTCCTTTTTTTCTTCTGGTATTCCTATGATGTGAATGTTGTTTTGTCCCATGTTGTCCTGAAGTTCCCTTAAACTATCCTCATACTTTTGGAGTCTTTTTTCATGTTGTTACTCTACCTGGGTATTTCTTTCTAACTTGTCTTCCAGCTCACTGACTTGGTCCTCTGCTTCATCTTGCCTGCTTGTAATTCCTTGTAGTGCATTTTTAATTTCAGATACTGTATCCTTCATTTCTTTCTGGTTCTCGTTTATAGTTTCTATTTTCTCTTTCATGCTGTTGTAGTTCCCACTCAGTTCCTTGTAGTTGTCATAAAGTTCCCTGAGCATCCTTATAAACATTGTTTTTGAATTCTATGTCTGATGGATTGTTTGCCTCGATTTTATTTACCTCATTTTCTGGAGATTAGTCCATTCAGTTGCGGGTTCTTTCATTGTCTCCCCATTTCAGGTGACTCTTTTTTTCCCCCACATCTCAGGATTCTCTGCTGTGCCTGCCTGACTTTGTGGGATGGACTTCTGTGGTAAGAGTTCTGTAGACTTCAGTGGTGCAGTCTCTTTGATCTCCTTGTCTTGATGCTATAGGGTTGCCCTTTCTTCCATTTGTGTGGGCTCTCTTGTACGTGGGCTTTGCTTTTTGGTGGCTTATTTGTTGATGGGTTCTCCCCTCCAGTGGCCTCACTAGCAGTCACAACTCTCACCTTATCATATATGCGGTTGTACAGGTGTTGGTTAAGAAAGCACTATTACTAGACAACCAAACCTCCACCTGCAAAAAGAACCCCTACCACATTAGCAATATCAACCACAATTGAGCAAAGATTAGTAAAGGTGAAGAGAGATTAAGAATATTATAAGATAGGACAAAGGGAATATGAGATGAGTAAAAGAGAAGAAAATGTTTTTGAGTGTGAAGAGGGAGGAAAATTGGTAAGAGTAAGGATAGAACTGAGGTGAAGAAAGTGAGAGAACAAATTTTAAAACATAAGTAAAACATGGAAGGGTAATGGGAACAGTGGGGTAAGAAAAAGAAAGAGTATACCATGTGATGTGAAGTAAAATTAAAAAGGCATTGGTCCAACTGGAGCAAAATTGCAGAAAAACCATGGCACAGTCAATAAGCAAAGACAGCTGAATGAAGTTTAACAAAGGTGGAAAGGGAATAAGAATATTGTACAAAAGAAAAAAGTGAATATGAGATGTCTACAGTAAAGAAAAATAATTTTGAGAGGATAGGGGAAACAAACTAATAAGAGTACGGAGTAAAACCCAGGCTAAGAGAGACAAAACAATGAAATAAAATTCCTCACTCGATTGGGGGCAGGGTGAAGGCAAAATGGAGTAAGACAGGGGAAGGTATCCCTATGAAATTTAAAGTATAAACAAACACTGAACAGATAGGAGTTACACTGGAGAAGTACAGCAATAACCATGGTATTTTACTCAACTAGGTACAGTTATAAAGGTGGAAAGGTAATAAGACTCTTATAAGGGGGGAAAAAGAATGTGGGCTGACTTAAGAAAGAAGAGCACTTATGAAAAGTTAGATGGAAGAGAATTAGTGAGAGTAAGGGATAGGAATATGGCATAGGTTAAAAGAAAATAAAGTTTACAACAACAGCTATAAAGCTCAGGAAGATGGCAAAATACATTAAGATCAAGGAAGGGTGCTCTGTGGAATTTGGAATTACAACACTATGAAAAAAATATATATAATCTGAATAAAAAGAATAAAAAAGACCAAGAGTAGTGAGTTATATGGAATACGAGCGAGGTGAAAGAAGTTAAAATATATGAAAGGAAGCAAAAAACAAAAACAAAAAAATTAAAAAAGAAAAGAAAGAAAAATTTAAAAAACAGTCAAGTTCTGATGAAGAGAAAGGTGAAATTCACCTCAGCTGCTGGTATTCACCTTCTGACTTCTCTTTCTGGATCTGTCTGTGGTATTCTATCAGCTCAAGGTGATTGTCTAATTTCTGGCACCACCACCTGTATCTCTTTCACCTGCCTCCAGAGGGAGCTTCTGTTGTGATCAAGAGGGTGACCTCTCCCTGTCTCCCCTGGGAGGCACTCTTCAGTCTTCTGGGGAACTTGTGGGTGTCTTCCCCCTGCCTCTACCCTTCCTGTCTTAGTCCGTCTCAGTTTATTTCCAGTAATGTATAGTTTCTGCTTAAATAGCTGTTCATTTCAAGGGCAGCAGGGGACAATCTGTGTAAGAGTGTCAGTTCTTTCCTACTTCATGTCATCTGCAGCTCTGCATATGAGTCAAGTCTGGGCAGCACCCTGAATCCCCCTTGTTGTACCCTTTCTTAACTTCCTGTTTTTATGTCCTCAGTGAAATAGGGCCCTAGGACTCAGTGTACTTTGTCTCCCTGTGAGGAGTTCAAATGGGCCCTTTTAGGCATTAGTCTTGCTGCCTTACTCTTGCTCTGGTAAGCTCCCTGCTGGTTGTTAAGCCTACCCAGCCTATTTTCGCAAATCTCCCCAGCTTCTTCAGGTGGTGGGGGGTGGGGCTCAATTTTCTCTTCCCTGTAGTTCCTCCAAGGAAGAGGACTCAGTCAGGCCTACAATAATCACAGGCGCACAGTTTCTGGTCTATTGCCCTCACAGCACTCTGCGGCCCACACTCTCCACTCTGTGCTGTTCAGCCTGGCCGGGGCTGAGAAAGCACCTCACTTTGCACCCCTTTGATCAATCCACCAAGTGCACTGAGTGGGAGCAAATCACGCACACAATTCTCCCTCCTTGTTGGCCGGGCAGCTGCACACGTGCATAGTCCCTGCCCCATAAGCCTCAGTTCCCTTTTTTAAAAAAGTCTCTCTTGGCGCTGTTTTGCTCTGAGCCACTGTCCAGCTTTCCACACACTCCAACTTTCTGTCAGGAGTCTATATCAGTCGTGGCCAGTCACAGCCCACCTCTTCCCCTAGCTCCAGGTGCTGCCAGAATTCCCTCCCCCACTCTCTAGCACTGTCCCAGCCAGCGATTGCCACCCCAGCTAGAGTGGGCTGCCAGCTGCGTGTATGTGGGCAGCCTGTCTCTCCTCAGTGACTTTGTGCGTTCAAGTCACACCTGGCATGGGTCTGTGGTTTCCTCATTCTGGTAGGTGAGGGGGCCACTAGGCTGCTATCCCTCACCAGATTCTCCTTGGATGTTGTCCCCATGGCAGCCACAGTTTCTGGCACCACACCTGGGGACTTCCCCTGTCCATCTATAAAACTCCCTTAATGCCTGTTTTGAAACATCCTCTGCACACTTTGGGTTCCAAACTTCATATCAGCTAAGATTCAGTTGACTGTTCACTTTCTTTTTTGGAAGATCAACTAAGTGTCCTTGTTGGGTGCACGAGCAAGTGAGCTTAGCTTCCATCTACTTCACTGCCATTTTCCTCCCTTGCAACCACATGATTTTTACCTTACTTTTTTAATATAATAAATCACAGTTATTGATTTGCAAATATTGTACCAATCTTACATCCCCAGAATAAATCCCACTTGATCATAGTGTATGATCTGTTTATTATCTTGCTGGATCCTGTTTACTAATATTTTGTTGAGGATTTTAGCACCTATGTTTATCAAGGACTATATATTTTTTTCTTTGTAGTGTCTTTATCTGGTTCTGGAATTAGGATAATGCTGGCCTCGCAAAAAGAGCTTGGAAGTCTTCCTTCCTCTTGAATTTTTTGGAACAGTTTGAAAAAGATAGGTGTTAGTTCTTCTTTGACTGTTTGATAAAATTTCCCTGTGAAGTCATCCAGTCCAGGGCATTTTTTTTTTTTTTTGCTGGGAGTTTTTTTTATTACTGCTTCAGTTTAATTAGTTGTTATCTGTCTATTCAGGTTTTCTGATTCTTCCTGATTCAATTTTAGATGATTTTACATTTGTAGGAATTTATCCATTTCACCCAGGTTGTCCAATTTATTTGCGTACACTTGTTCATAGTATTTTCTTATGATCCTCTGTATTTGTGTTGGCAGTTGTTACTTCTCCTTTTTCATTTCTGATTTTAATTTTTAGGTCCTCTCTTTTTTTTCTTGACGAGCCTGGTTAAAAGTTTATCAATCTTGTTTACCTCTTCAAAATAAACAGCTCTTGGTTTCATTGGTCTTTTGTATTATTTTTTAGTCTCCATGTCATTTATTTCCACTTTAATATTTATTATTTACTTCATGTTACTTACTCTTTGCTTATTGTTCTTTTTCTAGTTCTTTATGTATAGAGTTAGATTTATTTGAGATCTTTCTTGATTCTTGAGTTAGGCCTACAATGCTATGAACTTCCCTTCCAGGACTACTTTCACTGTATCCCACAGACTTGGTGTTGTTGCGTGTCCATTTTTATTTGTTTTCAGGTAATATTTTATTTCTTCTTTGGTTTCATTGACAACCATAACATGCTATTTAGCCTCAATGTGTTTGAATTTTTTTGTTTTTTTTAAATTGTAGTTGATTTCTGGTTTCATGCTGCTGTGATCTGAGACAATGCTTGATAACATTTCAAACTTCTTGAATTTTTAAGACTTATTTTGTATCCTAACATGTTGTCTAGCTTTGAGGATGTTCCATGTGCATTTGAGATGAATGTGCATTCTGCTGCTTTGGGGTGAAATGTTCTGTAAATATTAATTAAATCCATCCAATCTAGTGTGTCATTTAAGGTTTCTGTTTCCTTGTTGATTTTTTTTTTGTTTGGAAGATCTATTCATTAATGACAGTGGGGTATTAAAATTCCTTACTATGACTATATTGCTGTAAACCTATCATTTAAAATTGAACAAGATTTTCTTTATATATTTAGATGCTTCTATATTGGGTGCATGTATGTTTATAGGGGTTACATCCTCTTGTTGGGTCAATCCCTTTAGTACTGTGTAGTGACCTTCTTTACCCCTTAATATGGCTTTTGGTTTGAAGTCTATTTTGTCAGATATAAATATTGCTACCCCATCTTATTTCATTTTCATTTGCATGAAGTATTTTTCAACCCTTTCACTTTCAGTCTGTATGTATCTTTTGTTCTGAGGTGGGTCTCTTGTAGACAACATATATATGGTTTCTGTTTTCTTATTTACTCAGCTAACACTATGTCTTTTGGTTGGAATATTTAATCCATTTACATTTGTTTATTATTAATAAGTACTTATTTGTTGCCATTTTTTCCTTTATACCTCTGATCCTTTTCTTAAAGCAGTCTCTTTAACATTTGTTACAATACTGGTTTGGTAGTAATGGACTCCATTAGTATTTTTTCTAGGAAGATTTTTATTTCACCTTCAATTTTAAATGATAACCTTGCTGGATAAAATAGTCTTGGTTGCAGGATCTTTCTTTTCATCACTTTGAATACTTTATGCCAATACCTTCTGGCCTGAAGTGTTTCTGTTGAGAAATCAGATGGCAGCCTTAAGGGAATGTACTTGTAGGTAACTGTCTCTCTCTCGCTGCCTTTAAGATTCTCTCTTTGTCTTTAAACTTTATCATTTTAATTATCAGTTGTCTTGATGTGGATCTCTTTGGTTAATCTTGATTGGGACTTTCTGTGCTTCCTGAACTTGTGTGACTTTTTCCTTCACCAGATTAGGAAAGATTTTTATCCATGATTTCTTCAAACATGTTCTCTATCCCTTGCCCACCCTCTTTCTCTGGTACCTCTATGGTAGGGATGTGTTGCATTTGATGTCCCAGAGGTCCCTTACACTTTCCCCATTTTTCTAAAATTCCATTTTCTTTTAGATGCTCTGCTTGGGTGCTCATTGTTACCTTGTCTTCTAAATCACTGACTGAATTTTCTGCTTCATCTAACCTATTGTTTCCTTCTAGTGTAGTCTTCATTTCACATATTTTATTCATTTCTGACAGTTTATTTTTTATGGTTTCTATGTCCTTTTTAATGCTAACTATCTTTTTGTTTAAGTTCTCACTTAAATCATCCATTCTTTCCCTAAGGTCCTTGAGCATCCTTATAACCGTTGTTTTGAACTATTCATCTGGTATTTTGGTTGCTTCCATTTCATCCATTTAATTTAATTATTTTTTTTCTGGGAATTTCTCTTGTTCTTTTGCTTGGGACACTTTTCTTTGTGTCCACATTTTGTCTCTGTGTTTTATGTAGGTCTACTATTACCCTATATGTTGTTATGATAGCTTAATAATGAAGCTATCTCAAGCTCAGAGGCACAATATTCCAGATCACCTGAGCTCTGTGCTTCAGAAATGTTTCTTGAGGTATACATGCACCCTCCTGTTGTAGTTGAATCTTGGATGCTGTTGGCCTTTCCATGGGTGAAGTTAACCTTTCAGGCTAGGTGACTATAAGGATAAACCTCAATCACCACATATGATACATTCTGCCCACTTAGGTGGAGGTGTTCTCAGTAGGGTCTGCTGCCTGCCCAAATCTTGCTCTGAGTGTGCCCCTTGAGTGGTTAGTTGAGTTGAGCTCTGGTGTGATCAGAAGCCCACTACTGGTTGTGTTGGTTCTGGGTCGATTTTGGTAGGGTTCAAGTACAGGTTGCTGTCAGACATTGTGTGTAACCAGCCTTGGGCTACCTGTCTAGAGCTACTATGTTGTTGTGCCTGGGTGTACTGAACTTGGGTGTGAATGGGAGGGGCCAATCTGTGAAAAAGGGTTGTATTCCTCCTGCTTAGAGCCAAGGACAGGCGTATGAAAGGACCAAAGCTCCCTGACGTCCACCTCCACCTATCAGCTACTCTTCCTACTCCTGAATTTGCCTGGTCTTCCTTCAGTCTTCTGGACAGACTTTTGGATGAGCCCAAGCTAGTCAAAATCCACAGCCCCTTCAACAGGTTGAGCATTCATTAGGCTGGGGCAACTGGAGTGCTGACATAGCTAGTGGCTCCCATACTTGGGGATCATGCCATCAGGCACTCAGTGAGGGAAGAGTGGCCCCTACTTCAAAGCCAAATCACTCAGTCCCTGCCAAAGTCTCTGATTCTAGTTCCTCCTAGGGGGGACTAACTGCAGGTTCAATTTTGGTGGTGCCAGCCATTCCCTCTGCAGAAGCAAGCTCATCTGCCCCAGGCTCAGGGGGATAGATCAAAAGGGTCTTCCATTAAGTGTGATGTCATCCCAGCCCACAGGAGGGAGGTAAGCACTTTTTCCTGGTCCCAGACAATAGCCTCCAAGGTTCTCACCCTTTGAATGTCTCTGGTCTGAGCTGTATTCTACCCCCATGGAACTGCACCCAGGCAGGTATCTGAGACTTGGAATGGTTGATTCAAACAGTCTCTCATTGAAGGTGGTGCCCTAGAGCCTGTAGGGAGGGACTTCTTCCCCTTCCCAAGGTAGCAAGGGCTAAACATGCAGGGGAGATTGGATTTCCTTGGGAGACACAGTCCATAAATCCCAGCTAGTCATGGCTCCCTAGTCCCCTTGCACTGCTAAACCAAACAAAATGCGGCCAAAGGTCTCAGCTCCACATGGTACTCTGTTCTCTCTGTGCAGATGGACTCAGCAGGATGGGGCTGAAAGTCTCAGCACTACTCTGCGCAACTCCCCTATGCTGTTTAACTCAACTGGAAAGTGCCAGCTAAGCAATTAAATGGGTTGGGAGGGGTGCTGGCTATGCACTAAAAGTGTGGGAGACCAGCCCTCTTTCCCCAGCCACACAGTTTAGTCATTGTCTGGGTCTCTGCCAAAAGCTCCCCCCACAAAAAAACGAGGACCCCTTAAACATACTCTTGGGTGTAACCAGCATACTCCTCCACAGGACCCAAATACAGCGGCATGGCCTTACCAGCAGTTGGAGTCTGTACTGTGAACTCCCCAGGCCAGTGCTCTAACAATTGGGAGTGCTCATTCCTAGGAGGATTCAGTCTGAATCTTCCAGGTAGACTGAATCCCCACCAGTTTTCACGACCAAATGCTACATGGGCTCCATGTCCTGTCTCTTGCTCTGGATTTGGGATCCCTGCATGGGATTGAGACCCTAGTATTCCTAGGGGTAGGAATCTCTGCGACAGAAATATCCCTTAGACTTCTGAGCAAACTGCATACCTGAGTGGGAGGGCTATCCTTCCAGGTTTCCACCCTTCTTACCAGTCTCTATGTGGCTTCTTCTATAAATCCTTGGTTATAATGTTTCAGTTCAGCTAGGTTCAGATGGTTATTCAGGTTTATTGCTCTGTAACTTAGCTGTACATCTGCTTTGGGGGCAGGAGCAAGTAGGTACAGCTTCCAACTACTCCACAAACATCTTGGAATTTCCCAGAATTGAGTTTTTCTGAAGCAAAGAGTTGGACAGGATGTACTTTAGTATGTAGGGTTGTTTTTTTCACTTCCAACTCTAAATTATTTGGCACAGAAAACACAAGAAATATGAATCACAAATTCTTCTTTTTGCCTTGTTAACAAGTGACTACGACTTCTTTTTTTTGAAATATCAATTTAATCATATATTAAATTGTTAGACAGATATATACATTTGTTTCTAGAATGCTCATTTTTTTCTTTCTTTCTTTCTTTCTTTTTAAATACATTTGTCTCTGCCTCCCCAACACCACTTTCCCTTGCCCACTCCCTCCTTCCCTCCCTCAGCTCTTCCCCTTTGGTTTTGTCCATGAGTTCTTGCTATATGTTCCTTGACTTTCCCCTTCCCTTCCCTTTCCCTGCCTGCCCCTCCCTCATTCCCTCTTCTCTCTGTTGATTTATTTTCCTTTCAGTGTTGCTGGTGATATTTTCCTTGCATCTTTGTATTGTTGGTTAGGTTCCGCTTATAGGTGAGATCATAGGTTTTTGTCTTTCGCCCCCTGGCTTATTTTGCTTAGCATAATGCTCTCCAGTTCCATGCATGCTGTCACGAAGTTTAGTAGTTCTTTTTTCCTTTCTGCTGCATAGTATTCCATTGTGTATATGTACCACAATTTTTTGATCCAGTCATCTACTGATGGACACTTAGGTTGCTTCCAACACTTGGCTATTGTAAATTGTGCTGCTATGAACATTGGGGTGCATAGGTTCTTTTGTACTGGAGTTCTGGTGTTCTTAGGGGATAGTCCCAGCAGGGGAATCACTGGATCCAAAGGCAGTTCCATTTTCAGCTTTTTGAGGAAACTCCACACCGCCTTCCACAGTGGCTGTACCAGTCTGCATTCTCACAAACAGTGTACTAGGGTTCCCTTTTCTCCACAGCCTCGCCAGCACCTGTTGTTTGTGGATCTGTTTATGATGGCCATTCTGACCGGTGTGAGGTGGTAACACATGGCGGTTTGGATCTGCATTTCTCTGATGGCTAGTGGTGCTGAGCATCCTTTCAAATGCCTCTGGGCCCTCTGTATCTCCTCCTTGGTAAAGCGTCTGCCCAGGTCCTTTGCCCATTTTTTGATTGGATCATTTGTCTTCTTGGAGTGCAGTCATGTGAGTTCTTTATATAGCTTGGAGATCAAACCTCTATCTGATGTATCATTAGCGAATATATTTTCCCATGTGGTTGGCTCCCTTTTCATTTTGCTGATGTTTTCTTTCGCCGTGCAGAAACTTCTTATTTTGATGAGGTCCCACTTGTTTATTCTTTCCTTTATGTCCCTTGCTTTAGGGGACATATCAGTGAAAAAATTGCTACATGGGATATCTGAGACTTTCCTGCCCATGTTCTCCTCTAGGAGTTTTATGGTGTTGCGACTTATATTTAAGTCTTTTATCCATCTTGATTTTATTTTTGTGTATGGTGTCAGCTGATGATCCAATTTCAATTTTTTGCATGTAGCCGTCCAGCTCTCTCAACACCATTTGTTGAAGAGGCTGTTATGGCTCCATTTTATGCTTCTGCCCCCTTTGTCAAATATTAGTTGCCCATGTAGACCTGGGCTTATTTCTGGGCTTTCTATTCTATTCCACTGGTCTATGGGTCAGTTCTTGTGCCAGTACCAGATTGTTTTGAGTATAGTGGCTTTGTAGTAGAGTTCGATGTCCGGTATTGTGATCCCTCCTAATTTGTGTTTCTTTCTCAAAATTGCTGCGGCTATTCGGGGTCGTTTATGGTTCCATATAAATTTTTGAAATGTCTTCTATTTCTGTGAAATATGTCATTGTTTTCTTAATAGGGATTGCGTTGAATGTATAAATTGCTTTGGGTAGTATGGAAATTTTGATGATATTAATTCTTGCAATCCATGAACACGGTATATGCTTCCATTTATTTGTGTCTTCCTTAATTTCTTTTTTCAATGTTATATAGTTTCCTGCATACAGGTCTTTTACATCTTTGGTTAAATTTATGCCTAGGTACTTTATTTTTCTTCTTGCTATATCGAATGGTATTTTTTCTCTGATTTCTTCTTCTTCTATTGCATTGCTGATGTACAAAAATGTCTTTGATTTCTGAATGTTGACTTTGTATCCTGCTGTTTTGCCAAGTTCACTTATAAGGTTGAGGAGTTCTTTGGTAGAGTCTACAGGGTACTCTATGTACACTATCATGTCATCTGCAAACAATGATAGTTTTACTTCCTCCTTTCCTATTTGGATGCCTTTTATCTCTTTCTTTGTCTGACCTCTGTGGCTAGGACTTCCAATACTATGTTGAAAAGAAGGGGTGAGAGCGGACATCCTTGCCGTGTTCCTGATCTTAGTGGGAAAGCTTTCAGTTTTTTCCGGTTGAGTATGATATTGGCTGTAGGTTTTTCATATATGGCATTTACTACGTTGAGGAATGCCCCATTTATTCCCATTTTGCTGAGTGTTTTGATCATAAATGGGCATTGTACCTTATCGAATGCTTTTTTTGCATCTATCGAGATGATCATGTGGTTTTTGTCTTTTCTTTTATTTATGTGATGCATCACGTGTACTGATTTGCGTATATTGAACTATCCCTGTATCCCTGGGATAAATCCCACTTGATCGTGGTGGATAATCTTTTGAATGTATTGCTGGATGCGGTTTGCCAATATTTTGTTGAGTATTTTCGCATCTACATTTATCAGCGAAATTGGCCTGTAGTTTTCTTTCTTTGTAGGGTCTTTATCTGGTTTTGGGATCAGGGTGATGCTGGCCTCATAGAAAGAGTCTGGGAGTCTTCTCTCCTCTTGGATGTTTTGGAATAGTCTGAGAAGGACAGGGGTTAGCTCTTCCTTAAATGTTTTGTAAAATTCTCCTGTGAAACTGTCTGGCCCTGGGCTTTTGTGTGCCGGGAGTTTCTTGATTACTGCTTCCATTTCCCCAGCTGATAACGGTCTGTTCAAGCTTTCTGTTTCTTCCTCCTTCAGTGTTGGAAGATTATACTTTTCTAAAACTTTGTCCATTTCATCAAGATTTTCAAATTTTTTGGCATATAATTGTTCATAATAGTTTCTGATGATCATTTGTATTTCTGTGGTATCAGTTGTTATTTCTCCTCTTTCATTTCTGATATTATTAATTTGGGTCCTCTCCCTTTTTTTCTTGATGAGTCTGCTTTAAGGCTTGTTAACTTTATTTATCTTTTCAAAAAACCAGCTTCTGGATTGGTTGATCCTCTGAATTGTTCTTTTTGTCTCTATGTCATTCAGTTCTGCTCTAATCTTGACTATTTCCTTCCTTCTACTTGCTCTGGGATTTATTTGTTTTTGTTTCTCCAGTTCTTGAAATTGTAGTGTGACGTCTTTTATTTGAAATGTTTCTATCTTATTTAGGTAAGCCTGTATTGCTATGAACTTCCCTCTCAGGACCGCCTTTGCTGTGTCCCGTAGATTCGGGACTGTTGTCTGTTCCTTTTCATTTGTTTCCAGAAATGTTTTGATTTCTTCTCCTATCTCATTATTGACCCATTCATTGTTTAATAGTCTACTGTTCAGTCTCCATGGGTTTGCAAGTTTTTGAAGTTTCTCTTTGAGGTTGATTTCGAGTTTCAAGGCCTTGTGGTCTGAGAAAAAGTTTGGTATTATTTCAATTTTCTTGAATTTGCTGAGGCTTGCTTTGTGTCCTATCATGTGGTCTCTCTTTGAAAAACTGCCATGAGTATTTGAAAAGAATGTGTATTTTTCTTCTTTGGGATGTAAGTTTCTATATATGTCAGTTAAGTCTCTTTGATTCAGTGTGTCATTCAGCGCCACAATATGTTTATTAATGTTTTGTTTGGACGATCTGTCCATTTTTGACAGTGGGGTGTTGAAATCCCCTACCATCAGTGTGTTGCTGTCTATATCTTTTTTGAAGTCATCCAACAATTTCCTTATAAACTTGGGGGCTCCTATATTGGGAGCATATACGTTTACAATGTTGATGTCTTCTTGATAGATTCTTCCTTTAAGTATTATAAAGTGCCGTTCTGGGTCTCTCTTTATGGGCTTTGTTTGAAATCTACTTTGTCTGATACAAGTATGGCAATCCTGGCCTTTTTCTCTTTCCCATTCGCTTGGAATATTTTTCTCCATCCCTTTACTTTCAATCTGTGTAGGTCTCTTGCTCTGAGGTGGGTCTCTTGTAGGCAGCATATGTGTGGGTCATGTTTTCTTATCCATTCAGCTACCCTGTGTCTTTTGATTGGGGCATTTAGTCCATTCACATTGAGAGATATTACTCATAGACACTTATTCATCTTTTCTCTTTGTCCCTGTGTTTCTCTCTGTCTCATTCTATTCCTTCATCTGCTTAAACCAGTCCCCTTAGCATATCTTGGAGTGCAGGTTTGGTAGAGATGTATTCTTTTAGTCTTCTCTTGTTTGGGAAACTCTGTATTTCCCCTTGTATTTTAATGGAGAGCCTAGCTGGGTAGAGCAGCCTTGGCTGTAGGCCCTTGCTTTTCATGGCTTGGAATATTTGTTGCCATTCTCTTCTGGCTTGTAGTGTTTCGGTTGAGAAGTCAGCTCCTAGGCGTATCGGGGCCCCCTTGTATGTTACTTTCTCCTTCTCCCTTGCTGCCTTGAGGATTCTCTCTTTGTCTTTGACATTTGCCATTTTAATGATGATGTGTCTTGGAGTGGACCTCTTTGAGTCCCTCTTGAGGGGGGTCCTCTGTGCCTCCTGGATCCAGGAGACCCTTTCTCTCCTCAAATTAGGGAAATTTTCCATCATTAGATTTTCGAGGAGGTTCTCTATCCCTTGCTCCTCTTCTTCTCCTTCTGATATCCCTATTATATGGATATTGTTGCGTTTCAGGTTGTCCTGCATTTCCCTCAATGCCTCTACATTCTTTTTCAGTCTTTTTTCCGTTTCTTGTTTTTTCTGGGAGCTTCTTTCTACCTTGTCCTCCATCTCACTGATTCGATCCTCAGCTTCATCCCACCTGCTTTGGATTCCTTCTACTGTGTTCTTCAATTCAGAAATGCTATTCTTCATATCCTCTTGTGTCTTTTTGATAGTTTCTATGTCCTTTTCCAGGCTGATATAGTTTGCTGTAAGATCCTGATAGTTTCTCTGCAGTTTCTCATAGTTCTCTTTGAGCTGGCTGAGCTCATTGAGCTTCCTTAGAACCATTGTTTTGAATTCCATATCTGATAGTTCCCTTGCCTCTATTTCATTGAGCTCTCTCTGTGGGGAGTCCCCTTTTCCACTCATTTGGGGGGAACTTCTTTTTCTTCCCATTTTTGTGAGAGTCTGTTAAGTATTTTTGTCCTTTACTTTTCTTTCTGGGCTTGCCTCTGATGATGTCAGTTGTTGACCCTATAGGACCTTGGGTTGTTTGTCTGAGCCTTCCAGGAGTCTAATGCCTGTGTCTTACTCCTGCTTGGAGCAGCTCTGTTACCCATCGGTCAGGGCTGGGCTTTTTTTTGGGATCTCTCTGCACTCTCATGCAGGCTCCTTGAGCACGCTCCCAGTGCGGCAGGATCCCCTGCCTGCCTGGGCTCACATGTGCTTGCCCCAGACCAGGGTGCTTATGCGCGACCTCGTGTACTCATCTGGCCCTCCTGGCTGCGGAGCTCCACGGCACTGGTCAGTTTAGGGTCTTCTATTGTGTATTTTCCCCACTTTTGTCTCTTTGGTTGCCTTACTTGCCCTCACCAAATGGGGACTATGGAAATGGGAGGAAGTCAGCTCCAGGACTCTCCAGTTAATCCTGTCTCTGGTCCCTCCTCCAGGGACTCTGGGCAGCTCTAGTAATTTTGTGGGCCGCTCCGCAATCACAGGCGTGTGGGTCAATACACCTGCCCTTGCTGCTGTGTGCTCTTCCTCACAGGCCTTATCAGTGCCAATCTGTGGGAGGCCTTGACGGCCGGTGCAAGCATTTAACAACCCACGCGTGTTACACACACGGTCGCCAACAGTCGCCGGTCACTTGGCGCAAGTTTGTGCGCCTGCATTGGGTGTTTTGAGGGTGTCTATGTGTGCCTTTCGGCTTTTGGCTTTTTGGGGGTGTGGCTTCTTCCTGCCAATGGAGACTACGGCAAGGAGAAGAGGTCGGGACTCCCCGGTTCCTCCTCCCGTTCTTTCCCCAATGCCTCCGTTTCTAGTCTCTCCTCAGGGGTCTCTGGGCAGTTCTGTGACCCGTTTGGCCAAGGATCCACCACCTGTATGGCCTGCATTTCAATTGCAGGCAGTCTGGTTCCTGCGCGCCCCTCTTCTGCCTCTTTGGGGGCGCGCCTTTCCAGCCCACAATGGAGACTACGGAAAGGGGAGGGACTCGGGGCTTCCTAGTTCCTCCTCCCATTCTTTCCTGAACGCCTCCATCTCCAGTCTCTCCTCAAGGCTCTCCCAGCCAGTCTACACTCAGCACCGCAGCTCACACGCGTACAAGCTGTGTGTGGAGCGCACAAAAGGGAGGTTAATTGATCCCCTTATGCCTGAGCGAGATGGTAGCTGCAGAGTGGGAGGCGTGCCATCACCCGGGCTCCACCAGCCGCCATGTCAGTTCTCTTCACAAAGTTTTCCTCACCAGTCTTTTCCCAGGCACCAGCCCACCCTGCTGCCACCTCTACCCAGAGATCAAGGAGGGTGGCTGCCACTGCAATTTTTGCGTTGGCCCTTTAAATGTCTCTTTGCATCCCCAGCCACCTGTCTCTGGCAGAGAGCGCCCCTAAGCTTTTCGGGGTTGCGTTTTGTCTTTATTTTCTTGTCTTTAGCTGCTGTAGTTTAGGGGTTCCTGTTTATGATTCAGACCCCATTCTTCTCGGGGGGACGCTAACTGGCCGTTTCAATGTCCCTCTGGTGCCAGTGCCCGTGGGCACCCAGCTCACCCTCTCGAGCCTCCACGGCACTTCTCACCCATTGGGATGTGTGAGAGTAGAATCCACTGTCCACGGCACCAAGGCTCCTCTCTGACTTCTTAATATATCTTGATTTCCAGGCTATAGAGGAATTTAGAGACTTTTATTTTTGTTTCATTACTTTTTTTTATTTATAATGGAGAAGGGAAAAAAAAAGACATTGCTTCTCAGACTTTCATCAGTGTTTTCTCCAAACATCAGCAGAAGCTGAAAAGTTTTCAGAGCTCAGATAGATTTTCCTCATAACTAAACCCCTCCATCATATTTATGATAATAGGCTTGCTTTGATGGGGACTTATGGCCAAGATAGAGGCATAGGTAGATATGCTTTGCTTCCTCACACAACCAAAAGAAGGGAAACAACCAATTAAAAAAAAAACACCCAGAACTGCCAGAAAATCAAACTTTATGGAAGTCCGACAATCAGAAAGTTAAAGAAACATTCATTGATACTGGTAGGAGGGGTGGAGTTTGGCAGCCAGGGTGGAGAGAACTTTTGGCAAAGCAGCAGACTGGATGCATGAAGCAGTGACTGGTGGACCAGGATATCTCACATTTATGAGCAGATACACCAGAACAACTAGGGAGTAAGACAGATCATGCAACCCAGGGTTCCAGCATAGGAAACTAAAGCCTCAAAACCCGTGGCTGTAAACATCTGGAGGGGGCATTGCAGCAGCAGGAGAAACTCTCAGTCTTGCAGAAGAGTCTTTCAAAGAGGCCCACAGGATCCTAGAATGTACACAAACCCACCCACCCTGGAACCAGCACCTGAAGGGGCACAATCCGCTTGTGGGAAGCAAGGGAAGTGATGGAAAGTAGGGCAAGAGCTGAGCAAGAGGTATTGTTCCATCTCTGACCCCTCCTTCACATACAGTGTCACAATGCAGGGAAGAGGGTTGCTCCACCCTGGTGAATACCTAAGACTCTACCCCTTACAACATAACAGGTGTGCCAAAACAAATAAATATGACCCAAGTGAAAGAACAGATCAAAACATCAGAAAAAGAACTAAGTGATGAGATAGCCAACCTATCAGATGCAGAGTTCAAAACATTAGTAAACAGGATGCTCACAAAAATGAGTGAGTATAGCCACAAAATAGAGGAAAAGGTGAAGGCTAAGTCAATGAAATAAAGAAAAATACACAGGGAACCAACAGTGAAGGGAAGGAAACCAGGACTCAAATCAATGATTTGGAATGGAAGGAATAAATAAACATTCAACCAGAACAGAATGAAGAAACAAGAATTAAAAAAAAAAAAGAGAGAGAGGCTTAGAAACATCTGGGACAACTTTAGATGTTCCAACATCCGAATCATAGTGGTGTCAGAAGGAGAAAAGGAAGAGCAATAAATTCAACACTGATTTTTAAAAAATATTAAAGGAAAACTTCCTCAGTCTGGTGAAGGAAATAGATATACAAATCCAGGAAGCTCAGTGAGTCTCAAAGAAATTGGATCCAAGAAGAAACACACCAAGACACATCATAATTAAGTTACCCAAGATTAAAGATAAGGAGGGAATCTTAAA
This sequence comes from Pteronotus mesoamericanus, assembly GCF_021234165.1. Classification (NCBI taxonomy): domain Eukaryota; kingdom Metazoa; phylum Chordata; class Mammalia; order Chiroptera; family Mormoopidae; genus Pteronotus; species Pteronotus mesoamericanus. The sequence continues at coordinate 1,981,506 of NW_026555108.1, read as the reverse complement.
AGCAGCAAGAGAAAAGGAGACAGTTACCTACAAAGGAGCCCCTATAAGACTATCAGGTGATTTCTCAAAAGAAACTTCACAGACCAGATGGAGCTGGAAAGAAGTATTCAGTCATGAAAGCCAAGGACCTACATCTAAGATGACTACTGAGCAAAGCTATCATTTAGAATGGAAGGGCAGATAAAGCGCTTCCAAGATAAGGTAAAATTAAAGGAGTTCATCATCACCAAGTCCTTATTATATAAAATGTTAAAGAGACTTTTCCAAGAAAAAGAAGATCAAAACTATGAACAGTAAACTGACAACTCTCAACAACTGAACCTAAAAAAACAAAAACAAACTAAGCAAACAACTAGAACAGGAACAGAATCACAGAAATGGAGATCACATGGAGGGAGATCAGAGGGGAGTGGTGGGAGAATGGGGGGGAAAGGTACAGGGAATAAGAAGCATAAAAAGGTACAGGGAGCCCTGGCTGGTGTGGCTCAGTGGATTGTGTGCCGGCCTGTGGACCATATGTTCATGGTTCGCTTCCCAGTCAGGGCACATGCCTGGGTTGTGGGTCAGTCCCCAGTAGGGGACACACAAGAGGCAACCACACATTGATGTTTCTCTCCCTCTCTTTCCCCCTCCCTTCCACTCTCTAAAAATAAATAAAGAAAATCTTTTTTAGAAAAAGGTACAGGGAATAGGTACAGAATAGATGGGGAGGTTAAGGATAGTATAGGAAATGGAGAAGCCAAAGAACTTATATGTACAACCCATGGTCATGAACTAAGGGGGGGTCTGATGCTGGTGGGAGAAGGGGTGCATGGCAAAGGAGGATAAAAAGGAGAAAATATGGGACAACTCTAATAGCATAATCAATAAAATATGCTAAAAATAGGCTTGCTTTGATGATGTTCTTGGTGGATTCTATGGTGGTTACAGTCTTCTCTCCTTTCATTTCTTTTTTTCTCTCTTTACTTCTCCTAACTGCCTGGATGCCACAGAAAGCTTGTTCCTTAATAAGAGTGCAATTTTTCTTGGCACCCAAGGCCAGTTCAAGAGGGTGATTAGCAAAAGATGACTAACCAGGATTCATCAGTTTCTACCATTCTACATAAAAGCATACACTGTCATTTTAGGAAAAAATAACATTTTATAAAGCACATAGGAATCCAACCTGTGGTTCATGGATCACGGTACAATCCTAGAGTTATGGTAAGGGCTCCTTTAATCCATAAGAACATGTCTAGGCTAAATAATTTGTTTCATACATAAAAGAGCTACGAACTGAAACCTTTTTTAAAAGATTTGTAGATACGGTTGTGATACAGGGTTAGTGTGGCTTTTAGCATGCATGTACTTTCTTATTCACATTATGCTAAAATATTAACAATGATTTATTGTTGACCTCAGAATTTTTTAATACAGAAAGCTCTGCAAGTTAAATGGAAAGGGCTAGTGATAGAATATTTTGTGTGCTGTGATCCTATACAAGGTAGGAAAAAAGTAGGTTTACAGTTATTAGTATGTGAAGCACAGAGTTTATTCTTGCATTATTATTTAATTACTATATTATTTTCTATAGAAACAACCGTAAACCTACTTTTTCTTCACCTCGTATAGATATATTTTCAAAGATATTATAAGAGAACGATAAGGTGGAGCAGCGAGTGGAAATCACACTGACTTTCTCCCAGGACCAAACTGGAATTTCAACTAAATTGTGGAGAAATCACCTGGAAAACAATGGAATGATAGCAAGAGAGGAGCCTTGGAACCTCGGACAGACAGTGGAATCGGCTTTCACAGAACCTAACAGGTGAGAAGTGCAGTGGAGGCTCAAGAGGGTGGGCTGGGTGCCCATGCATGCCAGCACCAGAGGGACATTGAAACGGCCAGTTGGATCCTCCTGAGAAGAACAGGGTCTGAATCATAAGCAGGGACCTCTATCCTACAGCACCAGAACCCAAAAAAGCTCGCAAACAAAAGACTGCCACGAAAAGCGTAGTGGTGTTTTCTGACAGAGACAGGTGGCTAGAGATGCAAAGACACACTTAAAGGGCCAATGCAAAAATTTGTAGTGGCAGCCACTTTCTTTGGTCTCTGGGCAGAGGCGGGAGCAGAGTGGGTTGGAGCCGCCTGAGGAGATGTTGGTGAGGGAAGCTTTGAGGAGAGAACTGAGACAGTGGCCAGGAGGGCCCTGGTGGTAACTCACCTCCCACTCCAAGGCTTCCATCTTGCTCAGGCATAAAGGACACAATAGCCTCACCCTCAGGAGGCTCTGCCCTGGCAAGGAGTTGTGCACAGGCCTGGGTGTTGCGTGCAGAATGGCCAGCACAGAAAGCAGATACCTGACTAAAGGGGACACAGAGCTATCTAGAGACTCTTGAGGAGAGACTGGAGACAGAGGTATTGGGGAGAGAACTGAGGGAGTAGCCAGAGGGTTCCCAGTGCTGGTACCTTCCCCATTCCACAGTCTCCATCTTGATCAGGCAAGCCATGCCCCAGAGAAGCAGCAGCAGGAAAGGAAACAATAGCCCTGCCTTCAGGACTCTCTGTCCTGGCCAGGAGTTATGCAAGGGCCTGGATGCTGAATACAGAGTGGACAGCACAGAAAGTAGATCCCTGGCTAAAGGTGACACAAAGCTGTCTAGAGATGATTGAGGAGAAACTGGAGACAGAAGAGTTGGGGAGAGAACTGAAAGAGTAGCCAGGGGGATATCGGGGCTGACTGCTCTGCCACTCCTTAGCTTCCATTTTGCTCAGGGAGGCCACTCCCATGACTGGCATCAGCCTGTAAGAACACAATAACCCCGTTCTCAGGAGGCATGGCCCTGCCCTGCAGTGCCTAAGCCTGACTGCTAAGGGCAGAGTGACTAGATAAACAATTACAGGAGACAGACAGAGACAGTAGATTCCTGGAAGTCTCAAACAGACTGCTGAAGGTCAGACGGCATCAATATCTGACATCATCAGAGGCATACCCAAAAAGAAAAGGAAAAAAAAACACATCTACTACCATAGAAGTTCACACCTTAAAGTCAGGACATCAAGGCAGATCAATTTAAGAAGCAGAAGCAAAAAAGAAGAATCTCACAAATACTGGGAAGACAAAGAAACACTCCCCAGTCGAAGGGAAGGAGGAATCCCCACAGACAGAACTAAATGAAATAGAGGCAAGTAAACTGTCAGATATTGAGTTCAAACAATGGTTCTAAGGAAGGTCAATGAGCTCAGTGAGCTCAAAGAAATTATGAAAAACTACAGGGAAACAATGAGAAACTTACTGCAAACTATATAAATATGAAAAAGGACATTAAAGCTATCAATAAGAGAAAAGAGGAAATGAATTGAAGAACAGAGTAAAAGTAGTCAAAAGCAGGCTCAATGAGGCAGACAATCAAATCAGTGAGCTGGAGGTCAGGGTAGAAAAAAACCCATAAAAAGAGCAAGAAATAGAAAAAAGACTCAAAAAGAATGAAGAGGTCTTTAGGGTAATACAGGACAACCTGAAACATAATAATATCCATATACTAGGGATACCAGAAGGAGAAGAGTAGCAAGGGATAGAGAACCTGTTTGAAAAAGTCATGATGGAAAACTTCCAGAAATGGAGGAGAGAAAAAGTCTCATAACTCCAGGAGCACAGAGGGTCCCATTCAAGAGGAACTCAATGAGGCCCACTCCAAGAAACATCATCATTAAAATGGCAAACAACAAAGATAAAGAAAGAATCCTAAAGGAAACAAGGGAGAATAAGTTAGTAACATACAAGGGAGTTCCAATAGGGGTAGCAGCTGACCTCTCCACAGAAGAACTACAAGCCAGAAGAAAACAGCAAGAAACATTCCAAATCATGAAAAGCAAAGGCCTGCAACCAATACTATTCTACCTAGCAAAGCTATTATTTAAAATGGAAGGTGAAATGAGGAATTTCCCAGACAAAAGATGACTAAAAGAATACATCACCATAAAAACAGCACTACAAGCTAAAAAGAGACAGGTTTAAGAAGGTAAAGAAGAAGACTGAAAAAGAGGGGGTCACAGTGACAAAGGGAAAAAAGATATAAGTCCCTATAAATAATAACTTTAAATGGAAATGGATTAAATGCCCCATTAAGAAGGCAAAGGATAGCTTAATAAATAAGAAAACATGACCAACACATATGCTGCCTACAAGAGACCCACCTCAGAACAAAGGACCTACACAAACTGAAATTAAAGGGATGGAAAAAAATATTCCAAGCAAATGGACAGGAAAAAAACGCAGGGGTAGCAATACTCATATAAGACAAAATTGATTTCAAAACAAAGGCCATAAAAAGAGACCCAGAAGGACACTTTATAATACTGAAAGGAAGAATCCATCAAGAAGACATAAACATTGTAAACATATATGCACCCAACATAGGAGCACCCAAATATATATAGAAAATCTTGGAGTGCTTCAAGAAAGATATAGGCAGCAATGCACTGATAGTAAGGGATTTTAACACCCAACTGTCAAAAATGGATAGATCTTCCAAACAAAACATCAACACGGATATTGTGGAACTGAATGATGCGTTAGATCAAATGGGCTTAACTGATATATATAGAACATTTCATCCCAAAGAAGCAAAATACACATTCTTTTCAAATGCACATGGAACATTTTCAAAGATAGACCACATGAAAGGACACAAAACAAGGCTCAACAAATTCAGGAAAATTGAAATAATAACAAGCATTTTCTCAGACCACAAGGGCTTGAAACTAGAAATCAACCTCAAGGAAAAATCTCAAAAACTTTCAAACTCACAGAGACTGAGTAGCACACTATTAAACAGTGAATGGGTCAATAATGACATAAGAGAAGAAACCAAAAAGTTTCTGGAAACAAATGAAAATAAACAGACAACAGTCCAAAACCTATGGGACACAGTAAAGGCAGTCCTCAGAGGGAACTTCATAGCAACACAGTCCTACCTAAAAAAGATTAGAAACATTAAATATAAATGACCTAATGCTACAACTTCAAGGACTGGAGAAACAACAACAAACAAAGCCCAGAGCAAGTAGAAGGAAGGAAATAATCAAGATCAGAGCAGAATTGCATGACATAAAGATGAAAAGAACAATTCAAAGGATCAACTAATCCAGCAGTTTGTTCTTTGAAATGATAAACAAAATCAACAAGCCTTTAAGCAGATTCATCAAGAAAAAAAGGGAGAGGACCCAAATAAATAATATCGGAAATGAAAGAAGAGAAATAACAACTGATATCACAGGAATACAAAGATTGTAAGAAATTACTATGAGCAATTATATGCCAAAAAATAAGAAAACCTCAATGAAATCAACAAATTTCTAGAAAAGTATAAACTTCCAACTGTGAATGAAGGAGAAGTAGAAAGCCTGAACAGACTTATAACAGCTGGGGAAATTGAACCAGTAATCAAAAAACTCCTGGCACACAAAAGCCTGGGGCTGGATGATTTCACAGGAGAATTTTACAAAATATTTAAGGAAGAGCTAACCCCTGTCCTTCCCAGACTATTCAAAAAATCCCAAAAGGAAGGAAGACTCCCAAACACTTTTTATGAAGCCAGCATCAACCTAATCGCAAAACCAGATAAAGACCCTACAAAGAAAGAAAATTACAGGCCAATTTTGCTGATGAAAATAGATGCTAAAATCCTCAAGATTTGGCAATCCGCCTCCAGCAATACATTAAAAGGATATCCATCATGATCAAGTGGGATTCATTCCAGGGATGCCAGGATGGTTCAATACACACAAATCAGTAAATGTAGCCCATCACATAAACAAAAGGAAAGACAAAAACCAGATGATCATCTCAATAGATGCAGAAAAAGCATTTGATAAGTTACAGGATTCATTTATGATAAAAACACTTCGCACAATGGGAATAAAAGGGGCATTCCTCAACCTAATAAAGGCCATATATGAAAAACCTACAGCCAACATTATACTCAACAGGCAGAAACTAAAACCTTTCCCCCTAAGATTGGGAACAAGACAAGGATGGCCGTTTTCACCACTTTTATTCAACGTAGTATTGGAAGTCCTAGCCACAGTGGTCAGAATGTAAAAAGAAATAAAAGGCATCCAAATTGGAAAGGAGCAAGTAAAACTATCATTGTTTGCAGATGACATGATAGTGTACATGGAAAACCCTATAGACTCCACTAAACACTACTTGGTCTAATAAGTGAATGTGGCAAAACAGCAATATAAAATATCAATATACAAAAATTGAAGGCATTTTTGCATGTTGATAATTAAATATCAGAAGCAGAAATCAGGGGGAAAATCCCATTTTCTATAACAACAAGAAAAATAAGGTACATAGGAATAAATTTAACCAAGGAGATAAAAGAACTGTATGCAGAAAACTGTACAATGAACAATGAAGAAAGAAATTAAGGAAGAAACAACCAAATAGAAGCATATACTGTGTTCATGGATTGAAACAATTAACATCATCAAAATGTCCATAATACTCAAAGCAATTTAGAGATTCAATGCAATCCCTATTAAAATAAAAATTACACATTTCACACAAATAGAACAGACATTTAAAAAATTTATATGGAACCATAATCAACCCTGAATAGCCGCAGCAATTTTGAGAAAGAAAAACAAAGTAAGAGGGATCACAATACTGTACATAAAACTATATTACAAGGCCACTGTAATCAAATAGTCTGGTACTGGCACAAGAACAGACCCATAGACCAGTGGAACAGAATAGAAAGCCCAGAAATAAATTCATGCCTCTATGATCAATTAATATTTGACAAAGGGGGCAGAAGCATAAATTAGAGTAACAATAGCATCTTCAACAAATGGTGTTGGGAGAGCTGGGGAGCTGCATGCAACACATTGAAATTGGATCATCAGCTGACACCATATACAAAAATAAACTCAAGATGGATAAAACACTTAAACATAAGTCACGACACCATAAAAGTCCTAGAGGAGAACATAGGCAGGAAACTCTCAGATATTCAACACAGCAATATTTTCATCGATATGTCTCCTAAAGCAAGGGGCATAAAGGAAAGAATAAACAAGTGGGACCTCATCAAAATAAGAAGCTTCTGCACGGCTAAAGAAAATATCAGCAAAATGAAAAGAGAACCAACCATATGGGAAAATATATTTGCCAACGATACATCAGATAAGGGTTTGATCTCCAAAATATATAAAGAACTCACCTGACTCCACTCCAAGAACACAAACAATCCAATTAAAAAATGGGCAAAGGACCTCGACAGACGCTTCTCCAAGGAAGATATACAGAGGGCCCAGAGAAATATGAAAGGATGCTCAGCATCACTAGCCATCAGAAAAATGCAAATTAAAACCACTATGAGATATTATTTCACACCAGTCAGAATGGCCATTGTAAACAGATCAACAAACAATGGGTGCTAATGAGGTTGTGGAGAAAAGGGAACCCTAGTACTGATTCCCACTGTTGGTGGGAATGCAGACTGGTACAGTCACTGTAGAAAACAGTTTGGAATTTCCTCAGAAACCTAAAAATGAAACTGCCTTTTGACCCAGGGATTCCACTGCTGGGAGTATACCCTAAGAACCCCAAAACACCAATTGAAAAGAACCTATGCACCCTAATGTTCATAGCAGCACAATTGACAATAGCCCAGTGCTGGAAGCAATGTACGTGCCCATCAGTAAATGAGTAGATCAAAAAACTATGGTACATTTACACAATGGAATACTATGCAGCAGATAGAAAGAGCTACTACCCTTCACAACAGCATGCATGGAACTGGAGATCATTACGCTAAGTGAAATAAACCAGGAGGCACGAGACAAATATCATATGATCACACCTATAAGTGGAACCAAACCAACAAAACAAACAAACAAGGGAAATACAACCAGCAACATTGAAAGAAAGAAGAAACCATCAGAATTAAGAGAGAAGGAGGAAGGGGGTGGGGAAAGGGTAGGAAAGGGTCAAGTCAAGGAACACGTGTGGAGCACTCATGGACAAAGTCAAAGATGGAAAGGATTGAGGGAGGGAGATGTGGGAGGCGGGTAGGGGAAAGTGGTGGCAGGAAGGTGGAGACAAATGTATTGGAACAATTAAAAAAAAGTAATGAACAACAACAGAAGAGTCTCACAAATAATGGGGAGACAAAAAAATATGCCCCACTCAAATGGAAAGGAAGACTCCCCACAAAGAGAATTGAATGAAATCAAGGCAATGAAATTATCAGATATTGAGTTCCAAACAATGGTTCTAAAGAAGCTCAATGACTTCAGTGAGCTCAGAGAGAATTACCAAAACAACAAGAAAACTATGAGGAACTTACTACAAACAATATCAGCATGAAAAAGGACATAGAAACTATGAACAAGACACAAGAGGAAATGAAGAATACAATTTCTTAATTGAACAACACAGTAGAAGGAATCAAAAGCAAGCTAGATGAAGCTGAGGAATAAATCAGCGAGGTGGAGGATAAGGTAGAAAAAAGCTCCCAGAAAGAGCAAGAAAATGAAAAAAAGACTCAAAAAGAATGAAGAGGCATTGAGAGAAATGCAGGACAAAATGAAACATAATAATATCGGTATAATAGGGATACCAGAAGGAGAAGAGGATGAGGAAGGGATAGAGAACCTGTTTGAAAAAGTCATGATGGAAAACATCCCTAACTGGAGGAGAGAAAAAGTCACCCAAGTCCAGGAAGCACAGAGGGTCCCATTCAAGAGAAACCCAAGGAGGCCCACTCCAAGACACATCATCATTAAAATGTCAAACATCAAAGACAAACAGAGAATCCTAAAGCAAGCAAGGGAGAAAGAAGTAGTAACATATAAGGGGACCCCGATGTGGCTAGCAGCTGACTTCTCAACAGAAACACTACAAGGCAGGAGGGAATGGCAAGAAATATTCCAAGCCATGAAAAGCAAGGGCCTGCAACCAAGACTGCTCTACCCAGCAAGGCTCTCCATTAAAATGGAAGGGGAAATAAGGAGTTTCCCAGACAAAAGAAGGCTAAAAGAATACACCTCCACCAAACCAGCACTGCCAAATATGCTAAAGGGGCTGCTTTAAGATGAAGAAAAAGTTTCTATGAATACCCGGTTCCTTTCATAGTTGCCAATACTTCATATTACCAATATTTTTAAGTCATTAATCTGATGTTATTAATCTGATGTTATTAATGATGACATTAATCTGATGTGACAATGATGTTATTTTAATTATTCCTTTATTATTTTTTTAAACTAAAGCTATTTTTGTATATTTCTTGCCTATTTCTATTATGTTTTAAAAAGCTTTAAATGACATTTTGGTATCTTTTATCCATTTATTGATTAAAGGTTTGTAGAACTTTTTTCTCTAAAAAAAAAAAACCCCTATTAACTATATTTTAGATGTGTTGCAAATACTTTCCCCTTCTACTCCTGTCTTTTAACTTTTTTATATGTATATTACTATATAGTCTTAAATGTTTAATGGAGTCATATTGTCAATATTTACTTTATACTTTCTGGGTTTGAATATTTTACTTCAGGTCATAAAAAATATTCATTCTATTTTCTTCTAAAAGTCCTTAGATTCTACATATTGATTTTTAACTTTCCTGAATATTTCTTGTATAATGTGTGAAATAGGGCTCTGTATTTGTTTTATTTCAAGTAATAGTGGTCCATGCATATTTGTTGAATAAGCCTTATTTTCCCCATTGATTTGAAATATCAACTTAGTCATATATTATATTGTTAGACAGATATATACATTTGTCTCTAGAATGCTCATATTTCATTGATCTGATTATTTCTGTGCTGGTGTCATGTTGGTTTAATTGATGAGAACTTTATAGTGGTTTTAATTTTTTTGAATATTTTATAATTAACTTTAACATTTAAAAAATTAAAAAAATCTGCATTTAAAAAGAAAGGAAGGAAGGGAGGGAGGGAGGAAAGGAGGGAGGAAAGAAAGGAGAGATGGAACTCCTACGTTTTGCGACCACATGGATGGAACTGGAGAATATTAAACTAAGTGAAATAAGGCAGTTGATGAAATACAAATACCATATTATCTCACATATAAATGGACTCTATTTAACAAAATAAACTAACAAACAAAATAAACCAGAGGCATGGAAACATGGAGCAGACTGAAAGTGACCAGAGGGGATGGGGAAAGAAGACAATGGTGGAAAAAAGGGGAAGGGACTAGCCAAAGAACATGTATGAATGAGCCATGGACATGGACAACAGAGTGGGAATTGACTGTGGGAGTGGGGGGTGGGGGTGGGATGGGTGGAGGAGGGTAAAGGGGTAAAAACTGAGACAGCCGTAATAGAATAAACATGATTTATAAATTAAAAAAATAAGAATAAAAATGTTTAAAAAGAAAAAACAACAAAAAAGCTATTATAAATACACACACACACACACACACACAAACTGTAGTTCTCACAGTTTCTAGAACAGTTCCTGGTCAGCTAAGGGGAGCGGTGTCACAAATAACAAATGAGAGCAATTCATTGTGACTGACGCTGGGATAATGATAATAAAAGTAAATATTTTTGTAGCACTTATAATTGTTCTAAGTGTTTCAAATACATTCATTCCATTACTATTCCCATTTTAGACACTGAGGACTAAGAATTAAATTTGGCTTGAGGTCACATAACTAGTAAATAATGGAGCAGGATTTGAATCCAGTAAGTCTAATTCTTAAATCCACACTATTAATTAACTACTAGATCCTGAGAAGGAAAGACTTCATCTGGCTTGCGGGTTTGGCACACACAAGTGTGGTTTCTTAAGAAATACTGCCTCATCTGGCCCTAGGGATTCAGACACAAGACAAAATACTACACATGGCTCAATAGTCACACTTGCTGCTTGTGCTACACTTGGGCCTCTGGATACATTGCTAATCAGAGGAAATTCCGTGTCCAGTTATCTACAGATGCTGTGGATCTGTGGATGAACTAACAAGTCAAATGCTTCCATATCCATCATTCCCATTCAGAACTCACATGATCTGTGTAGCAGGTAGTATTGCAATTTTATAGATGGAGACTGTGAGACTCAGAGACGTAAAGTGCCATACCCAAAATCATACAGCTAAGAAGTGGTTAGAATTTGAAATCCAAGTATTCTGATGCTGCAGTAATCTCTCTCTACTTCATAATGGTATTTGAGCAAAATGTTCTCACTGTGGCAGTGAAATGGGCACCCAGACCCCTACCATGCACTTCAGTGGTGGGCCATGTGCCTCCTGGTGAGATTCAGTTTTACTTTCCCTCTCAACCCTGCCACTACCACATCCATCCTTATTTTGGGTTATGAGCAACTTTCTAGTTCCAAAGGTGAAACTGAGAGGTTTTTTCCCCCCTTTTTAAATGAGCGGGCTTTTACACAGAAAGTAACAGACACACAGAAATGAATAAAACAAATTGCAAGTTTTACAGTCCCCTCTCATCTATAACAAGAAGAATAAAAGTATTTGCACTTCTCTCACTTGGGCAGACTATAGAAAAGGAAGATGGGTCTTTTTTGGTTATTGAAAAAAATTCCAACAGAAGGTTCTAGCAGGGATGGCAACAATGTGTGACACCAGGAATGCATCCTGTTGTTTTAGGCTGCCCTGGAGAGAAGGCTCTGAGTATAGTCATAGGTCTTAATATGAGCAGCCAGGCATTCAGGATCTAGGTTGCCCAGGCACTAGTAATTCACCAGTTATTTTCAATTACAATGCTAAAAGCCACCATTACATTTGAAATGTAGTATTTTGGCCCGAATCAAACTATTTCCTTATAATCAAGTTTGTTTGTTTTTTTTTATTTAGGATCTGCAGGCTTTAAATCACTAAAGAATACTCCGGTGACCAAAAGCACAAAGTCCCATTTAAAAATGACATTTGCATGGAGTTCTAATGCTCCTAAACATGACATTCCCATAACCCTTATAATTATATACTCCCCACTACACACAGTACTCGAGCAAGACCACTGTTATATCCATACACTCGAACCCTAGTTCTGAGTTTGAGGCTCTGGTAACTTAATCACTAGTTAATTTTAATCTGAGCAGCCCTATAGAGATCAATAGCTAACAGGGCATGGCTTTGGCGATTTGGCCTAGCTATATGTTCACAGGCTGAGGAGGAAATTATCTATAATATTAACTCCTGCTGGAGTAGACTAAGGTTAGAGGGTAAGCAGGAAAGATGGGAGGGATTAAGGACCTGAATGCTACCTTTTGGAGAGGTCATAAAAAAGATTGTGTGATAATAGGGACTGGCTTAAATAGGGAGTATGCAGAGGGGTTATCTGGGAGTAACTGAAGGGAAAGCTGGGAGGATGTGTGGTAGTAACTGGATGTTTGAATTTAATATTTGAGTGGAGCAGTTCTGGGAGATGATAATAGCAAGGGTGGCTGGGAAGAGATGGAGGACAAAAACACCACAGATGAGTAATTCAAAGGATCTAAGAGCCCAGATGTTAACTTTATCATCTCTCAGAACCCTGAAGTCATCTAGGATGGTGTCTGGGAAAAATACAAAAAAATCAAATGTCACTGTATACAATAAATGATGAGAGTTGATCAAATATTTAGTATGTGATAGCAAAGGAAAGGGGTAAAAGTCAATATACTCAGGTGATATGAGTCTAAAGCTAAGGGATACCCCCTTCCTCTTTATAGAAATGGTGGAGGAAACAAATGCAGTGGCTCATTAAATAATAGCTCTCCTGCTAAACTCATCCTCAATATCTGGGGGATAAAGTATTACAGATTGTCTCTAGCCAGTCCAAGTTTTCTTTCATCTCCATTTCTGCCCATCCACACTCCCCACCGACTCTCCATCTCTTCGCCAATAAATATCAGAGGAAAGGTCATCTGATAAAAATGGAGACTCTTGTCTGCATTTTTATGAGGCAGAAAGATGAGCATTACTTACTTAGGTGTATGTTGTATGGACCCAGATGAAACCAAATAGGGTCAAATTGGAAGCTACCTCAGATGTCAGAAATCTGGAGTGCCCCAGTTCTGTGCAATTGCTTGGGGGTGTCTGATCATCAGAATCAGTGTATATAAATTATAGGTGACCTCTAATTTCACTCTCACTCATATGTCCACTAGAAGAGCAGACTCCAAAGTGGACAAGAACTACTAACTATAGGGTACTTTGCCTGGGCCAGATCTATTTTAGCCACTCCCACCTGTGGGGCTTTATATGAGAGATGTCCACATGGAAAATATTAACACAAAATAAAAGTGGCTGCAAAGAGGAGATGAAAGCCACAACTGGCCTAACTTCAGAGCAAAGCTTCCATCAGTTTGTTCCAGGCTGCAGCTGGCATTGTTAGGAGTAACAAGAAAAAGATGACTATAATTCAACAACAATTTACTGCACTTGAAGGCCCTGTGCCATGTATAGTGCTGCACACTATGAGCAACAAATAAAGAAATAAGTTTCTGTCCTTGAATATAAGAAGGCACAGAAGAACAGGTACCTATCCATGTTAATCAAAGACAGAAATTGATGAGCACTATAATAAGAGAGGTATCCAAGAAGGAATTACAGAGAAGGTTGCATTTGAGCCGAGTCCTAAAAAATGCATTGGATTTCTATACATACAGGTGAGGTTCAAGGAACAGAATGGATAAATGCATGGAATCAGGACAATGCAGAATACTGGGTGTGTAGTGATGAATGTGGGGGAAAATGTGAGGATAGGAATGTGAGGATAGGAAGTAATACTGATAGTTAATATTTGTGAATCAATTACAATACTTACTACATGCTTGGCACAGTGCTAGGAGTGTATTTTAAGGATTTTATTTATTTACTTTTATAAGGAGGGGAAAAGAGGGAGACAGAGGGAGAGAAACTTCGATGGGAGAGAGAAACCTCAATCGGTTTCCTCTCATATGCCCCCAACCAGGGACCTGGCCCACAACTCAGGCATGTGTTCTGACTGGTAAATGAACCAGCAGCCTTTCAGTCCATAGGCCAGCACTCTATCCACTGAGTCACACTAGCCAGAGCAGAGAGTGTACTATATATTAACTTATTTAGTTTTCACAAAAACACTATGAATTATGTTAATATTATTATCTTTATCATCCCCGCTTAACAGTTCAGAAACTGAGGCCTAGGGAAAATAACTAACTTGCTCAAGAGCTCAGAGCCAGTAAGTAGCACAGCCAAAATTCAAATCCAGAAAATTTGTATGCAGACAAAACTTATGCTCAGAACCTCTATATTATGCTACCTTTCAACAAATGCTGGAAGAATATCATGAAGGGCTTTGAATCCCAGAATTAGCATTTGGGACTCTATTGTGTCCACTGTTTCATTCCCAGGTCTAGAAGTCACTAGGTGAGTGACCTGGGGCAAGTTACTTAATTTATCTGAATTCTCATTTCTAAATTATTTCTAATGTGGAAATAATATAAAATATTGTGGAGGTTAAATATTATATAAAACACTATAGATGGCTGGTAATGGATACTTAGTGAATGTAGCTGCCATTTTTCATAGTAGAATTAGTATGAAATGAGGGTAATTCCAAGTAAAAGAAACACAATGAAGCGTTTTGATATTCCTAGAATATGGACTATGATGATACATGGTGATGAGTCTGAGAAAGAAATGCAAGGAGCAGTTTATGAAAGACTTTAAGTATGATTCTGAAGTATTTCACTTTTGTTCTATAAGTGACAAGGGATACATTAAGCAGAATAAATTTTGAAAGGGCATGTGTGAAAAGTGGAAGGAAAAACACATAATCATGAATAAACAATAAGCAACCACTTGCTTTCTATCTGACCTTGACCCAGACACTGTAAAGCATATAGAGATAAAGTCCCTGGATTCTATCCAAAAAGAATGATAAGACTGGAGCCCAGTATTAGTTCACCAAAACCAAGCAATGTTGTAGGACTGTAAAGTGGTAAAACCACTTTGTAAGATACTATGGTAATTTATTAAAAGTTAAAAATATACTTAATATATGATCCACTTCTATAGACTTAAAAATATATGCTCACTCAAACACCTGTACATAACTGTTGATTGATAATAGCCCTATTCAAAATCACCAAAACCTGGAAATGACACAAATGTGTACCAACAGTTGAATGGTTAAACTATGATAGAGCCATACCATAGACTACTACACAAGAATGAAAAATAACCAACCACTGATAAAAGTGACAACATGAATGGATTTGCAAATGCATTTTGCTAAGTAGCAGCAGAAAGAAAGAAGGAGCTCCTACCCTTCGCAACAGCATGGATGGAACTAGAGAGCATTATGCTAAGTGAAGTAAGCCAGGGAGTGAAAGACAAATACCATATGATCTCACCTATAAGTGGAACCTATTCAACAAAACAAACAAGCAAGCAAAATAGAACCAGAGACATTGAAATAAAGAACAAGCTGACAGTAACCAGAGGGGAGAGGGGAGGGGGATAACAGGGGAAAGAAGGGGAAAGGTCGTCAAGAACAGGTATAAAGTACACATGGACAAAGCCAAAGGGGGGTAAAATTGAGGCTAGGAGGTGCGGATGGGCAGAGAGGGGTAGAGTAGGGGGGAATGAAGATAACTGTACTTCAACAACAATAAAAATAATAATAATAAAAAATAAAAGACAGGGACAAAAGACTACATATTATATGATTCCATTTACATGACATTCTAATGAAAGCAAAACTGTAAGAACAGAGAACAGATAAGTTTTTGCCAGGGTTTTAGGGTGCAGGAGAGTATAACTAGGACAGGACAGTGTAAAAGCATAATTTGGGGTTACTGAAACTGAGCTTTATCTGATTGTGGTAATGGCTACATGAATCTATGCATGTGTGGGAGCTCATCAGATTATATGCCCCTCAAAATTTTTTTCAAAGGTAAAATACAATATTTTTTGTTGAAAACATTGCAATTCAGAATTTTTTTTCATTTTAAGAAATCCATGCAAAGAATGAAAATACCATTTCCAATGATAGTTATAAAATTATACAATATTAATTGCATGTTCTCCTGTGACAGGGTTACTATACTGATATCATGCAGGGAGACATTGAGCAACACCTTATTGAAATTAAGCTATTCAAAGTTGTGATATCATTGTAAACTGTTGGGTGAATTTATGACTGAACAACTGATATCAGTGAGGGCTAATTAATGTGGAGGTCTGTAATTGAGTGTCACAGAGTTCTGTCTTTAGCTCTATTATACTTTATATCTGTGTCAGTAACTTAGATGAAGACATAGACTGTTCAAATTTATGAATGATATTAGGCTAGATTGTATAGTTAGGATTTTTTTTAAATTGCACACTTATTTGTGCAGTTTGGAACAAAGGGACATTTAGCAGAAAATATTAAATCCCTATATAAGTACTAGGTTGACCATACAAGAGGGAGGCAGGATATACAGCCTAGGCCTAGAAGGATTCTGTGTTGGGCATCTCAGTGTCAGATAACATTCAGAGTCTGTCTCTCTTGAACAGCCCATCATCTAATACCCAAGCCAAGCTTTGGGCCTCTAGTATTAACAAGGTTGCAGACACTTTGACTTTTGTCCAGAGAGCTGGGAGCAAGCTGAGGAGGGACCTGGAACCTAGGTTTTGTTAAGAGAAAACTGAAGGATAGGTGTGTTCTGCCTGGAGAAGATTCAGGACAGGGACTAAGGCCCAAGGGACTCTCACAGGGCAGAAGGAGCTGACCAGGTCAGAGACCAAGGTTGACACATCAGAGCAAGAAGAAAGTTCATCTTAGTATAAGAAAGAATTTTTTAGCCAGTCAACAAATGAATGGGCTGCTTCAAGGGATAGTAAATTTCTTGCTGGCAGAGCTGGGTATTGAGAAGCTGCTTTAGTGTTAGGGTGAAGCCAGATTTCTACATTCACTAAAATAATTCTTCTCAAACTTGAGGGTGTGATGCATCTGTATCACTGGAGAGCTAGACATAGATTCAGATTCCTGAGTCTCCAGCTTGAGGTTCCAATTCAGGAGGTTTTGTGGGAAGCCTGGGAATGTACATCTTTAACAAATGCCTCTAAGTGATTTTAAACTCACTTTGGGCAATAGTCTCTTGAGAGTTGGCTGATCTATTCTTACTGAGGTCAGCCATGCGGGGAATAAGGCACTGGACAGGTACTCAGCTGCGCTGAGCAGGTCTCCTGGCTCTTTCACCATAAAATATTATGCAAGTCCTTTCCCCTCTTGAGTCCCAGTGTGTGTCATGTTGAATGTTCTTATAACTTCTTTATTTTTATTTTGTTTTTGGATTGAGATTTTTTATTTAAACATTTTATTGTTTATTCTATTATTATTGTCCCAATTTTCCTCCTTAGCCCCCCTCCACCCAGCCTGACCCCCACACCCACAGTCAATCCCCACATGGTTGTCCATGTCCATGGGTCCCTCATATATATTCTTTGACTAATCCATTCATTTTCTTTCAACTAGCTCCCACCTCCTCGCTTCCCTCCTACATGTATAGATACATGTTCCATGTATCTATGCTTATGTTTACATTTTGCTCATTAGTTTATTTTGTTCATTAGATTCCACTTGTAAGTGAGATCATATGGTGTTTTTCTTTCACTGACTGGCTTATGGAACTGGAGACTACTATGTAAGTGAAATAACTTCTTTATTTTACTATTTTTATTTAATTTATTGGGATAACATTGATTAATTAAGTTATATGGGTTTCAGGTGTACAAGTCTATAATCCATCACCTGCATATTGTATTGTGTGTTCACCACCCCAACTCGAGTCTCCTTCCATTACCATTTTTACCTCCTATACCCTCTTCTACATCCTTCAACACCCATTTTCCTTTGATAATCAACATACTGTTAGTGGAACTATCCTTTCTTCAAACAAAATCTTACATAAAACCCCAATATTCAAAGCAAATGCTGAACTGTTCTGGTGCCTCTGTTTGCATGTGTGTAGATGAGGAGTGTTTTGCTCACTCACTGTGCCCCACACAAAGCCTGAGAGTCTCCTCTTTGAAGTTTGAGAGTTTTTGCTCTGGGATCTGGGATCTTCCAGATGCCTAGGTTATGATGAACAAGGGCCTTTGGGTTTTGTGATCCTCATGCCTGAGTCCCTGTACCTTTCTCTGACCTGTGTCCACACCTGTTCTCTTCTCTCCCCTTACCAGGCTACCACTCACTCACTCCATCCTAGCAGTTCCCCCATAGTCCCTGCCTGTTTCATACCTCAGCCTCTAGTTCCAAGTGTATCCCTGTCCCAGCTTGCTTTTCTGGGGCCAGGGCAGAGTGAGTGCTAAAAATAGCTTCAGACAATGCTTTGAAAAGCTTCTCCCAAATCTACTGTTCTAGAGTTTAGTTCCCCAAATTGTCTCTCAAGTCTGTCCTACCACCCCACTGCTTCAAATGGCTTTCCATGCAGGGCAAACCAAGAGCCTTTAGTGACCAGACCCTGCTCAATCCTCGAGCTTTATCTTCAGCTTCCTCCACGTCATCAGATTTTGTTGCAATCTAAGGACTACAGGAGTTGACTACATTCAGCCTTCAAAAAATTCAGTAAATACTGCTTTGTGCCCTTAGAATTGTCTGCTTGAGCCTGGGTGATAACAGCTTAAGGCCATTTGAAACCACAAAGTCTATGGAATATTAACAACTACCTTTTATTGAGCATCTCCTCTATGACAGGCAGTTTCCTGTTCATTACCTGATTTAATTCTCACATCAACCTTGTGAAGTCAGTACCATTAGTATTCCTGTTTTCCAGATGAGGAAACCCAGACTCAATGCAGTTAACCTGCTGAGCGGTAAATACAAAGCTTGGATTATGGGGCCATGTTCTGGTAATCATGGAGGTAGTACTTTTAAACTTCATGACATGTAGGAGTAAATGGAAGCTACTCTGGCCATGCTAGAGGAACAGATACAACATTCTGGGGAAGTGCAATGGTTAGCTCCTTGTGGTCCTGGGAACATGTCATCACTTTTTCAGCCTTATTCCTGCTTGGTGGCAAAGTTCTCCTCTGAGTCTCCACAAATCTACAAGATAGGAACCCCTTACTGCTCAGCTGGGTAGTGCCATAAAACAAGGAACAGGTACCAACTGATGCAATGACTGAGGGCTTTGTCCTCGAAAACAACAGTCTTGGGACTTAGTGGTAGGTCAAATTACACCCACAGTTCTTGAACTTGCTTGAACATAACAGCATTCCATAGGAAGGTGCACATGGAGGTTTCTAAGCCCCATCATTGAGATTCTGATCCAGGAGGTGGCCTTAAGACCCAGGAATCTCCATGTGGAATATAGTCCCTGAATGATTCGGATGCAGGGCTTTCTTAACTGATTTTTCCTTAGTAGAGAGTTATACCAACTAGCTTTTTAAGTCTCTTCCACCTTTGAGGTTTCTACTATCCTTTAGTATTAAGCTGTATGACATGGATGATAAGTATCACAGTCAAATCAGAAAGAAAGGCAAGAAGTGTGGGTGCCGTTCTAAATTCATGATTAATAATGGCTTCATGGGAGTGATCATACTTGTGTTGAGTCTTAAATAGAAGTGAAAATTGGATAGGTACAGAAAAGAAAGTGGTACTCTAGGCAAAAGAACTGGAGGGAACAAAGCCCCAAAGACAGGAATGACTATGGTTTATATGTGGTGGGATTTGGTGATTAAGGAACCCAGTTGGCCTCCTTAAAGAAAACAATAGAAGAGAACTTTGGTAGAGAGGAGCCAAATTAAAATGGGCATTGTACAATACCCAGAAGACTTAGGCTTCAGAAACAAATGAAGACCTTGTAAGCTCTGAGGCATGGAATATAAGGGGATCTAAAGAAACATTTTTTAGTGTTGTTGAAAATGCATATCACTACTCAGTACAGACATGAACATGTATGTATGGACGTGTTTGTGTGAATAATACAAACCTAATTTTTCTGAAAATAATTATTTTTAAGGACCAATGTGATGCACTCTAATGTCATGTGTGTTTGTGTATGAATTATTTGCTATTGTGACTTATAATAATGGCTGGGCTATAAAGCAAATACTCCCAGGTATTACAAATTTTGAAAGCAACTAAGGTCATTCATGAAGCACTGGAGAATTTATACTTACGCCCTTTATCATACCACTTTGAAATGTGCTGTTGTAACCCCTGATTTTAGCTTTCTAACTGTCTGTGTTCCAAATGTACTCTAAAAATTCAGTATTCTGTGCTTTGGGATCTCAGAAGCTGGCTCCAACATAACCTAACCATTGGAACAGAATGTACATTTAGGCTCACCTTTCCATTTTAGGGAACTGAAGCAATGTTAGGTTACTTAGTGAAGCCTATTTGAGCTTATTTGAAATCTGTTTGTTTTCTCTTTTCAAACATTGCCTCCTTCAAAGTGGCTGCCAAAAGTACTTTTTTTTTTTTTTTTTTTTTTTTTTGCTGGAACTTTCAGTTGCATGGGAAAGAGCCTCTCTCACTGGCAATCATGCGAGTCTTGGATTATACTTTGGTTTTATTTGTTCTGGAGGCAAATTATTTTTTGTTTTGGTACTCTGCTATTCCTTATGTTGGCCTCACTGACAGTTGCTACTGTGTCACTGACATCTAACACAGGGTGGGCACATGATAGATGTCCCATTAACCTTTGTTGAAAGGATAAATAAAATGCCACTTTGGGCACTAACACATTTCTGACTCCTCTGAAACTCATTGTTTTATTCCCTGAAAATGAATGGCATTTGGTCCATATGTATAGTACAGCTTTTGTTACACCATATTATATTATTCATTTAGGTATCCATTTTGCTCATTACACTACAATCTCTTTGTGGTAAACAATAATTTTGCCTTATTTGCCTTAGTATCTGAAGTGCCTAGTACAGTGAATGTCACAGAGTAAGCAGTTAAAGTGTTGAAGGAACATATAAATAAAAGTACAGATAAGGCATGCGGTTAATAACGAACATATATAACACCTCAGATATTTATGAGTTATCTATGGGGATTCTCAACTTCTCCAGTTACCACTGATCTTCCTTTCCTTTATGTATTCACTCCTACATTTATGCCTCAAATACCTTGGCCACTTACTTTGTGTTGAGCACTGTTTTACGCTCTAGGAATTCAGTAGTGTATAATACCAATTCCTTACCATTAAGTAGATTGTTATACTGAATGAAATAAGTAATTGAAGATTAAATAGAAAACAAGAGGAAAATATATTCATGCTATTGAAGGTAATCCTTGACTATACTCTGCTTTGAACAGGTATTTTGTTGCATGAGCAATTAACCTTGAGGAAGCATGACAGTCTTAATTTTCTTGTTCTCCATATTGCAGAGGACTGCAAGCTCCTCATCACATTGAAACTGTGCACTCAAAATGCAAGGTTGTTGTCTTTTCAGACTGTTTTGTTCATCGATGTATACTAAGGACATAGGACAGTGCTTCGCACATAGTATGCAGAATTATAATTGAGTTATCATTATATATAAAAATGTATAAGTTTAAGGTATAGGATGTGTTGATTTGATACATTTATATATTGCAACATGATTATCACCTTAGCTTCAGGTAACACCTCTATCATGTCACATAATTATAATTTCTTTGTTGTGGTGAGAGATTAAAGCTCTAGTCTCTTAACAATTTTGAAGTATGTAATATAGTATCATTGACTATAATCATTATGTGGTGCAACAAATCACCAAAACTTTTTCATTGTCTCATTGCAAATTTGTACCCTTTAACAATATCTACCACAGGAGATCAATATGGTAGAAGAGTGATTGGAAGTCACACCGAACTCCTCCCAGGACCAACATGGAATTACAAGTAAATTGTGGAGAAATCACCTGGAACAAACAACTGAACAATAGCAAGACAGAAGCCTTATAATCTTGGACAGAGAGAAGAATGAGCTTCAGCAAACCTAACTGGCAAGGAGTGCAGTAGATACTCAAGAAGGTAGGCAGGGCACCCACGGGCAGCAGCGCCAGAAGGATATTGAAACAGCCATTTGGATCCCCCTGAGAAGAGTGGGGTCTAAACCATAAGTGAGGATCTCCAGCCTACAGCACCAGTGTCCAAAAAGTACACAGATAACAGCCAGCTGTGAAAAGCGGCAGGGTTGCTCTCTGCTACAGATGGGCAGCTGGAAATGCAAAGAACCATTTAAGGGCCAACACATAAATTTTTATTTGCAGCCACTTACCCTGGTCTCCGACAAAGGCGGGGGCAGAGAGGGCTAGAGACACCTGAGGAGAGACTGGGGGAGGAGGTTTTAGGGAGAGAACTGAAAGAGTAGCCAGCAGGATCTCGGTGCTGACTCATCCCCCATGCGGCAGCAGCCACCTGGCTCAAGCCGACCATACCCCTGAGCTGCAGCAGACTGACAAGACCCAATAACTTCACCCCCAGGTGGGATTCCACCCCCACCCCATGCTGTATAGGCCACCTGGTGAGTGCAGAGTGACTAGATTAATGACTGGAGGACACAACCACAGACAGTACATTACTGGAAGTCTCAAACAGACTGCCTAAGGTCAGACAGTGACAACATCTGACATCATCAGAGGCACATCAAGATAGGAAAAAAAAAAAGCGATCTCCTCCCATAAAAGTTCAAACCAAAAAGTCAGAAAATCAAGACAAATCAATCTAAGAAGCAGAAGCAAAAAGGAAGAGTCTCACAAATTATGGGAAGAAAAAGAAATACGCCCCACTCGAAGGGAAAGGAGGAATCCCCAGAAAGAAAAATAAACAAAATAGAGGCAAGTAAAGTATCAGATATTGAGTTCCAAACAATGATTCTAAGGAAGCTCAATGAGTTCAGTGAGCTCAGAGAGAACTGCAAAAAAACTACAGGGAAACTACAAGGGACATATTGTAAACTATATCATCATGAAAAAGGACATAGAAACTATCAACAAGACACAAGAGGAAATGAAGAATACAATTTCTGAATTGAATAACACAGTAGAAGGCATCAAAGAAGGCTAGATGAAGCTGAGGAACAAATCAGCGAGCAGGAAAATAAGGTAGAAAAAAACTTGCAGAAAGAGCAAGAAAATGAAAAAAGACTCAGAAAGAATGAAGAGGAGTTGAAGGAAATACAAGACAACCTGAAATGGGATAATACCCACATAATAGGGATACCAGACAGAGAAGAGGATGAGGAAGGATAGAGAACCTTTTTGTAAAAGTAATGATGGAAAACATCCCTATTTGGAGGAGAGAAAAAGTCACAGAAGTCCAGGAAGCACAGAGGGTCCCATTCAAGAGGAACCCAATGAGGCCCACTCCAAGACACATCATCATTAAAATGGCAAATATATATCAAAGACAAACAGAGAATCCTAAATCAAGCAAGGGAGGAAGTGATAGTAACATATAAGGGAGCCCCAATATGGCTAGCATCTGACTTCTCAACAGAAACACTGCAAGCCAGCAGGGAATGGCAAGAAATATTCCAAGAAATGAAAAGCAAAGACCTGTAATCAAGACTGCTCTACCCAGCAAGGCTCTCAAATCACATGGAAGGCAAAATAAGCTTCTCAGACAAAAGGAGGCTAAAAGAATACACCTCCACCAAACCAGCATTGCAAGATATGCTAAAAGGACTGCTTTAAGAAGATGAAGAAAAAGAGTCTATGAATACCCAGTTTCTTTCACAGTCACCAATACTTGATATTACCAATATTTTTAATACTTATTAATCTGAGTGTGACAATGATGTGTTATTTTAATTGTTCCTTGATTATTTCTTGAAACTAATCCAGTTTTTGTATATTCCTGCCTATTTCTATTACTTTTGAAAAAATCTTTAAATGACTTTTTGATATTCTTTTTCCTCTTTTTATTAAATATTTGTAGAATTTTCCCCTAAAAAAATAAACAAATGACCCAAAACAACTATTAACACTTGTATAGATGTGTTGCAAATACTCTCCTATTCTATTACTTGTCCTTTAACTTTTTTTACATGTGTATTACTGTATAGTCTTAAATGTTTCATATAGTCATATTGTTAATATTTTACTTTATAGTTTCTGGGTTTGAATATGTTACTTCAGGGTAAGAAAAATATTATTTTGTATTTTTGCCTAAAACTTAGATTTTACATATTGATTTTT
Source organism: Pteronotus mesoamericanus (assembly GCF_021234165.1). Lineage (NCBI taxonomy): Eukaryota > Metazoa > Chordata > Mammalia > Chiroptera > Mormoopidae > Pteronotus > Pteronotus mesoamericanus. Next base: position 1,957,370 of record NW_026555108.1, on the reverse strand, counting down.
AACTCATCTGAATATTTCTTGTATAATGTGTGAAATAGGGTTCTATATTTGTTTTATGTCAAGTAATAGTGGTTCATGCACCTTATTTGTTGAATAAGCCTTATTTTCCCCATTGATTTGAAATATCAATTTAATCATATATTTCATTGTTAGATAAATATATATGTTTGTTTCTAGAATGCTCATTGTATTTCATTGAGCTACCTATTTCTGTCCTGGAGTCATGTTGTTTTAATAACTGAGACTTGATAATGGATTTAAGTTTTTAATATTTTATCATGGACCTTGACATTTAAAAAATAAATAAATAAAATATGCATTTAAAAAAAGAAAGAAGGAAGGAACTCCTATCTTTTGCAACATCATGGATGGAACTGAAGAATATGCTAAGTGAAATAAGCCAGTCAGTGAAAGACAAATACCATATGATCTCACCTATAAGTGGACCCTATTCAACAAAATAAAGTAATGAACAAAATAGAGCACAGGCAAGGAAACATGGAGCAGACTGAAAGTGACCAGAGGGGATGGGGAAGGAGGGCAATGGTGGAAAGAAGGGACTAAACAAAGAACATGTATGAATGACCCATGGACATGGACAACAGAGTGGAAGTTGACTGTGGGAGAGGGCGGCAGGGTGAGATGGGTGGAGGAGAGTAAAGGGGGAAAAATTTTGACAACTGCAATAGAATAAACATGACTTTAAAATTTTAAAAAAAGAAAAAAATATGTACCAAATTTCACCACCCCACAGTTCCTGATAACAACCATTCTATTCTGTTCTATGAATGTGGTTGTTTTGTTTTTTTTAGTTTCCATTGTTAATTGATATCATACAATATATGTCCTCTTTCCTTATGGCTTATCTCACTAAGGTAATGCCCTCAAGGTCAATTCATGTGTCACAAGGAGCAGTATTTTCTTCTTCCTCATGGCTGAGTAATCACATCTTTTTAAAAGTAGATAAGTAATTTATTTCATTATTCAAACTAAGTATTAGGCTGCATACAAGGTCTGTCCAGAAAGTATCCAGCCATTTGCTATGAAAAAAATTGGGGCATTTATTGAAGAAGATACAAGATACAAGAAACACTGTACATAGGACAATGATGCCTCTGTCCCCTTCAAAGTAAGCACCTTGGGACCTCACACAGTTCTCTCAATCACCATGAGCTGCCCCGTTGTATTTCTGAATCTGATGAACACTATGAAATCTCTTCCCTTCCAAAGATGATTTTAGATGGGAAAATCCAGACACTGCAGATCACCAAGCCTGGGCTGTAGCGGGGCTGAGTCACCTGGGTGATTTGATGTTTCACCAAAACACTCTGCATGAGATGAGATGCATGAGCAGGTACATTGTTGTGATGAAGTTGCCAAACACCAGTTGCCCATAGCTGTGGCCTTCTGAATCATCTGAAGAGTTTCCACAAAGGAATGCTCAAACTTAACACACAATTTGATGCAGATTCATTACTCTACTCTTTCAGTCATTTTGAATGCCACAGCAACACAGTACACATGCTCACTCAACAGCATCTACCACCCCCACACTTATTGACTCGGTTCCCTATGCTGCACTTTACTTTCTGTGACTACTTTATAACTGTCAGTTTGTACAGTCAAACATCAGCTCTCAAATGTCTTGGTTCTCAATTCTTTTATTTTTTTAAATTTATTTATTTTTTAAATACATTTGTCTCTGCCTCCGCCCCACCACTTTCCCTTGCCCCCTCTCTCCTTCCCTCCCTCAGCTCTTCCCCGTTGGTTTTGTCCATGAGTCCTTGCTCTATGTTCCTTGACTTCCCCCTTCCCTTCCCTTTCCCGGGCCCCCCTCCCTCCTTCCCTCTTGTCTCTGTTGATTTCTTTTCCTTTCAGTGTTGCTGGTGATATTTTCCTTGCATCTTTGTATTGTTGGTTACGTTATTACCCTCATAGAGGTGAGATCATATGGTATTTATCTTTCGCCCCCTGGCTTATTTCGCTTAGCATGATGCTCTCCAGTTCCATCCATGCTGTTGCGAAGTTTAGTAGTTCTTTTTTTCTTTCTGCCGTGTAGTATTCCATTGTGTATATGTACCATGGATTTTTGATCTAATCATCTACTGATGGGCATTTAGGTTGCTTCCAACACTTGGCTATTGTAAATTGTGTTGCTAGGATCATTGGGGTGCAGAGGTTCTTTTGTATTGGCGTTTTGGTGTTCTTAGGGTATAGTCCCAGCAGGGGAATCACTGGATCAAAAGGCAGTTCCATTTTCAGGTTTTTGAGGAAATTCCACACTGTTTTCCACAGTGGCTGCACCAGTCTGCATTCCCACCAAGAGTGGACTAGGGTTCCCTTTTCTCCACAGCCTCGCCAGTACCTCTTGTTTGTGGATCTGTTTATGATGGCCATTCTGACCGGTGTGAGGTGGTACCTCATGGTGGTTTTGATCTGCATTTCTCTGATGGCTAGTGATGCTGAGAATCCTTTCAAGTGGCTCTGGGCCCTCTGTATCTCCTCCTTGGAAAAGCATCTGCCCAGGTCTTTTGCCCATTTTTTTGATTGGATCGTTTGTCTTCTCGAAGTGGAGTCGAGTGAGTTCTTTATATATCGTGGAGATCAAATCTCTATCTGATGTATCATTAGCGAATATATTTTCTGATAGGGTTGGCTCCCTTTTCATTTTGCTGATGTTTTCTTTAGCCATGCAGAAGATTCTTATTTTGATGAGATCCCACTTGTTTATTCTTTCCTTTATGTCCCTTGCTTTAGGAGACATATCGGTGAAAAAATTGCTGCGAGGGATATCTGAGAGTTTCCTGCCAATGTTCTCCTCTAGGACTTTGATGGTGTTCCGACTTATATTTAAGTCTTTTATCCATCTTGATTTTATTTTTGTGTATGGTGTCAACTGATGATCCAATTTCAATTTTTTGCATGTAGCCGTCCAGCTCTCCCAACACCATGTGTTGAAGAGGCTATCATTGCTCCATTTTATGCTTCTGCCCCCTTTGTCAAATATTAGATGTCCGTAGAGAACAGGGCTTATTTCTGGGCTTTCTATTCTGTTCCACTGGTCTGTGGGTTTGTTCTTGCGCCAGTACCAGATTGTTTAGAGTATAGTGACTTTGTAGTAGAGTTTGATGTCCTGTATTGTGATCGCTCCTACTTTGTATTTATTTCTCAAAATTGCTGCAGCTATTCGGGGTCGTTTATGGTTCCATATAAATTTTTGAAATGTCTGTTCTATTTCTGTGAAATACGTCATTGGTATCTTAATAGGGTTTGCGTTGAATCTATAAATTGCTTTCGGTAGTATGGACATTTTGATGATATTAATTCTTCCAATCCATGAGCATGGTATATGCTTCCATTTATTTGTGTCTTCCTTAATTTATTTTTTCAACGTTGTATAGTTTCCTGCATACAGCTCTTTTATGTCTTTGGTTAAATTTATGCCTAGGTACTTTATTTTGATTTTTGCTATATCGAATGGTATTTTTTCTTGGATTTCTTCTTCTTTTATTGCATTGCTGGTGTACAAAAATGCCTTTGATTTCTGAGATTTGACATTGTATCCTGCTGTTTTGCCAAATTCACTTATTAGGTTGAGGGGTTTTTTGGTAGAGTCTACAGGGTTCTCTATGTACACTATCATGTCATCTGCAAACAATGATAGCTTTATTTCCTCCTTTCCTATTTGGATGCCTTTTATATCTTTCTCTTGTCTGACCTCTGTGGCTAGGACTTCCAATACAATGTTGAAAAGAAGTGGTGAGAGCGGACATCCTTCTTGTGTTCCCGATCTTAGTGGGAAAGATTTCAGTTTTTGCCCGTTGAGTATGATATTGGCTGTAGGTTTTTCATATAAGGCCTTTATTACTTTGAGGAATGCCCCATTTATTCCCATTTTGCTGAGTGTTTTGATCATAAATGGGCATTGTACCTTATCGAATGCTTTTTCTGCATCTATTGAGATGATCATGTAGTTTTTGTCTTTTCTTTTATTTATGTGATGTATCACGTGTACTGATTTGCGTATATTGAACCATCCCTGCATCCCTGGGATGAATCCCACTTGATCGTGGTGGATAATCTTTTCCATGTATTGCTGGATGCGGTTTGCCAATATTTTGTTGAGGATTTTAGCATCTATGTTCATCAGTGAAATTGGCCTGTAGTTTTCTTTCTTTGTAGGGTCTTTATCTGGTTTTGGGATCAGGGTGATGCTGGCCTCATAGAAAGAGTCTCGGAGTCTTCCCTCCTCTTGGATTTTTTGGAATAGTCTGAGAAGGACAGGAGTTAGCTCTTCCTTAAATGTTTTGTAAAATTCTCCTGTGAAACCGTCCGGCCCTGGGCTTTTGTGTGCCGGGAGTTTCTTGATGACTGCTTCAATTTCCCCAGCTGTTATCGGTCTGTTCAAGCTTTCTGTTTCTTCCTCCTTCAGTGTTGGAAGATTATACTTTTCTAAAAATTTGTCCATTTCATCAAGATTTTCAAATTTTTTGGCATATAATTGTTCATAATAGTTTCTGATGATCATTTGTATTTCTGTGGTATCAATAGTTATTTCTCCTCTTTCATTTCTGATATTATTAATTTGGGTCCTCTCCCTTTTTTTCTTGATGAGTGGTGCTTAAAGGCTTGTCAATTTTATTTATCTTTTTGAAGAACCAGCTTCTGAATTGGTTGATCCTCTGAATTGTCTTTTCGTCTCTATTTGAGTTCTGCTCTAATCTTGACTATTTCCTCCCTTCTACTCGCTCTGGGATTTATTTGTTGTTGTGTCTCCAGTTCTTGAAGTTGTCATGTTAGGTCTTTTATTTGAAATGTTTCTATCTTTTTTTAGGTAAGCCTGTATTGCTATGAACTTCCCTCTCAGGACTGCCTTTGCTGTTTCCCATAGGTTTTGGACTGTTGTCTGCTCATCTTCATTTGTTTCCAGAAATTTTTTGATATCTTCTCTTATCTCATTATTGACCCATTCATTGTTTAATAGTCTACTGTTCAGTCTCCATGAGTTTGCATGTTTTTGAAGTTTCTCTTTGAGGTTGATTTCCAGTTTCAATCCCTTGAGGTCCGAGAAAAAGTTTGGTACTATTTCAATTTTCCTGAATTTGCTGAGACTTGCTTTGTGTCTTATCATGTTGTCTATCTTTGAAAAACTGCCATGAGCACTTGAAAAGAATGTGTATTTTTCTTCTTTGGGATGTAAGTTTCTATATATGTCAGTTAAGTCTCTTTGATTCAGTGTGTCATTCAGCGCCACAATATGTTTATTAATGTTTTTTTTGGAAGATCTATCCATTTTTCACAGTGGGGTGTTGAAATCCCCTACTATCAGTGCGTTGCTGTCTATATCTTTTCTGAAGTCATCCAACAATTTCCTTATAAACTTGGGGGCTCCTATATTGGGAGCATATACGTTTACAATGTTGATGTCTTCTTGATAGATTCTTCTTTTAAGTATTATAAAGTGCCCCTCTGGGTCTCTATTTATAGCCTTTGTTTTGAAATCTACTTTGTCTGATACAAGTATGGCAACGCCAGCCTTTTTCTCATGTCCATTTGCTTGGAATATTGTTTTCCATCCCTTTACTTTCAATCTGTGTAGGTCTTTTGCTCTGAGGTGGGTCTCTTGTAGGCAGCATATGTGTGGGTCATGTTTTCTTATCCATTCAGCTACCCTGTGTCTTTTGATTGGGGCATTTAGTCCATTCACACTGAGAGTTATTACTGATAGAAACTTACTCATCTTTTCTCTTTGTACTTGTGTTCCTCTCTGTCTCATTCTTTTCCTTCATCTGCTTAAACCAGTCCCCTGAGCATATCTTGGAGTGCTGGTTTGGTAGAGATGTATTCTTTTAGCTTTCTTTTGTCTGGGAAACTCCGTATTTCTCCTTCTATTTTAATGGAGAGCCTAGCTGGGTAGAGCAGCCTTGGCTGTAGGCCCTTGGTTTTCATGGCTTGGAATATTTGTTGCCATTCCCTTCTGGCTTGTAGTGTTTCTGTTGAGAAGTCAGCTCCTAGGGAGCGTATCGGGGCCCCCTTGTATGTTACTTTCTCCTTCTCCCTTGCTGCCTTGAGGATTCTCTCTTTGTCTTTGACATTTGCCATTTTAATGATGATGTGTCTTGGAGTGGACCTCCTTGGGTCCTTCTTGAGTGGGGTCCTCTGTGCCTCCTGGATCCATGAGAGCCTTTCTCTCCTCAAATTAGGGAAATTTTCCATCATTACTTTTTCGAGGAGGTTCTCTATCCCTTGCTCCTCTTCTTGTCCTTCTGGTATCCCTATTATATGGATATTATTGCGTTTCAGGTTGTCCTGCATTTCCCTAAATGCTTCTTCATTCTTTTTGAGCCATTTTTCCATTTCTTGTTCTTTCTGGGAGCTTTTTTCTAGCTTGTCTTCCATCTCACTGATTCGATCCTCAGCTTCATCCAGCCTGCTTTGGATTCCTTCTACTGTGTTCTTCAATTCAGAAATGGTATTCTTCATATCCTCTTGTGTCTTCTTGATAGTTTCTATGTCCTTTTCCAGGCTGATATAGTTTGCTGTAAGATCTTGATAGTTTCTCTGCAGTTTCTCATAGTTCTCTTTGAGCTGGCTGAGCTCATTGAGCTTCCTTAGAACCACTGTTTTAAATTCCATATCTGATAGTTCCCTTGCCTCTATTTCAGTTAGCTCTCTCTGTGGGGGGTCCCCTTTTCCACTCATTTCAGGGGAACTTCTTTTTCTTCCCATTTTTGTGAGAGTCTGTTAAGTATTTTTGTCCTTTACTTTTCTTTCTGGGCCTGCCTCTGATGATGTCATTTGTTGACCCTATAGGGCCTTGGGTTGTTTGTTTGAGCCTTCCAGGAATCTAATGCATGTGTCTGACTCCTGTTTGGAGCAGCTCTGTGACCCCTCGGTCAGGGCTGGGCTATTTTTTGGAATCTCTCTGCTCTCTCACGCAGGCTCCTTGAGCGAGCTCCCAGCACGGCAGGATCCCCAGCCTACCTGGGCTCACATGTGCTTGCCCCAGACCAGGGGGCTTATGCGCAACCTCGCGTACTCATCTGGCCCCCCTGATTGGCGAGCTCCGTGGCACTGGTCTGTTTAAGGTCTTCTATCGTGTATTTTTCTCACTTTTGGGTCTTCGGGTGCGTTGCTTGCCCTCGCCAAATGGGGACTACGGAAATGGGTGGAAGTCAGCTCCAGGACTCTCCGGTTAATCCTGTCTCTGGTCTCTCCTTTAGGGACTCTGGGCAGCTCTACTAATTTTGTGGGCCGCTCCGCAATCGCGGGCGGGCGGGTCAATTTACACCTGCACTTGCTGCTCTGTGCACTCCCTAGCAGGCCGTATTGGTGCCAGTTTGTGGGAGGCCTTGCCAGCCAGTGCAAGCGTTTGCCAGCCCGCGCAGGTCACACACACGGTCGCAAACCCTCGCTGGTCACTCGGCGCAATTGTGCGTGCCTGCACTGGGTGTTTTTCGGGTGTCTATGTGTGCTTTGCTGCCTTTGGCTCTTTGGGGGTGTGGTCTCTTCCCGTGCAATGGAGACTACAGCAAGGAGAAGAGGTCGGGACTCCCCCGTTCCTCCTTCCATTCTTTCCCCAATGCCTCAGTTTCTAGTCTCTCCTCAGGGGTCTCTGGGCAGTTCTGTGACCCCTTCAGCCAAGGATCCACCCCCTGTGCAGACTGTGTTTCAATCTCAGGCAGTCTGGCTCATGCGAGCCCTGCTTCTGCCTCTTTGGGGTCGCATCTTTCCAGCCCACAATGGAGACTACTGAACGGGGAGGGAGTCAGGACTCCCCGGTTCCTCTTCCCATTCTTTCCCCAATGCCTCCATCTCCAGTCTCCCCTCAAGGCTCTCCCAGCCAGTCTGCACTCAGCCCCACAGCTCACACAGCTACAAGCTGTCTGTGGAGCACACAAAAGGCAGGTTCATTGACTCCCTTATGCCTGAGCGAGATGGTAGCTGCAGAGTGGGAGGCGTGCCATCACCAGGGCTCCACCAGCCGCCGTGTCAGTTCTCTTCACAAAGTTTTCCTCACCAGTCTCTTCCCAGGCACCAGCCCACCCTGTTGCTGCCTGTACCCAGAGATCAAGGAGGGTGGCTGCCACTGCAACTTTTGTGTTGGCCCTTTAAATGTCTCTTTGCATCCCCAGCCACCTGTCTCGGGCAGAGAGCGCCCCTAAGCTTTTTGGGGTTACGTTTTGTTTTTATTTTCTTGGCTTTAGCTGCTGTAGTTTAGGGGTTTCTGTTTATGGTTCAGACCCCGTTCTTCTCGGGGGAAGCTAACTGGCCGTTTCAATGTCCCTCTGGTGCCGGTGCCCGTGGGCACCCAGCCCACCCTCTCGAGCCTCCACGGCACTTCTCACCCGTTGGGATGTGTGAGAGTAGAGTCCACTGTCCGCGGCACCAAGGCTCCTCTCCCACTATCGCTCCACTGCTTTCCAGGTGATTACTCCATTATTTAGTTGCAATTCCAGTTTGGTTTTGGGAGGAGGTCAGCGTGACTCCCATTCACTCCTCTGCCATCTTCTCTCCCACCTCAATTCAATTCTTGACCATGTTGTTTATAGAACATATGTCTTGGTTGTCTAACAAAACTTTGGGTCTTGATTCTTACTACTAACCCTTTCATACTGATACCTATATGCTCAGATATGAATCTCTCTGGTGACAAAAGAGATTCAGGTTTGAAACAAATCACTTCTTGAACAGTTTTCTGGAAGAAATTAAATTCAGGAAATGAGGTTACACTCTGCATCTCAATCCCTTCACCTTTTTACCGAGGCTCCCAACCTCCCTCCCATCTGGCAACCACAGTTTGTTCTCTATCTATGAACTTGTTTTTGTTCTTTTTGTTTACTTAGTTTTTTTTATTCTACATATAAGTGACATAATATACAGCAGCACTTCAGTACTCATCATTAATTTGTTCTGATGCGTGGTAAACAAGCAGCGACTGATGAAGCATTTTCTCTTGCTGGGTGGCATCATGACTGATACAGGTTCTGGCAAGTGCAATGAGTAGCAAGCAAGTACTCAGTGCTGAAACATTTTTCTCATCAAAATGTAACAGACAGAGACTTCAAGATGGTGGAGGAGTGAGTGAAAATCACACTTATCCCCTCCCGGGACCAATCTGGAATTACAACTAAATTATGGATAAATCACCTGGAACAAACAACTGAACAATAGCATGAAAGGAGCCTTAAAACTTTGGACAGAGAGAGGAATTGGCTTTAGCACAACCTAACAATAAGGAGTGTGGTTTAGGCTTGAGAAGGAGGAACAGAAACCCAGAGGAGGCAGCACCAGAGGGATATTGAAATGGCCATTTGGATCCCCCTGAGAGGAGCGGGGTCTAAACCATAAGCAGGCATCTCCAGTCTGTAGTACCAGAGCCCGGAAAGCACACAGATAGCAGCCAGCTGCGAAAAGCGGCAGAGTGCTCTCTGCCAGAGACAGGCAGCTGGAGAGGCAAAGAGCCTTTTAAAGGGCCAATGCAAAAATTTGTAGTGGAAGCCACTTTTCCTGGGCTCTGGTGGAGGCAGGGGCAGAGTGGACTGGAGCCACATGAGGAGAGACGGGAGAAGGAGACTTTGGGGAAAGAACTGAAAAAGTGGACCACAGGGTCTGGGTGGTGACTCACACCACATTCTGCAGCTGCAATCTTGCTCACACAGACTACTCCCCCCGGAAGGCAACACCATGAAGGGACACAATAGTCCCGCCCACTGGAGGCTCAGCCCAGCCTGGTGTTGGGGTGGCAATCACAGATAGTAGATCCCTGGCTAAATGGGATGCAGAGTGGTCTAGAAATGCTTGAGGAAAGTCTGGCAATGGAGGCATTAGGGAGAGAACTGAGGGAATGGTGAGAGGAAACCCAGTGCTGACTCCTCCCCCATGTGGCAGCAGCCAGATTGCACAGGTAGACTACTCCCCTGATTGGCAGCAGCATGAGAGGACCAAGTAGTCCCACCCACAAGAGGGACTCTGACCTGCCCTGACTGTTAAGGGCAGAGTGACTAGATTAACAACTTGAGGCGACAGACACAGACAGATTCCTGGAAGTCTCTTATAGACTGCCTAAGGTCAGACAGGATCAACAGCTGATATCATCAGAAACAGATCCAGAAAAAAAGAAAGAAAGCAGTCTCTGACCATAGAACTTCATACCGTAAAGTCAGGAAGTCAATACAGATTAATTTAAGAAGCAGAAGCAAAAAAGAAGTCTCACAAATAATGGGAAGAAAAAGATACATTCCCCCCGTATTGAATGGACAGGAGGAATTCCTAGAAAGAGAACTAAATGAAATAGAAGGAAGTAAACTATCAGATACTGAGTTCCAAACAACAGTTCTAAGGAAGCTCAGTGAGCTCAGAGAGCTCAAAGTGAATTACAAAAAACTACATGGAAACAATGAGGAACTTATTCTACATTATATCAGCATGAAAAAGGACATAGAAACTGTCAACAAGACACAAGAGGAAATGAAGAATACAATTTCTGAATTGAAGAATCCAGTAGAAGGCATCAAAAGCAGGCTCAATGAAGCAGAGAATCGAATCAGTGAGCTGGAGGACAAGGTAGAAAAAACCTCCCAGAAAGAGCAAGAAAATGAAAAGACTAAAAAAAAAAAAAAAATGAGGAGGCATTCAGGGAAATGCAAGACAGCCTGAAATGTGATAACATCTGTATAATAGGGATACCAGAAGGAGAAGAGAAACAAGGGTTAGAGAACCTGTTTGAAAAAGTAACGATAGAAAACTTCTCTAGTTGGAGGAGAGAAAAGTCATACAAGTCCAGGAAGCACAGAGGGTCCCATTCAAGAGAAGCCCAATGAGGCCCACTCCAAGACACATCATCATTAAAATGGCAAATAGCAAAGACAAAGAGAGAATCCTAAAGGCAGCAAGAGAGAAACACATAGTAATATACAAGGGAGCCCCAGTATGGTTAGCAGCTGACTTCTCCGCAGTAACACTATAAGCCAGAAGGGAATGGCAAGAAATATTCCAAGTCATGAAATGCAAAGGCCTGCAACCAAGACTGCTCTACCCAGCACGCTCTCAATTAAAATATAAGGCAAAGTAAGGAGTTTCTCAGACAAAGGAAAGCTAAAAGAATACATCTCCACCAAACCAGTGCTACAAGATATGCTAAAGGGACTCATTTAAAAGAAGATGAAGGAAAAGAGTGAGAAAGAGAGAATCACGGGTACAAAGGTGAAAAAATGAATAAGTACCTATCAATAATAGCTTTAAATGTAAATTTATTAAATGCCCCCATCAAAAGACATAGGAATACTGAATGGATAAGAAAATATGATCCACACATATGCTGCCTAAAAGAGACCTACTTTAGAATGAAAGAGGCAGTCCATAGAGGGAAGTTCATAGCAGTACAGGTCTACCAAAAAAGATAGAAACATTTCAAATAAAAGACATAACACTATATCTACAAGATATAGACTGGAGGAACAACAACCAACAAAGCCCAGATTGAGTAGAAGAAAGGAAATCATCAAGATCAGAACAGAATTGAATGACATAGAGACTGAAGGAACAATTCAAAGGATCAACCAATCCAGGAGCTGTTTCTTTGAAAAGATAAACAAAATTGACAAGCCTTTAAGCAGACTTATCAAGAAAAAGAGGGAGAGGGCCCAAATAAGTAATATCAGAAATGGAAGAGGAGAAATAACAACTGATACCACAGAAATATGAAGGATTATAAGAAATTACTATGAACAATTATATGCCAAGAAATTTGAAAACCTCGATGAAATGGACAAATTTCTAGAAAAATATAAAATTCCAACACTGAATGAAGAAGAAGCAGAAAGCCTGAACAGACAAATAATAGCTGGTGAAACTGAAGCAATAATCAAAAGACTCCCAGCATACAAAAACCCTGGACTGGACGGTTTCACAGGAGAACTTTACAAAACATTTAAGAAAGAGCCAAATCTTTTAAGAAAGAGCCAAAACATTTAAGAGCCCCATCCATCTCAGACTATTCCAAAAAATCCAAAGATAGGGAAGACTCCAAAACTTTTTATATGAGGCCAGCATCATCCTAATCCCAAACCCAGATAAAGACACAAAAAAAGAGAGAAAACTACAGGCTAATATCACTGATGAACATAGACACTAAAATCCTCAACAAAATACTGACAAACTGCATTCAGCAATACATTAAAATGATCATCCACCATGATCAAGTGGGATTCATCCCAGGGATGGAAGGTTGGTTCAATATTCACAAATCGATAAACATAATACATCACATAAACAAAAGGAAAGATAAAAGTCACATGATCTTATCAATAGATGGGGAAAAAGCATTTGATAAGTTATAGCACACATTCATGATAAAAACACTCAGCAAAGTAGGAACAAGGGGGGCATACCTCAACATAATAAAGGCCATATATGAACAACCTACAACCAACATCATTCTCAATGGGAAAAAAGTAAACGCTTTCCCACTAAGATTGGAAACAAAACAAGGTTGTCTGCTGTCACCATTTCTATTCAGTATAGTATCGGAAGTCCTAGCAGAAGGGGAAGCTCCATCCCACCGTGTCCCCCAGTGTTGTGGATGAAATGAAAATGCCCAATGTAAGATCTGCTTGGGAAGGAAAGAGATGATCTCTCTGAGGATAAGAGCCCCAAGCACCTTTCTCCTTGGGCTTTTATTGAGTTTAGCTAGTATAGGGTTACATAGCCTGTGCATGAAACTCATCAATCAATGTTAAACAATAGTGATTAAAAGAAGGAGATATGGTTTAAGGATAACAGTGAAAGGATTATAAGAGTCTTTCTGAGTCAGGGTCTGATAGAGAGTGATGCCCATTCGTTCCCAAAACCTGGGAAAATAAACTGATCCTATGCTCAGACCCCAAGCACCAGTACTCATTAACTTGAGGGCATTCTTAGCAAAGGAGGTTTCATAGTATTTAATGCATTCCTTTTCCTTGCCTAATTGCCCCCCGGGAATCATCTGATCCAGTTTAGGGCTGTACCTACCTTTAGCATTATTTCAAGCCTCTTTCAAGGCGAGGCTACAGTCCCTGAAACCAGGTGGGACAGTTCTCAACACCTAGCTGCAGTGATCAAACAAGGAAAAGAAATAAAAGGCATCCAGATTGGAAAGGAGGAAGTAAAACTGTCATTGTTTGCAGATGACATGATAGCATACATAGAAAACCCCACAGACTCTACCAAAAAAAAACTACTTGACCTAATAAGTGAATTTGGCAAAACAGCGGGATACAAAGTCAATATTCAGAAATCAAAGGCATTTTTGTACACCAAAAATGAAATATCAGAATCAGAAATCAGGGAAAAAAATCCACTTTGCTGTAACAACAAGAAAAATAAAGTACCTAGGAATAAACTTAACCAAGAATATAAAAGGCCTTTATGTTGGTAACGATTGTGCCTAGTATCAGGGACTGTAGCCTTGCCAAGAGGTGGAATGGCCCCAAGGCTGGAGCTGAGCAAGGAGGCCTTTGGGAAACAGGCCATTGAGGAGACAAACCCTGTCCCTGTGGCAGGGGTGCAGCCTCTGCCTCCCTCATATCACCCTTCTTGGTCCTGGAGGATAGCTGGTTATTCAATGATGGGTAAGACCACTCGATGGCAGAGGCAACCTAAGATAGGCACAGTCATGTAGGGACCATCAGGAAAGGACTTGGGGTCACAGAGAAGGGGCAAAAGACACTCACCCCTCAGCTTTTTCATGGCAGGAGTCCTCGTACTATCTGAAAGAAGTCTCCTTATCTTTTGGCTGCTCTGTCTGGCCACCTGACTGGGTCAGTGAAACAATACTAAGGGTAGGTACAGCCCTGATCTGGATCAGGCGGTTCCCAGGGAAATTAGGCATGGAAAAGGAATGCATTAAATACCATGAAACTTACTTTGCTAAGAATGCCCTGGACTTAACGAGTACTGATGTTTGGGGTTGAGCATAGAATGTGATCAGTTTCCCAGGTTTCAGGACTGAATGAGTGCCACCCTGTCTGCCAGACGTTGACCTGAGGCAAATCTCTGTGTTCCTTCAATCATAGCCTTTTGACATTGATTGATGAGCTTTTCATGCATGCTGTATACCCCTGTGCATATCATTCTCAATAAAAGCCACTTCAAGAGAAGGGCTCAGGGCATTCTCCACTAGAAGGAATAACCACTCCCTTTCGGTGGCAGAGCAAAAGTGTCTTGAACAACTTACTTCCTTCATCCGCAGTGATCCGGGGGGGTCTCTTGTGGGAATGGGGTTTCCCCATCATCTGGCACCTGAACAGAGACCCCACACCTGTACTCAGAGAACTACACAACATTGAAGAAGAAATTAAGGGAGATACAGATAAATGGAAGCATATATTGTGTTCATGGATTGGTAGAATTAACATCATTAAAATTTCCATACTATTGAAAGTAATTTATAGATTCAATGAAATCTCTATTAAAATACCAATGACATATTTCACAGATATAGAATAGACATGTCAAAAAATTATATGGAACCATAAATGATCACAAATAGTTTTAGCAATTTTGAGAAAGAAGAACAAAGTAGGAGAGATCACAATACCTGACATCAAACTATATTACAAGGCCACTGTAATCAAAACAGTCTGGTACTGGCATAAGAACAGACACATAGATCGATGGAACAGAATAGAGCATCCAGAAATAAACACATGTCTCTATGTTCAATTAATACTTGACAAAGGGGGCAGAATCTTAAAATGGATGAAAAATAGCCTCTTCAACAAATGGTATTGGGAGAGCTGGGCAGTTACATGCAAAACATTAAAATTCGACCACCAACTTACACAATACACAAAAATGTACTCAAGATGGATAAAAGACTTAAATATAAGTCATGACACCATACAAGTTCAAGAGGAGAACATAGGAAACTCTCAGATATCCCACACAGCAATATTTTCACCGATATGTCCCCTAGAGCAAGGGACATAAAGGAAAGAATAAACAAATGGGACTTCATCCAAATAAGAAGCTTCTCCTTGGCTAAAGAAAACATCAGCAAAATAAAAAGGGAACCAACCATATGAGAAAATATATTTGCCAATGATACCTCAGTCAAGGGTTTTATCTCCGAAATGTAGAAAGAACTCACTTGACTCCACTCCAAGAAGACAAACAATCCAATTGAAAAATAGGCAAAGGACCTAAACGGACACTTCTCCAAGGAGGACATACACAAGGCTCAGAGACATATGAAAAGATGTTTATCATCGCTAGCCATCAGAGAAATGCAGATCAAAACTACAATGAGATACCACTTCACACCAGTCAGAATGGCCATCATAAACAGATCAACAAACAACAGGTGCTGGCGAGGCTGTGGAGAAAAGGGAACCCTAGTACACTGTTGGTGGGAATACAGACTGGTACAGCCACTGTGGAAAAATGTTTGGAATTTCCTCAAAAAGCTGAAAATGGAACGGCCTTTTGACCCAGCAATTTCACTGTTGGGGTTATACCTTAAGAACCCTAAAACACCAATTCAAAAGAACCTATGCACCCACAGTGTTCATAGCAGCACAATTTACAATAGTCAAGTGCTGGAAGTAACCTAAATGCCCATCAATAAATGAGTAAATAAAAAAAACTATAGTACATTTACACAATAGAATATTATGCAGCAGAAAGAAAGAGCTACTACCCTTCACGACAGCGTGGATGGAACTGGGGAGCATTATGCTGAGTGAAATAAGCCAGAGGGCGAAAGACAAATACCATGTGATCTCATCTATAAGTGGAATCTAATCAATAAAACAAACAAGAAAAATATAACCAGCAACATTGGAAGAAAAAACAAACTGACAGTAATGAGAGGGAAGGAGGGAGGGGGGTAATGGGGAAAAGAAGGGGCTGGGTCAAATCAAGGAACATGTATAAAGGTCCCATGGACAAAGCCAAAGTGGGGAAGGATTGAGGGTGGGAGGTGGGGGTGGGTGGGACAGAAGAAAGTGGTGGTTGGAAAATGGAGACAAATATATTTGAACAATTAAAAAAAAAAAAGACTTTGAGACATCTCCAAAAGTGCCAACATCCAAATCATAGGGATGCCAGAAAGAGTAGAGGAAGAAGAATTTGAAAACTCATTTGAAAAAACAATGAAAGAAATCTTCCTTATTTTGGTGTAGGAAATAAGCCTGTAAGTCCAGGAACCACAGAGAGTCCCAAACAAGTTGGACCCAAAGAGGCCCAGACCAAGACACATCATAATTAAAATGTCAAAGGTTAAAAATAAACAGAGAATCTTAAAAGCAGGAAGAGAAAAGCAGAGAGCTACCTACAAAGAAGTTCCCCTAAGACTATCAGCTGATTTCTCAAAAGACATTTTGCAGGCAATAAGTATTCAAAGTGATGAAAAGCAAGGGCCTACAACCAAGATTACTTTACCATGCAAAGCTATCATTTAGTATGGAGGGGCAGACAAAGTGCTTTCCAGACAAGGTAAAGCTATAGGAATTCATCATTGCCATGTCATTACTACATGAAATGTTACAGGGACTTATTGGAGAAAAAGAAGATCAAAACTATGAAGAGTAAAATGACAACAAACTCACAATTATGAACAACTGAATCTAAAAAGCAAAACAATCACACACACACAAAAAAACTAAGCAAACTAGAATAGGAACAGAATCATATAAATGGAGATCATTTGGAGGGTTATCAGCAGGGAGGGGGAAGGAAAAAGATGGGGGAAAATGTGAAAGGATTAAGAACCATAACTGGTAGGTACAGAATAGACAAGGGGATGTACAGAATAACCTAGGAAACGAAGAAGCCAAAGATCTTATATGCATGACTCATGCACATGAATTAAGGGGGGAGATTGCTGGAGGGAAGGGGTTACCAGGTAGAGACAGTCACAGGTGGGAAAACTGGGACAACTGTAATAGCATAATCAATAAAAAAATAAAAATGATTTTGGGAGGGAGAGGGAGAAGAAATAATAAGAGCAGGGAATATAAACAAACAAGTAGGAAAAGGGAGAAAATAAAATGTAAAACATAAGTAAAAAATGGTAGGGACATGGCAAAATGGAGTAAGAAAAGGGAAGAGTATAATATGAGGTATGAAATAAAATTTTAAAATTAGTGAACCAATAGGAACAAAAGTTAAGAAAAACCTCAACAGAGTCAATAATGACAGATGAGCAAAGATTTATAAAGGTGGAAAGAAAATAAGAGTATTATAAGAAAGAGAAAAGAGAATATGAGACATGTACAGTAAAGAAAAATGTTGAGAGGATAGAGCAAGGAGAAATAATAAGAGTAAGGAATAGAATCCAGGCTAAGAATGGGAAAAAATAAAATTCCAAACTCAAATAAGCAGGGTAGGAGGAAGAAAAAATGGGGTAAGACGGGGGAGAGTAATGTATGATATTTGAAATTTAAAGAAGTGAACAAGTAGAAAATAAATTGAAGAAAAACAGCAATAACCACAATCTCAACACCAAACCAGCAATGGTTAATAAAGGTGGAAAGAAAATAATAATATTATAAGAAAGGGAAAAAGAATGTGAGCTCACTAAAGGAAAGAAAAACAATTTTGAAAGGATAGAGGGAGGAGAAATAGTAAGAGTAAGGAATAGAAATAAGATATAGAAAGGGGAAAAATAAAATTTGAAACAAACATAAGAAAGGTATGGTAGAAAGCAAAATTGAGGAGGACAAGGGAAGGGTACAATTTGAGATTGAAATAAAACTAAAATAAAATATAAAATTTTATATTTATTTCACAGAAATAGAACAGACATTTCAAAAATTTATATGGAACCATAAATGACCCTGAATAGCCGCAGCAATTTTGAGAAAGAAAAACAAAGTAGGAGGGATCACAATACTGGACATCAAACTATATTACAAAGCCACTGTACTCAAAACAATCCGGTACTGGCACAAGAACAGACCCATAGACCAGTGGAACAGAAAAGAAAGCCCAGAAATAAGCCCTGTTCTCTATGGACATCTAATATTTGACAAAGGGGGCAGAAGTATAAAATGGAGCAATAATAGCCTCTTCAACACATGGTGTTGGGAGAGCTGGACGGCTACATGCAAAAAATTGAAATTGGATCATCAGCTGACACCATACACAAAAATAAACTCAAGATGGATAAAAGACTTAAATATAAGTCACAACACCATCAAAGTCCTAGAGGAGAACATTGGCAGGAAACTCAGATATCCCACGCAGCAATTTTTTTTTTTTTTTTACTGGTATGTCTCCTAAATCAAGGGACATAAAGGAAAAAATAAACAAGTGGGACCTCATCAAAATAAGAAGCTTCTGCATGGCTAAAGAAAACATCAGCAAAATGAAAAGGGAGCCAACCGTGTGGGAAAATATATTTGCTAATGATATATCAGGTAGACATTTGATCTCCAAAATATATAAAGAACTCACTCAGCTCCACTCCAAGAAGACAAACGATCCAATCAAAAAATGAGCAAAAGACCTGGGCAGATGCTTTTCCAAGGAGGAGATACAGAGGGCCCAGAGGCATTTGAAAGGATGCTCGGCATCACTAGGCATCAGAGAAATGCAAATCAAAACCACAATGAGGTACCATCTCTCACCGGTCAGAATGGCCATCATAAACAGATCAACAAACAACAGGTGCTGGCGAGGCTGTGGAGAAAAGGGAACCCTAGTATACTGTTGGTGGGAATGCAGACTGGTGCAGTCACTGTGGAAAGCAGTGTGGAATTTCCTCAAAAAGCTGAAGATGGAACTGCTTTTTGATCCAGTAATTCCTCTGCTGGGACTATACCCTAAGAATCCCAAAATGCCAATTCAAAAGAACCTATGCACCCCAATGTTCGTAGCAGCACAATTGACAATAGCCAAGTGGTGGAAGCAACCTAAATGCCCATCAGTAGATGACTGGATCAAAAAACTATGGTACATTTGCACAATGGAATACTACACAGCACAAAGAAATAAAGAACTACTACACTTCACAATAGCATGGATGGAACTGGAGAGCATTATGCTAAGCAAAATAAGCCAGGGGGTGAATGACAAATACCACATGGTCTCACCTATAAGTGGAACCTAACCAACAAAACAAAGATTCAAGGAAAATAAGACCAGCAACACTGAAAAAAAAAAGAAAGAATGGAAAGGAAACCAACAGAGACAAGAGGGAAGGAGGGAAGGGTGGGTGGGGAAAGGGAAGGGAAGGAGCAAGTTAAGGAACATATAGCAAGGACTCATGGACAAAGTCAAGGTGGGGAGGGACTGAGGGAGGGAAGGTTGAGGGGGCAGGGGAAAGTTGTGGGAGGAAAGTGGAGACAAATGTATTTGAAAAATAAATAAATTAAAAAGTATAAATAAAATACAAAAATAATGAATTAGGTGGAATACAATTGAAGAAAAAGAAAAAATGTTAAAAGGCTATGCACAAGAAAATATGACACAATTACTGAAGAAGAACGAGGTGAGATTCATCTCAGCAGTTTGTTTGCCTTCTGTCTTCTCTGGATCCACCTCTGGCTTTTTATCAGCTCAAGGTCTGGGGGTGGGTCACCCAATTTCATTCAGCACTACATGTATGAACTTCACCTGCCCCTAGAGGAGGCTTCTATTGCTATCAGGAGGATGGGACCCCTTGGTATCCCCTGGGAGGCATTGTTCAATCTTCTGGGAAAACTGTGGCTGTGTTCCTCTGCCCCTGTGATATCATCTTGGTCTATACCAGTTTATTTCTGATAATGTATAGTTTCTGCTGAATTAGCTGTCTGTTTCAAAGGAGGGGCCAATCTAAGAGGGTCAGCTCTTTCCTGCTTGGTGCTGATGGCAGATCTGTACATGAGCCAAGGTTGGGCAGGGCCCTGATTCCCCCTTGCTACACTGATTTTTGGTCTCCCTGACCTACTGGCTTCAGTGGAATAGGGCCCTAGGATGGAGTGCATTTTGTATCCCTGAGAGAAGTTCAAAATGGGTCTTTTTGGCATTTCTCTTCCTGTCTTGCTCTCCTTCAGATATGCACCCTGTAAGGGGTTCTTGAGCCTGTTCTGCCTGTTTTGCAGAGCTTCCCCTTTGAATGCAGTACTTGCAGTCCAGCAAGAGGTAAGTGCTAGGTATGTCCTTCCCTTACCAGAGGTTTGAACTCAGTCGGGGAAGGGGATTCTGCATGGCTGTAAATAATCTCAGATGCTCAACTCTTGCTTGTCTAATTCCCAGCCCACTGTCCTTTCAGTAGACACAGTCTCAAACTCTCCATTTTGTATAGCCCCTGGCTTGCTAGTCACACTGGGACCTAGAAATCCCTTTGCTGTGCAACTTTCTGAGCTCCCTGCCCAGCTGTATTTAGTGGGAGCAAATTGTCCTTTCATTCTTGTTCCTTTGCTGGCAATGCAGCTGCACACAGGATCCCTGTCCAGCACGCTTCAGCTCCCTTTTTAAAAAGTCTCTCTGTGGCACTCCCACTGCAGTACTGTGTCACTGTCCAGTTTTCCACACACACCACCTCTCCAAAAAGCCAAAAGTTTCTCACAGTTGTGGCTGGCCACAGCTTGCCTCCATCTGACATGGTTTCAGCTCCTGATCATTTTGGGAGATAGAGTCCCTCTCTCTATCTAGCACTCTATTGGATGTGCTGCTCACTGTGTGTGTGTGTGTAGCCTTTGTGTGTGTGTAGCCTGGATCTCCCCAACTCCATATATCTTCCCAAGTTATTCCTGGCCAGGGTCTGGTGGTTCCCCATGTGGGGCTGGGGTTCCCTGCCCTGGGAAGGAAGGGAGCCACAAGGCTGTGATTTCTGACTAGTCTTCCCGCTGCTGCAGGTGCCACACATGGGGTATTTCCCCTTCAACTTATAAAATCTCCTTACTGCCTGTTATGAAACATCTTCTGTACTCCTCAGTTTCAAAACTTCATATCAGCTAAGATTCTGTTGATTGTTCATGTTATTTTTCAGAAGATCAGCTGAGAACCCAAGTTCGTGGCCAAGAGCAAGTAGACTCAGTTTCTACCTACTCAGCCACCATCTTCAATTCCCCCTTGATGCAATTTTAAATGAGATTGTTTTCTTAGTTTTTCTTTCTTATGGTTTATTATTACTGTATAAAAATGAAATCACAGCTAAGATGGAGGCATAGGTAGATACCTTTTGCCTCCTCACACAACCAAAAAGACAACAACAAATTTAAAAACAAACAAAAATAACCAGAAGTGCCAGAAAATCAAACTGCATGGAAGTCTGACAACCAAGGAGTTAAAGAAGAAATATTCATCCAGACTGGTAGGAGGGGCAGATACAGGCAGCTGGGGCAGAGGGGATGCATGGCAAGGCAGTGGCTGGAGGACCAGGTGAGTGAGGTGGTGGCTGAAGGACTGGGAAGTCCCACGTTTGTGTGTGGATAAATCAGGAGGAACAGTTGGGGAGTGAGACACCCCACACAACTCAGGGCTCCAGTGCAGGGAATAAAGCCTCAAAACCTCTGGCTATAAAATTCTGTGGGGGTTGTGGCAGTGGGAGAAACTCCCAGCCTCATAGGAGAGACCATTGGAGATACCTACAGGGTCCTAGAATGTATGCAAATCTACCCACCCAGGAATCAGCACCAGAAGGGCCCAATTTGCTTGTGGGTAGCGGGGGAAGTAACCGAAAGCCTGCCAAGAGCCAAGCAAATGGCATTCTTTCCTCTCAGAACCCTCCCCCACATACACAGTGTCACAACTCAGTGACCTGGGTTGCCCTGCCCTGGTGAATACCTAAGCCTCCACCCCTTACAATGTAACAGGTGCAATGAGATGAAGAAATATGGCCCAAATGAAAGAACAGATCAAAGCTCCAAAAATAGAATTAAGCAATGAACAGATAGCCAACCTATCAGATGCAGAGTTCAAAACACTGGTAATCAGGATGCTCACAGAAATGGTGGAATATGGTCACAAAATGGAGAAAAAAGTGAAGGTTATAAAGAGTGAAATAAAGAAAAATATACAGGCAACCAACAGTAAAGGAAAGGAAACTGGGACTCAAATCAATGATTTGGAGCAGAAGGAAGAGATAAACATTCAACCAGAACAGAATGAAGAAATAAGAATTCTAAAAAATGAGGAGAGGCTCAGGAACCACTGGGACAACTTGAAATGTTCCAACATCTGAATCATAGGGGTGCCAGAAGGAGAAGAGAAAGAGCAAGAAATTGAAAATTTGTTGGAAAAAACAATGAAGGAGACCTTCTCCAATCTGGCCAAGGAAACAGACTTCCAGGAAATTCAAGAAGCTTAAAGAGTCCCAAAGAAGTTGGACCCAAGGAAGCACACACCAAGCCACATCATAATTACATTACCCAAGATTGAAGATAAGGAGAGAATCTTAAAAGCAGCAAGAGAAAAGGAGACAGTTACCTGCAAAGGAGTTCCCATAAGACTATCAGCTGATTCCTCAAAAGAAATCTTGCAGCAAGAAGGGGCTGGTAAGAAGTATTCAAAGTCATGAAAGGCAAGGACCTCCATCCAAGATGACTCTATCCAGCAAAGCTATCATTTAGAATGAAAGGGCAGATAAAGTGCTTCCCAAATAAGGTAAAATTAAAGGAGTTCATCATCACCAAGCCCCTATTATATGAAATGTTAAAGGGATTTATCTAAGAAAAAAAAAAGATTAAAAACTATGAACAGTAAAATGGCATCAAACTCACAACTATCAACAACTGAATGTAAAAAACAAAACCAAAAACAAACTAAGCAAACAACTAGAACAGGACCAGAATCACAGAAATTGAGATCAGAGGGGTGGGGCAGGGGAAGATGGGGCAAAAGATATAGGGAATAAGAAGCATAAATAGTAGGCACAAAATAGTTAGGGGAAGGTTAAGAATAGTATAAGAAATGGAGGCCCTGGCAGGTGTGGCTCAGTGGATTGAGCACTGGCCTGCAAACCAAAGTATCTCCCGTTTGATTCCCAGTGACAGCACATGCATGGGTTGCAGGCCAGGTCAGGCCCCCAGTAGGGAGTGCACGAGATGCAACCACACATTGATGTTTCCTTCCCTCTCTTTCTTTCCTCCTTCCCCTGTCTAAAATTTTTTAAAAAATTGAGAAACCAAAGAACTTATATGTAGGACCCATAGACATGAACTAAGGGGGAGGGAAATGCTGGTGGGAGGGCAGGTGCAAGGTAGAAGGGAATAAAGAGGAGAAAAAATGGGACAACTGTAAGAGCATAATCAATAAAATATATGTAAAAAATTAAAAATGAAATCAATTTCTAAATATTAATTTTGTATCTTTCTACTTTAATAAATTTATCAGTTCTGAGAAGGGATTAAAAATGCTGGCAATGATGTGAAGAAAAGATTACCCTTGTATTGTCAGTGGAATTGTAAATTGGTACAGCTACTATAGAAAAAAGTATGGAGGTTCCTCCAAAAAAATAAAAATAGAATTACCATATGATCCAGTAAGTCCATCTTGGGGAATATATCCAAAAAAAATAAAACACTATTTTGAAGAGATACATGTATCTTGATGTTTACTACAACATTATTTACAATAGCCAAGACATGAAAACCACCTAAATGTCCATCAACAGTTGGATAAAGAAGTTGTGAATATATAGAATGTTACATAATGGAATTTTATTCATTCATAAAAAGGAAATCCTGCCATTTGCTAGAAAATGGACTAACATTGGGGGCATTATGTAAGGAGAAATAGGTTTGTTCAGTATGGACACTTTAATTATGTTAATTCTTTCCAATCCATGAACACAGTACAATATATGAGGTCTGTCCAGAAAAAGTCAGGCCATTATAATATAACAAGAGTGGTTTGTGCAACATCAATGTAACCTGGCAGTCAAGTAGAGTGGACCGGAATGTGCATGCATGAACAATGACAACTTCACTGTATTAGTTAGTGGGGGTGGTAGACGCCACTGAGTGAACATGTGTGGTTGTGGCATTCAAAATGACTGAGCGAATAGAGCAATGAATCTGCATCAAGTATAGTGTTAAGCTTAATATTCCTCTGTGGAAACTATTCAGGTGATTCATAAGGCCACAGCTATGAGCAACTGGGGATTGGCAGCTTCCATCATGACAACGTGCGCACACATGCATCCCGTCTTGTGCAGTTTTTTGGCAAAATATCAAATTACCCAAGTGAATCAACCCCCCTACAACCCAGGTTTGGCACCCTGCAACTTCTGGATTTTCCCAAAACCAAAATCATCTTTGAAAGGAAAGAGATTTCAGACCATTGATGAAATTCAAGGAACTATGATGCAGCAGCTGGTGGCTATTGAGAGAACTGTGTGAGGTCCCAAGGTGCCTACTTTGAAGGGAACTGAGGCATCATTGTCCTATGTGCAATGTTTCTTGCATCTTGTGTCTTTTTTAATAAATGTCTCTATTTTTCATATTACATAGCTGGATACCTTCTGGACAGATCTCATATATGCTTCCACTTATTTGTATCTTCCTCAGTTTCTTTCTTCAATGTCCTACAGTTTTCCAAGTTCAGGTCTTTTACCTCTTTGGTTAAATTTATTCATAGGTACCTTATTTTTTGTTGTTGTTAAAATAGTAAATGGGGTTGTGTTCTTAGTTTCTCTTCCTGAAAGTTCATCATTGATGTTTAAAAACAGCCTGCTTACTTTTGATCTCTTCTTTAAATTTACAGAAAAAAAATGTACTTTATGGTATCGTTTTGTGCTTGTTTTAGGAAAATGTGAATGGTTAACTAGGGGCATCATTGTGCTTTAATTGAAAATTATGCTAAAGCTTTTATAGCTTCATGCCATCACTTGACAAAGTTGTATGACAACACACTGAGAAATAAGAAAGAATGCATTGCCAGTTCAATAAAATATAATGTTCAGATATCCATGTTGTTTCTAGTTAGTTTTCTTTTTTGACTGCTTCAGTGTTATCATCACACATACAAATTCTCTTCCCAAAATATTACAACTTTTAATTTTAGATTTATATTGTAGTTCTTGTATTACTAACATTTATGATATTATACTGAGCTTTAAAATGTAGGTTACTATTTTTATTCCTACTTGTATTAGTTTCCTATTGCTGCTGTAACAAATTATCACAAACTTGTTAGATTAAAACAATACAAATTTAATATCTTACAGTTGTGAAGATCAGAAATCTAAAATGAGTCTTACTAGAGACTAAAACCAGAACATGAGAGGGCTAATTTTCTTTATGGAGCTTCTAGGAGAAAATCTGTTTCCTTGCATTTCCCAGCTTCTAGAGGCCACGCATATTCCTTGATTCATAATCTTCTTTCTTTATTTGCTTAAAGTTTTTTAAAATTATTTTTAGAGAAGGGAAGGGAGGGAGAGAAACATCAATGTGTAGTTGCATCTCGCGTGCTCCCTACCGGTGAACTGGCCTGCAATCTAGGCATGTGCTCTACACTGGGAATTGAACCAGCCAGTGCTCAATCTACTGACTGAGCCACACCAGCTAGGGCCTTTTTCTTCATTTTTAAATCCAACAACATCAGTCCAAGTCCTTCTCACACAACCATCTCTCTGGTCCTCCTTCTGCCTCCATTTTCCACTTGCAAAACCGTTGTGATTACATTGGACCCACCCATATAATCCATGGTAATTTCTACATCTTAACATCAGCTGATTAACAACTTTATCTCCATCTGAATCTTAAATCACTGGCCTAATAAAAAAAGAAAAGATAGGGAAGAAAATATTTGGTTCTAAAGGAAAAAATATAAAATGATTTATTGTGGAACAGATATTCCAGGCCAATGCAGCAGCATTTTCTGTCTTAAACCTAACAATGGAAAAACCATTAAAAATTTTTTTAGCAGAGAGGTGGCACAATGATTTTTGTGTTACACAAAGCTTCTTGTGGAAGCAGTGTGGAGAGAGCCAAAAGCAGAAGCAGGGAGATTAGGCAAGATATTATATTAGATTATGGTGCTGGTAAAGTTAGAAAGCTGAAGATACAGTGGTAGAGGCTAGAAATAAACTAATGCATGTACAATTAACTAATATTGGACAAGGAGTCAAAAATTCAGTGGGGAAAAAGTCTCTTCAATAAATGTCATTGGGAAAACTGGATATTCACATGCAAAAGAATGAAACAGGACCATCATATTACTCCACTCATTAAAACTAACTTGAAATGGTTAAAGAATTAAATGTAACACCAGAAGCCATAAAAATCCCAGAATAAACATACAGGAAGAGCTTCTGGACATTGCTCCTGGCAAACAAATTTTTGAATAGGACACCAAAATCACAAGCAATAAAAGCAAAAATCAAGAAATGGGACTACACCAGACTAAAAAGATTCTACACAAAAAAAAGAAATGATCAACAATATGAAAAGGTAATCTACAGAATGGGAGAAAATATTTGAAATGCATTTATTCAAAGTATATAAGTAACTCTTACAACTGAATAACAAAAAAAAATCTACTTAAAAATGAGTAGAAGGCCTGGATAAACATTATTCCAAAGGAAATATACAAATAATCAACAGGTACATGAAAAATTACTCAACATTACAAATTATTAGGAAAGTGCAAATCAAAACTGTATTGATACATCACATCACATTTGTTAGACTGGCTACTATCAAAAAGACAATAGATAAGTGTTGGCAAGAATGGGGAAAAAGGTAATACTTGTACACCCTTGGTGAACATATAAACTTCTGTAGCCATTATGGAAATTAGTATGGATGCTCAACAAAAAAATTTAAAAAATATAGGTACTATATGATCCAACAGTTTCAATTCTGGTTATACAGTCAAAGGAAAAAAATTACTATCTTGAAGAGATATATTCATCCCATATTTGTTATGTCATTGTTTGTAATAATCAAGACATGAAAACTACCTAATTTATGTACTGGGTAAATATGTAAAGAAAGGGGGTGGATGTAGGGCAAATGTGGACATGTTGGTCAAAGGGTATAAACTTCCAGATATAATATGAATAATTTCTGGGGGTCTAATGTACAGTGTGGTGGCTATAGTTAACAGCTTAAAAGAGTCAGTCTTGAATATTTGCTCTGAAAAGATAAAAATATGTTATATATGGTCCATACATGTCAAGTTGGAAGTTTGTATCCTTCCTCTATTCTGGATAACCTAGAGATAGTCTAGTGAGGGGAGAGAAAGATTGTAAGTGCATGATGAGAAGAACCTTGAGGTGGTAACCATACTTCCTTTTCCCCGTCATAGGCAGCCAGCCTAAAGCAAACAAGACCTGGGAGAAAAGAGATCTTTAATTTTGAATGATGTCAGAGATTTTTATTATTGTACTGGAAAGGGCATATTAATTATTAAAGGAGATTATTCTTGTGACTGAAAGTGAACAAGGATTTTTATTACATAAGAATGAGCAGATAAAGGTATGAAGTCTTCCCAATATTTCTTCCAATTCCAGGGAAGGAACTAACCTGGCACAATATGTTCAAATGAGCAGTGTGGTGGGGGTGGGGGGGATTAGGCTGTTTTCTGGCTGCACTATGATGGGCTTATTTGTCCCATATACTAAAAATTTTAATTATATTTTTATATAAACTGTGAACTGTAGATATTATAAAATACAAAGACAACAGCAAAAAGGTAAATTTAACAAATATAATATTCCTTGATGACCCTTCCCCTTCTTTCCCCCATTATCCCCCTCCCCCACTGTGGTTACTGTCAGTTTGTTCTTTATTTCAATGTCTCAGTTTATATTTTGCTGCTTGTTTGTATTGTTGATTAGGTTCCTCTTATAAATGAAATCATATGTTGATTATTTTGCAATGTATACAAATATTGAATTATTATGTTGCACACCTGAAACTAATACAATGTATATCAATTTTACCTCAAAAATATTTAAAGTATTAAAAAACACAAATATAAGTAATATAGTTGTTTAAAGACATTGGAAATTTTTAAATCCTCCTTTCATGAATAGATTCTGTCCTCTCTCCTTGAATCCAGGAGAGACCTCTGTAACCACTGTGATTAGTGGAATATGTTGGAAGTCATATTGTACAAGTATTCAGTCTCAGTCCTTAAGCAACTAGCAGATTCCACTTACTGTCTCTTTGATGTCTGGGCCATGGAAACTTGAGCTGCCATGTGTATTAGTTTCCTAGGTTTGCTGTAACAAAGTATCACAAATTAGGTGACTTTAAAAGGAAGAGAAATTTATTTTCTTTCAGTTCTTTTTTTAATTTTAATTGAATTTATTGGGGTGACATTGGTTAATAAATTTATGTAGGTTTCAGGTGTACAAGTCTGCAATACATCATCTGTATATTGTATTGTGTGTTACTGCCCAAAGTCCAGTCTCCTTCTGTCACCACTTATCCCTCCTTTACCCTCTATTACCTCCCCCACCCTCCTGTCCCTTTGGTAATAACCATACTGTTGTCTGTGTCCATGAATTTTGGGGGGCTTAATCCCCTCACTTGTTCACCCAGGCTGCCAACCTCCCTTCCAACTGACAACCATCAGTCTGTACTCTGTGTCTATGAGTCTGTTTCTACTTTGTTTGTTTTGTTCATTATATTCTGAAGGCAGGAAGTCCCCAGTCAATCTGTTGACCAGGCCATTCTCTCTGAAGGTTCTAGGGTAGAATATATTCCATGAGTTTCTAGTGTTGCAGAAGATCTTTGACATTCATTTGCTTGTAAATGCATCACTTTACTTTCTTCTTCCTTCAAAACATGGAGTCATTTCTGTGTGCCTATGTTTTTGTGTCTCTGCTCCTCTTCTTATAAAGGCAGCAATCATATTAGAACAGGGACTACTCTAATTCAGTATGATTTTATCTTAACTATATCTGAAAGGACCCTATTTGCAAATAAAGTCATATTCTGAAGCACCTGGGATTAGAAATTTGGTATAACTTTTGGGGTTAGGGGAGACACAATTCAACTCATACTATAACAAACTTTAAGAACGTAATCTATATTAAGAACGCATTGAGATTTCTGGAGAAATCGCAAATAAACTTAGATGTAAAATTTGTGAAAATTTTATGAACAAATTTTGCCTTTGATTTTTTCCTCCAAAGCCATCATACTGCACATGGAACATTTAATAGAACTCTCTAAGCAATGAGTGGTCAATGAACCATTATGAACATGAAGCCATACAGTCCTTGCAAAGGAAGAGAGTAGCTCAAGGTTTAACACATTAGTTAATAGCTGAGCTGATTATAAAAGTCTGACTCCTAGACCAAAGGTCAAATTTGCATACTTATAGAGCCATATATCCTGGGTTTTCCAGTTGATTTTGAAAATAATTTTGTCCTTTGTTATAATATAGCCTTTTCCAGTACATATGGAAAACTTTACTGAGTAAAGAGCAACTGAATATGTATTCTGTGATTAAGCTCTTAATGAACAGAAATGAATGAATTAGTATTAACTCAAGACATTTAAAAGTTTGTCTTATATAGTCCTGTTGCAACAAAACCTGAAGAACTAAACAATTTCATCAATTTAGAAAATCAAAAACTAAACTTATAGCATATTCCTTCAAACTTCATCTTCTTCCAGTGGATCACCACTTCTCTGAATGGTAATATTGAAAAGTTGGACTCATCATTGTTACCTCCCTCATTGCTCACCACTCTTATTTTCAATCCAATCTATGGAGTAGTCTGAGTGAGAGAGAGAGAGAGAGAGAGAGAGAGAGAGAGAGTATAGAGAGAGAGGAAGAGCTAATCTCTCTACTCATCAATATATACTTTTCTTAGTCTCCACAGGCTGCCATAGCAAAATAACATAAACTATGTGGTTTAAACAAAAGAACTTCATTTCTCACAGTTATGGAAGCTGGAAAGTCCAAGATCAAGGTGCCAGCAGAACAGATTTCATTCATAGGCCTCTTCTCTTGGCTTATTTGTGGCTGTCATCTCACTGTATATTCACATGGCCTCTTATTTGTGCATGTTGGGAAGGAAGAGAGAGAAAAAACTCTCTGGCATCTCTTATAAAGCCATTAATCCAAACATGAGCACTTCCTTATGACCTTATAATTTTCATTACCTTTCAAAGTCTCCATGTTTAAATACCATCACATTGGGGAGGGGAGGGCTTCAACATATAAATTTGGAGGGCGGTAGACATAAACAGTCAGTCCACAACAATACCCATCAGTCATACTTGGGTCTGGCACACATTAGCCCTCAATAATTATATGTTCCAAGAATAAATAAATGTAAATTTATTTCTTGCATGAGTACTTGAGGAGCTCTATTGACTTGCTCTTTAGTGAAATTGGTAACAACAGTAAACACACACACACACACACACACACACACACACACACACAGAGAGAGAGAGAGAGAGAGAGAGAGAAATTTCAACACCCCAACCATTTAAACCATCTGGGGATAGTCCTAAGGGCAAACATCAAATAAGGCACCATCTATTCAAGAAAATCTATGAAAACAAAACAAGGTAAGAAAGTGATTTTTTTTTTTTTTTTTTTTTTTTTGGTATCTGAACCAAGACTACTCCCTCCATCGTTTCTCCCAGTTCAGTGAGGCAATGGTTCTACTTCCGATTGCTGCAGCCAAAAACACAGGGCTCCCACTCTTTCTAGCTCTGAAGCAAATTTCCCTTTTTTTCCCCTTTGAGGAGAGCAGGATTTCACTTTTTTCCATCCTGTCACCAGCTACTTGTTGCTGAGGCTAAGTCCCCGGTGAGTGTGTTTAAGAATTGGGGGCTCCAATCTCCACCTGACCCCCACTTTTGTGATTTTGGCTATTTCTTGGATATGGCAAAATGATAATATTGGGGCTCTGCTAGCCATTCTTCCAGTTCATGAGTAGTAGTTCCACCCAAATACAGGCAAGCTCTGCTCATTCTAGGCTGCCGACCACTCTACTCTTTTACCTCCACTAAATTTTCACTTCCTAGTGTAGGAGTTCATCACTTAGATAGAAAAATATCATACCCTCACCTTCAGCTCCAGGGCCTTGACTCAGAGATTTTACTGGCTGGGGCATTAACAGGCCGTAAAACACACACCTCCTAATCTTTTCCAAATGGAATTGACTGCATTTACAACAAAGCCTGAAAAACTTTAAACCTGAGGGCACCCTCAAGAACAGTGCAGGTTGTGATGAAAAGCATTTAGGAGGATTCATGGACCAAATGAAGCTATAGACTAGAATATAGACCACCTAACTTAGAGTAAAGAAACTGGGAATAAGATAGGAGGGAGAACTCCTAGGGTCAGAAAACCTATCAAACACTAATCTCAGAAACTAATCAAAGGAGCTACAATTTGATTGAATAAGTTTGTGGAGTAATGTATGCCCCATGATATTTTTGAGAAAAATAGAGCAATTACCAGGGCAGAACAGCTGGATGTGATCAAGGGAAGAGTAAAAGAGAATACTCAGCAGAGCTTAGCCATCCTGAGTACCAACATTAGAAACTTAACATTGTGGGAAGGAATAGACTTCATTAAAATAATCCATCTACTTACTGAACTAATAAGCAAGCAAATAACAACAAATCCCTGAAGGAGGATCTGTGTCCAGAGTTACTGCAATATATTATCTAAAATGTCCAGTTTCTAACCAAATATTATGAGGTATGAAAATAAACAGGAAAGTATAAAATCTGCACTAGTTTAAATACAGGCAACAAAACCTTCTGGGAGAGTAACACAATGTTGGATATAACAGGAATAGATTTCAAAGTAATTATTACAAAGAATGGGAAGCATGATTAAAGAATTTAAGAAAGGCTGAATGACACTGTTGCCTAAAATAAAGAATATCAATATGGAGATTAAAATATTGAGAAAAAGCCAAAAAAAAGGGGGAACTCTGGATTTAAAATTAAAATAATTGAAATTAAAAAAAAAATATTTAGGCCACTCCAATCAAGTTGAACTAGGAAAAGAAAGAATTAGGAAACATGAATATAGATCAAATAGAGATCATGTAAGCCAAATAACAAAAAGAAAAATAATCAAGAAAAATAAACAGAGTCCCACATAAATCTGGGACACCATTAAGGGGGCTAAAATACATGTAATGTGAATACCAGAAAGTGAAAAAGGAGAGAAAGGAGACAAACATATGAATAAATAATAACCATAATCTTCCCAAATTATTGAAAAACAATAACCTAGGCATTCAGTAAGTTTAACAAACTCCAAATAGGTTAAATCCAAAGAACCCCACAACAGACATAATAGTAAAATACTGAAAGTCAGGGATGAGGAGAAAATCTTGAAACAACAGGAGAAAATGTTAAAAACACAAGAGAGAATTTAAAGTTTGCAAACTGCACTGGAAACTGCTGGAGTATACAAGTCTCCAAATGGACAGAAGATGGCAGAGGAGTGAATGGGAGTCACGCTGACCTTCTCCCAAGACCAAAATGGAATTGTGAGTAAATAGTGGAGCAATAACCTGGAAAACAAAGGAACAATAGAGGGAGAGGAGCCTTGGCGCTGCAGACAGACAGTGGAATCAACTTTCACACATCCTAACAGGTGAGAAGTGCGGTGGAGGCTCAAGAGGGTGGGCTGGGTACCCACGGGCACCAGCACCAAAGGGACATTAAAATGGCCAGTTGGATCTCCCTGAGAAGAACAGAGTCTGAACTATAAACAGGGACCGCCAGACTACAGCATCTGAACCCAGAAAAACACACAGACAAAACGCAAGCCCGAAAAGCTTAGGGGCATTCTCTGCCAGAGACAGGTGGCTGGGTCAGACACAGAGAGACATTTAAAGGGACAAAACAAAAATTTGCAGAGCCAGCTGCCTTCCTTGATCTCTGGGTAGAGGTGGCAGCAGAGTGGGCTGGTGCCTGGGAAAAGACTGGTGAGGAAAATTTTGTGAAGAGAACTGAGACAGTGGCCAGCGGAGCCCCGGTGAAAACTCACCTCCCACTCTACAGCTACCACCTTGCCAAGCCATAAGAGAATCAATTAACCTGCCTTCTGCATGCTCCGCCCAGAGCTTGTGCGGGTGTGGGCTGGGGTGCTGAGTACAGAGTGGCCGGAAGAAATAGAGGATCCCTGGCCAAAGGGGACACAGAGCTGCCCAGAGACCCTCGAGGAGAGACTGGAGACAGGGGCATTGGGGAAATACTGGAGGAGTAACCAGGGAGTCCCAGAGCAGACTCCTCCACCTTTCCATAGTCTCCATTTTGTGCAGGCAGACCACGTCCCAAAGAGGCACAAGCAGGAAAGGAAATTATAGCCCTGCCCTCAGGACAGTCTGGCCTGGACAGGAGCTGTGTGCTGGCCTTGGTGCTGACTGAAGAGCTGCCTACAGAGATAGTAGATGCCTGGCTAAAGGGGACACAGAGATGCCTAGAGACTTTTGAGAAGAGACTGGAGGCAGAGGCCTTAGAGAGAACTAAGAGAGTAGCCAGGGGGGATCCTGGTGCTGATTCCTTCCCCAGTCCACATTCTCCATCTTGCTCAGGTGGACCACTCCCCTGTGTGACAGCAGCCTATAAGGACACGATAGTCCCACCATCAGGAAACACTGCTCAACCCTGTAGTGCCTAAGCATGACAGATGAGGACAGAGTAACCAGAATGACAATTGCAGAAGGCTGACAGACAGTAGATTCTTGGAAGGCTCAAACAAATGGCCCAAGAACAGACAGGATCAACAACTGCCATCATAAGAGGCAGACCCAGAAAATAGAGAAAAGAAAAAAATAGATGAATAAAAAGACCCACCTACTACCATAGAAGTTTAATCCAAAAGTCAGGAAATCTATACGGATCAATTGAAGCAGAAGCAAAAAAAAAACAAACAAACAAAAAAAAACCAACCAAAGTTAAAAAAAAAAACACACACTCACAAATAATGGGACAGAAAAGAAGTTCCTCCCAAATAAGGGGAAAGGAGGAATCCCCACAGAAAGAGCTAAATGAAATAGAGGCAAGTGAACTATCAGATATTGAATTCAAACCAATGGCTCTAAGAAGCTCAGTGAGCTCTACCAGCTCAAAGACACTATGAGAAACTGAAGGGAAACTATCAGGATCTTACGACAAACTATATCAACCCGGAGAAGGATATAGAAACCATAAGGAAGACAAGAAAATACCATTTCTGAATTGAAGAACACAGGAGAAGGAATCAAAACCAGACTAGATGAAGCAGAGGATCGAATCAGCAAGTTGGAGGACAAGGTAGAAAAAAATCTCCCAGAAAGAAGAAGAAATGAAAAAAACATTCAAATAGAATGAAGAGGCATTTAGGGAAATATAGGACCACCTGAAATGCAATAATATCCGGATAATAGGGATACCAGAAGGAGAAGAAGAGGAGCAAGTGAGAAAGAAACTCTTTGAAAAAGTAATGATGGAAAATTTCTCTAATTGGAGGAGAGAAAAGGTTTAACAGGTCCAGGAAGCACAGAGGGTCCATTTAAGAGGAACCAATGAGGCCCACTCCAAGATACATCATTATTAAAATGGTAAATATCAAAGACAAAAAAAGAATCCTAAAGACAGCAAGGGAGAAACAGGTAGTAATATACAAGGGAGTTGCTAACAGCTGACTTCTCAACTGAAACACTGCAAGCCAGAAGGGAATGGCAAGAAATATTCCAAGTAATGAAAAGCAAGGTCCTACAACCTAGACCGCTCTATCCAGCAAGGCTCTCAATTAAAATAGACGGGGAAATAAGGAGTTTTCCAGACAAAAGAAGGCTAAAAGAATATGTAGAGAATCAAGATGGCAGAGGAGTGAATGGAAGTCACATTGACCTCCTCACAGGAACAACATGGAATTACAACTGAATTGTGGAGAAATCACCCAGAACAAACAACTGAACAATTGCGAGAGGGGAACTTCTCCTTGTAACTTCCAAAACAGAAGAATCAGCTTTAGTGCAATCTAACCAGGAAAGAATGTGGGGTGCCCACAGGCAACAGCACCAGAAGGATACTGAAACAGCCAGTTGGATTCCCCTGAGAAGAGAGGGGTCTAAACTTAAAGCAGGGATCTCTAGCCCACAGCACCAGAGCCCAAAAAGTTAACAGAAAACATCCAGCAACAAAAAGCGGCAAGGTTGCTCTCCGCCAGAGACAGGCGGCTAGAGATGCAAAGCACTGTTTAAAGGGCCAATTCATAAATTTCTATTGCAGCCACTTACTCTGGTCTCTGGCAAAGACAGGGGCAGAGTGGGCTAGAGATGCCTGAGGAGAGACTAAGGAAGGAGGCTTTGGGGAGAGAACTGACAGAGTAGATGGTGGGATTTCAGTGCTGACTGACCCCCCATGTGGCAGCAGCCATCTTGGTCTGGCAGAGACCAAGCCCTCTGAGTGGCACCAGAGTCAAAGGAACCAATACCCCACACCCAGTTGGGATTCCAACCCGCCCTGTGCTGTCTAAGCTGCCTGCTGAGTGCAAACAGCAGCCAGACACTAGATCCCTGGTTAAAGAAGACACAGAGAGGTCTGGTGACACTTGAGGAGGGACTGGAGACAGAGGCTTTTGGGAGAGAATGGAGAGAGTAGCTGGCGGGATCCCAGGGCTAACTCCTCCCGCATATAGCTACAGCTAGAGAGAACCCAATAACCCTGCCCTCAGGAGGGACTCTACGCTACCCTGAGCTGTTTAAGCTGGCCTGCTGAGTGCAGAGTGAATAGATTAACAGCTGAAGGAGACAGCCACAGAGAGTAGATAACTGGAAGTCTCAAACAGACTGCCTAAGGTCAGACAGGGTCAACATATGACATCATCAGAGGCAGATCCGGAAAGTAAAAACAGCAGTCTCCAACCATAGAAGTTCACACCACAAAGTCAGGAAATCAAGACAGATCAACTTAAGAAGCAGAAGCAAAAGCGAAGAGTTTCACAAATAATGGGAAGACTAAGAAATATGTTCCACTCAAAGGGAAAGGAGGAATACCCAGAAAGAGAAATAAATGAAATAGATGGAAGGAAAGTATCAGATATTGAGTTCCAAACAACGGTTCTAAGGAAGCTCAATGAGCTCAGTGAGCTCAGAGAGAATTACCCAAAACTACAGGGAAACTACGAGAAACTTACTACAAATTATATCAGCATAAAAAAGGACTTAGAAATTATCAATAATAGACAAGAGGAAATGAAGAATACAATTTCTGAACTGAAGAACACAGTATAAAGAATCAAAAGCAGGCTAGATGATGCTGAGGAACAAATCAGTGAGCTGGAGGATAAGGTAGAAAAAAGCTCCCAGAAAGAGCAAGAATATATAGAAAATGAAAACAGACTCAAAAAGCATGAAGAGGTATTTAGGGAAATACAGGACAACATGAAATGTAATAATATCCATATAATAGGGATACCAGAAGGAGAAGAGGATGAGGAAGGGTTAGAGAAACTGTTTGAAAAAGTAATGATGGAAAACTTCCCTAAGTGGAGGAGAGAAAAAGTCACACTAGTCCAGGAAGCATAGAGGGTCCCATTAAGAAGAACCCAATGAGGCCCACTCCAAGACACATCATCATTAAAATGTCAAACATCAAAGACAAACAGAGAATTCTATAGCAAGTAAGGGAGAAAGAGGTAGTAACATACAAGGGAGCCCTGATACAGCTAGCAGCTGACTTCTCAACAGAAAACTGCAAGCCAGAAGGGACTGGCAAAAAATATTCCAGGTATTGAAAAGCAAAGGCCTGCAACCAAGACTGCTCTACCCAGCAAGGCTCTCCATTAAAATGGAAGGGGAAATAAGGAGTTTCCCAGAGAAAAGAAGGCTAAAAGAATACACCTCCACCAAACCAGCACTGCAAAAATATGCTAAAGGGACTGCTTTAAGATGAAAAAAAAGTTTCTATGAATACTCAGTTCCTTCAGAGTTGCCAATACTTCATATTACCAATATTTTTAACAGTCATTAATCTGATTGTGGCAATGATGTTATTTTAATTGTTCCTTTACTATTTGTTGAAACTAAACCTGTTTTAGTATTTTTCTTGCCTATTTCTATTATTTTTTAAAGCTTTAAATGACTTTTCTGTATTTTTTATTCACTTATAGATTAAAGGTTTGTAGAACTTTTTTTCTCTAAAGAAAAGAACAAGCAAACAAATAAAAAGAAGAAAAACCTATTAACCATGTTTTAGATGTGTTGCAAATACTTTTCTATTCTATTCCTTGTCCTTTAACATTTTTATATGTGTAATACTATATAGTTAAAACTTTAATATAGTCATATTGTCAATATTTACTTAACATCTTCTGGGTTTGAGTATTTTACTTCAAGTCATGAAAAATATTAGTTCTATTTTCTTCTAAAACTCTAGATTCTACATATTATTTTTTAACTCACCTGAATATTTCTTGTGTAATGTGTGAAATAGGGCTCTATATTTGTTTTATTTCAAGTAATAGTGGTCCATGCACCTTATATGTCGAATAAGCCTTACTTTACTCATTGATTTGAAATATCAATCATATATTACATTCTCAGACAGATATATATGTTTGTCTCTAAAATGCTCATTATATTTCATTGATATACTTGATTATTTCTGTGCAGGTGTCACGTTGGTTTATTTTCTGAGACTTTATAATGGTTCTACATTTTTAAAATATTTTATAATTAACTTTGACATTTAAAAAAATAAATAAAACAATGGGCTTTTAGGTAAGAAAGAAAGAGAGAGATGGAACTCCTACCTTTTGCAACAACATGGATGGAACTGGAAAATATTAGGCTAAGTGAAATAAGCCAGTTGATGAAAGACAAATACCATATGATCTCACCTATAAGGGGACTCTATTCAACAAAATAAACTACTGAAGAAAATAAACCAAAGGCACAGAGACATGGAACAAACTGAAAGTGACCACAGGAGATGGGGAAAGAGGACAATGGTGGAAATAAGGGGAAGGGACTAGACAAAGAACATGTATGAATAACCCATGGGCATGGACAACAGAGTGGGAATTGACTTTGGGAGTACGAGGTAGGGGTGGGATGGGTGGAGGGGTATAAAGGGGTAAAAACTGAGACAACTGTAATACAATAAACATGATTTATAAATGTAAATAAATTAAATTAAATTAAAAAAGGTTATTTACCAAACTTAAAAAAAAAGAATATATCTCCATTAAACCAGCACTACAAGATATGTTAAAGTGACTGGTTTAAGAAGATGAAGAAAAAGAGTGAGAAAGAGAAAAACACAGGTACAGAAAGAAAAAATGAACCGGTTACTATACGTAATAACTCTCAATGTAAATGGACTAAATGCCCCAATCAAAAGACACAGGATAGCTGAATGGATAAGAAAACATGATTCACATATATGCTGCCTACAAGACACCCACCTAAGAATTCAGGGCCTACACAAATTGAAAGTAAAGGGATGGAAAGAAAATATTCCAAGCAAATGGGCAAAAAGAAAGCAAGGGTAACAATATTTATAGCAGTCAAAATAAATTTCAAAACAAAGGCCATAAAAAGAGACCCAGGGGGACACTTTATAATACTTAAAGGAAGAATCCATCAAGAAGACATAAACGTTGTAAACATATATGTTCCCAATAAAGGAGCACCCAAATATATAAGAAAATCTTAGAGGACTTCAAAAAAGATATAGGCAGCAACACACTGATATTAGAGGATTTCAAAACCCAGCTGTAAAAAATGGACAGATCTTCCAATCAAAACATAAAGAAGGATATTGCGGAGCTGAATGACGCCTGAAATCGAATGGACTTAACTGACATATATAGAACCTTACATCCTAAAGAAGCAAAATACATATTCCTTTCAAATGCACATGGAAGATTTTCAAAGATAGACCACATGATAGGATACAAAGGAAGCCGCAGCAAATTCAGGAAAATTGAAATAATATCAAACATTTTCTTGGACCACGAGGACTTCAAAATGGAAATCAACCTCAAAGAGAAACCTCAAAAAATTGCAAATTCATGGAGACTGAAGAGTACATGATTAAACAATGAACGGGTCAATAATGAGATAAGAGAAGAAATCAGAAAATTTCGGGAAACAAAAGAAAATGAACAAACAGTCCAAAACCTATGGGACACAGCAAAGGCAGTCCTGAGAGGGAAGTTCATAGCAATATAGGCTTACCTAGAAAAGATAGAAACATTTCAAATCAAAGACCTCACACTACAACTTCAAGAATGGGAGAAACAACAACAAACAAATCCCAGAGCAAGTAAGAGGAAGGAAATAGTCAAGATTAGAGCAAAACTGACTGACATAGAGACAAAAAGAACAATTCAAAGGATCAACACATCCAGGAGCTGATTTTTTGAAAAGATAAATAAAATTGACAAGCCTTTAAGCAGACTCATCAAGAAAAAAAGAGAGAGGACCCAAGTTAATAATATCAGAAATGAAAGAGGAGGAATAACCACTGGTACCACAGAAATACAAAGGATTGTCAGGAACTACTATGAACAATTATATGCCAAGAAATTTGAAAACCTCGATGAAATGGACAAATTTCTAGAAAAGTATAATCTTCCAACACTGAAGGAGGAAGAAGCAGAAAGCCTGAACAGACCGATAACAGCTAGGGAAATGGAAGCAGTCATCAAGAAACTCCAGACACACAAAAGCCCTGGGCCAGACAGTTTCACAGGAGAATTTTATCAAACATTTAAGGAAGAGATAACCCCTGTCCTTCCCAGACTATTCCAAAATATTCAAGATGAGGGAAGATTTCCAGACTCTTTTTATGAGGCCAGCATCACCCTAATACCAAAACCAGATAAAGACACTACAGAGAAAGAAAACTACAGGCCAATATCACTGAAGAACATAGAGGCTAAAATCCTCAACAAAATATTGGCAAACTGCATCCAGCAACACATTAAAAAGTTTATCCACCATGATCAAGTGGGATTCATCCTAGGGATGCAGGGATGGTTCAATATACACAAATCAATAAACATAGCCCATCACATAAACAAAAGGAAAGACAAAAAAACACATGATCATCTCGATAGACACAAAAAAGCTTTTGATAAGGTACAGCCTCCATTTATTATCAAAACACTCAGCCAAATGGGAATAAATGGGGCATTCCTTAATGTAATAAAGGACACATATGAAAAACTTACAGCCAACCTCATACTCAATGGGCAAAAACTAAGATCTTTTCTTTAAGATTGGGAACATGACTAGGATGTCCGCTTTCACTGCTTCTTTTCAACATAGTATTGGAAGTCCTAGCCACAGTGGTCAGAAAAGAAAAAGAAATAAAAGGCATCCAAATAAGAAAGGAGGAAGTAAAACTATCATTGTTTGCAGATGACATGATAGTGTACATAGAAAACCCTGTAGACGCCACTAAAAAACTCCTCAACCTAATAAGTGAATTTGGCAAAACAATGGGATACAATGTCAATATACAGAAATCAAAGGCATTGTTTGTACACAAGCAATGAAATAGAAGAAGAAATCAGAAAAAAATACCATTCGATATAGCAAGAAGAAAAATAAAGTACCTAGGCATAAATTTAACCAAGGAGGTAAAGACTTGTATGCAGAAAACAATACAACATTGAAGAAAGAAATTAAGGAAGACACAAATAAATAGAAGCATATAAGGTGTTCATGGATTGGAAGAATATCATCAAAATGTCCATACTACCCAAAGCAATTTATAGATTCAACGCAATCCCTGTTAATATACCAATGACGTATTTCACAGAAATAGAACAGCCATTTCAATAATTTATATGGAACCATAAATGACGTCGAATACCCGCAGCAATTTTGAGAAAGAAACACAAAGTAGGAGGGATCACAATACCGGACATCAAACTACACTACAAAGCCACTATACTCAAAACAATCTGGTACTGGCACAAGAACAGATATGTAGATCAATGGAACAGAATAGAGAGCCCAGAAATAAGCCCAGGTCTATATGGGCAACTAATATTTGACGAAGGGGACAGAAGCATAAAGTGGAATAATAATAGCCTCTTCAACAAATGGTGTTGGGAGAGCTGGATGGCTACATGGGAAAAATTGAAATTTGATCATCAGCTGATACCATACACAAAAATGACCTCAAGATGGGTAAAAGACTTAAATATAAGTCACAACACCATCAAAGTCCTAGAGGAGAACATTGGCAGGAAACTCTCAGATATCCCATGCAGCAATTTTTTCACCGATATGTCTCCTAAAGCAAGGGACATAAAGGAAAGAATAAACAAGTGGGACCTCACCAAAATAAGAAGCTTCTGCATGGCTAAAGAAAACATCAGCAAAATGAAAAGGGAGCCAACCATATGGGAAAATATATTTGCTAATGATATATCAGGTAGAGGTTTGATCTCCAAATATATAAAGAACTCACTCTACTCCACTCCAGGAAGGCAAACGATCCAATCAAAAAATGGGTAAAGGACCTGGGCAGACGCTTTTCCAAGGGTCCCAAGAGGGCCCAGTGACATTTGAAAGGATGCTCAGCATCACTATCCATCAGAGAAATGCAGATCAAAACCACAATGAGATACCATCTCACACCGGTCAGAATGGCCATCATAAACAGATCAACAAACAACAGGTGCTGGCGAGGCTGTGGAGAAAAGGGAACACTAGTACACTGCTGGTGGGAATGCAGACTGGTGCAGCCACTGTGGAAAGCAGTGTGGAATTTCCTCAAAAAGCTGAAAATGGAACTGCCTTTGGATCCAATGATTCCCCTGCTTGGACTATACATTAAGAATTCCAAAATGCCAATTCAAAAGAACCTCTGCACCTCAATGTTCATAGCAGCGCAATTTACAATAGCCAAGTGGTGGAAGCAACCTAAATGCCCATCAGTAGATGACTGGATCAAAAAACCATGGTACATTTACACAATGGAATACTACGCAGCAGAATGAAAAAAGGAGCTACTACACTATGTGACAGCATGGATGGAACTGGACAGCATTATGCTAAGCAAAATAAGCCAGGGGGTGAAAGACAAATACCATATGGCCTTACCTATAAATGGAACTTAACGAACAAAACAAAAATGCAATGAAAATAAGACCAGTAACACTGAAAGAAAATGGAAACCAATAGAGACAAGAGGGAAGGAGGGAGGGGTGCGTGGGGAAAAGGAATGGAAGGGGCAAGTCAACAACATATAGCAAGGAGTCATGGACAAAGCTAAAGTGGAGAAGGCAGAGGGAGAAGGTGGAGGGGGCAGGGGAAAGTGTTGGGGGGTAGGAGGAGACAAATGTATTTGAAAAATGAAAGAAAGAAAGAGAAAGAAAGAAAGAAAGAATTTAACCAATCTAAAAAAAAAAAAAAGGAAAACACTAGAGAAAAATATGACTTACAAGAGAATCCCAATAATAATAACAGTTGATAATGAAGGCCAGAAGGTAGTAAAATAACATATTATTTAAGAAATGCTCAAAGAAATAAACTGTCCACCAAAAATTCCATATCTAACAAAGTTATTGTTCAAAATGAAGGTAAAATATGTTCACAGTTAAACGAGAACTGAGATAACTGGTTTCTTGTAGACCTGCCTTACTCAAAATACTAAAGGGAGTTTCTAAGGCTGGGGCAAGTGATCCTAAATGGTCATTTGAATCCACTTGAACAAATACTATCAGTAAAGGTAATTATGTAATTATAAAAGAAACTAAATTTACACTTTTTTGTTTTATCTTTTAATTGATTAACGAACAATTGTATAAAATAAAATGTATAAAATTCATTGTTAGGCCTATAACTATAGAACTGCAAGGTATGTATAACATATCTGTCAATAATAGCACAAAGGAATTATATGGGAGAACATCTGTATTGGGATAAGAAAATGAAAACAGATGATAAAGTAATAATTATAACAATGTACTTTTGGGTTTCAAACATTAACAGATGTAGTAGGTATGGTGATGATAGCACAAAAAGAGGTAAAAGGGAATACAATTATTTTACAGGAATTACATTTTTATATATTACTAAAACTATTCAAGTATGATTCTGAAGATGATGCTAAGTTAAGATGTATATGATAAAAACTAGGTAAACCACTAAAATAATATTGAAAGTATATTGAAAAATCATTAATAAAATTAAAATTTCACTTTAGAAAATATAATCAATGCAAAACAAAGCAGTAAGA
Source organism: Pteronotus mesoamericanus (assembly GCF_021234165.1). Classification (NCBI taxonomy): domain Eukaryota; kingdom Metazoa; phylum Chordata; class Mammalia; order Chiroptera; family Mormoopidae; genus Pteronotus; species Pteronotus mesoamericanus. Next base: position 1,914,267 of record NW_026555108.1, on the reverse strand, counting down.
GAGGAATAAAAGATGAAAAAAGTCATGAGACATAGAAAGCAAAAAGCAAAATGTCACACATAATTCCAGATATATTAAAAGCAAATGCAAATATATTAATCCAAACAAAAGGCAAAGATTACCTTACTGGAAAAAATTTCCAACTATGTATTGTATATAGGTTCCAACTATGAGTTGTGTATACTTTAGATGGATACAAAGTCACAAGCATATTGCAATTAAGAGGATAGGAAAAATATATTATGCAAAAAGCAACCAGAAGAAAGCTCGGGAGGTTATACTAGTAGCAGATGAAATGTAATTTATTTAAAAAATGTTACTAGAGATACATAAAGACATCCTATAAAGACAACAGTGTCATCTATCAGGAAGATGTACAAATTACAAAATATATGTACTTAAAGAGAGAGCACCAAAATGCATAAAACAGTAATTGACAGAAATAGAGAAATAAACAACCTAACAATAGTTGGAGATTTCAATTCTCTAATTTCAATAATTGATAAAACCACTATTCAGAAGTTTCCTAGGGAAATAAAACAGTTTAACAACACTGTAAAGGAAGTAGAGTTAACGTCTCTAGAACATACCACCTAACAACCCAACAACAGAATATAAATTCTTCTTAAGTTCACATGGAATATTCTCCAAAATAGACTATACACTAGGCAATAAAACAAACTACAATAAATTTAAAAATATAAAATAATGAAAAGTATCTTCTCTGATGAAAATGGAATAAAAATAGAGTAAATAGCTATATGATTAAGAAAACCAAAGAACAAGAATAGTACAATTGCATTGAAACATGTGTTTACTCTTGAATTTGTTTATTATTCTCATGAATGACTTTATATTTTTACACCATATGTATGTATCACTAATATAGAAATTGTATCATTCTCTGTTTATTCTTCCACAACTTAAATTTTTGTTCCACATTGTCATTGTAAAATTGATCTGTATCGATACAAGCACCTCTAGTTCATTTATTTTCACTATTGTGTAGATTTAAATTGACTGAATAATGCCACAAGTTGTTTATGCATTCTTTGTTAGGAAATGTTTGTCTTTTCCAAACATTTACTATTATAAATAATACTACTATGAAAAAAATTAAAATTAAAAAGTCAAAAAAAAAGAAATCTATGATTAGTAAAAATTAGGGAAATTCACAATATGTGAAAATTAAATGACATGCTGACAGACAGACAATGGTTTACTGAAAAAATCAAAAGGAAAATGAGAAAATACTTGGAGATGAATAAAAATGAAGGCACTACATACCAAAGCTTATGGGACATAGATAAAGCCGTGATTACAAGGAAAATTATAGCTGCAAATGCCTATAATAAGAAAGAAGAATGTCTCACATCAATAATCTCACCTTTTTCCTTAAGACATTGGAAAAATAAAAGCAAGCTAAACTTAAAGCAACCAGAAGGAATGGAATTATAATGATTAAAGTGGAAATCAATAAAATAGAAAAAAATCAATGAAGGAGAATCAAGATGGCAGAGAAGTGAGTGGAAGTCACACTGATCTCCCAAGACCAACCTGGAATTACAACTAAACTGTGGGGAAATCACCTGGAACAAACAACTGAACAATAGCAAGAGAAGAGCCTTGTAACCTCGGAGACAGAAGAGTCAGCTTTAGTGCAATCTAACTGGTAAGGAGTGTGGTACAGACCTGAGAAGGCAGGTGGGTGTCCATGGGTAGCAGCACCAGAATGGTATTGAAACAGCCAGTTGAATCCTCCTGAGAAGAGTGGGGTCTAAACCATAAGTGGAGATCTCCAGCCTACAGCGCCAGAGCCTAAAATGTACACAGATGACAGCCAGCTGGGAAAAACAGCAGGGTTGCTCTCTGCCAGAGATGGGTGGCTGGAGATGCAAAGAGACTTTTAAAGGGCCAATGCATAAATTTTTATTTGCAGCCACTTAACCTGGGCTCCGGCAAAGGCAGGGGCAGAGTAGGCTAGAGATGTGTGAGGAGAAACTGGGGAAGAAGGCTTTGGGGAGAACTGAAAGAGTAGCCAGCGAGATCATGGTGCTGACTCATTCTGCATGCAGCCGCAGCTATCTAGCTCAGGCAGACCACTCCCCTGAGAGAAAACAGCCTGAGAGGACCCAGTAACCCTGCCCCAAGGAAGGAATCCACCCTGGCCCAGTAGTGCTAAAGCCTGACTGTTGAGTGCAGAGTGGCAGCCAGAGATAGTAGATCCCTGGCTAAAGGGGACACAGAATGGTCTAGAGTCACTTGGGGAGAGATTGGAGATGGAGGTTTCGGGGTGAGAATGGAGAGAGTAGCTGGCAGGATCCCAGTGCAGACTCCTCCGCCATATGGCAGCAGCCATCTGGCTCAAGCAGGCCACGCCTGTTAGCAGCAGCAGCCCGAGAGGACCCAAGAACCATGCTCTGAGGAGGGACTCTGCCCCACACTATGGTGTCTCTAAGATGACCTGCTGAGTACAGAGTGACTAGATTAACAGCTGAGGGAGGCAGCCACAGAGAGTAAATTCCTGGAAGTCTTGAACAGACTGCTTAAGGTCAGACAGGGACAACATCTGACATCATCAGAGGCAGATCAGAAAGGAAAAAAAAAACAAACAGTGATCTCCTTCCATAGAAGTTCACACCACAAAGTCAGGAAATCAAGACAGATCAATCTAAGAAGCGGAAGCAAAAAGGAAGTGTCTCACAAATTATGGGAAGAAAAAGAAATACCCCCCAGTTTAAGGGAAAGGAGGAATCCCCAGAAAGAAAAATAAATGAAATAGAGGCAAGTATTACATACTGAGATCAAAACAATGGTTCTAAGGAAGCTTAATGAGATCAGTGAGCTCAGAGAGAACTGCAAAAAACTACAGGGAAACTACAAGGGACATACTGCAAACTATATTAGCATGAAAAAGGACATAGAGACTACCAACAAGACACAAGAGGAAATGAAGAATACAATTTCTGAATTGAACAACACAGTGGAAGGAATCCAAAGCAGGCTAGATGACGCAGAAGATCGAATCAGTGAGCTGAAGGACAAGGTAGAAAAAAGCTCCAGAAATAGCAAGAAAATATAAACATACTCAAAAAGAATGAAGAGGAGTTGAGGGAAATGCAGGACAACCTGAAACATAATAAGACCCATATAATAGGGACAACAGAAGGAGAAGAAGAGGGGCAAGGGATAGAGAACCTGTTTGAAAAAGTAATGATGGAAAACTTCCCTAATTGGAGGAGAGAAAAAGGCACACAAGTCCAAGAAGCATAGAGAGGAGGGTCCCATTCAAGAGGAACCCAATGAGGCCCACTCCAAGACACATCATCATTAAAATGACAAATATCAACGACAAACAGAATCCTAAAGCAAGCAAGAGAGGAAGAGGTAGTAACATATAAGGGAGCTCTGGTATGGCTAGAAGCTGAGTTCTCAACAGAAACACTACAAGCCAGAAGGGAATGGCAAGAAATATTCCAAGTCATGAAAAGCAAAGGCCTGCCACCAAGACTGCTCTACCCAGCAAGGCTCTAAAATCACATGGAAGGTGATATAAGGCATTTCCCACACAAAAGAAGACTAAACAAATACACCTTCATCAAATCAGTATTGCAAGATATGCTAAAGGGACTGCTTTAAGAAGATGAAGGAAAAGAGCCTATGAATACCCAGTTCCTTTCACAGTCACCAATACTTGATATTACCAATATTTTTAATACTTATTAATCTGATTGTGACAATAATATGTTATTTTAATTGCTTCTTGATTATTTCTTGAAACTAAATAAGTTTTTGTATATTTCTTGCCTATTTCAATTATTTTTTAAAAAAATCTTTAAATTACTTTTTGATATTCTTTTCCTCTTTTTATTAAATATTTGTAGAATTTTTTCCCTAAAAAAATAAACATATTACCCACAACAACTATTAACACTTGTATAGATGTGTTGCAAATACTCTCCTATTCTATTACTTGTCCTTTAACTTTTTTTACATGTGTATTACTGTATAGTCTTAAATGTTTCATATAGTCATATTGTCAATATTTTACTTATAGTTTCTGGGTTTGAATATGTTACTTCAGGGTAAGAAAAATATTATTTTCTATTTTACCTACAACTCCTTAGATTTTACATATTGATTTTTAACTCATCTGAATATTTTTTGTATAATGTGTGAAATAGGGCTCTATACTTATTTTATTTCAAGTAATAGTGGCCCATGCACCTTATTTGTTGAATAAACCTTATTTTCCCCATTGATTTGAATATCAATTTTATCATATATTAGAAAGATATATATGTTTGTTTCTAGAATGCTCATTTTATTTCGTTGATCTATTTGATTATTTCTTTGAAGCTGTCATGTTTGCTGATACTTTATAATAGATTTAAATTTTTAAATATTTTACAATGGGTCTTGACATTCAAAAACCAAACAAATAAAATCAACCTGCATTAAAAGAAAGAAAGAAAGAAGAAAGAAAGAAAGAAAGAAAGAAAGAAAGAAAGAAAGAAAGAAAGAAAGAAAGAAAGAAAGAAAGAAAACTCCTGTCTTCTGCGACAACATGAATGGAACTGGAGAATATTATGCTAAGTGAAATAAGCCAGTTAGTGAAAGACAAATACCATATGATCTCACCTAGAAGTGAAATCTATTCAACAAAATAAACTAAGGAACAAAATAAACCACAGGCATGGAAACATGGAGCAGATTGAAACTGACCAGAGGGGATGGGAAAGGAGAAGGGACTAAATAAAGAACATGTATGAATGACCCAGAGATATGGACAAGAGAGTGGGAATTGACTGTGGGAGAGGTGGGTAGGGTGGGATGGGTGGAGGAAGGAAAAGGGGGAAACACTGAGACAACTTAATAGAATAAACATTACTTTAAAAAATAAAAATATTCAGATATCCTCCCCCCTTCAAAAAAAATAAAGGAAAAAAAATCAATAAAACCAAATGCTGGTTCTTTAAAATTTGACATCTCTTCTCTTCATCAACAAAATTGACAAACCTTTACTTCTCAAATTAAGAAAAAAAGATTCAAATTGATGACTAAGAAATGAGCTGGAGGAACATGGCGGAGGAGTGAATGGGAGTCACACTGACCTCCTCCCAAGACCAAACTGGAACTGCGACTAAATAGTGGAGATATCACCTGGAAAACAATGGACCGATAGAGGGAGAGGAGCCTTGGAGCTGCGGACAGATAGTGGAATCAACTTTCACACATCCTAACAGGTGAGAAGTGCGGCGGAGGCTCGAGAGGGTGGGCTGGACGCCCACGGGCACCAGCACCAGAAAGACATTGAACCGGCCAGTTGGATCCTCCTGAGAACAGGGTCTGAACCATAAACAGGGACCCCTAGACTACAGCAGCTAAAAGCAGGAAAACACAGACAAAACGCAACCCCGAAAAGCTTAGGGGCGCTCTCTGCCAGAGACAGGTGGCTGGGGATGCAAAGAGATATTTAAAGGGCCAACGCAAAAATTTGCAGTGGCAGCCGCCCTCCTTGATCTCTGGGTAGAGGCGGCAGCAGAGTGGGCTGGTGCCTGGGAAAAGATTGCTGAGGAAAACTTTGTGAAGAGAACTAAGATGGTGGCCGGCAGAGCCGTGGTGATAACTCACCTCCCACTCTGCAGCTACCATCTTGCTCAGGCATAAGGGAATCAATTAACCTGCCTTTTGTGCGCTCTGCACACAGCTTGTGCATGTGTGAGCTGGGGGGCTAAGTGCAGACAGAATGGAAGAAATAGAGGATCCCTGGCCAAAGGGGTCACACAGCTGCATAGAGCCTTGAGGAGAGACTCGAGACAGAGGCGTTGGGGAAAGAACAGGAGGAGGAACCGGGGAGTCCCATCTCCCTCCCCATTGCGTAGTCTCCATTTTGCATAGGCAGCCAGCTCCCCCAAAGAGGCAGAAGCAGGTGCACCGGAGCCAGATGGCCTGCGAATACAACACGGTCCAAAGAAATAGTGGATCCCTGGCCAAAGAGGTCACAGAACTTCCCAGAAACCCTCGAGGAGAGACTGGAGACAGAGGCATTGGGAAAAGAACAAGAGAGGGAACTGGGGAATCCCAACTCCTTCTCCTTTCCTTAGTCTCCATTGTGCATGGACAGGCCACACTCCCAAAGAGCCAAAATCTGAAAAGCACACAGTAGACAGCCCAAAACCACCCACTGCAGGCCTGCGGACACACACACCCTGAGTGGCCGGTGAGGGTTGGCGAGGGGTGTGCAGATCCACCTGGGTTGGCGAGGGCTCCCACAGGTTGGCACCCAGGGGCCTGCGAGGGAGTGCACAGATCGGCGAGGGCAGGCGTAAACTGGCCGGCGTGGGCTCGCGAGTGCAGAGAGGTCGGCAGAAATAGTGGATCCCAGGCCGAAGGGATCACAGAGCTGCCTAGAGACCCTGGAGGAGAAACTGGAGACAGGATTAACTGGAGAGTCCTGGAGGTGACTTTCTCCCATTTCTGTAGTCTCCATTTTGCTCAGGGCAGGCGACACCCACAAAGAGCCAAAAGCGTGGAAAGCACACAATAGAAGACCCTAAATGGGCCAGTGCTAGGGTGCCCCCCGGCCTGGGGGGCCAGACTAGTATGCGACATCGCAAATAACTGCCTCTGGGATGGGGCTAACGCGCGCAAGTCCAGGCGAGCAGGGGATCCTGCCGGCAGGGGAGCGCGCTCAAGGAGACGGCATGAGAGTGCAGAGTGATCCACAGATATAGAGGATGCCTGGCTAAAGGGGTCAGAGAGCTGCCCCAAGCAGGAGTCAGATGCAGACAGTAGACTCCTGGAAGGCTCAAATAAATGACCCAAGGTCATATAGGGTCAGGTACAGACATCATCAGAGGTGGCCCAGAAAGAAAAGATAGATAGATAGATAAATAAATAAATAAATAAATAAATAAATAAATAAATAAATAAAAAGACCCGCCTACTACCAAAGAATTTTAATCCACAGTCAGGAAATCTAGACGGACCAATTGAAGCAGAAGCAAAAATAAATAATAGAATCTCACAAAAATGGGAGGAAAAGGAAGTTTCCCCCAAATGAGCGGAAAAGGGGAATCCCCACAGAGAGAGCTAAATGAAATAGAGGCAAGGGAATTATCAAATATTGAATTCAAAACAATAGTTCTAAGGAAGCTCCTTGACATCAGCCAGGTCAAAGAGAATTATGATAAACTGCAGAGAAACTATCAGAATCTTACAACAAACTATCAACCTGGAAAAGAACATAGAGACTATCAAGAAGACACAATAGGATATGAAGAATACCATTTCTGAATTGAAAAACACAGTAGAAGGAATCCAAAGCAGGCTGGATGAAGCTGAGGATCGAATCAGTGAGATGGAGGATAAGGTAGAAAGAAGCTCCCAGAAAGAACATGAAATGGAAAAAAGACTCAGAAAGAATGAAGAGGCATTTAGGGAAATGGAGGACAACCTGAAACGCAATAACATCCACATAATAGGGATACCAGAAGGAGAAGAAGAGGAGCAAGGGATAGAGAACCTCTTTGAAAAGTAATGATGGAAAACTTCCACAATTTGAGGAGAGAAAAGGTCCCATGGATCCAGAGGCACAGAGGGCCCCACTCAAGAGGGACCCAAGGAGGTCTACTCTAAGACACATCATGATTAAAATGGCAACTATCAAAGACAAAGAGAGAATCCTCAAGGCAGCAAAGGAGAAGGAGAAAGTAATATACAATGGGGCCCCGATACCCCTGGGAGCTGACTTCTCAACAGAAACACTACAGGCCAGAAGAGAATGGCAACAAATATTCGAAGTCATGAAATGCAAGGGCCTACAGCCAAGGCTGCTCTACCCAGCAAGGCTCTCAATTAAAATAGAAGAGGAAATAAGAAGTTTCCCAGACCAAAGAAGGCTACAACAATAGATCTCTACCAAACCAGCACTGCAAGATATACTAAAGAGACAGGTTTAAGAAGATGAAGGAATAGAGTGAGAAACAAAAAAACACAGATACAAAGAGAAAAAATGAATAGGTTTCTATCCGTAATAACTCTCAATGTAAATGGACTAAATGTCCCATCAAAAGACACAGTATAGCTGAATGTATACGAAAACATGACCCACACATATGCTGCCTACAACAGACCCACCTCAGAGCAAAAGACCTACACAGATTGACAGTAAAGGGATGGAAAAAATATTCCAAGCAAATTGGAAAAAGAAGAAAGCAGGGGTTGAAACACTTATATTAGACAAAATAAATTTCAAAACAAAGGCCATAAAAATAGACTTAGAGGGGCACTTTATAATACTTAAAGGAAGAATCCATCAAGAAGATATAAACATTATAAACCTATATGCACCCAACAAGGGGCTCCCAAGTATATAAGGCAATCTTAGAGGACTTCAAAAAAGATATAGGCAACAACACACTGATAGTAGATGATTTCAACACCCGTTGTCAAAAATGGACAGATCTTCCAAACAAAACATTAATAAACATGTTGTGGCACTAAATGATGCACTGAATCAAATAGAATTAACTGATATATATAGAACATTACATCTCAAAGAAGAAAAATACACATTCTTTTCAAATGCGCATGGGACTCTTTCAAAGATAGACCACATGATAGGACACAAAGTAAGCCTCAGCAAATTCAGGAAAATTGAAATAATTCCAAACTTTTTCTCAGACCACAAGGGCCGGAACCTGGAAATCAACCTTAGAGAGAAATTTCAAAATCTTACAAACTCATGGAGACCGAACAGTAGACTATTAAACAAAGAATGGGTCAATAATGAGATAAGAGAAGAAATCAAAAATCTCTGGAAACAAATGAAAATGAACAGACAACAGTCCAAAACCTATGGGACACAGCAAAGGCAGCCCTGAGAGGGAAGCTCATAGCAATACAGGCTTACCTAAAAAAGATAGAAACATTTCAAAGAAGAAACCTAACACTACAACTTCAAGAACTGGAGAAACAACAATAAATCCCAGAGCAAGTAGAAGGAAGGAAATAGTCAATATTAGAGCAGAACTGAATGACATAGAGACAAAAAGAAGAATTCAAAGGATCAACCAATCCAGGAGCTGGTTCTTTGAAAAGATAAATAAAATCAAGAAGCCTTTAAGCAGACTCATCAAGAAAAAAAGGGAGAGGGCCCAAATTAATAATATCAGAAATGAAAGAGGAGAAATAACCACTGGTACCACAGAAATACAAAGGATTGTCAGGAACTACTATGAACAATTATATGCCAAGAAATTTGAAAACCTCGATGAAATGGACAAATTTCTAAGAAAGTATATTCTTCCAACAATGAAGGAGGAAGAAGCAGAAAGCTTGAACAGACCGATAACAGCTAGGGAAATGGAAGCAGTAATCAAGAAACTCCCAACACACAAAAGCCCTGGGCCAAACAGTGTCACAGGAGAATTTTACAAAACATTTAAGGAAGAGCTAACCCCTGGCCTTCTCAGACTATTCCAAAAAATTCAAGAGGAGGGAAGACTCCGAGACTCTTTTTATGAGGCCAGCATCACCCTAATACCAAAACCAGATAAAGACTCTACAGAGAAAGAAAACTACAGGCCAAATTCGCTGATGAGCATAGATGCTAAAATCCTCAACAAAATATTGACAAACCACATCCAGCAATACATGAAAAAGATTATCCACAACGATCAAGTGGGATTCATCCCAGGGATGCAGGGATGGTTCAATACACGCAAGTCAATTAATGTAATACATCACATAAACAAAAGGAAAGACAAAAAACACATGATCATCTCTATAGATGCAGAAACAGCATTGAATAAGGTACAGCACCCATTTATGATCAAAACACTCTGCAAAATGGGAATAAATGGGGCATCCCTCAATGTAATAAAGACCATATATGAAAAACCTACAGCCAACATCATACTCAATGGGCAAAAACTAAAAGCTTTCCCACTAAGATTGGGAACACGACAAGGATGTCCACTTTCCCCACTTCTTTTCAACATCGTATTGGAAGTCCTAGCCACAGAGGTCAGACAAAGAAAGAGATAAAAGGCATCCAAATAGGAAAGGAGGAAGTAAAACTATCATTGTTTGCAGATGACATGATAGTGTACATAGAGAACCCTGTAGACTCTACCAAAGAACTCCTCAACCTAATACGTGAATTTGGCAAAACAGCAGGATACAAAATCAATATTCAGAAATCAAAGGCATTTTTGTATACCGGCAGTGAAATAGAAGAAGAAGGAATCAGAAAAAAAATACCATTCGATATAGCAACAAGAATAATAAAGTACGTAGGAATAAATTTAACCAAGGATGTAAAAGACCTGTACGCAGAACACTATACAACATTGAAAAAAGAAATTAAGAAAGACACAAATAAATGGAAGCATATACCGTGCTCATGGATTGGAAGAATTAATATCATCTAAATGTCCATACCTCCCAAAGCAATTTATAGATTCAACGCAATCCCTATTAAGATACCAATGACGTATTTCACAGAAATAGAACAGACATTCCAAAAATTTATATGGAACCGTAAACGACCCCGAATAGCCTCAGCAATTTTGAGAAAGAAACACAAATTAGGAGGGATCACAATACCGGACATCGAACTCTACTACAAAGCCACTATACTCAAAACAATCTGGTACTGGCACAAGAACTGACCCATAGACCAGTGGAATAGAATAGAAAGCCCAGAAATAAGCCCAGGTCTACATGGGCAACTAATATTTGACAAAGGGGGCAGAAGCATAAAATGGAGCAATAATAGCCTCTTCAACACATGGTGTTGGGAGAGCTGGACGACTACATGCAAAATACTGAAATTGGATCATCAGCTGACACCATACACAAAAATAAAATCAAGATAGATAAAAGACTTAAATATAAGAGGCAACACCATAAAAGTCCTAGAGGAGAACATGGGCAGGAAACTCTCAGATATCCCATGCAGCAATTTTTTTACCGATATGTCTGCTAAAGCAAGGGACATAAAGGAAAGAATAAACAACTGGGACCTCATCAAAATAAGAAGCTTCTGCACAGCAAAAGAAAACATCGGCAAAATGAAAAGGGAGCCAACCATATGGGAAAATAAATTCGCTAATGATACATCAGATAGAGGTTTGATCTCCAAGATATATAAAGAACTCACTCGACTCCACTCCAAGAAGACAAATGATCCAATCAATAAATGGGCAAAGGACCTGGGCAGATGCTTTTCCAAGGAGAGATACAGAGGGCCCACATACATTTGAAAGGATGCTCAGCATCACTATTCATCAGAGAAATGCAGATCAAAACCACAATGAGATACCATCTCACACCGGTCAGAATGGCCATCAGAAACAGATCAACAAACAACAGGTGCTGGCGAGGCTGTGGAGTAAAGGGAACCCTAGTATACTGTTGGTGGGAATGCAGACTGGTGTAGCCATTGTGAGAAGCAGTGTGGAATTTCCTCAAAAAGCTGAAAATGGAACTGCCTTTTGATCCAGTGATTCCTCTCCTGGGACTGTACCCTAAGAGTTCCAAAACGCCGATTCAAAAGAACCTATGCACCCCAGCGTTCATAACAGCGCAATTTACAATAGCCAAGTGTTGGAAGCAACCTAAATGCCCATCAGTAGATGATTGGATCAAAAAACTATGGTACATTTGCACAGTGGAATACTACGCAGCAGAAAGAAAAAAAGAACTACTATACTTCACTACAGCATGGATGGAACTAGAGACCATTATGCTAAGTGAAATAAGCCAGGGGGGAAAGGCAAATACCGTATGATCTCACCTATAAGTAGAACCTAACCAACAATACAAAGTTGCAAGAAAAATAAGACCAGCAACAATGAAATGAAAAGAAACCAACAGAGACAATAGCGAATGAGGGAGGGGGGGACGGGGGAAAAAGAAAGATATGGGAGGGTGGGGTACGTGTAGCAAGGCCTCATGGACAAAACCAAAGGGGAAGGATTGAGGGAGGGAGAGGGGAGGGGGCAGAGGAAGGTGGTTGGGGGGAAGGCAGAGACAAATGTATTTGAAAAAATAAATATAAATAAATAAATAAATAAATTTTTTATAAAGCAATGAAAGAGGGATAGTACAAAGAACATTATAGAAATAAAAATATTTAAAAGAAATTCTGTGAACAACTGTCTGACAACAAATTTTGTAACAGATGAAATGGATAAATTCTAGAAAGACACAAACTACTGAAACTGACTGTATAACATGTAGACAATCTGAATAGACATGTGGATACATGTGGATATATTGAATAGATAACTTAAATACTACCCACAAAAGTGGTAAGCCCAGGTGGATTCATGTTTAAATTCTACCAATAATTCAAAATATAATTAATACCAATATTTACTAGTCCTTTCATTAAAAAAAATAGAACATAAGTGGTTATTTTCCAACTCATTTTTTGAGGCCAGTATCACTCTGGTACCAAAAGTAGATAAAGGCATCAGAAGAAAAGAAAACTACAGTCTAGTATCTCCCATGATGTAGAATAAAAAACTTTCAACAAAATACCATCCATCTGAATCTAGCAACATATAAAGAGAATTATCCTTGATGATGAAGCGGGACTTATCCCAGGAAGGTAAGGTTGCTTTAACATCTGAAAAATCAATTAATTCAATAATATCAATAGATACGATTGCATGATCACCTCAATAGACACAGAACATTTAATTGACAAAATCCATCCTTTCATGATAAAACACTAAACAAACTAGAAATAGAATGGAGCTTTCTCAAGCTGACAAAGAACATCTACAACTAACATCATTCTTAATTATAAAGGACTAGATGCTTTTCTCCTAAGGTCAGGGTGTTTACTCGTGCTATATTGTACTGGGACTTCTAGGCAAGGCAATTAGACAAAATAAAGAAATAAAAGACATCCAAATTAGAAAAGAAGAGGTAAAACTCTCTTTGTTTTCATATACATGAATATATATAATCCTAATGAATATACTAAAAGCAATATTAGAACTAAGAAACAAATTCAGTAATATTTTAAAATACAAGAGCAATAAACAAAAATCTATTGCATCTCTATACTCTTGCAATAAAACATCCAAAAATAAAGCAAAGAAGAAATTCATTCACAATGATATCAAAAATAATAAAATACTTAGAAATAAATTTAATGAGCTACAAACCATTGTTGAAAGAAATTAAATATCTAAATAAATGAAAAAACATGTGTTCATGGAGCAGAAAACTTAACATTGTGAAGATGACAACAGACCCTAAATTTTAATCTACAGTTTCAACACAATCCTCATCAGATTTGCAGCTGAGTTATTTTTAGAAAGTGACAAGGTAATTCTAAATTTTATGTGGAATTGCAAGGATTTAGAATAGCCAAAACAATCTTAAGAATGAAGAATGAAGTAGGAACACTCAACATCCCGATTTCACAGCTTACTACAAAGCAATGGTAATCAAAACAGTGTGGAATTGGCAAACACATAAGCATATTGATCCATGGAATACACTTAAGGGTTTGGAAATAAACTGATATATCTATGGCTGACTGATTTTCAACAACTGTTCCAAGACTATCCCTCAGGGAAAGAATGTTTTCAACAACTAGTGGGTCGAATGTGTAGTAGGCAGTTAGACAGACATGAGAACAGTAGGAATAATAGGCCAGGTATGGAATGTCACCAGGGTAGCAAAAGCCTAGGGTGCCTAGCAACGAGCAAAACTAAGGAAAAAAAAGGACCTCGCCCCCAGAGTGACCTTTCCTCACCTAGCATATCACTAGTCATGTGGTTTTTAGATTCCCTTTGAGGAGGACCAAGGGGCTGGAGAACAGCCTCTTGTGACTCCCATACAAGCCCTTACATGACCTCTTACTTAAGCATTAAGCCCTCAGGACAATGAGGTTCTGGGCCTCATCAAATTACCTTAGGAACAAAGCTTCTGGTCTTTTGGTCTGCTGACCAGAGAGTTTTGGTCAAACTAGAGATGACATTTATGCCTCAGTTGTTTTTCAGCTCTAGGTCCAGAAAAGTGGTGAAACTAGACGCAGTTGCACCATGGCTGACTTCAGGACCAGCTGCAATGAATAATGACCCCCTACCCTAGGATCAACCAATCAGTAGAGATTACAACTCTAAAAGAACACACCTGGAGAGCTGATAAATATTCTATTGAGATCTTCCTATTAACCCTCCCTTGAAATCCCAAAGATGAAAGACCTGGCTTCCTCCTCCCCACTCCCTGTCCCTCAGCCCTCCACCCCCACCTCCCTCCCCTCTCTCCAGCTGGCTAGGCCTTCTTTTCTTTAGGCATGTTTCTTTGCTCTCTTTCTTCTGAACTCCAAGGACCCTTCTTTTGCATCTATAACTTGTTTCCTGAGCCCTGCAGCCCAGGTGACTCACTTCTTCCATGGCTCACTTTTGCCTCTGTGATTTTAAATAAACTTTTGCTTGTATTTCAGTCTTTCTCAGCCAGAACTCAAGTACCAATGGTGCTTAACTGAGGTCCAATCATTGGTAATATTCTGGTGCTGTTTTGCTGCTAACGAATGGACAGCTACATGCAAAAGTATGACATTGGAACTCAAAATGGATCAAAGGTCTAAGTGTAAGAGCGAAACCTATAAAACTCTTAGAAGAAAATAGAGGGGTAAATCTTCATGAATTTGGATTTGGCAAAGGGTTGTAATATGTAAAACCAACATGTGAGAACAAAATGAGAGATAAATTGAATTTTATCAAAAATTTTTAAAAGCTTCTGTGTTTCAAAAGACACCATCAAGGAAATGAAAAGACAACCCAAAGAATGGAAGAAAATATTTCAAATCATATACGTGAAAAGGGACTTGTACCTAGAAGTTTTTGTGCCAATTTCAGCCTATTAATAGTGCTGCTATCTGCTAGAAATGCCTGGGGGCACTCACCTCAGCCCATACTACCGTAGTCAGCTCCCACTGACACTTCCCCAACTAGAGCCAGTATTGTGGCTGGACCAGCCCCTGTGGTTCTTATTATGATTGCAAGGTGTACCTCAGTAACATTCATTAGGGAACTTCAAAATAAAGTTTATTACTCACAGGTCCCAAGGGTACACAACACACGTGGGGCCACACAGCAAGGCTCAGAGAGAGGAGAGGAGAGGGGAGGGGAGGAGAGGGAAAGGGAAAGAATCTGGAGTCTGCATTTATTTGGGTCAAGAATAGAATGCTTAAGGTCTTGCAGTATCACTCTTAATGTGAGGCACTTACATTACAATCAAAAGAGCTAATTAGCAGGATTTATTCTACAGTAAGGAATTCCTACAACTCAATAATATAAAAATAGATAACTCAATTTAAAAATGGGAAACACATCTGAGTAGACATTTCTCCAAAGATATATAAATGGCCAATTAGCACATGAATAGAAAGTCAACATAATTAGTTACCTGGGAAATGCAAATCTAAATCATAAAAAGATAACACTTCACATCCACTAGGATGGAAAGAATAATCAAAAATTGGCAAGGATGTGGAGAAATTAGAGCTCTAATACACTGTGAGTAAAAATATGAAATAATACAGAGATTTTTGGAAAACAGTCTGGAAGCTCCTCAAATAATTAAACATAGAATACCATAGGACTCAGGAATTCTACTCCTAGTTATATACTCAAGAGAAATAAAATATTTCCAGAAGAAATTTTGTTTATAGCAGCATTGTTCATAATAGTTGAAAGGCAGAAACAATACAAATGTCCTTCAATGGGTGAATAGATTTTAAAATGTGGTATGTCTGTGAAATGGAATGTTATTATGCCATGAAAAATGAAGAACTACTACATGCTGTAACATGGTAAGCCCAAAAAATGTATGCTAAGTCAAAGAAGTCAGTCACAGAAGATCTCATAATATATGCTTCCATTCCTATGAAAATCCAGCATAGGAAAATCTATAGACACAGAACATAGATTAGTGGCTGTTTAGTGATGTAGGTTTTGATTACAGGGGTTAGGTGGGCCATGGGTAAAGAGCACTGAATTTCTTTTAGAGATAATGAAAAGTTCTAAAATTGACTGCACTGATGGTTGTACATATCTGTGAATATATCCAAAACCATTAAATTGTACACTTTAAATGGGTGAATTTTATGGTATATAAATTATATTTCTATAATGCTGTTTAATGAAGAAGGAATTAATTAATAATTGAATAAATTTAGATAATTAGAGATGAATATAAGTTCAACCATTTACCAATTAGAAAATCTGAATTAATATGATATGCATGAATGATCCATTTTGTTATCATTGCAAAGCCATGAATCAACAAATGCAAATCAACTTAGCATCAATAATCTAAGTGCCCAGAGATGAGTCTTAAAAATGGATCCAAACCAGGCTAGGGCAATTAGGAAACTTAGTTTCAAGAACTAGCCAGTGTCAAAATATTAAGCCCATGGGTAGAAAATGCATTAGAAGTGCATGTTCAGTGAGTGATCAAAGGACCACTGAACAAATGTTAAGACAAAAATATCTGAGGCAAGAAATCAAGACAGAGGAAGTAAGGACTTCCTTATATCAAGTCCACCAGAAAGTTTGTCTAAACCAGTGGTTTTTTTCCTCGGCTGCACATGGGAATCATCAGGGGAGTTTTTAAGTCAGAATCTCTGGGGGTGAGGCCTAAGCCTTGGCATTTTTAAAGTCTCCTGTGTTAGTTTAAAGGGCTACCAGAGTGAAAAACTACTGGACTAGGCTAAGAGAAACTGGTTATGATATGTTCACCTGGAGAATTGATCCAGTTAAGTTCTTTGAAGCTCTGGAAGTTGTGGAAAGTAGGGTTATTCTGAAGCTTAAAATTATATATCTAAAAGGGCCTATACTGATTTTCAAGTCCATCTCCTGCTTCCTCTTCTCCACCCAGTTTGTATGGGACACATATATACAGAGAAGGAAAAGTACTTGCCTGAAGTCACTGTGAGTCATTGGCTGATCCCAGGTCTTCTGACTCCAAATTAGTGCCCTTTACCATGCCCTTCCTGCTTTATAGTCTGAAACTAGGTTTAAAAGGCAGGCAGTTCTTAAATGGTCTATTAATGCATTCAGTTCTTTCCTCAACTCTTTCCAAACCTGCCTAAGGGCTTCAAATCTTTATCTTAAATACTGCTCTTTCGAAGCTACATTACATAATCAGTTCAGTAATAAACCTTTCAAGTTATACGACTTTTAGTCAAAGCAAATCTTTTTGCCTTGTTTTCCTGCCAAGATTCATGACTCCTGCCTGTCCCACTCTATGAGCAAAATAATAAATATTCCTTACTGAATGCCAACAGCAGCCTGGGCACTTCGAGGCACTTAGGACTTGGGAGCTGGTGAAGTAGCTATAGCTTGAGCCCAATGCTATACTTTTCTTATCCTCAACTTTTACCCTTCTCAAGACCAAAAATACCCTCCATCATACCTAATCATCCCCTGAAAGTCTACTATTGTCATGTTTGATATGGGTTTATTTCAACCATTTTACCAGCCAGCTTAAATTCTCTCCTTGCTTGCCCAACATTGTTATTTCCTATTTTTTCAGTGTTTTGCTATTTATGCTGTGCTATGTACATATATGTCCTTATTGAAAGTTTAATTTAACTTATTGGAACATGGCCAATGTCTTCCTGCTTGTATGAAAACTTTTTCGTTATCCATGTCTCTATCTGCCCTTTCCCAGGCTAGACTACTGTTTCTCAGTTCACAATTGCCATCATAGCTAAGTTCTCAATTTCCTCTTCCATCCCATGAGCTGACATTGACATAAAAGAGTAGGGTGTCTACTTGCCTTGACCCTATGTCTTCACTTGTAGGAGCAGAATACATGTTTTACATCACAGGCAAAGCTTTATAGAGAGCCCTGGGTTTTCCCATGCCCAGAAGTAGTGCTGCAAGGTAGAATAGCCAAGGGATAAAGGAAAATGTAAAATTTACTCTGCAACCACAGTAGCTCTGGTGTTACAGATCATATCCACCAAAATTTTTTTCTGGCTCTACTCTTATTGCTTTCTTTGGATTTTTTGTGGTGTTCAATTGCCCAATGAAGCCTCAGAAGGATTGGCTTTGACACTTGAGAGTGTCCTGAAACTGCTGCACACAGCACTCCTTAAAGATGTCATAAATGATAGACTGTCCGAGTCTTCCATCCTGAACACTCAAGACAGAGAAGAAGGAACTTGGCATGGTCATTAGATTACATTGGGAGAAGACCAGACAGTTGAGATGCTAAAACAGGATGCAAGGGATTCTCATTACCTTCCTTCTGTTTTGAGGATTTACCATTTTGAGGCATAACCGATATGACACCACTTCTAATTCATTACTTTCACATCTCCAGTGGTAATTCTCCATCTGAGTTCCTCATCAACTCTATCTGTCCATAAGTGGAAATAACATGCATGAGGCTTGGTACACAGATATATGGGTCTGACTCCTGAACCTGGTAAACTTTCACAAATTATTAAACTTTTCTCAGCCACATTTTCCTCATATAAAAATGAAGATATAATACATAGCTTGCAAAACTTTGAAAATTCAATGATATAACTTTGATGTAAGAATAATATATCTGCCATAGAGCAGGGACAAGATAAATGATAATTTCCATAATTTTGTCTTCCACTCCCTTCCAGGAACTACTTCAAGAATAAGTAGTGATCTGGCTCTGTTCTAGCCCTCAAAATTCTGGGTGGGCTCTAAGAGCTATGGGAAAATAATGATAATAGCTAATTTACAAAGAGTTAGCTTATTGTAGCCCTAGGCACTGAGCTAAGTGTTTTATATGCATCATCTCATTTAGTCCTCACAACCATCCTATGATATAGGTTATCATATCTACTTTACATATAGAACAACTGAGGTATAGAAAGACTCTGGGGGAAGTAGTTATAATGAGACTATATGATAATGGAAAAGACATGATAATTTTTTTAAAAAGAAAAAAGAAAGATACAATAATTTTCCCAAGGTATACAACTAGTAAGTGAGAGAACCAGGATATGAACCAAAGCAGTCTAACTTTAGAGAGTTTTTACTCCTAACTGCTGTATCCCAGGACTGGTAGGAAAAATATTTGTCTCCTTCCAATTTGGGATCCAAGTCTTAAGCACTATTCATGAAAGACATGAAGTAGGGAGCAAGTTAAAAAAATAGAAACATCACATTGTCACAGTGAGTGGGACTGTGCCCTCCTGAAATGGGTTTATAGCTTAGAAAGAATCTCACACAAACATCTTGTGTTCTGTTTAAGGGCTGACTATGAAAGGATCCCCAGGGTAACAAGGGCAGAGTATTTTAGGGCACCCTGGGTAACACAGGGAAATCACACCAGGTTTTTCTTCACTAACTTAGGTCTGGAGCTCAGAGAGACTATAACACATTTGTTTCCCAGAGATTTCCCTTGTACTTTGGCCCCATAAAGAAATATTGGGTTGGCCAAAAAGTTCATTTGGTTTTTTCCATATGATGGCTCTAGTAGTATTTAGTTATCTTAAAATTCATTTAACACAATTTTGTTAGATCATATTGTGACAGCTGTCATATCAGTGTGCATTTTAAAAAACTTATCAAAAGTGGTGAATTTTTGTGTAGCTGTTTTAATATTGAAGATGGAAGAAAATACACATTTTGTGATGTTTCATGCTCTATTATTTCAAGAAAAGGGAGTGAGATGGGTGAAGGAGGGCAAAGGGGAAAAAATTGGGACCACTGTAACAGAATAACAATAAAAATTATTAAAAAACACAACTGAAATCCCGAAAAAGAATTGTGCAGTGTATAGAGAAGGTGTTGTGACTGAATGAACGTGTCAAAAGTGGTTGCAAAGTTTTGAGCTGGAGATTTCTTGCTGGATGATGCTCCACAGTTGGGTAGATCAGTTGAAGTTAATAGTGATCAAATCAAGAGATTAACTGAGAACAATCAAAGTTCTCCCATGTGACAGATAGCTGAAATACTCAAAATATCCAAATCAATAAAATTATTAATGAAAATTAAAAATGCGTCATTTATTTTATGGAAAAAAACAGATAGACATTTCGGCCAACCCTCTAGTAAGCACACTACATACAAATCAGGAGAATACAGAGAGGGTTTAACACCAGGACCTATTTACAAAGAGATGAGGGGCTGTAGAATAACCACAAGGCCCAGTGCAGTATTTATAGTGGGTATTTGTCACCACTCTTAAGCATGAAGGGGTGAGAGGAAAGAGTTACTGAAATTTTAAATGAAAGAGTCTTGTGGAGGGGGCTATCGATTGAGGAGCTGTGACCTTAAGTTGAGATGTACTGCCACTCAAGGTGACAATGCAGGGATGGAGCTGGGAAAATAAAGGCCTTGGCTCCACTCTTCTCCCTCCCTCCAATAGTCTGCCAGGTTTCCCCCTGACCAAACCCAACTGGAAATCAGAGGGCACTGGAGCTTGTCAATGTACAAGTCAGCCTCCTGGGCCAGAGAGCAGTTTGGAGGAGAATGAAGAGTGGATCTGGAGAGGCAAAAGTAAGTTAGCAAGTATAGTTTGGCTGATGAATTCAGCTCCCTGAACCATTCTTTCCCTGACACAAGATCTATTCTAGTTTTTTTTCATTATCTCTAATCTGACATCCTTTTAGATCAAAATCTTCTGACTCCAGATATTTCCAGCTCTAGCATTCAATCTAGAACCTTCTACTCTCATAAACTTCAAGTCAGAAACTTTCTGGCATCTTTGACTCCAAAGTCCACTGCTCCAGCATCCTTTTAGAAATATTTGTCTGGAGAACCCAACTGACCCTGAAATACTATTTTCTTATCAATGTAAGTGTAGTATAATCAGCATGGCTGAATTGTTTCAACTTAAGAGCAGGTATTGGTTCTCTTGCTCCTCTGTACACTGTGCAGATAAGCTGTTGTCACTCTATAAATAATAATAAAATATGAATGTCATAAAGCAGGGGCTGGCATTGCTCACTGGTCAGACAAGCAAGGCCGGGTGACAGGTGATTGGAGGATTAGGGAGGCAAAAGGGGTATCAAGTGAGATAAAAATGTTGATCTGGTTAAATGAAATGACCTCTACCCTATTACTAGGTGAGATAAGAAAGGGGACAAATGCATCATTTAAAACCTAGAGGCAGAGGTTTACAGTTTCAATCCCTCATGAAGAGTGCTTTCAACCAAAACATCTCTACCCTGTCTATTGAGGACAGGTGCCACAGGGGCAATATCACTGAATTTGACACCGAAACAGCTGGATTCAAGTCTCTCCTTATTACTTGCTGTGTGAACTTTGCTCACTTTTTTTCCTCTCTTTCAGTTCATCTATCTAATAAAGACAATAGTTCCTTTCTGACCTCCTTTCTTAGGGTGGCTTCTAAGGGCCCAGTGAGAACACACTTGGAAAAACAGCAATTTATTCATTATAAAATTCTGGGTCCAGGGCTCCTCCATACTGTGTATCAGTGAATGAGTGATATATGTGTATGAGTGAGAGACTTACAGCATGTTAACATGTAATTGAGTATGCATGATTGTGTGTGAAAAAGTAAAAGAAAGAATAATAGGAATGTGTGAGGACATATGTGAGAAAATAGTAGGAGAAAATTAATGCATGTGGGTATTTATGTGAGAGCTAATATGTTTGTTTGGGAACACATGGGAGAAAACATAAGAGAGGGAATATGAATACTTGTGGGTTTGTGAGATTCTGACAGTTTGTGAGAATGAATGCAGATGATAAGTTCTTGTATATATGAATGTGTATGTATAGGTTGGACTACATGAATTGCTATTTTTATAGGTTTATAATGCTTCAACATTGGCAATTTCATATGGTTAAGCATACTATATAAGTATGTAAGTATTATGTATATTTGTGGATTTATGAGTGAATTGTCTGTGAACAAGCCAAGGTTCATATTTGTGAATGAATGTTCATGTTCAAGCAAATGTATTTTTTTGTGTGTAAATGAATTTTGTGTGCAATCTAATTTGTATGTTTTTGGTGGCATGTGTGAATGTGAGTGTACATGAGCATACATGTAAATGTGCTTGGAAGAAAAGATGAGTTTTAATATGACCATGCATATGAGTTCAAGTGTATGGGTGTGTGTGTGTGTGTGAGAGAGAGAGAGAGAGAGAAAGAGAGACAGAGGCAGAGACAGAGAGACACAGAGAGAACATACCTAGCCTTTGGACTCTACCATTGAATACATGCTTTCTTGTCAACTCATAACTTTCCAAAGAAACAATCTTTCCAAGTTGGAAATTTCCACACACGCTTTCCATCTCAAAAGGGTGCCTTTTATTTTTAATTTTTTCTCTTTGGTTGGAGCCTCACATTTAGCCATTTTGGGCCGAGGAGAAGAGTTAGTGCCCAGCTCTACTCAGATAATAATTGGGAACATTTTGCTACACACCAAAAAACTGTAAAATGACTGGTGTGTAGGGCTGAAACTTGGTGAGGTTTGTAGCTTGCAAGACAAAGGGCCCCTCAGCTACTTTATTTGTTCTCTTTAAAAGTAGCCCTAAGTGACTGAAATATCGCCACCACAAGCAGTATGAAATTTCACCACCAGTTGGAGTTATGTAACCATCTCTATGGCAACCAAAAGCCCATAAACATGCAGTATCACTGTTGGCTGGTTACATAGCAGTGGTTTTAGTGCCCTACCACCCCTCCTCTTCTGCCTTTTCTAGGTTGTTTCCTCTTTTTATACCTTTCCTCTATTTTTCTTTCCCGTCAGAGGCAAGAAAATCAAATATTGAATAAAGTAAGTGGAAACTGAATCTTCTTAAGCAGAGGGTACACATGAAGCAAGTCTCTGAGAAAGAGTATAGGTCCTCAGCTTGCCTGCAAGCCAGCTCACACAAGAGAAATTACTGCTTCCCACCACTATACCACAACCCACAGACATACATACTATGTAGTGGCTACTGTTGAAAGGAAATCAGGCAGGCTGAAGAGAAAGCAGGTGCAGGAGCTAAAAGAAACCTTGAAAACTCAGCCTCTTAGGGCTCCTTCCTTTAAGTTATTCCCAGGAGCCCTGGGGCAGTGACAGTATGGTAGAGATGGTATAGTGGATGTTTCTGAGTTGAGAAAATGAAGTTTAGGAAAATGAGGACATACTCTGCTTTAGGTAGTATCACTACTTTTCCCAGAACTTGAGGTTAAACTGCGTTCCCAACCCAGTCAAGAGGCAGGATCTGACATCAAAAGTGTAACACTGAACATCAGGATTCATGGATTCTAAGCTTTGGATCCCCCTTTTAGGAGCATTATGATCACACAAAACTAACAGAACATCAGGGTTGCCAGATACTGAAAAAGCATGCCACTGTCCCCTACTCTAACAGAGTAATAGGGAGATCATTACCTATGAACATGGACCACATAATTATTTTTCGCATTGACCTGAAATTTGGCTCCTGTAGATTCTATTCATGGGTCTTTGTTCTGTCCCCTGGACTCCCCATTTCCCAGTTGTTCTATCTGAGCTCTTCTGCAACTAATATTTCAAGTTTACTTAGAAATTGCCTCTTCAGGGACGATGTCATATTAGTGAATAGTGTCAGGGTGCCCTGTGTAGTGAAGGAGGGGAAACAAGGGTGGTAAGCTTTGAGCCCTGTCCACTTTTCTCTGATGGTTGTGATTCCAGAATCTTCATATAAACAGTGATTAGGAGAGACATTTGTCTGGATAAGTGCGTTGATTTTATACACAGTGTATATGTATTTGGGTTGGCTTTGAAAGGCTGATGCATATTATGGAGGGGGACTAAAGGCCTCTTCAAACCTACTATTTGGCAAACTACTCCTTTGGCTCATATTTATTTTTATCCAGAGATCTGTGTAGATGTGTACACACATGTGTGCCCAGCTGTCAAAAGTTCTTGAAATGTGTGTGTCTGGTTGGGGGGGGCGGGTAATTTTAAGCCTTGAGGAACTCTGGAATTGTGCTGCTGTAAACCAAATTGGCTTGCTGCTGATAAGAAATTTGGAAAAACTAAGTAAAGAAGTGGACAATGATCATGAAAATATCAATGGATATCAATCCCAGCAGGAACTGATTTGAGCCAATCAATGGCTGATAGGTAAGAAAACTGCCATTTCTTGAGTATTTAAACTGTGTGCCAGAAATGGTATTAAATTATTTCATATACATTTACTTCAATCTTCAGAACCTACTGACCACCCTTTCATGTCTTCTACCCCAGGTAGTTGTTATAATCCTATTTCACAGAGAGGAAAATGGAGAGTAAGAGCAATTTGCTATAAGTGACTGTGATTTAGTCCCAACCATGAGCTGAGATTTAGTACCAATAAGTTCTGCCTCTAAAGGGGACTGCCTTCTGCTTTTTGGAGCAGCAAACTTAATTGAGTCTAAGCAATGGCTTCACGATCCATCCATCACATCTGAGAACTGTCTTGCTGAAGTATGCTATTGGTCATAGGAGTTGATGCTAAGCTGGCAGGAGAGTGAAGACCATTTCCACTGTTGTGGGCCAACAGCATCAACAACAACCACCACCTTGGCATCAACTCACTGTGTGGTGTTAGGCATATCCCTTCCCACTGTCTGGGTCTCAGTTTCCCATGTTTAAAAATAGTTGTGGTGAAGGCTAAGTGAGATCATTTAACACCATGCCTAGTACCTCATAGAAACTTAATAGGTAGTAGCTTAGGAAAAGTTTGGGTTGGGTGATCTTCCTGTTGGAATGATTTCTGAGTCTGTGACTCTTCTCTTCTTGCCAGGAAAGGAGGGTGACCTACACTGACTAGCACAGCACATCAATTTAGGGCATCACCCCCTCACAGTCTTGAGGTAACAAAATCAATTCCTTCAACAAACTTTAGCTAAATGCCTCTTTTCTGCCATATATTTTATTAATATTGGGCTAGATGCTGGGACTTCAGTGATACACAATGTATGGGCCTTGCTTTGTAGGGATTTTTCTGAGAGAATTTGGATGAAGAGAATTTTCAAGAATAAATCAGGAGAGCAGGGCAGCAATAGCAGCTTTTAATTGACCCAGGAGAGCAATAACTAAATCAGGGCCTTAGGGGAGAGAACAAAAGCACCTTGAAGAGGCATCAGAAGTGGGTGGTGAAAGCCAGGAGTGGTTTTAAGAGAGAATCAACAATGGCATTGAGAACTAATTAAAATGGTCTACCAGGCCCTTTATAATCTCCCCCAGCCCCCACCTCTCTGGCTTCATATCCTACTGCCCTTTACTTTGCTCACTCTAGCTGCTCTGGTTTCTTTGCTGTTCTTTGAAAAATTCAGAGACATTACAACCTTTGCACTTGCCACTCCCTCTTTCCTCATATATGCACATGTCTCACTCTTACTTACCTCTGGTCTGCACTCAAATCTCACCTTCTCAGGGATACTTTCTTTGGCTATCATACCTTGAATTTATATCCACTCTTCCAATATTTCTTACCCATTTTTCCTGACTTATTTTTCTATTACTTAGCACTTACCACTATCTAACATATTATATATTTTACTTATTCTCCTTGTTTCTGTCTTCCTCACTAGAATGTTAAGTGTCAGGGATTATTGTCCAATTCCTCTACTACTGTGTCTCCAGTGCCTAAAACAGTACCTGTAAGAGTAGGTTCTCAATAAATATAACTTAAGTGAATGATTAACAGTAAGAACTACTAAATGTGAAATAAATCATTTACTCCATTTTAAGGAGTCAAGGGTATCTTTGAAACTCTGATTAAACATGTGGGCCCTGTCTGCAAAATAATGCATGCACACCTACCTACTTGCTAGATTACCAGCTCTTTAGAATCCACAATCTCATTGTATTCTAACAACTACCCAGTAAGGCAGGCATTTTATTTATGTATTGCTTGTGAAGTCAGGGAAACTCAGAGGTGAGTTAACTTACCAAAGACCATGGAGTAAGTGGTAGAGCAAGAGCTATAATCAAACTCTCTAATATTCTGATCACTACCATTTGCTCTCCCTGGGCACATGGTGTTCTTACCTTGTACAAAGCCAGGGCTTACACTAGAGCTTGGAAAACCACTGTGGTAGGCAGTTTCTAAAATGGCATGCAATGATCACTGCCTCCTGGTATTCATACCTTTCTGTAATTCCCTACCCTTGACTATGGACTGAACCTAGTGACTTGCTTATAATTAATAGAATGTTGCAAAAGTTATGGGATGTCATTTCTGAGGTCAGGTTACGAAAGACTGTAAGTTTCATGTTACTCTGTCTCTTTCTCTCTCTCTTGCCCTCTCACTTGCTCTCACCAATGAAGCAAGCTGCCATTTTGTGAACTGCTCTATCAAAAGGCCTATGTTGTAAGAAATTGAAGGAGGTCTCTGTTAAACAGCTAGCAAATAACTGAGCCCAACTGCTCTCAAGAAACTCAATCCTGCCAACAAACACATGAGGAAGCTTAGAAGCTGATCCTGCCTCAGTGCCTCAGTTAACCCTTAAGATGACTGCATCTCTAGCTGACCCTTTGACTGTAGCCTTTGAAAGACCCTGAGTCAGAGGCACCCACATAAGGCATGCCTGGCTTTCTTACCCACAGTTAAATAATCATTGCATATTATTTTAAGATAACTTGTTATGAAGGAATAGATAACTAATGAAACCAGAGATAAAATGTCTTGCACCACACTGGCCTCATTTCCTCAGCTGCCACACCTTCCTCCCTGGTTCTTATTCTGAAGGTCTTTCTCCCACCCAACACATTGAGAGCAATAGCCTGTTGGGTATTCTAAAGGGCCGGAGCATGAAGAATAGCACCAGGGCTATAAGGATCATGGTTATGTGGGAGATTTCGGTATTTTTCACTGAAAGAAAATTTGCCTCTTTCACAATCTGATTTCTTTCTGGCCCTAGGCCTCTATGATCATGCTAATTTATAAGGCTGCTTAAAGTTATAATTGACAGGCAAGACTCACCTAGAAGACAGGAGACCCAGGTTATGCCAATCAGGCAGTCTACAGTATTTTTCAATAGCCATCTTTAGGCCTAGGATTGCGCTTGGTATTAAGGAGACTGTGGAAAAAATTATATCCAGTACTTGTCCTCACAAGACTTCCGGTATAATAGTTATACTCCTGTATTGACCAATTACAGTGGGTCCATGGCCAATTTCTTTTTCGCTGCCTTGTTTCTTAATTGGTGAAATGGTTGGCAGCTGGCATACATGAGAGGCGTGTTTCTGCTCCATAACACATTACTTTTGTAAAAAGTCAAGGCCTGTGCTCTAGTGATCAACAGAACTGCCTCCTGGCTGGTTACCCAGGGTCATCAAAGTTAAATGATGTGCCCAGGGTCACATGGGGAAATGGTGGCAGTGTCTTGAGCTGCCTCTCAAAATTACATTAACATTTGTAGCACAAGAAAAATCTGTTCAATAATGCTTGCTTAATGACACTCTGTTCCCAAATAGACAGTAAACAAACAGGATGAAAAATAAATAAATTGTTAATGCTTTTAATAACCCAATAATATTTAAATAACAGATAGTAGTTATCTTATTAAATCTAAATGAACAACAGCAAAGTGAACTTCCCTGGAGCGCTACTCTTGCTGAGGCATCTAGAGGCTGTAAAAGATTATCTGTTCCAATCAAACTTTCTCTATGCTTAAAGAGCATTATTCCTTGGAGGTAATAAGTCAGGATGGGTTAGGAGTAGGACTGAGGGAATAAAACCAAAGCTTTTGCTTGAGAAAATGTCTCTGAGGAAAAAAAGGAATTCTGGGCTTTTCAAGGATCAGAAATGGGCAAAATAAAGGAAAATCACTGTACAAATAAGGAGGCAAATAGGGGAGAATGACTTACACAATGTTACCAAACTCTTTTTAGTGGCAAAACTTAGATTAGAATCTGTACCTTTCCATGACACCATCCTGCATAAAATTAATTTCACCTGAATAAATGACAGCTAGCTGTCAGGAGCATGTATTCTCAAGAGAAAAAGCCCTGTGTTAAAATTTATTCTCTGCCATTTGTTAGCTGTGTGACCATGTGTAAGTTACTTTAGCTCCCTGTGCCTCTATTACATCATCTGTAAATAGGGATGGTGATATAACCCACCTCATAATATTGTCAGGAGGAATAACTAAGTTAATATTTGCAAAACACTTGAGGCAGTGCTCATCATAAAGTAAATATTATGTAAGTATTTGTTAAATAAAACAAACAAGACTTTTACTTAGTTATAAGCAAATCCAATAGCTTAAGCTACCCAGTAGCAAGAGGAAAGATTTTTTAAAGATCCCTACCTCCCCTTTCTGAGGCTTTTCCCTTGCCTGGATGTATTTCAAGCTCCATTCTCCATCAGTCACCACACCCATCTTCAGGTTCTCAGTGCCCTGGGTACTCCCTCCCTCCCTTCTCTAATGACAGTAAGTGATCACTCCAAAGAACTCTTACATTCATTGTTTCATCAGTCAGCATAACAACTCAGGGATATAACAATAACTTCTATTTTCATTTCAGAAATGAAAGCTGAGAGACCCAGGAACTTGATGTGACTGCTATGACTCTCTAGGTTTAACATGGTGGCATGGTTTTACTCAAAACCTCACTACTTACTTACTGTGTGACATCAAGTAATGCCTTCCCCTCCCTATATCTCAGATTCTTCATACACTCAAAGAAATGGTTGGATGAGGTGATCTTAAAAATAATCTGTTTCAAAGGTCACACACCTTGTCTGTAGTGGAGCAGGAGTAAAGAGTCTCAGGGAGTTCAGGTGATATACTCAGCCCATTTGCTCTCCTATGTCCTTCCTCTTTTCCTTTACCTAACATTACAGGTTAAACCAGTATTAAGACAGGGCACTTGATTTTTTTGTATTAAAGGAATGATTTCTAAGTCCATTAAATGTCAGAGCAGAGAGGACCTCGGGAGGCAACTTTCAGATCACTGGCTCTGCAGCTGGAGTTTATATACATCAGGAGTCCTCACTTACCTCTGCGCTGGAAGTACATGGACTGTAGGACCACTTTCTCCTGAACAATTGAATTTACTAGAAGATACAGAAGAATTATGTCAAAATAAAGACATTTGTTATGGAATAAAATACAAAAATACAAGTGAGGTTTTTTTAATTTTTTAAATTTATTTTTAAAGTATATTTTATTGATTATGCTATTACAGTTGTCCCAATTTTTTTCTCCCCTTTATCCTCCTCCTCCCTGTACCTTCTCACCCTCCAGCATCCCCTCCCCTCCTTAGTTCATGTCCGTGGGTTGTACCTATAAGTTCTTTGGCTTCTCCATTTCCCTGTTTATTTTGTGCCTACCAATTATGCTTCTTATTCCCTGTACCTTTTCCCCCATTCTCCCCCTCCCCAACTCCACTGATAACCCTCCATGTGATCTCCATTTCTGTGATTCTGTTCCTGTTCTAGTTGTTTGCTTAATTTTTGTTTATGTTTTTTTAGGTTCAGTTATTGATAGTTGTGAGTTCGTTGTCATTTTACTCTTTATAGTTTTTGATCTTCTATTTCTTAGATAAGTCCCTTTAACATTTTAAGCAAAAAGAAATCTACAAAGAATTTGTACGTTGACTTGAATTGGAAAAAGTTTGAGGTCCATTCTTTTAAGTCATCATATTGCAGTTGGGAAAACTGATATGCAAAGAGAAGAGTCTTCCTCCCCAGGGTCACAGAGAGACTTAATAAAAAAAGAAATTACTTGAATCCAAACCACTAATTTCCAAGACAATTGTTTTTCAACATCTGCTACTCCTGTTGGCTCTGGCCCTAGAAGGCAGTTGAGAGCCAAGGAGGGGCTGAAGATTGTCCTTTGGAGGGTGAAGAAGCACTTCATTAATGTGGACAAGTTACTTTGCTTCCCAAGGCCTCAGTTTCTTCATATAAAAGAAGTTGACATGAACAAACAAGCAAGGAAAATATAACCAGCAACACTGAAAGAATAAAGAAACCAACAGAAACGAGAGGGAAGGAGGGAGGGGGGTAGCGGGGAAAGGAAGGGGAAGGGTCAAATCAAGGAGCTTGTATGAAGGACATATGGATGGAGCCAAGGTTGGGAGGGGCAGGGGAAAGTGGTGGTGGGAAAATGGAGACAAATGTACTTGAACAATAAAAATAAAAAATAAAATAATTTTTAAAATAATTTATCAGCAGAAAAAAATAAAAGAAGTTGACATGAAAGTAAAATGTATGGATAATAACTCAGGCTCTGGATTCAGAATGCTTAGGTTTGAAACCTAGCGCTGTGGCTATGTAGCTGTCTGACCTTGGGCAAGTTACTTAACCTCTCTGTACCTCAGTCTCATGTAAAAACAAGATAAAGATAGCACTTATCTCATAGGGTTCTTGTGAGAATTTTGTGAGTTAATACAGTCAAACCACTTAGAACAGTGATAATTAGTTAATTATTATTCTTAAAACTGAGAAACCGGGGGCTAGTTTTACAGCACAGCTTCCTCCCAAAATACTTCTGTGGGTCAACAAATATAGAGAACATAATTTATAAACCACAGATGATCACCAAAGTGGCCCAGATATAAGCTTTGGAAATGAGATGTGTGACAAACTGAGAATCTTGCAGAAAAAAATTTCCAGACTATTCCAATGTCCAAATAGATTGTAGGCTCTGTATGAGTTTCTGAAAGGTCCATAGTGGTGTCTTACATGGATACTGATGTATGGGCTCATATTTTTTCTTAAGAAAAACTGAATTCCCTCAGTGAAAATGTCTGACTTTTTGGATACCAGAAACAGAGAAAAACACAGTAAGATGATTATTGGAAACAGTTTAAAATAGTGGGAAATGGACCCTAAGAGAAGCAGGTGCTCAGAAAGGAGACTTGTTACCCTTGGCAGTGAAGAGGCTTAAACAGAGCAGTGGCAGAATTGCGGAATGCCTGAGACCCTAGCCTTCTCTAGGCAGGGAGAGCTCCTAACCAGGCACCTGATATTTAGCTATCTGGTTTCCTCATTTATTTTTTTGGCAGGGTAAGTTTCTTTTTTCTTATTTTTAAATTATGTTTTTTAATAACAGTTTACATTAAATATTATTTTGTATTAGTTTCAGGTGCAAAACATAGTGGTTAGACAATCATATTATTTAAAAAGTGTTTTGCATAATATTTACAGTACCCACCTACCCCCATACATAGTTATTACAATATTATTGACTATATTCCCTCTGCTGTAGTTTACATACCCATGACTACTCTGTAACTACCAATTTGTACTCCTTAATCCCTTCACCTTTTTCACCCAGGCTCCCAACCTCCCTCCCCTCTGGCACCATTAGCCTGTTCTCTGTGTATGTGAGTCTGTTTCAATTTTGTTTATTTTGTTATTTAGATTCCACATATAAATGAAATCATATGGTATCCTCATACCTCTCCAAGGTCCTTTTGAGCTTCCCCTATTTTTCTCTGTTGGTGCGTAACTCATAACCCCTACTATAAGGAAATGTTGAGCAGGTTGCCCAAACTATGGCCTCACAGCCCGTCAGGTCCCCTGGATCTCTGAGTTATGACATTTATTACTTAAGTTATCAATAAGCAAATATGTATCTTAATTTAACATGTTCTGGCCCATTGGTATTTTGAGACAGTTATTTTGAAAATGTATGTCATGAACCCTAAAGTATTTTGTGAATGTATCATAGAAATTACCTAGAAGGGATGGTTCCCCATTCATCCAGGAAAGCCCCACTTTGATTTGTTTTCTATACTGTGGGTCTCTGTCATATTTTATTTGCAGTAGAAATTTTTTTTGTTAAAAGTAGATTGAAAATTCCTATCACAAACTGCTGTAATTATTTCAATATTTCAGAAATGTCAATATGTTGGAAACCAAAAAATCATTTTTTGAGTCATACATCAACTAATGTGAGACTGCAGGTCCCAATTTGGGGGGCAAAAACAAAAACAAATAAAACAAACAAAAATCAACCATCATATACTAGAAAATATTATTTGATTCCATCCTTCAAGGAACTGAGGTCCAACTAAGAGGGCAGGACAAAAAGCCTGGGATCACTTGAGCCTTTAATAGTTCAGAGCTGAACTATGTGGTTCTGATTTTAGGAACTCAGAGGAGATAGACTCTGAAGAAGAAGTGGAAATTTAACTGGTATCTGAACGATGAGAAAGTGGAGTGACTATAGACAAAGAAATAGATAAATAGAGAAGAAAGATTGTAATGAGGGCAGTATTTTGAAAGTGAGTGGTCATGGAGAGAGAGAGCTCTATAAGGAACCAAACCTGTGGATCATGGGTAGTTAATAACAGTGAGAGAGAAGGTCACTGGGACAAGGATGGGATGACCCCGGAGTGCTAAGCAGAAGAATTTTGACTCGATGCACCTTTTGACCATATACAGGATGGATAGTGTAGGGAAGGGGATACTGAAGGAAGCAGGGTTAGTAAGAGATCTTAAACAATGACCGAGGTGAGGCATGCTGAAAGGCTGACTTGGAGACAGAAGCCCACTTGCCATTGGCCCGTAGCTTAGTTTTTGTAGCTTTAGTTATCACTCATTTACCTTTCCATATTGCTGGGAAAGGCTTATCTCTTCATCTCTCATAGGACCTAGAATGACATTCTACACATAGAAAATGTTCAAGAAATGTTTGTGGACACAAAATAAAAGCCAGTTAAAATGCAAAACCAGAAGCTTTTGTGGCTAATGAATGGTGGGGGGAATGCTTTAGGAAGGGGTATGTGATCCACTGTCTTGACTATCTCTCCAGAGCTTTTCTATACATCAGACAACCTGCACAATCTGCCTGTAAGCCTACTAGAAAAGTTTCAGTCTCCTTACTTTATAGGTGACTAAAGTAAGATTCAAAACAAGTAAAAGGACTTCCCCAAGATCACTTAAATAATGGCATAGGTAGGAGTGAAACCTGGGATTTCAGATTGCAAATCCATCGTTCTTCTTGAAAACAAGTGCTAAGAGCTACCTGCAATTTTTATGTACACTCTATACAATCATATATATAAATGCTCTCTTCCCTCACCTATGGAGATGATGAGTATATACAATTAACTAAAGTGAAGTGGTAGGAACACTGGGCCTGCAGCCAAAGGTCCTGGTTTCTGGCCTGAGTTCTTCCATAACTTCAGCTTCCCAAACAGCCAGTGGGTACTCTGCAGAGCTTTCCTGTATGGCTCAGGGTCTCAGAGAATCATGTATTTATCTTCCTAACCTGCTAAGGCAACGCAAAATTGCAATGCCCTTGAGCTTGATTATTTCAATTCATTGTCCTGTCTCCTAAGGAGATATGAGGTCTTTCTGGGAAAAATCCAGCAATTTTTAATATGACAAGAATGGTTTGCATGACAATGATGCAACCTGTTAGCCAAGGAGGGTGGACTGGAACGCACATGCATTAACAATGACGATTTGATTGTATTAGTCAGTGGAGGCAGTAGACATCATTGAGTGAGCATGTGTGTTGTGTGAACATCACATTCAAAATAACTGAGTGAGTAGAGAAAAATATATGCACCAAATTTTGTATTAACCTTGAACATTCCTCTGTGGAACCTATTCAGATGATTCAGAAGGCCACAGTTATGGGCAACTGGTGATCTGCAACTTCATCACTACAAGGCACCTGCTCACACATCACATCTCCTACAAAGTTTTTTGGTGAAACATAAAATCACCTAGGTGACTCAGCCCTGCTACAGCCCAGATGTGGTGACTTCTGCCTTTTCCCAAAACTAATAATGCCTTAGGAAGGGAAGATATTTCAAATCATTGATGAGATTCAGGAAAACACGATAGGGCAGCTCATGGCAACTGGGAGAACTGCGTAAGGTCCCAAGGTGACTGCTTTGAGGGGGACTGAGCCATCGTTGTCCTTGTCTAATATTTCTTCTATCTTGTATCTTCTTCAATAAATGTCTCTATTTTTCATATTACATGGCTGGATATCTTCTGGACAGACCTCATAAATCAGCGTGTCAGGGAGGTCTGGAGACCTATAGTCATGACAGCTTTTTTCATGATTGAGTGATGCCTTGAATCACTGGATTTGGCTGGCTCTGATACATTAACTACAACACACACTTTTGTCTAAGGGGTCCCTTTGCTTACTTACCAAGTTATCTCTTAACAAGAAAGCTCCCAAGTTCTGCTTTTTGCCTTGCTTCCTTCCTGTGTTCATGAATTGTTCTTAGACACTCACAGGGAATTGCGATTGATGCATCATTGCTCATAAATCTGGGACATCAGATAATATATTTTATTTATCATTGCCCATTTGAAGATGAGCAACTTCCAATGACTGCACCAAATAAATGAAATCAAAATGATGATCTCTCTTGTCCTTTCCTATGAAATAAATACTTGCCTAAGGAGATTATCTTTGGCTAAGCAGAAGATGAAAGTATTTGCCTTGCTGAAACTTGCTTGACTGGAGCTTCATTTCAGTAATTGATTTCCCCTCAACACCATTGTCATTTGTTTCTGCCTCTCCTTTATCATCAGGAAAGGTAACATGTGCTCATTGTAAATTTCTGAAGACAGAATACAGGGCATGAACTTGAGCCTATGGCTTCCCCTACATACCAGGCATCACTTCCTCCATGAGGAGCCATGGTTCCTAAATCCCAAGCTGAGTAAACTTACTCAGTAAACTGAATTCCAATTCCTTAGAGGCACCTTACTCAAAAAAAGTTCTTCATTTCTTTGTCACTAATGAAATCACTTGTTGTGATAGAGAAGATCTTCAGAGACACTAGGGTATGGGTTCAAAAACTCATTTTGTGGCAGTAGAATCTGAAGGAAGTCACTCTTGCTAAGTCTCAGTTGAGAATTAGTAGAGGATTACAGCTTCTTGCTATAAATTTATACTGGGTTGAAACTATGTGTGACTTTGGGCAAATTGTATCACCTCTGTATGCACCAATTTCCTCATTTGTAAATGAGTATCATAATGGCATAAGCCTTATAGAATTATTTAGAGGATTAAATGAGACAATCTGTGTTATGGGCTCAGCTTAGTGCTTTGAACATAACAAATAGTCAATAAACATTAACCATTACCACTAGTAATAAAATCACACAGACAACAAAAACATTGCCCTGGAAAGAGCACTGTGTTTAAAAAGGCCTGGAATTACATCCCAGCTCTGTTATTCATTAGCTGGTTGAAACTTTGATGTACTCTAACCTCTCTTAGCTTCAATTTCTTCATCCATAACATGAGGCTAATGATAGTGTCTATTGTACCAAGTTATTACACAAATGGCCCAAGATCAGCAGTTATTAATAATGTTTTGCATTCAAGCCTTGTCAGACAACATACTTGGAGCTCCTACTGTGTACTAAGCTATGGGCCCAAGGGCTGAGAAGAAACCAATGAAAAAGATTATGGTCTCTGCATTCAGGATCTTATTGTTTAACTGTGGTGAGCAGTTCCATAAACAAAAAATAAAATACAAAATGTGAGCTATGACTGTGTACAACCTCCAGTGATTGTAAAAATGAGTGCCTAGGTCAAGGGAGTGGGAAAACAAGGTGGCAATAGTTAGGAAAGTCTTTCTGGAAGGAGTGATGCCTGAGATGGCTTTTGAAAGAAGAGGTTTTTTTTAGCACAAAGGCAGTATATAATTCAGTGCTAAAACCAGTCACAAACACACACATATACAATAAGTGACCAATACAGTCCTTCCCCCACCAAGAATCATTATTTTTAAAATATTTTATTTACTTATATTTAGAGAGACGGGTAGGGAAGGAGAAAGAGAGAAAAAGAAACATCAATGTGTGGTTGCCCCTCCCCCCCAAACCTGGCTCACAACCCAGGCGTGTGCCCTGACTGAGAATCAAACTGGTGACCCTTTGTTCACAGGCCGGAGCTCAATCCACGGAGCTATACAAGCCAGGGCAAGAATCACTCTTAAATGCATAAAACTTAAGAACCAAAAAGGCAAGCAGAATTAAGAGAAGGTAGGCAGGGAAATGGGGGCTCTTTTACTGGGTGGGGAGTGCTGTCCTCCTCTCTCTCTTCTTCCTTGCAAAATTCAGTTTAACTTGCAATACCATGTTTCCAGCCCAACAGGCAGTAACAAATCAAGTGTACTGATGGAGGAGTGCTCATAGTGGCCTATCTTGCTGAAAGTCTTGAGGTTGTTTTACAGGGTATGTGTATAATTGATGATAAAGGGCAGACAGAAGAAGTGCTGGAGAGTGAGGGAATTTGTAAGATCAAGTCCAGTTAATTCAGCTCCTTGAACTGCTCTTTGATGGTCCCATTGATGAGCAGGACTATAAATAAGATGGTGAACTCAGAGGTGATGACCCACATAGAATAGCACAGTGACCCCATGTACTTGTACATGAAGATGCAATAAAGGGACAGGGAACTGACCATGATGGTGATGGTGGATAAACCAATGCTGATATTCTTGTTGATCATGACCCAAGAAACTATCCCAGACTTTGTGTCCATGTAGATGTTGAACTTGTTCTCATAGTCATAAACCTAACCTGGTTAGAGTCAAAGATGAGATATTGAATGGTGTTGAAGATAGATAGAGAAGATGCCTGCCAAAAGGGAGAACATCTTGTCATTCATTTTTTATACTTTTTTTTTTTACCAGAACATCTTGGCTCCCAATTCAGAGAACTCCAGAGCAGTGCTCCCTCATCTTCATTCACCACACTGGTGAGCTACCACAGTCTTGACATGGCTTCATCTGTACATATATTCTTAGTTATAGGACTACTGTTCAGGTAGTCTTCAAGTGATTCTCAATGATGGTCGTTCTGTAATTTAGTTGTAGTTTTGATGTGATTATTAAGGTAGATGAGAACAGCCATCTGCCATCTTGACTGGAAGGAGTCAGAAGACAAATTTTCTTAATGAATATGATAGGAGGGATATTCCAGGCCAAGTCTAAGGCACACAGTCACCTGGTATCTTTGCACCTATTCATTATTGGAAGGTGTATTTTTAAGAGTAAATGGTAATAAATTAGGCTGGAGAGCTAGACAGGGGCCTGATTAAGGGAGAAAAAGATTTTAAATGCCCTACCAATAAAATTATTTGTTTTTTAATTATTATTTTGAAATACCATTTATATAACTCTTACTATGCACTAGCGACTATTCTAAGCATTTTACAAATATTAATTTATGTAATATTTGTAAAATATTAATTTACAAAAGGATTCTGTAAGATAAGTGCTAGTACTGATGCACACAGTGATTAAGTAACTTGTCTAACATCCCACAGACATTAAAATAGCAGAGCCAGGATTCCTACCCAGGAAGTCTGGTTCCAGAGTCTATACAGAGGTGAGGATTAATAATCATTTTGTTTTATTCCCATACAGGCCACTTACTCCCACACTCTCAGCCAGTTTTAAGAGTGTGTTTATGTGGTTTTGTTCCAAATGGGCTTGACTGTTCATCTATCCTCAGAATTCGGACTCCCTGGATAGTATCTCTCTGGACCTTCTGGAGCTCCAGGGGTTGGTCACTTCCTTAGCATTAGCAAAAATAATATGATACAAGTTCTGCTTAGCTTTCTGACCTGAGTTAATAATTTTCTAATGATACTGAACAAATACTACACATCATCTCACTGATGTCTTTTCAGACTGTGACATCCCCATGAGTTGCATGGATGGAGGGCCATGATAATGCTAGCAGCAGGTGGGCTTTGGAAGCTTTAGGATCTTCTCTTAACTCACCAAACTACATATACACAGGCTCTCCTCACCCACTCAAAATGGTTTGCAGATGCCAAGGGTAGGGTAAAGTTAGTGCTTGGCATGGCTGTCTTACTTCAGGTTATTCATCTGCCTAACTTAGCATCATAATAATCACCTATGTTTTTATTAGTATCTACAATCCCTGAAGCCCTTCACATATGTCAGTCATCTGATTTCTTAATTCCTTGAAATACCTTTGAAGGCAGTATTAACCTTTTTTTTTTTTTCAAATGAGGAAACTTAAACTCAGAGAAGGAAAATGACTTGCTGAAGTTCACACAGCCAGTGAGTACCTGGTACTAATTTTGCAAAACCCTTGTAATGGTCCAAAAGTTTCTCCTCATTCAACTGCCAAACTGTTCATAAAAATTACCTGGGTCAAGAGCACCTGGCCAAGGAGCCTGAGATGGGGAGTGAGGGTGGAAGGCTTCAATGGATTCCCTGAGACAGGTTAGGTTTGTAAAGCTCCTGAGCAGAGTTAGAGGAAACTCTCAGAGACCCTTAGAGGCCATTACGCTGGAAGGATATGGTCTCAAGACCACTGGAGTGTCTGGATTTCCCCCACCCTTATCCTATTATTGTCAGTACTTCAGTCTATTAGATGAAGACTTGGATTTCTCTATTAAGGTCATTCTCCCAGCCCTAAACTCTCATTTAAACAATGAGTCAGCCTTTTTCACTACTGTTCCCCAGACAGGCTTTCTTCCATTCCTTTCTAGTTCTAGCTACAACCCCAAGCTTCAGGTCAAACTGCCCTTCCTGTACCTACTTGAATGCTAATCTGATACTTCTTTTTCTTTGCTTGATTTTTTTGCCTTGTTTCAACATGCTCCCCCTCCTAAGCATTTCTTTTGCCTGGAGAGAGACAATATAAAAACCTTAACTTTTTTTCTTTAATGTAGTCAAACATGCCTATCTTTTCCCTCATAGCTTTAGAATTTTCTGTCTTTTTAAGAAGGTCTCCTCCACTCCAAGATTATGCAAATATTTTCTCTGACAAAAGGTAGGAAAATAAAAGTCAAAATACAATAAAATGGGAACATATTTGCAACTCACATGACAGATAAAGGATTAGTGTCCTTATTAGACAACTTTTTTCAATCCAGAAGATTTTTTTTTCATATAGTTGAGTCTATTAAGCTTTTTCCAATGGTTATTGACCTATGGTAAAGTCCATGATCTTTTAAATGTTAAATAAACAAAGGAAGTTGTTTTTTCTCATATGAGGGTAAAATGAGACATTTATAAAATCATATACATAATATATCCAGGAAAAGACCTCTACATATGTGCATATTTGTTTAAATAAACATGACTCTGCCCATCCATACCACCTTTGATGTCTTTTAGCATTGAATTTTGTGTGCATATTATGGAGGGAGAAAGTAGCATAGAGAACTAAAGAGAAACATTTAGCTAAATAATGAGCATATCTAATAAACTGAGCTACAGTGAGACATAAAGATACTTAAATAAAGTAGGGAGATAAAGTAAGAATTCACTGAAGCTTCTAAAGGCCAAGTGATTTAACAGTCAGCCTCCAGATAACTGCAGCAAATTCATTTATGATATTCATAAAAGTCAAACCCTGTATCCTCCTCCCATATCAACACTTCAACAAAACTGGCTACTATGACCTCAAGAAAGATCCTAGATCTCAGGAAAGCCCAACTTGCTTCCTGTTGTTTTGTTTGGATTTCAAGAACCAGGACAGTAAACAATCAGATAATTAGTCCAAAGGTTCTGCCTCATTTCTCGGAATCCATCTTCCAAAACATCACTTTCTACATCCCACCTTGTTCAAGAAATGTCAGTGGTTACCAATGCCTTTCACATTAATTCTAAATTCCACGTTTTGGTTTTTGACATTTTCTATAAGATTCTCTAGTTTCAGTTAACATTGAATGGTGGCTTAGCTTTAATCCAGAAGAATGTAGTGGTTATGGGTGAGATTATGGACATTGAAATCCTGCTCTTCCAGCCCATGTTCACATGCACACACACACACACACACACACACACACACACACGGTTACAAAAACACAGTTTACTGCGTATAGTCATGTACAAAAGCCCCCTCTTCCCTACATACCCATGTGTATATATTGTACTTAGACAAACATTCTTGCTGAAGATTATTTTGTAAAAAAACCCAAATTTCATCTTGAATATAAAATAAGTCTTACTGCTGTGCTAAGCAGACAGACTCTCAGACATCGCTTATGCCCTTGTAATAAATATGAATATAATGAAAGGATAGAAAAATGCTGCAGACAAAACTTCCGGGCAAGAGCTGTCTGAAGGTACTCCCCATGGAGACAATGAGCCAGTTGCTGCAGTGAGATGCCAGTCTTTCCTTTTTACTTAGGGATCATGGAGGATATTTTTAAGGCAAAACAGATGGACAGATTGTACCTTTTGCTAAGGAGAGGGGAATTGAGAGGAAGGCTTCTGGGGCTGAATTCCCTGACCTGCATGTGGGCAGAAAGCCCCTCAAGCTTGACCTAACCCTGAGAATAAAATTAACTGTGAGTTTCCAGGGGCCAGAGAAATGGAGGGTGAAGATCTATCTCTTTAGTTAGGAAAGAGGTTCTCTTGCAAATACCTGGGCAGTAGCAATTTCCCAAAGAACCACTTTCTCCAGGAAGGCCTCTGTGACCCCCCCACCACCACTCCCCAGCCTGAGAGCCCTAATGCTTACCTCTGCTGTGGTCCTTGTCACTCTGTGTTGTAACACTATCTTCTTTGTTTATCATCTAACATTAGTGCTTATCATAGGGTCTGGCATATAATAGGCACTGTATACATAATGATGACTGCCTGTCTGTTCACTTTTCTACTTTTCCATAGTCTGAGCAGATTATATATTTCCAAGGTCCTCTGTATTTCCAGAACCAGAATAGAGTGTAGTTCATAGTAGGTGCTCAATATTTATAGAATCAAGATGACTTAGTTCCCTTGCAGTCTTCTGAGGACAACCTGTCTTAGTTTCCTTATTTGGAAAATTGGCATAACAATATATACCATTTACATAGACTTGGTGGGAGGATTAAAAAGTTAATATGTGAAAAATGCTTGGTCTAGTGACTGGCACAAACATTATTATTATTACTACTGTGGTTTCCAGACCTGATGATTAGTACAGTCCCCTCAAACTGAATGCATCTTGTTCAGCATAAGCCCTAGGAATGGGGGAGCTGTGTCTGCAGGTTTCTCTCTCACCTGTTCCACCACACTACCTCTGTTGCACTTAGATGTTCTGTGCAATTTTCAAGCTGCAGCTGAACTAAAAAGTTATGCCCACAAGACTGGAAGTTCATGGAGGACAGGGCCAACTCACGGTCAATTCTGGCATATGACCCATATGACCAGAGGAAATTCAGGGAATGTTTGTCAAGGTGATCTGAATGGTAGCCACAAATTACTAATTATGGTCCGGAAGCTTCCTTCTCTTACTGAAATGACTTGTGTTCTTCCTCTTCCACATTCTCAGCACTCCTGCTGCCTACATCCATGATGGAAGGCAGACATGATAATTCCACATTAGGGAAGTGAGAAGGACACAGGAATCTACCTGCTGGGTTGATGGTCTTCCCTTGGAAAAAAGGTGAAATGCTTATGCTATCTACAGAGGCTACCTTCACCTTCTTTCTTTTCTCACCTAACACTCTAGGAGGAATGTCCAACCTGTGGCCTGTATGTAGCCCAGGGTGGCTATGAATGTGGCCCA
Source organism: Pteronotus mesoamericanus (assembly GCF_021234165.1). Classification (NCBI taxonomy): domain Eukaryota; kingdom Metazoa; phylum Chordata; class Mammalia; order Chiroptera; family Mormoopidae; genus Pteronotus; species Pteronotus mesoamericanus. The sequence continues at coordinate 1,872,821 of NW_026555108.1, read as the reverse complement.
ACACAAAATCACAAAATTACTGAAAACTCTTTTTTGCTCATCAGTTTTCGTTAGTGTTTGTGTATTTAATGTGTGGTCCAAGACAACTCTTCTTCTTCCAATGTGGCCCAGAGATGCCAAAAGGTTGGATGCCCCTGTCAGACAGCCATTAGTTATAGAGTTTGCTGTGAAGATACTGGCAAGAGAATTAGGCTCAGGTGCAGGAAGATAGATTGAATCACACATGGCTCTAGCACAGATCTTTTGTGTCACATAAAACAAGGTCCTTCTTCTGAGTATAAGAATAAGATCTTCACAATAATATAGCCCTTTAGAGTTTACAATTTCCTTTCACATTTATTATCTAATTTTAAGGTTCAACCCAGCTTTTTGAAAATTGCAAACCAGATATTATTGTTCAGATCATATAGGAGGAGCTTATATTCCTTATTTACATGATTCTGAGGATCCATTAGTCTTCCTATTCAGCCCCCTCTGTGGGGAAAAATATAGTTATCCCTATTTCCAGAAGGCTGCTCTCTCTTTGACCTGACATCCCCAAATTTCCCAGTTAAAAAAGAAACCCAGGGAATTAAAGTCATAGAATGATGGGTCTACTGTTTCTCTTCCCATAACCTTATTTCCCGAAGAAGGCTTTCTTAACCACTTACTAAGGGACAATATAAAGAAAAAATGGGGAATAAACAGGATTGGGCTTGACTCTATTACAGTGATGTAAATATCTGAGCCTCAGTGTTCTTATCTGAATGTGGGAGAGGGGGACCATATTGTTTGTGTTACAAAATTGTTTCTGGATTAGAGAGAAAGTAAAGATAGCATGTAACTGAAGGCAGAAATAATTATTGTTTTTAGGATATTCAAGCTACTCTAAAATTTCATGAATGTAACCTAGGAAAGAGACACCAAAACAAAAAGGGGACCTCTCTTTGAAGATGTTTCTGGCATTTCTGCACTTCAAGTAAAAACAGTAAGGAAGTATATATTGAGTTCTTACTGGGTGTCTAATGAGGTGTTCCTCTGGTAGAGGATATTATAGTACTGATTAGCCCAATTGAAGAGAAAGGATTGTAGAAGAGAGCAAAACTAAGCATTCCCTGAAATAGAAACCCCATATTTATAAAAATGTATGCACTTCAATAAACAAATAAGGGGAAGAAAGAAAGCTACACCTACATTAAGTGTCAGATATATTATCCCAGTTGAGTTCAAAATGTCTCTGGGCTGTAAGACAAGAATCCACATCATTTAACTTCACATCCTCATTCTAATACTACATTGTGCTTTTCTCTGCTTTGAGCAAAGGTATCCATGGCTGAATCTCTAGGTCAGTGGTCAGCAATCTTTTTCTGTAAAGAGTGAGATAGAAAATATTTTAGACTTTGCAGGTAACAGGTGATTTATTCTTATTCTTCTTCTTAAAACACTGAATAACCATTCTTAGTTTACAAGCTTTGGCCAAATGGCTTAATTTGTCTACCCCTGCTTCAATGTCCTTAAGGAGACATGTTATATAACTTGCTGTGCTGCCTTCTTGTGGGGTTGGGTGGCCACTGGCCTTGCCTCTAGTTCCGGAAATAGGAAGCGGCAAGAGTAAAATATAATCATGGATGTGTATGTTCATTTTTACCTAACTCTTGGAGAAAAGACAAGAAGAAAAGTCTTACATGGGCATACCAATTGATTACTCAGTGCTTATGGTGTGCCAGGATCTGTGCATTACTTCATTAAATTTTATAGCATCTCTTTGAGGTACACATTATTGTCCTACTTTTATAGGAAAAATGAGGCTCAAAGGAATGAAGTAATTTGATCAAAGCAACCAAGACAGGAAATAGCAGATGATTTAAATCAAGGTATGTCTGTCCCTAGAGCCCATGTACAAAATCATTGTGCAGTTTCACAAAGTATTTGCTACTCCTTACAACAAAAATACCTGCCATCCAAGGTGTGTCATGAATAGAATAAGGAAACCAAGGAGAGGGTGAGAAAAATCATTGTGACTAATACCAATATAATTAATTGCTGTATCTTGAGCTTCCAGACAACCAACACAAAGTTAGCAGCATTAGCAGTTTTTATGCATGAAGAAAATATTTTTTCTAGGACTGAATTATAAAATGAAAATAGTATTATTGCTCATTTTTAAATTTGATTGTTTTGCCTAGTGTTATGTTTCATAAGTTCTTTATAAATTTTGGATATCAACCCCTTATCAGATGTATCGGTGGATATGTTCTCCAATTCAGTGTTTGTTTGTTTTTTATTTTGTGATGGTTTCCTTTGTTGTGCAAAAACTTTTTAGTTTGAGGTAGTCCCATTTGTTTATTTTTTCTTTTGTTTCCCTTGTCTGGGGGACGTATATCTGATAAAATATTGCTACAAGCACTGTCTTAGATTTTACTGCCTATGTTTTCCTCCAGGATTTTTACAGTTTTAGGTCTAACATTTAAGTCTTTAATTCATTTTGAATTTATTCTTGTGTGTGGTTAAGAATGTGGTCTAGTTTTATTTTTCTGCATGTATCTTTCCAATTTTCCCAACACTATTTGATTTCACTTATATGTAGAATCTAATGAACAAACTGAACTAATGGGCAAACTAGAAAGTGACTCCTAGAGAGCAGGCTGACAGTTCTGGGGGAGCATTAGAGGGTAGAGGGATCAAGCAAAAAGGAAAAAGGACTCATGGACATGGAAAACACTGTGGTGATTGCAGAGAGGAGGGGGTATAGGAGGGATAAATGGCAATGGAAAAAAACACTATATAAATAAATAAATAAAACAAGAAAAAATAGTATTGCTACTGAAGGTTCAGCTCCATATGAGTTAAATGTATTGTTTGCAGGCTGACTTTGTGTTTGCTCTGTACCAGGCACTACCCTGGAGGCTAAAGATACTGACATAACTAAGATACATTCTGGAACCTTCAGGAGGTCAAAATCTGAGAAGGGAGACAGACAGGTCAATATCTGAGTCTGAAACATGGCAGACAAGTAATTGCTCCTTAGAGGTATAAGCAAAGTGGAATAAAAGTTTGTCTGTTAATTTCTCCTATGTGTATTGCCCTTCACAGATTACAAAGCACTGACACATTTTTCTCTAATTTAATTGCCATAACAGCCCTGGAAAAATAGTTGCTACCACCTTGTTTTACTATTGAGAAAAGACTGAAACCCTGCAAGGTAAAACAACTTACCTCAAGTCCTGGTCAAACTCTAGTTCTATGCACCTGCCATTCCCCATTGTCTTCCTTTAAAATACAGGCTGTCAAGAAAATATAGAGAATAATAATTTTATCTAGTGGATCAGACCAGGATTCATGAAAGAGTGTGTTTAAGGTAAGCTTAAAAGGGTGAGGAGCATTTGGATGAGCATAAAATTGGGGCAGAGCTTTATGAGGACTGCACAACTGAGTCCAAAGAGAGTTAGGAAGGAGAGTTTGCTCATAGAAAAATGAGCTAGGGCTGGTAAGGCCCACTCTGGGTCCTGATGGTAAGGCTGAACCTTAAGGGTGAGGGGAGCTGCTAGCCTTGAGGGCCACAGACTGGGTTAGTTGGAAGGCCAGAGGAACTTCAGAGATTTTGTATTTTAGTGACTACCTTCCACCATCACCGCATACTTCTATACCATTTTAATGATGAAGATACTGAGGCTCCAAGTGGAGTTAATAACTCAAGTCTCATTACTTCTAACTTCAGGTCCTTCATTTGTCTCAAACCTTGACATTCCTTTGCTGCAAGGAGTTTCTCTAGTGCATACCTGCTTGTATTCTTACTTTGCTGGCTGGGTCTCCACTTCTAACTCTTAATCCCCACCCCACCTCTCACTATGTGTCCTTTTTTTCCCTCAGGAGTGCTTCTTCTTCAAGGCCACCTTTGAAGCTGGATCACTGATGGCTTTGATAACAGAAGAGAAAAAAACCAACAATCCATAGACCTTGAGCACATTGCCATGCTAGGCCCTGTACTGGACAATCTCACGTGGTTTTACCTTGAAAGTCTATGAGGATAGGGACCTCTCTCCACAATTTACAGATGAAGAAACTAAGTTTTCAAGTTATAAAGGGGCTTACTAAAGGGCAGACAGCTAGTGAGTAGTATAGTCAAGGTTTGAAGTCAAGTCTGTCTGAACCTGAAGCTTGTTCCACTATTTTAGACTGATAGAACTCTGCCCCCTCCATTTTTATCAATTATGGAAGGAAGACAAGGCAGGGATCCTTGTTCTCATTTTATAGTTGTGCTTCCCAATATGGTAGGCATTATCCACACATGGCTATTCACATTAAATGGATTAAAACAAAATACAATTTAATATTTAGTTCCTCATTCACACTAGCCATAGTTCAAGTGCTCAGAAGCCACATGTGGCTAATGACTACTGTATTAGTGCAGATATGGAACTCATTTAAAGTTCTATTAAACATTTTCAAATGTATGCAAAAGCCACATGTGGCTAATGAGTATGATATCGGAGAGTGCAGATATAGAACTCATAAAAATGAGGGAGAGTCCTGTTTTTATAGGATATCATCAGGATAGCAGTTGCATATGCTAAATTAAAAAACCTGGTTAGTAAATTAATAGCAAATCAAGGTCTCTGATTCTGCCTTTATACATGGATGTGGGTTAGATACCCTTCACATCAGTGGTTTACATATCAATGGGCAATGGAAGAGAAAAGAAACTATACTGGCCATGGAAGTCCTAGGTTCAAGTTTCAGCTTAGCTTCTGACTCTGTGGTCTTGAACAATTACCCTCTTCTTTCTTGACCACAGGGTCCTTGCTCAGCACAATAAAGTGGTTGAAGCTAAAGGCTCTTACAGGCCTTATATTCTGTAAGCCTGTGAATCAATGTCTGCATTTTTACTAAATTAACTTACACATCTCTGTGGAAGCAGACTCATGGAAAATGCTGTCAGAAATGTGTATTATGAAACACCAGGCTCATGCTAAGTACACAAAAGGAGAGAGTGAAGACTAAGGAATAAGCACTTATGTCTTGGTTTTCAGAGAGCCTTTAATATCTGTGTTTGCTTATTACTTGTCCATGAATATGTCTGTCTTTTGCCAGTCTGTCAGCCTTTTGTCACTGGCTCCTAGAGGGGTAAGTTTGGTGGCTGTAACTATGTGATACCAGCCAAAATTGTTGAAAAAATGGTAATCTTTGTTTTGGCAAAATTAGTTCTGAAAAACCAAGTAACACTTTGATTTATTCAAGCAATAATTATAGAGCTCTTATTGTGTGCCAGACACTGACTGGTGAGCAAAATTAAATCTAACACCAAAACTTCCTCCACCAAAGGGAAGCCCTATGGCTTCTTCTGATCCCTTCGAGCTGGAAAGTTATGGAATCTCTGGTTTTATATGGTGGCAACACATAAATTTCAGACAAAAAGAAGAAGTTTCAGCTTTTGTATTATTTGGATACTTGAATTGTCCATGAAACAAAAAAAAATTTGATGAGAAATGATAAAAATAATGAGCTCTTCGACCTGCTAAAGACCAACCTCTGAATGTGAGAAACTAAGTGGGTGCAAGACGGGGAAGAAATACTTTTCCTTCATTTATCTACCCTCTCTCCAGGACCGCATTCATGTTTCCTAAGCTTTCTTATTTCACCTTAAACCTTTGTCCCCTCTGCATTTATGCTGCCTGACTCCCACTTTCTCAGGGCCTGTTTTTTCTAATCTTCAGGAAATGAAAGCTTAATCTCAGTTCTGGATCAAGCTTCTGATTTGTGAAAGACAATACTTAAAGCTTTCACTTTTGCATTTTTAATGTGTGCACCACAACCCTGTGACTTTGCAGTTATTCATCCTACTTGATGGATGAAAAAATGGAAGCTCAGAGAATGTACATTCTTACCTAAAACTCACAAAGCTAGTACAATTCAGATTCCAGAGTTAAACTCATTTCTTCTACCTTTATGGCTTCTGATTTTGTTGATGTGATATAAAAACCACTGCCTTACCTAATGAGGTCCTAAAATGACCAGGAGAAAAAAAATGGCTTAACCTACTTGCCAACCCAAGTCTGCTTACTTCTGTAAATATTTATGATGCACATGTTGCATGAGTATAGCCATTTAAAAACATGGATTGAATAGCTAACCATCTTGAATTTGAATCTTAGCTCCAGCAATTACTTGCTCTGTGATCATGATAACAATCTAAAGGGCATGAGGATAAATCAGACAGGGCCTTCTTCTCCAGGTCTCCAATAAAAATTTCAGCTTTATCTTGGTACATAGCAACTGCTCAATAAGTCTTAGCTTACTATCATTTTAATTTTACTCACTCAACAAGTATTAGTGATGCCCACTGTGTATCAGGCTCTGTTTCTGTGGCTCCTGGGGACCACTGTTGTGTTTTGTTCTGAATCTCAAAATGAGGAGAAAGGAGACCTAACACTCAAAAGGACTTAAAATACTAATTGTCAGAGTTGAAGATGTCCTTGGTGATAAGCTGGTCCTAAACTCTCTGAACATACAGAAAGGGACACTGTGGACCAGAGGTATGTAGAACTTTGTTCATGACTCCTTGGCCAATCAGTAGTAGAGTTAGAACTGACTCACTTACTGCAGAAATGTAAGCCCAAAGAGGTCAAAATAGCTATTAAAAACGTTAGAATAATTCCAAACAGTTCAGCAGTCAAAATGCTCAGGTTTTTCACCTAGAGGTTTGTGTTTTCCTTTTCCCTGACTGAGTCCATTTCCCTATTCATGTCTTGCCACCTGTCATAGCCCCAGTTTAGACTGTGTGAGTCACTCTTAGTCAGTGAGCTGAGTTGATTTCTTTCCCACCTAGCTCCATCAATTTTGTGTGAAGTATTTCTGTTTTCCTACCTGTGTTCACCAGCCAGAACAGAAAACAAACAGCTACTATAACAACTGAGCAATAGCTGTGAGAGTGGGACAACTCCAAATACCATTAGCTTCTTAGTTTATTTTTATGCTTACCCAAAATGGTACAAAAGAACTTGTTCCCATTGGTCCTGTCTAAGCAGAGAGTAAAAGTGAATTTAAGGTGTAGCTATGGGCATGTCTGAAAGATGAGCACAAGTTTCCAAATTAGTAAAGGAGCAGACCTTATTTTCAGGGTAGTTTATGCCCAGACACAGGTCTCTAGTTTCCCTGAGCCAGCACCGCCACCCCGCACTCTCTCTCTCTCTCTCTCTCAGGCTGGGTTAGAGCACAGCATATCAGCTGGACATCATCTAATTCATGGGCTCTCAACCTGTACATATAGAGAGTGTGTATCCATGGTTATGACACAGGGACCTAGGAGAGTTTCTTGAACAAGGGAAAAATTTGGTGTGTAAGTACGTCTTTTGAGGTAAAGAGGCCATAGCATTTCACATATTCTCAAAGAAACCCGCAATCCAAAAAGAATAATCACACTGTACTGCTATATTTTTTTCTTTTTTTCTTTTTTCATTTTTTAAATTTATTTATTTTTTCAAATACATTTGTCTCTGCCTACCCCCCACCACTTTCCCTTGACACCTCCCTCCCTCTCTCCCTCATCTCTGCCCCTCTGATTTTGTCTATGAGTCCTTGCTCTATGTTCCTTGACTTCCCCTTCCCTTCCTTTCGCCCCGCCCCCTTCCTCCTTCCCTCTTCTCTCTGGTGGTTTCTTTTCCTTTCAGTGTTGCTGGTCTTATTTTCCTCGCATCTTTGTATTGTTGGTTAGGTTCTGCTTATAGGTGAGATCATATGGTATCTGTCTTTCGCCCCCTCACTTATTTTGCTTAGCATAATGTCCTAGAGTTCCATCCATGCTGTTGCGAAGTGTAGTAGTTCTTTTTTGCTTTCTGCTGTGTACTATTCCATTGTGTAAATGTACCATAAGTTTTTGAATCATCTACTGATGGGCATTTAGGTTGCTTCCAACAATTGGCTATTGTAAATTGCGCTGCTATGAACATTGGGGGTGCATAGGTTCTTTTGAATTGGCGTTTTGGAATTCTTAGGGTACAGTCCCAGGAGGGGAATCACTGGATCAAAAGGCAGTTTCATTTTCAGCTTTTTGAGGAAATTCCACACCGCTTTCCACAGTGGCTGCAGCAGTCTGCATTCCCACCAACAGTGCACTAGTGTTTCCTTTTCTCCACAGCCTCGCCAGCACCTGCTGTTTGTTCATCTGTTTATGATAGCCATTCTGACCGGTGTGAGGTGGTACCTCATTGTGGTTTTGATCTGTATTTCTCTGATGGCTAGTGATGCCGAGCATCCTTTCAAATGTCTCTGGGCTCTCTGCATCTCCTCCATGGAAAAGCATCTGCCTAAGTCCTTTGCCCATTTTTTGGTTGGATCATTTGTATTCTTGGAGTGGAGTCAAGTGAGTTCTTTATATATCTTGGAGATCAAACCTCTATCTGATGTATCATTAGTGAATATATTTTCCCATATGGTTGGCTCCCTTTTCATTTTGCTGATGTTTTCTTTAGCCATGCAGAAGATTCTTATTTTGATGAGGCCCCACTTGTTAATTCTTTCCTTTATGTCCCTTGCTTTAGGAAACATATCAGTGAAAACATTGCTGTGTGGGATATCTGAGAGTTTCCTACCAATGTTCTCCTATAGGACTTTGATGGTGTTGCAACTTATATTTAAGTCTTTTACCCATCTTGAGTTTATTTTTGTGTATGGTGTCAGCTGATGATCCAATTTCAGGATTTTGTATGTAGTCGTTCAGCTCTCCCAACACCATTTGTTGAAGAGGCTATTATTGCTCCATTTTATGCTTCTGCCCCCTTTGTCAAATATTAGTTGCCCATGTAGACCTGGGCTTATTCCTGGGCTTTCTATCCTGTTCCAATGGTCTATGGGTCTGTTCTTGTGCCAGTACCAGATTGTTTTGAGTATAATGGCTCTATAGCACACTTTGATGTCCAGAATTGTGATCCCTCCTACGTTGTGTTTCTTTCTCAAAGTTGCTGAGGCTATTCGGGGTCGTTTACAGTTCCATATAAATTTTTGAAATGTCTGTTCTATTTCTGTGAAATATGTTATTGGTATCTTAAGAGGGATTGCATTGAATCTATAAATTGCTTTGGGTAGTACGGACATTTTGATGATATTAATTCTTCCAATCCATGAGCACGGTATATGCTTCCATTTATTTGTGTCTTCCTTATTTTATTTTTTCAATGTTGTATAGTTTCCTGCGTACAGCTCTTTTATGTCTTTGGTTAAATTTATGCCTAGGTACTTTATTATTCTTGTTGCTATATCGAATGGTATTATTTTTCTGATTTCTTCTTCTTGTATTTCATTGCTGGTGTACAAAAATGCCTTTGATTTCTGAATGTTGACTTCATATCCTGCTGTTTTGCCAAATTCACTTATTAGGTTGAGGAGTTTTTTGGTAGAGTCTACAGGGTTTTCTATGTACACTATCATGTCATCTGCAAACACTGATAGCTTTACTTCCTCCTTTCCTATTTGGATGCCTTTTATTTCTTTTTCTTCTCTGACCGCTGAGGCTAGGACTTCCTATATGATGCTAAAAAGAAGCGGTGAAAGGGGATATCCTTGTCGTGTTCCTGATCTTAGGAGGAAAGCTTTTAGTTTTTGCCCGTGGAGTATGATGATGGCTGTAGGTTTTTCATATATGGTCTTTATTACATTGAAGAATGCCCCATTTATTCTCATTTTGCTGACTGTTTTGATCATAAAAGGGTGCTGTACATTATCGAATGCTTTTTCTGCATCTATGGAGATGATCATGTGTTTTTTGTCTTTCCTTTTATTTATGTGATGTATTACGTTTATTGACTTGCGTATATTGAACCATCCCTGCATGCCTGGGATGAATCCCACTTGTTCATGGTCGATAATCTTTTTAATGTCTTGCTGGATGTGGTTTGCCAATATTTTGTTGAGGATTTTAGCATCTATGGTCATCAGCGAAATTAGCCTGTAGTCTTCTTTCTTTGTAGTGTCTTTATCTGGTTTTGGTATTAGGGTGATGCTGGCCTCATAAAAAGAGTCTCGGAGTCTTCCCTCCTGTTGGATTTTTTGGAATAGTCTGAGAAGGAAAGGGGTTAGCTCTTCCTTAAGTGTTTTGTAAAATTCTCCTGTGAAACTGTCTGGCCCTGGGCTTTTGTGTGCCGGGAGTTTCTAGCTTACTGTATCCATTTCCCTAGCTATTATCGGTCTGTCCAAGCTTTCTGTTTCTTCCTCCTTTAGTGATGGAAGATTATATCTTCTAGAAATTTGACCATTTCATCATTTTCAAATTTCTAGGCATATACTTGTTTATTGCCTACATAAACAATGTAGGCAATACATTGTTTATGTAGGCAATAAATTATATGCCCACATATACATGTAAGCATATGTATACATGCCTACATGTATACATATGTACACATGTATACACATAGGTATTTATTTTTAATTCTTTTGTATTTCTGTGGTATCAGTAGTTATTTCTCCTCTTTCATTTCTGATACTATTTATTTGTTTCCTCTCCCTTTTTTTCTTGATGAGTCTTCTTAAAAGCTTCTCGATTTTATTTATCTTTTCAAAGAACCAGCTCCTGGATTGGTTGGTCTTTGAATTCTTCTTTTTGTCTTTATGTCATTCCGTTCTGCTCTAATCTCGACTATTTCCTTCCTTCTACTTGCTCTGGGATTTATTGTTGTTTCTCCAGTTCTTGAAGTTTTAGTGTGAGGTCTTTTATTTGAAATGTTTCTATCTTTTTTAGGTAAGCCTGTATTGCTATGAACTTCCCTCTCAGGACTGCCTTTGCTGTGTTCCATAGGTTTTGGACTGTTATCTGTTCATTTTCATTTGTTTCCAGAGATTTTTGATTTCTTCTCTTATCTCATTATTGACCCATTCATTGTTTAATAGTCTACTGTTCAGTCTCCATGAGTTTGCAAGATTTTGAAGTTTCTCTTTGAGATTGATTTCCAGGTTCCAGCCCCTGTGGTCCGAGAAAAAGTTTGGTATTATTTCCATTTTTCTGAATTTGCTGAGGCTTGCTTTGTGTCCTATCATGTGGTCTATCTTTGAAAGCGTTCCATGCACATTTGAAAAGAATATGTATTTTTCTTCTTTGGGATATAAGGTTCTATATATGTCAGTTAAGTCTATTTGATTCAGTGCGTCATTCAGCTCCAGGATATCTTTATTAACGTTTCGTTTGGAAGATCTGTCCATTTGTGACAGTGGGGTGTTGAAATCCCCATTTGTGACAGTGTGTTGCTGTCAATATCTTTCTTGAAGTCATCCAACAATTTCCTTATATTTTTGGGGGCTCCTATATTGGGAACATATAAATTTACAATGTCGATGTCTTCTTGATAGATTTTTCCTTTAAGTATTATAAAGTGCCCCTCTGGGTCTCTCTTTATGGCCTTTGTTTTCAAATCTACTTTGTCTGATACAAGTATGGCAACCCTGGCCTTTTTCTCTTTCCCATTTGCTTGGAATATTTTTCTCCATCCCTTTACTTTCAATCTGTGTAGGTCTCTTGCTCTGCGGTGGGTCTCTTGTAGGCAGCATATGTGTGGGTCATGTTTTCTAATCCATTCAGCTACCCTGTGTCTTTTGATTGGGACATTTAGTCCATTTACATTGAGAGTTATTGCTGATAGAAACATTCATTTTCTCTTTGTACCTGTGTTTTCCTCTTTCTCACTCTTTTCCTTCATCTTCTTAAACCAGTCCCTTTAGCATATCTTCCAGTGCTGGTTTGGTAGAGACGTATTCATTTAGTCTTCTTGTCTGGGAAACTCCTTATTTCCCCTTCTATTTTAATGGAGAGCCTTGCTGGGTAGAGCAGCCTTGGCTGTAGGCCCTTGCTTTTCATGGCTTGGAATATTTGTTGCCATTCCCTTCTGACCTGTAGTGTTTCTGTTGAGAAGTCAGCTCCTAGGTGTATCGGGGCCCCCTTGTATGTTACTTTCTCCTTCTCCTTTGCTGCCTTGAGGATTCTCTCTTTGTCTTTGATAGTTGCCATTTTAATGATGATGTGTCTTGGAGTGGACCTCCTTGACTCCCTCTTGAGTGGGGTCCTCTGTGCCTCCTGGATCCAGGAGACCCTTTCTCTCCTCAAATTAGGGAAATTTTCCTTCATTACATTTTTGAGGAAGTTCTCTTTCCCTTGCTCCTCTTCTTCTTCTGGTATCCCTATTATATGGATATTATTGCGTTTCAGGTTGTCCTGCATTTCCCTAAATGCCTCTTCATTCTTTCTGAGTCTTTTTTCCATTTCTTCTTCTTTCTGGGAGCTTCTTTCTACCTTATCCTTCATCTCACTGATTCGATCCTCAGCTTCATCCAGCCTGCTTTGGATTCCTTCTACTGTGTTCTTCAATTCAGAAATGGTATTCTTCATATCCTCTTGTGTCTTCTTGATAGTTTCTTTGTCCTTTTCTAGGTTGATATAGTTTGTTGTAAGATCCTGATAGTTTCTCTGCAGTTTCTCATAGTTCTCTTTGAGCTGGCTGAGCTCATGGAGCTTCCTTAGAACCATTGTTTTGAATTCAGTATCTGATAGTTCCCTTGCCTCTATTTCATTTAGCTCTCTGTGTGGGGAGTACCCTTTTCCACTCATTTTGGGGGAACTTCTTTTTCTTCCCTTTTTTTGTGAGAGTCTGTTATTTTTTTTTGTTTGTTTATTTATTTTTGCTTCTGCTTCAATTGGGCCGTCTAGATTTCCTGACTTTGTGGATTAAACCTCTATGGTAGTGGGAAGGTCTTTTATTGATTGATTGGTTGATTTTTTATTCATTTATTTCCTTTACTTTTCTTTCTGGGCCTGCCTTATGAGGTCAGTTGTTGACCCTATATGACCTTGGCTCATTTGTTTGAGCCTTGCATGAGTCTACTGTCTGTGTCTGATTCCTGCTTTTTGCAGCTCTGTGACCCGTTCGGCGAGGGATCCACTATTTCTGTGGGTCGCTCTGCACTCTCATGCTGCCTCCTTGATTGTGCTCCCTGGCCCGGCAGGATCCCTCGCCTGCTTGGGCTCGCAGGTGCTTGCCCCAGCCCAGGGAGCTTCTTCGCAACCTTGCATACTCATCTGGCCCCCCAGGCCAGTGGGCACCGGAGCAGTGGTTGGTTTAGGGTCTTCTATTGTGTGCTTTCCCTACTTTTGGCTCTTTGGATGCGTTTGCCTGCCCTTGCCAAATGGAGACTACGGAAATGGGAGGAAGTCAGATCCAGGACTCTCTAGTTAATCCTGTCTCCAGTCTCTCCTCCAGGGACTCTGGGCAGCTCTGTGTCCCCTTCGGCCCAGGATCCAGTATTTCTGCGGACTGCTCAGCACTCGCGTCCTGTGTAGGTCAATTTACACCTGTGCTCCCCGATCTGCGCACTCCCTTGCAGACCCCATCGGTGCCAACCTGTGGGAGGCCTTGCCAGCCCACACGAGCCTTCGCCAGCCCATGCGGGTACACACACACGCTCGCCAAGCCTCGCCGGCCACTTGAAACAAGTGTGTGCGCCTGCACTGGGTGGTTTTGGGCTCTCTATTGTGTGCTTTTCGGCTTTGGGCTCTTTGGGGGTGTGTCCTTTTCCCACACAATGGGGACTAGGGAAAGGAGAATGAGTCAGGACTCCCTGGTTCCTCCTCCCATTCTTTCCCCAATGTCTCTGTTTCCAGTCTCTCCTCAGGGGTCTCTGGGCAGTTCTGTGACCCCTTCGACCAAGGATCCACCCCCTGTGTGGACTGCATTTCAATCTCGGGCAGTCTGGTTCATTTCTGCCTCTTTGCGGGTGCGCTTTGCATGCCCAGAATGGAGACTACAGAATGGGGAGGGAGATGGGACTCCCCAGTTCCTCCTCTCGTTCTTTCCCCAATGCCTCCATCTCCGGTCTCTCCTCAGGGCTCTCCCAGCCAGTCTGCACTCAGCCCCCCAGCTCACATGCCCACGAGCTGTGTGCGGAGCGCGCAAAAGACAGGTTCATTGATTCCCTTATGCCTGAGCGAGATGGTAGCTGCAGAGTGGAAGGTGCGTTATCACGGGGCTCCACCGGTCGCCGTGTCAGTTCTCTTCACAAAGTTTTCCTCACCAGTCTTTTCCCAGGCACCAGCCCACCCTGCTGCCGCCTCTACCCAGAGACCAAGGAGGGTGGCTGCCGCTGCAACTTTTGCGTTTGCCCTTTAAATGTCTCTTTGCATCCCCAGCCACGTGTCTCTGGCAGAGAGCACCCCTAAGCTTTTCGGGGTTGCATTTTGTCTGTGTGTTTTCCTGGTTTTAGCTGCTGTAGTTTAGGGGTTTCTGTTTATGATTCAGACCCCGTTCTTCTCGGGGGGACCTAACTGGCCGTTTCAATGTCCCTCTGGTGCTGGTGCCCGTGGGTCCCCAGCCCACCCTCTCAAGCCTCCATCACACTTCTCACCTGTTAGGATGTGTGAGAGTTGAATCCACTGTCTGTCTGTGGCTCCAAGGCTCTTCTCCCACTATAGTTCCATTGTTTTCCAGGTGATTTCTCCACTATTTAGTAGCAATTCCAGTTTGGTCTTAGGAGGAGGAGGTCAGCGTGACTCCCATTCACTCCTCTGCCATCTTTTCCTCTATTTTTCTTTTTAAATAGGACTAAAGTTCTGGGGGCAGAACAAATTTACTCAAGTGCATTCAGTTAGTATAGGCAGAAAGCAGAACTAGAAACTGGGTCTTTTGAATACCAAACCAGTGATAGTTCCCTTTGTACTGAGAGAACAAACCAAATGCCTTTATATTGTGAACCCTGAAATATTCTATTTAGCCACTTTATTAGCTGTCCAGCCCTTCCCTAAGGGGTGCTGATACCTATCATCCCCAACACAGTTCGATGATTGAGCTCTTCCCTCTTTTCTAATATACTTACTTGTTTTATGTTACATCTTTTACGGCCTTGCCAAATAATAAGTCGAAGGAATAGATTTATATTAAAATATTAATGATACATATAACATATGATTATGACTAATGATATAAATCATTTATTATAAATAAATTAATGCCATAAAATGCCTCTAGATTTCCCCTTCAGAGGCCTGTGAACAAAGGTTCTTCATATATAATGTCTTATTATTTTCATCATTATCAATCTTCATACTGAAATAGTCAAAGATAAGAATTAAGGCCCTGGAGTTCAAGTCTTAGCTCTTGTATCTTCTAATTACATAATTCAGGACTAGTCACTTAACTTTAGCAGGTCTTAAGTATTTATAGTACTTACTATCTGACATTGTTTACTTGAGGATTAAATAAGGTAATGTATATCTGAATGTAAAATTTCTGAATTGTGGAAAAAACCTATCAAATACATAAGTCTGTTGCTAAATTAACTAGATTTCTGATTTCCAGTATATATTTGCACCAATCTTCATAGCAGCATTATTTACAATAGCCAAGTGCTGGAAGCAACCTAAATGCCCATCAGTAAATGAGTGGATCAAGAACTGTGATACATATAGGCTTGGACGTGGAGCAAGAGGCTGAGAGAGTCAGAGATGCTATCCACTTCCATCCACTGTGCAGACCCTGCCAGAGATGCTGCCACTATGGATGATTGGGAGGATCTGGTGTACCAGGCGAAGCTGCCCAAGCAGGCTGAATGATATGACAAAATGGTGGAATCAGTGAAGAAAGTAGCAGGTATGGAAGTGGAGTTGACAGTTGAAGAAAGAAACCTCCTATCTGTTGCATATAAAAATGTGATTGGAGCTAGAAGGGCTTCCTGGAGAATAATAAGCAGCACTTAACAAAAAGAAGAAAACAAGGGAGGAGAAGACAAACTAAAAATGATTCAGGAATATCGGCAAATGGTTGAGACTGAACTAAAGTTAATCTGTTGTGACATTCTGGATGTACTGGACAAACACCTCATTCCAGCCACTGGCAAGTCCAAGGTTTTCTATTGTAAAATGAAAGAGAACTACCACAGGTATCTGGCTGAATTTGCCACAGAAAATGACAGTAAGGAGGCTGGAGAGAACAGCCTAGTGGCTTATAATGCTACTAGTGATATTGCAATGACAGAACTTCCACCAACGCATCCCATTTGCTTAGGTCTTGCTCTCAATTTTTCCATATTCTACTATGAAATTCTTAATTCCCCTGACCATGCCTGCAGGCTAGCAAAAGCAGCTTTTGATGACAATTGCAGAACTGGACACACTGAATGAAGAAAGCTATAAGGACTCTATACTTATCATGCAGTTGTTACATGATAATCTGACACTAGGGACTTCAGGCATGCAAGGTGGTGGTGAAGAGCAGAATAAAGAAGCACTGCAGGATGTGGAAGATGAAAATCAGTGAGACATAAAAGCCAACAAGAGAAACCATCTCTGACCACCCCACTCCTTCTCATCCGACCTCCCCCCTTGAAAATTCCCCCATTGTCACTGAGAACCACCAAATCTGACTTTTACATTTGGTCTCAGAATTTAGGTTCCTGCCCTGTTGTTGTTGTGTTTTTTAAACAGTTTTCAAAAGTTCTTAAAGGCAAGAGTGAATTTCTGTGGGTTTTATTGATCCAGTTTTTAGGTCCTTTAAGACACTAACAGGACTATATCGAGGATTTTTCAGCATTACTGTATTGTCTCCTGCCAGATTGGCAAGGTAACCATTAGAAATGGAAATTACATTTGAAAGCCAGTAGACTTCTAGGTGAAGCAAGCATCTAAGAGAGAGGTTAATCACATATAGAGGCATATGTGCGATCATTTTTCTTTTTTCTAATTGTTCAAATTGGATTTTGTACCAATGTTTAAAATTAATTGGGTTTTAGCTTGAAGTAGTTAAAGGTTGTTTGGGGAGTTTGTTGTAATGGTTTTACCATAAAAAGTGTTTCAAATTCTGCTGAAATGTTGTTGAAAAGCATGGTGCTAGTAAAAGTTCAACAACCAGTGGCTGCTCATTCTTGCCTACTTTTACTCTCCCACTGAAGCAGGTTAGCATTGAAGGTGGTATGGAAAAGCCTGCATGGGTGTTCAGTTCTTTGTTTCTTCTCCTTCCCTCTCCTGGCCCCCTTCCTTCGTTCGCTCAACTTCTTTTGTTCACTATGTGTAACTTGAAGCTAATTTGTATCTGACTGGAGCCACACATACAGAATCTGTATTGTTCTTACTGAAACACAGCATGAAATTAACATTAAACTTAAATAAAACAAACCTAAATGAAAAATGAAAAAAAAAAACACCTGTGGTATATTGACACAATGGAATACTACACAGCACAAAAAAAGAAGGAGCTCCTGCCCTTCACAATAGCATGAATGGAACTGGAGAGCATTGTGCTAACTGAAATAAACCAGGCAATGAAAGACAAATACCGTATCTCATCTATAAGTGGAATCTAATCAACAACAACAAAAAAAAACAAGCAAGGAAAATATAATAGACACTTGGAAATAAAGAACAAACTGACAATGACCAGAGGGGAGGGGGAAAGGGAGTAATGATGGAAAGAAGGGGAAGAGGCAAACAAAAGAACACAAAAAAGAGGATTCATGGGCATGGACAATGTGGGAGCATGGACAATGGGGGGGGGCATTGACTGTGGGAGTGGAGGGGGGATGGGATATAGGAGAGCAATGTGGAAAAAGGAAGGAAAATTGTAACTGAACAGCAATTAAAAAACACATATAACATGAAATTTGCCATTTTAACCATTTTAAAGTAAAAATTCAGTAGCATTAAGTATCTGTGATAAACTTCTAGAAGACAGGAAGAAAATACCAAAAACTAAATGAAAAGGGAACCCACTGTATGGAAGAATCTATTTGTTAATGATACACCTGATAAAAGCTTGATATCCAAATCAAATAAAGAACTTACACAACCCAACACCAGGAAGAAAAACAATCCAATTTAAAAATAAGCTAAGGACCTGAATAGATACTTCTCCACAGAGGATATACAGATGGCCAATACACATATGAAAAAATGCTCACTATTACCAATCATCAGAGAGATGCAAGTTAAAACCAAGAGGAGTTATCATCCTACACTTGCCATAATAGCTACCATCAATAAATCAACAATCAAATAATGCTGGCAAGAATGAGGAGAAAAGAGGAGAATCAAGATGGCAGAGGAGAGAGTGGAAGTCACACTGACCTCTTCCCAGGACCAACCTGGAATAACAACTAAATTGTGGAGAAATCACCTGGAACAAACAACTGAACATTAGTGAGAGAGGAGCCTTGTAACCTTGGAGACAGAAGAATCAGCTTTAGCGCAATCTAACTAGTAAGGAGTGCGGTAGAGACCTGAGAAGGTGGGCAGGGTGCCCACGGGTGGCAGTACCAGAATGATACTGAAACAGCCAGTGGGATCTCCCTGAGAAGAGCAGGGTCTAAACCAAAAGTAGGGATCTCTAGCCCACAGCACCAGAGCCCGAAAGTACACAGAAAACAGCCAGCTGCGAAAAACGGCAGGGTTGCTCTCTGCCAGGGACAGGCGGCTGGCGATGCAAAGAGCCTTCTAAAGGGCCAACATATAAATTTTTATTTGCAGCCACTTACCCTGGTCTCCAGAAAAGGCAGGGACAGAATGGGCTAGAGATGCCTGAAGAGACTGGGGAGGAGGCCTTGGGGAGAGAACTCGGAGAGTAGCCCGCGGGATCTCGGTGCTGACTCATCTCCCATGCAGCAGCAGCCATCCTGCTCAGGCAGAGACCACTCCCCCTGAGCAGCACCAGTGTCAAAGGATCCAAGAGCCCGGCTCTGAGGTGGGATTCCACCCTGCCCTGTGCTGTCAAAGCTGACTGCTGAGTGCAGAGGGGCAGCCACAGACAGTAGATCCCTGGCTAAAGGGGACGCAGAGAGGTCTGGAGACACTTGAGGAGAGACTGGGGAGAGAAGCATTGGGAAGAGAACTAAGAGAGTAGCTGCTGGGATCCCAGCATGGACTTCCCCCACCCATATGTCAGTAGTGTGAAAGGACTCAATATCCCCACCAGGAGGGGACTCCACCCCACCCTGAGCTGTCTAAGATGGCCTGCAGAGTGCAGAGTGACTAGATTAACAGTTGAAGGAGACAGCCACAGACAGCAGATTCATGGAACTCTCGAGCAGACTGCCTAAGGTCAGACAGGGTCAACATATGACATCATCAGAGGCAGATCCGGAAAGTAAAAACAGCAGTCTCCAACCATAGAAGTTCACACCACAAAGTCAGGAAATCAAGACAGATCAACTTAAGAAGCAGAAGCAAAAGAGAAGAGTCTCACAAATAATGGGAAGACAAAGAAACACCCCCCAGTCGAAGGGAAAGGAGGAATCCCCAAAGAGAACTAAATGAAATAGAGGCAAGTAAACTCTCAGATACTGAGTTCCAAACAACGGTTCTAAGGAAACTCAATGAGCTCAGTGAGCTCAGAGAGAATTACCAAAAACTAGAAGGAAGCTACAAGGAACTTACAGCAAATTATATCAGCTTAAAAAAGGACATACAAACTATCAATAAGAGACAAGAAGAAATGAAGAATACAATTTCTGAATTGAAGAACACAGTAGAAGGAATCAAAAGCAGGCTAGATGAAGCTGAGGACCAAATCAGCGAGCTGGAGGACAAGGTAGAGAAAAGCTCCCAGAAAGAGAAAGAACACGAAAAAAGACTCAAAAAGAATGAAGAGGGATTTAGGTAAATGCAGGACAACCTGAAACATAATAATATCTGTATAATTGGGATACCAGGAGAAGAGGATGAGGAAGGGATAGAGAACCTGTTTGAAAAAGTAATGATGGAAAACTTCCCTAAGTGAAGGAGAGAAAAAGTCACCCAAGTCCAGGAAGCACAGAGGGAACCATTCAAGAGGAACCCAATGAGGCCCACTCCAAAACACATCATCATTAAAATGGCAAACATCAAAGACAAACAGAATCCTAAAGGAAGCAAGGGAGAAACACATAGTAACATATAAGGGAGTCCCGATATGGCTAGCATCTGACTCTCAACAGAAACACTGCAAGCCAGAAAGGACTGGCAAGAAATATTCCAAGGAATGAAAAGCAAAGGCATGCAACCATGACTGCTCTACCCAGCAAGGCTCTCCATTAAAATGGAAGGCAAAATAAGGAGTTTCCCAGACAAAACAAGGCTAAAAGAATACACCTCCACCAAACCAGCACTGCCAAATATGCTAAAGGGACTGCTTTAAGATGAAGATAAAGAGTCTATGAATACCCAGTTCCTTTCACAGTTGCCAATACTTGATATTACCAATATTTTTAATACTCATTAATCTGATTATGACAATGATGTTATTTTAATTGTCCCTTTACTATTGGTTAAAATGAAACCTGTTTTAGTATATTTCTTGCCTGTTTATATTATTTTTTAAAAAAACTTTAAATGACTTTTTGGTATTCTTTACCAATTTATTGATTAAAGGTTTGTAGAACTTTTTTCCATAAAAAAGAAAGAAAAAAAAACCCTATTAACCATGTTTTAGATGTGTTGCAAATACTTTTCTATTCTATTCCTTGTCCTTTAATTTTTTTATATGTATATCACTATATAGTTAAATGTTTAATATAGTCATAATGTCAATATTTACTTTAGAGCTTCTAGGGTTGAATATTTTACTTAAGGTCATGAAAAATATTAGTTCAATTTTCTTCTAAAACTCCTTGGATTCTACATATTGATTATTAACTCACCTAAATATTTCTTGTATAATGTGTGAAATAGGGCCCTATATTTGCTTTATTTCAAGTAATAGTGATACATGCACCTTATTTGTGAAATAAGCCTTATTTTACTCAGTGATTTGAAATATCAACGTAATCATACATATATTAATCAGATATATACATTTGTCTCTCGAATGTTCATTATATTTTATTGATCTACTTGATTATTTCTGTGCTGGTGTCATGTTGGTTTAATGGCTGAGACTTAATAATGGTTTTAATTAATTAATTAATTAATTAATATTTGTCATAAACATATTTTTATTTATTTTTTTATTTATACATCATGTTTATTCTATTACAATTGTCTTAATTTAACCCCTTTACCTCTCTCTACCCATCCTACCCCCTCTCCCACAGTCAATTCCCACTCTGTTGTCCATGTCCATTGGTCATTCATGTGTTCTTTGTCTAGTCTCTTCCCCTTCTTTCCACTATTGTCCTCTTTCCCCATCCCCTCTGGTCAGTTTCAATCTACTCCATGTTTCCATGCCTGTGGTTTATTTTGTTCCTTACTTTATTTGGTTGAATAGTGTCCACTTATAGGTGAGATTGTATGGTAATTGTCTCATCAACTGGCTTATTTCACTTAGCAAAATATTCTCCAGTTCCATCCATGTTGTCACAAAAGGTAGGAGTTTCATCTCTCTCTCTTTCTTTCTTTCCTAAATGCATGTTGATTTTATTTATTTTTAAATGTCAAAGATAACTATAAAATATTTAAAAAATGTAAAACCATTATAAAGTCTTAGCAATTAAACCAACATGACACCAGCACAGAAGTAATCAACTAGATCAATGAAATATGATGAGCACTCTGGAAACAAACATATATATCTGTCCAAAAATATAATATATGATCAAGTTGATATTTCAAATCACTGAGTAAAATAAGGCTTATTCAACAAATAAGGTACATGTACCACTATTACTTGAAATGAAACAAATATAGTGCCCTATTTCACACATTATACAAGAAATATTTAGGTGAGTTAAAAATGAATATGTAGAATCTAAGGAGTTTTAGAAGAAACTTGAAGTAATATTTTTCATGACCTGAAGTAACATATTCAAACCCAGAAGTTATAAATATTGACATTATGACTATATTAAACATTTAACTATATAGTAATATACATATAAAAAATTAAAGGACAAGGAATAGAATAGAAAAGTATTTGCAACACATCTAAAACATGGTTAATAGGTTTCTTTTCTCTTTAGGGAAAAAAGTTCTACAAACTTTTAATCACTCCTCACTCCTCTGCCATCTTGATTCTCCTCTTAAATTTTTTTAAATATTTTATAATTAACTTTGACATTTAAAAAAATAAAATCAATCTACATTTAAGAAAGAAAGAGAGAGAGATGAAACTCCTACTTTTTGTGACAACATGGATGGATGTGGAGAATATTAAGCTAAGTGAAATAAGCCAGTTGATGAAAGACAATTACCATATGATCTCACCTATAAGTGGACTCTATTCAACAAAATAAAGTAAGGAACAAAATAAACCACAGGCATGGAAACATGGAGCAGACTGAAAGTGACCAGAGGGGATGGGGAAAGATGGCAATAGTGGAAAGAAGGGGAAGGGACTAGACAAAGAACATGTATGAATGACCCATGGACATGGACAACAGAGTGGGAATTGACTGTGGGAGTGGGGGGTGGGGTGGGATGGGTGGAGGGGGGCAAAGGGGTAAAAATTGAGACAATTGTAATAGAATAAACATGATTTATAAATAAAATAATAATAATAGTAATAATAATAAAGAGAGGGAAAGAAAAAGAATGAGGAGAAAAGAGAGCCCTCATGCACTGTTTGTGGGAATGCAGACTGGTGCAGCCACTGTGAAAAATAGTATGGAGTTTCTTCACAAAATTAAAAATGAAACTGCTTTTTGACCCAGTGATCCTGCTACTGGGAATATATCCTAAGAATCCTGAAACACTCACTTGAAAGAGTATATGCACCCCTATTTTTATAGTGGCTTTATTTACACAGCCCAAGTACCCACCAGTGCATGAGTGGATAAAAAACTGTGGTACTTTACACAATGGAATACTCCATGGTTATAAAAAAGAAAGAACTTTTATCTTTTGAGACAGTATGGACGGACCTGGAGACTATTAAGTTAAGTGAAATGAGCCAGTGAGAGAAAGACAAATACCACATGGTCTCACTTATATGTGAAATCTAAAAAACAAAATAAACTGAGAAACAAAATAGAGACAGAGGCTTGGATACACGGAATGACTGACAGCTGTCAGAGGAAAGGTGGTGATGAGGGCACTGGATGAAAGAAAGTGAAGGGATTAGCTAAAGGACATACATGCTTTTACTTCCACCCAAAATGGAGGTGTAGGTAGATATGCTTTGCTTCCTTGCACAACCAAAGAAGTACAACAACCAATTTAAAAACAGAAACCAACAAGAACTGCCATAAAATCAAACTGTATGGAAGTCTGACAACCAAGGAGTTAAAGAAGAAACATTCATCCAGAAGGTAGGAGGGGCAGAGATGGGCAGCTGGGGGTGGAGAGGACATGCAACAAGGTAGCAGCTGGTGGACTGAGTGAACAAGGCAGCAGCTGGCAGACCAAGCAGTCCCACATTCGCATGTTGATAAACTGGGAGGAATAACTGGGGAGCAAGATAGATCACACAACCTAGGGTTCCAGCACGGGAAAAATAAAGCCTCAAAACTTCTGACTGTAAAATATGTGGGGGTTGCCATCATGGGAGAAACTGCCAGTCTCACAAGAGAGTCCGTTGGAGGGGCCGACAGGGTTCTAGAATGTACAGAAGCCCACCCACCTGGGAAGAGCACCAGGGCACACCTCAAAAGATGTAATTCGCTCGTGTGTAGTAGGAGAAAAGACTGAAAGTGAGGGAAGAGCTGAGCCAGCAGCATTGTTCCTTCTCTGACCCCTCCCCCACATGCAGCACCACAACACAGTAAAGTGGGCTGCCCTGCCCTGGCCAATACCTAAGGCTCTGCTTCTTACAATGTAACAGGTATGCTGAGGCAAAGACATGTGGTCCAAATGAAAGAAGAGATCAAAAGTCCAGAAAAAGACCCTGGCTGGTGTGGCTCAGTGGACTGAGTGCCAGCCTGCAAACCAAAAGGTCACCAGTTCGATTCCCAAGCAAGTCACATGCCTGGGTTTGGTCCCCAGTATGAAGCTCATGGGAGGCAACCACACGTTGATGTTTCTCTCTCTCTCTTTCTCCCTCCCTTCCCCCTCTTAAAAATAAATAAAATCTTTTTTTTTAAGAAAACTCCAGAAAAAGAACTAAGCAATAAAGAGATAGCCAAATAAAGAGATTTGAACAGATGCACAGTTCAAAACACTGGTAATCAGGATGGTCACAAAAAGGGAATATGGCCACAAAATAAAGGAAGTGAAGGCTATGCAAAGTGAAATAAGAAAATTTTACAGGGAACCAACAGTGAAGGGAAGAAAACCAGGATTTAAATCAACAATTCTGGAAAAAAAGGAAGAAATAAACATTCAACCATAACAGAATGAAGAAACAAGAATTTTTTAAAAAACGAGGAGAAGCTTAGGAAACTTTGGGTCAACTTTAAACATTCCAACATCTGAATATAGGGATGTCAGAAGGAGAAGAGGAAGAGCAAGAAATTGAAAACTTATTTGAAAAAATTATGAAGGATTCCTTAATCTGGCCAAGGAAGTAGACGTACAAGTCCAGGAAGCTCAGAGAATCCCAAACAAGTTGGACCCAAAGAGGAACACACCAAGACACATCAAAACTAAATTACCCAAGATTAAAGATAAAGAGAGAATCTTAAAAGCAGCAAGAGGAAAGGAGACAGTTACCTAAAAAGGAGCTCCCATAAGACTATCAGACGATTTCTCAAAAGAAACCTTACAGGCAAGAAGGGGCTTGAAAGAAGTATTCAAAGTGATGAAAGGCAAGGACCTTCATCCAAGACGACTCTATCCAGCAAAGTTATCATTTAGAATGGAAGGGCAGATAAAGAGCTTCCCAGAAAAGGTAAAGTTAAAAGAGTCCATCATCGCCAAGCCCTTATTATATGAAATGTTAAAGGGACTTATCTAAGAAAAATGAGATCAAAACTATGAACCGCAAAATGACCACTAGAATAGGAGCAGAATCACAGAACGGGAGAACCCATGGAGGGTTATCAGCACAGAAGGAGAGGGAGAGAGTGGGGGGAAAGGTACAGGGAATAAGAAGCATAATTGGTAGGTACAAAATAAACAGTGGGAGGTTAAGAATAGTATAGGAAATAGAGAAGCCAAAGAATTGATATGTATGATCCATGGACATGAACTAAGTTCGGGGGGAATGCTGGAGGGAGGGGGGTACTAGGCAGAGGAGGATAAAGGGAAGAAAAAAATGGGACATCTGTAATAGCATAATCAATAAAATACACTTAAAATATAAATTAAAGTAGCCAATAGATCCAAAAAAAGAACATATATGCATGACCGATAATCATAGACAACAGTGTGGTGATAGCCAGAGAGAGAAGAGGGGATGAGGGCAGGGGGAAGGTGGGCAAAGAAAGGAAAAATGAGGACATATGTTATAATAAGCTATAATAATGCTATTACAGATGTCCCATTTTTTCTTCCCTTTATCCTCCTCTGCCTAGTACCCCCCTCCCTCCAGCATTCCCCCCAAACTTAGTTCATAAGCTATAAAAATAAGGTTTAAAAAAGCTCGGCTTTTTTTTCAAAATATATTTCCAGAATATAGCCTATGTCACTCTTAGTACATACTCAGCTTAGTCTCTGACACCCTCTCCAGTGTCCTGCTCTCTCCTGGATCATAAAAGCAAGTATTCAGAACAGGTCCTACAAATCCCAATCATCATAGAATGAGCACAGTTCTGGGAATCTGAGATTTAATTTGAGCAACTTTGTGTGACTTACTCCTCCCTTTTTCTGCTCACCCTTGATATCTTTGTATCTACTTTTGTAGGATTGGACTAGGTAGTTTGTAAAATGCCTTCCAGATTAGACATTCTTATGGTATAAAGAAAATACAATAGGCTCTGGAATCACAGGGACCTGAATTTAAGTCCCAGCTACACCACTTTCTTAAATTAACTGTATGAACTTGACCACTCTGATGGTTAGTTTTATGTGTCAGCTTGGCTGTGCAATAGTACAGTCATTTAACTAAACACTAATCTAGGGGTTGCTGGTGAAGATATTTTGGTATGTGGTTAACCTCTACAATCATTTGACTTCATGTAAAGAAGGTTGCCTTCGATAATGTGAGTGGACTCACCCAATCAGTTGAAGGCCTTAAGAACAACAACTGAGGTTCCCTTAAAAAGAACCAATTTTTTGTCAAAATTACAGCGTCAACCCTGCCTGAGTTTCCAGCTTTCCAACCTGTCCTACAAATTTTGGACCTGCCGGCCCCCACACCCCTGTGAGCCAGTTCCTTAAAACATACATATTCTATTGGTTCTGTTTATCTGGAGAATTCTGAATGATACCAGCAGTCATGTAAAAAAAAAATTTAGAGCACTTACTGTATGCTGGGGATTGTTTTAGACACTGGGAATCCTTGTCTTTAAGGAGATTAAATTCTACTAATTTACTGCAGGAAGACATACAACATATAATAGACATGACAAATAAATGAAGCATACAGTATGTTAACCTTTATGAACCACAAATTCCTTCTCTGTAAAAATGGGGGTATTCAAAATAATGAATGTAAAAGGCCTAGAATATAGAAAGTCAGTAAAGGGTAGCCATTATTAGGGGTCCATAATTATACTATGGTTTGGACAAGTTCATTTTGAAGAGCATTTTCTTATATTCTAATTTTTTTAGTTCTTCTATAATAAACATGTCTTAGAGGACACAGTGATATAGCTGATTTAGAAATAAAAATAACAACAGTATTTGGAATCAAAAGTCTGGCTTTGAGTTGTAGGTCAATTAATTTTCAGCAAGTCAATTAACATTTCTGAGATTTAGTTTCTCTGCATACAGAAAAAAAAGATAACAACAGTCCCTCAAAAGGGTTTCAGGAGGAGTAAATAATGTTGTGTCAGTGTTTATGACTCAAGAGCAAGAATGTTAGGAGACTGTGCTCAGAAATCTCTCTATTAATCAGAACATTTAGTTAACTTTAGTTAGTGGAGTTTGTTCCCTGCCTCTCACCACACCCCCATCCACTCCTTTTCCTCATTTAAAGGTTCCTATATTAGTCAGTTTTCAACTAAGGCTTAGTTTCTTCCCTGAAGCCATTTAAAAGCAATCATGGTTAGGGACTGGTTCTAACTTGTAACTAACAATTGGTCATAAATCTCAAATAAAGCCTGATTTTTACATCTATGGGCATGGCCTCCAGTGAGCAAACTGCTACACCTTTCTTTCCTTGGCTCTTCCAAAACTTATTTCCACCCTGACATCCCAGTTATCCACACCCACATGCCCAAACATTCACCCCAAGTATTTCCGAGTGGTTCTTTAAAGGAGCCTTCTGATTCAGGAAAGGTACTACTCATGGAGCAGAGGCTGCTGGAAAGAGGGAAAAATCCAAAGGAATTTTTTGGAAGCAGACATTACAGGAAGTTGATGGGGTCTTTGTTTTTGTTTATTGAAGGAGAGGGAAACCTAATCACAGAACCACTGAAGACAGAGAGAGAGGACTTCAATGTAAACAGATCCACAACTGCTACAAAGCACTCAGCAGTTGAGTAAGTCCATAGTTAGGCTTTATCTGGGGAGTGTGGATGTATATCTCTCTTCCTTGCCCTCTTTCTCTTCGAGCCAAGTCCAACTGAGCCCATGCTTCTTATTTGTTGCTTGGGGACTCAAAGGCTATGGGTACTTACAGCTGTGTGTGATTAAGGTAAGGATGGACCTCTGACCAAAGGATAAACTCATAAGGGAAACCAGAGTTATTTTAGCATTTTTTTTTACTTTGGTACAGTGTTCCTGCAGTTAGGCTCAATGGATATTCCCAGGCTTTGGGAAATCCTAAGAACAGTGTTGAATTATGTGCCTTCTCATCTCAGGAGGGATTTCTCCCACTAACTACACTTAAGAAAGGCACCAACAAAATGTTTTCCCACATACTCTACCACTATCATCTACTACCCCAATGCCAATTTTACCCCTGCATTACTAAAGAGATTCATTGAATCTCACCCTTCTTTCCATTTTGACCCCCTGGATAATCAAGTGATCTGTTTTAATCTCAATCATTCCTCTTTTACCTTTCTTTCTCCAGGCCATCACTTCAGATTTATGTTTCTTTCCACCATTGCCAGCTTTCCACAGGGGAAGGAGGTAGGTTTAGATCTTTCAATTCAAGTTTTCCATTTATTTTCCCAGGAGTGAGAGATGTGGGTCTCCTTGTTTCTTTACTTGTCTACCATAAAGTAAGCACATCTCTAAAAAAGAGACATAAATTTTGTTTCCTCAGACCTAATGCCTAAACCCATATTGAGGAATGGAAAGCATGGGGCCAGTCTTGCCTTTGAAATTAATAGGATCCACTATCTTGCAGAGGAGATTTTGGTTTCTTTCTTTCATGACTCACCCTTGGGGTATACAGATTTAATAAAATAATTTCACTGTAACTTTTATTTATAATGGCTACTTTTGGGGGGTAAATCTCTCTCTTATGAGGGAAACCAATTACTCCTGCCAATTTCCTTACTCAAGTCAACCTCTGCTGCCTATTAAAAAAAGGAGGGGAACTCTTTTGGTTTTAGGCAGTAAGGCCACAGCAGTCTTTATAAACTGTCCATTTTAACAATTGACATTCCTGTATCCAAGCCATACATGAAGGTCACAGTGACTAAATCCCAAAATGCCATGAGAAATTTATGGTCTGTCAGTGTAAGAGAAGGCTATGTGTCCAAAATTCTGAGTAAGTGGCAGAGAATGGAGATACATTGAGCAGAAGAGAGAAGAACATAAGTTAAGAGAAAAGTTCTAGGAGACAACCCAGACTGAGAGAATAGATCTTCATTTAACTAAAATATTTACTGAGCACCTACTAAGTGCCAAACACTTTTCTAGGTGCTTAGGATACAGAAGAGAACAAAACAGACCTACATATCTGCCTTTCTGGAACTCACATGCAATTGAGGAAGAAAGACAATAAGAAAATGTCATATACTTGAAGATGAGAAATTATGTGGAAAATGGAAAAGTTAGGACAGGGTAAAGAACATCAGGGGTGCTGGATGTGCAGGAAGCTTACAGTATTAAATACAGAGGTCAAGTCTTAGTAGTTTTCATATGAACAAATATTTGAATGAGAGAAAGCAGTAAGCCATAATGCTGTCTGGGAGAAGAGCACTTCGAACAGAAAGAGCTTCCCAGGCTAAGTTAGGAACATAACTGTTGTGTACAAGAAACAGCAAGAAGGCTAGGGTGGCTGGAGTGGCCACACTAAGGGAGAGAATAGTAAAAGAACAAGTCATAGAAATAATGACAGGAAAAGAGTAGATTTTGACATTTATTTTGAGTGGGATAGGAGCACTTGCAAAATTTAGAGCAGATAACTGCTCTAACCTGGGTTCTGCCACAGATGCACTATGTGACCTTATGCCAGGCCTGCCCTAGCCCATAAAAAGACTCAGTATCTTTGTTTATATAAATCATGTGTTTGAAAATAACAGTTATTTTAAAACTCTTTCATACCCAGAGACCTTGTTTTATAATAGAATCTCTCCCCACTGCCTCCTACATGATGCAGTGGAATATTTTGCTGCCATTAACAGTGATGGAATGCATCTATCAAATAAAAACTTTAGTGGAAATCCAATATAAAAAATACATAAATGTAAAACTACTTTTGTTGCAGCAAGCTGGGGGTAGGGAGGAGATGCAATATCACCTGCCCTTCATCCCAGAGATGCCTTGAAGTATCTCCCCAAAACCCTAAGGTGAGAGAAGTAAAATTCTGTTTCGTCTCATATCTGTCGTTTTCACCAAAAAAAAAAAAAAAATAGAAACAATAAACAAATACAGTAAAGTTCCAGGATATATAATCAATGTATAATAATCCACTGCATTCCCTTAAAACTCCTTAGATTTTTACATATTGATTTTTAACTTACCTAAATATTTTTGGTATAATGTGTGAAATAGGGCTCTATATTTGTTTTATTTTAAGTAATAGTGGTCCATGCACCTTATTTGTTGAATAAGCCTTATTTTCCCCATTGATTTGAAATATCAATTGAATCATATATTACATTGTTAGACAGATATATACATTTGTTTCTAGAATGCTCATTGGATTTCATTGAGCTACTTGATAATTTCTGTGCTGGTATCATGTAGTTTTAATTGCTGAGATTTTATAATGAATTTATGGAACTGGAGAGCATTATGCCAAGCGAAATAAGCCAGGGGGCAAAAGACAAATACCATATGATCTCACCTATAAGCGGAACCTAACCAACAATACAAAGATGCAAGGAAAATAAGACCAGCAACACTGAAAGGAAAAGAAATCAACAGAGACAAGAGGGAAGGAGGGAGGGGGGAGGGGAAAAGGAAGGGAAGGGGAAAGGCAAGGAACATATAGCAAGGACTCATGGACAAAACCAAAGGGGAAGATCTGAGGGAGGGACGGAGGGAGGGGTCAAGGGAAAGTGGTGGGGGGGGGGAGGCAGAGACAAATGTATTTGAAAAAATAAATTAAAATAAAATTTTAAAAAATAAAATAAAATAAATAAAATTATTAATATTTTATAATGGATTTTCTCATTTAAAAAATAAATGAATACAATCAATCTGCATTAAAAAAAGAAAAGAAAGAAGGAACTCTTACCTTTTGGGACAACATGGATGGAACTGGAGACTATTATCCTAAGTGAAGTAAGCCAGTCGGTGAAAGACAAATACCATATGATCTCACCTATAAGTGCAATCTATTCAACAAAATGATCTAACAAACAAAGTAAACCACAGGCATGGAAACATGGAACAGACTGAAAGTGACCAGAGGGGATGGGGAAGGAGGACAGTGGTGGAAAGAAAGAGAAGAGAGTAAACAAAGAACACATATGAATGACCCATGGACATGGACAACAGAGTGGGAATTGACTGTGGGAGAGGGGGGCAGGGTGGGAAGGGTGGAGGAGGGCAAAGGGGGAAAAACTGAGACAACTGTAATAGACTAAACATGATTTAAAAATAAAAAGAATAATAAATCCACTGCATTCATGTATACTAACAATGAAATTTAATAAAAAGAAATGGAAAAAACAATTCATTTTCCAATCACAAAAAAAGAATAAAACACCTAAGAATAAACTTAACAAAGAATGTAAAGAACCTATAAACTGAAAAGTTCGAAGCATTATTAAAAGATATTTAAAAAGACACAATGAAATGGAAAGATATTCCATGTTCGTGGATTGGAAGAATCAACATAATCAAAATGCACATATCACCTAAAGCAATATACAGATTTAATGCAATCCCCATTAAGATTCCAATGACAACTTCCAGTCAAGATGGAGGCATACATAAGCACACCTCGTCTCCTCATACAACTGCAGCAAAACTTACAACTAGACTACAAAACAACATTATCCAGAACTGTCAGAAAATCAAGCTGTATGGAAGTCCAACAACCAAGGATTTAAAGAACCCACATTCATCCAGACAAGTACGAGGGGCAGAGATTCAGAGATGCATGGAAAGGCACAGAGAGGCATGGAAAGATGCAGAGGCACAGAATGGGTGGTCCCACATCCAGTTCCACGTGTGGTAGATAAAAATCAGGAGGGATACCTCGGGAGTGAAGGATCCCAGCCCGAGACCAGACCACCCAACCCAGGGTTCCAGCACCAGGAACAAAAGTCCCCATAACTTCTTGCTGTAAAATCCAGTAGGGATTGGGCAGTGGAAGAAACTGCAGGATTCTCAAGAGACTCCTCTTAAAGGCTCCACAACAGACTTAGGACACATGCAGACCCACCTGCTCTGGAGTTCAGCACCAAGGAAATAGTGGGAAGGGCACCAGTGGCATATGGAGAGAAAGTGAAGTGACTGGCAACAAGGTGAGGGCCAGGAGAAAGTTTCCTCGTAGGCAAAACTCCAGAGGCCAGGCAGTGGCATTGTCCCCTCTCTGAGCTCTCCTCCACACAGCCACAGAGTGGTGACATGGGTTGCTGTGCCCTGGCGATTATGTAAGGCTCCACCCACACAATTTACCAGTGCCTTTTCTATAATAGGCCACATTAGTAAGACAGAGAGTCAAAGCAGTTCTACCTAATACACAGAAACAAACACAGGGAGCCTGCCAAAATGAGGAGACAAAGACATATGGCCTGAATGAAAGAACAGAATAAAACCCCAGAAAACTAACTAAACAAAATGGAGATAAGCAACCTATTAGATGCAGAGTTCAAAACACTGGTGGTCAGGATGCTCCAGGAACTCATTGGGTACTTCAACAGCATAAAAAAGACCCAGGCAGAAATGAAGGCCATATTAAGTAAAATAAAGAAAAACTATAAGGAACCAACAGTGGAGGAGATGAAGCTGAGAATCAAATCAACAATGTGGAACGTAAGAAAGAAAAAAAAAAAAGCATTCAATCAGGACAGGGAGGAGAAAAAAGTATCCAAAAAAAAAAAAACCCAAACAAAGGATAGGCTAAGGAGCCTCTGGAACATCTCTAAGGGCACCAACATCAGAATCATAGGGGTGCCAGAAGGAGAAAAGGAAGACAAGAAATAGAAAACTTATTTGAAAAAATAATGAAATAAAACTTCCCAAATTTGGTGAAGACATATATGTCCAGGGAGCACAGAGAGTTGCAAACAAGTTGGATCCAAAGAGGAATATACCAAGACACATCATAATTAAATTACCCAAGATTAAAAGTAGAGACAGAATCTTAAAAGCAGCAAGAGAAAAGGAGAGACTTACCTACAAGGGAGTTCCCATAAGACTATCAGCTGATTTCTCAAAAGAAACCTTGCAGGCAAGAAGGAGCTGGAAAGAAGTATTCAAAATGATAAAAAGCAAGGACCTAAAACTTAGATTAATCTATCCAGCAAAGCTACCATTTAGAATTGAAGGGCAGATGAAGAGCTTCTCAGACACGAATAAATTAAAGGAGTTCACCATTACCAAGACACTATCATATGAAATGTTAAAGGGAATTATGTAAGAATAAGAAGGTGAAAACGATGAACATTAAAATGGCAATAAATTCACCAATATCAATAACTGAATCTAAATAACAAACATAACAGAAACAGAATCATACATATGGAGATCATTTGGAGGGTTATCAGTTGGAAGGAGGAAAGGGGATGATTGGGGATAGGTTGCAGGGATTAAGAAACACAAATTGGTAGGTACAAAATAGACAGGGGATATGTTAAGAACAGTAAAGGAAATGGAGTAGCCAAAGAACTTATATGCATGACCCATCAACATGAACTAAGGGGGTGGGATTGCTGGTAGGAATGGAGGTGCCGTGTGGAGGGGGGAAGAGGAGGAAAAATTGGGATAAGTGTAATAGCATAATCAATAAAATATATTGAAAAATAAATAATATAGAATTGCAATTACATTTTTTAAAGAAATAGAATAAAAAACTATTAGATTTGTATGAAACCACAAAAGACCCTGAATAGCCAAAGCAACCCTGAGGAGAAAAAAAAATAGATGAAGCTGGAGATATCACACTCCCTGATTTCAAATTTACTGCAAAGCAACAATAATCAAAAGAGCATGGTATTGGCAGAAAAACAGACACAAAGACCAATGGAACAGAATTGTGAGCTCAGATAATCCACATGTATATGGGCAAATAATTTTTTCACAAAGAAGCCAAAAACATACAATGGGGAAAAGAAAGCCTCTTCAATAAATGGTGCAGGTAAAATTGGAAAGCTACATGTAAAAGATTGAAACTAGACTACAGTTTGTCACCATATATAAAAATTGACTCAAAATGAATCAAAGACCTAATATAAGACCTGAAACAAGGAATTACATAGTAAGAAAATATATGTACTAAACTTATGGACCTTTGTCTTAGAGAAGATTTTATAAATTTGACCCAAAAGACAAGGAAAATAAAGGCAAAAATAAATGAATGGGAATATATCAAATGAGTGGGACAGCAAAGGAAACTGCCAACAAAACAAAAAGGCGGCAAACCAAATGGGAGAAGATATTTGAAAAGAACAGCTCCAACAAGAGGTTAATATACAAAATATATAAGAAACTCATACAACTCAACACTGAATAAACAAACAATCCAATTAAAAAATGCGCAGAGGGCCTGAAAAGACACATCTCCCAAGAAGACATGAAAATGGCCAACAGATATATGAAAATATGTTCAATTTCACTAGCTATTTGGTAAATACAAACCAAAACTGCAATGAGATACCACCTCACACCAGTTAGAATGGCTATTACAAATAAGACAAGTGCTAGCAACTTTGGAGAGGCTGAGGAGAAAAAGAGACCCTAATTCACTGCTGGTGGGAATATAGACTGGCACAGCCAGTACGGAAAACAATGTGAAGATTCCTCAAAAATTTAAGAGTTTCCATATAAACCAGCAACTCCTCTTCTGAGTATTTGCCCAAACAGTTTGAAAACATTTATTCTCAAAGTTATATGCACTCTTATGTTCACTGCAGCATTATTCATGGTGGCCAAGACATAGAAACAATTTAAGTGTCCCTTGACAGAAGATTAGATAAAGAAGATGTAGTACATATATACTATGGAACACTACTCAGCCATAAGAAAAGATCAAATACTGCCATTTGCAACAACATGGATGGACCTTGAGAATATCATGCTAAGTGAATTAAGAGAGACAGAAAAGTTAAGAACTATATGATTTTACTCAGATGTGGAGTACAAACCTGACAGCAACAAATTAACAAACAAGAAACACAAACAAACACTCATAGACACAGGCAAGAGTACGGTGGTTACCATAGGGATAGGAGGTGTGGGTAGTAAAGGGTAAAAGGGGGTCATATATTTATGGTGTCGGAAGATGATTTGATTTTATATGGTCAACATACAATGCAATATACAGATGATGTATCACAGAAATATACACTTGAAACCCATACATTCATTAACCTATGTCACCCCAATAAATTTAATAAATAACATACATACTCAAATTATTGTATGTTCTCTTTTTTCATTGAAATGGCCTCATTCTCATTGGTTGATTTTATAAGTAAACATAAATTTGAACCTACATAATCACTTTGTGATAATAAAATACTACTCATATTTTCATGTATATATTGAAGATATTTGTTGTAATTATTTTGAAAAAAAGACTTTCATTACCAATCCCCCCAAAAGCAAGCAAACAAACAAAAAACCCAACCAAACTTGAAATCTATAAGGTTATATGATTTCTCTTACTGGTTATTTACAGCTCTAACAATAAAAGCAATAGCAGCAGTGATAAAAACTAATTCTTACTGTACCAAACAGTGGACTTAGTTCTTTACATCTCTCAGACCAAGTAATCACCACCAGGCCTGAGACTACTAAGTGGATTAGTGTAAATGAGATGCAAATAATACATCCACAGCTTCAAAATGATACTTGTGCCCAGATCCTAGTTTCTTTGTTCTTATCCTGTTTGACTCCCCATAAAGCAGGAAATCGATGGGAAGACCCCAGCCTCTGGAATAGACATCTCTGCATTCTCTGTCCTCTCTGCTGACAGCTCTCCAGCCCAAGTAGTTATCTCCATCTGTAGTCAGTCATTGAACACCAGCCATGATTGAGATTAGTGCCTTTTCCCTCATAAAGTCCTCTTACTTAATGAGTATGACAGTCATCCTTTCCCTTCACCAGCTCACTTCTCTGGAACCTACTACCTGCTATCAGATTGCGGCCGGCCATCTGCTTGTGCCTCCCTGCCTGCCAAGAGGACTATTTCAAGTCTCACCAGGTAAGGAGCTCTGGGTCATGGGAGCAAAAGGGCAAAAGGGCCAGATAGACTGCTCCTGGGAGGCAGAACCCAGTTAGTACTGGAAGAGAGGTAAAGAGGCATGCTAAGAAGCGGGAGGTAGGTTATAGTTGGTTTCTGTGACTTCATAGATACCCATGGGCCACCAACATAGTGATCCTTCCTGCCTACATATTCTTAGGAGGCCATGCCCACCAGTGACAATGAGAAAAAGCCAAAGGTCCTACATTATCTGCTTTCTCCATCCCCTTAACTTTCTGCCATTTTCTCCTGTTACTGTAGCTCCTAGTCACTCTCCTCCAGCTACCTGGTTTTCTTCCTGTTTCTCAAACATGACATGCTCCCACATTGGGGCTAGGCTCCTTCCCCAAATATCCACATGGTTCATTACCTTACTTTCTTCAGATATTTAGTCAAATACTTTTTTCTAGTCTATGTATTGTTTTACCTTTACCTATAATTGAAAAATGCCACCCCCGCCAGCACCTCTTATCCTTTCCTATTTTATTTTTATTAATTGCACTTATCACCAACCTATATACTATAAATTAATTTATTTCTCTCTCTCCTTTCACTAGGATATAGATTCCTAGTGAAACTATGAAACCAGAGATTTTGTTTCAGTTGCTGTTTTATCCCTGATATCTAGACTAGTTCCTGACACACAGTAGATGCACAATAAATATTGTTGGATAAATGAATGGGATTTAGATATGAAAAAACACTTAGATGCCCACCAAAATGCAACCACTAATCTAGGTCAGTGAGAAAAGCCTTGAATTGAGTGTCAGAATATCCAAGTTCAAATTATGACTTTATCCCTCACTAGCTAAATTAATTTGAATAAATCATAATAATTTTTATAAATCTTGGTTTTTTATTATGATATGGTGATTATTATAATGATTAAATGAAAGCACACTTTTAAACCATGAACCTCTTGATAAATATTGTATTTCACTATTACATAAAACCCTTATACCTCTCCTTGACAAGGTAATATCCAAGTCTAATGAGCCCCAAGGACAGGAGATGATCTGTTTCATTATATAATTGCCAGCACTGAATATTATTAACTTTTTTGTATTTCCCAAACTGAGAAGTGAAAGTAGTATCTTTATTTTAATTTGCATGCTTTAATTATAAAAATTAGAATATAATTTTCTAATGTTTATTGGCCATTAGATTTCCCTTGTCATGAAACCCCTGTTCAAACTTTTCATCTGTTTTTTTTTGTTGTTGAAATGACTGCAATTTTTTTTTACTGACTTATTGCTTTGTAGAGTATAAAGAATATTCCTTTTCCTAATGTGGATGTTAGCAAATACTCTGCCTAGTTCATCATTTCTATTTCCCTAGCTCATCATTTGTTTTTTTTAACTTTGTTCCTAGGTTTTTTTGACCATACACGGGAAATTTCTTTTTTTTACCTTAATTGAGGTTATTGGGGTGACATTGCTTCATGAAATCATTCAGGTTTCAAGAGTACAACTAAATAAAACATCATCTGCACACTGCATCCGGTGCCCATTGTCCCAAGCAAAATCAGAGATTTCTAAATTATTGTTTTAATATGGCCAAATGTATTGATAATTTCATTTATCAGTTCTGCATTTTCTATCTTGCTAGACAGTTCTTTACCATGCCAAGATTATAAATATATGTACTAATGTTTTCTTTGTTTTTTCTTTTTTTATTTTTTTTTTATGTTCTGGAATTTATTTTTATTTATTTTTTTATTTTAATTAATTTATTTACTTTTTAAATACATTTGTCTCTGCCTTCCCCCCACCTCTTTCCCTTGCCACCTCCCACCTTCCCTCCCTCAGCTCTTCCCCTTTGGTTTTGTCCATGAGTCCTTGCTATATGTTCCTTGACTTTCCCCTTCCCTTCCCTTTCCCTGCCCCCGCCTTCCCTCTTGTCTCTGTTGATTTCTTTTCCTTTCAGTGTTGCTGGTCATATTTTCCTTGCTTCTTTGCATTGTTGGTTAGGTTCCGCTTATAGGTGAGATCATATGGTATTTGTATTTCACCCCCTGGCTTATTTCGCTTAGCATGATGCTCTCCAGTTCCATCCATGCTGTCGCAAAGTTTAGTACTTCTTTTTTTCTTTCTGCTGCGTAGTATTCCATTGTGTATATGTACCATAATTTTTTGATCCAGTCATCTACTGATGGGCATTTAGGTTGCTTCCAACACTTGGCTATTGTAAATTGTGCTGCTATGAACACTGGAGTGCATAGGTTCTTTTGTATTGGCGTTTTGGTGTTCTCAGGGTATAGTCCCAGCAGGGGAATCGCTGGATCAAAAGGCAGATCCATTTTCAGCTTTCTGAGGAAATTCCACACTGCTTTCCATAGTGGCTGCACCAGTCTGCAGTCCCACCAACAGTGGACTAGAGTTCCCTTTTCTCCACAGCCTCGCCAGCACCTGTTGTTTGTGGATCTGTTTATGATGGCCATTCTGACCGGTGTGAGGTGGTACCTCATGGTGGTTTTGATCTGCATTTCTCTGATGGCTAGTGATGCAGAGCATCCTTTCAAATGCCTCTGGGCCCTCTGTATCTCCTCCTTCGAAAAGCATCTGCCCAGGTCCTTTGCCCATTTTTTTATTGGATCGTTTGTCTTCTTGGAGTAAAGTCGAGTGAGTTCTTTGTATATCTTGGAGATCAAACCTCTATCTGATGTATCATTAGCAAATATATTTTCCCAAATGGTTGGCTCCCTTTTCATTTTGCTGATGTTTTCTTTAGCCGTGCAGAAGCTTCTTATTTTGATGAGGTCCCACTTGTTTATTCTTTCCTTTATGTCCCTTGCTTTAGGAGACATATCAGTGAAAAAATTGCTGCGTGGGATATCTGAGAGTTTCCTGCCAATGTTCTCCTCTAGGACTTTGATGGTGTTGCGACTTATATTTAAGTCTTTTATCCATCTTGATTTTATTTTTGTGTATGGTGTCAGCTGATGATTCAATTTCAATTTTTTGCATGTAGCCATCCAGCTCTCCCAACACCATTTGTTGAAGAGGCTGTTATTGCTCCATTTTATGCTTCTGCCCCCTTTGTCGAATATTAGATGTCCATAGAGACCTGGGCTTATTTCTGGGCTTTCTATTCTGTTCCACTGGTCTATGGGTCTGTTCTTGTGCCAGTACCAGATTGTTTTGAGTATGGTGGCTTTGTAGTAGAGTTTGATGTCCGGTATTGTGATCCCTCCTACTTTGTGTTTCTTTCTCAAAATTTTTGCGGCTATTCGAGGTCGTTTATGGTTCCATATAAATTTTTGAAATGTCTGTTCTATTTCTGTGAAATACGTCATTGGTATCTTAATAGGGATTGCGTTGAATCTATAAATTGCTTTTGGTAGTATGGACATTTTAAGGATATTAATTCTTCCAATCCATGTGCACGGTGTATGCTTCCATTTATTTGTGTCTTCCTTAATTTCTTTTTTCAATGTTGTATAGTTTTCTGCATACAGGTCTTTTGTGTCTTTGGTTAAATTTATCCCTAGGTACTTTATCTTTTTTCGTGCTATATCGAATGGTATATTTTTCCTGATTTCTTCTTCTTCTATTGCATTGCTGGTGTACAAAAACGCCTTTGATTTCTGAATGTTGACTTTGTATCCTGCTGTTTTGCCAAATTCACTTATTAGGTTGAGGAGTTTTTTGGTAGAGTCTACAGGGTTCTCTATGTACACTATCATGTCATCTGCAAACAATGATAGTTTTACTTCCTCCTTTCCTATTTGGATGCCTTTTATCTCTTTCTCTTGTCTGACCGCTGTGGCTAGGACTTCCAATACGATGTTGAAAAGAAGCGGTGAGAGCGGACATCCTTGTCGTGTTCCCGATCTTAGTGGGAAAGCTTTCAATTTTTGCCCGTTGAGTATGATATTGGCTGTAGGTTTTTCATATATGGCCTTTATTACATTGAGGAATGCCCCATTTATTCCCATTTTGCTGAGTGTTTTGATCATAAATGGGTGCTGTACCTTGTCAAATGCTTTTTCTGCATCTATCGAGATGATCATGTGGTTTTTTTCTTTTCTTTTATTGATGTGGTGTATCACGTTTACTGATTTGCGTATATTGAACCATCCCTGCATCCCTGGGATGAATCCCACTTGATCGTGATGGATAATCTTTTGAATGTATTGCTGGATGCGGTTTGCCAATATCTTGTTGAGGATTTTAGCATCTATGTTCATCAGCGAAATTGGCCTGTAGTTTTCTTTCTTTGTAGGGTCTTTATCTGGTTTGGGGATCAGGGTGATGCTGGCCTCATAGAAGGAGTCTGGGAGTCTTCCCTCCTCTTGGATTTTTTGGAATAGTCTGAGAAGGACAGGGGTTAGCTCTTCCTTAAATGTTTTGTAAAATTCTCCTGGGAAACCCTCTGGCCCTGGGCTTTTGTGTGCTGGGAGTTTCTTGATTACTGCTTCAATTTCCCCAACTGTTATCGGTCTGTTCAAGCTTTCTGTTTCTTCCTCCTTCAGTGTTGGGAGATTATACTTTTCTAAAAATTTGTCCATTTCATCAAGATTTTCAAATTTCTTGGCATATAATTTTTCATAATAGTTTCTGATAATCATTTGTATTTCTGTGGTATCAGTTGTTATTTCTCCTCTTTCATTTCTGATATTATTAATTTGGGTCCTCTTGCTTTTTTTCTTGATGAGTCTGCTTAAAGGCTTGTCAACTTTATGAATCTTTTCAAAGAACCAGCTTCTGGATTGGTTGATCCTCTGAATTGTTCTTTTTGTCTCTATGTCATTCAGTTCTGCTCTAATCTTGACTATTTCCTTCCTTCTACTTGCTCTGAGATTTATTTGTTGTTGTTTCTCCAGTTCTTCAAGTTGTAGTGTTAGGTCTTTTATTTGAAATGTTTCTATCTTTTTAAGGTAAGCCTGTATTGCTATGAACTTCCCTCTCAGGACCGCCTTTGCTGTGTCCCATAGGTTTTGGACAGTTGTCTGTTCATTTTCATTTGTTTCCAGAAATTTTTTGATATCTTCTCTTATCTCATTATTGACCCATTCATTGTTTAATAGTGTACTGTTCAGTCTCCATGAGTTTCCAAGTTTTTGAAGTTTCTCTTTGAGTTTGATTTCGAGTTTCAAGGCCTTGTCGTCTGAGAAAAAGTTTGGTATTATTTCAATTTTCCTGAATTTGCTGAGGCTTGCTTTGTGTCCTATCATGTGGTCTATCTTTGAAAAACTGCCATGAGCATTTGAAAAGAATGTGTATTTTTCTTCTTTGGGATGTAAGGTTCTATATATGTCAGTTAAGTCTCATTGATTCAGTGTGTCATTCAGCGCCACGATATGTTTATTAATGTTTTGTTTGGAAGATCTGTCCATTTTTGACAGTGGGGTGTTGAAATCCCCTACTATCAGTGTGTTGCTATCTATATCTTTTTTGAAGTCATCCTACAATTTCCTTATAAACTTGGGGGCTCCTATGTTGGGAGCATATAAGTTTACAATGTTGATGTCTTCTTGATAGATTCTTCCTTTAAGTATGATAAAGTGCCCCTCTGGGTCTCTCTTTATGGTCTTTGCTTTGAAATCTACTTTGTCTGATACAAGTATGGCAACGCCAGCCTTTTTCTCATGTCCATTTGCTTGGAATATTGTTTTCCATCCCTTTACTTTCAATCTGTGTAGGTCTTTTGCTCTGAGGTGGGTCTCTTGTAGGCAGCATATGTGTGGGTCATGTTTTCTTATCCATTCAGCTACCCTGTGTCTTTTGACTGGGGCATTTAGTCCATTCACACTGAGAGTTATTACTGATAGAAACTTACTCATCTTTTCTCTTTGTACTTGTGTTCCTCTCTGTCTCATTCTTTTCCTTCATCTGCTTAAACCAGTCCCCTGAGCATATCTTGGAGTGCTGGTTTGGTAGAGATGTATTCTTTTACCTTTCTTTTGTCTGGGAAACTCCGTATTTCTCCTTCTATTTTAATGGAGAGCCTAGCTGGGTAGAGCAGCCTTGGCTGTAGGCCCTTGGTTTTCATGGCTTGGAATATTTGTTGCCATTCCCTTCTGGCTTGTAGTGTTTCTGTTGAGAAGTCAGCTCCTAGGGAGCGTATCGGGGCCCCCTTGTATGTTACTTTCTCCTTCTCCCTTGCTGCCTTGAAGATTCTCTCTTTGTCTTTGACATTTGCCATTTTAATGATGATGTGTCTTGGAGTGGACCTCCTTGGGTCCTTCTTGAGTGGGGTCCTCTGTGCCTCCTGGATCCATGAGAGCCTTTCTCTCCTCAAATTAGGGAAATTTTCCATCATTACTTTTTCGAGGAGGTTCTCTATTCCTTGCTCCTCTTCTTCTCCTTCTGGTATCCCTATTATACGGATATTATTGCGTTTCAGGTTGTCCTGCATTTCCCTAAATGCTTCTTCATTCTTTTTGAGCCGTTCTTCCATTTCTTGTTCTTTCTGGGAGCTTTTTTCTAGCTTGTCTTCCATCTCACTGATTCGATCCTCAGCTTCATCCAGCCTGCTTTGGATTCCTTCTACTGTGTTCTTCAATTCAGAAATGGTATTCTTCATATCCTCTTGTGTCTTCTTGATAGTTTCTATGTCCTTTTCCAAGCTGATATAGTTTGCTGTAAGATCCTGATAGTTTCTCTGCAGTTTCTCATAGTTCTCTTTGAGCTGGCTGAGCTCATTGAGCTTCCTTAGAACCATTGTTTTAAATTCCATATCTGATAGTTCCCTTGCCTCTATTTCATTGAGCTCTCTCTGTGGGGAGTCCCCTTTTCCACTCATTTGGGGGGAACTTCTTTTTCTTCCCATTTTTGTGAGAGTCTGTTAAGTATTTTTGTCCTTTACTTTTCTTTCTGGGCTTGCCTCTGATGATGTCAGTTGTTGACCCTATAGGGCCTTGGGTTGTTTGTTTGAGCCTTTCAGGAGTCTAATGCCTGTGTCTGACTCCTGCTTGGAGCAGCTCTGTGACCCCTTCGGTCAGGGCTGGGCTATTTTTTGGGATCTCTCTGCGCTCTCACGAGAGCTCCTTGAGCGCGTTCCCAGCCCGGCAGGGTCCCCCACCTGCCTGGGCTTGCATGTGTTTGCCCCAGACCAGGGGGCTTATTCACGACCTCCCGTGCTCATCTGGCCTCCCTGGCATGCGAGCTTCGCGGCACTGGTCAGTTTAGGGTCTTCTATTGTGTGTTTTCCCCGCTTTTGGCTCTTTGGGTGCGTTGCTTGCCCTCGCCAAATGGGGACTACGGAAATGGGAGGAAATCAGCTCTAGGACTCTCCGGTTAATCCTGTTTCTGGTCTCTCCTCCAGGGACTCTGGGCAGCTCTACTTATTTTGTGGGCCGCTCCGCAATCGCAGCGGGGAGGTCAATTTATGCCTGCCCTTGCCCCTCTGTGCAATCCCTTGCAGGCTGTATGGGTGCCAGTCTGTTTGAGGCCTTGCCAGCAGGTGCAAGCGTTCGCCAGCCCGCGTGGGTCACACACACACTCGCCAACCCTCGCCAGTCACTCGGCGCAAGTGTGCGCGCCTGCTCTGGGTGTTTTGGGGGTGTCTATGTTTGCTTTTCGGCTTTTGGCTCTTTGGGGGTGTGGCCTCTTCCCGCGCAATGGAGACTTCGGCAAGGAGAAGGAGTCGGGACTCCCCGGTTCCTCCTCCCGTTCTTTCCCCAATGCCTCCGTTTCTAGTCTCCCCTCAGGGGCCTCTAGGCAGTTCTGTGACCCCTTCGGCCGAGGATCCAACCCCTATGCGGACTGCGTTTCAATCTCAGGCAGTCTGGTTCATGCGCACCCCGCTTCTGCCTCTTTGGGGTCGCGCCTTTCCAGCCCACAATGGAGACTACCGAACGTTGAGGGAGTCGGGACTCCCCGGTTCTTCCTCCCGTTCTTTCCCCAACGCCTCCGTCTCCAGTCTCTCCTCAAGGCTCTCCCAGCCAGTCTGCACTCAGCCCCATAGCTCACACGCCTACAAGCTGTGTGCGGAGCACACAAAAGGCAGGTTCATTGATTCCCTTATGCCTGAGCGAGATGGTAGCTGCAGAGTGGGAGGTGCATTATCACCCTGGCTCCACCAGCTGCCGTGTCAATTCTCTTCACAAAGTTTTCCTCACCAGTCTTTTCCCAGGCACCAGGCCACCCTGCTGTCGCCTCTACCCAGCGATCAAGGAGGGTGGCTGCCGCTGCAACTTTGCGTTTGCCCTTTAAATGTCTTTTTGCATCCCCAGCCACCTGTCTCTGGCAGAGAGCGCCCCTAAGCTTTTTGGGGTTGCGTTTTGTCTGTATTTTCTCGGCTTTAGCTGCTGTAGTTTAGGGGTTCCTGTTCATGATTCAGACCCCGTTCTTCTTGGGGGGACGCTAACTGGCCATTTCAATGTCCCTCTGGTGCCAGTGCCCGTGCGCACCCAGCCCACCCTCTCAAGCCTCCACCGCAATTCTCACCCGTTGGGATGTGTGAGAGTCGAATCCACTGTCCGCGGCACCAAGGCTCCTCTCCCACTATCGCTCCACTGCTTTCCAGGTGATTACTCCATTATTTAGTTGCAATTCC
The DNA here is from genome assembly GCF_021234165.1 of Pteronotus mesoamericanus. Classification (NCBI taxonomy): domain Eukaryota; kingdom Metazoa; phylum Chordata; class Mammalia; order Chiroptera; family Mormoopidae; genus Pteronotus; species Pteronotus mesoamericanus. Next base: position 1,828,674 of record NW_026555108.1, on the reverse strand, counting down.
AGTTTGGTTTTTGGAGGAGGTCAGCGTGACTCCCTTTCACTCCTCTGCCATCTTTCTCTCCCCTCTCTGTACTAATGTTTTCTTATGAAATTTTTATGTTTTTATCTTAAATATATCTGGGATTTATTTTGGTGTAAATAATGAAGTTTTTTCCCCAATGGTCAGTTCTCCCCAAGCCACTTATTAAACAAACATGCTTCCCCCCATTGATCATAAATATAGCCTTTAAAATATGCTAAATTTCCAGAAATATTCAGATTTGTTTTAGTACTTTCTATTTTGTTCCACTGTCTTATGTATTTATTTGCCAGTACCAAACTGTTTTAATCTTTGTAGATTCATAATATGCTATTTACAATAAAATATCTATCTGATAAGGCTGGCCTCATCCTGTTCTTCCTTCCTCACTGTCATATTCATCATAATACTCTTCTAGTTCAGAATATACTAGGATATTTGCATATGAAATTTAGCAGCATTTTTTCAAATTCCCTCCAAAATCCTCACCAGTATTTTTATTGTAAATCACATTAATATTATATTAAAATATAAGGATACAGTAGTATCTTTCCATTTATCTATATCTTCTTTTAAAACCCATTTTCCTTTATATATTTTGGAGAGCAAACCCTCATCCAATGTATCATTAGCAAATATGTTCTCCCATACAGTCGGTTCTGTTTTCATTTTGATAATGGTTTCTTTAGCCTTGCCAAAACTTTTTTAATTTGATATAGTCCCATTTGTTTATTTTTCCCTTTATTTCCCTTGCCCTAGGAGATATATCAGCAAATATATTGCTATATGTGATACCTGAAATTTTCCTGCCTATGTTTTCCTCTCAGACTTTGGGTTTGATCTCCGAAATAAAGAACTCATACAACTGAACACCAGGAAGACTAACAATCCCATTAAAAAATGGGCAATGGATCCAAATAGACCCTTCTCCAAGGAGGACATACAGATGGCCCATAGATATATGAAAAGATGCTCAACATCACTAGCCATCAGAGAGATGCAAACTAAAACTACAATGAGATACCACCTCATACCTGTCAGAATGGCCATCATTAACAAATCAACAAATAACAAGTGTTGGCAAGGATATGAGGGAAAGGGAACTGTGGTGCACTGATGATGGGAATACAGACTGGTGCAGCCACTGTGGAAAGCAGTGTGGAATTTCCTTAAAAAATAAAAATGAAACTGTCTTTTGATCCAGCAATTCCACTGCTGGGAATATACCCTAAGAATCCTGAAACACCAATTGAAAAGAACTTATGCTCCCCTATGTTCATAGCAGCATTATTTACAATAGCCAAGTGCTGGAAGCAGCTTAAGTGCCCATCAGTAAACGAGTGGATAAAAAAACTGTGGTATATTTACACAATGGAATACTACACCACAGAAAGAAAGAAGGAACGCCTACCTTTTGTGACAGCATGGACAGAACTGGAGAATATTATTTGAAGTGAAATAAGCCAGGCAGTGAAAGACAAATACCATGCGACCTCACCTATAAGAGGAATCTAATGAACAAAATAATCTAACAAAATAGAACTACAAGCATGGAAACATGGAACAGACTGAAAGATACCAGAGGGGCGGGGGGTGGATTATGGTAGGAGGAAGGGGAAGGGGAAGTCAGTAGACAAAAACCATGTATGAATGACTCATGGACATGGACAACAGTGTGGAAATTGACTGTGAAAGCAGGGGGTGAAATGGGCAGAGGAGGGCAAAGGGGAAAAAATGAGGACAACTGTAATAGAATAACAATTTAAAATAATTTAACTAAAAAACCTTTTTTATTCATATAGGTTCTGCACATTTTGTGTTTATTACTAATAATTTTATCTTTCTGGTTATTATTATTAATAAGATATTACAATATATTTTTATTTGATTATGTATAGGAAAGCTATTGATTTTATGAAAGAAATTTGTAACAAGCAATGTTACTGAATTAGCTTCTTGCTTTGAATGGTTTTTAGTAGTTTATCTTTTGGGGTATACAATCTTATATATCTGCAAATAAAATGAAGGTAATTTTAAAATATTTATAACTTTTATTTCTTCCTCTAGTCTAATTGAATTCGTTAATACCTCCATAACATTGTTAAATAAGGTGCTCTCATGTACTGTTACTTTTAATGAAGATAATTTTAATGTTATACCATTAAAAAAATCTAGGCATATATATGGTATGGATCCACATATTCCTTTATTTTAGAAATAAGCACCGAATGCTAGATTTTGTCCAATGCCATTTTAAAAACTGTTGAGTCAAGAAACCCTTTTTCCCTTTTGAGCTACTAAATGGTGCATTATTTTAATATATTCTTAAATATTAAATAATTATTGCATCTGTGAGATGAACTCTACTTTGTCTTGATATATTTAATTCAGTAACACAAAGTCTATAGTCCTTTATTCACAATTACAAAGTTCAAAACAATTTGAAAGGTGAAAATAGCTCATTTGGAAGCAAAACCTGATCTGATCTGATGCAGGATAATGTATAAACTTTAGTCCAATTAGTGTTACTTTGTGTATGTTTTGCTACTGAAATATTAAAGCATTTGAATGTGTTGTTTCTCTAGCAATGAGAAAGTTGCATAACAGACAATGAAGGCACCATGTTACTTTTCTAAAATTCAAAACACTCAATTTGAAACACATTTGACCCCAGAATTTACATTCAAGGAACTGAAGACCTATAATGTATGATGGGGTGCAGGAAGAGAGACTATATGCAGATGAATCAATCTTTGAGCTTGACCTTGAATGATGAGTTGTAATTGGCATGAGAAAGAAAGTAATGGCATTCCTGGAAGAGGCATGAAAAGACTTGGTATGTTTTGAGAAAAGTGAATTCAGTGTGGCTGGAGGGTAGGGTGTGTGGAGGGAAGACTAATATTTTATAATCGGAAATGAGACTAGAGAGATAAGCTTGGAACAAATTATGAAAGTTCTTGCATGCTAAGAAGTGTGTCTGAGATATTTCTGAAATATTTTGAAGGTGAGGGTGGGGATGGAGGTAAGGGGTGGGGTAGAACATAAACAGGAGTTGAGCATGAGAAGAAATGAAATAAAAGAACACTTTCTGAATGTCCAGAGGAACAAAAGTGGAAAATTCTACATCAGGAGGAGATATATCAACAATCCAAGCCTTCCAAAAGAGTCTACAATAGTTAAGACTAGTCACAAAAGCAGATGCCAACCTATTGGTTTTTAGATGGAACAAGCTCTATGTAACCTAATATAAAAAAATGGGAAACACCATAGAAAACGATTAGGGCTGAGGAAGATTTTCAAGCAGTTAAGCTTTAAAAATTTCCATTGAAAGAGTGTGCAGTATAAGACCAACATTGACAAAAAATGCTTGAAGATACAGTATGATAGCTTCAGAATTCAAACATGATCTCACCTATAAGTGGAACCTAATCAACAAAACAAAAAATGGGCAAAATAGAACCAGAGACTTGAAAATAAAGAACAAACTGACAGTGACTAGAGAGGACAAGGGAGGGGAGTAACAGGGGAAAGGAGGGAAAGGGCCAAGCAAAGGAACACAAATAGAGGACTCATGGGCACGAACAATAGAGGAGGATTGACTGTGGGAGTGGGGGGATGGGGTAGGGGTGACCAATGGAGAAAAAGGCACGACAACTGTAACGGAACAACAATAAATTTAAAAAAAACAAACTAATATGCTAGGGTTCAAATTCTATTATTTCACATCACTGAGTCCGACTTTCCTCATATAAAAACCAGATGACAACAGCATTTGTATATGGTTTTCATGAGGATAAATTTATATAAATCAGAAAAAATTTAATCTTTGTATTTGCAACTACATTTGGGGAAAATACTGTTAGCCAGATTGTTATCAAATTTGTAAGATATGTTCAGGATGGTCTGCCTTAAAATATAAGTTCATAATGTGCTTGAAATTCTCTTTGGTGGTCACTTAGGGGGCACTTCAAAAGCAGGTAGTCATTTTTCCAGATAATCTGAAATTGGTGGATTTTTTTTAAAAAATGAGAGTATTTCTTAGTTTTATATTTTATATAGAAATATTTTAGTCTGTATTTATATAAATATATATTTATACATATTTATATCAATATAAAATTTTGTATTAAAAAAAATCAAATTTTTTATATATGAGAATGTCTTAAATATTCTGTACTGAACTCTTAAAATATATATGAGAAATTGTCTCTGAAATTCACTCTTCTCTCCACTTCTGCACCATGCATGCTGCATTGGTTTGGCCTTTTGCCAGCAGGTTTATAGATATGAAATGTGAACTTCTCCACAAGGCTCAGCCTCATGGGAAGCCTACTTTTATCACTTTCATCTGATTGTTCCTCTCCCTGGGAACAACCCTGCTAGGCCAGTCTGCTTTCCCTAGCCTCATTGGAATTTTGACAAACACAATGTTATACTTCTTGCTACAAAATTTATCATCCTTCCTCCCTCTTAAAAAAAAAAAGGTTAGTTTCTGAGTTACATGTAGTATTGATTAAATTAAAATAAGTTATAGATGATGACAGATGCTGGGGCCAAAGGGATGAGCAGGAGTGTTTCTCTATTGGCTTAAGCCACACACCTATGTCCCTACTCTTGGTCTAATGAAGAAAGAATTGTAATAAATGATACAGATTTACAGAGAAAAATATTTCATACAGTATGATAAGTGCAAAGATTAAGATAAGCATGGAATAGTATGGGAACACCTTTGGGAGAACTCAGCCAAGAAACAGTGGAACATGAAAGAAGAGGAAGGATTAATGAAGGTTTCGGGAAGGACATGGAGACCACTTGAAACGTGAGCAGAAGTTACCAATTCACAAGGAACTTTTCAGACTAGGGTGAGGTGGGGCACTCCAGACATTAGTAGAACCTAAGCAAAGATAAAATCAAATAAAAACACAAAAGTCAAAAGGTTCAGTAGGATGGAGTTAGAAGATACCTTGAGGAAAGCAAAGTTGGGGTAAAGGAGATACTTAAAAGACATGCCAAGAAACCCAGAAAGCAATTATGACACCCCTAAACAAGGGTGGGCGATACTCTGATAAAAGGTAGTACATACATTTTGGGGAGGAAAGTATACAACAAGGAAATTAGTTGGGAGTCCAAGAAAGAAATCATGTGGACCTGAATCAAGCCATAGCAGAAGAAGAAAAGTATTTAGAGTTGTTCCCTGTACTATCTAGACAAAAAAACTTAGCTTCCAGGTTAGGTGGGCACAGGATTTCCAAAATCACTTGTACACATTGTATTTTAGATGTTATAAATAGTATATAAGGAAGTTTCATGATTCCATTTCTCATTTTGTGTTCTTACATCAGCCATCAAAAGCTCCTGTAATCTTTCCCAATAGAGGCCTTAAATGCCAAAATCCCCTTGGTTGGAGGTGCCCTCTCTCAGTGGAGTCAGTTCCGCTCTTATCAAGCTTGACTATAAAACTAAATTAAAACAATTAGAAAAAGCTACTTTGTGTTGGCCCTGGACACATTCCTGATGTTCCCCTGGGCCTGGTCCTCTTGCTAAGCTCTACTACTCATGACTGCCTTGGTTTTCATAAATTTGAATGTTTCTTGTCACTCCCTTCTGGCCTGCAAAGTTTCTTTTTGAGAAATCAGCTGACAGTCTTATGGGAGCTCCCCTGTAGGTAACTAACTGCTTTTCTCTTGCTGCTTTTAAGATTCTCTCTGTCTTTAACCATTGGCATTTTAATTATGATGTCTCTTGTCATGGATCTCTTTGCATCCTTCTTGTTTGGGACTCTGTGTACTTCCTATATTTGCAAGTCTATTTCTTTCACAAAATTAGGGGAGTTATCGTGCATTATTTTTTTCAACTAGATTTCCAAATTTCTTGTTCTTTCTCTTCTCCTTCTGGCACTCCCATGATGTGAATGTTGGTATACTTGATGTTGTCCCAGAGGCTCCTTACACCAAACTACAGAACAACCACCATTCAGAACCACCATCAAGCTGAGTGGAAGTCCTACAACTATGGAATTAAAGAGTAAACCACATAGAGACTGGTAGGAGGGACAGAGATGCAGAACTCTCTGGTTCCACACCCATGTGTGGCAGATAAAAATTTGGAGGGATATCTCAGCTTTGGAGATGTCCCCCCTGAGGAACGAGGGGCCCCAGCCCCACACTAGGCCTGCCAGCCCAGAGTTTGAGTGCCAGGAAGAGAAGTGTCCATAACTTCTGGATGTAAAAACCAGCGGGGATTGAAGCTGAGGAAGATGGAAACTTCTGAAATCCAAGGCAATTTATCTTAAAGGACATGCACACAGACTGACTTGGACTCACTCCATCTGAGCTCCAGCACTGGGGCAGAAGCTTGAAAGGCACTGGAGACATACGGAGAGGGAATGAATTGTCTGGCATCAGGGTAAGGGCTGGAGGGCCAGCTTTCTCACAACCAGAAGTGCTGGCAGAGTCCATTGTTTCCTTTTCTGAGCCCTCTGCTCACAGAGCTAACAGGTGGGTGCCATATCTGAGACTCCATCAACCTGACTCACACTGTTTGCCCCACCCTAGTGATTATCTAAGCCCCTCCCCACCCAGTTTTCAGGGTTACCCAAGCTGTTTTAGTGGCTTTTCCATATGAATGGTTTGTCTTGGCTCATGCTTCAGATTTTCCTAAATTCTTTCAAACAAGCAGCATCTGGCCTCAGTGAACCTCATACCTCTTCTCTCACTAAGTGGCCCCAGGCCCAGCACAAGCAGCAGCCATCCTTGATTCACAGTTTGGCCCCTCCTGTGTACCTCTAAACCCAGCACAAGTAGCAGCTATATGCATATCATTTTGTAACTTCTGCCAGGTAGCTTCTCACAGGACACTGGTGGTGACTGACCTAGGCCTACACTTCCCAGGAGACTCCAGAGCCTGTACACCCAGTTGTCATCTTCAGGCCACATTGAAGTACCAACATCCAACCACCTCCACAAAGTGGCCCACTCAAGGAGTGAACTCAGTGGGCACCAGAGCCCTGCAGAAGGAAGCCCTAGCACAGCTGATCCTCCAAGGTGGTCAGAGGCCAGTGGTCAGTGGTCACAGCCAGTCCTTTACCCAGCTAACTGGCCTGGGTAAAGCCCTCCCATTGCCATGCCAACAGCAATCAAGGCTCACCTACAATAGTAGAGTTACACAGCCCACTTGAGGGCGCACCTTGAGTATCCAGGTTGGGCAATAGGTGAGGCTGTGCCACTAGACCCTGCAGGACACCTACTATATTAGGTCTATATAACCCTAACTCTACCAAGCCTGGGAGACAGAGAAGCTCTACCTAATACATAGAAATAAACACAGGCGGTCTCCCAAAATGAGGAGACAAAGAAATATGGCCCAAATGAAAGAACAGGCCATGGCCAGTGTGGCTCCATGGATTGAGTGCTGGCCTGAGAACCAAAGGGTCCCTGGTTCAATTCCCCGTCAGGGAATGTGCCTGGGTTGCAAGCTAGGTCCCCAGTAGGGGGCACGCAAGAGGCAACACACATTGATGTTTCTCTCCCTCTTTATCCTTCCCTTCCCCTCTCTCTAAAAATAAATAAATAATTTTAAAAAAAAGAAAGAACAGAACAAAACTCTACAGAAAGAACTAAACAAAAAGGAGACAATCAATCTACTAGATGCAGAGTTCAAAACACTGGTTATAAGAATGCTCAATGAACTTAGTGAGAACCTCAACAACATAAAAAAGAACCAGACAGAAATAAAGGATACACTAATCAAAATAAAAGGTAATTTACAGGGAATCAATAGTAGAGTGGATGAAGCCGAGAATCAAATCAGCACCTTGAAATATAAGGAAGCAGAAAAACACCCAATCAGAAGAGCAAAAAGAAAATAGAATCCAAAAAAAAAAAAAAAACTGCCTTGAATTGTGGATTCCTTACTTGTTTCAACTTGCCATTATTTCCTGATCACCTACCTTTCGCTCCGATGATCCAACTTTTGAACATGATTGACCCTTCTTTACTGTGAACCCAGTCTAATCCTAAAACTTCCCCCTTCTTGTGCACCTTTGCAGTGACCACGAGTTGAGGAGTGAGATTATTCACCTGAAAAAGGCTGGTAGAGGAATCAGCTGATGGTCTTATGGGAACTCTTTTGCAGGTAATTCACTGCTTTTCTCTGCTGATTTTAAGATTCTCTTCATCTTTAACTTTTTGGAATTTTAATTATGATGTGTCTTGGTGTGGTCCTCTTTGCATCCAACTTGTTTTAGACTCTGTGTTTCCTGTACTTGTATGTCTATTTCCTCCAAAAATTAGGGAACTTTACTTGCATTATTTTTTCAAATAAGTTTTCTTTTATGTATTTATTTATTTATTTATTTTTTCAAATACATTTCTTTCTGCCTTCCCCCCACCACCTTCCCTTGCCCCCTCCCTCAATCCTTCCCCTTTGGTTTTGTCCATGAGTCTTTCCTATATGTTCCTTGACTTTCCCCTTCCCTTCCTTTTCCCCCGCCCTCTTCCTCCTTCCCTCTTGTCTCTGTTGGTTTCTTTTCCTTTCAGTGTTGCTGGTCTTGTTGTCCTTGCATCTTTGTATTGTAGGTTAGGTTCCGCTTATAGGTGAGGTCATATGGTATTTGTATTTCGCCCTCTGGCTTATTTCGCTTAGCATAATGCTCTCCACTTCCATCCATGCTGTCACGAAGTTTAGTAGTTCTTTTTTTCTTTCTGCTGTGTAGTATTCCATTGTGTATATGTACCATAAGTTTTTGATCCAATCATCTACTGATGGGCATTGAGGTTGCTTCCAACACTTGGCTATTGTAAATTGTGCTGCTATGAACACTGGGGTGCATAGGTTCTTTTGAATTGGTGTTTTGGTATTCTTAGGGTATAGTTCCAGCAGGGGAATCACTGGATCAAAAGGCAGTTCCATTTTCAGCTTTTTGAGGAAATTCCACACTGCTTTCCACAATGACTGCAGCAGTCTGCATTCCCACCAACAGTGGACTAGGGTTCCCTTTTCTCCACAGCCTTGCCAGCACCTGTTGTTTGTGGATCTCTTTCTGATGGCCATTCTGACCGGTGTGAGGTGGTACCTCATGGTGGTTTTGATCTGCATTTCTCTGATGGCTAGTGATGCAGAGCATCCTTTCCAATGGCTCTGGGCCGTCTGTATCTCTTCCTTGGAAAAGCGTCTGCCCAGGTCCTTTGCCCATTTTTTGATTGGATCATTTGCCTTCTTGGAGTGGAGTCGAGTGAGTTCTTTATATATCTTGGAGATCAAACCTCTATCTGATGTATCATTAGTGAATATATTTTCCCATAGGGTTGGCTCCCTTTTCATTTTGCCGATGTTTTCTTTAGCCATGCAGAAGCTTCTTATTTTGATGATGTCCCACTTGTTTATTCTTTCTTTTATGTCCCTTGTTTTAGGAGACATATCGGTGAAAAAAATTGCTGCGTGGGATATCTGAGAGTTTCCTGCCAATGTTCTCCTCTAGGACTTTTATGGTGTTGCGACTTATATTTATGTCTTTTACCCATCTTGAGTTTATTTTTGTGTATGGTATCAGCTGATGATCCAATTTCAATTTTTTGTATGTAGTCGACCAGCTCTCCCAACACCATTTGTTGAAGAGGCTATTATTGCTCCATTTTATGCTTCTGCCCCCTTTGTCAAATATTAGATGCCCATATAGACCTGGGCTTATTTCTGGCCTTTCTATTCTGTTCCACTGGTCTATGGGTCAAATAAGTTTTCAATTTCTTGCTCTTCCTTTTCTCCTTCTGGCACCTCTATAATTCAGATGTTGGTACATTTGAAGACATTCCAGAGGCTCCTTAGATTATCCTCATTTTTTTAATTCTTTTTTTTTCTTCTTGCTGTTCTGATTGAATGTTTTTATCTTCCTTATGCATGTTGTTTTTTTGATTCTTGGTTTCAGCTCCTCCAGTGTTGGTTCCCTGTAGATTTTTCTTTATTTCACTTAATGAAACCTTCATTAAGTTGATAGGTACAAAATAGACAGGGGGATGTTAAGAACAGTCTAGGAGATGGGGAAGCCAAAGAATTTATATACATGACCCATGGACATGAAATAAGGGAGGAGAAATAGCTGGAGGGAATGAGGGTACTGGGTGGAGGGGGACAAATGGGAAGAATTGGGACAGCTGTAATAGCAGAATCAATAAAATATATTATTAAAAATAAAAAGGCCCGTAGAATTTCCCTTAGCAAATCTGTAGTCATTTGGAGCACTGTTTCCCAAACTACATTCACTAGAACATTAGAATTCTGGAAAGTATCAAAAAGTATTCTACGAAGGTTCCACAGTCAAATATGTTGGGAAAGCCTACATTTTCTAGTCCTTCTGTAGATATTCATAACAACCAGCACATTTTAATGACTCTGAAGAATCTTTTCATAAAGTAATTTGTTTATTGTTTAGCCCAGTACTTACAAGATTACTTGGCCAAGGAAACATTTTGTTTCTTACAGAATATCTATGAAAACCTTGTAGTATATTAAACTTGGGAAATATTTGTTACACATTGGCTTGTTTCAGTATCTTTTAAATTATAAGAAAACTGTATGTAGAAAAAGATGGAGGTTTAAAGTCAGGCAGTGGAACTGGATTCCAGCACTTGTTCCCCAATTCACTGCTTGTATAGACCTTGAAAGAGTCCCTGTACATCTCTGAAATTCACCCCCATCCATAAGGGTAACAAAGAAATATTAACAACAACAATAGAACTCTTGAGAGAATCAAGACAGCAGAGGAGTGAGTGGAAGTCACACTGATATACTCCCAGGACCAACCTGGAATTACAACTAAATTGTGGAAAAACCACCTGGAACAAATAACTGAACAATAGCAAAGAGGAGGCTTGTAACCTCAGAGACAAAAGAATCAGCTTTGGCGCAATCTCAGTGGTAAGGAGTGCGGTACAGACTTGTGAAGGAAGGCAGGGCACCCACAGGCAGCAGCATCAGAAAGATATTGAAACAGCCAGTTGGATGCCCCTGAGAAGAGTGGGACCTAAACCAAAAGCAGGGATCACTAGCCACAGCACCAGAGCCCAAAAAGTACACAGAAAACAGCCACCTGCGAAAAGCGGCAGGGTTGCTCTCTGCCAGAGATGGGCAGCTGGAGATGCAAAGAACCATTTAAAGGGCCAACACATAAATTTTTATTGCAGCCACTTACCCTGGTCTCTGGCAAAGGTGGGAGCAGAGTGGGTTAGAGACACCTGAGGAGAGACTTGGGAAGGAGGCTTTGGGGAGAGAACTGAGAGAGTAGATTGTGGGATCTCGTTACTAAATCATCCCTCATGCAGCATCAGCCATCTTTCTCAGGCAGAGAACACTCCCTCTGAGCTGCAGCAGTGGCAGAGGACCCAATAGCCCCACCCCCAGGTGGCATTCCACCCACCTCTGTGCTGTCTAAGCCACCTACTGAGTGCAGAGTGGCAGCCACAGACAGTAGATCCCTGGCTAAAAGGGGCTCAGAGAGGTCTGAAAACACTTGAAGAGAGACTGGGGAAGGAGGCTTTGGGTAGAGAATGGAGAGAGTAGCTGATGGGACCCCGGTGCTGAATCCTCCCCCGAACAGTAGCAGCCTGAGAGTACCCAATAACCCTACCCCCAGAAGTGACAGGGAAAACATTATCAGAGGCAGACCCAGAAAATAAAAACAGTGGTCTCCTACCATAGAGGTTCACACCACAAAGTCAGGAAATCAACACAGATCAATGTAAAAAGCAGAAACAAAAAAGATGAGTCTTATATATAATGGGAAGACAAAGAAACACCCTTGAATCGAAGGGAAAGGAGAAATCCCCACAGAGAAAACTAAATGAAATAGAGGCAAGCAAACTCTCAGATACTGAGTTCAAAACAACAGTTTTAAGGAAGCTCAATGAGCTCAGAGAGAATTACAAAAAACGACAGGGAAACTACAAGGAACTTACTGCAAACTATATCAGTATGAAAATGGACATAGAAACTCAATAAGAGACAAGAGGAAATGAAAAATACAATTTCTGAATTGAAGAACACAGTAGAAGGAATCAAAAGCAAGCTAGATGAAGCTGAGGGCTGAATCAGCGAGCTGGAGGACAAGGTAGAGAAAAGCTCCTAGAAAGAGCAAGAAAATTAAAAAAAGACTCAAAAAGCATGAAGAGGCATTTAGAGAAATGCAAGACAACCTGAAACATAGTAATATCTGTATAATATGGATACCATAAGGAGAAGAGGATGAGGAAGGGATAGAGAACCTGTTTGAAAAGTTAATGATGGAAAACTTCCCTAATTGCAGGAAAGAAAAAGTCACCCAAGTCCAGGAAGCACAGAGGGAACCATTCAAGAGGAACCCAATGAGGCCCATTCCAAGACACATCATCATTAAAATGGCAAATATCAAAGAGAAACAGAGAATCTTAAAGGCAGCAAGGGAGAAACACATAGTAACATATAAGGGAGCCCCGATATGGCTAGAATCTGACTTCTCAACAGATACACTGCAAGCCAGAAGGGACTGGCAAGAAATATTCCAAGGAATGAACAGCAAAGGCCTGCAACCATGACTGCTCTACCCAGCAAGGTTCACAAATAAAATGGAAGGCAAAATAAGGAGTTTCCCAGACAAAAGAAGGCTAAAAGAATACACCTCCACCAAACCAGCACTGCTACATATGCTAAAGGGACTGCTTTAAGATGGAGACAAAGAGTCTATGAATACCCAGTTCCTTTCACAGTTGCCAATACTTGATATTACCAATATTTTTAATACTCATTAATCTGATTGTGACAGTGATGTGTTATTTTAATTGTTCCTTTATTATTTGTTGAAACTAAATCTGTTTTAGTATATTTCTTGCCTATTTCTATTATTTTTTTTAAAAAGCTTTAAATGACTTTTTGGTATTCTTTATCCATTTATTTATTTAAGGTTCATAGAACGTTTTTCCCTAAAAAAAAAAATAATAAAAAAACCTATTACCCATGTTTTAGATGTGTTGCAAATACTTTTCTATTCTATTCCTTGTCCTTTCACTTTTTTATATGTATATTACTGTATAGTTAAATGTTTAATATAGTCAGATTGTCAATATTTACTTTATAGCTTCTGGGGTTGAATATTTTACTTCAAGTCATGAAAAATATTCATTCTATTTTCTTCTAAAACTCCTTAGATTCTACATATTTGTTTTTAACTCGCCCAAATATTTTTTGTATAATGTGTGAAATAGGGCTCTATATGTGTTTTATTTCAAGTAATAGTCGTCCATGTCCCTTATTTGTTGAATAAGCCTTATTTTACCCATTGATTTGAAATATCAACTTAATCATATATTATATTGTTAGATATATATGTTTGTCTCTAGAATGTTCATTATATTTCATTGATCTACTTGATTATTTCTGTGCTAATGTCATGTTGGTTTAATTGCTGAGACATTATAACAGTTTTAAATTTTTAATGTTTTAGAGTTAACTTTGACATCTAAAAAAATAAGTAAAATCAATCTGCATTTAAGAAAGAAAGAGAGAGATGGAACTCTTACCTTTTGCAACTACATGGATGGAACTGGAGAATATTAGCTAAGTGAAATAAGCCAATTGATGAAAGACAAATACCATGTGATCTCACCTATAAGTGGACTCTATTCAACAAAATAAACTAATGAATAAAATAAACCACAGAATCATGGAACAGACTGAAAGTGACCAGAGGGGATGGGGGAAGAGGACAATGGTGGAAATAAGGGGAAGGGACTAGACAAAGAACATGTATGAATGACCCATGGACATGGACAACAGAGTGGGAATTGACTGTGGGAGTGGGGGGTGGGGGTGGGATGGGTGGAGGTGGGTAAAGGGGTAAAAATTGAGATAACTGTAATACAATAAACATGATTTATAACTTTAAAAAAACTGAGGAAACAGATCACAGAGAGGTTAGGAAGCTTGCCTCTAGCAACATAGCAGAGTAAAAACGAACAATTATGTAATCTTGACTAGATGCTCATTTAACCCAGAATTTCAAAAATTTATCTGAGTGTAGAACTTTTTTTTTGTATCACACCTATCAAGTGTATGTTAACAAAGTTTTGAGAATGTTGAACTCAATGGTTTAAAGTTTCTTCCAGGTCTAACAATCCCAAGAATGGGGACTAAACTGGAGAATAAAGAGCACCACGGTTAGAATCAGCCCCTGCTGTAGCATTTATTCTGCCAAAACTGCCTTGTGTCCTTGGACAAGTCACTCTCCCTCTCTATGCCTCAGAGGTCCCATCCACACAGCAAAAATTAAATGCATTGTGAGAGCCCCTATATTCTGAAATTCATAGCATGTAACTGAGAATCACCATTTGGAAAGAAAACAAGTTTGGACGTAGAAGAAATATAAATATCCAAAATAAGAAATCCCTTTCAGAGTTAAATTAATTCCACATATTTCCTCTCCCAATTCCCCCAAAGTAGTCTATAAGTGTGAATAAAAACTGATAATTACAAAAGCAACAACAAGACAACTCTTCCCTTGGATCCCAACTCAGCCACTTAAATAGATAAACTATGTTCGTTAAACTATTTAACTTCTCAAAACTTCTGTTTCTTCTGAAAAACATAGGTAATAATTTCTCAGGGACACTACAATATATAGTGTCTGAGGATGTGGCTATATGCTCTCCCAAAATTTAGGGTTTCTTTCCTTAGAGGAAGAAGGAGGGAATAGAGATTTTTAGACAATGAGAAGACTGCCATACTCTACCCTGCTGCCCACTTCTTCACTGACATAGAATAGATTCAACTACTCCCCAAAAGGGACAACCCAGTGTTCCACCTAGTTACTTCACCCATGTTAAAGTCCAGAATCTCTGGGTAGCTTTTAACCACCTCCCTCAGCCCCAGATATGGCTTCACACAATTCAGTGATATGGCTTCCTATGATCCAGTAACCTATAAACTAAATGATAAATGATCTGTCCCTTGCCCATACCCTAAAAACACTAGAGAACTAGAAACAGATTAACCATAATAAAACAGCCCCTTTAGGAAAAGAAAACATGAAAAATGCACAACAGACACTGGTATATAGCAATTAATAAATCTTGCTGGGCAGAAATTGCAAAAACTCTCTGCCCTGATAGAGAAGGGACTTCCTGGATTAGACGCAAGTTCTCTTCTTTGAGAAAAATTCTCTTGCCCACTGTTTTTCATTGCCTCTGTCTTTGCCTTCTGCCAAGTTTTTTCTTCTTTTTTTGCATATGAACCTCCATAAACGCATACAAAATGAGATAGCATTAGAAACCGAGTCTTCTTTACCTTTCCAGTGTACATTCCATGTACCATGTTGCACTCCCCCCATGACTTTGAATCTTATAAGAGAGAAGTAAACAATCATAGAGGAAGAGTGTAAGAGGAGGGAAGCTTTTAGATGGCTGGAGAGGTCTTTAAAAGCATAGTGAAAATATTGCCCTTAATGCCTAAGCTCAGGAGGACCCTAAACACCAAGCATTGGAGCAAACAAAAGTAGACTCAATAGTACCTTGAGACAAAGGGAAGCAATGCTTATACTCTTGCATAATGATCAATTTATATCACAAAACTATGTCAATCTCCTACTTCAGAACTTTTCTTGTTGACCTTCAGGCTAAATTCCATGTCCTTTATCCTGTTTTTCAAGGCCCTTATAATCTGGCTCTCTCATTTTCCTTACCCCTAAAAAGCTCCCTGCAACCTTCTCCATGGTACCCTTTGTGCCATCCATGTTTTACTATTCAGTGTTCTACAAATATGCCATGTCTTTGCACAATGCTGTTCTTTAAGCCTGAAGTGCCTGTTCCCATTTTATATTTCTGATAAGTTCCTAGTACCAGAGCCAGCTCAAATGTCAATCCCTCTTGAAATCTTCCATTTGAATTTATGCACTTCTCCCTCTAGATTTTAGGTGGGGAGCATGTTGTAAATGTCTGTGTGGACACCTAGCTCTTCCAAAGAATGTGAGCTCTTTGTTTGCAGAAAGTGGATCTTATACATTACTGTATTCTCCCCCCAAGAATGGCAGATGCTGAAGAAATGTTTAAAGGAGGAAAAGAGGAAGGAAGTCATGAATGTGAGATTTCTGCAAGGGAAAAATAGGCTCATTTTGTAATGTCACATATTATCTGTGGGACACTTGGAATTACTAGGTTCTCATGCCAGCTCTATTTCTTACTAAAAGTATGGAAAATCATTCCCCTCTTTGGGCCTTGGTTTATTAACCTATAAACTGTGAAGTGGCCACACAAGATAATAACAAAAATCCTTTCTTAGGAATTTGTGTCTCTTTATTTTAAGAACCACTTCTTGAGTATTTGTTCTATTCAAGGCACCTTGTTACATGTGGTCATACACACATGAATCAGGCATAATTTCTTTCTTGAGATGTGCCTCAGTTTTCCCATCTGTAAAATGAAAGAGTTAAGCAAGTGACCTCCAAAATGTCTTTCAGCTTGAATATTCCCTGATTCTGTGCATGTGAATTTATTTGCTGTGTGGTCTTAGGTGGATCATTTCCCTTCTTCAAACATGAGTTTTCCAATTTGTAAAATTAGATGGTTAGACAAGATGATATCTAAGGACTCTGAGTTCTGATATTCTTTGGTACTATAGTTCATATGGTAGATGTGTATCTATAATGCCTTGCTTCTAGTCTTCCTGTGCATCCCTGCTTTTCACTTCAGGGACCTTTTGTAGGCAAATATGAGGTTGAGGAGAAAGTCTCGGGGCTAAGGGGAAGTCTCACAGCACCCTACACTGGTTACTTTGACACCCCCCACCTTATTTGTCTGTGTGTCCTGGGGTAGGACTGTCCATGTAGAACTGGCCATGGCTGGGCTCTTTTTCTGAATCCCTGTCAGGTTCTCTCAGTATAAACAGGAAGCTCTGGACAGCTGTGCCTATCTCTGCTAGAAGCCAAGGAAGGTTCTAAATGAAAGCCCAGCTGCAAAAAAAGCAGAATTAATAATAAATTAATAAAGTTTGTTTTTGCTGGTCAGGTCTATATTAATTCTCTCTCCCTTTCTCCCTCCCTCCCTTCTTCTTTCCCTTATTCCCGCCCTCTTTTTTTTCTTTTGGAAAGCTTTCCAGATACCAGGACATGAGGGACAATGACTGAGAGACCACTCCATCAGTCAACCCATGGCTCCTCTTCCTAGAATGTGACACAGACTGCATGGGGCTTTCTCCTTTCCTTGCTCTTCTGGCCTGAGGTTTATCAAGGCTCGTTTCCTTAACCCTGTAAGCAAAGGCTCCTGAATGTCTTGTTCTCTAAAAAGGTTAACCCTGATCACTGGCTAAAGAGGCTCTGACTCCAACAATAGAAAGTCTAGGGATAGAACAAGGGAGCAAACTAAGAACTGACCCAAGCCAGGCAGAGTTTACCTAGGATAGCATTAGCTGATTAGTGCAAATGTAACTAGGGCACCTAGAAACCATGGAACCACAGCACCATAGCATGTCCCAGCTTAAAGCTGTTGGTAGTGAGCACAGGAAAGACCATGAGGTAAGGGAACAGTGGACTGTGAAACAGCAAAGGTTGGTTAATAATCCATCTCTGGTCATCCTCCAACTGTATGAAATTAGTTAAGTCATTACAGCTCTTAGAGTCTCAGCTTGGACTTTTGTTTTTATCAATAAACTTGACATGAATAAGAGAGTTTTTACCAAGAGGCTCATTATAAATTAAGTATGAGGCTTGGCAAATTTTTTAAAGGGCCAGACAGTAAATATTGGAGGTGTCGTGAGGCATATGGTCTTTGTAGCAACTACTCAGTTCTGCTCTTACAGCACAAAAACAGCCACAAACAATATGTAAATTATGGCCATGGCTGTATTCTAATATAACCTCTTTACAAAAACAGGCAGGGCCATATTTGGCCCACATGCCATAGTTGAGGATCTCTGATTAAGAAGGTGGAGTGGTTTTGAAAACATAAATTTTATTTTTGGCTATATAAATAAAGTTTTCAGAACAAAGGAAGTTGCATTCTTCTCTATTCTGCACTACTATGCAGGCTTTCTATTTCCACATCTGGTCTACATTCTATAAAACTGATGCAGAAACAATAGGGTGGGCACAAAGGAGAGATTAGTAGCATGAATAAGAAGCAAAATCCCAAGTTCTATGTGGAATTATTGAATGAACTGGAGCTCAGGCCTCATGATGGGGCTGGCAGAATAGACAGTGTGTGTGGTACCAAGAAGCTACAACATATAAGGAGAAGCCACAGAGAGACTGAGTTCATTCAGCACAAGGAAGACCTTGTGAGTAAGTTCTCTACTCAAGTTCCAGTTCCTGTAACTGGAAGTGTACAAGCAGAGCATGAAAGACCAATTGGGTGGAAATGCTCAGAAACAATCAGGTTGGGGATTAGATGAGCCGACTTTGGAGGTTTGGTCAAGTCCTGAATTTCTGTCTTTCCCATCCTGCCTACTTGACAAAATATATGAAAGTGCTTTGTTAAGTTGATTTAATTCATTTATCTAATATCTCCTGAGCACTATTTGGGACCAGGCACTAAGCTAGAGTACTGGGACAAAAAGGTGCAAATCCAAGGCTACCAAGCTAATAAACAGATCATGCACTCATTACCCATAATTTTAGAGAGGATATATTGAAAACCAGAGGTTCCTAAAAAAATTGAAAGGGGTTGATTTAGCATAAATATGGAAATCTATGGGCCAGAAGTAAGACATTAGTTCTCGCTTTTGCAGGTTAAGTCTAAGAGAGGTAGAATACAGGTGGAGGGGGGTAGGTGGAAACAAATGTATTTGATAAATAAATAAATAGATAAATAAATAAATAAATAAATACAGGTGGCATCTATCTGATTAGGACTAGTCCTACACAAACTGGGGTGGCAGGATGAAAAGAATCATTAGAATAGAATTGACAGAAAACCAGAGATAAGTTTCTTTATTTATAACAATTCACACCCAGGCAATGGTCTCCGGAAGCACAATTGGGCATATCTTTCCAGGGAAGAAGGTGATACTTAGTCTAGGAGGTCCCAGCTCAGTTTGATCTCAGTGAGAACTTCAGTTTCTCAATATGTCCCAATTTAATTGTCCAGATGTTTCTACAATGTAGTGTAGGCCTGGAGGGCTAGACAGTTCTCTAGAGTTCAGATATCACAGACGACCAAAATTATACCTTAAGTTTCTTCTTGCCTCCTAGAACTATAATATCATAGATTGAGCATGTAAGATATTTAAGCTGTCCCCAAAGCCATCAACAGAAGTCTCTCCTTTGAAAATATTCATCCTCTCTGCACCATGCTTCAAAATCCCTGAAAGAGGCAGCATGGTGAAAAATATGGGCTTTAACGTCAGACAGATCTGGTTTAAAATCTTAATCAAACTATTTACTACCTAGGTAAATCTTTTAGGCAAGTCACATTTACTTTCTGACCCTACATTTCTTTTTTCCTGTAAAATGGAAATAACAAAAAATTCATAGGCTTACTGTAAAGATTTTTAAATATTTTATTTATTTTATTTTTAGAGAGGTGAAGGGAGGACAAAAGAGAGGGAAAGAAACATCAATGTGTGGTTGCCTCTCATGTGCTCCCCTACTAGGGACCTGGGCCAGCAGGCTGGTACTCAGTCCACTGAGCCACACCAGCTAGGGCTAAAAACTTTAATACATCCAAGAGCCTTGTACAGTGCCAAGAATATAGTGTAAAATTCAATCAATGATAGCTTTTATTATAGAGAAAGTAAATGTTCATTGAATTCAGCCCTCTGGTGTTTAGATTCAACATTGGCGTTTACTGGCTCTGTAACCTTTAACAGATCAACTCATTAATTGAGAGCTCAGTTTTTTCATTAAGACGTTCATAGTTCTTACCTTCTAGAATGTAGGGAAAATAAATGAGGCAAATGTATTTAACATACCTCTCACATGGTCTAGCACATAAGTGAAGTTAAAAAATGGAAATATCTATGCTAATTGTTATGAAATCTTATTCAGTCTACTGCTCACTGTGTTGGCCTCCAAGGATTCTTGTGGACAGCTGGGTGGAGTGACTGTACTCTCTCACTTCCACAAGATGGAAGTCTAATGCCCTACTAAACTAAACTTGGTTAGCCCGAGAAAGCCCACTGGCCAAGCTATGATTACTTCCTTGGCCCATCCTTTTATATTCATTACCCTTCTTTTTCCCCCTCTGATACCTCTCCCCTCACCAGCAACTAACATAAGTTACAGGTTCGTGGGAGATGAGTGGGGAATGGAGAACAGTAAAGAGGGAACATTTGTAAAGAGCTGTGCCACTCATCTGTTGATAAACATTTGACTGGGAGTCAAGGACTCAGGTTTCTTGTCTGATCTTATACTAACTCCGTTTTTGTTTTCTTTTTTTTTTTTTACCATGGACAAGTTTCTTCCTGTCCCTATCTTTAAAATGGTCTCTTCTGTTTCAGAACCCTTCTGGCTCTGACATTCTAAGAATCTAAGGGAAAGCTGATCTCACAAGAAAACAACTTAAAAGAGCAACATCTCATGCTGTTGGTTACTTCCAGAGAAAATTTGAAAGGCACCTGACATTATAATAGGTATGTGGATCTTTTACATAATCCTGAGACAGGGGAGATAGACTTAATGATGTCCTTGAAAATGCTGAGAACTCTAACTCAGGAGGTTGAAAACATTTCAGTTTGAGAAAGATAGAAGTCTGATAAACATTCCAGGAAACCTGGGGCTGGCCAGGCTTAGCCCTAGGTGAAGAGGAGCAAGGATGAGCCAGCACCTGGCAAGATGCCTCTACATCATTATCACTCCAGAACAATGGTTTGTGAAAATGACCTGGACTTTTGCCCAAGAATGGTTTCTGACCTTCATTTAACCCCAGTACTTTGGGTTCAAATCTCAGGAGCTTTATTTCCTAGCTGTATTATCTTGGGCATTTGTTAGAAGCTCCCTGAGAGCTCTGAATAGAAGGAAGTAAGTTTGTCATCCTAAAACTTTAAGCCATCTTAAACCTTGTGGATTACAGACACCTTAGAGAGTTGGGCAGAAGTTATGGTCCTGCTCTTTAGAAAAATGGTGACACACACACACACACACACACACACACACACACACACGTTGTGTTCTACCACGTACTCTAGTTTAAATCGTATGCCTTAAAGGGCAAGAGGAAAACGACTGATTGTATGAATTTATCTAAAAACCATGTCTATTATAAAGGGGCTTAAAAGTTGGGGTGGGGTGTGTATGGGATGGGGCCTCCCTGTTATAGATGGAAAGAAGAGACACAGAAGCTAGTATGGGCACTGGGAGGGGAAAGGATGTACAGGCCCCAAAATTTCACATATTCTGAATTACTATGCAAAGTCATCCTAATTTTGGTCATAGCTACTTCAGGAACATTTCATAAACTCACTAAACTTCCCCAGCTCTGATTCCTTATTCAATGGGCAAATTTATGACTATACAGTAACAATTTGACACCCTGAGAAAATATACCCAGAAACATTTAAGAATCACAAAATCTGAGTACATTACTAATTGAGGTATAAATGCATAGTACACAACTGATCTTATTCAATATTGTGTGATATGTGCCCACACTACAGCCATGCCATTAACATGATTCCAGTTCCTGTCCAGAACTTTTATATGACACAACCTCCTCCTCATCACCATTCTGACATATAGAATTTAAATTTGTTGTTTTACAATTTGTTAATTCTTCAGCTGAGAGCATACACAAAGCACTTTGACATTCCTTGATCTCAATCAACCTCATGACAGTCTTTAAAGCAGTATAATAATTATGCTGTATAATTTGCATAGACCCATCCTCAGTCTGCACTGCAAAGTGTCAGCTTCCACCACATGTGAAAATGTATGCTCCTGTTTGCTCCGGTACGCAACGGAAAAAGGAGAATCTCATTCAGTTTAAGTCTTCTAACTCTCCAGAGTCTCCTTTTCAAGGCCAAGATTCTCCTCACAAACATTCACAGAATCACAGATGGGAGGGCTTCAAGGATCACAGATCAAGGGTTAGTAACCAAAATAACCAAAATCACATGTCAAAACTTCTTGAAAATTGGGTGAAGGATGGGGGATGACAACATCCTCATCTCCCAATCTCTGCCCTTTGCCAACCCACCCCCACCTTAAGCAGACCATGGTGCAGAAGGTCTTTCTGTCTCATTGGCCTTACCAGGGCAGCCAGGTGAATATAACACAGGGAATCCTGCCACAATAATCATCTGGCTTGGAGAACACTATCATCTTCTACAAGCAGAGATTTCCTATAAAACAAAGGCCCAGGGGGCCAGAAAGGCTCTTTGGTCCTGCAACTTTCTGATCCTGTCTCCCATACCCCAAAGAGAGACACCAAGTGGTCCTTCCTGGTAAGACACACTTCAGCACTTTGGGCAGCATTGTCAGGGACCAAATGAAGCCCCACCAAAATAATACCACAAAGGCTCTGAAAATTAAGCTGCCATCAAAACCATAGCCACAAAAGGAGGCCAGGACCTACATGCTAAACCTAAATAGGGAACCTGCCTGCTAAAACAGAATATTTAAATAGGATCAAAAGTTTCTTAAAGTAACAGCCAAAATGTTCAAGATACAATTTTAAAAAAATCATACATTATAACAATAACCAAAAAATTACAACTTGAATAGGAAATTCAACCAACTGATTCCAACACAAAAATAAATCACATGCTGAAATTATTTTACAGGATTTTAAAAAGCCATTTTAAAGGAGAATTAATCATTATCTTAAAAAATGAAAATTTCAATAGATATAAGAAACAGACACAATAAAATGACACACTTTTGCTCAAGAATTGATTGGAAATTTTAGACATAAAAAATACTTAAAAAAGCTTTCTGGATGAGCTCAACAGTAGAGTAAAAAAGGTAGAACTTGGAATTAGTGAACTTGAGAAAAGATCAATTGAATCTACTCAAACTTAATGACAGAGAGAAAATAGACAAAAATGAACAGAGACTGTGGAACCTGTGGGACAATAACAAAGGATATGCCATTTGAATCATTGGAGTCCCAGAAAGGGAATAAAAAGAGAATGGGACTAAAAAAGCATTAGAAGAAATAATGGTTGAAATTTTTCTAAATTTGACTAAAGACACAAACTTACAGATGCAAGATAGTGAGAAAACCCAAACAGGAGAAACCCAAAGAAATTCATGATAAGACACATCATAATTAAACTTCTGAGAACTGAAGAAAAAGAGGAACAATTTAAAGGCAGCCTAGGAGAAACGAGGTATTACCTGAATGAAAAGGTCAATTAAAAAAAAAAGTGGATTTCTCATCTGAAGTCATGGAGGCCAGGGAGAAAGGGCATAGCATTTTCAAGTGATAAAAGGAAAGAACTGTCAACTGTAAATTCTATATCTATTGAAATTATCCTTTAGGAATAAAAAGGGGTAAAAAAATACTTGAAAAAAAGAAAACTAAAAGAATTTGGAATTAGCAAAACTATCCTTAAAGATGAGATAAAAGAAGTTCTTTAAAAATTATTTTAAGAATGGAATCTTAGAACATAAGTAAGATAGAAACAACACAAAAAGAGCCAAAATTTGGATATGGACAATAGATTATTGTTTACCTCATGAGTTATTAAATTTAATTGATGATTAGAACAAAAAGTATAACACCACCTGATACTCAATGCAATGGTAATTAATAGTGGGAGAGGTTTTACACTTCACTTACAGTGGTGAAATGTTATTATATACCAGTAGACTGATAAGATTTAGTGTCATACACAGAACAATCACTACAAAAACTACACAAGGTGCTAACACTCAAAAAAAAGCATTGTACACCAATTCACCTGATGTATAAAAATGTTCAGGTAATTCTCAGGAGGACAAGAAAAAGAGAAAGAGAATGAAAAATTAGAGGAAACAAACAGGAAACAGCAGACATATGCTCAAATACATAAATAATTATTAATACCTTAAATGTAAATGGTCAAAATCAAAAGTAATCAAAAAGTCAGAGACTGACAGAGTAAATTTAGAAAGCATTGCCCAACTACATACTGTTTACAGAAAAAAAAAAAAACCACTTGAAAACAAAGACAAAGGTAAATTGAACATAAAAGGATGAAGCAGAATATACCAAACATTAATCATAAAAAGCAGGAGTAGCTAAATTAATATATGATAAAAAATTACTTCAGAGGAAATAATATGATAAAAAGGATAAAAGGATAGGTCACAAGCAATCTATAATAATAATAAATGTGTGTAAACCAAAGAAGAGAACCTTAAAATAAATGAAGCAACACAAACCCTCTTAGTAACTGGTAGAACTGATTGAAAATCATGAAGTATAGAGACCTGAAAAACACAATTTATCAATAGTGTATAATTGATATATATGTAGAACACTACACCCAACAGCGGAATATACTTTTTTTCCCTAAGCGTCCATGAAATAGTCACTAAGATAGACAATTTACTGCACTATAAAACAAGCCTTAAAATTTTTAAAGAATTGAGATCATGCAAAATATGTTCTCTGATAATTATTAAATCCAACTAGATATTAATAACAGAATGACAGCAGGAAAATTCCTAAACATGTAGATAGAAGAGAAGAAGTATTAAAGAATAGAAATCAGTGTAATTGAAATCAGGAAAATGAGAGAGAAAATTCATGACACAAAATATTGTGGGTGCTTTTTTTTTTTAATCAATAAAATAACTAGCCCTGTCTGGTGTGGCTCAGTGGACTGAGTGCCTGCCTGCAAACCTAAGGGTGACCTGTTCAATTCCCAGTCAGGGCACATGCTTGAGTTGCAGGCCAAGTCCCCATTTGGGGGCACCCAATAGGCAACCCCACATTGATGTTTCTCTCCCTCTCTTTCTCCTTCCCTTCCCCTTTCTCTAAAAAGAAATAAATAAAATCTTTAAAAATAAATAAATAAAATAACCTGGACTTTAGCAAGACTAATGATGTAACACTGTTAAATTTGAGAACTTACAAGAAATGGACCAATTCCTTAAAAACCACAAACAACCAAATCTCAACCAAGATGAAATAGGTATTCTCAATAGTCCTATAACCATTAAAGTAATTGAACTCATAATTTAAAAGATCCAAAAATAAATCTGCTAACCTATATAATTTCCCTGCACAATTATTACCAATCTTTGAAAAAGAATGAGCACCAATCCTTCATAAACTCTTTCAGAAAATAGAAGAAAAGAAAACACTTTCTAACTTATTTTATGAGACCAGTATTACTCTGACACCAAAACCAGACAAAAAATATCTATTAAAAAAGGGAGAGGAACCATATGCCAATAGCTCTCATGAACATAGACACAAAATTGTACAATAAAACATTGGCAAATTACATCCAACAATGTGACTAAATGGAATTCATTCCTGATATGTAATGTTGGTTCAACTTTCAAAAACGAATGTATTCTATTATAGTTGTCCCAGTTTTTCCCTCTTGTCCTCTTCTTCCTATCTCCCCTTCCCCACTTTCACAGTCAATTCCCACACTGTCATCCATGTCCATGGGTCATTCATACATGTTCTTTGTCTAGTTCATTCCCTTCCTTTCCACCATTATCCCCCTCCTCCTTCCTGGTCCCTTTCAGTCTGTTCCATGTTTCTGTGCTGTGGCTCTATTTTGTTTTTTAGTTTATCTTGTTCATTAGATTCCTCTTATCAGTGAGATCATATGGTATTTATCTTTTACCAACTTGCTTATTTCACTTAGCATAATATACTCCAGTTCTATCCATGCTGTTGCAGAAAGTAGGAGTTCTTTCTTTCTTTCTCATATGTAGTATTCCATTGTGTAAATGTACTACAGCTTTTTGATCAACTGTAATAGAATAACAATAAAAAATGATTTAAAAAATAAAAGATATTTGCTTGTAAAGAAAAGATTTTGTATTATACAATGAAATCCATTATGTATGTCTACCATTTGGTGGAAATCATTACAATTTGATAAAAATATACATATTCTGATTTAATTTTATTCAAAAATAAAATATTACATTTATAGATTTAATAAGTATATTTTATATTTTATATATATTTACACTGTAAAATATAGTAACTTTTTAAATTTAATTAATTTATTTTTTCAAATACATTTGCCTCTGCCTTCCCCCCACCACTTTCCCCTGACCCCCTCCCCGCTCCCTCCCTCAATCTTTCCCCACTTTAGCTTGGTCCACAAGTCCTTGCTATATGTTCCTTGACTTGCCCCTTCCCTTCATTTTTCCCCACCTACTCCTCCTTCCTTCTCTCTTGTCTCTGTTGGTTTCTTTTTTTCTTTCAGTGATGCTGGTCTTATTTTCCTTACATCTTTGTTTTGTTGGTTAGGTTCTGCTTATAGGTGAGATCATATAGTATTTGTCTTTCGCCCCCTGGCTTATTTCGCTTAGCATGATGCTCTCTAGTTCCATCCATGCTGTAGCAAAGTGTAGTAGTTCTTTTTTATTTTTGCTGCATAGTATTCCATTGTGTAAATGTATCATAATTTTTTGAGCCAATCATCTACTGATAGGCATTTAGGTTGCTTCCAACACTTGGCTATTGTAAATTGTGCTGCTAACATTTTTATAATACATATGTGATAGAAAATTGGGAGTATAAATAGGAAAATAAAAAAACTAAACTTGTAGCTGGCAAAATGAAGGAAATAAAAAGGATAAAAGCTGAAATAATGACTAGAAAAAAGAACAACAGAAAAGATCAATGAAACTGAGTTTTTTTTAAGATTAACAAACTTCACAAAACATTATATAGGTTAAAAATTGCTAACATTCCCTCAGACTCGGTGCTGGTGAAAGCCAGATTTGGTGTGTATCTTGACTTCTCCTCCACACACCCAGACCCAGCAGAAGCAGCCATAAAATGTGGATGGCTTCGGGACCCAAACAGTTAACCAAAGACCAGTCACAAGCAGTGTCTGAAATTAACCTGCACCGGATTTCCTTGCAAGAGACCCCAGAACCAACACATCTTAAAGCAGGCTTCAGACCACATTAGAGCAGGGCCCAATTAGCTCTCCAAGAGTCACATCCAAAGGGACATCTCAGCAGGAACCAGACCTTGATGGGGTGAATTCCACTTTGTGTGGTCAGAACCCTTCACAGAAGCTCATACATTGAGATCAAAGATGATCTTCACAGTCAGGAAACCTCAGGATCAACCACACTCACAGGGGTCCAACAGCATTGAATACCCAACTACAACAGAAGGGTTCACATAACACACAAAAGGGGTATTTCTGGAGAATCTTGTTTGGGTGATAAAAAAAGACTGCTTCATAGCCCCACAGGACACCTACTACATAAGGCCACCATGCCATCACTGGGAGGCACAACAGATCTACTTAATCCACAGAAACAAATACAGAGAAACAGTCAAAATGAAAAGACAAAGAAACATTCCCCTGATGAAAGAACAGGAGAAATCACTAGAAAAAAAAAGACTAAATAAAATAGAAGCAAGAAATCTACGAGATACAGAATTCAAAATAATGGTTAAGAGGATGCTCAAGGAACTCAGGGGAAGAATGGATGAACTCAGTGAGAACATGAACAAAGAGAAATTAAGCATAAAAAAGGCATAGAAACCATTAAAAAGAATGACATATAAAGACTATAATATCAGAAATGATTAACAGAACAGAAGAAATCAACAGAAAGCTAAATAAAGCAGAGGACCAAATCAATAATCTGAAATACAAAGTAGCATTAAACATCCAATCAGAGCTACAAAAACAAAAACAAAATCCTAAAAAAATAAGGATAGTCTCAGCGAGTTGTGAGACAACATGAAACAAACAACATATACATTAGAGATATACCAGAAAGAGGAGAGAGAGAACAAAAAATTGAGAAACTATTTGAAGAAAAAAATGACTGAAAACTTTCCTAACCTGGTGTAGGAAAAAGACACACAAGTGCAGGAACAACAGAGAAGATAAAGCCAAAAAGGTCCACACCAACATACATCATAAATAAAATGGCAAAGGTTAAACAGAAAGAATCTTGAAGATTGCAAAAGAAAGACAGTTAGTTACCTACAAGGGCGCTCCCACAGGGCTGTCAGTTGATTTCTCAATAGAAACATTTCAGATCAGAAGAGATTGGCATGAGATATTCAAAGTGATGGCCAGCAAAGACCTACAACCAAGACTGCTCTACAATGGCTGTCATTTAAAATTGAAGAAGAAATAAAGAACTTCCCAAATGAAGAACTAAAGGAGTTCATTACCACCAAATCAGTATTACAAGACATGGTAAAGAGTCTTCATTAAGAAAAAGAAAGTAAAAATAAAGAGGAACATAGCTATGAAAAATAAAATACATATGTACCTAACAATAACTATGTTAAATGTAAGTAGTTTAATGCTCCAATCAAAAGACATAAAGCAGCTGAATAGATGAGTAAAAAACCCATAAATATGCTGTCTATAGAGACACACCTCAGAATAAAAGACACACAGACTGAAAATAAAGGGATGGAAAAGGATATTTCAAGGAAAGGGGCTTCTGATCAAGATAGAAGTGTAGGTAGGCACAGCTCACCTCATTGCACAACCATAAGAAGGAAAACAACAAACTTAAAGAAGAAAAACACCCAGAACTGCCAGAAAAACACCCAGAACTTTACAGAAGTCTGACAGTCAAATATTTAAAAAATCTAACTTTATCCAGATGGATAGGAGGAGTGGAGACAGGCAGTCAGCATGGAGAGGACTTGGTATGGCAGTGGTGAGTCAGGGGTGAGGGGTTAGAGAGGTGGAGAGGCAACGAGGTGGTAGCAGCAGGTGGAATGGGAAGCCCCACATTCACATGTGGTGGATAAATATCAAGGAGCCATGTTGTGAACAAGCGAGCCTAGCCCCAGGCCAGGCCACATAGCCCAAGGCTCTAGTGTTGGGAAAAATAAAGCCCCATAACTTGTCTGTAAATCCAGTGAGGGTTGTGGCAGCATACAGAACTGCCGATACATACATAAATCCACTCATTCTAGGAACCAAAACCAGGACAGCAGCTGGAGGGGCACCAGTCACATACCAGAAGTCAGTGAAGTGACTGAAAAGGAGCAAGGGCCAGGAAATCCCCCAGAAGTCAGCCAGAAGCATCATTGTCCCTTCTTCAACCCTTCCCTAACACACAGAGCCACAGTTGCTCTGTCTTGGTGAATATCCAAGGCTTTGCCCCATGAGACTTAACAGGTATAGTAAAATGGAATCAAAGTGGCTCTACCTAGCACAGAGACATAGGGAAGCTGTCAAAATCAGGAGACAAAGAAATATGGCCCAAATGAAGGAATGGAACAGAACCCCAGAAAAAGAACTAAGTGATGCAGAGATAGCCAACTTATCAGATGCAGAGTTCAAAACACTGGTGGTCAGAATGCTAAAAGATCTCACTGAAAATGGCAAAAACATAAGGGAAGAAATGAAAGCTCTACTAAGGGAAATAAAGAAAAATCCACAGGAAACCAACAGAGAAGGAAAGGAAGGTGTGGTTCATAGCAATGATTTGGAATATAAGGAAGAAATAAACATTCAATCAGAACAAAATGAAGAGACAATAATTCAGAGAGAGAGATCAAGATGGCAGAGGAGTGAGTGGAAGTCACACTGACCTCCTCCCAGGACCAACCTGCAATTACATCTAAATTGTGGAGTAATCACCTGAAAGAAACAACTGAACAATAGTGAGAGAGGAGCCTTGTAGCCTCGGAGAGAGAGGAATCAGCTTTAGCGCAATCCAACTAGTAAGGAGTGCGGTACAGACCTGAGAAGGAGTGGGGCGCCCACGGGCAGCAGCACCAGAAGGATATTGAAATGGCCAGTTGGATCCCTCTGAGAAGAGAGAGGTCTAAACCAAAAGCAGGGATCTCTAGCCCACAGCACCAGAGACCAAAAATTACACAGAAAAGAGCCATCTGCAAAAAGCAACAGGGTGGCTCTCTGCCAGAGACAGGCGACTGGAGACACAAAGAGCCTTCTAAAGGGCCAATGCAAAATTTTTATTTGCAGCCACTTACCCTTGTCTCCAGCAAGGAGAGGGGAGAGTGGGCTAGAGAAGCCTGAAGAGAGACTGGGGAAGGAGGCTTTGGAGAGAGAACTGAGAGAGTAGTCAGCGGGATCACAGTGCGGACTCCTCCCCGATACAGCAGCAGTGTGAAAGGACCCAATAACCCCGCTTCCAGGAGGGACTCGGCCCGCCCTGAGATGTCTAAGGCTGCCTGCTGAGTGCAGAGAGAATAGATTAACAACTGAAGGAGACAGCCACAGAGAGTAGATTCCTGTAAGTCTCGAACAGACTGTCTAAAGTCAAACAGGATCAGCATCTGACATCATCAGAGGCAGATCCAGAAAGTAAAAACAGTGGTCTCCAACCATAGAAGTTTACAACACAAAGTCAGGAAATCAAGACAGATCAATGTAAGAAGCAGAAGCAAAAGAGAAGAGTCTCACAAATAATGGGAAGACAAGGAAATAAGCCCCACTCGAAGGGAAAGGAGGAATCCCCACAAAGACAACTACATGAAATAAAGGCAAGTAAACTCTCAGATATTGAGTTCCAAACAACAGTTCTAAGGAAGCTCAATGAGCTCAGTGAGCTCAGAGAGAATTACCGAAAACTGCAGGGAAACTACGAGGAACTTACTGTAAACTATATCAGCATGAAAAAGGACATCTCATCAATAAAAGACAAGAGGAAATGAGGAATACAATTTCTGAATTGAAGAACACAGTAGAAGGAATCAAAAGCAGGCTAGATGAAGCTGAGGACCGAATCAGTGCACTGGAGGACTAGGTAGAAAAAAGCTCCTGGAAAGAGCAAGAAAATGAAAAAAAGACTCAAGAAGCATGAAGAGGCATTGAGGGAAATGCAAGACAACCTGAAACATAATAATATCCATATGATAGGGATACCAGAAGGAGAAGAGAATGAGGAAGGGATAGAGAACCTGTTTGAAAAGTTAATGATGGAAAACTTCCCTAATTGCAGGAGAGAAAAAGTCACCCAAGTCCAGGAAGCACAGAGGGAACCATTCAAGAGGAACCCAAGGAGGCCCACTCCAAGACACATCATCATTAAAATGGCAAATATCAAAGACAAACAGAATCCTAAAGGAAGCAAGGGAGAAACACATAGTAACATATAAGGGAGCCCTGATATGGCTAGCATCTGACTTCTCAAAAGAAACACTACAAGGCAGAAGGAAATGGCAAGAAATATTCCAAGGAATGAAAAGCAAAGGTCTGCAACCAAGACTGCTCTACCCAGCAAGGCTCACAATTAAAATGGAAAGTGGAATAAGGATTTTCCCAGACAATAGAAGGCTGAAAGAATACACCTCCACCAAACCACCCCTGCAAAATATGCTAAAGGGACTGCTTTAAGATGAAGAAAAAATTTCTGTGAATACCCAGTTCCTTTCAGAGTTGCCAATACTTGATATTAGCAATATTTTTAATACTCATTAATCTGATTGTGACAATGATGTTATTTTAATTGATCCTTTACTACTTCTTGAAACTAAACCTGTTTTAGTATATTTCTTGTGTATTCCTATTATTTTTTTTTAAAAAGCTTTAAATAACTTTTTGGTAGCTTTATTCATTTATTAATTAAAGGTTTGTAGAACTTTTACCGTAAAAAAAAAACCCAAAAACTATTAACCATGTTTTAGATGTGTTGCAAATACTTTCTTATCCTATTCCTTGTCCTTTAACTTCTTTATATGTATATTACTATATAGTTAAATGTTTAATATAGTCATATTGTTAATATTTACTTTATAGCTTCTGGGGTTGAATATTTTACTTCAGATCATGAAAAACATTAGTTCTATTTTCTTCTAAAACTCCTGAGATTCTACATATTGGTTTTTTTACTCACCTGAATATTTCTTGTATAAGGTGTGAAATAGGGCCCTATATTTGTTTTATTTCAAGTAATAAAGGTCCATGCACCTTACTTGTTGAATAAGCCTTATTTTACTCATTGATTTGAAATATTAACTTAATCATATGTTATATTGTTAGGCAGATAGATGCGTTTGTCTCTAGAATGTTCATTATATTTCATTGATCTACTTGATTATTTCTGTTCTGGTGTCATATTGGTTTAATTGCTGAGACTTTATAGTGGTTTTAAATTTTTTAAATATTTTACAATTTGACATTTAAAAAAATAAATAAAATCAATCTACATTTAAGAAAGAAGATGGAATTCCTACGTTTACTGACAACATGGATGGAAATGGAGAATATTAAGTTAAATAAGCCAGTTGATGAAAGACAAATACCATGTGATCTCACCTATAAGTGGACTCTATTCAACAAAATAAACTAATTAACAAAATAAACCACAGGCATGGAAACATGGAGCAGACTGAGTGACCAGAAGGGAGGGGGAAAGAGGACAATGGTGGAAAGAAGGGGAAGGGACTAGACAAAGAACATGTATGAATGGTCCATGGACATGGACAACAGTGTGGAAATTGACTTTGGGAATGGGGAGTGGGGGTGGGATGGGTGGAGGGGCGTAAAGGGGTAAAAATAGAGACAACTGTAATAGAATAAACATGATTTATAAATTTTAAAAAAGAATTTAAAATAATGAGAGTTTAAGAAGACTCTGGGACATCTCCCAAAGGGCCAATATATATCACAGGGATGCCAGAAAGAGAAGAGAAAGAACAAGAAATTGAAAACCTATGTGAAAAAATAATCAAAGTAAATTTCTCAAATTTGGCAAAGGAAATGGACATACAAGTCCAGGAAGCACAGAGAGTCCCAAACAAGTTGGATCCAAAGAGGTCCACACCAAGACACATCATAATTAAAGTGCCAAAAATTAATGATAAAAAGAGAATCTTAAAAGCAGCAAGAGAAAGGCAGAGAGATACCTACAAAGAAGTCCCCGTAAGAATGTCAGCTGATTTCTCAAAAGAAACTTTGCAGGCTAGAAGGGAGTGGCAAGAACTATACAAAGTGATGAAAAGCAAGGACCTACATCCAAGATTACTCTATCCAGCAAAGCTATCATTTAGAATGGAAGGGCAGATAAAGTGCTTCCCAAAGCTTTTCCCAAGGAAAAGCTCAAGGAGTTCATCATCACCAAGCCCTTATTACATGAAATGTTAAAGGGACTTATTTAGGAAAAAGATCAAAACTATGAACAATTAAAATGACAACAAACTCACAACTATCAACAACTGAATCTAAAAAACAAAAACAAACTAAGCAAACAACTTGAATAGCTATAGAATCATAGATCTGGAGATCATTTGGAGGGCTATCAGCTGGGAGGGGGAAAGGGGAGAATGGGGGGAAAGGGGTAGGGATTTAGGAGCATAATTGGTAGATACAGAATAGACAGGGGGATGTTAAGAACAATACAGGCAATTGAGAAGCCACAGAACTTAAAGGCACAGCACATGGACATGAACTAAAGAGGGTATCATTGGAGAGAACGGGGAACTGGGAAGAGGGGACAGAAGAGAAAAAATTGGGAAAACTGTAATAGCATAATCAATAAAATATATTTTAAGAAAAAAGATATTACAAGCAAATGGAAAAATTTTTTAAAAGCTAGAGTAGCAATACTCATATCATAAAAAATAGACTTTATAACAAAAGCTATAATAAGAGATAAAGAAGGACACTACATAATGATAAAGGAATCAATCTAGAAAAAGGATATAACACTAAACATTTATGCACTCAACATAGGAGCACCTAAATCTATAAAACAAATCATGATGGACATGTAAGGAGAGATTGAAAGGAATAAATTCATAGTAGGAAATTTTTAACACTCTATTGACATCAATAGCTAGATCTTCCAGACAGAGAATCGACAAGAAAAAAGTCACGTTAAATGACACATTAGACTAGATTAATTTTATTGATAATTTAGAGTATTTCACCCCAAAACAGCAGAGTATACATTCTTTTCAAGTACATATAAAACATTTTCTAGGATAGACCACATGTTAGGACACAAAACATGTCTCAATAAATTTAAGAAAATTGAAATCATATCAAGCATCTTCTGTAACCACAATGGCATGAAACTAAAAATCAATTACTAAAAAAATATGAAAAACACAAACACATGGAAGCTAAATAACATGTTACTAACAATGAATGTGTCCACAATAGAACCAAAGAATAAACCAAAAGATACCTTGAGACACATGAAAATGGGTACACAACAGCCCCAAATCTATGGGACACAGTGAAAACATTCCTAAGAGGAAAATTCATAGCATTACCAGCTTATCTCAAGAAGCAAGAAAATCTCAAATAACGATCTAACTTTACATTTAAAGAAACTAGAGCAAGAACAACAAACGAAGCCTGAAGTGGGTAGAAGAAAGGAAATAATAATAATCAGAGTGGAAATAAACAAAATACAGTCTTAAAATTAATACAAAAGATAAATTAAAACAAGAAAAAATAAAGTTGCTAAACTTTTAACCAGACCCATCTAGAAAAGGAGAGTATCCAAGTAAATAAAATCAGAAATGAAAGAGAAATAATACCTGATACCACATAAATAAAAAGGATTATCAGAAAATGTTAGGAACAACTAAATGCCAACAAACTGGACAATCGGGAAGAAATTGATAAATTCCTAGAAACATATGATCTTCCAAAACTGAGTGAAGAAAAAACAAAAAAATCTGAACAGACTGATTAAACTATTAAGATTGAAGCAGTAATCAAAAAAACTTCAAACAAACTGAAGTCTTGGACTAGATGCCTTCACAAGTAAACTTTACTAAACATTCAATGAAGAACTGACACCTATCCTTCTCAAAGTATTCCAAAAAATTCAAGAGAAAGTAAGACTCTTAAGCTTGTTTTATGAGGCCAGCATCATCCTAATTACAAAAGAAATAAAGACACTACAACAAAAGAAAGTTATAGGTCAATATCCCTGTAAACATAAATGTTAAAATCCTCAATAAAATACTATCAAACAGAATTAGGAATACATTAAAAAGACCATGCCATGATCAAGTAGAATTTATTCCTGGGATGCAAGCTTGGTACAATGTCCACAAATCAATGAACATAATACACCACATTAAAGAAAATAAAGGATAAAAGTCATATGATCATTTCAGCAGATACTGAAAAAGCATTTGACAAAATCCAGCATCCATTTATGATAAAAAAAAAACCCTCTCAACAAAGTGGGAATAGAGGAAACATATCTACATAATAAAAGCCATGTGTGACAAATTCACACCTAATATCATACTCAATGGAAAAAAAGTAAAAGTGTTTTTCTTATGTTCAGGAACAAGACAGTGATGTTCACTTTCACCTGTCTTATTCAACATTTTATTGAAAGTTCTAACCACCACAATCAAATTGGAAATAAATTCATCTAAATGGAAAAGAAAGAAATAAAACTGTCATTATTTGCAGATGGCAAGATACTGTATATAAAAAAGTCTAAAGAGTTCACCAAAAACTACAAGAACTGATGAATAAATTCAGTAACGTAGCAAGATACAAAATAAATATCGAGAAATCATTTGTATTTTTTATTGAATTTATTGAGGTGACATTGCTTTATAAAATTATATAGATTTCAGGTGTATAATTCTATTGTATAATACGTCATGTGTATACTGTTCTGTGTGTTTACCACCCAAATCAAATCTCCTTCCATCACTATTTATCCCCTTTTTATCCTCTTTTATCTCCCCCTACTCCCCTTTCCCTCTGGTAATCACCATGCTGTTGTCTGTGTCTATGAGGGTTTCCATATTTTTTGCTTAATTCCTTCACCATTTTTACACATATGAAAAAAATTCTCAATTTCACTAATTACCATAGAAATGCAAATTAAAGCCACAATGAGATATCACCGCACACCTGTCAGAACAGCTATCATCAATAAATCAACAAACAAATGTTGGCAGGGATAAGGAGAAAAGGTAACCTTTGTGTACTTTTGATGGAAACACAGATTGGGGCAGCCACTTCAGAAAACAGTATAGAGGCCCTGGCTGGTGTGGCTCAGTGGATTGAGTACCAGCCTGAAGACCAAAAGGTCACTGGTTCGATTCCCAGTCAGGGAACATGTCTGGGGTGTGGGCCAGGTCCCCAGTAAGGGGTGCACAAGAGACAACTATGCATTGATGTTTCCCTCTCTTTCTCTATCCCTCTCTTTCGGTCTAAAAATAAATAAATAAAATATTTTTAAAAACAGAAAAGAAAACAGTTCAGAGTTACCTCAAAAAATTAAAATTGGATCCGCCTTAGGACCCAGCAACTCCATTTCTGGTTATATTTTTATATACCACTAATTAACTATTAGATTTTTAGAAAAACTAAGAAAACAACCTAATTTACAGTTGCATCAAAAAATAAAATACCTAGGAATAAATTTAATCAAGGAGGTAAAGGACCTCTACTCAAAAATTTGTAAGACACCAAAGAAAGGAATTGAAGAAGAGACGAATAAATGGAAACATATACCATGTTCATGAGTAGGAAGAATTAACATTGTTAAATTATCCACACTACACAAAGCAACCTATAATTCAATGCAATTCTTATCAAAATAACAATAGTTATTTTGCAGAATTACAACAAATAATCCAAGAAATATGTGTAAAGGACCCATGGACAAAGCCAAAGTGGGGAAGGATTGAGGGTGGGAGGTGCAGGTGGGTGGAGCAGGCGAAAGTGGTGTCAGGGAATTGGAGACAACTGTATCTGAACAATAAAATAATAAATTTTTAAAAATAACAAATAATCTAAAAATTTATAGAGCCACTAAAGACCTTGAATAGTCACAGCAATCTTTAAAAATAAAGTTGGAGGTATCACGCTAGCTGACATCAAACTATACTACATGGCTATACTAATCAAAACCGCATGGCACTGGCATAAGAACAAATATAAAGATCAATGAAAGAGAATAGAGAACCCAGAAATAAACTCACTTCTATAAAGTTGATTAATATTTGATAGAGGAGATGAGAAAATACAATGTGGTAAAGATAGTCTATTCTATAAATGGTGCTGGGGACATTGGATAGATACATGAAAGAAGTAAAGCTGGACCAATTTCTGACACCATATACAAGGATAAACTCAAAATGGACTAAAGAATTAAATGGAAAACTCAAAACCATAAAACTCCTAGAAGTAAATATAGGCAGTAAAATCTCAGACATTTCTCATGGCAATATATATATTTTTTGATATATCTACTTGGGCAAGGTAAACAAAAGAAAAAAATAAACAAATGGGACTATATCAAACTAAAAGTTTTTGGACAGCAAAGTAAAACATCAACAAAATTAAAATACAACCCACAGAATTGGAAAACATATTCACCAATGATACATCTGAAAAGAAGTTAATATTCAAAATTTATAAAGAACTCATAAAACTCAAAGGAAAAAAATCCACCTAAGGAATGGGCAAAGTGCCTGAATAGACACTTCTCCAAAGAGGAGATGTAGATGACCAATAGACATGTGAAGAGGTGTTCAGCATCACTAATCATCAGAGAAATGCAAATTAAAACTACAATGAGATATCACCTCTCACCTGTAAAAATGGCTATCATCATGAACAAACAAGTGCTGGCAAGGATATGGAGAAAAGGGAACCCTCGTGAACTGTTGATGGGAATGCAGACTGGTGCAGCTTCTATGGAAAACATTATGGAAGCTCCTCAAAAAATTAAAAATGGAACTGTCTTATGACCCAGAAAATTCTGTTAGGTCAGAAAGATAGCAAACAAAGGCAGGGAGGAGGAGGGATATATGTCACACCCACCAACTCAGCAGTCCTTGAAATTCTCTGTATCTTTTCCATTATCTGGGAAAGAAACCCTTTGACACTGTGCTTCCATCCCAAGGCCTGAAAGGGCCCATAGTGCCCAAAAGAAGAAGCCCAGTAATACCTTTGTGTGTTCATGTCCCCATCCAGGAAAGCTAGCACCACCTTTACCTGTCAGTCAACATGTAATTTCTTTCCACTCACCTCTCCTCCGCCAACTATGTCAGTCCTCAGGACAAAGGACTGAGGGGTTGGTGGGCTTGATTCTCTGGCCTCCAGGCCTCAGGCCTTCAACTTATGGCCATGTGCACTTGCCACCCCAGCCCTCATCACCCCTGCGCTTGCCACCTGACCTTTGGCTGCCCATACCTTCACTGCCCTTACCTGGCTTCACCCTGAATTGATGCCTTTCAGCCCCCACTCCCACCTTAGCTAGACCTGTTCTCTTCCATGAGAACAGATCACCAATAAACCCTGCTTGCATGCTAATAGACTCGCTGATCTCTAATTCTTTATTGCATTAGCTGGAACAACAGAGTTTCTG
The DNA here is from genome assembly GCF_021234165.1 of Pteronotus mesoamericanus. Classification (NCBI taxonomy): domain Eukaryota; kingdom Metazoa; phylum Chordata; class Mammalia; order Chiroptera; family Mormoopidae; genus Pteronotus; species Pteronotus mesoamericanus. The sequence goes on along the minus strand of NW_026555108.1, from coordinate 1,790,258 downwards.
GGATTTTCTCCCTTAACAATTCCACTTCTGGATTTATCAGGAAAAAAAATCCAAAATGCTGATTGGAAAGAATCTATATATCCCTATTTTCATTGCAGCATTATTTATAATAGTCAAGATATGGAAGCAACCCAAATGCCCATCAGTAGATAAATGGATAAAAAAGTGGCAGTACATATATATAATGGAATAATACTCAGCCATAAAAAAGAACAAAATCTGCCCTAGTTGGTGTGGCTCAGTGGATTGAGCACTGGACTGCAAGTCAAAGGGTCACTGGTTCAATTCCCAGCCTAGAGCATGTGCCTGGGGTGCAGGCCAGGTCCCCATTAGGGGGCATGCTAGAGGCAACCACACATTGATGTTTCTCTCCCTTTTTCTCCCTTCCTTTCCCTCTCTAAAAATAAATTAATTTAAAAAATTTTATAAAGAACAAAATCTTACAATTTGTGACAGTATGGATGGACCTGGACAGTATTATGCTCAGTGAAATAAGTCAGTCAGAGAAAGACAAGTACCATATGATTTTACTTATATGTGGAATCTAAGGAACAATATTAAAAAAAAACAGAGTCATAAATAAGGGAACAGACTGATGGTTGCTAGAGGGGATGGTGTTCGGGGGACTGAGTAAAAAATGTGGAAGTATTAAGAAGTACAGATTGGAAGTTGAAAAATACTCATTGGAATGTGAAGCATAGTATAGGACATATAGTCAATAATACTGTAATAACTGTATGGTGCCAGGTGGGTACTGGTATTATCAAGGGAAATACTTGATAAATAATAGTTTAATCACTATGCTTTACACCTGAAAATAATAAAAAAAATTAGAGAGTATAAACTATAAAAAATAAAGGAAAATATTCGTTGGATTTCTCAACATGGAGATCATTGGTAATCTACTCTTTTGAGAAGTTTTGATGATAAATGAAAAAAGAGAAAAATAGCTATAAAGAGTAGCTAAAGGAGAATGTGGTATCAAGGAAAATGTTTTTGTAACTAAAAAAAATTGAGAATATTTATAGCATGAATATAATGATCCAGTAGGGAAGAAGATATAGAAAATGAACATGGCTAGTAACTTAATAAGGAAGTCTTTGGTAAGGTGAGAAGATCTAAGATCCAAAATACAGGTAGAAAATTTAACCTGTGATAGTATAAAAAAGTCCTCCATTGTAACATGAGTAGTGGAAAAACAGGTCTAGTTGTAAATAGATTTATAGATTTGTTAACATAAGAACATCTAAACCTGTAGAAAAAATTTATATTAGAATTTATTTGAGCCAAATGGAGGGCAGTCCTGTAAGCAGGAACTAAACAGATTGAGGAACATGCTTCCGAGAATGACAGTTTGCAGTTTCTTTCATACATTTAGAATTAAGGAGGGAAAGTAAGGAAAATTACAGGAAAGTGAGAGAAAGCATGGTAGGGAAATCTGTATGATTAGATTACAAGATAGTTAACAAGATTTTGTGCTCTCTTGAGGGTGGTTTTCTTTCCTAGGGATCCGAAAAAGAGCTATTTAAAAAGTGTGTCAACCTAGATGCACAAGAACAATGGACAGGACTTGCTTAAGGCAAAGATAACCTTTTATTAGGGGAGTGATAGGCTTGAGGCAAGACTACCCACCTGACCTGCCCAGCTAGAAATTTATTATCAGATCACCCTGTGAAGTTACTTTCAGTTAGATTTGTTACAGAGTCCCTTTTTTGGTCTATAGATTTAATTATACCAAAAAAAGGGAATGCCTGTCAGATGGTTTTTATCTCCCCAACCAAATTCCTCCATATCTCAGATATGAGAGTTTTTAAAAACCCCTAGATACTTATGCAGATTGAGTAGTGGCAGCAGTCAAAAAGAACGTGAGAGACTTCAATTTCGGAAGGAAAGCCAAAAGTCTCTATCTGCCCAATCCTACTTATCAGACATCTTCCTAATTTCCAGGGGACCTGCTTCAACTTGAGGGCCCTGTGGGGTGGGTGTGAAGAAGGAGGGCACAGAAAGGGGAAGTAAGTGATGCAAGTATAAACTTTGCTAACTTCATTTTTGCTGATTCCTGGCTCTGACCTATTAGGTAGCACCAGCAGAGACTTTTGAAATGTCTTTAGGGCTAGCCTTTGGCACTTTCAGAGCCAAGCATCAGCAATAAAATCTTTAGATCTTGTCAAATAATTATTTCAGCAAGCACAAAGTCTCCTTCCTACCCAGTCCCAGAGCAAAAATTACCCAGACCTCACACCCAAGAATATTCATGGAATTTCATCTTCCCAATACACACACAGACACATGCATACACATAGCTCCACAGCTTTCTAACACAGAGATACATATTCACCTTCCAGCAAGATCAATACACCTCTAAAATGCATATATCCTCACACTCACACAAACACATATGAGCATACACACACATTCATGCCTCTACATATTAACATATTTACTCTTTACAAATATATCTATTTAACACTTATTGGGATGTGATCTTTTGCTGTGCCTGACACTGAACTAGAAACTGGACACTAAGATAAGCAATACACATTTAAAACTTTGTGTTGCTCAGAATCTAGTGAAGTGTGGAGTATAATTAGTATGAAGGTTACAAGATAAATACACAAATATTCTAAACAAAATGAAATATATAAAATATGCTCTAATAAATGCATGAACAAACTTTACATGGAGCTCTAAGGAGTCAAAAGACAACTCTTAGTAGTGAACATCAAGGATAACTTCTGGAGGATGTCTCATTCGACCATGGCTGTAAAAAAGAGAAAAGATTTCAATGGTTTTTCTTGTTTTCATAATTCACCCCAGCCCTTTTGAGAAAATTTAGGTCTGAATGGCATTCCTAAGAAATAAAACTCATGGCAGGTAAACTGTTGTCTGATCTTAGTTATATTGTTTCCCAGCAAAGTGTCTTCACCCTGAGACTTAGTTTTCTTCTCTACAAACTAAAGAAAATGTCTCTATGTTATAAGACTGCAATGATGTTCAGTTGAGATAATAGAGGTTGTATTAGTTCAGGTAGGTTAACTACTCTAACAGTAACCTTCAACAACCTGAAAAGTGTGTTATTTAAAACATTAATACTTTTCTTTCACTTATTTCACAATCCAACTCAAGTTAGTGAGGGATGCCGCTCTACACGGTCATTCAGGGATCCAGACTCATTCATTTTGTAGCTCTATACTCCTCTTGGTACTTTGGTTGGTGGGGAAAGTGAGGGATGATTGCATAAGGGAGTTTCTTAGGATTAAACTTCACAGTGATGAACATTATTTCTTCCCATATTATATTGACAAAACTTAGACTTACAGCTGCACTCAAGAGCAAAGGAGGTTAGGAAATGTATCCATGCCTCTGCTTTTATTTGGTTTGTCAGTTTACTTTGTTCATTAGATTCCACACATGAGTGAGAACATATGGTTTTTGCCTTCCTCTGACTGGCTTATTTCACTTAGCATAAAGTTTTCCAGGTGCATCTATGCTCTCATGCTGTTGCAAAAGTTAAGAGTTCCTTGATCTCAGAGAGGAGGATGGTGGGTGGCCTGGAAGAGATTAGCCAAAGAACACATAGGCATAGCCCATGGACACAGACAACAATGTGGTGAAAACTAGGGGGAGGGTGGGGGCTGAGTGGAGTGGGGCAAAATGGGGGAAAATGGGGGACATTTTTAATAGTGTCAACAAACAATAAGAAAAAGAAAAAATCAAGATCAAGTAGGTTCGGCATTATTAAGAACATATATTAGACATATGTAATGTTTAAACATTTGTGTTTAATTTTGTAAACATTTACTGTTAGGTAACATAGAGATGTTCTAATGATTGTTTTATACAAAAAATTAAAAATATAGTTCATTGATTTTAAGTTATTTTTTTTAAAAAAGGAGGCTAGGGCATGTAGTCCATCTCTATGCCCAGAAAAAAATGAAAACATGGACATTCATGGGTACCAGTAATAACAATAATCTCTGACATTTACATAAAAGTCCTTGGTTAATTGTGAAAAAAAACCATATTAGTGGACATAATATTGTCGGTTTTAAACTTGTAGCTGCTCTGAGCCCCTATATCAATCTTCACTGGGTTGAAGACAGTATAAACTGAATTCACTTAAGTAAAATTTAACCTGAGGCTTTTCTAGACCAGTTTCCCAAACTTCTCTGATTATGAGAATCTCCTGGTGGACTTCATAAAATAAAGATTCTTGAATCTCAACCCAAAACCGCTAAACCAGAATTTCCCAGGGAAGACATAGGTAAATGTATACACTTAACTAGTCCCGTAAGTAATTTTTTTTATCAAAAGGGATGTTTGAGAAACACTGTTCTAGACTAAGTAAGTCACTGTAGCCTGTCACACATTAATTCGTTTATTCACCTACTGCCCAAATACTTGCTTTGTACCAGACATTAGGCTAAGCTAACTGAGTCAGTAAGGGAACAGACAGCGATTTCCAAGTACATTTAAAAGTAAGAGAACACACACATTCTACGCATGTACATCACTGGTACTGATATTCCACATATCCAATTTTGTTTAGAAATAAATTTAGTGGGAAAGCCACTCATCATAGTTGCCTTTTTGGCTCTCAGTTCATCAGGGTAACTGATCACGACTTCCAGACAAGATGGAGGTAAAGGTAGATATACTTTACCTCTTCACATAACCAAAAGAAGGACAACAACAAATTTAAAAACAAAAAAAAATAACCAGAACTGCTAGAAAATTGAACTGTATGGAATTTCAACAACCAAGAAGTTAAAGAAGAAACATTCATTCAGACCAGTAGGAGGGGTGGGGCAGGCAGCCAGGGCAGAGAGAACATGTGGCAAGGCTGTGGCCCAATTTGCTTGTGGGTAGTGGGGGAAGTGACTGAAAGCTGTCCAAGAGCCAAGCAAGTGGCATTGGTCCCTTTTGGACCCCTCCCCCGCAGACAGTACCACAACTCAGTGACCTGGATTGCCCTGCCCTGCTGAATACCTAACACTCCACCCCTTCCAACATAACACATGTGCTGAGACAAATAAATATGGCCCAAAAGAACAGATCAAAGCTCCAAAAATAGAACAAAGCGATGAACGGATAGCCAATCTATCAGAAGCACAGTTCAAAACACTGGTAATCAGGATGCTCACAAAAATGGTGGAGTATGGTTACAAAATGGAGGAAAAAAAGGCTATGCAAAGTTAAATTAAATATATATATATATATATATATATATATATATATATATATATATATATATACAGGCAACCAACAGTAAAGGGAAGGAAACCAGGACTCAAATCAATGATTTGGAGCAGAAGCAAGAGATAAACACTCAACCAGAACAGAATGAAGAAACAAGAATTCAAAAAAATGAGGAGAGGCTTAGGAAGCTCTGGGACAACTTTAAACATTCCAACATCTGAATCATAGGGGTGCCAGAAGGAGAAAAGTAAAGGCAAGAAATTAAAAACTTATTTCAAAAAATAATAAAAGAGAGCTTCCCAAATCTGGCGAAGGAAATATACTTCCAGGAGATCCAGGAAGCTCGGAGAGTCCCAAAGAAGCTGGACCCAAGGAAGCACACATGAAGGCACATCATAATTACATTACCCAAGATTAAAGATAGAGACTCTTAAAAGCAGTAAGAGAAAAGGAGACAGTTGCCTACAAAGGAGTTCTGATAACACTGTCAGCTGATTTCTCAAAAGAAACCTTGCAGGCAAGAAGGGGCTGGAAAGAAGTACTCAAAGTCATGAAAGACAAGAAACTCGATCCAAGATTACTCTATCCAGCAAAGCCATCATTTAGACTGGAAGGGTAGATAAAGTGCTTCCCAGATAAGGTCAAATTAACGGAGGTCATCATCACCAAGTCCTTTTTATATGAAATGTTAAATGTTATCTAAGAAGATCAAAACTATGAACAGTAAATTGACAACAAACTCACAACTATCAACAACTGAACCTAAAGAAAACAAAAACAAAAAAAAGTAAGCAAACAACTAGAACAGGAACAGAGTCACAGAAATGGAGATCACATGGAGTGTTTTCAGTGGGGAGGTGGAGGGGGGAGGATGGGGGAAGAGGTACAGGGAATAAGAACCATAATTGGTAGGTACAAAATAGACAAGAGGAGGTTAAGTCTAGTATTGGAAATGGAGAAGCCAAAGAACTTATGCATAGTACCCATGGACATGAATTAAAGGTGAGGGGGATGTTGGTCAGAGGGGGGTGCAGCACAGAGGGGAATAAAGGGGAGAAGGAAATGGGACAACTGTAATAGTATAATCCATGAAATATATATATATATAAAAAGAAGGTAAATGGTTGCATCTTATTTCTCCCCAGCATATTGTAGTCTGGAGTTAATAAGAATTCCTGATTTAGTTGTAGGTTAGTTCTGTGGTCTTGTACGTGTAATCATTTCCTTTGAACCTCACTCTGTTTCTCTGAAAAATGGGGATAATTATACTTAGTCCACAAGGATGTTAGAAGATTAAATGAGTAGCAAAACTGAACTCTACTTGGCAGGTACTTTTTCAAAATGAAAATTGTTTTCCTGCCTAATTTTGCTGGTGCCTCATACTAGTGTGTTATCTCATGGCCCCATTTACCCAATTAAAGGACAAAACTTCTGAGGTTTTTGGGCACTGAGTCAAAGGGTAGAATGCATGCTCTACTTCATCCAAAGACTCCTAGATTTATCATTTATCCCATCCCCCTGGGGTTCATTATTGCCAGTTCCTGAAGAATGCATTTGAGCCTTTTGAGTTTCATGATTTCTGACTCTTGAACCAAACACGACCTCTTTGAGGTTGGAAATCCATTTACTCTTGGCAAAGTCACAACAGCTTGTTTCAAAGAAAAGGAGAGTTAAAAATTTTTAGCCCACAATGTCTTAGGGAGTTTTATAACCAAAGCTTATAAGACATTTTTGGAGCTGAGTACACTCTTACAACAGAGCCCTTGGATGATTTAAGTGTAAATGAATCAGAAGGGTCCAGATCAGATTTCCCTTGAAATATACAAAGTTTAGAAATGGAAGGAGCAGAGGCTCAGCCAAGAGCACTCTCTGTTTGGGCAAAGCCCCCAGGGTAGTTGGGATCATACAGTATTTGCAGAGATTTCCCACGAAGACACAGAAGTAGATCTCAGACACTATGCCATTCATTAGGCAGCAGAGGGCTTTAGGCACCTTCCTCAATCCTTGTACCTGTGCCCAGGCCACCCAAGGGCCATGAGGTCTCCTGAGTAACAGATGGCCAACTTCCAGGAATGCTTCTGTAAATGAGCATCTCTGGACATGGAAGAGAGAAGTTGCATTCCCAGCTTACAACCCCTTAGTATGATAGAGACAGGCAGAATACTCAGGATATTCCACTGAAATAACAGGCCATTTTGCAGTGGAAGAGGTCCAGCACAAGCTAATGTTAGCAGCAGGGAAAAGTAAATGGCTTAGAGAAATGGTAAGAGCATTGGAAGAGTGTCAAGAGACTTCCATATTTAAGTTCTTCCATTCTTTCACACTTCTCCAACTCCATTTTTGCCTAATCTATCAAAAGCCAAGCCTTGTAGATAGTTCACAAGATTCTTTCACAAATCTAACCCCTCTTTAATGTTCTAACTACCACTGCCTGAGGTTAGGTTTGATCATTTTTATCCTAGATGTCTTTAACATCTTCCTACTTGGTCTCACTGTCTTCCTTCAGACTCTCTTCAGTCCAACTTTCACACTGGAGTCAGAGTAGTCCAAGAACACAAATGTCATCATGCCATTCTTTTACTTAAGGTTCATCCATGGCTCCCCATTTCCTATAGAATAACATCTAAACACATTTTTGTGGTATATAGTAACTTTTGTGATCTGAACTTGACCCTACCTTTCGATTCTTATGCACTATAACGCAAGATTTGGTTAAACCAGACATCTTATAATTTCCTTAATTCCAGTATCCACACCTCTAGGGCCCTAGATCTTTATTTTTTTAAGATTTTATGTATTTATTTTCACACAGAGGGGAAGGGAGGGAGAAAGAGAGGGAGAGAAACATCAATGTGTGGTTGCCTCTCACGCGCCCCCTACTGGGGACCTGGCCTGCAACCCAGGCATGTGCCCTGACTGGGAATTGAACTGGTGACCCTTTGGTTCATAGATAAGAACTCAATCCACTGAGCCACACAAGCCAGGGCTAGGGCCCTATATATTTATATCACTTATCTATCATATTAAACCCTTAATGGCTCTGGCTGCTGTGGCTCAGTGGACTGAGTACCAGTCTGTGAACTGAAAGGTTTCTGTTTCAATTTCCAGTCAGGGTACATGTCTGGGTTGCAGGCCAGGCTCCCAGTTGGGGGTGTGCAAGAGGCAACCAATTGATGTATCTTTCACACATTGATGTTTCTCTCCCTCTGTTTCTCCCTGCCTTCCCCTCTCTCCATAAATAAATAAATAAAATCCTTAAAAATTAAAAAAGAAACCTTAATGGACAAGAGTATAAACAAAAAACAAATCTCCTGTTTTTAAAATAAAAAATAGCGATACTCAAGATGGTGAAGAAGTGGAAGCTACACTAACCCCCTCCTAGGACCAAACTGGAATTACAACTAAATTATAGAAAAATCATCATGAATAACCAATTGAACTCTAGCTGGAGAGAAATCTTATAACCACAAACAGACAGAAGAAGCCACATCATTACAATGTGACTGGTAGGGAGTGTGGAGGAGGTATAAGAAGGGTGGCTGGGCTCCCATGGGTGGCAGCTGAATTCTGGAGGTTAGTTCAGTACCTGGGGAGGTTTCCCCTGAGAAGTATGGGGTTTAAATAACAAGTGGGGCTCCCCAGCCTGCAGCACCAGAAATGGGAAAGGAACCCAGATACAATATATCTGTGAAAAGCAGTGGGGTTTCCCTCCACCAGGGACAGATTGTTGGAGATGCAGAGAGCCTCTTAAAGGGCCAATGCACAAAATTTCATTTGTAGCCACTTACCCTTGGCTCCAGCAAGGGAGGGCAGAGTGGACTAGAGACACGTGAGGAGAGTCTGGGACTGGTGGTTCTGAGGGTAGAACTCAATGGTCAGCCACAAGGATCCCTATGCTGAACCATCCCTCATATTTCAGGAACCATCTGTCTCAAGCAAAGCACTCCCCTCCAAGTGGCATCAGCATGAGGGGAAGCAATAGTCCTGCCCACAGGAATTACTCTGCCCCAGCCTGCGGTGCTTAAACCCTGCTGCTAAAGAGTACGGCTAGAAGAGTTTCACTCTTTAAGCCTAACAGAAAACCTGCAGGCAGAAGTGGATCTCTGGGACCTTTGAGATTTTTATTGACCCTCCCCCTTGCTTGGAGGGGGTAAAAGTTGGCCCTGATGAACAGTTAGGTTTTGCTGCACACACCCAGGATCAGCAGAGGGAGCCACAAGATGTGGACCACTGATAGCTCCAAACAGGTTACCCAAGGCCAGCCACCAGCAGGGTTTGCACCAGAATCTTTGCAGATCTACTCCATACATAGAAACAAACACAAAGAGACATCCAAAATGGGAAAACAAAGAAACAAGCCCCAAATGAAAGAACAAGAGACTTCTCCAAAAGAAAAATTAGATGAAATGGAGGCAAGCAATTTATCAAATAGAGAGTTCAGAGTAATAATTACAAGGATGTTCAACAGCATGAAAAAGGAAATATAGACCATAAAAAAGGACCAGTCAGAAATAAGGATGCAATATCTTAAATAAATAATACACTGAAATGAATAAATAGTAGGTTAGATAAAGCAGAAGATTGAATTAGTGATTTGGAATGCAAAGTAGAAAAATATACCCAAGCAGAGCAGCAAAAAGATAAAAGAATTTTAAAAAATGAGGAGAACTTAAGAAACTTTTGGGACAACATGAAGCATAACAACATCCACATCATGGGAATACCAGAAGCAGAAGAGAATGAGCAAGGGATCAAGAACCTATTTGAAAAAAATAATGACCGAAAAACTCCCTAATCTGGTGAAGGAAGAAGACTCACAAGTCCAGGAAGCTCCAAAAAAGTCCCAAACAAGTTGGACCCTAAGAGACCTACATCAAGACACATCATAATTAAAATGGCAAAGCTTAAAACAAAGAGAGAATTCTAAAAGTCTCAAAGGAAAAGCAGTTAGCTACATAAAAAGGAACGCCCATTAGACTGTCATCTGATTTCTCAACAGAAACATTTCAGGCCAGAAAGGAGTGACATGAAATATTCAAGGTGATGAAAAGCAAGGACTTAACAACCAAGGCTACTCTATCCAGCAAGGCTATCATTTAAAATTGAAGGAGAAATAAGAACTTTCCCAGACAACAAAAACCTAAAGAGTTTGTTAACAACAAACCAGTACAGCAACAAATGTTAAAGTGCTTACTTTAAGAAAATGGGAAAAAGAGAAAGAAAAAAATACAAAGGAAAATAGTCTAACAATAAAACAGGACTAAATATGTATCTATCAATAACCACCTTAAACATAAATGGCTTAAATGCTCCCACTAAAAGACAAAGAGTAGATGAATGGATAATAAAAGAAGACCCATATATATATGCTTCTTCCAAGAGACCCACCTCAGGTCAAAAGATAGACACAGACCATAAGTAAAGGGATGGAAAAAATTTATTTCATGCAAATGGAAAGGAAAAAAAAACTAGGGTAGCATTACTTATAACTGACAAAATAGACTTTAAAACCAAGGCATTAGTAAGAGACAAAAAAGGACAATACATAATGATAAAGGGAACAACCAAACAAGAAGCTAGAAACCTAGTAAACATTTATGCACCCAAAACAGGATCACCAAAGTATGTAAAGCAAATCCTTTTAAAAAAATTTTTCATGATTTACAAATTTTAATACTTTGTTCAAAAAAATATACAGTTGACCTTTAAACAACACTGGTCTGAACACCTTGGGTCAAGTTACACACGGATTTTTTTCAATCCATATGTTGTAAAAAAATTGGGAGATTTGTGACAATTTGAAAAAAATAGTCCCCATATTCTGCCCATTACTCTCTCTTGCCCTGTCCATGCCTCACCATACATTCAATCCACCCCAAGTTGTCCTTGCCCACGGGTCCATTATAAATGTTCCTTGACTTAATCCTTCACTTCTTCCCCCATTGGCCCCCTTACTCCTCCCCTCTTGTCACAGTATACTATTCTTTATTTCCAAATATCGGGTTATATTTTGTTCATTTGTTTGTCTTGTTCATTAAGTTCCACTTATAGATGAATCCATATGGTATTTATCTTTCACCACCTGGCTTATGTCACTTAGCCTAATGCTCTCCAGTTCCATCCATGCTGTCATGAAAGGTAGGAGCTTCTATTTTCTTTCTGCTGCATAGTATTCCATTGTGTAAATGTACCAGTTTTCTGATCCACTCGTCTACTGATGGGCGCTGAGGATGTTTCCAGCACTTGGCTATTGTAGTGCTGCTATGAACATTGGGGTGCATAGGTTCTTTTGAATCGGTGATTCAGGATTCTTAAGGCAAAGTCCCAGCAGTGGGATCACTGGGTCAAAAGGCAGTTCCATCTTTATTTTTTGAGGAAATTCCATAGTGTTTTCCATGATGGCTGCACCATTCTGTGTTCCCACCAACAGTGCAAATGGGTTACCTTTTCTCCACACCCTCAACAGCACTTCTTGTTTGTTTATTTGTTAATGATGGCCATTCTGACTGGTGTGAAGTACTATCTCACTGTGGTTTTAATTGCATCTCTCTGATGGCTAGTAATGTTGAATATCTTTTCCTATGTCTGTGGTCCCTCTCTTATGTCCTCCTTGGAGAAGTGTCTGTTCAGGTCCTTTGCCCATTTTTTAATATTTATTTATTTTAAATATTTATTTATTTTTAAAGAAAGGGGAAGGGAGGGAGAAAGAGAGGGAGAGAAACATCCATGTGTGGTTGCCTACTGGGGACCTGGTCCCTAATCCAGGCATGTGCCCTGTCTGGGAATCGAACTGACAACCCTTTGATTCACAGGCTGGAACTCAATCCAATGAGCCACACCAGCCAGGGCTACCCGTTTTTTAATTGGATTATTTGTCTTCCTGGTGTGGAGTCATGTGAGTTCTTTCTATATTTCGGACATCAAACTCTTACCCAAGGTATCATTGGTAAATATGTTTTCCCATATGGTTGGTTCCTTTTTCATTTTGATGATGTTTTCTTTAGCCATGCAGGAGCTTTTTAGTTTGATGTAGTCCCATTTGTTTATTCTTTCCTTTATATCTCTTGCCCTAAGGGATATATTGGTGAAAATATTGCAGTGTGGGATATCTGAAATTTTCCTGCCTATGTTCTCCTCTAGGTCTTTTATGGTGTCATGACTTATATTTAAGTCTTTTATCCATCTTGAGTTTATTTTTATGTATGATGTAAGCTAGTGGTCTAGTTTCATTTTTTTTTTTTTGCATGTACTAGTCCATATCTCCCAACACCATTTGTTGAAGAGATTATTTTTACTCCATTTTTTGCTCCTGACACATTTGTCCAATATTAATTGACCATAGAGACATGGGTTTATTTCTGAGCTCTCTATGCTGTTCCATTGATCTATCCATTCTTCCAGTACCAGATTGTTTTGATTATAGTGGCCTTGCAATACAGTTTGATGTCAGGTATTGTGATCCTTCCTACTTTGTTCTCCTTTCTCAAAATTGCTGAGGCTATTCAGGGTCACTTGCACTTCCATATAAATTTTTGAAATATTTTTTCTATACCTGTGAAATATATAATAGGGATTGCATTGAATCTATAAATTGCTTTGGGTAGTATAGACATTTTGATGATGTTAATTCTTCCAATCCAAGAACACAGTATATGATTTGTGTCTTCCCTAATTCTTTTCTTCAGTCTTCAGTCTTCTGTAGTTTTCTGAGTATGGGTCTTTTACCTCCTTGTTTAGATTTATTCCTAGGTAATTTATTTCTTTTGTTGCTATAGTAAATGGGATTTTTTTCCTGATTTTGTTTTCTGATATTTCATTGTTGGTGTACAAAAATGCCTTTGATTTCTGAATATTAACTTTGTATCCTGCCATTTTGCCACATTTATTTATTAGGTTGAGTAGTTTTTTGGCAGAGTCTATAGGATTTTCTGTGTACACTATCATGTCATCTGCAATGATAGTTTTACTTCTTCTTTACAATTTGGAGTCTTTTATTTATTTTCCTTGTCTTATTCCTGTGGCTAGAACTTCCCATAGAATGTTGAATAGAAGAGGAGAAAATGGACACCCTTGTCTTGTTCCTGATCTTAGGGGTAAAGTTTTATTTTTTGCCCATTGAGTATATTGCAGGCTGTAGGTTTCTCATATATGGCCTTTATTATGTTGAGGTATGCTCCCTCTACTCCCACTTTTCTGAGTATTTTAATCATAAATGGATACTGTACTTTATCAAATGCTTTTTCAGTGTCTATTGAGATGATCATGTGATTTTTTTTGTCTTTCATTTTGTTTATATGGTGTAATATGTTTATTGCTTTGCAAATATTGTACTATCCTTTCATCCCTGGAATGAATCCCACTTGATCATGGTGTATGGTCTTTTCAAGGTATTGCTGGATGCGGTTTGTTAATATTTTGTTGAGGATTTTGGCATCTATGTTCATCAGTGATATTAGCCTGTAGTTTTCTTTATTGTTGTTGTTGTGTCTTTGTCTGGTTTTGGGATTAGGATGATGCTGGCCTCATAAAAATAGTTTGGGAGTCTCCCCTCTTCTTGGATTTTCTGAAATAATTTGAGGAGGAAAGGGGTTACCACTTCCTTAAATGTTTTGTAAAATTCCTCTGTGAAACCATTGGTCCAGGGCTTTTGTGTGGCAGGAGTTTTTTGATTACTGCTTCAACTTCACCAGCTGTTACTGGTCTGTTCAGGCTTTCTGCCCCTTCTTGATTCAGTTTTGGAAGATTATATGTTTCTAGAAATTTGTCCACGTCACCCAGGTTTTCAAATTTCTTCACATACAGTTGTTTGTAGTGATTTCTTACAACCCTTTGTATTTCTGTGGTATCAGTTGTAATTTCTCCTCTTTCATTTATGATTTTATTTATTTGGGTCCTCTCTCTTTTTTCTGGATGTGTCTGCTTAAAGGTTTGTCAATTTTCTTTATCTGTTCAATGAACCAGCTCTGTACTATAATAGTACAATACTGTATGCTTGAAATCTTAAAATGCACTAAGATAATAGATCTTAAGTTTAATCTCCTGACTTAAAAAAAAAACAAAAACAGATAACCATTTGAGGTGATGGATGTGCTAATTACCTTGATTATGGCAATCATCTCACTATATATACATAGAACAAACCATAATGTTTTACACCACAAATACATGCAACATTCACATGTCAATTATACTTCAATAAAGCTAGAAAATATTTTTTAAAATTAAAAAAGTTAAAAACTAACAAAATTTAGATCATATAGAATGCACCTGAAACTCCAGCTGTACCACTTGTTAGATGTGTGAGCCTGAGTAAGTCAGTTTGAGTCTCAGTTTTCTCACCTGAACTTGGAGAATTTGAGAATATTTATCTCACAGGGGTATTATGAGGTTAAAGAAGACAGTGCATGCAATGTGCTTAACATGGTGCCTTGTGTATTGTATTAGCATTCAACAAGTGTTTGTTATAAATGTTTAGTACTCTGTAGTTTATCCAAATTTCCACAATGAAAATGCATTTTTAACGCTCAGGGGGAAATTTAAATTATTAAAAATAAATTTTAAAATATATCACTTTATCATAGCCCTGAAATAAAGACAATTGTTGCTAAATTCTGGTGAGATATAGGTCTAAGTGTTCATTAACATGGAAACTAACTGCAATAGACTCTGAAGTTCTCCTTACCAGCACTTTCTCTCTCCCAACCTGACCTTGCACACATTGGCCTTCCTCAAAAGGTTTGATTGAAGTATGGTACTTTTTGACTTCTTCTGAGGAGAAGCTGGAATGAAAGCTGGCAGTGAGATGAAGTGCTCCACGCTTTCCACATTTCTGAGAGCAGAGCTCTCAGTGAGTGCCACACCACTTGACCTCATTTATAAAAAGAGCAAAACTGAGGGGTTCCAAGCTGACAGCAGAGTAGGTGGAAGTTACACTCACCTCTTCACAGGACAAAAATCAGAATTACAACTAAATTATTTTAAAAACCCACCTGAATAACCAACTGAAGATTAGCAGAACATAAGTCTTATAACCTAGGATTTACAGAAGAAATCATGCTGAGACTGATAGTAAAGGCAGAGGTGTAGAAAGATCTGGCTCCACACCCATATATGGCAGCTGAGAATCACGAGGGATATCTCATTTGCAAAGATCCTTCCTTAAAATGGAAGGATTTCAACCCCACACCAAGCTCCCCAATCCAGATCACCGGTGCTGGGAAGAGGCACTCACATGACATCTAGCTATGAAAATTATCTGGAATCCCATCCACCAAGATGAGATAAGAGTATACTAGAAATCCAGGCATTCTTTTGAAAGGTCAGTGTACAAACACTTTTTTAGGGGTACTCACCCTGGGCTCTCCAGTCAAGGGACAGCAGCTCAGAGTCAAACATTTGTATGTCTTTATGGGAAAAGTGTCTGCTTATGGATATAAAAAATTGACATAGTTAAAATGGCCATATCACCCAAAGCAATATAAGATTTAACACAATCCCCATCAAAATGTCAATGGTATCTTTCAAAGAAATAGAACAAAAAAATCAAATTTGTATGGAAATTCAAAAGACCCTAATAGTCAAAGCAAACCTGAATAAAATAATAAAACCAGAGGTATCAAACTCCCTGACTTCAAATTGTAATAAAAAGCTACATTAATCACAACAGTATGGTACTGGCAGAAAAATAGGCACAAAGACCAGTGGAATGAAACTGAGAGGCTAGAAATGGACCCACAAGTATTTTGACAACTAATTTTCAACAAAGGAGCCAAAAACATAGAATCCAGAAAATAAAGCCTCTTCAATAAATGATGTTTGAAAAATTGGTAAGACACATGCAAAAGAATGAAAGCAGGCTGCTATCTGGTACTATACACAAAAATTAACTCAAAATGAATCAAACACTTGAACATAAGACCTGAAGCAATGAAATACATAGAAACAAGGTATTAAACTTAAGGACTTTGATCTCAGAGAAAGTTTTGTGAACTTGTCCTCAAAGGCAATGGAAGTAAAAGCAAAAATAAATAAACAAGCTTGCATTAAACTAGAAAGACTGTGCACAGTAAAAGAAACTATCAACAACACAAAGTCAAACAACCAAATGGGAAAAGATATTTGCAAATGATCCCTCCAATAAGGGGCTAATGTCCAAAAATGAGCAAAGGATCTGAACAGACGCTTTTCTCTTATTCTTTTTGGTGGATCTGGTAAGATTGGGAACCTAAGCTATTTATCCAGGAGCAGCTGGGAGTCCCCAAGGTCTGGAGGTTTTGACTGGGAACTTGTAGAGTAAAGCTGGTAGGAAGCCACAGAGCTTTACTAATTCTGTATGGAGGTCTGCTTCAGGATAAGTGGGTCTCTGAAACCAGAAAAAGCTCAACATAATAAAATAACAGGTTTGGGAGCCTAGTTGCCTGGGTTCAAATCCCATTTTTCCCATTTACTAGCTTTGTAACTATGGACAACTACTTCACTTCCTGCTCTTTCAGTTCCCTAAAGTTAAAATGGAAGTTGTAAGAGTCCACATCTCACAGAGCTGCTTTAAGTGTGAAGTAAATTCTAAAGCATATAGAACACTGCTCACACAGAGTAAGCACATAATGTGTTAGCAATTATCACTGCTGCTATTATTATTATTATCATCATCATCATCATCTTCAATTGCTCAAATAGCAAGGCTCAGCAATGAAAAAAAGTTAGCTGGCACTCAGGATAAAAAACTAACCACATGAACTGTGGCCTAGGTTAACAACACCACGTGTCTCTTTGGATGAGAGCAATATATTTATCCATCTCTGAAGAATAAAGAGTAGTGTTTTATGTAATAACAATTTCTTTCTTTTCACAGTAAAGAGCTCAGATGCCTCAGATTGGGTCCTAGATCTTTGATACAGGCTAGAGAAATAAGTTGTGGGCCTAGATGTCTGAAATGTTGGCCCTACAGAATGAAGACACAAGGGCTGAGCTAGTAGACAGCTGGAGAATTTTATTCAGGACTGAGTGTGAATCATCATTTTGCTGTACCAGTCTAGTAACAAGCTCAGCCTGGTAGGGCTGCTTGTCTGAAGCAATTGAACAATATTCATTCATTGTCATCTTCTCATACATTCACAGACTCAAAATTAAAAGATGCAAATATAGCTAATCTTGCACAGTGGGTGCCAAGCCTGGTTGAACATCAGAATCATCTGAGAAATTTATTTAAAATATATATATTGCTGACACCCAATTCAGGCCTACTGGATAAGAATTTGGAATTTAGGGCAAAGAGGGAGGCAGGAATTTATGGTTAATTTTATTCATCAACTTTTTCTTAACTAAGGAGCTTAGACATCTAGCCAACCATTATTGTGGGTGTTTCTGTGAGTGTGTTTTGAGGTGAAATTTAAATTGGTGAACTTTGAATAAAGTAGACTGCCCTCCATAATGTGGGTGGACCATAACCAATCAGTTGAAGGCTTGACTAGATCAAAAGGCTAACCTCCCTCAAGCAAGTGGAAATTTTCCAGAAGATTTGCCTTCATATTCAAACTGAAATTCTTTCTTGAGTCTCTAGCCTGAAGGTGTCTCACATCAGATTTTGAATTCATGAAGCTTCCACAATCATGTGAGCCAATTCCTTAAAACCAATCTTTCTCTCTCTCTCCCTCTCTCTCTGCACGTACACACACACACACACACACACACACACACACACACACACACACCCCCTATTGGTCCTATTTCTCTGAAGAACTTTGACTAATATACTGAGAGATGAGAATCTGTGTTCTGAATAAGCATTCCAGAAGATTCTGAGGAGTGGCCATGTTTAGAAACTAATAATCTAGTTCAAAAGTATTTTCTTTCTGTTACTCAGAGCACTTCTAAACCATTCTCTATAGCTGCTGTCCCAATTGCGACTACATCTTTTTAGATACAGAAAGATAATCACCTTCTGGTGCCAGAGAAAGCACAATTTATATTTGCATATACCTAAATGTTATAGTTCTTTACTGATATCAAGCAAACTACTCACCAAAACTTAAAGGCTTAAAAGTACAACCATTTTATTATACCATATCATTTTTGTTGATTAGAAAATTGGGCAGGATACAAATAGGCTATTCTTCTGCTCCATCTGGTGTTGACTGAAGTCACTTGATGGTATTCAGCTGTGAAATGGGCAGGACTGAAAGATCCAAGATGGTTTCTGTAATATATGTGGTTCAATGACAGAAGGCTGGGTTCAGCTGGAATTACAAGCTAGAGTGCCTATATGTGGACTTTTCAGCATAGTGTTTTCAGGCTACTCAAACTTCTTACATGACAACTCAGAGTTTCTAGAGAGTGTTCAAAGGACAAGAATTAGAAAGGGTCCCTAGAGAGTAATGAAAGGCTAGGAATTGAAAGCTACTAGTCTGTTAGGGCCTAGACCCTGAAACTAGCAGAGGATAATTTTCACCATATTCCATTGGTCAAAGCATAAAACCTTCCAAGATTTAAGGCAAAAATACATAAAGTCTATCTCTCAGTGGAAAGAGTATCAAAAGGTGTAGCCTTCTTTAATCTGCCATGCTGACTTGAAAATTATTCCTTACATGGAGCTAAAATCTGTCTCCCTGAGCTTCCATGGGTAAAAACCTACCCACATCCACACCAACAGCAGGAAATGTAAGGTATTTCTACCTTGGGAAGCAAGTTCTCCTGAAATCATCATGTTATCCAAGATCTAGCCCCTGTCCCTTAATAATCAGCTGACATACTCTGATCATTTCCTCCCAGATCCCTCAAAACTATTCCAAACAGTGCTCCTTCCATTTGGGGTTCCTAACAGGGGCTTTGTGGAGATATTTTGTTAGGACTAAAGGTGTGAATTTTAGGCATAGTGGCTAGTGTTCTTGGAGAAGCTTTAGGATAACTTTCCAATTCTTTTGAACCATTCCTATAGAATGGAGAACAAAAGCTCCTCCTCTCAATTCAGTATTTCAACAATCTGCACTAAACTCTTTCAAGTCAGGTTGGATTAACATTCACCAAAAAGCCTAAATCCAGCCTTATTTCCAGCATTGCTTTCCCTTAAGCAAAGTATAAAAGCAATGGATTTTTACATCCAGGATCAAGCCCCATTACCTTGTCTCCCATTCCATTATCATTGAAACTGGAGACCTACCATTGGCTTTAATGCTGTCAGTATGCATACCTACAATATTTATTGGATATGGTCAGGCCTTTAGATCCCAATGAAATGCCCATAGACTACTGAAACCAACTAGATTATATTTTCTTCTCATTTCCAAGATGTAAATAAAGTTCTGTTGTTAGAAATTGTCAGGAGAACAAACAAACCAATCAAAACTTTCTTTTATTATACTTGCTAATGATTCACGCCTCCTTAGTACAGAGAAGAACATGCCAAGGTTTCATCAATACTATTATTTTTTCCTTCTGGTCTTATCGTTGCCATTCATAATTAAGTCAGGTCTACACTAGGTGAAATACCACCAGTGATACTTCAAGTCATGTGGAAACTAGTTAAAAGTTCCTGCCAAGTACAATGAATTTAAATTCCAGGCATCCAAACCAAAATTTGAATATCTAATTGGTGCAATTCTTCATACTACAATCATGTCCCACCACAACCCTCAAAGCTTCACCAACTGTGTGAGCAAGTACCTTGTGATTACAGAAATATTTTACGGGGGAAAAAGCAGTAAAAAATAGACAACAGGAGGATAGGGGGTAGAAGGAGAAAAGTACAAGAAAACTTTTTTATTAGCAAGACAAGCCCAGAATTCCAATGACATTTGGTGGTAGATATGTAGAACAGGTTTTACATAAGCAAATTTCTGGTCAACATCAACACCAGCTAGTAAGGCCACAGAGCATACAGGTTAAATGTATTGCTCATGAGTCATGTAGATTTAAGTTTGAATACCACCACTAACATTTACCAGTTGTGTGATTTGGGATAAAAATATTTTACCTCTGAATCTATATTACTTCAACTTTAAAATGGTAATAAAACCTCATACAGTAGTTCTGGGTGTTCAATTCAATACAGCAATTTATTAAAGAAGATTGTTGAGGTCCAAAATATAAAATAAATCATATTATGTAGTGATAAGTGTTATAAATAAAAAATATGTAATATATGTGGAACAATTGACACACTGTCTGACATGAGTAAGAATTCAATGAAAAGTAGATACCACCTTGTTAAACATCCCTTAAATTAGAAACTCATCTCTATTTTATTAATAAGAAAACTGAGGTAAATGAGTTAAATTACTTGGTTAAGAGCATACAGCTTTTAAGTCCCAGACTCCAAATCAAAGCTTGGTTACAGATACATAAGCCCAAGATCTTTCCACTCTGCCAATACTTTTTGAATTCCAGATCATAAAACCATAAAAGGTTAAATATTTTAAAAATTTAAGAATCATATAGTACAGAGTTGGAGTTTTGCTTGTTTATTATTGTTTTCAAGAAGTAGAACCCAGTTTTTTAAATATATGAAAAAGCATTGCTGCTCTGCTTTTAGTAGGTCAAGAAAGTGCTCAGAATCTTGCCTTGCCAGAACCCTCTGACTCCCTGAGACAGCTTTCATGAAAATTCATGGTCCTATAGCTAGTCTAACTCTCCTGATCTAGTCTCCAACATTTCGGAGAAGTAGGAGCAGAAGACTAAAATTGTGAAGGTATCCATTCACAGTTAATACTAAGAGTTAGTCTGGAATGCCCATTAAAGTGGAATGTCCAATATATCACTAGAGGAAAAGAGTTCAGACCACGAATAGTTGCAGTCAGTCTCAAAAGTGGTATTAACTAGTCACTGTGTGGTTTTTTAAAAAGTGCTTAATTGAAATAGAGCTACTCTTAGCAACTGCTAAATTATAACCATATGAGGTATGGTTGAGCAGATCCTACACACAGGAGGGAGGAGTTTGATCCCAATAATCCATGGTGGGACTTCTAATCTGAGTATTCATGAAGAAGGGTTCATGACCAGTGTTCAGCTGAATCATAATGTACCTTTCTTCTTGGATTGGTTGTTCTGAGAATAAATGGATAAGAAAAATGCTTTGAAAATTGTAAAGTCCTGTGCAAATGTAAGTTCTTGAAATATTATTGCTATTACCATTACTCTTGGTTATGGCCTCAATTTTACAGAACTCTTAGCCTGACACAAGTGTTAAGAGTTTCACTAACTCCACACCACCAGTTAGGTTCCAGAGGGTCCCTAAATAGCTACAGATCTATACCTGCTGGTCATTATCAGTGTCCTCAGTCAAAGATTCACTCTGTAACCAACAAATGAACTTGGTGAACTCACCTTAGTTGTGATGGGCATAAAAACTCTCTCTACCTCATCTGAGTTAAGTCGGTTAAGCCACATTATTAAGCACTTGCTTTGCAGAACAAAGACTTTTGGTGAGATTAAATAGCAAAATAATGTCTGGAAAGGCTGGGATAATAAGCCCAAAGCCATGTAAATATACAATACAATCCTTATCAAAATTCTAAAGACATTTTTCATGGTAATAGAACAAATGATTTTAAAATCTATATGGAACCGCAAAAAGACCCCAAATAGCTAAAGCAATCTTGAGCAAGAACAGAGCTGGAAGAATTACACTTCTTGATTTCAAATTATCACAAAACTTTAATAATAAAGATGGTATGGTATTGTCATAAAAAGAGATACATAGATCAATGTAAGATGATAAAGAGCACATAAATATACCCATGCATATGTGGTCAGTTAATCTATAACAAAGCAGCAAAGAATAAATAATGGGAAAAGGACTATATATTGAATAAATAAGGTTAGAAAAACTGGACAGCCATATGGAAAAAAAATAAAACTAGTACACTCTTATACCATACACAAAAATAAGTCAAAATGGATTAAAAGCTTCAATGTAAGAACCAAAACCATAAAAATTTCATAAGAACACATAGATGATAAGTCCCCTGACATCAGTGATGGCCAAGATTTTTTGGATCTGACAACAAAAGCAAAACTAAACCAATGCAACTACATCAAGGAACAAAAAGTGTACACAGCAAGGGAACCATCAGAAAATTATAGACAGTTTACTTAATAGAAAAAAATATTTGCAACTTATATATTTAATAAGTGATTAATACCTAAGTTATATTAAGAATCCATATCATTCAATAGCAAAAAAATATTTTATACACTCTGAGATCATAGAGAATCAAGATGGCAAAGGAGTGAGTGGAAGTCACACTGACCTCCTCCCATGACCAACCTGGAATTACAACTAAATGGTGGAGAAATCACTAAAAACAAACAACTTAACAATAGCGAGAGAGGAGCCTTATAACTTCGGACAGATAGAAGAATCAGCGTTAGCACAACCTAACTGGTAAGGAGTGCGGTAGAGACTTGAGAAGGCGGTCGCGGCGCCCATGGGTGGAATCACCAGACAGATATTGAAACGAACAGATGGATGCCCCTGAGAAGAGCGGGGTCTAAACCATAAGTGGGGATCTCCAACCTACAGCACCAGAGCCCAAAAAGTACAGGTAACATCCAGCTGCGAAAAACGGCAGGGTTGCTCTCTGCCAGAGATGGGTGGCTGGAGACTCAAAGAGCTGTTTAAAGGGCCAAAGCATAAATTTTTATTTGCAGCTACTTACCCTGGGCTTCAGCAAAGGACGATGCCAGAGGAGAGACTGGGGAAGAAGGCTTTGAAGAGAACTGAGAGAACAGCCAGCAGGATCCTGGTTCTGACTCATCCCCTACATGGCATCAGCCATCTGGCTCAGGCAGATGACTCCCCTGAGTGGCAGCAGCATGAGAGGACCCAATAACCCCACCCCCAGGAAGGACTCTGCTCTACCCAGCCCTGTGATGTCTCTAAGCTGGCCTGCTGAATGCAGAGTGACTTGATTAACAGCTGAAGGAGACAGCCACAGACAGCAGATTCCTGGAAGTCTCGAACAGACTGCCTAAGGTCAGACAGGATCAACATCTGATATCATCAGAGGAAGATCCAGAAAGAAAAAACAGCAGTCTCCTACCATAGAAGTTCACACCACAAAGTCGGGAAATCAAAACAGATCAATTTAAGAAAGGAAGCAAAAAGAAGATTCTCAAAAATAATGGGAAGACAAATAAACAACACCCAGTCAAAAGGAAAGCAGGAATCACCAGAAAGAGAACTACATGAAATAGAGGCAAGTAAACTATCAGATACTGAGTTCAAAACAACGGTTCTAAGGAAGCTCAATGAGATCAGTGAGCTCAGAGAGAACTAACAAAACTACAAGGAAACTATGAGGAACTTACTCCAAACTATATCAACATGAAAAAAGACATAGAAACTCTCAATAAGAGACAAGAGGAAATGAAGAATACAATTTCTGAATTGAAGAACACAGTAGAAGGAATCAAAAGCAGGCTAGATGAAGCTGAGGACTGAATCAGCGAGCTGGAAGATAAGGTAGATAAGAGCTCCCAGAAAGAGGAAGAAAATGAAAAAAAAAAATGAAGAGGCATTTAGGGAAATGCAGGACTACCTGAAATGAAATAGTATCCATATAATAGGGATAACAGAAGGAAAA
Organism: Pteronotus mesoamericanus; assembly: GCF_021234165.1. Lineage (NCBI taxonomy): Eukaryota > Metazoa > Chordata > Mammalia > Chiroptera > Mormoopidae > Pteronotus > Pteronotus mesoamericanus. The sequence goes on along the minus strand of NW_026555108.1, from coordinate 1,766,481 downwards.
GAAGAGGAGCAAGAGGTGGAAGACCCATTTGAAAAAGTAATGATGGAAAACTTCCCTAATTGGAGGAGAGAAAAAGTTACACAAGTCCAGGAAGCACAGAGGGTCCCATTTAAGAGGAACCCATTGAGGCCCACTCCAAGACACATCATCATTAAAATGGCAAATTGCAAAGACAAACAGGATCCTAAGGGCAGCAGGGGAGAAAGAGGTAGTAACCTATAAGGGAGCCCAAATACAGCTAGCAGCTGACCTCTCAACAGAAACACTGCAAGCCAGAAAGGAAGGGCAAGAAATATTCCAAGACATGAAAAGCAAAGGCCTGCAACCAAGACTGCTCTACCCAGTGAGGCTCTCGATTAAAATGGAAGGCAAAATCAGGAGTTTCCCAGACAAAAGAAGGCTCAAAGAATACACCTCCACCAAACCAGCATTGCAAAATATGCTAAAGGGACTGCTTTAAGAAGATGAAGAAAAAGTTTCTATAAATACCCATTGCCTTTCACAGTCACCAATACTTGATATTACCAATATTTTTAATACTTATTAATCTGAGTATGACAATGATGGGTTATTTTAATTGTTCCTTGATTACTTGATGAAACTAAACCTGTTTTTGTATACTTCTTGCCTATTCCTATTATCTTTAAAAAGCTTCAAATGACTTCTTGGTATTCTTTAACTATTTTTTTATTAAATGTTTGTAGAATTTTTTCCCTAAAAAAATACCCCAAAACTATTAACACTTTCTTAGATGTGTTGCAAATACTTTCTTATTCTACTACTTGTCCTTTAACTTTTTATATGTATATTACTAAATAGTCTTAAGTGTTTAATATGGTCATATTGTCAATATTTTACTTTATAGCTTCTGGGTTTGAATATTTCACTTCAGGCTAAGAAAAATATTAGTTTGTATTTTCTTCTAAAACTTCTTAGATTCTACATATTGATTTTTAACTCGCCTGAATATTTCTTGTATAATGTGTGAAATAGGACTCTATATTTGTTTTATTTCAACTAATAGCGGCCCATGCACCTTATTTGTTGAATAAGCCTTATTTTCTCCATTGATTTTAAATATCAATTTAATCATATATCACATTGTTAGACAGCTATATATGTTTGTTTCTAGAATGTTCATTTTATTTCATTGATCTACTTCATTATTTCTGTGCTGGAGTCATGTTTTAATTGCTGAGACTTTATAATGGATTCAATTTTTAAAATATTTTATGATGGATTTTGACATTTAAATAATAAATAAATAAAATCAATCTGCATTTCCAAAAAAATAAAAAAAAAAAGAAAGAAGGAATTCCTACCTTTTGCAACAACACAGATGGAACTGGAGAATATTATGCTAAGTGAAGTAAGCCATTTGGTGAAAGACAAATACCATATGATCTCACCTATAAGTGGAATCTATTCAACAAAGTAAATTTACCAACAAAATAAACCACAGGCAAGGAAACATGGAGCAGACTTTAAGTGCCCAGAGGGGATGGGGGAGGAGGGCAATGGTGGAAAGAAGGAGAAGGGACTAAACAAAGAACATGTATGAATGACCCATGGACATGGACAACACAGTGGGAACTGACTGTTGAGAGGGTTGTCTGGTGAGATGGGTGGAGGGGGTAAAGGGGGAAAAATTGAGACAACTGTAATAGAATGAACATCATTTTTTAAAAAGGAAAACATTAAAGCACTCTCCATTTGGAAAAAGGAAAAGGAAAAGAGAGAGGACCCAAATAAATAAAATCAGAAATGAAATAGGAGAAGTAAAAACTGAGATACCAAAGATATAAAAAAGATTGTGAGAAAATGTTACAAGAAACTATATGCCAACAAATTGCATAATCTGGTATAAATGGATATATTTCTAGATACATACAATCCTCCAATACTGGATCAGAAAGAATCAAAGGATCTGAACAGATTACAACTAGTGAAATTGAAACAGTATAAAAAATTAACTTCTAACAAACAAAAGCCCTGGGACAGATGGTTTCACAGGTGAATTTTACCAATAATTCAAGGAAGGACTAACACCATTCCGTCTTAAACTATCCCAAAAATTTCAAAAGACTCGAAAGCTCATTGTATAAGACTGCATTATCCTAATTCCAAAACCAGATAAATACACTAGAAAGAAAGAAAATTATAGTCCAATATTCCTGATGAACATAGATCCAAAAATACTCAAGAAAATATTAGCAAACTAAATTTAGCAATACACTAATAAGGCCATACATAATGATCATGTGCAATTCATTGTGAGGTATATCAGGTTGGTACAATATCCACAAATCAATAAACATGATAAACAAAATTAGGGAAAAATCACATATTTATATCAATAGATGCAGAAAAAGCACTTGGTAAGATCCAGCAACAATTTATAATAAAAATCTCAACAAATGAGAAAAGCGGGAGCATACCAAAATGTAATAAAGATCATATATGACAAACTCACAGAAAATACCATTCTCAATGGGCAAAAACTATTAAGTTCCCCTTAAGATTGGGAACAAGAAGAAAACTGGAATTGTGATTAAATAGTGGAGTAATCACCTGGAAATAAATGGAACGATAGTGGGAGAGGAGCCTTGGTGCCGCGGACAGTGGATTCTACTCTCACACATCCCAACGGGTGAGAATTGAGGTGGAGGCTCGAGAGGGTGGGCTGGGTGCCCATGGGCACTAGCACCAGAGGGACATTGAAATGGCCAGTTAGCTTCCCCCGAGAAGAACGGGGTCCGAATCATAAACAGGAACCCCTAGACTACAGCAGCTAAAACCAAGAAAATACAGACAAAATGCAACCCTGAAAAGCTTAGGGGTGCCCTCTGCGAGAGACAGGTGGCTGAGGATGCAAACAGACATTTAAAGGGCCAACGCAAAAGTTGCAGTGGCAGCCGCCCTCCTTGATCGCTGGGTAGAGGCGGCAGCAGGGTGGACTGGTGCCTGGGAAGACTGGTGAGGAAAACTTTGTGAAGAGAATTGACACGGCAGCCGGTGGAGCCCGGGTGATAATGCACCTCCCACTCTGCAGCTACCATCTCGCTCAGGCATAAGGGAATCAATGAACCTGCCTTTTGTGTGCTCCACACACAGCTTGTGCATGTGAGCTGTGGAGATGAGTGCAGACTGGCTGGGAGAGCCTTGAGGAGAGACTGGAGACGGAGGCGTTGGGGAAAGAATGGGAGGAGGAACCGGGGAGTCCCGACTCCCTCCCCATTCTGTAGTCCCCGTTGTGGGCTGGAAAGGCGCGCCCCCAAAGAGGCAGAAGAGGGGCATGCATGAACTAGACTGCCTGCGATTGAAACGCAGGCCACACAGGGGGTGGATCCTTGGCCGAAGGGCTCACAGAACTGCCCAGAGACCCCTGAGGAGAGACTGGAAACAGAGGCATTGGGGAAAGAACAGGAGGCGGAACCGGGGAGTGTAGACTCCTTCTCCTTGCCGTTGTCTCCATTGCACGGGGAGAGGCCACACCACCAAAGAGCCAAAAGCCAAAAGCACACATAGACACCCCAAAAACACCCAGTGCAGGTGCGCACACTTGCGCCGAGTGACCGGTGATGGTTGGCGAGCGTGTATGTGACCCGCACGGGCTGGCGAACACTTGCACCGGCCGGCAAGACCTCCCACAGATTGGCACCTATATGGCCTGTGAGGGAGTGCACAGAGCAGCAAGGGCAGGTGTAAATTGACCCACCCGCCAGCGATTGCGGAGCGGCCCACAAAATTAGTAGAGCCCCGGACGAAAGGGTCACAGAGCTGCCCAGAGTCCCTGGAGGAGAGACTGGATATAGGATTAACCGGAGAGTCCTGGAGCTGACTTCCTCCCATTTCCGTAGTCCCCATTTGGCGAGGGCAAGCAAGGCACCCAAAGAGCCAAAAGCGGGAAAACACACAAGAGAAGACCCGAAACTGACCAGTGCTGGGGAGCTTGCCGGCCAGGGGGGCCAGATGAGTACGCAAAGTCGTGAATAAGCCCCCTGGTCTGGGGCAAGCACATGCGAGCCCAGGCAGGCAGGGGATCCTGCCCCACCAGGAGCATGCTCAAGGAGCCCGTGTGAGAGTGCAGAGTGATCCCAAAAAATAGCCCAGCCCTGATCGAAGGGTCACAGAGCTGCTCCAAGCAGGAGTCAGACACAGACAGTAGACTCCTGGAAGGCTCAAACAAACAACCCAAAGTCCTATAGGGTCAACAACTGACATCAACAGAGCCAGGCCCAGAAAGAAAAGTAAAGGACAAAAATACTTAACAGACTCACACAAAAATGGAAATAAAAAGGAGTTCCCCCCAAATGAGTGGAAAAGGGGACTCCCCACAGAGAGAGCTAAATATAATAGAGGCAACGGAACTATCAGATACTGAATTCAAAATAATGGTTCTACGGAAGATCAATGAGCTCAGCGAGGCAAAAATAACTATGAGAAACTGCAGAGAAACTATCAGGATCTTATGGCAAACTAAATCGGTCTGGAAAAGGACATAGAAACTATCAAGGAGACAAAAGAAGATACGAATAATACCATTTCTGAATTGAAGAACACAGTAGAAGGAATACAAAGCAGCCTGGATGAAGGCGAGGATCGAATCAGTGACATGGAGGACAGGTAGAAAGAAGCTCCCAGAAAAAACAAGAAATGGAAAAATGACTCAAAAAGAATGAAGAGGCATTTAGGGAAATGCAGGACAACCTGAAATGCAATAATATCCATATAATAGGGATCTCAGAAGGAGAAAAAGAGGAGCAAGAGATAGAGAACTCCTCAAAAAAGTAATGATGGAAAATTTCCCTAATTTGAGGAGAGAAAGGCTCTCATGGATCCAGGAGGCATAAAGGACGCCCCTCAAGAGGGACTCAAAGAGATCCACTCCAAGGCACATCATCATTAAAATGGCAAATGTCAAAGACAAAGACAGAATCCTCAAGACAGCAAGGGAGAAGGAGAAAGTAACATACAAGGGGCCCTGATACACCTCGGAGCTGACTTCTCAACAGAAACACTACAAGCCAGAAGGGAATGGGAACAAATATTCCAAGTCATGAAAAGCAAGGGGCTACAGCCAAGGCTGCTCTACCCAGCTAGACTCTCAATTAAAATACAAGGGGAAATATAGAGTTTCCCAGAACAAGAGAAGACTAGAAGAATACACCTCTACCAAACCAGCACTCCAAGATATGCTAAGGGGACTGGTTTAAGCAGATGAAGGAAAAGAATGAGACAGAGAGGAACACAGGAACAAAGAGAAAAGATGAGTCAGTGTCTATCAGTAATATCTCTCAATGTGAATGGACTAAATGCCCCAATCAAAAGACACAGGGTAGCTGAATGGATAAGAGAACATGACCCACACATATGCTGCCTACAAGAGACCCACCGCAGAGCAAGAGACCAACAAAGATTGAAAGTAAAGGGATGGAAAAAATATTCCAAGCAAATGGGCATGAGAAAAAGGCCGGGGTTGCCATACTTGTATCAGACAAAGTAGATTTCAAAACAAAGGCCATAAAGAGAGACCCAGAGGGACACTTTATAATACTTAAAGGAAGAATCTATTAAGAAGACATCAACATTGTAAACTTATATGCTCCTAATATAGGAGCCCCCAAGATTATAAGGAAATAGTTGGATGACTTCAAAAAATATATGGACAGCAACACACTGATAGTAGCAGATTTCAACACCCACAGTCAAAAATAGACAGATCTTCCAAACAAAACATTAATACATATTGTGGCGCTGAAGGACACACTGAATCAAAGAGACTTAACTGACATATATAGAACCTTACATCCCAAAGAAGAAAAATACACATTCTTTTCAAATGCTCATGGCAGTTTTTCAAAGATAGACCACATGATAGGACACAAAGCAAACCTCAGCAAATTCAGGAAAAATGAAATAATAGCAAACTTTTTCTCGGACCTCAAGAGATTGAAACTGGAAATCAACCTCAAAGAGAAACTTCAAAAACTTGCAAACTCATGGAGACTCAACAGTAGACTATTAAACAATGAATGGGTCAATAATGAGATAAGAGAAAAAATAAAAAAAATCTCTGGAAACAAATGAAAATGAACAGACAACAGTCCAAAACCTATGGGACACAGCAAAGGCAGTCCTGAGAGGGAAGTTCATAGCAATACAGGCTTACCTAAAAAAGACAGAAACATTTCAAATAAAAGACCTCACACTACAACTTCAAGAACTGGAGAAACAACAACAAATAAATCCCAGAGCAAGTACAAGGAAGGAAATAGTCAACATGAGAGCAGAACTGAATGACATAGAGACGAAAGAACAATTCAGAGGATCAACCAATCCAGAAGCTGGTTCTTTGAAAAGATAAATAAAATTGTCAAGAATTTAAGCAAACTCATCAAGAATAAAAGGGAGAGGACCCAAATTAATAATATAAGAAATGAAAGAGGAAAAATAACAATTGATACCACAGAAATACAAAGGATTGTCAGGAACTACTATGAACAATTATATGCCAAGAAATTTGAAAACCTACATGAAATGGACAAATTTCTAGAAAAGTATCATCTTCCAACACTGAAGGAGGAAGAAACAGAAAGCTTGAACAGACTGATAACAGCTGGGGAAATGGAAGAAGTCATCAAGAAACTCCCGGCACACAAAAGCCGAGGGCCGGACAGTTTCACAGGAGAATTTTACAAAATATTTAAGGAAGAGATAAGCCCTGTCCTTCTCAGACTATTCCAAAAAATCCAAGAGGAGGGAAGACTCCCAGACTCTTTTTATGAGGCCAGCATCACCCTAATACCAAAACCAGATAAAGACCCTACAAAGAAAGAAAACTACAGGCCAAATTCGCTGATGAGCATAGACGCTAAAATCCTCAACAAAATATTGTTAAACCACATCCAGCAATACATGAAAATGATTATCCACCACGATCAGTGGGATTCATCCCAGGCATGCAGGGATGGTTCAATATACGCAAATCAGTACACGTGATACATCACATAAATAAAAGAAAAGACAAAAACCACATGATCATCTCGATAGATGCAGAAAAAGCATTCGATAAGGTACAGCACCCATTTATGATCAAAATACTCAGCCAAATGGAAATAAATGTGGCATTCCTCAACGTAATAAAGGCCATATATGAAAAACCTATAGCCAACATCATACTCAACTGGCAAAAACTGAAAGCTTTCCCACTAAGATCGGGAACACAAGGATGTCCGCTCTCACCGCTTCTTTTCAACATCATATTGGAAGTCCTAGCCACAGCGGTCAGACAAGAGAAAGAGATGAAAAGCATCCAAATAGGAAAGGAGGAAGTAAAGCTATCATTGTTTGCAGATGGCATGATAGTGTACACAGAAAACCCTGTAGACTCTACCAAAAAACTCCTCAACCTATAAGTGAATTTGGCAAAACAGCAGGATACAAAGTCAACATTCAGAAATCAAAGGCATTTTTGTACACCAGCAATGCAATAGAAAAAGAAGAAATCAGAAAAAAATACCATTCGATATAGCAAGAAGAAAAATAAAGTACCTAGGCATAAATTTAACCAAAGATGTAAAAGACCTGTATGCCAAAAACTATACAACATTGAAGAAAGAAATAAAAAAGACACAAATAAATGGAAGCATATACCATGCTCATGGATTGGAAGAATTAATATCATCAAAATGTCCAGACTACCCAAAGCAATTTATACATTCAACACAATCCCTATTAAGATACCAATGACATATTTCACAGAAATAGAACAGATATTTCAAAAATTTATATGGAACCATAAACGACCCCGAATAGCCTCAGCAATTTTGAGAAAAAAAACAACAACGTAGGAGGGATCACAATACCGGACATCAAACTCTACTACAAAGCCACTATACTCAAAACAATCCGGTACTGGCACAAGAACAGACCCATAGACCAGTGGAACAGAATAGAAAGCCCAGAAATAAGCCCAGGTCTCTATGGGCATCTAATATTTGACAAAGGGGGCAGAAGCATAAAATGGAGCAATAATAGCCTCTTCAACAAATGGTGTTGGGAGAGCTGGACGGCTACATGCAAAAAATTGGAATTGGATCATCAGCTGACACCATACACAAAAATAAACTCAAGATGGGTAAAAGACTTAAATATAAGTCGCAACACCATCAAAGTCCTAGAGGAGAACATTGGCAGGAAACTCTCAGATATCCCACGCAGCAATTTTTTCACTGATATGTCTCCTAAAGCAAGGGACATAAAGGAAAGAATAAACAAGTGGGACCTCATCAAAAAAAGAAGCTTCTGCACGGCTATAGAAAACATCAGCAAAATGAAAAGGGAGCCAACCGTATGGGAAAATATATTCGCTAATGATACATCAGATAGAAGTTTGATCTCCAAGATATATAAAGAACTCACTCGACTCCACTCCAAGAAGTCAAACGATCCATTCAAAAAATGGGCAAAGGACCTGGGCCGACGCTTTTCCAAGGAGGAGATACAGAGGGCCCAGAGCCATTTGAAAGGATGCTCAGCATGACTAGCCATCAGAGAAATGCAGATCAAAACCACCATGAGGTACCACCTCACACCAGTCAGAATGGCCATCAGAAACAGATCAACAAACAACAGGTGCTAGCGAGGCTGTGGAGAAAAGGGAACCCTAGTACACTACTGGTGGGAATGCAGACTTGTGCAGCCACTGTGCAAAGCAGCATGGAATTTCCTCACAAAGCTAAAAATGGAACTGTCTTGTGACCCAGTGATTCCCCTGCTGAGACTATACTCTAAGAATACCAAAATACCAATTCAAAAGAACCTATGCTCCCCAATGTTCATAGCAGCACAATTGTCAATAGCCAAGTGTTGGAAGCAACCTAAATGCCCATCAGTTATTGATTGGACCAAAAAATCATGGTACATATACACAATGGAATACTACACAGCAGAAAGAAAAAAAGAACTACTGAAGTTCATGACAGCATGGATGGAACTAGAGAGCATTATGCTAAGCGAAATAAGTGAGGTGGCAAAAGACAAATACCATATGATCTCACCTATAAGCGAAACCTAACCAACAATACAAAAGTGCAAGGAAAATAAGACCAGCAACACTGAAAGGAAAAGAAATCAACAGAGACAAGAGGGAAGGAGGGAGGCGGGGCAGGGAAAAGGAAGGGAAGGGGAAAGGGAAGGAACATATAGCAAGGACTTATGGATAAAACCAAAGTGGAAGAGCTGAGGGAGGGAAGGATGTAGGGAGCAAGGGAAAGTGGTGGGGGGAAGGCAGAGACAAATGTATTTGAAAAAATAAATTAAAATTAAATTAAAAAAGAAAAAAGGTAAAAAAAAAAAAGATTGGGAACAAGACAGGAATGTCTACTTTCACCACTATTGTTCAACATAGTACTGGAAGTCCCAGCTACAGAAATCTAACAAGAAGAAAAAAGAAAAGGTATACAAGTTAGAAGAGAAGTAAACCTGTCATTATTCACAGATGACAATATACTCTATATAGGGAACCCTAAAGAGTCCACTTAAATAACTACTAAATATGATAAATAAATTCAGTAAGTTGGCGGAATACAAAATAAATATCCAGTAATCAGTTGCATTTTTATACACCAATAATGAACTATAAGAAAGGGAAATTTAAAAAACAATTTCATTCACCATTGCTTCCAAGGAATAGAATACATAAGAATAAATGTAACCAAGGATACAAAAAAAGTATACTTAAAATTTTAAGTCACTGAAGAAAGAAGTTGAAGAAGATACAAATAAGTAGAAGTATATACCATGTTCATGCAAAGGGAGGATTAACAACATTAAAATGTTCATACTACCCAAAACAATCTAGAAATTAAATGCAATTCCTATTGAGATACCAATGGCATATTTCACAGAACTAGAACCAATATTTCAAAAATATATATGGAACCACAAAAGACCCTGGATAGCCCCAGCAAAATAGAGAAAAAACAAGTTGGGGAATCACTCTATCTGATATCAAACAATACATCAAGGCCACAGTAATCCAAAAAAGCATGGTATTGGCATGAAAACATACATGTAGATCAATGGAACAGAATAGAAAACACAGAAATAAACTCATGTTTTTATGGTCAATTTTTCTCTCTTATTCAGCACAGGGCTGGATGTCCTAGCCACAGCAGACCAGAAGAAATAAAAAGCATCCAAACTGGAAAGGAAGAATTAAAACTGTCACTATTTGCAGATGATGATACTGTATATAAAGAACCCAAAAGATTCTTCCCAAAAAGTACTAGAACTGATAAATGAATTATATAAGTAGCAGGATACAAAATAAATATCCAGAAATCTTTTCATTTTTGTACACCAATAATGAACTACTGGAAAGGAAAACTAAGAAAACAATCATATTTACAATTGCACCAAATATCTAGAAATAAATGTAACTGAGGAGGTAAAATATCTATACTTGGAAAATTATAAGATATTGAAGAAAGAAACTGAAGAAAATACAAGTAAATATAAGCATATACTATGTTCATGGATAGGAACAATTAGCATCAATAAAATGTCCATACTACCTGAAGCAATCTATAAATTCATCGCAATTCTTATCAAAATAATAGTGGCATGTTTCATAGAACTAGAATAGATAATGCAAGAATTCATATGGAAATAGAGAAGACCCTGAATAACCTCAGAAATCTTGATCAAAAAAAGAGCAAAGTTGACGGTTTTATTCTACCTTATATCAAACTACATTACAAGGTCATAATAATCAAAACAGCATGATACTGGCATAAAAACAGACATATAGTTTAATGGAACAGAGTAGACAGTTCAGAAATAAACCCAAACTTATATGATAAATTAATATTTGACAAAGGAAGCAAAACATAAAATAAGGAAACAACAATCAATTCGATATTTGCTGCTGGGAAAATTAAACAGATACATGCAAAAAAAAAAAAAAGGAACCTAGACCACCTTCTTACACCATATACAAGAATAAACTTAAAATGAATTTATGATTTAAATGATAACCTCAAAACCATAAAACTCATAGAGGAAAGTATAGGCAGTAAAATCTCTGACATTTCTCTTAGCAATATTTTTCTGACACATATTCTCTCTAAAGGAAACAAAATTAAAAAATAACAATGGGGCTACATCAAACAAAAGAGAAAGGTTTTGCACAGCAAAGGAAATCATCAACAAAACAAAAAGACAACCTACTGAATGGAAGTAGATATTTGCCAATGATACATCTGATAAGGGGTTAATGTTTACATTTTATAGTTTTAAAAACTTGTATTGCTCAAAACCAAAAAGAAACATCCAATTAAAAAATGAGCAGAGGACCTGAATAGACACTCTTAAAGTGGACATACAGATGATCAGTAGACATACGAGAAAATGCTCAATGTCACTAATCATCAAAAAAAAACCAAACAAACAAACAAATTAAAACCAGAATGAAGTGTAACTTCTCACCTGTGAGAGCAGTTATTATCAATAAATCCACAAATGACAAGTGTTGGTGAGGATGTGGAGAAAAGAGAACCTTGTGCACTGTTGGTGGGAATGCAGTTTGATGTATCCACTATCGAAGCAATTTGGAGGCTTTTCATCAAATTAAAAATGGAACTGCCTTGTGATCCAATGATTCTGTTTTTGGTCACTTATGTGAAGAAATCAAAAGCACTAATTCCAAAAAAAATATGCACCCCTACGCTCCCTGCAGCATTATTTACAATAGTCACACTATGGAAGTAGTCCAAGTGCCCATCAATAGATGTGTGGATAAATATGTGGTATATATATATATACAATGAAATATTATGCCACCATAAAAAGAATGAACCCCTCCTCCCCCCCCCCCAGTAAAGAATGAACATTTACCATTTCTGATAGCATGGATGGACCTGGAGTGTTTTATGCTAAATTAAATAGGTCAGTTAGAGAAAGACAAATATCATGTGATTTCACTTATATGTGGAATCTAAAGAATAAAATAAACAAACAAAACTGAAACAAACTCATTGACACAGAGACCATACTGGTTGGTGGTTGCCAGAGAGAAGGTTTGAGGGACTTGGTGAAAGAGGTAAAGGGATTAAAAAGTACCAATTTTAGTTACAAAATAATCACTGGGATGTAAATTATGGCATTGGGAATATAGAAAATAATATTGTGATTAATATGTATGGCACCAGTTGGGTTCTGGAAATACTGGGGTGGAACTCTGCAAAATATATGTTTGTCTAACCATTATGCTGTACACATAAAATCAAGATAAATAAATATTGAAAAATTTAAAACACAACAAAAGGAGTTAAGAAGGCTTACCTAAATTATCAGATTTCATTAATAAGAAACAATCTCTGCATTATTGGAGTCCCAAATGTAGAAGAAAGGGAGAAAGTCTATTTGAAAAAATAATTGCTGTGAACTTTCTAAATTTGGAGAAATATTTAGACCTCCAAGTTCATGAAGCTAATAGGTCATCTGTATATTCCAACCTAAAATTATCTTCTCTGAAACACATTATAATAAAACAGCCTGAAATCAAAAACAAAGAACTTTTAAAGCACAATGAGAAATTTCTTACATATAAGGAAACCACTATAAAACTACCCATGGATTTCTTAAACTTCCAGGCCCAGAGATAGTAGGAAGGTATATTCAATGTGCTGAAAGAACAAAACTACCAACCAAGAATACTTTACCTGTCAAAAATATCTTTCAGAAATGAGAGATACAGACTTCCCCAGACAAAACCTGAGGTAGTTCTTCATCACTAGACTGCTTTACAACAAATGCTGAAAAAGTTCTGTTAACTGAAGTAGGATGACACTAATTGATAGCATGGAATATATAAAAAATGCTAGTAAATGTAAGAATATAATCCAACACCATAATATAGTGGCATGTTAATAATTTTAGTATAAAGGTTCAAAAGGCAAAATCATTAAAAATAACTTTAGGGCTAAAGCACAATGAGCCAGGGAGGGGCAGAGGTAGAAGATTTGCAGAGAGACTGGCTAGCAACAAATGTCATTGGGCCATGCAGACAATGCAGCCATGCAGGCCTGAGTGTGGGGCTGAAAGCAGCACCGAAAGTGAGCCAGAAGGGAAAAAGGATTCAAGATGGCAGAGGAATGAGTGGAAGTCACACTGACCTCTTCCCAGGACCAATCGGGAATTTCAACTAAACTGTGGATAAATCACCTGGAACAAACAACTGAACAAGAGCAAGAGAGGAGCCTTATAACCTCAGACAGACAGAAGAGTCAGCTTTAGAGCAACCTATCTGGTAAGTAGTGCGGTAGAGACTCAAGAAGGTGGGCGGGGTGCCCACAGGTGGCAGCACCAGAAGGATATTGAAAGGACCAGTTGGATCCCCCTGAGAAGAGTGGGGTCTAAACCATAATCAGGGATCTCCAGCCTACAACACCAGAGCCCAAAAAGTACACAGATAACAACCAGCTGAAAAAAGCAGCAAGGTTGCTCTCTGCCAGAGATAGGCAGCTGGAGATGCAAAGAGACTTTTAAGGGCCAAAGCATAAACTTGGATTGGCAGTCACCCAACTCTCCGGCAAAGGTCGCAGCAGAGGGGACATGAGCTGCTTGATGAGAGACTGGAGACAGAGGCTATGGGGAGAGAACTGAGAGAGTGGTTGGTGGGATCCTGATGCTGACTCATTCCCCATATGGTAGCAGCCATCTTGCTCAGGGAGACCACTCCCCTGAGTGGCAACAAAGTGAGTGGTTACAGTAGCCCACACCCAAGGAAGGACTCCACCCTGCTGAGTACAGAGTGGCAGCCACATATAGTATATCCCTTACTAAAGAGGGCACAGAGCAGTCTAGGGACTCTTAAGAAGAGATTGGAGATGGAGGCTTTGGAGAGAGAACAGAGAGAGTAGCTGGCAGGTTCCTGGTGCTGACTCCTCCCCCATATGGCAGCAGCCATGTGTCTCATGCTGACCACACCCTTGAGCGGCAGCAGCCTGAGAGGACCCAATAACCCCGCCCCCAGGAAGGACATTGCCCCACCCTGCAGTGTCTCTAAGCCAGCCTGCTGAATGCAGAGTGACTAGATTAAGAGCTGAAGGAGACAGCCACAGACAGTATATTCCTGGAAGTCTTGAACACACTGCCTAAAGTTAAACAGGGTAAACTATCTGACATCATCAGAGGAAGATCCAGAAAGTTAAAACAGCAGTCTCCAACGATAGAAGTTCACCCCACAAAGTCAGGAAATCAAGACCAATTAATTTAAGAAGCAAAAGGAAAAAAGAAGAGTCTAACAAATAATGGGAAGACAAAGAAACACCCCCCAGTCAAAGGGAAAGGAGGAATCCCCGGAAAGGGAACTCAATGAAATAGAGGCAAGTAAACTCTAAGATATTGAGTTCAAAACAATGATTCAAAGGAAGCTCAGTGAACTCAGAAAGAACTACAAAAAACTACAGGGAAACTACAAGGAACTTACTGTAAACTATATCACCATAAAAAAAGACATAGAAACTATCAATAAGAGACAAGAGGAAATGAAGAATACAATTTCTGAATGAAAGAACACAGTAGACGGACTCAAAAGCAGGCTAGATGAGGCTGAGGATCAAGGCAGCAAGCTGGAGGACAAGGTAGAAAAATGCTTCCAGAAAAGACAAGAAAATGAAAAAAGACTGAAAAAGAATGAAGAGGCATTGAGGGAAATGCAGGACAACCTGAAACATAATAATATCCGTATAATAGGGATATCAGAAGGAGAAGAGGAGGAGGAAGGGATAGAGAACCTGTTTGAAAAAATAATGATGTAAAAACTTCCCTAATTGGAGAAGAGAAAAAGTCACAAAAATCCAGGAAGCACAGAGGGTCCCATTCAAGAGGAACCCAAGGAGGTCCACTCCAAGACACATCATCATTAAAGTGGCAAATATCAAAGAAAAACATGGAGAATCCTAAAGGAAGCGAGGGAGAAAGAGGTAGTAACATATAAGGGAGCCCTGGTATGGCAAACAGTTGACTTCTCAACAGAAACACTACAAGCCAGAAGGGAAGGGCAAGAAATATTCCACGTCATGAAAAACAAAGGCCTGCAACCAAGACTGCTCTACCCAGAAAGTCTCTCAATTAAAATGGAAGGCGAAATAAGGAGTTTCCCAGACAAAAGAAGGCTAAGATAATACATCTCCACCAAACCACCCCTGCAAAATATGCTAAAGGGACTGCTTTAAGATGAAGAAAAAATTTCTATGAATACCCAGTTCCTTTCAGATTTGCCAATACTTGATATTATCAATAGTTTTAATGCTTATTAATCTGATTGTGACAATGATGTGTTATTTGAATTGTTCCCTTATTATTGGTTGAAGCTAAACCTGTTTTTGTAGAAAAAAATTTAGCTGCAATAATTTGTCCATGAATACAGAAAATCATGACATCAAAAACATAAACTACGGGGAAGGACTAAAAGTGTAGGGTGTTTCTATGCAATGCATATTATGTCATTATCATCATAAAATAGAGTGTTATATCTACAAGTTTTGTGTAAATCTCATGGTAGCCACAAAGAAAAACCTACAGTATATACACTAAAGACAAAAAGAAGGAAAACAAAGCAAATGACTATGGAAAATTACCAACTCACAAAGACAGCAAATAAAAAAGAAAGGTACAAGAGATCTTCATAACAGCCAGAAAACAATCAGATGGCATCAGTAAATTCTTACATTATCAGCAATTATTTTAAATATATATGGACTACATTTTCCATTCAAAAGACATAGAGTATCTGAATGTGTTAAAAAATAAAATCCAACTTTATACAGCATAAAAGATGTTAACTTTAACTTTAAGGACACACACAGGCTTAAAGTTAAGGGAAGGAAAAAGATATTCCATGTAAATGGAAACAAAGATAATACTAGTTATGCAGTTATATAAAACAAAATACAGTTTAAGTCAAAACATGTAACAAGAGGTTTTTAAGATGGCGGGGGAGTGAATGGGAGTCACCCTGACCTCCTCCCAAGAAGAAACTGGAATTGCGACTAATTAGTGGAGAAATCACCTGGAAAACAATGGAACTATAGAGGGAGAGGAGCCGTGGAGCCGTGGACAGACAGTGGATTCAACTCTCACACATCCTAATGGGTGAGAAGTGTGGTGGAGACTCGAGAGGGTGGGCTGGGGGCCCACGGGCACCAGCACCAGAGGGACATTGAAACAGCCAGTCGGATCCCCCTCAGAAGGACAGGGTCTGAACCATAAACAGGGACCCCTAGACTACAGCAGCTGAAATTAAGAATATGCACAGACAAAACGCAACCCCAAAAAGCCTACGGGTGCTCTCTGCCAGAGACAGGTGGCTGGAGATGCAAAGAGACATTTAAAAGGCCAACGCAAAAATTTGCAGTGGCAGCCGCCTTCCTTGGTCTCTGGGTAGAGGCGACAGGAGAGTGGGCAGGTGCCTGTGGAAAGATTGGTGAGGAAAACTTTGTGAAGAGAACTAAGTCGGCGGCCAGTGGAGCCCCAGTGATAACACACCTCCCACTCTGCAGCTACCATCTAGCTCAGGCATAAGGGAATCAATTAACCTGCCTTTTGTGTGCTCCGCACACAACTTGTGGGCGTGTGGGCCTAGGGTCTGAGTGCAGACTGGCTGGAAGAAATAGAGGATCCCTGGCCAAAGGGGACAAGCAGCTGCAGAGAGACCTTTGAGGAGAGACTGGAGACGGAGGGATTGGGGAAAGAACTGAAGAATTACCTGAGATCCCCGGAGCAGAGTCCCTCCCCATTCTGTAGTCCCCATTTGCGCAGGCAGGCCGCGCCCGCAGAGAGGCAAAAGTGGGCGCGGGAGCCAGAAGGCTAGCAATTATGGTCCGCAAAAATAGTGGGTCCCTTGGTGAAGGGGTCACAGAGCTGCCCAGACACCCTGGAGGAGAGACTAGAGACAGGATTAACCGGAGAGTTGCGGAGCTGACTTCTTCCCATTTCCTTAGTCTCTATTTTGCCCGGGCAGGCCACACCCCCAAAGAGCCAAAATCGGGGAAACACACAATAGAAGACCCTAAACAGACCAGTGCCGGGGCACCTGCCAGGCGCGGGCAGCAGATGAGTGCACTAGGTCAGGCAAATAAGCCCCACCCCCATCCCCCACCCCCGGGCTGGGGCAAGTGTGTGCACCGAGGTGGGCAAGGGATCCTGCAAGGGCTGGGGAGCGTGCTCAAGAAGCCAGCATGAGAGTGTAGAGCGATCCACAGAAATACTGGATCCCTGGCCAAAAGGGAAACAAAACTGCTCAAAGAAGAGTTAGACACAGACAGTAGATTACTGGAAGGCTCAAACAAATGACCCGAGGTCATATAGGGTCAACAACTGACATCATCAGAGGCAGGCCCAGAAAGGAAATTAAAGAAAAAATAAATAAATAAATAAATAAATAAATAAATAAATAAAAAGACCCGCCTACTACCATAGAACTTTAATCCACAAAGACAGGAAATCTAGATGGATCAATTGAAGTAGAAGCATAAATAAATAAATAAATAAATAAATAAATAATAGACTCTCACAAAAATGAGAAGAAAGGGAAGATCCCTCCAAATGAGCAAAAAAGGGAATCCCCACATAGAGAGCTAAATGAAATAGAGGCAAGGGAACTATCAGATACTGAATTCAAAACAATGGTTCTAAGGAAGCTCCATGAGCTCAGCCAGCTCAAAGAGAACTATGAGAAACTGCAGAGAAACTATCAGGATCTTAGAGCAAACTATATCAGCCTGGAAAAGGACATAGAAACTATCAAGAAGACACAAGAGGATATGAAGAATCCCATTTCTGAATTGAATAACACAGTAGAAGGAATCCAAAGCAGGCTGGATGAAGCCGAGGATCCAATCAGTGAGATGGAGGATAAGGTAGAAAAAAAGCTCCCAGAAAGAGCAAGAAAATGAAAAAAGACTCAGAAAGAATGAAGAGGCATTAAGGGAAATGCAGGACAACCTGAGACGTAATAACGTCCACATAATAGGGATACCAGGAGGACAAGAAGAGGAGCAAGGGATAGAGAACCTCTTTGAAAAAATTATGATGGAAAATTTCCCCAATTTGAGGAGAGAAAAGATCTCATGGATCCAGGAGGCACACAGAGCCCCATTCAAGAGGGACCTAAGGAGGCCCACTCCAAGACACATTATCATTAAAATGGCAAATATTAAAGACAAAGAGAAATCCTAAAAGCACCAAAGGAGGAGAAAGTAACATACAAGGGAGCCCCAATATGTTAGGAGCTGACTTCTCAACAGAAACACTACAAACCAGAAGGGAATGGCAACAAATATTTCAAGTAATGAAAAGCAAGGGCCAACAACCAAGGCTGATATACAAAACAAGGCTCTGAATTAAAATAGAAGGGGAAATAAAAAACTTCCCAGACAAAGAAGGCCAAAAGAATACATCTCTACCAAACCAGCACTACAAGGTATGCTAAACGGACTGGTTTAAGAAGATGAAGAAAAAGAGTGAGAAAGAAAAACACAGGTACAAAGAGAAAAAATGAATAGGTTTCTATCAGTAATAAATCTCACTGTAAATGGACTAAGTGCCGCAATCAAAAGACACAGGATAGCCGAATGGATAAGAAAACACAACGAACACATATACTGCCTACAAGAGACTTACCTCAGAACAAAAGACCTACACAGATTGAAAGTAAAGGGATGGAAAAACATATTCCAAGCAAATGGGCAAGAGAATAAAGCAGGGGTTGCAATACTTACATCAGACAAAATAAATTTCAAAACAAAGACCATAAAAAGAGACCCAGAGGGGCACTTTATAATACTCAAAGGAAGATTCCATCAAGAAGATATAAACATTGAAAACAAATACCCACCCAACATAGGAGCACACAAGTATATAAGGAATATCTTGGACGACTTCAAAAAAGATATAGACAGCAATACACTGATAGTAGGAGATTTTATCACCCCACTGTCAAAAATGGACAGATCTTCCAAACAAAACATCAACAAGGATAATGTAGAGCTGAATGATGCACTGAATCAAATATACTTAACTGACATATATATGGAACCTTACATCACAAAGAGGAAAAATACACGTGTTTCAATGTACATGGAACTCTTTCAAATATAGACCACATGATAGGACACAAAGCAAGCCTCAGCAAATTCAGGAAAATTGAAATAATAGCAAACTTTTTCTTGGACCTCAAGGGATTGAAACTGGAAATCAACCTCAAAGAGAAACTTCAAAAACTTGCAAACTCATGGAGACTCAACAGTAGACTATTAAACAATGAATGGGTCAATAATGAGATAAGAGAAAAAATAAAAAAATCTCTGGAAACAAATGAAAATGAACAAACAGTCCAAAACCTATGGGACACAGCAAAGGCAGTCCTGAGAGGGAAGTTCATAGCAATACAGGCTTACCTAAAATAGACAGAAACATTTCAAATAAAAGACCTAACACTATAACTTCAAGAACGGGAGAAAAAGCAAAAAATAAATCCCAGAGCAAGTAGAAGGAAGGAAATAGTCAAGATTACAGCAGAACTAAATGACATAGAGATGAAAAGAAGAATTGAAATGATCAACCAACTCAGTAGCTCGTTCCTTGAAATATAAATAAAATCGAGAAGCCTTTAAGCAGACTCATCAAGAAAAAAAGGGAGAGGATCCAAATAAATAATATCAGAAATGAAAGAGGAGAAATAACAACTGATACCACAGAAATACAAAGGATTGTCAGAAACTACTATGAACAATTATATGCCAAGAAATTTGAAAACCTCGATGAAATGGACAAATTTATAGAAAAGTATAATCTTCCAACACTGAAGGAGGTAGAAATAGAAAGCTTGAACAGACCGATAACAGCTGGGGACATTGAAGCAGTCATCAAGAAACTCCCGGCACACAAAAGCCCTGTGCCGGATGGTTTCACAGGAGAATTTTACAAAACATTTAAGGAAGAGCTAACCCCTGTCCTTCTCAGACTATTCCAAAAACTCCAAGAGGAGGGAACACTCCCAGACTCTTTCTATGAGGCCAGCATCACCCTGATCCCAAAACCAGATAAAGACCCTACAAAGAAAGAAAACTACAGGCCAATTTCGCTGATGAACATAGATGCTAAAATCCTCAACAAAATATTAGCAAACCACATCCAGCAATGCATGAAAAAGATTATCCACCACGATCAAGAGGGATTCATCCCAGGGATGCAGGGATGGTTCAATACACGCAAGTCAATAAATGTAATACATCACATAAATAAAAGGAAAGACAAAAACCACATGATCATCTCGATAGACACAGAAAAAGCATTTGATAAGGTACAGCACCCATTTATGATCAAATCACTCAGCCAAACGGGAATAAATGGGGCATTCCTCAACGTAATAAAGGCCATATATGAAAAACCTACAGCCAACATCATACTCAATGGGCAAAAACTGAAAGCTTTCCCACTAAGATCAGAAACATGACAAGGATATCCACTTTCACCACTTCTTTTCAACATCGTGTTGGAAGTCCCAGCCACAGCAGTCAGACAAGAAAAAGAAATAAAAGGCATCCAAATAGGAAAAGAGGAAGTAAAACTATCATTGTTTGCAGATGACATGATAGTGTACACAGAAAACCCTGTAGACTCCACCAAAAAAAACTCCTCAACCTAATAAGTGAATTTGGCAAAACAGCAGGATACAAAGTCAATATTCAGAAATCAAAGGCATTTTTTTATACACCAGCAATGAAATAGAAGAAGAAGAAATTTTAAAAAAATACCATTCGATATAGCAACAAGAAAAATAAAGTACGTTGGAACAAATTTAACCAAGGAGGTAAAAGACCTGTACACAGAAAACTGTACAACATTGAAGAAAGAAATTAAGGAAGACACAAATAAATGGAAGCATATACCGTGCTCATGGATTGGAAGAATTAATATCATCAAAATGTCCATACTACCCAAAGCAATTTATAGATTCAACGCAATCCCTATTAAGATACCGATGACGTATTTCACAGAAATAGAACAGATATTTCAAAAATCTCTATGGAACCGTGAACGACCCCGAATAGCCGCAGCAATTTTGAGAAAGAAACACAAAGTAGGAGGGATCACAATACCGGACATCAAACTCTACTACAAAGCCACTATACTCAAAACAATCCGGTACTGGCACAAGAACAGACCCATAGACCAGTGGAACAGAATAGAAAGCCCAGAAATAAGCCCAGGTCTCTATGGGCATCTAATATTTGACAAAGGGGGCAGAAGCATAAAATGGAGCAATAATAGCCTCTTCAACAAATGGTGTTGGGAGAGCTGGACGGCTACATGCAAAAAATTGGAATTGGATCATCAGCTGACACCATACACAAAAATAAACTCAAGATGGGTAAAAGACTTAAATATAAGTCGCAACACCATCAAAGTCCTAGAGGAGAACATTGGCAGGAAACTCTCAGATATCCCACGCAGCAATTTTTTCACTGATATGTCTCCTAAAGCAAGGGACATAAAGGAAAGAATAAACAAGTGGGACCTCATCAAAAAAAGAAGCTTCTGCACGGCTATAGAAAACATCAGCAAAATGAAGAGGGAGCCAACCGTATGGGAAAATATATTCACTAATGATACATCAGATAGAGGTTTGATCTCCAAGATATATAAAGAACTCACTCGACTCCACTCCAAGAAGATGTATGATCCAATCAAAAAATGGGCAAAGGACTTGGGCAGATGCTTTCCCAAGGAAGAGATACAGAGGGCCCAGAGCCATTTGAAAGGATGCTCGGCATCACTAGCCATCAGAGAAATGCAGATCAAAACCACCATGAGGTACCACCTCACACCGGTCAGAATGGCCATCATAAACAGATCCACGAACAACAGGTGCTGGCGAGGCTGTGGAGAAAAGGGAACCCTAGTACACTGCTGGTGGGAATGCAGACTGCTGCAGCCATTGTGGAAAGCAGTGTGGAATTTCCTCAAAAAGCTGAAAATGGAACTGCCTTTTGATCCAGTGATTCCCCTGCTGGGACTGTACCCTAAGAATTCCAAAACGCCAATTCAAAAGAACCTATGCACCCCCAATGTTCATAGCAGCGCAATTTACAATAGCCAAGTGTTGGAAGCAACCTAAATGCCCATCAGTAGATGATTGGATCAAAAACTTATAGTACATTTACGCAATGGGATACTACACAGCAGAAAGAAAAAAAAGAACTACTAAACTTCGCGACACCATAGATGGAACTGGAGAGCATTATGCTAAGCGAAATAAGCCAGGGGGTGAAAGACAAATACCATATGATCTCACCTATAAGCGGAACCTAACCAACAATACAAAGATGCAAGGAAAATAAGACCAGCAGAACTAACACTGAAAGGAAAAGAAACCAACAGAGACAAGAGGGATGGAGGGAGGGGTGGGTGGGGGAAAAGAAAGGTTAGGGGAAAGTTAAGGAACATATAGCAAAGACTCATGGACAAAACCAAAGGGGAAGAGTTGAGAAAGGGTTAGTGGGATGGCGGGAGGGAAGGGGGCAGAGGCAAGGGAAAGTGGTGGGGGGGAAGGCAGAGACAAATGTAATTGAAAAATAAATAAATTTTTTAAAAAATTTTAATTAATGTAACAAGAGACAAATGTCATTTTACAATGATATAGTGATCAATTTATCAAGAGGCTGTAACAATTGTACATATATATATGCACTCAGCATCAGGGCACCTAATATATAAATAAATTGTAACTAGATCTAAAGGGAGAATTAGAGAAAAAGACAATAATGCAATAAGCGTATGTGACTTTAATACCCCTCTTTCAACATGGATAGATCATTCACATAGAAAATCAATAAGGAAATTCTGTACATGAACTATACCTCAGATCACTGGACATGATAAACATATACAGAATATTCGATCTAACAACAGCAAAATACACATTCTTCTCAAGAACACATGGGAAATTTTAGAGGATACATCATATGTTAGGTTACAAAACAAGTTTCAACGAATGTAAGAAAACTGAAATCATACCAAGTGTTTTTTCTGATCACAAGGATATGAAACCAGTAACAGACAGAAAACTGGAAAAATCACAAATATGTAGAAATTAAACAGGACACTCCTTAACAACCAATGTGTCAAAGAAGAAAACAAAAGAGAAAAAGTCTCGAAACAAACTACAATGTAAATGCAATATGTCAAAATTTTTGAGACATGGAAAAAAATAGTACTAAGAGGGAAGTATATAGCAATCAATGCCTACATTTGAACAAATGAACAACCAGACTTTATGACTCAAAGAACTAGAAAAAAGGACAAACTAAGCCAAAGTGAGAAGAAGAAAGGAAGCAACAAATACCAGAGCATAAATAAATAAAATCAAGTCCCGAAAAACAATAGATCAACAAAATTAAGAGCTGTCTTATAAGAAGATTTAAAAAATGAGAAACCTTTAACTGCATGAAAAAAAGGATAACACTTCTCCTGACTGATGTAACTCAGTTGGTTGGGTGTTGTTCCACAAAGCAAAAGGTCGCCAGTTCGATTCTCAGTCAGGGAACATATCTGGGTTGTGGGTCCAGTCCCAGTAGGGGCACATGCAAGAGGCAATCAATTGATGTTTCTCTCTCACATAAATGTTTCTCTTTCTCTCTCTCTCTCTTCCCCTTTCTCTTAAAAAGTAAATAAGTAAAAAGCATTTTTAAAAACATAACACTCAAACAAAAGAAATGAGAAACTATAATTAAAGAGAAGACATTATAACTGATACCACAGAAATACAAAGGATCATAAGAGACTACTCTGAATAATAATACACCAACAAATTGTAGAACTAATGAGAAATGAATACATTTCTAGAAATATATAACCTACAAAGACTGAAACAGTAAAACATACAAAATATGAAGAGAACAAATACAAGTAAGGCTATTGAAAGTGTAACCAAGAACTTTCCAACAAAAGAGAGTCCGGGTTAAACTGCTGAATTCCACCAAATCTTTATAGAAGAATTAGCACCAATCCTTATCAAACTCTTCGAAAAATTGAAAACAGAAGAGCATTCTCAAATTCATCTTATGGCAAGTGACATAAAGGAAAGAATAAACAAGTGGGACCTCATCAAACAAGAAGCTTCTGCACGGCTAAAGAAAACATCAGCAAAATGAAAAGGGAGCCAACCATATGGGAAAATATATTTGTTAATGATACAGCAGATAGAGGTTTGATCTCCAAGATATATAAAGAACTCACTCGACTCCACTCAAAGAAGATGTATGATCCAATCAAAAAATGGGCAAAGGACCTGGGCAGTTGCTTTTCCAAGGAGGAGATACAGAGGGCCCAAAAACATTTGAAAGGATGCTCGGCATCACTAGCCATCAGAGAAATGCAGATCAAAATCACCATGAGGTACCACCTCACACCGGTCAGAATGGCCATCATAAACAGATCTACGAACAACAGGTGCTGGCAAGGTTGTGGAGAAAAGGGAACACTAGTACACAGCTGGTGGGAATGAAGAATGGTGCAGCCATTGTGGAAAGCAGTGTAGAATTTCCTCAAAAAGCAGAAAATGGAACTGCCTTTTGACCCAGTGATTCCCCTGCTGGGACTATACTCTAAGAATACCAAAACGCCAATACAAAAGAACCTATGCACCCCAATGTTCATAGCAGCACAATTGACAATGGCCAAGTGTTGGAAGCAACCTAAATGCCCATCAGTAGATGATTGGATCGAAAAATAATGGTACATATACACAATGGAATACTACACAGCAGAAAGAAAAAAAGAACTACTAAACTTCGTGACAGCATGAATGGAACTGGAGAGCATTATGCTAAGTGAAATAAGCCAGGGGCGAAAGACAAATACCATATGATCTCACCTATAAGTGGAACCTAACCAACAATACAAAGATGCAAGGAAAATAAGACCAGAAACATTAAAAGGAAAAGAAATCAACAGAGAAAACAGGGAAGGAGGGAGGGGGGCAGCGGAAAAGGAAGGGAAGGGGAAAGTCAAGGAACATATAGCAAGGACTCATGGACAAAACCAAAGGAGAAGAGCTGAGGGAGGGATAAAGGGAGGGGGCAAAGGAAAGTGGTGGGGGGTAGGCAGAGAGAAATATATTTGAAAAAAAATTCAACTTCTGGTGCCAACATTATACTGATATCTATTCCAGTTAAGGACACTTCAAGAAACCTAAACTGCTGAACAATAGCCCTGATACATATAGATACAGAAATTCGTTTATTAAGTGCCTATTTTTTTATTTTTTCAAATACATTTCTCTCTGCCTTCCCCACCACCACTTTCCCTTGCCCCTCCCCATCCTTCCCCACTTTGGTTTTGCCCATGAGTCCTTGCTATATGTTCCTTGACTTTCCCCTTATCTTTTTTTTCCCCCACCCACCCCTCCCTCCATCCCTCTTGTCTCTGTTGGTTTCTTTTCCTTTCAGTGTTAGTTCTGCTGGTCTTATTTTCCTTGCATCTTTGTATTGTTGGTTAGGTTCCGCTTATAGGTGAGATCTTATGGTATTTGTCTTTCACCCCCTGGCTTATTTCGCTTAGCATAATGCTCTCCAGTTCCATCTATGGTGTCGCGAAGTTTAGTAGTTCTTTTTTTTTCTTTCTGCTGTGTAGTATCCCATTGCGTAAATGTACTATAAGTTTTTGATCCAATCATCTACTGATGGGCATTTAGGTTGCTTCCAACACTTGGCTATTGTAAATTGCGCTGCTATGAACATTGGGGGTGCATAGGTTCTTTTGAATTGGCGTTTTGGAATTCTTAGGGTACAGTCCCAGCAGGGGAATCACTGGATCAAAAGGCAGTTCCATTTTCAGCTTTTTGAGGAAATTCCACACTGCTTTCCACAATGGCTGCAGCAGTCTGCATTCCCACCAGCAGTGTACTAGGGTTCCCTTTTCTCCACAGCCTCGCCAGCACCTGTTGTTCGTGGATCTGTTTATGATGGCCATTCTGACCGGTGTGAGGTGGTACCTCATGGTGGTTTTGATCTGCATTTCTCTGATGGCTAGTGATGCCGAGCATCCTTTCAAATGGCTCTGGGCCCTCTGTATCTCTTCCTTGGGAAAGCATCTGCCCAAGTCCTTTGCCCATTTTTTGATTGGATCATACATCTTCTTGGAGTGGAGTCGAGTGAGTTCTTTATATATCTTGGAGATCAAACCTCTATCTGATGTATCATTAGTGAATATATTTTCCCATACGGTTGGCTCCCTCTTCATTTTGCTGATGTTTTCTATAGCCGTGCAGAAGCTTCTTTTTTGATGAGGTCCCACTTGTTTATTCTTTCCTTTATGTCCCTTGCTTTAGGAGACATATCAGTGAAAAAATTGCTGCGTGGGATATCTGAGAGTTTCCTGCCAATGTTCTCCTCTAGGACTTTGATGGTGTTGCGACTTATATTTAAGTCTTTTACCCATCTTGAGTTTATTTTTGTGTATGGTGTCAGCTGATGATCCAATTCCAATTTTTTGCATGTAGCCGTCCAGCTCTCCCAACACCATTTGTTGAAGAGGCTATTATTGCTCCATTTTATGCTTCTGCCCCCTTTGTCAAATATTAGATGCCCATAGAGACCTGGGCTTATTTCTGGGCTTTCTATTCTGTTCCACTGGTCTATGGGTCTGTTCTTGTGCCAGTACCGGATTGTTTTGAGTATAGTGGCTTTGTAGTAGAGTTTGATGTCCGGTATTGTGATCCCTCCTACTTTGTGTTTCTTTCTCAAAATTGCTGCGGCTATTCGGGGTCGTTCACGGTTCCATAGAGATTTTTGAAATATCTGTTCTATTTCTGTGAAATACGTCATCGGTATCTTAATAGGGATTGCGTTGAATCTATAAATTGCTTTGGGTAGTATGGACATTTTGATGATATTAATTCTTCCAATCCATGAGCACGGTATATGCTTCCATTTATTTGTGTCTTCCTTAATTTCTTTCTTCAATGTTGTACAGTTTTCTGTGTACAGGTCTTTTACCTCCTTGGTTAAATTTGTTCCAACGTACTTTATTTTTCTTGTTGCTATATCGAATGGTATTTTTTTAAAATTTCTTCTTCTTCTATTTCATTGCTGGTGTATAAAAAAATGCCTTTGATTTCTGAATATTGACTTTGTATCCTGCTGTTTTGCCAAATTCACTTATTAGGTTGAGGAGTTTTTTTTGGTGGAGTCTACAGGGTTTTCTGTGTACACTATCATGTCATCTGCAAACAATGATAGTTTTACTTCCTCTTTTCCTATTTGGATGCCTTTTATTTCTTTTTCTTGTCTGACTGCTGTGGCTGGGACTTCCAACACGATGTTGAAAAGAAGTGGTGAAAGTGGATATCCTTGTCATGTTTCTGATCTTAGTGGGAAAGCTTTCAGTTTTTGCCCATTGAGTATGATGTTGGCTGTAGGTTTTTCATATATGGCCTTTATTACGTTGAGGAATGCCCCATTTATTCCCGTTTGGCTGAGTGATTTGATCATAAATGGGTGCTGTACCTTATCAAATGCTTTTTCTGTGTCTATCGAGATGATCATGTGGTTTTTGTCTTTCCTTTTATTTATGTGATGTATTACATTTATTGACTTGCGTGTATTGAACCATCCCTGCATCCCTGGGATGAATCCCTCTTGATCGTGGTGGATAATCTTTTTCATGCATTGCTGGATGTGGTTTGCTAATATTTTGTTGAGGATTTTAGCATCTATGTTCATCAGCGAAATTGGCCTGTAGTTTTCTTTCTTTGTAGGGTCTTTATCTGGTTTTGGGATCAGGGTGATGCTGGCCTCATAGAAAGAGTCTGGGAGTGTTCCCTCCTCTTGGAGTTTTTGGAATAGTCTGAGAAGGACAGGGGTTAGCTCTTCCTTAAATGTTTTGTAAAATTCTCCTGTGAAACCATCCGGCACAGGGCTTTTGTGTGCCGGGAGTTTCTTGATGACTGCTTCAATGTCCCCAGCTGTTATCGGTCTGTTCAAGCTTTCTATTTCTACCTCCTTCAGTGTTGGAAGATTATACTTTTCTATAAATTTGTCCATTTCATCGAGGTTTTCAAATTTCTTGGCATATAATTGTTCATAGTAGTTTCTGACAATCCTTTGTATTTCTGTGGTATCAGTTGTTATTTCTCCTCTTTCATTTCTGATATTATTTATTTGGATCCTCTCCCTTTTTTTCTTGATGAGTCTGCTTAAAGGCTTCTCGATTTTATTTATCTTTTCAAGGAACCAGCTCCTGGGTTAGTTGATCCTTTTAGATGCATAAATTCTTAACAAAATAGCAGCAAATCATGTTCAGTAGCACATTAAAAGCATCATACATTGTGATCAAGTGGGATTTATACTTGTAATACAAGGATAACTATTCAAAACATGCAAATCATTAAGTGTGATACACCACATTAACAAACATATAAAAATAATATGATCATATGAATAGATGGCAAAGAAGCATTTGAAAGAATTCAACATTCCTTCATGATAAAAAATAAGTCCCAAAAAATTGAGTATGAGAAGAATGTACCTCAACCGAGTAAAGGCCAAATTAAGAGGCTCACAACTAACATCATACTCAGTGGTGAATATTTTTAAGCTTTCATGTTAATACCATAAAGAAAACAATCATTTACATTCTTCACTACTCATAGTCAACCTATTACTGGAAGTTATAGCCACAGTAATTAGGCAAGAAAAAGAAAAGAGACTCGAGTCAGAAAGGAAGAATTAAAATTATCTCTCTTTTCAGATGACATGATCTCATATAAACTCTAAAGACTTTACAAAAAAAATCTGTTAGAACTAATAAACAAATTATGTACATTTCAGGATACCAAATCAACATACAAAAATTCAGTTGCATTTGTATATACTATTAATATAGTATCTAAAAAGAAATTAAAATCACCTTTATAACAGGATCAAAATATGTAATACTTGGGAATAAATTCAAAGAGATGAAAGATCTGTACACTGAAAATACAAGATATTGATTAAATAAATTGAACACATAAATAAGTGAAAAGATACCCCATGCTCATAAATCAAAAAGAAGTGATCTTATTAAAATGCCCATAATACCCAAAACCATGTATCCCAACCAAAATTCCAATGACATCTTTCACAGAAATGGAAAAAAAATCCTAAAATTTGTATCAAACTGCAAAGATCCTGAATAGCCAAGAAGTAATGAGAAAGAAAAACAAAGCTGATTGCATCACAATTCTTGATTTTCAATCTTATTACAAAGCCATAGTAATAAATACAGTATGATATTGCCATAAAAAAACACATAAACTAGTAAAAAAGAATCAAGAGCACAAAAGTAAACCCATATATGTAGATTCAACTAATATTTGACAAAGAAATCAAGAATACTCAATGGAAAAATAACTGGTGTCTTGAAAACTATACATTCATATGCAAAAAATGAAATTAGACCCATGTGTTCCTCCACTTCCAAAACTAACTTGAAATAAATTAAAGACTTAAATATATTACTTAAAACCATAAAATTAATAGAAGAAACTAAGAAAAAATGTCCTTGAGATTGGCCTTGGCCAAAATATTTTGGCTATGACACCAAGAACACAAGCAACAAAAGCCAAAATAAATACGTAGAAATACATCAAACTATTATAACAGGCTTCTGCACAGCAAATGAAATAATCAGCAAGATAAAAAGGCAACCTATGGAATGGGAGAAAATATTTGAAAACCATCTTTCTGATGACAGATGAATATCCAATATATATAAGAAACTCATATGACTCATTAACAAAAACAAATCTAATTTTAAAACAGGCAAAGAACTTGAATAGACATTTTTCCAAAGAAGACACCCAGATGGCCAACAAGTACATGAAGAAATATTTTATATGACTAATTGTCAGGGAAATGCAAATCAAAACCATAATAAGATATTGATTAAATAGATTTAAGAAGACACAAATAAATGAAACGATATCTCATGTTTATAAACTTATTAAAATGCCTATGCTACCCAAAGCCATCTCACACCTGTTATCTTTTTGCTATTATCAAAAAGATAACAGGGAATAAGTGTTGATAAGACTATAGAAAAAGAGCTACCCTTGTGCACTGTTGATTGGAACATAAATTAGTACAGATATTATGAAAAGCAGTATGGAAGGTCTTCAAAAAAGTAAGTATAGAACTACCATATGATCCAAGTAATCCTACTTCTGATTGTATATTCAAAGAAAAGAAATCACTATCTCAAAGAGATACCTACATCTCCATGTTTACTGTAGTATTACTTACAATATTCAAGACATTGAAACAACCTAAATGTTCATTAATGGATGAATGGAGGAATATAGATATACATAGTTACATAGATAGTTTTATAGATATATAGATATAGAAATTATTCTGCCATTAAAAGGAAAAAGACTCTGCTTTGTGTGACAACATGGATGGACCTCGAAAGCATTATGCTAAATGAAATAAATAAGACAGAAAAAGACAAATACTTATATGTGGAATCTAAGAAAATAAACTCACCCTGGCTGGTGTGGCTCAGTGGATTGAGGGCCGGCCTGTGACCAAAGGGTCGCTGGTTCAAATCCCAGTCAGGGCGCATGCCTCAGTTGCAGGGCAGGTCCCCAGTAGGGGGCAGCATGCAAGAGGCAATCACACATTAATGTTTCTCTCCCTCTCTTTCTCTTTCCTTTCCCCTCTCTCTAAAAATAAATAAATAAAATATTTTGTTAAAAAAAGAAAGGTGAACTCATGAAAATAGATTCTCCCACTTTACAGATAAGGAAACTGAGATCCAGGGAAGTGAATCTCTTGCCCAAGGTCACACAGGTAGAAAGCAGTAAAGTTGAATTTGAACCCAAAAATCTAGATCTAGAGTCTGGGTCTTAATCAAGGAATAAAACAATGCAAATGTATGGACCACACTAGTGTGGCTTCTGAAATCTGACTGCCTATGTTCCAATTCAAGCTCTGACAATTGCCATCTGTGTAAAATTGGTCAAATTACTTCACTTTTGTGTGCCTTGCTTTCCTCATTTGTTAAATAGAGATAATAAAGCACATACTTCTGAAGTATGCTCAATAAATGTGACTTATTCGAGCATATAGAGAAACAGGGTCTTTGTGCGATTTCTGTATTTGGGAATGGCAGAAGCCAATAAAGAAGGAACGTGGTGCTATCACAAAGAGAAATGGAGAATAAAAAATAGACAGTGTCATGAGACCAACAGAAGCATCTGGTTATATAGCGCAGTAGTTCAAACCATGATCCTCAGGGTAAGTGTACACGGATTAAGCCCCAGCTCTGCTATTTTAATTGGTTACATGACATTGAAGAGGTTACTTAATTCTAAATCTGCCTCACTGTCTTAATATACATATAATACCTACCCCAAATGTTACTGTGAAGGTTAAATGCATTAATGCATACAGAGCACTTTATAAGAATGTTTAACACTCCCAGTGAATGTTGGCTTGTATTATTTCCAGAATGAGGAACAGTCTTCCTAAAAGAGCTTGGCTGTGCCTATGAAAGGAAAGAGATGGACAAAACTACAGAAAACCTACCTTTTAAGTGTGCATCTCTTCAAATTCATCCCCACTGTCTGGGATGAATTTGTGTCTTTATCATTTCTCACCTGGTCTTACTGTACATTGACTGGGACAAGTAAGATATTATTTGAGGAACAGGAAGTAATCTTGTTTGCCTGGAGCATCAGGCTAATGAAGAATTGGGTTGGAAAGGGATCTTGATTGCCTAGTGAAAAAGTTCAGCCTATCCTGCAGGCAGTAGGAAGTCTGGAAGATTAGAGAACAAATTGCAGAATAGTGTTTTAAGAAAAATTATCTTAATGGAAGAAAGATTAGGTGTGACAAACTAGTTAAGAGTCTTGTGAATAATCATGTTAAAGATGATCATTTCCTGATGTAGTACTGAAAAAGGAGGATGATGAGTTTTTTCAAATTCAGTTGTTTATTCATTTAATATTCATTGAACACCTACTACATGCAAGATGTGGTGATAGGCAGCGGGTATGCAAAAATATAAAATCATTCATTCATTCAGCAAATATTTATCCAATGGTCACAAAGTGCCATGTGTTGCTCTAAGAGCTGGAGATTCAGCAGTAGTTCTTACCTTCAAGGAGCTTATAGCCTAGACTAGGGGAACTATAACTTAACAGATAATTACGGTACACTTTGACAGTGTTGAGATGAAGAGTAAATGAGGATCTAGCAAAGTCTGTTCTGAGAATGGGAGACATGCTACCTAAACCTTGTGGTGTTTGGGAGTAAAAAGGCAAGAGAGGTAAGAAGAGGCCAGATTGTGAAGGTCTTTGATGTCATAATAGGGAGTTTGAGCTCTTCCTTATGGCAGAAGGGAGGGAGGGTATTAGGGGGTTTAAAAGGGATATTTGATCTAATTTTAAAGAAGTCACTCTGGGGATAAATGTGGAGTGGATGAATTTGGAAGCATAAAGAATGGAGTGTAGGATGTAAAGAACAGAGAAGGTTCCTAGAATTTTGGCAGCTCAGAAAAGGCCCATAGAAACCCTCCAAAATTAACCAACATCTTACAATTTTATAGACTGAGATCCAGAGAAGTCAAGTGACAAGTCACACAGCTAATAAAGTGGCAAATTTTATATCTGAAGGTGTGTCCTGATTCTCAAATCTGGTGCTCTGATTACTACTCCCTGTTTTGAAACTAAATGATGGCCAGCCAAAAGGACTACAGGGGTGGGGGTGGCAAATGTGAACAGCAAATTAATGAGAGATTTGAAGAGTGGATCTTAAACTGGGGACTGGGGAGGCTTTTGTTTCTTTCCACATTTTTAACTCCAGAGTTTTGCAAACCTTACCACTAAAAACAAACAAGAGAACATTCCCTCGTTAAAAAGCCAAGGAATTGTGAAATACTAAGAGGGTTGGAGGGGGTGCGTGCTTGAGAATTGTATCCAGTCTGTGAGGGAAACATGTGGTCCAAGCGCTAAAAAATAGATCAGAAAGTTGAGATTTCCGTCTGTTTGGTAACCACAGCCTCTACTACAAAAGATGTACTCTAGCGCCCTCTGCTGAACCCTAAAAAAGGCTGTCTCCTTAGCTCCTGGTGACGCAAACTGTCCGAGAAGCTAAAATGGCGGCGACGCCCCGCTTCACTCCCTATTAGCATGCTGTGCCGTGGAGCATGATGGGAAGATTCAGCGGCAATTACAATAGAATGGACACCGGAACCTGGCCGTCTGCTTTGGGGTTTGGAAACCCCTAGCTGTGACAGCACCTTCTGAAAGCGCTTCAGAAAATGTGAAGATGTCTTTAAACTGCAGGTATGGTGATTTTGTCATTACTCCGAGTAATCCAGTAGGCGGCGGTAGAATGCAGCGTGAGAGCCGCAGCCACTTTTTTTTTTTTTTTTTTTTTTTTTTTTCCCTACAACTGGGTTTTTAGGACTGGACTTGAAGCTGAGTTAAAGATTACTGGAGTTTAAACTTTAGATCAAGGAGTTTTAGTCTGAGATACCTGGATGAGCTAAATGGCAGTGATTCATGGCAGTAGTAGAGATCAGTGACTAAACTGTAATTCAAACACGCAAAAAGTAGATCACTGGGTAAACTCTTTGAAATAGTACATAAAAACATACATGTGTAAGTTTCTGTGAATTTTGGGGTTAGAGAGGGTTCAAAGTTTTCATCAGATTTTTCGAAAGAGTTGGCAAATCCTTCCCTTAGAGGATAAGGTTCTAAGGCCAAAGATAATATATCATAGAGTATGCAGAACTTTAGAGGCAAACTTTCTGGTTTCACATCTTTACTCCACTAACCCCTGACTCAGTGATCTTAGGCAAGCATTTTAACCTGTTTGTGCTTGAGTTCCTCATCTGTATAATGGGGATAATAGCAATACTTACCTCCAGGGTTATAATAAAATGAGCTTATTAAATAAAAAAAAACTTTTATAATAATCATTTATTAACTGAAAATAATTTAATGGCTTCCCCAAGAGTTGAGTAACCCTTAGAAGCATTATAACATCTTATTCTGTCATGCTTTCAAATCTATTATCTTCGTTGATCATCATGATTTGGTCAGGTTGGTTTACATATAAGGAAAATTGAGACAGAGACAAGATAACTTATGTGAGGTTGTGAAGCCAGTCATTAACCAAATTGGGGTTCTAGAACGAGGCTCACCAGATTCTTAGCCTAGTGTAATTTCTATTATGTCATGTTGGACTGGTGCAAAGGACATTATGAAAATTTGGGTTAAACTTTCTAACCCTGACTTTTACATAGTTCAAAAAGAAATCCTTGGGTGGTTCTACATCTAGCCTGGGCTTAAACACATGTGAGAGCAAGCAGATTTCATATTGGGAAATCCGATCTCATTTATAGAAGGGTCACTTTATTGTGATGTGCCCTGTTAACATTCAGACTTCTCCAGATTCTCATGTGTTAGAAGAAAATAAAAGGCTTTCCTTGAGACTGACCCCTCTCTAGCTATCACCTTCTTTCTCTCTTATTCTTCTCAGCAGGCTTCAAAAAGAGAACTGTCTACTAAGGGATGTAAAGCCTTCACTTCTGCTTCACCTATTGACTCACTTTTCTAAGCATTCTATCAATGTCTTTCTCAGGGCACTTTTCGACCCATGTGCTGTGTTGAACCTTGTTGAACTTTGGCCAATAAGGTACCACACTGTTCTCATGTTTCTTTAGCTTTTCTGTCCTTTCCTTCTCCCTTTCCTTCTATGGTATATTTTCCTCTGCCTATCCCTTAAATGTTGATATTCTACAAAGATAGGATCTTGGCCTTCTCTCCTTCTTCTGTTACACTCATTGCCTGGATGATATCATTCCTTCACCCAGTTTCAACAAACACCTGGAGCTAATGGCAATTACATTTATGTCCACAGCCCAGCCTACTTTCCCCAATTCTAGACACACATATCAAACTGCCTACCATATATCTCACAAGCACCTCCAAATCTCTCTTCTAAAACTGAATTTATCATTTTCCTCTTGCCTCAAATCTGAAATGCTGTCATTCATCTTAGTTGCCAAAGCCAGAAACTTTTCTATAATTCTTGATTGCTTTTTCTACATTAACTCTTATATCCCATCAGTCATCGATTTACCCATTCATTTAACAAAATTAATTGAGCACCTCCTTTGTTCCCAGCATGATCTGCATGCTGACAATACAGCATCTAGCTCAGTACCTAGCTCAGTCCCTGCCTCCATGCTGCTTTCATTCCAGTACCAAGCCCAATATTAAGCTGTGATTCACATATTAAATTAATTACAATTTTAATTCTGAAAATGAAAGTAGTGGTGTATTCTGAGGGCATGTATTCTGGGAGCACAGAAGACTTCTCTGAAGAGGTGATCTTTGAGTTGAGGGCTGAGGAATGAAGAGGAGCTAATTAGATAAAGAAAAATAAGAGGACCTTGTACACAAAGGAAAGAGCATGTGCACAAAGTCCTAAGGTAGTGAAGTGGGTGACACATTTGAGAACCAAAAAAGCCAGTACAGGGTTAGCATTTACAGAACATAGGAGAGAGTCACATGAGACAAAGCTGAAGAGGTGGACAGGGGCTTTAGTGGCCACAGCAAGAGTTTGCTCTT
This sequence comes from Pteronotus mesoamericanus, assembly GCF_021234165.1. Taxonomy (NCBI): domain Eukaryota; kingdom Metazoa; phylum Chordata; class Mammalia; order Chiroptera; family Mormoopidae; genus Pteronotus; species Pteronotus mesoamericanus. Next base: position 1,730,780 of record NW_026555108.1, on the reverse strand, counting down.
TCTCCTAAGAGTAATGATTTTCATGATCATTACTAAAAGATTTTCATGAGGGAAGTGACGTGGTCCAATTTGGGCTTTGAAAAGATCACTCTGCCTTGCTAATAGAGTATCAGAAGATTGGGGAGACTACTTAGGATGCTTCTGAGGTAAATCAGACAATAAAGTTAGTGACTCCTCTTAGCTTTGTTATAGTGAAGGTCAGAGAGATGGGCATATTTACAGATTATTTAAGTAAAAGCACTAGGACACAGACACTGATTAGATATCTAGGACATGGTGAGATAAAGAATAGAAGTCCCAGGTTTCTAGTTTCTAGCTTGAATAACTAAGTGAATGCTGATGTCATTTTCTGAATTGGTAATACTGCAATGAGGAACAAGTTAGAGGTGCAGTGAGATGATTAATGCAATTTGAGATATTATAGTTTAATTGGAAGTATTTTTGCTTTCTTAGTGATACATAAAGTAACAGTTTTCCTTGAAATGGATATTAATTTTTGTTAAATTTTCTTGTGGGAACTAGGAACATGGATGAGCTCACCCAGGGAGAGAATATAGACTCAAAAGAAGAGACCAGAGGTCTGAGCCTTGAGGATTTCTAACATTTAAAAATTCAAGGGAGGGATATAAACTGGCAAAAGAGACAGAGAGAGCAGGAAAAGAGAGAAGAAGAAATCTAGAAATGTCGGTTGTTTCAGAAGCCAAATGAGTACTTTAAAAAGAAAAGGCTTCAAGTAAGATGAGGGCTCAAATATGTCCACCGGCTTTACTGACACGGAGGTCATTGGACACCTTGCAAGAACTGAAGTCGTGAGGTGCTGTGGAGGCAAAAAGCTGGATTAAAGAGGTTGAAAAGTACATGAGAGGTGGGAAAGTGCTACCAACTAGTACAGACAGCTCTTTTAAAAAAGATCAGCTGTGAAAGGCACACAAAATTGGGGAATTATATGTACTGGGATGTTAAATCTTGTTTTTACTTCCTTAGCTCTTAAATTCCTTTCCTCTGATTTTTCATTGCTGCTGCCTTGGTTCACGCCCTCCTTATCTATAGCCTGAGCTATTACAATGGCATTCTCTGTGGATCTGCCCCTCCAGATCTATTTTCCACACTGCTGCCAGAGTGGCCTATCTAAAACCCAGATCAGACAATGTAACTTCCTTACTTGAAGCCCTTGAATGATTCTATAGCAGGCACAAGATGATATCCAAGATCTAGCCCCCTGCTTATCTCTTGCCCTTTGCAATTCTGTGAAAATACCATGTATTCTATGCTTCTATGCCTTTGATTTTACTATTTCTTCTTTCTATAATGCCTTGTCCTCACCTTGTTTGCCTGGTAAATACCTGTTTGTCCCTGTTAAGCCATCACCTCATCTTTTAAAAAACAAAAACAAAAACAATTCTCATTCTCTGTTTATTACTTTATTTTAATATTTCTGTATTCTGTACATATTTCTATAATTACATGGAATTTATTGTGTAATAATTATTTGCTGACATACTTGTCACCCCTAGTAGACTCTAAGTATATGAAGGTACTGGCTGTGCCCATTGCTCCTTTATTTGTCCCAGTGCTACACACTGTGCCTAGCCAATAACCACCACTCAAACAAGAACTAAAATTCATTTTTAAGTCACAAACACAAAAACTGATAGAGTAAAATGTTGAGGAATTTTAATATATCGATATTAACATTAAAATGAAATGGGATAAACTGATCTTTCTCAGACAGAACTTCGGAAATGTTTTCCCCTTTTTTAATATTCTTCCTCTCATCAGCCTCATAATTTCTCCAAGTGCTCCATCAGAGACAGGTGCCACCTCCAATATTTTGCAATTTCTCAAACCTCAGATTTCCCTAAGGCTTTGCTGAACCATTATCATACTGTAGTTTGTCACAGCTCTTCTTGAGCCAATTGATCTTCACCACCTATTAAGTCTGCTGAGAGAACAATGACCCAAACTTATGTCTTGCTGGGTCAAGTACCACTTTTTTTCATTTGTCCTAAATTTACCCCCATTCAAGTATGCCCACTTTTCAAGCACTCTGGATGTCAATTGAAGAGGCAAAGGTCAGAAAACCACATTTTCTTTTTAGTGTGTATTTATTTATTTTTTATTACCAGTTCAATTGCCCTTCAAATATAATTATATTTATGAAGAGTGTTAAGTGTCAAAATTAAGTACTTGTGCTCTTTCCTCAATTTACATTCCATGAGACATTGCATCCAATATGACCACAGAGAATGGTATTGCACTATGCATTTGTGTGTGTGTTTGTGTGTGTGTTTGTAGATTTCCCCAAAGTATACTGTCATGAAAGTTTTAGAATTGAGAATCCTGAGTTATAGTCCTGAATCTGTTATTATGAAAAACAGTCAAACAGAGAGTGAATTTACCCTTACCCTGTATTTTGTCCTAGTCAGACCTTCAACAGGTTGCATCCTGTATCTGTATTAGTTCACCCATTCATTCATACAGTCAACAAATGTATTAAGGTCCTGTGATATACCAGGCAGTGCTAAGTTTTACAAGGGACTAAAGGCCAATATTTTTCTTTCATCAGTATACTGTGATTTATCAATCTCAACAAGTATCTCACAGAGTTAGAGTCTTCATTCATTCATTCATTCATTCATTTCCTCAGTAGGTAATTGTTGAAAGCCTATGTACCATGCAAGGTACTAGAAAAAAGTGATAATGAAGATATACGAATGATCCCTTCCATTCCTGCCTCTCTTCACAAGATGACATATAGCAGACCCTTTGCCATCACATTGCTATTAGTCCCATATCAAAATGAATATTTCTAATAAACACATTCAGTGATCATAACAAGTACATCAAACCCTTACATAAACAAACAGCCTATGTCAGGTACAGGAAAATACAACAAAGGCATTTACAGAAAATCTTTTTCAGGCTCAAAATGCCGTAGTTTTCTCAATGTTGTTTGATGAATTAAGAATCAGTTTGTTGGGACCCATAGCACACTGGTTATTGTTTGTATAAAGCTGTCAAATCAAAGACTGCAGCCCACCCAGAATGATGTGGTTCATGCATTTTTCTTGAATATTCCAGCTTATGAACCAGGGACCAAGGACCACAGTGGTTACTTTATTTTTCCAGGGATTTCAAGCCAAGGTCAATTACCTGTGGCCTAGAGGGCAGAGAAGAGTTTCAGCCAATAGTCACTAAAGGAGTCCCCAATTCAAAATATTTTATAATTATGTATTATTTATGTTTTATGTTGCTCTGGAAAGTAGTTAAGATGATGTGTATCCTCTTGCATCTTCTTTTCCTGGATCTCTTCTCAAGTTCGGTGGTACCTGGTCCTACTAATTTCTCTACATTTGGGTTTATCTCTGCCTTGTAATGCAGACTAGTTCTGGCTTAAAGCAAGAAGTACCAAAGAAGTCTCTTTCCATACCCCTCCCTACCTACCTAAAAAACAAAATTAAATCTATGTTTGTAGTGAGGGGACGGTGGAGAGGCTTAGTATTGAGTCACCTCTGTTAGAGGGCTCCAGGGACTGAGCATTCAGGAAGTAACAAGGTAGTCCTCTTATGATGGTGGGGACCCTGTATAGACAGATGCTCACATTCCATTCTCTTTCTTCCCTGACCCAGTAAGGAAAGAAGAGTGAAGGTAGATTCTTCAGGGCCAGGAAATTCTAATCCTCCCCATAAACAATAAGGAAGCACAAAGGACCAGAGTGGTATCTAAAACCAAACTATAGGTAAGTCAGGAGCCCAGATGCAGGAAAGGGAATGTATGGAAGAATTCTGAATTGTGATAAGATCAGAGCCAGTGGGCTGTAGTCAGAATAGAGTCATTAAATTAACAAATGAGGATGAGAACAGAGGAAGTCTGAAGCAATTGCCATGAATGTCATCTAGCAATTATAACTTGCATCTGTAGGGCATACATATAGTATGGACAACAGACTTCACTAGACCAAGATGTCCCTTCATGCACCCCAGTTCTTAACAATGGACAACTGACCTTTGTTTTCCATCATGAGGATGGGAGAAAGCAGGACAGGAAAAAATGTTTTCTGTTCCTCATACTAATGTCAGCCATGCACTAGGTGCTTTCATTAATCTTGATTCTATGAGGTAGTTACTATTCCTATTTTACAGATAAGACAAAGCCTCCTAACTCTCAGGCCAGTGCCCTCCCCGCTGTGAACCATCATGGTACAGTAGTCTTCAGCCCTATTGCCTATGTTTCAGTGTTTCTCTCCCATACTGAAACCACTCTAGTCAGTTTATGCCAGTGAATGATGCATATTTTAATTTCTATTTCTGACTCCCTTATCTCTGTTAATGCTCTAGTCTCTGCCTGCTTCACAAGAGAGTCTCCTCCCTGAGTCATGCCTCTAATTCAAACCTTGCCATTTGTGTGGCAAAACTAAGCAGAGTCAACCTGATAATAATAACAATGATGACATATATCAGTTTTTGAGCCCTTACCATGTGCTAGACTTGTATCGAGCTCTTAGTGTGCATTATCTCATTTATTTTTTATAAGTACTATTATTATTCCACTTTACAGAAGAGGAAAAATAAATACTTGCCTACCAAACATACCTCATCTAGTATGACACTTCCCCTCCTTCATCCTGCCCCAGCTCATTGGCTTTCTTTCTTTCCTTAGACAGGTTGAATGTGTTCCCACCTCATGGTCTTTACACTTGCTATTTCTTCTGCCAGGAACTCTATTCCCCCACATTTATTCTCCATAGCTGACTCCTTCAGATCATTGAAATCTTTGCCCACCTTATCTAAAATAGCTTCATGTGCTATTTTGTGCACCCACCCCTATCACTCTGTTTTTCCTGACCTTGAGATTTTGGTGGTTGATAGCATTCATGAAAGTGTCTCAATTTGTTGATTTATTTATTGTCTTTCTCCCCCACCTGACTCTAAGCTCCATAAAACCAGGGATTTCATGTGTTTGTTCATAGCTATGTATTGTCTTTAATACATAGTAAACACTTCTCTTGTACCTGATGGATGAATATAATACTGTCTGACTCCAAAATTAGTGTTTTTAAGCACGGCATCTGACTCCTAGTTTGGCAAAGATGGGTGTCACTTCCTTTCAGTCAAAGGGAATTTATCCCTTAAGATTTTTATGTAAAATAATGAGAAAACAGTTATCTTTCCAACTAGGCTGTGAGCTGCCCAAGTGCAGGAACTTTACCTTCCCTCTTGTGCTGTAATAGAAAGATGGACTTTAGGGCCAGAAATAACTAGATTCAAGCCCCTTTTCTGCATTAGGTCTTTTTGTGACTTTAAAATGTTTAATCCCCTGTGAGCCTTAGCTTTCATGTATATCACTTGTAGTTATTGCGACAATTAAATGAGCTATCATAGGGAACCTGCCTAGTTTACTGCCTAGCACATAGTGGGCACTCAGTAAATGTCAATGCCTCATCTCGATGTTTCCCACAGAGTGAAGCTTATCACAAAATTTTTTATTTAGTGGATTAGTACAGTACTTTGCACATGGAGGATACTGCAAGCTCTTTTCTTTAACTTGCTCAATTAATATTTATTTAATTCCTATATGGAGGCATATCTGAAAGTATGTTCAATGTGGGCATGTTATAAAGCTAGAAGGAAGAACAAATAAGTTACATGATGACAGAGGATCAAAAAAGTAATTCCACAGGCCAATCTAATTAAGACAAATATAAGAATGATTATAATGTAAAGTTCATTTGAATTTAAAATACAATCATTCAAGTTTAGGCTGGAAAAGGCATGGCATAGCTCCATATGTGTGTGAAAGCTTTAACTTAGTTCAGTTATCAGACAGCTCATATGAGTAAGCAATGTGATATGATTACTGAAAAAAATGAGTGTCACCTTGACTCAAGGGCACCCATTGGACCTTGTCATCACCTGGAATTGATCCAATTACACAACCTTAAATAACATTATCTTACTTGGACCACAGTATCCTTTTAGCTTTCTCATTTTTCCTGTTCAATGCATTTTTGTCCTCTTTAACGTTTCCAGTCTAATTGTCCTGGTACTTCTTTCTGGTCCAATAACTCTGTATGGCTCTATCTCTTTCTTTATGCAGCCTAGACCCCACAGTACATCATATTAATGGTAGCTTTAATGTCATAGTCCCTTGTATTTTACTCGCGTCCACCCTGATAAATAATTCTCAACCAGGTCATCTCAGGATATCCAGAATGGCTCAGGAGGGGCAGGGCGTGATGAGGTAGAAGTGTTCAAAGTCAATTTAACTTCTTCCAAGAGATTCTTTTCTGTACCCACTCCAGCCTGGGCTGATAATAACTGCCCTACAATGAGCTACAGTTATAGTGTTGTGCTTACAAGCATAGACTCATATTTAGACCATATGACCATATGTTTGAATCCTGGCTCTTCAGTTGGCTAGCCATGTATCTATCCTCTACATCTCAGTTTCTTTAACTGTAAAATGAGAATGAAAATAGACTCTTAAACCATAGAATTCTTGCAAGGATTAAATGAATGAACATACAAAAAGGATTTAGAACAGTTCCTGGGTTATGATAAGTGCTCAGATAATTATTGTTCTTGTCACACCTTTCATGAATGTTGGGGTGCAAAAAGTTCTAGAACCCTTGCTCTTGCTCTCTTCCCACAATATAGCTGTGAAGCTACAAATACCACACAGCTAGGCACATTAGGGCACCTACGAATCCATGTGCTCCATATCCTCATCTCAGCTTTCAGTGCTACTCTTGGCAGTCTTTTCACTGTGCCCCTGGTCAACCCTCTTTCCCACTTCCCACTCCTCAAACCATTTATCCCTCTCCACCCCACCACCCCTTCTCAGTTGGAAGAAAAATCTCTACCCTGAATCTCTCTCAAATCATCACCCTGTCTCTCCTTTCCCTTCATTGGGAAGTAAATTAACAAAGGAGTCTCATATCAATCTCTGTATTTCCTCAGTCTAGAACCCACTGCACTCCAGCTCAAACTTTCCCAATTCTTCTAACAGTGCTCTGGTGGAGACCATTAACAACTTCCTTATCGCTGGATTCAGGGATCTCTTTGCAGCAATCTTATTTACTTGGCCTACCTTTGACTTTGTTGTCTACTCTCTTCTTCATGAAATTGTATACTCTCTTGGCTTTTCTGCCATATCTTTCATGGTTGCTTCACCTCCTGCCTCTTTGATCATTCCTTCTCAGTCCCTTCTGTAGGCTTCTGATAAACCTTTTTTTCATACACCTGAAAGGTTGTTGCACTTAGAGATTTTACTCATTGGCCCTCTTATTTCAGTTTACATGGGTATCTGGGATAATCCAACATACTACCAATACTTCATTTACAGCAGTGATTAAAATGAAGACATTAAAGCCAGATTGACTTGGGCTTAAATTCTGGATCTGCCATTTACTAGCTATATGAGTTACTTAACCTATTCTAAGTTTGGTTTCCTCATCAATAAAAAGGGGACTAACATGCTTCCTAAATCATAAGGTCTTAGTGAGGATTAAATGTGATAATGCCTCTTAAGTACTGGCATATAAAAAGTACTTGATAAATGTTAAAAAATAATAATTCCAAATTCACAGCCCAGCATTTTCTCCTGACTTTAGTCTCATATAACTGATTGCCTACTGGACACATCCCTCAGGAAACTAAAACTTGCTATGTCCAAACCTGCCCTTATAATTGTTCCTCCAATTTTGTTCTGCATCCTATGTTTTCCATATAAATAAATGACACCATCATTTATCCAGTTACCCAAGCCACATTATAAACCTACACATGCATAATCTTAAATTTCTCCCTTTCACTTACTCCCCATATGTCCAGCTAGTAACTAAGCCCTACTCATTCTATCTTGATAATATTTGTCCCAGCTGTCCCTTCATTCCCATCTGCCTTGCTGTTGACTTAATTAAGACCTTCATCTACATATTCTTCTAATTGGTTCTTCTTTTATCTGCATGGTCTTTTCATTAGTACCCCTGCCTCCTTGTGACTTTCTAGTTTATTCTCTAAGGTGCTGCTAGAAAGATCCTATACTGGCTCCCTTATGCTTATAGAATAAAGTCCAAATTATTTAGCATGGCATATAAGTTTCTCAGTGATTTTACACTTCCATGTCAAACAACTTATACTGTTTTATCTACTGGAAACACTTCATCACCTTAGCCTTCTAAAAAACATGTACTAAATAGCCAGGATTAAACTCCAGGGTCACCTTTTTCAGGAAGGTTTCTATGACTGCTTTACTCCTTACCCCAATTAGAACTGACTACTCTCGTGTTCTTCCATTCTACCTATTTTCCTTAAATGCTTAAATATTTCCTTAAATACTTTGCCTCATATTAATATACATATTCTACTTTCATCTAGTAAGTTGTAAGCTCCTTGAGGGCAGGGACTTTGTTTTGACTCTGTTTTAATTTACTGCTTCTTATAGCACCTGATACCACAGCATTGTTGGTTGAATGAATGAATGAATGAATGAATGGATGGATGAACAACTCATGAGCTGTGTTAATGAAAAGTGAGCATCTTTAGAATGATGGAAGATAATTTTTGTGATTTTATTACTTTTTTAATCTTGCCATAGTCAGATAGCTATTGAAAGAAGAGCTCCTGTTAAAAGATCTTTCAGATCCCTTCTACGTCTGAGTTTGTGATTCTACCTTGTCCTTATAAGGGGAAACACCAAAGTATGAGGTATGATGTGCATTCTAGTGCACTATTCTATTGCACTTATAATATATATGAGGATATGAGTCTGACATCTATGAAAAATATAAATAACAATACATTAGGGCTGATAAGGCAATGGGCTAGCCATCCAATTAGTCATATACCAAAATAACAACTCAGAGGAAGCAATATTAGCAACTGGCTAGAGTGGTTAAACAAGGCTTCCTGGAAGTGAAAGTATTTAGTTGGACTTTAGCAGATGAAAAGTCATGAATAATGTAGCAATAACAACAGAGAAGCAGTATAGCAAGTGGTTAGGAGCATTGATCCTATAGTCCAACTTTCAGGCTTTACACCCAGCACTCACTAGCCATGTGATTTTTGGCAAGTAATTTTACGTCTCCAAGCCTCGGCTACTTCTTCCATACATTTAAGATGATAATCTTGGGAGAGATAAATAAGATACTGTATATAAAGAGCTTAGCAGAGTGCCTAGTTTATAGTAAGCACTTAATAACCCACTTAACAAAACTTGGTTGTTGTTATTATACCTTATATATACTGAGGGCTCCAATTTTGAAGTGTTTTTTTTTTGTCTATTTCAGCAATACTATGAGAGCAGTGAAATTATTATTATTCTCATTTGACAGATCGTTAAACTGAGGCCCAGAAAAATGGAATAACTTAACAAAGGTAAACTAATGGAAGTGTCAAGGCATTTGAATTTCTGACAGCCCAGCACCCTTCTTGAGGCTTCCTTTTGACCATGGTTGTTCCTTCATACTCAGCGACATCACAATTTCTGAACAGCTATTTTATTCATGTTTGGGAAACGGAGAAGGGTGGAGTACAGCATGTTGGAGAAATATAAAGGAGGAAAAGTGTTGAGAAAAAGCTAAAAGCATCTTTAGGATTTGATGTTTTTAAGGACCACTGAATTCAGTGGAATAAGTCCAGGCTCTGGCTTCTAGGACACAAAAGAGACACAACGAACAACTCACCCCACTGGAATAAAAATCATTTGGTGGGAAGGGTATAAAAGTAGGTCAGGCCTCACCGTTCTTATCAGTCATAAGGGCAAACAGAAAGTGCTGACAAGGTTGAGTCAATTTCCTGAGTAGGAAAGAGAACTTTTGTGCAATAATTAATAGCATCTGGCAAAACTGTTTCTGATTGGCAAGCATAGGTTTCTAGGGAAACTCTCCAGTATTCAGTGTTGTGCAGTTCATGCCTGGTTCTCACAGTAAGATGAATGTAACAATAACTATACTTTCTTTACTCAGATCATTCACTCATCAGAATCTTCCATTCAGGGGGGAAAAAAAGTCTTGGGTTAGCCTTTATTTTTGTAGGCTCCGCTACAAAAGGGTCTTCCCTCTGTTTCTAGGTAAGGTGAGCTCAGACCATAGGAAAGCAGCCTCGCTACTTCTGTTTCACCACCACCCATCTTAGCTCTCTCTTTCCCCCTTTACCCATCCCTCTCCTTTTCTCTCCCCCTCCCCTGTCTCTCACAAGCACACACATACACACACTGTCTCAGTGCTACCTCTCTGTGATAACCTGGGAGACTGATACTCTCTAACCATAGGTATGCTGTGTTTTCCAAAAGTACTTCATCTTATCTTGGCTTTCAGTGCTACACAATAAAATGATGACTAGCGATAAGAATGAATGAGTAACTGTAATACCCACTATCTTGAATTTATCTCACAGCCATAATATTGAGTGAAAGACATAAGACACAGAAGAGAAAAATAGCATGATTTCATTCACATAAAATTTTAAAACAACAAGCCTAAATTGTAGTGTCTATGTAGAGAGAAAAGCAATGAAACTGTTATTTATTATTGTATATTCTTATTTATACTCCTTTCCTCCCTTGCTTCTTCCATCTCTACCTCTCTCCCTGGTTTTTATTTATTTTTTTTATTTATTACATACAAGGTCTCTTCAGAAGGTATCCAGGCATGTAATATGAAAAATATAGACATTTATTGAAGAAAATACAAGATACAAGGAACATTGTACATAGGACAATGATGCCTCAGTACCCTTCAGAGTAAACATCTTAGAACCTCACACAGTTCTTCCAAATTGCCATCAGCTGTCGTGTTGTGTTTTCTTGAATCTCATTGATGGTCTGAAATCTCTTCCCTTTCAAAAGTGATTTTAGTTTTGGAAAAATCCAGAAGCTGCAGGGCACCAAATCTGGGCCATATGGGACTTGAGTCACATGGGTGATTTGATGTTTCACAAAAAAACTCTGCACAAGATGTGATGCATGAGCAGGTGCACTGTCGTGATAAAGCTGCCAATCACAAGTTGCCCATAGCTGTGGCCTTCTGAATCATCCCAGTAGTTTCTACAAAGGAATGTTCAAGCTTAATGCAAAATTTGATGCAGATTCATTGCTCTACTCACTCAGTCATTTTGATTGTGACAACTACACAGTACAAATGCTTATTAAATGGAGTCTGCCACCCCCACTGACCAGTACAATGAAGTCATCATTGTTCCTGCACGCACATTTCAGTCCACTCTCCTTGGCTGCCAGGTTACATCGATGTCACCCAAATCGTTCGCATTATATTAACAATGGCTGGACTTTTTTTCAGACAGACCTCATATACATCAAAATAAAACTTTTACTCTTCCAGGACTTAGGGAATGGCATATGGCTTTTTTGACAGGAATTTTACATGTTCTACCTTGGGATACACCACACTTGGTTTACGCATGATGACTGGAAGAGGACCAAGGTAGGGTAGAGGGGTGGGCTGGAGACAGTTATCATTCATGGCTTTTTTTGTGAGTAAAGCAATGAACTCACAGGAGACAAGTAGGCTTTCAAGTAGTGCTTCATGTTTCACTGTACTCCAAATCCCTAGAATGAAAAACTTCAGGAATCCTAAACAGGCTAAAATGTTAAATTTTGAAATTTCATAAATATAAACCTCTATTTTTTACTCTATCTGAGGTATTCTAGGGGCCAAAGAATAATTACTAGTAACATGGCATAGTGTAAAAAGAACAGATTTTGGGTGTCTGACTGACTTGAGGTCACATCTTCGTTCTTACCAAGCTGTGTAACATTGATCTAGTTGCTTCCTCTCTCTGAGTCTCAGCTTCCTCATACATAAATGGAGAAAATGACGGGCTTAGCATATACATAGAAATCAATACAATTAAAAGAATGCGAGGAGGACAGAAGATGGCGGAGGAGTGAATGGGAGTCACGCTGACCTCGTCCCAAAACCAAACTGGAATTGCAACTAAATAATGGAGTAATCACCTGGAAAGCAGTAGAGCGATACTGGGAGAGGAGCCTTGGTGCCGCGGACAGTGGATTCTACTCTCACACATCCCAATGGGTGAGAAGTGCGGTGGAGGCTGGAGAGGGTGGGCTGGGTGCCCACAGGCACTGGCACCAGAGGGACATTGAAATGGCCAGTTAGCTTCCCCTGAGAAGAATGGGGTCTGAATCATAAACAGGAACCCCTAAACTACAGCAGCTAAAGCCAAGAAAATACAGACAAAACACAACCCCAAAAAACTTAGGGGCGCTCTCTGCCAGAGACAGGTGGCTGGGGATGCAAAGAGACATTTAAAGGGCAAACGCAAAAGTTGCAGTGGCAGCCACCCTCCTTGATCTCTGGGTAGAGGCGGCAGCAGGGTGGGCTGGTGCCTGGGAAAAGACTGGTGAGGAAAACTTTGTGAAGAGAACTGACACGGCGGTCAGTGGAGCCCCGGTGATGGCACGCCTCCCACTCTGCAGCTACCATCTCGCTCAGGCATAAGGGAATCAATAAACCTGCCTTTTGTGTGCTCCACACACAGTTTGTACGCGTGTGAGCTGCGGTGCTGAGTACAGACTGGCTGGGAGAGCCTTGAGGAGAGACTGGAGACGGAGGCGTTGGGGAAAGAATGGGAGGAGGAACCGGGGAGTCTCGACTCCCTCCCCGTTCTGTAGTCTCCATTGTGGGCTGGAAAGGCACGATCCCAAAGAGGCAGAAGCGGGGCGCACATGAACCAGACTTCCTGCAATTGAAACGCAGTCAGCACATGGGGTGGATCCTTGGCCGAAGGGGTCACAGAACTGCCCAGAGGACCCTGAGGAGAGTCTAGAAACGGAGGCATTGGGGAAAGAACAGGAGAAGGAACTGGGGAGTCCCGACTCCCTCCCCGTTCCATAGTCTCCATTGTGGGCTGGAAGGGCGCGCACCCAAAGAGGCAGAAGAGGGGCATGCATGAACCAGACTGCCTGCGATTGAAACGCAGCCCGCACAGGTGGTGAATCCTTCGCCGAAGGGGTCACAGAGCTTCCAAGAGACCCCTGAGGAGAGACTAGAAACGGAGGCATTGGGGAAAGAACAGGAGAAGGAACTGGGGAGTCTCGACTCCTTCTCCTTGCCGTTGTCTCCATTGCGCGGGAAGAGGCCACACCCCCAAAGAGCCAAAAGCTGAAAAGCACACATAGACACCCCAAAAACACCCAGTGCAGGCACGCACCCTTGCACCGAGTGACCGGCGAGGGTTGGCGAGCATGTGTGTGACCCGCACGGGCTGGCGAACGCTTGCATGCGCCGGCAAGACCTCCCACAGATTGGCACCTATACGGCCTGCGAGGGAGTGCACAGAGCGGCAAGGGCAGCCGTAAATTGACCCGCCCTCCACCGATTGTGGAGCGGCCCACAAAATTAGTAGAGCTGCCCAGAGTCTCTGGAGGAGAGACCAGAGACAGGATTAACCGGAGAGTCCTGGAGCTGACTTCCTCCCATTTCTGTAGTCCCCATTTGGCGAAGGCAAGCAATGCACCCAAAGAGCCAAAAGCGGGGAAAATACACAATAGAAGACCCTAAACTGACCAGTGCCATGGAGCTCCCCGGCCAGGGGGGCCAGATGAGTACGTGAGGTCGCGAATAAGCCCCCTGGTCTGGGGCAAGCACATGCGAGCCCAGGCAGGCAGCGGATCCTGCCGTGCTGGGAGCGCGCTCAAGGAGCCGGGGTGAGAGTCCAGAGAGATCCCAAAAAAATAGCCCAGCCCTGACCAAAGGGGTCGCAGAGCTTCCCCAAGCAGGAGTCAGACACAGACATTAGACTCCTGGAAGGTTCAAACAAACAACCCAAGGTCCTATAGGGTCAACAACTGACATCATCAGAAGCAGGCCCAGAAAGAAAAGTAAAGGACAAAAATACTTAACAGACTCTCACAAAAATGGGAAGAAAAAGAAGTTCCCCCCAAATGAGTGGAAAAGGGGACTCCCCACAGAGAGAGCTAAATGAAATAGAGGCAAGGGAACTATCAGATATTGAATTCAAAACAATGGTTCTAAGGAAGCTCAATGAGCTCAGCCAGCTCAAAGAGAACTATGAGAAACTGCAGAGAAACTATCAGGATCTTACAGCAAACTATATCAGCCTGGAAAAGGACATAGAAATTATCAAGAAGACACAAGAGGATATGAAGAATACCATTTCTGAATTGAAGAACACAGTAGAAGGAATCCAAAGCAGGCTGAATGAAACCGAGGATCGAATCAGTGAGATGAAGGATAAGGTAGAAAGAAGCTCCCAGAAAGAACAAGAAATGGAAGAACGGCTCAAAAAGAATGAAGAGGCATTTAGGGAAATGCAGGACAACATGAAATGCAATAATATCCGTATAATAGGGACACCAGAAGGAGAAGAAGAGGAGCAAGGGATAGAGAACCTCCTCGAAAAAGTAATGATGGAAAATTTCCCAAATTTGAGGAGAGAAAGGCTCTCATGGATCCAGGAGGCACAAAGGACCCCCCTCAAGAGGGACTCAAAGAGGTCCACTCCAAGACACATCTTCATTAAAATGTAAAATGTCAAAGACAAAGACAGAATCCTCAAGGCAGCAAGGGAGAAGGAGAAAGTAACATACAAGGGGGCCCCGATACGCACAGGAGCTGACTTCTCAACAGAAACACTACAAGCCAGAAGGGAATGGGAACAAATATTCCAAGCCATGAAAAGCAAGGGCCTACAGCCAAGGCTGCTCTACCCAGCTAGGCTCTCCATTAAAATACAAGGGGAAATACAGAGTTTCCCAGAACAAGAGAAGACTAAAAGAATACATCTCTACCAAACCAGCACTCCAAGATAGGCTAAGGGGACTGCTTTAAGCAGATGAAGGAAAAGAATGAGAGAGAGAGGAACACAGGTACAAAGAGAAAAGATGAGTAAGTTTCTATGAGTAATATCTCTCAATGTGAATGGACTAAATGCCCCAATCAAAAGACACAGGGTAGCTGAATGGATAAGAAAACATGACCCACACATATGCTGCCTACAAGAGACCCACCTCAGAGCAAGAGACCTACACAGATTAAAAGTAAAGGGATGGAAAACAATATTCCAAGCAAATGGGCATGAGAAAAAGGCCAGGGTTGCCATACTTGTATCAGACAAAGTAGATTTCAAAACAAAGGCCATAAAGAGAGACCCAGAGGGGCACTTTATAATACTTAAAGTAAGAATCTATCAAGAAGACATCAACATTGTAAACTTATATGCTCCCAATATAGGAGCCCCCAAGATTATAAGGAAATTGTTGGATGACTTCAAAAAAGATATAGACAGCAACACACTGATAGTAGGGGATTTCAATACCACACTGTCAAAAATAGAGAGATCTTCCAAACAAAACATTAATAAACATATTGTAGCGCTGAAGGACACACTGAATCAAAGAGACTTAACTGACATATATAGAACCTTACATCCCAAAGAAGAAAAATACACATTCTTTTCAATTGCTCATGGCAGTTTTTCAAAGATAGACCACATGATAGGACAAAAAGCAAACCTCAGCAAGTTCAGGAAAATTGAAATAATACCAAAATTTTTCTCAAACCACAAGGCCTTGAAACTGGAAATCAACCTCAAAGAGAAACTTCAAAAACTCACAAACTCATGGAGACTCAACAGCAGACTATTAAACAATGAATGGGTCAATAATGAGATAAGAGAAAAAATAAAAAAATCTCTGGAAACAAATGAAAATGAACAGACAACAGTCCAAAACCCTTGGGACACAGCAAAGGCAGTCCTGAGAGGGAAGTTCATAGCAATACAGGCCTACCTAAAAAAGATAGAAACATTTCAAATAAAAGACCTCACAGTACAGCTTCAAGTACTGGAGAAACAACAACAAATAAATCCCAGAGCAAGTAGAAGGAAGGAAATAGTGAAGATGAGAGCAGAACTGAGTGACATAGAGACAAAAAGAACAATTCAGAGGATCAACTAATCGAGAAGGTAGTTCTTTGAAAAGATAAATAAAATTGACAAGCCTTTAAGCAGACTTATCAAGAAAAAAAAGGGAGAGGACCCAAGTTAATAATATCAGAAATGAAAGAGGAAAAATAACCACTGATACCACAGAAATACAAAGGATTGTCAGAAACTACTATGAACAAGTATATGCCAAGAAATTTGAAAATCTTGATGAAATGGACAAATTTTTAGAAAAGTATACTCTTCCAACACTGAAGGAGGAAGAAACAGAAAGCTTGAACAGACCAATAACAGCTGGGGAAATTGAAGCAGTTATCAAGAAACTCCCGGCACACAAAGTCCAGGGCCGGGTGGTTTCACAGGAGAATTTTACAAAACATTTAAGGAAGAGCTAACCCCTGTCCTTCTCAGACTATTCCAAAAAATCCAAGAGGAGG
The DNA here is from genome assembly GCF_021234165.1 of Pteronotus mesoamericanus. Taxonomy (NCBI): domain Eukaryota; kingdom Metazoa; phylum Chordata; class Mammalia; order Chiroptera; family Mormoopidae; genus Pteronotus; species Pteronotus mesoamericanus. The sequence goes on along the minus strand of NW_026555108.1, from coordinate 1,714,396 downwards.
GAAGACTCCCAGACTCTTTCTATGAGACCAGCATCACCCTGATCCAAAAACCAGATAAAGACCCTACAAAGAAAGAAAACTACAGGCCAATTTCGCTGATGAACATAGATGCTAAAATCCTCAACAAAATATTGGCAAACCACATCCATCAATACATTAAAAAGATTATCCACCATGATCAAGTGGGATTCATCCCAGGGATGCAGGGATGGTTCAATATACGCAAATCAGTAAATGTGATACATCAGAGCAAAATAACAAACAAAATAGAAACAGACTCATAAATACACAGAACAGACTGATGATTGCCAGAGGCAAGTGGGGGTGGGGACAGGGTGAAAAAGTGTAGGAATTAAGAAGTACAAATTGGTGATCACAAAATAGTCATGAGGATATAAAGTACACTATAGGGAATATAGTCACTAATATTGTAATACCTATGTATGGTGCCAAGTAGGTACTTGAAATATTAGGAGGACCACTTTGTAAAGTATATGATTATTTGACCACTATGTTCTACACCTGAAACTACTGCAGAATAATATTGAATGTAAACTGTAATTTTAAAAAAATCCCCTATTTTTAAAAATTAAGATAGCTTCTATTTTTAACATAATAAAAATAGAACAGAAGTGTAATAATGCTACATAACTTACAGAATTCTTTTAGGAAAGCACCTAAATCTTTAGGTACACAATAAATAAAATTTTACTTTGCATCCCCAGCCAGACCTCAGGAGGTAAAGCAGAAAACCCATTGCCAGGTGACTTAGGAGAATATGTGCTAATTAATTTTTGAAAGGATGTGCTTCAAAACCTACACTGTTATCATTGGTAAAAGAAGTCACTCTTGAAAGCACAACATCAATCTGCCATCTGCTTCAAGCTCTCCATTTTATGTGAACAGAGAAACAGAGGAGAGATCTACCTAGCTATATACTGTCATCAAAAAAAAAATTCTGTTGCTTTAAAATCTACTTCAGATTAATTTTCTCTACCCCCATGTCACTGTAGCACCCAAGCACAAGGGGTTGAAGACATAAAATCCTAATAACATTGAAACCAGTAGTTTTTGGTAATGATATTAAAATAACTGCCTATGGCTAATATTGCTTGAAGTGTACTCTGCGCTGGTTATTAAAAGACAGTGTAATATAAGAAACTGAAAATACCATGTGATTCCATTGAAACAGATGTGATGCCCAAAAGATAATTATGACTACTTTCCTTTTGCGATGCTAGGGAGGTATCAGCTGTTGCTATTGTTGTGCCTGCTTGTCTGAACCGCTACCACCACTGAAGTTAGTAGCCAGAGAGACATATGAGACATGTGTTCGAACCCTGGCTATGTCACTTACTGGTTGGGTGAACTTGGACGAGTCATTTCTTATTCTTAAGTCTCTCCTCATCTCTCAGATGGAGATAATAATACTTAGAAAGTTGCTGTGAGAACTAAGTGAGATTGTATTATATACAACTCCTAGCACCAGACTTCACACAAATTAGGTACTCTAATATTAGTTCCCTCTTGTCTTGTCCACTAAAACATCTACCCCATTTCAGTGAATGAATTTAGGTGCAAATATGAACACTCTCAGTGTGTAATTGACTGGATCCTAAGGTATTGTAGCATTCTTAGTTTCAAAATGATGTGGTCCTCAATCCTTATTTAAATTCACTCAATCAGGGCTCAGCAAACTATGGCCTGCCAGGCCATATCCAGCTCTGTGCCTGTTTTGGTATGGCTTATGTCCTAAAAATGGTTTGCAAATGTTTAAAGATTTGTACAAGAAAGAAGAAGAGGAGGAAGTAAAAGAGACAGCATATGGCCCACAAAGCCTAAAAACAGTTACTCTCTTTGGCCCTTGGCACAAAGGTTTGCCTAACCCTGCACTAGACCCTAATGCAGTGGGAAAAGCACATATAGTGGTTAGTCTGAGGGATTTACTTTTTTTCCTGCCCTTTCTTATCCCTCTTCTTCTGGTATCAGTTTCTCCCTATTCTGGGTGAGCATGTGATCCAGGCCTGTCCAAACAAAATATTTCACTTCTTCTGGCAACAGTGACTGGTCCAGTCCAAACAGGGTTAGTCTGTATCCTTCTTTGAAATATGTGGATGTTAGGAGAAATAAGCTGTTTTTCCACTGAAGTTGCTAAACCTAGGTTATTGACAGTCATGTTTTTTACCAAGTGGACAAGTGAGAGGATATGAAATCAACTTGCATAAAGAAACAAAGATGAGAGAAGCAGAGTAACAGTGTCCTAAAAGCTTTGATTCCCTAGTTGCAGTCACCAAAGACTTGCTTCTGACAGCTCTTTCTTTGATTCTGAGTTATCCTAGTACTTCCTAGATTATCCCAGTAATTTCCTCCCAGAAGAAAGCCAATAAATACATTATTTGTTTAGTTGGGGTTTTTTTCCTGTAATCTAGACTGAGTTGGGTTTCTGCACTTTTATAACTAAAATAATCCTGCTCCAATATACAACACGGGTTTGAAACTGAGTACACCTAGAATTAAATCATTATCCTATGGATCTTTTCCTATGAATGTGACCTTTGACAATTTATATCATTCGCTCAGAACTTCAGTCTTCTTCCTTGTAAAACTGGGATAATAATACTTCTATAGTAGATTTTGTGAGAAAAATAAGATAGATGTATACAATAGAAGTCACAGTGCATGGTGCAATAGATACCAGTTGATGTGAGCTCCCTTACCCAATAAGATTCAAAAGGCCAGCTTACCTGCAAACAGGGAAAAGTCTCTTGATTCCTAACTTCTCATACATTTTGGGTGACTCTTAAGCATAATAAGCATTTCAAACATCCACCCTATAAATTAAATCCTGGACCAAACAGTCAGTATGGCAGGTATAGTTTAGCAGTTTGTGATTAACAAGCCACTGAAACTCCTCCAATCCCTCTTCAGACAAGTCATTCTCCTCTTGCTGCAACTATTCAGCATCCTGAACTACACTCTGTAGCCCTCCCAGGTTTTCCAATGTGTGAAATATGCTGACTTCCAATTAAGATGAAAGGATGTATTGGCCAATCTGACTGGGAAAAAATCCAAGATCAGCAAACCTGTCCAAGGGAGGAGTTTCATTAATCTTAAGAAACTCTGTTAGCCTTAAGAGACAGCTAGGTGGAGGGAGAGTAAGCAGTGGCCTCAGGTTTCTCACTTGCCCCAAGATAAGTCTGATATACCAGAAGGGAGCTGAATCTGTCTACCCTGCTCTCAGGCCAGGCTCCCATTGATTAGGTGGGGTCAGAGAAACCCTTTTCCTTGTACTACCTGGCTGGAACCTGAGAGAAGGAACTCTGCTGGCTGTGAGTGTAAGGAAGGTAGAGGGATCCACAAGGGACAAGCAAATCCAGCCTCAAATCTGCCAACAACAACAAAAAAATGAACTCTCTTACACAGGAGACAAGACCATGAACAGTAGTCCTTTTATGCTCCCCTCATTTCCACTGAGGAGCATTTACACCCAGGAGATTACTGAAAGGTACAGCTGAAAAGAGGGAGTAAACAACAACAACAACAAAAAAAAAAAACAAGGCCTTTTCCTGGTAAAACTTCTGAGCCTGCAACACCACATATGGGCACATAAGACTGTTTAGTGAACAAGTCCTAGCTGACATCCCAAGGAATGAGACAGACTTCCATGGGAAATGGTTCACTGATTTAGTTTTTGTGCCACTGGCACAATATAAAAAGCAAATCAAGAAAGACATTATAAGAAAACAATACTACAGAAAAAGTAGAACCTCTGGCCAAGATGGAGTCATAGGTAGATACACTTTGCCACCTTGCACAACCAAAAGAAGGACAACAACAAATGTAAAAACAAAAAACAACCAGAACTTCCAGAAAATTGAACCGTATGAAAGTCTGACAACCAAGGAGTTAAAGAAGAAACATTCATTCAGACTGGTAAGAAGGATAGAGAGGGGCAGTCAGGTAAGAGAAGACGTGTGGCAAGGTGGCAGCTGGAGGACTGGGTGGTCCCACATTTGTGTGCAGATAAATCAGGAGGAACAACTGGGGATCAAGACAGATTGAACAACCCACAGTTCCAACACAGGAAAAGAAAGCCTCAAAACCTCTCTCTGTAAAAACCTTTTGGGTCTGCATTGGCGGGAGAAACTCCCAGCCTCACAGGAGAGTCCTTTGGAGAGACCCATAGGGTCCTAGAATGTACACAAACCCATACACCCAGGAGGCAGCACCAGAAGGGCCCAATTTGCTTGTGGGCAGTGGAGGAAGTAACTGAAACAGGGCAAGAGCTGAACAAGCAGCATAGTTCCCTCTCTGACACCTCCCCCATGTATAGTGCCACAATGAACCAATGTAGGTTGCCCTGCCCTGGCAAATACCTCAGAGTCCACCCCTTACAATGTAAGAAGAGTGCCAAAACATAGAAATATGGCCCAAATGAAAGAACAGATCAAACTCAATAAAAAATACAACTAAGCGATGAAGAGATAGCCAGCCTATCAGATGCAGAGTTAAAAAACGCTGGTAATCAGGTTGCTCACAGAAATGGTGGAGTATGGTTGCAAAATGAAGGAAAAAGTGAAGGCCATACAAAGTGAAATAAAAAAAATATATACAGGGAACCAACAGTAAAGAGAAGGAAGCCAGGACTCAAATCAACAATTTGGAGCAGAAAGAAGACATAAACATTCAACCAGAACAGAATGAAGAAACAAGAATTCAAAAAAATGAGGAGAAGCTTAGGAATGCCTGGGACAACTTTAAATGTTCCAGCATCTGAATTATAAGGGTGCTAGAAGGAGAAGAGGAAGAACAAGAAAATGAAAACTTATTTGAAAAAATAATGAAGCAGAGATTCCCCAATCGGCCCAAGGAAATAGACTTCCAGGAAGCCCAAGAAGCTCAGAGAGTCCCAAAGAAGTTGGACCCAAGGAAGCACACATCAAGTCATATCATAACTGCATTACCCAAGATTAAAGATAAAGAGAGCATCTTTACTTTTTTATTGTTCAAATACATTTGTCTCCACCTTCCTGCCACCACTTTCCCCAGCCCTCCTTCCCCATCTCCCTCCCTAAAATCTTTCCCACTTTGTCTTTGTCCATGTGTCCTACATACATGTTCCTTGACTTGACCCTTACCTTCTCTTTCCCTGCACCCCACTCCTTCCTTCACTATTGATTTTGTTGGTTTCTTCTTTCTTTCAATGTTACTGGTTATATTTTCCTTGCTTGTTTAGTTCGATAGGTTCCCCTTATAGGTGAGATCATGTGTTGTGTGTGTCTTTCGCCCTCTGGCTTATTTCACTTAGCATAATGCTCTCTAGTTACATCCATGCTGTCATGAAACATGGTAGCTCTTTCTTTCTATCTGCTGCCTGGTATTCCATTGTGTAAATGTACCATAGTTTTTTGATCCACTCATTCACTGATGGGCACTTAAGTTGTTTCCAACACTTGGCTATTGTCAATTGTGCTGCTATGAAAATTGGGGTGCGTAGGTTCTTTTGAATTGGTGTTTCAAGATTCTTAGGGTATAGTCCCAGCAGTGGAATCACTGGGTCAAAAGTCAGTTCCATTTTTAGCTTTCTGAGGAAATTCCAAACTGTTTTCCACAGTGGCTGCACCTGTCAGCATTCCCACTAACAGTGTACTAGGGTTCCCTTTTCTCCACAGCTTCGCCAGCACCCGTTGTTTGTTTATCTGTTTATGATGGTCATTCTGATTGGTGTGAAGTGGTATTTCACTGTGGTTTTAATTTAAATTTCTCTGATAGCTAGTGATGCTGAACATCCTTTCATATGTCTCTGCTCTCTTTGAATCTCTTCCTTGGAGAAGTATCTGTTCAGGTCCTTTGCCCATTTCTTAATTGGATTGTTTGTCTTGGAGTGGAGTCAGGTGAGTTTTTTATATATTTTGGAGATCAAACCACTATCTGATGTATCATTGGCAAATATATTTTCCCATACGGTTGGTTCCCTTTTCATTTTGCTGATGTTTTCTTTAGCCATGTAGAAGCTTCTTATTTTGATGAGGTCCCACTTGTTTATTCTTTCTTTTATGTCCCTTGCTTTAGGGGACATATTGGTTAAAATATTGCTGCATGAGATATCTGAGAGTTTCCTGTCTATGTTCTCCTCTAGGACTTTTATAGTGTCGCAACTTATATTTACATCTTTTATCCATCTTGAGTTTATTTTTGCATATAGTAGCAGTTGGTGATCAAATTTCAGTTTTTTCCATGTAGCTGCCCAGCTCTCCCAAAACTATTTGTCGAAGAGGCTATTTTTACTACAGTTTATGCTTCTGCCCCTTTGTCAAATAATAATTGACCATAGAGACATGGGTTTATTTCTGGGCTTTCTAATCTGTTCCACTGATCTGTGTGTTTGTTCTTGTGCCAGTACCAGACTGTTTTGATTACAGTGGCCTTGAAATATAGTTTTATGTCCAGTATTGTGATCCCTCCTGCTTTGTTTTTCTTTCTCAAAATTGCAGCGGGTATTCACGGTCATTTATGGTTCCATATAAATTTTTGAAATGTCTGTTCTATGTGAAATGCATGATTGGTATTTTAATAGGGATTTCATTGTATCTATAAATTGCTTTGGGTAGTATGGGCATTTTGATGATGTTAATTCTTCCAATCCATGAACGCGGTATATGCTCCTATTTATTTATGTCTTCCTTAATTTCTTTCTTCATTGTTGTACAGTTTTCTGCGTACAGGTCTCTTACCTAAAGATAAGGAGAGAATCTTAACACCATCAAAAAAAAAAAGTAAGAAAGAGACAGTTACCTACAAAGGAGCTCCCATAAGACTATCAGCTGATTTATCAAAAGGAACCTTGCAGGCAAGAAGAGGCTGGAAAGAAGTATTTGAAGCCATGAAAAGCAATGACCTCCATCCAAGATTATCTTATTCAGCAAAGATTCCTTTAAAATAGAAGAGCAGATAAGGTATTTCCCAGATAAGGTGAAGTTAAAGGAGTTCATCATCACTAAGCCCTTATTATATGAAATGTTAAAAGGATGTATCTAAGAAAAAGAAGAAGCTCCAAACTATGAACAGTAAAATGACAACAAACTCACAACTATCAAAAACTGAACCAAAAACCAACAACTAAGCAAACAACTAGAATAGGAATGGAAACACAGAAATGGAGATCACATGGAGCATTATCAGTGGGGAGGGAGAGGGGGAGCATGACAGAAAAGGAACAGGGAATAAGAAGGATAATGGTGGGTACAAAATAGACAGGGGGACGTTAAGAATAGTTTGGAAATGGAGAAGCCAAATAACTTTTATGTACAACCCATGCATATGAACTAAGGGGAAGGGGATGTTGGTGGGAGGGGGGTAGAAGACAGAGGAGAATAAAGGGGAGAAAATAATAGAACAACTGTAATAGGATAATCAATAAAATATACTTAAGAAATAAAAATTAAAAAAAGAAAACAAAACTGCAGAACAGTCTCAGAAAGATGAATACAAAAATACTAAGCAAAACATTGTTAAATTAAACCCAACTTCATATAACATAAAATGTGGAGGAGACTTCAAGATGGTGGAGGAGTGAGTGGAAGTCATAGTGACTTTCTCCCAGGACCAACCTGGAATTACAACTAAATTCTGGTGAAATCACCTGGAAAACAACTGAACAATAACAAGAGAGGAGCCTTAAAACCTTGGACAGACAAAAGAATCGGCTTTAGCACAACATAACTCGTAAGGAGTGCAGTAGAGGTTCGAGAACCTGAGCTAGCCACCCACGGGTGGCAGTGCCAGAGGGATATTGAAATGGTCAAGTAGATCCCCCTGAGAAGAGCAGGGTCTAAACCATAAGCAGGGATCACTAGCCTTTAGCACCAGAGCCCAAAAAGCACACAGACAACAGCCAGCTACAAAAAGCAGCAGGGTTGCTCTCTGCCAGAGACAGGTGGCTGGAGATGCAAAGAGATGCTGAAAGGGCCAAACAAAAATTTGTAGTGGCAGCAAATTACCCTGGACTCCAGCAAAGGCAGGGACAGAGTGGGCTGGAGCTGCCTGAAGAGAGACTGGGGAAGGAGGCTTTGAGAAGAGGACTGAGAAAGTTGCCGGTGGGTCCCAGTGCTGACTTTCCCACCCCTTATGCAGCTGCCATCTCGCTTAGGCAGACCACTCCCCTGAGCAGTAGCAGCATGAAAGGACACAATGGTCCTGCCCCCAGGAGGGCCTGTGCCCTTGCCCAGTGTTGTGCAGGTCCAGGTGCTGAGTGCAGAATGGAAGTACCAGATAGTAGATCCCTGGCTAAAGGGCACACAGAGGGGTCTGGAGACACTTTGGGAAAGTCTGGCGACATAGGCATTGGGGACAGAAGTAAGGGAGTAGCTGAGGGGAACCCAGTGCTCACTCCTCCCCCATATGAAAGCAGTCATATTGCTCAAGTAGACTTCTCCCATGAGTGGCAGGAGCATTAAAGGACATAATAGCCCCACCCACAAGAGAGACTCTACCCTGCCCTGACTATTGAGGACAGAGTCACTAGATTAACAACTGGAGGAAACAGACATAGAGAGTATATTCCTGAAAGTCTCTTAAAGACTGCCTAAGGTCAGAAGGGGTGAACAGTTCACATCATCAGAGGCAGATCCAGAAAAAAAGGGAAAAAAAGCAGTCTACTACCAGAGAAGTTGACACCACAAAGTCAGGAAGTCAAGACCGATCAATTTCAGAAGCAGAAGGAAAAAAGAAGAGTCTCACAAATAATGGGAAGTAAAAGAAACACCCCCCAATCAAAAGGAAAGGAGAAACCCCCAGAAATAGAACTAATTGAAATAGAGGAAACTATCAGATATTGTGTTCAAAACAACAGTTCTAAGGGAGCTTTGTGAGCTCAATGAGCTCAAAGAGAATTACCAAAAACTACAGCGAAACTATGAGGAACTTATTGCAAACTATATCAGCATGAAAAAAGACATACAGACTACAAGTAAGAAGCAAGAGGAAATGAAGGATAGAATTGTGAGTTGAAGAACACAGTAGAAGGAATCAAAAGCAGGCTGGATGAAGCAGAGGATTGAATCAGTGACCTAGAGGACAAGATAGAAAAAAGCTCCCAGAAAGAGCAAAAACATGAAAAAAAGGCTAAAAAAAAAATGAAGAGGCATTCAGAGAAATGCAAGATAACCTGAAATGTAATAACATCTGTCTAATAGGGATACAAGAAGGACAAGAGGAACAAGGGATAGAGAACCTGTTTAAACCTATAAGTGGAACCTAACCAACAAAAAAAAAAAAAAGCAAGGAAAATATAACCAGCAACATAGAAAAAAAAACCAACAGAATCAAGAGGGAAGAAGGGGGTGGACATGGAACAGGAAGGGAAAGGTTAAGTCAAGTAATATGTGTGGAGGACCCATGGACAAAGTCACAGTGCGAAAGACTTGAGGGAAGGAGGTGGGGGAGGGGGGCAGGGGAAAGTGATAGTGGAAAGATGGAGACAAATGTATCTGAACAATAAAAAAAAAAACAAATAAACTAATGATGGAAAACTTCCCTAATTTGAGGAGAGAAAAAGTTATGCAAGTCCAAGAAGAACAGAAGAATCCATTCAAGAGAAACCCAATGAGGTGCACTCCAAGACACATCATCATTACAATGGCAAATATCAAAGACAAACAAGAAATCCTAAAGGACACAAGGGAGAAACAGGTAATAGCATATAAGGGAGCCCCACAGAGCTAGCAGCTGACTTCTCAACAGAAACACTACAAGCCAGAAAGGAATGACAAGAAATATGCCAAGTAATGAAAAGCAAGCACCAGAAGCCAATATTAGTCTACCTATCAAGGATCTCAATTAAAATGGAAGACAGAATAAGGACTTTCCCAGACAAAAGAAGGCTCAGAGAACACACCTCCAACAAACCAGCACTGCAAAATATAATAAAGGGACAGCTTTAAGAATATGAAGAAAAATTGTGAGAAAGGGAGGAACACAGGTACTAAGGGAAAAAATTAATAAGTACCTATCAATAATAACTTTAAATTTAAATAGATTAAATGCTTCAATAAAAAAAAATAGGGTAGCTGAATGGGTAAGAAAACATGACCTGTACATATGCTGTCTACAAGAGACCCACCCCAGAACAAAGGATCTACACAAACTGAATGTAAAAGGATGGAAAAATATATTCCAAGCAAATGGACAGGAGAAAAAAAAGTCAGGGTAGCAATACTTATATCAGACAAAATAGATTTCAAACAAAGGCCATAAAAAGAGACCCATAATACTCAAAGGAAGAATCCATCCAGAAGACATAAACATTGTAAACCTATATGTACCCAACATAGGAGCACCCAAATACATAAGGAAAATCTTGGAAGACTTCAAGAAAGATATAGGCAGTAACACACTGATAGTAGGGGATTTTAACATACCACTGTCAACAATGGATAGATCTTCCAAACGAAACATCAGCAAAGATATTGTGGAACTGAACCACACATTAAATCATGTGGACTTAACTGACATACACAGAAACTTTCATCGCAAAGAAGAAAAATACAGATTCTTTTCAAATGCACATGGAACATTTTCAAAGATAGACCACATGATAGGACACAAAACAAGCCTCAACTAATTCAGGAAAATTGAAATCATAACAAGCATTTTCTCGGACCACAAGGGCTTGAATCTTGAAACCAACCTCAAGGAAAAAACACAAAAACATTCAAACTCATGGAAACTGAACAGCATGCTGTCAAACAGTGAATGGGTCAATAATGAGATCAAAGAAGAAATCAAAAAGTTTCTGGAAACAAATGAAAATGAACACACAACAGTCCAAAACCTATGGGACACAGTGAAGGCAGTCCTGAGAGGGAAGTTCATAGCAATACAGGCCTCCCTGAAAAACATAGAAGCATTTCAAATAAACAACCTAACCCTACATCTTCAAGAAATGGAGAAACAACAAGGAAAGCCCAGAGCAAATAGAAGAAAGGAAATAATGAAGATCAGAGCAGAACTTAATGACATGGAAACTAAAAGAACAATTCAAAGCATCAATAAATTCAGGAGCTGGTTCTTTGAAAAGATAAACAAAATAAACAAGCCTTTAAGCAGACTCATCAAGAAAAAGAGGGAGATGACCCAAATAAATATCAGAAATGAAAGAGGAGAAGTAACAACTGATACCACAGAAATACAAAGGACTGTAAAAAATTACTATGAACAATTATATGCCAAGAAATTTGAAAACCACGATGAAATGGACAAATTTCTAGAAAAATATAACCCTCCAACACTGGATGAAGAAGAAGCGGAAAGCCTGAACAGACCAATAACAGCTGGTGAAATTGAAGCAGTAATAAAGAAAACCTCCCAGCACTCAAAAGCCATGGACCGGATAGTTTCACAGGAGAATTTCACAAAACATTTAAGGAAGAGCCAACCCCTGTCCTTCCCAGACCATTCCAAAAAATCCAAGAAGAGAGAAGACTCCTAAATTCTTTTTATGAGGCCAACATCATCCTAATCCCAAATCCAGACAAAGACACAACCAAGAAAGAAAACTACAGGCCAATATCACAGAGACACTAAAATCCTCAACAAAATATTGCTGCACATCACCGCATCCAGCAATACATTAAAAAGATTATTCACCATGATCAAGTATGATTCATCCTGGGGATGCAAGGATGCTTCAATATTCACAAATCAATAAACATGAATACATCACATAAACAAAAGAGAGACAGAAACCACATGATCATATCAATAGTTGTGGGGAAAGCATTTGATAATGTATCGCACCGATTTATGATAAAAATGCTCAGCAAAGTGGGAGTAAGGGGTGCATATCTCAACATAATAAAGGCCATACATGAAACACCTACAGCCAACCTCATACTTAATGGACAAAAACTGAAAGCTTTCCCACTAAGATCAGGAACAAGACAAGGATGTTCACTTTTACCACTTCTATTCAACATAGTATTGGAAGTCCTAGCCACAGTGATCAGACAAGAAAAAGAAATAAAAAGCATCCAAGTTGGAAAGGAGGAACTAAAACTGTCATTGTTCGCAGATGACATGATAGTGTTCATAGAAAACCCTATAGACTCCACCAGAAAACTGCTTGACCTAATAAGTGAATTTGGCAAAGCAGTGGGATACAAGGTCAATATTCAGAAATCGAAGGCATTTTTGTACATCAAAAATGAAATATCAGAAGCAGAAATCAGGGGAAAAAAACCCTTTGCTATAGCAACAAGAAAAATCAATTACCTAGGAATAAACTTAACCAAGGAGGTAAAAGACCTGTATGCAGAAATCTACACAACGCTGATGAAATAAATTAAGGAAGACACAAATAAATTAAAGCATATACCATATTCATAGATTGGGAGAATTAACATCATCAAAGTGTCCATACTACCCAAAGTAATTTATAGATTCAATGCAATCCCTATTAAAATACCAATGATAGATTTCACAGACATAGAACAAACATTTCAAAAATTTATATGGAACCATAAATGACCCAGAATAGCTGCAGCAATTTTGAGGAAGAAAAACAAAGTAGGAAGGATCACAATACCTGACATCAAACTATATTAGAAGGCCAGTGTAATCAAAACAGTCTGGTACTCACATAAGAACAGACACATAGATTAATGGAACAGAATAGAGAGCGCAGAAATAAACCCATGTCTCTATGGTCAATTAATATTTGACAAAGGAAGCAGAAGCATAAAATGGAGTAAAAATAGCCTCTTCAACAAATGGTTTTGGGAGATCTGGACAGCTACATGCCAAAAATTGAAATTCGACCACCAACTTACACCATACGCAAAAATAAACTCAAGATGGATAAAAGACTTAACTATAAGTTGGGACATCTTAAAGTCCTAGAGGAGAACATAGGCAGGAAACTCTCAGATATTCCATGCAGCAATATTTTCACCGATATGTCCCCTAGAGCAAGAGACATAAAGGAAAGAATAAACAAATGGGGATTCATCTGAATAAGAAGCTTCTGCATGGCTAAAGAAAACATCAGCAGAATGAAAAGGGAGCCAACCCTATGGGAAAAATATATTTGCCAATGATTCTTCAGACAAGGGTTTGATCTCCAAAATATATAAAGAACTCACACGACTCCACTCCAGGAAGACAAACAATCCAATTTAAAAACGGGCAAAGGACCTGAACAGACACTTCTCCAAGGAGGACATACAGAGGGCCCAGAGACACAGGAAAGGATGCTCAGCATCACTAGCCATCAGAAAAATGCAAATTAAAACCACAATGAGATACCACTTCACACCGGTCAGAATGGCCATCATAAACAGATCAACAAACGATGGGTGCTGGCGACACTGTGGAGAAGGGAACCCTAGTACCCTGTTGGTGGGAATGCAGACTGGTGCAGCCACTGTGGAAAACAGTTTGGAATTTCCTCAGAAAGCTAAAGATGGAACTGACTTTTGACCCAGTGATTCCACTGCTGGGATTATACCCTAAGAATCCCAATGAACCAATTCAAAAGAACCTATGCATCCCTGTGTTGATAGCAGCACAATTGACAATAGCCAAGTGTTGGAAACAACTTAAGTGCCCATCAGTAAATGAGTGGATCAAAAAACTATGGCACATTAACACAATGGAATACCATGCAGCAGAAAGAAAGAAAGAGCTACTACCCTTCATGACAGCATGGATGGAACTGGAGAATATTATCTTAAGTAAAATAAGCCAGGGGGTGAAAGACAAATACCATGTGATCTCACCTATAAGCGGAACCTATCCAACAAAACGAGCAAGGAAAATATGACCAGCAACATTGAAAGAAAAAAAAAACAATTCAACAGTAACGAGAGGGGAGGAGAGAGAGGTTAACAGAGAAAAGAGGGGAAAGGTCTAATATAGGAACATGTATAAAGGACCCACGGACAAAGCCAAAGTGGAGAAGGTTGAAGGGGGGATGTGGGGGTGGGTGAGTCAGGGGAAAGTGGTGGTGGGAAAATGGAGACAATTGTATTTGTACAAAAATAAAATACAATAAATTAAAAAATAAAAATAAACCCTAAGACATATGAGACTCTGAAGATTTGGTTGTATAACTTAGTATGTCATTGCGATTGTTGATAACTATCTGTGCAGCTTCAAATATATTTTAATATATTTACATGTATTAATGCTTAATATCATATGCTTTATATGGTAAACATTGTTAAATATGAATTTTATCATTTGCAACTGAAAATTGGGCAACTGTGTCCACGTCCTGAATTAAAATATTTCCCTTTGAAAAAGAAAGAAAAATATAACCAGTAATACTGAAAGAAAAAACAAACTGAGAGTAACGAGAGGGGAGGAGGGAGGAGGGTAATGGGAAAAAAAAAAAGAGGAAGGGTCAAGGAACACGAATAAAGGACCCATGGACAAAGCCAAAGTGGGGAAGGATTGAGGGTGGGAGGGTGAGGGTAAGAATTTAAAAATTCTTAAATATGTCTTTTAATGAGTACATATACCCATTTCTGTTGGCTATATACCTAGGAGTAGGATATGACTATGTTCAATTTTAGCAGATGCTATAAGTTTTTCCAAGTGTTTGTACCAATTTTCACTCCCACTAATAGTATATGAAAGTTTCAGCTGTTCCCTATCTTCACCCAAACATAGTATTTTCTTTCTTTTTTATTTGCCATTCTGGTAAATATTCAGTGTTATTTTACTATAGTTTCAATTTGTATTTAACTGATATCTAATAAAATTGGGTACTTTTTGTATACTTATTGATAATTTGGATATCATTTTTGTTAAGGGTCTTCAAGTCTTTTCCTTATTTTTCTAAAAGGTTGCCATTTTCCCGCCACCACTTTCCCCTGCCCCACCCACCGCTACCTCCCACCCTCAATCCTTCCCCACTTTGGCTTTGTCCATGGGTCCTTTATTCGTGTTCCTTGACCCTTCCTCTTTTTTTTTTTCCCATTACCCTCCTCCCTCCTCCCCTCTCGTTACTCTCAGTTTGTTTTTTCTTTCAGTATTACTGGTTATATTTTTCTTTCTTTTTCAAAGGGAAATATTTTAATTCAGGACGTGGACACAGTTGCCCAATTTTCAGTTGCAAATGATAAAATTCATATTTAACAATGTTTACCATATAAAGCATATGATATTAAGCATTAATACATGTAAATATATTAAAATATATTTGAAGCTGCACAGATAGTTATCAACAATCGCAATGACATACTAAGTTATACAACCAAATCTTCAGAGTCTCATATGTCTTAGGGTTTATTTTTATTTTTTAATTTATTGTATTTTATTTTTGTACAAATACAATTGTCTCCATTTTCCCACCACCACTTTCCCCTGACTCACCCACCCCCACATCCCCCCTTCAACCTTCTCCACTTTGGCTTTGTCCGTGGGTCCTTTATACATGTTCCTATATTAGACCTTTCCCCTCTTTTCTCTGTTAACCTCTCTCTCCTCCCCTCTCGTTACTGTTGAATTGTTTTTTTTTCTTTCAATGTTGCTGGTCATATTTTCCTTGCTCGTTTTGTTGGATAGGTTCCGCTTATAGGTGAGATCACATGGTATTTGTCTTTCACCCCCTGGCTTATTTTACTTAAGATAATATTCTCCAGTTCCATCCATGCTGTCATGAAGGGTAGTAGCTCTTTCTTTCTTTCTGCTGCATGGTATTCCATTGTGTTAATGTGCCATAGTTTTTTGATCCACTCATTTACTGATGGGCACTTAAGTTGTTTCCAACACTTGGCTATTGTCAATTGTGCTGCTATCAACACAGGGATGCATAGGTTCTTTTGAATTGGTTCATTGGGATTCTTAGGGTATAATCCCAGCAGTGGAATCACTGGGTCAAAAGTCAGTTCCATCTTTAGCTTTCTGAGGAAATTCCAAACTGTTTTCCACAGTGGCTGCACCAGTCTGCATTCCCACCAACAGGGTACTAGGGTTCCCTTCTCCACAGTGTCGCCAGCACCCATCGTTTGTTGATCTGTTTATGATGGCCATTCTGACCGGTGTGAAGTGGTATCTCATTGTGGTTTTAATTTGCATTTTTCTGATGGCTAGTGATGCTGAGCATCCTTTCCTGTGTCTCTGGGCCCTCTGTATGTCCTCCTTGGAGAAGTGTCTGTTCAGGTCCTTTGCCCGTTTTTAAATTGGATTGTTTGTCTTCCTGGAGTGGAGTCGTGTGAGTTCTTTATATATTTTGGAGATCAAACCCTTGTCTGAAGAATCATTGGCAAATATATTTTTCCCATAGGGTTGGCTCCCTTTTCATTCTGCTGATGTTTTCTTTAGCCATGCAGAAGCTTCTTATTCAGATGAATCCCCATTTGTTTATTCTTTCCTTTATGTCTCTTGCTCTAGGGGACATATCGGTGAAAATATTGCTGCATGGAATATCTGAGAGTTTCCTGCCTATGTTCTCCTCTAGGACTTTAAGATGTCCCAACTTATAGTTAAGTCTTTTATCCATCTTGAGTTTATTTTTGCGTATGGTGTAAGTTGGTGGTCGAATTTCAATTTTTGGCATGTAGCTGTCCAGATCTCCCAAAACCATTTGTTGAAGAGGCTATTTTTACTCCATTTTATGCTTCTGCTTCCTTTGTCAAATATTAATTGACCATAGAGACATGGGTTTATTTCTGCGCTCTCTATTCTGTTCCATTAATCTATGTGTCTGTTCTTATGTGAGTACCAGACTGTTTTGATTACACTGGCCTTCTAATATAGTTTGATGTCAGGTATTGTGATCCTTCCTACTTTGTTTTTCTTCCTCAAAATTGCTGCAGCTATTCTGGGTCATTTATGGTTCCATATAAATTTTTGAAATGTTTGTTCTATGTCTGTGAAATCTATCATTGGTATTTTAATAGGGATTGCATTGAATCTATAAATTACTTTGGGTAGTATGGACACTTTGATGATGTTAATTCTCCCAATCTATGAATATGGTATATGCTTTAATTTATTTGTGTCTTCCTTAATTTATTTCATCAGCGTTGTGTAGATTTCTGCATACAGGTCTTTTACCTCCTTGGTTAAGTTTATTCCTAGGTAATTGATTTTTCTTGTTGCTATAGCAAAGGGTTTTTTTTCCCCCTGATTTCTGCTTCTGATATTTCATTTTTGATGTACAAAAATGCCTTCGATTTCTGAATATTGACCTTGTATCCCACTGCTTTGCCAAATTCACTTATTAGGTCAAGCAGTTTTCTGGTGGAGTCTATAGGGTTTTCTATGAACACTATCATGTCATCTGCGAACAATGACAGTTTTAGTTCCTCCTTTCCAACTTGGATGCTTTTTATTTCTTTTTCTTGTCTGATCACTGTGGCTAGGACTTCCAATACTATGTTGAATAGAAGTGGTAAAAGTGAACATCCTTGTCTTGTTCCTGATCTTAGTGGGAAAGCTTTCAGTTTTTGTCCATTAAGTATGAGGTTGGCTGTAGGTGTTTCATGTATGGCCTTTATTATGTTGAGATATGCACCCCTTACTCCCACTTTGCTGAGCATTTTTATCATAAATCGGTGCGATACATTATCAAATGCTTTCCCCACAACTATTGATATGATCATGTGGTTTCTGTCTCTCTTTTGTTTATGTGATGTATTCATGTTTATTGATTTGTGAATATTGAAGCATCCTTGCATCCCCAGGATGAATCATACTTGATCATGGTGAATAATCTTTTTAATGTATTGCTGGATGCGGTGATGTGCAGCAATATTTTGTTGAGGATTTTAGTGTCTCTGTGATATTGGCCTGTAGTTTTCTTTCTTGGTTGTGTCTTTGTCTGGATTTGGGATTAGGATGATGTTGGCCTCATAAAAAGAATTTAGGAGTCTTCTCTCTTCTTGGATTTTTTGGAATGGTCTGGGAAGGACAGGGGTTGGCTCTTCCTTAAATGTTTTGTGAAATTCTCCTGTGAAACTATCCGGTCCATGGCTTTTGAGTGCTGGGAGGTTTTCTTTATTACTGCTTCAATTTCACCAGCTGTTATTGGTCTGTTCAGGCTTTCCGCTTCTTCTTCATCCAGTGTTGGAGGGTTATATTTTTCTAGAAATTTGTCCATTTCATCGTGGTTTTCAAATTTCTTGGCATATAATTGTTCATAGTAATTTTTTACAGTCCTTTGTATTTCTGTGGTATCAGTTGTTACTTCTCCTCTTTCATTTCTGATATTTATTTGGGTCATCTCCCTCTTTTTCTTGATGAGTCTGCTTAAAGGCTTGTTTATTTTGTTTATCTTTTCAAAGAACCAGCTCCTGAATTTATTGATGCTTTGAATTGTTCTTTTAGTTTCCATGTCATTAAGTTCTGCTCTGATCTTCATTATTTCCTTTCTTCTATTTGCTCTGGGCTTTCCTTGTTGTTTCTCCATTTCTTGAAGATGTAGGGTTAGGTTGTTTATTTGAAATGCTTCTATGTTTTTCAGGGAGGCCTGTATTGCTATGAACTTCCCTCTCAGGACTGCCTTCACTGTGTCCCATAGGTTTTGGACTGTTGTGTGTTCATTTTCATTTGTTTCCAGAAACTTTTTGATTTCTTCTTTGATCTCATTATTGACCCATTCACTGTTTGACAGCATGCTGTTCAGTTTCCATGAGTTTGAATGTTTTTGTGTTTTTTCCTTGAGGTTGGTTTCAAGATTCAAGCCCTTGTGGTCCGAGAAAATGCTTGTTATGATTTCAATTTTCCTGAATTAGTTGAGGCTTGTTTTGTGTCCTATCATGTGGTCTATCTTTGAAAATGTTCCATGTGCATTTGAAAAGAATCTGTATTTTTCTTCTTTGCGATGAAAGTTTCTGTGTATGTCAGTTAAGTCCACATGATTTAATGTGTGGTTCAGTTCCACAATATCTTTGCTGATGTTTCGTTTGGAAGATCTATCCATTGTTGACAGTGGTATGTTAAAATCCCCTACTATCAGTGTGTTACTGCCTATATCTTTCTTGAAGTCTTCCAAGATTTTCCTTATGTATTTGGGTGCTCCTATGTTGGGTACATATAGGTTTACAATGTTTATGTCTTCTGGATGGATTCTTCCTTTGAGTATTATGGGTCTCTTTTTATGGCCTTTGTTTGAAATCTATTTTGTCTGATATAAGTATTGCTACCCTGACTTTTTTTTCTCCTGTCCATTTGCTTGGAATATATTTTTCCATCCTTTTACATTCAGTTTGTGTAGATCCTTTGTTCTGGGGTGGGTCTCTTGTAGACAGCATATGTACAGGTCATGTTTTCTTACCCATTCAGCTACCCTATTTTTTTTTATTGAAGCATTTAATCTATTTAAATTTAAAGTTATTATTGATAGGTACTTATTAATTTTTTCCCTTAGTACCTGTGTTCCTCCCTTTCTCACAATTTTTCTTCATATTCTTAAAGCTGTCCTTTTAGCATATCTTTCAGTGTTGTTTTGGTCAATAATGCCATTCTCGAAGGTGTCTTCATGCTCATATTTGTAAGGGTATTTTGCTCAATGTATTGGTATTAATTATTGTGCAGAAGAACTGTTGTTGGCAGAATAGGATGAGCCAGAATGGTTGTATCTGTTAAGGAAAATATGACATTATTGAAAAGGTCCTTAGAATAACTGAAGTTCTGGTTCATGACCGACTTAGGTGCATGCAAATATCATTACAAATGAGCCATATAGCTACAAAGTTATTCCCCTAGCCAAGAGACAGTGACACCTGAACCTAAGTTCACTTTGTTCTCTTCATTCTGATATTTCCCCTTGGTGGTTGATAGGAATCTTGAACCTAACATTGTGAAAACACAATACTCACCCAAAACAGTCCTTCTCTCATTTTTACTGATTTCAGTATTCGGCATACACTTCCAACGAGCTTCTCAAGTCCAAAACCTAACAGTCATATTTGACTTGTGTTTTACCACATACATTCAATTGGCATGTCAAGTCAATTTTACCTCTAAAATAAAGTGTCTTCTGAATTGAACTCCTGATACTATGTACCGCTACTGCTACCAACCTGATCCAGGCTTCTTTTATGTCTGATCTGGATTATAGCAGCAATCTCCTAACCAGTCTTCTGATTTCTACTTTTGCCTGTACAATCTATTACACAGACACCAGAGTGATCTATTTTAAATACAATATGTTACAGGATCATGAAAGTGAATTTTCCTGTTGATCTGATTGTTATAATGTATGTCTAAAGAAAAAGAACAAAGAAAAGAGTAAGAGCTGAGGCTCTGCACAGTGACCTGGGAAGGGATGAAACACAGAAATGCATTTTTTGTTGGGCAGTCAGCATTCCAGAGAGAGAAACAAAGCCACAGGACCTGGCCGCTCATTAACCTCGCAGAACTCCCCTCCCTTCACCTTCCATGCAGAACACACTATCTGCAAACTTGAGAACTGGTACTACAGAATAACTTTTACCATGAGCAACAATCGCACTCTGTGATTTATCCCAGGTTCAGGTAGAGGTGCAAGGCAGATGCTGTGGAGGGTCACTGGTTGCCATTGCCAGGAGGCCAAAACAAAAGAGATGGCCAGGTTGCTCCACTGTACTGCATCCCCATGCATCACTGCTACACTGCTGGTGGCATTTGCATGCTGAGGGAAGCACTGAGATTTCATGGATTTGGATCCACATTGCTCACCACATTCCCTGGGATGAAGGTGACCTGATCACAAGGGAGGTACCCACCATCCTGAGTAGCACAGTCCATTTTCTATCACTCCACAGAGATCCAAAAAGCCAGAAAAGTGCAAGAGCTAAAAAATATTCTAATTCAGCATCACCTTCTGAAGAACAATAGAAAGACTTCTTATTAGTTTTTTTTTTAACTAAGAGAAATACTTCTTAACAGTCTACTAGACAAGTACCACTCATACATAATTGCCTACACAGAGAAGGATCCATCAAATACCATAAATAACCAAGGTAATGAGGCAGCTCAGAAACAAAATTTTAAAATCTTCAGAAAATACACTTAAATACATGGAAATATGTGATTTAAATGACAGAGAATTCAAGATTGTGGTTATGTAAAAAAGCTGTAAAAAAAGGTGCAAGAAAACACAGGAAATTTAATGAACTCAGAGAACAAACCAATGAACAAAATGAGTACTTCACCAAAGTGACTGACATTTTTTAAAAGAACCAAACAAATTCTGTAAATGAAAAACTCAATAAAAGAGATAGTGAGCATAGGAAATAGAGGTGACCAGATGGAGGAAAGAATTAAGGATATCAAAGACAGAAATCTAGGAATGATACAGAGGGAAGAAGAGAGAAACTGAAATGTAAAAGAAAAATTAAAGAGCTCTTGGAGAACCATCTGGCTCCATCAAAAAGAGGAATATAAGAATAATAGGTGTACTAGAAGAAGAGAGGGACAAGGGAACAGAGAGCCTATTCAAACAAATAGTTGATGAGAAATTCCCACATCTATGGAAAGAGCTAGGTCCTCAAATCCAAGAAGTAAACAGAACACCTAGTTACCTAAAGTCAAAGACACCTTCTCCAAGGCACATTGTATTAAAACTATCAAAAAATAATGGCAAAGAAAGAATTCTCAACACACCCAGGGAAAAGAAGTGAAGTAACCAGAAGAAAGTAGCCAATAAAGGAAAGCCCATTAGGTTAACATTGGATTTCTCAGCAGAAAATCTACAAGCCAGAAAAGAGTGGAGCCAAATATTCAAACTACTAAAAAAGAAAAATTAACATACAAGAATAATATATCCAGAAAAGTTATGCTTTAGATATGAAGGAGAAATAAAGACTATTTCATATATACAGAAGCTAAGGGAATTTATCATCGGAAGACCTCTATTGCAAGAAATACTCAAGCGTATTATTCTATTTGAAACAAAGAACAAAAGGTCACAAAATTATGAGTAAGATCATCAACCAACTTACAGAATAAATGGGATAATTTGTAACAGCAAAAATATAAAAGGGGAGTAGGTAAAGTTCTGAATTTGCAAAGTAGGATGGAGATCGGATACATTAAAAAGAGGACTACTGTGTATGAAACATTCTTTTTTGTAAACCTAATGGTAATCACACACACAAAAAGAAGAAGAAACCCTGAAACTGAAACACATAGCTTAAAAAAAGGAAACAGAAGAAAAAAGTATGGAATACCACCAAAAAAAACAACAGACAGAAATACAAGGGAAAGGAACCAATAGAGACACAGAGCTAACAGAAAACAAAATACAAATTGGCTATAGGAAATCCACATATTTCAATAATCACCATAAATGTAAATAGACTGAATTCATTAATAAAGAGGAACAGGGACCTCTGGCCAAGATGGAGGCATAGGTAGGCATAGGTAGATACTCTATGCCTCCTTGTACAACCAAAAAAAGGACAACAACCAATTTAAAAACAATAAATAATGAGAACTGCTAGAAAATAGAACTGTATAGAAGTCCAACAAACAAGAAGTTAAAAAAGAAACATTCATCCATACCATACCAGGAGGAGGGGTGGAGATGGACAGCCGGGGTTGAGAGGGTGCACAGCAAGGTGGTGGCTGGAGAACTGGGTGAGTGTGGTGGTGGCTGGTGGACCAGACAGTCCCACATTTGTGTGCAGATAAAACAAGAGGACCAGCTGGGGAGGGAAACCGACCACTCATCCCATCGTTCCAGCTCAGGGAAAAAAAAGCCTTGAAACCTCTGGAGGTAAAAACCTGTGGGGGTTGCAGCAGCAGGATAAACTCCCAGCCTCACAGGAGAGTCTGTTGGAGAGACCAATGGGGCCCTAGAACATACACATACCCACCCACCTGGGAATCGGCACCAGAAGGGCCCAATTTGCTTGTGGGTAATGGTGGAAGCGACTGAAATCCACCTGAGAGCCAAGCAAGCAGCATTGATCCCTCTCAGGCCTCCCCCCACACACAACGTCACAACGCAGAGACCTGGGTTGCCCTACCCTACTGAATACCTAAGGCTCTGCCCCTTCTAATGTAACAGGCACAATGAGACAAAGAAATATGGCCCAAATGAAAGAACATATCAAAGCTCCAAAAATAGAATTAAACAATGAACAGATAGCCAACCTATCAGATGCACTGTTCAAAACACTGGTAATCAGGATGCTCACTGAATTAGTTGAGTATGGTTGCAAAATGGAGGAAATAGTGAAGCCTATGCAAAGGGAAATAAAGAAAAATATACAGGGAATCAACAGTAAAGGGAAGGAAACTGAGACTCAAATCAACGATTGGGAGCAGAAGGAAGAGGTAAACATTCAACCAGAACAGAATGAAGAAACAGGAATTCAAAAATATGAGGAGTGGCCTAGGAACCTCTGGGACAACTTTAAACATTCCAACATCTATATCATAAGGGTGCTAGAAGGAGAAGAGGAAGAGGAAGAAATTGAAAAATTACTTGAAAAAAAAATGAAGAACTTCCACCAATCTGGTGAAAGAAATAGACTTCCAGGAGATCCAGGAAGCTCAGAGAGTCTCAAAGAAGTTGGACCCAAGGAAGCACACACCAAAGCACATCATAATTACATTACCCAAGATTAAAGACAAGGAATCTTAAAATCAGCAAAAGGAGACAGTTACCTGCAAAGGAGTTCCCATAAGACTGTCAGTCGATATCTCAAAAGAAACCTTGCAGGCAAGAAGGGGCTGGAAAAAAGTATTCAAAGTCATGAAAGACAAGAACCTCCATCCATGATTACTCTACCCAGCAAAGCTATCATTTAGAATGGAAGGGCAGATAAAGTGCTTCCCAGATAAGGTGAAGTAAAAGGAGTTCATCCTACCCAAGCCCTTTTTACATGAACTGTTAAAGGGATTTATCTAAGAAAAAGATCAAAAACTATGAACGTTAAATTACAACTATCAACAACTGAACCTAAAAAAAAAAAAACTAAACAAACAACTAGAACAGGAACAGAATCATAGAAATGGAGATCAGACGAGAGGAGGAGGGGGAAGAATGGGGGAAAAGGTACAGGGAATAAGCAGCATAAATAGTAGGGACAAAGTAGACAGGGAGAGGTTAAGAATAGTATAGGAAATGGAGAAGCCAAAGAACTTATATGTATGACCCATGGACATGAACTAAGTGGAGGGGGGAATGCTAGTTGGAGGGGGGTGCCAAGTAGAGGGGAATAAAGGGGAAAAATGAGACAACTGTAATAGCATAATCAATAAAATATATATTTTTTAAAAAGAGGAACAGACTAGCAGATTGAGTCAAAAAGCAAAATCCAACCATATGTGGCCTTCAGTAGACACATCTAAGCTGCAAAGACACAAACAGATTCAAAAGGAAAGGGTAGAAGATGATTCTCCAAGCAAATAGCATCCACCAAAAAGCAAGTGTAGCCACACTTATATCTGACAAAATAGATGTTGAGATAACAAAGGTAACAAGAAGGAAAGATGAACATTTTATAGTGATAAAGGGGACACTACATGAAGAAGACATACTGGTCAGAATGGCTATCAGAAACAAATCAACAAACAAGTGCTGCCAAAGCTGTGGAGAAAACGGAACCCTAGTACATTGGTGTTGAGATTGCAGACTGGTGCAGCTACTGTGGAAAACAATTTGGAATTTCCTCAAAAAATTATAAATGGAACTGCCTTTTGACCTGGCAATTCCATTGCTGGGATTATACCCTAAGAATCTTGAAACACGAGTTCAAAAGAACCAATGCACCCCAATGTTCATAGCAGCACAATTTAGAATACCCATGTGCTGGAAACAGCCTATGTGCCCATCAGTAAATGAGTGGATCAAAAAACCGTGCTACATTTAGGGAGATCAAGATGGCGGAGGAGTGAGTGGAAGTTACACTGACCTCCTGCCAGGACCAACCTGGAATTACAACTACATTGTGGAGAAATCACCTGGAACAAACAACTGAACAATAGCGAGAGAGGAGCCTTGTAACCTCGGAGACAGAAGAATCGGCTTTAGCGCAATCTAACTGGTAAGGAGTGCGGTACAGACCTGAGAAGGCAGGTGGGGCGCCCACGGGTGGCAGCACCAGAAGGATATTGAAATGGCCAGTGGGATCCCCCTGAGAAGAGTGGAGTCTAAACCAAAAGTGGGGATCTCTAGCCCACAGCACCAGAGCCCAAAAAGTACATAGAAAACAGCCAGCTGCGAAAAGCAGCAGGGTTGCTCTCTGCCAGAGACAGACAGCTGGAGACACAAAGAGCATTCTAAAGGGCCAACACAGGATTTCTGTTTGCAGCCACTTACCCTGGTCTCCAGCAAAGGTCGGGGAAGAGTGGGCTAGGACACCTGAGGAGAGATTGGGGAAGGAGGCTTTGGGGAGATAATTGAAAGAGTAGCCGGCAGGATCTTGGTGCTGACTCATCCCCCATGCGGCAGCAGCCATCCTGTTCAGGCAGAGACCACTCCCTCTGAGTGGCACCAGCGTCAAAGAACCCCATAGCCCCGCCCCCAGGTGGGATTCCACCCCACCCTGTGCTGTCTGAGCTGCATACTGAGTACAGAGTGGCAGCCACAGATGGTAGATCCCTGGCTAAAGAGGGCACAGAGAGGTCTGGAGACACTTGAGGAAAGACTGGGTATGGAGGCTTTGGGGAGAGAATGCAGAGAGTAGCCGGTGGGATCCCAGTGCAGACTCTTCCCCCATATGGCAGCAGCATGAGAAGACCCAATAACCATGTCCCCAGGAGGGACTCCACCCCACCCAGAGCTGTCTAAGGCACCCTGCTGAGTGCAGAGTGAATAGATTAACAGCTGAAGGAGAGAGCCACAAACAGGAGATTACTGGAAGTCTCAAACAGACTGTCTAAGGTCAGACAGGGTCAACATGTGACATCATCAGAGGCAGATCCAGAAAGTAAAAACAGCAGTCTCCAACCATAGAAGTTCACACCACAAAGTCAGGAAATCAAGACAGATCAACTGAAGAAGCAGAAGCAAAAGAGAAGAGTCTCACAAATAATGGGAAGACAAAGAAATATGCCCCACTCCAAGGGAAAGGAGCTATCCCCACAAAGAGAACTAAATGAAATAGAGGCAAGTAAACTATCTGATTCTGAGTTCCAAACAACGGCTCTAAGGAACCTCAATGAGCTCAGTCACCTCAGAGAGAATTACCAAAAACTACAGGGAAACTATGGGGGACTTACTGCAAACTATATCAGCATAAAAAGGACATAGAAACTGTCAATAAGAGACAAGAGGAAATGAAGAATACAATTTCTGAATTGAAGAACACAGTAGAAGGAGTCAAAGGCATGTTAAATTAAGCTGAGGACCAAATCACGAAGCTGGAGGACAAGGTAGATAAAAGCTCCCAGAAAGCAAGAAAATGAAAAAAAAAAACTCAAAAAGAACGAAGAGGCATTTAGGGAAATACAGGACATTTATTATAATTATAATAATACATACATACACACATATATGTGAATACACACAAACACACACATATAACATACTGTTTCTCAGTACATATGCACCTAATCAAGGAGCACCAAAATATATAAAGCAACTGCCAATACAGCTAAAGGGAGAAACTGACAAAAACTCAATTTGACACTCAAGGTTTTTGTAGGCTTAGTATCAAAGTTACTATGGTGATTCCTAAGAACACAAATTCAGATCCTTTCCCCAATTGGGACTTTCATCTTGTGAATACACTTCTCAGTGTATGGCATTTTATATCTGATGCAATACCCTGATTAGGAAGTTAGAATAAGTTGGATATGCTTTGGACTTCTATGTATTGATATTGATGTCTCTTTCTAATATGGTAATGAAGATCGGCCAGTACTATTGATATACCAGAGCTCTAGGTTGGCGAAAGCACAGGGCTGATAGGAGGGAATGATGTGAATAGTAGGGAAGACACATTTAATGGAAACAGAGTAGTAAGGGGCCAACATGTGAATTTAGCAGAATTATTTTTTCAAGTGATGAAAATGGATAGCTTCAAAGCCTAGAGTGAATTTATTATCTTTATCACTGAAAGTGATTAAAAAGAGGCTGGATTAATTTGTATGGATGATAAAGATGAGATTCCAGCATCAAATGGCAAATGGCAACAGAGGGCCTTTAATTTTCCTGTGAGTTTTAATGTTTTTACTTGATGGTTCTATCATTTGCCATTCTAGTACTCTTTTCTCTTTTTTCTCTAAGGGTCATATCAGTCAACTTATGATTATCTGGGGATTCTCATTTCTTTGACTCTTGCTTCTGTCTGACCCCAGTTAGTCAGTGGGCATGGCTTCTGAATCAGTGTATGCTTCTAGGAAATTGAATAGGCAGATTAAAATTTAATACATGGAAAACTACACACTTGAACTTCTAGCCTCATAAAATTTGCCCCTCTCCTGGTATCTCATCTGAATAAATGGCATTACCATTCATCCACTTGCTCAGGACTAAAACTTAAGAATCATTCTTGATTCCTATTGTTCTGTCACTCTCCATGCCAAATCCAGTAGCAAATTAGTAGCAAATTCTAAATCTTACCTCCAATGCAATTGTAGAATTCAACTATCTTTTTTTAAAACTTTAATCCAAGTCCAAACCAATATTATCTCTTGCCTGGGCTAATGTTATAGCCACCTAACATTTGTCCTCATATCTACTATGGAGGTCTGTTTTCCACAGAGAAAACAGTCATCCTTTTAACATGGAATTCACATCATGTCTCTTCTCATACAAATACGCTCCAGTGGCTTCTCATCACACTTAAAATAAAATCCAAACACCTCATCATGGCCTATACAAGGCCCTAAATGATCTGCCACCTGAAAATATCTTGACCCATATTTCTAAGATTGGCATCCTTATTATTATTTGAACATCTCTATGCTTTTGCATTGGCTTTCAGTCATCCTGAAATACTCTTTCTTCAGACCTTTTTATGGTTTGATTTCCTGTGTGGTTCAGGTCTCTGCTCAGATGGCCCTGGCTCAGAGAGGCCTGCTCTGACAATTTTATCTGAAATAGATATTCCTCATCATATTCTTCCTATCTATATTTTATTTTTATTGCCAGTGCTTATCAGTACTTAAATTGTGTTGTATATTTGTCATTTGTTTATTTCTATATCTATTCAAAATAATAATAGGTATACTTTGATCTGTCAGAGATATATGACAGATCTCAAGATGAGATTAGGCTCCACTGTCTTTTCTCCTATCAAGGAAAATACATGGGGATCAGAAAAAATCTATTTCAAGCCAATGACACACACATTGAATGTGTCTAAAATAGGGCTCTTTACAACTCATTCTGTAAGGTAGACCCAGAAGAGACAACGATTACAGGATTATTATTTCACAAAAACTGCAAGGACGAGGTCATATGAACAGAGAATATATGCTTTCCTCATGTGGGACTAGACTGCGTCCTGGGAAAAATTAATGTTCTGGTTGATAAGATGTGCTTACTTCTTTGGTAACTAATTATGAAATTATCTGTGGCTTTTACTGGTGGTATGAATCAATTGGAATTATAACACCTATCACTCAGACACAGGATCAAAGCCCACTTCTTTTCCTTTAAACTAGATAAAGAGCAGAAAAATAGTTTTTATTATGAACAAGCCAAAGCCTGAAAAACAAGAATTTCAGGACAGTACACCGGCATGAGCTGTGTATTGGGTAGGGAACCAGAACTATAGATATTGAAAAAGAGGACTCTAAAAGCAATAGGAGAAGAATGATTGGAGAGAAAGTGAGGTCAGAAGAGAAGAGACAGCTACTTGGGGCATGTGCTCGAACGCATAAGTGGTAAGGCTTTTGCCCATTGAATGGTGCAAGGAAACCAGAAGGTTGCTCAATAAAAGCACACTGTAGCCCTTCTGTACTCTGTGGAGTCCAGTGCATTTACCTTTTTCATTGTCAAATGTATGTTTGGTCAAGGGAAAATGAGCAAGGCAGGACATATTGGTGAGGGGATGGTTGCTCTAGAAGAGCATTCAGACCATACTCAGGAATATTCAGTGGCATCACCACTGAGTATCTGTAGCTGTGGAGGGGCCCATGAACCAGTAGCTGTAGAGAAACAACTGACCAAGTGATGAAATTCTCTAACCACCCATCAGCCCCCACCAAACAGCTCATCACTGTCTAATGAAATCACTGTCTAATAATGTAGTATGTGTTTTGCCATATTCACTTTGAACATAGTAGTAGGACTAGCTGTCATTTATGAAGAACTTTATTTTTTTTCAAGTTCATTAATTTGTAAAGAATTTCCATTTCAGCCACCATTTCTCAACTACTAGACAATGATCAAAAACTTTAACTATAACTGTGTTGGTAAGTGTATGGGGAAATAGGCAATATCATATTGTTAGTGTGAATTGGATCAACCTCTGCAAAATGCAATTTGCAATATATATCAGGCAATCTACTCCTTTTTTTTTCTTATTATTTTTATTGTTGTTTAAGCACAGTTGTCTCTTTCTTGTTGCTACCACTTTCCCCCACCCCACTTACCCCCACCTCCCACCTTCAATCCTACCCCCATTTGGGTTTGTCCATGGGTCATTTATACATATTGCTTGATGACCTTACCCCTTCTTTCTCCTGTTGTCCCCCTCTCCCCTCCCCTCTGTCAGTTTGTTCTTTATTTCCAAGTCTCCAGTCCTATTTTGCTCATTTGTTTGTTTTGTTGATTAGGTTCCACTTATAGGTGAGATCATATGGTATTTGTCTTTCGCCCCCTGGCTTATTTCACTTAGCATAATGCTCTCCAGTTCCATCCGTACTGTAGCAAAGGGTAGGAGCTCCTTCTTTCTTTCTGCTGCATAGTGTTCCATTGTGTAAATGTACCCTAGTTTTTTGATCCATTCATTTACTGATGGGCACTTAGGTTGCTTTCAGCACTTGTCTATTGTAAATTGTGCTGCTATGAACATTGGGGTGCATAGGTTCTTTTGAATTGGTGTTTTAGGATTCTTAGGGTATAATCTCAGCAGTGGAATTGCTGTATCAAAAGGCAGTTCCATTTTTAGCTTTCTGAGAAAATTCCATACTGTTTTCCACAGTGGTATAGAGAACTTTATGTGTGCCCTATGCTACGTTTAGTCCTTTCCATGCATTATTCCATTTAATACAATTACACGGTGAGACAGATCCCATATTATTATTTCATGAATCATACAACTAGGACTTGACTTGGGAAGTGACAGGACTAAGACCAATAGGCTAGAGATTACATAAAGCTGAGCTTGGAACCAGGTGTTTCTGACTGAAAAACCTTTGTTCTTTCAAGTGCGGCATCTTGGCTCTTATTGATCAATAATGAGATGGTATTAGAATACAGTAAAAAGGGCAAGAGTCTTTACTGAGCAGATTCCTGAGTTCAAACACTCAGTTGCCCACCTACTGTGTGAGTTTCATCATTTCTTCATCTGAAACATATTATAAGAACTAAGTTCTAGAGGTTTTTGATAATCACATGTGTTTGTAAATGCTCAATAACTGTGACTATCTATTGCTTATCTCTTAAACTATTACCTTTCTACCTCATAAATTTCTTATTGGGTGAAGTAAAGTCCCTTATTTAGATTTCTTAGGGATTCTTCCTGCTACCTATAGCAGGAAGTCTGTTAAAGAGGTTATGTTTAAATCTTGAAGTTGATACCACTTAATTGCATATTGTTAGATAAGTCATTTAACCTCTCAGAATCTGAATTTGATTATTTTTAAATAAGGCTTGAAAACAAATTAAATAAAGAAATAAATAAACCTTTGGATAGTTATACCTCGATTCCCTTCAGCCTCGTATAATTCAGTTAAAGTACTTAATATAGTCCTAGGCAATCAGTTGATCAAAAATATAGCTATTGCTGTTATTGTCAGTACAATGCATTTAAATACTTCAGAGTTTTTGCCACATGCAGTGGAAAGCTGCCATACAAGTACTTGGGGAAAATGATGGTAAAGGAAGTGGGTGAATGCTTAATTTCAAATCTTAAGTATATAGGTCCACCGCAGGGGCAACATGACAACTAGTGTCTTGGTGTTGAAGAGTGGTTTCTAGATGGGTCTGGAGGGGCCTCTGATCTTAGCGAAGACAGTTTTTCGTAGGTTGAGGCAGGGGTGAGTGAGATGAGGTTGTCAGAGGGAAATGGTTGGGTGGAGGCATATATAGGGTTATTGCTGGAGAATATTAAAGTCTCTTGAAATAAATCTAGAGACATAATAATTCCAGGAATCAAAGTAGAAGAAAGCCCCCACCTACTGTACAAAGAATTCAAACATAGTTGTGAGTAGAAGGGCTGGACACAAAAGGGGAAGTCAGAGTGGGGTAAAAACTAAAGCATGATCCATAGGGGGCAGGGGACAGGGAGGAAGCTCATGCTCTTTTCTCCTCCAAGATGAAAGGCCAGGGTGGGTGGAAAGAAAATTATAGGTGTAAGGGAAAGAAGTGAAAGGACTTTATGCCCATCAGCATCTCTTTTCTTGATGGTATGGAGAAGAGTTGGTTTTTATGGACTGATAAAGTTCAAAAGTAGGGACTTTTGAAAAGAGTAAAAGTGTAGAATAGCTGTGAATGGAGGATGGAAGAACCTTTGACTGGTAAGGAGAGAAAAGATTTCACTTAAAGAGTGCTTTATAACAATGATATTCAAACTTGAATTAGCATAAGAATCGCCCTGGAGAGCATGTTAAACCACAATTTTTTGGGCCTACCTCTGGAAATATATGATTCATTACATTTGGGGTGGGAATAGAGAATTTGCATTTCAAATAAGTTTTCAAGTAATGGTGGTTCTGCGGGTTGAAGACCTGAATGAAGTTCTTGAATCTATTCTTGTTTTCTGGCAGCATGACCGTGAACAAGCTCCTTGGTCTCTTTGTATCTTGGTTTTTCATCTGAAAGATAAGGATGATAAATATTACCTATTTCATAAGGCTGTTGTGAAAGTTAAATTAGGGAAGATACATAAAACACTTAGAATGGTCTGATAGTAGTTTGGCAGCAGGTTGAGGACTCAAGAACGGTTGGAAATACAAAAAGACTAGACAGTTATTTTTTTCTGGCAACCTCTCCTCTCTGCCCGACCTCTATCTCTAAATTCAGACCCCAAGACTGCCTTCACTCCTCTCCTAGGTGCTGGCACATTTCTTTTCTATTGAATTTATTGGGTGACATTGGTTAATAAAATTATATAGGTTTAACGTATACAGTTCTATAATGTATCAGCTATATAATGTACTGTGTGTTCACCACCCCAAGTCCTATCTATTTCCATAACCATTTATTCCCCCTTTACCCTCTCCTGCCTTTCCCCACTTCCATTTCCCTCTGGTAGTCACCATACTCTTCCAACTAGTTTCTCGGGATATCTCTGGAGAGGCCTGCTCCCTAAAGCTCAGGAGTAACTCTGCCAGTAGCTTCTATACCTAAATTGTCTGCATCCACTGATTCATTAGATCAGCCATTAAAATTTCCCCAGAGCAGACTGAAAGCCCCAGCCTGCCTAGTTAACCTTCACTTTCACATGAAGGGCCAACTTGCACCTCACTGAGTGAAGATACAGCCAAGTCCCACAAAGCCATTTGAGGAGAGGCCTTGAGAGGTGGTTGGAGGGAAATATTAGGTCTAAACTCTCCCCTGGAGTGATCAATCACTTTAATTTCAGACAGTCTGGAGGTATACACTAAGGAGAATGACCCTGGATGCCCAACTGCAGGCTGTTAATATTATTTTAGTGAAAATAAATGGAAGATACTGTTATCTGGAGCCCTGGAGACTAATCTGACCCTTCACTGTAATTATTTGAAAATCATTGCTTATATTGAGCACAAATATCTCTGCCTGTACATTCTACCCCCTGAAGA
The DNA here is from genome assembly GCF_021234165.1 of Pteronotus mesoamericanus. Lineage (NCBI taxonomy): Eukaryota > Metazoa > Chordata > Mammalia > Chiroptera > Mormoopidae > Pteronotus > Pteronotus mesoamericanus. Next base: position 1,681,555 of record NW_026555108.1, on the reverse strand, counting down.
TGTGCCCCTTATGTTTACAAATCTTGTCCATTTTTTCTACCCTGTGACAGCTCTTTAGATTGGCAGAAAGTGACAAAGTCCTCCTGAGTCTTCCTAAATCAGACACAATTTTAGAGAGGTAGGTGTGCAGTGGGTGTCTGGATGTCTTACCAATTCTAAAGGTAATAAGAATTTTAGAACCTGTCGTCTGAACACTAGATAAATCTCTTATATGCCTATGAATCTTTTTTAATGATTATATATTCCTTAATGTTGCCACTCACCACAGTAACTTTCCCCCTTCAGAATTCAGAACCACTCTACTGCTTTACCATGTTCTTACTCACTGGAGCAAGACAAGGATAATGTAGCATGCTGAGAATCAGGTCCTGGTTATAGTTTTGAATTAATGTTGTATTTGTTGTGTGTCCTTAAGCAATCCAGTTAACTTCTCTTCTCTGATCCTGAGTTTTCACATGTGTACAAAAAATAAAATGATATCTAATTCAAAGGATTGTTCAATGAGATAAATTAGATTCTGTGTTTAAAGTGTTGTGAGGGTCCCAGCCTCACTAATGTCATGGAGTGGGATAAGGGAGAATATCTAATAATGCAATGTGAGAAAGAAGGATTAGATAAATGCAGGTAAAGCAGGAGAAAGTGGTGTTTCCAACACAAGAAAAAAACATTTCCCAAAGAAAAGAGTGGCCAGTGTTGGGGGGTGGAAATCTAAATGAATAAGAAAACTATTTAAAATATTCCCTACAATATGGCAGTAAAGACATCATATGTGACTTCAGGGAGAGACCATTGGACTAAAAGCCATTTTATAATAGATTAGGAAGCTAATGGAAAGTGAAGACATGGAAATATTGAGTGCAGATTACTCTGGCCAAAAGTTTGGCTGAGAAAGAAAGAGATATTAGGCTGTTATTTGAGGAGGAGGTGTTGTGGAAGGTTTGATTTTGTGTTTAATTTGGAGGAATTTAAATATGTTTGGGGGTAGAGAGGGTGGACACAAGAAGGAAGGTGAATATTACAGATATCAGTGAGAAGCAGGTTAACAAATGAAGCGTGGTCCATAGTGGGCAGGGGAGGAAGGAGAGGCTTCTGCTCTCCTCTTCCCCTTCTATAGGAAAAGCCAAAAATGGGTGAAGGGATAGAGAGAACATTATAGACATAAGGGAACAATTTAGAGGAAATTCATGCCTAAATTTCGTAATTTTTAAGGGAGCTCCTTAAAGAAGAATGAATTCAAAGGTGAGCATTTTTCTTCATGAATCCACCCATTCAGTTATTTATTCATTCATTTACTCAACAAAGACATATTGAGTACTCAGTATGTTTTATTACACACACACACACACACATACACACATATTATTGACTATGCTATTACAGTTGTCCCATTTTTTTCTCCCCTTTATTCCCCTATACCCTGTACCCTGTGCCCACTATCATCTCCCCTCCTTAGTCCATGTCCATGGGTTGTACATATAAGATCTTTGGCTTCTCCATTTCTTATACTATTCTTAACCCCCCCCCCCCGTCTACTTTTTACTTACTATTTATGCTTCTTATGCTCTGTACCTTTTCCCCCATTCTGCCCCCTCCCCCTCCCCGCTGATCTCCATTTCTGTGATTCTGTTCCTGTTCTGGTTGTTTGCTTAGTTTGGTTTTGGTTTTGTTTTTTTTCTTTTATTTTTAGGTTCAGTTGTTGATAGTTGTGAGTTTGTTGTCTTTTACTGTTCATAGTTTTGATCTTCTTTTTCCTAGATAAGTCCCTTTAATTTCATATAATAAAAACTTAGTGATGATGAACTCCTTTAACTTTACCTTATCTTGGAAGCATTTTATCTGCCCTTCCATTCTAAATGATAGCTTTGCTGGGTAGAGTAATCATGGATGGAGGTTCTTGTCTTTCATTACTTTGAATACTTTTTTCCAGCCCCTTCTTGCCTGCAAGGCTTCTTTTGAGATATCAGCTGACAGTCTTATGGGAACTTCTTTGTAGGTAACTGTCTCCTTTTCTGTTGCTGCTTTTAAGATTCTCTCTTTATCTTTAATCTTGGGTAATGTAATTATGATGTGCCTTCACGTGTGCTTCCTTGGGTCCAACTTCTTTGGGACTTTCTGAGCTTCCTGGATCTCCTGGAAGTCTATTTCCTTGCCAGATTGGGGAAGTTCTCCTTCATTTTTTTTCAAGTAATTTTTCAATTTCTTCCTCTTCCTCTTCTCCTTCTGGCACCCCTATGATTCGAATGTTGGAATGTTTAAAGTTGTCCCATAGGTTCCTAAGCTTCTCCTCGTATTTTTGAATTCTTATTTCTTCATTCTGTTCATAAATTGTTGATTTGAGTCCTTATTTCCTTCCCTTCACTGTTGGCCCTGTATAGTTTTCTTTATTTTACTTTTCATAGCCTTCACTTTTTCCTGTATTTAGAGTCTCTTAAGGGACCAACACATACATTTTTATTTGCAGGTACTTACCCTGGTCTCCAGCAAAGGCTGGGGCAGTGGGGGCTAGAGATCCCTGAGGAAAGACTGGGGAAGGAGGCTTTGGGGAGAGAACTGAGAGAGTGGCTGGTGAGTTCCCTGTGCAGACTCATTCCCCCATACGGCAGCAGCCATCTTGCTCAGACAGACCACTCCCCTGAGCAGCAACAGGGTGAGAGGTCACAATAGCCCTGCCCCCAGGAGGAACTTTGCCCTGGCCCGGTGGTACTAAAGCCTGACAGATGAGTACAGAGTGGCAACCACTGATAGAGGATCCCTGGATAATGGGGGCACAGAGTCGTCTAGAGACACTTGCGGGGAGACTGGAGACAGAGGCTTTGAGGAGAAAAGAGAGAGAGTACCTGGCGGGATCCCAGTGCTGACTCTTCCCCCATGTGGCAGCAGCATGAGAGGTCCCAATAACACTGCCCCTGGGAGGGACTCTGTCCGCCCTGTGGTGCCTAAGCCTGACTGCTGAGTGTGGAGTGACTAGATTAACAACTGAAGGAGACGGCCATAGACAGTAGATTCCTGGTAGTCTTGAACAGATGGCCTAAGGTCAGACAGGGTCAACAGCTGACATCATCAGAAGCAGATCTAGAAAAGAGAAACAACAGTCTCCTACCATAGAAGTTCACATCACAAAGTCAGGAAATCAAGACAGATCAACTTAAGAAGCAGGAGAAAAAAAGAAGAGCCTCACAAATAATGGGAAGACAAAGAAACACCCCCCAATCAAAGGGAAAGGAGAAATCCCCACAACTAAATGAAATAGAGGAAAGTAAATTCTCAGATACTGAGTTCCAAACAACGGTTCTAAGGAAGGTCAATGAGCTCAGTCACCTCAGAGAGAATTACCAAAAACTACAGGGAAACTACAAACAACTTACTGCAAACTATATCATCATGGAAAAGGACATAGAAACTGTCAATAAGAGACAAGAAGAAATGAAGAATACAATTTCTAAATTGAAGAACACAGTAGAAGGAATCAAAAGCAGGCTTGATGAAGCAGAGGATCGAAATCAGTGAGCTGGAGGATAAGGTAGAAAAAGCTCCCAGAAAGAGCAAGAAAATGCAAAAAGACTCTAAGAGAATGAAGAGGCATTTAGGAAAATGCAGGACAACCTGAAACTTAATAATATCCATATAATAGGGATACCAGAAGAAGAAGAGGATGAGGAAGGGATAGAGAACCTGTTTGAAAAGTAATGATGGAAAACTTCCCTAATTGCAGGAGAGTAAAAGGCACACAAGTCCGGGAAGCACAGAGGGTCCCATTCAAGAGGAACCCAATGAGGCCCACTCCAAGGCGCATCATCATTAAAATGGCAAATATCAAAGACAAACAGAGAATTCTAAAGGCAACAAGGAAAGAACAGGTAATAACATACAAGGGAGCTCTGATATGGCTAGCACCTGACTTCTCAACAGAAACACTGCAAACCAGACGAGAATGGCAATAAATATTCCAAGTCATGAAAAGCAACAGCCTGCAACCAAGACTGCTCTACCCTCCAAGGTTCTCGATTAAAGTGGAAGGCGAAATCAGGAGTTTCCCAAACAAAAGAAGGCAAAAAGAATACACCTCCACTGAACCAGCATTGCAAAATATGCTAACGGGACTGCTTTAAGAAGATGAAGAAGAAGGGGCAAGGGAAAGTGGTGGGGGGTAGGCGGAGACAAATGTATTTGAAAAAATAAATTAATTAATTTTTTAAAAAAAGAAGATGAAGAAAGAGTCTACGAATACCCAGTTCCTTTCACAGTCACCAATACTTGATATTACCAATATTTTTAGTACTTATTAATCTGATTATGACAATGATGTGTTATTTTAATTGTTCCTTGATTATTTCTTGAAACTAAGCCTGTTTTTGTATATTTTTTGCCTATTTCTATTATTTCTAAAAAGCTTTAAATGACTTTTTGGTATTCTTTATCCATTTTTTGATTAAATGTTTGTAGAATTTTTCCCTAAGAACAAAACCTATTAACCTTTTTTTAGATTTATTGCAGATACTTTCCTATTCTATTACTTGTCCTTTAACTTTTTTATATGTATATTACTGTATAGTCTTAAATGTTTAATATAGTCATATTGTCGATATCTTTATAGATTCTGGGTTTGAATATTTTACTTCAGGGTAAGTAAAATATTATTTTGTATTTTCTTCTAAAACTCCTTAGATTTTACATATTGATTTTCAACTCACCTAATTTTTTTTTGTATAATGTATGAAATAAGGCTCTATATTTGTTTATTTCACATAATAGTGGTCCATGCATCTTATTTGTTGAATAAGCCTTATTTTCTCCATTGATGTGAAATATCAATTTAATCATACATTGCACTGTTAGACAGAGACATACATTTGTTTCTAGAATGCTCATTTTATTTCATTGATTTATTTGATTTTTTTTTTGTGCTGGTGTCATGTTTTAATTGCTGAGACTTTATAATGGATTTAAATTTTTTTAATATTTTATAATGTGGATTTTGACATTTTGAAATAAATAAATAAATAAATAAAATCTACATTTTAAAAAGAAAGGAAGAAGGAACTCCTATCTTTTGCGACAACATGGATGGAACTAGAGAATATTATGCTAAGTGAAATTAGCCAGTCAGTGAAAGACAAATACCATATGATCTCACCTATAAGAGGAATCTATTCAACAAAATAAACCACAGGCATGGAAACATGGAGCAGACTGATAGTGACCAGAGGGGATGGGGAAGGAGGACAGTAGTGGAAAGAAGGAGAAGGGACTAGACAAAGAACATGTATGAATGACTCATGGACATGGACAACAGAGTGGGAGTTGACTGTGGGGGGGGGATGTGTGGAGGAGGGCAAAGACGGAAAAATTGACACAACTGTAATAGAATAAACATGATTTTTAAAAAAAGGAATGAAGAGATGGAAGGGAGAATATGATGGTTGTAGAGATCCCTTTCCATAATCTTGGCCCAGAATGCAAAATCAGGGATAGGGGAGACAGCCAGAGAAAGACTGAGTAGATACAACATAAAGCAAAGCAGAGTAAACGGGAAGAGTGGGCAGAGATAAAGAGGTTAATCCAGGACTGCAGGAAACTCTGTAATAAGAGACAAAGATAAGCTTGAAGGTGAGAGAGATCAAAAGTTGTTTAGAATGTTTTAGCCTGGTGAGCTTTTATAGTCCCACTGAAACTGGAGGTAAAGTCATATATTAGGATTTCAGGGTAGGATGTATTCATGTTGGGTGACTGAAAACAAGGAATGAGTTTGAAACAGCTACCTTAGGCAGGTGGAAAGAACGATGATTAAGGATGAGAGAAAAGACTGTTAAACCAAGCTAAAATCCAAGTGAAGTTCGAAAAATCCCAGGATGGGAGTAACTCTTTCTTAATCCCAGCTTTCTAATCCAGAAGATCCAAGCCTGTATAGGCCTTTGCCTTGGAAATACATGGCAGAGGTTGTCCACACACATCCCACGGGCTGACTAAAGGGCACCAGGAGCTGATCTTGGTATTCAGAGACTTTCCTAGAGATGATGGATTCCATAGGGACTGACACACAAGCCTCAGTATTCCCTGGTGCCTCCAATTTGTGCTTCTCTTTGTTCCCAGATTCCAGAAGGTCTCTATTCTGCCTGGATAACACGGAGGCTCTCCTATGAGAGGTCCCTTTACCTCTTTTGAATCCTGAAATTAAAGATTTTCAGGCTCCTCTAAGACACAGCCAAGGCCAATAGTCTCCTGAGTGACCATAGGTGACCTCTGAGAGAGTCATGGTGGTGGCATCAGAGAGCTCTGCATTTTTCACTGGGCTTCAAAAGAATGTCTCTGGCTCCAGAAATAGGTGCGGTGTGGTGGGGAGGCTGACCCTATCTATCAAGCTGTCAGGTCGGGCTAATTCCAGCAGGGAAGTATAATCAGAGGAACACTTTACCTGGGAGTGGGTAGGGAGAGCTCCCACGTAATGAGCTGATTCAACCTCATTTCTAATGCCCTGACACATAAGGCCAGAGTGGCTCTCCCATAGAGAGCAATGCTGAGAGCCTTAACTCTACTGACCCATACATTGTACTTCAGGTCCTTGGGGCTAGTTCTGAGGAAAAGCCAAAATGGCCCTGGTACTCCAATTATCAGGATATTTAGGAGAGTCCTCTCTGATGAGGTGAAATTTAAGCAGAGACATGGAGGAAGTAAAGGAAGGAGACACACAGATATCATGGGGAAGAGCTGCCCAGGATGAAGGGACAGCAAGTGCAAAGACTGAATTTAGAGGATGCTATGAGTGTTCAGAAAAACAGCAAGGATGCCAGTTTGATTGAATATGATGGTCCACTAGTAGTGTGTTAGGAGATGATGTTAGAAGTAAAGGGGTAGGGTGCTTGGAGGTGGGATGGAGCAGACTGGAGTGTAGACTCTTGTTAAAGATTTTGGCTTTTAGTCTGACTAAAAATTCTGCTGGCTTTTGGAATGGTTTAGACAGAGTTGGGGCAATTTACATTTTCAAAGGATTACTTTGGTTGCTGTGCTGAGAATGACTGGAATGGTGTAAAAACAAGAGCAAGAAGACCCATTGGAGACTATGATAATAATCCAGGTGAAAAGTTAATGGTGGTTTGCGATGGAGTGATTGCAGTGAAGGTGGAGAGAAGTTCTGGGATTCATAGTATATTTTGAAGTGATCAGTTTTGCTGATGGATTAGATGTGAAATGTGAGAAAAAGAAGAGACAATGACGATTCCAATGTTTTCAGCTATATTAAGTCTCAGTAAGGATGAGTTTAATTAATCCATGTAAAACACTTGGAAAAGTGTTTAGCAAGTTCTTGTTGAGTTTTAGCCATTAGTATAGTGGCAAGTAGTGGAGGGTAGTAGTTTCATACTTGCTGCTAGAGGTTATTTTCCAAGTAATACAGCAATAGTTTTTGGACTCTGAAGTTTCCCTGGTACCTTTACCTCAGGCTCCTCCTGTCCTAAAGGAAGCATAATGGGTTACAAGGAGCTCCTCCATCTGTAAGATGTGGATAGTAATCCCTATCTCACAGGACTGTTGTAAGCAATGAAGGGGAACATCTGAATGATTTATAAATGCTTATTAAATGTTGTTCTTTCCTACCTTTTCTTCAAAGAAGAATTCTGATGGTGCTGTCCCCTTGCCAATGCACCAACAAATGCCCTTCCAATTTAATTTACTCAGATTAAGTGTTGCCAGTAGCATAGCATGGCTCTCTGTTCTTGCACTCAGATTGCTGAGAAGGATCAAAGGAGGTGAAACAGTGCATCTGAGAGCAGAAAGGATGGGTGAGCCTTTGAGGCTGGGGTTGTTGAAAGGTCTCTAATCCTAGTCTTGAAGGATGTTCCCATGTCAGTTAGAAAGGAATTGTGTTTTAAAAATAAAAGGCAGTGTGGTTGTTCCAGGTGGGAGAGTGTCTCCAGGCTAAAGGGACCTTTTGGCCTCAGTTTACATTTCTTTACCTGCAAAACATTTCATCATGCAGGCTTTCTTGGCAACTAAATTTAACATTCGAAGTCTTCCTGATATTTCCCATTTGGGCCTTTGCACCGTGACCCACTTGTTAATTTGTTTATTCTTTCATCTGTATACCAGAGACTCCTTCCAAACCCTTCCACTTTCTAGTTGTTTGGCATTGGGCAAGTCAGTCTGTGCCTCAGTTTTCTCATCCCTAAATTCTGAATGAAACTAGGGTAGTTACAAGGATTAAATAAGTTAATATGTGTAAAATATTGAGAAGAGTGTCTGGCAGATAGCAAGTGCTTTATAAGTGTTAGCTATTAAGTATTAGCTCATTGTATTTGCTGATTAGTGGAAGGGAAAGAACAGACATTAAACAAGTAATACAATTAATTTATTAAATGATTAAACATTGTAATTGAGTACCAGTAAGGAAATAAACACGGTATAGGGAAAAGAGGGAGGCCTGGATCAGTGAGGCTTATATGAGAAAGTAACTCTGCCATGAAGAAAGAAAGTCCTCCCTTGACACCATATATAGTAACTTCACAATCTTAACTGCACAATCTCTCCCGCTTCCATTCCCTTTTTTCATCATCACAGATCAGTCCCTTATTACCTCTTGCCTTCATCACAGCAGTAATCTACTACTCCATATTTACCACCAGTCTTGACCAACCTATTGCCTACTCTGTAGCCACACCCATCTTCCAGAGCTCTAGGACCTAGAGTATCCTTTGAGCACCTACTGTATTCTACCTGCTTTGTGAACATTAGCTTCTTCCACATTCACAACAACATGAAGAAAGTATTACTGGCTTCTATCTGCAGAGGAGACAACTGAGGCTCAAAGACCATAAGTCCTCTGCTGAAGAGCCAACAGCAAGTAGATGTTATAGCCAGAGCTGGAATAGAGCTCTCTGGATTCTAGAATGTGTATACCTTCCAGCTGTCTCCCTGGACATTTATTTTATTCATCATGTGATGACTATGGACCCAAAAGCATAATGATAGCAGATACTTACATAACATTTGCCATATGCAAGGCACTGTTACATGCATTAGTTCATTTAATCCTCAAAACAACTCTATGAAATAGGTACTACTATAATTTCTATTTTAGATATGAGGAAATTGAGGTACAAAGAAGTTTTAAAACATGCCTAAAGTTGAACAAGGGGTCCAGGGAAATGGCATGACCACTTCCCCCGACTCCTGTGTGCTTAGAATGCATATATAATGATAGACATCATTCTAGGCTGTTGCTACTATAAGTATAGTCTGTGGTCCAGTAGCAAAAGCATCACCTGGAGATTTGTTAGAAAGTCAGAATGTTGGCTCCACGCCAGAGTTACTGAATCAGGATCTAGTCTTTAATGATATCCCTGGATGATTTGTGTGCACATTAATATATGAGAAGCACTGCTGTGGAATTTCAAGGTCATCTAGTTTAACAATCTCTCCAGGGACAGGGCAGAATGAAGAGATACAATAGATTAGCTATTTTCATTTTAGTGTCATAGATCACACAAAGGGCCATAAAAGTGCTTGATGGCATTTATTTATTTATTTATAAATTTATTTAAATTCAATAAACACTTATATGTTAGTATGTCCCAGACACTCTTTTAAGCTTCTTATACATATTATTGCTATTTTGTATATTAACTCATGTAGTCCTCAAAACAACCTTATAATGAAGGGATTATTATTGTTCCCATTTTACAGACGAGATTACTGAATCACAGAGCAGTTAAGTAACTTGCCCAAGGTCACACAGCTTAGCAGAGGAAAACCCAGGATTCCAGCTCAGGCAGTTTTCCCTCCTTCTAGGCCTCAACTCACAGTAAGTGTAAGAGACCACATTCTGGGCCCAAAACTAACCAGGGACCATATGTGGAGTTCACTTGGGACTTATTCAAAATCATCTCAGGGCCTATTCAGCCTCTTCTTCCACCAAAAACTTTGCAGCCTCTGTAGTGAGACTCTACCCTAAACTCCTAGCATACAGCTTTTGTTCATACAGGGTGGGGAGTCTGATCATGGCACATTGCTTGGTCCCCTTCCCCACACCTTGGCTAAAACTCTTCCCCTCTACCCATAATGCTATTTGCTTTTCCATGTTTTTTTTTTGCCCTCCTTCCACCCCCATCTATCAAACAGCATGTCTTGCCTGCATCTTATCATGCCTGCCTACCTCTACATTCTCTCTCTCTTCCTGCTTCCTCACTGCCCTTCTAGCCTGTACCCATAGTTAGCTGCTCATTATTCTATACTGTGTGCTGTTCTTTAACTATGCAGTTTGTCTTATCACCCCAATTCCCCTGTAAGTTCTTCAAGATCAGGGCCTACTAATATTCCAGGACTTCTTTACTGCTGCCTCTGAGACTCATAAATCCCCAGATTATCATTGCTGGAAGAGCCCTTAGGGGCTATCTAGCTCAATTCCTACTTTGTGCAGAGACTCTGGGACCCAGAGAAGGTGATTCAAATCCAATCCTCCTTTATTTTTAGTGGTATTTCCCCTGATTTATGTCTCCTCTCCTCCTCCTGTCTAAATCCTACCTACCCTCTAAAAGGGGTTTGTTTTTTTTTTTTAAAGTCAGGGCCAGACCTGGGACGTGGTTTTTCCACAAGTTGAAAATTGTTAATTTTTCAACACTAATTTTCCCTGTCAAACTCCAGTCCTGCTAAGACCAGTGTACAGAATTTTGAAGAGCTGAGTTTCATCCCACTGTGAAATAGTCACAAGAAGTGGAATCTGCAAGATGCCTCCAACCACTTGACCTTTCCTCTGTTTCCACAGACTAAGCAGGACCTGACTCTCTGCCCATCTACCTTCTCACCCATGCTTCAGTCCTGGAACTTTTCAGTTCCTGCCATAGGAGTGGCTTGGTCACTATTTACCACCTCCCATTTTCCACCCTCCCCACAGTGTTCCTCTCAGGGGCGGCACCTCTTTGTGTAGCCACGCCTAGACACTTGAGTAGTCCAATAGCTGCCTCCTGATCCTCACAGAGGTGGAGAAGTAGGCAGTAACATGAAAGGAAAAGAGGATGGGTTTGGGCTGTTGTTGCTACACGTGGATGTGAACTGACTCAGAGAGGAGCTTTGATTTCAACGGATTTCATCTACTGTGAGTGTGGTATGCAGCCTGGAGACTGAGGGGTGGGGGGTTGGTGGGATGGCTGGCCTGCACTGAAGTATATCTGTCTAGGAATTCTATTGCTCGAGCAAGATCCATCTATCCATCCATTTACCCGGTAAATATGGGAACACCCCCTGGCATGGCAAGGAAGTTTAGACCTGTGAGAAATAAGGGTGGAAGTTGAAGATCAGGTTAGGATGATCCTGTTTAGACACTACAAAGTCAGAATGACTAGGAAAGCATCCCTGGCCATCTGTCAGTCTATCCATCTGTATCCAGAGAGTGCTGTTTCATGTGCCAGGGACCTGGGATAGTGTTCTGATGGCCTTGGCAGCAAGTTCCTTCCTGTGTAAGCTTTTACTGGACTCCTGTGGCTTCTGGGAACATGCCTGGATGTGCCCAACCACCGTGAGCATCTGAAGTTGGGAGATAAAGAAGAGAGGGAGGCTGAGAGCTTAGGAGTGGGAGGGAGGGGTTGGATCAGACATGTGAAACATCCAGAGGGAAGTTGAGCTGCCAGCCCACCCATGTGGCCCCTGGGCAAGTCAGGGCTTGTGGAAAGAGCGCACAGGCTCTATTTGGGGTTTTTCAGTCTTGCCCCTCACCCAGCCAGCTGGATTTCACTTGATCCCTCACTCCTGGAATCTAAGCCCAGGGCAGTGATATTTTGATCCTGCCTTACCCCAAACATTGGCCAAGGCTGAGGCAGCTGTGAGAACTGGGAGACAAGAAGAGACCCGCCAGAAAACAGGCTGGGAAAGCAAAGACATCCAGGTCTGATTTGGACAAGTGTTAGCATGTCATGCAGAGTGACTAAGGCAGGATAGTGAGGGACATCTTCTACATAACTCTCCTGTTCCCTCCTTCATCCCAACATACCTTTAATTCAATATAACAGACTCATTGAACACCTAAACTATGTCATCCTTATGTGAGACAGAGAAATGTTTAAGACATAGGCTGTACTCACTGAGACCTGATAGTCTCAACATGGGTATACGAAAAAATAAACATAACACAAGATAGTCTTTAAAGGTTCAGTCAAAATTATTTGAGATTGTCAAGTAAGGATTATATCAAGTTGAGCCAGGGAAAATCAGAAGGGTTTTTTTTTTTTTACTGTTTTTTGAAATTGTAACACCTTTCAGGGTTCCAGAGCTAGATTACTTAAGTTCATATCTAATTTCTACCTTTTGTAAACTTGTATGACATTGGACAAGTAAAATTACTTCTCCTTCTCTGAACTCTGCTTTACTCTAGGCTCAGATGAAGATAATAATAGAGCTTACTTCATCACATTTTTGTGAGGATTAAATTAGATAATCCATGTAAAATACTTGTACACACTTAGCACAGTAGCTGGACCAAAATAAATACTCAATAAATGTTAACTATTATTATTATTTAAGATGGACCATGAAGCACAGATAGGATTTCAACAGGTGGAGATAAGAAAGAAAGCAGTCTAAGTAGAAAAAACAACAGGAACAACTGTTTGGAGGCAAGGAAGCTCAGGGCACGTGAAAAGAACACTGACTGAATGAGATTTTAAAGTACAATTAGGGAAAAAGTGGAAGTTAAAGTTGCCATGGTTAGATTGAGGCAAACTGGAAAATTTTGGATGCTGTACTTTCTGTTTGATTTGGCAGATAGTGGAAAGGCATTGTAAGTATCTGAGCTAAAGAGTCAAATCTGTGTTTCAGGAAGAATAACCTGGTAAATGTGAGTCAACTGGACTAAAGTAGGGAAACATGAGAGGTGGATACACAAGATGCAGAAAGAGAGTAAGTTCCTGGAACTGAAGTGGTGGCTGTGGGAATAGAAAGGTGGCAGTGAATTTCACAAGGCATCACATAACTTTAATCTACAGAACTTAGAAGTTGATAAATTATATGAGACTGAAAAAGAAGGAATGAAAACTCAAGAGTCTCTTGGGATTGGCTTAGACTTTGAAAGGCTGTGCATTGCAATCACACTTTCATCCACTTCTGTGGATAGTGCAATAGAAAGGATATCCACTTTCAGAATTACACACAGCTTTGTATAAGTCCTGGGTCTGCTGCTTACCTGCTGTTTGTGATCCTAAACATTAATCTTTCTTTCCTGACCAGCATTGCATTCCCATAGGGCATTTAGAAATATGTGTGAAGAGCGTGATTGTTTTTTGCACAAATACTGACGTACTACTGCATTTAGTGCCAATGAGTTTGATGCAACAAAGAGCTATTCCTCCTACCCACTTTACTAGTAGTAAGCCCAGTGAGAAATACTGCACTTCTCTGATCCTCAGTTTTCTATACTGAAAAAGAGGGAGAGTAGTACCCATGTCATAGTGTTGATGGGAGGATTAAATGAAATAATCTCTATAAAGTATCTAGCACAATATCTTACACATAGTAGGCTTTCATGAATCATAATGTCCTTTCACCCTAATTGACTTCACCTTAAAAACACCCTTGATAGTCTCTGCTTTGAACACTCCCAGAGGGAGTGTTACTTACTGATCTCTGAAATCCATTCCCTTTGTGAGAAGCCTTGACTCTTCAAAAGTTCTTCCTTTTGTTAAGGAGAAAACAGTCTTCCTGTGGCTTTTATCCAGAGATCCTAGTCATTCTCCCTGGGGTCACTTATGATAGTTTTTTAAAGATCTAAAGACCAGAGACCACATCTTCCTGAATCCTCCACTCTGAAGTCAAGAAGCCCAGCTCTTCCACCATTTCTCATATGGCATGGTGTCAAGTCAAATAAGACTCTGAGGTTTTGAGCTATATAAGTTGGAGCAATGGTCATGATTTCAAAATGATGACCAACATTGCAAAAGGAGCAGAATGGGTGAATGTGACAAGTTGCTGTGTAATGTACTTTTCTTTTTTTGTAATATACTATTTCTTAAGTCCTACAATGTGCCAGTTTATTTCAAATCCATCTCTCAACTGACTCCTTACCCCAGCTCGGTAAGGTGCAAGTGTTCATGTCTTAACTTTACAGGTGGCAAAACAGGCCCAGAGAAAATGAAATTTGCTGGGGATTGTTTAGCTTAGTAAGTGTCTGAGCCAAAACTGGAAGCCATATTATTCTTACTCCCAGGTCAGTGAGGTTTTTTTCCATTTTCTATGGCTCTTTGGATTTAAGGTGCAGACTGGGCAATTATGCTAACTTTGGCAATAGAGAAGGGACCCACTAATTACCTTACACTGATTATTCCTTCTTTGAAGGAACTCATTTAGAGAAGTTGTTTAAGGGGGACAAAAGACCCTAGTTTCAGAGGAAAGTCAAGCAATACCTCTCTACTTGAGAACACAAGCCAAGCCAAAAAACCCTACTTTAGATGTCTTGAGCTGTCCCTACCTCAATGCCTCCTGCAGAAAGAGAGAGTCATATTTTGTAGCTATTCCTCAGAGTTGAATCTTGATATTAAAGGATAAGCACTTTTTTTCTCTGGAAACCAGTCCCATTTATCAGTTGTCCCTTTGGGTTCTTAACAAGAGGGGTGTGAGTCAATTTTACCATCAGTCAGTAAACTAGAAGGAATATTCTTCTGTGCTCATGTGAGTTATAAGGATGGCTAAAGTTTGTATTGGATTACAATTAACTGTATCTGTTTTATTACAAGACTATGATTTCCTACAGGTAAAGAAGATGATTTATTCAGCTCTTGTTTTTCCTCTTGTCACCAAGTCCCAATAGAATGACTAAAATAAAAGGTTCTTTCCAAGGTTTGTTGTCTTTTTTTTGAGTTCCCATATAGCCATTCTTCCTATCCCGGTGTGACTACAATTATGATATCTCTAAAGTACCCCAAAATACATAATACTATTCTAAAAAGTAAAGGAATTATTGAGTAGCATGTGGGAGAATCAAAAAGTAAGATGTTTTCACTTTTAGGAGGTTGTTAGTCACCATGTACGTTAGCCAAAGGGAGTGGGCAGCACCACTTTCTTTCCATGGGCCACCTCTCCCTGACCCAGCCCGCCCTTTGAAATCATTCCGATTGAGGGTAAAATAAGCCAAGATTAGGCTTTGGAAGTGCAGAAAAAAGAGAGAAGCTAGAGCCATGGCAATATACTCACTGAGTGATCAGTCTTGAACTTGGGCCTACCCTTCTCTTTAATTATTTTTCAGTACACAATCCACTGGGCCCTGAATTTGGAAACTTGGATTCTAGTCCTGGCTCTGTCACTGACTAACTATGGTACTTTAGGAAAATTCTAGCCTTTCTCTGAGCCTCAGTTTCCCCGTCAAGATCATCAAGGAATAAGATTAGGTTATTTTGAAGAAGTCTTTTGGGATTTCATGATAATATGTTTCCAATTATCTGTTGGTTTTTTAAGTTTTAACCAGTTCCTGAAGAGAAGAAAAATAAGCCATTATGAAATGTGTTGTCTTGTGAACTCTGATATGGCAGTTACTGAAAGAGTTCAAGTAGAGCTGAGTGATATTTTATTATTGGACAACAGGAAGCTGGGACTAAGATGAGTTTTCAACTCCCTTCTAATTCCAATATTGTAGGATTTTGTAAATTGCCTTATAGAATATGCACTTATATATGAGACTATAGGTTTTTTATTACATCAGTTTCACCTTTCCCCCACTATCCTGCCAATTATTATAGCTTTCTTTCTTTTTTTTTTTTTTTTTGGTAATCCTAAAAAATAATGCAAGGATTATTTTAGTATCAGTATCCCATCATGTACAGGCAGGCTTCATTCTATGGACTGACTCTCACATTACAGTTGGAAGGATAACTGGTGCTGAGCTATGCTTCCATATGTCCATTCATTTGTGTTCGCTTCTTTAGAATATTTCATTTCCTGGCCCATGAGGAAAAAATGGTGTGCTTGATAGAATTTAGATTGTTATGGGAAGAAAGGCACTGTTCTTACTGACATCTTCAAAGAGATAGAGCTATTCCAGATTGCTTGGTAAATTAGACAGGGTGGAGAAAATGTGGGGCAAGACCAAAAAACTTTAATAGATGTCACAAATTAGTGCTCATGACTGAGTTTTATCCAGTTCCAGCCCTTCAAAAAAAATCATACCATGAATTCAATTTCCAGCTGGGACAACTCAGCCAAAAGCATCTTGGGAAGTCAACTAATATCCACTCCCAGAGCTGCTTGTGGGATAGCTAATTTTTGATGATACCATAATTTTATGGTTCCTTGTCATGCTAGATACATGAATAAGCAAAGCACTTTGGCAAGGGCCACAGAAGAGCAAAGCAAGTGCTTCAGGTATTGTGTGAGTGTTCATCTGGCCTGTGGCTTGTCTCCAATGTCCTTTGCTCCCCTGCTCTGGGTGGGATAATAACATCACATCAACCCGTTACATGTGTAGCACAATCCAGAGTTTCCACAGCACTCTCACATACATTATCTCATTCTTCCCTTGAACATCATCCAGGGGAGTTTCTGTGCCTTTGCTCCCACTAGGGAAGACTGTTTCAGCAATCACTAAAAGAATATTTTTCCATCAAATTCAGCCCAAAGTTTGCTTTTATTAATTATATCACTATAGTCTTGGCTACACAGTGTTTTTTTCTCCTCCCTTTCACAATTCTTCCTAAGCCATTGCCAAGCACTAACCAAATATTTATATACTTGTTAGCTCTTTGTCCTCCTCAATTTAGAGTTTTTTAAGTTATGTTTGTCTCTTTAGGTTTGTACTTTTTTGTTGTGAATGTTTGTGCTCACACATGTTTTGAAGGAGAAAGAATTTAACTCATATGGTTAGCATTTGCTTTTGGCTGAATGCAAATGGCCTGGTTCAGTTGGTTATTATTTGTATCTGTACAGTGAAAACTGCTTTTAATAATTTTTTTTCTTTTTCTACCCCAGCACCTTTATCATTACCTGTTGGCCCTGTACACTCAAATAAAGGACAAGGTAAATAGGTGAAGCTTCTTTAATTTTGCAAAGCCTCCTTCATACTCTTCTGTTGATATAGTAATCCTAATATTACTGGAGCAGATGATGCTATCATTATCATTCAAAATTCTTCAGCCACTTTGGAAATGGAAAGAGAAGGCTGTTGTAAATTGTAATAGCCATCTGTAGTTTCTTTTTCTTTTTTTTAAATTTTATACATTTAAAATTTATTTTTTATTAAATCATTTTTATTGTTAGTCTATTAAATTTGTCCCAATTTTTCCCCCTTTGCCCTCCTCTGCCCATCCCAGCCCCACCCACTCTCATAGTCAATTCCCACACTGTTGTCCATGTCAATGGGTCATTCATACATGCTCTTTCTCTAGTCCCTTCTCCTTCTTTCCACCATTATGCCCCTCCCCCTCCCCTCTGGTCACAGCGATTCCACTGCTGGGATTATACCCTAAGAATCCTGAATCACCAATTCAAAAGAACCTATGTACCCCTATGTTCATAGCAGCTCTATTTATAATAGCCAAGTGCTGGAAACAGCCTAAGTGCCCATCCATAAATGAGTGGATCAAAAACTGTGGCACATTTACACAATTGAATACTCCACAGCAAAAATAAAGAAGGAGCTCCTACCTTTTACAACAGCATGGATGGAACTGGAGAGCATTATGTTAAGTGGAATAAGCCAGGTGGTGAAAGATAAATACCATGTGATCTCACCTTTAAGTGGAACCTGATGAACAAAATAGAACCACAGGCATGGAAACATGGAATAGACTGACAGTGGTAAGAGAGATGGGAGTAAGGGGGCAATAGTAGAAAGAAGAGTAATGGACTAAACAAAGAACATATATGAATGACCCATGGACATGGTCAACAGTGTGGGAATTGACTGGGAGCAGGGTGGAGGTGGAATGGGCAGAAGAGGGCAAAGGGGAAAAATTGGGACATCTGTGGTTTCAGAATTGTTTGTATTCCATGAACATATAATATATGTGAACATTAAAAGACAGTCTACTTTTAGTAGATGCCTACAGAGCAAAATCAAAATAATGCATCCTTAACCTTGATGCTATTTCACCTCCCTGTACCAACAACTGACAGTGTTGATGCTCACCCCCTTCTTTTTAATTAATTAATTTATTTTTTCAAATACATTTGTCTCTGCCTACCCCCCACCACTTTCCTGTGCCCCCTCCCTCCCTCAATTCTTCCCCTTTGGTTTTGTCCATGAGTCCTTGCTATATGTTCCTTGACTTTCCCCTTCCCTTCCTTTTCCCCCACCCTCCCTCCATCCTTCCTTCTTGTCTCTGCTCGTTTCTTTTCCTTTCAGTGTTGCTGGTCTTATTTTCCTTGCATCTCTGTATTGTTGCTTAGGTTCCACTTATAGGTGAGATCATATGGTATTTGTCTTTCGCCCCCTGGCTTATTTCGCTTACCATAATGCTCTCCAGTTCCATCCATGCTGTCGCGAAGTTTAGTAGTTCTTTTTTTCTTTCTGCTGCATAGTATTCCATTCTGTATATGTACCATGGATTTTTGATCCAATCATCTACTGATGGGCATTTAGGTTGCTTCCAACACTTGGCCATTGTCAATTGTGCTGCTATGAACATTGGGGTGCATAGGTTCTTTTGAATTGGCGTTTTGGAATTCTTAGGGTACAGTCCCAGCAGGGGAATCACTGGATCAAAAGGCAGTTCCATTTTCAGCTTTTTGAGGAAATTCCACACTGCTTTCCACAATGGCTGCACCAGTCTGCATTCCCACCACAGTGGACTAGGGTTCCCTTTTCTCCACAGCCTCGCCAGCACCTGTTGTTTGTGGATCTGTTTATGATGGCCATTCTGACCGGTGTGAGGTGGTGCCTCATGGTGGTTTTGATCTGCATTTCTCTGATGGCTAGTGATGCTGAGCATCCTTTCAAATGTCTCTGGGCCCTCTGCATCTCCTCCTTGGAAAAGCGTCTGCCCAGGTCCTTTGCCCATTTTTTGATTGGATCATTTGTCTTCTTGGAGTGGAGTCGAGTGAGTTCTTTATATATCTTGGAGATCAAAACTCTATCTGATGTATCATTAGCGAATATATTTTCCCATAGGGTTGGCTCCTTTTTCATTTTCCTGATGTTTTCTTTTGCCGTGCAGAAGCTTCTTATTTTGATGAGGTCCCACTTGTTTATTCTTTCCTTTAGGTCCCTTGCTTTAGGAGACATATCAGTGAAAAAATTGCTGCGTGGGATATCTGAGAGTTTCCTGCCAATGTTCTCCTCTAGGACTTTGATGGTGCTGTGACTTATATTTAAGTCTTTTACCCATCTTGAGTTTATTTTTGTGTATGGTGTCAGCTGATGATCCAATTTCAATTTTTGGCATGTAGCCGTCCAGCTCTGCCAACACCATTTGTTGAAGAGGCCATTATTGCTCCATTTTATGCTTCTGCCCCCTTTGACAAATATTAGATGCCCATAGAGACCTGCGCTTATTTCTGGGCTTTCTATTCTGTTCCACTGGTCTATGGGTCTGTTCTTGTGCCAGTACCGGATTGTTTTGAGTATAGTGGCTTTGTAGTAGAGTTTGATGTCCAGTATTGTGATCCCTCCTACTTTGTGTTTCTTTCTCAAAATTGCTGCGGCTATTCGGGGTTGTTCATGGTTCCATATAAATTTTTGAAATGTCTGTTCTATTTATGTGAAATATGTCATTGGTATCTTAATAGGGATTGTGTTGAATCTATAAATTGCTTTGGGTAGTATGGACATTTTGATGATATTAATTCTTCCAATCCATGAGCACAGTATATGCTTCCATTTATTTGTGTCTTCCTTAATTTCTTTCTTCAATGTTGTATAGTTTTCTGTGTACAGGTCTTTTATCTCTTTGGTTAAATTTATTCCTACGTACTTTATTTTTCCTCTTGCTATATCAAATGGTATTTTTTTCTGATTTCTTCTTTTTCTATTGCATTGCTGGTATACAAAAATGCCTTTGATTTCTGAATATTGACTTTGTATCCTGCTGTTCTGCCAAATTCACTTATTAGGTTGAGGAGTTTTTTGGTAGAGTCTACAGGGTTTTCTATGTACACTATCACGTCATCTGCAAACAATGATAGATTTACTTCCTCCTTTCCCATTTTGATGCCTTTTATTTCTTTTTCTTGTCTGATCACTGTGGCTAGGACTTCCAATACTATGTTGAATTAAAGTGTTGAAAGGAGACATCCTTGTCTTTCCTGATCTTAGTGGGAAAGCTTTCAGTTTTTGTCCATTGAGTATGATGTTGGCTGTAGGTTTTTCATATATGGCCTTTATTACATTGAGGAATACCCCATTTATTCCCATTTGGCTGAATGTTTTGATGATAAATGGGTGCTGTATCTTATTGAATGCTTTTTCTACATTTATTGAGATGATCATGTGGTTTTTGTATTTTCTTTTATTTATGTGATTTATTACATTTATTGACTTACATATATTGAACCATCCCTGCATCCCTGGGATGAATCCCACTTGATCGTGGCGGATAATCTTTTTAATGTATTGCTGGATGCGGTTTGCCAATATTTTGTTGAGGATTTTAGCATCTATGTTCATCAGTGAAATTGGCCTGTAGTTTTCTTTCTCTGTAGGGTCTTTATCTGGTTTTGGGATTAGTCACCCCCGTTTTTTTTTTAAATCAAGGACATGGCTTTATATAACCACAATACAAATGTGTCAAAATCAGATAATTAACATTGATAAAAGCAGTTATCCAACCCACAGACATTATTCAGATTTCACCCATTGTCCTACTTGTCTTCTATAGTAAGAATATTTCAGGTCCAGGATCCAGTCCAAGATTACCTATTACATTTTAGTTGCCATGTAGCCTTCCTTCATCTGGATCAGTCTTAGACTTTTTTTTTTTTGTTCTCTCAACTTTGACATTTTGACGAGAGGGGCCAGTTATTTTGTCGAATGTATCTGAGTTTGGGTTTGTCAGATGCTTCATTAGATTCAGATTATGCACAAATGGCTGGAGTACTCCAGAAGTGATGTGATGTTTTTCTCATTGATCCTATCAGGTGGCAGGAGATTGTGACTTGTTCCCATATTGGTGATGTCAACTTTGGTTGCCAAATCCTAGACATGTCCTCCAAGTTTCTCTAATGTAAAGTTACTATTTTCTACTTTATATTAAATAACTAACCTGCGGGGAGATTACTTGAAGTTATGTGAATATCATGTTCCTTATGGTAATTGATGGCTCATGACTGAATCAAATAATGATTGCCAAATGGTGATTTATAAAGTATATTATTCCTCCTGCATTTATTGTTGACATTTCACTGTAGAAGTCTTTTCTTCTCCCTTATTTATTTACCTCTGTCACTACAGATCTGTAGATTCTGATTTTATTCAATGTATTATAATCCTCTACTATCATTACTTATTTTGATACTCAGATTGTCCCGGATTTGGACAGCTAGAGCTCCTTCAGGCTGGCTCCTGTGCCTGCCATTCTTGAGCACATTCTTACTTCTGGCACATGATGGTCCAAGCTCACTTTCCCAGCCCCAGCCCTCGAGACTCAGCCATTTTGCTAAGTACCCCAGGGTCTTTTTAATGGGGAGTGATGTTAGAATCGAAGATCTGGAAACTAAGTATGCTAATTGCCACTGAAGTGTCATGTCCTTCCAGTGAGCAGATTGGGGAAAATAGCTATTTCATATTATCTTTGTTTTTCACCATTTTATATTTATAGCCCTTTTCTCTTACCGCAAGAAGTCTGACTCTCAAGAAAATCAATATATTTACTCCTTTGCTCAGTTCTACAATATACATAAACTTGTTTCAGAATTACTACACCCACACTACTATTAACAATAAACCTACTCAGCTGTTAAGTCAAATTGAAGTTTTCTTTGCAGTTCTTTTGGTCCTTTTATCTTCAAACTGAGAGAAGTGAAAGTACTATAGCTAAACGTCACTCAGATTCTTTTCCACTTTTTAAAATATGGTTGTTACCCACTTGGTATATAGTTAAGTTTATTTGTTTCTGTTGTTTTCAACTTTGAAGTTAAGAAATCCTTGTTGATTTAACCTTTGGCATTTTTATTATGATGTGTCTTGGTGTGGGCCTCTTTGGGTTCATCTTGTTTGGGACTCTCTGTGCTTCCTGGACCTGGATATCTGTTTCCTTTACCAGGTTAGGGAGGTTTTCAGCCATTATTCCTTTAGATAGGTTTTCTATCTCTTTCTCTCTTCTCCTTCTGAGCTCCCTGTTATTTGAACATTGTTACTCTTGATGTTGTTCTAGAGGTCCTTTAAACTCTCCTCATTTTTTAAATTCTTTTTCTTTTTGCTGTTTCAATTGGGTGTTTTATAATACCTTGTATTCCAAATTGCTAATTGGATCCTCTGCTTCATCTAATCTGGTGTTGATTCCATCTAATGTATTTTTTATTTCAGTTAGTGTATTCTTCATTTCTGACTGGTCCTTTTTTATGTTTCCTATCTCCTGTTTTGTTTCCTATCTCTTTGTTGCAGTTCTCACTGAGGTCATTGAGCATCCTTGTAACTAGTGTTTTCAACTATTTATCTGATAGATTCCTTGTCTCTGTTTAACTTAGTTCTTTTTCTAGGGTTTTGTCCTGGTGTTTCATTTGTAACATATTTTTTTGTCTGCTCATTTTGGCTGTCTCTCTGTTTCTATGAATTAGGCAAAACAGCAACCTTTCCCAGTCTTGAATAAGTGACCTTGTATAGGAGCTACACCTTTGTAGACTGCTTGTGTCAGGTGTCTTTGGCAGGCCAGCTGAAGTGTGCATGGGCCGCAGGAAGTGGGGAGGGGGGTCCAAGGCTTACTAGGGCCTAGTGCTGTGGGTAGAATGGGCTCAGGTTTCAGGTAATCCCAGGGGCAAGCCACACCAGGATCTGGAACCAAAGATGGAGCAGGTGCAAGCTCTAGGGATTCCTAGAGGTAAGCTGCTGGGGAAGTAGCCGACATGGATTTTATCTGCAGGAAGTCCTGAGGACCAGCCACACCTGAGTGGAAGCTTAGGTAGGGCAGATATGAGCTGAGGGGAGACCCAGGGGCAAGTCACTTGGCTGGAAGGTAGAGCTGAAGCAGCCTACAGAGAGACCTGTTTCTGTGTGATCTCTTTCTATCTCTCTTTCTCTCTTTCTCTCTCTCTCTCCCCTCCCCCTCCTTTATTGTGCAAAAGCTATTAAGTCAGCCTTCAGTTCTTCTTCAGGGGGAATTGCTCTGTCTATAAGTGTAAATTTGATGTGTTCCTGGGAGGAGCTGAGTTCAGAGTCTTCTCGTGCTACCATCTTCAACAACAAGCTAAGCAGTGAAGAAATGTGCTCCCAGTGTTGACCTCTCCACTCTAAGATAAGTTTAGATGGACATATGCCTTGGGAGACTCAGATGGGCCTCGCCCCTTAATTCTTAAAATGTTGTCTTGTATTACCCTATTCAAGTTCTATTATGTCTTTCTTGGGTTACCCTTCTTGGTTGCTGCTGCTTATTCTTTCTCTTCTAACTTCAAATATGTATGTCCCTCAATGTTTTGCTTTTGGCATTTTTTGTGCTCTAGGCCAGCAGTTTTCAGGTAGTGTGCCACAAGAATTTTTAAAACATACAAGAACTGACTATTTAGTCAGGGGCACTGACCTTTATTTCCCTAGATTGTCAAATAAAAAAATGACTATAGCTAACACAACAGTAGCTGTCAGGTGTGAATTTATCAAAATTATACCTATTTTATTTTTGTAGAATTGGCAAATATATATATATATATATATATATATATATATATATATATATATATATATGGTGCGCTACGGAATTTTAGTAATTATGTGTAGCATGAGATGAAAAAGGTTGAAAATTGCTACTGTAGGCCAGTGGTTCTCAATTTCCCAGAGGTTTTGGTTTAATGTGTCTTAGGATATAAGTATTATTTTAAAGTTCCCCAGATGATTCTGATGTACACCCATGACCTAGTCTTTGTATGCATTTGACTTATCTCTAGCCCTAACCTATGTTCTATGTATTTTAATTGCCTGCTGGGCACCAGCACTGACATGCTCCTCTGCCGCCTCTAATGCCACATACTTAAAATAATTTCAAAAACTGAGTCTCTTGTCTTTTAACAAGCAACTTCTCTTTTATACTCTTCATAGCCCTGAGGTTCTCCTGGTTTTCTGAGCAAAAAATTCTCAGAATCTTCTCTGACTCATGTCTTTCCCTTGGCTCTCACACCCATAGAATTGCAAGGTCTTATTGACTTTGTAAGGTCTATATCTCCCATCATCACTTCCTTTCTATTCCTATCACTACCTTTGTCCTGGCCTTTATTTCTTAAGGCTTGGACAGTTACTCTGCATAGGCATTATTTAAAGCATACTCAGATTAATGTTCAGAAAATACTTTTTTTCCAACTTAAAATATTACTGATGAAAAATTAAAAATTTTAAGATTTTATTTATTTATTTTTAGAGAGAGAGGGAGAGAAATGTCAATGTGACAGAAACATCAATTGGTTGCCCCTCATAAGCGTGCCGACCAGGGACCGAACCGGCAACCCAGGCGTGTGTCCTGACGAGGAACTGAACCGGTGGCTTTTCAATTTTGCTGGATGACACCCATCCAACTGAGCCACACCAGTCAGGATGACAAGTTAAATTTCAATGACAGGCTAGGAGGACCTCCATTCCCTATTTCAGGGTTCACTGCTACCTTGGAAATCACATTAAACTCATGGATCTTTTTTCTTTAAACATTTTATTTATTTACTTCTGTTAGAGAGGGGGAGGGAGGGACAAAGAGAGGAAGATAAACATCAATATGTGAGAGATACATCAATTAGTTGTCTCTCGCGTGCATGCCCCCAACTGGGGAACCTGGCCCACAACCCACTCCTGTACCCTGACTGGGAATTGAGCCTGCAACCTTTTGGTTCACAGGCCAGTACTCAATCCACTGAGCCACACCAGCCAGGGCTAAACTCATGGATCTTAAATTACCTTTGTTTATTACTAGTTAAATAAATTTAAGGGAATGTTTTCTCTTCAAGCTTTTTTTTTTTTAAATCTATTAAGTGGTGCTAATAATCTCTGGTTTACTCTTAGGGTTATTCTAAGTATCTACTGTGCGAACTGATGTGAAACCCTTTAAAATATGTGAAACCTTTCACTCAAGCAGAAGATTGTTACCACTATTTTGCATATTTTCACCATCTACTCATCCAATGTATGTTTACTTAGTGCCTATTATGTGTCAGGCACTGTTCTAAACAGGAAAGATAAAGTAGTGAGCACTACATAATAGTTGGCAGAGGAACCAGCGACAAAGAAGTAAATATGATATGTTATGTCACATTGTCATAAGTGCTACTGAGAAGAATGAAATAGGAACAAGAGATAGGGAATATGGAGGGCAATTGCAGTTTTATTTTTCCTACTTTATTTTTTATGATTTATTCTATTACAGTTGTCCAAATTTTTGTCCCTTTTGCCTCCCACCACTTAGCCCACCCCTCTTTCCCACAGCCAATCCCCTGTCTGTTGTCCATGCTTATGAGTCATTCACACATCTTTTTTGACTAATACTTTCCTCTTCCTTCTGCCATTCTCCCATCCCCCTTTTCTGCAGGCATCAGTCTGTTCCTTGTTTCCACGTCTCAGCTTCTATTGTCCTTGTTAGTTTATTTTGTTCATTAGATTCCAGTTATAAGTGAAGTCATATGGTATTTGTCTTTCACCACCTGGCTTATTTCACTTAGCATAATGCTCTCCAGTTCCATTCACACTGTTGCGAAGGGTTGGAGTTCCTTCTTTCTTTCTGCTGGGTAGTATTCCATTGTATAAGTGTACCACATGTTTTAAATCCACTCATGTATCAATGGGTACTTGGGCTGCAGTTGCAGTTTTAAAAGACTGGTTAGAGAAGCCTCACTAAGACAATGGTATGATAACAAGTACTGAAGAAGATGAGGGGGGTAACCATATGGATATCTGGAGAAAAAACATACCTGACTGAGGGAATAGCAGATGTGAAGGCTTAAAGTGGGAGCATTCTTGGTTAAGTTTGAGGAATAGCAAAAAGGTCAACATGACTGGAGTTGGAGAGAATAGAGGAAAAGTAGTAGATCATGAGGTCAAAGAGGTAATGGGTTAAGAGGAGGTAGGCAGATCATATAAGGCCTCATTGGTCATTATAAGATTTCTTTTTAACTGACCTTCTGGATTTATGTAACAGTCTCAAGAGTATGGTTAATAGATTTTCCCCTGGGGCACAGATTAGCTCCTGGTGTGCTGCCTGCAAAGTTGATAGCTAGGGCATGGACCTGGATGAATTCACAAGTCACCCCATGGGGTTCCTTGGAGACTGACTGCTGGCTTTATAAGATCTTTAGTGTTATTGAGTGATGTGGAGAGCCATCAATGGACTTTGAGGTTGGAAATTATATGATCTAACATGTTTTAGAAAAACCACTTCACCCTTAGCACCTTTATCACCCATTCTTTCTAGAAGAAAAATGGAGGTGCCCCAGGTTACTTCCCCACCAAGTTCCCTCTGAATTTGGGGAAACAGAAAAATGTTTTTCTGATTGTACCTTGCATTCAGACAAAATAAACAAGAGCCAAAAAGAACCCTCAAAATAGTGACTTTCAAAGTTCCCTGCCCATGAGAATAACGAATTTTAAGATTCCAGAGTTTCAGGTTACACCTCTAATTACGTCGGAATCTCGGTAATATGTCCCAAGTATCAGTATTTTTGAAGCTCTCAATGTGCAGCCTATACTGAGAATTAGTAGTCAATGAGATTGGCCAAATCCTCATGGTACAAATGGGAACCTTGAGTCCACCACTGAGGAGGAACATGCTTCCAATGGCAGAATTGTGCCTGGGACCACTCACCATACTGAGGAATGCAAAATTTACAAATACTGGGGCATAGAGAAGGTAGGTTGTTTCATAGTTTGGAAGTAGATTATGGGCAAGAGAAATCCTTCCAGATCTAGGCCAGGAAAGGGAAATCTGAGAACAAGCACCAAATGAAATAGCAACATTTGGATTGTAGGCCAAACATCTATAAATGATGAGGGCACTGCACAGATTGGAAGCCTGATTCTGAAATAAAGTAGCATTTTCAAGACAAGGCTAAGCAACTGCTTTGATTTGTGCCAGCCCTGTACACGTGGGAAATTGAATAGGCTCACAGGAGAGGAATGGACAAGGCTTGGACCAGCCACCGTCTTCCTCACCCTCTTTAATCCTGTACCTCCTGTATTGCCCAGGCAAAGCAAATATCTTCGCTGAAGGCCTAAATTCTTAATTTAGCCCTGTCGTCCTGCTCTGTCCACCCGTCCTAGATAGAGATAGCATGTTTCATCCCACTGGCATGTGCAAATTGAGAAGAGCAGCAGCCGCAAGCTGCGGCCAGAGGCAGCTGCACCAGCAGCAGCCTAAGTACCTTACATCCAGCAGAAACTTGGCCAACATTGATTATTCAGGGCAGAGTGAGCTAATGTGGGGATTATTATTAAGGTCAGCCTCATTGCTTTTCCTCTTCCCTGTCTACTTGCATTCTTACTCTTCTAGGTTATTTTTTTTTTTTTTGAGTGAATCAGGACAGATGGATGGGCAGGGAGAGCTGCAACATGACAGAGATAAATGAAATGAGCAGACACTAGTAATTTTGCCATTTGTCAGCCTCTTTGGTTAAACCCAATCAGAATACCCAAATAGCACTTACTAGCATCCATGTTATAGCATGTATTGAAACTTCATTTCTTTTTCTTGTTGAATTATATTTCATTCTATGGAAATACCACATTTTGTTTATCCATTTATTAGTTGATGGATATTTGGGTTGTTTCAACTTTTTGGCTATTATGAATAATGCTGCAAGGAATGTTCATGTACAATTTTTTGTGTGGATATATATTTTCAATTCTTTTGGGTATACACTTAAAAAGGAAATTGCTGGGTCACATGGTAACATTTTCAGGAACTGTAAGACCATTTTCCAAACTGTAAACCACTCTACAGTTTCACCAGCAATATATAAGGGCCCCAATTTTTCCACATGCTTGTTAAAACTTAACCACCCCCCCTTTTTACTATAGCCACTCTAGTGGGTGTGAAGTAGGATTTTATTGTGATTTTGATTTGCATTTCCCTAATCACTTACTAATGATATTGAGCATCCTTTCATGTGTACTGGCCAATTATTTAACTTTTGGGGGTAATATATATTCACTTTGGCCATTTTTAATTGGGTTGTGTCTTTTTTATTGTTGAGTGGTAAAATTTCTGTATATATTTTTTCTCCCATTATGTGGATTGTCTTTTTTTTATAGTATCCTCTGAAATGCAAAAGTTTTAAATTTTGATTAAGTATAATTTATCTATTTTTTCTTTTGTTGTTTATGCTTTTTGTGTTGTATCTTTTTAAAAAGGATTATGTAATCTGAGGTCACAAAGATTTAAACCTACATTTTCTTATCAGAAAAAATCTAAAATGTATGAAGACTTTAGTTTTCTTATAATAACATTCATAGGAAATTTAACACTTAGAGGTTTGTTCCATTTTGAGTTAATTTTGTATATAGTGTGACATAAAGGTCCAATTTGATTCTTTTTTTTTTTAATGTGGATAGCCAGTTGTCACAATATCTTTTTTTTTTTTTTGAAAAGCCTATTCTTCCTCCATTGTAGTGTCTTGGCACACTTTTTGAAAATCAATTGAGCATAACATAGCAACTTTTTTTATAATGGCCACAAGTTGGAAATAGCCCAATATCCATTAACCAAAAAAAATGTATAAATATATTATGGAATATCCATAGAATAGGCTAGCTACATGGCAATGGAAAAGAACAAATGTTACTACACACAGAATGGATAAATCTCACAGATGTTACATTGAGCAAAGAAAGCCAGAAACAAAAGTATGCTCTTATATGGATCCAATTTATATGAAGTTTAAGGACAGTTAAAACTAATAATGGCTATAGAAGCCATTAGAAGAATAGAAATTACTTGGGAGAATGTGATGGCATTGATTGGGAAGGGTCATGAGAGGTCTTTCTGAGGTAATGGAAAGGTTTTTATATCTTTATCTGGATGGGGATTATATGGCTGTAAACAAAAAGCTTGCCTATATTAGTGACTTATCCAGCAGTTTAAAGGATTCAGCCATATCTCTGTGACACTATAGATGATTACCTAGCTGCAGTTATGAGACATCTCGGAGTAACTCTGGTTTTCTTAAAACTTAATTATTCTCCTAAAATAAAAGGCAGTAATCTGCCAAAGCACACTGCTGACCACAGGAGAGAATTTTGCATAAATTCTAAGATTGTCCCTGAATAATGACATTTAACCATTATCAGACAATTCTACCCATATGCCAGATTTCTTGAGAACCAGAATCTATGTGATTTTGTTCTCTTTAATAAAGGTAATTTGTTAAGCTTATAATGACAGACAACTTAATTTGTTTGCTTTAGATCAACTGTTTGACAAAAAAGAGAGAGATAAGCCCTCTGTTCATTTCCTGGGTCATGATACAGGGATTTGGCAATAAGCCTACCTTGCTTAGATATAGGTCTCAAAGCCAGGGATAAAAGGAATGTGTTAAGATTCATGCCACATGATGTTTATTAGATGGATGGGGCTCTGGAAACCAAACAAAATAGGGTGTCTCAGACACCCAAAGGCCAGAAGCAGCTGCTATGGAGATTTCAAATACCTATGTCAGGAGCTTATCTCAAGGGCAGGGCTGCACTTTGGCTTCTGTCAATGTTTTTCTGTTTTTTTGTGGGCAAGAAAAGAATACAGGGGAGTTGTTCAGACCAGTATGCTGGACCTGTGCCCATGACACTTAATTCCCTTGTCATGAAGGCTATCAGACCACTGATGGTTTTGTTCCTTAATAAGAAGGGTGGTTAGGGAGGGGAACATGCCTACTGAGGCTAATAGTACAAGCCAGTAGTCAGAACAACACAGGAGAAAGCATATTCAGCTTGTGAAGAATGGGTTGTATACTCTACTTTCTTCTGAATAAAGAATGGGAAAGAATGGCTCTGTTGAGGATGGGAAGAGGTTCAAGCTTGCCAGACAGGATGACATACTCCATTGCCATTGGGGAGTTTTGAGGGGAGGAGTGATGGCTTCAAAAGGTCTGCATGCACACTATCCTGTGTCCTGACTGGAAGTACACACTTAGGATGTTCGTAATTTGAGAAGCCACCTGAGGTTCACCTTGGTATGAGGTTAAGGAGTGAGCAAAAAAACCTCACCCCAACTTCTTCTTTGAGCAGTGCAAACCCTTTGTATAAATTACTTGAGTCTTCTTCATTAAAATTCATCATTGTAGAGATCTATCTCTCTGCATACTTAACTCAGTCTTATTTTGCATAGTTTTTCAAAGACTTCAGAATGGTTTGATGGACCTAAGATCATTTGATTCTCCCAAGAGCTATATAAGTTAGGTGAGAAACATATTGTTCTCTTTATTCAGATTAATTGAAGCCAGAATAAATTAAGTAACTCATGCAAGGTTATAGTTTGAAAGAAGAAAAGCTAGGTAAGTTGACCAAACATTCCCAGGTTGCCAAATACTGTCCCACTTTTAGCACTGAAATTCCTACATCCTGGGCCATTTATTCCTGTGCAAACCTGGATGATTGGTTCCCCCTATAGCCAGGATTAGAACCCATATCTCCCAACTCTCAGACCAATGCTAGTGCTACTGCCCTATGGGGGAACTCCAGCCCACGAAGTCCCCATTTTGCCACGGATGAAAGAATGAGTCATTCCAGACGCTATTTGCCTGTCAAGGAAAGGGGAAGGTGATTCTCTCTAAAGGAGAATGCTCTGAGCCCCCGTGCTCAATGGCTTTTATTGAAAGGGTTACAAGCCAGGGATAGGTAGCAGGAACATATAGGTAATCTAATTATATCAGTAACTTAAGCTTACAGAGAATAGGTGTCGTTTAAAGAAGACAATGGCAGGAACACACTGAACTTCTCGGGTCTGAGATGAGCAAACATTATGGCACCAGGTGGGATTTGGGTCATGGTCCAGAAATTTTGTAAATTTCTTTCCCAGCCTTAAGCTTGTTATCTGGTAGAACTTGAGGGAGAAACAAAGCGTGCTTCAAGGAGTGTAATTTACTTCTAGGCCTGATTTCTCCCAGGGGCCCTCAGGGTTATTGTCTAATCTTGCCTAGCAACCACATTACCAGTGTTCCGGCCAAGTCTTATGGGTCCTTTCCCAGATCCCAGCTTGCCGGGACTACAGGTCCCGATACCACTCAAAACGGCCCCCTACACTGCCCTATGCCGTCTATATTCCAAGAACTGTTATCTGAGTAGTGTTTCCCTTCCTCTACATCCTAGTGCACCTGGACATTTATTCATGCTGGGTCTTTTTCCCTTTCTATTCTGCCTAGGACAGAAGCAATAGCAGTTAGATGTCCTCAAGGCACTTCACACAATTTTGATGAAAGAATCATGCTTCAGCTCTCTCAGGCACAAATGAAAGATAATAACCCTTATATTGCTTGGAACAAATAATATTGAATGCAAAAGTGCTTTCTAAACTGTTGATAGCTAGTGACATGTGAGAGATTGTGGTTATTTTCTGCTCCCCTCCAGGCAGAAGCTAGCTTCTTGTTTTATCATTCTCTTTCCAGTTAAGCAAATGATATAGCCACCAACTATGAGAACTTTGGCCAGTTCTTTGGCCTCTGTGCTTCAGTTCCCTCATATTGAAAGTGGGGTTAATAATCATCCCTGCTATGGTTGTTTTAAAGATTTAATTAATTATTACACATAAAGCATTTAAAAAGGTTGCTGACATGTGGTTAGAACTATATAAGCATTAGCTGTTTTAGGTTGTCTTCCCCAACCTTTCTACCTCAGAGACAGAGACAAGATTAAGAGGACACTTAAATCAAGTGACATGGAAGTTACTACTTATCTTGAAATCTCTTTCTAGTAGCTCCCTAGTTTTTGTGTTCTGTACCCACAGTCCTCCCATCATGGATTGCCAAGAAAATGAGTACTGGGACCAATGGGGACGGTGTGTCACTTGCCAACTCTGTGGGCCTGGACAAGAGCTTTCCAAGGTAAGTCCCATGGCCAGAATATTCTTTTTTCTGTTACATCTTAGAAACCATTTGGCAATTGAGAGTCCAAGATTAGGAGAGCCCCACCTGTGGCTAATACAGTTCAATGGGCAAAATTTGGAATCCAAGGATTATGACAATAGAAGTCACAGCTCCAACAGGAAGTCACCCTGGCAAGCTGAGGGTCAGAGGATGGCTCCATGAGATAATGGGATACCTCAAGAGGAGATGTGAAATTCAGAGGTCTAGGAAGAATGTTTGGCGTTAGGAAAATCTGTCAACTAAAGCAGGGCCCACCAACTTGAGGTTCAGGAGCCAGATATCAGGGCTTGGGAATGAGAGAGAACTAAGAAGGCTGAGGAAGTTGTTCAAAGGAGGATTAAGGAGTGGGGAAGTAGGGATGGTCTATAATCTCAATTGGAAGAAAGGGTCAGAACAAAACAACTACCAAATTGGGCACCTTTTGCTCAGCCCTAGCTTGCAAAGATGGAACTGTTGTTTGTTTGTTTTTTTGTAGGGGGGGCAGGGCTCAGGTCTCTGTTGGTCCCATAACATGGAGGTGATGTTAGGCTGCAGTTGAGCCAAAAAGTGTGGAAGTAGACATCCAGCAGATGTTGTCTTCACACACATCTTTTTATATATTTTTATTGAATTTATTGGGGTTATATTGGTTAATAAAATTATACAGTTATCAAGTGTACAATTCTATGAGAGATAATCTGTACAGAGTGGGGACAAAGTATGTTTACAGCTGTTCACATGGAAAATGATTCAATAATGAATAAATAATAAGAATAAACTCTGTTTTACATACAGCTGTAGACCCACCTTTGTCCCTCCCTGTATATTGTATTGTCTGTTCACCACCCAAAGTCTAGTCTCTTTTTGTCACTATTTATTCCCCCTTTACTCCTTCTACCCCACCCTCCTTCTCTCTGGTAATTACCATACTGATGTCTTTCATGCTCACATCTTATTTTTTGCAGTTGTTCAAAATTCGGCCATCATGTATTGAACACCTTCCAAGTAGCACACATGATTGTAGGCACAGTACATATGGTAAAACAGATTCAAACCTTTGCCCTCATGGACCTTACCTTTTACTTAGTGAAACAAACAGTGAATGAGACACATTTATAAATAAATGAAGGATTTAAATATGGAGGTACAATGAGAATTAAATTGGGGTGATGTGATACAGAATGACTTGATGCCTCCTTTAGATGTAGTGGCAGGGGAAGGCCCCTTTAAGGAGGTGCCTTCTAGGGAAAGGATATAGCTAATGTAGAATCCCAAGATGAGAATGAACTAGACATGCTGAAGGAAAAGGAAGATTAGTGCAACTGATGAGTGAGAGGTAAGTTAGGTAGAGAGTGGTAATAATGAGATCGCAGAGGGAGATGTGGACCAAACCATGTATAGTATTAAAGTCAATGATTAGAATTTTTTGTTTTCTTCTACGTGTGTGAGGAAAGCTTTGAAATGTTTGGAGTAGGAAAGTGGCATACTCTTCTAGTTGAAGGAAAATATAACTATTATTTAGCCCACCTCATTCTACCTACGTATTTCACAAATGAAGATGCTGATGCTTAGGGATGTCAACAGATACAAGCACTAACTCTATACTTTACCCCTTTACACATAACATTCTGTACCATGGTGGTGTGTCTAAATGATTGAAAATGGATCCCAGGACCAAGGAAAGATCATCAGAGGTTAGGTCATGCTGGACATTAGGATGGACCTGATGAAATCTTTTATTTTTTTTTTGCTTTAACTTTATAATTTTAAAATGTTTTTAAAGCTTTCCCCATAAGGTCAGGAACAAGATAAGGGTGTCCGCTTTCACCACTCTTATTCAACATATTACTGGAAGTTCTAGCCACAGCGATCAGAAAAGAAAAAGAAATAAAAGGCAGACAACTTGGAAAGGAGGAAGTAAAACTGTCATTGTTCTCACAAGACATGCTAGTGTACTTAGAAAACCCTATAATCTCCACCAAAACCTATTCAATCTATGTTTTTCAATTACAGTTTACATTCAATATTATCTTGTATTACTTTCAGATGTACAACATAGTAGCCAGACAATCATGTACTTTACGAAGTACTTCTCCTGATATTTTCAGTACTCACCTGGCACTATACATAGTTATTATAATATTATTGACTATATTCCCTATGCTGTATTTTATATTCCCATGACTATTCTGTAACAACCAGTCTGTAGTTCTCAATCCCTTCATCTTTTTCACCTAACTCCACCATACCCCCTCCTCTGGCAACTATCATTCTTGTTATCTGCATCTACGAGTCTTATTCTGTTTGATTTGTTTATATAGTTCTTTAAATTCCACATATATAAGTGAAATCATATGGTATTTGTTTTTTCTCATACTGACATTTCATGTAGGATACTACCTTCTAGGTCCATTTATGCTATTGCAAATGGTATTATTTCATTCTTTTGTATGGCTAATATACAATTGTATGTATGTACCAACACTTTCTTATCCACTTTAGTGTCTATAGATGGGCACCTGGGTGCCCATCTATATTGTGGCTGTTGGAAATAAAGCTGCAATGAACATGGGGCTGCATATAGTCTTTCAAATTAGCATTTTGAGTTCCTTCAGGTATATACCCAGAAGTGTAACCACTGGGTCATAAGGCCACTCCATTTTTAATTTTTTGAGAAACTTCCACAGTTTTCCATAGTGGCGGCAAAAACCTGCATTCCCAGCAACAATGTATAAATGTTCCCTTTTCTCTACATCCTTGCCAACACTTATAATTCACTGACTTATTAATGATAGCCAGTCTGACAGATGTGAGGTGATACTTTTTTGTGGTTTTAATGTGCATTTCTCTAATGATTAGTGACATTGAGCATCTTTTCATACATCTATTGTCCATGTGTATGTCCTCTTTGGAGAAATGTGTATTCAGGTATTTTGCCCATTTTTAATTGGATTGTTTTTGTTGTTGAGTTGTGTAAGTTCTTTACAAATTTGGGGTATTAAACTTTTATGAGATGTATCACCAGTGAATACGTTCTCCCATACAGTGGGTTGTCTTTTCATTTTATTGATGGTTTCTTTTACCATACAAAATATTTTTAGTTTGATGCAGTGCCATTTGTTTAGTTTTTCTTTTTTCCCTTGCCAAGGAGATATATCAGAATAATATCGCTATGAGAAATGTTCGATATTTTAGTTCCTGTTTTCTTCTAGGAGTTTTATGGCTTTGAGACTTACTCTCCTAAAGATTTAAGTCTTTAATTCATTTTGAATTTATTCTTTTATATGATGTATGAAAGTGATCTGGATTCTTATTTTTGCATGTATCTGTCCTATTTTTCAAACACAAATTATCGAATACACTATCATTACCCCATTGTATGTTCTTGCCTCCTTTATCAAAAGTTAATTGACCATATAGGCAAGTGATTATTTCAGGGCTGTATATATCCTGTTCCATTGAATTATGTCTCTGTTTTTATACCAGTGCCATATTGTTTTGATTACTGCAGCCTTGTAGCATAGTTTGACATAGTTAGAGAGAGAGGAAGGGAGAGAGAAAAATCAATGTGTGATGTCTCCAACATAGTTATTTCTAAATATTGCTGTGTCTATTATAGGTCTTTTGTGGTTCCATATAAATTTTTGGATTATTTGTTCTAGTTCTGCAATATACACTATTTGTATTTTGACAAGAATTGCATTGAATCTATAGCTTGCTTTGGGTACTGTGGACATTTTAATGATATTAATTTTTGTATCCATGAGCATGGTATATATTTGTATTTATTGGTATTGTCTTCAATTTCTTCACTGTCTTATAATTTCTCAAGTACAGGTTTTTTAAAAAAGATTTTATCTATTTATTTTCAGAGAGAAGGGAAGGGAGGGAAAAAGAGGGACAGAAACATCAATGTGTAAAGAGAAACATTGATTGGTTGCATGCCTCCAACTGGGGACCTGGTCCACAACCCAAGCAAGTGCCCTGAAGGTAATCAAGCCAGTGACTTTTTTGTTTGCAGACCAGCACTTCATCCACTGAACCATACCAGCCAGGACTCAAGTACAGGCTTTTTACATCTCTGGTTAAATTTATTCCTAGGCATATTATTTTATTTTATTTACCCTCACCAAAGGACATTTTTTCATTGCTTTTTTTTCCCTTAGAGACAGAGGAATGGAAAGAGGAAGGGAGAGAGAGAGAAAAAAATCAGTATGAGAGAGAAACGCTGATTGGTTGCCTTCCCATATGCACCTGGACCTGAGATTTTATGTGCTGGGATTGGGACCAAAGCCACAACCTAGGTATGTGCCCTGACTGGGAATGGAACTCACCCCCATTTGGTTATGAGACAATGCTACAACCAACTGAGCCACGCCAGCCAGGGCTTAATTTTATTTTCTTTGATACAATTGTAAATGGGATAGCTTTTTATTTTGCCTTTCTGATAGTTCATTTTTTAGTATAAAAATGCAACCATTTGTTTATTTTCTGCTTTGTTTCTGGTGCCTCAGGAGATATATTGGCAAAAATATGCCTATGTTCAATATCTGAGATGTTATTCCCATGTTTTCTTCTAGAATTTTTATGGTTTTGTGACTTCCATTTAAGTCTTTTATCCATTTTGAGGGTGTGTGTGTGTGTGTGTGTGTGTGTGTGTGTGTGTGTGTGTGTATGGTGTAAGTTGTTTGTCTAGTTTCATTTCTTCACATGTATCAATCCAGTTTTCCAACCCCATTTATTAAAGAGATGGTCTTTGCTCCATTGTATGGTATGACCACCTTTGTCAAATATCAATTGCTCATACAGGTATGGGTTTATTCCTGGGCTCTCTGTTCTATATCATTGATCTGTATGTCTGTTCTTGTGCCAATACCAGGCTCTTTTTATTACAGTGGCCTTACACAAGTTCTGTCCAGAAGGTCTACAGCCATGTAATATGGAAAATTGGGACATTTACTGAAAAAAGATACAAGATACAGGAAACATTGTACATAGGACAATGACGCCTCAGTCCCCTTCAAAGTAGGCACCTTGGGACCTCACACAGTTCTCTCCTAATTGCCATCAGCTGCCCTGTTGTATTTCCTGAATCTCATTGACAGTCTGAAATCTCTTCCTTTTCAAAGGTTATTTTAGTCTTGGGAAAATTCAGAAGCTGCAGGGTGCCAAATCTGGGCTAAAGCCGGTGGCGGGGGAGGGAAGAAATAATGCATGAGAGGGCACATTGTCATGATGAAACTGCCAATCACCAGTTGCCCATAGTTGCAGTCTTCTGAATGAGCCAAATAGTTTCCACAGAGGAACGTTCAAGCTAAAGGCAAAATTTGATGCAGATTCGTCACTCTACTCACACAGTCATTTTGAATGTGATGGCCACAGAATTCATGTGCTCACTCAGCAGCACCTACTGCCCCAACTGACTAGTAGAGTGAAGTCATCATTGTTCACACATGCACATTCCAGTCCACAGTTCTTGGCTGCCAGGTTACATTGAAGTCATGCAAACCATTCTCATTATATATTAACAATGGCTGGACTTTTTCCGGACATACCTCATAATATAGTTTGATATCAGGAGTTATGATACCTCCAGCTTTGTTCTTTCATAAGATTGCTGAGCCTATTCGGGGTATTTTTTGGTCTGTATACATTTTTGAAGTATTTGTTCTACACGCATGCCTTTGGTATTCTAATAGGAATTGTACTGAATGTATAGATTGCTTAGGGTAGAATAGCCATTTTAATGATTTTAATTATTCCAATCCATGAATATTGTGTATGCTTCCACTTATTTGTATCTTACTTGATTTCTTTCTTCATTGCGCTATGGTTTTCAGAGTATGTCTTTTACCTCCTTGTTTAAATTTATTCATAGATATCTTTTTCTGTTGTTGTTGCAATAATGAATGGAATTGTTTGCTTAGTTTCTCTTTCTGATAATTCATTATTGGTATATAAAAATGCCATCGATTTCTGGGTATTAATTATGGATCCTGCTACTTTTCCAAATTCATTTATTAGGCCTAGTAGTTTTTTGGTGGAGTTTTTGGGGTTTTCTATGTACAATATCATGTCATCTGTGAATAATGACAACTTTACTTCCTCCTTTTCAATTTGGATGCCTTTTATTTCTTCTTGTCTGACCACTGTGATTAACAGTTCCAAAACTATAATAGGACTACATGAGATTAAGTTTCTATGCCTTAACTGGTGTGGCTCAGAGGGTTTTCCTGCATACCAAAGGTTCACAATTTTGATTCCCCTTCAGGGTACATGCCTGGGTTGCGGACCAGGTCCATGGTTGGGGGTGTGCAAGAGGCAACCAATCAATGTTTCACTCATACATCAATATTTCTCTGTTTCCATACCTTCCCCACTCTCTAAAAGTAAATAAATAAAATCTTTAAGAAAACATCTGTACAGCTAAAGAAACCATCAGCCAGACAAATAGTGAACCCACTCTATGGGAGAACATGCTATCAATGATACGTCTGACAAGGGTTTAATCTCCAAAATGTATAAAGAACTAATACAACTCAATGCCAGAAAAACAAACAACTCAACTAAGAAATGGACAAAAGACCTAAATAGCCACTTCTCCAAAGAGTACATACAGACAGCCCATAGATATATGAAAGAATGCATCGCTAGCCATCAGAGAGATACAAATTAAAACCACAATAAGATATCACCTCACACCTCTCTGAATGACTATCATCGATAAATTAACAAACAACAGGTGTTCACAAGGTTGTGTAGAAAAGGGAACCCTAATGCACTGTTGGTGGGAATGCAGTCTGGTGTAGCCATTATGGAAAATAATATGGAGTATCCTTAAAAAATTAAAAACAGAACTCTATTTTGGCCCAGCAATTCCACACCAGGGAATATACCCCAAGGATCCTGAAACACCAATACAGAAAAATACATACACCCTTATATTTACAGCAGCGTTATTTACAACAGTCAAGATTTGCAAACAGCATACGTGCCCATCAGTAGATGAGCAGATAATAAAGCTATGGTACCTTTGTGTAATGGAATACTCTGCAGCAGTGAAAAAGAAGAAACTCTTACATTTTGCAACAGCATGGATGGTTTGGAGAAAATTATGCTAAATGAATTAAGTTACTCAGTGAAAGAAAAATACCACATGATCTCATTTTTATGTAAAAACTAATGAACACAATAAACCAAGGAACAAAATAGTAATGGAAGCTTAGATACATAAGACAGACTGACAACTTCCAGAAAGGAGGGGCTGGGATGGTTGAAAGACTGTGAAGTGATTAGCCAAAGAACGTGCATGCACAACCCATAAACACAGACAGTAATATGGGGATTGACTTGGGGTGGGGCTGGGTGGAGGTAGGGAAATAGAGGAAAAGCAGAAAACAACTGTAACAGCTTCCAAAATAAAAATACAACAAAATTCTGGATATTTGTTTTGTATCCTGCTACTTTACTTAATTTATCAGTTCCAGTAGTTTTTTGTTGGAATCTTTAGGGTTCTCTATATACAGTATGATGTCATCTGCAAATAATGACAATTTTAGTTCTTCCTTTCAAATTTGAATGCCTTCTATTTTTCTTCTTGTATGATTGCTGTGGCTAGGATTTCCAGTAATATGTTGAATAAAAGTGGTGTAATTTGACATCCTTGTCTTGTTACTGATCTTGTTACTGATGCTTGTAGTTTTTGCCCATTGAGTATGATGTCAACTATGGGTTTGTCATATATGGCCTTTATTACACTGAGGTATGTTCCCTCTATTCACGCTTTGCTGAGTGTTTTTATCATAAATGGGTGCTGGATTTTGTCAAATGTTTTTTCTTGATCTGTTGATATAAGTTTTATCCTTCTTTTTTTTTACGTGGTATGTCATGGTTTTTGATTTGCGGATGTTGTACCAACCATGCATCCTAGGAATAAATCCCACTTAGCATGGTGTATGATCGTTTTAATGTATTGCTGGATTTAGTTTGCTAATATTTTTTTGAGAATTTTAGCATCTAAGTTCATCAGGAGTACTGGTTGGTGATTCTTTGTAGTATTTTTATCTTGTTATAGATTGAGGATAATGCTGGCTTAATAAAATGAGCTTGGAAGTCTTTCTCCCTCCTGACTCTTGTAGTTGTTTCAATATGATAGGTGTTCATTCTTCTTTGAATATTTAATCCGTGAAGCCATCTGGTCCTAGACTTTTGTTGGTTGGGAGTTTTTTGATTACTGCTTTGATTTCATTACTTGTAATCAGTCTGTTCAAATTTTGCATTTTTTCCTGATTCAGTTTTGGAAGAATGTATACTTATAGGAATTGGTCCATTTCATCCAGATCACCAATTTGTAGGCATATAATTGTAATATTTTCTCATAATCCTTTGTATTTCTGTGGTGTCAGGTTTTACTTCTCTTTTATATCTGACTTATTTATGTGGGTCCTCTCTCTTTTATTCATGATGAGTCTGGTTAAAGTTTTATCAGTCCTCTTAATCTTTTCAAGAACAAGCTCTTGATTTCATTGATGTTTTGTGTTGTTTTGTCTGACACTATTTTGTTTATTTCTGCATTGATTTTTATTATTTCCTTTCTTTTACTCACTCTAGGCTTTGTCTGTTGTTATTTTTTCTAGTTCCTTTAGGTGTAAAGTTACAGTTTGAGTTTTTTTTCTTTTTTTTTCATTCTTTTTAAAATTTTATTTATTTTTATTTTTTATTTATAAATCATGTTTATTCTATTACAGTTGTCTCAAATTCCCCCCATTACCCCCCTCCACCCATCCCACCCCCACCCCCAGCTCCCACAGTAAATTACAACCCTGTTGTCCCTGTCCATGGGTCATTCATATGTGTTTTTTGTCTAGTCCCTTCCCCTTATTTCCACCATTGTCCTCCTTTCCCATCCCCTCTGGTCACTCTCAGTCTGCTCCATGTTTCCGTGCCTGTGGTTTATTTTGTTCATTAGTTTATTTTGTTGAATAGAGTCCACTTATAGGTGAGATCATATGGTAATTTCATCAACTGGCTTATTTCACTTAGCCTAATATTCTCCAGTTCCATCCATGTTGTCACAAAGGGTAGGACTTCCATCTCTCTCTCTCTCTCTCTCTCTTTCTTAAATGCAGATTGATTTTATTTATTTTTCAAATGTGAAAGTTAATTATAAAATATTTTTAAAAAATTAAAATCATTATAAAGTGTCAGCAATTAAACCAACATGACACCAGCACAGAAATAATCAAGTAGATAAATGAAATATAATAAGAATTCTAGAGACAAACGTATATATCTGCCTAACAATATAATGTATGAATAAGTTGATATTTCAAATCAATGGGTAAAATAAGGCTTATTCAACAAATAAAGTGAATGGACCATTATTACTTGAAATAAAACAAATATAGAGCCCTATTTCACACATTATACAAGAAATATTCAGGTGAGTTAAAAATCAATATGTAGAATCTAAGAAGTTTTAGAAGAAAATAGAACTAATATTTCTCATGACTTGAAGTAAAATATTCAAACCCAGAAGCTATAAAGTAAAATATTGACAGTATGACTATATTAAACATTTAAATATATAGTAATATACATATAAAAAAGTTAAAGGACAAGGAATAGAATAGGAAAATATTAGTAACACATCTAAAACATAGTTAAGTTTTTTGGGTTTTTTTAGGGAAAAAAATTTCTACAAACCTTCAATCAATAAATGGATAAAGAATACCAAAAAGTCATTTAAAGCTTTTTTTCCTTAAAAATATAATAGAAATAGGCAAGACATATACTAAAACAGGTTTAGTTTCAACAAATAGTAAAGGAAAATTAAAATAACATCATTGTCACAATCAGATTAATGAGTATTAAAAATATTGGTAATATTAAGTATTGGCAACTCTAAAAGGAACTGGGTATTCATAGAAACTTTGTCTCCATCTTAAAGCAGTTTCTTTAGCATATTTGGCAGTGCTGGTTTGGTGGAGGTGTATTCTTCTAGCTTTCTTTTGTTTGGGAAACTTCTTATTTTGCCTTCTGTTTTAATGCAGAGCCTTGCTGAGTAGAGCAGTCTTGGTTGCAGGCCTTTGCTTATTATTACTTAGAATATTTCTTGCCATTTCATTCTGGCTTGCAGTGTTTCTGTTGAGAAGTCAGCTGCTAGCCGTGTTGGGGCTCCCTTATATGTTACTACCTCTTTCTCCCTTGCTGCCCTTAGGATTCTCTGTTTGTTTTTAATATTTGCCATTTTAATGATGATATGTCTTGGAGTGGGCCTCATTGGGTTCCTCTTGAATGGGACCCTCTGTGCTTCCTGGACTTGTGTGACCTTTTCTCTCCTCCAATTAGGAAAGTTTTCCATCATTACCTTTTCAAACAGGTTCTCTCTCCCTTCCTCAGCCTCTTCTCCTTCTGGTATCCCTATTATACGGATATTATTATGTTTCAGGTTGTCCTGTATTTCCCTCAATGCGTCTTCATTCTTTTTGAGTCTTCTTTCATTTTCTTGCTCTTTCTGGGAGCTTTTTTCTACCTTGTCCTCCAGCTCTCTGATTCGGTCCTCAGCTTTATCTAACCTGCTTTTGATTCTTTTCTATTGTGTTCTTCCAGTCAGAAATTGTATTCTTCATTTCCTCTTGTCTCTTATTGATAGTTTCTATGTACTTTTTCATGCTGATATAGTTTGCAGTAAGTTTCTCGCAGTTTCCCTGTAGTTTCTGGTAATTCTCTCTGAGCTCACTGAGCTCATTGAGGTTCCTTAGAACCATTTTTTGGAACTCAATATCTGAGAGTTTACTTGCCTCTATTTCATTTAATTCTCTTTGCAGAGATTTCTCCTTTCCCTTAGATTGGGGTGTATTTCCTTGTCTTCCCATTATTTGTGAGACTCTTCTCTTTTGCTTCTGCTTCTTAAGTTGATCTTTCTTGACTTCCTGACTTTGTGGTATGGGCTTCTATGGTTGGAGACTGCTGTTTTTACTTTCTGGATATGCCTCTGATGATGTCACATATTGACCCTGTCTGACCTTAGACAGTCTGTTCAAGACTTCCAGTAATCTCCTGTTTGTGGCTGTCTCCTTCAGCTGTTAATCTATTCATTCTGCACTCAGCAGGGCACCTTAGGCAGTTCAGGGTGGGGCGGAGTCCCTCCTGGGGGTGGGGTTATTGGGTCTTTTCATGCTGCTGTCATATGGGGGAGGAGTCTGCACTGGGATCCCACTGGCTACTCTCTCCATTCTCCCTCCAAAACCTCCATTGCCAGTCTCTCCTCAAGTGTCGCCAGACCTCTCTGCTCCCCCTTTAGCCAGGGCTCTGCTGTCTGTGGCTGCCACCCTGCACTCAGCAGACAGCTTAGACAGCACTGGGCAGTGTGGAATCCCACCTGGAGGCAGGGCTATTGGGTCCTTAGATGTTGGAACCGCTCAGGGGGAGTGGTCTCTTCCCGAGCAAGATGGCTGCTGCTGCATGGGGGATGAGTCAGCCCTGAGATCCCATTGGCTACTCAGTTCTCTCCCCAAAGCCTCCTTCCCTAGTCTTTCCTCAGGCATTTCTAGCCCATTCTGCCCCTGCCTTTGCCGGAGACCAGGGTAAGTAGCTGCAAACAGGAATCCTGTGTTGGCCCTTTAGAAGGCTGTTTTCATCTCCAGCTGCCTGTCTCTGGCAGAGAGCAATCCTGTCACTTTTCACAGCTGGCTATTTTCTGTGCACTTTTTGGGCTCTGGTGCTGTGGGCTAGAAATCCCTGCTTTTGGTTTAGACCCCACTCTTCTCAGGGGGATCCAACTGGCCATGTCAATATCCTTCTGGTGCTGCTGCCCGTGGGCACCCCGCCCACCTTCTCGAGTCTCTACTGCACTCCTTACCAGTTAGGTTGTGCTAATGCCAATTCTTCTGTGTCAGAGGTTACAAGGCTCCTCTCTCACTACTGTTCAATTGTTTGTTTCAGGTGATTTCTCCCCAATTTAGTTGTAATTCCAGGTTGGTCCTGGGAGGAGGTCAGTGTGACTTCCACTCACTCTTCCGCCATCTTGATCTCTGAGTTTTTCTTTTTTTAATTTATATCTTGATGTAGGCCTTTATGCAATGAATTTTCCTCTTAGGACTTCTTTTACTATGTCTCATAGATTCTGATCTCATTATGCTTTCTTCAGTAAATTGTTGGTTATAAGACTTCTGTCTAGCTAGTCTTCACTTGGTTATTCAGGTTGATTTTTCTATATTTCTGTTGTAATTACAGTTTTGTCCTGAGAGGTGGTGAATGTAACTTCCACTTATTCCTCACCCATCTTGGATCTCTGACAAAATCTATTTTAAATATTACATTGATCTTTATGATAAAAATTATCTAACTCCCATAAGAACAATCTCTTTCAAATGTTTCTGACATGTACATGGTCATTACCTGTTAAGGTATCTGAGCTTCTCCAAGGGAGAAAAATAAGTTTTTCTATCTGTCAGACTGCTATTATCAGACTCTCCAAAAGTGCTCCATGATGAAATGTACCTTTTCCTAAGCAACTGTGTGGTTCCCATTTTTTTCTGCATCACTAGAAAACTCAGAGAAAAGTAATGATTTGCAATATTGTTCTCCTTTATATATAAACAGGTTATACTTACATACAATCTATACCTTTTAAAGAACTTTAATGTGCATTATCTCATTAGGCTCTCAGTCCTACCAAAAAGGTATTATCAGCCTCACAGGTTTTAGATGACAAAACTAAGACTCAAAGAGAATAAGTGACTTGCTGAAAGTCACAATGGTGAGTAAAAATAAATATGAGCCAGATACACATGG
Organism: Pteronotus mesoamericanus; assembly: GCF_021234165.1. NCBI lineage: Eukaryota > Metazoa > Chordata > Mammalia > Chiroptera > Mormoopidae > Pteronotus > Pteronotus mesoamericanus. The sequence continues at coordinate 1,636,633 of NW_026555108.1, read as the reverse complement.
ATTTGAGTCTCAGGTTTGCTATGGGCAAATAACTCAGTTAGAATGTACTAAGTTAAAAGCAACATAAAAAAAAAAACTTAATAACTTGGACCAAAGCACATTTATTTATATAATGAAGTTTGGAGACAGGGAGCATTGTGGTTGGTTGGGCAGATCCACAACTTTGTTAGGGACCCAGGCTCTTTTTATCCTTAATCTTGAGCACCTTGCTATTTTATCCTTATGCTTGTGGCCTCTTGATTGCCACAACTCCAAGCATGACACCTTCACATTACAGTCAAAGTCAGGAAAAACATTCAGGGAGAAAGTAGCTTGACTTATATTAAGGAAGAAAGGTTTTTCTACGAGCTTACAGAATATTTCCCTTTATATCTTATTGGCCAGAACTGAGTGTTGTATCTTTACACTGCAAGGGAGACTAGTATATGAATATCTGCCAAACAGAAATGGGATTTCCACAATTGACTAAGACCAATCAGGAATCAGTTCTTGAGGTTGGTGACCTTGTCATCCAGAATGAAATCAATGTTCTCTTAATAAGAAAAAATGGGCAATGACTTTTGAATAAGCAGCTAATAGCATCTGACACAACCTTGCTTTTTATAGTCATTTTTATTTAGTTTTAAAGTACACTCATATGACTTGTAAATATAAAAGTAAATCATTCTTTACAGAAAAAAGAACACTATTTCTTCAAGACATATTTCTGGCAGTATATAATTACCAAGCTAAATAATGTATATAGTTTTAAGATTCTTGAAATATATTGGCAGATAACACTTCTGAGTTTTTACTAATTTCCATTGCATTTACATTTATATTCAACTGGGCATAGAATTCTTAAATCCCAGAAACTTAACCACACATGAATAATGCATTTTTGGTCATCTGTTAATTTTATGCCTCATAAATTAAATTACTAATTTATGAAGGCTTTATGAAATTTTTAAAACTTTTTGATAGAGAAAAATCCCAACATTTTTATGCTTGTCTAGTTGCATTTTCAACTCTGTGAAATGTTTCTGATTGCTTGCTTTTCCGCTTTTCTCAGTTTTTATAGTTCATTCGTGACTCATTTTAGGCACCTGGATAGAAAGACATGAGGCAAAATAAAAGAGTATATTTTAAATAATTTATACAATATATAAGAATTTTTTAAATCAGTTATGGTTTTGTATTTTATTCCATTTTATCATTTTTGACTATTTAATACATTTTCCATTTGACACATTAATTTGATGACATATATTACTACATTCCAAAAATTAAAATATAGTCCCAGGATACAACATTTTTATTATAATTTGAGATAAATACACTTTTATGTTTTATAAATTAATATTTTTATTATAAATACTCATAGCACTATACAAATCAAAATTTGTATCAGAATTGTGCTAACATGGTAAAATTAACTAAGATTAATGTTTTTCTGGTTAAAAACTGGTTACTAGCAAAAGAATTTTGGGGGCTTTGATTATTTGGGAGAATTGCCATTGTCTCCTAGTTAGGAAAGAGGATTCCCAATATAACATTTTCATGATAATTGGTTCATTTTTTAATTTTTTAAAGAAATAATTCATCTATTTATTCAAATAATTATTGAGGACAACTTGTTGCTGTTTATTTTATCCAACATGCAAATCTCTGCTTTTAATTGTCTACATAGACCATTTTTTAAAGATTTATTTTTTTTTTTGAGAGAGGGGAAGGGAGCAAGAGAGAGGGAGAGAAACATCAATGTGTGGTTGTCTCTCATGCACCCCCTACTGGGAACCTGGCCCACAACCCAGGTATGTGCCCTGACTGGGAATCGAACTGGCAACCCTTTGGTTTGCAGGCTGGCACTCAATCCACTGAGCCACACCACCCAGGGCTGACCATTTATATTTAAAGGCAAATATTAATATAGTAAAGCTTATTTCTGCTATTTTATTGTTTTATTTTGTTTTTTTGCTTGTCTTTTCTTTCTTTTCTTTTTTTTAAAGATTTATTTATTTTTAGAAGGAGAGGAAGAGAAAGAAAGAGGGAGAGAAACATCAGTGTGTGGTTGTCTTTTATACACCCCCTACTGGGGACCTGGCCCACAACCCAGGCATGTGCTGGGACTGGAAATCGAATCAGTGACCCTTTGGTTCCCAAGCCTGCACTCAATCCACTGAGCCACACCAGCCAGGACTGTTTGTCTTTTCTTGACTTCCTGCAGTATACATGAACATTTTTTTTTAAGATTCCACCTTGATTTATTTGTAGTGTTTTTCTATAGCATTCTTTTAAAGTGGTAATTAATATTCTTATTTCTATTATATCATTTATTTTATTTTTATTCATGTTTTTTCATTTTTACTGAATTTATTGGGGTGGCATTAGTTAACAAAAATTACATGGTTTCAAGTGTACGGTTCTATAATACATCATCTTTACATTGTATTGTGTGTTCACCACTCCAAGACAAGTCTCCTTCCAATACCATTTATCCCCCTTTAACGTCTATTACCTGCCCCTACCCACTTTCCCCCCTGGTAATCACTATACTGTTTTCTGTGTCCAGAGTTTTTTTTTTTCTAGTCCCTTTACTTATTTCACTCAATACCCAACCGTCCTCCACCTGAGAGCTGTCAGTCTGTTCTCTGAATCTATGAGTCTGTTTCTATTTTCTTTGTTTCTTTATTTTGTCATTAGATTCCACATATAGGTGAAATCATACGGCATTTGCCTTTCTCTGAATCATATATTTTTGTGTGTTTCTTGTTCATTAATTTGTTGCTTTCAATTTTATATTTCACATATATGTGAAAGCACATGGTTCTTAACTTTTTCTGTCTGGCTCACTTCACTTAGCATGATATTCTCAAGGTCCATCCTATTGCCCAAAGTGACAATATTTCATTTTTTCCTGTAGCTGAGTAGTAATATCTGTTGTATAGATGTACCACATCTTCTTTATCCACTCATCTATTGAGGGATACTCCAGTTGTTTTCATGTCTTGGCCACTGTTAATAATGCTGCAATGAACATAGGGATGCATATATCTTTGCAAATAAATGTTTCCAAATTTTTTGGAACGATAACCAGAAGAGGAGTTTCTGGTCATATGGTGACTCTATGCTTAATTTTTTGACATATCACAAATGAAGCCAGTGGTATTAAATTCCCTGACTTCAAATTATACCACAAAGAAACAATAATCAAAAAGCATAATATTGGAGATCCAAGATGGCAGAGAAGTACATGAAAGCTACACTAACCTCCTCCCAGGACCAAATTGGAATTACAACTAAATTATAGAAAAAATCACCTGAATTACCAACTGAAGACTTGCTGAAGAGAGGTCTTATAACCAAGGACTTACAGAAGAAACAACATCACCACATCGAGACTAATAAAGATTTCAGAGGTGAAAGAGGGCCAACTAGACTCCCATGAAAGGCAGCTGAAGTTCCACAGGGATATTTCAGCGGCTGGGGAGTTCTCCATGAAGTGTGGGGCATAAGCCCCAAGTTGGGCTCCTCATCCTAGAACACCAGAAGCTGAAAAGTTGCCCACATAACATCTGGCTGTGAAAAGTAACAGGGTTTCAGTCCACGAGGGAGAGACAGGTATAGGCACAGCCACACTCGTAAAGGGCCAAGACACAAAATTTCATTTACAGCCACTTACCCTGGGATCCAATGGAGGAAGGGCAGAGCAGACTAGAGCCACGTGTACAGCTGGAGACTCTTTCAGTGACTAGGCATAGCAGGCATCCTGTAGGTGGAGATAAATCTCTAGGTTTTTTTGACACTTTACCTGGTCCTCCACCAGGCCAGGTGCTAGAAAAAGTCAGCCTTAGTATGCAGCTTGGTTCTTTCCACACACACCCAGGCCCAGCAGAGGGAGCCACAAGCTGTGGATCACTGATAGGTCCAAACAGGTTTCCTAGGGCCAGTCACAGGCAGCATCTGACATAGTTCTACACCAGGGTCTTTACAGATCTACCTAATACATAGATACAAAAACAAAAAGGAAGCCAATATGTGAAAACAAAGAAGCAATCCCCAAATAAAAGAACAAGAGAATCTTCCACAAGAAAAGCTAGATGAACTGGAGGCAAGCAATCTATCAGATGCAGAGTTCAAAACACTGGCTATAAGGATGCTCAAGGAACTTAATGAGGACCTCAGCAGCATAAAAAAGATCCAGTCAGAAATGCAGGATACACTAATTGAAATAAAGAACAATTTACAGAGAAACAACAGTGGAGTGGATGAAGCTGAAAATCATATCAATGATTTGGAACATAAAGAATCAAAAGGCAACCACATAGAACAAGAAGAAGAAAAAAGGAATTTTAAAAAATGAGTATATATCAGCAGCCTCTGGAAGAACTTCAAGAGGTCCAACATTCACATCATAGGGGTGCCAGAAAGAGAAGAGAAAAGGCAAGAAATTGGAAGTCTATCTGAAAAAAATAATGAAAGAAAACATCCTTAATTTGGTGAAAGAAATAAACCTGCAAGTTCAGGAAACAGTGTCCCAAACCAGATGGATGCAAAGAGGCCCACTCCAAGACACATCATAATTAAAATGCCAAAGGTTAAAGATAAAGAGAGAATATTAAAAGCAGCAAGACAAAAGAAGTTAGTTAATGGATGGTTGCCAGATGGGAGGAGGTGGGGGAGAATGAGTGGAGAGGTGAGGGGATTAAGAAGTACAAATAGGTAGTTAAAGAATAGCCATGGGGATGTAAAGTACAGTATAAGAAATGTAGTAGTCAAAGAACTTACACTCATGACCCATGGACATGAACAATGATTGGGGGATTGCCTGAGGGAGTAGGTGGTACAGGGTGGATGGGGGAAAAGGGGAGAAATTAGGACAACTGTAATAGCATAATCAATAAAATATAAAATAATTATGCACACAACAGAGGAGCACCCAAATATGTAAGGCAAATCTTGTTGGCCATAGAAGGAGAGTCTGACAGAAAAACAGCCATAGTAGGATATTTCAACACTCCATTGACATCAATGGCTAGCTATATCTTCAAGACAGAAAATAAACAAGGAGACAATGGCCTTAAATGACATACTAGATCAAATGGATTTAATTGATATCTTCAGAGCATTTCACCCCAAAGAAGCAAAATGTATATACTTTTCAAGTGCACATGGAACATTTTCTAGGATAGACCACATGTTAGGACACAAATCAAATCTCAATAAATTTAAGAATATTGAAATCATAGCAAGCATCTTCTCTGACCATAATGCTGTGAAACTAGAAATCAACCACAAGAAGAAAATTAAAATACACAAAGACATGGAAGCTAAATAACATTTTATTTAACAATGAATGGGTTTACAATGAGATCCAGAAGAAATTTAAAAACCCTTAAAACAAATGAAAATAAGAACACAGCAACCCCAAATCTGTGGGACACATGGAAAGTAGTCCAAAGAGTGAAATTCATATCGTTACAGGCTTATCTCAAAAAAAAAAAAACAAGAAAAAATTCAAATAAACAATCTAACTTCACACTTAAAGGAACTTGGAGGAAAAAAAAAGTCCAAAGTGAGTAGAATAAAGGGAATAATAAAGATCAGACATAAATGAAATAGAATCTAGGAAAAAAAACAATGCAAAAGATAATGAAACTAAGAGCTGGTTATTTGAAAAGATAAACAAGATAGGTGAACTTTTATACAGACATCAAAAAAAAATAAAGAGAGAGGATTCAAATAAATTAAATCAGAAATACAAAAGAAGTAACAACTAACACCAAAGAAATACAAAGGATTGTAAGAAAATATTATGAAGAACTCACTATATGTCAAAAAATGGATAAATTCCTAGAAACAACCAATCTTCAAAAACTGAATCAGGAAGAATCAGAAAATCTCAATACACAGATTACAACTAATGAAGTTGAAGCTGTAATCAAAAAACTCCAAACAAGCAAAGGCACTGGACCTGATAGCTTCACAGGTGAATTTTACTGGACATTCTGAGAACTAAAACTCCTTCTCATACTGTTCCAAAAAACTCAAGAGGTGGTGAGACTCCCATGCTTATTTTATTTATTTTGAAGATTTTATTTATTTATTTTTAGAGAGGGAGAAGAAGGGAGGGAGAAAGCAAGGGAGGGAAACATCAATGTGTGGTTGCCTCACACACATCCCTTACTGGGGACCTGTCCCACAACCTAGTCATGTGCCCTAACTGGGAATTGAAACAGTGACCCTTTGGCTCACAGGCTGGCACTCAATCCACTGAGCCATGCAAGCCAGGATCCCATGTTCATTTCATAAGGCCAGCATTATTCTAATTCCAAAACCAGATAAAGACACCACAAAGAAAAAAAATTACAAGCCAATATCCTTGATGAACATGGATACTAAAATCCTCAATAAAGTATTAGCAAACTAAATATAACAATACATCAAAAAGATCACACACAACATGATCAAGTTGGTTTTATTCCACAGATGCAAGTTTGATACAATATCTGCAAATCAATAAATGTGATACACCACATAAACAAAATGAAGGATAAAAACAACATGATCATATCAATATATGTGGAAAAGCATTTGATAAAATCCAACACCCATTTATTATAAAAGGTCTCAGCAAATTACAGAGAACATACCTGAATGTAATAAAAGCCATATATGACAAGGCAACTGCCAACATTATATTCATTGGCAAAAACTAAAAACATCCCCCTTAAGATTGGGAAGAAGGCAGGGATATCCATTTTCACCACCCTTACTTAACATAGTACTGGAACTCCTAGCCACATCAATCAGACAAGAAGAAGGAATAAAAGGAACCCAAATTGGAAAGTTAGAAGTACAACTATCATTATTTACAAATGACATGATATTGTATATAGAGAATCCTAAAGATTCCATCAAGAAACTACTAGAACTGATCAATGAATTCATTAAAGTAGCAGGAGACAAAATTAATATCCAGAAATCAATTACATTTTTGTAAACCAATAATGAACTATCAGAAAGTGAATTTAATAAAACAATCCCATTCACAATCACTTCAAAAGCTATAAAATACCTAGGAATAAACTTAACTAAGAATATGAAAGACCTGTACTTAGGTAATTATAAGACACTGAAGAAATAAATTGAAGAAGATACAAATAAGTAGAAGAACATACCACGTTCATAGATATGACAAATTAATATCATTAAACTGTTTATCATATCCAAAGCAACCTATAGATTCAAAACAATTACTATAAAGATATCAATGATGTATTTTACAGAACTAGAACAAATATTCAAAAAATTTATATGGAATCATAAAAGACCTCCCAAAGCAACAGCAATCCGGACACAGAAGAACAAAGTTGGAGGACTCATGCTACCTAATATAAAACTATACTAGCGATAGTAATCAAAACAACATGGTTTGAGGACTTCCAAGATGGTGGATGAGTGAGTGGGAGTCACACTGACCTCCTCCCAGGACCAATCTGGAATTACAACCAAATTGTGGAGAATTCACCTGGAACAAACAACTGAACAATAACGAGAGAGGATCCTCAAAACCTCAGACAGACAAAGGTATCAGCTTTAGCACAACCTAACCGGTAAGGAGTGTGGTAGAGGCTCAAGAAGGTGGACTAGGTGCCCACGGGTGGCAGCACCAGAGGGATATTGAAATGGCCAGTTGGATCCCTCGAGAAGAGCAGGGTCTAAACCATAAGCGGGGATCTCCAGGCTATAGCACAAGAGCCCAAAAAGCACACAGACAACAGGCAGCTGCTAAAAGCATAGGAGTGCTCTCTGCCAGAGAGAGGTGGCTGGAGACACAAAGAGCCATTTAAAGGGCCGATGCAAAACTTTGTAGTGGCAGAAAATTACCCTAGGCTCCAGCAAAAGTGGGGACAGAGTGGGCAGAATGAGGGAAGGATGCTTTGGAGGAAGAACTGAGAAAGTGGCAAGCAGGATCCCGGTGCTGACTCACCCCCCATTCTACAACTGCCATCTTGCTCAGGCAGACCACTCCCCTGAGCAACAGTATTGTGAAAGGACACAATACCCTGGCCCCTAGGAGGCTCTACCCTAGCCAGGCATTGCACAGGCCTGGGTACTGCGTACAGAGCGGCAGTCACAGGTAGAAAAACCCTGGCTAAAAGGGATGCAGAGTGATCTAGAGACCCTTGAGGAAAGTCTGGAGACTGAAGCATTGGGGAAAACTGAAGGAGTATCCAGGGGGATCCTGGTGGTGATTCCTCCCCAACATGGCAGCAGCCATCTTTCTAAGGAAGACTACTCCCCTGAGTGGCAGCAGCAAGAAAGCACACAATAACCCTGCCCACAGGAGGGACTCTTGCCAGCCTTGTGGTGCCTAAGCCTGACTGCTGTGGGTAGAGTGAATAGATTAATAACTGGAGGAGACAGACATAGACAGTATATTCTTGAAAGTCTCTTAAAGACTGCCTAAGGTCAGACAGGGTGAACAGTTCACATCATCAGAGGCAGATCCAGAAACAAAGGGGGAAAAAACCAGTCTCCTACCAGAGAAGTTGTGACACCACAAAGTCAGGAAGTCAAGACAGATCAATTTCAGAAGCAGAAGCCAAAAAGAAGAGTCTCACAAATAATGGGAAGACAAAGAAACAGCCGCCAATCGAAGAGAAAGGAGGAATCCCCACAAAGAGAAGAAAATGAAATAGAGGCAAATAAACTATCAGATATTGAGTTCAAAACAAAGGTTCTAAGGGAGCTCAATGAACTCAGTGAGCTGAGAGAGAATTACTGAAAACTACAGGGAAACTATGAGGAACTTACTGCAAACTCTATCAGCATGAAAAAAGACATAAAAACTATCAAAAAGAGGCAAAAGTAAATGAAGAAAACAATTTCTGAATTGAAAAACACTGTAGAAGGAATCAAAAGCAGGTTCAATGAAGCCACGGATCTAATGTGTCAGTTGGAGGACAAGGTAGAAAAAAGCTCCCAGAACGAGCAAGAAAATGAAAAAAAAAAAAAAGACTCAAAAAGAATTAAGAGACATTTAGGGAAATTCAGGACAATCTGAAACATTATAACATCACAATAATAGGGATACCAGAAAGAGAAGAAGAACAAGGGATAGAGAACCTGTTTGAAAAATTAATGATGGAAAACTTCCCTCATTTGAGGAGACAAAAAGTCATGGAAGTCCAAGAAGCACAGAGGGTTCCATTCAAGAGGAACCCAATGAGGCCCACTTCAAGACACATCGTCATTAAAATGGCAAATAGCAAAGACAAACAGAGAATCTTAAACGCAGCAAGGGAGAAACAGGTAGTAATATACAAAGGAGTCCCAATATGGCTAGCAGCTGACTTCCCAACAGAGACACTACAAGCCAGAAGGGAATGGCAAGAAACATGCCAAGCAATGAAAACTAAGGGCCAGAAGCCAGTACTGCACTACCCAGCAAGGCTCTCAATTAAAATGGAAGGCGAAATCAGGAGTTTCCCAGACCAGAGAAGGCTAAAAGAATACACTTCCACCAAACCAGCACTACAAGATATACTAAAGGGACAGCTTTAAGAAGATGAAGAAAAGAGAGAGGATCACAAGTACTAAAGGAAAAAATGAATAAGTACCTATCAATAATAACTTTAAATGTAAATGGATTAAATGCCCAAATTCAAAGACATAGATAGCTGAATGGATAACAAAACATTACCCAGACATATGCTGCCTACAAGAAACCCACCTCAGAACAAAGGACCTACACAGACTGAAAGTAAAGGGATGGAAAAAAAAATTCCAAGCAAATGGACAGGAAATAAATTCAGGGGTAGCAATACTTATATCAGACAAAGTAGATTTCAAAACAAAGGCCATAAAAAGAGACCCAGAAGGACACTTTATAATAGTCAAAGGAAGAATCCATCAAGAAGACATAAACATTGTAAACATATATGCACCCAACATAGGAGCACCCCAATATATAAGCAAAATCATGGAGGATGTCAAGAAAGATATAGACAGTAACACACTGATAGTAGGTAATTTTAACACTGTCAACAATGAACAGATCTTCAAACAAAACATCAACAAGGATATTGTGGAACTGAACCATGCATTAGATCAATTGGACTTAACTGACATACACAGAACCTTTCATCCCAAAGGAGAAAAATGCACATTGTTTTCAAATGTACATGGAACATTTTCAAAGACAGACCATGTGATAGGACACAAAACAAGCCTCAACTAATTTAGGAAAACTGAAATCATACACAAGCATTTTCTGGAACCATAAAGGCTTGTAACTAGAAACCAACCTCAAGGAAAAACCTCAAAAACATTCAAACTCATGGAGACTGAATAGCACACTATTAACCAATGAATGAGTCAATAATAAAATCAAAGAAAAAAACCAAAAAGTTTCAGGAAACAAATGAAAATGAACTCACAACAGTCCAAAACCTATTGGACACAGTGAAGGCAATCCTGAGAGGGAAGTTCATAACAATACAGGCCTACCTCAAAAAGATAGAAACATTTCAAATAAAAGACCTAACACTACAACTTCAAGAACTGGAGAAACAACAACAAACAAAGCCCAGAGTGAGTAAAAGAAAGGAAATAATCAAGATCAGAGAAGAATTGAATGACTTAGAAACTAAAAGAAGAATCCAAAGCATCAATAAATCTAGGATCTGGTTCTTTGAAAAGATAAATATCAACAAGGCTTTAAGTAGACTCATCAAGAAAAAAAGGGAGAGGAACCAAAAAATAATATCAGAAATGAAAGAGGAGAAAGAACAACTGATACCACAGAAATACAAAGGATTGTAAGAAATTACTGTGAACATTATGCCAAGAAATTTGAAAACTTTGGTGAAATGCACAAATTTCTAGAAAAATATAACCTTCCAACGCTGAATGAAGAAGAAGCAGAAAGCCGGAACAGACCAATAACAGCTGGTGAAATTGAAGCAATAATCAAAAAACTCCCAGCACACAAAAACCCTGGACTGCACGGTTTCACGGGAGAATTTTAGAAAACATTTAAGGAAGAGCTAACCCCATCCTTCTCAGACTATTCCAAAAAATCCAAAACGAAGGAAGAATACCAAACTCTTTTGATGAGGCGAGCATCATCCTAATCCCAAAACCTGATAAAGACACAACAAAGAAAGAAAATTACAGGCCAATATTGCTGATGAACATAGACGCTAAAATCCTCAACACAATGTTGGCAAACCACAATGGAATACTATGAAGCAGAAATAAAGAAAGAGCTGCTACCCTTCATGAAAGCATGGATGGAATGGGAGAGCATTATGGTAAGTGAAATAATCCAGGGGACAAAAGACAAATATCATATGATCTCACCTATAAGTGGAACCTAACCAACAAAACAAACAAGCAAGGAAAATATAACCAGCAACATTGAAAGAAAAACAAAACAAAATCAAGAGGGAAGCAGTGGCGGGGGGGGGGGGGAAGGGAAGCGTCAAGTCAAGGAAGATGTGTGGAGGACCTATGGACAAAGCCAAAGTGGGAAAGGATTAAGGGAAGGAGGTAGGGGAGAGGGGCAGGGGAAAGTGGTGGCGGGAAGGTGGAGACAAATGTATTTGAACACTAAAAGGAAATAATTAAATAAAAAGATCATCCACCATGATCAAGTGGGATTCATCCCATGGATGCAAGGATGGTTCAATGTTTGCAAATCAATAAATGTAATACATTACATAAACAACAGACAAAAACCACATGATAATATCAATAGATGCGGAAAAAGCATTTGACAAGGTACAGCACCCATTTGTGATAAAGACAGTCAGCAAAGTCAGAATAAAGGGGGCATCCTTTTTTTTTTTTTCACTTCTTGCAAGGATTACTATCAAACTCCACTCATGGCGCCAGAGACCCTTGTGCTATTTGCGAAAACTTGCCCCTTGTGTAGCACACTACCTACACTTGTGAGTTCATCAGGCACCAGCGGCCTCAACTCCAAGCTCTAACAACGTACATAAAGGGGACATACTTCAACATAATAAAGGCCATGTATGAAAAACCTATGGCCCACCTCATATTAAATGAACCAAAAATAAAAGCTTTCCCACTAAGATCAGAAACAAGACAAGGATGTCTGCCTTCACCACTTCTATGTAACATATTACTGGAAGTCCTAGTTACAGTCGTCAGACAAGAAAAAGAAATAAAAGGCATCCAAATTGGAAAGAAGGATGTAAAACTATCATTGTTTGCACATGACACAATGGTGTACATAGAAAGTCCCATAGACTCAGTAAAAAATCTACTCAACCTAAGAAGTGATTTTGGCAAAACAGCAGGATACAAAGTGAATATTCTAAAATCGAAGGCATTTTTGTACACCAACAATAAAATGTCAGAAGCAGAAATCAGGGGGAAAAAAAAAAACCTTTACTATAGCAATAAGAAAACTCAAGTACCTAGGAATAAACTTAACCAAGGAGGTAAAATACCTGTACGCAGAAAACTATACAACACTGAAGAAAGAAATTAAGGAAGACACAAATAAGTGGAAGCGTATACCGTGTTCATGGATTGGAAGAATTAACATCATCAAAATGTCCATACTTTCCAAAGCAATTTGTACATTCAATGCAATCCTTATTAAAATACCAATGATGTATTTCACAGACATAGAACAAATATTTAAAAAATTTATATGGAACCATGAATGTCCCCAAACAGGTGCAGCAATTTTGAGAAAGAAAAACAAAGTAGGAGGGATCACAATACCTGACATCAAACTATATTACAAGGTCTCTGTAATCAAAACAGTCTGATACTCACATAAGAACAGACACATAGATTAATGGAACAGAATAGAGAGCGCAGAAATAAACCCTTGTCTCTATAGTCAATTAATATTTGCCAAAGGAAACAGAAGCATAAAATGCAGTAAAAAATGCATCTTCAACACATGGTGTTGGAAGAGCTGGACAGCTACATGCAAAAAATTGAAATTCAATCAACAACTTACAACATACACTAAAATAAAATCAAAATGGATAAAAGACTTAAATGTAAGTTGGGACACCATAAAAGTCCTAGAGGAGAACATAAGCAGGAAACTCTCAGATATCCCACACAGCAATATATTCACCGATATGTCCCCTAGAGAAAGGCACATAAAAGAAAGAATAAACAAATGGGAATTCATATGAATAAGAAACTTCCACATGGCTAAAGAAAACATCAGCGAAATGAAAAGGGAGCCAACCCTATGGGAAAATATATTTGCCAATGATACCTCAGACAGGGGTTTGATCTCCAAAATATATAAAGAACTCACATGACTCCACTTCAGGAAGACAAATAATCCAATTTAAAAACGGGAAAGGACCTGAACAGACACTTCTCCAAGGAGGACATACACAGGGCCCAGAGACATATGAAAGGATGTTCAGCATCACTAGCCATCAGAGAGATGCAAATTAAAATCACAATGAGATACCACGTCACACCAGTCAGAATGGCCTTCATAAACAGATCAGCAAACAACAGGTGCTGGTGAGGCTGTGGAGAAAAGGAAACCCTAGTACCCTGTTGGTGGGAATGCAGATTGGTGCAGCCACTGTGGAAAACAGTTTGGAATTTCCTCAAAAGCTAAAAATGGAACTTCCTGTTGACCCAGTGTTTCCACTGCCAAGACTATACCCTGGGAATCCCAAAACACCAATTCAAAAGAACTTATGCACCCCTATGTTCATAGCAGCACAATTTACAATAGCCAACTTCTGGATGCAACCTACGTACCCATCAGTAAATGAGTGGATCAAAAAATTATGGTACATTTTCAAAATGGAATACTATGCAGCAAAAAGAAAGGAAAGAAAGAAAGGAAGAAAGAAAGAAAGGAAGAAAGAAAGAAAGAAAGAAAGAAAGAAAGAAAGAAAGAAAGAAAGAAAGAAAGAAAGAAAGAAAGAAAGAAAGAAAGAAAGAAAGAAAGAAAGAAAGAAAGAAAGAAAGAAAGAAAGAAAGAAAGAAAGAAAGAAAGAAAGAAAGAAAGAAAGAAAGAAAGGAAGGAAGGAAGGAAGGAAGGAAGGAAGGAAGGAAGGAAGGAAGGAAGGAAGGAAGGAAGGAAGGAAGGAAGGAAGGAAGGAAAAGAAAGAAAGAGCTACTACCCTTTGCGACAGCAGGGATGGAACTTAAGAACATTATGTTAAGTGATATAAGCCAGGCGGTGAAAGATAAATACCATGTGATCTCACCTATAAGTAGAACCTAATCAGCAAAGGAAGTAGGCAAGGAAAATATGACCAGCAGCATTGAAATAAAGAAGAAACTGACAGGGATGGGAGTAGCAGGGAGGGGAAGAGGAAGGGTCAGGTCTAGGAACAGGTGTGAAGGACACATGGATGAAGCCAAGGTGGGGAAGGACTGAGGGGGGGAGGTAAGGGTGGGTTCAGCAGGGGAAAGTGGTGGCAGATAAATGGAGACAAATGTATTTGAACAATTAAAAATATTTTAAATACATTTATATGAAAGAAAAAAAAGTTCTGGCATTAAAACAGATATATAGATCAGTGGAAAAGAATATAGAGGCCAGAAACAACCTACACATATAGTCAGCTAACATTTGTTAGAGGAGACGTAAACATACAATGATCTAAAGATAGTTTATTCACTAAATGGTATTGGGAATACAGGACAAATACGTGCAAAAAAATGAAACCTGACCACTGTCTTACACCACACACAAGAATAAACTCAAAATGAGTTTTGGCTGCTGTGGCCCAGTGGATTGCATACTGGCCTAAGAACCAAAGATCTGCCGGTTCGATTCCTGTTCTGGGCACATGCTTTGGTTGATGACCCAGTTGGGGTCATGTGAGAGGCAGCCAATTGATGTATCTCTTACACATCTATGTTTTTCTCCCTCTCTTTCTTGCTACCTTCCCATCTCTCTAAAAATAAATAAACAAAACCTTTTTTTAAAAAAAGAATGAACTCAAAATGGATTAAAGACTTAAATGTTAGTCTCAAAACAATAAAAATCCTAGGAGAAAACATATTCAGTAAAATATTAGACATTTCTCATAGCAATATTTTATCTGATATAGCTCTTCAGGCAAGGGAAACACAAGAAAAAATAAACAAATGGGACTACATCAAGCTAAAAATTTTTTTCACAGCAGAGGAACCATCAACAAAATGAAAAGACAACCCACTGAGTGGTAGAACATATTCAACAATACTTCTGGTAAAGGGTTAATATCCCAAATTTATAAAGAACTTTTAAAAAACAAACAATCTAATTTAAAAATGGGCAAAAAGACCTGAATAGACCATTCAAAGATGACACACGGATGCCCAATAAACATATGAAAAGATGCTGAATGTCATGATTTGTCAGAGAAATGCAAATTAACACCACAATAAAATATCGCCTCACACCAGTCAGAATGGCCATCATCAGTAAATCAACAAGCAAGTGTTGGCAACGATGTGTAGAAAGGGGAACACTCGTGCACTGTTGGTAGAAATACAGATTGGCTCAGCCACTGTGGAAAACCTGATGGAGTTAACTCAAAAAATTAAAAATGGAACTGCCTAGTGACCCAGTGATTCCTCTTCTGGGAATTTATTTGTAGAAACTGGAAACATTCATCTGAAATAATATATACATCCTTATCCTATGTTCATTACAGCTTTATTTACAATAGCCAAGATCCAGAATCAGTCCAAGTGTCCATCAGTATACAAGTGTATAAAACAGTGAGGGTATATTTACACAATTGAATACTATTCAGCCATAAAAAAGAAAATTTTATTCTTTGGCACAGTGTGGATAGAACTGGAGATCACTATGCCAAGTGAAATAAATCATTCAGAGGAAGACAAGTGCCATATGATTTCACTCATATGTGAAGATTAATGAGCAAACTGAACTAATTAACAAAATAGAGGCCCTCACTGGTGTGGCTTAGTGGACTGAGTACCAGCCTGCAAACCAAAGGGTTGCTGGTTCGATTCCCAGTCGGGGCACATGCCTGGGTTGTAGGTCAGGTCCCCAGCAGGGAGCGCACGAGAGGGAACCACACATTGATGTTTCTCTCCCTCTCTTTCCCCCTCCCTTCCCCTCTCTAAAAAAATAAATAAATAAAACCTTTAAAAAAATAAAATAGAGACAGACTCAGAGAGCAGGCTGACAGTTCTGGAAGGGGGTTGACATGGTGGGGGGATCAAACAAAAAAGAAAATTAACTCATGGACACATACAACAGTGTGGTGCTTGTAGAGGGGTGGGATGGGTGGAGGTGTGAAAGGCTATAGGAGGATAAATAATAATGGAAAAAATACATCAATTGATCTATTAAAAAAACATGGACAACAGTGTGGTGATTGCTGGGGACAGGGGGGTATAAGGAGACTAAATGGTATATTTTTTTAAATGCATGGTATTGACAGAAAAACAGACACACAGTCTAATAGAACAGAACTGAGAACCCAGAAATAAACTCACATGTATATGGGGAAATTATTTTTCACAAAGGAGCCAAAAACATACAATGGAGAAAAGAAAGCCTCTTCAATATAAGATGCTGGAAAAATTGGAAAACCACATGCAAGAGAATAAAATTAGTCTACTTCATTCCCCATATATAAAAATTAACTCAAAATGGACAAAAATCTAAATATAATACCTGAAACAATAAATTACATAGGAGAAAATAGGTACTAAATTTATGGATCTTGGTCTTAGAAGTTTATGAGCTTTACCCCAAAGGCATGGGAAGTAAAAATAAAAATAAATGAATGGGACTATATCAAACTAAAAAGTTACTGCACAGCAAAAGAAACTACTAATAAAACAAAAATGCAACAAATCATTTTGGATTTGATTTGCATTTCCCTAATGACTAATGATTTAGAGCATCCTTTCGGGTACTTATTGGTCATTTGCATAGCTTCTCTGCAGGAATTTCTATTCACTGTTTTGTCCATTTTTAATTGAGTCATGTATCTTTTGTTTTAAGTTTTAAGAGATCTTTATACATTTTGGATTAAGCACTTATAAGATATATGATTTACAAACATTTTTCTCCCAGTCTATGGATCTTTTTATTCTTAATAATGCTCTTTGATGCACAAAAGTTCTTTTTTTATGAACTCCAATATAACTATTTTTTTCTTTTGTTGCTTATGCTTTTGGTAGCATTTCTAAAAAGCATTGCCAAATCCAAGATCATGGAGATTTATTTCTATTTTCTTCTAAGATTTTTGTGGTTTTAGTTCTTATAACTAGGCCATTTATTTATTTTTATTCTAATCTTTTGCATCTAGAAATGCAATTGTCCCTGCACTGTTAATCAAAGAGACTGTTCTATCTCATTAAAAGGAATCTGCAAAAAATTGATTGACCATCGATATCTGGGTTTAGTGCAGGACTCTCAATTATATTCCATTGGTCTATAGGTCCAATATACTGCTACAAAACTTTTGACTAATGTAACTTTGTGGTAATTTTTGAAATACAAAAGTGTGAGTCCTCCAAATTTTGTCTTTTTTTTCCCAAGATTGTTTTGACTACTTGGGGCCCCTTGCAATTCTCTATGAATTTCACATTCAGATTTTTGATTTCTGCTTGGATGGAATTTCTGCCAAGATTCTGTTGAATCTACAAGCATTTTCATCAATGTTGATATCTTAGCAATATTAAGTCTACCCATAAATGAACACAGGATATCGTTCCATTTATTTAGGTCATATTTAATTTTTTTCAAAAAGATTTTTGTAATATTCAGTGCACAATTGTCACATGCCCTTGGTTGTATTTATTCCCAGGGTTTTCTTTTTTCATTTAAATGCTATGAAATGTAATTGCTTTCTAATTTTTTTTGGTGTAAATGAATTAAATGCTCCAATCCAAATACATAGGATAGCTGGATGGATAAAGAAACATGACCCATATATATGCTGTCTACAAGAGACCCACCTTAGAACAAAAAATACACACAGACTGAAAGTGAAGGATGAAAAAATATTGTATGCAAATGGAATATAAAAAAAAGCTGGTATAGCAATACTTATATCAGAAAAAATAAACTTCAAACCAAAGACCATAACAAGAGACAAAGAAGACCATTACATAATACTAAACGGATTGGTCCAGCAATAGGATATAACCCCTGTAAACATATATGCACCAAACACTGGAGCACCTAAATATTTATGAGAGGAACCAAAAAAACCCAGAATTATCTTTTGGAGGGCAGGCCCCTTGTAGTACAGACTTTCCACGCCAGGTGAGTGTTCTAGGAACTCATCTATATCAGTGTACCAGCTGGTGGTGTTGTGAGAGGCTGTGTTCATCTTCAGTGAATTTTTTTGAAGACTTTTTCATAACCATTTCATGATTGTTGATTTGTAAGTGTACCAGACCACATCATGCTGAGTGTACAACAGTTTTTTTGACCCAAAATAGCATGACTCTCATACCCCAACCTTCCTTTTCAGTTGATCTCACCCCAAGCAACTTTCTTTGGTTTCTTCAGATGAAGAAAAAAAATCTGTCAAAGGGAAACATTTTGCAGATGTGGAAGAGACGAAACAAAAAATAGCAAAAGCACACTAAAAGTCATCAAAATTGACAGGTTCAAAAACTGTTTTGAGCAGTGGAAAAAAATGTCTCAATAGATGTATTGCATTACATGGAGAGTACTTTGAAGGTGAATGAAGTTTAAACATGTAAGAATAGACACCCAGTGCAGGCACGCACACTTGCGCCAAGTAACCAGCAAGGGTTGGCCAGCGTGTGTGTGACCCGTGCGGGCTGGCGAATGCTTGCACCGGCGGGAAAGGCCTCCCACAGATTGGCACCGATTGGGCCTGCGAGGGAGTGCACAGAGCGGCAAGGGCAGGCGTAAATTGACCTGCCCTCCCCCGATTGCGGAGCGGCTCACAAAACTAGTAGATCCCCAGCCAAAGGGGTCACAGAGCTGCCCAGAATCCCTGGAGAAGAGACCCTCCTTGATCTCTGGGTAGAGGTGGCAGCAGGGTGGGCTGGTGCCTGGGAAAAGACTGGTGAGGAAAACTTTGTGAAGAGAACTGACACCACGGCCGGCCGGTGGAGCCCCGGTGATGGCACGCCTCCCACTCTGCAGCTACCATCTCGCTCAGGCATAAGGGAATCAATGAACCTGCCTTTTGTGCGCTCTGCACACAGCTTGTACGAGTGTGAGCTGTGGTGCTGAGTGCAGACTGGCTGGGAGAGCCTTGAGGAGAGACTGGAGACAGAGGCATTGGGGAAAGAATTGGAGGAGGAACTGGGGAGTCCCAACCCCCTCCCCGTTCTGTAGTCTCCATTATGGGCTGGAAAGGTGCGACCCCAAAGAGGCAGAAGCAGGGCGCGCATCAACAAGACTGCCTGCAATTGAAATGCAGTTGGTGCACGGGGTGGATCCTTGGCCGAAGGGGTCACAGAGCTTCCAAGAGACCCCTGAGGAGAGACTAGAAACGGAGGCATTGGAGAAAGAACGGGAGGAGGAACCAGGGAGTCTCGACTCCTTCTCCTTGCCGTTGTCTCCATTGCGCAGGAAGAGGCAACACCCCCAAAGAGCCAAAAGCCGAAAAGCACACATAGACACCCCTAAAACACCCAGTGCAGGCGTGCACCCTTGCGCCCAGTGACCAGCGAGGGTTGGAGAGCGTGTGTGTGACCTGCGCGGGCTAGCGAACAGTTACACCGGCCGGCAAGGCCTCCCACAGATTGGCACTTATACGGCCTGCGAGGGAGTGCACAGACTAGCAATGGCAGGCAAAAATTGACCCGCCCTCCACTGATTGCGGAGTGGCCCACAAAATTAGTAGAGCTGCCCAGAGTCCCTAGAGGAGAGACCAGAGACAGGATTAACCGGAGAGTCCTGGAACTGACTTCCTCTCATTTCCGTAGTCCCCATTTGGCGAGGGCAAGCAACACACCCAAAGAGCCAAAAGCGGGGAAAATACACAATTGAAGACCCTAAACTGACCAGTGCCATGGAGCTCGCCGGCCAGGGGGGCCGGATGAGTACGCGAGGTCGCGAATAAGCCCCCTGGTCTGGGGCAAGCACATGCGAGCCCAGGCAGGCAGCGGATCCTGCCGCGCTGGGAGCGCGCTCAAGGAGCCAGGGTGAGAGTGCAGAGAGATCCAAAAAAATAGCCCAGCCCTGACCAAAGGGGTCACAGAGCTGCTCCAAGCAGGAGTCAGACACAGACATTAGACTCCTGGAAGGCTCAAACAAACAACCCAAGGCCCTATAGGGTCAAAAACTGACATCATCAGAGGCAGGCCGAGAAAGAAAAGGACAAAAATACTTAACAGACTCTCACAAAAATGGGAAGAAAAAGAAGTACCCCAAAAGAGTGGAAAAGGGGACTCCCCACAGAGAGCTAAATGAAATAGAGGGAGGGAACTATCAGATACTGAATTCAAAACAATGGTTCTAAGGAAGCTCAATGAGCTCACCCAGCTCAAAGAAAACTATGAGAAACTGAAGAGAAACTATCAGGATCTTACAGCAAACTATATCAGCCTGGAAAAGGACATAGAAACTATCAAGGAGACACAAGAAGATATGAAGAATACCATTTCTGAATTGAAGAACACAGTAGAAGGAATCCAAAGCAGGCTGGACGAAGCCGAGGATAAAATCAGTGAGATGGAGGATAAGATAGAAAGAAGCTCCCAGAAAGAACAAGAAATGGAAAAATCACTCAAAAAGAATGAAGAGGCATTTAGGGACATGCAGGACAACATGAAATACAATAATATCCGTATAATAGGGATGCCAGAAGGAGAAGAAGAGGAGCAAGGGATAGAGAACCTCCTCGAAAAAGTAATGATGGAAAATTTCCCAAATTTGAGGAGAGAAAGGCTCTCATGGATCGAGGAGGCACAGAGGAGCCCCCTCAAAAGGGACTCAAAGAGGTCCACTCCAAGACACATCATCATTAAAATGGCAAATTTCAAAGACAAAGAGAGAATCCTCAAGACAGCAAGGGAGAAGGAGAAAGTAACATACAAGGTGGGTCCGATACGCCTAGGAGCTGACTTCTCAACAGAAACACTACAAGCCAGAAGGGAATGGGAACAAATATTCCAAGCCATGAAAAGCAAGGGCCTACAGCCAAAGCTGCTCTACCCAGCTAGGCTCTCCATTAAAATACAAGGGGAAATACAGAGTTTCCCAGACAAGAGAAGGCTAAAAGAATACATCTCTACCAAACCAGCACTCCAAGATATGCTCAGGGGACTGCTTTAAGCAGATGAAGGAAAAGAATGAGAGAGAGAGGAACACAGGTACAAAGAGAAAAGATGAGTAAGTTTCTATGAGTAATATCTCTCAATGTGAATGGACTAAATGCCCCAATCAGAAGACACAGGGTAGCTGAATGGATAAGAAAACATGACCCACACATATGCTGCCTACAAGAGACCCACCACAGAGCAAGAGACCTACACAGATTGAAAGTAAAGGGATGGAAAAAAATATTCCAAGAAAATGGGCAAGAGAGAAAGGCTGGGGTTGCCATACTTGTATCAGACAAAGTAGATTTCAAAACAAAGGCCATAAAGAGAGACCCAGAGGAGCACTTTATAATACTTAAAGGAAGAATCTATCAAGAAGACATCAACATTGTAAACATATATGCTCCCAATATAGGAGCCCCCAAGATTATAAGGAAATTGTAGGATGACTTCAAAAAAGATATAGACAGCAACACACTGATCGTAGGGGATTTCAACACCCCACTGTCAAAAATAGACAGATCTTCCAAACAAAACATCAATAAGGATATTGAGGCGCTGAAGGACACACTGAATCAAAGAGACTTAACTGACATATATAGAACCTTACATCCCAAAGAAGAAAAATACACATTCTTTTCAAATGCTCATGGCAGTTTTTCAAAGATAGACCACATGTAGGACAAAACGCAACGTCATCAAATTCAGGAAAATTGAAATAATACCAAACTTTTTCTCAGACGACAAGGGATTGAAACTGGAAATCAACCTCAAAGAGAAACTTCAAAAACTTGCAAACTCATGGAGACCGAACAGTGGACTATTAAACAATGAATAGGTCAATAATGAGATAAGAGAAGAAATCAAAAAATTTCTGGAAACAAATGAAAATGAACAGACAACCGTCCAAAACCTATGGGACACAGCAAAGGTGGTCCTGAGAGGGAAGTTCATAGCAATACAGGCTTACCTAAAAAAGATAGAAACATTTCAAATAAAAGACCTAACACTACAACTTCAAGAACTGGAGAAACAACAACAAATAAATCCCAGAGCAAGTAGAAAGAAGGAAATAGTCAAGATGAGAGCAGAACTGAGTGACATAGAGACAAAAAGAACAATTCAGAGGATCAACCAATCCAGAAGCTGATTCTTTGAAAAGGTAAATAAAATTGACAAGCATTTAAGCAGACTCATCAAGAAAAAAAGGGAGAGGACCCAAATAAATAATATCAGAAATGAAAGAGGAGAAATAACAACGGATACCACAGAAATACAAAGGATTGTCAGAAACTACTATGAACAAGTACATGCCAAGAAATTTGAAAATCTTGATGAAATGGAAAATTTTTAGAAAAGTATACTCTTCCAACACTGAAGAAGGAAGAAACAGAAAGCTTGAACAGACTGATAACAGCTGGGGAAATTGAAGCAGTCATCAAGAAACTCGTGGCACACAAAAGCCCAAGGCTGGACGGCTTCATAGGAGAATTTTACAAAACATTTAAGGAAGAGCTAACCCCTGTCCTTCTCAGACTATTCAAAAAAACCCAAGAGGAGGGAAGACTCCCAGACTCTTTCTATGTGGCCAGCATCACCCGAATCCCAAAACCAGATAAAGACCCTACAAAGAAAGAAAACTACAGGCCAATTTCGCTGATGAACATAGATGCTAAAATCCTGAACAAAATATTGTCAAATTGCATCCAGCAATACATTAAGATTATCCACCATGATCAAGTGGGATTCATCCCAGGCATGCAGGTATGGTTCAATATACGCATATCAGTAAATGTGATACATCACATAAATAAAAGAAAAGACAAAAACCACATGATCATCTCAATAGATGCAGAAAAAGCATTTGATTAGGTACAGCACCCATTTATGATCGAAACACTCAACAAAATGGGAATAAATGGGGCATTTCTCAACATAATAAAGGCAATAATGAAAAACCTACAGCCAGTATCATACACAACGGGTAAAAACTGAAAGTGTTCGCACTAAGATTGGGAACACAACAAGGATGTCCACTCTCACCGCTTCTTTTCAACATCGTATTGGAAGTTCTAGCCACAGCGGTCAGACAAGAGAAAGAGATAAAAGGCATCCAAATAGGAAAGGAGGAAGTAAAGCTATCATTGTTTGCACATGACATGATAGTGTACATAGAGAACCCTGTAGACTCTACCAAACAACTCCTCAACCTAATAAGTGAATTTGGCAAAACAGCAGGATACAAAGTCAGCATTCAGAAATCAAAGGCATTTTTTTACACCAGCAATGCAATAGAAAAAGAAGAAATCAGAAAAAAAAATACCACTCGATATAGCAAGAAGAAAAACAAAGTACCTAGGCATAAATTTAACCAAAGACATAAAAGACATGTACGCAGAAAACTATACAACATTGAAAAAAGAAATTAAGGAAGACACAAATAAATGGAAGCATATACCATGCTCATGGATTAGAAGAATTAATATCATCAAAATGTCCACACTACCCAAAGCAATTTATAGATTCAACACAACCCCTATTAAGATACCAATGACGTATTTCACAGAAATATAACAGACATTTCAAAAATTTATATGGAACCATAAATGACCCCGAATAGCCTCAGCAATTTTGAGAAAGAAATACAAAGTAGGAGGGATCAAAATACCGGACATCAAACTCTACTACAAAGCCACTATACTCAAAACAATCTGGTACTGGTACAAGAAAAGACTCATAGACCAGTGGAACAGAATAGAAAGCCCAGAAATAAGCCCAGGTCTCTATGGGCAACTAATATTTGACAAAGGGGGCAGAAGCATACAATGGAGCAATAATAGCCTCTTCAACAAATGGTGTTGGGAGAGCTGGACGGCTACATGCAAAAAATTGGAATTGGATCATCAGCTGACACCATACACAAAAATAAACTCAAGATGGGTAAAAGACTTAAATATAAGTCGCAACACCATAAAACTCCTAGAGGAGAACATTGGCAGGAAACTCTCAGATATCCCACGCAGCAATTTTTTCACTGATATGTCTCCTAAAGCAAGGGATATAAAGGAAAGAATAAAGAAGTGGGACCTCATCAAAATAAGAAGCTTCTGCATGGCAAAAGAAAACATCAGCAAAATGAAAAGGGAGCCAACCCTATGGGAAAATATAGTCGCTAATGATACATCAGATAGAGGTTTGATCTCCAAGATATATAAAGAACTCACTCGACTCCACTCCAAGAAGACAAACGATCCAATCAAAAAATGGGCAAAGGACCTGGGCAGATGCTTTTCCAAGGAAGATATACAGAGGGCCCGGAGACATTTGAAAGGATGCTCAGCATCACTAGCCATCAGAGAAATGCAGATCAAAACCACCATGAGGCACCACCTCACACCGGTCAGAATGGCCATCATAAACAGATCTACAAACAACAGGTGCTGGCGAGGCTGTGGAGAAAAGGGAACCCTAGTCCACTGTGGTGGGAATGCAGATTGGTGCAGCCATTGTGGAAAGCAGTGTGGAATTTCCTCAAAAAGCTGAAAATGGAACTGCCTTTTGATCCAGTGATTCCCCTGCTGGGACTGTACCCTAAGAATTCCAAAACGCCAATTCAAAAGAACCTATGCACCCCAATGTGAATAGCAGCACAATTGACAATAGCCAAGTGTTGGAAGCATCCTAAATGCCCATCAGTAGATGATTGGATCAAAAATCCATGGTACATATACACAATGGAATACTACGCAGCAGAAAGAAGAAAAGAACTACTAAACTTCATGATAGCATCGGTGGAACTGGAGAGCATTATGCTAAGTGAAATAAGCCAGGGGGCGAAAGACAAATACTATATGATCTCACCAATAAGTGGAACTTAACCAACAATACAAAAATGCAAGGGAAATAAGAGCAGCAACTTGCAAGGAAAAGCAATCAACAGAGACAAGAGGGAAGCGGGGGCAGGGAAAAGGAAGGGAAGGGGAAAGTCAAGGAACATATAGCAAGGACTCATGGACAAAACCAAAGGGGAAGAGCTGAGGGAGGGAAGGAGGGAGGGGGCAAGGGAAAGTGGCCAGGGGGTAGGCAGAGACAAATGTATTTGAAAAAATAAATTAAAATAAAATTTAAAAGAACATAAAATTTTACACTTTTTATTTATGCAGTTTATTATATGTCAATTACACATGAACAGCACTATTTTAAATGGTAACCATTGTCATCACACACATTTAGCATGTTATTGTTACCAATACCAAGATTACATTCAGCATCTATCAAAAGAAACTCATTTTTCAAAAAAAAAAAAACATGTTAGAATAAATACACAGTATTTTTTAAATAACTTCTGGGGTTTTTGGGACCCCCTCATAAGTGGTGGGCATTAAGGGAAAGACTGACTGCAATACAGTCATAGGAGGGGATTGTAACACCCCGCTAACATGAATGTATCAGTCTTTCAGACCAAAAAAAAAAAAAAAATCAACAACGCAACGGTGACCTCAAATGACACACTGGATTGGATGGATTTAACTATGTTTACATAGCATTTTATCCCAAAACAGCAAAATATACATTCATCTCAAGCGCACATAGAATATTCTGAAATATAGATCACATGTTAGGATACCAAATACATCTTAACAAATTCAAAAAGATTGAAATCATATCAAGCATCTTTTCTGACCACAAGAGTATGCAACTAGAAATCAATAAAATCAAAAAACTGAAAAATATTCAAACACATAGAGGCTAAATAACATGTTATGAAACAATGGGTTAACAATGAGATCAGAAACAAACCAAAACTAACCTGGAAGCATGTTAAAATGAATACACAACAACCCAAAATTTATGGGACACAGTGAAAGCAGTCTTGAGAAAGAAGTTTATAGCATTACGGGCCTACCTGAAGAAGCAAGAAAATTCTCAAATAAACAATTTAACATGACATCTAAAAGAACTAGAAAAAGAACAACAAACAAAGTCCAGAGGAAGTAGAAGGAAAGAAATAAATGACATAAAGACTTAAAAAGTATAAAAGATCAATAAAACCAGTAGTTGTTTTTTTTTTTAAAGAATAACAAGATTGATGAAACTTTACCCAGACTCATCAAAAGAGTGAAAGAGAGAGAAAGAGAGAACTCAAATTAAATGAAAGATGAGAAGTAACAACTGACACCACAGAAATTCAAAGGATTGTAAGAAAATGCCATGAACAACTATATGCCAAAAAATTTGGACAACTGGGCAAATTGCATTAATTCCTAAGAACATACAATCTTCCAAAATTGAATCAAGAAGAATCAGAAAACCTGAATAGACCAATAGTTAAACTAATGAAACTGAAGCAGTAATCAAAATACTCCCACCAAACCAAAGTCCTGGACTGGATGGCTTCACAGGCAAATTTTACCAAACATTCAAAGAATAACATCTATCCTCTTCAAAATATTCCAAAATATTCAAGAGGAAGGAAGACTTCAAGTCTCTTTTTATGAGACCAGCGTTATTCTAATTCCAAAACTTGATAAAGAAATAAAACTATAAAGAAAGAAAACTATAGGCCAGTACCCACAAAATATTAGCAAACTGGATCCAGCAATACATTAAAAAGATCATATACTATAATCAAGTGGAATTTATTCTGGGAATGCAAGTTTGATACAATACCTACAAATCAATAAACGTGATACACCACATAAAATGAAGAATATAAGTCACATGATCATATCACTAGAAAAAGCATTTGATAAAATCCAGCATTCATTTGTGATAAAAGCTCTCAGCAATGTGGGAATACAGGAAACATTTCTCAATGTAATAAATGCCATGTATGAAAAACCCACAGCCATCATCATACTCAACAGGCAAAAACTTCAAATGTTTCCCTTAAGATCAGGAAGAAGACAGGGATGACTGCTTTCACCACTCTTATTCAACATAGTACTGGAAATCCTAGCCACAGCAGTTAGACAAGAAGAAATAAAAAGCATACATATGGGAAAGATGGAAAACTGTCATTACTTGCAGATGATATGATACTGTATATAGAGAACCCAAAAGAGTCCACCAAAAACTACTAGAACTGACCGATGAATTCTGTAAAGTAGCAAGATACAAAATAAATATCCAGAAATCAGTTGCATTTTATACACCAATAATTAAATATCATAAAGGGAAACTAAGAAAACAATCTTATTTACAATTATATCAAAAAATAAAATATCTAGGAATAAAATAACCAAGGGTGGTTATTTTACTGAGAAAATTATAAGACATCGAGGAAAGAAATTGAAGATGATGAAAATAAATAGAAGTATGTACAATGTTCATGGATAGGAAGAATTAACATTAAAATGTCTATGTTACCCAAAACAATCTATAGATTCAATACTATTCCTATCAAGTTACCAATGGCATATTTCACAGAATTAGATCAAGTATTCTAAAAATGTATATGGAACCACAAAGGACCCTGAATAGCCACAGCAATTTTGAGAAAGAACAAAGTGGGAGGAATCATACTACCTGATATCAAACTACATTATAAGGCCATAGCAATCAAGACAGCATGGTATTGGCATTAAAATAAACATATAATCAATAAAACAGAATAGAGATCCAAGAAATAAACCCATGCCTTTATGTACAATTAATATTTGACAAAGAAATTAAGAACATACCATGGCGGGGTAAAGATAGTCTACTCAATAAATGGTGTTGGGAAAATTGGACAGACAAGTGCCAAAAAATGAAACTGAACAACCTTATTGTACCATACACAAGAATAAACTCAAAAATGGATTAAAGACAAATGTTAGACTCAAAGTAACAAAATAGAGACAAACTCGGTAGAATAGACAGTTTTCAGAGGGGAGTGAGGTTGTGTGGTTGGGTTATAAAGGTAAAGAGATTAACAAAACCAAAAACCTTATCAACACAGACAACTGCATGGGGATTATGTGAGGGGAAGGGCTTTGTGGGGATGTAAAAGAGTGTAAAGGAGGGATAAATGGTGATGGAAAGGAGACTTGACTTGGGGTGATGAACATACAATATACAGATCATATATTATAGATTCATACACCTGAAACCTATATAATTTTATTAGTGAATGTCATCCCAATATTCATGTAAAAAGAAAGTAGAGGAAAATTTTAAAAAATGCTTGCACTTGGAAAAATAAATAAAATTAATTGAGACGTTTTGTAACCTTTTGTAGCCTATCCTAGATTGCTATGTGCAGTTGAGAAGAACATGTATTCTTTTGTTGCGTATAGTGTTCTATATGTGCCAGGTACGTTAGTTGGTTTACAGTTTTTAAAACCCTCTCTATGCCCTGGCTGGTGTGGCTTAATGGATTGAGCACCGGCCTGTGAGCCACAGGGTTACTGGTTTGATTCCCAGTGTAGGGCACATGCCTGGTTGCATGGCAGGTCCCCAGGAAGGGGCGCAAGGGATGGAGCCACACATTGATGTTTCTCTCCCTCTCTTCCCTTCTCTAAAAATTAATAAATAAAATCTTAAAAAAAATAAAACCCTCTCTAGATATTCAATCCATTATTGAAAGTAGGATATTGAAGTCTACAACTAGTTTTGTAGAATTTTTATTGCTGACTTAAGTTCTGTCAAGGCTTGCTTCATAGATTTGGGGGCTCTGTTATTGGTGCATATGTTTTTATATATTTTTTCATATTTCTTGGTGTATTGACCCTTTATTAATATATAATGTCTGTCCTTGCCTCTTGTAGAAGTTTTTACTTAAAGTCTATTTTGTCTCACATTAATATAGACACTCCAGCTCGCTTTTTGGTAGTTGGCATGGAATATGTTTTTCACCCTTTTACTTTCAACCTATCTGTGTCTTTGGATCTAAAGTGACTATTTTCTAGACAGTATATAGGTGAATCATGCCTCTTTTAAAATTTCAGTCTGCCAATTTGCCTTTGTGGAGCTTTATGTATTGGCATTAAAAATAATACTATAAAAGAATACTTCTGACATTTTATTATTTGTTTTATATATGTCATATCATATTATATCTTTTATTTTTTACGTCATTGCATTTTTTGTTAGTTTACTTTTTTGCAGTGAGAAGTATTAATTTCTCTATCATTGCTATTGTGTATATTTTAGATATTTTCCTTGTGGTTACATGTGGATTCCATTTAGCATCCTAAATTTTAACAATGTAGTTTGAACTAATACCAGCTCCAATAACACGCAAAAACTATACTCTTATTCAGCTTTTTCTCACCTCCCTTAATATTATTGTTGTCACTTTTTTTGTTATCTTAATCCTTATGTGCCCCATAACAAATTTATAACTATTTTTTTTATTTTAAATCATATAGGAAATAAAACATGAATTTAAAAACAAAATCTACAATAATGCTACCTCCTATATTTGTCTATGTATTTACCATTACCAGAGATATTTCTTATTTTGTATGGCTTTGAGTTACTATCTGTTAATAACCAGAAAACTGCCTTTAGCAAATCTTGTAGAACACATGTAGTGGTATCAAACTCCCTCACCTTTTATCTAAGAATGTTTTAATTTCTCCATTTTTAAATGATATTTTTGCTGGGCATAAAACTTTTGGTTAACAATTTATATTTTTTTACTTAAATATGTCACATTATTGCCTTCTAGTCTCCACAGTTTCTGAAGAAAAATTGACCTTTTTACCTTATTGAGGATCTTTTGTACTTAACAAGTTGTTTCTCTCTTGCTACTTAAAGGTATTGTCTTTGTCTTTAGTTAACAATGTTTTGTTTATGTCTCAGTATGAGTCTCTATGACTCCTACTTGAAGTTCATTGAGCATTGTGGATGTGTTTATGTATTTCAGCAAATTTAGGAAATTTTCAGCATTATTTTTTCAAATATTATTTCTTCTCTTGTGTCCCTCTATTTCTCTTTTTCCTCTGGGACTCCTGTAATGTGTATGTTAATACACATAACAATGTCTCTTACACTTGTTTATTTATTATTGTTTTGATCGTCTTCACAACTTTCTTGCCTCCTAGTTTGCTCATTCCTTGTTCTGCCTTCTCAGATATACTGTTGAATAAATCCAGTGAATTTTTAAAGATTTTATACATTTATTTTTAGAGAGAAGGGAAGGGGGGGAGAAAGAAAAGGGAGAAACATAAATGTGAGAGAAAACCATTGATCTGTTGCCTCGTCTACACACCTCAATGAGGGACCATGCCCCAACTGGAGACCGAACCTGCAACCCAAGCATGTACCCTGATTAGGAATTAAACTGGCAATCTTTCATTTTGTGGGATGAGGGCCAACCAAATGAACCATACCAGTCAGGGCAGTCTTGTGAATTTTTAATTTCAGTTCTTTTATTTTTCATCTCCTGTATTTCTGTTTCGTTTCTTTCTATATTTTCTTCTTTATTTATATTCCCATTATGTTTATACATATATTTCCTGATTGTCTTTAGTCTTTGTACACTTTTTTTATCATATTTAAGACAGCACTTTTAGTCATTGTCTAGTAATTTCAATATTTTAACATCTCCAAGAAGAGTTTTTGTCAATTGTATTTGTTTCTTCAAATGAGCTATATATTTATTCCTGCTTATTTTATGACTTGCTTTTGTTATTCTTGACAACTAGTCATATTTTATTCTAATTTGGTAACTCTGGAAATCAGATTCTCCTTCTCCCTCACATTTAGCTGTTTTAAAATAACTTTATTTGTTATTGGCTATAGTAGTCCATTTGTTGAGGTGTTTTCCGAAGGTATTGTTGCAAAGACTGCCATATGTGGTCACTTAAGTCTGTGTTGCTTTAGACTGTGTTCAGTTAATATTTTGAGAGATTTCCTTGAGTTCCTAGAGTTAAAAAAATAACAACAACAACAAAAGAACACACACACACATGCACCCCTTTCCCAGTTTTTGCAGATTGGCTCTGTGCTGAAACACTCCTTCAACACTTTGCAAAACTTGGACTTAATTGATGTATCAGCCCAGTGTGTAAACTTTGAGTCTTCCCTGGTCTTTTCTCAGAATGTGTCTTGCCCTACACATGCATGAGCTTTTCTAAATCATCCCATATATATGGGCACTTGTAAATGTCTTAATTTCCTAAAGGATTTCTTCCAACTTTAGCTCCCAAGATTAGACACACTATCGTGTGTCTTCACCCATTATTTATTTTCCCAGGTATCTGTACTTTATTACTTTGCTTAGTAACATTTTTTAAACAAATGCCCACCCTTTTTTCAGCCTGCATTCTGAATCAAGTAAAACAGAAGTAAGCACCATGTATCAGCCCTTCAGGTAACCCACAGACAGGTTAAACCACACATACACAGTAGTTTGCAAATAAGTTTTGCTAAGCTCACTGGGAAACTAGGGATAAGGATCTCACACTAGAAACATGGTTTGATGCCACTTAAAGACTGCCTCCACTTTAACTGGTACTGCTATGGGGAGAAGTCTGTGTTAAGAGCAAGTAAAAATGGCACAAAATGTTCCTAGAATTCACATGACTCTATTCTACGAAGACAACCCAATTAAAAAATGGGCAAAGAACCTGAACAGACACTTCAAGGAGGACATACAGAGGGTCCAAAGACATATGAAAGGGGAGATCGAGATGGCGGAGGAGTGAGTGAAAGTCACACTGACATCCTCCAAGGAACAACCTGGAATAACAATTAAATTGTGGAGAAATCACCTGGAACAAACAACTGAACAATAGCGAGAGAAGAGCCCTGTAACACTGGAAACAAGAGAATGGGCTTTAGCGCAATCTAACTGATAAGGAGTGTGGTAGAGACTCAAGAAGGGGGGTGGGGTACCCATGGGCAACAACACCAGAAGGATATTGAAATGGCCAGCTGGATCCCCCTGAGAAGAGGGAGTCTAAACCAAAAGTGGGGATCTCTAGCCCACAGCACCAGAGCCCAAAAGGTACCCAGAAAACAGCCAGCTGCAAAAAGCAGCAGCGTTGCTCTCTGCAAGCCACAGGTGGCTGGAGATGCAAAGAACTGTTTAAAGGGCCAACACAAAATTTTTATTTGCAGCCACTTACCCTTGTTTCTGGCAAAGGTTGGGGCAGAGTGGGCTAGAGACACCCAAGGAGAGACTGAGGAAGGAGACTTTGGGGAGAGAACTGAGAGAGTAGCCGGCGGGATCTCGGTGCTGCCTCATCCCCAACGCGGCAGCAGCCATCTTGCTCAGGCAGAGACCACTGCCGCTGAGCAACACCAGTGACAGAGGACCCAATAGCCCGGGCCCAGGTGGGATTCTACCCCACCCTGCGTGATCTAAGCCACCTGCTGAGTGCAGAGTGGCAGCTACAGACAGTAGATCCCTGGCTAAAGGGGGCACACAGAAGTTGGAGAAACTTAAGGAGAGACTGGGGATGAAGGCTTTGAGGAGAGAATGGAGAGAGTAGCCGGCAGGATCCCAGTGCTGAAACCCCGCCCCCAGGAAGGACTCCGCCCCACCCTGAGCTGTCTAAGGTGCCCTGCTGAGTGTAGAGTAAATGGATTAGCAACTGAAGGAAACTGCCATAAACAGTATATTACTGGAAGTCTCGAACAGACTGTCAAAGGTCAGACAGGGACGACATCTGACATCATCAGAGCCAGATCCAGAAAGTAAAAACAGCGGTTTTTTACCATAGAAGTTCACACCACAAAGTCAGGAAATCAAGAAGGATCAATGTAAGAAGCAGAAGCAAAAAAGAAGAGTCTCACAAATAATGGGAAGACAAAGGAACACCCCCCCCAAAGGAAGGGAAAGGAGGAATCCCCAGAAAGAGAACAAAATGAAATAGAGGCAAGTAAACTCTCAGATATTGAGTCCCAAACAACAGTTCTAAGGAAGCTCAATGAGCTCAGTCACCTCAGAGACAATTACCAAAAACTACACGGAAACTATGAGGAACATACTGAAAACTATATCAGCATTAAAAAGGAAATAGAAACTGTCAATAACAGACAAGAGGAAATGAAGAATACAATTTCAGACTCAAAGAACACAGTGGAAGGAATCAAAAGCAGGCTAGATGAAGCTGAGGACTGAATCAGCAAGCTAGAGGACATGGTAAAAAAAAAAAAAGCTCCCAGAAAGAGGAAGAAAATGAAAACAGACTCAAAAAGAATGAAGAGGCATTGAGGGAAATGCAGGACAATCTGAAACAAAATAATATCCGTGTAATAGGAATACCAGAAGGAGAAGAGGATGAGGAAGAGATAGAGAACCTGTTTGAAAAGTAATGATGGAAAACTTCTCTAATTGGAGGAGAGAAAAAGACACACAAGTCCAGGAAGCACAGAGGGTCCCATTCAAGAGGAACCCAATGAGGCCCACTCCAAGACACATCATCATTAAAATGGCAAATATCAAAGAGAAACAGAGAATCCTGAAGGCAGCAAGGGAGAAACAGGTGGTAACATATAAGGGAACCCCAATACAGGTAGCATCTGACTTCTCAACAGAAACACTGCAAGCCAGAAGGGACTGGCAAGAAATATCCCAAGTAATAAAAGCAACAGCCTGCAACCAAGACTGCTCTACCCAGCAAGGCTCTCCATTAAAATGGAGGGTGAAATAAGGAGTTTTCCAGACAAAAGAAGGCTAAAGGAATACACCTCCACCAAACCAGCACTGCCTAATATGCTAAAGGGACTGCTTTTAGGTGAAGAAAAAGTTTCTATGAATACCCAGTTCCTTTCACAGTTGCCAATACTTGATATTACCAATATTTTTAATATGTATTAATCAGATTGTGACAATGATATGTTATTTTAATTATTCCTGTATTATTTATTGAAACTAAACCTGTTTTGTATATTTCCTGTCTATTTCTATTATTTTAAGAAGCTTTAAATGACTATTTGGTATTCTTTATCTAATCTTTTATTAAATGTTTGGAGAATTTTTTCCCTAAAAATGCAAACAAACCATTAACCCTTTTTTAGATGTGTTGCAAATACTACCCTATTCTATTACTTGTCCTTTAACTTTTTTTATATGTATATTACAGTACAGTCTGAAATGTTTAATATACTCATATTGTCAATATTTTATTTTATAGTTTCTGGGTTTGACTATTTTAGTTCAAGGTAAGAAAATTATAACTTTGTTTTTTATCCTAAACCTCTTAGATTCTACCTACATATTGATTTTTAACTCCCCTGAATATTTCTTGTATAATGTGTGAAATAGGGCTCTGTATTTTTTTATTTCAAGTAATGGTGGTCCATGTACCTTATTCATTGAATAACCTTATTTTATCCAGTGATGTGTAATATCAACTTAATCATATATTCCATTGTTAGGCAGATATATATATTTGTCTCTAGAATGCTCATTATATTTAATTGATCTGATTGATTATTTCTGTGCTGATGTCATGTTGGTTTAATTACTGAGACTTTATAATGGTTTTAAATTTTTTAACACTGTATAATTAACTTTGACATTTAAAAAAATAGACAAAATCAATCTGCATTTAAGAAAGAGAGAGAGAGAGAGAGAGAGAGAGAGAGAGATGGAACTCCTACCTTTTGTGATAACATGGATGGAACTGGAGAATATTAAGCTAAGTGAAATAAGCCAGTTGATGAAAAACAAATACTATATGATCTCTCCTATAATTGGACACTATTCAACAAAATAAACTAACGAACAGAATAACCACAGGCACGGAAACATGGAGCTGACTGAAAGTGACCAGAGGGGAGGGGGAAAGAGGACAATGGTGGAAAGAAGGGGAAGGGCCTAGACAAAGAACACGTACGAATGACCCATGGACATGGACAACAGAGTGGGAATTGACTGTGGGAGTGGGTGGTGGTGGTGGTGGGATGGGTGGAGGGGGCTAAATGGGGAAAAATAGAAACAACTGTAATAGAATAAACATGATTTATAAATTTAAAAAACTACTAAAATAATAAAAAGTAAATTTAAAAAGCCATATGAAAGTATGTTCAGCATCACTAACCATCAGAGAGATGCAAATTAATGCCACAATGAGATACAACTTCACATTGATCAGAATGGCCATAATAAAGAAATCAATAAACAACAAGTGCTGGTGAGGATGCAGAGAAAAGGGAACCCTAGTACAATGTTGGAGGGAATGCAGACTGGTGCAGCCACTGTGGAAAGCAGTGTGGAATCTCCTCAAAAAGCTAAAAATGGAACTGCCTTTTGACCCAGAGATTACACTGCTGGGATTATACCCTGAGAATCCTGAAACACCAATTCAAAAGAACCTATGCACCCCAACGTTCATAGCAACACAATTTACAATAGCCAAGTGTTGGAAACAGCCTAAATGTCCATCACTAAATGAGTGGATCAAAAATCTATGGTACAGTTACAAAGTGGAATACTATGCAGAAAAAAGAAAGAAAGAGCTCCTACCTTTTGCAACAGCATGGATGGAGCTGGAGAGCATTATGCTAAGTAAATAAGCCAGGTGGTGAAAGATAAATACCATATGATCTCATCTATAAATGGAACCTAATCAACAAAACAAACAAGCAATTAAAATATAACCAGAGACATGGAAATAAAGAGCAACCTGAGAGTAACCAGAGGGGAGGGGATAACATGGGAAAGAAGGGGAAGGTTTGTCAATGAACATGTATAAAGGACCCATGGACAAAGCCGAAGGGGAGTAGGATTGAGGGTGGGAGGTGGGGGTGAGAAGGGAGGGGCGGAGTGGGGGGAAATGGAGACTACTGTACTTGAACAACAATAAAGTATCATTTATAATTTGCCTTTTTCTTGATTCAGCATTTGCTTCATTGCATAAACCTTTGACTGTTTCCAGGAGCTATCACAACGTTGATTCTGACAGTTTCTGCTTGCTTTTGTATGTTCCTATTAGGGAATGAAAAAGCTTGGAACTGCTGTCTCTTCCTTTGTCCTGACATCCTTTGTTATTTTTAATATATGGATTTCAACATCGTTCAACATTTATATTTTCTACAAGAATATCAAAGTATAAAGGAAATTAAGGATATTTTAATTATAAAATAAATATAAAGCCAAAAACAAGTATTTGAGGTGGCTGGCCTGGGAGATACACACATTATTTTAATCCATTGGCTAGAATGTAGGCATATGGCCCCAACTAACTGCAGTAGGCATAGAGAAAGTTGGCTATGATATTCCCAAAGAGAAAGAAGAATGAGTTTCATGAACAATCAGCCAGCTTCTGCCAGAACTATCAAATAGTTCATTTCCATTTATAACTAGAGTTCTGTCTTTGAGAAAGAACTATGACACACCAAGCTGGAGCCTTTTTCTTAGATTAAAATGCTATAGCGAGAAGAATATTTATGGATCATCTATTTCAATCTCTTTTGATTCTCAAAAACTGAGAGGGGCTAGCCAGAGCAACCCTGAGTCAATACTACACCTGAGCCAAGAGCCAGCTGGATAATTCGTCTCTCCTCTATACCATTGTCATTCAAACATTTTTTAACATTACCAAGAGTAAGAAATAAATTTCTCTGGAGAATCAAGATAACGGAGGAGTGAGTGGAAGTCAGACTGACCTCCTCCCAGGACCTACCTGGAATTACAACTAAATTGAAGAGAAATCACCTGGCACAAACAACTGAACAAGAGCAAGAGAGGAGCCTTGTAACCTCCGACACAGAAGAATTGGCTTTAGGGCAATGTGATAAGGAGTGCGGTACAGACCTGAGAAGGCGGGCGGGGTGCCCACGGGCGGCAGCACCAGAAGGATATTGAAACGGTCAGTGGGATCCCCCTGAGAAGAGGGAGTCTAAACCAAAAGTGGGGATCTGTAGCCCACAGCACCAGAGCTCAAAAGGCACCCAGAAAACAGCCAGCTGCAAAAAGCGGCAGGATTGCTCTCTGCCAGAGACAGGAGGCTGGAATCGCAAAGAACTGTTTAAAGGGCCAACGCATAAATTTTTATTTGCAGTCACTTACCCTGGTCTCCAGTAAAGGTTGGGGCAGAGTGGGCTAGAGATGCCGGAGGAGAGACTGGGGAAGGAGGCTTTGGGGAGAGAACTGAGAAAAAAGCCGCCAGGATCTCGGTGCTGACTCATCCCCCATGCGGCAGCAGCCATCTTGCTCAGGCGGAGACCACCTCCCTGAGTGGTTTCAGAGACAAAGGACCCAATAGCCCTGCCCCCAGATGGGGTTCCAACCTGCCCTGTGCTGTCTAAGCTGCCTGCTGAGTGCAGAGTGGCAGCCACAGACAGTAGATCTCTGGCTAAAGGGGGCACACAGAGGTCTAGAGACACTTGAGAGATGGAGACAGAGGCTTTGGGAAGAGAACAAAGAGAGTAACTGGCGGGATCCCAGTGCGGACCCCTCCCCCATAGGGCTGCAGCTGGAGAGGACCCAATAACCCCGCCCCCAGAAGGGACTCCGCCCTGCCCTGAGCCGTATAAGGCGCCCTGCTGAGTGCAGAGTAAATAGATTAACAGCCAAAGGAGAAAGCAACGAACAGTAGTTTACTAAAGCCTCGAAGAGACTAGCTAAAGTCAGACAGGGATGACATCTGACATCAGAGGCAGATCCAGAGAGAAAAAACAGTGGTCTCCAACCATAGAAGTTCACACCACAAAGTCAGGAAATCAAGAAGGATCAACTTAAGAAGCAGAAGCAAAAGAGAAGAATCTCACAAATAATGAGAAGACAAAGAAGTATGCCCCACTCAAAGGGAAATGAGGAATCCCCAGAAAGAGAACAAAATGAAATAGAGGCAAGTAAACTCTCAGATATTGAGTTCCAAACAACAGTTCTAAGGAAGCTCAATGAGCTCAGTCACCTCAGAGACAATTACCAAAAACTACATGGAAACTATGAGGAACATACTGCAAACTATATCAGCATGAAAAAGGACATAGAAGCTGTCAATAAGAGACAAGAGGAAATGAAGAATACAATTTCAGACTCGAAGAACACAGTAGAAGGAATCAAAAGCAGGCTAGATGAAGGTGAGGACAGAATCAGGGAGCTGGAAGACAAGGTAGAAAAAAGCTCCCAGAAAGAGGAAGAAAATGAAAAAAGACTAAAAAGAATGAAGAGGCATTGAGGGAAATGCAGGACAACCTGAGATGAAATAATATCCATGCAATAAGGATACCAGAAGGAGAAGAGGATGAGGAAGAGATAGAGAACCTGTTTGAAAAGTAATGATGGAAAACTTCTCTAATTGGAGGAGAGAAAAAGACACACAAGTAACATATAAGGGAGCCCCAATACAGGTAGCATCTGACTTCTCAACAGAAACACTGCAAGCCAGAAGGGACTGGCAAGAAATATTCCAAGTAATAAAAGCAACAGCCTGCAACCAAGACTGCTCTACCCAGCAAGGCTCTCCATTAAAATGGAGGGTGAAATAAGGAGTTTTCCAGACAAAAGAAGGCTAAAGGAATACACCTCCACCAAACCAGCACTGCCTAATATGCTAAAGGGACTGCTTTTAGGTGAAGAAAAAGTTTCTATGAATACCCAGTTCCTTTCACAGTTGCCAATACTTGATATTACCAGTATTTTTAATACTTATTATTCTGTTTATGACAATGATGTCATTTTAATTGTTTCTTTACTATTTGTTTAAACTAAACCTGTTTTAGTATATTTCTTGCCTATTTCCATTTTATTTTTAATGAAAAAAAGCTTTAAATGACTTTTTGGTATTCCTTATCCATTTATTGATTAAAGGTTTGTAGAACTTTTTTTCCTTAAATACAAAAACAAAAAGAAAAAAAATACTGTTAACCATGTTTTAGATGTGTTGAAAATACTTTTCTATTGTATTCCTAGTCTTTTAACTTTTGTTATATGTATATTACTATATAGTTAAATGTTTAATATAGTCATATTGTCAATATTTACTTTATAGCTTCTGGGGTTGAATATTTTACTTCAAGTCATGAAAAATATTCCTTCTATTTTCTTCTAAAACTCCTTAGATTCTACATATTGATTTTTAACTCCCCTGAATATTTTTTGTATAATATGTGAAATAGAGCTCTATATTTGTTTTATTTTATTTTTATTTTTTTTTTTTTTTGGTTTCATGGGTGTTTATTCAAATTAAACATCATCAAACTGTACACTTTAAATACATGCCATTTATTATATATCAGTGTAATACTGTTTTTAGAAATGCTGTCTTGGCCCACTTTGAGGCCCTGGCTAAAGGCCAGTCAGTTCCCTTTTTTGAGCAGCTAATTAAGTCCATACCCCAATCACCTCTACTGGGGACTCTCAGACTCTGGGCCACTGTCCACCATTCTAATTATCCTGAACTAGGTACAAGACAATGTGAAATAGAGCTCTATATTTGTTTTATTTCAAGTAATAGTGGTCCATGCACTTTATTTGTTGAATAATCCTTATTTTACCCATTGATTTGTAATATCAACTTATTCATATGGTACATTGTTAGACAGATATATACATTTGTCTCCAGAATGCTCATTATATTTCATTGATCTACTTGATATTTCTGTGCTGGTGTCATGTTGGTTTAATTACTGAGACTTTATAATGGTTTTAAATTTTTTAAATATTTTATAATTAACTATGACATTAAAAATATAAATAAAATCAATCTGCATTTAAGAAATAAAGAGAGAGATGGAACTCCTACCTTTTGTGATAACATGGATGGAACTGGAGAATATTAAGCTAAGTGAAATAAGCCAGTTGATGAAAAACAAATACTATATGATCTCACCTATAAGTGACAAAATAAACTAACTCTATTCAACAAAATAAACTAACGAACAAAATAAACCACTGACACAGAAACATGGAGCACACTGAAAGTGACCAGAGGGGAGGGGGAAAGAGGACAATGGTGGAAAGGTGGGAAAGGGCCTAGACAAAGAACATGTATGAATGACTCATGGTCATGGACAACAGAGTGGGAATTGACTGTGGGAGTTGGGGGTGGGGGCGGTGGGATGGGTGGAGGGGGCTAAATGGGGAAAAATAGAAACAACTGTAATAGAATGAACATGATTTATAAATTTTAAAAAATGAAATTTTTCATTATAACCCAATACATACCTACATATGTTTTATCTGTAAAAGTTTTATAAAGCAATACTGAGGTAAATTGTGAATACAACTATATGTTAAATCTCTGTAGCTCCCCACTTTCTAGAACATTGTAGAATTTCACTTTCTTTTACTTTCATAGTTACTAATGATCGGGTGATATGTGTGGTTCAGGATATGTGAGCAGGATGAAATGGGAAGAGCCAGTACACAATTCACAATGTTCTCTTTTCCCTAATGCTTCTAATCATGGCAGCACAAAGATGAAGACTCTGTAATCCTGGGGAACTAATTAAAGATAATATAAAGTAGAGCCCCCAGAAAACCTTTGGTAGGCAAATAGTGTGAGTAAGAAATAAACTTTTTTTTTAAGACATCGAGATTGTAGTTTGTTTTTTGCCGTAGCATAGCTTAGTGTACACTGACTGATATAAGCACCTAGCTTTAATACCTACTATGCACTCTGGCATTTAATATCATTATTTTATTTTGTCTTATTTCAATTTTCAGTGCTGGCTGCAATGCAGTAAATTAATTTCATGACTTGGTAATGGGTTTCAACGTGCAGTTTGTAAGCTCTATAAAATGCGCACTTATCCCAAAGCTGATCTTCTATCCAAGTTCCTATACAGCAAGGTTAATGACTCCCATTTCTCTGCAGGATTGTGGTTATGGAGAAGGGGGAGATGCATACTGCACAGCCTGCCCTCCCCGCAGATACAAAAGCAGCTGGGGCCATCATAGATGTCAAATTTGCATCACCTGTGCTGTCATCAATCGTGTTCAGAAGGCCAACTGCACAGCTACCTCTAATGCTGTCTGTGGGGACTGTCTACCCAGGTGAGCCTGCTGTATGGAACCAAGCTGTTCTGGGCCTTCTCCAGCCCTTGGAAGTCTCTCTTAACATTATCTTTCAAAGCCTAGTTGAAATGTTCTAACTGTCCATATCATGATGACTTCATGTTCCCACTAGGGAGAAGCAGTACACTGCCAAGATCCCCCTGTAAAGTGCTTAGCCCATGGTCAGCCACAGATGAGTACTTAACAACTTTATTATCATACTAGCATGCTTAGCCCAGGCCCAAGATTCAAGATGTATCTCACTTTAGACTTAAAAGAGATTACAAAGAACTTGGTATCAAAGCAGAGCTCCCCTCTCTTGTGATACTAGTTACCCTTTTGGTACAAGGTGTGGTGAATGGGGGAATAGGCTTAGTATCTGGAACTCTGAGTCAGAATCAGACATAGAGACAGAGAACTCACAAGGGATGGTGGTGGGTACTGGCTTCCAGGAGGGCAAGACTTCTAAAAGCTGCCTATGGTCCCAGGAAGGATCAATTCAACGGCATTGATTGTTTGATCACCTTGCAATTGCTTATTGCTCTGACCACAGGTTCTACCAAAAGACACGCATTGGAGGCCTGCAGGACCAAGAG
Source organism: Pteronotus mesoamericanus (assembly GCF_021234165.1). NCBI lineage: Eukaryota > Metazoa > Chordata > Mammalia > Chiroptera > Mormoopidae > Pteronotus > Pteronotus mesoamericanus. The sequence goes on along the minus strand of NW_026555108.1, from coordinate 1,594,909 downwards.
TGCATCCCGTGCACGAAACAGACCCCCACCTCTGAGGTTCAATGTTTGTATCCAGTTCTCTTTTTTTTAATTCCCCAACCCATTGGGTGGCAGTAAGACAAGGTAGTAAAGACTTCTACTACCTGCTCATACTCTTTCCTGTAGGGGAGATTGGCAAGGGAATCAGATTTGAATCCTGGTTTCATAATGTATTATCTGTGTAACCCTCTGCAAATCATTGAAATTTATTGACTCTCATTTTCCTCACCTGAAAAAAATGAGTCATGATACTCGTTGTTTTTCACGCCTTATGGGATGGCTGTGTAAGTTTAATGAAATAATAGATTTAGAAGCAGCTTATAAATTATAACATGTGTATACTTGTGGATGATGATGAAGATGATGATAATGATGATATGAGGTTTATAGGAGTCCCTTTACTAGTGCTTAGGACTAATAAAGGTTGAATGAAGTACCAGGATCTAGTCTATGCCTATATCACTATTAATTTATCTGTCCATCTGTTTATCATTTTTATCTATCTACCACCTATATATCTGCTCGTGTTCTTTTTAAAATATTGATATCTTTTTAAATCATAAAATATTTAAAATATATAGAAATATTTAAATGCACAAAATATAAAATAAAAATGCTCAATAACAAACATCCACAATTAACAAATCTTAACATTTTGTGTATTTGCTTAAGATTTTTTAAAAAAAGAATGAAGACTCTGGAGAACATTATGCTGAGTGAAATAAGCCAGTCAGAGTAAGACAAATACCATATGATTTCACTTATATGTGGAAACTAATAAACAAACTAAGCTAACAAGCAAAATAGAGACAGACTCATTTATAGAGAGCAGGATGGCAGCTAAGGGGAGGCAGGTTAGGGGGTGGGAGGATTGAGCAAAAATTAAAGAGGACTCATGGATATGAACAATGGTGTGATGATTGCAGAGGGGAGAGATGTTTAAGGGGGCTAAATGGTAATGGAAAAAATACAATAAAAATAAAATAATTAAAAAAACAAAACCAGAAAAATAAAATAAACAAACAAACAAATGAAGATTCTACGGGTTTAATGGAATTCCCTGTTTCATCCTCTCTGAGTCCCATTCTCTTTCTACCTCCCCAGAGGAAACCACTATCATGAAATTATATGAATCTTGTTGATAGACTATGTCACAGTAACAAACCCCAAAATCTCAGTGACTTAATGCAATATGTTTGTTTTTCACTATGCAAAGGCCTTCCTCCATCTTATGACTATACTATTTAGATCATGTGGCTTCCAGGTTAATGGGACATGGAAAGAGATAGAGCAGCCCTACTGGCTTTTAACTACTTCAGTCTGCAGGTGACATACATTACTTCTACTTACAGTTCATTGGCTAGAAGTACTCTGATGGCCTTATTATGAAAGTGTATGGGAAATGCAGGGAAGCATGTGAATAATTGGTGAGCATTAAGACGCTGCCATTTCTCTACCCATGTTTTAATACTTATATTTTTTGTGACATATGTATATATTTATAGGCAATATATGCTGTTATTTATATTTTATAATGTTTTATATAAATGATATCAAGCTATATACTCTCTTTTTGCAATTTGTTTCCCCCTCTATATTATTTTAAGTGCTATATAATATATCATAAGACTAATAATGATTTATCCTGTGTCCTACAGATGAACACTTTAGTTTTTTTCTATTTTTCTAGGTTATATAACTAGCAGTGACATGGAAAGATCATAGAATATGTGCATCTTCAAATAATTGTAGTAATGTATACCATATTAGCAGTTTATGCCAGTTTCTCTGCTTTGTTCTTTATACTTTTTCTTGATCTACAGAGAAGTAAAACCAGTTTAGCAACCCTAATTGGAGAAGGCCCTAGGAGAGAGTGATGATCTGAGGAAGTTCAGGACCAGTGGCAGGGTGACTATTGACTGCCCACATTGACTAACCTCCTATAATTTCTTGTCTCACAGGCGCCTTCCAGTTGAGCTTAGTGAAAGCAGATGTACCCACAGTGCCCCCTCAGGAGGCCACACTTGTACTGGTGAGCAGTCTGCTCGTGATGTTTACCCTGGCCTTCCTGGGGCTCTTCTTCCTTTACTGCAAGCAGTTCTTCAACAGATATTGCCGCCATGGTAAGTGTAGCTGCTTCACGTATTGCATAAATCAAGAACAAGGCTATGATTAGCAGAAAAGAGGAATTTGGGGGTCTGAGAACTAATAGGCCTTCCATACAGTGCTAGAAAACCCCAGAGGTGGACTGCCTGGAATAGAAAGCATGGGACTTCAGAGATGCCTGAGGCTAACCCCTCCTATTCATGGGGCTTGTTTCATTAAGATATAGGGGTTCTTTAAGGAACAAAAAATCATGGAAAAACCCTTGGAAATAAAATCTGCAGACTTAAGTTTTAAATCTACTTCCAAATCACTTTGTAACTTTATTCACAAACTTCTACATCATCTAACTTCTTTGGGCCTCTTTCTCCCTAATCTTTAAAATGACAGGCAGAGTTAGATTAGTTGGTTTTGTTCTTTTACAAATTTTCATTTCTACTAATAGGTATAGATTTGGTAATATGTCAAACATGAAAGCAGGCTGGCTGGATTTGAGATATAACTGTAATAAAAGTGGGTGAAGTCTTGGGTAACTTATTGGTATAGTAATAACCCAAATGTGAGTAACTGAGAGCCCAGTGTCCAGAAGAGCTAGCAAACCTAGACTTTTTCCCCAGACAATAATGATATCCACAAAGGTTTGCCATCCAGTAGGAGATAGCCATGTGAAATTCCAGATGGAAGGTCATATTTAAATCAGGAGTAACATTGTGATCTGTTTTCAGCACAACTCCAGCCCCAGCCATCAACAAAAATGGGGGACAAAATGTCCATATTGCTGAGGGCAAAGATGGAGGAGGTGAGATGGTGGCTGGCCAGGACCAGGCAGGGTGTTAAAACTCCAGCCAAGGGTACTGAGGCTCAGTAAAACTTAAGGATCACCAAGGGAACTGAAAGCTATATAGAGATACCAAAGTAGGAACACAGGCTAAGTGGTGTTGATTTAATAAGGAAGGGTGAAAATAAAGTTCACAGGATACCAGGGTGCTTCAGACTCCTCCTTAGCCCACTGGATACAAGAGCCAAAGCAATACAACTTTTACCTGTCTCTATATGAGAAGATCCTCTTATGTGGACTTACCTTGGTCAGTTTGGCTCTAAGGCCTGCCAGATGATCTTCAGAAAGCCTAACAGATATGTTTGGCTACATCCAGGGCTTAACTGGAGATTAATCTAGCATTTCATGAGCTTCAGGGACACAAGGGGAACACTGTTGCCCCTTTATGACCCTTATCAAACTCTATTTCTCTCTCCTTTACTCTCTGGAAATTGTGGTTCAGGGTAGACCATCCTGTATTTGACTTTGGAGGTTAGTTTCTCAGATAGGAGCTGTTGCCCAGTCCTTGGGCATTGGTATAAAACAGGGATAATGAAGCATTTGGGCCACAGGGCCCAGAAAGTTGAAGTACCATCTGAGAGCTGCCTATCTCCCTTTTCCTGACTCAGAGAAAAGAACAGGTAATTTTTATATGCTTTTTCTGTCATCAACATCATAATGTAGTATCCTTCTGAGGAAATATGAGGGCAGGCAGCTCCCTTTGGGGTCTCAATAGGAGAAAGAGAGTTAGACATGTTTTCCATTGGGGAAGGTATTTATCAGGAGTCACTGATTTACGCACATACTGTGGTTGTATAGAAGAGATTTGTGTGTGAATTAGATCCAATATTAAGTCAATACAGAGTAGTAGGGACTGTGCCAAACTAAAGAATTCATCTCCTGTCTAAGGGGAATTTACTAGTTAGTTCCAGTTGTTTGTTACCATGAGGGAATATTCCATGTTTCAAGATCTCCTGGATTTTCAAGAGAAGCCAAAAATATGAATTTTTGTTTGAAATGGTTTTAAGCTCTGATGAGTTCTAATAAAAAATAAAACCACAACCACAATATGCAGGTCAAGAAAACACATGTAGGCTCTCAGTATGTCACATGATGTCAAATCAGACTTAAGCATAAATTACCACAAATTCAATGGCTTCAAATGACACCCATTTACAATGCCACTATTTTCATAGATCAGAAGTTTGTAGGCTCAACTGAATCTCTGTTTAGAGTCTCACAAGGCTGAAGTCAAGTAGGGTTGTGTTCCTTTCTGGAAGCTCCAGAGAAGAGTCCATTTCCTTGATTATTCAGGAGGATGGAAGAATTCAGTTCCTTGCATTTATAGAGCTGAGGTCCCATTTATCTGTTGACTGTCAGCGGAGGGTCTTTACCAGTTCCTAGATGACACCCACATTCTCTAGCTTATGACCCCATTTCTTTTTCAAAATGAGCAATGATGAATTGAGTCTTTTTTTAAAGATTTTATTTATTTTTAGAGAGGGGAGGGGAGGGAGAGAAACATCTATGTGTGGTTGCCTCTCGCACACCCCCTACTGGGGACCTGGCCCACAACCCAGGCATGTGTCCTGGGAATCAAACCAGCAATACTTTGGTTCACAGGTCAGTGCTCAGTCCTCTGAGCCTCACCAGCCAGGGCTGAATTGAGTCTTTTTGATGACTCATCTTTCTGATACTCTCTCTGATCCTTCTGCCCCCTTGTACTTTTAAGGACACATGTGATTACATTGGGCTCACTTGGGTAATCCAGGGTAATCTCCCTATTTTAAGTTCCACGATCAATACTATCTGAAAGTGCCTTTGCTATATAACATGCACACAGGCATAACACCATAGGGTTGGAAGTCATGGGGTTGGGTGTCAAAATCTTACTTCCCACAGAGGGTTATTCTTTCCTTGAAGAAATTTACTCTTTTCCCTGCTTTACCACCAGGTAGCCTCAATATAAAACCCCACTTTAAGTGTGGTTCTCAACTGTGTGACTTCAGCCTGGTGCTAGGTGCTCTGGTTCCCAGGATGAAAATGGCTAGTGCAAGCTCCCAGTCCCTTCCCTATTTTGTACTCAGGACCAAGTGCCCTGCTGAAAGGAGACCCTGCCTTTGGGTGACCCAGTGGCTTTCTGCTTCGAGTTGCAGGAGGTTCGCTGCAGTTTGAGGCTGACGAGGCAGCGGAGGAGGAATCTCTCTTCCCCATGCCACCTGGCCAGGAGACCAGTCCTGAGTCTCCACTGAGTGAAAACATCTTTGAGACCCAGCCACTTAACCCCATCCTGGATGACGACTGCAGCTCGACTCGTGGCTTCCCTACCCAGGAGTCTTTTACCATGGCCTCCTGCGCCTCAGAGAGCCACTCCCACTGGGTCCACACTCCCATCGAATGCACAGAGCTGGACCTGCAAAAGTTTTCCAGCTCTGCCTCCTATACTGGAGCTGAGACGTTGGGGGGGAATACAGCTGAAAGCTCTGGAGAGAGCCTGGAACTCAATGTGCCCTTTGAAGTCCCCACCCCTTAACTCTACTGAGGTGAGCTGGAAAGGTGGGGAAGACCAGAAATTGGAGACCACTACAAAGAAATCCTTCTCTGGAGTACCATTGTTTAGTAGGGCTAGCAGTAGAGAAACAGTAAGCTAGAATCACTGACGGATGTTAGAACAGTGGTAATGCTAATCTTTTGAGCCAGTCAGATATCACATTTCTGGGCCTTTAAGGAACTGGCTAGGTTCATGAACACCAATATCTGTATACTGGCCTTTTGCAAGGTCTCTCAGGGTCCCACTATCTACTACTTAATTATTTAGTTATCTCCCCTCATGTATATAAGCACCATGACAGCAGAGAAATATATAGATCTTGACATCGACATCGGGGAGCCTTGTGTTGCAAATCTACTTCCACTCATTAATAGCTATGCGAACCTTGTGTAAATCCCTTTATCTCTCTGAGCTTCAGGCTCTTAATCTGTAAAATGTAGAAAGCACTATTCACCTCATCAGTTCTTGTGAGGGTTGAATGAGAAGTGCATGTGCAAGTGCTTTTTATACTATCTGATACATTAGAGATGTTTAGACTATATTAGTTTTTCTTTCCTTCCTTCACCCCCAGTCACAATTTATACATTCCTTCATATCCACTACACTCATATCATAATGTACCTTTGTGGTAAGCAGATCAAGGTTTGTTAGCAGGAACTGAGACACAGAAAGGGAAAGTGATTTGCTCAAAGTCAGTCACAGAGCAAATCAGTGGCAGAATTAAGCTCGAGCCAACGTTTTGGGGCTCCAATCCAGAGGTTTCCCAACTCTATCAATGCAACTATTCCATAGGCAATGTTGCTTTCTCAAAGGCTTAAATAGTGTGAGGCAGTATGAGGCAGGTGGGTGGGTAGATTCTTACTTTTCAAATAATCAGCTACCTTTCGCCACCCATTTCTGTATTTCACCAGCTGAGATATTGTCCAGTTCCTTCAATGACATACTCTTACCTACATCTTACCTGAGAAAATGTGACTATATGGATGAATTCCAAGACTGCTATCAAAGCAGTCAACTCCAACCTACTACCCTCCAAGTCCTCCAATACAAGTTTGGGTCCCTTTTATAACATCCCACCAAGTTTCTGTGTCATTCTTGCTCACATACTTGCAGTGTCAGTAAGCTCACCACTGCTCAATGTGTATTGCCACTATGATTAATGGATTTGAACTCAAACTAAAGAAAAACTTTCTGTCTCCCTTTAGTAACCACCATTGAGCCCTGGCTCTGTTCCTTGGCCCACACAGACCTCATCTGCTTCCTCTGCCTTGTGATGGCCCTGAAGAAGCCTGAAGATAGCAATTCCTATCTGAAAAGTACTTTTGGTTCCTCTAAAGTATTTGGAGCCTAGAACTGAACACAGTTTCATGAGGAATGGTCTCACCAGTCTAGAATAGGGTAGAACTATCACCTCTTTAGCTAGGTGATGTATTTCTGCTATTGCATCTTAAACCATTGGTCTAAACCATGTTAGTTAGCTTTTAGTTTTGAGGCATGGGGATAAGAGGGAGCTAGCAAGATTGTGCTGACAGTTTTCTAACTTGCTCTGCTCCCTCCCTAGGTCTCTTGGGCTCCTGGCAGCCTTGCTCAGTCATTCTCCCTGGACTCTCCTGCCTTGTTTCTATACCACAACAGCAGCAGAGGCCTGGGATGTGGTGTCCTCAACAGCCACTACTCTACGATGGGGCACAACCTATCCCATCCCACCAGAGAATTGATTCTTCATCACTTTCCCAAGCCTGATCTGCAGCATTTCTTGCTTAACCATTCTAGCTAGCCTGGAGAGCTGGATTCACCAGCCATGGGACTGCCAAACAGGTTCCTAGCTTAGCTTGATTATAGAAAAAAAGGGGAGGAGATGACAAGTAGTGGGGAACACTTTTACTGTGTACATCTTTGATCAGGTGAACCTGAAGGAATGATCTCTCGGTACTCTATTGATACATCTATCTAGCCTTTTAAGGACAAAATCAAACCCTTCAACCTTTAGATCCTCTGCACTGCCCCTCTTCCTAACACACACATACACATGCACACACACATCTACACATATCTTCGGAGAAGCCTGACATCTTGATTCCCCATTCATCCCCTAGACTTCTTTCACTGTGACAGCTCTGGAGCTAGCCAATTTACCAGGGTCTTCCTCCCCACTTATAGGTCTCTACCATTCTTTAGTGGGAAGTTAACTCAACTCAGTGTCTTTTTAATATTTAAAATGATAGTTTCTTTTATTTTTATTTCTCAAATCTTGCCTCTTTTGTCCCTTCTTGGTGACTAGTTTCCTAAAACCTAAGGTTGAGTTTCTAGATTCTCAGGACCAAACTCAGAGATCAGAACTTTGGTTTTTGGGGTTACAGTGAAGTTCCTAAGATCTAGGGGAAGGGCATTGAAAACCTAAGGTTCTCAATGAGGCCCTACTCCAGGGCAGCTCAAAGACTATTGGTGCTTTCTTGCTTTAGAGAAAAAAAAAACAGTCAATTTCTAATCCCTCACCATCAGTTTTACATGCTTCTGAGAATGAAATAATGGAACTTCTTTTTTCATGACTGATTTCACAGAGAACCTCAGGGCTCAGATGTAAGCATCATAGATTGTTTTTAGGTCTACCTTATGTCCATAATGGAATATTGGGCTGATGCCCAGTCCCTCACAGTGGGTCAGATTTAGAAGGAAAAAGTGTTCAATTGAATAGAGCAACCACCTCTTTTCCTTGGGAGCAGACTATGTAGTCCAGAACACTGAATGTGACTTAATTTGTAAAAAACATCACTGGAGAAAGAGGACTGTCATCTTGGGATTGGAAGGCTGCAATTTACTACATATGTGGATGCTGCATTTTTACAGTTTGCAATGTGCTTTCACAGCCATCACCTCATTGAATCTTTACACAGACCCTAAAGTGGTCATGGCAAGGGTTACAATCCCCAGTTTATAGGTTGGAGATGGAAAATAACTGGCCTTAAGCTACTTAGTGATATGGGGATAAATAGCATGGCTAGGGGCTCTCCAAATCTGAAATCTTTATTTTCTGGAAGACAATGTTCTGAAGTAGGAGTACTTTCATTTTCTGGCATCTCTGTTCCAGAAAACAACTCCCTTGGAAGGAAAAATGGTGGAGACAAATAAGGTTATTATGCCTGGATATGAATGAGGCAATGTCCTTTTCCATCATACCAAACTTATCCTTTCCTCTCCCCACACCAGTTTCCCCACCCCATCTTGCAGCCAACCTGGATGTTCATTCTCTGTGACATCTAATCCCAATGGGAAGCTAAGACAGTTTCCATTCAGCAATGATTCTCAAGAGATCAAAAAGAAGGGCTGCAAGGTTAGACATGACTCTTTCTATTTGTCTATTATTCTCCTTTTGCCCTTGTGGTATGAAAAGAAAAGATAAAGGCTGGAACCATTAGGAGCATTCATCCACTTGGCCCTTACCCCTGTATATTCCTCAGTTCAATTTAAAAGTCTCTGATATTAGTTTGGAGAAGACTTGAGACTTTAACTTTATTTAGAGGTAGGCAGGGAACAATTATCCCATCTCTAAAAGCTTTTTCCAGGCAATATTTGAGCAAATATGTCAGTTATAATCTTTCAGTGCTTTACAGTCTAGAAAAGTTTATTCATACATTTTGCCTATTTTAAAGGTGAGGATCGCTTCTCAGCTTTTTGGTTAAGATCCAGTGTAAATATGAAGAAACTGAGGTCCAGGCAGGGGTGGTAATTTAACCAAAGCAGTTCATATTTAGGAAAGGCAGTCTCCTCCACATATCCACCCCCAGAATCAAGTGTGGATCCCATAGCTGATAGTAGAGGCCAGGAAAGGGAAAGTAGAGCAGAAACTGCTCTTGATATGGCAGAGGGACATGGAGGGGTGTTGGAAGGCACTGGTTATTTTTCTCCACTGCCTCATAACCCTTAAAAAGTCACTGAGGAACATAGAAAAGAACAGGAAAGACACTTAGGAGATTGATTAAGACAGTTTATACCACTACCAGGAAAAGCAGCCAGCTCCATAATCAAGTGTTATTGAAGTCTTCCATTGAAAGATAGCACATGATGTCATCTACATCCAAGATGGAAAGGGCTTTGTTTGTTTTTGTTTTAGTTTGTTTAATTTTTGCTTTTCTCTCCTTGTAACTCTTACCTTCTATGATCTATAAGGTTTCTTCTGCCTTCTTCCAAGACCTTCTAGGCTCACTGCACTCCGTAGGTCAGCTAGAAGAACTTACATATGTTTGAAGAGGTCTTGCATTGCAGCATAGGGTAGAGCAAGCAATTTCCTTGTGGATCCCCTGGGCCTCAACCCTTTATTTAAGGTGCTATATCTCTCTACCTCCAGCAGAGAGCAGGGCTGGGGTTTGCTCTCTTGAAACCTTACAGAGCACTTCTGAGCCAAAGTGACCTTCCCACTGGGGCTTGATTTCCACAAACTACCTTTCAGAAGTCCCCCAAAGATACTACCTAATCCATTTAGGGACAGCTGAGTGGGGCGAAGAAAGGAGCCATACTTTCTCTTTCTATGAACATGTTAATTGGATCCTTGCTCTCCCCTACCACCTTTCAATTCACTCTTTCTTAAGGGTTTTGGCTTCAGCTCGTACCTATACATCCCAATACCAGGGGGAACAAGCTCTATGGAGGGTATTCTTTATTATTTGATTATTTTTCTGAAGCCTGTACAGCTAGTTCCTGCCCCACAAGTACCTGTTGGTTAATTAAGTACATGAACCATTACAATGTCATAGTCCTGGAAAAGGAAGCTCTCTACAGAAAGACCTCTGCTTTCACAATCATAATAAATGCATCTTTGGGGACAGTCTCTATATAAAGGCTGATTAAGGGCCCTTGAGGAAACCCATTGATCAAGGGTGCTAAAAGCACCCTGAGAGAAAGTTGAAAGGCCCCACTGTACTTGACTGAGAATTAGAAACAATTGAATAACAAGTCTGCATCAAGCAGCCTGGCCTTACACATGTATTAGCAAATATGTGTCAGCCAAGGGTTTAGGCCTTGGCCTTTGAGTTCTCTGTTCCTTTCTTTCTGGGACACTTTATTCTTATCTCACTGGCTTTAATTAGTCATTTCTACACCTTCTGGTAGGGTAAGAACTAGTATCCAAACAGATGATTCAGCTTGAGCGGGCTTTGGGTGTTGAAAGGTCACAATGTTCCTGGCAGTGGTTTAAGTCCAAATCTAACACTGCTGCTCTGTAGGAAAAATAGTGATTGTAACACAGTAATAATGACAATAATATAATGATAAACTGACACAGTCAGCCTCCCCTCTTCACTGCCTGCTGTAGACTTTATAATTTAAAAACCCTTTGACACTCATACTCTCATTTCATCCTCACAAATCTCTGAATTGGAGATTATTATATCGCTTTAAAGAAGAGGAAACCAGCTCATATTAGATACATGACTTGTCAGGCTAGAGGTCAGTCTGGCCCAGGTCTCCTGGTTTCTAGTTCAGGACTTTCCCCACTGCTCAAGGCTTCCCCTTAACAACTATTTTAAGATAGTACAGTTATCATAGTGGCAATGAGAGCCTCATTGCAGAAAAGCCAGCAGTCAGGTAGCAAAATACCCCAAGAGAGTGTGCATAAGCACCATCACTACAAAATTCAGTGTGAGTCCCACCCAAAACAGCAAACTTCCTGGCCAGAATACCCAGGCCTAAATAGCTTCTTAGCACTGACTTTTGCTGAACAATGAAGATATCAGCCTTGGTTTCTGAGGCTACCTCAGTCCACAGTTGTGCCAGCCAGGAATAATACCTTTATGTATGAGCATTGTGTGGCCATTCCAAACCACAACCAGAATCATCTTGGTTCTAACTTTCTTGCTGAAGTTCCAAAGTTTGAGTGGGTAATTAGAATATGGAAATAAAGTTTTATTTGCTTTTTAACATATCTTGGGTAGTGGCAAGGTAAAGTATGTATTTCTTCTTTAAAATTGCTCTTCAGCCATGGCAAATATCACACTCAAGTGTTTGCTCCTGGAGAGTGTTTTTAAAGATTTCTTTCCATTGCTTTTAAAGTGTGGGCATCTTTGTTTCAACACTTGCTTTTATGTGTGTTTTCTACTTGGAAGTTATTGGTCAGTGGAAACACAAAAGGCACTTAATAGAAATGTTTTGAACATACCCCTGAGCCTCGATAATAGTTAAGTTGTCTATATTTGAACTAGCAAAAGAAAGGTGTTTTTGTTTGTAAGGGAGTGGAAGTGTTTCCTGGGGATGAGTTTGTTTTGGTTTTGGTTTTGGTTTTGGTTTTGGTTCACTATTTTTCCTTCATTTGGATTCTGACAGGGATAAGTCTAGGAGAGAATCTTTCTCCTCCAAGGTTCTCAGACCCAGGCTAGGTAAGAGTGTCAATGCTGGAGCACTCTCTCTTCAACATACCATCCTACTACACTGGGAATATAATCTCTCATGCCCCTAAGTCCCTGCCTGCCTCACTAACAAGGTCTTTGGTGTTTTACATTGAATGTAGATAAATCTTAATTATTCTTCCCTTGTAAATTGGATACTTACAGAGACATTGTCGAATCTTGAATCATATGCATGTGTAGCTACTGACAGAGTTGTGTTTTGTTTCTGATGCTCTGGAAATATTAGCCAATAAACAGAAATATATCCAAATACTGTGTTTAATCCTCTACTTTCAAATAATAAAGGCCCCTCATTTAGCTGGTGTGTCTTTGCTCAGTGAGTAGAGTAAGGAAGTGTGCTTATTGTCAGTGGATACAGCACAAGAAGTGGGATCCACTGACGTGTCACCCAAGAGATCTGGGCTATATCCAAGCTCTCCTTCTATATATTTTAATTGTTTATGACATTTATCTTCTCGTCTGGGCTACAGATATACTAGAAATTTTTTGTGTTGTAAACTACTATCTCTTTTTTTAATTTTAGCTATTTCATTTCAGAGAGAAGAGAAGGGAGGGAGACAGAGAGGGAAAGAAATATCAGTGTGCCAGAGAAGCAGCAATCAGTTGCCTCTCACATGCCCCCAACTGGGGACTTGGCCTGCAACCTATGCATGTGCCCTGACTGGGAATCAAACCAGGGACCTTTTGCTTTGTGGGAGGACGCTCAACCTTCGGAGATACACTGGTCAGGACTCAACTGCTACCTCTTAAACCGAGTTTCATGACCTAAAGAGGACTGTGTACATGTCTTCCAAGGTCTGTAGAATCTGTAGAAATTAGTGCATGGGTATGTTTTCATTTGCATCATCATATTCTTCAAAATATAATCATATTCTAACCTGGAGGGTTATTACAAAGAGTCTCCCTACGAGTTTCTAAGTATCACATAGTAGTATAAAATTATTATCAGCCCTGGCTGGTGTGGCTCCGTGGACTGAGGGCCAGCCTGTGAACCAAAGGGTCGCAGGTTCAATTCCCAGTCATGGCACGTGTCTGGGTTGTGGGCTGGGTCCTCAACACGGGGTATGCAAGAGACAACCACACACACATGTTTCCCTCCCTTTCTTTCTCCCTCCCTTCCCCTCTGTCTAAAAAATAAAATCTTTGGGACAAAAAGTACAAAAAAAAGATAAAATCTTTGGGAAGAAAGTACAAAAAAAGATTTTATTTATTTTTCAAATATTTTATTTATTTTATTTTTTAGACAGAGAAGAAGGGAGGGAGAAAGCGAAGGAGAGAAACATCAATGTGTGGTTGCCTCTCACATACCCCCTACTGGGGACCTGGCCTGCAACACAGGCATGTTCCTTGGCAGGGAATCGAACCAGCAACCCTTTGGTTCACAGGCCAGTGCTCAATCCACTGAGCCACACCAGCCAGGGCAATAAATAAAATCTTTAAAAAAATTATCAGCTCATTATATAATAATCATTCCCATATAACAAGAATAACCACATTAATTATGCTATCTCCTTATCCACAATGACATCTCTGATGGAACACAGTGAAGATCTGAGTTCTTATTCAATATTTTACCTCCATCATTCATTAGCTGGCATAAGACCTTTCCCCTTTTTTGTCGACCCCAGTACTCCCTTTGGTGCATAAAGGAGATTGGATTCAGTGATCTCTAAGAGCCTTCCAACACTGATGTGCAATACACATGCAAGGCCTAACTTTATTGGAAATTCACTCTTGATGCAGGAGACATCAGAGAAGAGAAAGAGCAGAGAACATAACCAGAAATGGTGACTAGAACACAACTGAGTGAATAACAATGGCTTGTTTACTTTTTTTAACCTATGTACTTTGTTAATGTTTTCTACCACTTTTGGAATCAGTTCTTTTTAATCCCCTGCCAGTTTAACTAAATTTTGACTAAATGTACCTCTAGTAATTATTTTCATATTCCCTACCTGCATCTGAGAAAGTAAGCTCCTACGTAAAAACAAAGAGACATAGGTCACAGTGCACTTTTCTGCTCATTAGCTCTATTGGTTAAATAAATTAGTAACAATATTAAACAATATTATATTATATTGAACAACACATATAGACAATGACTAAAATACCTGGGCTTGATTAGAAACTCTTTTTCTGTGAAGCCATAGTTGTTGACAAACACTGATTAGTCTCTTTTTAATTATACCTCCACAATGTCTTATATAGTAGATGTTTCTTATTCACATTAATTGAACCTTCCTACTCTAGTCAAAAACTTCTATAGCAGTGATTCTTAACCTTGGCTTTAAACTTGAATTGCCTGAGGAGCTATAAAAACACCGATAAATAGACCTCATCCTTGGAGATTTTGATGTAATTGTTCTAGAGTCCAGCCTGAACATAGGATTTTAAATATCTCCCCAAGTGATACTAATGAGTAGTCAGGATTGAGAATCTCTTCCATATGGAAAAATTCTCCTAGTAATGGCTTTCCTTATCATAGTCACAGATAATCTATTCACTCTGCTAAATTGCCCTTTAAAAACTCCCCAACTGCCTATATCCTGTCTCTCCATCTGTAAGCAGAAGCCAAGAGATGAGCCTCCATAGGACTATCGGTTCTCCTTTTCTTAAATTTAACTCTTTTCCCTTTGAGGTTGAAACTGGTGTTCTTCCTAATCTGTATTAAATTATCTCCTACTAATTATTCCAGTTACAGATTTAGGTATAAAATTATACTCAAATATGCTTCCTGGGCAGAGCTGGCAAGCTGTGAAATCAAGTCACATTCTTAGAAAAAATAAAGGCTTAAAGTTCCAGATCAAGGAGAAATAGCTGCATTTCTCTAGATCTATTAGATCTATCAGAAGTATCTATCTCTCCCATTAAATACAGCTAATATCCCTGATATATATATATATATATACACACACACACACACACACACACACAAATATTCACATACTATATATATATATATATATACAAAATATACATATATACACACAAAATATATATAAAATGTAAAAAAAAAATGTATAAAATGAGAAGGCCCTGAGTTGTGGAGAGAAGAATTCAAAGAATTCAGACCATCTAGGGGTTATATAACCTGATGAACAATACCATAGTAAATTCTTTGGGTTTTCTTATTGTTGCATATATCTCAGACTGAGTGACCGAAAAGCCAGAAACACAGAAACACCAGTAAGCACAGACCAATAAATCACCCCGCCCCCGCATCCTGCTCCCTCTATCCAAAACAAGGAAAGAGGCCACCTAGCAAGACAGAAATTTTCTAGATAATAACTGCTCTACATCATGGACATCACTGTGGTCCATACCCATTCTTGTCAGTAAAGGCACTGTGGGGAGCAAAGACTTCTGCCTTTACAACCTGCTCTAAATAGGCCAGAGTGGTATCAGAGAATATTAAATGGAGACTGGGGACTTTTATCAATGCCTTGTGGTAATAAGCATTCCCCTACAGTATAAGCAGAGGCCTAGTGAAGGGAGACTAGAATTATCTTATTATTTTACTCAGCATAACACCCTCTACATCCATCCTTGTTATTGCAAAAGGCAATATTTCATTCCTTTTTATTGCTGTGTAACATTCCATTGTTTATATGCAACACATCTTTTTTTGTAGTTGCTAGTATCTTCTCTTTAATTTTATCTTTTTAGTGAATTTATTGGGGTGACATTGGTTCACAAAATCAAACTGGTTTTGCCCTGACCAGTGTGGCTCAGTGGGTTGTGCCACATCCTGCAAAGCAAAAGGTCACCAGTTGATCCCCAGTCAGGGCACATGCCTTAGTTGTAGGTTTGGTCCCTGGTTGGGCCATGTACAAGAGGCAACCAATTGATTTTTCCCTCTCACATTATTGTTTCTCTCCCTCTCTCTCTCCCCCTTCTCCTCTCTCTAAAAATAAATAAATAAGATATTTTTAAAAATCAAACAGATTTCAAGTGTACAGCTCAACAAAGTATCTGCACACTGTATTGTGCACACATCACCCCACACAAAGTCTCTTTTCACTCCATATTCTCCACTTTTATCTACCTCTACATAATGCCCAGAGAGAGCATGTAGCTGTCATGTAGCACATTAGTGGTTTTCTTCATGAAATCTAATCCCCTTGACAATGGGAACCATGCTTCCCCTTACATTTCTTATATTCAATGTTTTCTGCTTAATCTATTCACCTTCTTTTATCCAGCCTCCTGCCCAACCCCTCCCCTCAATAGTTTTCAGTCTGTTTCATATATCTATGCCTCTGTTTCTACTTTGTCAATTTATTTTTGTTCATTAGATTCCCCATGTAATTGAGATCATACAGTACTTGTATTTCTCTGACTAACTTATTTCACTTAACATAATGCTCTCCAGGTCCTTCCATGCTATCACAAAAAGTAAGATTTCCTTCTTTTACACAGCCACATAGTATTCCATTGTGTGAATGTACCACAACTTTTTTATGCACTCATCTACTGATGGACACCTGGGCTGTTTCCAGATCTTGACTATTGTAAATAATGCTGCAATGAACATAGGGGTGTGTATATTTTTTCAAATTACTGTTTCAGGTTTCTTCAGATATATTTCCAGAAGTGCAATTGCTGGAGAAAAAGGCAGTTCTATTTTTAATTTTTTGAGGAAACTCTGTACTGTTTTCCAGTGGCTGCACCATTCTGCACTTCCATCAACAGTCCATGAGGTTTCCCCTTTTTTCCACATCCTCACCAGCACTTGCTTGTTGATTTATTGATAGCCATGTGACAGGTGTGAGGTGATATCTCATTGTGGCTTTAATTTGCATCTCTCTGATAATAGTGATGTTGAACATTTTTTCACATGAGTATAACCCATCTGTATGTCCTTTTTGAAAAACCATCTATTCAGGTCCTTTGCCCATTTTATAATTGGGTTGATTGTCTTCTCTGGTGTTGAGTAGTATAAGTTCTCTATATATTTTGAAAATTTACTCTTCATCAGCTGTATCATGGGTGAATATGTTCTCCCATATGGAGGGTTCCCTCTTCATTTGATAGTTTCTTTTGCTGGGCAGAAGCTTTTTAGTTTTATGTAGTCTCATTTGTTTATTTTTCCCATGTTTCCCTTGCCCTAGCAGACATATCAGCAAAAATATTGCTCCAAGAGATGTCTGGGATTGTATTCATATGTTTTTTTCTAGGATTTTTATGGTTCTGCAACTTACATCTAAGTCTTTTTATCCATTTTGGGTTAATTCTTGAGTATTGTATAAGTTGGCGGTTTAGTTGAATTTTTTGCATGTATGTACCTGTCCAATTTTTCCAACACCATTTATTGAACAGATTGTTTTTACTCCACTGTATGCTTTTTTCTCCCTTGTCAAATATTAATTAACCATAACAGCATGGGTTTACCTCTGGGTTCTCTGTTCTATTCCATTTATCTATATGCCTGTTATTGTGTCAGTACCATGCTCTTTTGATTACAGTGGCCTTGTAGTATAGTTTAATATCTGGTATTGTGATCCCTCCAATTTTGTTCTTCTTTATCCAGATTGCTGAGGTTATCAGGGTCTTTTTTTGTTTCATATCAAATTTTGGAATATTTGTTCTAGATCTGTGAAATATGCCATTGATATTTTAATAGAAATTGCATTGAATCAATAGGTTGCTTTAGGTAGTGTAGTATAGACACTTTAATGATGTTAATTCTTCCATTCCATGAACATAGTATACGCTTCTACTTATTTGTATCTTTCTTAGTTTCTTTCTTTAATGTCCTATAGTTTTCTGATGCAGGTCGTTAACCTCCTCAGCTAAGTTTATCCCTAAGTAACTTATTTTTTATTGTTTCAAGAGAAAATGAGATTTTTTTTCTTAGTTTATTTTTCTGAGAATTCATTATTGGTGTATAAAATGTGACTGATTTTTGGATAGTAATTTTATATCCTGCTACTTTGCTGAATACATTTATTAAATTTAATAGGTTTTTCATGGAGCCTTTAGGGTTTTCTATGTATAATACCATGTAATCTGCAAATAATGATAGTTTTACTTGCTTCTTTCCAATTTGGATGCCCATTATTTTTCCTTTTTGTCTGATCACTGTGGCTAAGACTTCCCATACTATGTTGACTAAGAGTGATAAAAGCAGATATCTCTGTCTTGTTCCTGATCTTCAGGGAAATGCAAAGTTTTTGCACAATGAATATCCATATATGGCCTTTATTATGTTGAGGTACGATCACTCTATTTCCACTTTGCTGAGAGTTTTTATCATAAGTGAGTGCTGGATTTTATCGAATGCTTTTTCTGCATCTATTTATATGATCATGTGATTTTTAATTTTCATTTTGTTTATGTGATATATCACATTTATTTATTTGTAGATAGTGTACCAACCTTGCATCCCCAAAATAAATCCCACTTGGTCATGGTGTATGACCTTTTTAATGTATTGTTGGATTTGGTTTACTAATATTTTGTTGAGGATTTTAGCATTTATCTTCTTTAGGGATATTGGCCTATAATTTTCTTTCTTTGTAGTGTCTTTACCTGGTTTAGGAATTTGAATAATGCTGGTGTCATACAAGGAGCTTGGAAGTCTTCCCTCCTCTTTAATTTTATGGAATAGTTTAAGGAGGTTAGGTATTACTTTTTCTTGGAATGTTTGATAAAGTTTTCCTGTGAAGCCATCCAATCCAAGACTTTTGTTTTCTGGGAGTTTTTAAATTACTGCTTCAATTTCATTACATGTTATCCCTCTATTTCAGGTTCCTGATTCTTCCTGATTCGGTTTTGGTAGTTTTTGTGTTTCTAGAAAGTTGTCCATTTCAGCCAGGTTGTCCAATATTTGGCATATAATTGTTGATCATATTTTCTTACACTACTTTGTATTTCTATAATGTCAGTTGTTACTTCTCCTCTTTCATTTATGATTTTATTTATGTGGGTCCTTTCTCTATTTGTTTCTTGATGAGTCTGGCTAAAGGTTCATAATATTGTTTATTTTTTCAAAGAATCAGCTCTTGGATGTATTGATCTATTGTATTATGTTTTTTTTTTCATTTAGTCCCACTCTGATCTTTATTCTTTCTTCCTTTCTTCTTACTCTGGGCCTTTGTCGTTATTGCTGTTTTTCTTTTTAGATGTAGGGTTAGATAATTTATATGAGGTTGTTCTTGCTTCTTGAGTTAGGCCTGTCCCATAGATTTTGAGCTGTTGTGTGTTCATTTCTGATTGTTTCCAGAAAATTTTTATTTCTCCTTTGATCTCATTGGTAACCTACTCATTGCTTAATAATATGCTATTTAACCTGAATGTGTCTGAATATTTTTGGGGGTATTTTTAATTGTACTTGATTTTTAGTTTCATGCCATTGTGATCCAGGAAGATACTTGATATGATTTCATTCTTGAATTTATCAAGACTTATTCTGTGTCCTAACATGTGGTCTATCTATGAGAATGTTCCATGTGCACTTAAGAATGTATATTCTGCTGCTTTGAGATGAAATATTCTGTAAATATCAATTAAATCTATCTGATCTAGCATGTATAAGGTCTCTGTTGCCTTATTGATTTTTTATTTGGAAGATCTTTCCAGTGATGACAATATGGTGTTAAAATCACCTATTATGACTGTACTGTTGTTGATCTCTCCCTTAAAGTCCACGAAGAGGTTTGTTGATTTTTTTATAAATATTCAGGTGATCCTATATTGGATGTATATATATTTACATGGGTTATATCCTCTTGTTGGATCAGTACATTTAATATTCTGTAGTGACCTTTTGTCTCCTGTTATGGCCTTTGTTTTGAAGTCCATTTAGTCAGGTATAAGTATTGGTACCCCAGCTTTTTTCCATTTTCATTTGCATGGAATATTTTTTCCATCCATTCACTTTCATTCTGTGTGTATCTTTGGTTCTGAGGTAGGTCTCTTGTACACAGCATATATATGTATCATGTTTTTTATACATTCAGCTACTCTGTGTCTTTATTTTGGAGCATTTTATCCACTTACATTTAAGGTTATTATTGACAGGAAGTTATTTGTTGCCATTTTTATTGTACCTATATTACTCTCTCTATATATTTCTTCTTCTAAAAGCAGTCCCTTTAACATTTCTTGCAATGCTGGTTTGGTGCTAGTGTATTCCTTTAGACTTTTTTTGTTTGTTTGTTTGGGAAGCTCTTTATTTCATGTAAATTTTTAAATAATAGCTTTGCTGGATAGAATAGTCTTGGTTTTCATTATTTTGAATACTTCATGCCAATTCTTTATGGCCTGGAGTTTTCTGTTGATAAATTAGATGACAGCCTTATAGGAACTCCCTCATAGGTAACTGTTTCTCTCTTGCTGCCTTTAAGATTCTCTCTTTATCTTTAATCTTTGCCATTTTAATTATAATTTCTCTCTGTGTGAGTCTCTTTGGGTTCATCTTGATTGGGACTCTATGTGCTTCCTGAACTTGTGTGACTTTTTTCCTTCACCAAATTAGGGAAGTTTTTCTACCCCTCATTTAATTTCCTCTCTTTCTGGTACCCCGATTATGTTGATACTGTTATGTTTTATGTTGCCCAGAATTCCCTTAAACTATCTTTTTAAAGCCTGTTTTCTTTTTGTTGTTCTTATTGGGTGTTTTCGTCTACGTTGTCTTCCAAATCACTGATTCAATTCTCTATTTCATCCAGCCTACTTTTAATTTTTTTCCTAGTGTATTCTTCATTTACAACTGGTTCTTATTCATGGCTTCTATGTCCTTTTTCATGTTGAAGTAGTTCCCATTAAGTCCCTCATAGTTCTATTAAATTCCTTGTAGTTTTCACTGTTTCTTGAGCATCCTTATAACCATTACTTTGAACCTTGTGTCTGACAAATTGCTTACCTCATTTAATTTTGCTCCTTCTCTGGAGATTCTTTCTTTTCTTTCTTTGAGGGTTGTTTCTTTGTCTCCCCATTTTATCAGACTCTTGTGTTTGCTTCTATGTATTACATAGAACTGCTATGATTCCCAGTCTCTGTGCGATGACCTTACAGAGTGGGTGTTGTGAGTGACCCAGTGGTGAAATCTTCTTGATTTCTTCAGATTGTTACTTTAATAGTACCCCTTTTGTGCATTGCGTGGGCCTTCCTGTTGTAATTTATTCTTAATTGTTTTTGGCCAGTTCATGGGTGAAATTTCCCCTTAGACTGGCAGACTGAGAGGCTACACCTTGACCACATCATGCAAGCTGTTTTACAGGTGCTGACAAGAAAAAAAAAACAATAAAACCCAACAAAAACAACAGCAAAATGAAATGAATATGAAAAGAAAAAGAAAAAAATTATTTGAAAGGTAAGAAGGAAGAGAAAAATAAAACAATAGGAAAAGGAAAAAAGAAAAGGAAAAATAAGAAAAGGATAGAAAAAGAAAATATATAATAAAACAAGAAAGAAGAAAATTAAGAGACATGAAAAATTATGGGATAAATGAAAAATATAAAAAATAATTAAAAGCAATAAAAATAAAGAAAATAATGAAAAAGAACAATGCAGTTTGTCTTAGCCAAGTTTAACACCGAGCAGCTGGGAACCCCCTTTAACTCCTGCTCCAATGTTGTCTAAAGCTGACCACTTTTTATGTCAATTTTGGGCCTCTTGGGAAGTCCTCTGGTGCAAGCCAATGTCAGATGCTGTCAATATCTGGCCCTCAGCAACATGTTCAAAGCAGTCTCGAGGTGGTGTCTGCCTCTCCTTGGTTTAAAGTCTTCTCTTCAGATAATCTTCAGTTGGTAATTCAGGGTGAATGTTCCCCAATTTGGTTTTATTTGAAGTTTCATTTTGGGAGAATGTGCAAGAAAGATCCACCTATTCTGCCAGCATCTTAAAACTCCCTCTTTGTAGGGTTTTTATCTGGTTTTGGAATTAAGATAATCCTGGCCTCATAAAAGGAACTTGGAAATATTCCCTTATGTTAACTTTTTGGAATATTTTGAGAAGGATAGATGTTAGTTCTTCCTTGAAAGTTTGATAAAAAACATGGGAAGCCATCCAGTCCAGGACTCTTGTTTGCTGTAAGTTTGTTTTTATTACTCCTTCAATTTCATTAGTTGTAATCTTTTTTATTAAGATTTCCTGTTTCTAAATCAACAAACATCAAGTGCTGGGGAGGTTGTGGAGAAAAGGCCCTAATACACTGTTAGTGGGAATGCAGACTGGTGCAGTCACTGTGGAAAACAGTATAGAATTTCCTCAAAAAAATAAAAATGGAACTGCCTTTTGATCTGACAACTCCACTGCTGGGATTATACCCTAAGAATCCTGAAACACCAATTCAAAACATCTATGCACCCCAATGTTCATAGCAGCATTATTTACAATAGCCAAATGCTGTAAACAGCCTAAATGCCCATCAATAAGTGAGTGGATCAAAAAACTGTGGTACAGTTACTCAATGGAATACTATGCAGCAAAAAGAAAGAAGGAATTCTTTCCCTTCACGACAGCATGGATGGAACTGGAGAATATTACGCTAAGTGAAATAAGCAAGGGGGTGAAAGACAAATACCATATGATCTCACCTATAAGTGAAACATAATCAGCAAAACAAACAAGTGAACAAAACATAACCAGAGACATGGAAATAAAGAATAAGAATAAACTGGCAGTGACCAGAGAGGGGGTAGAGGAATAACGGGGGAAAGAAAGGGAAGGGTCAAGACAAGGAACATGTACAAAGGACCCATGGACAAGGACAATGGAGGAGGATTGAATGTGGGAATGGGGGCTTGGGTAGGGCAAGGGAGAATATTGGGGGGGGGAATGGAGACAACTGTAATTGAACAAGAATAAAAAATTTTTAAAAAGATTTTCTGTTTCTTCCTGATTTAGTTTTGGAAGAGTGTATGTTTTTAGAAATTGATTTTTTCTTCCAGATTGTCCAGTTTGTTGGCATATAGTTGTTCATAATATTTTCTTACAATGCATTGTAAATCTTTGATGCCAGCTGGTACTACTCCTCTTTTACTTCTGATTTTATTTATTTGGGTCCTCTCATTTTGTTTATTGATGAGTCTGATTAAAGGTTTGTCAATCTTGTTTACCTTTTCAAAGAACCAGCTCTTGGTTTTGTTATCCTTTTATATTGTTTTTTTAGCCTCTATATCATATATTACCACTCTGATCTTTATTATTTCCTTATATCTACTTATCCTACTCATCCTGGGCTTTCTTCTTTGGTCTTTTTCTAGTTCTCTTAGGTGTCATTTTAAATTGTTTGTTTTCACATTTTATTTATTTTTAGAGAGAGAGGAAGGGTGGAAGAGAGGGAGAGAAATATCAATGTGTGGCTGCCTCTTGTGTGCCCCCTACTGGGGACCTGGCCCACAACGCAGGCATGTGCCCTGACTGAGAATCGAACTGGTGACCCTTTGATTCACAGGCTAGCACTCAATCCACTGAGACATACCAGCCAGGTCTTTTTATTTTTATTATTATATTTTATTGATTATGCTATTACAGTTGTCCTAATTTTTCCCCACTTGTCCCCATCCACCCAGCACAACCCACTCCCTCAGATAATTTCCCCACCATTGTCCCTGTCCATGGGTCATGTGTGTAAGTGCTTTGGCTACTCCATTTCTTATACTGTTCTTAACATCCAACTGTCTATTTTGTACCTACCAATTTGTACTTTTTAATCCACGCACCTTTCCCCCCATTCTTCCCCTTTCCCCTCCAAGCTGATAACCATCCAAATGATCTTCATGTCTATGATTCTGTTCCTGTTCTGCTTGTTTGTTTAGTTTGTTTTTTAGATTCAATTGTTGATAGCCATGTATTTATTGCTGTTTTAATGTTCGTAGTTTCAATCTTCTTTTTCTTAAATAAGTCCATTCAACATTTCATATAATAATGTATTGGTGATGATGAACTCCTTCAGTTTTTTCTTGTTTGGGAAGACATTTATCTGCCTTTCAATTCTAAATTATGTATTTGCTGAGTAGAGCAATCTTGGCTGTAGGTCCCTGCTGTTCACGACTTTGAATATTTCTTGCTAATCCCTTCTACTCTGCAAAGTTTCTTTTGAGAAATCAGCTGACAATCTTATGGGAACTCCCCTGTAGATAACTAATTTCTTTTCTCTTGCTGCTTTTAAGATTCTCTCTTTACCTTTAACTTTTGTCATTTTGATTATGATGTGTCTTGGCATGGGTATCTTTGCATCCATCTTGTTTGGGACTCTGTGCTTCCTGGACTTGCATGTCTATTTCCTTCACCTATTAGGGAAGTTTTCTTTCACTGTTTTTTGAAATAGATTTCCAATTTCTTTCTCTTTCACTTCTCCTTCTGGCACCCCTATGATGTGAACGTTGGATCTCTTGAAGTTGTCTCAGGGGCTGCTTACACTATCCTCATTTTTTTGGATTCTTTTTTGTTCTCGTTGTTCTGATTGGATGTTTTTTGCCTCCTTATATTCCAAATAATTTATTTGATTCTCAGCTTCATCCACTCTACAGTTGTTTCTCTGTAAATTGTTCTTTACTTCAATCTGTGTATCTTTCATTTCTGACTGGATATTTTTTATGCTGCTGAGGTCCTCACAAGGTTCCTTAAGCATCCTTATAACCAGTGTTTTGAACTCTGCATCTGATAGATTGCTTATCTCCATTTTGTTTAGCTCTTTTTCTGGTGTTTTCATCTGTTCTTTCATTTGGGCCATGTTCCTTTGTCTCCTCATTTTGGCAGCCTCCCTTTGTTTGTTTCTATGTATTAGGCAGAGCTGTTTTGACTCCGTGTCTTGGTCATGTGGCCAAATGTAGTAGGGGTCCTGTAGGGTCCAGTGGCATAGACTCCCCTATCCCTTAAGCTGGGTACTCGAGGTGTGCTTTTCATGTGGGCTGTGTACACCCTCTTCGGTAGTTGAACCTTGGTTGTTATTGGTAGATCAATAGGAGGGCTTTGCTCAGGCCAGTCAGCTGCAAGGATTGGCTGTGTCCACTTACCACCAACCTCTGCCCTTCATAGAGGGTCAGCTGAGCAACAGCAGGGTGGTAGTGCTCCACCATGGTCTATAGCTGTCCATTGAATGTGCTGGCCCTGGGGTTTCCTGTCTGGATGGATGTGGTTTCTCTAATTCTGTAGTTGTTAAACTTCCATTCACCTTGTTTTCTTATGGTTTTGAGTGATTGTTGTCTATATTTTAGTTGTAATTTTGATGAGGTTGTGTGAAAAGGTCAACAGCATCAGGCTATATTGCTATCTTGACCAGAAATCCCTTAAAAATTGATTATTTGAGATGTTTCTTGCTTCTTGAGATAGTCCTTTAATGCTATTAACTTCTGTCTCAGGATTGCTCTTGCTGTGTCTCATAAACTTGGGATTGTTGTATGTTCATTTTCATTTGTTTCCAAGTAATTTTTGATTTCTTCCTTGATCTCATTGTTATCCCATTCATTTTTTAATAAAATGTTATTTAGCCTTCATGTGTTTGGATGTTTTTCATTTTTTTAATTAACTGATTTCTATTTTCATACCATTTTGATCAGAGTAGATGCTTGATATGATTTCAATCTTCTTGAATTTATTAAGGCTTATTTTGTGTCCTAACATGTGGTTTATCTTTGAGAATTTCCATGTGCACTTGAGAAGAATGTGTAGTCTGCTGTTTTGGGATAAAATGTTCTGTAAATATCAATTAAATCCATCTGATCCAGTGTGTTGTTTAAGGTCGCCGTTGCTTTGTTGATTATTTTTTTGTCTGGAAGATCTATTCATTGCCGTCAGTGATTGTTAAAATCACTTACTATTGCTCTATTTCTGTCAATCTCTCCCTTACAGTCCACCAAGATTTTTTATTTAGGTGCTCCAATTTTCGTTGCATATGTTTTCCAGGGTTAAATCCTTTAGTTGGATCAATCCCTTTAGTATCAAGTAATGGCCTTCTTTGTCTCTTGATATCAGACAAGGATTTTTTTCCTTTGTTTTGAAGTCTATTTAGCCAGATATAAATATCGTTACCTCCGTTTCTTTAAATGTCCATTTTAGTGGAATATTTTTTCCATCCTTTCACTTTTATTCTGTGTGTATCTTTTTTTCTGATGTGGGTTTCATGCAGACAACATATATATGGGTCATTTTTTTTAATTCAAGCATATTTTATTGATTATGCTAATACAGTTGTCCCATTCTTTTTCCTCCCCTTTATTCCTCTCTGCCTGGTACCCATTCCCTCCAGCAGTCCCTCCCTTAGTTCATGTCCATGGGTCATACATATAATTATTTTGTCTTCTCCATTTCCTATACTGTTCTTAACCTCACCCTGTCAATTTTGAACCTATCAATTATACTTCTTATTTCCTATATCTTTTCCCCCATTCTCCTCCCGCGCCTTCCTTGCTGATAACCCTCCATGTAATCTCCACTTCTGTGATTCTGTTCCTGTTCTACTTGTTTTCTTACTCTGTTTTTGATTTTTTAGGTTCAGTTTGTGATATTTGTGAGTTTGTTGTCATTTTACTGTTCATAGTTTTGATCTTTTTATTAAATAAGTGCCTTTAACATTTCATATAATAAAGGCTTGATGATGATGAACTCCTTTAAATTTATCTTATCTTGGAAGCACTTTATCTGCCCTTCCATTCTAAATGATAGCTTTGCTGGATACACTAATTTTGGATGGAGGTCCTTGCCTTTCATGACTTTGAATACTTCTTTCCAGCCTCTTCTTGCTAGTAAGTTTTCTTACAACAAATCAGCTGATAGTCGTATGGGAACTCCTTTGAAGGTAATCTTCCCCTTTTCTCTTGCTGCTTTTAAGATTCTCTCCTTATCTTCAATCTTAAATAACATAATTTTGATGTGTCTTTGTGTGTTTCTCTTGGGGTCAAACTTCTTTGGGACTCTCTGAGCTTCCTGGACTTCCTGGGAGTCTATTTCCCTCATGAGATTGGAGACATTTCCCTTCATTATTTTTTCTTTTTCTTATTTTTATTTTTTTATTTTTAAATCATGTTTATTCTATTACAGTTGTTTCAATGATACCCCCTTTGCCCTCCTCCCATCCCACCCTGTCCCCTTCTCCCACAGTCAATTCCCACTCTGTTGTCCATGTCCATGGGTCATTCATACATGTTCTTTGTTTAGTCCCTTCTCCTTCTTTCCACCACTGTCCTCCTTCCCCATCCCCTCTGGTCACCTTCAGTCTCCTCCATAGTTCCATGCCTGTGGTTTATTTTGTTTGTTAGTTTATTTTGTTGAATAAATTCCATTTATAGGTGAGGTCATATGGTATTTGTCTTTCACTGACTGGCTTATTTCACATAGCATAATATTCTCCAGTTCCATCCATGTTGTCACAAAAGGTAGGAGTTCCTTCTTTCTGTATTTTTCTTCGTTAAATGCAGATTGATTTTATTTATTTATTTTTTGAATATCAAAATCCATTATAAAGTATTAAAAAGTCTAAATCCATTATAAAGCCTCAGCAAATAAAATAACATGACACCAGCACAAAAATAATCCAGTAGATCAATGAAATAAGATGAGCATTCTAGAAACAAATGTATGCATCTAACAATATAATATATGATTAAATTGATATTTCAAATGAATGGGGAAAATAAGGCTTATTCAACAAATAAGATGCATGGACCACTATTACTTGAAATAAAAGAAATATAGAGCCCTATTTCACACATTATACAAAAACTATTCAAGTGAGTTAAAGTCAATATGCAAAATCTAAGGGGTTTTAGGAGAAAATACAAACTAATACCCTTCTTACCCTGAAGTAAAATATTGAAATGAAGAAGCTATAAAGTAAAATATTGATGATATGACTATATTAAACATTTAAGACTATACAGTAATATTCATGTAAAAAAGGTAAAAGACAAGTAATAGCATAGGAAAGTATTTGCAACACATCTAAAAAAGGGTTAATAGGGTTTTTTGTTTGTTTGTTTGTTTGTTTTTTAGGGAAAAAAATTCTACAAACATTTAATCAAAAAATGGATAAAGAATACCAGAAAGTCACTTAAACCTTTTTAAAATAATAGAAATAGGCAAGAAATATACTAAAACAGGTTAAGTTTAAACAAATAATAAAGTAACACTTAAAATAACACATCATTGTCACAATCAGATTAATAAGTATTTAAAATATTGGTAATATCAAATATTGGTGACTGTAAAAGTACTGCATATTCATAGACTCTTTTTTCTTCATCTCCTTAAAGCAGTTCCTTTAACATATCTTGCAATGCTGGTTTGGTAGAGGTGTATTCTTGTAGCCTTCTTTTGTCTGGGAAACTATTATTTCGCCCTCCATTTTAATTGAGAGCCTTGCTAGGTAGAGCAGTCTTGGTTGCAAGCTTTTGCTTTTCATTACTTGGAATATTTTTTGCCATTCCCTTCTGGCTTGGAGTGTTTCTGTTGAGAAGTCGGCTGCTAGGCGTACCAGGGCTCCCTTATATATTATAACCTCTTTCTCCCTTGCTGCCTTTAGCATTCTCTGTTTGTCTTTGCTACTTGCCATTTTAATGATGATGTGTCTTAGAGTGGACCTCATTGGGTTCCTCTTGGATGGGACCCTCTATGCTTCCTCTACTTCTGTGACTTTTTCCCTCCTCCAATTAGGGAAGTTTTCCATTACTTTTTCAAACAGGTTCTCTATCCCTTCCCCATCCTCTTTTCCTTCTGGTATCCCTGTTATACGGATATTATTACGTTTCAGGTTGTCCTGCATTTCCCTTAAGGCTTCATTGTTTCTGAGTCTTTTTTCATTTTCTCACTCTTTCTGGGAGGTTTTTTCTACCTTATCCTCCAACTCACTGATTTAATCCTCTGCTTCATCTAGCCTGCTTTTGATTCCTTCTACTGTGTTCTTCAACTCAGAAATTGTATTCTTCATTTCCTCTTGTCTCTTATTGATAGTTTCTATGTCCTTTTTCATGCTGATAGAGTTTGAAGTAACTTATTTGTAGTTTCCCTGTAGTTTTTGGTAATTCTCTCTGAGCCGACTGAGCTCATTGAGCTTCCTTAGAACATTGTTTTGAATTCACTATCTGATAGTTTACTTGCCTCTATTTCATTTAGTTCTGTTTGTGGGGATTCCTCCTTTCCCTTCGACTGGGGGATGTTTCTTTGCTTTCCCATTATTTGTGAGGCTCTTCTCTTTTGCTTCTGCTTCTTAAGTTGATCTGTCTTGATTTCCTGACTTTGTGGTGTGAACTTCTATGGTAGGAGACTGCTGTTTTTTCTTTCTGGATCTGCTTCTGATGATGTCAGATGTTGCCCTTGTCTGATTTTAGGCAGTCCGTTCGAGACTTTCAAGAATCTACTGTCTGTGCCTCCCTCCTTCAGTTGTTTATCTAGTCACTTTGAACTTAGCAGGCCAGCTTAGAGACACCACCCAGTGGGGCCAAGTCCCTCCTGTGGGTGGGATTATTGGGTCCTCTCCTGCTGCTGCCGCTTTTTGGGCTCTGGTGCTGTAGGCTGGAGATCCCCACTTTTGGTTTAGACCCCACTCTTCTCAGGGGGATCCAACTAGCTGTTTCATTATCCCTCTGGTTCTACCACCTGTGGGCATCCCACCTGTCTTCTCAAATCTCTACCACACTCCTTACCAGTTCAGTTGTGCTAAAGCCGATTCCTGTGTCTGTCCGAGGTTTTAAGGCTCCTCTCTTGCTACTGTTCAGTTGTTTGTTCCAGATGATTTCTCCACAATTTAGTTGTAATTCCAGGTTGGTCCTGGGAGGAGGTCAGCATGACTTCCACTCGCTCCTCCGCCCTCTTGATTCTCTCTCCAATGCCATTTACAGAAGAGACTGTCTTTACACCATTGTATGCTCTTGCCTCCTTTGTCAAATATTAATGGACTATAAAGATATGGGTTGATTTTTGGACTCTCTGTTCCATTCGTCCATATGCCTGTTCTTGTGTCAGTACCAGCTTGTTTTGATGATAATGGCCTTGTAGTACAGTTTGATTTCAGAACAGTTTGATTTCTTCTGTTGTATTCTTCATTTTAAATATTTTATTCTTCATTTATGGCTGTTTCTCTTTATGATTTCTATGTACTTTTCAATGCTTACTATGTTTTTTCTTTACGTTCTCACTGATATCATCCATTTTCCCCCTAAGTTCCTTGAGCATCCTTATAATCATTGTTTTCAACTCTGCATCTGGTATTTTGGTTGCCTCCATTTCATTTCATTTTTTTTTTCTGGGGATTTATCTTGTTCTTTCATTTGGGACATATTTCTTTGTCTCCTCACTTTGTCCCTGTGTATTAACTAGATCTTCTATGACTCCCAAACTTTTTATGGTGACTTTATGTTATATGTGTCTTGTTTGGCTCAGGGGCATAATCATCTGAGCTTAGTGCTCCAGGAATGATTCTTGGGGGTTACATATACCTTTCTGTTGTAGTCGAGTCTTAAATGGAGTTTTGGCCCTTATAGTGGATGAAGTTAACCCTTCAGGCTGTCTGACCATAAGGATAGACCTCGATCATTTTGTATGAGATGCTGTGCAGGTGCTATCCCCTGTGGCAGAGTCATTCTTAGCAGGGTCTTGGTACTGCCAGACTACCTATTGGAGTGTGCTGTTTGTGTGGCTCATTGTGTTGCGCTCCAGTGTGGTCTGAAGCCTGTCACTTGTTCTGTTGTTTCTGGGTCCATTTGGGTGGGGTTCAGGTCCAAGTAGATATCAGATATTATGTGTAACTGGCTTTGTATTACCTGTCTGGATCTACCATTCTATTCACTGTTTGTGGCTGCATTTACTGGGCCTGAGTGTCCAGGGGAGGGGCCAATCATTATACAATGGTTGGCTTTCTCCAGCTTAGACCTGAGGACAGATCTGTAAAAGTTCCGAGGGTCCCTGAGATGTACCTCCACCTGTCAGCTATTCTGTCTCTACCTGAGGTTGTCTGGTCTTTCTCTAGAGCCTACTGGAGAAAAAAATATAGAGTGGATTCAGGCTGGCCAGGACCCACATAACCTTCCACAGGTTGTGAGCTCAGTAGGGTAAGGTGACCATCATCTGGAAGATAGGGTAAGTGGGTCCACATCTTGGAGAACAAGTGGTCAGGCACAAAATTAGGGGGAAGTGGCCCCTACTCCAGAGCCAAACCATTCAGTATGTCCCAGAGTCTCCAGCTCTGGCCTCCCCAAGAGGAGCATGCCTCAGGTTCAGGCTGGGTACAGCCAGTCTTCCCCTATGCAGGAGCAAGCTCAGCAGGAAGGAGCCACCAGAGCTCAGGAGGAGAGATCAAAAGAGTCTCCCATTAATGATGGGGATGGCGGAGCCTGTGGGAGGAGGTGAAGCACTCTGTCTTGGTCCCAGACAATAGCCTCCAAGGGAGACACACTCTGAATGTTCAAGCTCCAAGTAGTACACCCTTTTCTCTGCAGCACTGAGCTCAGCTGGTTGGGGCCACAGGGTTTGGGAAGGCTGATAGAAATCAGTCTCCTGTTGGAGGTAGTGCTGACAATCCTGTTGGAGGGGGACAGGGACTTCTCCTCTCCAGATAGCGTTGGCTGAGCTCATAGGAGATACAGGAGTTCCTGCACTCCTCCCACAATGTAGCCATACAACCCACAACCCACCCATGTGATTCCCAGGCAAAAGCCTCCCCAGGAGACACTTTGAAAGTCTCATGTCTGTGTGGCACTCAGATCTCTCTGTGTGCCTGAACTCAGTAGGGTGGGGCCGCAGACTGTCAGGGCAGGCCCAGTGATTCAACATGTGGGATGCTGGTACCAGCTGTGCACTTGAAGTGGGGAAGAATGGTTCCCTTTCCAAAGCTACACAGTTCAATCACCATCTGAGTCTCTGCCAAGAGTTTCTCAAGGAAAAGAGCTCTCCCAAGGTCGCTGCTGGATGCAGCCAGCAGACACCTCTGCAGAACCCCAGCATAGCAGAGTGGTGTCCCCAGTATTTGGGACACCAATGCAGTGCACTCCCCAGGCTGAATCTGTAAAACTAAGAGTGTTCAACTCTGGGAAGGTGGTGTCTGGGTCTCCAGCAGACTCCCTTCTCTCCCAGGTAGACCGAATCCCACTGATTTTCAGAACCAGTTGTTATGTGGGCTCCTCTTCTCTGTTGCTTTAGGTTGGGGATCCCTGCATGGGACTGAGATCCATGCTCCTAACGGGAGTCTTTTGCAGCTGAGATATCCCTCCAGCTTCTCAGCTACCACACATGGGTCTGGGGATCAGCCCTTTCTGTGTCTCCACCCTTCTTACCAATCTCTATGTGACTTTTTCTGTGAATCCTTGGTTATAGTACTTCAGTTCAGCTAGCTTTTGGTTGGTAATTCAAATTGATTGCTCTGTAATTTAACTATAAATCTCATTTGGCACAGGGAACAGGACAGTGTACCTTCCAGCTACTCTACAACCATCTTGGAATCCCTTACCACATCTTTATCCATTCATCTATTGATGGACACCTAAGTTGCTTTCATACATCAGCTATTGTAAATAATGCTGCAATGAAGATAGAGGTGCACAAGAGTTCCAGAAAGTATCTATTATGCAAGCAAGGGCCTTCTCTAAGTGACTTTTGGGAAACTACTCAATACAACCTGGAAGTAGGCAGACTAAAAGGCTGGTGCAGAGTAGAGATGAATAGTGAAACATGGTAACTCTGACTGGGACATATGCTTGGAATGTAGTGTAGGGTAAGTAGCACAACCACTACACCAGAGTAGAGACCACAAATCCTCCCATTGTTATTGTTATCATGTTAATTGTTGACTGTTAACTATCCTTTACCCACCTATGTAGAAGAAGTTTGCCTCTATCATTTTACTTTTTATCCAACCCCAGAGGTTTCTCTGCTTTGCTTTCTTCTGCCTCCCTAATCTATCACCAGCATATTTCATGTTAACACCTTACACCTTTCTCTTTGACTGGAATGTGTAAAATAAGGTACAAAACTGCCATTTTCCAGAGCATTTTCTCAATTCATTGAGATTTTGCATCCTGACAATTCTCAATTTGGTTCAAATAAACTCACAAAAATTCTTACACGTTTGGACATTTCTTATGTTGATAAATTTTAACATCTCTCTTATACACTATATCCAGTTCACTAGCAAATCCTAACTATTTCTTCAAAATATACCCTGGATCAAGACACTTGTTTCACTTCCACTGCTCTCAGTGTAGATTAAATCATCATTCATCTTACCTGGACTACAACCATAGTCTGATAAACCATCTCTCTATTTATCCTTACTATCCTAAATCTTCATCACATGGTGGCTATAGTGGTGTTTTAAAGATATAAATCGTATCACATCACTCTGCTCTTCAGAAACTTCAGGTGGTTCCCATCTCTTTAAAATTAAATGAATTAAATCTGAATCTTTTACTATGGCTTATAAATCTCTGCATGATCTGGTCATTAGCAATACCTCTTGGCTTACCTCCTATCTTTATCCTGCCCTTTACTCAATCTGTACCAACCACTCTGGCCTCCCTTGGTTGTTTATTGAATATTTCAAATATGCTACCACTTCAAGGCCTTTGCAGTTACCTTTCGCTTTCTATGGCATGATTTTCCCCAAGCATCATTATGATTCGATTGACTTATCTCCTCACTTCTTTTAGGTCTCTGCTTAAATGACATCTCCTCAGAAAGATCATTCTCCACCATCTTATCTGAAATAGCAGCTTTGCTTTTGTCACACTTTATCCTCTTCTATGTTATTTTCATCAGAGTGCTTAATACTATCTGACATTATGTTGTATGTCTATTTATTTTCTGTCTCTTTCCACTATAAGTGAACAATAAGCCTCATGAGGGCAGAGGTTTTGTCTGATTTGTTCATTGCTATAACACCAGAGCCCAGAATAGTATCTAGCAAGAAGTATTTCCTCAATAAATATTTGTTGGCTGAATATGTTGAGTGAGCAAATCAGCAACATATTTGCTGATGATGGCCACATTTACCTTAGAGAAATTCATATGGTACTCAAGGGAAGTTTTCATTATGTCCAGTGAGTAGTTAAGTTACAGAGAGGAAATAAAAGAGATGAGGTTTGCGGCAGGATACTTAGTCTTTAAGAGACCCAACATAGAATTCCTATCCCCTAAAATATACATAAGTATTTCCCACAGAGGCTCATTGCTACATAGTATTTTTGAGGGACATTTTTGCTTGGGCACCTAGGCTGATTTCCACAATTGAAATGAACCTGTTGAGATGTTATGAGCTTTGCATTTTTGTTCACAGAAACAGACAAAACACATCTTGGTTAGTCAACAACCAAATTTTGGCAACTGAGAGTGGAAATAATACAAATAGGCCCTACATTTGTTCACCAGGTTCCTTGCAGATAAGAGAAATGACTGTTTTGCATTATTCAAGACATAAAATTGTCTCCCACTGAAATGGAACCACTTTAAAGAAGAAAAATTCTTTCTTAATAAAAACATTTTCGGTGAGGGACATTATGGGTACGAATAAATTACATGATAAAACCAAAATACCACAAAGCTAGCTTTGCCTTGAATTATTCATCTAGTGTCTTTCTTTTCAACATCATTTCACTTATCCTCCTAAATCATCTCCCTTGTTCCCCGTCTAAACTTAGCACAAGAAAGATAGAGTGAACTTTCGGCATTATAGAATTGACTATCCCTAAAGCAGAATAGTTAAACAACTGCTCTTGGGTCATACAGCATGCCACTGGCAGAGACAGAAGGACCACAACTGATTTCCAGTCCACCATTAGAAGGCTCTTTGTGTGCACTTCCACTTCAACTTCACCATGCCCCCACATCCAGCAGTAGAATAACCATCCAACAATCATAGGGTCTTGAGTAGAGCAGCTAAAAGCACAGCCTTGATAGACCAATGGACTTGGTTTGACCCTCAGTTCTGCTTCTAAGATATAAACTTCTGCAAGTCACACTACCTCTTTGTGCCTATATCTGTCATCAATAAAACAAGGATAATAACATGAGATAATGTGAGATGATACATGTCAAACAATTAGCAAAGTAGATGTCATATATGATATTTTAATGTTTGTAATATTAATAATAATAGCTTTTTCTGATGGAGCATCCCTTATGTGTCTGATGTCACACTAGGGTTGGGACAAGAATAGATAAGAGTACATGAGTTACTGTTGGATATACATACTACATACTTCCTGCTTCCTGTTTTGTTTTGTTTTTTTTTTTACTCTCACCTTCTCTAGCCTTTATCCACCTGGAACAACTCATATCCTGTCTGACAGCTTCTGATAGGATGGGGGCTAAAAAAAACCAGGTCAGCTTATGTTTGTGACTTCAGGTTTGCCATACCTCCAGAAACAGAGAGACTGACTTAGCTCCCAACCCACTCAACCTATCTGACTTTTCCCCAGGCTGCCAATTTGGGCTAGCTTGGGGAAAATTTGGTTGTTGGTTACTTGGGATTTTAGCTTCTATTTTGACTGCTATCTTAGTGAGCCCTCTTACTCTATTGCTCTGTCCCACCTCCTTGACCTCACCTTTCCAGTTCAGGTTCTCTTGGGACCGAGCTTTTAACTGATTGCCCTGGATTCATCTTTGCTTCTTTCTACCTTATGTTCATTTCTCCTGGATATTTTCTCTGTGAGAGAAAAAAGCAACTACTACTACAGATTTCTAAATGATGACTCTTCAGGGGCTGTGCAGATAAGTTGATGGAGGACAAGTCAAGGAAATCAGAGCCCTAGCTTAAGGTTTCCTCATGGAAGCATCCTATCGTAAATGAGGAGCACAGCTATTCAAAATTAAAATCCTTAGGTTAAAAATATAAATCCTAGAGAAAGTGTGTCTGGGTTTTAATCCCATCTCTATCTCTTACTAGTTTGTAATCTTGAGCAAGTTATTTAATTTATTTCTAATTTATTTTCCTTATTATAGAATGGCAATAGTAATAACAACAATTTATTGGCTTATGGTAAAGCTTAAGTGTAATACATCCTGTGAAATCTTAGAATAATTCTTGGCATATATCAAGTATACAATAAAATGTAATCATTATAATTTTATTACTGTCATCATTATTATTTCTCATTTAAACTTAAAAATACTCTTTGATACATGGGAAACATTCAATACATTTTAATTACTATCATTATTATTATTTACATAGTATTAGTTTCTTATTGCCGCTGTAAAAAAAATAGTTCCAGAAACATAATGTTTTATGTCAAGAAAGAAAATTCAACTGCCAATCAGGCAAAGTGAGTATTCCCACAGCATGGAAGATGGCAAAAATCATAACAATGACAACTACCAGAAATAGGAGCTCAGAGACTTTGGTCCACTGCATCTTCTACAGATTCAGAGATATCAAAGAGGACTCAATACAAAAGCACTGGTTGTAACACTTTCTTCACTCAAGAGAAGAAATCCAGCAAGATCACTCACTTTAATGTGCACTGGTTTCCCATTGCAAGTGGGTCCCTCCTGATAGCTGACTTATGGCACTGGACTGCATACACCCATTTTGTGTTGCAAGTGAACACCTTATTCTCTTTTTTGCAAAGGATAAAAATACTGGTGAAGTTGGCCAGGTGCCATATGATATGTATAAACAAATAATACAAGTAACTTCATTGTATATCCAGAATAGAGGAAAGGTTTTTTTTCTAATAAGGAATGATTCTGGTGCCAAGAGACAAGTTAACATATTGCTTGCATATAAACAACTGTTCCAGCCCCAAGGCTCTGACTAGGCAATCCTGAAAAGTTTGCACAATAGCTGCTTACACAACAGCTTAAAAATGCAAATTTATTATCTTTCAGTTCTGTAGGTCTCAAAAGTCTGACACAGGTCTCACTGGGCTAAAATTAAAGTGTTGACAAGTTGCATTCCTTTTTGGAAGTTCTAGAAGAGAATCAGTTTCCTTGCCTTTTTCAACCTTTGGAGGCTTCTTCCATTCCATGGTTTGTAGTTTCCTCTTCCATCTTCAAAGCCAGCAAAAATGGGTGGAGTCCTTCTTATATCTCATCACCCTGACTTCCTTTTCTGCTCTCTTTTTCAATAATTTTTCTTTTTTGTTGTAGTAAATATACATAACATAAAATTTATCATTTTAACAAATTTTAATAATAAAGTTCAGTGGCATAAGTCCAAACACATTATCATACAGCTATCATTACTAGCCATTTCCAAACTATTTCATATTTTCAAACAGAAACTCTGTAGGATTAGACAATCTCCAGATCCCCCCTCCCACCAGTACCTGGTAATCTCTAGTCTAATTTCTGATGCAATGAATTTGACTATTATAGGTACTTCATAGAAATGGAATTATATAATATTTGTCCTTTTTGTCTGTCTTATCTCAATTATCAAAAGGTCTTCAATGTTCATTCATGTTGTAGCATGTGTAAGAATTTTAATGAAAAATATTCCATGGAATGTGTATACCATGTTTTGTTTACCCATTTATACAGTGATGGATATTTAGGCTGTTTCCACCCTTTAACTATTGTGAGTAATGCTGCTATTAACATGGGCTTACAAATATTGTTCCAGTATCTTATTTCAGTTCTTTCATGCCATTGCCCAGAAGTGAATAGCTGGGCTACGTGGTAATTATATCTTTTACTTTTTGAAGAACTGTCATGCTGTTTTTAACAATGACTGTACTCTTTTATATTCCTACCAGCAATGAACAAGGGTTTCAATTTATCCACATACCCCCCAACACTTGTCTTTTCTTTTCTTTTCTTTTTTTGAGAATAGCCATCCCAATATGTTTTCAGAGGTATTTACTTGTGCTGTTGATTTGTATGTCTCTTATGGCTTATAACAATAAACATCTTTTCATGTGTTTATTGGTTATTTGTATATCTTCTTTGAAGAAACATCTGGGGGATCCAAGATAGCAGCAGAGTAGGTAGGAGGGACTTGATGAGACATGTGTACACCATTTGCCTTAGCAGCATTATTAACAATAGCCAAAATGTTTAAACAACCCAAAGGATTTAAACAAAATTTGGTATATAAATACAATGGAATATTTTTCATTAAAATTTTGACACATGCTGCATTAATGAACCATGAAGACATGATGCTAAGAGATAAGACAAACACAAAATGGCAAATATTGCCTGATTCCACTTACATGAGTTACTTAGGTACCTAGAATAGTCAAATACATAAAAACAGAAAGCAAAATAGTGCTTACCATGGATTGTAGGTGGTGGTGAGAAGGCAACAGAAATTTATTGTTTAAGGGATGTAGAGAAAGGGCAGAAGCAACATTGTGGCCTATGTAACAGCACCCATTTTGACTAAACCTAGTAAGAGGAGTAGAGATGCGGCATAGCAGAGTGGTAGTGGCAGACTAGAAGTTAATACCACTAGTAAGAAGTCAAGGCTGCAAACTCACAAACCCACCTCTGCTCTCTTCCTATTCATCTACCCATGTGGTGGAACCTAGCAAAAGCTAAACCTAGTAGAGGCAGCAGAGATGCCTTGCATAGCACAGTGTGGCTGGCAGCCTCTGATTAAAAAAAGGCAGCACTGGGAACTCACAGGTCTGGAAGCCCGTTGCCTACCACAATTTACCATGGGCATGGTATTCTGGAACCAAGGCAACCCGGACACAGAGGGGACACCACCACCTCGGGATATATGAGGCATTTTCCACAACAAAGGTGACACCACCCCACTAAGATCCTGGAAGTGCCAGTAGTGCAGCTGAGAAAACAAAAACCTGTGCTATACCACCATCTACTGGTAAGAAAAAAGAAAAGAAAAGAAAAGAAAAGAAAAGAAAAGAAAAGAAAAGAAAAGAAAAGAAAGAAAAAAACATGTACTTATGAATCTAATGAATTAAGAGCAAAACTACTTTTAAAAGAGTTCATTACTTTAAATTCACAGGCACAGAAACAATCCATCAAATACCATGAATAACCAAGGTAAAAATATAGCTCAGAAAAAAATGGGGAGTCCAGAAACAAAGACTCAAAGACATGGAAGACTGATTTAAATAACAGAGAATTCAAGATTGCATTTATGAAAAAACTCAACAAGATACAAGATAACTCAGAAAAGAAGTTTAATGAGATCAAGAATAAAATTAATGAACAAAAGGAACACTGTACTGGAAAGATTAAAGCTATTTAAAAGGACCAAACAAAACTTCTGAAGCTGAAGAACACAATAAAGGAGATGAAAAATGCATTTGAGAGCATTGGAACTAAAGCAGATCAGATGGAAGAGAAACCTAATGAGCTCAAAAATAGAAATCTAGGAATGACTCATGAAGAAGAAGAGATAACTTAGAGTTAAAGAATGAAAAAAAAATTATGAGAATTATCTGGCTCTATTAGAAAGAGCAACATAAGAATAATAGGGATGCCAGAAGGAGAAGAGAGGGAGGAGGGAACAGAAAGCCTATTCAAGCAAATATTGGGTTGGCCAAAATGTCTGTTTGATTTTTTTTCCATAAGATGGCTCTAGTAGTGCTTAATTGTCTTTAACTTCATTCAAAACAATTTTGTTAGATTGTAATGTGACAACTGTCATATCAGCATGCATTTAAAAAAAACTTATCGAGTCCTGGCTGGTGTGGTTCAGTGAATCGAGTTCCGGCCTGCAAACCAAAAGGTCACCGGGTTGATTCCTAGTCAGGGCACATGCTTGGGTTGTGGACCAAGTCCCCAGTAGGGGGCACATGAGAGGCAACCACACATGGATGTTTCTCTCCCTCTCTTTTTCCCTCCTTTCCCCCTCTCTAAAAATAAATCAATAAAACTTTTAAAAAATAATAAAAATTTTTTTTCAAGATCCAAGAGGGAGGGGGAATAAGTGAAAACTGCACTAACCTCCCCCCTGGACCAATCTGGAATTACAACTAAATTGTAGAGAAAGCATCTTGAATAACCAACTGAACTTTAACTAGAGATAAGCCTTATAACTAAGGGCAGACAGAAGAAACCACTACAGCACGATGTGACTGGTAGGGAGTACAGAGTAGGCACAAGAGGGCTGGTTGGACTCCCATGGGTGGCAGCTGAAGTTCTGAAGGGATATTTCAGTGGCTGGGGGCTCCCCTGAGAAGTGTGGGGTCTACACCCCAAGCTGGGCTCCCCAGCTTACACCACCAGAGCCAGAAAGGAACCCAGATATCATCCAGCTTTGAAAAGCAGCAGAGTTTTGGTCTGACATGGGACACGGTTGGAGATGCAGAGAGCCTCTTAAAGGGCCAGTACACAAAATTTTGTTTGCAGCCATTTACCCTGGTCTCCAGCAACAGAGGGCCAAGTGGACTAGAGATGCTTGAGGAGAGCCTGGGGCTGGTGCTCTGGGGAGAGAACTGAAGGAACAGTTACTGGATCCCTATGCTTAGTCATCACGCATACTGCAGGAGCCATTATGCTCAGGCAGAGCACTCCGAAAGACATCAGCCTGAAGGGAAGCAATAGCCCTGACCACAGGAATTACTTTGCTCCACGCTGTGGTGCTTAAAGCAGACTGATGATTACAGCTTGATTAGATTAACAACTGGCTGGATTAATGGCTGGTTGGCTTCTAAGGAAGAAGATACAAAGAAGTAGCCAAAATGGGAAGTCAAAGAAACAGACCCCAAATGGAAGAACAAGAGAATTCTCCAGAAGAACTAGATGAAATGGAGGCAAGCAATTTATTAAATAGAGAGTTTAGCATAATGGTTATAAGGATTCTCAACAGCATGAAAAAAAGACAGAGAAATGATAAAAAGGAACAGTCAGAAATAAAGAATGCAATATCTGAGATAAATAATACACTGTGAGGAATAAACAGTAAGTTAAATGAAGCAAAGGATAGAGTCAGGATATTGGAAGACAAAGTAGAAAAAAAAAACATCCAGGAAGAGTAACAAAAAGAAAAAAAATTTAAATGAGAGTTTAAGAAACATTTTGGACAACAAGAAGCAGAACATCTGCGTCATGGGAATACTAGAAGGAAAAGAGAGTGAGCAAGGGTTCAAGAACCTATTTGAAGAAATAAGAACTGAAAACTTCCCTAATCTGAAGGAAAAAGTCACCCAAGTCCAGGAAGCCCAGAGAGTCCCAAACAATTTAGACCCAAAAAGGTCTACACAGAGACCCATCATAATTAAAATGACGAGGCTTAAGGAAAAGGAGAGAATCCTAAAAGCTGTAAGAGAAAGCCAGGTATTTATGTACAAGGAGCACCAATTAGACTGTCATCTGATTACTCATCAGATGACTCATCAGAAACATTTCAGGTCAGAAGGGAGGGGCATGAAATATTCAAGGTGATGAAAAACAGGACCTACAACCAAGCCTACTTTACCCAGCAAGGCTATCATTTAAAATTGAAAGAGAAATAAGGAGCTTTCCAGACAAGAACAAGCTAAAGGAGTTTGTTAACACCAAGCCAGTACTGCAACAAATATTAAAGGGCTTGTTTTAAGAAAAAGAAGAAAAAAGAGAAAGAAAAAAAACAGAAGAAAATAGTCTAACATTAATATGGCACTAAATACATACCTATCAATAATCACCTTAAGTGTAAATGGCTTAAATGCTCCAACCAAAAGACATGGGAGAGCTGAATAGATAAGGAAACAAGACTCATATATAAATGCTGCCCCCAAGAGACCCATCTCAAATCAAAAGATAACACACAGACTAAAAGTAAAAATATAGAAAAAGATATTTCATGCAAATGGAAAGGGAAAAAAACTAGGGTAGCAGTACTTATATCTGGTAGAATAGACTTTAAAACCAACGCTATAGTAAGAGACAAAGAAGGACACTACATAATGATAAAGGGAACAATCCAACAGGAATATATAACCCTAGTAAACACTTACGCACCCAACATAGGAGTACATATATATGTTAAGCAAATCTTGATGGACATAGAAAGATAGATCGACAGAAATACAGTCACAGTGGGGGAATTCAACACCCCTTTGACTTCAAAGGATAGATCTTCAAGACAGAAAATAAACAAGGAGACAGAGGCCTTAAATGACACGCTAAAGCAAATGGATTTAATTGGTATCTTCAGAGCATTTCACCCCAAAGAAGCAGAATATATATACTTTTCAAGTGCACATGGAACATTTTCTAGGATAGACCATATGTTGAGACACAAAACAAGTCTTAATAAATTTAAGAACATTGAAATCATATCAAGCATCTTTTCTTACCACAATGCTAAGAAACTAGAAATCAATCACAGGAAGAACACTGAAAAACACACAAAAACATGGAAGCTAAATAACATGTTATTTAATAATGAATGGGTCAACAATGAGATCAAGGGAGAAATCAAAAGATACCTTAAAACAAATTAAAATGAGGAGAGGACACAGCAATCCAAAATCTGTGGCACACTGGGAAAGTGCTCGTAAGAGGAAACTCATAACATCACGGGCCTATCTCAAAAAAAAAAAGGCAAGGAAAAACTCAAATAAACAATCTGACTTCGCACTTAAAAGAGCTTGAAAAAAAACAACAAACAAAGCCCTAAGTGGGTAGAAAGAAGGAAATAATAAAGATCAGAGCAGAAATAAATGAAATAGAGGTTTAAAAAATTATACAAAAATCAATGAATCCCAGAGCTGGTTCTTTGAAAAGATAAACATGATTGACAAACCTTTAACCAAATTCATCAAGAAAAAAAAGAGAAAGGACACAAGTAAATAAAATCAGGAATGAAAGAAGAGATATAACAACTGACACCAAAAAAATACAAATGATTGTAAGGAAATATTACGAACAATTATATGCCAAAAAACTGACAACCTGGAGGAAATGCATAAATTCCTAGAAACATACAGTCTTCCAAAAATAAATCAGGAAGAATCAGAGAATCTAAAGAGACATATTTCACCTAATGAAATTCAAGCAGTTATCAAAAAACTCCCAAAAACAAAAGCCCTGGACCAGATGGCTTCACAGGTGAATCTTACCAGACATTCTGAGAAGAACTAACACTTCTCCTTCTCAAACTATTTCATAAAATTCAAGAGGAGGGAAGGCTCCCAAACTCATTTTATAAGGTCAGCATTATGGAAATTTCAAAACCAGATAAAGACACTATAGAGAAAGAACATTATAGACCAGTATCTCTGATGAACAGGGATGTTAAAATCCTCAACAAAATATCAGCAAGCCAAATACAGCAATGCATCAAAAAGATCATACACCATGATCAAGTGGGAGTTATTCTGGGAATGCAAGGAAGGTACAACATTCAGAAATCAATAAATGTGATTCACCACATAAACAAAATGAAGGGAAAAAAGACACATGATTAGCAATAGATACAGAAAAAGCTTTTGATAAAATCCAGCACCAATTTATGATAAAAACTCTCAGCAAAGTGGGAATAGAGGGAACATACTTAAACATAATAAAGGCCACATATGACAAACCCACTGCCAGGATCATACTCAATGGGCAAAAACTACAAGCGTTCCCTTAAGATTGGGAACAAGCATGGATATCTGCTTTCACCTCTCTTATTCAACATAGTATTGGAAGTCCTAGCCACAGCCATTAGACAAGAAGAAATAAAAGGCATCCAAATTGGAAAGGAAGAAGTAAAACTGTCTTTACTTGCAGATGGCATGATAGTGTACATAGAGAACCCCAAAGATTCCACCAAGAAACTACTAGAACTGGTAAATGAATTCAGCAAAGTAGCAGGATATAAAATTAATATCCAGAAATCAGTTGCATTTTTATATGCCAATAACAAACCAACAGAAAGGGAAATTAAGAGAAGAATCTAATTCACAATTGTTTCAAAAATGAAAAAATAGCCCTGGCCAGTATAGTTGGGCATCGTCCCGCAAACTGAAAGATTACAGGTTCAATTCCTGGTTGGAGCACATGCCTACATTG
The DNA here is from genome assembly GCF_021234165.1 of Pteronotus mesoamericanus. NCBI lineage: Eukaryota > Metazoa > Chordata > Mammalia > Chiroptera > Mormoopidae > Pteronotus > Pteronotus mesoamericanus. The sequence continues at coordinate 1,551,186 of NW_026555108.1, read as the reverse complement.
CAGATTCCATCCCCAGTTGGAGTGCCTACAAAGGACAACCAGGCTGATGTTTCTCTCTCACATTAATGTTTTTCTCCTCCATCTCCCTCCCTTCCCTTACAAATAAATAAACAAACAAACAAATAAATGTGTTTTTTTAAAGGTTTTATTTATTTATTTTTAAAGAGGGGGAAGACAGAGAGAGAAGAAAACATCCATGTGTGGTTGCCTCTCATGCGACCCCTACTGGGGGCCTAGCCCACAACCCAGGCATGTGCCCTGATTGGGAATCCTACTGGCGACCCTTTGGTTTGCAGGTCAGCACTCAATCAACTGAGCCACACCAGCCAGGGCTAAATAAATGTATTTTTTAAATAATAATAATAATAATAATAAACCTAAGAATAAACCTTACCAAGAATGTAAAAGACTTGTACACCGAAAATTATAAGACACTAAAGAAAAACATTGAAGAAGATACAAAGAAGTGGAAGCACATACTGTGTTCATAAATAAGAATTAATATCATTAAAATGTTCATACTACCCAAAGCAACCTACAGATTCAATGCAATTGCTATGAAGATTCCAGTCACGTATTTCACAGAACTAGAATAAAGATTTCAAAAATTTATATGAAACCACAAAAGGCCCCTCATAACAACAGCAATCCTGAGAAACAAGAACAAAGTTAAAGGAATCATGCTACCTAATATCAAACTATACCACAGAGCTATAGTAATCAGAACAGTTTTTACGAGCATAAAAACAGACACATAGATCAATGGAAAAGAATAGAGAGCCCAGAAATAAATTCACACCTTTATAGTCAATTAATATTCAATAGAGGAAACAAGCACATACAATGGGCTAGAGATAGTTTATTCAATAAATGGTGTTGGGAAAATTGGACAGATACATACAGAAAAATGAAACTAGACCACCCTCTTATACCACACACAAGAATAAATTCAAATAGATCAAATACTTAAATGTTAGATACCATTTAGAAACCATAAAAATCCTGGAAGAAAACATAGGCAACAAAATCTCAGATATTGCTCATAGGAATTCTTTATCAGATTCATCTCCACAAGCAAGGGAGACAAAAGGAAAAAATAAGCAAATGGGACTCCATCAAACTAAAAAGTTGTTGCACAGAAAAGGAAAACATCAACAAAACAAAAAACAACCCACAGAATGGTAGAACATATTAGCTGATGCATCTGATAAGGGGTTAATATCCAAAATTTATAAAGTCCTTACAAAACATAACACCCAAAAAACAAACAACCTAATTTTAAAAAAATGGGCAAAGGACATGAATAGACACTTCTCTAAAGAGGACATAAAGATGGCCAATAGACATATGAAGACATGCTCAATGTCACTAATCATCAGAGAAATATAAATTGAAATCACAATGAGATATCATCTCATACCTGTCAGAATGGCTACCATCAATAAATCAACAAACAATAAGCACTGGTGAGGATGTGGAGGAAGGGGAACCCTCAGGCACTGTTGGTGGGAATGCAGACTGGTGCAGCCACTGTGGAAAGCAGTGTGGAGATAACTCAAAAAATTAAAAATGGATCTGCGTTTTGATTCAGCAATCCCACTTCTGGGAATATATCCGAAGGAACCCAAAACACTAATTCAAAAGAACATAAGCACCCATATGTTCATTGCAATGTTATTTACAACAGCCAAGATATGGAAGCAGCCCAACTGTCCATCAGTAGATGACTATATAAAACAACTATAGGACATTTAGCCACTGGAATTCTACTCGGCTATAAAAAAGAAGAAAATTTTACCCTTTCCCACAGTGTGTGTAGACCTGGAGAACATTATGCTAAGTGAAATAAGTCAGTCAGGGAAAAACAAATACCATATGATTTCACTCACATGTGTAATCTAATGAACACACTGAACTAACAAGCAAAAGAGAGACACACTCATAGATGGAGAACAGATGACAGCTAGTAGAAGGGATTTAGGGGGTGGAGGAATGGAGCAAAAAAAAAGGACTCATAGACATGGACAACAGTGTGGTGATTGCAGGGGGAAGAGGGTATAAGGGGACTAAATGGTAATGGAAAAAAATTACAATAAAGATTAAATTTTTAAAAAATATAACATAGAAAATAAAAACCATCAAAATTGGTAATTTTTGCATAGCCATTTTAATATTCAAGATGGAAGAAAAGCAACTTTTTCGGCATATTATGCTTTATTATTTCAAGAAAGGAAAAAGCGCAACTGAAATGTAAAAAAAAAAAAAGATTTGTGCAGCGTATGCAGAAGGTGCTGTCACTGATCAAACATGTCAAAAGTGGTTTGTGACGTTTTGTGCTGGAGATTTCTTGTGGGACGATGCTCCACAGTCTGGTAGACCAGTTGAAGTTGATAGTGATCAAATCGAGAAATTAATTGAGAAGCATCAACATTGTACCATGGGGGAAACAGCTGACGTACTCAAAATGGCCAAATCAATAAAGTTATTGGTGAAAATGAAAATGTGTCCTTGATTTTACAGAAAAATTAAATGGACTTTTTAGCTAACCCAATAATTAACAAGAACTTTCCAAATCTATGGCAAGAACTGGACCTTATAAATTAAAAGCTAACAAAACACCACCCTGGCTGGTGTGACTCAGTGGATTGAGTGCTGCCCTGCAAACCGAAGGGTCACCAGTTGAATTCCCAGTCAGAGCACATGCCTGGGTTGTGGGCTAGGTAAACAGTGTGGGGAGTGTGATAGGCAACCACACATGGATGTTTCTCTCCCTCTCTTCCTCCCTCTCTTCCCCTCTTTAAAATAAATAAATAATATCCTTAAGAAAAAGAACTATTATCAGAAAATTAAGGAGTTCATCATCACCAATTCATTATTATATGATACATTAAAGGGACTTATTTAAGGCAAAGAGGAAGAAGATCAAAACTCAACAATAAAATGGCAAAAATACATATGTATCAACAATTGAATATAAAAACAAACTAAGCAAACAAGAGGAACAGAGACAGAATCATGGAAACAGAGAGCATTTTGATGGTTGCCAGAAGGGAGGGGGGTGTGGGAGAATGGGTGAAGAGGTGAGGGGATTAAGAAGTAAAAATAGGTAATTACAGAATAGCCATGGGGTTGTAAAGTACAGTATAGGAAATGGAGTAGCCAAATAACTTATATGCATGACCCATGGACATGAACAATGGCGGGGATATTGCCTGAGGGAGTAGGGGTACTGGGTGGAGGGAGGCAAAGGGGGAAAAATCAGAACTGTAATAGCATAATCAATAAAATATAATTTAAAAAAAGAAATATTACATATACCACATACTTGGTTTAAAATACTTTTTTGCTCTGACTGATATGACTCAATTAGTTGGGCATCATCCTGCAAAGCAAATGGTTGCCTGTTCAACTCCTACTCAGGGCATATACCTGGGTTGCAGGTCAGGTTCCCAGTTCAGAGTGTGCAAGAGGCAACTGATAGATGTTTCTCTCCCACGTCAATGTTGCTTTCTCCCTCCCTTCTCCTCTCTCTTAAAATAAATAAATATTTAAATATATATATTTTATAAATGTTTTGCTATACAATCATTTTTTTAAATATTCTGCATTTAAAAACATTATTCAGGAGAGTGGTGGAGGAAAAATGCAGACAACTGTACTTGAACAGCAATAAAAAAAATTATTCATAGAATGTATCCACAGGCTTCATCAGACTTCCAGAGATGTTCAAGGAGAAAAGAAGATGAAGCATATATAGTTTACTTCATAGGATGACTTTCAAAATGTTCTCTTTATTCTTGTCTCAATTTTTCTATTTGAACTGAAATCATCTCTAAGGCCTTGGCCAGGCTTAAAGTTTTAAGCTTCAGATAAGGAAAGTGGGACAGACCAGAAGGAAGAACATCCTAAGCCCAGAAATTGTCTAGACAGAGCCTTTCACCAGACAAAACTGAGAGTGAAGTTGAACTGTACAGTGCTTAACCAGAAATCCTGCACTTAATTTTGAACACAGTGAAAAAATGAAGTAAATGCTACTTCACCCTAGAAGCCATGTCTGATAAAAGGTGATGGTGTTCCATGTCCTCATAAACTGCAGACATCTGAGAGGTCGTTTCAAGAATTACAGATAACTACTACCGGCCAAGATGGAGGCATAGGTACATACACATTACCTCCTCGCACAACCAAAGGAAGGACAACAACAAATTTAAGAACAAAAATCAACCAGAACTGGCAGAAGATTGAACTGTATGGAAGTCCGACAACCAAGGAGTTAAAGAAAAAACATTCATCCAGACTGGTAGGAGGGGCAGACATAGGCAGCCAGGGTGGAGAGGACATGTCGCAAGGTGGCGGCTGGTGGACCAGGTGGTCCCACGTTTGCATGCAGAAAAACTGGGAGGAACAACTGGGGAGCGAGACAGATTGCGCAACCCAGGGTTCCAGCTCAGGGAAATAAAGCCTCAAAACCTCTGGCTGTAAAAATCTGTGGGGTTGTGGTGGTGGGAGAAACTCCCAGCCTCACAGGAGAGTTCGTTGGAGAGACCCATGGGGTCCTAGAATGTACGCAAACCCGCCTACCCGGGAATCAGCACCAGAAGAGCCCAATTTGCTTGTGGGCAGTGGAGGAAGTGACTGAAAGCCCGCAGAGAGCCAAGCAAGTGGCATTATTCCCTTTCAGACCCCTGCCCCATACACAGTGTCACAATGCAGCGACCTGGGTTGCCCCGCACTGGCCAATACCTAAGGCTACACCTCTTCCAACATAACAGGCGCGCTGAGACAAAGAAATATGGCAAATGAAAGAACATATCAAAGCTCCAAAAATAGAACTAAGCAAGAGATAGCCAACCTATCAGATGCAGAGTTCAAAACACTGGCAATGAGGATACTCACAGAAGTGGTTGAGTATGGTTGCAAAATGGAGGAAAAAGTGAAGGCTATGCCAAAGGAAATAAAGAAAAATACACAGGGAACTAACAGTAAAGGGAAGGAAGCTGTGACTCAAATCAATGACTGGGAGCAGAAGGAAGAGACAAACATTCAACCAGAACAGAATGAAGAAACAAGAATTCAAAAAAATGAGGAGAGGCTTAGGAACCTCTAGGACAACTTTAAACATTCCAACATCCAAATCATAGGAGTGCCAGAAGGAGAAGAGGAAGAGCAAGAACATGAAAACTTATTTGAAAAAATAATGAAGCTGAGCTTCCCCAGTCTGGCAAAGGAAATAAACTTCCTGAAGTCCAGGAAGCTCAGAGAGTCCTAAAGAAGTTGGACCCAAGGAAGCACACATGAAGGCACATCATAATTACATTACCCAAGATTAAAGACAAGGAGAGAATCTTAAAAGCAGCAAGAGAAAAGGACACAGTTACCTGCAAAGGAGTTCCCATAAGACTGTCAGCTGATTTCTCAAAAGAAACCTTGCAGGCTGGAAATGGGCTGGAAAGAAGTATTTGAAGCCATGAAAGGCAAAGACCTCCATCCAAGATTATTCTGTCCAGAAAAGCTACCATTTAGAATGGAAGGGCATATAAAGTGCCTCCCAGACAAGATGAAGTTAAAAGAGTTCATCATCACCAAGCCCTTATTATATGTAATATTAAAGGGACTTATCTAAGAAAAAGAAGATCAAAACTATGAACAGTAAAATGACAACGAACTCACAACTATCAACAACTGAACCTAAAATACAAAAGTAAAAACAGATTAAGCAAACTAGAACAGGAAGAGAATCACAGAATGGAGATCACATGGAGGGTTATCAGTGGGGAGGGGGCAGGGGGAAAATGGGAGCAAAGATACAGGGAATAAGAAGCATAATTGGTAGGTTCAAAATAGTCAGGGGGAGGTTGAGAACAGTATAGGAAATGGAGAAGCCAAAGAACTTGTATGTAGGACCCATGAACACGAACTAAGGGGCAGGGGGAAATGCTAGTGGGAAGAGGGGTGCAGGGTCAAGGGGAATAAAAGGGAGGAAAAAATGGGACAGCTGTAATAGCATAATCAATAAAATGCAATTTAAAAAAAAAGAATTACTGATAACTCTCAGCTGAGGAAATTTCTAAACCAGAAAAAAAAAAAAGCATTAATTACAAAGCACCTTTTATTCTCCTGGGCCAAATTCTGGGGACATTTACTGACATTGAGTCAGACTGACAGGCTGACTGTCCCCTAGGAAATCACATGAAGGAAGGGTTTGGCTAGTTAGAAAGAGAGGTCTTTCAGTGTTAGAAGACATTCTCTCTTTTACCTTTATTTTTTATATTTGTTTATTTTTAGAGAGAGGGGAAGGGAGGGAGAAAGAGAGGAAGAGAAACATCACTGTGTGGATACCTGTCACGTGCCCCCTACTGGGGACCTGGCCTGCAACCCAGGCATGTGCCCTGAGAGGGAATTGAACTGCAGGCTGGCACTCAATCCACTGAGTCACACCAGCCAGAGCAAAGACATTCTAAAGACACACATGATTTGTCAAAATTTTTTCCAAAAATTTAACCAAAAAAATGGTATCAAATTATTTTTCATTAAAATATTCATTTCAGAATTACACTATTTGCTCATAGCATGTTTACCAAACTGGACAATTACTGGGCTAGTATGATTTCATGCTGGTTCTCTAATTTAATTTGGAGGTGTAAAGCTAAACAAGGAAACAAATCAAAAACATAGTTTTGCACAATCGATATTAATCATATAATTTCAGTTAGATTACTGTCACAAACTACAAGGTAATAGAGACAGCAACATGCAAACGGCTCAGAATCAGAAAAAGTAGCAGGTTATTTTTCCATTATTTCCAATCAGTACTACATTACTCCTAGTTCATACTCAAAATGATGCCTCCTTAAACCATGTGATAGAAATTCATCTCCATGCTGTTGCTTTGATACTGCAGGCTCTGTAAAGCATCCTTGGGAGGCATCATAAAGGGGCAGGAGGAGCAGGTGTGGGCTTGCAAGGCAACAGGATCAAGGTTTACTCCTAGATAAAAAATCTGTTTTACTGTGAGAATTTAAGAGAGCTCAACTCTCTGAACCTGTTTCCTTGTCCATGGGCCGCCCATATACATTGTTTGGTAATATCAGGAGCTAATCCTCATCCTGACCATATTCTGCCAAATCCACAAAGGCATGGATTTTCTTTATTTTGTTTTGTTTAATGATGAATCCCCAACACTCAGAACAAAGTCTACCCAGATTATAATAGACTTCAAAATATTTGTTGAGAAAAATGAATTCCCATAGCCTATCCTTTCATTATTGTAGATAGTAATAAATCATGCAAGGTTGGTAGTGCACAATCCTCACATTCTGACAGGATTCTAGAGCCACAGAATACAGATGTGTAAATTGAAAACTGCACAAAAGCACCCAGCCAAGGAGCAGGGTTACAGCTGAAATCTAGGCAATGGAGTAGGTGGAAGCTACACTGACCACTCCCCAGGATCAAACCAGAATTACAAGTAAATTATGGAACAATCAACCTGAATAACCAACTGAAGATGAGCTGAAGAGAAGCCTTATAACCAAGGATTTATAGAACAAGCCACATAGAGACTAGTAGGAAGGACGAAGACAAAAAAGGGCTGGCCCAGCTCCTAAGGGCAGTGGCTGAGATTCCAAAGGGTTATCTCAGCTGTGGAAGGTTCCCCCTGAGAAACGTGGAGCCTAAACTCCAAGCCAGGCTCCCCAGCCCAGAGCACCAGAGCCAGGAAGAGGTACCCATATAACATCTGGCTGTGAAAAGCAGCAGGGATTCTGTCCACCAGGGAGAGGCGGGAGTTTGCTAGAGACACAGGCTCCCTCTTAAAGGGCCAACACACAAAATCTTCTTCACAGCCAGTCACCCTGGGCTCTGGGAGGGCAGAGCAAAATAGAGGGGTGTAATGAGAGTCTGAGGTTTGTGGATCTGAGGAGAAAATTGAAAAAACAGCCACCAAAATCCCTCTGCTTAGTCATTCTCCCATACAGCACACATTATCTTTCTTCACTGGAGCACTCCCCTTCCAGCTTCAATCTGCCAGTTAGGAAAAAAAAAGGGAGGTGATGCTTGCTGCCCTCTTCCTGCAGCTGGGATTGCTTCACCACCAGGTGAGTCTCCCCAGTGCGCTATGCACCTCAGCAAACTGCAGCAGCCAAGGTTTCCAGTGAGCTCACTGGTGCCAACAGCACTGGACAGTGCTCCACAGCATTGAGGGCCTGCAAGGCTTTGATCAAGACTCAGGCTTCAGCTTACAAGAAATGCTATCTGGACCTGCAACTGTGGACAAAAAAGGGGGTTTTAGAGAAAGTAACCTTACAGGGTTATCTGATCATAAATTCTTAACTGGGCAAGTCAGTATGTATAGTCACTCCCCAGGCATATGAGATCTGTCTGGAAAAAGTCCAGGTGTTGTTAATATAATGAGAACAGTTTGTGTGACGTTGATGTGGCCTGGCAACCACGGACAGTGGACTGGAATGCACATGTGTGAACAGTGATGACTTCACTGTACTAGTCACTGCGGGTGGTAGACACCACTGGGTGAGCATGTGTACTGTGTGGCTGTTACATTCAAAATGACTGAGCAAGTAGGGCAAGAAATCTGCATCAAATCTTGTGTTAAACTTGAATATCCCTCTGAAGAAACTATTCAGATGATTCAGAAGGCCGCAGCTCTGGGCAACTAGTGATTGGCAGCTTCATCAAGACAATGCACCAGCTCATGCATTATGTCTCATGCAGAGGTTTTAGTGAAACATCTAATCACCCAGGTGACTCAGCCCCCTACAGCTCAGATTTGGAGCCCTGTTACTTCCGGCTTTTCCCCAAACTAAAATCACCTATGAAAGGGAAGAGATTTCAGACTGTCAATAAGATTCAGGAAAATACAATGGAGCAGCTGATGGCAGTTAGTAGAGCTGTGTGAGGTCCCAAGGTGCCTACTGAGGAGTCATTGCCTTATGTACAATGTTTCTTGTATCTTGTATCTTCTTCAATAAATGTCTATATTTTCATAATACATGGCTGGATACCTTCTGGACAGACCTTGTATTTCTTCTTTAGTAAAAGGCTTATCTTTGCCTTAAGCAAGTCCTGTCCATTGTTTCTGTGCATCTAGGTTAACACACATTTAAAGTGCCCCTTTTTAGACTCCTCTTTTTAAAGGGTGGCCATCTTCAAAACAGCACATAATTAACTATTTTGTAATCCAGTCCCCACCTTCCTTTTTCCCACCTCCATGTAATCTTCCTTACCTTCCCTTCCTATTTTCAAATGCATAAAAGATGTTGCCAACTGTCATTTCTTAGAAACATTTATCTCAGATTCCAGACATATCCTCTGTTTGGCTTAAATAAATTATTGTAGAAATTCTGTACAGGCTTGGGCATTTTTACCTCTACATAATTCACAGTGGGACACAGTGGATCGCAGGGGCAGGGAGGCAAGCCAATATTTCAGATGCCAAGAGGGACTTTATTTGCTCATATCAAAGCATGATTTGGGGGGGCCAGAGTAGATGGAGCATTTGACTGGTGGAGGGTTTGTTGCCAGTAGGGCCTGTTCATTACTTTCTAACCTGTCATCTAAATGTGCTCAATTCAAGTTAAAAATGAGGAGGGAATTAACATATAACCCCTGCAGCTCCCCTTCTTTTATCCTTATCTCCAATACCCCTCTCTCTAAGGCATCTCTGCCTTCAGAACTGTTTTCTTAGACCAGCAGTTCAAGGGGTCCTGCGGGTACTTTGGAGCCCTCTGGGTGGCTGGAGCTTGAAATAGAGATTGAGAGTGGCTTGTGGAGGGGGAAAGAGACAGTTTAGAAAATGGGAATTTTAGGAGCTTTTTGAAAACCTGTGTGAATGAAAGAGGGATTCTATGAAAAGTAACCTCACAGGGTGATCTGATCCGAAATTTCTACCTAGGTTTGTTATGGTGGGTAGTCATGCAAGGTAGGTAGGATAGATAGCAAACAAAGGCAGGGAGGAGGAGGGATACATGTCCCATCCACTACCTCAGCAGTTCTCTGGTGTGGCTCAGTGGATTGAGTGCCAGCCTGTGAACCAAAGGGTCATCAGTTCGATCCCCAGTCAGGGCCCATGCCTGGGTTGCAGGCCAGGTCCCCAGGAGGGGGCTTGTAAGAGGCAACCACACACTGATGTTCCCCTCCTTCTCTTCCCCGCTCTCTAAAAGTAAATAAATAAAATATTTTTTAAAAAAAGAAATTCTATGTGTCTTTTCCATTATCTGGGAAAGACTTTGACCCTGCTTTCATCCCAAGGCCCCTAGTGTCTAAATGAAGAAGCCCATTAATACCTTTGGGTATTCACACCCCCATCCTGGAAAGCTAGCACCACCTTTACTTGTCAATCAATATGTTACCCCTTCACACCTCATGCTCCCCACCAACTATATAAGTCCTCAAGACAGAGGCTTGGGGGATTGGTGCTCTTTGCTCTGGCCACTGGGCCCAGGACACCAGGCCTCTGGCCGCATGCACACTGGCCACCCTAGCCTTTGGCCTCCCTTACCTTCGCAGCCCTTACCCTGCTTCACCCTGAACCTGTGCCTTTCAGCCCCCACTCCCACCTTAGCTGGGCCCATTCTCAAGAACAGATAACCAATAAAACGTGTTTGTACACTAACAGACTCGCCAATCTCTAATTCTTTACTGCATTGGTGAAAAGAACCAAGTTTCTGAGAGTTTCCTCTTGTAACAGTCACACCCCAGGCATAAAACGTTTTCAGTAAAAGATTTATCTTTGCTCTAAGCAAGCCCTGTCCATTTTTTCTGTGTATCTAGGTTAACACACCTTTGAAATGTCCCCTTTCAGACCCTTCCTTCTAAAGCATCATCATCCTCAAGAGAGCAGGCACATAGTCTGAACTATGCTGCAATACAATCCCTGCCTTGTTTTTTGCCACCTTCATGTAATCTTCCTTCTGTTCCCTCCTTAATTTCAAATGCATAAAAGACACTGCAAAACTGTTATTTGCCAAAACATTTGGGATTTTGCTTTCCAGTAATTGCCCTCGGGGGGCACATGAGAGGCAAGTGATTGATGTTTCCTTCACACACAGATGTTTCTTCCCCTTTCTTTCTCCATCCCTTCCCCTCTCTCTACAAATAAATAATAAAATCTTTTAAGAAAAAAAAAACCCTTAATATATGGATAGTATACATTGACTTTTGCAGAAATGATGTGGTCAGTATTTACCCTGGTTCGTATTTTCTCTTGAAAAAAGAAAGCAGAAGGTGACGGGGGAAACAGAATGAAGAAGGAAGGGGAGAAAAAAGCCCAGAAAAGCAGATTTCCTACTTTGAATTACACCGCAGAGTCTTACTTCTTGAAACTCCCGAGGTTTGGTTATTATTGTTTTTAATTTTCTTACTTTTTTTGGTGTGTGTGAGTCCTTATAGAGAAAATAATCTCTCAAGTTATCTTTTATTTTCTCAAATGGATTCCTCATTTCTTCTGCATCCTGAATCTTCAAAGGGATGTGTGAACACTCCAAAAACTCTTAAGTTCACTGATGCACAAACTTCCCCCTGAGTAGATTGGGGGCACCTCAGTCTTCATTGGCACATCTAATTTTCCCCAATGTCAATGTAAGAACTGTTCACACTTGTAAAGAAATTTTTTATGAGTTTATTTGAGCCAAACTGACAACAATTGCTGGGAAGCAAAATCTCAATGGATTGACAAAATGCTTTTGAAAATGGCAGTTTTACCACTTATTTTCTACATCAGAATCAAAAGGGAAAATATAAGGGAGTTACGTGAAATTCATTGGTGATAGATTAGGGAGGTGGAAGAAAGCAAAGGGGGGGAATTCTCTGGAACTGTATAAAGAGTAAAAGGAATAAACACATACTTCTTTTACATAGGTGGGTGCAGGATAGTTAATAGTTAACAATCAACATGATAACAATAACAATGAGGGGATTTGTGGTCTCTGCTGGGGCCCGGTGGTTGTGCTTTGAGGGGTTGGGGTGGGGAGGAAGTAAATTACTTTGATATTCCAAAGATATGTTATCTGAAGGAAAAGCACCAGTCTGTGATGTGACTACCCACCATGACTCACTTTTAGTTAGAAATTTTTATGTTCAGAGCATCTTATGTGGTTACTTTCAGACTCTGAGCTTGCAGGCCTCCCCTGAGCTGGTCAGATTTAGTTATGTGGCCCCTTTTTCATCCACATCAATAATACCTGACAGCACTGTGGATATTTTTCATCAAGCTTGATTTTTCCTAGGACAGTGCAAGAACTGGTTTTCCCCTTGTATCCCATGTTTCTCACTGAAGACTGTGGGAACACCTCGCAGTGGTGAAGAATACCCAGTATGGTTCCTGTATACTCTGTATTTCCTTTGGAGAGTGCAAGAGAACCATGCACACCAAATTTTGTGAAGTTCTGTGACAGTCTCCACTTTGTCTCCTGCACATCTCAAAATTACCTGTTTGGAGAAGGTGCCAATGTAAGAAACATTCAGACCTCTCAAGAATATTTGGTGGGTTTTTTTGAGCCAAACTGACAATTGCCAGGAAGCAACATCTCAATAGGTTGAGAAATGCTCCAGACTATGGCAGTTTAGCACCTTATTTTATACATTAGAAACAAAGGAGGTGCCATAACGGGGCTACTTGAAGTGAAGTCTCTTGGTGATAGATGAGGGAGGCAGGAGAAAGCTAAGCCGGGAAACCTCTGGGATTGGATAAAAGGTAAAATGATAGCCACTTACTTCTTTTACATTGGTGGGTAAGGGATAGTTAACAGTCAACAATGAACATGGTAACGGTAATTAATAATGAGGGGATTTGTGGTCTCAGTTTGTGCCCAAGGGTTTTGGGAAAAAAGGGATGTTACCTGGACATTCCAAATGGAGGTTATCATAGATGCAAAAAGACAATAGGGTAAAAAGACAAACAGAGTAATTAGGGTAAAGATTGACCTTTGTTAAGGAAAAATAGCGGCTTAGTACGTGATTACCCACAATGAACTGATTTTAGTTAATAAGTTTTAATTTTAGACCATCTTATGTGGTTACTTTGGTCTCTGAGTTTGTAAGGCTGCCTCGCAGGCTTCCTCTGAGCTTGTCAGGTTAATATGTGGCCTGACACATATTATGTGGCCATAACTTTCTTTTATCCCAACTTTTGCTTGGCCCATTCAGAAATATTTTAAACTCTCTATTGAATATGAAGTTTTGCAGCATCACCTTGCATTTACCCCAGTCAGGGTTAGAACACACACATCTAATTCCAGCACCCAGTTTCCCTCAGTGGTGAATGCAGAAATATTGCTGTCTGCTACACATATTAAATTTAGCAGACAGGGCCAGGGGACGATGTGTCTCCTATGGACCCCAAAATTTCCCTAGACATCCAGAGAACATCCTGCATCTCTCTTACAGTCAACATTTACCTGCAGGCAACACTAGAGTGTCCTTTACTTTCCCTCCACATTGCATAACCCCAAATCTCCTCTTTAAACGAGACAACATGGTCTGTCCAGGCCCAAAGGGTGGCCCAGAGCTCTGAAGACATCTTTCAACTGTCTCTCCATTTTGTCAGATCCCAGCATCACCTCTTCAGTCCAGCCCTGAGAGCCACTGGCAGATCCTTACAAGTGCACAGCTCCTCCCCCAGTTGGCAATGCAAGATCCTCAATCTGCCAAAACAATAAAAAAAAAAACCCGTATCACTGGGCCTCAGCAGCTGCACACATCTGCAGAATGAAATCATTTATATTAGGAGTGTCTCAGTGCACAAAAAAGTTCCAATTATATACCCAAGAATGCAGATTCTTGAACAAACCCAGAGAACTGGACTCAGTGAACTGGATACCTTTACAGCACAATAGGCTTGAAGCAAGAGCCTTCAGGCAGCCCACCCTGACCACCCTTAGGACAGAGATCTCAATCTAGCCAATGCACCACCAGTAAGCCTTTTTCTCCTCCACACCTTTAGATAGGCTCGGTGCACCTAGTGGAAACTGCAGTCTTGCTTCTGCCTCTAGGGCTTGATTTTGTGTACCCCTCAGAATTCTTTCACTGTAGCCTTTTTGCCCCAGAGCCAAAGTGATTGCACATGGGGTTCCTGGAGAGTTACTCCAAGGCAGCCAATCAAGGCTGAGGCCAGAGACCCACTTGCTTGCCTGACTGATCAACCTTCTGTTAAACCAATTTATAGGAATCCACAGGGAAAAGAGGTGGAGGGCTGGACCTTTCTCTCATGCTGCCCAAGCAACAACAGTTTTACAATCCTTAACATTTCATTCTAAAGGAAGGGAAGAAGAGAGGGAGAGAAACATCAATGTGTAAGAGATACATCAACTGATTTCCTCTCTTACGCCCCTAACTGGGGACCTGACCCACAACCCAGGCATGTGCCCTGACTGGGAATCGAACCGGCGGCCCTTTGGTTTGCAGACCAGCACTGAATCCACTGAGGCGCACAAGCCAATCTTTTTCAAAGTTTGGCTTATAACCATGTCAAAGTTCCTGTGTCTTTCCACCGCCCCCCCACCCCCCGCAACCAGCTCTGTGAGGCACATCTGTTACAGGTTCAAGATTCCTGTCCCAACGCTTTAAAATAAAGGCCAATATTTAATAGATTAGAGTTTGGAGCAAGGGAAGGTTTATTGATTGAGAGAGCCCAGCTCAAGAAGATGGGGGTGCCTTAGGACATTTCACAAATCTATTTGAAGAGAGTATGGAATTCATGCTGCTTTTATTGTCAACGTAAGGGAGTGCGGGGTGGGTGGAGACTGCAGACAGCCACTGAAAAGGGATCCAAGGAAATGTGTGATATTTCTAATCCCTTTGTTCCTGGTCCACCCCCACTGATCTGAGTCTGGTTGTGGAGTGAATACTTTGTGCATATTTCCCCACCCTTTCACTGACAAAGGGGCTGCTCTAGCCTCGAACAGAATTCCTCTGGTTAATTAGCACATGTATAGCAGGAGCTATTAGCCTGAAAGCCATCAGAAAGAGCAAGCATTTCACTCTGTTACACCGCCCCAGCATACCAAAAGAGATGTAAAGCGGTGGTCTTTGTCACTAAGAAGGACACCTCTAGCACGTAATTTCATGGCGGCGACTGGGACCTACAGGAAAATTCAGCAAGTGGCTATGATAAGAAATGAAAGGTAATAAGTATGTGTGTATGTATAAACTTGGATTTTCATGATGAAGGAAGTTCTTTCACCTACATTAGTTTGCTTTCTTTATTTTAAATTTGGTCTTCCCTCCCTCCCTCCCTCCCTCCCTTCCTTTTTTCTTCCCTCCCTCCCTTTCTTCCTTTATCTTTGGGAGCTCTACATAAATTTGGGTTTTCAGATGATCAGTCATTTTCTTTTACAGGTGGGAAAACAAACAAAGACCAGTCACTTGTTTGAGATGGAAATATTAGTGGCGGAGCCATGTCTTCACTCCACATCTTCTGACTCAGGTATTTCCACGGTGCCTTGACATAATTTCTCAGAAGTGAGACTGGGATTAAATGTGCTGTTATGCTAACCATGCAGAATTGTGCATTTGTAATTTTGGGTGTGTTGTTCTCAAGGCTATTTTGTAATGTGTGTTTCGGTCACCAAGTAAATAATACATAGCTTGCTAAACAGATAATACAGCAAATCAACATCTCTCACGATCTTCTTTTATTGTTCAGTAGCTTGAGTCTTGCTGCTTCATTGGTCACCAAATCCTGTCAATTTTTTCTTCCACAAATATCTCTTCCTCTGTATTTATGCTAACACCTTCTCAAACAGGAGCCTCCTAACTTACCTCCCTGACTCCTTTCCCTGTGTCCTCAGACGTCCATGACTCTGCAAGGCAGATTAATTTAAATTACATTTGTATCGTGTCGTGATCACTGTATAAGAAGCTCACATGTTCGTCTAGATCACAAACTCCTCTGTAGATAATTCTCTGAAATTTGCCCCCACATCTCCCCAACCAGGTTTATCATCTTCTAAACAAACTCTATTTTCCATTTTCAGTTCTAATCCACTTCCTTTTAAAGCACTCATTGGCTTCTTTTTTAAACAGTTTGTTGAATTTATAATTCATATGTCACACAATTCACATATTGAGGTCTCCAATTCAGTGGTTGTATAATAATCACAGTGCTGCACAACCATCACTGCAATCTATTTTAAAATATTTTCATCATCACAAAAATAAATTTTGCACTATAAACTTACAGTAGTAAGACAAATAAGTTCTGGGGAGCTTAGTTAATCACACTGCATTATATACCTGAAAACTGCTAAAACAGGAGATGGTAAATGTTCTTACCACACTAAAAAAAATGGTAATTATGTGGCATGATAGTGTCAGCTAATACTATGGTGGTAATCATTTTGTAATATATAAGTGTATCAAATCAACATTTTGTACACTTTGAACTTACATAATTTTATATGTAATTATATCTTAGTAAAGCTGAAAAAGAAACTCTATACCTGTTACGGACAGGGAACCTGGCCCTGAGCGGGTCTGCTGAGGGCCAGCTGTAGTGTGCGCGTGTTTGACTTCTGTAAGAAAGATTTCACAACAGGAGTCCAGGCAACTGTGAGGGTATGTTTATTAAAGCTGGGGGCAGTGAAACAAGGCAGGGCTTAGCATAGAAGAAGAAACTGGAGAGCCCAGGCTGGGCTGCTTTAGCTCACTGGAAAGTCAGAGAGAAATGGGGGTCTTGGGAAACAGGTTCAGGGGGTGAGCCTGGGACTAGCTGCCACTGCCCATTGCTCTCCTGGTTGTCTCAGGGTTCCTTAGAATTTAGGAGATGTGTGTGCCTGTGGGGAGGGAGACAGAGAAGAAGAAGGGAAAGGGAATGGTCAGGGCTGCCCCCCAGAGGGGTAGCGGGAGCACTGGGTCCCTTGTCTTGAGACTTTTATCTCTCTCTTGCAGGTAGGAATATTAGGAGAGATCTTGGGGAGGGTTTCAGTAGAATATGCACCAGTTCTCCAGGTGCACCCTTTCAGGGTCATGGTCTCCATTGATTGGTCAGTGACAGGGCTGGGAGTCCTTAGTCATTGTAGCTGGTCCTGGTGTCACCCACCTGATTTTGCAGCTTTTTTAGGCATGGAGCTAAAATACAACTGACGCCTAGATGTCATCTCTAAGGAGGTGACCCTCTGTATCTGGCTGTAAATTGCTCAGCCAGTTTGTTCAGCTCTGTCTCAGTTTCCCTATTCCACCTGCCAAAGAATTTTCCTAGCTTCTTACTATCCTACCTCATACCCATTTGCAATCTTTCCCATTTCTCAAGTACCCAACTGCCTCGCAACCCCTGCCCCAGCTTCTAGGAAGCCACTAATCTCTCTCTGTTTCTATGGGTTTGTCTACACTGGTCATTTCATGTAAATGGAAATATACAATATATAGTGTTTTGTAATTGGCTTCATTAATGTAGTATAATGTTTTGAAGGCTGATCCATGTTGTACTGTGTATGAATTGTTTATTCTTTTTTATTCCCAAATAATAGTACATATATTTGTATGGATACTGCACATTTTGTTTATTCATTCATCAGTTTGTGATTATTTGGATTGTTTCTATCTTTTGGCTCTCATAAATAATAATGCCATGAACATTCATATATAAGTTTTTGTATAAACATATATTTTAATTTATCTTAGGTATGTACTGAGAGTAAAATTACTGGGTCCAATGTAATGCTATGGTTAACTTTTTTGAGGAACTGCCAAGGTGTTTTCCAAAGTGGCTACACCATTTACATTTCTCCTCATCAACATTTGTTATGCATCGATAGCCATCCTAGTCATTGTGTAGTGGTATCTCATTGTGCTTTTGATTTGAATTTCCTTACTAACTGATGATGTTGTATAGCTTTTAATATCCTTATTGATCATTTGCATATCTTCTTTGTTTTTTTGTTTATCTTTTTTTAATTGATTTTTTCAAATACATTTGTCTCTGCCTACTCCCCCACCACTTTCCTTTGCCCCCTCCCTCCCTCCCTTCCTCAACTCTTCCCCTTTGGTTTTGTCCATGAGTCCTTGCTATATGTTCCTTGACTTTCCCCTTCTCTTCCTTTTCCCCACGCACCCCTCCCTCCTTCCCTCTTGTCTCTGTTGGTTTCCTTTTTCTTTCAGTGTTGCTGGTCTTATTTTCATTGCATTTTTGTTTTGTTCGTTAAGTTCCATTTATAGGTAAGGCCATATGGTATTTGTCTTTCACCCTCTGGCTTATTTTGCTTAGCATAATGCTCTCTAGTTCCATCCATGCTGTCACGTAGTGTAGTAGTTCCTTTTTTCATTCTGCTGCGTAGTATTCCATTGTGTATATGTACCATAATTTTTGATCCAATCATCTACTGATGGGCATTTAGGTTGCTTCCAACACTTGGCTATTGTAAATTGTGCTGCTATTGCATATCTTTTTTTAAGAAGTACCTCTTTAAGAAGTACCTCTTTAAATATTTTTCCCATTTCAATTGATTTGACTTTTTATTATTATGTTGTTGTACATGTTCTTTACATATTCTGAATACTACTAGTTCTGTATGAGATACACGATTCACAAATATTTTATTCCATTCTGTTGAATGTATGTTCACTTTCTGATGGTGTTCTTTGAAAAACAAACATTTCTAATTTTGATAAAGTCCAATTAATTTTGTTGTTGTTGTTTATGCTTTTGGTATTATGTCCAAGAAACCATTGCCTTGCCTAATCCAAAGTCATGAAATTTACTCCAAACTTATCTTCTAAGAATTTTATAGTTTTTCACCCTGGCTGGTGTGGCTCAGTGGATTGAGTGCTGGCCTGTGAACCAAAGGGTCGCTGGTTCAATTGCTAGTCAGGGCACATGCCTGAGCTGCAGGCCAGGTCCCCAGTAGGGGGAGTGCTTGTAAGAGGCAACCACCCTTTGATGTTTCTCTCCCTCTCTTTCTCCCTCCCTTCCCCTCTGTCTAAAAATAAATAAATAAAGTCTTTTAAAAAAGAAATTTTGTAGTTTTTGACACTAACAGATCTTTGTTTCTTTTTGAGTTTATTTTGTATATGGCGTGAGGTACAGGTCCAGTTTAATTATTTGGAATGTGACTATCCAAATGTCCCAATACCATTAGTTGAAATAATTATTCGTTATTCCTGACAACTTTGTTGAAAATTAATTTATCATAAATATGAAGATTTATTTCTAATATTTTTATCTAATATTTTATTAATCTACATTTTTATGCCATTACTGCACTGTCTTGATTACCGTAGCTTGTAGTGAGTTTTGAAATCAATATAATCAATATCTCTGAGTCCTTCATTTTCCTTTTCTTCTTTTTTCAAGAACATTTTAGATATGCTGGGATGCTTACATTTTCATGTGAAATTTAGGATTAGGTTGTCTATTTTTTTCCCAAATAAAGCCAGATTGGATTTTTATAGGGCTTCTGTTGAATGTGTAAATACATTTGGAGAGTAGTACTATCTTAATAATATTGTTTTATATTCCATAAACATGACATACATGAAATGTCTTCCCATTTATTTGAATCTTTAATTTTTCAACTATGATTTGTAGTTGTTTGAGTGAAAGTTTTGTACTTACTTTGTTAAGTTCATGCCTAGGTATTTCATTATTTTTATGCTTTTGTAAATGGAATTGTATTTTTAACTTAATTTTCAGATTCCTCATAGAAAGTGCATATAAATACACTTGATTTCTGTATACTGCTTTTTTATCCTGTATCCATGCTGAAATTATTTATTAGTTTTAATATTTTTATTGGAGTCATTTAAATGTTCTATATATGAGATCATGCCATTTGCAAATAGTTTTACTTTTTCTTTTCCAATTTGAATGCCTTTTATTTATTTTTCTTGCATATTTGCCTTGCCTAAAACTTCTAGTATAACATTGAATAAAATCACAAGAGTGGGCATCCTTGTCTTGTTTCTGATCAAGGGGAAATAATTCATCCTTTTTCCATTAAGTGTGATATTATCTGCGGAATTTTTGTAGATGTCCTTTATCAGTCTGAGATAGTTGCCTTCTGTTCCTAGTTTATTTCATATTTTTATTATGAAAGGGTATTTAATTTTGTCAAATATTGTTTCTCCATGTATTGCGATAATCACATGGTATTTGTCTTTTATTCTATTAATGTGGTGGAGTATATTAATCAATATTCAGATATTGAATCAATGTTACATTCCTGGGATGTATCTCATTTGGTCACTGTATAATCCTTTTCATATGAATCAGTTTTATAGAATTTGGTTCAGGTTTTTCCATCTGTATTCAAAAAAAACTCTGATTTTTAGTTTTTTGTGATGTCATTGTCTGGTTCTGGTATCAGCGTAGTACTGACCTCATAGAACAATTTGAGAAGTTTTCCCTCTATCTAGTTTGGGAGTAATTTGTGAGGAATTGATATCAATAATTCCTTAAATATTTGGTAGAATTTAATAGTTAAGCTATTTGAGCCTCATATTTTCTTTGTGGAAAAAAAATAATGATTTTTTAATTTTAAATATATAATCTTTATTATATTTTTTCCATTACCATTTAGTCCCCTATACACCTCTCCCCCGGCCCCTTAAGTCACCAGGTTGTTATCCATGTCCATGAGTCTTTTTGCTCAATCCCATACCCCTTAATCTGCCCCCCATGGAAGAGTAATTATTAATCAAATCTCCTTGTCATATATCTACTCAGATTTTCTATTCTTCTTGAGTCAGTTTTGGTAGCTTGTGTCTTTTTAAAAGTTTGACCATTTCTGCCCTGGCTGGGTAGCTCTGGTGGTTAGAGTGTCATCTCCTTACACCAAGGTTGTGGGTTCAATCCCTGGTCAGCACACATACAAAAAGCAATTGATAAACACATAAATGAATGGAACACAACAAATCGATGGGATCTCTCTCTCTCTCTCTCTCTCTCTCTCTCTCTCTCTCTCTCCCCTTTCTCTCAAATCAATAAATAAAAAATTTTTTAAAACAATTTGACCATTTGATCTAAATTACCTAATTTGTTGCATGGACTTGTTCATAGTATTCCCTCATAATCTGTTATATTTCTGAAGTGTCAGTAGTCATGACCCCTCTTTTATTTTGGATTTTAGTAATTTGAGTTATTTTCTTAATGATTGCTCTAGGGTTTACAATGTACATCTTATAAGAATCAAAGAACATGTATGAATGAGTCATGGACATGGACAACGAAGTATGTGGAAATTAACTGTGGGAAGTGGGGGGTGGGATGGGCAGAAGAGGGCAAAGGGAGGAAAATTGGGACAACTGTAATAGAATAACATTAAAATTTTTTAAAAGCGTATACCTTAGATTTATACTAAATTATTTCCAGTAATATATAGAAATGTTACTCCTATGTAGTACTATTCCCTCTTCCTCTTTTTTAAACTTTTAAAAAATCTTCATCCAAGGGTATCTATATAGACTTTAGAGAGAGGGGAAGGAAGAGAGAGAGGGAAACATTCATGTGAGAGAGAAACATTGATAGGCTGCCTCCCATACAAACCCCAACTGGAGATTAAACCCAGAACCCACATATGTGCTCTGACCAGAGATCGAACCCACAACATTTTGGAGTACAGGATGATGCTCTAACCAACTGAGCCACCTGGGCCAGGGCCCCTCTTCCTCTTCTCTGTTGTTCATATTACATCTATATGTTACAAACCCAAGATTACATTGTTATAATTCTCACTTTATAAAATACTCTGCCTTTTAAAGAAGCTGAGCAAAGGTAGGAGAACAAGTATATTTTACAGAGTTGATTATATTAACCTTTTAAATTACCATTTCTGGTTCATTTCATTACTCTATTTTGGGTTTTTTTCCTCCATACCTACTTTTATTATAAAGCATTACATTAATATGTGTTAGGGAAACAATAATAAACTATACATATACACAATTGCTTTTTAAATTGGATTGGAGAAGAAAGGAGAAAAATGAAAGGAGGAGAAAGATGCAATTAAATTGTATTTTTTGCATAATTACTTTTACTGGTGTTCTATGTTTATTTTTCTTAATGTATATTTGAATTTACTGCCTTGGGTCACTTGTTTCAGCATGAATAACTTTCTTCAGTATTCCTTGTAAGATGGGTCTGCTACCAATGAATTTTCTCAATTTTTGTTTATATGGGAATATTTTTATTTCACCTTTAGGATTGAAATATTTTGCTGGATATAGTATTCTTTGTTGATAGGTCTCAGCACTTTGAATATATTGTCTCTCTGGTCTCTTGCCTGCATTGCCTCTGATGAGATATTGACTGCTAATCTTTACGGGAGCCCTCTTGTACATGAAGAGTTGTCTTTCTCTTGTGTTTTCTTTGGCTTTCAACATTTTTACTATCATCATGTTTGGGTATGACATCTTTCAGTTTATTCTACTTTAAATTCATGGGTCTAATATTTTTTAGGCTCTATTCATTTTTCATTATTTTCCTTTCTCCAGATTACATAATCTCTAAATTTATCTTCAAATGTATTGATTCTTCTGCTATTTCAAATTTACTATTGATCCCCTCTAGTGAAATTGTTATTTCTTTTACTATACTTTTTACATTCAGAATCTCTAGTTCATTTTACAATTTCCATGTTTTCTTTTTTTAATTTATTTTTTATTTATTTACTTTTCAAATACATTTGTCTCTGCTTCCCCTCCACCTCTTTCCCTTGCCCCCTCCCTCCTTCCCTCCCTCAGCTCTTCCCCTTTGGTTTTGTCCATGAGTCCTTGCTATATGTTCCTTGACTTCCCCCTTCCCTTCCCTTTCCCTGCCCCCCTTCCCTCTTGTCTCTGTCGATTTCTTTTCCTTTCAGTGTTGCTGGTCTTATTTTCCTTGCATCTTTGCATTGTTGGTTAGGTTCCGCTTATAGGTGAGATCATATGGTATTTGTCTTTCGCCCCCTGGCTTATTTCGCTTAGCATGATGCTCTCCAGTTCCATCCATGCTGTCGCGAAGTTTAGTAGTTCTTTTTCTATATTCTTTATTTTATGGGACATTGTTATGCTTTCCTTTATTTTTGTAAGTATGGTTTCCTTGAGTTATTTGAACATATTGAAAATAGTTGATTTAAAATTTCTATCTGCTAAATTTAACATTAGTGCCTCTAAAAAAGATTTTTTTGCTTGCTCTTTTCCCTGGGAATATGACACATGTTCCTGTTTCTTTACATAGGTCATGACTTTTCGTTGAAAACTGGATCTTTTAGATGAATTATTGTAGTAACTCTGTAGCAACAGGCAGACCTTTTTGTTTACTTTTTTAATGACAAAACTACTATTTTAGTGAAGTCTATTTGCCTTACCATGTGAAACTTCTGATGTTGTCCTTTTCTTTAATTTAAAAATGTTTATTGATTTGAGAGAGAAAGAGAGAGAAACATCACTTGGTTACCTTCCCTGTGCACCACAACCAAGGATCAAACACACAATCTAGGTATGTGCCCTGACTGGAAATCGAACCTGCAACCTTTCGTTGAAGTTTATTACTGAGCCACATCATCCAGGGACCATTCATGAATATTTGAAACAGCAAAATATATGCATCTGAATCAGGCAGGTTAGAAAAAAGGCCTAGGCCAAATTATTAAAGGTCTTGAAAACTGGACTGTGAGGTTGGGACTTCACTTTGTTGACTATGGGACATGATAGCATGTTTTTCAACAGGGCAATCATGTGATTAGTTGAGAAAAGTCAGATGTTTGGCTGCAGAATGTAGGATGAAAAATAAGGAGTAAGACTAGAGGCAAAGAGACCACTAAGAAAGTAAGCTGTTGCTACCTTCTAAGGGAGAACTGACAGAGACCTGGTGTTGGGCAGTGACGGGGGGAAAAAAATTGAAGGACTGAGGTGACCTTTAGAAAGTGCGCTAGAGACTTTGCAGATTAGACAATTCTTGTATAAATTGGAATAATGGTTTAAATTTTAGGTTTTTCTGAGAGATAATAGAAATTTCCACAGCTTAAAATGGTTACGAGCTCATTAATCCTAGGCTGTGAATTTAAGCACCAGTTCACAGCCTTTAGATATGTAACACTGGGTGTTCCAAGATTGCAGAGGTAGGTGTCTAGTCAGGATCACTTGCATGGTACAGTGAGGTAGGCAGTTATGTAAGACTTAGCTCCTGCTCTCAAGAAACTTAAAGATTTGGAAAGGTAAGGTTATAAAGCAGTTCAAAAATTTAAGAATATAGCCATATTCCCCTTACTCCAGGGCCTAGCAATAAAATAGTTATGTTGAAATGCTTCACAAATTCTTATTAAATAGACCATAACCAGAGTATAATGTTAGGTATGGGATCATGAAAAATATAGGTCAGTAAATTAAAAACGCCAGATAAAGCTTCCTGGAGGAGGTAAGGTTTAAACATAGCTTTGAAATAGCATAAAATTCAGGTAGCCCTAGTGTAGGTGTTAAGGGATGGGATTGGGTTAAAAGTGAGAAGGAGAGAAGTGTCTTGGAATGAGCTAAGACTAGAATTATGTGTATAAATCCAGAGAGATGTCATGTGTGTTGCAGCCTATTTAGGCTGGGCAGGTTCACTCGAGACTCAGGCAGACATAAGAATGTGCATCAAGCCGTGGGGATGTTTGACATGCCTTCATTTGAGGGAGCCACACAGGCCACAAGCCCGTGTCTATGTCTGTGCACACACTAAGAAGCTCCTGCCTTCTTAACTACTAGAAGGAACAAAGCTGGCTATGGGCCAAATGCTTAGGTAACAGCATGAGCTGTGCATGCGAGCCCACTTCCTGTTATGGGAACCATTTATCGGACCCAGGCTCAAGGCTGTGAGACCCAGTCTCAGGGCTATGATCACACTGCTTTATCAGACCCCTTCAAGGTTGTGAGAAACGGCTTCCCTTAGTTACCCTGATACCTGGGTGAGGAAGCCAGACTGCCTCCACTTACCCTACATAATGCCTTGCTGCAGTAGACATCGGGGTGGAGCTAGTGTTGCTGAACAGCAAGTAGGGTCCTGCTGCCTGCCACTGCCACTATCTGGGCAAAATTCCAGAGGCAAAGGATTGGTGATAAAGGAGTCTGTATTCAAAAGCTTCACAATTTTGGAATAACAGGTTTCCACCTGCATTAATCACTTAAGCCTATCAGTTAAGGCTAAACTCTTTAACTTTTTTTTTAGATTTTATTTATTTATTTTTAGAGAGAGGAGAAGGCAGGGAGAAAGAGAGGGAGAGAAACATCCATGTGTGGTTGCCTCTTGCACACCCCTCAATAGGGACCTGGCCTGCAACCCAGGCATGTGCCCTGACTGGGAATCGAACCAGTGACCCTTTGGTTTGTAGACCAGTGCTCAGTCCACTGAGCCACACCATCCAGGGCTCTAAGTACCTCTTATGTCCTCAGTAATCTCTTAACAAAGTGAGGGAGAACAAAACCACTTCAAACCATCCTCCTGTGGGCTGGCCAAAATATCTGGAGTGTGGAGATGCTTGGGAAGGGGACACGGGGAGCTTCCTGGTAAGGGCTAGGAGGATGGCAACTTCTATTCTCAATGACCAGCAAGCTTTAATTGAGCATCTACTGCTTATGTAGCCCTGGGCAAGAATTATGGCAGGCTTGCAGATGTAAGCAGGTGGCAGTAAAACTAGCCTAATTCTTTCTCCATATCTTTAGAGGGACTTGAAGGCTTACACTAATGAAATAGTTAACTAAGCAGCATGCAATGATACACTAGATGAATAGTGCAGACTATAAGGGCTGTATACAGTCAGAGGATGGAGAGATATTTCAGTGTTGAATGGAAACAGGTGAATCAGCTCTATAGAGAAGATGAAATGAGATGATCCTTGAAGGCTGGGCCAGGTTTGGGAATTAGTGGAGAGAAAGAAGGAGGGGCAAGCTTAGCAAATCTCTGGAGGTGGAATGACCATGTGAGCAAGAAAAGATAAATGACAAGGAGGGAGAAGTTGTGAAATCTTATTCGATACCAGTAAATATGAAAACAAAAACAGCAAATTGATTTCAGTTTCAGAAGAGCCTTGAAGACCACGTCAAAAATATAAAATTTCCACTCAAAGTAATGGACAATGTTTTGATTGGCTACACACCAGGTGCACACCAGGCACCTTTATCCTGGTTCTAACTCTGAGATATTTTACCTTTCTTGTGTGTGCCATTTGGATATCTTCTAAGTTGATCAACTGTCCTGGTATGCTCAGGTTGGAGGAATGTCTTAGGATATGGGAATTTCAGTGCTAAAACTGGAAAACCCACCAGCATAAAAGAGATGAGTTGGTCACCCTGATATTTGACTTCTTTGTCGCTCTCACTTAATTTTTCCTTTCTTGCTTCTTACTATGGATTCTTTCTCTCGTGCTGCATTTGTATCCCAAACATACCCTCACAATCAATTCTTTTCCTCATTTTATACCAAACAGCTTCTTCCAGTTGTGTAGCCCCAGGAGATACCTAAGACTCTGGGCTGTGTATAACTTTCTTTTAAAGATTTTATTTATTTTTAGACAGAGGGGAAGGGAGGGAGAAAGAGAGGGAAAGAAACATCAAAGTGTGATTGCCTCTCGCACGCCTCCTACTGGGGACCTGGCCCAAAACCCAGGCATGTGCCCTGACTGGGATTCACACTGACAACCCTTTGGTTCACAGGCCAGCACTCAATCCACTGAGCCACACCAGCCAGGGCTGTGTACAACTTTATTAACGGAAGTGGTGACATAAAAAGAGAAGGGACATGAGAAACTTATGAAATGGGGACCTGAACTTCTGGACCAGCTCCAATTTCATCACTGAATCAGAAAGTGGTAACGTAGTTAGTAAGCCCCTCAAGTGTTCATTTGGGTAACCTCAAGAGGTAGTGAATGGTATAGCTGAGTATGACACCTCCCCAGCATCCATTTCAAATTGACTCCGTTGAGTGCATCTTGGTGTTACATAGATACCATTTGAAATGGACCCTTGACATTTTTTTATTAGTATTTAATATTCACATAAATGACACAGCAATACCTATCTACCCCACCCTCTCATTCTTATTTTCAATATGAGAGTAACATAAATATCAACATATGCAGATACTTTCCTTCATCAAAGGTTAACAGAAGACTATCTTACCTAAGAAAGCAACAGATGAGGTATATTAATGAAATTAATTTAATGACATTTGGTCTTTATTGGGTATCTCTCTGTAAGAATGATAGAACCTATCAGGTTTGTATTTTCAAATCCAGTGGGAGGTAGGGAGGGAGAGATGAAGAGGTAATTTTCTCCATTCAATTATCCTGAGAGAAAGAGACATTGGGAGCTGGCTTATGCATGTTAAATAAAAGCAATTTGATTATCAGGAGTCATCATTATTTGGTGAGCCATAAAGTTGGAAAGGCCAGATGATAAATAAAAGCAGAACAAAGATATGTGTGTATGTGAGGCCGACAACAGGCCTTGAAAATGTAGTTTTGTTGAGGAGTCTCTGGAATGAGAAGAGAGACTAGGGAATCAAACTGCAGGCTAGTCCCATCTCAGGTTCAGTGTGAGACAGTTAGATCATGGGAGTTACTTCTTCCTTTGGATCTGTGGGCTGAAGTGCTCAGGGAAAACTCATTTTGGCCAAGAGATTGGAGTAGAGGGAAGACCAACCAGATAGAAAACACTTTGAAAGGGAGTTAGCAAGAAAAATCATTGAGGTGCAGAAAGACTTAAACTGGGCGTTGGATAAAGACTTCCAGATTTAGGAGTCTTGAAGTGAAAAAACCTTTTCACACCTTCTTAAATGCCACAAAAACAAGTTTTCATGTCATAATTCTCTATGGAGTCTCATTTGTGTATGGAAGGGGAAGGCTTAATTTTCTGTGTGATTCTGGACTAATCACTTAACTTCTCTGAACCTCCATTTTCTTATCAGCTAAAATGAATGTGATAATTTCTTCCTGCTTCACCAGGTTCTAGGCGCTTTAACTTAGAAGGTATGTGAACTGAGTGGGAGTACAGAAATACAAATACACAAGCATCATTATTTTCTCTAGAGAAGTGGAGTTTGAGGGTTGGATCCGGGTCTTTTTATCTACGTTTCTTCATAGCACCTAGAACAGTGCCATGCACAATTGAATGCTGAACTCTATATAGTTAGAATCTATATAGTTTTGTCTGAATCATAACTCTAGGATTTTGGGGTCTCATAGGTACTCCTAAAACCTAATCCGAGCTCCTTGCACCCCCCTCCTCAGAAATCTCTTCTAATCTTCACTTCCAGCTTCTTTGCACATTTCACAGCTTCTGTAAATATGTTGAGTTACGTTTTAGCACAACCCTGGGAAAAAAAGCCAAAAGATTTGTTCTAAAAAAAGAAGTCCTTTCTGGATGGAGTGCCTCAGTGGATTGAGTACCAGCCTATGAACCAGAGTGTCGCGGTTCGATTCCCAGTCAGGACACTTGCCTGGGTTGCGGGCCAGGTCTGCAGTAGGGAGCGTGTGAGAGGCAACCACACGTGAATGTTTCTCTCCCTCTCTTTCTCCCTCCTTTCCCCTCTCTCTAAAAGTAAATAAATAAAATCTTTTAAAAAATAAAGTATCTTACCTATCTAAAAAATAAAAAAGTCAAACAAAACAAGCCTAGTCTCTACAGAATTATTTAGACTAGCATTCTGAAGAGTACAGGAATCACTTTTGATTACCAGAGACTTTGGGTAGGGTATCTTTCTTGCAAGCAGTTTGCTGTTGCCTGCTGCTTATGTGAATGTGATAAAGGCACTCAAATTGCCTACCAAATGTCTCTCTGTTTCTGGCAGTTAAGAGGGATCAAATTGTTTTGCAGCTACAAAATGTTATATTCTAATGAGCTCAGGCTTCATGTAAAAGCAAAGACAAAGGTATAAAGAATGCATAAAACAAAAGTTACAGACTTTCCCTCCTCATCTAGAGGTAATTGCAAGACCCTGAGGGAAAAAATGCAGACATTCTAAACTAACCAAAGAAAGTTAGGTCAACCAAGCTAAAGGGCAATGGAATTTGAGGCAGAGAAGTTAGAGTTAAGAAAAAGAAGTTAGAATAATGCATCCTTAGGAGTTTTTGCTCCAAGCTTACTTCTCCATATATACAGCCTGAGAACATGAGGTGACTATGACTCATTTGTAAAGGGAGTTGGAAAGCATGGGCTGGTTGCAGACACTAGAGAAATATTGCAGATTTTTGATGATTGATTGTATGGTGTACCAAGGACCCTGATGAGAGACCCTCAAGTTGAAGGTCCACCTTGTAAGAGAAACCAAGCATTCCTCATAGGTCTCATGTACTTTTAACTCATTCAAATTTATTCAGAAGGCATTCAATAAACAATTTTTGATAAGATCGTGTGCTGTGCACATAAGTCTAACTTGGTACAATCTGAGTTATAGAGTACTGAAAAAAAAATGCTGGATTTCTTTTGCTTGTCAAGTACCCACTGTTCAAAAATGTAAAAATCAAACCCCTTAGGGAACCTGCCTAATTGACTGGATAAGGATGGGCTGTAATTAGTGTACCATTTGTTTATAACCGAATTCTTCCAAAATGCTTGAAAACAGTTATCTTTAGTCCTTTAGTTAGGTCCCTGCAACCTGGCTTAATGACTACTTTTCTTAGCAAATACTTTAATACAAAACAGGGGAAAAATATCAGCCAGTTTCCATGTGAAATATCACTCAGTCTGGACAAGTGAGGTATGAATTAATGACTTGTACCATGCAGACAACAGTCAACTGGACTTTGTCTGTGCTAGCAGAGGAGAAAAATGACCTGGAATAACCACAAATCTTTTTTAAAGATTTTATTTACTTATTTTTAGAGAGGGGAAGGGAGGGAGAAAGAGAGGCAGAGAAACATCGATGTGCACGAGAAACATCTTATCTGTTGCCTCTCTAGTGCCTCCAACCCAGAACCTGGCCCACAATCCAGGCACCTGTCCTGACAGAGAACCAAGCCAACAACTCTTTGGCTTGCAGGACAACGCTCAACCGACTGGGCCCCACCAGTCAGGGCTAAATCATTTTCTTTGGCTTGAGATTATATTCTATGACTTTAAGGAGAAATTGTACCTGCCTAATTCTGGTTGATTTTTCTAACCCTGATCATGTGCTTGGAGGTAAGCTATGTGTTGAAGCATTGAGAGGAGTCAGGGCAAGATTAAAACTTCACTATCAATGATTGACAAATGATTGATGTGGGAAATGAGTGTGCTAATACTGCTTTGCATATTACACATATATTCTGAGTTCACCAAGTCAAGATAAAAGAAAGAGGCCCCTAGCCACATTCCTTCTTACTATACCTTCACCTCTCTTCTCCCGTCTTGTTCCAACCTATGCATTACAGGGAGCGTGGGCTATCTAGGATTAGACCCAGCAGGGTACAAGTTCCAGTTCCTCCACACAAAGTGTGACCTTGGGAAATTACCTAACTTCACGGAGCTTCCCTTTCCTCTTCTGGAAAATGGGATTAACAGTTTTCTCAGAGAGTTATTGAAAGGAGCAAATTAAATAATGTAGAAATGAAATAATACAGAAAAGTATTATGTACACTATCATGCATTGTAGCTACATTATACTTTCTATTCATCAGTCTGGAGTTTTTCTGTCAAGTTCTGTGGTATATATTGCTTTTTTTGCCATGTCTGCTTTTTGTTTTTCAAAGTGACAGCTTTCTCTTTTTCAGTACTAAATAGAGCCATGTATGTCTTTCAACTCCTCTCTCACCTAATATATGTGTAATTTTGTGGGTGTCTTTTAGAGACAATGATGCCTTCTAGACTAAAGTGGTAATTTTCTGGGCCTGGGACTTTAGTGACAGGAAGCTTTTCAAATATTTTCCAAGATTCATACCTACTGCCTCTGCCTGTAAAGAGAGCTGGACATGCCCTGGCTGGTGTGGCTCAGGGGATTGAGTGCTGACCTGCAAACCAAAGGGTCACTGATTCGATTCCCAGTCAGGGCCCATGCCTGGGTTGCAGGCTAGGTCCCCAGTAGGAGGTGTGTGAGAGGCAACCACATATTGCTGTTTCTCTCCCTCTCTTTCTCACTTCCCTTCTCTAAAAATAAATAAATAAAATCTTTTAAAAAATAAAGAAAGCTGGACTTGGTCAAGGAATGTGAAACAGCTCCCAGCCAGGCTTCTGCTGTGAGGACCACAGACATCCTCTCAATTACATTTGAATCACTTATTTTTGCTAATTGCAGACTAAATAACCCTTAAACTCAACACTGTGGTTCTTAGCTATCTATTTTCTATTTTCCAGTGGTACTGAGTGAGCTCCAGCGGTTATTTCAGAATATGATTGTCATGGTTTTCCATTATCACTGGACTCTTTTTGTTGAAAACTCAAGGAGTAACCAAAATTGTCACATGATGGTGAGGCCTGCATTTTTTAAAGAACTTGGAACTTAGATAAGTCAGTATTTTCAAAAAATGTTTCACACACTTAGGATGGGATTTTCCTGCTGGCTTATGGGGAAACAGAGGAGATATGGATAAAATTCATTCTTATTTCCTAAAGACTATGAACCAATAACTGTATGTATTTCCTAACATATATATTAAAGGCAGTTTAGGATAGTGAGTAATTAAGACTATGGCCTTGGTTGCCAGGCTACCTGAGTTAAAATCTTCCTTCTGCCACTAATGAGGTGTGAAACTTAATACTTATAACTTCTCTGTACTTCACTTTTCTCATCTGTAAAATAAAAACAACTAACATTTGTCATGTGTCAAAAAGTAATTTAAGCACTTTACTGATATTGGCACATTTAATTATTTAATTCTCGTGACAACCCTGTGAAGTATTATTACTATAACCCCATTTTACAGTTGGAGAAACTTTGACAAAAATATTAGAAAACTTGCCTGAGGTCACATAAATAGTAAGAGAGACAGGATTTGTCAGAAGCCATGCTCTTAACCATAATTTGATAACTGCCTTTCATAAGTGGTGATAATAATAGTAACTAGATTCATAGGGTTGTGAGGATTATGTGAGTTATTACTTTTAAAGCACTTACAAAAGTGCCTGTCACTAGAAAAGGTTTTCAGTGTTAGCTAGTAGTAGCAGTCACAGTGTGTTGTATTGAGCCCAAGCAGGATCATACTATATGAGAAGCACATTCATTCATTCAGTCAGTCAGTCAGTTAGACAGCCAGCAAATATTGGGTATTTACTGCATGTCAGACACTGTGATAAATGCTGATTATACTGTGGTGAACAAGGCAGATAGTATCTCTGCCTTTGGGATGACATTTCTCCTCAATTCACCCTGTATATCCCTGTTAGACTTGTGTTTCTAAAGCAGCTCTTAGCTCTGCTAAGCCATTCTTAAGATTTCCTTGAATTTGAACACTTTCTCACCTCAAGCCTGGCTTTTTCCCCCCTAGCCCTTCTTTCCCCTCTTGTCTACTTTCCTTTATTCCTCTCCTAACACTGTGTGTCCCTTCCCTTCACCCACTCTTCCTTGTGTGCAGCTCTACTTCCTCCTCTTCTTCCCAGCTCTCCATAAATGATCTTTTTTCCTCCTTGTCATCCTACAGCTCTTCTCCTTTCATCTTGCCTTAAGAGCCAAAGGCTACAAGAATGGACTAAGGAATCAAGGATCAGGTTTCCCACCCTCACAGGCAGGATCTCTGATGGCCTCTCTGGATTACTCATGGGATCTCACCTAGCTCATATATCTACCTGCCCTCCAGACTTCAGCTTTGCAGGAAGAGTTTTGTTTTGTTTTGTTTTCATCAGGAATATTAGAACTCTCTCCATATGAATGTACATCTGAGTTTCTTACTGTATGTGATGATGTCTGGGGTAGGGTATAGTGAGAAGTGCTCAGAGTCTTAGCAGTCTTCATGGCTTGTCTCATAGTGATAAATACAATTTTAGCCCGTCATGAAGCTACCACCCTGTTCAGCCAGCCCAGGGGGAGACTTTGAGGGACTTGACACTATATTAAGTTTTTAATAATGACAAAGCCCTGACGCCAGAAGCAGGAGAATGGCTTTGGAATCAACAACTCTTTGCTCCCCCTGCTGGAGCTGTACCCTGACTTCATATGCTCCATTTGTACCCTTCCCCATTACCAGTCACAATTTCTGGACCTCACACCTCTTACTGCTTATACAAATTCCCTTTTTGCAGGTTCTAGTTCAAGCAATAAAATGGTTATCAGCTGATTCCTATCAATGCATTAACAGTTAATAATAAAGACATAATCCCTGAAAATGCCTTCTAAACACAACAGAATAAACTATAGTCTCTAGACAAGCTAACAGGACCAATGTGGCTTCCCTCTTAAGTACAGAGAAAAGAGTAATAATTCATTTAAAATAAGAAAAGCTCCCTCCCTACATTTACTGTCCTGCATTTTTTAGCTATGTGACTCTGAGCATCACTCTTAGCTTTCTGAATCTTCCTTTCCTCATCTCTAAAACAGAGTAAAAATTTTCCTCCTTCCCATCTTATATAGGGTATCACTTTAATTAAGGTGAAGGTGATTTGGAAATAGGATGTTGTTGTGCACTTACTAAGGGTGCCAGGGCCATGCTGCCCTCCTTTTTTTATTTCTTTTGACCAGGCAAAGACCATCCCACAATCTCCAATAAATCTTCCACATGGGGAAGGTTTATATTGACTGCATTTTTTACCGGGGCACAAGTCTCATTTATTTTTGGATAATGCTCCAGCTTTATCCAAAAGCTTTGGAGCTTTGGAGCATGCTGGAGGAGGGGCAATGAATATGTGAAACTATAGTTTTTTTTCATGGCTGGTAACCAGGTCAGAGAGTGCAAATTCATCAGTACTTCCTTATTTTTTCATTTGGTACACACATACATAATGGAATGATTACAGCAATAGGATTAGTTAACACTTCCATAACCTCGCATAACATAACTTTTTTTTTTTTGTAGTGAGAACATTTAAAATCTATTGTCTTAGCAACTTTCAAGTATATAATACAATTTAACTCTAGTCATCAGGTTGTACCTTAGAGCCCCAGAATTTATTTATTTTATAACTGGAAGTTTATTCTCTTGATCAACATCTCCCCATTTTTCCAACCCCCCAGCTTCTAGCATCCAACCATTCTACTCTGTTTCTATAAGTTTGCCTTTTTTATATTCTACATATAAGTGAGATCATGCAACATTTATTTTTCTCTGCTTGATATTTCACATAGTACAGTGTCCTCAAGGTCCATTCATATTATTGCAAATGATAATAATGTCTCATGACTGAGACATGAAACATTAGTCTGTCTCATGAGACTAATTCAGTCATGACTTTATCTCATGACTGAATAATATTCTATTTTATACATATATGTAATAGCTACTACTTTCTGAGTGTTTACTATGTTTTGTATCAGGAAGCATTTATGTTTCGTCTGTTTTATCCAACTCAATGTTCTCAAAAACACCATGAGGTAAAGACAATTATTATTTACACAAAAGAAAATGGAGGCTAAAAGATGTTAAAGAATTTGTCCAAGGTCACACAGCTAGGAAAGGGGCAGTTCCAGATCTGAACTCATAGACTGACAACAGAGCTTGTGCCCTCAGTTATTAGAGTAGAAGATGACAGTACGTGTTGAGAATGAGGAGGAAGACAGCTGGGTTTTCAGATCTGAAGTGGAACCATTTGACTTAGTCTTTGAGGAATATTAGGTGGGAAAGCTTACCACCACTAATTGAAGGGAGTTACAGCAGGACTTAGTTTATCAAAAATTTTGATCCAAATACTTATTACAGAAAAGAAGGGGCAACAAGCACCTACAGATATGTCTGTGATATTACCTAAACCATATCTACAAGCAAAAAACATCTAGGTGGGCAGACTTCTGGTCAGGATGGAGGTGTAAGTAGACAAGCTTTGTCTCCTTGTGAAACCACAAAAAGAATTACAACTAAATCAAAACAAATAACATGCAGAAATGTCAGAAAACTGAACTGTATGAAAGCCCAACAACAGAGGATTTGAAGAAGCCACATTAATCTGGCTGGGTGTCTTTTACAGGGAGTCAAAGCAGCTGTACTTAATACACAGAAACAAACACAGGGAGGCTGCCAAATTGAGGAGAGAAAGAAATATGGCCCAAATTGAAGAACAAAACAAAACCCCAGAAAAAGACCTAAACAAAATGGAGATAGCCCTCCTATCAGGTACAGAGTTCAAAACACTGGTTATGAGGATGCTTAAAGAACTCATTGAATATGTCAACAACATAAAGGAAGAAATGAAGGTTACACTAAGTGAAATAAAGAAAAAATCTACAGGGACCCAACAGTGAAGGGAAGGAAGCTGGGATTCAAATCAATGATTAGGAACATAAGGAAGAACTAAACATTCAACCAGAACAAAAAGATGAAAGAAGAATTAAAAAAAAATGAAGATATTATAAGAAGACTCTGGGATGTCTCTAAACATACCAACATCTGAATCATAGGGATACCAAAAGGAGAGGAAAAGCAATAAATAGAAAACTTACTTGAAAAAATAATGAAATAAAACTTCCTGAATTTGGCAAAAGAAATATATATACAAGTCCAGGAAGCACAGAGAGTCCCAAATAATTTGGACCCAAAGAGGACCACACCAAGACACATCATAATTAAAATGCCAAAGGTTAAAGATGAAGAGAGAATCTTAAAAGCAGCAAGAGAAAAGCAGAGAGTTACCTGCAAACAAGTTCTTATAAGACTGTCAGCTGATTTCTCAAAAGATACTTTGCAAGCTAGACAGACTGGCAAGAAGTATTCAAAGTGATGAAAAGCAAGGCCCTACTACCGAGATTACTCTATCCAGCAAAGCTGTCATTTAGAATGGAAGGGCAGATAGAGTGCTTCCCAGATAAGGTAAAGCTAAAGGAGTTTATCAACAAGCCATTATTACATGAAATGTTAAACGGACTTACATAAGAAAAAGGCCAAAACTACCAACGTTAAAAAGACAACTAATTCACAACTATCAACAACCGAATCTAAAAAAAAAAACAAAAACAATAACAACAACAAAGTAAACAACCAGAACAGGAACAGAATCACAGATACAGAGAGTTTGGAGGGTTATCAGCTGGGAGGGGGAAGGGAGATAATCGGGGGAAAGTTACAGGGAAAAAGAAGCATAATTGGTAGGTAGAAAATAGGGGGATGTTAAGAAGAATATAGGAAATGGAAAAATGAAAGAACTTATATCCATGACCCATGGACATGAACTAAGTGGGAAGGATCGCTGGAAGGAAGGGGAGTACCAGGCAGAAGGAGTCAAAGTGGGAAAAATTGGGTTAACTGTAATAACATAATCAATAAAATATACATTAAAAATATCTAGGCAACTTTTATCATAAAAATTAATATTACCTTGTGTTTGTTTTTTCCAATGTGATCCAGCCAAAATGACCTCTTATTTCTCCTACAGAGACCTGATCACCACCCTACTGCTCCATACATTTTGCTTTGAAAGATGTCCATTAAGGATTTAGTGGAATCCTTCTAGACCTTCACAAACCAGAAAGAACCCTCTGTCCCTTCTTACTACATTTTTGTCTCTTTCCTCTATTGCCTTAAAATTTGTATTACAGGTTTCTGGCTTCTTGTCTGGCTTTCCTACTGGTCTATAAGTTCCTGGATAATAGAGGCTTCATGAAATTGATTTGGGGGTTCTCCATAGCTGTCAGATGAATGTGTTGCTTATCTTTAGGATTTGTACAAGGTTACCTAAGTGCAGAAATGTTAGTAAATGCCACTAATTTAATTAGTGGCTGAGTTAAGCCTGGAACCCAGGTTGCCTAATTTACTAGATAAGAAAGAAAGAGAGGCGGGGTGGGGGAGAAGAAGAGGACAGGAAGGCAGTGTTTTTCATGAGGTCAGAAAATTTTATGTTTTGTTCACTGCTGCTTTTCCAATGTCTAGAACAGTGCCTGATGCATAGTAAGTGTTCAATAAATATTTACTTAATAAATAATGAATGTAAAATGCATGCATGCACTTAATGAAACCGACAGTAGAATCTTAATAACAGTTATATTATTTGTTTATCACTAGGCATTTATTTATTGCAAAGATGCCCATATTTACAAAAAAAAAAAAAAAAAAAAAAAGCCCTGGCTGGTGTGGATCACTGGATTGAGTGCTGGCCTGTGAATCAAAGGGTTGCTGGTTTGGTTCTCAGTCAGGGAACATGCCTGGGTTGTGGGCCAGGCCCCCAGTAAGGGGTGTGCAAGCGGCACCCACACATGGATGTTTCTCTCCCTCCAACTCTGTCTGAAAATAAATAAATAAAATCTTTAAAAAAACACAGAAAAGTAAAGCCACAAAACTCACAGATTTCTTAGTTGTAGTACTTTTCCATCTTCCTCTTGCTTCACTGGTCTTTTCTAAGAGCAGTTTTGAAAATAATGAGGCAATTTTCACTGAGCTCTTGCATTAGCATTCTGATTACACAGAAATGTGATGTGCTGGGTCAGACTGACTTAATTCTGTGTAAACTTTTTTTAAAGACATGGTAGAATTTAATTAACATAAAAAGATAAAGGAAAAAATAAAAGCAGAGATTGCTATTCTTGAGGCCTTTTGTCTGACATGTTATCTGGCATCACAAGGGCATTGTAGCTGGGATCTAAGGCTGCCAAAAAAGCTGCTATTTTTTTTCTTGTGGAACTGGACTCATGTAAAAAGAGACCACAAATGTGGCTGAAAAAAATCACAGACTCTGTTGGCCTCTGCAATTACTGACCAGTGATCAGCATCCTACTAGCTCCTACCTCGTGCTTCACTAAAGGGACTCTTGTCTCATCTTCTGAATTTCCTCTCATTTGGCATGATGGCTCTTTATTTCTTTTTTTAAAAGATTTTATTTATTTACTTTTAGAGAGAGGGGAAAGGAGGGAGAAAGAGAGTGAGAGAAACATCAATCAGTTGCCTCGCACATATCCCCAACTGGGGACCAGGCCTAAAATCCAGGTATGTGCCCTGACCAGGTATCAAACTGGTGACCCTTTGGTCTGTGAGACAATGCTCAATCCACTGAATTATACCAGTCAGTGCAAGGCTTTTTATTTCTGACTATTCATTGTGTATTGAAGAAGATATACTTTCTTTAGCTCAACTTTAGCCTTATATGTGGCCCCCAACCCCAGGTCGAAAGTAATATGAGCAAATTAATAGTGATTTCTTCTGCAGTCGGTGCTTTTTTTCAAGCAAGCTATCATGATATATTTTAAGACTCTTCTTTATTATGGTATAGTAGAAAATATAAAATTTCAGTTTTCCTAAATACGTGTACAATTTAGTGTCATTAGAACATTCACAATGTTGTGCAGTCATTACCCCTATTCATTTTCATAAAATTTTCACCATCCCAAAAGGAAACAATAGAGGCAAGATTCAGTCTTGGTCTGGTTTGTGATTTCCATGCCCTAATGAGTGTAAAGTAATACCTCATGTGATTTTCATTTTCTTATTGGTTCATAACGTTAAGCATCTTTTAATGTGTTTATTGGCCATTTGAATATACTCTGAAGAGAAATGTCTATTCAGGTCCTTTGATAATTTTAATAGTTTTGTTTTTAGTTATAGGAATTTTTCAATATAATATCAATATTACTTCATTTTTGGATATATAATTTGTAAATATTGTATCCCAATCTGTGGGGTTTTTTTTCATTCTCTTGATTGTATCCTTTGACACCAACAAATAAGTTTTTATGAAGTCCAATTTATCTATTTTTTGCCATTACTTTTGGTGTCATAGTTAAGAAATTATTGCCAAATTCGATGTCATGGGAATTTTCTTCTGTTCTAAAAGTTTTGTAATTTTAATCCTTTAATTTAAGTTTTCATCTGTTTTAACTAAATTTTTTTATGTAGTGTAATGTAAGAGTCTAATTTTATTTCTTTGCTTGTGGATATCAAGTTTTTCCAGTATAGTTTGTTGAAAAGTGTCCTTCCCTTATTGAATGATCTTGGTGCCGTCATTGAAAATCAATTGACCATATATACAAGAGTTTATTTCTGGGCTCTCTATTGTATTTCAGTAATCTATATGTCTAGTCTCATGCCAGTACCTCACACTTTGATTACTGTAGCTTTGTTGTAAATTTTGGAATCAGGAAGAGTGAATCCTCCAACTGTTCTTTTTTTCCCCCCGCTAAAAATAGTTTTAGCCATTCATGCTCTCTTGAGATTCCATGTAAAATTTAGGATGGGCGTTTCTATTTCTGAAAAAAGGCATTGGAGTTTTGACAGAAATTGCATTGTGTCTGTAGATTGTTTTGAGTGATAATGTCATCTTAACCTTAAGACTTTCAATCTACAAACATAAAATTTTATTTATTCATATATTTTGCCTTTAATTTTTCTCAGCAATGATTTGTAGCTTTTAGTGTACAAGTCTTCTGCTTCCTTGATTAAACTTATTCCAAGGTAATTTATTAATTTCAATACTATTGTGAATGGAATTGCTTTTCACAATTTATTTTCTGATTGCTCATTGTTAGCATATGAAACCACAAATAATTTTGGTGTGTTGATTTTGTATCCTGCAATTTATCTGGATTCATTTATTAGCTCTAACAGATTTGTCTGTGTGTGTAATGTTCTATGCATGGAGTATTTAGGGTTTTCTACATATACAGTCACATCACCTATGAACATAGCTATTTTACTTTTTCCTTTAGAATTTGGATATCTTTTTTTTTCTTCCTAATTGCTCTAGCTAGAACTTTTTATTTATTTATTTGTTTTGTTTGTTTATTTATTTATTTATTATTAGAGAGGGGAAGAGAGGGAGAGAGGGAGAGAAACATCAATGTGTGGTTGCATTTTGTGTGTCTTCTGCTGGGGACCTGGTCTGCAATCCAAGCATGTGTCCTCGACTGGGAATTGAACTTGTGACCCTTTGGTTCACAGGCCTGCACTCAATCCACTGAGCCATACCAGCTAAGGCAGAACTCTCAATACTATGTTGAATAGAAATGGTAAAAGAATAGAAATGGTGTGCATACTTGTCCTTTCCCTGATCTTATGAGAAAAGCTTTCAGATTCTGACCATTGAATATTATGTTAGTTGTAGGGTTTTTATATATCACCTTTATTGTGTTCAGAAAATTTCTTCTATTCCTAGTTCATTGAGTATTTTCATCATGAAATGGTGTGGAATATATTCAAATGTTTTATTTGCTTCAATTTAGATATTTTTTATCTTTAACTCTGTTAATATGGTATATTACATTGATTGATTTTCATGTGTTGAATGATGCTGCATTCCATGAATGTTTCACATGGTCATGATGTATAATCCTTTTACTATGCTGCTGAATTTGGTTTTTTGGATTTTTGGGGAAAATTTCTGCATCAATATATATAAAAATATTGCTATTGCTCTGTAGTTTTGTTTTCTTGTGTCTTCATCTGGCTCTGTTATCAGTGTAATTGTAATGCTAGCATCATAGAACAAGTCAGGTAATGTTCCTACCTCTTCAGTATTGTGACAGAGTTTGAGAATAATTGCTGTTAATTTTTTTTTAAATATTTGGTAGACTTCACTGCTGAAGACTTAATTCTAGTCTTTGTTTTGTTGGGAGACTTTTTTTTTTTTTTGTTATGGATTCAATCGCTTGACCTGTTATAAGTCTATTCAGATTTTCTACTTCTTTTTTGTTTTTTGGACTTCGTTTCATCTGGGATTTATGACTTTTTGGTGTACAGTTATTCATGGTACTCCCTTGTAATCCTTTTTATTTCTGTAAAACTTTTAGTAATGTCCTCAGTTTTTTTTCTGATTTTAATAATTATGAAAGGCCCACAACTGAGGTCACACTCAGTGATGAAAACTGTATGTCTAAATTAAGAAAAATATAAGGGTGCCCATTTTCAGCACTGCTGTTCAATATTGTACTGAAAGTTCTAGCCAAAATGACTGGGCAAGGAAAAGAAAGAAAATGCATTCAAATTAAGAAGAAGTAAAATTATCTCTGTTCACAAATGACATGATTATGTAGGTAAAAAAATTCCTAAATAATCCACACAAAAGCACTATCAGAGTGCTAATAAACAAATTCAGCAAAACTGATGAGTACAAGATGAACATGCAAAAATCGATAGTATTTCTGTACAGTACTAACTAACAACCTAAAAATGAAGTTAAGATAATCTCATGTATGATAGCATCAAATATAGTGAAATGTAAATAAATTTAATGAAGGAGATTTAGATCGTATACACTAAAAAACACAAACATTGTGAAATAAATTAAAGAACATTAAATAAGTGCAAAGACATCATGTGCTCATGTTGAAATGACAGCAATCTACAGATTCAATGCAGTCACTATTTAAATTCCAATGGTATTTTTCACAGAATTTCTTGAGTTGACCTAAAATTCATATGAAATTGCAAGGGTTCCTGAATTGCCAAAATAACCTTGAAAATGAACAAAGTTGAAGGACTCACACTTGCCTATTTCAACTTTTCACAAAGCTGCAGTTATCAAAAAAGGGTAATGTTGATATTACTACAGACACACAGATCAATAGGATAAAATTTGGACTCTGGAAATAAACCATTACATCTCTGGTTAATTGATCTTTGACAAGAGTGTCAAGATTATTCAATGGGGGAAGAATAGCTCATTTAACAAATGGTGCTAGAACAACTAGGTATGCACTATACACAAGAATGAACTCAAAGTACTTCAATGACCTAAATATAAGCACTAATCCATAAACCTCTTAAGAGAAAACATTCAAGTAAATCTCCAGGACCTTGGATTTTGCACTGGTTTCTTAGCTATGAATCTAAAGCACAAGCAACAAAACAAAACTAGATGTATTGTGTTTCAACAAATTAAAAATATTTTGTGCATCAAAGGAAAATATCAAGAAATTGTGCCCTGGCCAGGTAGCTCAGTTGGTTAGAACATCATCCCAATAAAGCAAGATTGTGGGTTTAATCCCCAGTCTGAGTACGTATAAGAATCAACCAATGAATACATAAATAAGTGGAACAACAAATCAATGTTTCTCTCTCTCAGTCTCAAGTCAACAAATAAATTTTAAAAACAAGTTGAACCCTGGCTGGTGTGGTTTAGTGGATTGAGTGCAGGCCTGTGAAACGAAAGGTTGTCAGTTCAATTCCTAGTCAGGGCACATGCCTGGGTTATGGGCCACGTCCCCAGTTGGGAGCATGGGAGAGGCAACCTATCCATGTATTTCTCCTGCATTGATATATCTCTCCCTCTCTCCCTCCCTTCCCCTCTCTCTAAAAATAAATAAAACCTGTTTAAAAAGAATTGAAAATATAACCCATAAAATAAAGCATATATTTGCAAATCATATATTTGACAAGGATCTAGTATCCAGAATATAAAAATAACTCATACAAGTCAACAACAATGAAAACACAAATGACCTAATTGAAAATGATCAAAGGAGTTGAATAGATTTCTCAGAAAATATAAAAATGACCAACAAGCACCCTGGCTAGTGTGGTTCAATGGATTGAGTGCTGGCCTGCTAACCAAAGGGTCGCTGGTTCGATTCCCAGTCAGGGCACACACCTGGACTGCAGACCAGGTCCCAGATCCCCAGTATGGGGCACATGAAAAACAAGCACATGTTTATGTTTCTCTCCCTCTCTTTCTCCCTCCATTACCCTCTCTCTAAAAATAAATAAATAAAATCTTTTAAAAAAATGAATAAGCACTTAAGATGTTCAACATTCTTAGTCTTCAGAGAAATTCAAATGAAAACCAGGAGATGTTAGAGCACATCTGCTATTATGGTCATAAGTTGTTTTGTTTTTTTTTTAAAGATTTTATTTATTAATTTTTAGATGGGGGCAGAGAGAAGGAAAAGGGGAGAGAGAAACATCAATGTGTGGTTGCCTCTTATGTACCCACCATGGGGACCTAGCCTGCAGCCCAGGCATGTGCCCCGACTGGGAATCGAACCGGTAACCCTTTGGTTCACAGGCCGGTGCTCAATCCACTGAGCCATACCAGCCAGGGCTTGTTTTTTTAAGGAAAATAACAGATGTTGGTGAGACTGTAGTAACATTGGAACCTTTTAACTTTGCTGGTGAGGTGGTAAAATGGCATAGTCACTGTGCAAAACAGTTTATGTTTTCTCAATACATTAAACAAAATTACCATATGACCTATCTATTCCACTATTAGGCTTATACGCAAAATAATTGAAAAAAGATGTAAAAATTATACATATACATTGGTGTTTATAGCAACACTATTCATAATAGCCAAAATGTGGGAACAGTCCAGATGTCCATCAAGTGATAAACTGTAAAACAAAATACAGTATCTATACAATGGAATGTCACACAATCATAAAAAAATAATGAAATAGTGACACATCATGAAGCTTGGAGCCAAATGCAAAAGCTTACACATTGTTATGATTTTATTTTTAAGAAATATCCAAAGTAAATCTCTAGAGACAAAAAATAGATTAGTGGTTGTGGAAAATGAGTCATAGGAGTGACTGTTTAATGGATATGGTTTTCTTTAGGGGTGGTGAAATAGTTCTGAAAGTAGATAGTGGTAATACTCACAATAACATTTTCAATGCACTAAATGTTACTAAAGTTTCATTTCATGCTATATGTATTTTGTCAGAATAAAAATGATAAAAATTTTTTAATATTATATATTTATTTTTAGTGAGGGGGAAGGGAGGGAGAAAGAGAGGGAGAGAAACATCAGTGTGTGATTGCATCTCGCGCACCCCCTACTAGGAGCCTGGTCCCAAAACCCAGGCATGTGCCCTGGCTGGGAATTGAACCCACAACACTTTGGTTCGCAGGCTGGCACTCAATCCACTGAACCACACCAGACAAGGTGTTTCCCTTTGCTTTTAAAATATTTTATTATAGGCCCTGGCTGGTGTGGCTCAATGGATTGAGTGCAGGCCTGAGAACCAAAGGGTTGTGGGTTCAATTCCCAGCCAGGGCACATGCCTGAGTTTTGGGGCCACGCTCCCAGTAGGGAGAGCGTGAGATGCACCCACATACTGATGTTTCTCTCCCTCTCTTTCTTCCTCCCTTCCCCTCTCTCTAAAAATAAATAAATAAAATCTGTTTTTTAAAAAAAGGGAAGGGAAACCATTGTTCAATGAACCAATGAATTGGTGGCTTTGGCTGATAAAACTTCATGCAGGAGGCAAACTTGACTTTGACCTGAAGGGATGGATGAAAGTTGCGTTGTTGTAGGAAATTGGTGAGTCAGAAATAGTTAAACTCAACACAAGCCACTAAAATATCTGTTATTAGTTTCAATGTCTGTAC
This sequence comes from Pteronotus mesoamericanus, assembly GCF_021234165.1. NCBI lineage: Eukaryota > Metazoa > Chordata > Mammalia > Chiroptera > Mormoopidae > Pteronotus > Pteronotus mesoamericanus. The sequence continues at coordinate 1,506,919 of NW_026555108.1, read as the reverse complement.
TACTCCAAGAGTAAAACATAGTAAGCAGGAGACTAAAAAAGGATTTAAAAGTAAGAAAGGGAGATAGTATATTGTTGTAGCCAGAAACCACGTTTTCATGCCTTAGACTCAAATCTCAGCTATTTTGCTTATTAGCAGTGTGACCCTGAACAACCTGGGCCTCTCTGGTCCTGTTATCTTTATCTGTGAAATGGGGATACTTACCTACCTCACAAGATTGAGGGAATGAAATGTGAAAGCTTCCTGCAATTGTTTTATTTTTGTTCTGTTTACCTTTAGAATTTGGTAAAATCTTCTTGAAAATGCCAGGCCAGCTCCACCATCCTTGAAAAAAAAATAAGTGACATGTTTTTTGTCTACATTTAAGACAGAGCATTAGAGGCAAAACACTTTCTTCCAGTGAGGCGGGTATGCAGTTCTGCAAGAGGCAAGAATCAAGGGGATAGAATCCCCAGGGGCTAAATGAGATTTTAGAGGAATGGAATTAGGCTTCTTGGTCACCTTAACCTCCTGCTAGGAAATTCACCTACCTAAACTATTCTCTCCTCAGGCCCGGGAGGTTCAAGATTTTATTTTGCCATCAGTCATTGTGCTACATACATGGGCAAGGTTGGGTGGAGACACAGTTATATATAACATTTTATTGTTGTTTTTAACTTAGAGTGTGGGCTCATAAACTAGACCATATTTGAATTTTGGCTTTAGTATTTCCTAGCTGTGCAGTTTTGCATAATTTACCTAACCTCTCTGTTGACATTATCCCCTTACCTTAGAGATAATAATTGAATCTACCTCATAGAGTTGTTGTGAAGGTTAAATGATTTAATGAACGTACTGTAAAACATTTAGAAAAGTTACTGGTATATTCTAAGGGCTCAGCAAATGTTATCTATTTTAATTCACCATTTATATGTTTCTGTTCAACTAGTTTAATTGCCATTTTATTTCCCGTGTATAACTTGGCATGGTAAAATGGCATAGTCACAAAATTGCACTAATTTACCTTAAGGCCAAAGCAGACACTTAACAAAATAAGTTTGTTAATTGAATTATTGGATGCTGATGAGTAAACAATTATAATGTAACAAGTGCTGTAGCAGAAGTTAAGTACAAAGCACTTGACTGGGCAAGAGAGAGGATATGAATATATATTTGAATAAATCAGGAAGCTTTTCACTGACAAGGGCCATTTCCTCTTAAAATTTGCACAGAGCAGCCCTGGCTGGTGGCTCAGTGGATTGAGCACCGGCCTGCAAACCAAAGGGTCATCAGTTCAATTCCCAGTCAGGGCACAGGCCTGGGTTGTGGGCCAGGCCCCCAGTAGGCAGGCCACATGAGAGGCAACTGCACATTGATGTTTTTCTCCTTCTCTGTGTCTCTCCCTTCCCCTCTCTCTAAAAATAAATAAAATCTTAAGGAAACAAAACAAACAAACAAACTTGCACAGAACAGGAAGAGCTATCCAAGCAAGTTCTGCATCCTGGAAGCAAGGTCATGTGATTCTGTATAGCCACCAGGTGGCAATATTGCAGAAGAGATTCAAGAAGCAGAAGAAAACACTAGAATAAGCCAGCTAGCTCCTTTCAGTCCAGAAAGTATGTGTATATACTTTGTCTCTTCTTTCCTCAGAACCTGAAAGCATGATTTCCTTCCTTTTCTTTCCCTTGGTGTAGGACTCTGGCATTCCTATTACAGGCTGTTCAGGGAAGCTGTCTGTCACTCAGTCCACTGCCGTCAGCCAGAAGAAAGAAATAGTACTGCGTGTTTCTAGCTCTTCAGATAATAAGATTCTAATTCTTATCCCATTTACCTGCTATTAACTTTGCTATGTCCCACTCAAGGGAGAGGGATAAAATGACAAGGGAGAAGCAAAACTATCATTTTTTGAAGAGATAGACACTATATCAAGCATTTTATATAAACTTATTTTATTTGATTGCCAGAAAAATCCTATGGAATTAACAAAATAATTTTTAGAAAACCTATTACACAGCTTAAGCAATTATCAGCATTTGCATAGCCTATCTTCTTTCAGCTATACTCTCACTCACTTCCTGCATCTCGCCACTGAAATATTTTGAGGTAAATTTCAGATGTCATATTATTTCATTTGTAAATGCTTTTTTACCTATCTCAAAGGATGAGAACTTTAAAAAAACATAACCACAGTACCATTATCACATGTAAAAACAGATCAATACACCTTAAATTATTAAATATTCTGTTTAAATTTCTCTGGTTTTCTTATAAAAGTAATTTACCATTGGTTTATTCAAATTAAGATCATAACAAAGATTATACATTGTATTTGTTTTGTATGCCATAAAGGAGTTTTTTTCATCCCTATTTTACAAACAGAATCTAAGGATAATTTGTTCAACATTTTAACAACAAAATGTTGCATTAGACATTATGAGAGGAGTTTAAGATACTAGATTAGGAAGTCACAGCCCTTGCCCTCAATGGATTCCATCTCATGTTCCTAAAAGTTCTTTAAATATTCCTATCACAAAATTTATCAGATTATATTATAATTATGTGTTATGTGCCTGCCTTATAAGCTAGAGAGTAAATTCCTTAAAGGCAGGGGCCATCTTCAACACTTTATCACTAATACCTAACATAGTCCTTGGCACATAATAAGTATTTAATTACTATGGGAAACTGTACATAATTTCACTTGTCTGGGCAACAGGGAACAGTGAAAAATTTTCAAGCAGGTCAGCACATGATAAGATTTTCAATGTAGGTAGGCACTCAAGTTACCGTGTGGAGTGAAAGCATTATAGATTGCAGACAGGGAAGCAAGGAAGAAGGTTACTGCAGGAATTCAGGACAGAGAAGTTGAGAACCACAACCAGACCAGAAGCAGTGAAGATGGAGAGGAAACAGATTGCAGAGTTACTGAGGAGGTAAATTAGGTAGGACATGTAATTTCTTAGATGTGGGGAGTGAGAGTAAAGAGTTCCAGAATTCTGGCTTGGGTCGTGGTGTGGGTGGTGGTTATACCACCAATATTCAGTTTTTAAAAAAAAATTACAGTTATTGTTTACCCCATCTTAATTCTTTAATTTAAGAGCAGACTGTAGCTATGTTACAAGGACATTGTGATGGCAAAAGTCCCACAATGAGGTACTCTTATTTGAAGAAGCAAAATGGACTTCATCCATGTGTGCCATAATCGTTATAGGTTCTGTTGCTGATGCCTTTGCATGAGAGTCAACTAGGTCATTTCCTTAACATTTGGCTTTAGTCCTTTCAATGTGAGCCTCAATCTTGATGACAGACAACACTGTACGTCAGGAAACATCAAACTTCTCGGAATTACACACAGTTTTTTTTTTTTAATACTTATATACCTACACAAACAAAATATAAAGAAGGCTTACTATCATTTCCTATATCACAATGTTTCCCATGCAATTTCACATATCAAATAAGTCTTTAGTTTAATATCTCTCTTTTTATAAGGAGCCCTGACTGGCGTGGCTCAGTGGATTGAGTGCCAGCCTATGAACTAAAAGGTTACCAGTTTGATTCCCAGTCAGGGCACATGCTTGGGTTGCAGGCCATATCCCCTGCAGGAGGTGCATGAAATCAACCACACATTGATGTTTCTCTCCCTCTGTTTCTCCCTCTCTAAAAATAAATAAAATATTAAAAAAAAACATATTTGGAAAAAAAATCTCTTTTATAAGGAGAGAAACAAATCATTTGAGATTTTCCATGAGCTCTCTGGTAAATATCACAGTGAGTTTTGGGTCAAAATGACTTTTTTTAGGATTTAACAGAGGGAAACTTTCCAAAAATATCAAAATTTTGGGAATTTGACAAATTTGACTACAGATCATTCTGAAATAGTAATTAAAATGCAAATTCACAAAACCAAAGGGGGAGGGTTGAGGGAGGGGAGGGGAGGGGGCAAGGGAAAGTGGTGGGGGGAAGGCAGAGACAAATGTATTTGAAAAAATAAATTAAAAAATTTTAAAAATAAATAAGTAAATAAATTTTGACAGTAAAAAAAATACAAATGCAAATTCAGAAGGTTACCTGGTTCTGAGGTAACTATTAACTATTTTCTTTAATATTAAGAAGACATGATATTAAGAAATTAAAGACTGGTGAAGATAGTGTGAAGCACATTTGATAGAACTCAAAATATTTGCTGTCCACACAGAAAACTTTGTTCTTTTAGCAGATCAAAGATTATCAAGTGTTAACTTTCCAAATAAGTACATTATTGATATCAAAACTCATTAAAAAACCCTTGCAATAAAAATTCAAGTTTTAGCCACCTTGACTTTTATACAAGGTAAATTCTCTCAACGTTTTTGTTTTAAGATTATTCATTCATTCATTCATTCATTCATTCATTTATTTTAGAGATGGGAAGGGAAGGAGAGGGGGAAACATCAATGTGCATGTGCCCCGACTGGGAATCTGTTGGGAAACACGCTTTCTGGTTTCAGGAACTGTAACCGTGCCAACAGGTGAGAGGGCCCCACGGCTGGAAATAATCAAGGAGGCCTTGGGAAAACAGGCCACTGAGATGAAACCTGTCCCCCTGGCAGGGGAGCAGCCGCTGCTCCCCTCACATCCCCCTGCTTGACCCTGCTGCGATGGTCGCTTGTTGATGATGGGTAAGTTTTCTCATGAGGGGAAATGACCTAAGACAGACATCGATTGGTATTGGCAGCAGACATGGAATTGGGGGACGCGGAGAAAGGGCAAAAAGGCCGACATCCCTCGGCTTGGCTTGGACATGTCCAGAGTCTTCATTCTATCTGAAAGAAGTCTCATTGTCTCTTGGAGACTCCTTACCCCCACCTGGCTCAGGCTCAAAACAATACTGGAGACAGCCCTAAACTGGACCTGGAGGTTCCCAGGGGAAATCAGGCTTAAAAGTAAATTCTTTAAAGTATGCTTTGTTTCTCCCTCAGATGGTATGATAGCCAGCTCATGCTGGGAAGGAAATTTACATTATTCACAGACCCTAACTGTACACCCTTCAGTGCTCTCATGTTTACTCATCTGTCTTGTTTACTAGTCTCCTCTCGGACCCATGTAAATCGGTGTGTTCCTGCCATTTATTTTCTTCAAAACATCACCTATTCTCTGTAAATATTAACATATGGATGTAATGAGATAACCTGTGCATTCCTGTTACCCAGCCCCACTGATAACCTTTTCAATAAAAGCCTTTGGACAAAGGGGCTCGGGGACTTCCCCACAAGAGGAAAGTGCCACATCCCCTCTCCTGGCAACAGAGAAGTGTTTGTGATAATTTATGTTTAATCTCTCCATCTGTGACGACCTCAGGACGGGCTCTACAGGATTCAGAGTCTGCGCTTCTGTCTCAGCTGGCCCGGGATGGTAACTCTCAGATCCCAGAGCGCCACGCTCCCTGCAATGCTCTCCATCTCCCTCAGCAGTTGTTGCCTGGACCGGGGACAAATAGAGACCTAAGGTGCTCCCCCTGCCCCCAGTCAGGAATGGAACTGGTGAACCCTTTGGTTCGCAGGCCAGCACTCAATCCACTGAGCTACACCAAACAGGGCTCTCCTCAACTTTTAATACACATTTAGCTTGTTTTTCAAAATTAGAAGTTCTAGTTTAGACAAAATTACACCGATTTACCTTAAGAAAATGCATTGTCATACCTTACATTTTGTGTAAGCCAAAAACATATTCTACTTGCTTTGAATGAATACAAAATTGTTTCCTTATTATTTCTGGTAACTTTAATTATATATACTAATTAAAATGTGTAAACCTTAGAAAACTTAATTTCTGGGAAAATCTAAGAAGTAACCGATTGTAAATTGACCTTTACATTAGCATTTTGGGGATTGACAGGATCATAAATATTTTTCTAATTTTTAGAAACATGGACTTCCTCATAGGAAAAGTCTAAGCATGACACAAGACATTTTTCTTTACAGATACAAATTTATCTTTAGTTTCTCTCCAGCAGAGCCAAAAGTAGATAAACCTCTATAAGTTAATTGATGCTTCACTATTTTAACTTACTTGCAAATGATCTAGCTATTTAATGGCTATCTATCATTGAATTTTAAAACTTAAGTGCAGGTCAGTTTTATTTCCAGTGTCCTGATTTTTTACAATATCCACAAGCGTTTTGAGAGAAATAGGTGAGTTTCAGGGGGGTTGACAAAAATGGCAGATGAAAGTTGAACTTCAAGAGGCATTCTTTTGCCGTGTAGAAATTTGTAAGGCAAAGGCAGTTGTTTCATTTCCCCAAAGAACTGTATTTCAGCCACAATAATAAAGAGGTCACCCTGCCCTGACAATTACATCTTCTCCAATTTACTTATTTCCCTTTGAGTACATAGTCTAATTTTGGCTTAAGAAAGAATGCCTAAAAATCCTATCAATTTTCTTACCAGACTAAAGGGGGCCATTTTCTTCAGGGCATCAAAGCTCAATGAGACCCGCACAGCAGTTTGCATGCTGGAGTTCAGGTTGATCCTCACAGTCACCCAGCCTAAGGGTCAATCCAACCCATAACTGGGTCAACAAGAATCAAGACCCAATTACAACAGTTTATCTTTGAATGTTGGTAAAATTTACCTGTGAAGCCATCCTTTCCAGGACATTTGTTTGCTGAGAGGTTTTTGGTTTTTTTTTTTTTTCATTACTGCCTCAATTTTTACAAGGCCAGCATTATTAATATATAACAAAATCACATAAAAACACTACAAAGAAAATTCTAGGCTAATATAGATGATGAACATAGATGCTAAAACCCTCAACAAAATATTAGAAAATGGGATCCAGCACGATGATCAAGTGGGATTTATCTGGAGGGTGCAAGGTTGGTACAATATTTACAAATCAATAAATGTGATATATCATATAAGAAAATGAAAGAAAAATCACATGATAATATCAATAGATCCAGAAAAAGCGTTAAAAAATCCAGCACCCATTTATGATAAAAACTCTCAGCAAAGTGAAAATAGAGGGATCCTACATAAACATAGTAAAGGCCACTATGAAAAACCTACAGCCAATGCCGCGCTCAATGGGCAAAAAAGTAAAAAGTGTTTCCTTTAAGATCAGGAAGAAGGTAGTGATGTTTGCTTTCACCAGTATTATTCAACATTGTACTGAGAGTCCTAGTCACAGCGACCAGAGCAGAAGAAATAAAAGCCATCCAAATTGGAAAAAGGAGGCAAAACTGTGATTATTTGGAAATGGTATGATAATTGCACATAGAAAGCCCTACAGACTCCATCAAAAAACTACTAGACCTAATAAATGAATTCAGCAAAGTAGCAGAATTCCAAATTATATTCAGAAATTGGCTGCATTTTTATATACCAGTAATGGACTCTCAGAAAGAATAACTAGAAAAAACAATCCCATTTACTATTGTAAAAACAACCCAGAAAATAAGGTACTTAGAAATAAATTTAACCAAAGAGCTACAATACCTGTAACTCAGAAAACTAGACATTGGTATCTTCTTCAATTTTTAATTCAATCAGTAGAAGCATATTCTATGTTCATAAATTGGAAGGATTAATATTATTAAAATGTCCATACCACCCAAAATAATCTATAGATTCAATGCAATTCCTATTAAAATACCAATGGCATATTTCACAGATCCAGAATAAATATTACAAAAATATCCCAAATAGCCTCAGCAATCTTGAAAAAGAAGAGCAAAGTTAGAGATATCACAATATCTGGTACCAGATTCTAGTATAAGGCCATTGTAATCAAAACAGCCTGGTACAGCATAAGAACACACATATAAATTAATGGAACAGAACAGAGAGCCCAGAAATTAACCTATATCCTTAAGGTCAATTAATATTGGACAAAGGAGGCAAGATCACACAATGGAGTAAAAATAGCCTTGTAAATAAATTATGTTGGGAAAATTGAACAGGTACATGAAAAAAAAATGAAACTATGCAACCAACTTACACTATACACAAGAATTACCTCAAAATGGATGAGATATTTAAATGTAAGCCATGAAACTATAAAATCTTATAAGAATACATAGTAAAATTGCTGACATCTCTAATAGCAATATTTTTTGCTGATAAATCTCCTAGGGCAAGGGAAACACAGGGGAAAGTATACAAATGGGACTACATCAACTAGAAAGGTTCAGCACAGCAAAAGAAACTACCAACTAAATGAGAAGGAAACCCACTGTAAGGAAGAATATTGCCAATGATATATAAGATAAAGGGTTAATTTCCAAAATATAAAGGAATTCTACATCTTAACACAGAAAGACAAACAATCTGCTTAAAAAATGGGCAAAGGATCTGAACAGACACTTCTCTGAAGAGGGAATACAGATGGCCGATTGCCATTTGAAAAAAATGTTCAATATTGCTAATCATCACAGAGATACAAATTAAAACCACAATGAGATACTACCTCACATTTGCTTGAATGGCTTCGTTAACAAATCAACAAGTGCTGGCGAGGTTGTGGGGAAAACGGAACCCTAGGACACTGTTGGTGGGAATGCAGACTGGTGCAGCCATTGTGGAAAGCAGTGTGGAATTTCCTCAAAAAGCTGAAAATGGAACTTCTTTTTGACCCAGCAATTCCACTGTTGGTCATATACCCTAAGGATCCCAAAACACCAATTCAAAAGATCTTATGAAACCCTATGTTCATAGCAGCACTATTTACAATAGCTATGAGTTGGAAACAGCCTAAGTGCCCTTCAGTAGATGAGTGGATTGAAAAACTGGCACATTTATACAATGGAATACTATGCAGCAAAAAGAAAGAACTCCTACCTTTTGCGGCAGTATGGATGGAACTATAGACTATGATGCTAAGTGAAACAAGCCAGTCAGTGAAAGACAAACACCATATGATCTCACTTCTAAAAGGAATCAAAGGAACAAAATAAACTAATGAGCAAAATAGAACCAGAGGCATGGATACATGGAACAGACTGACAGCTGTAAGAGTGAAAGAGGGTGATGGGGATTGATTGAAAGATGGTGAAGGATTAATCAAAGAATACATATGAAGGACCAATGGATATGGACAACCATGTGGGAATTGACTATGGAAGTGGGGAATGGACTGGGCAGAGGGGAGCTAAAGAGGAAAGAATTGTGACAACTCTTAACAGCTAAGCCATAATAAAACAAAGATTTTATTTATTTTTAGAGAGAACAGAAAGGAGAGAGAAGGAGGAGAGAAATATCTTTGTGAGCGAGAAACATTGATCAGTTCCCTCTCATATGTACCCTGACGGGACAGAACCAGCAACCCAGGCATGTGCCATCACTGGAAATGGAACAGGTGACCTTTCACTTTGCAGAACAATGCCCAACCAATTGAACCACAAAGGTCACAGCAAGGAACAAAGTCTTAAACCTATTTTGGTTTGATTCCAGGGAATATATTCTTAATCAAAAGCTGTTCTTCCTATTATTTCCACTAAGTCATATTAAATATTTACTTAGTACCTACTATATTCCAGACATTATTCTAGTCATTGACAATATGTCTATGAAGAAACAGAAAAAAACACCCCTGCCCTCAGGGAACTTTTGTTCTTTGGAGGTCAAATTAGTTCCAACAGCAATCCAAAGTCACCCACTTTTAAAATAATATTCTTTTTTTTGTTATTTTTACAACTTTTTTTGTTTCTGAAAGTTTATGTTTTTCCATTACCATGTTGTCTCCTTATCCCCTCCCCCCTGCAATCACCATACTGTTATCCCTGTCTATGAAAACTTTTTCCTTTTTGCTCAATTCATCCCTCTGTTAAGTCCCATCTTGGTTAAACCAGCTGAAGTCTTGGAATGGTTCAGCATAAGCCACCACTGTAATGGAAGAGCAGATAGAATCCCAGGCTGATGATGTTCTCTTCGGGTGCCCAAGCAAAGGAAAAGGACCTACTGATTTCTGTGAAGTTCTTATGTTGCTGAGCTACTCTAGTAGAACCCAATGGAAGTAACTCATAATTGTGCCTGTGGGCCCCAATCCTGCATCCTAACTCCTCTCTAATGTGGCATAACCATCCAATTGCATGATCAAATACCTATAGGATACCATTCTTTAAGTCACTGTGGACTACATTGTTAATTTTGTTTTATTTACTTATTTATTTTAAATTTATAAACCATGTGTATTCTATTACAGTTGTCTCAATTTTTACTCCTTTACCCCCCTCCACCCATCCCACCCCCACCCCCCATTCCCACAGTCAATTCCTACTCTGTTGTTCATGTCCATGGGTCTTTCATACATGTTCTTTGTCTAGTCCCTTCCCCTTCTTTCCACCACTGTCCTCCTTCCCCAGCCCCTCTGGTCACTCTCAGTCTGCTCCATGTTTCCATGCCTGCGGTTTCTTTTGTTCCTTGGTTTATTTTGTTGACTAGAGTCCACTTATAGGTGAGATCATATGGTATTTGTCTTTCGTCAACTGGCTTATTTCACTTAGCTTAATATTCTCCAGTTCCATCCATGTTGTCACAAAAAGTAGGAGTTCCATCTCTCTTTCTTTCTTTCTTAAATGCAGATTGATTTTATTTATTTTTTAAATGTCAAAGTTAATTATAAAATAATTAAAAAATTTAAAACCACTATAAAGTCTCAGCAATTAAACCAACATGACAACAGCACAGAAATAATCGAGTAAATCAATGAAATAAAATTAGCATTCTAGAGACAAACATATATCTGTCTAACAATATATTATTAAGTTGATATTTCAAATCAATGGGTAAAATAAGGCTTATTCAAAGAAATTGTATGGACCACTATTACTTGAAATAAAACAAATATAGAGCCCTATTTCACACATTATGCAAGAAATATTCAGGTGAGTTAAAATTCAATATGTAGAATCTAAGGAGTTTTAGAAGAAAATAGAACTAATATTTTTCATGACCTGAAGTAAAATATTCAACCCCAGAAGCTATAAAGTAAATATTGACAATATGACTATTAAACATTTAACTATATAGTAATATACATATAACAAAAGTTAAAAGACAAGGAATAGAATAGAAAAGTATTTGCAACACATCTAAAACATGGTTAATAGGGGGTTTTTTTGGAAAAAAGTTCTACAAACCTTTAATCAATAAATGGATAAAGACTACAAAAAAGTCATTTAAAGTTTTTTTTAAATAATAGAAATAGGCAAGAAATATACTAAAACAGGTTTAGTTTCAACAAATAGTAAAGGAACAATTAAAATAACAGCATTGTCACAATCAGATTAACGAGTATTAAAAATATTGGTAATATCAAGTATTGGCAACTCTGAAAGGAACTGGGTATTCATAGAAACTTTTTCTTCATCTTAAAGCAGTCCCTTTAGCATATTTGGCAGTGCTGGTTTGGGGGAAGTGTATTTTAGCCTTCTTTTGTCTGGGAAACTCTTGATTTCGCCTTCCATTTTAATGGAGAGCCTTGCTGGTAGAGCACTCTTAGTTGCAAGCCTTTGCTTTTCATTTCTTGTAATATTTCTTGCCATTCCTTTCTGGTTTGCAGTGTTTCTGTTGAGAAGTCAGCTGCTAGCCATGTTGGGGCTCCCTTATATGTTACTACCTCTTTCTCCCTTGCTTCCTTTAGGATTCTCTGTTTGTCTTTGATATTTGCCATTTTAATGATGATGTGTCTTGGAGGGGCCTCATTGGTTTCCTCTTGAATAGGGCCCTCTGTGCTTCCTGGACTTGTGTGCCTTTTTCTCTTCTGCAGTTAGGAAAGGTTTCCATCATTACTTTTTCAAACAGGTTCTCTATCCCTTCCTCATCCTCTTCTCCTTCTGTTTTCCATATTATACAGATATTATTACGTTTCACGTTGTCCTGCATTTCTCTCAATGTCTCTTCATTCTTTTTGAGTCTTTTCATTTTCTTGCTCTTTCTGGGAGCTTTTTTCTACCTTGTCCTCCAGCTCACTGATTCGGTCCTCAGCTTCATCTAGCCTGCTTTTGATTCCTTCTACTGTGTTCTTCAACTCAGAAATTGTATTCTTCATTTCCTCTTGTCTCTTATTGAGAGTTTCTATGTCCTTTTTCAAGCTGATATAGTTTCCAGTAAGTTCCTCATAGTTTCCCTGTAGTTTTTGGTAATGCTCCCTTAGCTCACTAGCTCACTGAGCTTCCTTAGAACCGTTGTTTTGAACTCAGTATCTGATAGTTTACTTGCCTCTATTTCTTTTAGTTCTCTTTGTGGGGATACCTCCTTTCCCTTCGACAGGGGGATGTTTCTTTGTCTTCCCATTATTTGTGAGACTCTTCTTTTTTCCTTCTGCTTCTTAAATTGATTTGTCTTGATTTACTGACTTTGTGGCATGAACTTCTATGGTTTGAGACCGCTGTTTTTACTTTCTGGATCTGCCCTCTGGTGATGTCAAATGTTAACCCTGTCTGACCTTAGGCAGTCTGTTTGATACTTCCGGTAATTTACTGTCTGTGGCTGTCTCCTTCAGCTGTTAACATATTCACTCTGCACTCAGCAGCCCACCTTAGACAGCTAAGGGGGGGGCAGAGTTCCTCCTGGGGCAGGGTTATTGGGTCTTCTGATGCTGGTGAGTATGGGGGAGGAATCCGCCCTGGGATCCCACCAGCTAATATTCCGTTCTCTCCCCAAAGCCTCTGTCCCCAGTCTCTCCTCAAGTGTTGCCAGACCTCTCTTCACCCCCTTTAGCCAGGGATCTACTGTCTGTGGCTGCCACTCGGCACTCAGCAGGCAGCTTAGACAGCACAGGATGGGGTGGAATCCCACCTTGGGGTAGGACTATTGGGTCCTTTGATGCTGGTGCCACTCAGGGGCGTGGTCTCTGCCTGACCAAGATGGCCATTGCCGCATAGGGGATGAGTCAGCATCGAGATCCTGCCTACCACTCCCTCAGTTCTCCCCCCAAAGCCTCCCTCCCCAGTCCCTCCCCAGGCATCTCCAGCCCACTCTGCCCCTGACTTTGCCGGAGACCAGGGCAAGCAGCTGCAGATAAAAAATTTACGCGTTGACCCTTTAAATAGTTCTCTGCATCTCCAGCCACCCGTCTCTGGTAAAGATCAACCCTGCCGCCCTTCGCAGCTGGCTGCTACCTGCGTACCCCTTAGGCTCTGGTGCTGGAGGCCAGAGATCCCCGCCCCTGTTCCAGACTGCACTCTTCTCAGGGGGATCCAGCTGGCCATTTCAATATCCCTCTTGTGCTGCAGCCAGTGGGCACCCCCTAGCCTTCTCAGGTCTCTACCGCACTCCTTACCTGTTAGATTGTGCCAAAGCCGATTCTTCTCTCTCCGAGGCTACAAGGCTCCCCCCTTACTCCTGCTCAGTTGTTCGTTCCAGGCGATTTCTCCACAACCCAGTTGCAATTCCAGGTTGGTCCTTGGAGGAGGTCAGTGTGACTTCCACTCACTCCTTCGCCATCTTGATTCTTGCTCCTACATCGTTAATTTTAATCAGTAGTTTTCAATCATCTTATTTGACTCCTTCCACAGCTTTCATGACACCACTATTCCTCATTTTCTTCGTACTCCTGCCTATTCCTTCTCAACTTTGGCTGGCTCCTTCTCCCAATCATTGTCACAGATTCTTGGGGCTTAGTTCTGGATTCTATTCCTATTGATTGAACTATTATCTGTACATCGATTTAAATCAACAACCTTGTCCTATCTTCTGTACTCCAGACCTCTATAGTCAACTTCCCATTGGTCATACCTACTAGAAGTCCAGGGAAACATCAAACTTAACATGTTTAAAATGCAATTAATTATTACCTTCCCACTGGTGTTTCATTTTTCTCCAGTGTTCTATATCTAAATAAACAGAATCCTTTGATCACTCAACCCAGAAACCTGGCTCAAAAAATAAACCCAAGAATTATTCATTAATCCTCCCTCTCCCTCACTGCCTCCCCGTCCAACCAGTTACCTAGTCCTCATTGATTTTACCTCCTAAATACATTTCTAATGTGTCCACATATTTCCATTTCAACTCCCACCATCCTGATCCACACAACTACCATCTCCAGCCTGGGCTAATGAATTAGCAACCTCCTTTCATTTAATCAGTGAGTACTTATTTAATACCTACTTTGTGCCAGACACTGTAACTTGTAAGTAGTTTTCTTGACCATGATCTTACACTTTTCTCAATCTAGCCTTCACATTGCTATTATAATGATTTTTTACAAACCCTTCAATAGCTCTCCTTTGCTCATTGGATGAAGTTGCAAAACCTTAAGATGGTCTACAAGGCTCTTCATGACTTAGGTACTGGCTGCATTTTCAGCCTCATTTCTTGCCACTCTCTCCCTTGCTCAGGTTCCTGCATATCAAGTTTCTTTCTGTCCCTTAAATTCACAAAGCTTGTTTTCTATACCAGGGCCTTTGCATTTGCTGTTCCCTCTACTTGGAACATTTTTCCAGCCCTTACTCCTAACACACACACACACTGTCCTTAGCTGATTTACATTTTTTCTTCCTTCAGATTTTAACTCATATTACTTTGTCAGGTAATCTTTCCCTGAAAGCCCAGAGTAAGTCAGAATCACTTGTTCATGTAATGAAGGGAATGAACAGGCCTGGAACGAACAACTGAGCAGGAGTAAGGGGGGAGCCTTGTAGCCTCGGAGACAGAAGAATCGGCTTTGGCGCAATCTAACTGGTTAGGAGTGCGGTAGAGACCTGAGAAGGCAGACGGGGCGCCCACGGGCTGCAGCACCAGAGGGCTAGGTCCCCATGGCTGAGTAGTTCCTTACAGCATCCTACAGGTCTATTTCTTAACTCTTATCACACAAAGTTCTTTACATCTGCCTCCTTCACTAAAGTATATGTTGTGAGGACAAACACAATGTTCTCTTTTTCCTCACTTCATCTCCAGAATCAAGCACAGTTCTTGGCACACACTAGGCACACAATCAATCATTGTAGAATGAATGAGCATTCTTCTGGTTTTTCTCCTTGCCATCCCAGACAGTGGTATTTGTGGTAACTATTGGCTGCTTCATTTTGAACCCTCCCTTCCACTGAAGTGAGCTGGGCTTTGTACCTGAGCTCTAGAATGGTTTTGGCTCCTTAGCCTTGAAGTGGCAGCCCACGTTGCATCATGATCTGTATCGCAGCATTTTCTCCTTGGCTAGGGAAAGCAGGATACCATCATATTTGAGTACAGATAATTGCCCCCTTATACCCTTTTCTAAGTCTCCCTACTCTGCTTTCCCTTTGGTAACCTCCATACTGTTATCTGTGTCTGAGTTTTCATTTGTTTGTCTTATTTGTTCTTTTGTTGCTTTCAGTTTTATATCCCATATAGGACTGAAATGGTATGGTTCTTGACTTTTTTTTATGTCTAACTTATTTTGTTTAGCATAACTTTCTTAAGATCCATTCATGAGTCACAAAATACAGTATTCTATCTTATGGCTGAGTAGTTTCCATTGTCTATATGTACCATATCGTGGAGATTTGACATTTGTTAGTGAACACACAGTGCAATGTGCAGATAGATGAATGTTTTACAGAATTGTACACTTGAAACTTATAACATTGTATTAACCAACATTACCCCCAATAAATTTAATGAAATTAACAAAAGAGAATAGGTAATTGAGCCAGAGTCCCTAGAGTTTGAATCCTAGCCGTGATACTTACCAAACCTTTATGTGACTCATAGTGTTGTTATGGAGACTTAATACATGTAAGACATTTAGCACAGTACTTGGAACATATTAACCATTCAAATGAATTGCTGTTATTATTATATGGTAATGAGTTGCTTTTCTCAGGCCCATAATTTCTTTTTCAGGAGTATCATATCCAATGGGCTATGTGGTCCTATGTATGCACATAGCTTCAGACTGTGTCTCTGACTCACCAAAGTTCAGCTTGGATGTCACCTGCAAATTCAAGATAAGTTCAGGCCTCCAAAAATATCTGCATAAAGACTAGGCTTAGAAGCAGGTTGTAGTAAACCCTGACATTTGGTTTTTCTTTTTTGTAATACAAGTGCTTGACTTAGCTTTGATTGCTGAGAAATTCACTTCGAAGACGGCTATCTCTAATAAACACATTGCCAGCCACAGGACTAGATACAGCTGCAGTCCCCTCAGCAACCCAGGCTGCTTTTTAAATTTTTTATACTTTTAAAATAATGCAATTATTTCTTTTCTTGCAAATTTTATTTTAGACTCTCCCCATTATCATCTTCATTGACAATATATTCAAAACTTAATGTTGAGTTGCTGTTAACTGTTTTACTGGCTACAATTAAATCTTTATTTTATTGACTTTTGAATTCTTTAAAGATTTTATTTACTTAATTTTTAGAGAGAGGGGAAAGGAGAGAGAAAGAGAGGGAGAGAAAAACATTGATCGGTTGCCTCTTGGCTCTCTTGCACACCTCCAATTGGGGACCTAGCCTGCAACCCATGTACCCTGACCAGGAATTAAACTGGCAACCTACCGGTTCATAGGCCGGTGCTCAACCTACTGAGCAACACCAGCCAAGGCAAATTTTTAAAATTATTATATATTAACAGGAATTTACAAAGATAATAAAGAGATCCTGTGTAACTTTTACCCAATTTCCCCAAATGTTACATCCTGAATACCTATAGTACAATATCAAAATAAGAAAATTTACATTGGAACATGTTTATGTTTAGGTCTCTGTTTAGAAATTTTGGTTGATTTAGATAACTGATCATGGGTCTGCTCCTTTTTCTCTCCTGCGCTTTAATTTCCATTCATGTATTTTTAATTTATGAATAAAGAGTGAACTCATAACACCCTACTGCATCCACAACACCTCTACCTCAATAAAGCAGAACCAGGCTCACAATCACTCTCTCTACCTGCAACCTCAGTGTGTGGCTGTAAGTGTGCCATATACTATATGGAACTTGTAAGTAATAAATATTGTTCTGTTTTTCCCCAAAGTCCCCTTATGGTTATTGCTGAGGGAATCTTTCAGTCATAATAAGAACCATAAAGGCCACTCCAGCCCTAACATTGGTTATCGATAGAATGATACTGGCACAAAATACAAGTGATCCTCCCTGGCCCATATAAGTCCCCAAGACATGGCCCATTACAGACACTTGCCCTCAACAGCTTATGTTCACCTTTTACTCAAAAAAATATTTATTAAGCACTTACTCTATACCAGGCATTGCATTAGGCCCAGGGGATATGGCTGTGTGTCTGCTATCATGGAGATTACATTGTGGTGAGGGGAGACATACAAAAAATAATAAACAAACAAATAAAACATTAGGATTGTGATAACTAGTATGAAGAAAATAAGATCAAGTAAGTGAACAGAGTGACAGTAAAGAGAAAATACCACTTTAGAGAAAGAGACAAGAGGGAACCTCTCTAGGGAGGTGATTTTTCAACTGAGGCCTAAAGGATGAGAAGAGCGAGGCCTGGAAAGACATGGCACCAGATCATTCCAGACAGAGGAGCAAGTTAAAGGCTCCAAGAATCAGCTTGGATATTTGAGGGAAAGAAAGTAAATGTGGTTGGAGCATAGAGACAGTGGGTGAGAGTGGTAGGAGATTGGCCTAAAGGGGTGAAATCATATAGGCCACCTAGGGCATTGACTTATTTTAAGTCTGCATTGCCTAATATAATAGTCACCAGCTATGTGTAGATATTGAGCTCTTAGTATGTAGCCAGTCCAAAGAGAGAGAGAGATGCTGTAAGTATAAAGCATACACTGGAGTTTGAAGACTTAGTGTAAAAAGCTTACATTTTTAAATATTTATAGCATATTGAAAGTAAATGTAGAATTCATCTGCTTCTCACATCTTTAGTGTGACTACTAGCATATTCTGAATTACACATGTGGCATGCATTTGTGGCTCATTTTATTTTTTATTAGGCACTGCTGTTCTAAGTAAAATTGGAAGCCATTGGAAGATGTTGATAAGGAGAGTAATATAATATGATGTATGTTTTCAAAATAAGCTCCCTCTGACTTCTGAATAGATGTTTAGGAGGAGGGGAAAGAGTAGGAGCAGCAAAATCAATTAGGAGACTATTACCTGAAAGAGGTAATTGTGTCTTGAGCTAGGGAGGGAACAGTACACATGAAAAGGAGTGGTCAGGCAGGGTCTGGAACATTTTGAAGATAAAAAGTGATGTGATAATGTATTGAATGTGGGAATAAGAGGAAACAGTAAATATCTCACATTTTTAAACATGTATAATATGCAAAGTGGCTCTGTGGAACACTTGATACAATTATTATTCTTACTTCTAAGGAGAAAAAAACAGACTCAGAAACATAGTGATTAGACTAGTAAGACACCTAGATAATATTTGAATTCCCTGTCTACATAAAAAGCAGAATACTTAAATAAATAACACTAACGCTCACTCGCAGCACCACAATACACTCGCAATCTGCTATCATTCTTACCCCCAGATTTTGGGACCTTACATCTGCCTATACTCACCAACCCCTTGCCCTATACCTGCTCCTTCATGACTTTTGAGAGTCCTTGTGTCAACTGTATCTGATTCCTTTTTAGCATCTTCTGAGGATGATGTGATTGACAGCACAGGTCTTCTGCCACCATGGAGCCAGGAAACAATTTCTACTCCCAACATCCTGCCTAGTGAGACCAGGTTTATGCAGAGGATAAGGATTCCCAGAGTTGCAGTAACTGCTTCTCTCAACACTCAACCCTGGGACATCCAGGTAAGGAAGGTCTAGAGCTTTCTAGCTTGTCAGAAAGTGGGTTTTTCTCCCTGGGAAGTTCAGCATTAACAGTTCAGTGTTGAAACATTGAACCAATTGAATTGAAATGATCGAAACAATGTTGAAATGAGAGGGTAAGGGGCCTCTGAGGCAACTTCAAATGTAACAACATTCAAATCATAAGACTGCCAGAAGGGGAAGAGAAAGAGCAAGAAATTGAAAACTTACTTGAAAAAATAATGAAAGAAAGGTGATTATAGAATTATTATAAAATTCTTTTAAAAAGAGCTCCAAAATAAAGTCCCCAAAAGAAACATAATTTGAATTTTTTAAAGATTTTATTTATTTATTTTTAGACAGGGGAAGAGAGGGAGAAAGAGAGAAACATTAATGTGTACTTGCATTTCACATGCCCCCTGCTGGGGACCTGGCCTGCAACCCAGGCATGTGCCCTGACTGGGAATCGAACCAGTGACCGTTTGGTTCGCAGGCCAGAGCTCAATCCACTGAGCCACACAAGCTAGGGCCATGATTTGAATTTTAATCAAGGCATGCTCTCCAAGATTCAAATGCAAGAAAACAAGGACAAAAGTGAAAGTGGATGAAGCCCAATGTCAGGCATTTAAAATGCAAGAGTTAAACAGGGATTGTTCTTGAGTACCACATGGAAAAAATACAAGACTCCCCATATTTACCAAGGCACACAAAAAATGGGTAGCTTGAAGATTTCTTGGTAAGAAGCCATTTGGCTTTCCTAATCAATCCCATTAAGCTATGAGACTCACCCTTAAGTTAAATATTCCATACCACAAATAAACCAGATCATGGCATTCTAACTTGACTTGCACTCCACTTTCCAAGCAGTTTCTTAGTTCACAGGTCATATCTCATTGATTCATTCAATAAATATTTATTGATTAATTATTATGTTATCAGTCACTTTTCTGACTTTATCCCACCTTCAGATCTGATGCTCTATACCTCACCTCTGACTGTGACTTTAGCCTTTTGCTTCCTTCCTCAATTGCAACTAAGAAAATTTGTCTCTTGGCTATGCAGCTCTAAGAAAATGTCCCATGTGTTCTATTGTAGCCCCTGAGACCTTGGATGCGATGTTCCAACCAGAATTGCCCTAAGACAATAAGTAGGCCAAACAGCTGGAAAAGAAGTAGGGGTATGAAAATTCATCCAGGAAACCATTTCCATTCTGGAATAAGGTTGGCTGTTTCATGCACTATCATGTCTCAGAAGTTCTTTTCTCAAAAATGATGGTTTAGTTGATGCCCAATTGTCAATGTGAGAAGAGAATTGTGCATGCTTATACACACCTATTACACTTATCGGCATAAGTCTCTTGTGGCACATGTATTTATATATATTTCATTTCACTTAGGTAACAGTAGCATCTCAAGTATGAATAAGAAAATTTACATTTGAATATGTCTATTTATTATCAGCAGTAAAAGAGGCTGCAATAAAAGAAATCTGTCAAGGTACAGTCAACAGATAGTCTCAAGGTTATCACCAATTGACAAGATTGCATCTGTCACAGGGAAGTGGTGAGAATTTGGTTGAACTGAAATGTGGTTCTGAGCTATGAACCTGATCTACGTTGTTGTGCTCCAAATTGCTGGCCATGTTACCCAGCTTTGGGCAACAAAAAGAACTAGGATATTACCACAGCTTTGCAAGCATGTTGGGCCACAGCAAAGATCTAGGGACTGGATCAAGAAAATTAGAACACTAAGCACTGGGGGAGAAACTCCATGAAGGTTGCACTGGAGTGAGTGGGTTGTAATTGTTTTTTAATGGGAGATGAGAGCAGTTAGAAGAGTTGTTGTATGAGTATGTAGTGCTGCTGCTGAAAGGACAAAGGTGTTGATTCCTTCTCGATTCTCTTTTAATTGCCCTTTTAAAGTGATGTTTGAAAATTATCAGCAACATCTGAAAGTTTATTTCCCTATATCTGTTAATTAACTAGATGGAGTATTTCTGTAGAATTTCTGAGAATTAATCTCTCCTTTTTCTTTCAGATCCTGCTTTAACTGAGACTTCACTTCTCCACTGTTAACATTGTTTCCCCTGACTGTATCTTCTACCTTCTGCAATGTGGTAGGTCCTCAGTTCATAGTTGTTCTTAACTTTCAATATCACCATCTTCCTTGGTAACTTTAACCTGACAAAGATGATGCATCCTATCCTTAACCTCATAACATCAATTATTTGACCTAAAATCTAATGGTCATAACCTCCACTTCACTTCAGACTTCCACAACTATGCCCACTACCTGGAACTGGCAATCACCCCAAAATGTTACTCCTGATTCAATGTTTTCAATACCATCAGGAACTCCAGTCTCAAAAACCTTGAAAATATCAAAGGAAGGCCCTCCTTTGATTATCTTCCCATCTATCTTTGATCCCATGGCTCCTTATTTGAACCACTATCTTGCCAATACCACAGTATTCTCTCTTCCTCATCCATCTATTGCACT
Source organism: Pteronotus mesoamericanus (assembly GCF_021234165.1). Lineage (NCBI taxonomy): Eukaryota > Metazoa > Chordata > Mammalia > Chiroptera > Mormoopidae > Pteronotus > Pteronotus mesoamericanus. Next base: position 1,485,738 of record NW_026555108.1, on the reverse strand, counting down.
TATCCAAAAAAAAACCTCAGGCTCAGATGATAATGTCTTCTCCAATCCTAAACTCAGGCTGGCAAAAACTTCTTGCATATTGGACCATTAGAAATTAATGACCATTGCCCTTACCTGAAATCTAAGCACTAGACAACAATATTTCTACTTTTCACCATGCAGTTTTGTTTCCAATTCCAAACAGATTTTAAAAATATTTTTTTTATTTATTTATTTTTAGAGGGGAAAGGAGGGAGAGAAACATCAATCAGCTCTCACACACCTCCAACTGGGAGCCTGGCCTGCAACCCAGGTATGTGCCCTGACTGAGAATCAAACCAATGACCTTTCAGTTCATAAGCCGGGGCTCAGTCCACTGAACCACACCAGCCAAGGCCCAAACAGTTTTTATTTCAAACTTCACATAGGAAATGGAGACTGATAGCCAAAAATTCTGCCACTCCTCATCTGAAACTTAGCTGCATCCTCGCCTGTCTTTGTTTTTCCCCTTCTCAATTAAATGAACAAAAAGATGATCATCTTTCTGCCAGAGCACAATTTTCTTCTCCCTTATAACATGTAAAAGTATTGAAATTAATTATTTGTATAAATCACATTTATGTCTTTCTAATCTGTAATCTGTAAGAGCAGGGACTGCATCTGTTTTTATCATACTATCTTCAATACTTAGTACACTAATACATGACTGATAAATTTTTTAAAAGATTTTTAAATTTATTTTTAGAGAAAGGGGAAGGGAGGGAGAAAGAGAGGGAGAGAAACATCAGTGGGCTGCCTCTCGTGCTCCTCCAACTGGGTACCTGGCCCTTCACTCAGGCATGTGGCCTGACCAGGAATCAAACTAGCAACCTTTAATTTTGCAGGGTGGCGCTCAAACCCACTAAGTCACACCAGCCATAGAGATAAAAATTTTTTGAATGAATGTGTATCTAGTCCTATTTGTAAGTATCAAGTTCTGCTTTTTTTTTTAAGTAAAATGTAAATTATTGGAAGGTTTTTGAGAGTAGAATGGGGACCTCAAATAATTTACCTGTTTTTGGTAGGGATAGGCACTAAGGGAACTCCAAAGGACCAAGAGGCAGACAATAGCAATTTTTTATACTCCAATCCAACTAGATAACTAGATCAGAGTTGCTGACTCTGCTGTTGTCATTTTGGTTATGATAACCAACCATTCACTACATTATATATTTTGGTAACTATTTAAAGTCCCAGAAGGGAACACGTGGTGGACATAAACTGGATTCCATACCCTGGTTATAAAGGAGCAGAAGAAGAAAAATTTCTGGTCTCTGTTAATTCCACAATGCACAACAGGCCTTGGAATAACCCTTCTGTCAAAACTACTGTGATGGTTAATTTTTTGTGTCAGCTTTTCTAGGGCACAGGGTGCCCAGATATTTGGTTAAACTTTACTCTGGGCATATCTTTGAGGATATTTCTGGATGAGATTAAGATATGAACTCATTGACCGAGTAAAGCAAATTGCTTTCTCCAATGTAGGTGAGCATCATCCAGTCCATGGGAGGCCTGAGTAAGGGAGAATTCACTCTTTCGGCCAGACAGGTTTTGAAATGTCCCATCAGTCTTCTTCTGAAGTTGTACTGGAACTTACAGCATCAGTTTTCCTGGTTCTCAGGCCTCTGGGTTCAGACTGAAACTACACCATATATAGCTTTTTATTCTTTTTTCTCCGGAGAATACTAATACAACTACACACTTTGGGGAGGAAGTAATTTTCCTCTCCCCCCAAAAATCAGGGTTTTATTATTTTTTTTAAAAAAAAGGTATATGTTGTGTAGTCAAAAATAAAAAAAGCAAAGATACATAGAAGAGACAGCTGTTAGAGGGGAGGAGTGTGGGGGCTGGGTGAAAAAAGATGAAGGGATTAAGCAAAAAAACAAAAACTATATACATCACATAGACACAACAGTATGGTGATAGCCAGAGGAAAAAGGGGTGGGGAGAGGTAAAGATGAGCAAAGGGGGCATAAATGGGGTCAGAAAAAGGCTTTACTTTGGGCAATGAGTGCACAATGCACTGTACAGATGGTGTTTTATTGAGTTGTACACTTTAAACCTGTATGGTTTCATTAACGAATGTTATCCCAGTAAATTAAATAAAAAATAAGTGGAAGAAAATACTGATATGCTCTAAACCTCATTACATCAACTTTTATCATAATTTATATGTATTTTATGACATATAAATATATGCATACTATCAATTTATATAATTACTCATATCATTCTTAAACATATTCTTGTAAAGCTGTCTAATGACAAACAATGCTCTATTATAAATCAGTATTTGTAAAACAGAAAATAATAAAATAAGAAGGAAAGATCCACCCAGAATGAATGATTTAAGGAAAGACCTGCTCTTATTCTTCAATCCCCCTCACACCTCCACTATTGCTGTCTTAGAGAGCCTGCTCTATTAGTCATGTCCAATCTCATATTTGTTTTCTGTTTTCTCTTTTTTAAGTACATATATCTGTTTTCTACTGTGTGTTGGTCGAGAGCACACACTCTGTGGCCACATTCTCAGGGTTCAAGTCCCAGATTAGCTACGTTAGCTGTGTAAAAATATAAACTGGGGCATATTAAAAATTTTTAAAGTATATTTGAGCATACATCATTTCAAATCAGGCAGTGCCAAATAGGTGGTTAGGAGTGTTCTGCTGACAGGAGCTAGAGATGAGGTTTTTATAGAGGAAATGCAGAAGCAAAGCAAGGGAATAATTTGACTACAGCTTAAGTAGCTGTCTTATTTGGGAAAGCCTCATTTGCTACTTGTGATTAGTTGTTCTTAAGTTTTATTTTCTCACATTCAACTGCGTTAACTCTGGCTTAGGTCTTGGTTTGCTTGCATAGACTACCAAGGCATTATAGCCACCTCAGTTTAATGGCTTCCTTGTTTAATTACTTTAATAATTCTCCCTTTTTGGGTGTGGCCTCACGCAGAAGACTGACCAAAAATTTGATATTATCATCACTCTGTCACCATCAGATTTAAATTGTTCTTAACTTAAGAAACACATAGATTATGATGCCTTGTCCATGAAAAAAATTGCTTTTGCTCTTTATTTTGTTGCTCTTCCTGTTTATGTTTCTCCAAGCACTAGGAGACCATTTGATATACTTCTAATGGCTACAAACATATATTTAAGATTTTTGAGAAAACATAGTGCACCATAGAGACTACAGTGAGGATGATCAGGAGGAGAGTACGCAGAGACTGAAGTATGCTCCTTAGCTAGGGCCTCAATGCGCAACACAAGTTGGTATCAAATAAATCAAAGTGTACCTGAAGAGGCTTCAACCTGTTTCAGCCAAGTGGCTCATTGATTTGTCACATTTGAGTTGCTACTATACCAGAGATGTTGATCCAGGTAAAGCACAAAGTAATTGTTATAGCACAGATTTCTCCTTGTTCAGCCAAGAGGTATTTTAAAGCAATTTTGTTATCTAAAACCACTTTATCAGCTCAGAATAATCTTTATGTTAAAGAGACATATTTTGGGTGGCATGTTTTGCTGCCCTTCATTTCCTACCTTTGAAATGTCTCCAAGAAGCTTTTTATTCTGAAAGTTGAGTTTGTAGAGAGTCTATGTCAGTATTGGTAATAGGTTAATTAATTTAACAGTTGTGTCTCATGTCAGGAGGCAGTGTTGTAGGCAGGGTCCCAAAGTTAGCCAGAAATTGGGTATTAAATAATATACATTACTATGAAAACAAACAAATCGAAAGCAAGGGGTAATAGTCAGGGAAGACTCTAAATCAATTTCTGATTCCAGACAGCAGCAATTTGAGAAGATTACTAGATGTTAGGCTCCTAGATGTTGAGGTCAAAGCATCTTTTGTAGTTAGAATGTTTTTCTGATGTCATTGAATGTTTAGGTGAACTTATGCTCTGCATTGGTCAGCAGGCAGGTGCCCATGGAACATCAGTGCCCACTTTAAGCTGATCTTACTCTGTCATTATATATATATATATATATATATATATATATATATATATATAGCCTTGTTCCATCCAGTGCTTGACTGTGTTCTGTTTTCCTTGAAGACTTCAATTCCAAGATGCAATGTGTAGAAGTATTTCATGTCCTCCACTGGAATTGGTGACTTTATTCCACTGGTATGGTTCAAAAAATATAAGTGGCCTGTGACTTGTTTCTAGAGGTGTTTTCTGTTTTTGTAAAGACTTGATTTGTAACACAAGGCCAATTAGTTGTTTTCAACTCTTCAAAAAGTTGGGTTGCAGCCTGAATGATGTCAACAGGCTGACCTACCCATTTAACAACATTACCTTCAGCTTTCCTCTTTATACGAGGGAGATGATTTCCAACTAAGACAAAAATCAAAAGATTCCTATGTCCTGCCCTGGGTGGTATAGCTCAGTGGATTGAGCACCGACCTGCAAACCAAAGGGTCACCAGTTCAGTTCCCAGTCAGAGCATATGCCTGGGTTGCGGGTGAGGTCCTCAGTTGCGGGGTGGGTGGGTGAGAGGCAACCACACATTGATGTTTCTCTCCCTCTCTCCCTACCTTCTCCTCTCTCTAAAAATAAATAAATAAAATCTTTAAAAAAAGATTATGTCCTATATTTAGAGTTCTGAGTCTTTGGAATGTTTTAAGAAATTGTTCCACAAAGATTTCATAATGTTTTATATCCCTCTGGATACATAGTCCAATGTTAGCTGAAAAAAAAAAAAAGCTTTTGAAAAGTCCTTACCAGGCTCAGAATATCAGTCTCCAATTCAACCAACTTCTGACCACAGAACTCTTTTTGAAGAAAAAAAAATACAAATAGCTTATTATCGGGTTTCAACTGGAACAAATAATAAATATGTCTGACAGTACTGAATTCTTTAAGGAGGAAATTTTTGACTCATTTAGAATTAGAAATTTCTAAATACCAATACTAAATGCATTTCAATTTGGGGGATATTTGGTACCTTTTTTTCCCTCTTGCACTCTTGGAAATGGATAAGCTTGCCTACTTTGAAAGTTCCCCATTGTGGCCATTGTAATTCAAGGTTATCTTTGGGAAAGTTAACCAACTTTCAATCATGGGCTCTAGACTCATTTATTTTCAGTTTCAGATCAACAACAGAGTTTGTTTTTGTTTTGTTTTGTTTTTTTTTTGTTTTAGTGTAAGTGTGTCCTATGGAATATTTGAAACATGCTAAAGATGTATTCATTGTTTCACTAAAATTCAAATTTAACTGGATTTCCTGTATTTTTAATTGTGAAATTTGGCAACCCTGTGAAAAAGATACATAAGAACTTTCTGGGTGGTAGTAAAGCTCCATAAGGTTTGTGAATGCATTTGTCAAAGTCATGTAAATTTTACCTCAGAAGAGAAAAAGAAAAATAAGTATTGACCTCTAGTTAGTGACATACATGCTGAAATATTAAAGGGAAATGCAACTTTAAAATATATAAAAACAGGATGGAGTAATAGCTGAATAGAGGGATGAATAGATATGTAATAAACAAATATAGTAAAATACTAATTGTAAAGTCTAGATGATGGGCATATGTAAAATTCTTCCAACATTTCTGTATGTTTGAGAGTTTTTACAATAAAATGGTTGAAGGAAAAAAAGGAATTAGCTGGATATATAAGATGGACTTGCCCTGGCTGGAGTGGCTTCAGTGGATTGAGTGCCGGCCCGCAAACCAAACAGTCACCAGTTTGATTCCCGGTCAGGGCACATGCCTGGGTTGTGGGCCAGGTCCCCAGCAGGGCATGCATGAGAGGCAACCACACATTCTCCCTTCGTCCCGTCTTTCTAGAAATAAATAAAATCTTTAAGAAAAATTTTTGTTAATATTTTATTTACTTATTTATTTGTTTTTAGAAAAGGGAAGGGAGAAAGAGAGGGAAACATCAATGTGTGGTTGCCTCTCACATGCCCACTACTGGGGACCTGGCCCACAACCCAGGCAGGTGCCCTGACTAGGAATTGAACCTGCGACCCTTAGGTTCACAGGCCAGCGCTCAATCCACTAAGCCACTCCAGCCAGGGCAAATCTTTTAAGAAAAACTTAAAAAAATAAAAAAAGACAGACTTACCCATGGCCTTCAGGCGCAGTAAGAAAGGAACCAGTGCAAAGGTGGGACCCTATGCCTGGTTGCTCGTTGCCCCCAGTGGCTGTTTGAGGTGTTCTTCAGGTAACATTTGTAACACATAACCCCTTGAAAGATAACTGAGGCACATTAACATTTTCAAGAGTTTGTTTGAGCACACATCAATTTGAACAAGCACACAAGACAAAAAATGTGATTAGCAGTGGTTCACCATACGAGCCAGAAGGAGGTTTTCATTTAAAAGACATGGAAGCAAAACAGGGAAATTATTTAATTATCTATTACTTAGGCAGTTGCATTATTTGGGAAAGCTTAGTTGGTTGTTTGTAACTGGTTGTTTTTAAGTTTTATATTTTCTTAGAATTGAGTGCATTGACTCTGGCATAGCATTGGTTTTCTTGCATAGGCGACCAAGACATTAGAGCCACTTTAGTGTAATGGCTTATTTGTTTAATTTTTTCTACAGCTGTACGACCTTAGGCAAATTAATTAAAGTCTAATTAGTTCCTTAGTGCCCTCTTCTGAAAAATGGGAGCAATAATATCATTTATATTATAGAATAATTATGACAATTAAAATAAGGTAATGGATATGAAACATTTAGAAGAGTGACTTGCATTTAGTGTTATATAAATGTTGCAGCTTCCCTTTGCTACAATGAAAATTCTAAACTGCACAGGCCCTTCAAAATTCAACCTCCATTGTTTTATATGTCTTCCTGCTGCTTCTGCAACTTAGGCTCAGCTCCATGAAAACATGCTTCCACTAACACACTGTGTACTTCTCAGTTCTGAGCCTTTGTACATGCTATTCTGCTGGCCAAGGAAAATCCCCCCTCATGCTCACGTGTACTCCAACATGTCCTTCAAATTTCAAATCAGGAGTCCTCACCTCCAGGAAACGTTTTCTAATCATCAACTCCCCCACCATTTCATTTACCATTTTCTAGCTGAATTGCTTCCTTATCTAGCCTATTCTAATCTCTCATACTAGTGTAGGGGCTCTGTAAGTGTCTGGACTGGATTTTGTTAATCTCTATATCCCCTGTAGCTAGCATGATAGCTGACACTAAATAGAAGGTCATGAAATGCTTGTTGAATTAGTCAAAGTATTAGGTCTGGAGACCAATCAAACAAGACTTTGCCAGGGCTCTTGTCCTTGCCTGTAAATCCTACTCACATGCTTTCTGGGCTTGCATGAAAGGATTGCTAAGAACCTGTGAGCTGGGCACTGTGGAAAACAGTATGGAATTTCCTCAAAAAATTAAAAATGGAGCTGCCTTTTGACCTGGCATTTCCACTCCTGCTACTATACCCTAAGAAGCCTGAAACACTAATGCAAAAGAACCTATGCACCCCAATGTTCATAGCAGCGTTATTTACAATAGCCAACTGCCAGGAGCAACCTAAGTGCCCACCAGTAAATGACTGGACCACAAAACTGTGGCACATTTACACAATGGAATACTACACAGCAGAAAGAAAGAAGGAACTCCTCCCTTTCACTACAGCATGGATGGAACTCGAGAGCATTAGGCTAAGTGAAATAAGCCAGATGGTGAAAGACAAATACCATATAATCTCACTTCTAAGTGGAACCTACTCAACAAAACAAACAAATGAGCAAAGTAGAACCAGAGACATAGAAATAAAGAACAGACAGTGACTGGAGGGGTAGGGGAATAATGGGGGAAAAGTGGAAGGGTCAAGTCAAGGAGCATGTATAAAGGACCAATGGACAAGGACAACGGGGGCAGGGGAGAAGGATTGAATGTGGAGAGCAGGGGCGGTGGCGGTAGGGCAGGGGAGAGTAATGAGGGAAAATGTGGACAACTGTAATTGAACAATAACTTTAAAAAAAAAAGAACTTGTGGACTGGGGAAAGAAGAAAACCAAGACAAAGTGCAACATTGTTCTAAGTAATCAGTCTATTTGAAACAGGTTACCTGACAGCGGCTTAAGGTATGAAGTCTCGGGTTCAAACCCCTGCAGGGAACTGTCTAATGTTAATCAGAACCCCAGACCAATGTGATCGGGTTTGGGCACAAGAAGGAATACTATCTGTTTATTGAACATTCAATGTGAAAAAGATACTATGCTAGATGATTTACATATTTTACAATAATAAAATACTCCATAAGATAAAATCATATCTTATATGGAGCTATAAATCATATCTTATGGAGCCCAATTTAATGATGATGATACTAATGTCTATAGAGGTGAAATAAGTGTTCAAGGGTTATATAAAAATGGTGAAACTATAATTCAGTCCTTGGTTTGACTGAATTTAAAGGTCCTACACTTCTCATTACGCATACAACTTTGCCTCTCCCAAGATATAACTTCAGTTGCAATGTGAGAATAAGGATGCTAAGCAGAAATCAGAAGATAATGCCCATTTTTTTATATAGGCTTAACATGGAAAGTATAAGGGAAACACTGGCTTGATCACACCAAATACAGTATTTATGAAAAAAATCCCATAAACTTATGGATGTTGTATATGAGTTCACTGGTGTTCTGCAAACTTTGGTCTTTATTGGCTCAAAATTAGACTAGGCCAAACTTCCAGGTAAAAGATTTCTGTCTCTATTTTACTCTGCCAAACCCAACCAACCTAGATAATGAGCATTTGGTGAATTTTGCTATCTGTGTATCTTATGTGTCTGGAGGATTCAAATAGGGATCTCAATTTTCTAGAATCTTTAAACCCTGAGACCTTGATTGCCAATATCCATACAGAAGTTGTTATCTTATTATTTATAGTTATTATGTGAACACCATAATTAAAATATTAAGATGTGCTTATATGACTGAGTCTATTAGTTTATATGGCTCTCTCTCCTGGTCTATGGTATAATTTACTCTGTCAGTAACCTGGGGAAGAATACAAAGAAGAAATCAAGACCCTGGTCTATAAGGGGTTCATATGAACTAAAAGTTTTAATACCACTGGGTTTGGCCATTGAATAATGTAATACATTTATATACTCATACGACATCATTGTCGAACAAATAAAATTGTACCTAAATGGAATTCAAGCGTGCTGGACCTTCTTTAAAATCTGGTACCAATAAAATGCATTAATGTGCTGCTGGGCCTTCTCAACAATTAAATAGGTGTTTGAGCACATACATAATCCCTATATTCGAATAGCCTATGGAGCAATAAATCCTTCTGTCAGCTACACAGTAATATTCAAATTTTCCCATCTTAATTTCTAGTTGATTTAAGTGGTTTCAGGAGTGAATTACATAGGTCTGAAGAAACCAAAAATTTGTAAGTGCGCTCCGTATTTAAACTGATCATGTTCTAGTCAGATTTACCCAGGTTCGTTCAGATTTTCTGCTTTACCTCAGAAGAACTTCACCTGCTCATTAGTTTACAGGACATTTAAAAATGTATTGCGTGTTTTGTTAATTTAAAAAGAGCCTAGCAGCCATTTCTGCACAAGGGCCTCTTATAGCAAACTGCACTCACAGAAAAGCCTGCCTGCACTGAACTGCCTTCCTGCACTGCATTTCTGCCATCTGAGCCAATCCTTATAAAGGAGTTCCTTGAGTCCTATTCCAACTAATAGGACTGAGATACCCCATCCAATCAGAGCTGCACAGCTCTAACCAATCAGAGCGGCTCTACTCTGACCAGTTAGAACAGTGCCTCTTGGACCAATCAAACTGTGAGGATTTGGTATCATTGACATGAGGGAGGACCAATCAGGAACCATGTGCAGGGACTTCTGTCCATAGGAGTCAGCTCCCCTCTGGGTCCAAAGCACTTTCCTCGTAAGATTGAAGACTGCTTTCTCCCCCCAACTAGAGCTGAAATATTGATGCTTCATTGGAATGGTCTCTGGACTGGTGTGGAGTGGAGCAGAGTGGAGTAGACCATTGTGGAACAGAGCAGAGCACAGCTGAAGAGGGGCCTGGCCCCAGGACCACCTCACAACCATGCTGTTTTCACAGCCATGCTGAATAAGGTTTCCTTTTCACCACACACCGAATTGGGTATTCCTGTTGGTGTTGAATTGGTGCCAATGGTAATCGGTTGACACTTATGATAGGTACTGTGGATCATAAATACCCACTCATTTAAGCAACACCCCCACCCTCTGCCAACCAGATCCACTCATGTAAGAAGTACTTTAAGCAAATATTTTTATTTAGTGTGTGAATACATATATATGTATATATATTCTAATCTACTCCCACTTCCCATACTCCCACCCACTACACTATGCCCTACCCTGTGGTCCCTCCCCCAACCCAACCCAGAAACCACAATCAAACATTAAATGAGGGTACAGAGGAATAGGGACATTAATAGAGCATATTTAAAGCACAGTAACAAGAAAATAAGTAATGTAGGTATCCCTGTTGGAAACCCAAAATAATGTCCATTCTCCTGTCGTAACATGGTGAAACTTCCCCATTCCCCTTTGTCAGGATATCCCATTGCAATTTTTCAATATGTCTGAAGGGAGCTTTATTTCTTGTACCATTTAAACACTGCTGCTACAGCCTGCATACAGAAAATGTGGGAAATTCACAGTCTTCTTCTCTGGGAGTCTTCAGTCCCACACAACTACATGACAAACCGGGTTTACACCATGTAAGCTAGTGTGGAGTATGAGTGCACAAACGCCTAGGATGTTTCCATTATTCCACAGAGCTTGTGAGCAAGGACAGAGTAGTGAAAAAAGCTGAAAAGCTGAGAGTCATTAAAGTATCAAGTTCATTTTCATCTCAGATGGGTCAGAAAGCACTGTTTAGGCAGGCGCTGGAGTGGAAAATAAACTTCACAAACTATAAAGTCTAAGGGATCAATTTCTTTATGGGTTATTTATATTTTATTTGATTTCCATTTAAAATTTTATTTTACTGAGGGATTTTTAAATACTAAACTTTACTACTTGAGTTCCAAGTTGCAGGTACAAAGGCCTTCACGAATGTAACCTGTTGGTTAAAGCAACAAAACGGGTATTCACAGTTTCCCAACTCTTTATGGTGGCTTCACACCACCTTGAGATCAGTGTTTTAGGTGGGGGAACCCTGTGGAGCAAAGGCCTTGTGGGCCAGCTTGATCTGTATCTCCTGGATGTCTTCTTAGATCATACCATAAAAATACTCAAACCAATGACAGCTTTATTTCTGGTAGGATCTAATCCCAAAAGAAAAGCTAGATTTACTCCTTAATTGTAAAGTCCACGATAACATTTCAACTAGTCTAGTTAACATCTATTTACATAAATGTAAATGTGGGTGCTTCCTTCACTCTCTGCCTCTATTATGTCAAGAAAATTAGTTCAAGCTAAAATTGACACTTTTTCCTTAGTACCCACCTTGGGCTTCCAGGTAAGGCTATTCAGCATCAAGCTTTCCCTAGCAGATAAAAAGGTTTCTTTCCAAACTGCAGAACAATAGTTGATCCAGTGCTTTGCTGTTTTCAGAGTATATGTTCATTCAACAACGTACTTGCAAATGAAATCTGCAGTCTTATCCAGACCCCCTGATAGTCTTTAGTTTTTCAATGTGGGGGAAAACATTGACTACAAACACGTTGAAAAACACCAAAAGGTCTTACTTTGAAATCACAAAGTCATCATCACATAGAAGATAGTTCTATTACTATTACAAAGGAAGGAAGTTTCAACTAGACACAGAAAACTCTGAACAAGAGTTATCAGAATAAACAACTTCACCCCCACTCTCAAACTGTTTATACTGGGTCCATCTCCTTTCCTTCCTCACTTGGCCCAGAGGAAAACCATGTCCATCAATGAGGCTCTGTCTCATAGTCTAGAGATGTCAACAGCCTTCAGCAATGGCAACGTAGGAAGTGGATGGTCCAAATTTGTAATTATGATTGTAGGTAGTCATTTGCTGATATTAAGGCATGTACCTCTCCTGTAGCAAAACTAACACCCAAGCTTAAACATCCCTCACAAATTAAGCAAATGAATTTTAGCCTTCTGTTCATCCTCACAAGGGTCTCAGCCCACAGATATCAATGTCTTTATGAATTCCCAATAATTATATAAAATTATAACTTAGTCATTTATCCTCTTGGATCAGCAAGATTCTTTTATGGTAAAGGTTTCTTACAACTGCGTGCATATCTTAGTGTCTGTGTATATGTGTATGTTCTGTTTACATTTTGTAATTTATCTGTGCATAAATTGTTTATGTTCGTGTGTATTCAAGTTCCTACTCCTTTAAGGGTTTGTTTTTATGTGTTTTTAACCATACAATTAAGTACATTTTCTTTAGAATAATAAATATCCAATTGGTATTTGTTAGTAGGATGCTTATCATGTTATAAGGCCAGAAATATGAGTGCTGCAGGTTTTAATGACTTAGGGTCAGCAGCTACAAAAATGTACAAGATAGTCATGCAATCACCCAAACAAATGGTGAAGTTATTGAAAAGATTAGAGTTCGTTTATTTAAATAGATAATTGGCTGAAAGAATGACTAAAACTTAAAATTTAGATTTGAAATATGCATTATTAAAATGCAATAAATCTTTGTGTACATTTTTATGTATGTGTGTGCATGTAGGTATGTTCATATTTGTGGGAGCATATGTGTGTTCACACATGTGCATGGGTGTAGGTGTGTATATGTATGTTTGTGTATATGTGTAAATGCATGCATATGTACAAGTGAGTGTGTATGTGAAAGCATACAAAGATAACTACAAGAGGGGAGGGAATCCTCAGTGAAAGAGGTCTTCAGTTCAGAACACCTAAAAGTGAATCTACATTACACATATACAAATGACTAACATATAAAATTGATTACCAGCATCCCAGATATGTGTCAGGGGATAAATTCTTGTAGTCCAGCCTGTCCCAGTGAGGTGGGACATTGGATCAGCTGCATGTAAATCTTAATCTCATCAAAGCATTTCTTTAAATGTTCCAGATTGGACCAAGATACAGTTTCATGACATTGGACAAAGGCTGGTATATGCATTGGATGTGTGAAAGGGGAGAATTTGGCAATTTCTCCCATCCACCATTGCTGTAATTCTTTGTCCAACTATAGATTTCAAAAGTGGTGTCATTCTGATAAGAAGAAGACACTGCTAACACACTATCATTAGGTAATACACTTTAAACTGTTTCTCCAGAAGTGAAAATGAAATTTTCAGGGCTATTCAAAGAACAGTTTTGTTGGGTCTTTCAGATGGCTGATAACCCATGTTCAGAAAAAGGCTGGCCCGGGTGAGTGGTGCAGTCTGTAAACAGACACACATGGGGTTTTGAAACCTCAATCCCATAGTTCTTTAGCACCATGCTCAAACCCACAAAGCTAAATGGCTGCACATGGGTTAGAGCCTAAGACCTAGTGCTCATTAGCACCATATTCCAACCAAATAAGCCCCCCTAGTCATAAACTACTTACATTGGTAGCACCCCCAGACTTAGCTGGATGTTGAGTTCAGATTAGTTGCTGCTGAAAAAAATCTAAGCAAACCCGAGAAAAACTCAAACTACTGAGAGGCCCAATTCTTCAAGCAGCCTGTCCATCACCAAAGCTGATGTGTAGGTAAAGTCAAGGCAGCAGCAAACTTTGAAGCTGGATCATCTGTCAAACATGGAACATTCCAGATCTCCAGCCTTACTGGGGGGGAAGTCTAACTCTTTGGAGGATAAAGGTGGGAATAGGGAGGGGTTTTCCTGGGAATAAGAGAACATTAGGTGAACATACAATAGCACAGTAGTCATTTAAATTACAATGACAGCTCTTTTATCTGAATTTCTCTTAAGTCTAAGCAGGTAAAGGAGCATATTATAGCAAGGTGTAATTCCTTCATGAAGCACTGGCTACCTCAGGGCAATTTCGCTCTGCCCTCCTCATGTGGAGGCAGAGTCTTTGACAGTCAGCCTAATTGTCCTGGGATTTATCCATCCTGCCAAAAGGAGAATGAGAAAGACAACTCTGTCCTTAGAAGAATGAGAGTTTACATAAGGAGGGAGAAAAAGATACCAGCAGAGCTCACAAAGACTACTAATTTCAAAAACAGCTGAAGCTGAAAGGTGAATGTGAAATTTACAATGATGCCACTAGCAGATGTGGTCATCTACTTAGTCCAGGACTTCTCTAAATATTTAATCATGAACTTGTGTGGATATAGTTCATTGTTGTTTTTTTCAGTATTTTTGGTTTTTGTTTTGGTGGTGAGAGTAGGAAGGAAGAGGAGATAAAAGGTTCATCCATGAAAGTGAAAATAGAAACAGAGATTAAACTACACCTCTTTACCCTCAGATTGTTCTTGATCTGAAAAATAGAATGCAACACTTTTGCAAGTATGGAAAGTTTCCATAGACAGCTGGAGTTCTGACTTCAAAAGCACTAATTTTTGCTGTTACCAGGTAGGATGACTAGCCAGAAGCTAAACTCCAGTTAATGTGCTTCAAGCCCCTAACTTGCCCTTTTCCAGAGGAAACTCAAGGATTCAAAGAACTTTGAATGATATGTCCTTGGTAAAAAGTGAATGATTAAGATGAGGAGAAGAAAGTGAAGATAATTGAGGAGAAAGAGATGGAAGCAGAAGCACACATACACTCTGAAGAGATGATGATAACCTGCTAAAGCCAGTGGGTTTGGCCAGTCATGAAGTTCACAGCAAATGCAGCAGTAAAAGTCTGAAGCCAGTTAGGTGGTCCTGGGACTTCTAAGAATTGCCAGGGTTATCCTGTGGTGGTAAGTTTGTTGTTGTTGTTGTTAGTTATTTGAAAATTTTTAGAAGTTATTTTGCTTCTTTGGGGTGTAATTATGGGAAAGGCTGAAGGAGGGGGGAATGAGCAATAGCTAAAATGCTGTAGAATAGAAAGGATTTAAAAAAAAAAAAACAAAAGCATGAGTGGCTAGAGAAGAAACCTTCCTCCTGGGCACAATTCCTCCAAAGTAAACTAGGTCATGTTCTTGGTTGCCACTGAATGGTTCTCACTTCCCAACAGACACAGAGGGTATGGCCTATGTCTGGACCATTTCCTCTATAATCTTGCTGTAAGCCATCCTATCCCCTCCAAGAAGGCACAATGGGCAGCCACCTTCTGATAGTTTGAATTAAATGAGAAAGAAATATAAAAGAGAAAAATGTAATCAGAGGCCACCATTCACTCTGATCATTACACATCCCACACAAACACTTATAGAGCAGGGCAGAGACTGCTCTAAGTTTAAATCCAGAAGCTGCATCTTCCCAGATTCCCAAGCTTCCACTAAGGGTGAGAGAAGTCTTAATTCTGAAGAGAAAATAAAAGAAATATATGGGATGGAATTGAGGAATAGCTAAAATTCAATGAGAAAGCAGTAGTTTAAACTATGCATCAGAGTTAAAAGAAGTGAAGGATGAACAGACATAATAGAGGAGGAATGAAGAAAGAAGAAAGAATTAGAGGAGTGGTGCTGAAGAAGGAAGAGACTCAGGAGGAATGAGGAAGCTGGAGAATAGGAGGGTTAATGAGCAAAGAGGAGAAAAGGAAAGAATTAAAGGAAGGGAACAGGAGGGGAGAAGACAAGATGGGCAGAGGTAGAAGGAAGGATGGAGAGGAACAAAGGAGATATTGAAAGAGGGTGAGAAGAAAGAAGGAATATGTAGAAGGAGAAAGAAGAGAAAGGCAGAACAGAGAAACTTGAGGAGAGGTGCCTGGGAAAGGAGATGGGGGGAGAAGGGGGGAAATGAAGATGAAAAGGGTATGAGGGAGGAAATCAAGAGAAAAAAAACTCACCCTCATCTTGGCATCTTCCTGACACACACAAGCTATACCCTTCAAAGAGCCTTAATAACATTGTTTCCATGTGAAAGGCAATGGCAGATAGTTACTTCCTCCTCATCTCTCTTGAGTTGAAATCCTCATAGGCTAGAGAGATGGAAATGAATTAACAGTGAACATATTATACTTTTTCAAAAAAAAGGGCAAGACTAGACAGCACAAGTTTATATGAGACAAGGTATGTTAAATGTAGGGCCAAGAAACTGAGAGAATTGTTTGGATTTTGCAGTACTAGCTTGGGCACTTAAATTGTCATTGTATTTAAAGGAAAGTTATCATCAGATTATTGTATTTGCAAACTGGAGAAATAACCCAGGTGATGTGGAGTGAGCCATTTAACTGCCTTGTCTTTTTCTGTAAATTTTCTCATTCTCATTCTGCCATAAGGAGATAAGACTATTTGCATTTTTAGGGAGCTTGAAGTTCCCAGAGAACCCAATTATATTTCAGGGACTATACATTTCTTTTCTGTCATTTCTCTGGGAATATTTTGGATGCAATATAGACATTGACCTCTTATCCATATAAATAAAATATAAATAAGAATCTCTGGGGGCTCTTGCAGCTCCTGAGATAGTGCCTAAGATGTCAGAAGACAAGTGCCATGGCCAGGTGGGCACACAAAGAATGGAGATGGGAACACTCTCCAGAATCAGAGATGAAATTCAGGAGACCCTAAGTCAGAGTGTAACTTTCCTGTGAGTCATGTAAAAACATCTCTGATGAGCCTGGAGATCAAATATTTACTCACTGTTAGGAGAAGGAAGAGTTGGGAAGGAAACAGGAGAAAAGACAGAAGAAAATGAAACAGCAAGTGGGACACATGATTCCTCACATGGCCCCCATCCCTCAAGTTCCAACCCCTTCCTCCACTCCCCCTGCCATGAAAAATGAATGAAACTTAGTTATTTTGGTTCCACCCTATCTGAGTTTTTGAGGATGGATAATCTATCGCGGTCTGGGCAGCTTAAACTCTAGGCACTGGTGGGTAGAGAAAGGAGGTTTCCACCTCTGGGGATGGAGGGGGGCTGGGTAGCTCATCGAAATCTTTGAATCGTGGGAATTTGGGCACTCCAGGATTGGGATCCACCCAAGCAGGGCAGTGTGTGGGTGAGACAGATCTCAGTTGGCGGTGCTCCCCTCTTAGGCGGCTGATTCCATCCAGCAGCATCTTCTGGATTTCCATGATGACCTTCTGAACTTCAATATGGAAACTATCACTGAGCCAGCAATAGATGTAAGGATTGTAGCAGGAACTGCTAATTGCCAGCCAGTGGAGGAAGTAGTAGAGACCATTGTGGCTTGAAATGGATTCACTGGATAGCAGCACCAGGTAGAGGTTGAGGGGGAGCCAGCAGACAGTGTAGACAAGCACCACTATCATCAACATCTTCAGGCTTTGCTTTTTCTTCCCACGCTGGCAGATGTAGGTGTGGATGTTGATGTCATCAACAGCATTATGGATCCACAGCTTCTTGGCCACATGACCATAGACAACCATCAGCACCATCAATGGCAAAATGAAGAAGAGCAAAAAGGTGCTCAGGTCAAGGTATTTCCACGTGGATTTTGAAGTATATGAGAAACTGGGAAGGCAGACATTTTCTTCAGTTATGTTTCTGGATTATAAGACAGACAGAGAAAGAGAAACATTAATTTTTCTTTTCCCTATGCCCCACAGCCAGGTGTTATATGGCAGGCAGTAAATATGTCTCTTCCTTATTGCCTATTTGTGTCTGTGCTAGGACTGAAGGCTAGAGTTATAAAGCAGGGAGCTTTAAGTTTCACTGACCCCCCAAACAGAAAGTGATATACCTAACAACCTATTTCCATGAGAGTTCTTGGGTACTTTTAATAAATTCCAGTGAAGAGAAATTTATTTTTGTACCCATGTTTTGAAATGTGCCATTTCAGCCCCTATTCCATTTCCCCTTACTGCATGAAGATTCCAAGGTCACGGGTTGCTGGAATCCAGAAACTGGCAATCCTGTGTTCCTCTTACCCATTATCCACTTGGTAACGCTTTTGGTAAATGGCATGTGGCAAAGCAGCACAGGTGCTCACAATCCAGATGAGAATGATGCAAACATTGCCTTGCATTGGAGTAATTCGGGACTTCAGGGGATATAGCATCACCTGGATGAAAAGACCCCAGCCCAATTCAAAAATTTAAATTAGGATTACCTACTACTAATTCTTCAACTGACATTCTTTTGCAAAAGTGCAAAGACTTTGTAGATGGGTGAGTAATGTGGTTTGGGTACTAGTTCTGTTGACAAATTAGTGATATTTTGTTTTATGAAAGAGCAAAATTGGCCAGTGTAGAGAGAAACATTTCAATGGGAAGATAGGAATCCAAGTGGACTGATTTCAAAGTTTCTGTCTCCAAGTTGGGAGCTCAGTGGAGAAGAGGGATGGATGTCCACGTGTAACTTATGGTTTCTTTAATATATGCTGATAGGTGAGCACTCCATGTCCTTCCATCCTTGCTCCTACTTGGTTCCTTTTATGCCCCTTTCCCTTATTGCTCCATCCACTCCCATCTTGATCTCTCCATGGTCAACATTTCCTCCCTCCCTTCCTCTCCCTTCCCTGTCTTCCTCCATGCCCTCTCCCATCTTACTTCATCTCTTATCACCTAGGTTTCTCCATGGCCCCCTCCATCTGGTTCCAGCCACAACCCCTTCAATCTCCCTCTGTTCCTCCTACCTCACTTGTTCCCTTGCTCCCTCCCAACTGACTAATGATGTAGTCCCTCCCAGCTACTCACTCTGGCACCACCTCCTTCCTTTTAAGTCACTTCCATCCGTCCTCCCCAACTCCTTTTGCCTCAATCTTCAATTTATTCTTACTTCATTTGCTCAGCTCTCACTCACAGACTTCAAGCCCACCTCCCAGACTCAACCCACCACCAGCCCTGTAGCCACACCCTCCTCTGACTCATCTTTTCTCTGTTTCTTTTTTCTCTTGGCTGGTTCTGCAATGCAGCAAATAAAAAATGTTTTCCAAGGGAGAAGGACACTTTTTTATCATTTGCTTATTGCCGCATCTCTGTTTCCATAGCAACACATCAAAGATGATGGTATTTTTATTACATAAGATGTGATATGGTTAATATCTATAATTCACATTTTGCAATCCTCCTAAACTGGGCAAAATTATATTTACAAAGATTGTCTCAAGGAACTCAAAGAACATTTTGAATTATTTGTTTTGTTAGTTTCTTCCATCTATCTAGAAGGGAAACCTACCCTTTTATAAGACCTGAAGAGCCCTGGGAAACACATACCCGATGTCGATCCAGGGAAATAGCAGCCATGGTCAACACAGTTACATAGGCACAAGAGTACTGAGCAAAACGACTGAGGTGGCATGTCATCTTCCCAAACACCAAGGAATTACACAGATAACGCACCTGTGGGAGAAAAGACATGGTGAGGCACAAGAACTCAGCCCTGGGTACTTCTTTCTTGCAAGCTCAAAAATACAGATAGAGGATCTTCATTGCCTCTCCAAACTGCTGGCATTATTGTCTCAGGAAACAAATATTTTCACACTGCAGCCCTCATGACCTTTCCATTTTTTTGCCACAGGAACAGCCCAGATATAAGACGCAGATCCCAAATTACAAAAATTGTTAGCCACCTTCCATTCCAAGCACTGCATTTGAAAATATGGGGAAACTGAGACTAAGCGCTTGTGACAAAGCTCACCTGAAACAGGTTCTCCCCACCCCCGCTGCTTCCTGAGCCACCTAAGTCTCTCAGCGTCTGCCAAGCAGGGGATTAATTCAGCAACGCAATCACAATCGTGCCTGTAGCTCCCCCCGCCCAGTTCCAAACCCTTTACAACGTCTGTCAGCCATTCCTGTATCTACGCACTTTCCGAATCAACCGTACCCGCTCCAGCGCTCCTTCCCACCACGCAGCTCTCTGTGTTGCAAGTGCAAAGTTGTGTTTCTGCTCTCATGGCCTGAGCCCCGGGTTGTCCTCCTCAGCACCCAGCTTACCATGGTGAAGGGAGAGCTGAGAAAAGCCAGCATCATGTTGGTCACGGAGATGTTGACGACAAAGAGGCCGGTGGCAGTGTGCATCTTCTTGTACTTCATAATCACATGGTTTAAGACCCAATTGCCTAGTATGGCAGCAAATACCACTATGGTGTACCCTATTACTAGCCAGAACTGTACCGGCTCGTCCTGGGACACCCTCTCTGAAGCCATGGGACCTGACGTGTCAGCCAAGTTGCCCATGTTTGAGATATGGTCAGGTAGCTTATGGATCATGGAAAGCACGCTATCGCGGCCTGAGCTACCAACCGCGGCTGCGGCATTAGAAATAGCCTGCAGCACCTGGGAGGTGGTGGAGGTGATCAGATCATCAAACCCGCTGGGCACACTCAGAGCTTCAGGGGTCAGCTCGTCCCCATAGCTCATGGTGTTGGGGTTCGGGAAAGCCCCTTGGGGCGGTTCGGTGGTCGGGGCCTCCAGCTTGACGCCTGTGGAAATCCTCAAAATCCTTAAGCCACCGGATCAGGGAGAGTGGGGGAAGAGGAGGGGTAGGTCTCCACAGAGCGCTGGGCGAATGCTGCTCAGCGTCCTGCAGTTGTGGGTGGGGGTGGGTAGGAGAACAGCACGGAGGGGACAGGCAGGAAGGAAAGCAAACAGACAACCGCTGGACCCTCTCCGAGTGGGAAAGTGCGCAGAGCTGAGCTGAGATGGTCAGTCGAGCGCGGGACAGGCGAATGCGGCTGGCTCCAAACGTTCCGCAGCTTGGGGTGCGCAGACAGTACAGGTTCCGAATTCCGGACAGCGGCGCCCTGCGCCCCCCCCACCCCCCGCCCAGCACCGTTCTTCCTTCGCGCAGTTGAGGGTCGTTCCGACTAAATTTCTGTCTCTTTGAAGCAGTCGGTGAATCGGTCTGCCTAAAGCCAGCAGGCGCTGTGCTCTGAGCCAGTGAGGGCAGTGCCTTCTGCAACCGCCCTTTATAGAAAGTCTAGGGGCTCGTGAGGGAGCCAATGGAGAGCCGCGGCTGAACCCCCGCCCTGTCCATTCAGGCTGGGGAGCCAAAGGGGTTGCCAAAGTCTTCGCTGCCAGTCTCAGGCCCCCTCCTTTCGCTGCTCTTCCCTGGCTCCCCCTCCTCCCTCTCGCTTCTGCTGGAAACCCAGACTTAAGGGATCTTCTTTCAGCAACCCCCATGATGTGCCTTCCTCACCTCCCTTTTTCCCTATTCTGCTTTTTAAATTCTGCATCAGTGCCCAAAATACCAGTTAGGAGCTGTGGTACAGGGAACTGAGAGAGGGCTGTAGCGACCATAGTGGCGACTGGACACACAGCCTTATGCTATGACCTGACTGACAAGCTGGACGCCTCATTCAGTACCAGCGAGCTGAGTGCCTGTCAAAGGGTAGTGGTTGCCAGGAAGGGCCTGTACAAATTTGGGGGTTGCACAAGGACAATGAGGCAGGGGACAGTTGGAGAATCAAGAGGAGGCACTGCAGAGAATCTGAGAACCCAAGTGAGGTTGTCCGGATGGGGGTGAACCCAGCATGATGCTAATGCTCTGCTTTTTCCAACACCCGGCCATCAGCTTCAAAAACGCATGCAATGACCTCAGGATTCTGCATCCAGCCTCTTAGGGGGATACTGCACTTTTGTCTAACACCCACAGCGTACCAGTTTGGGAACTGGATGCGGCAGGTTAGTGGAGAGACTGGCCATGGTGCCCAAGAAGGGTTTAGGATGGGGAAACTTTTGCAAATTGATTAGTTGTCCCAGACTCTCCTGCTGCAGGAAGAAGAAGATGGAATTCAGTCTTTGGAGTTGCGGTGTAAAAGAGGCTGGGGGCTGTGGCTTTCCACAAGGCCTTTTATTTTGGGAGTTTAAGCTGCTTCTTTGAGAAGGTATCTGGAGACATCTGAATCACAACTAGAGCAACTGAACTGCATCTTTAGAGATGCTTGAAGGGACACAACAGTGCCCTGAGACTCTCACAGTTCAAGAATATTTTTTATCTTACCATCTCCCACCCTGCACCAACTAATTTACAGGTAGAAAAATGGAGGTTTGGGATGGAAAGAATATAAGGAAAGTCACAAAGATAATTATCTAAACCACCAGGACTAGAAACAAGAAGTGTGGAGCCTGGCACTCCAGTGCATTTTGCTCTGCAGTAAGCTATCACTGAGAAATCCTGGTTTTTGTTTTAACCACAGTCTCAAGAGTTCCTATCCACCTCTTTCCATTGTGAAGGGGTTGTGGAGAGAGCCAGGAGCTGTATTCTTTTTCTCCTAGAGGAGTCAGTAAGGGAACCACCCAATATCAACAACTATTTATTAAGGCATAAGCAGAAATTCATTGTTATTATCATCATCAACATCATCTAGACATCAAAGATTATCAATCAGCCACAAAGGAGCAAGCAGACTTCTACTATGTGTGTATATGTGTGCATGCATGTATGTCTGCCCTGGCCACATCTTCTTGTTTATGGTTTAAAGAACAGTCAAGGAAGGGATTGCCAGTTCTTGCAACCTTTCTGGGGTATCCTGACTTGTGGGGAGAGAGTGGCTGACAGGTTAACACAGACTAGCTAATCAGAAAATCTAACTAAAGGTAGGTTTTGTGAATGGGAGCTAAGCTTTGGAGAAATTTTATGGTTAACAATCAACAAGAAAGAAGAAAGAAGAAAGAAAGAAAGAAAGAAAGAAAGAAAGAAAGAAAGAAAGAAAGAAAAAAAAGAAAGAAAAGAAAGAAAAAGAAAAGAGAGAGAATGAGAAAGGAAGAAGAAAGAAAAAGATCAAAAAAATAGAAAATGAAAAAATATACTTTGTTTTATTTTGTGGCCCACAGAACAGAGACACACAAATAAACACATTGAAAGGAGTTTATAAATGTTGCTTCTACCACATAGATCCACCCCAGAATTGGGAATCATTGATTCCCTCTGTAGCACTTTCTAAAGGAAGATCACCAAGAGACATCAGCTGAGCATTCAGGAGGCATTTTCTCTATGCCTAGCCCTGCGCTGGCTTTGCAAGGGCCTCAAAAGTCTCCAGATTTGGTGAGGAATGAAGGGCATGTTGACAAGTAGTCAAATATAAGACTTTTCTAAAATCTAACTGGAGAAGCGCAGAGGCTCTGTGACAAGGGCCAGAGTGGGAGGATAAAATAGGCAGAGGCAGAACTCAACTGCTGAACATACTGAGACATGGTCTTGGCCTCCACCAGCCTCTTAACTGTGGCCCATACCACCTTTGGCCTCTCTGAGCCAGAGTCCCTACATCTCTCAAAAGGGGGTTACCTAACTTCCAGAAAGGAGAGAGTTCCATGCAATAACATTGCTAGATTGGATGCAACAAAGAGAAAAATGATGCAGATTATATACATCTTCAAACTTTTGATACCACTGCTGTCTTTCTTTCTGCAGCCCAAGCCTAACACACACGTGAACTTCTGGGCCCACAGGTTCTCAAAGCCTATGAGCTACCAGAAACCTTGCATGATATCTTTAGTTAGTTGGGGGACAGATGGACTGACTACTGGGGCTAGTGAGCCCATCCATGCACCCACTTCATCAGTGGGAGAGGGGGTTGCCTGGACATCTTTGGATGAGACACTGTGGGAAATTGGAAGAAGAGAACTCAACACTGTTTCTAGAGGAGCTTACAACTGCACTAAGGAAAATAATCCACACACCAGGGAAATAATTAATTTCAGGCAGGCACAAAATATGCAGACAGTAATGTTAGAGGATCAAACAGTGTAGGTGTGTGGGGGTTAAAGACGTTTTGCAGAAGAATTAGCATTTGAACTGGGGTTTAAACTATAGGATGGACAGAAATGATCAGGGAGGAGGGAGAGAGGGTGGTGATCCTTGAGCCCCAAAAAGCAGGAGCAAAGCCAGAAAGAGGGGAAATTGCTGCTGTCTCATTCCAGGGACAGAGAGAAAAGAGGTTTTGAATGGAGAGTTTACTAGCCACAGTTCCTGTGCATTTCTCTAGTGTTACAGGCTTTTCTAGGTATTTTCCATGAAGATAGAGTGCCTAAGGTTTGAGGAAACTAGTTTTACTGTGACCAATGTGAAAAGGCAGGCTCCTTGGCATAGTAAGAGCCAGAATATGCATATTAGTTTATGTGATCTTTTCATGTTATCTGTCCATGTAGCTTCTGACTTTGCTCAGGCAAAACAACTTCAGTTCTTACAACTATGCCACTCTGGAGATGCTTTGTCTTAGCCACTACAGACTATTCATTTTCGGTAAGTTATATCTCACATCAAGTTTCCTCTTTTCTCTAAAATCACCAGTATTTTCCTCCTCTAACTTCTAAGCTATAAAAATATGATAATGTGAATTTAACCACACAAAAGCCAAACACACATAAAGCATAAAGGACCCATGTCTTCACCAGACCCCCACAGACAGCTCCAACCTTGCTTTCCTGGATTTCAGTTGTCAGTTCTCCCCAGTGAATCCCTGAATATCTAGTTCCTGTTCAAATTCTGACAAAGATACGAAAATGGCACAGCTGCTTCAGTCAGCCTCAACATTCAGTGGAGAGTGAATAAAGTTTTCCTTCCAGATCTAGTATGCAGGGAGCCAGGAAGAACTGCAGTGGTCCTCCTTAGTCCCAACATCCGCTTAACCATACTCATGAAAGAAATCCTGTGACATTAGGACAAGCCCTGTTTCAAATGTAATCTCTAATATTCACCTTGCCCCTTACCACGTTTTTGGTGTCTTAGTCTAACCGTGATTTCAACTCCACATCTCCTATTGGCTACCCTATTATCGTTTCAATCCCCATTCAGGATTGGTGCCTGCTTGGAGCCCTTACTTAATGTCTAAGTTCTTGCTGCCTGGCAATAAGGGTTACTTCTTATGGTCAGCTCCTTCTTACTTTCACTAAAAACTCTGAACACTGGATTGCTCACCAGATTGGCTCCTAAGGTGCTGGCAGATTGTGATGGACTCATAACAAAAATCATCTATGTCCTTTGGGTATTTAGCCAGGCTCACTGGGCTGTGCTACCATAGCTAACAACTTCTACTGGGGATAGTACTCTCAGAGGCTTGATCCACCCCCAGGCAGGAATCCGAAGCCAAATACTAATTTCATGCCAATATCCCATCCTCTCTGTTGTAGCCACAAGCAATCCATGATGCTTCACATCCAATTTCACACATTTCAAAATACAAAGGCTATCTTTGCAACACAATTACCCAACTGAAAAAAATAACCAAATGATTTCCTGTCCAGGAGGTCAGCAATGACTATGCCATGTTGTAGTCAAGGTTGTTATGGTTATAAGCAGCTCTCGAAGGTTATCCCTGCTGGAGTCCATGAACTAATGTACAAGGACCAGCTGGAAAAATCTCTCTAGATAGCAGCTTCCAGTTCTGGGGAAGGAACAGAAGCTTCACCACTAGGAAAAGGCAAACAGTACATGGAAAAGTCTATGGTGACATCATTTTAAATGGAGACAGAGATTACTCTGTTACTGCCAACTGCTGAGGGCTGCAGGTAGCAGGACTCAATGGGAAAATCAAAGGAGAATTCCTGAATTTAGGAGTTCCTTGACTTTCAATTATGCCATCTCCTGACCCAATGAAGGTGTTCCATTTCCAAGAGGTTTCTCAGCCTCAGCTAGCAGCTCTCCAGGGAGAGGAGTTGGCATACCAAAGCTGCCTGCTCTACTGCATATTTGAGATGGTTCAGCTCTGCACTGAGCCAAAACTTGCTTTCCAGTGACTTCATGCCTGTGGCCTTACTTCACCTCTCAAGGACCACACACAATTTGTGTAATCACTCTTCCTTATGCCAACTTTTCAGATACTTGAAGACAATGTTCATGTTTCCCCAGAGTCTCTTTTTGTTGTGGTTATGAGGTAGATGGAGCCTTGTAATTTAAAGAAAAGAAATAAAAACACTTCCTGAGAACTAAGCGAGGAAAGAGTAAAGTAGGAAGAAAGCAAGGTAAGCAATACCACAGTGCCTGTTTGGAAAAGAAATGTCTCTTGGAAGCCTCCTAGATGGCCTTTTCCTAATGGCACATTGCACTAAAATGAAGGCAGTAAGAAAGGCTGAAAGGAGAAAAAGAAAATAGTCCTCATTTCTTTTCTTTTTCTTTTAAAATTACAGTTGACATGCAATGTTATATTAGTTTCAGCAGTACAACTCAGTGACTAGACATTTATGTAACTTACAAAGTGATCACTTTAATAAATCCAGTACCCATCTGACACAATACATAGTTATTACAAATATTATTGACTATATTCCCTATGGTGAACTTTACATTCCCATAACATTCTGTAACTACCAGTTTGTACTTCTGAATCCCTTCACCTTTTCACCCATCTCTGAATATGTATTTACTTTGGTCAGAGAACTGAGGCTCTGAAGCTGTGTTTTCTTTCTAAAAGTATATTTTATTGATTATGCTATCACAGCTGTCCCATTTTTTTCTCTCCTTTATTCCCCTCAAACTTGCAAACCCCTCCCACCAGCATTCCCCCGCCTTAGTTCATGTCCACAGGTTGTACATATAAGTTCCTTGGCTTCTCCATTTCCTATACTGTTCTTAACCTTCCCCTGCTTATTTTGTACCTACCACTTATGCTTCTTATTCCCTGTACCTTTGCCCCCATTCTCCACCTACCCCTTCCCTGCTGATAATCCTCTATGTGATCTCCATTTCTGTGATTCTGTTCCTGTTCCAGTTGTTTGCTTAGTTTGTTTTGTTTTTTCTTAGGTTCAGTTGTTGATAGTTGTGAGTTTGTTGCCATTTTACTGTTCATAGTTTTTGATCTTCTTCTTTTTCTTAGATAAGTCCCTTTAACATTTCATATAATAAGGGCTTGGGGATGATGAACTTCTTTAACTTGACCTTATCTGGGAAGCACTTTATCTGCCCTTCCATTCTAAATGATAGCTTTGCTGGATAGAGTCATCTTGGGTGGAGGTCCTTGCCTTTCATGACTTTGAGTGGTTCTTGCCAGCTCCTTCTTGTCTGCAAGGTTTCTTTTGAGAAATCACCTGATAGTCTTATGGGAACTCCTTTGCAGGTAACTGTCTCCTTTTCTCTTGCTGCTTTTAAGATTCTCTCCTTATTTTTAGTCCTGGGTAATGTAATTATGATGTGGCTTGGTGTGTGCTTCCTTGGGTCCAAATTCTTTGGGACTCTCTGACCTTCCTGGACTTCCTGGAAGTCTATCTCCTTGGACAGATTGGGCAAGTTCTCCTTCATTATTTGTTCAAATAAGTTTTCAATTTCTTGCTCTTCCTCTTCTCCTTCTGGCACCCCTGATTCAGATGTTGGAACATTTAAAGTTTTCCCAGAGGTTCCTAAGCCTCTCCTCATTTTTTTGAATTCTTGTTTCTTACATTCCGTTCCAGCCGAATGTTTATTTCTTCCTTCTGTTCCAAATAGCTGATTTGAGTCCCTGTTTCCTTCGCTTTACTATTGGTTCCCTGTGTATTTTTCTTTATTTTACTTTGCAAAGCCTTCACCTTTTCCCTCCATTTTATGACCATACTCAACTGTTTCTGTGAGCATCCTGATTACCAGTGTTTTGAACTGTGTATCTAATAAGTCGGCTATCTCTTTATTACTTAGTTGTATTTTTTTTTCTGCAGTTTTGATCTGTTCTCTCATTTGGGCCATATTTCTTTGTCTCTGCATTTCTGTTTTGTTGTAAGGGGAGGAGCCTTAGGTATTCGCCAAGGTGGGGCAACTTGCGTCATTGCGTTGTGGCACCATGTGTGGGGCAGGGGTCAGAGAGGGAACTATGATGCTTGCTCAGTTCTCACTCTGCTTTCAGTCACTTCCTCTGCTACTCACAAGCAAATTGGGCCCTCCTGGTGCTAATTCCCAGGTGGATGGGTTTGTGTACATTCAGGACCCTGTGGGTCTCCAACAAACTCTCCTATGAGGCTGGGAGTTTCTCCTACTGCCACAACCCCCACAGATTTTTACAGCCAGAGGTTTTGAGGCTTTCTTTTCCTGATCTGGAACCTTGGGCTGCAGGTCTGTCTCGTTCCCCAGTTTTTTCTCCCAGTTTATCCACATGCAAAGGTGGGACCACCCAGTCCACCAGCCACCATGTTGCTGCACATCCTCTCTATCCCAGCTGCCCGTCTCCACCCCTCCTACCAGCCTGGATGAATGTCTCTTCTTTAATTCCTTGGTTGTCAGACTTCCATACAGTTCAATTTTCTGGAAGTTCTGGATTTTTTTTGTTTGTTTTAAAATTTGTTCTTGTCCTTCTTTTGGTTGTGCAAGGAGGCGAAATGTATCAACCTACACCTACGTCTTGGCCAAAAGTCTCCCAAACTGTGTCTTTTTATAGCTGTGATTTGGAGCAGTAATTTCTGAATCTTGTTACACCTGTAATTTGCCAGTTAAACTTGGGTAAGCATTTTGCCTTTTGGGGCCTCAGTTTCACTATATGTAGAATAAGGGGCCAGGCTCAATATTCTAAAGGTCGTTCTAGATAAAACTGATCTTGTGATATTTATAACTATCATTATATAGAACAACGATGCTATTTTTGACTTTTATATTTCAAACTACAGACAGGATTT
This sequence comes from Pteronotus mesoamericanus, assembly GCF_021234165.1. NCBI lineage: Eukaryota > Metazoa > Chordata > Mammalia > Chiroptera > Mormoopidae > Pteronotus > Pteronotus mesoamericanus. The sequence goes on along the minus strand of NW_026555108.1, from coordinate 1,457,259 downwards.
AGAAATGATAATTTCAAGGTGCAGAAGATCATCTCTACCCTTAATAAGAACGGCAAGAAGAAACAAGAATGAAAAAAATCAAAAATAGTGTAAGGAGCCTCTGAGACCATCTCAGACACACCAACACTCACATCATAGGGGCACCAGAAGGAGGCAAGAAAGGGGAAGAACTTGAAGCTTATTTGAAAAAATTATGAAAGAAAACTTCCCAAATTTGGGGAAGGAAATATACATACAAGTCCAGGAAGCACAGAGTCTCAAACAAGATGGACACAAAGAGGACCATACCAAGACACATCATAATTAAAATGCTAGTTAAAGATGAACAGAATCTTAAAAGCAGCAAGAAAAAAGCAGATAGTTACCTACAAAGGAGTTCCCATAAGACTATCAGTTGATTTGTCAAAAGAAACTTTGCAGGCAAGAAGGGACTGGCAAGAAGTATTGAAAATGATGGTATGCAAGCACCTACAACCTAGATTACTCCATCCAGCAAAGCTATCATTTAGAATGGAAGGGCAGATAAAGTGCTTCCCAGACAAGGTAAAGCTAAAGGAGTGCATCATCACCAAGCCATTATTATATGAAATGTTAAAGGGACTTATTTAAGAAAAAGAAGATCAAAACTATGAACATTAAAATAGTAATGAATTCACAACTATCAACAATTGAATCTAAAAAACAAACTAAGCGAACAAAGAACAGAGACAGAATCATAGATATGGAAATGATTTGGATGGTTAGCACTTGAGAGGAGGAAGGGGGAGAATGGGGGAAAAGGTGCAGGGGTTAAGAAGTACAAATTGGTAGGTACAGAAAAGACAGGGAGACGTTAAGTACAGTATAGGAAATGGAGTAGCCGAAGGTTTTATATGCATGACCCATGGACATGAACTAAGGGGAAGGATTGCTGGAGGGGATGAAGGGTACCAGGTGGAGGGGAATAAAGGGAGAAAATTGGAACAACTGTAAAAGCATTATCAATAAAATATATTTTTAAAAAGTGCCCCTAGATTGGAGAACAGCTTCTCAGAGGCACCTTGTGTTTAATAGTAATACTCATAGCAGTAACTGAAACAAAAATAATAACACCTGGAAGCATCAACCCCCCCACCCCCATTCTTCTAATTAATCCCTGGAAACAAAGTTCTTGTGTAGGAGGCACTTTTCAGAGGGTGCATAGAAGGGCAGAAATGTTAAAAAATGAAGGTGAGATCCAGGAACTTTGCAAACATATTACGTCCCTTTTGTCCTGAATGTGAGGGCCACATTATTTGCCAAATTTTCCATTAAACATGTATCCACTATGTTTCAGGCACAATTCAAGTTTCTTAGACTTACCAATGAATAAGAGAGACAAAGTCTTTATTTTTATGGAACTTAAATTCCAGTGGCGGAAGACTGACAATAGGTAAGAAAGTAGATAAATAAGATAATCGTGACACGTCTTATTATGATATGTCTCATCATGAAAACTGTTATGAAGATAATAAAATAGATTGATGTGATAAAGAGAAAGAGACTGGGGTGTGTGTAGCTCATTAGATTGGATGAGCTACACACATCCATTCTAATGATTGGGAATCATTACCACCATGGGAAGGTGGTATTTGAGTTGAGATCTAAATGATAAGAAGGAACCAACCATATAAAAATCAGAGTTGGGGAGAGGTATACCAGGCTGAGGGAAAAGCAAGTGTAAAGGCCTTGAGAAACAAGTTTGGAGTGTTCAAGAAACAGAAAGAGGACTAGTATAGAATATGATAAGCACGGAGAAAAGTGGTTTGAGATAGTACATATTTTCAGAGTAAAAATAATCACAAAAATAGACCCTTACCAGTGTAAACCATCCAAGAGCTTTCTTAATCATTACTTCAATTTTTCATAGCAACCTTCCCAGGTGTGTAAAGTTATCCTCATTTTACTGGCAAAGCAACTGAGGCTCAAAAATGACATGCTCTTGTTCAAACAGTCAGGATATACTAAAATACAGAATTGTGGTTTTTTTCATTGTTGGTGGGTTTTGTTTTGTTTTGTTTTGTTTTTGCTTTGTCTTCTGGTTCCATATTCATTTTCACTATAGACTGCTACATACATCTACTCAGCTGCCTGTAATGTTTCACCATTTTTTTTCCCTAAGTCTGTCCAATTAACAGCCAGATGGAGCTGGCAGTTTGAAGGAATCAGCAAGGCATAAAGCACAGATATACATTTCTGCATTGGTTGAGTGGTCTTTTTGTATATACTAGCATATGTAGCCCCTGTTGGTCTCATTGGTCCTTAAAATTGCAGGTAGGACACTGGCCACCAAGACACGTGAGGGAAATTGGCTGAAAATGTGCTTATCAATTCAGGCAGCATCCAGTGATGCTATCTGGAGAAGGCAGTGTGCTTGGCAGAAAGCCTCTCTCATCCAAAGCATGTAATTTCAAATACATTTAAAGACATAATTCATATTCTTTGCACAAGAGATCACCAAACAGTTATCTACCCACCATCTTCCCTTAGTTGGTAAATGAAGATTTAAACAAGCTTTTTTTTATGTTTCTGTATTTCAAAGGGTAATATTTACAAAAATTATACTGAGAACACTCTCCCTCTCTGTCTCACACCGCTGATCCTTCCTTTTTAATGAAAAGACATTAGTTTCTGCTGTCAGGAAACCAAGGATTTTGATTTCCTCTCTGCTCCTAGCTCCCTGTATAGCTCAGATAGGTCACTGAGCACCTCTGAATCTGTTTCTTGAGATTTAAAATGAGCATAATAATTTCTGTCTGGCTTTTCTTCATTGGATGGATGTAAGACTCAAATATTTTTATAAATAGGGAAACACTGTTTGATGATAAAGTAAAATTGTTGTGCGTTTGCACCATTTCTTAGCATCTAATATTGCACCCTCTCTCTCAGTTGCTTATCTTCTTACCATAAACATTTCAACTTTTGAATTCAGGAATGACTTCGTAAATAATCATTAGGAGATGAGAGATGTTGATCATGAAGATAGTTCTTCCATAAAATTAACTCAACTGTTTGCTCCTGTTACCCAACTGAAGGACAGTAAAAGACAGATGACTGACCATGACAAACAAATACAGTGAATAATTCCTTCTTCCCACTCTCATTTACCTCAAGGAGTAGCCTTACATATGATTACTAGCCCTTTGCAACTTAGTGTGGTCCCTGGAGCAATGGGATTCACATTACTTGGGGTCTCATTACAAATGCAGAATCTCAGGCCCCACTACAAATTTGCTGAATCAGAATCAGAATCTGCATTTTAAGATCTGGAGGTTATTGATGTGCACATACAGTTTAAGAAGCAACACAACATTCTACAAGTCCAAATATGGCACCTATGCTTTTTATTTTATTTTTAAAAGATTTTATTTACTTATTTTTAGAGAGAGGGGAAGGGAGGGAGAGAGAGAGGGAGAGAAACATCAGTGCGAAAGGTGTCAATTGGTGGCCTCTCACATGCCACCTACTGGGGACCTGGCTTGCATCTCAGGCATGTGCCCTGACTGGAAATCTAACTGGCAAACTTTCTGCTCACAGGCTGGCACTTAATCCACTGAGCCACACCAGCCAGGGTGCACCCATGCTTTTTAAATGCTTGGTTTGATTGGAATAAGTAGGAAGTCAACTATCCTTGCAAACAGATTAGCCCACTATTGTTGTTTTTTTCTTAATTAGCCACAAATTGGAATTGCATAGCTAGATTTAAATAATACTGATGGTGGCTATAAAGAAAGAAACCTATAGACCTATATCCCTGATGGACATAGATGAAAAATCCTCAATACAATATTAGCAAACTGAATCCAGCAATACATTTAAACGATCATACACCATGATCAAATGGGATTCATTCCAGGGATGTAAGGATAGTACAATATCCACAAATCAATTAATGTGATTCACCACATAAATAAAATAAAGGATGAGAAACAAATGATCATAACACTAAATACAGTAAAAAATGACAAAATCCAGCACCCATTTATGATAAAAACTCTCAAAAGAGTGCGGATAGAGGAAACATACCTCAACATAATAAAGTCCATATATGACAAACCCACAGCCAACATCACACTCTACAGGGAAAAACTGAAAAGTGTTTCCCTTAACATAAAGAACAAGACAGGGATGATTGTTTTTACCACTCTTATTTTACATAATACTGGAAGTACTAGCCACAGCAAATAATCAAGAAGATGAAATAAAAGGCATCCAAATTGGAAAAGAAGTAAAACTGTCACTATTTGCAGATGACATGGTACTGTATATAGAGGACACTAAAGAGCTCACACACACACACACACACACACACACACACACACACCCTACTAGAACTGATAAATGAATTCAGTAAAGTAGCAGGATACAAAATAAATATTCAGAAATTGATTGCATTTTCATACATCAAAAATGAACTATCAGAAAAGGAAATTAAGAAAATGATCCCATTTACAACTGCATAAAAATGTAGTGAAATAAATTTCTTAGAAGAAAAAGACCTGTACTCAGAAAATGATGATACTGAACAAAGAAATTGAAGAAGGTATAAATAAATGGAAGCATATGCCATGTTGACAGATAGGAAGAATTAATATTAAAATCTATACAAATCTACAAAATAATTGATAGTTTCAAAACAATTCATAACAAAATACCAATGGTGTATTTCACAGAGCAAGACCAGATAATCCAAAAATTATTATGGAACTATAAAATACCTTGAATAGTCTCAGCAATCTTGAGAAAGAACAAAGTTTTAGGTATGCTACCTGATATCAAACTATACTACAATGCCACAGTAATCAAACCAACATGGTACTGGCATAAAGACAGACATATAGATCAATGGAACAGAATAGAGACTACTGAAATATACCCATGTGTTTATGGTCAATTAATATTTGAAAAAGCTTGCAAGATCATATGATGGGGTAAAGATAGTCTGTTCAATAAATGATGGTGAGAAAATTGGACAGATAAGTGCAAACAATGAATCTAGACCACCTTCTTAAACCATACGTAACAATAAACTCAAAATGGATTAAAGATTTAGATGTAAGACTCAAAACCATAAAACTCTTAGAAAACATAGGTAGTAAAATCTCAGACATTTCTTTTAGCAATATTTTTTCTGATATATCTCTGCAGGCAAGAAAAACAAAATAAAAGATAAGGAAATAAAACTACATCAAAGTGAAAAGTTTTTGCACAGCAAAGGAAACCAACAACAAAACAAAAACACAACCTACAGAATGAGTGAAGATATTCACGCATGATACATCTGATAAGAGATTAATATCCAAAATTTATAGAGAACTCATACAACTCAACAACAAAAACAATACAATTAAAGAATGAGTAGAAGACCTGAATAGACACTTCACCAAAGAGAACCTACAGATGGCCAATATACATGAAAAGATGCTCAAAGTCATTAATCGTAAGAAAAATGCAAATTAAAATCACAATGAGATATCAGCTTGTACCTGTCAGAATGATGATCATCAATAAATCCAAAAATGGTAAGCATTGGCAAGGATATGGAGAAAAGATAACCCTACCGCACTGTTGGTGGAATGCAGCTTGGTGCAGCCACTGTGGAGAACAGTATGGAGTTTCCTCAAAAAATTAAAAACAGAACTGCCTTACAACCCAGTGATTCCACTTCTGGGAATGTATCTGAAGAAACCTGAAACATTAATTCAAAAGAATATATCCACCTCTATGTTCATTGCAGCAATATTTACAATAGCCAATATGTGGAAGCAACCCAAGTGCCCAGCAGTAGATGAGTGATTAAAAAAGCTGTGATACATTTACATAATGGAATACTATGCAGCAGTAAAAAAGAAGGGACTCTTCCCTTTTGCGACAACATGGATGGCCCTAGAGATTTTTATGCTTAGTGAAACAAGCCAGTCAGCGAAAGACAAATACCATATGATCTCACATATGTGGAATATAATGAACCAAATAAACTAATGAACAGAATAGAAACAGAAGCATAGATACATTGAAGAGAATGAGAGCTGTCAGAGAGGAGGGGAAAGGAGGGCTGGATGAAAGAAGGTGAAGGGATTAGCAAAAGAACACATATGCATGACTCATGGACAGGAACAGCAGTGTGAGGATTGCCTGAATTGCGGGGTGCTAGGTAGAGCTGGGCAAAGCGGGAAAAAAGTGGAGAGAACTCTAATAACATAAATGATAAAATATAATCTTAAAAAAAGTTTCCAAGAGATGCTGAAGCTGCTGATGTAAGGACCACACTTTTAGTAACAAGGTTCTAACCAATTGGGTAGTGATAACACAAGACAATTAAATTAGTGCTGTAATAAAAGTTAGAGAAGGCGACGTCAGAAACCAAAAGCTAGAGAGGACAGAATGAAGAAAGGGATCTAGGGATGATATCACTGATAAGTGATATTTAACTGCAACTGGTGGGCAAGGTGTCCATACAATAGAGTGGAAAGGACTTTAGTGTAAGAATCAGGAAACCAATTTACTAAGATCAATTTTGTTACCTGTTCACTGTATGATCTTGGACAAATCTTCTCTTTCTGGGCCTCACAATTGGGAAATGAGTTGAATAGATATTCCCCAAAGTCCTTTATTCCTCTTGACATTTTTGAGTAATGATTTGATGGACACATTGACTAAAAGAACTAAAGGGTACAAGAAAAGAGAGTAGAAGACTGAGCCTCAAAGAACAACAGGATCAAAGGCATACATGCTACCTAAATACTGATGAATCCTAAATTTATATATCTGGATTTACTATATATACCAGATCTCTCCATTTGGATATCTAATAAACAACTCCAATTAACATGACTTTGAATGATCTATGGGTTTCTTTGTTGCCAGAAAACAACTCCTCCATCATTCATTTTAATTTTAGGAGATCCCTCTCAATTATTCACTCCCTTCATAATACACAAACCAATTTCAAATCATGTTGACAGTACCTCCAAAAACTATCTTGAATTTGTCTTCTGGTCTCTATTTTCACTGCTACAACCCCCATACAAACACTACCATCTCTTGCACAGACTACTGCAAGTCTACTAACAGGTCTTTTTGCTTTACTCTTTCTCTCTACAATCCATTCTTTATAAAGTAGCAAGGGATATTTTTTGTAAATATTTTATTTATTTATTTTTAGAGAGAGGAAGGGAAGGAGAAAGAGAGGGAAAGAAACATCAATGTGTGGTTGCCTCTCATGCGCCCCCTACTGGGGACCTGGCCCACAACTCAGGCATGTGCCCTGACTGGGAATTGAACCACCAACCCTTTGGTTCACAGGCCAGCACTCAATCCACTGGGCCACACCAGCCAGGGCCCAGAGATATTTTTAAAGCAAACATAAAACTATGTTACTTCCCTCTTCAGAACTCCCTCTCTGTTTTTCTCAAAATACTGTCTGAACACACATGGTTTGTTTGTTTGTTTGTTCATTTGTTTGTAAAATCCCACTAGAATAGGAGCCCCAAGAAAGTAGAGACCAAGTGTACACTGTTGAAAGTTTGTCCCCTTCTCTTGGCACTATGCCAGGCATAAGGCATTCAATAAATGTTTGTTAAATAAGTGAATCAAGAGAACAAGAGTAACCAAAGCAAAGTAGGAAGCTGGCACCCTCACTATAGATCAGCCTCACTATTTTCAAATCCAGCTAGGAGCCAGAAAGATAATTATCATTTCCTAAATGCTTAATGTCTGTCAGATTCTATAATGGTAACTTGTACATATATACAATATAGTAACTCCTCTGAACAACCATTTCAAGTAGATAAGGTTACATTTTACAGATGAGGAAACTGGGAGGGCTGTGAGAGTTTAAGTCACTTGTCCAGAATCATCCAGTTATATGTGGTTGAGCCTGAGTTTAAAACTTTATCTGTGTTATCCCAAGATTAGTTTTCTTTTCCATTCCCACCTGCTACCATCTACATGGCTCCTATTCCCCAGTCTCCAACACAAGAAGGTGCTTTCAGACACAGGGCTCAACATGGGTGACCCCATTTGATGTACCTGTGGGATTGTTTTGTTGTGCTGGTCTCCTTGGAAACCATCAAGTATCGTTCTCTAGGGAAGGTACAGTAACCTGGCAGTCTGATTGGAGCTGCCTGTTCCCAAACTGTGCCAAGTGGAAACCAATGATTCTAAGTGATTACCAGTAAGTCATTATCTGGGAAGTCATCCTGGGACATTTTTATCTTTCTGCCCTGTAACATGGTAAGACTTCTGTTGACACTCAGCACTATCTCAGGACAGCATAAATACCACAGTTATAGAGGTCATCATCCAACAAATATTAATTGAGCATCTACTCTTTACCAGGCATGATACTAAAATATAAAGATGCAGACAGGTAAATTTCTTACTTGCATGGAACTCATTGTGTTATGGTGGTTAACAGACAGTTAAGGAAGTCAAAAAATAAAACTTTATACAGTTATAATTGCTATGAAGAAGATAAAGAGGGTAAAGGAGTAGAGAATAAGACACGGCAATTTTAGATATGATGGATGGTCTAGGAAAGTCTCTCTGAAAAGATATCATCAAAGATTAAATATGAATGATGAAAAAAACTGATAATGAGTGAATATAGCAGAAGAACAATTTAGACAAAAACATAGGAAGTGTAAAGACCCTGAAGTAAAAATAAGCTTGATGTATTTATTGAATAGCAAAAAAAAAAAATGTGTCTGAATGGAAAAAGAAAGTGTTATGAGATGAATATGGCAAATTGTCCGGCGTGGGGTCAATGGACACAGCCCTGCCCCTCCCATGACTGAGGGCTAGCCAGATGGCCACTGGCCAGAAGGAATGTGCGTTGTTTTTGGAAAGGATTGTAACTCCCTCCTTATCTCCTTTTGGTGGTGCCTTCTTGTTTTGTGACTGCTTCTTGACCCTTTTACATGCTGAGGTAATGTAGTTTAGAGCCACACATACAACACGTGCGTCTGTTGTCTGGGACCCCATATAAGGAGCCTCAGACTAAAGGAGGTGCCATCTCTCTCTCTCTCTCTCTCTCTCTCCCCCCCGCAACCCACTGCCATCAGTGTGCTCCCCTGTAGTGTGAGTAATAAACGGCATGTCTACATCTGCTAGTCCTCCAGGTGGCTTTTTAGGAATATCATGAACACTTAAGCAGCTCCCTGGTTTGAATTTGGAGCTTCTGTGCTCCAGGGTCCAGGTGAATTTGATTCAAAGTTAAATGGGAAGTCATTAGAGGATTTTAAGCCAGGAAATGACATAATTTAATTTACATTTTAGCAGAGTAAAGCAAGCTTAAATGTGGGTAATGGATTGTAAGGGGCAACAGTGGAAACACAAAGACCAGTTATGAGACTACTACTGTAACCCAGGTGAGATATAATAGTGACGTAGATAACAATGGTACAGTGGAGGTTGACTGGATTCAGAATACATGTTGGAGGTACATGGGACAGCAGCACAATGGTTTGGGAATATGCAGAGACCCAGGAGTTCTGATTTAGCTCAGCCACTATCCAATTATATGAATTGGGCCAAGTTTCTCCCCTCCTCTGGTTTTAGTTTTCTCATGCCTACTGTATCTGATACAGTGAAATCTATGTAAAAACAACACACATTTTGGATACTAATTTAGAAATTATCCTTAAATTAATTTCCCCATTTTTTATTTTTGAGCTTCATAACCCTATGAAATAATCAGGGCAGGGACAATTAGCTCCGATTCACTAGTGAGGGAACAGAGATACAAAAGGGTAGAATTCAGAGAGTAAAAGCCTCAAGGAAGCCATACAGACATGTTGATTTGATGAAAACACCTGAGGCTTGGATTCAGAATGCCTAAGTTTTAATAATGGCATGGTAGAATTACTTTCTGATTTAGTATTTTCATGCATCAAAAAATTGGTTAGCAGCCTTATGTAAACACAAAACTACCCTCACATCCAAGGCCATTGTTATAAAGGCTACCTCCCAACACATTGAGTTACTCTTAACAGATGAATTTGTTACAGCTCTGGAGTTTAAGGTCTCAAATTTGTCACTTACTCAATTGTGGTCTCTTGTTCTAGAAAATAAGGCCAAAAGTCAGGCTTTACCTGATTTGTATATATGAGAATCAATGAAACAATCATATATTGGCTATCCACTTTGCACTGTATCCTTTGTACACTTTCACTCATTATAATAAAACTGTGAGGTACGTTTTATTATTTCCACATGCTACAAGTCACACAGTTAATCAATAATAGAGCCAAGCTGTCTGATTCCAAATTCCTTGTTCTTTTCACTCTGCCATATCCTTGTTAACCAGCTGTTGCTTGGGTCTTTTTAATTTCGGCCAGATCCAACATGGATGACTTTTCCAACTCCAGAAAATCTAAGGTATCCTACAGAGTAGCTGGGTCAGTAATTAAATCTTATTCATCTTGGTATACCATAACTGGCATTGTGCTTGACATATAACAAATGCTAAGTAAAAATTTATTGAATTAGCACATCCATCTAATCATTTATCTACTCATATTTACCAACTAAATATTCAGAGTGTAGTAGTTAACAACATAGACTATTAAGTCAGATTACCCAAATTTGAATCTCATTTATTAATTTTACTATTGGGGTTACCCAGAGTAAGTTTTTCTGAACATCTCTGTATCTTGATTTTTTCATCTGTTAAATGCAGATAAGTTCTTAGCACAGTGCCAGGCATGTAGTAAGTGCTCAATGAATGTTAATTCTTATTATTGATATTTGCCAGGGATTATGCTAGACACACTGTTTGTACATTGATAAGTAAAGTAAATAAGGCCCTTACCCTCTTGGAGTATAAAATTTAGTCAGGAAAAAAACATTAAAAATTAAACAAATAAATATGTAATTATATGTTTTCATAAGTTGTAAGAAGTATATAAACAAAACACAGCCCCCATAGAGTAATTGGTGCAGTATAGGGAATGGGGGAGGGATATAGAGGCTACAAGAGCAGGCATGGAAGGCCTCCTTGAGGAAATAACACCTAAGCCTGAAGAAGAAGAAGGACCAAACCATACAATGAGCTGGTGGTATAAAAGAGGTTGAAGCATAAGTAGAATTATCATATCTTCTGTTTTATTTTTAAGACAGTCTCTTCTTATACCTGTTGACCCAACATACTTATTATAGTATCTAGTTTGGATAACAAATTATATAGTCCCTTTAAGCATAAGGAAGAGTGTATGTCTAAACACTGAAAAGGGAAACAATTTTGTATGTTGAAAGACTGTAAAGAGACTAGTGTAACTAAGTTAATATGAAGAGGTAGATAGAAACCATACTTGAAGTAAGGAAGAAAGAAAAGGAAGAGGAAAGGGGACTAGCAACCCTTAGCAATGGGTCAGCAACATGGAAACCAGGAGGAAGAGGGAGATAATAATAGTGGAGTAAAAGCAAGGGGAGCTGCCATTTTTTATTAAACCTATAGATAGCCAAGCACAGCAGAAATTTAAGTGTCATTGCAATATATTTGTTTTACAGATTCACCAGACCTCAGCTGTGTTCATTGTGGTTTGTTGTGTTTTTTTTTTTGTTTTTTGTTTTTTTTTGGGGGGGGGGGTTTGCTGTCATGTATTGAAACAAGCAAATGAGACAGAAACAGACTCCAAGGGAAGAATGACTCAGCCAATTAACTGCAAAAGGGCTCAGGCCTCAGTATTTATTAACAAACACTGACTTTGCTTTCTGAGTGGGTGAAGATAGCAATGTTTGCCCAGAGACCTCCCAGGCTGTTGTATACAAAAAGAACAGTGGCTCAGATGTATTACTATGCCAGCATATTGATGTGTCTACATGCCCTTGTACTGATCTACCTGGGAGAAGGTAGAGTTGAAAAGCAGAAGCTGCTTTAGGGCAGCATGTTGGGTTCAAGGAAATCAAGTACCTGCGCCCTGTCTTCAGGTATAGGGTGACAAGTACCAGCACTGACTTCCTGCTAAGCTATATAATTTTAGAAATATTTTTCTATACCTCTCTGATCCTCATTTTCCTCACCTGTGAAATGAAAAGAAGACAGGTCCATTACCTTGGTAAAGTTCAGATGAAAGTAAACTATGTAAAACAGCTAGCATGGTTTCTTATACATAGAAAATAATCAATTGTGGTCATTATTGGTGATAATAATGGAGTTCCACCACTACCAAAAGCTACATGATACAGTTCCAGTATTGTGCTGTCAGTCTATAGCCTTCCTGTATACTTCAGCCACATTGTGTAGCCTTTAACTATTTCTGCTGAAGTGCTCCTCTCTCCCATCTTAACTATCAACCCTTACCTGGCCTTTCTGAAGTTTTATTTCTATTTAGTATCTGGCTAAAACCTCCTCTTTTCCAGGAAGCCCTTGTTCCTACCCCAGCTAATACAATGCACAACCTCTCCAGAGCTTCCACAGATTGCGAAGTCTGTCAGCATCATTCATTTTGGTATCTAATCCCATGCATTCTGATACGATTTTATTATAACATATGTATATTGTCTCATCTTCTTAACTCATTGTAGATCCTTTGTACTTAAATTGAAAACAAAGACACATCCCTTTTGCCTCCTCTTAACTCTCACTGCAAAGCAAGGCAATCCTGAATTTCCGGCTAGACAAAGTAGATGTCACTTAGTCTGCCTTCCAACATCATTAAAGAAAATATTATAGATAAATGACATATTTCCACACTGAGTGTCTCAGCCCCCTCCATTTCCTTCATGTCTCTCACCATCTCTCTGCGCCACAAGAAACCCAGCAAGAAGTTATGCTGTGGTACATTTAAATTCAAAAATAAATATGACAATATAAAGGAGAAATGTTTGACTGAGATGAGAGCAATATGAGGAGAAAGAAGAAATGACAGCTTACAAGAAAATGGTTCTTGCTGGAAATGAGGATGAAAGGGGAGAAGGGAACATAACTCAGAAATATCCCACCATTTTACCCTGAACTCGTCTCCTGACATCTTCCAGCCTTCCACACCCCATCATCAACTGCATACGTCTTTGCAAGTGGAGTCAGGTGGTTGGAGAAACAGAGGGAAAGAAAGAAGGAAAGCATAAATGAGAGATAAAACAGTACAAGAGAAACAGTTACCTACAATAAAAGTTTTCCAGTGCAGCCTGAGTAACATTGTCATGGGAACATTTGCATGGCAAGTCACAGGGCTGGGGTTGAGAACAATGAATGGAATTAATAAAGAGTCAGAATCTAAAAATTGTTTTCAGAGTAACACCATCTTATGGGTCTGAGGTGTGAAACATAGTCTAATGTCATTTATGTGAGGTAAGTAATGTGTGAAATGAGCTAAGTTAGAAAATTTACAATTCACAACAGGCTTTCAGCATACAATAATGTATATGAGAGATACAAATATTTTACAATAGAAAACATAATTGCTGAAGCTAGTAACTGAAGACATGTGTAAGGCATAAAGTTCTTCTACAGAGTTTTCAAGACGTTGTAGCTAATCCTATGCTTTGGAAGCAATGTGGTGCTGCGGAAATAAGACAAGCTTGAGAAACAGATGGACCTGGTTTCAAATCCTTTCTCCATCACTATGGAACTTTGAACAGTTTCTTTTCCATTCTAGGTACTCATTTCATGCTTGCTGTTGCAGGGTTATTTTGAGGTGTAAATTAGATGCACAGGGTCAGGTACATTGTAAATGCTTTTCCGTGCTATGAGCAACTATTATTATCTTATGAGTCAATGTAAACTACATATGACCATACACTGGCCTTTTTTCCAGTGTTCTAGTACATTTTTTGTATTTTTTCCAAGAAATATGACTCATAGACCAGAGGCTTTACTTTCTCCTCTTGCCTATAATTGAAGTAAGGAAACAATAAGTGCTCAACACATACTGTTGATTGACTAAATCCTTGACTTTAGCCGTTATTTTAAAAAAGATTCTGCCCTGGCTGGTGTGACTCAGTGGATTGAGTGCCAGGCTGTGAACCAAAGGGTCATAGGTTTGATTCCGAGTCAGGGCACATGCCTGGGTTGCAGGTCAGTCCCCAGTGGGGGTTGTGTAAGAGGCAACCATACATTGATGTTTCTCTCCCCTTCTTTCTCCCTTCCTTCCCCTCTCTAAAAATAAATGAATAAAATCCTTTAAAAATAAAAAAGGTTCTGATTCACATTTGTGTCTGTTTTACTCATGAGACTTCAATTCTATACCATTAACATTATCTTCAGGTACTTGACAATAGTGGCACCTGTCAGCAAGAAGCTCCCAGCCTGTAGGCAGTAAAATCTCAGACATTTCTTGCAGCAATATTTTACCTGATATATTTCCTCAGTCCAGTGAAACAAAGGAAAAAAATAAACAAATGGGATTACCTCAAACTAAAAAGTTTTGCACAGCAAAGGAAACAATCAACAAAATAAAAAGACAACCCACAGACTTGGACAACATATTCCCTGATACATCTGATAAGAGGTACATATCCAAAATTTATTTAAAAAAGTAAAACTCAACACCAAAAAAAACCCCTAATCCAATTAAAAAAATGAGCAAAGGACCTGAGTAGACACTTGGCCAAAGAGGACATACAGATGGTCCATAGACATATGAAAAGATGCTCAACATCACTAATCATCAGAGAAATGCAAATTGAAACCACAGTGAGATATCACCTCACACAGGTCAGAATGGTTATTTATCATCAATAGATCAATAAACAACAAGTGCTGGCAAGGATGTGGGGCAGGGGGAACCCTTTTGCACTGTTGGTGGGAATGCAGACTGATGCAGCCACTGTGGAAAGCAGTATGAGCAGTATGGAAATACCTCAAAAAATTAAAAATGAATCTGCCTTTTAACCTAGTGATCACACTTCTGGGAATATATCCGAAGAACCCAAAACTACTAATTCAAAAAAAAACAAGCACCCCTATGTTCACTGCAGCGTTATTTACAATAGCCAAGACTTGGAAGCAGCCCAAGCGTCCATCAGTAGATGAGCGGATAAAACAACCATGGGACATTTACACCATGGAATACTATTCAGACTTAAAAAAGGAGAAAATTTTACCCTTTGCAACAGCATGCATGGACCTGGAGAACCTTATGCTAAGTGAAATAAGCCAGTCAGAGAAAGACAAATACCATATGATTTCACTCATGTAGAATCTAATGAACAAACTGAACTAAGAAGCAAAACAGAGACAGACTCATAGATAGAGAACAGGATGACAGCTAAGGTAGGGGTTAGGGGATGGCAGGATTGAGCAAAAATGAAAGAAAAGGACTCATGTACATGGACAACAGTGTGGTGATTGCAAGGCAGAGGGATGTATAAGGGAAATAAATGGTAATGGAAAGAAATACAATTTTAAAAAGTGAAAAAAATGAAATGGAGTCACTCATGTCAGTCAGCCATGACACTGTGGTTCAGGAATGAAACTGTCTAAGTCATGCCTGGCAGGGTGGAATGTTCAAGATATCTGCACATCTGTAGAGGTGTATTACCTCAGGATAAGCCCACTGGGAAATTCCCCACCCTCTTGGCACCTACTATCTGGGGTACCAAGACGCTTATCTAGAGGCCCAGAAGGATGGAGTACACGACCCTCAAGGGTATGACTGAGGCAGGCTTCAAACCAATGCTGAGACAGCAGAACTCTTCACATCAAGATACTGGTTAACGCCATGTTGATCTCCTACAGCTGTGCTGCTGGAGGCTCTACTCTGCTGAACTGAGAACTTCGTTTGCTCTGCTGCTAACCTAGCTCTGGAGATTCTGCCTTGTAAGATGTGAACGGCTCCCCGGCCTACTGTGCTGTCTCCCAGATCCACAGACTGAGACTCTGGCACTCAGGTTTGTTATCCCCAGTTCTCTGCATGATGTTATTACTGATTGTTTCTGACTGATTAGTATTGTTATTAGGTTAGTATAGATTTGGAATAAATCTGCATTAAATAAAAGCTGAGTGAATAGCATAGTCATCTGTGTTGCCTCCCTGTTACCTCTCCATGCTGGTGTCACCTGTAGAACAGTACAGGCAGTTCAGTGCTTTCTGTTCTTAAGGCCCAGATTAGATCTGAGCGGGTACTGAAGTCTGGCTTATGGGAAAGACTATATTGTGAAATACACACTCGTGACAACTAAGCCCAGGTTTTCAAAGTATGCATATAAAACTGTAAAAAGAGAACTGTGTAAGCAAGATTGAACGTAAAAGCAGGTACAGAGTTGTTAGAACAGCATCCAGAGACTAATGCCTGCATTGAGCTGAGGCTGACCAAAATGTTAAGGACTCTGCAGGTAAATTCCAAATAAGATTAACAAAACGTGTGTAACTGCTTCTTGGGCCAGATGACAGCCTGTGTTAGATAATACAATATGTGCAAACTAAAAATCTGGGCTGTCTGGGGCAGCCTACAGGGTAATAGAGGCAATAAATTCTGGGAAAGAATGCACATATTGTGAATATTTACTATGTATTGCACATTGTGTTGGGTTCTTTCCCTACCTGATTTTCCTAAATTCTTAGGAACACACACTCATTTCCCTAGTTTCCTTTCCTCTGGTCAAGAAGATGATACTGATATCAGGGTTCTAGCTTTGTTTGTGTCACTGCTCAATAACACCATAATTGGTGCACACTTCTTAGTCACCTGAGTAAAAAGGTAAAAGTATGAGAACCTTACACCTATACTGGTCCCTTCTTCACAATATTGCTCCTGTCTATAATCAATATACTTCTGATTACTTTTTGGAGTCCTCAGGTAGTGGTAAGTTTTGTATTTTTCCAGAGTTATAAGTTGTAGTCAGTGGGAGAGATAGGTTATAGTGCATGCTATTTGACACCTGAAATATACCATGTGTTTTAATTTTCATATTGGTTTCTCAAACTATCTGCCAGTGTGTGGTAAAGACCAGGTCCAACAGAATCACTCTAGAAAAAAAATGTTAAAAAGAATATAAGAATCACCAAGAGATCAAACTATAGTTAGAAATAGGGTATACTTCAACTTATTATAAACTTCTGTGGGCTCCTATGACATGTTATGTTAAACCCAGGACCTTGTAAGCATAAAATTAATCTAACATGTTTATAATTGTTAATCTATGTTTATCCCAAAGGCTCAATACAGCCTTGTCTCGATGCTCAAAAATCATCCTGAGGTAAGATGCATCTAAAGCATTGCTTAGAGGAAAATTTATAGTAATTTATTAGTTATATTAGAAAAGAAGGTTGCAGATCAATGACCAAAAGCCTCTGTTTGAGAATCTAAAAAAGGGGCCTAGGCAAAACCATGGCAGAGAAGACTCAAAAGGGTGTGAAGACTGCTCCTGGAGCAGTTGTGTGTGTAGAAAGTGAAATCAGGGGTGATATAACTATAGGACCTAGGACAGTGATCCATCGTAAAGCACAAATCATTGCAGAGGCTGGACCAATCATGACTGGTGGAGGTAACCTAGTAGAAGAACAGGTGCTGATCATAAGTGTTCGCCCTGATAATATCACCCCTGACACCAAAGATCCAGACCCCAAACCTATGAATATTGGCATCAATAATGTATTTGAAGTTGGCTGTTATTTTTAAGCCATGAAAATAAGAGATAATAATGTTATTGAATCAAAAGCATACGTAGGCAGAAACATAATAATGACAAGTGTTTACATCATTGGGGCATGTTGCAACCTAAATACATTTGAAGTCATCCCTGAGAATACAGTGATCTATGGCGTGGACTGTCTTCATCGGGTGCAGGCTGAACGACCACAGCCCCAGACACTACAACTGGATTTCCTGATGAAAATATTGCCAAACCACCACCACTTAAAGAAGACTATAAAAGGAAGCTCAACTCCAGTTAAGAACTAAGAACGAGCTATAACATCAAGCTAATATTTTGTCTGTGACCACTGTCTTTTTAAAGGGCCACCAAGTTTATGCCATCTTAGCAGGTCATAGTATAGTACAAGTTGATTTTGTTTTGTAAAACTGAGTTAGAAAGGAAAGTAATGATTTTGATCATTAACTGTCCTCTATAATTTATATAAAAATATTAATTTTCTATATCCTTGTTCCTTTTCCGATAATTTACAAATTTAGTTTTCTTTTGTTATATAAAATGTTGGCTACAAATTTTAGTTACACAAAAGATTACCTGTGATAAGAAAGGGCATATTGTTATGTATTATATTCTGCCATATACTAAACTAAATAAAAATGTTGATGACAGGAAAAAAAATCTAAAAAAAGGGAGAACAAATTAAACCCAATGCAAGCAGAAAGAAGCAAATAATAAAAATAGCGGAAATCAATGCCTAAGGAAATGGAAAATATAAAAGAAATAGAGAAAACCAAAAATATTTAAAAATGAGTTCTTAAAACAAACAAAAAAAATCCAATTTAAAAATGGGAAAGGGATCTGACTATTTTTTTCAAAGAAGACAGAAAAGGACAACAGACATGAAAAGGTGCCCAACATCATTAATCATCAGAGAAATGCAAATCAAAACCATAATGAGATAGTTTCATATCTGTTAGAATGGTTATTATCAAAAAGACAAGAGAAAACAAGTGTTGGCAAGGATGTGGGGGAAAAGCAACCTTTATACATTGTTGCTAGGAATGTAAATTGGTACAGCCACTGTGGAAAACAATATGGAGGTTTCTCAAAAAATTAAAAGTACAACTACCATATGTTCCAATAATCTCACTTCTAGGTATATAACAAAGGATATAAAATCACTCTCTCAAAGATATATCTGCACTCTTATGTTCATTGCAGCATTATTCACAATAGTCAAGATATGTAGTCCTGGATGGTCTGGTTCAGTGTATTACACTACAGTATTGGTGTACATCATCAGACTGCGAACCAAAAGGTTGCTGGTTTGAATCTCAGTCAGGTCACATGCCTGGGTTGTGGGCCAGGTCCCTGGTTGGGGGCTTGAGACAGCCAATTGATGTTACTCTCACACATTAATGTTTCTCTCCCTCTCTTCTTCCCTCCCTATATCTCTAAAAATAGCTAAATAAAATAATTTTTAAAAAGATATGTAAACAAGCTAAGTATCTATAAATAAATGCATATATGTGATATTTATGCACACAAAATTCAATAGCATTCAGCCATTAAAAAAAGAAAGAGTTTCTGCAATTTGTGATAACATGAAGAAACAGAAAGCATTATACTAAGTGAAGTGAGACAGAGAAAGACAAATATTATATGATCTCTCATATATGGAATCTTAAAAGTAGAACTCAGAAACCAAGAATAAGTTGGTGGTTGTAAGGGCAATGGTGATGGGGAGATGGGGAGATTCAGTCCAAAGGGTACACACTTTCAGTATGAGATGAATAAGTTTCTAGACACCTAATGTTCAACATTGTGATTAAGTTAACAACACTATTATATACTTAAAATTTGCAAACAGAATAGACCTTAAATATTCTCACCACACAAAAAAGTTAACTATATGAGGAGAGGTATGTGTTAACTAACCATATGGCAATCATTTTACAATATATATGTATATCAAATCATTATGTTGTACACCTGAAGCTTACACAATATTATTTATCATTGTATCTTAATATAACTGAAAAAACTGGTTTTTTGCCAAGATGTATAAAATTGATAGAATTCTAGCTGAAAATAAGGAAAGAACACATAAGTTACAAATATTATCATTGTAAATAAAGGCATCACTATAAGCCCTAATAAGGAAATAGTATGAAGAACTTTATAACCATTAAATTAACACCGTAGGCAGAATGGACTGATTCATTGTAAAACATAAGTTACCAAAATGCACTTGACAATAATTAGGTAACCTGAGTAGTCCGATATCTATTAAAGAAAGTAAATTTGGAGTAAAGTCTTCCAAGGAAGAAAATTCTAGGTCCAGTTAGCTTACATTGGTGAATTCCACCAAAAATTAAGGAAAAAACAATACTGACTTACACTATGTATTCCAGAAAATCAAATAACATTTCACAATTCACTTAAAGAGAACAGCATTATTCTAATATTTAAAGCATCCAAAAACATTACAAGGAAATAAAACCACAAGTCAATATACATCATGAACATAGATAAAAATAATCAACAAAATATTAAGAAGAAAACACAGCCTTATGCAAGATTTCCAAAATCTGATAAGAAAACATCTAAAATTACTATAATTAAGACCATACTTAATGATGAAAGATGGAATGCTTTTCCCCTTAAATTAGGACAAGGCAAGGATGTCTGAACTTACCAATCCTTTTCAACATCATACAGGTGGTCTTATCCAGTGCCATAAGACAGGAAATTAAATGTAAAAAAAAGGAAATTAAAAAAAAATGTTGCTTCTATGTGTAGATTTCATGATTTCCTACATAAACACCAAAAAATGTACACAAAATTTTTAGAATTAAAAAAACTAGTGTAGTTTACGTAATACAAGATCACTATATGAACACCTATTGTTTTTATATACGGACAAGGAACAGTTGGAAATAAAAATTATAAATATTAACATTTTCAATAACATCAAACATTTATATATCTAAAAACTACAATGAAGTACAAGTGCCACTTTTGCAGGTGATGTATTTTTTTAAATATAGAAAACCTTAAAGACTCCACCAAAAACTATTAGAAACAATAAACAAATACAGTAAAGTAGCAGAATACAAAATCAATGTATAAAAATCCACTGCATTCTTATATATTAAGAAAGGAGACTTGACTTTGGGTGGTGGACACACAATGTAATATGCAGACAATATATCATAGAATTGTACACTCGAAACCTATATAATTTTGTTAACCAATGTCATCCCAATACATTTAATTTAAAAATTTTATATAAAAATTATATTAAATATATCTGTAATATTCAAGGGCTTCCAAATGGATGTCCCTAATGTTAAAAAGTGAACTGAAGACATTTATAAAGATAAAAATCAGCATATTATTGGCAGAAAAAAAGATACACATACCAATGGAACAGAAATGAAAGTCCAGAATTAAATCCTTGTATATATATATATGGACAAATAATTTTTGACAAAAGAACCAAGTAGATACAATGGAGAAAACAAAGCCTCTTCAATAATTTTTCTGGGAAAATTGTAAACCCACATGCAAAAGAATAAAACTAGACTACAGTTTGTCCGCATGTCCAAAAATTAATTCAGGCCCCATTGCAGTGGTGGTTACAACCTTTGAGTTTTGTTCTGACCCCACAAAAGCTCTTATTAGTTGGCTGTTTTTCTCCTTTTTTTCCTCTGGTGAACCACCTGATCCTTGGTTTAGCTTGTTGCTTTCATAGACTTACCGCCTCCTCTTACTTGCTTACTACCAAATTCTGTCTAATTTTTTAATGTACACTTAGATATGAACTTCTCTACATCTCTTTCCAAATAAGGTCAGTTTCTTTCAGAAGAATTTCACAGCTACTATTAGGCCATTCTAATAGCCTGAGAAATCTCTAAGCCAGTGCTCTGGAGCTGGAGACAGGGGTACTAATCCATTTCTCTTGGAGTGACAACTCTGATTTATGAACAGTGTCCCGGATGGCATAGTAGTTGCCTCTGGTCTTCTCTGCTTGCTTTATATCATGAAACCTCTGCCCTACATGAGAGCTGGGACTCACAAATTTGAGCCTTGTTATTATCAACCTGCCATACCTAGAGAAAAGACTGTATCTTGTGGGTTGAGACTGGGTGGAGGAAAAGAGCCCTTGATTTGCCAGTAACTCTTGCTTGATATTTAGACTCTGCAACACAGTGATCAGGATAAAGAGAAATGATTATGACCTGCCACTCCTGAGGAAACACAATGATACTTATCTGAGAGCTAAGGAGTTGGAGCCATGTCTTCTTGGCCACAGCCCTTCAAAATGGAGCTTCTGTCATCCTGAGTTGGTAGGGAGGTAGATAAGAGTGAAGGGTCATGGCTTCTAACTGCTATAGAGTTCACTGTTACAAAGATTTAGTAGATTTTCTTAAATAAAGCCTTCTCTATTGGCGATATGCCCTTGGGAAATTTTCTGAAAACCGTAAGTGATTTTTTTATTAAATAATTTTCTCCAGTTTGTTTGCTTAACTGGGGTCATGGAACTCTTCATGCTGCCATTCCAAAAGTCACCTGTTTGTATCTTTTCCCTGTGTTAGTATTGGATTTTTTTCTATGTCACTCTTTTAAAAATTTCTTTTTTTAAAACATTTATTTTTTGAAGATTTTATCTATTTATTTTTAGAGAGAGGGGAAGAAGAAAAAGAGGGAGAGAAATGTTCCCTGGCTGGGAATCAAACTTGTGACCCCTTACTTCACAGGCCAGCACTCGATCCACTGAGCCACACCAGCCAGGGCAAAAAATTTCTTTTTCTTTTTTTATTGTTGTTCAAGTACAGTTGTCTCCTTTTCTATCCAATGTCTTTATCTCTTCTTTGAACAATAGCGATAGAATCCTAACTTGTTTTCCTGCCTCCAGTCTCTTGCCTCTCTCACCCAAAGTTACCTTTCATCTTCCAAATCTTACCATGTCATGTCACTTGGGCATTTCAAGTATTTTATAATTTGGAATTTCAGGCTCCTATAGTTTTATCTTAAACCACTTTTCTGTCTATGCATACCCTCTGTTCTAGCCATAATGAACTATATCTGAAATAGCCCACTACTCTCGCATCTCCGAGCCTTGCTTATGCTATTACTTCTTCATAGAATGCATATTTTTATCATGTTCTTCTCTGTTTATAAAACTTACATTTTAAAGTCCATGTTCATGTCATCTCTACAGAGAAGCTGTTCAAGATTTCTCTTCAGGTAAAATTGATTCATCTTTTTGTTCTCTGAACATGTTCCTCATAATTCTAATCAGCATTGTTTTTACTCTGTCTTGTTAAATGTGTTTACAGGTCTGTCTTTTATAAACTATGTACTCCTAAAGGATAAAAACCACATTTTGGTGTGTTCCTTATTTCTTACATAGTGCCTGATACAGAGTAGGTAGTTAATAAGTTTTAAATTAGAGAAATAAACAAATGAAATATTTTATGGGCTAAAAGATTAGTGATTCTGTTTCCAGGCTAATTTTTAAATTGTTTTTCTTTTGTTTTCTGTTTTCTCAGATCTTCCAGGGGGGAAATTGGCAGCCTGAGATGCAGCTGGGGCTGCCCAACTCATAGTTGCTATGGCAATATTGTTTTTAACAAAGGCTTTCTCTTCCTTACAAAAAGATTGTGGATTTATAGAGGACTACGAATGTGTTTTTTGTGTGTATATTTATGTATATGAATCATGTAAGTGTGCAGTTGGTGGTTTTAGGGGTGGAGGTGTTTGTTCATCACCTAACCATCCAAATAATTTAAGCATGCTTTTCTAGCTAGTTATTTCTTTTTCTTATATACTTTTGTTCTTTTTAAGGAACTTTTAAAAACTTTTCTTTCATTTTGTTATTTGAGACATGTTCTATTAATTCATTTATTGGTATTTTCAAGTAGCTCTTAGCAACAACCTCCCAAAATTCTTTTGAAAAAATCAATAAGTGTAATGGAGTGTGATTTTTCTCTGTAATTTCCTATATTATACAAGTGGAAGACAATTACACAAATCAGCACCTGTTTGCTTATGGCTGTATGGACACTAGCTAAACGAATCTCTCCATTGTGTCCCTGAATATAGCTCTTGGCAATACACTCCCTCGCCTGGAAAAGATGAGATCTAGAGCTTTCCATACCCAACTCATCATGAAACTAAGTGTTAGTGCCTTCTGGAAATGCTTCTCCTCTTCTTTGCCTGGTTCTTAAAGGCAGGTGGGTTCGAGAATGACATCCAGTCAATGGAATTGCCCAGTGTGGTCAGCACCCTGCCATTTTCTAACAAAAGTAACAGCAATTACACATCTCTATGAGAAGCAGCTATAGCTGACAAAGAGAAAGCTAACATAATGGAAAGAATCTAGAACTGCTAATAGCCAGACTTGTGCTTTAGCCCATGTTCATCTCTGATATTTATTAACTATTTGTCCTTGAGCACACCTCTTGGCCTCCCTGAAACTCTATTGCTTTGCTGAATTATAACATAATCAGAATTAGAATACACAAAGAGAAAATTGACATAGAATGGAAATGAGGACAAAGGTTACTAAGGGTATGTGTTTGGGGAAAGTTTGCAAATGTGTTTATTGAGAACCAACTGTATGCCAGGCACAATGCTGGTAGTTTATATAAATTATTAAATTTAATTTTCACAAAGATTTTGTGAAATAGGAGCCATGTTCTTCATGTTTCATGTAAAGAAACTGATTCTTGGAGTTGGCCTAAATATAACATGACAGGTGTAGCATAGGTAGGATTTTAATCTAAGGCTATCTGAAACCAAACCCCATATATTTTTATTGCGTTTTGATACTTGAACTATTTTGCTAGCTTTGCCCAATCTCAGTGGTCTTTGAGGGAAAAAAAGTGATCAACTGATGTCTCCCAAAGACTTCTTTACCAAGGCACCTCTATACAGTGGGTTTCAGCCTATATGATTCTGAAGATGATGGAGCCAAAAAATAGCTCCCAAAGACCATGTTTGAAGTAGTCAGCCTTCAGCCAATGCTGAAGGCCTTAGGAGTGAACATAAATTCCTGTTAACAACCCTCCTTTTCAATGCTTATTTGGGGATGTGTTGGTAGAATCTACTTCCACAATGCCTTGAGAGATGTCCTAACTTTGAACAAAACCATGCATCAGCAAGACCTCCTGGGAAAATGGACTCAACCTGAAGTCTTCTCAATGGAAGAAATAGAAGTTATGGAAGAGAAGATGTATGATCCACTGCTGAACCTGCATTACCAGATTTAGCCTGGACAGCCTCACCAGTCAGAGGAGCATGGCTCTGATGTAAATTCATTATTCATTACCACCCCCAAAACATTAAATTTGAGGGGAAATGGTGGTTTCCTGGGGTTATTGTCTGCTCTTTTTCAGCATCGCTGATTTTTAGCATGAAATTCAACAAAAACACTCAGACTGTAGCATAAATTATGTGGCCTTGTTTCTCTGGGGATCATTCTGGAGCCTCTCTTACTGGATATTGATCCTATTAATCAACCCAGTTGTCATCATTATTATACTACTGTGATTCCAGCCTCCTCAACCAGTGGAGATAACTGATGGATTCAACTCTGCAGGTGCCTTAACAATATTAATACTGAAGTTTTATGGAACATTTCCTTAGCAGCTTACTAATACTCCACAGCTTGAAGCTTCATGGATTATCACCATCTATGATAGCTGCAGGTGAAGTTAGAAAGATTGCTCCCCTGCCCAACTCCCCCTAATTTTGACGCTCATAGAAACCCTTTAAACCAACAACTGTCATACAGAAGTGAATGCTGATATTTAACTCAGGGCTTCATGTTCTGCTGCTTGGGAGGGTAGGACAAAAGGCTGGGTTTCCTGACAGAGGAATAGCCAGTCTAGGCTCCCTGGAGCTATCCTTAATCTGACATAAGTGAATGGAAACCTTTGATGTGCCATTTTTTGCTTAGCACCTTAAAGTTTTATTTTCTTAACAGCCCCTCACAAAAAATAAACTTATGGTGCCAAAACATTGTTCTTTACCACCATCCACCCTTGTCAATTTCTCCAGTTTGATTGATTTCCAGTAAAGATGCGTTTCTCCTAACCTGTTTTTTCCCCAGCAACGTAGGCACTGATATGGAACAGTGTGTATGCACACTCATACAATTCACTTTAAGTTAGATTACCGTCATGCCCTGGCTGGTGTGCCTTAGTGGATTGAGCACCAGCCTATGAACCAAAAGGTCACTGGTTAGATTCCCAGTCAGGACACATGCCTGGGTTGTAGGCCAGGTCCACACTAGGAGGTGCTTGAGAGGCAACCACACATTGATGTTTCTCTCCCTGTCTTTGTCCCTCTCTTCCACTTTCTCTCAAAATAAATAAATAAATAAATAAATAAATAAATAAATAAATAAATAAAATTAGATTGCCATGACTATAATTATGGACAAGTTACTTAAATTCTCTGAATCTCAGTTCTCCATCAATAAAATGGAAATAATTTGTCTCATAGGATTCTGTGTTAAAATCTAAGAACAAAGACAGGTACCCAAAGTGTCCTCCTCTTATCTTTCTTTTATTCCATCTTTTCTTTATTTCTGGAAGGCAGAATTTTACAAAAACCCCAGAACTGTGTGATCTCTTCAGACTTCTATACTTTTCCTAAAGAGGAAAGAGGTTAGAAATGTCTTTTTCATTGTACTTTTTCCATTACCATTTATTCCCCTTATACCTCCCCCCACAATCTCCACACTGTTGCCTATATCCATTAGTCCTTATTCCTCTTTGTTCCACTCCTCCACTCCCCACCCATAGCTGTAAGCCTGCTCAGTATGAGTCTGTCTCTATTTTGCTTGTTAGTTCAGTTTGTTCATTAGAGTCCACATATGAGTGAAATCATATGGTATTTGTCTTTCTCTGACTGGCTTATTTCACTTAGCATAAGGTTCTCCAGGTCCATTCATACTGTACAAAAGGTAAAATTTTCTTCCTTTTTATTGCTGAGCAGTATTCAATTGTGTAAATGTCCCATAGGGTTTTTTTTTAATCCATTCATCTACTGATGGGCACGTGGGCTACTTCTATATCTTTGGAAGAGAGGAAGGAGAAGAGAGTGAGCAACAGATCATGAACCTATTTGAAGAAATAATGACCAAACACTTCCTTAATATAGTGAAGGAAAAAGACACACAAGTCAAAGAAGCTCAGACAATTCCAAACAAGTTGGACCCTAAGGGGCCCACACCGAGACACATCATAATTAAAATGGCAAAGATTAAAGATAAAGAGAGAATCTTAAAAGTAACAAGACAAAAGAAGACAGTTATCTACAAAGGAGTTCCCATAAGTCTATCAACTGATTTCTCAAAAGAAACCTTACAAGCAAGAAGGGACAGGAAAGAGGTATTCAAAGTCATGAAAGGTAAGGACCTACCTCCAAGATGACTCTCTCCAGCAAAGCTATCATTTAGAATGGAAGAGCAGATAAAGTGCTTCCCAGATAAGTAAAAGTTAAAGGAGTTCATAATCATCAAGCCCTTATTATATGTAATGTTAAAGAAAAGGTTTATTTAGAAAAAAGAAGAAGATCAAAACTATGAACAATAAAATGGCAACAAACACAACTATCAACAACTTAATCTAAAAAATGAAAACAAAAACAAACTAAGCAAACAACTAGAATGAGAATAGAATCAGATATGGAGATTATTTGGAGGGTTATCAGCTAGAAGGGGGAAGGGTGGAAAGGTATAGAGATTTAGAAGCATAATTGGGTAGGTACAGAATAGACAAAGGGATATTAAGAACAGTATAGGCAATGGAGAAGCCAAAGAACTTACATGTACAACACATGGACATTGAACTAAGGGGGTATCGCTGGAGGGAAAGGGATACCAGGTGGAGGAGGGGGAAGGGGGAAAATTGGGACAACTGTAATAGCATAATCAAAAAAATATACTTTAAAAAAATAGCAAAGCTTAAAGACAGGGAAGGAATTGTAAAAGTCACAAGAGAAAAGCAGGTAGTTACCTATAAGGGAGCACCAATTAGCCTGTCATCTGATTACTCATCAAAAGCATTTCAGGCCAGAAGGGAGTAGCATGAAATATTCAGGGTGACAAAAGGCAAGGACTGACAACCAAGGCTACTTTACCCAGCAAAGCTATCGCTTAAAATTGAAGGAGAAGTAAGGAGCTTCCCAGACAAGAAAAAGCTAAAAGAGTTTGTTAACACCAAACCAGTCCTGCAACAAATGTTAAAGGGTTTGCTTTAGGAAGAAGAAAAGGAGAAAGAAATGAGAAAAATACTCTAACAATAAAATGGCACTATATCCATATCTTTCAACAATCACCTTAAATGTAAATAGCTTCAATGCTCCATCCATTTTGTTTTATATACTTTATTCTATCTTGACCAAATCAATGCTGCTTTATTGGTTCTGCTCTCCACATTAGTAAAGAGCTTTCTTAATTCCTAGTTATTTTAGGTACCTCCTTTTCTTTTCTTCTTACTCAGAACCATTTGCAATTGCATAGGCAGAATGACTTTTTCTGTCAGCATCCCAATCCCTTGAAGCCATATCATTACCTATTATCTGATTCTGCTTTACTCCTTTAACTTGAAGAAATGTTACTATTAATCCCACTAACCTAAGACAATTTATTAAACAAAGAATGCTTTTAATTGACCTCTGTAGCCCTAGTTCCTGATACACTATGTGGCACCAGGAAGACAGGAAACAAAATGTGAAATTAAGGAATGAAATATTTACTGAGTATGAGCAAGAGATAACTAATGTTATTCCTAAATTTTACCTTTCATTGTATGCATTAGAGCAGAACTCTCTACAGAGTAGTAATCATATTCTACAGAAAATTTTGTTTTCTGCTTTTTTTACTTAAATTTAACATAAGCATTTTTATATGTGTACAGATTTCATAGTTATATTTAATGGCTGCATACTATTTAACTGAGTGAATATTGCATAATTTCCTTAACTATTCTCCAAGCCTGATTATTAGAATATAGACAGATTTTCCCATTTACAGACAATTTCACTGCCATGAAAATGTTATTACTCATACCTTTTCATTTTTATTTTAGTTATTATTTCATGATTAATTCTAGGAGTGGAATTTTTGTATCAAGAAATTTGACTATTTTTATGAAGTTTTTTTTTTATTGTTCAAATACATTTGTCTCTGCCTTCTATGAGTTTTGATATACATTTTTATGCTTGTTTGTATTTTCTTTGATCTTAAAAAAGGAATCATTCTCAAAGACTCTAGAAAATGTCTCATTTTATTTAAAAAATCTCATTCAGGCTATAAGCAATGGTATGAAGTTTTAAAGACCAGTTCTCTGAAAAAAACAATTAAAGCCTTGGTTTATAGTATTTGTCATTTTTCATGGTGTAAATACTGCAACTGAAAGAGATAGGCCATTTCAAGTACCAATGTAAAGTAATTGAACACAGTGTTAAAAAACAATGAGTCAGCACAAGCCAGCTCCAGTACAGCACTGGTATAAGGCACCCTAACAAAGTATGGTTCTTTTCCTCTCAACAGAGGCACTTATTTTATGCTAGAATGATCTTGAGATGATTGTTCAGGGATCACAGTATCAGCTCTCAGTGGCCAATCTTAACAAAAGCATCCCCTGGCATTTCCTAGGTCCCTACACCCAGGGGAAAGTAAGACTTAAAGGGCAGAGAACTTGTCATCAGCTCCAAAACCTGTCCAGTCTCTGAAAGTTTGACTGTCCACTCTGACTTCCTCTTCAAAGCTTAAAGTTTTTCTGAGTTCTTCTTTATTTCAATTTTTATTGAAAATATTGTGGTGATATTGGTTAATAAAATTATATATTATTCAATTATACATTCTGTAATATACCATCTGTATATTGTATTGTGTGTTCACCACCCAAAGTCAAGTCTTTTTTCATCACCATTTATCCCCCTCTTTACCCTCTTCTACATATCCCTACCCCCCTTTCCTTCTGGTAATCACCATGTTACTCTCTGTGTCTATGAATTTCTTTTTGCTTAATCCATTTACTTTTTCACCAAGTTCCCCAGTCCCCTGCTCCTTTAACAGCTGTCACTCTGCTCTCTGTATGTATGAGTCTATTTCTATTTTATTTCTTTCTTTATTTTGTTCATTAGGTTCCACATATAAGTGGAATCATATGTTATCTCTGACTAGCTTATGTCACTTAGCACAATAATCTCCAAGTCCATCCATGCTGTCAGAAAAGATAAGATTTCCTTCTTTTTTTTATGGCCAAGTTATAATCCATTGTATATATGTACCAGAGCTTTTGTTTCTACTCATCTACTGATGGGCATATGGGCAACTTCCAAGAACACAGGGGTGCATATATTCTTTCAAATCAGTATTTTGTGTTTCTTCAGATATAGTCACAGAAGTAAAATTGCTGGATCGTAAGTCAGTTCCATTTTTAACTTTTTTTAGGAAACTCCATACAGTTTCCCGCCGTGGCTACACCAGTCTGCATACCCATGAATAGTGTACAAGTGTTCCCCTTTTTCCCACATCCTCACCAATACCTGTTTTTTGATTTATTAATGATAGCCATTCTGACAGGTATAAGGGAGTATCTCATTGTGGTTTTAATTTGCATTTCTCTGATTAGTGATGCTGAGCATTTTTCTTTTTTTATTGTATTTTTCCATGACCATTTATGCCCCTATATTCCCTCTCCCGACAATCACCACACTGTTGTCCATGCCTATGAGTCCTTTTTCCTTTTCCTCGATCTTTCTAACCCTTAACCCCCACCCAGAGCTATCAACCTGCCCTCTATCTATGAGTCTGTCTCTATTTTGCTTGTTAGTACAGTTTGTTCATTATATTCCACATATGTGTGAAATCATATGGTATTTGTGTTTCTCTGACTGGCTTATTTGACTTAGCATAATGCTCTCCAGGTCTGTCCATGCTGTCGCAAAGGGTAAAATTTTCTTTTTTTTTAAAGGCTGTGTAGTATTCCATTGTGTAACCATCCCATTGTTATTTTATCCACTCATCTACTGATGGACACTTGGGCTGCTTCCAAATCTGGGCTATTGTAAATAATGCTGAAATGAACATAGGGGTCTTTACATTTTTTTGAATTAGTGTTTTGGGTTTCTTCAGATAAAATTCCCAGAAGTGGGACTGCTACGTCATAAGGCAGTTCCATTTTTAATTTTTTGAGATATCTCCATACTGCTTTCCTCAGTCCTCATTTTCTACCTACTTTCACTCTCTTGACACACCCTATTTCAGCCATTCTCTTTTCAGACAAATGAGAATTCACCTCCTAAAGTAGAAATAAATCCCAGCATCATCTAAGATCTTTTGTACCACTCTGCCTCAGCCCTACCAGGCTGCTTTTTTTACATGGCAAGCAACTGGGATCTGGACCAGAAAAATGGAGCTGATTTTAAAAATTAAGGTAATATTGGTTAATAATATTATATAAGTTTCAACTCAATATACGCATACATAATAGTGTGCTTGCCACCAAAAGTCTAGTTTCCATCCACCACCATACATTTGACCCTTTTCACCCATATCTCCCTCTCCTCATCCCCCTTCCCCTCAGGTAACCACTCATCTGACACTTGTATCTATGAGTCTGTTTTTGTTCATTTGTTTGATTGTTTCTTTTTTGTTTCTATTACAAATGAGTGAAATCATGTATGTATTCTTTTCTGTCTGACTTATTTTACTTAGCATAATACTCTCAAGGTCCATCCATGTTGCTGCAAATGGCAATATTTTAACTTTTTAAGGCTGGATAGTATTCTATTGTGTGTGTGTGGGGGGTGTCTGTGTATTCACATATTCTTTATCCAGTCATCTGTTGGAAACAGTCATGGGATTGTTTGTAGGATTGTAAATTGGTGCAGCCACTATGTAAAACAGTATAAAAGTTCCTCAAAAAAATTAAGAATGGAACTACCATATAACCCAACAGTTCCTCTTCTGTGTATTTATCCAAAGAATATGAAAACACAAATTCTATAAGATATATATACCCCTGTGTTTATTGCAACATTATGTACAATAACAAATACATGAAAACAAGCTAGGTGTTTATTGAAATGGAATAGTTTTTAATGAGAGGTTTAAATCTTTCCCTGGGTTTGCCTCTCCTTCTCAAGAAGGCCTACATTCATATTTGCCTTTATGAATTTAACAGAGATCCATTTTTCATTAGTCTAGGGATCCATTTTTCATTTGTTTATTTATTCATTAATTTATTTGTTCAATAGTAACTTATTGAGTAACTGTGCTCTTAGTTTATCCCTTCCAAGCATTCTCAGTCTAGTCAAGAAGCCAAGCAAGTGTGTGAACAGCCAAATTACAATGCTTCCAGATAATTGATACAATAAATATATAAACAGAGCATGGAGACAAACCATTTCAGCCTGGGAAATTTTGGAAGCTTTCATAGAGAGGAAATAATGGGGTTGAGTCTTAGGAGTTTTCTATATTTCATGGAATATAAACACATTTCTAGTAGAGAAAAAGAGCATGTACAGAGATTTAAAAAAAAGGTGGAGGGGAGCTGGTGTGAAAAATCATGAAATGATGTTGAGAATGGGCTATGGAATCAGACACACCTAAATCTAGTTTATATATTAAGTTGATTTTCTCATTTACAAAATAAAAATAATAAATAGCACCTTCTTCACAACTTGTTGTGCAGGTTAAACAAGTAATGCAGGCCAAGTGTTTAGTGTAATACCCAGTGTATAATGACCACTCAGAATAGTGCATCCATGAAACACCAAGAAGTGTGTGAGGTGGAGGAGCTGAGTCTCTGTGGGGAGAGGAGTAACAGATGTAGATATAGAAGCAAGTTGGGGCCTTCCTCCCAAGAGCATTCAAAAGCCTACAATTCAGCATTCTTCTTTGGTGTTGAAGGGATTTTTACATAATGCACTGCCTGATGTCTTTAAACCTCCAGCTCAATAAAAATATCTGGCAAATAAATCTACAGGTTCCAGTTTGCTCTCAGAACAGCTGAATGAATTATGCAGATGCTGTTTTGCTTTCAAATAAAAGAAAATTAATTTATCCCATGGAGATTATTTTGTTTTTCCTTACTCATAAGGCCTCCATCTGTGCCTTTATACAACATAAGGAAAGTAGGAATGAAAATCACTTCTCAAGCTAGAGTCACTCATATTGATATTTCCTGAATTTAAAAAAAGCGTAAGATTTGCCTCCAGGGCATTTGGACATTTTCTGAGTAGTCTTCATCTTCTAGTTATGGAAGTAAGGATGGGATAAGATGGTTGTGGTATCACAACTCCAAGTTTGAGTTTGTACTCTCTACTTACTGCACAATACTGAGAATCTGGAAAGAGTTGCTACTGCCTAGGATGCTCTAGTTGCACAAGGATCATTGAATGAATAAATGTCACTCTCCTGCTCAGAACTTGCCAAAGGTTCTTAATCTCAGTCTCAGTTAAATCCAAAACTCTTGCTGTGACATACAATGACTCCTGCTATTTGTCTGATATCATATTCCATTGATATCTTCTTCACTCACTTCATTCTAGCCACACTGGGTTCTGTTCTGTTCTCCAAACACAGCAATAATGCTCACAATTATTACCCCAGATATCTGCATGGTTTTCTCCTCATCACTTCAAGCCTCTACACAAAAACAACCTCTTAATGAGAGTTCTCTTGTTAGTACATGCCAACAATTTCATTCCATTCCCATTTATTCTTTTTTATTTTTTTAAATTATGTCTTTAAGGAGAATACAGAAACTGATTTACTGGTTTATAGTTTGACTCCCCTCACCACATTAATTTGGGAATTTTTTTAAAGCCTGCATACATGTTTATGTGAACATAAAATTCATTCTCTAAAGCAAACACTCTTAGCTGACTGCTGAAATACATGTATTTTATATATATATATTTATTTATTTATTTATTTATTTTTTTTCTTTTTAAAAATTTTATTTTTAAATCATGTTTATTCTACTACAGCTGTCCCAGTTTTTTCCCCTTTGCCCTCCTCCACCCATCTCACCCCCACCCTCTACTCCCACAGTCAATTCCCACCCTGTTGTCCAGGTCCATGGGTCATTCATACATGTTCTTTGTCTAGTCCCTTCTCCTTCTTTCCACTACTGTCCTCCTTCCCCATCCCCTCTGGTCACTTTCAGTCTGCTCTGTGTTTCCATGCCTGTGGTTTATCTTGTTCATTAGTTTATTTTGTTGAACACATTCCTCTTATAGGTGAGATCGTTATGGTATTTGTCTTTCACTGACTGGGTTATTTCACTTAGCATACTATGTTCTAGTTCCATCCATGATGTCGCAAAAGGTAGGCGTTCCTTCTTTCTTTATTTTCTTTTAAATGCAGACTGATTTTATTTACTTATTTTTTTAAATGTCAAGATCCATCATAAAATATTAAAAAATTTAAATCCATTATAAATTCTCAGCAATTAAGACCAGATGACACCATCACAGAAATAATCAAGTAGATCAATGAAATGAGCATTCTAAAAACAAACGTATATATCTGTCTAACAATGTAATATATGATTAAATTGATATTTCAAATCAATGGGGAAAATAAGGCTTATTCAACAAATAAGGTACATGGACCACTATTACTTGAAATAAAAAAATAGAGCCTTATTTCACACATTACACAAAAAATATTCAGGTAAGTTAAATATCAATATGTAAAATCTAAGGAGTTTTCTGAGAAAATTCAAAATAATATTTTTCTTACCCTGAAGTAACATATTAAAACCCAGAAGCCATAAAGTAAAATATTAACAATATGACCATATTAAACACTTAAGACTATATAGTAATCTACATATAAAAAAGTTAAAGGACAAGGAATAGAATAGGAAAGTATTTGCAACACATCTAGAAAAGGGTTGACAAGGGTTGTGGAGGTTTTTTTAAGGGCAAAAATTCTACAAATATTTAATCAAAAAATGGAGAAAGAATACCAAAAAGTCATTTAAAACTTTATAAAAATAATAGAAATAGGCAAGAAATATACCAAAACAGGTTAAGTTTCAACAAATAATAAAGGAACAATTAAAATACATCATTATCACAATCAGATTAATAAGTTAAAAAATTGGTAAAATCAAGTATTGGTGACTGTGAAAGAAACTGGGTATTCATAGACTCTTTCTTCATCTTCCTAAAGCAGTCCCTTTAGAATATCTTGCAATGCCGGTTTGGTGAAGGTGTATTCTTTAGCCTTCTTTTGTCTGGGAAACTCCTATTTCACCTTCCATTTTAATGGAGAGCCTTGCTGGGTAGAGCAGTCTTGATTGCAGGCCTTTGCTTTTCATGACTTGGAATATTTCTTGCCATTCCCTTCTGGCTTGCAGTGTTTCTGTTGAGAAGTCAGCTGCTAGCCATATCGGGGCTCCCTTATATGTTACTACCTCTTTCTCCCTTACTTCCTTTAGGATTCTCTGTTTGTCTTTGATATTTGCCATTTTAATGATGATATGTATTGGATTGGGCCTCATTGGATTCCTCTTGAATGGAACTCTCTGTGCTTCCTGGACTTGTGTGACTTTTTCTCTCCTCCAATTAGGGAAGTTTTCCATCATTACCTTTTCAAACATGTGTTCTATCCCTTGATCCTCTTCTTCTCCTTCCAGTACCCCTATTACATGGATATTATTGCATTTCAGGTTGTTCTGCATTTCCCTAAATGCCTTTTCATTCTTTCTGAGTCTTTTTTTTTTCATTTTCTTGCTCTTTCTGGGAATTCTTTTCTACCTTATCCTCCAGCTTGCTGATTCAATTCTCTGCTTCATTGAGCCTGCTTTTGATTCCTTCTACTGTGTTCTTCAATTCAGAAATTGTTTTCTTCATTTCCTCTTGTGTCTTCTTGATAGTTTCTATGTCCTTTTTCATGCTGATACAGTTTGCAGTAAGTTCCTTGTAGTTTCCCTGTAGTTTTTGGTAATTCTCTCTGAGTTCACTGAGCTTATTTAGTTTCCTTGGACTGTTGTTTGGAACTCGATATCTGATAGTTTCCTTGACTCTATTTCATTTAGTTCTTTTTCTGGGGATTCCTCCTTCCCCTTTCGATGGGGGGTGTTTCTTTGTCTTCCCATTACTTGTGAGACTCCTCTCTTTTGCTTCTGCTTCTTAAATTGATCTGTCTTGATTTCCTGACTTTGCAGTGTGAACTTCTATGGTAGGAGACCTCTGTTTTTTTCTTTCCGGATCTGCCTCTGATGATATCAGATGTTGTCCCTGTCTGACCTTAAGCAGCCTGTTCAAGACTTCCAGGAATCTACTGTTTGTGGCTGTCTCCTTTGGCTGTTAATCTATCCACTCTGCACTCAGCAGGCAGGATTAGAGACACCACAAGGCAGGGCAGAGTCCCTCCTAGGGGCGGGATTATTGGGTCCTCTCACACTGGTTCTGCACAGGGGAGTGGTCTTCCTGAGCAGGATGGCTGCTGCCATCTGGGGGATGAGTCAGTGCCGGAATCCTGCTGGCTACTCTCTCCGTTCTCTCCCCAAAGCCTCCTTCCTGAGTCTCTCCTCTGGCATCTCTAGACCCCTCTGTCCCCGCCTTTGCCAGAGACCAGGGTAAGTGGCTGCAAATAAAAAATATGTGTTGGCCTTTTAAACAGCTCTTTGCCTCTCCAGCTGCCTGTCTCTGGCAGAGAGCAACCCTGCCGTTTTTCGCAGCTGGTGTTATCTGTGTACTTTTTGGGCTCTGGTGCTGTAGGCCGGCGATCCTCACTTTTGGTTTATACCCCACTCTTCTCAGGGAGATCCAACTGGCTGTTTCAATATCCTTCTGGTGCTTCCACCCGTGGGCACCCCGCCCTCTTTCTCAAACCTCTACCGCACTCCTTACCAGTTTGGTTGTGCTAAAGCTGATTCTTCTGTCTGTCCAAGGTTACAAGGCTTCTCTCTCACTATTGTTCAGTTATTTTTTACAGGTGGTTTCTCCATGATTTAGTTGTAATTCCAGGTTGGTCCTGGGAGAAGGTCAGTGTGACTTCCACTCACTCCTCTGCCATTTTGATTCTGTCAATTTGGGAATTTTTTGATGGCAGGAACTAGGCTTGATTCTGAATTACCTTGAAGCACAGAGTAGGTGATCAGTTGATTCTATGTCCTTTTCTTTTTACTTTTTCTCCTCTTGATATTTTTTGCAGTAAAGTGACCAGTGGCTTGGATGTTGCCTGATTTCAACTTAGGTAATTCTATTCCCTTCTCAGCATCTCCTGGTCAGTCCTATTCCCTTCATTACTTAAAAAGTTTCTTCCCTTCTATTATTTTATGACTTAAACCCAACTATTGTATTAACCAGAGTAACAGTTCTCTTTCTAGCTATCCCTAGGCAACCTCTAAACTCAATTCCAGGTTTGACTTTGTTTTTTCAACAAAAAATGAGCCATCAGCATCAAGGCCTCTGGCAAAGAAGGCAAAAGAGACAGATTGTGTTTTCCAAGTCACAGTACCTGATCAACATATGGCACCAAAACCCATTCCCAAGCTCAATCACAACCAGAGTCCCAGGATAATTACATGGGTAAATGAATGTGAAATTGCTCCAGAAATGGTGAATTATTATTCATATGGAAGGAATTTGGGGTATTGAAAAAGCCAAACTTCTCTTCACTTACTTCCATGATTGGCATTAATCCTCTCTGTATGCTGTTTTTCTAGCTCCCTCCCTTGGGCACTGTTCATGGCCATGGTTAGTGTTCCTAGTAACCAATAATTAACCCAGGAATTAGCTATCAAGGTGGTTGCCTCAATTTAAAAAAATGGCCAGAAAGATTTTAATGGCCACAACCTACCTGAAATGCTCCTTAGAGAACTGTAAAATCTTGTGTTTATCTACCATAGACCTGGAGAGGCCCATCAACATGAGTCCAGGTTCTGAGGCAGAAACTCTTGAAACTGAAACCAGCTCCTTCCTACTCAGCTAATAAAACACTTAAATTTGTAAAACACTTTATGGTCTCTTAGGCATACACATTATTGCCCTTAAGAGAAGATCAGCAAACCTTGGGCTGTCATACCATAAACCGGAACCATTCCCACAATTAAATATAGGTGAATGCCATTGAAATAGAAATGGAATTCCAGAGGAGTGAGGTAATGTTCTTACTCTTCTTTGTCCTGGTCAGGCCCCATCATTGCTATATATTTAGGTCTGCACCCCAGATATTAAGGCAACAACAACTACCCTGGGGAATGTTCACAGGTGAATGAAAAGGCCAGAAAGGGGGCTTTAAACTACATGAGAAATTATGTTAATGGACCCAGATTTGTTCCTAATGGAGAAAAAAGAAACAAACACAACTTTTGTCTTTAGACTACTAAGGGTCTTGTAACAAGACAAAGGGAACTGACATGGTTTGGGTAGTAGAGCTAGAGCCTCTGAGTGGTAAAAGCTTTAGGGAGACATATTTCACCTTAACTAAATTAAAAATTATCAAAAATTCAGAGATGTCAGTGTATAGAACAAGCTGCATTAAGAGGAAGCATGTTCTCTGCCTTTGGAAATATGTAAGAAGAAGCTGCCAAAGATTGTACAGAGAGGAATCACTCATTAGGTATTAAGGTTATGCTATATAACCTTTCAGGCTCTTTCTAAATATTAAGAATCTGCCATGATCTACTCACTTCATCTTTTTTTAAATTGAGGTCAAACTTACATAATATTTTATTAGTTTCAGGTATACAACATAATGATTCAATGTTTGTATATATTGTGAAGTGATCACCACAATAAGTATAGTTAATATTTGTCACTAGTCTCTTCATCTTTGATGTTTCTTTTGGCCTATGGAGAGGCCTTAAATATGAGCAGGACTGCAGAGAGTAGAGAGGGGAGAGAGAGGAATTGTCAATACATGACATATGAATGGATAATAACATTTCAAAAGCTTCCTCATGGCCAGAGCAATGTTCAGGTCTTCACCATGTATCAATTATGCAATTAATGCTATGATGGTAAGAGAGCTTTCTGAAGTTTGAGATGTAGCCCATGATAGGAATGATTCGGACCCTTCAGCCTTAAATCAAATATTTCTTACATATCCCTAGGTGTTCTTTCTAGAGGCTTAGAGCCAGAAGAAAATGCCTCACCCATTTCTTGGAGTAATCAGCCACTAGATGCCATGGGGATCACTCTTTGCTTCTGAACTATAGATGTTGAGTTAGAGAAGATACAAGTCAAAAAGTGCCTCAGAGATCATGTAGTCCAGTCCCTTTTATAACATGGCATATTTGAGAAGATTTGGGTCCACAAAGGTATATGTTTTGGGCCTAATGCCACAGAGAAAGTTTGAAGCAGGTTCATATCTAGAATCCAGGAATCCTGATTCCATAATTACCTCACCATACAGATTTTCCTTACATTTTTGAGGGATCAATAAATCATTTCACTCCTAAACCTCCAGCTAATTTTTTTCTGATACTTTCCCTTTCATCTGAGCTCATTCAGGTGGAAAGCAGTACAGCTTAGAGATTAGAAGTGTGGGTTTTAAAATTTACTTGGGTTCAAAGTCTGAATTTTCCATTTATTTATAACTCTGGGTAAGATACCTAACTTCTCTGAATCTCAATTTACTCATTTTTAAAGTAGGAATAATAATAGTTCACCAGCCTTACCTCCTAGGATACTTGTGGATTGTAAATTTGTTAATTTATAGGAAGAACTTAGTAAGAAGCCTGATAGTAAGTACTCAATAAATGGTGGGTATTATTGTTTATGCAACTGCTATCTACTGTATGCCTTTTTATACCAAGGACAGGGAAACTGATGAACAATTAGAAAATTATATTACAGTATGGTAGTAACTGCTGCCATAAGCTATGTCACAGGCTATGATGACATAGAGAAGTGCAAGAAGGTAGTAAAGGGTTTGTGTGGAAGTGATTCATCAAAGTAGCTTGAAGTGAGGAGAAATGTTATTCCAGGTAGAGTAACCACCAGGTTCAGAGGCTAAGGGTTAAAGAGCACCACCCTGTTTCCCTCTTACTTATAGCCACATGTTCCTCACCCGTAATCTCTCTCTAAGCAATGTCTGCTTCAGATGCACTCTAAGGTTGACCTCAATCATTACAGATGAGTGTTGAAGAGTTATAGTTCTTCATATATTCTGAGCGTGGGGCAAAATAGCAACAGGAGAGTCTAGATATGAAGACCATGCGGTCAAAGGCACACAGGCTGAAATGTCTCTCTCCCTAGCACACATCAACACAATTACAATAAACTATAAACCAACAAACAATCTAGAAATTTTACCATAGTCAAGTGCATAGGACTAGTTTGCAGATAGGCTTGGTAGTTGTAAATTGACAGAGCAGCCATAATTAAAATGCAAAAAAAAATTATCTCAAGACATCCTGAAAGTGTCAAACATGTACCAAACATTTACTTTGTGGTGGACATTGTTCTAAGTACTTTATACATATTAACATTTAATCCTCACAAAAATCCTATGAAGTTGTAACTAATATATTCATTTTACCAGTAGGAAAATTAAGGCATAAAGTGGTTAAGCAATTCTCTGAAGATCTCACAGCTACGAAGTTCCTCAGATGAGATCTGAATCTGGCAATTTGGAAACTAGAGTCCAAGCTTCGAACCAGGAATAAGAATATTCATAAGAATAACAACTGATGTTTTATATTATGGCACACCACTTTACATTTGTTATTTAGTTGAATTCTCACAGCCATTTGTAAGATTGACTTTGTTTTTTTTTTATTTATTTACTTTTTAAATACATTTGTCTCTGCCTCCCCCCCCACCTCTTTCCCTTGCCCCCTCCCTCATTCCCTCCCTCAGCTCTTCCCCTTTGGTTTTGTCCATGAGTCCTTGCTATATGTTCCTTGACTTTCCCATTCCCTTCCCTTTCCCTGCCCCCCCTTCCCTCTTGCCTCTGTTGATTTCTTTTCGTTTCAGTGTTGCTGGTCATATTTTCCTTGCATCTTTGCATTGTTGGTTAGGTTCCTCTTATAGGTGAAATACTACAGAATGGCCATCATAAACAGATCCACAAACAACAGGTGCTGGCGAGGCTGTGGAGAAAAGGGAACACTAGTACACTGTTGGTGGGAATGCAGACTGGTGCAGCCACTATGGAAAGCAGTGTGGAATTTCCTCAGAAAGCTGAAAATGGAACTGCCTTTTGATCCAGTGATTCCCCTGCTGGGACTATACCCTGAGAACACCAAAACGCCAATAGAAAAGAACCTATGCACCCCAATGTTCATAGCAGCACAATTTACAATAGCCAAGTGTTGGAAGCAACCTAAATGCCCATCAGTAGATGATTGGATCAAAAAATTATGGTACACATACACAATGGAATACTACGCAGCAGAAAGGAAAAAAGAACTACTAAACTTCGCAACACCATGGATGGAACTGGAGAGCATCATGCTAAGCGAAATAAGCCAGGGGGCGAAAGACAAATACCATAAGATTGACTTTGATATTTCTTTGTATATGCATGAGAGACCCAGGAAGGACTGAGAAGGTAATTTTCCACAAGTTGTACACCTAGAAAGTAGCAAATTGCAGACTCAAACCAGGTTTTTAGAAGTTGCCTGTAGATCATTGATGTATGTGAAAAAAGGATATGAAAACACTTGAAATGTGTGTCAATCACGGTTTTTAGTTACAAACAGGAGAAGAAACTTATTAAAGAATATTAGGCAACTCAGAGGATCTCTTGGAATATGTGTGGGTTGGGAGAGTATAGAGAGCCAGGTTGGGAGGCGACCCTGCCATCAATAAGGCTGAGGCCAAACCACAAGACTGTTGAGAAGAAACCCTCTGGGAACAGAAACTGCCGGTCACAACACTGATGTCAGATTTTCCCCCACCACATGCTACTCTTGCTATCCTTCACAGAAGAAGGATCCTGCTCAGCACCTGTTTCCTCGTAATGACCTTTTCCAAATCATATTTTCAATTGAGTACAGATGATGAGTGGATTTTAAATTTTAAGTTTCTTCTCTAGCTGAAAGAAAAGATAGGAAAGCAAGTTTCTGGCATATTAGACAGATTAAGACTTATTGTGTAAAATTCTCCAAATACATAGGAATGTGTTGGAAAACCACAAAGCATGACAAATATTTGTCCCAGGAAAAACATGGAATAGGGCATGTGAGTACCAGATATATGGTTGGGGATAGAGTTAAGCAGTAGATGAATTGTTCAAACCAAGATAGTGTGTGTATATGTATGTGCGGGCATGTGTGGTTTCTTCAGCTTCTCTCTGGCCCCTATGAATTCAAATCTACAAACCCCTTAACTCTGATAGCATGTGCCCTATCCAGCACCTCCTCCATCCAGAAAACCAACAATATGGAAAAAAGCTACAGTTTACTAAATAAATCAAGTATCTTTGAGAATCTTCTTTCTTATGTCCAGGCGACGAATCTCTAACTTGCTCAGAAGGGTCGAATAAACATTATGTGCTCATGGAAAAACATGGAAGTACAATATTAACTGTCTTTAGGATGCAAATAGGATATCACTCAATCCTCAAAAGACAATTCTCCATATTGTCTATCCTGTATCTCTCATACAAAAATTATAACTCACCAGTTTCTATATTGTTTAAGAAAAGAAATGATAGCCAATGCTATCCATTCTTCTTTGTACAATAACTCACTGTGGAAAAACTCATAGATAATCATGAAGTTACTGAGTCTTATTTCTTTCCTCAGTCTAACTTAGCCAATTCTTATCCTATTGAAATAGTAAACACAAGTCTGAAGATTTAGAAAGGAAATTTATTGCAGTATTATTTATGTAAGGAACAAACTGAAAATAACCTAAATGCCCCCCCAATTTGGGGAAATCTTGAATAAGTAAAGTAATAAAGCATGAAAGATCAAAAAGATGTGGCAAGGAAGTAGAAATTTAAGTTAGGATGGTAAATTAGGGCCTCAGTGATAACATAGTATTTGAGTGAAAATTTGAAGAAGGCAAGAAAGTGCACCATGCAACTAGCATGAAAAGAGCATTCTGTATAAAAGGAGTGGCAAGTTAAAAAAAAAGAATAGCAGGTTCAATACTTGGAAAAGAAGGTGCCTGGAATGTTAAAGGAGCTACATGGAAGCCAGTGTGGCTAGAGTAGAATTAGCAAAGAGATGAGTAATAGATGGTGCCAGAAAAGTAATGACACAGTGAAGGAAACCAAAAACTAAAGGAAAAGACAAGCTGCTGCATGGGAGAAGATAATTAGCCATTGATACATACAATAAGGGGTTAACATCAAAAATATTTAAGGAACTCACACAACTTAACACCAAAATACAAACAATCCAACTTTAAAATGTTCAGAGGACCTGAATAGACATTTATCCAAAGAGGACATATAGATGGTCAATAGACATATGAAAACATACTCAACGTCATTAGTCACCAGGGAAGTGCAAGTTAAAACCACAATGAGATATCACCTCACACCTGTCAGAATGGCTACCATCAATACATCAACAAACAACAA
This sequence comes from Pteronotus mesoamericanus, assembly GCF_021234165.1. Taxonomy (NCBI): domain Eukaryota; kingdom Metazoa; phylum Chordata; class Mammalia; order Chiroptera; family Mormoopidae; genus Pteronotus; species Pteronotus mesoamericanus. The sequence goes on along the minus strand of NW_026555108.1, from coordinate 1,414,169 downwards.
ATGCTGGCGAGGCTGTGGAGAAAAGGGAATCCTCGTGCACTCTTGGTGGGAATGCAGACTGGTGCAGCCACTGTGGAAAGCAGTGTGGCGTTTCCTCAGAAAATTAAAAATGGAACTACCATATGACCCAGCAACTATACATATGGGTATTTATTAAAAGAGATAAAAACAGTAATATGAAAAGATATGTGTATCTCTGATATTTCATGGTGCCCATTTTATAGCCACACTCATCTCCATCCCACGAAACTCACTCCCCCTGCTCTGTCCCATCCTAACCACTGAGAATCAATAATTTGTTCTTAATTTCTATAATTCCCTGGAGGTTTTTCGAAGTAGTTTGATGAATTTCTTTTGTATTGTTGAATACAATAACCATGGTAATGATGTACCAGTTTAATTAACCATTTACACATAGAAGTGTATCTGAACTGTTTTCACTTTGGGGCTATAACAAAGCCATTATAAACATTTCTGTGTAGGCTTTTGCGTGATCATACTTTCATTTCTTTGGCATTAATGCCCAAGAATGTAAATAAGTTGTATAGTACTTGTGTGCCCCATTTCTTAAAAAATTGCCAAACTGTTTTCCAAAGTGATTGTACAATCTACATTCCAACCAGTAATGTATGAAGATCAGGAGAAATTTGCATCCTCAGCAGCATTTGCTGTTTTCACTCTTTTTAAAAAGTTTTTATTTATTTTTTAATAGAGGGGAAGGGAAAGAGAAACATCGATGTGTGACAGAAACATTGATCAGTTGTCTTTCTCACACCCCCACCTGGAGACCTGGCCTGCAATCCAAGCATATGCCCTGACTGGGAATCAAACTGGTGATTTTTCAGTTCACAGGCCGGCGTTGAATCCACTGAGTCACACCAGCCAGGACTGCTTTCACTATTTTTTCCTTTAGCCATTCTGATAGACATGTTGTATAACATTATAATTTTAATTTCAAGATGCTACTTATGTTGAGCATCTTTTTATATACTTATTTCTGATTTGTATATCCTGTTCAGTGAAATGTCTGGTCATGTCTTTTGCTCATTTTCTAATTAGATTTTTAATTTTCTCTTTACTGTTTATTGTTTACTTTTCTTTTTAAAATTGAGGTAAAATTAACCATATTAAAGTCAACAGCCCTGGCTGGTGTGGCTCAGTGGATTGAGGACTGGCCTGCGAACCAAGGGGCTGCCGGTTGGATTCCCAGTCCGGGCACATGCCTGGGTTATGGGACAGGTCCCCAGTGGTGGGGCATGGGAGAGGCAACCACACATTGATGTTTCCCTCTCTCTAAAAGTAAATACATAAAATCTTTTAAAAAAAATAAAGGGACAGTTCAGTGATATTAAGTTTTTATCGAGTTAATTGTTATTGAATTTACTCATAAAAATCTTATGGTTAATAAAATTATATGGGTTTCAGGTGTACAATTCTATAATACATCATCTGCATATTGTATTTTGTATTTACCACCCAAAGTCAAGTCTCCTTTTGTCACCATTTATCCCCCCTTTACCCTATTCTACTTCCTCCAGCCCCCTTTTCCTCTGGTAATCAAGATAAAGTTGTCTGTGTCTATGAGTTTTTTTCTTAATCTCTTCACCTTTTTCACCCAGCCCCTCAAACCCCTTCCTTCTAACAGCAGTCACTCTGTTTTCTGAACCTGTAAGTATGTTTCTATTTTGTTTATCTATTTATTTTGTTCATTATATTCCATAAATAAGTGAAATTGTATGGTATATGTCTTTTTCTGACAGGCTCATATTTTTTTAATATTTTACTTATTTTTAGAGAGAGGGGAAGAGAGGAAGAAAAAGATGTAGAGAAACATTCATGTGTGAGGGAAACATGGATCAGTTGCCTCTTACACATGCCCCAAACAGGGACTGGACCCACAACCCAGGCATGTGCTCTGACCAGGAATCAAACCGGCGACCTTTTGCTTTGTGGGATGATGCTCAGCCAACTGAGCCACACCTGTCAGGACTCTGAGGGGCTTATTTTACTAAGCATAATACTCTCCAGTTCCATCCATACTGGTGCAAAAGGTAAGATTTCTTTCTTTCATATGGTCAACTAGTATTCCACTGTGTAAATATACCACAGCTTTTTTATCCACTCATCTACTGATAGACACTTGGACTGCTTCCAAATCTGGGCTATTGTAAATAACACTGCAATAAACATACAGGTGCATATATTCTTTGGAATTGGTGTTTTGGAATTCTTTGGGTAAATTCCCAAGAGTGGAAACACTGGGTCAAAAAGGTAGTTCCATTTTTAGCTTTTTGAGGAAATTGCAAATTGTTTTCCGCAGTGGCTGCACCAAACTGCATTCCCATCAACAGTGTACAAGGGTACCCTTTCCTCCACATCCTTGCCAACACTTGTTTGTTGTTTTATTGATGATAGTCATTCTGTTAGATATCTGATATTTCATTGTAGCTTTAATTTGCATTTCTATGATGATTACTGATGTTGAATGTCTTTTTGTCTATTGGCTGTCTATATGATTTCTCTGGAGAAGTGTCTATGCTGGTCCTTTACACAAATTATTTTTCTATTCTTTCACTTGCCCCCTCCACCCAGACCCCACCCCCTTTCCCTCTGGCTATTACCATATTCTTGTCTGTGTCCATAGGTTATACATATATATTCTTCAGCTAATCCTTCCCCTTTCTTTCATTCAGCCCTCCCTTCCTCCATCCCCTCGTTTTACATTTTTAATTGGATTGTTTGTTTTATTGGTGTTGAGATGTATAAGTAATTTATAAATTTTAAATATTAATCCCTTATCAGATGTATCATTGGTGAATATGATCTCACATTCAGTGGGTTGTCTTGTAATTTGTTGATGGTTTTCTTTGCTGTGCAAAACCTTTTTCGTTTGATGTAATCCCATTTGTATATTTTTTCTTTTCTTTCCATTGCCCAAGGAGACGTAACAGAAAAAATATTGCTACAAGAAATGTTCAAGATTTTATTACCTATGATTTCATCCAGGATTTCTATGGTTTTGAGTCTTACATAAAAGTCTTTACTTCCTTTGAATTTATTTATGTTTATGGTGTAAGAAGGTGGTCTAATTTCATTTTTTTGCATGTATCTAATTTACCCAACACCATTTATTGACTGAACTATCTTTCACCATGTCTTACTGCCTTCTTTGCCAAGTATTAAATGGCAATAAAGGCATGGGTTTACTTCTGGGTTTTCTCATCAGTTCCATTGATCTATTATATACATAGTTCCAATTAAAGGTGAGATCATATGGTATTTGCCTTTCACCCCCTGGCTTATTTCGCTTAGCATAATGCTCTCGAGTTCCATCCATGCTGTCGCAAAGTTTAGTAGTTCTTTTCTTCTTTCTGCTGCGTAGTATTCCATTGTGTAAATGTACCATAATTTTTTGTTCCAATCATCTACCGATGGGCATTTAGGTTGGCTATTTTACATTGTGTTGCTATGAACATTGGGGCGCATAGGTTCTTTTGAATTGGTGTTTTGGAATTCTTAGGGTATAGTCCCAGCAGGGGAATCACTGGATCAAAAGGCAGTTCCAGTTTCAGCTTTTTGAGGAAATTCCACACTGCTTTCCATAGTGGCTGCACCAGTCTGCATTCCCACCAACAGTGCACTAGGGTTCCCTTTTCTCCACAGCCTCACCAGCACCTGTTGTTTGTGGGTCTGTTTATGATGACCATTCTGACTGGTGTGAGGTGGTACCTCATGGTGGTTATGATCAGCATTTCTCTGATGGCTAGTGATGCTGAGCATCCTTTCAAATGCCTCTGGGCCCTCTGTATCTCTTCCTTGGAAAGGTGTCTGCCCAGGTCCTTTGCCCATTTTTTGATTGGATCGTTTGTCTTCTTGGAGTGGAGTCAAGTGAGTTCTTTATATATCTTGGAGATCAAACCTCTATCTGATGTATCATTAGCAAATATATTTTCCCATAGTGTTGGCTCCCTTTTCATTTTGCTGATGTTTTCTCTAGCCATGCAGAAGCTTCTTATTTTGATGAAGTCCCACTTGTTTATTCTTTCCTTTATGTCTCTTGCTTTAGGAGACATATCGGTGAAAAAATTGCTGCGTGGGATATCTGAGAGTTTCCTGCCAATGTTTTCCTCTAGGACTTTTATGGTGTTGTGACTTATATTTACATATTTTACCCATCTGTCCTTTTTTACAGTGGGGTGTTGAAATCCCCTACTATCAGTGTGTTGCTGTCTATATTTTTTTTATGTCGTCCAACAATTTCCTTACATGCTTGGGGGCTCCTATATTGGGAGCACATAAGTTTACAATGTTTATGTCGTCTTGATAGATTCTTCCTTTGAGTATTATAAAGTGCCCCTCTGGGTCTCTTTTTATGGCCTTTGTTTTGAAATCTATTTTGTCTGATATAAGTATTGCAACCCCTGCTTTTTTTCTCTTGCCCATTTGCTTGGAATATTTTTTTCCATCCCTTTACTTACAATCTGTGTAGGTCTTTTGTTCTGAGGTGGGTCTCTTGTAGGCAGCATATGTGCAGGTCATGTTTTTTTATCCATTCAGCTATCCTGTGTCTTTTGATTGGGGCATTTAGGCCATTTACATTGAGAATTATTGATAGAAACTTATTCTCTTTTTCTCTTTGGACCTGTGGTTTTCTTTTTCTCACTCTTTTCCTTCATCTTCTTAAACCAGTCCCTTTAGCATATCTTGTAGTGCTGGTTTAGTAGAGACATATTGTTTTAGCCTTTTGTCTGGGAAACTCCTCATTTCCCCTTCCATTTTAATTGAGAGTCTTGCTGGGTAGAGCAGTCTTGGTTGCAGGCCTTTCCTTTTCATGACTTGGAATATTTCTTGCCATTCCCTTCTGGCTTGTAGTGTTTCTGTTGAGAAGTCAGCTGCCAGCCGTGTCGGGGCTCCCTTGTATGTTACTCACTGTTTCTCTCTTGCTGTCTTGAGGATTCTCTCTTTGTCTTTGATATTTGCCATTTTATGAGGAGTTGGCCTCATTGGGTTCCTCTTGAGTGGGCCCTCTGTGCTTCCTGGACCCGTGAGACCTTTTCTCTCCTCAAATTGGGGAAGTTTTCCATCAATACTTTTTCAAAGAGGTTCTTTATCCCTTGCTCCTCTTCTTCTCCTTCTGGTATCCCTATTATGCAGATATTATTGCATTTCAGGTTGTCCTGCATTTCTCTAATTGCCTCTTCATTCTTTTTGAGTCTTTTTTTCCATTTCTTGTTCTTTCTGGGAGCTTTTTTCTACCTTATCCTCCATCTCACTGATTCGATCCTCAGCTTCATGTAGCCTGCTTTTGATTCATCCTACTGTGTACTTCAATTCAGAAATCGTATTCTTCATATCCTCTTGTGTCTTCTTGATAGTCTCTATGTCCTTTTCCAGGTTGATATAGTTTGCTGTAAGATCTTGATCGTTTCTCTGCAGTTTCTCATAGTTGTCTTTGAGCTGGCTGAGCTCATTGAGCTTCCTTAGAACCATTGTTTTGAATTCAGTATCTGATAGTTCCCTTACCTCTATTTCATTTAGCTCTCCCTTTGGGGATTCCCCTTTTACACTCATTTGGGGAGAACTTCTTTTTGTTCCCATTTTTTGAGAGTCTATTAAGTTATGTATTTATGTATTTATTTATTTTTGCTTCTGCTTCAATCGATCCATCTAGATTTCCTGACTTTGTGGATTAAACTTCTAAGGTAGTAGGTGGGTCTTTTATTTATTTATTTACTTACTTACTTATTTATTTACTTACTTACTTTTCTTTCTGGGCCTGCCTGTGATGATGTTGGTTGTTGACCCTCTATGGCCTTGGGTCATTTGTTTGAGCCTTCCAGGAGTCTACTGTCTGTGTCTGACTTCTGCTTTGGGCACCTCTCTGACCCCTTCAACCAGGAATCCACTATTTCTGTGGATTGCTCGGCACTCTCATGAGGGCTCCTTGATCGCGCTCCCCGCAGGCAGGATCCCCCGGCCCAGGGGCACTTATTCGCAACCTCGCACACTCGTCTGGCTCCCTGCCCGGGAGGCACCCCGTCAGTGGTCAGTTTAGGGTCTTCTATTTTGTGCTTTCCCTGCTTTTGGCTTTTTGGCGGCGTCGCCTGCCCACGCAAAGTGGAGACTACAGAAATGGGAAGATGTCAGCTCCAGGACTCTCTGGTTAATCCTGTCTCGTCTCTCCTCCAGGGTCTCTGGGCAGCTCTGTGACCCCTTTGGCCGGGGATCTACTGTTTCTGCAGCCTGTTCTGCACTCGCAGGCCCACGCGGGTCCGTTTACGCCTGCCCTCACTGATCTGCACACTGCCTCGCAGGCCCCATTGGTGCCAACCTGCAGGAGCCCTGGCCAGCCCGCGTGGGTTTGCACATGAGCTCAACAACGCTCGCCAGCCACTTGGCGCGTGTGTGTGCGCGCACCTGCTCTGGGTGGTTTTGGTCTATTGTGTGCTTTTCAGCTTTTGGCTCTTTGGGGGCATGGCCTGCCTGCGCACAATGTAGACTACAGAAAGGAGAAGGAGTTAGGATTCCCCGGTTCCTCCTCCTTTTCTTTCCCCAATGCCTCTGCTTCCAGTCTCTCCTCAGGGGTCTCTGGGCAGTTCTGTGAACGCTTCGGCCATGGATCCACTATTTCTGTGGACCACGTTGTATTCACAGGCTGTCTGGCTCCCACGCGCCTGCTTCTACCTCTTTGGGGGCATGCCCCGCCTATGCAAAATGGATACTATGGAATGGGGAGGGAGTCGGGACCCCCTGGTTCCTCCTCCCATTCCTTTCCCAACGCCTCTGTCTCCAGCCTCTCCTCAGGGGTCTCTGGGCAGTTCTGTGACCCTTCGGCCAAGGATCCACTATATCTGTGGACTGCGTTGTAATCGCAGGCAGTCTGGCTCGTGTGCACCCCGCTTCTGCCTCTTTGGGGGGCACGCCCTGTCCCAGCAAAATGGAGACTACAGAATGGGGAGGGAGTTGGGACTCCCCGGTTCCTCCTCCTGTTCTTTCCCCAACGCCTCCGTCTCCAGTCTCTCCTCAAGGCTCTCCCAGACAGTCTGCACTTAGCCCCCCAGCTCACATGTGCACAAGCTGTGTGCAGAGCGCACAAAAGGCAGGTTCATTGATTCCCTTATGCCTGAGCGAGATGGTAGCTGCAGAGTGGGAAGTGCGTTATCACCCGGGCTCCACCGGCCGCTGTGTCAGTTCTCTTCACAAAGTTTTCCTCACCAGTCTTTTCCCAGGCACCAGCCCACCCTGCTGCCCTGTCTACCCAGAGATCCAGGAGGGCGGCTGCCACTGCAATTTTTGCGTTGGCCCTTTAAATGTCTCTTTGCATCCCAGCTGCCTGTCTCTGGCAGAGAGCACCCCTAAGCTTTTCAGGGTTGTGTTTTGTCTGTGTGTTTTCCTGGTTTTAGCTGCTGTAGTCTAGGGGTCCTTGTGTATGATTCAGACCCCGTTCTTCTCGGGGGGAGCTAACTGGCCGTCTCAATGTCCCTCTGGTGCTGGTGCCCATGGGCACCCAGCCCACCCTCTCGAGCCTCCACCGCACTTCTCACCTGTTAGGATGTGTGAGAGTTGACTCCACTGTCCGCGGCTCCAAAGCTCCTCTCCCACTATCGTTCCATTGTTTTCCAGGTGATTTCTCCACTATTTAGTCGCAATTTCAGTTTGGTCTTGGGAGGAGGTCCACATGACTCCCATTCACTCCTCCACCATCTTCCTTCCTCCAATATATAATTTTATATATAAACATATAATATATATCTTTTTATGTCAGTACAATGCTATTTCGATTACTGTGGACTTGTAGTATAGTTTGAGATCAGGTAACGTGATTCCTCGAACTTTGATCTTCTTTCTCAACATTCCTGTGGATATTTGAGGCCTTTTGTGGTTCCATATACATTTTTAAAATATTTGTTCCAGTGAAATAAGCTTTTGGACTCATGATAAGAATTGCATTAAATCTATAGTTTGCCTTGGGTAGTATGGATATTTTAATGATGTTAATTCCTCCAATTTGTGAACATGGTATATGCTTCCACTTATTTGTATGTTCAACTTCTTTCTACAGTTTATTATAAATTTCTGAATACAAGTTTTCCATCTTTGGTTATATTTACCCAATGTATTTTTTGATGTAATAGTAAATTGGATTGTTTTCTTAGTTTCCCTTTCTGATGGTTCATTATTGGTGTATAAAAATAAAACATTTCTGGATATTTATTTACTCTCCTGCCACTTTACTGTATTCATTTATCAGTTCTAGTATATTTTGGTTCCTCAGGGTTGTCTATATATGGTGTCACATCACCTGCAAATAATGACAGTTTTACTTTCTCCTTTCCAATTTGGATGCATTTTATTTCTTCTCCTTGTCTGATTGCTGTGGCTAGGATTTCGAGCACTATGTTGAAGAAGAGTGGTAAAAGTGAACATCCCTGTCTTGTTACTGATCTTAAGGGAAGCACTCTAAGTTTTTGCCCATTGAGTATGAACTTGGCTGTAGCTTTGTCATATACAGCTTTTATTTTGTTGAGGTATATTCCTGTATTCCTACTTTGCTTAAAGTTTTTATCACAAATCATAAATGGGTGCTGGATTTTACTGAATGCTTTTTCTGCATCTACGGAGATGATCATGTGATTTTTATCCTTTATTTTGTTTATGTTGTGTATCATGTTTATTTATTTGAGGATATTGTACCAGCCTTGCATCCCCAGAATAAAGCTCACTTGATCACGGTGTATGAACTTTTTAATGTACTGCTGGAACTGGTTTGCTAATGTTTTGTTGAGGATTTTAATATCTATATTAATCAAGAATATTGGCCTATAATTTTCTTTCTTTGTAGTGTATTTATCTAATTTTGGAATTAGGATAATGCTGGCCTTGTAAAATGAGCTGAGAAGTCCTTCCTACTCTTGAATTTTCTCAAATACTTTGAAAAGGATAGGTGTGTGTTCTTTGAATTTTTAGTGAAATTCACCTATGACAATATCTGGTCCAGGACTTTGTTTGATGGAGTTTTGTTTATCACTGCTTCGATTTTCTTAGTTGTAATAGGTCTATTGAAATTTTTCTGATTATTCCTGGTTCAGTTTTAGAAAATTGTATGTTTCTAGGAATTCATCCATTTCATCTAGATTGTTTAAATTGTTGCCATATATTTGTTTGCAATATTTTCTTGCAATCCCTGTATTTCTGTGGAGTCAGCTGCTACTTCTCTTTCATTTCTGATTTTATTTATTTAGGTCCTCTCTCTTTTTTCCTTGATGAGTCTCTTGAAATGTTACTCAATATCATTTATCTTTTCAGGGAAACAGCTCTTGGTTTAATTAATGGTTTGTATTGTTTTTTAGACTCTTATTTATTTCTGCTCTGATCTTTATTATTCCCTTTTTATACTCAATTTGTACTTTGTGGGGTTTTTTTGTTCTTTTTCTATTTCCTTTAAGTGTAAAGTTAGATTCTTTATTTAAGCTTTTTCTTGTTTTAATGTAAACCTATATTGCTGTGAATTTGCTTGTTCTGACTGCTTTTGCTGTGTCCCATAGATTTTGGGGTGCTGTGTTCTCACTTTTATTTGTTTCAAGATATCTCTTGATTCCTTTCTTAACCTCATTGTTGACCCATTCATTATTTAGCAACACATTACTTAGCTTCCAAGTCCTTGTGTGTTTTTTACTTTTTCCTTGCGACTGATTTACAGTTTCATACCATTATGATCAGAAAGGATGCTTGATACAATTTCAAGCTTCTTAAGTTTATTGAGATGTTTTGTGTCATAACATGGACTTTTATAGAAAATTTTCTATGTGCACTTAAAATGAACATATATTCTGCTGCTTTTGGATGAAATGCTCTGAGACTATCAATTAAATCCATCTGATCTAGTGTGTTGTTTAAGTCCACTGTTTTCTTGTTGCTTTTCTCTCTGGAATATCTATCCACTGAAGTCAATGGGGTATTAAAATCCCTTACTATGACTGAACTACTGTCAATCTCTCCTTTTATTTCCATCAGGTTTGCTTTATATATTTATGTGCTTCTATATTGGGTGCATAAATATTTACAAGTTATATTCTCTTGCTGGATTGTTTCTTTTATCTTTCTGTAGAGTCCTTTTTGTCTGTTACTAGAGCCTTTGTTTTGAAGTCTATTTTGTCATATATAAGTATTGCTACTCTAGTATTTTTTCCTTTTCATTTGCATGAAATATCTTTTTGTCATCCTTTTACTGTTAGTCTGTGTGTATCTTTCATTGTGAGCTTTGTCTCTTGTAGACAGCATGTATATGGGTTTGTTTTCTTATCCATTCAACTGTATGTCTTTTGATTGAAGCATTTAATTCATTTAGATTTAAAGTAATTATTAATAGTTATTGCCATTTTATTATTTTATCTATGTTCCTGTCTCCTCCTCCTCTTCCTCCTTCTCTTCCTTCTTCTTCCAGAAAACCCTTAACATGTCTTGTAATTCTAGCTTGATGAAAACAAACTCCTTTAGCTTTTTCTTGTCTGAGAAGCTCTTTATTTCTCCCCTATTTTAAAATGATAGCTTGATTGGATAGAGTAATCTCAGCTTCAGATCTTTGCTTTTCATTACTTTGAATACTTCATGCCATTCCCTTCTGGTGTGAAATATTGTTTCATTGTTTTTAGAGAGAGAGGAAGAGAGAGAGAAAGAAGTAAAGCAACATTGACGTGAGAGAGAAACATTGATTGGTTGTCTTCTTATATGCGCCCTGACCAAGGACCGAACATGCAACCTGGGCATGTGTTTTGACTGGGAATCAAACCCATGACCTTTCAGTCTATGGGATGATGCTCCAACCACCTGAGCCACATTGGCTAGATCCTGAAATATTTTTGTTGAGAAATCAGCTGACAGTCTTATGGGAGCTCCCTTGTAGGTAACTATCATTCTCTTATTGATTTTATGATTCTCTTTTTGTCTTTAACCTTTGCCATTCTAATTATGATGCATCTTGGTGTGGGCTTCTTTGGGTTCATCTTATTTGGGACTCTGTGTTTACTGGACTTGTGTGTCTTTTTCCTTCACCAGATTAAGGAAGTTTTCAGTCATTCACTACAGGTTTTTTTTTCCCTTGTAGTTACTGTGGAGTTTATATAAAATATCTTAAGCTATAGTATCCTAGTTTAAAATAACAACTTTATCAGCATTCCTGAACTTTATACATTTATTTTTTCTCCCCCTCACATTTTATATTATTGATGTTACAGTTTACATAATTTTTTACATTGTGTAATACCAGATTTTTATAGTTATTTTCTCTAAATTTGTTCTTCACTTTTAAAGTTGCAAGTGAATTATGTAGCATGATTACTATATTCCACAATCTAATTTTGACAGCATATTTTCCATTACCAGTAAGTTTTATGCTGCTTTCTTATGTTTTTACAATGTTAATAAGCATTGTTTTACTTTCACTCCAAAAAACTTTCTTTAGCATTTCATTTAAGTCAGATCTAATGGTTATGAACTACCTCAGATTTTGTTTGTTCAGGAACGTTTTATTCTTCATTTATTTCTGAAGGAGAGCTTTGTCATATATAGAATTCTTGGGGGGTTCTTTCACTATTTTGAATATATGGTTTCATCCTCTTCTTGCCTGAAACGTTTGTGTTGAGAAATTTGCTTATACTCTTATTGGGGAGGGTCCTCTTGAATGTAACTTCTTTATTTTCCCTTGATGCTTTCAAAATTCCTTAACTTGATTTCACAGGTGAAGAAACCGAAATGCCAAAAATTTAAGTGAACCACTCATGTTCCCCAGCCATGAAATGGTAGAAATAAGATTAAATTCCAGGTTAACCTAGTTCCAGTTTCAATGTTCTGGACAACTAAATTACATGGTACTTACAAGTAGTGAATATTTACAGAAGGAAATAATTTTCTAACTGCAAGCTAAAGAATGGAAACTTCTTTTGTTTTACCCATTTCAAACCAAAGTTCTCATCACAACTGGTTTTGAATGCAAACGCTCTGTTGTGTGAAAGCAAGATGCCTACTCAGGGTAAACCAGTTATAGTGAAACTAGTAGGGGAGTCTTCTGGAAATCCTCTTGCCAAAATTTCACTTTTATATATGAAGAAACTAAGCTCCAAAGAGACTAAAACTGAAGAAACCAGTTAGTGGCAAAGCTGGAATTCTGTATGACCCTTAGACAAATAGCTTCACCTTGCTGATCCCAAGTTTCCCCATCGGTAAAATAAGGATGCCAATATTAAACTTCAAAATTATTAGGAAGGGTAAAGAAAAAAGAGAGTGCAGGTGAAAGTGTCTTTCATCATACCTGTCTTAATGTAACCTCTCAAAAATGGTTTAAGAAAATAGTAAAGATCATTTTCTACTTCCTTGGCTAGTTTAGGAGCCCCTGTAAATCAGACTGACATTTTATATTTATTTCTCCTCTATCCCCAAAGCTCCCTAAAATAGATATACAATTTCTAGTATGAGGCTTATTACCACTTGAAGTGACACTTGACAGCAGTGGCCTATGTGAAAAAAAATGTGTTAAGAGATTTGAGTTGTCTGCAATATTCAGCTGAGTCATCAGTGAAAAGGGACTGCTATAAAAGTTAACACAATCTTATGTGGTGTTAATAGAAGCCTAACGTCTACAGCAGAGAAGGAATATCAGAGAGGTTTGCAAGCTGCTTCAGGCAGAGACACACGTTACCAAGGGATGAGGCTTGGCTTCCCACAGCCCCAGATTCAGTTTCAACAGTTCACTCCAAGTTGAACAATCTTAGAGTTACTGAGTCATATTCACCAAAGTCACTGGCATTCAGCGCAGAGAGCACAGCCAACTTATTAATATAAACCCAGTTTTGTCTCTGTGGTTTAAGTCTAGAAGTAGATTTGGTAGCCTCTCAAACTGGACAGACCCCATTCATCATGCACATTGTTTTATCTTACCTTCTCTTTCTCTGTCTTCCACAAAGAACCCCTCTTCTTTTCCTCTATTACAACTTCACAATGGTTACCACAGCCAAATTTTAACACAACTGAATAGGCTGGTTTTTTAAACATATTTTTGGTTGAGGAGTAATTTGAATAGCAAGCAGAGAAAGTCTCCCTCTAATTTCCAGCTCTACCATTTGATGTGATCTTGGGCAAGTAAGTAATATTATCTATCTGAATCTAAGTTTCCTCATCCATCAAATAGTGTTAACAATCCCTGGCTTGCTTCTCTCTTATCATTGGAATTAAGATCAATTCAGTTAAAAGATGGTAAAGGGCCTTGGAAATGGTGACAACTTGTGCCTTTTTAAAGAATTGTTAGTTTTGTCATTTACATTACAAACCTGTAACTTATATTTCTGGAGCATATACCCTAGGCTTTTTAATTTATTCATTCAAAACACATTTATTGAGTTTATACTATATATCAAACACTGTGCTAACTACTGGAAATACAGTAGTGAACAAACAAAACCAACAAAATTTCTGCCTTTGTTGAGTTTTGTTAAGAAGTAGGTAATAAATGAGAAAACAAATCCATATGAATGAGACAATTTTGATTGTGGTGAGTTCTATGAATGAATAAAAATGAGGACTTATGATAGAGAACATGTGTGTTGATGTAAGAAATGTCCAAACCTATGGAGAATTTTTATAAGAGTTTATTTGAGCCAAACTGACAACATTCTGGGAAGCAAGATCTCAAATGCTTTGAAGAATGACAGCTTTGCTCTTCTTTTTATACATTTCAAGTCTAGGAGGGAATGCAAGGAAGATTACATGAAAATGAGAGAAAGCACAGAAGGAAAATCTCTATGATTGAATTACAAGATAGTTAATAAGACTATCTGCTTCCATGAGCGTGCTTATAACTTTGAGGGGACTGGAAAAGAAGACTACTCCTAACATTTTATAGTTGTATTAAACTAGATGCACAAGAGCAAAAGACAGGGCTTGCTTAAGACAAAGATAAATCTTTTATATGCTTGGGGCATGACTACCCACCATGACCTGTCAGAAATTTATGATCAGATCACCCCGTCACATTACTTTTGGTTACTGGGCTTGTCAAATTTATTACATAGCCCCCTTTTTGTTCACATGTGGGATATGGAAACTACTTTATATTCAGTGGTCAAAAAAAGAACTCTCTGTAAAAATGACATTTAATATGAGACCTGACTGACAAGGAGTCAACCATTTGAAGGTCGAAAGGGAAAGATTGTTCCAAGAGTCAATAAGTACAAACACCCTGAGTAGGGTATGAGCTTAGCATGTCTGGTGATTAGAAAAAAGGTTAGTGGACTCAACATACTCCAATATACACAAAACATTTGAATAGTGTTCAAACTAATTGAAATTTGGTGATATCTTGTAGAATTTTGGCGTCTTGTAGAATGTCAGGATTTACTGTGATACACTAGCTACTGAGACATAGGACTGGAGGGAAAAAAATTAGTCACTTTTAATTCAACAAATACTTTTTGGGTAGCAGGGACTGAACTAGCCACGTCAAAGCAAGTGCATAAAAAGAGGGGAACAAACTAAAATTTCTCACTTCAAAAAGCCCTCAGTTTAACCAAGTAAGCATGCAGATAATTATTGTCTAAGAGAAACTGTTATATGCTATAAGAAAGGTATTAAAAAGTCCCTGGGAGCACAGAAGCAAGACTAGTGGAGTTTTAATTATGCTTAGAGGAATATCAGGAAGTTTTCATGATTTAAGCTGGCTCTTTAGGTTAGTGTCAAATTTCTATAGGTGGAGAAGGGAGGAAGGGCATTCCATGTGCGAGGTGCAGAACAAACAAAGGCACAGAAAACAAGGCAGGATGCATTGAGAGAAGATTGACTTGTCAGCTAGAACTTTGTTTCCAAAGACAGGACATGGTAAACACAGGAAAACAAGAATAAAACTGGTCTGGGGCCAAGTCAGTCACTGGCAGGCACTGACATCTAATAAGCATCTGCTGAATATCCCACTACACCATGTGCTCGGTAGCTCATAATGTCATGCTAAGTGTTTGGAAAGAGCAGAGGTGAGCTATAGGATTCTGAGAGGGTGAGTGACTTGATCAGACCTTTGCTTTAGAAAGATGTCTATGGAAGCTACATGAGGATGAAAAGGAAAGACTAAAGACAGGAAAGCCTGGTAACAGACTGTTATAGTCATTGAAAGAATCAGTGAAGTAATTCATCTCATAGCTAATGTTTATAAACATTCTGTGCTTCTTTTTTTTCTTCTTCTTTTAACCTCTCTAGGTCCATTTCCAACCCTTTTCTCCCTGTTCTATGTCTTGGGAGGCTGACCTAAATGGCTTGAATCACCCAGGCTTTTTTGCCTTCTGATTTTTGGTTATTTTCAATCAATGAGAGGCACTGGCTAGAGGTTAGAATGTGAGAGAAGTCCTTGTATGAATCCACCCATTTTCATTATCCCCCTGCCATGCTGTGATTCTGACAGTGGTCATATTCTTTTACTTACAGCCATAGCTACAGTTGGGCAGCCCCTCTTCAATAATTAATAACTTTCTTTAGCTTGCAGTAACACCATATCTTCCTCTTGCTCCTCTAGGTCTAAGAGTAGTAATGACTTCCCAATGTTGTTAGAAACTGGATGCTTCACCATCCAGTTTATTTATTGTTAATTCTCTTAAATCTGCCTTCATCTCTGTAAATAGTCCCTTCATTAAATTTCCTGCAATCTTTAGTTTACCTTCTGCTTTCTGCCAGTATCCTAACTGATCTATATCCATTAACTTCCTGACTCGTAACCTTATTATTAATAATCCTTCAGATATGCACAGTGTATTAGGTATGCCCATATTCCTTCTCACTTTATTTGTACACAAAAAAAGAATGGTTCTTCAAAATGTGAATATGATTATATCACTCCCATGGTCAAAACTTTTCAATAGCCCCACCACACTTAGAATAAACCGAAAGTCATTATCATAACCTGTAAGACTTCATATGAGCTGGCTTCCAATACTTCTCTGAGTACATCTCTTAATACTGTGCTCCAGCTGATTATCATACATCAGTCAAAAACTATCAGGAATATATTTACTGTCAAAGGAGGTTAGGTACACAAAACTTGCTGCAGTATGGGAGAATGCATACCAGAGGCATGCTCTGGGACATCGCAAAAGGAGAGATTAGGAGGCAAGGGTACTCATAAGATATTGAAGGTTGCAGTCAGACATAGGATAATATTTGCAAGTATTGGTCAGTATTTATAAACTAAGTGAGTTTCTGCAACCTTCAGTGGTCTTAGTTTTTTAAACTGCGATTATGCTGATCAATACACCATTAGATGTTTGACAATATTCTTTTTTTATTGCATTTTTTTCCATCACCATTTATCCCTTTTATTCCCCCTTTCTCCCACAATCACCACACTGTGGCCTGTGTCCATGAGTCTTTTTTCTTTTTGAACAATCCCTCCACTCTCTAACCTCCCCCTCAGACTAATTGTCATCTGTTCTTTACCTATGAGTCTGTCTCTGTTTTGCATTCTAGTTCAGTTGTTCACTAGATTCCACATACGAGTGAAATCATATGGCATTTGTATTTCTCTGAATGGCTTATTTCACTTTGCATAATGTTCTCCAGGTCTATCCATACTGTCACAAAGGGTAAAATTTTCTTTTTTTTTAATGGTTGAGTAGTATTCCATTGTGTAAATGTCCCATAGTTGTTTTATCCTCTTGTCTACTGATGGGCACTGGGGCTGCTTCCATATCTTTGCAATTGTAAGACCATATTCTTAACTGGAATATATGGGTATGAATGAGCTGGTGTCAAAAGAGTTTGACCTTAGGTAGCCAATGATTATGATTTGACTTGGCACAGTATATCTGTTCTGCAAGTTTTAGTGTGGGTTTACAAGATGTGGTTTCTATATTACTTCTCAAGCTTCACTGTCCTTGTTATCCCTCCAATATCCTAAGCATATTTATACCTCAGGGTATTTGCACCTCCCCCTCTCCTTTGTGTGGAGTGCTCTTTCCCATGTTTATCTTTTTCTGACCCATCAATTAGCTGTTCAAGTGTTACTTTTTTGGAAAGGACTTCCCTGACCATCTCCTCTAAAAAAGCATCCCCGACTTGTCCTTATCTATTTCACTACTCTCCTTTGTTTTTATTCACTGCACTTAACACTATCTGTCTCTCCAAACTTCATGAAGAAAGGGACTTTGTCTTGGACATCTCCGTGTTACCAAAGTCCATTACAATGCCTCACATGTTATGAATGTATGCATGTGTACCCTAAGAATTAAATAATGTAACTTTTATTCTTTCTATTTTATAAAAAAAAGGGACGCCATAAATGGCAAAATGATTGGCTTACAATCAGTTTTGCATTAGTGGTCAATCTGATACTGAGACTCAGGCCAGAACACTGGGCTGTGGTCCAATTTTATAGAGGGACAGACAAATAATAATAGTGAGCAGAAGGCTGTGCAGGGTGAGAAAGGAAGCCTGAACTATCTGTCTTCCAAGAGAAACACTGCTTCCAGAATCATAAATAGTTCATAGAAAGTTGATAATTTACTTTGCAACATGAATCTGAATATGTGAGAACCAGAGAAATGGTGTCAGAGACAGATGCAAGTTAAGACAAGTAACTTATTTCACTTTGTTTTACTTCCAGAAAGAGATCATTTTGGGAGTTGGTATGGGTGGGTGTGTCCCGTTGGCAAATATGCACATGTGTAGGAGAGGAGGTATGCCAGTGTGGATATGGTTACCCATGGAGCACTCAGGCAGAGAATGGAAATTCTGGAAGTTAACCCTTTTGGAGGTTATCAGACCCTCTTGTGAATTTGTGACTTTATCTTTAACCTCAGAGCATTGGGACATAGGTGAAGGAAGATGCACTTGAGTGAATTTTTAAAAATGGTTTTTCAAGGGAGAGACAGCATAGTCCAGCAGGAAGAAAAAAGCAAAAGAAGCCTGAGTTTTCACATGGTTCTGACATGACTAGCTGTGTTGTGTAGTTCAAATTGTTTCTGAGCTTCAAATTTCTACTTGTGTATAAAGGTGCTTTTATTTTTTCAACTTTATTTTTATTGTTGACAATATTACAGATGTCCCCATTTTCGTCCCCTTTGCCCAACTGCCCCCCACCCTTGTCCCCTCTTCCCTCTAACCATCAGCACACTGTTGTCTGCATCTATGGGTCATACATATATGTTCTTTGGTCAATCTCTTCCACTTCTTTCATCCAGTTCTCCCCCCACCAAACCCTCCTTTCTGATAGCTGTTCCATGTATCCATGCCTCTGTGATACCTATTCCACAGTGTTTGCTATGAAGATGAGACAATGTAAGTCAAATGCCAGTCACGTACTAATATGGCTATTTTTATAGAAGAGTGGATTAGATGCTTTTCAACAACAGCAAAAAAAAAAAAAAAAAAACACAAACGAAAACCCATTATCTGTCCTAATTAGGCTGTGAGTTCTGCAAAAGCACTGGAGGGTGGGGTTGAATTGACCCCTAGGTTTTATAGCAAGTGTACTGGACCTGAGGCTTAGACAAACAAATCAACTAGGTTGATTTAGTCCTATGTAACTTGACAGAGTGTTATAGGAAGGGCATTTTAGGTCATGTAAAATACCAGGGGTAAATGAAGGCCATATTCAGAAAATAGCAAATTTTCCAGTTGCACTGAAATAAGGTAGAGGAAAGAACAAGAGTGACATGAGGCTGGGAAGAAGAGGACAGGCATAAGCAATGGTCACCAAGGGAAAATTTAAATAACCCCTAAAATATGTCTGGTATTTCACTATTCATAAGAACTTCTAAAGAATGTCTGTATATACAATTTAATTTGGTCTTTGATAACCTCCATACATATGGTCATTTAACAAGTATTTAATAAGTTCCCACTATGTACTGCCAGATACTTTCCAGGTGTTGAAATATATCAGTGAATAAAACAGTGGCAAACTCTTGCCTATGTAGAATTTACAGCCTATCCCATAACTCAGGTTCTATAATACTATAATTCTAATTATACAGAAAAAGTTGAACAGATTTGGAAAATTTTTGCTCTTGGTTTTATAACAAATAAGTAGATAGAACAATGTTCAAATTTGTATGTCTAAGCCTCAGGTCTAGTACACTTGCTATAAAACCATACCGTTCATATAATCACATTTGGAAAATTATTATATAAGGAGAGTTAAGGACAGAAAGTAGTCCATTATGATTCTGAATGTTTGTGAGTTTAAAGCCATTCAATGAGATATTTAACATTTTATTTATTTTATATAGGGTTTACCACGAGCCAAGTAAGCATTGTTCTATTTTACAAATAGTGGCTTAATTAACCTAATCCTCACAAAAATACTAAGAAAAGATATTTTTGTATCCTTATTTACAGATGAGAAAATTGAAGCACAGATTAACTTGTTAAATTTAGCACAAATCAAATATTTTGCCTAAAATCAAAAAACTGTTAGGTGGTAGATATCAGCTCAGGCAATCTAGCCCCAAAATCTGTATTCTTAACTCTTTCACTATCAGTGGAAGGAGGTGAACATCCGCATTTAGAAAATATGGGTTGCAGTTTCTCCAAAGCAGCATAGCATAAAGCTAAGAATACCAGATCAATTTCAGGGACCTTGGTTGTTTTCTTCTTTTAATTTTTTAGAGTATATTTTATTGATTATGCTATTACAGTTGTCCCATTTTTCTCCCCTTTATCTCCCTCCACCATGCACCCTGCAATCAGCATTCCTGCCCCCCCCCTTAGTTCATGGCCATGGGTTGTATATATAAGTTCTTTGGCTTCTCCACTTTCTATACTATTCTTAAACTCCCCATCTATTTTGTGCCTACTAATTATGCTTCTTATTCCCTGTACTTTTCCCCCCATTCTCCCACTGCCCCTTCCCCATTGATAACCCTCCATGTGATCTCTATTTCTGTGATTCTCTTCCTGTTCTAGTTGTTTGCTTTGCTTTTAGATTCAGTTGTTGATAGTTGTGTTTGTTGTCATTTTACTGTTCATAGTTTCGTTCTTTTTCTTTTTTTAATATGTATTTTATTGATTATGTTATTACAGTTGTCCCATTTTTTTCTCCCCTTGATTCCCCTCTGCCCTGCACTCCCCTCTCCCCAGCATTCTCCCGCCCCCCCCACTTAGTTCATGTCCATGTGTCGCACATATAAGTTCCTTGGCTTCTCCATTTCCTATACTGTTCTTAACCTTCCCCTGCTTATTTTGTACCTACCACTTATGCTGCTTATTCCCTGTACCTTTGCCCCCATTCTCCACCTACCCCTTCCCTGCTGATAATCCTCTATGTGATCTCCATTTCTGTGATTCTGTTCCTGTTCCAGTTGTTTGCTTAGTTTGTTTTGTTTTTTCTTAGGTTCAGTTGTTGATAGTTGTGAGTTTGTTGCCATTTTACTGTTCATAGTTTTTGATCTTCTTCTTTTTCTTAGATAAGTCCCTTTAACATTTCATATAATAAGGGCTTGGGGATGATGAACTTCTTTAACTTGACCTTATCTGGGAAGCACTTTATCTGCCCTTCCATTCTAAATGATAGCTTTGCTGGATAGAGTCATCTTGGGTGGAGGTCCTTGCCTTTCATGACTTTGAGTGGTTCTTGCCAGCTCCTTCTTGTCTGCAAGGTTTCTTTTGAGAAATCACCTGATAGTCTTATGGGAACTCCTTTGCAGGTAACTGTCTCCTTTTCTCTTGCTGCTTTTAAGATTCTCTCCTTATTTTTAGTCCTGGGTAATGTAATTATGATGTGGCTTGGTGTGTGCTTCCTTGGGCCCAAATTCTTTGGGACTCTCTGACCTTCCTGGACTTCCTGGAAGTCTATTTCCTTGGCCAGATTGGGCAAGTTCTCCTTCATTATTTTTTCAAATAAGTTTTTAATTTCTTGCTCTTCCTCTTCTCCTTCTGGCACCTCTGATTCAGATGTTGGAACATTTAAAGTTGTCCCAAAGGTTCCTAAGCCTCTCCTCATTTTTTTGAATTCTTGTCTCTTACATTCCGTTCCAGCTGAATGTTTATTTCTTCCTTCTGTTCCAAATAGCTGATTTGAGTCCCTGTTTCCTTCCCTTTACTATTGGTTCCCTGTGTATTTTTCTTTATTTCACTTTGCATAGCCTTCACTTTTTGCTCTATTTTGCAACTATACTCAACCATTTCTGTGAGCATCTTGATTACCAGTGAACTCTGCATCTGATAGGTTGGCTATCTCTTTGTTGCTTAGTTATATTTTTTTGGGTTTTGATCTGTTCTTTCATTTGGGCCATATTTCTTTGTCTCAGAGCACCTGTTACATTGTAAGGAGCAGAGCCTTAGGTATTCACCAGGGCAAGGCAACTCACGTTGCTGCATTTTGGCACTGTCTGGATGAATGTTTCTTCTTTAACTCCTTGGTTGTTGGACTTCCCTGCAGTTCAATTTTCTGGCAGTTCTGGTTTTTTTTTTTAATTTGTTGTCCTTGTTTTGGTTGTGTAAGGAGGCAAAGTGTATCTGCCTATGCCTCCATCTTGGCCAGAAGTATCCTTCTCTGCTTTCTTGTCTGTGCTCTCTTACCAAGGTTTCAAATAGGCTTGAACTTGCAGGTAACAAAGAAATAGTTCTTTAACGTGCCAGATGGAAGGACTCTGTGTTTTAAACAGGCCTCCAAAATATCAAGTACCCCTCTTGTATCCTCAACTACCAAAAGAGCCCATGAGGTCTGTGTCTACGTTTCCTTGCCTAGTGGACAGGTTCAAGCCTGGTCTCAGCTCTTTATTTTCCTCTTGCAAATTTTCTTGGCATTTAGAAGATTTTTGACACCTATGGGCCAAGAGATGGTAACCACTATTCTGACTTTGAGGCTTCCTCTGGGACAGCATTTTCATTTCTAAAACACAAGCTTTCAGGCTCCACAAAGGATAGGCAGACCCATTCTATACCTACTCTTCTCCCCACCACTGAGTGACTTTTGTTCCAATAACAGTCTCTACCTTCCAGAGGTCAGAGGAGCCATCAAAATAATCAAATTCACTCTTACAGTATTCTAACAAGTACTTTAATGTACAGGAATTTCTGCTTAAAATATGGAGAACACACTCACATTCTCTTCAGTGTGATTGTGCCAGGAATTTTGCGGACTGGCTTCCTGAGGAACAGAGCTCTGAGTTCAGAAGTTAAAGTTGCTCATGGCAACCACCATCCACCTACTTTTCCAAAACAGTTCCTTTCCAAGAAGAATCAAAATACAATTTGGATCTTCAAATCTCACCCCACCCATTTCCTCATTGTGCCCATGTTCTTATTCCTTAGTTTAAATGTAGATTATCCTCACAGCTCACTTAGCCTTGATTCAGAGTGAATGTGCCTAGGTCCTGGAAAGCAATAAAAACTTATTCAATGTGTTTTATTCTTGGTATGTACTTTGTGACAAGGATCAGTTTTTAGAAATTTCCACATCTTCCAAGTGTCAGTCAGTGAGTGAGATAATCTAGCCATTGAAATTTGTGATATATAATACTAGGGGACTAGCCAAAGGTTCTCAAGTAGAGCAATGAAAGTTAAAGGAAAAGAGAATGTATAGCATTTCTATGTAAATAAATAAGTGAAAAAATACCCAGACAAGTTTGATTCCATCCTCTTCTGCCTACCACCCATGCCCCTTTTACAGTGGGGTCAGCTGCTGGTCCATGGCCTGCGGAGAAAGCATTCCAGATGTGCAGTTCCAAGATCCAGCTCTTAGTTCTTGAGGGACAGAAGCTTAAAGCTGTCATCCAGGATCGACCTCCTGTTGCGCCGTAGCTTTTTTTGACGATGTTGGTACCAGACCACACCACCAAGAGCCAGAGCAATGAGCAAGAGAATGACAACTATGGCAATTAAGACAGAAGTCAGCATCTCGATATCCTTTACAGAGATCTGCATGCCCAGCATCTTCACATCACCTTCTGTAAAGTCTCTGGAGATTGCTGGTGAAATGGAACAAGAGGGAAATGGTCACCCTGTGCTGGATCATACTCCAAAAAGACACTTGTAATCTACTCCTGAAAGAGGAGAAACAATTCTATCCAAATACAACAGAGGAACTGTCCCTATCCTTCAAAATGCCAGCTGATAAAAACAGATTCAGAGGTCATAGTGACTTGGAATAACAAGATGTCACAGCTGAGGAAATCCTTATTAATCATGGAGGCCATAATCCCTCTTTGAAAAGAGCTAAGACTCAGAGAAGAAATAGAGACTATAGAAGAATAGAGACCATAATGTAAAAACAACAACAACAACAAAACACCCTGGATTTGGTTTGCATGGTTCCAGAGGATAGAATCAAGAACAAAAAGCAGAAACTCTAGGGAAGAAGCTTGACCCAATGACCTAGCTTATCAATGTTCACTTTGACCATTGGACCATGACAACAGCCTGCCGCTGTGCTGTATGGTCTCTCGCCTCTTTGAGTGATGATAACTCTGATGTCACATTGATCTTTCAGGTTAAATAGTTAATTGTCTGAGTTCCTGGCATGCAAACTTTTAATGATCTCCAATTAACCTAGGGAATGAAGCTCAGACTCAAGCCAGGCATTTCAGCTCTCACAATCAGGTGTTAGCAACTCATTCTTTGTTCTCTAGAATAGGTGATCGTCTTTCAGACCTCCAAGACTTTCTCATGCTGCTCCTTTTACCTGAAAACCCTTTCTTCCTCCTCACTTTCTATACCCAGGTTAAATGTTACACGTATCTGTAAAGCTTTCATCAATTCAGCTTGCAGTTAATGCCCTTCTTCTGTGTTCTCAAAGTATCTGTACTGTTTGTATTCCCACAACTTACTTGCTTGGGCCACATTACCTAATCCTTCCTCATTTCTGCACTTCAGTCATCTCTTTTTTAAAAGGTAGATAATAACCATTCTAAACTCAGAGGTTTATTGTGAGGTTTAAGTGAGTTAGTGTTTATAAATATTTAGCATAGCACCTAGAAGACAGCAAATGCACAGTAACTGATCACAGTTATTACTACTTGCCTTTTTAAAAAACACATAACATCTAACACTGCACTTAACTGTTTCTCTGTCTAATTCCATTTTTAGGCACAAGTCTCTTGGAAAGTAGTATCTATGTCTTACTTCTTTGGTGTCCTTGACACTCAGAAAATGTTCAATGAATGTTTAACTGGATGAACATATGTCCTTACAAGAGTGAGAAAAGATGAAATATATACATATGTATGTATGATGCTCCACTCTCTCAGTCTCACCTTACTTCTTCACAACCCCTTCAGGATATGTCCTAATTCCCTGATTGTCATTTTATAAGATACATAGGCAGATCATTAGGAATTTTCCAAACACAGCTGAAAAGCCTCCAGACTAAACTAATAATCTCTAATATTCCTTCTAGCTCTCATCATTTTTTTAATCTTTCTGAGTCTTAGTTCAGGTACAAATGGGGTCAAGAGTGAAAGTGCTATTTGGACCTAGACTGCATAGAACAAGAATATTTATTTTCTTGAAGGGAAGAAATGACTGGCCCTACAGTGTCAACTATTTGATATTCCATAGATGCAAGAATAAAAATACCTGGTACAGACTCCATGGTATTTGTTGTAGTTTCATACTGTTCCTACAGGAATTTATGTCTGTGCTACAACTTCTTCATGCCCAACCCAGCAAGACCTTGTATTTTCTTGCCACTCACACATTAGGTGAGAGGCTAATATATCAGCCTTCAACTCAGGAAGCTGAGGGTGGGACCAGAGCAAATAAACCTAATGAGGGAAGCTGAACCTGGGATTCTCCCAAAGTCTTGCAGAAATCACACAATGCTCTCTGCTAGTATTTTGGTCCATCTTTCAGCCGTGTGAATCCCATATTTTATAGACACCACACCTTCCCACAAATGCACACTGTGTATGACTACCTAGTCTGTGCATCACTTATCCTACCTTTTCCAATCTCGTTGGTGATGGTGGTGATAATGCTTAAGTGTTCTAAAGAGAAAAAAAAGACAAGAGGTTAGTCCTGTTTTCTTACTATCAACCCACAGGCTCACTATGGGAGGTTGGCACTGGTTGGAGGAATCCCTGTGCCATAGTAATAAAAAATGATGATACCTGGAATTAACTAACTTATAGTCAAAATCAATATTGGTATGGAAATTTGATTTTGAGTAGTGACACAAAATTTGAGTGAGAGCATAGGTTTAGGAGTCCAAAAGGTAAGTCATCCTTCTGCATTACTTATGTATTTATTGGCACTTCCTCTATCCCCATTACTACTCTTTGCCACCCTTTCCACCCTCCCTTCAGGAAGTCCCTACATATTCAAACTACATCCATATATACTCAACCTCTTCTCAGAATACTTCTTTCTCTTCTTGCTTTAATGAGGCAGAATACTTCTCTAAGGACTATTGTTCCTTTACATACATTCAGTAGTGCTTTGAGATTATTGTTCCTCTCCTTTTTTAAAGATCTATCTGTTTTGAGGTTCATTCTATTTAGATAGAAAAACCACAACTGCTTCTTGTCACTGTTACCTAGCAGTTCTTTCCATTCATGGAAGTCTTTGGTACCTGGCTCAGTCTTCCTCTTCCTCAGTTCTCACCATGGGTATTGACCAATCATCCAACACTCAGGCCTCACTGTTCTTTGACCTCTTAATTCCAACAAGTTTTTCACATCTACTCCAATTCTATTAACTACTCCCATGGTCACATCGAACTTTTTATGCAGAACTGCTCCATCTCAGAAATTTAAAATTTAACAACATTCCACTTTGCTTTTTGTACCCTAATGCTATTTATTCCATTTCACTTGTTATTTCCTACCAATGAAGACTTCTAGCTCCTGGACTCTTCTGGTTTTTATACAGAGCCTCCCAGCTTTCTGCTGTCTTTTCTTCTATTCTTGGCCAGGCTATACTCCATGTCCTGTCACCTCAACTACAAACTTACCAGGAGTGTTATAATTATCTACAAAAACTCCAGTAATTATAATTTTCTGTATTTTATCTGGTATGCTAAATGCTGGTGGAGAAAAATCACACAAATATAAAGATCAGTATTCTTTGTGTCCAACGTTAAGCCCTCACTACTGCCTGACAATAATTAATTAATTTCTCATTAATCAGAGTAAACTTTTCTTTCCCATTTCCCAGAATGGTTATTTCAAACATTTGGCCATTCTCTTCAAGTCCCTTAACAAAGCACCTATCCTTTACTCTCAGCAGATGACTCTTTCTCTTCTATCATAGATGGAAAAGAGACCATATGAGAAAAATATTCTACCTTTCTGTAAAGCACCTCACCCAAACCTACCCATTGATGTTTTTATTTTCTATAGAAACAGAAATAGAAAATTTTCTATTTGTCTCCCTTCTTTTAGGTGAAACAATGACCTTACTCCACTCTAATCTTTCAGTTTAGCTCTGTTTTTTATCTCATGCTTCCTTACCAGGAACCTTCTTCCAACAATATATTATTTCTTTCCTGTCTTCAACACATAGGTGGTTGGAGCAATATTGAATTTGGCCATAGTGGGTTATTAAAAAATGGCAAATAGGTAAGATTTATGGGCTGGCTAATTTTCATAAAGAGATATGAACTATTCTTGTTCATGGAAGTTCCCTGATCATGTGAATTGAGATAGTCTCTTATCTATTAGATGGCATTTGAGATGACCCATTATTATACATGGAGACCTGTTATCTTAGATCTATGGCATCTTGATTACATATCAATTCATCACTTGACTTTGGTTCTAAGGACTGACAGAATGCAACAAAAAATTGTGTGCTCACCTTGATGGTGGAAAATAGTACTAGAGTAGTACGTAGAAGCCACATTTTAGCCATATGGGTTACCAGAGAACAAAACTTTTCAAACATACAGGAAATCATAATGTACACCCCAGAGGATAAATAGCAGAGTTGTAATCCCTACCCTGGTTTGCTAAGTCTGTTTGAATGCCTGAAGACTCTCTTCCCCTTTCTATTCCTGTTGACAAGAGTGCCGCCATGGCTGGCAACCCCAGAATATCTACCTGAATACCAACATTTTTCAAAACCATATGACACTTTAAAAAAAGTGCAGGATAAAAACTCCTTGGATTCCTGTGGGCTCCAAGAGATTTTATATGGCCTCTTGGAAGGGAGATAATGCTGAGAGCTGGACCGAGGTCAAAAGGCTAAAAAAGTTAGAGACTTAGCCCTGATTGGTGGGGTTCAATGGGTTGGGCACCCTCCCACAAACCAAAAGGTCACTAGTTCCATTCCCAGTTGGGACACATGCCTGGATTTGAGGCCAGGTCCCCAGTTGGCAGTGTGACAGAGGCAACCAATTGGTGTTCACATTGATGTTTTTCTCCCTCTGTTTCTCCCTCCCTTCCCCTCTTTCTAAAAATAAATAAAATCTTAAAATAAAAAATAGGTGAGAGCCTTAACCCTTTAATGAACCAAAGGCATAAAATCCAACACATCCCACCTTTCTACGTTCTTAGTTACTAACAAAAGTTTATTGGTAAAGAAACTACCCCAGCTATTCTCTTTCCATATTAAAAAAATGATAAGAAAAACACTCTTGGTAGCAACTCTGTCTGTGATAAGCTGTAATCAAAGGCCAATATTTCTTTCCAGCCTTAGTCAGAGTTGTTCCAGGTCAGATAGAATTGCCTTTCACAATCCCCACAAAGAAAATCAATTAAGGGGTGATTATTAGAATTATATTTCTTTTTATTTTTATAAACTGGATTCATTTGCAAAATTCCTTGAAATAGACAGTGACTCTAATTCTAAATAATAAATTTATATACAAAATAAATATATGTCAAAGGAATAAAATCTGTACTAGGCATCACTGCCCAGAACCCAGTTTCAGACTGTTTTAATTGATTTGGCCTCAACAGGTGTCAAATAAATTAGAAGGAGGCAATAGCAAGATGGCAATAGAGAATAAGAAATAGTAAATGGAAGAACACCTAGGGGATATGCTCTGCCTTAAGTTCTGGTTCCTCTAGGATCAGAAGCACAGGTGAAACTTTTTAGAATTATCTGGTTTCAGTAGGGTAGACAAGTGTTAGAAGATGGTACAGCTTGAGTAGTTAGCCCTTACCTCTTTGAGACAAGACAGTAAAGAGGGTCTCCATGCCAGCATGGACATGGTCAGCAACATGGCAGTGCAACAACCATGTCCCAGGGTTGCTGGCCACCATCTCCACAACCTCAAAGGTCCCTGGAAACAGATCCACCACATCTGCCCGGTAGCTCTCTCCATTCTGCAAGAGAGATTTGGGGTAAAAAGGAAATGAATGGTATAGAGATCACATAACAGTTTTTAAAAACCAAAAGGCTTGGAAGTCCACATCAAGGACATGGGACTCCAATTCATAGACTAGAGAGCAGCTTAAAAATTCCACCATATCCATCTTTCCAATGAACCTACCCACACAAACTAAATCAATAGAGGGTACCCTCTCTCTCCTCCTGCTTATTCTTAAAGTATCCCAAAACAAAAGACAGCACAGCTACTTCTAGGAGACTAAAAACTAGTGTCTCCATACTTTTCAGCAGGCTGAGATCTGGGGAATTTGGCTTAAGCCTTGACCTCTGGGAAAGAGTCACACATTATCTTTAGCAATGAAACTCAAATTATTTTATCCTTCATATCATCACCTTTGTAAGTACTTCTAGATCTTTATGTCTATATATCAATGCCTCCAACTCTGCCTCTTTTTCTAAAACTAAATCTTCTTCAAAACCTACGTGTTTTTCCATGTAGCTCCTGAATTAAAAATTCTTATAATGGATTAAGTACTTTCAGACTGAGACAATACTCTGAAATTCGTAGATCTTGGGATAACTGCTCATTGTGTATCAAGTCCTTACTGAGACCTAATTACATTGATTTTTTTCAATCTCCTTACCCCCATTAATAAGCCACTTGTTTCTTCTATATCAGAGTGGAAAGCTAAGACCTAGAGAGAAGTGACACTGGGATATACAGTCAAAGTAGAATTTCCAGCTCAGTGTTCCATGTACAAGACCTCTCCTCTTTAAACTGATTATTATCTTATTCTTTGCTATTCCCTTCTTCCTCAGTGGCTGTTAAAGCACTCCTCTAATTATCCCCGAGGGACTCAGCCCTCTTTCCAGCTCACCCGATAGAGGAAGCTCTCTGCATGGAAGTGGACAGTGTGCAGGTCAATATCTTGGCCCATGGCTAGCATGTACCAGGCCACTCGTTCTCCTTGGTACATAGTAAGACCTTTGAGGTTGGCATAGAGCTTTCCATTAATGGCTGTAAGAGAATATAAAGTCTTATATCTCACATTTGACTTCCCATTGGCACTGTCCTAGGGTTAGGACACTGTCATAGCCCCTATCATCTCTGTTTTTAAACATCTCTGATAATAGCAATAGCTTCTTAAATGTTCTCATCTCTGTACTATTTATTATCTTCCAGTCTGTCTTCCACATTGATATAATAAGAGTGGTCTTCTAAATAACTCATATGACCATGCCATTCTGTTGCTTAAAATACTTGAATACCTCCCTCCTACCCAAAAGATCAAGCCTATGGCACCTTAGCTCAGAAAACATGATCTTTCAAAAGATAGCCCAAAACATTTTCCCAGACTTATCTCCCATTATTCAACACATTTATTCCAATTAGAGTAATTTGTTCACCATCCTCCACATGGCTCAATATGCATGTTCTTTATATCTTTTTTCATGTTTCTGATCTTCCTTCCCCAAAACTCTGCCTCTTTTTATCCATCTGTTCAAAGCCCAGTCAAACCTTCTCTTCCTCCAAGAACACATCTTTGATTAGCTCCTCTCAGTACTTCCAATTTCCTGCACCTCTTCCTACCCTGAACTTCCCCAGCACCATCTGTTTCACTTTTTAGAACTCAAGAGAAATTGCCTCTACATTTAATTATCTTTTAATTTGTGAAAGCCCATATCCCCAGCTAGAGTCTAGGTTCCTAGTAAGCAGGAAATGATTGTACTGTAGTACTTTCATTCCCTTTTATTCCTCAGAACACCCAGCTGACACCTAAGCTTATAATAAATATTTTAAAAGACATCACATTTTTGGAATTAATAATGATATTAATGCATGGGCCTCATCAACTGCTTCTTCCTAGGCTAGATCCTATATTCTAAAAACAATAAACTACACATTGCCATGTTAATTAACACTGCCAGGACTATGCCCAGGACATATTCTTCTACTTCTCATTTTCTCAGAGAGGGAAGGTAATTTCCACTATACACCTCAAGAGGAAAAGTAATGAAAGGGGTATTTATAGCCATCTCTGTTTTTCCCCCACCAAACTATGAATTTGAGAAAAGGAACTAAATATGCTCAATTTAGCCTTTTCTGAATCTTCCCTCTCTTGAATCTGTCTGACTTTAGAAAGGGGTGCAAATAGATTTACTATTTCATTGTGGGAAAGATTTTGCCCCTGAAAAGGAGGATGGCTAATGTTGGCCATCTATGTCAATGACAGGGTAGAAACCCTATTCATTATAGGAGGAGCAATCCCATTTGATTAAAACACTAAATTCAGTTTTACAATTAGTTTTCTCAGTAAGCCCATGTTTGATCTCAAGCAAGTCTTTCTCTTTCTCAGTTGGTTCATGAATCAATCTGAAAGGGATGGGAAAGATACTGTCTATTTGCCCTCAGACCCCAACATTAATTAATTTTGATCTTCAAGGTCAGCACTCAGAAAGTGCTCAGCCAATACCTGATAGACCGATAGATAGAGCAATTGATGTATGAAGACTTTGGATGAGTGAACATATAAACAAGCAGAGGGAAATGGGTATTAGCCCAACCCCTGCACTAGCATAATATAACTGTGCTTACTCTCTTTTTGTCCTGGACAATTTATTTCTCTGATATGATGGAACATAAAGTTCACTTTGTGTTTGTGAAACATTGGTTCCAATGTGAATTGTTTATATATCCATCAAGGAGAAATAGCTAGAATCCGTGTGACAATAAAATACTACTTTTGAATTTCATTAGAGTCCTTATCAATGCGCTTCCTTCTGCTTAGATCAAAGAAATATTGTGCTAGAAGGGATAGTGAGAAATCAACTCATCCATTTCACTGCACTTAAGTTCTTCCTTTTGTTTGAAATTTTCTTGTGTTTTTGAAGAGATACACATATCTCTATTACAAAGGAAGGCTTGCATGCACAATTTCTTTCCAAAATCCACTCAAGTACCAAAAAAATTTTCCCTGTATGTAATATAAAGCAAGTATGTTTCTCTTTGAGACTCTCCTCCAATTCTTCTATCTGCAAATTGAACTTTGTTTTAAAAAATAGACTAAAAGACAAGCTGTCCATTTGTCTATATTGGAAAAGCAGATATCAGATTCAGAGTGGTTAATAAATAAGATGATATTGAGAGACTAAATTCAGGATTTTGAAGCAGAGGAATCCTCAGCATCCAGCTGACCAAATACATTGAAGGTCATAAATGCACATCTTACCTTTTGTAATATGTGCAAATGTGCTGATGTCACCACAGAAACTTTAGAGTCAGCTTCCTGCTTTCTGGGCACCTGACCTACTATAGACCACATATCTATTTTGTATATATAAATGTAAAATAATTGGAGACATTTCTTCCAATTTTTCATTCCACCTTCCTACTTTCACATCTTTTCAGGGATAATGCTCCCTTAAGTAATGGGTCTATCAGATACCCCTATACAATTAGTGGGGGCTTCTATGGAAGAGAGTTAGGTTATTTTCTACAGACCATGCATTTTATTACTCTCCAAAAAAGTTTCATCCTGAAGGTTAATACGGCCTGTCTCCTGGGGCCCGTGGGTTGCCACATTCTCATCCAGATACCAAGACTGGTTCTCATCAAAGATCAAGAATAACAAGGCAAATTCTCGATCCATGTCATTCCGTCCTCCATGGGGCTCCAGGATGCCCTTTCTGCAGATGACCAAGGGCCCCACCAAGCCACTATACATGTCCTGAAAATGGGAGGAAGGGGGAGACAGTGAAGGATATGAGGTTGTTTCTGGGTGGCAGTGCTACACAGGAAGCCAAACTGACATACAAGCCCTCTCTGCCCTCCGAACTTTATCATAGTGTTTTATATTTATAAGCATCTTAACTATGCTATCTGAATTTATCTTCACAACTATCTTGGGATACAGGGAAGATGTGCTATATAACCTATGTTTTACCTAGGCTAGACTATTCATTGATCTCCAAACCCACCAAGAACTTTCAAAACCCAATGCTTTTTCTCATGCTGTTTCTTCTTCCAGTAAAGTCCTCTCCTCTGCCATATCTCTTATCTTATGGCATATTACTACTCATCTTCCAAGACTCAAAGTACATACAACTTTCAGTAATTATGAGGCCTTATTCAGCTTCCCTCCCATTCATCCCCTCTTTCAAGCTGAAGAAATCACCATCTTGTGGACCCACATAAAACTATTATATGGTTTTTAAAGAAATGCTAATATATATAGCTAGCATTATAGTTCATATTCATCTGTCTCCCCACCTAGATCATACTCTTTGAATATGGGGACTCTATCTTACATTTGTATCATCTGAATACCAAGTAAAATGTCAAAAATGCAGTAGGCTCTCAATAAATGATTGCTCAGATCTGGCTGTGGATGGGTGGCTAGACAGATAAACCATTTTCCAGATAAGGACACAGAAACAGAATGACTTATTTAAAGTCACTCCAAAGGCAAGAGAAAACCAAATTTGAGACTATAACCCAAATCTCTTGACAAGATATCTTAGGTTTTTAAAACGAGAGCTTTTAGGATCCAAGAGGAAGAAACAAGGAAGAAAATGCTCAGGGCAAACATGTAGTGCTATGTATTCCCTTAATTCCTCTTCTTGTCTCTTAAAATAAGCCACACATTTAAGGAGCTTTCCCCTAAACCTTGGGCTTTAGTCCTTCAGGGTGGGCTTCTTACTATATCTACTTAATAGCTTCTTTTTGCCAGTCAGCTTACTCATTTGTGAAACTCACCTTCAGGCAACCAATATTGCATTTACCTTGATGGGATCTACTGCAGAATAATAAATCCAGGAAACACAAGCAGAATCATTGGGTCCAGGGCCAGATCTTTCTGGGATGTTCCATTTGTAAGTAAGAACTTCACCTAGGAAGAGTAATATGGATCTCTAGTTGGACAAGGTAAGAAATTCCTTCCAACTCCCTAATCTTCCCAAGAGCTATGGTGGGTAAGTCCCGGGACCTTTAAGATTATTCTCCATCACTTCCATAACAGTTTTAATTTTATTTTGTGAGACTTTGCTCTTCTGCTTCCTGGAACAACCTCAGCCTCTCTTCTACTAACCTTGTCATTCAAGGCCAAGGTCCAATCATCTGGTAAGTCAGCTCTGTTACTATTCTCTCTGCTTATAGTGTCCTCACTTCTTTGGCCTTGTTTTGTTCCAGCTGCTGCCTTCTATATGGGGCTGTCTCCCCAAATCTCTGCCTCTAGTCCTTGTCTACTCTTTTTCCATAGTCTCTCCATAGAAATTCTCATCTGCCTTTCTGATGTCAATTACTATATATGTATTGTTGATTCTTAATACCTAGCCAGATTTCCCTATTTCCCTTGTCATTTAGCTTCAACTTGACATTTCAATTAGATACTTGAGCATTTTTTGAAGATTGTCCTGACAGCACATCAAAAAGTAAAATTGTTATGAACTCACCTCCTTCCTTTGAAAAAAGAATGCTGTTACTCATTTTGTGCTCCCAGTATCTAGTAAAGATATCAAAACCATCCTAGCTATCCCATCTCAAAAGTTTAGTCTTCTACAAAGAAGACTACCTACCTTCATGCACAAATCAGGCAACCAAATAGTAAGTCCTACTGACTGTACCTCTACAATATAATTTACAGCCATACTCTTCTCTTTCTAATTCCCAATATTCCTGCCCTAATGTACACTCTTGTTTTTCTCAACATTAGAAAAACCTTTCAACATGTTTCTCTGCCTCCAAGTCTTGTCCTCTCCAATCCATCTTTTGAATGACACCATATTATTTTTTGTAACAGATTTATTAAGATACAATTTGTGTACCTTTAAATTCAACCATTTAAAGTACACAATTCAATGGTCTTTAATATATTCACAGAATTTTGTAACCACCACCACAATCACTTTTAGAAAAATTACGGTCACCAAAACAAAAAGCAATCCCTACACCCCTTAGCCATCATTCCCTAATCCACCTATTCATCAAAGCCATGAGTACCCACTAATCTACTTTATGTTTCTATAGATTTTCCCATTCTGAGCTTTGGTACAAATGGAATACTTTAGGAGTGACATCAGCAAAAATGGGAGACTAGTAGGTCCCAATGTTCATTTTCCCCATAACAACAACAAAACAAGAAATAAACTATATACCCACAAAAATAGCTACAATAGTGCTCTGGAATACAATAAAAAAATTGTAGCAACCCAGTGGAGAAGACAAGTGAAAATGGACATATAGCAAAGTGTAGGAAGTATCTTCTATGTAACTCTAGTCTGGCATCTCTAGGCACCAAGAGGGAACCCACATTGTGGTAAAGGAAAGCAGGAAGACTCTAGTAACACTTATAACCAGGAAGTCTTTCTTGATGCTGAGCCCAGCTGACTGAGCTGCCAGAATTCCATGCTCCTTTGCCACCTCTATAAGAAGGAGCCACCATCATTCTGCCTCAACCCAAGAAAAAGTTATAGTTGCTCTACTTTCCCCAGAAGGAGCTTCCATCACCTTGCCCACACAAAAAGGATTCTCTACTGCCTTTCTCCCCCACAATGAGCTATGGCTGTGTGGCCTACCCAAAGAGCCAGTACCAATCTTCCTTTCTACTCAAGGAGCCACAGGTGCTCTACCTTTGGATCCACAAGGAGCCACTGCTGCTGTGTTCCTCCAGAGGAAGAATTGTCACTGCTCCAGATCCCTAGAGGAAACCACCACTACTGTATCCTTCTGAGAAGTAGCTAATGCCATTTTTTGCCTTCCCTACCCAAAAGGAATTGCTGCCCTTCCGCACCCTCCACATGAAAAAGAGGCATCAATGCCAACTTTCCAAAGAGATGGAGCCACTGATAATCTTCCATTCCCCAGAAGTAGCTACTCTTGTTCCATATACCCCAAAGGAGCTGTTTCCACTCTCAAACCAAATAGCCACTGACACTCTGTTCCCCTAAAAAGCTGCCAGTGCTCTAACCCCCCAAGATGGAACCACTGATGTCCCCTCCATCCACAAGGGGCCAAAACACTTGTGTTCTCCCAGAAAAGGAGCTACTGTTTCACTAACTTCACCCCCCCACACACATACACACACAAGAAGCTGGTGCTGCTTAGCCCCCAACAAAAGAAGCCAGCTTTACTCTAGATCCCCAATTCAGAAGGAGCCACTCTTGCTCCACTCCTACTAGAATTAGCTGCAACTTGGCCCCTCTTTCCTTGTTCCTCCCTCAAAACATCAGCACCACTGTAACAGTGTGTGGGCCCACATCACAGAATTCTGTAGCACTGTTATTTTATGTACATCTCAGAGACAACAGCCAAAGCTACTGTATGCGTACTTACATGTTAAACATGGTATCAAGAGGAATGCCCTCAGCCATGACCTACTCAAGAAGAAAAACATGAACAGGAGGATCAAAGTAGTCTTCACTATTGAGGACCCCAATAGCCTTTGTTCCCACTGTAGACACCTTCAGAATTGGACACTGAGGACTACTGAAGTATTCACTGAAACTAACCTCAGCAGATGGAGCTGCATAGAAACTATACCATTGTGCCCTCCCCAGAGCCAGAACCAATGCTGAACACTCACAATGGCAAAGCTTCTATGAATCCACCCAGCTGGAACCCTTGTACCCAATCATAGGTGAAGGTCTTTTCCCATGTAAGTCAGTCCATACACTGTGGAAAAAGTAACTGATTCCTCAAAAGTGGATATATCAATGCAAGACTACAAGAAACATTAATAGTTAAGAAAATATGACACCACCAAAGGAACACAGCAATGTTTCAATACAAACCCCAAAGCAACAGAAATCTACAAATTGCCTGACACAGAATTTGAAATGGTTGTTTTAAAGAAGTTCAGTGAGCTACAAGAGAAAACAGACAACTCAATGGAATTAGGAAAACAATACATGATCAAACAAAAAGTTTAACAAAGAGATAGAAGTAATAAAAATAGGAATAGAAAAAATAGAAATTCTGGAGCTAAAATATATATATAATGGGTGAAGAGATCCAAGATTGTGGTGGAGCAAGTGGAAGCTACACTCACCTCCTCCCAGGACCAAACTGGAATTACAACTAAATTATAGGACAATCAACATGAATAACCAACTGAAGACTAGCTGAACAGAAGTCTTATAAATAAGCATTTACAGAAGAGGTGACCATGAGACTGGTAGGAAGGGCAGACATGCAAAAAAGTCTGACCATTTACCCATGTGCACCAGTTGAGAATCAGGAGGAATATTTCAGCTGCAAAGGTATCCTAAGGAGTGAGGAGTCAACCCTATCCCAGGCTCCACATCCCAAAGTACTAGTGCTGGGAAGAGGAGCCCAAATAACATCTGACTGAAAATCAGACATGATTCCATCTACCAGTGGGAGAAAGGAGTCTGCTAGGAAACCAGGCAATCTCACAAAGGTCCAACACACAAAATCTCACTTGTGGGCACTCACCCTGGACTTAAGCAGAGGGATAGCAGCTCAGAATGGATTGAAGTTATACAGGAAGAGTTTGGGTTGTGTGGCTTTGGGAAGAGGACTATAGGGACAGTTGCCATTGTTCCTGTGCTGACCTCCCCCACACCTCACACAGACAACCTCATTCCTGGGTTGAGCACTCTCCTCCATGCCAAGTCAGTCTAGAGGAATGCACTAGCCCCACCCTCCCACTTCCTATGGCTCTGCCTTACCAAGCTTATGTCATACAGAGGGTTCTGCTGGCTATGACCAGCCTAAGCCCATGGCACAGACTTTTTTGGAAGTCTTTTGAGGGATCCATTTTCCCCCCACATGCCCGCAACCAATGTCATTACTCCTGTGCAGAACCCTCCATCCACAGGGTCAAATCTTAATCTGTTTTAGCCTGATGAAACTATTGGCCTTCTCCTGATGACTCCCTGAGACCTTGCCACAAAACAAAGGTCCACAGGCCCCAAGTAAATGGTGGCTGGCCTCAGTATACCCTGACTTTTGCTGAACGGCCACAGTCCCAGCACCAGTGCCAAGTTTGAATCTGTATTAACCTACTAAATATCACTTGCCACTACCTAGTAACACTGAGAACCTATTTCATGCATCTTACATACCACCAGAGGCTTTTTTGTGTGTGTGACTGAGCCTAAGAGGTAGCTAGCAGGGAGAGATAAATCTCAGAGTACCTTTGGCCTTTTGCTGATCTCCTCTAAGCTTGGAGCTAGTGAAAGCTGGCTTTGGTATACAATTCAGCCTTTCCCACAACTCAGGCCCAGCAGAAAAGTCCACAAACTGTGGATCTCTTCATAGCTCTCTTAACAGGACCCATCACAGGAGTAGCCTGAAACTGACCTGCACTGAAGTCCCTTCCAAAAGGCCCCAGAATCAACATACCCCATGGAAGACTTCAGACCACATTAGAGAACAACTCAATCAGCTACACAAGTGGCACACTTAAAGGAAGATCTTGACAGTGAACAGAAACTGCTGAGGTGAGTTCCACTTCCTGGGATCAGCCCCTGCAGAGTAACTTATACACTGTGGTCAGGGTCAGTCCTCATAGTCCACCAGCCTGAGGCTTAACCCCATCCACAAATGGGCCAAGAGCTATCAAGACTCAGCTGTAACAAGAGGGCTCACACAAGGGACATTCCTGAAGCAAATAACTCAGATAATAATGGAGACTTTGTCATCAAGCTGGCAGAACACCTACTGTATTGGGCCACCCTACCAGACTAGGAAATAGTTAATATACCCATTATACAGAAACAAATGCACAGAGGCTCCCAAAAAGGGGTGACAAAAAACATGCCCCAAATGTAAGAAGAGAAATCCCCAGAAAAAGAACTAAATTAAATGGAGGCAAGCAATCTACAAGATACAGAGTTTAAAACAATGGCTATAGGGATGCTTCAAACACTTAGGGGAAGGATGAACCCAGTGATAAATAAAGATATAGTAAAAATAAAAATTAAACTAGGAAACATAAAAAAGAAACAGTCATAAATGAAGAGTACAGAGAGAGGACCCAAGATGGCAGCAAAGTAGGTGGAAGTTACACTTACCTCCTCCTGGGATGAACTGAACATACAAGTAAAGTATAGAACAATCAACATGCATAATTAACTGAAGACTAACTAAACAGAAGTCTTGCAATGGATTTACAGAAGAAGCCACATCAAAACTGGTAGAAACAGATGGCCCTGCTGACACAGGCAGCAGCTGAGATTCCAGAGGGATATCTCAGCTGCAAATGTTCCTCCTGAGGAACATGGGGTCTCAACCCCATGCCAGGGTTCCCAGCCCAGAGACCTGAAGAGACACCTACATAACATCTTGTTGTGAAAATCATCAGGGATACTGTCCACCAGGAGAGAGGGAGTCAGCTATAGACCCAGGATACCTCTTAAAGGGTCAATGTACAAAATCCCATTCACAGCCACTCTTCCTAGGATCCAGCGGAGGGAGTGCAGAGCAGATTAGAGTACTATGAGGAAGGACTATGGTTTGTGGCCCTCAGAAGTAAACTAAAGGAACAACTGCCATGGTCCCTGTGCTGAGTCCCTCTCCTACCCAGCAGATGCCATTTTTCTTAGGTAGAGCACTCCCTTCATTACAGCCCCAGCCTGGGGGAATGCAACAGCCTCACCTTCTGGACTTTCTGTTGCACCACCCTGCAGAGCTCATGCCCTGTGGAGAGATCAGGTGCCTGGGCCTGGGACGTAAAGTCTGCAAAGACTCAAGAGGTGTCTTTGACTGAGTTGTCTAGCTCTGGGGCAGGGGCCATTCCCCCCACCTTTTTGCAAGCCTAGTCAATGCCTGCCCCCCACAGAAGATCACCTCACCCCTCCATCCATATTCCCAGCCACACCCAACAGCTTAGCTTGAGTTCTCTAAGAGGTACAGGTAGAATCAGGGACAGACTGTGTTGTATGGCTCAAGGACGGGAGGCATTTTTCCCTCGCACACTTGACCAATGCAGAGTCCTCCTTTCACATGGCTAAACTTGGTTGGTTTGGGCCTAAAGAACTCTGCTAGCATAACCCTGATGACTCTCTGAGACCCAGCCCCACCACAAAGATCTGTGGGCCCCTGTTGGGTGACATCTAGCTTTGGCATACCTGGGACTTTTGCTGAGTGGCCTCAGACCCAGAACTGGAAATGAGATTGAACCTGTATTAATCTGGTGAATACCACTTGACCTTACCTGGTAAATCACTGAGAACATACCTCATGAAACTCAAGTACTGCCAGAGGCTATTTCAGTGACAGCCTAACAGGCAGCTGAAAGACAGAGGCAGACAAAGGCAGATCTTAGAGTACCTTGGGCCTTTTGCTGACCCACCCACTAGGATAGAAGCTGGTGAAAGCTGACCTTGGTGCACAATTGGTACTTCCCACACACAGGCAGCAGGCCCAGCAGAGGCATCTACAAACTATGGCTTTCTTTGTAGCTCCAAACAAGTTGTTGCAGGCAGCTTCTGATATTGACCTGCACCAGAGTCCCTCCCAAGAGTCCCCAGTATCAACACACCCAGTGGTTGGCTTCAGACAACATCAGAGAAGGGTCCAATTAGCTTCACAAGCAGCACATGGAAAGGGAGATAATGGCCGGCACCAGACCCTGCTGAGGCAAATTCCATTTTCTGTGGTCAGGACCTTTAGATCAGCTTATACACTGTGGTCGAGGTCTATCCTCACAGTTAACCAGTCTAAAGGTTGACCCCACACATGAACAAGCTGATAGCAATTAAGATGCAATCACACAAGAGATCTCACATAACCCACACAAGGGACAGTCTTAGAGGAGTAAGAGGTAGCTGGCAGGGAGAGATAATCAAGTAATCAAGGAGACTGTGTCACTGGGTCTCACAGGACAGCTGCTACATAAGGCCACCCTATCAACACCAGGAGACATAGCAGATCTACCTAACACAGAGAAACAGTCACAAAGAGGCAATAAAAATGGGGACACAAAGAAACATGCCCAGATGAAAGAAAAGGAGAAAACTCCAAGAAAAGAGCTCAATGAAATGGAGACAAGTGATCTACAAAATACAGAGTTCAAAAAAAAATGGTTATAAAGATTCTCAAGGAACTTAGTAAAAATTTCAAAAGTATGAAAAAGGACATAGAAATCATTAAAAAACAGTTAGAAATAAACAATACAATATCTGAAATGAAGAATACAACAGAAGTAATAATCAGTAGGTTGAATGACGCAGAGGATTCAATCGGTGATTTGGAAAACAAGATAGCAGAAAACACACCCAATCGAAGAAGCCGAAAAAGAGAATTTAAAAAAAATAAAAATAGTTTAAGTAAATTTTAGGATGACATAATGTGTGAAAACATCCACATGAGAGAGGTACCAGAATAAGAATAGATAGAGCAAGGAATCAAGAACCTATCTGAAGAAATAATGACTGAAAACTTCCCTAACCTGGTGAAAGACAAAGCACAGATTCCCAATCAAGTTGAACCCAAAAAGGTCCAAAACAAGACACATTATAATTAAAATAGCAAAGGTTAAAGACAAAGAGATAATCTTAAAAACAAGAGAAAGACAATTAGTTACCTACTATGGAGCTCCCATAAGACTGTCAGCTGACTTCTCAACAGAAACACTTCTGACCAGAAAGCATCAACATAAACTATTTGAAGTCATGTAAAACAAGGACCTACAACCAAGAGTACTCTACCCAGCAAGGCTATTATTTAAAGTTGAAGGCAAAATAAAGACCTTCCCACACAATAAAAAGCTAAAGGAGTTAATTACCACCAAGCCAGTATTAAAAGAAATGTTAAATTGGGCTCTTTAGGAAGAAGAAAGAAAATAAACAGTAACATAATTATAAAGAATAAAATGGCAATAACTATGTACCAATCAATAATCACTTTAAATATAAATGAATTAAATGCCCCAATCAAAAACAGAGGGTAGCTGAATGGATAAAAATAGAGGACCCATGTATATGCTCTCTACCCAAATCAGTTAGAAAGACACAAAGAAAATGAAAATAAAGAGATGGAAAAAATATTTTTTTCAAACTAAAATGAAAAATAAGCTGAGGTAGCAATAATTATATTAAACAAAATAGACTTTAAACAAAGGCTATAACAAGAAACAAAGAAGGATATTACATAATGATAAGAGGATCAATAAAACAAGAGCATGTAACCCTTGTAAACATTTAAGCCTACAAGATGGAAGCACTTTAATATATAAAGCGAATATTGATGGGCATAAAGAGAGAGAGCCAAAGTAATACCATATTAGCAGGGGACTTTAACACCCCATTGACATAAATGGATAAAACTTCCAGATAGAAAATCAACAAGGAAACAGTGACCTTAAAATATACACTAAACCAGATAGATTTAATTGATATTTTCAGAGTATTTCACCTCAAAGCAGCAGAGTATGCATTATTTTGAAGTGCACACAGATGATTTTCTAGAATAGACCACATGACAGGACACAAACCAAGTTTCAATAAATTTAAGAAGATTGAAATCATACCACAAAACGAAAAGGGAGCCAACCCTATGGGAAAATATATTCACTAATGATACATCAGATAGAGATTTGATCTCCAAGATATATAAAGAACTCACTTGACTCCACTCCAAGAAGATGTATGATCCAATCAAAAAATGGGCAAAGGACTTGGGCAGATGCTTTCCCAAGGAGGAGATACAGAGGGCCCAGAGGCATTTGAAAGGATGCTCGGCATCACTAGCCATCAGAGAAATGCAGATCAAAACCACCCTGAGGTACCACCTCACACCGGTCTGAATGGCCATCATAAACAGATCAACAAACAACAGGTGCTGGCAAGGCTGTGGAGAAAAGGGAACCCTAGTGCACTGTTGGTGGGAATGCAGACTGGTGCAGCCACTGTGGAAAGCAGTGTGGAATTTCCTCAAAAAGCTGAAAATGGAACTGCCTTTGGATCCAGTGATTCCCCTGCTGGGACTATACCCTAAGAATCCCAAAAAGCCAATTCAAAAACCTATGCACCCCAATGTTCATAGCAGCACAATTTACAATAGCCAAGTGTT
Organism: Pteronotus mesoamericanus; assembly: GCF_021234165.1. Lineage (NCBI taxonomy): Eukaryota > Metazoa > Chordata > Mammalia > Chiroptera > Mormoopidae > Pteronotus > Pteronotus mesoamericanus. Next base: position 1,371,892 of record NW_026555108.1, on the reverse strand, counting down.
GGAAGCAACCTAAATGCCCATCAGTAGATGAGTGGATCAAAAACATATGGTACATATACACAATAGTATACTACGCAGCAGAAAGAAAAAAAGAACTACTAAACTTCATGACAGCATGGATGGAACTGGAGAGCATTATGCTAAGCGAAATAAGCCAGGGGGTGAAAGGCAAATACCATATGATCTCACCTATAAGTGGAACCTAACTAACAATACAAAGATGCAAGGAAAATAAGACCAGCAACACTGAAAGGAAAAGAAATCAACAGAGACAAGAGGGAAGGAGGGAGCGGGGCGGGGACAAGGAAGGGAAGGGGAAAGTCAAGGAACATATAGCAAGGACTCATGGACAAAACCAAAGGGGAAGAGCTGAGGGAGGGAAGGAGGGAAGGGGTAAGGGAAAGTGGTGGGGGGTAGGCAGAGACAAATGTATTTGAAAAAATAAAAAAAAAGAAAAAGAAGATATTATGAACAACTATAGGCCTACAAATTGGACAATCTTGGAAGAAATGGATATATTCCTAGAAACATACAAATTCACAAAACTAAATCAAGCAGAGGACATTTTTACATTGCTTTCAGAAAGAGAGGAAGGGAGAGAGAGAAATATCAATGTGATAGAAAAACATTGGTTTCCTTCTCATACACACCCTGATCAAATCTGCAAACTGGGTATGTTCCCTCAATGGGAATCAAACCCGCAACCTTTCGGTCTATGGGATGATGCTCCAGCCAAAGAGCCACACTGGCTAGGGCCTGAATAGTACTTTTAAAATGAACAAAATTGAAGCAGTGATCAAAAAACTCCTAATAAACTAAAGTCCTAGACCAGGTGCTTTCACAGGTGCATTTTACCAAACATTCACAGAAGAACACCTAGCCTTCTCAAACTATTCCAAAAATTTCAAGAGGAAGCAAGACTACTAATCTCCTTTCACCAGGTCAGTTCTATGCTAATTCCAAAACCAGATAAAGGCACTACAAAAAAGAAAATTATACACTGATATTCCTGATGAACATAGATATTAAAATCCTCAACAAAGTATTAACAAACCAGATCCCCAAATACATTAAAGTGACCATACACCATAATCAAGTGGGCTTTATTTCAGTGATGCAAGGTTGGTATACTATCTGGCAAACAGTTAACATGAAACTCCACATAAACAGAATAAAGGATAAAAGTCATGTGATCATATCCATAGATACATAAAAAGCATTTGACAAAATCCAGCACCCATTTATGATAAAAAAAAAAACTATCAGCAAACTGAGAATAGAGGAAACATACCTCAACATAATAAATATCATATATGACAATCTCATAGCTAACATCATCCTCAATGGGGAAAAGATAAAAGTGCTTCCCTTAGGATCAAGAACAAGATGGGTATCTACTTTCACCATTCTTTTTTTAAAATACTTTTTTAATTGATTGATTTTAGAGAGAGAGAGAAAGAAAAAGAGAGAAGTTGATTTGTTGTTGCTTGTTGATGATGCATTCATTGGTTGATTCTTGTATGTATCCTGACCAGGGATTGAACCCACAACCCTACTGTATCAGGATGATGTTTTAACTAACTGAGCTATCCAGCTAGGGCCACTCATACCATTCTTATTGGACACTGTACTGGAAGTCCTAGCCACAGCACTCAGACAAGAAGAATAAGAAATAAAAGGCATCCAAGTTAGAAAGGAAGAAGCAAAACTGTCATTATTTGCAGATGACATGATGCTTTATATAGAGAACCCTAAAGACTGTGCCAAAAAACGACAACAAAAAAAAAACCTGCTAGAAGTGATCAATTAATTCAGTAGTGTAGCAAGATAAAAAATAAATATTAAAAAATCGATCACACTTTTATACACCAATAATCAACTGTCAGAAAGGGAAACTAGGTCCTGGCTGGTTTGTCTCAGTGGATTGAATGCCAGCCTGTAAACCAAAGGGTCACTGGTTCAATTCCCAGTTAGGACATATGCCTGGATTGGGGGCCAGGTTCCCAATAGGGGGCATGTAAGAGGCAACCACACATTGATGTTTCTCTCTCTCTCTCTTTCTCCTTCTAGTCCTCTCTCTCTAAAATAAATAAATAACATCTTTTTTTAAAAGAAAGAAAAAGAAAGGGAAACCTAGACAGCAATCCCATTTACAATTACCTCAAAAAATACCTAGGAATAAAGTTAACCAAGGACATAAAGGATCTGTACTTGAGAAATTATAAGATTTTAAAAAACACCTATATTATAAAATACAAAATTATCCCAAACAACTTTATTTTATATCCCAAGTAACTAGAAAAAGAACAAACTAAGGCCAAAGCTATTGTAGCAGAGGGAAGGAAATGATAATAAATACAACAGAAATATATCGAATACAGAATTGAAAAAATATAGGTGCCTGTTCTCAGTCCACTATCCTGACCTAGTATCTCCCTACTACATTTTAAAAATGAAAACATGATTTGCATCTCTCTGATGGCTAGTGACGCTGAGCATCCTTTCATATGACTCTGAGCCCACATGGATTTTCTTCAAGAATCCTTCTCTTTCTCACCGACAATATGCAATTAATCACCAAATCCTGCTTACTCTATCTCATTGTCCTTTTTAGAAACTATCTCCCTTTCCTCAACTTAAACATTCATCTTTCTTTCTTACTGGATCTTTACACATTGCATTCCCTACATATGGAACTTCCTTTTCCCTGCCATTCTTCCACACTCTCACTTTAATTGTATGCTTCTTCTTCAACCTTGGTATCAGTGGTTCTCAAAGTGTAAGTTACTCATATAGCAACATCAAAATCACCTCGAAATTTGTTTAATATAGCAAATGCTTGAGCTTAACCCCACATCTACTGGATCAGAGCCACTGGGGGTTGATCCCAGAAATCTATTATTTCACAAGCCTTCCAGGTAATTCTGATGCATGATAAAATTTGAGAACTAATAATTTAGATCTCAGCTGAGGTATCACCTAATCTGGGAAGCCATCCTTTACCATCTAAACATATATTAGGTATGCTCATTTACACCTACCTACAGCATTTTTAAAAACTCCTTTTAACACTTAAAACACTGCATTATAATTACCAGTCTACTTGTCACAATAGCCCAAGCTTTTAAAGAGTAGGAACAAATATCATTTCCTATGCATTCATACCTTCTAAAATTGTTCCTGCACCCAGTAGGCATCCAGTATTTATTCAATAAATGAATGAATGCAAAAGAATGTGGTCAAGATTATGGTCACCCTACATTTAGTATCAGGAGTTTAGTGTGTTATTGGGGTTAGAATTCAGTCTGTACTAAGGGGACAAGAACTTTATCTATGGCTGTGGTCAGGGATCAGTTTGTGATCTGAGGCAGGTAACTACCCATGATTAGGAGCTCATACTATAGCCAAGGTTTAGTTCAGTCCTAGAGAGGGTTTCAAGCTTTATCTGTACTCAGATTTAAGGCCAGCTTAAGGCTCCATGTGTATCCAATGTTGAGGGCAACTTTGATAAAACAAAAAACCTAAGGTAGCCTGTTTTAAGACTGAGAAAATGAGTATCTCATACAGACAACCTCAGGCTGTGGCTTAGTCCTGGCTAATACTCCTGTTTCAGTTCTTTAAGAGCATATTTTTTAAAGGAGAAAGGAAGAGGGCTGAAGAAGTGCTGCACATCTTTTTTACTTCACTAAGTGTTCCCACTCACCAGGCTCAGCAGCCAGTGGCCAGCCAGTACTAGATTCTAGCACTCCATGGGCATGCACAGAGTAAGGGCGGCTTGCATTATTCTTGAACACCACAGTTATGATATCACCAACTTCTCCTCTAAGAAGTGGACCTAATATATGCAAAAGAAGGAAAAGTCTCATTAGTGGAGTAGTAGAACAGGGACATTAAAGGCATTTAAGGAAGGGGACATAGGAACTCTCTGGAATTAGAGGTTTGCCCTAAGAAAGGATCCTTCTTCTTCTTTTTTTTTTTTTAATCTTTTTTTTTTGACTTTATTTTTTTCTTTTTTTTCTTTTTATTTTTTTAATTAATTTATTTACTTTTTAAATACATTTGTCTCTGCCTTCCCCCCACCTCTTTCCCTTGCCCCCTCCCACCTTCCCTCCCTTAGCTCTTCCCCTTTGGTTTTGTCCATGAGTCCTTGCTATATGTTAGAAAGGATCCTTCTTAGCTCAAAGTCATGACTGGCTTCATTTTGAAATTCAGAAGCCCTTAAAATGATACTGCTACCCACATAATGAGAGTACTTCATCCACAGAATTGTGTCTCCAATTACCCCCACTTTTCCCATCTCAACTCTCTCTAAACAATACCCCACATTTCTAGAGAAGGGCTCTATGTAGTAATGGTTAATTAGGAGCGAGAGTTTGACATAGAGTACAGAATTACTGGGCTCTCTTAAAGGGACAAGGGATCCTTTCTGTACAAGAATAAAATGAGGAAACTTACTGGCCCCCACAAAAGTGAAGAAACTGCAGCAATAGTTAAACTGGGTACAAGGCTAATACTGGTTTCCTGTACCATTTTTTTACTTTTTGATGTTCCTACATTCCCTTGCCTTTAGCATTAAAAACAATCTATCAGCTTCAGAGATCCATGATATAGAGACCTGGAAAAATCTAGTTCAGAGTGCAGCAGAATTCATGAAATTCCTCCCTTTGATTTTTTTTTTATTTTCATGGATGATTTATAAAATATGACTACAGTCCTAGTATATCATAAGGAAAAACTGATAATGGGAAACGGGAGGCCTTCCTGATATGACATAGCCCCTTGAGGAGCAGCACAAACTTCTAAACACTAGGAGGAAAGTGGAATTCCCTTACCCAAGATTCCTAAGTGCTCCTCTGGTCCAGTCCTTGGCCGAGGGATCCTGAATGTACCATCAGTGTATTCCCTGAATACAGCTTTCTTGTATCTGGAACCCAGTAGCCCATCCTTGTTGCTCAGAAAGATGTGACCATAACTAGAGGAATCCAAAGACTGGTATCAGCACCTGGCCCTCAGTCCCTCAAGCCCACAGGGAAGCTAGGTCAGACCCAAGTTCATGTCACAGATAGAAGAAGGAAGGGACCTATTCCTTCTAATATAAGATTCCTGAACACATTGGCTGTATACATGCAATTATAGATGGTAGATTTCAATATCTATTTATGTTAGCTTAATAGGAATTTTTATTAAAATTTATATGGCAAGAACACTGGGATAAAAATCAGAAGCTCTGGTCTCTAGCTGTAGCCTTGATGACGTCTTAGAGGGAATTCATTTGACAAGAAGGTGAGGTACATATGGCAGGAAAGTACTAACTGCTTCTGCTGTTGGAGGGTAAGAGATGAGGACAAGTATAAATCTTATAGATTTCTCCTTATAGGATGTTTTCCTGTTTACAAAGATCTTTGTTATTTATTTTATCATTTGACATTACCAATATGCTGGTAAGGTAGGTATGTCCCAGAGGTGGATTCAGTGGTCCAGACGTGACAGGACATATCTTCATTGATATGTCAGCCAGAAAGAGAGCCAGAACTTGAATTCAAGTCTGCTGTTCCTTCCCTACCTCCTTCCAGTCAAGTTATTTCAAGTATACCACATCATTTTAAAGATGAGTAAACCAAGGCTCAAAAAAGTGTAGTCACTTTTTCTTGGTAGGTTGCATATCAACTTAGAAAATAGGCTTCAACTTTTAAATAACCAACATAAAGAGCAAGAATTGGCAAAGGGTAGTGAGAATAGCAAAAATAAACTGTATTGGAAATTGCTTAACAGTACCTCAGTTTCTATTCTTCCCTTCTCCTTTTATGGTAGTAGAATCACCTAGGTTTTAGCTGGGCACAAGGCTGCCAAACAAAAGACTACACTTCACAAACTTTCCTGCACCTAGGCATGGTCATATGAAAAAGTTAAGAATAATGGGGTATTAGAGAAAGTGATGTACACAATTTCCAGGTCATCTTTACAAGTGCTGCTTTCCTTGGATTTGTTTCCCCTTTCTTAATATCTGGGAATGATTACAACTGGAACGGGCATCTTAATTCCAGAGATGAAAGCAAGTGTTATATGTGACTAGTTCATCTACTGGCCCTGGACTGCTCATGTTTATACGATTATTCAAGCAAGAAATAAAATTCTTACTTATCTAAGCCACTCTATTTTTTTCCTGCTATACAGATTCATCTGTACTTTAATGACATTTTGTCCAGGAACAGCTGACTTTGGGGTTCAGTTCCTTGAGTAAGTGCTCTATAAAATTTAAGTCCCAGTAGAGGTGCTTCTGGCTAACCAGAGGAAAGGGGGTGAAGGTTAAGAACATGAGGGTGTGGGTAAAGTCTTTTATTTCAACCCCACAGTACAACAATATAGAAGAAGCAGTGATTCCACTTTCCCTGCACTCTAGTCCCTGCACCAGATTTGTTGGTAGCTTACTAGGTGACTTAAAAGAGTGCCTCCTTCTTTCAGAACTTCAGTGTCCTCCTTATTTGTAAAATGACCCAGGGTCTCTGAAAGTGGGACTTTTTTTTAAATTTAATTTTAATTTATTTTTTCAAATACATTTGTCTCTGCCTCCCCCCCACCACCACTTTCCCTTGCCCCCTCCCTCTTTCCCTCCCTCAGCTCTTCCCCTTTGGTTTTGTCCATGAGTCCTTGCTATATGTTCCTTGTGAAAGTGGGACTTTTTTTCTAAAGACTTACCTGTCCTTCTCAGACTGGTTGTGCCACTCCAGTTCCCAGCTCCTGTCAGGACAATAGTCCCATTCCACCTCTTCTGCCATGATGTAGTAGATTCTTGCAGCCTGGTAGTGTTGGCGAGGGGCGGCTTGGCGGGCAGGACACTGGGAGACATTATAGATAGCCTTCATCCCTGCTTCTCTATGGCTACCTGCCTGGCAGTAAATCTCAAATGTCCCTGAGAAAGGAAAAAAGAACAAAACATGAATCAGAATACCCCTGTGAAGCACCTGGGGGATTCCATGTTTCTCTCTAGGCATATTGCAGAGAATGGGTAGTTTCAGATAAGATTAATCTATGCATTACATAAAAATTATTACAAATGTACTGAGAGCAATTAGCACAGAGGTTAAGGGTTCTACCTCCAAATATGCACTGTCTGGGTTTAAAACTAAACTCTGCCACTACAATGACCAATTTCTCCCTATTTATCAACGGATTTCCAAGTTTTAGCCCTAAAAGTCTCATATCTCTGGAAACTCCTCAGTTGTGAACAAACTAGGATGTTTGGCAACCTTATCAGACACATTAGCTGTATAATCTTGAGGTAATTTTTACACCTCTGTATATTTCAGTTCCCTTATGGTAAAATGGGTATAATTTTAGTTACTTTATTGGGTTGTTATAGAATTAAACAGAATAATATGCACATGTTGTTTCTCATAGTATATACTAAACATTCAATAAGTAAAGCTATAAATAATTAACTAAAGTTGTAATTATTATTCCAAGAAAGGCCTTGACCAGTTGTCTGCCTTTTTAACCATGTAACAAAGAAAGAAAGGTGGGCTTAAATAGATATATAAAAAAAATGAACTTCTTGCTAAGTGAAATAAATTAGATGGAAAAGGACAAGAAACATACAATTTCATTCATATGTGGAACATAAAACAAAAAGCAACAAACTCATAGACACACAACATTATGATCATTACCAGAGGGGAAGGGAAATGGGAAAATATGAAGAGAGTAAAGGGGGTCAAATATATGGTGATGGAGGGAGATTAGACCATGGTTGGGGAGAAGACAATTGAGTATACAGATGTTGTATTCTAAAGTTATACACCTGAAGGGAGATCCAAGATGGTGGAGGAGTGAGTGGGAGTTATACTAACCTCCTCCCAGGACCAATCTAGAGTTATAACTAAATTGTGGCGAAATCACCTGGAACAAACAACTGAATAATAGCGAAAGAGAAGCCTTATAATCATGGACAGACAGAAGAAATAGCTTCAGCACAATGTGACTGGTAAGGAGTGCACAGGAGATGTGAGAGGGCTGGCTGGGCACCAACAGGTGGCAGCTGAAATGCTGGAGGGATATTTAAGTGACTGGTTGGATCCCTCTGAGAAGTGTGGGGTCCAAACCCTAAGCTGGGATCCTTAGCCTCGCCCCGAAAAGTACCCAGATAAAATCTAGCTGCAAAAAGCAGCAGGGTTTCTCTGTGCCAGAGTTGGACAGCTGGAGATGTAAAGAGTCGTTTAAAGGGCCAATGCATAAATTTTTATTTGCAGCCACTTACCCTGGGCTCTGGCAAAGGGAGAGGGGGAAGAGCAGACTAGAGATGCTTGAGGAGAGACTGGGGACCGAAACTTTGGGGAGAGAACTGAAAAAGTACTGCTGGGATCCCAGTGCTGAGTCATCCCCCATATGGAGGCAGCCATTCTGCTCAGTCAGACCATTCTGTTACCTCCAAGTAACAGCAGCCTGAGGGGAAGAAATATCCCCAAGCCCAGGAGGGATCCTTCCCCACCTATGGTGCTTAAGCCTAACTGCTGAGTGCAGAGTGACTAGATTAACAACTGAAGAAGTCAGCCACAGACAGTAGATCCCTGGTGGTCTTGAGCAGACTGCCTAAGGCCAGATGGGGTCACCATCTGACATCACCAGGGGTGCGATCCAGAAAGAAAAAACAGTGGCAAATACTAGATGCTACCAAGACGAAATCCACCATGGTCCTCTACATGATTTGCAATATTGTCATTCCTGCATAGCTTTTTAACATTCATTTCTTGTCCTTCAAGCTTGTGCATATTAAGTCACTAAATTTTATATTATAGTTTATTTCAATACACATATTTTGCTCTTCCTTTCTCTTATCCCATTTTACCTTCTTCTTTCCTCTTATTATTTTCATGTTAAATTTCTTTTTCTCTCCTGCTACAACTTGTTTCCATTCCACACTCTTACTATTTCTCCCATGTCTAGCCTCTCAAAACCAATTTTCTTGCCAATGGTCACCTCACAGTCTTTTTCCTGCTTTAAAAATACCTGTATTCTCTCTCCACCTTTAGCAACCTTTGTTCATTGGTTGTGGATAGGGTACTTGTTGCATTTTTTTTTCAATTTTATCTTTAGGTCTTCACTATTTTTGTATTTCAAATCTCAAATTTTACCATTCTACTCTCCTACTCTTTTTTGTCTCAAATTTTAATTTTTCCCTGTCTTAGCCTAGTTTTTGTTCATCACTCTTAGTATTCCCTCTCCCTCTGTCATCTCAAAATAATTTCCCTTTCTTCTAGACATCTCTTAAGCTTTTCTTTATTTCTTTTTTCCATCTTATCCCCATTTCACCTATATTAATTTTACCTCATTTGTTATTGATAGTGCTGTGGTGCATCTTTTTCTCCAATTTGGTTCCTAATTTTTATTATTTTTTCCCTTTTCCTTTCTCTCTCCCACTTTATTTTATTTTTTAAAACTTCTGTTTAAACCCATACTATGTGCTTCCTTTTTTATACTCTGTTCCATTTTCTTAATTCCCTATTTTATTTATGATGTAAATTTTACTTTCTCTATTCTCATTGCTCTGAACTCTACTCTTATTAGTGGTCCTCCCTCTGCCTTCTCAAAATCATTTTTCTTTCAGTAGGGTATCTCATATTCACTCTCTTTTCTTATAATAGTCTTAATCTCTTTACACCATTATTAATACTGGTTCATTTGCTGTTGATAGTAGGATTGAGGGAGGAAGTTATTTTTGTGGGTGTGAGTTTGTTTCCTGGACTTTATGGTTGTGTTCTGGCAGCACTTGCACAACAGCATACAAGACATGGTGGGTGGAGTGACCATCTCAGTCAACCAGCTGGAGGGAAGGACCCACCAAAGAATGAAGCAACAACAATCAAGACCCAATTACATTCAGAAAGCCAACATAAACAGCATAAAGGGTATCCCAAGAACATCAGGTTCAGGAGCTCAAGGAGGCTGCAGCATTGAATCTCACAGGTCTCCTACCATAAAAGTTCACACCACATAGACAGGGAGTCAAAGCAGATCAATTTAAGAAGCAGAAACAAACAAGAAGAGTCTCCCCTAAAATTGGGAGACAAAGAAACAACCTCCAATAGAAAGGAAAGGAGGAATCCCCAGAAAGAGTGCTAAATGAAATAGAGGCAAGTAAACTATCAGATATTGAGTTCAAAACAATGGTTATAAGGAAGTTCAATGAGCTCAGTAAGAATTATCCAAAACTACAGGGAAGCGATGAAGAACTTACTGCAAAATATATCAGCATGAAAAAGGACATAGAAACTATCAATAAGAGCCAGGAGGAAATGAAGAATACAACTTCTGTGTTGAAGACACAGTAGAAGGAATCAAAAGCAGGCTAAATGAAGCAGAACATCGAATCAGTGAGCTGAAGAACAAGGTAGAAAAAAATGCCCAGAAAGAGCAAGAAAAGGAAAAAAGACTCATGAAGAATGAAGACGCATTTAGGGAAATGCAGGACAACCTGAAACATAATAATACCCACACAATAGGGATACCAGAAGGAGAATAAGAGGAGTAAGGGATTGAGAACCTGTTTGAAAAAGTAACAATGGAAAACTTTCCTAATTGGAGGAGAGAAAAAGTCACACAAGTCCAGGAAGCACAGAGGGTCCCATTCAAGAGGAACCCAAGGAGGCCCACTCCAAGACACATAATCATTAAAATGGCAAATATCAAAGACAAACAGAGAATCTTAAAGGCAGCAAGGGAGAAACAGGAAGTAACTTACAAGGGAGCCCCAATAAGAGTAGTAGAAGACTTCTCCACAGAAACACTATAAGCCAGAAAGAATGGCAAGAAATACTCCAAGTCATGAAAAGCAAAGGCCTGCAACCAAGACTACTCTATGCAGCAAGGTTCTCCATTAAAATGGAAGGCAAAATAAGGAATTTCCCAGACAAGAGAAAGCTAAAAGAATACACCTGTACCAAACCAGTATCGCAAGATATGCTAAAGGGACTGCTTTAAGAAGATGAAGGAAAATAGTGAGAGAGAGAGAGGAAAACAGGTACAAAGGGAAAAAATGAGTAAGTACCTGTCAGTAATAATCTTAAATGTAAATGAATTAAATGCTCCAATGGAAAGACATAGGGTAGCCAAATGAATAAGAAAACATGACCCACACATATGCTGCCTACAAGAGACCCAACTCAGAACAAAAGACCTACACAGACTGAAAATGGAGGGTTGGAAAAAATATTCCAAGCAAATGGGCAAGAAAAAAAAAGTCGGGGTAGCAATACTTGCATCAGACAAAATAGACTTCAAAACAAAGGCCATAAAAAGAGACCCAGAAAGACACTCCATAATACTCAAAGAAAGAATCCATCAAGAAGACATAAACATTGTTGACCTATATGCACCCAACATAGGACTACCCAAATATAACTTCAACCATTTTCCATATAAGATCCAGTATTATCTTTAACAACTGTAGTCCAGAGCACATTGGTCCCTTGCTTTAAATGTTCCATTCATACTCAGACATACAATCCAAACCACTGACTATGGTCAACAAGGCCTTACAAGTCCTTGGCAACACTGTGGCCAACCTCTATGACATCATGTTATTTCACTCTTCTCCTAGCTCTACATTCCAAACATACTGACCTTGTTTTTGACCCTAAAACAAGCCATGCTTTTTCTCACCTTTGGACATTTGTACTTGCTGCTCTCTCTGTTTGAAATGTTCTGCTCAAATACCTTCATATAGCTCCTTTCTGCTCATCATTTAGGTCTCTGAATAAATGTTACATTCTCAAACAGACCTTCCCTAAACACCTTCTCTAAAGTAATCATTTTATCATATCATTCTATTTTATTTCATTCATGCCATAGATCATAATCTGAAATCTTATTTTATGTATGTGTTTTATGTGTTTATTGCAGATATCCCCTCACAGTAATGATCATGTCTATCTTTTAATCCCCCACCTCAGACATAGCACATGAATGGTGTGCATTAAATGTGTTGAGTAAATAAATGTTTTTGCAAATGAATGACTGTATATACTATCAAAATTCATACCTCCAGGATTAGTGTGGAGAAGAAAGTGTGATTAAATGAAGGGGATGGAAACAAATAGAACACATTTGGGGAAAGGCATGTGACCTTGGACTAGCATATCATCTGAGTTTTCTCATAAGGAGATTGTTATCTAGGCCACTACTTTTTTAACATTCTTCTGCCTTGGTGTTTAAGTCTCCTCCTACCACTTTGACCAATTATTTTCTGTCTCCTTACTCTGGCTTCTCTTTTCCCTTCTACCTCTTAAATGTGTATTTTTGCCTTAAGTTTTCTTTTCTATCACTTTACATGTGTACATACTTGAACTATGAGGATATCTAAATCATTCTAGTTCTCTAAGCTTTACATTTCTATTCACAACTATCTACTGTGAAACCTATGTAACCTGGATTTCACCAAGAACTTAAATTTAGCACACCCCCAAATGAGAACTTTTGACCCAAATCTTACTACCCGACTCGTGCTTTTGTATTTGCTCACTTGATTAAAGACACCACATCTAGTGCACAAGCTAGAAACCTCAGACATCCTTTCTTCTTGTGCAGCACCTCGACAAAATCCTGCCATCTCTCTCATATATCCCTTAAACTCTGCCCCTGCTCACCATTGCTATTACTCCCAATCAGCTTATTTTCCAAGAAGTAGAGCTCTCATCTTCTTTTCCAAAAACCTCCTGTTCGACTTCCCCTTAAACCTTACGTTTCAGTATTCCTCAACAAAGCAGCTATTAGAATTTTGCAGGAGGCTATTCTTCATTGCTTAAGAATATCCTACATATTGCAGAAAGTTTTAGTATATCTGATTCCCACCCTCTAAATGACAGTATAACCATCACCATTTTCCCAGTCATGTAACAACTAGAAGTACCTCCACACATTTCCAAGCACCTTTTAGCATACTACCTTGAGTTGAAAAGCATTGAATCAAATGAGTCTATGCAGCATTCTCCATGTAGATGCTGTTTCCAAGCCACTGCCTATGTGGCTTATACTGTCTAAAATGCCTTCCTCACAACCATCCCCTTTCTTTGCCTGGTGACAGTTTACTTATCCTCAAAAGGTCAATTTGAATGTCTGCTTTCCCAGGAAAGCTTCACTCTACAAGTCAGGCAGAAATTGTTATAGCTTCCTGTGTGTTACCATAGCTCTTGGCAGACACATCATCATAGCCTTATGAATATTATTTACATACTTATATCTCTCTGTCACACTAAATGTTAGCTGCCTTATTCATCCTTACATCCCTAGCACTCATACGAACAAGTGAAAGAAAATAGACGTTTATTATTTGGGGTGGGTGGGGAGAATGTAATTGTAATAGAAAAGGGAAATAAAAAGGCAGAAAAAAGGAGGAAAAACAGAAAGATAGGAGAGAATAAAGAAAAGATACAAATTGAAGAAAAACAGGAGAAAAGAAGAAAAAGAGAAAGGAAGACAAAAAATAAAGGAACTGAAAGAGAAGAAAAGACAAAGGGCAATAAAAAGAATGAAAGAAGAAAGTATAGAGCAGAAAAAGAAAAAAGAGAGGTATAAGAAGGGAAGAAGAAAAACAAAAAGAAAGGATAAACTAGGAAAATGAAAACTGAGAGATGAGAGGAAAAAAGAGAAAACACATTGCTCTACCCTTTTTATCTGCCACTTTTCCTGGCTATTAAAGCTCTAATATCAGTAGTTGTGTTGAGCAGTTGATGTATACTATGTAGTATGATATTTTTAAATACAACATGTCATTTCTATTCAATGAAATACAAGATTATTATAATTTAAAGCAGAGCAAAAAGAGGATTAAAAATTATCAACAAACCCACACAACGGAAATTCTTTGAACACTTCACTGCATTTTTTTCTGGGCATTCGTTTCTCTATTTTGTTAAATATAGTCATGAGCCTCCAGCACACAGCATCTTGAATCTCTCTGGTGATGTTTTTAAGTAGTCTGAAAAGCTGCTCAATTACATATGTATATTTATCAACAATCCCCATCACTATTCCTTTCTCTAGAATCCCAAAGCCATATTCTGATCCTGGTTTTCCATTAACTGGATACTTTGCCCTGTCTTTGGAGAGCTACTCACAATGGTCTCTCTCAGTCTCAATCAGAGAACAAGCCCCCAGGGGCAGAATGAAGGAAACTTCAGATTGAAGATATCATCTAGGAGGAAGAATCAACAGGAGTTGTTGGAGAACAGGCAAGAGGAAAATGAAGAAAAATACAGCCAACATGTCTAATCTGAACAAAGCATTTCCCCATTTCAGGTCTCTGTCTCTTCCTCCCATTAGTAAAATAAGTGAATTGATATTATCTTAAAGGAGTTCTATCATTCCCAACATTCTATGACTCTAGAACTCTTCAGAAAGCAGAAAGAGTTTGAAAGGTCTAGAAAATGCAATGGTAAGATAAATTTTGGCTTTTACTGGTAAGAAAACTCAGGAATCTTGACAAAGAGTAACCTTCAAGCCTTTACTCTTATAAACCCATTTACACCTTCTCTTCCCCATACCAGATCAGAATGTTTTTAAGCCATATGAAGCCACCATCCTTGGGTCTCACTGTAGCACAAAAATAATTTCATTCCTCCAAAGTAAGAGTGAGCCCTGAAGAGGCACATAGACATGACAGTGGAGCCTACCTAATTTTGTAGGAAGGAGATTAAGCCTAGAATTTGGCTTTGGGACCAAGACTAGAGAGAACGGTCTTTATTCAGAAGTTCCCCACCACAGGCCTCACTAAAAGCACTTGTTTCTGTTGTTCTTTTCAGCTCTATTAACTATTGTTTCTAATTTGCTAAATTTACTCCCAGAGCAAAAAAATATCTGAGGTAGATGGGGAAAAATGAGGACCCAGATATCTGTGGAGACCAGCTTTATGTCAAATGCTTTTTAAACCCAGTGCCAGAATGAAATTAATAAATTGTCAAGGAGACTTGTTTTTGCTTAGGGATTTTTTTTCAAATATGAATAGAATCTACAGAACTAAAATAAAGTTTAGTGGTAAATGCATGGAACTGAGAGATTTTCCTTACAAACACTATTGCCATCTACTGCCTAGAAAAAGTATATACCCTAGGAACTGCAAAGAGAAGTTATGCTGCATCATTAAATGTTAGACAAATATAGAATCTGAAGAAACATTCAAGTCAAATTCCTTAATGAAAGAAAGACAGAAGAAGAGGGAGAGACAGAAGGGGGGAGAGAGAGAGAGAAAGAACGTAGAGAGGGAGAAAAGGGGCAAAGAAAGGGGAAGGAGGGAGAGTGACGGTCAGAGAGAGAAAGAAATCTAGCCACAGAGGGAGAAGTGACTAGACCAAAGTTAAACAGCAAGTTACTGAAAGAACCTGGACTAGAAGTTCCTGTGTTCTGATTCTTGGTCTAAAACCCCCACCTAACTCCCACCTAACCCCCACCTAACTCCCCCTAACTCCCTACCAGAGTTTGCGGAAATCCTCACAGAATATCAGAGTTGGAAGTGCTTATAGGTACATCTCATGGACCTCCCCCCACCAAAGCAAGGACTTTATCTATGGAATCTCTATGTGGACAAGGGACTACATGGCCAAGTCCACCCTCTGCATATATAAAAATTGTCTTTCTTATTGTTGACATTGTTACAGATGTCCCTCAATTCCCCACTTTGCCCTCCTTCACCCAGCCCCTACCTTCCTCCCTGGCCTTTACCACACTGTTGTCTGTGTCCATGGATCATGCATATGTGCACATATGTTCTTTAGCTAATCTCTTCCAGTGCCCCCTACTACCCTTCCTGTCCCTTGACAGTATCTCTATTTATCTTCTGTTGTTCCAGAAAGAGCTTCCTTAGTTTTTCACTCTAATTCACCTGCAGCCAAGATGATAGTCCAAATAACCACAACATGAACTGCACAATGAGGAGGGAGAAGACAATTGTGTTTTGAAAATGTCCTAAGTACCCTCCACAAGACTCTTATTTTCTCTTCACCAGCCCCCCTCACCCAGCCCCATGCCCAACAAAGCCTCTCGGTGTAGGGCCAGCTGCTAAGGTACTTACCGGTGTTGTCAGGCTGCATAATGGCCATGGCAAAGGTGTGAGGAAAGAGCATCGCAGCACTCTTTCTCATGCCCTGAAGCTGCACAGTGTTGCCCTGGAACATGACCCCGTGCACATCACTCTCTGTGCCCAGGCCAAGCAGGTGCCAGGCTACTGTGTCACCCTTGCACATGTCCAGCCTGGGCAAGTTAGAGAATAGAAACCCGTTAATGGCTGGAAAACAAAAACAAAAGACAAGATAGGGAGATGAAACCAGACTTCCTCAGGCACTGGCCAACAGCATGGAATTGGCTCTGTACTATAAACAATTTTAAATTTCTGAATCACCACAACTCCTCTTCCCTTTCCCCTAAGCCACCTTAGTTCTACTCATGAATATCTGCACCTTTAGGATGAGAGCCCAACTAGCCTTCCTGGCCTCACTTACTGCCCCTCTTCCACCACACTTCACATCCTTGAAAAACTGAACTACTCTCCACTACTACAACCCTTCCACACATATACAAAAGTACCAACCTCTTCTATTCCCAATCTCTTGAAACTCTCCTCCCTTGGCTTCTGTAACATCACATTTTCCTGGTTCTCTTACAGCCTCTTTGATTGTTCCTCCTCCTTCTCTTTCTTATTCTCCATCCATCTGTAAAGTGTTGGGGTTCCCCAAATTTCCATACTTTGTTTTCAAACTATCTCCTCTTTTCATCTTTACTACCCCTGCTCTGGCCCTAGTCCTCACCATCTCTAGCCTGAACTCCTACAAAAGCCTGCTTCTGGTACCCCTACCTGCAGTCCATCCTCCCACCCCTTCTCACACAATAAACACACAATTATCCTGTGTTCTCTATTTTCTTCTGCATGCCCAAATGCTTATAGGACACTTGTTGACTTCACATGCTGTTTCCTCTTCCTGCAATATATTGTACTTCCACTGTGGTCTCTCTCTACAGCAAACTGCTACTCATCCATCCATTATGCTCCAACTCAAATGTTACCTCCCCAGTGAAACAGAGTTATTATTCTGTCTCTGGTTTCCATAAACTTTTCCTCCACAAAATTCTGCCAAATAACTTACCACAGAAGCCAGTGATTTACCTACAGATCTATCTCCCTCACTAGATTGACCTAAGAGGGAGAACTTTTTTTTCTGTATCTGCATGGCTAAATACTTAACATGTTACCTAATATAATCAGGTGTTCCATAAACTCAAACTGGAATGAACTTAGTTTGCAGGACTGCCTTACTTTTTCCAGCTGATGTAACTGACTGGTAATGAGAACCAAGAGATGGAACCAAAAGACAAAACACTTTTTCCTTATTCCCTCACACCTTCTACTCTCCCCTCAAAAATATAGAGGCCTGTTTGAAGCTTGCCCCTTTTCAATATTCCCACATCTACTGGAACTAGCTTTAATAAGTAACCTTCCTTGGTAATCTTCTGAGATGCTGATGAGAACATTGCTAACCTTTTGATTCTATTTCACCTACCTATAATGTCTGATAGCAAACCTATTCAGCCTTCAAGACCTAGTTCAAGCAGTCCCTTCTTTCAGAAATCCTTTAATTGCATTGTTCCTCATTAATGTTCTCCTCCTCTGAACTCCATGTCACTTAAAATCTGTTCCACACAATTTGGCACTTAATTATAGTATGTCTTGGATTGTTCTATATTGTTTCATGGATATTATTAGTCTCATCTCATTGCAAAATGATGGGAGCTCCTTGAAAACTGGGTCTATGCCTTTACATTCTATCACACCTGCCCACCTACTCATTGATTGGTAGTTCACTGGGTCATAATCATTTACTGTATATTAGACAGTGTAGAGGATACAAAGATAAGCAACAAACGATACTCACCTTTAAGGACAATACACTTTAGCAGAAGATAAAAACAATGTAACAATTAACTGAAATGTTGGGGAGTGTATGAAACTTGCTATTAAAATAGTCTGATAAATATAAAATAGTATAATAGTTCAAAAGAAGGTGTCATTATCCTGGGCTCAAGTGATAAATATATTGTAAATAAAGGAGTTACCTTTTGAGTACAGCTTTAGAGAATGAAAAAAATTTCCCCAGGCTGTGGGCAAAGATGTAAGCAGCAGGGTTTCAACTGGAGGGCAAAGCATTGCAAAAGCATGAAGTTAGAAATGTACAAAGTACATTCATATAGAGAAAAATATTCCCGTTTTGCTGAAGTATGAGGTTGTGGAGTAAGCAAAATGGAAGAAAACGGAAAGGATATAAGCCTAGAAAAGTGTCATCTCTGCTTTACCCAGTGACCCTGCTACTATGTAACACAGGAAACAGCACAAGAAGGTGCTAAGTATAAGATCTGTCATCAGATTTAATCCCTCAAACTAGCTCATCTCTTGGATATAGTTTACCAATGTTTGTAACATTGTATATAAAACATTGTATAGAATCAATGTTTTCAGAGATGGGTCATAATTAAGTTAAGGTTCAATTTTACTTATAACCTCTTAGTTGTAGCTCAGGACAAAAGTACTTGGTCCCCATACCATGCATCCGATTGGAGTCTTGGAAACCCACAACATCCTCTGAGAGTAGTCGGGAATCCAACATAGCGGCTTCTTGATTGGTATTGCTGTACCAGCTCTTGTTCTCATCCAACACAGTAAAAAGAAGAAAGAATTCTTTATCCACCCCTTTCTGTAGGCCCAGTGGGAGAGAAGAGGGGGGGGGAATGACAACAGTTTCAGCAGCTGTAGCCTCTGACACTCCACACCCAATGATGCCTTATTCTTTCCCACTGTTTCAGACACAGAGCCAAGTCCACATCTGCTGTCTAGAACTGCAGGTGTTGCTAGGCAGGTTTTCCTCAGGTAACCTCAAATCACAGGTGGGTGAAGGAGATCAGAATAAAGTGAAAAGACTGGAGGTGAGGAGAGTGGAAAAAGGAACAGGGAAGAAGCACAAGATGTGTGTTATGGAAAAAAATACAGAGTGTGATAAAAGAGATCCTATAGTCACCTGGGAAGGAGTGGTAAAAGGTGGCTACGAGATCAGGGGAGGGCTCAAGGTGGAAGCTTGGAAAATAAGAGGAAAATAATTATAATAATTATTAATATGCTATTAATTACTATTACTATTACTAACATTTACTGAGTGATTACTACGTACCAGACACTGTGATAAGCATTTTGTATGGATTATTATAATTAATACCTACAGAAACACAAGATATCTTCCTCCATTGTTAACCCTTTACTGTAGACAAGGAAACTGAGGAAAAGAGAGGTTAAATAACTTGCCCATGATTACACAGCTAGAAATGGTGGTCTGGATGTAAAAGAAGATTAGCAAATTCTAAAGAAGATTTAGGAATTTGGAGCAAGGGTTAGGGGCTATTGAGGCCAAAAAAAAAAATAAAGGATCAAAGACTAAGTATGATGTATGCTTGTGAGTGAAAGAATAACATGCAAGATAGCTTGAAGTCACCAACTATTAAAGTCTGATTCAATACTTGGTTTTTTTTTTCTATTCTCATCTCTAGAACCTAGTTCCATGCTTAACTCCTATTTGGCAACTCAGCCTCATCTTCCTCCCAACAGACTTTCCAGCCAGAAACCTTGGCAATACCTGTTTGCTATCTTCACCCAAGGCACCAGCCTTGCATACTAGTAGAGGGCCCACCAGACCAGAATTTGTATCTCTTATGGGGTCCACAGCAGAAAAATACATCCAGGTGAGACAGGCAGGATCCTGAGCACTAGGGCCTGCATGGGGGGGTACTGTCCAGCGATATGTTACTTTCTCAAAGGGCTTGGCCACCAAACCAGGATGGGGTGAGCCTGCAGGGAAAACATGGAACTCATTACTCACATGGGTTAGAGTAAAGGTCATCAACTCCAAGCAGTGGGGTAAAGATCATAAACTACAAAGGCATTTTGGAGTAGCAGCAGAAACAACGGTAGCATGGAATACTGAATATTTAAAAGAATCCTAGGTAAGAGTCAAGACACTAGAGTTTGGTTCCTAGTTCTGCCACACCTTGTTATATGAACAGGAGAAATTTTAACTTCCCCAAACATTTCCAAACTCATAGGACCTAAGGAATAAAAGAGTGTTTTAAACTTATTTGGAATGCCCCTCACTTGAAAACATACATTTATCTGCTTTTATATCCCTACCTCTGCTTAAAAATTTCCAGAGTTGGGAGATTCACTACCTGCCGTCATAGCCCATTTCATCTTTGAGTGGTTCAGAAGAAGGTGTCATCATCCTGGGCTCGGGTGATTAAAAAAAAATTGTACATGAAGGAGTTAGCTTTTGAGTATGGCTTTAGAGAATGAAAAAAACTTTCCCCAAGCTAGGGGCACAGTATTAATTTATCTTTTCTTATTCACTCATTGTCCCTAACTCTTTAAAATTTCAAACATACAGAAAAAATATAAAAGTTAGTACACTAATCACCCTACCATCTGGAGTTGATTGTTAACATTTTGCATTCTTTAATTCATCTACATTTATATGTATGTATATCTACACATACACAAACACACAGTTTTGGTTTGTTTGCTTTTGTTAAATCATTTGGAAGCAAAATCCAAGCATCATGACATCTTACTTCTAAATAATCAGTAAAAATCTCCTGTATTACCACAATAACATTACCACACCTAAAATAATACTCTAATATCATTAATATCATCTAATATCTAGTCTATAACAAAGAACTTTTAATTATCTCCAAAATGTTCCTTAAGACTACTTTTTTATAAACAGGATTAGATAAGGTTTGCATGTTGCCCTTGGTGTTGTCTCTTTAATGTTTTTCCCTATGACTATGACTTCTTAAGTGAACTAGACCAGTTGCTTTGTAAGATGTTCTTTTAGTGCAGATTTGTCTGTAACTTTGCCCTTTATGATTTTATTATTTTTTATATTTTTAGCTTGGGATTAGCATCTGTTAATATTATTTTCAGAGAAAATAAGAAACTAATTATCCAATAATCTCATTTATATTTTCCTCTTGAAATAGCAATCCAAACCATATGTATGTATTCATTTCATGCATTCAAAGATTTAAAATATTCTAAAATAACAAAAAAATTTACATGTACAAACAATACAGGATAAGATAAATATATTATGGCAAATCTAATAATGACTATTATAAAGTCATTAAAAGATTTATAATATTAGTATGAGATGGAAAATGGACAAAATAGAATGGTAACTGAAAATATGACACAAAACTACAAACCATATGATCATAAATCTATAAATATATAGGTTTTTATAAGCGCAGAAAAATATTTAAAGGTATATCAAAGTGGAATGGCAATTTTTCTATTAATGATTTTAGCTATATTATACTTTTTCACATTTTTCAAAATCCCATAATACATGTTATTTTTATAATAAAAAGTACTTAAAATATATCTCTTATTGAGTCCAGCTCTGCCTTGCTGTATCATACATTTATTCAACAACATCCACACATGCCTATTAATTCTGCCTCCTTCTCCCTCCTTCACATCCTGTTTATTTTTCCTCTAGAGCTACCTTCTATTATCCACAGCCCACATTAGTTTGAGACTGTGCCTGCTTACCATCATTGTACGTAGTTCCCTCATAGTCTTTCTCATAAAAGACCCCATGAGGCTGTATGCTGAATGGCTGGGAGGCGCGATTGTAGAAGATCACCTGAATTGTGTCACCAACCTCAGCCCGGATTACTGGCCCTGTTAAATAGGAAGAAGAGGCAATGAAAGTGAAAACAGGCATGACAAAGGAGGATGGAAACAGAAAAAAGGAAGGGAAAGAAAAGGGATGTGAAAAAAAGAACTCTTTGCAATAAGAATAATCCAAGTATATTGAAATTTATAGCCATAAAAAGTACATTAAAATACATTATCTCATTTTGATCCTCAAGTATCATTCTAAGGTATACAGAGCAGGGGACATTCTAATTTTACAGATGAGAAAACTGCAGCTCAGATAGGTAGAATTGATCTCAAATTCAAATGACTGATTAGGAACACAGACAGGACCTAAAACTAGGGCTTTCTTCCACGCCACTGTCAAGTCCAATTCCATTTCCCCTGCCTTTATTGTCCCAGTTTCCACAGTTGCACTTCCTTGAAGGACGCATCTAAATATCTAAGCTTGCCTCAAATCTAAATACATTTTGATCATAAGAAATTATTATATCCTCTAACAAGGCCCTGGACTAACTAGCCTAGCCATGACTACTAGATTTTTCTTTGCTCTACTACCCACCATCTCTAACCTAGCTTAGGTCACTTTTGAGACCAACCAGAAATAGCAAGACAACCTGAGGACTTATGGTGACTCTAACTCTGTGCTCAGAGCTTCTGGCATGGTTTCTACTCAATGTCTACATCAATATTTTACCTCTGATCAAGACTGGGAACCAATATCCCACTCATAATAATGGATAAAACAACCAGACAGAAGATGAATAAGTAAATAGGAGACTTAAATAACACAATAAACAAACTAGATCTAACATATACAGAACACTCCACCAAACAACAACAGAATACATATTCCTCTCAAGTGCACATGGGACAAATTAAGCCCCAATAGATTTAAAAAGATATTATATAAATCATGTTCTTCAACTACAATGGAATAAAATTTGAAATCAATAAAAGAAGAAAAAATGGACAATTTATTAAAAAAATTTTGTAAATTAAACAACACAATTTTAAAGAATCAATAGATCAAAGAAAAAATCACATACAAAATTAAAAGATACTTAAAGGCAAATGAAAATGAAACCATAACATACCAAAACATAAGATGCAATAAAAGTACTGTGAAGGGGGAAATTTATAGCTATGAACACTTACATTAAAAAGAACGAACTCAAATCAACAACCCAACTTTACAAGTGAAGAAAACAAGAGAGAAAAACAAACTAAACCCAAAGCTAATAAAAAGAAAAAAAATACATGAATGATAAATGAAATAGAAAATAAGAAAACAATAAAGGAAATCAATAAAATCAAAAGTTGTTTCTTCAAAAAGATCAACAAAATTGACAAATCTTTAGCTAGATGGACTAAGAAAAAAAGAGATAACACTCAAATTAATAAAATCAGAAATGAAAGTGGGGACATTACTACCAATCCTACAGAAAGAAAAGATTATAAGCGAGTACTATGAGCAATTGTATACCAACAAATTGAATAACCCAGATGTAACAAACAAATTCCAAAAACATAACCCTCTTGCACAAAACACTCATCTGTTGGTACTCACTTTGAGAGATGCAGGTCTAGAGTGTGCCTCTGAACTGCCCCAGGCTCCAGTTTCTAAGTCCTCCCCAGTTCTCCTGGCTCTAGTCAATTAATTTCATAAGTTAAGGATTCCTCACCCAAGATTCCAAGATGCTCATCTTCCTCCAGCTGTACTTTTTCCTGGAATGTTTCATCTTGGAAGGCTTCATATCGGACTTTCCAGTAAGTGCCCCCAATTCGGCTGGAGCACTTCTGGAAGAATTTATCTGGGCCACTGGCATACAAGGAGGCAAATGTCACATGATTTAATTATATATCAAATAGACTCCAACATCACCCTTGGTCTCATCAAGTTATGGGTATTTATGATAAGGAAAGACCTCAGACATCATCCATTTTAGCTTCCCCCAAATGAAGGTGACACCACTAACAAAGAATATGCAGCTTCAGCTTTTCCAAGATTAGGGAACTCATTTTCAAAGAAAGCAATCCCTCTTATTGTTGGGTAGTTTTAATGATTAGAGTTATTGTTTTATAGCAGATGAAATCTTCTTGCTTGTAAGTTCCAGATATTAGCACCAGTCCTGCCATTTTGAGTTGCACAGACTTACGTCTGCCCTTAATCATCTTCAGGTACTCAAGACTCTTTCTCCTCTTAATTAAGAATATCCCTAATTCCAAAATGAAAACCCACTAACTTAGCAAACCCAGTTAGATATTCTAGCTGTCATGCTGAGACCCAAGTGCCTACTTTCCTATGTTTTCTGCAGATTCATTCCATTATTTTTTTGCTTGAAGAGTAAACATGATGTGGCCATAGGATATTCCCCTAAACTCTCACAGCCCTCAAGTACTTCTTCTGTGAAAGACCTAGAATCACTGATATGTCCGGCAGCAGGTATAACTTAAGGCCTAGCGACTGAATAGGGAACTAACCTGCTCTATCTTGCCCAATCTGAGTCATGGAAGAACCAGGAGAATTTGGATAAATTCCTCCAAAATGATGGTTATGGAATGGCCACAGGTAGATTGCTTCTCCTTTCTACATTTCTCAGAGTGATTTTTACACTCCTGCTTAAATGCATCCTTCAGACTATGAAAAAGAAAGGAAGGTGCAAGGAGGTAAATAATGGGTTAAATAAAGGAGAGTTGGAAAAAAATGGCATTTCAACTGATCTGGTCCCACAGGGTCTCCTTTTCTGAATGTGGCTTGGGATTATAGCAGGAACAATCTCAAACACTGCTAGGACCTTTTGCTGAGTATATGTCGTAACCCTACAAAAAGCTTTCTAGATGCCCCAAAGCAAGCTGTCCAAAGGACCAAAAGAATTTAGTTAACAGCTGTGCCATGTAACTCCAGTCAGACAACAATTGTGACCCCCAAGTGAAAGTGAGAGGGAGTAATAGTGTTTAGGGCTGAAACCAGGAATGGGGAGAAGAAGCCCACTGTGTCTTACCTGCCTGGCTCCCTCAAATCTTTCCCAGTGCTCCCGTCGTAACCCATTGGACCATAGTCCCACTGAATTTCATGGGCCTCAATGAAGTACTGCCGAACTTTTCCTGTTAGTTGGTTCACTGGAGGGGCCATGGAGCAAGACTTGACCTCGTAGAGTGCTTGCATGCCATCTGGGGGAAGAACATCATGGCTGGCCCCATTTCAACCAACAGGTCTTCTACCCAGACAATGCACCTTTCTCATAAGGTCTCTGCCTCCCACCCTCCACTAGGCTTTTTACCCCTACTTCCAAGTGAGCCATTTTTCACACTCCTTAAGAACCTGGCTGAAAGCAAAGGAGCCCAGGTGGGAATTAAAGTATCTCTACCTGCTGAACACCACTGATGCATTTATCAGACATTCATTCCTTTGCAAAAGGCTTACAGTGTACACATATCACAGAGCATGAATTATGAATACCTGAGTATAAGTCCAAGCCTTATCATTATCTGTAGGACCTTAGGCAAGTTAATTCCTAGATGTAAAGTTTAACCCTTATTTTATAAATGGGGACAATAGGAAATATACCACACTGGGCTGGTGGGAGCATCAAATTTTTAAAAAGAGAGAATTAAATAATTTTTAAAGAGAGAACCTCCTCAAATAATGGAATAGCTCCTATACATGGAGATGAAGCTTCAGGTTTAGGTCTGTCTTGAAGATGTACATTCTAAATAGTATCTCCAAAATGTGAAAAATATTACATTGAGTTCTAGTGGTAATGATGACATTGCCTTACATTCGCTTGGCATCTTATAAAGGTCATTCAGATCATTATCTTATTTGAGTCTCATAAAGTCTCAAGGAGATTTAAAATTGTAAATTAGAACAATAAAAAAATGCAAAAAAATAAAATTGTAAATTAGAAATCTGATATACAAAAAAGGATGAGGAAAGGATATTGATTTTTCTTGAATAAGTTTATGGGCCAGACCCTGTGTCAGGTGCTTTACATATGTTATCTCTTTCAAATCTTTGTATCCACCCTGTGAAACAGACTTTTTTTGAAACAGACATTTAATATCCCCTTTTGCTGTTGAAAAAACTAAGGATCAGAGAGGTTATGCAACTTTCCCAAGATAACACAGCTGATCAGTGGCGGAGTTGAGACTTCAGCTCCTATCTTTTAATTGCAAATTTGAGTGCTCATTTTCTTCTCTTATATCCACTAGTTTGGTCTGAACATTCTCTGGGTTTTTAAGACTCAAAATCATATTATTTTTCTAAAACCTTATTATAACTTTATGAGGTAGGAATTATTATTGCAATCATCAGTTGAGGTAAGAGACACCCAGAGAAGTGGTATGACTTACCAAAGCTAACAAAGCAACTGGTAAAACAGGTTTATCTGGCTCTAAGCCCCTGCTTGTTCTGCTATTGTGCTACATTTCTAACCTCCATCTGGATTCATACTCACCCAAGAGCCTTTGGGACCAAGGGAAGACCCTGGGTGATGGAGCATGGGTAGCTGGCCCCTATTGGGGAAAACCTACCACTCCAGACTCATGATCCTACCAAGTCTATAACTCCTTGCCTACTCAAATCCATTTCACACACTCACATGTTTCCTGATATCCATCTAATTTACCATATATTAAATAATTCTAGAAAGTGACAGCTGAAGAGAATCTTAGAGACTATTTAGACCAAATCATCCATTTTATAAATGTGGCAGATGAATCCCGGAAATGGAAAGGGACTTTTCCAAAGTTATTACAGTGAGTTTTTCACAGAGCTGAAACAACTGAAACCATCTAATCACTTATCTAGTGCTCTTTCCATTGCCTCATATGTTCTTCCTCTCCTCTGAAGCTCCTCAATGCACTGTGCCATTACTTCAACCATTCTCCCTATGAAAATCCTCTTCTACCCATATTTCTGTTGGGTCCCAACTAGAGCGTCAGCACTTGCCCACAACACTTTGATCTCCTGCAGAAAACATATACTTTTTAAACCAATCTTTCCTTTACTCCCTGTTCAATCAGCTGCAAACAACTTCAGGTCTTAATTCTTTAGGACTCTGAGCAAATACATATATATCAGCTTAAAAATCCATTTATTAATCATCAACCCCTATTTCATCTTATGTTACAGATGAAGAAGATGAAACCCAGAGAGACGGGCATGAGATCACTGTTCAAGTTAATGGCTGACCCAGGAAAAAATACTAGTCTAGCCTTTCATCCTTTCTTCCTTGCTGTCTCACCTGAAAGACCTATCTAGAATCCCAGGCTCCTGATGACCATATTGCCACCTGCCTCCCATCCCTCAAGGGTCAGAGGTGTTGGATCTCACCTCGCAAGTGACTATTCACTTGACAGCTTATTAACCAGGTGCCAAGTTTCTGGGGCACCATCTCAGCAGTCACAAAGGTGGCTGGAAATATGTGGGCCACATCAGTGCGGTGGCCCCGAATGGTCAGCATCTGTCCATGGAAGAAGGCTGTATGGACATCTACTTCATTGCCCATGCCAAACAAGTGCCAGGCCACACGCTTCTGTACACACATGTTCAGCTCTGGTAGGTTCCCAAATACAAAGCCATTGATTGCTGAAAAAGAAAATCAAAAGAAAATGTCAGAGCTAGGAAAGGGCAGCCCAGTGGGAAAAACCTTACCATCTGATAATAATAATAAGTAACATTTACATGAGGTTTTAAAACAATACACATTATATCATTTAACTCTCACAAACAACCTTAGGAAATCAGCAGATATCAATGATGTCATGCAAAAGTGAGAAAACCAAGGCTTAGAGAGGTAAAGTTATCTCTCCCAAGGCCACAGAGCTATTAGCTGGTAAAGCCAATGTTCCAACCCAGCAATCTGAGGAAGCTTTTTAAGGAATGTGGTTTATTTTGTAAGCTATTATTTTCTTCCAGGCCAATCCCCTTCTAAAATTTCCATAGGACAATTGTCAAATCAGCTGATTAATTACCATAGTTACTATAAGAAACTGGTATAAAATACAAAAGAAATTTGAGCTGTCCAAATCACCCCCTACATCTTCCCTCGGAGTTTTTACTCACCCTTGGGACAGTCTGACTTTGAGCCCACCTTTGTTACAAAGGTAAAGAAGCCATTCCGTTAATTAAACAAAAGCAAAAGTAACTTGTCTCTTTTCCTAAAAATCACTTCTCTGCCCATATCTCAGGGTTTTTGTGCCTTTACTTAGTTTTAAATTTAATTGACATGATGAATTCCCTCATAGGCAACAATTTTTCTTCAAAAAGTGGGTAATTCTTCCAGTGTGCATCCTTTCTAGAACAAAGAAATGCTAATTGATTGCATCAGTGGACAGCCCTCACCAAAGTGACTGAGCAGATGGAATCAACACCCTGGACCATTCCACATTGAGGAGGCAGGATACCTAATGAAGATACCTAATCTTCATTAGGTACCTAATCATAAGGATTACCTAATGACAAGAGCACTGTATGCAGTCAGATTAGGACTGGAATTTTAGCTGTGCCATTTATCTGCTGTGTAACCCTCAGTTTCCTCAGAGATAAAAACAAGGTAAAGCTACCTGCTACTCCTGGTCCTTGTCAGGATTAAAAAGGACCAGTATGGGAGATCACCCACCAAATGCTGGGCCCAGTGGAGACCCTGCATCTGTGTTTAATGTCACAGTGTGGCCACTGCATCCCAGCTCACCATGCATCCTATTACTCTCTTGAAAGGCCTCGTCTTCTTTGTCCACTGAGGCAGGGTCTGAGCAGTAAGTGGCAATGTTCTCATCGATATGCCAGCTAAGATTCTCATCTACCACACTGAAGAGCAGGAAGAAATAATTGTCCACGTCTTGCCGCCGAGGAGGGGAGTTCCCATTCAAGGTTCCTAATACAAGGAAGAAAGGTGCCCTTAAGAACCTCCTATCCTTAGCAACAGTAAACTGCAAGAGGTATTCACAAGAAAGATATAGGAAGAGAGGTAGCCTAATGAACAAATTGAACTAACAAGGAAATGGGGACAAACTCATAGACTGAGAGCAGGCTGGAAACTATTGGGGGAGGGTTGGGGGTGGAAGGATCAACAAAAAAGGAAAGAGGACTCATGGACATGGACAACAGGGTGGTGATTGCTGGGGGAAGGGGGATATAAGAAAGTTAAATGGTAATGGAAAAAATACAATAAAAGTGTTTTTTTAAAAAGAGTTTGTCAGCAACAGAAAAGCAGATGGAGACTTCCTCAAACCAGGGCCTTAAACTGACCACACTGTTGCAACATTTGGGTCTTCAGGCCTTGCTATACCTTAAACATACACTGCTTCAAACCATATCCACAATCCTCCCCAAATCCTGAGGGCTACACTTTCAATGCTATCCAAATTTAAGGTCCTACCACATAACTCACTTTTATGTGACCTAACTGTCATCATTACTAATTCAAATTTTTAAGCGATTAGAAAAAAATGTAAAAAGTAGAAAAGGGGTTTTTTTTCCAAGGAAAAGAAGGTAATATAATAGAAAAGGAATCGCAAAAAGGGCCCTGGACAGTGTGGCTCAGGTGGCTGAGCATCATCCAAGAAACCAAAAGGTTACAGTTTCGATTCCTGGTCAGGGCACATACCCAGATTGCAGGTTTGGTCCCATTTAGGGCACGTACAAGAGGCAACCAATCAATGTTTCTCTCTCACATCAATGTTTTTCTCCCTCTCTCTCTCCCTCCCTTCCCTCTTCTCTAAATTCAATAAGCATGTTCTTGGATGAGGGTTTTTAAAAAAGAATAGTGAAAGGGAGTTTGGCATTGTTTATTCCTGCTGATAAACAATAGTTTTGAATTAACACTCCTCAGGTTGCTGCTTAATATGTAGGCAGTCCAACAATATCACTGCTTCCCATAGATATTCTAAGCTGCATCTCATAGGTCACCCTTGGAGCCCATACCTCTTTTACAGGTGATAAGGGGTCCAATGAGGCCAGTTGCAATGTCTCGTGGAGCATCTACATGAGAATGGTAGATCCAGGTGAGGCAGGCTGGGTCAGCATCAGTGGGTGCATGGCTTTCTGGAACTGTCCAATTGTAGATATGGTAGCCTCCCGGGGAAATAGAGTCATCAGCTTTCAGCTGACCAGAGGAGCCATCTGGGTAGAGGGAGCCTAGAAAATGAAATTGCACATGCTCAGTCCCAGGGTGAGTGAGAAGTAGCCTGGCAGATAAAGAAGTGAAGAGAAGGCTGACATATGAGATACATAGGTCCAGTCTTATGGAGAAGATAAAGTTCTAAGGTTCAGCAGTGTTCCTCACAACATGAGGAGGTCACAGATTCAGGTAATATCTAGCTAAAGAACCCCATACCTCACATCAACAACAGGTGGAGAGGTGGCAGCCATTGGGGGAAGAGCTGTAACCACAAAAACTACTGCTAGGGATAACCTAGTGCAAAGCCAGTGGCGTCGAGGCACAGGACAGAACAGAATTCTCTTCCTGAAAGCACTGGCTTTGGAAAACAATCAAAGAATTTCACTTTAAAGGCAACTTGATGATCAGTTAGTCCACTTCCCCATTTTATGAAAAAGAACCTGAGGAAAAGTAATTTGCCAGAGGTCATACAGAGAGCACTGGTAGCCAAGTCAGGACTTTCTGATTTCTCTTTCTATTCTCTTCAGTCACTGTGGTATCTGTATTATAGATCACTGGCCTGGGATAGTGAGAGATACAGATGAGTAAACTGAATTCCCTATTAAGAAAAAAAAATAGACTTTTTGGAAGACTCTGACCCTAGAATAATGCTCCCTTATACTCAGAGCATACTCTTCTCTTTTCAAAACACAATTTTCCAAAAATGCCATTTAAGTAATTCTTTGTGATAGAAGGCAGGTTTGTATTTTTATTTTTCATTTTTCAATCACAATCAACATTCAATGTTATATTAGTTTCAGGTTTACAACATAGTGGTTAGACATTTATATAAATTACAAAGTGATCCCCTCTGATATTTCCAGTAGCCACCTGACACCATACATTGTTTTTACAATATTATTGACTATATTCCCTATGCTGTACTTTACATCCTGATGACTGCTATGTAACTACCAGTTTGTACTTCTTAACCCCTTAACTTTTCTTATCCGGTCACCCAACTCCCTCCTCTATGGCAACCATCAGTTTGTTCTCTGTACCTATGAGCCCTTCTATGAGCCCTCTGTATCTATTTACCTTCTGAGTCCTTCTCATAGAAAACACCATGAGGGTGGATGGTATAGGGTCGAGTAGCAAAATTTTTCAGGTGGATAAGGATGACATCTCCCACCTCAGCCTGCAACACTGGCCCCAGGAAGCCCAACCAGGCAGGCTGGGCTATTTCATGCGTGTATGAGTCATCACTGTATTCTTTGTAGATGGTCTTCTTGTAGCTGCTCCCTATCCGATTCTTGTCAGATTTTAGGAAGCTGGAAGCTACTCTGGGAAGAAAGAAAGAGAGTCACAACTTTGCCACAATCTTCAAACCTCTGGGGGGTTATTTTCCAGAGGAGACTGACCAAAAAGTGTCCATCTTTGTTTAGGGCAGAACATGAGGAAATGAGACGTACTAATCAAAGCACAAAAGCTTTAAACTAGAGTTCAGTTGTTTGACAATGGGAAGTATAAAGTGAAAGCATGTGAAATTGGTGATATTTGACCACTTTTAGCCTACAAAAAAGGCAATTTCACATGGTTTAATTTAATATAGAGTAATGGGGAAACAGCAAAGACAAGACGTGTTCCTTTTAAGTGACCAACGTTGCCTGACTTAGGTTCATTCTACTATATATGGGAGGTTTTATAGCGTAATGGTTAAGGTCTATCCTGGAGCCAGGATAGTTCAATTAAATGTTGATACTACCACTTCCAAATCTATGGGACTTTGAGCAATTTATGTAGCTTCTCTATGCACAGTTTCCCATTCTGTAAAATGGAGATAATCACAGTACTAAACTTGGACAGGTGTTGCTGGTGATAAAATAATTAAAATTTGTGAATAGCTTAAAACAGTGCCCGGAAAATAGTAAAAGCTTAATAAATGTTAACTACTACTTCAAAATATCAGGGATGGGGGATAACAAGTTATCCCTCAAGGACAATTTTAAAACAAACACTCTGTGATTTCAAAACTAGATGGATAGAAAAATGATTTGTCAAAAAAGAGAAGTTTTTCTTACTCTAATTCTTCCTATAGGGCTCTGAGATGTTACAGTGAACTTTGGAAGACTCTAAGGCTTTGGAGAAACAAAGTGATTCATGATCAGAAAAGATTCTTTACTACATTCATTTACTTTCTAAAAAGAGATATTTCTGAAGCATCTGCAAGGCTCTAAAATCAAGAAAAGTTAATCCCACCATCAGTTTAATCTTTGTTTCTCTAAATTTGTTTTTTGTTTCATTTTGTTTGTTTATATGCTTTGATATTTTTAAAAATTCAAATATAAATGAAATCATGCAATATTTGTCTTTGTCTAACTTATAATACCTTCTAGGTCAACTAATATAATATTGTATGCCAATTTACTTTAATTTGGAAAAAATAGCACTCCTTTGCTATCTCCCCCAGCCTTTTTTATTCAAACAATTTGGGATGAAAAAAAGGAAAAAAAAATCTACAAAAAAGAAAGAAAGGTTAATCCTGTGGGGGCTGTGAGAGGTAAAATGGTAAGAAGAGTACCAATTTTGCATGCACATTACCCTAGTTCAAATCCTAACTCTTAGATTTGTTAGCTGTGGGACTTGAGTTATTTGATGCCCCTGACCCTCAGGTTTCTCATCCAAAAGATGAGGATATTCAGACAAACGTCCTAGAATTTTTGTAAGAATTAGGTGAGACTAAGTATGTAAATGTCTAGCATGATACTTGTCATAAGCAGAGTATTACACAAGTGATACCTATTACTGCTCTTTCTTTGATTCTAAGACTTTATTTTTTTTCTCATGTTAACATATCTGAAGTTAGTATAGTTCCACTACACGTATCTTACAAATACTATATATATTTTATGTTTCTTTCTTTTTTAAAAAAAGCTAAAGAATTGTTTTTAAAACAGTATTGTGGATATCATCTTAGCACCAAAAGAATATGAAATTACCATTAGGACCCTAAAAATGCTAAGACATCTCAGTGCGGAAAAGCAGACTCCACATGTAATTCTGACTCTTGAGTCAACTATACTTATTCTCAGCAAACATGCCACTGAGGGTACGGTTCAGAGAGATCAGTAACTAACTACTAACACACCCTGAGAAAAGGTCTTCAAGAGGCTACCTCCTGATTTCAAGGATGCCCTCCAACTCCAGCTCTAATTCCACAAGAGATTAAACCTACGTGTCACTTTCCAGAGGCTGGTTCGTGATGACATTCCTTCCCTTGGGCGCATAGTTCCACTGCACGTCCCAAATACCCAGGTAGTAGACTCGAGTAGCCCCATCAGTCAGTCGGAGCCACAAGGGTTGCACGAACAGCAGAACCCAGAGGAGATGGCCTGGCTCCATGGCCCACATTACTCTGGGAAACAGGCAAATGAATAGCTCCTGGCATGCAAGAAAGAGAACAAAGGGGTTTTGCATGTGTCTGGAAATTAAAGGGGCAAGAGACAGATGGAATGACAAGAAAGCAAGAATGGATTACCCCAGAATCTATACCTTACCTGATTACTTTCAGTTCAACAAGTGTTCAATGATCTGTACACATTGGACTTTGGAGGGCAAAGTTAAACAGTCACTTATACTGATAATTATGCATCGCTTCCTTCAAAAGAGAAATCTGGATCCAGTTCCTTTACCTTGGCTCAAGAATCAGGAAACAGGCACCAGAAGCCTGATTGGGCCACTGACTCACTCAGTACCTAAATCAAGTCACTAATTTTCCCTGAGCCTCTGTTTTCATTGTTGCCACCTTCCCTCCCCTAAGATATGTGTTTAAAAATGAGAATTCACCAAAAGACATTTAGTAGAATATTAATAGACTCAAAATGGAAACAACCAAAATGTCCATGAACACTAGAATGGATCAGTAAATTGTGTTTTAGTTATACAATAGACTTTTACATAACAATGATAGTGAACAAATTACAATTACACATGAAAATATAGGTGCCGCTCATGAACATAATGTTGCAGAAATAAATCAGACACAAAAGAGTACATACTCTAGCCCTGGCTGGTGTGACTCAGTGGACTGAGTGCTGGCTTGCGAGCCAAAGGTCACCGGTTCAATTCCCAGTCAGGGCACATGCCTGGGTTGCAGGTTGGGTCCCCATTGGGAGGGGTCTGTGGGGTGAAACCACACAGTGATGTTTCTCTCCCTCTCTTTCTTCCTCCTTTCCCTTCTCTAAAAATATAAAAATAAAATACCTTCTTTTTAAAAAATTGCTTTAAAAATACATACTCTATTATTTCATTTATGTAAACAAAATCATACAAAAATAATCTATGTTTCTAGAAGCCAAGATAGTGTTTGCCCTTGAGGTAGGTATCAGTCACTGGGAAGGGAAAAAGGGAAATGTTTCTAGATAATGTTCTGTTTATTGATCTACAGAATGGTAACATGAGTGTGTTCAGTTTGGGAAAATACATTGAGCTATAAATTTAGCATTTGTATGCTTTTCTCCATGTGAATAGCAAAAAGTAAAAAATGAAAAAAAGTTAAAAAGTTAAATAAAACAAATGAGAATGTGTCACAGAAATACTAACTTAAAGGAAATGTTCTCTGCTGGTTCTCTGCTATGCACAAACTCATTTCATGGGTCCAATTCTGAGTCAGAGTCAGAACTAAGTCACTAGCTTCTCATTCCAGTACATCAGCCAGGAGGTTAGACTTCTTGGGACTGGGATGGAGCACTCACTTATGTAATAAACAGCTACAATCAAACTTAGAAACACAAGCAACATAATATAAACACACATATATATATTTACATACACATAGCCACATGAAATCTTACCTAAAAGAAGTTCTCTACACACTTGCATCCACATATAGAACCATAATGTCACACAGAAACTTTGTCACTTTCAGAATAAAAACAATAATAAATCAATATTTGTCATGTGTGCAAAGACAGTTTTTAAGTGTTTTACACAGATTAAATCATTTAATCCTCACAACAACACTATGAAGAAGATGCCATTATAATCCCCACATTACAGAAAGAAAAACTGCAGAACAGAAGTATAATTTGCCCAAGATCACCTAGTTAACGACTAATAGCATTGGGCTGTGAGTCCAGGAAGTATGGTTCCGGTGTCTACATTCTTAATCACCATGCCATACAACCTTCCAGAAAATATACTTGCACACTCACATGAATATACACAGAGAACACATATACATCCCTAACTATAACCATATCTGGGAAAACCCCATTTACTATTAAACATGCAATCACATATAGTTTTGATCACTTCTAGAAACACACATATACTCATATATATAGGCAAAAATACATGTAATCAATATAATTCATAATGATGATAGTGATGATAGTAGTTACCATTCATTGAGATTACAACTAAACACTAAATGCCACATTCAATGATTTATATAAATTATTTCATTAGGTCCTCATCCTAAGCACATGGGATAGGGACAATGAATCAAAAATAGAAAATCAAAGATATGCACAGACTTACCTATGGATAGGAAATCCCCAGATACTTACTTTGGTTAGGCCTAGATATTGACCCTGATTAATAAACAGACCTATAGATTTCCCTACAAAATCTCAGGGCCCTCTACACACAGCACTAGTACAAGTGTTAATCTCCAATCTCCACATGACATCTGGCAGAAAGCCCTTGATATAGGGGATAACTTGTTCTTGGGTTTCTCTTTCCAAAACCTGGATCCCCCACTGGCCACTAGTATAGAATTGGATAATATTTAATTACTCTGAACCTGTTTTCTTACCTATAAAGTACATATAACAATATCAGTTTTGAAGAAATGAATTAGAACACTTACATGAAAGGCACAGAACACAATTAACACTTAGAACAAAATAGACAGTAACTGGTGTCTTTCTTCTTCCTTCTCCCTCCTGGCTACTGTCTCTCCCATATCTTACATTCTATATTTCTACTCTAAGAGCTAACTTAAATCTTAACTGCCCCAGAAGGTCCCCTCTAGCCTTTTCATACCACTGTTTTCTAAAGGACTACTTATTCCCTATACCACCCAGTTTCATTAAGTCAAATTTTGTATTATTGTTACCTTTCTATCCATGAGCTGCTTCATGAACTATGTTTATTCTCCAGATTGGACTATAAACTCCTTGAGGATGAATGTCATGTCTTAGAAGTCTTTGTGCATCTATTGCCAACACAGTGATATAGGTCCTATAGGTATACCATAAACAGCTACTGCTAAAGTGACACAAACATATTATTTTCCCACCAGTTGGTTCTAGCTCAAGTTTGCCACTGGTATACAGAATGACTTTAAGAAAGTTAATGTACCTTAGTGAGCCTCAGTTTCCCCATACATAAAATAAAAGAGCTGGACTATATACTTCTTACCTTTTTGGTGTCATGTTTAAGAACATAATGAAATGCGAAAAGGTGGGACTACAAAAATGTTTAATGCAAAAATTCTCAAAGAGACTTTCTAGTTCTCATACTTTGTCAGTATTCCCATTCACTGATGAAACACAGGTGCATTCACATGCACCTACATATAGTACTACATATGGTCAAGCAAATAGCCATGACTTAGAACCTTCAATATGGAGGCAGTGTCCTTAGTTCAATGGAAGTCTGAATACAATGTGGACCTCCTTCAAGCTTTTTTTCAGGAATGTGCCAGAAAGGCCATTGTACCTTAAACTCACTAGATAGGGAGAAAACTGTCCCAGGTAAGAGTTTCACAATTGGAGAAGCACATAGTAACCCAAAAATATTCCCAGAAGAGCCTGGTACAGATCTTCAGCATACAATGAATAAGCATTCAATGGTGACTAATGACCAAAAGAGCTAGACAATAAAACCTGGGGGAAAACAATGATAGCTAGTGTTTGTCTATCATGCTCTACTTTACAGTATGTTTTTCATATTTGCCTTCTCATTTAATTATCAAAATCTTGTGAGATAAGGATTGTCTTCCCCTTTTGCATCTAGAGCATAGTTTTTGCTATCAGACTACCTAAACTAATCCTAACTCCACTTTTCCTAGCTCTGTGACTCAATAAATTGCTTCACTTCTGTAGCCATGGAGTTTTATCTTTGAAATGAATTTAATACTGTTAGTTACACTCAAGTAGTGTGAGGATTAAATGAATTAAGATCTGTAAGTGCATAGAATACAAATATGTGGTCAAGTGTATGCAAGTGATCAGAAAGTATTAGTGGCTATTATTAGTAAAGATGAAGAAATATCTTTAGAAATAAAGTTTGGCATGATCCCAGAGCTTTAACATTTTATGGGTAGCCATAACATATACATGCTCAAAATTTCCTACATACAGTAGCACATACAAAGCATACAGGTACATGCGTATGGCTGAGATTAGTCTCTTTGGAAGCAATATGATATAATTAAAGGGAACAGAAATTTTGAGTTAGACAAACTTAAGTATGAGTACTGTTTTCAGTTATGTTTGAAAGGACTAGAATTGGAAACTTAGTAGGCATCTGACAAATATTAGCAGTTTTCTTTCTTTCTAATCACTGGCTTTTTTTCTTCCCAAAGCTGCATTTGTTGTTGCTATTGTCATTTTTTTAAATTTGATTTTGTCATAAATTATTACAATAGAAAAAAGAGCCCTGGCTGGTGTGGCTCAGTTGGTTGGAGCATTGTCCCATTCACCAAAAGGTTGTGGGTTCAATTCCTGGTCAGGGAACATATCTAGGTTGTGGGTTTGATCCCTAGTTGGAAAGCAACTGATAGATGTTTCTCTCATTTCTCTTTCTCTCTCCCCCTTCCTCTCTCTCTCAAAGAAAAAAATCAATAGAAACATATCCTTGGGTGAGGATTAAATTTTTTTCATTATATAGGTTTCAGGTGTACAATTCTCTAAAATCAATAAAAACCTCAGATAAGCATTTAAAAAAAACAGAAGAAAAAACCCACAAAATTTCTTTAAAATCATTTAGATATTTCATGATAAAATTGAAAGACTTTAAATCCTAGAAAAATAGATTCTAGTTCTGAACTCATCATTTATTAGTTGTACATCATTAAGTCACCTAATTTCCTGGGTCTTAGTTTCCTCATGCTGTAAATGAAGATAATCTCTGGTTTGGGTTCTTCATTAGTTTACTAAGATGATCAAATGAGATAAAGGATGTGAAATCCCTAGGCAAACTTTTCTCTTGGGCAGGAGTACTTTCTTTCAGCTGAGCCCGTAGGAGGAAGTCTTAGAGAAAGGTCAGACTGAGAGGTAAAAATAAAAAGGAAACATAAAATGACAAATGAAATAGATAAGGTGATCCAGAATCCTGAGACAAAGTAAGAACAGAAAGGGCAGAAGGAGGCGGGGGAGAGAGAGACAGAGAGAGAGAGAGAGAGAGAGAGAGAGAGAGAGAGAGAGAGAGAAAGAATATATGAATTTCTGCTCTACTTGGAATTAGACATAGCATAATTAACATACACTGAGACCAGCCTGGGGTGAAAGTCAGCTAACAACAAATCAGGCCTCTTATATTTTTACCTTATCTTCCTGTAATCCCAGCATCACCTGGGCCTGGTCACCATGATACATGACAATTTTCATCCCTGTTTTCCCTATAATTCGCAAGTTGTTCCTTTAACGTGATAATGTTCTTATCTCTCTCTCTCAATCTCTTTTTCACAGTTGTGTTAGACTGAGATGGACAGACTCATACTAAAGTAAGGATCACTCAAATGCAAACAGGAATGCTGAGTTATATTTTGGGTCCTGTCTCCAATATCAACAAAATAAAACCTTCCATCCATTTTGATCCTCTGCTTTCTTAATGCTTTTTGGTTATTTCTTCACCCTGTGTCTCAAAATATATTCCAAATGGGGGTTTTCTCACCTTCCTTGGGTATAGGCTTGTCTTTACTAGGAGGGAAACTAGAATGTTAAAAAGCTAAATAGGGTTTGGGATAATACAAGTAAAATTTATACTATTCTTTAATCAGTATCACTGTATCCTAGAATATCAGAAGTGATGAAATTGAGACCTAGTGAGGAAGGGACTTACCTGAAAACCTGATGTTGGAACCTAAGAATATTGAGCCCCCCACCACCCGCCACCTAATAATCATGTCCAGCATGTCATCACCATACCATTCCTGGGAAAATGTGATTTCACTACATATTTTCCATTTGTACTAATGAGGTTGCTTTACCTCCACACACTCCAGCTGTGGTATCATAGAAAGCATACTAATTTAAAATCAAAAGACCTGAATTCAAATCCTATCTCTTGCGTGTAATAGCTATGTGGACTCTCAACAAGTCACTTTCATCTATTTGAGCCTCACTTTTTTTATCCAAAAAATGGGGAAGATATTTATTTCACAGTATTGTTTTGAAGCTCAAAAAAAATGGTTATTTAAACCCAAGCAAAAAGCTTGAATGCAATAGATGTTCAGTAAAAAAATTGAATGCATCATAGATTCATACATCCATAAAGACCTTTAGAAACTATGTTTTTTCAACCCTTTAATGTGACGCATAGAAAACAGGCCAGATGGGTGAAGGGACTTACTTAAAGTCAAGCAGCCATTTACTGGCAAAGCCAGAATTTGAACCCATGTTTGCTAAAATATTTCTGTTCTTTA
Organism: Pteronotus mesoamericanus; assembly: GCF_021234165.1. Classification (NCBI taxonomy): domain Eukaryota; kingdom Metazoa; phylum Chordata; class Mammalia; order Chiroptera; family Mormoopidae; genus Pteronotus; species Pteronotus mesoamericanus. The sequence continues at coordinate 1,332,390 of NW_026555108.1, read as the reverse complement.
GACACTAAATATGACAAATAATTTAGATTTTAAGCTGAGCTTAGCTCACCTATCATTTGTTTGTTTATTCAATGCCTATTTAGATCTCAAAACATAAAATCAGATGGTTGTTTTTAAGTGTTTGAACCTCTCATTTATGTAGTTCTCAGATCCATCACATCAACAAACCACTCAACCTGTGAAATGGAAAATCAGCATAGTATTTCAACAGAAATGCTAAGCTAAATAAGCCAGGGAGCAAAAGACAAATACCATATGATCTCACCTATAAGTGGAACCTAACCAACAATACAAAAATGCAAGGAAAATAAGACCAGCAACACTGAAAGGAAAAGAAATCAACAGAGACAAGAGGGAAGGAGGGAGGGAGGGGCAGGGAAAGGGAGGGAAGGGGAAAGTCAAGGAACATATAGCAAGGACTCATGGACAAAGCCAAAGGGGAAGAGCTGAGGGAGGGAAGGAGGGAGGAGGCAAGGGAAAGTGGTGGGGGGTAGGCAGAGACAAATGTATTTGAAAAAAAATAATTAATTAATTAATTTAAAAAAAAAAAAAAACTACTCTCTACAACTCCAGGATTGTCCTTGAGGCAGTCAAGCCAGTGTGGTCCTGGCCATTTTGGAGACAGGAACAAAAGAAGCCTATTGTTCGCTTTAACTTCCCTGAGCACCCAGCCAAGATTCCTTTAACTTTTTAGCAACTTAATTTCCCTCCAATGGCCCAGGACTTCCCTAAACCCAGATGAATAAAAGTTTTTACAAAGAAAGGAAGGTAAAGTAGGATTTAGAAAGAGAGAAAAGAAAGCTTACCTTTGCTAGAGAAAACCCTCCTATATTCATGTCAGCAGCCTAGTGATGCTGAACTGCAGACCCCAGCGTGAGTCTGCCAGCCCTGCTCAGTCAGTATCCTGGGTTACAGGGCCTTTCTCATAAATTAAGTCCAGGACTCCAATCTGGCGAGTGTTACTGGGGTAGGGTGAATGGAGGAGGGGGCAGTGCTGGGTGCTGTCCTTTCCAGAAACTAAACTACTGGAATGTTTTGTTCCGGTCTGGTTTGGTACAAAACCTGGGATGGTTCTTTGACCATATCCGGGTGTTTTCCAAATCCCGGTTAGGATCTCAGGAGGAATTACAAGGGGGTGGGCTGCATTTCTGTTATCGCAGCTTGCTAGTTGGCCTTTGCTGAGACAGGGAGGAGAATGCACTGTCAGTGTGGCCAAAGCTCACAGAGAGATTCCAATAGCCCCATTTGTGAAATGGGGTCCTTGGTAAGTATTACTAGATTTAGGAAGAGCACCCCCCATACCAATTTTTTCCCTTCTTGCTGTGAAGCAGTTATCAGCCCTGCCTGTTATACTGAGGCCAGGGTTGCTTGGTAATAAAGGAAAATAAAACTGGTGACACAACAAAGAAGTTTCTACGTGACAGGCCCTATGTGAAACCACTTTCCATGCGTTCTATGATTTAAGTGTCCTGATACCCTGTGACATGGACACTAATTCTCCTTATTTTACAACCAAAGAAAACCAGGCTCTAAGAGAGAAGGTAACTTGCTCAAGGTCACACAATTAGGATGTAAAAGAGTGAATTTTACTGGGTCTGTCTAGACTCTTCACCACCACACTACCATACTGTGCTGCTTAGGGGAGAACCAGAGAGCCCTTTTGAGATGAGGGAAATGGCTTCCCAATTATTGAGTGCCTGCTGTCTACCAGTCACTGCTAGATAATTTTTTAAATGTATATTACCTCTGCTTCTGCCATTTCTAGTAGCTCCTAGAGTGAAACCGAAGGACTGTTATTATCAATACTTTCCATAGAGGAGACTGGATACAACTAGAAGATAGACTGAATTAATATAAGTCAGCATCCTAAAAACAGAGAAAATTCAGAAGAATTGGAAATATTACATTTTTAAAAAGTAAACTGAAAAGAAATTCCCTAAAATTTCTGAGTGAAACTGAAATCTGGATTCGTTTAAAACCAAAGGCCATCCTTGTTTCTTCTGGAAAGAGAAGATTGTGAAAAAAAATCACTGGCCTGAGTCAAGTGACCTAGGTTCAAGCGCTGGCTTGCTCTGGCAGTAATCAGTACATAGGCCTGACCCAGGCTCTTCTCTCCTCTTCTCTGGGCCTTAGTCATTCTATTCATAAGAGGGCCTTGAGCTAGCTACAGACCTTCCCAGTTCTATAAATTTACATGTCTAGCATTCCATGAAGAAGGCACATTCTTGATATTAAGTGGAAGAGAAAGAGGTTTCAAAGATGTAAAGCATAAGGAAAGAATGAGTGGGAAAAAAAGGTAGAGAATTGCATGCCTCTTTGGAAAGGACTGTATCTACCTACCAGACCCAGACATAGAAAAGAAACAGGTATAATGGCGGTTCTACCGCCTAGTATTCTTACTTTATGATGAAGAGATCTTGGCTTGGAGCAGATGCTGTTCTCTAGGCAGGCTCAACACATTTTTCTTTCCTGAATTTAAAGTGTGTGGGGCAGGGTCCAGGGAGGAGGACTTTCAAAGACTGAGCTGGTGGGGCAAAGTCTAGGTCATAAACTTCTGGAGCTGGTTAAAGGTGCCTAGACACTTAGGAGCTATTGCATAAACTGCAACACACACCAAGCCAAGTAGAAGCATCAGTCGGGAGAATGGAGAAGCCACCAGCCTCAGCTCTCTCAGAAATGCTCAGTGATTGAGAGAAGTTGGATCAAGACACAGCAGTTGCTGGGGTTATCTGCCTCTTCTCCCACTTGGCAAAGATGTGGACCTTTAAGTTAGAAGGGGAAGGAAGGGACCAAACCCATTAAGCTGGGATCCAAGTCCAGTCTCTAAAGCATTTATGACAGGGAGGGGAAAGGATAAGGTCTCTGCTCTGACTCATGAAAGACAACAAGAAGCAGTTCATATAGAGACACTTGAGTCAACACAGTAAAAACTGCAGGAAGCCAACGATGCCAGGTTCCAGAGTTTGTTTTATTCATTAAGCAATTCACTGAGTGGGCATGCAGTGCCTCCCACTTCTGTAAATCCTGGATATACTTCTGATGACTTTCATCATCTAAAAAGAGGTTAAGTTGATACCTATAGGCCAGGGATTGGTAAACTATTTCAATAAAGTGCCAGTTAGTAAACATTTTATTTGCAGCCTCTGCTATAACTACTAAAATAGGCCAGTGTAAGATGTTGAGCATATATATGTACCAATAAGAATAAATTTACAAAAACAAGCAGCAGGCCAGATTTGACCCATGAGCTCTAGGTTGGAAACTATCACTATAGACTGTTTTGCAATATAGACATTTCTAATATGGCAATGTTATTAAGAGTATGAAAACTACAGATGTTTTAGATTGAAATACCAACTCTGCCATTTTCTGATTCTATGACCTCATAAAATTTATTCAATCCTTCTAAATCTCAGTTTTATCTCTGTAAAATGAGGATAACAATAGTACCTATTTCATAGGGCTATTATAAGGAATTAAGTAAAATTACTCATATGAACTATTTAGCACAGTGGCACATAGTAAGTCCCCTCAAGTGAATTATCATCTTTAAATTTTCAGTGAAAAAGAAATCTAAATTCTTTATTCTTCATACTTAAAAAACAAATTGTATTAATCCATGATGAAAAGCAAAGAATGTTTGTAGCATCCTGGCTTTTAGTTCTAATTATGCTATTAAAGAAAACACAGTAATCCTGGACAAGTCAGTTTGACTTTATGCAACTTTGTTCCCTCTCTTGTAAAATGGAGAAAATGTTCTGGATTTTACATTTTTCAAAATTATTTTTGGCAGCAGAACTATTTCCCCAAACAAAATCTTACAGTATACCCCCACTATGTATGGAAGATGAAAGTACAGATCTTCTGGTAAGGTTAGGAGAGAGAAAGGAAATGGGCAGAGCTTAGGGGACCTAAGGACCTTCTCCTTTGTATGCCTATCCACCAAGAAAATGTGGTTAATCTTGGCGCACCAGCAAGAAACCTCAATGGCACTGAAAGCACATTCATTTGAGAAGCACAGGGAGAAAATGTGCTTAAAAGTCAAGATTTAAATTCTGTCACTAACCCTTCTTATTTATTTACTCAATCAATATTTCCAGGTTACCTGTGTAGGGACAAGCACAAGGGCATGGTTTTGGGATGATTACAAAATGAAAGGATCACAGGGACGTTCATTGTTAGGGGCAATACTAGTGTGAGAAGCATGGAGTTTGGAGTCAGAAAGACTAAAGTTTGGATTCTGGCTGGCTCCTTCTGAACTGTGTGACCTTGGGCAACTCACCTAAACTTTCCGAACCTCTGGTTTCTCATCTGTATAATAGCAACAATAATACTCCCATGACTGAAATATTGTAAGAATTAAATACGCTGCAATTTCCATGAACACTTAGCACAGCATGCAACACCTTGGTAGCCTTCAATTAACTTTCCTTTCCTTCTCATCTTTCTCACAGTGAAATTTAGTGACAGTATCAGGTACCTGGTGAAAACAGAAGCCCATGGGCAGAGCCCTAGCATAGCCAGTCTACCTTCTTTATCTGAAGACCCTCTGATGAGCTTCCCTTAGCAGTTCTTAAAAAGAAGACCTATGGGAAAGGGTGGAGTGGTGCAAGAAACAAGAGATTGTTGCCTAAAGACCATACCTCTGAAACTACTGCCCTCCTTCTTCATTCCCTGCCACCACTTCTGACCAGCAGGCTCCATCATGCTTTGAAAAGATGATATACACTGCTGTGATGTGTGATTGTCCTGGGTTCCCTCAGGGGACAAGGTCTTATTCTTTAACTCAGTTCTTGATTCCACTGCTGTTTTCTTCAGTCCTCCAAGGCAGTGGATCTCATATTTTTGCATGCATCAGAATCCCTTTGAGGATTTGTTAAAACACTGAGTTTCTGCTTCAGTAAATTTTGGATGAGGCCTGGTAATTCACATTTATAATAATTTCCCAGGTGATGCTGATGGTGCTGATCTGAGGATCACACTCTGAGAAGCACTACTCAAGTTTAGGGGACTTTTGTTCTGAAGCTTACACCTTGCCAGCCAGCTTCTTTTTGCAGGCTGATCCTTGAGCTCTCACCACCCTGGTCTTCAAGTATCCAATCTTTGGCCCCAGGTCAAAAGTATGTTTCTTTCCTTCTCCTGGTATATCACTCATGTGGAGTCTCCCTGAAGGTCCTTCCGACACCAGTTTGCCCACTCCCTTTGCCCCAGACCCTTCCTGCCTGCCTGTGTGAGTCTCATTTTTCCCTCCGTGCTTAGTTAACATGTCTTGTTTTCTGGCTGCCTTCCTTGAACAACTCTATGAATGGCATCAGCTCCTCCTGCCAACTCTCCTCTACATTCTCATGTGACTTCCTCATTATGGACTCTGGACACAGACAGTCCTGGGTTGAATCTTGGCTTTGCCTCTCTCTAAAGTCTGTGATCTTGGGAAAGTCTTTTGAGTTCTCCAAGACTCAGCTTGTTATATGTAAAATCAGGCTATGAAAATAAAATGGAAGAATGTCTGTGTAAAGGCCTAGGGCAGCACCTGTTACATAGTAAGTGATCAGTAAATGCTAGTCTCTTTTTCCTTACTTCCTCTACTTTCTTCACACCTACCTACCTTAACACTTACTACTAAGGACCTGGCAGCAAATAAGAATGATAACAGAATGCAGGAATAAAGTCTTTCACTACCATGAAAAGGCATGGTAAATGAGAGAAAGGAGGCCTACCCATACAAAGTGATACAACAGTTAAGAGAAGGGAAAGATCATTTTCAGTGGGTGGGTGTCAGGATAAGCTTCATGTATGACTAAATGATATAATTTTCCCTCACACTCCCATATCTCAAGCCAGAAACCTGAATGTCCTCCAATATCTCTGCCTTCTCCCTCACTCTCTACCTCCATTTCAACAGCAAATTCTTTCATATTTATATTCTAAATGTCTTTTGAAACCACCTACTTTTCTCCATCTCCACTGCCATAGCCTTGGTCTGAGTAATGTTCGTCTCTGAACTAGATCACTGTAATAACCTCCTCGCTGTTCTTTTTGTCTTCATTCGTGTCCCCCACAGTCTGCTCTTCAAATAACAGCCAAAGGTATTTTTCCAAAAACATAGGTGATTATATCTCCCCCTTACTGAAAATCCTCCAGCTGTGGGATTTTATTGGCTGAAATTGGAGTAGTACAGAGATTAGCAGGGTCCCTAGGTAAGGACGACATTGAAACTGGTGAAATGTTCCGTGTGTTTTTATGTGTGTGTTTTTGTGTGTGAATGCACATTGGAAATAACTCTAAGATATATTATTAAGTTAAAGGCAAAGTACAGAATAGTGAGCATACTGTATTTGCTTCACACACACATACACACTTCTATGTATATACTTATATGAGAGGATAAATGTTTTTCATCTGGATATCATCACTAAAATATTTTTTTGTTTTGCTCAGCACTTTTACTTTTTATTTTTTATTTTTTTATTATGGTTATTATTACAAAGGTCCCCCCCCCCCACCATTATTAATGTTTTCCTTTTTGGAGAGTAACCTGGTGGGGAGGAGGGTGACTATAGCTTTTCATTTTGAAGTGTTTGAATTTTCAAACCTCATACCTTTTTTAAAAAAGGTTTGCTGGAAAGTGCATATTAACTCACTTGTGTTTCTTTCTTTGTATTTCTGTGCATGAGAGAAACGCATGTAAGTGTTATATTTAAAAAAATTAATGACCTCTCATTGTTACTAAGGTAAAGGTCGAACTCTTTAACATAGCCTATATGGCACTTTGTGATCTGGCCCCTCCTAATCTTTCTAGTTCATAGCTTGCTCTTCTTCACCTCATATTCTATGCTCCACCCATACCACATTTCTGTCATTTTGTTAGTTTTCCAGGATACTATGAGCTTTTTTTTACGCCCAGCACTTATATGTTGTTCCATCCACCTTAAACACTCTTACCACTATTTTTTTCTTTCACTCATCATTGGATCTCAGTTTAGAATTCCTTTCCTCCAAGAAATTTCCCTTGATTTCTTTTGTTTCTGGGTTAGGTGTTCTTGCCATGTGCTCCCAATGCACACTGTATATTTAACAGTTAATTGAAATTGCTTGTTAACTGTCACTACCAGCCCTTCTTTTATCCTAATTTTTAATTGAATTTATTGAGGTGACATCAGTTTACAAAACCATACTGGTTTCAAGTGTAAAACTAAAAAAAAAAAATCATCTGCACACTGCTTTGTGCATCCATCGCCCCAAACAAAGTCTCTTTCAGTTTCCATTCCCCCTGCCTTTACCCAACTCCACCTACCCCCACCCCCCTTTCCCTCTGGCTATCACTATACTATTGTCTGTGTCTATGTTATATATATAGTGTGTGTGTGTGTGTGTGTGTGTGTGTGTATAAATTTTTAACATATATAAAATTTGTTCTCATACCAATACTCTTTTCATTCCCAGGGAACTGTGGTAGAAAATGCCACAATGGTTGTTGTCTTAACCACTGGCTGGAAGAAGTGTTCATCTCTACATGATATGATTTAAGGGACTGAAAAAACCCTTCCCTCCTTCCAAAAATTACAGCTTACTTTTTTGAAATTATACCCAGTACTGAGAACTACATTTCAGTTTCCACTATGCCACAACCCCATATATGACCTAAGGTGTGCTATCTTACTTCTTTGGCCTCAGTTGTCTCACTTGTAAAATGAGAACTGTGCATCAGCAGAGCTTTTATGTCCCTTCAAAGTATCCCATCCTATATTTCTATGACTCAGGCTTTTGGATTAGATCCCACAAGCCTCCAAAAAACATGTGCAGGTGTCTGAACACAAATACTCTGTGTTTGCAAGAATGACTTTACACAAGTTCACCATTTGGGAAAATGAATTATGCGCAATTTCACACTCTGGATCTCTACTGACATGTAGAAAACAAAGGCATTCTCACAATACAACTGCTCTTCCAGGAAATGCGAACATAATCAGAGCTCAGGGTATAACTCAAGCTGTAGCAGATGGGTCTCTTCTCAGCCGTACTTTTTAAGCTAGTTGATACATTCCTTTGGCTACTTATTATTTTGTTACAGTGAAAAAGAAAGTGGATTTCGGGGTGAGGTAGGCAGAATAATGCTATCCCCAAAGATGTTTATGTCTTAACGTCTGGAAACTGTTAATATGTTACATTACATTAAAAAATAGGAATTAGCCCTGGCTGGTGTGGCTCAGTGGATTGAGTGCCAGCCTGCGAACCGAAGGGTCGCCAGTTCCATTCCCACTTTAGGGCACATGCCTGGGTTGCAGGCCAGGTCCCCAGTAGGGGACGCACAAGAGACAACTACACATTGATGTCTCTCTCCCTCCCTTGCCCTCTGTTTAAAAATAAATAAATAAAATCTAAAAAGAAAAAGAAAAACAGGAATTAAGGTTGCAGATGGAATTATGGTTGCTAATGAGCTTAAATTTTATTTTTGTTTGTAACTTTTTTTTTATTGCTGTTCAAGTACAGTTGTCTCCATTTTCCTGCCACCACTTCCCCCACCCCCACCTCCCACCCTCAATCCTACCCCCCTTTGGCTTTATCTACAGATCCTTTATACATGTTTCTTGATGACCCTTCCCCTTATTTCTCCTGTTATCCCCCTCTGCCCTCCCCTTTGGTTCCTGTCAGTTTGTTCTTTATTTCATGTCTCTGGTTATATTTTGCTTGTTTGATTTGTTGGTAAGGTTCCACTTATAGGTGAGATCATATGGTATTGTCTTTCACCCCCTGGCTTATTTCACTTAGCATAATACTCTACAGGTCCATCCATGCTGCCCTGAAGGGAAGAAGTTCCTTCTTTCTTTCTGCTGCATAGTACTCCACTGTATAAATGTACCATAGTTTTTTTGTATCCACTCATTTACTGATGGGCTCTTAATTATTTTGCCCTGGCTGGTGTGGCTCAGTGGGTTGAGCGCTGGCCTGAGAATCGAGGGGTTGTCGGTTCAATTCCCAGTTGGGCACATGCTTAGGTTGCAGGCCAGATCCCCGGTCAGGGGTGTGTGAGAGACAACTGATCAATACATCAATGTTTCTTTCCCTCTCTTTCTCCCTTCCTTCCCCTCTCTCTAAAAATAAATAAATAAAATTAAAAAAATAAAACAAAATATAATTCTGAAATAATATTGAGTGGTCTCAATATTGTCATAAGAGTCCTTACAGTGGAGGAGTTTGAAAGCAGAGGAGAAGGTCAGAGTGATGAAGTGTCAGAAGGGCTCAACTGGATGCTGTTGGCTTTGAAGATGGAGGAAGAGAGCTATAAACCAGAGAATCCAGAGCTCTAGAAGTTGGAAAAGGCAAGTAAATGGATTGTTTTATACAGCCTCCATAAGAAATGTAGCCCTGTTGACACCTTGATTTTACCCAATGAAACCTCTTTTCAATTCCTATTAGAATTGTAAGGTAATAAAATGTATAATTTTAAGCAGCCAAGTTTTTGCTGATTTGTTGCAGCAGCAATAGGAAACTAATACAGCGGTCAATAGACTCAACTCTGATTCTTGCTATTGTCACATATTAGCTATGTGATATTCAGAAGATTTATTTACCTGTCTAAGATTTAAAGTCCTCATCTGTAAAATAAAGATAAACCACCTTGGGTGCTTACATCACAAGTAGCCTTGAAGACAAAATATAAGGTGGAATAGGTTTGTACAACAAAAACTTCATAAGAAAAATGAAAAAAGCAGAACAGGAAAAATAACTGCCATATATATGAGATAACTAATTACTATTCAGGATATACACACACGTATGTATACACACACACACACATATATTTGTTTCTGTCCAGAAGGTATCCAGCCATGTACTATGAAAAATAGAGACATTTATTGAAGAAGATATAAGATACAAGAAACATTGTCCATAGGGCAATAATGCCTCAGAGCCCTTCAGAGTAGGCACCTTGAGACCTCACACAGTTCTCCCAGTCACCATCAGCTGCCCCATCGTATTTTCCTGAATCTCACTGATGGTCTGAAATCTCTTCCCTTTCAAAGGTGATTTTACTTTTGGGAAAAGCCAGAAGTCACAGGGTGGCTAATCTGGGCTGTAGGGGAGCTGAGTCACCTGGGTGACTGATGTTTTGCCAAAAAACTCTGTACAAGATGTGATGTATGAGCGGGTGCATTGTTGTGATGAAGCTGCCAATCACCAGTTGTCCATAGCTGCAGCCCTCTGAATTATTCAAGTGGTTTCCACAGAGGAATGTTCAAGATTAATGCAAAATTTGATGCAGATTTGTTGCTCTACTCTCTCAGTCATTTTGAATGTGACAGCCACACAGTAAATACACACACTCACTCAACAGCATCTACCGCCCCCACTGACTAGTACAGTGAAATCGTCATTGTTCATGCATGCACATTCCAGTCCACTCTCTTTGGCTGCCAGGTTACATGGATGTCGTGCAAACCATTCTTGTTATATTAACAGTGACTGGATTTTTTCCAGACAGACGTGTGCGTGTGTGTGTGTGTGTGTGTGCGTGTGTGTGTGTGTGTTTTACATGAATAAAAAAGAAATCCTAAATGGAAAATAACCACAAGAACAGATGCTCAGACTCACAAGTAATCAGGGAAATGCAAATTGAAAATCAAAGCAACATATACTACCAGTTTTCACCAACCAACTCTATTGATTCACATTCTTAAAATATTTCAAAAATTGATAAAAGTGCATGTGAATATATGAGGAAAAAACCATCTTATACTCTAATGAGAACTATTTGTTGGTGGAACTACCATGGAGAAAAATTTGATAATATATACTAATATTTCAAAAGTATATACCTTATACCACAGCAATTCTTGCTCTTAGATATTCACCAAAATTGACACAGATGGACAAAGATGTTCATTGCAGCAGCATCTATCACAGCAATGACCTTGGGCAAATAATCTATGTTATCACAATATAATAAATTGTTATGCATCTGCTTAAGGCAAAAATTGGCACTTGCAAGATGGCTGCAGAGTAGGTGGGAGCTGTATTCACCTGCTCCCAGCTCTAAATGGGATTTACAGCTAAATTACAGAGAAATCAACCTGAATAACCCACTGAAGGCTAGCTGAACTGAAATATTATCAAGGATTTACAGAATAAGCCATATAGAGATTGGAAAAAAAAGGGTGAAAATGTAGGAAGGGCTGACCCCCACACCCATGTGTGGAAGCTGAGAAAACAGAGGGATATCCTGGCTGTAAAATTCCCTCCCTCCCTCCACCACCCCCAGGAGACATGAGGTCTCAACTCAACACAGAGAGCCCCAACCCAGAGCAACAGAGATGGGAAGAGAACGCATAGCATTTGCTGGTCAAAATCAGTGGGGATTCAGTCCACCTGGAAGAAAGAGAATCTTCTAGAGACCCAGGTGCCACCTTCCCAGGGTGGAGTGCTCCTATTGTTACAACATTAGCCTGGGAAGTGCACTGCCTGGTTTTCCAACTACTGGCAATACTACTCCATCATACTCATGTCTTGAAAAGGAGTCTGCCAGCTGCATCCATCAGAGAACTTTGGGGAGCATTTTTTTCCAGAGAAACTCCTGATGGAGACTCAAACAGTGATTTAACTGTGTAGCATTGGAAAGGGGAACATTCTTTCCCACTTCAAGTGCACAGCTGGCATCCTCCCACCTGTCAAAACCCTGGGCCTGCCCTGACAGTCTGTGGCCCTGCCCAGCTGTGTTCATTCATGCAGGGGTATCAGAGTGCTGCACAGAGCTGGGACTTTTGGAGCATTGTCTCCTGGGGAGGCTTCTGTATGAGAATCAAATGGATGGGTGCTGGGTTGTGTGACTGTATTGCGGGGGAGCCACTCCTATCTCGCCCGGAAACTCAGCCCGAGGCTCTCCCTGGAAGGGGAAGAAATGTCTGCCTTCCTCCTACAAGCTTGTCAACACCACAACCAGTGGGAGACAGTTTGGATCTCTTCCCCAAATCCTAGTAGCCTCAACCTGCTTAATTCAGTTCCATGGAGGCAGGGAGGCCTGCTCAAAGCCAGGACATTTGGAGTATGTTTCTCTCAGAGTCTACTGTCTGGGACCGAGATATAGTGCTTGGCCCCCTCCTGTGGACTCAGCCAGCACCACCACCAAAGGGAGACTCTTGATATGTCCATGGGAGCTACAGAGGCTCTGCCTTGCTGAGCATACTCCTGCAAGAGGGGAAGGCTGGCTGCACCCAACCTGAACCTGCAGCATGCTCCTCCTGAGGGAACCAGAGCTGGAGACTCTGGGACATGCTGAGTGCTTTGGCTCTGGAGTAGGGGCCACTTCCCCCTAATTGTGTGCCTGACCACTTGGTCTCCAAGATGTGGACCAACTTACCCTATCCTCCAGACGATGGCCACCTCAGCTTACTGAGCTCACAACCTGTGGAAAGGTATGTGGGTTCTGGTCAGCCTGAACCTGCTCTACATTCTTTTTCTCCAGAAGGCTCTAGAGAAACACCAGACAACCTCAAGTAGAGACAGAATAGCTGACAGGTGGAGGAGCATCTCAGGGACCCTCAGAACTTTTATAGATCTGCCCTCAGGTCTAAGCTGGAGGAATCCAACCATTGTATAATTATTGGCCCCTCCCCTGGACACTCAGGCCCAGTAAATGCAGACACAAACAGTGAATAGCATGGTAGTTCCAGACAGGTAATACAAGGCAAGTTACACGCAACATCTGATATCAACCTGGACCTGAACCCCACCCAAATGGACACAGAAACAACAGAACAAGTGACAGGCCTCAGACCACGCTGGAGCACAACACAATGAGCCACACAAACAGCACACTCAAAGAGGTAGTCTGGCAGTACCTAGACCCTGCTAAGAATGACTCCACCACAGGGGATAGCCCCTGCACAGCATCTCATACAAGATAATCGAGGTCCTTATGGTCAGACAGCTTGAACAGTTAACTTCATCCACTAAAGGGCCAAAACTCCATTTAAGACTCAACTACAACAGAAAGGTGTACGTAACCCCCAATAATCATTCCTGGAGCACTGAGCTCAGATGATTGTGCCCCTGAGCCAAACAAGACACATACAACATAAAGTCACCATAAAAAGTTTGGGAGTCATAGAAGATCTAGTTAATACATAGAGACAAAGTGGGGAGACAAAGAAATATGTCCCAAATGAAAGAACAAGATAAGTCCCCAGAAAAAAAAATGAAATGAAATGGAGGCAACCAAAATACCAGATGCAGAGTTGAAAACAATGATTATAAGGATGCTCAAGGAACTTAGGGGAAAAATGGACGATATCAGTGAGAACTTAAAGAAAAAACATAGTAAGCATTGAAAAGTACTTAGAAACCATAAAGAGAAACATTCATAAGTGAAGAATAAAATACTTAAAATGAAGAATAAAACAGAGGAAATCAAACTGTTCTGAAATCAAACTATACTACAAGGCCATTATCATCAAAACAAGCTGGTCCTGGCACAAGAACAGGCATATGGACGAATGGAATGGTGAGTCCAAAAATCAACCCACATCTTAATGGTCAATTAATATTTGACAAAGGAGGCAAGATCATACAATGGAGTAAAAACAGGCTCTTCAATAACTGGTATTGGAGAGAGAATCAAGAGGGCAGAGGAGTGAGTGGAAGTCATGCTGACCTCCTCCCAGGACCAACCTGGAATTACAACTAAATTGTGGAGAAATCACCTGGAACAAACAACTGAACAGTAGCAAGAGAGAAGCCTTAAAACCTCAGACAGACACAGGAATCGGCTTTAGCACAACTGAACTGGCAAGGAGTGTGGTAGAGACTTGAGAAGACATGTGGGATGCCCACAGGTGGCAGAACCAGAGGGATATTGAAATGGCCAGTTGGATCCCCCTGAAAAGAGCGGGGTCTAAACCATAAGCTGGGATCTCCAGCCTACAGCACCAGAGCCCAAAAAGTACACAGATAACACCCAGCTGTGAAAAGCGGCAGGGTTGTTCTCTGCCAGAGACAGGCAGCTGGAGATGCAAAGAGCTGTTTAAAGGGCCAACGCATAAATTTTTATTTGCAGCCATTTACCCTGGTGTCCGGCAAAGGTGGGGGCAGAGTGGGCTAGAGATGCCTGGGGAGAGACTGGGGAAGGAGGCTTTGGGGAGTGAACGGAGAGAGTAGTCAGCGGGATCCCAGTACTGACTCATCCCCTAGGCGGCAGCAGCCATCTGGCTCAGGCAGAGACCACTCCCTCTGAGTGGCAGCAGCCCAAAAGGCTAATAGCCGCACCCCAAGGAGGGACTCAGCCCTGCCCTGTAGTGTCTAAGCTGGCCTGCTGAGTGCAGAGTGGCAGCCACAGACAGTAGATCCCTGGCTAAAGGAGGCGCAGAATGGTCTGGAGACACTTAAGGAGAGATTGGAGACAGAGGCCTTGCGGAAAGAATGGAGAGAGTAGCTGGCAGGATCACGGCGCTGACTCCTCCCCGATACAGCAGCAGCCATCTGGCTCAGACAGACCATTCCCCTGAACAGCAGCAGCCAGAGAACCCAATAACCCCGCCTCCAGGGGGGACTCCGCCCCACCCAATGATGTCACTAAGCTGGCCTACTGAGTGCAGAGTAACTAGCTTAACAGCTGAAGGAGACAGCCACAGACAGTAGATTCCTAGAAGTCTAAAACAAACTGCCTAAGGTCAGACAGGGACAACATCTGACATCATCAGAGGAAGATCCAGAAAGTAAAAACAGCAGTGTCCTACCATAGAAGTTCACACCACAAAGTCTGGAAATCAAGACAGATCAATTTAAGAAACAGAAGCAAAAGAGAGCCTTACAAATAATGGGAAGACAAAGAAACATCCCCCATTCGAAGGAAAAGGAGGAATCCCAACAAGGACAACTAAATGAAATAGAGGCAAGTAAACTATCAGATATTGAGTTCAAAACAATGGTTCTAAGGAAGTTCAATGAGCTCAGTGAGCTCAGAGAGAATTACCAAAAACTACAGGGAAACTACGAGGACCTTACTGCAAACTATATCAGCATGAAAAAGGACATAGAAACTGTCAATAAGAGACAAAAGTAAATGAAGAATACAATTTCTGAGATGAAGAACACAGTAGAGGGAATCAAAAGCAGGCTAGATGAAGGAGAGGATCAAATCAGCGAGCTGGAAGGCAAAGTAGAATAAAGCTCCCAGAAAGAGCAAGGAAAGGAAAAACGACTCAAAAAGAATGAAGAGGCATTGAGGGAAATGCAGGACATCCTGAAATGTAATAGTATCCATATAATGGGATACCAGAAGGAGAATAAGAGGGGCAAGGGATAGAGAACCTGTCTGAAAAAGTAACGATGGAAAACTTACCTAATTGGAGGAGAGAAAGTCACAAAAGTCCAGGAAGCACAGAGGGTCCCATTCAAGAGGAATCCAATGAGGCCCATTCCAGGACACATCATCATTAAAATGGCAAATATCAAAGACAGAGAATCCTAAAGCAAGCAAGGGAGAAAGAGGTAGTAACATATAAGAGAGCCCCAATACAGCTAGCATCTGACTTCTCAACAGAAGCACTGCAAGCTAGAAGAGACCAGCAAGACATATTCCAAGTCATGAAAAGCAAAAGTCTGCAACCAAGACTGCTCTACCCAGCAAGGCTCGCCATTAAAATGGAATGCAAAATAAGGAGATTCCCCGAAAAAAGAGGCTAAAAGAATACACCTCCACCAAACCATCACTGCCAAATATGCTAAAGGGACTGCTTTAAGAAGATGAGGAAAAAGGGTCTATGAATAACCAGTTCCCTTTACAGTCGCCAATACTTGATTTTACCAATACTTTTAATATTTATTAATCTGAGTGTGACAATGATGTGTTATTTTAACTGTTCTTTTATTATTTGTTGAAACTAAACCTGTTTTTGTATACTTCTTGCTTATTTCTATTATTTTTAAAAGCTTTAAATGACTTTTTGGTATTCTTTGTCCATTTTTTGATTAAATATTTATAAAAATTTTCCCCTAAAAAAACACCACTAACTCTTTTTTAGATATTTTGCAAATATTTTCCTATTCTATTACTTGTCCTTTAACTTTTTTAATATGTACATTACTATATAGTTTTAAATGTTTAATATAGTCATATTGTCAATATTTTACTTTATAGCTTCTGGGTTTGAATATGTTACTTCAGGGTAAGAAAAATATTATTTTGTATTTTATCCTAGAACTCCTTAGATTTTTCATGTTGGTTTTTAACTCACCTGAATATTTCTTGTATAATGTGTGAAATAAGGCTCTACATTTGTTTTATTTCAAGTAATAGTGGTCCATGCACCTTATTTGGTGAATAAGCCTTATTTTCCCCACTGATTTGAAATATCAATGGAATCATATGTTACATTGTTAGACAGATATATACATTTGTTTCTAGAATGCTCATTTTATGTTATTGATCTACTTGTTTATTTCTGTGCTGGTGTCATGTTGTTTTAATTGCTGAGACTTTATAATGGTTCAACTACTTAATATTTTATAATGAATCTAGAAATTTTAAAAAATAAATAAATATATAAAATCTGCCTTTAAAAAAAAAAGAAAGAAGGAACTCCTACCTTTTGCAACAACATGGATGAAACTGGAGAATACTATTCTAAGTGAAATAAGCCAGTTGGTGAAAGACAAATACCATATGATCTCACCTGTAAGTGGAATCTATTCAACAAAATAACCTAATGAACAAAATAAACCACAAGCATGGAAACATGGAGCAGACTGAAAGTCTGAGGGGATGGGGAAGGAGGACAATGGCAGAAAGAAGGAGAAGGGACTGAACAAACAACATGTATGAATGACCCATGGACATGGACAACAGAGTGGGAATTGACTGTGGGGGAAGGGATGGGTGGAGGAGGGCAAAGGGGGAAAAATTGAGACAACTGTAATAGAATAAACATGACTTAAAAATAAAATAAATGGTACTGGGAAAATTGGACAGGTACATGCCAAAAAAAAAAAAAAAGAAGAAGAAGAAACTACACCATCAACTTACATCATACACAAGAATAAACTCAAAATAGATAAAATACTGAAATGTAAGTAGTGAAAGTATAAAAATCCTAGAAGAAAACATAGGCAGTAAAATTTCAGATAGCTCTTATAGCAATATTTTTGCTGATATATCACCTAGGGCAGGAGAAACAAGGTAAAATATAAACAAATTGGACTACATCAAATTAAAAACTTCTACACAGATAAAGAAACCATCATCAAAATAAAAATGGTACCCACTGTATGGGAAAACATATTTGCCAATGATAAATCTAATAAGGGATTAATTTCAAAAAAATATTTAACCAATTTATATAACTCAACACCAGGAAGACATACAATCCAATTTTTAAAAAGAGCAAAGGATCTGAATAGACATTCTTCCTAAGAAGATATACAGAGGAACAAGAGACATATGAAAATATTAACATCACTAATCAGAGAGATGTAAATTAAAGCAACAATGAGATATCAGATAGCTGTCAAAATGGCTACCATCAATAAATCAATAAATAACAAGTCCTGGCAAGGATATGGAGAAAGAGGAACCCTCATACACTGTTAGTGGAAATGTAGACTGGTGAAACCACTGTAGAAAACAATATTGAGTTTCCTCTCAAAACTAAAAATGGAACTGCCATTTTACCTAGTTATCCCACTTCTGGGAATATATCCTCAGAATCTTGAAACGCCAATTTGAAAGAATATAAGCACACCTGTGTTTATAACAGCATTATTTACAACAGCCAATATTTGTAAACTGCCCAAGTGTCCATCAGTAGATGACTGAATAAAAAATCTGTGGTACAAAAACACTTAAATATAAGTCGTGACACCATAAAAGTCTTAAAGGAGAACATAGGCAGGAAACTCTCAGATATCCCACATAGCAATATTTTCACTGATATGTCCCGTAGAGCAAGGGACAAAGGGAAAGAATAAACAAGTGGGACCTCATCAAAATAAAGCTTCTTCACGGCTAAAGAAAACATCAGCAAAATGAAAAGGGAACCAACCAACCATATAGGAAAATATCTTTGCCAATGATACCTCAGACAGGGGTTTGATCTCCAAAATATATAAAGAACTCATATGACTCTACCCCAGGAAGACAAACAACCCAATTAAATAATGGGCAAAGGAACTGAACAGACACTTCTCCAAGGAGGATATACACAGGGCCCAGACACATATGAAGGGATGCTCAGCATCACAAGCCATCAGAGAAATGCAATTTAAAACCACCATGAGATACCACTTCACAACTGTCAGAATGACCATCATAAACAAATCAACAAACAACTGGTGCTGGTGAAGCTGTGGAGAAAAGGAAACCCTAGTGCACTGTTGGTGGGAATGCAGACTGGTGCAGCCATTGTGGAAAACACTATGGAATTTCCTCAGAAAACTAAAAATGAAACTGCCTTTTCACAATTTCAGTGCTGGGATTATACCTTAAGAACCCTCCAAGACCAGTGCAAAAGAACCTATGCACCCCAATGTTCATAGCAGCGCAGTCTATAATAGCCAAGTGCTGGAAACAACCTAAGTGCCCAGCAGTAAATAAATGGATAAAAAAAAAAACAACTGTGGTACATTTACACAATTGAATACTATGCAACAGAAAGAAAAAAAGAACTCCTGGCCTTCACGATAGCATGGATGGAACTGGAGGGCATGATGTTCAGTGACATAAGCCAGGTGGTGAAAAACAAATACCATACGATGTCACTTATAAGTAGAACCTAACCAACAAAACAAACAAGTGAGCAGAACAGAACCAAAGACATGGAAATGAAGAACATACTTACAGTAGACAGAGGGGAGGAGGGAGAGGGATAATGGGCAAAACAAGTGGAAGGGTCTTCAAGAAACATGTATAAAGGAAAGAATAAACAAGTGGGCCCTCATCAAAATAAGAAGCTTCTGCACGGCTAAAGAAAACATCAGGAAAATGAAAAGGGAGCCAACCCTATGGGAAAATATATTTGCTAATGATACATCAGATAGAGGTTTGATCTCCAAGATATATAAAGAACTCAGATGACTCCACTCCAAGACAAACGATCCAATCAAAAAATGGGCAAAGGACCTGGGCAGATGCTTTTCCAAAGAAGAGATACAGAGGGCCCAGAGGCATTTGAAAGGATGCTCGGCATCACTAGCCATCAGAGAAATGCAGATCAAAACCACCATGAGGTACCACCTCACACCAGTCAGAATGGCCATCATAAACAAATCCACTAACGACAGGTGCTGGCGAGGCTGTGGAGAAAAGGGAACCCTAGTACACTGCTGGTGGGAATGCAGACTGGTGCAGGCATTGTGGAAAGCCATGTGGAATTTCCTCAAAAAGCTGAAAATGGAACTGCCTTTTGATCCAGCGATTCCCCTGCTGGGACTATACCCTAAGAATCCCAAAACGCCAATTCAAAAACCTATGCACCCCAATGTTCGTAGCAGCACAATTGACAATAACCAAGTGCTGGAAGCAACCTAAATGCCCATCAGTAGATGATTGGATCAAAAAGTAATGGTACATTTACACAATGGAATACTACAGAGCAGAAAGGAAAAAAAAAAAAAAAACTACTACCCTTCGCGACAGCATGGATGGAACTAGAGAGCATTATGCTAAGCAAAATAAGCCAGGGAGCAAAAGACAAATACCATATGACCTCACCTATAAGCGGAACCTAACCAACAATACAAAGAGGCAAGGAAAATAAGACCAGCAACACTGAAAGGAAAAGAAGCGAACAGAGACAAGAGGGATGGAGGGAGGGGAGGACAGGGGAATAGGAAGGGAAGGGGAAAGTCAAGGAACATATAGCAAAGTCTCATGGACAAAACCAAAGGGGAAGGATTGAGGGAGGGAGGCGGGGAGGGGACAAGGGAAAGTGGTGGGGGGAAGGCAGAGACAAATGTATTTGAAAAAAATAAATAAAGAAATCTTAGAAAGCCCCCCAAAAATAAAATAAAATAAAATAAAATAAATAAAAAATAAAAAAAACACCTGGAGAAAAAAAATTAATTTTTACCTATTTATTTCACAATTCTGTCAACATGAATCTAAACTAATTAAATATAATAAAATTTGGAATTGTAACTTAATGATGCTCTTACAAGCTCTTCTAAAGAAAGTGCCTCAAAAATGTCCCCTATATACAATTTGCTCTTTTATCCAGTACAGACTGAAAATCTGGGTAGGAATAATTTTAAGTCCATAATTTAAAAACAAAACAAAACAATTTCTACCTCCACCATCCACATCATTTTGAAAACAAGTTCCAGTTTTCAAAATTGCTGGGAAAACAAGCTCCAATTTTCTCTATTGCTGGGAAAAGAAAAGCACCAATTGAACTGCATTTATACTTATTTCATTTCTAAATTATCAATCTGGATTAAAACAGTTGGGTGTCCATATAATAAACTCAATAGTTGCCAAAATGATATTTCACAAAATATAATAACTGTTTACAGTTATTATAACTGGAACACAACGTATTGTGGACTGGAATGTGCATGAGTGAACAATGACAACTTCACTGCACTAGTCAGTGGGGGTAGTAGACGCCATTGAGTGAGCATGTGTACTGTGTGGCCATCGCATTCAAGATGACTGAGTAAACGTTTCAACAAATCTGCATCAAGCTTTGCATTAAGCTTGAACCTTCCTCCATGGAAACTATTCGGATGATTCAGAAGGCTGCAGCTATGGGCAACTGGTGATTCGCAGCTTCATAACAATGCGCCTGCTCATACATCACATCTTGTGCAGAATTTTTTGGCAAAACGTCAAATAACCCAGGTGACTCAGCCCTGCTACAGCCCAGATTTGGTACCCTGTAACTTCTGGCTTTTCCCAAAACTAAAATCACCTTTGAAAGAGAAGAGATTTTAGACTGTCGATGAGATTCAGGAAAATACAACAGGGCACCTGATGGCGACTGGGAGAGCTGTGTGAGATCCCATGGTGCCTACTTTGAAGGGGCCTAAGGCGTCATTGTCCTATATACAATGTTCTTATATCTTGTATCTTCTTCAATAAATGTCTTTTTCTCATTAAAAAAAAAGAAGCATGTATAAAGGATCCATGGACAAAGACAACAGGTGGGGAGGGTTGAATGTGGGAGGTGAGGGTGGGTGGGGCAGGGGAGAGTAATGGGGGGAAAATGGGGACAGCTGTAACTGAATAACAATAAAAAAAGAAAAAAATCTGTGGTACATTTACACCATGAAATACTACTCAGAATTAAAAAAGAAGAAACCCTTTTTACACAGCATGAATGAACCTGGAGATTATTATGCGATGTGAAATACACCAGTCAGAGAAAGACAAATGGCATATGATCTCACTCATATGTAGAATCTAATGAACAAAATAAACTGAGGAACAAAATAGAAACAGAGGCATGGATATGTGGAACAGACTGACAGCTATAAGAGGGGCAAGGTAGTGGGTACTAGATGAAAGAATGGGAAGGGATTAACCACAGAACATACATGTATGATCCATGGACACAGAAATCAGTATGGTGCAGGCCAGAGGGAAGAAGGGGTGGGGGCTGGGTTGAGGTGGGCAAAAGGGGTGGGAAATGGGGACATCAATAATAAAAATAAAGAAAAAATAAAAATAAATCGGCAGAAAAAAAGAAGCATGTTCTCTTTTTTGTTGTTGTAGTAGCTGTGGAATGACCTCCGTTATGTGAAATAGGAGAATGAAGGAGAAACATAATCTAAGATGAATCAGTCAGTATCTAATTTCATTGAGAAAGAAATTGTGAATAAATATTTCTTAGTTCACTTCATATTGTTGGTCTCATTCAGAGTAATATTTAGACATGTGAACTAACCAATATCTAAATTGAGTTTATATATGGACATCAATGGCTTTCATATTTTGTTGGTGCAAGTGGTGATTTTGGTAGATTAAAAGGGACTATCAGATTTTCCTTCTAATTTTTTTAGGAAGGAAAACCAAAATTTCAACTGCTTGTTTTTTAATATTGTATTGATGTGTTAAAATTGTATGTCCATGGGCATACTGAATATTTAAGCAAATGGTATATGCCACCCACAAAATAGATTAATGGTTTCTGGTCTAAAAAGATGACAATTTCTTTATTATCACAAAATTAAAACAGATGTCTGGTCATTTCTCAATGTGATTGCCCCCTTTTCTGAATCCTGATAAAAATCTGTGCTGCTCACTTAGCATTTATCAGCTGCTGCTTTTCAAAACTAGTCATCTAGTTCTTATGTTTATATATCTAACTTACTTTCCTGATCTGTTAGCTCCACAAAGGATTTTTGACAGATAAGCTCATTCCTCAAGTGCCTTTACAGCTGGTAAAAACAAGTTTGTTAAGTCCCGATTCACATTTCCCAAGTTTCAACTGGAGGGATACTGAGTATACAGTTTCTTACTTGTTAGAACCTAGGTTTATTCATATTTGTGGCACGATATAAAGCTTCATTTAGAGTAATTGATAATGTAATGTTTTTTTTTAGTTTTTTTATATCTCTTATGTGTGAAATTTTTTAATGAAAAGTTTTACTTTGCCTATTCTGTAAGATTCTGAGTAAAAACACTTATTTTAAGACATTTCAAGTATGATGATTATACACCTTATAAGCATGCTAAAACAGTGCAGATCTAAATCATTAAATCATGTTTAGTCACCACCTATGGAAATAATTACAACATTGCTATTCTAGACAATATTCTGCATACAAATTTCTTTAGAGTTTCATTTTATGAAACACCTAGTTAAATATACTCTTATCCCCATGGACCTATAAAATTAAACTGTAGTGTATTTTGGTTTATTTATGAAAATTACCCACACTAGATTATCCACAAGATAAAGCCTCCTCCCCAAAACTGCTCATAATTACTTCTAACAAGAAAGACCTGAAAGAAGGTCAGAGCTCAGGTCTGAACATAATGAGGCATGTGTGAGGGGTATATTTCTAAATAAATGTATTTTCTACATGTCCAAGTCACATCTAAGGGAGGGAGGGAGGGGGCAAGGGGAAGTCGTGGGGGGAAGGCAGAGACAAATGTATTTGAAAAAATAAATTAATTAATTAAAAAATATTAAAAAATTTAAAGCCATTAAAAATAAAATAATTAATTGTAAAACTTTGAAAAAATAGTTTTTAATAAACATTTCATTCTTCCTGTAGGATATTTTTAATTTTTAGATATAGAAACTATGACTTATTTATCTCTGCATTCCATTCACAGTTTTTAACTTTCAAAATATACTTAAAAATATATGCTGGATTCAACACTGAAAGAAAAAGAAACCAACAGAGACAAGAGGGAAGGAGAGGGGGGGCGGGGAAAAGGAAGGGAAGGGGAAAGTCAAGGAACATATAACAAGGACTCATAGACAAAACCACAGGGAAAGAACTCAGGGAGGGAGGGAGGGATGGGGCAAGGGAAAGTGGTGGGGGGTAGGCAGAGACAAATGTATTTGAAAAACTAAATAAAAAAATAAAATTAAAAAAATTTCCATTGCATTTGTATGATTCAAGAATCATAAAAATATTCATCATAATACACAATCTCACTCATGGAAATGTATCCTAAAATAAAATCAACAACTATTAATGTGAAAAAAACATATATGCTGGATTCAGTCAACATTCATTGAGGATCCACTATGTGTAACATATTTTTCTAAAAATTTGGAGGAAGGATGGGGTAGGCTATAGTTGTAGTCTTCCAGGAGCTTCCAAATTAGTGGAAGAGATCAAAATGTATGTACCTTGTGAAGCATTCTGTGCTTAGTGCAATAATAAAAGTACATTTATTGACTTTAGTCTACTCTTTTGGATTAATTTTACCTCTTTTCCCTTCCAGTGGTTCCCATAATGGAGAGTTGATGGTATGTGAAATTTTTAAACAACCTAACTGTATGCTGTTTTTATTTTAGGTGCCAGCAATAAAAATTGAGAATGTCAGAATCTACCCTGACGAGTTCCAGAGAATGATGGCTGAAATGCAAGAGATGAGAGAGAAGCAGAGAAATATGAATGCCAAATTTACAGAACTGAAGAAGTGAGTGTTTATCAAGATTTCCAATGCTTGTTTCCAAGGTTTTTAAGGTTGATTGACTCTGAGTTGAGAAACTGAACTCTTGTTTTCCATGGCACATTAGTGAGGTTTCTTTTAAGTAAAACCATAGCACTGAATCACTTTAGTGTTTGGACTCCTGTTAGGGTTTCAATGGCATGGATCATATAACTCTGGCTGACTAGCAGACCACTCTGTAAATCAGAAATAAGGGCACCAGCATCCAAGAATGACCATGCAGACATGAGTAATATAGCAGATAGCAGTTTCCACTTGACACTAGAGAAACAGAAAAAGATGTTAGATATATAGGTTCAGTATTTAACTACTCTGAGCTACATTCTTGGCTTATTTGCTAATTCTTGGTGAGTCCAAGGATATCCTATGATTCCTTTCTTTGGTCTATTTTTTTACTTGGTCTATAAAATTGGTTCTTTAAGATATTTTCCAGTGCTCTATAAGGAACCAAAGAGTACATATTACAGCAGACAATGGTTCTAATATTAAGATCTTTGATCCGGCAGTAGTGTTTAAAGACAATATTCAAATAGTTCAATCATTGCACAATAATACTTGTGAGAAAAGTTTATAATCCATTATTTACCTTAGAGAAATAACGTACATATGTTCCAGCAAGTGTTCATTAATATTCAGTATAGACCTGACTGGTGTGGCTCAATGTGTTGGCTATAGTCCCACAAATTCAGGTCACCAGTTCACTTCCCAGTAAGGGCACATGCTTGGGTTGAGGGCCAGGACCCCAGTTAGGAGCAACCAATGGATGTGTTTCTCTCACACATAGATGTTTCTTTTCATCTCTTTCTCTCTCTCTTCTCTTCTCTCTAAAAATAAATAAATAAAATCTTAATAAATAAATAAACAAACCTTTGATTACTTAAATAATGGTAGCTTAATTTTTAAAATACTCAATATAAAGTTCAACTCTATCACCAGACTTTCAGTGAAGTGCTAATATGTCTTCAATTTTATCAGTCTATCTTTTGTAACTGATGTAGTAAATTAAGCTTTTTGTGTCTGGCAGGGGAGAAAAGAAAGAGTAAAAGAAAATGTGGAAGTATTTTTCTTGCCTTTCACCAACGTTTAATTAAGACAAGATTTCAAGATTTCTGTTGACATTGACCATGAGTCAACCTTTCATGTTAATTCTGGAAGTCAGCCTTATTGTAGGATGAATGAAAAAATATATATAGAGAGAGAGAGAGACAGAGACACAGAGACACACAGAGAGAGAGAGAGTCATGTGATTAATGATGCTCCAGTGGGTTCTGGCTTTATACATAAATCAGGCCAAAAACTTTTGGGTAGTAATGAACTAGATGGTCTTCTGAGGTTCCTTATAACCAAATATTTGTGAAACTTTCCCATAGTGGAATTTGGGTTATATTAGGTCACACCTAATTCTAAACCTAATTCTTTTTTTAAAGATTTTGTTTATTTATTTTTTAGAGAGGGGAAGAGGGAGAGAGAGAGAGGGAGAGAAACATCATTGTGTGGTTGCCTCTCACACACCCGTAACTGGGGACCTGGCCTGCAACCCAGGCATGTGCCCAGACTGGGAATCGAACCAGCAATCCTTTGATTTGCAGTCTGGCACTCAATCTACTGAGTCACAGTAGCCAGGGCTATATAAGAAATTTATGGTCTCTAAATCTGACAAAAGTTGTCTTTTGTCATATCACTCATTGGAAGTACAGATATGTTATTTTGGTGTAAATGTGCCAGCCTAGTGATTTAGTTCTTCTTCCAGCCTTCTATAAAGTGTTTTTCTACCCCTAGGAATGTCAGTAAGGACTTTGAATTAGTATCATCTTGGTTTGCAAGTCTAGAAGGTTATTAAGGTAGTCTGTGCTTTCAGAAATATTAATGTGGTACCTCTATAGACTAATTCACTGATTGAAAGATTGTAAGAAGTTAAATTTTAAGGCCAAAATATTCAGGAAGGGTAATAAAGAAAGAATTCTCATGAAGAATGTTGTAAATGCTATTAATTCAAATAGTTCAATATATTACTACATATTATATCTTCAAAATTTGGTAGAGATTTTCTATCTTGCTTTATTTGTGGATTCTGTTTTGGCTTGAAATGACAAAACTAAACAGGAATTCAATGAGCAACAGCAGCTTTTTAACACAGATACCACTTCAGCCTTTTAAAATCTGCTTATTCTTACTTTTCTGTATATTGTTGATTAAAAGATTTTTAAGTTTATGTTGAGTTAGATGAGTGGGAACTACATACAGATATGAATAGGAAAAGTTGAATTTATTGATGCAAAGAATTTTCTTGGTTACAGAAGGCCCCTTTGTTCTCTTGTCTCATCTCATAATTTTTCTCTTTCCAAGCTCATTCTCATATTTTAAGGTCAGAGCAGTTAGTCAGCATGTATGAATTGTATCTGATATCCAGATTTAAAAAAACATACCTTTTAAGGAAAGCAAAACACATCATCTGTTCAGTCTATATTGTTTTTCCTTTTCTTCATACTTTTACTTTTAAGATAATACACACTAATTTGCCACTGCATGGTCATGATGGGTGTACTCCAGTTGCTGTAGCTGTTGGTTGTAGATTGCTTCTGTCTGTATCTTTTTTTAAAATATTTTATTTATTTTTAGAGAGAGGGGAAGGGAGGGAGAGAATCAATGTATGGTTGCCTCTTGCACGCCCCCTGCTGGGGATCTGGCCTGCAACCCAGGCATGTGCCCTGACTGGGTATCGAACTGGTGACCCTTTGGTTCGCAGGCCAGCACTCCATCCACTGAGCCATGCCAGCCAGGGCTATACCTTTAAGGTGGTAAATAAAAGAGCCATTAAGAACTAAAGTAGGGCTAGGATGTACCAGCCATTCTAAGGCTTCTAGTCAGCTCTGAAGAGCTAGATGGAAATAGGTGCCTTCTGACATTTCCCCTAAGATTCTCACAAAATAAATTGGAAGATACCCCTAAACTTTATCCTCTTAAGGAGCCATGGCACTAATCATAGATGTTTTTATACAAAAGTTTTACATGGATTGCCATTTTCTTACATAACCACTGTATAATATCAAAATCAGGAGACTCACTGATTTAGTACTAACTTCTAATTCCAAGTCTATGCTCAAATGTAACCAGTAGTCTCAAAGATATGCTTTATAGCTGGCACCACCCCTTCTCTCTGTTCACAGTTTAGAATTTAACCCAGGGTTACACACTGCATTTAGTTGTTATATCTCAATTCACCTTTAATCTGGAGGAGTTTCTCAGCCTTTATTTGTCTTCCATGACTTCAACATTTTTCAAGATTGTTTGGTATGGTCTCATGAATAGAATCACATTGTGTATTTTGGTCAGTAATACCAAGAATGGATGTTATGTTCTTTCGGATGCATCATATCAGAGAAAACTGATGTTTGTTTTATTATTTATGATGTTAACTTGAATCATTTCATTGAGGTGTGCTTTCTCAGTTTTCTCTACTTTTAAGTTACTATTTTAACCTTTGTAATTAATATGTAAATTGTGGAGAAACACTTTGACTCTACATAAATACCCTGTTCCTCAAATTTTTATCCATAATTTTAGCTTATATTGGTTATTCTTAACTTAATTACATATTAGTATGATGGCTGTACAATTTGATTTTCTAGTTCCAATATTCCTTTATGTTTTCAGTTTGCATTTTACTATAAAGAAGAGTTTTTACTTCTTCCCTGTTTATGTGTTTATTTATATCAATAAAAAATATGGATTCCTACTTTACTTAAAAGGTTTTATTTCTAGAATATATCAATTGAGAGATATATTCTCATATTTTGAGTGTTTACTTTGGCACAATAGAATATTGCAAGCTCAGCTTGTACTTGGCCTGCCCTATCCCTGGAATCGGGCATTGTTTCAGGGAGCATAGTATCCTCCTTTGTCTTTTTCTTTTTTTTCTTTAAGATTTTATTTATTTATTTATTTATTTATTTATTTATTTATTTATTTTAGAGAGAGGGGATGGGAAGGAGAAAGAGAGGGAGGGAAACATCCATGTGTGGTTGTCTCTCACATGCCCCCCACTGGGGATCTGGCCTGCAACCCAGGCATGTGCCCTGCCTGGGAATCCCACCAGCAACCCTTTTGGTTCACAGGCCTGCACTCAGTCCATTGAGCTATGCCAGCCATGGCTGCCCTTTTCTTTAGTTTAATCTGACCAATGTACATTTAAAAATTCAAACCTTTAGGATAGAATTCCTTCATGTAGACACTCAGGAAGAAGCTAACCTAACAGGGATAATATTAATTCTTCTAAGCTACCCACCATTTAAATATCCTAGGACCTTTTCTTTTCCTATTTTGCTATTGCGATCTCAAAAGTTTATATCTAGTGAAAGTCATTTTGACAACATGATTAAAATTTAGGTTCTATACAAAAGAGTTGGCTGACCATTGCAATTTTCATGTAGCTAATTACAGTGAAATATGGGTCTTGTTGCAGTCACATCTTGGGTTTCAGCTTCAAAATGTGCTCATCAATATTTCCATATTTCATCAGAGAAGACGAAATAAATTTCAAAATTCTGAGATAAGAAGGTGAGGTAAGGGAGTAAAAAAAGTACATTTGCTGTTGGTAAAATTATCAGTGCTTGTTGCTATTATTTATTTTTTTTAAAGAGAGAGAGATTTATTGTTCTGCCTCTTTATATATTCGTTGATTAAGTACTGTGTGCCCTGATCAGGGATTGAAACTGCAGCCTTGGTACATTGAGATGGTAATCTAACCAACTAAGCTACCTGGCCAGGGCCTATTTGTTGCTATTATTTCTAAAACCATTGTTAAATATTATCAAAAGAAATAACATAAAATATGAACTAAGCAAGACCAGATGTATAAACATTATCACTAATAAACTCTTGTTTCCTCTAACCCTCTTATTTAGATGGAGATATAAAAAAAAATATTCACTTGTTGAGGACAAAAATGAGTCTCCTATAAAGTGCCTTACTTACTTTAAAAGATGAATCCAAAAACTTAGTTCCACCTATGGACAAAGCAAGTAGAAATTATAGGAAGCAACCTTGTGGGCCATGTATTTGTAATGAAATATAATATGGTCTGCATCTATGTTAAAACATAGGGTGTAACTTATTTTTTAAGTGAGTAAATAATACTTGACTTCAATTAAAAAATAACTCTACCAACACTATATATATATAGCATTTGTGTTTGTTCCTTAATAGTGATAATAGGTATGTAATGCTGTTCATATTTTTGCTTAGTCCCCCTTATGACCACCAAAACCTGTTTGAAAAATAGTTAGTTTGACCTGTATTTTGTCATAAATATACATATACATATGCATACATATATAATGATTGTTCAAGAAATAATATAATAAACCATAGCTTCCTTAGTATAAAATATCTGTATGTAATCAATACATTTGCCACATGTCAACAATAGAGAGTTAAAATTTTTATTGGAAAAAAACTTCTATTGACAAAATCCAGAAGTAAATTAGCAAATACCATAAATTTTATATGGTACATAGAATGCTGGTCCAAGATGATGGTGGATTAAGTAGAAGCTACACTAATCTCCACCCAAGACCATACTGGAATTACAACTAAATCATCCTGAATAACCAACTAAAGACTAGCTGGAGAGAAGCCTTATAACCACGGACTTACAAAAGAAGCCAGCCACAGCAGGACTAGTGGGAAGTTCAGAGGCATGAGAGGGCTGGCTGGGCTCCCACAGGAGTCTATTGATGTTCTGGAGACATATCTCAGCTGTGGGGGGAGTCAAAACCCCAAGCCATACTCCTCAGCTTAGAGCACCAAAACTGGGAAAGGTGCTCACAACACATTTGGTTGTGAAAAGCAGAGAGGTTTCTGCCACAAGGGAGTGATGGTCAGAGATGCAGCCACCCGCTTAAAACATCAACACACAATCTTTGTTTGTAGCCATTTACCCTGGGCTCTGGCAGAGGGAACCCAGCGTGAACAAAAGCCACGTGAGGACAGCCTGGGGTTGGTGACTCTGAGGAGAAAGCTGAAAGGTTAGCCACCAGGATTCCAGTGCTCAGACATCTTATCTTACTGCAGTATCCACCCTTATCAGGAAGAGCACTCCCCTCCTTGTGACATTAGCCTAGAGGAAAGAAACAGCCCCACCCACAGGAATCCTCTTGCCTAACCATGTGGAGCTTAAGGCCTGCTGAAGAGTACTGCCAGAGGCTATTTTAGTGACCAAGCCTAACAGAAAGCAGAAGCACACTTCTTGGTTCTTTGGGACCAGTGCTGGTAAAAGCCAGCCTTGGTACACAGCTTGGTTTTTTCTACATGCACCAAGTCCCAGAAGAATTCACTACAAGTTATAGATCGCTGGTAGCCCCAAACAGGTTGCCCAGGCCCAGTCACAATCAGACCCTGATGTAGGTCTGCACCAGAGTCTTTGGAGATCTATCTAATACATAGAAACAAACACAAAGAAACAGCCAAAATAAGACTAAGAAACAGGCAAAAAAAAAAAAAGAGACCCATGGACAAAGCCAATGGCGGGGGCTGTAAGATTGAGTGTAGGAAGTCGGAGTGGGTGGGGCAGAGGAGAGTGGTGGGGGGAAAATGGGGACAACTATAGTTGAACAACAATAAAATAAATAAATAAAACTTTTTAAAAAACAGAAAGAAACAGGCCCCAAATGAATGAACAGGAGAAATCTCCA
Organism: Pteronotus mesoamericanus; assembly: GCF_021234165.1. NCBI lineage: Eukaryota > Metazoa > Chordata > Mammalia > Chiroptera > Mormoopidae > Pteronotus > Pteronotus mesoamericanus. The sequence continues at coordinate 1,301,577 of NW_026555108.1, read as the reverse complement.
GAAGAAGAGCTAAATGAAATGGAGGCAAGCGATTTATCAGATAAAGAGTTCAAAGTAATAATTATGAGGCTAATCAACAGCATAAAAAAGGAAATAGAAACCACAAAAAAGACCAGTCATTAACAAAGAATGAAATACTTGAAATAAATAATACACTAGAAAGAATAAACAGTAGGTTGAATGAAGCAAAGGATCACATCAGCAATATGCAAGACAAGATAGAAAAAAACACCCATTCAGAGCAACACAAAGGAAAAAAGAATTTAAAAAGCAAAGATAGTTTAAGGAACATTTGGGACATGAAGTGTAATGACATCCACATCATAGGAGTACCAGAAGAAGAAAAGAGAGAGCAAGGTATTGAGAACCTACTGGAAGAAATAATGATCAAAAACTTCCTTAACCTGGTGAAGGAAAAAGACACACATGTCAATCGACGATCTGCTGTGCAGTGGCAGGATGATAGCTCTCCAACATGGTCTGCAGCTGTCCACTGTATGTGCAGGCTCTGGAGTTTCCTGGGTGGTGCAGTCCCAGGTCAGCCCCAAACTATGTTTTTCCTGGGGCCACCCTGCATGAGCAATAAAGCAATCTGAGATGGCTACTACCTGTGCCAGGCTTGGAGATTCCCAGGCGAAGCCAAGCTGTGAATCTAGGCTGGCTGCTGCTAGTGCTGGGCCTGAGACCACTTAGCAAGAGGTATGGAGATGGGGGCTCATTGAGGCCAGCTATTGCTTGTTTGAGAGGATTTAGAAAGTTGTGAAGCATGAGCCAAGACCAGTCATTCATATGGAAAAGTCACTGTTAACAGCTTGGATGGAGTCTCAGGGGATCTCCGTGGCAGGGCAAACAGTGTATAGCTAGGTTGATGGAGTCTTAGATATAGCACCTGCCTCCTGGCCCTGTGGCTATGTGGGAAGCAATCTGAAAAGGAACAATGGCCTCTGGCCACCTTTCTGTCTGGGAGAAAGCTGTCCCCCAGCTCTTGCCTTGATGCCAAACACGTCAGTTCTTCCCTGTGTGCCACTGGCACCTTTCAAGTGGCTACCCCAGTGCTGGAGGTCAGAGGGAATGAGCCTAAGTAAGTTCATGTGTAGGTTCTTTAAGAGGAACTTCTTGGGACTCCAAAAGTTTCTTCTGCTGACTCAATCCCCACTAGCTTTTGCAGCCAGAAGTTATGGGGATTTATCTTCTTGTCACTGGAACCCAAGGATTGGGAGCCTGTTACACAGTTGGGACACCTCACTCCTGAATTTTTTATCCACCTCACATGGATATGGGATCAATCTGTCCATGTCTCTGCCCCTCCTACCACTCTGGATGAATGTGGTTTCTTTAATTCCATAGGTGTCAGACTTTCATTCAACTCGATTTCTCATGGTTCTGAGTGATGGTTGTTCTATAGTGTAGTTGTAATTTTGGTATGGTTGTGTTAGGATGTGAGCTGTGTTTACCTATGCTGCCATATTGACCCGAAGTCCACCACAAAATAGACTTTTTTAAAAAGATTTTATTTATTTACTTCTAGAGAGAGAGGAAGGGAGGAAGAAAGAGAGGGAGAGAAACAGCAATGTGTGGTTGCCTTTCACGTGCCCCCAACTGGGGATTTGGTCTGCAACCCAGGCATGTGTTCTGATTGGGAATTGAACCGGCGACCCTTTGTTTTGCAGGCTGGCACTCAATTCACTGAGCCACACCAGCCAGAGACACAAAATAGACTTTAAACCAAGGGTATAATAAGAGAAATAAGGACAGTACATAATGATACAGGGAACAATACAACAAAAGGATAAAACATTAGTAAATATTTATGCACCCAGTGTAGGAGCACCTAAACATGTAAAGAAGTCTCAATGGACAGAAAGGGAGAGATTGACAGAAATACAGGCATAGTAGGGGATTTTAACACCTCATTGACTTCAATGGATAGATCTTCCAGAGAGAAAAACAAGGAGACCACAACTTTAAATGACATACTAGATAAAATGGAATTAATTTACATGTACAAAGGTTTTAACCCCAAAGCAGCCGAATATTCATTCTCTTCAAATGTGCATGGAACATTTTCTAGAATAGATCACATGTTAAGATACAAAACAAGTCTCAGTAAGTTTAAGAATATTGAAATCATATCAATCATCTTCTGTGACAATACTGCTATTAAACTAGAATACAATCACAAGAAGAAAATTGAAAACACACCAAAATACACGGAAGCTAAATAAGATGTTACTAAATAATAACTGGGTTGACAGTGAGATCAAGGAATAAATCAAAAGATACCTAAAAACAAGTGAAAATAAGAGCACACAAACCTCAAATCTGTAGGACACAGAAAAAGCATTCCTAAGAGGGAAATTCATAGCATTACAGGCCTATCTCAAGAAGCAAGAAAAATCTCAAATACACAATCTAACTTTACACTTACAGAAACTCAAAAAGACCAACAAACCAATCCCAGAATAAGTAGAAGGAAAAAATAATAAATATCAGAGCAGAAATAAATGAAATAGCATCTAAAAACAATACAAAATATCAATGAATCCAAGATGTGGTTCTTTGAAAAGATACAATATTGACAAATCTTTCACCAGACTCATCAGGAAAATAAGTGAGAGCCCAAATAAATAAAATTAGAAATGAAAGAGTAGAAGTAACAACTGACACCAAAGAAATACAAAGGATTGTAAGAAAATATTATGAATATTTTGGATGATATAATGATAGGCCAACAATTTGGACAACCTAGGCGAAATAGATAAATTCCTAGAAACATATAATCTTCCATAACTAAATCAGAAAGAATCAGAGAATATGATTAGGTAAATTTCAACTAGAGAAATTGAAGCAGTAATCAAAAGACTCCCAACAAAGATCCTGGGCCAGATGCTTCACATGAATTTTGATTCATGTGAATTTCACCTTTGATAAGGTGAATTTTATGAAACATTCAAAGAAGATGTAATACGTCTTCTCAAACTATTCCAAAAATTAAAGATGAGGAAAGATCCCCAAGCTCATTTTATGAGGCCAGCGCTTTCATAATTCTAAATTCAGGTAGAGACACTGCAAAGAAATAAAAACATAGGGCAATATCCTTGATGATCAGAGATGCTAACATCTTCAACAAAATATAGCAAACTGAATACAGCAATACATCAAAAGATGATACACCACGATCAAGTGGGATTTACTCCAGGGATGCAAGGATCGTACAATATCCACAAATCAATGAACGTGATACATCACGTAAATAAAATGAAGGATAAAACCATATGATCATGTCAATATATGCAGAAAAAGCATTCGATAAAATCCACCACCAATTTAAGATTAAAAAAAAAAAAAGCTCAACAAAGAGGGAGACAAATGTATTTGAAAAAAAATAAAAATAAAAATAAAATTGAAAAAAAAAAGAATAAAATATAACCAGCAACACTGAAAGAAAAAAGAAACCAACAGAATCAAGAGGGAAGGAGGCGGAGCAGGGAATGGGAATGGAAGGGTCAAGTCAAGGAACATGTATAAAGGACCCATGGACAAAGCCAAAGTGGGGAAGGATTGAGGGAGGGAGGTGGGGGAGGAGGGCAGGGGAAACTGGTGGTGGGAAAATGGAGACAAATGTATTTGAGCAATAAAAACATTAAATTATTTTTTTTAAAAATAACATACCAAGGAATAAATTTAACCAAGAATGGAAAAGACCTATACTTGGAAAATTATAAGACACTGAAGAAAGGAATGGAAGAAGATGCAAATGGGAGGAAGCATACACTTTGTTCATGTATAAGATGAATTAACATCATTAAAATATCCATCCTACCCAAAGCAATCTACAGATTCATTGAAATTCCTGTCAAGATGCCAATGCCATATTTCACAAAACTAGAACAAACATTCCAAAACTTTAACTGGAATCACAAAAGACCATGAATAGCAACAGCAATCTTGAGAAATAAGAAGAAAGTTGGAGAAATCATGCTCTCTGATATCAAAATGTACTCCCAAGCCATAGTAATGAAAATAGCATAATGCTATTATAAAAACATACATATACAAAAAGATGGTGGAGGAGTGAAAGGCAGTCATGCTGACCTCCTCCTCCCGAGACCAAACTAAAATTGCGACTAAATAATGGAGTAATCACCTGGAAAACAATGGAACTATAGTGGGAGAGGAGCCTTGGAGCCGCGGACAGACAGTGGATTCAACTCTCACACATCCCAACGGGTGAGAAGTGCGATGGAGGTTGGAGAGGGTGGGCTGGGTGCCCATGGGCACCAGCACCAGAGGGACATTGAAATGGCCAGTTAGCTCCCCCCGAGAAGAACGGGGTCTGTATCATAAACAGGGACCCCTAGACTACAGCAGCAAAAACCAGGAAAACACACAGACAAAACACAACCCCAAAAAGCTTAGGGGTGCTCTCTGCCAGGGTCAGGCGGCTGGGGAAGCAGAGACATTTAAAGGGCCAACGCAAAAATTGCAGTGGCAGCCACCCTCTTTGATCTCTGGGTAGAGGCGGCAGCAGAGTGGGCTGGTGCCTGGGAAAAGATTGGTGAGGAAAACTTTGTGAAGAGAACTGAGACGTCGGCCGGTGGAGCCCCGGTGATAACGCACCTCCCACTCTGCAGCTACTATCTCACTCAGGCATAAGGGAATCAATTAACCTGCCTTTTGTGCGCTCTGCACACAGCTTGTGCATGTGAGCTGGGGGGCTAAGTGCAGACTGGCTGGGAGAGCCCTGAGGAAAGACTGGAGACGGAGGAGTTGGGGAAACAACGGGAGGAGGAACTGGGGAGTCCCGACTCCCTCCCCATTCGGTAGTCTCCATTCTGGGCAGGCAAGGCGCGCCACCAAAGAGGCAGAAGCAGGGCGCGCAGGAACCAGACTGCCCGTGATTGAAACGCAGTCCACACAGGGGGTGGATCCTTGGCTGAAGGGGTCACAGAACTGCTCAGACACCCCTGAGGAGAGACTGGAAACGGAGGCATTGGGGAAAGAATGGGAAGAGGAACCAGGGAGTCCCGACTCCTTCTCCTTTCCCTAGTCTCCATTGTGCGGGAAGAGGCCACACCCCCCGAGACAAAAGTGGAAAAGCACACAATAGAGAGCCCAAAACCACGCAGTGCAGGCGTGCACACTGGCACGGAGTGGCCGGCGAGGGTTGGTGAGTGTGTGTGTGTACCCACGTGGGCTGGCGAGGGCTCGTTCAGGCTGGCAAGGCCTCCTACAGGTTGGCACCGATGGGGCCTGCAAGGGAGTACGCAGATCAGCAAGGGCAGGTGTAAATCGACCCGCGCGAGCCGTGATGGCAGAGCATGCCGCAGAAATAGTGGATCCCTGGCCGAAGGGGTCACAGAGCTGCCCAGAGTCCCTGGAGGAGAGACTGGAGACAGGATTAAATGGAAAGTCCTGGAGCTGACTTCCTCCCATTTCCGTAGTCTCCGTTTGACAAGGGCAAGCAATACTTCCAAAGAGCCAAAAGTGGGAAAAGTACACAATAGAAGACCCTAAACGGACCAGTGCTGGGGTGCCTGCGGGCCTGGGGGGGCCAGACGAGTATGTGAGGACACGAAGAAGCACCCTGGACTGGGACAAGCGTAAGCGAGTCCAGGCTGGTGGGGGATCCTGCCGGGCCGGGTTGGGGAGCGCGATCAAGGAGCCAGCAGGAGAGTGCAGAGCAATCCACAGAAATAGTGGATCCCTGGCCAAAGGGGTCACACAGCTGCCCAATGCAGAAGTCAGACATAGACAGTAGACTCCTGGAAGGCACAAACAAATGACCCAAGGCCATATACGATCGACAACTGACATCATCAGAAGCAGGCCCAGAAAGAAAAATAAAAGAAAAAATAAATAAATAAATAAAAAGACCCGCCTACTACCATACAAGTTTAATCCACAAAGTCAGGAAATATAGATGGTCCAATTGAAGCAGAAGCTAAATAAATAAATAAATAAATAAATAAATAAATAAATAACAGACTCTCACAAAAATGGGAAGAAAAAGAAATTCCCCTAAATGAGTGGAAAAGGGGACTCCCCACTAGAGAGCTAAATGAAATAGAGGCAAGGGAACTATCAGATATGGAATTCAAAACGGTGGTTCTAAGGAAGCTCAATGAGCTCAGGCAGCTCAAAGAGAACTATGACAAACTGCAGAGAAACTATCAGGATCTTACAACAAACTATATCAGCCTGGAAAAGGACATAGAGACTATCAAGAAGACACAAGAGGATATGAAGAATACCATTTCTGAACTGAAGAACACAGTAGAAGGAATCTAAAGCAGGCTGGATAAAGACAAGGATCAAATCAGTGAGATGGAGGACAAGGTAGAAAGAAGCTCCCAGAAAGAACAAGAAATGGAAAAAAGACTCAAAAAGAATGAAGAGTCATTTAGGGAAATGCAGGACAACCAGAAACGCAATAATATCGGTTTAATAGGGATACAAGGAGAAAAAGAGGAGCAAGGGATAGAGAACCTCCTCGAAAAGGTAGTGATGGAGAATTTCCCTAATTTGAGGAGAGAAAGGCTCTCATGGATCCAGGAGGCACAGAGGACCCCACTCAAGACGGACTCACGGAGGTACACTCCAAGACACATCATCATTAAAATGGCAAATATCAAAGACAAAGAGAGAATCCTCAATGCAGCAAGGGAGAAGGAGAAAGTAACATACAAGGGGGCTCCAATATGGCTAGGAGGTGACTTCTCAACAGAAACACTACAAGCTAGAAGGGAATGGCAACAGATATTCCAAGTCATGAAAAGCAAGGGCCTACAACCAAGGCTACTCTACACAGCAAGGCTCTCAATTAAAACAGAAGGGGAAATACGGAGTTCCCCACACAAAAGAAGGCTAAAAGAATACATCTCTACCAAACCAGCACTCCAAGATATGCTCAAGGGACTGGTTTAAGAAGATGAAGGAAAAGAGTGAGACAGAGAAAAACACAGGTCCAAAGAAAAAAAAATGAATAACTTTCTATCAGTAATAACTCTTAATGTAAATGGACTAAATGCCCCAATCAAGAGGCACAGGGTAGCTGAATGGATAAGAAAACATGACCCACACATACGCTACCTACAAAAGACCCACCTCAGAGCCAAAGACCTACACAGATTGTAAGTAAAGGGATGGAAAAAAATATTCCAAGCAAATGGGCAAGAGAAAAAGGCTGGGGTTGCCATACTTGTATCAAAGTCAATTTCAAAACAAGGCCCTAACAAGAGACCCAGAGGGGCACTTTATAATACTTAAAGGAAGAATCTATCAAGAAGACATAAACGTTGTAAACTTATATGCTCCCAATATAGGAGCCCGCAAGCATATAAGGAAATTGTTGGACGACTTCAAAAAAGATATAGACAGCAGCACACTGATAGTAGGGGATTTCAACACCCCACTGTCAAAAATGGACAGATCTTCCAAACAAAACATTAATAAACATATTGTGCAGCTGAATGACACACTGAATCAAAGAGACTTAACTGACATACATAGAACCTTACATCCCAAAGAAGAAAAATACACATTCTTTTCAAATGCTCATGGCAGTTTTTCAAAGATAGACCACATGATAGGACACAAAGCAAGCCTCAGCAAATTCAGGAAAATTGAAATAATACCAAAGTTTTTCCTGGACCACAAAGGCTTGAAACTGGAAATCAACCTCAAAGAGAAACTTCAAAAACTCACAAACTCATGGAGACTGAACAGTAGACTATTAAACAATGAATGGGTCAATAATGAGATAAGAGAAGAAATCACAAAATTTCTGGAAACACATGAACATGAAGAGAGAACAGTGCAAAACCTATGGGACACAGCAAAAGCAGTCCTGAAAGGGAAGTTCATAGCAATACAGGCTTACCTAAAAAAGATAGAAACATTTCAAATAAAAGACCTCACACTATAACTTCAAGAACTGGAGAAACAACAACAAAAAAAATCCCAGAGCAAGTAGAAGGAAGGAAATAGTCAAGATGAGAGAACTGAATGACATAGAGACGAAACGAACAATTCAAAGGATCAACCAATCCAGAAGCTGGTCATCTGAAAAGATAAATAAAATTGACAAGCCTTTAAACAGACTCATCAAGAAAAAAAGGGAGAGGACCCAAATTAATAATATCAGAAATGAAAGAGGAGAAATAACAACTGATACCACAGAAATACAAAGGATTATCAGAAACTACTATGAAAAATTACATGCCAAGAAATCTGAAAACCTTGATGAAATGGACAAATTTTACAAAAAGTATAATCTTCAAACACTGAAGGAGGAAGAAACAGAAAGCTTGAACAGACTGATAACAGCTGGGGAAATTGAAGGAGTAATCAAGAAACTCCCGGCACACAAAAGCCCAGGGCCGGATGGTTTCACAGGAGAATTTTACAAAACATTTAAGGAAGAGCTAACCCCTGTCCTTCTCAGCCTATTCTAAAAAAATCCAAGAGGAGGGAAGACTCCCAGACTCTTTTTATGAGGCCAGCATCACCCTAATCCAAAAACCAGATAAAGACCCGAGAAAGAAAACTACAAGCCAATTTCGCTGATGACCATAGACACTAAAATCCTCAATAAAATATTGGCAAACCGCATCCAGCAATACATGAAAAAGATTATCCACCATGATCAAATGGGATTCATCCCAGGCATGCAGGGATGGTTCAATACACACAAGTCAATAAACGTAATACATCACATAAATTAAAGGAAAGACAAAAACCCCATGATCATCTCAATAGATGCAGAAAAAGCATTTGATAAGGTACAGCACCCTTTTATGATCAAAACACTCAGCAAAATGGGAATAACTGGGGCATTCCTCAACCTAATAAAGGCCATATATGAAAAACCTACAGCCAACATCGTACTCAACGGGCAAAAACTGAAAGCTTTCCCACTAAGATCGGGAACACGACAAGGATGTCCGCTTTCACTGCTTCTTTTCAACATCATATTGGAACTCACAGCCACAGTGGTCAGACAAGAAAAAGAAATAAAAGGCATCCAAATAGGAAAGGAGGAAGTAAAGCTATCATTGTTTGCAGACGACATGATAGTGTACATAGAAAACCCTGTAGACTCTACCAAAAAACTCCTCCACCTAATAAGTGAATTTGGCAAAACAGCAGGATACAAAGTCAATATTCAGAAATCAAAGGCATTTTTGTACACCAGCAATGAAATAGAAGAAGAAATCAGAAAAAAAATACCATTCGATATAGCAAGAACAAAAATAAAGTACGTAGGAATAAATTTAACTAAAGAGGTAAAAGACCTGTACACAGAAAACTATACAACATTGAAGCAGAAATTAAGGAAGACACCAATAAATGGAAGCATATACCATGCTCATGGATTGGAAGAATTAATATCATCAAAATGTCCATAGGACCCAAAGCAATTTATAGATTCAATGCAATCCCTATTAAAATATCAATGACATATTTCACAGAAATAGAACAGACATTTCAAAAATTTATATGGAACCATAAATGACCCCGAATAGCCACAGCAATTTTGAGAAAGAAACGCAAAGCAGGAGGGATCACAATACCGGACATTGAACTCTACTACAAAGCCACTATACTCAAAACAATCTGGTACTGGCACAAGAACAGATCCATAGACAAGTGGAACAGAATAGAAAGCCCAGAAATAAGCCCAGGTCTATAGGGGCATCTAATATTTGACAAAGTGGGCAGAAGCATAAAATGGAGCAATAATAGCCTCTTCAACAAATGGTGTTGGGAGAGCTGGATGGCTACATGCAAAAAATTGAAATTGGATCATCAGCTGACACCATACACAAAAATAAACTCAAGATGGATTAAAGACTTACATGTAAGTCGCAACACCATCAAAGTCCTAGAGGAGAACATTGGCAGGAAACTCTCAGGTATCCCACGCAGCAGCTTTTTCACTGATATGTCTCCTAAAGCAAGGGACATAAAGGAAAGAATAAACAGGTGAGACCTCATCAAAATAAGAAGCTTCTGCATGACTAGAGAAAACATCAGCAAAATGAATAGGGAGCCAACACTATGGGAAAATATATTTGCTAATGATACATCAGATAGAGATTTGATCTCCAAGATATATAAAGAACTCACTCGACTCCACTCCAAGAAGACAAACGATCCAATCAAAAAACGAGCAAAGGACCTGGGCAGACGCTTTTCCAAGGAAGAGGTACAGAGGGCCCAGAGACATTTGAAAGGATGCTCAGCATCACTAGCCATCAGAGAACTGCAGATCATAACCACCATGAGGTACCACCTCACACCAGTCAGAATGGCCATCATAAACAGATCAACAAACAGGTGCTGGCGAGGCTGTGGAGAAAAGGGAACCCTAGTACACTGCTGTTGGGAATGCAGACTGGTGCAGCCACTGTGGAAAGCAGTGTGGAATTTCCTCTGAAAGCTGAAAATGGAACTGCCTTTTGATCCAGTGATTCCCCTGCTGGGACTATACCCTAAGAATCCCAAAACGCCAATTCAAAAGAACCTATGCACCCCAATGTTCATAGCAGCACAATTTACAATAGCCAAGTGTTGGAACCAACCTCAATGCCCATCAGTAGATGACTGGATTAAAAAAATTATGGTACATTTACACAATAGTATACTACGCAGCAGAAAGGAAAAAAACTACTAAACTTCGCGACAGCATGAATGGAACTGGAGAGCATTATGCTAAGCGAAATAAGCCAGGGGGCGAAAGGCAAATACCATATGATCTCACCTATAAGTGGAACCTAACCACAATACAAAGATGCAAGGAAAATAAGACCAGCAACACTAAAAGGAAAAGAAATCAACAGAGACAAGAGGGAAGGAGGCGGGGTGGGGGAAAAGGAAGGGAAGGGGCAAGTCAAGGAACATATAGGAAGGACTCATGGACAAAACCAAGGGGGAAGACTTGAGGGAGGGAGGGAGGGGTCAAGGGAAAGTGGTGGGGGCTAGGCAGAGACAAATGTATTTGAAAAAATAAATTAATTAATTTAAAAAAACATACATATAGATCAAAGGAACAGAAGACAGAGCCCAGAAATAAACTCACACCTTTACCATCAATTAATATTTGACAAAAGAGGCTTTTACACACAGTGGGCTTAAAGTAAAGATACTTTATTCAATAAGTGGTGTTGGAAATTTTGGACAGATATGTGCAAAATAAAATCAAACCAGAATACCTTCTTATACCACACAGAAGAATAAACTTAAAATGGATTAATGACTTAAATATTATACTTGAAACCATAAATATCCTAGAAGAAAACATAGGCAGTAAAATCTCTGATATTTCCAGTAGCAACATTTTTTTTGTTTCTTCTGGCAAGGAATAAAAAAGAAAAAATAAACAAATGGAACAGTATCAAGCTAGATAGTTTTTGCACAGCAAAGGAAACCATCAACAAAATGAAAAGACAACCCACTGAATGGGAGACATATTCACCAATACATCTGATCAGGGGTTTATATCCAAAATTTATAAAGAACTTATACAGCTCAACACCAAAAACTCCCCCAAACATAACAATTAAAAATGGGCAAAAATCTTGAATAGATACTTCTCCAAAGAAGACATACAGATCGTCCATAGACATATGAAAAGATGCTCTATGTCATTAATCATGAGAAATGCAAATTAAAACTACAATGAGATATCACCTCTCACCTGTAAAAATGGCTATCATTATGAACTAACAACAAGTGCTGGCAAGGATATGGAGAAAAGGTAACCGTTCTGTGCTGCTGGTGGGAATGCAGACTGGTGCAGTCACTGTGGAAAACAGAATGGAGTTTCCTCAAAAAATTAAAAGTGGATCTGACTTTTGACTGAGGTATTCCACTTCTAGGAATTTATCCAAAGAAACCTGAAACATCAATTTGAAAGAATACATGCACACCTATATTCATTGCAGTGTTATTTACAATAGCCAAGATTTTCAAGCAGCCTAAGTGTCCATCAGTAAATGAGTGGATAAAACAACCATGGGAAATTTACACAATGGAATGCTACTCGGCCTTAAAAAAGAAGAAAATTTTACACATTGCAACTGTATGGATGGACCTGGAGAACATTATGCTAAGTGAAGTAAGCCAATCAGAGAAAGACAAATACCATATGATTTCACTCATATGTGGAATCAAATGGACAAACTGAACTAACAAGCAGAATAGAGACAGACTCTTAGAGAACAGACTGACTATATCTATCTGGTTTTATAATTAAGAAAATGCTGGCCTCGAAACAAGCTTGAGTCTTCCTTTCTCTTTAAATTTTTGGAATAGTTTCAGTAGGATAGGTGTTCACCTGTGAAGCCACCTTGTCCAGAACCTTTTTTCTTGGAAGTTTTTGTTTACTGTTTCAATTTCATTAGTTGTTTTTAGTCAGCTCTGATTTTCTGTTTTTTCTTTATTCAGTTATGGAAAGTCATCTGCTTCCAGGAATCTCTCTGTTTCTTTCATGTTGTTCAATTTTTTGACATATACTTGTTTGTAATACTTTCTAACAATTCTTTGTGTTTCTGTGCTGTCGGTGGTTACCTGTCTTTCATTTCTGATTGTATTTATGGGTCCTCTCCCTTTTTCCTTGATAGGTCTGGTTAAATGTTAATTGATCTTGTTTATCATTTCAAAGAACTAGCTCTTAGCTTCATTGATCTTTTGTATTTTTTAGACTCTCTTTTGTGTATGTCCCCTCTGATGTTTATTATTTCCTTTCATTTATTCACTTCATGCTTTGTTCACTGTTGTTTCTTTTTTCCTCATTCTTTCTGAGGTAAGTTTAGATTGTTTATTTGAGATTTTTCTTGCTTCTGGAGGTAGGCCAGTAATGTTATGAATTTCCCTCTTGGGACTGCTTTCACTGTGTCCCATGGATTTGAGGTTGTTGTGTTTTCATGTCATTTGTCTCAAAGTATCTTTACATTTATTCCTTGACCTCATTGGGAACACAGTCATTATTTAGTAACATCTTTTTTACCATCCATGTGTTTAAGTGTTTCTCAGTTTTTTCTTATAATTAATTTCTATTTTCATACCTTTGTGGTCAAAGAAGATACAAGATATGACTTCAGTCTTAAGTTTGTTGAGACTTGTTTTGAATCCTAACATGTCATCTTAGAAAATATTCCATGTGCACTTGAAAAGAATGTACATTCTATTGCTTTGGCTTAAAATATTCTGAAAACAGCAGTTAAATCCATCTGGACTAGTGTGTCATTTAAGTCCACTTTTTTTCTTTGTTAACTTTCTATCTGGAGATCGGTCCATTGATGTCAATGATGTGTCAAAATTCCTTAATATCAGTTTAATAGTACCAATCCCTCCCTTTTGTCTATCAACATTTGCTTTATAAATTTAGATGATCCAATGTTGGGTGCAAATGTGTTTACAAGGTTTATACCCTCTTGCTGAATTGAGTCTTTATCACTATGTAATGTCCTTCTTTGCCTTTTATTATAGCCTTTTTAAAAAGTCTATTTTGGCTGATATAAGTCTTGTGCTATATCTGCTTTTTTTCCTAATTTCTATAAATTATGTCTTTCTATCCCTTTACTTTCAATCTGTGCATGTCTTTCCTTCTGAGTTGGATCTGTTGTACACAGCATATATATTGGTCTTGCTTCCTTATCTATTCAGCTACCCTACGTCTTTTGATTGGAACATTTAATCAATTTATGTATAATGTGATTATTGATAGGTATGTGTTTATTGCCCATTTTATTTATTATAATTACATTCCTCTTTTTTCTTTTTGTTCTTCTTAAAGCCCCTTTGATGTGTCTTGTAATACTGGTTTGTTGGTAATGAACTCCCTAGCTTTTTCTTGTCTTGAAAACTTTCTTCTTCTATTTTAAGTGATAGCCTTGCTGGGTGAAGTAGTCTTTGTTATAGGTCTTTGCTTTTCATCACTTTGAATATTTTATGTCAGTCCTTTCTGGCCTGAAATGTTTCTGTTGAGAAGTCAACCAACAGTGTTATGGGAGTTTCCTATAACTAATTATATTTCTCTTGCTGTTTTTATGATTCTCTGTTTTTCTTTAACATTTAACATTTAAATTATGTCTTTTCTGTTGGCCTTTTTGGGTTAATCTTGTTTGATACTTTCAGAGCTTTCTGTCTTTGGCATATTTTTCTTCACCATGTTACAGAAGTTTTCAGTCATTATTTAAGTAGGTTTTCAATCTCTTGCTCTCTCTTGTCCTCCCGGTATGCCTATAATGCAGATGATTTTATGCTTCATGTTGTCCGAAAGGTGCGTTAAACTATCTTCATTTTTTAAAATTCTGTTTTTATTTTTGCTGCACTGATTGTTTTTTGCCTACCTTGTCTCTAAATTACTGATTCAGTCCTCTGCCTCATCTAATCTGCTGTTGATTCCTTTTAGTGTATTCTTAATTTCACATGTTGTATTCTTCATCTGTTTTTCATGGTTTCTATGTCCATTTTATTGTTGCTATATTTTTATTTCAGTTGTCACTAAATTCCTTGAGTATCCTTATAACCATTGTTTTGAGCTCTGTATCTAGAAGATTGCTCATCCATTTTACTTAGTTCTTTCACTGGAGATTTCTCCTATTCTTTAATTTGAAGCATGTTTCTTTGTCTCCTCAGTTTGGCTGCCTCTCTGTATTTGTTTCTGTGTATTAGATATACCTACTATGTCTCTCTGGTATGGTTGCTTTATGTAATAGATGTCTTGTCAGACTCAGTTGTACAATCTCCCTAACACCTGAGCTAGGTGCTCTAGGAATGTCCCTTGTGTGGGTTATGTGGTCCCTCCTGTTGTATTTGAGTTTCAATTGCTCTTGGCCCATCCATGGGCAAATTTTATCCTCAGGCTACTGAATATGACAATCGACCCAAAATGTTGGGTATAAGCAGCTGTGTAGGGGCTGACGACATGAAGCAGAATTTGCTGCAGCAGGGTCTGGTGCCTGACAAGATCTCTCTTTGGGTGTGCTGCTTATGCAGTTTTTGGGTTGTTCTGTGAAGTAGTCTGAGGCCTGCCACTGGGTGTGTTGGTTCTGGAGCTTCTTGGGGAGGCACTCTGATGCAGGTCAACATCAGACACTGTCTATGACTGGCCCTGGGCTATCTTTTTAGAGCTACAAAGTGGTTAACAGTTTGTGGCTGCCTCTGCTGGTCTCTAGTGCATGTGCTAGAGCTCCATCTACATACCAATGCCACCTTCCACCAGCACCAAGCCTGGGGACAGGTCAATAAAAGACCCAAGTTACCCCAAGATTCACCTTCACTTTCTGGGTGCCTGTTAGGCTCATTCATGGAAAGAAAAGAGCATCTGGCAATATGCAAGTTGCATGAGGTAGGTTCTCATATGTAACTAGGTAGTGGTGAGTGGTGTTCACCAGATTGATCCAGATTCAAACTTGGCACCAGTGCTGGTTCTGAGGCCACTCAGCAACTTTTTCAGGATACACCAAGGTCAGCCACCACCTGTCAGGGGCCTGTGAACCCTTTTGTTTGCAGGGAACCATGGCCACAGGGAGGACTCTGCATAAGAATGATGGCACTGATTGGATGTGGGAGAGAAAAATGGTCCTCGCCCTAGGGCCACACAACTTATTCTTTCCTTATCTGTCCCTGCCACTCCCTGAGTCTGTCTAAATGTCCTTGAGATCTTTCATAGAAAATCTGCATTGTGAGAACAGGATGACCACAGCTACCTAACTCTTCTGCAGGGCATATTCTCAGCAGGGTGGGGTCACATAGAGTCAGGAAGGTGGCACTAGTGAATTCCCCCAGACTGATGCATTATGGAGGGATGTCCTGGGCCCAGGAAAGGTGGTGTCTGTGGGCAGCGTGGGAGAGGGACTTAGCATAAGGACCTTGGTATCTGTTCCTCCCGTCCTCTCCCCAGAGCCATACTATGCAGCCTCTCCCTGTATGGCTCCAGTCCACTCAAAGCTGCCTTTCCTCTATCAGAGCCCAAGGTGAGTGTCTACAAATGAGATTTTTAGCATTGGCCCTTTAAGAGGGCACCTGAGTTTCTAGCAGAGTCCCATCTTTCCCCGACAGACAGAATCCCTAGTGATTTTCACAGCCAGATTTGATGTGGGCTCTTCTTTCTAGCTCTGGTGATTAGGGCTTGGGAGCCCAGTGTGAAATTGAGGCCCCTTCATCTTCAGAGGCATGGAACTTTGCAACTGAGCTATCCCTCTGGATTTTCAAAGGCCACATGTGGGTGTGGGACCAGCCCATTTCACAGAGCCAGTTCTTGTCTTGTCCCTACCCTTCCTACCAGTGTCAATGTGGTTCCATCTGTCAATCCTTGGTCATAACACTGTGTTCAGTTAGCTTTAAGTTGGTTATTCAGGTCGGTTGTTCTTTAATTTAGTTGTAATTCTGGTTTGGACTTGGGAGGATGTGAGTGTGACTTCCACCTTCTCTGCTGCCATCTTTAATCTATTTCTCTAGTGTCATGTCTTTCTCAGGACAATAATCAAATCTTCATTAAAGACAGATCAGCCCTGGCTGGTGTGGCTCAGTGGACTGAGCACTGGCCTGCACAGCAAGGGATCGCTGGTTCAATTCCCAGTCAGGGCACATGCTTGGGTTGCAGACCAGGTCCCTAGTGGGGGGTGCACAAGAGGCAACCACACTTTGATGTTTCTCTCCCTGTCTCCCTCCCTTCTCCTCTAAAAATAAACAAATAAAATCTTTTTTAAAAAGACAGATCAGACACTCAGTTTAACACTATAATAGGCAACCTCTTCCTTCTTAAAACTAGGGGTACTCGTTTTTAAAGAAGATTATTTTTTCATTTATTAGTCTTAAAAGTACTTTTGATATGGCTGAAGAAAGGTAAGGATATATTAACAATAGCTTGTAGAGTCTTTGAGGATTACCTTTGCCCACTCTCTGCCTTTTTTTTTCCTGAGAAGTCCAAGGACATCATTTAGAATAGTGAAGGGAACTTAGAAATCCAAGTATATAGCTAATGAACCCCCAAATACAGCTCAAAATTGGCATAATTTTATACTATACTTTGGTTGTACAGTTGAATATTGAATCTACACCCACTTTGAAATCTTTACTCATTATGTTTTTTTTTTAAGGGAAAAACTGAATTATGGCCAACAACATATACCAGGACTTAAATCTAATGGATGGCTTGTGTTTCTGAGGAAATCTGAATTTTGATTTTCAGACACATATTATTCCAAGATTAAAAGATTACCTGTTGAGGAGAATCAGGATGGCAGAGGAGTGAGTGGAAGTCACACTGACCTCCTCCCATGACCAACCTGGAATTACAACTAAATTGGGGAGAAATAACCTGGAACAAACAACTGAACAAGAGCAAGAGAGGAGCCTTGTAACCTCGGAGACAGAAGAATTGGCTTTAGGACAATCTAACTGGTAAGGAGTGCGGTACAGACCTGAGAAGGCAGGCAGGGCACCCAAGGGCGGCAGCACCAGAAGAACATTGAAACAGCCAGTTGGGTTCCCCTGAAAAGAGCGGGGTGTAAACCAAAAGCGGGGATCTCTAGCCCACAACACCAGAGCCCCAAAAGTACACAAAAAACAGCCAGCTGCGAAAAGCGGCAGGGTTGCTCTCTGCCAGAGACACATGGCTGAAGACGCAAAGAACTGTCTAAAGGGCCAACGCATACATTTTCATTTGCAGCCACTTACCCTGGTCTCCAGCAAAGGTGGGGGAAGAGTGGGCTAGAGACACCTGAGGAGAGACTGGGGAAGGAGGCTTTGGGGAGAGAACTGAGAGAGTAGCCAGCAGGATCTCAGTGCTGACTCTTCCCTGATGCAGCAGCAGCCATCTTGCTCAGGAAGAGCCCACTCCCCCTGAGCAGCACCAGCATCAAAGGACCCAATAGCCCCACCCCCAGGTGAAATTCCACCCCATCCTGTGCTGTCTAAGCCGCCTGCTGAGTGCAGAGTGGAAGCCACAGACAGTAGATCCCTGGCTAAAGGAGGTGCAGAGAGGGCTGGTGACACTTGAGGAGAGACTGGGGATGTAGGCTTTGGTGAGAGAACAGAGAGAGTAGCCTATGGGATCCCAATGCAGACTCCTCCCCCATACACAGCAGTGTGAGAGGACCCAATAACCCCGCCCCCAGGAGGGACTCCTTCCCACCCAGAGCTGTCTAAGGCACCCTGCTGAGTGCAGAGTGAATAGATTAACAGCTGAAGGAGACAGCCACAAAAAGTAGATTTCTGGAAGTCTCGAACAGACTGCCTAAGGTCAGACAGGGATGACATCCGACATCATCAGAGGCAGATCCAGAAAGTAAAAACAGCGGTATCCAACAATAAAAGTTCATACCAAAAAGTCTGGAAAACAAGACAGATTAACTGAAGAAACAGAAGCAAAAGAGAAGAGTCTCTATCAAATAATGGGAAGAAAAAGAAATATGCCCCACTCGAAGGGAAAGGAGGAATCCCAACAAAGACAACTAAATGAAACAGTCAAGTAAACTATCAGGTATTGAGTTCCAAACAATGGTTCTAAGGAAGCTCAATGAGCTCAGTGAGCTCAGAGAGAATTACCAAAAACTACAGGGAAACTATGAGGAACTTACTGCAAACTATATCAGCATGAAAAAGGACATAGAAACTGTCAATAAGAGACAAGAGAAAGTGAAGAATACAATTTCTGAATTAAAGAACACAGTAGAAGGAATCAAAAGCAGGCTAGATGAAGCTGAGGACCAAATCAGCGAGCTGGAGGATACAGTAGAAAAATGCTCCCTGAAAGAGCAAGAAAAGGAAAAATGATTAAAAAAGAATGAAGAGACATTGAGGGAAATGAAGAGCAAAATGAAATGTAATAGCATCCATCTAATAGGGATACCAGAAGGAGAGCAGGATGAGGAAGGGATGGGGAACCTGTTTGAAAAAGTCATGATGGAAAACTTCCCTAACTGAAGGAGAGAAAAAGTCACACAAGTCCAGGAAGCACAGAGGGTCCCATTCAAGGGGAACCCAATGAGGCCCACTCCAAGACACATCGTCATTAAAATGGCAAATATTAAAGATAAACAGAGAATCCTAAAGCAAGCAAGGGAGAAATAGGTATTAACATATAAGGGAGCCCCAATACAGCTAGCATCTGACTTCTCAATAGAAACACTGCAAGCCAGAAGGGAATGGCAAGAAATATTCCAAGTCATGAAAAGCAAAGACCTGCAACGAAGAGTACTCTACCCAGCAAGGCTCTGCATTAAAATGGAAGGCAAAATAAGAAGTTTCCCAGACAAAAGAGGGCTAAAATACACCTCCACCAAACCATCACTGCCAAATATGCTAAAGGGACTGCTTTAAGATGAAGAAAAAGTTTCTATGAATACCCAGTTCCTTTTAGAGTTGCCAATACTTGATATTACCAATATTTTTAATACTCATTAATCTGATTGTGACAATGCTGTTATTTTAATTGTTCCTTTACTATTTGTTGAAACTAAACTTGTTTTAGTATATATCTTGCCTATTCCTATTTTTGTAAAAAAGCTTTACATGAATTTTTGGTATTCTTTATCCATTTATTGATTTATGTTTTAAGATGTTTTAGATGTGTTGTAAATATTTTTCTACTCTATTCCTTGTCCTTTAACTTCTTTTATATGTATATTACTATATAGTTAAATGTTTAATATAGTCATATTGTCAATATTTACTTTATAGCTTCTGGGTTTGAATATTTTACTTCAGGTCATGAAAAATATTAGATCAATTTTTTTCTAAAACTCCTTAGATTCTACATATTGATTTTAACTCACCTGAATATTTCTTCTATAAGGTGTGAAATAGGGCTCTATATTTGTTTTATTTCAAGTAATAGTGGTCCATGGACCTTATTTGTTGAATAAACCTTATTTTACTCATTATTCAAAATATCAACTTAATCATACATATGTTTATCAGATATATACATTTGTCTCTAGAATGTTCATTATATTTCATTTATCTACTTGGTTATTTCTGTGCTGGTGTCATGTTTGTTTAATTGCT
Organism: Pteronotus mesoamericanus; assembly: GCF_021234165.1. Taxonomy (NCBI): domain Eukaryota; kingdom Metazoa; phylum Chordata; class Mammalia; order Chiroptera; family Mormoopidae; genus Pteronotus; species Pteronotus mesoamericanus. The sequence continues at coordinate 1,281,555 of NW_026555108.1, read as the reverse complement.
GAGACTTTATAATGGTTTTAAATATTTTTATATTTTATAATTAATGTTACATTTTAAAAAATAAATAAAATCAATCTGCATTTAAGAAGGAAAGAAAGAGAGAGAGATGGAACTCCTACCTTTTGTGATAACATGTATGGACCTGGAGAATATTAAGCTAAGTGAAATAAGCCAGTTGATGAGACAATTACCATACGATCTCACCTATAACTGGACTCTATTCAACAAAATAAACTAATAAGCACAATAAACCACAGGCACAGAAACATGGAGCAGACTCAAAGTGACCAGAGGGGAGGGGGAAAGAGGACAATGATTGAAAGAAGGGGAAGGGACTAGACAAAGAACATGTATGAATGACCCATGGACATGGACAACAGAGTGGGAATTGACTGTGGGAGTGGGGGGTGAGGGTGGGATGGGAGGACGGGGGTAAAGGGGAATAATTGAGACAACTGTACTAGAATAAACAGGATTTATAAATTAAAAAAAAATAAAAGCAAAAAAGAAGATCACCTGTTAGTCTAAAAGGCAATGTTAAGGTTACAATAGCAAGACACAATTAAGGAAATATTTGCTGTGCAACTTCACTCCCAAATATCATCCATGTTTCCCATAATACCACAGATTAACATTTTATTTTCCACATTTGTTTTCTTCAAAAAATGAGAGCCAAACATTGACAGTGTAAAATCCACCCTACATCTTATATCTGAAATTTTTTTTTTATTTTAAGGGGGGTTATATTAATTTTTTCTTTTTCTTTTTTATTGTTCAAATATATTTGTCTCCATTTTCCCACCACCACTTTCCCCTGTCCCCTTCTCCCCCATTTCTCCCTCAATCCTTCCTCACTTTGGCTTTGTCCATGGGTCCTTTTTACATGGTTCTTAATTTGACCTTTCCTCTTCTTTTCCCCATTTCCCCTCTCCCTCCTTCCCTCTTGTTACTGTCAGTTTGTTTTTCTTTCAATGTTGCTGGCTATATTTTTCTTGCTTGTCCATTTTGTTAATTAGATTCCACTTATAGATGAGGTCAAATGGTATTTGTCTTTCACTACCTGGATTATTTTACTTAGCATAATGCTCTCCAGGTCCATCCATGCTGTCATGAAGTGTAGGAGCTCCTACATTCTTTCTACTGCATAGTATTCCATTGTGTAAATGTACCACATTTTTTTGATCCACTCATTTACTGATGGACATTTGGTTTGCTTCCAGCACTTGGCTATTGTGAATTGTGCTGCTATGAACTTTGGGGTGCATAGGTTCTTTTGAATTGGTGCTTTGAGATTCTTAGGGTGTAATCCCAACAGTGGAATTGCTGGGTCAAAAAGCAGTTCCATTTTTAGCCTTTTGAGGAAATTCCACACTGCTTTCCACAGTGGCTGCACCAGTCTGCATTCTGACCAACAGTGCACTAGGGCTCCCTTTTCTCCACAACCTTGCCAGTACCCATTGTTTGTTGATTTGTTTATGGTGGCCATTCTGACCAGTGTGAAGTGGTATCTCATTGTGGTTTTAATTTGCATTTCTCTGATGGCTAGTGATGATGAGAATCTTTTCATATGTCTCTGGACCCTGTGTATATCCTCCTTGGAGAAGTGTCTGTTCAGGGCCTTTGCCCATTTTTTAATTGGATTGTTGGCTTCCTGGAGTGGAGTTATGTGAGTTCTCTATATATTTTGGAGAACAAATCTTTGTCTGATGTGTCATTGGCAAACATATTTTCCCATACAGTTGGTTCCTTTTTCATTTTGGTGATGTTTTCTTTAGCAGTGCAGAAGCTTTTTAATTTGATGAAGTCCCAATTGTTTATTATTTCCTTTATGTCCCTTGCTCTAGGGGATGTATCAGTGAAAATATTGCTGCTTGGAATACCTGACATTTCCCTACTTATGTTCTCCTCTAGGACTTTTACGGTGTCATGACTAACATTTAATTCTTTTATCCATCTTGAGTCTATTGTTGTGTATGGTGTGGTTGGTTGAATTTCAATTTTTTGCATGTAGCTGTCCAGCTCTCCGAGCACCATTTTTTGAAGAGGTTATTTTTATTCAATTTTAAGCTCCTGCTCCCTTTCTCTAATATTTTTTAAGAGATTTTACTTATTCATTTTTAGACAGGAGGGAGAAACACAAATGTGTGGTTGCCTCTCATGTGCCTCCCCACCAGGGACTTGGCCCACAACTTGGGCAGGTACCCCGACTGGGAATCGAAACAGTGACTTTTTGGTTTGCAGGCCAGTGCTCAATCCACTGAGCCACACCATCCAGGTCCCCCTTTGTCAAATATTAATTGACCATAGAGACATGGGTTTATTTCTGGGCTCTCTATTCTGTTCCATTGATCTTTGTGTCTGTTCTTATGCTAGTACCAGACTTTTGATTATAGTGGCCTTGTAATATAGTTTTATATCAAGTATTGTGATCCCTCCTACTTTGTTTTCTTTCTCAAAATTGCTGCAGATATTTGGGGTCCATATTTATGGTTCCATATAAATTTTTTAAGTGTTTGTTCTATATCTGTGAAATACATCATTGGTATTTTAATAGGGATTGCATTGAATCTATAAATTGCTTTGGGTAGTATGGACATTTTGATGATGTTAATTCTTCCAACCCATGAACACAGTATATGCTTCCATTTATTTGGGTCTTCCTTGATTTCTTTCTTCAGTGTTGTGTAGTTTCCTGAGTATAGGTCTTTTACCTCCTTGGTTATCTTTATTCTTAGGTACTTGATTTTTCTTGTTGCTATAGCAAGTAGCATTTTTGTCCTGATTTCTGAATCTGATATTTCATTGTTGGTCTACAAAAATGCCTTCAATTTCTGAATATTGATTTTGTATCCCGCTGTTTTGCCAAATTCACTTATTAAATCAAGTAGTTTTTTGCTGGAGTCTGGGTTTTTCTATGTACAGTATCATGCCATCTGCAAACAATGACAGTATTACTTCCTCCTTTCCAATTTGGATGCTTTCTATTTCTTTTTCCTTGATCCCTGTGGCTAGGATTTCTAATACTATGTTGAATAGAAGTGGTGAAATTGGACAACTTTATCTTGTTCATGAGCTTTACTGGGAAAGCTCTTACTTTTTTTCCTGTTGAGTATGATGTTGGCTAAAAGGTTTTTCATATATGGCCTTTATTATGCTGAAGTATGCCCCCTTTATTTCCACTTTGCTGAGTGTTTTTATCATAAATGGATGCTGTACCTTATCAAATGCTTTTTCTGCATCTATTGATATGGTCATGTGATTTTTGTCTTTCCTTTTGTTTATGTAATGTATTATATTTATTGATTTGTGAATATTGAACCAACCTTTTATCCCTGGGAAGAATCCCACTTGATCATGGTGGATGATCTTTTTAATGTATTGATGGATGCAGTTTGTCAATATTTTGTTGAGGACCTTAGTATGTATGTTCATCAACGATATAGGCCTGTAGTTTTCTTTCTTTGTTGTGTCTTTGTCTGGTTTTGGGATTAGGATGATGCTGGTCTCATAAAAAGTTTGGAAGTCTTCTCTCCTCTTGGATTTTTTAGAATAGTCTGAGAAGGACAGTGGTTAGCTCTTCCTTAAATATTTTGTAAAATTCTCCTGTGAAACCATCTGGTGCAGGGCTTTTGTGTGCTGAGAGTCTTGTGACTACTGGTTCAGTTTCACCAGCTATTATTGGTCTGTTTAAGCTTTCTGCTTCTTCTTCATTCTGTGTTGGAAAGTTATATTTTTCTAGAAATTTGTCTGTTTCGTTGAGGTTTTCAAATTTCCTGGCATATAATTGTTATAGTAATTTCTTACAATCCTGTGTATTTCTGTGGTATCTGTTGTAATTTCTCCTTTTTCAATTCTAATATTATTAATTTGGGTCCTCTCCCTTTTTTTCTTGATAAGTCTGGTTAAAGGCTTGTTGATTTTGTTTATCTTTTCAGAGAACCAGCTCCTGGATTTGTTGATGCTTTGAATTGTTCTTTTAGTCTCTATGTCATTCAATTCTGCTCTTATCTTTATTATTTCCTTTCTTCTACTCACTCTGGGCTTTGTTTGTTGTTGTTTTTCCAGTTCTTGGAGATGTAGTGTTAGCTCATTTATTTGAAATCTTTCTATTTTTTTTTTTTTTTTTTGGTAGGCCTGTATTGCTTCCCTCTCAGGACTGCCTTCACCATATCCCATAGGTTTTGGACTGTTGTGTGTTCATTATCATTTGTTTCCAGAAACTTCCTGATATCTTCTTTTATCTCATTATTGACCCATTCATTGTTTAATAGCATGCTATTTAGTCTCCATGAGTCTGAATGTTTCTTTTTAACTTATTTATTTTTAGAGAGGGAAAAGGAGAGAAAAAGAGAGGGAGAGAAACATCAATGTGTGGTTGCATCTTGCATACCCCATACCAGGGACCTGGCCTAGAACCCAGAGCATATGCCCTCCACTGTGAATCGAACCGGCAACCTTTTGGTTTGAAGGCCAGCACTCAATTCACTGAGCCACACCAGCCATGGTGAGTTTGAATGTTTTTTAGTTTTTTCCCTGAGGTTGGTTTCTAGTTTCAAGCCCTTATGGGTCAAGAAAATGCTTGTTATAATTTCAATTTTCCTGAATTTGTTGAGGCTTGGCTTGTGTCCTATCATGTGGTCTATCTTTGAAAATGTTCTTTGTGCATTTGAATGTGTATTTTGCCTCTTTGGGATGAAGGATTCTATATATGTCAGTTAAGTCCATTTCATCTAACGTGTCATTCAGTTTCACAATACCCTTGTTGATGTTTTATTTGGAAGATCTATCCATTTTTCACAGTGAGGTGTTAAAACCCCCTATCAGTGTGTTGCTTTCTAGATCTTTCTTGAAGTCCTCCAAGATTTTCCTTATATATTTCGGTGCTCCTATGTTGGGTGTAGATAGGTTTTCAATGTTTATGTCTTCTTGATGGATTCTTCCTTTGACTATTATAAAGTGTCCTTCTGGGTCTCTTTTTATGGCCTTTGTTTTGAAATCTATTTTGTCTGATATAAGTATTGCTACTCCTGCTTTTTTTCTATCCATTTGCTTGGAATATTTTTTCCATCCCTTTACTTTCAGTCTGTGTAGGTCCTTTGTTCTGAGGTGGGTCTCTTGTAGGCAGCATATGTGTGGGTCATGTTTTCTTATCCATTCAGTTACCCTATGTCTTTTCATTGGAGCATTTAATCCATTTACACTTAAAGTTATTATTGATAGGTGCTTACTCATTTTTTCCCCTTTATACCTGTGTTCCTCTCTTTCTCACTCTTTTTCTTCTTAAAGCAGTCCCTTTAGCATATCTGCGATGCTTGTTTGGTGGAGGTGTATTCTTTTAGCCTTCTTTTGTCTGGGAAACTCCTTATTTTGCCTTCCATTTTAATGGAGAGCCTTGCTGGGTAGAGCAGCCTTGGTTGCAGGCCTTTGCTTTTCATGACTTGGAATATTTCTTGCCCTTCCCTTCTGGCTTGCAGTGTTTCTGTTGAGAAGTCAGCTACTAGCTATAGCGGGGCTCCCTTGTATGTTACTACCTGTTTCTCCCTTGCTGCCTTTAGGATTCTTCCTTTTTCTTTGATAGTTGCCATTTTAATGATGATGTGTCTCAGAGTGGGCTTCATTGGGTTCCTCTTGAATCGGGCCCTCTGTGCTTCCTGGACTTGTGTGACTTTTTCTCTCCTCCAGTTAAGGAAGTTTTCCATCATGACTTTTTCAAACAGGTTCTCTATCCTTTGCCCCTCTTATTCTCCTTCTGGTATCCATATTATACAGATGCTCTTACATTTCAGGTTGTCCTGCATTTCCCTGAATGCCACTTCATTCTTTCTGAGTCTTTTTTTCATTTTCTTGCTCTTTCAGGGAGCTTTTTTCTACCTTATCCTCCAGCTCGCTGATTCGATCCTCTGCTTCTTCGAGGCTGCTTTTGATTCCTTCTATTGTGTTCTTCATTTCAGAAGTTGTATTCTTCATTTCCTCTTTCATCTTACTGATAGTTTCTATGTCCTTTTTCACACTGATATATTTTGCAGTAAGTTCCTCATAGTTTCCCTGTAGTTTTTGGTAATTTTCTCTGAGCTCACTGAGCTCATTGAGCTTCTTTAGAACCATTGTTTTGAACTCAGTATCTGATAGGTTCCTTGCCTCTATTTCATTTAGTTCTCTTTCTGGGGATTCTTCCTTCCCCTTCTATTGGAGGGTGTTTCTTTGTCTTCCCATTATTTGTGAGACTGAAATTATTTTTTAAAATAGGGTTAGCTTTCTGCTTGACACATAACCTTAGGAAAAATGATGTTTTCATTTCCTGAAACTAGGATGTTGTGTGTGCTTCAGCAGAAATACTACTAAATAAGAGCCACAAAGGCACTATCGTCAGCAGATCTGTTCCCATGAAAACCCTGAGTGGCATGTGGAAGAGGAGTGTTTGCTTAAGTTTCACCTTCATCAGCAGTGTTACATTTGTCTGTTTACATATTTTATCATTTTACATTTATGCTATTTCCTAATACTGACCCTCTTTTATTTCTCATCCCTAAGGAGAGAAAGGTCGGATGTGGGCTTTCATAGTTCTTTTATGCATAAATAGTTTCCTGAAAAACATGCTGAAAAAGTAGTCCTGTGAGATTTCTGAGCCTGATTCCAAATTTCAGTGTAGACCATACACTTGAACCTGTACCAAAGGGAACTAATCTAGACAATAAAATAACCTTCATCCTTCAGGACACTGGAGGTCCTCAGAAACTTAACTGATCACAGCAACTCTGTCAATTGTTGATTATGTTAAATATATTTAGCACTAAATGCCTGAGTTGGCCACAAAACTTGAGTTCAAGTTCTCCTAGATTGAGAATGCTATAGAGAAGACCGAAGGCTCCCTGTGTTAGTGAGTTATAAAAATAAAGTGCCACCTGGGTCTCCTGAAATCAGATTAAACTGTAATGGTTGGCAGAAATACCATAAATGGTCTTAAGAGTACCTAATTTTCCTAATGAATGTCACCATAAAATGTGCCATATACTAAAGCCAAAATATGCAACCTTTTTGCTCACTGGCAATTGATAAATGCTTTCCTCTCCCCAAGTCTGAGGATCTCATCTATTGATGAGGTTCAGACTGAATGCTGTTTACTGGGAGGAATACAGTCATCTCAAATCCTAAGTTACACTTGTATAGAATCTTATAGGAGTGCCCTAGAGGATATTTGTATTAGGCAGCTACATTGTTGCAGTGCTTTGCACTTCACTCTGTTCTGATTGAGGACAGTCAGGTAATGTATTGTCTTTACCTGCACTACATGAAGAAAAATGCCTCTTTTGAGCTGTTTTCCTCTGTTGAAGAATACTTCTTATTCAGGATTCCTAGGACCTAATCTAGACTAACGTGTTTTTTCTTCCATCCTTCTTTTTTGGGCCTCTCAGATTACAGACTCTGGCATGTTACTTGGAAGAGGGCTATTCTGCCTGAATTATAACCAATAAATTATGTACTGAAATCTTATGAATAACAGTATGTTTTACTGTCTGGAAGTGAAATATTTGTAACTGGAAAATGCCATATGGTTTGTGGTTTCTTGGTCTAGGAACTTCCACAGTTTGTGAAAGTTATTATGTTTAGGGTTTTTGTTTTTGTTTTGTTTTTTGGTTAAAGATTGACTCTGGTCCTAGTCTCAGGGTTGTGTGTCTCTTGGCAGTTATATTGCCATTTTTTCCATCCTGCTTGGCAACAGAGTTTATTAACTCCCCACCCCTCCATTTGTCATTTAAGAGATGAGATGCACATGCAATGTGTTGAAGCTATTCTAGTGGAGCAAAAATCATTGCTATCTAGGAATAAAGTGAATTATGACCCTGATCATGTCAGTGAGGTAACCCTATTAATTGATTTTTGATACTTTACTGCATTAATGGGGGTTATCCAACAAAAAAGATGAGCTATGATAACTGACACTGAGTGTAAATTAGGCCTTAGAATTAAAAATATTTGAATTATTACCTTGGCTTTGTTATTAATTTGGTGTATATGGCGTTTATGTCTTGTATTTATGAACTGAAAAATGAAGGTGCTGTTATACAATAATTTCTCTTCCTCATAGTAATACCATGATTTATTTGTTATTATGTGGTGTGTGGTGTTTTTACTTGCTCTAACAACTTAAAAATAGACTATAAGAAAGTAGCTATTGTGGAGAATTGTGATGCTTTAATAATAATTTTTATGTATCCAAAATTCCTCTTCTTGTCACATTGCCCTACTTTACACAAAGCTATTGTGTGAAATAGTTTTTCTCCATGATGACTAAAAGTTTAGAATTTAAATAATTGTATTTAGAAGACCTTGTTTATATATTTTTTTCAGGCAGTCAATTCTTGTAACTGAAAATGCAAGTTCTGCTGCCTGCCACAACAAAAGTCAAACTCAGGAGACAGGTGCTGGAGCAAAAGGAAAAAGGTTTATTCTGGTGCCACGACCTGGGAAAATGATGGGCTGCCATCTCAAAGAACATCTCCCCTTCCTGCTGAAGTCCCTGGTTCTAATAGGGATTGGAAGGGGAGGTTTTTTTAATCCAATTATCTTGCTAGCTTTCAACACACTTGGGTCCTGTCCATTCATCTTTCTAGTTTTTGGCTAGTTCGAGCCCTATTCATTCATCTTACTAGCTTTGGTATTCTCAGTGTAAGAGCACAGCACCCCTGCACTCCGACTGTCTACAGTAACATTCTGAACCTGCTACTTTGATAATGAGTCAAACTAAAACTACTCAATACAGAGATCATGGCAAAAATAGATGTAAGATCCATTTCTCTACTTTCCCATATTGCTTTTTATATACTACCAACCTGTAAGGAGCTGTATTGCACCTATCCCAATGAGGATTGCCATATGATAGCAGGTTATTACCAGGAAAACTTTTCAGTTAAGTGAATGAAGCAGAATGGCTTAAGGTATGCCATATATATCCTCCCACTACCTTACTCATGCTTTTTCTCCTTTGCCTTAATATTTACTAATTACAGAAACTCCCAGTCTAAATTAGTAATTTTTTTCAGTAGTTTATTATTTCTGTATACAGACAAGATACATCAGAGACTAACTTAATGAAGTAGAAATTCTTGGTTAACGCATTTGCAAATGGCTACTGATAAAAACAATTGATAAGTTCTTCTCTTAAGAAAACTGTTACTTTTCTGGACTGTTGCTTTATTTATAAATTATACAAAGAGGAAATTCATTTTATTGTTTATCTGATTACAAACTGAAAATTATGTGATTCAATGTGATTTTACTCTGTTTACCATATTGAATAATAGAACTTTCTTGAGTACTTGCCTCTTGTGGCCAAGGGGACTGTGGAGAGCAATGTGTTAATGCTAGTGACATTTTCATCACTAGCATTAGGATGGGTAGCCCACTACCTATGTAGTGGGGCAAATGTCTTTGCTGTTTAGGAAGAAAGTGATTTATGATCTTGAACATGTCAGTAAGGTAAGTTTATCAATTCATTTTAAAACTTTAGGAATTTCCAGCCAAGATGGAGGCATAGGTAGATATACTTTGCCTCCTCACACAGCCAAAAGAAGGACAATAACAAATTTAAAAAAAAGAACTGCCAGAAAATCAAACTATGTGGAAGTCTGACAACCAATGAGCTAAAGAAGAAATATTCATCCAGACAGGTAGGAGGGGCAGAGACAGGCAGCCAGGGCAGAGGGGATGCACAGCTAGGTGGTGGCTGGAGGAGTAGGTGTTCTCACATTGCATGCAGATAAACCATGAGGAGCAGCTGGGGAACAAGACAGACTGCCACAGTCCAGGGTTCTAATAGGGGAAAAGAAAGCCTCAAAACCTCTGGTTGTAAAAACCTGTGGGGGTTGAAGCAGCAGGAGAAACTCCCAGCCTCACAGGAGAGTCCTTTGGAGAGACTCACAGGAATCAGAGAATGTACACAAACCCACTCACCTGGGAATCAGCACCAGAAGGGCCCAATTTTCTCATGGGTAGTGGGGGAAGCAACTGAAAGCAGGCCGAGAGCCAAGCAAGCAGCATTGTTCCCTCTCAGACCACTCCCCCACACACAGTATCACAACGCAGCTACCTGGGCTGCCCCATCTTGGCAAATACCTAAGGCTCCGCCTCTTAAAACATGAGGACCACTGAGACAAAGGAATATGGCCCAAATGAAAGAACAGATGAAAGCTCCAAAAATAGAACTAAGCTATGAACAGATAGCCAATCTATCAGATACACAGTTCAAAACACTGGTGATCTGGATGCTCACTGAATTGGTTAAGTATGGTCACAAAATGTAGGAAAAAGTGAAGGCTATGCAAAGTGAAATAAAGAAAAATAGGCAGTGAACAAATAGTAAATGGAAGGAAACAGGGACTCAAATCAATGATTTGGAGCAGAAGGAAGAGATAAACATTCAACCAGAACAGAATGAAGAAACAAGAATTCAAAAGAAATCTGGAGGCTTAGGAACCTCTGGGACAACTTTAAACATTCCAATATCTGAATCATAGGGGTGCCAGAAGAAGAGCAAGTAATTTAAAACTTATTTGAAAAAATAATGAAGGAGAACTTGTCCAATCTGGCCAAGGAAATAGACTTGCAGGAGATCCAGGAAGCTCAGAGAGTCCCAAAGAAGTTGGACCCAAGGAAGCACATACCAAGGCACATCATAATCACCTTACCCAGCACTAAAAATAAGGACAGAATCTTAAAAGCAGCAAGAGAAAAGGAGACAGTTACCTACAAAGGAGTTCCCATAAGACTATCAGCTGATTTCTCCAAAGAAACCTTGCAGGCAAGAAGGGGCTGGCAAGAAATAGTCAAAGTCATGAAAGGCAAGGACCTCCACCCAAGATGACTCTATCCAGCAAAGCTATCATTTAGAATGGAAGGGCAGATAAAGTGCTTCCCAGATAAGGTCAAGTTAAAGGAGTTCGTCATCCCCAAGCCCTTATTATATGAAATGTTAAAGGGACTTATCTAAAAAAAAAAAAAAAGATCAAAAACTATGACCACTAAAATGACAACAAACTCACAACTATCAACAATTGAACCTGAAAAAAAAAAAACTAAGCAAACAACTAGAACAGGAAGAGAATCACAGAAATGGAGATCACATGGAGGGTTATCAATGGGGAGGGGGAGGAGGGAGCATGGGGGGAAAGTTACAGGGAATAAGAAGCATAAATATTAGGCACAAAATAAACAGGGTAAAGTTAAGAATAGTATAGGAAATGGAGAAGCCAAATTACTTATATGTACAACCAATGGACATGAACTAAAGGTGGGGCAGGGGGGAATGCTGAAGGGATGGGCAGCTCAGGGTGGAGGGGAATGAGGGGAAGAAAAAAATTGGACAACTGTAATAGCATAATCAATAAAATATATATTTAAAAAAGACTTCACTGCATTTAAGTGGGTTATTCAACCAAAAAAAGAGAGAATGAGAAGTGACAATTGGCACTGGGTATAATGTTATGTCTAGGATTCAAACATATTTAAATTCTCACTTTGGCTTTTTCACCAATTTTTGTATATTTGTTATATTTAGCGTTACTTAAGACCTCAGGATATTCACCCCATCACTTAATCCATAAATTTGCGGCCACAGGTGACATTTTAATGAGAACATTCGATAAAAGAAGAATATGAGCACTGTGACATGGTTTAGTATCTAAATGGTAAATACAGTGCTGCACAAATATTGGTTAGGTAAACAAATTTAAGCTATAAAAAGAAATCATGCATTTTGCCTGGATTGAGTCAGGTAGTAAATGGCCATAATTATAGTGGAAATTGCAAGAGCAGGGCATCTACTTTTTAAAACTACCTTTATTGAGCTCTTCCTCAACTTCCTGTGAAGAGCAAGGAAGCTTAACTCCTGGCAGATAATTGTCTTTAATAATGTTCCTCCAGGTTTCTTTCTCATAGCTTAATATAGTCATATTTTTGCTTCTATTTTGAGACAAAATAAAATGAAATAAAGTAAAGCTCTTCTATTTTCCTGTAATTGTTTTCTGCAGCTATGGAAGATCTAGATAGAACTATTTTTGTCATTGATCAGTAATGGAACTAGACCCTGATATGCAGGGTTCTTGCTTCATTACTTAACCAGGATGACTTGAAAAAAGTGTTATATTCTTTCTGTCAGACAGGCTAGGCATATTTGATGAATCTCATCATTCAGTTACAAAGTTTAATGTTCAAATCCAATATTTACTATGTTTGTTTCTGTCTGGTCAGTTAAATATTGGTCAATATTAGTTCAAGCTAAATGACAAGGCTCACATGCTATAGCTGGTTGTCACTGGACCATCCATTGATTCTCTCCATCCTGTCCAAAGAACAGTTAGTAAAGAAACTACAATATTTAAAAATAAATAAATGGAAATAGTCCTCCCTCAGTTTTTTTTATATGAACAATTTTTTTATTGTTGTTCAAGTACAGTTCTCTCCACTTTCCCCCCACCACTCTTCCCTGCTCCTCAGTTTTTTAATCTCTCAAGAGATTAAATATTTTTACCCAAAACATTTAGCTTTATCTCTAAAAATTACTGACCAATAAAGATGCAAGTGCTTTCTTTTTCTATCTAAAATCTAAGTTTAATCAAAATTGAAGGAGAGGTAGGTCCCCTTGAAGCCAATGGGCAAAAAAGGTATGAAAGCATACTTGAACATGGATCAGAAAATTTATGCCCTAGTCCTAGCTCTGCTACTTACTACCTAGATGACTCTAGGCAAGTCATTTAACCTCTATGAATCTGAGTTTACTCTTGTGTCAACTAAGTATAATAATAATTTATTTTCTTGTGACATTTGTGAATATCAAATGAGATAATATAAATTAAATATCCCCAAAAGCTATTATAAAAACTAAAAAGAAAATATATTGTGATGTTTCTGAATTTAAAAAAATAATGAAAAAAATTACAAAAGTGATGTGCTATAATAAATTTGGGCTTTGTACAGGCCAAAGAAAGAACTAAAAAAGAACTTCTTTGGTTGTTTACAAAGCTTAGTCCCCCATAGCCTGCCTTAGATTTTATGGTAAGTACATCCTACAGAGATCTACATTTTATTGTTTAGTGCTATTCTGAAATCACTGTATGTTGAAAAAAACTACATGGAAGATCTTTATTCTTCTCCTATAGAAATACCAACAAGATTGAAATAATACATTCATATATTAGGGAAAGTTGATATTAGCTTCTGAGCCCAGAGATGAAAGTACATTGTTCATAATTGATATTGCCCCTCTGTAGCCAGTTCAGAGAGTATTACTCAGGAGAATGAGAGAATAACCCTAACCCTGTGCTGTGATTCATTTAGCAGTATAAGACTTGTGCATTATATATTGTCTTAACCCTATTTTTCTCATACTGTGTATAACAAAGCACTGTTTTCCTACAGACAAGCAGGAAGCACAATACATGAAAAACCCTGCTTTCCCTGTTTGATAAGGTGCCATTAGTGACTTTGGAGAAAGACTTCAAAATTCTAATAACCTCATTTTGGATAATCTGATGAATCTATCTAATGTCTTACCAAATTTACATGATCATGATTATACATCCCTGAATGTTTCTTCTCCACTAGAATATGTTGTAAATCCAATGTTTGAACCCCAGTTAGCTGCAAAAACCAGTGGAAGATACAAGCAATTGCCATAGATGTTTCTTAACCTTGTTACCAATTTTATGGAAGAGTCCACTAAAATTGAGCCTTCTGCTACTTGGAAGTAATTTATGAGAAAGGAAAATGACACATTCATAGTCAACAATTTCTCCACTGTATCTCCCATTTCAATAGTCTCTATAGTTGCTTCAAGTACACTCTGATATATATGGAATTCCTTTAAATTTAATTATACTCAGAAACATTGTTGTATTTTTCATCAACCTGGAACAATTTTCATATAAACTTACCCTACGGCAGCATTCATATTTGTGCAACCTGTGGGCACCATCTAACTTAGAATCTACATTATTTATTTGGTAAAGAGTATTTAAAACATTTTAGCTGTTCAACATGAATATGAAAATTTAAAGCTAAATTTTTTAAAAGATCAGTTTGAAACACTTTCTTACTCCCATCTGCTAAACTACTGCTACAGATTTATTTATTTTATTCCTCTTTTATTTTACAAAGTTCTACATGTGCTTCCATAGCAATTTCAAAGGAAAAGAAGGGTTTTGTCATTGTTTTCAGTCAATAAATCTTAGAAAAAGCATGTTTGTTTAATTAAATATAATGGTTTGCACAGTCTTTAAAATTCTTAAGGCCAGATTTCATTTTCCTCAAGACTGGATTTTTTATGAGTAAGAGTGAATCTAGCTTATTTTATAAATTGAAAAATAGTGTGTTGTCACTGTAATGTTGTTCCAAATATTACATAATTAATTTAAAAAACTTAGTATGTATTTCATAGTGTTTTTTTCTTTGAGGTAGAGTGGCTCTATGTTAAAAAAAAAGTACAGCTTCTAGACATGTGTGCATATAGGTATGAAAGTTGTACATATGAGTACATATGGCTTTGTGTTTGAAACATTTTTTCAGCTTCAAAAAAATCTAGATGGAGTGCTCTCTGACTGTGTGGTTCTATGCAAGGTAAAAACATCCCAGAGTCATCTGTATCACAAAGCAGCGTGAGCAAAAGTGAGCTGGATTGATAGGTACTATTTGAACAGGATAAGTAAACTTAAGGCTTAGTTTTTAAAAACTATTGAGTGTTTTGAAATAAATATCAGAAGGAAAATTGGAAGTGAACATGGCATAGCTGGGGCAAAAATTAGAAAAATGAACAAAAAGGTGAATAAGTTAGGCAAAGTGAAGCAGTATTTGCAAGTCAATAGTTCAGGAGCTTATATTTTGAAATGATGAGCAATAGGAAGCAATCAAGATGATCTGAGGGGTAAGATGAGATGAAGTTGGAATGCTGGATGAATAACCTGGTTGTACTTGGATAGCTTTAAGAATCTAATATTAGTAAGTCTACTAAATAAATATTTTCTGTTTTCCCAGAGTCCACAGCTCATACCAAACAGGTAATGAAATAGTCAACATACTTTACTACTACCCTCAAACAAAAGACCAAATGACTGAGAGTTCTTAACATTTACCAAGTAAATATTAAACATGTTTACTTGTTTTGGTAAGATCTTTTCTAAACCTATCCTTGCATTGTTTTGGACAGCCTATAGAAGACAAACCAAACAAACAAAAAACACTGGCACTGAACGGTATTACCACCATAATGTAATCTGGGAAAATTCTTCTGATAGCAGATTACTAAATAAATTGCAAGAATGTGGGCCTTGCTTGTCTTCTCCCTTCAAGAGCCATCGCTGGGCAAAGGCCCAAATGCTTTCATGGACACTCCTATAAGGGCACATGTCTGAAAAAGTTTTAAATTTCTTATTAAATAAAATCTTGGTTATGTAAAGGGCTGCAACACTCCTCAAAAGAGAAACACCATGTGCATTCTGAAATGTATAATGAAATATATTTTGGTATGAACTTACTTGCTTAATAAAGAGTTAGATGTTACTAACAGCTGCCCCTGGGATTTGAAAATACAAAAGATTTCTCTCACACAATAGAGAGCTTTGCAACAAGTACCTTAGCTTATTTTACTTTGCCTGTGTTCAGAGAATTGTCCTTTAGAAATGAGAACTGGTAGTTCTGACTTTAGAACAATGGAGGAAGATTTCTGTTCTCTTTCCTCAAGGGCCTTAAAAAGGACACAAAATCTTTAGGCAAAGATAAGTCTTTACTGACTGACTATTGTGTTATTGACAAAGACAAAGTAAAATGAACAAAGTGGTAAAACGCATCAATTAAAAAGGTGATAAGCCACCACCTACCTCTCTATTGTTATGAGTTTTTTAATTTAACAAATATTACGAAGTCCTTACTGTGTGCCAAGAATCAGGGATATAGTGGTGAGCAAGACAGAGTTCCAGTCCTTATGGAGCTTAGTCTATTAGCAGATTCATATTAATCACACAAACATGTAATTGTGTTAAATGCAAAGAGGAAAAGTAGAAAAGGACTTTTTTTTGTTTGCAAAGTTGACTAAAAAATTAATTCCTTAAAATTTTAAGTAACAGTGATTTTCATTAAAAACATAAATTATAAAAGGAAACCATAGAATAGAAAACTTACCAAACAATTACTATGTTTGTATTCCTTTACATACAGGATAGTATTACATAATAGTAATGGTCTGCTGTGGTGGGTATTTGGAATATGTTACCTAATTCCAGGATCTTCCCTTAACCATTATTTGATTTATGTGCTTTCCTAAATCATAAGAATGCCTTCTTTGTCTGGTGAGCCCCTGACTCTGCACTTTTATCATATGCTCACCGAGGGTAATATTTAGTTTGATATTACAGGATAGGGAATTTTTAGAAGTATTTTTATTTATTTATTTTTAGAGAGGGAAAAGGAGGGAGAAGAAAGGGAGAGAAACATCAATGTATGGTTACCTCTTCAACACCCCTTACTGGGGGCCTGACCTGCAACCCAGGCACTTGCCCTAGACTGGGAATCGAACCAGTGACCCTTCGGTTTGCAGGCTGGCATTCAATCCCCTGAGCCACATCAGCCAGGGCAGGATAATGAATTTTTATATATGCCCATATGAAAAGGGGGAGGGGAGAAAGAAGATGGTAATCCTTGGAAACATTGCTAGTTATATGAGGTCTGTCCAGAAAAAGTCCAGCCGTTGTAATTAACAATGATTTTCATGATATCCATGTAACCTGGCAGCCAAGGAGAGGTGACTGGAATTTGCATGCATGAACAATGACAACTTCACTGTACTAGTCAGTGGGGGCAGTAGATGGTGTTGAGTGAGCTGGCATCACATTCAAAATGGCTGAGCAAGTAGAGCAATGAATCTGCATCCAATTTTGCGTTATGCTTGAACATTCCTCTGTGGAAACTATTTGGATGATTCAGAAGGCCACAGCTATAGGCAACTGGTGATTGGCAGCTTCATCATGACAACTCATATATCACGTCTCATGCAGTTTCTTGGTGAAACATCAAATCACCCAAGTGATTCAGCCCCTCTACAGCCCAGATTTGGTGCCCTGCAACTTCTGATTTTTCCCAAAACTAAAATCACCTTTGAAAGGGAAGAGATTTCAGACCATTGATTATATTCAGGAAAATACAATGGGGCAGCTGATGGCAATTGGGAGAACTGTGTGAGGCCCCAAGGTGCCTATTCTGATGGGGGCTGAGGTGTCATGATCCTGTGTACAATGTTTCTTATATCTTGTATTTTCTTCAATAAATGTCTCTCTTTTTCATAGCACATAGCTGGATACTTTCTGGACAGGCCTCATATGTCATTACAGTAATTTAAATGACATTTGAATTTACACAATGATTACTCCAATTCAGTTGTTCTCAACCTTGGCTACACACTGGAATCAGCTGGGGAGCTTTATAAAATACTGATATCTAGGACCCACTCCTAAAGATTTCAGAAAATGTCTGAGGTAATATATGGGCATTGGGGCTTTTTAAAGTCCTCCAGTTTATTCTAAAGGATAATCAAGACTGGTAAATGCTGATTTGCCTATTTGATTAAGTTGACACCATTCACCAGTTAATAATGTTGACTTCCTGGATCCATGAAGTTAGGAACTTGCGTTGAAGTGATTGAAATCAGACCAAATCTTAAAGATCTTTCAAGCAGACACACATAGAGATATGTTCCAAGATACCATGACAAGTATACTTTTCTTCCTAGTACCTAAAATATTAAATATTTATCAAGCCTTTGGAAAAATAAAAGGCTTGTAAAAGTGCCTTTTTTAACATTTTTGTGATATATAACTCTCACTTTGAGAGCTTATGACAATTAAATGGAGACAACAGATAGAAGCATTGTTACCTGCAAGGCCCTGAGATGTTTCCTTGCAATTACTTCCAAAGTGGAGATGGGCAAGAACTATGTTAGAGTTGTTATGTGGTCCATGTATATTGAAGAAAGTAGTATCTACTGTTGGACACTTTGTATCCCCTTACACGACCCAACACCAGTACACTTCCGCTGAGCCAGTTTTGCCACAGGTAGCTGGACATGTGCATCTATCTATTCATGACTCATCCTCAGAAGTGTGCTAGCCAGGAACAGTCTAACAAAGTAGAAAACTGATAAATTTCATATTATCACTCTTCATCTAGGTAACAGTGACCAAACCAACCAAGGAAATGCAAGTGGTAGAGACCTCTGCAGCTCTGGGTGTTCTGGTGACTCCTTTTAAATCTGTCTTGGTTGCTTCTTCCACCTGCTCTGATTTCTCACAATTTCAACTTATTGCTACATCTTCCTAGTTGTTCCATTCTCTATGTGGGTGGAGGGCGAATTTGACTATTATGCCATCAAGGACATTTCTCCATCTCAGTCAGCATGCCTTCTGAAAATGCTTTAATTTCTCAACTTCCCAGTCATGAGGTTGACTATCACAGCTTACTAAAATAGCCATTAGAAAAAAAAACCTAATAAGGACTCTCAAAAAGTGATCAAGGACATGAGAACAATGATATTTGATTCAGGCTAATGGAACTGGAATTATATATTATAGAGAAGAAAAGGCTGGGAGAAGGAATATTAATGGAAGGGGGCATACTTGCTAGCAGTCATAGAAGCAAAGCTAAAAGCACCTGACAATTTTCTGCTAATACTTTAATGGGCTTAAGTGGCCACAGAAAAGATATACTATATTGATATTTAAAGGTGCCATTAAAGGTCATATTAAAAGACAATTAAAGGTGATCTCTCCCCTTTCTGTGCCTGGAGTGTTTAGTATATATAACATGGCACTTATTATATGTAGCCTGGAAGTCTAGTTAATTGCTTTGTGTCTAGGCACCACTCTGGATTATGCGTTTTCTGCAAGCAATATTTTGTACTTAGTTTTGTGCTTCTGATACCAGCTCGTGTCAGGCATATAGTAGGCACTCATCAACTGAATGAATAAGTACATGAACAAAATAACAAATTCTAGCAGTGGTTAGTTTTAAAAACTTGAAAGGGTTTTTTAGAGAAAACATACAGTCTTACTTAGAATATATTACCTGTAAGCTTTGGGAGCATGTTTGATTCTTGCTTGAGCACTAGAAAAAAGAGAATGAGCTATAAGATCTTAGAATGTTCATTCACTCATTTCACAAATACTTACAGAGCTCCTATTGCTTCCAAGTAGTGTTCTAGGCACTTGTGGTATGTCAAAAAGCATAATATACAAAATTCCTCCCTCATGTTGCTCACATTCTAGCAGACAATAAAAATAAGTAAGTTATATTTGTGTTTCCTACTATTACCTGCCCTTTACTAGAATATCTGTGATATTTAAGTCCAGGTCTATGAACTTGGATGATACAACCATTTGATGAGGAAAAGTTGGAAGAGTTTTGAGGACTGGGAAATGATGGTGAACATAGTGTTTAGTGTAAATTTAAAAATAAATCTAGGATAGCTATGTCCACAAGGAAAAGCTTTTACTAACCAAGCTATAAACTATATAAAACCTCAACTAGAAATTTGATTTTGAGGATAAAGAGGAGAGAGTAGCAAAATGAGGCACCTGAAAGAGAAGAGACAAAAGAAAGAGCACCTAGTGCTTCTAAGATTTAGGACAATAGAGAAGAAAATATAAGAATAAGAGCAGAATTAAGTTTAGGACATTTATATTGGTAATATTCGTAAGAAAATATTGTGTTCATTTCAACATCCCTGTTCCATCTGGGCTTTGTCAGCTTTTGCCACTTCTGCTTTGCTCCCAAACCAGTGAGACAGAAAAATTTGATTTGCTCAAAGGTTCTCAATCTCTGTGATCAGTGAAACTCCATGACCTAAAAAGACACAGAGCTACTCTCTGCTCAATCAGGAAATACTTTAGAACAGAATATATGGGGCTCTAATTCTGTGCCCCAGGCCCTCAAGAAAAGGTCTATGTGTGTGAAAGGTGATAGCTGTGCAAAGGACTTATGGAATGCACCAGGGAATATTTTCTGACTCTCTGCTTGAATTAATCTAGGTGGTGTTGTGCTATCTGAAGGAGCACAAACTTAATCACATGGAACAGGGTAAGATTCCTGGTTCTACTATGTGTTACCCTGAGGAAGTTACTTAACTTTAGAGGCTCTATTTCATGTTATTATAGAGTGATAATAACAACTGACAGTTTGGATAATGCATGTAAAAATAGTTCAGTTTCCAATAATCTTTAAGAACAGAGATATCAAGCTTCCCCATCCAGGGAGCTCCTTTGCAGGTCACCAGATATTCTGCTCCCCACAGAAAGGTTTTATAAAATTTCTGCTGACTTTGCATGCTGCTCTGACAAAGTCAGCAAATCATTATCTGAATGCGAATTGTCTACTTTTCTTCTTTAACATTTTTTTTTACTTTGCATGATATTCCCAAGGTCAATCCATGTTATGACAAATGGCAGTTTTTCATCTTTTCTCACAGCTGTGAAATATTCCGTTGTTATATATGTACTATATCTTCTTTTTTTATTTATTTACTTTTTAAATACATTTGTCTCTGCCTTCCCTCCACCACTTTCCCTTGCCCCCTCCCTGCTTCCCTCTCTCAGCCCTTCCCCTTTGGTTTTGTCCATGAGTCCTTGCTATATGTTCCTTGACTTGCCCCTTCCCATCCCTTTCCCTGCACCCCTCCCTCCTTCCCTCTTGTCTCTATTGATTTCTTTTCCTTTCAGTGTTGCTGGTCATATTTTCCTTGCATCTTTGTATTGTTGGTTAGGTTCCACTTATAGGTGAGATCATATGGTATTTGTATTTTGCCCCCTGGCTTATTTCGCTTAGCATGAGGCTCTCCAGTTCCATCCATGCTGTTGGGAAGTTTAGTAGTTCTTTTTTTCTTTCTGCTGCGTAGTATTCCATTGTGTATATGTACCATAATTTTTTAATCCAATCATCTACTGATGGGCATTTAGGTTGCTTCCAACACTTGGCTATTGTAAATTGTGCTGCTAGGAACATTGGGGTGCATAGGTTCTTTTGTATTGGCGTTTTCGTGTTCTTAGGGTATAGTCCCAGCAGGGGAATGACTGGATCAAAAGGCAGTTCCATTTTCAGATTTTTGAGGAAATTTCACACTGCTTTCCAGAGTGGCTGCACCAGTCTGCATTCCCACCAACAGTGTACCAGGGTTCCCTTTTCTCCACAGCCTCGCCAGCACCTGTTGTTTGTTGATCTGTTTATGATGGCCATTCTGACCGTTGTGAGGTGGTACCCCATGGTGGTTTTGATCTGCATTTCTCTGATGGGTAGTGATGCTGAGCATCCTTTCAAATGCCTCTGGGCCCTCCGTATCTCCTCCTTAGAAAATCATCTGCCCAAGTCCTTTGCCCATTTTTTGATTGGATCGTTTGTCTTCTTGGAGTGGAGTCAAGTGAGTTCTTTATATATCTTGGAGATCAAAACTCTATCTGATGTATCATTAGCGAATATATTTTCCCATAGGGTTGGGTCCCTTTTCATTTTCCTGATGTTTTCTATAGCCATGCAGAAGCTCCTTATTTTGATGAGGTCCCACTTGTTTATTCTTTCCTTTATGTCGCTTGCTTTAGGAGACATATCAGTGAAAAAATTGCTGCGTGGGATATCTGAGAGTTTCCTGCCAATGCTCTCCTCTAGGACTTTGATGGTGTTGTGACTTATATTTAAGTGTTTTATCCATCTTGAATTTATATTTGTGTATGGTGTCAGCTGATGATCCAATTTCAATTTTTTGCATGTAGCCGTCCCGCTCTCCCAACACCATTTGATGAAGAGGCTATTATGGCTCCATTTTATGCTTCTGCCCACTTTGTCAAATATTAGATGTCCATAGAGACCTGGGCTTATTTCTGGGCTTTCTATTCTGTTCCACTGGTCTATGGGTCTGTACTTGTGCCAGTACCAGATTGTTTTGAGTATAGTGACTTTGTAGTAGAGTTTGATGTCCGGTAGTGTGATCCCTCCTACTTTGTGTTTCTTTCTCAAAATTGCTGCAGCTATTCGGGGTCGTTTATGATTCCATATAAATTTTTGAAATGTCTGTTCTATTTCTGTGAAATATATCATTGGTATCTTAATAGGGATTGCATTGAATCTATAAATTGCTTTGGGTAGTATGGACATTTTGATGATATTAATTCTTCCAATCCATGAGCAGGGTATATGCTTCCATGTATTTGTGTCTTCCTTAATTTCTTTCTTCAATGTTGTATAGTTTTCTGCATACAGGTCTTTTGCGTCTTTGGTTAAATTTATGCCTAGGTACTTTATTTTTCTCCTTGCTATATCGAAAGGTATTTTTTCTCTGATTTCTTCTTCTTCTATTGCATTGCTGGTGTGCAAAAATGCCTTTGATTTCTGAATGTTGACTTTGTATCCTGCTGTTTTGCCAAATTCACTTATTAGGTGGAGGAGTTTTTTGGAAAAGTCTACAGGGTTCTCTATGTACACTATCATGTCGTCTGCAAACAATGATAGGTTTACTTCCTCCTTTCCTATTTGGATGTCTTTCATCTCTTTCTCTTGTCTGACCGCTGTGGCTAGGACTTCCAATACGATGTTGAAAAGAAGCGGTGAAAGCGGCCATCCTTGTCGTGTTCCCAATCTTAGTGGGTAAGCTTTCAGTTTTTGCCCGTTGAGTACGATGTTGGCTGTAGGTTTTTCATATATGGCCTTTATTACGTTGAGGAATGCCCCCTTTATTCCCATTTTGCTTAGTCCTTTGATCATAAATGGGTGCTGTACCTTATCGAATGCTTTTTCTGCATCTATTGAGATGATCATGTGGTTTTTGTCTTTCCTTTTATTTATGTGATGTATCACGTTTACTGATTTGTGTATATTGAACCATCCCTGCATCCCTGGGATGAATCCCACTTGATCGTGGTGAATAATCTTTTTAATGTATTGCTGGATGCGGTTTGCCAATATTTTGTTGAGGATTTTAGCATCTGTGTTCACCAGCGAAACTGGCCTGTCGTTTTCTTTCTTTGTAGGGTCTTTATCTGGTTTTTGGATCAGGGTGATGCTGGCCTCATAGAAAGAGTCTGGGAGTCTTCCCTCCTCTTGGATTTTTTGGAATAGTCTGAGAAGGACAGGGGATAGCTCTTCCTTAAATGTTTTGTAAAATTCTCCTGTGAAACCATCCGGCCCTGGGCTTTTGTATGCCGGAAGTTTCTAGCTTACTGCTTCAATTTCCCCAGCTGTTATCGGTCTGTTCAAGGTTCTGTTTCTTTCTCCTTCAGTGTTGGAAGATTATACTTTTCTAAAAATTTGTCCATTTCATCAATATTTTCAAATTTCTTGGCATATAATTGTTCGTAATAATTTCTGATGATCCTTTGTATTTCTGTGGTATCAGTTGTTATTTCTCCTCTTTCATTTCTGATATTATAAATTTGGGCCCTCTCCCTTTTTTTCTTGGTGAGTCTGCTTAAAGGCTTGTTGATTTTATTTATCTTTTCAAAGAACCAGCTTCTGGATTGGCTGATCCTTTGAATTGTTCGTTTCGTCTCTACGTCATTTAGTTCTGCTCTCATCTTGACTATTTCCTTCCTTCTACTTGCTCTGGGATTTATTTGCTGTTGTTTCTCCAGTTCTTGAAGTTGTAGTGTGAGGTCTTTTATTTGAAATGTTTCTATCTTTTTTAGGTAAGCCTGTATTACTATGAACTTCCCTCTCAGGACCGCCTTTGCTGTGTCCCACAGGTTTTGCACTGTTCTCTCTTCATGTTCATGTGTTTCCAGAAATTTTGTGATTTCTTCTCTTATCTCATTATTGACCCATTCATTGTTTAATAGTCTACTGTTCAGTCTCCATGAGTTTGTGAGTTTTTGAAGTTTCTCTTTGAGGTTGATTTCCAGTTTCAAGCCTTTGTGGTCCAGGAAAAACTTTGGTATTATTTCAATTTTCCTGAATTTGCTGAGGCTTGCTTTGTGTCCTATCATGTGGTCTATCTTTGAAAAACTGCCATGAGCATTTGAAAAGAATGTGTATTTTTCTTCTTTGGGATGTAAGGTTCTATGTATGTCAGTTAAGTCTCTTTGATTCAGTGTGTCATTCAGCTGCACAATATGTTTATTAATGTTTTGTTTGGAAGGTCTGTCCATTTTTGACAGTGGGGTCTTGAAATCCCCTACTATCAGCGTGTTGCTGTCTATATCTTTTTTGAAGTCGTCCAACAATTTCCTTATACGCTTGGGGGCTCTTATATTGGGAGCATATAAGTTTACAATGTTGATGTCTTCTTGATAGATTCTTCCTTTAAGTATTGTAAAGTGCCCCTCTGGGTCTCTTGTTAGGGCCTTTGTTTTGAAATCTACTTTGTCTGATACAAGTATGGCAACCCCGACCTTTTTCTCATGCCCATTTGCTTGGAATATTTTTTTCCATCCCTTTACTTTCAATCTGTGTAGGTCTTTTGCTCTGAGGTGGGTCTCTTGTAGGCAGCGTATGTGTGGGTCATGTTTTCTTATCCATTCAGCTACCCTGTGTCTCTTGATTGGGGCATTTAGTCCATTCACATTGAGAGATATTACTGATAGAAACTGACTCATCTTTTCTCTTTGTACCTGTGTTCCTCTCTGTCTCATTCTTTTCCTTCATCTGCTTAAACCAGTCCCCTTAGCATATCTTGGGGTGCTGGTTTGGTAGAGACGTATTCTTTTAGTCTTCTCTTGTCTGGGAAACTCCGTATATCCCCTTCTATTTTAAATGAGAGCCTAGCTGGATAGAGCAGCCTTGGCTGTAGGCCCTTGCTTTTCATGGCTTGGAATATTTGTTGCCATTCCCTTCTGGCTTGTAGTGTTTCTGTTGAGAAGTCAGCTCCTAGGCGTATCGGGGCCCCCTTGTATGTTACTTTCTCCTTCTCCCTTGCTGCCTTGAGGATTCTCTCTTCGTCTTTGACATTTGCCATTTTAATGATGATGTGTCTTGGAGTGGACCTCCTTGAGTCAGTCCCTCTTGAGTGGGGTCCTCTGTGCCTCCTGGATCCAGGAAACCCTTTCTCTCCTCAAATTAGGGAAATTCTCCATCACTACTTATTCGAGGAGGTTCTCTATCCCTTGCTCTTCTTCTTCCTCTTCTGGGATCCCTATTATACGGATATTAATGCGTTTCATGTTGTCCTGCATTTCCCTAAATGCCTCTTCATTCTTTTTGAGCCATTTTTATTTCTTGTTCTTTCTGGGAGCTTCTTTCTACCTTGTCCTCCATCTCACTGATTCGATCCTTGTCTTCATCCAGCCTGCTTTGGATTCCTTCTACTGTGTTCTTCAATTCAGAAATGGTATTCTTCATATCCTCTTGTGTCTTCTTGATAGTTTCTATGTCCTTTTCCAGGCTGATATTTTGCTGTAAGATCCTGATAGTTTCTCTGCAGTTTCTCATAGTTGTCTTTGAGCTGGGTGAGCTCATTGAGCTTCCTTAGAACCATTGTTTTGAATTCAGTATCTGATAGTTCCCTTGCCTCTATTTCATTTAGCTCTCTCTGTGGGGAGTCCCCCTTTCCACTCATTTGGGGGGAACTTATTTTTTTTCCCATTTTTGTGAGAGTCTGTTTAGTATTTTTGTCCTTTATTTTTCTTTCTGGGCTTGCCTCTGATGATGTCAGTTGTTGACCCTATAGGGGCTTGGGTTGTTTGTTTGAGCCTTCCAAGAGTCTAATGCCTGTGTCTGACTCCTGCTTGGAACAGCTCTGTGACCCTTTCAGTCAGGGTTGGGCTATTTTTTGGGATCTCTCTGCACTCTCACGCCAGCTCCTTGAGCGCGCTCCTAGCGTGGCGGGGTCCCCCGCCTGCCTGGGCTCTCATGTGCTTACCCCAGACCAGGGGCCTATTCGTGACCTCGCGTCTCATCTGGCCCCCCTGGCCAGCGAGCTCCGCGGCACTGGTCAATTTAGGGTCTTCTATTGTATTTTCCCCACTTTTGGCTTTTTGGGTGCATTGCTTGCCCTCGCCAAATGGGGACTACGGAAATGAGAGGAAGTCAGCTCCAGGACTCTCCAGTTAATCCTGTCTCTGGTCTCTCCTCCAGGGACACTGGGCAGCTCTACTAATTTTGTGGGCTGCTTCACAATCGCGGGAGGGAGGGTCAATTTACACCTGCCCTTGCTGCTCTGTGCACTCCCTCGCAGGCCATATGGGTGCCAATCTGTGGGAGGCCTTGCCAGCCGGTGCAAGCGTTCACCAGCCTGCGCGGGTCACACACACGCTCGCCAACCCTCGCCGGTCTCTCGGCACAAGTGTGCGCGCCTGCTCTGGGTGGTCTTGGGGTGTCTATCTCTTCTTTAACATTTTTCTAGCTTCAGGAACAATGCAAAAAATTATTTAAAATTAGCCCTGGTTCCTGTGACTCAATGGATTGAGGGCTGGCCTGCAAACTGAAGGGTCACCTGTTTGGTTCCCAGTGAGGGCCCATGTCTGGGTTGCGGGCCAGGTCCTCTGTAGGGGGCACATAAGAGGCAACCACACATTGATGTTTCTCTCCCTCTTTATGTCTCTCCCTTCCCCTCTCTCTAAAAATAAATAAACAAACCTTTAAAAATTATTAAAAATTAGAGCAATACAAAGCAGAATAGCTAACATTAATTGAGCACGTACATGCATTTTCCATCTTATTGTCAAGACAACCCCGTGAAATATGTACACTTTTTAGCTTTCTGTAACACATGAGAAGGCTGAGCTTAGAGAGCTAAAATAACACATGAGGCCCCTTGTCTTAATAAATAGCAGATCTATGACTGATATTCAATCCTCCTCATTTAGCAGAAAGTGAAAGTCCCCTATGTCTATAGATTACAATTTGTCATTTGTCCTGCACAGAGTTGTACTATGCCTATATTAACTTTTTTTGTTTTTTAAAACCAGACTCATTATGTGTTATCTTATAAAATTGCTCTCTTCAATTAAGGATATGTTGTAGACATCTTTCTGTATCTGTACACATTTATCCCTTTTAAAAAAATAGCCCTATAGTTTTATTTATTATATTGATGAACTATACTGTATTTAAATATTTCTAAATTATTGCTCATATAAATGGACATATTCACTTCCATATTGTTGGACATCTATGTTGCTTCTAATTTTCACTATTATATCAACAATGCAATAAACACCTTCATTTGTATTTCTCTATACACTTGTTTAAATGTTTCTGTAGAAAGAATAATATTCTAATACTTCAATAGCACAGTAAATCTGCTTATCTTGATAGATATTGCCAAATTGCTTCTCAAAATGTTGGCACTGGTCTAATACACTGGGTCCCATGAGAGAGTGCCTCTTTTCCCAGACTTCCACCAGCAATGGGCAACAGCTACTGGTTTCACCTTTCTTCTATTATAAGTGAGGTTTTACTTATTCCCATGTAATTACTAGCCAAATGTATTGTTTCTTGTGCAAGCTATCTCCTGATTATTGCTCATTTTTTATTGATTAATTTATTTATTTGTAGATGCTATAATACACAATAAATACTTTATGGTATTTTCAAATACTTTAGTTTTGCCTGTTTATTAAAATAATTAACTTTAATTGTAGAAAAATTAGAAAATAATAAAAAATAAGTACAAAAGAAAAAATTTAATTGTTTTTAACCAATTAAAAACAAATATTAATATTTAATGCTTATTTTCCACATATATAATTATAGAAACAAAATATATGATCATTGACAAAAATGGGAAATACAGAAAATTTAAAAGAAAAAAATTAAATGCTATATGCAAGTCCATTGTATTTTTAATCTAATGGGGGTCATGACATGTAGTTTCATATTCTTTATTGCTTAACATTGTATTGTAAACTTTTCCCATGCCATTAAAGATTCTTCTAAAACAGTAACAAATATTTTTTAAACTTTTATTGTTCAAATACATTTGTCTTCATTTACCCACCACCACTCTCTCCCGCCCCTCCCGCCCCACCTCTCTTCTTTAATCCCTCCCTACCTTGGCATCATCCATGTCTCCTTCATACATGTTCCTTGATTTGACCCCTCCCCTTCCTTTCCTCGCTACCCACCCTTCCTTCTTCTCACTCGTTTCTGTTGGTTTCTTTTTTTCTCTCAGTGTTGTTGGTCATATTTTCCTTGCTTGTCTATTTTGTTGATTAGGTTCCACTTATAAGTGAGATCATATGGTATTTGTCTTTCACTCCCTGGCTTATTTCACTTAGCATAATGCTCTCCAGTTCCAACCATGCTATCACGAAGGGTAGTAGCTCTTTCTTCCTACTGCATAGTAGTCTACTGTGTAAATATACCAGTTTTTTGACCCACTCATTTACTGATGGGCACATAGGTTGTTTCCAGCACTTGGCTATTGTAAATTGTGCTGCTATGAACATTGGGGTGCATAGGTTGTTTTGAATTGGTGCTTTAGGATTCTTAGAGTATAATCCCAGCAGTGGGATCACTGGGTCAAAAGACAGTTCAATTTTTAGCTTTTTGAGGAAATTCCAAACTGTTTTCCACAGTGGCTGCACCAGTCTGCATTCCCACCAACAGTGTAGTAGGGCTCCTTTTTCTCCACAACCTTGCCAGTACCTATTGTTTGTGGATCTGTTTACGATGCTTATTCTGACAGGTGTGAAGTGGTATCTCATTGTGGTTTCAATTTGCATCTCTCTGATGGCTAGTGATACTGAACATCCTTTCATATGTCTCTGGGCCCTGTGTATGTCCTCCTTGGAGAAGTGTCTGTTCAGGTCCTTTGCCCATTTTTTAATTGCACTGTTTGTATTCGTGGAGTGGAGTCGTGTGAGTTCTTCATATATCTTGGAGATCAAACCCTTGTCTGAGGTATCATTGGCAAATATATTTTTCCCCTAGGGTTGGCTCCCTCTTCATTTTGCTGATGTTTTCTTTAGCCATGTAAAAGCTTCTTATTTTGAGGAAGTCCCATTTGTTTACTCTTTCCTGTATGCCCCTTGTTCTAGAGGACGTATCAGTGAAAATATTACCATGTGGAGTATCTGTTTCCTGCCTATGTTCTCCTCTAGGACTTTAATGGTGTTGTGACTTATATTTAATTCTTTTATCCATCTCGAGTTTATTTTTGTACATGGTGTTAGTTGATGGTCAAATTTCAATTTTTTGCACTTAGGGATGGAAAAAATTATTCCAAGCAAATGGGCAGGGGGAAAAAAGCAGGAGTAGCAATACTTATATCAGACAAAATAGATTTCAAAACAAAGGCCATGAAAAGAGACCCAGAAGGACACTTCATAATACTCAAAGGGAGAATCCATCAAGAAGACATAAACATTTTAAAACTATCTGTATCCAACATAGGAGCACCCAAATATATAAGGAACATCGTGGGGGACTTCAAGAAAGATATAGACAACAACACACTGATAGTAGGGCATTTTAACACCCCACTGTCAAGAATGGATAGATCTTCCAAACAAAACATCAACAAGGATATTGTGGAACTGAATGACGCATTGATCAAATGGACTTAACTGACATATATAGAATCTTTCATCCCAAAGAAGCAAATTACACATTCTTTTTAAATGCACATGGAATATTTTCAAAAATAGACCACATGACAGGGCACAAAAAAAGCCTCAACAAATTCAAGAAAACTTGAATTGTCATGAAATCATAACAAGCTTTTTCTCAGACCACAAGAGCTTGAAACTAGAAACCAACCTCAAAGAAAAAACTCAAAAATATTCAAACTCATGCAGACTGAATAGCATGCTATTAAACAGTGAATAGGTCAATAATGAGATCAGGAGAGGAAAAGATGGCGGAGGAGTGAATGGGAGTCATGCAGACCTCCTCCCAAAACCAAACTGGAACTGTGACTAAATAGTGGAGAAATCACCTGGAAAAGAATGGAACGATAGTGGGAGAGGAGCCTTGGAGCCGCATACAGACAGTGGATTCAACTCTCACACATCTTAACAGGTGAGAAGTGCGGTGGAGGCTCGAGAGTGTGGGCTGGGTGCCCATGGAAACCAGCACCAGAGGGACATTGAAATGGCCAGTTGGATCCCCCTGCAAAGAACAGGGTCTGAACCATAAACAGGGACCCTTACACTACAGCAGCTGAAACCAGGAAAACGCACAGACAAAACACAACCCCGAAAAGCTTAGGGGTGCTCTCTGACAGAGACAGGTGGCTGGGGATGCAAAGAGACATTT
The DNA here is from genome assembly GCF_021234165.1 of Pteronotus mesoamericanus. Classification (NCBI taxonomy): domain Eukaryota; kingdom Metazoa; phylum Chordata; class Mammalia; order Chiroptera; family Mormoopidae; genus Pteronotus; species Pteronotus mesoamericanus. The sequence continues at coordinate 1,251,345 of NW_026555108.1, read as the reverse complement.
AAAAGGCCAATGCAAAAATTGCAGTGGCAGCCGCCCTCCTTGATCTCTGGGTAGAGGCGGCAGCAAGGTCGGCAGGTGCCTGAGGAAAGACTGGTGAGGAAAACTTTGTGAAGAGAACTGAGACGGTGGCCGGTGGAGCCCGGGTGATGGCGCACCTCCCACTCTGCCGCTACCATCTCACTCAGGCATAAGGGAATCAATAAACCTGCCTTTTGTGCGCTCTGCACACAGCTTGTGCATGTGTGGGTTGGGGACTGAGTGCAGACTGACTGGAGGAAATAGAGGATCCCTGGCCAAAGGGGACACACAGCTGCATAGAGACCCTTTAGGAAAGACTGGAGGATTATCTGAGATCCCCAGAGCAGACTCCCTCCCCATTCCGTAGTACTTATTTGCGCAGGCAGGCCACGCCCCTAAAGAGGCAGAAGCAGGCTCAGGAGCTGGAAGGTGCCTGATTACAACGCAGTCGGCAGAAATATTTGATCCCTAGCCGAAGGGGTCACAGAGCTGCCCAGAGACCCTTGGGGAGAGACTGGAGACAGGATTAACCGGAGAGTCCTGGAGCTGACTCCTTCCCCTTTCCATAGTCTCCATTTTGCGTGGCAGGCCACACCCCCAAAGAGCCAAAAGCGGGAAAGCACACAATAGAAGACCCTAAACTGACCAGTGCTGTGGGCACACAGGCAGCCGCGTGCGTGGTCTGATGAGGGCACCCGCCTGGGCCAGCCCAGGGGCGCGCCCTGGCTGTGGGGGGTGCCTGCCTGTGTGGGTGGACACACGCAAGTGAGCCAGCGTGTGAGTGCAGAGTGGTCCACAGAAATAGTGGATCCCTGCCCGAAGGGGTCACAGAGCTGCCCAGAGACCCTCAAGGAGAGACTGGAGACAAAGGCATTGGGAAGTCCCAGTGCTTACTCTGCCCCAGTCCATGATCTCCATCTTGCTCTGGAGGACTACTCCCCTGAGTGACAGCAGCCTTAAAGGGCATGACAGTCCCACCATCGGGAGGCACTGTTCTGCCCTGTGGTGCCGATGCCTGACAGATGAGGACAGAGTGACCAGGTTGACAATCATAGGAAACAAACACAGATAGCAGATTCCTGGAAGACTCAAACAAATGACCCAAGGTCAGATAGGGTCAACAACTGACATCACCAGAGGCACACCAAGAAAGAAAAGTAAAGAAAAAATAAGTAAAAAGACCCACCTACTACCATAGAAGTTTAATCCAAAATGTCCGGAAATATAGACGGATCAATTGAATCAGAAGCTAAATAAATAAATAAATAAAACACTCTCACAAAAAAGGGAAGTAAAAGAAGTTCCCCCCAAAGGAGGGGAAATGAGGCATCCCCAAAAATGAATTAGCAAAATGAAATTCTGCTAAATGAAATAGAGACAAGGGAACTATCAGATATGGAATTCAAAACAATGGTTCTAAGGAAGCTCAATGAGCTCAGCCAGCTCAAAGAGAACTATGAGAAACTGCAGAGAAACAATCAGGATCTTACAGCAAACTATATCAACCTGGAAAAGGACATAGAGGCTATCAAGAAGACACCAGAGGATATGAAGAATACCATTTCTGAACTGAAGAACACAGTAGAAGGAATCCAAAGCAGGCTGGATGAAGCCGCGGATCGAGTCAGTGAGATGGAGGATAAGGTAGAAAAAAGCTCCCAGAAAGAACAAGAAATGGAAAAAAGACTCAGAAAGAATGAAGAGGCATTTAGGGAAATGCAGGACAACCTAATGAAATGCAACATTATCTGTATAATAGGGATACCAGAAGGAGAAGAAGAGGAGCAAGGGATAAAGAACCTCTTTGAAAGAGTAATGATGGAAAACTTCCCCAATTTGAGGAGAGAAAAGGTCTCATGGGTCCAGGAAGCACAGAGGGCCCCACTCAAGAGGAACCCAATGAGGCCACCTCCAAGACACATCATCATTAAAATGGCAAATATCAAGACAAAGAGAGAATCCTCAAGACAGCAAGAGAGAAACAGGGAGTAACATACAAGGGAGCCCCGATACGGCTAGCAGCTGACTTCACAACAGAAACGCTACAAGCCAGAGGAAATGGCAACAAATATTCCAAGTCATGAAAAGGAAAGGCCTGCAACCAAGGCTGCTCTACCCAGCAAGGCTCTCAATTAAAATAGAAGGGGAAATACGGAGTTCCGCACACAAAAGAAGGCTAAAAGAATACATCTCTACCAAACCAGCACTCCAAGATATGCTCAAGGGACTGGTTTAAGAAGATGAAGGAAAAGAGTGAGAAAGAGAAAACCACAGGTCCAAAGAGAAAAAATGAATAACTTTCTATCAGTAATAACTCTTAATGTAAATGGACTAAATGCCCCAATCAAGAGACACAGGGTAGCTGAATGGATAAGAAAACATGACCCACACATACGCTGCCTACAAAAGACCCACCTCAGAGCCAAAGACCTACACAGATTGTAAGTAAAGGGATGGAAAAAAATACTCCAAGCAAATGGGCGAGAGAAAAAGGCCGGGGTTGCCATACTTGTATCAGACAAAGTAGATTTCAAAACAAAGGCCCTAACAAGAGACCCAGAGGGGCACTTTATAATACTTAAAGGAAGAATCTATCAAGAAGACATCAACATTGTAAACTTATATGCTCCCAATATAAGAGCCCCCAAGCGTATAAGGAAATTGTTGGACGACTTCAAAAAAGATATAGACAGCAACACGCTGATAGTAGGGGATTTCAAGACCCCACTGTCAAAAATGGACAGACCTTCCAAACAAAACATTAATAAACATATTGTGCAGCTGAATGACACACTGAATCAAAGAGACTTAACTGACATACATAGAACCTTACATCCCAAAGAAGAAAAATACACATTCTTTTCAAATGCTCATGGCAGTTTTTCAAAGATAGACCACATGATAGGACACAAAGTAAGCCTCAGCAAATTCAGGAAAATTGAAATAATACCAAAGTTTTTCCTGGACCACAAAGGCTTGAAACTGGAAATCAACCTCAAAGAGAAACTTCAAAAACTCACAAACTCATGGAGACTGAACAGTAGACTATTAAACAATGAATGGGTCAATAATGAGATAAGAGAAGAAATCACAAAATTTCTGGAAACACATGAACATGAAGAGAGAACAGTGCAAAACCTGTGGGACACAGCAAAGGCGGTCCTGAGAGGGAAGTTCATAGTAATACAGGCTTACCTAAAAAAGATAGAAACATTTCAAATAAAAGACCTCACACTACAACTTCAAGAACTGGAGAAACAACAGCAAATAAATCCCAGAGCAAGTAGAAGGAAGGAAATAGTCAAGATGAGAGCAGAACTAAATGACGTAGAGACGAAACGAACAATTCAAAGGATCAGCCAATCCAGAAGCTGGTTCTTTGAAAAGATAAATAAAATCAACAAGCCTTTAAGCAGACTCATCAAGAAAAAAAGGGAGAGGGCCCAAATTTATAATATCAGAAATGAAAGAGGAGAAATAACAACTGATACCACAGAAATACAAAGGATTGTCAGAAACTACTATAAACAAGTATATGCCTAGAAATTTGAAAGCCTTGATGAAATGGACAAATACCTAGAAGAGTATAATCTTCCAACACTAAAGGAGGAAGAAACAGAAAGCTTGAACAGACCGATAACAGCTGGGGAAATGGAAGCAGTAAGCTAGAAACTTCCGGCACACAAAAGCCCAGAGCTGGATGGTATCACAGGAGAATTTTACAAAACATTTAAGGAAGAGCTATCCCCTGTCCTTCTCAGACTATTCCAAAAAATCCAAGAGGAGGGAAGACTCCCAGACTCTTTTTATGAGGCCAGCATCACCCTGATCCAAAAACCAGATAAAGACCCTACAAAGAAAGAAAACTACAGGCCAATTTCGCTGATGAACACAGATGCTAAAATCCTCAACAAAATATTGGCAAACCGCATCCAGCAATACATTAAAAAGATTATCCACCATGATCAAGTGGGATTCATCCCAGGCATGCAGGGATGGTTCAATATACGCAAGTCAATAAACGTAATGCATCACATAAATAAAAGGAAAGACAAAAACCACATGATCATCTCAACAGATGCAGAAAAAGAATTCGATAAGGTACAGCACACTTTTATGATCAAAGGACTCAGCAAAATGGGAATAAAGGGGGCATTCCTCAACGTAATAAAGGCCATATATGAAAAACCTACAGCCAACATCGTACTCAACGGGCAAAAACTGAAAGCTTTCCCACTAAGATCGGGAACACGACAAGGATGTCCGCTTTCACCGCTTCTTTTCAACATCGTATTGCAAGTCCCAGCCACAGCAGTCAGACAAGAAAAAGAAATAAAAGGCATCCAAATAGGAAAGGAGGAAGTAAACCTATCATTGTTTGCAGACGACATGATAGTGTACATAGAGAACCCTGTAGACTCTTCCAAAAAACTCCTCCACCTAATAAGTGAATTTGGCAAAACAGCAGGATACAAAGTCAATATTCAGAAATCAAAGGCATTTTTGTATGCCAGCAATGAAATAGAAGGGAAGAAATCAGAAAAAAAAATGCCATTCGATATAGCAAGAAGAAAAATAAAGTACCTAGGAATAAATTTAACCAAAGAGGTAAAAGACCTGTATGCAGAAAACTATACAACATTGAAGAAAGAAATTAAGGAAGACACAAATAAATGGAAGTATATACCGTGCTCATGGATTGGAAGAATTAATATCATCAAAATGTCCATAGGACCCAAAGGAATTTATAGATTCAATGCAATCCCTATTAAGATACCAATGACATATTTCACAGAAATAGAACAGACATTTCAAAAATTTATATGGAACCATAAGCAACCCTGAATGGCTACAGCAATTTTGAGAAAGAAACACAAAGCAGGAGGGATCACAATACCGGACATCAAACTCTACTACAAAGCCACTATACTCAAAACAATCCGGTACTGGCACAAGAACCGACCCATAGACCAGTGGAACCGAATAGAAAGCCCAGAAATAAGCCCAGGTCTCTATGGGCATCTAATATTTGACAAAGTGGGCAGAAGCATAACATGGAGCCATAATAGCCTCTTCAACAAATGGTGTTGGGAGAGCGGGACGGCTACATGCAAAAAATTGAAATTGGATCATCAGCTGACACCATACACAAAAATAAACTCAAGATGGATAAAAGACTTAAATATAAGTCACAACACCATCATAGTCCTAGAGGAGAACATTGGCAGGAAACTCTCAGATATCCCACGCAGCAGTTTTTTCACCTATATGTCTCCTAAAGCAAGGGACATAAAGGAAAGAATAAACAAGTGGGACCTCATCAAAATAAGAAGCTTCTGCACGGCGAAAGAAAACATCAGGAAAATGAAAGGGAGCCAATCCTATGGGAAAATATACTTGCTAATGATACATCAGATAGAGGTTTGATCTCCAAAATATACAAAGAACTCAGATGACTCCACTCCAAGAAGACAAATGATTCTATCAAAAAATGGGCAAAAGACCTGAACAGACACTTCTCCAAGGAAGAGATACAGAGGGCCCAGAGACATTTGAAAGGATGCTCAGCATCACTAGCCATCAGAGAAATGCAGACCAAAACCACAACGAGATACCACCTCACACCAGTCAGAATGGCCATCATAAACAGATCCACAAACAAAAAGTACTGGAGAGGCTGTGGAGAAAAGGGAACACTAGTACACTGTTGGTGGGAATTCAGACTGGTGCAGGCATTGTGGAAAGCAGTGTGGAATGTCCTCAAAAAGCTGAAAATGGAACTGCCTGTTGATCCAGTGATTCCCCTGCTGGGACTATGTCCTAAGAATGCCAAAACACCAATTCAAAAGAACCTATGCACCCCAATGTTCATGGCAGCACAATTTACAATAGCCAAGTGTTGGAAGCAGCCTAAATGCCCATCCGTAGATGATTGGATCAAAAAACTATGGTACATTTACACAATGGAATACTACGCAGGAGAAAGAATAAAATAACTGCTACACTTCACGACAGCATGGATGGAACTGGAGAGCATTATGCTAAGCAAAATAAGCCAGGGGGTGAAAGACAAATACCATATGATCTCACCTATAAGCGGAACCTAACCAACAATACATTGATGCAAGGAAAATAAGACCAGCAACACTGAAAGGAAAAGAAACGAACAGAGACAACAAGAAAGGAGGGAGGGGTGGGCAGGGGAAAAGAAAGAGAAGGGGCAAGTCAAGGAACATATAGCATGGACTCATGGCCAAAGCCAAAGTGGGGAAGGATTGAGGGAGGGAGGCGGGGAGGGGGCAGGGGAAAGTTGTGGGGGAAGGTGGAGACAAATGTATTTGGAAAAATAAATTGATTTTTAAAAAAGAAGAAATCAAAAATTTTCTGGAAACAAATAAAAATGAAAACACAACAATCCAAATCCTATGAGACACAGTGAAAGTATTCATGAGAGAGAAGTTCATAGCAATATAAGCCTACCTTAAAAAGATAGAAACATTTCAAATGAACGACCTAGCCCTACAGCTTCAAGAACTGTAACAAATTTTTAACAGCGTTATTGAGAAATAATTTGCAGACCATAAAGTACACCTATTTAAAGTGTACAATTCAGTGATTTTTAGTATGTTCACAGAATAATACAACCATCATCATAATCAATTTTAGAAAACTTACATAACCTCCCCCCAAAACCTTGTATCAATGAGCAATCACTGCTCATTCCTTCCTGTCTCCCAGCCCTATGTAACAACTAAACTATTTCTGACTCTATAAATTTGCTTATCTTTAAAAAAGATTTTATTTATTTATCTTAGAGAGGGAAAGGGAGAGAGAAAGAGAGGGACAGAAATATCAATGTGTGGTTGCCTCTCACGTGCCCCCTACCAGGGCCCTGGCCCACAACCCAGGCGTGTGCCCTATACTGGGAATCAAACTGGTGCCCTTTTGGTTCCACTAAGCCACACTAGCCAGGGCAATTTGCATATTTTTAAATGAAATTTTAATGCTGGCTTATTTGTTTCTGCCTACCAATATGAACACAAACACCTTGAAATCCTCTAGATGGTATGTGCTCAGGAAATATAAACTTATGTTTAATATAATAGATATGTTATTACATGGTATGCAATTACATACCTTTGGGTATACTATAAGTCAAATCCTGTCTTGAGACAAAACATCTGCTTATGTCTTGGGGCTGAAGTCTGGAATATGAGTCATCCTCTACACAAAAGTGTGCTGAAGAGAACGTCATCCATCCACACAAAAGTGGTCCTTCTTCACCCTGAACTTCAGCTTGAAATAACTCCCTCATTAACCCCCAGTCTTCTTATAGAAGACCTACCAAGTCTCCAAATTCCACTTAAAGTGCCATCACCTCCTCCTCAATGCCCTTCCTGACCCTTTGGGAGTTTAATCCTTCATTTTCTTATGGTTTTATAGTACTTTAAATTACTAATTATATCACCTTCCACATTTATTTTGGTCAAACCTAACAAACATTAAACACATACCAGGCCTTGACTTGGGCCCAGAATTACAGAGATGAAATTCATAGTACAAGATGCAGTATTGGGTAGTGGTAGCCAGAACAGGCACTCTGGTACAGACTGTATAGGTTCCATTCCCAGTTCTGCTTCGAATTACCTATGGAGCCTGAGAAAAGTTATCTACATTCCCTGATCCTTATCCTTGCCATTAGCAACATGAAAATAAAATTAGTACCTTTCTCATAGCCTTGTTATAAGGGTTAAGTAAAGGAGATAGTTCCTGTAAGTAACCTAACACAAGCCTGACACAAGTCAGTAATAAAACCTCTTGATGAAATGAATTGAAATTAAATTGAAAGTCCATTCAGGACGTGATGAGGTGAAAGGCTGCCATGCCCAGCTGCCAGGGATCTTCTTAAGCATTGGGATAGCAGTGTTTCTTGCTTAACTCTCCAAGTCAGTAGGGCAAATGGGTGGGAGCAGGAAATATGAAATATGGACAGAGTATATATATCATATCCACCCACTCACAGTCACCACAACTCTCTTAGTTCCTTTATTTTTTATCACCTTAAAAACCAGAACTCAAGAAACATTTTTTCAGTCAAAAAAAAAAATCTGATAGCATAAACTTCTTTTATTTTTTGTTTGTTTCCTATTTTGTGTGAATGCATGCAAGCACACAACCAATAGATCCAGTCTTGATTTTCAAGTGTATTCTTTGCTGTTACAGTAGACCAATTAATTATATTGGCTTTATATTTTAGAAAGAGAAACTTGGGTCCAGTAAAGACAAAACAGCTCCACTATGCCCAAGGTCTTCTTCCAAATGCATTTCTTAGGGTAACTGAGCACAATCTGTAAAATTAGGAGATGTAGCAACATAAGTGACAGTCTGATGTGTTGAAAATTAGTCTGAGTTCTAGTCTTGCCTCTGACACTGACTTTCACTGTGTAGCCTTGAATAAATTCCATTTTTTCTCTAGGCTTCAGTTTTCCCCACCTGCACAATTGAGGCAAAATGGGACCCATGGTAATCTCAAAGGGTTCTCTAGGGTTTAACTTTCTGTAATTCTAAGTATGGGTCTGGAATCGGTGGCAAAGGAAGGAGTAGAGTATCATATAGGAACTGTCGCTTCCCCGTCCTTGTCTCTCTGATTCTTTCTCCACTCTCCTCTGTAAGCTACCATCATCACTTCTCTCTAAATGATTGTCAAAGGTATCACTCTTGCCATGCCCTCTTTTCTGAGTTCCATTCCCTACCGCATACTCCTTAAGAAGATACCTCAATACAAAAGTCCCATCACTTCTATTTTCATTTGGCTGGTCCCAAATTATCTTTGCTAAAAACAGCTTCTTCTTCTCAGCATTTCTTGAGTTTTATTTGTGGCCTTATTGTTGCTCAGGCCACCCAGACTCACCACATGAGCAGTATTTGCATTTCATTTAGCCATGATTCATTCTGACACATAGCCATGTTCTTGCTATTCTTCCTTCCCCAGTCTCTGGCATTTACTTTGTCTGCCCTGACTTAACTGCCACCATCCTACACTTACTCATTTGTTTCAAAAATATCCAACTGTTCTCCCTGTTTCCACCCTGCCCCTCTAGAGTTTACCATAGACTAGTGAAGAAAATCCTTTTAAAATACAAATCTGATCATGCCTTCCTTATGTTCAGATTCCTCTAATCATTTCTTATCTCAGACTAAAAGCTAAAGAACCATTAAATGACCTACAAGACCTGACCCTCAAGCATCTCCTTTCCCATCACATCCTCTACCAATTCTCCACTTCACTCACTCTGTCAGCCAGGCTTCCTCCTCAGGACCTTCCACATACAGACCTCCATTCCTGGAATTATCTTTCCCAAGATATCTGCCAAGCTTCCTCCCTCACATCATTCAAGTCTCTATTCAAATATCACTTCCTCAGAGAGTGCATGCCGTCTTAGCACTCTCTGTATCACTTTTATATCATTGACATAACAGATTGTCACAAATTTAGTGGCTTAAAACAACATAAATTTACCATCCCACAGTTCTAGAGTTTGGAATTCCACCACATATCTTATTGAACTAAAATCAAGATGTCAGCAGGGCTACATTCCTCTTTGAAAGGCTCTAGGGTATAATTCAATTTTTTGCCCTTCTCAGCTTCTAGAGGCCGCCTTCCTCCATCTCCAAAGCCAGCAATGTTGTACCTCTCTGTGTCTTTTTAATCATAGTTAACATTTTCCTCTAACTCTGACTCTTCTGTCTCCCTCTTCTACTTTTCCAATGACACCACATATATAATCCAAATTAATCTCTATGTTAAGGCCAGTTGATTAGCAACCCTAATTTGATCTGTAAATTTAATTATCCTTTGACATGTAAACTATCATATTCACAGGGAATTAACATGTGGACATTTTGGTGAGTCCAGTATTCTGCCCACCATAGTTTCTGTCCTATAGCATTGTTTTATTTGAATTTCATGGTACTCATTACCACCTAGCACATGATACACTATACACATGTTTCTAATTAAATATGCATATCATCAAAGCAACCAAATAGTTTTATGATTCTTGTTAAAACACTTCTCTTTCAGAGGCAATAATTTCAAACCTTTCAACTTTTTTTGGAGAGGGTGACTCCATAACAATAAATAATATGCTTATATTGCTAACGCTTCTTCTATATTCTATAGCAGATGAGAATCTAGTTCTAATTTGCTTCCACACCTCCTTTCATCTTAATCCTGCACATGCACCATCATGAATATTATCTATCTTTCCACCCTCTCAAAAAGTCCATGGATAATTTTGGTGGTGAGAAAAAGATTCAGTGTTTTTTTGCTGGGACTTCATGGCTGAGCCATATCATATATATGTTCACTTTTCCATTTGTATCTGTTTGGCATATTTTTTAAATAACCATCATTTTCCATTAGAAAGTAATCATCAGTAATATATATGCCTATTTAGCTCACTACTATATCCCTAGTACCTATAACAGTGACAGAAACATTGAAGGTACTTTATATGCATTTGTTCAGTACCTACTACGTGCCTAGACTCATGCCTGTGTTCTTGCACCAGAACCTTATATAGTCAAGCTTAACAGGGTCCTTAAGAATGAGCCAGGTCTATACTTTTCAAATCATCCAAGTCATAGATTCTTTTCAGGAAAACAACATGTTAGAACCCCAACAGGTCTAGCAGATAAATCAGAGTTGTTTTGCTTAATATGAGTTTGAAGAGTTGAAACCAGTAGTATGCACGTGAATGTTTAAAAATAGATTTCTGAAGGAAAAAAAAGAAGCCCTGACTTTTGATATTTGTTAATTTTTATTGTGTAAATATTCTCACCATGGTCAATTTCAAGCTACCAACATGATGTTATTGAACATGGATTTGGGAAGAAATATGCACGATCAGCTCTTGAGATTCAAGTTGGCTACAGCATCCTATTGGTTGAAATAGTCACCTATACCTCCCTCTCCCCATTCCCTCCTGATTCCCCTTTACAATGATACTTCTAAAGGACCCCTAAGTATCCCCAGATGTAGCTTAAAAATCCATGAGTGAATATGACATCTTTAGGGTTCAGATGGGAATACTGAAGCCCAGAGGAGGTGATGAACCCAGATCTCCTAATATCCATTCCAGTGTTGTTGTTGTTTTTTTCCATTGCATTATGCTTCCAGTAGGCTAATTAGTCCCCCATTCCTCTGCCTCCAATTTCTTTAACTTATTCCATTGGTGTTCTGCCAACAAATTTGATCCTAAAATAACTCTTTCAAGAGCAGCATGTCCCAGTCCCACTCTAAAACGTTCTGTGGCTCCCATAGAAGCCTATAAGATCAAGTTTAGGCATTTTGTCATGGTCTTCAAAACTCTCCAAAATTCTGCCAAGCTTTTCCTCTCCTTACCTTTCTACATATACACCAAGATAAAATCTAATGGATTTTCTCCCTTTTCACTAAAAAGTTTCTTGTCTATGCTGCTTCTGGGTCTCTCTCTATCTCTCTTTCCCCTCCACCTCCCACGTCGCCCTCTCTCCTGATATTCTTTTCCCATCCTTTTTGCTCCTAGAATATTATCCAAATCTTAGGTTCGAGCCCACATCACACTCTGTTTCCTCAGGGAAGCCCTCTTAGACCACTAAAGTCCACAGGGTTTGTTAGCACTTCTCTACTACCATTGTATAAATGAGTTTTTTTCATTCCCCTCCCTTAGAGTGTGATGTTTGTTATTGTTATTTTGCTTTTAAACACATATGCTTTTTTTATGTATCTTTGGGTTAATGTATATATGTGTATCTCTGTGTTTATATGAGTGTTTATATGCATATATGCATGTATTGTCTGCCTATGTTCTGCTTGGGTGTATGGGCCTGTGTTTCATTTGTTTTTGTGTGTCTGTGCATGTCTGTGTATATTTCTGTGTCTCTGTCACTGTTTTGTATGTCTGTGTATTGTGTGCTGTATATCTCTGCGTGTACATTTTGTATGTTGTGTGTCAATGTGTTAACATTTTATGCCTATGGCAATTTTATACACATATGTATATCTGTCTTATATGTGTCATATGCTTATATGTGTCCATATGTATCTGTGTATCTATATATGTAGCATTTCTGGGTTTGTGTGCATGCATGTTATTGAACTATTGATTTGCACATGCATACAGGAGGGTCTCAACTAATGTTTGCGCAATAATGAATTGCTCAAATAAGCCCTTTAAACCTTTTTCCAGGAAGGTGACCTATGGAGATGAGAGTAGACACAGAGTAACAGTAACCTCTGGATACTGGAACTCAAAATACATGGGTTGCTTTTGCTGCTGTTCACCCACAATCAGTAAGCTTTTACCTCATGGATACCATCATCCCAGGGAACATTGGGTTTGAAGATAAAGAAAAAGTAAAATCTGGATTAAAACAACTATGCATCTCCTTCTCTTCATCCCTTTGGCCACCTCATCTTTCTTGGTGCAGCTCATGTATAACCATAGGACATGGAGGAGAAAGGTTCAGGCTTTAGAAACAAACCAACTTGAGTTAGAAATCTCTTTTCTGACACTTACTAGCTGTATGACTGTGAACAAGTCTCTTCGTATCTCTAGACCCCAATTTTCCCCAACCAAAACAAAAGGTGGGGAAATTTATAATGTCTCCCTTGCAAGATAAAGCCTAGAGATAATGTGTCCTCCCCAAAGCAGGAGTTCTATAAATGGTAGTTTTCATATCACTTTCTCTGGGAAGTATTTTCACACTACTCACTAAATGTCATCTGAACCACAAGGTTTAAAGCTCAATAATCTACCTTGTATCAGTGTGTACATGTGTGTGTGCCCATTTGTGTGTCTATACATTTGCTTCTTGATTCTATATATACTAAAATATCACAAAGACAGGGATCATGTCTAAAATTTTTTCTTTCTCTACTACAACATCCAGAGAATGTCTAGGAATGCTTTATAAGTGGTCATTAAATACATGAAGGAAGCAAAATAGTGTGGTGCTTAATAATATCATTTGTAGAGACATGCAGATATTAGATCTTAGGTAGGCATCTGCTATACAGCTAAGTGATTTCACCATCCTGGCCCTCATTCTCACTAGTAGAATGGTGATTTATTCTATTAATTAATTTTAAAATTATTGAGTATTTATTATATGTCAGGCACTGTTTTAGGCATGGAGGATATAGCAATAAACATGAAATACAAAATTTCCTGCTTTCATGGGCTTACTTCTAGAGTGAGAGAAAAACAGCAAACAAGCAACCAGTAAATATACACTATGTCAAGTAGTGGTGAATTCTACCAAAAAAAAAAAAAAAAAAGTAAATCAGTGTAAGGGAGTAAAGAGTGACAGAAAAGACATAAGGGTAAATACAATAATGCCCATCTTAGAGGCCGTAAGTATCAAATGAAATAACCCACAAAAAGTGCTTAGTACAGTGCCTGCAATAATAAAAGATTAAGAAATAGTAGTGCACGGCACATGTGGAAAGATCACAGGGATGGCATCCTGAAAGTCGTGGGTTACCCTTCTTTCCTCGAGACTGCATGGTAATTCCCCAAGCCATGAGACAACGGTGTGTTCATCTGTGGCCTGTCCTAGCCAGGTGCACCTCCAAGCAGGCCCTGAGCCCAATTACCATTCATTTTATGCTTGGCTCTGGGAACTACCATGTTGAAGGTGGCAGGTGAGCTTGCCAGGCGTGAGGCCCAAGGGCTGCCAGTTGGGCAGCATGAGTCCGCAGCAGCCAGCTAGGAGACTGCCAAACCTACTTGTGGACACAGCAGATGAAACATACACGTATCATAACATGGAGGGCCTGCTGCCACCAAACATACGGATTAATCGAAAAAAAAAAACAAGGATTAATTTAAAAGATAATGTAAAAAATGTGTCTGCGAGTAAAGCTCTAAAAGTGAAGAGCCCTCATTTTGATGTATCACTAGTTTATTTAATTCAGAAATTTATGTATCTTTTCAGAAATGTTCCTGGGGGTATTTTTTGATCTTTTGACATAAATAAGGTTGCAACAAAACTGGGAGTACGAAAACAAAGAATATATGACCTCACCAATGTATTAAGCGGAGTTGGCCTGGTTTAAAAAATCTAAGAACCACATTTGATGGGTAGGACCTGATCTCAGGAATTTGGGAGCAGGCTCCAATGAAAGAAGCTCCAGGAGGAACTTTCTGACTTATCAACAATGGAAGATGCTGTGGGTGAGTTAATTAAAAATTGCGCTCAGCTGTTGAGTTAACAGATGCCAAAGAAAATAAAAGAACAGGCTGACAGCTGCCAGAGGGCAGGGGGAGGGAGGAAGAGTAGAAAGTAGGGGAAAGGAGTAGTCAAAGAACATGTATGAATGACTCAGGGACATAGACAACAGTGAGGACAATGACTATGGGAGTTGGGGGTGGGATGGGTGGAGGAGGGCAGAGGGGGAAAATTGGGACAACTGTAACAGAATAAACAAGAATAAGAAAAAATTTTAAAAAAGTATTGCCTGAAGTGAAAGCAATTCATTTGCTTTGAGAATCCATGTAGTCAGTTGTCTTTGAACATCCTGTATGGATGAACTATGCATCAAGTTTGATTCTCAGAGCAATAAATGACCCCTGAAGTTCTTTCATTCTCAATGGCAGCATTAAGGCCAATAGTTCTTTGAGTAGTTCACTACTTAGATTACTGGATAGTTATGGTTTCCACATTCAAAAACAACTCTTTTGATAATTATTTACTGCTTTTTGTCGGTGAAATAGACATCCTGACTACCGAAATAACTTTATCACAAAGAGTATTACTAAAACAAATGGTGAGAACTGAAATGGATAGTTTTTTATGGACTTTCCCCCTTCCTTCAAGGATCACGTGTCATTATTACAAAAGCCAAATAACATACATACATAACCCATAGACACAAGAAACAGTATGATGATGGCCTGAGGGAAAGGGGGACAATGGCTGAATGAAGGGGGGCAAAAGGGAAAATAGGGACATCTGTAATAGTGTAAACAATAAAAGTAAAGTTAGAGAAATTGCCTTACACGGTTCATTCCTGCAATTAGCTATTGTGCATTGGATGGATGTACACACAAATCTAAATGTGATGTCTTTTTATACATCTGTGCAATGTTTAAGTAAATTATGACATATGTCTATGAAACTTTTCACCATTGTATAGCCAAAACATTGTATATATGGACAGTAAAAATTCTTTAATATCCGTGGTATCTATAACTTATTAGATTCCTGTAAGGGTTAGAGGAGAATTTTTTCTAAACTTCCACATGTAGAAGTATTATAAATATGCTGTACAATTAAAGTTCATGGATTTTTTTCTTGTTTTATTATACTTTTTTTTTGAGTTCATGAGTTTAATTAAAGAACTTTAGTATGATTCTCAGTGCTAGACTTGGATTTCAAGCTACTTATAGTTATTGCGACTGAGCAGACAGACTGGTGCCTTGCTCCATGCCTTTAGGAGCAAGTGTAGAGATGCCATCAGGTACTGGCTTAATTGATTACAACACATGAATTCAATCATGATAAAAATTGGAAACTTTTTAAACCTTTTTTCCAGCAGATTTTATATTTCTGTATGCAGCCTTATTCTTCAATCAAAGGGGTTTACTTATGATGAATTAGTTGTACCCTGTCCTCTATCTCAAGTCCCTCATTTACCAGTACCTAGCTAATTCTGTCTCACTGGGTAAGTCATTTACAGTCTGTGCCTCAGTTTACTCAATATTTTACCATTAAAAAGTGAGTTCCTTGAGGAACTTTGTCTTAATTATTGTTATACCCAGTTCCTTGCACCGTCCCTAGCATATGAAAGGTGCTCAATAAATGTTTGAACAAATAATAAAAAAATAGTACTACCATTGCTATAGTTGTTGTATGTATAGCTTAATTTTTTAAAATCTGAAAAGATACAAAAAAGAAGTCTAATACTGATCATGTTAAAATTAGGGAAGCTGTGGTTCAGAGAGACTTAACTTGGCCAAAGTCTCAAAATGAAGTAAATGCAGAACCAGGTCTGTCTCTGGGTGCCCTGACTTCCCCTTCAATGTTCTTCTTGCTCAAGAAGGCTACTGAACCCACTGCAGGACTGAAAGTCTTCACCAGAGAAATGCTGTTCCCCTGGATATTTGTTTATCTTCAGATCCAGGAAGTTCTAACAAGAGGCAAGAGGGCAGTTTTAAAAATATGGATCCATCAGGCTGGAAAGAAATTGACATCAATGTAATGGGGCATGGGATGTAAGATCTTTATCATGTAAAGGGAAAGGTGTATGTGTGTGCACATGTGTGCATGTGTGTGTAGATGTATGGTGGTAGTGGTGGTGGTGTTAAGGTGTTGTTTAGAAAATACAAATGGAGGATTCTCAAAAGTTCAGATTTCTCTGAGTGAGGACCCAATTAAGAAAGAATGACTAGGAGTTTCAGTGATGTGGACTGAATGAAGTAACTGAAAAGCAAGGGACAGTCAGACAAGGAGGATTGAATTTGGGAAGCAGAGGGTCTTGACAGAATTCCATATAATAATGACAAGGTTTAAATACTGGCATCTCCTCTTAGCCCTTGCAGAGCCCAAGATCATGTGTATGAAACCACCCCTTGGCAAGCCTATGGAGGAAATAATGTCTTTCTTTATAGTCTCACTCTCACCCCACTTCTCTGCAGAGCTCACCCCTCTTCCAATCAAGGCCTCTCTTATCCCTCTAATTAAAAAAGAAAGCTAAGACTAGACGTTATTTACAAGTCAAGGTGAATTTGTTGGATGCATTTCTCCTTTTGGAGGTGTTTATACTTTCAAAGCTTAGTGGACTGTAGGCAGTGCAAAACCTAGACATAGACTGCTGGTGGACTTATAGTCACCCAGGGGCCTTCAAAGAGAAGCAATTAAGCTTTCTAGGAGGCTTAATGTCATTCTCTTGCAGGCCAGGGGTCTGTATCAATTGAAAGTCATTGAAAAGTTCAACCTAAAAAACTTAACTTTCCCTTAAAAAATAAGTAAAAGATCCCATATGAGCATTAATGGGAACTTTTCCCACCAAAAAGGTTGAGCTGCAGGAGAAAATGATTCATAAAGAGTATTATACTTAGTGAAATAATTTAGTTAGAGAAAGGCAAGTGCTGCAAGATGTCATTTATATATGGAACTTAAAGAACAAAATAAACAAACAAATAAAACATAAACAGACTCATAGACACAGAGAACAGACTGGTGGTTGTCAGAGGGGAGGGGTTGATGGCTTAGGTAAAAAAGATAAAGGGATTAAGAAGTAGAGATTGGAAGTTACAAAACAGTCACTGGGATGTAAAGCCCAGCATAAGCAATATAGTCAATAATATTCTAATAAATATGTATACAGCCATGTGGGTGCTGGTAATATTGGGGTGACTCCTAGTAAAATTTATGATTATCTAAGCACTATGGTGTATACCTGAAAGTAATACAAAAGAATATTGAGTGTAAACTTTAATTGAAAATATTTTTAAAACAGTTTTTCCAATATGAGAAATGGGGGTATATTCCTCCATGACAGCCTTATCCAGCTGAGCAGACAGTAGTTAACACTATGATGCTTCATATTACATAGGCCAGTAATTGGATCTCTTCTCCCTAGGGCCCACCAGAAAGAAAAACATCCCCATACTGAAGAGAGAAGACTCATCCCAAAGGTCACCCCCAACCTCTAAGTTTTGTGGAGGAAGCCCAAAATAAACACATCCTGGAGATCAAAGACCAGAGAGCTTTACTGACTCCAGAGAAAGTCAAATCAGTACCATAGTAGGGGGAGAAATTTCTTCGCTCATCATCTAACTTCTAACCCTAGGCAGAGAAGGGAGGGGGATGCTCATGTGACTTGTGCTGAAATAAGGAAGGAAGGGAAATGTGAGATGGGACTGGGAGTCCAAATAAGAGATATAGGGAAGGAAGGGAACTGAGCAGGCACAGATACTGGCAGCAATCAAGAGTTTGAGACTCTTTGACAGCAGGAGGCTGGAAGAAAGTATAGAAGTGGCTCTGGCTGTGATGGGGCTCTTACTGGGCCTGCTGCTCGTGGGCCACCTAATTGTGGTCACCTATGGTAAGGCAGAAAATGGTGGCCTGCATGCCACTGCTGACATAGTCAAAAGGCTGGGGAGGGGAGGTGGGATTGAATGTCTACTGAGGAAAGCCTGTTTCTGCTGAGCAGGTGAGTTTCTCAGCCAATGGTGCAGACTCCCTCAGCTTTGGGCAGAAGACAGGGAGATAGTTGAAGGCTAATGAAGAAGCCAGGAGGTAAGTTTGCATACAAATTGAAAAGGATCCTCTCTTGGAAAGTATACAAATAATTTTATAGTACTTGTTTTATCTCAGGGACATTCAGAAGGTGCCCAATGCCACCCAAATTCCTCCCCCATCTGATGTCTTTCAACTTATAACTTCAGAGCTTGACCCTTGTTAATACATATATCTCCCACAGAAGGAATGTTGTTGAAGAGCTAGGTGGGACCTTAAAAGTAACCTACATCCACCTTTCACTGTAATGAACAAGTGTTCAGAATATCTGTTCACGTAGTTCTAGTGACTGGTAATTCACTGCTTCTCCAGGCCATCTAGTTTATACTAGAGGAGCATCTCCAACTGCTAGAAAGTTCTTACTAATGTTTAACTAAATCCACTTCTTTGTGGCTTCTATCCTAAAGCTCTGATTATGTTTCTTGTAGACACTGAACATATCTGTTCTCTCTATACTGTGAGAGCCCTTTACATTTCTGAGAACAGGCATCATGCCCCCTTGACTCTGCTCCCAGCTAAACAATCCCAGATCCTTCAACTTGTCTTCACGGAACTTGCTTTCTTACCACCTTCTGGAGTAACTCGCTTCCCTGTGGATATGGCCCAGTTTGTCTAACCTAGTTGTGGGAGCTTAATGCTGGACACATGTCCCAAAAGAAGTTTGATTATCCCATAGTAGCATTATTTCCTTGGGTCTCTCTCCATCTTTATTTATAGCCCTGAGAATTAAGGTAGCCTTTTAAGAAACTAACACTAAGTAATAGCTAAATGCAACCTATGATAAGTCAAAAGGGTTCTGGCTGAACCCCTGCTTGTTCCATATTCATACAGTGAGAGGCTGGATGGTGTTAGCTTGGTGTCCTTTGTATGGTCAGAAAGAATGCAGTTTCTGATAGCTGACTCACTTTAGACTATCCTATCCTGGGGCTCTGTGATCCTTCAAATTCCATAACCTCGAGCTATAATTAAGTGACTTGAGAGGGAAAAGCATTAGTGGCAGAATTAATGGTCCTAAAAATAATGTTCTTTCTACAACTACAATATTTTCATTTTCTAACATGTTTTAGAGTACACTTCCCTATCTTCAAATGTGTTGGTTTGAGGTGAGACTTGTAGAGGGAGGGCTGGGGCTAACCAAAATATTTGGTAAATGTTAAATTTAAATCATGTGTGGGCATGCACGTGAGAGCTCATATGTGTATTGTTTCCTCCTCAGACTATTAGGTCCTCCATACTTGGGAGCAGGTATTTGAGTGGTGGGTCTTACATTATAGACCTGAGGTTCATGATGTACTGAATGACCAATAATGCCTTTCTTCTCCCTGCATCTTAGTGTCCCCAGCTCACCTGTAGTGAGACTGGCCTCAAAGGGCCCTGCCAGCTGGACAGCTCTGTAGGACTGTGGCTTCACTTCTAAAAAGCCTCTAGTGGCCAGAATCAGCTGTTAAATCTAAGACACATGTTTAAATAATAATAATAAAAATAAATCCTAACATGTGAATTTTATAAACATCTATTATCTAAGTTAATCTTCTATCCAGAAGACACCCCAACAGAGGGAAAGTGGCCAGACACAAGGGTATAGGGTTATAAGAAGATAACACCCTCTGTGCAATGGTGAGAGGAAGAAGATTCAAAAAGACATCCAGTCTGTTATATAAAGGGACCCACACCTAGAAAACTAGATCTTTCCTTTCTTTAGGGCCATTACACAGGCCCCAGACTTTTGCTTTTATAAGTCCAGGTCCTGAGCCAGAATGGGTCTCAGTACTATTCCCTCCTTCTCAAGTTGAACCCTTTTCCAATCAAGCCCCTTACGTCAATGACCAGCCCTGGTTTTTCTCCTGAGGGGAGCCAATATTTGAAGGAAATTCAATTCTTTCATGAGGAAAAAGAACAAGGCTTTAATGTTCTATGAAAGGCTTTTTAGAAAGTAGCCAGGAGATGGCTACTTTCTCAGGCAGTGAGGGAATATTATCCAGCTCTAATATAACATCGCTCTGAACTGTCAAGTAGGCCCAGGTAAGAGGTTGCTGGCTTCAGCCACAACTGAAGCCCACAAACCCTTAATAAGTTTAGTAACTTAAGAAAGTAAGAAGGCAGTATAGCTTCTGAAAGCTTTTATTTCAGACCTCCAAGCCCAGCTCCGTTCTTACTATTTGTGTAACTTTGGATAAGCATCTTCTCCCTCTCATCCTCAGCCTTGCACACATATACAATGAGGGAATGCAACTAAGTGGTTTCTAAAAGCCCTTGGATCTATACCATTCTAGAAATCTCCAAAATTCTATCATGCCTGGTCCCTCAAGACATGTTGTACCAAGTACCTAACCATTTGGTACTTGGTACAACATGGATCCCCTCAGATATTGAGACTTTCTTGAAATAGATTTTTCCTAACCAATCTTCCAGGGAAGTCAGGAATATTACTTAACATGGGTAACATTTCACATTGACTGTTATGCCAGTTCTGTTTTTGGAGGCACAGGCTACTGTGTCCTCTCTGGCTGCCCTAACACCCAGGGATAGTCTATTACCTGCCGGTAATTTGACAGATTCCATTAGAGTGGGAAGGATAACTCCTTACTTGCTTTGTCCTAACTTCTCCTTCAGGTAATTATTAAAGCTGACAATGATCCAGTCCAATTAATCTATTCATCCTGGAGAAAATATAGTGAAGACTTCTATAGGATAACAAGAATCAAGATAAACATGAGAAGTTTCTCTTGAGGTGTGAGACAGAACTGACATGCTAGGTGCTTTCACACCTATGAGTTCATTTTATCTTCACAATTACCCCTCGTGCAAGGTTTATTATCACCTCAATTTTATTGATAATAACCTAAAGCTCAGACAGGTTTAACAATTTATTCGAGGTCACAGAGAAAGATGTAATGGTACAGCAAACCTTGAACTTATATTGGTGTTACTATTCTTACTCATCATGCAGTCTTTCACTACCTTCCTGATCTCACTTGGTGCTCCTACCTAATCTTTCTGTATGTTCTCTGAGTACCACAGGGATTGTTGGAAGGTATAATTCAATGCTATTGAGGTTACCTTCACTTTGGAGGTCAGTACATGAGGAATAGTACAATGTTTCTTTTCATGTGATGCCATTTGCCTATCATGTACTCTCTCTTTATGCTGCTAATGAAGAAGGAGGAGAAGAGGAGAAAAGAACAAGAAAAAGAAAAGGGATGAAGAGAAAAAAAAGATGAAAGGATGGGTAGAAGAAAGGATAAGGGAAGGGAAAAGTAAAAATGGAAAAAACATGCAATTCTTAGAAGTTTGGTTACTAACTCTGTCCCGTGCCCTTATTCTGAGATGGAAGAGTCGTGTCTGACCTAATTCTAGAAGTGAAATCCAGGATTGAGAAATTGGGACTAGCTGTCCGTGTTCTTCACAGACCAAAGTAGGCTATGTGAGAATCCCTTGCAACTTCCCAGAGAGGGTAATGTGAGGCAGGCATCACAGTTCCCCCAAGGTTAAAGGGAAGACCTAAGTATGCATAGACAAAGGCATTTTTAGCTCCTCCAGATGTCCCTACAGCAGAATGTTACTTTGTTTCTGAGGAGGGCAATGTGAGAATGCTTTTAAGAAAAGGGTTGGAGATTTGGGAGGGCTGGAGGAAGATGAGTGGAAAAGAGACACCTTAGCTCCCAGGTGGATGTGTCATCAATGCCTGCATTCTTCCTCTGTTCCCCATCTTCAGGCCATCCCATCCTTGAAACACCTGAGAGTGTGACAGGGCCTTGGAAAGGGAATGTGAGTATTCCTTGTACCTATGGTCCTCTGCAAGGCTACACCCAAGTCTTGGTAAAGTGGCTGGTACAACGTGACACAGGCCCAGTCACCATCTTCTTACGTGACATCTCTGGAGATCATATCCAGCAAGCAAAGTACCGGGGCCGCTTGAAGGTGAATGATGAAGCTCTAGGAGATGTGTCCCTCCAACTGAAGACCCTGGAGATGGATGACCGAAGCCACTACACTTGTGAAGTCACTTGGCAGACCCCTGATGGCAAGCAAGTGGTGAAAGATGAGATCATTGACCTCCGTGTCCAGAAACGTGAGTCACTGTGGGGTTAGGAAAGCACTGATAGGCAAAGACCTAATAGAGGACTATAATCTTAGAAAACCCTGAGAAGCCCAGAGACATTTGTTAACCTATACATAGTCTCTCATTAGTTATATGTGCTAATCAGAGGAAATGGACAGGCAGAGTATCCTCAAGGTCATCACTTTCATGGCATAATTTATTGTTTTATTTAATCTTTATTATATTTGTCCCAATTACCACTTAGTCCCCTTATACTCCCCTCCCCCTAGCAATAACCACACTGTTGTTCATGTCAACTTCATAGCATAATTTAAAGAGTACTGGGAAGTGTTTGTGGCTTTCAGCTCTACCACTTCAAGTGCCCTAGAAATTCTAGCATCTAATAGCCTTGTTGCCCTCCTTGGGCTCTGGGTCTTAAAACTCATAATAATGAGTATATCTTATCAGGATATTGGAGAATGAATTGATGCTATCAGAGAAGCTCTGGGGAAATGGATGCAGGGCTTAGCCAAGACAGGTCTTGTAGGCTTGACAGTTTTACAAGTATCTGTCCCTGTAATCCAAAAACTGCAGGTAATCCAAAAACTCCACTTGAGTTAAAAAAAATTTTTTCTTTAAACAGTCAGTTGATTTTTAGCTCCAGGTAATAAAAAAAAAAAAAACAGATAGTACAAATGGTACCTAATCTTCTAAAGGAAGTTATTTTTATTTATATTGTCCTATTTGCTGCCTCCCTCCCAAGTCAGAAGCCCATTTTAGTTCCTTTTGCAGATATAAACATAACCCTATAGCCAGAAATGATTATTCAGCCTTGTGTTCCCATATTCTTATAACTTCCCAGAGTCTCCTCTCTTGTCTTCCATTTGCAGTCTCTGTTTCCAAGCCTACAGTGATGACTGACAGCGGTTATGGCTTCACAGTGCTCCAGGGAACGAAGATTAGCCTTCATTGCCAGGCTCAGGGTTCTCCTCCCATCAGTTATGTTTGGTACAAGGGACAGACTAACAACTCAGAACCGATTATAGTAACAACCTTGAGTACCTTACTCTTCAAGCCTGCAGTGGTGGCTGACTCAGGCTACTATTTCTGTACTGCCAAGGGCCGGGTAGGCACTGAGCAGCGCAGTGATATTGTGAAGTTTGTGGTCAAAGGTGAGCAACACTCTCTCGGTGAACATCTCAATGGACAACCTTATTCCAGATATACCTCAGTAGAGTATCTTATTCCAAAGAAGAGAGACTGGTGTGTGTGTGTGTGTGTGTGTGTGTGTGTGTGTGTGTGTGTGTGTGTGTGTATGGGGGCTGGGAGGTACTGGTTGTACAATCACAAAGAAAGAAAAATTCTGGACTGGGCACAATATAACTGGAGATAATCCCTGTCATGCTGTAGGTTAAGTAGATAAAAGAGAGTAAAGGAGAAAATGACACTAGTATTTGCCAGACACAATGCACAAGAATGCAACACGTGTTTTCTCATTGAATCCCACAACTATCTCATAAGATAGCTATCATTACCCTCGTTTTATTTTCTTTTATTTTGGAGGGCAGTTCTTTTTATTTTTACTTACTGATTTCTTTTTTAGAGAGAGAGAGAGTTAGAAAGAGAGAGACATTGATTTTTTTGTTGTTCCACTTATTTATGCATTTATTGGTTGATTCTTATATGTGCCCTGATCAGGGATTAAATCTACAACCTTGGTGTATGGCGATGACATTCTAACCAACTAAGCTACCTGGCCAGGGCATATCCTCATTTTAAAGAAGAAGAAACCGAGAGTAAGAAAGGGGAATCTACTTACCAAAGCGCTCACAGCCAAGAAGTTGAAGTCAGGATTTGCACTCAGATTTTTTTTAAAGATTTTATTTATTTGTTTGTTTGTTTGTTTGTTTGTTTTTAGAGATAGGGGAAGGGAAAGAGAAAGAGAGGAAAAGAAACATCAATATGTCATTGCCTTCCGCACATCCCCAACTGGGGACCTGGCCCACAACCCAGGCATGTGCCCTGAATGGGAATGGAACCTGCAACCCTTTGGTTCACAGGCCGGCACTCAATTCACTAAGCCACACCAGCCAGGGTTGCACTCAGATTTTATGTTTTTTCCACTATGGCCGATTGTCCCTTATGGTTGAATCTATACTAGCTCCTGGACACCCTTTGGAATCTTTTTTATTCTTTCGGTTTGGTTTGGTGAGTTTTTTGTTGTTATTTTGTTATGCTTGTTTTGCTTTATGATATAAAACTTAAGATCGCTACATGATTTCTTTAAATTTCCCTCACTTCTTTCTAAAGACAAATGTGAGTTCCAATTGGGTGTCAATGAAGACTGATCTTGGTTAATCAAAGTCTGGTTATTTCTTACAGCATTATCCTGGGAGCACTACAAACTATGTACATAAAGACTCCAGGTGGGGGGTTAAATGAACAACTCAGCAGTTACATGTCCAAATGAGCCTTGTTGCCTTCCAACAGATCTCCTTGGAAGGGAGGACACGTATTCCAACAAGCCTGTCATTGCTCAAAACATTTTGTGAACTAACTGCTTTTAGGGAATTATCCTCAGAATCACCTGAAAATTGCTGTCCTTTGAGGATAGCTCTATATCAGGAGAGTGAGCAAACTGGCTCTCTCTAAACTGTGTTAGGAAATTGATGTTAATTTGACACTCCTGTGTTTGACTGAAGGGATTTGTTTCCCAAATTGAGTTGTACTGACAATGTGTGTGCTGTAGGTTTTGGTCTGTTAGTTTTGGGGAAAACAAGGGCAGTCTCACTCTGAGAGAATTATAGGAATACTGGCCCAGTTCTCTGAAAGTTTACAATCTGGTCCTCCTTCCTGCCTCCTTCCCCACTTACACCTTGTCCCATGAGCCCAGCCCTCTCTTTCATCTCTGCCTCACATAGTTCTCATCCCTTCATCCCTCTGCATCACCCACTATGCTGTTTCTCAGTTCTGAGATGGCCTTAAATACCATGTCTTTGCTCATGATCTTGGACTGCTAAGCTCATATCACAAAAAAAGTACAGGCATGCATTGCCCCCATGTTAGTTTTATGCTCTGTGACATCCGCTGCTGGTCTCAATGCTGTATGTCAATTGATTTGCTCTTTTTCCTCTTCCTAATAGCAGCTATTCATCTTCTCCTTATCTAAGACAATCACGAACCCCCTCAAGATGTTAATTATATCAACCGCCCTCCCTTCCTTTACATTTCCCTACCTATCCCCTTTTGGTTTAAAATACAATAAGATGTGCCTTGCTTCTCTCCACAGCAAACCTACCTGAGCTCTTAACCTCAGCTACTCCAACTCCCAGTTACACACATGATCCTCTACCTAAACCTAATATGTATGCATGTATGTATACTATCTATGTGCCTATATATATATATGTATGCATGTAAGCCTAATATATATATATTTATATACATAATTATATCCATACTTTTTTTACAATTAATATTATTTAGTATTAGTTTCAGGTAAACATCATAGAGGTTAAACAAGCATATCTTTTACAAAGTGATTCCCCCCAATATTTTAGGTACACACCTAGAAACATACATAGTAATAATTGATTTTATTCCCTATGCTGTACTTTACATTTCCATGGCTATTTTGTATCTACCAATTAGTACATCTTAATCCCTTCACCTTCTTCACCAAGCCAACCAAACCTCATCCGTTCTGGCAACCATCAGTCTGTTCTCTGTTTCTATAAGTCTGTTTCTATTTTGTTTCTTTGTTTACTTCTTTAGATTCCACATATAAGTGAAATCATATGATATTTGTCTTTCTCTGATGAACTTATTTCACTGCACAATACTCTCTAGGTCCATCCATGTGTCACAAATGGTAATATTTCATTCTTTTTTATGGCTGAGTAATATTCCATCATATATATGTACCACCACTTTATTATCCACTCATCTATTATTGGGCAACTAGGTTGGTTCCATAATTTGGCTATTGTAAATAATACTGCAATGAATCTGGGGGTGCATATATACTTTTCAAAGTGGTGTTTAAGGTTTCTTCAGATGTACACCCAGAAATTGAATTCCTGGGCCATAAGGCAGATCCATTTTTAATTTTGGGGGGTATCTCCATACTGCTTTCCACAGTGGCTGCACCAATCTGCATTTCTACCAACAGTGCATGAGGGTTCCCATTTCTCTATATCCTCACTAGCACTTGTTATTTGTTGATTTGTTGATAATAGCCATTCTGACAGGTGTAAGATGATATCTCATTGAGGTTTTGATATGCTTTTCTCTGATGATTAGTGATGTTGAGCATCTTTTCATTTATCTATTGGCCATTTGACTGTCTTCTTTGGAGAAGTGTGCATGCGGGTCTTTTCCCCATTTTGTAATTGGATTTTTGTTGTTGTTGAGTTGTATAAGTTTGTTATAAATTTTGGATATTAACCTCTTATTAGATGTATAATTGGTTCATATCTTCTCTTACTCAGTAGGTTGTCTTTTCCTTTTTCTGATGGTTTCCTTTGCTGTAAAATATTTTAGTTTAATGTAATCTAATTTGTTAATTGTTTTTGTTTCCTTTGACTGAGGAGATATATAAGAAAGAAAATTGCTAAGATAATGAGAGATTTTACTGCCTATGTTTTTTTCCTAGGAGTTTTATGGTTTCAAGTCTTCTATTTGTCTTTAATTTATTTTGAGTTGATTCTTGTGTATGGTGTCAGAAAGGGGACAAGTTTTATTTTTTGCATTTATCTGTTCAATTTTCCCAACACCACTTATTGAATAGGCCCTCTTTACCCCATTGTATGTTCTTCTCTTTCTTGCCATGTATTAATTAATTATACAGGCATGGGTATATTTCTGGTCTCCCTGTTCTGTTTCCTTGATCTATGTGTTTGTTTTTATGCCAGCACCATGTTGTTTTGTTTACCAAATCCTTGTAGTATAGTTTGGTATCAGGTAGGGTGATACCTCCAATTTTGTAATTATTTTTCAAGATTACTGTGGCTATTAAGGGTCTTTTGTGGCTCCATATAAATTTTTGGAATATTTGTTTTATTTATAGAAAAATGCCATTGATGTTTTGATAGGAATTGTGTTGAATCTGTAGATTGCTTTGGGTAGTATGAACATTTTAACAATGTTAATTCTTCCTATTCATGAGTGTGGTATATGCTTCCATTTATTATATCTTCTTCAATTTGTTTCTTCGATGTCTTATAATTTTCTGAGTACAGGTCTTTCACGCCGTTGTTTGATCTCACCTATAAGAGGACAGTAACCAGAGGGGAAGGGGGAGAGAGATAACGGGGGAAAGAAGGGGAAGGGTCAAGTCAAGGAACATGTGTAAAGGACCCATGGACATGACAATGGGAGGGAGGAGGATTGATGTGGGAGGTGGGGGTGGGTAGGGCAGAGGAAAGTAATGGGGGAAGAATGGGGACAACTGTAATTGAACAAACATTTTTAAAGATTTATTTTATGTATTTTATTTTTTGATGCAATTGTAAATGAGATTGTTTTGAGTTTCTCTTTCTGATAGTTCATTACTGGTTTATAAAAATGCAATTGATTTCTGTATATTTGTTTTGCATCTTGCTACTTTACTGAATTCATTTATCAGTTCTACTACTTTACTGGTGGGATCTTTGGGGGTTTTTAAATATATATTATCATGTCATCTGAAAATAAAGACAGTTTTCCTTCCTTTTTTCCAATTTGGATGGCTTTTTTCTTCTTCTTATGTGATATCTGTATCTAGGACTCCCATTACTGTGCTGAATAAGATTGGTAAAAGTGGGCATCCCTGTCCTGTTCCTGATCTTAAGGGAAACTTTTATATTTTTTCTCCATTGAGTATGGTGTTATCTGTGGGTTTGTCATAAATGGCCTTATTATGTTGATGTATGATCCCTCTATTCCCACTTTTCTGAAGTTTTATCATAAATGGATGCTGGTTTTGTAAAATGCTTTTCCTGAATCTATAAATGGGATCATGTGATTTTTATCTTTCATTTTCTTTATATTGTGTATCACATTAATTGATTTGTGAAATTGAACCATCCTTGCAGACAAGAAATAAATCCCAATTAATCATAGTGTATCATGTTTTTAAAGTATTGCTTATTTTGGTTTAATATTTTGTTGAGGATTGTTACATCTTATGTTCATCAGGGATATTGGCCTATAATTTTTTTTCTTTCTACTCTTTTTATCTGGTTTTAGAAACATGATCATGCTGGCATTGTAAATTGAGTTAGGAAGTTTTTCTTCCCCTTGAATTTTTTGGAATATATAGAGAAAAATAGGGGTTAGTTCTTTGAATGTTTGGTAAAATTCACCTGTGCAGACATCTGGTCCAAAACTTATATTTGCTGAGAGGTTTTTTTTTTTCCCTTTAATTATTATTTATTTATTTTCAGAGAGAGGGGGAGGGAGAAAGAGAGGGAGAGAAACATCAGTGTGTGATTGCCTCTCACACACCTCCTACTGGGGATCTGGCCCGCAACCCAGGCATGTGCCCTGACTGGGAATTGAACTGGTGACCTTTTGGTTCTCAGGTTGGCACTCAATCCCCTGAGCCACACCGCCCAGGGCTTGCTGAGAGCTTTTATGTTACTGCTTCAGTTTTCTTGGTTGTAATCAGTCTGTTCAGATTTTCTTCTTCTTCTTGATTCAGTCTGGAAGATTTTATGTTTCTAGGAATGTATTCATTTCTTCCAGATTGTCCATTTTGTTGGCATATGTTTATAGTATTTTCTTAGAATTCTATGTATTTATGTGGTGTCATTTATTACTTCTCTTTCATTTCTGATTTTATTTATTTGGGTCCTCTCTGGTGGGTTTTTTTTTTTTTCCCCTTCATGAGTCTGGTGAAAGATTTTTCAATCTTGTTTATCTTTTTAAACAACGAGATCTTGGTCTCCCTGATCTTTTGTATTGTTTTTTTAGATTCTATTTTAATTATTTCCACTATGATCTTTGTTATTGTCTTCCTTCTGGTAACATTGGGTTTTGTTTGTTTTTTTCTAGTTCCTTCCGATGTAAAGGTAAATGATTTATTTGAGATATTTCTTGTTTATTGGGGCGACATGTATTGCTCTGAATTTCTCTCTTAGGACTGCATTGCTGGGGTTTTTTTAATTGCCCATTTATTTGGGGTTGTGTGTTTTCATTTTCATTTGTCTCAAGACATCTTTTTATTTTGTATTGATCTCATGGTTAACCCATTAATTGTTTAGTAACACATCATTTAGCCTCCAGGTGTGAGAGTACTTTTTTTTGGGGGGGGGGGTTCTTGTAAATTATTTCAAGTTTCATACCATTGTGGTCAAAGAGAATCCATGATATAATTTTAATCTTCTTAAATTTATTAAGACTTGTTTTGTGTCCTGACATGTAGTCTACTCTAGAAAATGTCCTATTGTGCACTTGAAAAGAATGTATATTCTTGTTTTTGTGTGGAATTCTCTATAACTATCAATTAAATTTATCTGCTCTAGTGTATTTTTTAAATTTTTTTAAATTAATTTATTTATTCTATCATACATTTGTCTCTGTCTTCCCCCCACCACTTTCCCCTGCCCCCTCCCTCCCACACTCCTTCCCTCAACTCTTCCCTTTTGGTTATGTCCATGAGTCCTTGCTATATGTACCTTGACTTTCCTGATCCCATCTTTTTCCCCCGCCTCCAGTTCCCTCTTGTCTCTGCTTGTTTCTTTTCCTTTCAGTGTTGCTGGTCTTATTTTCCTTGCATCAATGTATTGTTGGTTAGGTTCCGCTTATAGGTGAGATCATATGGTATTTGTCTTTCACACCCTGGCTTATTTCACTTAGCATAATGCTCTCTAGTCCCATCCATGCTGTCGCAAAGGGTAGTAGTTCTTTTTTTCTTTCTCCTGCGTAGTATTCCGTTCTGTAAATATACCATAATTTTTTGATCCAATTATCTACTGATGGGCACTTAGGTTGCTTCCACCACTTACCTATTGTAAATTGTGCTGCCATGAACATTGGGGTGCATAGGTTCTTTTGAATTGGCGTTTTGGAATTCTTAGGGTATAGTCCCAGCAGGGGAATCACTGGATCAAAAGGCAGTTCCATTTTCAGCTTTTTGAGGACATTCCACACTGCTTTCCACAGTGGCTGCACCAGTCTGAATTCCCACCAACAGTGCACTAGGGTTCCCTTTTCTCCACAGCCTCTCCAGTACCTTTTGTTTGTGGATCTGTTTATGATGGCCATTCTGACTGGTGTGAGGTGGTATCTCGTTGTGGTTTTGGTCTGCATTTCTCTGATGGCTAGTGATGCCGAGCATCCTTTCAAATGTCTCTGGGCCCTCTGTATTTCCTCCTTGGAAAAGCGTCTGCCCAGGTCCTTTGCCCATGTTTTGATTGGATCATTTGTCTTTTTGAGGTGGAGTCGAGTGAGTTCTTTATATATCTTGGAGATCAAAACTCTATCTGATGTATCATTAGCAAATGTATTTTCCCATAGGGTTGGCTCCCTTTTCATTTTTCTGATGTTTTCTTTCGCCGTGCAGAAGCTTCTTATTTTGATGAGGTCCCACTTGTTTATTCTTCCTTTATGTCCCTTGCTTTAGCAGACATATCGGTGAAAAAGCTGCTGCGTGGGATATCTGAGAGTTTCCTGCCAATGTTCTCCTCTAGGACTTTGATGGTGTTGCGACTTATATTTAAGTCTTTTATCCATCTTGAGTTTATTTTTGTGTATGGTGTCAGCTGATGATCCAATTTCAATTTTTTGCATGTAGCCGTCCCGCTCTCCCAACACCATTTGATGAAGAGGCTATTATGGCTCCATTTTATGCTTCTGCCCCCTTTGTCAAATATTAGATGTCCATAGAGACCTGGGCTTATTTCTGGGCTTTCTATTCGGTTCCACTGGTCTATGGGTCGGTTCTTGTGCCAGTACCAAATTGTTTTGAGTATAGTGGCTCTGTAGTAGAGTTCGATGTCCAGTATTGTGATCCCTCCTACTTTGTGTTTCTTTCTCAAAATTGCTGAGGCTATTTGGGGTCGTTTATGGTTCCATATAAATTTTTAAAATGTTTGTTCTATTTCTGTGAAATATGTCATTGGTATCTTAATAGGGATTGCGTTGAATCTATAAATTCCTTTGGGTCCTATGGACATTTTGATGATATTAATTCTTCCAATCCATGAGCACGGTATATACTTCCATTTATTTGTGTCTTCCTTAATTTCTTTCTTCAATGTTGTATAGTTTTCTGCATACAGGTCTTTTACCTCTTTGGTTAAATTTATTCCTAGGTACTTTATTTTTCTTCTTGCTATATCGAATGGCATTTTTTTTTCTGATTTCTTCCCTTCTATTTCATTGCTGGCATACAAAAATGCCTTTGATTTCTGAATATTGACTTTGTATCCTGCTGTTTTGCCAAATTCACTTATTAGGTGGAGGAGTTTTTTGGAAGAGTCTACAGGGTTCTCTATGTACACTATCATGTCGTCTGCAAACAATGATAGGTTTACTTCCTCCTTTCCTATTTGGATGCCTTTTATTTCTTTTTCTTGTCTGACTGCTGTGGCTGGGACTTGCAATACGATGTTGAAAAGAAGCGGTGAAAGCGGACATCCTTGTCGTGTTCCCGATCTTAGTGGGAAAGCTTTCAGTTTTTGCCCGTTGAGTACGATGTTGGCTGTAGGTTTTTCATATATGGCCTTTATTACGTTGAGGAATGCCCCCTTTATTCCCATTTTGCTGAGTCCTTTGATCATAAAAGTGTGCTGTACCTTATCGAATTCTTTTTCTGCATCTGTTGAGATGATCATGTGGTTTTTGTCTTTCCTTTTATTTATGTGATGCATTACGTTTATTGACTTGCGTATATTGAACCATCCCTGCATGCCTGGGATGAATCCCACTTGATCATGGTGGATAATCTTTTTAATGTATTGCTGGATGCGGTTTGCCAATATTTTGTTGAGGATTTTAGCATCTGTGTTCATCAGCGAAATTGGCCTGTAGTTTTCTTTCTTTGTAGGGTCTTTATCTGGTTTTTGGATCAGGGTGATGCTGGCCTCATAAAAAGAGTCTGGGAGTCTTCCCTCCTCTTGGATTTTTTGGAATAGTCTGAGAAGGACAGGGGATAGCTCTTCCTTAAATGTTTTGTAAAATTCTCCTGTGATACCATCCAGCTCTGGGCTTTTGTGTGCCGGAAGTTTCTAGCTTACTGCTTCCATTTCCCCAGCTGTTATCGGTCTGTTCAAGCTTTCTGTTTCTTCCTCCTTTAGTGTTGGAAGATTATACTCTTCTAGGTATTTGTCCATTTCATCAAGGCTTTCAAATTTCTAGGCATATACTTGTTTATAGTAGTTTCTGACAATCCTTTGTATTTCTGTGGTATCAGTTGTTATTTCTCCTCTTTCATTTCTGATATTATAAATTTGGGCCCTCTCCCTTTTTTTCTTGATGAGTCTGCTTAAAGGCTTGTTGATTTTATTTATCTTTTCAAAGAACCAGCTTCTGGATTGGCTGATCCTTTGAATTGTTCGTTTCGTCTCTACGTCATTTAGTTCTGCTCTCATCTTGACTATTTCCTTCCTTCTACTTGCTCTGGGATTTATTTGCTGTTGTTTCTCCAGTTCTTGAAGTTGTAGTGTGAGGTCTTTTATTTGAAATGTTTCTATCTTTTTTTAGGTAAGCCTGTATTACTATGAACTTCCCTCTCAGGACCGCCTTTGCTGTGTCCCACAGGTTTTGCACTGTTCTCTCTTCATGTTCATGTGTTTCCAGAAATTTTGTGATTTCTTCTCTTATCTCATTATTGACCCATTCATTGTTTAATAGTCTACTGTTCAGTCTCCATGAGTTTGTGAGTTTTTGAAGTTTCTCTTTGAGGTTGATTTCCAGTTTCAAGCCTTTGTGGTCCAGGAAAAACTTTGGTATTATTTCAATTTTCCTGAATTTGCTGAGGCTTGCTTTGTGTCCTATCATGTGGTCTATCTTTGAAAAACTGCCATGAGCATTTGAAAAGAATGTGTATTTTTCTTCTTTGGGATGTAAGGTTCTATGTATGTCAGTTAAGTCTCTTTGATTCAGTGTGTCATTCAGCTGCACAATATGTTTATTAATGTTTTGTTTGGAAGGTCTGTCCATTTTTGACAGTGGGGTCTTGAAATCCCCTACTATCAGCGTGTTGCTGTCTATATCTTTTTTGAAGTCGTCCAACAATTTCCTTATACGCTTGGGGGCTCTTATATTGGGAGCATATAAGTTTACAATGTTGATGTCTTCTTGATAGATTCTTCCTTTAAGTATTATAAAGTGCCCCTCTGGGTCTCTTGTTAGGGCCTTTGTTTTGAAATCTACTTTGTCTGATACAAGTATGGCTACCCCGGCCTTTTTCTCTCGCCCATTTGCTTGGAGTATTTTTTTCCATCCCTTTACTTACAATCTGTGTAGGTCTTTTGCTCTGAGGTGGGTCTCTTGTAGGCAGCGTATGTGTGGGTCATGTTTTCTTATCCATTCAGCTACCCTGTGTCTCTTGATTGGGGCATTTAGTCCATTTACATTAAGAGTTATTACTGATAGAAAGTTATTCATTTTTTCTCTTTGGACCTGTGGTTTTCTCTTTCTCACTCTTTTCCTTCATCTTCTTAAACCAGTCCCTTGAGCATATCTTGGAGTGCTGGTTTGGTAGAGATGTATTCTTTTAGCCTTCTTTTGTGTGCGGAACTCCGTATTTCCCCTTCTATTTTAATTGAGAGCCTTGCTGGGTAGAGCAGCCTTGGTTGCAGGCCTTTCCTTTTCATGACTTGGAGTATTTGTTGCCATTTCCTCTGGCTTGTAGCGTTTCTGTTGTGAAGTCAGCTGCTAGCCGTATCGGGGCTCCCTTGTATGTTACTCCCTGTTTCTCTCTTGCTGTCTTGAGGATTCTCTCTTTGTCTTGATATTTGCCATTTTAATGATGATGTGTCTTGGAGGTGGCCTCATTGGGTTCCTCTTGAGTGGGGCCCTCTGTGCTTCCTGGACCCATGAGACCTTTTCTCTCCTCAAATTGGGGAAGTTTTCCATCATTACTCTTTCAAAGAGGTTCTTTATCCCTTGCTCCTCTTCTTCTCCTTCTGGTATCCCTATTATACAGATAATGTTGCATTTCATTAGGTTGTCCTGCATTTCCCTAAATGCCTCTTCATTCTTTCTGAGTCTTTTTTCCATTTCTTGTTCTTTCTGGGAGCTTTTTTCTACCTTATCCTCCATCTCACTGACTCGATCCGCGGCTTCATCCAGCCTGCTTTGGATTCCTTCTACTGTGTTCTTCAGTTCAGAAATGGTATTCTTCATATCCTCTGGTGTCTTCTTGATAGCCTCTATGTCCTTTTCCAGGTTGATATAGTTTGCTGTAAGATCCTGATTGTTTCTCTGCAGTTTCTCATAGTTCTCTTTGAGCTGGCTGAGCTCATTGAGCTTCCTTAGAACCATTGTTTTGAATTCCATATCTGATAGTTCCCTTGCCTCTATTTCATTAGGCTCTCTCTGTGGAGAGTCCCCTTTTCCGCTCATTTGGGAGGAACTTCTTTCTCTTCCCATTTTTGTGAGAGTCTGTGAAGTAATTTATTTGTTTGTTTGTTTGTTTGTTTGTTTATATTTTTGCTTCTCCTTCAATTGGGCCATCTAGATTTCCTGAATTTGTGGACCCTATATGGCCTTGGGTTGTTTGTTTGAGCCTTCCAGGAGTTTACTCTCTATGTCTGACTCCTGCTGTGGGCAGCTCTGTGACCCCTTCAGCCAGGAATCCACTATTTCTGTGGATCGCTCTGCACTCTCACATCGGCTCCTTGATCGTACTCCCCACCCGGCAGGATCCCCCGCCTGCCTGGGCTTGCGCGTGCTTGCCCCTGCCCAGAGGGCTTCTTCGCAACCTCGCATACTCCTCTGGCCCCCCGGCCAGTGGGCACCCCGGCTCTAGTCCATTTAGGGTCTTCTATTGTGTGTTTCCCCATCTTTTGGCTCTTTGGATGCATTGCCTGCCCTCGCCAAATGGAGATATGGGAATGGGAGGAAGTCAGCTCCAGGACTCTCCGGTTAATCCTGTCTCTGGTCTCTCCTCCAGGGACTCTGGGCAGCTCTGTGACCCCTTCGGCCTGGGATCCACTATTTCTGCGGCCTGCTGTGCACTCGTGGGCCTGCGCTGGTTGGTTTTCGCCTGCCCTTGCCGATTTGTGCACTCCTTTGCAGGCCCCATGGGTGCCAACCTGTGGAAGGCCTTGCCAGCCCGCGGGAGCCCTCGTCAGCCCTCGCAGGTCTACACACACGCTCGCCAGCCCTCGCCAGCCACTCAGCGCCAGTGTGCATGCCTGCACTGGGTGATTTTGGGCTGTCTATTGTGTGCTTTTCAGCCTTTGGCTCTTTGGGGGTGTGGCCTGTTCCCGCACAATGGAGACTATGGAAAGGAGAAGGAGTCGGGACTCCCCAGTTCCTCCTCCCATTCTTTCCCCAACACCTCTGTCTCCAGTCTTTCCTCAGGGGTCTCTGGGTGACCCCTTCGGCCAAAGATCCACTATTTGTGTGGACCGCGTTGCAATCGCGGGCAGTCTGGTTCAGCGCGCCCACTTCTGCCTCTTTAGGGGCGCGCCCTGCCTGCCCAAGGTGGAGACTACGGAATGGAGAGGGAGTCGGAGCTCCCCAGTTCCTCTCCCCGTTCTTTCCCCAACGCCTCTGTCTCCAATCTCTCCTCAAGGTTCTCAATGGAGCTGTGTGACCCCTTTGGCCAGGGATCCTCTATTTCTTCCAGCTTGTCTGCACTTACCCCCCCAGCTCACATGCGCACAAGCTGTGCGCAGAGTGCATAAAAGGCAGGTTCATTGATTCCCGTATGCTTGAGCAAGATAGTAGCTGCAGAGTGGGAGGCGCGCCATCACCCGGGCTCCACCGGCTGCCGTCTCAGTTCTCTTCACAAAGTTTTCCTCACCAGTCTTTCCTCAGGCACCAGCCCACCCTGCTGCCGCTTCTGCCCAGAGATCCAGGAGGGTGGCTGCCACTGCAATTTTTGCATTGGCCCTTTAAATGTCTCTCTGCATCCCCAGCCGCCTGTCTCTGGCAGAGAGCGCCCCTAAGCTTTTCGGGGCCGCATTTTGTCTGTGTGTTTTCCTGGTTTTAGCTGCTGTAATCTAGGTGTCCCTGTTTATGATTCAGACTCTGTTCTTCTCAGGGGGATCCAACTGGCCATTTCAATGTCCCTCTGGTGCTGGTGCCCATGGGCACCCAGCCCACCCTCTCCAGCCTCCACCGCACTTGTCACCTGTTGGGATGTGTCAGAGTAGAATCCACTGTCTGTCTGCGGCTCCAAGGCTCCTCTCCCACTATTGATCCATTCTTTTCCAGGTGATTTCTCCACTATTTAGTCACAATTCCAGTTTGGTCTTGGGAGGTCAGCGTGACTCCCATTCACTCCTCTGCCATCTTCCTCCTCTAGTGTGTTATTTAAGACCTCTATTTTCTTGTTGATTTTCTGTCTGGAAGATCCATCCTCTGTTGTCAGTGTGTTAAAGTCCCCTACTATGACTGTACTACAGTCTATCTTTTCCTTTGTGTCCATCAGGACTTGCTTTATATATGTACATGCTGCTATATTGTGTGCATAAGTGATTGTTAAGGGTTATATCCTCTTCTTTGGTTGAAATTTTATTATTTTTTTTAATTTATTTTATTGTTCAAATTCATTTGTCTCCATTTCCCCCTACCACCTTTCCCTGCTCTCCTCCCTCCCTCAATCTTTCCTCATGAATCTTTATTATTATGTAATGTCCTTCTTTGTGTTTTTTCATACCATTTGTTTTATTTTTTATTAATAAATTATTTTTCATTTTATTTATTGCTGTTCAAGTACAGTTGTCTCCATTTTGCTACCAATACTTTCCCCACCCATGCCTCCCTCCCACCCTCAATCCTTCCCCACTTTGACTTTGTCCATTAGTCCTTTATACATGTTCCTTGAATTGACCCTTCTCCTTCATTCTCCCTTTATCCCCCTACCACCCACCTTCTGGTACTGTCAGTTTGTTCTTTATTTCAATGTCTCTGGTTTTATTTTGCTTGCTTATTTGTTTTGTTGGTTAGGATCCACTTATAGGTGAGATCATATGGCATTTGTCTTTCACTACTTAGCTTATTTCACTTAGGATAATGCTCTCCAGTTCTGGCAATACTGTCACGAAGGAATACTGTCATGAAGCAATACTACACTGCTCCTTCTCTCTTTCTGCAGTGTAGTATTCCATTGTGTAAATGTACAATATTTTTTGATTCACTCATTTACTGATGGGCATTTAGGTTGCTTCCAACACTTAGCTATTGTAAATTGTGCTGCTATGAACATTGGGGTGCATAGGGCCTTTTGAATGAGTGTTTCAGGATTCTTAGGGTATAATCTCAGCAATGGAATCACCAGGTCAAAAGGCAGCTCTATTTTTAATTTTTTCAGGAAATTCCAAACTCTTTTCCGCAGTGGCTGCACTAGTGGAATTCCTGTTGTTGGCTGTATTCCCACCAACATCGTAGTAGGGTTCCCTTTTCTCCACAACCTCCCCACAACACTCGTTTTTTGATGATTTGTTTCTAACAGCCATTCTCACTGGTGTGAAGTGGTATCTCACTGTGGTTTTAATTTGCATCTCTCTGATGGCTAGTGATGCTGAGAATCCTTCCATATGTCTCTGGGCCCTCTGTATGTCCTCCTTGGAGAAGTGTGTGTTCAGGTCCTTTGCCTATTGTTTAATTAGATTGCTTGTTTTCCTGGTGTGGAGTCTTGTGAATTTTTATATATTTTTGGTGATCAAACC
The DNA here is from genome assembly GCF_021234165.1 of Pteronotus mesoamericanus. NCBI lineage: Eukaryota > Metazoa > Chordata > Mammalia > Chiroptera > Mormoopidae > Pteronotus > Pteronotus mesoamericanus. Next base: position 1,213,164 of record NW_026555108.1, on the reverse strand, counting down.
CTTGTCTGAGATTATCATTAGCAAATACATTTTCCCACATAGTTGGTTCCCTTTTCATTTTGCTGATTTTTTTTAGCAATGCAGAAGTTGGTATGTTCGTTTGTTTGTTTTCTAATGAAGTCCCAATTGTGTATTCTTTCCTTTATGTCCCTTGCACTAGGGGACATATCAGTGAAAATACTGCTGCATGGAATATCCTAGATTTTCCTGCCTATATTCTCTAGAGCTTTTATGGTGTCCCGACTTAAGTCTTTTATCCACCTTGAGTTTTTTTGTGTGTGTATGATGTAAGTTGGTGATTGAGTTTCATTTTCTTTGCATGTAGCTGGTCAGATTTCCTAACACCATTTGTTGAAGAGGTTATCTTTACTCAATTTTATGCTCCTGCCCCATTTGTCAAATATTAATTGATCAGAGAGACATGGGTTTATTTCAGGGCTCTCTGTTATGTTGCATTGATCTATATGTCAGTTTTTATACCAGTATTAGGCTGTTTTGATTACAGTGGCCTTTTAATATAGTTTGATGTCAGGTATTGAAATCCCTCCTACTTTGTTTTTCTTTCCCAAAATTGCTGTAGCTATCCATGTCATTTATAGTTCCATATACAATTTTGAAATGTTTGTTCTATATCTGTGAAATATGTCATTGGTATTTTAATAGAGATTGCATTGAATCTATAAATTGCTTTGGGTGGTGTGGACATCTTGTGATGTTAATTCTTCCCATCCATGAATGTGGATGTGGTATATGCTTCCATTTATTTGTGTCTTCCTTAATTTCTTTCTTCAGTGTAGTGTTATTTTTGGAGTACAGGTCTTTTACCACCTTGGTTAGGTTTATTCCAAGGTACTAGATTTTTCTTTTTTTCTTACATTTTTATCAATCATGTGTATTTTATTACAGTTATCTCAATTTTTCCTCCTTTACCTCCTCCACCCATCCCACCACCAGCCCCTGCTCCCACAGTCAATTCCCACTCCATTGTCCATGTCCATGGGTCAGTCATACATGTTCTTTGTCTAGTCCCTCCCCCTTCTTTTCACCATTGTCCTCTTTCCCCATCCCCTCTGGTCACTTTCAGTCTGCTCCATGTTTCCATACCTGTAGTTTATTTTGTTTGTTAGTTTATTTTGTTGAATAGAGTCCACTTTTAGGTGAGATCATATGGTATTTGTCTTTCATCACCTGGCTTATTTCACTTAGCTTAATATTCTCCAATTCCATCCATGTTGTCACAAAAAGTAGGAGTTCCATCTCCCTCTCTCTCTTTCTTTCTTTCTTTCTTAAATGCAGATTGATTTTATTTATTTTTTAAATGTCAAAGTTAATTTTAAAATATTTTTAAAATTTTAAACCATTATACCAACATGCAATTAAACCAACATGACACCAGCACAGAAATAATCAATTAGATCAATGAAATATAATGAGCATTCTAGAGACAAAGGTATATATCTGTCTCATATAATATATGATTAAGTTGATATTTCAAGTCAATAGGAAACATAAGGCTTATTCAACAAATAAGGTGCATAGACCACTATTACTTGAAATAAAACAAATACAGAGCCCAATTTCACACATTATACAAGAAATATTCAGGTGAGTTAAAAATCAATATGTAGAATCTAAGGAGTTTTAGAAGAAAATAGAACTAATATTTTTCATGACCTGAAGTAAAATATTCAACCCCAGAAGCTATAAAGTGAATATTGACAATATGACTATATTAAACATCTAAGAATATATAGTAATATACATTTAAAAAAGTTAAAGGACATGCAATAGAATAGGAAGGCATTTACAATACATCTAAAACATGGTTAATAGTTTTTTGGGTTTTTTTTTTAGGGAAAAAAGTTCTCCAAAATTTTAGTCAAAAAAAGGAAAAGAAACCAACACAGACAAGAGGGAAGGAGGGAGGGGGGCGGGGGAAAAGGAAGGGAAGGGGAAAGTCAAGGAACATATAGCAAGGACTCATGGACACAACCAAAGGGGAAGAGCTGAGGGAGGGAGGGAGGGAGGGAGGAGGCAAGGGAAAGTGGTGGGGGATAGGCAGAGACAAATGTATTTGAAAAAATAAATTTAAAAAATTAAAAAATAAAAATAAAAAAATTTAAAAAATGAAAAAAAAATATAAACAAAAAAAATTTTTAAAAATAATAAAAAATAAAAAAAATTTTTTAAATGGAGAAGGAATACCAAAAAGTCTTTTTATGCTTTTTTTAAAAAAATAGAAATACACAAGAAATGTACCCAAACAGGTTTACTTTCAACAAATAGTAAAGGAACAGTTAAAATAACAGCATTGTCACAATCAGATTAATGAGTATTAAAAATATTGGTAATATCAAGTATTGGCAACTCTGAAAGGAACTGGGTATTCATAGAAACTTTTTCTTCATCTTAAAGCAGTCCCTTTAGCATATTTGGCAGTGCTGGTTTGGTGGAGGTGTATCCTTTAGCCTTCTTTTGTCAGGGAAACTCCTGATTTTGCCTTCCATTTTAATGCAGAGCCTTGCTGGGTAGAGCAGTCGTGGTTGCAGACCTTTGCTTTTCATGACTTGGAATATTTCTTGCCATTTCCTTCTGGCTTGCAGTGTTTCTGCTGAGAAGTCAGATGCTAGCCATATTGGGGCTCCCTTATATGTTAATACCTCTTTCTCCCTTGCTTGCTCTAGAATTCTCTGTTTGTCTTTGCAACTTGCCGTTTTAATGATGATGTGTCTTGGAGTGGGCCTCATTCGGTCCCTCTTGAATGGGACCCTCTGTGCTTCCTGGACTCGTGTGACTTTTCTCCCCTCCAATTGGGGAAGTTTTCCATCATTACTTTTTCAAACAGGTTCTCTATCCCTTCCTCAGCCTCTTCTCCTTCTGGTATCCCTATTATACAGATATTATTATGTTTCAGGTTGCCCTGCATTTCCCTCAATGCCGCTTCATTCTTTTTTAGTCTTTTTTTTTTCCTTTTCTTGCTCTCTCTGGGAGTTTTTTTCTACCTTGTTCTCCAGCTCGCTGATTCAATCCTTTGCTTCTTCTGATCTGCTTTTGATTCCTTCTACTGTGTTCTTCAATTCAGAAATTGTATTCTTCATGTCCTCCTGTCTCTTATTCATAATTTCTATGTCCTTTTTCATGCTGATATAGTTTGCGATAAGTTTCTCATAGCTTCCCTGTAGATTTTGATATTTCTCACTGAGCTCATTGAGCTTCTTTATAACCATTGTTTTGAACTCAACATCTGATAGTTTACTTGCCTCTATTTCATTTAGCACTCTTTCTGAGGTTTTCTCCTTTCCTTTCTATTGGGGATTGTTTCCTTGTCTCCCTATTTTAGGGGAGACTCTACTTGTTTATTTCTTCTTCTTAAATTGATCTATTTTGACTCCCTGACTTTGTAGTGTGAACTTCTATAGTAGGAGACCTGTGAGATTCAGTGGTGCTGTCACCTTGATCTCCTGAACTCCATGCTCTTGGAATGCCATTTATGCTGTTTATGTTGACTCTCTGGATATAATTGTGCCTTGGTTGTTGTTGGGCCTTTCTTTGGTGGGTCCTTCCCTCTAGCTGGTTGATTGAGGGTCACTCCACCCACCACATCTTGCATGTTGTACAGGCGCTGCCAGAATAACAGCACACAGCCCAGGAAACAAACCTATACCTGCAAAAATAACTCCCCCCTCAATCCCACTGTCAACAGCAAATGAAACAGTATTAATAAGGGTGTAAAGTGACTAAGACTATTATAAGAAAGGAGAGCACATATGGGATATCCTACTGAAAGAAAAATGACTTTGAAAGGGTAGAGGGAGAAGCATTAATAAGAATTGGGGATTAGAGTAATGCGAAGAGAGAAAGTAAAATTTACATCATGAATAAAAAAGAGAATGCAGGAAAAAAGGAGTGAATAAAAAGCTATGCAGGAAAGAAAATATCGCAAATCATGGAGAAGACCACAGTGGATTTTGTCTCAGTAGCCTCTAGTATTTACCACTGTTTTTTCTTTCTGTATCCGCCTCTGGTGGTTTCTGATGTTGACCCCTTCTGACCTTAGGTAGCCTGTTTGAGACTTCCTTGGATCTACTCTCTGTGGCTGATCCTTCAGTTTTTAATCTAGTCACTCTGCACTAAGCAGTCAGGCTTCAGCGCCATAGGATGGGGCAGAATCCCTCCTGGTGTTGGGGCTATTGTTTCTCCTCAGGCTGCTGCTGCTTAGAAGAGAGTGGTCTGCCTGAGCAGAATGGCTGCCGCCATATGGGGGATGATTCAGCACCAGAATCCTGGTGACTACTCTCTCAGTTCTTTTCCCAAAGTTTCCAACCCCAGTCTCTCCTCAAGTGTCTGTAGTCCACTCTGCCCCTGCCCTTACCATGGATCTACTCTCTCCGTGGCTGACTCCTTCAGTTGTTAATCTAGTCACTCTGTACTCAGCAGTCATATAGCCTTTGTTTTAAAATCTGTTTTGTCTGATGTAAATATCGCTATTCCAACTTTTATTTTTGTTTCCATTTGCATTAAAATTTTTTTCATCTCTTTGTTTACCACCTTTGTGCGTCTTTTGATCTAAAGTGGGTTTCTCATAGGCAGCATATATTTGGGTCTTGTTTTTTTAATCCATTCATCTACCCTATGTCTTTTTTAAAAAAAAAAATTTCCATTACCATTTATCCCCCCTACCGTTCTATGTCTTTTGATTGGAGTATTTATTCCATTTACATTTAAAATGATTAATAACTGCTTATTTATTGGCATTTTATTATTTATATTTATGTTTCTCCTTTCTTTTTTTCTTAACAAATTCTGTTTAACATTTCTTGTAATGCAGCCTTGTTGGACAGGAACTTCTTTAGCTTTTTCTTGTATGGAAACCTCTTTATTTGTCTTTTAATTCTAAATGATAACTTTGCAGGGTAGATCAATTTTGGTTGCAGTTCCTTGCTTTTTATAACTTTGAATATTTTCTGCCAACCCCTTTTGGCATAAGCAATTTCTGTTGAGAAACCAGCTCACGCTCTTTTGGGAGCTCCCTTATAGGAAACTGTCTTTCTCTTGCTGCTTTCAAGATTCTCTTCTTGTTTTTAAAATTTGTCATTTTAATTATGATGTGTTTTGATATGGACCTCTTTGTGTTCAAGTTGTTTGGGACTCCCTGAACTTCCTGAGCTTGTGTATCTTTTCTTCACCAGGTAGGGAAGTTCTCCATCATTATTTCTTCAAATTGGTTTTCAATATTTTGCTCTCTCTTGTCTTTCAGGTGCCTCTATGATTTGGATATTGTTATGCTTGCTGCTTTACCAGAAGTCACTTAAACTATTCTCATTTTTTTTTTAATTTTGATCTTCTGATTGTTTTCTGTTGCCTTGTCTTCCAAATTGCTGATTCCATCTTCTGATTTATCTAATCTGCTGTTGATCTTTTATAGTGTATTCTTAATTTTGAACATTGTATTCATTTCTGACTGGCTCTTTTATTATGGTTTATATGTCCTTTTTATACTGTTGAAATTCTCAGTAAGTTCCTTTCTTTGGAATCATTGTTTTTAACTTTATCTGGTAGATTGCTTGCTTATATTTCATTGTGTTCCTTTTTGAGGTTTCTCCTGTTCTTTTGTTTGGGACATGTTTCTTTGTCTCCTTATTTTGACTCCCTCTCTGTATTTGTTTCTATGTATTTGGTATATCTCCTATGTCTGCCAATCTTGGTACAGTGGTCTTATGTAGTGTCCTGTGGGGCTAAGTGGTATATTCTTTATCATCACCTGAGCCAGGTGCTCCAGGAGTGTTTCTTCAGTGGGTTATGTGAGCCCTGTTGTTGTAGTTGAGTCTTGATGATTTTGTTCCATCTCTGAGTATAGGTTGACCCTCAGGCTGGCTGACTGTGAAAACTAACACTGGCCACAGTGTATATGCTGTTATGAGGTTAAGTGTAATTTGCCTCAGCAGAGTCTATTGCCTGCTGAAACCTCCCTTTGGTTATCTTGTTTGTGTAACTAATTGGGTAGTGTTCTGATGTGGTCTGAAGCCAGCCATTGGGTGTGTTGGTTCTGAGGCTGCTTGGGAGAGACACATGCAGGTCAATGTTAGACACTGCCTGTGACCAAACCTGGGCTTCCTGTTAGGAGCTACATATGATCCATGGTTGGTAGCTGCTTTACTGGGCTTGGATGGATGTGAGTTAGGCCAAGTTGCATACTGGGTCTTGCTGCCATCAGTAACAAGCCTGGGAAAGGTCATCAAAAAGCCTAAGACACCCTAAGGTCTGCTGCCACTTGCTGGCTTCTTGTCAGACTCAGCTTCTGAAACTGATTCAGGCAATACATGAGTTACATAAAGCAGGTTCTATGTGAGTCACCAGGCAGGAGCAAATGATGTTCCCTGGGTTCCTGGGTTAATACAGACTCAAACTTGGTACCAGTGCTGGGATAGAAGCCACTCAGCAAAAGTTTCAGTGTGCACCAAGACCAGCTTCCACCCTTTGGGTCCTGTGGACCTTTGTAGTGGGGTGGTGTTTCAGGGTGTCATCAAGGTGGGGCCAGTAGAGTTCATCAGGATAAACCATATAAAGATTTGGCCATGCCGAAGGAGAGTTCTGCACAGGAATGACAGGAACTGTTGACAGTTTTTCTGGATAGTTTTTCTGCATACAGATCCAGTTTGGCTGCTACCAATAGATCCTACAGCCAGGTTCAAGCTTGTCAAGTCAGGGCCTCAGGGTGTCAGGAGGGTAACGCTGGTGTAGTCTCCCAGGCTGATGCCATTTTGGTGGAGGAGGCTGACCCAAAACAGAAAAGACAGTTCTGATTTGGCACATGGGGAAAAAATGGCCCTCACTCTACAACCATGCAACTCTGTCTATCCTTGTATGTCTCTGGCACTCTCTAAGTTTGCCTGAAATTCTTCTTCAAGAGTTTTTCAAAAAAGACTGCAACCAGGATCCAGGCTGTGAGATGCCAACAGATCCCTCTGTCAAGTGCATGCTTTAGTGTGGGACCTCAGGGAGTCAGTAGGGTTGGGATAGGGCATATTCCTAGGCTAATGCCATATGCAGGGGTGTGTTATAACTAGGACAGATGGCATCTTGGGAGGTGCGGGGGAGGGACTCAGCACAGGGACATTGGTGGCTGCCTTTCCAGCCCTTTCCACACAACCCAATCTCTCCCTGTATGACTCCAGTCCCTTCTGAGCTGATGACCCTCCCCAGAGCCCAGGGTGTGTGCTCAAAAGCAAGATTTTTTGTGCTGGCCATTTTAGAGGACACCTGGGTTTCCAGCAGTCTCCCTTTCACCTGGGCAGACACAGTCCTCTCTGATTTTCACAGCTAGATATTATGTGGGTTCTTCTTTCCAACACTAGTTCTCTAGGCTGGGGAGCCTGGCATGAGTTTGAGAACCTTCACTCCTCCAGGGAGACCTCTGAAGCTAACATATCCCTCCAGATTCTTAGCACCTCAGGTTAATGTGGAGCCAGCCCCTTTTTGCATCGCTTCCCCTTTTACCAGTCTTTATGTGGCTTATTCTTCATCTCCTTAGTTATAAAACTTGTTCATCTAGTCCTCAGATGGTTATCCAGTTTTACTGTTCTATAATTTAGTTCTAATTTTGATATGGTTCTAGAAGGAGGTGAGTAGAACTTCTACCTCCTCTGCCACCATCTTGGATCCCTATATATATGTTCATTTAAAAAATCTTTCTCTCTATCTGTTGCCCCATCTCCATGGCCACTACCAACCTCATGAAAGAGGTAGTTTCTGCTGGAAGTTCTTCCCAATTTACCACAATATAACTTTGTAAACTGGAGTCATTACTGACCTCCAAATTAACAAAGCTCAAGACCTCTCCATTCACACCCCACACCCATCCTCCTCAACGTATCTGTAGCAGTAGACCCTGTTAAACATTCCTTCCTCTTCAAGCTCTTTAAAACACTATTATCAACACCACTACTCTATTTTGGTTCTCCTAAGATCTATTTTACTGATTCTTCTTAGACCCCCTTGCTGGTTCTTCTTTCATTCATACGTTGATTTTAAGTTTTCTCAATCACTGAGTCCTCCTCCTTTCTTCCTATTTCTCTATAGCATTTTGTCAGAATTCACTCTTTTTCTCTGAACAGTTTCAAGAGACTTTTAAATAAACTTCCGATGGCCATCTATATCACCAAACCATCAACTTATTTAGCATATATTGAGTATCTATTTTTATGTTGGTAGGTGTAAAATTCGTTATTGGTTTTCCATTGTCCAGGAAAGTATGTTGCACATAGAAGTCACCTAATGAATATTTATCAATAAATGGACAATCACTTTGTGTGATCACTTTGAATATTTCATGTCAATCCCTTCTGGCCTAATATGTTTCTGTTGAACCTTAACTGGTGTGGCTCAATGGATTGAGTACTAGCCTATGAACCACAGGATCGCTAGTTCGAATCCCAGTGTAGGGCACATGCCTGGGTTGCAGGCCAGGTCCTCAGTAGGGGGCGTGTGAGATGCAACCATACATTGATATTTCTCTCCCTCTCTTTCTCCCTTCTCCTTCCCTTCTCTAAAAATAAATAAAAAATTTTTAAAAATTTTAAAAAGAACCTCAACATCTTTTTTTAAAAAATGTTTCTGTTGAGATCAGTAGACAGTCTTATGGGAGCTCCCTTGTAGGTAACTAATGATCTTTCTCTCATGGCTTTTATTTTTCTTTCTTTTTCTTTAAGCTTTACCATTTTAATTATGATGTGTTTTGGTGTGGGCTTCTTTCAGTCCTTCTTGTTTGGGATTCTCTGCACTTCCTGGACTTGTGTGTCTTTTTTATTTACCAGGTCAGGAAATTTTTCAGTCATTATTTCTTCAAATAAATTCTCTATCCCTTGCTCTCTCTCTTCTCTTTCTGGTACTCCTATGATGTGGATGTTGTTACACATCATTTGTGCCAAAGATCCCTTAAACTATCTTTTTTTTTTAAATTATTTTTTTTCTTTTGCTGCTCTGATTGGATGATTTTCTACCTTATCTTCCAAATTACTATTTCAATCCTCTGCTTCATCTAACTTACTGATTATTTCTTCCAGTGCATTAATTATTTCAGATATTGCATTCTTCATTTCTGACAGGTCCATGGTTATGGTTTCTATGTCCTCTTTCATGCTGTTAATGATCCTTATAATCATTACTTTGAATCCCATATCTGATACATTTCTTGCCTCCATTTCATTTAGTTATTCTTCTGGAAAATTATTTTGTTCTTTCATTTGGGACCTACTTCTTTGTCTCCCTATTTTGTCTGCCTCTTTGTGTTTGTTTTTATGTGTTAGGCAGATCTCCTATGACTCCCAGTCTTGGTATGGTAGTCTTATGTAGTAGGAGTCCCATGAGACCTATTGGCACAGTCTCCCTGATCACCTGAGATGGGTGCTCTAAGAAAGTCCCTTGTGCATGTTATGTGGGCCCTCCTGCTATAATTGAATCCTAATTGTTGTTGGTCCATTCATGTGTGGGATTGACCCTCAGGCTGGCTGACTTTGAGGCTCAACCCCCAACAGAGGGTGCAAGCTGCTGTGCAGGCACTGGTCACACAAAGCGGAATTCAACTCAGTGGGTTTTGTTGCCTGCCAAGATATTCCTCTGGATATGCTGCTTTTGAAACTTATTGTATCCTGCTCTGCTCTTGTCTGAAACTGACCATTGGGTATGTTCTGAGCCTCTTTGGAGGGACTCTATGCAGACCTATGTTAGATGCTGCATGTGACTGATCTTGTGAAATCTGTTATGAATTTGTTATGAATTTGAAGATAGCAGAGACCCACTTCTTGTGGCTCCCCCTGCTGGGCCTGAGTGAGTGCAGAAAAGACCAAGCTACACACCAAGGATAGGCCTGAGAGTGGGTCAGCAAAATTCTCAAAGCATCCAGAGATCTGCCTTCACCAACAGGTTGCCTGTTAGGCTTAATCACTGAAAGAGCCTCTGGCTGTACTCCTCAGCAGTGCTTAAGCTCCACAGGTTGAAGAAAAGGTTGCCCAGCATGTACAGCTATTCCTTCCCCCCAGGCTAATGCCACTTGGAGGGGAATGCAGCACTAGAGAAAGCTGACTTCTGCAGGATGGGGAAAAACTCAGCTTACGAATCCTGACAACTGAAATTTCATCTCTCTACCCAGAGCCTTCAACCCTAGGCTATCTTCAAATGGCTCTAGTCCACACTGTCCCCTCTCTGCTGGAGCCCAGGGTGAGTGGCTGCAAACAAAATTTTGTGTGTTGGTCATTTAAAAGATTGGCTGTCTCTCTAGCCATCTTTCCCTGGTAGACAGAAACCCTGCTGCTTTTCACAACTGAGTGTTATGTGGGCATCTTTCCTGGTTCTTGTGCTCTAGGCTGGGAAGCCTAGCTTAGGGTTCAGACCCCATGCTTCTCAGGGCAAACCCTGACACAGCTGAGATATCCCTCTAGAAATTCACCTGCTTTTCTTGGGAACCTGGCCAGCCTTCTTGCACCTCTGCACTACCTACCAGTCGATGCGGTTTCTTCTGTAAGTTCTTGGTTATAAGGCTTCTCTTCAGCTAGTCTTCAGTTGGTTATTCAGAATTATTTTTTTCTATAATTTGTTTGTAATTACAGTTTAATCCTAGGTAGAGGTTACTGTAACTTCCACCTAATCTGCCATCATCTTGGATCTGCATTCTCCTACCATATATATTTAGTTATTTACTTAGTCACTGCCATTATTTCTTTTTTTGTGATCAAGTTTATTTATTTATTTTTTATTTATAAATCATGTTTATCCTATTACAGTTGTTTCAATTTTTCCCCCTTTATCCCCTCCACCCATCCTACCCCACCCCTCACTCCTACAGTCAATTCCCACTCCATTGTCCATGTCCGTTGGTCATTCATACATGTTCTTTGTCTAGTCCCTTCCCCTTCTTTCCACCATTTTCCTCTTTCCCCCTCCCCTCTGGTCACTTTCAGTCTGCTCCACATTTCCATGCCTGTGGTTTAATTTATTCATTAGTTTATTTTGTTAAATAGAGTCCACTTTTAGGTGAGATCATATGGTAATTGTCTTTCATCACCTGGCTTATTTCACTTAGCTTAATATTCTCCAGTTCCATCTATGTTGTCGCAAAAGGTAGGAGTTCCATCTCTCTCTCTTTCTTTCTTAAATATAGATTGATTTCATTTATTTTTCTTAAATGAAAAAGTTAATTATAAAATATTTTTAAAAATTTAAAACCATTATGAAGTCTCAGCAATTTAACCAACATGACACCAGCACAGAAATAATCAACTAGATCAATAAAATATAATTAACATTCTAGAGACAAACATATATACCTGATTAATATATGTATGATTAAGTTGATATTTCAAATCAATGGGTAAAATAAGGTTTATTCAACAAATAAGGTCCATGGACCGCTATTACTTGAAATAAAACAAATATAGAGCCCTATTTCACACATTATACAGGAAATATTCAGGTGAGTTAAAGGGGCAAGTCAAGGAACATATAGCAAGAACTCATGGACAAAGCCAAAGTGGGGAAAGATTGAAGGAGGGAGAGTGGGGGTGGGGGCAGGGGAAAGTGGTAGGGGGAAGGCGGAGACAAATGTATTTGGAAAAATAAATTAATTATAAAAAATAAAATAAAAAATAAAAATAAATATGTAGAATCTAAGGAGTTTTAGAAGAAAATAGAACTAATATTTCTCGTGACCTGAAGTAAAATATTCAACCCCAGAAGCTATAAAGTAAATATTGACAATATGACTATATTAAACATCTAAGAATATATAGTAATATACATTTAAAAAAGTTAAAGGACATGCAATAGAATAGGAAGGCATTTGCAACACATCTAAAACATAGTTAATAGGTTTTTTGTTTCTTGTTGTTTTTTTAGGGAAAAATGTTCTACAAATCTTTAATCAATAAATGGGTAAAGAATACCAAAACATCATTTAAAGCTTTTTTTAAAATTAATTTATTTATTTTTCCAAATACATTTTTCTCTGCCTTCCCCCCCACCACTTTCCCCTGCCCCTTCCCTGCTCTCCCTCCCTCAATCCACCACTTTGGCTTTGTCCATGAGTCCTTGCTTTTGTCTGCATTGTTGGGTTGTGGACTGTCCTAGCACTATGAGGCAAAACAAACAAACATCCAGAGAACTCCCTGCTATGTCACCCCTTGAGTCCAGAGGTCCCTCTTCAGTCCTCCCTCTTTTCTCCCTCACTCTTCTGACAACTACATATTTTGTTCTGGGTTTTCCATTGTAATTTGTAGGAGGAATAGGATGCAGTGCATTTTTACTCCATATTGCCTGGGCCTGGAGACCCACATTTAAGTCTTTAATTCACATGAAATTTCTTTTCTTGTTTGGTAAGAGGTAGGGATCCAATTTCATATTTTTTGTTTATTTTTTCTTATTTTTAATTTTATTTTAATTTATTTTTTCAAATACATTTGTCTCTGCCTCCCCCCAACCACTTTCCCTTGCTCCCTCCCTCCTTCCCTCCCTCAGCTCTTCCCCTTTGGTTTTGTCCATGAGTCCTTGCTATATGTTCCTTGACTTTCCCCTTCCCTTCCTTTCCCCTGCCCCCACCCCGCTCCCACCTTCCCTCTTGTCTCTGTTGATTTCTTTTCCTTTCAGTGTTGCTGGTCTTATTTTCCTTGCATCTTTGTATTGTGGTTAGGTTCCACTTATAGGTGAGATCATATGGTATTTGTCTATCGCCCCCTGGCTTATTTCGCTTAGCATAATGATCTCCAGTCCCATCCATACTGTCACGAAGTTTAGTAGTTCTTTTTTTCTTTCTGTTGCATAATATTCCATTGTGTATACGTACCTTAAGTTTTTGATCCAATCATCTACTGATGGGCACTTAGGTTGCTTCCAACACTTAGCTATTGAAAATTGTGCTGCTATGAACATTGGGGTGCATAGGTTCTTTTGTATTGGCATTTTGGGATTCTTAGGGTATAGTCCCAGCAGGGGAATCACTGGATCAAAAGGCAGTTCCATTTTCAGCTTTTTGAGGACATTCCACACTGCTTTCCAGAGTGGCTGCAGCAGTCTGCATTCCCACCAACAGTGTACTAGGGTTCCCTTTTCTCCACAGCCTCTCCAGTACCTTTTGTTTGTTGATCTGTTTATGATGGCCACTCTGACTGGTGTGAGGTGGTACCTCTAGGTGGTTTTGATCTGCATTTCTCTGATGGCTAGTGATGCTGAGCATCCTTTCAAATGCCTCTGGGCCCTCTGTATTTCCTCCTTGGAAAAGCATCTGCCCAGGTCCTTTGCCCATTTTTTGATTGGATTGTTTGATAGAGTACATAGAGAACCCTGTAGACTCTACCAAAAAACTCCTCAACCTAATAAGTGAATTTCGCAAAACAGCAGGATACAAAGTCAACATTCAGAAATCAAAGGCATTTTTGTATACCAGCAATGCAATAGAAGAAGAAATCAGAAGAAAAATACCATTCTATATAGCAAGAAGAAAAATAAAGTACCTAGGCATAAATTTAACCAAAGACGTAAAAGACCTGTATGCAGAAAACTATACAACATTGAAGAAAGAAATTAAGGAAGACACAAATAAATGGAAGCATATAGCGTGCTCATGGATTGGAAGAATTAATATCATCGATATGTCCATACTACCCAAAGCAATTGATAGATTCAATGCAATCCCTATTAAGATACCAATGATGTATTTCACAGAAATAGAACAGACATTTCAAAAATTTAAATGGAACCATAAACGACCCCAAATAGCCTCAGCAATTTTGAGAAAGAAACACAAAGTAGGAGGGATCACAATACTGGACATCAAACTCTACTACAGAGCCACTATACTCAAAACAATCTGGTACTGGCACAAGAACAGATCCATAGACAAGTGAAACAGTATAGAAAGCCCAGAAATAAGCCCAGGTCTCTATGGGCATCTTATATTTGACAAAGTGGGCAGAAGCATAAAATGGAGCCATAATAGCCTCTTCAACAAATGGTGTTGGGAGAGCTGGACGGCTACATGCAAAAAATTGAAATTGGACCATCAGCTGACACCATACACAAAAATAAACTCAAGATGGATAAAAGACTTAAATATAAGTCACAACACCATCAACGTCCTAGAGGAGAACATTGGCAGGAAACTCTCAGATATCCCACGCAGCAATTTTTTCACGGATATGTCTTCCTTAATGCAAGGGACATAAAGGAAAGAATAAACAAGTGGGACCTCATCAAAATAAGAAGCTTCTGCAGGGCAAAAGAAAACATCAGGAAAATGAAAAGGGAGCCAACCATATGGGAGAATGTATTTGCTAATGATACATCAGATGGAGGTTTGATCTCCAAGATATACAAAGAACTCACTCGACTTCACTCCAAGAAGACAAATGATCCAATTAAAGCTTTTTTTAAAAAAATAATAGAAATAGGCAAGAAATATACCAAAACAGGTTTGCTTTCAACAAATAATAAAGGAAAAATTAAGATAACATCATTGTCCCAATCAGATTAATGAGTATTAAAAATATTGGTAATATCAAGTATTGGCAACTCTGAAAGGAACTGGGTATTCATAGAAACTTTTTCTTCATCTTAAAGCAGTCCCTTTAGCATATTTGGCAGTGCTGGTTTGGTGGAGGTGTATCCTTTAGCCTTCTTTTGTCAGGGAAACTCCTGATTTTGCCTTCCATTTTAATGCAGAGCCTTGCTGGGTAGAGCAGTCGTGGTTGCAGACCTTTGCTTTTCATGACTTGGAATATTTCTTGCCATTTCCTTCTGGCTTGCAGTGTTTCTGCTGAGAAGTCAGATGCTAGCCATATTGGGGCTCCCTTATATGTTAATACCTCTTTCTCCCTTGCTTGCTCTAGAATTCTCTGTTTGTCTTTGCAACTTGCCGTTTTAATGATGATGTGTCTTGGAGTGGGCCTCATTCGGTCCCTCTTGAATGGGACCCTCTGTGCTTCCTGGACTCGTGTGACTTTTCTCCCCTCCAATTGGGGAAGTTTTCCATCATTACTTTTTCAAACAGGTTCTCTATCCCTTCCTCAGCCTCTTCTCCTTCTGGTATCCCTATTATACAGATATTATTATGTTTCAGGTTGCCCTGCATTTCCCTCAATGCCGCTTCATTCTTTTTTAGTCTTTTTTTTTTCCTTTTCTGGCTCTTTCTGGGAGCTTTTTTCTACATTGTCTTCCAGCTCACTGATTCTGTCCTCAGGTTCATCTAGCCTGCTTTACATTTCTTCTACTGTTCTTCAATTCAGAAATTCTATTCTTCATTTCCTCTTGTCTCTTTTTGATAGTTTCTATGTCCTTTTTCATGCTGATATAGTTTGCAGTAAGTTCCTCATAGTTTCCCTGTTTTTTTTTTTGTTTTTTTTTTTTTGGTAATTCTCTCTGAGCTCACTGAGTTCATTGAGCTTCTTTAGAACTGTTGTTTGGAACTCAATATCTGATAGTTTAATTGACTCTATTTAATTCAGTTCTCTTTCTGGGGATTCCTCATTTCCCTTCGAGTGGGGCGTATTTCTTTTTCTTCCCATAATTTGTGAGACTCTTCCTTTTTGCTTCTGCTTCTTAGACTGATCTGTTTTGATTCTCTAAGTTTGTGGTGTAAACTTCTATGGTTGGAAATGACTGTTTTTATTTTCCGGATCTGCCTCTGAAGATGCCAGATGTTGTTCCTGTCTGACCTTAGGCAGTCTGTTCGAGACTTCCATGAATCTGCTGTCTGTGGCTGTCTCCTTCAGCTGTTAATCTAGTCACTCTGCACTCAGCAGGGCGCCTCGGACAGCTCAGGGCGGGGCAGAGTCCTTCCTGGGCGCAGAGTTATTGGGTCCTCTCACACTGCTGCTGTAAGGAGGAGGAGTCCGCGCTGGGATCCCGCTGGCTGCTCTCTCCATTCTCTCCCCAAAGCCTCCATCCCCAGTCTCTCCTCAAGCGTCACCTGACCTCTCTGTGCCCCCTTTAGCCAGGGATCTATTTTCTGTGGCTGCCGCTCTGCACTCAGCAGGCGGCTTAGACAGCATAAGACAGGGTGGAATCCTATGTAGGGGTGGGGCTGTTGGGTCCTTTGACGCTAGTGCCGGGGGGGAATGGTCTCTTCCTGAGCAAGATGGCTGCTGCCTTGTGGGGGATAAGTCAGCACCCAGATCCTGATGGCTACTCTGTCAGTTCTCTCCCCAAAGCCTCCTTCCCCAGTCTCTCCTCAGGCATCTCAAGCCCAATCTCCCCCCGCCTTTGCCAGAGACCAGGGTAAGTGGCTTGAAATAAAAATTTTGCATTGGCCCTATAGAAGGCTCTTTGTGTCTCCAGCTACCTGTCTCTGGCAGAGAGCAACCCTGCCACTTTTCGCAGTTGGCTGTTTTCTGTGTACTTTTTGGGCTCTGGTGCTATGAGCTAGAGATCCCCAGTTTTGGTTTCGACCCCACTCTTCTCAGGGGGATACCACGGGCCATTTCAATATCCTTCTGGTGCTGCTGCCCGTCGGTGCCCCGCCCGCCTTCTCTGGTCTGTACCGCACTCCTTACCAGTTAGATTGTGCTAAAGTCGATTCTTCTGTCTCTGAGGTTACAAGGCTCCTCTCTTGCTCTTGTTCAGGTGTTAGTTCCAGGTGATTTTTCCCCAATTTAGTTGTAATTCCATGTTGGTCCTGGGAGGAGGTCAATGTGACCTCCCCTCACTCCTTCACCATCTTGATTGTCTCTAATTCTTAATATACTATATTCTAGTTTGCATTATGCCCACTTAATTTCAATAATATACAAAAAATTTGTTTCTACATAACGACATTCTTCCTCTTTTATGCTGTTATTGTAACAGGTTACATTTTATACAGTATAATCATATCAACATAGGTTTATAATTATTGCTTTATATAATCTTTTTAAAACATTTTTATTGTTGTTCAATTACAGTTTTCCCCCATTGTCTTTGTCCATGGGCCCTTTATACATGTTCTTTGATGACCCTTCCCCTTCTAGGTGTCTTTTAAAATTGATAGAAAAAAGTGTTATAAACAGAAGTACATTTATAATCTATATTTATGCAGTTTTCTTTACTGATGCTTTATTTATTCACATTGATTCAAGTAACTATCTGATGCTTCTCATGTCAGCCTGAAGAATTTTCATGAAAATTTATCATAAGAGAGGTCTGGTAGTGAAACTTTCCCAGCTATTGTTTATCTTAGTGTGCTTTAATTTCTTATGCGTTCTTTGAAGGGTAGTTTTGCTAAGTATAATATTCTTGATGGATAGGTGTTTTGCTTGAGTACTTTAAATATGTCATCTCAATGCCTTAATGGCCTCCATTATTTCCAACGAGAAATCAGCAATTAATCTTATCAAGAATCAGTTTGTATAAAGACTTGCTTCTCTCTCTTGCTGTTTTCAATATTGTTTCTTAGGCTTTGACTTTTATTATGTGTCTAGTCTTGGGTCATTTTCCTGCCTAGAGTTCATTGATCTTCTTTATCTGCAGATTAAATATTTTTCATGACATTTGAATTTTTTAAAATTAGTTAATTCATTTTTCCAAATATATTTGTCTCTGCCTTCCCCGCACTACTTTCCCCTGCCCCCTACCTCCCCCTCCAATTCTTTGACATTATTTTGTAAAATATTGTGTCTACTCTGGCCAGGTTGCTCAGTTGGTTGGAGCATCATTCCAAACACCAAAAAATTGTGGGTTTGATTCCTGGTCAGGGTACATACCTAGGCTGTGGGTTTGATTCCCAGTCAGGGTGTACATGGGCAGCAACTGATCAATGTTTCTCTCTCACATTGATGTTTCTCTCCCCCCCAACCCCCACTGCCCTCTGCTCTCTCTAAAATCAATAAACATATCCTTAAGCAAGGATTAAACAAAATAAATATTACGTCCACCTTTTTTAAACATTTTTTTTCTAGAACTCCCATTACCTGTATTTTGGTATACTTGATGATATCCTATAGATCTCCAAGGAGCTGCTCATTTTTTTGTTATTCATTTTTTTTTTCCTGTTCCTTGAAGTGGCTCATTTCAATTGTCATATCTTCAAATTTACTGATTCTTTCTTCTGCCTGTTAAAATTTGCTCTAGTACATTTTTTTTCTCCCCACTAGTAATTTTTTTCCTTCCAAGTATTGTGCTTTTCAACTCCAGTATTTCTAGGTGGTTCCTGTTTTATAATTTCTGTCTCTTTATTGATTTTCTCTAATTGGTTTGAATTGTTCTCAGTCTCTCAGTTCTTTTGACATGATTCTCTTTTGTTTTTTAAACATATTTAAAATAATTGTTTTAAAATATTTTTCTAGTACTTCCAATATCTGTGTCTCGTAAGGGACCATTTCTACTTATTTTATACCTGTTTAAGAGGTATATTTTCTAGTTTCTTTGCATGTCTCATATTTTGTTTGAAAACCGGACTTTTCAAATATAATATGGCAACTCTGCAAATCTGATTTTTTTTCCTTCTCTCTTACCAGGGCTTGTTGTTGGCACTGCTTGTTTTACTAGTTGTTGTTTGTTCATTTTGTGACTATTCTGAACTTATTCTCTATAGTCTTCTATATTATTTGTCATGAATGGCCACTAAATCTCTTCTGGGTTACCCTAGTGGCATGCTGATAACTGAATAAAGGTTTCCTTAAATACCTAGAACCAAGAAATTTCCCTGTCTACTTAAGGGCTCTATTGCCTTTTAAAATTATGTCTTAAACACCCACCTAAGAAGTTTATAATTTCTCATAGCTTTCACTTCCTGCTTTTCAGAGCCTTGAGGCTAGGCAAAGGTAAAATTTATGGCCTTCTCATGTATTTCTTTAGTGTGTACAGCTCAATGCATGTGTGTGGCCCTATAGATCCCTGGGAAATCGAGTTTTTCAATGTCCCTATGGATATCTCATTCCTCATTGTTTTTTGTTTTTTTTTTGGTTAGGCTCTTGTTTCTCTCAACTGTTATTCATTTCCTCAAACAACTGTGTGACAAATTCTTCTCCCCAGGGAGAGTTTTAGCACTGACTGACCAATAAAGACAAACCTTTTGAATAAGGTCTTTCAAGAAACTGTTACACAAGTCAAATAATGACAATTGTTTGGGAATTAAATCTATTGTCCTGGAATTGGGTTTTATTTCAGAGCTACTACTGGACTGTTGAGAGGTAATGGGGCTAAGGTAAGTTAAAATGCCATGAAATATATAAGTTCTTAACAAGAATGGGGTGTTTTTCTCTCATAAATGCTCCCTGAGTTGATGCAAGCATTTGGCTAATTTCCAAAATTCTGAAAAAGGAGCTGATTACAAAAATTTTGCCAGTTATTTTATTGCATTTGTGAATAGGTAAATATTCAGAGGTTATTACTCTACCATTTCCACTGACATTACCCACAGCTACCTTCTTTGTAATACTTCCCAAGTCTCTCTCTCTCAAGAGAATAAACAGACAAAAATTAGTTAAAAATTACTAAAAACAAAGTCTGTTTTTCCCATCCAAGTTGAAAGACACTCTGCACTTTAACTACACATTTCTTTTGTGTCTGTGAACCCTGGGTTAATAATGCTGCCTTAGAATTATTTTAAGTATAAAGAGGTAACACAAAAATTTTTACCATAATGAGAGAAATGTTGAGACAGGTCCAATTATGGACCTTACTGGCCTTTACTTACTTTCCAATTTTCTTAGGTCATTGAACTGTTCTCTCAAGGGTGTTGGGAACTTTGACTGAGCTTCTTTTCCTTTGCAGAATCCTCAAAGTCACTAAAAAACAAGAGTGAGGCACCCACAACCATTCAGTCCCCTTTGGAAAGTAAGTTTTACCTGGGTTCTTTTGGATTGAGAGAGGTCTGAAATGGTGTCATGAAAACCAAGGGGGAAGGCCCAATGCCATTAGATAGTCAGTAAAAGGTCACTGGGTTCCTCATAGAGGACATAGCAATAATGTAATAAAAAAAGAAAGGTAACAAGGATTTAAGGACTATGAAAAAGTGGAACCATGAATGAATACACACACACTCTTCTTTGTTAAAACTTCTGAAGCAAAAAGAAGGAGATAATTAGAATAATCCCATAGGGAAAGAGAAAACTGAAGGCTTCTATTCAGTTCATAGTCTCACTTTCTGTGGGACTTTGAATATGTTGCCTCCCCTCTTTGGACCTTCTTCCCACTACCAACAGTAATAAACTAAGGCACTTCACCTCATAGTACAAGTGGTCAATGACATGGCCAGAAATTCTGGGAAGCTCAGCACAGATGTCCAGAGGAGGATCCCAAATTTTCAGTTGCTCTCACATCCCAGTTCCTGGATGGAAGAGGGTTCTTGGACCCTAATAACCTGTTTTCACAGGAACACTCACAGTGAACTCATCCTGGGGCTGGACTACTGAAGTGCATAGCTACCTTGGGGATACCAGTGCTGGGCCAGGTAAGGGCAATGTCACTACTTCTTTCTTTTTGGCTCTAAACTTTGCAACTGACACTTTCCACAATATACCTTGTCCTAAGGAAATTCAGCTCTGCAACCACTATTTGCTATGGTTTAGAATTTAGACGATGGTCAAGGACCCTGGATACGAGAAGGGTAGGTGGGCTGGAGAGGGAGAAATATAGATCCAGGGATAATAAAAGTCAGAGTGGGGTTACGGGAAGTGGTGGATGTGTTCTTAGCTGTCATACTTTATGAACATTTTAAGCAAGAATAGAAATGGATCTATAACCTCAGTCAGCTCTCCTAAAGAGGCCAGGTAAGAATAATGGAAGTGTCTCATTACTGGAATTCTTCACCAGGGTTCACCAAGCAGCTTGCAACTGACTTCTAATTCCTCCAGAGTTTCAAAGATCCCTAAGTCATGGTCTCAGAGATCCAAATCCCAAAAAGAAGCTCTTTTGTGTTTTAACTGGAGCTGATAGTGAGCTGGTATGCACTAGTATGACCTCAATGATTTATTTTAATATTAACATAATTTATATTAGTTGATATTTTGATACTTCTTATAGCTGCTGAAGTCCTCATTATCATCTGAGGGGCTCTGGCTTATTTCTCAGAACTCCCCAGGCCACCCCGTGGTCCTTCAACAAAAATGTTGATGCCTAGTACTGCAAGGGACCTCTAAGACTCCTAGTCTATAATAGACATGTTTTGATTGGTTTATGCTAGTTTGATGACTATCACTCTTGAGCTCATCCTCTGGCTGCCTATAATTGATAATGGACTTCTTAATACTCCTGTTCTTCTCCACTTCTTGTTGCAGAACTTCTTTGATGTCTGTGAACATAGCCCAAACCTAATTGGTGTGCCACCTTTGTATTGCCACCTTTGGCTTGAAGGCTTCCATAACTGCATGCTTCTCCCAGGGCAACATCTAATGGTAGAAGGGAGATTAGAAGATACCTCTTGGAGAGTTGGTTTGGGAAAATGAGAAGTTAACCCTGTACAGAATAGGGATTCTCAGATGTTGGGTCTGTGCCTCACATCCTCCATCAAGTTTTTCACTACTTAGCTCCCTCCAAAGAGGAATCTGCCTTTTATCTATGTCAGTTTATAGCTTTGATGCTTTCAGCTCCAACCAGATACCTGAGGACCACAAATACCAGATTTCTAAGACAGAATATTTTGGGGTCTGGTAAAAACAAAACCAGGTGCAGCAGCAAATTCTAAGAACATGGGTATTCTTTTACCTATCCTTCTTTATCTTTTGATCCTACCCCCTAGATTAAAAATATTATAGCTACAGTACATTAGACATTATCCAATCTTTTCCTTGAAATTATGGGGAAAATAAGGCCTAGTCAAGAATTTGACAAAAGTCACTGTATTTATTTTTCCATGACCACTATAAAGATTACCCCAAACTCAGTGCCTTAAAATAACACAAATGCATTATCTTACAATCATAGAGATCAGAAGCCTGACGCACTTGGCTAAAATCAAGGTGTCAGTAAGGCTATGTTCTTTCTGGAGACTTTATGACAGAATCAGTTTCTTTGCCCTATCCAGCTTCTAAAATTACCCACATTTCTTGGCTCTTGGCCCCTTCACAGCATTTTTAAAAGTAGCAACGTTGTTTCCTTAAATTTCTCTGACTCCTACTTCTTACTCTGTTTTCTTCTTTCTCTTTTACAAAACCCTTGTGATTACACTGAGCCCACTCAGATAATTCAAGATAATATCCCCATCTCAATGTCAGCTAATTAGCAATGTTAAATCATTTTGCAACCTTAACTTCTCCTTACAACATAAACTAACATAGTGATTCTGGGGATTTGGATATGAACATCTTTTGAGGACCAATATCTGCTTACCACAGCATAGAGCAAGTACATAACAGATCCAGGACTAGAAGCCCAGTCTAGTTATTTGCTTCAGCTTGTAGACATGACTGGAATAGGTAACCCAGGAGACTCAGTGGAAATGTGTTTTGAGGAAAAAGAAACCTGAATACTTGGCCAGAGAGTGTAAAAGAGAATTTTGTGGTTAGGAGTAATTAACAAAACTCTCAGCACTTTTGTGAAGCAGGTAAGTCAGTGTACTACTTTCTCCTCTCTAAGAGAATGGGAACACCCCTTATCTTGGTCCCATGAAAAGTACGGAGGACTATGAGGCCTATGAGCCATCAGCCAGTGGGTTTGAAAGAACTCATTTATACATAAAGTCTCTAGCCTCTCTCAAGTCTTTGTCATAGGTGTTCGATTTTGTTTGTCTCTCTGGCTAGCTGAGAAATTTAAGAGAAGATGGAAAATGGAAAGAAGGAGGTGTGGGCTAGCCTGGGCTGATTATTTGGATCTCGGTTTCTGGATAAATTTTTAACCAGAGACCATTTGGTGTTGTTTTGCCTTCTAGGAAAAGGCCTGCCTATCTTTGTCATAATTCTTATCACCTCCCTATGCTGTATGGTGGTCTTCGGCATGGCTTATGTCATGTTCTACAGGAAGAAGTCCCAGCAGGGTGAGTTATGAGTATGACTGTGTGGCTCTTGGTCATTCATTTATTTTAGCAGCATAGGTGAGTATAAACTCTGTATCAGGCACTTTATTAGGCATTTCAAAGAGTTCCCACCCTAGTTTTGGAGTGAGGGTAAGGGTAAATAAGGACATACGTGCACGCCAACAATAACAATACAGCTTATAAAAATAAATTTACAAATCTTTGGTACCCAGCCTAGTACAACCATCTCCATAATGGGTTGTCTAATAGGATAAAAGAGAAGGAAAAGTCAAAATCTTTGGCCTCAAGTTGCTTACAATTTATTTAGGGGATTTAATGTAGAAGCATGGAGCTTATCAGTAATGATACATAGCAATATACCTATGGAGTCAAAGCCTGGAGTTCAATACAATAGATGCTAAAGGAATCCAGAGGACAGGAAAATCAGTTAAGGGTAGAGTAATTAGCAAGAACTTTCAAAAGAAGGTGGGACTATGACCAGGCCTTAGAGAATGTAAACAATTTAGAAAGGGGTAGTATTACAGGAAGGAGGAAATATGAGGAGGAACTCCCCAAAGTGGAATTTAATTATAAAAAATTGTGTACTTATTCTTACATGTTTAAACTTCAGTCACCTTCAAAGTACTCTCCATTTGATGCAATACACCTACTGAGATGTTTTTTGCACTGCTCAAAACAGTTTTTGAACACGTCAATTTTGATGCCTTTTAGTGCTTTTGCGGTTTTTTGTTTCACCTTTTCCACACTGGCAAAATGTTTCCCTTTGATGAGGATTTTTTTCATCTGGGGAAACCAAAAAAAGTCACTTGGGGTGAGATAGTGTGAATAGAGAGGGTGGGGCATGGGAGTCATGCTGTTTTTGGTCAAAAACTGCTGAACACTCAGTGTAGTATAGGCAGGTGCACTCCACCCATCATGAAACAGGCAAACACACTGAGTCTTCAAAAAAATTCACTGAAGCCAAACACAACAAGGCCGGTTACAACAAGGCC
Organism: Pteronotus mesoamericanus; assembly: GCF_021234165.1. Classification (NCBI taxonomy): domain Eukaryota; kingdom Metazoa; phylum Chordata; class Mammalia; order Chiroptera; family Mormoopidae; genus Pteronotus; species Pteronotus mesoamericanus. The sequence goes on along the minus strand of NW_026555108.1, from coordinate 1,189,242 downwards.
AACTGGTACACTGATACAGATGGGTTCCTCAATCACTCACCTACTGAGGGAAGTCTGTACAAGGGGCCCATTCTCCAGAAGATAATTCCAGGTTTTTTGGGTCCCCTCTTATAAATGAGTAAAGGTGTAAAGTTTTAAAAGATAATTGTTAATGTAGTTATCAATAAAGAAAATTTATGTAGCTGAGCAATGGGAAAATACTGGGAAAAAGAAAGTTAATTGGTGATATAGAAGGTCTTGAATGGCAGGTTAAGGAATTTGCACTTTTTTTCTGTAGGTCTTGCAGAAGCACTAAAAGACAGCAAATTTTTTAAGCAAAGGAGTGATGTGATAAAGGTGCAGTTGTCAGGGGCATTTTACAACCGTGAGCCAAGAAAGAAGAAAAAAGATAATTTAGATGTTACTTTCTAAGTAACATCTAGCTACACCTCAATGCCTGCTGCACTAGCTGTTTAACCTACTATTAGTATGCCTATTCCACTCCTAACAGCTCCTACTCCCAAACTGACTGGTTTCCACATGGGTCTCTCCAATCAAAAAAGCAAAGGGAGGCTTGAATATATCTTTTTTTTCTAGATGTCAGGTATGAGCTCTGCAGTCTTGGCCAGTTAACATGGCTATGAACCATGAGACTAAACTTGGAAGTAGAGATATCTCAAGTGGCCACAAATCCCAAGAGTACTAAAAGTAAAACATTCATCATAGTCTCAGTGAGACTGGTTATAAACTGTAATCATACATTGTTTTCCTTCCAGGTCTCCTCATAGCCCAGGAAATAGAAATCAAAATGTAGCATTTCATTAAAAGCCCTCTGTAACATGGCTATGGCTTATCTTCTCTACTCCCACCACTGCCTAATATCTAGTCACTGAAGTCACACCTTTATGTTTTTTCCCTTCCTCGATCACCTTCCTGGGATTCCTGTTTTTTACCTCTTTATAAAGGAGATAATCTTGGGGCACCAATTTGATTCAATATGTAGTTATTGGATGTCTACTATGTGCCAGGTACTGGACATATAAAAATGTAATAGACACAACCCCTGAAGTACAAAAGCTATCAGAACAATGGAGTAGGGAGGAAATGGAAATACAAGGTTATATAGCAATGTAGAAGGCCTGCTGCATCGTGCCACTTTTAATTTGTTGTGGTGTAATGCATACATTCCCAGTTGAAAGATTATAAGCTCCTAGAGGACGGTACCACGAGACATTCATCTTTGTACCAAACTTGCCTTTAAACTTGCATGGAATATAGGTATTTCTCCTAGAGGGCAATGGTGACCCACTCCAAGGCCTATTTCTGGACCTTTCCTGGTTGTAGGGTTGGGATGAGTGCATCTGGGAATGGCATAGGCCATGGTTCCTGACATCAGACTAATTCAGCCCCTTCTGTCTGGGCTCTTACCTGGCTGCCAAGTTTCACACAGGGACTCTCTGGGGATCTTAGGCAAGATTCCTTGGTGGGAAGTGGATTCAGTTCCAGTGTTCCTCACCCCACCACATTAAGCAACTGCTCCAGCCCAGTGCCCTGAGTCAGAGTATGCCAAAGAGGGCAGTTACCAGCTGTGCTTCCTCTTCCTTTGCATGAGAAATCTACATCCCTATGTTTCAACTCACCTTTTCAGTTGTTGTAAAACTGAACTTATTGAGAACCCCTACATTTTGACTGTTACCCAAGGTCCATGCCTGGCCCTTGTCCACTCCACATGTAGATTTCTGACCTGATTTCTCCTTCTTTTCTAGAGCATGTCTATGAAGTCTTCAGGTAAGATAGCCTCTCCTCTTCTATCTTCTCTTTCCCTGCCCTCAATTTTATAGGTCACTAGCATGGAGGAAACAGGGTTTGGCACAAACACAACACTAAGCCCAAAGGTCTTCAGGATCAGGGCACAGATTTCCTCACTCTCTGAAGCACTTCCAGAGGTTCTATCATAGCCCACAAACACACAGGATAATTCAGGTCCACTAGCCTTCTGTTCATACAATCTATGGGTGACAGCCTGTGGGTCAGTTGACAAGAATTGGGGCCCAAGTGTGGGAAACCAGAGTCCCAGCCTCAACTCTCTTCTTATGTGTGGTGGGCTTTGGGACACAGAGTGAATTCCAGGGAGGCCAGCAACTCTGGTGAAACCATGAGGGCGACCGTCTTCGAAAGTGGCTGCTTCAGTGAAGAACCAGCTTCCTGGACTCTGGGCAATGAATACTCTGATGAACCCCGCCTGGACCAGGAGTACCAGATCATCGCCCAGATAAATGGTGACTATGCTTGCCTGCTGCACACAGTTTCCCCGGACCATGAGCTTCTGACCACCGAGGGAAAGAGTGTCTGCTAAAACTGCCCTACTAGGCCAGGGTTTGCTGACATAATTACCTTTTAACCCCTACTTTCTGCATAGTCTCCCTTCTCTTCCTGGATAGTCCAACATGTCTTACCTGCCAACACTGAGATCCCTAAGTGTGACTGTCTTTGCCTAAGAAGTTGCCACATGCACACAAGCAAGTTTGCTTCTGGGTTGGGCCCCAAGCCTTCTTGTATCCCTGCCTGGGCTTCTGTTGCTTCTCTCCAAGCACCAGAGGGAAGTTTGTATAGCACTAAGACACCACTCAACTTTGGCATCTTCTCACCAGAACAGCAGATGGAGGCTGAGTTCTGCCAGCTCAGGGGACAAGTTATATCCAGAATCACTTCCTTCTTTCCAAAGCCAGATTGTTTTAAATTGAAACTGTCATGTAACAGGCCAGGGTTCAGTTCCGCTCTTACACTGTGAGTCTAGTGCTCTGATATTCTTTTGATGTTGAATAAATATCTAATCATAATAGCAACCTTGGTTGTATCAATCTTGTCTCAAGCACCTACCAACAATGATTCAAGTGAGACTAATTGAGATGTTTGGGGCCCTAGGAGTATAAATAGCATCTTTTTCTTTTGGTTTTTTTTCTTTCCACCCATGCCACCCTTACCTCACTTCAGTGGTGGCCCCAACTAGAACAATGAATCTTTGGTAAAATAGTATTCAACTGCCTTCCATTTTTCCTTTATCAATCATCCTGCCAGGCCAACCTGGATGATTCTTCCCCGGCCAATTGAAAACTGGACAAAAAGGAGCCCTTATTTTGTCTCAGAAGACTATGGTTACATATATAAAGAGCTCCCCCTCCTTCCAAAGTACAGATGCACCACCCTCAAGGATTTCCATTTCTTGGAATCCTAGAAAGCTTGAAATAGTTGTATTCTTCATATGTCACCCCATCTCCTGGTCCCTTCCTTCAATGTGGAGAGGGATTTAGAGCAAAGAAGTCTTTCTCCTCAAGCAGGAGTGGGAAATAAGGGGGTGAGTGTAGGTATGTATATGTGTGCATGCACACATGTGCACATACTCTCACATGCATATACTTTGAAATCATTCTCTTCCTTGAGGACCTGTTCTGGGACAGTTCAACACTGCTTCCTCTCCCTCTTGTTATTTATGTTAAATCAACTTCTCCATTCATCATAGAAGCTGATATGTTGCCATTTTGTTTCCAATGCAACCCCAAGATTAACTCAGGCTTAGCCAGAAACTTCTCTCCTCTGGGATGATTACAAAAGTAAAAATAATACACAAAAGTGAACAAGGAGGAGTCCACCACTTCACCACCACTAACTTGTCAAACCCATGGTCAAAACCTCAGAATTTCCCTTATCCCCAAATGCCATCTTCACATAGCTTTCAAAAGAAGCAACTTCCCTGTCATGCTTACAATCATCTGAAACAGGACCCCCATCCAGTGGAAACCTAAGCTTTCTTCATAAAATAACTCTGTGTCCAGATCCCACAGCATTTGAAAATAGCCATTATTTGTTTCTACTACTGATGTTGGGAAGAAAATCCTAGTTGCATGTTCCTTGGTAAAAGTAGCCCCAAATCCAGAATCAATGAGACTGTAAACTCCGTAGAATCTATGGACCTCAAGGGATATCTCAGAGCCTCTTCCCTTGGAGATCATAAAGATTATTGATTCTAATTCTCCCGTACTACAGATGAGGAAATGAAACCCAAAGAGAAAAAGTGACTTGTCTAAAATCAAACACATCAAGTCTGTTGTGGGTAGAACAGAGACCAAATGTAAGGTCTGTGAAATCCTAGGAGAATATATTTGTTGCAGAAGGAAGACTTCTGGAGATAATCTGTGTTCCCAAACTGATCATATTTTCATACTAGACAAGCCAGTAAAGAAGTGCTAGATATAGGGCTACCTCAAAGCTGCACAATAAGGTTAAACAAAAATGAGATGACAGCATAAGATCTGTCTTAGGTAGATCGTTGGTCAGTGGAAAGTAGAGGAGGCAAGAGGGAAGGTGTGAAGTTCCCCTAGGGCAGCTTCTCAAATTTTGTTCCATGGAATAGTAGACTCAAGAAGTGGCCCACAGAAAAAAAAAATTTCACAATCAGATAGGTATGGGAAATACTTCATTCTATAGCTCCCTCTTGGAAATTTCTAATGCAACATTAGAATAGGAAAGGCTCTGAAAAATCCTGCAATAAACAACCTGTATAACTTTTTGTTACCAAGTAATTCCAAAATGTATTTGCACTCTGAGCCTACTTTTTGTGCCTTTCTCCTGCTGCCCTTGACCCAGTCTCTGAGAGAGAAAACCCCTTCATGTTGGCTATACCTCGCATGCCCTATAGCATTGCGTTGACCACACATTAATTTTTTTCCTCACAAAATTCCTCGGTGGCATGTGACTCAAAGACCAAAAGCTAATGAAGTAGTAGAAAGTCAATCAATCAATAAACATTTATTGAGTATTTTCTGCAACCAGAGCATTGGCTAGGGGTTGGGGTTTGGATGGAATGGAGAGACAGCAATCAAGGAAACACAGTCTTGTCCTCTAGAAGCACACAACCTAATGGGGAATTCAAAAATATCCTCTTGAAAAGTTCACTAACAATTCAAGTGGTGTTATTGGGCAGTAAGAGAAAAAGAGGTACATAAAAGGACTCAGGCAAAAAGTGATTTGAGGATGAAAAAGGCAAAGTGTAATTTGATTTTCAAAAGTCACTAGAGAGACTGGACTCTGGCCGGGCCAGGTAATGTGGGAAGGAATTGGATAGGTAGAAAGAAATGGAGGTGGTGTTCTCAGAAGGAGAAAAGGTATGAGGAAAAAGAGAGAGATAGGTTATATCAAAGTGTGCTTAAATTCAAGGCTAAGTGTCAGGAAAGCGGGTTTCTAAGGCTTGCCATGATGGTTGTCTGAGACTTCTGGTGTCCTTTCTGGGAGACTCTGGATGGGGAATGTGAATGAAAAAACAATGAATCAAGTAGCACTTTCATTCCTTGGCCCTGGATACCTTTTGAAGACTACTGTGCCCACCTTAGGCTCCTATAGTGTGTGTAGAACCCACCCAGGACTGTGGATCCCAGAGCTGTCTGACTTTTCCATTAAATGCTTACATTTCCTCAGAATTACCAAAAATAACTTGTGAGAGCTTAGTTGGTGTTTTCCGTATGCTCCTTATCCAGCTGTTAGTCTATTTGTTGTGTCTGAACTGCCCTGGCTTGAAGCTGCTAGGCATGTGCCGCACTTGGGGTATTTGACAAACTGACACTCTACCACACGGAGTGTCCAACTCAGCTTGTCAAATACACGGAGCGTGGCACTGCAGAAGACTGGGCCAGGGGCTTCAGTTGAGAGGCGAGGTCTTCTTGGGAGATGTGGCCCTAGATGGAAAGAAAGAGAAAAAAGTCACACCCTGAACCTTAGGGAAACTGCACAGGCTGTTGGGACTAGCTGAAGCACCACAATAAGGAAGTAAGCAAAATAGACATAAGGCTTCTAATCAAAAGAGGGATTCAAGGGTAGGTAGGGAACACCCAGCTGAGATAGCAGGTGAGGCCCCAACGCTCAGCTGGGGGTCCCTCAGTCCTGAGTTTTATAGATATGGCATTTTGGGGGTCTTGAGCTGTAGTGGGATCTTCCATGTAGCATAGAAAGAACAATTTGGTTATCATCCTACGTCACTAACCTCAGAAAGGAATCAGGCCCCAGAGTCAATGTCATGTCCCATCTTCCCAACCCTCCCAGACAATGTTCTACAGTGTTGTGGATATGAACTTAAGCACTGAGGTCAAACATGTGCTTAAATCCTGGCTCTTCCATTAATTAGCTGGAAAACCTTACATAAATTGTTTCATTTCTTTGAATTTGTTTTCCACATCCTCAAAATGGGTATAAGTACAGTATATACCTAAGAAGTAATAGAATGGCATGAGATAATGTACTTAAAGTCCTTAGTTCATTATTTGATACACAATAAGTGCTCAAAAAAATGGTGGTTATGCTGCTGGAAGGAACGCAAGGGTCAGTGACATATTGATTTAACAAGGTCAGGACAGATGAACCACAAATTTCAGATAGTCTCAGCCTTACCTAACTTGCTCCCCTTGTACCATCAAGATTCAAGAAAGTCAGCTATAAAAGAACTAGCATCTACAGGAGAAAGAGTGGGATCATGTTAGAGGTTTAAAAAAGAAGTCTGGATATATCCAGGTTTTACAAACAAGAAGGTGTTAAATGTAAGAGTGTTAAAATATATTTTAGGGAAGGTGTTAAAATATATGTTAAAGAATACAAATGAAGGTGTCCCAAAGACATAGTGAAGTTTTAGGTCTGAGATGTAAAACTGTAAAAGTTTGATTGTTACAAGTAATCAGTGAAATTAAAATTTAATGACTATTTTTGAACAACTAAAGACAATTTTATATAAAATACAAAAATGTATGTTAATATTTCTCATTATTTCTTACATTTTTTTCAGAGCACTTTACATATAAAATAAAGAGTTTCATGGAAAGTTGAAAAAAAAAAAAGAACTAGCATCTAGTCTCACCTACTCATGTTATAAATGAGGGAATGAAGGCTCATGTTGGGGAAGTTTCTAAAGGTCATACAAGTTGTTCAGTTTGAAGTCTTGCCATATGCCAAACCATTTTGCCTTCCAGCTTTCCTTATCAGTCATTTTACCCCCTCACTGTACTTGTCTCTCTGGGAAAAGGTATACACATCCACAAAGAAGGAAAAAGATAGGTGGTTATCTTGGCAGTGAGGCACTGGAATTCTTCAACCCACAGCCATTGGAGAAATAAGGAATCTGCCAAGAGCATGGTTAGGCCTGGAAATTCCAGAATTCCTTTGACAACACCTAGATTCTATTGTTAAATATTCCAGGTTATCCGAGTCAAATTTATCCCCTTTCCAGCAGTGGCAGTTGATCTGTGAGAAAGTAGTTGGCCAATATTAAATACTGACATGAAAAGTGGTACACATTCCAAGGTTATCAAGAATAGAAAACTGCCCCATGCAGCCATAACGTCCTATCCCAGTTAAAATAAGACAGAAGGCTTCTCTCCCAGAAAAAAAAAAATCAGTGTTTTTATTTTCTTTACTCTTTTAGTTGAATGTATGTTGATAAGGGGATGACATGTCCCTCTAATTTAAGATCTTGGAGTGATTTCAAACCTAAGGATCTAAAATGTATTTTCCATCCCTCCATTTTCCACGCTACCTACCCAATCTGCCCCAAGCCACCCAGAAGCGTGGCTTTTTTAGCCAACACAGCAATAATTGTCAACAGATATGGTAGAGTGGAAAGAATCAGACAATCTTGAATTCTAATGGTACTTTGGGTACTAACTAGCTAATCATGGTATTGGAAAAGTCTTTTTTTGGGCCTCAGTTTTCTTCTCTAGAACCAGAGACAAGAAGACTTACCTGGAAGAATTGTTACAAAAGTGTTCAGTGAGCTTTCCAGAGCTTCCCAGAAAGTAGTCCACTGGTACCTTGGCTCAGTCCCTGGAGCTGGCCAGTCAAGGAAGCTGATTAAGGGTTTAAATTTAGTTTGGCAGGGGAAAGACAACTGGTGCCTTTCTTCTATCGTTACCTTCATTGGTTACCAACCCCAGAGGGAACACTGGATAAACTGGAGGAGTCCAAGCCTCCTGAACATCTTTTATGACTACATAAAAAAAAATAGATATGAGGGAAATAAAGATTCCTTCTTAGTACACTAGAAGCTGAAGAACCTTATAAAACATATCACCCCATTAAGAATGAAAGAAGTTGGTGGCTGACCTGAAACCAATTTTTATTTCTGCTCTTGATATTCTAGTCCATGCTTCTCCAATAGAGTGTATATAAGAAAAGCAGTTCACTTGAGAAAAGCTGGCAAGACCCATAGGAAGAAGAGGTGGATATCTATATGAAGCTATATTGAGAAATTTCCAAAACTCTTCTCTTGGTTTGTCATGCTACATAAAATATCATCATTACTCCCCTGCTCCACTCTGGAAGGGCTAACAGATCAAGCAGCAGGATCTGCCCTGCAACTGACTCATTTGGGCCTTCTCATACTAGTGGCAGTCTGGATTTTTTTCAGGCATGGTTCAGCACCCTGTTCAGCCCCACCCAGAGATATTTACTCAGCATTATTTTCATGCTCTTTCTCAACGGAGGGCTGGAAATCATCAAAATAAGGGATATAAGAACTAAAAGAGTGTCTAGACAAAAATCCATCTCATCCGACCCCTCCTCTTCTTTGCAGAAGAGGCCAAAAAAGTGAGTCATAGAATGGAGAAAGGACTTGCTCAAAGATACACAGTGGGTAAATGGCAAACCAGGACTGCTACTCAAATATCTTGACTCCTACTTCCAGAGAGCATTCCACTTCCATGTGGGTATCTCCTAAACAGCATGTTTGGAGAAGAAATATCATGTTCCCTTCTCACTATTAGAAGCTCCAGGATAGAAGACCAATGGGAACCTTCTCCCCAACCCTTAACCCAAGATCCCTGAGGAAGTTTCAAGGAGAATGAGATGAACAGGTCCTAGCTACCTTTAGTAACCATAAACACTACTCCAGTTTAGGAATCCAAGAAAAGGAGGCAAATGGATACTATACCTGTTATTGGAGTGGTGCCTTTGTCTCAGAAGAGGCACAGGTTCCTTGGTGATGAGCCAACCTACAGAAGCCAGAGGTAACTGGGCTTTATGCTGTGAGCAGGATCGTCCTGTGTTTTGAAGGACCCTTGGTGTCTTCAAGAGGAAACAGAAATGAGGAAGATAAGACTGAGGTTAGCCAACGGAAATCTGGATGCAACATGACAAAACAGTGCTATTGTGAAAGGGTCTGCTAGTGCAGCAACAGTCCCCACTGCCATGCCCCCACCCACTCCCAGATGACCTCCAAAAGATCATGGTTCTCCTTACTGCAGAGAGTAGAAGCAAAAAGCCCCTGGTTGCCCTGTCTCTGCCTATGCGCCAAGGAGGTTCCCCAGAGCTACTGAGGGAATCCTAGAATATCAGAGCTGAGACATTATCAAATGAAAACCCCATTGCCAAATTGAGAAATTGAGCTTCTGAGAGATGAAAGAAAATGTCTGATAACAAAAAGAAAATTAGTGGCATCGCTGGAATTGGAATCCATTTCTATCAACTGCAAATCATATGTTCTCTCATTCTGTCAGAATGCCTCCCAAACCATAAATACCATTTTTACCTCCCCTGGCACAGCTACATAATTTGCAAGGTCCAGTCCAAAATGAAAATGAGGGGCTCATTATTTTTCTTAAAAAGTAAGAATTTCAAGATGGCAATAGCAGAACATTAAGCCAAGTGTAGGGTCTTTCTAAGCATGGGGCCCTATGGAACTTTACAGTTCACATGTCTATGAAACCGGCCCTGCTGGCATGGCTCTGACCACATTCTGGCATTCAAGAACCTTATAAGTGTAAACAAATAAGGAAATTCATATGTGTTAAAGAACTTAGTATGTGCTTTACACGTGTTATCTCATTTAATTAACAATTCTGTGGTATGGTATTTTCATTATCTTTATTTATAGGTGAGGAAACTGAGGCACATAGAAGTAAAAGTACTTACTTAGGGACAAAATACTAGAAAATAATGTAGAAAGGATCATGTGCATGTACCTCTTTCTGGCTCTAAATGTTAGGCATTTTCCTACTCTCCCATATTGGCTACAAAGAGAAGGAAGGAAAGTAGTTGATAGTGAGAAGGAAGAGATGGTGCCAAACCTTTAATTGTGACCTTCAGAGTTCATAAGAGACATGAAAGGTACAAGAAGAAGTAAGTGGCTAGCATCTAGTCTCACCTACTCATGTTATAAATGAGGGAATGAAGGCTCACGTTGGGGAAGTTTCTAAAGGTCATACAAGTTGTTCAGTTTGAAGTCTTGCCATATGCCAACCCATTTTGCCTTCCAGCTTTCCTTATCAGTCATTCTACCCCCTCACTGTACTTGTCTCTCTGGGAAAAGACACATTGTACTTGCATCTTTGGGCAGTCCCCATTCACTGTCAGGGAGATGTTTGATTCCCATTATGCAGTGATCTACATCATGAACCCTGATGACATAACAGATGGGAGAGGCAAATACTACAATGCTTTCAGGGTATGCTTGGGATCACCTTCAATGATTGCAGTGCCCAAGTCTAAGTCCTTAGTCTATATAACAGAGGTAGGATCTAGGGAAGTACTCAAGCCCTTGTGAATACTCTACCCAAGCTACATATGAGGTCTGTCAGTAAAAGTCCAGCCATTGATAATATAAAAAGGTTTGCATGACATTGATGTAACCTGGCAGCCAAGGAGAATGCACTGGAACATGGACAATGACAATTTCACTGTACTAGTCAGTGGGAGTGGTAGACGCCTTGAGTGAACATGTGTACTGTGTGGCCATCGCATTCAAAATGACTGAAAGAGCAGAGCAAGGAATCAGCATCAGATTTTGCATGAAGTTTAAACATTCTTCCACAGAAATTATTTGGATGATTCAGAAGGCTTTCAGGGATGATGCAATGAGTGCAGCGCAAATAAAGGTGTGGCACAAATGCTTCAAAGATGGTCAAGAATCTGTTGAAAGTGATCCACATTCTGTAAGGCCTGCAACAAGCAGAACACCTGAGAATGGCGAATGTGTACAGGCTGCAATAAGCAAAGATCAGCTACTGACAGTGCAATAACTAGATGATCTGGGGATTCCAAAAACTACCGTACCTGAGATTTTGATGCAGGATCTTGGCTTGAAACATATCATGGCAAAATTTGATCCATGGCTTCTGCTGCCAGAGAAGAAGGAACATCATGCGGCAGTTGTTAATTCCTTGATTCAAACCACTACCAATGAACCAGGTTTCCTTAGGAAGGCCATAATGCTGGGAGAACTGTGTGAGGCCCCAAGGTGCCTACTTTGAGGGGGACTGAGGCGTTATTTCCCTATGTACAATGTTTCTTGTATCTTCTACTTTCTTCAATAAATATCTATGTTTCATAGTGCATGGCCAGATACTTTCTGGACACACCTCATACAGTCTTATAAATTCAGGTTCAAGAGAAAAAAACATATCCAAAGAACCAGGAGCTCTGTGCCCTAGTCCCAGATCTGCCAACTATGCTCCCTCCCTTAGCCTTGATTTTCCATTTAACTAACCGAAGTTGGACTAGATGATCTCAGTGGCTTCTTGAACTCAAACATTCCCTGGTTCCTTTATAAACCCTTCCATCCCTGCCCCATCACAGTGGGCTTTCCTGTGAGGACCTAGAGGCTCTAGGGACAGCCCAGGGTAGGTATTCACTTGCATTCACACTACTCAACAGAAAACTTCCTTCTACCAAAATAATGTAGTGGCTTAGTTCTCGTGACCAGTTTCCCCATATCTGGCTTCTAGAATGATTCAGTTCCTTTTTTTCCGTTTGTTTCTTACTAAAGCTTAGTGTGGAAGCAGTATTGTCCTATGGGCACTTTCTTAAGGAGGGATCCCCTTGTTCCTGCTCCACCGTATAGTGATTAAGTTCATATACACATTTTTTTCTTATTTTCCCACCTGTAAGTTAAGGTAATCTAGTGGTTTTTTTTTTTTAATGGGGGCTTTCTGGAGACGTTGTCTTTGCCTAAAGTAATAATTAACAGTGGCTACTTTGGGCCTCACAGTACGTCCATAAGAGAGAACATTAAGAGACAGGAGGACCTGCAAATCATTCCACCTATGCAGAAGGCCTGAATTAATACAAAGGGTACTGGGTTCCTTGGAGTTCTTCTTTACCTTACAAACACAAAGCATGCTAGGAAGGGCCAAGTTTGCAGCAATAGCACAAAGAGGACTTTTCCTTTAGGTCTGTTGTCCATCCAAAGCACACAGAGTCTTCCCATTTTGGATGCTCTCTGAGTTGCTTATGGTTATAAAGTGGGATGAGGAAGAAAATAGTTGGATGGGGACTTAAGCAGGAAGTGCTTATATCCCACACTATAGAGACATTCATTTATTAACTCAGCGCTGGAATGAAAAAAAAAACACAGCATTTTGAGTCAGAGTCCCTGTGTCTCAGAACCTAGGTTATAGCCCCTGGCTTTTAGACCCAATTCTATAACTCATTAATTAAATTCTCTTGAAAATTGTGCACAGTCTACCTAAGCCTCAGCCATCACATCATAGTTTGAGGGATTCTTGGGCTGGAGGGGAGAGGGACATAGGCATGCACCTAAGGAACTATGTCTTTCTATAGAATGAAACCAGTTATTTGACAAAGCTATAAAGCGCTATAAGAAATGTTGGTAAGAAAGGAGTGACTCTCTTTAGGGCAGAGGGTGAAAAGGTGGTTTTTAGAAAGGTTCTTTAAAAAATAGGATTTTGGCTAGATCTTAAAGGATGGAGAGAAAAAATAACAATGCTCACTGTCTCTGGAAAGCATTCTCTGACTACTACTTTCAGCAAAATTAGTTGTTCCCTGCTTTGCCCACCTCTAGTCTTTAAAAACTGTCCATTCTATAGACATATATATCTGTTTCTCACAGGAGGCCAAGAACTTCTCAAAGTAGGGACTGTGTCTGATCCCTTCCTTTTTTCACAGCGCCAGGATAAAAATAGTTGTCCCAGATTCTGAGTTGAATATGAATGTGTTAGTACATAAGTAAATGCAGGCAAACTTGTTAGCCCAAGAACTCCATTTTCCATAGCTTACCTCACCTCCATGAAGGAACTAAGAAAACCCCCATTCAACTTTGAGTTCATTTCCCTGCTTACCTACCGCCACCTCCTATCTGAAGCCTGCAAAGAAAAGGCCCCAAGGACAATTGCAAAGCTGAGACCACTTCCTGTGCAAGAGGTTGGTGTCCACACACTCTACCTCAACCCTGGTTATTGCTGTGCATATGATTGCAGTAGGGCTTCCTCTGAAAGGAAACCCAAAGGCTGATGCAATGTATATGGCACCCCGAGGCCAGCGTTGAAGAACTTCATGTACATCTGGGCCTGGGGACAGAGGGTTCACTGTGAGATTCCCCACAAACCCAGTGATATTGGCAAGGTATTTGGCAACAGTTAACCTACCAACTACAGTTCAACTTCATTCAACAAGAATGTGTTGAGTACTTATTGGATACAAAGCTTTATGTTTGGCACAAACAGGAAAGATAAATATACAACAGAGCAGTGATATACGTCTAATAGAATGTAATGTTAGCCACAAGTTTTCTAATAGCCACATTAAAATTTTGAAAAATAGATAAAAGTAATTTTGATAATATATTTTATTTAACCCAAGGCGTATTAAATATTATCTTAAACTGATAGCAGTGTAAAAACATTAATGACATATTTCATAGGCTTTGTAATGAGGTATTTATTTTGTACTTACAGTACATCAAAATTTGGACTAGCTATGTTTCCAATGTTCAATTGTCACATGTAGCTAGTAGCTACCACATTGGACAAAACAGGTATAAGATGTGATCCCTGTCCTCAAGAAATTCACAGCCTAGCCCAGGAGTCAGACTAATACATAAGCATGTACCAGAAACAAATGCTGTAGTGGAACTGCATACATGGAAAAGAGCACCGTGTCACAAGTAAGGACAAGTAGGCTAGTCTTTTCTGTGCCACTGAATCTCTGTGTGAACTTAAGTAAATCCCTGTCTTTCTATGTGCCTCCATATTTCCATCTCTACAGTGAGGCTGGACTAGATTTATTTGCTCAATTAATTCATGTTAAGTGTTTTCTAGGTATTAGATATGGTAGGAGCCACTCAGGATACAGAGATGAACAAGACATATAAGATGCCTGTTTTCTTGACATTTACAGCATGGTGAAAAATAGGTATTAAATAATTCCAGGTGAATATGAGAAGAAATGTGGAAGCACAGAGATCTGGGAGAACACATAACAAGGGAACCTAATCCACCAGGCCACCAGGCTTGAATATAGTCAAGAAAACTTCTCAGAGGAAGTGACATTTGAGGTGAGACTGAAAAATTAGAAGGAGTGAGCCAATTGAATAATTGATTAAAAGCCATTCCATGCAGAAGTAATAGCTTGTGTACAGGTTCCGAGATAAGAAAGAATGTGGCATAGTCCAGGAAGATAAGGAGACTAATGTGGCCTGTAATAGTGTATGCAAAGAAAGGAATAACTCAAAGCAAGGGAGTAGAGGCAAACAAGGGGGCCTACCTGAGGAAGGCCTTGAATGCTAGATTGAGGGTTTGAAATGTATCCAGTGAGGACATGAGGAGTCAGAGAAGATACAAATGATGCAGTGCCTTTCCATTTCCAAGCCAAAGAATTTTGGCATCTAGGCCATGGAAAGAAAAGTTAATTCCAACTGTTTAAACTAGAAACTTCACAGAAGTTGTAGCATTTTAAAAGACCCTTGAAGGATAGTAAAATCAGAGAAGGGCATTCCAGGCAAAGGGACAAATGTGAGTGAAAATACAGTGGTGGGAAAGAACACACTGAACTTGTGTGAATGGAGGGACCACTGATGCAACAGGATAAATATAAGCCTAAGAATATCTTTGAATATCTACAGATATTCAAACACACCGAATGTGTTCTGAGAGAAACCAGAGAAAGACCTTGGACTTACCAAGAGATTCATTTTGTACTGTAATGATAATAATAAACACATATTGTGAACTTACTAAATACCAGGCACTGTCTCTAACCCTTTACATGTATTAGTTTATGTAATATCCTCATCACATTCTTATTAAGGAGACACTATAATTAGCACCATTTGACAAATGAGGAGCTGAAGTCCAAGAAGGTCATGTCACTAGCCTAGTAAATGACAGAGGCAAGAGTCCAATGTCATGTGAAATTTATGAGGGGTAGGGCTTTTGAAGCAATCTAAAATATATATAATATGACTCTGCCTAAGAAATATCAAATTCAACCCAGTTATCATCTTAGTCGACAAGGGCTATTTAATCCAGAAAAAAACCTCAATTAATTTCCAATTTATTATCATTAGGTTGAGCTGAAGCATACCTCTGCTTACCTTCTAATAAACAATGGAAATAATATAGGAGTTCCAGAGAGATGATCAAAGATTAAGAAAACCAAAGTGGTTCCACTCTTCAAAGTGGTTCCAATCAGAGTCCTTCAAAACTTTTCATCAATGACAAAAATAACTGAAGTGACCCTAATCAACCTTTCTTAGTCTATTTTCTACAATGGTCCACCTAATCCCTTAGTAGAGAGGAGGAAAGAAGAAGGCACCAACTTACAATAGCTCATTGCATATATCTGGAAGAAACAAAACTTCATTTCTTTCGAGAAACTTCATTTCTTTAAAATACATATTCTCTAATTCGGACGGGGGTGGGTGTTTCTGGAATCATTGATCTGGCATGCACTGCTCCATTGACTCTGCTCTCAATCTTCCTAGCACTTTCTTTGACCAAAGCAAGGGCAAGGATGGTGCCTTTTGTAGGAACAAAATATAGTTTAAACCAAACCCTTCCGCTTACACCACCGCTATACCTCTTCTAGAACTAGGATGCGAGAATTTGGTTTAGCATTGAGTATAGAGGCAATCAATTCCTACATACTTCTCTTCAGATTAGTCACCAGGACACTTCTCTTTAAGGTTCCTACTCTATATTTGCATGTGTCAGTTTTCACAGTCTTATCTAAAGAATGTGAACAACCACAATATGTGTGGTAAAAGGTAGTTCAGAATTTCCAACGTCTAACCTGAATTTTTCTAACCCCAAAACGGATGCTGTGATGTAGATGGCCAAATGTCTCTTAGTGTTAAAGAGTGTTACATCTATAATAAGTGGGAAATAAAAATATCAAAGATGCTCACAGTGGGCTCTTGACTGATAACAGCTATTTCAGGTTGTCATATGAGGCCTGTGTAATAGTGACAAGGGCATTGAGTTTAAAGTTCAAAAACCTAGACTTGAATTCCAGTTTGCTACTTTTTAGGCATGTGGCCTTGGGTAAATTACTAAATTTTCTCACTATCCATTTCTACATTGCAAAATTAAGCTAATAAATAGGTACCTTATGAGATTTCAGGAAAGTAGTGTACTTTAAAGCTCCTGTCAAGGCCATATAATACAAGGTAAAGTATTTTTTAAAAGCTATATATTGTCACAAGAAGGGGTGCTGCACCTCTGTTCTCTGTTCTGGGCAGGATGAGAAGAGCAAAATGGAAGGGAAAAAGTTTTGTTGAGTGCTTGTTAGGTACCACATATTCTCACATCTATTATATCATTTATTCTTCTCTACAACACTTTAGAACAAGAATTATTTCTATTTCACAAATCAGGACATTGATGCTCAAAGAAATAAAACAATTCCCCTCAAAGCCACATATTTAGTAAGTTGCAGAGGTACCCCTAATAAGGTATGAGAACAAAGATACTCTTCAAAGCCTGAGAGTGTCTATAACTATATATGAGGCCCACTTCTCTGACTCACTAATGTTATCAGACATCCGGGAAGCTCCCTGGTTTGTCTCAATGCTTGGCAATGGAGGTGGGAGGAGGGGTGCATTTCAGACCTCTCTGGCCAGCTTGACTCTATCCAAGAGATGGTCAGACCTTGGACACTGTGGCATGAATTCCAAGAATCTACAGGTTTTCCCTTCTTATTATTATCTATTAAGAATAAATAGAGGAAAGAAAGGAGGCATCTGGAAACTTGCACACTGTGTTGATAGGCCTCCAAAAACAGAAGTAGGGAAAGGGAGCCAATAGTAACCAATGTGCGGGATGCTTTAGGCACATCATCTCATGTGATCTTCACAACCATTCTTGGAGGTAGAAGATGTTCTCTATTTTCAAAAGATGAAACCATGGAGTTCAGAGGACTCAAATGACTTACTTCAAGTCACTCAGTAAGCAGTTGTACTGAAGTACAAGCCAACTTCTCTACTTTCTTCTATACCACATGCCATTTGGGAGAGTCATTTTAGTACCTTCCACTGCCTACAGACTAGACTGTACCAATTTTTACTACAAAGCAGAGGTATTATTGTTTGTAATTTGGGGGAAATTGCAAATATAGAGATTCTCTCACTTCTCTTGCCATGAGTTATTCTCCTCTGGCAGGAAGTCGATCCTCTCATCTTATCTGAACCATGCCTGTTGTGGTTCAAGTCAACTTCCTCTCCCCTTATCCTACTTCTCCAACTATTCTTCCCTGAATTGCAATCTGCAGCCTCCAACCTCTGGTACATCTTCCAATTTGACCCCTAAGCCAAGAACAGGGGTTTCAAAATTAAAATTAGGACTATTCCTACCTCACCTGCTTCCACTACTCCATTGGTTCTGCTCTCACAAAGTTCAACAATCCAATGGCCTCTTCTATCCAATTTTTTTCATTTGTTTATCTCATCCTGAACGCATAGTCAAGTCACAACCAAAAATATCTTTCTAATGCCCACTCAATACAACCTTCTTGAAAAAGTAGTTTCTAAAGGTTACCTCACTGTTTAACTTCTTAATTCACTAAAACTTAGCTTTTTATTTGTTCTCTGTCTCAATTTATGCACTGGCCCTGCTATCTGGTGTCATCAAGTTACCATAAACTCCTAATCAACAAAGCCAAAAGTCTACCCACTGACTCTCCTTTCCCTCAATGTCTGCCACAGATGACTCCGTCAGCCATTTCTACTTTCTTAAAGTCTTGTCATCAACTGGTTTAGAGGATATCCTCTCTATTCAGACTGAATTCTATCATTAGAAGATACACAAGCATGGTTCACATGAGATGTAAAGATCAACTTCCTGCCAGACGATCAGAGGTCATGGCAGCTCATTTGTTCCCCTAGATTCTAACATAGCACCTTACCCAGAGTAGTGTTTAGTGAAAATTGTCAAATTTGTTTATCTACAGTCCTCTGATTCACCCATCTTTGTGATTACTCTCATTGGTATTCCTTATAAGCTCTTCTTTCTTTTTCTGCTTCTTATTATGTTATTGTTTCCCAGACTTCTTCTGTATGTTTCTTTGTGTATGTGCATGTGTCTGCATGCTTGTTCAATCTCTTTGTCCCCACCTCCAGATCAGAAGACTCAACTGAATATTGAACATATGCCCTTAAATGTCTAAGTCTTCATGACCCTAACCCTACACCACAAATGAACCTGCTCACCATCCTGGAGGAAATCCATATTTCCATGAGGGAATCCAAGATAGAAAGATCAATCACTTTTGATCATCATTAAATATGTTTTTAAATACTAACTAAAACACTTACTACTTTACAACATGATATTTTAAGTCCCTTCCTTTTCCTTGTTATAGCCTGGATTGCTTCAAAGACAAGGGTCTCTGTCTAAATTAATTTCTGTATCCCCAGTTTTTGACACAGAGTAAGTTATTGTTTAGAAAATGTTACCTAAATGACTGAAGAGTAACAAGATCAGCTGCAAGAATGCCTATATTAAGGGAGAAGATAATCTTGTTCCTAACGTTTGAGATAAAACATTTTTAAATGTACAACATGTTTAATTTTTAGTCAATAATATATTTCTTCTTAAAACTTAATATTTATTGCCAGAAGTATCTTTTAACAACACAGGTCTGATGGTGTTACTCCACTGCTTAAAAAGAATCATTGACTCTCCATTTCCCAAAGCTAAAAGTAAAAGTTCCTCAACAAGGTGGTCAGGACACTTCACAACCTGTCCACAACCTAAGTCTTCATCGCTCTCTACCCATACTATATTTCAACAGCAACATGCCATATATTCTAGCACACTTCTGACCTTTCCACATTTTCAGGTCCACATTTCTCTATGGACCTTAAAATTTTCCTATTCCCATCGTATTTATCCTGCCAGAAGATCTTGTGTTTGTTCTCTGGTCCCAGGTCAATTATCATCTCTTCTGGGAAACCTTTCCTAGACAAAGTGCCCTGTCCTTTGTGTGTACCTCAATTATGGCTTAATAACATTGCATTTAAGTTATATCTATTTATATGGTTAAAAGATGAGTTATAGTAGAAAGGAGCCTTGATATACTTGTTTTTTTTTTTTACAGAGCCTAAGATAAGTGCCAGTATGAAGCAGTCTCTCTGTAAATTCTTGTTAAATCTAGTTAAAATACCTATTGAAAGATTCATTCCATACATGTTCAGTCCATAACTCCAATCCCACCCAAGTCCAAATCTCTTTACATGGCAGGGGTCTGTATTTTCTTAGGCTTCATATGTAGTATACAGTAGGCTCTTAGTGAAAGAGCTAGAATTAGGATCTGGCTAGAAGTGAAGATAGAATGGCACAGCAACTGAATTGTCTTTGAAACCTCTACTTTCTTTTCATGGCCATACAGGAACAAAGTTTGAAAAGAACAAACAGTTTCAATAAGGTTCATAGTCCTGTCACTTTAAGTAAAGAAGAGGAGACAATGAAAATCAGATAGAAGGAGAAAAGGGTCGGGTGCTGGAGAGACGAAATGTGCCATCTTAAGTCAAAAGGCAAAGCTGTGAATAAACCTAAGTCCCTTGTGCAGTTACTGCTAAAGTAACTAGATTCAATTGATTGAATAACTACGTTTCTGTGAGTTTACAGAACTCCTTATCCCAAATTAAGAGCTAACAAACAGATTGCAGAATGCAGCCATCAAATGTTGTAGAATAAAAGCCAAGGTCAGATAAGGCTATGACCTAGGATCTGTGACCTAGATCCTGGCTTTGCCACTGTCCCACTTGGGTAAATTTCTTCCTCTCTCTGGGCTTCAGTGCCCCTACCTGCAAAATTATGAGATTGGCTCTTTAACTTTACAAAGTTAGACAGAAATTCATTATAAGGATATGGGCTTACTTTTTATGCAGAGATCTCTCACCCTGGGGCACATTCCATTTTTAAGAAAAGACCTGAAGTTTACCTAATCTTATTCCATGAACTGACTCATGCAAGTCAAACTCACAGGAAGCAGATGTAATACAAAGTTTTGTTTTATTTTGTTTGTTTTTTGTTTAATTCCAGAGAAAATATAACCCTCAAACAGCTGGGGATGCTCATGTTGGCTGATCAACTATTACTGTCTTATTTGAAAACATTTGTTCTGGAAGCCAAATTAATCAGAAAGTTACTTGATGAGAACACAGACAAAACAAGAGAGTAGATAAGTTTAATTGTTTCTTTCCCCAAACTTCTTTAAACTAAGATGGGGTGAAAAAAAGAGGTTCAGGGTCACCTATTTCTTTTCTCTGTCCCTTAGACACTACTATGGATACAATGACCACATTCATCTCTTGGTGCTCTTTTTTTTTCCAGTGTATATGCAGAACCCCCACCCACCCTTCTGTATCATTTTGCAGATAAGTTAATCCTGTTCTTGAGGCTTCTGTAACATATTTAACATTCAGTCAGACCTCATGAGATTCCACCTTCATTAGATTTCTGATTTCTGTGAAGCTCTGTTCTTTCCTGCTTTGATTAGTGTGAGTTCTTGTCCCCTTAAGGACTTTTCCAGATGGCTAACCTGTTACATGCTGATTTTACTGGGTGAAAACTCAAAGGAAACTTTATGCTTTGGGTGGAATGAAAGGAGCAGGAAGGTCTCACTTTGCTCCTATTACTATGTACAAAGATCTCTGCCCTCTCCC
Source organism: Pteronotus mesoamericanus (assembly GCF_021234165.1). Lineage (NCBI taxonomy): Eukaryota > Metazoa > Chordata > Mammalia > Chiroptera > Mormoopidae > Pteronotus > Pteronotus mesoamericanus. Next base: position 1,168,331 of record NW_026555108.1, on the reverse strand, counting down.
CTGGTAGAATTAAGAGTGGGTTTGAGGGATTCTGGAAGATTCAGTAGATTTTCAGACACACTTTATTTCTTTTGACATTATTGTTTTGAGGAACTTGATGACTACAGTGCTGGGTGCTTATCAAGGTCAAATAGTATTTCATGGGAAAAAGACTTAGTCCCCAGAAAAGTTGCCTCCATGGTGAGGCAAGATTGGTGAGCCCACTAGTCAAGGAGAAGAGGTTATCTTTTCCATCTTTCTCCTACTCTCCTCTGCTACCTTCCCTTCTCCTACTCACTCCTCTCTTACCTCCTTTTCCTTCTTTATCTTTTTTCTCTCTTCCCCTCCTTTATATTCTCCTATTCTCTGGGATAAATATTAGGGCAAGTGTTAGGATAAGCCTGAGCCTGAGGTTATAACTAGAGGTAGTCACTGTGAGCACTTTGATTTGCAGAGGAAAAGAGGAGGAGGAGGCAGAAGAGAAGGAGGGAGAGGAGAGGGAAGAAGAGGAGAAAAGAAGGTTATTGGAAGCAAATGGAAATTCATACGAAACCCCAAGTTCCTTTAAAGAAAAGCACATAGACTTGAGGCTTTATATCTAACCTCATTCCAAAGCCTCTGCCCTTAGCAGGATAAGTCTTATCCACCCAAAACACTGTGCTGCAGTTTCTGTTCTTCCTGGAAATGCGTGCTGTTAAGAAAAGCTTTGCTGGCATCCAAAGGCTCAGATGTACTGTCAAAAGCTCACAAGAGGACTGCCTCTGTCCGCACTCAAGATGTAGTACCCCATTCACACTTTCATAGGCAGTGCCAAGAGTCTGGTGAGTCAATTTAGTTTTTAGTTTAGATGAGACTATTTCATTCTTAGCCAAGTCAATTAGGCCTCAAGCGGAACAAGGATGTACTTATCTATCAAGCAGCCTGAGGCAAAATCACCTTATCTTCCAGAGCTCCAGCTTTCTAACTGAAAAACAGGGCTCTTATAGGTTGAAAAGATAAACTAGCTGACTATATGACCCCATTCAGCTTTTTATACAGGTGAAAATGCTGATACTGAAGAAAATTTTAAAATTAAATTAAATTAAATGTAGAAAAAGGACTAGCATACTTCTGGCATATAGTATACACTCAATAAATGTCAGTTCCTTTCTGCTCCATTTAAAGAACTCTTAATAGGAATGGGTCTAAAAGCAGGAGATTCCTAAGGTTGCATCCCTTGCCATTATTGCATACTACATTGCCTCCAGATGGTTATCAACTCTAGTCATCTACACTATGTACACTTCTGGCTCTTTCTTATCTCTGGGTCTTTGGACTTCCTTTGGCTGACTCCTTCTCATTCTTTAGATCTTAGCTTAAAATATCCTTTTCATGAAATGAACTTTCTATGGTTGAAATCCTAGCTAAAATAGTTCTCCTTACCCTTTTTCCCTCACATGCTTAGCATCCTGCTGATTTCCTTTATGGTACTTCCCATCATTTGGAATACTTTATTTCTGGTCAATTTACATGTTTATTGCTGGTCACCTTCCTGGTTTTGGACACTGCATTTTGTGACTGGGAACTCTATGGAATAGACAGAAACCGTGTTTTATTAATTGATATATTAGCTAGTGCTTAGCATAGTACCTGGCACATACTAGAAGATATTAAATAACATTTAGTGGATAAATGACTAGTGCCTGCCCGTGATTCAATATAAATCAGGATAAAAGGAGTTGATATTACTGGGGTCAATGTTATGATCAGGTTGAAATGGATAAGCTGAAGTCATGGAAAGATTAAACAGCTATTAGGTTGGATGGACATGAGGCTCCAGTAAGAGCAGAGTTCAGGCTCTGTGCATGGAAAGATCATTAAGTGAAGGAAGTTGAACAGTTGACTATAGGAAAGGGTTCTGTTATGTCCCACTTCTTTGGACCTCGACACCTTCAAGTGTAAAACAAGTCATAATCTTTGCCCTGCTTTCATTACAGTACTGTTGTGAGGTCTGATGTAATAATAAATGTGAAGGAGAAAAGTAGGATGGGGAGAGAACTCAACAGTGACTGGCTTATCTGCTACCACCTCTGCCCAGGCTTGGCCTGAGATGGCCTTTGTAACCGCCTCTCCAGCCTCTGGACTGCAGAGTCATTGTGAAAAGGAAGTCCCAGTGGCAACAGTCTGGACTTTTAGCCCTTACCTCCTCAGTTGCTCAAGAATGACAGTTAGCTTTTGCATCAGTCCTTCTGCACCATTCTGCCCCCCACCCCCAATACTACCTCCCCAAAGCCCATGTGTAGCAATTTCCAGGCCAGCATTTCACCATCACTGTGGCCATGTTTTGGTCTCCTAGTCTCAGGGACCCTTGGGTGGTGATGGGAATGGGAAAAACCAGGTTCCCTGGATCCCTCAACATGACACATGGTCTACTAGGTCTGTCTGGGAATATGTCTGCCAGGCTATCCTGCCCTCCCTTCAACTACTTATACCTTTGGAAGGTTGGGTTCATTTAACAACTTAGGTTGGTTTTCTTAGGGCCCAGTAATGGAAAGTCAGCTTAAATCAGGTCAGATCCCATAACTGGTAAATAGGCTAGAAACCTAGGCTGAGCTATACCTACTTCTACCTCATTCTCATTTCATCACCTCAATTGCAAATATCACATTGATCATGTTGGAGGGTATGAAAAGGAAAAACATCCTTGGCAATGTCCTTTTCCTATCATTTAATTCATTTAACAAACACAAGACTACTTACTGTAAGCCAGGTCCTTGTGTAGAGGAATATAGCCAAGTAAACAGAGTGTTCCAATTAGCCCAATGTGTTCATCACTATGATATGTCCTATAAGCTACAGTGGCAAAACAGGAATGATCAGCTTTCTGGGGAGGGCAGGAAAAGTCTCACACAGAAGATTTGAACTGAGACTTTAAGGATAAATATGACAATAGTGGGCACTTTACAGGTACAGGTTGGAAGAAAAGCATCATATGCACTCTAAAAGAATACCCTAAAAAAGGATGTGCAAATATTTTGATATGTAAAACATACAAGTAAGTTTAGGTGACTAAAATTATGCATGGTTTGAGTGTAACATTTGTGTTGAAGGGTGGCAGGAGGTAAAATTGAATAGGTCTGCAGGTCTACCTCACTGAGGCCCTTGAATATTAGGATGAGTTTAGAATTTATCCCCAAAATAATGAAAAGTTATTAAATGGAATACTAAATTCCATTTAGCACCTCCCCACAGTATTTGTATACAAAGTTTATTTTCAAAGTAAATCAAGATTCAAACAACCAATCTGACAAATGTACATGTAATTGTAGGAGCAACAGGACCAAATTTTTGGAACTGAACTATGCTGAAAAATGTAAAATCTATGTCAACCATACTTATGATTACCACTGCCTAAACACATAATTGTATATTTCTGAATCAAAGAGAAATAGACTAGCTTTATTTTGCATATGTGTTTCTAGAAAGTCAGGAGACCAAACTTTTCTTCAAATGATTAAATACTGGCCAAAACAGAGAAAGGAGACAGTTCAGCAGAAAAACCAAGATTCTGCTAGCAAGATTGCCAAGCAACCCTGAAATTCTAGGCCTGCTTGATGTGAAGGAACTGGAACTTGGGGGAATAAGTGCAGAGACTGGATGGCAATTAATATTTTGACCCCTATCATCCCATATTTTTTACCTCAAAAATACCTTCTTTATGTGTCATTTTATACAGCTGTTCTCTAGTTATTTAAATTTAAAAAGTGAGCTAGTTTCAGCCCAAGCCATGAGGAGCAGAGGGTAGTGTTATAAGCTGAATTGTGTCTGCCCAAAAAATTCATATGTTGAAGACCCCAGTGCCTCATAATGTCATTGTATTTGGAGATAAAGCTTTTAAAGAGTTGATTATGTTAAAATGTGACCATCAGTATGAGCCCTAATCTAATCTGACTGGTGCCCTTATAAAAAGATGAAGTTTGTACACATAAACAGATACCAGGAATATATGCACGCAGAGGAAAGGCTATGTGAGGGCACATTGGGAAGGTGGCCATCTATATGCCCAGAGAAAGGCCTCAAGAGATCAAACCTGCAGACACCTTAATCTTGAGGGTCTAGTCTCCAGAACTGTAAGAAAATAAATTTATTTCTTAAGCTACCTTAAGCTACCTAGTCTGTGGTATTGTGTTATGGCAGCCCTAAAAAATTAATACAGGCAGAGACCATGTTTTAGTCCACTGTCCACTGATCCCTCTGTCAAGATACCATGAGTCCCTGGCAAAAGGAGGTCTTCTTAGTAGTCTGGTAAGGTTTCTCTCATCCTCTTTAACCACTATGACCAAGTCACCTCATGGGCAGCAGAGCCTAAACAATGAGACCAGCTTCTGTGTCTTATACTTTACATCTGGACAGGTGTCAAGTAACTTTTTTCAATGGCATATTTTGTCCCTTCTTTGAGGCCCCCAGAAGTGATCCAAGACAGGATAGCCCTGGCAGGAATAGGTAGGTGGAAAGTCCCACCAACTTTTAGGTAAAGCCAATGGAAAGACAGAAAATACCTAGATTTTGAGTCAAGAGACGTTCTGTATTTAATTCTGCTACTAATTGTGTAACTATTTTAAAAATCCCTTAGTCTCTCTAAACCTTGGCTTTCACTTCAATAAGCAGGTGAAAATGTATTTCTCACTGGTCTCTTATAATGAGTAAGTGTAATGATGTGTAAAAGTGGACTATTATAAATTCTGGAAGAGCTGAAACTTGGAGAGTTATTATGAAGATGTGCCAAGTCCCACAAGGGGCACACCCTTTATCCAACCCCAGCTCCTTTACTTGCTCATGAAGCAGCCAAGTTAGACAATACTTGATTCTGTTTGAAAAGTGACCTAAACAGAATCAATAAGAAACATATGAGCTCAGACCTTTTGCAGAAAAAATTTAGCCTGAAAAAAAGAATTTGGACACATTATTACTCATGTGACAGGAATCAGATGTGTCCCACATCTCCACCAAAGGACCAGGTCGTGTCTCAAGCCCCACCCCTAGGAAGACATAGCACAAAATGGAATTTGGTATACGGAACACAGTAACCTATTCAATTATATTCAAGTAACTTGGCTGAAGTTACTGTTGCATTGTGATAACAGAGAGAAGGTTGAGTTGGGTCTCCATGGAGGCTAAAGAAAGAATAAAACAAAAGAATATATAGGTGTGGCACTGACATTATCCAAGGAGAGGGACTTCTGAGTTTATGGCTCAAACTGTGCCACAGAGACAGAAATCTCCCAAAATCTGGAGAGACCAATCCATCCAGTTACCTGGCTCCAACGGTGTGTCCCAGAAGAACGTCCAAGCCCTTTTGCCTTAATCCTCTGTTTTTCAAACTCCCCTTTTGCACTCCAGTCTGCTTTCCTGATTGGACTCATCCTAGGTCAGAGCAACTTGAATAAGTAGCAGGTTGAGGTAATTGAGCTTTGTTTATAGAGAATGGAAATTAGTTCCCCTGTACTTTTTCAAAGTATATTTTATTTGATTATGTTATTACAGTTGTCCCATTTTTCCCTCTTTGCCCCGCTCTACCCAGAATCCCTCTTCCTCCCAGAAATCCCCCTCTAAGTTCATGTCCATGAGTCATGCATGTAAGTTCTTTGGCTTCTCCATTTCCTATGCTGTTCTTAACATCCCCCTGTCAATTCTCTACCTACCAATTATGCTTCTTATTCCCTCCATTCTCCTTTTCCTCCATTCTCCCCCACCCCCTCTGAGCTGATAACCCTCCACACACTCTCTGTATCTGTGATTCTGTTCTTGTTCTGCTTGTTGGCTTAGTTTGTTTTTTAGATTCAGCTGTTGGTAGTTGTGATTTTATTGCCATTTTAATGTTTATAGTTTTGATCTTCTTTTGCTTATATAGTTCCCTTTAACATTTCATGTAATACTGTATTGGTGATAATGAATTCCTTTAGCTTTACTCTGTCTGGCAAGCACTTTATCTGCCCTTCCATTCTAAGTGATAGCTTTGCTGGATAGAGTAATATAGGTAGTAGGGCCTTGCTTTTCATCACTTTGAATACTTCTTGCCAGTCCCATCTTGCCTGCAAAGTTTCTTTAGAGAAATCAGCTGATAGTCTTATGGGAACTCCTTTGTAGGTAATTAATTTCTTTTCTCTTGCTGCTTTTAATATTCTCTCTTTATCTTTAACCTTTGGCATTTGAATTATGATGTGTCTTGGTGTGGCCCTCTTTGAGTCCAACTTGTTTGGGACTCTCTCTGCTTCCTGGACTTGCAGATCTATTTCCTTGGCCAAATTAGGGAAGGTCTCTTTCATTATTTTTTCAAATAAGTTTTTAATTTCTTGCTCCTCTTCTCCTTCTGGCACCCCTATGATTCAGATGTTGGCACATTTGGAGACGTCTCAGAGTCTTCTTATACTATCATTGTATTTTTTTTTTCTTAAATTCCTGTTTCTTCTTGATGTTTTGGTTGAATGCTTATTTCTTCCTTTTGTTCCAAATCATTGGTTTGAATCCCGACTTCTTTTCCTTCACTGTTGGTTCTCTGTAGATTTTTCTTTATTTCACTTAATGTATCCTTCATTTTTTCCTTTATGTTGTTGCCATACTCAATGAGTTCCTTGAGCATCCTGATCACCAGTGTTTTAAAGTCTGCATCTCATAGGTTGGCTATCTCTCTTTTGTTTAGTTCTTTTTTCTGGGCTTTTGTTCTGTTCTTTCATTTGGGCCATATTTCTTTCTCTCCTCTATTTGGCAGCCTCCCTGTGTTTGTTTATGTGTATCAGGTAGAGCTGCATTGATTCCCTGTCTTAGTGGCATGGCCTCTTGTAGAAAAGGCATCCATCTGGATGAATGTTACTTCTTTAAATCCTTGGTTGTCAAACTTCCATACAGTTCAATTTTATGACAGTCTGGGTGTTATTTGTTTGACATTTAGTTCTAATTCTTTCTGTGGTTTTGCAAGGAGGTAAATTGTGTCTACCTATGCCTCCATCTTGATCCAAAGTCCTAGTTTCACTGTGCTTGATCAACTCTGAATAAGGTTTCTAATCTCTCCAAGTTAAATCAAGACTGTGAACCTATGGTGACCCCTCTCTGAGACCTGCTTCTGCTAGGAGTCTCTCTTGGTAGTAGCATTTGATTAATTGGTGAGGCCCCCTTTGGATCAGTTCTTACCTAGTTCAAATTCTGCCTTCTCTTCTCCCTAAACTTGCTTCACACACATACACACACACACACACACACACACACACACACACACACACACACACCCAGAATAGAAGACATGTGGTTAGAAGTAGCATATGTTGTATAGCTTAAGGATTTAGGTGGACAGTGAGCTCAGTGTGCTAGTTGTGAGATGTAGCAGCCAAAAACTAATGCCATCTTTGGCTGCATTGACAAATATGCAGTGTCTAGATCTAGGGAGGTGCCAGTCTTGCTCTACTTAGCAAAGGTCAGACCACAGAATGTTTTCCTTCATGGGTACTACACTCTGAGAGAAACGTTGATAAACTGGGACAGCTTCAAACTCCACATTTCCCTAGAGATGACTATGGGCTCGAAGCTCCCTCTGGAACAGCCTTAGCCTACAAGCTCACCACAGCCCAGCCCTGCCCACAGCCTAGCCTCAAGCTATATCAGGAAACACTCATCATTCAAAGAACCACACGTTCTGGAGAATTTAGGGTTTTATATTCTGCCTCTTACACTTTAGGGTCTTAAAATCATGAATCAATTCAAGTGAAGATCTTTCTATTTGGTTACAAAGCATCATAAATAGCAACTATTTAGGCCACTGCCACCCATCTCAGTCCAAACTGTCTTCTGCCTTTAGAATACCTTTTTATAACCCAAGCCTAGGTGAGTCTATCATAGTCAAGCATGGAAAAAATGGAAATGTTCATAACAAGGGTATAGAACAGATTAAATGGATTACTTCCCAAAATTCTTTGGACTCATCCTCATGTAACTGTTTGAAATATTTCTTGTTCAGTATTATGTTTTTCCTCATGGTGGATGGCATCTTCTCAGTGGATCACTGATGTTTTTTTTGTAGGTCACACTCTGGGACACTTTACCCTCCATTTCATGTCTTGAGCATGAAGGTAGATTCTCATTGTATAGCATTACAGGGTGGCAAGCATCCTTGAGCATGGTGTTACTGCCTTCTTTAAAAAAGTATGTGTCATCCTGGGTGGTGTGGCTCAGTTGGCTGGAGCATTGTCCCTTAAGCAAGGGGTTGTGGGTTTGATTCCCAATCAGGGCACATACCTGGGTTGAGGGTTCAATCCCCAGTCAGGGCACATATTATCCCCTGTCCAGATGCATACAGGAGGCAACCAAAGAATGTTTCCCTCTCACATCGATGTTTCTCTCTCCCTTCATCTCTCTAAAAAGCAATGAAAATAAATGTTCTCAAGTGAGGATAGAAAAAGAACTTAAGAAAAACAGAGTAGGTACAAAAAATATGAGGTGCCCTTGTCATTCCTGTTCTTATATTACCTGTTGATGTGGTTGATACTGTTCTTGCTCTTATTGATGCTGTTGCTCTTGTAATTATAAACCTTATGTTCTTTCTATTGCTGTTATTTTTGACATTGCTAATATGTTGCTCTCATTGGTGCTCTATAAAGGGGTGCAGAATCCTACTGAAATTCCCCAAGTTACAGTTTCCTAGTTTCTGCAAAGACACTTGGTCTATCCATCTCATATGTTTGCTGGCTTTCCTAGAAAGATTCTGGCAGTGAACTTGTCCATGGGATAGAGGGAATAGTCTCTGCCTCATTGCTTACTAAAGATTAATTTTGAAATGCTACATCACCCATTCAGCCACTTTTATAGCCAACTTTATTTCATAAAGGAATAACTTTCAAGCAGATTATGAGCTTAAAGCTAGTTAGAGATAGGCTTAGGAGCTGAGTGTCTTCAGGAGATGACAGACTGGTTCCTATTGGTTCTGGTCCTTTGAATGGGAACAACTGCTACTCACCGTTTTTCTTTTCCTTTCTTTTTTCACTTCTTTAATTTATTGATTTTAGAGAGGGTGAGAGGAAGAGTGACAGAGAGAAAAACATCAATTTTTTGTTCCACTTATTTATGTATTCACTGGTTGATTCTTTTTTTTAAAGATTTTTATTTATTTTATTTTTAGAGAGGGGAAGGGAGGGAGAAAGAGAGGGAGAGAAACATCCATGTGTGGTTGCCTCTCATGCGCCCCCTGCCAGGGACCTGGCCTGCAACCCAGGCATGTGCCCTGACTGGGAATCGAACCAATGATGCTTTGGTTCACAGGATGGCATTCAATCTACTGAACCACAACAGCCAAGGCTAAAATAACATTTTAAAGATCCCAAAATAAAAACATTACATAACCTGGAAAGATGTTTATATTAAAATTCTAAGTGAAAAAAATAGGTTACAAAATAACAATCACATTACAAAAATAAATATATACACAGAAAAATGTCTGGAAGAATGTATACAAAATGTTTATAGGTTTATCTTAAGGTGATGGTTGTAAAATTGTAGGTAGTTTTTTATTTGCTTATTGGTACTTTTTATTTTTTGTATCATAAATATGTAATAATCAAAAACAAGGAAAAAAGTATAATGGTCACTGAATTTGCCTATATAAACAGGCTCCATTTTTTAAAAATCCAATGAGGCAGAGGAATAGCCTAGATGAAAATTTCTAAGTACAAAGGCATCTGTCTTTTTGTCATTCAAAGCTCTGGTCAACAAACAACAAAACGTTGAGCACTTTATTCTGTGTCAGTCTCTGTTCAGGGCATGGGAGTAGGGGTGGGACTGGAAGAACTAAAACAAAATTCTTGACCTAAGATTGAACTTGTGCTTGAGGCTCCTTTACTGTACTTGTCACTGTACTTCCACTGTTATCACCTTGCCCAGGCACCGGCCCCATCTCCTCCAACCCCCACCATTACAGAACACACAAACAGAAAATTTGCTTCCAATACACCTGTTATATGTCCTTAATTCCTTCTGAAAAGCAAAAGACGGAAATTCAATTCTAAATAGCTACTTCCAGCTTTCAATGGGCTACTCTAATATTGGCTGAATTCTTTTTATTTTCGTTATCTCCCATGTATACCCCCACTCCCAAGCAAACATACACAGAACAAATACTTATTTTCCTTGCTATTATAGGCATGAGACATGCTCAGATTAGAAATTTTAACAGTACCTAGAACAAAATATATGTAAAGGAAAAAAACCCTAATCCGACAACCAAAAGGCAATCACAGTTAACATTTTGGCACATTTTTTCCAATCCTTTTTCTGAGATTGTGTTGTGTGCATGTGTTCTGTGCTTCTGTGTGTGTGCTGCTTGTTTTTCTTAATTGAGATCATATTCTTCATACTGTGTGCTGTGCCCTCCATTATTCATTTAACATCATAAAATTGACATTTTCCCATGTTGCTAAATATTCTTTGAATTCATAATTTTTAATGACTGCACAGTATCTCATAGTTATATCATATATATTTAGGTGTGGCTTGGGACTTTTAATGTGGTCATTATTGATATCTATAGGTCTCTATCTATATATAATAGACCTATATATATTTATTATATCTATATCAATCTGTCTATATCTATATACCTGTCTATATTGGCTATAAATCTCAGTAAGTCCATAAGCACGTATGCACAGAAACAGGTTTATTTTTTATAACTCAACCATTATTTCCAGTCTCCAACCTGCTAAATTGGCAGATATGTAACCTCTGCAGCAATGAATATCCTTATACATACATCTTTGTCAGAATCTCTGATTATTTCCTCAGGATAGATTCTTGGAAGTAGAAATTTTGAGTCAAAAGGTATGAACATGTTTAAGGATCTTTATTCATCCATGTATACATCCTTAAATAAGTTAATAAATATAAATACATATCTTCATAGCTAGCTAGTTAGCTGGCTATAAAACACTTCTTTAAAATTCAAAGCTTTTTATGCTCAGCATCACTAGCCATCAGAGATATACAAATTAAAACCACAGTGAGATATTACTTCACACCGGTCAGAATGGCCATCAGAAACAAATCAACAAACAACAAGTGCTGGTGACATTGTGGAGAATAGGAAAACCTAGTGCACTGTTGGTGGGAATGCAGACTGGTGCAGCCACTCTGGAAAACAGTTTGGAATGTCCTCAAAAAGCTAAAAATGGAACTGCCTTCTGACCCAGCAATTCCACTGCTGGAATTATATCCTAAGAATCCTGAAACACAAATTCAAAAGAATCTATGCACCCCAATGTTCATAGCACCACAATTTACAATAGCCAAGTGCTGGAAGCAACCTAAGTGTCCATCAGTAAATGAGTGGATCCAAAAACTATGGTACATTTACACAATGGAATACTACGCAGCAGAAAGAAAGAAGGAGCTCCTACCCTTTGTGATAGCAATGGATGGAACTAGAGAACATTATGCTAAGTAAAATAAGCCAGGCGGTGAAAGACAAGTACCATAGGATCTCACTTATAAGTGGATCCTAATCAACAAAACAAACAAGCAAGCAAAATATAACCAGAGACATGGAAATAAAGAACAACCTGACAGTAACCAGAGGGGGCAGGGGAGAGGGATAATGGGGAAAATAGGAGAAGGGTAATCAAGAAACATGTATAAAGGACCCATGGACAAATCCAAAGGGGGTAGGTTTGAGGGTGGGAGGCAGGGATGGATGGGGTGGGGGTGTGGTGGAGGGGAAAAGGAGACAACTGTACTTGAACAACAACAAAAAATAATAATTTTTAAAAACTCTAATTTAAGAAAATAAAAATAAATAAAAACCCAAAGCTTTTGGCAGTTTCACATTAAAGGGATTTCCCTAATGTCCTCATTCTACTTTTATTCTAATTTATAATAAGGAACCAGCTTAGTCTGCAGCTCTTTAGGAAGAGATAGGCTCAAAATTCTTTCACTTCCACGTTGAGAGAATTCAATTCTGCCCTACTCTGGAAAGCTCTCATCAAAGATTGATCCTCTTGAGACCCTCCTCCATAGTAAGTGGCCTGACATGTAACTGCTTTCACATTCAAATCATGAGGATTAGCTCATTCTGTAAATTGGAAGTCATTCTGAGCTGCCTACTACAATACATGCTCAATATACTGATAACATTCTGATAAGCATGGGGTGACTAATGATAAGGTAATTGATTAATTGAACACTGGTTCAAATATTTATTACACAAGCTAAAGTCTACCCTGTGGACTAAGATTATTCATTCCAGATTCAAGTAATTTGACCTATTGTCAATCAGTATTTATTTAGGTTTGGAAATGGGTTCACAAGAAGTATGTACCTAGGTATGATAAAGCTATGTGAGTGCTACCAAAGAAATGCGTTTGCTCTTGAAAATGTTTAAATGGAGTTGAAATTATATCTATCCCTGAAAACTAAGAGACCAATGAAAAGACATTGGCTTCTAATATTCTATGCTAACTGCATTCAGATTGTTAGATATCCTGGAGTGTTTAGGAAACTTTTTGTGGAAAACATAGGACTTTGAATTAAACTTCTAAATATAGGTATAGGTACAGAAAAATGGAAAGAGAAGGTGAGGGGAGAGCAGCATAAAGCAAGACATATAAGTTGGAATAACCCTAGAACATTAGGATAATTAAGTGTGGCAATTGCTGAAATTAAAAGCAAGAAAAAATGGATGATTCTTTAGTGTACCGGCTTTCGAATTGGACTACTTGGGTTCAAATCTTGCACTTTTCAAACAGCTTTGTTTGCTGAGGAACAGTGCAAGAATGTTACCTACTGTTGGACCTCAGTCCGGCAACCTTGATATTTGAGTTCTGGCTAAGGAAGAATTCAGAGTGAAGACTCAAATACAAAAGTTTTTTAGAAAGTCACAGGGGTAGAAGAAGTGCGCCATGGAAGAAGTGAGCCAGCTGGGCTGCATGGACTGAAGGAATAAGTTACAGAGGAAAAAGAAGGCCCTTGGAGCTTAGGAGAAAGAAAGCAAGTATATATAGATGCCTGGGGGAAGGAGAGAGGGAAAGGTTTCAGTGTGCTTTAGAGAGAGCGCATGCTGGGAAAAGAAGTGGGTGGGGAAAGGCGGGGGCTAGTAAGAGAGAGAGAGCCAGGGGATCTTCTCTAAAGGCAGGGATCTTAAGTGTGTCCTCAGAGAAGGGTCTCTATAGAATAGTCGTCTGCTTTTCCAGGTGTGTCCTTTCAGGGTCATGGTCTCCACTGATTGGTAGATGCCAGGATAAGGGTCCATTAGTCAGTGCAGCTGGCCCTGATGTCAGTCATGGCATCACTTGCCTGGTTTTGGTGCATTTCTAGGCCTGGAGCTGAGACACAACTGAGGCCTAGATGTTATCTCTAGTTCGACAAAAACTCTGTCTCTGTGGTTAGTAGACCCAAGGCTTTGTTCCTAAAACTATTTAATCTGTTTCAGAACCTCTTTGTCTTAAGGGCTTAATACTTGGAGTGGTCATGCAAGGGCTTGTATGGGAGTCATTTGTGGCTATTCTCTGGCCCTTTTGTTCCTCCTCTAAGGGATTCTACCACATGGGTAGCAACATGCTAGGAGAGGAGAGGTCAGGGGAGGGTCTGGACTGCATGGCCAGCAATATGAAAGGCCAGGGGGTCTAAATTGTATGACCAGTGATATACTAGGAAGAAAAGGTCACCCTGGGGGCAAGGTCCCACCTTACATTGTGCATTGCTGGGCACCTGGGGCTTTCCACCCTGGGTGACCTTCAGTACCTGGTTCTGCTCATGCCTGTCTAAATGCCTACTACAGTTTGACTTTAGATAAATAACTCATCTGAGCCTCAGTTTTGTTACTTGTTAAAAAAGGATGATAATGCTAATGGTGTTTTGTGAGACTCTAAAAGGAATATATATATATATATATATATATATATATATATATATATATATATAATTTGTGTGTGTGTGTGTGTGTGTGTGTGTGTGTGTGTAGCTTGATACCACATAAGGACATGTGGGAGTTTCGGCACAGAGGAGATGAGATCTCTTAGAGACAGAAATATACACCAAGAATGATAGAAACACAAGATAGAGAGAAAGAGCATGTAGAGAAAAACAATAGCAGATCTTTGAGGCCCGGTACCAACAAAGAAAGTCAGTTATCAAAGAAGCAGCTAAAGGCAGAAGAATGCCTTAATGTCATTGAACAGCTCAGGCTTGCAAGGGTTGTTTTATCTGGTGGGGAAAAATAAATCAATTCTTTGGTACATTTCCAGTTCCTAGAGCCCTAGGCATAAACGTTACTTGACTAGCCTTGTACTTCTGAAAGGCCTCTCTTCCCTTGAAGCCCTATTTTGCTGAGTAAGAATCACCTTTGTTGACATTTTGGCTCAGAATGTAAATGTGTCACACATCTCGAGTTCAGTGTGGCTCCTCTAGGTTTTAGGACCCTGTGTCTGAAGAAAATATACCAGAAACACAAATTAGCCCTGGCTGGTGTGGCTCAGTGGATTGAGAGCCAGCCTATGAACCAAAGTGTCACTGGTTTGATTCCCAGTCAGGGCACATGCCTGGGTTGTGGGCCTGGTCCCCAGTAAGAGGGTGTGCACGAGGCAACCAATTGATGTTTTTTTCTCACTTTGATGTTGCTCTCCCTCTCTTTCTCTGTCCCTTCCGCTCTCTCTGAAAATAAATCAATAAAATATTTTAAAAAGAAATTAAAACTAAGTATGAGCTATTTTTAATGAAAGCATCGTTAATGAGTCTTCAAAAAGCTTGAGGCTTTTGTGTTCCTTTGATTATATTTCCTCACAGGAACTGAATGGGTGGCAGCACTACTGAACTTGGAGTCCTTCTCTGCATTCTTCCCTTAGCTGGGATGGGGGAGGTCTATCTCTGAACCTTTGTTTCCTGTTCTGCAAAACAAGGAACTGAGTTCACCTCTTAACTTCCCTCCAAAGGTTGTTGATGATCCCAATGGTTGAGAGAAGACTTTGTTCATGGGAAACCCCATATATGTGAAGAAGTAGAGTTGGGAGGCTGATAATTACTAATACATTCACCCAGATAAAACATGGGAGCAGAAAGAGTACTATTTGGAATAAATATGAGAATTCTTGTGTGGTTTGAGGGTAATGTGTTGTGGCCTGCGTGTTTTCAATGGAACTGCAACCATCTCTGAAAATATTCTGGAGGTCAGTGGATAAATATGCTTTGGTGAACAAACATTTTCTTCCCACCCAATCTCTAGGCCTGAAGCTAAAGTAAAAGCCAAAGCAAACAGGCATAGTCTGCATATTGATTTACCTGAGGCTGGTCCAGATGTCTGGAATCTGTCTAATTTTTTAGTTACTTTCTCCGCATCAGCCCCCTCCCCTCCATTTTAATCAACATCAAGTGATCTAGAAGGCAGGAGACCAGAGCTTGGGCCCCGTTCAGCTTGGGTTTACATTGTGCATCTGGGCAAGGTTAAAAATCATTTGTTTTGTTATTTTTTGGCCTGTCTGACAAATAAACTAAACAACTTAGTGTGGGGGGAGGTAGAGAGGCAGCTATAGCTTAGATAATGTGTAAATAGAGAGAGAGGCTAAAGTCCAAAGTACTCTGCCTGGCACACAAAGGCTGTTACAATCTTAATTCAGGTCTTACTCCCTCCTCCACCCTTTATCCTTTCTCTAAAATGCCATATCCTTTCCCCAGATCTGTGTGCTAACAGTTGCTGGTACCTTGGCCTGAAATCATCTCTCCTTTTCCTCCTTCTCTAACAAGTAAATTAACCTATATCTTTAATGACCCAGCAATTTCAGTATGACTATCAATGCTCTAATAACATTGGGTTAAAATTATCAGTTATTGTCTGTACTGAGAGAGAGACTGGAAGCACCCTCTAAGCCAGTATCTATTCATCTCCAGGTCTTAATACTATCTATAGCACAGAGTAGTCTCTTGGCATTTGTGGAAATAAAGAAGGTGAAAGAGAGAGGGTATAAAGACAGGAGGGAGGAAGAAAAGCTGCCTAGAAAAAAAACAGAATTCCAAGTCAAGTGATAAGGTTTGAATTCCAATACAGCCACTTTGTAACTAAGTGATACAGAATAAATCACTTCACTTTTTTAAGCCTCAGTTTCCTTATCTGTAATATGGAGCTAATTATCTTTAGTCCTGTCTGCTTCGCTCACTCACTGCACCATGGAATAAGGAAGGGAGAGAAAAGAGGAGGTAGAGGTGGGGGAAAAAAAACAGAGAGACAAAAAAGAAAACTGCCATTTGTGAGGAAGGGGATCAGTTTAAGTTTGTGGTTAAGTGTACCCTTGGTTGTATGAAAAACAATGACCACTAGAGGACAGTGTTACAGCAGGGAAAATTTCCCCTGTAACAGGAAACAGCCACATCTGTACAGGCCAAGTCACATAGGAGACAGTACTGCTGGAAGCTCAATCAGAACTTACTGTTTACTGTTAAGTTTGGTACATCATATCCCAGGTGATTGTCACTACATATATACATCACAACTGCCTAGTGTTCACAGATGGAAAGAATGATTCATTATTTGTTAGAAATAAGGCCACTCTTTATGAGACTATTGGTTTTTATCGCTAAATTATGATGAACCTGAGTTCTCACAAACATGCTTGAATGTCACCTTTCTACCATCTCCCAGCAGGATCCAGGATTTGTCTTCCTGTCTCTGAGGCTGTCCCATGTCACTGCCCAAACACTCAGTCCCTCTTTAGCACCACTCTCATAATTCTTGCATAAAGCACACCTTGGTTTACAGTACTTACCTGCTCAGAAGCCACCAGTAACTTTAACTGTCTACAGAAGAAAGTTAAAAAGCCTTACGCTGCTGGTACTCAAGGTTTACTATAATCTTCTCCCAAAGAACCTTCACTTGTCTCTTTCCTCATCCTTGCACCAACCTCCATGAAATGGCCACGCTGGACTGTTCCCTAGTATCTGGAATTACTGCCTCCCTGCATAGCTCTATTGCCTTGACTTGGCTTCCTCTACTGGAATCTTCCACAAGATGAAACTCAGTAATCTTTAATGGCACAGTTATATAACACTTTTCCCATAGAAGCTTCCCTAATTCCAGGAGCCAAAATTTACCGAAAGCTAGAGACTTCTCTGTGATTTATATTAGACTTATGTTATTCATTATCTTATTCGCTTTTTATTTTGCTTAAAATGTATTGGTTGGGCATTTATTATGTGCCAGGTATCATGTAAAAAGCTCAGAAGTCACCAAAAGTTTGGCATGCCCCTCCAGGGACTAAGTGTCCACATGTGGAATGGCTGACATATCATACCATATTAGTTGTGTACATGTTGTGTGATAATAGAGGTACAGGGTTACACAAGAGGACTGAGAAAGCTAGGTTAGAGCCAGCCTGGAATGCCAGATAAAAGAGCTAAGATATGAAGACAGAGAGTGTTTCTTTGGATTAATATTCTTCAAATATTTAGTGTGCCAACATGTATTTGGTGAATCACTCAATCCAATATAAAATGGGTCATTTGAAAGAATTTTTGAATTGGAGAGAGGGCTGAGGATTTGTGAGTTAGGCCAAGGATTCCAGATGAAGTGAGAAGGACAATTTACAGTAAACATTCATTTCTCCTACTAGATGTGAAATTTTTCGGATCAAGAATTATGCCTTATCCAATTATGCCTCATAGCACCTGCAGTAGGTTGTTTATTATTGGAAGTTTTTACGTTAGCAGCATTCCAGTGTTGGAAAGGACATTATGGAGTATCTAGCCCTTGTTCTACAAATGAGGAAAAGGAAACTAAGAAATGAAGTGATTTGGTCAGAGTCATCCAGCTTATTAGTGTAGAAGTTAAAACTGGGAACTCAAAGTTCAGTGTTCTTTTAACTCCTCTACATCTCATATTTCAAAACATTCAACAGTCTTCACTGCAGCTGAGTAAAGAGCTGACATATATCTCTAGCATGTTGGTTTCAGAAAGAACACTAAGGAAGATCCAGACCTCATTGTATACATGGGGAGACTGAGACCCATGGAGAAGTGACTGGCTCAAGATCACAGATCTCGTACCAGGTCTGGAGCCAGAACTCATTAGATATTTGTTGAGTGTAATTGAACAAATTCCTTGTAATCAAGGCATCATGTCTTACATCAGCTAACAAGTGATTACCCTTCATTTTAGAGAATAAACAGGCCCCCAATTGACATCATTTGTCATTTAGTCTTAATCTTGAACATGTATACTTTTGCGAAAATCTTCTCATAGCCTGGAACATTTGCCTTAGCAACAAGCATAATAACCAATGAACTGCTCTAAGACGTCTAAACAATTTGTAACTACCCAGAGCAAATTTTCCTCCCTCCCTCTACTTGGCTCTTCTCCTTCTTCCCTACTACCGCCAAAGGGAAAAAGAAAAGAAAAGAAAACATATATAATAATTTCCAGACAGTGGTTTTTCTTGGGGAAGTTGAAAGGCTGTTTTTCACAAGTTATGGGCATTAAGGCTGAGCTGGGCAGAGAGAGAGTAGCTAGGCACCAGGACCTACCATGCCTGGATGTTCAGGCATTGGATTGGAGTAGAAATAGAACTGTCTAAAAGGACAGGATTTGGGGCACCAGGTACTATACAAGGCCCTGGAACTAAAGAAACATTTTTTGTGTGTGTTTTAAGAAAACCTGAACCAAATTCTCATCACAGTTTGACACAAGCAAAAGTGACTGAGTTATTCCAGCCAAGGTGATAAAACCTCTCTGTGGTCTCTAAAAGTAAATAAAATGTGAGCAAGATTTATAAACAAGAGCCTTCTTATATGGTTGATATGGTAGCTCTAAAATCACACAAAGTTCAATTTATAAGGGACCTTGGAAATCAGTTATCCTATCCCATTTAATAGGCATGAAGCTGCTGGTCAGAGTGGTACAAGATGTACTCAAGCTGTTACTATTGTATTGCAGGGAAGATACTAAATTTGGGTACTGGTTCCAAGCTGAGTGCCCTTCCATAACACCAAATGCTGTTCAATATTCTTGCTTTTGCCCTAAACCTTCTGGGTACAGAGACATTTGTGAACCTGGAAATGCCTTACTCTAGCATGTTTTTCTTGTTTTCCTCCCTCCTCTTACAGATTTCCATATTTGTCTGGTACAGATGAGTATCTTGATGACTTTCTGGACTTCTCTCATGATGCTCATGTATACAACGTGTGCACAAATATATGTGTGGTGATCTGAACGATGGTTTCCAGGGTAATTTTTTAAAAGATTTTATTTATTTATTTTTAGAGAGACGGGAAGAGAGGGAGAGAAACATCAATGTGTGGTTGCCTCTCGTGCACCCCCTACTGGGGACCTGGCCCACAACGGAGGCATGCGCCCTGACTGGGAATAGAACTGGGGCCACTTTGTTTCACAGGCTGGCATTCAATCTACTGAGCCACACCAGCCAAGTAATTTAAAAAGTAAAACTATATCCTATGACCCTCAGATAAGATTCTGGAATTAAATCTATGATATTTTCTTGGCACCATAGATAAGGCTTCCTGGGTCATAGATCTCGTAGTGTATAGGTCTAGGGAGACAGGGAATGTGATAGCAAGTCAGTGAAGTTTTGAGGTCTCTTAACAAGCTCTTATAGCCAGACATATCATTCTATTTCCCTCAGCAGGCCAAAAGTACAGGTCATTATGTAGATAAGGTCAGGATAATCCTGATTTTATATATTATTTTTTGTTTTTTTTCAGTTCAAGTGTTATTTTCCATGTCAGAATCTGTGAATAGATAGATTGTCAATTAGGGAAGTGTAGTTCTCAAAAATAAGCTAAGTGAAAGATAATAACAGTCTTACTTAACAGCAGTAGCAGTGGGAGTAGATTAGGGAAAAACCACTATGAAAGACAGAGGTATACTCACATACAGTGCAATCTTTGTAAATGAATAGCGGTATGTGTGGGAGACAGCATTCAATTTCTATCAGTTTCTCATTCAGATTATATGAGTTTTTGGATTTCCCTTGTTCCCTGAGTTCCATCAAATAGCCATATGAGTTTATGTCTTAGTCTCAGTATAGGTCTCAGTAATAGGGTCAGTCTCTTGTCCCAACACCACACACACATACACACACACAGACCCCTCAGTCCTCCCAGAATTTTCTAGCCTGAAGTTTACCTCTGTTCTAGTAGGATGCTCAAAACAATCCAACTATTCTAACTCATCATAAGTTCTCTCCCAGACATAACCCACCTCTTTAATTGCAGAAGGAGTTGGACCCCTCCTCTGTTTTTCAGTATTCTCATTCTTAAGGTAACTGAGTACTTCCATGTGCTTTACATGCTTTCTACATCCACCTATCTCCAGCTTTGTCTCAGCTCTTCTGCTCACCTCTATTCATCTATTCAACATCCATTTCAACTCAAGTCACTTGATCAAACACTTACTGACCATACGTGCACAGTGGAAATAGCTTTTTCTGTTTTACAGTGGCTTGGGAATTGGAGACTCTAAGATGAAGATTAAAGGTCATTTGACAACTGGCGGCTATCATTGTGGGGACATCTTCAACTCAAATGGTGGATGGACTAAGCTGCAATTATATGTAGAATAGTAGTGGCATATCAGAAAGAAGGCATCATTAGCAGGTATTCTTTAAAAAGAAGCAAGAACATTATTGCTTAGTTCTTTTGGTTTTGATAAAATGGTACTTAAGCACTTTATATACACAAGGGTTTGCTTCCCATATTTCTTTCCAAGTGGTATCACAAATTTCCAAGCATTCTCTCACCTATTATTGCGTTAGATCTTCCCAATCATGCTTAAATGTGAGTGTGATCAAATGGAGGCTCCAAGTCTCTCATTGACATTTACACAGATTTGAGCTTCAAACAGGCCCAAAAGTAAAGATTTACTAATTAGCTGATGTACACAGCAACAAAGGAACTTGTGTGGATATGTGTGCCTAAGTACATGTGGCATTATGGTGACAACCTTCTGCCTCTGTATGTGACTATGTGTGTGGTAAGCTGCAGTGGATGGTCTGGGAAGCTTGACGAAGTTAACTCCAGTAACCTGAGGTTTTCCAGATTTAAATCCTTCATATTGCCAGGTTCAGGACATCCTTCAGTCACTTACAATCCAAAATGAGAATGAAGATAGTCCACAGAACTGGAAAGGAAGGTGGGATGGTTGTAACACCTCTGGTGGTCTGGAACTCCAGCCCAAAACAGTGGGATCTCTCTAGCCCCCTGCTCCATAGGTGATCCTACCCACCATATTACCCCTCAAGCATTTGAAAAAGAAGCAGAAAACCACTCGAAGCAGTGGAATAAGCCCTGCATAAGGAGGAATCAGGGCACAGATCAAAAGTCGACATTTTGCTAGCCACTATAAGTACAGTCTTACACTTTTACTTGGATTCTAACCCCTAAAAGAGGGAATTTTCTTTCATTTTATTCTATTTAACTTTGTACATAAGTAAAACTCATACATAGTAAAGGACATTAATTTCAAGTATACATTTGATGAGTTTTGGCAAAAAAAATATACACCTGGGTAATCAATACCCAGATCAAGATATAGAGCATTTCCAAGATATAGAAGCTCCCTTGGTACACCTTTCATTCAGTATCTTCCTAGAGACAACCCTTATTCTGAGTTAAATTATTACCATAGATCAGTCTTGCCTCTTGTTCATATAACATAAGAATATATAATACCTAAAGTTTATATAAATGTAATCATACAATATATACAAGTTTGTGTCTGGTTTCTTTCACTAAGCATGTTTTTAAAATCATTTCATATTGTTCCATTTTATTATCCATATATTGCTCTGTAACAATATTACCATAAAGTCAACAGATTAAAATAAAACACATTTATCATCTCATAATGTATGTATGTCAGGAGTCTATGCATGCCTTCTCTGGGTCCTCTGCACCAAGGACTCATAAAGCTGAAATCAAGATGTTGGCCAGGACTGGCAGTCTCAATTGGGCTTGACTGGGAAAATATTTACTTCCAAGCTCACATGATTATTGGCAGCATTTGGTTACTTTCAGGCTGCTGGACCAAGAACCTTAGTTTATTACTGGTTATTGAAAACATATTACCAATGAAGCTATAAGCATCTGCTTCTATTGAATATATCTCTATGAATAGAAACTCCAGTTTATAGAGCACACATAATTTTAGCTTTAGTAGATACTTACATATGATTATTCTCAATCCTCAATAGAGAGGTAGCTAGCACTACCATTATTTTATGGAAAAGGAATCAGAAGCTTAGAGAGGGAAGGTAACTTGACCAAGGCCCCAGGATAGTAAGAATCATCTAAATCAAGATTCGGATGCAGGTCTTGCTGGCTCCAAGACCTTTCATGCCACAGCAGCATTTCACAAACTTCAGACATTCATATACTGTCTTCATGATTTCTGCCAGATGCTAAGCAATGACAATCCATGAAGTCATTGTTTTTATCTGTTACTATTTTTTCCTAATACACAAACACACACACACAGTTAAAATTAAAAACAGTCATCCATGTACCACCTAAAATTATCAGCATACCACAGATCAGTGGTGCTTGTTCAATCTGGTAAATACTTGTCTGGCTATATATTGCAGATGGGAATTGTATTCTTCTCTGGTACTATCACCAATTTTTTGTGTCCTTAGACAAGTTCCTATCCCTTTCTGGGCTCCAATGTCCTGATATATACAATGAAAGACTTGGAGTTATTCATTTAGGGGCTTTGCAGGTCTTCCTTGTGTTCTGGGTCAGAGATAAAAATAGAGAGAAATGTATGACACATTGGTATACATCAGTAGCAGATTGAGGATGTTCAATTCCATCAGTTTTTCTCTCCCATGAAGTGGCAGAGTCCCTGCTCTTTGTCATCCACATCTGCTCTTTTGGATTTGGAGTATGCATGTGCATACTCATTCCTCTGCTGAAATAGATGGGGGATTATACATATATGTGGGTCAGAATGGGCATTTCTATTACAAGATACTCCCTCCCACCATCAGCTGCACCCTGCAATTCCTCCAGTACCCCAGCTTGCCCATGACTTTAGCCTTCCAGCTATTTATATTCAAAGAGTAGAAGTATTGTTTGTTGTTATTCATCTTTTCAGCAAAACCTCCTTGTGAATGCAGCATTTTAGGGAGGGAGACAAACATTGCTATGAATTAAGACCTCCTTCTCAATGTGGAGTCAGTTGTGTGAAATTGTTGCTATTATTTTAAAAATATTACAAGAAGCCATAATTTTCAGTTCCAGATTCAATTAATTTCAATTAGTTGTTGTTATGATGATCTCCCTCCTCACGCCAACAAAAACTCCCAGTCCCAAAACCAAGAAAGTGGTGGAGCAGGTGGACATTGTACTCACACCCTGCCAGGACCAAACTGGAATTACAACTAAATTATGAAATAATCATCCTGAATAACCAACTGAAGACTAGCTGAACTGAAGTCTCATAATCAAGGATTTACAGAAGAAGCCACATTGAGACTGGTAGGAATGGCAGAGATGTGAAAAGGGCTGGCCCTGTTTCCACAGGGGATGGGTGAGATTTCAAGGGATATATCAGCTGCAGGGTGATCGGCCCCAAGCCAGGCTCCTCCCTCCCCAGAGCACCAGAGCTGGAAAGAGAATCCATATAACATTTGTCAATGAAAGTCAGCAAGGATTCTATCCACCAAGGAGAGGCAGCAGTCTGCTAGAGATACAAGGAACCCTCTTAAAGGTCCTATGCACAAAATTTCATTCACAACTACTAACCCTGGGCTCCAGCAGAGGGAGGGCAAAGCAGAATAGAATTGCAGGAAGAGGATCTGGGGTTTGTGGTTCTGGGAAGAAAGCTGAAGGGACAGCTGCCAGGATCCCTGTGCTGAGTAATTCTCCCACATCACAGACACCATCTTTCTTGGTAAAGCACTCCCCTCCTTATGACATCAGTTTAGGGGAAACCTATAGCGCCACACTCTGGGCTCCCTCTTGCCACACACTGCAGAACTTATGCCCTGCTGACGAATTAGCTATCTTAACCAGGGTGTAGAGGTTTGGGCAGACTCAAGGGGTGTCAGTGATTGAGTTGTGTGGGTTTGGGGAATGGGCCATATTCCCCACTTTCCCATGAAACTGACTGGGGCTTTCCTCTCAAAGGAGATCTGCTAAGCCTACCTTATGGGCTCTGACAGCCCCACCTGCTTCACTCCTAGGGGCTCTGCCCTACAGAGGTAAAACCTGGGACAGATTAAGTTGTGTGGCTCTGAGAAAGGGACCACACCTCCACCACTCCTGAATCTTGACCAGCACCTCTCCATCATGGGAGATGCATTAGTCCCATCCTCCTGACTCTCAGCAACCAAACCCTACTGAACTATGTATCCTCCCAGGAGACTCTAAAGCAGATTTAGTTGTGTGGCTCTAGGACAGGGGCCATTTTTCTCTCACATGACCTATAAGAGCAGAGTCCTACTTTCAGATAGCCAAATCTTGGTCTGTTTGGGCCTGATAAACTCTGCTGGCCTCACCCATATGACTCCCTGAGACCCTGCTCCAACACAAAAGTGTGTGAACACACAGTGGGTAGCAGCTAGATTTGATATACCAGGGTTATTTGCTGAGTGGTCTCAGACCAAGAACTGGCAACAAGTTTAAACCTGTAACAATCTGGTGAACACCACTCACCCCTACCTTGTGACTCAGTGAGAACCTACCTCATACAACTCAAGTATTGCCAGAGGCCTTTTCAATGACTGAGCCTAACAGGCAGCCAACAAGGGGAGGCAGGCAAAAGCAGGTTTCTGGGTACTTTAGGCCATTTACTGACCTGTCACCAGACCCAGTGCTGTTAAAACCTAGCCTTCATGTGCATCTTGGTCTTCCCCATATGCACCCAGGCCCATCAGAGGTAGCCACAAACTGTGAGTCACTTGTAGCACCAAATAGGTTGTCCAGGGCCAGTCAGAGACAGTATCTTACATTTGTCTGCACCCAAGACCCTCCCAAGAGGCTTAGAAACAACAAACCCACTAGCCAGCTTCAGCAATCATCAGGACAGGGTGCAATTAGTTTCACTAATGGCATGTTCAAAGGGAGATTTCAGCAGGCACCAGACGCAACTGAGGCAAAGTCCACTTCATGTGGTCAACACCTGCACAGCAGCTCACACGCTGTGGTCTGGGTTGAGCCTCACAGTCAGCCAGCCTAAGGGTCAGTCCCATGGATGAATGGGCCAATAGCAGTCAAGACCCAATTACAACAGGATGATAAACATAACCCACACAAGGGACATTCCTAGAGCACCCAGCTCAGGTGATCATGGAGACTACACCACTCATCCCACGGGACACCTACTACATAAGTCTACCCCACTAATACCGGGAGTCATAGCAGATCAATCTATGGAGAAAACACAAAACAGACAAATTTGAGATACAAAGAAACATGCCCCAAATGAAAGAAGAATTCTCCAGAAGAAGAGTTAATGAAATGGAGGCAAGCAAATTATCAGATACAAAGTTCAAAGCAATGGTTAAAAAAGTACTCCATAGCATTACAAAAGAAACCATGAAAAAAAATCAGTCAAAAATGAAAAATACAATATTTGAAATGAACAATACACAGGAAGGAATAAACAAAAGGCTGGATGAAGCAGAGGATCAAATCAGTAATTTGGATAACAAGGTAGAAAAAATGTCCAATTAGTGCAGCAAAAAGAAAAAAGAACTTATAAAATGAAGATAATTTAAGGTACCTTTGGGATAACATGAAGTGTAACAATATCCACATCATAGGCACACCAGAAGGAAAAGGACAGCAAGGGTTCAACAACTTATTTGAAGAAATAGTGACCAAAAACTTCCCTAACCTGGTGAAAAAAAGAAAATAAAACTTACAAGTCCAGAAAGCACAGAGAGTCTCAAACAAAATGAACCCCCAAAAAGCCCACATCAAGACACAAGATAATTAAAATGTCAAAGGTTAAAAATGAAGAGAGAATCTTACAAGCAGCAAGAGAAAGACAGTTACCTACAAGATGGCACTCATAAGACAGTCAGCTAATTTTGTAGAAGAAACATTTCAGACCAAGAAGCATTGGCATAAAGTATTCAAAGTGATAAAAAGCAAGGACATGCAATCAAAACTACTTCATCCAGCAAAGCCATTACTTAAAATTCAAGGAGAAATAAAGAGCTTTCCAGTCAAGAAAAACCTACAGAAGTTTGTTAACACCAAACAGGTATTACAAAAAAATGTTAAAGCACCTTTAAAAAAAAAAGAAGAAGAAAGAGGAGGAGGAGAAGGAAAAAACAGAGAAACATAGTTAAAAGAAAAAAATAGAAAAATACTTAGCCATCAACAATCACTTTAAATGTAAATGGCTTAAATGCTGCAATCAAAAGACATAGGGTAGCTGAATGGATAAGAAAACAAGACCTAGATGTGTGCTGTCTACAAGAGACCTACCACAGGACAAAAGGTACACACAGACTAAAGGTAAAAGGATGGGCAAAGAGATTTCATGCAAACAAAAAGAAAATAAAAAGCTAGGGTTTTATATCTGACAAAATAGATTTTAAAGCAAAGTCTATACTGAGACAAAGAAGAACACTACAAAATGATAAAGAAAACAATCCAACAAGTGTATATTACCCTTGTCAATATTTATGCACCAAACATAGGAGTACCTAAATATGTAAAGCAAATTTTGATGGACATAAAAGGAGAGACTGACAGAAGTACAGTCATAGTAGGGTTTTTAAAAACCCATTGACATCAATGGATAGATATTCCAGACAGAAAATCAACAAGGAAACAGTAGCTTTAAATGACATTAGATCAGATGGATTTAATTAATATCTGAAGGAGTAGAATATACATTCTTTTCTAGTGAACATGGAACATTTTATAGGATAGACCACATGTTCGGACACAAAACAAGCCTCAGTAATGGTATGAGACTAAGATTCAATCCCAAGAAAAAACAGAAAAACACACAAAGACATAGAAGCTACTTTATATATGACTAAACAATGAATGCATTAACAATGAGATCAAGGAAGAAATCAAAAGAAACTTTGAAACAAATGAAAATGAAAACACATCAGCCCAAAATTTATAGTACACACAAAAGAGCCCTAAGAGGGAAATTCATGGCATTACAGGCCTACCTCAAGAAACAAGAAAAATCTTAAATACACACTCTAACTTTACACTTAATGAAAGTAGAAGAAGAACAACAAACAAAGCCCAAAGTGCATAGAAGGAAAAAATAATATATATCAGAGTAGTAATCAATGAAATAGAATCTAAAAATACAAAAGACCAGTGAAACCAAGAGGTGGTCCTTTGAAAAAATCAACAAGATTGACACACCTCTAATGAGACTCATCAAGGAAAAAAGAAATAAGATGCAAATAAATAAAATCAGAAATGAAAATGGAGAAATAAGAACTGAAACCAAAGAAATACAAAGGAGTTAAAAAAAATTATGAAAAGCTACATGCCAACAAATTGGACAATCTGGGTGAAATGGTTAATTCATAAAAACATACAATTTTTCAAAACTGAGTCAGGAAAAATTAAGCAATCTGAACAGACAGATTTACAACCAGTGAAAATGAAGCTGTAATAGGAAAGAAAAAAAAAAAAAAAACTCCCTGCAAACAAAAGTCCTGGATCTGTTAGCTTCACAGGCAAATTTTACCAAATATTCAAAGAACTAACACTTATTCTT
Organism: Pteronotus mesoamericanus; assembly: GCF_021234165.1. Lineage (NCBI taxonomy): Eukaryota > Metazoa > Chordata > Mammalia > Chiroptera > Mormoopidae > Pteronotus > Pteronotus mesoamericanus. The sequence continues at coordinate 1,140,637 of NW_026555108.1, read as the reverse complement.
ACAAAACTATTCCAAAAAATTCAATATTCAAGAGGAGGGAAGACCTCCAAGCTCATTTCACAAAGTCATCATTTTCCTAATTTCAAAACCACATAAAGAAACTAAAAAGAAAGAAAATTATAGACCACAATCCCTGATGAACATAGATGCTAAAATCCTTAACAAAATATTAGTAAACCAAATCCAGCAATACATTAAAAGATGATATATCATGATCAAGTTGGATTTACTCCAGGGATGCAAGTTGGTACAATATAACCAAATCAATAAATGTGTTATAACACATAAAAAAGGATAAAAACTACATGATCATATCAATGATGCAGAAAAAAAATTTGATAAAATCCAGAATCCATTTATAATAAAAGCTCTCAACTAAGTGGGACTAGAGGGAACATACTTCAATGTAATAACAGTCATTTTATGACAAACCCACAGCCAACATCATACACAATAGGCAAAAACTACAAGCATTTCTCTTTAAATTGGAAACGAGACAGGAATGTCCACATTTACCACTCTTACTCAACATAGTACTGGAAGTCTTAGCCACAGCAATCAGACAAGAAGAAGAAATAAATGTCATCCGAATTGAAAAAGAACAAGTAAAAGTGTTATTATTTGTAGATGATATGATATTGTATATAGAAAACCCTGAAGTATTCACAAAAAACTACTATAACTGATCAATGAATTCACTAAAATAGCAGGATACAAAATAAATATGCAGAAATCAGTTGCATTTTTATACAACAATAATAAACTATCAGGAAGCAAAACTAAGATAACAAACCCATTTATTATTGCACCAGAAAATAAAATACCTAGGAATAAATTTAACCAAGGATATAAGAGACCTGCACTCAAAAAATTGTAAGACACTGAAGAAACTGAAGAAGATTTAAATAAGTGGAAGCACATACCGTGTTCATAGAAAGGAAGAATTAACATCATTAAAATGTTCATATAACCAAAAGCAAGCTATAGATTCAACACAATTCCTATCAAGATATCAATGTCATATTTAAAAGAACAAGAATATTGCAAAAATTTATATGGAACTAGAAAAGATCCCAAATAGCTAAGGCAATCTTGAGAAAGAACAAAGTTGGAAGAATCACACTATCTGATATCAAATTATACTACAAGGTCACAGTAATCAAAACAGCATGGTACTAGCATAAAAAGAGACATATATATGTCAATGGAACAGGATAAAGAGCTCAGAAATAAACCCATGCCTTTGTGGTCAATTAATACTTAACAAAATGTGCAAGGACATACAATGAGATAAAGAAAGCTTATTCAATGAATGATGTTGTGAAAACTGGACAAATATGTTCAAAAATGAAACTAGAACTTTTTATACATTGTACAGAAGAATAAACTCAAAATCCAATTAGACTTGCATGTAAGACTCAAAACCATAAAAACCTTAGAAGAAAATATAAGCAGTAAAAACATTTGGCATAGCAATTTTTTTTTCTGATGTTTCCTTGGGCAAGTGAAAAATAACAAAAAATAAACAAAAGGGACTACATCGAATTAAAATGGTTTTACACAATGAAGGAAACCATCAACAAAATGAAAAGACAACCTATTTAATCAAAGATATTTGCCAATGATAATCTGATAAGGCGTTAATATCAAAAATTTTAAAAGTACTTACAAAACTCACCACCAAAAAAACAAACAATTTAAAAATGGGCAATGGACATGAATAAACACTTCTCTAAGGAGGACATACAGATGGCCAATAAACATATGAAAATATGCTCAACATCACTAATCATCAGGGAAATGCCAATACTGCAATGAGATACCATCTCACACCTGTGGGAGTGGCTATCATCAATAAATCAACAAACAAGTGCTGGTGAGGATGTGAAGAAAGGGGAACCCTAGTGCACTGTTGATGGGAATGCAGATTGGTGTAGCCAGTGTGGAAAGTAGTATGGAGATACCTCAAAAAATTAAAACTGGAACTGCCTTTTGACCCAGGGAATCCACTTCTGGGAATACATCTGAAGAAACCCAAAACACTAATTCAAAAGAACATAAGCAACCCTATGTTCAATGTAGTGTTACTTACAATTGCCAAGATTGGGAAGCAGCCCAAGTGTCCATCAATAGATGAGTGGATAAAACAACTACAGGATATTTACACAATGAAATACTACTCGGCCATTAAAAAGAAGATTTTCCCCTTTGCAACGGTATGGGTGGAACTGGACAACATTATGCTAAGTGAAATAAAGGGGTCAGAGAAAGACAAATACCATATGATTTCACTCATAAGTGGAATCTAAGAAACAAACTGAACTAACAAGAAAAATGGGGACAGACCCATAGTTGGAGAGCAACATAACAGTTAGTTGTGGGGGTAGGTTAGGGGGGGGAGGAATTGAGCAAAACCGAAAAAGGACTCATGGACGTGGACAATAGTGTGGTGATTGCTGAGGGGAGGGGGCTGTAAGGGGACTAAATGGTAATGGAAAAAATAGAATAAAGGATCATATCACTTAAATAATTACTCAACAAACAACATGCCCTGGCTGGATCTCTCAGTTATTTGGAGTGTCATCCCATGCACCAAACTGTTGAAGGGTCAGTTGCCAGGTGGGGCACATACCTAGGTTGCAGGTTTTATCCTTGGTCAGGACAAGTATGGAAGGCAACTGATTGATGTTTCTCTCTCTCTCTTAATCTCTCTCTCCACCCCCCAAAATCAGTAAACATACCCATGGGTGAGTATTTTTTAACAATTTTAATTAAACAACAAGTGTTCACAAGAATACAGAAAAAAGGGAACAGTTGTGCACTGTTGCTGGGAATACGGATTGGTGCAACCACTGTGGAAAACAGTATGGAGTTACCTCAAAATATTAAATATGAAACTACCTTATAATGCAGTGATTCCACTTCTGGGAATATGTCTGAAGAAACCTAAAACACCGATTTGAAAAAATATGCAAAGGTCTGTCCAGAAACTATCAAGCCATGTGCTATGAAAAATAGAGACATTTTTTGAAAAAGATAAAACAAGCATAGGACAATGACACCTCAGTCCCCTTTGAAGTAGGCACCTTGGGACATTCGCCCAGTGTCATTAGCAACTGCAGCACAATGTTCCATCTGCTCTGGTACCAGAAGCCATGGAATTAATTCTGCCACAACACATTTCATGCCAAGATCCTGCAACCAAATCTTGGACACAATAGTTTTGGGAATCCCCAGATCAGCTTCTAGTTCTTACACTGTCAGCTGCCGATATTCATTGATAGCAGCCTGTACATGTTCAACATTCTGAGGTGTTCTGCTTGTTGCATATCTTCCAGGATGGGGATCACTTTCAACAGATTCTCGACCATCTTTGAAGCGTTTGAGCCACACTTTTATTTGCACTGCACTCATTGCATCATCCATGAAAGGCTTCTGAATCATCTGAATAGTTTCCATGGAGGAATGTTCAAGCCTAACGGAAAATTCAATGCAGATTCATTGCTCTACTTGCTCAGTCATTTTGGTTTTTTCCTTTGTTTGTTTGTTTTACAGATTGTATTTATTTATTTTTAGAGAGAGTGGAAGTAAAAAAGAAAGAGAGGTAGAGAAACATTGATGTGTGAGAGAAACATCAATGGGTTGCCTCTCAGCTGGCAACCCAGGCATGTGCCCTGACTGGGAATCAGACCTGTGACCTTTTGGTTCACAGGCCACTGCTCAATCCACTGAGCCACACCAGCCAGTGCTCACTCAGCCATTTTGATTGCAACGGCCACACAGTACACACGCTCACTCAATGGCATCTATCATCTCCACTGACTATTACAGTGAGGTCATCATTGTTCATGCATACACATTCTAGTCCTCCCTCCTTTGCTGCCAGGTTACATTGATGTCATGAAAACAATTCTTGTTATATTAATAACAGCTGGACTTTTCCTGGACAGACCTCGCATGCACCCTTATGTTCATTGCAGTGTTATTTTAAATACCCATATTTTGCCATGTATAATGCACACTTTTTACTCAAATTTTTGAGGGAAAAATAATGGTGTGCATTATACATGGGTATAATGACTACATACCATGGATATAATAATGGGTATAATAATCCCATGTATAATGCATACAAAACATCAGTGTACATTATACACAGCAAAATATGGCAGCTAAGATTTGGAAGCAGTCCAGTTGTCCTTCAATACATAAGTGGAATAAAAAAGCTATGGTACATTTACACAATGGAATACTACTCAGTTATAAATAAGAGGAAATCTTACCTTTTGTGATAGCATGGATGGACCTTGAGAGTATTACACTAAGTGAAGTAAGTCACTCAGAGAAAGACAAGTACCATATTGTTTCACTCATATGTGGAATCTAATGAACAGAATAAACTAATGAACAAAAGAGAAACAGACCCATAGATAGAGATCAGAATGACAGCTGTCAGATCAGAGGTGGATTGTGGGGCTGGATGGTAAAAGTAAAGGGATTAAGAAAAGAAAAAGAAAAAGAAAACAAGCTCAAACACAAATGACAGTATGTTTATAACCAGAGGGAAATGGGGGCAGGAGGAAGTAGAAGAGGGTAGAAAAGATAGTTACAATAGAAAAAGAGACAAAACAAAGATGCAAGGAAAATAAGACCAGCAACACTGAAAGGAAAAGAAACCAACAGAGACAACAGGAAAGGAGGGAGGAGTGGGCAGGGGAAAAGAAAGGGAAGGGGCAAGTCAAGGAACATATAGCAAGGACTCATGGACAAAGCCAAAGTGGGGAAGGACTGAGGGAGGGAGAGAGGGGAGGGGGCAGGGGAAAGTGGTGGGGGGAAGGCAGAGACAAATGTATTCGGAAAAATAAATTAATTAAAATAAAAAATAAAATAAAACAATGGCAATGAGAAAAAAAGAGAGAGATTTTCAATGTATATTTTTAAAGCCTTATATCTCAAGAGTATGTTATCTAAAATTTTCATAGCTAGAAAGAAGATTGGCTTCAAAACTTCAATGAACAGGATGATTCTAGTTAAGGGATAACAACTTTTATTTGAAGCCAGTGCTCATTTAGCAATCCCTAAATTTTAGGATCCTTAAGAATTATGCTAAACCTGAAGAAGAAGAAGACCAAAACTATGAATAGTAAAATGACAACAAACTCACAACTATCAGCTGAACCTAAAAAAAAAAAAAAAAAAAAGGAAACAACCAGAACAGGAACAGAATCACAGAAATGGAGATCACCTGGAGGGTTATCAGTGGGGAAGAGGTACAGGGAATAAAAAGCATAAACGGTAGGTACAAAATAGACAGGGAGAGGTTAAGAATAGTATAGGAAATGGAGGAGCCAAAGAATTAACATGTACAACCCATGGACATGAACTAAGAGTGGGGAATGCTGGGGGGAGGGGGGTACAGGATGGAGGGGGAGAAAGGGGAGAAAACATAGGACAACTGTAATAGCATAATCAATAAAATATACTTAAATTTTTTAAAAAAAAGAATTATGCTAAACCTATTCTGCCTGTGCTCTATAAATGGAATAACAAAGCCTGGATGATGGCACCTGTGCCCCTTTGATTACATGGCTTACTGAATGCTTTATGCCCACTGTTGAACCCTGTAGCTTGGGAAAATATATATATTTTTCAAAATGTTACTGCTCATTGAAAAAGTACCTATTCACCTAGGAGCTCTGATGGTGATGCCAATGAGATTAATGTTGTTTCATGTCTGCTAACCCAAAATCCATTCTGCAGTCCATGGATCGAGGAGTAATTTTTATTTTTAAGTCTTATTACTTAAGAAATATATTGCAAAAGATTATAGCTGCCATAGATTGTTATTTCTCTAGTGGATCTGAGCATAATAAACTCTGAAAAACCTTCTTGAAAAGATTCACAATTAAGAATATTCATGGTTCATAGAAAGAGACAAAAATATCAACATTAACAGGAGTTTGTAGGAAGTTGATTCCAACCATCCTGGATGACTTTGAGAAGTTCAAGACTTCAGTGGACGAAGTAATTGCAGATATGGTGGAAATAGCAAGAGAACTAGAATTAGAAATGAAGCCTGAAGAAGTGACTGAATTGCTGCAATCTCATAAAACTTTAATGTATGAGGAGTTTCTTCTCATGGTTGTGCAAAGAAAGTAGTTTGTTGAGATGGAATCTATTTCTGGTGAAGATGCTGTGAAGATTGTTGAAAGGACAGCAAAATATTTAGAATATTACATAAACTTTGTTCATAAAACAGCAGCAGGATTTAAGAGGAATTGACTCTAATTTTAAAAGTATAATTTAAAGTAGTATCACATGCTACCGAGAAATCGTTTGTGAAATGTCAATCAGTGTGGCAAACTTCATTGTTGTCTTATTTTAAGAATTACCACAGCCACCCAACCTTCAGCAGCCACTTTCTTGATCAGTCAGTAGCCATCAACATAAAGGCAAGACCCTCCACCAGCAAAAAAGATTATTACTCATTGAAGGCTCAGATGATGGTTAGCATTTTTTTCAAACTAAAGTATTTTGATTAAGGTATGTACATTGTTTTTTAGACATACTGCTATTGCAGACTTAATATACTACAGTATAATATAAACATAACTTTAAATGCACTGGGAAACCAAACAATTCGTGTGACTGTCTTTATTGTGATATTCACTTTATTGCAGAGTCTGGAACCAAACCCATATCTCTGAGGTATGCCTGTATTTAATCACTCTTATTTAACAAAATTCCCTTTCAAGAATTCAACTACAGCTTTGCATTCATCCTCTATCTTTCTGTCTGATAATTAATTCTGTTCACATCACTTTTCTGATAAAAATTTAATGATTTCCAATCATCAACATGATAAAGCCAAATACTTAGTGAAACATCAGTTTTGAATCTCAAACAATTTACCCATATTTACTCCTTCTACCTTCTTCCATCCTCCCTCTGACACATACCTTAACTCCTGGCAATTACAAATGACTATCCATTTGCTATGTCCTTTCATTCCTCTGTGCCTTTGCACATGATGTTTCCTAAATATACCACCATGTTCTATCCCTGCTTCTATATCCCTGGCAAGCTGGTTCCAAAACCACTGCAAATAGCATTCTAAATGTGAAATCTTCCCCAACTTTTTAAAGTTAAATTTCAGCTATCTTCTAAATTTAGTTAATCTATCTTTAATAACATTAACCCTGGCTGGTGTGGCTCAGTGGATTGAGCACCAGCATGCGAAGAGTCGCAGTCCGATTCCCAGTCAGGGCACAGGCCTGGGTTGCGGGTCAGGTCCCCAATGAGGGGCGTGCGAGAGGCAACAACACACTGATGTTTCTTTCCCTCTCTTTCTCCCTCCCTTCCCCTCTGTCTAAAAACAAATAAATAAAATATTTAAAAAATAAAAGTAACATTAGTTATGCTGTACTATCTCTAATCAATTAGCATACCTGATACTCCCCCTAGTCCCTCTATCTTTGTCTGTGGACTATTTCAAATAAGTAACAAGTCTCTTTTATAGCTCTCTTTCACATGCTGCATAAATTAATTGGATTAATTGGTGTGACAACTCAAAAGGAAAAGTACAGAAGCCAACCTATTATTGTCTCTTCCTAACTGAAGTTGATTCCAGTACACTCTTCAAGTATTAGCCAAAAGACTTTGTGCCAGGTTGGGAAAGTGGAGTAACTTTTCTGTCTCTCCTCCCTCCTTTTTTAGCATGACCAGTGCTACAAGAGGCACAACAAGGAAGGAGACCGCTAAGGCAAGAGAATTCAGTGGGGAGGAAGAAGCAGGAATTCACACACTATGAACGAGCCAATCCCTGCTACAATACACTCAGAGGCTGGTCTCTTGCATACAGTTCTGGCCCCTCCTGCCAGCCCAACAGACAGGAAGGAGATTGCCACCCAGCTGTCAGTGTGGCAGATCTATTCAGGAAGTGTTGCTGGGCTAGTGGGTGGAGCTGCAATGCTTTGGGGTAGCTGTGAGGGACACAGTTGCAATGCCAACACCGCTTCCTGTTTATAGAGGACAGATGGCCCTGTGGGAAGGAGGTGGGCAAAGGGCACATAATTTATTGATGCAATTTGTAGCCACTGTTTGGATACAGTCAGTTAGGTGTTGGTTTCCTCATATCTTGTCAGTTTCCAAGAAGCCAAATGATGTTCTGTTTTCTCAGCTATAGGTGTTGGAAGTGTTAGAGAATGGGACCTGTATGCTTAAATTCTTAGAAATATCCAGATTCTGAACTGAAGTGAGGTGACAAAACTTGCCAGATTTGGGTTCATTTCAGGACCTACAGTATGTTATAGACACACTAGGAGTAGCCATAAGAGATTGAGCAGGCTGGGAAAGGAACCCAGGCCTCAAACAAAAGAGTCTGAGGAGTAAGTTGGAGTTGTTTAACTTGGTTCAGAGAAACCAAAAGAGAATGAGGTCACTGTCTTCACACTTATGAGAGTCTTCCTTGGATCAGGGAAAGAAAACAAATGAAAACATGTTCCATGTCAGTATAAGGTAGAACTTTCTTAAAGTCAGAGTCAAAATGAATTTTTTGACAGAAATTGAGTTCTCCTATCCTGTTCATATTCAAGCAGGGGCAGGGTGATTGATTGGTGAGAACTCAAAATAGTTGAATGTAGTTGACCTTGGAGCCCAGTGTTAATGGTGGACCTACCATATATCAAAAAACACAGGACTATTACATGTTTTCCAGTTGAGAGAGAGTCTTGATGTCACTGCTTTGTTAGCAACAGCTGTATTGTCTTCTCTAACCTCCAGAACATTGGCCCACTGACATTTTGTTAATTTATCTTGCCCAACAAAGAGACATAAATGCTCTACTTTGGATTTCAGGCATGCAATTGCACCCATTAGAAAGATGGTGATGTCTGCGAGGTCAGCATGTGGAACGTCTACTACCTATGCCTTAAACAGGTATACCTCATTTTATTAAGCTTTGCTTTATTGTTCTTCACAGATACTGCATTTTTCACAAATTGCATGTAAAATCTTCCACCAGCAAAAAAAAAAAAAAAAAAAAAAAAAAAGGTTATGACTTGCTAGAGGCTCAAATTGTGGGTGGCATTTTTAACAACAAAATTTTTACATTAAGGTATGCTCAGTTTTTCGGACATAATACTATTGCACACTTAATAGAGTACAGTATAGTATAAACATAACTTTTATACTCACTGGGAAGCGAAAAGAAGTGACTCAGTCTGAGAAATTCACATTAGTGCAGTGGTCTGAAACCAAACCCACATCTTCAAGGTGTGCCTGTACCTAGAAAGAATTTACTCTTTTGAAACAGCTTCTCAACCACCCTGAAAGATGAAGATTAATACTCTCACTTTACAGATAAAGGAAGTGCTCAGAGAGATTAGCTTTTCTGAAATAGCTATAAAGAATGAGCAATGGGTCTAGGCTCAGTGGGTTGAGTGCCAGCCTGCAAACTGAAAGGCTGCTGGTTTGATTCCCAGTCAGAGCACATGCCTGGTTGGGGGCCTGTGAGAGGCAACCGATCGATGTTACACATCGATGTTTCTCTCCCTTATTCCCTTCTTTCTAAAAATAAATAAAATAATTTTTTAAAAAGAATAAGCAATGACAAATTATTCTTGTACTCCAATGTCAGCCCCAGCCAAACCAGCCTTACAATCTTTTTTTCCCAGATATTTTTTGCTCACCTATTATATGCTAAACACTGTGGAACCAACTTGCAGGCCTTTCCCCCAACCCAACTTTTAATTCTGAAAAATTCCAAACTAACAGAAAATTTGAAAAGTAGCACATTTAATATCCACATTTCATTTACCTATCTACACACACACACACATGCATGCACAGCCAAACACTTTTAGCAAACCATTTAAAAAGTCAACTGCAGACATCATGAAACTTTACACATAAATATTTTAGCCTGTATCTTTGAAACAACAATAGTCTTTTTTAACATTTTTAAAAAGATTTTATTTATTTATTTTTAGAGAGAGGAAGAGAGGGAGAGAAACATCAATGTGCGAGAGATACATCAATTGGTTGCCTCTCACATGCCCCCACATGGGGACCTGGCCTGAAACCCAGGCATGTATCCTAACTGGGAATTGAACCAGTGATCTTTCACTCAATCCACCCAGACACACCAGTGAGGGCAACATTAGCATTATTAAAGATATCAAGACAATTGATATATAGAATGCAAAATACAAGGTAGGCAACCTGGCTTGTGTTAAATTAATTTAAAAATGAGACCATTAGACTGAGGTGGCTTTAATGTTTTAGTAGCCCATGCAGGCATATGAAAACTTAAGCTTGAAATTCTTCATGGCTAAAAAATGAAAGCCTAATTACAACACATCACAAATAGCCAACTAGACTTTTTCAAATAAGTCAACCATTTAAACTACAGCCAGTCAAAAAATTTCCTTGCTTTGCTTCCACCTCTTCACTTAAAGGTTTTTCCTCCTAGTTCATATTGATGGAATGTTCCTAACCACTGCTTGATTAAAATTGATTTTTGCTCAAATAACCTCTTAAAATTTTTAATATGCCTCAGTTTGTCTATTAAGAGTTTTGGTGTCAGAAGGGGGATCTGCAAAAGACTCCCAATGGTCCCCAGGAGCAATGAGCAGTGAGCAGGTGTAGATACACTCTGAGTGCATTTTGCTTACTGCTTTCTCACAGCATCTGGAGGTCTCAGGTAAGTTCCTCTCAGATATCTGAGCTCCACAGCATTTGCATTATGAGTGCTCAGTTGTTATCTGAGCATTTCTTTGATCAAAGTAGGTACAGAGTCAGACTGAGTATGGGGTTGAACTGGGTCTGTTTTAAACTGGACTGGGTTCAGTGTAAACACTCAGGTAAATAAATTTGTTTAAGGGAAAAAAAAGTGAATTTCTCTAAGTCCAAGAGTCTGGGCTTCCTCTATTTGGGATTCTGGCTAACTAAATTAATAAAAATTACAGCCCCCGAACCTGTAATTTGTTTGAATTAGTGAGTTAACCTTTCGAAAGATTATTTTTGGTGGGAATTACAGTAGCCATGCTGAAAAGATTTTGGCCTAGATAAATTTGTCCATTTATAAGGTACCTTAGAGAAAAAGGAGTCTCAGCCAAGAACTCAGAAGGGTAAAAGAAAAATTGTATTTTCTCCCCTTCAGTTTCTGGCAACTTATATGGGGTCTGCTAGGACATACTCCACTCACTTTTGGGGCCTGGGAAAACTGGCAGATGCCAGTAAAAAAAAATTATAAAGCATATTAGGCATTTTCTCTTTTTCAAAGATTTTATTTATTTTTTTTAGAGAGAGAGGAAGGGAGGGAGAGAGAGGGAGAATGGGTGGTTGCCTCTCACGCGTCCCCTACTGAGGACATGGCAGCAACTCAGGAATGTGCCCTGACTGGGAATTGAACTGGCAACCTTTTGGTTCGCAGGCCAGCGCTTAATCCATTGAACCACATCAGTCAGAGCGAAAAACAAAAATTCTTAATACAGTCAGCTCTCCCAGATTTCTGTAGTGCCCTGTCAAAAGAGGAATGTAAAATTTTATATTAACCCTCCCTTTTCAAATTCAGACTCTTATAAATGTGCTTTAGGATGTCCGTTGGTTATCTACCCTTCTCCCCTAGTGACAGACATTGCTTTCTTGTTTGTCTCATTTTGTGTCCTGAGAACTTGGCTTTGTCTTTCCAGCTCTGAGAGCACACAAATTTTAAGTTCTTAGGTGTGCTGGCAGCTGAGCTATCAAGGATGGGGTACAATTATGGCTTAACACAAATGTGGCTCACACCTCATTTACAGCTAGCATGCTACCAACTGTTGTCAGCTCGCATCAAAATTGTCCAAGTCTTTCTTTTGGATAACTCTGTGAGTAATTCTGGACCTGGGTGGGATGCATCTTTTCTACCCTCATAGATAATGCCTCATACAACCAGGATTAAGCCATAAAGGCATATTGGTTTTGGTTGAAAGTCATTTTATAGGCATACTTTTGCTTTTTTTAAAAAAAAAGGAAAAGGAATACTTTTTAAAAAATTCATCTGGCTGATGTGGCTCAGTGGACTGAGTGTCAGCCTATGAACCAAAAATTCAAAAGGTTTCCAGTCAAGGCTGCAGAGTAGGTAAACACTGGACTGGCCTCTTTTCATGAGCACATCAAAATTACAATTACCTATATTTTGCCATGTATAATGCTCATTTTTGCCCAAATTTTTGAGAGAAAATAAGGATGTGCATTTTATATGGATATAAAGATTACATACCATGGGTATGATAATGGGTACAATAATCCCATGTATCACACGCACAAAGCGTGGTGCGCATTATACATGGCAAAACACAGTAAACTTACTATAATGTTATAAACTTATTATAATGTTATAATAAACAACATTATAACAGCAATGAATAAGAACACCATGAAATCTAACTGAATGGAAGTTCTATAAGGACATACAGAAAAAGTAACATCAAGCCTGGTAGGAGGGGTGCAGACATGAAATGCACTTGTCCCACACACATGTGATGTGGTTAAAAATTAAAAGGGATATCTTTACTTTAGAAGTCCCTTTCTGTGGAGTGAGAGGTCCCAGCTCCACACGAGGCGCCCCAGCCCAGGGTTCCGGTGCCAGGAAGAGGAGTCCCTATAATATCTGGATGTGAAAGCCAGCAGAGACTCACTTTGAACTCCAGTGCTGGGGCAGGAGCTTAAAAGTTGCCAGGGACATACAAGGATGAAATTTATTTATTCAACTTCAGGGTAAGGGCTGGATGGGCAGCTTTCTCCAAACCAGAATTGTTGGCCGAGGGCATTGTTCCTTTGCTGAATCCTCCCCCTGCTGGCACAGTCAAGTACCATATCTGAGTCTCCATCAACCTGACTAACACCATTCACCCTACCCTGGTGATTCCCTGAGACCCCATTACACCCAACTTGCAGGCCCTCCCAAGCAGTTTCCAGTGGAATTTCCATACAAACAACTTGTCTTGGCTTGTGTTACAGGCTTTCCTAAAATATCTTAGCAGTTCACAAACCCCAAACAAGTAGCAGCTGGCCTCTGTGTGTCCTGTACTTCTTGTTAAGCAGCCTGAAGCCCAGCACTTGTGTCAACTGGCCTCAGGAGGGTCAGTTATTTCCATTGAAGTGTCAACAGCAACCAAGACTCAACAACAGGACGGCACACAAAACCCACTCAAGGGACCTAACTAATTAGCACCTAACTAATGTAACCAGGAAGACTGTGCCAGCGAACCTCACACAGCACCTACTATATAAGGCCACTCTACCAAGACCAGGAGAAGTAGCAGCTCTAGCTAACACATAGAAACAAACACATGGAGGCAACCAACATGAGGAGACAAAAAAACATGTTCCAAATGAAAGAACAGAACAAAACTCCAGAAAAAGAACTAAACAAAATGGAGGCAAAGAATCTACCAGTGCAGAGTTCAAAACACTGGTTATAAGGATGCTCAATGACATTCACATCCTCTCAGGACCAAATCAAAATTACAGCTAATTATGGAACTATCAGCCTGAATAACCAACTGAAGACTAGCTGAACGCAAGTCTTATAACCAAGAACATAGGGAAGAAGTCACTTTGAGACTGATGGAAGGGCAGAGACATAGAACAGGCTGCCTATGCACCCATGTGCAAGGGTTGCAAATCTGGAGAGATATCTTATCTGTAAAGGGCACTGTGAGGAGCATGACACCCAGCCAACTGAGCCACACCAGTCAGGGCTATACCATTAGTTTTGAATTCATAAAGCAACTAGAACTTACCAATGGTGAATTGGTAGGACTTCCTGTATTTGGAGTCTGTAGTATTTCTTGTTTCACAAGCCGATCTTAAGCATCCTTAGGGCTATGTATAACATTACAGTCCCTCGCTACTTGGAATCTCTAATTTCTGCAACAGCTGGCCATTAATTCCACAAATGTTTTCTGAGGCATATGTTCTGGATTAGGAGTAGAATACAGGTTATTGAAACCAGAGAATGGATTACATCTTCCTAGGAAGCAGATACATTCCAACAAAGAGAATTAGGTTCCCCCCCCCAAAAAAAAAATACACTCACTTCTGTCCTTGCATCTATTTCAAACTTGTTTGCCATCAATCATAATGCACTACTGCCTATATAGTCCATTCTTTGGAATGTGAGACAAATCATATGCTCTTTGCATGGTGGGTCAAAACAATCTTTTGAGAGATAACATAAAGTAGTAATTATAAGCACAAATTCTGAACTTATTCAGACATTTGGATTTGAATCCTGCTTCCACAACTTGCTATGCATGAAATCTTGGGTGAATTATATAACATCTCTGAGCCTCAGTTTCCTCATCTGGAAAATAGCACCTATTTCTTTGGGATGTTGTGAAGATTAAATGAGGCAATGCATGTATTAAGACCGTTGAACATAGTCCTCTATGAACATTAACAATTGTATATTATTGTTATTAATTTATATAATGAAGAATGACCAGAAAGCAGAAGTAAATTAGACAAGAAGCATCTTATAATAGAAAGGACACTGATCTGGAGTTAATAGATCTGAGTTCAAGTCCTGGTTCTACCAGTCCTACTAAGTATAGAAGCATAGATAATAAGGACATACTTTAAGAAGGATGACTGGTAAAAAACATATCTGTGGCATAGGTTTTGTGAAGGAATGTGGTAGAATGGTGTTTTCCTAAAGGTTATTGAATGCTAAGCTTTGGGCTTTATAAGAATTAATTTTATTATTCAGGGTGGTGAGAAGTGAGGAAAATTCCTAGGCAAGTGGAATAGGGAAACTGAGACAAGAAAATTAAATAAGGCTAACAGTTTGAACAACTTGTTACAGCCAGCTGGTGAATCACAAGACTTTATCTCACCCAACTAAGGACACTTGAGAGCAAATAGTCCCTACCTCTCCTCCCTAACCAGAGAATACATAGTTTAAATCTCCATGGTCTGGGAAAAGAAAGAACAAAGACCCAATTAAGGACATTTGTTCCAGCTAAATCCAAGGACAGATGAAGTCAGGGAAACAAATAACAAAAACCCCATTAAAGCCAGACAGACCCAAGATAAAAGTGAAACAGTAAAGCAGACCAAAGAATACTCCCAAACCCCTCTATGTGCTCATTTTGACGCATCAGCATATTAAAGATGCACGTGGAAAGCCGATGAATATTCTACTGCAATCCTCCCCTAGGATTCTCACCCACTGAAAAAAGATAAAGCCCTCAGGACAAAGGCTCAGGATGGGCTCAGCCAGAGCATGCCTATGCCCTTCCCTGGCCACTCGCCTTTTACTTCCTCCTAAACTCTCACGGTCCCCACAAGACTTGCAGCCAGGGGAACAATGGGCATCTGGCAGCTCGTCCCAGGCTAACCCTCTGATCCTGTCTCCAAGACCCCCCTTTTCTCTGACGTCCCACCCTCTGTGGCTCACTTCTGTCTCTGCGACCTTCCCTTCCCAGGGAGCTGACAGCAGCCTCTCCTTGGCTCAATCCTTTCCTACGGTGTTTCTAGGAGCCGAAGCAGAGCCTCGCCTGGGCTCTCTCCTGTTGCTTCTCCTGCCCTTACTCCTTCGTTTGTTCCCCTGTCCCCAGCTTTAATAAACATATTCTCAAAATCATCTGGACTCATATTGTGAAAGCTTCCCCACGCAAAGTCAAGAACACACACAGTACAGGCCGGCCTGAGGCACATCTGCTCCAGGCCAGTCCCTGTTCAGTAACAATATGATTGGCTTTGTACTTTAGGGTTTTAATCTAGAAGCAAAGTGGAAGCTGAATCTGCCTCTAAGATTCTTTACCTTGTCGACATTTCTACAGATTATTTTAGTTTTTAATTTGTCTAGTTACCATTTTAGTCTTCTGTGCCTTCATGCCAAATACAGTCTTTTTTCTCTGTAGAAGAAACTCTAATTCTTAGCCAGATCTACTCATGTTGGTACAACTTTCCCAGGCTAGATTGAGTCAATAAGTACCAAAATTATAGTCAGTTCCCCTATATTCTAGAAAGATTATTTATGCCATTAGTATCTGTCCCTGGCTGCCTTCTCCTGGACTGGGCTTCACCTATCATTTATTACCTCTATTTAATCAGGGCCCAGGACATCTCATAAATAAGATTATAGATCATAGATTTTTTTCATACTGATATATTTGATTCTGTTATCACAGTGTATAGTTGATTTCTCATGCCTGTTGCTACTTCCCTCCTCCCCATGTAAAGAGAAATAGAGAAAGAAATAGACACCAGGGGATACTCCCCAAGTGGGTATGGAGAGTCTAACCCAGGGAAGTTGCCCAGAAAACTCCTGCTATCTTTCATTTTATTTAATGTAGTTTTTAATAATAAATAGTGTTTTAAGAATAAACATCTTTAAAATTTGTTACTAAATTATTTTATATTTTTATTCTACTGGAACTATCAAGACCCATAAGGGGTCCGAGGAGACTGAAGTGATACCCATGGCAACCAAACCCCTCATTGGTTGCCAAGAACAATCTCTTGCTCTCAAAAGACTCCTAGAGCATAACTAGGTGCCATTTTGGAAACTGAACCTAATTGCAAAGAGGTACTATGGGCCTGTGAGAAGAGTAGTTAACTAGGAGTCTCAGATCTGATATTGACAATTTGTAGAATTCTTGGTTCAAACTCTCTTTAGGCCTGAGTCTCTACATCTGAAAAATGAGAGAATAAATTTAACTGGGTGATCTCTGAGATCCCTTTACACTTTTATGTTTTCTGAGTTGATACTTTTTCATCACAACCCCTTCATCCTGAAGTTGGTTTTGGTGTTCGAACAGCAATGAGAAAGGGGAACACCAAAACAGCCCCCATCACACCTACAGTGTGTATATTTCCACCTCTGATATGCATTTCTATCCCTTTAAATAAGTTGACATGCTGTTCTTTGTGGTCCATGGTTAATTAGAACAACAAAGGTAAATGACCCATGGGAGAGCTGAATTGAGACTGTTGGCCTCAATAATGAGGTGTGCCAATCAACTCAGTTAATCTGCTATACACTAATAAAGCAGCTTAATGGCTTTATCTGAACTTCCCAAGGGAAGATAGCAGGAAGAAAGAAGTTCTAAAATAGTTATATTTCCCTGAAAAAAGAAGCATGAAAGGAAGGAAATTAGCACTTCTTAAGAACGTACTACATCAGCCTCTGCTTATTATACACCTTCTCATACATTACCTCATTTGGCTATGAGGTATCCGTAACCACATTGACCTGTTCCTCAAGGTTGACTCGTCTTTATTATTCTCCATCTCCTGTGTGTCACTCTTCCTTCGTTGAAGAGGATGACTTACTCACAAACAACAGGGCCATTATTTTGCCAAAGACTTAACAGTAGCTGCCCCTGCTAGAATCTTCATTATCATATTTAATTCTCTTACCAGCTTCATGAGGTCCAGATATTCTTGCCACCAAGTAAAACAGATGATAAAACTGAAATGACTTACCAAAGTTCACACCCCAGCAAGTATCAGAGCTGGAACTGGAACCTAAGAGTTCTGATACCATGTCCTGTCTTGTTTCTACTGTCCCTTTAAGTGCACTTAGATCCCTCTATTTTGGGGGACTAGCAAGAGCAGAACAGGATAAAACCTTAGAAATACTGACTGAGCAACCCAGCAAAGTTGTGGGCTATGATTTCCAAAAGATGCTTCAGATTGGGGCTGAAAATGTATCAAAGACAGTGAAGTAGCTTAGAAAGTTGTGGAATGAATTATATTTTCATTTAAAGGAAACCACATTGTGATACCAGTGAGACATCAGTATAGCCTGAGTTTGTTCTAGTCCCCTCCCTCTGTCACCACACTTTCTGTGTCATTAAAATCTTTTTGCCTTCTCTGGCTCTTGCCTACTACTTTCTTTCTTGGAAAATAAAGAAAGCCTCAAAGCTGGCAATTTCCCTTGGAGTCCCCCAGTCTGCCTAGAGTCCATGAGATAAGAGTCCTGGGTCCAGACCTATGGCCAGTGATGTCTCAGCTTCATTAACTTACCCAAAACAAATAGTAAAGAAAGGAATGGGAAGAGCCCAGTAAGGTGGCAAGAGCGAAGTTACTTTTTTTTCCCCACAATAATATAAACTCATGGCAACAGTGCCCTGAACATTTTTTTTTCCTCTGGTTCTGGCCAAATCATCTGGCATAAAGCATAAAGCCTCAACTGACACAGAGTCAAGCCATAAATTTACACCTACACACTCCTAATACCTTTTGCATGCATGGGTTTTCCACTAGTACTAAATCTTGTACCAGGTACACTAAGCAACTTCATTGCATTAACTCCTCCAAATAGCCCTAGAAAATGAGGATAATAATAGCTAATGTTCAATGAGTACTTACTATGGTTCTGAATGAGTACTCTAATCTTTGCATATGTTAAGTCATTTAATCCTCATAACAACAAATTTATCTTCAAGTCAATTTCTATTAAGGAAGTATTTCATCAATTTTTTTTTAATTTTTATTTATTTATTTTTAGGGAGAGAGGGGAAGGGAAGGAGAAACAGAGGGAGGAAAACATTAATGTGCGGTTGCCTCTCACACACCCCCTACTGGGGACCTGGCCTGCAACTCAGGCATGTGCCCTGACTGGGAATTGAACCACCAGCCCTTTGGTTCACAGACGGGCTCTCAGTCCACTGAGCAACACCAGCCAGGACTGTATTTCATCAATTTTTGGATGCACTTTTAAAAAAGTAAGATCATTAAAATCTGGATATACCATATTTTCTTTCTCTCTTTTTTTTTTTTTTTTTTGGTTTTTTAAAATTTTTTAAGTATTTTTATTGCTGTTCAATTACAGTTGTCCCCATTTCCCCCCTATTGCTCTCACCTGCCCTACCCACCCCTGCCTCTCACATTCAATCCTTCCCCCGCCCCGTTGTCTTTGTCCACGGATCCTTTATGCATGTTCCTTCCCATGTCTCCCCCTGTTAACCATCCCCTCCTCTCTGGTTACTGTCATCTTGTTCTTTATTTCCATGTCTCTGCTTCCATTTTGCTCACTTGTTTTTGTTGATTAGTTTTTGTTCCACTTATACGTGAGATCATATGGTATTTGTCTTTCGCCCCCTGGCTTATTTCACTTAGCATAATGCTCTCCAGTTCCACCCATGCTGCCACAAAAGAAAGAATGAAAAGAGTTCTTTCTTTCTTTCTACTGCATAGTATTCCACTGTGTAAATGTACCATAGTTTTTGGATCCACTCATTTACTGATGGGCACTTAGGCTGTTCCCAGCACGTGGCTACTGTAAATAACACTGCTATGAACATTGGGGTGCATAGGTTCTTTTGAATTGGTGTTTTAGGATTCTTAGGGTAAAATCCCAGCACTGGAATTGCTGGGTCAAAAGGCAGTTTCATTTTTAGTTTTTCAGGAAATTCCATACTGTTTTCTACAGCAGCTGCACCAGTGTGCATTCCCACTGACAATGTACTAGGGTTCCCTTTTCTCTGCATCCTCGCCAGCACTTGTTGTTTGTTGATTTATGAATGATGGTCATTCTGACCAGTGTGAAGTGGTATCTCACTGTGATTTTAATTTGCATCTCTCTGATGGATACTGATGCTGAGCATCCTTTCACCCATCTCTGGGCCCTCTGTATGTCCTCCTTGGGGAAGTGTCTCTTCAGGACCTTTGCCCATTTTTTAATTGGATTGTTTGTTTTCCTGGTGTAGAGTCATGTGAGTTCTTTATATATTTTGGAGATCAAGCCATTGTCCAAGGTGTCATTGGCAAACATATTTCCTCTTTGTTTTCTTTTAGCATCTTGTTTTTCCTTTACAGCATTTATCACAAATTATACCTTTGCTTATGATTACATCTCTCACTGAAGTTTGAGCTGTTTGAAAGCAGAACACTTTGAACTTCTTTAACCTTGTTATTCACTATCTTATCCCCAGCACTCAGCACACACCCTAATGCATAGTAAGTACTTGGAAAATATTGAATAAATTACTCACACAACTAATAAGTAGACACCTCAAACTGCAAAGGTGCCTGGAATTATCAAAACCATCCCTCTCCTTCTAGGCAGAAATATTTGCAAAATGTACCCACATAAATAAAGCCTTCTTGACTACATTTCTTATGTTATCATTTATATTTTGTAACTATTTTGTAACTGCCAATCTGTACTTCTCAATCCCTTCACATTTTTCACCAAGTCTTCCAACTCCCCTCCCCCCTGGCAACCATCAGTCTGCTCTCTATATCTTTGATTTTGTTTTTCTTTTTATTTGTTCATTTATATTGTTCTTTACTTTTTAAAAGATTTTATTTATTTATTTTTAAAGAGAGGGGAAAGGAAAGAGAAAGAGAGGAAAAGAAACATCAGTGCATGGTTGCCTCTCACACACCTCCTACTGGGGACCTGGCCTACAACCCAATGATCCCTGATCGGGAATTGAACGAGCAACCCTTTGGTTTGCAGGCCAGTACTTAATCTATTGAACTACACCAACCAGGGCAATATTGTTCTTTAGATTCTACAGGTAAGTGAAATCATGTGGTATTTGTGTTTGTCTAACTTATTTCACTGAGCATCATGCTCTTTAGGTCCATCCAACTGAGTATTGGAAATATCAGGGGGGACACTTTGTAAAGCGACTGTCTAACCATTATGCTTGAAACTGATATAAAATAATATTCAATATAAATTGAATATAAAATAATATTCAATATAAATTGTAATAAAAAAACTAAAATTAAAAAAAGTAATTAAAAAATAAACAAAGCCTTTTTCAGGAAAATTGATTCAACATCTGAAAATTTTTCACACATCCTTCTCCTTCTTTCCTTCCCACCCAGTCTCTCCTGCTCGTCTCATAATTGCCTTAATTATCACCTCATTATGGAAGGCATACATGATTTCCCTGAGTAGAGTCCCACCTTGTTATTCTCTATGACAACAACTCGTTCAGTTTTTTCATAAATGTTATAGTCTGTAGTTATTTTATTTAATTATTTCTTGACATATTCTTTGTATACTACTTCCATGAAAATATAAGCTCCATGTTATCAGGATCTTATCTTGTGAATCACTATATCTTTGTGGTGCATCCATGGGGAGAAATAGATAATAAACATTAAATGTAAGATATTTCAAATAGAATA
Organism: Pteronotus mesoamericanus; assembly: GCF_021234165.1. Lineage (NCBI taxonomy): Eukaryota > Metazoa > Chordata > Mammalia > Chiroptera > Mormoopidae > Pteronotus > Pteronotus mesoamericanus. Next base: position 1,119,493 of record NW_026555108.1, on the reverse strand, counting down.
AAATATTATGAAGAAATATAAAGTGAGGTAAAATTGATATTGGGTAGTTAAATGACATAAACAGGGGTTGTGAAGCTTAAAGGGTACAAATGAGGAGGGTACTCAACAGGCTTAGAGGCAGGAAACAGAGTCGGGGTGTCCAGCCTTTTGGCACCTCTGGGCCACACTGGAAAAAGAAGAGTTGTCTTGGGCTACCCATTAAATACACAAACACTAAGGAAAAATGATAAGCCAAAAAAAAGCTTTAAGTAAATTTATGATTTTGTGTTGGGCCACATTCATAGCCATCTTGGGCCACCATGCAGCCCATGGGCCATGGGTTGGACACCCCTTGTAGTGGAAGCTAAAAGAGTTGTAAGAAGAAGTGGGATACCCCAGGGGAGTATGACAAGGACCCTTTTCTGTGGTCCTCTATTGTCAGGTGAGAGGAACAGGAGAATCTAGGACCTCTAACCAGCTCAATTTTCCAAGATCTGACCAGCAGGAAGGAATTCAAGCTAGCCAGCAATACCTCCTCAACTAGAAGACAGTAAGAAACCTCTTAGGCCCTTCAGGGCTCATCATTTCCATTGATGCACCGTGTAATCTTAGACAAATCTTTGCTGCTCTCCGATCTACACCTTCCACATCTGTAACATGTGGGCTTTAGATTATCTGGTCTGCAGAGGTTCTTTTGAGCAGAAGATTCCAAAACTCTAGGAAACCTGAACAGGCCTACTTCCTGGCCCTCTTCCTTGGGATCCTTGGCCTTAAGCTCTCTCCATTTCACCTCTGCCTAGAAAGGAAGCCCTGTTCTTATCTATCATCCTCTGCCTACAAAGAAACAGGCCTCCTAGATCTGGCCGGAAGGATGTGGAGTGACTGGGGGAAGGGGCTATCCCATGAAGACAGAGCAGGAGTTTTCCATGAAATGACAATGAGAGTGAAAAATTGACAGCTATAAAAATAATCTTGTTTTCTACTGACCATATCTTAGGTCCCTTTCAAAGTTTAGAGGGAAGGAATGGAAGCGAAAACAAGGGGTGCAGAACAGTTCTGAGGATGAACTCATCCCATAGTGCTGCTAATATCTGAGGAAATTTCTAGGAAATAGACTTTTTTTAGCAGCCTTTATCCCTTTATACAGTGTCTACAGGGTACCCTAGTTTCCACAAAACTGCAAAGACCAGTTATTGGCATTAGGTTAGTGCTGACTTCAGGTAAAAGCAGCCAAACATTCTCAGCATTGCAAAGGTCTTGTCATCCATTATTTTACCAGATTCCTGCTATAGTATTCGTTATAGATTAAAATAACAATTGCAAACCCCCATAGTTTAAAATGGAAGAACTGAAGCTCAGGGAAGAGAAGTAACTTTCCCAATATCTGGAGCTGGGACTGGGCTCTCGACTTATCTTCCAATACATTATGCTGCTCAGGGGCCCCAAGACAGCCAACCTTATCCCTCCTTTTAGTCTTCCTCAGTCACCAACTTGTCATTACTATCTAAGGGCTCAGGCCACAATACTTTATAGGTGAGAAGTTCTTGAAAGCAATAAGAATATCACTGAATTTAGAATATGCAGCTGCAAAGGTGTCTAGAGACCATCTAGCCAAGGATTCTCACAGAATCTTCAACAAGTGTAAGAGGGTTCATCATATTCCCAGCAATGAGAGGAAGGAGGTGGTGGGAACAGAATATAGAGTCAATGATTTTCAATGAGTAGTGCATCAGAATCACATGACGAAGTAGAGAAAAACAGTGCAGTTGCATGCTATGTAGAATTAACAAAATTTGAATTCTGGAGTTAGCATGTAAAGGAAAAATTGAGATTGGTCAAAAATATCCCTTAAAAATTCTTTTAATCACCAAACCTAGGTGGGCACTTAGAAGCTCAAAGGCAAGATTTTTGTTTATTTGTTTTGCTTTATAGTTTGGCTGTGCCCTCTCTTCCCTCCTGGCATCAGTAGAAACCAATTTAAATTAGGGAAGGAGTAACAAAGTAAATAGAACACCTTTTCTCCCTTTGCCTAACAACATAAAACTAAATGCCCATAAGTCAAATATGTGTACCATACAGCACAACTGTATGAAGAGAAACTGCTCCCCCTATTCCACCTCCACATACAAGTATAGTGATCCTGACCACAGCCTTCCCTGGGATTGCCCCAACCAAAATAGACCCCAATATTGTACATATGCTGTTCACCCTTCTTCTCACTTTCCTTATTACTTATCACAATCAACCACATATGCAACTTATTGTGCCTGTGCTTGGTCCTAGACCAAAGATTTCATTAAGTTTGCATCTCACAATAGCCCTGTAGGGTAGCCAGATCATGACTCATTACCCCAATTTTAAAAAGAAAAAGACAGAAGCCAAAGGCACACAGTGGCAGAACTGTTCTGGTTTCCATTTAAGTGCTTTTTACCATACCATTCACTTTATGGACATGTAGAAAAAGAATAAAAGCTGCAATTTATGGAGCACTTATTCTTTGCCAACCTCTGTGTCAAACAATTTACATTTATTAACTGAATTGAGAAGACAGTTGGTGGTATATACAGAATGAATTGGAGGAAAATTGTGGGGAGGACATCAGATAGAAAGCTATTAAAATTGGTTACATGGAATAAGAACACATACTAGGAAACTGATGGTGAAAATGGAAAGGAAAAGAGAAGCGGGAGAGACATTCACTGAGTTAGCTGGAAAACAGCAGGATCCTGAGGACAAAAAACACATAAGTTTTGATGGGGTAAAGAAAAATAAATGTACGTTCTAAAGAAAGGTGCTGTCTAGATTGCTGTCCAACATCTATGAAGTTAGCTAGTTTCTGGAAGAATTTCAGACTACTGTAGATACACTTCAATCACCATACTCTTGTTTACTCGTTTCCAAAGATGGAACTTCTCTCAAATTCATCTCACTCCCCTCCATGTGCTGGCCAAAAATCCTGCTCCACAGCCTCCCAAAAATTTGATCAGTTTTCACTTCTGCAATAGATGTATCTGAGGAAATGAGGGAGTTGGCAGGATCTCATGCAGGATTCTGGGACTTAATAATCAAAGTGAGGAGGTTCACTACTATGACCAGCTCCATCCTATGTTTCAAATACAAATATCTACCTACAACTCAAATTCAATGTGATCTTTTTGTTTCTATAGACAGTCTTTCTATTGTCCCATCCCCAAGATTCTAAGTTTTGATATTGTCCCAGACTTCTCTCTCTCCTTGCCCTCCCCCACATCAAATCAATCACACAGTCCTGTCAGTTCTTTCACTGAAGCGAAACTGAGATCACTGTGTGCCTTTTTATCTCTAATGCCCAAGTCAAAGCTCTTATTATCAGTGACCCAGATTATTGTAATAACTGTTCTTCCTGCCTCCTCTCTCTCACTCCTCTGATACATCCTGCACCAAACACTCACCTCCTTAATGAGCCCTTTTGATAGCTTGTACACTGGAGTAGCCATAAAGAGAAAACAGTAACTTTTCCCTTAAGAATCCCACCATCTAGCTCAGAAATACAGATGAAAAATAAATGTAAAAATAAACTCTGACAAGTGGTAAGTAGGAAGCAATGAAAGTCTGTAGAAACATAAAAAAATGGAATAAACGTAGTATTTTTGTTGTAGTTGGTGAGGGGGGAGATTGAAAGGAAGGCTTTAGAGAAGAGATAACATGAGTAGGATCTTAAATGTTAAATAGTTGGCCTGGTGGAAAAGGGGGAGAAAAGCATTGTACATTGAGGGAAAAGCATGTGGTATGACATGAGGTGATAAAACCAGGACTTCTGAGCAGCCTGAGTAGTCTAAATACAGATACCTAGTCAATAAGGCAGAGGATGGGGCTCAGGTGGAGGAGGCAGAAAGCAAAACCCCTCTTGGAGGAAGTGGGAATGGAGACAGGACTATACAGCTAACTCAGACAGGATTCAGGCTCAGGGGGCTGTCCAAATGGGGACTTGTTTGTGGCAACAAGGATGAAAGCCTGAAAGTGTGTCCACGGGTCTGCTAGAGCAGGGTTATCATCCAGAAGCCAGCTTCTTCTGGTACTAGTTGAATAGGGAGCCTAGCTCACTGTGCCTTGCTCTTTCTTCCAGAGACACAGTAAGGATTGACTCCAGTCCTCTTCCTACCAAGCTCTACTGTCAGTTACCTCTGTTTCAGCATCTCCAGAACCTCTTCATCCCTACCAAGTCCTTCCCAGGACCTGTCTGTGCTTTTGCAGAGGGAACATCTGGCCCTTACACATCCTTTTCCAGGCCTTATCAGCATTTAGCAGGGTATAGATCTGGAGCATCCTGAATTATTTGCCTTTGCTCTCTCATCCCAAAGTATTCTCCCTCCACTGACACCCCTCAGCCTTGCTGGCTCATACCCTTAAGTACGCTTGTGTGTATGGTGTAATATTTCCACTAACTCCTTCAGAACAGGACTCTCTGTGTTTTTTGGCACTTGTGGATTCCCCATAGCGATCAGTGCAAGGTCTTGAAGCTTGAGAAGATCCAGTGATGTTTGTCAGTGAATGAAAATGGCACTAAGCTCTAAATCCAAATCATTGTTTCTTGTCCTTCCTCGTGTCCTTGGGCCATAAATCCTGTCACTGCAAATTGGCCAGAAATTCTCCCCAAACTTGCCAACTCATGCCCTTATCTTCCAGTGACCTCCTCCTTTAATTCCCCACTCCTTTCACAATCACTCAAGCTAGAGGTCTTTCCTTGCCTTGGCCTCTCCTCTCTTCTCAGGATCCCTAGTCCCTGTCTTTCCTGAATGCTCTAATCCCGGCCTCTGTCTGTGCAGGGGCCCCAACACTGCCTCCCTCTTTACTGGCTGCCCCTCTAACTACTTTGGAGCCCAATTCTGTAGAGCTTTTGCTGTAGCCCCCACCCCCACCATGCCCCAGTCACTGAGCTACTGGATCTACACCCGACTCCTCCCCTCCCCTTGCAGCTCTCCTGTAGCCCCTCCCAGGGCGGTCTTAGGGCCAGAGGCTCTCCGCAGCCCAGCCCCGTCCAATCCATTCTAGTCTGGTCCCACTAGCCCAGTGACTAATGCCCTTATTTAGCAGGCAAGGAGGAGCCTAGTTGGGTGGCTACCAGGAGGTTCGAAACCCTCTGGCAGAGCCAGCTGCAAGACCACACAGTCTCTGCTCACTGGGCTGCTCAGAGCCCTTCGAGCCCAGGTGTGTTCCATCCCTTTGTGATTCATATTCTCTCTCTCTCTCTCTCTCTCTCTCTCTCTCTCTCTCTCTCTCTTCCCCCCCCCCAGCCTCACTCCTCAACCCTCTGCATGCTCCTACCCGTTGGGGTTGCACCGGGGAGGTGGGCAGTGCATTGCCAAAGAGAGCTTCGCTGCTGCGGCAGTCCCTTCCCACCCAGCACTGTCCTGGACAGTGATGGGCTTCTCACAGGCTAGGACTACAACCTTAGGGCTCATGCCTGCCTCCTCTGTCCCTTAGGGGAAGGCAGTGAAAGATAAGCCTCGCCGCTGGCCACCCACATGATAGATCCAGCCAATCTTTGTCAGATTGTCATCCTCTGAGCCTGGACGCAGCAGCAGGATCGGAGCAAGCAAGGTAAGTAGTGGGGCAGCAAAGGAAGGAACAGGTGGCCGATCGTGTCCTAGGCATGGCCAGGCTCGCATGCTAGGGTGTGTTGGGGGCTCAGGGATAAGGAATGGAGCTCTCCAACTCCTGCTGACTCCATCTGTGGTGGCTTTGACTCTCGACCAAAGCCCGGCTCTCCCACCTCAAACTTGGAGGTATGGATGTCAACTCCACTTCCTTCTATTCTGACCCGCCAGGATTACCCACTGGGGAGTCAGGCCCTACGGGGGTAAGCTTCAAGGAGGCTCTGAGTATTTGGGTAGGCAGCAGTGCAACAGTGCAGCAGAGGCAAGCCTCCTTGCCACAGTGCGGGATGTTGATTCCCCACCCCCACCCAGCACTCAGAGAATGTGCGAATTTCACTGATTTGCCCCATCTGACTCTGGAAGCTTTTCTTCACTAAGCTACAGTATATTCATCTGTTAGATGGGGCTAACAAATTCGACGTAGAGCACTGCTGTGAGGATGAAGGGGGTAATGTGTATGAAAGCACAATACAGATCTTGACACAGAGTAGCCAGTCACTTTTACTTCTCTTTTCTCTTGACCCTTCAACTTTTGTGTGATAGAAATCTGGTACATTTCATGTGGGGTCAGATTTTTGACGCTGTAGGCACAAATCAAGCTGAATTAATTATCTCAGGGACAGGAGCTGGAGAAACAAGTGGGGATGGGCAGGAAATGTCCAGAATAAAACAAGAATTTGCCAGTGAGAGGATACATTCAGGTGACTAAATCAATCCAAGGAGAAGAATTGCAGGGAAAGTAGGAGGAGATGCCAGCAAGGAGGTAGAACCTGAAAAAGAGGTGAGGTCTCAGGAATTTGAACAGGGGGACCTCAAGAAATATTAGATCCCAGGAAAAAGGTGAAACCTCAGGGAATTAGAGAAGATGCTGGAGGGAAAATGTGTGCCACAGAGATATAGGGGAACAAGAAAATGCAGAAACCCAGGAGGAGAAGATTTCAGGAAAGTGGTGGAGGCTTGAGGATGCCAGGAGGAGATCACAGGAGAGAGATGGGCGGGAAGAAAATAGGCGGGACCCCAGTGATGCAAGGAAGGGTCTGTAAGAAACAACTGCACAAAAGATATGAAATCAAGTAGAAAGAGATAAGAGTTCCTGAAAGAGAGAAAAACTGTGAAAGGACAGTAGAAAGACATAGTGCCATGGATTTAGGAAAGAACACAAGAAAAAAATCAAGAGATATAGATACGGGTGGTCCCTAGGAGAGAGAAGTCCTAGAAAAAAAGGTGAAGCTGTAAGGAAAGATGAAGGAGTGGCAGCCCACATAAAATTAGGACCCAAAGAGAAACAGACAGACATATAAATGGTAAAGTGGTCTAGGAATGAGATAGGACCTTTCAATAGAGTGGCCTTTACACTGGAGGAACACCAGAAAAGGGAAGTAGATCCAGGAATTTGAGTTAGGGATGCCAGAAGAAAGGGACAAAGAAAACAGATGGAACTGCAAAGACGCAGGAAGGGGACACCAGAAATGTGGTATAGTCCCAAGATATGGGAAGGCCCTGAGAAAGAGAAGACTTCTAAAGCAGGTACAGCTTCAGAGATACAAGGTTAAGCGTCCCCAGGAGAGATATAAGTTGAAACCCTGACATAGAAAGCAAATCATAGGAAAAACTTTGGACTCTATAAAAGAAGATAACTGCTAACAAATATGGGGTTTATTTTGAGGGTGATGAGACTCTTACAAGTGAGTGTTATGGTGACAGTTACACAATTCTGTGACTATGGTAAAGAACATTGAAGTGCACTTTTATTTTATTTTATTTTTGATTTTTGATTTTTGTCATGGCTCGTGAGGTTGCTGTGGGGGCGCACAGGAGGCATTAGCAAAGAAACTGGGGCATGAGGAGTGGGAGCCGCTCTTCTCAGGAAGCAAAGCTCTCCCTTCTCCCCCTTCCCTGGAGCAGATGCTGTGGGTCCTCTGCCTGCAGTCCCAGGCCTTCCCCTTCAGGGTGCTCCAGCCCCCAGCAACTGCATCTCTCTGCCTGAGGCCTTTTCCTGTAGCCGTAGAAGGTTGCTCTGCCCCCAGGTAAGTCAGGCCGGAAGCAGTCCACGCCTGGGATGTGTAATGCCACCATCTCCCGACTCTTTGGGCATTGAGCTCCTGACCCCCACAGGGGCTGGGTGCAACTGTGATGGCAGCAGCCTTCTTGCCCAGCTCCCTTGACTACCCCTCTAAGGATGCTTTCCTTCACCTCCCAAAAGAACAACTCAAACAGGGTCCCTTCCCAGGGGCTGCTTCCGGGGTGACTAACCCAAAGCATGACATCGCCCCCATCTGTCATGTTTCCCTTGTTTATTCAGCCTCTCAGGTGCCTCAGTCATGTGGACCACAGGCCTCATGTCTTTCTCCTCCTGCTTCTTTGGTGATAACTGTTGTGATCCTGCCACCAACATCCACCTCACCACAGCTGTGGCTAGCCCACAGCAGGCACAGTGCACTGCTGCCCTGGTGCGACATTCCTGGAACACCCACCCCGAGCTTAGAAGCCCATGAGGTACTCACTGTGGTGCCGGAGGTGAGAGCCCCCTACAGTCACCCATGATGGTAGCTGGCTGAAGTATATACTTTAAATAGGTTAATTTTACAGACTCTAAATGATGTCTCAATTGAGATACTATATATGTGTGTTTATACATAATGTCTGTATATGTGTGTATATATATGTATCTATGTATATGTGTGTGTACATAGAGAAGAAAGAGAAAGAAAGAAAGAAAGAAAGAAAGAAAGAAAGAAAGAAAGAAAGAAAGAAAGAAAGATAGATAGATAGATAGATAGATAGATAGATAGATAGATAGATAGAAAAAGAAAAAGGAGAGAAGGAAGGGAGAGAAGGAGGCAGGAAGGGCTGACTTACTTAGGGACATGGGAAGGAGAGCCACAGAAGGAATCTGGACTCACAAAATGGATGGCCCTAGATATAGAGTGAGGAGACACCATGAAGGATGTAAGACCTAAGAAACTGTGCCCTGCAAAATGGTGGGACATAAAAAAGGGAACTAGTAATTTAGGGCAAGTTAGTTGAAGAAAGGACTACAGGGAAAGTGTGAAAGCATAATGATGTAAGCAGAGATTTCTAGGCAAGAAACAAAACTGCCTAAAAGTAGGGGAGTCCCAAGCCTACAGGGAGGGGACCCTAGGAAAAAGATAGAATTTTCAATAAGAGTTGCGTCCACTTAAGAAATGTTCAAACCTGTAGAGAAATTTTAAAAGTTTATTTGAGCCAAAATGACAACATTGTCAGGAAGCAAGCTCTCAAATGCTTGTGAGAATGACAGTTTGTATTTTCTTTTATGTATTTGGAATTAACGCAGGAATGTAAGAAAGACAACATGAAAGTGGGAGAAAGCAAGGCAGGGATGGTATTACAGGATAGTTAACAAGATTATGTTATGTGCTCTCTTGAAGGTAGTTACACTTGTGAGGAGTCTGAAAAAGAGACATTTCAAAGGCACGTTAACTAAGATGCACAGAAACAATGGACATGGCTTGCTGAAGGCAAAGATACATTTTTTTATTGAAGAAATCATTTGCCTGTGATGTGACTACCCATCATCACCAGCCCGGTTGCGAATTTATGATCAAATCACCCTCTAAGGTTACTGTCAGTTAGATTTATTACAATACCACTTTTTAATCCTAGTTGAAACTCAGGTAATTTGGGAATGAAACATCAGTTGAGAGGATGAACCCCAGAAATTTGAGGACCATGAAATTTTAAGGTAGTTATAGGACTTCAGAAAATAGCTACGAAATTGGAGAGTGGTTAATGATATTCTTAAAAAAAAAAGTAGGGGTAAACATATAAAAGACACAGTAATTATAGAGCTTAAGAGATGCAGGACAAGAGGAGGTATCTCATAAAAATGTAGGCTACCAGGGACTTGGAGAAGAAAGTAGCTTTAAAAGAAAGATCAGTACCCAGAAAAAAAAGTGGATCCTTAGGAGATCAAGAGAGAAGTGTCCCCTGGGAAATAGAGATGGCAAGATCCTAGAAGAACAGTGTGGTCACTAAAGAAGGGGCTTTTAGGGAAGGAATATCACCCTAAGAGAAGGCTGAAACCTCAGTCTGACCTCCGTCTTTTACCTTTTCTGTTCCCTAGTGGGCTGGGCTGAGCTGCCTGTGTTTAAGGCTATGATAGATAAAGGAATCCACAGGGAGGGGATTAGTCTAGGCCACCACCCCTGCCTCAGGATCTTAATTAAAACCCTCCCTGTCCCCGCTTCTTCTCTTCCTTTACCTCAGGCACACACCCTAACAGGCTTAGAGGCCACTAAGTTTTAAGTGAAATTTGACATAGGGACCTTTGTTTTTTTCCAGATTTCTGCTGCTTAGCCTGAGGTGTTTTTTTTTTTATCTCTTCTCATTTAAGGCTCATTTTATTTCTGTTTTCACTATTTCACCAACATATCATTATTATTATCATTACAATCACTGTTGTCAGCACACAACTTAAAATATAAATCTACTAAGAGAAGTGGCATTATGTAATAAGACAATGTTTAAAAATGCCATATTTTCAAATCCTGTGTTGAATTTGAGTGTGCTGGAATAATTCACTTTTCCCATCTGGGCCTCAGTTTCTTCACCTGAAATACTCTATGTCATTCTGTGATTCTATAAACCAATTAGAAGGGCTTCTAATTGAAACCCTGAGGTGGATGAGTAAATGTGATTCTGGGTAGCACATTTACTCATCCACCTCAGGGTTTCAATTAGAAGAATCAAGGCAATCAAAGCAGCCTATTCCCCATAGCAGAGTCCCGAGAGCTCCCTGAGTAGTCTCATTATCAAATCATACTAGCAGTCCTGTCTGGGCCAACAAGAACTTCTGGAAATCCAAGATTTTGTGCAGGTGGAAGAAAATTCTGCTTTCTTATTGGGCTTGGTGGTCTGACAGTCACTGATGCCTGCACCCAATATTAAGTCAATGAGTGAGACACGTGACTGTTTGATTGCTGATGCCTGCTGATCACCGCTCAGAAGAAATACTATGTGTCTGAGAGGCAGACTGTCAGTGTCCTTGGGTACCCCATTATCTTTAATCTTGAGGTCATAGCGAAGTGCCTTTAGGTAGGGCCTCAGGAGAACTCCAAGGATCTTCAATCGGTATGGCAAGAAAAGGTCTCTGAAGGATTACACTGCTACAGAGTGCAGTGACCTCTCAGTTGCTCCCATACCACAGGAATCCTAGTTTTTCAAATTGGTCAACTCAGCCATATTTTTTTCCAGAGGATAATGGGAAAGTTCCATCTTCCCTTGTTCATTTGCTGCCTTACCCAGGATCTCTGTATTTGGTGGTATGAACCAAGGAGTAAGAGCCCCTGTGAGGGACTTCATTGCTGCTGCTGACACACACCCAGGGAGAGAGACCCAGTACTGTGGTTTGTTGATAGATTTTCTTGGGGAACCTAAAAGTCTAGGAATTATGTGGGTAACATTTTAAGACTGGCACTGCTGTTTAGTTTACGGTAAGTACTCTGTGTAAAGTATGGACATCCTGAGCTTGACTAGTCCCTAGGCACACTCTTTACCCACTAATAACAAAGTACCCACACTGCCCCATGAATATGTCCCCTATGTCTTCTCAGCTCCAAACAATGCCAAACAGAGTGTGGTATTGTCCCACATTCTGTCCCAGGTATCTTTTTCCTTCCCACACCTTCAGCTGAAATGAGGGATGCCTGCTGTACCCAAAGGTTCATGGGATGCATAGAAAATAAACCAACCCTCTCCCCACCTTTCCCTCCCAAGGAAAACACCACTAGGGTAAAGTAGAGGCCACCCAGCCTCTACTTTTATTCAAACTGGAGAGAATAATTAATATTTAGTCTTCACCTTTCCCCCACCTCCCTCCCCTACCCACCCTTCATTTAGTTAGAGTGAGTCCAAACACAATACCTTCATTGATTTCAAAGCTGGAAGGGAACTAGACTGTCCTCATTTTATAGATGGGAAACTGAGACAAAAAAAAAAGATTTTTTCAGTTACAATGTTAGTGGCAGAATAGGGTGTAGAACCTGGATTATCATTTCCTCCTCTCTCAGCATGATCTCTCTATCCACTCCTCCACACAACTCTGAGGACTCTACAGTGATGGACCAATTCATCCCAGGTGGATTACCCATGAAAAGAGGACCTCAGGACAAAGCTATCCTTAACCAAAGTAATAAACCTAACAAGATACTGTCTAGGGTATCTGATAATAATAGAAGGCTGAACAAGATATTGGAGTTGGGGGAGTGGAGTGGAACAAGGTGGGAGGGGGCCCAAGGAAAAAGAACATGGATAATATCTTCATTTTGACTTACATTTAAAAATCCCTTTCAGCTTGTGTTTGACCCCTCCCCTTCACAGGCAGTTAACTCTGTGTATCACCCCTACCCACAAAGCCCTCCTTCTGAAGGCAGCCCTGAAACAGCTACTTCTTAGGGAGGGCTGATAAAAAGCCAAGGTAAACACTTCTACTATTTTATTCCTCCCACACCACCCTTGCCCCAGGCCACCCTTGGTTATCTGAAGCTTTTATTATGGAAACTGGAGCTTTCAACAAGTTTCTCTTTTATCACTTTCCTTGGCCTCTGTACTGCATTTTCTTCCTGGAAAACAGTTCCTTTTTCTCTAGGATTATGATACTGTGGGCTGCCTGCATAGTCTTCCTCACAAGAAAGAAATGAGTAATAAATGTTTGAAATTTCTGGGGGTTTTGAGGGTAACAGGCGTTGTATGTTCACAGGAGATCTATTTATAGATGTTGATTTTTCAGAATCACCTCTAGGCTCTGTGTTCTGGTTTGTACATGTCATCGTGGCAATCCTTTATCCTGGGAACAGCCATAAGGAGGCAAATACTTAACTTTATTGTTTTATTGTGGCTTTTATATAAATTATGCGAATGGCAGTGTGTTTGTTCCTAGATATAAATATGAGTGTGGTAAGTTTGAAAGGTCAGTTGTACAAGTTTGTGTGTTCATATTTCAGCTAAAACTAGTATAGTTTACATTGCTGGTTAACATTGGCATGAATGAAGAAAACTTCCAAGAACTAAAGTGATATGAAACAACATTCATTTATTCTAATTTCCCTAAATGCTATAGAAAGGGTCTGTGAGCACATCAGTTTTGCAGACACACGCATGCACACACACAGTAGCACCAGCACTAGAGAGGACATTATTGTAGGAACACTAGAGCTATTTACTTGACATAGTGGCTCTTGGAGTAGAAACAAATTCTAAGATTAGAGATTAGATCCTTGAAAATGCTTGGAGCCAACTGGATGTTTAAGAAGCTTAGTTCTCATTTTGGCTCTTAGAGCAACTTACTGTGTGAGCTTTTGCAGACCTCTTCAACTCTCCAAGTCCTTTTTCCCCATTTGTAAATTTTGGCTTATGACCCTAGCCTTCCTTTTTTCCACAGTTTTGGAGTTGAGGACGCAAAATATCCAACACAATACCCGAGAGTAAGGAATCAGAACATAGCACTTGTTCTGTGGAGGACAAGAACTATGCCCTCTACTTGCCTTTATGTCCCGTATCCAGCTCCCTCCTTGGCCTCCAGGCAACTCTTGTCAAAGTGACCAGGATGGGTGAGTGGTAGGTAGGTAGACTGGTTGGTAAAATTACTTTGAGTCTGAAAAACCCTATCTCCACCAAGTTCAGAGCAGGAAGAATTGGCATCAGCCCATTTGCGCTTGGACATTTACCCAAGCGCACATGGAATGATGTTATTCCTTTCTGCTTGCTTCCTTGTGGTATTGAGGACCCTTCTTCAGGACCATACCCCCAGAGCTTCTACTCCCTCCATCTTCTTCCAGCCATACACATTTATCTGCTTACAGATTTAAAAAAAATTATTGTTCCAATACATACTACACAGCAGAAAGAGCGAGCTGCTACGGCATGGATGGAACTGGAGACTTTTTTAAGTTACTGGTTTATTTGTTTACTATACTATACTTTCTATCCTTATTTTAGAGTGTACTCTTTCTACTTATATAAGAATGTTTGCTGTGAAACAGAATGCTGTGTACACCAACAGCACCTTCATACATCTTGTGTTTAACCGCATCTCTTGCTTGCATCATTTTCTCTTAGGCTTTACTTAATCATGTGTTGTTTCATTAATTTAGTGTAGCTTAAGTGTACAATGTTTATAAAGTTTACAATAGTGTACAGTAATGTCCTAGGCCTTCACATTCACTCACCACTCACTCACTAACTCACCCAGAGCAACTTCCAGTCCTGCAAGCTCCATTCATGGCAAGTTCCCTATACAGGTGTGCCGTTTTTTATCTCATATTGTATTTTTAATGTACTTTTTATATATTTAAATATATTTATAGATATATTTAAATATACAAATATTTACCATTGTGTTACAATCACCTACAGTATTCAATACAGTAAGATTCTGTACAGGTTTGTAGCTTTGGAGCAACAGACTATATGATGCATACTAGGCTATACCATTTAGGTTAGTGTAAGCGCACTCTGATGTTCACACAATGAAAAAATCACCTAACGATGCCTTTCTCAGAATGTATCTCTGTCATTAAGAGGCACATGGCTGTCACTGAAATAAGAAAGTCAGCACAAGTATTGTTTCTGGTGTCACTAAAAATAACAGAAGGAAAATGGAACAGGAGGAAAGTATAAACATCAGTAAAAGATGTCTAACTTTCTTTCCTAAGTTTGATCACCAACTGAAATTCAGCTACCTGCCCTGTTATGCATATTTTTATTTTTTATTTTTGTTTTTTTTTTCTTTTCAGGTGATTTCAGTGTAGGAAATATCGGAATTAACGGTGTAGGGCAGGAAGTAAGGACAGCCAGGGCAAAGCCCTGGCAGATGTGAGCAGTTCCTTTTTTTCCCCAACTGCAGTATAAAGACTGGACCCCTTACATTTCTGAAGGAGCTTTCTCTTGCAGTGTAAATGGTTTGAGGGTCTGCAACTTTCCTATCCCAAAACCATTCTGGCCTCTGATCCTGTGTCCATGAACGAGAGACTCCAAATTCACCCTCGTTGTTCAGGCCACAAAGTTGGAAGGTGGACATACAGGTTGCTTGACTGATGTTTTGGCAGAAGCCTTCCTACCTTCAGCCAGGTGACTCCCCAAGGACCAATAAGCATTTGAAGGTAGTGGGGCAGGGGTACATGTGGGAGAGACCCAAGGTTCTTTCTCAGAACAGAAGAACAACTGGGATGGGGTAGGGTTTTAAACCAATTTGTCTCTAAGCTTGTCTAATTTTTTTGCCATTCTTTTTTGAGAGAAGCAATGACTCTTTAGGAGTAGATTTGGGAACCATCTGATAAGACTGGAGAGAGCCAAGGGATTCAGGCCCAGTCTTCTCTGATGCTGCTCACGAGCCAAGTGACCTGAGTCCAGAGTCCCTAGCTAGGCCCTGGTCCCCCTCAACCTACCTCACTGGGTTGTTGTAAGGATGCCATAAGATCATGTACATAACACAGAAGAGGGCTCAGTTAATGTGTCTTGAACAGATTCATACATGTGATAGTACTTTGCAAACTATAAAGCTCCATTCAAAATGGTAAAGAATCAAGAGTTTTGCAGCCACATAAAGAAAGTGATTTTTGCCACCTGTTTTCACTCCTGACTCAAGATTGAGGCATAGAATAAAATGGAGAGAAGAGAAAAAGTTGGAAACAGTAAATAAAGGGGTCGAAAAAAGTAAATAAAAGAAGGACCTAGGGCCAGATATGTCTCCAGGAGCCAATATGTATTTGAGAGTGACAGTGAGGGTGCAGATGGGAGGGACTCATATCTCTTTCTAGGGACAAAAGAACAGATTCAGATATTCAGATGGACCTTAGATATTTACTTCAAGGCCCCAGCTCCTGTTTGCACACCTCCAAAAATGGATAACTCTTTTCCTCCTTAGGCAGTTTGTTCTAATCATAACCAGCTCTAACTATCAGAAAGTACTTCCTTGTGTTAAGCTGATATCTGCTTCCCCATAATTTTAAATTCTACCCCTTGGTGCCATATAGAAAAGGTCTAATGTTTTGCTTGACTCCAAGTGAGCATTTAATAAGTGTCTATTGAGTGATATATTGGCAGGTTCTAGGGAGGAGTAGACTAACTCCTTTTCCATTTGCAGGAGTCAGTCAGCATAGCCTTAGGTTTCCTGAAGACTCAATATGTACGATTTGAGTAAATGAATGGCCACCCCAGCATAGGCAAGACTGCTACAAACTCTTGGGCTGAAATAGTACCTTAAAGATCATATGAATCTATCAACCTACCTCTCAAGAAACTCTAAGCCATCCCATAGGATTCTGAGTCTTCAGTATATCCACCTGTTTGTTCAATGACTTTTGGGCCAAACTGCAATCTTACAGTGGGAAGAATAATCTATTAATCCATCATTCTCTTCCACATTCCAAGGCTGGTCGAAAGCAAAATGCAGTAAGGACTGATTGTCAAGGGTAGAAGATAAAACATAAGTCCAATTTTTGATAAATACTCAAATGGAAACACAGAGGCAGGAGTACTTGGATTCACCTGGTTGGGAGGGGTTGTGGGAGAAGATTCTAAAGCTTAGCCTTGAAAAATAAAAGAGCTTCATAAATGAATGAGGTTGGAGAAGTGGATGTAAAGGGGACAGGCTATCCACATAGAGGGAACTTCATGGGACTCTAAATATGTACTCTTGAGAAATGGCAGGATTTTGCAAAATGACTATGGCTAACTTAATGGGCTCCCATAAATTGGATAAGGGAAAAACAAATAATCACTCTCAATTCAGTTTGATTTTGAAGGTTAACCAGATTTTGGCAAGAAGCTGAACCATGATTAACCATAGCTACTGCGATTGTGATTAGCATTGTCCATCTTCACCATTCTAATGTCATCTGTCACAAACACAATCACTGCTAGCATCATCATGGCTGTCAGAACTGTCATTGTTGTTCCATGAAGTGTCACCTTAATTGCCACCATTCCAGTACACCATTACATCACTCATGCCCTTCACAATTAACATCCACTATCCCTCTTGCCATAGCTCTCTAAGCCAGTGTTTCTCTAATAATCCAAGAGGCTGAGGGAGATGTTTTGTCCTTCTGGGGGTTCCTGGGGCTGCAACCCAAAAGAGGTAATTACAAGACAAAATTTCTTTGAAATTTTATGTCATGTATTAAACATTCATGCAATTTGTTTTTAAAGATATTACTTATTTATGTTTTAGAGAGAGGGGAAGGGAGGGAGAAAGAGAGGCAGAGAAACATCGATGTGAGAGAGAAACTTCAATCTGCTGCCTCTCCCATGCCCACAGCTGGGGACTTGGCTCGCAAGCAACCCAAGCATGTGCCCTGACTGGGAATCAAACCAGTGACCTTTCCATTTTACAGGATGATGCCCAACCCACTGAGCCACACCAGCCAGAGTTCATGCAAATTTCTGTTTTCTTTGATGTAGCCATGTTTGTTTTAAGATATTTTAAATTGTTTATTTTAAATAAAATCAATTTACATTTAAGAAAGAAAGAGAGAGAGATGGAACTCCTACTTTTTGCAACAACATGGATGAAATTGGAGAATATTAAGCTAAGTGAAATAAGCCAGTTGATGAAAGACAATTACCACATGATCTCACCTATAAGTGGACTCTATTCAACAAAATAAACTGATGAACAAAGTAAACCACAGGCATGGAAACATGGAGCAGGCTGAAAGTGACCAGAGGGGAAGGGGAAAGAGGACTATGGTGGAAAGAAGGGGAAGAGACTAGACAAAGAACACATATGAATGACCCATGGACATGGACAACAGTCTGGGAATTGAAAGTGGGAGCAGGGGATGGGGCTGGGATGGGTGGAGAGGGGTAAACGGGGAAAGACTGAGACAACTGTAATAGAATTAACATGATTTATAAATAAAAAAATAAAAAATCAAAAAAAAAAGAAGAATGGACACATAGATCAATGAAACAGAATAGAGAACCCAGAAATAAACCCATGTCTCTATGGTCAATTCATACTTGGCCAAGAAGGCAGAAGCTTAAAATGGAGTGAAAATAGCCTCTTCAACAAATGGTGTTGGGAGAGCTGAACAGCTACATGCAAAAAATGAAACTCAACCACCAACTTACACCGTACACAAAAATAAACTCAAGATGGAAAAAAGACTTAAATATAAGTAGTGACACCATAAAAGTCTTAGAGCAGAACAAAAGCAGGAAACTCTCAGATATTCCACACAGCAACATTTTCACCGATATGTCCCCTAGAGCAAGGGATATAAAGGAAAAAAATAAACAAATGGGACTATATCAAAGCAAAAATCTTCTGCATGGCTAAAGAAAACATCAGCAAAATGAAAAGGGAACCAACTGTATGGGAAAATATATTTGCCAATGATACCTCAGACAAGGGTTTGATCTCCAAAATATATAAAGAGCTCACATGACTCCATACCTAGAAGACAAAAAATCTGATTAAAAAATGGGCAAAGGACCTGAACAGACACTTCTCCAAGGAAGACATACACAGGGCCCAGAGATATATGAAAAGATACTCAACATCACTAGCCATCAGAGAGATAGGAATTAAAACCACAATGAGATACCACTTCACACAGGTCAAAATGGCCATCATTAACAAATCAACAAACAGCAAGGGCTGGCGAGGTTGTGGGGAAAAGGGAACCCTAGTGCACTGTTGGGAATGCAGACGGGTGCAGCCACTGTGGAAAACAGTACAGAATTTCCTCATAAAACTAAAGATGGAACTTCCTTTTAACCCAGCAATTCCACTGCTGGGATTGTACTCTAAGAATCCTGAAACACCAATTCAAAAGAACCTATGTGCCCCAATGTTCATAGCAGCATTATTCACAATAGCCAAGTGCTGGAATGGAAACAGCCTAAGTGCCCATCAGTAAATGAGCTGATCAAAAACCTGTTGTACACTTACACAATGGAATGCACTGCAGAAGAAAGAAAGAAGGAGCTCCTACCCTTCGTGAGAGCATGGATGGAACTGGAGAGCATTATGCTAAGTGACATAAGCCAGGCAGTCAAATACAAATACCACGTGATCTCACCTATAAGTGAAGCCTAATTAACAAAACAAATAAGTCTGCAAAACAGAACCAGAAACATGGAAATAAAGAACAAACTGAAAGCGACCAGAGGGGATGGAGGAGGGGGATAATGGAGAAAGAAGGGAAAGGGTCAAGTCAAGGAACATGTATAAAGGACCAATGGACAAGGACAATGGGGGGAATGGCGTTGAAAATGGGAGGGGATGTGAGCCAGGTACAGCAGAGTAATGGGGAGAAATAGGGGACAACTGTAATTGAAGAATAATTTTTTAAAGACTTTAAAAAATAAAAAAGTCACATTGGGAAATAAATAAATAAATAGTTTATTTTATTTTCCCCAAACCTATAAGTAAAATCAAAGGAATTTGGTGTTTATCCTGCCAAACTGTACATCCTTTAGCACCTGACATTCTCCTTGCACCATTCTCCAAATATGTGTATATATGTATATACCCCCAAAATGTAATTTATTTATAAAAATTGTGTGTTTATTCTTATATATGGTTCAACTTCAGTCACCTTCAGAGTACTCTCCATTTAATGCAATACACATATCAAGACGTTGTTTCCACTGCTGAAAACCATTTTTGAACTCCATTTTTTTGGCTCACCTCTTCCACATTGGCAAAATATTTCCCTTTGAGGAGTCTTTTTACCCATGGAAGCAAAAAAAAAGCCACTCAAAGCACGATCAGGTGAATAGGGAGGGAGGGACATGGGTGTCATGCCATTTTGGGTTAATAACTGCTGAACACTCATCGTGGTGTGGGCAAATGTGCTCATAAATCACCCTTCATGAAATGGGCAAACACATTGAAAGACTCTTCAAAAAAAATTCACTGAAGCTGAATGCAGCCCCCCCAGAACAACACCAGCTGATGCACTGATAGAGATGGGCTCCTAGAACAGTGACTTAGCAGGCGAAGCCTGTACCACAGGGGCCTGCCATCCAGAAGATAATTCTGGGGTTTTTTGGGGGGTCCCCCTCATATATCCCAATTTGACAATTATTTCAGGGGCTGCGGAGCACAATGGTTAAGAGCATGGGTCATGATGTCAAAGAGCTTGTGTTTGAATCCTATCATACTAGAATATGACCTTGGAAAAATTGATTAACCTTTCTCATTCTGTTTTCTCTTCTATAAAACAGAACTAATAATGCCTATCACGTAAGATTGTTGTAAGAAACCAATGAGATAGTGCATGTAAAGGGTTTAACACAGTGACTGGCACATAATATGTGCCCAATAATTTTTTTAGTTTTAAATTATAGTTGGTATAAAATATTATATTAGTTCCAGGTGTACAACCCCATGATTAGACATTTATATAACTTATGAAGTGTTCACCCCAACAATTTGGACACCACACACAGTTACTACAATATTATTGACTATATTTCATATGCTGTACTTTATACCCTGTGACTATTCTGTAACTACCAATTCATACTTCTTATTTCCTTTACCTCTTGTACCCGGTCACTCAGTTCCCCTCTTATCTGGCAACCGTCAAAATATTCTCTGAGTCTGTTTCTATTCTGCTTGTTTACTTATTTTGTTGTTTTAGATTCCACCTATAAGTGAAATCACCTGGCATTTGTCCTTCCCTGTCTGATCTATTTCACCCAACATAATATCCTCTAGATCTATCCATGCTGTTGTAGATGGCACAATTTCATTCTTTTTTATGGCTAAGTCATATTCTATTGTATGAAAGTATATGCACCACTTCTTTATCTATTCAACCACAGATGGACACTTGGGTTGCTTCCATATCTTAGCTATTGTAAATAATGCTGCAATGAACATAGGGGAGCATATGTCTTTTAACTTTAGTGTTTTGGCTTTCTTCAGATAAACACCCAGAAGTGAAGTTGCTGGGTCCTTCTTTGTCTCTTGTTATAGACTTTTTTAAAGTCTATTTTGTCTGGTATAAGTATTGCTACCACAACCTTTTTGTTTTATTTTACTTCCATTTCCATGAAATATCTTTTTCCATGCTTTTACTTTCAGTCTGTGTATGCTTTTTAATCTGAAGTGAGTCTCTTGTAGACAGCGTAGGTAAGGGACTTGTTCTGTTACCCATTCAGTCACCATATATTTTTTGATTGGAGCATTTAACCATTTCACCAGTTACTTTAACCAGTTAAAGTAACAATTGATAGATACGTATTAATTGCCATTTTATTATTCATATTTTTATCTTTCTTTTCCTTCTTAAAGAAAATCCTTCAACATTTCATATAATACTGGTTTGGTGGTGATGAACTCCTTTAGCTTTTTTAAAAAATATGTTTTATTGATTATGCTATTACAGTTGTCCTAATTTTTCCCCCTTTCTGCCCCTCTACCAGGTACTGATTACCCTCTGGCAATTCCCTACCTTTAGTTTGTATCTATGGGTCATGCATATAAGTTCTTTGCTATTCCACTTCCTATACTATTCTTAGCATCCCACTGTCTATTCTGTACCTACCAATCTGTACTTCTTGATCATGGCGTCTCCCCTGCCAGGTAAGTATTCAATCTGTACTTCTTAATCCCTGCACCTTTTTCCCCATTCTCCTCCTTCCCCTTCCT
This sequence comes from Pteronotus mesoamericanus, assembly GCF_021234165.1. Classification (NCBI taxonomy): domain Eukaryota; kingdom Metazoa; phylum Chordata; class Mammalia; order Chiroptera; family Mormoopidae; genus Pteronotus; species Pteronotus mesoamericanus. Next base: position 1,098,229 of record NW_026555108.1, on the reverse strand, counting down.
AACTGATAACCCTCCAAATGATCTCCATATCTATTATTCTGTTTCTGGTCTGCTTGTTTCCTTAATTTGTTTTTTTAGATTCAATTGTTGATAGTTGTGAATTTATTGCCGTTTTAATGTTCATAGTTTTGATCTTTCTCTTAAATAAGTCCCTGTAAAATTTCATGTAATAGTGGTTTGGTGATGATGAATTCCTTTAGCTTTACCTTGTCTGGCAAGCACTTTATCTGCCCTTCCATTCTAAATGGTAGCTTTGCTGGATAGAGTAATCTTGGTTGTAGGTCCTTGCTTTTCATCACTTTGAATACTTCTTACCAGTCCCTTCTAGCTTGCAAAGTTTCTCTTGAGAAATCAGCAGACAGCCTAATGGGAACTACCCTGTAGGTAACTAACCTGCCTTTCTCTTTCTGCTTTTAATATTATCTCTTTATCTTTAAGCTTTGGCATTTTAATTATGATGTGTCTTGGCATGGGCCTCTTTGCATCCATCTTGTTTGGGACTCTGTGCTCTGGACTTTCATGTCTATTTCCTTCACCAAATTTGGGAAGGTTTTTTTTTTTTTCATTATTTTTTCAAATAGATTTCCTATTTCTTGCCTTTCTCTTCTCCTTCTGGCACCCCTGTGATGCAAATGTTGGACCTCTTGAAGTTGTCCTAGAGGCTGCTCATACTCCCCTCATTTTTTGGATTCTTTTTTCTTCTTGTTGCTCTGAGTGGTTGTTTCTTGCTTCCTTATGTTCCAAATCATTGATTTGAATCTCAGCTTCATCCACTCTACTGTTGTTTCCCTCTAAATTGTCTTTTATTTCAATTTGTGTATCTTTTGTTTCTGACTGGATCTTTTTTATGCTGCTGAGGTCCTCACTAAGTTCCTTGAGCATCTTTATAACCAGTGTTTTGAGCTCTGCATCTGATATATTGCTTATCTCCATTTCATTTAGCTCTTTTTCTAGAGTTTTGATCTGTTCTTTCATTTGGACCATGTTTCTTTGTCTCCTCATTTTGGCAGCCTCCCTGTATTTGTTTCTATATATTAGGTAGAGCTGCTATGGCTCCCTGTCTTGGTTGCTTGGCCTAATGTAATAGGTGTCCTGTAAGGTCCAGTGGCACAGCCTCCCCATGACCCAAGCTGGATACTCAAGGTATGCCCTTTGTGCAGGCTGAGTACACCCTTTTCTTGTAGTTGAGACTTGGTTGCTGCTGGCAGATCAATAAAAGGTATTTACCCAGGCCAGTCAGCTGCAAGGATTGGCTATGACCCCTGACCACCAATATCTGCCCTCTGTGGAGGATCAGCTTTGCAGGGGCAGGGTTGTGGTGCTCCGACATGATCTGTAGCTGTCCACTGGTGTGCTGGCCCTGGGGTTTCCTGGGTGGTACAGGCCAAGGTCAGCCCCCATGTGTGTTTTGCCTGAGGCTACTCTGCCTTAGCTATAAAGCAATCTGAGATGGCTGCTAGTTGTGCTGGGTTTGGAGATTCCCAGGCAAAGCCAAGCTGGCCAAAGAATTTTGACTGGCTACTGCTAGTGCCAAGCCTGGGGCTCACTGAGGGCAGCTCTTGCTTGTTTGAGAGGATTTAGGAAGATGTGCAGCATGAGCCAAGACCAGCCATTCATATGGAAAAGCAGCTTGGGTGGGCCCATAAATTGGTAGGGAGGAGTCTCTGGGGATCTCCAAGGTGAGTCAAACAGTGTTAGCCAGGTTGATGGAGTCTCAGATATGGCACCAGCTTGCTGCCTGCAGCTCAGTGGCTCTGTCAGGGGAGGGTTTAGAAAAGGGACAATGGCCTCTGCTCACCTTGATGCCAGACATTTCCGTTTCTTCCTGTATACCACTGGTACATTTCAAGCTGCTCCCCCAGTGCTGGAGCTCAGAGGGATCGAGTCTGAGTAGGTGAGTCTATCTGTGGATTCTTTAAGAGGAACTTCTGGGGCTCCAGCAGTTTCTTCCACCAACTCAATCCTCACTGACTTTTGCAGCCAGAAGTTGTGGGGACTTATCTTCCTGACCCAGGAACCCTGGGCTGGGGAACCTGGTGTGGCGCTAGGACTCTTCACTCCTGAGACATCCCTCTCAAATTTTTATCCACCACACATGGGTGTGAGGCCAGCCCATTCCATGTCTTCACCCCTCCTACCAGTCTGGATGCATATGGTTTCTTTAATTTCATAGTTGTCAGACTTCCATTCAACTCCATTTCTGACAGTTCTGAGTGATGGTTGTTCTATATTTTAGTTGTAATTTTGATGTGGTTGTGTGACGAGGTGAGCCATGTCTCTCTATTCTACCATATTGACTGGAATTCCCTTCTATCTTTAACCTTTGGCATATTAATTATGATGTGTCTCAGTGTGGCCCACTTTGTGTCCATCTGTTTGGGATTCTCTGTGCCTCCTGCACTTGTATGTCTATTTCCTTCACCAAATTAAGGAAGTTTTATTTCATTATTTTTCCAATAAGTTTTCAATTTTTTGCTCTTTCTCTTCTCCTTCTAGCACCTCTATGACTTGAATGTTGATATGTTTGAGGTTGTCCCAGAGGCTCCTTAGCTTATTTACATTTACAGAGCATGAGTCTATAATTTTATTTGCATGGTTATAAGTGCTCTGAAGAGCCAGGTAATGCATTTAGTAAAATTTAGTTGCTAATTCATACAGCAAGTATTTATGTAGATCCTATGTACTAAGCTTGGTCTGGCAATGGAAGAGTCCAAGATAAGAAATACATGGCCCCTGTGTGGAGGGATTGTACAATCAGGTTGGTAAAACACGACACAGATTCACATATAAACAAGGACCACTAAGTGTAACACCAGAGCTTAAGTCACGAGAAGAGTAGACAATACAGTATAGGAGCAAGGAGGGGAGGGAAGGCAGGAGGTTTCTGAAGGAGAAAGAAACTGAAGCTTGTCCTGGAAGATTAGATGCTAGAATTGATGGAGTTCAGGACATGCTATCCCAAACATGGCACCTTGGTAAATTAAACATATTAAATGGAAGATTTTTCTAATGGAAGATACGGAAAATTCACTCTTCTCTCCCCCTCTTCTTCCCTGAAAGAAGTCATACAACTATCAAGTGAAAGGTACTCTCCATGTCCTGGGAAGAAAGAAGACATTATTATCATCAGAGTCGGGAAAGTTGGGACCCAGAAATCTGTATAAACAAACCTTGTTAAACTAACCCTTATCTTCCTGGTTACTTCTTCACCACTTACTGCCTTAGCCAAGTCCCTTTGTATTGTCAGTTCATCACAAATGTATTGTTTCTTTGTCTAAAAGATATGAAAGCTTTCTGCTCTGGTCACTCCTTCGGGTCTTCATTCTCTTGTGAAGACTCCCATGTACATCTAAAAGATAATAAATTGTTATGATTTTCTTCTGTTAATCTGTCTGCCAGTTTAATTTTTAGAACCATCCAGGAAGCCTAATAGGGTCAGGTAAAACTATTTCTTCCCCTCCAAAATTCAGGAGGAAAAAAGGACCTCATTCCAAGTACAGAAAACCACTCTTCCCAGTGGGGAGCCATACAATTATTCAACAAACATTGAAAGTACCTCTTATGTGCCAGGCAACATCAGAGGATACAGCTGTGGACAAGACAGGTAATAAACTGGTCATCAAGAAATAGATTGTATCATTTCAGTTAATAAGATATATTATGAAAAAATTAAAACAGGATAAATGATATAGAGAATAGGTTCAAATCATGGATCATCCACTTATTAGTTGTGCAACTTTAAGAAAGTTGCTTAACTTCTCTGTGCCTTAGTTTTCTTCCTCATCTATAATATGAGATAATAAAAGTATTTAACTCATAGAAGCATAGTGAGGAGGATTTAATATATAAAGGACTAAGAACAGTATGTGACACACTAAAAGTCATAAGTGTTAGTTATTATAGATATGTATGTGTGTGTTGGGAGGTAGAAACTACTTTATTTTTTTATTTTTTAAATCAAACTGTTATTAAGTTTTAAAAAGACTCCATAAGGGCATGATCTCCTCCCTTTCATTATATTACCTTCTCCCCAAGATTCAGAGGCTTTAACCCTTTAACCTGAGGTCTTGAAGGAGTAGGAGATAGAAAAGGAGGATCCAAAGTCACAACATTGGAACTACTTTAGATAGGGTGGTAAGGGAAGGCCCCTATGAGCTGGGACCTGAATGATGAGGAGCCGGCCATTGGAATTCTTCTGAGAAGACCATTCCAGACAGTGGGACATTTAAAAGTCCTGATACCAGAATGAGCATGGGATATTAATGGAATACAAATAATAACCAGGACTGACCTGGTGGGGAAAGCTGAGAAAAGAAGATGGGAAGAGTGTAGGGTTTTCTGGCAGGTGACTACAGCAGAGGGCAGAAAGACAGAGCAATGTTATAGTGAGGAGTATATGGTAATGGTCCCAGCAGCAGAGAAAGAATAAATACATGCAGCATGAAAAAGCTATATAGGGAGAAGAATCAAAAGGCAGGAGGATTGGGACCAGGGACAGTGACCAGGGGGGGATTGTCAAGTAAAAATATCCAGGTTCTTATTTTGGGAAAAAGAGTGCCACATGAGAGGGGGATATAAGAGGATGAGTAGGTAGGGTGAGAATAGAGAGGGTATATTTGTTTATTAGACTTTATGAGCTTGAGCTACTAAGAAAAAGTCAAATCATGCCTCTGTAACTCCAACCTGTGTAACCTTGGGCAAGTTACTTATCTTCTCTTTCCTTGGTTCCCTCATCTGTAATAATCACCCTTGCCTCAGAGATGTTGTGAAGGTAACATGATCTAATGACTGTAAAGCACACTAAATAGTGTCTAGCATAGAATAAGCATTTAGTGAATGTTAATTATAATTATTATCACGAAGGCATGTAAGTATGAGCAAGTCTGAGATGTTGAGGGGCTAGAAAGAGTCTACTATATCTGTAATGTAAAGCTCTGGGCAGGGGGAGATAGAAAAGAATGAAAAATGAAAAATAAGACAAAGCAAATTGTGAGGAGCCATAAATGCTTCTTAGGCTCAGGGGAGGAATGCATGTTCACAGAGATCAACAGACTTGTAACCCTCCATTTCAGCTCTAGAAGAAGATCTAGAAGCAGTGTGGCCTGTTTCCTTACGATCTTAACTAGAAGCTTCAAGAAATATCCTCTGTACACAGATATGTAAATGGCGGGGTGGAAGCTTTCTTTAGGAATAGAATTGGAGGCAAAGCACCTGAGACACTAAGGGTGCCCCATGGTAGACTGGGTACAGGACTGGGGCAGAGGCAGGAAATAGGTCAGGGTCTAGTCTTGACATTGTGACTGTGGACAAGTGCCTTTAATTCATGGGTCTCAATTTCTCACTCTATAACATGAGAAAGGATTAGAACCATGAATATCTGAGTCCTTCCTGTTCAGGCCTTATAATTAAGGGCTATAAGAAAGCAGACAATGGAGTCCTATTCCTGGATAGCAGAGAAGGCCATGAAAAAAGTCAGGAAGCAATTTCTAGACCCTTATCTGCCCAACTGCTTGTGTGACCTTATACGAGTCCTTTCTTTCTCTGAGATTCCATCTCTACCAGGAAAGTCTTGGTCTACTCTATATTCTAGAGCTGTGGCTTTCTAAGTGCAGTCCCTAAAACAGCAGTATCAGTATCCCATGGGCACTTGTTAGAAATGCACATTCTCAGGTTCTACGTCAAGCCAACTGAATCAGAAACTCAAAGGGTGGAACCCAGTAATCTGTTTCAAGAAGTCCACTGTAATTCTGATACACACTAAAATTTGAGATCCATTGTTCTAGATATTTCCAAACTTTTGCAGTGAAAGTTTTTTATTGAGTTGTAATTTACATACAACTGGATAATTTTTTACATATTTATATCCTGTAACCAAGACTATTTCCATGACTCCAGAAGGTTTCCTTGTACCTACTGCCAGTCAATTCCTCCCACCCCAGCTACAGACAACCATGCTTGTTCTAGAATTTTATGTAACTGGAATTATACAATGCTCTCTTATGTGTCTGCCCTTTTTTGTACAACATATTGCCTATGAGATTCATCCATAATGTTGTATGCATCAGTAGTTTGTTTATTTCTGTCATTGAGCAATATACTATTATATGAATATGCTGTAATCCTGTCCATTCTCTAGTTGATGGGTATTTCAGTTGTTTCCACATTGGAGCTATTGCAGATAATACTGCTATTTCTTTTGATGCACAGATGCACTCATTGCTCTTGGAAATATACCCAGGAACACTCTCCCTCTTTTTAATTATTTCTTTTTTTATTTTTTAGATCCTTGTACAATAGATTCATATAAAGTTATAAGAAATAATACAGGGAAATCTCAAGTATCTTTTACTCAGTTTCTCCCAATGGTAACATCTTGCAAACTATAGTACAATATCACAAACAAGGTATTGACAATGACACAGTCAAGATAGAATGTAACAGCAAAAATCCCTCATGTTGTTCTCTCTTTTTTAATTCAGTTGGTTTTACTTGTACTAATATTGTTATTTTGAAGCTATAACAATAGTGTATGTATATAATATTTAATATCTATATGTATGTATTAATATAGAATCAAATAATTACATTAAGGCTGTTGGAAATGAATTATTTTTACAGTAAGAAAATAAAAAGCATAAACAAGGAGAATCAAGATGGCAGAGAAGTGAGTAGAAGTCTCACTGACCTCCTCCAAGGACCAATGTGGAATTACAACTAAATTGTGGAGAAACTACCTGGAGCAAACAACTGAACAATGGTGAGAGAGGAGCCTTATAACCTCGGACAGACAGAGGAATCAGATTTAGCACAACCTAACTAGTAAGGAGTGTGGTAGAGACTCAAGAAGGTGGGCCGGGTGCCCATGGGCAGCAGCAGCAGAAGGAAATTGAAACTGCCAGTGGGATCCCCCTGAGAAGAGCGGGGTCTAAACCATAAGTGGAGATCTCCAGCCCACAGCATCAGAGCCCAAAAAGGACACAGATAACAGCCAGCTGCGAAAAGCAGTAGGGTTGCTTTCTGCCAGTGATGGGCAGCTGGAGATGCAAAGAGTTGTTTAAAGGGCTAACGCATAAATTTTTATTTGCAGCCATTTACCCTGGTCTCTGGCAAAGGCGGGGACAGTGTGGGCTGGAGACATCTGAGGAGAGTCTGGGGAAGAAGACTTTGGGGAGAGAACTGAGAGAGTAGCTGAAGGAATCCTGGTGCTGACTCATGCCCCATATGGCAGCAGCCATCTTGCTCAAGCAGAACACTCCCCTGAGCAGCAGCAGCATAAGAGGACCCAATAACCCCACCCCCCAGGAGGGACTCTGCCCACCCTGTGGTGTCTCTAATCTGGCCTGCTGAGTGCAGAGTGACTACATGAAGAGCTGAAGGAGACAGCCACAGACAGTAGATTCCTGAAAGTCTCAAACAGACTGCCTAAGGTCAGACACGGTCAACATCTGACATCATCAGAGGCAGATCCAAAAAGAAAAAACAGCAGTCTCCTACCATAGAAGTTCACACCACAAAGTTAGGAAATTAAGACAGATAAATTTAAGAAGCAGAAGCAAAAAAGAACACATAAATAATGGGAAGACAAAGAAACACCTCCCCAGTCAAAAGGAAAAGAGGAATCCCCAGAAAGAAAACTAAATGAAATAGAGGCAAGTAAACTATCAGATATTGAGTTCAAAACAATGGTTCTAAGGAAGCTCAATGAACTCAGTGAGCTCAGAGAGAATTACCAAAAACTACAGGGAAACTACGAGGAACTTATGCAAACTATATCAGCATGAAAAAGGACATAGAAACTATAAATAAGAGAAGGGGAAATGAAGAATACAATTTCTGAATTGAAGAACACAGTAGAAGGAATCAAAAGCAGGCTCAATGAAGCAGAGGATCAAATCAGCGAGCTGGAGGATAAGGTAGAAAAAAGTTCCCAGAAAGAGCAAGAAGATGAAAAAAAAGACTCAAAAAGAATGAAGAGGCATTGAGGGAAATGCAGGACAACCTGAAATGTAATAATATCAATATAATAGGGTTACCAGAAGGAGAAGAAGAGGATCAAGAGATAGAGCACCTGTTTGAAAAGGTAATGATGGAAAACTTTCCTACTTGCAGGAGAGAAAAAAGTCACACAAGTCGAGGAAGCACGGAGGGTCCCATTCAAGAGGAACCCAATGAGGCCCACTCCAAGACACATCATCATTAAAATGGCAAATATCAAAGACAAAGAAAGAATCCTAAAAGCAGCAAGGGAGCCCCAATACAGGGGAGAAACAGGTAGTAACATATAAGGGAGCCCCAATACAGCTAGCATCTGACTTCTCAACAGAAACACTACAAGCCAGAAGGGAATGGCAAGAAATAGTCCAAGTCATGAAAAGCAAAGGCCTGCAACCAAGACTGCTTTACCCAGCAAGGCTCTCCATTAAAATGGAAGGCAAAATCAGGAGTTTCCCAGACAAGAAAAGGCTAAAAGAATACACCTTCACAAAACCAGCATTGCAAGATATGCTAAAGGGACTGCTTTAGGAAGATGAAGAAAAAGAGTCTATCAATACCCAGTTCTTTTCAGTCGGCAATACTTGATATTACCAATATTTTTAAACTTATTAATCTAATTGTGACAATGATGTGCTATTTTGTTTGTTATTTATGGATATGAAACCTTTTTTGTATATTTCTTGCCTATTTCTATTATTTTTAAAAAGCTTTAAATGACTTTTTGGTATTCTTTATCCATTTTTTGATTAAATGTTTGTAGAACTTTTTCCCTAAAAAAAAAAATCTATTAACCCCTTTTTAGACATGTTGCAAATACTTTCCTATGCTATTACTTGTCCATTAGCTTTTTTATATGTATATTACTATATAGTGTTAAACATTTAATATAGTCATATTGTCAATATTTTACTTTATATCTTCTGGGTTAGAATATTTTTACCTCAGGGTAAGAAAAATATTATTTTGGTTTTTTGGTTTTTTTTAAATTTTATTTTAATTTAGTTTTTCAAATACATTTGTCTCTGCCTCCCCCCCACCACTTTCCCTTGCCCCCTCCCTCCTTCCCTCCCTCAGCTCTTCCTCTTTGGTTTTGTCCATGAGTCCTTGCTATATGTTCCTTGACTTTCCCCTTCCCTTCCCTTCCCTTTCCCTGCCCCCCCCCTCCTTCCCTCTTGTCTCTGTTGATTTCTTTTCCTTTCAGTGTTGCTGGTCTTATTTTCCTTGCATCTTTGTATTGTTCATTAGGTTCCGCTTATAGGTGAGATCATATGGTATTTGTCTTTCACCCCCTGGCTTATTTCGCTTAGCATAATGCTCAGAAATCAAAGGCATTTTTGTACACCAGCAATGCAATAGAAGAAGAAGAAATCAGAGAAAAAATACCATTCGATATAGCAAGGAGAAAAATAAAGTACCTAGGCATAAATTTAACCAAAGACGTAAAAGACCTGTATGCAGAAAACTATACAACATTGAAAAAAGAAATTAAGGAAGACACCAATAAATGGAAGCATATACCGTACTCATGGATTGGAAGAATTATTATGATCAAAATGTCCATAGGACCCAAAGCAATTTATAGATTCAACGCAATCCCTATTAAGATACCAATGACGTATTTCACAGAAATAGGACAGACATTTCAAAAATGTATATGGAACCATAAACGACCCCAAATAGCCTCAGCAATTTTGAGAAAGAAACACAAAGTAGGAGGGATCACAATACCGGATATCAAACTCTACTACAAAGCCACTATACTCAAAACAATCTGGTACTGGCACAAGAACAGACCCATAGACCAGTGGAACAGAATAGAAAGCCCAGAAATAAGCCCAGGTCTCTATGGGCATCTAATATTTGACAAAGGGGGCAGAAGCATAAAATGGAGCCATAATAGCCTCTTCAACAAATGGTGTTGGGAGAGCTGGATGGCTACATGCAAAAAATTGAAATTGGATCATCAGCTGACACCATACACAAAAAGAAACTCAAGATGGATAAAAGACTTAAATATAAGTTGCAACACCATAAAAGTCCTAGAGAAAAATATTATTTTGTATTTTGTCCTAAAACTCCTTAGATTTTACATATTGATTTTTAACTCACGAAATATTTTTTGTATAATGTGTGAAATAGGGCTCTGTATTTGTTTTATTTCACGTAAGAGTGATCCATGCATCTTATTTGTTGAATATGCCTTATTTTCCCCATTGATTTGAAATATCAGTTGAATGATATATTACATTTTTAGACAGATGTATATGTTTGTTTCTAGAATGCTCATTTTATTTCATTGATCTACTTGATTATTTCTGTGCTGGTGTCATGTTGTTTTAATTGCTGAGACTTTATAATGGGTTTAAATTTTTAGGTATTTTATATTGGATTTTGACATTTAAAAAAATAAATAAAATCAATCTGCATTTAAAACAAAAGAAAGAAGGAATTCCTACCTTTTGCAACAACATGTATAGAACTGGAGAATATTATGCTAAGTGAAATAAGCCAGCTGGTAAAAGACAAATACCATATGATCTCACCTATAAGCGGAATCTATTCAACAAAATAAACTAATGAACAAAATAAACCACAGGCACAGAAACATGGAGCAGACTGAAAGTGACCAGAGGTTGTGGGGAAGGACAGTGGTGGAAAGAAGAAGAGACTAAACAAAGAACATGTATGAATGACCCATGGACATGGACGACAGAGTGGGAACTGACTGTGGGAGAGGCGGGCAGGGTGGGGTGGGTACAGGAGAGCAAAGGGGCAAAAATGGAAACAACTGTAATAGAATAAACAGGATTTAAAAATTTAAAAAAAGCAAACAGAAACCTAAAGAATTAATAACCTGATGGACTTTATTTTTAATAAAAAATTATTACTATAAATTCAGGATTTATCTGTTTTTATCTTCCTAAATATATGTATCTTTCCTAGCCTCATTCACTACAAAGTGTTAAAGTTAACAATCTACTAGCAATGAATACCCCTGCTCCTGAGACTGTGTTCTTGAAGTACTATTTCTTCTCTTTTTTCATTGTTATTGTTCAAGTACATTTGTCTTCATTTTCCCCCATTGCTCTCTCACGCCCCACTGACCCCCACCTCCCACTCTCAATCCCACCCCTTGTTGGTTTGTCCATGGGTCCTTTATATATGCTCCCTGATGACCCTTCCCCTTCTTTCTCCAATTATCCCCTCCCCCTCCCCCTCTGGTCACTGTCAGTTTGTTCTTTCCTTCAAAGTCTCTGATTATAGTTTGCTTCCTTCTTTGTTTTGTTGATTAGTCAAATACCATATGATCTCACCTATAATTGGAACCTAATCAACTAATCCTCATGTTGTTCTTATAGCCACACTTACTTTTCACACCCCACTCCCTTTCCTTAACTGCTAGCAACCTGTTCAGTTCTCCATTTTAATAACATTGGCATTTCAAAAAATGGAGAATTTTGAGAAGTGGATAACAACGTTGTAGTGACTTAAGACACAAATTTATTGCCTTACATTTCTAGAGGTCAGATAGATGTCCAAATTAGGTTTAATTGGGGCTTAAACGAAGATGTTAGCAGTGCTGTGTCCCTTCTGGAGATTTTAGGGGAAGAAATCCGTTTCCTTGCTTTTCCCAGTTTGTAAAGGTCACCTGCATTCCTTAGCTTATTGCCTCCTCTTTCTTCTTCAAAGCCAGCAAGATAGCATCTTCAATTCTCATTCTTACCCTCTCGCATCATTTTAAGGATCCATGTGATTGCATTGGGCCCACCTGGATAATCCAGCATACCCACCTTAAAATCCTTAATCACTTCCCCAAGTTCCTTTTGTCACATAAAGTAATATATTCACAGGTTCCATGAATTAGAACATGTACACCTTTGAGGTGCCATTATCCTATGACATACATTGTCCTGGAAGCAGAAAGTCCCTCTGTCTTCCCCTTTAAGAGATAACTAATCACACATATACAACATAATATACAAAGCATACATAAAACATCCTCTGGCCCTGGGTGGGTATTTCAACTGGTTAGAGCGTCATTTTGATACGCTAAGGTTCGGTTGCAGGTTTGACCCCTGGTAAGGGCACATACAAGAATCAACCAATGAATGCATAAATAAATGGAACAACAAATGTATGTCTCTCTCTCTCTCCCTCTTTCTCTCTCCCTAAAATCAATTTTTAAAAAATCCTGTCGTTGACGTTGGAGGGGACCTAGAGCTCCTTCATTCCCCAAGGCAACAGTTGGGACTATCATTAGCAGAAATTGCTAAACCCACTTCCTACACTGGTGTTCTAGGGCCCCAGAATTCTATTTGCTACCTTAGAACTGAAATATCCTATACCCAGTACATGCCCATCCTCCCCTCTGGTGGGAATGTTAGGAAGAAATATAGCATAGTGGTTAAGAGTACAGGCTCATAAACTTGATTGCTTGTGTTCATCTGCTGACTCTACTACTTCTAATCTCTGTGACCTTGGACAAACTAATTAATCTTATTGGGCCTCAATTTCTCCACCTGTAAAGTGAGATAAAACACTACGTCTTCAGAGCAGTGGTTCCCAAGTTTGTCTGCACATTATAATCATCAAATACTATACTGATGCCTGTGTGCCACCTCTAGAGATTATAATTTGATTTGATGACATAATCTGGGTTTTGGAATCTTTAAGCCCAATTTGGATTCTAATGTGCAGACAAGTTTGAGTCACTGCCTCAAAGGGTTATTGTAAGAATTTAAGGCTCACAGATTATGTAACTTACTTTTCCTTGCAAGTATTGGCCCACCAAAAATGGAGCTTGTGAGAGAGTGTGCCAGGTTCAAAAGAGCCTAGATGTCTTATCTGAATCTCAGTTTCTTATCTGTAAAATTGGGATAACCATATCTCGGCTACAAAATTGACATGTTTTATAAACCATAAATACTGCCCAGCAGGTATTATACATACATACACAATTCACCCTCACTTTACACTCATCCCCCACTGTCTTTTGCAATGGGGCTCAAGGTAATTTAACTAACCTTCATTGGCACTGCAATAAATGAGGGAAGTAAGTGAGCAAGCCTGGAGGCATTGCTGACAAGGAGGCAGGACAGAGCTTGACCACACCGGAAGTTCAGAGATATAAACCACCCCTCACAAGAAGCCCCCAAACTCCAGTGCTAAGCGAGCCTGGAAGCATCACATTGACCATGTGCAGGGCCCACCTAGTTGGCATGGAGCTGTGAAAAGAACATAGGTTATTAAGTCAGCTACTTCTGTGCCCTTGGACAGAAATTGTACTTTTTCATGTCCATTCCCTCTTCTATAAAATGAAGATAGTCATATCTACTCCCCATAGGACTGAGGTGAGAATGAAATGAGACCAGGGATGGTGGTCTATAGGGTGAAAATTACAATGAAGTATCTTACAGCCACCCACTAATGCCAGAAAGAAACATCAATTCACAGTGAAGTTTTCCTAAATTTTATTGGCACTGAAATAGAACATGGCTGAGCATAAACCCTTCCAAAACACAATTTTTAAAAACCCCAAAAATACACACAAAAAACCCTGAATACAAAATCTAACTTTTCTCCCCAGCCTCCTGGGGGTGGGTTACTGCTCTTAAGGCAGTTAGATTGCCCCGCAATTCCAGGTTTAAATTTAGCTAACATAGGGCATATCACCAAGAGGGTGTCAATATAATTCACAGCAATGCACATGAAATTCCCCAAGATCAGGTAGGGTGGAGAAGGTAGGGGAAGGATCAAAGCCATGGGCTCTGGGCTAGGGGCATTTCATGCAGGAACAGTATAGCCAGTTGTGAACTTAACTCTGGGGAGAAGGCAAAAAAGGAACAATAAAACCAAATACCAAGTACTTTAAGAATGGATTGTATGACCTATAGTGACAGGTGATATCACCAATACTGAAAGCTTCTTACATTAATGTTTCTGGCAAAATGTTCTTTTATAATATAGTATATGCTTCCCAGGTGTGGGAGTGGTAAGGGAATTTGGCCAAAATGATTCTGCTCCAAGACTAATATCTTCTAAGGGTGCATTAGCAAGACATGCAGAAATCAATATTTAGTTAGATGCCACTAGAATATATAATACTGGTAGAAAAAAAAGAACACACATGCAACAGAGAGGAGGAAGAGGCTACTCCTGGGTTAAGTGCAAGGGGTAGTAGGGCTGTGGAAGGGACCAGGCCAGAACCCCCAGCAGTTCTCTGGTTTGCAGCTCCAAAGGACAGCACAGCTGGTGGCAAGATCTGGGTTAGAAATTTGTCAAACATAGGCAGGGCCAGGTCACCAGCTTGGAGGTAGGTGACGGAAAGGGGCTATTAGGCACATGATGGAGTCAAGTAAACTGTGGGATCCAGGCCATGAACTTCTCTTCACCACACTCAGCTTCTTCTATCTATTCACCAATTGAGCCAACTGGCATCAAGATCCAAGGTTCACCATACCAAGGCCTGGATGGCCCTGAAGCAGAAGCTGTGGCCCAAGTAGCTCTGATAAGAGAAGTGGCCTGGGGCCCATGGCAGAGAAATACAGAAACCAGGTGTGAATATTTCCTCCCTCTAGCAAGAGTCCTGGATGGGTGGGAGGTTGGATTTTTGGGTAACCATCCCTATTGTTTTAGCATGAGAGAATTTGGGGATTGGAATCAGGAGGAGTAAATCCCAAAAAGGGAGGAGGAACCCAGAATAATAAGGGATACTTCTGCCCATAGAGCTCACTTGAAACAGGCCTAGGCTCCCCTAAGGCATTGAGGAAAGGATCTTCTACCCAGCCTTGCCTCAAGAGAAGGGCAAATGGCCTTCTAGGATGTTGGTAAAGCCTCTTGAAGGCACTGTTTTCCCCATCTCAACCTGGGGAGAAACTGAGTCCCTGAAGTCAAGGACAAGGCTTATTGGGACTGAGTTTGTAACAGGCCCAATCTGGGAGGTAGAGAGAATGACTGAACATCTTTTTAGCCTCCAATCATTATAAAGCCTATATAACTCTCTAAAAAGAATGGGCATTGGGAGGCCTAATCCTAGGTCAGTTGACATCCTAAAGCATATAGCCAGGGCCCTGCCTCCTTCCCTAAACCCTGTGATGTTCCAATTCTTCAAATCACAGGACCCTGAAGAGGAAGGCAGTGGTGGGGGCTAGTTTTCAACCTACTCCACACTTGCAACAACAGTAAATGTGGGAATGTTTTCCAAATCAAGTGGGAAGTGCCTCTAAGCTATAGAAGGGGTCTGTTCTAGCAAGCTAGACTGAACAGGATAGAGAGGGAAAGGAAGGTCCCATTGGCACCAAAGTGAGCCATTTCTATGCCCAGGGAAGTGAATGAGGGCTGAGGGGCTAGGTTTGGTCCCATGGCTACAATGAACACATGGCATGACTTCAGGGATGCTCTAGTTAGTGGCTCCAGCACAGTGTGAGTTAGGCGAGAGTATAGGAGTACAGGGGCGAGGAAGAAGGGAGGAGGGGTCCCTAGAGGCTGGGTGCCTATTACATGGACTCAAACTCATCTATGCGCTGCTTGGTGTTGCCCTGCCGGATCTGGCGCAGGGTCTTGTATTTGTCTCGGCCCAGTCGCATGTTCTCAGCATGGATCATGTCATTGGCAGTCTTCTTGGACTCATCAAGGGCATTGGCCAGCTCTGAAGTTAGGGCCTGTGAGAATGCAGGGGAATGATGGGTTAATGGCTTTCCTCTCATTTTACCCCCGCTTCTTTAAACACTTTTTCCCTTCTCTCCCCCCTCTCCTCTCCCTTTCCTTGGTGCTTCCCTGCCCCCTCCCTCCTGTCTTCCCTCCTTCTGCCCCCTTTGTGTGTGTGCGTGTGCGCACACATTTTTGAGAGCCTTTTCCAGCCCTGTTTGGACTGCAGTGGGTCAAGAATAAAAAAATAAAACCACAAACTTAGGGGGCCAATTGCAATTGATGACAAGTATTCCCTGAGAGTAGAACAACATACTAAAGATTCAGGTAGAAATTGTGTCAGCTAAGTACTTCCTGAATATAAGAGTAAATGAAGTATGGGTGGAGAATGTGGCAAAAATTTTTTTAAAAAGGAAGAGGTGGTTCAGGGTCTGATTAATAAATAAGAGGTGCCTCTTGTTAAAGTTTTCACTTAAGAAAAGCTCAGGCTTCCATACAGCACTGAGACAGACTCCTCCACCTACTCCCCCATGATGATCTAAGGAAGACCATGTGCTACTAAATCAATGCACATGGTCTCCTTGACCCTTTGGCTCTGCCTAGATACCTTCAGGTGCTTCTGCACACGCTCATTCTTCTCCGCTTCAGTGGTACGTTCCTCTTCACTGCGGTCTTTGGCCATGGCGTCAGCCCTCAGTTCAGCACTGGCCTCTGCCCCATTCTCATCCTGCTCATCCTGCTCATTTTCAGCAGGCTCTGCCACATGAGGAGTACTCATGGCAGTCTTCAGCTCAGCACGGGTCTTCTCTAAGTCTTCTTGTACCATTTGAGCCTGTCCAGTAACAGAGGGAGAGAAGGACAGGCAGTTAGAACAGGCTAACTTGCAGCATCCTATACATGCCTAGAATTCCCCAGAAGAAAGCAGGCACCAGGTAGGCCAAATCAATTCATCCCTGATCCTTAGTTTCCTTGGCTATATAAGAGGAGCAATTGTACCTGTTTCCCTGGAGTACGGAAAAATTCTAGGAAGTTATTTGAGAGAGCTTTGAGCTTCTTCTCTCATGATGCCTGCTGTCAAGGAATGATCCAAACCTAAGGCATCTACGGAACTAGAACCTATGCATGTGGTACCCCTTCCCACAATGCTTTGCTCTGTGTCTTACCTTCTGTTGCCATTCTACAGCCTCACTCTCTTTCTTCTGTCGGGCAATCTCCAGGTGGGAGATCCGAGCTGTCAACTCCGCCATTTCCAAGGCCTATGGATAAAATGAAAGCTTGTGAGAGCTTGGCCTTTAGGTCCTAAAGACTCAGGTGGACAACCTACTGTTCTACTTGCTTGCTGTGCTGGCTCTTTTTACCCCACCTTCTCCAGGAATCCCAGAGGACTACTCTTATTCTCAGTCTACTATAGTACCCTATTAACTCCAAACCATTTCCTTATAAATTAGAGCTCCCCACCTAGACTACAGACATCTTGAAGACAAATAGCATATCATCTCTGTCTCTTCCTCACCTCTCCAACCCTCCCTTCATCCCCATCCCTCAGTCCTTTCTCCTCTCAGTATTGCCCACTGAACAGTGTAGTTAGGGCTTTAGAGATCAGTGTGTCACTGCCTGAAGTGGCAGAGCCTTCCTTGTTATCCTAGGATACTCAGGGCTCCACTAAGATTCTTCCCAGGACAAGTATAGGAAAGACACTCAAGTGTCACAACGCAATATGAAAAAGGGGAAAAAGCCTATGCATACTCTCACATCTTTGGCAAAACTCCTACAGGGGTGTCCAATCTGTCGCCCATGGGCCACATGTGACCCAGGAAGGCTATGAATGCAGTTCAACACAAAATCATAAATTTACTTAGAACTTTTATTTTCTTGCTCGCCAGTTTTCATTAGTGTTTGTGTATTTAATGTGTGGCCCAAGATAATTCTTCTTCCAGTGTGGCCCAGAGATGCCAAAAGGTTGGACACCTCTGTTAGAAGAAACTTCCCCCCAAGAATTAGGTCTTAGCTCCCTGTACTCCCACTGCAAATAGTATGGAGAAGAACATATATCAAGGAACTTGGGTCACAGATTCCTAACTTCTGAGTCACAGAACCCTTGGAAGTTATAGTGAAAGTATGGATTCTCACCTTCCTCCCATTAAAAATGCATAGGCACATAGTTTTAAGTATGATTTTAGGGAGCACTCCCTTCCACGAGGCAGAAATGGGTTCTCATCCTTAGTAACAGCTGAGTGACCTCTGGTAAGTCTCATAAACCTCTCTGAGCCCTAGTTTCCTTGTTTGGACATATATTCCAATATGGGTTAATGACACAGAGTTCTTTGGAAGAAGTAAGAAAGTAAGGAAAAGGGGAAAGTTGTTAGCACAGTTTGTAACACACAGTAGGTAGTTAATCAAGTGTGGATCCCTTCACTTCTTCCTCCCTCTCTTTCCTTTGTCAGATCATCAGCTCAGGTCCCCAAAGACTAAGAAAATAGAGTAAAAGTAAGGGTTAATAAAGACTGCAAAGGTCTCTGGGCCAAACCAATGACTTCTCAGCTTGCTTCTCAATGAACTACCTGCTGGAGGCCCTGCTGGAAAGAGCCAGCCCTATAGGCAGAGGTAGTTGTAAGTAGGTAGGCAGAAAGGGAAGACAGGTCCTTCAATCCCAGTCCATTTTTTTTTGCCTTACCAGCTGTTCCTGGGTCTTCTTCTGATCCCGAGAAGCCTGCAACAGAGCCTCCTTGGCCTCTTCAGCTTCTTGACGCTCTTTGGCCAGTTTTTCAGCCTCACTCTGGGCACGTTTCCGCTCCTGTTCAAGTTCCATAGCCCTGCGGGTCTGTTCTTCCAGTTCTGGGAAGAGAAGGTAGAGAAAAGGAGATGAAGGGTGCAAAGATAAAGAAGAGACACCTAACTACCTTCCTAGGAATGTTTCACACCAGGACATAGCTGGCAGAAAGCTCTGAACAGTCTTCTTCTTGTCCCATCTATTTATCTATTCTGTAGTCACATGTAGATTACGTGGTCTGAGTCTGCAGTTCAGGCAGAGGGTCTCCAGCTCATAGTTAGGTTCTGGAAAAACCCACTCTCCAAGGTGATGTCAAGCCTCACCCTGCTGAGCTTTTTTAGTCTGTTCTTCAATCTGCTTCAGCTTCTCCATCAGTTCCTCCTTCTCTCGTTCAATCTTCTCCTTCTCCTTTTCTGCCATCTCACGTTTCTTCTTCTCATTTTCCAGGAGAGCACTGGGAAAGGAGAAAGAAGGGATTAAACAAGATAGCAAGCCCACATGGAAAAATTGGGATCCCCAAGGCTCCCTGACCCTGGACCCTCAGTCCCCACCCATATAACACATCCAGAGCTTGTGAGCTGGGATCACTCTTCCTTATCTCCACATCTTTGTCCTTACATCATGGTACCATATGGGCTGGTACACTCAAGGCTCAATCAGTTTTCAAAGACTCAGGAGATCCAAACTAGACTTCCAGCTCTGCCACTAACTAGTGGGTAGCCAGTGGATGACCCTACCTGTGTCACTCCTTTGCACTTTTTCTCAGTACCCCTATCTGTAAAATGGCCTATTAAATTCTGCCTTGGCAACCTTACGGAGTTGTAAGGAGACAAGTTTTGGCTCCATGCTGGGATACTCTGCTCCAAGTCTGGTGCTCTCTGTGGCTAGGGCATCAGTCCTCAGGCCTAACTCTGCTGGTTCTCTGAGGCCCAACTCTATTCCTTCTCCCGAGAATTTTTTGGCAAATCTAGAATAAATATTTTCTTTTTCTTGCCCCCCACCCCTTCCAGGAGACTTTTTGCCCTTGGCTAGATGTCTTTTCCCTCTCTGAGCACTCAGAATACTTGGACTATCCTTTTTCCTGTTCCTTCTCCCTCTTATTTTTCCCCACAGCACTTCGTACTGTGAGAATTAATTAATAGAAACCTCATTTAAAATTGAGTCAGGAGGCTAGAACAGAGAACTCTCATGCATATATCATTCAACACATATTACTGACCCTAACAGGAAGAGGCTACCTTGCATCTCCAACAGGAAGTGATACTATATTACTACCCCAGCAGGAGGAAGGAAAGATTCCTCCCTGCCCAGGAACGGTTCAGCCAATGGAGACTGCCATAACTAAGCCAATGAAAACTCAACATACTTCGAACTTTCAGTTTCCTCCATTGAACTCTTCATTTACAATAGCCTCTCCATAAAAGAGCTTTCCTCCTCTTTGCTTCTCTGGACTTGCATATGCCTCACCATTGGACTGCATGTGCTAAATTTCAGTTCTTTGTTGTTCCCAAATAAACACATTCTGCTGGAGAAACATCTGGCTGTCTATTTAAGGTCAATATTTCCATTCCATATACTGTATAATTTTGTTTTGTCTATCTCTTTCCACTAGAATGACAGCTTCACAAGAACAGGGATTTTTGTCTTTTTTTTTTTCATTGCTCAATAAATACTTATCAAGTGAACAAATGACACAGCATTTGTACCTTGAATACTTATGTATTTCCTCTTTCTCCTACTAGACTGTGATGTCCTTAAGGGCAGATTTCTGCCAGATCCAGCTCTATAAACTGCCCCCAATCTCAGTAAGCTTTTCTGAACAAAGGTGATTAATTTTTCATACATGGTGTCATTTTCCAGCCTATTAGATTAGAAGCCTCCTGAAGTTCCAAGCTCTTTATAGAATGTATAGGAATCACCTGGGATCTTATTTGTAAATAAATTACTCAGGTGAAATTAATATAAAATTAACCATTTTAAAGCCAACGATTCAGTGGCATTTAGTACATTAACAATACTATCTAGTTCCAAATATTTTCATCACTCCAAAGTAAAAACCCACATCCACTAAGCAGTTTCTCCCTATCTCCCATGCCCTAGCCCCTGACAATCACCAATCTACATTCTGTCTCTATACATTACACTATTCTGGATATTTCGTATAAATGGAATCATACAATATGTGACTTTTTGTGTCTAATTTCTTTCAATTAGCATAATGTTTTAGAGATTCATCTACATTGTAGTATGCATCTGTACTTCATGCCTTTTTATGGCTGAATAACATTCCATTGTATGGATATATAATTTATTTATCCGTTCATTCATTGATGGACACTTGAGCTGTTTCCACCTTCTGGATATTGTAAATAACATTACTATGAATACATGTGTACATATAGCTTTTTGAACACCTGTTTTCAATTCTTTGGAGCATATACCTAGGAGTGGAATTGTGGGATCATATGGTAATTCTATATTGAACTTATTGAGAAGCCATCAAACTCTTTTGCATAGCAGCTGAACCATTTTACATCCCTGCCAGCAACAAACATGAGTTCCAATTCTCTACATCCTTGCCAACAGCTGTTATTTTTATTTATTATATCCATATTAGTCAGCATGAAGTGGTACCTCACTGTGGTTTTGATTTATAATCCCCTAATGGCTAAAGGTGTTTTCATGTGCTTATTGGTCATTAGGATATCTTCATTGGAGAAATGGTTACTAGGATCTTAAAATGCAGATTCTGAATCAACAGGTCTGGGATAAAAATCTCAGATTGTTCCTTATTCTAACAAGTTTCCAAGTTGATGCTGATGCTGCTGAGCCTTGCTGTACTTTGAGTAGCAAGGACTTCCAGTGCACAGGGGCTTTGTAGGGAAAATTCTGGTGGCTCTGCCTAATTCCACCAAAAAACCCTTACAGGGTCTAAATTTAAATGTGCATGGAGCCTTATGCTAATGCCAATATACTGGTCAGATAACCTAGAACAACCCAGAGTCTGCCTAGAAGAGCAATAGCATGAGGATCATAAACAACGTGGTTTATGACCACATTTCAGAGGCTATGAAATGAACCTCTGAAAGCCTAAGCTTCTGATGCCTGCTTCCTGGATGAGATCTCATTACTGTACAACATTCTCATTTTCTCTCTCTCTCCCTGCTCCTTCTCCCTTCCCCCAGTTCCAGGATGGCTTCATGTTCTGCTTCTAGCAGACTTGGCAACTTAGAGCAGTATCTTTACCCCAGCCTTGGTCCCTACTTGAGCTCCACATCACCTACCGCTCCATCTGCTTCTGGTGCTTCTCTTCTCGAGCCTGTGCCTTCATCTGCTGCACCTCGATGGTGTCTGGCTTGCGACGGCGCATGTATAGCTCATGGTTCCCCATGCACAGGGCCAAGATCCGCTTGTTAATCCGCAGTCGGGGAGCATAGAAGACAAAGTCCTAGAGGGAAACCAGCAATCAGAAAAAGTTTAGAACAAGGAAAATGAGGAGAGACTCAGAGATGGAGAGCAGGATGACATGTAGTGATGGGGAGGTTAGGGAGTGGAGGGATTGAGCAAAAAAGGAAAAAGGATTCATGGACATGGACAACAGTGTGGTGATTGCTGGGAGGAGATGGGTATAAGGGGACTAAATGGTAATAGGAAAAATACAATAAAGATTAAATCAAAAAAAAGAAAAAAAGGTTTTGAGGGAGAGGTGAAGATGAACTTAAGTCCAAAAGAACTAGAAAGATCATTTACTGTATTTTGCTGTGTATAATGTGCACCAATGTTTTTGTATGCATTATAAAGGGGATTATTACACCCATTGTATGTAATCATTATACCCACGTATAATACGCATCCTTATTTTTCCGTCAAAAATTTGGGCAGAAGTGTGCATTATACACGGCAAAATATGTCACTGAATTCTCTATTACAGATAGAGAGGCTAGTTATCAGAGTGATGAAGATCCTTGCCTAGGATTAAACAGGTTAGTTAACAGACCCAGGATTAGAATCCAGGTTTGACTCTGAAATCAGTGCTCTTTGTACGAAATCACAATTTCTTTCAACCTTTGCATTCTAAAATACCCTCCGTCCAGTTAAAAATTAGGAACTGAGTTTATCTGCTAATTAGGGATCCTTCTGGATCTCAGGGGTCACTCTTCGAGGCTCAATAATCCATGCATAACACCCTGATGAGTGCAGTATGAGTGGCTGGACTGTTTCTGTAATCTTCTAAAAGCATACCCTAGACCCAACCCCATAAATCTTTTTGGAATAACATCAATTTGTTGTTCCATGTACTGATGTATTCACTGGTTGATTCTTGTACATGCCATGACTGGGGATCAAACTTGCAACCTTGGTGTATAGGGACAGTGCTCTAACCAACTGAACTACCCTGGAAGGGCCTACACAGAGTTCATTCTTGAATTATTATTAATTATTGTATTACTTTACATATGAACAACTATAAATCAACTTTTGCCCTACCTGTATATGAACAGTTTCTACCTTCTGGGGCCTAGAAGCTTTAAAAGATAAGATACACTCTATTTTCACCCCAGAGCCCCAGGGCAGCAGAAGACAGTGGCTAAGACACAGCACTTAGATTGCCTGTGGCTCTCCCCTAAGACTTAGGTAGCAGGGTGGCACAGGCACAGGAATACCTCCTAGCCATTTCTTGACATCAACATCTCTTTCCATCACCAATCTCCTTTTGTGCCTCCTGTACACACACACACACACACACACACACACACACACACACACACACGACAGAAAACTAATTATGAGATTACTTCTACCATTATCCAGACCTTGGCACGTACTTGTCTTGGCCAGTGGGAGGAATTACTTACTGGGGCTTTTTTGTCAATGGGCTTGATGACAAATTTCTTGTCATTGAAAGAGATGTTTCTGATTTCACTCCAAGGGAAGCCTATCTTGGGAGTCAGTCTGTAGAAATGGAGACCAAGAACATCAGAACAAGGGCAAAACAAGAAGAACATAGAGGGTTGGTGCCTTTCCCCACCCCACCAACTTCTCCTTTCAGGAGGTAGATTTATTGCAAGCTCAGTCAGTGTCATGACATGCCACCAGGTCAGTTTGCCAGCTCTGAGGCTGCACAAAGGACCTCTTAATACTACATGGCACTCTTTGTTCCAAACTCTGAGATTTGTTTTAGTATATTTTTTGCAGGGCATGGACCTTGTAACAATCTCTCATAGACTCCTCAGGCTTATTTAACTGGGGTTCTTCCTCCCAAGGCTGTAAAAGTTGAAGAGAAAGTAAATAATGAGCTCCAAATTCAGAAGTTACATGAACAATAATCTATTGATCTGCATCTTCACCAAGAGCAGACCAAGGGGAAAAAATAAGCAAATGAGATAAGGTTGTAGTGAGAGATTATAGGCCAAAAGGCAGTTTATCATCATATAGGAGTGGGATTAATTACAAATCCTGACAAAAAAAAGGTTCTAGCCCACTGTTATAATAAGAGCCACACATGTAATTTTAAATTTTCTAGTAGCCACATAAAAATAAATAAAAAGAAATAGGTGAAATGAACTGTTACAACAGTTCATTTTGGATAGTACATCCAAAATACTATCATTTACACATGCAAATCAATATTTCAAAAAAATGGAACATTTTACATTCTGCTTTTCGCACTAAGTCTTCCAAGTGTGGTGTGCAGTTTATACTTAAAACACATCTCAGTCTACTATAGCCACATTTCAAGTGCTCAGTAGCCACATGTAGCCAGAGCTACCATGATGAATAGTAAAAGTCTAGTCAATGTAAGACTTACAGGTTTGAGCGAAGTTGTGCAATTATATGGGCTGGTCTAAACTAGGTAGAAAAACAACTACCCAGGTGGGACCCAGTACTGTGTACAGTCTTACTCTGTGATGAGTGTCAAAGTGGCTCAAATAATCCAAGAGACCCCTAGGATAATATACCTGTCATTCTGTTCATAGATGTTGAGACCCAAAGCATCCACCCCCAGCCACAGCTCTGAGCCTTTCTTGTTTTTGATGCTGAAGTAGTTCACACCATACATCTCCAGGTCCTGGGCAATCTTCAGATACTCCAGGACAGCATCCTCCCTAAACAACAGAGTCAGAAGTTACAGAAGGGAACGTATGAATCAGACCTAGGGAGAAAGAAATCCTACATGTTGTGCACTTCTGACAAGCATCTTGCCATTAGGGGTGGGAAAGGGGATGGAAAGCAAGCAGATGATGATGAATAGAGCACAACATGAAGCATGATGTCTGAAGTTCCCAAGGGAAATAAGGGTGAGCTGAAGCTTGCTTATCCTCTAGTATGTTAGCTGTCATAGAAGCCTCTTATACGGGCACATTCTTAACAGAGTCTACATGGGGTGGTGATGGCAAAATGACAAGACTTGTTCCTCAACTAAACAGCCCCCAAATGGTTTGCCATGAGAGAGCTCATTCCCTGCTACTTTCTTGGGGAGGAACCCCTAGTGGCCCAGATGGTCCCTAGGGATCCTAAGGGACCCTCCATTTTGTTATGGCCAAAACTGTTTGGGCCATCAATTGCCATCATTTACAAAAAAATACAGCTTTATAATGGTTCTGATTATCCTTCTATCTCTCTAAATTCCCTTGTACAGTGCATTCCTCTCTCTTTCTCTCCCCAACATCCAATGTTCTTAGCCCTCGGCCTCTTATCCCCCAGAACAAAGTCTCATCCTCCCTGCAAGGGCAGCAGAAGCCCATAGTTGCTAGGGCAAGCTTACCTGAGCATGCCCCGATGCTCCTCATGCCACACCTGGATCCGTTCCTCCCACTGGTCCTTGTTGAGCTTGTGTTGCTCCAGTACCCTGGAAAGACAATGGGAAATGTATAGTTTAAAGCACAAAGTCCAAACTGCAGGGGTTAAGGAAAGCCCACGTATCTCTCTAAGGTGTTGCTGCAAAGAGGTTGTAGAGTCAGCCCACTGAGATGAAACTGGAAGTGGACTGAAATTACAGCAAGAGGTATTATTTAGACATAGGGAACAGCCTGAGAGGTAGGAAAGATACAAGAATGAGTGACCAAGCAAAACAATGGGAACACCTTCTTTTATACCTTTAGCCAGAAAATCCAATAATGCCGTGGTCCCCAAGTAGAGCAGTAATGTATCAAGAGTCTGTTCTGACTTGTGTGGCTAAGAGTAGGGATGGGCCTCAAAGAAGGATGCACACTCTCTTCTAGATCCTTGTGGGACCAACAGTTTGTGTTTGTGAGAATACTGCTCAGGGATGAAATTATAGCCTGTGGCTATAGAACAGAGAACTGAGCCCCCAAATGGCTTTGGGAAAAACTAACAGGCTCAACCTCTCAGATCTAGATCATAAACAAGGCTGTTTTTTTCAAATATATGATCTCAGATATCATGGCAGTGACTCAGGTAGAGTCCCAGAGCACAACCACTATCCCCAATACCTTCGGGTGAATTGTGCATATGCCACAGCTCCAATGGGAAAGAGGCTCCCAGAATGAAGCAGAAGTTTTCCTTCCAATACAAAAAAAAAGAAAGAAAGAAAAGAAAAGAAAGAAGGAAAGAAAGAAAGAAAGAAAGAAAGAAAGAAAGAAAGAAAGAAAGAAAGAAAGAAAGAAAGAAAGAAAGAAAGAAATTCTATGAAAATGGCCACTGAATGCAGTGGCAAAAAACTCAAGACTGAAAAATCAAGAAACTAGGGTTCCAGGTCTGGCTCTGCCTCAAATGAGCTGTGAGATATTGAGCAAGTCAGAGTAAGAACACCTCTGCACCTCTGTTTCCTTAGCCAGGAAATAAGGATAATTGCCTGCCTCATTCATTCTGTGTGTTGTTGTGATGCTAAAACAAAAATAATGAGTGCTTTAGAGCATTCAGCTTTGAAGTTTACAAAAGCAGAAAGCTCTGGCCACTGGTTACCAATATTAAAAGACTGAGCTACCCATGTCCCTGGCTTGCATATTTGCCTCGCTCCTCTGTGAACCTCTGATATAAGAGGTCTAAGTCAGTAAAAAGTGTTAAGAAAAATGGAACCAGGGAGAATAGAAAAATCAATTCATCTCTGGTTCTCAATAAATGAACTTGTTTCCAGGGTAATGAAGTTCTATAATCAGACAAACAGAAGGCAGGGGAGAGGCGAAGCTTTTTATTGTGAGAGCCCAGGAAACAACAGCAGGGTGTGGTGCCATATGCAAATATGCCTCTCTGACTACCATAACAACATGGTCTTCAGGAGGAAGGAACGTATCTGGCAGCCCCTGTGTAATAGGAATTGATCAGCCTTGGGCCACAGGCCCCCTGGCCAGGACAGACAGCCAGGTGCAACCTTACCTCTGCGGAAGCAACTTGTCCCCTGCCAAGTAGCCAGACTTGTGAACTTCCTTATTGAAGTCACCATACTTGGACTGGACAGCATAGGAGGCCAGCAGCACAGCAGTCTCAGGTGGGCAGTAAATGTCATCATTGAGAATGCCCTCCTTCACTTGCAGGAAGAACAGGCGCTGAGTGATATCCTGGATCAATTCCTCAGATACATCCTCAGGGTAGAACTTGGCCCGGAACTTGAAGAGCAGGGGGCTTTCCTTCCGCACATCCTGGGCAGTCACCTGGAAGTAACAAGGAGTTATGGGTTTTCAAAAAAGTAGACTTTAGGGTGGGAAAGTAGCTGTAGGGTGGGGAGAAGACACTGAAAGTTCATCAGTCTGGGTAATCCCAAAGAGCCAGGGAGCAACTCTCCCAGTAATTCAGAAAAGAGACACATTATTTTCACTGGGGACTGAATCCCATGTCCACAATTGCTTCCTACTGAGCATTTGTTCCTGAAATGAAGATGGTCACAAGCTCCCAAATCATCATCTTACAGTACAAGGTCTGTTCAGAAAAACTTCAGCCATTGTTAATATAACAAGAACAGTTTGCGTGACATCAGTGTAGCCTGGCAGCCAAGATGAGTGAACTGGAATGTGCATGTGTGAACAGTGATGACTTAACTGTACTAGTCAGTGGGGGCGGTAGACATCGTTGAGTGAGCATGTGTACTGTGTGGGCATCGCACTTGAAATGACTGAGGAAATAGAGCAAAGAATCTGCATCCAATTTTGCATGAAGCTTTAACATTCCTCTGCTGAAACAATTCTGACTATTCAGAAAACTGCATCTATGGGCAACTCGTGATTGGCAGCTTTATCATGACAACGTGCCTGCTCATGTATCAAGTCCTGTACAGAGTTTTTGGCGAAACATGAAATCACCCAGGTGACTCAGCCCCCTACAGCCCAGATTTGGTGCCCTAAGACAACTGGCTTTTCCCAAAACTAAAATCACCCTTGAAAGGGAAGAGATTTCAGGAAAATACCACGGGGAAGCTGATGGCGACTGGGAGAACTATGTGAGGTCCTTAGGTGCCTCCTTGGAAAGGGACTGAGGTGGCATTGTCCTGTGTACAATGTTTCTTGTATCTTGTGTCTTCTTCAATAAATGTCTCTATTTTTCATACTACATGGCTGGATACCTTCTGAACAAACCTCATATGTCCAACTGCCTGTAAATTCTAAGGGGAGGCTTGAGAGAGCTCCTCTTTTAAGGCTCCCCCAACTCCATGAATTAGGAAAGACCAGGATGACTAAAGCCTGGGAATTGGCTAGGTAAGAGAACAAACTAGGTTGTCTTTTAAAGCCTGAAATTGGCTCCTAACAGTTCCACATTTCTCCAGCAAAAGTCTCCACTCTTTGTGAAAACAAGATTCTGCCAGCCAGAAAGTGAGGCACCTATCCCCTAGACACAATCAGCAAAACAAGCCACAGGACAGAGCAAGGACCTTCAGGGACAAAGTTAGCCAATTTGAGGGTATTGAGATGAAGGACTGCCATGTCCCTGAAGAGATGCTACTTGGAGGTAGAGAACTTGAATGGACCTATACTCAAATCATCCCATTTGGAAATCAATTTGAGATAGAAAATGAAGAAAGAACATATATATGGCATTCAGGCATCAGTTGACAGGTTGGGAAAGAAACAAGGTAAGATTATGAGACCTTTGAGATTCCAGTTCAAGAGTATGTGACCGTCTTTTTAAAAAATTCCCTAAAGCCCTTGAGTTTGAAAAAAAAAATAATACCAATCTCCTCCTGAAGAATCACTAATGGCTATAGTTTAAATTAAGCCAAAGTTCAAGATAGAGCTCCCGATAGGAATGGAAAGATATGTTCCTCCTTGGACCCTGGTCGTTCTTGCTGTGAGAAGTCAAAGTGGAAATAGTACAAGAGCTTTGCCTTGGCTGAGTCCTCTTCCCTTATTCTGATCCACTGGTCAACAGATGGCCCAGAAAAACACAGCCCTAGGTGCCCTGGATTTGCTGGCTAGCACATGTTACCCCACCTCCGAGCAAGACCTGGAAGAGGAATGAATTCCAAACCTGAGAGTGGGGTAAGCACTTACCTTCTTATTGAGTTTCAGCCAAGTGGAGAAACCCTTAGTGTCCTGGTATTGCAGACCAAAGAACCAAATTTCCCTCAGGCCAATCGTTTTCACTACCTGCAAGAGAAAACACAAAACTACCACTGATTGAATGCCCTTGCCTGTGCCAGGCACAAAGGACACAAATGCAACGCCTCACTTAGTCCCTAACCTTAAAGGACATAAGGTGCCCAGGGTCTGAAAAGAAACTACACTTGAGCAGCAACCAAGACATGATGTCAGCATCTCTTTTTCACAAAGTACTTCTGAGGTAGGGGATGGATCTGTGATTTACGAGCACTACCACACACCAATAACTTTATTATCTCCTTTAATTTTCACAAGAGCTTTATGATATAATTACAATCAGGCCCATTTTATAGATAGTGAAAGTAAGGTTCAGAAAAGTGGAGGTTCAGTTAGTCAGTAGCGGAGTCAGATCTGTTTGACTCCAAACCTATTCAAATCCAGTGCTTTCTGCCACTTCCCTCCCTCTATTATGCCATGCGGCTTCCCACTCCCAGGATGGATTAAAGGTTGAAGGTAGAGATTATTGGCTTCACTCCTGCATCTTGTTCTCCTGGATTACTCTTCTATCTTTAGCAACTAGAAATAATGCCCACGACCTTCAGACTGAGTCTCATTTACAATGCCCCAAGAAAGAACCTTTGAGGAGACAGAGCAGGGACTGTGGTATCTATATATCCAAAAGCTGGGCCATGTTTGGGGACTGAGATGCTTCTTTCCAGCCCTGATTAGAGTGCAGTCACAATTTCTGTTACCAATCATTCAGTTTAAAAGTGGGAATGAGGGTGGAAACAGAGTGAGTACCTCAGTGTCGTAGCTGAGGGGCCCCCTGATGTTCTGGGCCTCTTGCCTGAGCAGTGGGAAGGAAAGGGAGGCCAGCCAGGAGAAGACAGATGGGATCTGTTTTCCAGTCCCTGACATTAGCATGTTAATAGTTCTGGCTGGCGTCTGAAACCCAGCATGCCTACCACTGGGGATGAAGGCAATAAAGCTGAGCCACATCCCAATGAGGTCATGCTGGCATGGAGCGGTCTTCTTTATCTTCTATTTTTTGGGTGGGGGCAGAGGCAGGGGGAAAGTGGAAGGCAATAGAGGTGGAGGGGTGAGATGAAGAAATTTACCTGGAGACAGAAACAGGGAACAAGGACACAGTGTTGCTGACGTCCTTCCCTGTGAATAAATCACTATCTCCCCTCAAAATACACATATACACACATACACACACACACCTCCACTGTATCCACAAAGTTTCTACTGTGCATCCAAAGCCAGGACCCATAGTCACCCTCAGACCTTACAATCTAGAGTTTCAGAGGCCCCAAGGAAAAAAGTAGCTCATATTTTTAGGTCCCTATTATATATGTGAAGTAGTGAACACTGAAGTACCCTGAGATAGCTATAATATCTCCATTTTATAAAGGAGGAAACTGAGGTTTAGAGAGGCAATCTTTCTAAAACCATTGACCCTAGACTAGACTCCTGATGCGCGTAACTCCAAAACCTGTACCCTTTCTTCTCTAGCATGCTTTCTCCTAATTCCAAAGGTTCATAGGAATTTAGGAGCCCTAGGGTTCTCAACTGACTAACTGCTTTGTCTCAGTTTTAGTCTAGATATCCTATCCAACTGATGAAATTTGATTACTTACGCATCTATATATGGTTTCTGGCTTTCCCACAACCACTTTGGGGAGAAGCCACATTCCCAAGTCATCAACCTTCACTGCTCACTGGGGCAGTAAATACTGATGACCTTACTTTTTGTATCTTAAAGCAGGTATCAGGAAACCTGAAAGACTCACCTCTGTCTCCACTTTGCTGTGTGATATCAAGGCAGTGCATTTCCCTCTCTGGACCTCAGCTTCCCCATCTATCTTGCTTCCCTATCTGCTACAAATGGTGTGGCATAAATGGCCTCTTTCTTCTCTCAAGCTTTATCATTCTATTAATTAGATTTTTATAAATGACTAAGAAATACAATCTCATTTCCCTTCTACCTCTTGCTGACTATGGTAACCAGGAACATGTTTAGAAAAGATAGGATGGGGGTGGGGTGTGAGAAAAGATCAAAAGACTTCCATGATTCAATGGCAAGGTGAATCCCTGAGACTAAGTCAATAAGTAGTAAGAACTGCCAGCAGGTTTCAGATGGAGAATAAATAATGTTAATGTTGAAATGTGGTATTGGCTATTTTTTTTTTTTGCAGAGAATAGAGGGGGAGTGTGCAAACAGGAAAGATTGTTTAAAGCACCTTTCTCACCCTAGATATAAGATAGGGACCAACTAACAGTTCTAATCATTTTCCACAAGGTTGCAGAAGGATATTGTGTCCAGGTGCAATCAGTGAGAAGAAGTTACAGGACAGAAAGAGACCCACCAAAAATCCTGAAGATCAATAAATAGGGCCAGGATACTAGGTCAGGGAATGAGGGTAAAGCAAACTGGAAAGAGAGCTGGAAGAGCAGCAACTCGTCTTTACCTGTTTCAACAGCTCCATTGTAGAGGCTCAGACACCCCAGAACTAAAAAGGAGTATAGCAGGCACAGACTGCACCACCAGTTCCAGAGGTTCCAGGAGTGACCTCTTTACCCTCTTGCACCAGATTTTCTGGTTCACTAGTGAGATTGGTAAAAGTGTGATGAGAAGAGGAGTATGACTGCCAAACTGGTTCTAGGATCTGGAGTATCTCTGAGGAGAAGCTGGACCAAGTAATAGCTAAAGTGCTACCAAAAAAATAGATTTTACAATCAGTAGGGAATTTTAATCTCTCTAAGCACTGTGTCTTCCCTTATGAACATAGAAAAATCGGATGCATATGAATTTTACACTCCTTTAGGCTCCAGCACTCGGAGAGATGAGCAATGTCTCTCAGTCTACTGAAGTCCCAAAGTAAGGAAGTAAGGGTGTATGCAGGAGGACGAAATATGGCCTGAAATCAGAATTAAGACTGAAAAAGAACAAAGGATACAACAGATGACCCCTGGACCCTAGGGTATAAGGAAATCTCAAGTCTTGGAAAACAGGCCAAGCTTTGCTTACTTCCAGCTTTGCTTCCAGGTGATATGTCCACTCCAGAGGAAAGAGAAACCTGATTTTCTAGTGGGAGAACATATCTAGATCCTGGTTCCAGGAACAACATATGTAGCTCCAGTGAGTAGGATCCTATCCTTCTACTCTGAGAAATGGCTTCACCCCCAAGGGAAAAAAAAATTCTTTCTTGGCTCCCTTTGACCCAAACAGCCAGCTCATGTGACCTGAGCTAGTATTTCTCAAAGCTGCCATGGAAGAAATCCTTAAGCAGCATAAAATAATGGGTGCATATACCCAGGGGCCACAAGGATGGAGTAA
This sequence comes from Pteronotus mesoamericanus, assembly GCF_021234165.1. Lineage (NCBI taxonomy): Eukaryota > Metazoa > Chordata > Mammalia > Chiroptera > Mormoopidae > Pteronotus > Pteronotus mesoamericanus. The sequence continues at coordinate 1,065,984 of NW_026555108.1, read as the reverse complement.
GGTAGGGGTAATACAAGTAGAAGTTTGCAAGGCAGAATTACTTTGAAGCCACAGGTTTAGTCTTAATCATTTGCGCAAATTTTACATTCTACTCCTTAAATCATTGTTTTAATAATGAAATAGAGAGCACCTACAAGTAAAACTGATGTTCCAAGATACTAAATCCCATTCATTCCACAGCTCTGTGTACTGCCTAGAACTGCCACATACACCTAGAGGGACTATAGCTTCAGTTTGTAAGACACTGGCTGTGGATTCTATTCAGCCCCACAATACAAACCTGCAAAACAGACTGTGGAGCACTATACAGTCCAAGCAGCATAAACTTGAAAACTAAGACCCAGTAAGAGAAAGAGATTTGCCTCTGAGAAAATCCTCCCTAATTAGCAGAAGCACTTGGATGTAAGAACCCCCTTCTTCTCTTTTGCATATGAAGCCTGCCCATATCTGAAGTCTGCGGAGGGAAGGGGAGATCAGGTCAATTCTGGAGCACAGAGCACCCCCTCCTTCTATACCCCATGCATCTATCTGAGTAAACAAATTAGTGACGTAATTTACCACTTCAGAAGCCCAGAAAAGGATCAAGAAGCAAGGCTGGAGCCCCAAGAGGAAAACTGCATGAGAAATTATGTGCAAAACTGCGTCAATGCCCAAACACCTGAGGCCCACTGAGATTCCATTACAGGCCTAGCAGCAGCTACATCAGCCACTCACCTAAAAGCAAATCAATGCACAACTGTAAAGTTCCAGGAGGGGCTGCCACCACTGCTACTTATGCTATTCCACACTGCCTTTGCTCAAGTGGCCACCTCCTTTATAGCACAGAACTCACCTAGAGTTTTAAGTTTAGGGACCAAACTTGCCTCTACTCACCATGGAAACAGGCAAAGAAAAGGGAGGCCAGAGAGGACACAACTGACAAAAGAAGTGGAAGTAGTATATGGCTTGGTTCAAGGCACTATACTATTTCCTAGCTATCTGACCTTAAACATCTTTCCCCTCTCAAAGCCTCAGTTCCTCATCGATAAGATGGAGACACTGTAATTATAATATTAGATATCAGTTATTTTATAAAATCAAATGCAATAAAATGAAGAAAGGGCTGCTGCCTTCAATGCAGAGTCCACAAACCTTAAGGATTTTACTGAGCCAGAAAAGCTTCATGATTTCATGGCTCCATTATCTGAACTTCCAGAGCAATCTCCACCTACTTGTTTAGCCCTCAATAAAAACAACCAACATTAGAATGCCTGCTATGTACCAGGTACTTCACTTATTTGGAGATCAAATAAGACTACAAAAATGTCTGAGATTAGTATGATCACCATTTTACTGAGGAAAGTAAAGTCCTAAGAGGTTAAATGAGCCACCCAAGCTCACACAGCTAAATAGAGCAGGGATTTTCAACCAGTGTACCACAAAAATTTTAAGACATGCAATACCTGACTATTTAGCCAGGAGCACAGCCCTCTTTTCCATTACTTAGACTGTCAACAATAGCCAATAGCCAATAAAAAAAATAGCCAATACAACAATAGCTGTTTGGTGTGAATGAATCAAAATTATACATATTATACCTATTTTTTTGTCATATCGGCAAAAACCTATTTTTTTTGCAGTGACACAGAATTTTAGTAATTAGTTTTTGTGTGCCATAAAATGAAAAAGGTTGAAAATTGCTGACATAGAGGGACAGAATTTGAACCCAAGGGCAACATCAAATCCCATGCTCTATATACCACCTCTATACGCAACCTAATCTTCAAAGGCATTTTTTTCATTCTTTGTGGGAGGGTTGCAGGTATTTTCATTAAGGGCAGAGGTAGTATCTGATAGACTAGGGATCTTCCCTGGGACACAGCAGGCCTTCAGTCAATATTGAATCAGTTAATGAAGAGATGAATGAAAGGATGCTCTGAGATTTCATCTCCTTTCTACAGCTTAAAATCTTGAAGGAAGGGGACAGGTAAAGTTAGACTAGAGCTACAGCTGGAGCTCCTGGCTGGAGAGGAGCCAAGTAGAGGTTTTTCAAAGAGGAATTCATTGTGGTGATACTGCCCCCTAGTGTCACCTAGGTACTTAAGAGTCCTCTGAAGAACCTCAGGCTTTAGAAGTGGAGGTGACAACACTGCTAAAAAACGTGTTCTCTCTCCTCCCTACATGTGAGCACACTCATAAGAAACAAAGGTAACTGGAGGAACTAGGGGCCTCAATTCCATTTCCCACCAGTCCTTGGGCTTCCTCAAGCTATGGCTTCCCATTGTTGTCTGTTATTTATTGCTGGTACCAACGAGGGTACTTCCTCTCCAGTTGGCTTCCTCTCTAGCCATCAGCCAGGTAGTTGCTAGGTTCTAGGATGGCCCCAGAGCTTTTATCAACTCCTCCAAAGAAGTCAAGCTCCTTCCTCCTAGGCCCAGTTCCCTCCTGATGGAATGATAAGTCTGAGGCCAGACAGAATGAACTTCCTCCCTTATGCCTCAACAATTAGTTGGAAGAGATTATAGCCCCCAATAGCCTATGAACACATACTTCTGTGGATTCCTGTCCTTGGCCCCAAAACTGCCCAGACGTCCAATTCCTTCTCTGAGTTCAAATCTTTTTCCTTGTAGTTTTAACCTATGGGGTCCCAGCTCTGCCCCTTTTGATCTCACAGAACAACTGCCCTCTCCTTGCTAAGGCAGCCTATCTCAGAGATTCCAACACAGAGAACACATCTCTTTTTTTTAATTTTTTACATTGATTTTTGAGAGAGAAACACTGATTTGTTCCACTTGCTTATGCATTCATTGGTTGATTCTTGTATGTACCCTGACTGGGAGTCGAACCCACAACCTTGTGTCATGTCAGAACGGTGCTCTAACCAGCTGAGTTATCTCGCCAGGGCACATCTCCTCTTGAGAGTTCTCCACAAGAAACAGATTTATTAACTCTAAACAGAGTAGCACAGTGGAGAAAAGCTTTATTTTTGGAACTCCATACCACAACTTACTAACTACATAACCTAAAGTGTGTTCTTTCACCGCTCATAGAAAGGATCATTGTGAGAACTGAAGCACTTAGCCAGGGCTACTCCATAGTAGGTACTCAATAAATGATATTTCTCAAAACGACACTGATCTTCAGGACGGGAAGTCATGAACTTCCTCGTTTTCTCCCTTTCCTTTCCTCCACCAGTATGAAAGATGCAAGTTTCTTAAGGACTTTCTTTGGGGAGCAGTAGCTTTCAGAACTAGCATACCAATCTGGCCAGAGATCCCTACCATATGGGCTTCCCTTAGAACCACACCCACAGTACGCAAACCAAATCAACACTAACAAAGAATTACTAGGCCTTGGGGCTTTTTGAAATTAATAAACTTCTTTGTTCAAGGACTTTTCTGCTCAGGGCTCTAAATTATGCCTTCCTCACCCTCCACAGCTATCCCCCTCCAATGCAAATGAACAAAGCCCCCAGTGTTGAGTGCAAGGGATGGCGTCATTTGCCTTGAGAGGGGTAGGGTGTAAAACCAGGGCTCTGCAAAGGAGTCTGAGTAGAGCCTGAAGAAACCTCCCATTCCCAGCTGCACCACAAAACCCACTGGCTGATACTCTCCCCTCTATAGCTGCTGCACAGAATGATACTGCTTTCTGAAGCAAAGGGCCAAACAGCCTTCATAATGTATAGACGCCTTCTTCCTTTTGTCCCAAAGACATTAAGAAACCTGTCCAGCAGATGTCCTGCATGCCAAGTATCTTCCCCTCCCCCACACATAGGCCAACTGCTAATCATACTCAAGTGAGGCATTTCTTTCCTTTTTATAGAAGGGGATCATACGAACTCCAAAACAGTGGAGTTAGAAACAGGAAAGATATAGAATGCAGAAACAAATGCTGGAGATAAATTTCTGAAAGATAACCATAAATGGTAATGGACGGAAACTTGGCTCGGGGTGGTGAACACACAATACAGTGTACAGATGATGCGTTGTGCACCTGAAACATGTATAATTTTGTTAACCAGTGTCATGCCAATAAATTCAATAAAAAAGAAAGATAACCAGACTTGAGAGATCAATTTGACATTGTATAGATGGGTAAACTGAGGCCCAAAGAAGAAAAAGGTTTGTGTAAGGTATAAGGAGAGTTAGTAGTAGAGCCAGCCCTAGGGCCCATGATTTCTAACTTTCTATCCAGTGCCCTTTCAATTTTACTGGGCTATTCCTTTAAAAGCTCTCCAACAGAAAACCTGCATACAAACCCTAACTGGTGTGGTTCAGTGGGTTGAGTGTCGTCCCACCAACCAAAAGGTCACCGGCTAGATTCCCAGTCAGGGCACATGCCTGAGTTGCAGGCCAGGTTCCTGGTTGGGGGTGTGCAAGAGGCAAACTATTGATGTTTCTCTTGCACATCGATGTTTCTCTGCCTCTCTTTCTCCCTCCCTTCCCCTCTCTCTAAAAATAAATAAAACTTTTGCCCTGACTGGTGTGGCGCAGTGATTTGAGTGCCGGACTATGAACCAAAGGGACGCCAGTTCAATTCCCAGTCAGGGCACGTGCCTGGGTTGTGGGCCAGGTCCCCAGTAGGGGGCACACAAGAGGCAACCCACACATTGATGTTTCTCTCCCTCTCTTTCTTCTTCCCTTCCTTTCTAAAAATAAATAATTTTTTTAAATTTAAAAATAAAAATAAGTAAAACCTTTTAAAAAATACATTTTAAAAAAATAAATAATAAAATAAAACCTGCATACAAAGGGAGAATTCAAAGCCTCAGTATAATCAAAATGCAGTCATTCCAGACTAGCATTGTAATCACTTGGAAACTATGTGAATGTCAGCATATTACTTTAATTGTAGTAAATGTGTGTTTAAATGTTCCTCTGACTAGTTTGTACTTTCACAAATTAAATATTAATGATTACCCTAAACTCTAAGAAGCAAAACAAACTCCAGAGAAGAAGCAAGTTCCAACTAAATTTGAAGTTGGATACTTTGAGGATCTTCAAGCCTATTTGTCCACTCTATCTGATTAACAAAACAAGAAGAATCATGACATTTGGGTGGTATATTTATTATATCTCTACTACATGCTGGATGCTTCACATAACACTTGCTTCCCTATTTTTATTTTCTTATTGTCTTTCTCACCTATTTCTAATTTATCTTTTTGAATTTTATGTATCCTTATAAACCACTATAACAAGTTTCTTTGGGGGGGGTAACAAGTGATAAATAAATAATATACTCATTCATAACCTCACAAAAAGCCTTTGAGGTACATATTAGACCAACTTTTTTTTTAATGAAAATGCCAACCAGGAGAGGTTCAACAATTTTCACAAGGCCTAGCTAGGAAAATGAAGATTCTGTATCCTCATCTGTAAAATGGGGCTGATACTAATTTCTACACTCAAAGGACTTTGTGATAGTCAAATGATAGGGTGTACAAAATGCCTGTCACACTACCTAGCATACAGTAAGTCTTGTACAAATGTTAACTCCCATCTGTATTAGCCATAAAAAATTTTCTCAGTCTACCATGTGATATCGGGAACTCAGAGAGGCATGCTCTACTAAGCTTTCCTCAGATATCTAGCCATCCCATCCTGCCTTTTACAGAGAGACCTGGGTAGAAAACAGCCTAGCCTGGCTGGTGTGGATCAGCGGATTGAGTGCCAGCCTGTGAACCGAAAGGCTGCCAGTTCAATTCCCAGGCAGGGCATGTCCCTAGGCTGCAGGCAAGGTCCCCAGTTGGGAATGCATGAGAGGAAACCACACGTTTATGTTTCTCTCCCTCTTTTTCTCCTTCCCTTCCCTTCTCTCTAAAATAAATAAATACATAAATACATACATACATAATACAATCTTTTTAAAAAAGAGAAATCAGCCCCTTACCATCTCCATCCTCTCCTTGTCTTTCCCCTCACCAGTTTAGGGTATTCACAGGAATAGGATTATTTCATTTGAATATAACCTCTTTTGTCTTTCTTCCTTACCCTTCCCAATTTAAGGGATGTTCTCAGATCGTAGAGGGACTCTGAGGGCAAAGGAAGAAGCAAAGCAGGAGTACCTGGGAAATCTATCAAGGTAATACAGGGTCCTAACATCCTGGACAATGTCAGAATGGCCCGTCTGAAGGAACCCCAGCCACATTTTCACTTCTGAAATTCTGGTCACAGACAGCACATTCCCTTGGCCCCTGGAGAGACTTTGAATGCTGAAAGATTCTATGGCCTCCACCTGGCTATTCCATAGCACATCCCTTCTGATAATAATGCCTTGCAGCAAAGGGATACCCTTTGCGTTGGACACAGGAATAGCTGCATCAGTATCATCTCTATGGCATGATTACAGGAGATGAAACACCCTCCTATTGCATTCATCATCCTCAGAGGTATCCTAAATCCTAATATTCCTTTGAGGGAAATGTATATAAAGTAGGCAACCTAAGAAACACTAAGTCAGTTTCTGTATACTAGAAAACAACAACCAGATAAATGTGACAGAGGCCATGTGATACAGTGATAAGAATGCAGGGTTTAAATCCCAGACAAATACCAGCTAGATGAATTAAGTTATTTAATTCTGAGCCTTACCATTAGCTTACATCTTTCAGAGTTCAGAGGAAGGCTCCATGCACTCACAATTTTTTTATTTTATTTTTCAATTACAGTTTACATTCAATATTATTCTGTATTAGTTCCAGGTACACAACATAGTGGTTATATAATCATATACTTTACGAAATGCTCCCCTGATATTTTAAGTACCCACCTAGCACCACACATAGTTATTACAATACTACTGACTATATTCCTTATGCTGTACTTAACATCCCCATGACAGTTTTGTAACTACCAATTTCTACTTCTTCATCCCTTCACCTTTTTCACCCAGCACCTCAACCCCTCCCTTGTTTAGAGCATCTAGCACAGAATCATACCCAACTTGCTTCTCTTTTCTGCCATGTTCATATCCAAGGATGGAATTGATCAGAGCCATCCAAGGTACAGGTTGCCAAAGTTAAACTTTGCCTCCTTTGTTATTAAGACCTGTCTTAGAGGAGCAAATAAGAAAAGAAATTCCCAAGAAGCAGGCATTGTGGTGAGAGCAATTGGGAAAAGTGAAAGAGTCTAAGGGGCAACGAGTCTGTCACTTACCTGGTCAAACAACTGCTTGCCGGTGGTGTTGGGCTGGATGGCAAACTCCAGCTCTGCATCCATGGTGGTCACACGCACATTGATCTAGGATGAGATCAAAGGAAGCAAGTTAGTTGTCTGGCTCTGTGCTCAGCAGAGGCTGGGACAAGTGTCTCTGCTCAACAACAGAAGAGGGAACTAGGATGCTAAGAACCTGAGCAACTTAGATATTGGTGGGAAGAAGAGGAGACTATTGGAGCAAACAAACAATAACCCAGCCTGTGCTTCCAACCACCTTTCTACTGAAGATAAAAAGCACAGCAACAGAGCAATGCTTACCAAGGGGCAAACAAAATGAATGGAAATCAGCTTACTATCAAGAGGGAGAGTGCTGACTGTACTTCTTCCAGGAAGCCTTCCCCACCTATTCCAGCCAGCCCCAAGCCCACAGTGTTCTGTCTTCACCTCTGATTTACAGCCTGGATTATCTGCAGCGCTGGTCTTTGCAGAGCCAACTTAAGGACAGGATAAAGAACACTGGGTTCCAAGCCTAGTACTATAACTAGTACTATCTACAACCTTGGATAAGTCTTATTCCCTCCCTGAATCTTAGTTCCCCTAATCTGTTTAAGAGCAGGAATGGGGGGAGTCAATTACACTAGGTGATATCCAAGGACCATTTTGGTACTGATGTCTATGGTTCTGTATACTAATTTACATTATTAATGTTTCTTGTATTTATGACTCACTGGTCTCCTTAGGCACAAGAGAGGAAAGAAGCCTCAGCAGAGGTAGATGTCAGTATCATAGAGGTTCTACCAAAGCCAAGTCAGCAGAGAAAAAAGGAACAAAAAGAGGTCCAGATTAAAAAAAAAAAAAAAAAGCAGGTAGCCACACACAGGATTTCACAGGCACTAAAAAAAGTATCCTCTATCTTTACGAATAGATCCCCTAGCCCAGGTCAATGATAGCTGAAATTTCTTCAGTAGAGATTTGTTCCTTTGGCTGAAAACTTCATAGTATTCAGGTGGTAATAGTAGTAATAGGAATGGTAAGCAGCAGCTTTCATGTATGAAATCTTATTATTCAGTATGCATCACCCAATTTAATATCAATACTCACCCTGTGAAGGAGAGAGTATCATGTCCACAGTGAGGGTGATGACATAGATTATCTGTCTAAAGTCACATCACCAGTAAGTGGGAAAGACATGGTGTGAGAATTTATAACCAAGTCCAAACCTCAAATTTAAACCAATATGCTAAACACCTCTTACATCAAAGTGTAAAATGTATTCCATTAAAAGAAATCAGCCCTGACCCATGTGGCTCAGTGGGTTCAGTGTCATTCCACAAAACAAAAGGTTTACGGCTCAATTCCCAGTCAGGGCACATGCCTGGGTTGCTGCTTCAGTCTCCAGCCAGGGTACATACAAGAGGCAACCAATTGATGTTTCTCTCTCATATAGATGTATGTTTCTCTCCCTTTTTCTCCCTCCTTACCTTCTCTCTAAAAATAAAGTCTTTTTAAATTGTTGGACATTTTACTTAAGTAATCTATATGGTACAGCTACAAGATGGCTTGTTATATGATCATATAAAATATTTATGAAGATTATTTCATGCCCAGGAAAAATACCTCAGTAATATTAAGTGAAAAAGAGTCAGCAAGAAGATCATATGAGCTCAATTTTGTAAAAACTATGCATAAAGAGAAGATTGGAATCACGTCCAACCAAATGTGTTAGGATTGGTTTTGGGGTGGTGATCCTATGAGTATGTTCTACATTTTTCTAGGATGCTCACATACTACTCATACTACTGGGAGAGGAAGACTAAAAGTAGAATTGTCAAATATGCAAATCCCAATGGAATGGTAAAACATTAAGCCTTATCAGTCTTTCACACCTCTGGGCCTTTCCTGAGCACAGGGGTCAGTTAGCGGGGAAGAGGAGGCCAGACAGCCATTTTACTAGCTAAACAATTCCAATGAGGACCAGGCCTGGGGAACAACTTTGTAAATAAACCTCGCCAGGGATCCAGGGAGGAAATCTATTTCAGGATTGACAATGGAACAGGAAAGGCCCTGAAGGCAGGAACAAGTAAGGCAAGTACCCCAATGAGAGGCAATGGGCAAGGTTAGCTACCTAGACTTGGTGTTACTAGATTTAAACAGATATCTACTTCTTCATCCTCACTGTGGATTGGCTTTCTGCCAATCCAATGACCTCTATAGAATACGGCCTCATGATGTAGGGAGAATGAGGCCCAATGGGCTGGAATTTGGCCACAACATCTAGCCTCAAATCACCCACCCTTGAGCTGAGTCAGGAGAGACTTCAAAACACTAGTGATGGACAGGATAGGAAAGAGTGAAAAAGGGATAGTGTGTCTTCTAGTACACTGGACTTCATTCTTATCTCAAGGATTCTGTCTTACTTAGAGTTACTACTCCGATACCCAAGACTCAGTGGATACACACAAGCTGTTGACTAAATGAACAGTACTAAGCAAGGGGATATAAGAGACAGATATAGCATAGCACACAGATTCAAAACTGGGAACACTTTACATCTTGTGCCATGGACCCTTCTGGGAAGTCTGGTGAAATCTTCCTCAGAATATTTGTAAATGCACGAAATAAAGTAGATAAAAAGAAGCCAATTATGTTGAAATAGTTATCAAAATTTAATATGTACGTCTTTATTGTCATTTTAAGTAATTACCCAGCAGTGGGTCTTATTAGTTATTACTGCCATAATTTCAACTTTGTGTTGAGCATAAATATTTTGAGAAATCTATATTAACTAAATCATGATATAAAAGTACCTTTGACTTCCATTGGTGACAAAGTCACAAATATTGGCATTACTACTTCTACTACTAATAGTAATTACTATTACTATAGTAGTAGTGATTACTATTACTACTACTTTTTTTAAACTACATTCATAATTGAAAGAGGGGTTAAATTTCAGTAAGACATTAGTGAAAACCAGTATGTTATTCTCCTCCATTCAAGTGTATCCTTCACACTTCTAATTCAATCCATAGAGGCTCAAGGACTCCAGGTTAAGGAGCTTCCTATAAATTTCAGTTCACCAAATATTAATGGAACACTGTGTTTAAGGAACTATGGTTAGAATAGAGTTGTTGGACCAAGCCCTGACCCCAAGGCACTTACTGAATCACAGAAAATTGTAATATAAAAGAGAGACATTCTATCCTGGCTGGTGTGGCTCAGAGGATTGAGTACTGGCCTATAAACCGGAAGGTTGCTGGTTCAATTCCTCGCTAGGGCACATGCCTGGGTTGCAGGCCAGGTCATGTGAAGGGACACCAATGTCTCTCGCACGTCAATGTTTCTCTCCCTCTCTTTCTTCCTCCCTTCCCCTCTCTAAAAATAAAAAATAAAATCTTTTTTAAAAAAAATAGAGACATCCTAAGAAGGGCCGTAGAACAGAAAAAGCCTTGTGTGAAATTAAAAAAAAAAAAACACAGTTCAGTAGTATTTGCACTGGTCTCTAAGACTAAGCTGGATTTTGAAAAAGGGAGACTATGGGAATGGGGGTAAGAGTACTCAGGTGTCCTAGGTAGAGATGTGTGATGGCCCAGGGGAGACAGCTATGAAGATGGTCTGCTTAGAAGCAAGCATGCAGGCCTACTCCAGGGTGAATGAGGCCAGCAGAGTGAAGAGTGGGCAAAAAGCTGAGTATGTGGAGGGCCCTGAAGGCTATGCTAGAAAGCTTGGCCTTAATCCTGTCAGCAGTGGACAGCCAGCTTAGAGGTCCTAAACAGGGTGGGACAGAATCTGAACAGGGCTTTTTGGAAGAAAGTACCCAGGGAGGAAACTGAGGAAAGGGGTGGGACTACAGGGCCACATTCCACAGCCTAGCAGTTCCCTTTAATTCACACTATTAGGAAGATTTTTCAAAGGAAATAAGCCACTGTCTTTTGCATAGCATGTCAATCACAGATTATGTCAATTTAGCATCTTCAGGGCTTAGCCCACAGACCCAAATATTCAATTCAAATATTTGTTACAGAAAAGTGATTAAGAAGTACAAACGGCAATTACAAAACAGTCACAGGGCCCTGGCTGGTGTGGCTCAGTGGATTAGTTGTTGGTTCAATTCCCAGTCAGGGCACATGCCTGGGTTGTGGGCCAGGTCCCCAGTAGGGGGTGCAAGAGAGACAACCACATGTTTCTTTCCCTCTCTTTCCCCCTCCCCCTCTCTCTAAAAATAAATAAAATCTTTTAAAAAAACAGTCACAGGGATATAAAGTACAACATAGGGAATAGAGTCAATAATACTGTAATAACTGTATTGTAATAATTGTATGTATGGTGCCAGGTGGATACTAGACGTATTGGGAGTTCACCTGTAAGTTACATTAATATCTAACCACTATGCAGTACACCTGAAACTAATATAATACTGAAAGTCAATTGTATTCAAAAAATAAATAAATAACAATAAAAGGAAATGCTTTTTAAATAAGTCAATCAATAGAAAAGCACCCAGCCTAGGTTAGGAATAAACTTGTCAGAGAGGCTAGTGTTGTCCACACATCCTCCCTTAGAACAAGGCTCTTCTAAAGTTCTCAGCAGAGAACTAAATCTGAAGATGTCCAGCTGAAACCAAACCGGAACCTACTTCCCCAGAATCCCTGCTCAGGGTTCCTGCCATTCCACCGTGGCTGCTTCTCCAGGGAGGGCAGCAAGAGGTTTCCTGAATTTCACTGTGGAGACAAATAATCTTACATTAAAAAAAAAACAGAAAGAACCCTGGCTTGTGTGGCTCAGTGGATTGAGCACCAGCCTGCAAACCAAAAGGTGACCAGTTCAATTCCCAGTCAGGGCACATGCCTGGGTTGCAGGCCAGGTCCCCAGTAGGGGACGTGCAAGAGGTAACCACACATCGATGTTTCTCTCCCTCTCCTTCCCCCACTTCCCCTCTCTAAAAATAAATAAATAAAATATTTAAAAATTAAAAAAATAGAAAAGCAAACACAAAGGGACTTCTATTCTTTCCACCACTTAACTCAAAAGAAAATGTGAGTCATGAGGACAGGGTCATGCATCTGTGCTCCCCGTTTTCTGTGTGTTGGAGGTAGGGAGGAGCAGGGTGATAGGTAGAGCAGAAGTCTAGATAAGAGAAGATCTCCTGGTCTCCCTTTAGACTAATCTGGGACCCAAGTATGTAAGATGAGCTGCAAGCCACACAGGGCCCACTGGATGCTCACCCTGGTGGGTACCTACTAACCTTTTGGGCCTGGCCTCTGCAATCTTAAGAAGAGGGTGATCTAGTTTCAAGCAAAGCCCTGAAAATAGATCCTCTGAAGTCAGAAGTTTTAAGCAGCCCCTCAGCTTGTTAAGAGTGGAGGAGCTGGACTGGGTGGAGCAACATTTCAAGATGGTCTCCATCATAAAACATAATCCCTGCCTAAGTTGGTCCCTGAAGACTTAGGCACAGACTGAGGTTAAAGACTGTCTCTGGAGAACATTAAGGGTTTAAGGAACAAAAAATAAAGTCTGGGTGTGGTCATGGGGGGGTGTCACCCTCCCAAACACACTTAGCCCTCCCACCCCCAGCCCAAGAACAATAAATCCAGTGTTATTTATTGAACAATTGAACAAAGACACTTCCCACACGAAGCGCTTCACTGGACTAACAAGTCCATCACAGTGATCTGCCATCTAAAGTTCTCAAAAAACTGGGATCTCTCCTGAGCTGGCTGGCCTAAGAAACAAAAATAACAAGGGCCCTGGCTGGTGTAGCTAACAGGGTTGAGTATTGTCCCACAAACCAAAAGGTCATTGGTTTGATTCCTGCTTGAGGCACATGCCTGGGTTGCAGGCCAGGTCCCTGGTTGCGGGCATGCGAGAGGCAACCAATCAATGTTTCTCTCCCACATCAAAGTTTCTCTCCCTCTCTCTGTCCCTCTCTTCCCCTCCCTGTAAAAATAAATAAATAAAATCTTAGGGAAAAAAAAAACAGGCCAGATGCTACCTCTGCCTTGGCCCCAGCAGCCAGTATACTTTGGTCCATGGGCCTGGGCAGCTTCAAATAATGGACCCTCTCTTTTCCTAGAGCTAGGAACACCCAGGTGAGCAGTAGCCATGTCACAGTGAGAAGATGAGGGCAATGCGTTCCCTATGAATAATGTGTTGCCCCTGAACATCAGGATGGCTCTTTCCAGGAGAGGAGTTTGGGCAAGACAGAGGAGAAAGCTGAAAGAGCTGAATAGTCACAGGTAACTTGCCTGAAGCACAGACCTGTAAGCCAGAGAAAACTGGCATTACTGGTACCACTTCATGGGTGAGGAAACTGAAGTATATACAGGCAGTTGACATAAGGATGGAAACGAACATTTACCCAACTACGCATCAAGCCCCATCACCCACTGTCTCACTTAACATCACTGAAGCCACATTTACTGAACCAGCAAGTTGTGAAGATGGGTTTTCTGGACATTCCTGTAGCTCTTTTCATGATTCCACCCACTTCTCTGGTCATGCTGATTTCACTGCTGTCTTCAGACACCGCCTTGGCAACTAATTTGGCCAAGGTCCAAACACTGACACAGGAAGCCCAGGCACATCTGGGAAGCACTGCTTGGGAAGGCCAACTCGCCAGAGCAGAGTTTATGAGTCAGCCAGTTGGGTCTGAGCTCAATGACCTCATGCCCTTCCCCCATCTGCCACCTCCCCAAACTCCCTTAGGGCCCACCCGCTCTGGGCTTTCAGTGGAGCTACTGGTATGGAGAAAGCAAAGGTAAGTGGGGGAGGGGGAACAGAAGTAGGACAAGCCCTACCAGGGCAATTCCAAAACTTCAGTTTCTTCACTGGACAGAGAGTAGTCACCACAGTGTTATCCAAACTGCCTATCCCAATTATTTAGGCTCCAGCACCCACCATTTCCTGCTACCAGAACTGGGGCGAGAGCAGGGCAGGGCCTAGTCTGTCTTGCCTCTTGGGATGACAGCACTGCCTCAAGCAGCTGTTTTCCATAAGGGGGAAAACAAGGGTTGCTTTGAATCTCTAGCCTAGGAGACATTCTCTTCCCCACCCTCTCCTCCTCCTCCACTGACTCATTCAATTCTCAGCAACTCAGCCTCTTCCTTTTGACTTGGAAGTGGTACCTGGAACAACCGTTATCTATTCTGACCTCTTCCTACCCATTTCCAAACCATTACAACTAGCAAGACCTGCCTGGGGTTAACCCTTCCTAGGCCTGTGCCTTTTCCCAGTAGTTTCTAGAAAAGAGAACCACACCCAACCCAATGTATACCCATACCTTAATGGGTCAGCAATGTCTTCAACCACTCCAACTGCTGCAAAAGGTATGGGAGACAAGGGTCCCCTTTCACTTGCGTTAGCCCATTTCCCCCCAGCTCTCCAAGAACCATTTCAACTGTGAGACAATGGCAGCTGGAGACTGTTACTCCTCCTGTTAGCACATATTTAAGGGAGTAACTCCAAACATAACTAACCCCTTTTAGCAGTGATAACATAACTACATTGTCACCATAGGAAAAGAGCTCACAGCAGAAGCCAAAGCTGAAAAAGTAAAAAACGGTGAGATTATGTTAGAAAGCTGTAGCTTTCCCATTAATCCAGCCTTAATTGCACAGCCTTTTATCCCATGACAAGGTTAAGATTCCCCTCTTCTCCACACATGAAAGTCAGAAAGGAAACTAGCTCCTTACCATTTGTGTCTAACTCCAGGACTTAACTTTCAAAATCAGCTCAGCCAAACCATACCACAAGAGCAAACAACATCCACTCCCCTTTTCTCCACCCCAGCTCATCTCTCTGTTCCAGGCATGTGGGCTGCCCCACCACTTCTTTAGCAAGTCATTCCTCCTCTTTACACTTTCAAGATTTCAATCCACTCATCCTAGACTCTCATCTGGCTCCTCCAAAACAATACCCTTCGGAACTTATCCCTATTCTCCAAGAGAATAAACAGCCCAGAATCCCAATCTGTCAGATCTGAAAGAGGCTTTATAGATCATTTGATTGAAACTCTGAAATACACAACAGGAGAAACTGAGGTCCAGAGAAGGAGAGGTACTAGCCTAAGGTCACACAGGTGCTAGGCAAGTGCGAGAACATAAATGAAAAACTTGGCTCTTGATCAACTATCCTACTTAATAAGCATAGAATCACTCTCAAACTTGGAAAACAGTAGACTCTTCAGGCTAACCGCTATTGATCTGGAAAGACTAGGTGGAGGAAGCCGGTTCAGTTTGCTTCCATGAAAAACTCAAAACTAACAATGCTTGGAAATCTAGCTTTCAGTAAAGAGCAGGCCCAACTTTCAGACTCTGAGACATTAACCACCACCCATTCTAGGGAGACTAAACCTTTTATAACAACACTGAAAGAAATTCAAAGATCTTTCGTTTCTAGGACACTTCGTTTGCCAAATCTTGGCTAGCAATTGATTGGGAAGGTCCCTGGTAGCAGGCATAGCTGAGACCCAAGCTGGAGGTTAGGGAGGGTGAGAACAGAGGAGGGAGGAAAGGGGAGTGCATCAGGGAAAGAGGCACAGGATTGGAGGAACAGATTTATACCCAGGTAGCCAAGAACAACAGATTCTTCAATTCCCATAAAAAATTTGAAACTGATGAAATAAAAGGAAAGAGTACCCATCATTAAAGGAAGTCTCCCAAATGGGTTAAACCTCTCAGGTGCCACACCCAGCTGGGCTTCAGCCTCTTGAATCAGTTTCCTGGTTGACCCAGCTTCCTGCCCACGAGTTTCACAGGAGGTACTTGTAGACTGGAAACAGATCATTTATAGCCTTAAGATGCCTGTGCTGCCTAGAGCACCAGAAGAGGGCTCTATTCTCTCTGCTCAGTAATGCATTCCAGCAACCTACAGCATCACATCTCTGAAGCACACTGGAATTGATTCGAGCCTCAGCTTAAGCTCAGCAAACTCTAAAATGTGATTGAAATTCTAGTTCATTAGACCATGTGAGACCATGCACATCAAACAGACACACACACATATACTTGCAGTATTTTAAATGTGTTCTCTCTTGAGAGGGAGGAGGATTTCCCCTAAGAAGCAGAGCCATGAGGGGAGGCAGAATGCAACAGAGCGCCTATGCTACCTTGTCCTTTTTCAAAGGTGCCTAATCTTTACTTATCTTGGCTCTGCCTTGCCATTTTCTCCAATCATGTCTTACCAATATACATAAGTCCCCCCCACCCACCACCAACACAACCCACCAGGACCTCCAAGCTCCGTCAGCTGATACCCAGAAAATCACAAACTGGGTCTGCGAACTTACTCATAAGATTCACCTAGGGAAATTTTTTAAATACAAATCCCCTGGCCTCACCCACAGAGATTCTGATTTATTATATGAGAAGCAGGGCTCAGGCATTAGAAGTTGACAGCTTCAGATGAATCTAAGTCCCAGCTATACTCGGGAATGTCTGGCACAGAATACAGCATCCTGAACCAACCAGCCTCTCACGGGCTGGTATTCACATGGCTAAAGGGATGCTTCTTAGAAGGGAAACATAGAAAGTGGAGTGCAACTGCGAAGAGATCTGGGCTTCTGGTCCTGGAAAAACAGCTGCCCAAAGCTGAACACAGTCAGCCTCCACAGAAGATCATGAATGCAATCAGATCTGCTACTTCCCCCAAACCCCTCTTCAACTGGTCTCCCTGTTTGTAAAGCAGTGCAACGATTATCCTTGTTGCTCGCTGCCTAGTATCGTCACTCCCACCACTACAGATACTACTGTGCACTAAAGCAATGTGTATACTGTAGGAGAAAACCCTGTATTCTGAAAACCTGAGTGCAAGGTCCAGCTTCACCAATAATAAGCCATGATTTCTTGACCTCCCCACTTATAAAATGGGCATAATGACGCCAACCTGGCAGAACGCTGTGCAGTGCTAATGCAATGTGTCCCAAACTTAACAATTTGGGGCATTAGTTTAAAAACCCAGATTTCTGAACCCCACTCCAAACACGCTGAAACAGGGTTTCTAGAGGAGGAGCTTGGAAACTAGTAGTTTTGCCCCAGATGACTCTTATCCTCTGGGAAATTTAAAGAAACATCACCTGGCACAGATGCTGTTAATATGAGACAAGAGGTAGAACCAGAGGTCTGGTCCTCCAAAAGGCTTTCTGTCCCCGAGATCCTCATTACAAGGACCTGGAGATTAGGACCCAGCAGAGTGGACTCTGCAAGCAGCAGAGGGAAGAGAAGACTTTAAATGGCACTGTCCCTTTCCTGGATGCTCTAGGAACTTAGGGCAGAGAAGAGACATGGTGAGAGGTCCTGCATTTGAATATACATGTGAGCAGGCTGGGGTGGGAGGTAAGCACGTGAGTCTATAACTGTGATTAATAATGGTGCACTGGAACTGCCTCACATTGGAGATGATTATGTGCATCTCTTCACAACTCCTCCTTCAAAGATGTATTGGTAGCTTGAAATTGGCCATGACGAGGGTATTTACACCACAGGGATTGATCAGTAAACAGTATAAATTATGGTTTCACCACAGAGTTTGTTGTTAAATATTTACCAGTACATGAAATGCATGTACAGTAAGCATCCTTAGGCCCATTTTACAAATGAGAAAAGTGAGTCTTAATAAAGGAAAGCAACTGCATGACCCTGGTGGAGAGCCATGTCTATCTGACCAGCAACAAATCTCTGGCTCTCTGTATCAGCTTTCCATGAGAGTAGGAAGCCCCGCTTGTCAAGGAAAAAGTGGCTGACTCAAGGGGCTCCTCCAAAAACTAAAGATAAAACAAGGGCACCTGGTGCGCTTGGTATTTCCTTGGCACCAAGGAAATCTGGGGCTAAAGAGCCACAAACTGAAACATGAATGCAATATTCCCATCAGACAAGAGAGGCTGGAGGGGCAGGGAATGGTTTTGGAAAGCCCCAGTGGAAACTACAGCACACTTTTAAGGTCTCTCCACAAATATCAAACAGATTGTGGGCTCTGGAGGGAAACCCTGGGATGTCCTAGCTCTCTTGAAGCTGTAGTTTCCCTACATGTATAATGGTGGTAAGTAAATGTGAGGACAAACTTAGCCTTCATTATAGCAAAAGATCTCCTAGCATGTATTAGATGTTGGATAAATTTTCGTTACTTTCTCTTGCAACCTCATTATCCAACCCAGATGCCTCCAGGGCCTCTGGCTTACACTTATAGAACAATAATCCTAGCCTCATGTGCACTGTTCTTTACAGTTTAAAGGGCATTTGTGCACATGCATTGTCTCATCAAATTCAACTCTGTATGAAAGGCAAGGCATAGAAGCACCATTTTATAGAAGGGAGAAATAGAGGCTTAATGAAGTAAACATCAAATTGCTCAAGTGTGAAGGAGACAATACTAGCACCCAGGTCTCCCCAACTACCAGTATACTGTTCTTTGCCCTTCAAAGTTTCTTTTATTAAGGTCACAAGAGGGACCTTCCAAAGGCTTAGCTATTATTTATTTTATTCAAGAAATCTAATGACCTCTGGCTTCTAGCTATTTCAGGGTGCTACAAGAGGAGCTCTCCTTGGGATAAGAGATCAAGGCAGCACAGGGTAGAGACTGTCTTTCCTGGAGTGTAGGGTGTCACACCATTAGGTGGGAGCAACCAATCAGGAAATTTGTTCTGAGTCTGGTCCCAGGAACCTATGTCAGAGTGCCCCCAGCTGTACTGTCTTCCTCAGTGGTTTTAAGTTTTGCTACTTTCCCAGCACGTTCCCGCCTCTGTACTCTCCCGAACCAAAAATTGCATGGCACTTCAGAATACGGAGTATATAAAAGTAGATTTGTTCTGGTTGAAGGCAGACTGCAGCTCCCCCACCTAGCTCAGCCAAATACAGTTTGCAAATCACTGAACTAGAAGCTTAGGGGAAGGAGGAAGATCCAGGTCTAACTTTCCAGAATTCTACTCATCTTAATTCTGCCACTGATTCCTTGTAGGACTTAAAGGACTCTCCAGACCTGTTTCCCCATCTGTAATCTGAGGTGGTTGGACCAGTCAGCTTCTAATGGCCCTTTCAGCGTTGTGATTCCAAAAAAAAAGGGATCCTGGCAGTCCCCACGGTATAAAACTGTGAAGAGAGAACAACAAAAGCAAAGCCCCACTCTTAAACCCCAAATAGCCCCTCAGCCTCTAGTGACTGAACTGAACTCTTTAGACAGTTCCTCAAGTACTGGGTAAATGGCGTCTGGGCGGGTGGGCAGACAGGCAGGAAGGCGGGCGCCACACCCTCCCTTGCACAGGAAGCTAGCTACATCCTCTTTTCCCCACCCCAGGCAGAACATCTCCAAAGGTCCCCAGCAGAAGTAGTGGGGGCAGGGAGAAGAAGAGGATGGGGCCTAAAAGGAAACTGAACATGCAAATCACCTCAGTGTGCTAAGAAGCCATCTGGGGGGAGGGGGATGACTAGGGCTCTGGGAAAGACTAACAAAGCAACCCCATTCTCTACTGTGACCCAGCTCCCAGGTCAAAACCTAGCCAAAATGACCTGTGACTTCAGAAGTCACAAGGCATAGGCTGGTACAGTGGGCAACCTGGACCCACCTATTCCTTGCACTGAATTTCTGCAGCTCGAAGAGCTGGGCCTCATTGACAAGTATTTACAGTTCTTTCTTAGGGTAAGAACACAGACATGCTGTGGGTGGGTGGGTGTACACATGAATGAACACTAGAAAATACAGCGGTTCTTCATGCCTCTCAGAGTCAAGGAGACAGGCACCAACTCACATGGCCACACCACCAGCCCACTTTCCCGCCCACCCCCACCCCCGCCCCCATACCCTGTGACTGGGGCCCAGCCCTCCCCACATCCTGTTCTCAGAGAACACGTGACTGCCTGGGGAAAGATACTGTCACTTACCACACTTCCCCTCCCCAAAGGAGGCTTTGGTTGACTGGGGAGGGGGCTGGAGTTCTCTGCCTGATTAGGCTGAATAATCTGCAATAAATCTCCCAGTTTCACAGACAGGGACAGGAAGGTGACCAGTTAACACTGAGAGCACCTTCCACAATCAGAGGATCCATGTGCAGAGACAGAGGGTGATGGTCCAAAGTAATTCTGGAAAAATGAATTTTCTGGAAAAACACAAATTGGCAACTTCTCCTACATTTGAAAACTGGAAGACAACATGCCGATGCTCTTCCTTGATTAATGAAGCAGGAGATGTAAAAATACAATAAACTTATTTTTTTAAAGGCTCCCAGCCCTGGCCGGGTGGCTCAGTTGGTTGGAGTGTCATCCTGTACACCAAAAGGTTGTGAGTTCGATCCCGGTCAGGACACATATGTAGGTTGCAGGTTCAATCCCTGGCTGGGGCGCGTATAGGAGGCCTGTTTCTCTCTCACATCTCCCTGTCTCTCTCTCTCTCTCTCTCTCTCTCTCTCTCTCTCCCCCCTTCTCCTCCTCTCTCCCTTCCTGTCTCTCTAAAATCAATAAAAATATATCCTCAGGTAAGGATAAAAAAACAAAAAAAGCTTCCTAAACATCACAATTCTCACTACATATGGCTTTTAGATGCCAATATCAGCATTTCTGCTATAGCAGCATGATTTGCAGAGTTTTGATGGGCCTACAGTGGCTTGGCTACTTGGAAAAAGCAAATTACTTTAGACCCATATGAACAGCTCCCCCAATAAACTCAAGAAGAAGAGATGGTGAACTGGTACAACAGCCTGAACCCATGCATTGTTCAATTTCCCGTCACTCCTCTCTGACCAGCTGACTCCCCCTGCCCTTCCCCTTGCCTTCTCTTCCCAAACTATAAGCAGCAAAAAATGTGGCTGAACATTAATCTGAATGTTCAGGGAGGGCCTCCTCAGTTATCCAGAGCAAGAACTCAGAAGGCAGATGTCATTCCACAGAACTGCCTCATCAAGTGCAGATCTTCAATACAGCATGATATTTGGCTAGGCATGTATAGAGGGCTTTGGCTGGCCACTCCGAAATAGGATGACCCCAGTCCCACTCAGCCTGATGCTTCCCCACACCTAATCTTGCAGCCCAGTCTAACTCTTGCCCCATCAAGGAGCAAGGTCTATTACACAGGCCTTAAAAAATGCCAGTTCTCAGCACCTGCCTCGGTGGATATGCTGAAGGCTGAAGAGTAGCCTTACACCTGTCCTAAGAATTTGTTTATACCTACTAGCTCTGTCTTCATTTTTATCATGGTCACCTTCCTAAAAACAGAGGTATAGAGAGCCCAAATAATGCCTCTGAACTCCTGTGAATCTATGATTGTTTTGGGAAAGTCCTGGTGTGAGGTAGTAAGAGAACAGGGACTTGACACCCAGCTTATTAGCTTTGGTCCCTACTTAGGTTGCTATAACTTCTCTAAAAAAATGGATTTGTATGTTTTGAATTGTTGATGAAGCCACATCTTGCTGTTCAAGCTACCAGCTACCAATTTACTGAGACTGGCAAAAATTGTTTAACCTATCCAGCCAACAAGACCACGGTTTTTAGCACCCCTACCACATAAACACAAATTTCACACCCCCTAATGCTGAGGTGAGTATGCATGAAACCACTCGCCCCCCACCCCCCCCCCCACACACACACACGCACATATCAGATAGCAGCAGGAAAGAGGCACACCAAAATCTCTACAGAAATTACTGAGCAGCCTCCCTAATGACCCAGGCAATAGACATTGCTTTATGATCCAAAGCAAGCCCTACAATTTTACCTACAATTTTAGTAAGACCTAGAAGAGCAAATAGGGCCACCTCTTACCTACTTCAGGTGTTTTAGAGAGGACCCACATCCCTGACACAGTGACATATAAATATACACACATGCTGGTTCATGTACCACCGAGTTATCAGACACATAATATAGAGCAGGCCTTGAGATGATTGCTTATACATGTGCATGTGTGAAAGCAAGTGAGTGAGTGTGTGAAAATATTTTTGTTTGCAACAAGTGGCAAATGAATGGGGAATTAACCACTCCATACAGGAAAGGCTGTGATAGAGGTAATCAGAGGGAACTGTGGAAATACAAAGGGGGACCCAGGCCATAATGGAAAAGGTGGGAAGGCAGAAGGTTTCTAAAGGAAGAACTGACCTGTCCCAAAGTATAAATAAGTTTGCCACAAACTTAAATAAGGACAAAGGTATTAAAGAGAAAGAGAAGCTCATGGTATTCAGGGGAGAGAAAGAGCAGGTACAGAGACACAGAGGCAAGAAACAATGCATGCCCTCCAAATGCCATAGGGAAATATATAGTATTTGAAAACCTTCCCAAAGGCACAAACTTAAGAATCAAGGCTTCCTTTTTCAGCTCCCTGACCCTTTCCCTAGAGTCTAACAGAAGAGAATAAATTTGAGACATTTCTGCCACCATAGTATTAGGCACTAGCTTGGCAGATATGAGGAAGAGGTATGTTACAGAGATAGAAACCCCTGAAGACAAAGCCAGACAAAGTGGCCTAATGTACAAAATATAGGCAGGAAGCTGGCTGTTTTGCACAGCCCCACTGAGGCACCAGATTAACTTAATGAGCATTCCCTACCCCAGCTTCCACAAACCTTAGGGGAACCAATCTCCAGACCTCAAGGGAGTCTACCACAACCTACTTCTAGTCCATATGGAAAACCTATCTACCTACAGATAGACCTGGAAGGGCAACCTGACTAAAAGCCCCCCTGTACCCACACCCCACCACACACACACACAAAGAGGAAGTGAAAGCTACCAGCACAGCAAGGGCTTGGGGTGGGTCTGCCTGGCTTCTGCAAAGAGGCGTGGACCCACTAATTTCACAAACTGTTTTGCCCTCTTGAGCAAAGGTTCCTCTAATCATTTTGTCCTCTGCACATCCGCTATTCTTCACACCCAATAACCATCCTGTCTAACCTGGGTCTTGTATACCTCTTCTACTCTTTCCCATCCCCTCATCCTGGGACTTTCAAGGCTCCCTGGAGCTGGGGTTCCTGTTCCCAAAGCAACAGACACACCCACACAGATTCTCAACTGAAGCAAAAGGCACAGTGGGGTTCACCACAAATTAGGCCAGTCATTGGCTTCGCTGTTTCAAAAATCAGTTTCTTCATCTATTAAAATAATCATACAGATATATTGCAGTTTAGGGACCACACTTACAAATTAGAGGCCAAGCCTAACTAGGGTCCTAAAATCCTTTGATCTCGAATATTTACAGAGGGAGAAATATGATGAAAGAAATTAAGAGAAATGGGGCATTTATCAAGCACCTTCAATATGCCAGGCACCCTTCTAGGTGTACCTTTGTAATCAAAAGCTTGTTTCTCTCTCATAAATCCTGAGGAAGTGGGTATCATTATTATCCCCATTTTAAAGATGGAAAACTAAGGCTCATAAAAGTTTAATGCCTTACCCAAGGTCATGAAACTATAAATAATACTATAAATAATGTTTGAAAATGATTGTACCTAACGGGCCTACTTCATTTATCTTATGGCTACAACCGTCCTTTCTCTCAAGCCATCTTGATCAATGCTGACCAGATTCCAATCCAAAATAGTCACGGGAAAACCTAAGGCAACTCTACTTGGCATGCTCACCATTAATTGTCACCTTAAAACCTTTTAAGCTAACTGCACTCACTGACTAGCGACAAATATACTTCAGTCCTTAGGGTCAAAAACATTTGTGCATATTCAACAAGTCTTCTACACTATTGGGGTTAGAGAGAGGTACAGGGCTTTGTAGACATTAAGGAAGGGGAGAGGAGGAACAGCCCTGATGAGTGCTGTTTACCCCCTTGTGCTCTGGTTATTCCTGGTTAGAAAGCTCAGTGGTGGAGTTTCCTGGGCCTACTAGCCAGGAGTCGGATGGCCATTTAGAATCCTAGGTATGTTTGGGGAAGGGTAGGCATTGCAAAAAGGAGAAAAGAATGCATTCCACAGAAGATCTCGTGCAACTCCTCCTAATCCCTGACCTTTCCAGGAAAGTGACTCAGCCTTGGCACCACACTCTCCCCATTCCAGTATTCGCAAAGACTTAGCATGAATGGGCATGGGTGCCCAAAAAGGCATGTGCCCACATAAACACATAAGTGCTAACACAGTGTGCCCCCCACCCCGCCGCGAACACTGAGTGTAAAAGAATGCCTCCCTGCCTAGGTAAGCTTATCATAAAGCTATGCTGTAATATCACCCCTCACCCTCAAACTCTAAAAAGTCTCAGTATCTTGCTCCAAAAGTACCCAGGATTCCTTGTGTTCAGGCATGGTCTCACAAGAACACAAAGGAGGCACTTTCTCAAAAAGCCAAGTTTGACTTTAGGAGGCTCAGCAAAGCCAGGGATGAAATGTGGGGGAAGGAACAGGAAGAGCTAGGCCCAGCTCTGGAATCCCCTAGTAAGTATAGCTTTGGACTGTTGTGTTTTTGTTTTCAAATCTCCCTAATTACTATCAACAGCAGCTGCACACTTATCAGATTTGAGGCCATCTGGGATGAAAAGCAAAATCTTACATAGGAGGCGTGAGCTAGAGGAAAGCATCATCTATCAGGTTCTTTCTACTCTAAGAAGGATACAATTCTAATTTTAACCACCCCAGTGACTATTACTCAAAGTGTACATGAGAAGGAGACAGAGTGGTTTGGTTACTTAGTGACCAACATGGAGGGGGCTGGCAACAAGCAGCCCAATCATAAATTAGGATTCAAAGGCCTAACATGTGCCTGGCTCAGAAAAGGGGTGACTATAAAGGAGTCATGAGTTTATAAGAAATTGGTATACAATATGTTGGGAGTGTAAAAGCTACCAGAGGGTTGAACTGTTTCTGTGTGCCACATATGATTTCTGTTGCATATTGCTCTTTTTTCTTTTTAAACCATGCTTTCTTTAAAATGTGACTTCTCCAAGAAAAACACCAAATGGTGGATGACACCATTGCTGCAGGAGGGCCTGGAGGCCTGATAGGCCCTGGAATTGGATGCTGCTGTGGCTTTTGTGGAGTATTCAGCAGCAGTGTCTGGGCCAACATTGGGGCCAGGCCAAGGATGCAGAGTTCACAGAGGCAATGCAGAGGACAAGGAATGGATCATCATCACCAAGCTGGGCCGCCTGGTCAAGGACATGACTATCAAGTCTCTGGAGAAATCTATCTCTTCTTCCTCCCTGCCCATCGAGGAATCTGAGATCATTGACTTTTTTCCTGGGGACACTGAAAATTGTGCTGGTGTAAACTCATGCCGGCCAGAGGTCCCAGTTCAAGGCATTTGTTGTCTACAATGGACATGTCCATCTGGATTTCAAGTGCTCCAATGAGGTAGTTACTGCCATCTGTGCAGTCATCATCCTGGCCAAGCTCTGTATTGTACCCTGTGCAGCAAGACTATTGTGTGAACAAGGTCAGTAAGGCCCACAACATCCCTTGCAAGGTGACCACATGCTGTGGCTCTGTGCTGGTGCACCTCATCGATGCCCCCAGGAGCACTAGCATCATCTCAGCCCCTATGCCCAGAAGCTGACGCTGATGGCTGGTATTGACAACTGCTACACCTCGGCCAGGGGCTGCACTGCCACCCTGGGCAACTTCACAAGGCCGCCTTTGATGCTAGCTGTAAGATCTACATCTATCTCACTCCTGACCTCTGGAAAGAGACTGTGTTCAGCAAGTCTCCCTATCAGGAATTCACTGACCATATTGTAAAAACCCACCCCAGAGTTTCTGTGCAGAGGACCCAGGCTCCAGTTGTGGCCACCACATAATTTTATACAAGAAAAATAGGGTAAATTTAGCCTGTTTTTAAAAATGTGAAACTTACTCTTACGATGCATACAAAAATAGGTCTAAGCAAGCAAGTCTGCCAATTGCTAGACTAGACCAAATATTGGCAGGCTGGTAACTCCACTCACTACTTGTAGGGCCACAAACCTAGATTAATAGCTCTCTTCACGTTCTACCTTCCAAAGAAAATGGGTAGCAAGGGTCTTATCTGAAAGTTAGCCAGTTAACTGGCCCAGATAATAATACACAGTAGCCTTCTCCCTACTTAAGTAAGGGCATGGGGGTGGGGAAAAGTAGATAATAAGTTTCGACCACTAACTATCTTCCACAAAGCCTCCTTCACATACCAGAAAGGGCCTGTGCCAAGCTGATCCCCCTCAAGAGCAGGGCCCAGGCCATGGGCTGAGCCATAAAGAGCCTGACCCTTAGGCCTCTGGCTCCAACCTCTAACCTTGAAAAGCAAGAGGCATACATTAAGAAGAAAAAAGTAAAAATGAAACGATCCCAACTGGCCTATCAAGGGTTCAGGAAATAAAGGGATGGACATAAGTTGTTTTTTTCCCTCCCTATCCCCTTAGGAAAAGTTTGGAGGATAAAAGGAAATCAAGTTGGAGAAGCTAAATTCAGTGGTTGGAGCTGCTAAGAATGAAACTAATGCCAATCACAAAGCTCCAAGGTTAAAGACCTCCATTAATAGCCAACACTGCACACAAGGCTTTCTCTCCTCTGGACTAGGTCTAGGATCCTCAGGGTCCAATTAGCACCTCTCTCACAAGGAAGTGGTAAGGAAAAAAAAAAGCATTCAGGACTACCTACCTTCTAACTTTCCACACCATGCCCCTGCTCCTCATACTTGCCTCTCTTGTAGAGAAAAAAGAAAAACATGTACATATGAAAGCATGTATACCCTAAAAGTCAACTACTACCTAAGAACTATGGGCTTCTGGATACAAGATGCGCCATGGATGACCAATGCTCAAAAGTAGCCCTTTCCTCCCCATTTGCTTCCAGATTCCACCCCCAGGAGATAGAGGACTTCTAGGGAATCTGGTCTGACTCAAGGGAGTATACAGGAAAAGAAATGCCTTCAAATCAGTTCAGCAGCTACTAAGTACCTGCAAACTGTGAGGCAGAGTACTGAGCACTGAGAATACAGAGATTATGACAAGGTCTTACTTCAAGGGGTTCCCCGTCTAGTAATGAAAAAATATAATCATTAGACCCCCTCAGAATGCAGTGTGTGTTATATCAACCCTAAAACTCCCAGAAAACTACCTTTCTCCCCAAATGAAAGTTTCCTTTGGAGTCTGGTGGGAGAATGAAACCAAGACATCCTCCTGATGCTGCCTGATTCTCCACATTAAACATGTTCTTGTGCCTCTGGGAGAGTTTGGAACAAAGTCCTCTTTCCTACCATATAAGGAGCTTATTCTCTAATTGGGGTGCCACATATAAAACAGTGGAAAAATAATCAAAGACCACACTGTGATATGGTGCCAGAGCTTGTGGAAGAGCTTGGTGCACTCTGAAAAGTGTAAGAGCAGCAGAGGCTGGGGTCTAGTTAAGTGTAAAGGCCATCCAACCAAGCAGGAAGCAGAGAACAAGCAGTCTTCACTTCCCAAGCACCTTGCCTTGAATATAGGGCAGGGTCCCAGCCCAGCACTTTATATAGACCTGAGGAATGCCATCTCCAGATCCTTGGGCTCTTACTCACCAACTAACTGTAATGTTCCCACTATGAATGCCTTGATGCCCACAGAATTACTCACTTCCCATCCTGTTCTATCCCCCCCCACTACCACTGGTCTGCACATGCCCAGACAGTGAATTTATGCTCTAAAGAGAGATGCTTACCTCCCTTGGGCCCAGGTAGTTACTCTGAACCCCACTCCTTCCTTCAGCACTTGGGTTGATGGTGGTGCATATCTCATCTAAGCCCAATGGCCAAGTTTAAAAGCTGCCCAACTGAGTTTTCAGGGAAACCTTTACCTCCAGCTATGAGAGGGGAGTAGAAAGAGCCCCTGGAAAGAGGAGACTCAGCTCAGCTCAGCTATAACAAGTCTGTATTGCCATGGGCATGGCATCCTATTTCTCAGACTTTCTTGCAAGTAACATGGCGAGGCTTCAATTAGGGATGTAGTGAGGCCCAAATTAGAATATCTTTAGGAAGCTCTTAAAAAATACTCATGCCCAAAGCCAGGACAATTAATCAAGGTGTACCTGTGCTTCTACAAGCTGGACAAGACCGACTGTATAGGCAAGCTGGACTTCCCCAGTAGATGACAAGGCAAGAAGCCTAGCTGGCCCAGTGCAAAACTCAGAACTGCTTTTCTTGTAGTAGGAGACTAACAGTTAAACTTGATCTCCATTCTGGCTTCTAGGGTCACTAGAGTCATAAGTTGAAATTTCCTCCTTTTCCCAATATTACTTCAAATCCATAAGAAAAAAAATGCATCAGCACTAGTAAACTCAACTTTACAGACTTTGACATCAAGCAAGTATTATGGCCTTTCCTTCTTCTAAACAGCCAGGCTTATTTGCCATTATTAACAGTGTTTATCCATTTGACACATCTGGTCTCTATGGCCTAACTTTAAGGACTTCATACCCTACACGAAGAGGATGGTGACAACGAAGAACTGCCTTTCTTGCTTCCATAGCCTTTGGCTGCTCTAGTGACACATTCCCATGTGACTGTGTCACATTCCTGAGGGCTTACCAACTACTTATGACCAAGGACTATTTTGCCAGGAACTACACTAAACCGTCTATCTTATGATATCATCCTATTGGCTATTTCTGGTGGGTTCCCTAAGAACCACCTTTCCGGAGCACCTCTTCCTTCCTCACTCAGGTCAGACATGGACTGACTCCTGCCACCCTCACCTGCCTACCCTCCATCCAGTTATGCTCCTGAACATGCAAAGGCCCTGTCTCACCTCCAAAAGCCACACATAGCTGACAACTCGCAACATCTTAGAGCTGGTGAGCCATTTGACCCAGTTCCCCACAGAATGAGAGTATTTGTGAGATGTATACCACTACCTCCTACCCAAGATGAGGCAGATCAGCCTCCATTGCTGGCAGAATGTAACATTTGTGAATAAATCACAGACTTTCAGAGCAGGAATTGCCCTCAGAGATTAGCCAAGCCACCTCCTTATAGAACAGACCATGGCCCCAAAAGGGGCAAGGGATTGGCCAACATTGCCCTGGGAAGCTAGCAGCAGAGCCCAGACTAAACTCCAGCTTTTCAACATCAGAAAAGTGCTCTTTCCACAGTGCCCGAACACCTCTTCCACTCAGCAACAGCTTGGACCAATGTTCATGCTCCCACTAAGGTACAAAGAAGACCCTACATTAGCTAGGTCTAAGTAATCCCCAAACACTTCTCACTTCCTAACAAGCTACATTTACTTGACCAGGAGCAAGGCAAAGCCAAGTAAGTTATTGGCTCAACGAGGTAGAAAGCTCATCTAGCCTTGAAGGCAGTGGTCTGACTCCAGCAAGAAGGGTGACACATGAAGCCAGCTTCTGAAACAAGATTCAGGCCAGACTCCAAACAGGCAGAACACAAACAACACAATATCCACACAGACTCAACTACTAGAACTCTCTCTAAACTATATTCTTGACTCAGGATATTTTTGAAGAAGAAAACTGAAGGGAGGTTGGGCAACTACTGGAACAGGGAAAGGGCCAAGTGTTTAAAATGGAAACTTCCTCTAGAGCCTCAGAACCCTGGCCTAATCATGACTAGAGCTTAAGTCCAGGTCTTTATGAAACAGCACTTATCTCCCCTTCCACACGCTACCCTATCCAAAGTCTAAAACCGAAGTCTTCTGTTTCCAATTCAAGTCCTGCCTCCCTTATTCATTAGCTGAGTAATTTTTGCAGAGTCATTTAACTTCTTTCAGCCTCAGTTTCCCCATATTAAAAAGTGGAGATAATAATTTGTAATCTACCAACTGGTACCAACTGGACTTACATAATAGTAGGGGTAAAAGGAATTTGACAACTATAATGAATACCACAAATCTAGAGAATTATCAGTATTTATATTGAGTATCTTTTGTTTTGGTCCAGACATGGGGTGAAAAAACCTAAAAACACTGGGAAATCATTGCAGGACAATGCCAGACAATCTGTAAAAGGGATTCCTTCAATTCACATTTGACAGAGCTGTTTCTCACCACTTTATTTTGGGAATTTTTAAAAATAATTTATCTAAATAATTACATATTGTTTGAGCTATCAGAAGAACCAAGGGAGTTTGCATTCCCTCGACTCATATGGCTTAGAATAGGCTGTCCACAGGTAGCTGAGAGAAGAAAATTTTGTTATAAATAGTTGAGAGCTGCTTATGTAACAATGCATAATTGATCCCAAATGGTCTGTGAGCTGTCCCATGGAAGTGAACTTTTCCTGATAAAGAAAGTCTTACCCTTTTAAGAATCATAACTATCCTTAATTGTGAGGTGGAAGTATTTCATCCACTGACACACTTTACTAGCTTTGTCAACAGAGGCTGTTAAAACATGATTTAAGCTTCTCTGTGCACCTGAATCCTCTATGTTTGATTTTCTCCAGAACTAATATTTGAGGGCTTTCCAATATTCTGTTACCCAAGTTTCCCACCAACTCTGAGGTAAACATTATCATCACCACTTTACCAATGAACAATGGGAGGCTCAGAAAGGTTAAGGGACTTCCCCAAGGTCACAGAGCCAATCAGCATTGAAACATAGAACTTCCTACAAGCCTGGTCTAAACGCATGGAGATACTTTGGATCCAAGCCTTCCAAATAAGCCTGATGAAAAGCAAGGACCTACAACCATGATTACTCTACCCAGCAACGCTATCATTTAGAATGGAATGACATAGAAAGGGCTTCCCAAACAAGAAAAAGTTAAAGGAGTTCATTACCACCAAACCAGTATTACATGAAATGTCAAAGGGTCTTCTTTAAGGAAAAGAAAAGATCAAAAATATGAACAATAAAGTGGCATATCTATCAACAAGTGAATCTAAAAAAATAAATAAATAAACGAGCAAGCAAAACAGAAACAGACTCGTAGATTCAGAGAACATTTTGACGGTTGCCAGATGGGAGGGGGGTTGAGAGGGGTGGGTGAAAAAGGTGAGGGAATTAAGAAGTACAAATTGGTAGTTACGGAATAGTCAGGGGGAAATAAAGTACAGCATTGGGAATATAGTCAATAATATTCTAATAAGTATGTATGGTGTCAGATACGTACGAGATTTATCAGGATGATCACTTATTAAGTTATATAATGTCTAATCACTGGCGTGTACATCCTGAAACTAATATACTATTGTATATCAACTATAATTGAAAAATGAAAAATGATTCAAAAAAAGAATGTTACACCCTTCCCTTTTTGGAGTCTGATCTTAGAACCTTGCTCTCTCTGCCCCACAAGGATTCAAAAGCTCCAATCATTAAAACTTTGTTTGTCTGAAGTTTCCTGTTTGTCTAAAGGGGAAGGCAATAAATAATGCCTACAGTAGCCTGTAGACCTGGCACAGTCAAAGTGAACCTCCGGTGGCCAAGGCTCCAGGATTAAAGGCTAGGCAAGCTGAAGCTCTGCTCCACCCACTGTGAAAGTCTGAGAACTAAAAAGACAAGAGAAAGGTGGGGCATGCAATGAGTGAGCAGAAGAGAGCTTGCATTTCTGGTAATTCTGCTTCTCTTTGCCTGGCCTGGCTCTTTCAACACAATCAATATCCTCAAGCTAGCAAGCTTCTAAGACCAGGAGCAGCCACTGCGCTAGAATTTTTCTTCATAATATATTTTATGGTTATTTTCACATCACAAGTTTCTATCTTCCTCAACTCTTCAACTGAATGGCTCAACTACAGCTGACTATTCTGCAATATTCTATTTTCCTGCCACCTAGACTAGACCCCTGGTAAGTATGATAGGGGATGGAATCTAATCTAGTTTCACTGTTTTTCTTTGGATAAGACTGGAAAGGCATGTGCCCACCCCTACCCCCACCACCAGCGCGCGCGCGCGCGCACACACACACACACACACACACACACACACACACACACACACAGCGCTTCTTTTTCTAACCTCAGAGAGCTACAACAGCCAGAGATCTTCTGAGGAACAGGGTTCAGGTACTGTTTGGAATCAAACTATCCCAGAATGGCAAACCACAGAAGAGGGAGGGAGCCACATTAAGCACAGAGAAGTGGTATACCCTATGGCCAATCACTCCACTAAGATCATTTAGGCACAGGTGAAATCAAAGCAATCTCCAGATGTGGGATCTACTGAGCTTATAAAGGGGAACAGTTTTCATCATCCCATCCTTTATCCCAAATGAAGGTCCACAACTCCCACCTTCCCCAGAAAGCCTCTTCTTTCAGTCAGGCAAGCCCTTACAATGTCCTCTTTATATTCCACTCAATTAAGAATATGGTCCTTTGCATTTATATAGATTTTAAGTGTTCCACTCATTTGATAATTTGCCCACTAATGAAAACATGCAGGCATTAAAATCTAATTTGACATAAAAAGATGGCCACCACATGGTAGAAAAAAATGTTGCAGAATAGTATGGATTAGTCTTATATGTGTGTTTAAAGTTCTATGTGTATGAATGCATTTAAAAGAACTTCACATACTGCCCTGGCTCAGTGGATTGAGTGCCGACCTGTGAACCAAAGGATCATTGGTTTGATTCCCAGTCAGGGCACAGGCCTGGGTTGTAGGCCAGGTTCCTAGCTGGGAGTGTGCAAGAGGCAACCACACATGGATGATTCTCTCCCTCTCTTTCTCCCTCTCTTCCCTTCTCTCTAAAAATAAACAAATAAAATCTTTTAAAAAAGAGGAAGTTCACATACTGCTTAATAATGATGGTTCTCTCTGGAGAATAGTCACAGGAAGAAGACAGAGGTTTTTATACTTTTCAGTGCTGTTTCATTTCTTATAGCAAATTATGTACATATTCCATAATGAAAAAATTATAAAATTCAAAAAACTCTGTATTTAAGTCTACCCTACCAAACAGCACAGACTGTCTATTAGCATTTCTTGTATGGTGTCTAGCTCAACACAGAAAAAAAAAATTCCTTCAAATACAAGATGACCACCATGTGGATGTGAAGTACAGCATAAGGAATATAGTCAATAATATTGTAATAACTATGTGTGGTGCCAGGTGGGTATTCGACTTTTCAGGGAGATTATTTCATAAGTTATAGAAAAGGAAGGGAAGGGGCAAGTCAAGGAACATATAGCAAGGACTCATGGACAAAACCAAAGTGGAGAAGGATTGAGGGAGGGAGTGGGGAGGGGGCAGGGGAAAGTGGTGGGGGGAAGGCAGAGACAAATGTATTTGGAATAATAAATAAATTAACTTTAAAAAAAGAAATGTCTAACCACTATGCTGTACACTTGAAACTCATATAATACTAAATGTCAAGTATAATTTAAAAATTAGAAAAAAAACATTTTTAAAATAAATAAAGACAAGATGACCTTCAGAGTCTCTCACTATGTTAGGGCACAGAACCCATCTAGTAGATGTAAAACCTATACCTCTAAAATGCTGGCCACAGACTTCTCTCGGAAATGGGTGAAAGGAAGAGTACCTCCTATTGCTCCCAAAATTAGCCTACTTTGACTAAAACGTGCCCAAATCTGCAAAGATGTACATCTCTGGGCCCTAAGAAATCTGGGTGATGGTGGCAACAGCAGCAAGCACAGAAGAACACAGCTTCTGAGTGCCCCAATCTGAGATCAACAGGACATCCCTGCTGTCCGTCCTCCCCTGATCTGTGCCTGACCCTGCCCATGCTTGGGCATAGTAGCCAACTCAATCCCTAAACCTAGGAAGCACAAAGGTCTCAGGATTATGTTATACAATGCAGCCCTGCCTGCTGGCCATGCCATAATGAGCAGTGCACATACAAAAAAATTTTTAAAACTGAGTAATGCTTCAAATATGTACTCTAGGGCCAAACTCTGGGTTGCTTCACAAAGGCGGATAGAAATGTTTGCATGGTTGCCTGTTAGAATCCCCTGAAATGCTTGATTTGAATATTGCCCCTTGGTGTGAACACTACTGTATTGTGTAAAGACATGGGAAATGGGAATGGAAATTGGCTGTGAACAAGCTGGCCACTTACAGGTAAACAGGCTCTCCAAGGTGCACAAGTGGGACAACTCCTCCCCATTCCTTGGCACTACTCAGCTCCATTCTGCCAAAGCCCAGCTGGGTCCACATTACATAATTTCTAGTGGGCCACTAGAATTGTTTGACTTTCTAGAAGACCTAGCCAAAAGAGTCTGTTAAAGACAATTCTGACTTGGCAACAGTAGCTATTAATAAAGTATCTGTTCAACAAACATTTGTTGTATACCTCTTCTATGCTAGGCACTATGCTAGGTACTTGGGATACACTGGGTAGTGGGAAACCATCCTTGTTCTCATGAAGCTTACATTCTTTAGGGGGCTAAGCTGACAGAATGAAAAGAAGACACACCTGAGAATCTTGAAGTCAAGACCTGCTTATGCCCTGACTCACTAAGTGACCTTGAGCAAGTCCCTTTCCATGGTTGTGTCTTATAGTTGACCAACAGATCTTCCATAGATTCAGGTAACTTGTTTCCTTTATATAATAAAACCCTGGGGTGGACTGTGGGTTTTCAAAATGGCCAGGACAGCAGCAAGAAGCCATGGGTACTATATGAAGAAAAAAGAACCCCTGATGGAGGAGAATCTCCATCCTAAGATATTAAATCTGGCTTTTATATTCCCCATGAGCTGTATGCCCAACACAAGTGGAATGGACAGGGCTTTGAAGAGCATATAGTCAGTGGCAGACACAGAGACACATTCTTCTAACAGTGCATGGCAGGCCAGAAGACCTGAAAAGTGCCCAGTTTCACTGCAGCTTCTATAAATACTTCCACCGTCACCAAAAGGGATGTTAGGAAGCCCTCTACTCTAGTACCACTCATTTGGTGCTAAGAGCTGAGGAAAATGTGGCACCTCCCTCCCCAACCACTTGTGGCCATTCTTGAGTAGGCCTGTGATGGGAAGAGTTGGAGCCAGGCTGCACAGATGAGTGGAAGATGGGATCTCCCTGCATACCTCGCACTAAAAGCACCAGGCACCTACGGAAATGCTTGCTCCAGGAAATGAAGGCATTTGGCATTCTGGGCTTAGAAGCTTCATGGAAAAGAAACATAAAACAGAACTTCAAGAAGCCAACTGGATACAAAAATTCTGGGGTATCCTGGGCCTACCCTTCCTCCCTTGTGCCCCACACTTGACAGAGCACTTTAAGATGCATTAGTACCTAAATCTTCACCATAATCCTAAGAAGTAGGGTACTATTACTCTTTCATTTCAGAGATGGGAAACTGTTATCTGGAATGGTTTAAGAAGTTTGCTCTGGTGGGTCAAGGCCAGGAAGACTCTCTCAGGTCTCTCCTCCCTCTAGGTGCTAATGCGCCCTTCCCTTGTCCAAGGTGTATTTTCTCTATCACTAGTGCTTAATATGTCCTACCAGGTGCTCATCCAACACTGTTGAGTCCTTTGTATGCATTACTGCTGCTTCATTCTCTCCATGTCCATCACTGATTATGTGTTCTTCAAAGGCCTGTCCATCCCTAACTACCTCCACATGGACAATAACCCTTTCTTGAGTGGGGGGATTAGAAACTTTAAAATACACAAGTTTACTGAAGGAGAAACCCTGGGAGACCAGATGACTGCAATACCACTTGATAAATATGATAACAGAAATTCTTACAAAGTACAGCAGGCACACAGAAGATGGTGTAATTTATACTATCTGGGAGTATTAAATAAAGCTCCCACTGCAGGTGACATGGAGTTAGGGGAGGTAAAGAAGAGACACTTGACATTTCAAGCTGAAAGAAAAAACATATGCTAGAGCTAAAAGATATAAGAGGTATGGCTAACTTGGGGAAACTTGATCCCACAAAGCTATAGCATAGCACACATATGAGGAGAAGTGGAAGCTGAGTATGGAGAAGAAGCTAGGCTAGAGCCATGTATCAAACTGTTCTTCCTATATACCATACTAAGGGGTTTAGCCTTTCTGTTGTTCACATTCACTGCAGGGTTATAAATACTGGCAAATTCTGGGATTAATAAAAATGTCCCCCTAAAGGGAAATGGTAAAAAAAAAAATATGATAAAAGTAAATTATGACAGCCATTGGAAAGAATTTTGTAAAGCCTTTAAAATATTCAATTTTAGCCCTGACCAGTGTGGCTCAGTTGATTAGGCATCATTCCACAAAGTGAAAGGTCGCCAGTTTGATTCCCAGTCAGGGCACATGGCTAGGTTGCAAGTTCAGTGCATGGTCAGGGTGCATATGGGAGGCAATCAATCAAGGATTCCCTCTCACATTTATGTTTCTCTCCCTCTCTTTCTCCCTCAATTCCCCTCTCTCTGAAAATAAATAAATATTTTTTTAAATCTTGATTTTTAAAAACTAAGTCATACTTACCTAAGTTTTTATTGAAATATTAAGTAGGGATAAAGGAGTAGGATTTTTTATGTACACCATGATTGCACCATGGAAAATTAAGGTACATATATGATATGTGACAAGAAATACACATAAATAATAATTGCTATGTTAAAATGGTGGGTTTATGGAAGAGTTGTTTCTCTACTTGCTAAACTTTGTCATATACCATGCTGGGTTTTATAAAAACGGGAAATGGAAAAATAAAGAACAACTCTTCTCCCATCTGACTCCTCTTTCCTTCTCCCCTTCTCCCCTACCTCCACCTACTTGCCTACTCTCCCTCACTAACAGTCATTCTGGTCTACCACTTGCAGTTGGAATCCTTAACCCATGTGAGGCCCCACAGGGAACAAAAGGCTGCCACCAAAGTAGCTGCTCCCAGAAGCCATTCCAGCTCAATGCTGGGGAAGAATCTTCCATGCAAAAGCATTACCTGGCTCTACCTAAGGTTGCTCTGAAAACTGCCCTAGGAACTTTTCCCTAAGGAGGGAAGACAGGTGTCAAGAAGACCTCAATTTTACTCTCCCTCCAGGAGGCTCAGGAGAGATAAAGATCAGGTTCATGACCAACTCCTAGCTGGTAGTGATACAGGCTGGGATCATTGATTCACTAGCAAGTACTGTACAAAATGTCATGAAGGAGGAAGAAGGGTGAAAACAGATCCAGCCAAGGGTACACAATGTCCTGGAACATGCTTATGCCCCATTATCCCATCAGGCCCTCAGAGGAAATTCAGAAATCCCTCTCCTTTGATCTACAAGTCTAACATCAAAAGAAGTCATATTCACAAAACACAGGATCATTTGAAGGCTGAACTAGGCATGTAGCAATCTCCCTCACTAGAAATCCCTCCCTTCACTCTATTCAAGCCCATATCACCTAGCTCCCCCCATCCAAGGGCAACACAGACATCAGCAACTCACACAGAGGAAGAGGAAGAAAAGCTTACCAATTTAAGACTCACCAAAAGTAATTTCATAGCCCTAAAGAGAGAGATATTGTGGGGGAAGAAGGCAGAGGAAGTCAAATATAATTTGCATTCATTTATGGTTTGTTTCTTGATCTCCCCCTTCCCTGCTAGAAAAAAAGACCAATCCAAGAGTCTTTTATTATTCCTGGAGTCACCAATGACCGAAAATAGCCAGCAACTGTAGTTTTCAGGCTGAACTGTAAGGCACCACCCAAACACTCAGTCAACTTTTGTCTCTCCAAGCCAGGATGACCAGAGCAAGCTCTGTAGTAGGTGGATCCAATACCTCTAAGCAGTGCTCATTGAAATAGAGAGGGATGCTTACACATTAATAGCTGGGAGAAAAATGACAATCCCAGTGCCATTTTAAAGAAGAGAGGGTACCTTCTCCAAATACTCACTGCTCTCTGTTCTGTTGCATTCTTTCCAAGAATCCTTTATTATCTTTTTAAAGACTATGCACAAATAATCAGGAAGTCAGGAAAAAGTCAATGTTCTCATTTTAAAGATAGGAAAATGAAGGTCCATAAGAGTGACTTGCCCAAGGGCACAAAGGCAGAGACTAAAAACCAGGTATCCTGATTTGGTGGTCTACTATTCTTCTCATTGTGACATTTCTACTAAACAGCATTTTAAAAAATCTACACAAGTGCCCCAAACTTGAAGTGTCAAAAGCTCAGCTCTTCCAACCTAGGGCTAGACAGTTTAGGACTTGGTATGGGAGGCAGAGGGTCTTTGGATTCAGCCCACACTGAAAAGCCAAGTGAGAAACCTAGGTGTATAAAAGGCACACACAAAGAACTTACCAACTGGAAGCCTTTACCTACTCCAAAAGAATAGTTTCAGCTGCAGAGATCCCCTGCCCAACCCTGCTCTGCCCTAACCCCACATTCAGAGCCTTTTCAGGCCAAGCAAGACTACTCCTAAGCTATCAAAAATCAAGGTAGGAAGCTAGAGTGCAGTGACTGGGCAGGGTCAAGAGGGCAAAGAGAAATAAGAAAGCAGGGTAAAGAAATCATTCATTCCAGAGCTCTCCCATCTTCCTCTCTCCTCTCCCACTTGTACCCTACCCCCATCAAAGTATCTCACATCCTGCTCTAAACAGGCCCTAAACAAGGAGAAAAGTTTGCAGGTGACACTATATAAACTTGAGAAAGGCGTTCCCTGTATCAAAGTAGAATGGACGACTACTTGAGGTGGCGAAGGGCATTTGAGGGGGGAGAAAATAGCCAAATAAGGCATACTTGAGTGGTAGGGAATCATCAGGAAAGGTTCCAGAAGCTGACGTCACAGGGAGGAAGCCTTTAGTCATTGGTTTCCTCTGGCAACTGGCCTAAGGCCAGGAGGCAAACACCCAACCTTAGGAAAATGCCCAGGCTATGGCAGAGAGAAAGGTAACCAGGCTAGATTTCTCCCAGACCCACCTCAGGCCCTGCTGGAACAGCTCTCCAAGTACCAGCCAAGATGTGTAGCGTATCCCTGAAGCAAAATGCCACATATTCTCACCAAGCATACATTAGGTCCACCATGGGCCAGGTGCCAAGAAGAATAAGGTACCTGAACAGAGGGACTTTGATCTACTATGGCTACATATTTCTCATATTGTTGGTATTTTCATGTTAGAGGAAAAAAATCAAAGGCAAAGAGGTTAAGTGACTTTTGTTCTCAGCAAGGAAACTGCTATCGGTTCATCAGTCTCCCAGGAGTATGTGCAAGGTTTGGAAAGGAATTTAGCTCACTTAAAACCCTTAAAGATAGCAACGATTTGTACAACTTAACTACTGACACCCAAATCGGCTGTTACCTTGACCCCCACCCTCCAACTCCATACCACCGGTTAGTCAACCCCAGTTAAAAATTTTAACAGGTAAGAGCCTCTGGTTGTACTTCATCTAACCTTCATGCTTAGATTTCTGAAAAAGGATGGGGAGGCAAAATAGACCAAGATAGCAAGGTCATGAGCCTTATCTAAACACACTTCACTGGAGAAAAGCAAGCCTTAATCCTTCCCAGGTATTTAAGGGAGGCAAGGATTAAAGAGAGGGAACAAAATGCTGACCAAGCCTGATACACATGCCTTGCTCCCCATTCCAGGCTCTGGCCCCTGTGACCTCCCAAATATATACTCAGGAAAGGATTCCTCAGAATTATACTTTGTTTTGTATCCCAAATGCCCCCATCTCAACTTCTCTTTCATTAAGCCCTGATTGATAGGCTGGCGACACAAAGTATCTTATCAAATTCCCACAAAGTAAAATGGTTACCAGGATGAAAAGAAACTTCAACCTTCAAAATCAGTAATCACAGGAGCTACCTGGCAAAACATTACTGCAAAGCAAGCACAGTGGTAGGTCACTACACTAGAGGCCTAGGAGCTATGTCAACACTTACCTTATGCCACAAGAAGCCCATTGAAAGAAGCTTGAAATTTAGTTCTGTCATTACACAAAGCCAAAGAACTATGCCTTGAAAGTAACCGAAATGGCCCTTTCCCCAAGTTTAAGGTCCAGATACTGTAGATAGACCTTGGCCAGAAAATGTCACACTTCTTAACCTATCACAGCCACACACTAAGAAACCCTCCCCTTATTTCCATGCTATCCCAAATAACTATCTCATAGCAAAGGCATTAGAACTGAAAGCTGTTTTTAGGCTTTGGACCTAAAGAGTAATCACTAAGCTCTATTCCTTGGTTTATCTCATACAGAAACATGAAGGAGGGAGATCTACAAAGGCAGCAACTGTATCCTCCACAAGTTTA
The DNA here is from genome assembly GCF_021234165.1 of Pteronotus mesoamericanus. NCBI lineage: Eukaryota > Metazoa > Chordata > Mammalia > Chiroptera > Mormoopidae > Pteronotus > Pteronotus mesoamericanus. The sequence goes on along the minus strand of NW_026555108.1, from coordinate 1,025,842 downwards.
TTTGTATTGCTTATAGTAAATAGTACCTAGTAACCAGTCAATAAATGGTGAGAATGCAGCTGCCTGCCTTTTTTCTCACCATCTTACCTAGAAAAGGGTTGGGCATATAGCAGTAATTATAATAGGTAACATTTGCATAGCACTTTTTGGATGCTGGGCACAATTCTAAACACTTTACATGAATTGCCTCATTTAATCCTCACAACGACACTATGAGATAGCTGTTATTTTCTTCACTTTACAGTTGAGGAAAGTGAGGCACAAAAGTAACGTAACTTGCCCAAGGCTACATACCTAGCTGGTCACTGAGCTGTGATTTTGAGCCCAAGCAGTTTGATTCCAGAGTCTATGCTTTCCACCACTAATTTATGCACCCTTTTTATAAAGGCTTGGAGAAAACTTTTTGGCTAGCTACCTGCCTACAACACCTAAAGGTGACTAGTGAGGGTTGAGGCCAGGAGACTGTAGTCTGTATTCAACTGGTTGCTACAGCAGCAAATATTGTCACCAAAGTGGAAAGTACCATAAAATCCTCCTAACTCAAGGAGCAGATTAAGATGGAGTACTGAGAATACAAAGAGGTCACAGCTCAAATTTTTAAACGACAAAGAAAGTGGGGAATTTGGGTGAGGGGCAGGAAGGAAGAGAAAAAAGTCATTCTGAGGCCCCAGAAGAACTGAGTCACTCACTAACTGAAACCTTCTACAGCAGAAGCTATATAGGGGAACTCCACTGCAGCCATCTTGTTAATATAATCACCACAGAGCCAGTTCTCTGGAACTCTGTGTCCCCTGGGTGAAGAGTCATTGCTCCAAGAGAGCAAATCCAGCAAGAGACCACTGACTTGGGAATCAGGAAAGCCAAGTTCTCCTACCCAAACTATTACTAACTTCATGTGATCCCTAACAAGCTGGGGGAGGACCTCTACGCATAATTATAGAAAATAAATAACTATACTCTATAAAGACTCTTAGGACAGTGAGACCTAGTCTCAAGTAGCAGTTTGTTGCTTCTATCCTCTCCTTACCTCCCTTCAGTGCACACATCCGCCTTCCACCACCCTTCACAGTCAAGGCAGAACACTTACCTTCCTGGGAAGTGCTACAAAGAGTCCCAAAGGCACAGTTGGAGCCTGAACTATCTCCATATAAAGTAACCTCTGAGGTCAGTTCTACACACTAACAAGGACTTGCTCTTCCCATGACCATAATAACACTATGGTCAAGTCACCCTCAGCACAGAGGAAGAAAACATTGAGCACCCTGCACGAAGTGCCATTTAAAAGGCAGACATTAGAAGTTCCTCCCCTATACCACGGGCCAGGCCAAGTTGGATTTTAGAGCCAACCCTATTACCAATTCACTCAAATCACTTCCCTTTTCTGGGCTTTGTTGTCCCCGTTTAAAACATAAAGGTTGAGCTAAAATATTTAAAACCAGCTCGGTTCATCTGTGGCTCAAAACACTCCTGAGAAACTTAGACCATCCAGAACAATTGGATAAAAGGAAGCTTAAGGCTGAGGAAGTTCTTGGTCATCCTAAGTACAGAGACATTTGAATTGCTGTACCCCAGAACAGCTAGCCCTCAGTTCACCGGTGGTAGATACCTTAGGAGCTTGGTTGATGCTTACCAGCTTTTTAATGTCTACTTTAAACTACTTTAGTAGTTTACTAAAGGTCTACTAAATGTTTAATAATGTCTACTATTTAGTAGTTTAATATCAAACAACGACATTCATGAGGTTAAAAGGAAATCTTAAATATAACCTTGTAGTTTCCTGACCTGTCAGCAGAACTACAACAGGTCTATGCTACTTACAGGCAGTGAGAAGAAAGGGAGGGAAACCGATGAAGTTTTCAGTGTTTGTTTGAGACTCTTCAGTCAATGAAATAAGCCAACTCCCAAGCTAAAAACTCTCCATCCTCAACTTGGTACCCACAAAGAAACAACATTCCAGAGGTTAAGGGGTCAAGAACATGTATTTTAGCAAGTGCTGTTCAAGTTTGTATTGTCAGCATACACTGTCTGGTACAGAGAAGGCACTGAAATTTTAAGGAAAGAATGTCTCAAGAACACCAGTATCAGAAGGGTCCCTAGAGTATACCTATTACTTGTACAGTTCCCTCATGACAAGCTGGAGAGATAGAGGGCCTGAATCAGAGACCTGCCTAAAGGCCCATTTATTTGTATCAGTTCACTGAGGACAGGGAAGATGTTCTCACGCAGAAAAAGAAAAGAGAAAAATTTTCAGGTCAGTGTTACTTGCCATTTCCTAATACCCACCTTCCAAATCAATGGAATCTTGAGCTAATCCTCCAAGTACCACAAATCAGAACCTGGAATTAAAGTTTTTCAGCTCTATGAAGCATGAAATGGGAGGAGGGATAAACAACAAAGCCAGTCAATTATGACAGGAGCACCTCATTCACTTGACCAATAGACTGCCCCAAAAGAGACTGCCCTTGTATTCTATTTTTTCTATGGGGGTAGAACAGTAGGGTGGAGTAGCAGGGAGAAAAGATTATGAGTTGGTAAAGATGTACACGATAAACTTAGTTCTATATTTGAAAGATCAGAAACAGACTGTTCTGAACTAGTAATGATGCCAATTTTCAGTAACTCTAGCCGTGAAAGGCCCAACCCTAGTAGTGTTGGTATACTAGATCTTCTCCCCTCTGAAGACCTTGAGGCTATAAATTCCAGTGAGGGGGGCTCCCAGGAAAATACAAAGAGACCTAGACACACTGTTGTCAAGGAGCACTATTAGAACAGAGTTCAGAATATATGTAGCTGTCATCTCACATCATCTAGAGACAATTAAATTTGGAATCAGAGAGCTCGACTAGATGACCTCTAAATGTCCCATACAGATCCAGCACTCAGTAAAGCAGTCCCCTGAAAAGAGAAAGAAAGTGAAAAGTACGAACAACCTTAAAACAAGCTATTGTTACAAGCAGCTAGAGAATAATGGAGAGTTAGCAAGCTACTCATCAATACCACCTCTGCCACCCACTCACAGAGCAATCTTCCCTTTTCCAAGCCTAACATAAAAGAGTGTAGAGGGCAGCCAGTGTAGAACAGCAGCTGTAACTCTCCGCTACCTCATAGCCATGGGCTTTAGCAAGGGCCACAAAGTAACAAAGAACATAAGCAAACCGAGGCACAGCCACCGCCACAGGTGTCTCACCAAGCACACCAAGATCGTGCAGGACATGATCTGAGAGGTGTGTGGCTTCACCCCCTACAAATGGCGTGCCATGGAGCTGCTCAAGCTCTCTAAGGACAAGAGGGCTCTGAAATTCAAGAAAGGGGTGGGGACACACACCCATGCCAAGAGAAAGACAGAGGAGCTGAGCAATGTCCTTGCAGCCATGAGAAAGGCAGCAGCCAAGAAAGGCTGAGCCCCATCCCATCTGGGTAATAAAAACTGTTCAGAAAAAAAAAGAGAGAGTATAGATCAGTTGGTACCTTCAAGGATCTCATAAAGGCCTTCTTGTCCCACCATCCCCTCCCTGCCCAGAGGGCTATTCAAAAAGAAATCTCCAAGTTGGTCCCTGCTCTATCTCTATCACCTATACTTTCACAAAGGGCCAAGAAAACTGGAGAACCAAAAAAGTGGGGATGCAGGATCCAAAGAGTCACCCTTCTCTCACATAACCTCCATTCCTGATCTGATGCCCCACCCTAAAGTCTGCAGGCAGGACTAGTTCAAGGGGTAAAAGACTGAGATTTTTCCTCCTATTCACCAAGTACCACTTTAGTGCCACTCGAGTGGCTCAAGCAATGCTAGGAATGGCAGGAGAATAAACAGTCCACACAACCCCTGTTAACGTTTAGCTGAATGCAAACCCAGAAACCTTCAAATACTTTGAGGAGCTGGGCTTTATGTCTGCTGACATGGATGGTCCCATCAATGACCACTTAATCACCCTTCCCCTGACCTATTGAGCTAGGGCTAAAAACCCAGCAAACTGAAGAGGTTTTACCAAGACTGATCTTCTAACTAAGACCTAGATTCAAGTCCTAACTTTACTACTGGCATGCTACATCATTCTAGGTCAGTCCCTCCCTATCTGAAGGTCCCAGTTTCTCCATCTATAGAATGATACATGTTCGACTTGACAGTTGTGAAGAACCTTTTCAACTCTAACAAACAAAAAAACTCAAGAACACCTTGAAAATTCAAAATAATCTTTTTTTCTTTTCCTAACGTCTTTTTTTTAATTTATTTTTTTTCAAAAACATTTGTCTCTGCCTACCCCACACCAGTTTCCCCTGCCCCCCTCCCCCCTCTCCCTCCCTCAATCCTTCCCCACTTTGGCTTTGTCCATGAGCCCTTGCTCTATGTTCCTCAAAACAATCTCTTTTTAGGGAATCCAAGAATGTCCCAAAGACTTTGTGATCTAAAAATCAGTTAACAGATGTAGGAAGGGAGAAAGAAAGCTCTGTTTTGTTTTGTTTTGTTTTGTTTTTGCAATTTTCTTATAATCATCAGAAAGTGTAAATAGCAGTTAATAAGTTCTCCATTCTGGCTACTAAACAGACCCAGTAAAACTGGCAACTAGAAGCAGAATCCAAGAATTGGCAGGGGTGGCCCCCCACCCCTGCTGCAGAGGGGCATGTTTTAACAGATTTAGGGGAGGCTGGGCTGATTGTGGGAGACAATTGGTTGCAAAAGTGAAAACTAACCCTGGAAACACTGTAGACATGGTTCATATGAATGAATGGATTTGATTTTTTTCATTACCCTTCCCTTTCTGCCATACTCCAGAAATAGCCTAAAGCACACTAGTGAAGAGGAAGTAGAGAACAGGGAAATTTTATTCCTTCATTAAATCTACTAGCTGGTATGTAGTGAACTAGGGTATGCCCCTGGACACCTCAACATTGAGATGAGGAATGAGAAAACAGGAGGTACTTTGTGAGACCCCCTAACTCACCAAGAGACCATACAAATGCAAATGTTGGTTGCTTTACCCAAATTATGCACTTCTTTTTATCTGAGGACCAGGAAGTCCTGAAAAAAAGGTAAAAAAGGTGGCAAATTGCTTTGGGTAAAAAAGGGACTCAATTTTAAGGACCCAATCCCTGAGTCAGAATAGAGGGTCAATGTGATGAGTATCAAACAGGCTGAACCCCAATCTTGGTTCTCACCATGTGCCCTTGCGTAGGTCCTTTCCTGTAGGCCTAAATAATCTCATTATTGAGTTATTAGATCAATAGCCTCTGAGATCTCTTTCAAGTTAAAAGGCATGATATAGTTGTTTCTCCTAGAAGTTGACTATTTCTCGAGCCAAATAACATGGAAAAATATCCAGATCTTCCTGTCCATCAAAATTCAGCCCTCTCCTTCCAACCTGATTCCAGTGTCAGTCAATCTGCATAAAAAATGCGTTCAGTATTCAGGAACATTCAGTAACCCTAGGTCTGACCTCAAACAGCTCATATTCGTCTCTCTTCACACCCAAGAAAAGGATCACCACAACCATCTTCTTTGCCACTTTGACTAAGGATGAAATGAATGTTTCAGGCCACTTTGAGACAATTTCCAGACCCTCAAGTTGTGTTTAAATGTGAGCACGGAATTGAGAATGAGAAATGCCACTAGAGAAGAGAAATGCCACTGTCTATTCCCAGGGATGCACCCACCTACTTAGGCAAAGCCATACCTTAAGAAGAGTCAAGGAGTCAACCAGAGAGAGCTAAATCCAAGGGGAGGCTCCTGGAAGGTTCTTTATAATCCTGTGTTGGCAGAAACAGTGGGGTATTTTCCCTCTCTTTTCAAACCTGTTTTCTCCCATTTTGTGTGTGGTGGGGGCAGAGGGACAAGTATGGAAAAGCCCCACACCATAAAACCAAAAGCAATTGAAGAGAGAGAGAGATGGTAGAACCGCATCCTTGTTGAAAACTTAGTTTTTCTGAAGGACAGGGTTCGGGAAGGGCAAGAATGACTTGGCAGTAAGGCTGGAATATAGCAACGTGGCAACCAGAGCTCAGCACACACCCCAAAGAACTGCCCCCTCTCTCCTACTCCTCTCATCCAGAGACCCTCAGCCCTTCTCAAGGCTACTAGCCACTATCTCAGCTTAACAAGGCTCAGGCAGTCATAGGGAGAGGGTTCCATGAGAACTGCATATCCTAGGCCAGCCCAACATGCTGCTTGGCATAAAGGACTCAAACCAGGGTGGTCACCAGGCCTCCCTGGGCAAGGGAAGGGCCCCAGCAGCCATTTGGCATGACTTGCACAAAAGCAAGCACGGCTCATTATTCAGACACACTCCTCCCCCGCCCCTCCCTCCTGGGCATCCGGCCCCCCTAGGCCCCACTCCCAAGAGGCTTCTGCTCTCCTCGTAACAGCCAGTGGGGTGGAGACCAGATCCTAGAAGCTACCGCCACTCTAGAAAAGTGTGGCCCCACAGAAGAGAATCTGCACTCCACAGAACAGTCCAGAAAGGAAAGTAAGAGATAGAGAGCCATTAAGTAATGGCTTGAAGGGCAGGGATTTGGGAACTGGAGAAAAGGAAGAAACCAGTGCTCTCCCCTTAGGGAATAGGGCAGACCTTCCCCTCAGAATGGTGTCTAGTTAAGTGTTAGCACTCCTGGGTAAAAGAAAGAAGCTCTGATGAGTCCCTCCACAACTATCCTCCTGTCCTAGTGGGAAACAGCTGAGGCTGCCTGGGGAGTCTGTGGGGAAGATGAGTGGGGGTGTGGGATCCGCCCTTAACATCTCCCTCCTCCTTGCTTCTCGCTTCCCAAGGCCCCTCCTGGACAGTGGCACCCCTGCCCCAGAAGGTGCCAAATCCTGGACTGGGGGACGTGCTCCCCTCCGAACCAGAGTCTTCTTTCCTGTGCCAGTGGCCTGTCAGGGACAAGAGGAGAACTTGGGCCCCTAAGGAAGCCTTCCCTGCAGTCGCATCCCAGACGCAGGGAACTGGAATCTGATAATCAGGCCTGCCCCGCCCAGTCCACACTTCTAGTGCGGGACCACCTCAACCCAGCCCCCCCGGCCCGCCTCGAAGGCGCGCCAGACCGGGACTCCACTCACGCCCCTTCCCACCCCAGGCCTTGGCGGAGGGTGCGGCATCCCGAGCGGGCTGGGTGGCTGGCCAAGCCCTCGGCCATCGTCAACGGATCGGCTAGAGCCTCCGGGGCTACCAGCGCCCACCTCCTGCACTCACCGTCTTGGGCATGGTGGCGGCAAAGGCGGCGGAGTTGGCGAAGTTTGGCTAGGAGCTGTCGGGCAGCGTTGAACACGCAATACACACGGGTCGAACTCCGGGGTCCGAGGGCTCGGATTGGGTCCCTCGCTAGCGTCGGGGCGACTGCTCGGCTTCCTGCTAACGGGCCACGACTTCACAAACCCCACCCAGGAAAGAGCCGCCCCCGTCGCACCGCCCGCTCCTTTATGTGGCCCGGCTTCCGCGCCTCTCCCCGCCCTCGTGCCCGCCTCCTTGCCGGCCGCTTGCTTCGCCCCGCCCAGCCCAGCCCTGCCCTGGCGGGGCAACGCCAGCCACGTGGGGGTCGGATTGGGCCTCGGCGCCCCAAGGGGAGCACCCACCCTCTACACAGACCCACCCTGCTCTCTCCCAGCCGCTTCACAGCCCTTAGCCCTCCGTATCCGGGCCATCCGGCCCCACCCCAAAGGGGGACCGGACACTGGGCCGCACCCTGGCAGAGACTTAAGCAGCCCCTGACTGCAACTTTCCGCTGATGGAGATCTCGCTACTTATCAAAACTGCCTGTTCCCTGTCAAGACAGCTCCAACTCTTAGAAAGTTCCTCCTGGTTTATTCCGAACTCCATTCCTCTGTGGCTTCTGCTTGTGGATGTCACATCTGCTCCCCACGAGCCACACAAATTCCCTGCTGTCCCTAACATCTCCACTATCCCTCTGAAACTCTCCTTGGCTAAACTGCCTCAATTCATCCAGCATGTCTTCTGTTCTCTTCTGTAGGACTCTATATCCCTATTCCCATCATATTTCCTCCCTATCCTTGCTCACTTGTCATTTTCATCAGAATTGGGCTTCTTTTCCCAATATCTGTCCTCAACTACTTTCTTTCCTTCAAATCCCAGACTCCATCTTCTTCAAATCAATGTCCTGATCCTTTAGCCCCTGCCCAAATACACTCACCAATTTACATAATTCACTTTCTGATAAGGCTGTAATTCCTCAAGGTTAGAGGTATCCCCAGTCCATTCTCTTGAAATGTGTCCACCTGCCCCTCTATATTTCTTGTCAAGGTAACAGAATCCCAGGACAGCAGTGTTCTAGACTGCAGCAGTTAACCAGTTGTTTGAGCTTTAGTTTGAAAGTGACTAGCCATAGTCCTTTTTCCTCCTATCCACTGACAACTGTCCTGAGTATCCTTTGTAAAGTAGAGCACCACACACCTCTGGGATGATGAGCCAACTTAGGACAACAGAAAGGATATTTGAGAGGGGTGGTTGGGACACCTGGCTTCTAGTCATAGCTTTGTCATTAACTCACTTTGTGACCACTGTGTGGCCTTGGGATAAGTCCCTTCTCTTCTCTTCTCTGCACTTGAGTTTCCGTTTTGTTTTTTTGTTTGTTTGTTTGTTTTTGTTTTTTTTTTTTAACAAGAAAGGGCTGGACTCCTGGGCTTCCAACATCCTTTTTCACTCTGACATTATAGAATGAGAAATGGAGTAGACTCCCTAGGAAAATAGATGAGTCTAGTAGGGTGGCATAAAGACTGGCCTTGCATTTGCTCTCAGGAATCAAGTCTTATTTCCTGCTTCTCTGCATTCCCAGCTCAATAGTGTCCATGAGTCAATGTGCCTCAGTTTCTCTCATGACTTCCAAGATTCATTGATGTGTGCTAGAATAAATGAAATTCCTGCCCAAACCATTTCCTTGAGCTGAGCAGTTGACCTAAGGAAGAGTATCACTCCCCAGAAAGCCTCAGCAGCAGGGGTAGCAATGGCAGCCAATCACATTCCTTGGCACTGCCATGGCCCTTTCTCCCAGAAGTTCAAAGAACTCACTGATTCACTCATTTATATTCTCCTAGAGCCCACAAGGGCCTGGAACTAGGCTAAGTGCCTAAAGGGGGAGGGGCAGTTGATTGTAGATTCCAACTTTCATTATCCATTCTGGAAAGTGGAAACCCCCTGTGTGTCATTCATGTTCCAACAACCCCTTACAACATACACGCGCGCGCGCGCGCGCGCGAGAGAGAGAGAGAGAGAGAGAGAGAGAGAGAGAGAGAGAGAGAGAGAGAGAGATGATTAGGGAACATCAGGAAGCTGAATACTCTATTAAAAGGGAAAGGGGGCACCAGAGACCTAGTGGGGGAAGGGAGGTCAGAGGGTGGAGAAGCTAAGAAAGCTGATGGGAAGAAGGACTGAAAGAGAATAACTGGTCCTCTGGGAAGGGGAAGAGTGAGAAATGGAAGAAAATCATAGACCAAAAGAGATTACCAATCCCTTTTAAGTATTCAAAGTGATGAAAAGTGATCAGAACCTCCATTAAGGTCAAGGGACTGAGGATCAGAAAGAGGAAAGGACTTACACAAGATTGGGCTACCAGTGTGGATAATGGATTCAGGGGGTAATAGAGAAGACAAATAGTTCGGTTAACCTGTTGAAATAACACAAGCAGGAAATTTTGAAGGCTAGCACCAGGGAAGTAGTGTCTCCCCTCCCACTTCACCAAACAGAAGCTGGATATGGTGATTATAGTCAAGAAGCTGATGTTTCCTAAAGGTTAGATTTGAAATTCTCTGGCTAGGAGGGACTCATCTCAGAGCAGAGGCAGCTGAGGTGCTTGCTCTCTTGTTCTTCAAGATATCGAGAGAAACACGCCTTTGTTTGCTACCTCTTTGCAAAACACTTCATGTCATATGGCCAGAACTTCTGATCTCTCCCCACCTCACTCCTTACTATGATCCCATGTAAACTGAGTTAGCTCAGTCTTCCTAGGACCAGCGTAATCCTCACAATTACATTTGGATATGATGAGATTTCTGCCAGTGTTTCTAGAGAAAAGGCATGGGAATAAGGGCTAAATATCCCCACATATATGGCTACCCTTGGTGTGGGAAATAAGAACTATGAAAATAACTGGGTTTCTAGAAGAGCTGAATCCAGAAAGTTCAAAAAGAAACAGGCAAATATTTTTCAAGCAGTAAAGCTAGATGACAGCCAGTAGAGCAAAGAGTGGTACAGAGACATTCTGAAGCTGGATTCCAAGGAAGCTGGGGACATCTGAATCAGGGGATCGGAGATGAAAAAGATGATTTGACCTGAGCTTTAGAGCCAGGCATGGGGTGCAGGTAAAAAGGCTTAGAATCCCTAGGGGGCTGAGACTGATCTGGAACTGCAGCAAGTTTAAGTGTCAAAGTCAAGGGAATAGCAAGCATAAACTGCATACGGCTGATTTATGTGAAAGCCTATGCCAAGCTCAAGAGAGAAATGCAATTGGACTTGTAATCACCTCCTGCCCAAGACCTAAGCTCACTGCAATAAAGAAACTTCTGCATTCTATATGGCATTCTTTCTTCAGAGGACACAATAATTCAGGAGATGCAATACCTGAGAGATACTGGGTAGGAAACAGTCCTGAACCCCAGGAATATTTTGGATAAGGAAGCACCTGCTCCCAATCCATTGAATAGTGACAGTTTTTTTCTTAAATCATTTTTATTTTTAAATTAAAGTTGACATACAATATTGTATTAGTTTCACACATACACCCCAGTGATTAGACATTATAAACTTACTAAGTGATCATCCTGATGAATCTCGTACCCATCTGACACCATACATATTCATTAGAATATTGTTGACTATACTTCCTATGCTGTACTTTACATCCCCATGACTATTCTGTAATTACCAATTTGTACTTTTTAATCCCCTCATCTTTTCACCCAACTCCCCAACTTCCCTCCCATCTGGCAACCATCAAAATGTTCCCTGTATCTATGAGTGTGTGTCTGCTATGTCTGTTCTACTTGTTAATTTATTTCACTTTTTAGATTCAATTGTTGATAGATATGTATTTATTGCCATTTTTATTGTTGATATTTTTCATCTTTTTCTTTTCTTCTTCTTAAAAAAGAGCCTTTAACATTTCATGTAATACTGTTTTGGTGGTGATGAACTCCTTTAGGTTTTTCTTGTCTTGGAAATTTTTTATATGTCCTTTGATTCTAAATGATAGTTTTGCTGGATAAAGTAATCTTGGTTGTAAGTCCTTGCTTTTCATCACTTTCAATTTTTCTTAGTAATCCCTTTTGTCCTGCAAAGTTTCTGTTGAGAATCAACTAACAGGCTTATGAGAGCTCCCCTGTAGAGGTCACTAACTGCTTTTCTCTTGCTGCTTTTAAGATTCTCTCTTTGTAACCTTTGGCATTTTAATTATGATGTGCCTTGGTGTGGGCCTCTTTAAGTTCAGCTTGCTTGGGACTCACTGCACTTTCTGGATTTGTATGTCTATTTTCTTCACCAGGTTACAGAAGTTTTCTCTCATTTTTTTTAAAAATAGGTTTTCAATTTCTTGCTCTTTCTCTTCCCATTCTGGCACCCCCATGATTCGAATGTTGGTATGCTTGAAGTTGTCTCAGAGGCTCCTTGCACTATTCTTATTTGGAGGAATTCTTATTTCATTTTTCTGACCTGATTGGGTATTTTTTTTTGTTTCCTTATATTCCAAATTACTGTTTTGATTCTTAGCTTCAGCTACTCTACTGTTGATTCCCTGCAAATTATTCTTCAATTCAGTTAGTGTATCCTTGATTTATAACTGGTTCTTTTTTATGTTGTTGAGGTCCTCACTAAGTTCATTGAGCATTCTTATAACCAGTGTTTTGAACTCTGCATCTAGTAGATTGCTTGTCTCCACTTTGTTTAGTTCTTTTTTTGGAGTTGTGTTCTGTTCTTTCATTTGGGCCATATTTCTTTGTCTCCTCATTTTGACAGTCACCCTGTGTTTCTTTCTATGTATTAGGTAGAGCTGTTATGTCTCCCAGGCATAATGTAGTAGGTGTCATCCTGTAGGGTCCAGTGGCACAGTCTCCCCAATTACCCACCATGGGTACTCAAGGTGCATGCTCCCTTTTGTGAGCTGTGTGAGCTTTTGTAGTTGAGCCTTTATATCTGTTAGCAGGTCAATGGGATAGATTTACCCCCAGGCCAATCAGCTGCAAGGATTGGCTGTTACCACCTTGGAGGATCAGCTGTGCAGGGGCCTACCCCATCAAACAGAACTTACTTCAGCAGAGCTCTATTGCTTGCTGAGTCCGCCCCTTTAGTATGTTACTTTTGTAGATGGTTCAGAGGTGGTGTTTTGATATGATGTGAAGCTGTCCACCATGCACACTGTCTCTGGGGTCTCTGGGAGGTGCAGGCCAAGGTCTGTCACTGCCCAGATTCTGCCCAGTGCCATCCAGCATGAGTTATAAAGCAACCTACAGATGGCTGCTAATTGTGCTGGGCTTGTAGGTGCTTAGGTGAGGCCAAGCTGCAAATCAACACTGGCTGCTGCTAGTGTCAGGCCTGGGGCCACTTAGTGAGAGGTACTTTCTGAGAGCTGCTCTTCATTTTCATCACTGTTGGAAAGTCTTTCTTTATATCTAAGTTAGACCTCTTCTGCTTCACTCTGTACAATTGCTCTTCTCTTATACTTGGAGAAAATATTAACTAAGACTCTGATGTCACGCTTCTCTTCCATTCTGAGGAGAGAAATGTGGCAGAGAGATGAGGACAAACATTGACTTGAAGCCTTCTCTCTTTCTCTCTCTCTTCCTTCCCGCAGGACAGGAGCCCAAGCACTAGGCTATCTGTGTCCTTTACACAAACAAGACAGTATGCAGAAGAATATACCACTGTTTCCCCAAGATGAAGAGGTCTTCTTGATACAATATGGCTGGGATTGCAAACAGCAGTAGGGAAATCTTACTTTTAACCATCTTTAATCTTCCACTCACTTCTTAGAAACAAAAGCTATGGTTTGAACAAAAGGGCAGAAGATAACATCAACACATATCATGTGCTGAGCTGTGGGGAGGCCATTTCAAAATTTAACAAGAATCTTTAGAGGTTGAAATGAGAAAATTGAGTCTAGGAGGAGCAAAGTGACTTCTCCAGAAGTCACATGGCTTGTGGACAGTGGGGCAGAGATTTGGGCACAGGTCTTGCAAGTGCGAAGGGCATCGTCTTTCCATGAGCCTCACCTGTGACCCGACGAACCGAGGAAGGAGATGCATTTTAAGATTCCCATCAGCCCTGCACCTCAGTGGGCAGGCTAGACAGCTCGGGAGAGCGAGTGGGTAATAGGAAACAGCGGTGATACGGCATCTTGCCAATGTCAAGTGCCTAGGAATATTCATTATTAATCATACTAATGGACCACAGTGAGAGGGAAGAGTGTTTCTCTCTGGCTTTTCCTCTGATAAAGCTGGCAGCTTTTCCAGAGCTTCCCCCAGCCAGCCAACATCAATGCAATTTGAGCCCATGTCCTGAGGGCATGTGACAGGAGCCCCGCAGGGAAGGTCTCCCAGTCTCCTCGCAGAGGCACTGGCCTCGAGCCCTGCTCCCTGCGACCAGTGACCAGAGACCACCCGTACGTGGCCTGTCTGCCTGTGGGGTGCAGAGAGCAAACAGCCCCCCTCGGAACATATGGCCCCTCCACGAAGGGCCCACTGTTCAACCTGGATGCACCAGGAAGAAGCTACCCATCTGTGCACCCCACCCTCGCCTTCGTGGCTGACCAGGTGGCTGCTCGGTGGCCGGTTGTCCGGGAGGTTCTGCAGGGCGTGCTCGCCCTCTCCCTTCCCAGAGGCTCTGTGTCTGTGGGCAGTTCTGTCGTGACCACCGTCTTGTGTGCGCACCACTGTAGCGTCATCTTTAAGTCTCCTCTGCCTGACCCGTGCCCTCTGTTCATCCAGCCCTGTTCTCCATCACAGCTCCCCGCCATCTCCACGGCCCGTGCCCTGGGTCAGCCCCCACCGGCGCTCCCTGGTCTCCCTGCTTCCATCTCAGCCACCCTAGACATGGCCGTCCTCCACACGGGCACCGTGGCGATCTTCAGAGGTGCACCTTGTACCCGTGCTCCGCCACCAGGTGACCCTTCCGCCCAACACGCACACTTAACCTTTGCAGCCTCTTCTTCCTCCCACAGCTCCTGAGCACAGCCCTTCCCCCGGAGCCAGGCTTGTCTCGCCACACGGTCCAGCACAGTGTGCCCGCTCTTGTCTCCGCACCAAGTCCTCCCTTGATCTCTCCTGCCTTCCTTGTGCTTTCTTCCTCCCCCGGCTCCGGTAGGGCCCGAGGTCCTCAGTGTTCACCTGACAGCCCTCCTACATCCTGCTTTGTCTTGTCGACTGCTGCTTTTCTGCTTTTTTTCCCCATTCTGGGCTGGACCGTAGTTGTTCCCAGAGAGGGATCACATTCATGTTCCACTCAGAAGGGGCATGACCTTGGAGCTCAGGACAGGTTGCTCAGATGCACCAGAGAACCTACCATTCTCATGTCAGCCCGCATGTCTATCAACTTGTATTTTGTTCAGATTCTCTAAGGGCCCTAGCTGCCTTTTATGCTGCCTCAATTTCTCCTGTTAGGAGATAAAACCAACTAACGGAACAGAGCTTCCTATTCTTAGCTCGTTTTTCCTTCTCCTACCAGGGTATTCCTGGGCCCAGATGTGCCACTCTTTTACAACGTGTGTGTTTTCTGTATGGTTCCATGCTTGCCTGTTTGTGTGTCCATTTGCATATATGTGTGTGCATGGGCCTACTGTTTATTTTTAAGTTGCTGATATGTAGATTCAGCTACCTGAAACACTTTTTCACATTTCTTAACCTCCAATTTCAGAGCAGAAAATATGAGAACATTGTTTTATCTAAGAAATGCAGGTCTCAAATATTCCCAATTATATTTTGAGAACCCTTCACCTCCTTCCCACTCCTCAAACACACTTTGGTTATGTTCAACCTAGCCATATGTGAACTTACAGATGAGAACCGATGGATAGATTTGTCTCAGTGGGGAAAATGCAGGGCTGTCTGCCAGGTTTTGTATGCCCCTAGTACCAGTCAGATCATGTGTTCCTGAACCTCTCCAGTGGCTTCAGAGGATGTGCTGCTTAGTGGTATAATGCCTCACACACATACTACTCCCAAATCCCTCAGTCTCAGTTTTTCCAAGGCTTTAGGATTAGGGGCCAAGAATGCTGGCTCTACTTTCCTCATGTAAACAAAAGCATCAAATGTGCTGCCAGATGACCAGGTCCAAAGACACCCAGCTAATTATTCTGATAGAAACACCCAATATTAGAGCTGGATGGATCCTTCATCATTGACTAACCCCACCTTTCCCATATCTTGTTAAGGAATGAAAACAGGAATCAGAATCCTAGAATAACACACCTTTAATATCATTTACACTATACGTCACCATTTTATATGTAAGGAAACTAAGGCCAAAAGAAGCAAATGGACTTGCTCAGGGAAAAATCAAGCTTTCCTAACTCCAAGGCCAGTATTCTTTCTACTGGGTCTCCAAACTCAAGAGCAACACCGATCAAGCAAGTTAGAAGGAAAAGAATGCTGCTATAATTCTGTTGCTTTGGGGGCATCTCCTGAAAATAGAAACTGAGTGGTTCTTAGGGAGACAAATAAAGACATAGACCCTGGCTCATGGGTCTCTATGCCAAGAGCAAGCCTGGACAGAGTACCTATGATTGTTCAGGGTAGGATCTGAGACCGAGAAAAAATGCTGGCTTCTCTTGTCCAGTGGCTGATCCAGAAACTGGGGCAGTCATATTTCTCTTGTCACATGAGTTCCAGATCTCCAACAACAGCTCCTGAAGTTAAGGGCTGTGGCTTGAATTCTCTCCTCATCTCCCAGAAACTTTCCCAGCTCCAGACTTCCTGATTAATGATGCTTGCCATAGAAATGAGATCATCCTGTCTTCCTGGGCAAAAACTTCTGTCTGTATCCACCCACTGGCTGGCTGTGTCCTTGAATTACAAGTACACCAGCCCTGTGGTATTCCACATTTTGGCTGTTTCCATCTTCTAGGGATCTTAATCAGCACAGTATACGGCATGGATCATGGGGTTGCCTGCTGGCTGGGGTGGAGGACTGCTTCTCATTTCTAAGGCTCTGACTTTAAAGACTATATAGGGAACAGAGGTGAAGATAATGAAACCCCTTTACCTCATTGCATTTACTTATCATCTCATTCACCCCTTCAAGGTGTTTTGTTCCTTCCTGAGCTCTTCTACTCCTTAGACAAGGCCAGACTTGGGATACCTCTATTTCTTGTTCAGTGTCATACTTTTTCTCACTTTAGGGCCTTTGCAGATGCTGTTCCTTCCCCTGGTACACTCTTCCAGGAACACTCTTCCTTCGATTGTTTGCATAGCTGGCTCCTTCCCTTTTTTTAGGTTTAAGCTTAAATATATAACTCCTTTCTTTGTACATTCTTTCTAAAATAGAATCCCCTCTGCCCTGCCCTCTTAAGAAATTATTTATTCTCAGTCCCAGAGATTTGTTTCCTCCACAGCACTTACTATAGTTTGCAATAATGTATTCAATAATATATTTTATCTATGCACTTAATTGTTTAATGTCTACCTCACTGTGGTAGACATTAACAGAATAATGCCTCCCCCAAAGATGCTTACATAATAATCCCCAGAATCTGTGAATATATAATATTATGTGACAAGGAAGAATTAAAATTGTAGATGGAATTAAGGTTGCTAATCAGCTGACTTTAAAGTAGGGAGATTATCCTGGATTATCTGGGTGGCCCCAATGTCAACAGACAGGGATGTCTGCTTTCACTGCTCTTATTCAACATAGTACTGGAAGTCCTAATCACAGCAATCAGGCAAGAATAAGAAATAGAAGGCATCCAAATTGGAAAGGAAGAAGTAACATTGTCATTATTTGCAGATGACATGATACCGTACATAGAGAACCTTAAAGATTCTACCAAAAAACTACTATAAATGATAAATGAATTCAGTAAAGTGGCAAGATACACAATTAATATTCAGAAATTGGTGGAATTTTTATACACCAGTAATGAACTCTCAGAAAGAGAAATTATGGAAACAATCCCATTCGGTACTGCAACAACAACAAAACAAGGTGCTTAGGAATCAATTTAACCAAGCAGGTAAAAGACCTGTACTCAGAAAACTATAGAGCACTGAAGAAATAAATTGAGGAAGATACAAGTAAGTGGAAGCATACACCATGTTCATGGCTTGGAAGAATTAAGATCATTAAAATGTCCATGCTATCCAAAGCAATCTATAGATTCAATACATTTACTATTAAAATACCAATGGCATATTTCATAAATCTAGAAAAATATTCCAAAAAATTTATATAGAACCACAAAAGGCCCCAAATAGCAAGAATGATATTGGGAAATAAGAACGAAGTTGGAAGAACCATACTACCTGATATCAAACAAGTCCACTGTAATCAAAACAGCCTGGTACTGACATAAAAACAGACACATAGATCAATGGTACAGAATAGAAAGCCCAGAAATAAACCCATACCTTTATAGTCAATTAACATTTGACAAAGGAAGGAAGAGCATACAACAGAGTAAAGACAGTTGCTTCACAATAATTGGTGTTGGAAAAATGGACAGTTACAGGCAAAAAAAAAAATGAAACTAGACCACCAACTTACACCATACACAAGAATAAACTCAAACGGATTAAAGACTTAAATGTAAGTCACTAAGCCATAAAAATCCTACAAGAAAACATAGGCTGTAAATTTTCAGACATCTCTTGCAGCAATATTTTTGCCTATATATATATCCTACAGCAAGAGAAACAAAGGAAAAAAAACAAACAGAACTACATCAAACTAAAAAGCTTTTGCACAGCAAAGGAGACCACCATCAAAGTGAAAAGGGAACCCACAGTATGGGAGAACGTATTTGTCAGTGATACATCTGATAGGGGTTAATCTTCAAAATATATGAAGAATTTACACAACCCAAAACCAGGAAAACAAATAACCTAATTGAAAAATGGGCGAAGGGCTCTGGTGGGGTTGCTCTCAGTTGGTTGGAGTATCACCCTGTACACCAAAGTGTTGCAGGTTCAATTCTCGATCAAGATACATACCTATGTTGCAAATTTGATCACCAGTTGAGACACATACAGGAGGCAACCAACTGATGTTCTTTCTCACTTCGATGTTTCTCTCTCTGTCCCTTCCTCTCTCTCTAAAATCAATAAACATATCCTCAGGTGAGGATTAAAACCAAAATGGGCAAAGGACCTGAACAGATACTTCTCCAAAGAGGACATGCAGATGGTCCATAGACATGTGAAAAATGTTAAATGTGACTAATCATCAGAGAACTGCAAATTAAAACCACAATGAGATATCATCTCACACCGGTCAGAATGGCTGTCATAAACAAATCCACAAAAAACAAGTGCTGGCGAGGTTCTGGAGAACAGGGAGCCCTAGTACACTGTTGGGGACAACGCAGACTGGTGCAGCCACTGTGGAAAACAGCATGGAGTTTCCTCAAAAAATTAAAAAATGCAACTGCCTTTTGACCCAGTGATCTCACTTTTTGGAATATATCCTAAGAATCCTGAAACACTAATTTGAAAGAATATATGCACCGCTGTGTTCATTGCAGTGTTATTTACAACAGCCAAGATTTGGAAACAGCTCAAGTGCCCATCAGCAGATGAGTGGATAAAAATGTTGTGGTGCATTTACACAATATAATACTATGCAACCATAAAAAGAAAGGAAATCTTACCTTTTGCAATAGCATGGATGGACCTGGAGAGCATTATGCTAAGTGACATAAGCCAGTCAGACAAAGACACATACCATATGAGCTCACTTATATGTGGAATCTAATGAACAAAATAAGCTAACAAACAAAATAGAAACAGAGATATGGATACATGGACCAGACTGACACCTGTCAGAGGAAAGGAGAGTCGGGGAACTGGATGAAAGAAGGTGAAGGGATTAGCCAAAACATATAATAAAACACATAGACTCAGACAGCAGTGTGATACCCACAGGGAAAGGGGAGTGGGGCAGGCGGAGGTGGGCAAAGGTAGGTAAATAGGAATGGAAAGAGCCTTTGCTTTGGGTAATGGGTGCAGTATGTCATGTGCAGATGATATTTTATTGAGTTGTACATTTGAAACCTATATACCACCTGTGAACCAATGTGATCCCAAGAAATTCAATTAATAAAAAAAAAGGATCCTCATAAGTGCAATAGGGAAGCATGACAGGAGGTCAGAGTTATTTGGTGAGGATTCACATAATTTGAATATATAGGAAGGAACTACAAGCTAAGGAATGCAAATAATCTCAAAAAATTAGAAAAGGTCAAGAAATAGATTCTCCACTTCATCCTCCAGAAGGAATGCAGCCCTGCTGACCCATTTTACAGTTCTGATCTCCAGGACTGTAAGAGAATAAATTAATGTTGCTTTAAGCCACTAGTTTGTAGTAATTTGTTATAGCAACTATTAAAAACTGTGCCACTCCCCATTACACCATGATTTTGATAAGGGCAGGAACTGTTTGGCTCACCATCACAGCCCCAGCATGCAGTATAGTGCCTGACACAAAAAAGGATCTCAAGTAATATTGGTTTGTTTAGATAAATAAATGCATGCTGGTCATGCCTTATACATCATCCCTCCATAATGTTCCTCATCATGGAGTGGCCATTTATCCATGTGGCTGAGCCCAAAAGAAGCCAATACCTTCCCAGCAAGTGTTTGGTAATAGAAAAGCTGGAAGCCTGGCAACATCTACATTATTTTATTTCTCAGAAAAAGAGGTCTAATATTCTATATCACCCATCTGTCTGTTCATGCAAGACTATACAGATTATTTTCATATATACAGATGCTGATTTTCATCTTAAAACTTTTTCTGGAGCAGCCACCATGTGCCATGTGCAATGTCACAAGCTTGCTCACATGTTATTTGTAGATGGTAGTGGTGATGGTCTGTTTTCTCACATGTTGTGTCTTTTTATCTCATTTACTTCTTGCTTTGGCAAGGTAGAGATTCATAGCCCTGATATGAAAAGCCTCAAAGAAAGTATAAGTCCTGCCCAAGACCACAGAGCGAGTGATTATAAGAGCTGTAACTAGAATCCAGCTCTCCAGATACCAAACCCAGTAATAGCCTTATTCTTTTAACTACCGTCTACCTCCACCGCTATATACAATCTCCCATATAGTAGACCTATCTTTTTTCAATTACAATTGACATGCATTATATTAGTTTCAGATGTACAACATAGTGACAGTGGACCTATCATCTCTTCCATTAAACCAAATCTTGAGCATTTCAACTTTTTCCTGCTGAAGTAATGCACCCTGCTTTTTAGTATACATTTTCTCTCCATTTTTCCTCCCAGTGAAAGGGGGATATAAATTGAGTGGAAAGATCACAGGATTTTCCATCCCGGCCTAAGTTCGAGTGTTCATGTGGCAACTGTGGACAGTATGATCTTTGGTTCTCCCTCCCAATCCACAGCCAACTCCAACTCTCTCTTTTGATACAGTTGGATTTTCCTAGTCATGCTAGTGTCTTCATTGCCCATGTCCACCCCCCACCACTACAAACACACACACACACACAACTATATTAACTACAGTCAACAGTCAATATTTATTGAGTACTTATTATGTGTCTGGCACCTTTCTAAGTATTTTATGTCCATTAATATCTCACTTAATCCTCATAACAACTTAAAATCATAGGTATTATTTTTTTATTGTTGTTCAAGTGCAGTTGTCTCCATTTTCCCTCCACCACTCTCCCACCTCCCACCCTCAATCCTACCCCTCTTTGGCTTTGTCCGTGAGTCCTTCGTGCATGTTTCTTGATGACCCTTCCCCTTCTTTCCCCCCCATCCCCCTCCCTCCTGCCCTCTGGTTACTGTCAGGTTGTTCTTTATTTCAATGTATCTCCACATTGTAAGTGAGGAAGCTGAGAGAGATTAACTAACTTGCTCAAAGTCATTAGCACTTGGAGGTAACTGCATATTAGCCCAGATGCTCTGATAGAGGACTCACACTTTTAACTACCATGCTCACTCAGTTATTCTACACAGACACACACAGACACACACACACACACACACACACTTCACATCCACACCTTGGAGACTTTGTCTCCCTACTTCTTCTTCCTGTAAAGTGAGGATGGGCAGGAGGAGTAATGGTGCATCAGACAGAAGGAGCAGGATCTACAAAGTCAAGGAAGCAAGAAAGATCACAGAAATTTAGAGACTTCTGATGAGATTACAGCACAAGGTCATGTGGCAAAGAGGCTCTACCTTACAGATGCCTCCAACTCAACATTTTTAAAAACACTTTTGATATTCTTTCTCAAATCCATTTTCACATCTTCTTCCTTATCCCCTCCATTTCAGTCCATTGAGAGATGTTTTTCTAAATATCTCTAAAATCTGCCCACTTCTCTCCATCCCTGATGTCAATACCCTAGTCAGTTTCTAACTGATCTCCCCACATTTTTCTGGCTCCCCTCTGGTCTATTATCCACAAAGAAGCCAGAAAAATCTTTTCAATATGGAAATCTAACCATTTCATTCCCCAGCTTAAAAATCTTTGATGGTTTCTTCTCTTTGCTCTTAAGATGCAGAACCTAATCTTTGTCAGACCTTTATAAGCTCTATATGGTTTGGCTCCTGCCTACCTTTCCAGCCTCTCAAAACAGCTCTGCCTATTGCTTTTTATCCCAGCCACACTGGCCTTCTTTCTGTTTCTAAAATGTATCATGTTTGTCTAATCCATCAAAATTTCTGCATACTATTTATTCTGCAGGGGGCACATGCTTCATCACCCCCTACAATTTACCTAATTAACACAAACCCAATCCTTCCTTTAGATCAAATGTAAATTCCTGTAGAATTTCCTAAAACTTAGTCACCCTGACATATGTTCTCAGAGAACTAGCCAAACTTTCTCCAGAAAACTTAGCACAGTTTGTAAGTATACATTTATTTGAGTCTTGAATTGATTCATCTGTCTCCCCAAGTAGACCATAAGTTCCATATGGGCAGGAACAGTGTCATTTTTATCACTATTGAGTGCCTGTACTTAGCACAGTGTCACATAGTATAGTTAGTACTCAATAGGTATGAATAAGTGAAAGTTGTAAGTTCACAAAGGCCTCTCCATCTCACACCAGGGATCTTTAATGTTATCCTAAGGGCAATGAGGAATTGCTGATGGTTTTAAAGCAAGAGAGTGACTTGATCAGGTTTTGCTCTTTAAGATTTTATTTATTTTTAGAGACAGAGGAAGAGAGGGAGAAAAACATTGATGTATGAGAGAAACATCAATTGGTTGTGTCTCACATGCCCCCAACCAGGGACCTGGCCCACAATCCAGGCATGTGCCCTGACCAGGAATCAAACTGATGACTTTTTAGTTCACAGGTTGGCACTTTTTAGTTCACAGGCTGGCACTCAATCCCCTGAGCCACACCAGCCAGGGCAGGTTTTGCTTTTAGAAAGGATAATGTTGCAGGCCAGAAGGATACAGACTAGAAGGAATAAGATAAAGTGCAAGGTATAGAACTCAGTTTGGAAGCCATTTTAACAGTTCAGGCAAAAATAATGATCATCTGAACTACTTTATCTCGTCTATGGCTGTACCACCCTGAACGCCCCCAATCTCGTCTGAACTACTTTATCTCCTGTGGGCCAACCATCTCGCAATCCATCCATCTCTCAACTAATTCTACAAATGATCTGAGGTTACTCACCACAGAAACACAGTAAAATTATAAAAATAAGTAAATACACTTTTAAAATCCGGATAACAGGCATCAGCATCAGGAAGTCAAAACTGAGGAACCCTGTTGATAATGGTGACAGAGGAAGAGATATCAGTAGGAATAGACTGCAGATATGGAAACCACTAGGCCTCACACAGTTGAGCTGTGAATTTGTCTGTGATCATCCTAGGGTCCCTGTAAAAAGGAAGACATGATCAGTCATGTAAGTTTTCATTGTAGACAGGAAAAAGTAAATTTATTTTTCATTTTGACTAGAATGGTAGTATTAAGAATGGAAAGAAGAGGATAAATAGTTTTCATCATAGACAGGAAAAGGTATAGTCATTCTTCAGTTCAACTAGAATGGTAGTGATAAGAGACATTAAAGGGGTAAAACTGATGAAACTTAGTGATTAGAAGCCCTAGAATAAGACGAGCTTGTAAGACAAGAAGATGATGATGATATTTTTGGATATGGTGAATCTGGAGTATCCACGAATCATTCAAGTGGAGAGGAAGCAGTTGAGCCATCTCATGTCAACATTTCTACCCACATTTCCTGCCTTCCCTCACCCCACCATGTATTTCCTCTATGTTTAAACCACACCTAATCATCCCCAGGTAAGTCCAAAATTCTGTTCCTTTGAGCCTATTATTTCATCACTTTTTTAATACTTCTCTACCTCACCAACTCCTATTCATTCCTCACAACCCAAGCCAAGTATCATTTTCTCTGGGAAGCCTTCTCGTCTCCACAAAAACTCTCTTCCTTCTCTGTTCTCCCACTATGCTTTTGACACCTGACTCTCCCACTACCCAATAACTACTTTTGTCTGCCTTCCCCATTAGACTGTCAGCTAATGAATGAGCAACAGGGAAATTCCATGGAGGAGAAAGAAAGAGAACCCTGTGCTAAGGAGACCTGAGAGTAGGAGGGGTAATTACATGAAACACAAAAGACTGATGGGGAAAAAATTCTGCTATGCAGATAGGAATAAGAATCAAAGAAGAGACCTTGGGGATGCAATGTCAGGGGCAGTACCTTCTAGGGTTAGAGGAACCCCTGGGCCCCTGGGCCCCAGGCCCCAGAGAAACCTGGGAGGCTCACTCTGAGAGGGATGGCCTGAAGGCCTGCCAGCCTGGGCCCAGAATCTACCTGTCTCAGCCTAGACTCAGCCCAGACAGGATAGGGTGGGGCTGAACCTCCACACTGGAGCTAGGCTTACTAGTGATGAGTCAGGGCTAGGTGTCAGCTTCATTACTCGGCAGCTCGGACCAGGAAAGTGAGTGTTAGCTTTGTTCTGAGATCGGGGATAACTCTTTCACATATTTTTTTGTTAATTCCTTTTTGTTTGTCCTGAAGTTATAACTGGTTAAAGAGACTTAACTATGTGTATGACCCAAGCTTAAAACTTTTCAGTGGTGTTCTGACACCTACAGGCTAAAGTCCAAGCTCCTTAGCAGGGCATACATGACCACCCTCATCTGTCCAGCTATTCATCACCCTGCTCTCCAGTCACACCAAACACTGGACTGAACTGAAAAGCCGTGTTTTCTGACTCCTCTGAGCCATTACATATGTTGTTCTCACTGCCTAAAATGCCCTTCCCCTGATGGCTTCCTCCTCTGTTTACCTGAAGAACTACTACTTTTTTTCTAGTATCAGGTGACTTCACCTAAGAGGTCCTCCCTGACCATCATCACTTTCCCAGCTGAATTTGGTTCCTCTGCTCTGAGTTCCCACAGTCCCTTGAGCTTCTTTTTGTTTTTATTTGTACTCAGTGTTTGAGGGAGAAATTAAATACAATGTCTCCTATTGGGTGAAAAAGGGGACGAGATTAAGATGTACAAGTTGTGCCCTGGCTGGTGTGGCTCAGTGGATTGAGTGCTGGCCTGCAAACCAAAGGGTCACAGGTTCGATTCTCAGTCAGAACACATGCCTGGGTTGCGGGCCAGGTCCCCAGTAGGGGGTGCTCGAGAGACAACCACACATGGATGTTTCCTTCCCTCTCATTCTCCCTCCATCCCCCTCTCTAAAAATAAATAAATAAGATCTTTTTTTAAAAAAGATGTACAAATTGCCAGTTATAAAAAACAGTCATGGGGTTATAAAGTACAGCATAAGGAATATAGTCAATAGTATTGTAATAACTAGACTCACTGGGGTGATCACTTCATAAGTTATACGAATGTCTGATCACTATATTGTATACCTGAAACTAATGTAATAATGTATGCCAACTATAATTAAAAATATTTTTTTTAAAAATGCAATGCCCTCCAAGAGGACATATGGGCCCAGGGGATTCAGGGAGGTGATTGGGCAATGTTACGTAACTTTGGAATGAAGGGGTTGGACATCAAGGTATGCTGAATTTTAGTCACAGCTTTGCCACTAACGAGTCCTATAATCTTCGGTTGATTATTTTACTTTTCTAAACCTGCCTCCATCTCTCCATCTGTTTGATGGTGGAATAAGACTGAAAGCTGTCAGTGGTCCCTTCCAATTCTGATATCCTACGATTTTTTTAAATGTTGGAGAAAGAAGTAAAGGGACCCATGGGAAATAAGAAAAGAAAAAATTAGAGCCAGCCCACCACCATGATAAATGCTGCAGATTTACCTGGCAAGAATCCTGTGACCTTTTCAGCCTGGCAGGTACTGCTTATTATTTATAACATTCCATCCAGTAGTGTGATGTGTGCAGTGCTTTACAGATGACTCGGCCCTTCCACTAATGTTATTGCATTTTACAGTAGCCAGTAACAGAAGAAGAACAAACATTTAAAGGCTATCCCTGTTTTACAGAAGAGAAAACTGAGAAAGAAGTGGTTGTTTCAATCAGTGCTCAAAAGGCTTAAGGTTTAAATACTTGTAGTCACCCTGTGTAGGGGGACAAACCTTTCTGATTTGCCAAAGAGTGGGACTTTCATTTTTTTTTAATTTAAAAGAATTTTTTTTTCAAATACATTTGTCTCTGCCTCCCCTCCACCACTTTCCCTTGCCCCCTCCCTCCCTCCCTCAACTCTTCCCCTTTGGTTTTGTCCATGAGTCCTTGCTCTATGTTCCTTGACTTTCCCCTTCCCTTCCTTTTCCCCTGCCCCCCCTCCCTCCTTCCCTCTTGTCTCTGTTGGTTTCTTTTCCTTTCAGTGTTGCTGTTCTTATTTTCCTTGCATCTTTGTTTTGTTGGTTAGGTTCCACTTATAGGTGAGATCATATGGTATTTGCCTTTCGTCCCTTGGCTTATTTCACTTAGCATAATGCTCTCGACTTCCATCCATGCTGTCGTGAAGTTTAGTAGTTCTTTTTTTCTTTCTGCTGCGTAGTATTCCATTGTGTAAATGTACCATAATTTTTTGACCCAATCATCTACTGGTGGGCATTTAGGACTTTCATTTTTAAAACCAGAAAAGTTCCAGGCACACCAGAAAGTTTGATCATCTACACAAATAACTAGCTATCTTGACCCTAAATATTCTTGAAGCAAGGGGCTGTAACTGGGGTCCAGTGGGGTAGCATCATCCTTCCCCCATGGTCCTGCTTTACCGGGGACCAGGAGGTTAATCTAATTCATTTTGCTCCAAGCAGGATTACATCTGACTGTGTGACTCTTGGCTTAGTAGTTCACAGCACTAAATGCACATTAGAATCAGTTAGGAGATATGCAAAAATAACCATATCTGGACCCAACCCTAGACCAATTAAACCAGAATCTTCTGGCTTAAGTGAAGTCTGGCCATCAGTATTTTCAAAAGCCCTTCAGGTGATACTATTGTGTAGCCAGGCATAGGAACTACTGAGTCTAGCTGTTGTAAGCTTTAACCACAGAATAGGCTGGGCCCCTGGTTCGAAAAATATCTTCCCCAAAGCCTCCTTTCTTCTTCTGCCTTGCTCAGCCTCCCAGAATACGAAACTTCCTCTAGACACTTAGAAGAGGCCTTCTGCAGAATGCATAAGCCCTTTCCCACCCCTCCCCTTTTCCTGGCAGCTTAAGGTGATCCCCTTCCCGGAATTATTGGCATTTTTGCAAAGGAATTTTGGAAAGCATTCAAGATTCAAAGGACAAAACCCTAACGGTGAAAAATCAGGCATTCAGGGAAGTCTCTTAAAATAGGGAGATTGGCGTTGGTCTAGTGCCCTTGTAATAACACCACCTAAGTAACCACCTCCCTATTCAGCCTAGTAATAGAGCCAATTTAAACTCTCTGATCCAAAAGGAGGGAAGAGTTATGGGAGTGTCAATCTCCTTGCTGGAAGTCCTATAGTTCCCACTGGTCAGATGTTGTGGGAGAATAGAGGGGCTGATGTAGCAGGGAGGTCAGGCAGGGAAAGGGGAAATCTCTCAAAAGGGTTGTAGGAGGGACACCAGCTGACTGTGGTCGTTACTTGAACTCACAGTAGGTCCAACTGGGCTTTACTGCCAGGGTCCCCTGCTCTTACCTTCCCCATCAGCCCCAGGCAGGCAGTGCAAATCCACAACATTCGTCAAGTCTGAGACTCAAAAACTAGAAGGAACCTGGCTTGGAAGCCATCTAACTGACTCGGTGACTCTCCCTACACACCTCTAGTGGTGAAAAGCTCATTTTCTATACATAGGTGTATAGCCTACTCAATCACAAGAGAACCAGAGTGTTCGAAGAGCTTCTTTTATTTAAGACCATATCAGTTTCCCTGTAATTTTTATCCTTTCTAGTTTCAGCTTCTTCAACTGTTTCCATGAGTTGGGCCCATTCCCTCCTAGCTTACTGAATTCCTTCTGGACAGACCCCAGTTTGTTATTTGTCTGTGTGCCTGGTAATATGCCATGCTGAAGCTGGACCCTGGAGAATGCTACCCAATATAGAGATGAACTTCTAGAAATGATATTTATATTAATATAATCCAGAATAAACACGAGAGCACATACACATCTCCCATAAATTACACTCTCTACATGTTGATTTATAATCTGCTTTTTTCATTCAGTATTTCTGATGGGCATCTTTGTATGTCAACAAATATAAATCTATTTCACCACTTTAAATAGCTGCATAGTGTTTCATTGCATGACTGTACCAAAGTTTAATCATTCTACTGTCGAAAGGCACTTGAGTTGTTTTCAATTTTGTACTGACAAACAGCATTGTAATGAATAACTTTATGCATGTGTCTCTACACACTGGTCCACATTTATTACTCGGTGGGTCAAAGGGTAAGCAAATTTTAAATTTTGATATATGTTGCCAAATAATCTTCAGAGATACTGTTCTAACTTTTATTGCCATGAGCGGTGCATGCAAGTATTTTTATCCCACCAATATGCTGGAGTATCAGTCATTTTAATCTTTTCCAATGTGCTAGACCACAAAAAAAAATCCCCTTTGTCTTTATTTTCAATTACTTAGTTACTAGTGATGTTGAGCCTTTTTTCCTGTTAAGTTAGCTATTTATATTTGTTGGTTTAAAATTATTGATTCATATCTTTTGTTCAATTTTTCCTGAGTTGTTTTCTTATTATTTACATATAAAACTTCTTTATACTTTTAAAGATATCAGCCCCTCATGTGTCAAATATCTTGCAGATATGTCTCCAGTTTGTCCTTTGTATTTGACTTTAATTTTTGCAACAGAAAACATTTTTTATTTTTATTGTCAATTTTACCAATATTCATCTTGTTTTTTCTTCCTTGTCCTGCCAGAGTTATAAAAATATTAATCTATATTTACTTCTATATATTTAGGGCCTCCTTCCAGCCACTATACCTTTCCTCCTATATTCTCTGCCCTTCATCAGGACTCATGATTTGGAACCCACTCTCCTCTGCTTCCTGTTAGGAGACTACTAGACTAAAGTTTATAAACTGAGATATGCCAATAGCAGCTTATGTGTTCTCAGGCCCTCAGGTATGCTGTCATGACACGTTGATAGGGAATTCTTGCAAGTGTTACCTCACAGGAGTACCTTCTAAAGGTGCCATCTGAATGTTAAGATACTTATCAAAGTAAAGGAAATGATTTACAGGCAGCAGCTCCAAGGAAGTAGAAGGTATATCAGAAAGAATAGCAAGTTTGACACAACAAACGTGCATTTTGGATCCCAGCAATAGTGTGCTGTGATCTATTTATATCCCCTCTCTGAGACCCAGTTTTCTCATCCATAAAATGAGAATATTACCATGTGCTCTTTATGGTTATCACCTGTTTGCCCTCCGTGCCCTGCCCCTCTGTTCTCGTTCACTACTGCACTGCCAGCATCTAGCACAGCACCTGACAAACAGTAGATACTCAGTAAATGTTTATTACCTGAATAAATGTACACATAAGAAAGTGGCTGGCAAACAGTAGGCACTGTATACAGTGGTTCCTGTGCTCTCCTCGGAATCCCCCCAGAGCAGGCCCATCCTTCAGCTGTCCTTTATGGAAGAAAGCTTTTATATTTCTCCTCCCTCCAACCTCAGACAGTAGGGCACTACCTCCTTTTCCCTGATTAAGAAGCTGGGGTAGTTAAGAACCCCAGGGCCAAGGAGGAGCTGGGGACAAAGGGGAACTGCTCTCCATTTCCCTCAGTGGGGCCAGGCATGCTGCCAATGAGGTACCAGTCTTCTCTGAGGGTAGTACACCACACGCATATGCTGGTTTAGGAGCCAGGAGCTGTGGAGTCCATAACCTTTCTACTTCCCCGAAGGAGAGCAATCTTCTAACCTGGGAGATTAAGACCGGGAACTTGGCTCTGCCTCTTATTTATCCTATAACCTTAGGAAATTTACTTTCAGGTCTCTGGGTCTATGAAAAATGGAGTTCATAATGCTTGCCCTATTCCCCTCATCAGGAGCAAACGAGGTAACTGCAGCCCCACATATTTGTTACAGCACTTTTTGCATACAAAGTTATTTCATTGTAACTTCACCACAACTGTATGTGGTAAGTATCATTACGTCTGTGTTACAGGATATGAAACCTAAGATGCAGAAAGGTGAGGTAACTTGTCCAAGATCACACTGCTAGGAAGTAGTAGAGCTGAATTCAAATTCAAGTCTGTCCAATTACAGCTGCTCCTACTGAATTGCAGGCACTGTACTAGACTCTAGGGACACCATCATCAGTAAGTTCTGGTTTGTCAAGTTATTCACAATTTATTAGGGGAGGCAGATATGTAAATAGATGAATAAGGCACAGGGTGATAAAATATAGTGGCAGAGAGACTATGACAGAATGGACGAGGGGTATCTACTTCAACCTCACACAAGCAGAAAAGATTTCATGGAGAGATAGAGCTTCAGCTGAGACCTGAAGAGTGAGCAGGAGTTCTCTGCATAGACCACGGAGGGGAAACTCATGTCAGGAAGAGGGAACAGCATGTATACAACCCAGAAATGCGAGAGTATGCCTGAACTATAAAAAACTGCAGCAATTAAAACCATTTGTACCAAAGAAAGAACAAACAAATCAGTTGGTCAGAATAGACTGCAGATACAGTCTCAAATACATATGAGAATTCATAGTTATCACCTATTAAATTTCATTCAATGAATATTTTATTGAAAATCTGTGATGTTACAGGTGCTTTATTACATACTGAGGGGACAGATGTATTAGTAGGAACAAAAATCACTGCTCTGGTGGAACTTATATTCTAGTAAGAGAGACACACAATAAACAAGTAAATCAGTCTATATAGTAATTAGATGGTGATAAGTGCTAAATGATAAAGTGGGGAAGTTAATAAGAGATGTTGGGGGCAGCTGAAAATTTAGTTAAGAGAGGTCAGGGAAGGCCTCACTGAGAAGGCAACAATTAAGTAGTAAAATGAAGAAACTGAGGGAACAAACAAGACATCTGGGAAAAGAACATTCCAGGCAGAAGGATTAGTGAGGGCAAAGGTGCTGAGGTGGGAGCTCAGACGTCCTAGGAACAGCAAAGATGCTCTTAGGGCTGCATCAAGGTGAGAGATAGAATAACAGGGAATTAGGTCAGAGATGTAAGAGGTGGTTACCTTTGGATGGGAGTAGGTAACTATGCTTTTTGATTTCTTACCTATACACATGCATTTACTGTTGAGAGAGAGAGAGAGAGAGAGAGAGAGAGAGAGAGAGAGAGAGAGAGAAAGAATATTAATATCAGAAGGGATGGCAGAGAGTTTTGAAGTTTTCAAAGGCAAACAGTACAAGACAGGAATTTGGAAAGGTAAGCAAGGGCTAAATCAGAAACAAGCTTAGGCTTGTGCGTCAGGCTAACGGGTTTTGAATTCTATCTAATAGGTGCTCTAATGGGAAGCTCATGAAGGCTTTAAGCAGGAATGACAGTCAGAGCTGGTTCTCCACTCCCACCCTCACCCCAAAATATCCTAGGTTTCTCTAGCCAGTATGGAGTCTAGATTGCCCAGAGAGAGTCTAAAAGCAGAATAATCGATCTATTGCAACAATCCATGTCACATTTGATCTTAGCCAGAAGGCCCAGAAGCAGAAGTAATAACAATCCATGCCAGAGATTGTAAACTAGGGCAGAGGTGAAAGGAATGGATCTAAGAGTCGTTTTTCTCCCTTCCTTTGTTGAGAGCTATCAATAGCGCCCTCTCCAGTCTTCCTTACATATAAATATTGAGGGAGCAAAACCAGCTGACCTCTAGGATCCCTTCCAGCTAGGCCACTTTGGGGTCTTGGAATTTGAGGTACTTTATTACACTTCCTTCCTGCTCTCTGGCTAGCTCATTATGTTGTTACCACTGCTACCTTCTCCCTCCATAATGCCCACTTTGGGGCAGTGTTACTATTGTTTTCTTAGGGCTGGTGGAAGCTGAGGCAAGTTTCAGTTCTTCTATCTTCAGTGTATAGTCTGGTATCCCAAGCTGAATGGAGGGGGTAGAAGCCTTCTGGGATATTTTGAAAGCTTCTAAAAATATCCTCAAGGCCTCAGTCAGAGAGCTCAGGGCCAGGACACTGACTGAACACTGAAACTCACAGTCTTTGCCAAGTTCCCACCCCAGGCTCCATCCTCTTACTGAATAAGCCAGTTTTCCCTCCTTCCTTAGCTGTCTCCTTGGAGGGCCCCACCCAAGCCTGAGAAGTTTAATTTAGCTCTAAGTCTTCATCCTTAACTCCTCTCAAGAAAGAGCCCAGGATATAACAGTTTATCCTCTCTAAAAGTCCTTGTGGGCTCTGAGATGGGAAAGAAAAATAACACAAAGACAGAGAGAGGTGAGACCAAGACACACACCCAGAGAGGTCAAGAAACTAGAGACACTGGGATATGAGGAAAATAAAGAAGGAAAGACAATGACAAACAGAGAAACAGAAAAGATGAGATTAAAGGAGAAACAATTTGAGAGACTGGGGAAAAAGAGACTGAGATAGAAATGAATAGACAGGGCAAGAAAGAAGAAAGAGTGAAAAAAGATATGTAGAATCAGAGACAGGAAGAGTGAACGCCAGAGAAAAGAGAAGAAGCCTTACTTCCTTGTCCTGCGCTAAACCTCTGCATCAATCCAACAGTCTGTGGCTATAGGCCTTTTGAACTGAGTCCTGGAGATAGTCCTTATGGAACCAAATTCCTCAGAGGTAGGCATTAACAGGGCCTCCCAGAGGCCATGACAGACAGAAAGATCAAGGTCACCATGGCAGTGAGATCAAACAGCCCTCATATTTGCACAGTGCTGTCATCAGGCACTCAAACCCACCATGTACTGCAGATAAGCCAATAGTCACTCTCAAGACAAGTACACAAAAAATGGCCCCTCAAATAAGAATTGTTTTCTATTTGATATTTTAAAAAACTTCAAATTGGTCATTACAAAAGATATCAGAATATTAATGAACTTCTTTATACTGATTTCAATGGTTTATTATTGTTTTTATTTTGAATTATATATGGTCAGGGAAACCACAATCTATTCATCATTTACTACAGGGGTGTCCAACTTGTAATCTGCATGCCACATGAGGCTCAGGATGGCTGTGAATGGAGCCCCACACAAAGTCGTAAATTTACTTAAAACATTATGAGATTTTTTTTATGTGTGTGATTATGTGTTGTGATGTATTTAATGTGTGGCCCAAGGGAACTCTTCCAGTGTGGCCCAGAGATGCCAAAAGATTGGACACCCTTGATTTAGGACCTTTAAAGGTCATCACCTCACCTGCCACCATGGTTCTGGGTGTTGGTATAGGGTGATGGGAAGGACATGCTACATTTCTGGGCTTGTTTGGATGCCTCTCTGACTGTCCCATCAGAGTCATCTTTACCAGGATTTGTGGATAAGAACTAGAAACATTTTAGGAAAAAACCTCTCATTTGGGGGTTGTAAGGACCAGTGGGGGATAAAGTAAAGAGGTTTAGCCAAAAAGGTGAAAAAAGGGTAAGGCATAGGACCACATACGTTTAAGGCCCAGCACTGCCCCTGAAACGTGTAATGTTGGGTAGTGACTTCATCCTTCTGAAATTCAGCATATTTTTTAGTAAAAGGGAACTAATATTAGTTGTGTTCAAGTTCTTATGAGATGAGCAGAAGAATAAGCTACTAGAAACTGCAAGTGTAAGAAAAGAATTCCTATTATTATGAATAGCTTTAGGGAATGTCAGATCATTAAGGATAACACACCTCCTGATGCAGATGAGGCAACAAAGTCTCTCTGACTTTCACTAGGGCAGTAACAGGAAGACAGAGCAAGAAAGCCAGAGAGAGGCCTGGGGATAAACAGGGTAAACTGCAGCAAGGAGTTAAAGAAGGAAAATCTGATCTTTTTGTCTTAATAAAAACCGAGATGTGATTAATCGTTTATGGCTATGTTTGGGTTTTGTTTGGTGATGGGTTAGACAGGAATTGTAAACATGTCCAATGTGTAAACAACTTTTTGTAACAGAAACCCTTGAAAGGGAAGCATGGCCAGCCCTTCAGGGACCCAGGAAGTAGCCACCTTCTTGCCAGTGGGAGTCTGGGCAGGAAGCCCTAAGAATTAAGAGACACCAGGAAAGTCTCCAAACTGGCCAAATGTCACTCACTCTTGGGGATTCCATGGCTCCTCAGTGCCTATCAGGTTGATTCTGAACTACTTTTTGTAGTATGTAAATCCTGGCCTGATCCTTCACCACCTTCTTCCCAGCCTGATTCCTGGCTTTTTTCCATCCTTACCTCCCTGGCCTACAATCATATTAAATACTGGCCACATTGGCCACTGTACCCTGCATGTACTCTCTTCCTGAAATGTATCCATGACACCTTTCCATCACTTAGCTAAAGCAACTTATTCTTGTAGATTTAAAGATCACCTTTCCTGTGAAATCTTCCCTGTCCATCCTCCATCTCCAGTCTGGGATCCATGTTTTTGTCTTCCATAAGATAATGAGTATTATGAGAACGAAGACCATATTTTCTCCATCTTTGTAATAAGATAGGACCATAGCTAACATTTATCTAGCTGTGCCAGACACTTTATACATATGAACCTCACTGAGATGGACACCATAAAATAGCTCAGGTCATACAATAAAAAACAATAACAACACCAAATGCTAATAATGACATATAGAAACTGAATTATTCATACATACATTGCTGGTGGCAATGTGAAACAGCATAGCTCTCAGAAAGTTGGGCAGTTTCTTGTTAAACTAAAAATGCAACTACCACATAACCCACCAATTGCACTCTTGAGCATTTATACCAGACAAATGAAAATTTCTGCCCACACCAAAACCTGTACATGAATGTTAATAACAGTTTTATTCATAATAGCCAAAAACCAGAAACAACTCAAATGCCTTTCAATGGGTAAATGGTTAAACAAATTGTGGTGCATCATAAGATGGACTAGTACTCAGCAATAAAAAGGCAATAAACTATGAATACAACAATTTATATGGCTCTCAAAGAATTATACTGAATTTTAAAAGTCAATCTCAAAACCTACCCAAAGTTTTTGAGAACATTTATTTGCAAAGACATATGCACCCCTATGTTCATTGCAGCATTATCACAGTGGCCAAAACATGGAAACAACTGAAGTGCCCTTCAATAGATAATTAAATAGAGAAAATGTGATACATACATACTATGGAATATTACTCAGCCATAAGAAATACTGCCACTTGAGTCAACATGGATGGACCTTGAGAATATTATGAAAAAAGTTAAAAACCATATGATTTCACTCATATGTGGGATATAAAACTGAAAGCAACAGATGAAAAAACAAGAAAAACAAACACTCATAGACACAGAAAACAGTATGGTGGTTACCGGAAGGAAAAGGGATAAGAGATAGTAGGGGATAAAGTGGGGCAAATACAGGGTCTGGCAGAAGTAAGGCCTGCTTGAGTGTGGTTGGTAGGGTAATAATATGGGTGTAATAGTTTATAGTTTTGATTTGAATATTTCACCTAAAATGTCATATGGGGTGCTTGAGTGTGATACTGTTATATTACAAAATTATATGTTTATGATTTTGGAATAAAAGATTTTGGAATAAAAAGCGGGCATTATTTGTGCCAGACACTGTATATGATGATAGAAAAAGGTGATTTGACTTTGGGTGGTAAGTATACAATGCAATATACAGATTATGTATCATGGAATTGTACACTTGAAACCTATATAATCTTATTAACTAATGTCACCCCAATAAATTTAGTAAAAAAGATGATTCACGCACCCCATGTTTCTTTTATAGACCTTACATCTCCCTCAGATACACTGTCTATATCTAATGTTCCTTGAATACCACACAGAAACTGACATGCACATCCAGACAAACAGACTTTATAATGACATTAACATAACTCCTCCAGTGCTGACACTTCACACACACACACACACACACACCTGCACAGACCATGCATGTGATAAGCTGTACCTCCCACACACCTACCCTGTGTATGAACATGCTTTTCAGAAATTCATAGTGACACTGTGCTCTGGCAACAAAACTAAGCAGATTCTTCACTCATTCTGCCACATCCCACTCCGTATCTCCTCTCCTCCCAGACCTGCCCTGGCTGCATTCCACACTGTCCTCATTTCACCCACATACAAACACCCCACACAGTCTCATAATCACTGACAGCCCAGGCCAGGCCATACTCAGAATTGCCAATTTTGTTTCTCTATCCTTTGTCTGTCTCTTCAACCCTGTGGCATTTGGAGTCACTTACAAGAAGGTGGCTGTGCAAAAAGAGCTCTGCCCTGGACCTCAGGGAAGACCAGTTTTGTAGAGCTGTGCCCATTTCTGCCTGTCTTTGCAGCTTACCCCCATCTCAGTGTTGTAGTCTTTTCCCTATATCTGCCTTTATGGTGGCAGAGGGTGAACCACAGAATCATCTCCTCTGCCTCCTATTTTCCAGATATACTGTACTTGGATCAGGGTAAGGAGGAATGAGAAAAGAAGGTTCATATAAGGGCCTGGAAGTAAGGTTATACCCAGGAGTCCAGGCTTTAAAGTGACAATCAAGTACTTCCCTTCCCCTTCCTGCAGTTAATCTCTAGTGCCCCATTCT
This sequence comes from Pteronotus mesoamericanus, assembly GCF_021234165.1. Lineage (NCBI taxonomy): Eukaryota > Metazoa > Chordata > Mammalia > Chiroptera > Mormoopidae > Pteronotus > Pteronotus mesoamericanus. The sequence continues at coordinate 989,564 of NW_026555108.1, read as the reverse complement.
ATGGTTCCTTGGGTACCAGGATCTTTCTTCATTGCCAGCATGTCTTTAGGTGACTCCCTCCCTGATTCTACATCTCCCTTTTCCCCATCTGTCAAATAGAAACTAATTATGTTGCCTACACTGTCACTATGAGAGATGGAAATTGCAAGGAAGGGGGCATATCAAGCTTGGTCTGGGCTGGGACCATTCTGCTTGTGTACATTTTCTCAAGGTCTCCCTCAAGGTCAGGAGCCTGCAGATGTTTCTGTGGATCATTTTAGCCCAGAACTGATGTGTTAAAAGCATTGTTGTAGTGTGATGAGTAATATAGCAGACTTCGTGGTCAAACTGCCTTCACCTGACTCCTTATTAGTTGCCTGACCTAAGGGAAGTTGCTAAATCTCCCCGACCTCAGTTACTCTGTCCCAGAAATGGAGTTAATGATGGCATCTCTTTCACAGGGTTATTTTGAGGATTAAATGAGAGGATGCAAAAGTTCCTGCTTCACTGAAAATATTCAATAGATGTTTGTTGAATAAATGAATAAACTAAGTAATACAGTTCTACTCAGGCTCAAGATGGCAGATCCAATAAATATCAAATATAATGCCTGCCACTCACTATGTGTCCCACTGAAATGTAAGCTCCATGAGAGGCAAGGGTTTCAGGTTTGTTTTGAATGAATAAGCAAATGGGTGACTACTATATTTCAGGCACTATGTTAAGCATGTAAGATAGAATTCCAAGACAGACAATACATGATTAAATTGATAATCATTCCAATAATTAAACCTGGGGTGAATGCTGTGTAAAAAAGAGAGTAGGGTACTATAAGAGTGACACACAAAAGAAATTTCTTAGTCAGAGGTGAGAGGAAGTCTCCTAGGGCCAGTGACCATCTGAGCTTGAAGGAGTAAATCAGGTGACAAGTAAGAAGAAAAGGTAGCAATGAACTTTAGACTGTTCAAAGATCAAAAAACAATCAGCACAGCTGGGCTGTGGTAAAAAAAAAAAGGGGGGGAGGAGGGGCAGGTAATAAGTAGTAGGAATTGGGATTTGAGACACTGGCAGGGGCCAGATCATGTAGGGCATTTGTAGGGCCTTCTGGGATATGGTAAAGAATTTGGCTTTTGGTTCTCATGTTATGGGAAGCCACTAGAGCGTTGTGAGCATCATAATGGCATGACCTATATTTTACAAAGATTCTTCTGGTTTTCTTGTGGACAATGAGCGGTAAGCTCAAGGGTAGAAGCAGGAGACCTGTTAGGAGGCTAGAGCAGTTGTGCAGGTGAGAGATAATAGCAACTCGGACTTGATTGATTAGAAATAAATGAGGAACAACGTGAATGTGTTAGAGATATATTCTGAGCATAACAACAGTTGCTGATAGGCTAGCTGTTTAAGGAATGATAGAGAAAAAGGAGACAAGAATAACTCTTAGGTTTCTAACTAGCCATCTGGGTACATAATCAAGTCACCTTTCCCGCCCCCTCCCCCAATAGGGAAGATTATGGAGGAACAAGCTTTGGGGTGGATGGAAACAAAAGTTCTGTTTTAGTCTTCCTTGATTTATCAGTGAGACATCCAAATGGAAATCTCAAACATGTGTCTGCAGCCCAGAAGAGAGGCCAGGGCATCTTTAATAGAATTATAAGTCCTAAGTGTGCTGGGGGAGCCATGGGCCAGTTTTGAGCAGAAGAGCAACATGAACTTTTGTTTTAATAAGATCATTCTGGATGCGGAGTTGACAATTAACTGTAAGGAGGAAAGGATGGAAACAAAGAGACAGGAAAGGAAGCTACTTTGGTTATACAGGCAAAAAACGTATGGTAGCTTGGACCCCAGCAGTGGTGGTAGAGATGGGGAAAAGAGGTGAGGTTCAGGATATATTTTAGGAAAAGAGTCAACAGACCTTGACAATAGATTGTATCTGAGAGAAGGAAATGGAAAGGTCAGAGATGACCCCCAGGTTTGGAGGTTGTCCAGTTGTGTTGATGGTGGAGCTAGCTGTAGCCTTAGCTAGAGACCACTAGGGAGGAGCAGGTTTGGGAGAATGATGTTCTCCCTGAGGGAAACCAAGAAAGGTTCCTCCACAGGAGCAAAGGTTCAGTCCTTGCTCCTTTTACTTCTTGTTGACTTGCAGCAATCTTCAAAAGGAACCTCCACATTCTACATTAAATTCCACCATCAGAAAATCTCTTCTTCATGGTGATCCATAGTGTTTTCTGACCTCTGTTAACCACACACATGATCCCTGGGAGATCACATCTATTTCTGTGACTTTAATTATCATGACTATTCTGATGACTTCCAATGTTCTATCTCTAGCTCTGCACTATTTTCTGAACTCCAAACACACATGGCCAAACATTTACTGGGTATCTTCCCCTGAAAGTCCCATGTGTACCACAACCCTACCATGAACCAAACTAAAGTCTTAATATTGCTTCTTGTATATCTGTTCTTCTGTTCCAGTGTTCCCTAGTTGTATGAATATCCTACTGTACAGCCAGAGTTCCCTGACCAAGGAACACATACTTGTTTTTGACTGCTCTTAGTCCCCACATCTAACCAAATACTGAGTCCCACAGATGTTACCTTCTGCACAGTATTGAGTAATGGTTAAGAGATTGGATTCTAAAACCAGCTTTCCTTGACTTATATCCTGGATCTGAAACTTACTACTTAAACTTTCTCTGCCTCAGTGCTCTCACCTGCAAGATGGGAACAATGATAGTAGTGCCTATACCTACTGCATAAGGTTGTTATGAGGATCAAAAGAACTAACGCAGAGAGCACTTAGCACAGCTGCATAGCACAGATTAAGCACTTATTACCTGTTAGCTGTCTATGAAAATGGTGATGATGATGATGATAATGACCCCTCAAATGTGCCTCATTCTGGCCCTACTGACTGTGACTGCCACAGTGTAGACTTCGGTTTTGCATTGATCTCAAGAGCTTTCTAACTTAGCTGAATTTAAACATAACAGATGTGTCATGCATTATGTGGGGCAGTGTCATGACACAAAAGTTTAGTAGTTGTGATTTGTATCCTCCTGGAGCCTGGAGAAGCGATATAGCCTACAGTGTCTCTGTCCAACACAGTAGCCACTAGCTTCAAGTGGCCATTAAACTTTAACTTAAGATTTATTAAAATAAAATCATATTAAAAATTAAGTTCCTTAGTCACAGTAAACCCCATTTAAGTGCTCATCAGCTTGGAGTCAGGCTACTTAGATTCATATCTTGGACCTGTCATTTCCAGCTGTGTGACCTTAGGCAAATTACATAGCTTATCTTTTCATCTATTAAATGGGCCTAATAATAGCACATACCTTAAAGAGTTGTAAAAATGAAGTGAGTTAATACTTATGAATGTGTACATGCATCCCCCCCATGCACACACACACTCAGAGAAAAAGCATTACCAGTTGATGAATCTTAAGGTCTCAGTGTTTGGTCCAACAGTTGGTGCTATGCGATTTCGGCACGGTGCACTGGAACCATCACTGGGTTAGGATTCTGGAGAATCCTCTTTCTAGTTGTAGTAGCAGTTCTAGCCATGGTTGTGGAATTCATTTTTGTATAACCTTGGCACGTTGCTTCCCCTCATTGGCTTCAGTAGAGTGATTGCACGGCTCTAGATTGTGTCTCTGCTTTACCAGTTGCAGTACTCTTTAAGGGAAAGACTCCTATTTCAGGTGGCAAAAAAGAGTTAAAATAGAAAATAACATAGCACATCTGAGAGAGAGTTATTAGAGCTTCCATTTATTAAGTGCTGACTCTGCACTAGGCACCATACATACATTATGTCATTTAATTCTCACGACAACACTGTGAACTTGTCATTATCCTCGTTTTGTCAATGGGGGGAAAAGTGAGGCTAGAGAAGTAGGAGTTTAGCACTGGATGGTGTGGTTCAGTGGATTGAACACCAGTCTGTGAATCAAAAGGTCGCCGGTTCGATTCCCAGTCAGGGCACATGCCTGGGTTGCAGGCCAGCTCCCCGGTAGGGGGCGCGCGAGAGGCAACCACACAGTGATGTTTCTCTCCCTCTCTTTCTCCTCCCCTCTGTCTAAAAATAAATAAATAAAATATTTTTAAAAAAAGATGCCACTGCCCACTTTCAGACAGCCAATAGTGAGTGGTAAATTAGGCATTCAAACCCAGTTCTGCTTGGCACGAAGATCACACTCTGAACCACCCTGTCATACTGCCTAGGAGTCTTGGTGCGAGCGAGTAGGGCTGTAGAGGTAGATCAGTCACTCCAGTATAATTGAGGAAAGGGTATGAGAGGGAGAAAGATTGGAAACATGGACACCCATTAATAAACTGTTGTATACAGAGGGCAAGTAGAGGGGGTCCTGAACTGAGGCAACAACCTTGTATATAAACAACATAACAGATGGAGGACATCCCACTGCCATTCTATCACTCTATTGTCAACTTCTTGAGGGTAAGAACTGTCCTTTTCATCTTTGTATCCCACCACTGCCTGTACTATTTACCTATACAGACACACACACAACACAGCACACTTGGCACACAAATCTGTTATTGATTAAATGATTTCAAATAAATTGAATTTATAAGACTTGGTGACTGATTTGATCTAAGGAGAAGATCAAGATGGCTTTCAAGTTTAGAACTTCAGTCTTAACAATAATTCTGAAGTTGTTTCTGTAGAGCTTTAACACTCAAAGCCTATCCTCACTACCCTGCTTTCCCTACCCTAAGGTCTGTCCTTGGCAAGGCCCCAGCTAGAGTAAAACTGGTCTTCCCTCCCAATCATCTAGCCCTCTGGGCTGTAAAGGAGGCTGTTTCTCCTGGGGGCCTCCTTTCCGCCTTCCCCAGCCTGGGCAGTGAGTCCCTCTTCGTAGTATTTGAATCAGAGGAAACAGATAGACTGAGGAAGTGAAGAAAAAACAGGCCGCCTGGGCTCTGCTAGCCAATATAAACACTCAGTGGTTTCCTGTTGTTGCAGCCCAAAGCGTCCCATGACATCATTCCTGGCCTTTCCAGAACACACTGGTTTGGCCCAGCCTGCCAAAATGCCCAGGGCTGAGTGGCAGTCGCCTTCAGAGTTAGATCCCCCGGAACTGGAGAATTTCTCCCAGCCAATCATTCCCCACCTGCCCAGCCAGTCACTTAGGCCTTTCTAGCCCTATAAGGCATTGGAGGCTTCAGGCCGGACATGCTATCCCACTTCCCAGAGGCCCAGTGGCTTATGGGCCAGAGCAAGATTTCCCAACCGGAAAAGTTATTTTACTTCTTTTAACAGAGATTTTGAGTCAGAAGAGGAGGAGGAGAACATGACATAGCCTCTGAGACAGGCTCTAACTGCTTCCTCCCCACCCAAGAACATACAGGTTTATGTTCTCAGGCTTGGTCAAAAATTTCTAGAAATAGAACTACAAGGGCACTTTCAAGACCTTGTGGTCTAATCTTTCCACGGTGCAGATGAGAGCAGTGAGGCTCAGAGAGGAGAAAGAGACTGGTCCGAGTCACACAACTGGTCCGTGCAGCATATAAGCCATCTACTAATCCTAGAGGTCTGAACTTGAGCTATATTGAGGCAGAATGACATAGTTGTAAGAGCTCTTGACAGGAAATTCAGGAACCAGGGTTCAAGCTATAATTCTCTTTGAGAGCTTTGATAAACTCTTTCTTTTCTTTGGACCTTGGCTTAGACAACCATAATTCAGTTAAAGGCAAAAAATATGTATTGAGAGCCTACACTGCTTGGTAGAGCTGGTGGCTCCTGGGAATGGAAAAAAAAAAAATGATGAGAACCCTCCCCATTTCACAGGTTGGAATGGAAAGAAAATAAAAGAAATGGTCTGAATTCTGTAGGAGACCTAAAGACCATGTGGAGTCCATGCCTCTGTTCTAGGCAGAACTGAACCATAATCAGGGGTCTGGGGTCCTTTGGGACTGCAGCTTCCTCCCCACTCCCTTTACAAACAGCAGAGAGCTCTCATTGGGCCAGAGTTTTGCTTGCAAGAAGTTTCCAAATTCTGGTCTCATTTAGCTGGGTAGATTTGCATAGAGAGGTGGTGAGGCCCTAAATTACTGCCTGGAAAATCAAGCCAAATGCATTATGGCAATTCTTGCAGCCAGCAGTAATTGGATTTCAAGTCATAGCTGTGCCATGGAGCACAGGCAATTTGAAATAGCTCTTTTAACCAATCAAGTTCATCACAGCCTAGATTAGCAAGTAGAATTCAGATGCATTTAAGGAAAAGGATGCCTATTCCTGCTCCCAAAGACACACAAGGCAATGTGAAGTCAATTCGTTAGCCAATCAATTTAATCACAACATGGATTAGATGAAACACACACACACAGATAATATCAATGCATTTAGACTCCTAGAGATGCACATCCATAGGCAGATGCAGGAGGCTGCACACACACATTGAGGAACATAAAGTAACATACATACACACACTCAGAACCATTGACACACAGAAAATAGGCACACACATATATGCACGTGTGCACACACACACACACACACGCACACACACGCATGCGTGCATGCGCACACACACGGTCCAGGCAGAAGCTAGAAAAAGATAGCTATCTCTCTGGAAGTTCTGGGGGGGGTCAACTTTCTGACCCCCCTGCTCATCTTTCTCCTTCCTCCCCCCAATTGTCCTAATTCAAATACTATAGAGTATTTTTTTTCTATAGAAACTTTAGAAAGCCACCCTGCACCCCACCACATCCATACTCATCACCACTCTTTTTTTAGGATTTTATTTATTTACTTTTAGAGAGAGAGGAAGGGAGGGAGAAAGAACAGGAGAGAAACATCAATGTGTGAGAGATACATTCCATCGGTTGCCTCTCACACAGTCCCTACTGGGGACCTGGCCCACAACCCAGGCATGTGCTCTGACTGGGAATCAAACGGGTGACCTTTCAGTTCTCAGGCCAGCACTCAATCCACTGAACCACACCAGCCAGGGCTCACCACATCAGACCCTTGTTACCTATTTATTGTCTGAATTATACGGCAAAGATCATTGATCAAGGCTCTCTGATGTCAGTATCTTTCCACTAATCCATTTTCTATGAGGCTGCCTGCCAGAGGGAATCATTTGAGAGCTCAGCTCTGTTCTTGCATTGTCCCTGCTCAAAATCCTTCCTTTCCTTTGCACAAGTCAATCCAGACACCTGACATGAGGTAAACACTACCTGGGGCTCCTTGCCCCTGTTTATGCCCTGTACCTAGAAGGCAGATGGCACCTGGTCTATCTCCCTACCTATGCCCACCCCATATTTTTCTGCCCCCTGTGTTATTCCCTTGAGCTATAACCACTACCTTCTTTCTGCACCTGTCAAATCCTACCCACTTTAGATTTTCCTGGGTTATTTGAAGTTTTCAGAAGGATAACTACATCTTTGACATTAAATTTTTGTGATGATCTCATCCTTCAAGGCCCAACCCTAAAGTTACCTCCTCCATGAAGCCTGCCTCTAATCTATTAAAATCACTATACTAGAGAAACTGAACTTACCCCATTCAGCCTTCACAGGCAGTGTGTCTTGGTTCACAGAGGAGAACTGATGGGGGGAAAAAACACAGAACTCCCTGATACTAGTCCTTCCTCCGAGGCAGACAATGTGCTGGTACTCTTCTTGTGTTATTTCATTGGTCACAGTTCAGCAAAGACAGCCTTACAAAGATCAGGCCTCTGAAGTCTCAGCTACCTTATTCTAGTCATGGATTTGAGTCCTGGCACTGCCACTCGCTTTCTGTGTGACTATGAGCAAATCTCAACCCTCTCTGGCCTTGATTTTTTTCAAGGATCCTTCCAGTTCTGGATTTTATAAGATGCAGGGTTCTGTGCAGCTCCTTTCAGGACTACTTCTGGTAATAAGCATATCTACTATCATTATCATTCCTTCTGTCTCCTCTCTGCTGTCTCTGTCATCACTCTTTGTTTGTTTCCCTCTCTCAGTCTTTCTGTCTCTCCTCTCTCTCTCCTACTCTCTTCCTTCTTCCCGCTGTCTCCCTTCCTTTCTTCTTCTCCCTGTCCCATTCTCCTTCTTTATTTTTTCTCTCCTCTCTTATAGTCTGTTTTTCTTCCTCTTCTTTTAATCCTCCCTCTCTTCTACATCTCTCTGTCTCTGATTCTATCTCACACTCTCTGCCCCACCCCCAACCCTAGGGTGTGAATGTGACTGAATAGCTTCCAACCCAAAATAGCTCTGATGGTCCCTTAGTGTTGCTGGTGAGTAGAGGTAAAACATGACGTCCTCCTGAGGGTTTCAGGAAGATCAACCTCCCCACCCCTCTCTTCAGGAAAAATTCACAGAGCTATGGAGAAAAGCAGCAGGATGAAGGGTCTCTTAGCAGAGCCAACTTGTTCCTACCCTCCAGCCTTTCACCCAAAGAGAGGGCATTGCTCACAGATCACAACTATTCTTTGTGTCTTAGGTGATCTGAGACAGAGATTCTTAACCACCATATACTTACTCTTTCCACTTTTCTGCCCCATCATTTTACAAATGTGAAAACTGAGGCTCACAGACAGGAAGAGAATGGCCCCACCATTCCACAGCCAAGTAACAGAAGAACTGGAACTAGAATTCTGGTCTCCTGACTCATAATAAAATGTTCTGAAAAGATTATAAAACTGATTCAACACCATCAATTGAAAGGCCGAATAGAATGTCTGGCTCCACCTCGGTGATGAATAAATGAGGGAGGGAGCTGCCATCAGAGCACTTGGAAGACACTGGTGCTTCCTCTGGGGCTCTGAGTATTTATATGGAACAATCCAGAAGCTTGGAAATCAAAGGATGAAGGGGTTTAGTCTTAGTGCATTCTAAACTTGCTCAGTCAAGAGTCCCCTCATCACCAACCCCCATAAATCCATTTCTTCTTTATAAAAAGGATTAATGATATCTGCCTCATCTGGCTCCTTAGAGCTTGGAGCAGTTGCAATGAAAAAAAGAGTAGGAAAGAGCTTTGACAAAAACAAGACAGTGCTCTGCAAATGTGATGGCTGGGTGCTATGGTGATGTCCCAACTAGCAATTATGTTCTCAGAGACTGTGGGCGCCAAGTGAGTCATCCTCTCACTCTTAAAGCCAGAGGATTGAAAGGGGAGAAATGAGGTGAGCCTTTCGTTATGAGTTTTTTTCCTGTTAAGGGGGGCCAGAACAAGAGTGCACAGAGCTACCCCCACAGACACATACACACTGCCCCAAATTCCAGCCTCCTAGGGGCTAAACAGCCAGCTTAAGCAAGTACTGCACCCCTCTTTCTGTTATTTAATTCTGAGATAACAAGTCCCCAAGCCATTGAGGTTTCTGAGAGATGAGAAACTAAAATTCCCAAATTATATTCAGTCCCAGTTCTACATCCAGCCTTGGGCTCTGTTTCTGATTGTAATTTACTCTGTGACTTCAGGCAAATTGCATTCCCTCTCTGAGCCCTTTAAATCTGTAATGTACAGAATGATCTAGATGCCTAACATTATCTTTCAAGAGTTCTGGATTTAGAACGCCTGGGTTTGAGTCTTAGTTCTGTCACAACTGTATTACCCTAGACAAGTTTTATTTTCCCCCTCAAGCTCAGTTTCAGCTACTATAAAATGACGTACTTGCATTAGAAGCGTAGCACTGTGTTTAAAGAGTTTTGGACTGAGATTCAGGAAATCTGAGTTCTAGCTCTAACTGCCACAGAGTGAATCATTGTCTGAGTTTAGACTGGTCTCACTTTTTTTCTGGGACTCAATTTCCCTATCTCTATCATGAGGGAATCCAAATATAAGTTATCTAAGCACACCCTCTGATTCTAACAGCCTGTGGTTCTAAAATTTTACAGGCACTGAAAAAGGAAGTGAATGAGGGGAGGCCACGCCCAGAATAATTTCTCAAATTCTAGCAATGGTTGCCCTCTATAGGTCTGACCTGGAAGTGCAGGCCCAGCTAGAAGACCTGAGGCAAGAGTGGAACACAGAGGGACAACTGGATGCTTCGCCAGATAGGGCCAGACTAGGGTTGGCCCACAGACTTCCCCTCTCCATCCTAATGAAAGGGATACAGATAGAAGCTTGTGCTGGGAGATTGCACTTTTATTCCCTGTCATCAGTAACAAGAGATTTTCCAGGGCTATACGAAGCACATGGTCAGGGGTCTGTGCCATAGGTAAAGTAGGTAAAAAAATGTTTTTTACCCTATCAAATAATTTTCCCACACATCTAAGGAGATGTGGATGAATGTTTGAGGATGGGTTGTGACTGGGCTGTGAAGGAGGATATGAGAATGAGCTAGTTTCACGGCTGAGAAGTTTTCACATGTGAGACAAAGAACTCTTCATAATGTATGAAAGGAGCTGCTCAAATTAAAGTGTTTTTAATCATCCTCATCTATTCCCTACCCTCCTCAGAGTGGAAGCAATTCATACCTGGGCAAAAGACCTAGTAGGGCTTTAGTATGGAAGTGTGAACCTAAATCAAGAGAAGGAGAAGATACTGGGGAGTACTCAATATTCAGGAAAGGTCCTGAAACCTAGAGGATTTGTTGGCTCAGTCTTGGAGTATCACTAAATTTGGGGCAAAATGTGGACTCATTCTTGCAAGGCATTATATGCTATAGGGCTAGGAGAAATGCAGACATAGGGTTCTGTTACAGAAATAGGCATTTACTTAGACTTTCATCACTGTTTTTCTAAAATGATTTATTATAGAAGTACTAGGCAGGTCCTGAAACTCTATACTCGGCTCAACCTTCTCTCCTTCTTGGATAAAATGTGTGACCATCCAACACAGATGCAAAGGGCAAAACAAAGGAAGATAGCATTCCTTGTTGTGTGCAGAGGTGGTTGCAGCTCTAGTTCTGCTCCTGATTTACTATATAAGCCAGGTCAAGTCCCAGCCTCTTTCTGGGCCTCAGTTTCTCCACTTGAAACAGGAGGGGGTTGGACTCAGTGACCTTACAGGCTTTTCCCAGGCCTGGTTCATTCTGCCTGGTTCTTTTTATAATGTTCTGTGGCATTTGTCCCTGTAAGCAAATAGGGCCCAGCCATTCCCTAAAGCCCTTTCAACTCTAAGGCCCCACCTTACTCATTGAAGCTTCCAAAGCCCACCTCCATTCCCTCGTCCCACTACTACCACCACTGCTGCTTCCTGCAACAGAGTTCAGTGATCTCTACTTTTGGTTGGAATTTCTAATCATTCACTTCTGATCCTGGTGAGTTAACAAAGGTTGATATAGTAGTCCTCTGAAGTGACAGAACTCCCAGATTTGCCACTACTTCTGCATGCCCTTGAGAAATCCTCTGCCTTCACTACACCTCATTTTTCCCAATTTTTACCTAAGGGCAGTAAAAGGACTAGAATGGTTTCTGAGAGCAGCAAATTGTTCTAACATCTTCTTCTTCTAGACAGTGAGAAGGTGGAGATTGTCTTTGATGTTTTGCCATAATCTTGATCTTTCAGTGTTTCTTAAATGAGAACATCTCCCCATTAAACTCCCACCTCTGATTAAGTGCCTAAGGTTTCCACCACCATACCCCAAACAGGACAGCCAGCCTTCCATTTTACTTCCTCAACTCCTGTGCCTGTCTTCTTCCCCACCTGACCCTGTTCCCACCAAAAACAAAATGTTCTTTCTTCTTCAAGGCATGTGATAATAGTTTATTCTGAGGGATAGATGCAATAAAGATAGCAAATTGTTTTTACCCCACCAAATAATTTGCCCACACATCTTGTCGTTAGTTTATTACACCACCCCATCCCTGCTGATGCCCATAAACCTCTTCCCCCAAAATCACAGATAGACCCTGGAGTGGAGAGTTTAAAAGATACTTTATTTAAAAGTTTTGTAAACAGAATTATACTCACAGCTTCAGCAACAGTGAGAGTTCAGTTCTACCTCCCTGCTCAGCCCAGTTGCCTGGAGCACTTCCTCACACACCCCAGTGGCTGCACTTGAAGTCAGACCTGAGGAGGTCCCTTCTCTCCCTCGTGGAAGCCAGTTCCAGGAGAGGTATATGGTTGTTGGCACCACAGGAAATGCCAGGAGGAAAGAGCATGCAGGCAGTAGAAAAAGGAGGAAGGGGAGAGAAGAGGACATGGAAAGGTGGAAATATTCAATAGCAGCAAGGATTGGAGGTAGACCCGTTGTGGGTACTGAAAAGTGTTTGGAAAAAATTAAAAAGAATTGTAAATGAGTATATCCAAAAATATGTAAAAAAAAAAATCTGGAAGAGGAAATCGCTTGCTTACTCTTGCCAACAAATCCAATTTCCTCAATCCCGTTTATGCAATGTGTAGCAATAACATTTCATGTCTATTAGTGACTACATAGTGTTATTGTAGCTGAGATAGTGTGGTTAATATTGACTAATATATTGTGGTTAATGATGGTTAATACTATATCTAAAATATTATTTTAAAAAAATCACAGAGATGGGAAAAGAGGGAAGGAATAGGGAAAGATACAATGGGATAAAGAGGACATTATGGAGTTAGAGTGCTTTCCCGGGCTCAGACCTGGCTGACCCGCCTCTGTTTAGAGTCTCTGAGAATCTCCAAAGGCCTCCTTATGACTCTAAGGAGCATTTGTCCCAGGACCATTATGGGGATCAATGCTATGATCTGGCTATGCCTGGGCACTGCTTATACTGATTCCCATCAATACTCATAACCAGTTACTGTCAGATATCCACAGACAGTTGCTGTCAATACCCACAGCCAAACATCATTGATATCCATAGGTGAATGATGTTACTATCTCACTGCTACCATCACTAAAACTCCCCCATCTAAACTATGATCCAGTTGGAGGTATGGGGGACAGGGATAAGGGAATGGGAGGGGAGAACTGGTTGAAAGGGGGATTTAGCACCAATCCAGGAATTCAGGAAGAACAATATTCTATCATTCCTGGTCACTTCAGAATTAAGAGAAAGGCCTAAGGTGGGGGAGAGGGAAGCTGAGGCCTAGCTGGCCTTACCCCTAAGCCTTTTCCTTCAGGTTCCCTCCACCCCAAATAATGGTTGGGGGGTGGGGGAGTCTACCCTTCAGGCCATGGCTAGCTAATACTGACTAGCAGAGATTGCCATGAGCTGGGATTACTCCTCAAGGATTCTGGGTCAAATCTAAGGCCAGAAATCCTTATCTGTAACCAAAAACTGGCAAGAGGAAGGAAGGGAAGGTGGGGTCCACCCCTTTTGGCCAATGGGCCCATCACAGGATCCCACTAGGCCTCAGTTTCTGGCGGGCCAGCGCTACAGCATAATAGCGCTGGAAACGGACCAGGAGCACAGGCACCAGCAAGACACCAGTGCACATGCCCACGGTGGCTGTGACAGCAGCAGTGAGCTGGCCCAGAGCAGAGAGGGGGTAGACGTCTCCATAGCCAACAGTGGTGAGAGTTATGACAGTCCACCAGAGACATGTAAAGATGTCTCCAAAGTGGGGCTCCCCCTGACCTGGGGTGGACATGCCCAAGAGCTCCCCATAGAGGAAGAGCAAGCCAAAGAATAAGATCTCAGCCACCCAAATCAGGAGAAAGGCACACACCTCTTTCCAAGAAGAATGAAGGGTATGAACCAGGACTCTCATGGCCAGGGACTTTTCAAGGAAGCCCAGGAGACGAACCAGCTTGAGGACATAGAGACAACGAATGGCCCCAAGTGTCAGGCTGAGACGGGGCTGCTGTTCAGCCTTGTCACCCACCACCAATTCCACCAGCACAGGGAACAGACAGAAAATGTCAGCTAGATTGAGAGGGCTACACAGGAAGCGCACCTTATCAGGGCAGGAAATGGCCCGGGCAAAGAGCTCAGTTCCAAACCAAAGGGCACAGAGCAGTTCCAGGTAGAGCAGGTGGGGGGCACGGCGGTAAACAAGACCATTGTTCTGCTGCTGCCGATGGTTTCCCCCCACCCCTACCCCATGTCCCATAGGAGTGAAGTTGGCAGAGAAGTAATCCAGCTGGACCTCCGTCTCCTGGAAGAAGATGACCAGAGCACACACGGCAAAGAGTGTGGAGATCAGGGAAAGGCACTGGGGGAAAAGAGGCATGTTAGAAGTACCCCCATTTACCAGCCATCCCCATTTCTCTAACTGACCCCACCCTTCTTCGCCTCCCTTTTTGGGATCCCCTCAAATTCTCCTGGATATTTGTGGATTCAGGGCCCAACACCAAGCCAAGTGTGTGGCCATTGTGGCAACTTGGCAGGGCCCTGTGGGAGAAAGAGTGTCTAGCATGGCGCTAAAACACTGTTAATAAGTTACCTTGGCCCCTAGGGAAGACTGGGGTTGGTCAAGAAGCACCCAGAGCCACGGCTTCCATGCATTCCGCAGTCCCTGGCCTTCGATGGGGTTCAGCAGAAGGCGCTCATCCATGTGGGCATTCTCACAGGCCTCCCAAGACAGAAAGTCCTGGGTTCGGGTCTCCTTGCCACTCAGCTTGAGCCAGCAGCAAGGTGCCAGCGGCGCTTCTGCCAGGCCCCAATAAGCCAACTCCTCCTCTAGGACATCCCGACAAATGTTGGCAGGGCAGTGCAGCTGCCGAGTACGGTAGTAGCCCAGCACGTAGCCAAAGAGTTCAGGATTTCGGTCAAAGAAAAACTCTCGAACCGGTGGACCCTGAGCAGCTGGGGTGCCAGGCGGGGGTGGTTCGGTCAGCTTGTAGAGACGGGTGCCTGGAAAGGCCCGCACAGTGCTGATGTAGGTCTCATGGCGCATGCCCCCCACGTTCAGGATCAGTTTATCATCCAAGCCCTCCATGGCAAACTGTGAGCCTGCTTCTCGGCTGGCTCGGATCCGCTGGCAAGAGGAGGGATGACAGGGGTTAGGACGAGGTCCTCCTGCTCTCCTCTCCCCTCCCAGGCTTGGCCAGGGCAGGGAGAGGGCTGAGGGCCACAGAAGTGATGTGGCAGCCCAGGCACCCAAGGGAGGCTACCCCAGGCTGGGAGCTGGAGGTGTCTCTTCCTCCTGGGTCTTCGAGAATCAGGAGGACAGCCAGCTCTCAGATGTAGTCACAGTGACTAGCCAGAATCTCTCCTGGGGCCAGCAGTTCCAGGAGAAAAACCAGCCTAGCCTGGAAACAGATGTCTTTCAGGGGCTCTTAGGAGATGCCTGGTGACTCTGAGAGAACAACTGTGCCATGGTATACAGCAGAGGAGTCACAGACAGGCAACCGCAGACTACATGGGCAAGATGGGGACAGGGATGTCTCTTAATCCTCTGTCCATCACTTTGAAAACTTGGGGTGGAGGGGGTGTGGGGGAGGGGATAAAAAGAGAAGATGCCAAGAGAGGCTAAGTGCAGGAAATGTGGAGCGAAGGTGGGAGTGACAGAGGAAGCTGGAGGGCCTTAGAGATCCCTTGGCCTCCACAAGGAGTAGGAAGTGCCTGACTTGAGAAACTGGCTGGGGGGTCGGCAGACCTGACAACGATGGTTTTTGACTGCAACTCCCCTGGCACCTGGTCCCGGGCACTCGTCAGCAGCACCAACAGCACCAACAGCACCAACAGCACCAACAGCACCAAAAGCACCAGCAGCACCAGCAGCACCAGCAGCACCAGCAGCATCAGCAGCAGCAGAGTCCGTTGGTCTCTCTACTGGGCGCCCTAAAATTGCCTTGGGCTTAATGAGTTCCTTGCCTGGGAACAGATAGGGGTAAGAAAAGAGTGGGGGGGGGGGCAGATAAGAGACAGAGGGTGGTAGGAGCACAGAAAGGCAAACCAGGGGAGTCAAAACACCTATCCAGATCCACATTCCAGTGTCCCCATACCCCCTGACAAAGCAGCCTGCTAGGGCCTCCCATGTTTGTCCCTGAGGGCAAAAAGGGGAAGGCGGCACAGGCAACCACCTCCAGCCTGGGAGCGTCACACCTCACCCCCCCCACCTCCCACTCCCCCCACATTTCAGCCAGTTCTTCCTCACTCACTTGGTTGTTTTGCGTGATCCACAAACACTGGCAGTGAAGGAACCAAAGGCTGGCTGGGCGGCGGGGCCGGAGGCGGTGGGGCGGGTGGTGTAGTCCGCATTGCTGCCGCTTCTGGAGTTCTTGACTGCTCCTGCATGGAGAGATCTCAGGCCCCAGGACCAGGGTGTGCTCATGGAAGAGCTGGCGAGGAGCTGGGGTTTTCCAGGAACCTCCCTCCTGTTCCTGCTGTGGCCAGAGGAGCAAGTGCTGAGAGGCAACAATCCGACTCAGGGCTATATGTGTTCCCTCCCGCCTGCTTGGTTAGGGAGGCCTTCCTGGCCCCCAGCCTGCAGGGAATCAGACAAGAGACCCTAGCCAACTTTGCTGCTCCTCCTTCCTCCCCCAGCTTAGTTCCAGCCCAGAGCGGAGGGAGGGGAGGAGGCAGCTGGAAGAAAAACAGGAAGTTAGGTGGTCAGGCTCCAGCCAAGAGGCCACCTCACACGACCAGTTAATATTTTGAACAACTTTCTCCCCCACCCCACCCCTGCCCAGCGTCACTCTAATTCCCCACCTTCCCCCCAGATCCACTACAGTCCTCCTATCAGAAGCCTGAAAAGGAGCAAGGGGTGTGGGGGGAGGGGGAAGTGAGGAAAACAGCCTGGGAGGCCAGATGTGCTCTTGGCTGTATCCAGCTGTTTCTGCCCACTCATTTTTCATTCTTTTTTCTTCTTTCTTTCTTTCTTCCTTTCTTTCTTTCTTCTTCTTTTTTTTCCAGTCATTTTTATTCCCTTTTTTTCCCAGAGGCCCTGGTGTCAAGGATGGGAGTAGAAATCAGAGAAAAGGAGGGGCAGGGAAACGAGCAGCCTCAGAGAAAAGCGTGCTTGCCTGTGGCCTGTGCCAGGATTGGCAGAGTCCCCAATCCCTTGAGATAAGCCACATCCCCTCCTCCCCCTGTTTCTCAACCTCCACGTCCAATAACCCTTCCTGGGAATTGGGCCAGTCTCCTCTTTTGCTACTGATGAGAGTTTGCCAATCAAGGACCCAAAAGATCCTAAATTCCAAGATAGCCCCCACCCCCACCTCTGGACCCAGCCCCCATGCCTCCCTCCCACCACCAGACCAGAAATTTCTAGGAGGAAGAAAGATTCCTACTACAATTTAACACTCTCCACAGCTCTTCCTTTTCAGCCCATCCCTCAGAGCCAGGGCAGAGCTGGATTGAGAGTTTCAAGACATGAAATCAGGCTCCTGCCTTCTCTCTTAATCACTGCCTTGCTCTGGCATTGGTGGAGGGGAAGGTCCCCTCGGTGGACTTCACAGAGACAATGGGGGGAGCAGTGGGTGGGGGTGACAAACAGCTGTGCCAGGCCTTAGCTCCGCTAAGCCTATTCTTACATCAGCCAAGCAGGGCAGACAATAACTTGGGCACTTCAGCACTTTCCAAGTGAGAAGGGTAGAGGCAGCAGTTTTCTCTCTCACCCCCCAACCCCGCTTCCCTCCCATATCTTGCCCTTCATCCATACTAGCCTTTCTTTTTTTACAGATTTTATTTATTTACTTTCAGAGAGGGGAAGGGAGGGAGAAAGACAGGAAGAGAGACGTCAGTGTGTGAGAGATATCAGTTGCCTCTCACAAGGCCCCCAACCAGGGACCTGGCCCACAACCCAGGTGTGTGCCCTGACTGGGAATCAAATTAGCGACCTTTCAGTTCACAGGCCAGCAGTCAATCCACTGAGGTACACCAGCCAGGGCTATACTAGCCTTTCTGGATTCCATAAACCAACCAGTCTCTTTCATGACTGTCCTATCTCTTCCAGCTATCTATTGACTACTTCTTCCACATCCATTTCAAATGTCACCTCTTTGGGGGAAACTTCTCTGAATCCTTCTCTCCAAGACAAGGTCCCGTCCTCTACATTCTCACAACCCTCTTTCGAGGTTTTATTCTAGACCACTTTTCACACTAAACCATTATGCATGTGTCCATTTCTGTATTGTATTAGTTTTCTAATTGTTGCTGTAACAAATTTCCACACACTCAGTGGCTTAAAACAACTTAAGTGTATTATTATTGTCTTGCAGTTCTCAAGGTCAGAAGTCTAATGTGTCTCACTGGACTGAAATCAAAGTGTTGACAGGATTCCATCCCTTTCTGGAGATTCTAAGGCAGAATCTGTTTCCCTTACTTTCCCAGCTTCTAGAGGCCATTTACATTCGTTTGTTCTTAGCCCCCTCCCTATATCTTCAAAGCTGGGAACAATAGGCTGAGTCCTCACACCTCATCACTGTGACCTCCTCTTCTACATCCATCCTCTTCCACTTAATAAGACCCTTGCAATGACATTGGTTCCACCTGGATAATCCAGGAAAATCTGATTTTAACATTATCTGATTAGCAACCTTCATTTCCCTTTGCCATGTAAGATAAGGTATTCATAGATTCTAGGGTTTAGGACTTGGAAATCTGTTCAGGGGACTTTATTCTACTTGCCACACCCATCTCTACTGTGAATTCCCCGAGGGCTGAGCCATATCTAATTTATCTTTACAAATTCCTACCCTGCACTCCTCTCTCCAGCCAAGTGTCTGCCACAGAATGGGCATTCATCATTCATCAGTAATTGAACAAACACATGCTATAACCTCAAGGATACCAGACTTCTCATGTCTCATGAAACAGGCTCCTTCTTTCCATAAGTCTAACCTAAATTCGACCTGCTTTGTTATCCTCATTGGACTAATGCCAGGTCCTGTAATGCCTCAACCCTTTTGCTATTTGCTCCTGACTAGAGATAAACTGATAACTAGCCCTGCCAATGCAGCCATTGCTGGAGCAGTTAGCCAGGTCTCTAGGATGACTGTATCATTCCTAGTGCAGGGCTTTTTCTTGTTCTTCTTAGTTCAGATCTTCAGACTCTCCACCATCTGGGCTGCAGGGAAAAGTAGGGGAGTGAATCTCCTGTGGGAAGACCACCCTCCTAGGTCCTCTTTCTTACTAGTCAGGCCTTCCTGCCCCATTCACTTTCACTGTTCTTTGGTAGCCTTCCACATGTGTAGAGGAGTGGATCTTGCCTTTCCCAAGTTGGAGAACTAGAACCCTATCCACATCTTGGGAGTTTATTTCCTACATCCTGTACAGAGCTAGGCATGTGAAAAGGTCTCTGTAAACCCAGAATGCGGCCCCAAACCATTTTTGCAAACTCCTTTCCCACTGACATCTGAGACTACTCCCTATTCCCCCAAATAGCATAAATTAACCCATCCCCTTATCTTTCCTCAAGCCATTCCTTCTGTCAAGAATGCCTGCCTTTCCTCTCCCTCCTGCCCTGTCTTTCTCCAAAACCCACACAAACACAGAAAATCTTTTCATTTTTTTAATTTTAAAATTTTATTTATTTTTTATCCTCACCCAAGGACATGCTTATTGATTTCAGGGAGAGGGAACGGGAGGGAGGGAGAGAGGGAGAGAAACATTGATGAGAGAGAAAAACATTAATGGGCTGCCTCTTGCATGAACCCTTACCTGGAACGGAACCCAAAATCTAAGCATGTGCCCCGACCAGGAATTGAGTCTGTGACCTTTCAGCTTACGGGGTGATGCTCCAACAAACTGAGCCACACTAGCCAGAGTAAAATCTGTTCATCTTTAAAAGCCCAGCCAAAATAGTTCCCCCTCTGTGAGATCTTTACCATTCTGTCAGAATTTATCCCTCCTCCCTGTCCATCTCCCTAGCAGTTTATAGTTCTATTTAGCATAGACTCCATTCTCTCTTGTGTGCTTGTTTTTTGTTTCCTTCCCCACCTCTGGGGTGTATTCACCTTGACATCCCACCCACCGTCCACTCCACTGCTACTCACTATCGCACCCTTACCTCCTTCATACAGTGCCTGGCACCAACTTTGTGGTCAGCCACTTTTTACCCAGCAAATGAATGATTTGCTCATCTTTTCTCTGGTATAATGGAAGGTTCAGGCAAAATCTTGGTCCCTGTATTGCAAAGTCCCATGATCCATGTCTTCCTCACCTAAGCTCCACTCACAAAACTTGGGCCTTGTATTTTTTTTTTTCTATACTGATTTTCTGCATGGCCCAAAAACCCAAAATTGTATCACTGAGATAACTATTGGGATACACTCATATACTTGCAGAATAATGAAGCTGAAAGAGATTTTAAAGACTCCCATCTGCTTCCCAGGTCACAAAACAAAGAACTAAAGCTCACTGTGGGCATGGCATTTGCCCAAGCGCCCTCATCATATTAGTAACAAAATCAGAAGTAAATCCCTGAAAAGTTTTCAGTTTGCTTTGCACACAGTCACCACCCATGAGCCTTGCACAGAAAAGTGAGTAAATGGTGCCACACTGTGGCTAAGTGGTTAAGCTTCACCTACTGGCCTCATTCCTCGAAAGTGGAATTCTCAACCACACCCTGCTTTCCCTTTCTCCCCTGAAGGATGAGGGGACAGGGAGGCCACCTTCCAGAAATAATCCACATGCTATTCGTATAGCCACACCTTCTTCCAGCAGGAATCAGGACTCAACTGTGTTTCCCACACCTTCACCAGGCAAGATGGGGGAGTGGAGACAACAGACAGCTTGGGAGCCAGAGAGTACGGCTTTCTGAAGGGACTTGAAAGAGGCGATTCAGACCTTACTTCTTTGAACCAGCTCTGGAAGCTATTCTCTGGGCCTGCGCTACTGGGTTGGCTATTTGCAAAATGTCTCTTTGTCACAATGGCCTGCTAAGACCTGGCTTTACATCCTGACACAGACCTCTCTAACCAGAACATACAGATATGAAGACACAGGGTACAGGGCTGGAGAGGACATTCATAGGTTGTTTCAATAGGGGTTTTAATAATCTAGTTTGGAGGTTAACAACCTAAACTTTTCCCCATTTGGACACAGAACTGCATGCTAGTTAATCTCCCACTGCCTTCTTGGTCACGCTTAGTGGGAATCTTCTATCTACATTGTAGGTCAGAGGAAAGGAAGGTTTAATTTCAGGCAGAAGAGGGAAAGGGAGGCAGTTTTTGTGTCATCTGCCAAAAACTGACAGCATGCCTCATCTGGGAACAGAGATTCTTGGAAGTTTAGGGAACAAGAAGCTCCCTAGGGCAGCATCTAGGCCAAGGCCACCTGCTTGGGCCTTCCAATAAGCCATCATCCTTGACCTACAGCTGGCCTATGGCTGGATGCCTGTGTAGAAAGAAAAGGTGGGGAGGAGTTGGGCTGCCAGGAAAATAAGGCCTGGCCCTAGCCCAGCTCTGGAATGAAATTGGGGGCAGATGACTATAAATCAGGCAGAGGACCAATGACAAATCAGGCAGGAGTCCTCTTTCTTCATTTCTCTCCCATCTGGGTTTAGAGTTCCAGGCATCTGTCCAAAGGATGGGGCCCTGAATAAGCTAGTTGCTGGCAGGCTGGGGAGGAAAGGGGCTGCTTACAAAGCTGGGTAAGGGAAAGAAGGATAATAATGGGATGGAAAATGGAGAGCATTTAGGGGTGACAGGGGCTTAGACATGGGGCTGAAGCATATTTTGTGGACTGGGGTGGAAGTCAGGCAGCCAAATGATGTTTATATGAAATGATCTTGAAAATTGATTTCCTGGTTGGCTTGGAATGCCTATGAACAGAGCAAGACACCCTACTTGAAGCCAAGGTCTCAGACCACAATTTCCTCTTCCACCTACCCCCTCCTCAGGCCCAGAGCACATGATGTCATTGCCCCCTGGATTTGTCCCTCCACCCCAGAGGATGCTGATTCTGGAGTTGGGATGATTCTAACACTCATTGTTTAAGTCCTTTAAATATATGGAGTATTCCATAGACTTCAACTACCTTTCAACACCTCACTCAATTAGAACACAGGGACAATCTGGCCATGACAGGCTTCCATCCAGATGGCCATCTAATTAGCATCCCATTGCTCTGTGAGGTTGTCAGGACAGAGGAGTTATCTCTGTTTTACAGATGAGGATATTGAAACTCGGAGAGATAAAGCTAATTGACTCAGAATCTCAGTGCTAAGGGGATCTAAAATCACTGTAGTCAAAATCATCTTTTGCCAGAAACTGCCAGCCTCCAGCCCCCATTAACACTCCTGTGGATATACAATTAATAGAAGGGCTTTAGTTTCAAGTACTTACAGAAATGGGAAGATTTAACTAGAAGTGATATCAACTTAAGATGACCAAAATGAAACTCTTTTGATACCTACATTCATTTTTTTCCATGAAAATTAGAAAAAGCCAGCTCTATAATTAAACTGAATGAATGGAAAGCATATCTTAATTGGAAATTAGAAGCTTCTAGGAGGAGCACAGATTAATTCTGTCTAAAGAAGTTAATCAGAACTCCCAGAGCCTGTCTCTGAACTGAGGAAGGCCTCGGAAGCTGCTCAATGCCAACACCCCACTTTTCTGGCTTCTCGGACTGCACTTCTGTATCTTTCACTTCATTGTCCAGACTTACCATCTTTTCCTACTCCACCTTTTTCTTCTCACCTCCTCCACCACAGGTCCCTGCTGACCTAGGGAACACTCAGAATGGAAGACCAGACCAAAATAGATTAGAAAAAAATATCCTGGTCGCTTCTGTTGGAGAAAAGCTAGTCTCAGGCAGAGGGGAACCAGCAATTGTATAGGTTCCTTGGACTAGAAAAGAATTCAGGAATCTGCCTAAAGGTTTCCCTTTCTCCAGAACCCTGATGGGTTCACAAAGAAATTTAATTGTCAGAACATGTGATCCTAGCTATTATGACCTATTGCAATTAATATACTTACTGGTTTCTGGGAGAAAAACAACAGTATTCAAGCATAGGGTCACTCTGAGGACTATGAGAGGGCGTTTCCCCTTCTCCTTACCAATAGTTTAGGAAAAATTGAAAAAGGAGAAATTACTAAGGCCCTTGTATGAACTGGGGCTACTTTATCTGTTCTTAACCACACCCAATTAAGTTACAATTTTTTAAAAAAATCACTTTCTGATGCTCAGTTACCAACTTTCCCACTCCCTAACACCCATGTCCAATGACTGAGTAGCAGCAATACTTCAACACCTCTAGCTACTTGGAAATCACTCTGATCTGAGACAGGCTCTGTTTAAATCCCACAGCCTATTAGATATGGATCCTGAACTGGGAACCCAGGGTTTAGGCTGAGTTTAGAGAAGGGCTGGAACCTAATGTTGTGATGCTTGCTGTTTCCCAAGTTGGGAGCTATTAAGTGGTTTTAGCTGGTTTGCATCAGACATCATCTTACATCGTATCAAAATTAAGACTCAAGAGGGGAAAAGGGCAAAACCACCTGAGCAAAGGAAGGAAATAACAAACCGCAGAATGCTGAAAATAAGCCTTTATTTTAGAAAAGCATCTGGGCCAGAATGAACATGGGAGCTGTGAGGGTGAAGCTGGGATGGGAGGGAAAGAGAAAGTCTAGCCAACTCCATGGAAACCAAGAGACTTGAAATATATCCAGCCAACCTAGGATTAAGAGTTTGGGTGCTGGTCAAAGGTGGCAGCATGGGATCTGATTCCAATTTGGGGTGCTATAGCAGTTGGTCTACTTTGTAAAGACCCTCTGAGGTAGCAGCTGCCACATTGCAAACAAGTATCTCCTCATCCTTTGAAAGAATGTCAAAGATTGAAATAAAAAGAAGAATCTGACTTCCTCTAGCTCCAAACAAGTTTTGAAATTGGGGATGGGGGTGGAGGGCATCCAGAATCAGAGAAGCTAGCCCTAGAAATAATATTGTCAGTGTTGTTATTTTATAAGTAAGAGTCAGCATACATCGAACTACTATTAATAGGAAAACCGGGGCCCAGGAAAAAGTTATTGTCTACATGACATTAAAACTAAGCACACCATTTTTTTCAGTTTTGGTCAATTTAATGTACCTGACTGATTCAGTGGAAAACAATTAGCCAGTAGAGATTCTTGGCATGAAGATGACCAAATACAATTTCTCCCAGTGAAGACTTTTGCTTTTTCATCCCTTGTTTTTGATTGATGGAAACACTGTCTGGATCATACTTGGTTTTCTGGTGTTCTCACCTCACCCGGATGGTCAGAGCACAGAAGACAGGCACTCCTTGCCCATCCCATGCTCACAGCTGTTCTCTCTGCCCAATCTACCCTCTCCAGGCCTGGACCCCACCTCCATGCCTGAACAGGAGACTGGGAAAGAGCTCTCTCCCCTCCTCTCCCTTCCCCTCCCTCCCTTTCTCTCCCTTTTTCTCCCTCTCCACCCCCCTCTCTCCTTACCTACTTCCTTATATCTCTCTCCCTCCCTCTTTACCATCTTACCTCCCTTCCATGGGCCTCTGAAGGGCTCTGGACATCTAACCCAGGGGCCAGCCCTCAATATACTGTTTCCACTCTCCTACCAAGGGCTTCATCTTAACCAGCTCACCCATTCAGTGGCTTTGGCAGGAGACCCATGGAAGCACGGGGAAGGGACAAGATTTTTCTTGCCCCCTCTCGACTTAGGAGAACATTGGGTGAGGGAAGAGCCATTTCCATGCTGAGGAAAGCAGTTTTCTAGTTCCTTACACTGCCCCCTCTTGAAAAGCATCTCCTGGTGATGGGGCCTTTGTTGAATTTAAAGGAAGCAAGGTCTTTTCTAAGGACCAAGGATGAGGAAATAAAAGGAAGGAAAGGAAAGGGGAGAGGAGGGGGAAAGGGGAGGGTCTTTCTCAACTGAGTTTAGCTAGCTTGCTCCCTAGATTCTCACTGGGACCTCAGCTGAGTTCTGGAGGCCCTGGGAACAGTGAATTGCTCTACAACATCTGCATCCTCTCCACCTTGCTTGGTTTTCCCCTAGGAGTCAGAGAGCCATCTTTTGTACAGCTGATGTAATTGAATGCATTTGTGAGTACTCATTTTGAATGCTTGTGGCCAGGGAGTAATAGGCAGGAAGCTAAACAATGAAAGAATAGTGGGGAGGGCTGTTGGGTAAGAAGAAAAGTGAGTAACAGTAAAGGGGAAAAGGAAGTTAAGGGGGAAAAAGAAAGGAGAGGAGGTTGTGCAGAGGAAGCTAAAACAAAGGCAATGGGCTGAACCCACAGTAAGGCACTCTCGCCCTTTGTGGGGCTGCCATCTAGGCTAACCAGAGGACTGCACCTAAAAAACTAGAAAGATAAAGCCTGCCTCTTCAGTGCATAGGGAGCCACAATTTCTAATTTCCATAAAAACACTCCAACAAAAGAGTACCTAATGAATACAGCCCTGCTAAAGTATGAGTTACGTAGACTTTTACAGCTGGAAGAGGGATCTCAGGGCCCATCTAGTCCACAGCCCTCTCTCTCCTCTCCACCACCCCCACTTTGGAGCTGCAGAAATCTAAAGGGAAGGTGCACCGGCAAGTTAGCCACAGTTATATTCTCCTGACTTAGAAAAAGAAGGGAGAAAAAGGCTTCCAGGTGCCTTCTGTAACCAAGAATCCTTAACACACAGGAACACTTCCTGAGGCTGGATTTATTTTCAGGCACTCTGCTAAGCTAGTGGGGGATGGATTGGGAATAAAGAGCCCCTCCTATGTCTCTTTAGCCACATCAGAGGATGTTGGAATAGAGAGCTTTAGTGTGAAGAAGTCCAATTTTTTGGGGGGGGGGCACTGAGAAAGCAAGCTCTCTGTCCCCAACCCAGAAATCCAGATCACCCACTGCTCAGGTCTTAACTCTAAACAGGAGGACCACATCCTTTTAATGCAGAGCCCTGGAAACAGCATAGTCAGCCAGTTGACAGTGTGGTCTGAAAAGAAAAAAAAATAGGTAAGGAAAGGGTTTAGGGCGGATCTTGGCTAGTCATTTCCTCTAAGCCAGAGGTTCCCAGATGTTGCTTGAGCAACCAAAGCTGGCCTCAAAAGCCCAAAAGAATGCAGTAATAATTTGAGAAGAGGCTTAGGGCTAGAACTAGAGATTTCCCTAAAGAGGCAATGTGCTGTGAGCAGAGCTACATGGAATATTTCAAAAATTAACTGTGCTGTCAGCTCAAAACCAGAGCAGTCATTTGCATATTGTTCTGCAAGTATATCCACCATCCAAATACATTGTTCAGGGCTCTGATTTCCACACTCTAATTTCTCCAGGAAATCAGGCCTATATGTCATCTAGTTTATTTTGCATGCAGACGTGCATTCTTCTAACTGCCCCAGGAAGAGGGCAGGGCAAGTTACAATATAATAATGAATAATATAATAATATACTATATATAAAATATATCATTATAAAAGATATAATAAATCAACATTATAGCTGAAGGAAACTGAGGTCAGAACAACAGAGAGATTTATCTAAGAATTGAAAAGGACCATAGTTAAATTTTCCAAACTCCTAAGCCAGTGTTCTATCCTTTATATATTTCACTCCTAGCAAAGAATCTGAGAAATAGGAGACCATCCAGAACTTGGACTCAAACCAAACAATAAGAGAAGAAAGGGCGTGGGTGTCAGGGTCTGAATGGTGAAGATAGCGTCAAGAAGGAAGCCCTTGGGCCTGTGTACCAACATACAGAGCTGCAGCTCTGTGTAAATTCAGCTTCTCACAATGGATATAGTTGATGACCCAGGAGAAGACATCCACTTTGCAGAACATGTTCTCCATCTACAGAAAACAGACTAAATAAGCTTGAACCCAAAGCTAAAGCTCAACTACCTTTGGACCAAGCCAAAGTGCCAGCTACCACGCTGTGGGTCCCTGGTATGAGCCCCAAGGAGCCAAAAAAAAAAAGTATAAGAGAATTCAAAGTCCAAGTTCTGGCACAAAACCTTGTCCAGTTTCAACCATTAAACCCACCTTTATTAAGTCCTTTCAGATACTTTTCAGGGCCCACAGATCTAAATCCCAGGTCATCTGGTGAAAGGGCTTGTGGAGCTCTTATCACCAAAAGCAATACGCACAGTGGAAGGAGGTAACTCTGGCATTCTGTAAAGCAGAAACAAAAAAGAGGGGGACTAAAATGAGGGAACTAGACAGTGACTCTGGCTTCAGACAACGAGACTCTCTCCACCAACCTCTCCGTAGACACCCACTGACCCCCTCCCCAATTTTCTGGGAGGAAAGAGTAAAGGGGGCCCAAACCTAGGCAGGGGAAGTGAGAAAGGGTGGGAGGAAATGGGATAGGATGGGACAGGAGGCCTTTGCATCCTGGAGATAAGGAATGATGAGGCAGTTAGGTGGGACTTAGATGACTTAGGTTTTCACTGAGAAATTTTTCCAACAGGCTGAGCCCTAGAAGAAGGGGTGAGTTCTTTCTTGGTCTCCTCCCCATTCTCCACCCGCCTGTCTTGCTTGGAGAAACAGGCTTCAGGCTATTACTGGGAATAAAGCATCCCATGACTCTAGAGGCCAGCTTGGATCTTGCCACTAATAGACACTGGCAGTGCTGCTAGGAGAAGGGGACAATAAGAGGGGAGCATAGGACAAATTAGTTGAGGACTGTGAGCTCACCTTCACCACCCCCTTATTCTTTTCCATAAGGTGGAAAAGCAAGGGAATTAGGCTACAGCAAATCCGATTGTGGAGGAAGGTAACCTTGCTTTGTCTTCCACACTACCCACCAAGTTTCCTAACACAGTAATGGCTCTTTCACAGACAGTCTCACTTCTGTGAGAAGTGAGGACTGTGTGTCCAGAAGCTTAGTGCACCTCAGCCCCAGCACAGCCATACTAGCCCATTTCCATAGCACTCAACCTCTGTCCAATAGTTCAGAGGAACAGAATATCGTACCCTTAAACTCATAGCCCTGAGTGGTTCACCACTCTTCTGGCATGTACACATAATGAGTCATCAAATTTGCCATTATATACTCACACTCAACCTGCTCCTTGATCAGACACATGTACACCCCAGATGCGTGTGTATAATGTGTGCATACGTATATGATCATAAAATGTTCACAATTACACACCCCTGGACATACAAACTCTTACACAACTACATACCCATACACTCAACTAAATCTACACATGCACATCAGACACACTCACAATGTTTACATTCATCCCCTTTAGGCACAAGGGGTCATATTCACACCCATAATTTTTTGCATCATCACACAACCATAGCACTCTATATACACACAGGATAATATACAGATGCAAAGACACATAACCACAGTCATTCACACACACTCCCATCCTCTGTGCTTATCTACACACATCCAGTACTACCTCGACACATACCCAGCATATTGCTTTGCAGGTACTAAAGCTTTATATTTCCTTTAAGCACTCCTAGCTCTTTGTTGTTTGTTGTTTGTCATTGTTGTTGTTGTTGTTAAAGATTTTATTTTTACTATTTTTTTTTAGAGAGAAGGGAAGGGAGGGAGAAACAGAGGGAGGGAAACATCGATGTGTGAGAGAAACATTGACTGGTTGCCTCTTGCATGTCCCCAACCAGGGACCTGGCCTGCAACCCAGGTATGTGCCCTGACCAGGAATCAACCAGCAACCTTTCAGTTCGCAGGCAGGTGCTCAATCAACTGAGCCACACCAGCCAGGGCAATGCCTAGGTCTTTTGTGTGACATCCTTGTTTCCTGTGTCTACATTTTTTCTTGTCCTTATTTTAAACTTGTTTATATGGAAATTTTCAAAAGTATGTAAAAGTAGCAAGGATACTGAAATGAACCTTGTGAACCCATCGTTCAGTTTCTACAATTATTTATACATGTGTAAGTCTAACAATTCAACAGACATTTACCATGTGCTAGTGCTCTGCATGTGTATGCTGTTGGAATGTAGTAGGGGGCTAAGGACATAGTACATGTTTAATAAATATTTGTTGAATTAAAATTTCCAGGCCCTGGGCTGGCCTTTGGGGTTAAAGAAATAATGAATAAGTCACTGTCCCTGTCCTTGATCTGATAGAAAAGACAAACATGACCACATAATTCATAAGGCTCATTGTTATACTAGAACAGAAGTTGGCACACTACAAACCAGGGAGGGGAGGGCAAGTCCAGTTGATCACCTATTTTTAGAAATAAAGCTTTATTGGCACACAGCCATGCACATTCATTTACACATTGTCAGTGGCTGCTTTTGTACTACCACAGCAGAGTTGAGCAGGTGCAGTAGAGACCATATAGCCCACAAACAGTAAAGAATTTTCTATCTGGTCATTTTCAGAAAATGTTTGACCGCCCCTGTACTCAAGGGCTAGGAAAGACTCTAGGACATAACTTGATTATGCTTTGGAGGGGAGGTGGTAGTGGAGGGAACAGATAAAGCCACCCAGAGTGGCACAGGGACTTGAGTCTCAGAGGCAGAGTGTGAGTCTCCATCTTCTTTCCAGTGCCCATCATGCTTTTTTGATACTTGGGTTTTTGGACATGTGCTGGCTCACCAACAGAGCAAATTCAGATTTCCTGCACCTCTAAATACACATGCAGTTGAGCTGAAAGATGCAATGGATCTAGGTGGTCGGAATAAAGATGTTGTGGGAGTACATAGCTGTCTTGGCTTCTTGGTATCCTGGGACAGAGAGCATCTCAAACATGGTGAGATGATCAAAAATAATAATAATAAGAGATAGATGATAAGAAAAAAAATCCTGGGTGGAATGAGGGCTTTGTGGGCTGCGTGACTTTGGGGAAGACACCTAATCTCTCTCATCCTCTCTGTACCCAAGAACAGTAGTTGCTGCCTAACCTGCCCTGGCTCTCCAGGTTCTTATGCAGAGTGGGGAAAGGACACCCGTAAAGAGCTCGGGGTTCAGATAAGGGGAAGTCTGGTACTAGAGGAGTTGGCCCAGGTACAAGATCTGCTTTTCACTCTGAGACTCCCTGGCTTCTCTCAGAGTTCAAATATCTTTCTTCTCCACCACCTTTTACCCCCAGGAGATAAACCATTTTGTCCAAGCCCCTAATTAGCTTGGGGAAGGGAGTAGTGGTAGAACTTATAGCCAGAAACTCCAAGTATGGACTGTTGGCCTTCTAGATCTCTTGCAGAGATAGTTTCTTCTGCAGTTTCTCCAGCAATAGCTGTAGAACCTTGGAGCAGACCCTGGAGTTGGCACCCACTGCCTTTCACAGCTCTGCCTATAATTACCTTGGGGCCACCAGCCCCTCCAGTGAGCTTAGGTCAGGTCCACTGAGCACCCAGGAACACGCACAGCTATAAGACATTAGTTAACTTTCTTATTCATCCTTTCCACAAACTTTCCTAGAGCTCCTACTCTGAGCCAGTCACTGTGCCCAGCATCAGAAACACGGTGGGGACTAAGACACAACCCCTACCATAACAGTGTTCTAACACAGAAACAAATAATTATAGTACCCTCTATATCATTGTCACTTGTCCTTTTGGGAATGTGGCAGTGTTTAAATTAATATATACTATATGGAATATAAATATGTAAACATGTACTGTGTTAGAGTACTAGTGGAGTTCAAAAGGGTGGAAGCAGACCGGGCCTCAGAAACAAGGGGACACTTGAACTGGGTCTTGAATAATAAGTAGTTTTCTAGGCAAATGGGGTAAAGGAAAGTCCAAGTGGAAGAAATTCCATATGCAAAGGCAGGCACAGAGGCATGAAAGGACATGGTGGATTTCAGAATAGTGGAGGGTTTCATGGAGCTAAAATATGAGAGTGGAGAAGTAGGAAGTAGGGGCTAGGGTTGAAAAAAACTAGTAGATGCTTCATTATAAACAGCCTTGAATGCTGTGCTAAATTTGGTGGGGGGGGTTTTCTGATGATTGTGAGGAACCAACATAAAATTTACTTATTTATTTATTTGTTTGTTTATTTGTTTATTTTTAGAGAGAGGGAAAGGGAGGGAGAAAGAGAGGGAGAGCAATGTCAATGTGCGAGAGATATATTAATCGGTTGCCTCTTGCACGGCCCTAATCAGGGACCTGGCCCAAAGCTTAGGCATGCGCTAGGACTGGGAATCAAACTGGCCACCTTCTGGTTCTCAGGCTGGTGCTCAGTCTATTGAGCCGCACCAGCCAGAAAATTTTTATTTAGTGTGGTTCTTTAAGCAATTTTTAAGAAAACAGATTCCAGCATCATTACTTAGGACTGAATCGTTAAACCCTCTTTAGATCTATGTTTTCCAAACTATAGTGAGTTTTGAAATAGACTTTTTTAAAAAGCCAGTTTTTTAATGAAATAGGAAATAATGGATATTTGCAGAGTATATCACATGATGAGGGTATGTATTGTTTCAGGAGACTTTTGTTTAAGGGTGTGTGGGTGTGTGTGTGTGTGTGTGTGTGTGTGTGTGTGTGTGTGTCTGTGAGCACATACCCATAAGGAGGGGTATGCAAAATGTATTCCTATCTATGGGTCACTGTCAAAAACGTTTGAAAAACATAGCTCTAGAAGTCTAGGCTCTGAGATATGAGGAACTTCAGCCCCTTCTCTCTCACTCTCAGCCATCTCTGACCTAACTTTTTCCAGGAAGCCTGCCTCCCATAGACTGTGACCATTCAGGCAAGCTTGGTACTAGTCATGGTGGCAGAAAATTACAGAAATATAGGGATATATTCCTGTACATGGTACCAAGCCAGGTGAGAGATGGCCTGTAGCACAGCCTCCTTTACTTTGGTGACGTGGATGAGGGAGAACTGTTGGTAAACCTGCTTGGCAATGCCAGTCACCTGAGAGTAAGGCATGGGCTGGGCTTAAGGAATATGCTCACCACTATCTAGTTTGAGCCTTGCAGTCCTCTGACAAAAAACATGAATCGTTTTTTAAAAGTACTTTGTAGGGGAAAGGGGATGAATAAGCAGGGCACAGAGTACTTACAAAGTTAAAATACGGTATATGATACTGTAATGATGGATATGTGTTCAAACCCATAGAATATACACCACCAAGAGTGAACCCTAAGGTAAATTATGGACTTTGAGTAATTATAATGTATAAATGTCAGGTCATTCTTGGTAAAAAAACAAAAACAAAAACAAAAACAAAAAAAAAACAAAAAAAAACCCTCTACCATTCTAGTAAGTGACGTTGCTATGACAGAGGTTATTCATGGGTGACAACAGAGGTGTAAAAGAACTCTCTGTACCTTCCTCTCAATTTTGCTGTGAACCTAAAACTGATCTAAAAAAAAAAACAGTCTTTTTAAAAGTGGTTTCTGTGAAAAAGGGTGGGTTTTTTCTCCCAGAAGAGAATTCTTCTAGGAAAAGTTCTAATGTTACTGAGATTGGTAGAATTCTATGCTTATTGTCAGAAGCAACTTTTTGAAAGTGGCTAATTCCAAAGGGAATTAATCAGGAGATTTCATTTTGTAGAAGATCTAATGAAGGAAGGAAAAAAGTTAATTAAGGTAGCAGTCTGACACAAACATAAGGTTTCAGGGAGAGACTGAAAGAACCTTAGATGTTAATAATTAAGGATGTGTCAGGAAGATACTAGGGCTTGGTATCTTGCATATAAAGCTCTTATATACTCCTCACAAGTTACTGATGTTAATAAAACATCAATTCATTAAACTGTCCTTTTCTTCAAATACAAGAAAAAATTTAGAAAGTCACAAATGTAGCAAAAGTGAGCTATGGAAGAAGTGAGCCAGCTGGGCTGTGTGGGCTCAGGAGACAAGTTACAAGAGGCAAAAGAAGGGCCCTTGTAGCTCAGGAGAAAGAAAGCAAACTTATTCTCCTTGAGGGAAGAAAGACACAGGCATGCTCTAGGGAGGAAGGGAGTGCACATACATTGAATTGTCTTCATAAATTAATTTTTTTATTTTATTTATATTTTACTTTATTTTTATTGTTAACCCTAATACAGATATCCCCATTTCCCCCCCCCTTTGCCTGCCTTCACTCAGCCCCTGCCCTTCCTTCCCTCTGCCCATCACTACACTATTGTCTGTGTTTATAAGTTATGCTATACTCATAAGTTCTTTGGCTAATCCTTCACTGTTTTTCATCCATTCCTCCACCAATAAATTAACGTTTTGTTTTGGGGAAATGTGAACACTGATATGCAACTTTATGATATTAAGGACTTATTTAACATGTGACAATGGCATTATAGATATAGAAAAAAGTCCTTATCTTTTCCAAATACATACTGAAGTATTTATAGATGAAATAAAATGATGTCTAAGATAATCCAGTGGGCAGGGTACTTTATATATGAAATCATTAGTTGATAATTATTGAGGCTGAGTGGTGGATACACAAAGTTTATTAAATTATTCTCTTTACTTTTTATAAACTTAAAATTTTCCACAATAAAGTTGCATAAATAAATTAAAATTTTCCACAAAAAAATTGCATAAATAAATAAAATAAAAATTTAAAGGGAGGTTTTTAATAGGAAAATACAATGAATGGGCAGAAAGATATGCCTGGTAAGCATAACCCAGAACCATCCTGTTGTTTGAACCAGTCCCTTCTAACGAAGTCCCTATACCAGGTTCAATAGTGCCCCCTCCAAATTCATATACTTCCCAGAACCTCAGGACGAGACCCCATTTGGAAATTGCAGATCTAAGTAGTTAAGATAAGGTAGCAATGAAGTAGGGTAAACCCTTGAGCCAATATGACTGGTGTCCTTAAACAGAGAAGAAAACACACACAGACACATAGGGAGAATGCCATACGAACATGGAGGCAGAGCCTGGAGTTATTCCACAAGAAACCAAGGAGTGACAAGGATTTCCAGCAACTACCACAAGCCCTGTGAGCCTCAAGAAGGAACTGACACTTAATTTCAGATTTCTAGCCTCTACAACTGTGAGAGAATAAATTTCTGTTGTTGTAAGCCATCTGTTTGGTGGTACTTCAGTGCAGCAGCCCTAGCAAACAAATACAGGCACCATTGGTTGTATATGCTCTCCTATTAGCTGCATATCTTGACTTCAGACCAACAGCCTGAGGCTTTGCTTCTCCAAAGAGTAGCCAGCAAAAACCTCGCAGCAAATACAGCGTGTGCGCAGGAGGCCAGGGCAGGGGAGTGAAGTCACAGGCTAAACATGGCATAGCCCATCTTCTTGGACAACTAATTTCAGTCAGTGGGTAAGTAATTCAAATCTTGATTTTTATACTAAAGAAAACAGGGACGTAGCATGGAATATATTGAAAAGCTGATGTGACTGTTTAAGATAAAACATGAGGCTTCAAAAAAATGTTTTTGACCTGGCAGCTGGAGGCTAGTCTCCTCCCCAGATTCCCAGGGGCTCAAGGACACTTTCCTCTGCTCTGAGATATCCTTTTGTAGAAATATTTGAAAATCACTAGCTTGAGGAAAATAAACAGAGTAAGGAGTGCAAAACTTGGAAAGTTAAGTAAAAAGTGAGAACATTTCCAGATGGATCTAAGATTTAAATATTAAGAAAGAAAAAGAGACTTTAAAATGCAAAAAGAAAAACTGGCAAAACTTGTATAACCTCTGAGTGAAGAAGCCCTTTTTAAACACGATACAAAAATTCAAAAGCAGAAAAGATAGATTACTACATTTTACTACATAATGCTTAAAACTTCTGCATCATAAAAATACATACAACATTAAATGAAAATACAAACAACAAACTAGAAACATATTTGCATAAAACAGAAAAGGAAGGGATTACTTTCCTCAATAACAGAGAGATCATATAAATCATTAAGGTGACTAATAAACAATAAAAATGGAGAGGGGTATAAATAGGGAGTGCACAAACTATTATTAATGGCTAATACAATTGCTCATCTTTAGTCATAATGAAAAAAATCAAATTAAAGTGAGATACTATGTTTTACTTATCAGACCAGTGGGATGAGAGTGTAGAGAAACAGCCATTTTTTTTAACTTTTTAAAAGATTTTATTTATTTACTTTTAGGGAGAGGGGAAGGAAGGAATAAAGAGAGGAGAGACACATCAATGTACAAGAGATAACATGATTGCCTTCCACATGCTCCCAGCTGGAAACTGAATGCCCTGAGTGGGAATTGAACAGGTGACCTTTCAGTTAGCAGACCAGGGCTCAATCCACTGAGCCACACCAGCCAGGGCAGACTGTATTCTTAAAATCAAGAAAGTCTTGTTTTTCTAGACTCTCACCCATTGTAGCAGAAATGCACAATGGTGCTGCTGAACTCCGTGTCCTGTGCGACTACACCCTTTATAGTGAAGGGATCTCTGAAGGGATTATCTCACCTTATCCAGGTGGTCCCCAAATACTTAAAAAATGCTGCTAGCATCTCAGCAGCAGTGTAAATATGACATGTCAAGCTGTTCTGAGTTTCAAGCAATACCGTCAGGAAGCTCCTTCGTTGGAAGTGCTCCCCAAAAGCCTGAGACAGCCAATAATATTGGTTGTGTATGAGGAAGCAGGAGTAGTTGAGGTCTGGGGAGAATGGGGGCAGTAAATCAGTTCTTGGGAGGAAGAGGTGAAGGGAGTAAGGACCTCTCTCAGGCTTACTGGCTTCAACCCTAAAATGCAAAGCTGCAGGATGAAGGATAGAGGAGACTGTTCTGTTTCCTTACCCTACAGTAGCCCACTGACTCAAAGACTCAGAAATTTAGAGTGGCAAAGGGCCTCTCAAAGATCATGGAGTTCACTGCTTCATGTTATAGAAGTCAGAGGAAAGAAGAAACTTGCCCATGTCTCACAACAAGTCTGTGGCAGAGCTGGAGCTAAAGCTCAGACCTTTTGCCTCCAAGTCCAGTGCTCTTTTCATAATATCAAGCTGCCATAGCAACTCAAGGGAGTCTGGCTGAAATTCCATGATTCCACCAAAGAGATGAGACTCCAGTCTCCCAAACCTCATCCCAGTAAGTGTTGCTCACAATCACTATCTTCAACAATCTGGGAGCGATATGTACATAATTTCCTACAATTTTCTGGGGTCTCCTAGTCCATCTCTGACTGGCTATGACAGTGATGAAGACTCTGACTCTCTCTCTCTCTCTCTCTCTCTCTCTCTCTCTCTCTGTGTCCCCTCCTCCATCTCTCTCTCACCTCAGCTTTCCAGAAGAGCGCTACTAAACAGCCCCAAGAGAGCTGAGTCAGTGAGGCTGACTTCACCCTCCACTGAGGACTTGCTAAATCCTGAAGCTTGGGATCAATAGCCTGCCCTGAAAATGATATAGTAGGCAGTAAGACAGACGTGAGCAGAGTATGAAGGATAGGCTAGGTACAGAAGGTTAAAGGCCTGGGTGCCTAGCAACAAGCAGAACTGGGAAAACAAGTATTGTAGGGTGTAACCTCGCCTGCAGGATGACATTTCCTCCTCTGGCATATCGCCAGTTTTGTGGTTTAGATACCCTCCCTGACCTTTCTTGTCACTGGTCATGAGGTTTGGGGCCTCCCCTGACCTTTCCTCCCTGGCATATCTCTAGTCATGAGGTTTAGACCCACTTAGAGGAGGGAACAAGGGGGACAGAGAATAGTCTCATAAGACTCCCATACAAGACCTTGCAGGACCACTCCCTTAAGCAGTAAGCCCTCAGGACAATGAGTTACTGACCCAAATCAGATAATCTTAGGAAAAAGCTTCCGATCTGTTAACCACAAAGACAGAGTGTTGGTCAAATTAGAGATAACATTTAGGCCTCAGTTGTGTTTCAGCTCCAGGCCAAGAAAAGCAGCTAAACCAGACAAAGCACCACTGTGCCTGACTTCAGGACCAGCTGCAGAGACTAACAACCTCCTGCTCTGTGGTCAAACAGTCAATAGAGACCATGACCCTAAAAGGGTACACCTGAAAAACTGATGCAGCCTCTACTGAGGTCCTCCCCTGAGACCCGCCCTAAAATTCCCCACCTTTGGAAAACAGATAAAAACACTTAAGATGAAGGACTCAGCACTCCCTCCCCTGTCCCCCCGCTCCCCCTCCTCCCTCTCCCCCCTCTCCCCCCTCTCCCCTCCTCCCTCTTCCTCCCCTCTCCCTCCTCCCCTCCTCCCCCTCCTCCCCTCCTCCCCTCCTCCCCCTCCTCCCCTGCTCCCCTCCTCCCCCTTTCTTTTTCTTCCTCTTGAGCATGCTTGTGCCTCTCCCCACCTGCTTCTTTTCTCCCCTCACCCTCTTTCTGTCTCTCACACGCCTGTGACTTTCCTTCCCCCTTTTCCCCCTCAAAGCACGTAGCTTTGCTTTCTTTCTCCTAAGGTCAAGCCCCCCTCTTTTTTTGCCTCTGTAACTTGCTTCCTGAGTCCACACAACCTAGCTGGCTCACTTCTTCCACACCTCACTTCAACTTCAGTGACTTTCTAAATAAACTTTTGCTTGTATTTGAGTTTCTTGGCTCTGAATTCTTTTCTTAGCAGAATTCAGGGACTGAGGTCTAACATCTGGTGCCGTTTGACGTTAACAAAAGCTTCATTATCCTCTCTTGGCCTGAGTTCCCATGAAGGAGCTCCCACCCCAGGTAAACACTTTGCCTCCACCTCCTCTCTACCACACTGCCTAGTCAGAGATGGGGTAAGACAGGGGTCAGGAGTTAAGGGGCCACCGGGGCTGTGGCGCTCAGTCAAGTGACAAGAGGCAGCCTGCTCCGGCTTCCTTGTCCAAAGATGATTCATTTCTGGCCTCTGAGAAAGAAAGGGAAGTGGGATAGAACAGATCCCAGAATCAAAAGCGGGAGAGGGATGACTCCTCTAACTTAAAAATTACCATTCATATTCCTTTCAGCTTCCCAGCAAAGGCTTTCACAATTAGACAGTCCAACGCCTTATATGACAGAGGGAAGAGTGAGGCCCACAGAAGGGAAGGATTGGTGGGGAAGTAGCTAAGGCCAGACTGGAATCTTACCCGTCTGCTGCTGCACCCTGATGGTGTAGACATAAAACACTCCTTCCAGGGCATATAGATGGGTATCTTCCTCAGGACCCCCAGAGAGAACGCTCCAAACAACTGCCAGGTACCTTGTCTGGCTGAGCTCCACGTTGTACTTAAGAGGAGAGAAAAGCTTTTAAGCCTTTGGGTGGCGGGGAACATTAAGACCCTACATTTGAGCCCTGTGGGGTTTCCTTAGAGAAAGGACAGGTGAATGCTTAGAGAGTAGGTCAGCACTCCTCTGTGTGGGGGGAATTACTTTACTGATTTAGGAATTATATACTTGGAACTGATAGGCACGTGGTACGCACAGGTAAAATTGTACATGTCATTTAAGTACTGAAAAACATCTGTAGTGATTGGTATTCTTCACTCTCACCACTTCCACTCTGATTCCTTCCTTGGGATACCCCCTGCACAGAGCTCCCACACAATCTATCAGCCAACAGCTAAATGGCTGGCATAGTGGAGGGCCTCTAGGACTCTGTTCTAGTAACAGGGCCCCCAAAGTTTCAGGCTCGTCAGAGCCTCTAACAAGTGTTAAGTATTTTAAATATCATGTCTTATTATTTCCATTTACTTTGGGGAAAACCAAGGTTTAGAGAGGTGACATGACTTGGACAAGGTGACAAACCTAGTCTTACAGGATGAATTATGTCCCTCCAAAATGCTTATGTTAAAATTTAAATCTCCAGTACCCCAGAATATGAGAGTATTTATAGGGGTGATTGAGTTAAAATGAGGCTGTTAGGGTAGGCCCTAAGCCAATCTAATTGGTGTCCTTATAAGAAGAAATTTAGACACACAGACATCACAGATGCATGTGCACAGAGAAAAGACCTCCCAATGAGAAGGTGACCATCTATCTGCAAGCCAAGGACAGAGGCTTCAGAAGAAACCAAACCTGAGGACACCTTGATCTTGAACTTCTAGCCTTCAGGTATATGAGAAAATAAATGTCTGTTTTGAAGCCATGCAGCCTGTGGTACTTCATTATGGAAGCCCTCCCAAATGAACATAGCTAGGAAAGAGCAGAGGCAGGAATTCACTGCCAGGATATGTGCATCCATAGCCATGCTTGCCCAGTGTAGCAGTTGCTTAAAGGTTAGGGCAAAGAGAATCAGAGAGAGATCAAAGCCCTGAGTCTCCCAGTGTATTAGGCCCTGGTCAGGCCTATGTAAGCATCTCACACCAGCCTAGTGTCTGCAGTAGTTGGAGCCAAGAGGTAGCTAATGCGGGGCCAGGGGACATTTAACCCAAATAATAAGCCTTGAAAAAGGCTTAGAGGACATTGCCAACTCTCAATTACCCATGTACTAATAACTAGTGGATGATTCACAAGGTGTTTCATTGTTTGTTTTTTATTAAAACCTGTTTCTTACCCTTTGTGCACACCTTGTACTACCTCCTCCTCAGCAGCATACATTCGGTGGTTGTCTAACTCTGACAAGTCCTGGGTCAGAGATGCCTTGCTAGGCCTGAAGCCAGGGTTCTCAGAGCAGAAGACTAAAGCACCTGATCCAAAGCCTACACCATCTGTTCATAAAGAATCAGACAGGGGATGAAGATGCATGAGCCAGGGGCTGGCAAGGACACAGGCTCTCAGTGGAATGGAGTGGAGTGTAATGTGGACTGAAACAGGGGTTTCTATGGAAAGCAACCTCACAGGGTAATCTGATCATAAATTCCTAACTGGGTAGGCCTTGGTCGGTAGTCACACCCGAGGCATATAACGTTTTCACTAAAAGGTTTATCTTTGCCTTAAGCAAGCCCTGTCCAGTTTTTCTGTGCATCTATGTTAACACACCATTTAAATTAATCATAACCACCCTCAGAGAAAGCACATAATCTTGTTAACTATCCTGTAATCCAATCCCCATTTTGTTTTCCCTGACGTCCACGTAATCTTTCTTCCATTCCCTCCTTAATTCCAAATGCATAACAGAAACTGCAAAACTGTTCCTCTCTGGAGCATTCAGATCTTGCTCCCTGGCATGTCAGCGTGGTGCAAATATACTTTTGTAAAAATTCTCTGTATGTTTGAATGTTTCCTTTTTGCATTTTATTTTTTAAAGATTTTCTTTCTTTCTTTCTCAGAGAGTGGGGAAGGGAGGAAGACAGAGAGGGAGAGGAACATCTATGTGTGGGACGTTTTCTTTCCCACACCCCAAACAGGGGAGCTGGCTGGAAACCCAGGCCTGTGCCCTGACTGGGAATTGAACCAGTGACTTTTCAGTTCTCAGGCCTGCTCTCAATCCACTGAGCCACACCAGTCAGGGCCTCTCTTTTTTAATTTTAGAAGTTTATTTTTTACTGTATTTTTTCCTTTACCGTTTTATCCCCCTTGTACTCTTTTCCACCTCAGGTTTGAACATTTCTGATGTTGATAGTGGGATGGCATGTGGGCACAAATGGAAACAGCAAGGAAATGTTAACTTATTAAGTTCCTATCAGATGCCATACACACATTTTCTCTTTTCAAGCTTTCCTTAAAAACCATCCGAAAAAACTACCATCTATTAACCCCATTTTACAGGTGAAACTAACAGGAGGGAAAGTTATTTCAGCCAAGGTTGTAGTAGGCACTTAGACAGGTATGAGCAGAGGAACGATAGGCCAGGTACTCAAGGTCACCATGGTGAAAAGCCACAGGTACCTAGCCATGAACAATCTTGGCATATTGAACTGATGCTCTAACCAACTGACCTACCCAGCCAGGGCAGCTACTACCTCAGTCTTTTAGTTTCATTCTTTATTTTTTATTGATTAGGCTGTTATAGTTGTCCCCACTTTTCCGCCTTTCCCACCTCCACCCAGCCCTTGCCCTCCCCCCACCAGCCATCATCACACTGTGGTCTGTGTGTGTGGGTTATGCATATACCGTATTTTGCCATGTATAATGCGCACCCACGTTTTTGGCCCAAACTTTCTGGGAAAAAAATCTTTCGCTTTAATTTTTTAATTCAATTTTTACCGTCAATTATTTATTTATTTATATTTAGATACTTGGTTTTTTATTATAAAGGAATTTTAGCATTCATTTTTGAACATATTATGGTACAAGAAATTTTATGTCACAAATAATTACAAAACACAAAAACAGATACAAGGTACAAGAAATTTATGTACCGGTACAAATTTATGATATTTACGCATCATAGAAGGCTGAGAACTCTTTGTCACTGTCAGTATCAGAAGTATCGCCTTCTCCAATTTCTACATTACATTGTCTTCTGAAGGGTCACTTTCCTCGTCCCAGTAAATTTCACTGTCCTCAGTTCCATCCATGGGCAAGTTTCGTTCGTGTCCCCACGCTCAAACCTTCTCTCTTCATAAAGTTAAAGCACCATTTAGGAGTCCCTGACAAATCATCAGTGTTTTTTTTTTTTTCTCGTGCAATCCTTTTACCTTCTTGTACCATCTTGGTTGAAACAGAGATCCCAGTCTGACGCTGCTCGAGAATCCAGGTCTTCACCTCCTGCTCCACCTCCAGCCACTTCGGAGGTTTCCCTCGCATTGCCTTCTGTCTTGGCATCTGAAGGAGCATTTCTTCCTGTTGCTTCCACAATCTGATGGCACTCTCTGTGGCAGGAGGTCCAAAGTGTCTCTCGGCAGCTCTGTTGCCATGCTTTTCAACATATTTAATAACTTTTAGCTTAAAGCTTTGCAGTGTATGAAAACCATTTTGACATTTTCCAAGGGGTTTTCCAATAATTTTTTCTGCCTAAAGTGTACAAAGAGAAATGTCATGTTGTTCACCCTATAGTAATAAAGTCGGTCATCACCTATCTTATCAAGTGGATGACAATCAGCATCACCTGTCTTATCAAGTGGCTAACAAACATCACTCTTCCTTTCATTTCATTGAATCTTTGGCTGAAACTCCTTTGTTACAAGTTCAACAAAACCGATTATTATCATATTCCAGGGTATTATTTTGCATATGGACTTCGTTATTGCTTTCTAGAGTTACACTTTTAACGCAAAAGCATAAATAAAAGAATTTAAAACATTTATATAGAGAAATTAGTACTGCCCATGTATAATGCACATCCTTATTTTTCCCTCAAAAAATTGGGTAAAAAAGTGCATATTATATCCAGCAAAATATGGGTATATTCTTTGGTTAATACACTCACCTTTTTTTCTTTTTTTAGTACATTTTATTGGTTATGCTATTACAGTTGTTCTATTTTTTCTCCCCTTAATCCCTCTCCACCCTGCACTCCCCCTCCAGTAGTCCTCCCACTTAGTTCATGTCCATGGGTCGTACATATAAGTTCTTTGGCTTCTCCATTTCCTATACTATTCTTAACCTCCCCCTGTCTATTTTGTACCCACAATTTATGCTGCTTACGCTGTACCTTTTCGTCCATTCTTCCTCCTCCCCTGCCCCTCTGATCTCCATTTCTGTGATTCTGGTCCTGTTCTAGTTGTTTGCTTAGTTTGTTTTTGGTTTTGTTCTTTATGTTCAGTTGTTGATACCTATAAGTTTGATGTAATTTTACTGTTCATAGCTTTAATCTTCTTTTTCTTAGATAAATCCCTT
Source organism: Pteronotus mesoamericanus (assembly GCF_021234165.1). Taxonomy (NCBI): domain Eukaryota; kingdom Metazoa; phylum Chordata; class Mammalia; order Chiroptera; family Mormoopidae; genus Pteronotus; species Pteronotus mesoamericanus. Next base: position 947,417 of record NW_026555108.1, on the reverse strand, counting down.
TAACATTTCATACAATAATGGCTTGGTGATAATGAACTCCTTTAATTTTATCTTATCTGGGAAGCACTTCATCTGCCCTTCCAGTCTAAATGATAGCTTTGCTGGAGAGAGTCATCTTGGATGGAAGTCCTTGCCTTTAATGACTTTGAATACTTCTTGCCAGCCCCTTCTTGCTGCAAGGTTTCTTTGGAGAAATCAGCTGATAGTCTTATGGGAACTCCTTTGCAGGTAACTCTCTCCTTTTCTCTTGCTACTTTTAAGACTCTCTCCTTACCTTTAATCTTGGGTAATTTAATTATGGTATGTCTTGGTGTGTTCTTCCTTGGGCCCAATTTCTTTGAGAGTCTCTGAGCTTCCTGGACTTATGTATCTATTTCCTGCACCAGATTGGGGAAGTTTTCCTTCCTTATTTGTTCAAATAAGCTTTCACTTTCTTGCTCTTCCTCTTCTCCTTCTGGCACCCCTATGATTTGGATTTTGGAACGTTTAGAGTTGTCCCAGAGGTTCCTAAGCCTCTCCTCATTTTTTTTTTAATTCTTGTTTCTTCATTCTGTTCCAAAGTGTTGATTTGAGTCCTGATTTCCTTCCCTTCACCGTTGGCCCTGTATAGTTTTCTTTATTTCACTTTGCATAGCCTTCACTTTTTCCTCTGTTTTGTGACCATACTCAACCATTTCTCCGAGCATCCTGATGGATTACCAGTGTTTTGAACTCTGCATCTGACAGGTTAGCTATCTCCTCATCACTTAGCTCTTTTTCTGGAGCTTTGATCTGTTTTTTTCATTCAGGCCACATTTCTTTGTCTCGGCGCACCTGTTACGTTGTAAGGTCAGGAGCCTTAGGTATTCGCCAGGGCGGGGCAACCCACATTCCTTTGTTGTGGTGCTGTCTGTGAGGGAGGGGTCAGAGAGGGAACAATGCCGCTTGCTCAGCTCTCACTCCACTTTTGGTCACTTCCCCTGCTACTCACAAGCAACTTGGGCCCTTCTGGGGCTGATTCCGGGGCAAGGACGGTGGGTTTTTGTACATTCTAAGGCCCCATGGGTCCCTCCAATGGGCTCTCCTGTGAGGCTGGGAGTTTCTCCCACCACTGCAACCCCCACAGATTTTTACAGCCAGAGGTTTAGAGGGTTTATTGCCCACACTGGAACCCTGGGTTGCGCTTTCTGTCTTGCTCCCCGGTTGTTCCTCCCAGCTTATCTGCACAGGAGTGTGGGACCGCCCCATCCATCAGCTGCCACCTCACCTACCCAGTTTGCCTACTGCTGCCTTGCAGCACGTCCTCTGTGCCCTGGCTGCCCATCTTAGCCCCTCCTACTGGCCTGGATGAATGTTTCTTCTTTAACTCCTTGGTTGTTGGACTTCCATACGGTTTGATTTTCTGGCAGTTCTGGTTGTTGTGTTTTTAAATTAGTCGTTGCCCTTCTTTTGGTTGTGTTTGGAAGCAAAACATGTCTACCTACGCCTCCATCTTGGCCAGAAGTCCCATTCATTTTTTTCTTCCAGGCTCCCCTCCCCGACTCCAACAGCTGCCAATCTATTCCATATACCTATGCCTCTGTTCCTATTTTGTTAATTAGTTTATTTTGTTTATTAGATTCTATGTATGAGTGAGATCATATGGTATTTGTCTTTAGCTGCCTGGCTTATTTCACTTAGTGTAATACTCTCTGGGACAAGCATCTCCACAAAGTATTAAACTAAGGATACACATGTTTTTATCTTGCTAAAATTCTAGCAGTGGACACTCCCTCCTTCCTTTTTTCCCCTCCCTGCCCCATTCACAGAAGAGAAAAGTACCACACAGGGTTCATCAAGCCTATTCTTCAGCATAAGACTGATGTGTAAAAGGATTTCATTATACAATGGAACTGGAGAATGGAAAATGGAGAATCTCTTACATGTGCCCTCAGAAGAAGAGAAGAGACTGATTCCCTGTAAATGCCTCATTTACAGAAAACTGAAACTTATCTCCTGACCAATAAACATCCACCACGAATTTCTTTTCATCAAGCCAATGAACTTACTACCTGGGCTCTGTATGGATTTCCCCCTTTTTCTATTTACTCCTTGCCCATAAACACAGTCCAACCCAAACCCTCAAGGGACTAGCTACAGCATGTATTTTCCAAATTTCAATTCCTCTGCATTTCCCAAATAAACTACATTTCAGGTAATTGGAGCTTGCCTCAGTTTACTTCCCCTAGGATCCTGTACATTTCCTTGACAAAGAGAAAATTCTGATATGTCCTAAGTTAAATAGCTGCAGACAGAGGGAAGAGGGAAGAGACAAAAAAGGGTTCATCAGTTAACAAATACAATGGAAAACCAACAAAAGACTGCTCCCACTCATTAGTGTATGTTGGAATTATTAAATTAACTTCTAGGTGGCTATTTCCAAGATTATTTTAAAAGACAGAGTAGCCAGATACCATGAAACCCTAGGAGCCTCTGATTCTTATTTACACACGAGCTTTAAGGAATCTGCTGTGGACTCTGCTGCCTCTATCCCGAAACTAGCCCTGCTTCAGCTTCTCCCACCCCCATTGTCTATAGGTAATGTAAATCCTTTCAGAATAGCTTACATCTTTCTCCCACCTACTTGATATATAAAAATGCTTGCAAGGCTCTGGAATGATGGACATGTTGTCTTTCCCACCTGGCCTTGCTGCTGGGGTTTAAAGTCTGTACCCCAAGACAGGTCTCCTTTTGTGTGTGTGTGGCTAGCAATGGCATTTAATAAACTCTTTCTTTTTAAAAGACTTTCTAAAAATAAAAAAAAATAATTTAAAAAATAAATAAATAAATAAATAGACTTTCAGCCATGGAAGTTGGGGGGGGGGTTGTTTGTTTTTTCAAAGATTTCAGTTATTTATTTTTAGAGACAGGGGAAGGGAAGGAGAGAAACATCAATGTGAGAGAGAAACATCCATAGGTTGCCTCTCACATTCCCCCAACTGGGGACCTGGCCCACAACCCAGGCAGGTGCCTGACTAAGGATCGAACCAGCGACCCTTTGGTTCACAGGCTGGCGCTCAACCCACTGAGACACATCAGCCAGGGTGGAAGGTAGTTTTTTTGTTGTGGTCAAACATTCTCTTCTACCTTACCCACTCTCAGAATCTCCCAAAGTCACGTTTTTGTGAAATTTGGCCTTGAGATCCTCAGTCATGCAGAATAGCAAAATCTATGTCTAGTTTTTCAAATGTATTCCACCGGCAGCCAGGGCAAGGCCACAAACTCTACAGTAGTCTGAATCTTAGAAAGAGTTGGCTAGCCACTTACCCAGTCAACCTTCACTTATTCAGCCTCCTTTCTTTAATTACACAGCAAGTTTTAATCAGTCATTCCTATCCTTGGCCAGGTCAGTCAGCTAATTAGAGAGCTGTTTTCTCTGAAGAGGTTGTTAGATGATTAATCAACTTGTCAATGTTGATTGCTCAGTTAATCAGTGAATTAGGCCCAATGAGTCAGGCTTTAGTAGGTGGGCACCAGTCAGTTAACTGAACAATACAGCCCAACTCATTGGAAAGTAGCATAATGTTACCTTAAAATATGCCTCTTTGTCATAAGAATTATTTTGAGAAACTGAAGACACAGGAGAAGCTCTAAAAACAGAGTAGAAGTTATCGTTTTATACAGAAAATCTATATTAGAAAGGGAGCCTGTACCAAAAAGGGAGCTATTACTGTTACCAGAGGAGGACCAAGACCAAAACCTGGTCTGCTCAGGCACCATCTGGGCATGGTTCTTCTGTAGTGTTGCAGGAAAGGAATTTCAGGGACACACGCATAGAAGGATTTTAAGCAATAGTCTCAAGATTTATTAGAATTAAAAAGAGACAGTACGCCCTCAAAGAGGCAGAGCATGCACAGGCTATAGAAGGGGGTTCTTTGAGGCCCTTGCTAAGTCTCCCTGTGTTTTCTTCGGTTCTGAAAAGAGTAGGCTTTCTTTCAAACTATCCAATCTCTTTGCTGGTTCTTCTGAGGACTGTGCTTGTGCCCTCCCTATATTCAATCCCTTTCCTGGATCTTCTGAGGTTTCATGTCCTTATCCTATCTGATTTTTTTCCTCAGATTTTCCCAGATTAATCTCCTCCCCCTTTGTGGTCGCCATTTTGGCTCCTACTGTGCATGCCTCATACTTCTGCTTCATCATTTGGTTTCTACTGTGCATGTGCTTGGTAAAAGAAATCCCTCTGCACCATTTTCTCCCTTCCCCCATTAATGCTGAGGAACAATGCTGGTTACCCACCCCCCTCCCTGGATGGCTTAAAGCTATCTTTCCTGCGTAGTCCACTAGGCAGGATGTTGACCAGAGCAATGCCCATTTCTCCCTGGGGTGACTATGAAACTGCTATTTCCCAATTTAATTAGGCTTAATCAGATGTTTGGCTCTCTTTCATTCATAACTAACTGCCTACTGTGACATTACTAGAGATAACTTTAATCTGAGAGACTTATCTACGCGGCAGGGCACCCTCTGTTTATGGTGTATTTTCTCCCCTCACCTTCCTGTGAATTGCCTTTTTCCTCTTTGAAGCCTTGGGCCCATATAGTTTTCCTAAACCTCAATTGTTTGGGTGACTTTTGGATCTTCTATTTTTGTGGGCCCTGTTATATGTACACAATCCAATTTGTTCTTATCTTGTTAGCCTGTCTTATGGCAATTTAATTATTAGACCAGCTACAGAACCTAAAAGGAAAAAATGCTTCCTCCCGTACATCATCAGTCTGTGCTATCAGTTGGTTAGAGTTAGTTAATTGGTCAGTTCCTAATCAGGACTAAGAAGTCCAAATTAGTTCAAGCCAGCCAATCAATAATGGTCAGTTGAATTTCTTAGGGTTAATTATTCAATCAGGCCATCAGGATGAGGGCTTAGTCAGTCAGAAGGTCAATCTAATTGACCTTCCAGTCAGTAAATTGAGTTGTGAGTCAGTGAAATTGTGAGTTAGCTTTTCAGTCAGCCAGCTGGTTGGTCAGCTGTGGATTGCTCACTTGACATAGAGTGCTGTGATACTGTGATTTATAATAAGACATATACAATTCAGTCCCCCCACCATTTCTGGCACAGAGTTCGTAAAACCATTGGAATTTCCTAAGTGATAACAGCTATAAATGTGTCTTGATATTCATAACAAACCCTTCAACCACACCTGAGTTTATGTTAATAAAGTGCCTTCTGGAAGGTCCTTAAGAATGGGGCTGGTTGCCAGGAGAACCAACCAGTCCCATCCCCCTGACCAAACAGGAGGGGAAAGGGCTGGAGATTGAATTGACTGGCCAATGTCCAATTAGTTAATCAATCATATGTATGTAATAAAGCTACCATAAAAACCCAAGAGGATGGAGTTTGGAGGGCTTTCAGGTAGTTTAACACCTGAAGGTTCTGTGAAAGCTCTGTGTCCACTTCTCACAAATCTTTTCCTATATGTCTCTTTCATCTGGCTGTTTTTGAATAATACCCTTTTATAATAAACTGGTAATCTAGTAAGTACAATGTTTCTCTGAGCTCTGTTAGCCGCTCTAACAAATTGAAGACAGTATGGACCAAAAAGAGGGGGCTTCTATGGAAAGTAACCTCACAGGGTGATCTGATCATAAATTCCTAACTGGGCAGGTCATGGTGGGGAGCCATGCCCCAGGCATATAACTTCTTTACTAAAAGGCTTATTTTGCCTTAAGCAAACCCTGTCCATTTTTTCTCTGAATCTAGGTTAACACAGGTTTGAAATAAACCATAACCACCCTCAATGGGAGCACATAATCATGTTAACTAGCCTGTAATCCAATACCCACTTTGATTTTCCCCACCTTTATTCAATCTTTCTTAGGTCCCTTCCTTAATTTCAAATGCATAAAAGAAGCAGCAAAACTGTTATTCTCTGGAGCATTTGAGCTCTTGCTCCCCAGCATGTCAGTTTGATTCAGGTAAGTTCACAAAAGTTCTCTACAGGTTTGGACATTTTTTTTTCTTTTTTTTAATTTAATCTCTATTGTATTTTCCCATTAGCATTTAGTCCCCTTAAACCCCCTCCCTCCAGCAATCACCACACTGTGGTTTGGACATTTCTTACCTCAACACTGAGGAGTGAGTTGTGGGAACCTCCAATCTATTGCCAGTAGGTGAGAAGCACAGGTTATTACCTGGACTTGCAATTGGCCTCTGAAGTGGAGGTGGGGGTAGTTTTGTGGGTCTGAAATCTTAATCTGTGAGATCTGATGTCTTCCAGTAGATAGTGTTAGAATTTAATAGAATTATAGGAAACTCAGTTCGTGTTATAGAATTGCTTGCTGTGGGGAAAAAGGCACATATAGATGGGTTTGCCTCAGAGCAATCTTCTTGCTCCAGGATCTCTAGCAGTGGCAGTGCAAGAAACCTCTGGAAGCAGGAGGCCAGAAATTCTGCCTTCTCTTGATCTTTCAGAGAGGGCTTGAGTTTGCTGGAAAAAGACCCCCTGTATATAGTAAAAAAAAAAAAAAAATTGGAAAGACCAGGTAGAAGGTGGCCCAAGGCAGAATATGGAAAAAGCAAAAGGGTATAGAGAGGAAAGGAGGCCTGCTCTCAGGGGCAAGATAAGAAAGAAAGAGGCAGAGCCTGAGACTTAGGCCTGGACTCTGTGGCCTGATCTATGAAGTATGGACCCAGCCAGCGAGGGGAAAGATGTCTGTCCCACACTAGGCAGGAGTTTGAGAAGTACTTATTTTAATTCAAGGATTGGTGGCTTAAAGCTGGGATTCAGCCCACTCAGAGGAGAAGCATCTCCTTTTTGGGCACTGCCCCTAAGTCCCCTTCAGGTGCTAAAGCACAAAGCAGCAGACAAAGCCCTCAGAACAGGAAGGAAGCAAGGGTAAAGGCCCCTGCCATAAGAACAAGGTGGTAGGGGGCTACCTGAGAGCAGCAACAGCAAGGAAGGCCTCCTGAATATCTGAGGTGCTTCAAGATGTCTTGAGGCTTCTGTCCCACCATCTCTGACAACAAATGGGGAAGGAAAACTCAGGCTAACCAAAGAGGATCCCTGTGACCAAGGCCCTCCAGGCAAAGGTTTTTCATAGGCTCCCCAGCTCCTATGTCTTTACTGACATCTTTCTCAATAGTGAATTGCCTTACAGCCATCAGCAGCTGCTGATGTAACATAAAAGACAAGATTAGACTCAAGAGGAAGGGGGAAGAGGAAATACACATTTAATGAGCTCCTACTGTTGAGACAGAAAAGAGAATAGGGAACAAAGGCCCCAAGCTCTACCCCTCCCCTTTTCGTCTTGGCTGGACACAACCTTCACTGACCACCTGTTCCCCCGCTTCCCCCTCCCCAATTTCCTGTCATTGAGAGGACCAAAAAGAAATCACTATCTGGAAAGGAGAGACAAGGACAAGCCACGTCGGCAGTCACCCAACCAACGTCAGAAGCCAAGGACCACCCTATTCCCCCTTGTCCGCATTTAATTAAAACCTTCCCACCCACACCCCATCAGCACGCCTTGTTCTCCAAGGTTGCCTGCTCTCACTTCTCCAGTGCGTACTGTTGCTTTAATAAATTTACTGTGCTTTACTAAATCCTTCTGTCACACTCTTGAATCTTTTCTTGTTCCATGACAAGAACCTGGATAAGGCTGAGGCCTCCCCTGGCCTCCCTGGGTGCCACTGGGGTCACTATGAGGATCTAAAAAATCATGGATTCACCAATGAGGGCACACAGGTCTCAAAGACAAGCAAATGGAGTGGTTAAAGAGTCGACTTTGGATTCAGACTGCCCTCTCACTGCCTTTACTCTCATATCTGGAAAGTACATATGAAAAAAACATGTACCTCGCAAATATGTTGTACATTTTAAAGATTTGATTTATTTATTTTGAGAGAGAGGAGAGAGAGAGAAACATCAACCGGTTGCCTCTCACACACCCCCAACCAGGGACCTGGCCAGCAACCCAGCAGGCCTGTGCCCTGGCTATAACGTTTAAATAAGTTCACATGCATTTGACATTTGAAAAGGTGCCTGGCACCCAGTATCACCCAGTACAGAGGAGCTGTTATTGTCACACATCGTGTGCCAGGTAGTTTTCCGGGAAATCAAATGGTAAACATGGTGCATCTTTCTGAAAAATTAATTTTCCTCCACGGTGTTGACATAAGTAACATCCAAACCTGTAAGAATTTTTATGAGCTTATTTGAGCTGAACTGACGACAATTGCCAGGAAGGAAAATCTCAAAGGACTGAGAAAATGCTCCAGAGAACAGGCAGTTTTGCACTTTAATTTATGCAGTACAATCAAAGGAGGGGGTGTAAAAGGATTACATTAAATCTTTTGGTGATAGATTAGGGAGGTGGGAGAAAACAGAGCAGGAGGGGGAGAGTCTCTGAGACTGGATAAAGAATAAAGCAACAGACATATTTCTTTTACTTTGGTGGGTATAGGACAGTTAACAATTAACACAATAACAATAACAATAACAATGAGAGGTTTTGTGGTCTCTCCTCTGGTGGAATGTTGTGCCCTGAGGGGTCTGGAAAAAGGAAATTACCCTGACATTCCTATGCTATTATAGATGTAAAAAGACAATAGACAGCCTTAGTTAAGATAAAGATTGACTTTTGTCAAGGAAGATACCAGCCTAGGCCAGAACTACCCTCCACAATTTGCTTTTAGTTACAAGTTTTAATTTCTGAATGTCCTATGTGGTTACTTTGGTCTCTGAGTTTGTGAGGATGCCATGCAGGCCTCCCCTGAGCTTGTCATGTTAAGTATGTGACCCGTTTTTCATCCACAATGGTAAATATTTGTAAAACATTACTTCAACATTAAACAGAATATTTTGGTGTAGAAATTCTTCATGAATCCTTAAGCTAAAACAAGATGTTTAGCTTAAAGGAAGCCTAGGACTCGCCACAGGAGACTTCCTGAAACTCTCTCTCAGACCGTGTCTACTTATTCTGTACTGTGTGTCCCCAGAGCCAAACATGGTGTTTGTCACTTAGAAAGCACTTGATGAATTTTTGTGTGTTTGAATGAATCAACATGCCCCACTTATGTGTCTGTACCTAAAAAGTTTAGAGGAACTTTAAATCTCCACAATAAACCTGCAAAATATTATACACTACAATTATCTTTAGATATTAGGAAATCAAAACTAGTTAAATAAAAAAAAAAATTAAAGCCCTGACCGGTGGGCATTGCCCCCGCAAACCAAAAGCTCTCCGACTCAATTCCTGGTCAGGACACATGCTAGAAACAACTGATTGATGTTTCTCCCTCACATCAATGTTTCTCTCCCTCTCTTTCTCCCTCCCTTCCCGTCTCTCAATTAATTAATTAATTAATTAATTAATTAAACTATTTAGGTCCTGATTCCCTCTCCCTCCCCATGCCTTTCACGGTGGAGCAGGAGGCAACCTGCCTGGGTCTGGGAACCATGTCTGCCCACTGCTTTCTCCTTTAGCAGATCACTTATACTACAAGTGTCTGTTTCCTCCCCTATAAAATGGGAAAGAAGCTCTCCTGCTCAGAGTGGCAGAGATCAAGAGAGATGCATGAGAAAGCACTTTGTAAACAGCTAAAGCAGTGTACACATATGAAAATTATGATTTGCTCATAAACCCATAGATTTATTGTTATCATATAGAGACGGCAAGTAAGTGATTTTAAAATGCATAGCACAGTAGTTAAGAGAGAAGGCTCTGGAATCACATTGCATGGGTTTGAGCCCACCTCTGACGCTGTATGATTTTGGGAAAGTCATATACCTGCTTTAGCCTCATTTTTTCCCTTTGAAAAATGGCTACAACTATAGTCCCTACCTCATAGGATTGTTATGAGGAATAAATGGTAGTTTTTATAATAATATCTAACTTGTGAAGTGCCAGGCACTGTGCTTAACACTTCTTATTTTTCCTGAGCTACAAATCAGATAAACTGAGACAGAGAGGTTAAGTCACTTGCCAAAAGTCACACAACAAGCGGCAGGACTGGATTCCAATACAGACCATCTGGTTCCAGAGCCCAAGATCTTTTTAAAAATTGTAATGAGTTTATTTGAGCCAAACTGATGACATATGCAGGGGAGCAAGGTTTCAAATGCTCTATCTACAGCACAAGTTCTTATCTGCCATGCTGGTTTGGTGAATATCCAGTTATTTCCCTTAACACTCATAATGATTTCTGAAAGGATAGAATCCAAGAGTTGCTAAAATCAGAGATTAGAATCTATCAGTATAAGAAATGTCCAAACCACTCCCTGGTTGGGTAGGTCAGCTGTTTAGAATGTTATCACCAAGGTTGCAAGTTTAATCCCTGGTCAGGGCACATACTTGTTGCTTTTATTAAATAAAGTTTGTATGATGCATTTTTTTAAAAGGATGGAACTAAGGTAGATTACATGAAGGAGAAAGCAAGGCAGGTATTCGATTATAGAATGGTTAACAAGATTATGTGTCCCCTTGAAAGTGATTACGATTTAATTCAAAGGTGTGTCACAAGTCCATTTTTAGGGGCAATGGGGAGTGTTCAGGGAAACAGTGAACCTAGTGTCAGAAGCCCTGGGTTTGATTACCTCACCCTGATTTTAGGCAAGTTGACTAACCCATGTAAGCCACATGTATGTACCTGATCTGTAAAATAGGCTGATGATTATCTTCTTCCCAGAGCTAGAAAGATGAATAAAGTATATAATGCCATAAATACCTTTAAAAATCATAAAGTGATGTAAAATGATATAAATTATATAAAATTATGATAAATAATTACATCATAAAGTGATTATAAAATTTTTATAATCATCAAAATTATAAATTCAGACACAATGCTGATGAAACATGCTAAATTCAGATTTTGTTTCCTCAATGAGTAATATCAACTCTGCCTACTAGTTTGAAGCTCCCAAAGGGAAGTAAGATGGTAAGAGGAAAGCAGTAAGAGATGTAGGGTGACCAATGCTTCTCTGATCTGCCCAGGACTGAGCGGGGTTCTCAGGGCTCAGGACTTTCAGTGCTAAAACCAGGAAAACTCCTGGGAAACCAGGACAAGTTGGTGACCATAAAAAGAACTCCAGCCAGAAAGTGAGGAAGAAAAAAGGGGATGAACATCTGACTTCCTCCTCTGTGCTGGACACTGTCTTGGCATTGTTCTTCAGGTTCAATTCCAAGCTCTGACATCAACTTAACCTTGAACAAGTGTCTGGGTTTCAGGTGGTATAAGAGCTCTGAAGCCCATCCAAATCTGAACATTCTGAGAGTCCTTTCCTTCAAACTCAGATGGCATTTGAGACCCAGGGAGGTAAATCCCACCCAGCATACTGGAGGCAGATGAATGTGGTCATGAGTTTCCAAGCCCTATCCGCAGCATGTCCCACTTCCCCTAATACCACCCTTCTCTAAAAAACTTTCTGGTAGAGCTTTATTTACACTTGCTGAACTCCTGCTGGAGTTCTGTCATCTCGATTTTCTCCATGAGCATCTGCAGGGACATTTTATGAATCTGTAAAAACATACTTAGGTTTCAGGGATCAAGGCAGACTAGATAGGGCCTCAGAGGTATGTGGGTCAGCTTCCTGCAGTAAAGTGTGGGGATGAAACCTGGGATTGATGTATGGGGGAGAGGAGGCTTCCTTGGAGTCCTAGCTTAACTCAACTTGGGGTAGTTTCAAAGACCCCATTTTAGGGTAAGGATTTAAATACTGGGACTGAGTGACCAAAGGCAGGGGCAGAGTGGAAATAGGGTTGTCTCAGGAACACAGTACTGCTCCAGGAACAGGACATGGAGATGACCTGAAGTGGCTCAGAATCCTTCCCAATTGGCCGGAGAGGGGTGCCAGTAGGAGCTCGCTTTCCCCCAAAGCTTACTGTTCTCAGACAAGCTGAACCTTCTCTAAAGTACTCCTCTCCCTTCCTACCTCAAGCCCCTCTGGGCATATATTTTCTCCCTCTGCTTTCTCTGCGCTGGCAGATCCACTGCCCCCACTGTTTCAGCTCTCTGTCTACCACCGTTATCTCTATTCCCCAAAACACATCCCAGGGGCCAAGACGAAAGAGGTGGCATACTTGGGCAGTTTGTCTGGGAACATTACATCCCTAGGAGCAGGAACAGCAATTTAGGCTTTCTCAGGGGGAGGACTGGGCTGGGGGAGTGAGGGATAGTGGCAAATATCCAGGACTAGGAATTGGAAACCCTGGGCCCAAGTCTAGGTCCTACTGTGGTAGGTAATTAGACAGGCATGGGCAGAGTAGGAACAATAGGCCAGGTACTGGAGGTCTCCGGGGCAGAAAGTCCTGAGTACCTAGCAATGAGCAAAACTGGGATGGGACCTTGCTCCCAGGATGACCTTTCTTCCCTTAGCTTGCCACTGGTCACAAGGTTCAGACCCTCCCCCAACTTTTCATATTGCTGGTCATTGTGGTTCAGATACTCCCCTACCTTTTCCACCCCATGACATGTCCTTAATCATGCAGGTTAGACCTCCTTAGAGGGGGAACGAACAAGGGCACAGAAGAATAGCCTATATAACCCACATAAAAACCCTTGAACAACCACTCCCTTAAACATAAAGCCCTAGAGATAACATCTAGGCCTCAGTTGTGTTTCAGCTCCAGGCCCAGAAAAGCAGCAAGGTCATGCAGGACGACATCATGGCTGACGTCAGGACCAGGTGCGATGACTAATGACCGCCTGTTTACGGGCCGACCAGTGAGTGGAGATCATGACTCTGATGGGACATACCTGGAAAGCTGATGAATATTCTGTTGAATCCTCCTCTGAGACCAGCCCTAAAATCCCTGCTTTTGGAAAACAGATAAAATCCCTTGAGACAAAGGACTGAGCACGGCTCTCGCTCTCTCTGAAACATACCTGCACCTTCCCCCCTCTACTTCTCCCAGGCACATTATCTTTGCCTCTCATTCTCCTAAGCTCCAAGGGTCCTTTTTACTTCTGTAACTCATTTCCTGAGCCCATGAAGCCCAGCTGGCTCACTTCTTCCACAGCTCACTTCTACCTCTACCCCTGTGACTTTCTAAATAAACTTTTGCTTTCATTTGAGTTCCTTGGCTCTGAATTTTTTTAGCCAAACTCAAGGCTCGAGGTCTAACATCTGATGCCATTTTGTCACTATTAATACTGCCATTTACTTATTGGCTGTGTGGACTCAGGCAAATCACTTGTACCTCTTTGAATCTCAATTTCTTCTTCAGCAAAATGGAAGGAATGACAATCTATTAGCCTCAAAGTGTTGATGTGGGCAACAGATGTGTAGTGGACATGGATTTTGTAAAGTGTCGAGGCCTCTACGTTTGTTTGCCATTTTTTTACTTCTCCCTCCAAAGTCAATTGAATAGAGCACATTAAGTGTCCTCAATGTGCCAGGCACTGTGAAGACTACAAAAGTAAATAAGACAGGATCCCTGAAGACAAGGCCAAACATTGTTGTGTTAAGGTAGTAGAACTACAAATAATTCTTCTTTTTCTATTTTCTACACTTTTTTATGTAATGTGGTTGTTATTTTTCATAAATAAATGATAAGCTAATATTGGTTGAATATCTAATATGTGCCAAGCACTATGTTGGACAAACTGCACACATTATTTTATTTAATCCTTGCAACAACTCTATACCGCACCCCATAAAATTGTCACAAGGATTAAATAAGATTTTTACTATTTCACACCGTTTTACAAATACAGATACTGGACTCAAGAGGTTAATCCACTTGCCCTGGTCAGGAAGCTCAGCTTGGTTAGAGCATCACTGCGATATGCCAAGGTTGCAGATTTGATCCCCAGTCAGGGCACATACAAAAGTCAACCAATGAATGCATAAATAAGTGGAAAAATGAATCAATGTTTCTCTTTCTCTCTTTAAAATCAATAAATAAAATCAATAAATAAAAGTTTTAAAAAGAGGTTAAATCATTTGTTGAGGGTATGACATCCAGTAAATGAGTAATAGAGCCAGAGTTTCAATCCAGACCTCTCAGATTCCAAAATCAAACCCACTCTTCAGGAGTTGCAATTCTTAAGGGGGTACTGAACTGAAATATACAACACACTATAAGACTATGTTAAGTTTCAGAATAAAGGTAGAAAATTCTGCATACACAAGAGAACAAGTAAACTCAAATGGGTCTGGAACTAAGTCATCTATTAGTCTCCTGCCCTTTATTTCATTCTTTCATGAAAACCATGAAAAGAATTTTCCAACAGACCACAAATCACACACATGTCTAAAATCACAACCCACAGCACACAAGACCACAAAAAAAGATAAGAGAGAAGCTGCTCAGACCCTTAGTTTTATTTTTATTTTTTAATGTATATTTAAGATTTTCTTCATTTTTAGAGGGGGAAGGGAGGAAGACAGTGAAGGAGAGAAACAGCAACATGTGGTTGCCTCTCGAGCACTGCCTACTGGGGACCTGGCCCACAACCCAGGCATGTGCCCTGACTGGGAATTGAACCAGTGACCCTTTGGTTCACAGGCCAGTACTCAATCCACTGAGCCACACCATCCAGGGCTCAGACCCTTCATTTTAATACATACTACTGGCTTGAGATTTATGGAAGTAAAAAAAGAGAGAGAGAGAGAGAGAGAGAGAGAAGTCAATTATTTAACTGAATTATGCCAAGCTAGGCAAATGAGTTACATCCAGGATCAGAGTGATCACCTTACCAATACCTCTGATGATCTGCCTTCTTCCCTCCCCACTTTAAGGCTGAGGACACTGACCTTTCAAAGGAGCAGGAGAATCAGCAAGCTGCTCTTCAGCTTAAGGTACCAGGTAGCCAGGTTCCTGCACAAGGGCTAGGAAAATGTTCAAAAAGTAAGAAGTCTTTTGAATAGTAATTTAGATTCCAACAGCAGTGTATTCTAGTGCCAAGCTCAGTGCCCAACGCTGATCGTCACTGCTTGCCCTTCTCTAAGCTTAGAAAGTTAAACTGGCTGATCTTCTGAAGGACCTTCCAGCCCCAATGGCCCGTGCTTCAGGGAGAGTTTGCCTCAGAGATTTTAAGTGTAAGAGGGGATCCCTGCGAGCGTGCTTCCTCACTGTCGCTGGTGGAAGTGGGGTCCTTGAAGCGTCATGAGAATAAGAAAAGCATTTTCAAGGGCCCACAAGGGAGGATAAGGTCTGGTGATAAGATTTATTTGGGGTGGAAATACAATGCTGCCCCAGGTTCCTAATGTCTCATCTGTGCTCATTTTGCTCTGAATGAAATCCAATCCCGTCTTCATTGGGCCCAGAAATAGGACCAGTGTCCACACATTTTGCACCATTGCTTCAGTCCACGTCTCTGTCCCCATCTGGCTGGCTTGGTCTATTCCTGGCTGGGACTGTACTCAGGCCTGCACAGTCTTCTGTGGGCCTCAGGTGGCTGCTAGGGCCACATGGCTGCTCTGAAGAGAATGCTTGAATGAACAGGGCGCCCGCACGTTACAGGGAGGGGGATTCTTTGTTAGACCAATTATATTATCTCAGGCTTGGGATGGACCAAGGGCTTCTTTAAACTGACCAATCAACTTCCCAAGCTTTTGTGGGTTTGCACTGGATCCTCCACCTAACCAATCTAGTTTCCAGGTCTTCCAGGGTTCTGTGTCCTTTAATCCAATCCAATCCATCTCCCGGGCTGGATAGACAGGCCTTTATGGTCACCATATTGGCTCCTATTGCACATGCCTCATAGAAGTACCCCTCCTTTGCTATTTTGGCTTCTACTGCACATGTGCGTACCTCCCCCCGTGGTCTACGGGGAATGGACCGGTTGTACCCTGCAGAGATTGGAAAGCTGGTCCTCCCAACATGGGGGAGGGAGGAGTGTTAATTTCCATGGCAGGTCAATGCTTCTCTGCCGTGGAGTGTATGAAGCTATAGCTTCCTGGTTAAGCAGGCTCATGCCTCCCTAGTTGATTATGCTTAATAATGTCTGATTCCCTTTGCTTCCTTCTTTTATTAACATCTAGCTACCTACGCTAACATCACCACTCCTTGTGAAGTATTGCTGACTGGCCTAAAGACCAGTAGATTACATGCAGGAAGTGGGAGGGGGATAAATCAAAGAACATTATTCTCTGGCAGCCTTGGACTTCAGAGAAAAACAGATAATACTGTGATGAGAGTGAACAGTTCCTGTTAGGCAAACAGCAGCACTAATAAATCCTGGCCTTTAATTAATCAAAAGATACTCATGGGAAAGCAGTGAGCAACTCTCAGATCACACTGTAGGTACTAGAAGCAAATGCAAATTTGTTTCCACTTTGCTAAGACCAGAGTGAGGATGGCTGTTTAGAACATCAAAATGCAGGCAGGAAGCAGAACATAAGAGACAGACAGTACATTTTCTAGCAATTAGCAGAGAAAGCCGCAGACTTCCCTAAAAAATTCCTCTCCCCAGAAAACACAGATTCCTTCCAAAAGGCCTAGCAAAGGGCTTGTGATGTTAGACGTTTTTGTCCAGGGACAAAAGCTATTTTTCTTTTTTTTGATCAGGGTTAGGGTGGAGTGTTGAGGGCTCCTGGGAAATGATGGTGCACTGAGAAAATGTGAGCTCCAGCGTGGCACAGTGGATTTGCTGTCCCTTTTCTGCCGCAAGTCACTCCACTCACCTCTCCTACCCTACCCTCTCCTACTCAAGGGTAATATCCCCAAAAGGTGTCAAGACAATCTTGTAGGTACATCTTCCTAGGACTCCCTCGTTTCTCATCACGGTCTCCTTACCCTTGAAGATGATTTTGTCAATGGGATTAATATACCCCAAGGAGGCCCGCTTCCTGCTGAAGGCTTTGGACATTAAGTGTTCAGACCTGTGTGTCCACACTGTCAACAGCAAGTCACTGGCTGCATTGTGTATTCCAGGCCAATGGCAGAGGGAGAGGAAGACCCTAGAGGGGGATGGAAGGGAGTCTGAATCATCCCGCTGGGTGTTTGGAAGACCTGAAACCATCCCACTTCCTTGGAATGGACTTGTCCGAATGCCCGTGGCTAGACCATCCAACTGCATGGAGTCTCAGTTGCCTATCCAAGGAAACTGGGATATTACTTTTGTCACACACTTGTTGCCAGCATTGAACAATATGTGTAAGGTGCCCCCAAAAACACCTGGCATATAGTATCTACTGAGGTTGCCTATTTTGACTAGAATGACATCCTGGTTTGCCTATGACTTCCCTGGCTCCAGCACTGAAAGTTCCTCATCTTGGGAAACTCCCTGAGTTCTGGCAGACCAGACAGTAGGTCATCCTATTTTCTATCCTCCCTCCTCAACTCTCCAAATGAAGGCACAATCCAACCATCTCACATTCTTGTTTATTTGACTCACAAACCAATCAACTTCTGTATTTCTCTAATCAAAATCCTAAAAATTTGTAGCATATACCTAAGTCCAACAAATTGCAATATGCTTCTAATACCTGTAAGTTTGGGTTCTAGGTCAGTGCTTCTCAACTGAGGTGATTTTACCTGCAGGGCCATTTGGCGATGTCTGGAGGCACTTTTTGTTGTCACGGCCAGGAGGCAGAAGAGTGCCAGTGGCATCTAGTGGGTGGGGACCAGGGATGCTGCTGAACATCCCGTGATGCACAGGACAACTCCAACAACAAATCATTTGGGTCTAATGTCAATTGTGCTAAGGTTGAGAAACATAGGTGTTACAAATGAAGACTGAGGCTGAGTGAGAGCTTAAGGTCAAAGAGCTGGAAAATGGCCCAGGTAGGATTCAAATCCAGACTGGTTGACTCTGAGTCCAGTTATTTTCTTACAATATTACAATGCTCTTGAGAAATGTTTTGTTTATCACCTCATTTGGGTGTATCATATCCCTGGCATGTTAAGACACAGCCTATGTTAGAGATAAAAAGATAGAGTCTCCAAAACTCAGGTTGTTAGTTTCTCAATCCATTTTTGCTTCATACCCTGCAGCCTACCCCACCTCTCTCTCTCTCTCTCTTTCTCTCTCTCTCTCTCTCACACACACATACACACACACACACACCCCCACACAAGCGCGGGGGGCCCGCGCGGCACAAAATATGATGGAAATGAGGGTTTGGTGATTGGCTGGGACCCCTGAGAGGCCTGGAGGTGAGTAACAGCCAGGAAACAAGGTGGTGCTGGAGAGGTAAGAGTGGAAAGATGGTAGTCAGTTATGGGGAGACAGAAAGTCCGTCCCGCCAGCTTCTTAGCATCCACAAGAATGTCTCCACCTTCTGATTCCAAAACCAGGTCTCAAGAGGGACCACATCTTGCACTGTGGAGCTCATAGAAGTGAACTGTTGATGTAATCTACTCCGACGTTCTCATTTTACAGATACAGAAATCCAGATAAGTGTCTGGCTCATTGTCTTGAGGAGAGAGACGGAAACGCTAGGGTATGCTGCCACCTAGTGCAGGTCTTATGTCACTGCATTCTCTGGAATCAGGCTTACATGCCAAGCCGACCTTTCCAATTTAGTGCTAGATGCAAGCCAAAACACCCCCTCACCCAGCAGGCTCTATTAATACCCTGGAATTTAAGGGTCCTAAGGCAGATGTTAGGGTATGGAGGAGGGGGAGGGACAGAAGAAAGGAAGCTATAAACCTTCCCCCTCCCCTTTCTGACATCTCTTTTACAATGTGGTCCTGGAATGTTGACTCTCTCATGTCAACTCTATCTCCCAGCTTCACTGTCTAGCTCCCACTCCCTCCGTACCCTTAACCTTGGTCAATTTGTCCTTTCTAAAGCTCCTGTTAAACAGAAAACCACAGGCCCAAAATGGCATCACTTCTGCTAAAGCAAACCTACAGTTAATACCTAAACTAATTGCAGTTTCGACCTAAACCAGAAACGTAATCCTAATCAACCAGTCTGGAATTTTCTGGTCAACACCAAAGATATAATCTGTCACGTGGGCCCTCTCTACCGCCGACCCCCAATAGGAAGAAGAGACAATCTGCATGATAAAACCCTTGCGGAACCGTCCCCCAAAGATATGTCCTGGTTTAAAAATAATTCTTTATTTTATTTTACTAATAACTCCCCTGCCACGTGCTCCTTCCTATACAAACCTTCCATTGAGTACACCTTAAGTGCCCTTCTAATTGCTAGATGGGATGTTGTTCGATTCATGAATTATTTAATAAAGCCAATTAGATCTTCAAATTTACTCAGTGGAATTTTGTCATTAACACAACTAAACCTCAAAGCAAATGAATTAACCCTAAATGTACCATTTTCCACACCCAAGCTAGCCCCTACACATACTTCTGTTACCTGCCAGACCTAATAGGCATCAGAGTTTGGGACCCCACTCTACCCTGAGCCCTGACTCCCTAAGGCAGACAGTCTAATGGAGTATTCCAGCTACATATATCATGCTGGCAGTGTAAACACCTCCTTTAATACATAGAGTGGTTCTTGAAAGGTGGCCCCTAAATGAATAATGTCACCACTATCTGGGAACTTGTTAAAAATGCAAAACATCAGGCTCTGTGCCATACCTACAGTATCAGAGACCCTGGGGTGAAACCCAGTAATCTTGGTTTTAACCAGAACCCCAGTTGAGTCTGCTATAAGCAGAACTTGGAGACATTCTGTGCTGTATCTTTTAATTTTAAAGATGTTATTTATTTTTTGAGCGAGGGGAAGGGAGGGAGAAAGAGAGGGAGGCAAACATCAATGTGTGGGGATAACATCCATTAGTTGCCCGTTCCACCTGGGGACCTGGCCCACAACCCAGGTATGTGCCCTGACTGGGAATCAAACAGCGATCTTTCAGTTCATTGGCTGGCATTCAATCCACTAAGCCATACCAGTCAGGGCCTGTCTTGTACCTTAGGTTAGTTTGCCAAAAAGCAAAATTGTATCATTTTAGGGGTACAAGGAAAGAGGGCTGTTACCACCCAGCTTTTACACCAGGGGCTCGCCCTGCTCCAGTACAGCCCTGGGAGCTTGAAGTCCGGGAGCTTTCGAGTGTCAGGCAATCTCCACGTTATTGATTCACGCACAAAAAATTTCAAGGCATGAGCCCTGGTGAGAACAAAGCAAGTTTAATTCAGGCAGAGAAAAAGAAAGAGGTCAGGATGCAGGCACCGCTGTGAAAGCAGCAAAAAGTACACACCTGAGTGGACATTGGACAACTCATTGAGTTGCACACGTGGTCAGTTAATTATTGGGATTTTACGTGTTTGGCGGAGGGCGGGGTCGGGCGGGTGTCTTTAAGCTTTTCGGCGCCAAATTCTGATTCCACCTTTTGGTTGGGAGGAGGGTCTTGTTCCTAATATTGTTTGTTCCAGAAGTGTCATGGCATTTGACAGTCCTGGGGAAGGGGGCTTCTACTTGCGGTGTCAATTTTCATTATAATGATAGCTCAATGAGATTTGGGGTCGTTCTCTGGTCAGTTTTTCTTCCATCTTGGATTAGTCTGGCTCTAATTGGTTTTCGTTATCTCCCCCCTTGACTATGGTGATTTAAACCACCTGCTTTTAGGCATCTTCAGTTAGGGAGGATAGGGTCTTGTGATTTATTAGCTAGCTGTTAGTTGCTCAGCCATCCTGGCCTTTTGTTCAACCCTTTATCTCAGTTTCCTGTTTCCACTGGCCAGGGAACTTTCCTAGTTTCTTACTAACCTGCCTGAAGGCCACCTGAGAGTAGTTGCACTTTGTACAACTTTCTTCCCGTACATGTGAATGGTGCCATGTAGATTTGTGTAGTGCAGACCTGCTAGTAACGGGGCTGTTCTTCCTGCCATGAAAAGAATGAAACAAAAGCCAAGTAAAGAACCCCACATTTCCTCTTAGTCCTCATGGTGATGCTCTGGAGCTGTGCCATACAAACCAGAGCCAATATTGTGCATCTCTTCAGAACTGTACATTCAGGAATTTCACATTGATACCTTGAAATCAGCTATGACAAAGGTATTTAAACCATGGAGATCAGCAAACAGTACAAATCAGATTTGTTTGTTTTTAAATTAAGCGTCTGTTTACCCTTCCTAGCAGAGCTATCTCTCCAGCAAATCTGTACAGAAATGTTCTGCATCATAGTTCTTAGTGGCAAAAAGTTGGTAACAAAGTGAATGCCCAGCAATAGGGGGTGGGTGAAGAAATTACAGTATGTCCCGCCACGGAATATTATGTAGCCATCAAAAAGGAAATAATCGCAGCTATACCAGATGATTTAAAGGGGCGTTATTGTTGAAAATAATATGTAGAAAAGTCTTTAGGATATGACCTCATTTCAGAAAACAAGCAATATGTACATCTATGCATAGTAATATTTGGTTATGTGCGTAATTTGGTTGATATGTAATAGCATATCAACGTAGATTATGGGAATGATGGGAAAAAGGATTACCACAAAAAAAAAAAAGGACTATTCAGCCATGACTGGTGGGGCTCAGTGCGCTGGGTGTCATCCTGCAGACAGAAAGGTCCCCAGTTTGTTTCCCAGTCAGGGCACATGCCTGGGTTGTGGTTTTTTGGTCCCCAGGTGGGGCCGTGTGAGAGGCAACCGACTGGTGTTCCTCTAGCACATCGATGTTTCTGTCCCTGTCTCTCTCCCTACCTTCCCCTCTCTCTAAAAACAAAATCTTTTTAAAAAACGACCATTCAAAATATCCCCAATATTTATACAATCAGATTTACATAGTTATGACAATTTACATATTCTGTAAATGTAAACCTGTTTGGAACACTATAATTAAAATGATATAAAGTTGGCACATGGTAAGATGGTGGTAGGCATGGCAATAGTATCAAGGATCCATCTGAGCTTGCACTCCCACAAGTGGAACAGTTCCTGAATCCTAGTCAGTAAGTAAAGGACCAGGATTTAACAATTCTCAGTTCCCCTGGCTTCATGACCTGATATACAGGTCAACTGCTGGGCAACGTAGGGCACAGCCAAGTCATTGATCAGAGGAAAAATTAGATACAGAGAGGTGACCAACCAGAAACCAGCTGGGCTCTTTCAATTCTAATAGAACCAGCGCAGACAGAAGAAAGCTGGGTCCTTCCTAAGGGTCCCAGGCTTGCGCTGGGACTAGACTCCTGAGCCTCGATTCCTTAAGACTTAGCCTCCCCAAACCCTGTATTTATTCCCTTTTATTAGTAGGGGTAAGGGCAGAAGCTTTGACACAGTTCATTTGAACTATATATCCCTTATCTTTAGCATTTTTCTCCAATATTCTGCAAATACACTCATTCCTAATATTTAATCCCCTTTTCCTGTTCCTTTCCGTCTCCATTTTCAATGTTTCACTCCCAACTCTAGATTGAGCTCATTCTGTAGAGATCTTCCCTGAACTCCTTGTTACTCTTTTATCCCTGTACTTATTTCTCTTTTTTTAAAAGCATGTGTACAAGTATATTAGTCCATTAAATGTTTTTAAAAATATTTTATTTATTTTTAGAGAGAGGGGAAGGGAGGGAGAAAGAGAGGGAGAGAAACATCCATGTGTGGTTGCCTCTCGTGCGCCCCCCACTGGGGACCTGGCCTGCAACCCAGGCCTGTGCCCTGACTGGGAATCGAACAGGAGACCCTTTGGTTCGCAGGCCAGTGCTCAATCCACTGAGCCACATGAGGGGGAGGTATTTCTTTTCTAATACAGCTCTTATCATTACCTGAAACTATATCATTTGGTATTTGTTTCAGTGTAGGTTCTCTCTTTCCTTACATTGGAATGTAGTAGGTTCCATGTAGACCAGGACTTTGCTCTGTTCACTATTGCATCTTCATTTCATTCCCTTTTTCAGTAGTTTAGCTGAGAACTGCCTGTGCTGTACTGACCCAGCAGTAGAAAGACAAGGCCTTTGGCTGATGTCAGCATTTCTGAAAAACAAAATTCTTCCCAGGGCCCTGTGTATGCAGACCTTGGCCCTGATCATGCACACTGTTCCTGATCTGCAGATTACTGATACATTTCTTGTTACTTCTAGAAACTAGGTATCGCCTTAGCCCCTCTCCCACCGTGTAGGCGGAGCTCCTGTTCTCTTTGAGTGCAAGCAGTGGAATAGTCAGCCTGCTGTCCAAGAAGCTCCTCTTTGCTGGGACTTTGGCCTTACCGCGTACAGAATATCTGTGACGGGCTTATGCCATGGAACAAGGAGAGTTCGGGGGACTATGTGAGCTCTGCTACTTCTCAGCTTGCTTGTAAGTTTTCCCTCAATTAATCCCATGTTGTAACTGCACCCTGTGTATGTGGAAGGCTGGCTCCCCAAATTTTACCAACACAGCCTGCTGATAGGAAGAAGCTGAGTTGCTTGCTTACCGGCTAAAGGGGAACATCACCGCTGCAAAGCTTCAGCAGAGGTGTCTCAGAGGGAGGGAAGGCACGGTTAGAACTTGAGAATTGGAAGTTTGGTATGAAGTAGGTTTTTCAATGTAAAGGCTTGATTAGAATTAGGTAAGGATCGTAATACAACAGTCCAGGATTGGTGGAAACAGCAAGACAAGGATTTTGAGTTGAGGGATTTAAAGAATCTTAGGGCATTTCAAGATTTCTGTTAATGCTTTCCATTGAAGACTTAGTTGTTGGCTTTTTCGGGATGGTCTGGTACTGAACCATTTGCTTAGGCAGGGAGTCCTGGAAAAGTAAAGTCATACTGATGAAGACAGTAAAATAGCAAAAAATCATATCAGTGTAGACAGTAAGGCATGGTTTCAGATCTCAATGTCCAGACTGAGTATGGGGGTAGAAGGTTTTGGTTCACAAGTGCTAGTGGTGTATATCCATGACCCCCTGACATGGCAGTAATGAGCAGCATTTAAAAAAATAAAACAAAATAAACAAGAGTTGAATTGCATGTAGTAAGTATTGTTTTGTGCAAACTTTGTTTTAGTCAGACATTTTGAAGGTCTGACTAAATGAGTCATAAAATAAAATGTATTTCATACAATGGGTCTGGACCCAGACATGTTCAAAATCTACTGCCCTAGAGAAATGCTGATAGACCTCCTCGCACAGCCAGTTTGCACTGCTCCAATCTAGCTCCCCATGCTAGTAGAGGAATATCTGGCTGTGTTAGGGAAGACTACATAATCTGAGAATTGGAACAGAGGCCTTGTTCAGCTAGATTAATGGCTGAGTGGAAATTGTTTGAATCTATAAGGCTGCCATCCACCATTTTGACAGAAAGCAAAAAAAGAAAGCCACATTGCTACAGAAGATGGAGGCTAGACACAAATAATGACTTCCTACTGCGAGCATCTAAAACAAATCCTTAAGAAGGAATAGGTTCCCATTGGACTGAAATACAACCCTGGGACTGGATAAGATGACCTCAGGGGGCCCCTGTATTGGAAGAATGTTATGATTCTGGACAGAATCCTACAACAAAAGCAGGCAATTAGCCTGAGATGCATTTATCTGGATATCACCTCCCAGCACCTGATTTTGAGGTATTGTTGGGTAAATGTCAAACAGTTGCCAATGAAGAGCTTCCAGGCCCCAGCGGGCCATTTACTTTTCTGAGGAAATTCTGCCACTTTAGGTCTTCAGAGGGCTGGAGGTATTGGAAGAGATATTAGCCCCTCTTTCCCCTCCCCTATCAGGCCTGAAATTTTTCAGAAGGCCCGTTACTTTGGAGAAGGCACTATAGTCTCCATTTTAAAATATAAATTCTCCTTTGGTGCAGAATTTCAGCCATTCACATTTGTTTTACCTAATTCTTAAGAGGCTTAGGTTAAAAAGAAAGTCTCAAAAACACTGCAATACTACGTTAGTGGGAGTTGCTGTGGTTTCTTCAGGAATTCACTCAGCAAACAAGGATTAAGGTAATTGGAGCCCTGGATGTCCCTGCTTTTGAAACTCTCATGGTCTGAGGCAGACCTGTAAACAGGTCAATCACAGCCCCTGTCTCCATGTTGGGGAAAGAACCTCCTTTCTTTATGGTGCCATCTTAGGCCACTGTAGCTGATTTCTGTTTCTCATCTGTAAACTAACTTGAACAAAACCAACTTCACAGAATTGTGAGGACCATGTGAAAGACAAAATGTTGCAGGCAATTAATGAGATGACTTTATTCGGGCTCTAGCCATAGGGAGAATGCTCAAAGTGGAGGAGGGAGGAGTTGGAGTTTTATAGAGGCAGGTAAACAAAGGAGTCATCAAGAAGTGTTATGGGAGTAATGAGGAAGTATATGGAGAGGGACTTATCTCAGAATATTCCAGGGCAATGTGATCCTTTGCAATAAGCTGTTTTTGGAACACAGAAGAGCGGAGGAGTTTCTCAACTGTGTCTGCTTTCTTGGTAGGCATTCAGCATGTGTTTCGTTTCCTTATTTCTTCCAAGAGAAAAATGTACAAAGTGATTGGGGGTTCAGAGAAGAACCTGACATGTTTATTCTGCCTGGGAGAACTAGAGTTGACAAAGGATCCTGAATCTTAAAAGATGAATAGTGGTTTGCCAGAAAAAGGGAAGAAAGGAGAGCATTCTAAATAGTGCTAACATAATAGACGAAAGCATTCAGAGGTGTCTACCCTTTTGGCGTCTCTGGGCCACACTAGAAGAAGAAGAGTTGTCTTGGGCCACACATTAAATGCATTGCGACACGTAATCACCAAAAAAAAAATCTCATAATGTTTTAAGTAAGTTTACAATTTTGTGATGGCTCGCATTCACAGCCACCCTGAGCTGCATGCGGCCTGTGTACCCCTGGATAGAGGCTTATAAGAGGTTTGCATATTCAGAGATTGGCTGTAACTTCAATGTAGTACAAAGAGTAACTAGGCACGAAGTTTTTTTTTTTTAATATTTTATTATTTATTTTTAGACAGAAGGGAAGGGAGAAAGAGAGGGAGAGAAACACCCATGTGTGGTTGCCTCTTGTGCACCCCCTACTGGGGACCTGGCCCACAATCCTGGCATGTGCCCTGACTGGGAACCGAACCCGCGACCCTTTGGTTCACAGGCCGGTCCTCAATCTACTGAACCACACCAGCCAGGGCATGAGGTAGGTTTGAGCCAAATTATAAAAATCTTTGAAAAACCACTTAATGCCTACTGTTTAAGGAAAGTAGTCCAGGAATTTATAATTCTGACAAGATGCAGTTTTAATTTTTGAAATCAGTTCTCTGCTGTGTAAGGGATAGGGGCAGGGAGACCAGTTAGGCAGGTAGTGTGTGATCCAGAGAGGACCAAGGGCTGAACTGGTGCAGTGGCCATGAGAATGTCAAGGAAAAGACTGATTAGAAAGATAGTAAGTAGAATTTACTAGACAGATTATGTAATTGTGGGGAACGGAAGCAAAAGGTGAGGGAGGAGGTGGAAAAGTAAAGGATTATAATATTAATAACAATACAGGCTAATATCTCAAATGCTTATAATGTGCCATATGTGGTACTAAGAACACTATAATTATCTCCTTTTTAAATCAATTTTTTGATTACTTATTTATTTTTAGACAGAGGGAAGGGAGGGAGAAAAACATCAATGTGTGGTTGCCTCCCATGCACCCCCTACTGGGGACCTGGCCTGCAATCCAAGCACATGCCCTGACGGGGAATCGAACCAGTGACCCTTTGGTTCACAGGCCGGCACTCAACCCACTGAGCAATACCAACCAGGGCTATACTTAATCTCTTTTAATCTATACAATAGTCCTCTGAGGTAAGTGCTCTTTTTTCTGCATTTTCAGATGAAAGTAACCTGTTCAAGTTTTCATATAGAATTAGTGGTAAAGCCAGAATTCAAGACCCAGCTGCTGAATTCAGAGATTGAAGTTTGGATGATAGTGTTGCCATTTACTGGGATCAAAGGATATAGGTGGGGGATCAGATTTATGGGGAAAGTATTTTATTTTGATCAGGTTGATATTAAGTGCAGCAAGCAGTTGATTGGATGGATGTGGAGCTCCACAGAAAGATTTGGACCAGAGCTGGAGACTTGAAGGGCATCAACATCTAGGTATGTACTCAGTAGGGGCCTCAGGACTGCCTAAGGTCAGTGCAATGCATCAAGTGAGGCTGAGCAGTTAGAGGGAGGGGGATGGTGGAACAAATAAGGGGAAGCGGTAGGTTGAAGACAAATTTAACCAACTTCAAGATTTCATAGGCAATGGCTTAGACTTGGAGAGTGCTTGTTGAATTCAATCCCACTGATAGAGCTGATGGTGTCCTGCAGCACCAGATGCCTAGGGATTCTTAGGATTCTTTTTTTAAAATATACTTTTTAAAATATTTTATTTTAGCCCTGGCTGGCATGGCTCAGTAGATTGAGTGCTGGCATAAAATCTTTGAAAGATAAAATCTTTTAAAGATAAAAATCTTTTAAAGATGATAAAATCTTTTAACGATAAAAATCTTTTAAAGATGATAAAATCTTTTAAAGCTGATAAAATCTCAGATTTTGATTTTATCTTAGATGTTATCTTTTTAAAGATTTTTATCTTAGTTTTTATCTTTTAAAGATTTTTATCTTAGGTTTTATCTTTAAGAGATTTTATCTATTTATTTTTAGAAAAAGGGGAAGGGAGGGAGAACGAGACAGAGAGAACATTGATATGCAAGAGATTCTTAGGATTCTTTTTTTAAATATATTTTTAAGAGATTTTATTTTAGCCCTGGCTGCTGTGGCTCAGTGGATTGAGCTCTGGCATAAAATATTTTAAAGATAAAATATTTTAAAGATGATAAAATCTTAGATTTTAATTTTATCTTAGATTTTATCTTTAAAAGATTTTATCTATTTTATTTTTAGAAAGAGGAGAAGGGAGGGAGAAAGAGACAGAGAGAAACACCGATGTGCAATAGATCCATCAATTGGCTGCCTCTTGCACACCCTGCACTGGGAACCTGGCCTGCAACCCAGGCATGTGCCATAGGCTGGCACTCAATCCACTGAGCCACACCGGCCAGGGAGGGATTCTTAGGATTTTTGAGCATGTGCCTGTAGTAGGTTGAAGAAACTGCTCCTCCTACCCCCAAATCAGACATCCACATCATAATCCGTGGAACCTGTAAATGTTACTTTACATGGTAAAATAAATAAATTTTTAAAATAATGCTACCCTATTAGGTAAAATAAATTTCATAATAAATCTAATTTCAGATATAATCAAATTAAAGATCTTGAAATAGGGAGATTATCCAGGATTATTCAGGTGGGCCCTAAATGCAATTACATGTACTAGAGGGAGACAGAGGGAAATCTTACAAACACAGAGAAAAGGTGAAGATAGAGCAGAGAGACATTTGAAGATGCTGACCTTGAACATTGGAGTGATATAGCTACAAGCCAAGGAATTCCAGTAGCTACCAGAAGCTGGAAAAGACAAGGAATGGATTCTCCCCTAGAGCAGCTAGACGGACTATAGCCCTGCCAGCACTTTGATTTCAGCCAAATAAAACTGATTTTGGACTTCTGACTTCCAGAACTATGAGATCCTGAAGGTGAAAGGGTATCTGGTTTCTAGCAGATACCTGGCCAACTGATTGGCATGACTACTCAGGACGGAGTAACTGTCATTCAAGAACCATGGGCAGAATACATCTTAGGAGAAGCTGGCTGGATAAAGAAGCATATATGGAAAATGGATTGGAATTTGTTGCTGTAAAGTGAAAAAATAAAAAGAGCCTACTCACAACAGTGATCTTCAGATTGCTAGCAACACCTCTCTCTTCAGTATTAAATTCGAAAAGGACTTCTGTGAGGATTGGGACGGAGTCCTGAACACATTTTAACCAACCTGTAAAATCAGAAGGGGTTCATAAAATTGCCTCCCTCCCAGAACTGCAAAATTCCAAGGAATTATTCAGTAAAACGAAACATACCTTTGTGGATGGTGAAGCCAACATAGATGCGGAACGCTGGCAGAGTAAATTCCCTACAATTTTCACCTATGGAAGAGAACCCAGAGATCACCCATTCTTAGCCCTGCATTGTACAGATATGAAGGCTCAGCAGATTTTTCAACCCAAGTTTAGATATTTAAATATTTGCTCTGTACTCCAGCTTCAGGGTCCACGATGTTCTACGAGGTCAGGTGCTGATCTGTGGCAATGAAAACGTGCGCATTTCTACTTCGTAGGATAACGACAATCCCTCCCTTGCCCTCCAGGGGGCGCCCACTAAAATTGTCCTGTACCCCAGACAATATGTCTTCGGGTCTGTAAAAAAGACCCGTTAGCAACTAGAAAATTAGCGGAACCTTGAGGCCGAATGCTTGTAGCTGGTAGAGTTGCTTTGAGAAAAGAACACTTCCGGCCGACGAGGGTACACCTTCAACTCGTGCTTCCAACGGTCCCCCAGCTCTCACGTTCCGATTTGTTACGTTGGCGGTGGGAGGAGGGCTTGCGTCGGGGTCACACTCTCCCATTGGCTGCTGGCGCGTGGCGGTTCGGAGTGAGGCTAGCACGTCGAGCTGTAGGCTCTGCCGAGTGTGTGACGCCAGACTTGGCGTCTAGCCGAGAGTGTGGCGGGATTCCTGGGTCGGGTCAGGTCTGGGTTCTCGGAGGGATGGATCGCGTGTGGACTGCATGGTGCGGGAAGGGCGTCAAAGAGAAAAATGTGTCGCCCCTCTGGGCTCAGCGCATCGTAGTTGCCTGGCTCAGTAAGGCCGAGTGGGATCAGGTGACGGTGTACCTGTTCTGCGACGACCATAAATTGCAGCGGTACGCACTGAATCGCATCACAGCGTGGAGGAGCAGGTAAGGCAATCTGCTCAGCCCTACTGCCTGTGTGCTGGTCACGCCTTCGTTTGTGGAAATCCTTTAAGGGTTTTTTTCTCTAGTCTTTCCCAAAAATTGCCGCGGGTACCCCTCTGAGTGGTTTGGGTGTTGCTTCTCTCAAGTTCCTGAGGGAAAGTCGCAGCCATGCTCTGGCGCTAATCCTGTTTGTGGAAAGAAAGAGGGTGTGCCTCAGCCAGCGTCCTGTTAAATATGCAAGCTTTTACCCCTAACTTCCCCCATCTTGAGGAGGGTGTCGGAGGGACCGGTGTGACTGAGCCAGGGCGTAAGGAGTAAGTTAGCATCCTAGGGTGGATTCCCGATTTGAATTAGAGAGGTTCGGGGGGAGGTTGCCCGCAAACCCGTGTTTGAATGGGACGCCTCAGCCCAGTTGGTAAGATTGATTTGGGTGCGGACCAGGGGTAAAATTCTCAAGGAAACAGTCTTCTCTAGCAAAATGAATTGGGGGTTTAAGGGGAAAGAAAGGGTTGTGTCCATGCTGACTTGTTCGTTGATTGCATAGCAGTTAGATATCCTCTGTGTATCCTGGCCAACTTCTCATGCCCTGTATACTGTTGGATCTCAGGGACATTGCCTTTCCTCTTTCCACCTTCTGGACTCATGTCCATTCATGTACACCTGAGGCGGTATATACAGAGATTGGAAAAAGTAGGTATACAGCTGTCATACAAATAAACAATACAATCATTAAGAAGTAATAATACAAGAATAAACAGTTTTGCATACTCACAGCTGTAAACCTCCTTTTCACACCACTGTGTTTGGAATAGCCTACAGCAACTTTCGTTGTGAGGTGGAGGGTGGACCAGTGTCAGGGACCTTTATGATGGTGCTGGACTGTGGCCCTTTAGGTTAGGCAACGAACTGCCCCTGGCAGTGGCTTCTACTGCTGACCTCGTACGCTGTAAGCTCTTGGATGTAACTGGTGGCTTGGGCACTGATGAACTTAGACTGCTCTATGGCATGGCATTGGTCAGGTAAGACCCACATGGGTAGGGGTGGAGGGTGGTTTGGGGGGTAGGGGTGGGTGGAGGTTAGCATGTGATGAACAAATTTTGGCGTCAGGTGCCATCCGAAGGAAAAAGCCACGTGTGTCCTTGTGTATCAGTCACCCTGTGATTCCTCGACAGCTTTGTCATACTCTGTCAACACACATTCCTCTCTTTCTTCACCTGAGAGCCTTCTCTCTTCCATTTTTCTTGCCTTCTTTTTCTTAGAATGTGAGGTGGGGGGCGGTTCACACCAAATGATCTCTGTGGGTCTCTTCCAGCTTTAACAGGTTGATTTCTTTCTCCCCGCTCCAACCCTTTCATCCGCAGAAACTTTTCTGAATGGCTCAGTGTCCCTGTCCCATGGTTTAATGTGGATTTTCCAACCCTACCCCAATGTACACCTAGCACTACCCTCTTCTTCTCTGAAATGTTGCTGAGTTGTGGATGTGGAGATGTGGGCTGGGAGTTCCAGACTTACAAAGTGCCTCAGTGTGGTCCTAGCTCTCTCATGCACATCGGGAAAAGGGCTACTGCGTTTTCTCACCTGTCAGACATTTTGCTCATCTCATCCTAGTCCCCTCAAGGTCCTTCCTGGCTCCTCTTACCTTCTCCGTTGTTTAGCTGCGCTCCCCATTGTCATGCGACATAGTCCTTGGTTCTAGCATTTATAACGCAGTATGTTCTATCATCATATGCTGTTTCGTGTCATGACTATTTATCCTAGACTGAAGTCTTCAAGACCAAAGCAGTGTCTTATTCACCTGTGTGGCTTCAGTACAGGACAGACTCTCAGTAAATGCTGGACTGGATGGGACCATCCCTGCTGTGCACACACTGACCATAAGAACAGGACAGAACAGTCAGTGGACAGGTTGTGGAAATGCAAGGTGTCAGTAAAGCAGCGAGGGCTTTTGACGCCCCACTGCTTTGACTAAAACAGTTAACTTGGGCTGTGCCACTCATTTCTCCCCCAACCCCAGGTTTGTGAATCTTATCTCGGAGAGGAAGACAAAGTCTGCCAGGCTCCCCCTCAAGTGCCTGGCTCAGGAGGTGTGTATGACAAAGTGGTCTCGCTCAACTCTCTTTCCCCAGGAGGGCTCACTATATGGGGCGTGGGGTGATGTGGGCACACAGCAAGGCTACCTCATGTCATCACTGCGCGCCAAGCCCAGCAAGAACCCCAGAGCCTCAGCCTCCAGCTCGAAAAAAGGAAACAAGGAGACTTCCTCCCTTGTTTATGCCTGCTCTCTCCGGTGGGCTTGGCCTAAAGCTAAGGTGCCCACATGGAATGCATTACTGGGTGGGGACAGGAAAGAGGTAGCAGTCACAGCGCCTGCCCTCTGGGAGCTGCCAGTTTGCTGGAGGAGACAACTTCAGCCAAGCAGCATGGAAATGCCAGGCATTACTGCCCTGAGTGAGTGTGTGAGGTGTGTAGAGGGCAGGAGGGTTCTCAGCCATCAAGTGCAGCTTCCTGGAGGGAGTGTGGGACAGAGGGAGGGTGGGAGGGAGGGAGGGAGGGAAGGTGGGAGGGAGGGGTACAAGGTACTCAGGAAGAGGGACTGGTATTGTTAACGGTAGCTTATAGGAATCTCTTTGTTGGAGGAATGTGGTTGGTGGTTGGGGGGAGGCAAGTGTCTGATTTTCAAGATTACCTTCTCAGAGCAGTAAAAAGAATCAGGAGACCTGGTTTCTCATCCTAGCTCTTCCACAAAGACTGACACCTCCTCTCAGGACCTCAGTTTCTCCATCTGTAAAACGGGGGGAGGCCAGTCTCCTTCGTGCCTGTGCTCCCCTCCAGCTTTACTAGTTTCTAATTTTGGCACTCACGCCCTCCCCCACAATCAGGTGAACATTCCAGATTGGATTGTTGAACTTCGCCATCAGCTTACCCACAAGAAAATGCCCCATATAAATGACTGCCGCAGAGGTGAGTCCCCAGGGTGTATATCTATCACAATTAAGCGTAGGGAACAGGGCTCGGTGACACTGTGGGGAGAGGGAGGAGGGTCCCCACCTGGGGTCAAAGCCAGGACTAGAGTGAGGCCAGTGAGGCACGCGTCTCGGGAACAAAGTCGAAGAGGGTGTCAAAAGCTCAGTAGTCACAATAGATAACATTTTAATTTGGGAAAACCCCACAATGAATAAAATCCCCAAAATTTTAAATGAAGACAGAGTTAGTGTTATTGAGTTCTCCTTTGGCTTTAGACTCCAGTGTGGCTTGGCAGGGCACGATTCTGCTCTGAATTAGGGCGCTTTTTTTTGGCATCTCCTTAAGTTTTGTGCCGGAGGAAGAGGGGAGTGGGAACAGGTGGAAAGGTGCGAGTCATTAAATGTCATGAGCCCAGAGGTGCTTTGGACACCCCGTTCCAACTGAGAACCAGTCACTCAGCCTAGCCCCTTCATGTTGGGGGAACTGAGATCTAGAAAAAGAGAAGAGACTTGGCCAAGGCCACGTAACTAGCTAGTGGGACTGTCCCTGTTCCCCCACTTGCCAGTCCTGTGCCATTTTTGGCATCCTGTTTGCAAATCCAGTGTTAGGTTTTTTCGAAAAAAGGCGCTTGTAAGCAGGGGAAAGCAAATAGCCCCAAGCAAGAGGGGCTGCTTATGGATATTTGAGATTTGTGCTTTCTTGGAGTCAAGCCTCTTCCCCTGGTGCTTGCAAGGTGAGGCTGGCGGCTTGCGTGCGGCTGCTTCTGTGGCACTGCCTGTCTTCCTGCCCCCCTCTAGGTTGCTATTTTGTCCTGAATTGGCTCCAGAAGACCTACTGGTGCCGCCAACTGGAGAACAGTCTGAGAGAAGCATGGGAGTTGGAGGAAGACAAGGAAGACGGAGATGAAGACAACCAGGAGGAAGTAAAGAGCATTGTTGAGGACATCACAGAACATAAACCAAAGGCTGAGGATGAGGAGAAAGCTGCAGAGCTGGATGTCAGGGCTGGTGGAGAGAGCCAAGGCGACAAAGAGATGGATGCACATTGGGAAAAGGCTCGCAGGAATAAAGAGCTGTATGGTAGGTGTCACTGGGGGTGGGCAGAGAGGGACTCGCGAGCCCCTCTCGGGCTTAGGGTTGACAGTAGTTATTTTCCTTGCTCAGCCTTCCCTTTGGGGTTGTGGTGCATCTTAAATGAATCATGTCACAAACCACCTTCCTTAAGCCTTGTGAAGTGGGAGAGGTGAGGATTCTCGTTACCCAAGAAATAAGATGAGAGGGGCTCACAATTCCATCAGTAGAAGGGGCTAGGCTGGCTGCCCTATCTGTTTCCCTCTTTGGTTTTCAGAAAGAGCCCGAGAACTGCTGATATCCTATGAAGAGGAGCAGTTTAAGGTAAGAAAGGGCCCTTAACTTGGCCCCAGCCATTTCTTCCCTTTTGCCAGCTACCTGAGAAGGAGTTTGAAAGAGAAGTGGCAAAGCTTGAGGGAACCTCTCAGTAAGAGAGAGGGGGCAAAAGGAAGGAGACGAGGGTCAGAGTCCAGTTGGCTGATCCTCCACAGTGATGGAGGGGAGCAGATGATGGAAGTTAGCGCCTAATCAGTGGTAGGGAACAAGTGGGCATAGGTGGTTGCATAGGCCTGCAGTACTGCAGCTGTTCAGCAGGTGGCGCCCAAAGAACTTTCATAGATCAGGTGCGCTTAAGGCGTCCTGTTTTTAGCAGGAAGGGAGATAGCTTAGAAATCATTCTAGCTCAACCCTTCCTTTTCACAGATGGAGAAATGGAAGCCATGAATAAGTGGAATGGCCTGGGATCACATATGCAGTTAGTGGTGGAACTAGGATTAGAACTTGGGTCTCCAGATTGTCTTCCATAATCCATCACTTCCCCTCGCCCCATGGCCCGAGAGTCTTTGCCCAACTCCATCCAAATGCCCCCGGTAGATAACTTAGTATTAGGGTATCTGGTGATTGGGAGCCACAGGGAATTCAGTGGTGGGGGGAGGAGAGGGGATAGTCTAGCATTTGAGGGTCAGGATATTTTTAGTTGCAGGTCCCATAGGAGAGTGGCGGGCCCACCCCTGCGTGCCCTGCCCTATCCCCTCAAGGAAGGTGCTGAGAGGTCTTATGGGAAGCGATCCTGGAGGGGTGGGGGCAGGTGACCTGGCCAAACCAGCCTGCTGATGGGACCCTCTTTGCTGGCAGGTGCTGGAGAAATTTAGGTATCTACCTCAGGCCATTAAGGTGTGGAATCAGCTGCCTCCACCTGTAGACTGCATCCTGGCAGACCTCAAAGGCATTACATGGGAGAACAGGTGGGTAACTAAGCCATCAGGGGTGGCCTGCCCTCTAGGGTAGAGCGTAGCGACCCCACTGAAATCAGTTTCCATATCCCAGCTTGCCACGCTGTGCTGCGGGAAGTCTCTGGGATCGTTCTGATCCCCACACAGGGTGACCCTACGTTCTAGTTTCTAATTAGGAGAAAGAGGAGAATTTATTCTTGTTACTCATATTAACATTATCTCTTCCATATGATAATGGAATGGTGCAGTTTCGTGTTAGGAGTTAGCATATGTTTTTGAAATTAAGATTGTTGGGTTGTTGAGCTTGAACACGATCTTACAATAGCTAGGACTTTTTACAGTTTAGCTAAGATTTGGCTTTATTATTTGGGTGATCTTAAACCATCATCCCTTTCGTTTGGCGCTGTCAGCTACCAGGCTGGGGTTGCCTACTGTGAATCACGGAAATGGCTGGAGGCAGGATGCCTGCTGTCACCTGCCCACTAGCCAGGTTTGCTCCTCTCTGTCCAGTGGTATGTGGAGCTCTTGGCAACTGGGAAAAGCCCTTATTCCTTATCCCTTCACTGTTGGGGCCTTGTTCAAGTTTGAAGTAAAAGATACATGGCGGGCACTGCTGCTCTTTCCTTTTGAAATTCTGTTGGCGAGTATGAGCATCCCCTGGAGGGTTGTGATTGGGGCTTTCTCAGGGTATGACTCCTCCAAAGACTAAGTCCATCCCGACTCGGTATGGCCATGACCCATCTTCCCCTCCCACCAAAATTAGCGCTTCATTCAATCCAGGGCAGACAAACAATGTCTGTCTCTTCCTGTCCTCCCTGGTTCTTGGGGGCTTGCTGCCTAAATTCAGCTGGAAAGGACTTTGGGGGACATACCCCTGAGAACCTGTGGGCACAGCCCTAGGTGTTCCCAGCCAGAGACAGGAATGGAACTGGGACGCGGCAGAGGGTGCAGGAAGGTGGTGTGTAGGTGGCAGAGTGGGCCTCAATAAGAGCCCGCAGGGCAGGCTGGGGTTGCCCCTGGAGCCTTCCTCACTTCCAGGATACTACTGGGTCCAAAGGCGTTTTCTCAATGTTTGCCCAGCCTAGGCTTCTTGGCCGCAGCCTTCAGCAAAGGTGTGGGCAGTGGCCCCCTCAGCTGCTGGGGGAAACTATCCTCATGCCCCAGTACAGTAGCATCTGTCTGGCTGTGCTGAGCACGCAGCTGACTGGCTTCTTTAGGTGCTCTTCCTGGATACTGACCTGGGGAGGCTGATGGAAGGACAGACAACTCCTTTCCTTCTTTAGCGTAGCAGAGTGTGGGATCTGAGTATGAGAAG
Organism: Pteronotus mesoamericanus; assembly: GCF_021234165.1. NCBI lineage: Eukaryota > Metazoa > Chordata > Mammalia > Chiroptera > Mormoopidae > Pteronotus > Pteronotus mesoamericanus. The sequence goes on along the minus strand of NW_026555108.1, from coordinate 911,237 downwards.
TCTCCGTGCGTTGAGATACCCTGGGAACTCTCATTTCCCCGCCAGCCCTGTTCAGCTAGCAGAGCCTCTCTGGCGGAGGGACCGCTGGCTCTGGAGGAGACAGCTGGCTGTGGCTGGTGTCAGTCTGAGCAGACGGGGGTGAGGAATTACTCCCGTAGCCTACACTTGCAACCCCTGTAACTCAGTTCTGGGTTCTTTGAGTCCCTGGAAGTAGGGATCATATGCAGCCCAGCAATTGAATCCCCAAGGTTTCTGCTTCTGGGATCTGAAAGAGAGCAACTGGGGGGTAAGAGAGGGGTAGGAGACCAGAGGACTGTCCAGACAAAGAGCCTGAGCAGGAACTGACATCTAAAATCCCTTAACCCACTGACTCCAGACGTTTAACTCCTCTGCGGACCTGCGACTGTTCGCCATCTGTGCTTGCGGCTTGATCAGCCTCTGCTGCCCTCACTACGGGCCCTAGGTCAGCATGTGCTTGGTGAATGCTTGTTCGGAACCCACTGATCGCAGTCTCTGGCCCAGCCCCTTCCCCAGGAGGCTGGGGCCTGAGATCCAACCGTCAACTGTCCATTCCCACCCCCGCCCATGCTGCTTTGGCCAGTTGAGCCAGAGGCATTAGCTGCTTTGGGAGTGGGTAGGAGAGTAGGAGAGGGTCTCCCGCCTGTTTCAGTTTGTTTAATTGAGTGTCATTTTTCTCCAGGGATGTTGTGCTGGATGCTTTTCTGGATGATGGCTTTCTTATTCCTACGTTTGAGCAGTTGGCAGCTTTGCAGATAGAGTATGAAGGTAGGGTCTTGGGGGCTCACTGCTGCCTGGGGGAATGTGTTGGAGGCAAGAACACCAGGGGTGGGCTTGGTGGGCCTGGGCTCTGGGGAAATGCTGTTTCCTGCCATTCCATACCCTCTGGAAGCCCCACTGGGCTGAGAAGAACAGGTAAACTCACTGATAAGCCCTGACTGGGCTTTCCTTAGGGGGCCTGGAATTGGGTGGGCTGCGGTGGGGTGGGGGGGAGTCTAACGCTATTATTGTGCTGTGTTAATTGTGATTTAGCCACTTGCTAGAGAGCTAGAACAGCAGAACTGGAAAGACCTTGTGAGGTCATCTAGTTCAACATCCTCATGTTACAGACGGGCAGACTGAGGTCCAGAAAGGGGAAGGTACTGACCCAGAGTCACACAGTGAGTTACTGACAGAGCTGAAGCTAGAACCAGAGCTCTCTTTCTTGTGTACTGTTTTGAGTGAATTGTTGGTTGCCGGATACTAACTAGTTTCTTTTCCTGCTGTTCTGCTCTCTCTCTCCTCCGGTTCTGTGAACGGCACCTGTTTTTGTTGGTGATGGGGGTCTCCTCTCTTTTCCCCCTCTCGCTCCTCCCCTCCCTTCCCCCATTCTCTCTCTCTCTCTCTCTCTCTATCCCTCTTCCCCGTTTTTCCCTCTCCCTCTCCCTCCCTGTCTCCCTTTGCAACCCCCCACCTCTCTTCTCTCTTTTGACGCATGGCCCTTAAACAACCAGAAAATATGGACTTCAATGATATCGTGGTACCAAAGCCGTTCTCTCAGTTCTGGCAGCCCCTGCTCAGGGGCCTGCACTCTGAGGCCTTCACGCAGGCGCTCCTGGAGAAGATGCTCTCCGAGCTGGCAGCCCTGGGGAGCACTGGGATCCGGGCCACCTACATCCTGAGATGGACCGTTGAACTGATCGTGGCTAACACCAAGGCTGGTGAGGGAGACTAGCCCTAGCCTCAGGGCCTAACATCGCCGAAACAAGAACACCTGCCCCGTTCTCAGCTGGGCTGAATAACACCAGGTGGACACATCCCTTGTTAAAGGTTTAGGTTTGCCCAGGAGGGACAAATCTCCCTCTGCCTTTTCTTCTCAGAGGCGACTAAACTGAGCTGGAGGCAAAGCACTTCCACAGTGCTTTGAGCAATTGGGGGGTATAGAGTGGGGAGTTGGGGGCTGGGGTAGGGAGGGCCAGCGTCAAGTTTTTCAAAGGACAAGGTTGGATTGGGAGTTGGGGGGTGCGGTTCCTGGTTCTTTCTCCTCAGGCCCTCTCTTTTCTCTCAGGACGGAATGCCCGCCGATTTTCTGCCATCCAGTGGGAAGCAAGAAAGAGCTGGAGGCTCTTCAACTGCTCTGCCTCCCTTGACTGGCCCCGGATGGTTGAGTCCTGCTTGGGCTCACCTTGCTGGGCCAGCCCCCACCTCCTTCAGCTGTAAGTCTCTTGAATTCCGTCTGTTAAGAGGGTGAGGCACTGCAGGCCTTCGGGCCGCACAGCGCTACAATGGCAGAGTTAGACCGGCCCTTGCCAAGACAACTAGTCCCGTCTCCCTCCCACTGACTGATGGGAGAACTGAGTCCAGTATGAGAATGGATGAGACAACCCCTTTAGAGTGCTTAGCACAGTGCCCTGTACAGAGTGCACAATAAATGGTAGCTGCTGTTTATTATTGAACCCAGGTTCTGGCTCTAAGCCCAGTGCTGCTTCCTCTCTTGTCTTCCCCAAATACCCCTCTCATAGAAGCTCTGCAACCTTCAGTGGCTCTCTCTGGCCTTCCTGAGATCTAAGCTTCTTAGGCCTGACATTCAAAGATCTTTCTGACTCCGCCTCAACCTACCGTTGTAACCCCACCTCATGCGATCCCCCTTTATCCAATCCACTGTGGGCGCTGTGGTCAATCTGAATGTTGCACTGGTTCCTGTCATTGTCTGTGGTTGTCCCCCTTCCATTTTCTTTGTCACTTCCTCACCGTGAGCCGCTTCCCTCATACTCACGGAAGCCAATTCTCTTCCTGCTTTCTGGAACGATGTCGGTTTCATTCAAGGGATCCATCTGACACTGCAGCATCTCAGCTCCAGTGACCTTCATTCTCCATGATATGCAGCAACCCATTTCCATCTCTCAAAGCTTACATGCCAGCCTCTCACGTAGTGATCACCACCTCTTGTCCTTCCAGTCCTTACCGTTGTACCCCATAGCATCGGCTCTTTGCCCGCATCCAGATCTCCATCCCTGCATTTCCTACTCCCTCGACCCTGCTTTCCCTGGATCCTGTGGTTGATCCCTTCAGCTGCCCATCAGCACCTTTGGCTTTGCCACATCTGACTTGCAAACCCCTGAGCTGGGACTGATCCCCATTCTGCTCCCCTCAGCTCTGCCAGAGGAAAAAGCACATAGCCCTGCAGATTGCTGCCACTGCCCAGGTGTGATTTTTAATCTTGGGCGTGACCTCAGTTCTGCTCATCTGAACTGCTTGTTTTCTGCCCATTTTCCTGTTTCCTGACTGTTTAACCCCTTACCATTCACCTCAAAGCCCCTCCGCCTTCCACCTTTCCCCCTAGGTTCCTCAAGCACAAGGAGGCGTCCTACAGGGCCCCTCGACCCAGAGTCTAGTTCTTGTGAACTGATCTGCGGCTACACTCAACCTGCTCACCAGTGTCAGGATGAGGTGGCCTTTCCCCGCCTCATAGCCTCTCTGCCGCCTGTGCTGGGGAGCCACCTCTGCCAGCATTGCTGGGGCCTCATGCCGGCCTCTCCCTTGGTGCCACCAGCTCTTGCTTTTCTACCTATGAATGTGCCTGACTGTTTCTTACCCTAAAACGACAATAACAACACAAGCAAAACCTGCTTTGACCCTGCATCCCTCGGTTAGGTTAGCACCAGCTTCTCTGCTTCCTCTCCCATCAGAACACCTCAAAAGAAACTCTACACTGAACAATCTCAATTTCCTCACGACCCTCTTACTCCTCGCCCTGCCACAATTTGGTGTTTACCCCAAGAGCTACTTGGAGCTAATCACCAAATGCCGTGGGCCCTGGTCCGTCACTGTGTCTGCAGCATTGATGCTGTTTACCACTCCCTCCTTGAAATGCCCGTGCTTTTTTACTAGTTCCTCTAAAGTGCCGAGGCTCAAGTCTCTTTGTCCAGCCCAAGCCTTTGCCCCAAGATTCAGCCTCCTACATTTGACTCCGCGCCTGGGAAATGGGAAATGAATGAAGGTGGAGTCTGGATGCCAAGGCCCCCTTAGTCCCCTGAGTCACCCAAAATGACCAGAAAGTCTTTCTTGAGCCATGATGCCTGTGGGGGCACAGTAGTAGTTTGTAAGAGAAAAAGGTAGCCTCGTGCTCAAAGCCGTCCCGGGCCAGACCTGCAGGAGATGGGACTGAATGAGAGACCCAAATCTCCGGGGGTGTGTGCTCTAGACTGGAAGTGATGTGGATGGGTGGGAAACTGGGAGAAGAACCAAAAAAAAAGGCACAGAGCGGTCTGGAAAGTGTTACAGATTAGGCATTGGAGCAATTGGAGGACAGAAGACAATAAAGGAAGTTTCAAAGGCAGGAGGAACACAGGATGTGTTACATACTGGAGAGAGGGAGTGAAAAGAGCAAGGAGAGGTTTGGACAGGTGGCCTTCAAGGTACTTTGCAATCCTAAGTACAGAGTGCAGAGAGCACTTTGCAGCTGCAGAGTGGAAGCAGCTGGTCTCGTAGAAGTCTGGAGCACAGAGATCTCCCCACCCAAGCATGCCAGGGGGATGTGACACATACCAGCAACAACAGTGGCTCACTTGAGCGTGATTTCTTGTGCACAGATCCTGCTTTCCCCAGATAATCAGTGAATCTAGTCCAAATCACAGCATTGCACAGATAGGGAAACCCGGATTTAGTCAGGTATTATGCTGCAAGTCCATAGCAAGTTCGGCATGTCCGAGCTGAGGTCAAAATCCAGATATCCTGTCCTTACTCCTGTGCTCTTTGTACAGCATTCCAGTGGGTGGCCTTGTTGCCGAAAGCATGTTATTAGGCACGCACAAAAAAAGGTAGCTTTTGTTTTCCCCTGAGGAAAAATAAAAGCTAGTGTTGGCCATTCACTGTCAGGTGCGGTGCTGTGTTTTTAGTAGAAGTTATTTCATTTGGCACAGCAGGCTTTGAAGGTGGAGGAATAGTACCCCTCTTGGATGGATAAGAAAGATACTGAGTCTAGGAGGAGCAAAAAGACTTCTCCAGAAGTCACATGGCTTGTGGACAGTGGGGCAGAGATTTGGGCACAGGTCTTGCAAGTGCGAAGGGCATCGTCTTTCCATGAGCCTCACCTGTGACCCGACGAACCGAGAAAGGAGATGCATTTTAAGATTCCCATCAGCCCTGCACCTCAGTGGGCAGGCTAGACAGCTCGGGAGAGCGAGTGGGTAATAGGAAACAGCGGTGATACGGCATCTTGCCAATGTCAAGTGCCTAGGAATATTCATTATTAATCATACTAATGGACCACAGTGAGAGGGAAGAGTGTTTCTCTCTGGCTTTTCCTCTGATAAAGCTGGCAGCTTTTCCAGAGCTTCCCCCAGCCAGCCAACATCAATGCAATTTGAGCCCATGTCCTGAGGGCATGTGACAGGAGCCCCGCAGGGAAGGTCTCCCAGTCTCCTCGCAGAGGCACTGGCCTCGAGCCCTGCTCCCTGCGACCAGTGACCAGAGACCACCCGTACGTGGCCTGTCTGCCTGTGGGGTGCAGAGAGCAAACAGCCCCCTCGGAACATATGGCCCCTCCACGAAGGGCCCACTGTTCAACCTGGATGCACCAGGAAGAAGCTACCCATCTGTGCACCCCACCCTCGCCTTCGTGGCTGACCAGGTGGCTGCTCGGTGGCCGGTTGTCCGGGAGGTTCTGCAGGGCGTGCTCGCCCTCTCCCTTCCCAGAGGCTCTGTGTCTGTGGGCAGTTCTGTCGTGACCACCGTCTTGTGTGCGCACCACTGTAGCGTCATCTTTAAGTCTCCTCTGCCTGACCCGTGCCCTCTGCTCATCCAGCCCTGTTCTCCATCACAGCTCCCCGCCATCTCCACGGCCCGTGCCCTGGGTCAGCCCCCACCGGCGCTCCCTGGTCTCCCTGCTTCCATCTCAGCCACCCTAGACATGGCCGTCCTCCACACGGGCACCGTGGCGATCTTCAGAGGTGCACCTTGTACCCGTGCTCCGCCACCAGGTGACCCTTCCGCCCAACACGCACACTTAACCTTTGCAGCCTCTTCTTCCTCCCACAGCTCCTGAGCACAGCCCTTCCCCCGGAGCCAGGCTTGTCTCGCCACACGGTCCAGCACAGTGTGCCCGCTCTTGTCTCCGCACCAAGTCCTCCCTTGATCTCTCCTGCCTTCCTTGTGCTTTCTTCCTCCCCCGGCTCCGGTAGGGCCCGAGGTCCTCAGTGTTCACCTGACAGCCCTCCTACATCCTGCTTTGTCTTGTCGACTGCTGCTTTTCTGCTTTTTTTCCCCATTCTGGGCTGGACCGTAGTTGTTCCCAGAGAGGGATCACACTCATGTTCCAACCAGAAGGGGCGTGTCCTTGGTGCTCAGGACAGGTTGCTCAGATGGGCCAGAGAATCTGCCATTCTCATATCCAGCCCTGTAGGCTTATTGTCTAGTTTGTATATTTACATAGCATTTTAGTACAGGTTAATATTAGCTATCATTTATTGCAAGCCCACTATGTGCCAGGCATTCTATTAGGTGGCATTATTGTTCTCATTTTACTGACAATGGAAGTGAGCCATGGAGCTGAATCCCAGCTCTTGTTCAGGGTCCATAGTCTTACCATTGCGTTCCATCCACTCTGCTGCCCAGCCTTTCAGAGGCAGGTCTGGAAGTTCAGAGACCGAGTTGAAACTGGAGTGGTAGATATATTGTGACTTGAGATTCTGAATCTTTTTTACCCCACCCCTCCCTTTGGGCAGGATCTTCAAGGCCATGGGGCAGGTCCTGCCAGATGAGGAGCAGGAGAAGCTGCTGCGCATCTGTTCCATTTATACCCAGAACGGAAAAACCAGCCTGGCGCAGGAGGGCACAGAGCCTTCCCCCATTGGGAAGTCTGCGTACACCCTAGACAACCTGTATTGGAGCCTCAAACCAGCCGGCTCCGTCCTCGGGCCTGCAGGAGAAGGCCAGCAGCAGGAGGAGAAGGGCAGCCTGAATGATATCAAGGAAAACGAGGAGGAGGAGAAAGAGGCCTTGGAAGACCCCATGGAAGAGGAGGAAGCGGAAAACGTTGACCAAGAGAAGTGGGAGGAAGATGAAGACGAAGATGACGAAGATGATGAAGACGATGAAGACGAGGAGGAGGAAGACAGAATGGAGGTGGGGATTTTGTCTTTGGTGGAGGAGTCCCCCAGTGCCGAGAGTGCCAGTCTCCTGGCCCAGAAAAGAGCAGCGTTGCAGGGCTCTGCATGGCAAGTGAGCTCAGGTAAGAAGCTGATACCCATGCTCTCCCCACACCCACCCGCTCTCTCAGGCTGCCTCCTGAGCCATTTGTTCATCCTACAGAAGAAATGGAAAGTAGCTAAGAAATGGAGGGTAGCAAGAGGTAGCACGTGTGAGGCAAGCCTGGAGGCAGCCTAGTAATATGCTTGCCAGCTGGCTTCCCTGCCCCTTAACATGAAGCATAAAAGTGCCGGGGACCTGGACACCGCCGCTGGCTACTTCACGCTGAGAGCACACTCACAGGGGATGGTGTGGGTGTGGGTCCTGTGCCACCCAGCAGAGGAGGAAGTGAGAGGTAGACAGTGGGTTCATGTCCGATTCTGCATGTGTTCCTCACACGCAGTGATGCCGGGCCCAGAGACAAAGGAGTGCTTTCTGTGCATACATGAATGTGTATGTACACACAGGAGGCGGGGTGGTGATGAGACAGGATTTCGCTGCGTGTATGAGAAAGAAGGAACCGAGGGGCATTCAGTCAGTAGAAGTGAGATCAGCATAGTGAGAGAATAAGGAGCGACATGGTTTTTTGGTGAGCATTCAAGCTAGGGAGACGAAGCTGGCAGAGAACAGGGACGGTTGTGTGATCAACCCCCCAGGGTTGTGTGGGGTCAGTGGATTGAGCACCAGCCTGCAAACCAAAGGGTCGCCATTTCAATTCCCGTTTGGGGCACAGGCGCGCAAGAGGCAACCACACATGGATGTTTTTCTCTGTCTGTTTCTCCCTCTCTTCCCCTCTCTCTAAAAATAAATAAAATCTTGTTTAAAAAAAAGAAAGTGGGGGAACATGAATATGGTCCTCCTGAGGATGGTGTTTTGATTGCCCTCATTTAGGTTGGGGAGCAAGAACCTTAAAGCAGGGAGACCCCAAAGGAATGAACAGCCTGGGCACAAGTGCCTGCATCCACACTTAGATGTGCGTCCAGCCTGTGTGTGGAGCCGGGCGGAGGGGAGGCAGTGAAGGAACTGAGGGGAGCGTGGAGCCTTTGCCCTTGTGTGTGGGTGCGTGCAAGGGTGGGGGCATGAAGGCCCTGAGTGCTAGGGGGTGAAGGAACATGTTTATGTCTGTGTGTGTGACCGGGCGTGTGCCTGCATATGCTAGGCAAACCAAGGCACAGTGACACAAACACCGTAGGGCAAGGAGGTCTTTGTGGGTGTTCATAACTATCAGAAGCGAGCGAGAGACATTGACACAGGTAGCGTGCGCATGTGTTTAAGAGAAGAAGGGGCTGTGCAAAGAGATCACTGTGAAGTCAGTGTCCATGCACCTGGGTATACACGTACACGTCATGTGTACAATGAGGTGGGGGTGTCTGGGAAAGTATGACAACAGGCAGTGAGACTCCCATCCAGAGATCCCCTGTGTGTGTCCATGGTGTCCCTGAAGGAACATGCACAAGGCCGTCCGGCTAGAGAGGCAGGGGCAGTGATTAGATGGGGAGGAAGGAAGGTCAGATCAGTGACTTGGGGGCAAGGTCCCTGTGTACACAGTTGTCTCTGTGTGCACAGGGCGATGCTGGGCATCAAGACAGGCACCGCTGCCTTCTCATAAAAGAGCCAGGCTGCGGAAATGAGCCAGGCACGCAACAGGCAAGCCCCTTCCTGAGGGGCTTGTGTGGGAACATCAAAAGCTACTCCAAGGTTGGCACTTCCAGAATGCTAGGGGCACAATGACAGGGAGAATTCTTTGGATACCAAGGAAACGCAGAATACCAGAAAGTGGATCTACTAGCAGAAGCTCACTATTAAAGGCTTCACTTGAAAACACTGGTGTGAGGACGGGGACGGGCATTTAGTATAATGCCGTGTGGACAGCGTTTAAATGCTAGAGCCAAGGGCCGAGGGTCCCTGACGTAGTCGACTGTCAGGTCTTGGCGTGTCTGTGGTTTGGGAACATGGAAAGGTGAGGACATTAAAACCTTTCTGTCTCCGAGCCCATGACATTGCTTCCTCTGTGTGCACACACACGTGGGAATGCAGTAGCATTAAGATGTCTGGGTTTTGTGCCTGTGAATGAGACATGTAGGAGGCGGGGTGTAAAGGGGAACATTTGTTGAACAGAGGACTCAGTCTGTATGCTGGTGGTACTTAGGTGATGGTGGGGGCTGGGATTTGTGGTGACACAGCCCCTCCCTTGAGAAGGGGTGTTGTTTGAGTGTGCACCTGGGGACAGCAAGACCTGGCAGGGGATCAGGGAAGCGTATTGTCCCTGAAAGGGAGTTCATCCTGAGGCGGTGTGTCAATCTCACAAGCCAAGGCCACTAAGAAGTGGTGTGGCCTTCAAACACATCAGGGAGTTTGTGTGGACGTATGCAGGCAATCCAGATCCTCCACATACTCTGAGGTGTCTGTGCATTTGAGGAGGACGTGAGGTGGGAATTTGGGGCCATGTAGACTTTCCAGAACATATACGCATATGGAAATCAGGGTAAGGGTGAGAGGTTTATATAGTGATACACCTAGTCTAAAGATGTTGTCTGTGTCTGTGTAGCGACATGTCTGGGAACAGGGGAAAAGAGTGGCCTCAGTGACGTGGGTGGGTACACCGAGGAGCTAGGCCCATGCACCAGTCTGAGAACTAGCTAATCAACCCTCTCTTGCTCCCTTTGCTCCACAGAGGATGTGCGGTGGGACACCTTCCCCTTAGGCCTCATGCCGGGTCAGACCGAGGACCCAGCAGAGCTCATGGTGGAGAATTATGACACCATGTATCTTTTGGACCAGCCTGTGCTAGAGCAGCGGCTGGAACCCCCAACAAGCAAGATGGGGTGAGTGCCTACGGCAGCAGGATTTCCCACCCCTTTCTCTGCATCCTGTGGGATGGAAAACAGGAGGGACGGAGAGGACACAAAGTGGGATGGGTGGGGGACACAGCTGTCCCCAGTCAGGGCCTAAATGAGTGAAGTATAAGTTCCAGTCCATGGCTGGGCCCTCGCAAAGGCTCCCCGCAGCCCCCAGTGAGGGCAGCCAGCGAGGCCAGCCAGTGAGGCAGCCACATCAAAGTTGGCTTGGCAGCCTTCTCTGATTGCACCGAGTATTTGCCCATGTGTAAGTGTGTATGTGTGTGTCTCTGTGCAGTTTGCGAGGAGAGAGTCCCATAGCTTTCAACAGGTTCTCTAAAGGGTCTGCCACTCCCCAAAGGTCAAGAACAGATGCTCGAATCCAACTGGATACTCTAATCCAACTTCCTCAGGTCCCTGAGGAGAAAACAGGCCCAGAAGCGGGAAGGGATTTGTCCAAAGACTCACAGAGTACTCAGTGGGCTTCCCCACACTGTCCAGGCATCTCAGTAGCAAGCCTCTCCCTCGAAACTCGCCTCTGGGTCATCAGGGAGGCAGGAACCACGCAGCCCTTGCTGAGGAGCTCTGGAAATTCGGGGAGAGGACTGGAGAACTCAGAGGCAAGCAGCCGGCCAGGCCCAAGGCAGTGCCATGAGCTGGCTGTCCAAGGCTAGGGGACAGCAGGCCTCTTAGAGAGGAGAAGGGACGAGGCAGCTGGGCAAGCCGGGTGGTGTGTAGTTGAGACTGGGGCCCACATGTCAGAAGCCTCCTGTCTCCTTGGGTAAGACTGGCTTGATGGACAGCAGGGGATCAAGGGTTAAGTGTGGGCAGGTGGACCTCATTCCAGAAGGAAGCTAATTTGGCCCAGCTCCCACAGGTCGGAGGAGCAGGTTTGCCCAGCCCTGATTTGGCTTTTCGCCTGGGGCAAGTCCCTTTTCATCTCTGAGCCTTAGTTCCCTTATCTGTAAATTGGAGGGTAATAAGAGGGGATGGGACTGCATCATCCTTAAAGGCTTTTTCAGAAGCTGTAGTGTAGCCAGAAATCTGCCTGAGGGAAGCAATGTGAGCTGGCGCCCTCATCTACCTGGAAGGTCCTTTGACCTGCGGAATGCAGGGGAAACCACAGCATTCTGAGCAGGGCGGGGGCGGGGGGGTGGGGATGGAGAGCAGTGTGTCGGTAGAGCGAAGCTAAAATCCTGGCTTGGGCCCCTTCGCGAGCTCTTGGGAGTGGGAGGGATCCAGCCTGGGGTTCTCTGGGCCCCCAGGAACTACAGCCTTGGAAGGTGGCCTGTTAACACAGCCACTTTCAATATCTTCCTGTTGTCTGGGGTCACATAGGACCCCTCTGTCCCTCAACCAAGATCTGGTTTAAATACTGGGGCTCTGCATACAGTTTCATTTGAAAAGTTCTGTTTTTCCCCTTCCTCAACTGGGAGGAGAGAGCAGAGCCATCGCTGGAGGCTGTCCGAAGTGGTTTCTCAGGTTTGCTCTAATCTCTTCTTTGTAAGGCCAAGCAGAGCGGTGGGCCCTTCCCACAGACACCCAGGCAAGCACTCTTAGCCCTTCCAGAGCCTAGACCTGCGTCCTTCTCTGACTGCCCCTCCTCTCCATAGCACCCTGGCCCTGACCTGTGGCATCGGCAGTGGCAACTGTGGCAATGACAGCAACAACTTGGAGGGCCTTCTCTGGAGCCAGGGCCAGCTGCACGGGCTCAAAACTGGTCTGCAGCTCTTCTGACGTCCGTCTTAGTACCGCCTCTGCTGGGGCAGGGCCCGCCCCCGGCGCGCCTGACCTTCCTTGAAACTACCCGGGAGACAGCCCTGATCAGCCACAGCACCCGTGCTCACCAGAATGTTATTTTGATTGTTTTTGTTTTAAATACCAAAAAAAACAAAATCAGCCCCATCACCATGTTTACTATAACGTTATTTTGATTGGTTTTGTTTGTTTTTATTTTAAATACAATAAACAGGCAACTGTTGTGTTGGTGTTTTTGAGATGAGGAGTTGTGTACTGTGGCGACCAACAACCAACCTCCCTTTATTCTGGGGGCTCCAGAGAAGGCAGGAGCATAGTGTGGCCTTGAGCGGGAGGTGGGTCCTGAGGCCCCTTGGGCCCACTACCCCTGATTGTTTCCATCACCATGCTCCATAGCTTCTTCCTGACTCAAACCATTTGTGCTCACCTCACCTATTAGTTTGAGTCCAGCTCACCAGGAGGCATCACCAGAAGAGAGCATTGCTGGACACAGCCCAGCCAGCAGCAGGGGAGGGTGCTCAGAACCTCCCTGACGGGGAATACCCAGACCTCTATGATACTACCCAGCAGGCTTCTGACTCATTTCCTTGCCTGCTCTCACTGGGCACCAAGCAGCAGTTGAAAGGGAAAGAAGGCTTTCTTCGTTCCTTTCCCACTCCTTTGGCCCAGAAAAGATACAGTGGACTTCCCTGTAGCGTGGACTTCCCTGTAGCGTGCACTAAGGCCGAAGCTTCTTCCCTGTGGGCACTCAACTCCCTCAGACACAGAGTGCCTACCCCGTGTCCGCTCTGAGCTGCCAAGACACATGGATGAGTAATCCATGTTCTCACCCCTCAGAGCCCTCTGCCTGCTGAGAAAGGACAAAGTCACCAGTAAGTGTCTTAAGGGATCTCTGGTACACCCCCACAAATTACTGGTTTTTCTCAGGGTGGTGGTTGACCAAACACAAGTCTAGCTACAGGATCCCCAGCCCCCACTCTGGAGAGAGGAATCAGCTGGGCAAGACATGGGGGAATCTCTGTGGGTCCAGTTTGGACCCTGAGGCATGCAGTGAGGGCCAGAACCAAGCAGTATTCCAGCCAAGGAGTGATGGAGAGGGCTTGTGCTGTGAAAATGCCAAGGAAGAATTTAGTGGAAATGTTATGCCAGAGCCCTCAGTCAAGGGTTTTAACTTGAGTTAGGACCTCTAGGGAGTCCCCAAAACTTTTTCAAGGATATCCTGAATGTCTCTGTGAATATGTGTATATAATCATTTTTCTAGAGCTGGTCCACAGATTGAATCCAATTATGAAAGGGGTCCATGAACCCAGCAGCCCAACAGGGTTAATATTTCCTGTCCTGTGTGGATATAACCATTAGGCATGGCCCAAGCAGTCTCCTGCACTGATTAAAGTCAGCGTTTGTCCAGCTCTTCCCTCTCTTGCTAAAATGACAAATGCTGTGTTTCTGCACCCTGAAATGTCAGAGCAAAAGGAGCCTTCAAAGAAAATCTATGCCACATTGACTCAAGAGACTGGCAAAAGAGCTCTGAGAGAGAGCTCAGCGCCTGTTCCATGACAACCCAGGTGCTGCAGGCTCCTGGTTTCCCTCTGCCACTTCTCCAGAGCAGCCTGGATTTTCTCTGTTGGGTATGGATTCTACATGGGATTTTTAAAGTTTTTGCTAAGTTGGTTTTACAGCTAAAAACCCGGAAAATCAGCCCTGGCTGGTGTGGCTCAGTGGATTGAGTGCTGGCCTGTGAATCAAAAGGTTGCAGGTTCAAAACCTGGTCAGGGCACATGCCTGCCTGGGTTGTGGGCCAGGTCCCCAGTTGGGAGTGTGCTAGAGGCAGCCGATCAATGTTTTTCTCACACACTGATGTTTCTCTCCCTCCCTTCCCCTCTCTCTAAAAAAATAAAATCTTAAAAATAAAGTTTGGAAATCAGTTTTAACCTAGCTTCTCATTTTGAGGTGGGAGGGGGCAAGGGAAAGAGGTGGGGGGAAGGCAGAGACAAATGTATTTAAAAAGTAAGTATTTTTTTTAAATAAACAGGGAAAACCTGTTCTCATTAGGCATGGAGACACTGAGGCAGACAAAAAGGGAAGGTATCAGCCCAAGGGCACAGAACAACTTCATAGCTTGGGGTGGATCCGTTTCTTGCAAAATCGGCACCACCTGGGTACTTGTTAGAACTGCAAATGTTTTTTACCCCGCTCCTGACCTGAATCAGTTAGGTTGAGGGTGGGCAGCAATTTGGTTTAACAAACCCAACTAATGGATGGTAAAGTTCGAGATGCACTGGCATAGAGGAGAAAGCTAGCCAGAGATTACCTCCAGGTGAGCTCCATTGCCGAACGAGAGCAACCTTGGACAAATCATGACACAGTGTCTTCATTTGTAGGAGGTAATATTTGCTTCACCGGCTTGTAAGCATCAAAAAGGTAACAGATGTGAAAGTGCTCTGTAAAGCTTATCACGCTTTGCATATATGTGTGGTGTGGATTCCTGCCAGAGTTCGTGGGCCTTGATTTCAGGACTCAGGTGTCCATATAACCTTGGACAAAGTGTTTTCCCCTGGCCTTCAAAAACTGAAAGATGAGGAGCAGGCTCTCTGAGCTCATTTCTAGTCCAGGTCAAGGGCCAGTAAGAGGAAAAAATCATTGTTGGCTGGAAGCGTCCTGAAACAAGGGATTTGTGGAGCCAGATTCCTGGGTGGGCTGCTTCAGATGGCAGGGACGAGGGAGGTGTCTGGGGGAAGGACTGGGCAGGAAGCTACTTTAGCCAAGTGCCCTTGGACCTTCTCCTTCTGACTGGAGATTAGAGACTGAGTAGAAAAAGCCTTTCAACTACACGCATTTAATTGGGAACAGGGTTGTGAGTCAAGAGAAGGGAGCATAGATTATATTATTATTCAACAACAGTATTTGAGTCACCCCTTCATGATTCCTGCCCCAAAGGAACTCCAGTTTTGTGGGGAAGCCTAATTGTGACAGAGTGACAAGCGCTTAAATACAGGTATTGTTCAAGATGCCTGCAAGGCCCACTGGGTGGGGGCAACTAACCGTGTCTGGACAAGGAGGTGGGCCAGCTTAATAGAAGGAGGTGACATTAGCAATGCGTTTTCAGAGTCAATACTGGTCACAACAAGGACTAGAAGGGAGGTAAAATTCTGCAGGGGATAGGGAAGAGCATGACATGTTGGGGCACCCGTGAAGGGTCCCGGATGATTGGAACATGGCTCATGTGAAGAAAATGTAGGTTCTGAGGCCAAAGAGGTAAGCTAGAAAAGGACATAGTCAGAGTAGTTGAGTTTCCACTCATGATTAGGGAGAGTCATTGAAAGTTGTATAGTCCCTCCTTGGAATTCTCTTTTTATCACTTCCCCTACCTTCATGGTGTCGCTGCCCTCCTTTTAAAAAAAATTAAATGTATTACGGTAACACTGGTTAATAACATGAAAGTTTCAAGTGTAGAAAATAACATTAAGTAAGTTTCAGGTGTAGAATTCTATACTAAAGACTTTTTTTTTTTTAAGCTCATACCTAGTTTTACTTTTATTTTTTATTTAATAATTTTTATTGTATTTTTTCCATTACCATTTATTCCCCTATACCTCCCTCCCCACCCCAAAGGAAAGTCTTAATTTATTAATTCATTCTCTAAGTGTACTTCATTCCCTCCCTAGTGTGCCAGTTCAAGACGACAGGAAATGTTTGCTCCTCTTCGGTCTCTCCTTAGGCCAGTATAGGCCAAGCCCCTATTTTGTACTCAGTAGAAACCTGACAGAAGTTTGCCTGAGAAATGTGCGGGAAGGCAGCAAGAGAAAAGACAGAGAGGAAGAAAGAGGGTAGGGAGACAGGAGCACTCTTAGTCTCAAGACAGATGATGAAAGAAAAAGCCCTAACTGGTGTGGCTCAGATAGGTTGAGGGTTCGATTCCCAGTCAGGGCAGATGCCTGGGTTGTGATCCAGGCCCCCAGTCAGGGGTGTGTGAGAGGCAACCAATCAATGTTTCTCTCCCTAAATAAATAAAACCTTTAAAAAAAGAGAGATAAAGATTCTTAGATTCACGAGCAGCCCCTCTCAAAGGGTCCTAGGCTGGACTTCACTGTGGCCACCTCTGCCTTTACAATGAGACAGGCCTGGAGTGGCAGGGGTGGGGTGAATAGGAGGCTCCAGAGAGGCCAGAGGGAAAAGCAGATTCAGCTGTGCCAAAGGACTCACTGGCCTGGAGCAATGAGGCCAGGGTTTCGTTCTTGTCAGTTTTGGTGTCTTCAGTTTTTGGAGTCCCGGTTCCCACACCTGTAACCTATACACTGAATATTGCCCAAGTGACTTTTCTATGAACTGTAGGGTGTCAGGCCACTTCTACCTCTGATGTGGGGGCTAAGGCCCTCTGTGACCCTGATAGCTATCCAGGGGATAAACTATAGGCGTTCACAGCAATCAGCCTCAGATTTGAGCTCTCCACCTGGCTCTGACCAGGGGACGCCTGGCCCCGCCCAGCCCTGTGGGAAACACCAGTGGACTAGCATTTAGAGCTGCATTAGTGTACATGAACTGGAATGCATGTGCCTGCTGTGATAAAATTCAGGTGAGCTCATCTGGGGAGATCCCTCTCGTATAGCTTATCTCAAGATGCAAGTCCCAAGTACAGAAATTTAATTTTTTTCAGGAGCAAACTGGAGTGTGTGTACATGTAGGTGGGCTATGGCTTTTGGGGGTTGTTGCTCTTAAAGAAGCACAGCCATTAGTAGTTAGTAGACAAATAGTTTATGCAGTAAATAAGTGTGGTTACAGTTCATTGTTGTAAATGATACAGCATTTTCATCACTATTATAGGGAAACAAATTAAAACCTCATGAAGTAGTCATAGTACATTCATGCTAGTAGGAACATTTTGCAGAGCATTACACGTGCATTATAGGGGCAGACAAAATTGGGGACAGAATATGTTTTCACTCACCTCTGGTTGGCTTCGTATATTTTGTCATTGAGACTTACATTATGTTTGGGTCAAACAAAAAACCCAAAGAGGTTTTATAAAAGTTTACAACCATTAAACAGTATTGTTTAATCCCACCAATAGAGAAAGCAAACCACTATAGCTCCTTGATTCACAAACCAGGATTAAAAATAGTCAATCTGCCTATGTATATAGCTAGCTACAATATGATAGAACTGAGTATTCTGAGTCTTTTCAAAGGCATCGACTACTTGAGACCAGCAGGTTTTCCCCAAAATATACTGGTTTGGTTTCCAGTGAGAACTGTATCGTGATTGTATTTGAAGACTGCGCTCCTCAGTGTCGGGCCTGAGGAGAAGCAAAGGAGGGGAAGGCAGAGAAGGGTTAGGAGGAGACCTGAGCAGGACTCTTTGGACGGCTTGACATTACTTTCCCTGTGCAGTTCCAGACCTGATTCACAGAGTAAAATAAAGTGTATTAAAACCCTTGGCCCTCAAAAAGGGCATTTGTACAGCATAGATAGAATGGTAGCTCACGCCTCTCAAAATGAATTCTTTTATGTTAGCAGAAAACCCAGTGCCAAAGGTTAATGGATATCCATGTTTGAACATTGTATAAAGATCATTTATTTTAAAATAGAAAAAAATGGGATTTAGAAGTATTCTCCTAGAAACTGGCAGAAAGAGGGGGGTGGGGGCAGAGAGAGCGAGAGAGAGAATTACTCAGAAGAAAAGTTTTGCAGACCATTTCCATAAGGCATCTCTGTCATTCTCCCTTCCATACCTTGCACCTTAACAGAGTACAACGGCTGTATGTTGCCTTTGAAAAGGCTCGCTGCATTGAACATGCCACTCCAGAGTCACACTTCCTCAGGTCGAAATAAAACAGAACAACAACAACAAAAATCACAAAATGTACAAAATCCAAGGTCTGAACCAGCATAGACTTCCCATGAGTTCAGAAATTCAATGAAAGAATTAAAATTGCAAAGCACCTCTTGCAGAACGTACTGCTGCTTGAAAACCACACAGAACACTGTGCAGTCCCCTGCTGAGTGCTTTGAGGTAAATATCCCGAAGGGTACCCACTTAGCCCCAGGAAGGAAGCTTCATTTCATTATCAAGGAAGCCGTGGGGGTCCCCATGCTTCTTTGTATTTGCTGTTTTATAACTACAGACAAAATGGAAAAGTCAAGAGGTGTGCAGACCTCAATATAAAGAAAATGTTTCTCTGATAACTTCACTAAGAACCAAGCTGGATTTATGCATTCATTAAGTATACAGCTCCATTTATAGATTCTTGCAGATGATTCACTAACACTGACACTTTTTATACAAAATCCCCTTTGCAAGGACAGAGTAAATTTAATAGGCATAAAGAGAACTTATTGCAATATAATGCTTGAAACTGTATACACAATAGCTGTGCACATAATAATAAAGAGGCCTTGAAAACTGTCTTTGTCTATAAACTGCTACTGCCCTTTGGAAATTAAAGCTCTCTCAAGACCCCTGGGCTACTTCCCTGTGACACACAGTGCCACAAACATCATGGTGAAAGTCAGTACCAAACCTAGTTTAAGATGAGTTTTGTACATTTGTTACTATACAATCAGGAAAAAAAAGAGATACAATTTGTATCAACAAAAGGTCATTTCTGGTTATTTGAGGCATTGCTCCCAGCAGCTTTGGTTCATACACGTTTTATGAGAAGAGAAGAATGACAATTGTTTTTTTAGGAAATAAGGACTACATAGTCTGCCTTAAAAAATATGTCCTGCATTGGGAGGAGCTTACAATTTTTCGAGTACTAAACATGAACATGTTTGAGATGAACTGCAGCTGACAAGATTAATCTTGTGCTTCCCAGTACGTTGTGCAGGTAGCGGAGACTGTGATGCCGTCGATGATTTTGGTAGGAACAGGAACTAACTGGCACAAAGTCAGCAGAGTTCTCTAAGATTGTCAAATACCCTGATTTAGACATAGGACAGATTTAGAAGATCCAAGAAGTTGAAACAATGAAATGGTGTATGTGTGAAATAGCGAGCACGTCAGTGGGAAATGTGACTCTCTATGGACTTACATGACATAAAATACTTTTACACCTCCATATGCCAGGGGATGGAAAGACCAGAGGATAGGACATGAATGTGAAGCTGTGGTTAATGGCAGGGAAACATTGGGTGGGGTGCAGTTTGATCAACCAGGACAGAGGTGGAAAGCCAGAAAGCAGCATGCAAGCCATTATCAAACCACCAGAAACAACCCTGACTACAGCCTCACATTCGGAGTGTTTCAGAGTAAGAAACATTTATAGGCAGTGTCACACCTTCTCATGAAGAAACAAAAGGCCAAGGCCAGGCCTTCTCGACTTTCATGAAAAAACGACCATAGAAATTAGCAAGTTCCAGCTCAATACATAGTGAGCCGGTCATGGTTCAAAATGCTGAACTATACAATGGATTCAAAAAGGGGGTTCATTTAGTGCAGCTTTTTAAAAAAAAACAAAAAATGCCTTTTCTAGAGGCATTTAACTACAAAGGTTCCCACCCTGAGCAAGTTACAAGTTGTGCAAATGATGCCACTCAACCCAAAGTCCTGCCTTCTTTAGTAACGCATGTAAGAATTATCTAAGGGCAAGTTCGCGCTCTTGGAGTGTATTGGAAGTGCATCACTGAACCAGCTATTAGAAAAGATGTGGCATCTCCTTCTGGGAGCTACCTTTTCCTATCTAGAAAATCCCCTGGTTTTGTTTCCTAAAGAAATTCTGCTCCACCAATAATCGCCTTCGTTGCCCCGAAACTGGACAGCAGGAGAAAGTGGATCGCATGGCTGTGCACTGTCCTCCATTACATTTCATCCCGTGGTGTTGAATACTGCATAGATCAGAAGTCCAAAGCTCATCCGTCAGACCCTCCTTGAGTGAAGCTTTGGTGTTCATCATGTAATGCCGCGTGAGTTTGGCCATCTCTCTGGGAGTAAATTCCTTGGTCCTGGGCAACCTCTTCTGTGCTTGTCGAGCACACACCTACTATGCTTGGGAGTTGAGCTTATCCATCAGTGGCTCTGCAGAAAAAGGCTGCAATCTGATCCCTAATTGGTTGAGGTGAAGAGACTTAAAAGCTAAGAACTGTCAATAAATGTTGACAAGTAGAAAAGTGCGAAGGAAATAGAGCCAGTTTGCTCTGGTGTTTAAGAAAGCAATGCTTAAATACTAGTATATAATTTCACTTTCAAAACTAGTTTAAACTATGAAATGTGACATAAAATCATCAAGTCAGATTCGTGATCTATTTAGCTGTAGACTAAGGTCTGTATAGAACCTATCTTCTCATCATCACTATATAAAAAGTTATACAGAGATATACGCACATCTCAAAATACATAGTCATACATGCAGTATAATTCCTAGCAATAGGTTTGAAATATAACTCTAGAAGCGTCAGTGTGACCCTATAGCTTGATTAATAAAGATATTAAATGGTCACATATCCATGCAATAAAATATGTATTTACTTTTAAGTACCTTTACATATTCCCATTAAAAATGCTAAAAGGTTAATACCACATATTCTCTGATCCCAATGTTCTCTAAATTAGATATATCATTAACACTTTGTAGTATAAAACATGTAATTATGACAATGTTTATAATGGAATCCCTTGGGGTTTCTTGCATTTAGGTCTCTCCCCCAGGGTTTTATCCTTCATTACCTGCACGGTGCAGTGCAAAAGGGCATGAGACTTGGAGTTGGAGGACTTGGGTATGAGTCCTCACTTGGTTCTGATTCGCTAGCGGTATGACCTTGTCAAATCACTTAATCTCACTGAGCTTCAGTTTCCTTGTCTAGAAAACAAGGCATTTATTAGTAAAACTTACCTTACAGGATTGTTATGTGCTTCAATGACATAAACACTCTGGAACTTGTAAAGCACAACACACAATTATTAGTTATTGTTACCATAGTATTAGTGCATTATTAGTATTAATATTCATATTTGTATAAAGGAATAGGTCTTATGTCACGTCAACGTGCAGCCCTAAGCTTAGAAACAATCAAGGCTGCCAGCTGCTGGGCATCTGCTGTGTGGGGATTCTTCTCCATCACTGCAAGGACGATGTTGGAAGGGAAAATATTGCAGAGGTTCTTGTAGGTCTGGTACTGGTGTTCTGGGATCATGTGCTCCCTGGAATCATTGCACATTCCAACCCAAGGATTCCTCCAGAGCTGCTCCATCTTTTCAGGCACGCTGCGTACCATGACTGGCTCATAGCATGGTTGCATGAGGCTGTTACTCAGGGGGTAGGAGTGGTAGCCATAGGAATCGGTTGCACAAGGCAGTGGGTCCCAGCTGGCATGTTGTTCCCGGCACAGAGGAGGTCGTCTTTGCCTCATGGGGTTGCTCTCATAGAGGCGGGAGTCAGAAATGCTGTCCATCCGAGTCATCACCAGGGCACGGCCCGGCTGGGGGGTTGCCCCAGGATGGATATTGGGAGGCATGGGGTAGTCTCCAGGACAGCTGGCGCGTGCTCCAGCTGCTGGGTGCTGGGCATGCAGAACCAAGTGGGGGACTGCCTGCTTGTGGGAGGCCTGCTTCGAGTCCTCTGGGCCGTAGCTCTGTACTCGCGTTAAGGCTTCATGGTAACCATGAGGGAAAGGCTGAAGACGGTTTTGAGATGCTGAGCGATGTAGCTTCAAACTGCCTTCAGGATGGGCATCAGCTACAGCCAAGTACAGGTTGTTGTAGGAGGAATAGTTGTCGTTCCTGGTATGGCTCATATGGCTGTCAGGACAGAGGCTGGGATTCCTGGCGTACACCGCCCGGTCTGCTTCAGCCATGTAGTACTCTCGATTATGCATGCTGTTGATGTTCATTTTGGAGAAGTCGCCTAACATCGAATAGTAGCCGTGGTCCCCCAAGGACTCAAACTTTGGGTATTGCTCAGCATAGCTAATAGGGGTCCCGTGGCTGTTGGTAACCAGGATGGGAGGGTACTGCATGCTGGCCATGTGCTCCAATGAGGACTTCTGGTGGGGGAAATGAGAGGATCCCGGCACTGGGCTGCTGGCTGAACGGGTGTTGAGTGCACCCACTGCATGGCTTTTGGGAGGTGGAATTGTGGGGACACTTAGGGCAGTCACAAGTGAGGGGACAGAGCTGGCCTCCGGCTTCCGGGAAATGGACACCCATTCCTCAGGCTCCACGGCCACAGATCGGATACTGGGATCTGACTGGCGCTTGGGGGCCACACGCTTGACTTCTGAGGTTATCTCACCTTTGGCATTAGACAGCCCCGTGCCACACTTGGCCAGGGTACCTTCGCTCATAGTTTTCACTGTGGACAGCTTGGCACTGATGCGGAGCTCGTCAGCCACTGAACGCTGGGGCTGGTTGGCCCGCTCCGGATGGTAGTATTTGCACTTGTGGCCGTAGGTGCATTTTTTGCCTGAAAAAATAATGCCTTGGGGTAAGACCTCTCTCGTAGCGGTGCAACTCTCGGTGCTAGACACTGTCCTAACAATCTGTTCACTCAGATTAGAGTTTTACTATTTGTGGTTAAAGCCAATAAGTAACTTTCCAAACAGATGAAAGACACACCACACCAAGGAGGCATCACACACTGTGAGGGCAGAGAGAAGAAGGAAGCTGGGGAGGAAACTGCAGTGTGAAAGCTAGTAAGTAGCTAAGCAGTTGAACAGCCTTCATTTTCCTGGAATTCCCAACTCTGCCTAGGCATGGCCTGTGTGCCAAGGTGGCGTAGAGCAGCAGCAGGCAGCATGGTTCAATGCCAATAGCACAGGCTTGGAGGCCAGTCAGACCTCAGTTTCATTTCCAGCTCTGTCACTGACTAGCCATGTACCCTTAGGGAGTGACTTCACTTCTTGAGCCTCAGTTTCCTGTTCTGTAAACAAGGTTTGCAATTATGCGTATATTATAGGCTCTTTGAGAAGACGAAATCAAGACCCTGAACATGAAAATACTCTATGCTTTCAATAAATGTTAAGTGAGAACAAAAACTAACATGTACCAGAAACGAATAAATGACCCCAAAAGACTGAACATCCAAACTAGCCTCAGACCAGGCAGGATACGTTGCATTGTTAGGCTCACAAAATTTGTAACAGAGGGACTTGGGTAAGATCATGAAAGTACGCTATAAAATTGTATTTTTAAAAAGTAAATGAGCCCTGGCTGGTGTGCCTCAGTGGATTGAGGGCTGGCATGCGAACAAAAGGGTCGCCTGTTCGATTCCCAGTCCGGGCACATGCCTGGGTGGTGGGCCAGGTCCCCAGTGCGGGGACACTCGAGAGGCAACCACACATGGATGTTTCTCTCCCTCTGTTTCTTCCTCCCTTCCCCCCCCCTCTCTAAAGTAAATGAAAACAAAACGGAAAGTACAGATCCAAAGAAAAGGGTATCTGTGAGGTGACAATGGTTGCAATCAGGTGCCTGACAGACATGTCTTTCTTGGGGCCAAACCCAATTTGGCCTTGTACTTTCTGCTTCTGGAGGCCCTGTGGGGTTCTGTGCTTCCCTGCCCCCAGCAACGCTGCTTGGGACAGAGGCAGCTAGAATGCGTGCATCATTTTAACAAGTGACAAGCAATCTTCTCTTCAGTTTTAATTACCATTTTCTCATGCAGCTTCTGGGATGTCTCTTTAAATGCCTAAATGAGACTACAGGAAGACACAGGCTTTAACTCACAGAGTGGAAAAGGCAGAATTTTCCATTTGAAAGGGAAGTGTTGAAGAGAAAAGCATTCAGAGTCCTTGCGTTTCCCTTAGTACAGAACTCAGATTTGTGCAAAGATACTCACCATAAGGACATGGCTGCTTCTTATGCTCGGGAACAACAGGTCTCTTTCTTAAGAAATTTTCAAGGCTTGGCCCATGGCGTCCTAAAGGATCATCTGGAGGCATAAATCTGAAAGCAGGCAAGCAGAGGTAAATGTCATCCCTTCCGTTCCTGCTACCCTTTACCGGAAGTTCAGACCTTCATTACCTCTCGCCTTCACTACTGTTACAGCCTTGTAACCGCCCTTCCTGCCTCAAGCCTATCTTTTGCTAAGCCAGCAATTTTCACTGAATTACCACTTGATCACAAAAAAGGATAATTTTTCTCCTGTGCCTAACTCTTCCATGGACTATACGTTCCAACCATACTGGCATGCTTGCTGGCTTCCCCAACATGCAACCCACTTCCACACCTTTATAACTTTATTCATGATGTCTCCTTTACCTGTAATACCCAGCCGCCCCCTTTCCTCTATCTGTCAACTTCATCTCAAATGTCATCCCTTCTGGGAGGCCTTTTCCTAGCGTTTCACATAGATAAAGCAGTTTTAAAAATTGTAACCATAGCAATTATCACAGCACAGCGTGGTTGTCCCTTCCTAAGGGTAAGTCCTGTTTCTTATCCAGCATTTTATCCCCATGGCAGCCAGTACAATGCGCGTAAGCATTTAGTAAATGTTTATTGACGTGAAATAACATCTATTCCTAAGGGTAACTTGGATTTAGGCTATTCAGAGTCTACTGGAAAGAAACCTACTTGTCATTTACGAAAGAATACATCAGCAACCGCTCTTCTATAAACTTCTTCCATTCCGGCTTTTCGACTTGAAGGTCTCGATAGTTATCGTTGGATACAATGATGCCGTCGGAATCAAAAGCCAGTTTGACTATGAACCGGTCATCGTAGCAGACAACTCTCCTGCCTTGGACCCTTCGGGATGGTGTGAAGACAAGAATCTTTTCCTTCTCCAGTTTTCGTAGGATATCTTGATCTGTCAAAATACGGATTATATGCTCCAGAGTACAAGTTACCTTTGGAAATTAACACTATTCCCACATCATGAATACATAAGTTGGTACTTAACACTATCCCCACATCATGAATACATAAGTTGGTACTAGATGAATATATTATTCTCCCATAGGGGAAGGTGACTTCAGTTTTCTTTTTGATAAAATGAGGGAGCTGGATTCAATGACAACTAAGTTTTAAATCTACTATGAAGAGTGAGAAATAACATTGATATTCTAGAATTCTTCATGCTTACTTTCCTCTTTGCCTGAAGCACCAGCTTTTGCTTGCCAAGGAAAAGAGGGCAGTATGCTGAGGATGTGGCTGCCACACGGAGAGTAAAGCATCACTCCTAGGGACTTGGTTTGGGGTTTTTTGTTTTTTGTTTTTTGTTTTTTGTTTGTTTGTTTTTTTTTTTTGCATTCTGCCTAGAGACAGGCCACAGCTAAGGGAAAACACCCAGCTGTAGCATGTCAATCCTGACCCTTTTCCTTCTGGCCTCTTAATCGCTGAGGAGAGGAAGGCTGGGCTTGAGCAGAGCCAGGATCCATACTCAGAGTGCTGCTCCATGACAGAGCTCTGACAGCCATTCACTGGACTTTCTCATTTGCCACATCAGGCAACAGCTGATGCTGAGAGGACTGGGGTCTCTATGCTCTCAAATGTTGTAAAGAGCTAGCTTCAGCCCTGGCTGGTGTGTCTCAGTGGACTGGGTGCAACCTGCGGACCAGAGGGTCGCAGGTTCGATTCCCGGTCAGAGCACATGCCTGGGTTGCAGGCCAGGTCCCATGCTGGGGGCGTGTGAGAGGCAACCAATCGATGTATCTCACACATCAGTGTTTCTCTTCCTCTCCTTCTCTCTCCCCTCCCCTCTCTCTAAAAATAAATAAATAAAATCTTAAAAAAAAAGAGAACATATTGTCGTTGGTGGATGCAGCGATCCTACTGCTGTTAGGGCTGCATATGATTTTTGTGGACCTTAAGCACTTTTGCCTTCATGGGCCTCTTCTTCCACAAAGAAATATTAAAAATTATACTTTAAAACTACATTAGTATAGAGACACATAACCTAGTCAGATACATTATTATACATTCATTGTTGTTATATTCAATCTCTTCTCTGGGGACTACAATGTCTCACAGATAAATTGGCTCTGACTAATATGGGACTTTTCTATTCTATCCCCTAATTTGCAAAGCCCACAATCATTTCTCTGGTGTAGAACGAGATTCATTTTCTACCAGAGTTTCTTCAGTCTTTTGTAAAACAGTCGTGTTCATAACCAGATTCATTCTCCTTTAGTCTGAAGTCTGTGATAAAACAGAAAAGCACACTTTTTGCAACTGTGCGCTTTATTCTCTGCTGAATTGAAGTTGTCTCTATGTAACTGTCTTGTGCCACACAGAATGGTGGTTTTGTTTGGAAAAATGTGCTTAAAATACACTTAATAAAATACA
The DNA here is from genome assembly GCF_021234165.1 of Pteronotus mesoamericanus. Classification (NCBI taxonomy): domain Eukaryota; kingdom Metazoa; phylum Chordata; class Mammalia; order Chiroptera; family Mormoopidae; genus Pteronotus; species Pteronotus mesoamericanus. The sequence goes on along the minus strand of NW_026555108.1, from coordinate 885,243 downwards.
TTTTAAGTATACTTAAGAAACTTAGAAAATAATGATCTAAATTGCAACCACTGACCTCTCCCCAAACCATCTTGCTAGCTCTGCCTCTGGATGAGAAAACAAAGTCTCATGTAAACTCGTACCGGTAATGGGCGCGTCAGGCCGGGACTGCTCCTTTCTCCATGCAGGCACAAACACAGTAATGTCTTTGTGGCCTTTATCGAGAAACCAATCCACAGCAAGCTGTATTCCTCTGCAGGAGAACTCTTCTTTATTCCCATGGCTTTCAAAACACAGAGAGTGAGAGGGCAGGACTGACAACAGGTAGCAAAGAAATAACTCTCAACAGGCTTTTTCCTAGTAGCAAGACATTACCAGACATTTTCTTTCTTGGTAATGCCAAACATGTAAATATTTATTAAAAGAGCAAATGAAATTCTTTTGTATTCAATGATTACAAATATTGCCATTATTATTATACCTTCACTCAGAGTCACAGATGGTTGAAAACAACTCCCAATTTATTGTGATAGGTAACTTCCTATCACTACTTCCATTTTCTTCCTTCTCTTTCTCTTTCTACTATTCTCAACAGATACAAAAGAAAAGGTGTCACCAGAGACTAAGATAAAGTTTATACGGAAGATTAGTTACAGAAGAGTCTTAAGGACACATACAAAGTTTAAAAAAGAACAATGACAACAAGAAGACACACACATAAACACTGATGGAAAATAGTTATCACTTTTAATTAAATATAATACACCAACAAAAATCACGTTATTGGAAATTTTAAGATGTGAGAAATGCTTATAATACTAAAAGAGAAAAGAAAAGATACAGACTAGTGTGTATAATGTAATCTCAATTTTGTAGAAAAGTCAATGTGTAAGCCTATAAAATACTAGAAAAGAGGTACATCAAAATATTAATAAAATTGTTATTCTGTGTGAGAGGGTTATAAGTGATTGATTTTCTTTCTCTAATTCCAAAATTTCTTCAAAAAATTAGATATTCCTTTTCTAATTAGGACACAATGTAAAAAGAGAAGACATTCTATCATAATTACTTACAGAATAAACACTGTAAAAACTTAATTCATTTGATTGGAAATTGGAAGAAGGAAAATTAGCAGATGAATTAGGAAAAGGTATATTGATTGTCATCACCCTAAAAAAAACTCCCAAATGGTGTGCTAGTTTAACTGTGAAAATCCTGATCACTTAGCATCAAATCTGGTGCTCTGACATGCACACAAACCACACTAAATTACAGTACATTTAAACAGCCTGGATGGTAAAACACATTGCCTTCCATATTGCAGTTTCACTGCCATAACTGGGTATTACCTGTCAAGCAAGACTGATTAGAAGAAAAGACAATGTGAAGGAGACTCTCTCTTTAGATTCCTCACTTTCTCACTGATACTCACTCAACGACAAGAGAAATTAGCTCCAATTACATTGTTCCCTTTGGGTGAATTCATACATAATCTCAGGGGCCCCATTAACACACGCACTGCAAGACTTCCTGCAGTCTTGTCACTTTTGAGGTACATGACAAAAATTTATTAAATGCCCTTGTTAACATTTCCAAACATGTTCAGCATGTTTAAAAGTCTCCAGTGAGTACCATAAAGCAATTATATTGCTCTACTAAAAGTCAAAGCACTTAAGAAAAAAGAAATGAAAATATATTTAACTGCCAATACACTCCAAGGTAGCCTTAGAGACAGCTACCACGGATTGCTTTGGAAAAGGTAAACGGTGGGTAAATTGGGCAAGTCCGTGGTTCCTAAAGGGTTAATATCAGAGTAACCAGGCAGGAGGCTGGCTTGTAGGGAAGATGTCCAACTGTGCTTTTTTCCCTCACTGCTTTAATGCTGGTAAGTGTAAGAATAACAAACGCTGGAAAATCATCAGAATTTCTATTAGAGAAGAAATTTGGAGAAATGGGATGGGATTTCATTCCACTTGGCTCTATGGTGCTATAAAGCGTGTCGGTTTGCAAACAGTCTAAAACTAGGAATAAAACGGGAGTAATATTTGCTGTTGGATACCTCAACTTTATAATTTATATTACCAAATTATTTCTTTAAAATTAGTTTTCATCATTACAGAAGTAATATATGGTAGAAAATGTGGAAAATGCATAAAATATTTTTTTAAAAACCCCTGCAGATTCTGTTTTACAATCACCAAGAGACAGGCATTTCTCAATATTTTGATGCATCTGTATTCTGATATCAATTTTTTAGCATACCGGGAATTATCATGCTAAGGAAAATGTAAAAAACCTATAACATTCCATTGAAAATATATTAAAAACATGCTGTACCTCCAATGCCCAATAGGAATCAGCATTCACTTCCAACATTTATCAAGGTGGTAAACTGAAGTCCTACATAAGGACTCAGTATGTGAAGTATAGTGCTCACTAAATGTTCAAGGAAGTAATATATTTTAAAAGTGAAAAATAAAGTAATGCTTGCCAGGATGACTTGTTTTGGCCAAAACTCACAAAAAGTCTTGTTGCAATTTTAAAAAGCTAGGACCTATAAGCCTATCTAAAAAGCAATGAAGAGTTTATAGGACCCACAAGTCACAGAGTATCTTGGTGACACTACAGCTCACTTTGTCCCATTAACTGGCTTAGATACATGTCATGATCCAGGTTCCAAACCAAATTCTGCCTAGCAGATGGGTCACTGGCCTCTCCCTCTGAGCTTTTTTAAAAATAGGGTTCAAATACTTGGGCTCCTCTCAGACTTAACAAACAATATGGTAGCATTTACATTTGGAAGCCTTAATTTCCGTGAAATGGATTTTTCTTCCCAAAGGAGACAGGTCACAGAATGAACATACCTTTTAGTACCTTAGTATGTGAATCACAGGTACATCACTACTGCAAATATTAAACATATGCTGTCAATGGCAAACAAAGAATTATAATGTCAATGCAGGCTCATCCAACATGCTGAGGATGAATAGATGTTATTACCTACTTTGTGTGAGAAGTACCAATCATGATAAATTTACAGCTAACTAATGGGGAAAAACCCCCAAATTTTAGATTAATGGCACTAACAAATTCATAAGCTGTCTGTTGCACTGAACTTTGACCATGTAAAATGTGACTGCAGAATAATAGACCCATCAGTAACTTACCTAGTTAAATAAGGGAAGAGATGCTAACAAGAACAAAGCTGGCAATTGAAACAACATCATGTGGTCCACTATGTACTATTTTAATATACTCCCAAAAATAAGGTTCGATGTCATTTTTTTGCCTTCTTTAAATTGTGTGAAATATCTTTAATTTAGTAAAGCAACTTCTACAAAAGACAACAGTTCATCTTCCTATCAGTATGACAGTGTGCTACTGGCACAGACTAGATATGTTAAAACTAATTACCTTGGTAATTAATTCTCCATTATTCCTTTCAAAGCAAAAGAACCGTATAGTATATTTCATAACTATCAATGCTTGAATAGAATTACAAAGACAAGGAAGATTGTATATCACCATGAACTGAAAGGCCTCAAAGAGGTTCTGGGTTCTTCTCATCCCCGCCTCTAAAATGCAAAACCTACATCTAGTCTAGGTGTTCTGCATTGTCTGATCTGATAAGAGATTGAGTATAGCAGATCCCATACTGCTCCCTCTCAATAATCACTCTAGTTTATGCCTATTAGCAGGGAAGCAGAGTTACCTTTGGCCCTTTGAACAAAGAAATCACCCTCTGCTTCCACTGGCCCACTGCATCATTACTATTTTGTGTACAGATCATTTAACTCTCTTGTTACTAAGCTTCCAGCCTCCCCTCATTAAAACAGGGACGACATATAACCTGCTTTGCCCACTTTGCAATGATGCTGTCATGATTTAAAAGGTTTTAAAAGGAAATCTGTAAATGTATTATCTGCTCCTAGGAAGAATGTGAAGTAGTCTTTTTTTATTTTTTTATTGATTTGCAAGAGAGAAAGAAAAGGAGAACGCAAGCGCCACTTATTTCTTGTCCCACTTATTTATGCACTCATTGGTTGATTCCTACATGTTCCTTGACTGGAGATCCAACCCACAACCTTGGCATATGGTGATGATGCTCTAACCAACTCAACTACCCAGCCAAGGCCAAAGTATTCTTAACAACACTAATAGCCACACAGTGTTGCATGATATGGTTGAAGGAACATTGGCATCAAATTCAGGTTTTGATAAAACCTTTGTCATTTATTGCTTGTAGAACATTGGGCAGTTACCCAACCTCTCCGAACCAAAGTCTCCTTACCTGCAAAAAGGATCGGACTTAGTCCATTCATACAGGGTTTTTGGTGAGCATTATATTACATATGCAAAAGGACCTGGCACAATATATACTTATAAATGTTATTTTAATTTCATTCATTTGAAGCCAGAGGCTTAAGTTGAAGGGCTTACTTTGCTACTTACTAGCTATAGCAAGTCAACCCAAGGAGGTCACTTAACTTTGCTGAGCTCTAGTTCTGTCATCTGTAAAGTCGCTCTGAGGATTAAATAGAACTATAGATTAAAGCGTATCTATAGGCAGCCTGCTAAGCAACTCCTGAATACAGCAGTGGTATGTTTCATAAGAGTTGCCCTTATTCCTGCTCCCTCATATCTCTGTGGGAGCATCTGACACTGTGCTATGTGCTGTGGGGGAAAAAAATGGCAGCAAAACAAGGTCCCCACCCTTAAGAGTAATGGTATAGTCAAATGAAAAATTTGCTAGTCTAAGCTTTTTACTTTCTTTTGATTGTGTATGGTCTAAGAATTCCTGTGAGCTCATCAAGCAGTGGTGGACTCAACAGAAAGTTGGCTCCTGATCACTGGGAATTTTTAAGCCAAAGCTGGGTGACAATTCGTTTGAGAAATAGAAAAGGGAACTTCTACGGCTCTCTGACATGAAATAAAAAATTATGAGAGAGTATGGAATAAAGTATGAAGGCACTCTTGGTTCTGTATTACTTTCCTATTGCCGAGGTAACAAATAACTAGACATTTAGTGGCTTAATATCACACCACTTCATTCTAGTTCAGGAGGTGAGAAGTCTAAAACCAAAGTGTTGGCAAGGCTGTGTTCTTTCTGCAGGCTTCAGGGGAGAATTAGTTTCTCATCCTTTTTCAGCTTCTGGAGGCTGCTCACAGTCCTTGGTTCCTGGCTCCTTTTATACATTACTCTAACCTCTGCTTTCCATCATCACATTGACTATTTCCTACTGTTCATTCTGATCCTGCTGCCTCCCTCCCCACTCCCTCCTTTAAGGACCCCTGTGATTATACCGAGCCCACCTCGATGATCCAGGATAATCTTCCTCACCTCAAAATCCTTAACTCAGTCATATCTGCAAAGTCCCTTTTACGTTGATAACATATCACAAGATAACGTATTCACAGACTTGAGGGATTAGGATGGAGACATCTTTAGGGAGATGTCATAAGCACTTATCCGTAAGTACTGCAGCTCAGAGGCAATCACTGGGATAGGAAAAGCCAGAATGTTGAGTGCGGGGGGGTGGCACATCATGGAGGGTATGAAGATAAGGAGGAGGTCACTCCTAGGTTGGGAAATGACATGAACCCAAGTAGTGGGCATAGAAATTGGCATAATTTACATGGAGACCATTAAAGAATATTGTAAGTGCGGTTAGTCTGAGAGGTACAATCAAATAGAAGGAGTAAAAGGTCAGATCACAAGGCCAGGCAAAGGGATCCTAATGCAGTAGAATGGCAATGGGGAGTTACTGTCAGTTCCAAAGTATGTCCCAAAGTGACATTATAAACACAACATTTTCAGGATGGATGGTCTAGCCAAGTATAGGTGGGAGGGAGAACTCCAAGAAAGACAAAGGCTGAATGGTTATGTCTTCTCTGAAGAATCACTGATGTCTAAGCTGCTTTCAGGACACCTGAAGATAAACTGGCAGCAATTTCCAAGTAGAGAGACAAGGCCAGGGCAGAATCATTTTAGCCTCTGTATAACCAGAGGAGCACAAGCTACGGACAACAACCAAGGGCCTATCCTAGTGCTTTGCAAAGGGTGACAATTTCCATGAGCTTGTGGTAGCTTTAAAGAGAGTGAAGCCCTAGCTGGTGTGGCTCAGTGGACTGAGTGCTGGCCTGTGAACCCAAAGGTCACCGGTTCAATTCCCAGTCAGGACAGAGGTCGCCAGTTGGGGGCATGTGAGAGGCAACAGATCAATGTTTCTCTCAAACACTGATGTTTCTCTCCCTCTCTTTTTCCTTCCCTTCCCCCCTCTCTGAAAACAAATAAATAAAATCTTTAAAAAATAAAAAAAAAATCAACCAGAACTGTCAGAAAAATCAAACTGTATGGAAGTCCGACAACCAAGGAGCTAAGGAAGAAGAAACATTCATCTAGATGGGTAGGAAGGGCAGAGATGGGCAGCCGGGCCAGAGAGGACAGGTGGCTAGGCAGCAGCTGGAGGACCAGGCGAGGCGAGGTGGCGGCTGGTAGACCAGGGATCCCACATTCGTGTGTGTACAAACAGCGAGGAACAACTGGGGAGCAAGACAGACTGCACAACCCAGGGTTCCAGCAGGGAAAAGAAAGCCTCAAAACCTCGAGGTAGAAACTTGTGGGGGTTGCAGTAGCAGGAGAAACTCTCAGCCTCACAGAAGTGTTCACTGGAGAGACCCACGGGGTACCAGAATGTACACAAACCCACCCACACAGGAATCAGCACCAGAAGGGCCCAATTCATGTGTGGGTAGTGGGGGAAGTAACTGAAAGCAGGGCAGGAGCTGAGCAAGCAGCATTGTTCCCTCTCTGACCCCTCCCCCACATATAGCACCACAGTGCAGTGACTGGGTTGCCCTGCCCTGGAGAATACCTTAAGGCTCCGCCCCTCCTAACGTAACAGGAGCATCAAGACAAAGAAATATGGCCCGAATGAAAGAACAGATCAAAACTCCAGAAAAAAAAAATACAACTAAGCAATGGAGAGATAGCAAATCTATCAGATGCAGAGTTCAAAACACCGGTAATCAGGATCCTCAGAGAAATGGTTGAGTATGGTCACAAAACAGGGGAAAAAGGGAAGGCTATGCAAAGTGAAATAAAGAAAAATATACAGGGAACCAACAGTGAAGGGAAAGAAACTGAGACCCAAATCAATGATTTGGAGCAAAAGGAAGAAATAAACATTCAACTGGAACAGAATGAAGAAAAAAGAATTCAAAAAAATGAGGAGAGGCTTAGGAACCTCTGGGACAACTTTAAACAATCCAACATCCGAATCATAGGGGTGCCAGAAGGAGAAGAGGGAGAGCAAGAAACTGAAAACTTACTTGAAAAAATAATGAAGGAGAACTTCCCCAATCTGGCCAAGGAAATAGACTTTCAGGAAGTCTGGGAAGCTCAGAGAATTCCAAAAGAAGTTGAACCCAAGGAAGCACACAAAGGCACATCAAAATTACATTACCCAAGATTAAAGATAAGGAGAGGATCTTAAAAGCAGCAAGAGAAAAGGAGACAGTTACCTACAAAGGAGTTCCCACAAGACTCTCAGCTGATTTCTCCAAAGAAACCTTACAGGCAAGAAGGGGCTGGCAAGAAGTATTTAATGTCATGAAAGGCAAGGACCTCCATCCAAGATGACTCTATCCAGCAAAGCTCTCATTTAGACTGGAAGGGCAGATAGAGTGCTTCCCAGACAAGGTCAAGTAAAAGGAGTTCATCATTACCACGCCCTTATTATATGAAATGTTAAAGGGACTTATCTAAGAAAAAGAAGATCAAAAACTATGAGCAGCCCTGGCAGGTGTGGCTCAGTGGACTGAGCCTTGGAGTGCAAAGCATAGGGTCACCAGTTTGATTCCCAGTCAGGGCACATGGTTGTGGGCCAGGTCCCTAGTAGGGGGTGCGTGAGAGGCAACTACACATTGATGTTTCTCTTTCCCTCTTTCTCCCTCCCTTTCCCTCTCTCTAAAAATACATAAATAAAATCTTTTTTTAAAAAAACTATGAACAGTAAAATGACAACAAACACAACTATCAACAAGTGAACCTAAAAACAAACTAAGCAAACAATTAGAACAGGAACAAAATCACAGAAATGGAGATCACATGGAGGGTTATCAGTGGGGAGGGGGAGGGAGGAGGATGGGGGCACAGGTACAGGGAATAAACAGCATAAATGGTAGGTACAAGATAGGCAGGGGGAGGTTAAGAATGGTATAGGAAGTGGAGAAGCCAAAGAACTTAAATGTACGACTTATGGACATGAACTAAAGGGGTAGAATGCTGGGGGGACGGGGGTGCAGGGCGGAGGGTAATAAAGGGGAGGAAAAAAGTGGGACAACTGTAACAGCATAATAAAATTTACTTTAAAAAAAGAGAGAGAGAGAGAAAATATACCAGTCTTACCTCATTGCCACATTACTTCCATCGATGACAACTGGCCTCAAATTGTCACTGCTGTCTATGTCATCGTCAAGAGACATTTCAGGGCTTGCAATCTCTCTGGAGCTGGGCCCCCGGGGCACTAACAGACTCAGGTTGACTTGCCCTTCCGAATCACCTTTGTTCCCAAGTCTGACAAGCTCTGCCAATACATCGTTAATAAGTGATTCTGGGCCCAGCTTGTTCAGCACTGATTGAATCTGTTCCTCTGCATAGCCCAGCTTTAGAGCAAAATCCATCTTGGCTTGGTACTCCTTTTCCAGGTCAGGCTTCCCATCCTGCAGAATGCTGCTCTGGGAGAAGCTTGGACGATCTAGGCAGGGTGATCTACAGAGCTGGCGGTGTGGCTTGGAGGGAACCTCCTTTTTCTTCAACGGAACAGCCCCAGGTTTGCAGCTATTGTCATTGTTGTTGCCACTCTTAAGGCTCATCTGTTCAGGATCACTCTCGGAGCTCACCCAGTCTTCGGATTCAGCATTGCCCTGCTCCGTGCTGTCTTGCTTAGGCTGCTGCTTCTCTTCCTTGGAAGCGCTCTTCTTCATTTTTGGTGTCTCCACTGCAGCCGTGGCCGTCATCCCGTTCAGTGGGTCTGATATCTGATCAACGTTTTTTCTTCTTAGCCTGCTTGGAATCCACGTACGGTGGCATTTCTTTGTGATAAAATGTGGTGGTAGTGATGGTGCAAGACTTTGTCTGTTTGGTTCGGTATGTTCAGATGTTTCTAGTCCCTGCAAATGAGCACGCATACCGCAATCACACTTAGTAAAATTCTGGAAAACACTTTGGAATGTAGCAGCTTCTTCCTAAGACACTACAGGTTGGCTGACATTTTTTTTTCTTTGCTTAAAATGGTTGGACTCACATTAAAAATATAGAAAGTTTTTAATTCTCTAATAACTCTAGATATAAGTCTTTCAGTAGTGGCAATAATGCTATAATCCCCCCCACATATCCTCACCATCAAATCACAGCTAAAGTTAACTGCTTATTACAACTTTCAGAAAGAGAAACATGGCATTTGAACAAGGTGCAAAAATATAAATATCCTTGAAAGGACTCTCTCTCTTCCTTTATGCCAGGTAGGTTGTCCAAATCCCACACCAGTTCCTTCCTGCTAGAGCTGAGCTCTACTATTGAAGACTACAGCCTCTCCAGCACTACTTTTTGCAAAATATCAGGGGACTCATCTACTGGGGGAAATCTAAAACCATTAAAATTGCTTTTAAATGACTGCAGCAGCTAGAAGGGCAACAAATAGAGAGGTGTGCTCTGGATCAGGAAAGAGGTTTGTGCTCACTCAGAAATTGTATCTGCAGCTTCCCATATCTGTTGTAATGGTTTTTGTTGTATTGGAAAAGAAAGAAAATCGACTCAACTTGCATGAGAAACCAGAACTTTAAAAAAATATAAATTACAGAAAAGAATCAAGTACAATTTTATTTCTAAACTTCTCTGCCTTAACCTCGTCTGTCCCCACAGGTTTCATTCTAACCTGGCCAAAGTGTTCCCTTCAATCTGAGCCTCGGTTTCTCAGATGTACAATGAGGATATTGATAATTACCTCACAGGGCAAAAACTTACATATGATGAGTAAGAAAAGTGCTTAGGTAAGTGAACAGAACATAGATATATGTAAACAGTGCAACAGACTGCACTAGGGGTTTGGTTAAAAAAAGAAAGGAGAATGACCATGAGGAAAGGCTGTAGGCCTGTGAGCACTGACAAGCTCTTCAGGTAGCAGCTGTGGTCAGTACTCTAAAACCAGACTATCTATGTAATCAGTGCACTAGGGTTTTCGAATTTTACTTCAATCCTACTTTTACAAACAAGAAGAAAAGCTACCAATAGTTCTATCTAACAATAATATGCCCAACTGCATGCTTCCTTAAAAGAGTCACACTGGAAACATCATATGCACACAGAATTGACATGAGAACTGCCATTAAGATAGCATCTAACTCCTCTAATGATTATACCACCACTTGTGACTTCAATACTTCCTTCAATTATTTACCAACACGTAGACACTGATTTCACTCTTCTCCATTAAACTTTGTTATTCATATTTTAAAGACTATTCCCTTTATAAGTTCCACATTTGCTATCTGACTTACATTTTATTCTCGTCAAAATAATTTCTAGGACACCGAGATTTCTGCCCCTGCATTTATTCAAAATTCCAAAGTCACTTAAAAACAATTGTTTATAAGACTACATATACATATTTTCTTGGCAAATATAAAAGACACGTTTGACTACTCTTAAGGGAGCATAGAATGTTCTTCCCCTCTACTAACTTTCCGAATGGACACTGAGGTGAGCACCTCTACCATGTTCACATAGACAGACATACGATAGCAAATCTACACTCAGGGAAAATGCCACAACAAAGAAAATCCTCATTGAAGTTACTAGTTATTATTGTGAAACTTTCCTACTCAATAACCTAAAGTATAAGAGAAATAAATGACTTAGCAGGCATAAATGTGGGTTTACCATTCAGTCTTAAGCAACACAATTTTGTAAAAATTGTTTTTCATCTGTCCTAGAACCTGTGTACGTGTGCGGGTATCATGCATTTTTTGTGTGTTTGTTTTTTATCGTTTTACAATGCAAACTTCTTGAGGCAGTGATACCAGGAATGTCTTTTTATTCAAAAGAACAGCCACTGAGTGCCAGATACTATGATAAGCCCTGGCTCTAGGAAAAGAAGCCAGACCTGATCCTTGTCCTCAAAGAACTCACAAACTAATATAAAATTGGCTGGAGGGGGCTCTATAAAGTGCTGACACACTATTCTATACAGGGCGACCATCTCAATTACAGTCCAAACTGGGACACTTTTAAGAATATAAGGAGGATTATTACTTATTGTCAGAACAATAGGCAAGCCTAATGTCTGGCTGGTCCTACAAGTTACTTGAACATTTCCATTAACATACAGAAGAGGAAATGTTCGATTCTGTCAATGCGGTTGTAGATGGCAGTGGTGGTTGTAGGGATTAGGAAGGAATTCAAGAATGATATAATCCTTGGAGTCATTTTCCCCCTTTTTATTGAATTTATTTGGGTGACACTAGTTAATAAAATTATACAGGTTTCAGCTGCACAATTCTACAACGCATCATCTGTGCACTGTACTGTGTGTTCACCACCTCAAGCCAAATCTCCGCCCATCATCATTTATCCCCCAATACCCTCCTCTCCCTCTCCCACCCTCCTCCCCTGGCAATCACCACCACACTCTTGTTTATGTCCAAGAGCTTTTTCTCTTTTATTCTATTTTGCTCAGTTCCTCCACCCCCCCACTCAGCCCTCTCCAGGAGCTGTCATCCTGCTCTCTGTGAGTCTGTCTCTATTTTGCTTGTTAGTTCATTTTGTTCATTAGATTCCACATGTGAGTGAAATCACACGGTACTTGCCTTTCTCTGCCTGGCTTATTTCTCTTAGCATAATGCTCTCCAGGGCCATCCATGCTGTCGCAAAGGGTAATGAAAATTAAAGCCACAATGAAATATCACTTCACACCTGCCAGAATGGCTGTCATCAATAAATCAACAAACAGCAAGTGCTAGAGAGGGTGCGGAGAAAAGGGAGCCCTCGTGCACTGTTGGTGGGAATGTGGACGGGTGCAGCCACTGTGGGAAGCAGTAGGGCGTTTCCTCAAAAAATTAAAAATGGAACTGCCTTATCACCCAGCGATTCCACTTCTGGGAGTCCACTTCTGAAGAAACCTGAAACACTAATTCAAAAGAACCTATGCACCCCTATGTTCATAGCAGTGCTATTTATAACAGCCAAGATATGGAAGCAGCCCAAGTGCCCATCAGTAGATAAGTGGATAAGAAAGCAAGCTGTAGTGCATTTACATAATTGAATACTACTCGGCTATGAAAAGGAAATCATTTTTTGACTTATTAAGTACCGGGAAACAGATTAAGGGCCGAGGACATAAAAACAGACATGGTCCCTAATTTCAAGCTGCTTTTAGCGATGGTGGTGGGGAGTGAAGACAGACAACATTAAAATAATTATATAATTCATAATTACAAACTATGACAAGTGATTAAGGGACAGAGAAAGACAAAAACTGCGTTTCCTTTATATGTAAAATCTAAACAGAAAACATAAAACAAATGAACAAACAAGACAAGAAGAGACTCATAGAAACTGAGAACAAGCCCTGGCTGGTGTGGCTCAGTGGATTCAGCCCAGCCTGCGAAACAAAGATCACCGGTTCAATTCCCCTTGGGGGCACATGCCTGGGTTGCCAGCCAGTTCCTCAGCTGGGAGCCTGCAATAGGCAACCAATAGATATTATCTTGCACATCATGTTTCTCCCTCTCTTTCTCCTTCCCTTCCCCTGTCTGAAAATAAATATATAAAATCTAGGAAGGAAGGAAGGAAGGAAGGAAGGAAGGAAGGAAGGAAGGAAGGAAGGAAGGAACTGAGAACGAACTGATGATTGCCAGAGGAGAGGGAGATGGGTGGATGGATAAAAAAAGGTAAAAAGGAATATACTCAGTAATACTGTGATAACTTTGCAGGGTGACAGATGGTTACTACACTGAATGTGATGATTACAGAATAAGGTATATAAATGTCTAATCACTAGGTTGTACACTTGAAATTAATATAATGTTGTATGTCAACTATACTTTCATTTAAAAAAGTATAGGGGGTATGAGTTTAGCCTTAAAGGAAACAGTAACAATTTTCTGGGCAGAGAAGTTTTTCAAATTATAGATATATGAAGGTTAATATGATATTGTGCCTTAGTCAATACCTCATGTATAATATTACTGGTGAGAGCAGTAATAAGTAAAAGCATTGATGATGGCTAAAAGAAAATAGTTACTTTTGCCCAAAAAGGAAGTGAGTGGAAGAAAAATTTCAAAGATGATATTCTAGCACGTACTTATGACAGGTATTGAAAAGAGTTTTTATCTTTCATTGTTATTGATTGAAAAAATCACAAATGAATGCACTAAAGGCTGGCATACTATAGAAAATCACATTAGATGAAATTACAGGACTGAGGTGTAATTTAAGAAGCTAAGAGCTCTGTCACCAGAAAGCCACGTGTTATATGTGCAGTGCTTTTCTATAATTTGCTTAAGAATATGATTAAGCAAATGATTGCAGACTTGCATTTGAATATAAAAAAAAGCAGAGAAATCTATGCAGGCAAAAGCTGCCAATAGTGACCTCAAGAAATTTCCACTAAGAAAAAGCAAAACAAAACAAAGTCTTCAAGTCTGCTCCGTGTACTTTCTTTCTCCACCTCTCCCCCATCATTCTCTTATGAAATACAACTCATTTATTTTGCATTTTCACAGAACAATTTTCCAAGGTCAATATTCAAGTGCTACTACAAACTTCCTTCATTTTTTTAACTAAAATGTGCCCAAACACCCTGTATGGAGACAGAAACATCTGGCCATGTCTACTGAGCCAGTGTAAATGTTCAAAAAAGCCCAACTGCCATGTAGGACAGAGCTATCCAGCAGATGCTAAGTCAAGAACAGAACAGTAAATCCTTAATTATCTACATATGGGTAAGTCACTTTATTATTTGTGGAATTGTTAAGTCTCAAGCTGTGCTCTGTGAAGGCATGTTTTGAGAGAGACTTAGACATACCTAGTTAGACAACTGCCTTTCCCTTTCTCTTCTCGCAATTTTTTTTCATAGCATGCATCCTCAAAGAAAATATGCATAGAAAAATTATCTAAGAAGTGGGATTTTTAGTGGGGCCCGGGTAATTGAAAAGTGACTATAGTTCAGTCATTATAAGGCTACTAAGCTCTTTTCTTGGTTCCTACTCTTCGAACTGTACTATTTAAAAAAAAATAGCTTTAAAGAGACCAAATCCAAATCTGTATTGTATTAAGCCATCATATTTTACTTTAAAAATGGCAAAAATAAAAGTTATAATGAAACTTTAGGAATAGTAGTAACATGTGACTAGTCATTTCCATTTGCATTGTATATGTGCGTGACCTAAGTGCTTTTACATACACACTTTCAATCAACAGGGCCACATCATTACCTACACAACCCAGATTTGGATTGTTATGACTTATATAGCCCACCTTTAATTGCTCGTGCCAAGCACATCGCCTAAAGAAATTACACAAATCCCAGGGAGAAACATAAAGTGTAAGCTTTTTTAATGCTTGGCAGGTTAAGGGGTTTGAAACCTTTCCTGATGCTCAAAATGCAAAGGGTTCACATGAAGGCTAATAGAGATAATCCAAAATCTTAAATGTGTTTCCATTTTCATTTATATTAAATCAATTACATACAGCAATTACATGATAAAGGAGATACAGACTTCCTTCACTGCTTCCTCAACCTCCAATTACACCCACTTGTTCACACATTCTTTTTTTAAAATTTTAGTTTTTTAAAAAGATTTTATGTATTTACTTTTAGAGAGGGAAGAAGGGAGGGAGAAAGTGACATACATTGGTGTGTGCAAGATACATCAATTGGTTGCCTTTCACCACCCCCCCAACCGGGGACCTGGCCCACAACTCAAGTATGTGCCCTGACCCGGAACTGAACTGGTGACCTTCTGCTTCGTAGGCTGGCGCTCAATACCGTGAGCCACACCAGCCAGGGCTGTTCATGCACTCTTAAATGGTACATAGGTATGTAGCACTTAGCAAAGAAATAAGTATAAAAAAATAACATTTTTTCTATAGTTTGTGAAAATGAGATTTCCCTCAAACAGTGAGAACATGCTTGTCAGCCTGTCTGATTTTACACTACCCTCTAAAACAAAATTGGCTTTTTCTTTCTTCAATGCATTCTCAGTATGATGTATGTCACAGCAAAAATCGTCACCACCAGAACTAAGTACAACTGAGCTTATTTAAAATTTAAGATTTCATTTCATAGCTCTGCATGATTGTATGGCCTCAATTCGTGTCCTTTGCCCCCACATCAAATGTTGAAGCTTTAGACAAAATGCCGATGGGAAAAGTAATAATCTGGTGATTTTCATTATCCATTTATCCTTGTAGGATTTCAAACATAATAGACACACAATACTTTGATTTCAAGAGCCATTATTTCTAGGTTTTGAACTGGGGCTCGTATTCCTGCTACCTTCCACCACCATTTCTCCCATTAGGGAGGACTCATGTCCATGGCCCATCTAAAACGCCTTCCACCACACACACACACTGTTGTCCAAACTAATGAAAACCGCATTGTTACATGTAACATTAATTTATACTGGACTTTATCTCCCACACACAAAGCATTTGTAGTGCTCAACCGTCCAGAAGGACAAGAAAGCTCTAGGTTACATACTTAACTAGTTACCTCTTGTTATATAAAGGTCTGGAGAAAAATCCATTGCAATTCAAGTGGGAAAGCTGTGCAGTGAATGTGTGTTCTCTGGTCAGTAGTGAAGGCTGGGGAGCTGTTATTAAAGTAGCTTCTCCAGAGAACACTTTCATGGGTCATTTGTGAATTTCCTTCTCTCTTTTGCTCTCTTCTCTCCTCTATTACCTCTCCCCATCTCTCTCCTTCCTTTCTACTCTCTTTCTCTCAGTGCCACATACTCCCATCCCTAAGGCCCTTTTGATCAAAGGCTGTAGGGAAATGTGGCTATGCTATTCTGTATTTCCAGTACATTGCAAAAATAGTGCCTGTTTTATGAATTTAACAGGAATAAACATATCTTGAACATCTCATTTAGTTAATAACACTGAGCTTGATCTTTTCGTTTATTCTCTCCAATTCAATTGCTTAGAAAAATGAGTAGAATATAGTCTGTTTTTTTTTCTTCATATGCAAATAAATAGACTACAAAGAGAAGACTCAGAGATCAGGACAGTTCTAAGGGGTGGCTGCCGTACTGCAGCCATGATGTCATTAGCTTAAGTCCGGTTATCCCCAAAGATCTTTAAGGAATCTGAAATGTATTGAAAGGCAAATGGAAGTAGAAGGAAAAGGGGAATGGAAGAGATATTACTAGACTCTCCCAAGTCTTAATTCTTCTTATTTAAACCAACACACTACTTGTTTTCACTTCTACAGTTATGCGTTGTCGTTTTTTCAACAGCTCTGTTTTATCTCAGCAGCCCTGCACTTCTGTGGCCAGTGAAGTTCATAAGAAACAGTTATAAAAATATTTCACCCCGGCTTGTGTGGCTCAGTGGATTCAGTGCTGGCCTGTGAACCAAAGGGTCGTCGGTTCAATTCCTAGTCAGGGCACACACCTGGGTTGCAGGCCAGGTCCCCGGCTGGGGGTGTGTGAGAGGCAATGGATCAATGTCTTTCCCTCTCCTTTTCCCTCCCTTCCCCTCTCTCTAAAATTAAATAAATCTTAAGAAAATATTTCAGAGGCTTTCAGAATAAGGAATGCTTAATAATACAATACATGTTATACTAAATGTGTCAACCATGTTATGCCAGAGGTACTCTCCTGGCTACCCCATGAGCCTAGCATGTTGGTGATCCCTAAAGGTTTCAAACAGGAATAAGGAAGCCAAATAATAGTGAAAAGCTTTCTGCATTTGGAGTTGGAGTCAGGAGATGTGGGTTCAAATCTGCCTTCTACCCCTCACAAAAGCTGTGTGACTTTATGCAGATATCTCACCTATAAGTATGTTTTCTTATCTGGAAAATAAAGATATCCTTATCTGTCTGCTGAGACAACTCGTGTGAGGTACAAGTAAATGTATGATGAACATATGATATAAACTGTAAAATTGTATAAATGTTAGATATTGTTACTGGTTACTGCAGAAAGAGGAATGAACTGCTTAATAATAAGCAGCTGCAACTGCAGTAGAATGAGAGTCAATAGAGTTAAATGCTAGTACTAACTCTACTGTGACTAATTATGGGATTTTGGGTAAATTACAATACTTCTCTGTGCCACAGTTTTTACTTTTTTAAAATTATTTTATTCATTTATTTTTAGAAAGAGAGGGAGAGAAACATCAATGTGTGGTTGCCTCTCGCACACCCCCCAACTGGCCCTCAACCCAGGCATGTGTCCTGACAGAGAATCGAACCAGTGACCTTTTGGTTCTCAGGCTGGTGCTCAGTCCACTGAGCCACACCAGCCAGGGCTCTGTGCCACAGTTTTTTCACCTGTAAATTGAGAACAATGATAGTACCTATAAGTGTTTGTAAAGATTAAAAACAAAACATGTGAAAACTGCAGATAAGCTGTAAAGTTCTCTACCAGTTGCCCACCAAGTTAACCAATTTTCATACCCCAGACTTGGTAGGTTGCTTCACCATCAACTGTACTGTAAACATGTCAAAGTAGTATTTCTCTTAGGCTTGCATTAACCATTTATCAAGACATCGCCACTAGGAGGATATCCAAAAAGTGCCCTTCCACATTATAAAATCACTGTGCCATTCTGGATCTTTAAAGTTCTAATGTTTCACTCCTTCTCTGCATGCTAAGTGCCCAGCACTGCTCCAGGTACTAAGGGTTCTAAAACAAATATGATTAAGTCCCTATAGGCTGCTCACATTCTATTAGGTGAGGTAAACATGTAAAAAAAAATAGCTACAGAGCAATATAATATGTTCTCATAAAGTTGTTCTTAAGTGCTAAGGGAATACCAAGGAGAGAATAAGTAATTCTGTTATCTAAGGTGAGGGAAGTAAAATTTGAGCTGGCTTTGAGGGTTTATCAGGTAAAAGGTAAGGAAGTTGTAGAAGGCCTGCTGACCATATGGATTAGCATATAAAAGGGCAAGGACATTTGAAAGGCCAAGGTGGAATCAATAGTGAGCAATGCCCTCTGCGCTCAGGATTCTCCCCCTCACTTGTTACAAGACTGTCTCTCTCTTCCACCAGACTGTAAGCTCCACTAGAAGCAAGAACTAGTCACATTCATGTTTGTATCTCTGCTTTTCCCAATCCCAACATTTGGCATATTGCTATGTATGTGGTAGGTTTTTAATAAATATTTTATTAAATGTAGCCTCTTTGTACTATTGTAACCTCTGACATAGTCCTAGAAGCCTGCAGTCAATTTTAGCTGATCAAAATAATAAAAAACATTTAACTTTATACCAGTTATATATAGCTCTGACTTTACCTAAATGATGGCAAGTGAGTTAAAATGATTTTTTGTGAGTCACTTATTATCTAGAGGCAATTTTCATAAAAACCTGTCTATAAATGACTTTGTATTTCATTCAACATTAATAATAGAGTTTTTTTGAAAAGCTCTTTTTTCATAGTAGAGATTAAAAATAATAAAAACTGTGTATAGCAAGTAATACTTCTCCAAATGTCTAAGTTTATGAAATTACCTTTATGCCATGAAATCTTTTGATATTTACATGACTTTAAATAAATACTAGCTATGAGTGATGTCAACAGAAATTGAGAGAAAAGACCTCTAAAAATCTGCTTGTCAATAAAAGTTATGTGAACAATAGCAAAAGTTGTTAAAATCCACTTTTCCAGAATTCTGGAAATGAAGCAAAGATTGGCAGTTATCCTAGGAGTGTTTAATTCTAAAACAAAACACACACACACACACACACACACACAAACAAGCTTTGCTGGCTGCACCTTGGTTAGAACAGAAAATGTCGTGTCATTTTAATTTCTCCTATTCCCATCTCCCTTCCCCATATCCACAATGACCCTGAAAGTCAACAGCCTCACAATCTATAGTAGCCATGAGAACCAGCAACACAGAAGCCAACAGAGGGAAAGGAATGAATTTGGAGCCTCTCCAAAGTCCCATCCCCATAGAAATATTTTCTGACCTGTCTGGAACTTCCTGGAAAACTTGAATCACAGGGCTTGTCTTCATTTGACGTGACTTACAGCTGAGCTAGGGCATGGTAAACAGATGCCCCCAATCAGGGATGTTCATCAAAAGCAATTAGAGGCAATTGTTAAACATAATAGCTGCCTTAGGTCATAACAGATGAGGCAAGCAAGAAGCTGACCAAAAACTCATAAGGAAAAGCTTGGAACTAGATGTCCATAGGGGATACTGAAAAGCTCCAAAATATCCCTGGGTATCTAGGACATGTGCATGTGCAGGGCTGTGTACGTGCTCAGTAAAGACCTAAAAAGGCTCTAATCTTTCACCTCTTGCGGACTTTAAGAATCTATGCGTCATAAAGTGAAGGCTAAAACAAAGCTATCAAATGCCTTCTACGCTGCTGAAAGTATGTCTCAATGTGCACACAAAGTCCCTAACGGTCGGAAATTTATTGGTTCATAGCATTGAAATTCTTTGTTGAACCATAAGCTGATAACTTCGCTATTCCAAGCGGAGACCTCAGTGATCAAACATCACAAAGAATACTGACTTTACGGAATTACTTCGGAAGTCATTAAATAGCTCGCCCAGGCTGGTGTGCCTCAGTGGATTCAGCACCAGCCTAGGAACCAAAAGGTCACTGGTTCAATTCCCCATCAGGGCATGTGCCTGGGGCCAGGTCCCCAGCTGGGGGTGCACAAGAGGCAACCAGTAGATGCACTGGTATCTCTCATACATCCCTCTCTCTTTCTCCCTCCCTTCCCATCTTTCAAAATATAAATAAGTAAAATCTTTTTAAAAAGCCATTAAATAACTTAATTACAATAAACCCTGGGGAGAGGAGGGAATCTGATTTTCAGAGTTGCCACATTGCATTATTTAAAATGTCCAATTTTCAACAACAAAAAATCAGACATGAAAAGAAACAAAAGGCATGGCCCAGGTGATTTCAACAATATGGTAAAACAGGGGTACTCTGCTTGTATCTCCCCTTAGCAACAATAATCTGACAGTTATTCATGAACAAAAATGCTTTGTGGGAGCTCTGGGATCTAGATAGGAGACTGTGAAAACTCGGTGAAGCCCAAGACCAGTGGGGGCCATCTCAAGAAGGCAGGTCTAACCCAAGTGGCTGACTCACCAACCATGGTCTAGCCACAAACTTGGAAACAGCTCCATCACCCTATGGGCTCAGCTAAAGCCGTGTTTGTCTGTGGTTCTGCTACCAGTACCACAAAGCTGCTCTTCAGAAATAAAGGAGAGATGAAAACATTCCCAGACAAACAAAAGCTGAGGGAGTTCATCATAGGCAGACCTGCCTAACGAGAAATACAAAGTGAGTTCTTCAAGTTGGAATGAAAGAACACTAAGTAATGATATGAAAATATGTAAAAGTATGAAACTTAGTAGTAAAGTTAAATATATAGTCAAACTCAGAATAATCTAATACTATAATGGTGGTACATAAATCACTTTATTTCTAGTATAAAAGTTAGCGGTCAAATAGTGTTAAAATTAACTAGAGTTATAATTTGTTAGTGGATACACAATATAAAAAGATGTAAAATGTGACATCAATAACATAAAATGTGGGGAGAGGAGACATAAAAGTGCACAGTTTTTGTAAGTAGTTGAAGTTAACATGTTATCAGCTTAAAACAGACAAATATAAGACATACATAAGATGTAATCATCTCTGGTCAGGCTTATTAGATGGTCAAAACTGGACATTATACTCAGTAATAAATGGGACTACTAATTAACTTCCTTGCCCTGGCAAGACAGCAATCCAGAGCCCAAAGGCTGTGACAGCTTGTTATTTGGGGGCCTGAATCAGGCCTGAGTGTGCACTGAATTCCCTGGTCAGATGAGATCACTGAATTTGCTCTCCAGTTTGGGCAAACAATTGGCTGTGCTCTCTCTTCAAGTGCTACTGTTCATATGATTGTTGAGTGGGCTACACAGCTTACTAAGTGCTCTAATTAGGTCCCCTGGTTGGACAGGCTGAAGACAGTATTTAGCAATGAGCAGTCCTATTAATTAGATTGCCTGCCTGGTCACAGCAGGAGAATAAGCTCTAAAACCGGTAAAGCTCTTTGTTTGTTGTTTTTATTCAAGCTGACCTGCACACCAAGTTCCCTGGGCCTTGGCTAAACAGGTCCATTGGTTCTGCCAATTATCAGCTCTATCTGCCTTTCTCTTGGCTCAAGTGCCACTGGGCTGCACAGGAGTTCTCTCTAGCACTTATCAGATGGGGCCAGAAGACTCTTTTCATAGCAGGTGGGGCTGTTTCAGCCCCCTTTGCCTGGAAAGGGAAGAGGGGTGCTCCAGGTTACCCCCAATTTCCCAAACATGCTTTCCAGTTGGGAGGGGCCAGGAGCTACCCTCTGCCTTGGCTATGAATTAATTCCCCTGTCTGTATATGGCAAAGAAGCCTCCATGCCCGGTAACGGTTTCGCTTTGGGGAATCAGTTCTGCCCACGCACCTCTCAGCCTAAATGCCACTAGGCCAAACAGCTTCTAGTTGTCACCAGCACTTCTGATCAAATGGGCCTAAAAGGCATTCTCTACAGCAGGTGGTGCTACGACTCCGCACCTTGCCTGGGCATGACCAAACCAGTCTCTAGGGATGGAAAATCAGGCATATCTGCACCGCACCAAGTTCCATGGTCAGAGTATGCCCACTGTCTTGGTTCTGTAGATGAGCAAAGCTGCTGGCAGGATCGCTATGACCAGCGCATGGATTGCTAGGATCCACGTGCTGGTTGTTGCAAGCTCTATCACAGATTCTCAGTGGCTGGGTCCTGCACATTCCCCTTCAATCCCCCTAGTGCAAGATCAGAGTGGAGGTTCCCACAAAGCAACCTGCAAAGGCTGGGGAAACTGCTCCCACCCACCCCCAGGTTCCCTTTTCCCACTGGAGGAACCAGAGGCTGCGTGGTGTCGCAGCAATGCAGTGAAAATGTAGATGCTTCTTACCCTTCTAATGCAGTGTGTCTTGGTCTCTGAGGTACAGGTGGGTGCTTCAGCCTCACCCCCATGTTCTAGGAGTCTCTCAGTGGAGTCTTATTCTTGAATAGATGTTAGCTGTTCTTGTGAGGGGGACTGAAGTCAGGGATTACCTATGTCGCCACCTTGGTGACATCATTTTGAGCTTCAATTTTAACATCTGTAAAGTGGGGATAATACTTTCTGGTCATAATAAAGATTAAATAAGACAATAAATGTAATGCACTTTGTAAATTACAGATCAGTTTAAAAGTCAAATAAGGATTTATGAAGTACTTGCTATAGGCCAGGCATTGTGATACAGTGATATATAAATAGTCCCTGACCTCAAAGAGTCTATAAAATTAATGGCTCATTCTACATGGCGTGGCATAGTGGAAAGAACACAGACACTAATCAGACACCTATGTTCAAGTCTTAGCTCTGCTACTTCTCAGCCGAAGAATCTTATTTTTTAAAAATCTCACAAATGTTTTACATTTCGGTGCCCTGATGATAGATGGAAATAATGGTAACTGCAAAAAAATGTATTTTGTGAGGACAAATGATATAAACTATAATAAAGACATCTTCATTATGAAAGTTAGATATCCTATGGAATATTCTGAGACCATCTACAGTGTATCACACTGTCACCGTGTTTTTTTAAAGATTTTATTTATTTATTTTTTTAGAGAGATGGGAAGGGAGAACGAGAGGGAGAGGAGCATTGATGTGCGAGAGAAACATTCATCGGCGGCCTCCCACATGCACCCCAACTGTGGACTGAACCCACAACCCAGACATGTGCCCTGACCAGAATCAAACCAGTGACATTTTGCTTTGTGGACAATGCCCAATGAACTGAGCCACACATGCCAGGGCTCTTATCATGTCTTGACATACATAAAAGCAATAGGTGCAGATTTTGGTATGGACACTGTATATTCAATTGGTTGTGGTGTTTTGTTTTTTTTTTACAAAAAGCTTTATTGAGATATAATTAACATACTATACAATTAATCCATTTGAAGTGTTCAATTATATCAGGTTTTGTATATTTATAGATACATGCAACCATCGCCAGTCAATTTTAGAACATTTCACCACTTCAAAAGGAAACCCCACATGTGTACTGATTGAGAGACTTAATATTGTGAAGATGTCAATACTACTCAACATGCTCTACAGATTTACTTTAATCCCTATTAAAATCCCAATGGCAATTTTTGCAGATATAGAAAAATACACCTTAAAATTCATATGGAGTTTCAAGGTACCCAGAACAGCCAAAGCAATCTTGACAAAAAACAAAGTTGGAGGTCTCATACTTCTAGATTTCAAAACCTATTACCAAGGTACAGCAATGAAAACAGTGTGCTACTGACATAAAGACAGACAGACCAATAGAATATAATAAAAAGCCCCTAAATTAACCATCATATACATGGCCAAATTATTATCCACAAAGGTGCCAAAACCATTCAATGGGGAAAAGGAAGTTTTTTCATTAAATGGTATGACGCAAACTGGATATTCACACAGAAAAGAATAAATTTGTACACTTAGTTTATAACATATATAAAAATTAGCTCAAAATGGACATAAATGTAAGAGCTAACATTATAAAACTCTTAGAAAAAAACACAGGGAGGAAGCTTCATGACATTGGATTTGGTGATGATTTCTTTCTTGGATATGACACCAAAAGCATGGACAACCAAAGTAAAAAATAGATAAACTACATCAAACTTAAAAACTTCTGAGCATCAAAGGACACAATCAACAGAGTGAAAAGGCATCTTACAGAATCAGAGAAAATACTTGCAAAACACATATCTGAAAAGGGCTTAATAGCCAGAATATGTAAAGGATTATTGAAACATCACCAAAAAAAAGTAGTTAAAAATGGACAAAAGATGTGAATAGACATGTTCCTATAAAAGATATATAAATTACCAATACACACATGAAAAGATGCTCAACATCACTAATCATTAAAGAAATGCAAATTGAATCCACAATGAGATATCATCTCACAGTCATTAGGATGTCTACTATTAAAAAAAAAAGAAAGAAAGAAAATCCAGAATATAAGTATTGGCAAGGATGTGGAGAAATTGGGACCCTTGTGTACTGTTGCTTGGACTGTAAAATGGTGCAGCCACCATGGAAAACAATATGAAGTTTCCTAAAAAAATAAAAAATAGAATTACTATATGATCCATCAATTCCATTTCTGGGTATACACCCCAAACTGAAATTAGAGTCTCAAACATGTATTTGTACACCCGTGCTCATTTCAGCATACAATAGCCAAGAGATGGAAGCAACGCCAAGTGTCGATCAATGGATGAATAAACAAAACAGTTGTGGTGTATATATACCACAATGAATATTCAGCCTTAAAAGGGAAGAAAGTTCTGACATTTTCTACAACATGGATGAACCTTAAGGACATTAGGCTAAGTGAAATAAACTAGTCACACATGAAGAAATACTGTCTGATTTCACTTATATAAGGTATCTAAAGGAAACAGATGCTTAGAATCAAAAAGTAGAATGGAAGTTGCCAGGAACTGGGACAAGGCAGATAGGGATAATTATTGTTTCATGGACATAGATTTTCAGTTCTGCAGGATAAAAATCTTCTAGAGAGCTGTTGCACAAAAACATGTATATAGGTAACCATACTGTACAGTTTATCTAAAATAGGGTAAAATTATAAATTTTATGCTGTTTTATAAACAAATAAATTAAAATTTCCAATGCATGTGGCTTGGTATGGCAGACTGAGATATTCTGTTCAAACTAAAAAAATGGTTGACGGTAAATTTTATGTTATGATTTTAACCCCTACTACAACTTTTTAAAACTCGTGCTCTGCAATCTTTAGCATTCACACAACTATCCTCACATCCCTGCCCCAGACCCTAAGCAATCACTAATTTACTTTCTGCCTCCTAGTCTGGATTTTCAAATAAATGGAATCATAATATGTGGTCGTTTGACTGGCTTCTTTCACTTAGTGCAGTATTTTCAAGATTCATCCATGGTGTAGCATGTACCAATACTCCATTCTTTTTATGGTTAAATAATACTTCATTGTATGGATATAATAGTTTGCTTATTCATTCATCTATTGATGTACATGGGTTGTTACCACCTACTGGCTATTTAAATTAATGCTTCTATAAATATTCACCTCTAAGTGTCAGTGTGAACATTTTTTCATTTCTCTTGGGTGTAAATGTATGAACAGAATTGCAGAGTTATGAGGCAATTCTATGTTTAATCACATTAGAAACAGCCATACTCGCTTACAAAGTGGCTGCACACCATCGGTGTATGAGGGTTCTTCTGATTCCTCCACATCTTCGCCAACACTTCTTTATTATCTGATTTTTGTTTTATTTTAGCCAGTCTTTATGGGTGTAAAGTGATATCCCATTGTGCTTTTGAGTTGCATGTCCCTGATGACTAATGATGCCAAGCATTTTTTCATGTGCTTTTGGCCATTTGTATGTCTTCTTTATAGAAATATCCATTCAGATCCATTGTCCATTTTTATGTTAGTTTGTCTTTATTATTGATTTGTAGGAGTTCTTTATATATTTTAAATAAAAGCTCTTTGCCAGATATAGGATTTTCAAATATTTTCTCCCATTCCATGGCTTGGTTACCTTTTCATTTTATTGATGGATTATTCTGATGCACAAGACTTTTTCATTTTGAGGCAGTTCAATCTTTTGTTTATATCAATTATTTTGTTGACAATCAATTGTCTTTTGTTTCTTGTGCTTTTGTATCATTGTCAAAAATCCTACATCATGAAGATTTATCCTTATGTTCTCTTCTAAGGATTTTTAAATGTCTTACTCTTACCTTTATGTTTTTAATCCATTTTGAGTTAGTTTTTGTATGTGGTATGAGGCAAGGATCCAATTTAATTCTCTTGTACATGATTATCCAGTTGTGCCAGTACAATTTTTTGAGGACTGTAATTTTCTTCACTAAATGGTCTTGGCACCCTTGTCACAAATCAGTTGGCCATAAATGTATGGGCTTATTTTTGGACACTCAATTCTATTACATTTATCTATATGCATAACCTTTTGCCAGTAACATAGTCTTTTTTCATAAAAACTTCTTTTTATTTTTTTAAATTGAATTTATTGGGGTAACATTGGTTAACAAAACCATACAGGTTTAAAGCATACAACTCAATAAAACATCATCTCCACAATGCATCATGCACCCATCACCCCAAGCAAAGTCTCCTCCTATCCCCATTTCCCCCCTTTGCCCACCTCCACCTCCCCTACCCTCTGACCCTGTGACTATCACCATACTGTTGTCCATATCTATGTGTCATACATATTTTTTGCTTAATCCCTTCACCTTCTTGATCTCAGCCCCTAAACCCCCTCTCCTATGATAGCTGTCAGTCTGCTCTATGTATCTATGCTTCTGTTTCAATTTTGTTAAAATATTTTGTTGATTAGATTCCACATATAAGTGAGATCATATGGTATTTGTCTTTCTCTGACTGGCTTAATTCACTTAGCATAATAGCCTCCAGGTCCATCCATGCTGTCACAAAAGGTAAGATTTCCTCCTTTTTCACGGCCAAGTAGTATTCCATTGTGTAACTGTACCAGTGTTTTTATCCACTGGTCTACTGATGGGCAATTGGGCTGTTTCCTGATCCTGGCTATTGTAAATAGCACTCTTATGAACACAGAGGTGCACAGATTCTTTCAAATTAGTGTTTCAGGATTCTTAGAATATATTCCCAGAAGTGGAATCACTGAGCCAAAAGGCATTTTTAATTTTTTGAGGATCTACATACTCTTTTCCATAATGGCTACAACAATCTGCAGTCCCACCAACAACGTACTAGGGTTCCCTTTTCTCCACATCCTTGACAGCACTTGTTAATTTATTGATGGTAGTCAGTCTGACAGATGTGAGGTGACTTCTCAGTGTGGTTTTAATTTGCATTTCTTTGATGATTAGTGACATTGGGCGTGTTTTCATATGTCTATTGGCCCTCTGTATGTCCTCTTTGGAGAGTGTCTATTCAGGTCCTTTGCCCATTTTTTAACTGGATTGTTTGTCTTCCTGGAGTTGAGTTGTAAAAGTTTATTATATATTTTGGAAATTAACCCCTTATCAGATGTATGTTTTCCCATACAGATGCCCTTTTTATTTTGTTAATGGTTTCTTTTGCTGTGCAGAAGCTTTTTAGTTTGATGTAATCTCCTATGTTTATATTTTCCTTCATTTCCCTTGCCCTATGAGACACATCAGCAAAAATACTGCTACGAGAGAGAGGTCTGAAATTTTACTGCCTATATTTTCTTGGAGGATTTTTATGCTTTCACGACTTACATTTAGGTCTTTTATCCATTTTGACTTTATTCTGGTGTATGATATAAAATGGTGGCCTAGTTTCATTTTTTTGCATGTACCTGTCCAATTTTCCCAACACCATTTATTGAAGAGACTGTTTTTACTCCATTGTATGCTCTAGCCTCCTTTGTCAGATAATAATTGACTATAAAGGTGTGGGTTTATTTCTGGGCTCTCTATTCTGTTCCATTGATCTAATGTGTATGTTTTTAGGTCCATTTACCTATGTCTTTTGATTGGAGCATTTAAGTCATTCACATTTAAAGTGACTATTGATAGGTATGTATTTATTGCTATTTTATTCTTTTAACTTTTTCTTTTTTTTTTTCTTCTACTTCTTAAACAGGCCCTTTAACATTTCTTGTGATACTGGTTTGGTGGTAACAAACTCCTTTAGTTTTTTTTCTTGTCTGTGAAACTCTATCTGTCCTTTAATTCTACATGATAGCTTTGCTGGATAAATATTGGTGGCAGGTCCTCGCTTTTCATCACTTTGAATATTTCTGGCCAATCCTTTCCGGTTTTCAAAGTTTCTATTGAGAAATCAGTTGACAGTCTTATGGGAGCTCTCTTGTAGATAACTGATTTTCTCCTGCCACTTTTAAGATTCTCTTCATCTTTAACCTTCGGCATTTTAATTATGACATGTCTTGGTGTGCGCTTCTTTGGGTTCATTTTCTTTGGTACTCTCTGTGCTTCCTGGACTTGTGTATCTTTTTTCTTCACCAGGTTAGGGAAGTTTTTGGTCATTATTTCTTCAAATACAGCGGTTAATTAATTTCAGGACTCATGATGAGTGCCGAAATCGATGAGTACTGAATGATGAAATATCTTTTCTTGAGGGATAGCGTTGTGACTCACACAAGTTCTAGCAAGTGCTACAAGTCACAAGCAAGCACCGAGTCCTGAAACATTTTTTTCTCATCAAAATGCAATGAGTACAGGGTTTAATGAGTTCTAAAGCTGACGTGTACTGAGGTATGACTGTATGTTCCTGATTCCTTGCTCCCTTTTCTCCCAGTACACCTAGGATACAGATGTTACACTTCGTGTTGTCCCAAAGTACCCTTAAACTACCTTCATTCTCTTTAATTCCTTTTTCTGTTTGCTGCTCTGATTAGGTGTTTTCTTCTACCTACTCTTCCAAATTGCTGATTTGATCCTCTGCTCCCTCCAACCTCCTTTTTATTCCTTCCAGTTTATTCTTGATGCCAGATACGGTATTCTTCCTTTGTGACTGGTTCTTTTTCATGGTTTCTGCGTTCTTTTCTATGCTGTTGCAGTTCCTTGAGCATCCTTATTATCATTACTTTGAACTCTGTATCTGATAGATTGCTTGCTTCCATTTCATTTAACTCTTTTTCTGGAGATTCCTCCTGTACTTTCATTTGGGGCCCATTCCTTTCTCTCCTCATTTTGCCTGTCTCTTTGTGTTTTTTCTATATATTAGGGATAGATCTGCTATGACTTCAAGTCTTTAGGCGTCCTTTGGGACCCAGTGGTGCAGTCTTCTTGATCTCCTGAGCTGGATGCTCTAGGAATGTCCCTTGTGTAGGTTATTGGGTCCTTCTGTTGTAATTGAGTCTTGATTGCTGTTGGCCTCTCCATGCACGGGATCAACCCTCAGGCTGGCTGACTGAGGCTCAACCCTGAGCATGGTATGTAGGCTGCTGTGCAGGTTCAGTCTCAACATGGCTTTTTCTACAAATCCTTGGTTATAAGACTCCTCTTCAGCTCATCTTTAGTTGGTTATTCAGGGTGATTTTTTTCAATTTAGTTGTACTTCCAGTTTGGTCCTGGGAGGAGGTAAGTGCAAGATCTACCTACTCTGCCACCATCTTGAAAACTTGCCTGTCCTATTGTTTTTAAAAGGGCCCTGGGGTATAAGCTGCTTCGCAGACTAATCCAGTCAAATTGTACCTCCTTTACTGAAATGGTTTCTGAGGTCAGTGCTTGATATTTGTTCTCACCATAGCAGGTCTCTTCTTAGTTGTCTAACCCCCTAGTTCCCTTTTGGGAGGCACTGGCCTAGCCTCAGCTGTATTTTCAGTAGATCTACAAATATCCTCCCAATTCTCTTTTCTAACCTCCACTCTTCTTGAGAGCACCCTCAGGTTTAAACTTCTTGCTCTGCAGCAAATTTAGGAAAACATTAGGAACCATATGTTTTATCGCAAAATCTTTGTGCCAAGGCCCTGGAGCTGGTGGTGGGGAACATGGGGAACTTTTCTCTGAATGACATTATCACTCTAGTAGCTGAGTTCTTGGTGGGGAAAAAGTAGCTTGACAGCCTCTTGGCTTGCCTCTTCTGGAGTGGAACCACTGTACTGAGAGCCTGAGTATTCTCAGTGCACCATGTCCAAAGTTAAGTTCCTGTTCCATTAGTGGGGGTTGGTCTTCACCTCTGCAACAGCCCCCCTCCTCTCTACTTTACTTGCCTATGACTTAGCCTCAACAACAGGTAGCTAGGACAGTATGAAAAACACTGAGATCCTGTTCTTCCAAGGAAGAAAGCACTCTGGCTGGGAACAGAGGGAGAGGGAGCCCTGTGTTCTTGGCTGCAGCAGTTTTGAGTAGTTTCTGCCTCATTATGCTGCGAGTGTAAACACAGAACAAGCTCAAACTGGTCCTATCCTGGTTCTAACAAGATAGTGAGTTGCTTTTCAGAGACAACAGTCCAAAACTCAAATCATGAAGGTGAAGCATGCAGAGGAGAGAACTTTGACCTCCGGTTGCTCCTGGAACCAAAGCTTCACTCCTCTCCTGACAGGACCGAAGAACCAGGACATTACCAGAACTTGAATACTGGAACCCTTACAGAAGCAAAGGGTCAGTTGTACAGGAAACTCTGGTACTGAAGTCCCTTTACCATATCTTGGCATCAATGGCCATGTTCCAAATATCTCCAATCAAAACCCGCCCTGCCAGCACTTCTGCATACCAGCCTGTTCCACCTAAGTCCTTAAAAATCACTCCAAACTCTGGATTGAGGAGACAGATTGGACTCCTTTGTCAGTTGACTTAGCAATAAAAGCTTTTTTCCTCAAAAGCTGGTGACATAGTATTGCCTCGTATGTGCACAGGGCAGTGGGACCTTGCTCAGTAGCAGAGTGGAAAAGCAAAGGAGTAGCTTGGTTCAAATACTACAGACTCACATTTCTTAATAAATTTTCATAGATTTTTAAAAATAGATGTTTCCTGATTTTCTGCTTGCTCTTAGGACCATTTTCAGAGGCTTTAAGTGGTTGTTTTTAAAAAAAGGGGTTTTTTTCCACCAGTTTCACTGGAAGGGTCAGCAGAGCTCCTCATGCTGTTATCCTGGAATTTGATTCCCTGTATATTCAATCTTGCTTACATTTAATAAAGTGGTTGATTTCTTAAGTAACTTGATCCCACGCTAAAGTAAGTGCCCAGTAGAACTCCTGCACCACCTATTTTACACCTCAACAAAGCATATCCAATGAATGTGACATATAATGAAAAATTATATTTTTCATGCAACAAAAGCTAACTCTTGCAGCTGATAATTTGGACCTACAATTGATTTCATTTTGTTTGTGAAGGTTAAGAGCTGTCCTCCTTTTAATAATAAAAAGTGCCAAAAGAATTGCAGAAAACTTTAAAGCAAGCTTAAATCTCAAAGATTATCTAGTTAGGGGCGGAGGTATATTTGAACCCAGGTGTCTAGATGCTCAAGCTTGTGCCCTTTGTAGATGAACATAATGCCTGTCAAACAGCAATGAACAGACTGTGCATGCTTCAGTATTTATAAAACATTTTTATCTATATTATCTCATGTAATCTTCACAACAACCCTGGAAGGGAGCATGGGAAGTATACTATTATTTTCACTTCACTGGTGAGGAAACTATAATTCAAATCTCCAACATAGAGAGGAAATAACTTACATGGTTATTTTCATCTGTATTAGCTTATGTAATATTCATATGACCCTAGAAAGTGGTCTGAGCAGTATACTAATATTTTTACTTTATAGATGAGAAAATTCAATTCAAATATCTAATATAGAGGTAAAATGACTTACATGTTATCTGACTCATACCTCCTGTTCTTTCCATTATACCAGGCTTCAAATGAGGTTCCCAAGTTGGAGCACAAACCCTTCATCTTGAGGCAAAGAGCTGCACGTTCTAATAATGATGTCAACATTAATTCAGAGACAAAAAATAAACTAGGAAACTTAACACCATATTCTCACCTCAGACCCTGCGACTTCTGACCTGAAGTTTGCCTCTTACTTCTTTCCATCCTCCCCCCTGATTGATAGTCCAGACTTTTTTTATGTCTCCTTGGTAATACAAATGTAGAGTCAGTCAGGTAGTTGCAGCAGTGGGAGACGGTGTCATGTCAGAAATAATACTCTGGGCTTCTTGATGATCCCTACCGGAGCTACCTCTTGGTCCCCAAGCCCTTTATCTTCCTGGAGAACCAAAATATTAAAATATACCATAGTCAGTAAAAACATCTTGGGACTCAGCATATTTCTTTTGAAATGTCAGACAACAAAAAATGGTGTAAATATACCATGAAGGAAGAAAGCAGCTGGAACCTAATCAGTTAAATATATTTCTTATTCTTATCATGCTTTGGTATACAATCAAATGGTAATGCACAATTTGTAAATTTAAAATAAAGCTACAAATGCTTTCATGAAAATAATCCACACAATCACACGCACATGGATTCTTCCCTTTTCCTAACTCAAGAGTTGATGTATTTTGAATAATATAGACCTTGGTTCAAATTTTTACTCTGCCCTTTGCCAGTTGTGTGACCTGTTAGGCTCTTCATCTGCAAATGAGAATAATACAACTTACATCAATGTGCTCTTATGAGCCCTGGCTAGTGTGGCTCAGTGGACTGAGCCTGCGAACCAAAGTGCTCTTATAAGAAAAAAATGAGTTAGTGTATATGAAGGAACCAGCACATTGACTAGAACACAGTGAACACTCAGTAGATGCTCTTTGTTTTCCTTTTTTACAATTATAGTGGGGAAATTACCATATTTTGCCATGGATAATGATTACATGCCATGGGTATAATAATGGGCATAATAATCCTGCATATAATGTGCAGGAAAAATATGGGTGCACATTATACATGGCAAAATATGGTAGTAACCGTGAAGCTCTCAGAGAACAACTCAGTCTATTTCATGGTATTGAGGCTATGTAAGAAAACACTCAGAAAAGACAGACCAGTGAAAGGATCGCAATGATTAAGGAAGTCTTCCTAAGGAAGGTGGGAGTAGAGTTTGGCTTTAAGGAATGGATACCCTTTGGATGGATAGTCCAGCATATCTCAAAATCCTCTCTGAGCACTGAGACTCTGCACAATGGGCCAGGGTGACTCATCATTTAAATGAAATAATAGTAATCTATTCTCAGTTTTTGAAACAATTAAGATAACATTTTCTCGATTTGATTATTTCCCTTCTACACATTTAATTATTTGATACTTGCTACAGCTTCTCTAAATTAAAATACACAATGAGATACTAAATTTAGCATAATCATATACTTATTTATTTTATGCTTAATACAGTTACTTTGTGATATTCTACAAAGAGAATTATGACTTCCGGTGCTCTGCCACCTGACCACATTTGTGACTCACTGAGGTGAAAAACATGAATCAGATGGGAAATAGTATAAAGATAGCATATAAGAGTATTAGATAATACAGTGAGCAGACCCATCTGGAGTGGACAATATGTGTTATAGATTAATAGAAAATAATAGTTAGGTAATATATTACAAGGTAGAATACTATCCTAAGTATAGGAATTTATAATTTGCAAAGAGCTCACACATATTTTATTTTCATACCAACTTTGAGAGATGAAGAGGCAGGCAATAATGTTACCATTAATACCGATAGCTTCTAATTACTGAGCTTTCACTATGTGAACAACATCATTGCTAGATGCTTTACCTATGTTACCATCAATGTTCCTAATAACCCTGCAATATAGGTATGATCTTAATTTTACAGTTGAGTAAATTCAGGCTCACAAAGGTTAAGTCATTTGCCCAAGACCATACACCTAGTAAGGAAAAGATGCTTAATGGAGCCTCAAGTCTGTCTGGTAACAGCTCCACTACACTATTCTAACAGTGTGAAAAGAAGAAATAAAAGAGGTGAAAAGGGAGAGGGCATTAACAAGTACGTGACAATGCAGTTTACCTAAGATAACCCTAAGGTTGTGTATTTCACAAGATAAACAGAAGTAATTTTAAGTCCATTTTGTAACAATATCAGCAGCACTGTCAATCTTGAAAATCCACAGACCGTGCCTTTGAAGGTCCTGTTGCCATACTGAAGTATTTTGGGGGTACTGGGTTCATTTTAGAACTCAGATTCTGGAGTAATTTATCCAGCTTGAAATAAGAGAAATACAAAGCTTTCTAGATTGACATCATTTACCATTTATTTGTTTTTCCTGTCTGTGGGGAGAAACCAACACAAGCTCCTTATGTAATAGGAATGTTGTAAAGCCACCCGCAAGGTGAAGTGTGAGGAGTTTTCATGACTGGCTCCCTATCAAGGTATTTCCCTTCTGTAAGGAGAGTTCCAGAGGTTGCCAAAGCCAGGGATCAGCACCAAGGCCTACCTTGAAAGGGTGAAACATTCAGGATACTCATTTAGAGGGAACAAATGATTTCACCTGTGGGAAAAGGCTTGGCTTGTCAATACCTTTCAGGGAGGGAGCTAAATACTGACACTAGTTTAGAGCCAGGGACAAGGCAGCATCTATTTTAGCTACAGAAAGAATGATGCAATCTGTCATAGAATTTTGGCCCTTGTGACAGGGAAGTTTTGTCAGCCCTTCCCCAGTGGAGGTATACTTAAAACACAGGAGAGTCAACTAACTGCTCTCAAGAAGCCTGAAAAGATGATGCTTGGTTTAGAAATTAAAGCTTATATAACTTTACTCATAGGAAGAGTTCTTCCGTCCTGTATGTAAGCCAAATAACTCATATTGTGATTAAAACAACTCATTTTTTTTAAATTTAAGAAGTATAAATATTAGTTTCAGGTGTACACTTGAGTGATTAGACCGTATATAATTAACTAAGCAATCACCCCGATAAATCTCATACCCATCAGACACCATACATACATGTTAGAATGTTATTGACTATATTCTCCTATGTACTTTACATCCCCATGACTATTTTGTAACAAATAATCTGTACTTCTTAATCTTTTCATTTACATATATATAATATTGTATGTACTAATTGAAAAATGTAAGAAATGATTTTTAAAAGCACGAATAAACACCCCTGAAACTATTTGATTTTAAAGAAAGTTGCATGTTTTGTGAAAACAAGGAAGACTGATACTGTTTTTACTTATCAAAAAAATTCTGACTGTCAACTAGGGTTATCCAGTGCAGCAGGCCAGTGCATCCCAAACCTGAGCATATATCAGAACTGCTTGGAGGGCCTGGTAAAACACATATTGCTGGGATTTAGCTGAGTTCTCTGATTCAGTAAGTCTGAAGTAGGGCCTGAGATTTTGCTTTTCTTTTTTTTTTTCAACCAGGGAAATTTATTTTAAAACATAAACAAACATACATTAAGCTTTAAAAATAGACCAGTTTTAAATAAAAAGAAAAAAAAAAAAGCCCTTTGATCCCAGAGTCTCTACAGCATGCATTGAGAGGCATTTTAAAACGATGTAAGGAGAACTTACAGGCAACTGGAGATGGAAACCCACACCTCTCTGCCTCCAGAGTCTGCCAGGGGGAGGGACACACTGGTGACGGCGCAGCCACTGCTCATACTAGATGCTCCTGTGGTGACAGCCACCAATGGCCAAGGGTGACCATAAGAGCCCAACATCTTAAGTGACTGAGACAGATGTCTTCAGTCTGGGGGCACCCTAAAGGGAAGCCAGCTCCTCTCAAACACCACATGAAGGGACTCAGGAGACACATGAGAAATGCTCAGGGGTTTTGGCTATGCAGAAGGTATAACGTCCAGGAATTCACTAGAAATGCCCTAAAATAGTCAGCTGACCATCCAAGAGGTGCTGTAGAGTGGCCTGTGGATGGCCCAGGCCAGACCTCAATCTGTGAGGGGTTTTTGGCGGGGCTTCTCCTCATAGGACCCCCCGCCTCCACCAAATTCGTTCACTCTGCCCCTATCCACAGGGCAGAGCCATCGCTGGTACAGGTAGACCAGAAACACCACGTTGTCCCTGAAATAGGTGAGGAGATGGGAGGTAGGTATAGTGATGATGGAGGCAAAGACGTCAAAGATGAAAGTGCTAAAGGCCGCGTACATGAAGGCTTTCCGGGGCAGGTGCGCCATTGACTTCATCTTGTAGTTCGCAAAGTGCTGGGGCTGCACAAAGAGAAAGCCAAAGGCATACACCCCATTGACGAAGCTGTTGATTAACAAACAATTACCAACTCTTACACCTGATGTTGAGCAGTGAGTAGATGATGCCCTGATGCACAGAGGGCAGAGCAGGTAGGACAGGTACTTCATGACCTGAGAGTTGAACTCCTTGATTTTTCTCAGATTCACTGTAGGCACCAAACTGAAACTTGGGCCTGAGGCATCTCCAAACAACAGTCATTTTCGGAACCTTTTCCACTTTTCCACAGCTTGACGACAGCTCTGACACCTGCCAGAACCAGCACCAGCAGCTCATCTGCTCATCCAGCAGGGACAGAAAGATGACCACTGTGCTGAAGCAGCGCCGGAACACTGCTTTGGTGAACATCCCAATCACACTCTTCTTTTTCTTTCAGAAACTGATGTTGTTTTTAAATGCCAGGAAATCAAACAGAAGGTGAAACACTGTGGCAAAGAAGGTCAACGTTAAGAAATACAAGTTGGTACCGATCAAAATTCCTTTCACTTCATAAGTATCTTTCTCTGAAAACCCCAACTGCTGATGAAGTACAGTGTCCTGTATGTGGATCCAAAAGCAGAGCTTCTCCAGCAAGATCTTTTTGAAGGGTCCCTCAGGGTTGAGTGGCTGATGACCATGATGGTCCTTTACCCGATTGCTGAGCTTGTGGACGAACAGGATGGAGGGGTAGCGCATGGTCTTCCCAAGCTGGATCACCTTCATGTATGGATGCACGTTGGCAGGCAGGGAGGGCCTGTCAAAGAGAAAGTCGTTCACCATCATGCTCAGTGTCAAGTCTTGGTCTTCAGTGAGAAACTGGGCTCGTCCCGGGCAATCATTGGCTTCTTCTCAGCTTTGATCTTCTGCGCAGCCAATCCCCTAGTAAGCAGATTGACCTCTTCCGGTTTGGAGACCATGTAGATAGGTGGTCAGAGGGCACATCAGGTGCACCTGCTTCCCATCATGCCACGGCAGAATGCCAGCATGATGGAGGAAGATATATGCATACAGCGTCCTGTTATTTATTGTTTTCTTTGGTACAGAAACATTAACTATCCTTTCATACTTGGACTACATGTCAAAGTCTTTCATGTTCAAGACAAGATCCACATCGTTCTCAGCACCAAGGTTGGGCTGTGTGGTGGGTACACACTCAGGTGCAGCTTGGGCCTCTGTGCCAGGTAGGGCTGGATAAAATTACTGTCGCTGGTGCACGGGCTGTGTGTAGAGGATGCCATACATGACCCAGCACGTGTGCATCGTGTGCACCATGTACACCACGTACACACAAACACGTCCACTACAAGGCTGGGGAAGGAGCTGCTGCCGCTCCACACAACACCGCCACCTGCAGGTGGGTGCGGTGCGCAGCTGCCCTCATCCTTCTTGCTGCTTTGGGACCCAGGAGCCTCCCATCGGAACACCCCGCTGGGTGCTCCTGCCTTCCACTCACACAAGAGCCACGCCGGGACACCACTGCTATAGGGAAAGTAGCACGCCCAGCGCCGTGAGTCACCAACCACCCTACAAACTCTTGCCGCTGCCACCACCCACACCTACCTGTGGCTACCAGCAGCTCAATTTTGCATTTCTAACACATTTCTCAGTGATGTTGGTCCAAGAACCACAATAGAAGAACCACTGCATAAACATAATTTTAACATGTTTAGATATATGGTTTAAGTGTAGATTAACAGCTGACAGAAAGGGAATAGTCAGAGGCAGGCATACCAATGGCAGCAAGAAGCAACATCTGGTAGGCTAAGAATGGAGGGAAAGAAAATACTACCAAGCCTGTCAGATTGGTCACCATCATAAATCAACAAACAAGTGCTGGTGAGGATGTGGAGAAAAGGGAACACTCATGTACTGTTGCTGGGAAGGCTCACAAGTGAAGCCAGAGGAAAACAGTATAGTTTTCTTAAAAAAATTAAAAATGGAACTGCTTTATGATCCAGTGATTCCACTTCTGGGAATATATCCAAGAATCCCAAAACACTAATTCAGAATAATACATGCGCCCCAATGTACATTGCAGCATTATTTACAATAGCCAAGATCTAGAAACAGCCTAGCTGCCCATCAGTAGAGAGCAGATACAAAAGCAGTGGTACATTTACGCAATGGAATACTTCTCAGCCATAAAAAGAAGAAAGTCTTACTTTTTGTGACAGCATGGATGGAACTGCAAATTATTATGTGAAATGAAATAAACCAGAGAAAGACAAATACCAAATGATCTCACCTATATGTGGCATCTAATGAACCAAATAATTTAACAAACAAAATAGAAACAGAAACCTAGATACACAGAACAGACTGACAGCTGTCACAGGGAAAGGGAGTGGGGGACGTGGAAGTGGGCCAAGGGGGGATAAATGGGGATGGACACAGACTTTGCTTTGGGCAATGAGCACATGATGCATGCTGTTTTATTGACTTGTACACTTTAAACCTGTATGGTTTTATTAACCAAATGTGACCCCAATAAATTCAATAAAAATTAAACAAAGAAATGAAGACATACAAATGGCCAACAGATAGATGAAAAGATGTTCAACTTCATTACCTATCAGAGAAATGCATATCACAACTACAATGAAATACTATGTCACGCCTGTTAGAATGCCTATTATCAACAAGACAAGTAATAACAAGTGTTGGAGACGTTGTCAAGAGAAATGAATCCTCATTCACTGCTGGTGGGCATGTAAACTGATACAGCCATGATGGGAAACAGTGTGGAAGTTCCTCAAAATTTAAGGATAGAGTTACCATATGACCCAGCAACCCCTCTCCTGAAAAATTTGAAAACATTTATTCACAGAGATATACCTGAAAAATTTGAAAACATTTATTCACAAAGATACATGCACCCCTACGTTCACTACAGCATTATTCACAGTGGTCAAGACATGGAAACAACCACAGTGTCCTTTGATATATGTTTGAATAAAGAAGATGTGGTACATATATATATAATGGAACACTACTCAGCCATAAGAAAAGTTGAAATACTACCATTTGTGACAACATGGATGGACCTTGAGAATATCATCCTAAGCAAAATAAGCCAGACAAAAAAAGTTTAAAAACTATATGCTTTCACTCATATGTGGAACATAAACCTGACAGCAAGAAATGAACAAGCAAGACAAACAAACAAATATTCATAGACACAGACAACAATATGGTGGTTACCAGAGGGTAAGGGGGCAAGAGATAGTAAAGAATAAAGGGGTCAAATATATGGTGACAGAAGGAGGTTTGACTTTGGATGGTGGGCACACGGTGCAATATACAAGTGGTGTATAATAGAAATGTACGCTTAAAACCTATATCATCTTATTAACCAATGTCACACCAATAAATTTAATTAAAAATAAGAAGGAAATGGATAAATATTTCTGAGGCTATCAAGTGTACATGTCAAGAACCTTATGTGTCTAACTCCTGTCCCTCTCCCATGACTACCAGTCTCCTAGTCTTTAAGAGTGATCATTGTCTTATATGGTAATGATGCGAGATAACAGATGCTCACTAATCATCATCTCTGGTTTAATGAGATTAAATTAATGAGAACATTACATTTAAAGAAGTTTAATTCTCTTTAGCTTACTGTTTAAGTAGGTATAGAATTGTAAAATACATATTTTTTGATATCTTAGAAATATTTCCATTGAGGCTCAACTTTTAAACACTAATGTTTAAGTTCACTTTTGAAAACCACTCTATCAATTCCAAATGATGCAGGATAAATGAAAATTATCTAAAACTGGAGTTTAGGCAATCCCAAGACGGTGACAGCATCTAACATTTAAAAAGCAAGTTTTTTTTTTTTCATGTAATACAGTAATACTTTGAGACATGGATAATCATGATTTCTTAAAGGATGACTAAACTAAGATTCAGAAAATGGAATTAAAGTACTGATATCACCCAGGTAGTTAACTGGTAGTGGAGCTAGATTTTAACTTAAGTCTATCTGATTCCGTTTTGCTATACATTTTGCTTTCTTTACAGGGAATAAAAATTCTCATGCTGAGAAGCTGGATACGTAGATAGTTCTCCTGGGTCTCTGCAGGCCATACTCCTTTGTAGAGCTTCCTGTAAGACAGGAATCCAAACTTTATTAGCATTAGCAGTTTCTTTCACTTACAGAAACTACAAGAACTCCCTTAAATGCTTCTGTGTGCCCTAGCTTAGAATATGTTTTTTTCCCTCCTTCACTCTGTAGATTTCACCGCTGCATGGAACCATCCCTGCCTTTTCCTATACCGATCCTTGCCCTACACTCCAGTTCTTCAGCGAAAACACAGAAGGGCTAGTGGGGATAGAAGAGGCAATCAGAGATAGAGAGAGAGGAAAGACCTATGGTCCACGTAGCTGTCCCTCCTCTCCCACTTCCACTGGGTATTCCCCCAGTGCCTGGGGGGATCCCCACATCATTCTCACAGTCTCATCCTGCTCCTATGGGAAGTTCCTCAAACACTGAGGCTGGGTGGTTCTCTGGAATGAAGATAAAGCTCACTTATCCCTCCAAGATTTCAGGTCCCACCATTCACACACGTCTGCACAGTCAGTTGTTCTGAGAGGGCTAAGTGAATGGGATGCTTAGGAGTGGAAACTCTTACACTCCCTCTTTCTTGCAATTGTTGGCAGCTGGTATTCTTCAAATTCTCCAGAAGCAGAATGCTTGCTTCATTCAGAACGGGCAACTGAGGAATATTGTTTTATTCCATAGTGTGTCTCAAAAAAAAGAAACTGGGAAAAATGAAAGGAACAGAAGTTTTGTGTACAGCAGACCTAGGTAAAATTCCTACCATTTCGACTTACAGTTGGATGACTTGGAACATCATTTAATTTAGCTGATTTATAAGGGCTATTATAGGCTAATAACCTCTGCCATTCTTAGCTCACAGAATGGTTACGAAGCGCTAATGAAATAATAAATATGAAAGTGTCCTGGAAAGTGTAAATGGGTTTGTGGATATCAATTTTGATTGCTAATACAATTGTGTGTTCCTGGCATTTCACATGTTTCTGTGTAATCGTGGTTAGATTTTATAGTACTATTCATGTATTCAAGATGCATTTATTGAGCACTTGCTTTATTATAGGCACTATACCAGGAATGGGGAGTACAGAAATATACCAGACACAATTATCTTTCTGAGTGAGTGAATCAATTCAGGTAGATTGATAGGTTTTAGTGGTGGTGGAAGAGGAATCCAACTGATGACTGGCCAGGGAATCCATCTACTACTTTTATGTCAGTAATTTGGAAATTAACTGTACTATGCTGTTTACGTGTGGAGTCATATCAGGGAAATGCTGGAGTAGCCAGCTCCAAATTCCTATCCTTCCACAGACAAATTGAAGAACAAGTAGAAAGTGTCAGAGCCAACTTTATCAGAACTCTGGAAAACAGTAAAAGGTCTATAGCAACCAAGCAAATGTGGAATCAAGAGAAAGCCAATTTAAAAGTGTAAGAAAGTTTTACAGTGTTTTTCTTGACCTTTGCTCTACCCCCTCCCAGCTCAGCTGTGATCCGGAAGATGGCAGTCCCTACTCCCAGTCTGTGACCCTGGTTTCTGGGTGCAGAGGCAGCAGGCAAAACCTCATTTGCAAGTTCATTGTGTTCCTGTGTTCTAACCTGTCTGAGAGCTGTGGGAAAGACTGATGCAAGGTGCTCCTATTTGTTTCACCTAACTTGGGAACACAGTGGGAAAAGTGGAAGGCATAGTTTGAAAACATTGTAAGGTGGATGAAAAATCTGTACGCTCAGGGTCAAAAGACTACAGCTGAAAGTTGCATTTCAAGATGCAGACATAAGAATATCCTGATCTCGCCCCTTCCCCTGGACATGCTGAATCTACAGCTCTGAATGGAATAACTTCCTCTAAAAAAACATACAGTAGTGGAGCTGTAACGGGACACAGCCAGGGCCAACCCCCCCAAATGGTATTTGAGAAATTGGGGTATCCAAGAAAAATACGATATTCTCCCCGCCCCAAGAGGGCCCGCCATGGGGGATGGGAGGCCTGGAGCAGGGCCATTGAGAGTCACTTTGCGTATCAGCAACAGGCCAGCTTCACACCTGAGGTGGAGCAGGGCCATTGAGTCATTTTGCATGTCAATAAAGATAGCTGCAGACCTCACATGCAAAGACGCTGATTTTGCATCTCAACAAAGCTAACAGGAAGGTTTGAAAAAGTTTTTAACAGAGAATGTAACTGGGAGAGGAGAGGGCCTGTGGGAGGGACAAAGGGACACAGACTCTGGGGAACAATGGGAAGGCCACGTGGGAAGAAAAAGGGAGAAAGGACTCTTGCTCGTGGATCCTGAGAAAGTGCCATTTGGTTTTAGATTAAGAGCTGGAGATCACGGTGACGCAGCGGATGGTGCTGGGAACCACGAGAGGCCTGCCTAGCCGAGCTCCGGACTTCTGGTCTTTTTTTCCTTCTGAAGGACGGTGCCCCTGACTGGCCTGACTGGGCAAAGGGGGGATGGCAGGACTGAGTGTGTTGGTGGGTGTTTTAAAGGGATTTTGAGATTTAAGGGCAATATTTAGCCATTAATCAAACCTGTATAACTTTTGAATAAATAGTTCCTTTCCTTTTCACCCAACTCTGCCATTGATTTCAAGGGCAGCGGGCAAAGGACCTACAACCGAAGGACCCTGGAGAAGGTGAAGGCATTGTTTCGGTAACAGCATCTGGGCACCCCTCCTCCACGGGTCCATTGTTTGGTAACAGAGACCCCTTCACATTGAGCAAATGACAAAAATACACACCAAAGTGGGGAGGAAAGGCTGAAACACAATCTCTCCATAAAATCAACCCCTGGCAGAGCAACCCACAATCAGGAGGGGATTCAGAACTCAGAGCATCTTCCGAGTGAAGGGTTCATACCCACATAGGGCTCCCCAACTTTTAAGACTAACACCTGAAAGATGAGCCCTGAAAACAGTGAACTTTGAAAACCAATGGAACTCATGCCTACAAGACCTGCTGGGCTGTGACAAACCAAGAAATAGCTCTTAAAGGGCTCACACTCAGTCTCACCTACCCCAGAGTCCAGTGTGCAAACTACCCTTTGAAAAGTGCCTAGACTTTATGTGAGAGAGACTCATTTGCTAATTTTATGTTTTTGAAAGACTTCATTCATTTATTTTAGACAGAGGGGGTGGGAGGAAGAGAGAGAGAGAGAAACATCAGTGTGTGGTTGCCTCCTGCGCACCCAGCACCAGGGGCCTGGCATGGCCCGCAACCCACTGAGCATACCAGCCAGGGCTCATTTGCTAATTTTAAAGCCCTGGTCTGAGAAGCACAGGCCCATGGGGTACTCTCTGGAGACTGAAATTAGGGGACACCATCTTACTGTTTTCTGTCTGGCTTGTTAAAGCCAGCAGACAATATCCTTCTTTTTTTTTCATTTGTTTTTATTGTTTTTTGGTTTACTTTGTAAAGAAGTTGCTAACTTTGCACAGCCCTCTGCCTGGCTCCAGCCAGTGGGTATCATCTTCTCACGCCCTCTGCTGTACTCCAAAGCACCAGAATCTCTGAGGAAAGCTTATACACATGTCTGGTGACCAAGGTTTTGTGGCCGCCACCCACGGGACACTCCTTGATCAGCTAGCTCTGGCAGCCAGGGAGGCTTGCATTCCTGGGTCCCAAGGGAAGTAACAATCAGAGAGACAGTTCTTGGCGAGCTGCCACCCCCAAGGCACTGCACCGACAACAGACTGAAACACACCCCCAGCCTCTCAGTGAAACAGACTTGCTTGCTTGTCAGAATCTAGCCTGAGCTGCGGCACTCTTACAGGGTCCTGTGAAGGTGCTCTCAGGGAGCAGAGGCCAGTAGATGCAATCTTTGTGCTCTCCCTCTGCCTCACTTTAACTTGCTGGTGTCTTTCAGAAAAGAGAGCTTATAACTTTGTCTGGTGCCCTGATTTTTGTGGCTGCTTTAAGGGGACACCTCTAAATCACTCGGTGGCTAGCAGCACTGATAACTGTGGGTCCCACAACACTGTAACCAATGGAAAAAGATTTCTTAAACAGCTACCACCCCCAGGGCACAAGAGGCCACAGATCCAGATCAGTCTTTTTGTGAAAGAGGCCTATTAACTTATATCATAGCTGCAGGCTAAGGGGCAGGTTGTAAATTACTTACATATCTAAGGGCTTGCATTTTAAACATTTCTTGAAACGCTGGAGGGCAGGCGCTATCTCGCAGCACCATCTCTGCTGCACTTCACAGCACCAGCCTTAGGGGCAGGCTTCAGGACTGGTTCTTATCTAGAGCACAGTAGTGCTCTCAAGGAATGTAGGCAGGGTGGGGAAGGGAGACTTTGCACTCACCCTCTGCATTACTACAGCTCCTCGATCTCTCCCAGAAAGGAGCGTACACACTCACCTGGAGCCCTGACTTTTGGGACTGCTGCCCAGGGACGACACCCCCAGATTGCCTGGCTCTGCTGGCCAGTGGGGCTTACACTTTCGGTCCCCACAGGAATGTATGTATATGCATTTGTTGAAAGCAAACGCCCGAAGCTCTGGCTTCCAATCAGCCTGAATATAGATGCCTACCAGGCTGAGATCCTCTCCTTTGGGACACCTTCAATTACTGGGAGTATTAAAAATAAAATAAGCTG
Organism: Pteronotus mesoamericanus; assembly: GCF_021234165.1. Taxonomy (NCBI): domain Eukaryota; kingdom Metazoa; phylum Chordata; class Mammalia; order Chiroptera; family Mormoopidae; genus Pteronotus; species Pteronotus mesoamericanus. The sequence continues at coordinate 840,599 of NW_026555108.1, read as the reverse complement.
TTTGGGAGAGGGTGGAGTCTAAGATGGCAGGGCAGGAGGATTCTGAATTCACCTTTTCCCATGAACACATCAAATTTACAGCTATACATATATACAGCTATAAATATATATAATTTCCCATTGAAAATGATCTGAAAACTAGACATCCAGCTCTCCACAATAAAAGATAAAGGGATTACTCTGAGGTGGGTAAGAGAGGCAGAGACGGTCTGTAAGAAAAATCCCACCCCCAAACATGTCAATACACAATAGAGAGGGATCTCACCAGACAGGTGCTTCTCCTGAAGGAGTGAGGCGTTGGTAGCCCACATCTGGAATCCTGAACCCTGGGAGCTGCACTGGAGAAACAAGCCCCGAAACATCTGCCTTAGAAAATCAATGGGGATGGCGCTGAAGGGACAGCATGTGCTTTAAAAACCTGAGACTCCTCTCTTAAAAGGCTTGGGTATGGTCTCACTCGCCTGGAAAACCAGCAGTTTGAAAAGCACTCACACAAAATGGGAAAGAGAATCATTTATTAGACTAAAAAATCATCAACTGGAGGGATGGGAGACAGTTGAAATGCTCCCTGGAGCCCCAACAGGTGTGGCTCGGCTGTTTGGGCATCATCCTGCAAACCGAAAGGTCACTGGTTCATTCCTGGTTAGGGCACATGCCTGGGTTGCAGGTTCAATCCCCAATCCAGGTGTGTAGAGAAGGCAGCCAATTATTGTGTCTCTCACATTGAGGCTTCTCTCTCTCTTTCTCCCTCCCCTCCCCTCTTTCTAAAATCAAAAATAAAGATTATAAAGATTAAAAACAAACAAAAAAAAGAAATGCTCCCTGGAGACACCGTTACTGCAGTTTCTACCTAACCTGCTAGTGCAAGCAGGCGCTAGCAGTCACAGCATTATCGCACTGCTTGGCTAAAGCCAGAGATGTGGGCAGCTCTAACACTCCCTTACTTCCTGGATGGGGCAAGTGAGTGTGAATGGGTTGTGGCATCCACCTGCTGCCTAGCTATTGTCTGTGAGTGTAGCTGGTTGTGACCCTCCTCAGCTAGGGAGCATGAGCAGTCATGCCATTCTCCTGCCAGCCTCAAGTCAGAGAACACACATAGACAAGGCACTCTCTTGCTGCCCTGCTGAAGCCCACAGCGACTTCCAGTCAAGACACTTTTCTGCAGCCTTTCCGAAGCAAGCAAGCGAGCCCTGCCGCTGCTTTGCTAAAGCTAATGGATGCACACAATCTACTCATATAATATTGTCCTATTCTTTTTTTATCTTGTCACATTTTATAATACTTTTGTTTTTTTAAAGATGTTACTTATTTCTAGAGAGAAATAAAGGGAGGGAGAGAGGGAGAGAAACCTCGATGTGAGAGAGAACAGGGACCCAGCCCGCAACCCAGGCCTGTGCCCTGACTGGGAATCCAATGGGCAGCCTTTTGGATTGCAGGCCGGCGCTCAGCCCACTGAGCCACACCAGCCAGGGCTGTCCTAATTCTTTACGTTTAACATATGAAAAAACAGTAAGTTTTCTTTTAAATTCATCTTCTAGATGAATTCCACTTATTCTAAGCCTGGGTAATATCACCTAGACAGCCAGGTGTAATGGAAAAACATTCGGCTTAGAGACATACAGACCAGAGGTGGATTTTTTACTCTGTCATGTACTATGTGACTGTGCAAACCTTTCAACCTGTTTCTTAATTTATTATGTAAGGATACATAGTAAAATGCCATTATTTTGAGACTGAAATGAGATGCTAGATATTAAAATACTTTGAAAAAATAAAGAATTATGTTAATTATACCCGAATAAAGGTATTAATGTAAGCGAATAGTCATTACAACACGATTAGAGAACATCTTTTGTAATTTTTTCTTCTTTTTCCTTTTGGGTGTAAAGTGTCATCCTAAAATCTATATATAATTTGAATATTTTATTGTAATTAAAAAGAGGATCACTGACTATCAGTGCTGAAATAGACCTTGAAGATAATCTAGCCTATCCCACATAACAGTAGGGAAGAAAACCTTGAGGCCAAGAGGAAAAAGGGACTTGCTTTAGATTATGAAATCAGTCTTGAAATCAGGATTTGCGCTTTAGTCTCCTTTGTTCTAGTTCAGTGCCTTTCCTGCTCTACCATAATGTCTCATCTCAATGGTTCTTTTAATTTTTGTTATCAAACTACTGTCTTCCCCAGCTTTCCTTTGATTGCCCTGAACCAAGATGTTGATGTGCCTTCTTAAGCAGACTTCTCCGTGAGGAGAGAACACTTTACATGGAGACAAAAACGTAGGAGGAAGTTCTTCCACACATTTTTACCCTCCTGCCAGTATCTTGGAAACTACTGCGAGGCTTCTGGGGCAATAGGTAGCAGAGTCAGAAAAAGTGACTCATCAGAAAGGCTCAGACCTTACTGTTCATTTGATTTCCTTTCCCCTTATATTGCGATAGAATTTTATTGTCTATAAAGTACACTCATATTTATTATCTGAAGTTATTCTCACAGCAACGATATGAGGCTGGGATTATTATCCCCATATTACAGATAAAAAATTGAGGATTAGAGAGATCAGGTATCCAAATTTACGTAATAAGAGGCACAGCTAACATTTCAATTCAGATTCTCTAATTTCAAATACAGGAATCTTGCCACTATACCACAGTTGCCTATAATTTTGACATAATTAATTCTGAAAAATATTAGTAAAGATGTAATTAAAAGTTAATAAAATGTCATGAATAATAAATTCTAAGGCTGTAACTTAATAGACTCCTATTTCCAACTTTGAAACTACCTAAATGATTTTAAATTCTAAAATCAAAGTGGCTTAAATTCCTTATGTTTATCAAGTGTCCAAAAGTAGGTGACAAGAGTCTAGAATGAGTCAGAAAGAACTTTACATTGCTGCTTTAGCTAAATGAATTAAACATATAGCAAAACAGAAGGCTTCATTTCTACACTTACAAAGGGTGTAAGTGCTCTGGAAAATTTGATTTTCATTCCCATAGTATATGGAAAAATGAAGAAGAAAAAGGAAAGTCAGAACTACAACTATTTCATTAAGAACGGTTTCTTCTCTCTCTAGTGCTGATTTTTCTTCAGTTGCACATATTGGGGTTGCTGAAGTATTTTCTGAAAATACTTTGTGAAAAATTTCCCTAGGAAAACTAAAATGAAGTACAGGTACAATTCTTCATAAGCAAACCATGAAATGATATAGTCATAGTTTTCTCTTAGATATTTAGTCCTCTCTAAGTGCGGTATTAGATGTATGAGAGACCTGGATCTAAAACACAACCCTGAACATAATAGTTAATGACCTTAGGCAAGTAAAGTAACTCATTCAAGACTGTTTTCTCTGCGTCAAATGGAAATGATGATAGTGCAAGCACCTCAGAGAACTGTTACAAGGATTAAACACAATTAACAAATGTAAAGCATTTGGAACTTGATTAGTAAAGCTCAAAAGGTATTAGTTCCTTTTCTCTCACCCCCACCTAGGCTGGTTTCTTGTTACAAAAGTCTATAATACTTTTTAAAATTTTTGTTGAATTTACTGAATTGACATTGGTTAATAAAAATTATATAGGTTTCAAGTGTACAATTCTATAATACGTCATCTGCATATTGCATTGTGTGTTCACCACCCAAAGTCAAGTCTCCTTCCATCACTCTTTATCCCTCCTTTACCCTCTCCTACTTCCTCCCTTTTCCTCTGATAATCACCATACTATTGTCTATGAGGGGTTTTTTTGCTTAATCCCCTCACCTTTTTCACCCAGTCCCCTAACCCCTCTCCCCTCTGACAACTGTCACTCTGTTTTCTGTCTGTGAGTGTGTTTTTAGTTTGTTCATTAGATTTCACATATAAGTGAGATCACATGGCATTTGCCTTTCTCTGACTGGCTTATGTCACTTAGCATAATGCTCTCCAGGTCCATCCTTGCTGTCGCAAAGGGTAAGATTTCCTTCCTTTTTTATAGCTTAATAGTATTCCATTGTATAAATGTACCACAGCTAGAAAGCCTACACATTTTTTAACCTCAGAAGATAATCTTATTAACTGTGTACTTCAGATTTTCACAATTGCTTTGATAGCTCAACTTTTCTGAAAGTTTAACTTTCTTATAAAAGTAGCCTCAGCTTTTGATATTATATAAATCATGATAATCTTCTCACTGAAGTCTTCTCTTTCTCAGACACACAGACACACACACACACACACACACATACACACACAGACACGTTCCTTAATAAAAATAACCACCAAAGTACTCACCTTTTAACATCTCAGACATGTCCAACTTTCCAACTTCTGGCACTGATCTTCAGCAAACTCAGTTATTTTTTGGAGGCCTGCAGTCCACATCTGTATTTCTTACTTGTGTAGCTTATCCATCACATCATGGCTTTTATCCTTTGTTGTTGAGGCAGAATGTCCCAGATTCCTAAGCCTTGGAAAAGGGAAATTCCAATAGAGTTGCATGAGTAGAGGCAAACCTTCCTCCAAAACACATATTATCCATTTGAAGTTCAGTACTACAGTCAGGGCAGCAAGAGATTTTGATCTCAAAGGTTGATAGTTTCTTTCAGTAACTGTGCTAATCTGAAGTGTAGCACTCTTCTAGTCTTCTATATATACTGACACTCAGGATCTTCCATAGGCCCAAGAGAACTTACGTTGTAACTGTGGAAAGGACTCAGTCTAAAAGAACGTTAGTTGAATCATGTGGGTGTGTGCATGTAAACACACACATTTTTTCAAAAAAGAAAAACAGATGAACAGTTAATTTAAGAACTACTTTATCTTGACTTTTCATTAAGTACCAGAATGTTTCCAGATAGATCCTATGTAAAATTTGCAGATTAGTTATGACTATCTCTTCTTGTTGATCTTCTGTGCCAAAAAATAAGATCATAATCTTAAAAGAACACAATTCTGAACAAACATTAATTTCCTAATGACTTGAAATGTATTAAATTTCGCCTTGAGGAGACTTTCCTCTCCTTCAATTCCCTCGTGGTCCAATAAACCAAAAAGCCACACATGCAGTTTGCAAAGTTGACAGAAACAAGAAAAACAGCTAGATAAGACTAGCTTTGAACACTTTACCCATTCTCTTCTACATCACTCCAAAATAAATGAATTAATGATCTTCCAGGAACACTCAAAATGCTAAACCATTAACTAATAACCAATTACCATTTTCTATTTTGAAGTGGTTTAAAACATGTTTCCCACCTAGACGTCAGAACATTAAATCATGGTCCAGGAGCAAAGTAAGGTTTAACAAAGTTTTCTAAAGGTCCTTATCATTATCCCCACTCCCTAACTTTGGGTATTTTCCCATTCCCTGAACATTACTTTTAGTAATGTGGCAACTATATTTTCCAAACTCCAAAAAATTTGATAAGATCTGGTAAATGACATTTTGTGCTGCTTCTTAGAGCCAGATGCAATCTAGGAGATGTACCTTGGATACTGAAAAAAACAGAACTTCTGAACATTAATGGCTTGGAAGGATAATAGAATGTTTGAAATTAAGAATGTCTTAAAAAATCCGGTTACTATATGACTAGGACGTTGAGTCAATGATACTGGATAGGTAAGCAAAATCAATTAAAAATCAATGCAGGAAAAACAGGCAATAGTATTTAACCTGAAATCATCAGAGAATATATTTCACAGTTCATTTGGACATATATAAGTTTCAAGGAAATGGCATGTAGCTTTATGCAAATATGCCTATGACCTTCTATTAGATGTGAAACAAGTTCAAGAGTGAGATAGCAAAGAGTGAGATGCTATTCTCCAGCTGATACCCCATGTATGTATTATCAGAATATGAAGTTTAGTGCTGAAGTCATGAGGCACTGGCATCTGAGCTGGCAATACCAGCAAGTATGTTCTTAGTCGTAGTTCCTTGTTGCCACAGGTATCATCATGAAAGGGTCATCCTTGTTTACCCACATCCCCTTTTGATTATACTGTTTTAATGATTTATAGACACAATAACATTTGTGGGCAGCCAAGAAAAAGCTCACAATGTGCCTCTGAAGTCTACAAGGAGACTAAGAATGTTCTCCACAGCTTTGATTCTGCTAAACTAAGCTTCCTGAATAACAGACGGGTCTTATTCATCCCTAACTCCCCTATGCTAAGTTTCACATATATAAAGTAGATGCTCCACAAATATATGTTAAGTAGCTTATAATATTCTCAGGGAAGAAAACATAGTCCTGATCTTCCAAGTTGTTCTTCTTGTCTTTATCACTGAGTAGCAGCTATTTCCTTGAGTTGACTGTCATCTTATAGACAAGCAGGATAGGAAGCAATGTTGTGAAGTACCAGATAGTTATTCAAACAATGGTGCAATTGTGGAATATATGACTTGGAGGAGCTGCCACTCACCTACACACCTTCTCATGTGTCCAGGATGAAGGAGATAGGTGGTCATTGTCTCTCTTTCCAAGTGCCACCTATGAAACTCATGGTCCTTCAAAGAAGCAGTAGTACCTTGCAACTTGGCTACTTCCTTGTAAAGCAGTAAGAAGCAGCACAATCGGTGACTGTTAACTATATGTCTCTCTCAGAGTGTAATCTTGCTAGAATACAGAAGGTAGTGAAGAGGGTTAAGAAAGTGTATCATTCTTCACTAGCTTTCCAGACATCTAATCTTCTCAATGGTCTGGCTGGACAGAGAGAGAGAGAGAGAGAGAGAGAGAGAGAGAGACAGGGGGGGAGAGAGAGAGAGAGAGAGAGAGAAGGTAAATTAAACATGACCTCGCAATAGCAAAGAACAAATACATATACAACAGAATCCCGAGAAATTTTCAAAATTTCACGAGCAAGTTAAAGGGCTACCTATCAGGACAGATGACCATCACTAGAAGAAACAAATCTATCAGAAGAAACCAGATCCATAAACTTGTTTCCTATTTCTACCACTTTTAAAAAAGAATCATTCCCCTTTGTTTAACCGATAAATCAGAAATCATTTTTTGACCAATGAGAAAAATACCCTTTCTCTTGCATACATACGTATGTGTATGTGTGTATATATATATATACACACACCAAGAAATATATTACTACAATAGACAGTTACTATGTAGTAACTCAATATGGGTTAAGCAAATAAAAGCCAAACAAGATTAAATTGGGACTACTAGTCTAGCACTGGGTACTAGATGACTGGCTTAGTTTTGTATATTTTCTTTGGTGGACTTGCCTTCATACAGTTTTGTTTTATGTTCTCACACAGATATGGCTTCAAGAAGGTCACTAAACCAAACGCAAAGAAGAAATGTGTACAACTGTTGATTCCCAATTTACATGTGTAAGTTTTCTCACAATAAAGATATGCTCCAATCTGAAGACTATTTGAGTTGGCCATGTCAGAGTAACAGACGGATTGAACATATTAGTGCCCCAAATCTCTTATTGTAATCCAGAAGCCAAGCAATAGAATTCAAAGACAGGGCATAAATACTGTTGATGTGCTGAAAAGGGAACAGACATGATGGTATTCTTGCTATGTCTTAGCATACACGAATCAACTTTCTGAGAATGTCAAAATGTACCAATTATTACTTAGGATTTAAAGTAGCTCTCAGGCTATAGCCTTCTTTCATATGAGAAAACATGAAAAGAAAATTTCAAGTTTCAGAAAATATATTTTCATAGCTTCAACTGGAAAAAGAAATTTAAATGACAAGAAAAATGTCATGCAAATGATAGTTTACCAAACAAGTCCATATATTTACCTCATTTGAGTTTTAGAACCAACATATGAAATAAACAAGGTAAATATTATTTCCTTGTTACCTAAACGAGGAAACTGAAGCCCTGAAATGTTATGTGACTTATTCCATGTCATAAAAATCTACACTGGTGGAGGCAGAACTGGAATACCAGTCTTCTGACCCCTAGAACATTTTTCCTTCCACCTCTTAGACCACTGGTGAGTAGTATTCCACTGTATTTATAGATCAGCATTTGTTTTTTCGTTCACCTGTTGATGAACCTTGGGGCTATTCCCAGTTTTACAACTAAAATTGCTATAAATATTGTATACAAATCTGTGTATGAACATATGTTTTCATTTCCCTTGGTTAAGTAACTATGAGTGGAAAGATTGGTTCATATGTAGTTACACATTTAACTTTCTAAGGAGCTGCCAAACTGTTTTCGAAAGTAGTCACATCAATTTACATTCTCACCAGCAATGGATGTATGAGTTCTAGTTTTTCTATATCCTTGCTAACATTTTTTATGGTCAGGTTTTTAAAAAAATTTTTAGTCATTCTAATAGGTATGCAGTAGAAACTCACGGTGCTTTTAATTTGCATTTCTCTAATGATTAATTATATTTAATATTTATTCCAGTGCTTACTTGCAATTGGTATCTCTTTTGTGGTAGAAGTATCTATTGAAATATTCATCATTTTTTTAAAAAATTGGGTGTTTTTCATATTAGTGAGCTTTTATTTTTACTTATTTTAAGGAAAGAATAAATAATACTTTGGTTCAAAGGCTTTACAAACTAGTTAACTATGAATCTAACACTATTACTTATAGATAATAGCAACTATTCATTAGAATCTCAATTTATAGATGACGAAACCAAATGATGATAACAAAGAGTAAACCAAATATTGTCTTAAGACAGAAATGAAAAGTCTATGTGAACAAAACAGCTTTTGGCTTGTATCTAAAAACAGATATGTTCATATGGTATTTGTCTTTCTCTGACAAATTATATGTGGAATCTAAAGACAAATATAAATGAAAAATCAAAACAGAAACAGATTCATAGATACAGAAAACAGACTGATGGTTGCCAGAGAGGTGGGGGGTTTTGATAATTCTTTATATATTTCGTATTTAAGTTCTTTATCAGATATGTGATTTGTAAATATTTTCCCCCAGACTGTGGCTTGTCTTTCCAATCCCTCAACAATGTCTTTTTAAATTTTTAAAAAAATTTTCTCCCTGGCTGGTGTGGCTCAGTGGACTGAATGTCAGCCTGCAAACCAAAACGTTGACTGTTCAAGTCCCAGTCAGGACACACGCCTGGGTTGTGGACCAGGTCCCTGGTTGGGGCTGTGTAAGAGGCAACTGATTGATGTTTCTCTCCCTCTCTGTGTCCCTCCCTTCCCCTGTCTCTAAAATTAAATAAATAAAATTGTTTAAAAATTTTTTCAATTGCAGTTTACATTCAATATTATTTTGTATTACTTTCAGGTGCGCAATATAGTGGATTAACAGTCATATACTTTACAAAGTGTTCCCCCAATATTTCAATATTACCCACCTGCCACCATACATATACCACAGTATCATTGACTATATTCCCAATGCTGTACTTTATATCCCCATGACTATTTTGTAGCTACCAATCTGTACTAATACCCCTTCACCTTTTTCACCCAGTCCCCCAAACTCGCCTCACCTCTGGCAACTGTCAGCCTATCCTCTGTATGAGTCTGTTTCAATTTTGTTTGTTTATTTATTTTGTTATTTAGATTCTACAAATAAATGAAATCATATGGTATTTGTCTTTCTCTGGCTTATTTTATTTAGCATAATACCCTCTAGGTCCACCCATGTCACAAATGGTAAGATTTAATTCTTTTTTATGGCTAAGTAGTATTCCATTGTGTAAATGTACCACTGCTTTTTTTTATCCATTTGTCTATCGCTGGACACTTGCGTTGCTTCCATATCTTGGCTATTGTAAAGAACACTACAATGAACATATTCTTTCAAATTTGTGTTTTAGTGTTCTTCAAATATATACCCGGAAGTGGAATTGCTGGGTCATAAGGCAGTTCCATTTTTAGCTTTTTGAGGAACATCCATACTGTTTCCCACAGTGGCTGCACCAGTCTGCATTCCCACCAACAGTGCACTAGGGTTCCCTCTTCCCTACATCCTCAGCAGCACGTGCTGTTTGATTTGTTTATGATGGCCATGCTGACAGGTGTGAGATGGCATCTCACTATGGTTTTAATTTGCATCTCTCTGATGGCTAGTGACATTGAACATCTTTTCATATGTCTATTGGCCCTCTGTATGCCCTCTTTGGAGAAGTGTCTATTCAGGTCCTTTGTCTATTTTTTAATTGGATTGGTTTTTTTGGTGTTGAGTTGTATGTGTTCTTTATAAAGTTTGGATATTAACTGGGAAGAGATGTTTACACTGATAGTAGCATTGGGTGGTGAAAAGCAAGGGGGTTCCTCTTCACCAACAAGAGGTGGAGCCCGCTGGAGGCACAGGCACCCACTTAAAGGGACAATGCGCAAAATTGCTGTAGCAGCCACTCACCCTGGGCTCCAGCAGAAGGAGCGCAATGAGGACTGCAGGGTCCTGAGGAGAATCTAGGGCTTGTGGCTCTGGGGAGACATGTAGGGGAACAGCTGCCAGGATCCTGGTGCTGAGTCAATCTCAGATACCAGTAATAGACACCTTTTCTGGGCTGAGCAATTCCCTATGAGCAGTGTCAGCCTGGAGGAAGGCAATTACCCATTATCCCACCCGTAGGAATTCTTCACACCCCATCCTCAGGAATTTCTGTCTCAGGAGACTGGATAGAAACGCCCTCCTGGCAAAAAGCCAACCCAACATCTGGGCTCCTGAGGCTCCACCCTCCTGGGCTCCTGAGGCTCCACCCTCCTGAATACTGTATGCTCCGCCCCACAGATTCAGGGCAAAATCTAGGACAGACAATGTGACTCTGGACCAGCGACACCCACCACCTTCCCTGAAACCTGAAGGGCACCTCCTCCTCACTGGAGACCTATTAGCTCCATCCTCTGGATTCTGCCAGAAGCTCTCCCAGAGACTAAGCCTAGCAGGCAGCTCGCAGGCCGACGGAGGGGCAGAATCTGGGGTGCCTAGGGATGTTTGCTGGCCTGCCCCTGGGCCGGGTGCCTTGGAAAGCAGTTTGGTCCTTCCCACGTGCAGCCAGGTACAGCAGGGTGCGCCACAAACTGTGGATCCCTTGTAGCTTCAAACAGGTTGCCAAAGGCAAAGCACCAACAGTGCTTCTGACGTTGGCCAGAGCTGGAGTCCCACCCTAGGGGCCCAGAACCAACACGCTGAGTGGCCAGCGTCAGACAACCATGGAGCAAGGTCCAACAAACTTCAAAAACAGTATATCCAAAGGGAGATCGCAGAAGGCACCAACCTCTGCAGAGGAGAATTCCGTTTTTCTTTTTTAAATTTTTAAATGTTTTGCTTCTTTTTTTTCTATTTATTTTATTTTCTTCTTTTCCGTTTCTCCTTTTTTGTATACAATTAAAATTAATTTGTTATTGGCTTAAAAGAGACTTATAACTGTAAGATGTTTTATATAATCTTCATGGCAATCACAAAAAATACCTATAAAAGATACACAAAAGAAAATGAGAAAAAAATGAAAGTGTGTTACTACAAAAAAAAAAAAACCTATGAAGGAAACATAAAGGACAACATCAAAAAAGGTAAGAGGGACCAAAACTACAAAATAGACCAGAAAACAACAAAATGGCAGTTGTAAGTCCTTCCACATCAACAATGACTTGAAATGTAAATAGATTTTACTCTCCAATGAAAATACATAGAGTGGCTGAATGAATTTTTAAAAATCCAACTATATGCTGCCTACAAGGAACTCACTTTAGATTTAAGGTCACATACAGGCCAAAAGTGAAAGGATAGAATAAAATATTCCACGGAAATGGTAATGAAAAGAATAGGTGGCCATACTTATATTAAACAAACTAGACATTAAGTTGAAAACTGTCACAGAAACAAAGATATTTATAATGATAAAAGTTAATTCAACAGGAATATATAACAATTATAAATATATATGCAACCAGTATCAGAGAATCCAAATATATGAATCAAACATTGACAGCACTAAAGGGAGAAATAGAGAGCAACACAACAATAGATTTCAATTCCTCAAATTCAATAATGGATAGAACACCTATACAAAATACAGAAAATCATAAGAGAACTTGCACACCACACACAACTTTAGAACACTATGAACCTGACAGATACACACAGAGTAGGGCAAAAGTATGTTGTTCACATGGAAAATAATATAATAATTAATAAATAATAACACAAGAATAAACTCTGTTTTTACATACTCCCAACTGTGTGTGTGTAAAACCCAATGGCAGGAGAGCATTTATTTTTCATAAGTACGCATGGAACATTCCCTGGGATAAATCACTTTACATCACAAAACAAGTCTTACGAAATTTAAGAATTAAGAAGACTGGAAACATAAGTATCTAGTCTGACCTCAATGGATTGAAATTAGAAATGAACAGCAAAATGAAAATTGAAATATGCTCAAACACGTGGACATTAAACAACGCATTCTTGAAAAACCAACGTGTCAATGAAAAGGGAAATAAGAGAATCATGGTAGCATAAGACATTCTTCCTTTTTGTCCTCCTTTTTAAATAATGAACTAGACATCCATCCACAAACAAAGAACCATTGTGAAACCTAGCACCTTATACCAAGGGACCCATGAGAAGTCTTGCCCACCAGTGCATCTAACAATAATAGGCAGACAGACCTCAGCACAGGCTTTGGAAACTGTAAAGCCAGCAAACCTGCCCAGACCAATCAGGAAAAAGCCTGGGGAATGATGACCTTGGCAGATTCCCACACATGTGACAGAATTTGCAGAAGTCCATCTTTCCTCAGGGAGATTCCAGTATGACATTGGATAAAAATACAAGTTTGGTTGCAGCAGAGGCAGCAGTAAGAGAAATCTTCCCAGCACCACCCACCCGCATCGATAAACTAGCCAGGGCTATCTATTGAATGGCAATGACTTCTCCCTTTGGGGAGAAAGAGTAGTGAGTGAAAGCCTAGTTAACCTAGTTATACAACATGCATCTGGTGAAACCCATTTTTTTTTTCAGAAGCACCAAGAGTACTAAGGCAAGACCTCCATGACTGGAGGGAGACAGGTTATTTGGAAAGGGGCAAATAAGATTTGAACTGTACACTTGAAACATACATCATTTTATTAACCAATGTCACCTATAATAAATTTAATAAAAAATAAATAAAAATAAATAGACCTCTGAGACAGAGAGAAAGAATTTCTTTTTTTAAGAAAGATTTTTGCCCTGGCTGGTGTGGCTCAGTGGACTGAGCACCAGCCTGTGAAGCAAAGGGTTGCCGGTTTGATTCCCAGTCAGGGCACAGGCCTGCGTTGCAGGCCAGGTCCCCAGTGGGAGGATGTGCGAGACGCAACCACAAACTGATGTTTCCGAGGGGGAGAAACACCAATGTGAGAAACATCAATTAGTTGCCTCTTGCATGTGCCCCAACCAGGGACCTGGCCCACAACCCAGGCACGTGCCCTGACTAGGAATCAAACCGGTGGCCTTTTGCCCTGCGGAACAACGCCCAACCAATTGAGCCACACCAGTCAGGGCAAAAGAAAGAATTTCAAAGTGTAATAAGGGGATTGCACTCAGCAGGAAGTCCATCCATGAACCTTTGTGAGTACCACACACAGGGGTCTCTCTGCTAGGTCCACAGGTAATCCCAACACACTAAGTAATAATAAACCTACACCTCTTTCCACTCTGAAATGGGCCCCTTCTCTGCACCTCTGTGTGCAGTGCATGGTAAGGACCTCCAGTAGACAGAGAGGCCTCGGTTTATGAGAGGTAGAAAACACAAACTTGAGCCATAGCATCACTCTCTAAAAAATCTCTAAAAAACAAAAAGAGGATTCCAGTAGCCAACCTGGTGAGTCGTAACCAGGTGAGTCGAGAACCGAGAAGACATAAAAGCTTAAGAATTCTGTCACAAGAGAGCAAGAACAGTGGAGCAGTGTACTGATACAAAGAATGAGAAAACCCCAGATAATAACACCATCAAACAGACAATATGAAAATAACTAGCAAAGATTTAAGGAGATAGTAATTCAAATGCAAAAGCAACAACAAAATGACAAGGAATGTAAAAAAATCAACAAAATATACCATCTTAAAAAAGAAAATAATAATTCTCTAATAACTGAGCTCAAAGGCTTAGAATTCTGTGATCTAGCTGATAAAGAATTTAAAATTTCTGTTTTGAAGAAACTCAATGAGCTACAAGACAATTCAGAATGACAAGTCAATGAAATCTTAAAAGAAAAATACTTGATCAAAATGAAATGTTTACCAGAGTCAGAAATCATTTTAAAAAATCCCACAAATTCTGGAGCTGAAGAATATAATGAAAGAAATTTAAAAATGTAACAGAGGGCATCTGCCGTAGAGCAAATGGAAGACAGAATGTATGAGTTGTTTGTGCTATTGGCTATTGAAACATCTCTGACTCCTGGGGACCCTATGAATAAGTAATGTCTACAATGTCCTGTCTTAAATTTTGAAATAACCCAGTTAATGGTAAACAAAGAAAAAACAACTAAAAAGGAGCAAAGAAAGTCTACATAATATATAGGATTCAAATTAAAAAAATATTAATAAAAATCGGGAATCCTAATAAGAGAGGGACAAGGGAGATGAAATTTAAATAAAGTAATAACTGAGAACTTCCTAAACCTAGACCAGTTCTCTGCCTACTATCTCAATGCAAAAAAAAACAAAAACAAACAAACAAAAAAAAAACCAAACTCTAACACGTTATAATGAACCTAGAAAATAAAAGTTAAAGAAATGATTCTAAAAGCAGTTAATTTTTTTTAAAAAAAGATGATAACATAAAAAGGAATCCCCATTAGGGTATAAGTGGATCTTCAGCAGAAATTTTCTGACCAGATGAGAATGGAATATCATATTCAAAGTGTTGAAAGATGAAAATTGCCAGCTAATAATACTCTATCCAAAAAAGTTATCTTTCAGATATGAAGTGTAAATACTTTCACAGACAAAGAAAGTTCAGTTTATCACCACTAGAACTGTCTTGGAACAAATGCAAAAGGGACCTATTCAAGCTAAAATACTAATTAGTGGCATGTAAACATACAAAAGTACACCACATACTAGTAGAGGTAAATATACAGTCAAAACTATAAAACTATAAATGTGTAATAGAATAGTGTGTTTACCATCACCTATGGTATAAACATCAAAAGGAAAAGAGTATTAAAAATAATTATAGAACTTCTGGTCAAGATGGAGGCATAGGTAAACGTGGCTCGCCTCCTCATACAAGCACATCAAAACTACAACTAAAATATAGAACAACCATCACTCAAAACCAGCAGAAATACAGTTGAATGAAGTCTGACAACTATGGAATTAAAGAAAACACATCTATCCAGACCGGTAGGAGGGGCAGAGATACAGAATGGGCTGGTCCCACATCCACACATGTAGTGGATAAAAAATTCAGGAGGGACATCTCAGGAGCAAGGAGTCCCAACCCCATGCCAGGCCCTCCAGCCCAGGGTTCCAGTGCTAGGAAGATAAGTCCCCACAACTTCTGGCTGTGAAAACCAGCAGGGATTGAGTCAGTGGACGAAACTTCTGGAGTCCCAAGCAGTACCTTTTAAAGAACCCACACACGGACTTAGACTCACTTCCTGTGAGCTCCAGCACCAGGGTAGCAGCTTGAAAGGCACCAGTAGCATACAGGGGGGAACTGAAGTGTCTGGCATCAAAGGGAGAGTGGGGGAAAGCCATCTCCCAGTCAGAAAGGGAGGCCATTTTCTCTTTTCTGAACTCTCCCACCACAGAGCCACAAAGCCACAGAGCCAGCATGCTGGTGCCATATCTGAGACTCTATCGACCTGGCTAACACTGTTTGCCCCACCATGGTGACCCCAGAGAATCAGTCCCACCCAACTTTCTGGCCCACCCAAGCTGGTTTTCCATATAAATGGCTGGTCTTGGCTCATGCTTCAAAACTTCCTACATCCTCTAAAACAAGCTATCAAACAGCCAAGATCACTCTACCCAGCAAAGCTATCATTTAGAATTGAAGGGCAGATGAAGAGCTTCTAAGACAAGAAAAAACTAAAGGAGTTCATCATCACCAAACCATTAATATATGAAATGTTAAAGGGACTTATTTAAGAGAAAGATCAGTCCTGGCTGGTGTGGCTCAGTGGATTGAGTGCTGGCCTGCAAACCGAAAGGTAACTGGTTCGATTCCCAGTCAGGCACATGCCTGGGTTTCAGGCCAGGTCCCCAGTGGGGGGCATGTGAGAGGCAACCACACATTGATGTTTCTCTCCCTCTCTTTCTCCCTTCCCTTCTGTCTAAAAATAAACAAATAACAACCTTTAAAAAGAGCGACGATCAAAACTATGAACAATTAAATGGTAAAATAATTATAGCTACTATAATATGTTGATAAATACACAAAATAATAAGAGGTAAATAAGGACATCAAAAATAGAAAAAGATGGAAAGCAGGAGTAAAAGGGTGAAGCTTTTGTACATGATAAAGTTAAGTTACAATCAGCTTAAAATGGACTGTTTTATCTATGAGATGGCTTCTATAAGCTTTATGGTAACTAAAAAACAAAAACCTAAAGTAGATGCACTGAATATAAACATGGGAAACAGGGCACACTACTATGGAAAATCACCAATTTACAAAGGTAGAAACAGAAAAAGAATCAATGGAAATACAAAACAACCAGAAAACAATTATTAAATGAAATTACTAACTTCTTACCTATCAATAAATCAAAATGTAAATAGGTTGAATTAATCAGTGAAAAGGCATATATATAGTGGCTGGATGAATTTTTTTTTAAAACTATATGCTGACAAGAAGAGACTCACTTTAGCTTCAATGACACACAAAGGCTTAAAGTGAAGGGATCAAAAAAGATATTCCATGCAAGTGGAAACCAAAAGAAAGTAGAGGCAGCTATACTTACATCTGACAAAATAGGCTTTAAGACAAAAACAATAACAAGGGACAAAAAAAGTCATTTTATAATGATAAATGAGTCAATTCATCAATAATATATAACAATTGTAAATAGACATGCACACAACATGGGAACACCTCAGTATATTAAGCAAATATTACCAGATATAAAGGGAAAAGTAGAAAACAATGCAGTAACAGTAGGGGACTTCAAGAGCCCACTGTGAGCAATGAAGAGATCATCCAGACAGAAAATCAACAAGGAAACAATAGACTTGAACTACGCATTAGACCAAATGGCTCTAACAGATATTTGTAGAACACTGCATCCAACAGGAGTATAATATATGTTTTTCTTAAGAGCACACAGGGCATTATCTGATACCCATATGATAGGACACAAAACAACTCTCAGAAAATTTAAGAAGATTCAAAGCAAGTATCTTTTCTGACCACAATGGTATAAAACTAGAAATCAACAAGCAAAAAACTGGGGAATATACAAATATGTGTAAATTAAACACATACTTGAACAACCAATGGGTCAAAAAAAATCAATAGTCAAAATAAATCTCAAAGCATATTAAAATGAGCCCTGGCTAGTGTGGCTCAATTGGCTGGGCACCATCCCACTAACTGAAAGGTCACTGGTTCGATGATCAGGCAGGGCACATCCTTGGGTTGTGGGTTAGGTCCCCGGTTGGGGCATGTACAGAAGGCAATCAATCAATGTTTCTCTTTCACATTGATGTTTTTCCCCCTCTCTTTCTCCCTCTGTTCCCCTCTCTCTAAAAAAAAAACCACACAACCTAACTTTACACCTGAAGAAACCAGGAAAAGAAGAAACTAAGCCCAAAGCAGAAGGAAATAAGATCAAAGCAGAAACAAATCAACTAGAAACCAGAAAAACAACAGAAATAAATCAACAAAACTAAGAGCTGGCTTTTCAAAAAAAATAAAAATAAAATTGACAAACTAGCAAGGCTAACTAAAAAGAAAAGAGGGAACACTCAAAATCAGGAATCAAAAAGAAGACATTATAACTAACACAAAAATAAATAAGAATATGAGACTACTATGAACAATATATGCCAACAAATTGGATGACCTTAGAAAAAACAGATAAATTCCTAGAAATGTACAACCTACCAAGACTGATTCAAGAAGAAACAGAAAATGTTAACAAACCAATAATGAGGAAGAAGATATTGTGGTAAGTTTACACGGTGACAGATGATTACTAGAGTTAGTGGGGTAAGCACACTGTAAGATATAAAAATGTCAAATCACTATATTGTATACCTGAAACTAATATAACCAATATAAGATGATATACCAACTATACGTAAGTAAAAAATAATAATTTTAAGGCTCTGGCTGGTGTGGCTCAGTGGACTGAGCGCCGGCCTGCGAACAAGTGTCATGGGATCGCTTCCCATTCAGGTCACAGCCCGGACTGCAGGCCAGGTCCCCAGTAGGGGGTGCGTGAGAGGCAACCACACATTCATTTTTCTCTCCCTTTCTCCCTCCCTTCCCCTCTCTCTTAAAAAAAACATAGAAGTCTTTGAAAAATAATAATATATTATTTTTTTTAAATCTCTCCATATAGAAAAGCACAGGGACAGATGGCTTCAGTGGTGAAATCCACTAAATATTTAGAAAAGAATTAATCCCAATCCTTCTCAAACTCTTCCAAAAAATTAAAGAGAAGGAAACACTTACAAATTATTTTGCCAACCTGCATTACCCTGTTATCAAGAAAAGATTAGGACTCTAGAAGAATAAAACATATAGACCAATAACCCTGTTAATATAAAAAGAAAAACTGTCAACAAAATTTAGCAAACTGACCTCAACAACCCATCAAAACTATTACAGATCATGACAACACTGAAAATTTTACTCTAAGAGAAGAAACAAGGCAAGGATGCTCACTCTCACCACTTCTTTTCAACATACTACTGAGTATTACTGCTAGCTAGAGCAATTAAGCAAGTAAAGAAAATTTAAAAAGGCATCAAATCAGAACAAAAGAAGTAAAATTATCTGTTCAGAAATGGCAAGATCTGACATATAGAAAGTCCTAAAGATCACATACACACGTGTCACACACGTGTACAAATACCTTTTAGAATGAATAAATTCGGTATAGTTGAGGATAAAAATATCAACATATAAAAATCAGTTGTATTTCCATACACTGACAATGAACAATTTGATAGAAAATTAAGAACACAATCATAATTACAATAGCATCAAAATTAAGGCGATTAAGAATGAACTTAATCAAGGAGGCTAAAGACTTGCATGTTGAAAACTACAAAACATTTCTGGAAGAAATTTAAGATGACACAAATAATTGGAAAGACATCCCATGTTCATGTATTGGAAGACTTAATATGGTTAAAATGCCTGTACTATCCAAAGCAATCTACAGATTCAGTGCAATCCCTATCAAAGTCCCAATGGTATTTTTTACACAAATAAAAAAAAATCCTAATATTCAAATGGAACCACAAAGGACCCTACGTGTTAAGCAAAAAGAACAAAGCTGGAGGCCTCACACTTCTGTTTTCAAAACATATTAGAAAACCACAGTAATTAAAACAGCACGGTACTACTCCTGACCAGTGTTTGGCTCAGTTGGTTGGGCATCATACTGCAAAGCAAAAGGTCGCTGGTTCAATTCCCGGTCAGGGCACATGCCCGGGTTACAGGTTCGGTCCCTGGTAGGGACACATACAGGAGGCAATTGATCAATATTTCTCTCTCCATTGATGCTTCTCTCCCTCTCCTTCTTCCTCCCTTCCCCTCTCTCTAAAAATAAATATTTTTTTTAAAAAAACAGCCTGGTACTAGCATAAAGACAGACATATAGACTTATGGAACAGAATAGAGAGCCCAGAAATAAACCCACACATATACGGTTAACTGATCTTTGATAGGGTGCCAAGAATACACAACAGGAGGACAGGTTCTTTACACAGACAATTTGTAAAGAGCCTGTCCTCCTGTTGTGTATTCTTGTGTCTCCTGTTGTGTCTAAGACAATAAATTGGGTTGGAAAACTACATATCCACATTCAAAAAAATAAAATTCAATCCTAACACAATACACAAAATTCCACTCAAAATTGATTAAAGACTTAAATGTAAGACCTGAAACCATAAAACTCCTAGAAGAAAACAGAGAAGGAAAACTTCATAACATTGGTCTCGACAATGATTTCTTGGACATGACACCAAAAATATAGGCAACGAAAACAAAAATAGACAAATAGGAGTCTATCAATCTAAAAAGCATCTGCATAGCAAAACAGATCATCAACAGATTAAAAAGGCATCATATGAAATGGGAGAAACTATTTGTAAACCATGCTTCTGATAAGGCATTGAGTTCCAAAATATTTAAGGAATTTCAACAACTCAATACTGAAAAATAATAATATAGTAATAATAATAACCCAATTCAAAAACAAGAAAATGGCCCTGGCTGTTCTGGCTTGGGTGGAGTGTTGTCCTGTACACTGAAAGGTCAAGAGTTCAATTCCCAGAGAGGGCACATGCCTAGGCTATGTGTTCAGCCCCGCATAGAGTGCATAGGAGAGGCATCTGAGAGTCATTTCTCTCCCTCTCTCTCCCTCCTTCCCTTCCCCTCTCTCTGAAATCAACAAGCATGTCCTCAGGTGAGGATTAAAAAAACAAGGAAATGACTTGAACAATTATCCGAACAAGATGTACAAATGGCCAACAAGTATATGAAAAGATGTTCAACATCACTAATTATTAGGGAAATGTAAACCAAAACCACAAAGAAATATTACCTCACACCTGTTAGGATGGCCAAAAAGAAAAAAACAAACAGAAAATAAGATAAGAAGTGTTGGTGAGAATGTTCAGAAACTATAAACCATGTGTCATGTTTGTTGAGTGTAAAACGGTGCGGCTGCTCTGGAAAACAGAATGGAAGTTCCTCAAAAATAAATTTAAACTACCATTTTTAAAAACATACCATCAATACCACTTCTGGGTGTTTATCCAAAAGTACTGGAAATAAGATCTCTAAGAGATATTTGCACTCACGTGTATATTGCAGCATTATTTACTATAGCTAAGAGGTGGGAACAACCTAAATGTCCATTGAAAGATGAGTAGGTAAAGAAAATGTGGTAGATACATACAGCAGAATATTACTCAGTCTTAAAAAAAGGAAGGAAATCCTATTACATGCTACAACATGAATAAACTTTGAGGGCATTACGTTAAGTGAAATGAGCCAGTCACAAAACAACAGATACTGTACAATTCCACTTATATGAATATATGAGGTATCTAAAGTAGTCGTCTGGACTGGTGTGGCTCAGTTGGTTGGAGCATCATCCCACAAAGTGAAAGGTCAGCAGTTCGATTCCTGGTTAGGGTACATGCTTAGGTTGCAGGCCCATACAAGAGACAACTGATCGATGTTTCTCTCTCACATCAATGTTTCTCTCCCTCTCTTCTTCCTTCCCTTCCCCTCTCTCTAAAAACAAATAATAAATTTTTTTTTAAAAATTAAGTATTCAAACTCATAGAAGCATAAAGTATAATGGTGGTTGCCAAGGGCTGGGGGGAGGGGAAATGGGGAGTTGCTGTTCAGTGGGTATAGGGTTTCAGTCATATAAGATGAAATCTAGAGATTTGCTGGACAATGCATTTCTGAACACTTAAAATTTTAAGGGGTTAGACCTCACATTACATGTGTTTTTTTTTACCACAGTAAAAAGTGGAAGATGTAGCCCTAACCTATCAATAATTGCTTTAATATATAAACAGTCTAAATGCACCAGTTAAAATACAGACTTTGGCAGAGTGGATTAAAAAACACATGGTCTAGGCACACCCTCCTTGAAGCACACACCTGATCTTCTCTCCAGCATGTTCTTTTTTTGCCTTCTTTTCTCCTAAACTCTAAGGGTCCCCACGAGACTTACAAGCAGGGGAACAGCGAGCAGCAGCAGAGGACTCTCCCTTTTGCCCAGGTTAACTTTCTTTCCTGAATCCACGCAGCCACTCCTATAGCGGGCCCGCTCTCTGCCTTTCTGAGGGTATACCATCTCTTTTCACTCTACTAAATAAATCTTGCCACTCTTGCTTAAAATTAAAAAAAAAAACATGGTGTAGTATATGCTGTCTACAAGAAATTCACTTCAAACATAAAAGCATGTGTAGATTCAAAGTACTGGTAAATGGATGGGGAAAAGATTTAACACTGAAAAATGAATTTTTTTAAAAAACCACTTTCACATAAAGTACACTTCACAGCAAAGAAAATGACTAGGGCTAAAGAGGTACATTATACAACATTCATGAAATAACACAACTATAAAGATAGAGAACAGATTAGAGGTCGGGGGCTAGGGATGGGGACAGAGAAAGTATGGATAATAAAGGGTTAGAACGAGAGAGCCTTGTGATTGATACAGTTAAGTGTCTTGATATGGTGACAACATGAAGCTACACACACAGGTGCTTATATAAGTGGGGAAATCTGAATAGGATTCATGTCAAATTTCCAGATTTTGATCTTGTACTTTAGTAATGCACCACAATATTGGGGAAGGCCAGGCGAAGGGTGCACATGATCTCCCTGGACATTTATAACAACTTCCTATGAATCAAAAGTTATATGTACAAGGCATATATATTTGTTACAAATATACTTCAGATCTATCTACCTACCTACCTATCTATCCATCTATCTATTCAGAATCTACTTTTCATTTCCCCCACTACTATGACTCTAATCCATCCATTTTTTCTCACCTAGATTACTGTAACATCCTCCTAACTGGTCTCCCTGCTTCTTCTCTTTCCCTCTTGAAGTTCATTCTCCACATAGCAACCAGAATATTCTCTTTACATGTAAATCAAATCAAGTTCCCATTCTCTCAACCTCCTAGTGCCTTTTCATCACACAGATTAAAATCCAAAACTCCCATTTTGTCCTAAAAGGCCTATATGATTTGGCCTCTGAATACATTCCTGACATTTTCTGCCTCCCTCCCTCTCTACATTCTATAGTTACATTGGCCTCTTTGCTGTTTTTGAACATTCCAAGTAGGTTCGCACCTCAGGGCCTTTGCACATTCTCTTCTTGCAACCTGAAATGCTCTTTCTCTAGATATTCACATGTTCTGCTGTCTTGCTCGATTCGGGGCTCTGCTCAGTGTTACCTCATCAGAGACACCTTCCCTGACCACTGTAATCTAAAATAGCACCACCTGTTACTCTTTAGCCTCTCATCTTGGCTTATCAGCCTCACATCTCTTACCAATATCGGACAATATATGTTATATATTGTTTATTCCCTGCCTGCATTATCCTCTGGAATGCAAACTCCATGAGTGCAGGAACTGTGTTCTGTTCACCACTGTATACCCAGTGCCTAAAGCAGGGCTGGGTACATAGCACTCAATAAATAAATGTTACTCGCAAATGAAAGCATAAAACAAAAGGGGGAAAATAGATCTGGTTCATAATCTAGGTTTCCCAGTAGCCAAAATGTCATATTTATAGGATTGCTTCTTTAAGCCCAGCAACATTAAATCATACAGTCCAGTTATTTGTCTGCTCTTCAAAATCACCCTGTTTTTATATTTCCTTTTTTAAGTTACTTTTTAAAACATGGACTTCTGATGTTTTCTGCTTCATTGTATTAATATAGAAGAGCAATTTTGCTTTCATTCTATATTTACTTTGCTTAGACAAAAAATTTCCTCAAAACTTAATTTATATTTTGAAGTTCTCTTTTAAAGTGTGTTAACAGCCCTGGCTGGTGTGGCTCAGTGGACTGAGTGCCGGCCTGCAAACCAAACACTCGCCAGTTGGATTCCCAGACAGGGCACATGCCTGGGTTGCGGGCCAGGTCCCCGGTTGGGGGCATGTGAGAGGCAACCACACATTGATGTTTCTCTCCCTCTCTCCCTCCCTTTCTCTCTCTCTAAAAACGAATAAATAAAACCTCTTTTAAAAAGTGTGTTAACATTTTAATAGATACTTTGGTTACTTGGTTGCCAGCATTTAGGAAAAACTAGAAACCAAAAGGTTAGGATTCCAGTTATAGCTTTTCATGTGACCTTCGATAATTTTTTTTTAAGTATCTCTGGGCTTCAGATTTCTTCTCCTTAATATAAGGAGACTACCTAATATGATATCTACTGTTCATTCTTGTTCTATGAATGAAAATAAGCACATATGATCTATTTCTGATTATATTCCATGGTAGGTACCATTTGAGATTCCGTTCATCCCATACCTCCCTTTCTTGTAGGAACTGTATGTCCCCACACTTAGCATTGGGGCCTAATAGCCATATTTATCCCAAATGACCTTGGTTTTCCAGCCACAGATGACCAGATACTGCAAAGATACCTGAGCCAAACTGAGTCAATCAGATTCTGGAGTTGGGATTCAGAAATGCTAATAAGTCTGCTGATTGCCGGAATTTACAATATGTAAACTTGGGAGCTCCAGGGCTGTATGCTGAGGGAGTGAGAAGAATAAAGCACACAAGGTGAAAGCAAAAGAGATAAACAGGAGACTCTATGACCTCGGGGATTGGGGGTGGAGGAAAATAAAGGAGGAGGAAACCTCCTTTCACTATTGACAGCTTTTTATTCCTAGTTAAACTTTCTCATGTGCCTACACTATACTTTCTGCCCTTGGGATCCATGAGAACTGCTTGTACCCTTAACATAAATTCTTTTCCACTTAGTTTGCAGTAGACCTTTATTATTTGCAACCAAAAATTCTTAATCAAGAAAGACACAAATGGGTCACGAAAGTGGTCAACAAACAAAATTATGCACAAATTAATTCTCTGGGGCCAGGGGTGTCCACCCTTTTGGCCTCTCTGGGCCACACTGGAAGAAGAGTTGTCTAGGGCCACACAGTAAATACACTGTGGCATGTAATCACAAAAATGTCTCATAATGTTTTAAGTAAATGTACCATTTTGTGTTGGGCTGCATTCACAGCCATACTGGGCTGCGTGCGGCCCGCAGGCCGCAGGCTGGACACCCCTGCCGAGACACCTTATGCAAAGCATCCTCACCTCAATTTCATTACATACTTGGGTTAATCTTTCGTTAAGTAGAAAATTCATTAACCGAGATATTTTATTCAATAGACTTTAGTTAACTAAGTCTCTGAGACTAAGATTAGAAATAGTCATTTTTTAACGAAAATACAAAAATTCCCCTCCAAAATCAAGTGATTTAAAAACTTTTTTCCTAAGCTTCTGCCTCCCTCTGTTAGAACAGACTACTAAAAATTAAATAGACTTCACTAATTCCTATTCTGCACTGGATGTTTAGCTGTAAGAAAAGTGTTGCACGAATAGTTTCTATTCTCTCATCCATAATGATAAAGGGGATAGGGGATGGGGAGAGTTTTAATTAGTTAAAAAAATTCCAGAAGGCTAAAATTTTATATCAGTTCATCCAATGACCTCTGCTCTTACTCCTAAAATCTAAGTTCTACAAGTAAAGAGCAATGAGTTACACAGTAGAGGCAAATTACCTTTACTGTAAAAGGCATGAAGCAAAGAACTAGCTTTTCTCCCCTCCCAAAAGAGCATCAATAGTAAAAAACAAGCTCCCAGCAACCCTATTATTAGATGTAGTTGTGCGCTATCCTAGTTTACTTTGACATTCATTCCAGTTTCTTGTTAGAAGAATTTCATTCCAAAACACCAGAAATGCGGGTTTTCAGAGCTTACTGCATCATATAAATAGAACAAATCTGTATCAATATGTATGCATGCATTATATGATTATTAATTCAGAACTGGAGAAGAGGGATGGGCATCCTGAACTTTTAGTCGTTTCAAGCTTTGCAACATCATTAACATATTGAGATAGTAGGTATAATTTTTAATGCATGCTTTACTTTCTTACTCTGATGAATTGATAAGAATTTGTAAGTGCACAGAATTTACATGCAAATAATGTTACTACTGCAGTTTTTAAAACATCTGAAAGCACTAAACCATAACTATTGCCCCAATTTTGCTTAAACTATTAACTGATATTCAAATCTCTTTTCTTGTAAACAGCCCAATGCAATTAATATCCTAATTCTTATATACTCAGTAGAGCACTCAGAAGACATTTTAAACACCTAGATGGTTCCTACCTTCATCCTTCCTAGCACTTATTTTAATTCAATATCAGTGCTTTTATAGCCAGTAAAGAAGCTCCAATATTCCTAACCTCTGGCAGGACTCTGGTTGCTCCTCTCATGGAGTGTAATCTATCAACAGCATGGGTTAGGCATCCTACACAAGGTATTTTTAGCATAAATACTACATCCAGGCTATAACAAATTTTTGATTAGTGGGGTCTGAATTAAGGACATCGTATTGTACTCGAATTTGGACACCATTGATTCAGAATTTGTGATAATTATTCAGACAGGTGCTAAGATTAAGTTGACCTTAGTATTATTTAGGAAAAAAAGAGTTTGCTAAGCAAATTAATAATGTAAACAAGATAGTAGAGAAGATATTTAAAGTACTTAAAAGAAAATAATGCTTCCAAGCACATTTAAACACATTACAAATATCTCTTTACATATAATTTATTGATATACTAATTACATATCATTTTCATCTATTTATTAAACCAAGATCCCAAAGGGAAATATTTTGTTAGCCTAGTTCTGGTTACTACATGTACAAGGAAGTCATGAAAACTGCAATTTATTTAAAAATATTATAAAATTGAAAACTTCAACCATTTTAGAACTATTCTACCTAAGTTATTGTAAATTAAGAAAAAACGGACTTCTGGACAAGTTGGCAGCATAGGCCGACATGGCTCGCCTCTTCGCACAACCACAACAAAATTAACAAAATTACAACTAAATTATAAAACAACCATTGCTCAGAACTGGCAGAAATAAGAGTTGAATGGAAGTCTGACAACTATGGAATTAAAGAAAACACACCCATCCGACTGGTAGGGGAGACGCAGATGCAGAACAGGCTGGTCCCACACCCACGTGTGGTGGCTAAAAATTCAGGAGGGATATATCTCAGGAGCTCGGAGTCCCAGCCCCACACCAGGCCCCCCAGCCCTGGGTTCCAGTACCAGGAAGATAAGTCTCCACAACTACTGGATGCGAAAACCAACAGGGACTGAGTTGGTGGAAGAAACTTCTGGAGTCCCAAGCAGTTCCTCTTAAAGAACCCACACACAGACTCACCTACTCAGACTCACTCCCTCTGGGCTCCAGCGCGGGGGAGGTGGCTTGAAGGGCACGAGTGGGGTGCAGTGGGGAGGCTGAGGCGACCAGCATCAAGGTGAGAAGAGACCATTGTCCCTTTTTCTGGGTCCTCCCCCAAAAGAGCGAGAAGGCTGGTGACGTATCTAAGATTCCATCAGCCTGGCTAACACTGTTTGACCTGCTTTGGAGATCCCTAGAGACCCCGCCCCACCCAGCTTAAGGGCCCACCCAAGCTGCTTTTCCATATGAATAGCTCATGCTTCACAACTTCCTACATCCGTCTCAAACAAGCAGCAGCTGGCCTCAGTGAGCCCCAGGCCCAGCACAAGCTGCAGCCAGATTAGAATCACAGCTTGGCTTCGCCTGGGAGTCTCCAAGCCCAGCACAAGAAGCAGCCATCTCAGATTGCTTTACAGCTCAGGCAGGGTGGCCCTGGGAAAAACACAGGTGGGGGCTGACCTTGGCCTGCATCACCCAGGAAACCCCAGGGCCAGCGCACCCAGTGGGCAGCTACAAACTGTGTCAGCACCACCACCCTCTCCCTGCACAGCTGATCCTCCACGGAGGGCAGAGATTGGTGGTCAGGGGTCACAGCCAGTCCTTGCAGCTGACACCTGGGTAAATCCCTCCAACTGATCTGCCAACAGCAACCAAGACTCAGCTACAAGAGGAAGGCGTACTCAGCCCACACAAAGGGCGCACCTTGAGTACCAGCTTGGGTCACAGGGGAGGCTGCGCCACTGGACCCTACACGACACCTACTACATTAGGCCACACTACCAAGACAGAGTCAAAGCAGCTCTACCTAATTCATAGAAACAAACACAGGGAGGCTGCCAAAACATGGAGACAAAGAAACAGGGTCCAAATGAAAGAACAGATCCAAACTCCAGAAAAAGTACTAAACAAAATGGAGATAAGCGATCTATCAGATGCAGACTTCAAAACACTGGTTATAAGGATGCTCAAGGAACTTAGGACCTCAACAGCATAAAAAAGATCCAGTCAGAAATGAAGGATATTCTAATTGAAATAAAAAACAATTTACAGGGCGGATGAAGGTGAGAATCAAATCAATGATTTGGAACATAAGGAAGCAAAAAACAACCAATCAGAAGAAGAAGAGGAGAATCTGAAATAACAAGGATAGTGTAAGCAACCTGTGGGACAACTTTAAGCCATCCAACATTCGCTTCCTAGGGGTGCCAAAAGGAGAAGAGAAAGACCAAGAAATTGGAAATCTATTTGAAAAAATAATGAAAGAAAAACTTCCCTAATTTGGTGAAGGAAATAGACATGCACGTCGAAGAAGCACAGAAAGTCCTAAACAAGATGGACGCAGAGGCCTACCCCAAGGCACATAATTAAAATGCCAAAGGTTAAAGATAAAGAGATGGGAAGGTGGGTATGAGAGAATGGGTGAGAGGTGAGGAGATTAAGATGTTCAAATAGGTAGTTACAGAACAGCCATGGGGATGTAAAGTACAGTATAGGAAAGGGCGTAGCCAAAGACCTTACACGCAGGACCCATTGCCTGAGGGAGTGGCAGGTGCTGGGTGGAGGGGGACAAAGGGGAAAAAACAGGACAACTCTAATAGCATATCAATAAAATATAATTTAAAGAAGAAAAAACTGAAACGTAAAATCTAACACCTATTTTTCTTATTCCCCTTTTTCTCTTCTTCTATGGAATCAGAGGTATCTGTACCAATTTAGCAGTAATACAATACATTAAATCTATTGATGATGAGCAAAAACAGCTCAGTTAATGACAGTCTTGAAAGTACTCAGAACGAGAAACAAGATAAGCATCTGTGTGCACAGTTAGGGATTAAACTAAAACTCAGCAAGAACAATTAAATGAATTAGTGTATACTATACACCTGGCCCTGCAAAGAGCAAGGAACAACTAATAAGTAATGAGACCAGCTTATATATGACCTGTGGAATCAAATTTATTATTTACATCATACCTCTCATATGTCAATTAGCTTTCAATTCGAAAGATATATGTAGTTCCAGGTGGATGATAAGAAATGTCACAGAAGGTTAAAAAAAAAAAAAAAAGCTTTGAATTCCTAAGTTGAAAGATGTTGTATAGACATAAAATATAGCAATAAGGCAGAATGGAAAAATAGAGAAGATACACCTTTTTTACTCTAAAATTTAAGAGGACCTCTGGTCAAGATGGAGGCATAGTTAAACACAGCTCACCTTCTCAAACAAGCACATCAAAATTACAACCAAAATTTAAAAACTAAGTATAAATACATAAAGTTTATATGGTAAAAAGTAATGAACTCTGAATTGCTCTGAATGAAAGGATCCCTACTTTTATTCAAAAAGTACCTAACTTTGAACATTATATTTCCTACAATAAAGAAAAAAATTATTTTTGAAGTAAAAAAATGTAGTGATTCAAAAATTGCCTGAGTTAGGGAACTTGGGTTAGTCTTCTCCATGTTGCTACTTCCAGTCAAATCACCCAGTTTCAAATGCAGTTTATTTGATATGGATCCAGCTTTTTAGACTATGACAGAAAACATTTCCTGAGTAACTTTTTAAGAATATAGATCTATTTTATAAAACTCATTTAGGGGCCACAAAAAGTGGCTCAGAAGTGACAGTAAGAACAAACCAATATCCACAGTGCTTAGGAAAAGTGGAAACGAGGTACAGAAAGTGAATAACGGGGAGCTATGTAACTCAAGGCTGTGAAAGGTTATATATAGATAGTAATACTTAATGTACAATGGTTTTAATGGTTGTCAGAAAATGACCATTTTCCTCATCATTACTCATGTCAAAATTCAATTTCAAGTTTTCAGTTAATATTTATTGCATTTTAAAAATTGCTACCAAAAGCTTCTATTTCGGAAACAACATGTCACCATCAAACCCCTGAGGTGCGTTTGTAATTAGGAAAATAGGAATGAATCAGATCACAGGGAAACTTTTGGAGTCCAACAGCCCAAAGAGAGTTAACAATTTATAACATGATATTAAGAGAATTATAACTGTGTGAGATTGTTCTTATGAATATTAGTTTACAACTTATATACGAAGGTTTTGTTTTGCTTTATTTAGTGTGTAGGTACTAAACTTTAATTTCTCCTCTCCACTTTTATTTCTACATTGAATTGGCTAGGGGTATTTTTCACTTAATGAAAAGTTATGTCCCAGGAAAATACGCTCCAAAAAGAATTGTTGGATCAAAGCCATTTTCCCCATAAGCTTCCATAATAAAATTTAGAGATGTGCTCAGCTGGGAAATTTTTCAATCCATTGACATAATAAAGATGATACTTTAGAATATGATGCTGTAGAATATAACAACATGTTTAAAATTACATATGTAGCTATGGCTGGTGTGGCTCAGTGGACTGAGTGCCTGGCTTGCAAGCAAAAGGGTCATTGGTTTGATTCCCAGTCAGGGCACATGTCTGGGTTGCGGGACAGGTCCCCAGGAGGGGGTGTGTGAGAGGCAACCACACATGGGTGTTTCTCTCCCTCTCTTTCCCCCTCCCTTCCCCTCTCTAAAAAATAAATATTTTTAAAAATAAACAAATAAAATTACATATTTAAAGAAAATTATATGTAGTTTTAAATGTATTGGGGAGGGGATATGGGAGACTAGATGTAAGAAGGAGAAGGTATTAAGCCTATATATTTATATGTATATGCATATATATATATTAAACACCTTTGGTGAGAACCAAAGGGAAAAGGAGGTCGGTCCAGGGTAGGTACAGGTGAGCAAAACGTGGGATGCAGTGATGGGGACAGAAAGGCACTTTGCTTGGGGCAATGGGCACTTGATGCAGTGTGCAGATGTTGTATAATTGAGTGTACACTTGAAACCTGTATGATTTTGCGAACCAATGTCACCCAATAAATTCAATAAAAATTAAAAATAGGAAAATTATAACTTATGGACACATCATTGGAATTCAGTGTAATGCAGTTCTACCTCCAGACCCAGTAATAAGGTAAAAAATACTTAGAATTATCTGCTATATAGTAACAGAAACTGACAATCCCTTACTCTATTTCACATGCTGCCACCACTGAAATTTATCAGTTTACCTAAGATCTGCACCTGCCTTAAACCACCATAGTACTTAGAAGCTGACATAAGGTAATTTTAATTTTCTCAGCAGTTTGCCCATTATTTGAATTCCCCAGTGCTTTTCCCAAAGATCTTCCCTTTCAATACCAGCATAAGGAGCTAAGAACAGAAATGTACAATACTTGCTTACTGAAGGAGACTAACCTCAATGCCTTCTGAATATATATTGCTTTCAGTTAGGTGGTTAATGTTCAACAATGATCAAATATTCATTGACTGTATCTGTGTGGACCATTCTGTTCTCTAACTAATAACTTCTTTATTTCACTCACAGCCTACATCTTAAGTAAAGTATGCTCAAAACAACAACTATATTTGTTGAAACGATTAGCTACTGTTAATTAAAGTTTATTAGTAATAACTATAATCAAGGAAGAGTATTGCTGGCAGCAAAAGGTACCAAATGAAAGGTATAAGATGGTATATAGAACCTTCAAAAAATTTCAAATGTGGTCATATTTTTTCTTAGAGTAAGTCTGTGAATTAAATCAAGATTTCTTTATACAGTATTTGTAATTCCAATACGTGAATAATTTCTATTGGAGGGGCACACCCCTCTTTTGACATAATAATTATAGTATATCGTCTTATTGTTCTTTTTCTGTACACAGACATCAGCTTGCAATGGTTGACTAAAACCCGGAAGACTATTGGTCATGTAACCAATTGTCAACACAGCAAAAAGTTATTAGAAGAGGAGTAAAATCAGTTTTGCAGAGGTTTGTAATTAGAGATTAAACACTAATGTTAGTTGTTAATTATTAATACATGCATTATTACTAACATTATTAAAACTTTGATAGGCATCAATACAGGACTCTGACATACCTCCTTTGTTTGTAGAAAATAACAGAAATAGTAGTACTAATTAGTAGTACTAAAACTAAGTTAATGGACTGAAACTCATGTTGCTCATAGAACTCCCCTAATGTACTTTATCAAGAAATAGTCTTTGAAGTATGTTAATAGTCTAAAGTTGTACTAAACAGATCAAGTCTTGTACAAAACATTTAGATTGTAACTGTCTCGGGAGACAGTGAAAAAATGAACAGGTTATAAAAGTATGTGAACTTAATACTTTATATCTGCTTAGAAAATATTCTCACTTGCCTCAGGAAACAGGATGATTATTTTAAATCTGACTTCTATACTATGTACATTTGAAAAATTATTTATATTGAATTTTAGTTTAATATGTAATTATCATTTTTCAAAAACTATGCCCACTACAAAGGAGTTCATTGCCATTGACAGACTCCTGCCCCTTTAGGTTTATCCGGGAGAGTAATACTCACAAAGATTAGAAAATCAAGTGCCTTAGTTCAAGCAAATGCTGAATTCCCCTCTTCCAACAAAGTCTATTATTTCTATCAAAAACTGAATCAAGTCTCTGACTTTCTCTATAGACACTTTTCAAATGAACACCAGCCTTTAAAGATCTTTTAATTATTTTAGTTCTAATTCTTTACTACTGTTGTTCCAATTGTTTACCATGATGTTGCATATATATGCATTCTCTTACTCCAATGGGTAAGCAATTTAACTCCTGGGACCTGCTGTGTTCTGTTCTGCACCGTACCTAGCATAGTAATGGGCATTTGGTGAAGACAGTAAATAAAAGCATATTGAAATCAATTTTTTAAAAAATAACTAACTCATCCCAGAGTTTACTGGTCAAGTGTCTTCATTTCACTTGCAAAATTAACTACGTTATAATGTGGTCACGGCAATTCAGGTAAATGCTCTTAAGTATGTGGCACCTTCATAGCCATAGTCATCACGACAGAATTCTAAATTGGATCCAAATGACTTCCCGCTTCTAAAAGTATGTGAAGATGAACAGCAAGTACCACATGGTGCATTATGATTTCAAATAATTGAGACTTGAGTTCATAAAGAGCTTTTCCAAAACAAAACAAAACAAAAATCTTTAAGTTTGGAAATCTAACAACTCAAAGCATGTAAGTTTGCCAGTTCACAAAACGCTACTTGCTGAGGTGCATGATTATTTTTCAGTGATACCAGAATTACATTGTGCTTTAAACTATACCCAAGAGTATGTCTGTCAAACATCATGAAAACTGCCAAAGCAAAGCATTTTACCCAAAACAGTCAGGGAGTTGTCAGTCTTGACTTACTAACTAGATAAAGTTATCTAACCACAAATAACATCTATATCCTTTTAAAAAATCTTTAGCTTAAAAGCATTTACCCAAAACTAAATTTAGCTTTTCCATTACTGCACTTCTTTCCCACTTCTTTCATTTTGGGGGGGAAAAAAAAGAAAACTGAAATGGTTTAAAAAGCAGTATGAAGTAAAGAAAGTCACATAAAAGAAAGAACCCATCCTTCATGGTCTGTGCACAGAAGTACCTTACAACCTAAATTACTAATTAATCTAAGTTCAGTCCAATTTTGAAAGGGCTCAACTGTGAACTGTAAGTTTTTCAGGCATTTGGTTTTAATGAAAGAACTTCACTCCTCAAAGATAATGTTGCTAATTTTCAAAAAGCACCCTACAACTTTAGATCCTCATCTAATCACCCTGTCCATAATTTAACTTCAGGTGCCTCATGCCAATGTTTTTTTGGAAGCAACTGCTGTCAACTGCAGGCTACCCCAGGAAGAACAGAAAGATCATAACACATCCTCGCTTTTATTAGGAACATTTTAGGTTTCATCATATTTATTTAAAAAGAGGTGTCATTCTGGGTGAAGAGTAATTAGTTGCTAAAATCTGGTTCCCTTGTCACCAAGCAGCTACTCTTTGTCTACTTCAAGTTTGATGCCACTTTGGAAGTCAAGTGGAGTATTTGCTAGTTTGCTTTATTATTATTGTTTTGTTGTTATTGTTATTATTCTTTAACATAGAACTGCCTTCCTAACTCTTGTATGTCAGGAGTCAGAAGCCAAGCACATGGCTTTCAGGAGCTCTCAGCACACAAGTAGCAGGAAAACTGAAAGTAAGGGGCCTCTCCAGCTGCCGGTTCAAGCCTTGAGGCATCGAGCAACAGCAGCCTGAGAATCTACTCTTGAGAAGCCTGTAGTGAGACTGAGCCTCCTGAGAGCAAGAGGAGGGAAAAGGGGCGAACTCGGCACTGGGAAAGTCTTTCCCAGAATCAGGGACTAAGGTAGAGGGCTGTACGTAGAATAATCAGCATCTATGGCATCTAACAAACAGCCAGGCCTTCAGCACGGACCCCGTATTCCTGGACGCCAGGGTTGAGACCAGAGAGCGGTGGTTTTGAGAAGGAACACTATCTCAAATTGGAATAGGGAGCAGCGAACAGATAGATGTAGGAGAGGCGTCAGAAGCTTCTGCAGGAAAAAGCAGCGCTTCGGTCGCCTCCCAGGGCCCCGGAGGTCGGAAACGTGCTCCAGCACCCGGCGAGTGCGGTGCCACTACTCACCCCTACTCTCCTACGGTCCCCGTCGTTGCCCTCCTCGACTCAGCCCCTGCAGGGGCAGCCCCTCCCCCGCCCGCCGCCAGGGGTGGTCTCAGCGGGCGAGAGGAGGCGGCGGCGCAGGTGTCCGTGAGCGCGGGCCAGAGAAGCGCCCCAAGAGGAGCTGGGTGCAAGGGAGGCAATCTGGTGCCCTGCGCTCCCTGGCGCCGCCAACTTCACCACCATCGACGTGGAAGGGCGAGGGGAGGTAATGGAGGGGAGGCCCTCGCCCAGCGGCCCGGACCCTCCCGGTATACTAGGCCACAGCTCCGGCGGGACCGCCGCCCCCGGTCCCCTCAGCAACGCGACCCCCAGGCCTGATTCCCGTCCCTCAGCCCCCCACGGCCACAGAGCAACGGCGGCTCCCTCTTGGGCCGCGGTCGCAGCTGCATCCTCGTGCTCCTCCTCCTCTGGCGCCGCTGCCTACACACACAGCCCCGGCGCCTTTAGAGCCAAAAGAGCCGCGGCGCCCTGACTGCCGTCGCCTAGCAACCGCGCGCATGCGCCCCACCCCCGCTGGCGACTGCCGCCACCGCTGGCGCCGCTGTGGGAGCTCAGTCCTCTACCTATGAAAGTGCGCAAAGCCCCCTTCCTACAACCTGGGTGGAACGTCCTCAAGGTAGGGGTGACGTGGGGAGAGGTACAGTATGCTTTGTACAGCGGAAGAGGACGTAGGACTCAGGACCTTCTCCTGGCCCCTCGACAGGCGCCTCGGTGGTAGAGAGTGACAGTCCCAACAATCTCAACGTATTGTCCTACTCCACTGCAACCCATCATTCAGAAGAACTTCCAGAAAAATGTTCTGCATAGCTTCTCTGACCATGTTATTCATTTGCATAAGTCCTATGGTCAGGGGACAGCCCTACTTAATAGAGTCTTAACAGTTCTTGACCACTACAAGAGCATCCTCAATAGTCTCCCTGCCTTTAGACTTGTCTCACTGCAATCTGTTCTCATACTTCTACCAGAGTGATCTTTGTAAAACATAAATCTCCTACTCATCTCCCTCTGCTTTACAGAATGGGCTTTTGAGTTAGAGCCAATTTTGAATTTCTGCCCCACCGCCAAGGGACGGTTTCTTGAGCTAGGATGTTTCCTTGAGCTAGGTTGTTTCCGTGAGCTAGGGTGCATAACCTCTAGTAATCTGTTTCATCTGTAAAATGGGAATCATTATAGTGCCTATAGAATAGTTATGAGGATTAAACGAGAGAGTGCACTTAACATACATAACTTACTCTGGCACAGAGTAAGCACTCAGTAAACAATGACAGCTATTTTTCCATAGATCTTATTGCTTATAATAAAGGATAAATCACAAACTCCCTAGCTTAGCATTAGATATTCTCTAAGATCTTGCCTCTATTTAACTAGCCCTAGCTCCTTTCAACTCCCCCTTGGCCACCCAGCCACAGACCAGTCCTTACAGTTTTTGAACTACATCTATATCTATAAAGTACTTAGGTATATTTCCCCAAGGTTCATCTGGGGAGGAAATCTACATAAACTCTCCAATGAATGAGCATGTAAGTATCCAATGATTCTTCCCAAACTACACATGTTAATTTTAAAATATTGACACTGAGAAATGTCACATAGGTAGTAATGGTTTATAACAATTGTGTGATTTTGTCCTGGCTGGTGTGGCTCAGTAGACTGTGTGTCGGCCTGTGAACTGAAAGGTAACCGGTTCAATTCCCATGCATCGGATGTTTCTCTCCCTCTCTTCCTCCCTTCCCCTCTCTTGAAAAATAAATAAATAAATATAAACTTTAAAAACAATTGTGTGCTTTTATGGGGCATATTTATTTGATCTTTTTTGAAGTTATGCTTGCAGTTTCTGTAATGTGTAATGATAAAAATATGACAACAATTTTGAACTTAATACAGTGTATAAACATATTTACAAACATAATGTGCCCTGCTAGATGTTTAGTTAATGAAAGGTTTAAACATTTTAGGAAGTATAAAAATAGCTGTACCATGTGTAAGAAGTCTGAGAGGCCAGAGAAAATTGCTAATGAAACATTAGGGGGGAGCTCAAAAGGAATATAAGACTAAAATGAAATTTTATGAAGACTAGACAGCCAGAAAATATTGAAGAAAGAGAGTAACAATTGAGAGGGCGAAAAAGAATGAATCACTCTAAGACTAATTAAATAGAAGTACCAGATGGAAATAATCAACAAACTGTAATCAGCAGAGAGGATCATAACATAGGGAATATGTATTACGATTGTGAATATGGCAGTGAGCTTGAATAGAGTTCTCTCACACAGTATACCTTTTCTTCCATATGATTCAGACATGCCTTTCAGGTTCAAAGGAAGGCAATTCCTTAGTGTTCAACCTTTTTCAAGGACCATCAAGGACTACAGGGGCAGACCTCTAGCAGAATTTGCTTAGGTCCTCTAAAATTTGTATTTAGTTATATAAAATCTACACTTTACATTGATTGAACTTATTACATTCTACAGTGGATATTTATTATGTCTACAGTGAAACAAAGGAATAAATATTTAAATTTTGTTAGTCACTGCTGCACTTAAACTCCCTCAATATTTTTCCTGGAGTTTTAATATAAGATCTGAGCTTTTTTGCACACATCAGCCTATCTGCCTCTGTGTTGGTGAAGTAAAAACTCCTATCAGCAAATAGAGACCTACCCACATCAATATGGAATGAAATAAAACATTTATTATGGAGTAAGCGCAACACAGTACATGCATATAGGTAGCCCTCAAGAGACTGCAAAGTCAGGATAAAATTCCACGCAACTTATATAGTAAAGCAAAATCAAAGTGCACTTGAGAATTGAAGTGGCTGTTTTTTTAGTTAATTGACTTCCTCCAAAAGAATAAAGTACCCCCCTCTTGCTACCATCTTGAGTACCCCAAGTGTGTGTACGCTTATTCTCAGCTGGTGGGCCCAAGATCCCCTTATCCCCAACCGTAGTCCCCTGCAAGGCCCTGCCTCCTCTCCAACAAGATGAAAGAAAGTATCCTGAACCAGGAGAAACTCCCCAAACTGCAGGCACAAGTGTGCATTGGAGGGAAAGGAACTGCTCATATTGTAGAAAAAAGAAGGTACTTCACAGAACAGCTACAGCAGATGATAAAACACTTCAGTTCTCCTTAAAGAAGTTAAGGGTAAACAGTATCTCTGGCGCTGAAGAGGTAAATATGTTCACAAACCAAGGAACGGTTACCCACTTTAACAACCCTAAAGTTCAGGCATCTCTAGCAGTGAACACTTTCACCATTACAGGCCACGCTGACACAGAGCAGCTGACAGAAATGCTGTCCAGCAAGGACACTGGCTGAAGCTCTGCCCAAATAGTCTGTGGACAGAAAAGCATGACTTGCTGCCGGAGAAAAGGATGATGATGAACTTCCAGATCTTGTGGACAATTTTGATGAGGTTTCCAATAATGAAGCAAACTGAACTAAATCAACTTCTGAAGAAGATAAATTTGAAGAAGTTGTTGGGAGTGGCTGTTTTATATTATGACTGCTTTTTCAAATTTCGTTTATGGATCTGATAAAATCTCGATCTCTAGTATTTTAAGCCCAAGCCCTTTGGATACCACAGCTTTCTTCAGTTTTTGCTTATACACATATTATTCTTCGGAGCTAATTGAGCTGAAGAAGCCTGGGGTTAAAGTCTGAAACAAAAGTTAATCAAGTTCTTTGCCTCGTTAAAAAAAAGAATAAAATTATTCTTTTTCTCCCCGAAAGACACCTCAAATCTTCCTGAAAGACAAACAGTTACACCTGGAGGTGTACTCCCACATTAACTCTGTAGAGATAGCTGTACATTTCAAAGGAGAATATGGCCCATGACCTTGGAAACATGTCAATATTATAAAACTGGACACTGAGCCCTTCTAGACCCTGGAGAAATGTATCTACATTCCAAAATTTCAGAAAGGGATTTAGGCCCACTATGTCCCCCCAAAAGACACCCTAAGAAGTGAAGGAGAGGAAAATAGTCTTTCTTCTTTACTCACCTTTATTTACCTTTACAGTTCAATGAGTTCTTCAAAAACAGAACTCTGTGGAGGCACAGTGGATGGCACCTTGTAGATCACGAGGAAGTCTCTCTTAAATAAATAAGAAAGTCATAGAACACTTTGGCATTGCTCTGGGTATTGACAGATGAGTGAGTATTCCAGAAAGTGATAAGAATATTCCATGCAAAGGAAAAAGTGTGTTCAAAGGTCCAGAAAATGTGAGAGTTCATTGTATATTCAGTGAGGTAGGAACATCTGACTTATACTACATTTGTATTTAGGGGCTGAGCAGCATAAGAGTGTAATGAAATTGAGTTCAGAGAAGTAGATTGGAGAGAGTATAAAACGCCCTCGATGTCATCCCTAAGCTGATGGAAAAGCTCTGTCTATATCTAATAGTTAAAATAAGGCAATGTACTAATACTTGCTTGGGGGTCAGAGACAATTATTTGACATTACCCCAGCCCCAAAGAGCTTATAATATGATGGATGCAAGAAGACATAATAAATAAAACACTGTAAGTTGACAAAGGTATTTCAGGGGGAAGAAATAGAGGATTGGGGATAGACTTTTGATAAAGTTTCTGAGAAAGCTCCTTGGATGATTTCATCTTGACCTATAATGTAAAGGTTCTCCATAATTGGAGTATTTCCTGGAATTGCAAACTTGGAACCTTTGTGTCCATATGCTGTAGTTCCTTCCCACTGTTTCCTGTTTCCACAGTTCTTCTGAAGAAAATCACTCTGACCTTTAATGCAAATTGATGTCACCACAGATTTAGTTTCTCGTCTCATCACTTGGCACCACTTGGCAATCCTTTCACTTTTTCTTGGTCAGTTCCTCTCCAGTTCTTCTGAGCTATTATTTCAAATCTTATACATTCTCCATTCTGACTAATGACTATATCACTCACTCTTCAAACTCACTACCCAACGGATTACTTCATCACCTACCTTACTTTAAAAATGGAATCTATCAGGCATTTTCCTCACCTACAATCTGCATCTGCTCCCATATTATACTTTAATCCCTTCGGCCTCACATAGGCTGTGCAAAACTAAATCTTTCATCTGAGCTCCTAATTCTTGTCTCACCCAGCCCCTCAGAGATCTTGCTCTATCACTTTTTCTTTCTGTCTTCAATACCTTATATCTCTCCCTCTCTATCGACTCATTCCCCTCAGCCTATAAACGTACTCAAAACTCTTCTATCCTTAAAAAAACACTCTCCTTTTGTCCTGGAATTTCCTCTCATTTTCTTTAAGTGTTTCCTATTACCTCTCTTGCCTTACCTTTTCACCCAGAGGTCTCAAAAGTGGTTATCTACATTTACTGCTTCTGTTTCTTCACTTCCCATTTACCTCTCAACCATTGTATTAGGAATTTCACCTGTACTTCTCCACTGACAACTCTTTTGTTCAGAACACCAATTACTGACAAATTTCCCTACGCAATGGGCACTTTGAAGCCCCGTCTTATTGGACCTTACAGCCACATATGATAGTGTTGATTACTTCAGTATGCTTGAAATTCTGTACTCACTTGACTTCCAGACCCATTCTCCTTTTTCTCTTCCTTCTGCTCTAGCTTTTCAATTTACGAAACTTTAATGGATTCCTCTTCTTCTGCCAACCTCTTAAAAGTTTGTATTATCCCATGGTTCTGTTCACGGCCTATTTCTTTTGTTCTACACCCCACACCCTATTACCTATATGCCTGGATGACTTTCAAATCTACATTGCTAGTTTAGAGCTCCTTCATGATATCTAGATCAGTAGAGCAAACTGTCCACTAGACATCCTCACCTGGATGCCCTGCAAGCAAAAACAATTTGTTTTGTCCAAAACCGAACTCATCATCTTCCCACGTGAATGCATTTTTCATTCTTGTTAAGAAAGGTTCCCTCCCCTCCCCCTGAAAAAAAACTCACCAAAGAGTAACCCTGTTATCATCACACAATAATTTCATCTTCTTGCAGAAAAGGATGAAATGACCATATAATGTGACTTATGTCAAGACTGCTGTACCATTTCCTGAAAAATAGGCTGCATATATGCACCAAGAAGGAATAAATTGTATCACTTGAATGGAAGATCCGTGAGGACAGGCATTTTGTCTATTTTATTCACTGATGTATCTCTAATGCTTATAATAGTACCATGCACATAGT
This sequence comes from Pteronotus mesoamericanus, assembly GCF_021234165.1. Classification (NCBI taxonomy): domain Eukaryota; kingdom Metazoa; phylum Chordata; class Mammalia; order Chiroptera; family Mormoopidae; genus Pteronotus; species Pteronotus mesoamericanus. Next base: position 799,721 of record NW_026555108.1, on the reverse strand, counting down.
AAGGCTTCAATAAATGAATTTAATTTATATATCCCCTGCTTAAAGAGCTTTTGTTTAGAAATTCTGCTAGATTGTAGCCGGATACATACATATATATTTATATTCATATTCATAGATTAGGGAGGAATGTATCCTTTTTGTATCTCAAATGAGGCAAAAGGAAATTGTAACTGAATTTCACTCAGATTTCTACCCATGGGAAACAGAGAAAAGGGATGGGGGGGGAATAAAAACACTTCATCTATCACTTGAAACAGTCCTTCCTTAAAAATTTGGAATCTACACTAAGAGATTTCAGCCCTCTCTGGCTGCTTTCTTATGCTGAGTAGTGTACACTTCAGAACTGCTGGCAGCAGCCATTTTTATGCCATATGGTCTGGGAAAGAGAAAAAGCTGGTCTGCTATGAAAGATGAAGCAGACACATAGAAGAGACACAGAGATGAGAAAGAGAGACTCCAGATAGCAGTTGAGTCCCTAGCTCCAACTTAGTCCTTTAAGCCCACCTGCCTTACTGTTCTTGGGTTTTATGAGATACTCTATCCTCATGCTAAATTTCTTTTGTTGCACAAGGTAGTTTAAGTTGAATTTCTCTTTTTTGCAAAAAAAAAATCATATTATTCTTCCATATTACGTTGTTTTCCATTAACTGGAAAACTGTAGCTCCCTGGACAACTATTTTGCCTAAATAATTTCTATTTTAGCAGAGAAGTTAGAACTCAAGTTCTCTGCCTGTATCAGGAAGGTACCTGCCTTTCTGCCCTGCCCTAATGTCATTTCTTTGCAAAAAAAAAAAATGGTAATACTATTATAAGTGTGAACCCTGAGGGGAAAAAGACACCTACTAAGAAGGGTTCTTGGTGGTTAACTAGGCTCAGTTGTTTTTTTTTTAAACAGAGCCTAGCAGCCATTTCTGCAACAGGAGCCTCTCAGGCAAATTGCACTTCATGCAGAAGCTTCTGCGCTGACCTGCCTGCCTTCAGTGTTTCTGCCATCTGAGCCAGCCCTTATAAAGGTGTTCTGGAGTCCTATTTCAATCAATAGGCCTGAGGCTTTCCTCATCCAATCAGCGTGGCCCCAACTAAACTAATTAGACAAGCTGTATTCTGACCAATCAGGACAGTGCCTTTTGGACCAATCAAACTGTGAGGATTTAGAATCTTCATTTGCATGAGGATGGACCAATCAGGAACCAGGGCTGGGACTTCTATCCATGAAGTCAGCTCCCTTGAGGCTGGGAGATCATGCTTTCCACTGAAGACTGAAGACTGCATTTACCCTGCTAGAGAACTGAAGGTGTTTCCTGGGAGCAGAGGGAAGAAGACTATCGCAGAGCAGAGCAGAGCTGCTAGGCTGTTTTCACAGCCAGGCCATTTTACTGTTGATCTGTTTCCAGTGAATAAAGTTTCCTACTTCACCACGCCCCAAATTAGGGAGTCCTGTTGGTGTTGAATTGGTGCCAATGACCATCAGTTGGCATGGGTCAGATGACATGACTGGGATTGGGTCATATTCTATAGCAGGTGGGATCATCGTCTGCAAAGAAGTCCCATGTCCACGTGTGGCCATTCCTTTCCTATTCCTCCTCTCTCTCTGTTGTGGATATTTTAAGAGAGGCAGAGCCTACCTCAGCAATTCACTATGCTATGTTTCTCTCTCTCTCTCTCTCTCTCTCTCTCTCTCTCTCTCTCTCTTCATCTCCATCTCTCTATCTCTCAATCCTTCTCTCCCTCCCCCTCCTTCCCCTATTTCCCTATGAATACTGGCATTAATTCAGATTCTTATGCCTTGTGGCTGGTCAGAGAACAGTCACAGTTGGGTTTCAGATTGAGAAAAGAAGGGCCATTAGGGAACTTAGGTTTTAAGTGAACCACATCACAACCATGTTTTCCCATCACTCTATACCAGGAAATATTTTGTGAAACACCCTCCCCTTGCCATATTTAGTAACCACAGTTGCACCTGGTATTAGGAGGAAAGAAGAGTCTGTCCTGAAATAAGACATACTTTGGTGACTGTAGACTGAAGAGATGGCTGCACTTATACTGAAGCCAGATTAGAAGGCAGAGTCCCACATGGAGAAATGAAATTTCTCCTTATGGTCAGACAGGAAAAGACCCTATAGATAGAAAAAACTGTGGTGCATGTGCTTTTAAGCATTGATTGACAGGACGGTATCTTGCTCTCTCACACCCCTCCACCCTCTTTGTCTCTCACTGGGAGCTGAATTATGGTAAAGTTCTCCAAGACAGGTCACGTCCTGCTGTGACAGGAAATTTTAGATGGTAGAAGAAAATCTGTGTTTCTATTTATAACCAAAGCCTGGGAAATTCGAAAGCTGATGGAAAATAATACTGCCATGAATCTACGTTTGATAAGTGCCAATAGTATCAGCACAGAGTTAATAAATATTTGAGATTCCACAAGGCTTTTAGAAAATAGATATGGAAGCTCACTTGATCTCTTGACAATTTCACAGTTAAATTTTATTTAATAGGCTATGGACATTGCACTATTATTCCAAATTGACCGGCATACAGATAAAGTTGAAAATAAGATTTTGGCTCTTTCTTTTTTAAAAAGATTTCATCTATTTATTTTTAGGGGAGGAGAGAGAGAAAGAGAAGGAGAGAAACATCACTGTGTGGTTGCCTCTCATATGCCCCCAGCTGAGGACCTGGCCTGTAACCCAGACATGTGCCCTGATTGGAAATCAAACTGGTGACCCTTGGGTTTGTGGGCTGGTGCTCAATCCAATGAGCCACAGCAGCCAGGGCAGATTTTGGCTCTTTTTTCTGTTTACTCTCTATCTTTTGTCCCTAAGCAATAGGGCTGGTAACAGTAACATGGGGAGATTATTTTCCCTTGGGATTGTCATAAGTGCTTGGTTCTACATTGTATGAGAGTGGGACTATAACTTGAAAAAAGTAAGACCCAAAGGAGACTTGAAGTTGTATGACTTTAACTTCAAAAGTGTTAGAAGAGTTACAATCCAAATGCAATGGAGCCAACTCTGTAGCTGCTGAAGGAATCCATACTTTACCCAGACATCTGGGTAATAACCTCCTCTGGCCAAGATAAAGAAACATAAGATATTGGGGAGAAGATCATGTTTGGCTTTAATTTCTACAAAAGAAGCAGGTTTCTGTATGGGACTCTATAGAAACTTAATCTTTGAGGGGTTTTCTATTCCTCAAATGGGAGATATATTGCTGATCTAATAGGGCACTTTCTAGACTATGCTACCAAGTGGTACTTATTGAATAAAGTTGGACAATTGTAGATAAGCGTCACCTGAGATAGGAAATAAAATAGTGGGTAAATTTTTGGTTTGCTGTGCAGCTGTGGTCCTGGGAGAATATATAAAAGAATGATGGATTTCATGGAGATGGTGTCACAAAAGGAGGAACAGAACTTCCATGATGTTCTAATGATCTTCTTCTCCCCTAGCTGGGGTGATTATCATCTTAGCTGGCCCTCTTTGCTTTTGAGCCCAAAAAGTTAAGAGAGAAGTGCCCTCGGTTCCTCTACTCACATGAGGAAAATCTCTAACAGATGATTTCTACACCATTTCCTATTCTTTTTTTCCTTCTTCCTAAACAGGATGGAATGACAAACAGATGAGACGGAAAGACACTGCCTGGATCACATTTATTGGGGAGCTAAGAAAAGGGTTCCCTAGACTGAAGACCAAGCAGCTGAGCATGGCCTTATTGGCTGTTCCTCTTATTCTGCCAGGATCATCAAAGTTCTTTCTCTTCACCTGAGATTTCCATGCCCTGCAGGTAATAAAACAGGGGATGGGGTAACATTTTTATTCATGCTGAGTTGAGGAGGTAGGTAGCAGCCTCTCTTAGGCCTCAAGCCCATGCCATGCACCTCAAGTTTTCCAGAACTCTGTCTTGGGCATATTGGTCCCAAGTCCAAATAATAAAATCAAAGTGCTCTGTTTACCACTTTTATTGTTCTTCTCTCAGGGAACAGTTGAGGAGAAGAGTAAGGCAGAATTTGAGCATTCTTGTGTATTGTAATAGCCAATACCAACATAATCTCTTCACACCTCCAATGCTATTTTTCTTCTAACTTTGTTGTATCAAGTACCTATGGGATTATATACCCAGAAACTCTCTCCAGGAATTCTGCTCCCCTTATCCTGATCCTTCACCCCACCATCTACAAGGTTGCAATAAGATCTGTCAGGTTATTACAACATATCATAACCCTTAAGCATAGTTGATTGGACTAGGTATGAATACATTATTTCAGGTGGACTTTTTCCCTGCGGTAAGAAAGCAGCACTAACTACATCTGTCCATTTTATTAGGAAAGCTAAAGCTTTCCTGGAAGATCCCCCAAACCAATTCCCCTCATGATTATTGGTCAAAACTGGGTGCATGGCCAACCTGACTTTAAGGAAGCTGGAAAAGTGAATGTCTTGTTCGAGGCCAGTAATATTGCTTCCCAGAACAAATGTAGAGTTCTGTCTGTTGGCAAGGAAAAAGGGGGAAATAGGTATTGGGAAAGCAATTAACAAGGTCTGCCACACTAATTTATTATTTATAAATATAATACAGAAACAAATCTGCTAAATATAAAGCTAAGTTTCTTGCAAGGAAAGTGGTCCATTTAAAAAGGGGGCTCTTTGGCCACATGTCTTTTATGGGTTGGGTAGGCAAACTAGCAGGGAGGGGCCAGGGAGGACAGAAGCGCCCTATGTAATGGAGGAGAAAGTGTTTGAAACTATGGGAGCAACCTGAGAGGGAGGAGGAGAAGAGGAGAGAGGAGAGGAGAGGAGAAGGAAGAAGGTGGTGGAACGCCACATGTTTTGTGTTCTGAGCTTTCCCTATTACATCCAAATCCTCAATAAAGTGTAGAACTCATGAAAGGATTTTGTGAATAGATGTCTTGTGAAAACTGGTGAAGGATTAGCTCTATGTGTAAATTTTATTGAGTAAAACACAGACAGCATGTGTAGATACGGGAGCCATAGGCCAGAGCCTGACAAAAGCAAGAAGGTATAAGCCCTACAGGTGAGCATAGAAATCATGTGGGGATTCAGTTCACATATCATGGCATGACAAAGGCAAAAACCAAGTCTTATAAGATCTCTGAGAAGTAAGGCAAGCCCAGCCAATATCTGAGTTATATGTGTTTCTTATCTTCTGTAAGTGGTGAGCTCCTTGAGAACTGGAATAACATCTTATTCATCATTGCATCCCAGCACTTAGCCAGATGCCCGGAACATAGCAGAGAGTCTATAAATACTTCTTGAATTAAATTGGACTGACCTGTTCTATATTGTAATTCTCAATATACCGATCTTAACTCCCTTACTAAATTGGAGTGGCCATTAAAAGTGTGTCTGATTCATCTTTTTATTGAATAACATGCCTTGAACATAGTAGGTGCTTAAAAGGGCCAATTTTCAGAGCTCTACCTTCATGGGAAGGGATGAAATCTCCAGTAATCTGAGTCCCATTTCCAGTGTGAAGTTCCTGATTTATTGGCAGCTTATTTCCCCCACCCAATAAAAAATGAATTTTCATTCTCAAGCATGTATTAATTGATGCAGGAGAAAGTATTACAGACGCATGCTGTGTAGCAGAGGGAAACCAGCTTGGGATTTCAGTTTCCCACCACTGATCCACAAAGTAGACAGTTAAGCAGAAAAATCAAGATTTGTCAGCATATGGCCATTACTCACAATTAGAAACTATAGTTCATTTATTATAAATATAACTGTGTATAGGAAAAACACAGAAATGATAGACACTATAATGTTGAGTGTGGAAATTTTTATAAATTGAAATGGGTGATTTTTTTTATTTTTTATCCTTTTATGCAATTAGTAAACTGCGAAATATGTTCATAAATGCTCTTTAAAATATTCAATAAATGCAGTTCATTTTTGTTAACGAGAATAGAATTGCCCTGGCTGTTGTGGCCCAGTGGATTAAGTGCCAGCCTGCAAACCAAAAGGTTGCTGGTCTGATGTTTCTCTCCTTTTCTGTCTCACCTCCCTTCCCCTCTCTCTAAAAATAAATAAATAAAATGAAAATGAAAAGATTAAAATATTTTATTTATTTACTTATTTTTAGAGAGGGAGAAGGGAGGGAGAAAGAGAGGGAGAGAAACATTAATGTGTGGTTGCCTCTCATGCATCCCCTACCCAGGCCTGTGCCCTGACTGGGAACTGAACCAGTGACCCTTGGGTTCACAGGCCACTGCTCAATCCACTAATCACACCAGCCAGGGTTAAAATCTTTTTAAAAAAGAATAGAATTAATATTTATGAGTGCCTATTATGTGTAAAGTACTACACTAGGCACTATAAATGTTGTATCATTTAATCCTTTGCAATGCCTTATTCAGCCAATTTTATGGATGATGTAACTGAGTTCTAGCGAAGCAAAGATACTTCCTCCAAACTGCAGCCAGAAAATTCAAGTGTAAATATTTAAACACAGTATTCTTCTGGACCTCTTGGTGAAACAAGGATTGCTAGGCCCCATTTTCATATTCTTTCTTGCTAGCTGTCCTGAGATTTTATTCCGGACGACAATGTGCCTAGCTTACTTTTTCTGCCTGCTTTGTAGGTAGGGATGGCTATAATACTTAGTTCTGGCTAATGAAATTTGATAAGCATTTCTGAGAATACTTTGCTTTCCTGGGAAAATGGGACAAAACAGTTAGTACTTTCCTCTATCACTTTCATCCTTTTGTTTTTTTGCTATGATCATAGCTAAAATGGCTTCAGTTCAACCAGTCATCTTGCAACCGTGTGAGGAAGGTCACTGAAATATTGGCTCTAACATCATTGAACTATTCTATCAACACCAATAAGCTCCTATATCTAGACTTATTAAATGAGAAAAAAAACTTAATTGTGTAAGTAACTATAGTATTGCTGTAGAAAGCATGCATACCTGGTACAGTAATGTAGACTGGAGGGCTGAAACTTCCATTTTTTAATAGCCATCACTGGCTATGATAAATTGATGATTGGCTCTGATAAATAAGAAGAGAAAGCTGGACTTCAAGAAGAAGTAGGATTGTTGAACAGATTTAGAGAGAAATGGTAAGACATTCTACAGTCCAAGAAAGAGTAAGTGAGGGTCAAAGCTTGGGTTTTCACTTCCCTGAGACATGATTGAGTTCCTCCAATTGAGACCCATAAGATTCTCTACTATATCAATACAATAACCTCCTTTTTCCTTGAGTTAATTTCTGTAACTGGCAAGCAAATATACCTTGCATGGACACTTGAGTTAATTTTAAAAAGTAAGATACCGAAAGATTGCAATTAGTCTAATACACTTAATTTCTCAATGGCTTTTAAAGCTCTAGAGCCAGCTGTGACGAGTTTATCACAGAGCCGTAATATCACTACAAGTCTCTCAAAATGACATACTTTATCCCCTGCAACAGGAAATTCTCCAGCCTACACAAAACACCCAACTTCTTAATGTCCATCTATAGATCTCATTTTTGTCCCTGATCTGTAGGGGTGCCTCTTTCTTGTACTACCCCTAATCTGATTGTCAAACAAAGACCACAAACTGAATTCTGGGAGAATACCTGCACTGCTTCACATCTCATACAAATAACAGGGCTAGATCCCAGATCTCTCCATATCCCAGGGCCTCGCTAAATCCAACTGATTGTCTCACAGACCCCTGTGCCAGGAATCAGATCAGAAGAAATGAGCTGAGAGAAAGGATTGAGCAAAAGGGAACATGTAACACAATGGGAAAAGAGTGTGAGCGTTAGAGTCAGAAAGACTCATATCTGGGCTCGGCCATTTCTCAGCTGGATCACTTTAAACAAGTAACTCACCTATTTGAGCCTCACATTCCTCAACAATAATATAAAGATAATAATACCAACCATGGGATAACATTAATAATTAAACTTAGCAATGTTTGTAAAAAGCTCTTTATCTTAGGACTGGCATACTTAGATGTTCTTTTAGTGAAAAATTTTTCTAAAGCTTAAAGGAAAAAGACTGCTTATGCTATTTTTTTTCTGCCTAGTGAACTCCTATTCAACTCTCAAGACCCGACTCAAATACTATTTTTTCTGAAAGTCTCAGCATTTAAATTGGAAAGAGGAGGCTTTGCCAAAGAGGTTATCTAAACTGTTAAACTGTCCTAAGTTTATGTGATTGGACTAAATTAGGTACTGCCTTTAATGACTGAAATAATAGTTAGAAAACATAGCTATATAAATTGTGTATTTATGTAAAATAATCTTTTTATTTTCTATCAATCATATTTTCTTCATGTTGACTTTATATGTTTTACAGAATATATCTAAGGAAATGCATAGTCAAAAAGATGTCAATAAATGCACATGTGGTATTTACCATAATTACATTAAGTGATTTTATGTGGCTAAAAAATATTTTGGAACAATTATTGCTGACCTACCCTCTTTGTAAGATTACATTGAGATTCTCTGAGGTCCAGTAAGAGGAAGAGAGATTTCGGAAGGGAAACTAACTGGTTCATGAGATCTGTTAGTAGGCACCTCATGCCTTAATCCGACCGTCCTCCTACCAAAGAATAGCTTCAATAAGACTGGAACCTAGAAAAATATTAGGATTCAAGAACAGAGAATACTCATGCTTTCTTTTTATCTGAGAGCTTGGGGGTGGGGACAGCCTTGCAAGAGTTCCTACGACATCATGGTATAAGGACTCAAAGCAAGGGCTAAGTATGGTTACAGAAGCAGAGATAGCCTGAAACAAAATATCCCATAGCCCTGGAGTGGTAGGAAGAACACCTGAACTTTCCTGTACCCTTAAGAAGGATGTGTAACTTAGATGAGAATAAGAAATGAAGGGGTCTTGGTTTCATGATGAGGTATTTCTACAGTGGAAAGTAACATGGGCCTTATTACTGGAGTCTGGGATAACTTGCAAAGCATTAGAAGATCGCATTGAGGCGATAGGACCGTGCCCAAGGACCAAAAAGGCACTCACCTCAGCAGATACAGCACAGAACACCATATACCTTCCTATGTATGCTATTGGAGCTTAAGCCAAGCCCAAAGAAAATGGAAAAGGAAGATTAGAAAATCTTGAATTCTTTGAGTTTAACTGAGAAAAAGCCCTGATGTGATGTACTAATATATCAAGACTTGACTAGATTACATTTTTGTGCCACTAGACAGAAAGGTGGCTGGAGGTAGTGTAAGGTTGGTTGTGGAAAAGTAAATTTATACTTTGTGCAACCTAAGTGTGCATATTGATCATATCTACTACGCATATTAACAGAGAAGCAAATAATAATAAGGATCCTGGAGTAATAAGACAACCAATTCCAAGATAGAGATCAACAGAACCAGATCAAAGAGAAGAAATTTAGATAGGACCAAAAGAGAAACTAAGGGTATATACTAATTTGTGAATGATGAGCATTTGGAAGTTGATTTTCTTTAAAGACACATTTATTCAGCGTCATGATCAGACTATTCCATTCAGCAATCAACAGCATGGGTGCAAAAAAAAAAAAAGAAGAAGAAGAAAAGAAAAAAGAAAAACAACATTAAAAACCCTTTGTTGGAATGCTTTACACTTTCCACAGAACAGAAACTAAAATAACCTGTTATACAGTTAGTCACAAATACAGTCCTCGAGTTTTTTGCCCATTCACATGAGTATTGTCTAAAACATGTCTTCTTTGTGGCAGCTGGGCCCTGCCAGCACTGTGCCTGGCTGAGTTCACAAATCTGTCGTAACCTGTAGCTTCCCGTCACTTCTCTGGCTCTCCTCTCCTTCTAAAGCTTTGTTTCCTGGCAGCAACTAAAACCTTCTGCCACTGCCGTAGCTACTGCTGCTGCTGGAACCGCCATAGCCACCTTGATTTCGTGGTTTGGCAAAGTATTGGCCTCCACCACCATAGGGGCCAGAGCTTCTGCCTCCAAAGTTTCCTCCTTTCATGGGTCCAAAATTTGAAGATTGATTGTTGTAATTGCCAAAATCATTGTAGCTTCTGCCACCTCCAAAATTGCTTCCATCACTCCCAAATCCATTATAGCCATCCCCACTGCCACCAGAACCACCACCACCACGGCTACCACCAAAGCCACCTCGACCGCTGAGGTTTCCTCCACAGCCAAAGTTGTCATTCCCACCAAAACCACCTCCACGACCACCTCCGAAGTTTCCATAACCGCTTCGACCTCTTTGGCTGGATGAAGCACTAGCCATCTCTTGCATAGATAGGGCTTTCCTTACTTCACAGTTGTGGCCATTTACAGTGTGGTATTTCTGAATGACAATCTTGTCTACAGAATCCTGGTCATCAAAGGTTACAAAAGCGAAGCCTCTCTTTTTGCCACTGCCTCGGTCAGTCATGATTTCAGTCACTTCAATTTTCCCATACCGTTCAAAATAATCTCTTAGGTGATGTTCTTCAGTGTCTTTAATTCCACCAACAAAAATCTTTTTCACGGTTAAGTGGGCATCCGGTCTTTGAGAATCTTCTCTTGACGCAGCCCTCTGGTTCCACAACTCTTCCATCCACCGTGTGTGGCCTTGCATTCCTGGCTGCATCCACCTCCTCCACAGTGGCATGTGTGACAAACTCAAAGTCTCTGGCGCACTTGGTGTTTGGATCTCTCATCGCCACACAGTCTGTGAGCGCTCCCCATTGCTCAAAATGGCTCCTCAGGCTCTCATCTGTTGTTTCAAAGCTCAGACCTCCGATAAAGAGCTTCCGTAGCTGCTCCGGCTCTTTGGGGGACTCTGACTTAGAAATGACGACTGCAGGAGAGGAGACTTCAACGACGCTTACTCAGAGGCGTCCACCGGCAGAAAGGGGTAATCTAACGAACGTATACTGATATACTTTTTAATGTTTTTAATACATTAGCTTAGGGTAATGAATAGTTAAAATTCACATTTTTTAATTCACAAATATGAGTTCAATAATTTCCAACATATTCCTTTACTGTCTTTGCAAATTCTAAAATTAAACGTGACCCTTTCACACTTTCCTACCTACTGTTTAGTGTCAAGAACCATAGAGTCTGAGAATTGTACCGTATTTTGCAAGATAACAAGTTACCTTGGCACAGTTTCATAGTTGCTAACAGAAGACATGAAACTCCTGGGTTAAAGACAAAGGGATTTATTACTCATAGCACAGCAAGCAGCATGAACATCATGTTTATGTTGTTTCTCCTTGCCACCTAAGTCCCACGGGGGTCACGTAGAGGGACTCAGGTGGATGTTGCACATGCAATGGGTTTATGTCAAACTGAGGAACCCTGAGCTCAGTTAAGGAACCTGATCTTTTATAATGGGAAGTGAGAAAACCCACCTGACTTTTGCTTTGGAGGGAGACATTTCCTTTATTATACTGGACAGTAAACCAAGCTGTTTTTTGCTCTGGAGGAAGACAGCATCTTAATTTTGTAAGGTTTTCGCTATAAAATCATCCTTGAAAAGATAATTGAAAACAAAAAGGCCATTAGTACCTCTGCTTGCAAAATGTGCAGAGGTCTGAGAGACCGATTATGACTTATCTCCTAACATATAGACCCTTCCTTACCATTGATGCCAAGATTCTGATTCCCAGAAATGATAAAACTAGGTAAGACCCTTTCCAGGATGGTGTTTTAATGGAGTCTAATTCTGTTTGAATGTCCCAAGTAATAAAAAAGTAGGTACTTGTGGTTGAAGATAAGGGGTATTCTGGGAAGTGATATGAAATGAAGCTAGACAGTTAGGCAAAAGCCAACAAATAAGACACTCTGAATTTTTTCCTGAGAGTTATAGGAGCTGAGATGGGATTTTATGGGCAGGAGTAAAGGGATTAGGTAGAACCAGGTGAATTACCTGACTACCAGAGGGACATAATAAGATTAACGTTTTAGAGGGACTACTCTGGCATTTGTGTGGGGAATGAATTGAAAACAAGAAAGAAGAGACAAGCAAGGCTGAAAACTGTTGCATTAATCAACATGTGAGATGTTGGGGCTTGATCTAAGGTGATGGGGGTCAAGGCAGATAGAAGTGGGTGGATTCGAAAGATTTGAAAGAGAAATAATGATCAAACTTGAGGCATTATTGAAAATAAGATATGAGGACCTGAGTCAATGGGTTTCTCTTTTGAGTGCTCTAGTTGATCTTTGTGGGGATTTTTTTTTTCTTGTTACTCAGCATCCATTTACCCTGCCTTTGGTAGTATCACTCTCATGTTTTTTAAATGGCCTCTCTGCATCATTGTGTGTAGACTTGGTAAGATTATCGATCAAGGGAAATGCTCTGCCCACCCTAGCTAAAGGGTAGGTTCATGATCAAAGCTTTGTCAATTATACTGTCTTCTGAAACTATAAAACTTGAATAAAGTGAAGCAGTTGGATATAGACAAAATATTTGGAGTTGATTCAGTCAACTGATAACTCTTGCTATCTGGTCTCTGGAGCTACCCTACTTCTTATGCTTTTGCCAAGTTCCCATTGATTCTGGATCTTCCAGGTAGCCTTAAATTTCCTTTTTACTTAAATTAGCCAGGGGCATTTTCTGTTGCTTTCAACCAAAGAAATCTCCTTGATACAGGTGTTGTTTTTTTTTAACTTTTTAAAAATTGAATTTATTGGGGTAACACTGGTTAACAAAATTATACAGGTTTTAGGTGCACAATTCAAAAACACATCATCTGTATACTATATTGTGTTTATTACCCCAAAACACACCTGCAGCTGCACTTTAAATCAATTTGTAACAAATAATTATGTGAAGAGTGCAAGGGAATGTTAAGAGCTGAGTGGAGGGGGCACAAAATGGAGAGTTATTGTTTAATGGATATATATTTTCTCTTTGCTGAGTGGAGGGGGCACAAGTCTCCATCCATCACCATTTATATTAACACAATGGAATACTACTCAGCCTTAAAAAATGAAATCTTACTCTTTGAGACAGCATGGATGGACCTGGGAAGCATCATGCTAAGAGGAAAAAGCCAATCAGAGAAAGATGAGTATCACATTATTTCACTCATATGTGGAATCTAATGAACAAAATGAACTAACAAGCAAATTAGAGACAGATTCATAGATAGTGAGTAGGCTGTCTGCTGTTGGGGGTGGTAGGCTAGGTGTAGGGGTGGAGGAATTGAGCAAAAAAGAAAAAAAGAAAAAAACTAATGGACAGAATGACTATCATCAATAAATCAACAAACAACAAGTGCTGGCGAGGCTGTGGAGAAAAGGGAACCGTCATGCACTGTGGGTGGGAATGCGGACTGGTGCAGCCACTGTGGAAAACAGTGTGGAGTTACCTCAAAAAATTAAAAATGGAACATCCTTATGACCCAACGAGTCCACTTCTGGGAATTTACTTGAAGAAACCTGAAACACTAATTTGAAAGACTATATGCACCATTATGTTCATTGCAGCATTATTTACAATCACCAAGGTTTGGAAGCAGCCCAAGTGTTTATCAGTAGATGAGTGGATACAGGGTTTTGAGAAGGTCATTGGTACTCACCATGCTAGTTATTCTCCCTCAGCTCCAGACTCAGCCTTATACAGGCTTCACCCTTATACTCTTCTTTATGAACCAGGACACTGCAAACCAAATTTTCTTTTGCCACTGGCTTTCTGTTAGGTTTCACAAATGAGGGGCTGGGGGGGGGCACTATAAAGAGACTGCAAGCCTGGCAGAGGGAGAAGCGACTTTTCCGTCTTGTTATGATTTCTGTTCCTGTTCATGTTGCTCCAGCAATGGACTTTCACTAGTCTGTGGCAGTTGGTTGCAGTAGGAATTAGTTCCAGTCTTCACTTTCTGCCACTCTACCAGTATTCTAAGGACCAGCTTCATACATTCCCTCAGAGACCCAAGCTCCAGTAAAGCAGGGTACCCTGCTCAGGAAACTGGGTCTTAGCCTCCTAGGACTCCTTTAAGTTTCTAAAGTCTAATAATCCCAACTTGTTTTCTTTATTCCTCCACCCCTAGAGATTTCCACTGCTTACTGCAGTTACTATCTGTGATACCTCAGTGTCTCTGTTGTTTGCCTTTTCAATTTTTTAATATTATATTCTTTGTATAAATAACTGATACACTTTCTATTTCTGGACTGCAGTCAGGTATAGCCACTGATATTCAGGAGGGGAAGATTGGTAAATGTGTGTCAGGGGAGAACATAATTGATGAATTTTGGATATGCTGAATGTGAGATGTCTATAGAATATCTAGATGAAGACAGCCAGCAAGCAGTTGGACATATGAATCTGAAGTTAAGAGAGTTCTAAACTGGAGGTAAAGATGTAGGGGTCATGAATATATAAAAAGTCATGAAATCATGGAAGTAAATGAATTATCCAGGGAGAGCATATAGAGTGTTCACAGTAAATATATTTTGATTGATTGGGCACCAGGGCACAGGCAGTATGCTATGGGATACCTGTCAAGCCCAAAGTTCTCAATTCAGTCACTTTGGCTTATTTAAATATACTTTAAATTCTTATTGACTGATGAGAGACTGACTTTTGCTACTGTGCAGTCAGTAAGTCTTCATTGCTATGATTTGAAATTTTTGCAGTGCTGGGTTTAATTCATTAAAGAAAGACACAAGAAAATCCATTTTAAAATTAGTTCAATTGTGTATATATAACATAAATATGCAACTTAACCATTGTTATGTATAAATGTACACAATTCAGAGGTATTAATAACTTTCGCAATGCTGTGCCACCATTTCCACTATTTTAAAAGCTTTTTCATCACCCCACAAAGAGAAAATACGTATCCATTAGGCAATAACTCTCCATTTTGTGCCCCCTCCACTCAGCTTTTACCATTCCCTTGCACTCTTCACAACCTTTGACATAATTATCTGTGACAAATTGATTTAAAGTGCGGCTGCAGGAAAAGAAACAGGCGTGTCTCGCTTGGCCTTCTGGGATTTGTAGTCCTGCAATCAGCTGGGCTGCCTGGCTGACCCTAGAGCTGCGACTACAGCTCCCAGGCCTTCTTTGAGTCCCTACCGCACAGACTCAGAGCCCCATGCCGGGAGGAGGTGATTACATTGTGTCTATTGTATCCCTGGATTTGTGTGTTTGTACATTTCTCGGGACGTGAAATTGAAAGTGAAAAGCATGGCAGATGAGCAAGAAATAATGTGCAAATTGGAAAGCATTAAAGAGATCAGGTAAGTGGAACGTTGCAGCGCCCCAGGCCCCCTTGAAACCGCCCCCATCTCTCGCTGAGGGAGAGGGCTGAGTTACCTTGTAAAGTACCTATTGTTGGGCTACTTGCTGAGGGGGGTGGGAAAGGAGCCCATACACCACGGATTTCAAGGATGGGAAGGAGGCTGGAGTGAGGAGAGACAGAGAAACCGAGCGACTGACGGAGAGAGACCTCGCCAGATGTGGCTGAGAAAGCCAGATGGAGGCACAAGGCGGAGGGAGGGGGATGTTGATTCCAGGACACTTTTATCTTCTTGGGAGTTGGGGGACATTCTTGCACCAATTATTTTTTTTCAGTGTTTGTTGGCTCCGAGGTGTATTTGGCTCCTTGCTCTTTAGGTGTCGAGATTTTTTTCAGTCTCCCATTGAACTTCAGGACCTGGAGCACGGGTGAGCGTTTTGCGAGCAGAGCGTACCGCGTTGGAGCTGGTGGCGGCTTCCAGATACTGCCGGCTGGGAGTGCTGAGGAATCCCAGCCGGCCAGGATGGGGAGGATGGCCAGTGCTCGCGCTCATTGTATTTGCTTTCACTCATTCACCACTTTCTTCCTCTCCTATCCCGTGCTCCGGAAGGGGGATGGGAGCGATGGAGACTGGGCGGGGGGAGGTCCTGCATCAGTTAAGATCGCAGCAGTTGCTCTGAGGCGCCAGAGGTGAAGGGGCAGGAAGGCAAAGTGGGAGTTGCCTGTGTCCCCGACGCCTCCTTCCCTCTGGGAGTGGCTTTGACTAGGCGACGATGTTGTCCTTGCTCAGAACACAATAGCACCCGGTCAGGGGACTGCCTGGGCTGGCACCAGGCCTTCCTTCACCTGCCCTCCTCTGCCGGAGGACCGCTCCCCTCCCGCCCCAGCTCCCACCTTCATTCCGAGAGTAGCATGGGTCCAGCGGTCTCCCTTTAGTGATTTCCAGCAACCTAGAGAAAAAGAGGGGAGGGTATTAAGTGTATCAATTTAAGAAATAAGACTTTGACCAAGAGATTTAAATTAACCCTTGGAATGAATGCCTGGAATGAGATTCTACTTTATGGTAGTGGGTGTACACTTTCACATTTTTTGTCCTTGTGGTGTTGTATTTCTACTTTGGCAAGGGTGTAAAAGGAAGGCAACTATTGTTTATTGAACCCCTGGTGTGCCAAGTCCTTTGACCTACTATTGCTCACGTCAGCAAGAGACCTGAGGGCTTCCTACACCTTTACAACTGAGAAAAACAGAAGCTCAGAAAATTTAAGTAACTGTTCCAGAGCCAAACAGCCTGAAAATGCCAGATTTTGACTGGAACCTGGTCAATCTGCATGCAGAGGCTCTGGTCTTCCCACTCTGTCCCATAGAGAGTCTGAGAAAGGACAGAGAGAAGGGGCATGCTTCAGGTTTTTCTGCAAAAGCATCAGGAGATAGGGAGGGAGGTAACTTGGTGCAGGAAAAGGCCAGCTGTCATGATAACACGGTAGCTAATGAGAAGATTAGGTATGCAAGTGGAGAGCCTAAACTTTTATTTTCACTAGACTTTAAAGAAACCCCTGTCCAAGCCCAAGGGAAGGAATAGTTGGGAGCAAGGAAAAGTGATCCCTCTCAGTGAAGACCAAATGGGGAGTATGACTTCTACCCTTACCAGTTTTAAACCAGGCATTCCTACCACTAATACTTGGGATGGGATCATCAGAGGCCTAGAGAGAGGGCTGAAGTCATCCCCAACCTGGATGTCAGAAACCCAGTGAGAACCTAGGTTTCTACTGGCTCCCTTCCCTGGAAAAAGACAATGTAAGAGCAGGTCTGCAAAAACAAAAAATTTAAGAGATTCAGAGTGTTCAAATTTAATTTAAAAAAAGATCACTTGTCATACCAAGGTTATCAACTTAAATGACAAGAGAAAGTAAACATGCCAGCATTGAGATGACACAGAAGTTAGAGTCATCTGGCAAGGATTTTAAAGCAGCTGTCATTAAAAACTTCCAATGAGCAATTGTAACACACTTAACAAATGATAAAATGGAAAATCTCATCATATAAGTAGAGTCCCAACAAAGAAATATAACACATAAAGAAGAATCATATGGAAGTTTGAGAAATAAAAAATACCATGGCCAAAAAAAACCTTTAAAAACTCTAAAATCCTTCTTTTCATTAAGTTATTGGAGTGACATTGGTTAATAAGATCATACAGATTTCAAGTAGACATTTCTATGATACATGATGTGTTGCATCATGTGCCCACCACCCAAAGTCAAATCATCTTCCATCATCATATATTTGACCCCCTTTACCCTTTACTAACCCCACCCCCCTTCCGTCTGGTAACCACCATACTGTTGTCTATTTGTTTTTATTTGTCTTGTTTGTTCATTTGCTGCTTTCTGCTTTATATCCCACATGGGTGAAATTATATGGTCCTTAACATTTTGTTTGACTTACTTCACTTAGCATAATATTCTCAAGGTCCATCCATGTTGTTGCAAATGGTAGTATTTCATCTTTTCTTATGTCTGGGTAGTATTCCATTGTCTAAAGTCTTGCTCCACAGAAAGATGGGAGATTCAGAGAAAAGAATCAGATAGCTTAAACATAAAAAAATAGAAATTGCCCAATCTGAATAATGGGGAAATTAGATTTAAAAAAACGAAGATAAAAAAGAAAGCATTGACCAGAGACTCCAGACCTGTGGGACTATTTACATTCATGTTAATAGTTACATTCATGTTAACATTCATGCCAACAGAATCTCAGAAAGAGAGGAGAAAGAGGGCAAGACTGGAAAAGTACTTAAAGAAATAATGGATAAAGCTCTAGCTGGTGTGGTTCAGTGGTTTGAGTGCTCGCCTGTGAACCAAAGAGTCACCGGTTCAATTCCCAGTCAGGGCACACGCCTGGGTTGTGGGCCAGGTCCCCAATGGGGGGTGCACAAGAGGCAGCCACACACATTGATGTTTCTCTCCCTCTTTTTGTCCTTCTCTTCCCCTCTCTAAAAATAAATAAATAAAATCTTTTTTAACAAGTGGATAAAAGCTTCGCAAATTGAGCAAGGTCATAAACCTCCAGATTATGCCCAAGAAGCCAAGTAAACACCATCAGGATAAACCAAAAGAAATTCACACCAAGAAACATCCTAGTCAACCTTCTGAAAACAAAAGGCAAGGAAAACATCTAGAAATCAGCCAAAGGGAAACAACACCTTACCTATATGGGTAAAAAAATAGAGTAACAGTGGGTTTCTCTTCAGAAACTCATGAAGCCCTAGTGGGAAGTGGCACAACATTTTCCAAGTGCTGAAGAGAAAGAATCATCACCCCAGATCCTATGTCCAGTGGTAATATCTTTCATGAATAGAGATAATCAAGACATTCTTAGGTGAAAAGAAACAGGGACTTTATCAGTAGGAGGTCTACCTTATAAGAATGACTAAAATTCTTAAAACAGAAAAGAGACATTAAGAAGGAACCTTAGATGAAAGAACACAATAGGCAAAAACACAAGTAGATACAACAGAATTTCTTTTCCTCTTAAGTTGTCTGAATTGTTTGATGATTGGATTAAATTTTATGTCAGTTTCATGTTCTCAGTATACATAGAGGAAATATTTAAGACATAAACTGGGGAGTGTAAAGGGATATAAAGGGGAGATGAAGTTTCTATATTTCACTTGAACTGGTAAAATGATGACATCAGAAGATGATGATAAATTATGTGTAACATTATACTGACAGAAAACACTAAAAAAGCTATTACAGAGGGATTCACTAAAAAGAATTATAGAGAAACCAAAATGGAATTTGAAAAAATGTTCAAGTTACCCACAGGAAAGCAGGACAAAGAAGGCAGAAAAACTAAAAACAGAGGGTACAACAGGTAACAAAAAATAAAACAGTAGGCTTAACATATCAGTATTTATTTTGAATAGAAATGGTGTAAATACAATTAAAAGACAGATGGACTTAAAAACCATGACCCACCTATTTGCTATCTACAGTAAATTTACTTCAGGTATAATGATCAAGTAGGTTGTGAGTAAAAAAGATAGGAAAAGATGTCATGCGAACATCAATCAAAAGAAAGCAGGAGCCCCTAAAGCGGATTTCGGTTGCTCTTAAGTGTAAGTTTCTATCCTGGATGTTCTCTTTTTCTCTGTATATATTGTACTGGGTAACCTCTTGTGCTCCCATGGCTTTAAATATTATCCCCCATGTCCCCCATCTGTACCTACTAACTTCCCCCGATGCTTCAGCCCAGTACATCCCACAGCCTGTTGGACTTGTCCACCTTGTTATTCCACAGACACAACTCAAACTGGCTAACAACTCTTCAGACTTTATCTCTCCCTGTCCCAATCCAGCTCCTCCACCCAAACCTCTGGTTTAATGCTATCATTTTCTGCATAGTTCCCTCAGGTTGAAACCTCTTGGTCACTTTGCAAGTCCTACTGTTTCTACCTTCAACATCTGACTCAAATTCCTGTCCCACTCTCCACCTCTATATTCACTGCTCCATTTTACACCTTCATCATGACTGTCCTGGATATTTATCATGTTGTATCCATTTCCACCTAGAAAAGTCTTTTTCATCTTCATTCTTCTCCCTGCCCCCCCCATCTTCCATGCCATCCATACTATGTGAAAAACTTTCCTAAAGCACTGGTGTCCTCAACCACATTCACTGACTTCCCATTGCCTGTAGCAGTATTTTTCAAAACACAGGTCACGAACCATTAGTATATCATGAAATGAGTTAGTTGCTAGTAGCATTTGTAATAAAGATGTTTGTGGTTCTGCAAAAAATTAAGAGTTACCATATGACCCAGCAAGCAATCCCTCTTCTGGGTGTCTACCTGAAAAGCTTGAAAACATTTGTTCACAAAGATATATGCACCCCTATGTTCACTGCAGCAAAAATTAACAGTAGCCAAGACAGAGACAACCAAATTGTCTTTCTATAGAGGACTGGATAAAGAAGATTTGGTATGTACATACAATGGAATACTACCCAGCCATAAGAAAAGTTGACAACATGGATGGACCTTGAGAATACAATGCTAAGTGAAATAAGTCAGAAAAAGCTAAAAAACATATGATTTCACTCATGTGGGATATAAAACTGAAACTTATAAACACAGAAAACAGTGTGGTAGTTACTAGAGGAGAGGGGGTAGGGAGTAAAGGGTAAAGGGGGCCAAATATATGGTGATGGAAGATGATTTGACTTGGGTGGTGGGCGCACAGTGCAACATACAGATCATGTATCATAGAATGTACACTGGAAACCTATATAATATTATTAACCAATGCCAGCCCAATAAACTTAATTAAGAAAATAAAATAGAAACTATCAGCAAACAATTGCATAAGAAATGGTAGATAGTCTTTGTGGAAACTTGTTTCTGCTTTATATCATGTATGTGTATATTGGGTCACAATGTGAAATTCATTTCTCAGTGTAGGTCATTTCTTGCTGTATGTCTATTGGCCAGGCATTTGTCTATAATTGTTGCCATTATATTCATGCCCCTGTCTCTCACAAGTCTGTCCCAGATGAACCTTTCCAGTTTTCATTGACTCTATCCTTTGTCCACACAGAAGTTCCTGTTTCATAAATTTCCATTCCTCCAGGCCTTTGTCAATGCTGATCCTTCATTCTTGAATGCCCTTCCATCATTCCATGGCTGTAAAATCCTGCTCATCCTTCAAGGAAGACCAAGAACAAACACCACTTCTTGTTTAAAACATCAAATTGCACAGTCCAAATGAATCACTACCTTTTTGGGCCCCCACAGGGAGATTTTTTATAGCACTCAAGTTATTTTGCCTTATGATAAAGCTTTGTATTGATGTGCTTTCTTCTTTCCTTTTTTCCTTCCTTTCTTCCTCCCTTCTTTCCTTCCATCCCTCCATCATTGCTGTAGCAGCTTTAGCAGGCTTCTCTGTCACCTGGCTTGAGTGCTCATTCAACAGCAAATTACAGGACAGCTGAGACCTCTGGGACTTAGGGACGGGCAGTTCAAGCCAAACAATGCCGACCATTGGAGAGGGAATGGAAAGGATATGGCATTTGGTAACGAGCTATGTAAGAAAGTCTTCAAGGTGAACTGTTCTAAGAAACCTGCGGTTTTGACTGTAGCTGTTTTTCCACGTGAGCAAATAAATATTAAATGGAAGAACACTTGGTATTTGGGCAGTGTCCTCATCAGACTAGAGGAGGAAGGAAAAGCTGGTTGTTGGTTGTTTTTTGTTTTTTTTAATTTCAGTGACATTTACCAACCACCTGCTCTGGGCCACACACAGGGCTGGGATGTTCTGTGGGAACCAGAAAGATGAATTACACCTGTTCTTAAGGATCTTAGAATCAAGGTGAATAGCTCTGATTTCTCCTGTGAGTTTTAGACTCACTATCCAACTTCCCACTTACCCAGCGTCACTAGATATATCACTGGGATCTCAAACGCGCTCCAATAGAACTCTCAATTGCATCCTACCTGCCCCCAAGCATTCCCCTTTCTCAGTCTTTCCAAACAGTACTGAATGTCACCCCATTCCTGAATCTGGAATTATTCTTCATTCCTTCCTGTCCTGACGCCCTGCATCTGAAACGTTAGCACATGGTCATCAAACCTGAGCATGCATTAGGCTTCACTTGGCGGGTTGTTGAAACAAAGATTACTGGGTCCCATCTTGAGTCTCTGATTCAGTAAATGTGAGGTGGGACCTGAGAATTTGCATTTCTAACAAGTTCCCAGACAATGCTCTTGCTGCTTGTCCAGGAACCACACTTGGAAAATCACTGCATTAGTAAGGCCTGGTGCACTATGCCTATTATTCTGGATCTGTCTGCTGCTTACCATTCCCTTAGCTCATTAACAAATCTGAGCAGTTTTCTAGCCATCTCTACTAGTCAGTGTCTTCACTTCATCTGCCACTCCTCAAATCCTACATGTCCCAGCTGTCTTACCCTGCTTTTTGAGTAAGTTCTGGGGCTAAGTTACCTCTGAAGCTGGGTGACAGATGAGCCTGCTAAATTTGCCCCAGGAGTGAATAATCCATTGTTCCAGAACTTCTATTCCTCTCCACTCTTCCTCCACATTAACCAGCAAAAAGCCATTGGAAAGATGTTAGCCAGTTGAATGTTTTTGTCTTGGTGCAGGAGTCTGACTGGAGAGGCTCTGATCTAGGGAGGTAAAAAATCCTGGATCAGCCCTGGCTGGTGTGGCTCAGTGGATTGAGTTCCAGCCTGCGAACTGAGAGGTCACCAGTTCAATTCCCAGTCAGGGCACATGACTGGGTTGTGGATCAGGTCCCCAATTGGGGACATGCAAGAGGCAATCGATCAGTGTTTCCCTCTTTCCCTTCCTTCCCTTTTTTCTAAAAATTAATAAATAAAATCTTTTTTAAAATCTTGGATCAACAATTAAGTAAAACTGTGGCCCCAGGAATTGTGGGAAAACCTATGGAAACATTCTGTGGTTTTCCTGGGATTCTGTGGCCACACCAGCTGCACTTTAGCCTTTGGGAGGGTTTCATTAGGAAGTTTTTCCATTTTAATGACCTGGATGCTTTCTTCACTTGTGCTGCCAAACATTCCATAAATCCCATCTCATGAAGTCATCCAACAACTTTACTGAGTCCCAATCCTCATGCAGAATTTCCAAGGTTCTGAGAAGTTCCATGATGTGACCTTTTTCACCCTGAAATTCGTGACTGGCCCAGGACAAGAATTTGCCCTATTGGTTTCTGTTCCATGGCTTGGAATCCGTTATATGAGGAAAGTTCCTTAGTGTGGTGGAAAGGTGATTAGTTAGGTTCAGCACACTGGATTTTTCCACTTGGCTTTGTGATCTTGGGCAACTCATTTTACTTCTCCTACCTTAAAACTGTTCATCTATAAAAATGAAGCTAAATATACCTTGTTCATATGGCTGTAGTTAGGATTACATTAGCATGAAAAGTGCCTAATAGTTGCTGGAACGTAGTAGACCACCCCCCCAAGTAATAATAGCTACTATTATTATTAAACAAAGCCTCTCTTAACACTCAATTCCTTTCCAGTTCCTGGCACTTACAGATTCCTAATAAACCTTAATTTGAGTGAATAAAAGCCCCCCCCCACCACATGCTAATGTATTTCTTTCTCTGAATCTACTAAAACTACCATCAGCATCCTATATTTACCACCTATTTGCATTCATTTTTTTTGTCCTCTAAATGTAATTGTTGAGCCCCACTGATGGTCAAAGCAGTGCAGTAGATGACATGGAGCTTACAGAGAGAAATGTGGTGTAGTGCTAGTCTCTAGAAGGCCCTTGTGTATATAGTACCATCCGGATTTCAAATTGCTTTATGCATAAGTCTATACATTTAGAGGACTCAGTTGACTATTGCTGCATGTTCTTGGGCTAGTTCCTTTCCCATTCTGGATATTTGTTTCTTCATCTCTGAAATGAAGGGGATGGGTTTGATTGGTGTCTTGCTGTCTTTCTCTTGCAAATAATGTTCTGAGGAGCCCTGGGAGTGCCAGAGAGATATATTAAGGACTCCTGTGGTAGAGTCAGCTACGGTTGGATTTGAAGAGAAAATAACGACTCTGGCGGTCTCACTTCCACTTCAACCATAGCGGTTATGATTTGGTCTGTTTTCTATATTGGATCACAATCATTTTATTTGAAGAAAGGGGTGTTGTCGTCCATCACCCACAGGATCCATCACACTGTTGGGTAAATGGTACTTAGTTAATATTTTTTGTCTGCTTGATTGATAGAGAATATAGAGAAGGAAGCTAGTATATGTGTGTGCGTGTGCATTTAAGTAGTGGCTGGCATGATTCCCATTCTGTAGACTTGAAAAAAGAAAGGCCTTTTATTTAAATTTAATCTTAACGCAGACTACCCAGTTGCTGGACAGACGGTAGAAGGCTGGTCATTAGATACTAAGCCTAAAGAGCACAGTAAAGACAATTAACCACAAGGGCAATGACTCCCCAATTTCCTTTTTTTATTATTAATCCACTTCCCATTCCTCTTGGGGATCTCAATTGACTAACTGCATTAAAAATCTATTTCCTCTCACAATTTGACAAGTCATTTATTGTCCTGGGAAAACAGGAGCTGAGTAGAAACAGCTTAGAATTTGGGTTCAGGTGGTGATATGGGTTTAGATTTAATTCTCTGTATAGTAAGAAGCCACTAGAGGATATGTATATATTTTTAATCCTCAGCTGAGAACATGCTTATTGATTTTAGAGAGAGGGGGAGGGAGGGGGGGAGAGAGGGAGAGAAACATTGATGTGAGAAACATCCATCGGTTACCTCTCATACACGCCTTGACCAGTAACTGGGACAGAACCCACAACCTGGGTATGTGCCCTGACTGGGAATCGAACCCGCAACCTTTCAGTTTATAGGACAATGCTCCAGCCAGCTGAGCCACATCAGCCAGGACATTAAAAGATATATTTTTAATAGCTTTATTGAGTTGTAATTTACATACCATAGAAACTATCTATTTTATGAGTAGATTTCAATGACTTTTAGTAAATTTACAGAATTTTGCAACTATCACCACAATACAATTTTAGAACATTTCCATCATCCCCGAAAGAGCCCTTCTGCCCAGTTTCAGAAATCTCTGTTATCCACCCACAGCCCCAGGCAACCAGTAATATACTTTCTGTCTCTACAGATTTATCTTTTCAAGACATTGCATGTAACTTAGCATGTTTGTTTTTGAGTCTCATATGCATTGTAGCATATATCAATATTTCTTTCCTTTTTATTTATTTTTAAAAATTTATATTGAACTTATTGGGATGGCATTGGTTATTAAAATTATATAGGTTTCAAGTGTACAATTTTATCATACATCATCTGTATATTGTATTGTGTGATCACCACCTAAAGCCAAGTCTCCTTCCGTCACTATTTATCCCCCCTTGACCCTCTTCTACCTCCCCCATCACCTTTCCCTATGGCAGTCACCATACTGTTATCTGTGTCTATGAGGGGGTTTTTAGATTTTATTTATTTTTTAGAGCAAGGGAAAGGGAGGGAGAAAGAGAGGGAGAGAAACATCGATGTGCCAGAGAAATATCGATGTGCCAGAGATACATCGATTAGTTGCCTCTCACACACCCTCAACTGGGAATTGAACCAGCAGCCTTTCCACTGAGCCACACCAGCCAGGGCTTTGAGGTTTGGGGTTTTTTTCCCTTTAACCCTTCACCTTTTTCACCCAACTCCCCTCAATCGCCCTCCCCTCTGACAGCTGTTAGTCTGTTTTCTCTATCTATGAGTCTTTTTCTATTTTGTTTGTTTCATGGTATGGGTATACCACATACTCTTTATTCACTCACCAGTTTACAAACATTTGGGATGTTTCCACCTTTTGGCTCTTATGAATAATGCTGCTCCAAACATTTGCATATAAAAGTCTTTACATGAAAATAGCCCTGACTGGTGTGGCTCAGTGCATTGAGCTCCACCTGCAAACCAAAGGGTCGCCAGTTCAATTCCCAGTGCAGGGCACATGCCTGGGTTGCAGGCCAGGTCCCCAACAGGGAGCGCATGAGATGCAACCACACATAGATGTTTCTCTCCCTCTCTCCCTCTCATCTCCTCTCTAAATATAAAGAAATGAAAACTTAAAAAAAACATTTATTTAAAAAAAATCTTTGCATGAAAATATGTTTTCATTTCTCCTGGTTAGATTCCTAAGAGTGAAATTTATGGGTTATATGGCAAGCATGCACATACCTTTTTAAGATACTGCAAAGCTGTTCTCCAAAGCGGTGGTGCCAATTTCCATCCCCGGAAACAGAATACGAAGGTTTCAGTTTTCTCTACATCTTCAACAATACTTGTTATTGTGTGTCTAAGAAGGACATTATAGCCACTCCAATGGTGTGAAGTGATAGTTCTTATAGTTTTAACTAACGTTTGCCTAATGACTAATTTTGTTGAGCATCTTCTTCATGGGTTTATTTGCCACTCATTTATCTTCCTTGGTAAAGTGTCTACTCAAACCTTTTCCTCATTTACCAATTGAGTTGCTTTTTTTTACTTATTGTGAATTTTGAGTGATCTTTATATATTCAGATCCAAGTCCTTCATCATATATATGCTTTGTCAAGATGTTCCCCCAATCTGCAATGTGTCTTTTGAACTGCAGAAGTTTTGTGCATTTTTTTTAAATTTTTAAAAGGATTTTATTTATTTATGTTTAGACAGAGGGGAAGGGAGTGAGAAAAGGAGGGAGAGAAGCATCCATGTGTGGTTGCCTCTCCCATGCCGCACCACTGGGGACCTGGCCCGCAACCCAGGCCTGTGCCCTGACTGGGAATCGAACCCATGACCCTTCGGTTTGCAGGCTGGCACTCAATCCACTGAGCCACACCAGCCAGGGCTGAACTGCAGAAGGGTTTTTTGTTTGTTTGTTTGTTTGTTTTTGTTTTTTTAGTATAAATGAAGAAATCCAATTCATCAGTATTTTTATGGAGTGATTTTTGTATCATATAAAAGAAACCTTTGCCCAACCCAAAGTCACAAAGATCTTTCAGAAATTTTATTTTTAGGTTTTATACATAGACCTATTGTCCATTTTCACTTAATTTTTGCACATGATGCAAAGTGTAGGTGAGAGTTTATTTTTGCATGTGGATATCAGTTGTTTCAGGACTGTTCAGTGAAAGGGCCATCCTTTCTCTACTGCATTGCCTTTGTACCTTTGTCAAAAATCAGTTGTCTACATACAGAGGTGGGCAAAAGTAGGTTTACAGTTGCATTGTGGCATCCTTTTGAGTTAATAAAGCTAGTGTAATAATCATAACTTGCATGTCTTTTTCCATGTGAGCAGTTGTGAACCTACTTTGCCCATCTCTGTATTTGGGGGTTTATTTCTGGACTCTATTCTGCTCCATAGGTCTATTTGTATATCTTTTTATTTTTTTTTAAAAAAAGGTCTTATTTATTTATTTTTAGAGAGAGTGGAAGGGAAAGAGAAAGAGAGGGAGAGAAACATCAATGTGTGGTTGCCTCTTGCACACCCCGAACTGGGGACCCGGCCCACAACCCAGACATGTGCCCTGACTGGGAATCAAACCAGTGACCCTCTGTTTTGCAGGCCGGCGCTCAATCCACTGAGCCACACCAGCCAGGGCTATCTGTGTATCTTTATGCATTGCTATATGAATTTTAGATTCCAGTATCAATTTCTACCAAAAAAAAGCATGCTGATATTTTGATAGGATTGCATTGGTTTTATAGATTAATTACTTGGATTTCACCAGTGTTTCAAATATTGTCCTTTTTCTGTTCTAGGATCCAATCCAAGATATCACACTGCATTTAGCCAGCGTTCTTTGGAGTAGTGTTAGCATGATGTGTGTTCATCATCCTTTTACTGTTTCTTTAATTTTTAAAGTGGGATTCTTCTAGGCAACCCATAGACTTGTTTTCATTTTGTTTTTATTCAATCTGACTATCTGCTATTTAATTGGTGGTGTTTGGACTATTTATATTTAATGTGCTTATTGATAAGGTCAGGTTTAAATCTACCATTTTATTGTTTTCCATTGATGTCATCTGTTTTTTTTTGTTCCATTTTCCATCCTTTTCACCCCTTCTTTTGGATTATGTGTATTCTATGGTTCCATTTGACCTCTTTTTCTAACTTATGAGCTATCATTCCCTTTTGCTGTTTTAGTGGGTGATTTAGGGGCCATAATATACATCTTGTCAAAATTGATCTCATACTACTGCAGATATAGTGTACAAAATTTACACCACTATACTTTTATTTCTTCCTTTCTGACCTCTGTGCTAGTACTTTCATGTACTTCTTGGTTTAAACTGTCATTTTTTTAAATCATTTTTTACTTTGCAATTATAGTTGACATGCAGTATTATATTAGTTTCAGGTGTACACCCCAGTGCTTAGGCATTGTATAACTTACAAAGTGATCATCCCAATAAGTCTAGTACCCATCTGACACCATACATAGTTTTAGAATATTATTGACTGTATTCCCTATACTGTACTTTACATCCCCATGACTATTCTGTAGCAACCAATTTGTATTTCTGAATCTCTTCACCTTCTTTACCCACTCTCATAATTCCCCTCTCATGTGGCAACCATCACAATATTCTCTGTATCTATGCGTCCGTTTCTGTTCTTGTTCATTTATTTTGTTTTTTTTTAAAGATTCAGTTGTTGGTAGATATGTATTTATTGCCATTTTATTGTTCGTATTTTTTATTCTCCTTTCTCTCCTCTTCCTCCTCCTCCTCCTTCCTCCTCTTCTTCTTCAAGAAGACCCTTGAACATGCCTTCAAGGTGGAGCCAGTATTTCCACAAGCTTTTTGGACATATGAAATGCATTCATAATAACTATTAGTGTCCTTGGCTTCTAATTTTATCAACCATATCATCTCTTGGTCAGTTTTATTATCCTCCATGTTATGGGTTGTATTTTTCCTGCTTAACTGCACACTTGACAAGGTTTGCTTGGATGCCAGACATTGTGAATTTTACCTTGTTGGTTCTTCACATTTTTACATTCTTATACATATGTTTGAGGTTTCTTCAGGCATGTCGTTAAGACAGTTGGAAGCAATTCTATCCTTCTGGGCCTTGTTTTTCAGCTTAGTTAACAGGACCATAGCAGCATTCAGTGTAGGGCTCATTTTCTCCAGTAGTAATGCAAAATTTTGTCTTTGTACTTTAATGCTTTGTGAATTGTGAAGTTTTTCCACCTTTGCTGTTTAGAACAGCCACTATTCCCAGCCCTGCTTGGGTTCTGAACACTTTCCCCCTAATCCTTTTGAATTTTTCTTTGCTTGGCCTCAGGTAGTTTCCTTATGCACATATGCTGATCAATCCCTAACTGAATATTTGAGTAGGATCCTCTGAAGCTTGTAGCCTATCTCTCCACAGGTCTCCCCTCTCCATAACTTGTTCCAGCAAAGTCCAGATGCCTTGGCTTCCCCAGACTCAGAGCTTCATATCCTCAATTAAGGTAGACTGCAGGCTCTGAGTTCCCCACCCCTTCCCTGCAACCTAGAACATTTCTCTAGGCAAAAAGATAAGGTAATCTTTGGGTTCATCTAAGCTTTTTCATTCCTTAGAAATCATGGACTTTGCTCACCCGAAGTCCAATGACTTGAGCATTGTTGTTTTGTATATTTTGTCTGGTGTTTTTGTTTGTTTCTTTTGTTTCATTTGTTATTTTATATGAGAGGGTATGCCTGGTGCCTGTTACTCTGTCTTGACCAGAAGTACAAGTCAAGATTATTCCCCAAATTTGGTTTTAAAATATCAGAATTCACCATTTAAGACACATAGTTTATATTTTAAAAATCTAAAGTTATGATGTGTCTTAAATATAATGCTACCTTTCTATCACTTTTGGCCAAGAGGTAATTGTGCTGTTGTCAATGCATCTGAGCTTGGCCATGGCTGTTCATATTCTCCTCCTTTTAATTGACTTATGTGCCTGATTGCCTCTGTATGTGTTTAGTTTAATTGTCACTTAGAATATCTTCAAAAAGATTTCATCATGATTCTCCCTTGAAATGAAAAGTTACTGTGTAGGAGGAATGAATCAGACTACAAACTTCAGATAAAATTAGTGTCTTAAATAAGTCTACAAGAGCTCCTTCAATAAGCATTAAATTGACATTTAAATAATAAGAAAACATTTTGTCATAATATAATTGCTAGCATATTTTCTTAGTAGTGCATAAAATAATGAGTACCTTATGTTCACTGGCATCTTCAATTCAATTTAATACAATAACCAATCAGTCAGAATATTAGTAAAGCTAATCCAACTGAGTTCCAAAATAGCAGCAGTTAAAACAAGAATGAAGGTCATTTTTCTCTCACATTATCAGTCTGGAAAGAGCTACTCATGGTTTGTATAGTTACTCAGTGTTGGGGACTCAGGCTCTTTTTACCATGTACATGATGTTGCCCTCACCTACATGGTTCAGGATGACTCAATGTTATGTACACATTTTTGGCAGTGAGAAGAAGGCAAAGGGGAAGTAAATGGCATGCTTCTTTTCTTTAGAGTCACAGCCTACAAGTTGCACTTATCACATGTGTTTTCGTCCCGTTGGCCTGAATATTGTCACATGGGCACAAATAGCTGCAAAGTAGATGTCCTTATTCCAGGCGCAGATGAAAAGAAGAGGTTCTATTTCTATTGAAGGAGGGGTGAATGAATTTGGGGAGACAAGGGGCATTTGTGTTCTTTGTATGAACCCTAGGGTTTTCAAATTGTTGAGCTGCCTATAGATGGAGTGAATTATGTAGAGAAATAATGAGAGCTCCATGGCTAAATTGTTCAAAGAAGGCCTAATTGAACAGTTGGCAGTGATGTTCTAGAAAGCATTTACACAATGGTTGGGGGGAGGAACTAGATGCCTTCAAAGGTCCTTCCCAGCAGGGACATTCACATGTGCTCATATCCTACCCACATTGGACTTGGAGTCCCTGGAACAACTTGTATATGAATCACTTGGCTGCTGTCAGTGCCCAGCATTGCTCCATGTTTCACTTCACTACAAATGGCCAAATAAATACAGACCTTTAGATAAAATTCTCATCTAACTGCCAGAGATCAGAGATGGGGCAGTGGGGTCAGAGCTGTAATAACTTGGCAAAACTCTCAATCAGATCTTGATGGTGGTAGAGTAGAGCTACTACGTAAGTCAGGCAGAGGTTATCTAAGAGAGAAATGAGAAAAGCTCAGGGTGCATTCTGTTACAGGTGTCCAGTTGAGTGGATCTCCCAAGCTTCCCCTTTGCTCCTGCTCTCTGAGTACAAACACAGATACAGGAGCCCACAAGCACTACTGGTAAGAATGTAAACTTGTGTAGCTATCCTGCAGAGCAAATTGGCACTGCTTAGATGAAATAAAAATATATATTACCGGTGTCCCAGAATTTTCCCTTGTGGGAAAATTCTCCCTACATTTACTCTGAAAGATACAAGGATATTCATCAAGGTGTCATTTGTGGAGGGTAGAAATGAAAGCAAAGTGAGACTTTACCCTTGGAAGAGTGGACAGGTAAAATGTGGTGGATGGCCACATTTAGAAGCAAAAAATCCTGGATGTTAACAGACTGCTGCTTGAAAATATATATGTTTTCATTTCTCTGTAGTGTGTGTGTGTGTGTGTGTGTGTGTGTGTATTATGGTGCCACAATGAAATAACTCATTCTGGCTTTAACAGAAGACATTTATTTTCTTACAATCCTGAAGACTAGAAGCCCATGATATAGGTGCCAGCAATTTTGTTTTATGGTAAGGGATATTCCTATCTTGTAGATGGCTGCCTCTTTCCTGTGTCCTCACATGGCCTTCCCTCTGTTCTGACACGGAGATAGAAAGAGCTCACATCCCTTCCTTTTCTTATAAGTGCACCAATACTATCATATTGGACCCAACTATGATGACTGAGTTTATCTTTATACCTCCCTAAAAGTCCTCTCTCCAAATATAGTCACATTGGAGATTAGGGCTTCAACAGATATATTTTAAGGGAACATAATGCATTCCATAACATTCCATTCTATTACCCACCCATGCATGTCCTTCTCCCATACAAAATTCATCTACCACCCAACAGCGCCAAATGTCTTAACCCATTCCAGCATCAGTGTCCACTACAAGGTCTCATCTTACTATCATCTAATTAGATTGAGGTGAGACTTGAGGAATGATTCATCCGGAAGCAAAATTCCTTATGTGAAACCAGGCAAATTATCTGCTTCCCATGTATCATGGTAGGACAGGCATAGGCTAGACATTCGCTTTTTAAAAGTAATAAATCAGAAAGAATATAGGGATGACAAGTCCCAGAAAGAAATGGAAAAAGACAAAAATTAATGGAATGAGCTTCTGTGCTCATGGATAGGAAGAATTAACATCATTAAAATGTCCATACTACCCAAAGCAATATACACATTCAGTGCAACCCCTACCAAAGTACCAATGACATTTTTACATAACTGGGACAAATAATTTAAAAATTTATATGGAATAACAAAAGATCCCAAATAGCCAAAGCAAGCTTGAGGGAGAAGAACAAAGTAGGAGGTACCACGCTAACTGATATCAAACTATACTACAAGGCTATAATAATCTAAACTGCATGGTACCAACATAGAAACACACATAGATCAATGGACCAGAATAAATAGCCCAGAAATCAACCCACACACACCTACGTGGTCAGTTAATCTGTGACAAAGAAGAAAACCTTATACAGTCTCTTCAGTAAATGGTGTTGGAACACCTGGACAGATTAATGCAAAAAAATGAAACTAGACCACTTTATTACACCATATACCAAAAAACTCAAATTGTATTAAAACTTAAATGTAATACCTGAAACCGTAAAACTTCTGGAAGAAAACATAGGCAGTAAATTCTTTGGCATTGCTCTTAGCAATATTCTTTTGGATATGTTTTCTCAGGCAAGGGAAACAAAAGAAAAAATAAACAAATGGAACTACATCAAACTAAAAAGGTTTTGCATAGCAAAGGAAACCAAAAGAAACAAAAAGTTGGCTATTTGAGAGTTATATCAATTTGCAAAACCTCCAGCAACACAAAGAGGGTAAAGAAAAGACACAACTTCCTGACATCAGGAGTGAAACAGAATAATCACTATAGACCCCACAGGCTTCAAAACAGTAGCAAGAGAGTACTATGAACAGTTCTATTCATGTAAATTGGACAAGCTTCATGAAGTAGACTGATTCTCAAAAAACTCACACTACCACAATGTACCCATCATGAAATAGGTAATTTAAATAACCCTGTAATTGTTTAGAAAATTGAATTTGAAATTTCAAAACTCCCCAAACCAGAATTTTCACTTGAGAATTCAACCAACTGGTTAAAAAAATTCTTAACAATCTCTCCAGAAAGTAGAAATGGAAAGAACACTTCCCAGTCCATTTTATGAAGTCCTTAATACCCTGATACCAATTCTAGGCAAGGATAGTATAAGAAAACTACAGCTGATATCCCTCATTAATATAGGAGTAAAAATCTTTATTAAAATATTAAAAATTCAGCAATACGTATACACAAAAAGTTATACATCATGACACAGTGTGGTTTATTCCAGATGTGCAGAGCTGGTTTATTTTTCAAAAATATATTGATGTTACTTGTCACATTATCAGGCTATAGACAAAAATCACATTACCATGTCAATTTATATAGATAGAGCATTTGACAAAGTTCCACACATGTTTATGATAAAGTTTCTTTTAAAACTAGGAATGGGGGGAACATTCCCAACTTGATGAAGTGCATCTACAAAAACTTTCCAGTAGCTAATATTACACTTACTAGTGAAAGAATGAGTGTTATCCCCACAAGATCAGAAGCAAGGCAAGGATACTCATTCTCAGCATTGCTAGTCAATGTAGCATTAGATGACCTAGACAGGACAATCAGGCAAGAAAGCAAATAAAGGCATATAGATGAAAGGGAAGAAATAAAACTGTCAGTGTTTGCAGATAACATGATATTCTATGTAGGAAATCCTAAGAAATCCTAAAGAAAACTTTTTAAAAAATCCTCCTAGATCTAATCAATGGGTCAGTAAGGTTGCAGGATATAAGATCAATACATACACATGCACAAACATTAAAGAATAGCAATAACTTTGCTGGGAGAGAGTTGTTTTTCCTCCTGAAATGTTTTTTTTTTCCTTGACTTGCTGTCCACTCCCTTTTCTTTTATTAAAAAAAAAAATAAGAAAGGAGTGACTTAAGAATTGTTCCTCTTTTTAAAAAAAAATGTTTTTTGGTATTACTGTTTGAAAGTCCATGGGGATATAAGTGAAAATACATTTGTTGTCATTGCCTTACAGCCAAGCAGTAAATCTGTAATAAAAATAGTGTCAATGTGTCAAAATCTAGACTTGAGAGACTCAGCCTGCTGTGTTCAAAAATAAATATGAATTTAAAAAAGTAATGATAAGCATGTGGGAACTACAATTAAAAATACAAAACCATTTACAATCCCTCAAAACCCCAAAATACCTAAGTGTAACAAAGATCCAACAAGACATGTATAGGACTTTTATGCTGAAAATTATAAAATGGTAATAAAAGAAATCAAAGGAAATCTCAGTAAATAGACATACTGTATTCATGGTTTGAAAGACTCAGTATAGGCCCTGACTGGTGTGGCTTAGGTGGCTGGGCATTGTCCTGTAAACTGAAAGTCACAGATTCCATTCTCCATCAGGGCACACGCCTCAGTTGTAGTTCAGTCCCCGGTCCAGGCTTGTGCAGGAGGCAACCCATTGATGTTTCTCACATCGATGTATCTCTCCCTCTCTCCCTCCCTCTGTTACCCTCTCTTTAAAATCAATAAGCATGTCCTCCGGCAAGGAGAAAAAAAAAGACTTAATATAGTGAAGATGCCAATCCTCCCAAACTGATATACAAATTTAATGAAATTCCTATCAAAATCCCAGCAATATTTTTTATAGATATAGACAAGATTATTCTAAAATTTGCAAACCACATACCTGACCAAGGGCTTATATCTAGGATAGAGCAAAAACTCAAAACTCAACTATGAGGAAACAGTTTAATTAGAAAATGGGCCAAAGACATGCACAGATATTTTGTGGAAAAGGATATCCAAGATGGCCAATAAATACATGAAAAGATTTTCAGTATCACTAGCCATTAGGAAGATGCAGTTTAAGTTCACTCTAGGGTATCACCACATATCTATTAAAACAATTTAAAGCATGGTCGGTGTGGCTCAGTGGATTGAGCACCAGCCTGTGAACCATAGGGTCACAGGTTTGATTCCCAGTCAGGGCACATTCCTGGGTTGCGGGCCAGGTCCCCAGTAGGGGGTGCACAAGAGGCAACCACACACATGGATGCTTCTCTCCCTCACTTTCTCCCTCCCTTCCCCTCTGTCTAAAAGTAAATAAATAAAACCTTTAAAAAACAATTCAAGTAAAATGCCTGGCCAGGCAGAGGAACTGGATTGCTCATACATTGTTGATGAGCATTTGAAATGATACAACCACTCTGGAAGACAGTTTGGCAGTTTCCTGAAAAACTAAACATATACTTCCCATACAACCCAGCAATTGCAGTCTTGATCATTTATCCTAGAGAAATGAAAACTCCTGCTCAAATTGAAACTTGTACATGAATATTCACACCCGCTTTATTTATAATTTCCCAAAACTGGAATCAGCCCAAATGTCCTTCTGCGAACATCGTTTAGCCTTACTTCATGGTGATAAAAAGAGAAAAGACCAACTTTAGTTGGTTCTATCATTATTTTTTAATTCTGCACACACAGTGAACCCCATATCGTCTTCACCCAGGATGGACTGCTCCCACTGCCCTGCCCTTGGTACACTCGTGCTGAGAGGTCAGAGCAGTACCAGGAACACCCCCCAGCGAAACTGACTTTAGAAATAGGAAATCAAGGCTATTTCTGAAACCCATTTTCATACCTCTGTTTCCCTTCCCTGAGCAAGAGTCTTGGCCCTTCTACCCCTTACTCAGGGTCTCTAGTCCTTGCTAATTCTTGCCACAGTGGACAGTTGAAAAAGGCTTCAAAACACTTTGGGTAGAGCCTGACTTGGTGACAGCCATCCCCTCCAGGAAGAGGAAATACCACTAGTGCTTTGAGAGAGGCTTTGTGCCTTTGATTTTTTCCATTTCCAGTTAGCAATTGACTGTGACCCCCACCAGTAGAAATGCCTTTGGTTTATTTTGACTTAATCTAGGATTGCAGTGTCTCCTGCCTAACATCAGGGGGTCCCGTAGGCAGAATTAGGCATGAAGGGAGGATTCAGGAAAAGGCCTTCATCCAAGCAGGGAAAGATATACTACGCTGATTTCTATGAAGTGTCAGTGGGAGAGGCTTCTCACCCCTGACTCCATTTAGTCGTCCTATTTGCTGACATCTTAACTGAATTCATTACAAATTAGGAAGGTTTGGCCCAGACCTGTAAAATGTCATTATTTATATTGACATTGTGAGGAGGTTTATGCTAATAATAATTATTACAATCTTAGTAACTGGCAATATACCTTGCTACTCATGCTAGTATATGTACACATACACGAGGCCTGTCCAGAAGGTATCCAGCTGTGTAATGTGAAAAATAGAGACATTTATTGAAGAAGATACAAGAAACATTGCACATAGGACAATGACGCCTCAGTCCCCCTCAAAGGAGGCACCTTGGGACCTCATACAGTTCTCCCAGTCACCATCAACTGCCCTATCGTATTTTCCTGAATCTTATCAATAGTCTGAAATTGCCTTCCTTTCAAAGGTAATTTTAGTTTTGGGAAAAGCCAGCAGTCGCAGGGCCCCAAATCTTGGCTGTAGGGGGCTGAGTCACCTGAGTGATTTGATGTTTCGCCAAGGGACTGCACAAGACTTGATGCATGAGCGGGCACGTGGTCATGATAAAGCTGTCAATCACCAGCTGCCCATAACTGTGGCCTTCTGAATCATCCAAATAGTTTCTGCAGAAGAATGTTCAAGCTTAATGCAAAATTGGATTCATTGCAGATTTGTTGTTCTACTTGCTCAGTCATTGGAAATGCAACGGCCACACAGTACACATGCTCGCTCAACGGTGTCTACCGCCCCCACTGACTAGTAGAGTGAAATCATCATTGTTCACGCATGCGCATTCCAGACCACTCTCCTTGGCTGCCAGGTTACATCAATGTCATGCAAACAGTTCTCATTATGTTAACAATGGCTGGAGTTTTTCCAGACAGACTTATACACGTGCCCATTTGTGTGCACACACACATGCCCTACTCACTGCAGGCTCTTTATAACAAAGTTCAAACCACTGTGGTAAAGGAGATAACCGTAGCAGAAGGGTTGGGCAGAGCGGGGAGGGAAGGTTACCCACCATGTACCATATATTCTGCTTGGGGACATTACATGTCTTAGATCATTTTAACCTTTACCACTTAACCTGTAAAGTAGGTACTACTATTATTCCTGAGTTACTGATGAGGAACTGAAGTGAGAGGGCTGGGAGAAGTGAAGCGAGATCATCAGATTGTGTCATCCTGCTGCTGCTTAAAAAAAAATCCTTACTCCTCATCCCCAATCTCCAGGCTGTGTCCTGGCAACTTCCCTAGATTCGTCTCAGGCCCCTTCCCTCTTGCAGGATATTCTCCAGCCACACTGACCTTCGTTCAGTTCCTCTAATGTGCCATATTCTTTTCTGTTCTAGGGCCATTGCTTAGGTTTATTCTCTCTGCCCGCACTGCTCTCCTCTGTGTCTACTTGCATTCACCGGCTACCTCCTCCTCATTCTCCATGTCTTAGCATAATGTCACATCCTCAGGCTCTCAGGGAAACTTCCACTGACTTCCCCCTTTATGATGTCTCTCAGACTATGTTAGATCCCTTTGTTGTGCCCTTCTGTTGCATTCTACATTTCATCCCTCCTACTCGTCACATAGTTTTGCATATAACAGTGTGTTCAGGATCTGTTTCACTCATTGGATGAATCTTCCTATGTACAGAGTGTCCTGTTCTCTGCTCTGCCCATAGCACCTAGTACAGTGCTTGACACACGATATGTGTTCCATAAATATTTGTTGAATTAAAGTATTTTTACTTTAATTCTCTATAATTGGTACATAATAGGTACTCCATAGATATAGTTGTTATTAGTATTGTCCAGGGGAAAAAATCTAGTCAGGGGCAGAACCAGGATTTATACCCAGGTCTAAATCTAAAGCCCATGTTTCTTTCATGATAGTGGCTTTGCCTGCAGATACGAGTTCTAGGCTCAGCACTGCCACAGCCTGGCTGTGACTTAGGGTGACCCCTATGTTGCTCTGAATCTCAGTTTTCCTGTCTATAAGTTGGAATAGGGACAGGTGAAGTTCAGGTTCTGCATCTAATCTGCATCTAATCTAGAGGAGCATAGAAGTCTGTATAGGAGAGGGTATAAATAGTTAATTAATGGACCTTTACAAAATCAGTATCATCCCTCTGCAAGACAGTTAAACAGATATACCAAGAACCCTCAATATGTTCATGCCCTTTATTTAGCCCGGCCCCACTCAGGCAGTGTGGAGTAATGGGTGTTATTAGAGAGCCCTGGGTTTAAATCCCAATATCCCCTTTTACTACCTCTGTGGTCTGGGGCAAGTTAATACCTGAACCTCATTTTCCTCTTTGCAAATGGAATAATAACACTTATATTTTTACCCTTTTCTAAGGTAGAAACAATACAATAACATGGAAAGAATTTTTTTTAAGATTTTATTTTTATTATTTTTAGAGAGGGAAGTGGGGAGAAAGAGAGGGAGAGATTTATCAGTGTGCGGTTGCCTCCTGAGCATCCCCCACTGGGGACCTGGCCCACGGCCCAGGCATGTGCCCTGACCGGGAATCAAATCAGTGGCCCTTTGGTTTGCCGGCCGGCGCTCAATCCACTGAGCCACACCAACTAGGGCAGAAAGAAATTTTTGAATATAGAAATAAAAATGTCTCCCATGATCCTCCCCACACAATTCTTTGTGGGATTCTGGTGCCATTGCTGGCTACTTCCTGAGGCAGGAACCACAGGCAATATTGAGAAAGGAGGAGACTGAAGGCAGAAGTAGGCTGAGGTCAGAGACCAGAGTCTAGGATGTGGACCAAGGGCCCCCATGGGATGGGCTGCAATAAAGGGGAAAGCCAGCTACTGAGGCAGAAGAAAGGAGATGCCAAGTCTGCTAATGGATAATGGCTAGGCTGGATGAGTAGAGAACCAGTAGGAGGACAACAATGTGCCCCAGAGGGCCTCCTTCCAAAGTTTTGTGGCCCTTTCGCTTAGGCATGCTTCAGATTAAAGATCCTTAAAACTTTACCCCTGCCAGTTCCTTTCTTTTGTTTAGTCACATGCATGTATATTTTTGAAATTGCAGTCTTAACATAAATACCTTTTTACTGAGTAGCATATCTTCAATATTTTTCAAGTCACAACTTTTCGTAATGATTCCTTTTCATGGTTGCCAGATATTCCAATTTTGCTCATAGCCCAGAAAGCACATTCCTGTGTATTGACTTTTCTGCTTCCTTGAATTACTTTCCTGGAATAAATTCCCAGGTGTGGGATTACTGAGTCAGTCAGAGGCTATGCAATTGGAACAGAACAACCAGAAACAGGTTTTCTTTTTCTAAGAAAAGAAATGAGCTACAATTCTTTTTTTCTTCCTCTTCCAGAACTGACGAGTTGACCTTATTAAACTGTGTTGTCCAATATGAGAACCATTAACTATATGTAGCTATTTAAATTTAAAGTTTGATTAATTATAATAAAATAAAGTTTAAAATTTAGTTTCTCCATTGCACTAGCCACATTTCAAGTGCTTAATAACCTGTGTCTAGTGGCTGCTGTATTGAAAAGTATAGATACTGGACATTTCCATCATTGTAGGACATTTATTAGACAGTGCTGCTCTAGAGTTTTTCAAGAAGTCATGGTTTGCATCTTGGGTGGGAGCTGAAACCTGTCCCCTGTTTGCAAATGCCCTATAAAGTAACAAAATAATGCCCCTTTGAGACCCACTGAGCTTTTATGTGAGAAGAAAGAAACTCCTCACTTGTGGGGGACAGCTTCAGGTTGTCTCTGCTTGGAGAGAGGGAAGCTTAGAAAGAGAGCCTTGGCTCAGAGCCTAACCCTGTACTCCATTCTCATTTTCCTCTCTTCTTCTGGTCTGTACCCTGGTTTGGGGGAATTGCAGGAATAAGACCCTGCAGATGGAGAAGATCAAAGCCCGTTTGAAGGCTGAGTTTGAGGCCCTTGAATCAGAAGAGAGACACCTGAAGGAATACAAGCAAGAGATGGACCTCCTGCTACAAGAGAAGATGGCCCATGTGGAGGAACTCCGACTGATCCATGCTGACATCAATGTGGTATGTGGCTGGCTGCCTAAAGCCTACCCCTGAGCTCTTTCAGGAATAGGTAATAGTGAATGTTGTGGCGTCTCCTTAAGATTTGGCTGTGGCCAAGTTGGGAAAGTGGTGGAATGGAAGAATCCAGGAGCTCTGAGATGCAGCCTGGCTCTGTCACTGATGGACTGTATATCACTGGACAAGTCCCTTCTTCTCCCTGGGCCTTATTTTCCCTCTCTGTACTCTGACAGGGATTCAATCACATCTAAGGTCTCTTTCACCTCTGATGTGCTTATTATTGGAGTCTGGGAGGTAGGAGCTAGCCTCGGTGAAAAGCAGAGCAGGCAGTTGATGCTGAGGTCTAGCCTGAAGGACTCCAAAGGTTCTCTAACTACGCCAAAAAGAATCCTA
The DNA here is from genome assembly GCF_021234165.1 of Pteronotus mesoamericanus. Classification (NCBI taxonomy): domain Eukaryota; kingdom Metazoa; phylum Chordata; class Mammalia; order Chiroptera; family Mormoopidae; genus Pteronotus; species Pteronotus mesoamericanus. The sequence goes on along the minus strand of NW_026555108.1, from coordinate 759,207 downwards.
TCTGCCAGTCTGCCAAAGCGAGGCCCCTCAGTCGAGTCTCTCTTTTGGAGACTCTTGGAACATGGTGAGTGAACTGTGCAAACGTGGTAAGTTCTCAACTTTTTGAGTTACTCAGGTGGAGTCTCAATTACCACCTGTCTGGGCTGTATACAGAACTGATGATTCCTTCACCAGAGAGATGTTGGAGGTGTTGACCTATAAGGCAACTCTTAGAGCCTATGGCACTGAGAAAAAAAAAGTGACATTTGAAGGAATTTCTGTTCTTGGGAAACTCATTTCTCTGGCAATACTACTTCCTGACTTTTCTAGGCCTAGGATTTCAAAGGAAATATGAATGTAATTTGGACAGTAAGTATTTGGGATTTTCTGTGTCACAGATCACAGGATTCCAGGGTCCCATGAGGAGTTGGCAGTTTTGCTGCCAGCTAACCCAAGTATACAGAGCCAATGAAATGAACAGGATATTAGCCACAAAGGGGCTGAGAATCTGAGTGAGTGGATCTCAAACTTGAATATTCATCAGGGTCACGTGGAGGGCCCATTAAAACAGATTGTTGGATTCCACCCTAAATGTTCTGATTCTGTAAGTCTGGGGTAGTGCCTGAGAATTTGCATTCCTAATGAGTCCCCAGGGATGCTGATGCTGCTGATCTGGTGACCACATTTTGAGGACCATTAATGTAGGAGAAAGGCCACTGCACTGGCCTGGGAGGCAGAAGCCCTGAGTTTTTATCTAGGCTTTGCCCCTAAGAAGTATTTCTCTGAAGAAGTTTCTTCTCTCTGAGTCAATTCCCTCATCTGTGAAATGGTGGTGAGGTACAGTAAATGAGCTCTAAAGGCCATTCCAGCTCTAAGATGCTATATTTGAATAATAACTACCACTTAGTCAGTCTTTACCCTACACTGAGAGCCTTATATAAATTCAACCATTGAATCCTCACCATTATATGAAGTAGGCACTATTATTATCACCATTATACAGATGAAGAAACTGAGGCTTGACAAGAGTCACATAGAACACATAGCAAATTGAGGATTTGACCACACAGTGGTCTGTTTCTGGAGACTGTGCTATTATCCACTCACACTCACCTGTACAGCCTCATTGAGAATCTTGGGGTTTTTTTCCCTCTGTGCCTACCTCACTCTGTGTTCCAGATGGAAAACACCATCAAACAGTCTGAGAATGACTTAAACAAGCTGCTAGAGTCTACCCGCCGTCTACATGATGAGTACAAGCCACTGAAGGAACACGTAGATGCCCTGCGCATGACCCTGGGCCTGCAGAGGCTCCCTGACCTGTGTGAAGAGGAGGAGAAGCTCTCCTTGGAGTAAGCAGCCTGCCCCCTGTCCTTGCAACATATGCAAATCACACACACACACACACACACACACACACACACACACACACACACACACACACACACACACACACACACACACCCCACCACCACCACCACCACCCCCCTTCCACTGCCCCTGCCCCGAGCTTGGTCTGAAAGTCAGTCCTGGCCACAGGCCTGTCAGTGGCTGACTCACTGCATGACCTTGGGCCTGTTCCTGTGCTGCTCTGCTAAACTGAAAGAAGTATGATTAAACTAGAATTACTAGATGATTTTTAACATACTTTGTGCAATTTTAACAATACAAGACTATGTCTATGACTCATGTGTGTGTTTGACTCTAAAGAGGCTACTTCCTAGGTGAAGGTCAAGAAGGGGCATCCAGAAACCTTTGAAAATACAGAGGGCTGAGCTTTCACAGTCTCCAGGGGCTAGCCTGGCACTTCATCCTAAGACTCAGAGGCTCACCTTACAGAGAGACAGAGTTCTGTTCAGTAGAAGGAAACACTTCCTTAAGGTAGAGCAGGCTGCCTGTGGAAGAGGAGACTTTCTTATTCCTAGCAGTATGCCAGGAGAGGCCTGTGGACACAGTACAAAGAGCAAGAGCAAGAGATGGAGGATAGGTGAATGCCCTTTGAGGACTTTGCTAACCCTGGATTTCCTTATTTCCTGGGTCTGTCAGAGCAAGAAGCTAGAGGATTACACTTCCTAGCAGACAAAGGATCTGGTACCCAGGGAGAAGAACCTTGTTCTAGGGAGAGTACAGGAACTTTCTATAGTGAACCACAGCCCAACCCCATTGGTTCAAAGGCAGGGAGTCTTTAAGAGGTGGCAAGGTTCTCCTTGTTTTCAGAATGATCCAGCTAATGTCTCTCATCTCCAAAGTTATTTTGAGAAGCAGAAAGCAGAGTGGCAGACGGAGCCTCAGGAGCCCCCCATCCCAGAGTCCCTGGCCGCTGCAGCCGCTGCCGCCCAACAACTTCAAGTGGCTAGGAAGCAGGACACCCGGCAGACAGCCACCTTCAGGCAGCAGCCCCCACCTATGAAGGTGAGTGAGCTCGGTGGGGGCTGTGGGAGAAGCAAGTTATCCTTAAGCGTCCCTGTGGAAGGCTGGTTTTGGGATACAGTCATACCTCGGTACTTGACGGCTTCAGAATTCATCAAACCTGGTACTTGTCGAAGTTTGATGAGAAAAAATGTTTCAGCACCCAGCACTTGCTCACCACTCATCGCACTTGTGAGGACTTGTGACTCACGATGCCACCCTGCAAGAAAAAATGCTTCATCAATAGTCACTTGCTCGCCACTCATTGGAATAAATTAACGACAAGTACCGAGGTATCACTGTATTGGCTTTACTTATGTGGGGCCTTTGTAAAACAGCCTTTGGGACACAGAGGAAAGGGTGTGTGGTATGTGTGCTGGAAAGGACCTGCTTGTTTTGTGGCCTCACAGTCCTAGAGCAGTCAGAATGCAGAGAGATTGGCAGGCGTTGCTAAAATATTTTAGAAAAGTTAGGGACGTGACTGATACAAATATATAGTGAGTATGTATAAAGCTGGTTCCAATAGCATTTGAGGAACAGGTAATCACATAGTCAGGAAAGGAAAGGCATGCTGAATTAAGTTTGCAAAGTTAAATACAGAACTGGTTAATGTTCTATAGGGCAATAAAACTGTAACATCTGTGATTATCTTTTCTTCTGAACAGAAATAATCTGCATCTCTCCTGGGCAAAAAACATTTGTAGTTTAGCAGCATAAGTCGTAGAGTCTGAGCTCTGATTAATGGTAAATAGTAAAAAAAAAAAAATGTAAATAGTGAAACAAAGGGCCATCGTCCTAGAGCAGGAGTTAGCAAGCTGGAGCCCACAGGCCAAGTCAGAACTGCTCTTCTTTTTTGTAAATAAAGTTTTGTTGGTCCACACACATGCCTGTTGATGTTTTGTCTGTAGATTCTTTCATATAAAATGTCTGTAGATTCTTTCATGTAAAATGTATAATATTGAGTAGTTACAACTAATATCATATGACTTGAAAAGTCTAAAATATTTACTATTTTGGCTTTTACAGAAAATGTTTACTGATACCTATCTTAGACCATGCTCCATTATATTGCTAAATGGTATGCGATTCATTTTGCCTTATTTGGAAGTTTTGGATGTTTTTCCTCAATACCCATTTTTAACCCTCACTCCCTTATATCCTTTACATCCCTTACATCCAGCACTGATCTCTCTTCTTGGGTCTCACTCACTGATTACTGCTTCTTCCTGTTGGGAAAATCACAATTGTTTTCTGGACCCTGGGGATCAGAAGTCTGAATGAACCACAGCCTAGGAGAATCTGACTACTAACTTTCTTTGTCCTGTGTACCCCACCAGGCCTGCTTGTCATGTCATCAGCAAATTCACCGCAATGCACCAATATGCCCTCTGTGCAAAGCCAAGAGTCGGTCCCGGAACCCCAAAAAGCCAAAACGGAAGCAGGATGAATGAAGAGAGGGAGAACACAGAGAGCCCTACTGCTCATAACCCCTTCCTTTGGCCAGTGATCAATGTCCTGATGTGAAACAACCCTTCCCCACCTCTACCAAGTCTCCAATTTAATGTGATGGAAGCACAACTCCTCTCTCACTTTGCTCTTCTTTCTTTCTGCTCTTGGGGTTTCTGGTTTAGGAAGAGATGTGGTTCAGGTGCTAATGACAGTATGTCTGATAATCCCTTCTCTCCCACCCACATTTCAACCCCTGATCTTGTTTGGAGCTAAGGATAGGGCAGGAGGCCCAAACAGGATTCTCTGTCTCTTGTGCCTGAGGGCTGGGACCTAAGGTCTGAGGGTTGGGAGGCCCATATCTTGTTTAGTGTAAAGGCTCCAGTGTGCCCCTCCCTGTACTTTTGCCTTAGGCTTTGAAGGGACAACAATGACTTTCAAGTAGGCCTGGTGCATATATCTTCCCTACCCTTGTCTCATGTCAAGGCCCGGAGGTAGTTTGGACAAGCTCTTTTTGTATTCATTTCGGAGGACTGGGTGTTACTATGGAGGTCACCATCCCACCCGACCCCCAGTCTCCCAGATACACAGAAGTTCTCAGGTACCAGGCTGTGTGTCTGGGGACCCCACCTCTACCAAGAGATCTGCGGGCCTTTCTCCCCCAGTCCTAGTTTTTGCAGATCAGCAGTAAAAGTTCCCCATAGTGAAATCAGGGAACTGGAGCTATACCCACTTGATTAAGTCCTGCCTAAGTCTTTGGGCTAGGGCTCTGCTATAGGGGTTGCCTTAGGCTTAGATGGGCCTCAGGCTGACAATTGTGTTGCCATTTGTTCAAAATCACAGGAGTGGGTTGAGATTAAGTGAGCGGCAATTACTTTACCCTTGTAAGTGGGTGGGACTTCTCCATTTATCCCTCCTCTTGGGTCTTCCCTCTTCTGTAAGGCAGCCTCAGCTCAGGTCAGCGCTGGCCACCCCCTTTCCTGTGGATTGGGCAGGTGACCTTCCCTCCCCAAAGACAAGACACCAGGGTCCCCAAGCCCTACAGCTCTCTACTCCACCAAAGCCAGATCTTTAATAAAATCACCCTCAGACTTAAGGGACAGGGATGAAGGTTGGCTGACTGAAAAAGTTTTAGCTCTAGGTCTCAGTCCCTAGCTGGGGAAGGAAAGAGATTTTTCCTTCCTTCCTTAACTGCAGTTTTACGTTTCCACAGTGTCTGTGTGTTCAGAATATAAGAGATTCCTCTGCTCTTGGAAAGTAAGAGTGTTATGTCTGTACAAATCCTTTTAAATAAACATTTGTTCATTGGAGTAAATGCTGACTGAGTGCTTATAAGTACCAGGTAATAAAAAAGATGGAATGGAGAGTAGCTACTAATGGGTATGCCCTTTTCCCTTCTGAGTAGCTCTTCACTCTTATTCACTCCACCCTACGAAAGAGGAAACTGGGCACACCACTACACAATAATTTATCTCACCCTTATAATCACTTCTATTTATTCGGTACTTACTCCGTCAGGTCTCTATGCAAGATGCTTTATATAAATGATCACATTTGATATTGAAAACAACCCTTCAGGCTAAGTACTCTTATTGCCATTTTCCAAAAAGGGAAACTGAAGTTCAGAGAGGTGAAATAACTTGTCCATAGTGAACAAACAGCTAGTAAGAGAAGCTTCAGGATTGAAACCCAGGTTTTTCTGGTTTCAGAGACCTTTTTTTTTCCTACTTTTTGTCTATGATCGTTTTTTCTTCCCTTTGGGATGACATGATGATAGGAGTTGTTGAGATAACTCTGAACTAGAAATCAGGGGCTAGGAATCTCGTGAGTGATGCAGGAATATAAAGGCCTCATCCTCTGTAGGGATACAATAGGGAATGACTCTGAAGAGTCATTCCAGCTTCAGAGCTCCCCGTAGGGAAGACCGAAGCTTCCAGTAAGACTGCATTGTGGTTCAACAGCTCCCTCTGTCCAATCCTGCCTCCTTCTCTTCCCTTCTACAAGCATTGATTCCAAGGGCTCTCTAATTAGTATCCTAAACATTAAACTGCCCTGGTGCTCCCCAGAAATGCAACAGCAGACAAAAACTTCTCTGTGCCTTAGTGTCCTCATCTGGAAAAATGGGGGAAATGGTATATGAGGGGGTACCCCCCAAAACCAAATTTATTAAAAATATTGTGTATTTGTTCTTACATGTTTAAACTTCAGTCCCATTCAAAGTGCTTTCTATTTGATGCAATATACCGGAGACATTTTGTCCCACTGCTCAAAACAATTTTTGAACTTGTCGATATGGAGGCCTTTTAGTGTTCCTGCTGTTTTTTGTTCCACCTCTTCCACATCAGCAAAACGTTTCCCTTTGAGGACTTTTTTCATCCAGGGAAATTTTTAAAAAAAGTCACTCGGTGAGATTGGGTGAATAGGGAGGGTGGGGCACAGAGGTCATGCCATTTTTGGTCAAAAACTAATGGACATTCAGCACAGTGTGGGCAGGTGCGCTCATAAATCACCCATCATGAAATGGCCAACCTTGTTCAAAGAGTCTTCCAAAAAAAATTCACTGAAGCCAAACACAGCCTCTCCCAACAATGCCAGCTGGTGCACTCATAGAGATGCGCTCCTAGAACACTCACCTAGCATGGGAAGCCTGTACTACAAGGATCTCACCCTCCAGAGGATAATTCAGGATTTTTGGGTCCCCCCTCATAGTACCTACTTCTGGGGCCACTGTGAGCAATGCCAGGCACATAAGTATGAATTTTCTTCTTCCCCTTATGCCTCTGGCACCAAGTAGATGGGATATCCAGTCAAAAGAAATACTATTCTCGTTACCTGATACTACTCTATCACCCCAGATTTTGCCCAGCTACGAGCCAGCTTTGCAGGTGGCTCAGACTCACTCTGGGCAAAGGAAGGGCATTCAGCTGTGTGACTTGGAATGCACCTTAACCTGTACAGGCGTGAGTGGGTCCCTGTCACAGGGGTGTCCAACCTTTTGGCGTCTCTGCGCCATGCTGGAGGAAGAAGAGTTAGTTGTCTTGGGCCACACATTAAATACATCGTGACATATAATCACAAAAAACAATCTCATCATGGTTTAAGTAAATTTACGCTTTTGTGTTGGGCCTCACTGATGATCACTCTGGGCCGCATGTGGCTGTGGGCCGCAGGTTGGACACCCCTGTGAGTGTAAAGTACAGGAGGAGTGGTCATTGCTCTCTACCTGGGGCACATTGGAGGTCAGATCTGTCAAGCTGAATGCGGCACCACTAGCCAGTCGGTCATTTCCCAGGAACACTTCTGAATGGCAAGGGAACAATCACTAATACTTGAGCACCTCTATCTGCCAGTTACTGGGTGGGGCTGGCTGAGCCCCTCACCTCACTTGATAGTATATTGTCCTCTCCACCATTTGGCCTCTCTCTATAAGTAGAGCAGTCAGACACTTTTTAAAAACCTGGTAGCAGACTTGCAAAAGGAGAAAATTGAAGATGCAAGGCCTTTTGTGGCAGAAGACTAGAAGTTATACAGCAACACTGTTGTTGTACACTATTGGTCAAAGCAAGTCATGGAGCCAGCCTGGATTTAAGGAGGCAAAGAGATTCCACCTCTTGATGGGAGGAGCTATATACATGTCAGAGATGGGAGGGGTTGTTGGCCATATTTGCAGGCAATCTACCACACCTTCCAACAACAGCCTTGTAAGGAAGGTGTTATGTGTGTCCATTTTTACAGGTGATAAAACCGAGGCTCAAAAAGAGTAAAGCGAAGGCCCAATAATAACTAGGAAGGGGCAAAGCCAGAAGTCAGACCCAGGTTTGTCTGCTCCTATAGCCCGTGTTCCTTCTGCTTCAGTGCAGTGCTGCAGTTAAGTCCCCGGCTTGGTTAAGAGAATAAAAAAAAGGGGGGGCGGAGAAAGAACAAAAACAGAGTGAAAGAAAACAAGCGAAGTGAAAGAGAGAGAGAAGGAACACAGTAAGTGAAGTAATTTGTTATATTAGTAAAAAAATATTTTACACTTAAGGCACCTTGTTCAATGTTCTTATTTGATGCTCACATTGATAACCCTGTACTGTTAGTAGAGCATTCATTATTATTATCTACATTTTACAGATGACATCCAGAGAGGAAACTGACTTGCCCAAGGGCACATGGCAAGTTAAAAGCAAAGCCACGACTAGAACCCAGGCCTTCCAATCTGGAAACAACTCATTCTGGGGCCCTCTTTGCATATTTGACACAGTGGGAATGAATTGTATGCACGTTTTGTGCTAAAAGTTGCTTTTACACTGAGGAGAGCTCCCTCTACAAGGGAAGGCCTGGTAATTTTAGTGATTATGCTTTTAAAGTCCAGTTCCCCAATACTATTATGCCTTCAGCTTTCCCACAGAAACTCAGCGTTTTTATAATAATGAGCATCTTCCAAGGTGACCTCTGGAAAGGCTGTTAACTCAGGGGCACATGTCCTTAGTTTAACTTATTGAACCTCATCTGTACAGTGGCAGTTATAAAACAATTTACTTCGTTGGATTGTTATGAGGATTAAATAACATTTATAAAGTGCCCACAGAAAGCATTATTTGAGTGTTTGAGAAACAAAGTAAACATATCAGATCTTCCTAAAAACACCCGGTGACATAAAATTAGAGACAAGAAAATTGAGGCTGCTACAGCCTGAGGGTTAACCCCACCTGCAGCCATGCCAAGAGCAATCAAGACTCAATTACAACACACAATCCACACAAGGGACTTTCCTGGAGCAGCTAGCTCAGGTGATCAGGGGCAATGTGCTAATGACCCCCACAGGTCACCTGCTACATCAGGCCACCCTACCAAGACTGAGAGACATAGCAGATATACCTTGAAATTATTATGCTAATTGAACCACTTAGTAGAAACTTCTTTCAACAGCTTTTAACCAGGACATATTGTATGATTCCATTTATATGAAATGCCCATAATATGAAAATTCATAAGGACAGGAAGATTAATGGTTACTAAGGTTTGGAGAGAAGGGAAGAGGAATGGAGAGTGACTACTAATGGGTGTACGATTTCTTTATAGCGTTCTGGAATGAGATAGTAGTGCTGGTTGCACCATCTTGTGAATATACACTGAACTGTATACTGCTGAATAGTGAATTGTATGGTACAATAATTATACTTCAACAGAGCTGTTATAAGAAATTTTAAAAAGTTGGCATAGCAATACTTAGACAAAATAGGGTTTAAAACAAAGGCTATGATACGAGAAAAAGGACACTACATAATGATAAAGGGATCAGTCCACAAGAGGATATAATCCTTGTAAACATTTATTCACCCAACAAAGGAGCACCTATATATGTAAATCTAATATTGATGGACAAAAAGGGAGAGGTCAACAGTAATGCAATCATAGTAGGGGACTTTAACATCCAATCGACATCAATGGATAGAACTTTCAGACAGAAAATCAACAAGGAAAGAGTGGCCTTAAATGACACAGACAACCAGATGGATTTAATTGATATTTTTAGAGCATTTCGCCCCACAGCAGCAGAATATAAACTCTTTTTAAGAGCACATGGAAAATTTTCCAGGGAAAACCACATGTCAGGGCACAAAACAAGTCTCAATAAAATTAAAAGATTGAAATCATATCAAGCAATCTCTCTGACCACAATAGTATGAGACTAGAAACCAATTACAAAAAAAAAAAAAAACCCTAAAAAACACACAAATACATGGGAGCTGAACAACGTGCTACTAAACAATGAATGAGTTAACAAAGAGATCAAGGAAAAAATTAAAAGACACTTTGAGACAAATGAAAATGTAAACACGACCTGAACTCTGTGTGACAAAAAAAACAGCAATTCTAAGATGGAAATTCGTGGTAATGCAGGCCTATGTCAAGAAGTAAGAGAAATCGCAAATAAACAATCTAACCTTGCACGTAAAGGAATTAGCAAAAGAACAACAAACAAAGCCCAAAGTGAACAGAACAAAGGAAACAAAGATTAGAGTGGAAATAAACAACCTAGAGACTAAAAACAATACAAAAGATCAATAAACCAGGAGGTGTTTTTTTTTTTAAAAAAGATAACAAGATTGATAAACATTTAACCAGACATATCAAGAAAACAGAGAGGGGACCCAAATAAATAAAATCAAAAACAGAAAAGACGAAGAGACAACTGACACCAAAAAAATACACAAGATTATAAAAATATACTACAAACAATTACATGTCATCAAATTGAACAATCTGGAAGAAATGGATAAATTCCTAGAAACACACGTTTATGACTCCACATCCCTTTTCTGTTCCTCACACCTCTACAATGTTTACCAGGCTCTCTCTTTCTTTTAGTTCCTTCTGCTCAGCTACTCCTGGATCTCACAGAGGCCTCAGGCCTGGGATACCCTCCTGGCCCATCTACCCAAATCCTGCCTTCCTACTCCAGCCTAAACATCCTAGTCCGTTGCGTCAACACTTCACTAGCCAATACCTTCAGCTCTTCTTGGCCTGGTCCTTCCTTCATACTGCTTGACAGAATAAATGCTGCTGCTGTCCTGGGCAACCAAATGCTGATAGGAACACATCCCTGCCCTGTGTAGTCCGACCCTGCTTAGCCTTCACAGTCCCTAACTTCATCTGGTCCTTTAGCACTATGCAATTAGCGCCCCCTTCAGCCCTGTCACTTTCCTTTTCTGTTTCCTTCATGAAGAAGAATGAGAGATACCACATAGAGGCCACATTGGTGATCAGAATTGCATGTGTTCAATTGCAGCATAGGTAGGTAGGAACGATTACACTTAGGCTGATCAGAGTCTGAATTTTGTATCTTCCACTTATTAATTAAGTGACCTTGGACAAGTCAATAATCTCTCTTCAGCTTCGTTTTCCTCTTCTGTGAAGTGTGGAAAATGGTGCTGTGAAGCATGCATCTAAAGGTTTAGGAGAATACTTGGCAGATAGTAGGTGCTCAATAAATGATAGCTGTTATTCCCTAGCACCCTGGGTAGTACTCTGACTGGTAATACATCTTAATTCCATGTCTGATTCCTTAGTTGGAAGAAGCTGCCGACCAAGTTGCTACCCTTATGGGCACGGGCTCAAAGTCTGTGATGGGCTTGAGCTTGAAGGTAGACACATAAGGGTCTTAGAGAAGACATGGGGGAACCCAAGGATGTTGAGTCTGGGGTCAGGCGGATCTGAAATCTTTGTGACCTAGAGTAAGCCACTTTACTTTTCTGAGCCTCAGTTGACTCACATGCAAATTAGGGATAATTCTTTCTTAGCACACCACTCAGGGCTTTGGGAATGATCAAATGGTATGATAGATGATAAAGTGCTTCTGTAAGTTATAACAAACAAATTCCCCTCCTGTTGCTGTGTGTGCATGTGTTCTCTCACAAGGGTTATCTATGTCCTTGGACCTTGACTCAGAGTATGGCAGGAGGAAGCATTGGGGTGACGACCTTAGGATGTCACTCTTCAGCAAGACCTGCCCCAGACAAACAAACTAAAAGATTAGCCAGAGCCCAGATAACCTGACTTTTTTTTTTCCTATCCTGGCAGCAGTTTAGGGTGGAAAGCTTGGAAACTATTTTCAATATCGTGGTTGCCCTATGAGCAAAATGTTGAGTCACCTGAGAAGCTGATTATGTGAGCTCTACTGCAAGGGCTAAAGCAGATGACCTTTTGAGAATCTGTCTAGCCCCAGGATGTGGTGTTATAATATACCTCAGATCTGAAGTATAGTTTCATACCTACTGCTGACTTCCTGTGACATCTTGTGTGGGTCCCATCTTCTCTCTAGGCTTCTATATTTCTACCTTCAGAATAATAGCAATCATACAAGATCTGTGGTTTCCAACTGCGGGCCCAGTGGACTGAAGGCCCTAGAATAACCTGGACAAGGAAGAACACTCACCTATGAAGTACTCATGTTGATCAGTTGAGACTAAATTGGATCAAGTGTCTAGATCTTACTATTCCATTACAGGAATGCAACAGCAGAGGAACATGTTAAACGACACCACCAGGGCACAATTAGTAAAATTCAGAATGTAGGATATTCTGTAGGACAAATGTAGTTTTACTAAGAAATAAATGGAAAGAAAAAAACAAGGGTAGGAGAACAATTTAGTTTTCAATTAGCTGCTTTAACACCAAAATCTGTGGCTGCCATTTCCACAGATTTGGTGGGTTAAAACAACACAAACTTATCTTGTAGTTCTAGGAGTCAAGGTCCAACATGGTTATCACTGAAGTGTTGGCAGAGCTACTTTTCTTTCTGGAAGCTCTGTTTCCTAGTCATTTTAAATTTCTACAGGCTTCTTGCATACCTTGACTCATGGCGCCCTTCCTCCATCTTGAAAGCCAGCATTTCTCTGCTATTATACTCTGCTATTTCTCTGACTCTCCTCTCCTGACATCCTCTTCCACCTTTTAGGACATTTGTGATCATACTAGGTCTACTCACATAATGCAGAATAATCTCTTTATTTTAAAATCAGCTCATTAGCAAACTTAGTTCTACCTGCAACCTCAATTTCCCTTTGCCGTGTAATCTAACATATTCATAGCTTTCAGAGATTAGAATGTAGGCAACTCTAGGGGGCCATTATTCTCCTTATTACGGAGAACTCACAGGTTAAAAGAGAATTAAGATATAAATCAACCAAATGCAGTCTCTGGATGTGGGAATTAATCCCAATTCAAACAAACTGACTATAAAATATAAGAAAAATCATGGAAATTTTAGCATTAATTGAATATTTGATGACATTAAGAAATTGTTACCTTTTTAAGGTGTGATAATAATACTGTGGTAATGTTGGGGAAAAAAGAGTCCTTATTTTTTTAGATATACATAATGAGATACTGAAACTTTGGAATTTTATATAAAATAATCCAGCGATAAGGTGAGAGAGTAAAGGGTGGTATAGATTGGCTATAGGCAGACAAGTGTTAAAAACTGGGATATGGGTACATGAGGATTGATTATACTGTTACCTCTATTTGTGTAGATGCATGATTTTTTTAAATTATCAAACCATCTGGGGAAAAATTGGTTTGCAATAAACAGTATCAACAAAAAAGGGGCTACATACTAAATCTGGCAAACCTGGAGAGGGGCAGGGCATGGTGGGCCACATAAACTTGGTGACCAGAAGTAACCACACACGATGGACTAAACATAAAAATTCCTAACTAAAGTACTCATGGCAGGTAGTCACGTCTTAGGCCTGTAGCTTCCTTGACAAAGGTCAATCTTTACCTTAACTGAGCCTGCCTATCATCTTTTTGCATCTAAGATAACATACCTTTGAAATGTCACAGTAATTTTTTCCAGACTCCTTGAAGGCGCACATACCAGCACCAGAGCACAAGGCCACAAAACGCTTCACTGTTATCTTGTTTTACGCATACCATCTTGATGTACTGTAAATGTTCAACATGAACTATCCTGTACTTGCCTATGTAAAAGAAGTATGTATTTCTCCATTGTACTTTTTATCCAATCCTAGAGATGTCTATGCTTTGCTTTCTCGTGCCCCCTTTATCGACCACCAGTGGATTTCATGTAACTCTCCTTATGTCTTCTCCTTTGATTCCAATGTGTAAAATAAGCTGCAAAACTTCCATTTTTCTGGAGCATTTCCTCAATCTATTGAAATTTTGCTTCCAGGCATTTCCTTACAATTTTGGCTCAGATAAACTCTCTTAAGAACTTTTTATAGGCTGGACATTGTTTTTATCAACATTTACTTGGTGTAGTTGGCAGGATTTCAAAAAAAAGCCTGCCTGCTATTACCCTTGTGGAGAGCAGGGCCAATAAAATGGCCTTGGTCCAGTCAAGATAGCATAAAGTATATAAAACAAAGTGGAATCACTCATGTCAACCAAGATGGCTGTCAGTCAACCATGACAGTTTGGCTCAAGAGGGAAACTACCTAAGTCAGAGCAAACACGTCTGGCAAGGAGACACACCCAAATATCTGCCCACATGATGATGACAGCCATGTCTGCAGAGCGAGAACATCCAAAGATAGGCTCCCGGGGAAAGTCCCCACTTGGCATCAGGGGCGCCAACATACTTACAAAGAGACGCAGGAGGGTGGAGCACACCACTCTCAAGGTACAATCGAGGCGGGCCCCAGACCGCTGAGGAGACACCTGAGCTCCACACGCCAGAGTGCTGCTCCGGGCCACGCTGACCTCCCTTGGCATCGGCCGCCAGAGGCTCTGCCCTGCTGGACTGGAGACCTCCTCTGCCCTGCTGCCCACCTGGCTCCGGAGATCCTTGAAAGACGCCGACAACTCCCTTGCCTACCGCGCTGTCTGTCGGGCCTGCAGGCTGAGACTCTGGGACTCGGGTTTGTTATTCCCCATTGACTGTTGAGTGTGTGTTATATCCCTCTTAGACTGTTAGAGTGTGAGTAGGATATTAATGTATGTTGATGTCTACTTGGAGTGAACCTGCATTCAATAAAAGCTGAGTGAATACCATGGTTACTGTGTGTGACTCTTGTCTATTCCTTGGTGCCGGGCTGCTCAGCAGGCAGCGAGCCGAGCAGTTAGTTGCCTGGCTGCCTTACAGGAAAGACTATATCGCAAACATACGCTTGTGACAGTCCTTCAGACATGGACCCAGTGCCAGGCACCAACAGGCTCCCATTGAGCTACCCTGGCTCCTTGCTTCACATCAGGTGAATTTGGGGTGAGTTTTCTCTTGGAATTCTGGACCTCTTTTGCTTGTGGTAAAAGGGCTGACTTTGTTAGCGTTATTCTTAGAATATCCTCAAGATGGCGCTAAAGGATAAGCGTTGAAGTAGACAGCTATTTCTAATTCTGGCTTTTCAAATTGGAATTACTACGAGTCTGAACAAAATCTTTTGCTAGATGTGTCTGAACTTGTTCAGCTCCAAAGATAAAGGGCCCCTACTCCCCCAAGCCTGAATCTTAGGTATTCTTAGGTGACTGACTCAGGAGGTTCCCTGAGGAATGCTCAGGGTGTGAAACTACCCCATGAGGAACTCAAAGACACTCTAATCAAATTGACGCACCTGAGGATGTGCACATAAAGGCTGATTATCTAGTGCTCCCAGTCTTTGTGGCTGTATTAGACAGCTGGGGTGAGAAACTGAGACATGTAAGAAGATCAGAAGTTACTCAGGAGATGACAGCTCCAACCTGTAAGCAGCACACAAATATCACTAGAAAGTTGACCAGACGCTGCAGATCTCAAAATAAAACTAAAATAAACATGGGATATGGTGTTTCCAAGGCCGACAAGCGACAAGGACCCCAACCTTCTAATAACGTTCCCACAGGCTATACATATAATTCCTACGGAGGTTTAACTTGCATATATGCTTGCATATATGGAAAGATATGACTAAAAGTGCTACCAGCTTGAGATGGCCAAACTGGTAAACTTTTGACAGCTCCAACTGATCTTCCCGTGTTCTCAACTGGAAAAAGCTGGCTCTAAAATCAAACTGAATGAATGGGTTGGATGTTAGAAGCTTTTAGGTGGAGCCCTGTTACATTCTCCTTTCTATAGGAAGTTAATAAGAAAAATTTGGAAGACTCTCTCTGAACTAAAGAAGGCTTCTGAAGCTCATAAATACCAACATCCAGTTCCCCCTCTCCAGCTGCTCTACTATATCCTTTGCTTTCTAAGCTTCCTTGTTAGGACTTGCTCACCCTTCCGCCTCTCCCCTTTCTCTCCTGTACCCCTCCCCCACTACCATTTCCTACTGACCTATGGGAAACTGACAATAGAAACCCAGACCAGGACAGATCAGTAAAACCAAAAATTCTGGCAGCCCCCTTTTAAGGAAAAGCCAGTCTCAGGAGAACCAGCAATCATATACATTTCTTCGACTAGAAAAGAATTAAGGAATCTAAATAATAATTTTCCTGACCCTCTCGAGGACCCTGATGAGTTCACAAAGGAATTTGATTTCACTGTAGAACACGTGATCCTAGCTATTTTAATGATACACCCACTGGTTGCTGAGAGCAAAGCAACCGAGTAGGTAAATAAGGTTTGCTGGGAAATTCCAGTAGAGAGCGTGATACAGATAGAGACAGACCAAGAAAAATGCATGGAATTAGCTCACGAGGTTTACCAAGCAATACCTGAGAAATTTTTTTTTTTATTTATGGAAAATGGACTGGACCAAGATCAAGCAGTGTAAAAACAAACACACAAACAAACCCTGGTGAACTAGTACTTTATTTATTTAAACATTTCCAAAAAACCTTTTATGGGGGTGGGTGGGGCATGGGAAAGTGGTGGTGGGAAAATGGAGACAAATGTATTTGAACAATTAAAAAATGAAAAAAAAAACTTTTAAACAAAATTCAGGTATGTCTCCATACAGTTTGAAAAAATTATCAAAATAATCCATCGCTAAATTTGACATTTTTGGAAGGATTAGATGAAGAGCTTATAACTCTGATTAAACAACATAAATTAAACTGGCTAACCACATGTACTGATAAACTAATACTTCTGGCTAATCAGGTATCTAAAACTATCCAAAATAATCAAAAAGACAAAGCTGCCAAAATCATGAATTTGCCACTCCAGCAATGAAGCAATCAGGCCAGACCTCCCCAAAGGTCTTTTTACAAGGAAAAAAAAAGGAGTTTGATTTTTTACTGTAGAAGGTCAGGCCTCCTTAAGAAGGATTGCAAAAAACTGAAGTGGAATTTAGAAAAAGAAAAGAAACAGAAGCCAGCATAGGGCTGCTCTGAGGATTGTGAGAGGGAATTTCCCCTTCTCCTTACCAATACTTTAGAAAAAAAATTCATATTACCATAAAAGGAAAAACTACTCAGACCCTGTGGACACTGAATCTACTTTATCTGTTCTTAACCCTACCGAATCAAGTTGCTCTCTCCTTCAGAATAAAGCTTCTGTACACATGATAGGGATATCTAGTCAACCTGGGTTTTTTTTTTGGTTTTTTTGTTTGTTTGTTTGTTTTTTTACATCAGAACCTGTTCCCCTCCAGCTAGGGAATGTTGAGAGCAATATATATTTGTATTGGTCGAATTCGTCCCAATTCACCTGCTAGGGAAAGAGTTTCCTGAAACCATACTGTCCACGTATTCTTTTTCTCAGATGGAAAAAAAAAACGTATTTAGAACTAAATGAATCAGTTATTGAGCCAATTGGGAAAATAATGATTTTAAAGAAACATCCACAATAGGAAATTAATTTTGAGACTGAGCATTTGTTACAGGATGTTTCAATGCAAATTTGGGCTCTTTCCAGGACAGGTATTGGCAAGGTTAAGTCAGCCACTCCTATTAGAGTAACCTCTGACAATACTTTGCTTCGAACTAATATTTACTAATGTCCTTTAAGACCTGATGCACTAGCTGGAATTAAGCTCATTATACAAGACTACTTGAAAAGGAGGCTTATAATTCCATGTATAAGACTTTGTAATTCTCCTATCCTTTCAGTAAAAAAAAAAGGGGGGAAGAATAAAAAAATAAACAGGAGGATCTCAGAGCTATAAATAAATAATTATTCCCAGACATTCTGTGGTTCCAAATCCACAGTCCCTATTATCAGCAGTTCCTGTGGACTGCCAATTTTTCAGCAATAGATTTATGTAATGCTGTGTTTAGCATTCAGTCAAAACCTCCTCTCTTTCACCTGAGAAGATCACCGATTTATTTGGATGATAATGCCCCAGGGATATACAGGGAGTCTCACATATTTCTCTCCGATACAAAAGGCTGATTTGAATGATGTTAAATTTCCCAACAATTCCACTGTAAGCCTATATGTGGATGATTTATTTTTATGCTCTAGGGCATTGTTAGACTCCAAAGAGGACACAATTTACCCATTACAACAGCTAACCATAAAGGGACATATGGCCTCAAATGATAAGGCTTCAATTCTGTTTCTCCCAAGTAAAATGCCTCGGTCAGCTAATATTTGAAGATGGGCTACTAATTATCCCAGGAAAATTGAGAGGAATTCTATTTTTCCTCTTCCAAAAATAAAATAAAACAGCTTAGAGGATTGCTGAATCTGACTAGATATTGTTGCAAAGAGGTTCCAAAATTTTTATTAATGGCTCAGCTTCTATGTGTCTTATTAAAATCAGATCAACCTGATCCAATTCAATGGAACGCCAAATGTCAGCAAGCTCTGGAATCTTTAAGGAAAAAAAATTACTTAAAGCTTCTACTTTGAATACCCTAATTATAAGCTTCCTTTCTTCCTTTTCATGTATAAATATAGAGAAAATGCTTTAGGAGTTTTAACCCAGAAACATGGAGATCACCATAGACTGACAGAATATTATAGCTGGCAATTAGATTTAGTAGCAAAAGGGCTCCCTCCTTGCATGACGCCCACTTCTGCTAAGCCATGCTGTGCAAACGAATGGGAGAAATAGTTATGGGTTTCTCTTTAATTATTTATGTTTCTCATTGTGTTGAATCTTTACTAAACTCTCATTTCACTCAACACTTCTCTGCCAGTCGACTGGCTTTTTATAAATTACTCCTACTTTTTGCACCTAATATTACCTTGACTCGATGTAAAGTCTTAACCCAGAAACTTCGCTACCTTGTTTATAGGATAAAGATACTCACAAGTGTGTATTTATTACTGACTCTCTTTCTGTTTGTAGGAATAATTTATAGGAAACTTCTACTGATAATGTTGTTATTTTCTTTCACATATACCATCTCTATGCGCTGTAAATGTTAAACAATAACTATCCTGCACCCACCAATATAAAGTGTTTCTCCATTTCGCTTTTTATCCAATCCGACAGATTTCTATTTTTTAAAAGATTTTATTTATTGATTTTTAAAGAGAGGGGAAGGGAGGGAGAAAGGGAGGGAGAGAAACATCAATGTGTGGTTGTCTTTCACAAGCCCCCAATCGGGGACCTGGCCCACAACCCTGGCATGTGCCCTGATTGGGAGTAGAACCAGTGACCTGTTGGTTTACAAGCCGTCATTCAGTCCACTGAGCCAGAGCAGATTTCTATGTTTTTCTTCTGTCCCCTTAATCTACCACCAGTGGATTTCATATAACCCTCCTCATATCTTTTCCTTTCATTCTAATATATAAAATAAGCTGTAAATTGCTATTCTCTGGAATATTTTCTTAACCTATTGAGATTTTGCTTCTGAGCAAAAAGAATTTTATTTTTTTATATTTTTAAATTTTTTATTTTAGATTTCAAAAAGAGCAGAAAGGCGGGAGAAAGAAAGGGAGAGAAACATCAATTGGCTGCCTTCTGTATGCGCCCTAACTGGGGACTGATCCTACAACCCAGGCATGACCCCTGACCGGGAGTTGAACTGATGACCTTTCTTTTTGTGGGACGATGCCTAACCAACTAAGCCACACCTGTCTGACTGTCCTCAAAATTCTAGCTCAGATAAACCCTTCTAAGACTTTTCTGTAGGCTGGGCATTCTTTTGTCAAGGAGAGGAATACTTTTTTTTATTTTCAAGCTGTACCCAGATTCTCTTTGTGGAAACTAGCATGAGAGGAGACCGCAAAAAACAGAATTTATTTATAAAAAAATTGTCTATTCATTCTTAGATGTTTAAACTTCAGTCCCCTTCAGAGTGCTCTCCATTTGATGCAACACACCTATCCAGATGTTTTTTCCCACAGCTCAAAACAGTTTTTGAACTCATCCATTTTGATGCCTTCTAGTGCTTCTGCTGTTTTCTGTTTCACCTCTTCCACACAGTGAAATGTTTCCCTTTGAGGACTTTTTTCATGGGGGTTGGGGAACAAAAACAAGTCGCTCCAGGGTGCGATCAGGTGAATAGGGAGGGTGGGGCACAGGGGTCATGAGCTTAGGGGGAGGTTCAGGCATCACTGAACCTGAGGTACCATGGCTGAGGCTCAGTTAACCCCTAAATGCTTTCCAGATCACCCCTTCCCTCACACATGCATACTTTGCCTACATATTGGAAGCAGCTCCTGCCTCTCAGTGCCCTCCCTGCTCTGCAGAAGCCTTTACCAACTGTCAATGGCGTTTAGCTTCTCAGGGTGAGGGCCAGGGGTTTTTGCATAAAAAAATTATTGAACTTTTCCTATGGACCAGGCACTGTGGTGGAAGTGTTTACACACTCCATTTAGTTTTCAAGGCACAAGTCCGCATGCGAGGTGTTATTATTCCTTTTTTACAAAGTCATTTATTCAGGTAAGGTCTTGGCTGTATCTGTCACTCATTTAAATCAGGCCATAAATATTTATTGAGCACTCATCACGTAGTAGGCACCTATCGCAGGTGCTGGAAAGTAATAGTAAACAAAGCAAATAAAAAAAGCCCTTTGAGATGGCTCCTTACAAAGGGGAGACAAATAACCAGATAAACAAATACATATAGCTGCAAAGGCAAGACGAGTAGAGCTGAATGAAGGGGTAGAGCGACTGAGAGGAGATTATGGACAGGGAATTCAGAAAAGACCTTTCTGAAGAGGTGGAATTTAGGCAGAGACCTGAGTTAATTTAATGTCGGAGGGAGTCAGGCAGAGCTGATAGAAAAACATTCTTGGCAGAGAGACCAAGTACAAAAGCTCTAAGAGGGCGGGAGATGGGCTTAGTGGGCTCAGGAAACTGCAAACAGGCCACTGTGGCTGGAGTGCAGTCAGTGAGGAGGAAAGTAGTAGGGGATGTCTGAGGAGAAGCAAGAGGCCTTTTCAAGCCACTGGAAAAAAAAAACTTGCCTTTTACTTATTTTTACCCTGAGATGAGAGTCAGTGGAGGATTTGAGCAAGGGAGTAATGTGATGTGACTCACATTTTAACGTTACAAATCGAGCTGTTGTTCTGAGAACTCGCTGTAGGGGGCAACAATAGAAGCAGCAAAGAGGTTGCTGCAGAAATAGAACTAGTGGAATTATTTCTTCTGCTACCTTCCTAGAGTTGATGAGGTAACCCACAAATACAGATGTATTTCACATGTAACTGTACTCAGTAATAATATACACAAAGCCCAATATAAAGGCATATTCAAGCAGGCACATGTACCTGTACCTGTAGGTATACAATACACCAACATAAGTATCAAGATCCACACATATACCCACACAGATACCTAACACATAGCATTGTACATCCAGACATAAACACATGTGTACAGAGGCATACACTAATTTACATATATATTCACAGGCACAAATACACACGAATTTATATATTTACATATATATACATACACACATACATACATCTATTGGCTGTTCTCTGTCTGCCATATGCTGGTACTACCAGACAAATTGCTCAATGTCTAGGCTGTCTAGGTCTTAAATACTGTAATTATCACCCCATCACAATACATACACATAATACAAACTCTCCCGCTGCCCTGACACAAGAGGAAATGTATTAAAATGGTCACATGCCACTTATGAAAGATTTTTACCACTATGTCGCAAAAGTCAGTGTTTTTTTTTAAGATTTATATTTATTTTTAGTGAGGAGAAGGGAGGGAGAAAGAGAGGGAGAGAAACATCAGTGTGTGGTTGCAGCTTGCATGCCCCCTACTGGGGACCTGGCTCACAACCCAGGCTTGTGCCCTGACTGGCAATCGGACCTGCGACCCTTTGGTTCACAGACTGGTGCTCAATCCACTGAGCTACACCAGCCAGGGCAGAAGCAAGTGGTTTTGTGAAGGTGGATTCCCACCACGTTTGTTGCCAAGAGAGCTGCAGAATCAAATGACCCCTACTGATTCTATATCTGAAGACCATACAAGGAAACAGGGACAACGGAATCCTCTGAAGTCATTGAAAGCCCTGGGGAAGCTTCCTGATAATGGAGTGCAGCCAGGTGTATTGGTAATGGAAAAGAGCAAAGCGTGGAACAGTATCATGGTATACTCTCATTTGGGTAAAAAGATTGCACACAGACACACACATACATACACGTAGTGTAAGCTCCAGACAATAAGCTCTTTTGATTGTAATGTAAGTGCCTGATATTAAAGCTTATGATTGCCAAGCTTTTCACTTCAAAGGCATCTATTTCAAATGAACATATGTCCAGCTGTGTGACACAGTTACTAGCTATACCACTAGATAAGGAGCCAGGCCCCCCAACTACCACCCGTGAAGTTTCCCTTTTAGAAAGCCCAGGCTAACCTAGATAATGATTAAATGGCCCCACTTTTCCCTTCCCACATCCTAACTCCCACTCTCATTCTTTAATTTCCCAATAAAGAGTGAACCATGAAATTTTAGCCACTCTGTCCTTGGATCTCAATAAAGGCAGAGAGCCGCCCCCGCCCTCACCCCAACACACACACTCTCTATACACTGTGTGGCGCCATGCATGCTATGTATTCTCCATGACCTGTGAGTAATAAACTTTGTTTTTCAAAGTCCTCTGATGGTTGTTGCAGACGTATGTCTTGCAATCATAATGAGAACCATGAGGGCTGGTCCAGCCACAACACTGGCTCCTGTGGGGGAAACATCTGTGGGGCCGTCACAAGTGGTAGGGCCCAGGCGAGTGTCCCAAGTGTTCCTAGCTGATGGTCACTATTGATAATCTGAGGCCTACATGAAACAGCACACACAAGTAAACTATTTTTTAACATGAATTAAAAGAAAGATTGCCGATTCGTGCAATACCTGCCCTTATAACATCATGCCTCTTCATTGTTTCATTGGTTGATTCATTCACCTCTGAAACCTACCAACACAATACTGCAGTCTCTTCAGGTGTAGATATAAACAGCACATTCATATTTTCTTCTACTGCCATAATTTTCCTTACTCTTTTCACATATTCTCTGTAGCATTCTAAAAATATTTAGATGTCATAATGAGGGACTCGAAGGCATACGTTTATAATGGGGCAATTAATAAAGAATTATAAAAACAACAATGGTTAATGTGGTTAATGTGAATGGATAAAATTGAAGCAAGAAAACCCCAAATCCTTAGAAAAGCTGTAAAATGTCTGCAAAGCAACAGAGCTTGATTGCTACTATGACCTGCATAAAACTCAGAATGTGAAGCATAAACAATAAGTCTCTCTCTCATTCTCTCTCCTGCTCTCTCTCTCTCTCTCTCTCTCTCTCTCTCTCTCTGTCCCACCTTATAGAACAACCCCCACACATTCACACTCACACAGAGTCTGGGGGAGGGAGAAACAATAATTGCCATTATCTTCTTTCTGAAAGCTTTTCTGAACATTGAAGAGGTTTTTAAATGTCAAATTTTACAGTTTGAATGTATAAATAGTCTTTGTTCTCTCCAGAGCCAATATAACGTTGGTAACCTTTGTATTTCCCAACATAAATGAAATTACCAAATCAGAGAGGGAATTAAGAGAAGGGGCTGGGCTGAGAGCAGAAGCTGAGTTCTGTGGAAGAACTGAGTGGTGAGGAAGAATGGAGGGAGGGATGAAAGGAGGTTGGAAGGAAGAGAGAATTTACTCTCTGCTGGCTTTTTATGGCACCTCAGTAATGTTTCTGCCATGGAGGCACGTTTCCAGGCTTGCACTTCCAGCCTCAACCTTTCCTTATGGGCCAGGCTCTGGAGCTGGCTGGGAGGCGAGGTCACTGGAAATCTTAAATTCTCTCATTTTCCCTATCTTAGGTCAGCTGGAATGCTACTTGCCCAAATGGTACCTTTGTGAATATTAGAAAGATTAGAAAGATTGTAA
The DNA here is from genome assembly GCF_021234165.1 of Pteronotus mesoamericanus. Lineage (NCBI taxonomy): Eukaryota > Metazoa > Chordata > Mammalia > Chiroptera > Mormoopidae > Pteronotus > Pteronotus mesoamericanus. The sequence goes on along the minus strand of NW_026555108.1, from coordinate 735,693 downwards.
AGATTAAAAGAGTGCTCTTTGGAAAGACAAAGCCCTGGGCAAGAGCAAATAGCTTGGTCAATGAAGTATGGGCCGGATCTTCTCTCTCAATTGCCTTTTTACCTGTGTCCATGACTTTCTTGGGGTCTAGCACTCAATGCAACAATGTCTTGCCCCAGAGCCTGGTATATCAGAAGGAATCCTAAGACAGAAGCTGAGTGACCCATAGTAAGAAACACTTTTTACCTTGCAACCAGGTACATACTCACTTATACCCACACACAGACATATTTATAACTGAAACCAAAATTTCACCAAAAATCCTTTGATACACTCTGATATTCTCTATTCTGTTCTAAAAGCTGATAAAGATTCAATAAAATGATTGCATGACCCTCTAAGGTGTTGCAACATACTGTTTAAAGAATCACTGTTTTACTAGTGCTCATAGTAATTCTATGCCCATAGGAGCTTGAGGGAGACATAAGTCTCAGTTTTCTCATCTGTACAGTGGGAATAATAGTGCTAACTATTTCATATGATTGTGGTGAGGACTGAATGGAAAAAAAAAACACACAAAGGGAAAAACTCAACAAAGGGTCTGGCACATTCTCAGTGCTCACATTCTATAGCAGTGAGCTGAGTAGACTGGTCATGTTGGCAGGTGGACATCCATCCAACATGAGGGGTGTTTTGTTAAGAAAATGGTTTTTAAACTGTTCTGAGTGAGAATCCCCAAATGCTCCATTGAGTATCTTCAAGTACATCCATCAAGGTGATGGTGATAGCTAAGAGGGTAGTGCCCAAGGCTGTCACTCATTTCAATCAAGTAATACTGATTTTTAAATCATGGTTTATGGTTTCACTTGATGGCCTCTGAATAGGAAAACTGGTTTTGAGAACTCCTGAGGAACAATAAAAGTTGCGCTCTGTCTGAGTGGCTGGGCACTCTTCAAAAGCTGGAAATCCTTGTGGTGAGCAGAACAGCTTATGGCTCTTTGCCAATTGGATAGTGGAGTGGAGGCAAGGGGTGAAAATGCATCATTTTCTCAAGGTATCCACCACATTCAAGAAGGTGTCAAAGTGGGAAATGGAAGTAGATTGGACATCAATTAAATTTCAAAAAGAATCAAAATATACAGTAATACATCTTTTGTCAGCATGTTGGTATCCACAGGTATCATTTCTCCATCAAATGAGTTTATTCTTTTCCCAGCAGTAGCTGCAGTTGGGTGGGGGAAGAGACAACACTGAGAAGTACATACTTGACATTAAGAGGAGTGTCACAACTTAAACAGTCCCCATACTCGCGGAAGAGGCTGAGGGTAGACTCGAAAGGCCAGCTCCACCTATGGGAGAGGCTGAAGGTGGATTTGAAATATAGTATCATAACGTGCATTCCCAACTGTGTATGTTGGGAAAGAAGGTAGTGGGGACCGTGTGATAATATCTCCTAGGGCAGAGTATAGTCTTTCCTCTGCTTATACAGTAGTAGTTACAGGTACTTTTAACTATTGATTTATGATACTAATCACATCTTGACTGGTAGGAAAACAGAGGACTGAGCAATAAGTCAGGGCTTCCACAGCTGGCGAAGGGGTGTTAATTCAATTCAATAGGCAAAGATGGTACCAGAGGTTGAGGAGTTGAAAAAGGGGGGGATAAAAATGGAAATAATCCAAATTTTATAAGGGTCTGGAGGGTCCTAGCTCTCCCTTGTCGTAGCTGAGTATCTTTGGGTAAGCTCATTCATTCATTCGGTAATTCATTCAACAAACATTAACTGGGCAGCTACTAAGTGCCAGGCACTGTAGTTAAGCTAACTACAGTAGTTCTATGAACACCCTTACAATTTGACCACAGTTTGGCCCAATCAATGGATTTTATGAGGTACCTCAACAGATTATCAAGTACCTACTTCATATCAGGCTCCGAACTTATTGCTGAGTATGGAGTAGTGAACAAGACAAAGGCTCAACCCCTAAGGAGCTTACCTTCTAGTGAAGGGTGGCAGGCAGGGAAGGAGATGCACAATAAATGCGTGACAATTAGAGAAACTAACACTTCCGTTAAGTGATGTTCTGAGGGAATAAATAGGATGACATATTCGAGAGTAACTGAAAAGTGAGGTGGCTACTTAACGTAGGGTGGTAAGGGAGTGTTTCTCAGCTGAGACCTAAAGGATAAAAGGATGCCATTATGCAAAGAAGTAGGAGAAGAGCATTTCAGGAAGAAGGAACAGCTAGTACAAAGGCCTTGAGATGAGAAGGGAACTGGGCTGTTAGAGAAATGAAAAGGAGGCCAGTGTGGGTGGATCATGGTGATAAAGGCTAGGTGGGCAGAGCTGAGTGGTCCCAGAAGAGAGAGTACAAATAGAGAAGGGATTCTTTCTGATATTATTTGATTGTCTTTAAATTGGATATTACAATAACAATAATAGCAGCAGGTTCATGTCTATAACTTTAGTGCCTACTATAGAGCTTGGCACAAAGTGGGCCGTCAATGAGTATCTGGTTGGTGTATTTTTTGCTTGACAGAAAAGTCAAAGTGAAGACTGGAGGGAAAGACCCACTAAAAAGTATCTTCTTCACACCTATGCCAGACAGTGCTGCACATAGTGGAAACCACATGGGAAAAAAACGTGGGGTCTCTGGGAAGTCAGCTTATGGCCATCTCCGATGTGAGATCTTAGAAGGAAAATGTGGTGCTCTGGGTTTGCCAGAAAAACCAAATCTCCTGGGTCCAGAAGGAGTTTCTGCTGGCACTCCTGAAGTCTACAGCTAAGCCCAGTGACTGGGCCAGTGTCCACGTTATGCTTTGGGATATTAAAAGCCTACAGTTGAGCCCCGGCTGGTGTGGCTCAGTGGATTGAGTACTGGCTTGTGAACCAAAAGGTACCCAGTTTGATTCTGTCAGAGCACATGCCTGGGTTGTGGGCCAAGCCCCCAGTTGGGGGCACGGCAGAGAAACCAACTGATGTTTTCCTCCCTCTCTTTCTCTCTCTCTTCCCTTCTCTCTGAAAAGAAATAAAATCTTTTTTTTTTTTAAGTCTCCAGTTGAATAGCTTAGGATTGGTGGCACCCAAGGTCCGGGACAGTAAAATGTATGATCAGAACATTCAGAGATGATGATCACATATTTAACAACTAAGCTTGCACTACTTTTCCCAGCTCAAAATCTGACATGATTTTCCCATTTCCCCAGTCTTAAAGCCTCAGATCCTAGACCCATAGAACCTCTGGACAGGGAGAACCCCAAAGGTCACTTAGTGCAACTTGTAAGCTGCCAGCTGGACGTGATTAAGCCCCTCTCAGACACTCATTATGCCTCAATGTCTTCTATAACCCTGCCAAAAAGCCAGGGACATAGCCATGAATGACATGTTTACTGTGTCAGACCCTTGGCTAGGCATTTTGCACACATAATATAATTTACTCATCCAAAAAGGTTTATTTCATAAATGTAGAAATTGTTCCGCATTTTCCACAGAAATGTGGCTTAGAAAGGTGAAGAGATTTGTACAAAGCTACGCAGTTTCTGACCGGGGCAGTATTCACACTCAGGTTTTTCCAAGATGTTGCACTGCTGCTAGTACTCTGGTCTGTTTAGAAAGCCTCCAGGTACAAGGAATCTGATTCTATTCATGAATACCTCTGACAGTAGAAAGCTGAAATTGGTTCTCTATGTCTTCTGTTCCTGGAGTCTCCCATGAGTGATCAGACTTTAGATACTCAAAGACAAAGATCACATCCTGGATCCTGAGTTTGAATTGTGTCTACAATGTGCCCCTTTCTTTCTGAGCCTGTTACCAGCCTCCTTCAGCACTCGTACATAGATTCTACCCTGTCTTAGTCAATTTAGGCTCCTATACCAGAATACCATAGGTAGGATGGCTTATAAACAGCAAACATTTATTTCTCACATTTCTGGAGGCTGCAAAGTCAAAGATCAAGGTGCCAACAGATTTAATGTCTAGTAAGAGCTGGCTTCCTGGTTCATATACAGCTGTCTTTTCAACATGTCTCCACAAAGCAAAAGGGGCAAAAAAGCTCTCTGCTGTGTGTTTTATTAGGACTCTCTTCTCATCCATGAGGCTCCTCCCTTATGACCTTTTCACCTCCCAACGACCCCACCTCTAAATACCATTACTTTGAGGATTAGGTTTCAACACATGAATTTGTGGGTGACACAAACATTCAGTCCATAGCATAACCTTTACTTTGGCCTCCAGGTCCCCAACAATTACTTGCCAAGTCCTATTGATTACAATACTCTTCAGTAGGTATTATTAATATTATGCTCACTTGACAAGATAAGGAAACTGAGACAGAGTAACTGAGCAACTTGCCCGAAGTCACACAGCTAGTAAATGGCAGAGCAGGAAATTTGAACCTGAACCACCTTGTTCCAGATATGTGCTATTTACTATTACACTAACCCACCAATCAAATGATGATCATTACAGTAATGCCCAGATCCCTCAACTTTATCTGTACTGAGTTTTATATTTTTCTCAGTCACATTCACCTGTATGCTCTCATCAGCTTTGCCCAGCTACACGCAGTGGGTAGCCTCATGACCCTATTTTATAGATGGAAGAAATTGAGGCCCAAAGAGCTAAGTGTTTTGCTCACGATTACAAAGCAAGTTAGTGGCAAAGTTGGGACTGGGCCCCGTATTCCCTGATGCCCCATTTCTTATCTCTTTCATTTCAACAACAGCCAGAGTTTTACTGAGTACTAAGCTCTGCAGGGTACAAATAGTGATTGCCGTGAATATCTGTGGTCTTGAATTTCTGTACACTGTGTTACTTTTAAGTGCCAAATTACCTGTCTAAAGTGTAATGCTGTTATTCTTGATACTTTTAGAAATCTAAAATATGAGTCATAATGCATTCAAATGTATCAAGAGAATTATATGCTGCATCACTAAAGTTTTGAATTGGACAAAGTTGCACTTGTTTGAGCTTTGTGACCACAACACTCTGCTGTTTAAAACTTTTCCAAAGCTTCCTATTTTTGTATTTCAGTTCCCCAGGATTCTAGTGAATCTGAACATCTTTTCTTATGTTTATTAATTATTTTTATTTCACTCAGGTTCATTTTGTGCCTTGTTCTACCTCAGGGGTTCCAGGAGGAGTCACCTTAGATCTAGAGGTGGGGTGGAGGGAAGGGAGAGATGTTAAGGGACAGAGGAAGAGGTGGGATTGGAGGACAGATACGGAAGAAGAAGAAATGTAATCAAATCCAGGTCCGCCGTCCCCCCATAGCTTGACTTGCCACTCACCCCTTCCCATATTCTCTCTACTTCTTTCTTTGTTTTCCTCCAGCAACAGATCCATTCTCTGAGGTCTCATCCCACTTCCTCTAAAGTATTTTATTTTATTTATTTATTTTAATCCACACCCAAGGATATGTCTATTGATTTGAGAGAGAGAAACAATATGCTCATTGATTTCAGGGGAAGGGAGTGAGAGAGAGAGTGAGAAACATCGATCAGTTGCCTCCCATATGTGCCCCCAAAGGAAAATAGGGGTGCTTACACCAAAAGAAGGAAGGGATGCTAAATAGATAAAAACAGTAGACAGCTACTAGTATATATAGCTTAATTTAAGTTTTCTTCCCAAAGGGAGAGCTAATTATTCCCACACCTTTTATCAAATGCTCCATCTTCTTTCTATTGAATTGAAATGTTATCTTATATATTAAATTCTTACACACACATGGGTCTGGTTCTAGACTTTGTCTGTTCTACAGACAGATCATTTCATTTCATTTGTCTGATCATCTATTCATACACTGAGAGCACATTCTTTTCATTACAATGGCTTTATAATAGTTTGAATGTCTACTATAGCAAGAGCCCTCTCACTGATATTTTTGTACTTTATGTAAAATTTCAGGTAGGCAAAATAAATACTGAAACATATTACGAACATCCAGGTACCCATTTCTAGATTACAGATACAATCAAAGACCCTTTCTTTATGGCATTACTCTCCTAACTTCCCCAGAGATAGTCACTATCCTGAACATTTAATTTGTACAGCATTTTACATTGTGAAATAGAACACACACACAGAAGAGTGCATACAAGTTTACAGTTTAATGAACAATTATGTAGAGAACGTAACCACCATCTAGGTCAGGAAATAGAACACTGTCAGCTGCTCCCATTCAAAGACCTTCTGTGTGTCCCTTCCTCATCACAACATCTTACTTCAGGTGGTAACCACTCTTCTGACACCCTAAATAATCCCTAAGTAATATAGTTATGCCTGTTATAATACTTACTGTAAATAGAGTTATATGATCTATATTCTTCTGTATTTCTTCTTTCATTCAATACTTTGAAAGGTTGATCCATATTGTGTGTGGCTCTATTTTGTTCATTTTTTCCATGCACATTTAAATTTTTATATGTTGTATAATTCAAAATAGTATTAGGACTTGCTTTTCTTACTCAATATTATAATTGTGAGATCTGTCTCTGTTTTTAAGAGTAGCTCTAATTCATTCATTTTTACTGTTGTATTGTAACCCACCAAATCAATATACAGCAATTTGTATTTCCAATTTGGCTCCTCTGTTGATAAATATGTTCGTTGTTTACAATTGTGTCACCATTTCAAACAAATCTGCTCTCAACGTTCTTGCACATGTCTTCTTGTATGTGTGGGAAAGAGTTTTTCTAAGTCATTAGCAACTTTACCAGATGATGCCAGGATTCTCTCCAAATTGGCTTACTATAATGTACCCCAACCAGCAGTGTCCACGGATATCCATTTTCCAAACATCCTCATCACACTCAATATTCCAGGACTTTTTAATGCCTGCCAATAGAACGGGGTGCAAGGTTAATGCACTGTGGTTTTAAGTTCCCTTTTCCTATTACTAATGAGTTTGCATATCTCTTCTTGTATTTCTTAGGCATCAACTATTTTTCCTCTTCTAATTGCCTATCCATGTCACTGTCCATTTATCTACTACATTGATTTTTTGTTGATTAGCATGAATATTTAGTATTTTGTATACAGATATTTTGTTGAGTATATGTGTTGAAAATATCCTCTCAAGTCTGTGCATTGTTATTATACTTTGCTTCGTCTGTCAGCACAGAAGGTTTTGATTTTACTGTTGTTAAATTCATCACTATTCTCCTATATGCCTTGTGGTTGTGTCTTGTTAAAGTAATCCTTTCTTCTCCTAAAGATATGAAAGGTAGTTTCCTATATTTTCTTTTAAAATATTTCTAGTTTATCTTTTCAAATTTAGATCTGTATCTGGAGTGCACATGTGTGTGTTTGTGTGTGCGTGTGTGTGTGTGTGTGTGTATTTCCACATGGAAATAGTCCTAGCATCATTCGTTGGAGACTCCATCACCTCCACATGGGTCTGCAATGCTCCTCCTGTCATATATTAATAGTCCACATATGTATTGTTTTGTTTGTGGGCTCCCTATTCTGTTCCAAAACCCTTCTGTCTACCCCTACCCCAACACCCCACTGCTTTAGTTACTATGTGGTTAAACTGAATGTTGATATCTATTAGAGCAAGTCCTCCAACTTTGATCTTTTTCATGGGAAATATCTCTTGTTGCATCCAAAGTACCCCAAAACTTAGTGGTTTAAAACAACAGCTTTTGTTATATCTAGTGATTTAATCAGTGAGTCATTTGGGTGGGGATCAAGTGGCCCTCCCCAACTGGGGTCAGTCAGTGGTATTCTGTTGGGAGCTGGGCTGCTCTGGAGGGTCCGAGACAGCTTCACTCATACGTCTGGTACTTTCTAGGAGATATTTACAAGGCTGAAATCAACTGAGTTTTTCTCCCTATCCATTTTGTCTCAGGGCCAGCTCACTGCTCTGTACAGCAGGTATTCAGATTGGTTACATGGTGGCTCAGGGCATGAGCTGCCATATATAGCATATAACAATAGGATATCTCCAGGAAAAATCATTGTTCACATAGGCAACAAATATTTCTTAGTATAGGTATGTCTATACAAGATTTGCAACATACTTATGCTAAAATTTATTTGCTGTGTTTCTGAAATTCAAACTTAACTGGATATCCTTATTTTACCTGGCTATCTTCTTCAGAGCTTGTATAGGCTGAGACAGAAGCCATAAGCCCTCTTAAAGTTAAAACCTCTACTTAAAGAACACATACTTCTTAAAATGGTCTTATATTATAATGACAATTTTGTCTTGTCAAAACAAGTATACATACAGCACGATCACCACATAATAGTTCTGCTTCAAACATGGACAACATTAATTAATATTAACTTCAGGCAAACCATTACTTAAGAAAGACTGCAGGGGAGTTGGGTAATTGGTTGTTTGGGAGTTGGTTTTCTTTTTCTCCCCTCCTTTTAAATAAAAAACAGACATTACTTACAATTCAGCACATTTACTTATTTTGTTACAGTCAGTGCTTAAAATACCAGCTACATTTGCCAAGATTATAGAGTCTTTATTATTGGCCAGGAAATAAACTACCACATTATGAGCCTGATATTAAACAACATTCTTGCCTGTGTATTCAGTTGCCCACTCTTGGCGAGTAAATGAGTGGTACAGGGCTTCTATTTACTTACACCCACCACCAAATCAAAGGTTAAGAGCAAATAAAGTGTAGATGTAAAATACGTGATAGCTCTGCTTTCACTTTACAACAAAACAACAACAAAAAGAAACCTACCACCAAGTTGCTCATAACCTGTAAGAAAACTGTAGACGGCTTTCAAACCATGAACAGCTCAATGAACGGATCAGCTACAACATGAACTATTGCTTTTAGAATTCATTGTACCATTGTCATTCTTTTCCTCTCCTTTCACTTCATGTTATTATGCAGAATGTCATTTTGTTGTCCGTGGTTTTACTTCATGTTATTTCATTTTTTATTGTTTCATGTCCAATTTCTTCTGAGGTCAATTCCTAAAGGTCATAGTCATACCTCTTACCGGCAGCACTAAAATGATAAAATCCACGGTCTCCTGCCTCTGTCTGCCTTTCCTAACATCACTTGTTCATCACCAGTGGCTACTGCAGCAGCTATGTGAGTCACTTATGCCAGATTCATAGAAGCAAAGACACAAGAATAATTTTCCAGAAGTGAAGTTCATTAAATATTGCATTAGTGTCTCCAGGAACTTTAGGATTTCTCATATGGATGTCTTGTCAAAACTGAGGTCCCCCTCAGCAGTCTCAGAAAACTTAAGTTGGAAAAATAAGAAGTGGCAACAGTCCATGGTGGCTTTTAGGCAAAGGATTATAGACCATAAAGGGGTGAAATCAAATGACCTTTGGAATGCTGTAGATACCTCCTTTCACATCAGCTCTACCTTAGCAGTAATAGACAACTGAATAGAATTAGGCTTGGAATTCCTGACCTTCCCAAATCTGCATTTTCTCAATTTCACAAAGAGGAGGAGTTGAGTTTCTCCTCATTCCCACTCCATCAAAGAGTAGGAGGCTCTCCCCCTTTGCACTGGGGAGGCTCATCGACTAAAGCTATCTCTTTCCTTAAACTAGGGGCTTGTTCTTGCATTTTTGCAAGAACAATGGTTTGAGATTATCTAGAGACACAGAAATTAGGAGCCTGTCCACAACCTGAGCATTAGTGAACCCTGCTGGGTGGGGGAGGAAATGAGGTTTAGGTGCGGGTTGTCCCTCTGTAAGCTGAAGACTTTGGAGATCTAGAACCCAAGGTGTGCTCTGATTCTGATGGTCTGTTTCTGTCTTAGTCCTCAGCCTGATGGACAAAGAGAGGACGTAGAGTGCTTCAGAACCATGAAGAGATTACCTGGTGCCTCACTCCACTCTTCCTGTTCCTCTCAGTGTCGCAGCACAGATTCCCTCCGGAACTGGACACTGCAGAGAGAAGTAGGATGGGGAAGGGTGCCTCCCAGGGTGAGGTTTGGGTTGACTGAACTCAGAGGAAAGGGGTACAGGTAGTAGACTCGAAACACAAGGGACGTCGTCAGGACCTCCCAGCCAGGGGGCACCTATGCTGTACCCAATGCGACCAGCTATTACCCAGCGCCTCCTCTATGCCAGGCACCGTTTTAGACACAGAGAAAATACAATGAATTACACACACCAGGGCTCCCATTGTTAAGGTCCACCCCGAAGGGGTGCGCCTCTCCAGAACTTGAAGGTGGTCAACCGGTTATTGCCCTAATCTCAACTTGTCTCTCCACTTCGTAAAGGGCAAAAACCTGGAATAAACCAATCTCACCTGCCCCGCTTGAATCCGTAGCGCGGCTTCCAGACTAGCAGTGGTGCGGAGGGAGGGGCCGGGTGGAGGCGGCCGGGACGCCGTGACCTGATTTCGATTGCCACGTTTCTCCTTTCTTGATCGCGCCCACGTGACCACCTTCCCCTAAATAAAGTTGAACAGTTCTAGGCTGTGCTCAGTTGCTGAGGGAGACAGCACTAACAGTGAGCTTCCCTAGCTGCATCAGTCCTCTCCTGGCACCCGCCCGCCCCACGCAACACACACACGCACACACACAGTCCTGCACCCTCGGATCAGAGGCATCATCCAGAGCCCGGCTCAGTTCCTAGTACACGAACCGCACAGGTAGGAAGCCCCGCTCACCCATCAGGTGAAAATGTGGGTAGGTGGGTGGTGGGGCTTTGGCACTGACAAACAGAGCTGGGCTGGGGGTTGGGGGATGGGGAGTCAAGAGATAAAGAGCGAGCCCTATGCGTGAAGAAACACTTGTAAGGACGGGTGCGGTTTGTTCGTGTGGGTACTGCTGAGCGCGCGAGCCTTTGGGGAGGTGGCGTTGGACTCCAGATGAGAAAAGTGCAGTGTTCTGGGACTCCAAAAGCCTGGGATTTCTTCCCAAACCAGGCTCAACCTTGCAACGTAACCTTGAACGAGGAGGCTTTCTTACCCTCTCTAAACCTGATTTTCCCCATTTGCAAGAACCAGGCTCAGGCTCCCGCAGATTCCAGCTAGTAATGCAGCTGAAGGCGCGGAAGAGACAATGGCGGAAAGCGTGGCGCACCTGTGCGGAGGGCTGCGGACTTGAGGGTCCGTTTCAGAGCCCGCTCCGTGGGGCAGAGGCCTCCTTGAGAATGGGGATGGGACAGGCATACGGGGGCGGGCCCAGGCGTCCACCCCTGGGACACTCGCCCCTTCGGCATCCACGTGCGGATCCAGCTGCAGCTGTGGACAGAGCTGGGGTCCTAGGGCCCTATCCCCAGGCTGCTGGCTCCTTGCAGTTGGGCCAGCGTCCAGTCGGATTCTTGGGCTCTACTTGTGGCGGTGGGACCCTAACTTGCTAGATAAGGGTCCCCAGAATGCCTACACTCCTCCCTGGCCAAGCCTCCCCAAGGACGCGTCTGCTCTGGGATTACTGGGAGAAAGGGAGGGGGAGGGGACGAGAGAGTGGGAACCGATAGGGAGGGAAGGAGTGTTTCCGTGTGTGGTGGTGGGCCGTGATATTGCCCCTCTGGAATTCTCAGTCATCCGGCCGGTGCCAAGGACGCCAGTGCTAAACCTCCTCTCTCAATTCACGAGGGCCCTCTACCCTAACACAGTCCTTGTGGTAATAGCTGAGAGACCACGCCCCGCCTGGAAAAGGGGTGGGCAAGCAGGAAGCTGACCCTCGAGGATCCCAGGGGCAGTGATCCCCCAGCCCAAACCCGAGAGTGCTTTTTTGATACACAGGTTTCATCCCACCTTGAGGGAGGAGTGGTGGAGGGAGGGAAAGGGGAGGGTTGGGTGGGGCGGGGTGGAGCAGCACACTATTTGCCTATGCAAAGGACGGATCCTATTCATTTCAGATCCGTATCTGGCATCTTCCGCTGACAGCAGTAGCAGCTTCACCAACCATCTGAATGGCCCAGAAGATGGAAGCCTGAAGTGGAGAATAGCGCCCTCAGGCTGTGCCTTCTGCATTGGACCTCAGGTACCCTGGGGAAGTGTGGAGCCAGGGAAGAGTATAAGCCCCCAGTTCTTCCCTCCTTTTGAGTCCTAGACTGTGCCCTACCCCCATTACCTTTACCAGAGTAGTGCTCCTATCTTCTTATTTTTTAAAGCAAATATCTTATTCTACCCCTACTAGCAATGTGTTTTATACTGCCCTGACTTGGTGGGACTGGTAATAATTTCCCTCTCAGAATAACCACCACCTCCATTTCCCATCAAGTCAATATTAAGGCTCCAGTCATTAGCAGGACCTGAGATGGGATTTGAAGAAAAAAATCATACTTCGGCAACAAGGTCTGGTGGGGCAGATAGGTGACCATTATAGTGATGGAACCACTACCCCAGCTCAGATTAAAATAGAAACCAAGTATACCAGCCAACAACCCTGATGTTGGGTAAGGGGAGGGAATTAATCTGCTAAAGCAATCTATCTAGACTCGGGCAAGACAACAGATTTACAGATTGTTGTGGAGGAATAAAGAAATGACAATAATTTTCAGGGTGTGGTTTTCAAAGATGGTCCCTAAGCATGTCCAGACCTGTGATGCAACCCTGGCTCTCCCATCTCCCTACCTTTCTAGTGGCTTTAAGTGGAGATTAGCTCAGCATCAGATGAGTGAAATAAGAAATGTGCTGGTGCCTGCCCCTCCCTGGAAGCACTGCCTCAGAGAACTGTAGTCCTAGAAAACTTGACTGGGGACTTAGAGCTTTTAGTCCTACGCTGCTTTAAGGGTAGCCGTGTTTTATGTTTCTGTTTTAATACTCTCTGCATTTGAAAATCTTTTAGATCCAGATTAGTGAAAGACATTTTAAAAAATTTTTAGAAGATTTTATTTATTTTTAGAGGGGGGGGAGGGAGGGAGGAAGAGGGAGAGAAACATCCGTGTGTGGTTGCCTCTTGCACACCCCCTACTGGGGACCTGACCTGCAACCCAGGCATGTGCCCTGACTGGGAATCGAACAGGTGACTCTTTGGTTCCCAGGATGACACTCAATCCACTGAGCCACACCAGCCAGGGCAGTGAAATATATTTTTTTATTACCACTTATCCTAACGTAAAATTAAAATAGACATAACAATCACCAATTACTCTTACAGACATATATAGAAGATAAAGTTTTAGGCCATGGAGTCTCGATTTCTGCTACTGCTTTTTTTTTTCTCTTGCATGTCTACTGAAGTAAAATCCATAATCAGTATGGGAGATATTTTTCCTTGGGGAGGGGACATAGGGTATAGAGGAAGGGTATGGGAGGAGGGAGTGAAGACCAGAACATATCCTTAGAGGTGGTGGTAAGTGATCAATTTGAGTTGGTTTTACCAAGTTCTTTGAACTTCAGATGCTGAATTTCAGGAATGAGAAGAACAAGCTAATAGGCTTGAACGTGTGACACCCACACTGACAGGACTCATTTTAAGATTGTACCTGAGGCAGAGTGTACTGAAGCTGGGGGCCTTCGATGTATCTGTAGCCGAATCCCTCCCCTCTGTATCCTCTGCATGCACCACACACACACACACACACACACACACACACACACACACACACACTTTAGTTTGATGAATATTTGTTGAAATCAAGGAATAAGTGCTTAGAATTGGCACAGGAATGATTTTTTATCTATGGCCTTCAATTACCCTACCCCTAGCTTCATTCCCTGCCCTTTGGAATTTCTCCTTAGAGTTTCAACTTTGCTAAACAGAGGAAATGGGGCAGGACGTTGCATAGACATAATGAAATAACTAATTGTCTCATTTAAAGCTTCATTATGTGCCCTCCGTTACTCAAAACCAAATCTGTACTTTTAGTGAATGACTTGTATTGCTAATGGTGAAAGCCCCTTCTGATGTAAATCATCATTTGTTCATGTGATTTGACAGTGGTATGGAAGAGAGAAGGAACTCTGGGTTTACTATCCTTCTGTGGGCTACTCCATTGCATTAGTAAGATTCCAGTTTTGTAGGGCTAAATTCGGGGGCTGGGCATATAGCTGAATGGGGAGAGGTGTTTTGTTTGTTTTTTTTTTGTCGGAGAAAAGTATGTTTTATTTGTAATGAGCTTATTACTATTTTACATGAAGATATAGGTGGAGAAGAAATTGCCCTATTGGTAGAAACCACCATCCAATAAGTTTGGCCCCAGCACATGACAAATGGTGACAGAAATTCTTTGGTGGCTTGTAGTCTCCTAGTGGAGCTAAAGTCAGTTGCATTGAGATGATCTCCATGGTGTGTTGAGCAGCAAAGATGAGACTGGCTCTTGGCCACAAACTAGGCTGCACAGTCAATAAGATCTGCTTCCATCAATCTAAGGCTGCTCTGAGGAATGGGGACAGTTTTTAAGGGTTATTTGAAAAGCAGTTTGCCAAAGCACACTACTTTCCTTGGTTGCCAAAAGAAGCTCAACAGCAGCTCTCGGATCCAGACAAAGTACTCCACGCTGAATCTTTAATCCATGACTTAACTGACATCGGACACTTGGAATTCCATTCTCTGCTGCAGGTAGTATAGCAGTCTAAAAGTTCCAAACTGGTCTCCCATCTTCCTAGTTGGGCTTTCAGCCTTTTAAACTGAAAAATAAGGGGACTAGGTGAAACTGCTTAAAGCCTCTGCGAGCTATGACAGTCTAGGATTCTATGATTTCATGAAACTCCAAGATGTATCTCCAACTACACAGATTCCTTTAATGAAGCCAGAAACAGATTTGGAAGGCGGGGGGTGAGGGGAGGTGATGCTCTTTGAAGAATAATTTGGGTGGCTCAGTGGATTGAGTGCTGGCCTGTGAACTGAAAAGTTGCTGGTTTGATTCCCAGTCAAGGCATGTGCCTGGGTTGCAGGCCAGGTCCCCACTGGGAGGCGTGCGAGAGGCAACTGATTGATGTATCTCTTGCACATCGATATTTTTCCCCCTCCCTTCCCCTCTCTCTAAGAATAAATAGAATCTTTAAAAAAGAATAATTTGGCTTTTGGCGGGGGAGAACATGCAGAGGGCCTCAACATACCTCTGACTTCTAGTATATGAAAAGGCTAAGGGAAGAAAAATGTAAGCCTTCCATTTTGCCTGCCTTGCTCTACCATGATACATGGGTCACTTTTAAAAGCAGGAGCTACAAGGTAGGGGCTGTTGAAATGTAATAAAATGGAACCCCAGGTCCCCTCTCAAAGGCTGAATTTACCTTGTCATTTTTATGTTCAATTTTCTATAATTTTATCCAAAGAGATTTACATAATGGCGTGGTCATTGAAATCTTGGGATGTGAGTAAAATATAGTCCCCATATACTCATCAAGAGGCTATCAGAAGCTGCATTTCTCAAATGACACCCACAAAAAAGAATAAATTGCTCAAAATGGGGATTATTCTGAGCTAAATCTCGGAGTCACTGATGGAGGATCTTTCTGCAGCACTTCTGCGCTGTGTTGTACGTTTCAGGCAGTAGAACATGTTAACTGCCTGTAACGTGAACTTTGACCTTTGACTGCATTTTGTTTACATTTCCATAATTTTATACCACTATTTAACTTCTCATGTGTGTGCCCTTAAATCTGCTATCCTGTCTTTTTATCAAGGTGCATCATATTTTTTGCCTGGAAGCTTCTCTAAAATCCAGCATTTAAACTCTTCTGGAAATTAACATATTGTGGGAGCATATGTGCTTTGAATAGGGAAAAGTGCTAATTTACTTTTTTAATAGTAATAGTATGCCAATTTAGAGTAAACAGGAGTGTGTTAGAATTGGAAAGTGCGTAACAACACGGTTAATGAGTAATCAGGCAGTGAGTTCCCCATTACGGGGAGGGCTAAGCTACAGATTCCCATTAAGAAATTCATTATGATTGTAGTGTATATAATTAATTCCCCAAACCAAAGGTACCACTGAGAATTCCCAAAGTTTAGGTGGGGTCACAGAGCAGTATTGTGGTTAAGGATACATGGTAATTATGAAAGTAACAGCATATAAGCACTTTTTTTGAAAAATATATTTTTTAAGCATATGGTATCTTAACACTTGTTATTCTAGATTAACCACATTGTCAGTTCTTGCGTTGAAACCAGCCAATCAAGGGAACTACTCGAATGGAGGTTGAAAATAGTATTGTGCTATTTATGCCACAGGTTACATGGGTTGGTGTGTATCCAACATGACTGTTTTCTCTTGGTTTCAGATAATGTAGTCCTTTAGCTAGAGTTAAAATGCTTACCAATTACCTGCCATTTTGGCCTGGATTATTTTTCTAGATTCCTAATTTTCTACAATTTTAGAAAATGCTTAATTTCTCCTTAAAGAGACTTTAAGGAACGTGTTTGTTGCCAAAGGATATGAATACTAACATCAAAGAGAAAGGAGATAGGGTTCTGCTGATATCTCTCTAAAATTATCATGAATATACCCTGCCCTACTCAATGAACTGTCTGTGTCTTGTGTATGCTGCAGTCACTCTTGGGGTTTTAAAACTTTTTTAAAATTTAACTTCAGGAGCCCAATATTAATGGAAAGTTGACTCCACTCTCTTCAAAACCAGCTCCCGAGGCCACCTAGTGGAGATTGCTGCCATTTTCCAGAACAGAGAATCCAAGCCCACTCTTCTTCAGCCATCTTCAAGCCAGGAAGCTGTGAGGGGAGCACTTTCATCTTTGCTTTTTCTTTCAATGAGATCACCCTTCAACTTAGGATTCATGCCTGCTTTCTGGACTTCAGAGGACTATGAGAATGTTGATAAGTTGAATGCAACCATACAGGCTGAAGCCACCCATCTGGAGGCTCCACTCTCCTCCACAGTGGCCTTGATAATAGTATTGATAATTATTTTCTCATTGATAATGACCTCCTTTGTGACATACTGTTTCCACAAGTGGAGGCTGAAGGGTCGCAAGCTGCAGAGAGCCCAGGAAGAGTATCAGAGAGATCAGGAGAAAAATATATTTCATAGCTTTCCTGATCTTATTTCCTAAAAATGCAGTAAACTGCCATGTGAAGTGCACCACCTGCGACAAAGCAACATAACATGATATGACAAGAAATGAAAAAACACGAAATTAAGGAAGGAAAGAAATGGGACATGAAATAATAAAAAGTGAAATAACATGAAGTAAAACCGCGGGCAACAAAATGACATATTGCATAACAACATGAAGAGAAAGGGGAGAAGAATGACAATTGTACAATGAATTCTAAAAGCAAGAGTTCATGTTGTAGCTGGTCTGTTAATCAAGCTGTTCATTGTTTGAAAGCTGTCTACAGTTTTCTTACAGGTTATAAGCAACTTGGTGGTAGGTTTCATTTTGTTATTGTTTTGTAAAGTGAAAACAGAGCTATCACATATTTTACATCTACATTTTATTTACTCTTAACCTTTGATTTGGTGGTGGATGTGAGTAAATAGAAGCCCTGTACCGCTCATTTACTCACCAAGAATGGGCAGCTGAATACACAGGCAGGAATGCTGCTTAGTATCAGGCTTATAATGTGGTAGTTTATTTCTTGGCCAGTAATATCTGTCATGAAGATGAGAAAAAAGAAAGTCTATAATCTTGACACATGTAGCTGATATTTCAAGTACTGACTATAGCAAAATAAGTAAATGTGCTGAACTGTAAGCAATGTGTTTTTTTTTTTTATTTAAAAGGAGAGGAAAAAAACAACAACTCCCAAGCAACCAATTACCCAACCCCCCTGAAGTTTTTCTTAAGTAATGGCTTGCCTGAAGTTAATATTAATTAATGTTGTCCATGTTTGAAGCAAAACTATTATGTGGTGATCGTGCTGTATGTATACTTGTTTTGATAAGACAAAGTTGTCATAATATGAATGAGATCATTTTAAGAAGTATGTGTTCAAGTAGTGTCGACAATTAAAATATGAAAATTTTCTGGATGTTTTAAATGAAATCTACTAAATAATATATAGATTTATTATAGACTGTATTGTGGAGCATACCAGTTATTGGATGTGGAAGCAAGTAAGCAAGCAGTCATACTTTGTGACTCAAATATATGCATTATAAATAAAATGCTAGTATTTGGATGTTAACAAAGCAATTGTCTTTGGATAAAATTATTTTCTAAGTACTTAAGGTAGAGAAGGGCTAGGGGTTAAGGTGGGTGGAAAACAATTTCTGCACAGCAGAGGATGTCTGAGAAAGGAAGATGGAGTGAAATTGAAGCAAAGAGGTTTCTCTAGGACAAACACATACTTTTGAAGTCTCAGACAGCAAAAACAGAGATAAAATACATTGTCTCTGTTCTCAAGGAACATAAACTGATACTCAAAATGGACACCTAGGACAAAAGCTAGGAACATTTACAAAGCACATATAAGGGAATTCAAATACATAGAGTTAACCAAATTGCTTGTGGGCCTTGCTAGCCAGTGGATACATACACAGTCCATTAACATCAAGAACATGTTCTCATTCCCACCCCCGCTTGCTAACAGGGGACCTTGAAAATCTCTTACAACTTTACTGCGAGTCTCCGAAGTGTGGGGGTGAGGTGCAGGGAAGGAGACAATGGTGTTTGCAATCAATATTTTCGCTGTAGTCACTGCATAGTGATTGCCTTCTCTCCCCTGCACTGCAGGAGGCAGGTGTTCCCATTTGGCAACATCTGCCTCCTGCAAAGGTGCTCCAAGGAGACTCACTGTTAACCCTTGAAGATGATGCCCATTAGGTGGAAGCCAAGCCTGTGCCCCTGATGCCATTGCTCACTTCTTACAAATCACCATCCCCTGGGTGCCAGAGTATTGCGAGGCTCTGTATGGAACTGAATTGAAGGACCTTAACCCGATTTCATGCCAGTCTTTGTTACCTGGGTTCTAAAAGGGCATTGCTAGTTCCCACCTTAACTGATCGTGCCCCACCCTCCAAACCATCTGAGGCTCAAACCTGTCTGAAGTACACTCCCTTGAATTGGGCTCCCCATCTCTCCTGAGACCCATGTTATCCCTCCTTTTCTCTGTTACAAAACAAACTCCTCTGTTTCCTTCCAATATCATTAAGTACAAAATGGACAGTGGAAGAAAGTAGGAGAGGCAGTAGCCAAACTAAGCCCCCTTGCCAAAAAGAAGAAAACAACACAAGGTGTTATGGTAGTTCAGGATGTAAAGGGGTATACATAGTAAAAGAGTAATCTCAGAGGTCATATGAATTTATAAGGATTTTATTCCCATAGAAGGATTTTGAATCATATTTTGAAGAGAAGAAGGTGGTGAGGAGAGGAGGAATGGAAAAAAGGATTAGAATTCCTACTAGGATAATGACTTTGCAAAGCTTTAAATATTTGAACCACACCCTCCCTTTTTCTGAGGCTTCCAGGGGACATGAGGGGTTCGCTATGGATGCGAGTTAACCACAGTGGCACATGAAGCTGAAAGATGGGCAAACTGAGCTGAGCATCAAGGGGGAGCTTCCGTCTTTAAGCCAGAGAAGGCATCGAAATGAATTGCCCAGGAGAGGGAGAAAAAGACTTCAGACAAACAGCCTGGGGATTAGTGAGATCTCACAAAAATGAGTCTCTGGAAAGTTAGTCCCAGGCCAGTGTTCAGGCCATGTGATGTCACCCTCAGCAGCTTTTTGCACGCTTGCCGTCTGTGCACATAACTGTAACAAATAGAACTAAAGTTTACTCATTAGAATGTCACCAGCAAATGGATTTTTGTCATATTCCCCCACCCCCAAGATGGACAGTAGATTCAAAAGAAGGGGTTTACTGAAAACAAAGTAGAGGGCAAGAAGAAAGGCAGGGAGCTTGATACATCAAGGGAGCACACACTAATGAAGAACATGGCTCCCCGAACTGCTGCCACGGTCTGGCTTATATAGGGCAGGTTCTTCACGCAGGCGCAGAGTATATTTCTTTGCTTCCCAGATTCCTGAGGTGAGTGGGTATCGACTGGTGCAGCTGCAGAGCAGGGCTCTTTGCTTTTCAGGAACACGTTGCTTTTGCAGGCAGGTGTTACCCAGTGCATGCACAGAGCGGAGCTCTTTGGGGAGTGCCTGAAGAGACATTTTAAACTTATCAAAGAGAGCCTTAAAAATAATTGAAGAGCATACCCAACCGTTTCAAAGAGGCTCTAAGAATAAGTCCCCCCGCCTCCTCTTTCATGTAACAGTCCAATGCACAAGTTCCAAGCTGGCTGGTGGTGGTAGGATGAAGGCTTGCTCATCGATACATTCAGGGACCCAGGCTACCGGTGGAACTGCTGTTTTCAACACATGGCCTACAGATGAGAGCTCAGACTGGCCACCATCTTCATTTCAGCTTTGTGAGACCCAAGACTTCTTGTCTTCTATGACTTGCAAGCAGTGAACCCAGACATACTCACCCAGAGAGAACTGTGAGCTAATAACAATGAACTGTGAGCTAATAAGTGAGTTTTGATTTCAACTGCCAAGTTTTGGTAATTTGTTACACAGCTATGGCAAATTATACAGTGGATGAGCAGAAACCTTTGGCACCCATATCACATCCCTACAAACCACCTCTGATTTTTAGCTGCAGCTGTAATGGACAGTTCTGACTCACTCCTAGCTGCTAGTCTCCTACCGCAGGAACATGCTGAACATCTTGCTGAATTCTGCCCTGGTGCTTTTTCTGTTGCTGTGGAGCTTTCTCAAAAGAACCCAGAATTGCACGGAAAATTAATGCTCCCCATGGGCAACCCTCAATCAGTGGAGAAAGGGAAATGGGATTACTGTAGCTATATCTTCAAGCCTCTGAAAAATATTTAGGTAGACAGCTCTGGGAGTCATTCTGTATGCTGCTCAGAGATCCTAGTGGAATTAAATGTCTGTTGTCTAGAGCAATGACCTGAATAATGTATCTTTACATTAAATTTCCTCCCTCAATGTCTCTCTCTCTGCACCCTCACTCATGATTCCTGGGATCATCTCCTAAATAAATTACTGTTTCTAAATACTTTTCTCAGGCTCCATTTTCAAGAGAACCTATAGAACCAATGATGCTGTAAATTAATATGTGAGATACAACAGAGAGCAGGTATGATGGCAAAAGTAGATAATAATTTCAGCTTGGATATAATGAATTTAAGGGTCCTGTAAGTTAGTAATTCACTGATTTCTAAAAACTATTTATTGATCATCTATTATGTGATATAGGAAGAGGGAAACAGTGAACAAAGCAAGCCATTTTTAATTCTTCTGATGTTAACAGCTTGACAGGGAAGGCAGACCATGAAAAAGCTCTCTGAATGTCTGAAGAGCAAGTGCAGGGTGCTTAGAAGCTTATACTGGGTGGACCTAACCTAGCTATGTGTATTCTTGGAGGGTTTACTACAGAAAGCAACTTTTCAACTGAGATCCGAAGGATGAAAAGGTATTATTAGGAGACACTCAGGGATAGAAGTGAGGAAGGGAGACAAGGAGAGGTCCTGACAGAGGGAAACCTATGCCAAGGTCCTTAGTTAAGAAATAGCTTAAAACATTTGCTTATAGCTGTAGCGCACAGTCAAAGAGTACAGTACAAAGTGAAGGTCAAGAGGTAGCTAGGGCCTGACCTTGCCAGGCTTTGTAAGCTGTGGTGGGGGCGGGGGGGGGTTCCATTTTAATTCTAATAATAGGTTACACACAACTGGGAGCCACAGTGTTTTAAGCAGGAGAGTGCCATGAGATTTGCATTTTAAAAGCATCATTGTAGCTGCTTTGTGGAGATGAATTGGCGAGGCGGGTAGCCTGAAGGAAGGAAAACTTGCTAGGAGGCTAAATTATAGGTAAGAGATGTATGTAGCTTAAATTAGCATGTTCCGGTGGCAACCAAGAGAAAATGAACAGACTGGAGAGGTATTCAGGATGTATAATTAATATGTCCTGGTGACTGACTACATGTGATGGTGGGTTTACAGCAGAAGGGTGCTTTAAAGATGACTGCCAAGCAGCCACTTAATCACCTGGAGAAATGGTGCTGCCATTTCTCTGCAGAAGGAGTATTGAAATCACATAGGTATGGATGTATGTAATCACTCCAATATCCCCCTCGCTTCCCATTGCTCACAATTTGCTGTTTCTGGATCTCATTCCCTTAGAAACCTGTGCTCAGCAGAGTAGCTGACGAGTACTAATGTGATAAGCTAAGTCATAGATTAATTAAGACTAATAGGTTAACATACCATCCCTCTAAGACTGCTTGGCATTTTTGCCAGGGTCTTTGGGAGAGGATGCCTTTATTAAAAGAGGCACTGTGGTAAATCAGACACTGAAGAGGTTTGTAGACAGGCTTTTTGTGAAGGGGACACTCCACCATTTCTCTGGGAAGTAGGGCCAACACCCAGAGGACTCAGGGTTCAGGTATTGCCCCAAATCTTGTGTTCAGTATGTCTCTAATTTTGCCCAAGTGTCAAAAAGATTGGGACTAAGTGGAAGGTCCCCATCACTGGGATCCAAATTTCATCCCAGCAAAGCTGACCTACATCATCGGCCCATGAGAGCTAATTGTTAAATTTTCAGGAATTTTGTGACGAGTTGTTAGGTTGCATTTGCCCATAATGCGAGACTTCATATCATGGAAATTTGTAAATGCTACAAATTAAGGTTTTCCCCTCACCTCAAAGAACTTGCTGCAAAATGTTTACCATCCTGCCATACGCTAACCATGTGGTTTCATCTATTTCTGTGGCTTTACAGAAAATTCTGAAAACTCCCCAATTGGTATCTCTAAACCAGACCTTCGTTCTCAATGCCAGACTCACTTAACCAACTGCCTATTTAACATTTAACATTTCCACTTGGATATCTAATAGGCATCTTAAAGTTCGCATGACCAAAAAGAAGTTCCCCATCTATGGACCCGACAACCTCCTCACCATAAACCTTCTTCTGCTGTCTCGTTCATTTGCTCAAATGGCAAACTCTTCCTGCTGCTCAGGCCCAAAACATGGTTGTTATCAGTGAATATTCTCTATCACATCCCACATCCAATCCATCATCAGATTGTTTCCTTTATTTCCAAAACATGTTCAGATTCCAACCGGTTATTTCCATTTCCCCTGCTACCATACTACTCTGTGCCACCGCCATCTCTTACCTGGGTCATTGCAGGAGCCTGCTGGCTGGCTTCCCCGCTTCCCCCTTTGCGTCCTTTACCTCCTTCAGGTCTTTTCTGTAGCGTTGCCTACGGGTAAGGTAACAGCTGTGGTCTGAATGTTGAAATTCACAATATTAACATTCATATGTTGAAATCCTGACCCTGAAAGTGAGTAGATGGGGCTTTTGGGGGGGGTGATGAGGCGTAAGGGTGGAGACCTAATGAATGGGATTAGTGCTGTTGTAAAAGAAACCCCACAGAGCTACCTAGGCCCTTCCACCCTGTGAGGACGCAGTGAGAAAGTGCTGACTATGGACCAGGAAAAGGGTCCTCACCAGAACACAACCATGCTTTTCTTTCTGTTTTGTCACTCATCGCCATCTGACGCACTTTGTATGTTACTTAATTTTGAGTATTACCTGTCTCCTAGACTATAATGTAAGCTCCATAAGAGCAGGGGACTTTCCCTGTTTTGTCCACTGTTGTGTTATCAGGGCCTAGAACAGTGTTTGAAATAGAGTGCGTACTCAGTAAGTGAATGAATGAATGCATCCCCTAATACCACTTACTACACTGTATTGTCATTTATCTGTTCATGATAAGTACACAGTAGGCACTCAGTAAATATTTGCTGAATGAATAAATGACAAAAGCCTTTCATAAACTATAAAGCACACAGTGCTTTATCATTAGGAAATGGCCACCCTGTTCCCCTCTAGGTCACAAGGATGAGGCTGCTTGCTGCTATTCCTAAGAACTGCCTCCGCCCTTTATCCAAGAGGTGACACGTTATTCTTATCCCCACATCTCCACCTCTGGCCACCCCAAAATCAGTTAAAGCCTCTGATACAACTGGCACTTTAAAGCCAGTTTCCAGACTCTGTGGTCAACCACGTGGGAGCTCAGCCTGTACCCCCACCCACTTCCAAGTACCTGCCTGAACACTGGTGGCTCTGGTTTAACCTCCACACCCATACCCATGGTTGACCTGATATCTAAAGCAATTTACACTCCCCAAAACACTTTGTGCACAGTTTTTTCATTGTTAAGAGTCACCCAGAGCTCCACAAGCGCACAGGATGGATGGAGGGTCTCCACACCAGTGCTGCTGGTATCAACACCTCCATTTTCTAGGTAAAGAACCAGAGGCCCATAAAGGTAAGTAAGTGATTAGTGCAGGATTATGTGCCTAATAAGTGATAGCTTGGGGCTGGGATTCAGATTCTCAGAATCCAAGTCTTTTTAGCCTATTGTAAAGGCACTTGTACACAATCCAACTAGAAAATAAATAAATGTGAATAAATGAATATACTGCACGTAGAACTCTAAATTAGCAAAGAGAATGCATATTCTTTGCAATAATGAGCAAGGGCAGCACACAAAGGGAGTTTTTCTCTCAGTTCCTATACCATTAATTGTGTCTACCATTTACTTGGCATGGAGTTCACCCTATGCAAGGAACATAATAATCACATAAAGCCTTGAAACCATAACTAAATATTTCCCAGAGTGAGACACCCCGCTGCGTAGAGGCAAGGGAATTAGTGACTTGTATTGGGGAGTGGGGGAGACAAGGGATGAAAAGCAATCATTAGTAACATCCCTTCATTCTCCTCATTTAAACTGTGGGAAACCAAGGAGAGGGTTTGGCTGAAACCTATTTCTTTATCCATTAATTTATTAAGCCTGCCATTCATTTAATAATCCTGCAAGTTGTGTATTCATTGAGAACTTTGTAGCACAAAAGTCTGCTAATGGGGGTTGCAGCCAAATAGTCATCTCTAGGGGAACTTACAGGCTACTAAGAGAAGATATGTACATGCATAGTAATGACTGAAAGTTGAAAAGAGTTAAGTGTTATGAGGAAGGTGCAAAGAAGGACGTAGGGGATTCCAACGCATGAGAGAACACTTCCAAAATTGGGGACTAAGTAATACCTTTAGAGAAATGGGGCTGGTGGCTGGGCCTTGAAAAATGAGTAGTATCTGGGCTTGAGATTGTTAGAGAATGGGAGGGGGAAGGTAGGTGGTGGTGAATTCTGAGAGCACCTTGGGGGAACATTGTGCAGCCTGTCCTGAAAACAATGAGTTTTGCAGTGTGGCTGGACTGCAAGAGAGGAAATGTGGGCACCAAGGCTGCAGAGGCAAGTTAGGGCTAGCTTCTGAGTCACCCAGAACTCCATGAGCGCACAGGATGGATGGAGAAGAAATGGGGCTTCTTAGTAAGACTCAAGCAGGCTTCCCTGAGCCGCCCCCCACCGCCCCCCACCCCATGATAGCCTCCCCGTGGTGCCTTCTGGGAATAAAACAGCCCAAATGAGTTTCTCTGCACATTCAGTTCCAGCTTATTTTTATGCAAGGCACATTCAGTGTCTAGGGAAAGACTGCACCATAGCAACAGGCCAGGGCCACGCCAGACCCAGTGCTTCTCTTTGGCTAGATCAAGGGCAAGGACCTCTGCTGGATGGCTACAGCCTGGGCGTGCTTCGCATTCCCAGTGCAGCACCATTCAGCCATAGGCCCAATGGAGTTTTTCGTTCAGTGGGGCATCTGGGTACTTCAGCTTATCTTCAAATGAAGAATTTGCCTGGGCCCCTCTAACTGGCAAGTCCATTTTATCTCAAATAGCCTTATTTTCTGAACATGTCTCTCTGCTTGGGAGGTCTAAGCTGGAAAGAATTATGTAGAAGGCTCAATTATCTTAAGGGTTCGCCTTCATCATCCTATTCACCCCCTTCTCTTTCCCTTTAGGGATATGTATCATGCTGCCGTGAGGCTCTGTACAGGATGAAGGCTCTAGTGAAGCCATTTCCACATGTAATTTTGTTCCTGGCTTATTGCCCTGTCACTATTTCAATCTCTTTTCTTAACAACAGCCGGAGTGATTTTCCTTAGGAGGTTTAGTTAACCAAGAGCTCAATATGCCTTAGAAATATGATGTGGTTGCCAACAAAGTAGTTAAGGCAATTTCATTAGAGAGGGCCCGGAAGGAAGGTGATGAGAACTTTTGTTCTGCTTTGCTGCTCCACCCTGGCAGACAGGAGCACTACCATGCACGAGCATGCTGCAGGTGAGGAGGGAAAGGGAGCATTGCCCTTGGAGGCTGCAGCCACATTAGCCTCCTGATAGTTCCTCCACAGATCAGGCACACTACTGCCTCAGCGCCTTTGAATGGCTCTTCTCTCTGCCTGCAACACATCTCCCAATTCTTGACATGCCTCACTCCCTTTCCTCATTAGGTCTCTGCACAGATGTCCTCTTTGCAGACAGGCTGCCCTGACCTCCCTATTTAAAATAATCTCTTTCATCACTCTCTAGCATCCTCTACACTGCTTTGTTTGTCTTTGTGACACTTAGCATCTCCTGACATGTTATCTGTTTCTCCCATTAGAATGTAAGCTCCATGAGCAATGGGTTTTTTGTGTATTTTGTCCACTGCTGTGTCTAGAACAGTGTCTGACCCATAGTGAGGGCTCAATACATATTTGAAAATACAAACTTTGCATAGCATTTACTTCATTGCACTGCAATGTATCTTTTCACTTATCTCCATTAGAATTCTATTTAAAAAGCCTGTTTTTCCTCTTTTTCTTTTTTACATTTTCATTAGTTAGCCAATGCTGGCATAGAATGTGTTGGTTGGATGGATGGGTGGATGTGCTAGCAGAATGTTGCAGAGGGATGTCAAACATTACATGAGGTTGGCCTCGACCCACACCACACAATATGGTAGCCACTAGATACATGTGATTACTGAGCACTTGAAAGGAGATTTGTCTGAATTGAGATTTGTTACAATGTCCAAGGTTTTGAATTTTTGGCAAAAAAAAACTCATGTAAAATATTTCATCAACAATATTTATATTGATTATAAGTTTAAATAATAGTATTTTGGATGCACTGGGTTAAATAAAAGTATTCCTAAAATTAAGTTCACCTGTATAATTTTTTTAATGTCACTACTAGAAAATTTTAAATTACATATGTGACCAACATTATATTTGTATTGAATGGCGCTGCTGTAGAGATTTTTGACAAACTCCATGTTGAAACCCGGAAATTTGCAAGATCAGGAGGTTGTGTGTTTGAGGGGTAGGTAAAGGTGGTTCCTTGTGATTAACACAGAAGAAGGTTCTTTATAATCATTTCTCCTGGGGACTGGTGACAGCAGAGTCAAATAAGCACTATGGTTTATGCACCACCTCATCTTTCTCATTTCTTCTTTTTCTCACCCCAATTTTTCCAGAGCTGCTAGCAACAAGCCAGATCAGATTGTTAGAATTTTTCATGTCCTTTCTAACTCCTGCCCACACATACTTTCCCTGATGGTGACAACAATGAACAGATGAATGGTCCAAAGGTGAGCTACAAATTGGAAGAAAATCTAGCCACAAGCACCCTGGATCACCCACACCCAGCAGAAACCCCACTTTGGAAAAATTTCTCCTTTTCTGATAAGTGATTGTATGCATGTAACCAGCTCTCCTGGCAGGTTCCCATGCTGGGTTATCCCAGGAGGGAAATAGAAAAGTAGAACACACGCCATCTGCCCTTTAAGAGGTTATAATCAAGTTAGGAAACAAAAATAACTAACGTGTGTATGAAAGTTAAACAAGAACGTAGAACATTCATCTAAGAAATGTCAGGCAGAGTGTGATTAAAGGCCAAACAAAATGACCCAGAAAATTAGTACTCTCAGAGTTCAAATCAGAATTAGCCCCAACTATTAAGACAGGCAGAGAAAGCTTCCTCGAGGAGGTAGCACTTGAGCTGGACCTTGAAGAATATGGTGAGGCTACAAAATTCTAGATTTCCAGAGCTTGAATGGCCCTTAGAGACATATCGTATTCCTCACTTAACGAAAAATGAAACTGAGGCTCAGAGAAAGAAAGACCTCATAGCAAGTCAGGAAAAAGTTGGTATTAGAACCAAGATTTTCTAGTCCCCTGTCCACTACTCTCACTACTTCTCTTCTCCAGGTGCTGAGAAGGGAAGGATGGTGTTCTAGGTATAAAAAAGGCCAAGAACCCCAAATTCCTTACCCACCCCCCAACACACAAAAAAATACATATACAAGCACACACAGACACACTTACACACATAACCCCCAAACTGATGAGATATCTTTTTCTTTTTTTTTTTCAATACCATGTTACTTTAGCAGGCGAAGCAGATCAGACTAGATTCAAATTCCAGGTCAAACAACATCACCTTTTTATTTCATTAGAAATGGGCAATGCGTTGGTGAATGGCCTCTTTGATGTAATTTGCCATCTCAAAAGCATTGAGGTTGAGAAGCCCTCCCTCTGTCCCTTTTTGTCCCATCAACACAAGATATACAGACTCGATCTGAATGACTGTCACTGCCTGGCTGCCCCAACTCTGGCCTTTGGTGCGGAGGTCCATGGTGTTGTTGCCTTCGGTGTACAGGTTGTCCCGGATCAGCAAGCATTCAGTCCCCCCAAGGGTGATTCCCTGAAGAAACAGCTGCTCTCTCCCCTCTCTCGCCAGCAAGATCTGAATTTCTTCCTGGGTCAGCCGGAACAAGTTGCCTTCAGGATAAGAAGCTAACAACCAGGGTGGAGAATTGGTGACAATCGCTGCAGCACAGCACATCCTACTCTTCAGGAAGAGGGTGACACACTCTTGGCAGACCTCTTGGCTGATGTCCTTTATGCACTGCATGATTCAAGTAAGCTGGCTCTTAAATGATGAATAAAGTACCTTCTAGCAAGTTGATCTTCAAAAGATGTTTGTTGGCAATTGGCTCAAGATGACTGATAAGCAGGAACTGAAATCAGCTAAAAATACAGACTGTTACTGCTGGCCTCCAGTGGAGAGAGGTCTTGGTGACGTGTATGAAGTTAAGCCCCAGCTGCCCTCTGCTGTGATTTATCAAGCCACCTCTACAGCAGGAGTGAGGTCACAGAGGCTCTGTGACTTTTAAACAGGCATCCTCCAAAAGATCATGGGTGACCTTCAGCAGTAGTTTTCTGAGGCTGTATCTCTAGCTAGTGAGATGGGGGGCGTACACCTACTTACTTTCCTAGGATACCATGGGAAGAACAATAACCCCTAATAGTGGAAAAGCCCTCGAAGTAGAACATAAGTGGGCAATACATGAGTTGGAAGTTTGGATATAGAGAAGGACAAGTAAGATATACTGCAGCAGCTAGTAGCTCAAATGCTGGCTAATCTTGCTGAGACCGGAGCTCTAGGTACAAAGTCAAAACCCCCAGAGGCTCACCAATTCACAACTTCTTTTGGGGTGGCCAAAATAGCCTCAGTCTCTCAATTGTTTCTCTGCTTTCTGATTCTTTCCCTCTAGTTTATCTTTTGCCCCACACCAGGCTGTGAATTTATAGTCGTTCATCCTCATCTAGTCCCCCGATGAGTATTTATCAAGCATTAGCTATGTGCCAAAGGCTTTTCTAGACACTGGGTTACAGTATAGAAAAGAAAAACCTCTTGGAGCTGACATCATAATGGAAGCAGATAAATAAATAGAAAACAGTACTATCCCTTTTACTGAAAAGATTTTATAAGTCTAATATTTTCTTCTTCCAGATTTTCCCAGGCTTTCTTTGCTCCTGGAGGTTCACTCTGACTTTCTGACTGTTCTGCAGCCTGTAGCAAACCATCACCTGTGCCTTAATTTCCTCTAAAATGATACCAACTTGCCTTAAGGAGGGAATGTTAGGAGGCATGGCTGAAGTTAATGGTGGAGAAAATCCAGAATAGCTTTGGAAATCTATTTATTCAAAAAATATTTTTTGAGTACTTACTGTGTGCCAGAATGTATCGTAGACTCTGGAGATCAAGAAATAAATCAAAAGTGCCTCCCCTCATGAAGCTGACATCCTAGAGGGGGAGACAAATAATAAATGGAAAAGACATTTATAGTATATCAAGTGGTGTTCCTAACTATGAAGAAAAAGGGTTAGGAGGGTAGGGAATGCTGGGGAAGGAGTGGTGGTGGTCTTATACAAGGTGCTCAAGTAAGGCTTCTCTGATATGGTGACATTTGATCAGAGGCCTGACAGAGATGAGGGAGTGAACCTGTGGCTATCTGGAGGAAGGGCATTCTAGGCAGAGAGAATAGCAAGTGTAAAGGCCCCAAGGCAAGAGCATGTGTGGAATACCTGAGAAACCGCAAAGAGATCAATATCATATAAGCGGTGAGAGAATTGGGTGATAGAAGATGTAGTCACAGAAGTACTGGGCTTAGATCATATGTAAGGCTTTGTAGGCTGTGATTAAGAGTTTGGCTTTTGTCCTGAGATGGGGAGCGACTGGAATGTTTTAAGCAAAGAAGTAACATCATTATAGATTCTCAAGTCTGGATGGTGCTTTGTAGAGAATAAATTCTAGGGAGGACAGGGACAAAACATGGAGACGCAACTGCGACAACAATTCAGGCAAGATAATTAAAGGCTTGGGTGGGGGCACAGGGGTGAGAAGAGGCTGGGTTTGGAGAATGTTTTGAAAGATGAGCTGATAAGATTTGATTATCTGTCAGGCTTGGGATAGGAGAGAAAGAGGATGCCTCCAAGGCTTTTGGCTTGAACAACTGGTAGGACAGAGTTGCCATTTCCTGAGATAAATACTACCCGAAAAGCAGATTTGAGGATGTAGGTAGAAATCAAGTTTGGTTTTGGATATGGTAAGTTTGAGATGCCTCTAAGACATTCGAATAGACCTGTACAGTAGGCTGTTGGATATTGCGTAAGCTAAAGAGCTTAGAGGACAGATCAGGACTAGAGACAAAATATTGAAAGTTCTCTAGAAATAAACAGTATTTAAAGGCATGGGACTGGATGACAGCACTCAGGGAATAAGAGTAAATAGAGAAGAGAACTAAGGTCTGAGCCCCGACAGCACTGCAATATGTAAAGATAGGTGAGATGAGGGATAAACAGCAAAGGAGACTGGGAAAGAGAAGTCTACAGAAGTAGGAGAGTAGTGTCCCCGAAGTCAAGTGCAAAAAAAAAAAAAATTGTATCAAGGGGGAGGGAGCGATCTGAGACAGCTGGGAGGACAAGAAGAGGAGAGAATTGGCAAATAGATTTTGCAATATGGAAATTCCTTCTAACCTTGACAAGGGCAGTTTGGTAGAGTGGTGGGGGCAAAATGTGATTTGAGTTATTTCAAGAGAGAATGGAGGAGAGGAAAAGTAATGGGGGGAAGGGGTGAATTTAGAGAAATCTTTGGAGGGGTTTTGCTATAAAATGCAACAGAGAGATGGGGGGAGGTGGAAGGTAGACAGTAATGTGGGTCAAGGAAAGGTTTTTCCTTTAACTTGGAAATATATATTATAGCAGGTTTTGTGCTGATAGAAGTGATCCGGTAACTGGGAATGTTAGATGATAAAGGAAAGAAGGGACAACTGAGTAGGTAAAGGAGGATGAAATTGAGTGGACAAGTGGAAGAGCTGCGTTAGGGTGATTTAAGAACAGCTGATTCATTGAAGGCAGATTATGTGGGTCCACATGCAGATTTGGTTGTGAGAGGATGTGAAAGTTCCCTTCTGATGGCTTCTATTTTATCAGCAAACTAGGAAGCAAGGTAATTATCTGAGAGAGGAAGAGGAATGGATATTTTAAAAAATATTTTATTGTATTTATTTTTAGAGAGAGGGGAAGGGAGGGAGGAAAAAAGGGAGAGAAACATTGATCAGTTGCCTCTCTCTCATGCTCAAATGGGATTGAACCTGCAACCCAGGCATGCACCCTGACTGGGAATCCAATGCATGATCTTTATAGCTAACTGAGCCATATTGGTAAGGGCAGGGATGGACACTTTAATAATTGGGTTGAGGAAGGAATGGTAACCATCAGTATTCGCTGTGCCATTATGATGTTCCTGTCACCTTATATTGTATATGTTACCTCTCTGAATCCTCAGAAGCACCTTATTAGCATGGTTTTACAGATAAAAAAACTTAGACGCATAGAGGCTGTGTAACGAGGCTCAGGGTCACGTACCATTAGTAAATAGCAGAGCCAAAATTTGAATTTGGAATCTATCCCCCTTTTTACTATCCCAAACAGCATGGAAATGAAGGTTTTTTTTGTTTGTTTTCCTGAGAAACTGGGTGTATGGTGGTAACATTAATAGGGACAGGGAAAACCTGAGAAATAGCAGGTGACAGAGGTGGGAGAATTCAGAGATCAGGAGGAGGGTGTGAAAGATGAGTTTGTTTTTGGCCATTATGCCCTTAATAAGCTAGCAGGAACACCCAAGTGGAACTCTGGGCAGAGGTGGGGGATAGTTGGAAGTTTCAAATTTGAGCTGAGAAGAAAGGTCATAGGATTTGAGATGTAAATTGGGGAGTTCCCTACCAGAGAGTAAGAACTGAACTTGAAGAAGACATCAAGATTACCAAGGGAAAAGAAAATAGAAGAGGAATGAGGACAGAAGCCTGGGAAATGGCTAAACAAGGATAAAGAGGAGCTTGGAGGGAGGCAGAAAAGGAAAAGTTAAGGACACAGGCGGTGAATCTATTTTATAACAAAGTCTAAGTGTTAAAAGGGAATCAACGGCATTAAATGCCGCAAAACAATTGGAGTGTGAGCACAGAGAAGAGTTGTCCTGGGAGTACAACTCGGGTTTTCCAATGCCCAGACTGTTCTTTTTTCCATCATAAGCCTGATTTAGAGAACACCACTGAGTGACTGTGCCTACCTGCACCTCATCTGAGATGTGGTTCAGTGGGCCCTTGGTCCTTTTGTTAGGCACGATAAATAGTAAACCAAGGCAGGAAGGAAGGGAGACATGTCTAACCCATTAATTCAGCAGTCCTGAGCACAGTCCAATAAGATTCCTGGGCATTCCAAACATCACAAGCAAATATAGCGCAGGAGGAAGGGAGTTCCTGAGGCTCTGTGCTGGGAAAGGGAGTCTCTGCAGCAATTTCACTAGGACAAAAAGCCTTCACTAGGCAAGAGAGAGAAAGCCTTTGTAGCTGTATATTGATCTCAAAGTCTAGAAGGGGGAGAAAGAAGGGTACCTAGAAGCTAGTTAAAGTGTAGAACCCCTGAACCCCAAATAGTGGGGACACTCAGATCTGAGTCACTACTTGTAGCCTTTTTGCTCAAGTGCATAAATGAACTTGTATTTCATTTCCACTATATGTGCTATTTCACTTCTACTATACGTGTTGTCTTTCGATTGAATTCTCTTGCACCAGAGGCAAGAACTGAGGAGGCGGGGAAGCCGCCCCCCACCCCTGTCTCCCTGGTAACGCTTTTACCACATCTGTGATGACAGAAGTTGTGACGCTAGTGCAATTGTCCAGGCTGTAACTAGGTTAATGGCAGTAGACTTGTAAAGGAAAAGAGTAAGAGGAGGACATAGTTATAAACCATTAAAAAAATATTCTATAATGACTTTTCCACGGTATTACAGCTAAGAAGCTCCTCCGAAAGCCAGTTGCCACAGAAGTACAGTCAGCATGCTATCTCTGCAGGGTGTCATCACTGTTAACATTAGAGACCAGTAGAATGATATTGATGCTCAGAATCCTTACAGCATCAAAAGATACATGAAAGGGTGCGGCTGCACTCGGATTTGAGACTTAAGAACTCCTGGACCAAACCTGGAGTTTGAATCAGAACTCAGTTCCCCCAAAGAAAAGGGCACTTGCCAGACACCAAAATGGCGGGAGCGATCACGGGCGAACTGTCGCGATAGGAAACTCCGCCAGGATCAGGTGACGAGAGCTTGAGCCTGAGAGCGTTAGCCGAGCGGTGGGCGGGGGCAGGAGCTCTGGTTGGGCGAGACTGCGAGGCGGCAAAGGCAAAGCTGGTTGCGGTGGCAGCCTGAGGAGCGAGAGCGCTGCGGGCTTCGAGCAGCTGGAACCGAGGTCATGGACTACATCACGGTGCCGAAGGTAAGGAGAAGACCTAGGCGAGGCCGGGAACCCAGAATTCCCTATCGGTGGTCAGCCGGGAGCCCATAGTTACCTGTCGGTGGTTAGCCGGGAGCGCGGGCACACCCCCTCAAGTCTTCTTGGGGCGCTCTTTGACGCCCCGTTCTTCGTCCTTTCGTCCGGTCCGCAACCCGCGTTCTCTTCTTGCTTCTCATCCCCTTTTAACTAAACTGAGTTTGTCCCTCAAGTTTTTCCCTGAGAACCTGCGTGGAGGCGGTGGCAGCGCAGAGCTGAGGTGATTTGCGCCAGCCGTTGCCTCACGCGCCGCGACCCTCAGCGCCGGCCGCGCACCTCGGTGCCCGGCGCCTCCGACCCCAGCTCCTGCCGACACACCCCAACCATTACTTCGCACACCCCCTTTTGCACACACTCACTGTACTTATAATCGCCTTTCTCAGATACCCTACATGGCATTGGCTCCGGAGACTTGGTTTATCCAGCGTTTCTGGTCCTTTTTGGCTTCCTCGGTCCCTAACTTGCGTGGAGGTCTGCCCAGACCGCCACCATGGCCCCTCGCCCTCGCTCCCGGTGTGCGTGGGTGGGTTTGGAGGGGGCGACAGCGTCTCTCCAGCCCAAGGTGAGCTGTGGGAAGATAAATTCTTCCAGAGTGGACCTGGCCCTGCTCAGCCAGGGGGAAAAACCGAAAAGGTAGCATTGCCAGGCCAGTGGCGCCTATTTACGGCGGACTCCCAGTTAGAGCCGCTTCTGCTGCTTTTCTCTTTTTTCGGAACCCTGCTTTATCGCTCCTCTCCCCAACATCAACCACGTTCTAAATCCACCTTCCTCCTATCAGTTTTCTTTCTACCATCTGAGGCTGAGGAGCAGAGAAGAGGTACGACTAGTGTCTGCTTAATTTTTTTTCCCCTGTCCTTCTTAAGAAACGTTGCCCAGGCCCATGGGTTTTGAAGCCAGAAGACTTGGATTAGAATGCTGGTCCCCTCAACTGGTAGCTGATGACTTTGGACAAATTATCCTTTTTTTTTTTTTTGCCGTGTATAAGCCACACCCACGTTTTTGGCCCAAACTTTCAGGAAAAAATCTTTCCATTTTAATTTTTAAATTAATATTTAGAAACAAAACAGATTACTGTATTCTAGGGTATTATTTTGCATACAGACATCGTTATTGCTTTTTACAGTTACCCTTTTAATGCATAAGCATAAATAAAAGAAAAACACATAGATATGGAATTAGTACTACCCATGTATAATGCACATCCTTATTTTTGCCTTAAAAATTTGGACTAAAACGTCTGCATTATACACGGCAAACTGTGATAGTTAACCTTTTTGAACCTTTTCTTCTTTACCAAATGTGAATAATGAAATTTGCTTTGCTCACTTCAGAGGGTGGTTGTGAGGACTAGATAAAATGATGTGTACGTAAGCCTTTTTTTGTAACTAGAAAAGTGTTCTGTCCTCTTGATGACTCAAGATAAAGATGCTGTCTGATGGGCAAACTCCAACCTTTACAGCTCTTTTTTCCTGACTTTTCCTTCAAGGCCCTTCTCTGATGAAGATGACCACATCCCTTGTACCCTCCATCCTTAACATTTTTCTTGGTCCCTTCCTTTCCAGGTCATGTCATTTGTGTCCATTTCCTTGGCATGGTATAGGAATGTCGCACCATCAAAGAAAAAGGGCTTCTGCTCCATCCACTCCTCCCCATCCACCTAACCCCGGGCCACACTACCCAGATCAAAATTAGCTCATTGGAAATGCTCCCTTTGTTTTTCTTCCAACCTGGAGAAGAGGGGGGAGGAAAACCGACCGTGTGCTTGAGTGTTATAATATTAAAATATTTAAAATATTAAAATATCCCTGTTGGGGGATTAAAGCTATAAACTGGGCTAGCTATTTTGTAAGGGAGAAGATACCATTATTCTCCCCATATCAAAATAATAATAGCATCTAACACACTGAGTATTCAACTGTGTGGTAGGCACTGTGTTAATTGCTTTAGGTGAAATTGGTCTCAATCCTTAACCTATAAGAGAGGTGCTATTATTATTCCCATGTTACACAATAGGAAGCTGAGACCCATGGAAGTGAAGTGACTTGAGTAATAAAGATAAAAGTGCTTAGTTTCAGGCTGGTGTGGAGACAGAGTTAGTGCTAAAGAAAATTTTAATATGCATCATGGCTAGACTTCATTTTTACTGCATGGATGGTATTGTAAGTCTTGGAATACAAATTAAAACTTCAAATGAAAACTTAGTTATTTAAATAACATTGACATTATTTTTGGTGCCTGGAAGGGTTTTGAGTGCCCATAGGTGGTATGCTGCCACAAGTCTATTTTTTAATTTTATTATTATTATAAGTTGCTGGGAAGGATCAGGCTTGCAGTAATAGCTAGGGGTGAAAGTGGCCTGCCTCTTGTTAAATTACTATTTCCACAAAAGGGAGAGACTTCTGTTTTCTCCATCTCAGGTCAAAGAGATAACCAAGAGCTTGTCAGTTATTAATTCTGCCTGTCAAATGCAAAAGTGACTTTTATTTTTGGTTTTGGCTTCAGTTTGCTTCTATTCTTGAAAAGACTTTCAGTAGAACTGTGTTGAAGTATAACATACATATGGAAAAGTTTATAGATTATAATTTTGTACTCTGTGAGTGATCACAAACTGCACATATCCATGAAACCAGCACCCAGATCAAGCAATAGAACCTTACCAGGAGTCTTCTCATTCCTCTTCTAGTCAGTCTCCCTCTCAAGGGTAACTACTATCCCGAGTATTCTAATGGAATAGATTAGTTTGCCATTTTCTTTGTACTTAATATAAATGGATTCATATATACTTTTTTGTGCCTGGCTTATTTTGCTCGGCATTATGTTTGAAAGATTCATATTATTCCTCAGAGTTATTGATAATTCTCATTGCTGTATAGCATTCCGTTTTGTTAACGTGCCACCTGTGGTTTATATTGATTTATTCAGTCTTCTGCTGATGGAGAATTTCCAGTTCTGGCTGTTACAAATAGAACATTTTCTTGATGGATATACATACACATTTTTTGTTGGAATGTATACAGGAATAGAATTTCTGGGTCATAAGATGTGCATACATTCAGATAGAGTAGACACTACCAATTTTTCACTCTTGCTACCTATGTGTGAGAGAGGAATTATCTTTTTAAGTTATAACCTTGGGATTTAACAATGATTTTTGTGTCACATCAGAGCTACCCAAAAGTTCAGTGACTGTTCTCTCTGAATCAGAATTTGTTCTTTGCACTTTTCCCTACCTCCATCACTCCTGTGTGTCAGCACCTACAACTCTTCTAGGTGTCAGCACCGAGAATTCTTAATTACCTTGCTGTTCCAGAATGGAACCTTATTAATTAGGATTTTCAGTTAATATTAATTGAGTTTCAGCTGGCTTGGAAATGTACTGTAGTGATTAAGAGTATATGCTTTGAAGCCATACTGTCTGCATTCAAATCTCAACTCTTCTACTTAACTAAATTTGTGATCTTGACATGTATGTAACTTCTCTATGCCTGAGTTTCTTCATCTGTAAAATGGTGGTGATAATAATAGTACCCATCTCACAGGGTTGTTATAAGGATTCAATGAGTTAATATTTGTAAAAGTGCTTAGACCATTGCCTGGTGCATCATAGATGCTTAATTTAGCTGTCAATTACTATAATCATTATTAGGTATCATTTACAAAATCCCACAGTGGGAAATGTTAGGGTACATAGCTGTCTTAGATATAGCAACTGCTCTCTAGGATCTCTCAGTCAAGTAAAGTGATGAGAGCAAGCTTAAGATCCAAGAATGAAAGTGAGAACTTTCATAAGAGGGACAAATGAAATACTGTTTTGGAGTTTAAAGGCAAAAAAGGTCCAGTTCTAGATGAGTGTGAGGAGTATGAAATGAAGAAAACTTTGTGGAAGGAGTGGCATTTAAGCTGAGTCTGAATAATAAATAGGATTATACTCTTCAGAGATTGGGAAGGTGAGAGGGACTCTCTACCAAGAGAAGTGCAAGAGCATAAGCTCAGGGGCAGGTAACTCATTAGGGCAAGGCAGTGAGAGGAATATCTCAAGGAATTAAGTTGTAGAGATAATTTTGTAGATTGTAGAGGAACTTAAATGTTACGCTGACGAATTTGAATTTGGTCCTATAGGTAACAGAGCTCCTAAAGCTTTGTAAGTCTACAAATGTAGAATATGAAAGTTAGAAAGGACGTTTTAAAAGATTATCTAAATGAGGATTGGGAATGCAGTTTCTTTTGGCATGACGGAAATGTTCTAAAATTATATTGTTGTGGTAGCTGTACAACTTTGTAAATTTACTTTAAAAAATCACTGGACTGACCACTCAAAACAAGTGAGTTTTATAGTATCGTAAGTTCAGGAAACATGCCAATGAATGATTGAATGAATGAATGAATGAATGAATGAATGAATAAATAAATAAATAAGATCATTTGGTCATAGCCCAAGCCTCTCATTTCACGGATGTGAAAGCTGACTAAACTTTCTTGCTAGGTCAAACATGTAGTGAGTGGCAGAGCCAGCATTGTCTTTTTGCTGTTTAGTATGCATTATTGGTTCAGGCTATGACAAATGTGTGGAATTATCATTTTAAAGAGAGCCAGAACATTATTGGGAGTGCAGGTGCATATACAATGCTATTCTGGATAATAGTAATAATAAGTAATAATACTTTATAGTACTTTACAAAGTGCTTTTCAAGCAACCCTACCTGCTCTCAAGATTACTATTTATGTGAAGCTTTCCTAAAAGCAGGTAATTTTTGGCTTGACTTCTAGGAAACTAAGAAACAAATTCAGTATTCAATCATATTAACTGCATTAGCCCTTGTACTTAGTATAATTGCTTCCTCTTCCTTTTCATGACTTTGATTTTCTGTTCTTATAACGTAATTGTAAATCTGTCTTTTATTATAAACCACCTCAAATTAATTTAGGAAAGAGGCAGGGTCAGAATAAATCAAGGTGAAACTGGGTAAAGTGTGTCTTTTATTGTCAAGGAAATATGATTTCCAGAGGTGAGGATTGTAGTCCCCTTCCAGATCTCAAAGTCCAAATTCACTTGGCTCTCCTTTGATTCTTTCAGTCACGATAATAGTGTAACATACTGGAAAAAAAGAAACAAAACATGAACAGACAGAGCTGGATTTGAATTCCAAATGTATTATTTCTTTGATCTGAGTTCTTGACCAAAGCACGCAAATGCTCTG
The DNA here is from genome assembly GCF_021234165.1 of Pteronotus mesoamericanus. Lineage (NCBI taxonomy): Eukaryota > Metazoa > Chordata > Mammalia > Chiroptera > Mormoopidae > Pteronotus > Pteronotus mesoamericanus. The sequence continues at coordinate 696,585 of NW_026555108.1, read as the reverse complement.
AATATCATTTTCCTCATTTGTGAAAAGGGGATAATTTTTACCTCTTGGGACTATGATGAAGATCAAGATAAGGTATGATAAGGGGCTGGCACATACTAAGTGCTCCATAATTGTGTATTGCTTTCTGTTTTCATGTGACCCAAACAGTGGTAGAGGCTTTAGTATACACTAGTCCTGGCAGGTTGACGCAAAGATCTGCCTGTCTCAAAGAGGGTGATTTTCCTGAGGATCCAGAATGGCTCTTGGTAATACAGTGCAAAGAGAAAGGTTACCCAGGAAGCCCTGGTGGCAGTGGTGTGGCATTTTGGCCACTATTTTATAGGCTTTGGAGTCATTTTTCTCACCACCAAAACTTCTTTGGACCTCAGTTTGTGCTGTGCTGTTAACTCCCAGAAACCGCTGGCATTTGTTTTAAGGTTGTGGGTTTTTAGATAATCATTTTTGTAGTTTTGTAGTACAATACGTAAATGTTTTAGAAAGATATTTTTTGAGTCAATAGATTAACTTTAATAATTATAATTATAGACATAGAATTTTAAAAAGTTTTTATAACATTTCCAAAGATTTTTTTGATCACTGCTAGGTGTTTTTCTAGATCTCTTGGCTGTAAGAGTTAGAAAAGAAAAGGGAAACAAATGTAGGGACATATAAAACCATACAAATAGATTAAAATACCTTTGCTCTGGCCAGCATGGTTCAGAAAACTTATATTTTGGAAGTTCAATTTTTTTTTTTTTTAGCATTTGATAAGTTTTATTATAAATTAAAGTTTTCTTAAAGGTTTACAACTTTCATCCTATGGCTTTTATGTGTTAAATATTTAGTTTGGTTATTCCTTATTTTTTTTAGTGTTCAGTTATAGAAAGATTTTTTATGAGCTCCAAAGACATTTTCTTTATTTGAGAAGTCCATTCTGGACAGGGAGGCAGGAGACCTGGGTTCTAGTCCCAGCTCTGATACTGACATGCTGTGTGACCTTAAGCGTCATTTCCCTCATGAGTAAAATAGTACCTACCCTTTATTGAGCAATTACAATGTGCTAGGCACTATTCTAAGTGCTTTATGTAAGCATTACCTATTCATATACTCACTTAACACTCAAAATAATACTACTATTATCTTCATTTTAAATATGTAGAAATCAAGACCCAGAAAGCTTGAGCAGGTTGCTGAGAGCCAGAATATGAAGCAGACAATCTGTGATTCAAAAGCCTGCAGTGTACTGCTTCAATAAAATGAGCAGATTGGATTGTACTAGCATTTCCTAAACCTTGCCCCCGATGATTACTAGTCCCGAAAGATAAGTTATTTAAAAAAAGTAAAAAGAATTTCAAGGTAAAATATGTTGATACTATAAACACTGTAGAGATCTGTAGGGAATTTTCACCATTAAAATCTCTGAGAAACCCTGCAGTAAAGAATCCTGTTTATATTTGTTTAACCCAGTGTTTCCCTAACCTAACCACACTGTGTGTGTGTGTTTGTGTGTATAGTGTGTGTGTGTGTGTGTGTGAACACCAGTTATCATCTCGTGGAACTAGGGTTCATAGACCCTAGTTTCAAATATGCTTTAATTGGAGTAGTGCTGAAAAATAGCATGTGAGGAAGCATAAATTCAAGGCAAGTCTAGGTTGCATTTTTAACACTTGCTTCAAATGACCTTGTACATATTGACACAAAAGACTTCATTTGCCCTCTACCTTTTCCTTTCCTGCCTCCTGCCCCATTAAATATTTTCTTGGTTATTTAAAGAAGAGACATAAATCAGAGATGATTGTTGTGAAAGTAGGTGAAAGCCTTTTTAATATGTGTAGGGCAGCAGTTGTTTTCATGACAAACGCTCTCTCCTGTCAGAGATGATGCCACATGGGGCAGGGCTTATGTTGGACAGGTGTACCGCTGATGGATCTCATTACACTGTTGGTTTTCCTGGAGGCAGATGTCTCATTTTATATTTATTTTTGCAGTGTATTCAAGTTATTACTAATAACTGTGGAAAATCAGGATAGTAAATGGATTCTGAGAGCTCTGAAGTGCACCTGATTTCTTCTGTCCTCGCTTCCTCTCTTCCTGGAAGGGAAATGAAAAAAAAAAAAACACACCAAAAAACAAAAAACCCAGCTTCCCCTAAAGCAGTGATTTTCACCAGTGTGCCATGGCGCACTGGTGCGCCACAAGAGTTTTTAAAACATACAGTACCTGACTATTTAGTTAGGGGCTCTAAGCTCTTTTCCCTTAGATTTGTCAAATAAAAAATGACAACAGCCAATACAACAATAACCATGAGGTGTGAGTGAATCAAGATTATACCTATTTTTTGTCAGATTGACAAAATACATTATATTTTTTGGTGTGATGCAGCATTTTAGTAATTAGTCTCTGTATACCATGATATGGAAAATGTTGAAAATCACTGTTCTAGGGCAAAGATTTTGTAAATGTCAGTGCTCTGACCACAGCCAGGGAGTGCAAAACTAACAAAGCAATTGGGTATCCTGCCTGGGAATTAGAGTCTGTGTAGTACCTAGCAGTGATCAGTCCCTCCCTCCCTCCCTTCCTTCCCTACCCCCCTGCCTTCCCTCCCCTTTCCTTCTCTTCCTTCCCCTCCTCCTCTTTTCCTTTCCTCCTTTCTTTCTTCCCTCCCTTTCTGTCTCATCTCTCACCTCTTTCATGTTCTTTCTCTTTCCTCCTTCCCTTCTCCCACTTCCCTCTTTTTCTCCCTTTCTCACCTTCCCTCCCCTCTCCTTTTCTCCCTTCACGCCTCTTATGTCTCTACCCTTATCCCTACCTCTTTTTCTTTTTCTCGCCCCACCTCTGCTCTACATACATACATATTCTATGGGACTCAGGTTTCTGTGAGATAAAAGCAGGTCTCCTACAAGGAGTTAAGTAGTGCCCTGAACCTTAACACGAACCCCTTCCAAGTGGCCAGTGTTTCTCATTGAGCATCTCCTGCCATTCAAGGCTTCCTGTCCTGGGTCAGGCAGGAAAGAGCTAAAGGTGTTTTATAGTTTAAATTTCTACTCCTCACCTCTTGCCCATTCTTTTCAAGTGTGATTTTTCCTGACACTCAGAGAGTGAGCCCCTATTCAAACTGGCACTGATTTCTTCTATTAACTTAATCATAGTTCCTCTAGCAGTAGCAAGTGTACTTTCTTTTAACTTTCCCTTGGCTGATGAGATCACATGCTTTTACCAAACTATTCTCATCAAGTTTATATAGTCTTCTGCATTCAGATTAGCAAATGCCTACCTGCAGCTTCCTCATCAGGAAAATAAATTGTATGCACTCATGTTTCTCTTGCAGCATTACTTGTAGCTTTTCCCACATGCATTTTCTATGCGCCCCCACTCCTACTCTTCAACTTACTCTGTGGCTAAACATACTGAGGGTTCTTTTGTTCCCCCTCCTCTTTCTTAACCCATTTGGGGTGCTATAATAAAATACCACAGGCTGGGTGGCTTATAAACAACAGATTTATTTCTCACAGTTCTGGAGGCTGAAAGTCCAAGATTAGGATGTTAGGGCATGGCTGGGTTCTGGTAAAGTCCCTTTCAAGGTTGAAAACTGTCGACTACTCACTATGTCCTCACATCATAGAAGGAGACAGGGAATCTCTCTGGAGCCTCTTTTATAAGAGCACTAATTCTACTAATCCTATCTATGAGGGCTCTGCCCTCATAACCTAATCTCCCCCCACAAAGGTCCCACCTTCAAATACAGTAATATTGGGCATTAGGATTTTAACATAGGACTTTTGGAGGGACACAAACATTCAGACCATAGCACCATCCTTCTCCATTTGGGGTTTGATCTTAAAATGTCAACTGGGTTTTAGTAGTTGTTTTCCTTTATTTTACATTGGACGTGCTGAATCTGGCTTTTTGTTTAACTCTACCCCTGCTCTGGCCTTATCCTTCCACCTTACCTCCCTCCCTTCTGCATTTGCATACTTCTTGCTCCCTTCCTTATTTTTCTCCAGCCACCATGTAGCTTTCTGTATCTGTTCTTCTAGTGGTGACTCTGTGTTGGAAATACATACCTTCCTAGCCTGTAGAGGAATATAAGTCTAGTTTTTGGGGGGATTGGAATGAGTGGGTTTTTTATTGTAGTTAAAAAATAATATTATATATACCATCTTAATCATTTTTAAGTGTACTGTTCAGTAGTGTTAAATATATTCACATTATTGTGCAACATATCTCTAGAACTTTTTCATCATACAACACTGAAACTCTATACTTACTGAACACTGATTTCCTCTTTCAGCACCCTCCCCCCAGTCCTTAACAACCATCTTTCTACTTTGTTTTCTATAATTTTGACTACTTTAGATGCTTCATATGAGCGGAATGATAAGGTATTTTTCCTTTTATGACTTACTTACTTCACTTAGCATAACATCATCCATGTGGCAGGATGTTCTTTTTAAAGGCTGAAAAGTATTCCACTGTGTATAAATAACCACATTTTCTTTATCCATTCATTTGTGCAGGGACATTTGGGTTGCTTCCACCTCTTGGCTATTGTGAATAATGATGCAGTGAACAAGAGTGTGAAAATATTCCTTCAAGATCCTGCTTTGAACTATTTGGATATATATCCATAAGTGCAATGCTTGGTATATTTGGTAATTCTTTTTAAAAAAAATTTTGAGGAATTTCCATACCATTTTTCATAATGGATGAATCATTTTTCATTCCCACCTTTGTCTTAGTTTCATTTACTTTTATTGCCTGTGCTTTTTGTATCATATATAAGAAATAATTGCCAAATTCACTGTCTTGAAACTATGCCCCTGAGTTTTATTGCAGGAATTACATAGTTTTTGGTCTTACTTTTGGGTCTTTAATCCATTTTGAGTTAATTTTTGTACAGTATATCAGATAAGGGTCCAACTCCAGTACAGGTCTTTTATATCCTTGGTTAGGTTTATTCCTAGGTATTTTATTCCTTTTGTAGCAATTGTGAATGGAATTGTTTTCTTAATTTCCCTTTCTGTTAGTTCATTATTGGCATATAAAAATGCAAGTGATTTCTGGATATTAATTTTGTATACTGCTACTTTGTTGAATTCATTTATGAGTTCTAGTAGTTTCTTGGTGGACTCTTTGGGGTTTTCTATGTACAGTATCATGTCATCTGCAAATAAAGACAATTCTACTCTTCCTTTCCAATTTGGATGCCTTTTATTTCTTTTTCTTGTCTGATTTCTGTGGCTAGGACTTCCAGTACTATGTCGAATAAGAGAGGTGAAAATGGACATCTCTGTCTTGTTCCCAGTCTTAAGGGGAACAATTGTAGTTTTTGGCCATTGAGTATGATGCTGGCAGGGGGTTTGTCATATATGGCCTTTATTATATTTAGGTGTGTTCCCTCTAATCCCACTTTGCTGAGAGGGTTTTTTTTTTTTTTACCATAAATGGTGCTGGATTTTATCAAATGCTTTTTCTGCATCTATTGATATAATCATGTGCTTTTTATCCTTCATTTTGTTTATGTGGTGAATCACATTTATTGATTTGGGAATGTTGTACCACCTTTGCATTCCCAGAATAAATCCCACTTGATCATGGCGTATGATCTTTTGATGCATTGCTGTATTCAGTTTGCTGATGTTTTGTTGAAGATTTTAGTGTCTATGTTCATCAGGGATATTGGCCTATAATTTTCTTTCTTTGTAGTGTCTTTATCTGCTTTTGGAATTAGGATAATGCTGGCCTAATAAAATGAGTTCGGGAGCCTGCCCTTCTCTTGGATCTTATGAAATAGTTTGAGAAGGAGAGATGTTAGATCTTCTTAGAATGTTTGGTATAGTTCCCCTGTGAAGCCATCGGTCCAGGGCTTTTGTTTGTTGGGAGTTTTTTGATTACTGCTTCAATTTAACTAGGTGTAATCTGTTTATTCAGATTCTCTGATTCTTCCTGATTTAATTTTGGAAGAATGTACATTTCTAGGAATTTATCCATTTTGTCCAAGTTGTCCAGTTTGTTGGCATATAACTGTTCATAATATTTTCTTACAATCCATTGTATTTCTTTTTAAAAAAGTTTATTTATTTATTTATTTTGAAAGAGAGGAAGGGAGAAAGAAAGAGAGAGAAACACCAATGTGTGGTTGCCTCTCGTGCATCCCCACTGTGGACCTGGCCTGCACCCCAGGCATGTGCCCTGACTGGGAATCAAACCGGCAACCCTTCTGTTTGTAGGCTGGCACTCAATCCACTGAGGCACACCAGCTGGGGCTCATTGTATTTCTTTGGTGTCAGTTGTTATTTCTCCTCTTTCATTTCTGATTTTATTTATTTGGGTGCTTTCTTTTTTTTCTTGATGAGTCTGGTTAAAGGTTTGTCAATCTTGTTTATCTTCTCAAAGGACTAGCTCTTGGATTCCTTGATGTTTTGTATCTTTTTTTAGAATTATTGTTTATTTCTGCTCTGATCTTTATTTTTCCTTCCTTCTCGCTTTGGGCTTTGTTTTTTTCAAGTTTGTTTAAGTGTGAAGTTAGATTGCTTATTTGAGCTTTTAGTTATATATTTATTTTTTATTTTTTGGAGATAGGCCTGTAATGCTATGAATTTCCCTCTAGGATTGTTTCCCCACTCTCCCACAGATTTTGGATTGTTGTGTTCTCATTTTCATTTGTTTCAAGGTATCTCTTGATTTCTTCCTTGGTCTCCTTGTTGACTCATTCATTGCTTAATAACATGTTACTTAGTTTCCATGTTTTTGCTTATTTTTCAGTGTTGTTTTTGTGATTGATTACCAGCTTCATAGCACTGTGGTCAGAGAAGATGCTTGATATGATTTCAGTCTTCCTAAATTTATTGAGACTTGTTTTGTGTCCTAACATGTGGTCTATCCTAGAAAACATTTCACGTGCACTTGAAAATTATGTATATTCTGCTGCTTTGGGGTAAAATGACATGAAGATATCAATTAAATCCATTTGATCTACTCTGTCGTTTAAGGCCGCTGTCTTCTTGTTGATTTTCTGTCTGGAAGAGCTATCCAATGAAGTAAAGTGGTGTTAAAATCCCCGACTGTGACTATATTTCTGTAGATTTCTCCCTTTATGTCCATCAAGATTTGCATCACATATTTAGGTGCTCCTATGTTGGGTGCGTAAGTGTTTACTAGGGTTATATATTCCTGTTGGATTGTTCCCTTTATCATTATGTAGTGTCCTTCTTTGTCTCTTACTATAGCATTGGTTTTAAAGTCTATTATGTCACTGTTGATTTCTTTTCCTTTCAGTGTTGCTGGTCATATTTTCCTTGCATCTTTGCATTGTTGGTTAGGTTCCGCTTATAGGTGAGATCATATGGTATTTGTCTTTCGCCCCCTGGCTTATTTCGCTTAGCATGATGGGAAAGTCAAGGAACATATAGCAAGGACTCATGGACAAAACCAAAGGGGAAGAGCTGAGGGAGGGAAGGTGGGAGGGGGCAAGGGAAAGAGGTGGGGGGGAGGCAGAGACAAATGTATTTAAAAAGTAAATAAATTAATTAAAAAATAAATAAATAAAGTCTGTTATGTCAGATATAAATACTGCTACCCTAGCTCTTTTTCCCTTTCCATTTGCTTGAAATTTCTTTTTCCATACCTTTACTTTTAGTCTCTGTGTATCTTCTGATCTGAGATGGGTCTTTTGGAAGCAGCATATATATGGGTGTTTTTTTCTTATCCATTCAGCTACCCCCATGTCTTCTGTTTGGAGCATTTAAGCCATTTACATTTAAGGTGATTATTGATAGGTACATATTTAGTGCTATTTTATTATTAGACTATTTTCTTCCATTTTTTTTTTCTCTTTCTCTTTCTTAAAGCGAGCCCTTTAACATTTGTTGCAGTGCTGGTTTCATGTTAAAAAACTCCTTTAGCTTTTTCTTGTCTGGGAAGCTCCTTATTTCTCCTTTGATTTTAAACGATAGTTTTGGCTGGGTAAAGTAGTCTTGGTTGTAGGTCCTTGCTTTTCATCACCTTGAATATTTCATGCCACTCCCTTCTGGCCTGAAGTGTTCTGATGAGTCATATATCCCTGATAAGTAATTAGATGACAGTCTTAATTGGTGCTCCCTTGTAGGTAACTACATGCTTTTCTCTTGTGGATTTTAGAATTCTCGCCTTGTCAAAGCCTTGTCATTTTAACCATGATGGGTCTCAGTGTAGGCCCCTTTGGGTCCAACTTGATTGGGACTCTCCGAGCTTCCTGGACTTGTGTGTCCTTTTCCTTCACCAGATCAGGGAAGTTTTCGGTCCTTATTTCTTCAAATAGGTTTTCAATCCCTTGCTCGCTCCCTTCTCCTTCTGGTATTCCCATGATGTGGATGTTTTTACGCCTCATGTTGTCCAAAATGTGCCTTAAGCTTTCCTCATTTTTTAAAATTCTTTTTTTCTTTCTGCTGCTCTGCCTTAGTGTTTTTTTTCTGCCTTGTCTTCCAAATCACTGATTTGATCCTCTGCTTCACCTAACCTACTGCTTATTCCTACCAGTGTATTATTTATTTCAGATACTGCATTCTTTATTTCTGACTGGTCCTTTTTTATGGTTTCTGTGTCTTTTTTCACACTGTTGATTATCCTTATAATCATTACTCTAAACTCTCTGATAAATTGCTTTCTTCCATTTAATCTAATTCTTCTTCTGGAGAATTCTCTTGTTCTTTCATTTGGGGTCTGCTTCTTTGTCTTCCCATTTTGACTACTACTTTGTTTTTTTTCTGCTGTAGTTGTTAAACTAATCTGGCTGTACTCAGCAGCTGGGCTTAAGCACCACAGGCTGGGGCAGTGTAACTCCTGCAGGCAGGGCTATCCCTTCCCCCCAGGCTGATGCCACTTGGAGAGGAGTGCTCTGCCTGAGAAAGCTGGCTTCTGCAGGATGAAGAACAATTCAGCATGGGGATACTGGCAGCTGCTCCCTCAGTTCTCTCCCCAGAGCCACTAACCCCAGACTCTCCTCAGTTTCATTGACAATCTGTCTCATCCAAAGCTAAGAACATGGAAAAACAAGTTTTAAACTCAGCTCTGTCATTAACTGTCTGTGTGTTTCAATGAGAAGTGATTAATAACTACGTCAAATGCTTCCTGTAGATTAAGTGAAATAAGGGCTGAGAATTCACTTCATTCCTTCTATTGTTTTTTTGAGCAGTTATAGATTTACAGAAAAATTAAGCAGAAAGAATTCCCATATACATTCCATTTACTTCTTCCAGTTTCTCCTATTATTGACATTTGCATTAATGTGATATACACTTTTTTCAATTGACGAACCAGTATGATACATTATTATTGTTAACTAAAGTGCATAGTTTACATTAGGGTTCACTCTTGGTATTGTACATTCTATGAGTTTGGACAAATATATAATATGTATTGTTAATCGATGGTCGTTGGTGCCATTTTAACACCAACAGGTAGCCCTAGTTTGGGGTGTGGTGAAGAAGGAAACTTTGTTCAGTGCAAACAGTGCCATCGTGATACAGTATGGCTGTGAGAACAGCTCAATAGTGTTACTGCTCAATTATGAGACAGGAGGGCTGTGGAACAGAGTGGCTGTGTGGCAGCCCTGGCGTAAGGTGATCCACGGGCGAGGTGGCCCTGGGTCATGCCCCTCTCTTCCTAGACACATATGCTCTGCCCTGTCTGGTCCACCTGTTCCAGTCTAGTCTGGTTCACTCTATGTTGCCCTGTGCTGGCCTGCTTTGCTCTGCTCTGCTCTGGTGAGACATCTTTGGTGTTTCAGCTCAGCTAGGGAAATGGAGTCTTCATCGGTCTTTGGTGGAAAGGGAAAGTGTGTGTTCTCTGAGCCAGAGGGAAACTGACTTACATAGACAGAAGTTCCCATCCCTGGTCCCTGATTGTTCTGTCCTCATGCAAATGAGAACTCTATATCCTTACAATTCGATTGTTCCAAAAAGCACTGTCCTGATTAGTTATAAAGAAGCTTCTTTGGTTAGTTGGCAAAGATGTTGATGGGGTATAGCTGCACAGCTCTGACTCCATTTCTTTAATAGATATATGCCTACTCGGATTATCCATTTCTCCTTGTGTGAGTGTTAGAGGTATCAGTCCATTTTATCTACATTGTTGGATTTAATTTGCTAATTGTTATGGATTGAAGTGTATCCTCCAAAAGTTAATATGTTGAAGTGCTAACTGAACTCTAGTGTTTCAGAATGCGACCTTATTTGGAGACAGGGTCCCTACAGAGGTAATCAATTTAAAATGTGGTTGGTAGGCATGAGACCAATATGGCTGGTTTCCTTATAAGAAGGGGAAATTTGCACACATATATGCAACAGAGGGAACGCAGGATGAAGAGACAGAAGATGGCCATCTATAAGCGAAGGAGAGAGCCTGGGACAGATTCTTCCCTCACAGCCCCAGAAGGAACTAACCCTGTTGACACCTTGATTTAGTACTTTATCGTCTAAAACTGTAAGGCAATAAATTTATGTTGTTTAAGCTATCTAGTTTGTGGTACTTTGTTAAGCAGTCCCAGGAAACTAATACACTAATATTTTGTTGCTGATTTTGCATCTGTATTCATGAGAGATATTGGTCTGTACTTTCCCCCATTTTTTTTATTATGTTATGAACATTTATTGTGGTGCCTATCTTAATAATTTTTAAAGTATACAATACAGAATTGATAATTATTGGTACAATGTTATGCAGGAGAAATTTTTATTTCTTGTAATGTGTTTTCTGGTTTCTCTTGTAGGGTAATCGTGGCTTTACAGAATGAGTTAGGAAACATTCTCTCTGCTTCTGTTTTCTAGAGGAGATGGTAGAGAATTGGTATAGTTTCTTTTTTAGGTGTTCCGAAGAATTCACCAGTGAACCCATCTAGACCAGATGCTATCTGTTTTGGAATATTATTAATTATTGATTCAAAGTCTTTAATAGATATAAGCCTACTCATATTATCAATTTCTCCTTGTATGAGTTTTGGTAGAGGTATTGGTCCATTTTATCCTAGGTTATTTGTAGGCATAGGATTGTTTATAATATTTATTTATTATCTTTTTAATGTCTGATAGTGATGGCTTCTCTTTCATTTCTGATATTAGTAGCTCGTGTTTTCTTTCTTGTTTTGTGTGTTGTTACTTGACCTGGCTAGATATTTAACAATTTTACCGATCTTTCACAGAACTACCTAGCTTTTGGTTTCTTTAATTTTTCTCTGTTGTTTTCCTGTTTTTTTTTTTTATTGGATTGATTTCTGCTCTAATTTGTATTCTTTTTTTTCTTTTTACTTTGGATTTCATTTGCTCTTCTTTTTCTAGTTTCTTAAGGCAGAAGCTTTGATGATTGATTTTTAGATATTTTTTATGCATTCAATGCTATACATTCCCCTTAAGCATTTTCACTGCATTCCAAAAATTTTTATTTTCACTTATTTCACAGTATTTTAAAAAATTCTTTTGAAACTTTTTCTTTGACCCATGTGTTATTAAGAAGTGTGTTGTTTAATTTCCATGTATTTTGAGATTTTTCCAGCTGTCTTTCTGTAGTTGATTTCTAGTTTAAGTCTATTGTGTTCTGAGAGCATACTTTGTATGATTTCTATTATTTTAAATATGTTAAGATATGTTATATTGCAGAGAATATGGTCTGTCTTGGTAAATGTTCCATGTGAGAACTTCATAGACATCATTTAGATGCAGTTGATTAATGGTGCTGTTCAGTTCAACTATGTCCTTAATGATTTCTTACCTGCTGGATCTGTCAATAGAGGAGTGTTGAAGTCTCCAACTATAATAGGGGATTCATTTATTTCTCTTTGCAGTTCTATCCATTTTTGCCTCATTAAGGCTTATATCTTCTTAGAGAATTTTATTCAGTGCTTCTCTTTATCCCTGATAATGTTTTTTTTAACATAGCTACTTCAGCTTTCTTTTAGTGTTAGCATGGCATATCTGTCTCCATCCTTTTACTTTTTAAAAAAAAATCTTATTTATTTATTTTCAGAGAGGGGAAGGGAGGGAGAAAGAGAGGGAGAGAAACATCAATGTGTGAGAAAACATTGACCGGTTGCCTCTCTCACACCCCCAACAGGGGACCTGGACCACAATATAGGCATGTGCCCTGACTGGAAATTGAACCAGTGACCTTTCAGTTCGTGGGCCAGTGCTCAACCCACTGAGCCACAGCAGCCAGGGCTCCATCCCTTTACTTTTAATGCATATGTGTCTTAATGTTAAAACAGTTTTTTAAACTTTATTTTTATATTTACACTATTACAAGTGTCCCATTTTTCCCTGCTTTGCCCGCCTCCCCCACCCTTTGCCATCCCTTCTTTCATCCGGTCTACCTCCCCCCCGCCCGCGACAGCTGTCAGCCTGTTCCATGTATCTATGTCTCTGTTTCTGTTTTGTTCTTCATTTTTTGTTTATTAGATTCCATAAATAAGTGAGATCAGATGGTATTTATCTTTCACAGACTGGCTTATTTCACTTAGCATAATAATCTCCAGGTCCATTCATGCTGTTGCAAACATTAAGAGTTTGTACTTTTTTGTGGCTGTGTGGTATTCCATTGTGTAAAAATACTACAGATTTTTAATCCATGCATCTATGTAAGTGATGGACACTTAGGTTGCTTCCAAAACTTGGCTGTTGTAAATAACGCTGCTACGAACGTGGGGGTGCATATATTCGTTTGAGTTGGTGTTTCAGGATTCTTAGGCTATATTCCCAGAAGTGGGATCCCTGGGTCAAAAGTCAGTTCCATTTTTAATTTTTTGGGGAAACTGCATACTGTTTTCCACAGTGGCTTCACCAGTCTGCATTCCTACAAACGGTGCGCTAGTGTTCCATTTTCTCCACATCCTTGCCAACACTTGTTGTTTGTTGATTTATTGATGATAGCCTGGCAGGTGTAAAGTGATATCTCATTGTAGTTTTAATTTGCATTTCTCTGATGATTAGTGACATCTGAGCAATTTTTCATATGTCTATGGGCCCTCTGTATGTCCTCTTTGGAAAAGTGTCTATTCAGGTCCTGTGCACCTATTTTAATTGGATTGTTTCTCTTCCTAGTGTTGGGTTATTTAAGTTCTTTATAAATTTTGGCTATTAACCCCTTATCAGATACATCATTGGCAAATATGTTCTCCCATACAGTGGGTTCCCTTTTCATTTTGTTGATGGTTTATTTTGCTGTGTAGAAGCCTTTTAATTTGATATAGTCCCATTTGTTTTCTTTCCTTTGTTTCCCCTGCCTTAGGAAATATATTGGCAAAAATATTGCTATAAGAGATGCCTGAGATTTTACTGCCTATGTTTCTTCTAGGATTTTTATGGTTTTGCAGCTTATATTTAAGTCTTTTATCTATTTTGAATTCATTCTTGTATATAGTGTAATCAAAACAGCCTGGTACTGGCATAAGAACAGGCATATGAATCAGTGGAGCAGAACCGAGAGCCCAGAAATAAACCCACACCTTTATGGTCAATATTTGACAAAGGAGGCAAGAGCATACAATGGAGTAAAAACAGTCTCTTCAATAAATGGTTGTGGGGGGAATTAAACAGGTACATGCGAAAAATGAAACTAGATCACCAACTTACACCATACACAAGGATACAGTGGGTTCTTATAGACAATGTCAAGTTGGGTCCTGTTTTTTTGATACACACTGACAATCTTTTTTCATTGGTGTATTTAGACAATTGGCCTTTAAAGTGATTATTGATATAGGTGGATTAATATCTATCATTTATTACTGTTTCTATTTATTGTTTTCTTTGTTTCTATTTTTGTCTTCTACTTTTTATTGCCTTCTCTTGTTATAACTGATCATTTTCTATGATTCTGGTTTTACCTCTCTCCTTTTCCTATTAAGATTGAATACTCTTTGAGGGTAAAAAAAAGCATGCTTAGTCATGTTCTTTAATTCCATTAACATTTGGAACAGTGCCTGACATACGGTAGATGATCAAGAAATATTTGTTAAGTAAACTAACATATGGAAACAGACTTATAGAGAACAGACTGACAGATGTCAGAGGGGTTGGGGTTGTGGGGCTGGATGGAAAAGGTGAAAGGATTAAGCAAAAAGTAAAAAAACAAAACAAAAGAAAAAAAAACCCTCATCAACACAGACAACAGCATGGTGATTACCAGAGGGGAAGGGGGGCGGGTAGGGAGAGGTAGAAAAGGGTATAGGGGAGATAAATGGTGTATTGCTCTCCTGAATGCCCCTGCCTGTCTTATACCACCCCCATCCCAATTCTTATATCCTGACAACCCTACCAACACCTGGCATTTTCTAGTCTTCCAGTTTTTGCCACTCTTACAGACTTAAAGCAATATCTTGTCATTTTAATTTTAATTTCTGTGATTACCAATGTTTTGAGCATCTACCTAGCTGTGTACTTGTGGGATTTCCTCTCCTGTAACTTGTCTGTTATTATATTTTGCCTATTTTTCTATTTAGGGCCTCTGCCTTTTTCTTATGGAGTTATGGTTTCTCTTATATAGTGTAGATAATAATCCCTTGTTAGTTTTAGGAATTGCACATTTTTCCCATTCCTTTATTGATTAACTTTGAAAGTCTTGCCCTGTCTTGAGGTCCAAGGTATTCTACATTTTTTCTTGTTACTTTATAGTTTTACCTTTCATGTATACATATATCTCGATTCCACTTTTATATAGGGTGTTAGGTAGGGATCTAGATGTATTTTCCTCCATGTACTGAATAGTTTCCCCAACACATTTAGTAAATACTCTTACCTTTGTCAATTTGTAGTGCCATATTTATGCTATATTAGGCTTCAGGTTATACATGAGTCTGCCTTTGAACTTTGGTCCTTTTCCAATGGTATATTTGTCTCTTCTTGAACTAGTGTACAGGTTTTTTTTTATTTCTCATGGCTTTGAGTATGTCTCAATACCTAATAGAGTAGATCCTCCCTTTTCCTTTTTTTTTCCAAAAGAAAAGAGTCTTTTATTAACTACCACACTGTTATAATACAGGTTAATTTAGCTATTTTTGGTTATATTTTTCTATTTAAATTAGAAATAAATTTGTGGAAAATCCACTTGGAAATTCGATTGAAATTACATTGAATGTAGAAGTTATTTGGGGTATAATTGCCATCTTTATGATGTTAAGTTGTCCCATCTGAGGGCATGGATGTATCTTCATTTCTTTACATTGTCTTATATGTTCTTCAGTAGAGTTTTAAAGTTTTCTCTGTAAAGTTTTGTATATGATTGATTAAGCTGATTTCTAGATTCTGTATTATGTTGGTTGCCATTGTGAATGGTATTTTCTTAGTGTTTATCGCTGTTATAGAACAATACTGTTGATTTTTGTAGGTAGATACTCTATCTGGCAAGCTTGCCGGATTCCTTTCATATTAGTTCTAATAGTTTGGTGACTCTTTTACTTTTTAAAAAGTTGGTAGATGGTTATCTTCCTTGTAAATGATGCCAGATATAGCACTTCATGTCCAGTCTTTGGTTTTCTTAATTTCCTCCCTCTTTTTCCTCATGGTATTGGTTAGGATATCTAAAACAGTAGTAGTGACACTTGGTGTTCTGTTTATCTTGTTTGTGGTTTTAAATTAATGCATTTAGTATCTCCATTATGCATGACATTCTTTGTACACTTTTAGTATATAATCTTTAACAGTTATGGATGTTTACTTCTCTTCCTAATTCACTTACAGTTATCAACATAAATAAAAGTAAACTCAGTTAAATGTTTTTCTGTATCAATTGAAATAAAGCATTTGATTTATCCCTTTAAATTCATGTGATGCATTACATTAAAATTTTTGGATGTTGAACTGTCATTGCATTCTTGAGATAAAATGTAATTGTTCAAATGTGTTTTAAAAAATATACTCTTGCCCTGACTGTCGTGGCTCGGTCGGTTGGGCATAGTCCTGTGAAGCAAAAGGTTGGGAGTTAGAGATTCCTGATCAGGGTACATGCCTGGGTTGTGCATTTGGTCCTGGCCGGGGCACATATGAGAGGCAGCTGATTGATATTTCTCTGTCACATCGATGTTTCTCTCCTCCTCTTTCTCCCTCCCTTCCTCTCTCTCTCAATTTATACACACATATAAATACATATAAATTCATTCTTTCTCTCTCTCTCTCCCCCCCCTTCCTCCCTCCCTCTCTCTCTCTCTCTCCCCCTCTCACCTTGGCTGGTGTGGCTCAGTTGGTTGGAGTGTTGTCCCATAACTGAAGGGCTGCAAGTTTGATTCCTGGTCAGGGCACATGCCTAGGTTGCAGGTTTGGTCCCCAGTCCTGGTAAGTGCGATCCCCCATCCAGGCGTATATGGGAGGCAACCAGTCAGTGCTTCTCTCTTGCATCAATGTTTCTCCCTTCTTCTCTCTGCTTCCTCTCTCTCTCTGAAAAGCAATGAAAAAATGTCGTCAGGTTGGGATTTAAAAATAATAATAAGTAAATTATGTATACATTCACATACACACACTTTTGAAGAGCAGAGGTGCCTTGCCCACTCCACCCCGCCACTTGGGCACCATAGCAGCACACCTGCCTCCCATACACCAGAGCAGTGGCGAGGCAATACCCTGCCCCTCCAGTGCCAGATGAGCAGTGCCCTTTGCACCAGAGCAATGGTGCCCCATGCTCCAGAGTAGCCACAACCCCCTGGACTCCCCCTGGAAGATTCACTAGCTCAACCTCTCAACTCCCAGTGGCCTGCCTCTGCTGAGCTTGCACACTGCAGTATTGTCACCTGGCTGTGGCCAGCCGGGACACCAGGTGCAAAATCTTTTGGAAGACCCTGGAGGAGATCTAGGCAGACTCTGCGAGAGACTAGGTTCTGTGGGTCTTGCATGGGGGCCATTCTTCCCTCGCACACCTGATGGCACCACAGTTCCTGTGCAGAGATCTCCTTTCACACAACCAAACCTTGGTCAGTTTGGGCCTGATGAACTCTGCTGGCTTCACCCCTATGACTTCTCGAGACCCTACCCCACTGCCAAGTTCTGTGGGCAACCGGCAAGTGGCAGCTGGCCTTGATGTCCACTGAGATGGTTGCTGAGTGGCCTCAGACCCAGCACTGGGGCCAAGTTTGAATCTGTGTCAGTCTGGTAAACACTATTCACCCTTACCTGGTGACTCACTGAGAATCTACCTCACACAGCTCGCATACGTACCACCAGAGGCTCTTTCAGTGACTGAGCCTAACAGACAGCTCGAAGTGGGAGGCAAATCTTGCAGTGCATTGAATGACCCATTCCTGGGACCTGTGCTGGTAAAATATGGCCTTGGTTCCAATCTTGGCCCTTCCCAAGCACACCCAGGCCTAGCAGAGGCAGCCACAAACTGGATTGTTTTGTAGCTCCAAACAGGTAACCGAGGGCTGCTCACAGGCAATGCCTGACATTTACCTGGCCCCAGAGTCAACACACCAAGTGGCTGGAGTCAGACCACATCAGAACACGACCCAGTAGCTCCACAAGTGTCATCAAAGGGGGAATTCAGGAGGCACCAGACACTGCTAGGGCAAAACCCACTTTGTGGGGCCAACCTCCATACAGCAGCTTATACATTGTGGCCAGGGATGATTCTCATGGTCATCTAGTCAAGGCTACAACCCCACCTACACACAGGCCAAAGCAATCAAGACTCAACTATAAAGGAGAGTTCACCTAACATACACACAGGATGTTCCTGGGGTACCTAGCTCAGGTGATCAGGGAAACTGCACGTCTGAGCCCCACCAGACCTGTTACATAAGGCCACCTTACCAAGACTGGGAGGTATACATAATCAACTATAATATACAGAAAGAAATACAGAGAGGCAGCCAAAGAAACATGCCCCAAAGGGAAGAAGGGAATTCCCCAGAAAAAGAACTAAATGAAACGGAAGCAAATAATCTTCCAGACAGAGAGTTCAAAACAGTGGTTGAAAGGATGCTCAAGGAACTTGGGGGAAAAATGGATGAACCCAGTGAGAACTTATACAGAGACACTAAGCATAAAATAGGTCATAAAAACCATGAAAAAGAACCAGTCAGAAATGAAGAATGCAATATCTGAAATGAAGACTACACTAGAAGGAATAAATAGTAAGTTGGATAAAGTAGAGGATGGAATAAGCGATTTTCTCTCTGCAGTTCTGTTGCAAGCAAGTACATCAAGCAAGATATCTTTTGAAAATGTATTATACTAGGCATATATGTTCTTGTCCTGTTATTTGCCATTTAATTGTATTTTGTCAGATATTTAGAATGCTCTACCAGCTTTGTTTTGGTTCATATTTGCCTAGTATATCTTTTCCATCATTTATTTTAACCTTGTTTACATCTCTTTATTTTAAATGCATCTCTCCTAGACTGAATATTGTTGAGTCTTTTGTTTTAATCCAGTCTGTAAGTCTGTCTTTTAATTGGTAAGTTAATTCATGTACATTTGTTGTAATTACTCTTACATTGGGACTTATTTCTGCATTTCATTTTATACTTTTTATTTATGGCACTCTTTTTTTGTTTTTGTTGTTTCCCTTTCCCACTTTCCATTGGTTAGACCAAGTTTTCTCCTGCTTTATACAAAGTTATATGTTATATTTTATTGCCCTTTAACTTAAGATCTAAACTGATGTTACTTACCCCTATTGATATTTTACACATACAATAACTGCAACTTCTCTCCAACAAGATAAGTATCTCAACAGGCTCTGTGTCCTATTTATCTTTCACCCACACCTACCCCATCATGGTAACATCATGTAGAAGGTTAATCCTTCCTAGAATCCACATTTCCTTCTCACTTTTATAGTTTCTCCAGGGCTGATTTAGGAAAAAGAAACATAGATCGTATTAGCTTGACACCTTGGCAGGGAGTTTCAGAAGGCCTCAAAGAAGTTCTGTAGCAAATTAACAGCATTTATCTGGCTTTGAATTATCTCACTTTTTTTGAATTAACTCAACACATGTAATTAATCAGTTTTTCCCCCCCAAATAACAGGTACAGAACGTGACGTTACTGGATCATTTTGTGGGTAAGACACTATCTAAAGGGAGTCTGTATGTTACTGCAACTCATCTGATCTATGTGGAGGCTTCTGGTGCAGCACAGCGAGAAACATGGGTAAGTTCATGAGAAGTTCCAAAGGGTCTTGAAGAGTTAGGTGTACATGCTTTCTAATATGGTAGTTTCTTAAAATTTCAAGTAATAGTTCAATTGCTGTAAAACCTTTTTTTCAAAGAACCTATTTTAGGGGTCTTTCATAGCTTGAATCATATAACTTTTCATCCCTCAAGTTATTAACTTTAGTCATCTTAGTCATTTTAAACTGCCTAGGAGTTTTCCTCAATACTTTTAGGTACAGAAGTCTCATTTTCTGAGTCTAGTCGATAAGCATCCTTATGAGCTAGAAGTAATTTAAAGCCTTGCTACCCATAAAATGTGGTCCAATAACTAGCAGTATCTGTTTTACCTGGGAGCTTATAAAAATGCAGAATCTCAGGCCTAAGATTTTAGGTTTCTGAAAAGCTCTAAGGTGATGCTTATGGCTCATGAACTGCAGCTTGGGTATCAATGATTTAGACCATCTCTCTGACCTAAGACACGGTGTGCGTCATGTGTATGTTTCCTGTCACACTTTTAAACAATGTTTTCTAATTAGCGTAGCACCCCTAACATTACTTTATGCCTTCCCCACCCTAAAGTAGCATCATTTAATCTTAACTTAATCATCAGTCAGATTTATGCTTAGAAGTCTTTATAAGAAGTACAACATGCCTCAGGTATAGAGCAGGTATATGCATATAGAGCATAGCATAGTGATTAAGATCACTGGTTGTAGAGACAGTCTGTTCAGGGTGCAATCCCAGAATTAACATTTACTACCTCTATAATCTTGGGCAAATTTATTTAAGTTCTCTGTGCCTCAGGTCCCTCATCTGTAAAATAGGAACACTGATGAAATACTTGTTATGAGAATAAAAACGTTAATGTTTTCATTGCTTAAAACAGTGCCTGGCACATGATAAATACTATTTAATAAGTATAAAATAAACTGAATATACATATGAAATAAGTATAGTTGGTACATGAAAAGTGTTAGGGGGCACCAACCCCCATACAGTTGAAAATATTCATACAACATTTGACTCCCCCAGAACTTAACTACAGCCATCCCTTCATATTCGGGGTGACTGGTTCCAGAATCTTCTACAGATACCAAAATCTATCAGTGCATGCCATTTTATATAAAGGACTTAAGCATACAGCTTGCTGTCTACATTTGTGGATTTCCAACGGTGAATTGAAAATATTGTTGTGGTTGAATCTGTGGATGTGAAACTTGTGGAAACACAGGGCCAACTGTTTGTTTATTGAAAAAAAAATCCCCGCATAAGAGGACCCTGTACAGTTCAAACCCAAACTCAATTGTATTTTAACACCTCCTTTTTAAACCAACATGAGCTTTCCCCATTTAATATTATACTTGCTCCCTTTGGTGTGATGAAAGGAATGCCAAAAGAGGAATCAGGAGACCTGGTTTTAGCTAGACTCAGCTATGCACTAACTGGCTATATGACTTCAGGTAAGTTCTCTGGGCTTCAATTTCGTTATCTATAAAATGAGGTGGCTAGATTATATAATTAGTAGGGATTCTTCCATTTCTAACAGTTCAGGAAACATTTCTTTAGTACTGTGCCATGAGCCTTTCTCCTTTCTCCCTGCATTTATAGACAGCACACAGTTCCTTAGATATTATTCCTATTAGTTATTATTCCAAACCCATGGGGCTAGGTCTCGATGGGAGAATGTAGGTTAATCATTTCTATGTATCAAAGGAGGCTTATTTACCCAATTAGTGCTATTCCTGAAGTTCTTCTGAGGCTTCTTCTGCTTCACTCCCCCCGTTTTTCCAATTCACCACTTTTTTTGCCTGGTGCCCAAATTTGATGATCAGTATTTTACTACCCAAACACACATCTCACATGTTGATCAACAGGGCTTTGATTTCCCTGAAATTTGATGTATTAATCCCCATTACATTATCAGTAGTTTTTTTGACCCCTCTACAACTGCATTGGCAGGAACTGAGTTTGACAAAGCAATTAAGACAAATTAAGATGGAAAATTCCTGCTAGGAATATGTGAGTGGTCCCCATACCTGCCCCATTCTTAGATGGTGGGTGCTATTGAAAGAGTTCCTGGAAAACATAGCTTTTCCAAGTAACCTAGGGCGTGTGCAGAATGGAGGAAAAGAGACAATAATGATCAGAAGGCCATTCCAGGCACAGGGCAGGGAATCCAAAGAATGAAAAGATTACATCCAAGTTCTAGTTGCAAGAAACATTAGAGATGCAGATGGGAGGAGAACATTACAGACTAAAATGTAAAACTATGATTCCACAGCTTTTTGAATCTAAAAATTAAAAAATTGTATTATTTGGACATAATTCCTTTTTATCAGTTTACTTTCCACACATTTCTTTTTTGCTGGCATCAGCATGGACAGGAATGATGCGACTAAGAATTTCATCATCCTTGAAAAAATCAGATTCATTAACCTGTACTCCCATGGGACACAACTTTATTAACTACAGTATAGTGCTTATGTATAATTCGTTCAGTAATTAATCTTACAGTCTTTACTCATTTCCTAAGTTCCACAGGTCAGCTTTTCTCCCATTTTAGTTTTGCTTTACTGTTACTAGAGTCTAAAATGTGGGAGAGAAATTTTCTCCCTAATATTTCTAGTTAAATCCTAATCCCAGAACTAGAGTTTTTAGAATTCTTAGAGAAAGAACCCTGGACTTGGCATTAGACTGCCGTGGCTCAAGTCCTGTTTGTGTACTTCTGGGTTGTGTGACCTCTGATGAGGAATTCACTTCTCAGAGCTTTCATTTCTTCATTCCTGAAATGGGATAATTATACCTCAAAGTGTTATTACAGGGATTAAATAGTTAATGGTCATGGTAACCTTGTGAGAAATAAAGCACAATACTAGTTATTAATTTTAATTAGTAATTTGGTAGAACAAAAGAAAGTCCTATTTTTCTGTGTGACAATTATTCTACCATGTTTGTAAATTTCACCATAGTATGCTGGAAGCCATCTGTACTGAGCCAATTTACCATAATTGCCCCAAACTTGGTAACCTTATACTCTGAAGGGGGGATAAGTTTTGTAACACTGCAATTTTCTTCTCATTGCTTTACCACTATTTACTTCTGTTTGAGAGAAACCCAGTTGTGCCTTACAAAGGATGATTGATGGCTGTACATTTGATCACAATTCTGGTTATTCTGTTCCCATTATTGAGAGTCAAGCCTACTAATAATGATAGAACTTATGCACAACTGTGAATTTATTTTGGTTCTTTTCTGTTTTGTAGATTGCAATGCATCACATTGCCTCTGTGGAGAAGTTACCCATAACCAGCAAGGGCTGTCCCCTGATTCTCCGCTGCAAGAACTTCCTGGTGGCCCACTTTATTTTAGACTCTGACACGGTGTGCCAGGAAGTTTATGTTTCACTGCTCAAGCTTTCTCAGACAGGTAGTTATGATAATATTTTTATCTAAAACCATTTTAGATTCCTCCCCTGCCAAGAACTGCATACTGGAAAGACCATGGGCTATGAAGGTAAACAAGGCAAAGTTTGGATCTGGGTTCTGTTCCATGGTGTTTGGACAAGTTATATAAGCCCTGAGCACAGCTTCCTTGCCTGTAAAAGCAGTGATAGTATAAGCTCCCTGCAGGGGTTATTTTGAAGTATAAATGCATTTGTGCATTTTAGTCTGTACTTGCTATATAGAGTAGATATGTAATAGATGTTATCCCCTTCTCTTTCCCTCCCTCCTTTTAAGTATAATATTTACTTGTAGGTCTCAGTCACCTCAGTCTCCTCAGACACGGTCACCTTAAGCTTCACTGCCACCACCTGGATCACCTTGTATCCACCCCTGTCCCCTGCCCTGCCTCCCATCACCTGGTCCTTGAAGGCCCTGGCAGATTCCATTCATCTCTGGAAAAGTTGTTGCCACATAAATTAGGCATATTAATTATCAGTTGTGTGTTGCATCTTGTGAAGGGAGAAGTGGGGTTGACCGGGAGAGAAGAAATGGCCACTTACCAGCCAGAAGCAGGTATTGGCTTGATAAGCAGATTGGAAAACTGTGTTAATGTTTTGTAACATGTTACAACAAACAGTACTCCTAGGGTACTGGAGCTCAGTCAAAAAAAACAAAACAAAACAACTTTGTAAGGACCACTTCCCCAACATGTGAATCCCTGAAGCTCCATCTCAGTCCATTATCCAGCAATTCACAGAACGCCAGACAGAATGTTCCTGCTTTGTGTTGGTATCAGAAAAAAATTAAATCACTTTTAAAAGAAAACTCAAAAGCACTGTTCCAGTTCTTACTCCTTTCATCAAGGCAACCTTGTACACAGATCATTGTCTTTTTCTGGGGCTGTTTGACAAACACTCCCTTTGGAAGAAAGGAAGTCTAGCTTTTTTAAGCATTATTTGGTGTTGTTAAGTTTCACTCATTATTCCATGTTTTTGTGTTTATCTCCATTATCCAGCATTACCTGAAGATCTGTATGCTTTTTTTTACAATCCCAAGTCCACAAAAGAGATGAGGGAAAATGGATGGAAACTGATTGATCCACTATCAGATTTTGGGCGTATGGGGATACCCAACAGGTACTGGACTGTAACAGATGTCAACAAAAACTATGAGGTAATTTTGTCATTGTCATTTTCCTTTAGGTTCATTTAATTAAAACAGAAGAATGTTAGCAAACAAGGTTTTGAAAAAAGAAAAAAACCCATAATCTCTCCTTTTCATTCAACATTTAGTCATGCAATAAGCATTTATTAAGTACCTATTGCACTCAATACACTGAGTAAGAGTTCTCATAGTCTATAGCAGAGTGTGCTGTGGGAGCATAGATGAAGGATATGGAATTCAGACTAGGAAGCCAGAAACAGCCTGATGCTTTGGGAAATAGTGTAGAGAAGGGAATCTGTCTTAATTTACAGGGAGAGAAGGAAAGAGGTCAGGAAGTGAAGTGAGATCATGAAGGGCTTCATAGCCAAATTAAGGAATTTGAACATTATCCTGAAGGCAGTTAGGAGTCACTAGAGCATTTTAAGCTGGAGAGCAATGTGAGTATATTTGTATTTCAGAAAGATAACTTTGGTGGTGGTGTGGAGAGTTGGATTGTTAGGAATGCAGAAGAGTGATATGGGAACCTGAACTAAGGCAATGAGTATGGATGGAGGAGATGGTTTTAAGAGATGATTCAGGGGGTATAATTGAAAGAACCTGGTGACAGAGTAATGTGGCTGGGAGGAGGAGAAAGAATTTTAGTGTACATCTCAGCTGTCCTGGTTTCTGTCTTAGGTGACCCAGTAGGTGATAGATATGTTAACCAAGATAAGGAGCATGAGAAAAGGGCAGTATCTTCAGTTTTAGATTGAGTTCAGTGTGATTCAAAATATATTAATTATGTATTTTAAGTCTGGATCTTAAGAAAGAGGTCTGGGAATGTGTTAGTCGTTCCCAAGACCATCCTTTAGGTTTAGTGATTCACTAGGAGGACTCATGGGACTCAGCATATAGTCCTAGTTGTACCTGTGATTTATTAAAAGGAAAAGGTATAAAGCAAAATTAGCAAAAGGAAAAGGGACAAAATTCCAGAGAAAACCAGGCGCAAGCTTCAGAGTTTTCTCCCAGTGGAGTCACATAGGATTTACTTAATTCCTCTAGTAACAAATTGTGACAACATGTGGAAATTGTTGTCTGTAGGGAACCTTATTGGATAATCAGTGCCCAGGATTGTTTTTTTGGGGGGCAGCTGGTCACATAGGCACTCTCTGCCTAGTATAGACCAAAGTTTCAGATGCCCAGAGGGAAAGAAAAGTGCTTGGCACAAATCACATTGTTTGTACAAACAGTGTAGGCACAACCAGTCACTCTTATCAGTTAAGGGATGGTGGGAACCCTTTCAAAATTCAAGTTCCTGGGCACCAGATGAGGGCCAGACTTGGAAGCAGGTCTTTCTAAGGATAGCAGTCAGAGTTGCTGTGATGACTTTCCTGCACAGGGAATCATTGGTGTTTAAGTGGTATCTCTGAACTGTTGCATCTTTATTTGAAGTTTTTTTTACTAACATTAAAAGACAGTAACTGCAATGGCTTTCTGACAACCGTTTTGAATATCTTTTAGATAGGAAGATTGATGAGCTGTCACTTAGTAGGGCCATTTGTGAGGTGGTTTGTTAAAGGTCATACTTGACAGGAGTGAGTAGAGGTGGGGTGAATTCTTTTCAGTTCCAATCTGTGTCTGAGTACCCCAAATGAGCTCTGAAATATCTGTTTTGGCACCTTGGATGCATGTGGTCCTCTGAGTTGAAAGGGAAGCTCCATTTATTTCTCTTTATATGACTTGCTTCTCCAAAGTTTAAGTCCAGGTAAGAGGACAGGTATAGAACTTTTTCTCTGTCAAAGTTCTGCATTCTGAGGACATTGACCTTAATTAGTTATGTTGAGCATTCAATCTGATCTACCTCGAACTTTTTACCTGTTTATGTTTTCATTTGATCCATTGTCAAATGTTTAAGAGTGTCCTTTACTTAGAAGAGTGATTAGAACTAACTTGGCAATGTCAAGTCTGTGCTATTATAATATTTTATCACTATCTTTTTAGAAAGATATGTTTGGTAACCACTAAAGGCGATGAATTTGAGACAATGTCTCAGTCTTTTTGTAGAGTAAATGTCACACCTAAAATGTCAACATTTCCACCCCAAAGCTAGTGTTTTAAAGGCCCTCAAGATATTTATACTAGGAGCCCAGTATGCATTTTAAGAAAGAGTAAATCATGTTTTCTTCTTTTACACCTGTCTGCTTTATATTTGAGTATATTTGTTTTAATTTACTTATTTACAATATACATTGTTTGTTTTGATAGACAAGGGTAGGAATTTCAGGATAGGGTTATACGTGTGTTTCTACCTAGAATGTGCATTTCTACCTGTAATGTTAGTACATCTTGTTCTTACATTGCTCAATACCTTCCTTTCTGGAAAATAATGGCATACTTGCCAAAGCTATTACACCAAGGATATTTATGTTACTATTTCTAAGAAATGGATAATTCTAGATGATAAATAGTGGACAGCTAGTGTTTGAGTGATTGCTATTCCAACCTGCTGGTAGCAGGTGAGAAATGTAAAAAAAAAAAAAAAATACTGAGTTAAAAAAATTGAGTTTTCTTTTAGATATGCAGTACCTACCCTCCTGAAATAGTGGTTCCTAAGTCTGTAACCTTGGGAACGTTGGTTGGAAGTTCGAAGTTCAGAAGTAAAGAACGGTTACCTGTACTCTGCTACCTCTACAAAGAGAATAATGTGAGTTGAGCACTTCTCTCATGAGAACTAAACTTGGCTCTACAAGACCTGGGTTTCAGTCCCACCACTGCCACTTACTGGCTGTGTGACCTCAAGCAAGTTACTTCTCTGAACGTTAGTACTTCTGAGGGTTTTTAAGTGGGTCACAAGAGGCAAAAAAATATACGTGTACTTTGTAAATTGTAAAGTGTTGTGCAAATGTTAAGTGGCATTTTTAGTGTGCTCACTTGTTTCTTTCCTTCTCTGTGGGCTCCAACTTGATGGGAAGTTGTTGAATAAAAGGATATTTGGGGACTGTGGCCTCCCACTGGCACACAGATGTCCTTGATTCTTTCCTCACTACTTTTAGTATGATTTAATGTAGTAGGAAAAAGCACTTAACTCCTTCATTTGAGTCCCCTTCCATGGGAAGGGATAATAGTTCTTGCCTCTTCTGGTCATTTTGAGATCTGGAGTTAGACAAATAGTCAGTTTCTCAAGTAGGTAAACTATTCAGGTGCTAAAAGAGTATAGTGAAACAAGTGGGTGTTTTGTGCCAAACTATCAGTGAGCAGACTTCTTAAAAACCACACTACAGTACAATGTAGTCCATTAACCAATCATTACCAAACATACCTTCTAAATAGCTGCGTTGTTTTTATACCGAAATGGCTTTAAGCAAACTAGTCCCTCTGATTTGACATGAATGAGTGAACCCTGCTCTCTTAAGACTAAATCTCTGCTCTGTCTTGAAATCTGCTGCCACAGCAAGCCTCTAGTTTACATGGGTGATATGACTGGAACTCTGAAAAGCAGGGCAGCTTCAGAAAAATACTGGCCTGATACATATTGAGAATAGAGTTTTATTAAGGAAGCACTCAAGATGTGATTTTCCTATAGTCCAGATTTGCTAAGACTAGGTCGAGAGTCCTTGCCATGTAGAAGGGAGGTAAAGACTATTCAGAGCAGCAGTTTGTGGTAACACAACTCACATGCCATGGGAAGGCAGGAGACTGAGCCCAATGTCAGTGGAACAGCTGGGCTTCAAAGCTACATCTCTCTTTCCTTCACTGTTCTGAGTTGGTTCATCTTCTTTCTCTGCTCACCAAACCTGGGATCAAGGAAGATTTTTGACCACCTATGCATACGATCCCTCAACTGACACATTTTTTCCTTACAGGCTTCCATTTGCCGCTGTAGCCAGCCTCTGTGTGGGTTTTACACTCGCAGCCAAGATGATGAGCGCTTGCTAGAGGCTATTGGACAAACCAACCCAGGCAGCCGGTTTATGTATATTATAGACACAAGACCAAAGGTATTTTATCAGTTACCTCTTTGATATTCTTACTTCACTCATTTTGTAATCTCCATCCCTACATGTTGAGCTTTGCAGTGTTATTGGGAAAATTATATTTGTGTATATGAGCTTACGGTGTCAGACATAGTGTAAAATCATTTCCACAAGTCATTCAGAGCCCATTTTTGTAGCCTGTCAGTCACTGTCAAGCAAGACTGTGAGATCTCCTTGATGCTTTCAAAGGTACTTTGGACAACCTGGCTTTGCCACCTCCTGAATTTGTGACATCTGAGTTGAATGCCTGAGGTTCTTTGATGTTCCCTCATGTTTTTCACTAAATCTATTTATCAATTAGAATTTTCAGTATTTTCCTTCTGTGGTGTAAATTTACTCTCAGATAAAGCACAACTTAACACTGGCAGCATTAATACGAACATATCTTATTGTAAGTAATGTATTAAACCACAGTGGGTGAATGATATTTTGATGTCTCCTCAAGGAATTGGGTTCATGAATGTGACTGTTCTATGATTAACAGAAATTCTTTAGCTTATGTGGCGGTAATTATTTTAGCACCCAGAACTATTTACTGATTAAGTGTTTCCCAACTCAGTGAAGTGATGTTTAAATCTTGGTCCCAGAAAAAAAGAAAAGAGCAGGAATATAAGTTTGCCATGGATTTTGGCAGTGGACATGGACCTAGTGAAATTGTTTGATCTTTTCAAGAGCCAGATACTGTATGGTTTGTTACAATGTGTATTTCCAGGCTCTGTCCCTTTCAAATGTGTGACAGAAAGGAGGGTCCTCAGGTCAACCTAAGTATTAGCCTAAACTCTTTTTCATTAATTCTTTGACTTTCCACATTTTGTATACCTCTGTAAGGGATTGTTGAAGAATTAATTGTGCCCCATGGGGCAAGTAAAGGACAGGTTCCCTTTTCTTAAAGGATGTCCTTTATACGGACAGCCCCAGAAAGAAATACGTTTGTAATTTGATGTGTGGAGTGTGTCTGACTAGGAGATTTCTTTGTTCACTAGCGATTGCTAAGTCAATGATTCAGATGTATGCTTAAGCCAGGTGGTTGTGGCATCACAATTGAGCAACTGGCTGTGCATGAAATCAGATAGTGGCCTTAGACAGCTGCCTGGCCCATTTTGGGGATCACTCATTGGCCATTCTCCAGAGCTACCTAAGGCTCCCTGGGCTCAAGAGAGGAAATCTTTTCCCTTTCTTCTCAGGCACTATCTTTGAATTTCTCCTGAGTTTGCTGTCTTACTTCAACCATAACAGCATCTGCCATTCCAGATGAAAAGAGTTTAATCAAATCTGTATGTTTCAAGATTAAATAATCTTAAAATGGTAAAGGGAAACATACCTTCTTTTGAAAGAACTGAAGGATTGGTGCCTTTTGTCCAAACCTAAGACCAAAATGCCCCTTTAACAGGTCCCTTTTTCCTCTCAGAAGGCCTAGAAATATCTAGCAGCCTCCCCCGTCTGGATGGCTAGATCTATACTTTTAGTAGAAACTGTATTGTAGTTGTAAACAACTACATTTTTAGGAGTCAGACAAACCTGGGGTCAGATCTTCCCCCCAGCCTCTATCCATATGACTCTAGTTGAAATTGGTTCACCTCTCTGAGATTGTTTTCTTATGGGAATAATAAAAATACCTATCTTGAGGGGTTGTAATAAAGATTAAATGAAATAATATAGGTAAAGAACCTAGTACAGTGTCTAGTACATACTAGGAGCTCAATAAATATTATACTTTTCCCTACTTGAACATTAGGCTGCTAATACAGAGTTGTTACTCAAATCTGCCAGTCATATTCCCAAAGATTTTATAGTAATACCATGTAGCTAGCTATCTGCAATAGCCGGCCTTTCTAGTGCTGCCCTGACCTGGATAGGGGTTACTATAATTACTGTTTCGATTGCTGAAATGTTCATCAGTCATAGCAAACTTCCTTGCTACTAGGTGGCTGTTGCTTGTACCTCCACAGGTGTTCCTTTGACATTTGTCATTAATGTCATGAAATCTGTGACATTTTCTGTGTGATAAGTAATCAAAATTACTGTCACATTTCTCCATTTAAAAGTATCTGGCATTCTAAACAGAATATGTTGACACATAGACTATTTTCCCTGAATGTGTTAACATGAAAAGTTTGTGCTTCCAAGGATTTAATGGCATTCTTTTCTATTAATACAAAAACTACACCCTGTCCACGTATATGCTCCTCCTGTCTTTTAAAATGTACAATACTGGGAGATGAGAAAGGAGGCCCAGACAACAGAAAACTATTTGATTAGTAAGATGGTTATCATCATAGAAGTTATTTTGGCCTTTTTTCCTAGTTATTGTATTAATATCTCCTGACTATATCTCATTTACTCTCTACCCTGCCCAATATTCTTCTTATGGCCTAGAAATATTCTGATTACCACAAGCTGAACATAGTGTTAAAACAGGTCTGGGTATCTCCATTTCATTTTATCAGTGAGTGAAAGTCATTTATCTCATGCATGTTTTAGACATTTTCCTACAATAGCTATTTGAAATTAATTGTCCCTGAAGTTCTTAGACTTCTCAGTTGTAAAGGTTTTTGAACTTTCACATGTTTCCCAGTATAAAGCCATTTCAGCTGAGAAAACATTTGTTTGTGATAAAGCTCTAAATTATTTCGGTTCCTCAGACCAGCTATCCTCATAGTTGCCATATCCTACAATCTCTTAAGTAGGGTTTTAGTAATAAAACCAAAACACTAAATCTTCCTCTATACTACTCTGTTATTTAAGATAACCTTTCCTAAAAACTAGTGAAATTCTCTCCATTCCAGAATGCACCCTGATTTCCACTTCTTTTTCAATGGGTAAGATTTAAAACTGTTTAGAATAAGGCATTGAGATTGGTGAATCTTGTTATTTTATTACCTGCCCAATCTGCTCTATTATTCCTCAACTATTGCAGTTGAATGCCATGGCCAACCGAATAGCTGGGAAGGGGTATGAAAACGAAGACTACTATGCCAACACTCGCTTCAGGTTCATGGGCATTGAGAACATCCATGTGATGCGGAGCAGCCTGCAGAAACTCTTGGAAGGTAGAAGGATTTCACCTTGGATAGGCCAGAGGCCATAGCTTTACACACACAGACACACACACACACACACACACACACACACACACACACACACACACACACACACCCCACCCCACCCCACCCCGCTTGATTTGGGATAGACCATAAAAGCAATCAGGTCAGCAGGATCATAGGCAAAAAGTTTTTTCACTATGGTATGAACCCAGCTTACATAGTGCTGAACTACAGCAGTCTTGGTCTGGCAGAGGAACTAAGATGTTCAGTTTCATAACTCAGTTAAGTCCATTTGGGTTTAGTTGCTGTGGAAATCATTTCTCTCTATAGAATTACAGAGGCTGGCGTTTAGGGGTGGACAGGTCAACTTAAGTATAAATGAATTTGGAATTCATTGCATCATCTTCAAGGTAAGCAATCACCTCATTTAATCTACTGTAAGGAGTCAATTGGATTTCATCACTGTGCTGATGAAGGGGGTGAATTTAGACTTCAGAGGAGTGAAGCTGATGTCAGGCAATATGGGTCATCTGTCATCACTGCAAAATAATTGGGATCGAAGTGGGGGCAAGGTGAGGTTGGGGCCTGACAGGACCCTTGATTCTTAAACATTTCTCTCAAAGCCACTACCCAGGATTCCATGATGCGGTATGACAACTCAGGAAGAGATGGTGAAAACCTGCCTTCTTTAGTGAACTCCCTGTTCTTCCCCTCTTTTCTTCAATTTTGCACTTAGGTTATAAGCCAAGACCTCTTCTTTACATGACCCTTATTAAATCCTGTTTCCACAGTCTGCATCCTTTTTAGGATATTAGTGTTCCTCTTCCTTGGATCTCTTCTTCCTTTCTTTTTTGTCCCAGATTATTCTATAGATGTAGAGGAGAATGGGACTTTTTACACATTTTTGAGGCAAAAGATTGCCCTCTGCTGGATAACCAGTGGAAAGGACATGGAAATTAACTTTTTCCCTAAGCTGTTGAGACTGTACAGGGCTGCAGGGAGAAGGTGGGAGTACAGCCAGATGTTAAGGGCCTGAAGAGTTATGATGAGTGGGTGGAATTAGGATTAAATATGTTTTCTTTTTTTAAAATAATTTTTAAAAGATTTTATTTTTATGTGTTTTTAAAGAGAGAGGGGAAGGGAAGGAGAAAGAAGGGGAGAAACGTCAATCACTTGCCTCTCACATGCCCCCAGCTGAGAACCTGACCCATAACTCAGGCATGTGCCCTGAATTATGGGTCAAACCAGCAACCTTTCAGTTCACAGGCTGGCACTCAGTCCACTGAGCCACACCAGCCAGGGCAAATGTGTTTTCTAATCAGAGGACATGTGAGTGTTTTCCTGTGGTTACTGACTCATTCTTCTGGCTCTTCTTTTAAGAGATTTCTGTGGGCTTGGGGTGGGTTCTACAACTCAAGAAAGCAGAGACCAGCGGTGGAAGACTTGGTAGGCTCTAGCCCTAATCCTGTCCCTGACTCACTGCGTGGTTTCTAACTAATCATTTAAGCTTTCTGTGCTTCAGCTTTCTCATTTACAAAATTGGGATCCACTTTTTTCCCTTTCTTGGTGAATAAACTGAGGTTATTGTGAATTTCAATATCTGCTTCTTTTTCTACCTTAGTTTGTGAATTGAAAAGTCCAACAGTGAGTGAATTTCTTAGCGGCCTGGACAGCTCAGGGTGGTTGACACACATTAAAGCTATTATGGATGCTGGAAGTTTCGTTGCAAAGGTAATAATTAGGACTTTTAA
The DNA here is from genome assembly GCF_021234165.1 of Pteronotus mesoamericanus. Lineage (NCBI taxonomy): Eukaryota > Metazoa > Chordata > Mammalia > Chiroptera > Mormoopidae > Pteronotus > Pteronotus mesoamericanus. Next base: position 664,080 of record NW_026555108.1, on the reverse strand, counting down.
GAACTTGCACTGACTTTAATTATGGGATCTCTTAAGATAGCAGTGTATCCTGGTAGAAAAAATACTGAAAAAAACCTTAGTTTCTAGATTCACCTCTGCTGCTCATTTACTGTATACCCTAGGCCAATCTTATCCCTTTTCTGGGTGTCAGTTTCTTCATCTGTGAAACGAAGTGGTTGGGCTAGAATCTAATGGCATAAAGTTTGTGGGGTCCACAGAACTATATGGGAATAGTATTGACCCTTTCCTTCTGGAAAAAAATACACATATGGCTATGCATACAGAACAGGGGCCTTAATTTCAGGGGTTTCACAGACCCCTGACCTCAGGTTAAAAACTCCTAGATGACCTCTCTTGGTCCTTCCAGCTCAAATACTCTGTTGTATTTTTGTGTTGATTTTAAGGTATCAAGTGGAAGTAACAGTGGGTATAACATAAATGTAGAGCTTGTATATCTATGGTATTCAGAGCTCTGAGTATAAAGCAGACCTTTTATGACTTCTTTCTGTAGGTCTGCCTCTGAATGCCTGGACTGCATTCAGAGGCAGACCTACACTCATTCATGCTCATGTTTATTTTCTGACCTCCAGAACCCTGGCCTTTGTATCATTGGTTAGGTGATGTTTAAAAAAAAAAAAAGAAGAAGAAGAAATTGGGAGTATACATCTTCTCATTTTGAAGTTTGGTTTATAAACATGGGGACTCTCCCTTTTGACCACCCTTCTACCCCTTTATTTATAGAAGTAAAGAAAAGGAAAGAATGACTTTTCATCACCGTGCTGTCATTTTCTCAGTTGAAACTAATGCGATATATAGCCTCTGGCTTAAAATATTTGAAGAGTATATGTAATTAACTGCCTTAAATATCCAGCCCTAATGCTTTTGACTTTCCTAGTCCTGTTGTCTACACTTTTTATTATAATAAGCTATTAATGTTTACTGTGTGACCCTCTTGATTGTTTCAAGCCCACTGTTCTAACCATTCTTTATACTGTTCCTTTTTCACATGCCCTATACCCATACATCTGTATTCCCTTTCTGAAGCTGACTTCATTAGGCCAAAGAGAGTGAGGATACAAAAAAGGGATCAATTTGATAGACAGTACAACCTCATAAATATTGGTTGATTTAAAATGAGTGGGTGAAAAAGATAGGCTTGGGATTGCACAGTTATATTGTGCTTCCCGTCGCCTGGACCGCCTGTCCCTTATCCCAAGCTTGAAAACTCAGTCAGCTTTGAATTCTCTCTCTTCCCCTCCATGTAGCAATTGCCTACTGCCATCACTGCTGCCTCACAATTGTTTCTCAAATCTATGCATTCTTCCCAGCCTTGACTGCTATTTTCCTAGTTAAGACATTCATCCCTTGCTTAAAACACTATAATAACTACGTAACTTGTACTTTTTAATTATTTGCCACATTTTTACTTTTTAATTATTCTTTTTAATTTTTTTCTTTTTTAAAAAGATTTTATTAAGTCTGGCATCATACATAGTTATTACAATATTACTGACTATATTTCCTATGCTCTACTTTATATCCCCATGGCTATTTTGTTTCCTAATTTGCATTTTCTTAGTTACTCCCCAGTTCGGCCTAAAGTCATCTTTCTTGAGCACATCTGATAATGGCACTTTAACCTCAAATCCTCCAGTGGTTCCCCATTGCTCATAAGACCCTGATAATAATGAACTTATTGTTCTCAAAAACAGATGGTTCTCCTTCCTCTCTTTCTTTCTCTTTCATTATCTTTATTTTTTTCTCATTACAAAAGTTGTTCATGTAAATTATCAAAGAAGTAAACATTTCAAAAATATATAACATCAAATGTGAATGTTCTTTGTAGTTTGCTCCACAGCATACACACCACTGTTAATAGTTTAATGTGTATACCTCTAGATCAGGACTATTTGAACTTTCTGTGATGATGGACATGTTCTAAATTTGTACTACTACAATAGCCACTAGCCATGCATGGAAGTTTTATACTTCAAATGTGGCTAGTGAAACTGAAAAACTAAATTTTAAATTTCACTTAATCTTCATGAATTTGATTTTAAACAGCCACTGTGGCTATTTACTACTTTGTAAAAACGATATTATATTGTGCATATTGTTCTGCATCTGACATTTTATACTTAACATATAATGACATTTTCCAGGTCAGTTCAGCCAGTACTACTACATTCTTTTCAATGACCGTATCATATTTCCTAATGGGAATTTACCATAGTTCGCTGTTAATGGGCAATTCAGTTATTTCCAGTTTTTCACAAATGCAGATATTGTTGCACCAAATGCCCTTGAACATATATCTTTGTATGTTTGAACATTCTTAGAAGTGGATTTTCTGAGTCAGAGTATGAATACTTCCAACTAACCAGACATGGTCAAATTGCCCTCCAAATAGGTCGCACCAATTACCATTCCCGCCAACAACGGCTATTTCTCCTATTGCCAGTAATGGTTATTGATCTTTCTAATCTTTGCCAGAGAAACAATAGGTGATGTATTTTATGTTATGCTTTAACTTGCATTTTTCATCATTAGTGAAATTGTGCATCATTTCTTGTACACCACTGACCTTTCACTCCATTTGGAGCCCTAAGGAAAGTGTAGTTGCTACTCTCATGCCTCTGATATTACCTGAAGAATCTGGTTAACTGAGAAGTTAAAATGCTTGAGAAACTTTTTTCCCAGAGCTCACTAACTTTTGTCTTACCTGCAACCTAACTATCCTTCTAGGAATATCATTTCTTTTGTACTTTCTACTATAAAGGTTATTGATTTGTCCACATCCCATGAACCACAGGGCCCATGGCCCTTGCACCTTCCACAACTCCTTCCTCCTTTAGCTATACCACTCTGTACCTCTCCTAGTTACTCTCCCTTCTCCATTAAGGGCTTTGTGAATGTCCTTACTACCTTCCTCTCCATCCTGATTCTTACTCTCATCACAGGAGATTTGAATGTCCTTATACAATCTATTGAACACTGCACAGATGTTCTTTGAGCTTTTATACTCCAGTTCTCACACTCTTAACTTTAGCTGGTTCTTCTGTCCTATGGAGATCTATACACATTTAAATTCTCTTTATCCACCTTTTATACATTCTCTCCTATCTAGCCAAACCTAGTGACATAGAACCTCATCCATTCCACCTTGCCCCTTATCCTTCCACTCTACCTGTGCTGCTAATCCCAGTCATTTTCTACATTAGCTGCTCTTACACCCTAATGACTAAACATAACCACAAAGAAATAAATCTCGTAGCTATGTTAATTAGTGCTATCATGGGTTTATAGTCTATAATCTTAGCTGTAGTTCTGTAGTCTTAGCCACCTAGCAGTCATTTTATGTGTCCCTGCTTGGGTGCTGTCCATCAAGCTGCTATTTTTAATCTGTACCTTTCTTTCATGCTGGTTTATACCACTGTTCCCCCCACCCCCATGAACACATATTTAAGCCTGTCTCTTCATGGAAATATCAAGGATAGCTCTCATCTTCCACTGCTATCCTTACCAACTTTTTTGTGTCGTCTTCCTTGGTACCTCTGATGCCCCATCTTCTGTGTAAAATTAATCCCTCTACCTGATTCGAAATCCCATCCCCTCCTTCTTCAAGGAAACTTTCTTGACATTTCAACTTATTTATTTCAAGTAGTTCATCCCCAAGAAATACACTCAAATGCTTTTTTTCATTTCTAAATAAAAAGAATTTTTATTATCTTCTTCTAGCTATTGTCCTCTTTTCTTCCTGGTTAGAGCTTTCTTGAAAGTAGTTGGTCTTCCCTATTAGTACTTTCTTACCTCCCTTCATTCTTCAGTTCACTATGATCCTATTTCTATACCATTATTACTACTCTTGCTGAGGTCACTAGTGACCCCTGACCCGTCATTTCTAAGGCTCATTATTTGATCTTTGTGGTATTTTTTTAATAAGGTCCGTATTAAAAAGATTGAAAGGTTCTTATTAAAAGATTAGAAAAGATTGTATTTATTTATTTTTAGAGAGAGGGGAAGGTAGGGAGAGAGGAAGTGAAACATCTATGTGTGGTTGCCTCTTGTACACCCCTTGCCAGGGACCTGGCCCGCAACCCAGGCATGCGCCCTAACTGGAAATTGAACTGGTGGCCCTTTGGTCCGCAGGCCAACACTCAATCCACTGAGCCACACCAGCCATGGCTCATCTTTGTTGTATTTTGACCTCTTTGCTGCATTTAGCACTGTTAATCCCTTTCTCTTTGAACCATTTTTGTAGTCCTGATTTTAATCCAACTACTCCTTCATGGTTTTCTTTCTACTTTTCAGGCTGCTTTTTCACAGGCTGACTCCTGTAATATCCCTCTTCCTCTACTTTCCCTTTTAAAAAAACTGCTTTTCCAGATCTTTCCTTTTCTTACTTTGGTCTCTGCCTGGACAGCAGCAGCCATGCCCACAATTTCCACTACCATCTCCATTTATATAGTGGTCAAATCTATACGCTGGCTTGGTTTCTAGCCCCTTCTTGGACTTTAGACACATATCCAATTATCCACTGGACTCACCATTGGATGTCCCTTAACTACTTTAGACTCACCATGGCCCAAACTGAAATTTTCTTATTTACTCTCTAAACCAACTAAAACTTGTCTTTGGGATCCCATACATTTCAGAATTATCCTTGACTCTTTTCCTTTGTTCCATATCCATTTTCTTTCTTACCATCCCTCTTTTCCTTTTCAGCCCCAATACTACTGCCTTAGTTCAGGCCTCCTTTGCCTTTCACAATTTTAGTAGCTCTGTAACTGGCCTTCCTAAATCCAAATTCATGTCCACCCAATCCATTCTCCTTACAGCCACCACAGGGAGTACATCTTGTCATGGCACTCCTCCGCTTTTAACACCTCAGTGGCTCTCTCTTGTCACCAGATGAAATGCACACTTGTCAGGCTGGCTCTTGCCCTTCTGGGCAGGCCTTTCTCTCCTCTTTCCCTCATTGCAAGCCTAGCTTTAGTCAAGGTACTTAGAGTACCTCACCTATGTCATACCTCCTTACCTTTCTACATGCTGTCGTGTTATGTCGTGTTCTCATCAACCTGACGAATGCCTACTCACCTGTCAAGCCCACTTAAACTGTCTTCTGTTCTTTGTTTATTTGTGCCTTTGTTGTACCTGGTATGGACTTCTGTTATTTTCGTTATCATTGGTTTGTACTCATTCATGTAAGTGTTTGTCTCCTTTGTATCCCCACTGCACACCATAGTGTTTCTTGTGTGGTCACTCAGTAATTATTGGCTAGGTGGGTGGATGAATGAATGAGTGAATAAATTAATTTCCTTTTCTTTTCTCCCTTGAGGAAATCCTACTCTTTCTTCAAGGCTCAAGCTTCCCTGGCTCCTACAAAAGGGTATAGTTACTATACATTACTAGAGAGCAGTGGTTTTTTCACTGTATTGTATTTATTTATGAGATATTTACCTTCGGTCTCCCTAGTTTGTGAGCTCCTTTAAGGTAGAACCAGGTCTCATCTTTGTGTCTTTAATATCTAGCATGTAACTGGCCCAGAGACATACATAATTAAATGTTAGAATGAAAAAGTGAATGCTTGAAATCTATCATTGCCAAAATTACCCAGCTTGGGTAACTACCTAGGTCTTTACATCATTCTGATTGTACGGAAACTGACCTAAGACAGGTAAACCTCTCTATCTTAAGTTGGAAGAAGTTACGTTAGTAAGACTAAATGTCTGAAGACTCCAGAGGAAATTATTGTCAGATCTAAGACTGGAATGCAGAACTGTTTTATCTGTGTTTTGGGGAATGAATTCTTCTTCTTGCCCACTCCTCTCTCAGATAGTTGATTCTTGTATTCTTCAGAAGTTTTATGATTTTAGAACTCCTTTATTTTTTTAATGCTAAATCATGTATTGGTTTTAATTTTCCTTTCCTGTTAGGTGAGTTCTTGTTTTGCACATTTTTTTCATTCCCCATAGAGTATGCCAATATTATGGGAAGAAATTAATGTAGCCCAGTAGGACCAGGTTTTCTGTGCTGTGGAGAAGGTACTTGGCAAGTATATTTATTAACCAAGCATAGTTTGTAGAAGTTGTTGATGCTACTTTTTGCCTCTTATCTTCACAGGCAGTAAAGGTAGAAAAGGCCAGTGTTTTAGTCCACTGCTCTGATGGGTGGGACCGCACAGCACAAGTCTGCTCTTTGGCCAGCATCCTCCTTGATCCATTTTATAGGACATTCAAAGGTCTCATGGTAAGAGAGCAAAAAATTCTATTTTACTTTGTGTGGGTGAAAGATCATGGATAAATCAAAAAGAACTTTCAACCAACTTGTTTTCCACAGGAAAGAGTTCCAAATCTATAAAAATGGTTGTTTTTCAATTTAGTTTCTTTCTACTAAATTAGGCATTTCCAGCCTATACATTTTCTATTGCACACTCAGCACAGTTTCTTACCGATCAGAAGGGAGGCTGTATGTAATAGTCTGCTGTAAGGGGTAGGAGAGACTCAAAAGTGTGCAAAGCTGAAGTGGATGACCGTTAAATAAGCTATCAGGTAGTTTCATCTTCAACATATCCGCTCTTTGGATATCACACTTACGGTTGTTTTCTGGCACTGAATCCAAGGCTTCTTAGTTGATCTAAGAAACAACTCACATAGGAGTTTATCCTAATTTTTTAGAAATGCTTTTTTAAGAAAAATGGATGAAAATAGGTTTGTACCAAGATTTGTTCTTGGTACAAACCCAAGTACTGACTTTGGAGTCCAGTTTTTTCATAGGTTGAATTTAAGATTATGTTTATCAGGGTTGCATTTAGTTATGTCTCAAATGGCTTGTCACACATCAAGTAAAAGCCAAAAGAAATAGGACACTAGATACAAATCCAGAATAATTTCTCCTGAGAACATTTGAAGTTTGAAGGAAGCCTGTGTAGGTCTTTCAAGGAAATACTAGTTACTTACTTAGCTGTCATTTGGGAAATTAACTTTATTTATTATCAGTTCAACCCAAACTTGTACAAATTCCATTTCAACAAAGTGTTTGGATATTTTTATATGTATGGTTAATTCATCTTACGATTTTCCTAATGCAAACTTTTCTTTTTGTATAACAATGAAGATCCTGATTGAGAAGGAATGGATATCCATGGGCCACAAGTTCTCCCAGAGGTAAAAAGATCCTCAGTTTAAAGATGGAGGCTGAGGGAGAGGTCATTAGGGTAAGGTTTATCAAAACCCAGTATGTTCTTGTGTATGAAGGAGCAGTAAGTTGAACATGGCATAAATCTTTTTTTCATCCAAAAATAAGTATTTCAGGCACTGTGCTAGGGGACGAGGGCTACAAAGGTGATTAGAATATTATCTCTGCCTTAAAAGTATGCAAATAATTTTACTAAGTTCAATATAGTAGGAAAGAACAAGGCATCACAAACTACAGAGGAAAAAGTGCTTAACTCTGCTTGAAGAAGTCAGGATAGGCATTCAGGAATAGGTAGCAATTGAAGATGAATTTGGGGGGATGAATAGGAGTTTGCTAGACAGAACAGAGAGCTGAGGAGGGCATCCAGGCAGAAAGAATAATAAATACAACCGCACCTTTCAACGTTTATAAGAACAAAGAAAGGTGCAGATTTCTGTTCTTCAGTAAGAAGTGGTGCAAGGGCTTACGTGCATCTAGTGTCTGCTATAAGGAAGATAGCTTCACTGAAGCTTTACTTACGTTATCAGAGCAATCAACAAATATTTACCAAATACCTAACAATGTGTTGTACACTACATAAAACACTGACCTCGTTCCAAAGGCACATAAAATTTTTTACCCTCGAAGAAGTTAAAATTCAGGTCATACTCTCCTCCATTGGTGTGTATCCGTTTAATTTCATTTGATTGCCATTCCTAGTCATTTGAATCCATCCGTTCACTCTTCCTTCATCGGCAAAAATTGGGCCAGGAAATAACCCGGTTTTAAGGAGACTATGTTGAGTTGAATGTGGTCTCTATCTCCGGTCAGTGATGACAGTACAGTTTGATAAATGCTAGGACAAAACAAACATAAGAACCTAACCCATTCTGGGGCAAGCAAGGCTTTCTAGAATTGCTGGCCTTTTAGAACATTCAAGAATACAAGATTGAGGGTTTGAAAGAGGCAGTGGGTGTTTGGTAGAATAAGATTCCTGGGGAGACAAGAGAGTGAACACTTCCTTTCAAATGAAAAGATTGGTGAGCCCTGGCCTGTGTGGCTCTGTCAGTTGGGCATCATCCCAACAAACCAAAAGATTGTGGGTTCGATTCCCAGTCAGGGCACATGGCCTGGGTTGCAGGCCAGGCCAGGTCCCCAGTAGGAGGTGCGTGAGAGGCAACCACACATGGATGTTTCTCTCCCTCTTTCTCCTTCCCTTCCCTTCTCTCTAAAATAAATAAATACAGTCTTTAAAAAAAAATTCAGTTCCTCAATCACACCAGCCACATTTCAATGCTTAATAAGTTAGTGTCTACCATATTGGACAACACAGATATGAGACATTTCTATCATTGTAGAAAAGTTCAGTTTTAAAGATGGTGTAAGAGGAAATAGAATAGATGACCAGAGGGCTTACCATCTGGATGACAGTGAAGGAATGCCGGTAGTTACGAGATCTCTTGGGTTTAACAAGCTTTGAGATTCTCGTTGGCATTTGGCCTGAGATGTTTCTTTGTCAGTGCCAAGAAAGACAAAAGGTGACCTTGTATAGCCTATTCCAACAGTGTAATGCCTGATGTTAACCATGATCTTGTTGACCTTAATTTGCATCTCTCAGGTGTGGCCATCTGGATGGGGACTCTAAAGAAGTATCACCCATCTTCACCCAGTTCCTAGACTGTATCTGGCAATTAATGGAACAATTTCCTTCTGCCTTTGAGTTTAATGAGATCTTCCTGCTGGAGATCCATGACCATGTTTTTTCCTGCCAGTTTGGGAACTTCCTTGGAAATTGCCAGAAGGATCGGGACAATCTGAGGTAAATTCAGTTTGTGAGAAAACACTGACTAGGGAGACGGGGTCAGTACAAAAGGAATATACCAACCACCCTGAATTTGGGACAGCAGCTCAGGAAAGGGGAGATGACATGATAAAAAGAACTTTTGAAGCATAAAGCACTCAATGTTTGCATAGGGATTCCTCAGAACCTCAGGTTCCTCCTCTGTAAAATAGGGATAATAACTACTTTGCAGAGAAATCACTTGTATCAGAGATCATGAAATGGCAGCTCATAAGCCAAATCTAGCTCAATAGGCATGTTTTGTTTAGCCTGTGGAGTATTTTTTAAACTGTGAATTAGTTGCCAACATTTAAATATCAGGATATTTCACATAAAAATCCAGTTATTTTAGGATTTTGTCCTAAATGGAAAAGCATTGTGCCAAGATACCCTTCTGCAACCAGACCTTTCTGAAACCCTCTCCCCAAATGCTTTTAAGGCACATTAATTCTGTCTAGGCATTAAAACTCAAGATCTATTCCATATTCTTTTTTCCGCTCTCTTAAAATGAGGCTAATAAATCCTAGACCCATTCCGTATACAAACCTGAATCTCTATGTCACAGTACAGAAATTGAACATTTTAACACATATTAAAATAGTGATTACTTAAAACAGACAGGATATCCTTCATTCATAAAAGGAAGAGCATGGGCTCTAGAATCAGAGAGACCTGGGTTCAAATTTTGGCTGTGTTACCATCTAGCTATGTTACCTTTCACAGATTAATTTTTGGTCTCATTTTCTCATCACTAATTTGGGGATAAAATACCACAAAAAATTAATGAGGGATTTTACATATAGTCTGAAATAGCGTTTGGCACGTACTAAATAATAAATATTAGCTACCTGACCTCTAAGGTTTTTTCTGTTTTTAACCAACAACAAATGAGAAAGATATACAGGGCCTTTGGCCTTACTGGAATGGTATGTAAAAGTTACAAGACTACAATTTTAGGTCCTACCACCCATACCACTCCTCTTTGTTCTCTTCCTTGAGATGATTGTGCAAATGACCTTCCCATGCAAGGTCACACAGCAGGTCTTAGTGGGGACCAGTGGGTCCCCTGCTTCCTCAGGTGTTTTAACAATGGGGCGTCCTTGCTTGATAAGCAAGGTCCCGTGGTCTCAACTAAGATATGAGTTAGTCTTACACTATAAATATCACAGTCTTTAGGTGCTCACATAGGATAACTCACAAATATTTGCTAATGTAAATTACCAACTGTCTTTCACTGTTTCATACCTTCTAAGAAGAAGAGAAGCTGGCTTGAAATAAAATGAAATATAGAAGAACCAGAAATTCACCCTCTAGGCTATCTGTTAACTTACCAGAATTTCAAAAACTATTCCAGATTTTTTAAAACTGGAAAGGTGATCAGTTCATAGACTTCTAGATTTAGAGGAGACCTTAGAGGTCACATTATATGAATGAGAAGACAGGCCCAGAGAAAGCTAGGATCATTCCTAAGATCACATAGCTACTCCACAGCAGAGACTCTTCTTGCTCATTTAAAAATGGATAACGTGAAGTCCAGAAAGTTCATTCAGTCAATGCTCATTAGCCCCTTATTACCATTTTCCTCCTGTCATACCTTATCCCTCTCTCTTGTGTTAGGTTACTTATTAGTAAAATTTGGCTGATTATCATGTTCAAAAGGACTATTGAGACTACTTGTTTGCTGCTTTTAATTTGGGGGCTTTTTTTGTTTTTTGACAGAGTCTATGAGAAAACCCATTGCATGTGGCCTTTCTTGGCTCAGAGGAAACCAGACTTCAAGAATCCTCTCTATAAAGGCTTAAATATGTATGGGGTGCTCAGTCCTAGTACTGTGCCCTGCAGCATTCAGTAAGTTCCTAAGCTGTCTTTTCCTTTTTACAGCAGGACCCAGGGTCTCAGCTTCTTTTACTCTCCTTATGTAGCTGCCATCATCTCCACGAGTCTGGCTTTGGAGTAGGATACTCCCCCGACATCACCCTTTCCTCACCCATTCCTTGCTGGCTCTGAAAACAAAGTATCCCTCTTTTTGGATTTCAGGGTTTTGCTGTTACTTGTGTAGGGAAATAAACAAGAATAGTTGATTTGTAGTAATACAACCAGTCAGGATGTTGCTTCAATCCTCTTAGTCTTTCCTTGTATCTTCTCCTTTCCCATCCTTTTCAGCAACATAGAGAAGGGAGAACAGAGAAATAGAGAAATAGAAAGTGTTGGTATTGTTTCCTATACTTTTCCAAAAAAGTATAAATATAGGCTGTTATGTTCATTGACCACAACTGAATGGAGTATAAGACAGAGCTGAATATGTTTATTATCTCTAATATTTTATTCTGTGTTTATCTTAATATTTTGTATATATAAGATTATGTCATTTCTGAATAGATATTGTTTTACTTCTTCCTTTCCAATATGGATGCTTTTAATTGCCAAATTGCCCTCATTAGAACTTCTCAGATTATTTTTTTAAGTTTCTATTATAACTTCTTTGATAAATTGGCTATTTAAGAGTGTGTTGCTTAATTTCCACATTTTTGTGAATTCTCTTCCTTTCCTTTTGTAATTGTAATTGATTTCTAATTTTGTTCTACTGTCATCAGAGAACATACTTTGCATGATTTCAGTCTTTTTTAATTTACTAAGATTTGTTTTAAGATGTAACACAAGTTATATCCTGGAGAATGATACCTATTTTTAAATGATGTGTATTATTTGAGAAGAATGTGTATTCTGCTGTTGTTAGGTGTAGTGCTTTATTGTGTCTGTTAGTTCAAATTGATCTGTAATGTTGTTCAGGTCCTCTGTTTTCTTACTGCTTTTCCATCTCATTTTTCCGTTCATCATAGAAAGTGGAATATTGAAGTCTTAAGCTATCACTGTAAAACTGTATATTTTTCTCTTCAGTTCCATCAACTGTTTATTTTTCCCTTTGATTCCATCAGTTTTTGCTTCATATATATTTTGGGATTTATTGTTAGGTGTGTGTTTATAATTATATATTCTTGATGCACCAACCATTTTATGAATACATAATACCTTTATTTGTCTCTTGTACCAATTCGACTTGAAGTCTATTTTATCTTCATTAATATAGCTACACCAGCTCTCTTTTGGTTATTGTTGCATGGAGTATCTTTTTCTATCCATTAACCTTTTTCACTGTGAATATAAAGTGAGTCTCTTAAAGACAGCACGTAGTTAGATCATGTTTTTGTTAACCCATTTTGCAAACTTTGCCTTTGAATTGGAGAATTTAGTCTTTTTATATTTAAAATAATTCCTGATAAGATACGACTTATGCTGCTTTGTTTCTTACTTTCTATGTATTTTATATATTTTAAAAAATGAGTTTATTTATTTTTAGAGAGAGGGGAAGGGAGGGAGAAAGGGAAAGAAACAAATGTGAGAGAGAAACATCGATCAGTAGCTTCTCACATGCTCCCTGACCAGGGATGGAACGTGAACCCAGGCATGTGCGCTGACCGTGAATTGAACCAGAGACCTTTCTCTTTGTGGGACAGTGCTTAACCAGCTGAGTCACACCAGCCAGGGCATGTATTTTATATCTTTTTTTGTTCCTTAATTTTTCCATTACAATTTTCATTTGTATTAAGTTAGTATTTTAAGTGTATCATTTTAATTTCCTTCTCTTTTCTTTTCCGTATATTTATTAGTTATTGTCTTTTAATTTCAGCCTAAAGATCTCCTTTTCTTTTTTTTCTTGTAGAGCACGTGTACTAATGATTAGCTCCTTTGGTCCCTGTTTATTTGGGAATATCTTAATTTCTCTTTCATTTTTGAAGGATAGTTCGGATAGTTCTGCCATACCTAATTCTTGGTTGACAGGTTTTTTTTTCTTTTAGCCCTTTAATTTGGGATCCCACTGCCTTCTGGCTACGGTGATTTCCAATGAGAAATCAGCTGTTAATCTTATTGTGGATCCCTTGTATGTGGTGAGTAGATTCTCTCTTGTCACTTTCAAGATCCTGTCTTTTGATGTTTGATTCATCCCACTTGGAGCTTCGTAAGCTTTTTAGATGTTTAGATTCACACCGTTCATCAACTATTCAAAGACCATTTTATCTTTGAATATCTTTTCCACCCTTATCTATCTCTTCTATCCTTCTGGGACTACCATTATGTGTGTGTTGGTATGCTTAATAGTTTCCCACAGGTCCCTCAGACTGTTCACTTTTCATCATTGTTTTTTCTTTCTACACCTTAGAGTGGGCGATCTGAATAGACCTCTCTCTCAGTTAATTCATTCTTCTGCCTGCTCAAATCGGTTGTTGAATCCCTCTAGTTAATTTTTCTTAATTGTACTTATTGTACTTCTTATTTCCACAATTTCTATTTGGTTTCTTTTAATAATTTCTCGCTTTATTGATACTTGTCTTTTGTTGAAATTTCATTTTCCTGGTTTTCTTTAGTTCTGTGAACTTATTTAAGACAATTGGTTTAAAGTATTTGCCTAATAAGACTAATGTCTGGGCTTACTCATGAACAATTTCTATTAATTTTTTCCTGTGAATGGGTCATATTTTCTTGTTTTTCTCCATACCTCTTATTCTTTTTCTGTTGACAACTAGATGATTTGAATATTTTAATATGATAATTCTGGAAATCAGACCCCTCCCACTTAGGATTTGTTGTTGTTACCTCTCATGGGTTGTACAATAGTCATTTGAGTAGTGACTTTTTAAAACTATTTTTGTCAAGACTGTATTCTTTGACATGTGTGGTGACTGAATTCTCCTTCCACTAGCTAAGTAGTCAGCTAGTGATTTGACAGAGATACCCTTAAATGCCATAAAATAAAAATAAATTTCAGTCTTTGCAGATTGTGTTGGTATACATCTTCAATACTTAGACAGGCCATTTATAACTCTCCCTTAGCCTTCACTTCCTGCTATGCAGAGCCTAAGAGTAAGCGATAGGTGAAAGCTTAGGGTGTTTTCCAGTCTTTTCTGAGCATGTGTCTAGCCCTAGGCATATGCCTGGCCTTTTACATACCTTGGTATATACAGGACTATTTCAGTGCCCTTATTTTCCCATGTACAGGTATTGTCTTCCCAAAACTCTTTCTTCTCAGACTTTTCAATATGTCTGCTACTTGCTCCATCTATTATCCCTTGCTTCAGCTGGCTTTGTTTAGTACATTTGTCTTTAAATTCTTTTGACCTTGTCTGGAAGGCTTCACCAGTCCTGATAAAGTTCTGAGTAGGTCAAAACAAGCCCCTGAGCTCATCCATTGGGGAATAGTAGAGAAGTCAAAATACACAACCACAATGTTTTGATAAAAAGGTCTGTATTGTCCCCTCTGGCACCAGAAAACCACATTGTTAATGTCAACTGCCATCCCCAAAGCTACTAAGTTAGGGAGTGAAGGCCAGCAGGCAGGTAAGTCAAAATGTTGTAACACACTCCTATCAAACTGTATAAGCTTTATTTTTCATTAAGCATTCCCCTGGTTATTGTAAGTTTTTAATTAGATTCTGAACTTTCAAAAAGGTTTTCATTATTACTGTTTTAGCTCTTTTAGGTATTTGATGTACTCAGACTTAGTATTTGTATATGGTGTAAGGTAAGTTTCCAACATCATTCTTTTGCATATGGGTATCTCATTTTTCAGCACCATTTGTTGAAAAGACTGTCCTTACCCCTTTAAATGATCTTGGTACCCTTATCAAAAATTATTTGTTTTTTTTTAAACTCTATTTATTTATTTTTAGAGAGAGGGGAGGGGAAGGAGAAAGAGAGGGAGAGAAGCATCCATGTGTGTGGTTGCCTCTTGTGCACCCCCTACTGGGGACCTGGCCCGCAACCCAGGAATGTGCCCTGACTGGGAACTGGTCTGGCGACCCTTTGATTCATAGGGCAGCACTCAATCCACAAGCCACACCAGCCAGGGCAAGAATTATTTGATCACATATGTGATTGTTTACTTCTGAGCTCTCTATTCTGTTTCATTGGTCAGTTTGTCTGTCTGTATGCTAGCATTCACACTGTTTTGATTATTGTGCTTTTGTAATAAGTTTTGAAGTCAGGTAGTGTGAGGCTTCCAACTTTGTTCATCTTGTTTGAGATTGTTTTAGGTACTTGGAGTCCCTTGAGATCCATATGAATTTTATAGCATGGTTTTAATTTCTGTAAAAACTGCCAATGGGATATGACAGAGATTACATTATATCTGTAAACCATTTGGGTAGTGTTGACATCTTAACAGTATTGTCTTTCAGTTTATGAAAAATAAATATCTTTCTCCATTTATTTGAATCGACTTTAATTGCTTTCAGCAGCATTTTACAGTTTTCTGTGCACAAGTCTTTTGCCTCCTCGGTTAAGTTTACTCCTAAGTATTTTATTCTTTTTGATGGTATTATAAATAGAATCATTTTCTTAAATTCATTTTTATACAGATAATTGTTAATGCACAGAAATGCAGTACATTTTTCTGTTGTTTTGAACAAGTAAACTTTGCTGAATTTAAACTTTTTTATCTTTGGACTCTTTAGGCTTTCTACATATAAGATCATGTATGGAAACAAAGATGATTTTACTTATCCCTTTCCAATTTGGAAGCCTTCATCTATTTTTCTTGCCTCATTGCTTTGGATAGGACCTCCAGTACTATATAAAACAAAGTGGCAAGAATAAGCACCCTGTTTTGTTTCTTATCTTAAAAGAAGTGCTTTCGGTCTTTTATCTTTCATATATGACCTTTATTATATTGAGGTACTATGCCTCTATCCTAGTATGTATGTTGAATATTTTTTATCATGACAGTGTGTTGACTTTTGTCATTTTTTTTTTCTGATTATCATGTGTTTTTTCCTAAACATTGTTAATCCAGTATATTACATTGATTGGTTTTGCAGATGTTAAATCATTCTTGCATTCTAGGAATAAATCCCACTTGGGTATAGTTTATAATTTTTATTTTTCTTTTTTTTATTTATTTTTTTAAAATGATATTTTATTGACTATGCTATTACAGTTGTCCTAATTTTTTGCTCTTAGGCCCCCTCCAGCCAGCACTCCCAACTCCCTAAAGCAATCCCCATACCTTTGTTCATGTCCATTGGTCATGCATGTAAGTTCTTTGGCTACTCTATTTCCTATATTGTACTTTATATCCCCATGGCTATTCTGTAACTACCAATTTATACTTCTTAATCCTCTCACCTCTTCACCTATTCCCCATACACCCCTGCCATCTGGCAACCATCAAAACACTCTCCATATCCATGATTCTGTCTTTCTTTGCTTAGTTTAGATTCAATTGTTGATAGGTATGTATTTATTGCCATTTTATTGTTCATAGTTTTGCTCTTTTTCTTAAATAAGTCCCTTTAACATATCATATAGTAATAGTTTGGTGATGACGTATTCCTTTAGTTTTTTCTTGTCTGGGGAGCTCTTTATCTGCCCTTCAATTCTAAAGGATAGCTTTCCTGGGTAGAGCAGTCTTGGCTGTAGGACCCTGTTTTTCATGACTTTGAATATTTCTTGCCAATGCCTTCTAGCCTGCAAAGTTTCTTTTGAGAAATCATCTGACAGTCTTACGGGAACTCCCCTGTAGGTAACTAATGGCTTTTCTCTTGCTGCTTTCAAGATCCTCTCTTTATCTTTAAACTTTGGCATTTTAATCATGATGTGTCTTGGAGTGGGCCTCTTTGCATCCATCTTGTCTGGGACTCTCTGTCCTTCCTGGACGTGCATGTTTATTTCCTTCACCAAATTAGGGAAATTTTCTTTCATTATTTTTTAAATACATATACAATTTCTTGCTCTTTCTGTTCTCTTTCTGGCCACCCCCGTGATGCAAATGTTGGAATTCTTGAAGTTGTCTCAGAGGCTGCTTAATACTATTCTCTCTTTTTTTTTTAAGAGAGTGGAAGGGAGGGAGAGAGGGAGAGAAACAACTGTGTGTGGTTGCCTCTTGTGCATCCCCTCCTGGGGACCTGGTCCACAGCCCAGGCATGTGCCCTAGACTGGGAACTGAACCAGCAACCCTTTGGTTTGCAGGCTGGCACTCAATCCACTGAGCCACACCAGCCAGGGCCCTCGTTCTTTTTGGATTCCTTTTTCTTTTTGTTGTTCTGATTGGCTGTTTTTTTGCTTCCTTATGTTCCAAATAATTGATTTGATTCTCAGTTTCATCTATCTATTGTTGTTTCCCTGTAAATTGTTCTTTATTTCAATTAGCATATTTTTCATTTCTGACTGAATCTTTTTTATGCTGTTAAGGACCTCACTAAGTTCCTTGAGCATCCTTATAACCAGTGTTTTGAGGTCTGCATCTGATAGATCACTTGTCTCCATTTTGTTTAGTTCTTTTTCTGGAGTTTTGATCCGTTCTTTCCTTTGGGCTGTGTTTCTTTGTCTCCTCATTTTGGCAGCCTCCCTGTGTTTGTTTCTATGTATTAGGTAGAGCTGCTGTGACTCCCTGTCTTAGTAGTGTGGCCTACTGTAGTAGGTATCCTGTAAGGCCCAGTGGCACAGCCTCCCCTATCATGCAAGCTGGGTACTTAAGGTGTACCCTTCGTGTGAGCTGAGTACACCTTCCTGTTGTAGTTGAGCCTTGACTGCTGTTGGCAGGTCAGTGGGAAGGATTTACCCAGGCCAGTAAGCTGCAAGGTTAGCTGTGACCACTGACGACCAGATTCCACCTTCCGTGAAGGATCAGCTGTTCAAGGGCAGGGTGGTAGTGCCCTGACAATGGTCTGTAGCTGTCAACTGGGTGGCAGCCTTTGTGGTTTCCTGGGTGGTGCAGGCCACCTGTGTTCTGCCTGGGGTGCACCCTGCTTGAGTTACAAAACAAATCTATAGATGACTGCTACTTGTACTGGGCTTGGAGGTTCCCCGGGCAAAGTCAAGCTGTGAACCTAGGCTGGCTGTTGCTAGTGCTGGGCCTGGGGCCACTTAACAAGAACTACAGAGCTGGGGGCTCACTAAGGTCACCTGTTGCTTGTTTGAGAGAATTTAGGAAGTTGTGTAGTATGAACCCAGACTCTTTCATATGGAAAAGCAACTGTTAGCTTGGGTGGGCCTGTAATACGGGTGGAACGGAGCCTCAGAAAATTTTCATGGTGGGGCAAACATTGTTAGCCAGGTTGATGTCGTCTCAGATGTGACACTCAAACTGCCGGCTCTGTGGCTTTGTGGGGAGAGGGTTCAGAAAAGGAACAATGACCTCTGCCCACCTTTCTGTCAGGGAGAAAGCTGTCCCCCAGCTCTCACCTTGATGCCAGACACTTCAGTTTCTCCCTGTATGCCACTGGTGCCTTTCAAGATGCCACCCTGGTGCTGGGGCTTAGAGGGAGTGAGTCTGAGTAAGTTCATGTGTGGGTTCTTCGAAGAGAAGCTGCTTGGGACTCAAGCAGTTTTTTTCCACGGACTGAATCCCTGCTGGATTTTGCAGCCAGAAATTATGGAGTCTTATCTTCTGGCACTGGAACCCTGGGCTGGGGTGCCGGGACTCCTTGCTCCTCAGATGTCCCTCCCAAGTTTTTATCCACCACACGAGGATGTGGGACCAGCCAGTTCTGTGTCTCTACCCCTCCCACCAGTCTGGATGGGTGTAGTTTCTTAAGTTCCATTGTTGTCAGACTTCCATTCAACTCGCTTTCTGCCAGTTCTGAGTGATGGTTGTTCTATATTTTAGTTGTAATTTTGGTATGGCTGTGTGAGGAGGCAAGCTCTCTTTACTTATGCTGCCATTTTGACTGGAAGTCTCCCTGTTAATCTTTTAATGGCTCTCTTGTATTTAAGAAGTCACTTTTCTTTTACTACTGTCAAGATTCTCTTTGTCTTTGAGAAACTCTCTCTGTTTTATTTTAATGTGTTTTGGTGTGGATGTATTTGGATTTATCTTACTTGAAAATTGCTGAGCTTCTTATGCTCTAAATTAATTTCTGTCCTCGAATTTGGGAAGTTCTCAGCCATTTATGTCTTTATAAATGTCTTCAAAGTTATTATGTCTTCAAATAAACTCTACACCGTTTCCTCTTTCTCTTCCCTTTATGAGACTCCCATTATGCCTATAATGGTATAGTTCATGTTGTCCCATGAGTCCCTTAGGCTCTGTTTACTTTTCTTCATTCTTTTTTTCTTTTGGTTCCTCAGACTCATTAATTTCAAATGACCTCTCTTCAAGCTTGCTCATTCTTTCTTCTGTCTAATTAAATCTGTGTTGGGCCTATCTAGTGAATATTTGAATTTAGTGGTTTTGTTTTTTAACTCCGGAATTCCTGTTTGGTTCTTTTTTAAACATTTTTCCTTCCTTAATGGTATTCTCTTTTTGATTCTAAATCATTTTCCTTATTTTGTCTTTTTGTCCTCATCCTCTTTGAGCTCACTGAACATATTTAAAGCAGTTTTAAATGTTTTGTCAAGTAAGCCAAAGGCCTGTGGCTTTTTAGGGTTTCTGGATATCTATTTTGTTCCTTTGAATAGACTATGTGTCTTTCTTTCTCTGTATGATTCATCATCTTTTCTTGAAATTGGGGCATTTAAAAATTAGATACCTCTCCTAGTCTTTGAAGACTTGTTTCCATTCAGGGGAAGGCCTATACTAATCAACCCAGTTTAAAAGCTCAGGGTCAATTCGAACCTTTTCTGGATATTTATCTTCCCAGGGCCTGTGCATGTGCTTTTAACCCCATTCCCCATATACTCAGGTGCTTTTAAATATACTAGTTTTCCAAAGGGCTTCACCCCTGCTTCTCGTAAGCCTTGGAAGTTCTTTTGTATTCCTCTATCCGTAATCTCTTGCCTCAAGGCACCAACTGTCTGCAGACCCCCTGCACCTCTCACCTGCCACTGCTTTAACCATTCCAGTTAGTGTTTCATGGAAGGTGAGACAGGAATTAATCCTTTGGGGCAGCCCACAGACAAGCCAGAGCATTGCAAGCAACTTTCAGTCTTTTCCTTCCATTCTGATGGAGGAACTGGGAATTGAGCACAGTCCTCCCATTTGCACTATGCTGCACTGAGGAGCTGGTAGACAAGGATAAGTAAAAGCACTATGAATTTTTCTAAAATTCTGGGTACAGTTTGTTTTGGTTAGGCATTCACTTGATTGCTCTAGCTTCTTACCTTGTTTCTAGATTCTCACAAAGTTACTTTGGTCCATCTATTTTATTTTTATGTACTTACTGTTTCCATGGGAGAACTAGGACCTAGAGCTTCCAAATTTGTCATTTTGCTTATATCACTCCCTATTACCAATTAAAACTGCATGTGAATCTATATTTTTTCAAAATAAAAAGTTTCACTTAATTTTTAAAATTAAGCTCAAATTTGCTCACATACAAAGTGTCTCTTTAAGCAGAGTTCTTTCTGATTGGAACTTTACTCTTCAGCTATGAGTCTGTCCAGTCTTTTTAATGTCATTAAAATTACCTTATTTTTGAGATCTGCCCACCTACCAGGGTAATATTTTCTTTACATAAGGAAAAAATAGTAATCTATTCCTCTGGCTAAACTAATGCACTTTTTTCTTTTTGTTTATTCAAGGTTCTGGTGTGGAATGTATAATCGCTTTGACAAAGGACTACATCCCCAGCAAAGTATGCTAGCGTGCCTCCTGGAAATTAAGAAGCAGAAAATGCTGCAGGTAGGTGTGCACAAACTAGAAATAGTACTGGGAAAGGTCTCAAAATGAGCCCCTCTTTCCCATTCTGTGTGGGCCCAACCCACTTGGAGTCGAATTGGTACTTGTGAGAAGCTGCCTGGCTGGCTTGTTATTATACTTTCTGCCTTCCAGATGTCCTGGGTATACAGAGTCTGAGGCACAACTCTTTTTCTTTCTTCCCATAGAATGTGGTAAATATCACACTTAACTAGTTAAATAAGTTCCCTTTTTGATTTGTATGTAATTATTAGGAGAAACAAGAGGGAATAACAGGAAAGTCATACTAGTGTTATCCATCAAGAGAGTAAGTATAACATCTTGGGTATATTGCTAAGAACAATGGAATTGTTATATTTTAAATTAGGAAAACCTGCCCTGGCTGGTGCAGCTCAGTGGACTGAGCGCCAGACTGCAAAGCGAGGGTTGCCAATTCAATTCCCAGTCAGGGCACATGCCTGGGTTGTGAGCCAGGTCCCCAGTCGGGGGCGTACAAGAGGTAACCACACATTGATGCTTCTTTCCCTCTTTCTCTGTCCCTTCCTCTCTCTGTAAAAATAAATAAATAAAATCTTTTTAAAAAATTAGGAAAACCTTATAAAAATTCTTATTTTCTCCCCATGAAGATCACAAATTGTTCCTTGAGTGCTCACGTCATGTGTGTTGATTGTTTTATAATACCAGCAAAACCAAAATCAGACACTTGTTTTTAGATTTACTTATTTTTATAGAGAGGGGAAGGGAGGGAAAAAGAAAGGAAGAGAAACATCGATGTGTGAAAGCAACATTCATTGGTTGCCTCTCACACACCACCAATTGGGGACCTGCCCTGACTGGGGATTGAACTGACAACCTTTTGGTTCGCAGGCCAGCACTCAATCCGCTGAGCCAAACAAGTCAGAGCCAAAACCAGACACTTGTTTTTACTTACAGGTTAAGCAAGTCAAGATTTTCTTTCAAAATACGAAGAATGCTGAGCTGCTTCTAGAATCTAGAGGTCCTTAAGGGTGTGTTTGAAGGAGAGGGAGGGGTACTTCTTAGAAAAGAATTCTTGGAAAGGGTGTGCTATTTAGGAATTGGGTGTGAACCCACCATAGGCCAAATTAAGACATACCTTTTCTTCTCCCATAAGTAAACAAATACCTTTTATTGTTTGATAAGTGTATTTCATTTGAGAAGATAATTTGAGAAGATTGAGAAGAAATGAGAAGATAAATGTATTGAGATTACATCATATCTCAAACTTTTGAATGTCCTGTTGGGAAGCAATTGTCAGTTACTTTGTTCCATTTTTTTAAAAAAAGGAAAGATGCCCTGGGTGGGTGGCTCATTTGGTTGGAGCATCATCCTGTACACCAGATGGTTGCAGGTTCAGTCCCTGGTCAGGGCACGTACCTAGATTGTGAGTTCGATCCCTAGTCGGGGCACGTATAGGAGGCAACTGATAAATGTTTCTTTATCTCTCTTTCTCTCTCTCTCTCCCCCGTTCCTTTCTCACTAAAATCAATAAATATATCCTCAGATGAGGATATTTAAAACAAGAAGAGGCCCTGGCCAGGTAGCTCAGTTAATTAGAATGTTGTCCCAATATACCAAGGTTGTAGGTTCAATCCCCAGTCAGGGCACATATGAGTCAACCAATGAATGTATAACTAAGTGGAACAACAGATCTCTCTCTATCCCGCCCCCACCTTGTATAAAATCAATAAGTAAAAAGAAAAAAGAAGATAAGGAAGGAAAACTGAAGCATGACTTAAAATTATAGGAAACAGGAAGCAAGCAGTCCTGGGAAGACCAAGCTCTAGGCAGAACTGAGAAGGAGGAAAACTTTCCTAGCTTCTCCTGCCTCCTCTTCTACAAGGCCCCCAGAGCAGGCCACTTCTCCTAGACTCAGCCATCTAACTTATTCCTACCTGATTTTTGAGAGAGAATCAGATTCATTCTAGGTAAAACCAGATCATTCTCTGATTATAAAGTAAAAAATTAAGGCTTTTAAAATATATATGAATATTTATTAACATCATTTTTTAATTTACAGAAGAAAAACAAAAATGGCCCATAATATTATTACCCAAATAATCCTGTCAAAATTTTACTTTTTATCTTTTAAAGATTGTATTTACTCATGTTTAGAGAGAGAGGAGGGGAGGGAGAAACAGAGGGAAAGAAACATTAATGTGAGAGAGAAACAGCAGGTGGTTGCCTTTTGAAGGCAACCTGACTTGGGATCAAACTTGCCACCCAGGCATGTGCCCTGACAGGGAATCAAACAAGCGACCTTTCACTTTGCAGGGTGATACCCAACCAACTGAGCTACACTGGTCAGGGCAATCCTATTGAAATTTTTAAAATGCAATTCATGTTCAAAGTTAGAATGCAGAATACAAAAGCATACAAGATGAAGAAATGTTTAAAAGACTTCCCCAGCTATTTACCCATTTAGATTTTCCCTTCAGGGGTTATCACTCTGTGTGCGTGTGCGTGTGTGTGCGCGTGCGTGTGTGTGCTCGCGTGAGATAGAGACAGAGAGACAGAGACAAGGAAATTGATTTTGTGGTATCTGGAAAAATAAGAATGAATGCCTGTTCTCTAAGGCAGGAGCTCTTAACTGGAGTCCATGAACCCATCGGTGTCCACAGATGCCTTTGGGGCATCTGTGATGTCCCTGAAATTATATCTAAAAACTGTGTATATTCTGCCTCATGCTCACATACGTGCATGCATGTAGTTTTCTGAGAAGAAGGTAGGTCCATTATTTTCTTCAGATTTTCAAAAGGATCTATGACCACCAGAAAGTTAAGTATCATTGAATCATTGTGTTGTCTCCAAAAATGAAAATATCCATTGGTAGCATGAAGTAGTTGACAGGTTATAGGCAGATTAAAGACTTTGGCATTAAAAAAAGGTAGAGGCAGATCGCAGTTCTGCCGCTTCCTAAATGTGTCAATTTAGGTGACTAACTTAAATTTTCTGAGCCTCAGTTTCCTCATCTGTAAAATACAGCTAATACCTAATTAGTAGGATTCTTATAAGTATAAAAGGAAACACTATCTGTAATGTTTCCAGCACATAGAGGCATTCAATAAATGTTTGTTAGTCTCCCCCTTACCCTTCTGCTCCCAGTAATAAAATTCCATTTATTAGAAAAAAAGACTTTTATACACACAAGACCCCTGAGGATCTTTTAATGGTTGGGCTTTTAAAGCACTATGTCAAATGATGAAGAAAAAATGATTGGGGGTAAGGTGGGGGGGACAGAAGGTCATTTGCTTCCATATAAGTGACAGTAGGCAGGATCCCTGCAAGTCTATGTGATACTTTTCTAGTTTTTCTCCTGTTTATAATTCTTTTCAACCATTCCTTGCTCCCATAACAGAAATTGAAAGCTCATGAAGACCCACCAGAAGAACTCTTTACCAGCACTCAATTTGGGGATTCATTATCTCAGCATCCGGAAAGTCCTTTGACCAATCCTCTTGGTTTTATGGGAGACCGGCATGACTTACCCAGAGAAGGAGGCCTCCAAGCTCAGAAGGATCAAGTAAAAAGCCAGTGTGGCGACTGCTACCATGACTGTTATGACATTACAGGCAGCCTTATGTCCATAAGCATTTCTGGGGATGTGGGCTTCTCTGGAGACCCAGGCACCTCTGAGTCCAGAGGTGCCTCTGAGGCCACAGGCATCTCCAAGACTAGCACCAAGGAGGCAGGTAGCTCCAAGAAATAGTAAGCTCCTTACCTGCTTCCATGCTAGGTGCACCTGTGGCACCCACAATGATCCTTGTTCCAAAGAAGGTTATGCTGCTTTTCTAATTCGTTTACATGGGCAGGGCCAGGGCACCCCTCGTCCCACTTAAGAATCTGAACGGGGATTTAAAGCGTTTACTAATTAAGCAACCAGTAAATGCACATCAAGTAGCCTGATGTTATTGTTCTAGAATGGGATTTAACTTTAGAAATGTTGCCTTTGAGCTGAGATGTTATACTGATTCCGTTATTCCATTTCCCTTCCCTACTTTTTCACCCTCACTGCTCTAGCATGAGAACAAAGTGCGAATATTGTCATGGTGGTGAATTAAGATGCTGTTGAGGGGCTGGAGAGATGGTGTGTAACAGATAACTGAGTTACAGACTGGTTTAAAAGGAAATTTCACTTTCATGTATGTTTACTCATAGGATGTAAGCTAATGTTATTGCCAATAAAGACTGTGACGTTTGCCTGAGAAATAAAATGTTCCTTAACTGTTAACATGGGTGCATGAATGCTTGATGGTTTATAACATAAAAGGGAATAGTTATCTTAAGTTACACTTGCTCTTTAAGTATTATAAAACCAACCCACACCCCAGCTGGGTTTTATAATACTCACTTAGCCAACTCCTCTTTTCATATAGTCCGTAGGTAAACTTGAATCCACTACATTCCAAAATGATCAATTCCATTTTAGTGGAGTCTGAATTAACATAGATCACTAGCATTCTCAACATCAGTTCCGGAGACAATTGAAAATCTCAGTGCTTTAGACCCTAGCTTACTCATGGCCCGTGTTCCCATCTTTTTCCTAAAACGGGCCTCCTCTTAGGTCTTTTCATGAAAACCAGTGGTTTTGCTTCTCCAGACAGCACAGCAAGTTTGTAGATTTTTAGATACTGTTGGCACTATTTTTATAATTTGGCCAGTATATCACTTTGTGCTAATGGATGCTTTTCAAAAAAAGCCCATTCTTAGAGTGGGCCTAAATACTCCTTGGGCAAGGGATGTGTTTCTTTTTGTTTAAACTCCAGATTTTCCTCTTGGGATTGATGCCACTTGCTGTACATTTTCCTAGTGGATATTCAGTCATGGTTTATCCACTTTCACATGCTGGGCGAGGGCAGGCCTCTGGCAGTTTGGATCATGCAGTGTGTATCGTCAGCATTTTCAGAACTCCCATTGCAAACAGAATCTAGGTTCTCACCCAAGATATCTATTCAAATACTGTATGTCTGGGCTACACTGAAAAATGAGATATCTTCGTGAAAGAACCATCTCTGTACTGCCACATCCAATTGTAAACACAGACCTTTCTAAATGCTCTTAAAAGGCTTCTTAGTTACTTTTCTCTGTACAAAAGAGGTACCTTTTAATTTAACTGTTAGAAGGAAGAGAGAAAAGCCAGTATAGCTCCTGTAACTAAACTATGGACACAAAACAATCTTCCTCTTTAGAGGGAAAACACTAAATCATTTTGGCTGTCCTTTTTTATATGTAAATATGCCTTTCTTACTAACCTCCTCTTAGTAGCTTTTTAAATTCTGTATTTTTAAAGAACTAGTTTATTTGAGTCTTTTCCATTTATAAGTAGGAACCATTTTTTAATTTACCTTTTTTTGATAGTTGCCTTGTTCCTTTCATCTTAAAGTAGTAGGGTGATTTTCTATTGTATCTTCTCTGATCCTTCTCTTTCCACAATTTGGTCCTTGGCTTATATAATGTAAATCATCAGATGTTTTTGGTTATAATTTGACTTCTTTTGGAAAACTGTCATTTGTACAAATCATTTTGATCTGGTTTGATGCGTTAGGCGTGAGAAGAGTGGGGAGGCTATGGGCATTTTCTTCAGGCTGAGCCTGTTGTGTTAGTGGACTGAGGAGGCCTTTATACATTATCCAGACCTTATTAAACTTCAGAAAACCCTACTGATACCCATTCCAGTATGGAGGTCTCTGTTCCCCCTGCCCCTCTTCACTCATGGGTGTGAAGGGGGAGGGGGGCAATGTCTTGATGGCCCTTCAAGAAAGGAAAAGGAAATCCAGAGGAGGCTAAGTGAGGGAGGAAAAAAGAGGCCCCTACCCAGAGGAGGGAAGCTCAGGGGTCTAGCCATGTGGGCCATTTGAATGGTGGGGAGGGGTACACAGGGGCACACTAGGAGCATGAGCCCTGACCTCACCAGGCACCTGTCTCTCTGTCAGTCAGTCCTTCCAGGACTTCCCCATGGACGGCCCCCCTCCTCTGGCTGGGATCACTCCCAGAATGGCACTCGTAAGATAACACGGCCCTGGGAGGGGGGTGGAGGGCAACCTAAAATTAGCCCCATGGACCTAGTCAGCCCAGGGGCTGACGGCTAGCCTTCAGGCAGTGCTAACAGTGGGAACTGGGAGTCTCCCCCGCTCCAGCCTTGGGGCAGTAGGGGCTCCCCAAGGACGAACCACCAGGGCCCTGTGCTTCGCAGAAAGGCGGGGACAGTGGCAACCCTGGTCAGCGCAGCCTCAGGCAGGAGCCCGGTGAGTACCAGGAGCCTAGGACACCACATCACCGCCATGGAGTAGTGAGCCTGCAGGCCCATGGCTTGTTCCCACTCACTCTGGTTTCTGGGGGCACTTGGGAGGTCTGTAGGTAAACCTGCCCACAGAGGGAGAGAGGGATTCAATGACGGCTTCCTGCTGTGTCTGTCCCAAGGGGTTGTGTCTGCCGAGGCTTTGGGGTCCAAATGGACCTAGTTCTTGAGATAAATTGACCTTTTTACAGTTCAGAGTGTTGAGATTTGTCTTTATGTCCTTTTGTGGTATTTGTGAGTCTGTGTAGAGGTGCAGCAGGGTGGTCTCAGGGCAGAAGGGCAGACAGAGCTCCTCAGGATGTGGGGAAGAAGGTGAGTCTAAGAAATGGTCTACGCATGCCTGGGGGACTCTTCCAGGACCCACAGAAACTAGCCACTCCATTTGGAGCTCATAGCCTGTATTCATAGGCCCTCAAGAGTGCCTTAGATAGATTTCAAAGGATGCAAAAACATAGATGGGGCCTTCCCCCTCCCAACCTGTAACTAGAAATTGACCGTTTCAAGGACGAATGCAGGCAGCAGATGACAGTACTATTACTAGTTTATGTAACTTGGTCACCAGAAGAAATAACAGACATTTCATATCATATTACAGTCATGGCAGATTTCTGGAATTGTCACTTTTGCTCATCATCAACATAGAAATTACTAGATCTTGTTATTTAATGTGTTAATAAGGAACATTTATTACTATCATATAATTTTAAAAATATTTAATAGCTGTCTTTCGATTTATTTTCTTTAAACCTACGTACTTTCTTATTTTATTTTATCTTATTTATTTTATTTTATTTTATGTATTAAAAACCATTCTGAAATGGGACCAGAGGTTGCCACAGGGGCCAATGTCTGTCTGTCTATCTGTATGTCTCTCTCTCTCTCTCTCTCTCTCTCTCTCTCACACACACACACACACACACACACACACACACACACATACACACACACACGTTTAAAACCCCTGCACTCAGAAACAGGAAGGGGATCCTTGTACAAAATAGTCCCATAATAACTATTGATTAAAAAACCACAACAACGTGAGGTTAGACAAGCAGAGTAGATTTACTTATCCTATCTAATAAGGCACAATCCACTAAAGTGCCCAAGCCAACTGGGAACCATGGCTTTATTTCCCTCTGGAGGCTCATTAGATGGACCCTGCTGTGAGCTCATGGTATGATCTTGGTGAGAACTTTGGCGTTTTCCTGCACGCCCCCTGCTGCCTTCATCTCCGTGGACACAACTCCCCTCCAAAAAATATATTAAGGGAGCCCTTGCTGGCTGTCTGAAGAAATGATTTGTAAAGAAACCTTCCATGAATGAAGTCCATGGAATTCAGCATGGCCCTCACAGCTGAGGATTCTGGGAGCTGCAATGCAAATCTGCTAGAGGCAAGGGGGGAGAGTTATGTGTACATTTTTTCAGGTTGCAATAGGAAGACAGAATGGGGAGTAGGGAAACATGGATTCTATTTCTGGCTCTATTATTGCCTTGTAAGGCACCTTGCAAATCCATTACCTTCTCAAGGCCTCAGTTTCCTCCATCCACAAAACAGAGATGATGCAGTGTTACCGCTTCCATTATGGTGAAATAGGTTTGAAAATCACAAGATTATAGGTATGTTCTGGGTTCTCGCTAATGAAAAAACTGACAATGTCAGCCATGTGACCCTTGGAAAGACTGTTCTCCTCTGAGCCTTGGTTTTTCCCATCTCTAAATTGAAATTAAAGTATATGACGTATTAGGTGCATTTCAGCTCTGAGGTTATAGGACTTTACGCAGGGAGCAATAGTCATTGAAGACCTAAGTGATATCATCACATTAAAAATAGTTACTGAGTACTACATTCAGGTGCCATTCTAAACACTTAATGTGTATTAATTCATGTAATCCTTACAATAACCCCTGGAGGCAGGTACTATCATCCTGTCTATACAGATGAAAAACTGGGCACGGCAAGATTAAGTGATCTGCCCTAGGTCACACTGTTACTAAGTGGTGGATCAGGGATTGAAGCGGAATGCCAGACCATGTTTTACCACTACCTTATATGGCCTTTCAATCTGCAGTGAAGCAAAACAGACCCATATAGAAGCAGTTACAATACAGCGCGATGACTCCTATAGTGCTATAAAAGCTCAGACTCTGAAGGAACTAACCCGTCAGAAGAAAATGCATGTGACGGAAGAAGGTATATTTATGGAGAGTTATCATTTCTCCTATCGCTGAATTGTGGGGTATTAGTAGAGGATTAGTAGAAAGTAAGGCTGGAGATGTTGGCCAAGATTTGCTCATGAAGGACCCTTGAGCCAGGCTAAGGCATCGGGGCTGTAACTCAAAGAAAGAGAAGCCATTAAGAGATTTAAAACAGGATTGGCACAGATAAGATTCGTATTTTTAAATAGTCATTTCAACCACAATGTGGAGGAAATATTGAAAGGGGAAACTAGCTAGCAGACCACTGTAGCAACTGAGGCAAAAGATTATGGGGGCCTAGATAAACTACCGGCAATGGGATGGGCCTGAGGGTGTGAGCTGTAGAGATCTTTGGGAAGTAAAAGCCACAGGACTTGAAGACCAATTGGATGGGAGTGGGATGAAGAGACAAAAGGACTGAGAGATGAATCTTGAGTTTTTGGTTTGGTTGACCAGGTAGACGGTGAGAAACTGAGGTATGGATCAAGTTTTGTGATACTGCTGACTTTGAAGTGCTTGAAGAAATTCAGTGAATATATACTTTTTTTTTTTTTTTTTTTTTTTTTTTTTTTGCTAGAGAGAGAGCTGATAAACCTGAGAGCTACAGCTATGGGACTGGGAAGAAGAGGATCGAGGAGAGAACTAGGGAAACAACTATTTCAGGGGAGAACAGAGGGGAGAAAAACCAGGAAAACATGCTGACCAGAAAGCCAAGGGAGGACCATGTAGGAGGAAGTGATAGTGGGGACAGGTGTCCCAGGAAAGTCTGAGGAGGAAAGATACGAGAAGCAGCCAGTATATTTAACCACAAAAATGACTTTTTAAAGAACTATGTCAGTGTGTGATTGAGGGTAAGTTGCACTGGACTGAAGACGGGAGAGAAAGGAATGAGAGATGGGAAAATAGACAGTAGGCAACTCTTTGGTTATTTTTGATAAAGAAGAAAGACAGGAAGGAAAATGTGTCTCGAGTTGGGACAAAGAACCATAGAAGTGTTTTGTTTTCTAAGATGATTGAGGGGAAGGAGCCAGTGGGGAGGTTAAAAGCGCAAAGAGAGGAAGCTCACCTTCAAAGAACTAATACATGGTAGCTCTCTTCCCCTTAACAGACTCACGAGGCAAGGGCTATTATTTCTATCTTGTAGACAACGGAACCGAGTCCAAAGACCGGAAGAGTCCTGTGCAAGGTTACTCAGCTAGGCTCTGGGGTTGCTAAGTTGCCACCTTAGGTCTGCCTTATTTCTAAAGCCCTCTTCTTATAATTGCACCCCAAAATAAATAAATAATAAGACCATCATATGAAGTCGATGCTTGTGGGTAAGGAGGAGTCTAAAGTTGAGGGAGACCCCATCCACCCACCTCAGAAATGTTTTGAGGTGTGTACTCGAGGTCCCAGGCTAACAAAGAGGGGTGGTGGTGGACAGTAACTAAAAGGAGGTGTGTGGCCCGGAGGCCGCAGCTGCAGGTAATGGGAGAGCAGGGAGTCTCGGGCTCTGGAAAACCTAGCAGCTCGCCCTGATGACATTGCAAACTGAGGTGGGTGACTGACTTTAAACGCTAGAAACAGGACTGTTAAGGTCAGAGTTAGCTTGAGTCAGTCGTTGTGCCATGGGTGATTTCACAGGGTCTGGGGATAATGGGGAGAGACGAGGTGAGGGTTCAGGCAAGGTTCAAAGCTGGATGGGGCAGAGAGGATGGGGAAAGGCTTGACCCAGAGGGATGGGGAAACCATGGTAAGGGAGTAATCAAAGGGAGTAATCAAAGGGAGTCCTGGGTTGAAATGGCCTTGGGGCAAAATGCAGTTGTCACCAGAGAAAAGGACTTGCCACTATTTCCTGCCATCTCTTTGACTCCATCTCACTTGACATGCGCTCTCTGTAATGTCACCTCTTTTATTTGATCGGTAAATGTCACTCCCCATCCATTTGCTGAATAATTCTGTTACCTGAAGCACGAGCCATGAGTCTGAGGGGAGGTCACATATGAGAGGCTGTGAAGAGGTTGAACCTCATCCAGAAGGCTAAGACTTGGTGTCAGAATGCTCAGGGATGGGAGCTGAGCATCACAAAGCACCATTCTGTTGGCCTAGAAACTGCCAGGCCAGGGCCCCCTCATTAGTTCACATACTCTGAACTAAGGAAGATGTATCTCCCAAATCCCCAGCCATGATATAAGTTCTGCTGGGAGTGGAGGAATACAAGATGAATACAGGGGTCCTCATCGTGGTTTTGACACAGTAATGAAGCACAGATAAGCGGAAATGTGGTGTGAAAGTTCATAGCTAAAGTCGACTTGTGATCTTTGGGAACCCCTGAGCAGGGGGAGGAGGGTTCAGGTCGGGGTGTTAGGCAGGGCTTCCCAGACGTAGGAGTTTGAAGGTCAGGCAGAACAGCATATCCGAAGGCACCAAGCTGTGAAAACGCCTGATCTGTTTTGGCAGCCATCTCTGGGGCTGGAAATAACACGGAGTGGGGCTTTAAAGCAGGGGACCCATGAGTGAAGAACCTTATGGTGAAGGATGGGGGGAAGGGCAAGGGCTGGTATCCAGGCTTTTGATGGGGACCCTCAGCCTCTCTCCCCTTTCTGTCGTCCGCAGACCTGGCGTGTTGTCCTCCTCCTAATGAGAATAGCTCTGCTCTCATAAGCCAACATGAACTTCATGGACATCAGCAAAATGTTCTCCCTCCTGCAGCCCAACAAGGAGGAGGAGGACACTGACACGGAGGAGAAGCAGGCTCTCCGTGAAGCAGTGCACAGAAACGACTCCTATACCTTGGACCAGCTTTTGCGCCAGGAGCGTTATAAACGTGTCATCAACAGTAGGAGTGGCTGGGGTGTTCCTGGGACACCCTTGCGCTTGGCTGCTTCTTATGGCCACCTGAGTTGTTTGCAGGTCCTCCTGGCACACGGCGCCGACGTTGACAGCTTGGACATCAAGGCACAGACACCACTTTTTACCGCCGTCAGCCATGGCCATCTGGATTGCGTGGGTGTGCTTTTGGAAGCCGGCGCCTGTCCTAGTGGAAGCATCTACAACAACTGCTCTCCCGTGCTCACAGCCGCGCGTGATGGTGCTGTTGCCATCCTGCAGGAGCTCCTAGGTCACGGTGCAGATCCCAATGTCAAGGTGAAACTACCACTCTGGGTGTCGAACATCAGTTCATTTTCTGGCCCCCTTTTTCTGGCTGCAGTCTATGGGCACCTTGACTGTTTCCGCCTGCTTTTGCTCTATGGGGCAGACCCCGACTACAACTGCACTGACCAGTACCTGTTAGCTCGTGTTACACAGCCCCGCACCCTCCTTGAAACCTGCCTCCACCATAATTGTGATCCAGAGTTCATCCAGCTATTAATTGATTTTGGTGCTAACATCTACCTTCCATCTGTCCTCCTGGATCTGACCTGGAAAGATAATAAAGGTGCCCTGCTACTGCTACAAGCCCGAGGTGAGTGTCAACTAGGTCGGTCCTATGAGCTTCCCGGCGTGAAGGTCCCAGACTCCCAAATCATCCCCCAAGTCAATCCTTCTGGGATGAATTGCAGAAAATACCATCTTCCTCCCACTGCCGGACACCCAGTGGAAAAGAGGTTACATATTCCTTATTAGGGACAAGATCACTAACATGACCTAAGGGAGTAGCAGTAGCCCAATATCTTGTTCTGGCTCTGCCAATGACTGCTTTGTGGCCTTGAGCACGCCCTCTCGAGGCCTCAAGTGTGTCCCCTTTGGTACCATACATTGAAATGAGGGTGGGGGACATCTCTGAGAAGAGAACATTTAGGGCTGCAGCAGCAAGGGCAGGGCGAATGTAGCCTTGGGTGGGAGAATTACCCTGGGGATTGCTTCTCATGACCTGTTTCTCCTTGCTGTAGCCACTCCACGATCACTACTATCGCAGGCCCGTTTAGTTATCCGCAGAGCTCTGCACCAGGCCAACAAGCTACAAGCCACTGACCAGCTGGATATCCCCCCTGTATTGATTAGCTACCTCCAACACAAATTGTAACTTGCAGTCTACCCAGACATCCACGACACCCTGAAAACCTCTTGGGGACCCAGGTAGCTAGAGAGCACTATAGCACCTCCCACTCACTTGGAGCTGCTTTCTTGTATTTCCCTCCACAATAAAATCATCAACAAAATAAATCCTGGTGGCTGTTGTGTCTGGTGTATGTGTGTGTGGGGGGGTGTTGTTTATTGGGGGAGGGCAGTGGTCTACTTGGCCGTGAGGAAGGGTAGCATTTGACAGATATAGGAGATCTAGGCATTGAAAGAGGAAATGTGAAAACTAACCCAATGGTCCACACCTGCTTACCAAAAATCCTTGAGAGAATTTGAAGCTGTGTTGTTCTAAAAGCAAGGTCTTAAAGAATTCAAATGGGTGGAAGGGTAGCATCAGCTTGCTCAGCCCTGTACCTCCCTCCATTTCTCTGGCTGCTGCAAGGCACCTTCTCAGGAGCTGTCACCCAGTCCCCTATTATTCTGAGTCAAGTGACCAGCGAGCCTCCCATTCACTCACCTTCAATCACAGGCTGTTTTCCCTTTAGTCCAGTTTATAATCAAGATCAACCTGGGAAAACAAACTATCAAATATTTATGAACGAATTTAATGCAGAAAAGAAATTGGTTACATAGATGATAGGCAGAGAATCTGAGCAGGACAGGAAGGTAACTAAGATATTAGGGGCATCGGGAGTCCGAGACCACCCCTAGGCTAAAGGAGTGAGGGAGAAAGTATGTGTAGAGTCCAGGGACAGGGATCGCCTGATGGAAAGTGGGATCACAGGTCTGTCTACAGGTGCTAGAACCATAGAAGAGAAGTGCTGCCCAAACCAGAGGAAATGAAAAAAAAAAAACCAAAAACCCTTTCCTTTCCCTCATTCTTTTTTTCAAAGATTTTATTTTTGGAGAGTGGGGAAGAGAGGGAGAGAAACATTGATGTGTGAGGAAAACATCAGTTGTTTGCCTCTTGCATGCCCCCAACGTGGGACCTGGCCCACAAGCCAGGCGTGTGCCCTGACTGGGAATCAAACTCTCAACCTTTTGGTTCGCAGGCTGGCGCTCAATCCACTGAGCCACACCAGGCAGGGCTCCTTTTCCTTCAATTTGCCTCTGATGTCCCTCTCATTAGGGGAAACGGGAAGTCAACTAATTTGAGAGCCTGAGACACACAGCCTAAGGGGGGTCAGCCCCCGTGAAATATAAGGCAGATCAGGGGAAGGTGAGCAGTGGCGGGACAGTGGGAGGACATGGTGTGTGAACTGGGTCAGACACTGGATCACACAACACAAAGCGTAATGACAGTGGGAGCCATAGAATATACACAGCAGACACCACCAGAGGCTCAAAAGGTGGAGACGAAATACTCTGGCTTCTCCACTTTTCCTACCCTCCCAGCAGTGCCTGCCCTTGGTGGAGTCCAGCCAGGAGACGACTGAAGAGAGATCCTGGAAATCACAGCCTGTGGTGATCAGTCAGTTCCCTCTGATGTGGAGAAAATGGGTGGGGGGGGGGGGGAGGAAGAGAACAGGACCAGCAGAGGTAACTACACCAATTCAGATGCAAGCACTTTCATT
Source organism: Pteronotus mesoamericanus (assembly GCF_021234165.1). Lineage (NCBI taxonomy): Eukaryota > Metazoa > Chordata > Mammalia > Chiroptera > Mormoopidae > Pteronotus > Pteronotus mesoamericanus. The sequence goes on along the minus strand of NW_026555108.1, from coordinate 629,347 downwards.
GTGCTAACTCTTTTGACCTTCCACAATACCTTCTTATATTTCTCCTACAAGACATATGTGTGGGGATGTGGATGTGCAGTGAAAGAGACACCAGGTGAAGGAATGAAAGAGGAAAGCCCAGATAATCTGTACCTGGGAAGCACTATAGATGTTCAGAGGTCTTTCTGGGAGCTGCTTTGACAGCCCCCGTACATCATCGTCTACCACTAGGGAAGACAGGCTTGGAATGGGGTCATGAACTGACTTGCCTCTCCTACCTCTTCCCTCCTCCACTCTCCCTAGCTCCTAGTGGCTGAACTGGACATCTAGCGCCGTGGTCTTGCCCCACTCAGCTTCCAGACTTTCATCCTGATGCATTTTTGGAAAGCGATGCAACTGTTCATCTGCAAGGAGTGAGAGAACTAAAGGGGCCGGGCTGTGAGCATAGACACAGGGCTTCAGGGCAGGCAGCCCCACCTCTGTCCTTACAGGTGAGTTCTCCTTGCTCTTCCCCTGACCCCCAGCCCCTTATTCAAGTCCCTTGGGGACCAGGGGTCAACCCCATCTCCTATAGGCTCCCAGGAAAGTGTCCCCTTCGAATGGGGCCTGGCCAGGGTGGCCTCCCCTGTGGCATCTGAGACACAGATTCTCTGGTTGACCCATGAAAGCATGTGGATGCTCTGAGAATTTCAAAGGACTTGTGCTTGTGGAGGCTGTAGGAGCATACCATCTTCTAGACAGAGAGGAAGGGCCGAAACTCTTAACTCCATTTCCCTGATGAGCAGATTGAGAGCCTAAGGGAAGCGCCTGTGTTATCAGCTATTCTATTTCCAGTCGCCTGCGTTGCTGGTGGGCAGGGACAACTTGGAGGCCTGGTGCCTTTGTCCCTTCAGCTCCCCAGGCCTAACCGTTCCCATCCAGACAACAGGCGAGGGGTTGGAAAGGATCCTCTCAAATTCTGATGATGAATCTTCTGAGGCATGAGGAGGAGGCAGAGGTGATGTCACTGTTCCTGGAGTGTAATCTCTCCCTTGGCCTCTACTCTCTTGTTGGCATTTGTCCCAGCTGATAACCGAGTCTCCCCCCACCGCCAAACCCCGCTACAGCCACCAGCTTCCAAGAAAGCTAAGTCTTAACCCTTGCAGGTAAGCCAGGGCCCCTTCTCTCCCTCCTTCTCTCTGTCTCTCCCTGTCTCCTCCTGACTTCCCTTTCCTTCCTGCTGACTTCCCTCCCTCCCTCCTTTGCTTCCTCCCTCCCTTCCTTCCTGGCGTTGCTGTGAGCCTGGGCCTGGCTTTGCTCTCCACATGCCACTGATCAGTCTGGATTCTCTCCTGCAATGGAAAAATTATTTTTCTTTATTCAGAAAGGTGGCCTCCATGCCCTGGCTGGTGTGGCTCAGTGGACTGAGCAGTGGCCTGCAAACCAAAGGGTCACTGGTTCAATTCCAAGTGTAGGGCACATGCCCTGGTTGAAGACCAGGTCCCCAGTAGGGGGCGCGCGAAATGCAACCACACGTGGATGTTTCTCTCCTTCTCTCCCTCCTTTCCCTTCTCTAAAAATAAATAGATAAAATCTTAAAAAAAAACACTTATTAAAAAAAAAGAAAAAAGAAAGGTGGCCCCCAAAGACTAGATCCAAAGTGCAAAATGGCCTGTTGGACTTCAGAAACCAAAGAGATCCCTTTCACCTGCTATCTTGAGGGAAAGTATGATGGAAGAGGTGGTATTTGATCTGGCGTGGAATGGTGGAAAGGGTTTTAATCAGTACAGAGGAAAGAAAAGGTATTAGTGGGGGGGAACTCGGAGAGCAAAGACATAGAAGTGTGAAAAAGCAGGGCAGCTTGGGTTACCAGCTAAGTTTGGTTCAAGTTCAATGTATTTGAATAAGAACTAGGCCAGCAATGAGACTGGGGAAGGCCCTAAATACTCTGGTCTTTTGGACTTGAAGATTTAAGTTCTTGCAATGGGGTAAGCACAGTCAGAATGGCTTGCTGAATGTATGCAGAATATGTTCTCTGATATCCCAGGGCAAATCTGGCAGCATGACTTTTTATTTTTTTTGAGGAGATATAATTGGCGTAGAACATTATATTAGTTTCAGGTGTACAACATAATGATTCGATATTTGTATATATTGTTAAATGATCACAATAAGCCTGGTTAACATCTGTCACCAGACATAGTTATGGAATTTTTTTCTGTGGTGAGAATTGTTAAGATCAACTTTCAAATATGCAGTACAGTATTAGTTATAGTCACCATGCTGTAAATTACCTCCCCATGACTTATTTATTTTATAACTGGACCTTTGTAACTTTTGACCCTCTTCACCATTTCACCCACCCCCTCACCATGCCTCCGGCAACCACCAATCTGTTCTCTGTCCCTCTAAGGCCATTTTATAAAATTTTAGATTACACATATAAGTGAGATTACACGTTATTTGTCTTTCTCTATCGGATTTATTTCCCTTAGCGTAATGCCCTCAAGGCCCATCCATGTTGTTGCAAATGGGAAGATTCTGTTTTTTATGGCCGAATATGCATACAGTATATATACAGCGCATTTTCTTTATCCATTCATTCATAGATGGACACTTAGGTTGCTTCCATGTCTGGGTTATTATAAAAAATGCTTCAGTGAAGATGGGGATGCATATATCTTTTCGAGTTAATGTTTTCATTTTCTTTGGGTAAATACCTAGAAGTGGAACTGCTGTATCATACAACAGTTCTATTTTTAATTTTTTAAGGAATCTCCATACTGTCTTCCATACCTGGCAACACCAATGTGCATTCCCACCAGCAGTGAACAAGGGTTTCCTTTTCCCCTCATCCTTGCCAGCACTTGATATTTCTTCTCTTTTTGATAACAGCCTGATTTTAACAGGTGTGAGGTGATATCTCATTGTGGTTTTGATTTACATTTCTTTGTTCATTAGCCATATTGAGCACCTTTTCATTCACCTGTTGGCCATCTGTGTGTTTTCTTTGAAAAAATGCCTATTCTGATCCTCTGTCCATTTTTTTAAATCCTCACCCGAGGAGATATATTTATTGATTTTATGGGGGGGGAGGAGAGAGAGAAACACCAATGTGAGAAACTTTGATCTGTTGCCTCCCACACACGCCCCAATCAAACCCACAAACTTTTGGCGCACAGGATGATGCTCCAACCAACTGACCACCGGGCCAGGGCCTCTGGTCATTTTTCAATCAGACTGTTGTTTGTTCTTTTTTTTGTCATTGAGTTGCATGAGTTCTTTATGTCTTTTGACTGTTAACCCTTTTATCAGATATATGGTTTGCAAATATTTTCCCCCATTTTGTAGGTTGCCTTTTAATTGTTTTTGATGCTTTCCTTTGCTGTGTGCCCAGGCTTTTTAGTTTGATGTCGTTCCATTTGTTTATTTTTGCTTGGTTACCTTTGCTTTTGGTATTAAATACAAGAAAATCATTACCAATACCAATGTGAAGAAGTGTATTGCCTCTATTTTGTTCTAGGAATTTTACAGCTTCAGGTATTACAGTGAAGTCGTTAATCCACTTGGAGTTAATTTTTGTGTATGTGTAAGATAGCGGTCCAGTGTCCTTCTTTTGAATGTGGCTATCCAGTTTTTCCAACACTATTGATTAAAGAGATTGTCCTCTCATTGTGGATCGTGGCTCCTCTGACATAAATTAATAGACCATATATGCATGGGTTTATTCCGGCAGCATGAATCTAACCACTCTCTTGCAAGCAGAGAGCATTTGACGAATTATTTGTGCACCTGTCGTTTCACTTACTTCTGGAACAACTTTGTAAGGTAAACGGAACAGTTTTTGCACAGACGTGGAAACTAAGGTCCAGGGGAGGAAAGGAGTTCGTCTAAGATCACACAGTAAGGCAATGGTAGAGGCAGGACTCGAACACACTGGGCTCCTTGTTGCTCACACCTGGGCTCTTCCCAGTATGGCGTGTTCCACCTCAAGTGTGAGTGGGAGCACTGGAAAGGGCGGGGGGCAACCCTGACTTCTCTTCACAGGCCTGCGCAGCGCGTGTGCAGGGCTCTCTCTCACTGAGAGAGGTGGCGTCCCGTTAGCTGTCAGAGGCTGTAGCCCTGGCCCCCGTGACAGAGCTGACACTAATGACTGCTATGGCAAGTCAGGTAAAGGTGGCAGTGTCAGGCACAGGCCAAAGGCGCTGGGGCAAGTGCAGAGTGAGGGGTAGGGTGTGTGAGATGACTCTCCCTTTCCCTACCTTTTCTGGTTATTTCCCAAACCTACAGGGGCTTCACTGTTTCTCTAACCCCAGAGAGCCCTGTTCTTCCATCTGCTTGACCAAGATGCAAGATAAACAACCATTTGCTTCATCCTGTTCCCTCCCGACCTCTGTCCACCTACAGTCACAGAAGACATTCGCTTCCAGACACGCGTCTCCTTGCTGGCTCCTGCTTTGCCAGTCTCTTCCCAGCGCAGCCTGCCTCTTCCCAGGAGGCAAGCAGAGGCTGGGCTGATGGCAGGGTCCAGTCCAGTGACCCCTGCAGCGCCCTCACCAGCAGTTCCTGCACCTCCCTGACTCTCACAACACCATCTCCCTTCCATTTTACCACCGTTCCCTTGTCCTCACCTAGAACTGCAGGTCCCCTTTCCCAGCCAGAATTGCCTACTCTTCCAGAAGTGCCATCCCTAGAACTCTGCAGTTTGACCCCACAGGATCTTCCATTCTTTCAGGCCACAGAGATTTATTGAGGCCCACTCTGTGCCACACTCCAAGTTTCAGGCACCACATGATTCTCTGCTTTCTATCCATTTGCTCCCCTCCCGTGTATTCACTTCCCTGTTGACTCAGTCACTTGAGTCGTTCACCTGGTAACACAATAACTTTGGATCAAGCCATCATCCTCTCCTAGACGGGGCTAATGAACACCATAGAAGGAACTGAAATAACGAATTACCCTAGAAATCTGAAGAGATAATGCATATTGAACATTTACTATGTGCTAGGCATTGTGCTCAGTAATCACTAAGCAGGGACTAACTCATTGAATTAGCCTTCTTTTACTCATGCACACTTTGTAGAGAAAAAAAACTGAGGCACATAGGTTACACAACTTGCTCAAGGTCACGTAACTTGCTCAAGGTCACGTAGCTAGGCATTAGGATCTCGTGTAACTGAATAGGATTGCTCTACATTCCTGGGGTGCATCCCAGCTAGGCCTTTATCAACTTGCCCATTCTGTGTAGTAACTATTTCAAACTGTGTCCAATATAAGCAAGCTTCCTTGAAACTCCCCCACTATTGCTCTGCCTCTCCTTTGGGGACTTTTCTGTTGACCTCCCAGAGCAGGTAGAGGTCTTCGGATATTACACCTTTACCTGCCCATAACAACAAACTCCAGTGCACCCATCCATCCTTTCCTCTTGTCTTGGTCCCTCCTCCCAGCCAAGGCTAACTCATCTCTAGGCGCTCTTGATCCCATCCCCCCACCTATCTAGGGCCCCCCACCCATTACTTATGTTGCCTCTTGTATCTTCAACTTGACCGATTTTTCCCCCTTGACACATAAACAAGCTCATGTCCTTCCATCTTCTAAAAACAAACCCAAACCCCAGGGCCACTTCTTGCTACTGTCTCTTTGCAGTCAAACTTCTGGAACAAGGAAGCTGCATGTAGTCTCTCTTTCCTCACAGACCATTCTCTTGACCCACCACTTCAGTCTGGTGGACACCCTCAACCCTGCTCCTACTGGCCTTGGCCACATCCCCAGTGACTTCCCAGATCCATGTCCAATGGCAGCTTTTCTAGCTTGTTGGACTTCTGAGCAACACCTTTCACGTACACTCTTGGTAATACTGTCTTTCATAAAACCCCATGTCTTCCACGGCTTTCGGGGGGGCCAGCACTCCAGGCTCTAGTTTTGCCTTGCCAATCCCTCATTCTCAGGGCTTTTGTGGGCGCCTGGTGTCATCACCAACGAATCAATTCTACCTGCCAAATATATCCAGGATTCAACTGCTTATCACCACCTCCACTGCCTCCGCCCTGGTCTGTGCCACTATCCTCTCTCACCTGGAAAACTATAGGAGTGTCCTTCCTAGTCTCACTTCTCCCTCCTTTAGCTGCTACAGCCTCCTCCAGGGGTGTCCAACCTGCGGGCCGCTTGTGGCCTGCAGTGGCTATGAACGCGGCCCAACACAAAACTGTAAATTTACTTACAATCTTTTTTTGCTCATCAGTTTTTGTTAGTGTTTGTGTATTGAATGTGTGGCCCAAGGCAACTCTTCTTCTTCCAGTGTGGCTGAGAGATGCCAAGAGGTTGGACACCCCTGTGACATTTCACTAAAAGCATGGCAGCCCTCAGCTCAAAGTCCTGCGAAGTCTAAAGTCTTTAAAATTACTCACGAAGCCATACACCATCTGCCTCCCGTGTCCTCCCTGACGCCCCTTTCCTACGACTTTCCCTCATACTCACTTTGCTCCACCCTCTCCCCCGCCCCATCACCCTTAATGTGCACATACGCGATCTTCTCCTGAGACCGAAAACTATCAAGACCAAGGAGAAAGGCACCCAGCTAGGAGACCGCTGTAGTATGACCAAGACTGCTTTCATTTTCCTGAAGCCCTATTTCTTTTGGGCCCAACCTAATGTCCAATGTCTGTCAGGCCCAAAACTGACAGATATGACTGAATATTTGGCAAGTGAGCAGAGGACACAGAGGACTACCTCCTGTGACAAGAGCAGGGAAACAGCGCTCCCTCCCCTCACGGTTGCTTCAAGCCCACCACTTGACTACGTGTGCACTTCCTCTCTTTCTGACGCTGTCCTGCCCCTGTGTTTCCCTGGGCTCCAGATTTGGAAACTGCCTTCTCCCAGTTGTAATGTTTGGTCAACTTCAGCGAAACCAAGCATTCTGGGTGAAGTGTGAATAGGTGGGAAGCAACCAGAGGCAGTGAGGAAGCCTACAGAGGAGGTACTGGAAAAAAAGCACTTCCAAATCAGATCCAACAATTGAGAATCAGGACTTTGCAAAGCAAGAAACCACAGCTCTAGGGAAATAGTATAGCCCAGCCAATCAAATGGGGGAAACTGAGGCTAGGAAGGAGAATGTACTTGCCCAGCAAAGTCCCACAGTGAGCCAGCCAGTGGCAGCTCCCTTCCCCCTGCCATTTACGTAGACTTGGGACTAGAATAGGAGGTCTGACATTCAAATTGCTGATTTTTGTTAGAGATGTAAAGAATGTCACAGAAGGTCATAGAACACCATGGAATGTTACAGGGAGAGTTGAGTTGAACAGTCAGAGCTGGAAGAGATCAAGGCGCTTGACCAGTCTTGCCCCTCCTTGTGGAGATGGAATGATGGACTGGTCAAGGTCATACTTCAAGTCAGCAGCAGAGCCGGGGCCAGATTCCAGCCCAGGCAGCCATGGCAGTGCACCCATGCAGAGACAGCGGTCTTCCTCTCACCAGTTTAGCAGCTGGATCTTTTCAAGGCAGAAAGGACCCAGAAAACCAGCAGAGAACACTCCTGCAACACAAAAATGGCAGGCATTGTGCTCTACTCCCGCCCCCACCCACCGCCCCCCGCATCTCCCCTCAGTCTTTGTTTTTAGATATTCAGAGTTTTATGGCTGGGCCTTCTGGATATTCTTGAACTAGTGGTAGAACTAGATTCTTTGTTGCCTCAGCTCACCTGGCCCTGGAAGCCACGAATGCCACTTAATGCCTTCAGCCTAGTTAGAGACCCAAGAAGCTCAGGCTGCCCCCCTCCCGCCCCCGTCCCAGACACTGCAGCTGGCAAGACTAATACAGGCCTCCTCAGTCCGCCCTCAGCCTTGAAACCTCCAGTCTGGGCTCAGACAAGGTTACCCCCTCCCCTCAGTGTCTACTTTTCAGGGACAGGGAACTGCACAAAACCTGGCTCACCATTAAAAGTTTGAGGGGGCCTCTGTAAACCTTCGGAATCCCGTTGAATCCCGTGAAAGTTGGGAAATTTGGGTGAGGGTCAAACTACGGAAACAGGTCTCCTCAGAGAAGAAAAGTGAAAGCAGCCCTGGACTGGGAGCCCAGGGTTTGGAATTCCTAATCTGCCCCTGTCGCTAGCGGGCTGGGTGACCTTAGGGATGCGCCTCCCCTTCTCTAGGCAGCAGCAGACCCTTTGGTAATGGGTGGAAGTTGGCCTAGATGGTCCCTAAAGGCCCTCGTGTGCCCAAGAGGCGGACGAAACTGGGGCGCGAGAGCTGCCATTGGCTTTCCTGGCAGGTGAGTCCTTCCTTTGAGCGGCCTGGGGGCGCGCGCTGCGGGGCCTTCTCTACGCGTAAGCTTGGGCCCGGCGAGGTTCCAAAGGGCTCTGCAGTCACCCCGGCTCCCCAACCACTCCGCCCCGCCTCTCTCCGCCTGTCTGTCGCTTTGGAATAAACTGCCAGGTGGCGGCCAGGGCGCCACAGCGCGATTGCAGGGCGACCACGGAAATGGGACGAATGCAAAACCGAAACCAGGGCTCCTGCGAGCCCCACCGGGGCGGGACCGGCCCGCGAGCTCGCGGTGTCCCCATACAGCCGCCCGCCTGGCGTGGGGGCGGGAATGGGGAGTCCCTGCGAGGGGTTCTGCACCCTCTCCGCCCCCTGCCAACACCACGCTCAGGCTTATTTGCATTTAAAGAGATACACACGGAGGAAAACAGAGGGCGGGTCGGACACGCCTTCCCGCCGTGGCGATTGGGCCAGACGCCTGCCAATCAGGGCGCGGACGCCCCACCCTGTGGTTGTGGAGTTTTGGGGGGGTTGCGGGGGTATGGGGGAGCTGCCCAGAGCCTGGGGAAGGGGAGCCAGTGCAGGAGGTGACTGGAGCCGCGGCGGCGGCAGAAGCAGCGGTGGCGGTGCTCTCAGCCACAGCACCCGAGGCTCCAGCCTCGGCCAGGGCGGCGCAGCAGACAATAACCGGGCTGGAAAACGAACCGGGCCGGGTAAGCGTTGGGGGCAGCCTGGAGGCTCCGCCTGCCCGCGGTCCGGTGCAGTCCCTCGTGCTCAGCTCTGGCCGCCTGGAGAGGAGCTCTAGGGCTGGGCCGGTCGGCGTCCAGGCCGCTCTCCGCTCCCCTTTGGAACCTGCTTCGAGGACTGTCCGGTGAGGGCCAGAGCAGAGTCCCCTGGGCGCGGGCCACCGAGGCTGGGGGGTGGGGGAAGAGGGCGGGCAGGCGGGCGGGCTAGCCTGGGCCATGCCTCCGGGCTCTCGGGGAGGCGGGGATGAGGCCCGCACGTGCTGCTGCGCGGTCCCAGGAGGGGAGCCACCAGCCAGCACCCCCAGCGGTGCATTTGTAGGCCGGGAGCTCTGCAGCTTTGTTGTAGCACATTAGCTCGAACAGCTATGTTACGCGGGTGTCGCTCACCCAGCAGCCCGGCAGCCGCCCCTCCCCTCCCCTCCTCTGCGCATCTCCTGCCTCTCCCCTCTGCGGACGAAGCCAACGCAGTGGCCTAGGTCCGACGGTCTGGGGTATCTAATCCACACTGTTTACCTTCTCCCTGGAGGAGCACACTTGGGCCTGTAAACTGCCCACTTTCCTTTAGAACCTCGTCCTTGCGGCCCCAACCAGCCGCGCCCCCTACTCCTGGGCCTCACGGCGCATCTGGCGCCCGCCCCCGCGGACTGGCAGGAGTGTCTCTCTCGCTGGACCTTGGGTTACAGCTGCAGCTGAAGCTAGTCCTTGGGTTAGAACTGCAAGGCCGCTTTGTCTCCCCCCTCGCCTCGCCTCCTCTCCCCTCGGAGGGCACTGGCCGCGTTTTTCTCTCTAGCCTCCCGTTTAAAAATAGTGATAAGCACGGTGCTGGGAGGGGGTTTCTGTGTCAGGGGCCGAGGGAGCAATTATTGTAGTAGGGAAAGCACCGTCTGAGTGTTGTGAGAGAGCTAGAGAAGCAGACAAACCCTCCAACTTCGCAGTTACTTAAAATACCCAGCCCGCCGGGCCGCTGTCATTGTCTGCTGCAGACATTTCTGACACTGGTGACCGCCCGACTTTGCCTGGGCTCCCTGGCCGTGAGGGGCTGTGCCCACCAGGCAACACAGACCAGGCGTCCGGTCGGCAGCTGGACTGGCCCCGCACAGTCGGCCTCCTTTTTGGCCAGGCTCTTCTTGGCCTGGGCCTCGAGGTCAAAGCGAGCTTTGTCCCGCACGCAAACACCTCCCTCTGCGGCTCTGCCCTCCTGCTGCATCCGCGTGGGTCTGGGCAGGGTGAAGGGCACTGCGTTGTTGGAATCCCCACCCCACACCTGGGGATTCCAGCTGAGCCCCCTCCCCCAGTGCGGCTCCCCTCCTTCGGCCCCGCCCACCGCTCAGTCACTGCACCGTGGTGTGCCTCTGGCAATGGACTCCAGGCCTTTCTGAGGATCGGGACAGAAGGAGCAACCCAGGAGCTTGGCAAGCCCTTCTTGGACCTTTGACCAACCTCTGAGGGTGGAGAACCATTTGAGAGGAGACAGTGAGACCCAGTAAATCCCTCACATGGGAAGAAGGCTTGCTGGGGACTTTTGTGACACCAGCAAGTACTGCAGATACCACCCTGCACTCACCTCCTCCCACCTTGACCAGTGCCAACACAAACCCCCTAACTTGGCAGCTGGGCATCTCCAGCCCAGGGCCGGACCAGCCCGCTGCCCTGCCTCAGACCAACAGCCACCCAACACATCCACCCTATGTAACTCCCCTCCCCACACCCGAAGCCACTCACCCAGCATGTCCAAGTTCTCTTTCCTCTCTGGCCCCAGCTCTGGGCCCTTCTCAGGGCCTTCCCTGCCTGCCTCTTGTGACCCCATGATGACCTTCTCTTTCTCAGAACTCTTCCAAGCTGCCTGAGTCCCTTGGGCATTTGAGGGCTTATAGTATAATAGGAAGCAAACTGTAATTAAGTATCCCTGCCACATTGTCACCCTGATATCACGGATGTCTGAGTTCTCCCCGGACCCCTCAGAAGGGTAAACGAAACCTGGAACTCAGGCACCACCCCCTCAAAGCCTAGCAATGCATAGCAGTTAAGGAATGCTTCAGAAGGGCTTGCTTTTTTTGTAGAGCTTTCAAGAAAACCTTTACCTCGCCGACTTGCACTTGTCCTGATCCATATAAAAGTGATTAGAGAAATGATACTCAAAGCTCGGGTATTTATGGACTATGCTTAATGAGGATGGAGAAAGGGGATGGGTTGAAATTATAAGGAAAAACATAAATCCCGGTATCTCCCTTCAACAGAAGCCTCCGTACCTGAACTGCCCAGACCCCAGAGTGCACATACCTTTGGTTGCTGATTTGTGAGCCTAGAAGCAAACCATGGAGAGATGGAAGATTTCTACATGCTGGGGGCTCATCCTGGGAAGCTTTCAGAAAGTAGAGGGGTTTGACCAGGCAAAGGGCAGTGGTGTAAGCAAAATGAGGAATTGGGACGGGCTGATTGGCAGGCTGGCCGACTGAGGTGACTGAGTATTTTCTAGTTGAAACTGTATGGCTCTGAGGTGGTTGGTGCCCAGTGGTGCGGGCTCCCAAATGCCAGGCTGTGGGATGGGAATATGATCACAGGAAAGGGACCATCGAAGAATGGGAGTTAGGAGGTTTTGATTTGTGCATGCATGTGTGCATGCATGCGTGTATGCGTGCGTGTAAATATGCCACAATAATTTGGAGTTGTAGCAAGGGTTTTAGAGTGGGGTCTTAGGGGAGGATTAGAAGCAGGCCATAACTCCGGCAGGTGAGAGACCACCTTTGGATCTGGAAGTAGAACTGGGGGGTTAGGCTATATCTAGAGGGGCACTGTACCATGTCAGCCTCCCTTCTGCCCTGTTGGGGTTGGGGAGCAGGATGGAAAGAGCCTGGAGCCTGCATACCGGCGTTGTGGAAGCTGAGGCCTGGGTGCTGATTCCCTTCCTTCCAGCTGCACAGACCTCTGGGGAGCGCCAGTTTGGACTTCTGTGCTTAGATACTGGAATCCCGAGCCCTAGAAAGCAACAAGGACTTGCTTCAGGTCGCACAGCATTTATGAACAGGGGGACAGGCTGCTGCCTCTGGTGCAGTGGCTATTTCCGCTGTATCCCACTGTGTCCAACGGCCTTCATTCAACACACATCTCATCACGCAACCCCTCATCTCGCCTCACCCATTCCTCAAGAGTGAAAGGGTGCTAGGTTAGCTCGGGGGCCTCATCTGGGAGCCCCTCCTCCCCTAACATGACTCTTTTGTACTTCTTGATCTTGGTCTGCAGCCTGTCAAGGGCTGAAAGTTTCAGAAGGGAGGGAGGTCGTTGGAAGATGCTGGCAGTCTGACGATTGCCTCCTAGCATAGTGGAGCTGTGAAAAATTCCTCAAGAAGCATTACATTTACGCTCTTGGAAAGTGGGGGGCGGGAGGGGTGTGGACAGGGGAAAGTGCTCTGCTCTGCCAGTCCAGGGGAATAAGGCAATGAGAGGAGCAGCAGCAAGTCAGGCAGGTCACTGGCTTGCTTACGAAACCGAAGAGGAAGGAGGGGCTTCCAGCCCGCTCACTTGTGGACAGGCTACTCCAGGCTAGAAGAGGACATTCCCAGCAGCATTATTCCCTAAGTTCCCCTGCTTTGAGTCCTGTCCACGCAGTTAAAATACGTGATCAAGGTAAAGTTCCCAGAGGTGGCATTTCATAGCCTTCCTGCATCACTGCACCCGTGTTGCTGCCAGGAAGTTCTTTCTCAGAGCTAATATGAGTTTCTCATGCTGTACTTACACTGTGTGTGTGTGTGTGTGTGTTGAGGGTGGAGTTGAGGGCAGCTGGCCACCGTTGCTCTTCTCCTTAACCATCCATTGGGGAGATTTCCTGGGTGTTAAACCATCTCCCCAACCTCCAACTTCTGTCCTCTGAATTAAATAATCACAGAGCCTTTCCTCTCCTGTCCTCGGTGTTATTTTTCAAACCTGTGCATGTGTAAGTGGACTTCTGGCAAAGCAGAGAGGGGAACCAGAACCACTGCAGAGGTGCAGAGCCAGCTGAATGAGGGTGCGCCGCTCCCCCACACCTCCCCTCCAGGGTTTGGGGGTAACATGGACAATGGAGAAAATGGCTCAAGGGGTCTTGGTAGAGTTAGAGGCAGACATGCTGGTGCTGTGGGGGTCTTTGCGACCCTTTGATCTGCATTTCTTGTTGAAGAGCCTTCATTGCTTTCATCTGCAGGATTTTTTCCCCTGCTTGCCTTCCAAGCAGACACTCACCCCCCTCCTCCAGCCAGCACTCCTCAGCCTGCCCTGTTGGGGCTGCAGCTTTTCTCTGAGGGCTGCAGTGGGCCTGTTGGGGTACCCCTCCTCTCCGGTCAAAAGGAAAATATTCACAGGCTACGCCTAGGACATTTTGAAAGAGTAAAACGTCGGGCAGAGTCGTGGGGTGCGGGCGTGAGGAGTGAGGCTGGGACGCAGTGCATCTCAGTCCTGCGGTGGTGGACTGGGCTCAGCAAGCCAGGGACCTAGGCCTCCCAGAGAAGCCTAGGGCCCCCTAAATAACATGCTCCCACCGTGCCTCATGACTCAGCAGGCACTAGGAATGTGGACACAGGACTACCCTTCTCCCCGGCTTCTTCTCACTAAACCTTGGGCAAGTGGGCCTCCAGGTCAATCTCTCATTTCTAGATGGGGAAACTGAGGCCCAGAACAAAGAAGGGATTTGCCCAATTTCCACAAAAGCACAAAGCTCCTGGACCCCTGAAAATTCAAGGCTTCTTCCTCTAAGTACATTGATCCTGATCCCTCCCAAGCCTGCTTCCTAGCTGGCCCCTCCCATAGGTTATGGTTTGTATATGGGAGCCGATACATAGGAAAGTCAGGGGTCTGCGTTGTTCACTTGGCCCATTTCTTCCTCTGCAGGCTTCCCTCGGCTGCCTCATCACATCTGTTTCCCTGAGGTTAACTGCCCTCTTGTTCTACATCTGAGCTGGGGAGGGCGGTGGGGGGTGGTGCCTGCCTCCTGGCTTGGATCTCACCCTTGCTGTGTTAGTACTGACATAGCGGAAGCCTTACTATGCAGGCATGGCATCCATCTCAGATACATTCCTGTCTAAGGAGGCTTGGGAGCCTGAGAGGGGAGTGGCAAGTAAGAGGCTCTAAGAATCCCTGTTGTTCCAGGCGAGCTGGGCGGGAACCTCAGCAGCCTGAGGAGAAGGCTGGGGCACCAAGAGGAGTCCCCGGGAAAGCCCAATTCTTGGGAGAGGGAGCGTGGATGACCACATTTCGCAGACTGGAGAAGCCTCTGTGTACTGGCGGCTGGAGCTAAGGAGCAGAGGAGTGAGGCTAGGAGTCCTGGCGCGGGGCCTGTACTGAGAGCAAGTCCTGAAGGTCAGGCAAAGGGGCTTGGCCCGGAGCCTGTAGGCAACGTGGAATAATTCGGTAAGTGGAAGAGTAATGCGCTGAAATCAGAGGTGTAAGAAAATCTGGCAAGGGTATGCAGCATGGATGAGATGGAAGGAGATGGAGGGTGGGGCGGGTTTCAGCTTGGACGGGGGACCAGAGGGAGTTCTGCTAAGAGGTTTGTGTCATCTTTAGAGGGCACAGGGTAGCAGCTGAGGAGCTGGGGTGGAGAAGGTGGCTGCCAGAGTCCCCATCACAAGGGTCCTTTATTGAACATCTGCTCTGTACCTCGTGAGCAAGTCGCCCTTGACATTTATCATCGTGAATCCTTACCGCAATCCCCCATGGCGGGTACCATTTTCTTCATTTTACAGATCAGGCATTTGAGCGTCAGAGAGGTTAGCCTGCTTTGTTAAACCCCACAGCCTGTATGGGGTAAAGCTGGCATTTTAGTTGTGGGCTGACAAGCTGCAGCTGAATGGGAATCCAGTTGAACCAGTATTGTCTGAGCTTCTGTGCTCGATGTAGTGAGTGTAAGATAAAGGAGGGTCCATCCCAATGAGATGAATGGACAGACTTGTCAGAATGGATAACCCAAGGCTGAGTGTCTTATCAGCTCAATTGCAAGGCGTCTGGTGGGGGAGTAAGAGACAGAGGGCCCAGTGGGGGTCTCTGCTGCCTCTAGAGTCGGTGCGATGCCCTCTTGAGAGGAGGTGCCCCTCGACAGAAAGGATGAGAAAATTCGTGAGGGGTGCTGGCAGGGGTAGTTTGGGTGGGGCTTTGCCAAGGTACCAGGCTGGGCAGCCCTTTCTTCAGGCCCGGAACAAATGGTTCTGAGACTGGACCTTGTCTGTGGGCTTTAGAAATGGTCGATTAAGTTTCTGATCTTGTCATGGGTCATTTTCTTTAAACAATAGCTCCGATTTTGCATCTTTGTCCCAGTTGGCAGGTTTCTGTTTGAACCTTTTTTTTTTTTTTTTTGGCCCTTCAAACTTACCTCCCAAGGGAAAGGAGAGTAGAGCAACATGTTCCATGGTTTGGGAGTGGGGGCGGGTGTTGCTGATGAGGACAGCAGCCACAGGCTAGGTTGGCAGCCCTTGGATTCTGGTCAGCAGGCCTTTTGGAATGTGCTAGATGAGGCCAAAACAGTGGCAGCCAGTGACGACTGGAAATACTTCCGAGAAGGTTCAGCTGGGCTAGGACAGGGGGGAGATGGGAAGGGGAGATGAAGGCTCCCGTGTGCTGGGCACCTGCATGGTCCCTGCTCTTACTCTTCCTCCTGTGATTGGGGGCTGGCGCGGAGCAGCAGAATGTCATGGAATTGGGATTCAAGAGGCTTGGGAGCTGGTGTGGCTTTCTCCCTATCCCACTGTGTGGCCTTAGGCAACTCTATTCCCGAGCCTAGGCGGTTTCCTTCTATGTGACAAGGAGTTACCATCCCCCACCGGGGCAATTTCTGAGAAGGGCAAATGCCGGGCGAAGGGGGTGGGGAGCGCTTCATAAACTGGTCAGTACCCTGAATTGGGTGAAGGCTGTCTGTTAATTTTCATTTTCTTTGATATTAGTACTTTTAGCTGAGGTTGAATTGTTGACCTTTCTGCCCTGGGCTACAGAATCTGGCTGCTTGAAATTCCCAGATAATCCAGAGGTGTTAGCTAGTAGCTGACTCAGGCCAACTTTTTGGTCCCTGAATATCAAAGTTCAGCTAAAACAGAAACAAAGGCCTCCTGAGAGATAACTACACAGCCGCCCTCCTTTACCATTTGGGGAAACTGAGGTCCAAAGTGGTTTGATGACTTATCCACAGAGCCCCGGAAAGCACCCTACTCAACCCTGACTGAAGTAGTTCTGCTGCTAGAAAGTGTTCAACTATATTTTGAGTAAAATACTTTGAAACTTAATTTGCTGCGTTCTTGAGCCTCTGCTATTTAGTGCATTGTATGTGGTACTTTATGTACATTGGTTTTGTTCTTTACAATAGATTTAAGAGGTAGGCATCTCAATAGCCTCACTTTTCAGTTGCGCAAACTGAAAGAACTTGATTTCCCCCAGGCCAGCAGAGCTGTTTGCAGTACAGAGCTGGCTGTCAGGGGGTGAGGGGCAGGAAGGGGGCTCCCTATCCTCACCATTCCCTCAGCACATCTCCACACACAATGGCAGGGTGGACTCAGAGAGGGCTTGCCCCCAGGAAAACTGCCTAAAGGAGTTCTTAGGAGCTGCAGCTGATTGAGGCCATGCCTCTGAAGCTACGTCATAAATCCACACACTCCTTCCCTCTCTTCTGCCTCCTCTCCATTGGCTGAGCTGGCCCCCAGAATTTGGGCCGGAGCATGGAAGGCTCAGGCTGTAGCTGTTTCCTCTTCACCAACAAGGGTCCCTGAGGTAGATTTGTAGCTGAGCTCCTGTGTTTTGATGCTTCAGGGGGAAGGAAGAAGCTTTGTCCTTGTAGCCAGCCTTCCACTGGTCCCAGAATGGACTGGAGTTGGCCCTGGGGGCAGGGATGGCTACAGCCCACACGCTGCCATCATACCTGCAGCAAGCGGCCCTTGCCCAGGGCCACAGACTAGCCTTAGAGGGTTCCCTTAGTGCGCCAGTCCGCCTGACACTTGGACAGCCACATAGGTTGACAAACCTGAGGGTTGCAGGGCGCTGTGTTTGGCAGGGCCGCTTTCTTCACAGGAACCGTGATGGGAGACAGTCCCCACCTGGGGGAGCTACAAAGCCTCTCCTTTCTTGTCCTCTTTGCCTTCTGCCATATTTGACTCCCCTGGCCAGTGAACTCTGTGGCCTCAAGTAAAAGGCAGCATAGCCCATTGGGGAAGGACAGCGCTGGGACCCAGAGGGGTAGCAAGGAAAGTAGAGAAGAGACCTAGGCCAACAGTGGCTCAGTGAGGCCAGCTGGGTTAGGGGCCACCAGCTATGGGTCATCATTGCCCCCTACTATGCTACTGTCTTGAGGAAAAGCAGACAAGGACACAGCAGTTCTGGGGAGCACCTAGCCCTAGGAGGGGCTAGGCAGGGAGGTGGGAGGTGACACTGTCTCCAGGGTCTTTCTGGCCAGCAGAGAGATGACCCTGGGCCTCTTTAGGAAGAAAACCTAAAGCCCGAGGGAGAGAATCGCAGTCCCAGGACTGAAGCCTCCCTCGTTCACCCATTGCCACCACACAGTCAGAGGCCAATTTAAACTGCCCTCAGGAGAGGCCTGTGCATAAATCCACACACGTGTCTTTAAAATCCCCTTGCACCTGGCTGCTCCTCAGCGTGGGCCAAGACAGCTGGCCCCTCAGGCTCCCCACAGGAAATGGCTCTCCCAAGCGAGCGGCCTTATACACGCGGTCTACTGCCTCCCAAGTAACTGGGGCCTGACCAGGAATGCAGTAATAATAACAGTAAGGCCAATCTTTCCCATTTGCACTGTGCTTTACAGTTTACAAAGTGCTTTTGATGTCTATTATCTTGTCTATACCCCACCCCACTGCAGTGGACTGTGTAGACGGGGATAGATAAAAGAGCTATTTTGATCTCCGCAGAGGGGTGCCTTGCCTGTTTTGGGTCCCCCGTCCGTGGCCCATGGCTCCTTCCACAACATGTTGCAGATGCCTGTGGCAGGGAAGAGGACAATATAGAGAGCAGTGGGCTGGCCTCTAAGCCAATGGAACAAGGAGTAAGGGCAACAGAAGGCCCAAAGGGACTGCCCCATAGCCCTAAACCCGGCAGGACAGTTCAGCCTTCGATTCATGAGGAAATCTAGGCCCATAAGATTTTTCACTTGGCCCTTCGTCTTCCGTGGTGCCAGTTCATACTTGCTCCTGTTACCCATCCCTGTCCCTAAATCACTGCCGTTGCTACTCGCTTCTGTCTGACAAGACTCACATTGAATGTCTCCTCCTCAGAATGGCTTTTCTGAGCCCAAGGGGATGTCTTTTTGCCTTCCAGATTTTTCCTGGGGTAAGATGACAAGGTGACAGGGCAAGGAATGATGACCCGCCACCAAAGCTGAAGCAATAATGGGGAGGGGCTTCTTTAAGGTCTGCATCATGTTGTGCTTTCATATTGTTGCATACAGGACTCTCTTCCAGTTAGCCTAGGAGCTTCCCAAAAGCAAGGGCTAGGGGTTCCCCCTCCTGTCCCGCCTTGCATCACTGGGCTCAATGTCTGTCACTTACTAAATGTTAGGAGAGGTTTGTCTCATGAATTCCCCAGAGGGGAATACAGTTTCACAAACAACAGTACGACGGCCACCCTATCTCTCTCATGCCCACACCATAATGACAATACAGTCAGTAATTTCAGGGCTGAGGTAAAAACATCTGTGTCTTGGAAAGTGGGGGCGGGGTGTTCAAATACATGATAGGGCCCCTATTCCCATCAGACCCCGGGGTTAGGACTCTGAGTGGGGTGTGTGTGTATATGATTGTGTATTTGTGGGAGGGGGGAGGCGCTGTCTATCGGGGCTATCATTTGCAGGGCTAAGCTGGAACAATGTCACGTAAAAACATGTCACACGGGAAAACTACCCTAACCTGAGCAGATGGCAACGCAAATCTTTGCAGAGGGGGGATCTGATGAGGTGGGTTTTTTTCCCTTTTATTTTCTGGATAACCAGCCACTCTCCTCCTCCAAGTTTAATACCCAGTTGTGCAGAGTGCTCCTGATGGAAGCCTGCCTCACGCTGATGCTTCAAATAGCAAGCTAAGCAAGGCTCCATGCACAAAATTAATGTTTGCGAAACAGGACTGGGGCTCCAGGAGGGTTCCTCTAATAAGGTCAGAGGCCAGAGTGTAGCTGACAGCCTCTCCCCACCCCCCGTGCTGCTCCATTGTCTCCCACTGGAGGTGAATGCATGACTTTTATTGTGGTGACAAGCAATCACAGGGCTGATGTGCTGGCCAGCTGCTGCCGGGACAACAGCGGTGCCTACCTCTCTCTGGCTCCCAGCAGCTGTTCTGCCTCCCTTCCCTCATCCTAGCTCCTTGTCTGCCAGTGTCTACTCTGCAGAGAAGGGACATAGAACTTGCGGGTCTTCCCAGGGACGGGTCACTAGGTTGCAGCAGGCTGCTCACCAGTCTAGGCACTGACCAGCCATAGTGACTGGAATAAATACATCGGCCCTGGGAGAGGGGAGGCCTGTGTTGTAGCTTTTTTTTTTGTAGCTAGGGGTGAGTTGTAGCTTTTTTTTTTTTTTTTTTTTTTGCTTCTTTTTATTCCATCTCTGCGGCATTTGGACATTTGGAGGATTGTGAGCCGAGACCAGAAGGGTGTGCCTTGCACCAGGTTTGTTTATTTATTTAGATACATATTCAGAGCCTAACTCCCAGGCCAGGAACATGAATCATATGGAGTTGTGCCTTCAAGGAGTTCCCTCTATAGGTGGGGAGCGAGATAGGGGCCAACATAACGAGGAGAGTAAAGAAGAAACAGCCTGCCTCACGGTTCTAAAGTACGACTTGGGGGTCCCAGTGGCCAAGGGTCACGTTCAAATCTCTTCTCAGCAGGACAGTCAGTGGAGTCTGACCTAGACGTCCCCGACACATAACCACTGTGGGGGAGGCATGGCCAGGCCTCTTTGACTAAGGAGATGAAACGCAGAGAGTTCTGTGCTCCAAGGCCACCACGCATTCTTAGCAGATCCTGGATTGCAGCTCTGGAATGTGGGTCTGTGAGGCTCCTGCTCCAGGTTTCTGAAGGAGCCTGGTCCTGCCGGCAGTTTAAGGGAGCCCGTAGGGAGGAGGTGAAACTTTGGGTGTGCTTCCCTTGCCTTCCCCAGACGAAATGCCTGGGAGAGCCCACGCTGAAGTGAACTCGAGGCCTGGACCCCGCAGAGCTCAGCGAGGACTCCAGGGGCTGTTTTGCTAGAGGCTTTTCAAAAATTCTATGTCGTCAGCGCTGACCTCCCTCCTGCCTTTCCTGCCTCTCCCTAACCTCCCTGCTCTGATAACCCCTCCTCCCACATGCAACAGCACCACCGGGCCTTTCTCACATCTGCAGTTTTCCCTGGCCAGTGCACGGGGGTAGGGGTGACGGCTGCCCGTTGCTCAGTGTAGGGTTTCGCTGCCTTGGGGCCCAGAGGAGGCTGGCCCAGCGAGCCAAGCATATGGACTCCATTAAGGCTTTCCCTACATTTTCTCTTTCTCTCTGGTTCCACTGAAGCCTGAGACCACAGACACCTGTGAAAACAAACCCTGCCTGGCTGCTTGCTCACCAGTACTGTCTCTCTCTCTTTATCTCTCTCATCTCCTCCAGACCCACTGTGATGCTTCCTGACTGATGACGTCATAACAGGGCCCAGAAGCCAGAACGCTGTATTTCCAGCTGAACACACCTGAGTTGTTCCCAACGCCATGGAGACCCAAAAAGATGAAGCTGCTCAGGCCAAGGGAGCAGCAGCCTCTGTGGATACCCAGGACCAAGGGGCAGAGAAAGGAGCCCAGAACAAGGCAGCTGAGACGACGGAAGGGCCAGCGTCAGAGCCACCCTCGTCTGGCCCAGGTAGGCTGAAGAAAACTGCCATGAAACTCTTTGGTGGCAAGAAGGGCATCTGTACCCTGCCTAGTTTCTTTGGAGGGGGACGGAGCAAAGGTTCTGGGAAAGGCAGCTCCAAGAAGGGTCTTAGCAAGAGCAAGACCCACGATGGCCTGAGTGAAGCGGCCCGTAGCCATGAAGACATTGTCAGCGAAGGAACTGGCCTCTCCTTACCTTTGCCTGAGTCACCCTGCCAGCTTCCCAGCTCCCAGAGTGCCCACGGGGCGTTGGAGACAGGCTCCAAACACAAGACGTCTGTAGTTGGAGCCATAGACAAAGCTGGGGCTGAGAAGGTTTCCTCTGTGCCCAAGCCAAAGAAAGGCCTGAAAGGTTTTTTCAGCAGTATTCGCCGTCACCGGAAGAATAAGATTTCTGGTGTTGAGCAGAGGGAGCCAGGGGCCAAGGGGCCTGAGGAGGCCAGAGCCAGGCCTCGCGAGCACGTGAGCTCAGTCCTCCCGTCCCAGGCCGAGGAAACCCTTCAAGACCCGAGAAAGGAAAATGTCAAACCCCAAGATTTCCCTGGGCCAAAAGCTTCTTCAGCCTCAGAGCCTTCTGTGACAGCCACTGAGAAGACAGCCTGTAAAGATCCAGAAAAACCCGTGGGCATCTGTGCATCAGCACTCCTGCAGCCCAATCCTGTCCCTGAAGCCAGCGGCCCAGAAGAGCCCCAGAGCCCAGAAACAGGGGAGAAAGTGGTGGCAGGAGAAGTAAATCCACCCAATGGCCCTGTGGGGGACCAACTGAGCCTCCTGTTTGGAGATGTCACATCCCTGAAAAGTTTTGACTCACTGACAGGATGTGGTGACATCATAGCAGAGCAGGACATGGACAGTATGACAGACAGCATGGCCTCTGGCGGCCAGAGGGCCAATCGAGATGGGACCAAGCGAAGTTCCTGCCTGGTCACCTACCAAGGCGGTGGGGAGGAGATGGCCTTGCCAGATGATGATGAGGAGGAGGAGGAAGAGGAGGATGAGGAGGTGGAATTAGAGGAGGAAGAAGAGGAAGTCAAGGCGGAAGAAGATGAGGACTTAGAATATCTGTGGGCAAGTGCTCAGATGTACCCAAGACCCAATCTGAATATGGGCTACCAGCCCACCACTTCACCAGGCCACCAGGGCTACGTGCTGTTCGACCCAGTTCGGCCTTATCCTGGCCTAGCTCCTGGAGACCTTTTGACTCCTCAGAGTGACCAGCAAGAGTCTGCCCCCAACAGTGATGAGGGATATTATGACTCGACCACACCTGGATTTGAGGACGATTCAGGGGAGGCCCTGGGACTCGTCCGCAGGGAGTGCCTGCCCCGAGACAGCTACAGTGGAGATGCTCTCTACGAATTCTATGAGCCAGATGATAGTCTCGAGGACTCGCCACCCGGGGATGACTGCCTTTATGACCTCCACGGTCGCAGCTCTGAGATATTTGACCCTTTCTTGAACATTGAACCCTTTTCTTCCTCTCGGCCACCTGGGGCCATGGAGACAGAAGAAGAGCGGCTAGTGACCATCCAGAAGCAGCTATTGTATTGGGAACTTCGGCGGGAGCAGCTTGAGGCCCGAGAGGCCCGGGAGGCGCGCGCCCGAGAGGCTAACACCAGGGATGCCTATACACAAGAAGCTCATGCCAGGGACGCTCATGCCCGCGAGGCCCACACCCAGGAAGCTCACGTCAGAGAGACCCGAGGCCGAGAGGCCTATGCCAGGGAGGCTTGTACCCGAGAGACCTGTGCTAGGGAGGCCCAGGCCAGAGAGGCTCGTGCTCGAGAGGCCCAAATCCGAGAGGTCCAGGCGTGGCCAGAGAAGCCCGTCGTGGAGTATCAGAGGAGACCCTTAGGCCCATCGGTGATGGGCCTGGTGGCAGGGACATCAGGGTCCTCTCAGACTTCGCACCGAGGAACCACGTCGGCTTTCCCTGCCACTGCCAGCAGCGAGCCGGACTGGAGGGACTTCCGTCCTCTGGAGAAGCGTTTCGAGGGAACCTGCTCCAAGAAGGATCAAAGTACCTGCCTGATGCAGCTCTTCCAGAGCGACGCTATGTTTGAGCCAGACATGCAGGAAGCAAATTTTGGAGGGTCTCCCAGGAGGGCCTACCCTACTTACTCACCCCCTGAAGAGCCAGAGGAGGAAGAGGTCGAGAAGGAAGGGAATGCCACCGTGAGCTTCTCGCAGGCCCTCGTGGAGTTCACCAGCAATGGGAACCTCTTCTCCAGCATGTCCTGTAGCTCTGACTCCGACTCATCCTTCACTCAAAACCTCCCTGAGCTGCCCCCCATGGTGACCTTCGACATTGCTGATGTGGAACGGGACGGGGAAGGCAAATGTGAAGAGAATCCGGAATTCCACAATGATGAGGACCTCGCAGCCTCCTTGGAAGCTTTCGAGCTGGGCTACTACCAGAAACACGCCTTGAACAGCTACCGCAGCCGATTCTACCAAGGCCTGCCCTGGGGGGTGAGCAGTCTTCCTCGATACTTGGGACTGCCTGGCATGCACCCGCGACCGCCACCTGCTGCCATGGCCCTCAACAGGAGGAGCCGCTCCCTCGACACTGCAGAGACCCTGGAGCTGGAGCTGTCCAGTTCCCACCTGGCCCAGGGCTACATGGAGTCCGACGAGCTTCAGCCTCAGCAGGAAGATTCAGATGAAGAGGAGGAGGAAGAATGGGGCCGAGACAGTCCCTTGTCCCTCTATACTGAACCTCCAGGGGCCTATGACTGGCCTGCCTGGGCTCCCTGTCCTCTCCCAGTGGGGACAGGCCCTGCCTGGATGAGTAGTAGTCAGTCGGATGGGCCTTCTAGCCAGTCTCCCTACGGGCAGGCAGCCTGCTGTGTACCTCCTGTGGCTATGTCAGTATTGCTGTCAGTTCCGGGGCCGGAGCCAAGGGCGCCCGGGGAACCTGGGCCTCAGCTGGCTCGGCCTTCGCACCTACCCCTTCCCATCGGCCCTTGTTACAACCTCCAGCCACAGGCCTCCCAGAGTGCGAGGGCTAGGCCTCGAGATATGCTGCTGCCTGCCAATGAGCCCAGTTGCTCCTCCAGTTCTGGAGGCTTCAGCCCCAGCCCTCTGCCCCAGGCCAAGCCTGTGGGCATCACCCACGGCATCCCTCAGCTGCCCAGGGTCCGCCCTGAGCTCCCACAGCCTCAGCCCATTCACTATGGGGCTTCCAGCCTCGACCTGTCCAAGGAGAGGGCTGAGCAAGGTGCCTCTCTCCCCACCAGCTACTCCTCCACTGCCGTGAAAGGGAACCTAGCTGAGTAGTCATCATCGATGCTGGAGCGGAGGCATGGGGCCTGAGCATGTGAATGGGGATCAGGGGTTGGGCAGAGGGATTGGGGGGTGGGGGTTGCTGTTTAACTTGAAAATCTTTTGGGCCAAGGAAAGCTCCTATGAGTTTTCGCCTTTGCTTTCCCACTTCCCTCTTCTGCCATCTGTGGCCACGTTCAGCTCAAGTACATCTGCCCCGGGAGGCTGCCGCCGCTGCTGTGCTCCGGTTTTTGCTTTCGGGGTTTCTTCTTGTGACCCACGCAGGGTTCGGGATGCTGTAATTTTGTGCCTATTCCAGTTGCCAAGTTAGTGATTATATATAGAGCATGCATCCTTGACACGGGCTGAACCCTTCGCGCCCCCTACCACCTCACCACCCAGCAAGTGATGAACCCCAGATGAACAGCCAGGTCTGCACTGCCTCCCACGTGGGGACAGGGGGCTTGTTTGCTGTTAGCAATGTGAAATAATGGTACAGATCCTCCCCGCCCCCGCTCCGTTCCGTCTTGGCATAGCTGCCACCATTACATCAGATGACTATAATCTATTTGTCCCAGCTAGCTGTCCTTAGAGAGGATCAAGTAGCATGTATCTCACCGCCTACTGCTGTGGACTTTGGCATCATAACCAGATGGGGGCCTTTTAACCTGGCCCGCCGTAGCTTGGGTTGAAGACAAAAATGCTAATCCCCTTAATGGAGTGATCAAATTAATCCAGTTGCAGTTGCAAACAGAAGACAAAATAGGGTTCTCCCACAGACACTGCCATAAGTCTTGAGCTCTGGAATGATAGGATATTTTTTTTCTCCCTTTTCCTCTCTTAAGCTTGTGACTTCCTGAGTTGCAGGTGCTTTTGAATTTTGCTTCTTTTTTGCCTCCAAAGGAAATTTTCATAATCTCATCACAAAGAATACATTCTTTTAATTGAGATACAAGGAGAGAAGCAGCTGAAATTAGGCTTGGCAATAGGGGTTGGGGTTTGGGCAGGTTCCAGGGGGAAGGATGGGAAATGGAGGTCCATTTGTCTGAGGCAACAGGAGAGAGGATTTCAGATTTTGCAGAGCCCGAGGCAACCCAGCTTCTTAGAAGGGAAAATTGCTTCCCCCCCCCAAAAAAATTCCTTGTACCTTGTCCGCCCCTTCATTTGGATGCTGTAAAGAAGCTCTAGACCAGCACTCCCAAGAGACAGGATACCATAGTCATCTAGGCTGCTGTCCTGGACTCTAAAGAGCTTTCACTTTGCAATTAGCCAAGCCCTTAGCATCATCCAAGGACCAGGCTCTGGAGAGGGAAGACTGTGATCTGCCCTCCCTCTGCCAAGCTTCAGGATGCTGACTTATATGGCAGCTGTAGCCCTTATGGAATGAATGGCACCCTCCTTCCTCCTGCATCCACACAGGAGAAAGACAGGATGACATTGCAACAAGCTAATGTTACCGGGCTTGGCCTCTCAGTCATCACCAGTGCGAGAGGTTTCCTTTGACATTTCTTCATTGGGAATCGCAAGTGGAATATCTTTTGCCTGGATGTATCGACCCAGACAAATGATGATCCTTGCGTACCCCCCACGGCCACTCCTGTCCTTGCCCCCGCCCCAACCCATCTTCTTGCCTGTTAAGAGGTCAGCAGAGCTCCCACCATTCCTGAGAGATGGCCATTTGGCTTGGGAATGGACGCTGTTGGCCTCCCGAGTCACAGAGGTGACTTTGTGGGCAAAGTAGCCCTTGACCGGGGATTGTACTGGTCCTTGTCACCCTTTCTCAGATAAGGGTTGGCCCAGTGCCCCTCCCCCCAAAATCAGGCTCAGTTGGTAGAAGCTGTAACCCTGGGAGCATCACATAAGTTTGCATGGCACCAATGCTGCCACTCAAGGGACCCAGACCAGCTCCCCATTTCATCATGAAGAAACGTGTCAGTCATGGCGCTGAAGAACGAAATAGGGTGAGGAAGGCCCTCCTCACACCAAGCACAGCATTCCAGGAGGGAAGTGCCCAAATGCCAACCTTCTGTCCTCTCACCAAAGTTGCCCTGGGAGGGTGGGGCTGACAAATGGCCTGGCAGTTTGGCAGGAAGTAAACACTCACCAAATGCCTTTACAACGGGAAAACCCACTACTTGCCTCCTGTGTCTCTGCTTGTCCTTTAGGGCAGCTCAAGCTCCTGTCTGGATGTGGACTGTGGCAGCCACGGCAGGTAATAGAGCCATCACCAGCCTCCAGAGCTCACTGGGCCATCAGCCTATCTGGGAAGAGCAGAAGTAGGTGGCCAGCCTTTGGCCGCGGGCTGAGAGCTGCCCTCAGTGACGAGAGGGCAGCAAGAGGTGCTGCCTGTGAAGGGGGAAGTCTTAGCCCTGACATACTTTGCTGGCCTCTGGAAGGTTGCGTACCACAGCGTAGGGCCTAGGACTGAGTAGCAGCTTACGGTTTGGACAACATGGCTGCTTGCGAGTCCTTTCACTGCCCCTGGCCAGCCCAGGGACAGGGTCCTCGCTGCCGGAAGTGGGGCAGTCAGGGTGCATGGCTGCAGAAGGAGACTACTTGAGAGTCTCACTTGGGATCTAAGCAGTTGCTGGTGGAAACCCCGCTGCAGCCTAAAAGAGGGAGAAGGACCCGCCTAGGGGCATGTGGTAATGGCAGTGCAGGGTGACGCTGGAACAGCCAGCCAAGCTCCAGGCCTCTTCCAAAACATGGGCCAGTGCTTGCTTGGCTGACGCCAAATACGTGCGGGGTAAAGGTGTCGACGTCAAGTCCACACCCCCTAGGCTGGGCCCAGGTGAACGCCATTTCTGCATTGCAAGGTCTTGGGATACTGCTTTCGGACGTGACTTCAAGGCAAGATATGCCTTGAGACGAGGTGGCTGCCCTCGTCTCTCCACCCAGCACGCTTATCTAGTGCCAGACAGCTCTGATCCTGAGGATTCCCAAATGAGGCCGGTCCTTGGGGGCCTCGCCCATGGCCACCAGTTTCTCGGTGCTTTAGCGCCTTCAAGGAAGCCCTGCCTTGGGGCCCAGATAGGGCCCGCTCTGCCCGTTTGGACTCAGCCTGGGCACCAGTTCCGGGCCAAAGGCTTCAGTCAACACTAGTCTCCTTCCTCCGTGCTATACCAAGGAGGGAAGTAGTTTCCCACAGCCAGGGTGCGTTTCCCTTGTCCTGCTGCCAGCGACTTTCCCACCCTTGCCAGCGCCACCATCCTACCTGCCCTTGGCCCCCGGGCCCAATCGCTAGAGGGAGGCATGGGGGGGATCAGCAGGGAGACTTCAAGTTTACCCATGTGTATGTTGCATCCAAGTTGTTTTTAATATATATATATATATCAAAAGTCAATTATCTATTTTTGTATTGTTTGCATTTTATATTCATGGAAAACAATGTTTATCAATTGTTCTTTTCTGATATATTTTATTTTTAAGCGGTGCTGTTTACAGTTTTAAACAAAACAAAGATGACACAAAAATTGCTGCTGCTTGTGCAGAGGGCTGGCATCTCAGCTGCCCAGGGCCCTCACTCTTGCCCCTCTCCCCAGCCCTGATGTATCACCCTGTCCACCCCCCTCTCCATGATAGGGACAGCAGAAGGTGCCCAGGTACTTAGACAAATGCCAGGTGACTCAGGCATGTGGAACCTGGTAGACAGCGTGTCGTGTTATGACTTTATTTTTTTTCTTTTGGACCCCGCCCCTTCCCTGTTTGTAGACCTCTGCAAGTACTCATGTCTGTCTGTCTGTCTGTCTCTCTCTCTCTTTATTCTTCATGTTCTGTGCTTTTGTTTTGAAACCAGAGTGCCCATGTTGTGCTACTTGTCGTGTTGAGTTTCTCCAAAGGAACATTGTGGGGACAGGGACATTCTCCACCCATTGGGGAGGGCAGAGGGTTTCAACTGTGCCCTGTCTCCCCAAGAAGTTGTGGGGGACAGACGGCAGGGATGCTTGAACCATCAGGAATTAGCCATGTTACTGAGGAAACCTTTGCATGGGACTTACCAGGAGCTCAGTTGATTGGGACATTCACCCAGAAGAGACATTGGGGACCTCCTTGACCCCTCATGCTGCTTTGGGGGACTCTCTCCCCCTACCACCATTCCCACTCCCGTGCCCTGCTCCAGCTCACACATGGATGGTACTTTGGGAAACAGTGACTGTCAGGGCGAAGGCTGACTGGCCCGATCCCCACTTTTTCATCCTGTAGTCACTCCAAAGAAGAAAACCCACATGGCGTGTATATGTATAAGGGTTGGGCTTACCGAGAAGCAGGGCTTTAATTATTATTCCTGTTTACTATTGGTGCTTACTTTCCCTGCTGTATACGGGGGTCGGGGTGGGAGGGAAGAAACCAGGAATGTATATTTAGGTCCTGTTTAATAAAATGGCTGGGGGCAGAAGGAGCAAATTAGGAACTGCAGTACGTCCCAACCCCAGGTATAAAAGTTCTTTCTCTCCCAGTGCAGAAAGGGGGGCACGGCCCCTGGATGTGCCCTCGCTTCCCCTTCTCTGTTCCTGCGACATCACGGAGTCGCCTGGATTGTGACCTCTCCGATCCTAGTTCTCATTGACATCTGGATATCTTGATGCACTTCCTGTTTGTAACAACATATGTTTCTTTCGCTGAATGCTAATAAACTGGGTTCAAGAGGGACCCCCAGTCACTAAAGTGCATTCTTGTGGTTTGTTCCACAGCAGTGCGCCTGTGAGCCAGAGTTTCTGGGTTTGTCCTTCAAGGGAGACGGAGACAGCAAGGAGGCAGGCCTCCTACCGACGGCTCCATCGAAAGGATGTGTCTACTGGTGGGACTCTCAGGCCAAGCTGCAGGAATGGCATCCTTCACCCAGGCCTGTGGTCAGAGATGAGATGCTGTCCAGGCAGCTGCCAGCCTCCCCTGTTCAGCCATGGGGCTGAGTGGGGAGCGTGTGGCTTCTGCCCCTTACTGCAGGGCATCTCATCTGGTAGGCAGCAGGCGGGTGTACCACAGTAATGGCCCAGTCCCCTTGGGGTCGTGTCCTGATTTCCTGGCCTGTCCTAGCCTAGGCAGCAATCACTTTCTATTACCCACAAAGTGCCACACCTGTGCCACCGACCGGACGAAAGTGATTGTGCTAATGGCTTTGGTTTTTCTAGTGCAGTCGCTTGCCCTTGGCCCCTGACAAGCAAGAGGGTCTGACATCAGAAGATGGGCTTCTCTGAGTTGTAGCCAATTGCCATGTCCAAGCCCAGGGGCCCGGAATAACAGCTGCTGGAAAGTGCTGTGGGCAGTACTGCTGCAGACAATATTGGCCCCTCCTCGGACTAGCAAGGAAGCTTCGTAGCCCCCTGGACCTCGTGGGTCAAGCAAAGCCAAAATCAAGTAAATGAGCAAGAGGGGAAAGAGGGAATCTCTTGGGAGGGGTGTTGATCATGCACAGGAATTGAATTCTCCACCTCCAGCTGCTCCTCATGGGAGGAAGAAGAGGGTCAGGTTTGCTCTGGGGGGTTTTGGAGCAACACCTTCTGGGAGGCCTTATTATAGCCACTGGAAATTCATGGGGGTTGTTGGTGTCAGGGAAGCATGGGTTTATGCCCTAATTTTTGCCCCTTATTAATCGGCTGGGACTTGGACAAATCCTTTCTCCTCCTGAGTCTCAGCTTCTCCACCCATAATATATGGGTGGCATGGGCGAGACTAGTTTACATAAGTGAGTTGGGAAATGGTCTGCCTCAGGCTGGCAGAACTTTTCTGGCTACCTCAGTCCAGTGCTGCCTACTCTGATTCGAACTCCCTTGGCCTGGGGTGCAGTTCTCGTCTGCGGTGCCCTGCATGGCTGACGCGTCCAACCTGCTGGGCAAGATAAGGGGTAAGAGCCCCCCCTGTGGTGCTGCAACTGATGGTTGCCCGTGCTGGGGTCGCCTGGGGAGCCCTTCGCCTACTGGAAGGCGGCCTTGGTGGAGGGGACCTCTTCAGACTTTCCTCTGATCTTCAAGGGAACCATCATGGTTGGCTCCATTGCTGGCTCACCTAGGGGCTGGGGTCACGCCTAGCAAGTGGGCTGCCGCGGCTCCCGGTGTCTGTCAGAGCAGATGTAAAGCCAGCAGATAAGAAACCTTCCTGCGAGCCTCTGGAGGGTGCGGTGGGCAAGCTGCTGGCTCCGCTTAACCCCACCCTGACTGGGCTCAGGACCCTACTGACTGTGTTCTTTTCTCTTTGCAGAATTCCTAGACTTAGGTTTCTGCGAGCAAGACCTAGTCAATAAGAGCAAGTGACCTGAGGGTGTCACCTTCAAGTGGGCAATCTTCACTATCATCTCAAAGGCCCCTGAAACAGGTGAACAAAGCCAATAGTTTTATCCCCACTTTGTAAAGGAGGAAACAAGGCACAGAGAAGTGAAATGACTTGCTCAGGGTAACGTAGAACATTTGACTGCAGGTCAGAATAAGAAAGAGGGTGAACAGGCTGGGGTGGAAGATGTGGTGGAAGAGAAAGCTTACTGCTAATAATTCTCCAAGTGTAGAATGAATAATATCATTGATATGTGCCAAGCACTAGACACTTTAACTACATTAGCTTCAGTCATTCTTAACTCTGCCAGGTTCATATTGCTGTTACCTGGATTTTCAGATCTGAAAACTGAGCCTCAGTTAGATTAAGAAACTTGCTGAGCGCTGGCTGGTGTGGCTCAGCGGACTGAGTGCAGGCCTGCAGATCAAAGGGTTGCTGGTTTGATTCCCCGTCAGGGCACATGCTGGGTTGTGGGCCAGGTCCCCAGTAGGGGGCGCACAAGAGGCAACCACACATGGATGTTTCTGTCCCTCGGTTTCTCCCTCCCTCCCCCTCTCTCTCTCTCTCCCTTCACCCTCTAAAAATATATAAATAAAATGTTTGTTTTTTTTTTTTTAAAAAGACCCTTGCCGAAGTTCACAGCCAGCTCACTGGACTCCAAATCTCCTGCTTTTCTCATTGCACTTGAGCGAGGTTGCTCATTCGCGGTGTACTAGCGGTGCTCGGGTGTGAATCTGAGCAATGCTCCCAGCAGCAGGCCCACAGTCAGAGCATCTTAAAGCTCTGCCCCCTCATCCTACTGGGCCCAGCCTGGCCTCCCAGTTCCAGGGCTCTTATAAGCGCAGGGAGGAACTGCGTTTATCCGCTTCCACCTCCAGCCTTGGATCTCAGGCGATTGTTCCCAGCCAGGTGGGCCCTACCCTCCTCCCACTTAAACCTGCTAATAAGTGGCCTGGGAAAGATGATGAATAGCTGAATGAGTCAATAGACATGAGCACTTAAATGCCTGGAGAACGGGTCTCCTGCCACTCAGACCTTCACCATCAATTGGAGCACCGCCTCATGAAGAGTTACTTAATTGTAAATCACTTAATAGCCACAGTGGGAAATGGTCTCATTCTTTTGGAGAATAATTGCTGTCTGATGGGCTCTTGAAGGCTGCTCTCCTGTGGTCCTTCAGTTTCCCCCCTGCGTCTCCACTTCCCCCCTTTGGATGCCTGAGTGCATTTTCCATGTGGTTCTCCCAGCGCTTAGAGCACCTCGTGAGGCTTCCTAAGGGACCCCGTGCAGCAACCATCACCAACTGGCCACACATGCTGGGATTATGAGGAATGTCGCATCCTTCACGAGGCCATAAACGGAGTGGGTGTCACATATGGGTGAACGAGAAATAGTCCTTGTTTGTTTTCTTTAAAGTGACTGACTTCTGACTCCAGGTTCCCTATCCTAACAGGAAAGCAGGTGAAGCCATGTTAGCCATGACCCAGCTCCCCACCAACAGTGGCACTGCGATCCAAGGGGTGCTTGTGCTACGCAGAAATTATGGCAAGGACAACTAATCTGTAATCTATTACAGTCACCGCTGACATCCTCGTTTTCCGTGCCCACACTGTGGAAGGGGAAGTTGAGATCCATGGGCTCTTAGGTTCTGCCTCCCCCTGGCTACCTTTGAGCCATCTCCTCTCCAGCCTGGAAGCGCAGCTGTAAGTAGTGTTTGACTTCCTTCCGCCCCAGATTTGAGCTCTCCCTTTCCAGAGGGGGCTGGGAGGATTGAGAATCTCCCTTCTTTATTTCTCTCTGGCCTTTCCAAAGGCTCATTCTTCTCCTTTTTGACAACATGTTTTCAGTGGGGATTTCAGGCTTTTGTAAAAGAATGATAGATTTGGTGACTTCAGCCTGCTTCTGGTTTCTATACTGTGAATTCCCTCTCGCGAGAGGTCTGTCGAGGCTCTGGTTACTTCCGTGGAGCAGGAGAGTGGAGGGGGATGGGGAGGGATGAAATAGACAACAGATACAAACAAACATGAATATTTCCAGAAATTACACCACCACAAAAATATTTCCTATTTAAAAAAATGAGCTCTAGCTGGTGTGGCTCAGTGGATTGAGCACTGGCCTGTGAACCAAAGGGTCTCCAGTTCGATACCCAGTGTAGGGCACGTGCCTGGGTTGCAGGCCAGGTCCCCAGCAGGGGTTGTGCGAAGTACAAACACACATAGATGTTTCTCTCCCTCTCTTCTCCTCTCTAAAAATAAGTAAAATGTTTTAAAAAATAAAATAATTAAAAAATGAGCCCTGGCTGATGTGGCTTAGTGGATTGGGTGCCAACCTGTGAACTGAAAGGCCTCTGGTTGATTCCTGGTCAGGGCACAAGCCTGGGTTGTGGGTCAGGTCCCTGGTTGGGAGCGTGCAAGAGGCAACCTGTAGATCGATTCTTCTCATGCATGTTGATGTTTTCCTCCCTCTTTCTCCCTCCCTTCTCCATTCTCTAAAAATAAATGAATAAAATCTTTAAAATTGTCATAAAAATGATTTCACTGTTCTAGATTTCAGTACACCAAGATCTTAGTCCCTGCTTTGCCTGCAATTGATGGAAACTCAGGTAATTTCTCAGAGCCTTGGTTTCTTCACCTGTAAATGAAGGCTTTGGAGAACATGGAATCTCAGGCTTAAGTCCTTTCTAGACTCTTTCCCTTTGATACTTAAATTACCCCTACGCCATCCGTCCTGTTCCTGCTTGCCTCTCCTGGCATAAATTCTTGGAGTAGTTTTAATGCCTAAGAGGTTCCTTCTTATACTGAGCTGGAATTGGCCTAGCTTAGTCCCTGGGAGCCACACAGATCTTGTCTGCTGTCCACACTCTTTGCCCTATAACAGCCCTTTCACATCGGAAGGCAGGGATGTTCTTTGATTCTACAAATATTAAGTACATTTATATTCCAGGTTCTGTTCTAGATGCTGAGGGTGCAGCAGTGAACTGAACAAGAGAGAGAAAACCGCCTATCTTCACTAGGCTTACTTTTTGGGAGAACAGGAAATAACCCAAATAAACAGACAAAAGATAAAGAATGTCTGATGGTGATAGGTACAATGGGAAAAAATAAAGAAGGGAAGGAGAGACAGAAGTTTGCAATTTAAAATAAAGTGGTCAAGAAAGGACTCAGTGAGCAGGTCCCACCTGAGAGAGGAACTCAAGCCCTGAGGCAAGAACAGATGACATGTACTGGGAACAACCAGGGGTCCAGCTTGGCTAATGTGGAGTGAGTGAGGGGACAATAATAGCAGATGAGGTCACAAAGGCATTGTTGAGGTGAGGGACATTGGAAAGGGCCTTGTAGACCATTGTAAAGACTTTGGCTCTTTTCCTGAGTTAGATGAGAGCAGAGAATGATGTGATCTGACTCACATCACCGGAGTTGTCTCTTTTCCGGGCTATAAACAGCTCCAGGCCCTTCCAACATTTCCTCATATGTCCTGGGTCTCATCCCCCTCCCCAGCCTTCTCACTCCCTCCCGGACACACTCTCTCGTTTGTGGCCCTCTTCAAATGTGAGTCCCAGAACCTAGTTGGAGGCCATTGCTTTACTTGATGTTTTCTTATATCCTTTTCACGCTGGAATGTTTAGGCATGAAGTAATGAACAAAGTTTAAAAAGTCATCACCCCAGAGCAAGTAATTCCATTCATTTTTCTAAAAACAGGTTTTTTGTAAAGATTTTATTTATTCATTTTAAGAGAAGGGAAAGGAGGGATAAACAGAGGGAGAGAAACATCAATGTGTGGTTGCCTCTTGTGCGCCCCCTACCGGGGACCTGGCCTGCAACCCAGGCCTGTGCCCTGACTGGGAATTGAACAGCGACCCTTCGGTTCGCAGGCTGGCGCTCAGTCCACTGAGCAACACCCGCCAGGGCCATTCGTTTTAATATGCTACATAGAATACTTTGGGCAAATTTACCTAGGCCCTTTGTCATTGCTCCTTGAAACCTGTAAAAGGTTAACTGGTATTGTGAGTTTTATTTTTGTTTATTTTTTATCGATTTGATCTTTATTGTATTTTTTTCATTATCATTTAGTCCCCTTATACCTCTCCCTGCAGCAATTACCACACTGTTGTCCATGTCCATGAGTCCTTTTTCCTTTTTGCTCAGTCCCTCCACCTCCTAACCCCACCCCACTTCCTGTCATGTGTTCTCCATCTATGAGTCTGTCGCTATTTTGCTTGCTTGTTCAATTTGTTCATTAGATTCGAAATCACGTGGTATTCGTCTTTCTCTGACTGGCTTATTTCACTTAGCATGATGTTCTCTAGGTGCATCCATGCTGTCACAAAGGGTAAAATTTTCTTTTTTATGGCCGAGCAGTATTCCATTGTATAAATGTCCCATAGTTTTTTTTATCCACTCACCTACTGATGGACACTTAGACTGCTTCCATATCTTGGTGATTGTAAATAAAGCTGCAATGATTATGAGTTCTAGAGTCAAGTAGACCTCGGTCTTATTCTTGGCTTCACGACCTACCAGCTGTGAACTTGGATACATGAGGCCTTCTCTAAGCTTCAACATCTTCATCTGTAAAATGGGAGATATACTCTGCAACTTGTGGGGATTAGCAATGATGTGTATAAAGTTTCTCTGTCAAGCGCCTGGCCTATGTAGGACCTGCCCAGAAAGTAGACAATCTTAGCTATTCCTGTCGCCTATATCACTGTGTAGGCAGCCTTGCTTGGATCCTTGGTGGGTGTGGACCTTCTGGTGGGAGAGAATCCAGTCGGCCTACTCGCCCTCTGTGGAGGCCTCAGCAGCTGGGCAAGTGAAAACTTGGGCCCCTCATGATTCCTCCATTGAGTGCTATGAGTGTCTGTCAGTGACTGGGTCTGAGGGTCCCAGAAGAGTAAGGGTTGTCAGCATACAGGTTCAAGGTCCAATGTCCCACCCTAGAGGAAGGCAGAAATGGAGACTTGAAGGATAATGAGTTTCTTTCACCAGAAATCGGAGGTTCCTGGAGCCAGGAGACCCGGAGCAGGCTGTACCTGCAAGAGCAGGCTAAGGTCTGAGCTACATCATCAAGGTGAAAACCGCCATCCAGATAAGTAGCCTAACGTGGGCAGGAGAAGCCCAGGTGCAAAGGAGAAGGAAAATGAGGAACAGTGGGACCAAATAGATGAGTGGGAAGGAAATAACAGTGTCTGGTACTTGGTGCTTTTATAAGTTCACGACAGCTTTTTGTACAGGCGAGTGAGCTGTATCCGCATGCAGTGTGCAAACAAAGGACTCACCAAAATGCTTTCTTCTGAGTCCCTACCTTGAGGGCGACTTTCAAAGCAGCCCAGCCTTAAAGCCAAGCATTTGAAGAGTATTTATAATGCTACCTCCGGGGCTGGGCTTAGTGGTAGGCCAGTCTGAAGAGAGACTCTACTTAACTGGAAGTTAAAAAAAATGGCTTGGATCAAGGACTACAGGGATTTCTATAGTTCACGTGGTTCATGCAATTATGAATTTTATGACTATATATTTTTTAAAAATCTATTATTTGAGCCCTGGCTGGTGTAGCTCAGTGGACTGAGTGCCAGCCTGCGAACCAAAGGGTCGCCAGTTCAATTCCCAGTCAGGGCATGTGCCTGGGTTGCAGGCCAGGTCCCCGGTGGGGTCACACGAGATGCAACCTCACATTGATGTTCTCTATCTCTCTTTCTCCATCTTTTCCCCTCTCTCCAAAAATAAATAAAATTTTTTAAAAAATCTATTATTTGAGCACTTTTATGTATACCATATTTTTCTATCAAAGACAAAGTTATTATCGTTAAAGAGCTTTAGGTACAATTTTAAAAATGGCTTGGGGCAGGCCTGTCCTGGGAGCAGCCAGAATGTAAACCAGACAAGTCTTTGAGAACCTCAATAGGTCTGTTCCAGGCCTAAGTGCATTTTGTCACCTGCTAAATGGAGCCAGCAGTGCCTACTCAGTTTCCCTCTAATCAATCCTATGCTCTAGCAGAGACTATCATATTGTAAAGTGCCATACATGAGAGATGTCAAAGTACTTTTTAAAAATAGTAAAAGGTTATAGAGATGCAAAGTCTGTCAGTGTCTGTATTACTCAGCTGCTTTGGTCCGGGGTTGTCTGCCCTCTGTAAGCTCATGTCATTCACCAGGCCAGGGCCCTGTGTAAAGCCGTTGGCACCTGCCAGCAGCCAGATCCTATACTGGGACACTTCCGTCATTAGACACAGTGGCTTCAGAGTTTTATTTTTGACATTCTGTGTGTTTTAGGACTTTGAAAAATTGTCATGCTTAACAGAAATCGCTTTCTTAATAACCCCAGCCCCTCGATCTGAATTTCACTCTCTGTCTCTCAATTTTTTGGTATCTCTCTCTCTCCCTCTCTCTCTCTCTCTCACTCTCTCTCCCTCCCTTTTTTTTAATACCAAGGCTGAACATGTTCCTGGCTTGAGCAGAGGAACATACAAAGTACAGATGGACTCATGTGGCTTCTTCCACAGCTGGCTATGTTCATGGTAGCCACTATTCAGGGTAATTGTGGGCAGCTGGTGGAAATAGTCTTCCATATCCCAGCTCCTGTCTCATGAATCAGGGAATATCTTCTCCAGAGCCCAAGATGGAGCTGAGCTCTAGTGAGTCGAGTTTAATTGCAGGAGGAGTGTCTGCTTGCTCTCCTGGGAGTTAATCAGAGTGCTGCCTGGCCGTGGCTTGTCAGGGACTGTGACCTTGGGCACTCCCCTCGCTTATCTGGGTCCCAGCTTCCTTGTCTGTAAGGTAAGAATATTAACTCCTACTCTGCCTCCATCTTGTGGGGTGGATTAAAAAAATTTTTTGGGGGGAAAACTGTAAAACAAGGTGCCCAAATAGTTGTTATTTCTGGCATTGTCTATGCAGCTTGGATTCATGAAGAGGCTCGATTTTCAAACTGACAAACAATCACTGCTCTCGTGATAAGTCTGAGATCATGCGCTAAGTGCCATAGGGAATGTACACATGAGTAGTGGTGTAGTACAGCCAGCTTGTACCAGCTCTTCAGTGCCAATTGTACTCATGTCTTCCCAACTCCACAGTCCATGACATCACATTGATAGATGAAATTGGCAATGGTAAAAGTAATTTCTGCCATGGAAATCAGCAACCACAACAAATCCAGGCCTCTTTGTTTTTCAGAGATCCAGCTCTGTTTCAGCCATAAAGGAGCTGCCAGTCTAGCAGTGCTGTGTGTGTGTACACATACATTCATTCTCTGCGGAAGTGGTAGGTGAACAGGCACATAACTATAATAGATGAAAGTACTAAGTTGAACCACATGATATTGCTGCTTGTGCCAGTCAAAATTAGCTGGGTATTGGCAATTTCATATGGTTCAACATAACAGAATGTCATCTACAGCAGAGGAGAGCACCTGGGATGAAAGAAACTTTCTCAAAGCCCCTCAGATGACTGAGGATGACCTGAAGTTAAGTCCCAGAGCTGCCACTGGGGTTCCTGGCTACTTAACCCTGAAGACTTCATCACCGCTTTATGTACTGTTTTTGTTTTATTTATTTATTTTTAGAGAGGGGTGAGGGAGAAGAAGAGGGAGAGAAACATCAATGTGTGAGGGATGACCTGAAACCCAGGCATGTGCCCGGACTGGGAATCAAACCAGCAACTCTTAAGTCTGCAGGCTTCTGCTCAATCCACTGAGCCATACTGTCCAGGGCCTCGTCATTTTCTTGCCCTCTGATTCCTTGCCAACATGGACAAGGCTCTGATGTGAGAACCTCAGTACTAATGGAGTATGATAACCACAGGTCTTTGTGTCATTGTGTCCTTTAAGTTAAAGGTTAGAATTCAGGCCATATCCTTACACCAGAGCCTTGTTGGCCCAACACACACTTTCTCTCTCCCTCACTCTCCCTCTTCTTCTCTCTACACTGCTCTCACCACTCTGCCTGCATCTTGCATTTTAAGAGTGCCAGAAATTAGAGCATGTCCAGAGGGGAGCAAAGGAAAATGATCATAACAGTTGGAAATAGGATCTATGAGGAAAGGTGAAAGGAATTTTGCCTTGAGAAAAGAAATTTGCCTGTCAACAGAATAGTCTTCTGTCTCAAAAGACTGATGTATATGATGCTATACTGCTTCTTTCCATTTTCTGACGCCAGAAGAAGTCAACATTTCACTTAATGGCATTACCAGCCAACGAGGCTCCTAAATGTCTTGAACCTTTAGCATTTTAAATATGCTGTGTCTTGGTGTGGGCCCCCTTGAGTTCATCTTGTTTGGGGTGCTCTGCACTTCCTGGGCGTGCATGTCTATTTCCTTCACCAGGTTAAGGAAGTTTTCTGTTGTTATTTTTCAAAGAGGTTTTCAATTCCTTACTCTCTCTTCTTCTTTTTCTTCTTGCACCCTCATGGTGTGAATGTTGGTATGCTTGAAGTTGTCCCAGAGGCTCCTTACACTACCCTCGCCTTTTTGGGTTCTTTTATCTTTATGCTGTTCTGATTTGGTGTTTTCTGCTTCTTTATCTTTAAAATCACTGCTTTGATCATCTGCTTCATCTACTCTGTTGTTGATTCATGTAATGTAGTCCTTAATTCAGTTATTATATTCTTTATTTCTCCCTGGTTCTTTTTTATGTTTTCTATCTCTATTTTTATGTTTTCTATTTCTTTTTTTCAAAGATTTTATTTATTTACTTCTAGAGAGGGAGGAAGGGAGGGAAAAAGAGAGGGAGAGAAACATCAGTGTGCAAGAGATCACATGCCCCCAACTGGGGACCTGGCCCGCATCCCAGGCTTGTAGCCTGACTGGGAATCAAACTGGCAACCTTTTGGTTCACAAACTGGCACTCAATCCACTGAGCTACACTAGCCAAGGCTGTTTTCTCTCTCTTTGTTAAAGTTCTCACTGAGTTCATCTACTCTTCCCTTATCTTTTCTGAACATCCTTATAACCAGTGTTTTGAACTCTACATCTGATAAATTGCTTATCTCCATTTTGTTTAGTTCTTTTTCTGGAGTTTTGATCCATTCTTTCCTTTGGACCATATTTCTTTGTCTCCTTGTTTTGTTAGCCTCCCTGTGTTTGTTTCTATGTATTAGGTAGAGCTGCTTTGACTCTGTGTGTTGGTAGTGTGGCCTATTGTAGCTGTTGTCCTGTAAGGTCTAGTGGCACAGCCTCCTCTATTACCTGAGCTGGGTACTCCAGGTGCGGCCTTCAGGTGGACTGTGTGCACCCTCCTCGTGTAGTTTAGCCTTGATTGTTGATCTGGATAACTCTGCAAACACCAAAAACATTAGAGTCATGGCCCACAGAGGCAGGTTAGAATTTGAGGCCTTAACTTAATACAGTAGATTGCCTCATAAAATTTTTTAAAAGATTTTATTTATTTTTAGAGAGAGGGGAAGGGAGGGAGAAAGAGAAAGAGAAAAACATTAGTGTGTGGTTGTCTCTCACACACCCCCGACTTGGGACCCAGCCCGCAACCCAGGCACGTGCCCCGGACCAGTAATCAAATCAGCAACCTCCTGGTTTGCAGGCTGGCACTCAATCCACTCAGTCACACCAGCCAGGGCTGCCTCATAAAATTTTTAAAAATTAGAATTTACCATACCAACTAATCAAGTCACACACTTTCATATCATAATCTTGAAAATGTTCAGATATAATCCTAAATTACCTGATGTAAGAAACGAGTAAACCTTGTAAGTCATTAAAAAAAGAAAATCAAGAGATGGCTGTACTCAGATGACATGGATGTTGGAATTATCAAAACATTTGAAACAATGCCCTTGCTGGTGTGGCTCAGTTGGTTGGGCATTGTTCCACAAAGTGAAAGGTTGCCAGTTTGATTCCCAGTCAGGGCACATGCCTGGGTTGCAGATTCAGTCCCCAGTTGGGGCACGTTCAAGAGGCAACCAATCGATGTTTCTTTCTTGCATCAATGTTTCTCTCCCTCTCTTTCTCCCACCCTTCCCCTCTCTCTAAAAATAAATAATTTTTTTTTAAGTTTGAGCCCTGGCTGGTGTGGTTCAGTGGATTGAATGCTGGCTTGTGAACCAAAGAGTCAGTGGTTCAATTCCCAGTCGGGGCACATGCCTGGGTTGCAGGCCAGGTCCCCAGTAGGGGGCATGTGAGAGGCAACCACACATTGATATTTCTCTCCCTCTCTTTCTCCCTCCTTCCCCTCTCTCTAAAAATAAATAAATGAAATCTTTTTAAAAAATTTGAAACAACTATTACAACTGTACTGCAAGAAATAAAGACAAACACTCCTAAACTCAATGAAAAGATAAAAACTTTCAGCAGGAAAATACATAATATAAAAAAGAACCAAATAGAAATTTTATTCATTCCACATGGAATGCCTGTCTACTCCCCTGCACCTGGTTAAGTTTTGTCCTTCAGTGCTTGGCTGAGACAAGACTTCCTGTAGAATGCCTTACCTAACCCTCTTTTCATCTATTTGACTGTGCCTTCTTTGTGCTTCCCCGGCAACTGTGTTCGCTCCTGTAACTCCATTGTATGTCAGCTATTCTGGGGTCTGTTTTCCCCCAAAGACAGCAGCATTCTCTGTGTACAGGAGACTATGTGGACGCCCTTAAATAAGCAAATGTTTCTGCTGTCAGCTGTGACCCACTCTTTCCCCCTTGCACTCCTCAGCCTCTGGCTTTCAGCCACATGTGCATGGTTTGGGTTTGAGAGACGAGGTTTTCAGACTCAAATCCCTGACGTCCAGAAAGGTGGTAAAAGACGGATGGGTGAATTTGAAAATAACAGCATGATTTGCATCTATTCTGAAAGGAAATGCTTCTGATAACCTTTCCCCCCACACTGTGGCCATGCAGCTGGACAGCAAACTCCAGGGCTCTGAGGGGTATGGAAAGAGTTTTCCAGCTGTTCCTTAATGTGATGCAGGGCTTTCTATTTTGCATTCTTGGGTGTTTGGTTGCTGTGGATTTTTCAGTGTTGCTTTTCTCACGAGGCCTGTGCATCCGCTGCAGTGTATGTTCTTACGTGCACACGTTCCTGCTACATTGGTGATAGTTAAGTGCCAGATATCAGTCAGGATGCAATGTTCATGGGTATTCCTTAGCTCGCTAGGGAAGATGGAATTACTGCATGTCACTCACCAAGGGCAGGAGATCAGCCTTTTGCTGAAAGACAAATGATATTTGTTCTCTCTCTCTCTCCCCCACCCCCACATGCACACATACACATATGCACACACATGCATGCAAACTCTAGCACACACGTCCCAGAAAATAGGGCCAAGTAATTCATAAGATTACAGACTATGATCCTAGCTTTGTAATTTATTAACTCTTGGAATTCTTCCTCTTCTTTTCAGGAGGCGAATCTTCCTTATCTGAGTTACGGAAGGGTTTTGACAAGGTGGTTTCTAAGGCCCTTGTGAGACTTAAGGACTGTTTCTTCTTAAAGTAATGAAGTGAGGAGGTGGCATGAAGTGGGAATGATCAAGGGAAATATTCAGATGGAGGTATGTGGCAGAGTTGTATATCTGTATTTTAAAAGGTCCCCTAAATAATCTGATGCAGCTAGCTGATGTGAAATCAGGCCACGCGGTGGTAAAATTTTCCTTCCTCCTTTCCTTTCTTCTCTTGAGCATGCCTGTCTTTGTCCATTCCCTCATCTTCAACACAGTCATGTGTACCTAGAAAACTCCCTGGGCCTATGATCCAGTGGAGGGTCCAGGAACAGTGATCTGGGTTTCTCTCCCTCTTGGGAGAGCGCCAACAAGATCACTCTTCTCTGTGTGCCTTCTATCTAGATATCAATGTCTCCTAAACCTCTAACCTAAACTTGCTTTCTCCATTCCCCTCAGGCTGATGATATGTCCAAAATACCACTCACCATCTCCACCTGGCTTCCTATAGATCTTGTAATTTAACATGTCTAAACCAGAACACAGCCCCGGCTGGTGTGGCTTAGTGCATTGAGCACCAGCCTGTGAACCGATGGGTCGCCTGTTTGATTCCCAGTCAGGGCACAGGCCTGGGTTGCAGGCCAGGTCCCCAGCAGGGAAAGTGCAAGATGTGAGAATGCACTGATGTTTCTCTCCTTCTCTTTCTCCCTCCCTTCCCCTCTCTAAAAATAAATAAAACCTTTAAAACATTTTTAAAAAATTTAAAACAGCATGCATTGTTCTTCCCACCAGCATCCCTACCCCCAACTAGACCAATCCTTCCTCTCCTACTCTTCATGCCTGGCTAAGTGGCACCAGCGTTACCCCAGAATTATTGGTTTAGTTTTCATCTGCGACTGTGAGATTTCATGCCAAAATCTGATTTCCCCCATTCCTATGTGCCATTTAGGACTGGAACTGAACATCAGCTACTCTTTTCTTGGCAAAACTTACATCTCGGTTGTCACAGTACGTCACCAGTCTGTTTTCTCGCACCTGACCCATTTCATTCATGCATGCCATCTGCCTGGCCCCCGCAGGCATCTGGACTTGCAGCCATAGTTTGGTAGTATATTTTGAAACCTTAATTTCTGCTGCTGCTATCACCCAAATCCATTCTCAGATTTAATCTATGACCCACTTTGACTTTTGTTTTCCTGCTTTTAAACTATATATAACTCACAATGTGCCTTGAGCAGCAGATAAAGCCTATTCACTTCTTCACGACCAAGGAAGGCCGCTCTACTTCCACTTCTTTGACCTTATTTTCATTTTCTCTCCATAGACATCCTCTCAGCCACGCCAACCTTTCCCCCCCTATATTTCTAGGAAAACAGTGTTCGCTTTAACTACCACACATTGCTCTGTTCTTTGAAGCGATTCAGACTCTCCGTCTACTGGACCCCTTCACAAGTGTTAAGGCCCAGCTCATATGCCGCTTTTGTGAAGTGAGAACCCTAGCAACTAGCTCCCCTTCTTCTGTTCTGCATCTCGGGTATTGCATTAATCCCCCTACATTACAGCAACCACTTTATGTTTCTTTTTCTCTCACTAGATTGGCATCTCTTTGAGGGCAGAGCCCTGCTTAACCTAGTGCTCAAGGGCTATTTTACTGAGTGAATCTCCTCACTGACTCCTCTGTGAAGATGTCTTCTATCTTAAAATTACTAGGTGGGTGGTGGGTATGAGAAAACTAATGGTGGCCTTGGACTTGTCCCTTTATTTCTGGGAAAGGCTGGTATGTGGAAGAGGAAGGAGACATATTTGTCTCATTTCCAGAGAGCAGACCTCAGGGCAAGTTATACAGTGGGAAATTTCAACCTCATCTAATGAGGATTTGTGTGCTAAGGCAAGCTGTCTAACAAAGGACCAGCAGTCAAGCTGGTGTGAATAAAACCCTGTCTGTACCCC
Source organism: Pteronotus mesoamericanus (assembly GCF_021234165.1). NCBI lineage: Eukaryota > Metazoa > Chordata > Mammalia > Chiroptera > Mormoopidae > Pteronotus > Pteronotus mesoamericanus. Next base: position 585,699 of record NW_026555108.1, on the reverse strand, counting down.
ATGAGGGGCTGAATGATCACTTGTCAGTGATGCTGTGGAGGGAATTCTGAATGCCTTATTGTGGAATGAGAGGTTTTGTCAATAGCTGTGGGGTGAGGTGACGGAAGGACATTGTTTGCGACACAGTTAGAAGTTGCATGAGATAACCTCTAAAATCCCTTCTGACTCTACGTGTCTCTAGGTCTCCATTTCCTCACCTTTGTCCTCTTGGGATTTGTCAATAGTTGTGGGGTGAGGTGAAGGAAAGAGATTGTTTGAGACAGGGTTAGAGGTTGCATGAGATAACCTCTAAAATCCCTTCTGACTCTACATGTCTCTAGGTCTCAGTTCTTCACCTTTGTGCTCAATAGTCAAATTCCTGTCCCTCCCTAGCTCATGATTGCTATGAGAACAAATAGCTATAACACTGCTTAGACTTAACTGGATGATACGTGCCAATTACTTTGTTAATCACCTTTGGTAAACACCAAGTATTATTTGCATGTGATATTTCCTCACTTACACTCTTAAGTTTTCTGTGGGCAGAAACCACAATTAAAAAAAATTCATTTGAATCTTGCTCATGCATTTAAAACACTCGTTGGACACCCACTATATTCTTGGTATTACAGACACAGAAGTCTCCACTCTCCCAGAGTTTTCAAATCAGGCCTCTGCTAAGATCCCTGTGCTCAGCCTGGGGTGTGGACACCCAACTCCTGGGGTGGGTGGGTGGGTAGTGCATTGATTTCTGGCTCCAAAACCCTATGTATTGCCTTGCACATGGTGCATATTTAATTAGCCTGTTGAGTAAAGGGGCCTTACAAAGCCAATACACACCATACTGTAGGAACTAAGATTAATTTGAAGTGAAAGAAATCTGAATTGTAGAATTGAGGGAAACCAAATGTTATTTGATGTTAGTATGTACAACAGTATAAATTATCTACTACAATAGTGCGGACCTGCATTAATGACTAAGGACTCTTTTTAGCACATTAAGTACGTGCAAATGGATGCAGATTTGATAGACAGAAAATTCAAGGCCACTGCTGTGTTTTCTCTTATGTGAGTTACCAGATTCCTTGCAATTCAGCCTTGAGAGTTCATCTGCTCAACAAACATGTTGCTCATCCATTCTGAAAGCCCATTTATGTTGACACTCAGTTAATGTGGCTTCACTAGATGTGTGAGGCCAGTGTTGAGGGACTATATAGGACTGGAGGTTAAGAGAATGGTGGAGCTACCCACACCACTGGACAACTTGCTACGTGTTCGACCTTGAACAAGTCACTTAACCTCTCTGTGTCTCAGTTTCCTCACCGGCACAAGGGAGATAATAATGATGACAACGGAACCTACTTCCTGGGTTATTATGAGGATTCAATGAGTTAATGTATGTGAAGTATTTAGTGCAGTTCCTGGCACAGAATAAGTTCCAGGTAAGTAAGTGTTTTTGTTTATTGTTATGTATGGTTGCTATAGATGTGTCATCTGTTGGAGGGCCACAGGTAGGTCATTATTATCATGCCAGGAGAGAGGAACAGTAAAACCATTCCTGGAAAATGCCAACTCCTAGCACAAGTAGGAACTGGATACCCTCTGAGTTGATGGGATGAAATTTACTGCAGATACTTTCCAGAATCCAGTTCTTGTGCTAACTTTTCTCCTTAATCCTTCCTAACATTGTCACTCCTCTGTACTTAGATGCAGAGTTTGGTGAGAACAGCTTGGCTAGGGAGTTCCACGGCTCACAGCACCTGCCTGAAAGGAATAATTGATGAGGATGAGTGGGAGATTGCTAGACAGGCCTCTGGTCTGTCTTAAGGGCACAGTATCGCCTCTGCTTAATCTAGGCCAAGGGGGAATGTGGGTCTGGGCTTGGTGCTGGGATAAGCACCTTAGGCTTACTGAGCAACAGTGCTTTATGGGGTTTCCAATCAGAAGTGCTAAGGTAGCCCTGGCTGGTGTGGCTCAGTGCCTTGAGCACCAGCCTGCAAACCAAAGGGTCTCTGGTTCAATTCCCAGTCAGGGCACATGCCTGGGTTGCGGGGCCAGGTCCCCAGTGGGGGGCACACGAGAAGCAACCACACATGGATGTTTCTCTCCCTCTCTTTCTCCCTCCTCCCCATCTGTCTAAAAATAAATAAATAAAGTCTTTAAAAAATTTAAAAAAGGAGTACTAAGGTAAACCATTCCAAGCTGAGTTACCAAGTCAGACCGGGTCAAAGGAGAAAAGAGAGACAAGTAGGTTGAGGCCTGGCAAGAGCAGCGGGAGGAAGTTACTTTCAGAGGGGCTGATCAGAATGGAAAGCATTCTAGGTCCCGAGGGCCTGAGTAGGGGCACGCCCCCAATGCTAGAAGGTGTAACCTGGCTAGGAAACTTCTGGTTTCTCTACATGCCTCTGAGTATCAGTATTATGTGTCTGAGAGTGCTATAAAGTAATAAATATCTCTGGAAAAGATCATTACGAAGTATTTATCTCTCACTAGGAAGTAATTTATCAAATTATAGAGCTAGGCAACAGAGCCCTGTGCAAAAGGAACACAGGCTAGTCCAGATTGGAAGAGGAGTGGAGAACAGAAAGCAGCACTGGCAACACAAGTATTTCCAAGGAGGCAGACCTGTGTGGGATACCACAATGATATGGGTTTCTCGTACTCTGGGGTAGCTGGGTGGGTTGGTAGGTGGGAATGCCATGATAAGGGCAGAGATCACAGAGAAAGGGTTAGAAAGAATTAAATATCAATAACAAAAATAGCTAAGATTTCCTGACTGTTTCACCATGTCCTTAAAACTCACAACTACCTTATAAGGTAAGTATTCTTAGTCTTGCCATTTTTAAAAAGATTTTATTTATTTTATTTTCAGAGAGGGGAAGGGAGGGAGGGAAGAGAAGGAGAGAAACACCAATGTGTGGTTGCCTCTCACGCGCCCCCCCACTGGGGACCTGGCCCGCAACCCAGGCCTGTGCCCTGACTGGGAATCGAACCAGCAACCCTCTGGTTCACAGGCCAGTGCTCAGTCCACTGAGCCACACCAGCCAGGGCAAGTCTTGCCATTTTATGGATGAAAATTGAGGCTTAGGGAGGCAAAGCAAGTTGCCCAAGGGCACAATAGCTAGTGAGCTGTAGAGTCCAGATTTGAACCCAAAACTAAATGATTCCAGGGCCCAAGCTTGTTGACCCTATTCTATTACCTGCCCACTCCTCTTAAATTCCTGCTTATCTTGGAGCGCACCAGTGATAGTCCTCCTTCTCTTTGAAGAAATCTGGCCAGCTCCACTTCTGAGACCCTTTTCTTGTTTCTTCTGTCAACTCTATTAACACTCCTAGGCTGGTTTTTCTAGTACTTCTAGGAGTAACAAGCTGCTATCTTGTTTTGCTTGATGTGTTTGTTAATGCACGTGTATGTTTATGTGTGTGAGAGAGAGTGTGTGTGTGTGTGTGTGAGAGAGAGAGAGAGACAGGGAGACAGAGAGAGAGAGACAAACAGAGACAGAGAGAGAGAGACAAACAGAGACAGAGATACAGAGAAACAGGGCAAAGTAGGGGAGCCTTGAGGATAAGAAGGTGTGTGTTTTCCCCCTGCCTGTAATATGGCTCAGTCTGAGCTGGGCACCGAGTGATAACCCATGAATAGAACCCTGCTCTTTTAGACAGGGTGGTCAGGAAAGGCCTTTCTGAGGAGGTAATATGTGTGCAGAGGCTTAAATGAAGTGCAAGAATGAGCCACATGCATGGTCTTATGCAAAATGTTGCTCCCAATAGACAAGTCTAAGAATATTCACTTGGGCTGAATGGTCACCTTTTTATTAGATCTTATGCCCAGGCTCAGGGCTTTTGAACTCTTTGAGTTTTGAACTCTTTGAGGCGCTTGCTCAGAGGCCTGCCCCGTAGGATCACCTTGCCCACTTCATCCAGGGCAGGTCTGTTCTGGATTGCTTTCTGTGTATATGCTCCCTTGCAGGTTTTATTTCAGTGTGGTTATTTTAGGTGGGCTACACTTGCCTGGGCCTCCACCAGCTCTCTGTCTACTCAGACCATTATATCTTTATACTCTTCTTCCCTTGCTTCCACTCCACGTTCTAGATCCAGCACCTCAAGCACCTGTCCTCAAGAAAGAAGCCCTGGCTGGTGTGGCTCAGTGGATTGAGTGCTGGCCTGCAAACCAAAGGGTCACTGGTTCAATTCCCAGTCAGGGCACATGCCTGGGTTGCAGGCCAGGTCCTCAGCAGTGGGCGCGCAAGAGACGACCACACATCGATGTTTCTCTCCATCTCTTTCTCCCTCCCTTTCCCTCTCTCTAAAAATAAATAAGTAAAATCTTTTAAAAAATTGACAATAAGGAGAACTAAAAAGTTCTGTAGGATGCGAATGAGGCAAGCCTTTTTGATTAAGGAAGTGGAATGGTGGGGTGGAAACAATGCTATGCTAAGTGACAAGGTGTCAAGGAACCCATCTTGGATATGGCCATTTAAAGACAATGTGACACTGGGGCAATCCTTTCCCAACCCTGGGCCTCAGTTTCCCTGTCTGTATAATGTGAGGGGCCAATCCTCATTTCTAATGGAGATTTTCAGCTCTGACATGCAGTGACTTGGCTAACATGACAAAAGAAGTAATCAGTCACCTTGTCACCAGGGTTTGGTGACTCAAATCCTCCTGTTTAGAATTAGACCAGCCCTTCTGCTCCTGTCAGCCATACAGATATTCCATGAAGGTCCCCCTTCCCCCAGGAAGAGGTAAAGATAGGATGGGGGTTTCCATGGATACAGAGAGAGGTGGCATCTAAAAGGCTTGATATTAGCGGTCTGCCTCCAAGTAGAACCTAAAGATGGCCTTGGTGCTCCAAACCTGCAAAAAGAGAACAATGTGAACCTGCCTTGTCATTTTTCAGAGCTGCACTGCAAATCTGAGTGTCTTTAGCAACATCTTGAGTCAGTTGGTAAATCAACAAATATTTATGAAGTATGTGTACTTTCTATGAGCTGGGCGCTGGGCTAGATGCTGATTGCGAGCTCCCTCCACCCCACACACACACAGAGGCGTATCCAATATTCTCAAAAAGCTCATAGCCTATGAGAGAAATAAGACATAGGCTCAAATAATGAGAATACAAGACAGGAAGCCATGGCATGGAAATTCAGTACATGGAGAAAGAGGTCCTCATTGGAGAGCTCTCCAATGGAGGTGGCATTTGAGTCTTGAGTTCCTGTGCAGGAAACTGCTGTGATTATGCACCCAATCTTGGGTTCAGCCAAACTTGGGTTCCAAAGTCACACATCCACTCCTTAGCTCTGTGCCCTTAGACAAGTTACTCAACCATGTTAAACCTCAGTTCTCTCATCTATAAAATGGAGATATCCCAACCTACCCTGCAGGGTGAATGTGAGGATAAAATGAGAGACTGCATGTCAGGCATTTAGCATAGAGTAAAAACTTATACTGAATCAGTATTGCCTGGTAGTTTGAACTGTTGTTATCGTTCTTTTAATTTCTCTCTCTCTAGCACCTGCCTCTAATTGAGGGCCTGTTGTAGCAGGCTGTGCTCTTCCCCCCTGAGGCTAGGAGATTTATTTCTGAATTGCCTGGGTGGGGTAAATGGGTGAGGATTTGTCCTTCCAAACATCCTGTCTTCTTTCCAGATCCTTGGAGAGGGGACTAGGCCTGGGAAAGGTCCAACTTGTATCAAAAGGAATCTTTTCTGTCAGACCTGGATCTCAGTCATTGACCTTAGACTTGATTTATTTTCTACCCTCATGTGTCCCCTCTATGTGCCTCAGTTTCTCTACCTATAACATGAGAATATTTCTAAAGGATTTCTTAGGGCAGTTTAGTGACAAAATCCTAGTAATATCCAGTTCAATCTGGAAGCTGTTAAAAAGTACTTCCAGCTGACTTGTAGCAAGCAGTGCTTTCTCCGAAGGGCCTCCTAAAGTCAGAAGGAAAAAACCAACAAAGATTAACTAGTGCACTTATTTGACTTGGAACAGAATTAAATTCAGGACCGACCTTATGTCCAGCAAGCAGAACCCAATCAGTGCAGCAAAAATGGCTGTTCCTGACATTTATACAGCACTTTACATTTCTCAGGCAGTTGGATACGTGAATGTCCCCTGCCCTGCCCTTGCTCTCTGCTCCCAGTGAGGAGAAGCTGCTCTCAGGTGACCAGAGCCCTGACCAGCAGAGGAGGCACCCTTGGCTGACCAAGACCTGGTGATTTTTGGTAAGCAGAGTCGAAGCATTTTCAGTCTGAAAATCTCTGAATCCCCTATCCCGTTGTCTCCGACGAGGTGCCATCGGAAAACCTCTCCTGGGTGGAAAATCCTTGTCTTCTTTCCTCCTGGTTCCGTGATCCTGGTTCCACAGCCTGAATGTGGATGCGTGCGTGTACATAACGTGCGTGTGAGGTGACAGAGGCTCAAAATGAGGCTGCAGTGGCCAGGATGGGCTCCATTGGTGGGACTTTGTGTTCGCCCCCTTTCCCTACTTCCTTATTCCTGCGGCGCTGAGTACCAGCTCTTCAGTGGTCCTGAGCTCTGTGCTGGCACTGGAATCCCGCGCTATAATACCATGGCAGGGGCAGAAAGTGGCACAGCCTTCCTGCTGGTGCGCCAGCCTGTGATTTAGGTTTGTCATAGTTTAGTCACTCAGAGTGAACCGTTCATTCCCCTGTCCCTATTAGGACCTAGGGCGGCGTCCAGGGCTCTACTGTTCTTCCAAACCTAACTTCACAGAATAAACCAAACTGGGGAGCTGCCTGGGATGAAATTCAAATTGGTCTCTACAGCAGCTGGTAAAATCATCAGGTGTTTGGTTTCTCCAACTACAGGTTTTTCCTACATTTGCTCTCGAGATGTAATAAATGCCTTTGGTAGTCCATGACTTCACCCTACTCAGACCCACACCTCCTCCAAGGGGCAGTCTCTGCCTCATCCCACCACCGTTCTGCAGACGTAGGAAATTTGGTCCAGGGAGATCACACAGTGCTTCTCAGGAGCCATTCCGTGAGCAGGGACTCCTGAGGAAAGAAAGCTTCACTTTTCTGAGTACACATGCAAACATTCTAATGGGCTACATGATAGTGTATGTTCACCAAGAATCGGAGTGTGGTTATCCTGAGTTTACAGGTGATGAAAGTGGGGCTTAGAGTAATTAGGGAAGTTGCTCAGTGGCCACCCAGCAGAAGTGGATGAGCTTAGATTCTCACTGAGAGCTGTCTGAAGCCCAGGCCTACAAGTGACCTTGCCAAAAAACAAACACACACACAAACAAGTAAACAAAGAAAAAAAACCCTGTAGAGTCATATAGAAGGATCCAGAATCTTGTAGCTTGGTGCATTACTGTGCTTAGGGAGGGTTCTAGTCAGAGCTGGGAACAGGGTGTGGGGATAAACTGGAGAGAGGTCTTTCTTTCCAGCCCTGAGACATCTCTAATCACCGCCTCTAGGCAGTGGAAGGCTGTCGGAAGCATCGCCCCCAGAATGCTGAATCTGTCTGTAGTAATACCCCTTTAAAAGTTTTATGCCCTTCTCAAGTTCTCTTCCTTCCTTTGCATTCCTCAAATGGCTCTCAGGAAAAGCTCAGCTAACAGTCTTTAGCATTCCAGAAGAGGCTTCACACCAGCATAGACCCACTGAGACTCTCCCCTTTTCAACAGGGGGAAATGGGCCCAGAGAGATAATGATCTCCTTTATTGAGATTTATGTTCCGCTGGAACCAGGTCTGAGAAAAAAAAAATAAAACAAAACAGGATACCAGGCCTGGAGAGGGACGCGAAAGAGACAGCTCCTCCTCGCTATGCCTTTTAGAGCTTTTGTTTGGTAGGGGGAGGAGGACACTGGGTGCGGGGGGGGCGGTGGGGAATGCCAGCCAGTGTATGGGGCTGAGTTGCTAATTAAACCCAGTGCTAAGGTTTTCTGTCTTACAGAAATTGGGAAGAGGCAGAAGGCAGAGGCTTTTATCAGTAATTGGCTCGTTTGAGTGCCAGGGGTGTCTGTAGCAGGAAAGGGGCCTGCTCTGTCCTGGAGTGAGAAAGGAAGCTGGGGCCTTCTATAAAGAAACCAGACTCTCGCAAACTCTCAATGTACATGTCACTGACTAATGCTTAAGACCTCTTTGTGACGTGGCCTCATTTTGACCTTATTAGCTGAGGTCTCCTTCCAGAGAGTTCCACGGTCACTTAGTCTAGCCCAGGAGCTAGTAATCTTTTGAATATCTGTACGCCCTCCCTCTTAAGCTATTCACATTTCCCTTTCCGCCCTCACCTCCAAATCTCATTAGGAAGTGAACACCTTTGTCTGTACCTCCCCCCAAGATCACCCCTTAGCAGGGTCCCTGAAATCCTACCACATGACCCTGGGACACAGCAGGAAAGCTATGGGGAAATGTGATGTCAGAACCTCAGTACCAGCTCGCGTCTCCACTGGGAGAGATTGTAGCTAGCTCTGAGTCACAGGCAGATCAATGAGGACTCTCTCCACCCCCAATTGTATTCTGGGAGAGCTCCAACGTACCTAGACCAGCAGTCCTCAATTAGACCTTCTCTTTAACAAATATCCGCTCTATTTATTCTTACTGAACAGCTGTCTGGAAAAAACAAACAAAAAAAACAACAAAACACCTTTGATCTGTATTTTGTGTGTTTTGAGCGCCCTCTAGGGACAAAATTTCACCAATGCAGCCCCGGTAGGTCAGGGCTTGATAGGAAATGATTTTTCCATGCTGTCAAGCTTTCCCCAGGTATTTTAATCAATCTTTCCTCAGCCTTAAAGTAGAAGATGCAGAATATCAGATCCGCATAAATAAGGAGCTTGACAGGACCTCGTACATCACCCAGTGTTTCTCCATTTAACAGATATGCCCTGACAGATAGTTACTGAATCAGGCTCCACCAATCCTAAGCAGGTGGACTTTTCACAGACAACTGTGCTTAGCCAATTATCTAAGCACTGGGCAGAGTGAACAGTACGGGAAACAGGAACAATGCTTTTTATCAGTAAAACTAGAAATAATACCTCACATATATGAATGCGTCATCTGAAGTAGGTACTATTATCACCCCCTGAGGCACAGAGCAGTTAAGTGATTTAACTGTGTTTGCATAGCTAATAAGTAACAGAATCAAACATGAGACCTAGGCAGTCTGACTCTTGAGCCCAGGCTCATCTTTTGTCTCTGGTTATTTTCTCTAACTTCCATCTCACATATCATCAGTCACTAAGTTCATCAAATCCTTCTCTCTCTCTTTTTTAAAGATTTTATTTATTTATTTTTAGAGAGGGGAAGGGAGGGAGAAAGAGGGAGAGAAACATCCATGTGTGGTTGTCTTTCATGCGCCTCCTACTGGAGACCTGACCCACAACCCAGGTATGTGCTCTACACGAGGAATTGAACAGGCGACCCTTTGGTTAGCAAGCCAGTGCTCAATCCACTGAGCCACACCAGCTAGGGCTCTTCTCTCTCTCTTTTTTTTTAATCTTCACATGAAGATATGTTTATTGATTTGAGAGAGCCAAGATCAGGAAGCAGCCTAAGTGTCCATCAGTGGATTAGTGGATCAAAAAGCTGCGGTACATTTACATAATGGAATACTACGCAGCAAAAACAAAGAAGTCCTTCCTTTTGCAACAGCATGGATGGACCTGGAGAGTATTATGCTAAGTAAAATAATCCAGGTAGTGAAAGACAAATGCTATACGATTTAACTTATATGTGGAATCTGATGAGCAAAATAAACAACAAAATAGAAACAGAAGCATGGATATGTGGAGTAGACTGTCAGCTGTTAGAGGTGAGGGGACTGGATGAAAGGAGGTGACAGGATGAGCCAAGAACACATATGCATGACCCACGGACATGGACAAAAATATGGGGATTGCCTGATGGAGGGGAACTGTGTGGAGATGAGAAAGGTGGGGGAGGTAGGGACATGTGTAATAGCATAGACAATAAAATACAAATCTTTTTAAAAACATGAAACTCATAGACATGGACAACGGTATGTTGCTACCAGAGGTGAGGGTTTGGGATGTAGCAAACGGTAAAGGAGGTCAAATATGTGATGATGGATGATTTGACTTTGGGAGGTGGGCACACAATGCAATATACAGATCATGTATAGAAATGTACGCTTGAATCCTGTATCATCCTATTAACCAATGTCACCCCAATAAATTTTATTTAAAAATAATAATAAAGGTTAGGAAGCAGAAAATACCCAATCAGAAAACTAAAAAGGGAAAAGAATACAGAGAAATGAGGGTAGTTTAAGGAGCCTCTGAAACAACTTCAAGTGTTCCAACATTTGCATCATGAGGGTGCTGGAAGTGGGGGAGAGGTACCCAAGGAATTGAAAACCTATTTAAAAAAAATAATGACAGAAAACTTCCTTAACCTGGTGAAGGACATACACACACAATTCCAGGAAGCACAGAGAGTCCCAAACAAGATGAACTCAAAGATACCCCACACCAAGACACATCATAATTTAAGTGCCAAAGGTTAAAGACAAAGAGAGAATCTTAAACACATCAAAAGAAATTTACCTGTAATGGAGCATCCATAAGTCTGCCAGCTGATTTCTCAATAGAAACTTTGCAGGACAAAAGGGATTCACACAAAATATTCAAAGTGATTAAAAGCAAGAATCTACAATCAACACTACTCTACCCAGCAAAGTTATTATTTAGAATCAAGGACAGATAAAGAGCTTCTCAGAAACATAAAAGCTAAAAGAGTTCATCACCACCAAACCAGTATTACAAGAAAAGTTGAAGGTTCTTATTTAAGAATACAAAAAAGGATCAAAAACATAAGTCATAAAACAGCAATAATACATATCTATCAACAATTACTTTTATAATAACAGGGTATATACTGTATTTTGCCGTGTGTAATGTGCACTTTTTTGCCCCAATTTTTAAAATTTTATTTCCTTATTTTTAGACAGAGGGGAGGAGAGGGAGAAAGAGAGGGAGAGAAACATCCATGTGTGGTTGCCTCTCACATGCCCCCTACTGGGGACCTGACCTGCAACCCAGGCACATGCCTTAGACCGGGAATCGAACCAGCGATCCTTTGGTTCACAGGCTGGTGCTCAATCCACAGCCACACCAGCCAGGGCTCTATCAACAATTACTTGAAATGCAAATGGATCAAAAGCTCCAATAAAAATACATTCAGTGGCTGAATAAATAAAACAAGTAGACCTCTTGTAGACAGAATATGCTGTCTACAAGAGATCTGCTTCGGATTGAAAGACACAAATAGACTAAAAGTAAAGGGATAAAACGTATTTTATGAAAATGGAAATAAAAAAGCCGGGTAGCAATACTTATATCAGACAAAATGACTTAAAAACAAAGCTATAACAAGAGACAAAAAAGGCCCTAGCAATTCCACTTCTGTAGATTTATCTGAAGAAACCAAAAATACTAAGTTAAAAACCCATTATGTTTTTGCAGGATTATTTCCAATAGCCAAAACATGGAAGCAACCTAAGTGTCCACTCATAGACGAGTGGGTAAAGAAGTGCTGAATGCATACAATGGACTATGACTCAGCTATAAAAAAGTATGAATCTTACCATCTGCACAACACAGATGGACCTATAGGTTATTATGTAGAGTGAAATAAGTCAGACAGAGAGAGACAAATGCCATATGATTTGACTTATGTGTGGAATCTAAAATACAAAACAAATGAGCAGAACAGAAACAGACTTTTATATACACAGAACATTTAGAGAGTTGTTAGATGGAGGGATTGGGGAGATGGGTGAAAATGGTGAAGAAATGAAGAAGTATATATTGGCAGTTACAGAATAGTCATGGGGATATAAAATATAGCAGATGGAATGCTGTGAATAATATCGTAATAAATATGTGTGCGGCCAGATGGGTGCTAGATTTATTGGCATAATTGCTTTGTAAGTTAGATAAATGCCTAACCACTGGGTTGTACACCTAAAACTAATATAATATGATACATCATATTGAAAAATAAAGATTAATTTTAGGAATGGGCAGAGGACCTGAATAGACACTTCTCCAAAGAGGATATAGAGATGGCCGATAGATATATAAAAAGATGCTGAACATCACTAGTCATTTGTGAAGTGCAAATTAAAACCACACTGAGATATCACGTCACACCGGTCAGAATGGCCACCATCAATAAATCAACAAACAACAAGTGCTGGCGAGGATGTGGAGAAAAGGGGACCCCGGAGCACTGTTGGTGAGAATGCAGACTGGTGCAGCCACTGTGGAACAGTATAAAGTTTTCTCAAAAAATTAAAAATGCAACTGTCTTATGACCCAGTGATTCCACTTCTGGGTGTATATCTGAAGAAACACAAAACACTAATTCAAAAGAATATATACACCCCTATGTTCATTGCAGCATTATTTACAGTATCCAAGATATGGAAACAATTTTTCTCTCTAGTGCTCATCAATAGATGAGTGGGTAAAAATATTGTAGTGCATATATACAATGAAATATTACTCAGCCATAAAAAAAGAATGAAATATTACCATTTGTGACAGTGTGGATGGACCTAGAGAATATTATACTAGGCGAACTAAGTCAGAAGAAGACAAATACCACATGATTTTACTTATATGTGGAATCAAAGGACAAAATAAACAAACAAACAAAATTGAAGCAGGCCCATAGACACAGAGAACAAACTAATGCTTGCCAGAAGGGAGGAGAGTTGGGGGACTAGTTGGAAAAGATAAAAGTGTTAACAAGTACAAACTGGTAGTTACAAAATAGGAACGAGGATGTAAAGTACAGCATAGGGAATACATTCAATAATATTGTTATAACTAGAAGTGGATACTGGAAGTATCAGGGGGAACACTATGTAATATATATTATTGTCTAACTACTATGCTGTACACTAAAACTAATATAAATAATTCTGAATGTAAACTGTAATTGAATAATAAAAAATTTAAAAATAATTAATTAAAAATTAGAACTGAAAAAAAAAACTCCAAGAAGTCCTGCAGCAGAGAAAGTGTTCATCTTTATTTAATCACCTTTTCCTAAACTTATCTGACTATGCAACTTTTTAAAAAGGATAGTAGCATGCCATGGAAAGAATTTTGTCCAGCGTAGACTTCGGGTATATGTATTGTAATCAGTTCTCAGTTGTTTATTCCTTAGCTGAAGAAACATTTGATAAGACATTTGGAAGAAAAAGTAGGCTAGTGATGTAAAATCAGCCACCTCCTTTTTATGATATTACCTAGGGTGATTCTTGATGAAAGAGAGTTATATTCCTCTTTATAATGTCCAAATCTGCATATGTATTTACCTCCACTTTCCACACATTTTCCATATTGGTCTTTTCTCTCTCTTTTCCCTCTCCCAATGTAACTGAATCCAGGTCTGGCTGCCTGCCACAACAAAAGCCAAACTTGTAAGACAGGTGCTGGTGAACAGGAAAGAGGTTTATTCAAGTGCTGGCCACTTGAGAAGATGGGGGACTCTCATCCCAAAGCCCATCTTAACGTCTCGGTGCAGGAAGATACGTTATAAAGAGGAAGAAGGAAAGCAGAACAAAGAGATCAGGGGGAGGGCTGCGGGCATGCAGGCAGTGCCCTTGCTGGTCCCGATATGGATCTTTTTATGCGCAGCGTCCTTGAGTCGGCCATCTGGTTTTTCCCCAGCTACATTCCTGTGCCTGGGCAGTCAGCATTAGCCAGGGCCTGAGGTCAGGCTGCTCCTTAGGTCCACACAGCAACTGAAACTGTAAACTGTACTAAAGAAAACTTTTAACATGCAGCCTATAGTTCTGAGAGAAAAATCAGGTTAGACAAACAAGCGGAGTTTAATATTTACTAAGATTAATATGGGTAGCTTTATATAAGTTTAGTGTATTCATTCCCCATTACACTAGGAATTTCAAATAAGAAAATACAGGGTTCTTATTTTCTTGAGGCAAAAGTAAGTTTACAGTTGTGAGTACATGAAACACAGAGTTTACTCCTATGTTATTATTAATTATTGTATTATTTTGTGTACAAACCACACTAAACCTACTTTTGCCTCAAGCTGTATAAATCTTTTTTTAGTTTTATTGAGATATAATTCACATATACCACTGTATAAAAGATATACAGCATTTTGCAAAGTGATTAATTTAGTTAGCATCCATCATCTCATATAGATACAAAAAGAAGAAAGCCAAAAAAAAAAATGAAAAGAAAAAAAATTGTTCTTTCATTGTGATGAGAACCCTTAGGATTTACTCTATTAACAATTTTCATATATATCATACAACAGTGTGAACTATATCATCATGCTGCACCATTGTACGCCTAGAACCTCTTTATCTTATAACTTGGAGCTTGTACCTTTTGACCACCTTTCTAGTATTTCCTTCCCCCCTCCTTACTGCTTCTGGTAACCACAATTCTTCATTTTTTCTATGAGATTGTTTTTTATTTGTTTGTGTTCATATTCCACATGTAAGTGAAATCATATGGTATTTGAATTTCTATGTCTGACTTATTTCACTTAGTATAATGTTCACAAGGTCCATTCATGTTATAGATGGCAGGATTTTCTTATTTTCATGGCTAAATAATAGTTCATTGTGGGTAGGTGTCGGGGGTGGGGTGTGTATCACAACATCTTTATCCATTTGTCCATTTGATGGACACTTAGGTTGTTTCTACATCTTGGTTATTATAAATAATGCTGCTATAAACATAGAGGTGCAGATACCTTTTTCGTCAGCATTTTTCTTCCCTTTGAATATATTCTCAGAAGTGGAATTGCTGGATCATATGGTAGTTCTATTTCTAATTTTTGAGCCTCCTCTGTACTTTTTTTTTCCAGAGACCACACCAGTCTATCATCCCACCAAAAGTGTAATAGAGTTCCCTTTTCTCTACATCTTCACCAGTATTAGTTGTCTTGTCTTTTTCATGATGGCCATTCTAACAGGTGTGAGGTAATAACTCATTGTGATTTTGATTTGCATTTCCTTAATGACTAGTGATCATCTTCAGCATGTTTCCATGCACTTGTTGCCCTTTTATATATCTCCTTTGGAAAAATACATATTCAGGTATTTTGCTCATTTTTAGTTAGATTACTTAGAGTTTTTTCATTATTGAGTTGTATGAATTCTATATAATTTGGATGCTAACCTGTTATCAGGTGTATGGTTTGCAAATAATTTCCACATTCTGTAGGGTGTTTTTTCACTTTATTGATTGTTTCTTTTGCTGTGCAGAAGATTTTCATTTGATGTAGTCCCACTTGTTTATTTTTTATTTCAGAGCTAGTGCTTTATTTGTCATATTGCCAAGACCCATGTCAAGGAAATTTTTTTCTATGTTTTATTCTAAAAGATGGATGGTTTCATGTCTTACATTTAACTCTTTAATTTGAGTTAATTTTTGTAAGTGGTGTTAAAATAGGGTCAAGTTCTATTCTTTTACATGTGAATATCCAATTTCTCCAAAACCATTTATTGAACAGACTGTCTTTTCTCCATTGCATATTCTTTGACTCTCTTGTCAAGCATTGGTTGGCCGTATATGCTTGTGTTTATTTCTGTGTTCTTGATTTTATTCCATTGATATATTTGTCTATTTTTATGCCAGTACCATACTGTTTTGATTACAATAGCTTTGTAGTATAGCTCAAAATCAGGAAGTGTATTTCCTCCTACTTTGTTATTCTTTCCCAGGATTGCTTTCACTATCAGGGATCTTTTGTAGTTACACACAAGTTTTAGAATTGTTTTTTTTCCCCTACTTGTGTAAAAAGTTCCATTGGAATCTTGATAGGAATTGAACTAAATCTATATATGGCTTTTGGTAGTATGGGAATTTCAGCAATGATTATTCTTTCAATCCATGGACATCAATACCTTTCCGTTTATTTGTATCTTCTATTTTTTCATAGATGTCCTATAGTTTTCAAAGTAGAGATCTTTCACCTCCTTCATTAAATTTGTTCCAACCGCATATATAAAATCATGTCATCTGTTGCCCTGGCTGGTGTGGCTCAGTGGATTAAGTGCCAGTCTGTGAACCAAAGGGTCGCCAGTTTGAGTCCCAGTCAGGGCACATGCCTGGGTTGCAGGCCAGGTCCCCTGTAAAGGGCATGTGAGAGGCAACCACACATGGATATTTCTCTCCCTCTCTTTCTCCATCCCTTCCCCTCTGTCTAAAAATAAATAAATAAATAAAATCTTTAAAAAAAATAAAAAAAATCATGTCATCTGCACATAGAAACAATTTTATATCTTTATTTCCAAGCCTGATGCCTTTTATTCATTTTTTGCCTGATTGCTTTGATAAGGATTTCCAGTGCTATGTTGAATATAGTGATGACAATGGGCGTTCTTATCTTGTTCCCGATCTTAATGGAAAAGCTTTTAACCTTTCACCATTGAATATGATATCAAGTATGAGCTGATAAAATATTGACTTTTTTATGTTGAGGTATATTTCTTCTATATGTAATTTGTTAAGAGTTTTTACCATGAATGGATTCTGAATTTTGTCACATGCTTTTTCTGCATGTATTAAGATGATCATATTATTTTTTCTTTCATTCCATTAATATGGTTATATCACATTGATTGATTTGTGCATGTTGAATCATCCTCACATTCCAGTTATAAATACCACTTGATCATGGTGAAGAGTCCTTTTATTAATGGGATGTTAGATTTGGTTTGCTAATGTTTTATTGATAATTTTTACATCGGATGAGAATCATCATGTGGTAACTTGAAGGATTAAAGGCAAGATATGTATGGTGTATGTGTGAGGGAGATGCAGAGAGGAAAAGAGAGAGGGCAGGGGAAAAGAAAGGAAGCTTATATAGCCCTCATCTAGAATACCTCAAAAGTGATATAAAAATTTATTATCTGACATGATTTCTGTGGGGCAGGAAGTTAGGAGTGACTGAACTGGGTGGTTCTGTTTTGAGGACGGTCCAGAAGCTCCAGTCAAGATGTTGGCAAGGGCTGCAGTCATCCGAATCTTGACTAAAGCCGGAGGATCTGATTTCAAGATGGCTCCCTCACATGACTAGCAAATTAATGTTAGGTGCAAATTAGTGGCAGATTTTCATCCTGCCAACCTATCTATTGTGCTACTTAAGTATCCTCATGACCCGGCACCTGGATTTTCACAGAACAAGTGATCCAAGACATAGCTGTGGTAGAAACAGCAATGTGTTTTGTGACCTAGCCTCGGAAGTCACCCTTTCCACAATATTCTGTTTGGTAAGTGGGGACCTACAGAAAGCATAAATGCCAAGAGGTAAGAAGTACCGGGGGCTGCCTTGGATGCTGGCTACCACACATTCCTTGACGAATTCATGAATATTTGTGTCTGCCTGTCTGCTCTTTGAATTACAACTGGTTCTGCCCGTCTGTTCTTTGATCCAGAGTGATAATACATAGTTGTACATGTTGGGCACTGAACTGGGACTTCTGGCCAAGTGGGAAAGAAGGTGCTGAAATAAAGCCTGAGGTTCACTTACCAAGTCTTGCACTTGCAGAGTTGTATTCACCCAAAGGATGTGCCTTTTTGTAATTCTCATTAAGACAGCGTCTGAGATATTAGGGCCAATATATCACTCTTATTTGCCTGTCTCACTCTAGCAAAGTCCTTGCTTTGACTGACTAGCTGGAACACATCTCACCCTTACGCCACAGCTCTTACCTCAGACTGCCCGGACCTGCCATTTTTCTTCTCTCTCAACCTTCCCATTATTGACCTTTCCTCCACTGAGGTCTCTTATCTACAGTCTAGTGCTTCTCGTGGTATCTCCCCTGCCAGGTAGGTCTAGAGTCTAGTGCTTCTCAAAATGTGATTTGTGAAAGAATTCCCTGACGAATCTTGTTAAAATAAAATTCTGGATCAGCAGATGGGCATTATTTAGGAGCTTGTGAGAAATGCAGCACCTGCTTATCCATGGATCACGTTTTGCATAGAAAGAGGCTAGTGCTGGCTTCTGACTTTCTGTAGTTCTGCCCCCTTTGGGGCAGAGAATAAAAATAACAACAGTAATGATGAAATAATAATAGCAGCTCACTTTTAATAATAGTTTCACACATGTCAGAATTTTTTTCTAAGCATATTACAAAGACTAACTCATTTAAATCTGAGAAAAACCTTGTGACGTATGTCTATTTTTTAAAAAGATTTATTTATTTTTAGACAGAGGGGAAGGGAGGGAGAAAGAGAGGGAGAGAAACATCCATGTGTGGTTGCCTCTCACATGCCCCCTACTGGGGACCTGGCCTGCAACCCAGGCATGAGCCCTGACTGGGAATTGAACCGGTGACCCTCTGGTTTGCAGGCTAGCGCTCAGTTCACTGAGCCACACCAGCCAAAGTGAGGTATGTCTATTTTTATCACTTCCACTTTATCCAGGAGGAAACTGGAACATATAAAGGTGAAGTCCTTTTGTGGGAAAACAAAGAATGTCCTGTCCAAAAGCGCAAAGCTAGTGAATGGCAGAGGCAGGATTTTAACCCAAGTAGTCTGATGCGAGAGTCCTCGCTCCTACCCGCATCTTTACACAGTCTCTCATTTAATCGCCTGTCATTTGCCTGGCACTGACTGTGTTAGGGGCTATCTACAGGGTCTTTTACTTAATCACTGTGAGCTAGGTAGTACTGCTCTCACTTTATAAATGAGGCACAGAAAGCTTAAGTAATTTCCCCAAGAGCAAACAGCCAGCACAGTTGCTACAGGAATCAACTTCATAGTTGTCTGACTCCAAAGGTCATGCATGAATTTGTTCCAGTACATCTCCCTTACCTACTTGTCAAGGTGCCAGAAATGTGAGAAGTTTTAGTCACTCAAGGTCCCTTATTCACAGCGCTCTTTCCCAAGGGAGGACAAACAGCTTTTGCTCTCAACTGGATGCGTCAGACTACTTCAAGAAGCCAGTGCTTTCTAAGAGTCAGAGGAAGGCCCTAAGGATCCAGGGCCCCGGCCCTGCACACGGGAGTGGGATGAGTGGTCTGGAAAAGAACAGTGGGGTCAGTCTCAGACTGTGAATTCGTTCCAGTTTTTCCCAGTCTCTCTGTCTCTTGAAGCTCCTGGGAGGGTATGGGGTTGTGGACGGAGTGAAGTGCCGTCTGGGCTTCTTGGAGACGCATTGTTGTTTGGGGGAAGTGAGTCAGAGCCCTGCCAGGCAATGTTTTCCTAGCCTGGCCAGGAAGGTGAGCTGACATCCTGTGGAGGGGACGAAAGCCCAGGGGCACTCCCTGAGCCTTTCTCAGCAGGCCTTTCATCTTGGGATATTCTGAGACACCCTACAGGCTCCTTCTGCCTACTGTCTTCCAGACGGGTACCCAGAGCCTCACACATCCCCTCCACATCGCCTTTACCCAGAGCGGGAAGAACTCTTGACTTCTTGCAGCTTGGAAAGGTCAATCTCCCTCATAGGCATCCCTCTCGGCGTTGGGCTGAATTCAGGCCACTCCTCCCAACTCTTTGTCCATTTCCTTGTCAGCTAAGATCTGCAAATAGTTCATCAGGGGGCTGGGTCTTCTTTTCACATGAAAGAATCAGATCGAGAATAATGAGCCCTCCGAGTGAGAGAACATGGAGGCTTATTTCCTTCTATTCCCACTGAGTAGGAAGCAGAAAGTCTGGGAATTATTCCTGGTTTGCCTACAACTGAGCTGAATGAAATTAGGTATGCCCCTTCTCCTCTCTGGGCCTCAGTTTCCCCATCTGAAACCTGAAAAGGATGGGGCTAGATGGGGTCTTAGAGACCATGATTTGCATTCCCTAGGAGAGGTAAGTCACTGAGAAAAATAACAGCAACAATAAAAACGACTAATATTCACTAAACATTTACTATGTGCTAGACACTGTTACAAATGCTTTAGGTATAGGTATATCCATTCATTGAATCCTTACTTAGAAGGATTAGTAATAAAGATTCTATTCTATGAGGTAAATATTATCATTATCACCACTTTACAGATATGAAAACTAGGGCACAGAGAAGTTAATAATGAAGGGAATATAGCTTGTGAAAAGCGTAAATCCTAACATAATAATTGTACTGAAGGCCCACAAAGAAAAGATCCAGGAAGAGACTCTGCCTCCATTCTTCACCCACTTTGTTTAGTCTCAGCCTCTCTGTCTCTCTCCCCACCCTCTTTTCCTCCCTCCCACTCTCTCTCAACGCTATGCTTGGGTCTGCCTCAGGTCCCAACAGCCCAAGAGCAGAACTAACTCTCTTCTCTACACATAGGAGTCCAGTAAACCACAAAAGGCTTGGGGAGAAGGGAATTGTGTGACACAACGTAGTTCCTCTCATCTACCATGGTACGTGATGGTCTTCCATGAGAGCAGGGAGGCCAGGGATTAGAATCATGGAGGTCTGGGGGCAAAAGGTGAGAGAAGAGGGATACGCATATGCTGGTGTTCTGGTATTTGCCCTTAATCACATAAAGAGGGGAATGGCTTTTGGTATAACTAGTTATCTTTGAGGAGCATATGACTGTTAGAATGTATTGGGACATGGAGGACCTAAGCCACCGCTTATGCTGGAACAAGGAAGGTATGCGTCACCATCTAAATAACTGACAATGAGGTTCCCTAATATCAGAATATCAGATTCCCTAATAACTGAGGCATAGCTGCCGGCACCCTGCTGGAAACCATTGAATCCTGACTGCCCCTCCCCTCTCCCTCAAGCTTTTCCTGGAAACAAGACCCATAAATCTCCCAGACTTTCTGTCCCCAAATCAGCCATCCCTGATCAGAGGACACTGTCTTGTAAACGCCTATACCCTGGATACCTGGAGGAGATTAGCAGGGTGGCCCACCCTCCCCCACAGCCTGCTACACACCCTTAAAAACCCTTCTACCCTTTCCCTTGCTGCTGCAGTCTGCTTGGACTCAACTCACGTGATGTCACTCCTCAAATAAAAGCCCTTAATTGGATCTTTTCGGCTCCAGAGTCCTTTCTTAGCCACCTCGGCTACCTAACAATGGGTAGGGTCCATTTCCTATATACTTACCTGAGCCTCAGTTTTTCTTTAGGGTGCCATAATATCCAGATGAGGAAGAAAGTACTTAGGGAAGACGAGTGCCCCAAGTAATAGGTTAAGAAGGCTGCAAGGTCTAAAGAATGCAATCCTTCCAGCCTTATCTCTGTCCCAGGCTGGAAGACTTCCGGGAGCTGGGTTGATCAAGGCTACTATACGGAATATCTGTGTTAACTCCTATGCATGTGGACCCTTGACTCTGTTTAGGCTGCTATAGCAGAATACCATAGACTTGGTGGCCTATCAGTAATACACATTTATTTCTCATAGTCCTGGAGCCTGGAAGTTCAAGGTCAAGGCACTAACAGATTTGGTGTCTGGTGAGAGCTCACTTCTTGGTTTATATATGGCCATCTTCTCTCTATATCTTCACATGGAAGAAGGGGACAGGGAGCTCCCTGAGTGTCTTTTATACTGAAAGTAATCCCATTCATGAGGGCTTCACCCTCAAGTCCTAATGACCTAGCAAAGACTCCACCTCTAAATACCATCACATTGGATATTACATTTTTTTAAAAAGATTTTATTTATTTACTTTTGGAGAGAGGGGAAGAGAGGGAGAGAAGCATGTGCCAGAGAAACATCGATTGGTTGTTCCCATACACCCCCAACTGGGGACCTGGCCGACAACCCAGGCATGTGCCCTGACTGGGAATTGAACCTGTGACCCCATGAGTCACAAGATCATGCTCAATCCACTGAACCACAACAGCCAGGGCTGGAGATTACATTTTTTAAAAAGATTTTATTTATTTATTTTTAGAGAGGGGAAGAGGGGGAGAGGAGAGAAACATCCATGTGTGGTTGCCTCTCGCACGCCCCCTGCTGGGGACCTGGCCCACAACCCAGGCATGTGCCCTGACTGGGAATTGAGCTGGAGACACTTTGGTTCTCAGACCAACGCTAAATCCACTGAGTCACACCAGCCAGGAGCTGGAGTTTACATTTTAACAGAGGAATTTTAGGGAACAGAAACAGGGTCTAATTCTATTTGTGAAAAAACAGATGTTTTCTGAGCATCTGCTCTGTGACAAACCTTGAACTTCAGGAATGTAGATGGCACAGTCCTAGCCCTTCAGAAACTCAGTGTATACTTCGATAATAAAATAATAAAACACTGTGATGATGAGTTCCGTAAAAGGGGAACAAAGTGCTGTGGTATCCCCGAAAAACATGGACATTGATCCTGAAATTCCCTATAGTAAGGTGGCTTCTCATAGGAAGGGTTATTTGAGAGAAATCCTAAAAGATGAGTAGTATTTGACAGGACCGAAAGTACAGGTGGGGCAGACAGGGAGTGTATGTGTGGAAAGACAGCATGAATCAAGCCCATGAAGGCACATGGGTGTTTGGAGACTAGAGTTAAGCAGAGCAGTTAGCATATCTGATGAAAGTGTGAGTAAGGGACTGAGAAAAGACATCGCTGCAGAAGTAGATAAGGGCCAGATGACAAAGACCCTTGGGTGAGAATTTTTAATGTTGAGATATTTTAAATTTAGTTTGAGGCTGAAGGAAAGTTTTAAGCAAGAGAATAAATGGATAATAGAATGATATTATTATTAATAATAACAAATATTTACTGAGTAATTACTATATGCCAGGACTCGTGCTGCTTTATGTATTTTCTGTATTATCCTGTTTCATCACTACAACTACCCTATGAGGTGGGTAGAAGGAAACACTGGTTCCATTTTGCAGACTAGGACCTGAAACACGGAGCAGTTAGGTAATTAGTAAAGATGTGATCACTTTTGGAGCCTCCTGGATACTCACCACCCCTAAGAGAAGCCTCAGGCCAGCACCAGAAAACACATAAACTTCATTTATCTTTGGGCATCAACTGAGGGAGACTCTGATAGGGTCAAGATCTCGCTGAGATCAGGTACAGAGGGGTCTCTGCCTGGTCCAGCTGAAACCTCTGTGCTTGCCCCAGGCTTCAGTGCAACCACTTGGCTGTCACGAATCCTTCTCCTGAGGGTTGGAGAACATGCACTGTAGTCTCACTTCTGCCACTCACTTGGGCACATATCTTTCACTCTCCAGGCCTCACCTTCCATATTTGTGACCTAAAGGAGGGGCTATTTATTATTTTAAGAAGTGTGAACAGCGCCAGCTGGTGTGGCTTAGAGAACTGAGTGCCGGCCTGCAAACCAAAGGGTCATGGGTTCGATTCCCAGTCAGGGCACACGCCTGGGTTGCAAACCAGGTCCCCAGTAGGGGGCGCACGAGAAGCAAGCACACATGGATGTGTCTCTTCCTCTCTTTCTCCCTCCCTCCCCCTCTCTGTAAGAATGAATAAATAAATAAAATACTTTCTAAAAGAAAGTAGTGTTTACAGAGCACCAGCTATGCACTACAGGCTGTTCTGGGCGCTGGAGGTGTAATAGTGAATAAGAGAGCTAAAGCCCCGCAGTCATGGGGCTAACATTCTACTGGTGAGAGCCGATAAACAAAGAAATGCTGATTTTTAAATGATGATGAGAACCATAAAGAAAGCAAAATAGGATGATGTGATACAGAGTGACCGTGCAAAGGACACAGTATTAGTAGAGTGATCAGGAAGGGCTCCTATGAAGAGGTAGCGTTTCAGCTAAGACCTGAAAAGATGAGAAAATCCAGTAGCACAGAGCAAGAAAAAGCTGTCGCAGGTGGTGAGAACAGCAAATGCACAGGCCCTGGCCTTGCATGTTTAAAGGACAGTAGGAAGGCCAGTGCAGCTCGTATGTAGTTAAGTGTATAGGAAGTGAGTATAAAATGGAGTCAAAGAGGGGACCGGGGCTAGACCACATGTGGCTTTGTAAGCCACAGAAAGGAATTTAGATTAATTCAAAATGAGACAGGAAAATATTAGAGGATTTTAAGTAAAAGCATGACATAATCTGATGCAGGGTTTTAAACATAATTCCTCGGGTTGTAGTGTGGAGAAGGCTTGTAACTGAGCGTGAACCAGTGATAAGGCTATTGCAGCAATCCATGTGAGATGTAATTGGCATATCAGTGGAGAGGAGACACATGGTTGGATTTGGGATGTGTTCTGGAGATATGACCAGGATTCACTGATGGCTTAGAAGTGGAGGGAGAGCTAAGAGAAAGAGATAAAGCAAGGGATTAAACAAACAAACAAAAAAGCCTCAAAGACCAAGACAACAGCACGGTGATTACCAGAGGGAAGGGCTTTGGGGGGGAGGTAGGAGAGGGTAAAGGGGGATAAAGGGTGTCGGAAGGAGACTTGGCTCGGGGTGGTGAACACACACTGCAATACGCAGATGATGTATGATAGAATTGTACACCTGAAGCCTATATAATTTTATTAACAAATGTCACTCCAATACATTCAATAAAAATATTATAAAAAGAATTAATCCTGCCTGGCTGGTGTGGCTCAGTGGATTGAGCGCTGGCCTGTGAATCAAAAGGTTGCTGGTTTGATTCCCAGTCAGGGCACATGCCTGGGTTGAGGTCCAGGGCCCCATTTGGGAACATGTGAAAGGGAACTGATTGATGTATCTCTCGCACATTGGTGTTCTTCTCCCTCTTTTTCTCCCTCCCTTTCCCTCTCTCTAAATAAATAAATAAAGTCTTTAAAAAGTAAAATAAAAAGAATTACTCCTAGGTTTGGGGTTTTTGTGTAACAAGACTGATATTTATGTCATTTCCTCATATGAGCTAAACTAGGTAAGGGAGCAGTATAACCCTAGTGGTTAAGAGGGGCCAGGCTGCCTGGCTTCAAATCTCAGTGCTGTAGCTTGTAGACTTGGGCACGTTAGTTAACCTGTGTGGGCCACTGTTTCCCCATGTGTACAATGGTAGGGGGGAAGCAGTGATAATAACATACCTACATAAGAGGGCTGTTATGAGGATTACATAAATTAATAGAGTTAAAGCACTTGGGGCAATGCCTGTCATAGAGTAAATGCTCTATGTTATTTGTTGTGGTTATTTCTAGCGCATGCATTTGCAAATTGTTAACCTTCACCCACATAACTCTGTGTTCTCGACCTCACTTCATGCTTGCTCTTTGGTCTTCTTCTTACCTCTGACTTTGTCTTCTCGGCAGTGGAATTCAGGAGATAAGCAGAAGAGGCTCCCACAGCAAGCTCAGGCTGTGGTGGGTGGGCCATCTGGTGCAACTCAGGCAGGGAGACTATACACATATATCAGCAATCAGGGTATCTTGAGCTTTCAGGATGAGGAGAGGCTTTGGCAAACTGCTGATGCTTCATGAAGCTGGACTTTGGGATCCCTTTATCTTTTTTCTGAACTGTTTGTCCTATTCTCTGACTTTTTCTTCAGAAGATCCTGGGAAGCTTCTCTTTTTATCCCTTGATCTGTACATTCTCTTCAAATAGATGTCCCGCTAAATGTTAATAGGTTTTTTTGAGGGGGCGAAGTGTCCTGTGATCAAATTCCTTGATAAAGGAAATGAAACATCTTAGAAACCTCTCTTCTGCTAAAGTGCATTGTAAATCTCCAGAAGAAAAGATAAGGTTACAGTATTTCTTAACCTTACTTAAACATGGAGCCTTCCCTTTTGTAGAAGTATGTCATATTTTGGAAAATGCTATCATAGACAAAAATCCCTCTCAGGAATATGCTGGTGTCTGAGTTCACTGTTCTAGAAGATTTGCTGTCTCAGCTCAATCCTTCAATGAGGAAAAGGAAGAAATGTCAGGTTTTGGAGACTGTCAGACCTGGTTCAAATTTTGACCTGCCCCTTAGAACTACATGAGTTGAGCAAGTTCCTTGGACTCTCTCTGGGCTTTGGTCTCCTTATTTGTGTAATGGACAAATGTGATAATACCTGCTCTTTAGGAGTATGTTTAGAGTTGGGATACTGGATTTGAGGGCAACGGTTACACTAAATGTGGGCCCCAGGCTGGAGAAGTTGCATTCAGACATCAGAAAGCAGGGGGGGGCATATAAGTCTTTCTGTTGTTCAAGACATGGCATTGTACAGTAAATGACGTGCAGAAGAACACAGGATGCTGGGAGCATGAGAAATAAAATTGAATAACCTTGGAACACAGGTCTGTAATACAAGACTATTACCAGTAGAGGGCGAGGACTTAAAAAGATAAAGGGGGTGGGCCGGGTAGGGGACAGCAAGGGTGGGGGGATTGGGACAACTGTAATAGAACAATAAAAAAAAAAACCATTTTTCTCCTGATTAAAACCCTACTGAATAAATGTCCACCGTAGACATTCTGAAAAATACAGAAAAATTAACGAATAAAAAGTTTTAAATCTCTCATGATTCCACCTCCTAGAGACTTTGTTAATCAATATTTTATTTTCTTCCTATTGCATAAAATTATATGCAAGATATATGTTTATAGAGTTTATATCATGCTATATATGTAATTTTGGTTCTTTCTCTATTTGTTGAGCATAAGCTCATAAGCATTTCCCTTCTCCAAGTCATTTGAGAATTTTTGTCAATATGATGTATATTTTGTAATATACATAATCTTAATTTATGAACACTTTATAATTTGTCATTTCTAAACGAATGTAAGTTGTCATTGCTACTAAAGTTCTACTATTTTAAATAAGGCTGTGGTGAAAATCTTCATGCATAAAGTATTTCTGCATTTCAAATAATTTCCTTAGGACCAATTCCCAGAAGTGGGATTACTGGGCTCAGGAACTGGTTGTTTGAAGGCTCATGATATATGTAGATGGAATTCTTTTCCAGAACAACTACAACAATTTTTATTTCCGCCAGCAGTTTGAATGAGTCTCAGCTATACCTCACCCTATCTAGCAACTGGCATGCAAGCTTTAAAGAGAGTTTTGCTAATTTGATAAAAGAAAAATGCTGGCTTGCTTTAATTTACATTTATTTGGTTAAATATGAAGTTGAGTATCTTTTAAAGTGTTTAGTAACTGTATTTCTTTAGTGATTTTTTGACTCTATCAACTGAAGGTCTTGTTGTTTATTATGAATTTCTTATATTTTAAGGTTTTTAAACTTTTCGTCTAATTTGTTGCAAATGGTTTTGATTCTTGGTTTCTTTTAAATCTTATCTTGAATTTAGCTGTTGAGACTTGTGACTCAGCATTTGTAGAGATTGATTTAAAAAAAAACAGAACAATACAGGCATACCTCATTTTATTGTGCTCTGCTTTATTGCACTTCATAGACATTGTGGGTTTTGTTTTGGTTGTTTGTTTGTTTGTTTGTTTTTACAAATTGAAGGTTTGTGGCAACTCTGCATTGAGCAGGTCTATCGGTACCATTTCTCCAACAGCATTTGCTCACTTTATATCTGTATCCCATTTTGGTAATTCATGCAATATTTCAAACTTTTGCATTAAAATACTTGCTATGGTTATCTGTGATCAGTGATCTTTGGTGTTACTATTGTAATTGTTTTGGGGTGCCGTGAACCATGCCCACATAACATAACAAACTTAATGAGTGAATGTGTGTTCTGACTGCTCCACTGACTGGCCGTTCCCCTATCTTTCTCCCTCTCCTCAGGCCTCCCTATTCCCTAAGACACAACGATATTGAAATCTATTAATAACCCTACAGTGGCCTCTAAGTGTTCAAGTGAAAGGAAGAGTCACACATCTCCCACTTTAAATCCAAAACTAGAAATAATTAAGCTTAGTGAGGAAGGCATGTTGAAAGCCAAGATAAACCAAAAGCTGGGCCTTCTGCACCAAACAATTAGCCAAGTTGTGAATGCAAAGCAATAGTTCTTGAAGGAAATTAAAAGTGCTACTCTGGTGAACACATGGATGATAAGAAAGCAAAACATCCCATTGGTGATATGGAGAAAGTTTTAGTGGTCTGGATAGAAGATCATATCAGCTACAACATTCCCTTAAGCCAAATCCTAATCCAGAGCAAGGCTCTAACTCTCTACAATTCTATGAAGGCTGAGGGAGATGAGGAACCTGCAGGAGAAAAGCTGGAAACTAGCAGAAGCCATCTTCAAAATGTAAAAATGCAAGGTGAGCAGCAAATGTTGATGTAGAAGCTGCAGCAAGTTATCCAGAAGGCCTAGCTAAGATAATTAATGAAGGTGGCTACACTAAACAACAGATTTGCAATGCAGACAAAACAGCCTTCCTTCTATTGGAAGAAGGTGCCATCTAGGACTTTCATAGCCAGAGAGGAGAAGTCAGTGCCTGGCTTCAAAGCTTCAAAGGACAGGCTGACTCTCTTGTTAGGAGCTAATGCAGCTGGTGACTTTAAGTTGAGTCCGATGCTCATTTACCATCCTGAAAGTCCTAGGGCCCTTAAAAGTCATGCTAAAAACTGTACTCTGCCTGTGCTCTGTGAATGAAACAACAAATACTGGATGAATGTTTTAAGCCCAATGTTGAGACCTAGTGCTCAGGAAAAAAAGTTCTTTCAAAATACTACTACTCGCTGACCATGTACTTGGTCATCCAAGAGCTCTGGTACAGATGTACAATGAAATTAATGTTGTTTTCTTGCTTGCCAAAACAACATGCACTCTTCAGCCCATGAATCAAGGAATAATTTCAAATTTCAAGTATTATTATTTAAGGAATACACTTCATAGTGCTATAGCTGCCATAGATAATGATTCCTGTGGTGGATCTTGGCAAAGTAAATTTAAAACATTCTGTAAAAGAGTCACCATTCTAGATGCCGTTAAAAACATTTGTGATTCATGGTAAGAGTTCAAAATATCAACATTTACAGGAGTTTGGAAGAAGTTGATTTCAACCTTCATGGATGGCTTTGAGGGGTTCAAGACTTCAATGGAGGAAGTAACTGCTGGATGTGCTGGAAATAGCAAGAGAACTAGAATTAAAAGTGAAGCCTGAAGGTATGACTAAATTGCTGCAATCTCATGATAAACCTGTGATAGATGATGAGTTGCTTCTTATGGATGAACAAAGTGGTTTCTTGAGATGGAATCTACTCCTAGCGAAGATGCAATGCAGATTGTTGAAAGGACCACAAAGGGCTTGGAATATTACATTAACTTAGTTGATAAAGCGGTGGCAAAGTTTAAGAGGATTTACTCCAATTTTAAAAGAAGTTCTACTGTGGATAAGTGCTATCAAATAGCATCACGTGCTACAGAGAAAATATTTGTGAAAGAAATAGTCAATGATGCAGTCAACTTCTTCCAAACTCCTGTAAATGTTGATATAAAGAGAATAAACTTTTTTTAACCCAAGAATGAACACCTTTATTACACTAGCCTTTTGTTGTTGTTGTTGTTGTTTTTTATCGTGAGCTTTAAACAAAGGAGGGAAGATTTATTTGCCTTTCCGGGCCTTAATTTTCCTCAGATAGAACTGCAGCTCTTTGCTTTCTAGCACATAGCTGTCTGCTCGGCCACACTGGCCTGGTCTTGAAGCGATGCATGCGAGAAGCTTGCCATGCTGGAACTGCTCCTCCAGAAGACTGCTGGTTTTGGCATTCTTTTTTCTTTCATCATATTTCTTCTGAATTTTCTTTGACCGTTTTTTTTTTGTTTGTTTGTTTGTTTAAAATCTCTTCCTCTTCAGGAGTCAGCTTGGCCCCCTTCTTGTGGCCCAGGGGCAGTACATAGTGGGAGTCGTACCACTGTCGGTATGGTGTGCTGTCAATGAGAATGCAGTTCTTTACTAGGGTCTTGGTATGGACCAGTTCATTGTTGGATGCATTGTAGACAACATCGATAATTCTCATTTTGCGTGTACAACACTCTGAGCCCCAGGAGAAGTTGCCCATGTCCAGCCTCAAGGCTCGGTACTTCTTGTTGCCTCCTCACACACGAACTGTGTGTATGCAGTGGGGGGCCAATCTTAGTGTTGGCAGCAGGGCGCCCCAGCTCATATTTTCGCTTCTTGTGGTAGGGCTTCCTCTTGCCCCGAGTCTTGCGGCGCTTGTGCCAGTTGTCCCAAGAAATGCCCATGGCTTGGCGCCGGCTGGAAAGAGAGGGAGAATAAACTTTATTCTCTTATTTTAAGAAGTTGCCACAGCCACCCCAACATTTAGCAACCACTACCATGATCAGTCAGCGGCCATCAACATCAAGGCCCTCCACCAGCAAAAAGATTACAGCTCACTGAAGGCTCAGATGGTGTTCAGCATTTTTCAGCAATAAAATGTTTTTAATGAAATTAAGTACCTTGCTTTTTTGACATAATGCAGTTGCACATTTAATAGACTTTTATATGCATTGGGGAACCAAAAATTTTGTGTAACTCATTTTATTGTCATATTTACTTCAGTTTAGTGGTCTGGAACCAAAACTGTAATAACTCCGAGGTATGCCTGCAATTTTAAAAGCATTTCAAGATCTTGGAGGCATGAGATAAGCAAATGCCTATTTGATACGCTTTGGTGTTGGTACTATAATAATACTGAGAGTACGTGTGTATTGAGGGCTTTCCAGATGCCAGGCACACTGCTGAGTGACATCAGTAATCTCATTTAATTTCCATCCAAAACTCATAAAGAAAGTATTATAATTATCTACAGAGTCAGAGAACATCATTTTTCTGAAGTCAGCTGGTAGCAGCTGTCTCTACATTCTGTGGTTCTAACAACTGTGCTCTATTTCTCTGGTATTAAGGCCCGAAGGCCTTACATGTGGCCACACAGGTTGTGTGCACACCGTTCAACTCCAAGGAGAGCCATTTGCATGACTGGTACTCCCTAGAGTTGTGCCATGCACAGCCTGCATGATCATATGCAGTCTTCCCGTGAGTTCCTTTTCTTTGATTAAGGGGTATTAGAAAATATATTTGGCCCTTGGAGATATGAGATCTGACTGTGGGGATGTGGTCGAACTTCTTTTGCCTTCTCAATCTTGACTTTCCCATAGAAAAAAATGATGAGTTCAACGAAATCAATGACTTAAGAAAGTGTGGCATGGGTTCCAGAGGCGACATCAGACATGCTTATAGAAGTTGCTTCACATGGTTATTTCTTACCAGTAACAAATTTATTTTATGCTTATCTTCTAATAGTGGCATATTACTGCTTTTTCACTTCTAATAGTCCTCTAAAGTCCCCTTTTAAAATAATTTTTCTAAGTAAAAGATTAGTTGATTTGAACAGAAATATTAGGTATAGTCATATAGGTAGTACTTTGAATGTTTATTTCATTATTATCTGTGTCTTACAACCCGAAATGTAAATTTCTTGACAGCGGGACTTTTGTCAGCCTTTATCACTACTGTATTCCCAGTTCCTAGAGCAATGGTGGCACACAGTAGGCGCTCAAGAAATGTTGTGAAATTAATTTAAAAAGAGCGAGTGGACTTCTGGGTTCCGGTACAGCATGTAAGGGGGTTGGAAGTTGTCATGCTCATCCTCACAAATAAGAAACAAGCCCCCCCCAAAAGTAAAAAAATCAACAACTCTTTTTACACCCATTCAAGAACTAAGGTCACAGGGAAAACCACTGCTCCCAGAGTTGGAGAGACAGACAGGCAGGTACAGAGGATCAGAGTGTATTGGCGTAGACACCCGGGGCAAAAACCTCCAATGGAACTAGTACAGGGATAGGAAAAGTTAAACTCCAGAAGACAAATTGCTGGAGTCTCAGTGTGGCCCAGGTGTAGGACACACTCTTTTGTGAGTTTCACCTGAGGAGCCACATCAGGTTACGACAGGGAAGATCTGAGAAAACGCTTCTATAACTCTGTAGGCAAAGGGTAAAACAGACATTTTTAAGTACCTCAGAGCAATCTGTTCCTCTTTATAAGCCCTGCCTTCAAGAGAAACTATCAGATTTCATCAGATTTTAACTTACTGGGGTTCTACTAGAGCCTAACCTACCTGGAGGAACGGAAAGACCCAGCTGCAGTCTTATAGCCTTTTTATGTAACTTGACAGAAGAACGAAACTGAGAAGCACTTCTAAAATACAGAGACCTGCCCTGGCTGGTGTGGCTCAGTGGACTGAATGCCGGCCTGTGAACCAAAGGGTCTCCTGTTTGATTCCCAGTGCAGGGCACATGCCTGGGTTGCAGGTCAGGTCCCTGGTAGGGGGCAAGTGAGAGGCAACCATGCATTGATGTTCTCTCCCTCTCTTTCTCCCTCCCTTCCCCTCTCTAAAAATAAATAAATAAAATCTAAAAAAAAAATACAGAGAACTGATCATAGGAATATAGAATGCTCCCCCTCCTGCAACGTCTCCTTACCACATAAACAGGGCACTTGTATAGTAACGGGAATATAATAAAATAACTGTACACCTTACTATGTATTTTCAAAAATCTCTAGGGAAATCAAAAGCCAACAGGGGCAGAATAACAAGGGCACTGGAGGGAATTTTAGCTTCTGACATTTACAGAGAGAGCAAGCAGTAAACACAGGCTAACTCTTAGTCAGATAAACACAAAACCTCATACTAAAGGCCTATTTACCTCGGTCCCTTTTAATCAATACATCATGTTTGGCTTTCAGCAACAGCAAAAATACAAGGCCAAAAACACAGTTTGAATAAAGAGTTAGCATCTGAGTCAGGCTCAGATATGGCAAGGATGTTGACATTATCAGACCAAGAATTTTTAAAAATCATGGTTAATATGCTGAGGGCTTTAATGAAAACTGGAAAATGTGCAAAAATAGATATGTAATGTGAGGGAGCTGAAGACTCTGAGAAAGAATGAGAAGGAAATGCTAAAAACCAAGCATAATATAATAGAAATTTAAAAGAATTTTTACAAGACTTTATTTATTTATTTATTTATTTTTAGAGAGGGGAAGGAAGGAAGAAAGAGAGTAAGAGAAACATCCATGTGTGGTTGCCTCTCAAAGGCCCCCACCTGGGGACCTGGCCCACAACCCAGGCCTGTGCCCTGACTGGGAATCAAACCAGCAAACTTTTGGTTTATAAGCCAGCACTCAATCCACTGAGCCACACCAGCGAGGGCAGAAATTTAAAATAATTTTGACAGGCTTATTGATAGATTGAAAATGGTCAATGAAAGTGTCTGTGAGCTTGAAGAAACATCAGTAGAAACTTCTAAAACTAAAAAGCAAAGAGAAAAAAAGAAAATATAAAATAACTAAAATTTGTGGGACATTTGCAAAAGTTGTAACATACCCGTCATGGGAATACCAAAAATAGAGAGAGAGAAACAGGAGAAATATTGAAAGCAAAGAAGACTGAATATTTCACATTACTGATAGCAAACCAAAAATACAGGAAGCTTAAAGAACAGTAAACAAAATAAATACCCCCGAAAACTACACCAGGGGACATTATATTCAAACTCAAAAAAAAAAAAAAAAAGAAAAAGAAAGAAAAGAGAAAATCTTGAAATGAGCCAGAAGTAGAAGTAGCCTTACCTTACCTACAGAAGAGAGAGGATACGAATTAAACTTCTTTTCAAAAACCACACATGCAAGAAGATAGAGTGAAATATTTAAAGTGTACAAAGGAAAAAAACCCCACCAACCTAAAATTTTGCATGCAGCAAAATTATTCTTCAAAAGTGAAGGAGAGTGCCTTGGCTGGGTAGCTAAGTTGATTAGAGCAGTGTCCAAATATGCCAAGGTTGCAGGTTCAGTCCCCAGTCAGGGCACATACAAGAGTCAACCAATGAATGCATAACTAAGTTGAACAACAAGTCTCTCTCTCTCTCTCTCTTCCCTCCATCACCCTTTCTCTCTCTCTCTCAAATCAATAATTTTTTTAAAAAATGAAGGAGAGTGCTGGCTGGTGTGGCTCAGTGGATTGAGTGCCAGCCTGCGAACCAAAATGTTGCTGGTTTGATTCCTGGTCAGGGCACATGCCTGGGTTGTGGGCTAGGTCTCCAGTTGGGGGCATGAGAGAGGCAACCAATCAATGTTTCTCTCCCTCTCTTTCTCCCTCCTTTGCCTTCTCCCTAAAAATAAATTAATAAAATCTTTAAAAAATAAAAAAAATGGAGAAATAAAGACTTTCTTAGATAAACCAAAATTGAGACATTTTGTTGCCAATAGACCTGCCTTGCAAGTAATGTTTCACAAAGTTCTTCAGGAAGGAGGACAATGATATAGGTCAGAAGCTCTTATCTACATGAAGAAAGGAAAAATATTAGAGAAGGGATAAATACAGGTAAAAATAGAATCTTTTTTGTTTTTCTTAATTGACCTAATAGCTAACAGTTTGTTCAAATTAATAACAGCAACAATGTATTCAATAATTATAGATCATGAATAAATAAAATTAGTAACAGCAATATTATAAGAAATTGGAGAGAGGAATTGGGAATACTCCGATATAAGTTACTTGCACTTCATGGAAAGTGGTAACATGCTACTGGAAAGGGGACTTGGTTTAGTTTTAATGAATACTGCAAACTCAATGGTAACTCTTTAAAATTAAAAAAAAAATTATCCTCACCTGAGGATGTTTTTTCATTGCTTTTAGAGAGAGGGGAAGAAAGAGAGAGAGAAACACTGATGTGACAGAGAAACGTCAGTTGGTTGCCTCCCTTTACAGACCTGGACAAGGGATCATATGCATTTCCAGCTGGGATCTAACCAGTAACCTAGGTATGTGCCCTGAGAAGTGAACCTGCAACCTTTCTGTTACAGGATTACAGGAAAGCAGAGCCGAGCTCTCCAGTGAGTTCATGAGCAACAGAGGAAGTGCCCACTCACCCCCAACCCGCCTGCCTCCTGCACAGTGAGGGCGCCACTAGCCCCGTCTGCTTGAGTCACCCTTGCCAGGTCCCGGTTACCCTCAGCGAGCGCACTTCTGTGTGTGGCAGCAACACAGAACGGGGACATTCCAGTGTTGAGACCTGAGGCAGACCCAACCACTGGGCTCTGTAGGTCTCACCTGCTGGTCTTCTAAAAACTACTCCCTGAAAAACTTGCTGAGGGCCAGATGGGGACAGGGTCTGACATTGGGTTGTAACAGAAAACCTCTTGGGAGGCCCTAGACCAGTACAAGTGGACAGCTTCAGAAAACATCAGAGCGTGGTTCCAGGAGCTCCACCTTCAGCATATCTAGTAACCAACTGTACTGGGTACAATACACTGCTAAGGCAAACCACACTTTTTTCTTTTCTTTTCTTTTCTCTTTTCTACTTTGTTGTTTGTTCTTTTTTTTTTTTAATTCTCTTTTGCATTCGTATCTATCATTTTCTTTCCTATTCTCTATTTTCTCTCTCCTTTCTATTTTTATTCTTTTTTCTTCCCATTTTGCCTTTCCTACTCTTCGTTTTATTTAATTTTTACTTTTTCTTTTTCTTTCTATATTTTTATTATTGTTTTACTATAATTTTCTTCTTTCTTTTTTCTCATATTCTCTTTTCTGTTTCTTTTGTCATTCTCTAATTATTTTTTAAAATATTTAATTTATTTATATTTAGAAATAGGGGAAGGGACTGAAAAAGAAAGGGAGAGAAACATCAATGTGACAGAGATACATTGATCAGCTGTCTCTAACACACCCCCAACCGGGGACCCAGCCTGCAACCTAGGCATGTGTCCTGACCAGGAATTGAACCAGCAACCTTTCAGTCCACAGGCCAGTGCTCAATCCGCAGAGCCACACCAGCCAGGGGTCTAATTATCTTTGTTTCTTGTCTTCTATTAATGCTTTTTCCTTTTTTTCTTTATTATTATTATTATTATTGTCTCTATTTTCCTTGTCTGCCTCTTTTTGTTGTTGTTTGTTTCTTTTTTGTTGAGTTGTTTTCAGTTTTGTTTTGTTTTGTCTTGTTTTATTTGGTCAGCACCTGTACAACAATTTACTTGACATGGTTGGGGTTAAGCCCACAGTCAACCAGCCCAAGGGTTGAGCCATCGCACAAATGGGACAACAGCAGTCAAGAATCAATTATTGGGGGGAGGGAGATATAAGGGGACTAAATGGTAATGGAAAAAATACAATAAAGATTAAATAAAGCTCTTCCGGCCCCAGGCGCTTCGAGAGCCGCGGACTTGGGTGCGGAGATGGCCAAGTCCAAGAACCACACCACGCACAACCAGTCCCGAAAATGGCACAGAAACGGCATCAAGAAACCCCGATCACAAAGATACGAATCTCTTAAGGGGGTAGACCCCAAGTTCCTGAGGAACATGCGCTTTGCCAAGAAGCACAAGAAGGGCCTGAAGAAGATGCAGGCCAACAACGCCAAGGCCATGAGCGCACATGCTGAGGCCATCAAGGCCCTGGTCAAGCCCAGGGAGGTCGAGCCCAAGATCCCACAGTGCGGCAGCCGCAAGCTCAATCGACTCGCTTACATTGCTCACCCCAAGCTTGGGAAACGTGCCCGTGCCCGCATCGCCAAGGGTCTCCGGCTCAACTGGCCAAAGGCCAAGGCCAAGGCTCAGACCAAGCCCCAGGCTGCAGATAAGCCTAAGTCTAAGCCTAAGGCTAAGGCTAAGGCTCAGGCT
The DNA here is from genome assembly GCF_021234165.1 of Pteronotus mesoamericanus. Taxonomy (NCBI): domain Eukaryota; kingdom Metazoa; phylum Chordata; class Mammalia; order Chiroptera; family Mormoopidae; genus Pteronotus; species Pteronotus mesoamericanus. Next base: position 549,324 of record NW_026555108.1, on the reverse strand, counting down.
CCGGCTAAGGCTCAGGCCCCGGCCCCAGCTCAGCCTCAGGCTCCCAAAGCTGCCCCGGCCCCTGCGAAGGCTCCCCAGTAGAGGCCTCTGTCTGCCGACAGGAAGGCAGAAGGACTGGTGTGCCCGGGGCTGGGGTCCTCCTGTGGTGTTTGCAAATAAACCTGACGCGGGGTCTGTCCGCCAGCCTGGGGAAAAAAAAAAAAGATTAAATAAAAATAAAACAAAATAAAATAAAAGTAATTAGAAACGCCATTATCCATATTGAGTTTATTTTTGTGTATGGTGTAAGTTGGTGGTCTAGTTTCATTTTTTCACATGTAGCTGTCCAGATCTCCCAACACCATTTGTTGAAGAGGCTATTTTTACTCCATTTTATAACTGAACAACAATAAAAAAAAGAAAAGAAAAGAAATGCCATTAAAAAAAGAACCAATTACAATAAGAATGCCCATATAACTCACACGAGGGTCATTCCTAGAGCACCAAGCTCAGGTGATCAAGGAGACAGCACCAATGGATCCCACAGGGCACCTACTACAGAAGGTCATCCCACAAAGACTGGGAGTCATAACAGTCCTATTTCGTGTATAGAAACAGCCACAAAGAGACAGCCAAAATGGGGAAACAAAGAAACAGTTTTTAAATAAAAGAACAGAGAGACTCTCTAGAAAAAGAGCTAAATGAAATGGAGGCAAGCAATTTATCAGATACAGAGTTCGATGTAATGATTTTAAGGATGCTCAACTGTATGAGAAAGGACATAGAAACTATGAAAAGTAACCAGGCAGAAATTAAGAATAACATATCTGAAATGAAGAACACATGGGAAAGAATCAGTAGGATGGAGGAAGCAGGGGACCAAATCAGTGAATTAGAGGACAAGGTAAAAAGAAAAAAAATTACCCAATCAGAGCACCAAAAGAAAAAAGAATTAAAAAGCAAAAAGATAGTTTAAGGGATCTTTGAGGCAACATGAAATGTAACAACATCCACATCATAGGGGTACCATAAGGACAGGAAAGAGAACAAGGAACGGAGAACACATTTGAAGAAATAATGGCAGAAAACTTCCTTAACCTGGTGAAGGAAAAAGTCAGACAAGTTCAGGAAGCACAGAGTCCTAATTAACATGAACCCAAAGAGACCCACACCAAGACACATCATAATCAAAATGGCAAAGGGTAAATACAAGGAGAGAATCTTAAAGGCAGCGAGAGAGAGGCAGTTAGTTACCTAGAAGGCAGCTCCCATAAGTCTGTCAGCTGATTTCTCAACAGAAACACTTCAGGCCAGAAGGGATGGCATGAATTATTCAAAGTGATAAAAACAAACAAACAAACAAAGACATGAAATCAAGAGTGCTCTATCCAGCCAGGTTATCACTTAAAAATGAAGGCAAAATAAACAACTTCCTAGACAAAAAAAAAAAAAAAAAAAAAAAAAAAAAGGGCTAAAGGAGTTCATTACCACAAAACCAACATTGCAAGAAATGTCAAAAGACCTGTTTTAAGAAGACAAAATAGAGAGACAGAGAAACATCAGTACAATTAAAAAATGGTAAAAAAAAAAAAGTACCTATTTATAACAACCTTAAACATAAATGGATTAAATGCTCTTATGGAAAGACATAGGTAGCTGAATGGCTAAGAAAACATGACCCATATATATGTTGTCTACAAGGGACCCACCTCCAAACAAAAGATATACACAGGCTGAAAGTGAAGGGTTGGAAGAAAATATTCCATGCAAATGGAACAAAAAAAGCTGGGGTAGCTGCGCCTATATCTGACAAAATAGACTTTAAAACAAAGCCATAACAAGAGACAAAGAAGGTTACTACATAATACTAAAGGGATCAATATAACAAGAGGGTATAACCCTTGTAATATATGCATCCAACAGAGGAGCACCTAAATATATAAAGAAAACCTTGGAGGATGTTAAGGAAGCGATAGACAGCAATACAGTCATAGAAGGCGATTTTAACACCTCATTGTCATCAATGGATGGATCTTTCAGACAAAAAAATCAATAAGGAAACAGTGACCTTAAATGACACACTACATCAAATGCATTTAATTGATATTTACAGAACATGTTTATACTAAGCAGCAGAATGTACATTCTTCTCAAGTGCACATGGAACATTTTCAATGATAGACCACATGTTAGGACACAAAACAAGCCTCAATAAATTTAAGAAGATTGAAATCATATCAAGCATCTTCTCTGACCATAATGGTATGCAATTAGAAATCAATCACAAGAAAAACACTGGAGAACACCCAAGAACATGGAGGCTAAATAACATTTTATGAAACAATGAATGGGTTATCAATGAGATCAAGGGAAAAAATTAAAAATTACCTGGGAACAAATGAAAATGAACAAACAACAACCCCAGATCTATGGGATACAATGAAGGCAGTCCTGAGAGGGAAGTTCATAGCACTACAGGCCTACCTCAAGAGGTAAGAAAAATATGAAATAAATAATCTAACCCTGCACCTAAAAGAACTAAAAAAACAACAACAAACAAAGTCTGGAGTAAGTAGAAGGAAGGAAATAATCAAGATCAAAGCAGAAATAAATGACATAGAAACTAAAAAAAACAATTCAAAAGATCAATGACGCTAGGAGCTGGTTCTTTGAAAAAATAAACAAGACTGATGAACTTTTAACCAGACTCATCAAGGAAAGAAAAAAGAGGATCCAAATAAATAAAATCAGAAATGAAAGAGGAGAAATAACAACTGATATCACAGAAACAGAAAGGATTATAAGAAAAATACTATGAGCAAATGTATGCCAGTGAATTGGACAACCTGGGCAGAATGGATAAATTTGTAGAAAAATGCAATCTTCCAAAACTGAATCAGGAAGAATCAGAAAACCCAAAGAGACTGATAACAACTTATGAAATTGAAGCAGCAATCAAAAAAATTCCAGCAAACAAGAGTTCTGGACTGGATGGCTTCACAGGTGAATTTTACCATTCAGAGAAGAACTAATATCAATCCTTCTCAAAGTGTTACCAAAAAATTCAAGAAGAAGGACTAATTCCAAGCTCTTTCTATGAGGCCTGTATTATCCTAATTCCAAAACCAGGTAAAGACACTACAAAGAAAGAAAACTTTAGGCCAATATCCCTGATGAACCGAGATGCTAAGATCCTCAACAAAATAGTAGCAAACCAATCCAGCAATACATTAAAAAAATCATTCACCATGATCAAGTGGGATTTATCCTCAGGCTACAAGGTTGGTACAATATTTGCAAATCAATAAGTGTGATACATCGCATAAACAAAATGAAAGATAAAAATCACACGATCAGTGGTCTGCGTGAGCAAGATGGCTGTCGCCGTCTGGGGGCTGGGTCAGTACCGGGATCCCACCGACTACTCTCTCCATTCTCTCCCCAAAGCCTCCTTCCCCAGTCTCTTCTCAGGCATCTCTGTTCCATTCTGCCCCCGCCTTTGGCGAAGCCCAGGCCCGATGAGAATTCACTGGATTTTTCCTCTTGTATGCTGCGGCCTGGTATTAAAAATGCTCAGGAATTTGCTTGGGGGGTGTGCCTATTAAATGTGGACTCCAGGAGCCAGGCGTTCAACTCAGAAACAGACAGCTCGAAGCCGGCTTATGGAAGACACCAGTATCACACCAGCTATGCCAACTTCTGGATCAGCTGTGTTGAACCAAAACCTCCTAGCTTCATGCTGCTGGATTTGCTCTGAAAAGCTCCTCTATGAAGTATCAGCTGGGTTTTGTTAGGTTTTGGGTTTTTTTTTTGTCACACCCATGGGCGACAGGGACCAATGAACAGAATGCAAGTACTGCAGAGTTCACCTGTATGACTTGATATGAAGAATTCCCCAAGGGGTGATCATGAAAAAAGCTGCAGAAGCTTTTAGTCATTTCTACAGATGACCTTTGGCCCTTGGTTCCCACTGCCAGTCTTTGGAATTTGTGGTAATATTACCAGACCCAAACTCCATGTGGCACCAGAAGGTTGCTAACTTATCTCTCTTCTCTTAAGGTGTTTAAAAATATGGACCACAATTATCTAAGGAATAATTTGTTGCTGCAGTGTTGAAACTGTGAAGAACTGACATTTGAAGAAATTTCCTTCAAATTTCATTGAAGAAAATTAAATTATTGTTGTAGGATTAGAATTGGCAAGAATGTTTTGAACCAGTGCTTATTTATATGTAGAACACTTTTTGTCCTGTGAAGTAGAGTGCTTCTCCCCATTTAGTGTGTAAATATCTGAAATGAATAAAGAGGGGAAATTGTGATTAAACTAAATGTTCTTTTTACAGAAAAAAAAAATTCTGTCCATCTCCATTAAACAGTGAAAGGACAAAACTTCAGGGAACTGTTTTGTTCCATCTTACATCTTTTACCTCCATCTTCTCCACTAAAGGTACAGAACATATTTGATTAAACAGAGATGTGCTTCTGCTTTACCTTGCTGTGCACCGGAATGCAGAGAAGTGCTGATGAATCTGTTTTTCTCATTTGCTCCAATTGATAACCATCTCTGTCCACTAAGGACTGAGACAGCTGTCTCTGAATTGTTACCTTCAGAACCTTTGCCCTCCACAGGACTAGTGGAGTGTTAGTAACCACGTATGTGGGCCAGTTTCTAGCAGGCTGTTCCTGAGGCCTCTGTGCTCCAGTTAAGCCTGTGCAGCACCTAGGGTTTCAAATGATGCCCAAATTCAAGCAGGCTTCTAATTGGCTTTGTTTCTGCCATAATAGACTATAACAAAGTCTACTTTTTCCATTAGAATGTCACCCAGTTTGATAGAATGTACACTGCTGACTTTTTTTTTTTGGGAGATGCTATATGGATTATTATTCTGTCACGATGGTCTGTATCAATAACATTTTTAAAAGTTAAAAAAAACACGTGATCATACCAGTAGATGCTGAAAAAGCATTTGATAAGGTATAGCACCCATTTATAAAGTGCTGTATTTTGAGGTGCATGTATTTGATTGAGTGTGTGTGTTTAGTCTTAGGGAATTTAAGTTTCTCTAAAAGTAATAAATTTATAAAAGCAGTCTCATAAGTACCAGGGCCAGAGCATCAGAAATATAACTCCCTCACTATTCTCATACATTTGTCCCCAGTCTGGCCAGGTTATTACTTTGATTTTTTTTTTTTTTTGCCAGGCTTAGATGTTTTCACCTGAATGTTGGCATTTAGACGTTCTTTTTTCCCTCTTAGAGTTTGATTTATTATATAGGTATTTTTTCTCCTCAAGAAATTTGCCCTTTCACCATAAATTAGCTGTTCACATATGTGATGGTTTATTTGTGGACTTTTTTTAAAAAAAAGATTTTATTTGTTTATTTTTAGATGGGGGGAAGGGAGGGAGAAAGAGAGGGAGAGAAACATCAATATGTGGTTGCCTCTCACGCACCCCCTGCTGGAGACCTGGCCTGCAACCCAGGCATGTGCCCTGACTTGGAATCGAACTGGCAACTCTTTGGTTAGTAGGCCAGCACTCAATCTCCTGAGCCACACCAGACAGGGCTATCTGTGGGCTTTTAATTCTGTTGCATTTATATGTGTGTGTTTTTGTGCAAATACCATACTCTTTGGTCACTATAGCTTTGCAGTATAGTTTGAAATTAGAAAAGAAAGAGAAAGAAAGAAGGAAGGAAGGAAGCTAGGAAGGAAGGGGGGAAAAGAGGGATAAAATGAGCAAGCCCTAGACATAGCCAGACCTCCCAGGGCCTCATGTCCGCCTCTTGGTTACAGGCAGGACTGTCCTTAATTCAGCTGGAGAATCTTCCATCCTTTTCTTAACTCTCCTAATAAGACTGTTCTGCAGCATTTCTTGATCACATCTCCTTGTGCCTCAGAGTCAGGAAGCGTTTAATGATGTCTAGCTAGAAGCCCAACTGTTGCTCTTGGCATCATTTTTGTCTTGCCTCACTGTTGGAAAACGTGTAATCAGCAGCTCATGATCACCCTTATCTTCCCCCCTTCCTCTCAGTTGTAGTTAAGGGTTCCTTAACGGAGTTATAGCTATTGTATAGGTTTGCACAGACCGCATTTTGTACAGCTCCAGGGAGTGCCAGTCAGCTAGACTTCAGTATGAATGGTACCCCTTGGAGTGGAGCAATGCATTATCCCTCCGAGAGCCCTACGAGCCAGAAATGCCCCCAGGGAGCCCAACTGGTTTCTATAGCAAGTGAAGCCTCTGCATTCTTCTAAGGTACTTCCACTCTGCTGGAAGCAGATGGGGAGGAAGTGAGACAACCCCCACATCCCCTTCAACCAGGAGCAACAGTAGTAATGGATATACCTCAACTTCCCTTTCCTCTTGCAGCCTCAACCCTCACTCGCAGTCCTCACACAGGACTACAGAGAGTCCAAGAGAGGGAAGACTTCTGCCTTCTTCTTCCTTAGCTCTGTTGGACCTATTTATTTTCATTTCATAATCAAAATAATGCCGCTGCCAACCATCTTTAGAATTTCTCAATTCACAAGACATGCCCTTCTGAAAGCAAGAGAGAGAATGTTTCCCTGGCTGACATTTTGGGTGTGGATAAAACCAAAGTGTTGAATAGTGGAACATCCTAGCTCTATTCACCAGCATTTTTATTTCCCTCAGGCCTACCTTTTGCCATTTCGTGGTTACTGGCAGTCTTTATTTTCCACACTTCTAAGAGGCTTGCCCACCGAGATGAACTGTTCCGCTGATTTGGGATATACTTCTTCCAGAACCGAAGGATGTGATTATGAAATACAGCAAGGCACTTTAGCCAATCAGAGGAGGCCCCACTATCAGAGGAACCCTCTGGGTTCTTCTTAGGCAATCCTGATTATAGAATGGAGGGGAGAGGGGAGCCACGGAGAAAGCCCTCAGTATGGATAATCAAATCTCTAGGCATTGATTGGCTAATGTCAGACCTCTGTGATTGCTTCAGGAGGGCATGACCACCTTGCAGAATATCCTGCAGGTGAGAGCCAGCTTACTGGGGTCCCAACAGCAAACTTCAGGCTTACTTCATATGAGGAAATGTTTGTTTGTTTTGGTGTGTGACTCACCCCCAGAGTTGTGAGAAAAGGAACCGCCTCAGCAATGGTTGTGGGCACAACCTAGAGTCGCGGAGCCTGGAGCCTGGGCCTCACGCCAAGACGTGGCGCTCAGCTACTGTTGGGTGCATCAGAAGAATCCATAGGGGAAATGAGGTCATTTTTCTCTGCCCAGGAGCCTGTAAACTACGCCCCTTCCTCTTCTTACCCCCTTTAGCTACCTACAGGGTGGTTAAGAAACCAATATTTTCTTTCCCCAATTTTAGATTCAGTGATTCCCCCAGCTGGGTGCTAGGTAGGGCAATTTGCTCCTTTTTAGTCCTGGGTTTCACTGCAGCAGATAAACTTGTGAATGTGCGAGTCCAGAGATTTGTAGGCAGGAAAACCAGGAGGCAGCAAAATAGAGCAGCCCTTCCTAGTCCACCGTACCTCCCAATTACACAAACATACAAAGGCACATGGCACTCAACGGACACACAAACACCCATGGGGACACACGGGGGAGGTTTAGCACAGGATACTAGACATGGGGAAGCTGGCCTAGCTAGTGGGTGGCAAGAGGCCACATCATCATTCAGTACCTTGTTGGCTTGACTGCGGACTCAGGCTTCTCCGACTCGCAACCAGAGACGGTTAAGTGTTTTTTACAGATTTGCGTCTGGGTTGATTTAAATTGGTTTGCTTCTAAACGGTCTGGAGTGGAGGGGTGGAGCTTACAGAACTCGGGACAAAAGATGCTTTTAAAGGGCCACTCACAATAAAGGGCAAAAGACCTTGGCCAGTCAGTGGTGACGCAGGTGGTCAAAAGGGAATAAAAACATGGCTTTATATTTTTAAAAGGAATTGCTAATTTATTGACTTCTTTAAGATCTTGTACAAATCTATATTTTGGTTGATCATCTTTGTCAAATTTATCTTCCTTTTTTAAAACCGGATGCGCAGTGATATTACAGGATGAGTGCTCTTTTAAAAGTTATTCCTTGAATATCTAATTATTTTATAACTGATTTGGTTCCCTTTCATTACATTCTTAATGAAGACTATACGTTACACTTGGCCATAACAATCTTTTTTGTTAAAAAGGACTTTATTTTGTGATAATTGTAGATTCACATGCATGGGTAAGAAATAATACAGAGAGGTCCTGTGTACCTTTTACCCAGTTTTTTTTTACCTTTTATCCATAGTGGTAACATCTTGCATAACTATTATACAGTGTCAGAGCCAGGATACTGATACTGATAAAATCCATTGACCTTATCCAGACTTCATTAATTTTACGTGTGCTCAAGTGTGTGTGTGATAATTATGTTCTGTCCCATTTTATCACATGTGTAGATCTGCATAATCACCACGACAATTAAGCTGTAAAACTGTTCCATAGCAAGTGTCCCTTGTACAATCCTTTATAGCCACAGTCCCCACTATATCGTTCCCTTCCCTAACCGCTGGAAATGGTAAATATCTATAATTTTGTCATTTCAAGAACATTATAAAATTGAAGTCATATACTATGTACCTTTGGGATTGCCTTTTTTTCCCTACTCAGTAATAACTCCTTCTAGATTCATCCACGTTGCTGTGTGTATCAATAGGTCATTTCTTTTTATTGCTGAGTTGTATTCCATGGTATGGGTGTTGGTTTGCCTATTGGCGCTACCACTGTTGGTTTAGCTATTCACCTGTTGAAGGACATCTGGGCTGCTTCTGTATTTTAGCTGTTACAAACAAAGCTGCTATGAACGTTCATATACAAGTGTTTGTGTGAACATTAAGTGTTTTTCCTCTAGGACAAATGCCCAGTAGTATAATTGCTACATCATGGTAATTACAGACTTTTTTTTTAAGAACCTGTCAAATTGTTTTCAAGCATGTCTGTACCGTTTTCATTCTCACCAGCAATACACAAGTGATTCAGTTTCTTCGCACTCTCACTAGGATTTGGTGTTATTACAATTTTTCATTTTTCATTTCAATATTTTAATGTTGATGTTTTGATACACCTTCTGGTAGGTGTGCGGTGCTATCTTAGGGTGGTTTTAACTTGCATTTCCCCATGACTAATGATGTTGATCATTTTTTCAAGTGCTTATTGGCCATCTGTATATTCCCTTCAGTGAAACATTTATTTGCATCTTTTGTATGGCTTCACTTTTGCCTCCTTCCTCTACCTAGTGAGTTCCTGTAAGATTTGCAAGTGTGTTCTGCAGTCCTTCTGCCAAAAACTGCAGTGGCATCGAAGTCATGGACAAGGAAATGTACTGGGTCTCAGCGTCTGCTCTAGCCACACCCCTATCACCAGATACATCCCAGTCAGTATCAGCCTGAACCTGGGGCTGGGGGGAGGGTCTGCAGAAGTCTTATCCACAGTATTTTGGTCACTATGAAAAGAGGGAGATGGAAATGGAGTTTCTACTAACTGCAAAAGTGCACATTAGCACATAGCAACAAAGCTTCAATTCGTTGCTGCAAAAAGATCCTTAGGCCCTGTCTTCCTTGAGAGGTTCCAGAGATACTACAGTTAAGCATACAGTTAAGAAACCCCAGGCTTACATGCGTTCACTCACTGGAATATGAAAGACAGCTACAAGATTCTTCCTAGGCAGCTCCTCAAGCTGTTATTACATTATCAGTATCAAGATTGTTATAGTTGTAGTAATTGTTTTAGTAAACAGCAGCTGGGTATCAGGCCTTGTGCAGAAATCTATTTTTTTACATTTATCAATTTATTGTTTTAATAGTTCCTTTTTTACTGTATTTTTTCCATTACCATTTGTCACCTTTATACCCTCTTTCCCCTTACCCACCCTCTGCCCTTCCACAATTACCACACTGTTGCCCGTGTCCGTGGGTTCTTTTTTTGTTATTCACGCACCCCTATGTTCATTGCACCGTTATTTACAATCACCAAGACTTGGAAGCAGTCCAGGTGCCCATCAGTAGTTGAGTGGATAAAGTAGCTGTAGTACATTTACACAATGCAATACAGCTTGGCTGTAAAAAAGAAAACATTTTACCCTTTGTGACAACACGGATGGACCTGGAGAGCATTATTCTAAGTGAATAAGCCAGTCAGAAAATGACAATTACCATAGGATTTCACTCATATGCAGAATCTAAGGAACAAATTGAACTAACAAGCAAAATAGAGATTCATAGATAGAGAGCAGGCCCACAGGTCTGGTGGGGGGGGTGGAAGGGTGGAAGGTTCGTGCAAAAAAGAAAAAGAAACCTAGTTAGACGAGGGTTTATATTTTATGCAGTTGGCAATAGGCAAATGCATAAGCTTGGATGTTCCTACCACTGAGGACTGAAGTGCCATTATTTGGGTAAGGCTGATGAGGCACGTGGACACAGTCTGTTAGTTACTAGTTGATGACTGGCCTCCAGATTGTCTCTTCCTAAAAAGGCAATAAGCCAAGCCCCAAGTCTGAGGCACCGTTTCTGCAAGGGGGGATCCTTTCCCCTGTTAGAAACTCTAACCATCCCCTAGGATCTGTGGACCTGGACTGAAGGGAATGGGTGTGAGGAAATAACCTCTCTTCCCTTTTCAGTTTCTATTCTGTTATGTGATCAGATGAACAAGATAATATATGTGAAGCGTTTAGCCTGGGAGCCTGTCACTCAGTAAGACTCAGGCTGAGTCCTCCCCTTGACTTCTGTTTGAATGAGAAGTGTTCAAGTTTATCACGGACCTTTGATATGCCACTGTCATTGGCAGGCGGTGACTTCAGGCAGAGACAAGAAAAAGAAGCTGGTTGGAGGCAGGAGCACGAGCGATAGTGATTACATGAAAATCAAAGGAGAAAAACTTGAGATCAGGGGAGTCTGCGGGTTCTGAGGATACCAGAAATAGGAAAGATAGCACATTTCTCTAACTGGCATGTCTCTAACTGGTAGATGCTAGGCATGTTCAGCCTCTCTATGGACTATTAGGTAGTTAGATGCAGCCTCTCACACTTGGTGACATTTGAGCAAAGACTTGAAGGAAGGGGAACATGAGACAAGTGGAGGGCTGAGGGAAGCATTCCAAACAGAGCGAGAATAGTCACCGCAAGGGCTGTGATGTGAAAGTATATTTGGTTTATTTTTAAAATTTATTTATTTTTAGAGAGAGAGAAGAAGGGAGGGATAAAGAGAGGGAGATAAACACTGATGCCTCTCACACACGCCCTGACCAGGACCCAGCCTGTAACCCAGGCATGTGCCCTGACCAGCGTTCAAACTGGCAACCTTTTGCTTTGCGGAACGATGCTCAATCCACTGAGCCAGACAGGGGAGGGCATATTCAGTTTCTTGAGGTGCAGGAAGGAGGCCAGTGTGGCTGGAGCAGAGTGAACAACGGGGAGGCTGAGAGGAGAGGAGGTCAGAGAATCATGTGAAACCACATCCATGAAGGCAGTGGTTTTTCATCTTGGCTGCACCTTAGAATTACCTGGGAGCTTTAAAAACCACCCCCAGCTCCAGATCCCAGGACGAGAGAGTGATTCTGCCTAGGGTGTGGAGAGGGAGGGGAATCTGAATTTGTATCTAAATTCCCCATTTGAGGACCGAGGCAGTCCACCCAGGGGGCAGGGGGTGTCTTCGATCCTTTGGCCGTTCCGGAGCAGATCACTTTTTCCCACGGCTTCGCCATGGCCCCGCCAATGTGTATCCCTCCATCGTACGCTGACCTTGGCAAAGCTGCCAGAGATATTTTCAACAAAGGATTTGGTTTTGGGTTGGTAAACCTGAATGTGAAAACAAAGTCATGCAGTGGCATGGAATTCTCAACATCTGGTTCATCTAATACAGACTGCGGTAAAGCTACTGGGACCTTGGAGACCAAATATAAATGGTGTGAGTATGGTGTGACTTTCACAGAGAAATGGAACACTGATAACACTCTGGGAACAGAAATCGCAATGGAAGACCAGATATGTCAAGGTTTGAAACTGACATTTGATACCACCTTTTCACCAAACACAGGAAAGAGTGGTAAAATCAAGTCTTCTTACAAGAGAGAATGTATAAACCTTGGTTGCGATGTTGACTTTGATTTTGCTGGACCTGCAATCCATGGTTCAGCTGTCTTTGGTTACGTGGGCTGCCTTGCTGGATACCAGAGAACCTTTGACAGTGCCCAATCAAAGCTGATAAGGAATAACTTTCCAGTGGGCTACAGGACTGGGGGCTGCCAGCTACACACTAATGTCAATGATGGGGCAGAATTTGGAGGCTCAATTTATCAGGAAGTATGTGAAGATCTTGACACTTCTGGAAACCTTGCTTAGACATCGGGTACCAGCTGCACTCGCTTTGGCATTGCAGCTAAATATCAGTTGGATCCCACTGCATCCATTTCTGCGAAAGTCAACAACTCTAGTTTAACTGGAGTGAGCTACAGTCAGATTCAGGCCTGGTGTGAAGCCTACGCTATCTGGTCTGGTCCTTGGGAAGAGCATTAATGCTGGAGGCCACAAACTTGGGCTTGCCCCAGAGCTGGAGGCTTAATCCAGCTGACAAGAAACCTCCGGGAGTGGATATCAGAAGATTTGGCCTTAATATAGTTCTAGTGTGACCAGCAGGCTTTTTTCCCCTGCAAGAAGGCGATCAAATCAAAGGATGAGCTAAACAAGAGCTGTTTTAAATACTTAGACAGTTACTTGTTAGCTGGTTTCTAGTTGAATTGGTTGTCTATCTAGTTACCAGTGCTGTAGTCATGGAGTCACCTATATATTATTTAAATGTATTTAACTGTTAAATGAGCCACCCACCAATAATGAAATAGACCTTTATGAAAACTGTGAAAAAAATAAAAAATATTCCCCCGTTGATTGAATGTGCAGCTGGGTTGAAAAGGCCTGAGCAAGGGCCTCGCAGGCCTTTGTAAGGCTTTGCCCTGAGTCATGGAGGAAGCCATGGAAGGGTTTGAGCAGAGGAGTAACAAGATGTGGCTTACATCTTGAAAAGATCCCTCTGATTGCTGTGTGAAAATTAAACTGAAATAGGGGGCAGGGCTGAAAGAGACAGGAGAACGGGAAGACAGTGTGATAGTTCGGGCAGGAGAGTGTCTGAGACCTGCGTGGCAGCTGAATGACTGTTAAAGATGGAGCTTCTTGGATGTGACCGAGAGTATGAGAAGAGTAAAGTGAACTTTGAACGCATCCCCAAGTCTGAACAAATGTGGTCTGGTGAGTTTAGGGACAGAAGCCCAAGGCCAGGGCCTTCCGTATTTGTGGTTGCCATGGAACTAGCCAGGTAAAAATCCCCTTTGAAACCTTTTCTGGGAACCTGAGGCCTGAGGATTCCATCCTAGGGCTCAGAGTGATTCCAGGCAACCAGGCTGCTTAGAAAACAGTTACCAGCAACTTACTGTGTCAAGGACAGTAGGGAAAGTTTTTACCTCGGTCCCCTCCCCCAGGTTACAGGGATGTGTGACTTGATCCCTGAAAAGAATACCTAGTCAGCCCTGGCCTGTATGGCTCAGTTGGTTGGAGTGTTGTCTGGTACATCAAGAGGTTGTCGGTTCAATTCCTGGTCAGGGCACCTACCAAGGTTGTGGGGATGATCCCTGGTCCCTGCACCTAATGAGATCCCTGATCTGGGCATGTATGGGAGGCAACCAATTGATGCTTTCCTCTCGCATTGATGTTTTTTCTGTCCTTTCCTCTGTCTAAAAAAACAATGAAAAAATGTCCTTGGATGAGGATGGAAAAAAGAATAACCAGTCAGACCAGCGATGCGAAAGCGGCAGAGAAAGAGGGGAGAGAAAGTGGAAATGGTCTGACCAGGCAACAATTTTCCACAGACTTCCAAAATCCTGTTCTTAGGATAGAGCAGGCGTGAGGGTTGGTTTTCTTAGTGTTTTCTCTCCAACGCTGGACAGTTGGATTGGAGCAGAGAAAATGAGGTTAACGCCTACCTGCCATTAAAACAAGGAAAGGAGCCCTGGATGGTGTTGCTCAGTGGGTTAAGCGCCGTCTGCAAACTGAAAGCTCGCAGGTTTCATTCCTGCTCAGGGCACATGTCTGGGTTGCGGGCCAGGTCCCTGGTTGGGGTGCGTGCGAGAGGCAACCTATCAATGTTTCTCTCCTGTTTCTCCTTCCCTTCCTCTCTCTAAAATAAATAAATAAAATCTTTTTTAAAAAGAGAGGAGGAGGAAGAGAAGGAGAGGGAGAGAAAGAGGGAGAAGGAGAGAGAGAGAGAAATACCAATGGTGAGAGAGAACCCACAACCTAGGTATGTGCACTAACCAGGAATTGAACCCATAACCTTTAGGCCTGTGTGACGATGCTCCAATAGACTGAGCTATCCAGCCACAGTGGGAAAGGAATTCTTAGTATCTCACATTCATGTTTCCTACTACAATTTTTTTTCTCAGATGCAAAGAACTTATACTTGGAAGAAACCTTTGAGATTGCCTTGTTCTGCTTTATTTTACAATGAGTAATGAAATTGAGGCTCAGACAAAGAAAATGATGTTCCCAAAGTCATATTACCATTTAGTAATACAGCCAAGATTTCAACTCAATTCCCCAGGCTTCCAGTTCTCACCATACAAAAACATCCCTTTAGAGCTTGAAACAATCTCCCCCCACAGCTATGGAGGAGCAACGTTTGGCCTTACTGCACAGGTACATGCGGCTAAGTACAGACGGCGGGGCTGGGAGGGACATGGATGGGGCTATTACCCAGTTGTGGCTAACCAAGGAGCCCAGAATGCCAAGCGTCTGTTTCAGTGAGGATCAGCCTGGGAGGACAGGTAGAGGCAGCAGCTTACTTTTCAGGCAACTAGTACATTACCCAGGTTTTTCATAGTCGTCTTGGGCCGAAGGAGAGGGCAGCGGCTCCTGGAGTCATTCCAACATTATCAAAGGCATTTGGTGAGTATTTAGAATTGGTTCATGATTTTGGCTGAGCTACTGGGCCCAGCCAAAGGATCTCCAGTCACCATGGCTCCCACCATCCAAAGAAGATACGGCACATTTGCTCCTTTCTTCACTTCCTCCAATGCTCCCTCTCAGACTAGTGCGCTCAAAGTGGCAGGGACTTACTCCCGCCTCTTCGGTGGAACACTTCCAGGCAGAGCAGATGCTGTTCGGAGGCACCCAGAGATTTCTGGATAAGAGTCTGGCTATTGGACAGAGGATTCTGTCCAGTACCGGCCTGGGTCATAGGTCAGCTGTCCTCGGGCAGAGGAAAGGCCAGAAGAGGCCCCGTGTTCCTTTTACATCAATAACACCCTTCAGTCTGCTTCCAAGAAAACTGGGAGATGAGAGCTTTTGGAGAATCATTTGGCAGAGTTAAAGAGATTCTTCTCTACAGGTGGTCATGAGCAGTTTAGGCCCAGGACAGGAAGAGATATGGGCAGGCAAAGAAAGAAAGACTGCAAGCAAGAATTATTAGTAAAACAGAGACTCATCCTGGAATGTTGGTCTCAGCATAATATAATTCACATACCATAAAATTTACTTTTATATTGCACAACTCAGTGGGATTTAGTAGATTCAGAGTTATGCAAACATCACCATTATCTGTTTCCAAAACATTTTCAGCACTCCAAAAAGAAACGCCATACCCATTTGCAGTTGTTCCTCATTCTCTTCTCCTCCCAGCTGCTGGCAATCAGTGATGCACTTCCTGTCTCTATGGGTTTGACTTTTGTGGTTATTGCATATAAATGTAATCATAGAATATGTGCCCTTTCACGTCTGGCTTCCTTCACTTAGCATAATATTTTTAACGTTCATCTGTGTAGTAGCAAGCATTAGTACTTCATTCTTTTTTATGGCTGAATAATATGCCATTGTATAGATATGCTGCAGCTTGTTTATCCACTCTTAAGTTGATAAACATTTGTCTTGTTTTCACTTCTCAGCTATTATGAATGATGTTCCTATGAACCCCAGAGAGGAACTGCAGGTCATATAGTGACTCTGTTTAACATTATAAGGAACTAGCAGACTCCATGTTGAACATTATGAGGAGCTCTCCATGGGACACTTTCAAGTATGGAAAGTTCAGCGTTCATTTTTGTGTATTTATTTAAGGAGTACTTACCAAGACTGCTCTGTAGATGAAACTATATTAAATAAATAAGATACAAGTAAGATAAAAAGGGAAGCTTGCTTCATTCTTACTGATAGCGTCAGGTAGGAAGTAGCATTTGAGTTAAGCCTTGCAGGTGGTATGAGATTTCCTTAGCAGGTTAAAAGTAGTGGAATGGGGGTGGGGACGGTTTTCCAAGTAGCAGAAACAGTACAGCTCATTCAGAAAAGATACGACAATGTCAACTGAGGCACAGACCTCAGGGGATGACAGATTCGTAAAGGAAGGCAGGCCTAGATGATAGAAAGCTCCAAATGCTGTGCAAAGGATTTGAGACTTTATTTATCCCCAAAGCGATAGGGAGCCATTATAGATTTTTGCTGATATAAGTGATGTCTGGAGGTGGGTGTTTTAGGAAACCTGACACTGGTGTATGTACTGTTTTCCTTTCCCTGTGGTGACTGTGATATTGGCCAGACAATGAAAGCAGAGGACGGTGGCGATGTGAGAACACAGCCTGTGAGGTACCCGGTGGTTTAAATGACTAAGGCCAGAGGAGAGGCCCACGAATACTCATGTCTGCATGCGCACGGGAACGTGTCATCTCGTTTCAAGATTCAAAAGGTCTGATGATTTTCTTCCAGTGCCATCGTTTCTTGATTTTCTTTTTTCTCTTCCTATTTACACTCTCACCGTCCCTAATTCAGGCCTCCCCCCTACCTCACCGAAGTGTAAAATTAAAGGAGATATACACAGTGGGCCCTGGCTGGTGCGGCTCAGTGGATTGAGCGCTGGCCTGTGAACCAGAGGGTCAGCAGTTCAATTCCCAGTCGGGGCACAGGCCTGGGTTGCATCTCAGGTCTCCAGTAGGGCGTGCATGAGAGGCAACCACACACTGATGTTTCCCTCTCTCCTTCCCTTCCTCTCTCTAGAAATATGTAATTTTGTTTTAAACAGTAGAACAGTGGGTATAATTCTAAAAACTACTGAGGAACAGTGTTGGAAGGGATCTTCCAGATGGCCTAGGAATATCCTCATGTCACTGATGGGAAAACTGAGGCTCTGAGTTGGACTATAACTTACCCAGGGTCACCAGTGTACTGACAGCAGGGCTAAGGATTAAAATAAAATCTCTAGGTAACTACTTCATACCATACAGCCTAAGTAACATCCTTTAGATGTTTAGAAACTGCATAATGTATTGTTCTTTGCATGGGAAAAAATATACCAATTGAGCTGAGCACCCCCCTGACGCTATGCCAGCCGTAGATATGGTTACAATGAGATAGGTGGGCACTCTCTCCCCACACCATCCCTCTGACCACTTTGCTGATGAGTGGCACCAATTCTTTCATTCATTCATTCACTCACTCATTCATCCATCCATTTAGTGAATTAAGTCAGCCAGTAAGCAGGCATTTATTGAATGCCCTTTGCTGGGCATTGTGGCTAACAATCTGGTAGGGAGTTGCAGCAAGGACACAGACAAGAAATCAGAAGAACGGGACTTACATATGACTGATAAAAGCTTTCTGCGGCTGCTGTGACAAATGACTGCAAAGTTAGCGAGCTAAACCAGCAGAAAGTTATTCTGTTGCAGTCCTGGAGTTCAGAAGTTCAAAATTAGTTTTACAGGGTGAAAACGGAGGTGTTGACAGGGCTGTTCCTTTAGGGGAGAATCTCTTCCTTACCTCTCCTAGCTTCTGGTGGCAGTTGGCGTTCCTTGGTTTGTGGCCTGATCAGCCTAGTCTTCAGGGCCGGCATCTTCAAATATTCCTCTGCTTCATCTTCACATTGCTTCCTCCTTTGTGTGTGTAAAATCCACCCCTCCCTTTCCCCCCACCCCCAGCTCCCTCTTTTAAGGATATATATGATTGCGTGTAGGGCCCACCTGGATAATCCAGGATCATCTCCCATCTCAAGATCCTTAATTTAATTACACCTGCAAAGTCACTTCGTCATGTAAGGTACCACATTCTCAAGTCCCAGGGATTGGGTTGGGGACATCTTTGGGAAACCATTATTCAGTGCCCCTCCCCCACACAGGTAAAAATGTTAAGGCTGATGGAAGGCATAAGATGCAGATACAGACCTGGGAGGAAGCTGGCAGGGTGAGATGAGCCAGGGTTTTTCTCTTGATAACAGCAACCGGCCCATAAGGAGTCCAGAAACAAGTCCAAGGCCTGCTCAGCACCATGCTCAAATGCTCGTTAGATGCAGTAGCACACTCTATTAAATGAATATAGTCAGAGGTGTCCATATGCAGTGGACTGCTGTTAAGTATTATCCAGTGGGTGGTTAGAGGGCTGGAGATACAGGATGTATGCACTGCTTGAGTTTCAATAGGAGAAGTGCACGATGGCAGTTTGCTTGCTACATGTCAGTTCAACTTTCTATAGTCTCTGGGAAAATGAGAGGAAGAAGATGCTAGGTGGAGGGAGCATTGTTTGCTTACTTACCTTATCTCCTGGATGAACAAGCATGGCTTCCTGGCCTAGGTGTCTAGTGAATATTTGTTTACTTGTTGAGTCTGTCTTTCCCTGGGAAACTTGAAACACGGGACTGATTCTCATGGCGAGGGCCTGTTGGGAGGCAAGCAGCTGGGTAAGGACCTCTTGAGCTGTCTCTTGTGATCAAAGTTTCTGGGATTATGCTTGCCCATGTGCAGAATCTAGAAAAGCCTATCTCAGAAAACTTTAATCCTCCTGCATCTGTCTGTTTCCTTCCCCATTGCAGAGGCTTGTTACTTAGCACAAACATTATTATTATTACCATCATCATGTAAATTGTAGCAATCAAAATATGTGTTCTTGATCGTTTTTCAAAAATGTGCCTTGTTTCGAAAGCCTCCTATCTGGGCTTATCAACACAGGCCCTTTGGAAGAGGAAAGCAGGAGGCCAGGCTCTTTCCCTCAGAGTATGATTAACCATTGCTGATCTGACTGCCTCCGTGGAGAGTAATGGGCCCTGTATGTAGGGCATCTGGGACTCTCTGCCTTTCCTTCATTGTGGGAGGGGAAGGGAAACAAACCCTTATGGTGCTCTGACTACGGGCCAGGCATAGGTCAACCCATTGAATCTTTTCTGAAATGCTGTGAAGTAGGTCTTATTACGGTCATTTTGGCAGGTAAAGAATACTGAGGCTCCAAGGTGATGAAGTGCCCTGGTTACGGCTTCCCTCTCGGTTTGGAGGAGGAAGTATCCCCTCAGTCTCCCATCAGCTACTGCATACCGTTGCGATAAGACTAGGAGCAAGAGGAGGCCAAGATGGGTAGGCAACGAGCAGGTGGAGTAAGATGTCACTGGGAGCCCCCATGTAGCTTCTGTGTGCAGCTAACAGGCTGTCCTGGAAGTCAGGACCCATCTGGCATCCCCGAGGCAACTTTATAGGATACAATTGTTCTGCCCATTCATTTATCATGGAGGGTTGCTTTTCTGCCTTCTGGTGGAATGTTGAGGAAGTTATACCGAGGAGTGCTGCCTCATACAACTGGCTCCATTAAACACTGTTAGTTTTAGAATGCTGGAGTGATTCTTGTGTTTTTATCCCTGGCATGTCATACAGATTTATTAGTATAATTGCCAGGCAGAGAAAGACAAATAGCATATAATCTCACTTACACGTGGAATCTAAGGAACAAAATAAAGTGAGGAACAAAATGGAAACAGAGGCACGGACAGGTGGACCAGACTGACAGCTGTCAGCGGGGAGAGAGAAAGGGGGACTGAATGAAAGAAGGGGAAGGATGAGACAGAACAGGTATGCGTGACCCATATACACAGACAACAGTGCCAGGAGGGCCACAGCGGGGAGTGGGTGGGGACTGGGTGGAGGCCGGCAAAGAAGAGAAAATGGGGACATCTGTAACAATGTCAACAATACAAATAAAGTTTAAAAAATAAGGAAAAACAGAGGTGTGTCCTTTAAACCTTCCTGGAAAATTTGAATCAGTGCCTCTCACCTACCAACCAAGGGCTGAAATGCAAGGTATCCCAGCCAGGAGGCATGATCTTGAGTAGGCAGAGCTCTTTGGTCTTAATGCACAAATGGTGAGAGCTGAGGAAGAGCACCATTCAAGCTCCTGGGCTCATCGCTCTCTAGCCTTCTCTTTTTTCAACTGCCCCGGGTTTGTTGGTTGGAAACTTGTGGTTACGCAGCTAATAAAAAAGGGGAGGGGGTGTTGAAAAATGTACACTCTGATTAACATGAGGGAAATCTGCCCTCCTCAGGCCGCCGCAATCCCCGGGAAACTTCCAGAAGCGGATTGAATGGATCTAGAAAAAAAGTTGTGTACAGTTGGTCGCTCCGGCCCACCCCGCCCTCCTCTGACCCCGCTACTCCGCCAGGCTTCCCCGGGGCACAAGGCGGGGTTCGAAGGCGAGGGTGTGGCGCGGCGCTAGTCGCTCAGGTGGTGAGTGCAGGTGGCCCTTTCGCACTTTGCAGCTAAGGGTAAGGACCGCTTTTCCCGCGGTCGTGTCAATTTGCTCCCCGGAACTCAACAATTAGGCTGATGAAATGTTTGGTTTACAAGCCAAAGCTCGGCCGAGTAAACTCGGCTAGGAGACCAAAGCAGGCAGCGGGGGGCGGGGTAAGGGGAGGATTAGAGCGCAGCAGGTTCGAGCTGTCCTCGCCGGGGCGCTCCCGCCTCCACTGGCCTTCGTCCAGCCTCCTCCAGGCGGGCCGCACAGTTCCGATCTGAACTTCAGAGTTGGGGCCCCTCCCCCCGAGCCCCCACCCACCACCCCCTTCCCTTGCCTCTACGGCTCCATCTTCCGCCAATTGTGACCCAAAGAACCCGCCGCCCCGACGGCCAGTCGCTGGCGAGGTGCATGCAGTGGCGGGGGAGCAACCCGGTTGAATGAAGGCCTCCTGGGACCCTAGCTGGCGCCGCGCGCACCTCCGCCAGCGCTCCCAGGCGCGCCCGTAACCTGCTGAGGACGACCACGGCCCTGCGAGGCGCGGCTGGGTGCCAGGGGCGACACGAACATCCGGCGACTCCTTCGCTCGCTCTGGCAAGGCGGCGGCGAGCGGCGATCCGCTGCTTCAGTCGCCGGACGCCCGTCAGTGGGTTCTTCCCGCTCCGGGCTGCGCCGGACGCGGGACCCCCTGCCGGCCTGCCGCCCGTGGCCCTGACCGCCGCGTGGTGCAGCGTGGCCGATCGAGCGCAGCCTAAGTGGGGACTCACCCGGTTGCCGGTTTAGTCGTGTGACGGAGCGCTGCCCCTCGCCGCTGGTAAGGTAATTACCGCTGCCCGCTCCCCTTGGAATCCGTGCCTGCACTGTCAGGGGAACGGCCCAGTTTTGCCACCAGCTTGGGGAAAGTGACAAGAGGCAGGAGCTACTCCCGGAGCCCGACTGGGACTACTGGGGCATGCCAGAGTAGGGAGTTGAGCGGAGGCGCCTGCTGGGCGCGACTCATGGAGGAACAGCCAGTTTGCATGAGTCACTAAGTGAGCTTATGGATTTAAGGATGTGGGGCAAAACCTTACCCCTTCCTGAATATTCTTTCCGTAGGGATGGGATGGCGAAATGGGGAAGAGAGGAGGTGGGGGAGGTGAGGAGCCAACGGCAGTGGGTGGGGAAGCTGTTGGCTGCCCGGAGGGCCCCAACCTCCACCTCCCGACTCTTCAGCGCTTAGCTGCCCTGAGGAATTGAAGCTCTGCTGGCTGTAAGGGGCTTTGAGGTCACAGGGTAAGTATCGTTCTGTTAGGCCGACTCTCCAGGCAGAGACCAAGTAACAGCCTCTGGTGACAAATGACATGATTTTGTGAAGAGTAAGGCCAACCTTAAGCCACCTATCTGCAGGAAGGTGCAGTCTGGTTGGGTTGAGGTTGTCTGGCAGTGAATCACGCTTAGAGAAGGGAAGCAGGGCAGGGGTGCTCTCTTCAAGTGTCTGCAAAGCTGTCGTGTGGAAAAAGAATGATGTTTGTTCTGTGTGATCCCAGAAAGGAAAACCCAACATGGGTAAGAATTCAACAGGGTGGAAGCCGCCAGGAGGCAGAAATAAGCTTACTGTAAAGAAGCACTTTCTAACAGGAGTGCTTTTACTGTGTATCAGGCATTTTACAAAGTACTTGACATGAATTATCCCACTTAACACCTAGCAAGGTTTGGATCTGTCTAATGGAGAGATGGAGCCGTCAGGATGCCTCTGAGTCACTTGAAGACCTTAAGCAGAAAAGATGTTGAAGAACTACCTGACTGCTATATTGGGGGAGATGCTCAGGCCTCACGCAGGGATTCATATTATATGACTAACAGGACTTTTCAGAGCCTGAACATTCATAATCCTAAATTAAGGGATCAGGGATTTATTTTAAGAGAACATAGAACTGCAGAACCTGGAGGATCTCAGGTCCTGACTCCTCACTCTACCCATGCTGCCATTCCCTAGTGAAGGCTCAGGCTTAGCAAGAAATGGTTACACTTGGGCAGCCTGCAATAGCGGCCACTCTAGGTAACTACCAAGTTAGCAGAAATGGGCATTTAACTCCAGGATAATTGTTCCAGCCGGATACCTAGAGGGAAGGTTGAGATTTCGAAAGTCTAGATTGGTTCAATGTGGGCAGCTGGAGACACCTTCCTTTGAAAAGGGAATGTGTGTGTATATGTGTGTCTGTACTCAAGGACAGGATGTTTGAAACAGAAAAAAAATACGCCCCCCCTCCCTTGTGAAAGGAGATGATCCATTCATCTAGGCTTCAGCTTTTTCTGATCTCAGGTTAAGATGAGTCTGGTGACAACCACCTGTTGATCTGGTGGAGGTGAAAGATGCTTGCACAAGGAACTGAGAGATTCTGTCACCCACTCATGTTGTGACTTTAGAAAAGTCCCAGCATCTCTCTGGACCTCAAGTCCTCATCTGGAAATCCATGCAGTTTGACTTCGCTGTGTTATCCCAAAACATCCCTTTGACTAGCAAAAATAAACTAGGTTTTGGTTTCTTGCGCGCCCCTATTTATGGGAGTTAATAGAGCCGAAGCTCCATAACACCTTGAGAACGGACACCTTCAGGGGAAGTAAAATGCCACCCCTTCCTTTCATTGGCTAAGGGGTGACTCTGATGTCCATTCAACTAGGATAGGCTTTCAATGGCAGCAGTGTTTCTGAACAGCCAAGGTCTCTGAAGGGGGAAAATCCTCAGTTCCCCCTCTGATATGCCTTGAGTTTTCCTGAGGCAGTTGCATCGCTTTGT
This sequence comes from Pteronotus mesoamericanus, assembly GCF_021234165.1. Taxonomy (NCBI): domain Eukaryota; kingdom Metazoa; phylum Chordata; class Mammalia; order Chiroptera; family Mormoopidae; genus Pteronotus; species Pteronotus mesoamericanus. The sequence continues at coordinate 526,044 of NW_026555108.1, read as the reverse complement.
GGTCCCTGCCAAGGCAACTGGCCTGGCCTGTTGTGCAAAAGTCCCGAGAATCTGCCGGTGTGGTACATTGTGCTGAGCAGCTAGAAATGAGGACAGAGAGGACTGGATAATAGAGGCTCCTGCCCTTAGAGACCTTCAAGTCTGTTGTGGGAAAGGTGTATACAAGGACAAGATGCCATATTACAGGGGAAAAAGGTGCTTTGATGGCGGTGAAGATAAGGCAGAAGCCATATGGAATAGTGAAAAATAGTGGACTAAAAGTTTGGGAGCCCTGGGCTCTAATCGCACCTGGTCACCCAGGGCAGCTCACCCACCCCCTGAAACCTGCAACTTTAAGGCCTGTTGATTTAGATGAGTGTTTCTGGTTTTGGGTGAGTCCTCAAGAGGCATTTGTGGTGGGCCTTGAAGGGCTCTGAGTAGGGTTTAAACTAACAGAGCAGGACAGCAGAGGCTGGGAGAGAGCCCTCCTGAGCACATGAATGACACATGTGCCTTCATGGAGGAAAGGAGGTGCTAGATATGCAGGGGACAGCTGATTGGTAGTGGGACTGCTGAGCTGAAAAAGGAAAATAGAAACTGAGGTTGCAAAGGGAGTCTTTGAATATCAGACCTAAGCCTTTTGGAGTTGCCCCTGGAAGGGCAAGAGCAGCCGTGCCTGATTTGTGAGCTGGGCCACACTGCGAGCGAATAGCCCCGTCACTGAGTAGAGCCTCCTGTTAATGTGCAATGCCTTACGCAGTCTCCCTTCTGCTTAGATATTCTAGCAATGGCAGTACGTCCCTCTTGGGGAACTTGAGCAAATGGCCTGCTCACGGTAGAAAGCGTCTCCCAATGCCAGTGGAGAACAAAGACTGTAGGGCTGGGATCGGCCGTCCTAGAGACAGCTGCCCATGAACCATATGGTCTGGCCTTTTGCTAGGAGCCAGGGTGGCTGGCCTTGTTGGCTCTGAGGGAAGGTAGAGGAGGTGGCCGGCAGATTGTGTGTAATCCTCACCGACTGTCTGAGGCTGATGGACAGAGGGCATAATGGGGGGCTGGGAAAGGGCAGAGGAAGGCAAAGTCTTTTAGATCATGTGACCTGCCTTCACAATGAAGCCTATAAGGCAAAACAGTTTGGAGACCACCAGTGGGAGCAAGAGTGGACTCACATTTCTGAGGTGGAACAGGTGGTATTGGAGAAGCCCAGACAATCTCACAGCGAGATGGAAAGAACTTGGCCTGGGAGTCAAGAGACTTTGGTTCTATCAAGGCCCTTTCTCCCTCTGAGCCTCAGTTTTTCACCTGTAATATGGGGGTGGAGGGGGTTGATCTCAGTGATTCTTCAGGCCTTTTCCAGCTCTCAAGAACCTATGAAGGATAGTGACTTGGATCCTCCATGGTTGTATCCCTTGATTTTAGACCAGGCTGGGATCTATTTTGAACAGAAGGCTTAAAGGAAAAACAAAAACCAACCACGAACCTTTGTATTAGGGTGGTGGAACCACGTGGAGAGGGCAGGGGGCCAAAGGTAATGTGTACAGCTCTCCCCACTTAGTGGTTTCTGAAACAGGCGCTTTATGTGGCTGCGTGCTTTTGCCTTTGGAAAATGATTTCCCTCTCTCCTCAGGGCCCCTGTCCTTCCTAGTGGAGGATTAGTAGGAGTGTCATTGAGCTGAGTTCTTTTGTGTATTTCCTTTCTCAAGCCCGTCTTTTGCTCTTCTTTCTTCCCATCTTCCACCAACACTTCTTTCTCCGATTTCCAGGGACCATTGCTCAGCCTTTAACAGCTGGATACCTAAGGGGTCTCCATTTCTTCCCTGTAACACAAAGGGTTTCAGCATACCTCCTCGGCTATTTCTTTCTTTCTTTCTTTTTTTACAAAGATTTTATTAATTTGTTTTTACACAGAGGGGAAGGGAGGGAGAAAGAGAGGGAGAGAAACATCCATGTGGGGTCGCCCCTCATGCGCCCCCTACCAGGGATCCGGCCCACAACACAGGCTTGCACCCTGACTGGGAATAGAACCGGCGGCCCCCTGGCTTGCAGGCTGACACTCAATCCACTGAGCCACACCAGCCAGGGTCCTTCTTGGCTATTTATTATCCCTGTGTACGCGAGCACCTATTTCTATAAGGTAGATTCCTAGAAATGGAATTGCTGTGCCAAAAGCGTTGTGGTTTAAAATTCTGCCAACACCCCCCCCCCCGCAACATTTTATTATGGACATTTTAAACATAGAAGTGTTGAAAGAATTGTATAGTGAACACCCATAAATCCACTATCTACATTCTATCATTAATGCTGATCTATATATCTGCCATCTGTTCATCTCTCTATACATTCATCAAGCCATCTTTTAATTTGTGTATATCTTATGAATGAAATACAGCATTTTGAGTATTTGCATTTTCCTTACTACTACCGAGGCAAGCATATGAAAATGTTTTTTTCTGTAAATTGTTTCTACATAATCTTTGGCCATTTTTTCTGTGGCTCCTTTGTGTTTTGCTATCGATTTGTGAGAGCTCTTTATTTTGTAACATATCCTTATGCGGCAGTGATATTGCAGAGCTCATGAGAGTTTTTCCCAAACACTATTGTTGCTGATAGAAAATGCTCCTTTTCGCCCCTCCCCTCATCTTCTATCTCAGGCTCTCGTTTCTCACCTGGACGATGACCTGAGTGATCTTTTAAAAACAAGTCTGATGGTGTCACTCCCTTTGTTAAAACAGATCTGATGGTGTCAACAGCCCCACGTTACTTCTAGAATGTAGTCCGAACTCTTTAGCCTTAAGTCTAATGCTAACTGATACCAAATTGCTTTTCTATTGCTCTTCCTTCTACTCTAGCTTAAAACTCCTGAATACCAGCCACATTTGGCAACTTGCTTTTGTTTAAATGTGCCCTATTTTTCCCCCTCCTCTTTGCTTTTCCTCAGTTCTTTTATCTAAAATGTTCTTCCCTCCCCTCTACCTCCACACGGTCACATCTTGGGTCACATTTTGTTCATCCGCTAAGGCCCAGAGCGAACGCTGCCTCCTCCACATGGCCTTCCCAGAATCTGTTCCCTCAGAAGGAGTGTACTTCCGAGGAGTAAAGGACTGAGTGTACAAACTCTTCTGCCTCCGGTTTCAAGGTCCTCAGCCTGAGGGCCCAACCTTCAGAGACCCAAAGTAAAATTCCTCTGACTTTTCTCCCTCTCATTATTCTGTCTCCCTGTCTCTTCTTCTCTGTCTCTCCTCTAAGTTCTTCTGTCATACGCACACACGTGAACTAGTTATCACTGTCTATGTAGTTATGTGCATATGTGTATTATCTTTTTTCGGTTTTCTATTCCTGTAAGGGCCTTACGCAGGAGATGCTCAGAAAAATGAAGAAATGGAAGAATTTAGCCTGAAAATGAGCACAGAGACAAAAAACTAAAATCACTGAGTTCCCATATATGCCTTGGGATCCCTGATTTATCTGAGGGCTCCAGGCTGGAGTGCAATAGAGGTAGAAGGAAAAGTAGAACAACTTGGGATGTGTTTAGTGCTGACATACACGTTCCTCTGATCAAGTACTTGAGAAAGAGCATAACTCAGTGAGAGGGGCAAGGAAAGGGGTCGATGGGTGGAACCCCCAGAGCTCGTGCTGTGCTATTAGGGCTTTGGATGCTATTGATTTGCCCGAGTCACTCTGAGTGTAATACGGGTGAAGCTGCCTTATTACGCCACCTGAGACAAGCTGCTATCGCATTCTTAGCTTCAGGTTCTCATTGGTCAAACAATGGAAAAATAATAACACTCTTGCCATAGGAAGGAGCAAATTAGACGATGTGTGAGAACACACAGAGACCTGAGTTCCAGACATGACGTTGGATGAGTACCTTGCTCTCTTTGTGTCTTAATTTGCTACCTGTCACACTGGACTGGACTAGATTTGTGATTTTCAACAAGCACATCTTCCATGGAAGCTTCCAGTGGAACTCTTCGGGCTCTGAGATCAACTTCTAGGCTAGTGGCCAAGAGGTGGTTTAGATTAAGCTAAGTAACGTGCAAGGGTCCTTCTAGCCCTGACATTCTTAGGAGTCTGCTTCTCCAGGCATCTCCACGACCAGCCCAGTTTTCTAGGCAAAAGGCAGGCAATATGCACAAAACACGGCTCTTCCTTCATTGCCACTTGTTCTTGGGTCCTGCGTCACGCTTCTCTAGTAGCACACGTGCTCTCTCTACTTTTCACCCAGGATCTATGTCCTGCCTCCTGGGACTGGCCATGTTCGGAGCTTGTTCTCACGCACCAAGACCATTGCTAATGCCCACAGCCTAACTTCTCTACCTCGGTCATCCCAGTTGAAGACTCTGTGTGTGGGGAGGGGCCAATGGGTGAAGGAAGAAAGACAGCATCAGAGGCACAAGTGTCCCCTGCACGTTTGCTACGCATTCCCGGAGTTTGATTCTCAGAGCTTGCAACTGGCTCACGCTTGCTCTCTGAAGTCACTCCTGGCTTTTGGTACTCATGAACAGACGGCGGCAGTCCTCCACTGGCACCTGAAGCCAAAATCTCGGTCTCTTGCCTTCAAGGCGTCCTTAGCCTCTCTCTCCGGTTTCTGTGTTCCCTTAACAGGGCAACTCATGTCTAGGAAGCCTCACTGGAGGCCATACTCGAAACGTAACTGAACTCCAGAAACCTAGTTAAGGACGACATGCAAATAAAAGAACACAGTTAAGTCTACTTTGGAAAGACATTTGCCTTGTTTAAAAAAGAAAGAACAGGGAGGGAAAAACTGTATTCAACAAGTTTAAGTTCTCCCCAAGTATACTTCAATCCACATAATGGCCAGTTTTGAGCTGAGGAGAGAGATAGAGGGGAGGAAACCGAGAAAGAGCGAGATTGAATGAAAAGAACTGGAAAATCAGAATGACAGGCACTCAGAAAAGGGAAAAATGATGACATTCTTAAATTGCTCTTCACCCTTGAGCTTTCCGAGCTCTCCTCGGAATGAGAGGGAAATTATCCTTAACAGCTCATCAGAGGCGGCGATCAGAGTGCTATTACTCCGGACTGTCTCTGGTCTCCCAGAAGTACGCCCCCTCCAACAAGCCATTTGCTCCTTCCTGCTCGCTTCCCCGCACCCTTTGTCCTGCTTGTTGCTGTCTCGGTGCTTTCATAGCCACCATTCTGTAAGCTAGACTTGGGGTGCGGGAGCTCAGGGACGGGGCTGTTGCAAGATAAAGATGGATAGAAAATGTTGAGCTCTCAGTCTGAGGACTTTGAGACTAGAGGTTGGAGACTGTCCCCTCAGTCCTTTGTTTCTCACTGCCCTGGTGATGGGAGCGGCTGGGGGCTGGAGCTAAGGCTAGAGTTCAAGAGATGTAAGCTACGGAGCCTGGGTCATGATCATTGTTCAAGCCCCATAATCCTGAGGCCTGGTTTTAGCCCACGGCCTCTGTCATTTTGTCCCCAGCCTCTAATTCATGACAAAGGCACATTTGCCTTTTCTTGCTGGTACCATTTTACTCCCGTATAGCAGACTGAGGAAAAGGCAGGGCGCCAAGGCTTGGGAGTGCGGCCGGAGGAAGAAAGAGCCAGCTGAGACTTCAGAGGAGACCTAGGCAGTTAGAACGCAGGGGCTGGTGTGGTGGGCAGAGACTCCCTGCCTGTCTGGCCTGATTTGTGACCGAATTGCAAGCAGGAAGTGGGGCTGTTCTCATATTGTTGTCCAGGTCTGTCAGACAGGTGTCTGATGGCCTTGTCATCCTGCAAGAGAAGGCAAACGGTGGATGGGAAAGCACTGGGCCCTGTGGCCCGGCATCTCTGCGCCTCCCATCCTTTAGCCCTGATGACCTACTCTTCTTGTTTTGTTTTGTTTTTTTTCTGGTTTAGAGGAAAATAGGCCTCATCGGAGTCCTAAGAGTCTGACTCTAGGACATTGGGTAGAGATGGATGGCTGTGGGGCAGAGCGCCTGGCTCTAGGGTCTTCCAACTGCCACCTTAATTTTTTTCCATCACTCCGCCCTCAGCTTCCAAGTGTCCCAGCTCCGTAATTTCCCATCTTTCCTCTCTTCCCTCACTTCCTACCCCTCCAGGAAAGCTCCCTTTCTTCCATGCATCTGATTTCAGGTAGATTTGAAGGACACTTCTGTGATTGAGTCACACTAGGGTGTGCCTGACTGACTCACATGCCCTCCCAGGGTTCAGTTCTGCCTGTCCAAGCAATGTTTGGGTGTCGTTAGTGGACCTCTGTGGCTTCTGACCTCCATTGTCACTTCACAGATAAGGAATAAGTGGAACACGTCTTTCTCTGTCCTCCTCATCGGGCTCTGAGATCATCTTCTCCCGGCCAGAGAAGTTAGGCCATGGGCATTAGCAATGGTCTTGGTGTGTGAGAACAAGCTCCGAACATGGCCAGGTTATTCATCTGTAAACCAGGATAATAGTAACCACCTCATTGGCTCGTTATGAGGATTAAACGGGTTGACGCAGTACTTGGTCATAGTAAGCCCATACTGCATGTGAACTGCTATAATTCTATCAGAGAAGGAGCGGCGTGGTAATGTGAAAGGAGCACTGGCCTAGTTCAGAGCATTGGGTTCTACTAGTGGATATTCCACTGTTTTGCTGTGTCTCCATGGAAAACTTCCTGACCTCTCTGGGCTTTAGTTTCCGTACCTGTGCCATGAGGATAGGATCAAGCGCTTTCTAAGGGCCCACATAGTTCCTTCATTCCTCCTTATATGGGGTCTAGCACAAATAATACCCCCTTTTTATGACAAAATCTTTTATTATAAAATCATAAGCATGGAATTCTATAACAATAATATCATGCTCAGGCACACCATATGACATTTTAGATGAAATGGTCAAATTGCTGTCCATCTCGTGCAAGACATTCATGTACCCTTACCAACCACATTCAAGCGAGCCTTACTTCTGCTGGACCCTGTAGAATTCTAATTCCCCCAGGACAGCAGATACTGGGTCAGGAGGGTAGGGTAAGAGTAGGATGTATAAAACAAGATACGTCTGGCCATGGCCGGGTGGCTCAAGTGGATGAAGTATCGTCCTGTACACCAAAATGTTGCGGGTTTGATTCCCAGTCAGGGCACATTCCTAGGTTGTGGGTTCAGTCTTTGGTTGGGATGCATATGGGAGACAACCGATAGATGTTTCTCTCCCTTCCCCTTTTCTCTAAAGTCAATAAAAGCATATTCTTGGGTGAAGGGGGAAAAGCCACGTCTGGGTGGCAAGAATTCCCCAGGGTAAGGGTTTGTGTTGGGTGTTGGTAGTAGAGTGGTCCCTAGGCTATGGTAAGTTGGGTGTAAGCCAGAGAGCTCTAGGTGCAGGCCCAGCGGCTGCACAGGCTCCGAAGGCCTCTGTGTTTAGTCATACAAAGGCTTAAAAGTCCTCATGCATAGGTACATTCACAAGACTCCTCCTCTCCTACACTAGGGGTATATGGGAGAGAGCATCCAGAATATAATAACCGTACCCTCTTCCTTCCATCTTCATTCTCCCCTCAAGCTACCGTATGATCACTGGTCTCACAGTTCTGGACAAAGTTGGCCTAGCCATTCACTGTTCCCCAGGGGACACATTGCGTTACATATGTGAAACCCTGAGTGATTTTTCCCTGGGTTTGGATCTTCTCCTCATCTCTCATGAGACTATCAGGCTCTTCACCTTCCTAGGCTTGCAGGGTAAGAGAGATCCCTAAACTAGTAGTGAGTCTAAGAAGAAATGGAGAGTTTTGCCCCTTGGGAATGAGTGGACAGAGTTTTCTGCACTGATGTTCCCATGTCTGTGGCTTAAACTTGGGGGGCCCACTGCCGATTGGCTGAGCCAGGAATGGCTGGGTGAATAGTTACAGTCTGGGCCTACGATATATATCAGCTTAGAATCCAAGAAAAATGTTTCCATCTGTCTTTTGAAAAAATGTTCTAAAATTTTATGCTTCAAAGTAGTATATTTAAAGCTAATAATAGTTCTGTAGTATGCAACTTTTAGTTCATATTTTTGTTTCTTTTCTATTTATTAAGCACCTTCTATGAGGCACTGAGTTGTGCCTTCAAGACATCAAGATGGGAAAATGCGGTCTTTCCCCTCCTGAGCTCATGGCCAGTGGGAGGGCTGATGGGTAAATAGGCTTGTAACAGTGCAGGGTGTTGGGGAAGCTCACAGGAGAAAACACTTTCTCACCGGGCTTTGGGGCAGTTACTTTCTCTCTCTCCTTAAGTTTCCCACCCATGATCTTTCTCGTCTCTTGCCTGAACAAAACTGCAGCCCTCACGTGGAGATGCCTCTCAGGCAGTTGGGCAGCCCTGCACCTTTGTGAAGTGGTTCATTTGACCCTTGGCCACGATACTCCACTGCCCCAGAGCATTCATGGGGCAGTTCTGGAGGTGGCTGCTGGGAGCACATTGTTGGACTGCCCTCCGCCCCGAGTGGGACGCGCAAAGATAAGCGAGACAGGGCCTCTGTGCCTGTCCCTGGCAAGTAGGGGGATAAGACAAAAGTTTTTCTTCTATTTTTTCCTTAAGTTTTTCATTTTGACAAACTTTAATTTATTTATTTTTCTTTTGTTAGCGGTGCTTTTGGTGTCATAGCCAAAAAAATATTTGGCCACATTCAATGTTATGATTTTTCCCAACATCTTCTTCCAAGAGGCCTTTTTTTTTTTTTTTTGACTGAGAAAATAACTATTTCCTTTGGGGGAGTGGGCAGGTATGCAGTCTCAGAACTTCTTCACATTAGAGCCCACGGTCTTGCTTGGGGGCTGGCACTCACCCACTGTGACAATGTCACCGATCTGAACATCTCTGAAGCAGGGGGACAGGTGCACTGACGTGTTCTTGTGGCGCTTCTCAGAGCGGTTGTACTTTCGGATCTAGTGGATGTAGTCTTGGCGGATGACTGTGGTCCTCTGCATCTTCATCTTGGTCACCACGCCTTGCGGGAGGGGACTGATTTTGGGTCAGTTTCTCTGGGAAAGGGAGCCACTGGCAGCCCAGGGCATGCTGAGAGCTGCTGAGTAGGGTTCTGAAGAAACTACACTTCTGGAATTCCCAGCATTTTATAATTTTAGCTTTTATTATGTCTGAGTATTTGACCCATTTCAGTTAACTTTTTGACTATGGTGTAAGATAAGGGTCCAACTTCATTCTTTTGCATGTGGACATACAGTTTCCCCAGTACCATTAGTTGAAAATAACTGTCCACCATTGAATGGTCTTAGCACCTGTGTTGAAAATCAATTGACCAGACATTCAAGGGTTTGATTTGGGGCTCTGTATCCTATCCCATTGGTCTGCATGTCTATCCTTAGGCCAGTACCACACTGGCTTATGGTAGCTTTGCAATGAGTTTTGAAATCAGGAACCATGAGTCCTCCAACTTTGTTCCATTTCAAGATTGTTTTGGCTATTCAGAGTCCCTTGAGATCCCACATGAATTTTAGGACAGATACTTCTGTTTCTGAAAAAAAATGTTATTGAGATTTTGATAAAGATTTCATTGAATCTGTAGTTCTGGTTGCGTAGTATTGTTATCTTAATGATATTAAGTCTTCCAGTCCATGGACACAGGATTTTCTATTTATTTATGTCTTTTTAAATTTCTTCCATGAATGTTTTATAGTTTTCAGTGGAGAAGTCATCTACTTCCTTGATTAAATTTATTTCCAAATGTTTTATTATTTTGATGCTATTTTAAATGCAATTGTTTTCTTAATTTCTTTGTTGGACGGCTCATTGTTAATGTACAGGCATGCAAGTCATTTTTGTGTGTTGATTTTGTATCCCTCGGCTTGGCTGAATTCTTTTATTACCTTTAAAAGTTTTTCATGGAGTCCTTAGGGTTTTGCACATATAAGATCATGGCATCTTCAGAGATAATTCTACTTTTCCTGCCTAATTTTTTGGCTAGAACTAATACTATGTGGAATAGAAATGGTGAAATCAATCAATCATCTTTAATTTGTTCCTCATCTTAGAATAAAAGCTTTCAGTCTTTTACCATTATGTATATCATTAACTCTGGGTTGCTCATATATGGCCTTTATCATGTATAGAGTTTCTTTGTATTCTTAGTGTTTTGAGCACTTTTATCATGAAAGAGTGCTGAATTTTGTCAGATTTTTTTTACATCAATTTCAATGATTGTGTGCTTTCCTCCCTTCGATCTATTGATGTGGACATTGAGTCATTTTCATATATTGAAACATCACTGTATTCTAGGAATAAATCTGACTTGGTCATGGAGTATAATCCTTTTATTACGCTGTAGATTTTGATTTGCTTGTTTTTTGTTAAGGGTTTTGCATAATATTAAAAAAAAAAGCTATTTGTCTGTAGTTTTCTTTTGTTTTAGTGTGTTCGTCTGGCCTTGTTGTTAGGGTAATGCTTGCTTATAAAACAACTCAAGAAGTGTTCCTTCAGTTATTGGGGAAGAATCTCGGAAGGCTTGGTGTTAATTCTTTAAATGTTTGGTGGCATTCACCACCAAAGCTATTTGGTTCAGGGCTCTTAGGGGCAAGGGGAAGGGGGGGGGCGTGGTGTGTGTGTGTGTGTGTGTGTGTGTGTTTAAAGATTCTATTTATTTTTAGAGAGAGGGCAAGGGAGATGGAAAGCGAGGGAGAGAGACAGTTTGATGTGCGAGAGATACATTGATTGGTTGCCTCTCGCATTTCCTGAACTGGGGCTGGGCCTGCAACCCAGGCATATGTTCCGACCAGAGAATCCCAGAGAATCGAACCAGCGGCCCTTCGGTTCACAGGCCAGCACTCAACCCACCAAACCACACTAGCCAGAGTTGGGGAGGTTTTTTATTATTGACTTAATATCTTTACTGGTTATAAGTCTGTTGAGATTTTCTATTTCTCCTTGAATCAGTTTAGATTATCTGTGCACTTTTAGAAATGTGTCCCTTTCACCTGTTATCCAATTTATTGGTGTACCGATGCTCATAGTATTCTCTGATAATGCTTTCTATTTCTTTAAAATAGATAATATTGTCCCCATTTCCATTTCTGATTTTCGTAACTTAAATTTTTACTATTTGTCTTAGTCAATCTAGCTAAACACCTGTCAATTGTGTTGGTCTTTTCAAAGAACCAACATTCAGTTTAATTAATTTTCTTTTTTTGTATTTTCTCTATTTTAAATCTCTGCTCTAGTCTTTATTATTTCCTTTCTCCTGATAGCTTTGGATTTATATTGCTCCCCTCTTTCTGCTTCCTTAAGATATAAAGTTAAGCTGTTAATTTGAGATCTTTCTTCTTTTTTAATATATGCATTCCGTACATTTCCCTCTTAGCACTTCCATTGCATCCTATCAATTTTGTGTGTTGTGTTTTTATTTTCCTTTGTCTGAAGGTGTTTTCTAATTTCCCCTTGGACCCATTGGTTGTTTAAGAGTGTGTTGTTTAGCCCTGGCTGGTGCGGCTCAGTGGATTGAGCACTGGTCTGTGAACCAAAGGGTCTCTGGTTTAAATGCCAATCAGGGCACAGGCCTGGGTTGTGGGCTAAACCCTCATTCGGGGGTGTGTGAGAAGCAACCACACATGGATGTTTTTCTCCCACTTTCTCCCTTCCTTCCCCTGTCTCTAAAAATAAATAAATAAAATCTTTTTAAAAAGAGTATGCTATTTAATTTCCACATATTGGTGAATTTTCCCATTTTTGTTCTGTTGTTTTGCTCTACTGCGACCAGGGAAAAAATAGTTTTATGGTTTCAGTCTTTTGAAACTTTTAAAACCCTTTTAAGATTTGTTGTTTTGCCTGATATATTGTCTGTCCTGGAGAATCTTCCATGTGCAAGTGAGAAAAATATGTATCCTGCTGTTGTTGGATGGAGTATTCTCAATAGGTCTGTTACGTCCTATTGGCTTACAGTGTTGTTCAAGTCTTATATTTTCTTAGTGATCTTCTCGTTGCTTTCTCCGTTATTAAAAGTGAAGTGTTAAAGTCTCCAAGTATTAATGTAAAACTATCATTTCTCCCTTCAAATCTGTTAATGATTGCTTTACATATTTTAAGAATGTGCTATTTTGTGCATATATGTTTATAATTGTTAGATCATCTTAGGAAATTGACCCCTTTTTAAACAGCTAATGTTCTTTGTCTCTTGTAATGCATTTTTACTTAAAGTCTGTATTAATAGTCAGGTTGGGATACCATAACAAAATGCTGTAGACTGGTGGCTTAAATATGAAAAAACTAATTTGCCCACAGTTCTGGAGGGTAGAAATCCAAGGATAAGATGCCATAAGAGAGTTTCTGGTGAAAACTCACTTCTTGGCTTGAGATAGCTCTTTTCTCTGTGCATGTGAAGAGAGAGAGCGAGGTCTCTGGTGTCTCTTCCTCTTCTTGTAAAGACACTTGTCCTTTTGGATTAAGGCCCCACCCTATGACCTCACTTTACCATTATTATATTTTCAAAGGCCCTATCTCTAAACACAATCACATCGGGGATTAGGGCTTCAATTTATGAATTTGAGTGGGAGCACAATTCTGTCCATAAGAAAGCATATTTTACTTTGGTTATATAATAACCACCCCATCTTTGTTTTGGTTATTTTTATGGCATATCTTTTACCATTCTTTTAATTTCAACTTATTTGTGCTTTTATATGTCAAGCGATTCTCTTTTAGACAGCACGTAATTGTGCCATTGTTTTAAATCCATTCTGCCAACCTCTGCCTTTGATTAGAGAGTTTAATACATTTACATTTAAATGTCACTTGCTATTTGTTTCTTAAAAATTTTTTGTTTCTTTTGCCCCTTATTTTTGACTACTGTCTTCCTTTGTGTCTGATTTTTGCAGTGACATGTTTTGATTCCCTTCTCATTTCCTTTTGTGTATATTGTATAGATATTTTTTGTGGTTATCATGGGGATTATATATAATGCTCTAAAGTTATAACAGTCTAAGTGACTTGACACCAACCTATCTTCCATCACATACAAAACCTTACTCTTTTACAACTCTGCTCCCGTTATCGATGTCACAAATTGTATCTTTATAAGTATGTGCCCAATAACATATATTTAAACTTATTTTAGGCTACTGTGTTTTAAAACCTGTAGAAAATGTAAAATGGAGTTACGGCCCAAAATTACAATAATATTGGGTTATATATTTGCTCATGTATTTAGCTTTACCGGGGATCTTTATATCTTTATATGGCTCTGAGTTACTACTGTTTAGTGTCCTTTAATCAGCCTAAAGGATCACCTTTAGCATTCCCTGTAGGGCTGGTCTAATCATAATGAATTACCCTCAAATTTGGTTTATCTGAGAATGTCTTAATTTCTTCCTAATTTTTGAAGGACAGTTTTGCCAGAAATAGAGTTCTCAATTGTCTTTTTTTTTTTTTCTTTCCTTTCAGCACTTTGAATATATGAACCAATTGCCTTCTGGCCTCCAAGGTTTTTGCTGAGACATTAGTTGATAAATCAGTCATATTGAGGATACCTTTTTCAGGAAAAGTTGCTTCTCCCTTGCTACTTTCAAGACTCTTTCTTTGTCTTGGCTTTCAACAGTCTGTTTGTCTTTGTGGGTCTATGGGTTTATCTCTTGTGGCTTTTGCTGGGATTTTTGGACTTGTAGATTTGTCTTTCATAAAATTTGAGGCATTTCCATTAATTATTTTTTCAAATATTCTTTCTGCCCCATTTTCCTCTCTCTTATTCTTCTGGATTCCCATAATACATGTGTTGGCTTGCTTGATGCTGTCTCATAAATCCATCAGCCTGTGTTCACTTTTCTTTGTTTTTTCTTCTGCTCCTCAGATTTCATTATTTCGAGTATCATGTCTATATGTTTGCTGATTCTTTATCCTTCCTGAGCAAATTTGCTATTGAATCCCTATAGTGAACTTTTTTAGTTATTGTACTTTTCAGCTCCAGGAATTCTGTTTGATTACTTTTTAATAATATATATTTCTTTGTCAGTATTATCATTTAGTCGATATATCATTTCCTTGATTTTTTTTTACTTCTTCATGTTCTCTTTTGGTTTTTGTTCAGCATAGTTAATACAATTGTTTTAAAGTCTTTGTCTATTAAGTCTGATATCTGGGCTTCTTCAGGGATGGTTTCTGTCATTTTGTCCCTCTGAATAAATGATGTTTCCTGTTTCTTTATATGCCTTGTGGTTTGTTTTTGTTGTTGTCGTTGAAAATTGGGCATTTGACTATTATAATGTACTTCTGGAAATCAGATTTTTTTTCTTTCTCAGTCTTATTTTTGTTGTTGATGATGATTATAGTAGTACATTTAACTTTTTCAAAATATTTTGCAAAGGCTATTCTTTGTCACGGGTGATCAATGAGTTCTCTGTTCTTATAGGTCGCGTTGGGCTAATGTTTTGACAGAGATTTCTTATAGCGCGAACAGCTGAAACAGACAACCCCCTCTTTCAGAAAAAAAGGGAGATCAACCACGTCTTCTGGTGTTTGCAGATTGGCTGTCTGCTGGCACACTTCTTCACCTCTTAGCTAGGCTTGCTTTGCACCCAGGGATCAGATCAAAGTGAAAGCTTAGGGTCTTCTGAGGACTTTTCTGAGAATGCATCTTGCCTGGGCATGTGTGTGGCTTTTTAAATTTCCCCATATACCTGGCTGATTTCCAACGTCCTAGTTTCTGAAAGAGTGTGTATCATCCTTGTTTCTTCTCTGGGCCTTAGAAGGTTTTTTGTATGTCTCCACCCATAACTTCTTGCCCCAGATGCCTGTGTGTTTGCAGTTGCCTGTACCCTTTACAATCAGTGCCTGCTACTTTGCTGTGTGCATTCTGAGTTATGCAAAACAGAGACACGTACCTTGTATCAGTCCTTCAGGTAGTTCCTAGACTTACTAGAACAGATGTACATATGCTTGGCTCTGCATCTTCCAATGCAAGGGAGAGGACTGGGAGTTCCACCTGCTCTAGACCATAATCAGTGCTGTGCTGGGGAGGGGGTTGGGGCATGGGTGAGTACAATTGGCACAAAACTTTCCCACTCTTTAGGAGATGGCTCTCTCTTGATTGTGTGTTTGCTTGGTTGCTGTAAATCTTGACTGCTTTCCTGAGGTCCAACAAAGTTGGTTCAGACAGTTCCTTGTTTTCTCAATATTTCTTTAGAGAAATTAGAGCTTGGAACATCCTAATTTACCATTTGCTGATCTTGCCTCTTCATTTAGCATACTTTTATTGCAAATGCAGTAGACAGTGTTCCTTAACCTTTCTGAACATTTTCCTAAACTTTTGTGCAATTAATCTTTTGAGAAGATAGGCAAAGCTTGAAAAAATTCTGTGGTCTTGAGCCCATTTTTTCTCTGGGCCTCATTCTTCTCTTCTGCAAAAACAGATGGTGGTGAAACGTAGAGCTCGGTGAGGTGGTCTTATAAGTCCCGTTTAGCTTTGAAGATCTGCTTATGTGGTTCTGCTCCCCTAGCGGTGTGACCCCAGCTGACCAGTCAGTCTCAAGGTTCCATCTCAACCCTTAGCCTAGGCTGAGAGGCCTCCAGGCATAACAAGATCACCTTAGTGGTATGTACCTGCCTTTCCAGTTTGGGAGTGGAGCGGTGAAGCTGAAGGGAGGATTAACAGAACATTCTACTCTGAAATGACTTGGCTGTATGTTTGCTGTGTGAAAAAACTGAACCTGTTTTGTTGGACTTTGATTAATCTTTTTGGTTCCTAGGTTTTGGATATACTGTCTCTGTGAGCCTACTGGAAAGCTTGGTGTTTGTATTTATTTAAAAGAAGTCAGTCAGAAACCTCTCTTGTTCTCCTGAACAGAACTTTCTGTGGGTCTTCAGGCAAGACATTGAGGGGTGCCTACTTTGGGGGATAGCCTCAGCTTCAATATCCGTTAAATAGGGACTATAGAATAGGGACTCCCCAAAGGCTCTTAAGCTTTGAATTAGAAGATTATCTGTGTACTGTTGTAAGCCCAGAAATAAGTAAAACCAGAAAGTAAAGGCAGGGAAAAGATATTACTTTCTGTGGTTATGCTTTCCCTCTCCACAGAACTGGGTGGTGTTAGGATCTTTCTCTAGGCCTTTGGCATCATACACATACTTCCAACAGACAGGCCATGGTGGTTCTCAGAACGACAAGCATTGGACTGTTATTTAAAAACACATGCAGCAGACTAGGAATTTTATCCTAAACCTGTGACTTCTCATCTGTGCCCTTGGAGCAAATGGCTTTATTTTTCTGGGTTGCTGTTTCCTTATCTATACCTTGGACTTACTACTTTCTCTCCTCTATCACTCTATAGCATGTTATAATGAGAACATTTTAAAAAATTAAGAAGAAATAGGCATAAAGCACTGCATCAAAGGGAGTTCCAGGTCTGTAGAAGCATCTTTTTGCTCCAACTGGCAGCTGGGTCAAAGGTGCAAGGAACTAAAAGCTAAGCCCCAGAAAGAGAACAGACGGTGCCAAAAGAGGAGCTGAGGCAGGGCAGTGTTTCTGTCAGACTTTGAGAATTTCAGCTCTTCAATTCTTACATACTGAGCATTCTAGTTCTCATTGTACAGATGAGGAAAATGCAACCTACAGAGAGGGGAAGGACGTGCCTAATGTCCCAGTGGGAGTCTGGGCCTCTGGGCTGCCAGGCTATTAATCTCTCTAGCACATCACAGCCCAGGCTGCCCCTCCAAAGGGAACATTGTGATGTTCTAGAAAAAGCAATAGCCTGGCAGCCCCAAGGAAAAGTGACTAGCTCCAGGTGTTATAGCTAATAGGTTTCCTGTTTCTTTGCCTAGTGCCTTTGCCACTTAGAAGCAACAGAGTATTGAAGGGTGGTGAGGACTTGCGCAGAGGTAAGAGGGGAAGGAGAGCGTGCTGGGCTGAGAAGCCTGCATGACCGGACACAAGTTGAGGGGCCAGAGAACCGAGGAGGGCAGGGATGTTGGAGGGACTAGCTGGACTGAAGGTCTGTATCGAGGAACAGGATCGGGCTGTGCCAACCTTTTTGTTCTTGAAAGTCTATCAGGAAGGAAGGGTGACTGGCTTTCCAAAGGTTAGCTGGAGGGCTGACTTATAGATCACCTGACATTCTAGCTCTGGATTGTCTGGAGCCTGCGACTCTGTGACTAAGCCAGTGGCCTGCCGTTACAGACATATCCATCAGATGGCACTGCCGTGTTATTTTGAAATGCTGGCACTCAAGGGACTTGGATTTTGTCTCCAGGTATTTGTGACCCTACTCCTTTCTCATGCTGCTCCCACTGCCTGTACCCATGTATTGCCCGCTTTCTCGTTCCTTAGATCTCTCTCACAATGTTCGGGCTGCTGGTTCTCATTCATGGAGTCGACTCACCTCTATGCAGAAGCTGCCCATATGCATTCATTCTAGAATATTTCCGTGTCCCTACTTGGAGCCAAGCCTATAAGTATAAAATGGTTACTGCTTTCAAAAGGACCTCGAGGTATAGTACTGAGTGTGGGAGAGACACATACACAAGGCCCATACAGTAGGGGGAGAGCCAGCACAGAGGTATGAGTAAAGCATTTATGGGGGCCCTGAAGGTTAATGAACACCGACTGGACGACCAGAATTGGAAATGTACATTGAAGAAGGAATAGATTTGAACAGTGCAGGAGGGGAGGTTGAAAAGCTAAGCAGTGAGAAGAACAAGCCTTGGGTTAGGCTGTTTCCTGAGACTTTATGTGCCTCATTTGTAAAATGGGAGAAACGCCACAGTTTCTTATGCACAGCTCCAAAAATGACAAAAGCTCTGAAAACCATACCATATTTTGATTTTGAGCCCCTAAATTAACTTGGTGTC
Source organism: Pteronotus mesoamericanus (assembly GCF_021234165.1). NCBI lineage: Eukaryota > Metazoa > Chordata > Mammalia > Chiroptera > Mormoopidae > Pteronotus > Pteronotus mesoamericanus. The sequence continues at coordinate 508,303 of NW_026555108.1, read as the reverse complement.
AATATCGGAACTGGCATTAGATTATTACAGTAATATCCGATTTAATGTAAATATTTATACGTATTGCCGCAGAAATATTACTGTATTTGATTATGTAGTACTGCCCTAGAGCTTGTTGGAGGTATTTTATAATAGTTGGCATTTATATCTTAAAAAATCTGAAAAACTTTGAATTCTAAAATAGATCTGATTTATAGGATTTACATTAAGGGACTGTGGACCTGTATCACCTGCGTTATAGATTTTTTTAATGATTAAATTAATAGTGTAAAGAACTTGAAATAATGTTTGGTCCATGACAAAACTCAAAATACAGTAATTGTTATAGTAATTCTGGCTACATCCTACAGGAATTTGATTGCAAATTTAAGGGATTTAGATTTTATATCTAGGGAGCTATTGAAAGCTTTTGAAGATGGGAAAAATATGATCCCATTTTTATAGAAAGTTATCTTGATGGTATTATGAATGATGTTTATTGTGGGTGGGGGTTTGGGCTCAGACATGTAACAGGGAGAAGAATTACAAGCATTTTGTAATAATAACAGAAGTGTAAATAAGAGACAATAAAGGCCTCAATTAGGAAAATGCAGTAGTGATGATGAGAAAGGATGACTTCAAGACATTTATCATATAGAATGTGCAAGATCTGGTAACGTGAAGGGTGAGAACGAAGAAGCAGTAAAAAAAAATGGCATTTCTAGCTTCAGAAACAGTGTTAATGGTACTGATAAAAGTGAGTTTGGTCTCATTATCCCCCTCCCTGTACAAAAGGGGAAATGAAACCCATTTCATTCTAAGACTTCCTAAGGGATACATAGTGAATTAGGAAGAGAGCTTTGTCTAAAACCCAGGTCTCCTGCCTCTGTCCTAATCTGTCTCCTTTACTGTATGAAAGCTCTTGGTACGCTGGCAAAATCTAAGTCTGAGGGTTCCTATGTTGGTTCTGTAGAGGTGGTAGTGACATCCCTGCAGCTCCCCATTTTATGTTCCTCTCCCTAATTGGTGTACTCTCTCTGCTTCTCAAGAACTGTCAGTCACTTCTTGACCCTTACTGAACACGTGTCAGTTCATTCATTGGTTCCTTATTGTACAGGATGCAAATGTGCCCCTACACTGGCACCTCTTGACATTCCCTCACTTCCCACTAAAAGCTTCTTTTTTTCTATCTATCTATCTATCTATCTGTCTGTCTGTCTGTCTATCTGTCTATCTATCTATCTATCTATCTATCTATCTATCTATCCATCCATTGAATCCCCTTTTTCTCTTCCCTTAGCCTGTCCTGAGAAAAGGATCAGAATTCACCATTTTGTTCTCAGGTGAAAGCCAGGCAGGGACCTCTATCTGAGCTACTCTAAGGTTGCCATTTCATTGTTGAAAGAGAAATCAAATCTCAAGAGGATAGACAGAGAAGCCCTCGACACACAGGCACTGGCCAGGAACTGTGTCGATGGTGGCAGCATCATTAGATTTCAAACACTTTGGTCCGTCTTCCAGATTTTTCCCAGAACGATGATCCATCTTCTCCTTCAAATTTGCAAACACCATGAGCTGTGTGACACTCTAGCACAGGTGCATATACAGCGCTGACTGGCCTGGATGGTTCAGGATGATCACCAGAGCTGTGAAGCCAGCTGCTTCCATTGGTGGGGCATTTGTGATGTCACCAGCCACATCTCCATGATGAACATCTTTGACAGACATGTTTTTGACATTGAAGCCCCCATTGTCCCCAGAAGGAGCTCCATTCAAAGCTTCATGGTGCAATTCAACAGGCTTTACTTCAGTTGTAAAGTTGACTGCAGCAAAGGTAACTGTTATGCCTGGTTTGAGAACACCAATCTTCACTTGGCCCAAAGGGACAATACCAATGCCATCAATTTTGTAGACATCCTGGAGGAACAGATGCATGGGCTTGTCAGTTGGATGAGTTGGCGGTGGGATGCAATCCAGCGCTTCCAGCAGCGTGGTTCCACTAGCATTGCCATCTTTATGGGTCACTTTCCAGCCCTTGAACAAGACAGGTTAGCACTTGGCTCTAGCATGTTGTCACCATTCCAACCAGAAATTGGCACAAATGCTATTGCATCAGTTGTAGCTAATTTTCTTAATGTAGGTGCTGACTTCTTTTTTTAATTAAATGTATTGGGGTGGCATTGCTTAATAAAATTCTACTGGTGTCTGACTAAGCTAAGAACCACATGATGTCACTCATATGTGGGATATAAAACTGAAACTCATAGACACAGATGACGGTATGGTGGTTGCTAGAGGGAAGGGAGTGAGGAGGTAGTAAAGGGTAAATGGGGCCAAATATGTGGCACAGTAAAGTCTCCAATTTTTTTTAAAGATTGTATTTCTTTATTTTCAGAGAGAGGGGAAGAGAGGGAGAAAGAGAGGGAAAGAAACATCCATGTGTGGTTGTCTCTCACATGCCCCCCACTGGGGACCTGGCCCGCAACCCAGGCATGTGCCCTGACTGGGAATCGAACCACCAACCCTTTGGTTCGCAGGCAGGTACTCAATCCACTGAGCCACATCAGTCAGGGCTAAAGTCTCCAATTTATTATTTTGTTTTCCAACCTTGTCTTCTAGTTCCTGAAGCTAGCAGCGCACTGGACAACACATACCCTTTTCCAATTTCAGCCCTTGTGTAGTATTTGGTTTCATTCATTATTTAACTTAGCATACTTCAAGGTTTCAAGTAACCAAAGACTTCTATAAACTATTTGCTGAAAAATTCACACAGATACTCTTATATCCTATTTATCTCTAGTTAAACTATTTGTTCTTAGCAATTATATTTACATTACTCCTGAAGATTTCATGAAATTTTAAAGTGATTAGCCATTATCTTTTTTTTCTTGCTCACAACTTTTGTAACAGAGAAAATATGAGCTTATTTGACTAATAAATCCAGATGGAATGGGAGTGGTATGTTTACATTATTTTACAGTGCTAATAACTCTAAAGACATTCTTGTTTTCTTTAAACCAACAACCTTAAGTCAGCTTTAATTTACTAAAGATTAATCCTAGATCATACGCACTTGAAAAGCATTTGGGTTAATTTTCATTATATTTTATTGATTCATATGAGTGCTTGTTGGTTTTTAAGCTGATTGAATAGGGCTCCTTTACAATCTAATTCTGAGTTTACAAATTAATTGTGGCTGTGCCATCCAGAGGTAGAAAATGCCATTATTTATAACCAACATACATAGACATACATTAATATACAGATAAACACAGAAATTGCATATCTTTCACTTTAAAATGTTGGCTATGTTTTAAGTACATTAATACAAAACTCAAAAGAAAAATTGTAGCCAAATTATGTTCCTGACAGACTCTTGAAGCTTTTTGAAGCTTTTCCACATTAATTAAAGAATGTGTTCTATGTCTCTGAGAATTTTGAGATCCCTCTTTTAAGGGTGCCTGTTAAGGTGGATTTATCCAAACAATGATTCTACCTTTTGAAGAAGATGGATGACTTCCTAGGGAGCTTAAGCAAACAGAAAGAGAACAGAACAAAAATCAATAGAAAGCAAGTATGCACATTAAATTTGGAAAGCTCAGAATGCGAATAGAGTGGTCTCGGAAGGTCTGAATTTAAAGGGACAGGAACAGGTATTCCTAGAGGGGGAGATAAGGAGATGGCACTAGAGGTGGAGACTGAGCAAAAGATGATGGCTGCTCCCCTCCCCGCTGAGACAGAGAAGGTGGGGGAGGGGAACAGAGGCCTCAGAAACCATTTTAACTTTTTTCCCCCAACTGTTCACCTCTGTTAATTTAGAGCCCTGAATATGTTTGGAAGCCTCAAGGTACTAATTAAAATAGGTATAGCATTCAGTTTGTTTGATTTTAAAGCCACAGTTTTCCAATTTAGTTTTGAGAAAAGCAATTTTTGCATCAACAGTTGCACATAATGGCCAATTCAGCCATAAATTATCCAGGGTAATAATTTGTAGGATGAGGGCCCATAATTTTCAAATGTCAGGAGTTCCAGAAGATGGCTGCTTAGCAACCATTCCCTTTGAACATGAACTCCCAAATTTAGAAAGAGTATTCTGACAGAGGGACGGGAAGAGTAATTACTCACCAGACTGCCATATTAAGTCTCATAGACGAAACCAGACGTGTAAGTTAAAACTCCTATACAAAAGGCAGCAACAGAGGACACCCAAAGAAGCCTGAGACTTTGATCAGTGCGGGAGGGTTGCGTCCAGGAGGACTTACCTAGCCGATCTGGGACCGCTGAGGAGACTAGAGAGCACAATGGACCCTCGTAGGTACCTTACTCAAATCCAGGGTGGCATGGGAGGAAGAGGCAGGTCGCCACTGACCCCACTTCTCACACCATGGAATGTTCACCACTAAAGAGTTATAAAATAAACATTTATTTAGGATCTTAAAGGATTCAATGCTGAGAGATGCCGGTTTACAAAGGCAAAAACAACGAAATGTAATTCTTCCGTGCAAATGCAGGATTGCTGGCGAGGTTAACATGGATTGGTTGGTGCCAATATGCAGATGAGGGCGGCAGAAACTACAAGGAAGGAAGTGAAGTCCATATGTGTCCATATAGCAGTTGTTATTACAGGATGTTTATGACTCTACGGTGTTTATGACTTTGGGATGTTGATGACTTGGCCTTGAGCTGAGTTTAGCAACAGGTATAGCAACTTAATAGCAGCTCTGAGCATTAGGCACAAGATGTGCAGAGGCCCCACTTCCCTAACAGTCTCCAGACTCTATTTTAAGGGACTCTTCTGCCATGTTTATTGCATTTTATTAGTATTTTTCTTTTAACAGCCAGATGGCTTTGGAATCTCTGTAAGGTCAAATCCTGGTTCTCCCACTTGGTAGCTGTGTGACCTTGTCACATTTAGTGAACCTCTTTGCACCTCAGTTTTATCATCTGGGAAATGGGTAATAACCACTTTCTTACGTGATTGTTGGGAGATTTAACTGGGATACCCTCACGCATAACCTAATATTCTGTAGAGGAAATTCAACTATTAGATGATGGTTTGGACTAGATGACTGTTTAGATATCTTCCAACCTTAAGATCCTGTGATTCGTGCCTTTTCTGAAGATTTTGGTCCTCTGATCTCTCCAGTGTCCAAATCAACAGAACACTTGGCTTAAACCTCTGACTTTACCACTTGATCATACACTCTTAAAATGGTATTAAGTGTTATACATGCAAAAGAGTATATAAAACATCTGTGTACAACTTAATGTTAACCAAGTAATTACTCATATGTCCACCATCTTGCTTAAGAAATAGAACATTTAAAAGAGATTTTATTTACTTTCAGAGAGAGGGGAAGGGAGGGAGAAAGAGAGAGAGAAAAAGATTGATGTACACATTGATCGGTTGCCTCTCGCATGCCCCCGACTGGGGATCTGGCCTGCAACCCAGGCATGTTCCCTGAGTGGGAATCAAACCAGTGACCTTTCAGTTCGCAGGCCAGTGCTCAATCCACTGAGCCACACCAACCAGGGCAAAATAGAGCATTTGCAGAGGACCATAGAAGTCCCCTATGTGCATCTGCCTGATCCCATCCTTCTCTGATTCCCCCTGAGTTAACCATTACCTTGAATTTTGTGTTAATCATTCTCTTTCTTTTTCTAGTGCTCATCTTTTGGGGCACACATGTAGGAGCTTCTTCAATACATTCCCAAAGGTTGAATTGTTGGGTTCTAAGCTAAGCACATGTTCAAGTTTCCTAGATAAGACCAAATAGTTTCACAACATGGTTGTTCCCACTTAAAGTATCACGATGAAAATTTCCTTTACTATGTATCTTCATCAACACTTGATATTGTCAGCCTTCATAATTTTTGTCAATCTGTTAGGTGTAAAAAGGTGTCTCGTGGTGGGTTTACTTATTTGCATTTCCCTGATTACTAATTAGACTAAGCATATTTTCCATATTTTATGACCCATTAATATTTTCTCTTTTGTGAAATGCCTATTTGTGTATTCCACCCATTTTTTTCTATTAAGTTCTTTGCTCTTTTTTATTTATAGGAGCTCTTTATAGAATCATTATTCTTTTGTTGTATTTTCCTTGATGATGCTCATTTTTTATCTCTTCTAGATTATAAACTTCTTCAGGGCAGGGCTGTTTTTCCCTCACGCAAGCCCCTCATGGGGGCTTGAGGAAGACTCTACAGCAGACATGGGAGGTTTCTAAGTGGTTAGTCTACCTTGCCTATTCACAGGCAAGGTAGACTAAACACCCTCTTTGAACTTTGACCTCTACCTGGGTAAGCGAAGGAAGGAAACGGTTGGAAGGTAAAGACGCTGGAAGTACTTAAACCGGGAGTGCCAGACCTAGGCTCAGCACTCTAGCTCAATATCTTAAGCCTCACAATGACCCCAAGAAATAGATATAATTTTCATTTCGCAACAGAGGTAAAGTCAAAATATATCTAGAATATGCTCACTTCTCACCATCTATGACCAATGTGCCTGATCAAAGGCTCACTCATCTCACACGAACACCCAGCTTGTTTCGACTTCGACTTCAAGGCCATGTGGTTTCTTCTGCCTCAAGCACCCTTCCCGTAGTTTAACGGCTCACTCTCTCATTTCCTGTAGGTCTTTTTCCCGATGTTACATGGCAGAAGTGTTTTCCCTGGTATTTCACATAACAACCCCTATCATTCTGTCCTCTTATTCCGCTTCATTTTCAGAGCACTTGCCACTACCCAGCATGTTGCATATTGTTTATTGTCTGTCTTCTCTTGCTAGAATGTGAGCTTTGTGAGGGCTGTGTGAGTGCGGTCCTTGTCTGACTTGTGTGCCCCTCCCTGTGTCTCAGCCTCTGAACAGCCATGGAACCTAGTAGGTGCTCAGGAAAGATATGTTGAACGTAAAAGTGAAAACCACTTGCTTCAGGTCACATGGCTAGTGATGGGTAAAGTCAGCACTCTGATCCAAGTCTATGGAACTCTCACATCTGTTTTCTCTCACTGTACGAAAGCCCTGCCCCTTCCTTCGAAATCTCAAGAACAGATTTCAGACTAGACTTGGAAGGGATGTGGCCTTGGATGAGAGGAAAAACAGGTAGCAGGTGGAGCTTGGGTGCTGTCTCTGGTTTAATAGGTGCAGGAAGTTCCTCTGCCCCGAATTTTTCCCCTCAACATAACCCTGAACTTCTATTCTCAGTGATTCATTTCTTTTTTTAAAATTTCTTTTTTTTTATTTTTAAATCATGTTTATTCTATTACAGCTGTCTCAGTTTCCCCCCTTTGCCCTCCTCCCCCCATCCCGCCCCACCCCCCTCTCCCACAGTCAATTCCCACTCCGTTGCCCATGTCCACGGGTCATTCATACATGTTCTATGTCTAGTCCCTTCTCCTCCTTTCCACCATTGTCCTCCTTCCCCTTCCCCTCTGGTCACTTTCAGTCTGCTCTGTGTTTCCATGCCTGTGGTTTATTTTGTTCCTTAGTTTATTTTGTTGAATACATTTGACTTATAGGTGAGATCATATGGTATTTGTTTTTCACTGTCTGGCTTATTTCACTTAGCATAATATTCTCCAGTTTCATCCATGTTGTCGCAAAAGGTACGAGTTCCTTCTTTCTTTTTTTAAAATACATTGATTTATTTTTTAAATGTCAAAATCCATTATGAAATGTTAAAAAATGTAAATACATTATAAAGTCTCAGCAATTAAAACATGATACCAGCACAGAAATAATCAAGTAGATCAATGAAATAAAATGGGCGTTCTAGAAACAAACATATATATCTGTCTAACAATGTAATATATGTTTAAATTGATATTTCTCATCAGGGACTTACTTGAATGGATTTGCAAAGATGGCCGACTGTAGCTTACTGGCCTGAAAGGCGATTCTCTGAATCTTGTGGTAACTCTTTGTGAGGTCCTGAGGTACAAATTGGAAAAAATTCCCAGAGACATAGGGGGCTTGGGAGGGCTACAGGTCACATTGATGTACTAAAGGGATGAGGACCCTCTTCCCAGGCCCTTTGATGAGAGATGCCAGCCCCTGGTCCCTTTCTATTTAAACTATGGTCTCCAGATCAGCAGCATTGCCATCATCTGGTAACTTGTTAGAATACAGATTATCAGGACCCACTTCATACCTACTGAATCGTAAGCTGCATTTTAACAAGCTCCTCACATTATTTATGTACACATTCAAGTGTGAGAAGCTAAAGTTGTTTCTAGTTATAATAGTTTTCTTTCTATTGTTGCATAATATTCCCTTGTCTGGACATGCCATAATTTATGTATCTAGAAGCGAGAAACTTCTAGCGTAACAAAGATGCCTGTGGGCGGGTAGTGTGGTGGTCCCAGTTTGGCTCCTTCCAGCCATACTGTCTTCCCAGAATGCTCATGTTTGTGCCCTAGTGTTGCTTTTGTCTCCTGTGGAACACAGCCCAAGCCTAGGCAGGCAGACAGACCCTGTTGACGTTCATCGATAGGAGAAGTTAAGTAAAGGCAAACCAAAAAGCTAAAAAATGAAGAAATAGTCAGGTTTTTGAAGTGCACCTTTTTTTTCCCAATGATACATTTTTTTCCCTATCTGTGGAACCACCAACGCAATAGCTCCTTGGGAGGATATGAAGTACAGGTTTCTGATTCTAAAACTGTAGAAAGCACAGCAAAGGAAGAGCTTCCCTAAGCTTCAGTTGCCCTTATCTCAGGCTAACTAATTCCCCTCTTGCCCCAGATACACTTGCTTTGCTCTTCAGTCACTTTGCTTGGGTTCCCTCTTCCTCTGCCACCCAGTTCCCTGCATGTGACACGGGCTGGGCACTGTCTTATATCCCCAGCTACACGGCAATGGCCTACCACGAGTGCCGAGGACTTCCGCTGTACTTTTGAAACTTCCCAAGTGACTCACGCTTCTTTACCCTCAATTCCAGTTCAGAATACACAGGGAGAGAAATGGGCATTTGTTGAACCCTGGGTAGTTTGGGAGGTTTCAACAGAAGCTTTGAACAGTGCCTGGTGCAGGGCCTGGTTACTTCCTATTTATCTCACTGTGAGAGGCCCCAGTTTTCAGGATCCCCCACCTTTGGAAATTTGGGGGCTGGTTCACAGAGGGGAGAGCCCCCGTTTATTCCTCTCTCTGTCCCCTTATAATGATGTGGCCTGATAGCACACCCTTTGTAGGTTAGTAAGATAACAAGACTAAGCATACAATCCATATAACCTGAACACTGAATGACAGGTACACTCATTTGCCAGCGGGAGTCTCACTCACACGCCAAGGAAAGCCATGTGCCTGAGCTTCAAGGGTTAAAGCATTGTGAGGCAGCTCCTTTAGTCTGGAGAGTCTTAGCAGAAAAGAATCAGAAGAAAGGTTGAAGTATTGAATTAAGCCTATTAAGGAAAGCAAGAAAATGGAGAAGTGGGCAGAAAAACAGGGCCAGAGATGCTGAAGAGGCAAGGCAGGAACATTTGGTTGACATGCTTTGCTTTTGTACTGCAGATTTGAAATTTGATTTGGAGAAAGGAATATCTCTGGTTGAAGTGGGAATGCATTTAGACTGATAATGCAGAGAGATAATAGCAGCTCTTAGATCTGGTCATATGAAAGAATGGCTTCTCAAAAGAAATCTGGCTACATGGACAATGTACCCCTATAAACCTTTTCTCTGTAAGTAAGGAATCTTGAACTGCTGCAAGGTCCTCTTGTGCATTAGGGCTGTCTGGCCTCAGGACAAGTAGGTACGATACATCACACTGACTAAGGTGTTGATTAGTGAGCTTGCGGAGGAAGAAGCCTCAGCTCCTAATTAGCAACAAATGTTCCCAGAATGAAAGGCAACACCAGTGAAATGCTATCTCATCCATAGGCCCTGGTTCCCAAACTCCAGTGTGCCTCACACTCACTGAGGGTGCTGGTTAAACACGCAGCTTTCACGCTGGCTACTGTTGCTCAGTGGGTTGAGTGCCGGCCTACGAACCAAGGGACCATCAGTTTGATCCCTGGTCAGGGCACAAGCCTGGGTTGCGGGCCTGGTCCCCAGTGGGGGGCGCGTGCGAGGCAACCTCACTTTGATGTCTCCCTCTTTTTCTCCCTCCCTTCCCCTCTCTAAAAATAAGTAAGTAAAATATTTCAAAAATAAGGTATTTATAAAAAAAAAAGACACAAACGTGCAGATTTCTTGTTTCCACCTCCAAAGAGATTCTCTGTCAGGCGTCTGACTCAGGTGGTCCCCACCATACTTTGAGAAATACTGTCTTAGGGGAAAGGTTTTTAGTGAACAATGTTTCTTCCCTTCTCTGGGTCTCAGTGTTGGTCTCATTGTGGGTTGGCTGGACCAGATAGATGTTCCCCATGGTCTTTTCCAATTCTATCAGGCTGTCGATCCGCATATGCAAATGAGTCAGTGTGTGTCCTATGAAGCAGAAGACAGGGAGCATGAAAGCTGAGAAAATTGTCTGGGCCAACACACGAAAGAGGCCCCAAACAACCAGGAGCGTGGCTGGGTAAGCAGACTGGACACAGGTTGATGGAGCTACGTAGGACTTTATAGCTTCAAAAGACAAAAGTCTAATTTGGTTTTTGGTAGAGAATCCCTAATCTTTCTTTCAGCATTTTATTTCTAATTATCTGATGTCACTTTAAAGAACCTCAGGCTATGCTCTTTCTGAAAACTAATTTAACAATAATTTATAAAGGATTTTTGAAAAGTAATTTCACTTCTGGAACTTGATCCTAAAGTAGTCATAAATTTGAACAGAGATTCACTCGCGACTATGTTCGTCTAAGAATTGTAAATAATAATTAGAAAGTCAGGAACAACTTAAATAATCAACAGTGAGAAAGGTTAAATTCAGATACTATATGTTTCAATGTTATAATATTGGAATATATTTGAATATTGGAATAAACATGCCAAGAACCATTGGAAATGAGTATTTTCTGAAAATATGATAATGAGAAAGGTGTTTTACAATTCAGTATTAAGTTTTTTATAATCTCAGTCTATAAAATACAGTGCTCGCTTTGGCAGCACATATACTAACATTGGAATGACACAGAGAAGATTACCACGCCCCCTGCGCAATGGACGACACACAGATTTGTGAAGTGTTCCATATTTTTATGCTCAGTGAAATAAGCCAGGGGGTGAAAGACAAATACCATATGATCTCACCCCTAAGAGGAACCTGATCAACAAAAGAAACAAGCGAGCAAAATAAACCAGAGACATGGAAATAAAGAACAAACTGACAGTAACCAGAGGGCAGGGGGGAGGGGGGTAACGGGGGAAAGGTGGGGAAGGGGCAAGTAAAACAGAAATCTATAAAATACATATGTTCGTGGGAAGAAAAGCTGGAGGATATAAAACATAACTTGTAACTTAAAAAAAAAAGGTAAAACTCGGGGAGGTATGGTTTTTGGCCTCGGAAGAGCTAATATAAGGAAGAAAGAGCAGACAGGGTTTTTGTGGTTCCACCTATGCACAGAAGGGAAAGTGGCAGGAAATTAATATTTACTGAATACTTCATATACTTCCCTGAAAGCTAAAGGGTGACAGATTTCAACTCCACCAAGGGGCAAAATTTCTAATGATGAAATGGCCTTCCATAGGATTCATGAGCTTCCCGTTTCCACTGGAGGGGTACAAGCCAATAGGATCTTTGCTGTGCGGGAATGCTGTAGTGAAGATTTCAACATCAGATAGTGATGCCTGCAATGGCAGCTAAGTATTAATAGTTGGGAGAGGAGAGGGTTGAATCAGATGATCTTTAAGATCCTTTGGAAAAACACTAAGAGCCAGTGAAGTTAGGCTTTGGCAAGGCTGTTTCTGGAGCTCTCAGCTCCAGACTCCTTGTGCTTCCTGCCTAGTCCATTAGGGACATACGGTGAGGCTTCAGGGACGTGGGCAACCTCCTTCTGATGCCAGAGGTAGTGGCATTTTGAAAGCAGGCCAAGAAGAGTGCTAATTCTGAACCTGGTAGGAGCACTTCCAGCATCAACCACTTGGGAGTGAGTGGCCATAAGCCTTGATGCAGAGGCTGCTGTTTACACCATTCCTACAGGTGAGGTGGTTCCTGAAGGCAGAGAGCCCCTGTACAGATCCCTGAAACCTGGGGTCTTATCTACCTATTGGTATTATCTTGCTCCAGGTTTTGGACCCATCTGACTTCAGAAAAATCTAGGAAATCCTAAACAATCACCAGCATCCTGTCTGAGGAGTCCGAACTCTATGTTTTCCCAACTCGATGTTTTCTGGCACGTAAAAGGATGCACAATTTTAGAACATCATTGTTCTGTGTGTGTACGTGTATGTGTATGTGTGTGTGCATGAGAGAGAGAGAGAGAAAGAGCGAGAATAAATAAAAAACAATAGTATAGATGTTAAAGCTCTGAAATTGGCTTAAATTTTAATCAAGCGCTGACACCTTCAGCTGGGGGCTGTCTGACCCTTTGATTCCATAGGGGTCACTGCAGGAGAGAGCTGTGAGGGAAGGCAGCGCTGCTACTGAGGACCTCGGGCAAATTGGTTTCTTTCTCTGGTCCTCGGTACCACTGTCTGGAACATCAGGGGGCTGGCTCCATGAGACCTGGTAAATGGATTGGTCTAGCATCTGATGCCTCGTAATCATGTAAGATAGAAATCCTCCCCGAATAGTCTTCAATTTGCAGGCGCTCACATGGCAAGACTAGCTGGACACTGAGAGACTATTGGAAAGGCAGCAGAGGGAAATGATTAGGAGCACAGCTTGGGCTTCAAGCAGCCCTGGACACCAGTCTTAATTCTTCTACCTAGAAGCTGTGTGGCCTTGGGCAAGTCACGTAACTTCTCAATTTTTCCATCCATAAAATAACAACCTAATAACGCCTGCCTCACAAGATTGTTGGGCAGTGAAACAGTGGTTGGTAGTACTCAGTAGTTTGGGCCAGAGTAAAGGCTGAATAAATGGTAGCTATTAATATTCTCATCATTACCCTATTCTTGTTCCTGCTGCCCTGCGCTTCCGCCCACATCACACTGTGGACAGGAGCTATGTTGCTTAATCAGGGACAAGTTGGCAAGGTATGACTGTCCCTGCAAAGAGAGGCTGCCTCTTCCTTTGCCCTCCCTGGAGCCCGAGACACTTGGGGGTGGTGCCTTCTATCCCTATGGGCTCTGACTGAGGGCTTGTGTTTTCTGTTGGGACGGGCACATCCGCGGGGCTGGGTCTCCCACTAGTCATGCCTTCGGTGGTGCGCTGCTCCCGCTGGTTTGGAGGATGTGAGCCAGGGGGTAGTGGGCTGTTTTCCTCCAGCTGGGAATTTGGCCAGGGAACAGAGGAAATCCCGGCTGGGATGGGGCCAGGCTTTTTAGCTGGTGAGCAGCAACAATATATCGGAGGAGAGGGCTGGGATGCCTGAGTGGGGAAGAAGAAAGACAGAGGGCAGCTCCGCGAAGCCTTATGGCCACAAGTGCCCTGTTTAGACTACACTCTGGTGTTAGCCAAGTGGTTTCTGTACTAACTTCTCTCATAAGGCGTCCTGTATGTGTCTGAAAAGGGTGCTTCTAGGCAGGTCAGTGAACTGTGGGTATGTGGAAAAAACATGCATGCATCATATCCTGGGAGACAATTAATTTAGTGGAATGGTTAGGGGCAGGACTCTGCAGCCAGGCTGCCTGGGTGTGAACCCTGACTCTAACGCTTACCAGTTGTGTTATTTTACTTCTCTTTACTTCAGTTTCCTCATCTGTAAAATTCAGATAACAGTATCTACCTTTGTAGGCTTGTTGTGAGCATTGAGCAAGCTAATAGATGAAAAGTACTTCGAACGATGCCTGACATACACAGTAACCACTCTACAAGCATTTATTATTGCCATTAAATCACCAAGCAGTTAAATCAAGAATTAAGTCAACAATCAATACTTGTTCTGTGCTGTGCTGGGGTACAGGACATGAAAGTGATGCATGCTGTATTCTGCCGCATATAATGTACACTTTTTTGCACAAATATTTGGGGGGAAATAAGGATGCGCGTTACACATGGGTATAATGATTACGTACCATGGGTATAATAATCCTGTGTACAATGTGCACAGAAATGTGGGTGTGCATTATACACAGCAAAATACGGTAATATGTGTCACCTGCTCCCAGAGACCTCCTATCTAGTGATGTACTGCACGGAGCTTTGAATGATGATGCAGAAGACCCAGGTTTGAGAACTTGCTCCACTACTGATACCTAGAACTGTAATGTAGTAGGTTGAAATGGAGGTCATCTGGTCCAACACACTGTCCTTGTCTTGCTATATAATATATAAAGTCCCTTCCTGCCTGCCAGACAAGGGGACTCAGGCTCTTCTTGCATGCCTTCGAAACAAGCAGCTCACCCCCTGTGCAGGTAAGCCATGCCATAGTACTTGATTACTTTATGTGTCAGTTTCTCATCTGTTAAAATGATGGCATATCATGTGGACATCAGAGGCTTTCTGTAAACATAAAAAAAAAAGAATTGTTGTAAATCTGCTCAGCACCCTCAGACTTAAACAGGCTGTTCCATGGGGTCAGAGAAAATCATTTCAGGGTATGTGTGGGATTGGCTACCTTTGAAAAGTGACAGAACATTCTGCCTCCATTTCTTAGAGTACACGTGTGGGGTGGGAGGTGTGCCTGTGTGAGACTGTGAACCAATGACTGCAGCTGGTAGGAGGAGCAGAAGGTGGAGCTTGCATTCTTCTGGGGGTAGGGAGTAAAGGGGATTCTCCCAGGCTCAGTGGGCTGGAGAGCAGGGTGAAGAAGGGAGAGGCTGTGATGGCAGCTTTCAACACCTTTGCTGACTGCTAGGCCGTGGCAAGGGGAGGTAAGGCAGCTGGAGCTGGCCTATATGGCACTGACAGTAGGCTCATGAACCAGGTTTGGCAGACTCCCAAATATTGCCAACTTCCTGGCTGACATGTGGGTTCCCGCCTCCACCCAGAGGCGTGTAGCCACATTGAGTCACCAAATGCCTGTGCAGCCACAGTGTAGGATCAGGTTGCCAGATATTAAAATCTATCTGGTTGCCCTGGCTGGTGTGGCTCAGTGGATTGAGCACTGGCCTGCAAATCGAAAGGTCACTGGTTCGATTCCCAGTCAGGGCACATGCCTGAGTTGCTGTCCGGGTCCCCAGTTGGGGGGCGTGTGAGAGGCAACTGATCGCACATGGATGTTTCTCTGCCTCTCTTTCTCCCTGCCCTTCTCTCTAAAAATAAATAAATAAAATCTTTAAAAAAAAAAAGAGCTATCTGGTTGGTTTGTTTCCCGTCCACACCTTCTATAAAGATGGGAAAAAGGAGGGAGGAACGAATTAGGAAGCAGCTCTGAAGGTCACACATCTTTAGAGCTCACCCCCCAAAAGGGCCTGTATTTGGGAGATATGACCTCAAACCCCTCTTACGACCTGCTGAACCTATCTAACAGATATGGACTTGTAGCACTACCTTTGCATGTTAACAGGCTGGCCCCTGGTATCATGTGGTGTGCCCAGAGCATCAGAAACAAGAGCGACAGTGACAGCAGTTATTAATTGAGCCTTGGAATATTTGGTCAGGATGCTGATGCATCTTAGGTCTGGGGGTAGGAGGAGGTGCGTAGCACGAGAATATTTTCAGACACTTACTGCCATGGATCAGCTCGCACACACCCAGTCCTTTTCTGGGTATGACAGATTAACAAGAAAAAAGTCTCACCTGGGCTTTCCGGAGACTCCTTCCATGAGTTTTGGGCTCAAGAGGGACAGAGGCTCATCTTAGCAGGCAAGGTTCTGAGCTGCAAAGAACAGAAATGAACTCCAATTTAACCGTGTCAGGAATACATCAGAGGCCATTGGGGAGTTCACAGAACTCCGGGGAAGGCTGGAGAACCTGAGGTTTACATGGCCAAGAACAGCGCCATCAAACTCGTGCCACAGGATTTGTCTGTTACGGACATTATTACAGCTGCTACAACTAGGCAGTAGATGCTGCACTAGTAGCGTCTGTACCACTGACACTACTAGCACTGGGTGCTGATACTGTACTAGCTGCCATTAAAAAAAATTTTTTTTTTAAATTTTTAGAGAGAAGGGAAGGGAGGGAGAAAGAGAGGGAGAAAAATCAATGTATGGTTGCCTCTCACGAGTCCCCTACTGGGGACCTGGCCTGCAACCCAGGCATGTGCCCTGACTGGGAATCGAAGCAACAACGCTTTGTTTCACAGAGCAGCACTCAATCCACTGAGCCACACCAGCCAGGGCCTAGTAGCTACCATCTTGACTCATGAATTCATTCTCGGTACTATACCACCCCTGCAACTCACGGTTACTGCTCTCTTGCCTCCAGAGTCAAAGTCCTACCATGTCATACACCTGAAACTAGTATAAAACAGTAGTGAATGTCAACTGTAATCAAAAATTAAGTTAAATTTAAAAAGTCTGGGTTAGTGCATCTTATTGACTGAGTCTAGGGCATTCTGGCCCCATGGGAGGGTCAGAAAGGAAGTAGCTCTTTTCTGTTTCTATGGCGGGCAATCGGGCTCTGCCTCCTACCAAGCCTTGTTAGGAGGAAAATTCTCCAAATGTAAGAAGGAAGTTTGGATTTTGCTGGGGGAAAAAATAACAGGTGGCTTTCATGCCAACATAACCGAAGGGATGCCGTTAAGGGTCAAGGCAGTGGTTTTGCAATGGTAGCTTTAACCCATTAGTGATTCATGAAATGATTTTAGTGAATTGTAACTAGCATTTTAAAAATGAAAGCGATGGAATAGAACAGAAAATATCAGAGTGCCTCATATGTGGTAGGGCCAAGTACTTACTGGTCCTTGAAAGTTTTATTTAAGTTTCCTTCTATTAGGTTGAACGATAATGAAATCACCAGCATCTGACTATGTTTGACTCACAAAATAATAGCAGTTTTATGATTCAACCTAATAGGTTGGCATGTACAATGCATTTCTTTCTACGATTTTTTTTTTCTTTTGCTTGTGGACAATAAGTTTATTTTATGCAGTTGCAGTTGAAGTATACACATAGTCTGTGATTTTCAATAAAAAGTTTGAAACTCACCAGGCCAAGGGATGAAACTAGACCGCCTTCATGGCACCTAGAATCTGGAAGCAGGAGATAGTGAAGATGCCTGGACACTCGATGTGTTTCCAATGGGAAGTGAAATGGCAGCTTCAGGGAGCGGCAAGGCACTAGGGAGCAGGTGACTCAGCGAGGCTTTGCTAGAGGCAAGAGGACTTGGGCTGGTCTTTGACTAATGGCAGAGGAGGGGCAACGGCGGGGGCAGGGGTGTGTGCTAGCAGAGAGAATCAGCAACTTTGAGCCGGGACTCCAAGGTGAGCAGGAGCTTAGAGTGGGGTGGGGAGCAGTGGTTATGGTGGGGGTTGTGGTGAGAGGGACAAATTCGATCTGTCATTCTTCCTGGGACCAGGAGCAGCAAGACCAGGCCAGGATTTTCCGTTTGGCTGACATATGTGTGAGCATACAGTGTGGGTTGGGAAACTTCTCAAATTCTAGAATCCCTGGGCTTGGAGGACTTCTTGGAGGTGATGTAGCCCATTCCCCTGCTTCCAGGCAGGTCGCCATTTGACCCCTCGGAGACAAATGAAAATCTCCTGTTTTGAAAGTTCTTAGACATTGTAAGCAGCCTTCTCTAGCTGCCTGTTTAGCTGTGTAATAGCTTGTGGTGGGGAAGGTTTTCCTCTTGTCTGCCTACCTTGTAGTATAATTAATGTCCTTGTCTTATTGCCCACTAAGTGCCCCAAAATGGACGGTGCATTTTTAAAGAATGGGATTGTGTGCTTATTATCTTTGTATGGAGCCTCCACAAATATGAATCAAATCTGTCGAAATTGCTCTCACGACAGAACCAGGGCCAAAAGGTAGAAGTCCCGGGGAGGCTAATGATCATTCAAAGGAATAATGACCTTGTGAAAGGATTAGAGGTGACCACAAAAGGAACCCTTTGAAAGACGTGAGTTCCCTGTTTTTAGGAAGGCTCAAGGAGAAGAGGAGCGGGATTCTGTAGTGGTGATGTTTGTACGGTGAGGGTTAGTGTAGGACTCGAAAATCCTTTCGTCCTTGATTTTCTGGAAACTTCATTTCCTTTGCTTCCCCCACCTCCCCCCATGAGTTCTCCCTGAGCTCACTTCAGTCCCCTATCAGGGCCAAAGGGAAGCAGCCATCTGTGTTTACCAGATTGAGGCCAACCCTGGAAACAGGTTCTGAGTCTGACCGTCTCCAAAAGCCTGTGTGCACTGAGCAGCAATGGGCAAAATAACTCACAATTGTGTGCTGCTTGCACGTTTACAAATTGTTCGATCAAAATCTTGTTTCGTGCTTATTACAGTTACTTGAATCGCACAAGTGAAACTTGGAGGTATAAGAGGTATCATTTTGACTATTTACCAGAGGAGATAAATGAGCTTCAGTAGGATTAAAGACTGCCCCAAGAGCCAGGATTCCAAACCAGGGTTTCTGACTCCAAATGTAGAGCTCTTTTCCTTACAATATCATCTGTACCTCCTAGTATAATTGAAAAGAGGTGGCCAACTTTGTGATGTTCCAAATAATCAGGACTAGGGGGCAGAAATTATAAGAAGGCGTGTCAATTTACAAACAACAACAAAAAAAGAGAAGGTTCTAGCCCAGAAGGTTGGCAATGGAAGGCTGCTTTGAGGGCGAGCGAGCTCCCTAACCCCAGGGAGTAAAAGTGGGAGATTGCTTGCTGAGAATGTTGGAGAGAGGATCCAAATCTGGAAGGGTGCTGAGAATAGACACCCTCTGAGGCTGCCATGGACAAGCTTCTGAGTCACCCATTCTTCCTGTAATTGACCTCTTCTGAGCAAGACTGGCCCTAAAATACCTGCTCAATACTTCAAGTCCCCACCCCCAGACAGAGGCCAAGTTTCTCTTTGTTTCCATGACCCCAGCCCAGCTAGCTAAGGTCCCCACAAGTGAGTGCTAGGTTTTCTCTGCCTTGTTCTCTAAGCTGAAACATCTGTTTCCTCTCAGCCTCGCTTCTAAGAGCAACACCCTGAGCTCCACCGCACTTGTCTGACACTTTCTTTTTGTTTTCCTTTCTTCTACTTATCCATCGAGACTGCTTGTGCAATGGGGCTGGTATAAAGTATTGTTCTCATCTCTTCTGCTGCTTCCTCTTTGCTCGCTATATCACAGTACTCCTTCCCTGCTCCCTGACTCTATTCTCTATCCCCATCCAAGGCAGCTTAGAGCTCCACATGGCCTCAAGCTTTCGCAAATAGCAATTTCCTCCTCAGTACATTCCCATCTCCCTCCTGCCTCTCCATTCTGACTTTCAGGCTCCCCTAGAATTCTCACACCATCTACCCAAATGATTAGGTCAAGAACTTCTTCAAATTGTACATGGGGAACCCAAGGCCACAAGGAGGTGGGATGAGCCAGTTCCTGCAGATGGGGGTTGATAGATTTTTTCTGTAAAGGGCTACATTGTAAATACTTTAGGCTTTGAGGGCTGCTCTGGTCTCTGTCTTGTATTTTCCTACTTTTTGCAACCCTTTAAAAAAGTAAAAAACATTCTTAGCTTGTGGGCCTTTGGAAAACAGGCCCCTGAGTGGGTTTGGCTGAAATTCAAAATTCAACATTCAGCAGCACTGTGAAGAAATTCTTCTCAACATCTAGCTTTCGTCCCTTCTGGCACAGTTTAAGGCCACTCAAGGTACAACTTAAGGTCATTTACTCTTGGTAAAAATATTCTGTAAAAGGTTTGTTGTTGTTGTTTCCCAAAATGCTCATCTCCTGCTGCTCTTGCCCATTTTCCAGAATTTTTCAGAATGTCCTCTCTCCCCAAACAGCAGCATACTTTTGATTCTTTCCTCACTTTCCCTTCCCCCTCTCACCCGCAAAATGATTTCTGAGGAAACCAAACTAAATGATTAGAAAGTAAAACTGGAGAGAGAATCTTGGGAGCTATACTGACTGTCACCTCTGCTACGTTAGACTCAGAACCTGTGGGTTTTGCAGACTAAATCCCAAGTCTCTTTGCTGTTAATTCCCTAGGATCGTTCTATGACTTTTTTTTTTTTTAATACCTCTCTCCTTTCTCGGTTACTAATTTCTTGCCAACTGGGCTATCAGAGAAGCATGACATCATTTTCCTCTGTGCCCCCTACCTTTCTCTCTTTTGAAATAAGCAAACCAGCACACTTGACCATAATTTCTGTGACTCACTTGCTTGATAAAAGCTTCTGACTCAGCTTGCTGGCCTGCAGAGCACTTCCTCCTGTCTGCTTCCCACCAGGTATGTGGATCACGTGGTGGCTTCCTGAGTCCTCAACAAATAGTTATGGTCTCTGCTTTACCTCTGTAGTCAGGATCACCGAGTCCTGCTAAGTAACTTAGTGGAACAAATTCTCATAACTTTTTAATAGGTTTTGCAACTGATAAATAATCTTCATAATCATATCTCCTTTATCAATGAAATAAGCATACGAATTCCACTGACTTTTTTAACACGTTATTTATTTTTAGAGAGAGGGGAAGGGAGGGAGAAAGAGAGGGAGAGAAACATCCATGTGTGGTTGCCTCTCGCACGCCCCCTGCCCGGGACCTGGCCCAGAACCCAGCCATGTGCCCTGACTAGGAACCAAACTGGCGACGCCCTGGTTTGCAGGCCGGCACCCAGTCCACTGAGCTACACCAGTCAGGGCTCCAGTGATGTTGTTTTGGGTGGTTGTTCAAATACGAAAACGTATATATCAAGTACTTACTATGTATTAAGCACTGTGCTAAATACCTCCCCACTTATCAGCCTATAGATTCATCACAAAAATTATCTTAATTTTTCCCATGGTGAAACTGAGGCTCAGAGAGCTGAAGTGATTTACTTGGGGTCAGTCACGATGCTATCAGGTGGTAGAGCTAGGTATTTCCTCCTACTCTTAGGTTTAACCATATGAAATTGTGGTTTTTATTGGCCAAGAATAGTCTAATATTGGCAATTTCATATGGCTCAACCCAATCAAATAAAAACTTCATTAGGCTAGGAGTGATTCTCTTCCTTCTTCACTGTTATGGCTCCATAGCCTTGACTACTGCTTGACCTATAGTAGGGGCTCAATACATATTTGTTGAATGAATGAATGAATGAAATGGTATGTTTCTTTTTATTTATTTTTTAGATTTATTTCTACTGTACTTTTTTCCATTATCATTTATGCTTCTTACCTCCTCTTCCACCTCCGCCCACCCTCTCCCCCCACAATCACCACACTGTTGTCCATGCCTACGAGTCTTTTTTCCCTTTCGCTTGATCCCTCCGCCACTTGACCTCCTCCACCACCGCACTAGCTGTCATCTGTTCTCTATCTATGAATCTGTCTCTACCTTGCTTGTTAGTTCAGTATGTTCATTAGATTCCGAGTATGAGTGAAATCATATGGTATTTGTCTTTTCTGCCTTGGCTTATTTCACTTAGCGTAATATTCTCCAGGTCCATCCATGCTGTCACAAAAGGTAAAAATTTCATCCTTTTAAAGGCTGCATAGTATTCCATTGTGTAAATGTCTCATAGTTGTTATCCACTCATCTACTGAGGGACACTTGGGCTGCTTTCCAATCTTGGTGATTGTAAATAACACTGCAATGAACAGAGGGGTGCTTATGTTCTTTCAAATTAGTGTTTTGGGTTCCTTCAGATAAATTCCCAGAAGTGTAATCGCTCGGTCATAAGGCAGTCCCATTTTTAATTTTTTGAGATAACTCCATACTGCTTTCCATAGTGGCTGCACCAGTCTGCATTCTCACCAACAGTTGCAGAAGGGAGGGTTCCCTTTTCTCCACATCCTCGACATCACTTGTTGTTTGTTGATTTATTAAGGACAGCCATTCTGACCTGTGTGAGGTGATATCTCATTGTGGTTTTAATTTGCATTTCTCTGATGATTAGTGACATTGAGCATCCTTTCATATGTCTATGGGCCCTCTGTATGTTCTCTTTGGAGAAGTGTCTATTCAGATCCTTTACCCATTTTTTAAATGGATTGTGTGGTATTTTTTGGTGTTGAGTTTTATTAATTCTTTATGAATTTTGGATATTAACCTCTTATCAGATGTATTGGCAAATATGTTCTCCCATTCAGTGGGTTATCTTTTTACTTTGTTGGTGGTTTCCTTACAAACCCACAGCCAGCATCATACTGAACAGGCAAAAACTACAAGTGTTCCCCTTAAGTTCAGGAATAAGACAGGGATGTCCACTTTTACCTCTTATTCAACATAGTACTGGAAGTCCTAGCCACAGCAATTGAAAAGAAGAAGAAATAAAAGGCATCTAAATTGGAAAGGAAGAAGTAAAACTGTCTTTAATTGCAGATGACATGATACTGTACATAGAGATCCCCAAAAATTCCACCAAGAAACTGCTAGAACTGATAAATGAATTCAGCAAAGTAGCAGGATACAAAATTAATACCCAGAAATCAGTTGCATTTTTATATGTCAATAATGAACTATCAGAAACAGAAATTAAGAAAACAGTCCCATGTACAATAGCTTTAAAAAGAATAAAATATCTAGGAATAAATCTAACCAGGATATTAAAGACTTGTACTTGGAAAATTATAAGACACTTTAGAAAGAAATTGAAGATAAAAATAAGTGGAAGAATTAACATCATTACAATGTCCATACTACACAAAGCAATCTACATATTCAGTGCAATTCCTATCAAGGTACCAATGACATACTTCACAGGACTAGAACAAATACTTCAAAAATTTATATGGCACCACAAAAGGCCCTGAATAGCAATGGCAGCAATCTTGAGAAAGAAGAACAAAGTTGGAGGAATCACACTACCTAATATCAAACTGTACTATAAGGCCATAGTAATCAAAACAGCCTGGTACGGGCATAAAAACAGACACATAGATCAATGGAACAGAATAAAGAGCCCAGAAGTAAACCCACACCTATATGGTCAATTAATATTTGACAGAGGAAGCAGGAACATAAAACGGGCTAAAGACAGTTTATTCAATTAATGGAGTTGAAAAATTGGACAGACGTGCAGAAAAATGAAACTAGACCACCTTATATCACACAGAAGAATAAATTCAAAATGGATTAAAGACTTAAATGTTAGAATGGAAAGCATAAAACTCCTAGAAGAAAATACAGGCAGTAAAATCTAGGACATTACTCGTAGCAATATTTTTTTCTGATCTAGCTCCTCAGGCAAGGGAAACAAAAGAAAACATGAACAGATGGGACTACATCATACCAAAAAGGCATGTTTTTCCCCTATGCTGTTGCCCAAACTTAGTCACTTTTTTTTAACATGTTCAAAATGTTGCCATATCTACATACCTATGCACCTTTAAAAATCATGTGAGTGCTGAGCATACCCGAGTGGGATATGTGTCGCCCTTTGGACACTGCTGCCCTTAACACCCTTCTGGCTACAAGGAGGAACAGGAGTTAATACATGTAGCAAAACAAACAAATGAAATAGACACCAGAGTTCTTAAAGGGTCTAGGATGTCAGTATTTTCTCATTCTGTCTCCAGCTTCCTGTTGCTGACACTAAGTGCCAAGGCAAGTACAGTTGAGAGATGGAGCTTCGTATTACCCAGCCTCCGCTTTCAGAGTGTTCTGAAAGCGGAGGCTGTGCCTTGGGCACATCGTGCTGAGAAGGCTGGGGCACTGGTTACCTCGCTCCAGCTCTTGAAGCTGTGATCCCACACCAGGAGAGGCAAGTTGAGAGAACCACAGACTGCCAGTCTCCTCTCACCAAGTGCTTATTTCCTAAAGTGGAGCTGTCATTCAGAAGCTTGCCGTTGTCCCCGACCCCAGCTCCAGAGCCCCATCTTAGAGATTATGCCAGGTAGAGAAGCAGGCCATAGACAGAGAGCTCCTAACCCTTCCCCGAATAAATCAATGTAATTTGCAAGGAAGCATGGGGGAGTTTAAAATTGAGGCTATTCTCTAAAACAGTGGAGGTCGTGGTGAAAGACATTTATAAGAGATTCAAAATATAGGCTACACCGTAAGCCAGCTAGTTTACAGACGACAACTGGGGAATAATACAACTGAGAGGAGCCCTGTGGGGTCAGAAGAAATACCAAACACCGACCTCAGAAACCATTTCTTTAAAGGAGCCACAGTTTGACTGGACTAGTTTATAGGGCAATTTATGCTCCAGGGTATTGTTACAAACAATGCAGTAATCAGCCAGCTCTTAAACGTGTGGGCAGTTCACAAATATGTGGCAATTTAAACTATGTACCTAAGTAAACAGCAGACCAAAGAAGAAATCAAAAGGAAAATGAGAAAATCTTTTGAGGCGAATGAAAATGAAGATATTAACATATCAAAACTTAAGGGATGCAGCACTTAGACTGAAATTTATAGCTAAAAAAGGCCTACACAAAAATGCCCCCCCCCCCGTATACGTGGCTTCCATTTACACGGTTTCAGTTAGCCACAGTCAGCCATGGTCTGAAAATATTAGAAATAAACAATTCGTAATGGAAAATTCTAGAAATAATTCATAAGCTTTCAATTACACATCATTGTGACTCCATGATGAAATTGCATGCTGTCCCACTCCGACCCACACAGGGCAAGAGTCATTTCTTTTTCCAACATACTCATAATGTATGAGCTATCTGCCCATTGGTTGCTTAGTAGCTACCTTGGTTATCAGACAGACTGTGGCGGTATCACAGCCTTGTGTTCAGGCAACCCTTGTTTTACTCAGTAATGCCACATTCACATCATTTTATTACGGTATAACTGTTACAATTGTTCTAACTCATTAGCTATTGTTAATCTTACTCTACATAACATAAATTAAACTCTCTCATAGGTATGTGTATATATAGGAAAAAAATAGAATATATATACACACAGAGACGTACAGAAGTAATGCCTGCTGGAGTGTGGTTGGTAGAGTAATAAAGTGGGCGTACTAATTTATAGTTTTAATTTGAACATTTCACCTAAAATGTCATATGGTGTGCTTGAGTGTGCTATTGTTACTGAATTTTACCTGCTTATGATTAATAGAAGATTTTGTTATAAATATAAATTCTCATGACCTTCTCAATAGATGCAGAAAAAGCATTTGAAAAATCCAACATCTTTTTATGATAAAAACATTCAACAAACTAGGACCAGAAGGGAACTCCCTTAACCTGATATAGGACATCTATGAAAAAAACCACAACTAACATCGTATTCAATAAAGAAAGACTAGATGCCTTCCCCCTAAGATCAGTGACAAGGATGTCTGTTCTCATCACTTTTATTTAATATTGTACTGGAAATTCTAGCCAGGACAGATAGGCAAGAGAATGAAACAAAATTCATCCAAATTGAAAACGAATAGGTAAAATGCCCTCTAGTCACAGATGATACGCTTTTGTATATACAAAATCCTAAGGAATCTACTAACAAACTAATAGCACTAATAAATGAACTCAGCAAGGCTGCAGCATACAGTATCAATATACAGAAATCCACTGTATTTCTATACACTTGAAATGAAAAAATAAAAATTGGAAATGAAATTAAGAAAACAATTTCATTTCCAAACACATCAAAAAGATACTTAGGATTAAATTTAACAAAATAAGTGCAAGATTTATATTCTGGAAATTACAAAACATTGTTGCAAGAAATGAAGATCCAAATAAGTGGAAAAACATCCTGTGTTCATGGACAGGAAGTCTTAACATTATTGAGATAACAGTACTCCCTAAGCTGATCCACAGATTTAATGTAATCTCTATCAGGACACCAGCTGACTTCTTTGTAGTACGAACAAGACAGGCTGATTCTAAAATTTATGTGGAATTGCAGGGGACCTCAAATGGCCAGAACAATCTTGGAGCGGGGGTGAGGGGATGGGGACAAAAAGAACAAAATAGGAGGATTTGCAATTCCTGAATTTTAGATTTACTACAAAGCAACAGAAATCGAGGGAGTGTGGCACTGGCACAAGGATAGATTAAGGGATTAGAATCGAAAGTCCAGAAAGAAAGCCATACAGCTGAATTCAACTGATTTTCAACAAGGGCACCAAGCCCATCCAATAGGAAATGAATAGTCTTTTCAACAAATGGTGCTGGGACAACTGGATAGGTATATACAAAAGAATGAAGTTGGAACCTTCCTTCAATCATTTACTAAAATGAACAAAAAATGAATCAAAGTCATAAATGTGAGAGCTAAAACTATACAACTCCATGTATCTAATAAGGAACTTGCAGTCAGAATATATGAAGAATTCTTACAATTCAAAAACAAAAAGACAAATAACCCAATTTAAAAAATGTGCTGAACAGATATTTCTCCAAGGAATATATACACATAACCAACAAACACGTGAAAAGATGCCTGACAGCCTTAGTCATCAGGGAAATGCAAATCAAAAACCACAATGAGAAAGTACTTTACATTCACTAGGATGTCTAAAATCAATGTGTGGCCTTGGATGAGGAAAAATCTGAACCCTCACACACTGCTGTAGGAAACTCCTTTAGAAAAGTCTGGCAGATCTGCAAACATTTAAGCAAAGGATTACTATATGACCCAACAATTCCATTCCCAGGTATATACTCAAGAGAAAGGAAAAAAATTCATCCACACAAAAACTTGTATGTGAATGTTGATAGCGCTGTTTATGATAGCTAAAAGGTAGAAACAACCCAAGTGCCAACCAATTGATAAACAAAATGTGATATATACATATGACGGAATGTTATTCAACCATACAATGTAACAGAGTACAGGTACTTGCAACAATATGAATAAACCTTGAAAATATTATTCTAAGTGAAAATAGTTAGCCATAAAAGGCCATATATTGTATGATTCCATTCACACGAATGTCCAAAAACAGGGGAAATATATAGACAGTAAATAAGTGCTTGCTAACAGCTGGCTGAGCAGATTGACATGGGAGAGGGTAAGGAGATGATAGTATAGGGTATGATATTTCTTTTTTTATTTTTTAAAAGATTTTATTTAGTTAGTTTTAGAGTTGGGAAGGGAGGTAGAAAAATATCCATGTGTGGTTGCCTCTCGTGCACCCCCTACTGGGGACCTGGCCCGCAACCCAGGCATGTGCCCTGAGAATTGAACCGGCGACCATTTGATTTAGCAGGCTGGCACTCAATCCACTGAGCCACACGAGCCAGGGCTCTTTTGAGGTGATAGAAGTATTCTAAGATTGACTGTGGTATGGTTGCACATGTCTGTGAATATTCTAAAAAACATTGCATTGCACCCTTTAAATGAGTAGTTAATGTGGTTTGTGAATTATATTTCAGTTAAGGTATTTAAAATAATAGAGAACCAAATGGAAATTATCAATAAAGTTATTAAAGAATAAGTCCAGGATGAACTGCAGCTGGTCTACATTGAAATACAAATATAGCCAGCCCAGGCTTCTCCTATCAGCTTTCTCTGGCTCACATCTCCATCATGGCTTGGGTATAAACCTTGGGAAGAAATCAGGAAAATACTGGAAAGGATCTCCACATTCATTGATGGCTTAACCATCTGTTATAGAAATGGGTTAAAGATGGCGGCTCTATATTGGTTCTCTGAGGGGTTCTTTGTTTTTACTACAGCAGGCTGAGACTGCTCAAGAGCTCGCTGGCATCAACCTCAAAGTTTTACACATCCAGTTGTTTGAATACAGCTGCCAAAAGCACATTTTAGGCTATTTAGAGCCCACCTGCTTTGCATACCTTGCATAATTGCACTTAATATCTGGTACCTATAAAAGACCACAAGCTACTGCTGCACAGTATAATTCTCTGGGCCAGAGACTCCTCGTCCTGCCAAGAGCCACGACCTACACAATAAACTCCCTCTCTGGTCCCCACTTCCCTTGCACGTGGTGTCCCCTCACCATTGTCTCTGGAGTGTCTCATGCTGGGAAGGACATACCTTAGCACTCAGCCTGTCAAAAAGCCACCCAAATAACCGTGCGCTACTGCCACATATATCCTTTCCCTTGATCAACTCTGAAATCCCTTGAAGTCACTGTACCATCCAGCTAGACTTGACCACAGACTTGCATTGTCATGTAGGTAAGGCTTTGAGTCCACATGCTGACCCAGCTGGCTCCTCCTATTTATTAAGATCTGTCAGTTCAAATGTAACCTCCTCCGAGAGGCCTTCCGTGATCTTCTAGCACCCTTCCCCTCCCCGCCACAAGGGGCTCACAGAGATGCTTAACTGTAGCTGAAATAATCTCCTTACTTATTTCTGTGTTTAACATCTGACTCCACTGGGGTATCAGCTCCATGAGGACAGGGACTTTATCATGTTCTGTCATGTTCGCTTCTCTAGCTCCAGCACTTCGCAGTGTGCCTGAAACATTGGAAGTATCTAATAAAGATATTTTTAGTGAATTAAAGAATGGCTAGAATACCAACTTTTGTGGGGTTCAGCTAAAGCTAGGGCTGGCATGGAAATTTATAGTACTAAATGCCTACATTAGAAAAGGAGAAAGGTCCTGCATCAATGAATGACCTTTCTATCCACCTTAAGAAACTAGCAAAAGAAAGGCAAATTAAACCTCAAGTAATCAGAAGAAAGGCAATAATAAAGATCAGAGTGGAGATCAATAAAATAGAAAAATCAATGGAAACAAAAGCTGTTTGTTATTAGAAAATCAGTAGTATTCTCATCGCCCAATTCCAAAGCAATTCTGGGACACAGGCTGGCTGTCCTACAACTCAGCTCAGTTCTGACACTATGTACCAGGAGGCAGCATCGGATCCCACAGGCGAAGGACCCAGTCCCACAAGACTGTCCCCACTTCACTTCCGAGTCGAGCCGCAAGCCCAAGGTTCTCTGCCCTGTGTTTCTGACCAACACCGTATAGATCCGAGTTTCCAACACTTGCCTCCCCCCAGCCAGGTCTGATTTTGTTAGAACAGCTCACAGAACTCAGAAACGTTTTACTTACTAGATTGCTGGGCTACGATAAAAGCACACAGCTCAGGAACAGCCGGGACGAAGAGATGCCTAGGACAAGGTGTGGGGAAAGGGCGTGGAGCTTCCAAAGCTTCCACTCTTCCCAAAGCTCCACGTGCTCAGCAGCCTGAACGCTGTGTGCATGCTGTCGTTTTGGAGTTTATGGAGGCTGCATTACAAAGACATGACCGATTAAATCACTGACTGCTGGCAATTGATTCAACCTCCAGTCCCTCTTCCCTCCACAGAGGTCACCGGGATGGGACTGAAAGTTCCAACTCTTAATTGACATGGTTAGTTTTCCTGGCTACCAGGCCCCCACCCCCTTAGGTGAGTCACAAAGGCCACTGCATTAACATGACAAAAGAGACTTTGATTGCTCTGAACGCTTAGGAAATTCCCAGGTTTTAGGAGCTCTGAGAGGAACTGGATGAAGACCAAATATATTTTATATTGTAAATCACAGTATCACAATCAATAACATTCATTAACCTTTAGCCATAACGGTCAGGAATAAAAGGAAGGAGACACATATTGCCAAGATTAGAAATGAGAGGTAATACTACTGCGAAAGCTGCACATATTAAAAGAATAATAAGGAAATAATAGGAATGACTTGATGCCAATGAATTCTACAGCTTAGATGAAAATGATAAACTCCTTGGGAAAACAAGCAGAAACTGCCAAAGTTCACTCAAGAAGAAACAGATAGCCTGAATAATCGGGTGTAGTAGGAATTCCTCCTGGAATTCTTTCCTTGTCTCCTTATCCCTGAAATGGGGATCTTAAAAAAGTGTAAGAGAAAGAACATTGGATCTAGGGCTTAAGAGATGTGTGTTTTAGGCTCTGCCATGGGCTAGCTTTTTTGAGACCCTGAACAAGTGGAAATTTCTCAATCCTGTTTCCTCCTCTGGTAAGTAGGGAGTCAGGGATTGTTGTGAGGATTGTGATGATTAAACAACTTGGTATAGCCCTGGCTGGTGTGGTTCAGTGGATTGAGTGCCAGCCTGCAAACTGAAGGGTCGCGGGTTCGATTCTTAGCCAGGGCACATGCCTGGGTTGCAGGCCAGGTCCCCAGTAAAGGGTGTATGAGAGGCAACCACACATGGATGTTTCTCTCCCTCTCTCCCTCCCTTCCCTTCTGTCTAAAAATGAGTGAAATCTAAAAAAATACGAAACATGGTATAGACGTATCAATGTAAGAAACATTCAAACCTGTAGAGAATTTTTGGTGAGTTTATTTGAGCCAAACTGACAACAATTGCCAGGAACCAACATCTGAATGGATTGATAAATGCTCCACAGAATGGGAAGAAAGCAAAGTGGGGAAACCTCTGGGATTGGATAAAATGGTAAAATGATAGCCACTTCTTTTAGGTTGGTGGCTAAAGGATAGTTAACAGTTAACAAGGAACCTGATAACAATGAGGGGAATTGTGGTCTCAGCTTGTGCCCCAGGGATTTGGGGGAAAAAAAAAGGGAAGTTACCTTGACATTCCAAAGGTCTGTTATCATAGATGCAAAAAGATGATAGATAGGCTCAGTTAAGGTAAAGAGTGACCTTTGTTAGGGAAAAATACTGCCCTAGGCTATGACTACTTGCCGTGAGCTGCTTTTAGTTTGTAAGGTTTAATTTCAGACCATCCTTTATGGTTACTTTAGGTCTCTGAGTTTGTAAAGGCTGCCTCCCCTGAGCTTGTCAGGCTAATATGTGGCCCCTTTTCTTCCACAGAGGCAAGGTCCTTGGTGTTAGGCAGGAAAGATAGCAAACAAAGGCGGGGTGGGGGAGGGACACTTGTCCTGCCCACTGACTCAGCAGTCCTTGAAATTCTCTGTATCTTTTCCATTATCTGGGAAAGAAAGCCTTTAACACTGTGCTTTCATCCCAAGGCCTGAAAGGCCCAAAAAGGCCCTTAGTGCACAAAAGTAGAAGCCCATTAATACCTTTGGGTGTTCACCCCCTATCTTGGAAAGCTAGCACCACCTTTATCTGTCAGTCAATATGTAATTTCTTCCCACTCACCTCTCCATGTCAGTCCCCAGGACAAAGGAGTTGGAGCTTGGCGGGCTTGGCTCTCTGGCCACCCCCCTCCAGCCTCAGGCCATCCGGCCTCTGGCCATGCGCTCTTGCCACCCTGGCCCTCACCACCCCTGCGCTTGCCGCCTGACCTTTTGCCACCCTGACCCCGCTTCACCCTGAACCTCTGCCTTTCAGCCCCCACCCCCACCTTAGCGAGGCCGAGGCCGTTCTCTTCCACGAGAAAGGCCTGCCAATAAACCCTGCTTGCACGCTAATAGACTCGTAGATCTCTAATTCTTCTTCATTGCATTGGCTAGAAGAACCGAGTTTCTGGGAGCTTCTCCCATAACACTTGGTCAGGTGTAAAATTCAGTAAAAACTGGAGCTGTTGCTTGACCATGACTGTGATGGATCTCAGTCGCGTTAGTAATAACATCAGAGTCGTGGTGACGGGTGTTTGAAAATATCGATTGAAATAGTGTCATTTGTCCAGGTGCGGTAGTAACAGGTATAATCACAGTCACTTACATCTCTAGAACACCTTTATTTATTTACTTATTTTAAAATTTTTATTTGACTTTAGAGAGGGAGAGGGGGGAACATCGATTTGTTCTTCCACCTCTTTTTGCATTCATTGATTCATTCTTGTATGTGTTGCTGACCGGGATTCAAACCCCCAACCTTGCCATATCAGGATGCCCTAACCAACCTAGCTACCTGGCCAGGGCCAACACCTTTATTTAAAGATCAATTCTTTAAAAGATGTATTTATTTATTTTTGGAGAGGAGAAAGGAGGGAGAAAGGGCGAAACAGCAACGTGCGGTTGCCTCTCACACACCCCCTTCTGGGGACCTGGCCTGCAACCCAGGCATGTGCCCTGACTAGGAAATGAACCAGCAACCCTTTGCTTAGCAGGCTGATGCTCCATCCACTGAGCCACACCAGCTAGGGCTCAACACCTTTATTTAAAAGGATAAAAAAACCCAAAACCCCTTTGAAGGACTCTCTTAGCCACACACTATGCCCCTGAAAAAAAGTATGAAGACTAAATGTCTTACCAGGCTCCAGATGGGGAAACTGAGGCTCTAAGAGGTAAGAATAAGTCCTTTCCTTTAGAGGCGAGACTCCAGTGGCAGTTCATGGAGCCCCATCCTTACCTCTTTAAGTCTTCCTGTCCACCCTTAGTCACTCCCTGTGCAGTTTAAAACTTTCTGTCCTTGGTTAGAATTCACGGTAAAAGCTTTTTTGTTCCAAGCTCTGAGCCCATCTTTCTTTGGCCATGTTCTCTGTGTTCCACCCCTTTTTTCACTTCTCATTTCTCCTCTTAGGGCCCCATCTGTCAGCATCTGCTAATAGTGGACACACCCTACATATTTCCATGGAAACCAGACAAAAAGGGACTAGAGATATGACATGAGTGTGCTTACTTTAGTCACACTGCCCAACTTCTCTCAAGGCCTAGTGGAGCAGTACTGGGTGCTGAGGTCTAGATTTGATTGAAATCAAATAGGGTTCAGTCATAATTTTAATAACTAACTTGGACAACTTAATATTTGTCCCTGAAAAGAGCACCTACTTGTTTCTCAATATTCACATAATACATTTGGATTGTTCACAACCTGGTCCTAAGTACTGGTCCCAATTTTGGTGGTACACACAAACATCTGAAAGCAGTGATTTATTTTGAAACTAATTCAGGAAACCAGATCAGTTATTTCATTGCCAGTGTCATTTAAAGCAGGTACTTGTCACCCTGGCTGGTGTGGCTCAGTGGATGGAGCATCGCACTGCAAAGCGAAAGGTCACCGGTTCAGTTTTCAGTCAGGGCACATGCCTGGGTTGCGGGCCAGGTCCTCAGAAGAGGGTGTGTGAGAGGAGACTACATGTTGTTGTTTCTCTCTTTCTCTCCTCTTTCTCCTCCCTTCCCCTCTCTCTAAAAATAAATAAATAAATAAATACATTAAAAAACAAACAAACAGGTACTTGTGAAGTCACCAGAGCTAACCCAGATTTAACCCTGGATTTCAGGGTACCTAATCCACCTTAGCAGTTTTAAAAGGTAACTAGATATTTAATAATACAGGTATTTGAAGTTAAATCATTTTCTGATGTATAAAACTTATGTAAGGCTATTTCTCATTTCTTCTACTATTTAGTGGAGTAAGACATTCCATAGAGGTGGGTTGTCTAGATAGCTGAAGTAAACCCAACTCAATACTGAAGCTTTTAAAAGGTTTAAATATTTTGATATAAAAGCCTAAATTAAATATGTATTACACATTTTCTTGCCTTCTTAAACAAAATATATTTAACTTAAATTACTTTCTTGATGACTTCTGTGAAAGGATGTGGGTAAGCCACTAAATCTCTTTGGACCTCAGTTTCCTCATCTGCTAAATGAGGAATTAGACTAGCTGAGCTCTAACTCTGACATTCTACTTTTGATTTCCAGAAAAGCTGCTGGATTTTAAGTAGAAAAGAACTAAGTGTGCAGCTACTTGTTTCCTGTGTGGACGGGGGACTATAGGAAAAGGAAACTGAAAAAATTATGAATTTAGCAAGACTGCAAGACAGGCAAAAGAATTAAGAAGGGTAAACTAGCCCCTTGGAACTAAAGTTTGTCAGCCTTTCCTCCCCTCTGGGGGATGGGACCTTTGGCCACATTGCCGATTGCTGTCACCACTGTTTTTGGCCACCCTTAAGGGCAACATCAGCCTCTGTGTGCTCTCAGGCTTCAGAGTCCAGTTGTCTCTTCTCCTTAAGACCACACAGGCAGCTGCTGGGCTGCCACTTACGAGGGAAGCACCTCAGAGAATGTGTATTAGAGTGCTTCCGGGATTTCAGAAAATAGTCTGGGCTCATTCACTTTCCACTTGGGTGACTTTACAAGAGATGGAGTTTTTATCCTGATATCTGTCGAGTATAAGAGAATATGCTAGGAATTTTTTTAAAATAAGAAAACAGTGCTTTTTTCTTTAACATTCTGACCTGAGGATATATTTATTGATTTTAGAGAGAGAGGAAGGGAGAGAGAGGGAGGGAAGGAGGGGGGAGGAAGAGAGACAGATAGATAGACAGACAGACGGACATTGATGTGAAAGAGAAAAATCAATGTGAGAGAGAAACATCCATTGGTTGCCTCCCATATGTGCCTCGACCAGGAATCGAACCCAGAACCTTGATGTGTGTCCTGACCAGGGGTCGAACCTGCTACCTTTGGGTGTATGGGGTGACATTGCAACCAACCGAGCTACCCAGCCAAGGCATGCTGGGAGTTTTTTGAATGCTCCTACCAACCCAAGGAGGGGCGCATCTTTCTCTCCATTTTACTGATGGAGAAACTGAGGCTTGAAGAGAGACGGGGCCTGCCCAAGGTCACCGTGAGGAAGTCACAGGGCTGGGTTAGAAAGCTCGAGCCTATAACTCT
Organism: Pteronotus mesoamericanus; assembly: GCF_021234165.1. Lineage (NCBI taxonomy): Eukaryota > Metazoa > Chordata > Mammalia > Chiroptera > Mormoopidae > Pteronotus > Pteronotus mesoamericanus. The sequence goes on along the minus strand of NW_026555108.1, from coordinate 473,891 downwards.
AAGATTTAAAAAGAAATAAAAGAATTAGGGGAAGGGCAGTTAAGTAACCTGCTCTTCCTCTGTGCTGAGTGAGAGCAGAAGCCAGTGGCCTGAGCAGATGGGATGGTTGGAGGTGAGCCCCAGGGAAGAAATCTATCACCACCATTATTATCTTCTTAAGGGGCTTATCAAGCACTGGTTGCCTATGGCTTCTCCCCATGCAGTGGATTCTGCTATTTATCCTTTGACAGAAAGTAAAAAATCTACTAGGTCATTTTCCAGGTTTCTTCCAGGCCTGACTCTTATGCCTTCCGCCCCTAGAGTACCAAGCACATTGATAGTTCCAGCCATATGCTAGCTGTGCGACTGTTGTCAAGTTCCTTAGTCTTTCTGCACCTCGGCTTCCTGAATTGCAAATTTGAGATAATAATAGTACCAGCCTCATTGCGTGGTTGTGAACGTTCAGGTGGTTAATACTTAGGAAATTGCATAGCACAATGCCTTCTACACAGCAAACATCCAATAAATGGTAGCTGCTGATAAAAATAACACAAAACATAACCCCAGAAATTGCTTACTGAGTGGTATGATGTGCCAGACACTGTGTTATACTTTGAGGAGCAGTGTGGGCGCTGAGGGAAGAACACAGGCTCTGGTACAGAACAGCCTGAGTTCAAATCCTGGCTCTAAGTGTGACCTTGGGCATGTTACCTCGCTACTCTGAGCCTTTTTTTTTTGCATTTAAAATGGGGATCATAATACTTCCTACCCTAGTGATGAGGATTAGCAAGATGATACATATAAAGAAAGCGCTTAGCCCAGTGCTTGGGTGAGGGTATGTTCTGATTAGTCATTATCACCCTTATTGTCTTAAGTGGCACCTCACTTGACACTCACAGTATCTGTATAGCACAGAAAGCTGATTGCAAGATTGCTTGATATTTAGAACTGTGTTCAATTTTCAAGTGAGTTCGGGCATGAGTGCCTATTGACCTAAGCAATTCTCGTATCATGCAATGGCACTTCGGTAGGAAATGGGAATGAATCATCTTTCATTATCCTACTTATTAAAGCTCCTAAGGAAAGAGTCAGGTGCAGGAAAGTAGGCTTGTATTTGATACCAGATGCCCATCGTCCTTGTCCTAGCTCTGCCACTCATTGCCTGTGGGACCAGGAGCCTTTAAGTAGGCAAATGAAAAATGTCTCCATTCCTGCCCTGGTTGGTGTGGGTCGGAGGATTGAGCACTACCCTGCGAACCAAAGGGTCGCCTCTTTGAATCCCAGTCAGGGCAGATGCCTGGGTTGTTTCTCTCCTACTCTTTCTCCCTCCCTCCCCGTCTGTCTTAAATAAATAAATAATATCTTTTAAAAAAATCTTTAAAAAAAAAATGTCCCCATTCCTAAGTCTTACCTTTGTGTGTGGAATACTTTGAGTGATATGAACTAGTTCACTCCCGTGATTGCCATCGTGACTGTCTGTAAAATGGAGCCATAAATACCCCCTCTAGAGGAATGTAAGAGTGGTAAGCTATACAGGCACACAAAATACTACTTGCAGCAGGGGCTTGCAAACCTCTTTTTTTTTTTTTTGGTAAAGGACCAGATAATAAATACTTTGGGCTTTTGAGGACTATGTAGTCTCAACTGAAACGGCTCATCTGCTTTTGTAGCACAAGAACAGCCATAGAAACTATGTAAACAAATGAGTTTCGCTGATTTCCAATAAAATGTTTTTTACAGAAACAGGTGACAGGCCTTGGTTTTGCCAACCCCTGCTCTAGATCCTCATTCTTGAGCACCAAAACTATATGTCAGACACGCAGTAAGCACCGGGGATGGCAAAGTCAACAAGACCCAGCATTTATTCTGAAAAAGCTCTTGGTCTTGTGGGTGAGTCAGGCACATCTGAGAGTGGAAACAAGTAATCAAAGTGTGGAGTGATAAGTGCCTCATAGAGGCATGAATGAAGTGTTTGCTTTGTGACAGAGGAGGCCCCTGCTGTTGTGTGCTATAATGATAGCTCTAATTCTGTCTTAGGAAGAGTGTTTTTGGTCCAATGAACCTTATCAAATTGGTTGATAAATGTTTCACCTCATATATCCCTTTTGGTAATCTTAATTACTTTACAACACTCTTATAAAAGGATGCCTAGAACAAACAGGTTTTCTTCAAAATACATTTTTTTCTGGTTTCCCTCCTTAAGTCCCCCCATAGGGGCATTCAGCCTCGTAGCCTTCCCTGTGGTCAGTGGGTTTCCTGTTAACACCAGGATGACGAGAGAACCAGCGGAGGGGCATGGTGCGCTGGCCTGGGAAGCCTGGTCCTACTTTTTCATTTAGCAGGTCCCTTGACCTTGTCATCTTCAGTCACCCAGCTGCAGCATAAAGGGCCGAGCTAGGTAGTTTCCAACATCCCTTCCAGCTCTGCAGCTGTGGCCGGTGCCCGAAGATGCAATGTGCGCCTGGCTTGCTTTTCACTTGAATTTTCTGTGCCTCAGTTATGTCCCGAGAAATGGGGGGCGGAGTCGACCAAGGGAATCTCAACAGTTCTTTTTGGCTTTAGCTGGACTTAGAGTCTAAGACTGGATCTCTTCAGGGCATGTTCTTTTTTTTGAGCTCTACAGGGAGCAAAATCCAAGGGGAAGGGTTATTGGCTGCCAGAGTCCTGAGTTCACCTCCCTGATTTGGGACGGCTTTCTGTTAGGAGGGTTGTCAGGTATAGTGGTCATCTCCTACCAACTCGCTTCCCCCGCTCTAGCCCTGGCACTAAGAATGTGTGTAGATGCCCTTTTTTTTTTTTTTTTAAGGATCCTAGCTCTGCTCTGGTGCTGCCAAAAGAATCAGCAGGCAGGCAGGCAGACTTGTTCATGGACCTGTTCTCTGTGTCTTATGACCCAGTGATTCCACTGCTTGGACTCAAATTCCCAACTTTATTAGTCATGGCTATGGAGGACGTAAGCAAATAATTCAATCTTTCTGCACCTCAATTGAACCTTCTTTAAAATGGGAATAACAATAGTATCCACGTCAAAGGGTTGCTGTGAGAACTAAGTCATTGTAGATAAAGAAAAACTTAGTGCCGTGCCTTGCTTATAAATGTTAGCTGTTATTATCATCCTGAGTTGTACAGACAGCCTACTTGGAGGAACAGAACTCGTGAAAGAGGTTGGGAGTGTGGAACAGAGGTAAGGGCCCTTCATGCCCATTGTCCTTGTCCTAGCTGTGCCACTCATTGCTGGAGGACTACGCTTCTCTTTTTATCCTGCCCCTGGCTTGATGTGTGAGGGGTCAAGCCTTTGCCGCTTTCTGAATCTGTTTTTCCAAACTAAATAACCTTTCTCGTTTCCTCCAACTTGAACTTTTTCTGAGTCCAACACATTCTATGCACATAAATAAGAACAGGAAGGACCCAGAGTGAAGGTGTGATCCAGTTCAAGTGAAGTTGAGAGGAGAAGGAGGAACAAACAGACCCTGAGTGAGTGAGCTGACCCCTGGGAAAATCACCAAAAAGGCAGAAACTGTCTTTGGGGCTCCGGGTTCTGCCCACTTTCCTCTCTCTCCCCTTCCTTTTTCTTTCAGCCTCTGCGTGTCAACCTGCCTTCTTGCCTGTCTCTCTCTTAGCAAACCTTACTCCCCGGTTGTACAGGGCAGAGGGACAAAGAGCAGTGGATGGAGTGAGCTCGTGGATCTAGTCCCCGCTGTTCTGAGAAGCATTCTTGGGGACCCCCCATTTTCTCTCTGTCTGCCTCTCCCCAGGCCCTGCACCTCCTCACTCTACGGCCCCCTCCTTGCTCCCTCTAAGCGTCCACTGCCCTTGTCCATACCCTTCTATAAGACCACTTGTAAGGCTGCACTGTGATTGTTTTCTGTCAACCAGTCTCTCCCAGTTACCTGTGAGCTCGAGTGACTAGCTGTATGTATCTGTTTCATCCCAGTGGTATCCAGCGCCGAGATGGAGGGTGAGTGCTGAGCAGGCGACCTGGAAGGCAAAGTCCCAGCTTGCTGCTTTCCCAAGTGAATGGAGGAACAAATGAGACGGGGAAAAATGGACTGGATTCCTACCTGCTGCTCCCTTGGCTTTGTGGCTTAGAGAAGACAGGCGTCTTCTCTGGATCTCCAGTGCCCCCTCTGCCCTGTAACATGAAAGGATCAAAGTGATGGACTTCTGAGGTACCTTTCAGCTTTTTCTTTTTTTTTCTTTTTTTGGCTTTTTTAAAAAATATATTGCTATTTGCTCAGTTGTCAAGATCTGAGAATAGCAGCTTTAAGTTATATCCCTCTCAAGTATATTTGCGTTTAAACCGGAATCAAAGCTTTTCTTAGTACGCAAAATAAATTGTAATCTCCTCCAATCCAGATCTTAAAGATTTGGTGGCTCAGTAATGACAAATTGTATTCTATATATTTGCTTATGACAAATCTGTAAAGAAACCTGTTTGTGGCTTTGCCTCATCTAGCTCTCCTCTCTCCCTCTCCCTTTCCCTCTCCCTCTCCCTGCTCCCCCTTTCTCTCTCTCTCCCCTTCAGCTTGAAATCACTGGCCAAGCCTCCCTCTCTGCCTTGGTGGCCCCACCCCTTGCTGTGACCATGGAGACACTCAGCAGCTGCCAGACTGCCTCCCTCTCTGAGCTGGTGCCCAACGGTTACCTGTCTCAGGCCTTCCCAAGCTGCCCTGAGGTGGAAGGCCTGACTGGGGAGGTGGAACTGGAGGATTCTGAGCAGTGTGGCCAAAGTGACTTGAGTCCCAGGGAAGACAGTGGTCAAAGCAAGAAGAAAACCAAAGTCAACAAGATCTGGAATTTTGTGAGCCGCAGAAAAGGGACCTCCAGTCACGGGAAGCGACCCCAGTCTATGATTTTACTGGGAGCCACCTCGAAGTCATCAGAGTTGAAACCCAAAGTCACACTAATGGATCGAATGAAGTCATTCAAGAGGTTGAAGCCTTCCACCGGGGGTTCTAAGAATCCTGCTCCTAGGAGCAGCAAGGTCCAGGAACCCCAGGAGCCCCCAAGGAGCTACCGCATGAGGAAGACCGAGGAGATCCCAAAGCCCTTCCGCCATTCCTATGCGGGCCACATTGAGGGTCTGGAGCCCTTCCTCGCAGATGCGCCGAGGCTCGAGCACATCCCCAACAGGGTAAACCAGAAAGTGTTGGCCTTCAAAGACTCTGTCATCCAAGTGGAGGAAGAGCCTTGTGAGGAAGAGGCCCCTGAGCAGTCTGGCAGCAGAGGGGGCAGGTGGGCAAAGACCTATGTGAAAAACATCTTCCCTGGGGACCATGAGGCCCCAAACATATTAGCTGGAAACTCCAGAATCCAGGAACTTGAGGTCACCATTGAGAGCTCCAGCTTGGAAGGGAACGTGGAAGGGGGCTATGAGGAAAGTCCTGGGCACCTGCGTAGAGACAAGGCCACGCCTTTTGGTGGTGTTGTCAAGTTCTTCAGCAACATGGCTGAGGTGGCCCGCAAGTGGCGGGCATTCTCCCGGGAAGAGCCGCAGGTCGGCCGCCGCCACCGCCGCCGTGAGGCCTGCTTGGTCCGTGACAGCGAAGTCTTCATCATGGAGACTGCCAGTTCTCAGACCTCCTTGCAGCTCAACTTGCCCTGTGGGCCCCCTGAGGCGGCGCCATTTCGCAGTGCCGTTGGGAGGCGCCAGCACTGCCCCCTCAAGGCCTCACAGTCCTCGTGCACCTTTGAAGTGAGCATTGAGGGTGAGGAGCTGTCGGGCCGAGAGCTTCAAGGTCCCTGCACTACGGCTGCCTTTACCTGGGCGTCCACCTCCGCTGCCTTTGAATTCCAGGAGGACTCCACACCGCAGAAAGGCTACAGCTTCCACTACAGTGGTGCCTTCACCAGGGAGCCCTCTTCTTCTGACGAGGTTGAGGAAGACACTGAGACTGTGGTTAGCTTCCTCAAGGAAGATGACAGTGCCGGAGAATCCCCCGAGCCTGGCACCACTGAAGCTATTTTGGAGAAGCCAGAGGAGAAGCCCAGCAAGATGGAGGAGCAGGAGGCCAGCAAGGCATCTGTCGGGGCCAGTCAGGCCGAGCAGCCCCAGAAGTCTGACGTGGGTATGGGGGCGGCAGACGCCAAGAGCGAAGCCAGCAAGGCCTGCACTGGAGTTTCCAGGACTCAGGTAAGGGGGGAGCTGTCTTTTCAAATCACCATTGGAAATATTCCGGACCCCAGAAATTAGCTAAACTCCCATGCCCTCCCCACAACCCCACCTTCCACCAGAAATGTCCCAGAAGGAGTGTTCCCACCAGTCAGGTACTTGAGACTTGACTGATCCTCAATCCCTGGGCAATTTTTGCCCCTTCCTTGGGCTCAGGTCCTGCAGTTGCACCTTAACTCAGCTGTGAACTAAAATTGAAGCTCTGGGAGTAGCAGCAGAGTGACCAGAGTCATTTAATGATGCGCAAGGTAGCCATGGTCTCCTGTCGGGCATTTCCCCTCTTTGCTACCCTCCCTTGTCCCACCAACTGGAGCTGAGTCCACAAACTGATAGTCAAGGAGGGCCCCCAATCTGAGTGTCAGATGACCCGGATCTGTGTCATCTTGCTGGACCCCAGTTTCTCTGTGGAGGGGAAGGGGCTATCTTGGTGTCTGAGAGATCTCTAGCATCTTCTGGTAGCTTCTGTTATTTGACCTAAAGAATGTAGGCAGAGGACAGCCCAGAAATATTCTTCCCCCAGCATTCATTCAGTGGTAGCTTTATATCCATCCTCTTGCAGGTGCTGTCACATATATTGTTTTCATTTAATTATTTTTTTAAGATTTTATTTATTTATTTAGAGAAAGAGGAAGGAAGGGAGAAAGAGAGGGATAGAAACGTCCATGTGTGGTTGCCTCTCGAGCGCCCCATACTGGGGACCTGGCCTGCAACCCAGGCATGTGCCCTGATCAGGAACTGAACCTGTGACCCTTTGCTTAACAGGCTGTCACTCAATCTACTGAACCACACCAGTCAGGGCTATTTAATTCTTAAACTTGTGAGGTGAGAGTAATTTTGCTTATTTTACCAGTGAGGAAACAAGCTTAGACAGGTTGAGTGACTTATCCACAGTCCTACAGATTGTGATAGAATTTGGATTCAAACTTCACTTTTGAGTCCACATCCAGTAGTTTTGTCTAGCCCTCTATAGTTTTTAGGGAGTTTGATTATAGTGGTGACAAGCAGGTGCTTACCACACCCCCATCCACGGAGAGAGGCAAATGTGCTAAAATTGTAGTAGGAGGAATGTTGAATAAACACTAGAATGGATTATCTGGCTTTGAGACTTAACAGTGTCTTCATAAGTGCGTGCATTTTATTTCTCCAGTAATTTTAGGGCAAAGTGTTTTTCAGGGTAATTAAAATTCTCCTTGGTCATGGTGGTGGAGTGGTCCAGCTTGACCTGTATTGTCCCTCACATTCTGCTTTCAGAGAGCTTGGCCCCGTCAGGACATAAGCAATGGGCCCACTTTTTCTGAGAAGGACATTAATAATGTTTACTAGCATTCCCTTTCTACATATATCATTTTTGGTTAGCTTTAGGGACATAAAAATTGGCAAAACACTGGAAGTGAATTTCATTTCAGTGGTTTTAAGACCAACAATCAAGAAGGCAAATGAACGAACCGAATGATTCCATTAGCTGATAATTACAGTTGGGTACTGCATGTCCAAGGTTGCCAGTCGCTAGGAAGAGATTTACAGAGGAACATGTCAGCTTGCTAGGGGGCTGTGTGGACTGGGCATGGAGATGCCCTGTGGGCTCTTTAAAAGCACAGGCTTTGGAGTCGCAAAGGCTTGTGCGTGAGCTGCTCTCTTTATCTGTGAAATGGGTCCAAACACTGCCTACCTAAGAGGGCTGTTGTGGGAAATTGAAGGAGCCAGAGTGTTCAGTATTCCCAGCCTAGCACCGCTCATGCCACACTGTGGGCATCCGCAAAGTGGCGGCTGTTATCATTATTACTGACATTTGGTAACTTATTAATAACTGTGAACAACATGCCGCCAGAGAAACAAACCCGAGACAGTACTGTGGCTGCAGTTAGTTAAGGGGGTTGGAGGAGCATTGTCTGAGGTCAGGAGACTGGCTCTTAGTCTGATTTCTACCTCCTATTTCTTTCGTAACCTTGAGACAGACCCCTCCCCTCTCTGGGCCTCAGTTTCTCCATGTGAACCAGAGGCTACATAGTTAATTCCCGAGGATCTTTCCTCCTTGCCCCCTTCTCTAGTTCTTTCCTCCCGTCCAAGCCTATAATTGCTTCCCTAAGTCCTTTGGGAGGCTCCTTGCCACCCTGTGGCTTGGCGCAGAATGGCTCTCCTTAGCAGGCTTCTTGTGCCCTCTGCTGGCTGGTAGGAGATGCTGGTTATCGTTCCTTGTGTTGAACACCAACCCAGACAGGGACTGGCCTGCAGGGAAGAAGCAAAGTGGAGTAGGAACACTGAATGTCAGGGGACATTGATAGAAGTCCAGACCCTTCGTTTTATAGATGATGAGGACACTGAGTCCTCCAGAAAGGGAACGATTTTTCCTGACAAAGAAAAAAGTGAAATTCAGTTGGTACCCATAGCTCGGAGTTCCAGTCTTAGCTCTGCCACAAATCCTGCTGACAAACCTTCTCTTTCTGGACTTTAGCAACCTTCTCCGGTAACTAAAAATCCTCACCCTTCCCTCAGGCACCTTGCAGGTCTGTTAGAATGCTAAACCAAGACAATGGATATGAAAGCAATGCATTGTGTAAGCAGCAAAGGTCACAAGGTTGCAATGGATCATTATATGCAAATAGGGTGAAAAACCTGATTCTTTTGTGTTTCCCAGAGAAGCTGGCCTTTGGCCAGCTTCCTCCAGGGTGTTTTATTTTTAAGGGTTGTTCACCCAACCCTCTACGGCTAAGTACCTCCTAAAACTCTAGCTGCTTTGGCACCGAACTGGCTGTGGTCAAGACTCGGGCTGCTCTTGTAGCGCAGGAGATGGTGTAGCTTCAAGGGCATGATGTCAGGAGGCAGGGATGTGGACTCTTCACAGCCCATCATTTGGGGGACGATGCTCAAGCATAGCAGGGACTCACAGTTCTCTGTGCCTCATTCCTCACACTAAGGAAATGTGGAGAGTAATATTAATAATTATAGCTAACATTTACACAGTGCTTATTATGTACCCATGCACTGTTCCCAGCATTTTACCTATACGAATTCATTTTCTCACACAACCTACCCTATGAAGTTAGGGACCATCTTTAAAATCAGTATGATAATAATGCCTACCTTACAGGGTTGTTCCGAATATGAAATGACTAAATACACTCAAGGGCTTATATAACAGTGTGTGACTAAGAGTCACTGCACAACAAATGTTAGCTGTTTGCTTTAGTTATTAAAAGCAAATGTCACAGGAAAGGACTGTACCTCAAGACTGTCATTAGTTAACACCTTGGTGAGAATTAGTAAAATAAAGTTTGAGGGATGAAGGGGGATAATGGTAAGAATTCTTTAGATTTGTATAGGATATTATACTTTACAGAGAGTGCTTTCCCATATATGAAGGCTTTTGTGAAACTAATGATAATTGTCATTATTATTATTATTATTCTCATATGACAGGTGAGGAATTTGAGGCATGACAGATGAGAAACAACGCATTGATGTTGGAGTCAAAATGCTTAGTTTCAAGGGCCTAGCTCTTTCATTTTATTGGATATGTCATTTTTTGAAACATTAAAAAATTTTTTTGTTAAGATTTAATTTATTTTTTAGAGAGAGGAGACGAGAGGGAGAAAGAGAGGGAGAGGAATTGCTGTGTGACAGAAACATCAGTCGGTGACCTCTCATGTGCTCCCAACCAGGGAACTGGAACTGGGGACCTGGGCTGCAACACCTGGCCCACAACCCAGGCATGTGCCCCAACTGGGAATCGAACCAGCAACCCTTTGGTTCATAGGCTGCTCAATCCACTGAGCCACACCAGCCAGGGCTGAATATGTGATTTTTGATACCTCATTTAACCACTTTGATTCTTGGTTTCCTTCATTTGTCCACTGGAAATAAGAAGTCTTTCTTGCTTCTTTCCTAGCGCAGAAAGAAAACAGATACCTAGTATGTGCTTTTACTTCTGTTCTCATTTCATGCCCCCAGTATCTCTGCTGTATTGATACCATAACCACTATCCTATTGTATTATGCTTCTGCCTACAAATGATATTCATAATCATACTCATGAGCAGCTAAGGCAGTGGCAATTGTGCACATACCACAGCTGAAGAGCCTGAGCCTTGTCTAAGAATACAAAGTGAGACGGTGGTAGAATTCTGGCCTTTATGTCAATGCTGGATCTACGCTGCCTTTCACTCCATTGTAGAATCTCTTGAGAATTGTTCAGCCCAATCCCTCAGTCTCTTAGCTGTTGTACATTTAAAAGCTGATGGCACAACCTATTGGCTGTAAAGGAAACTACAGTCAGGTTTAGCCAAATTTCCAGCTATTCTGGCTTCTCTTCTTTGTTCTCCCCGCCACCTTCAATCAATTCCCGCCCACACTATGGGTTCAGCTTCTCCTTCCTAGTGGCCCCCCTGGCAGAGTGCAACGGAGGGGTGGGCAGGGCACTCCCTAAGCGGGCAAGGTTGCCACTCTGCTGTGGATTCTGTTGTCCAGACCCTCAAGGACGCTGGACAAAGAAGAAGAAAGTCCAAAAATGGGTACTATGTCAGTGTGTTTCTAGACACACTGAATTGTGAAATCGATGCTACAGGAGCCCCAGTTGCAGCAGCTGGGTAGTAGATTTTCTTTAAAGGCATTGTGGGTGGGTACAGAAATTGTAACCTTAGCTCTGGCTGGTGTGGCTCAGTGGGTCGAGCACTGGCCTGCGAACCCAAGGGTCGCCAGTTCAATTCCCAGTCTGGGCACATTCCTGCATTGTGGGCCAGGTCCTCAGTAGGGGGCGCTCAAGGGGCAACCACACATCGATGTTTCTCTTTCTCTCTTCCCCTCTCTCTAAAAATAAATAAATAAATAAATAAAAGAGAGAAGACTTGTACTCGGTCTTAAGATGTTCTTTTTAGCAAGAGAGGCCCTCTGTCTCTGTATCTATCTGTCTGTCTGTCTCTCTTTGTCCCTCTCTCACCCCCTCTCCCTCCATCCCTCCCTTCCTGTCTCATCGTCTTTCACAGGCGCACACACTTTTTAAAGTACTGTTTTATGGGCTTTCTGTGCATCATCTCACAACCTCATCCTACCTACTCATGAAGGTAGGTGTTATTACTGTCCCTTTTATGCAGATAAAGAAACTGAGATTCAGACAGATGAATTCAGTTCCCCAGGTCTCACACTGAGTAAAGGTTAATGTCGATACCAAGTGCAGAATCCTAACTCCCCCAATCCCAATGCAAACAAACACACACAAAAAAATGCCCCCCCCAAAAGAGAAACAAATAAGAGGCTACTTTCCTTAAATCAATTGCCTGATTTTTATTTTTGCTACTGCCCGATGTCTTTTAGGCCGTTGGTGAGTGGATCTCTGCTTGCATTTATTGATGATATATTGTCATCCTGCCTGGATTTGGATGTTGGACCAGATGATATTTCAAAATGGAAAGTGCCACTGTATAAGCCAAGTATTGGCCTACGCCCCACCTCCATTGAGTTACTAATCCTGATTAGTTTCCTTTGCAGGCTTTCATCCCCCCAGCTGAACCGTCACCAAGGACTCCACCCCTCAAAATCCTCCTGGCAAAATGCGAATCCCTGCCTATCTCGCAGAGCACTCCCATGGAGCTGGATCAAGTGTCCTGGAGCAGACCCAGGAAGCTTTGTGCAGGTATGCCTTCCATGCCCTGGTTTCTGTGGCAGGCAGGACGTGCCAGGCAGGCCCCAGACAGTCATAGGCCATGTTGACATTTACTCTCCTTCCCCTTCATCTCCCCTCTAGTCCCCCAATCCTTTTCCGCGCTGGTATCTGAAAACCCACCTTTAGTGATGCCTTGGAACCAGAGGTGTCCAATCTGGGGCCTGTGGGCCGCATGCGGCCCAGGATGGCTATGAATGCAGCCCAACACAAAACTGTAAATTTACCTCAAACATTATGGGTTTTTTTTATTATGTGTCACAATGTATTTAATGTGTGGCCCAAGGCAACTAACTCTTCTTCCAGTGTGGCCCAGAGATGCCAAACGGTTGGACACCCCTGGATGGACTTTTCCCTCTCCATGTTCTTCTTTTAAAATGCAAATCTCACCCTGGCTGGTGTGGCTCACTGGATTGAGTGCCGGCCTGTCAGCCAAATGGTTCCTGGTTCGATTCCCAGTCAGGGCGCGTGCCTGGGTTGTGGGCCATGTCCCCGGTAGGGGGTGTGCGAGAGGCAAACACAGATTAGTGCTTCTTTCCCTCTCTTTCTACCCCCATTCCCCTCTGTCTAAAATAATAAATAAAGTCTTTTTATAAATGCAAATCTCCTCTTTTAGAGGGCCTATTACCTCTGAGCACTTAAATAACCTGTCTTCCCAAGGCGTCATTTTTAGCCCAGACCCTCTATACCTCATCCTTTCCAAGGCTCCAAAGCTCCAGTTCCTTCTGTGCACTTTCTCCACAGTGCTCTTACATACATCCTCTTGGTCTTAACAGGACCAGTCCCATACTTGTCACTCAAAGGTAAAGCTCCATCTCCTGCTCCATCTGGGAGGATCCATGTTCTCTTGGCTGTGGGCCCAACACCATCCGCTAAAAGCCCCCAAGTCCCACCCCACTCCTTTTGCAGAAACAGAATTTGCATGAGTGCGAGGACCCACAAGACCTCGCCATGACATTTCTTTTCAAAGTTGCGTATAGTCTCTACAAGCTCTGCGAGCCCTGGCTTCACTTTCCCATGTCCTAGGGCTTCCGTCAGCTCTACACTTGCTACTTCTTTTCTCTTTTACCCTCCTTCCTCCCCATGTGGGATGCTGTGACTTGGAGCTCCTTTCCAGCACTGTAACTCTTTGCCAGCATCCCAGGAAGTTAGGAGCCAAAGATATCACAGGCTTGGGTCTTTTGTAGCGTCATCTCCCTCAGAAATATCCAGAAGCCAGGGAGGTGCTAAAAGCAGAGTAAAGAATTCTCATAGCAGGGAAATAATGCTTTTCTGTCAAAACTAAGAGGGTGCTTAGAGGGCCCTCTTGTTTTATGAATGGGGAAACAGCCTCAGAGAGGGGAAGGGACTTGCCCAAGGTCATAATTCTGTCACTTTATAATGGAATTATGACTTAAGGTTTTAACCTCCTGACTTTTCACCATGCTAGAGTGTGATTAAAAAAAAATTTAAAGATTTCATTTATTTATTTATTTTTAGAGAGGGGGAGGGAGGGAGAAAGAGGGAGAGAAACATCCATGTGTGGTTGCTTCTCAAGCGTCCCTTCCTGGGGACCTGGCCCACAACCCAGGCGTGTGCCCTGACTGGGAATCCAAGCTGTGACCTTTCAGTTTGCAGGATGACACTCAGTCCACTGAGCTACACCAGCCAGGGCTAGAGTATGATTCTAACTGCAGTTCTATAGCAAAGAATGTAAGTTCTCTTACATTTTGGAATGCCAAGACTTGGTTCCATGCAAGCGCACCTGTATTGGGATTGCCAACCACATCCTTCCCCGCTAAGGAAACTGCAGGTGGTGGATGCAAACCAAGTCATCAAGGTAGCAGCAGACGCCCATCATGTTTTTCGAGTCCTCTGCCTGGAAATAAGGGACTCTGTCACAATCCCCTGCGAGGTCAGGCCAAGGTATCTTGTCACAGCTGCTTTCCTTGTTCCCTCCCTCCCTACCTTTTTGGAAGTGAGCCTCACCTCTGGCGATTCAGAGGCCCTTCAGCAGCTTTTGGCACTCCACTGCCACGTGCATGACAGTGTCCCCGCAGCCTCCCAGTTGTCAGGGATAGATGATAGCCTGTCAGGGAAGGGCCCGGCCAAGCCAGGGTTAATAATACCTACCCCGGGGACAACTCTGGACTTATTTATAGGCCACAGGTGGGAAAATGCACCCCCGAGATTAGCACAGGTCCTGTCATCACCTCAGCAGCCACTCTCACCTCTGAAATATAAGTGGCTCCCACGTTGCGGCTCTGCTTCTCAAGATCCCGAAAAGACAAGATGCTTGGGCTAAAAATTCCCTTAAAAAGGACGATGACATCAGGATCCCATTTGGGAAGCCAGTTGTCATTTGGCTCCTCTTAGATCCCTGACCCTGCCAGCAATGGGATCTAAGGATCCCATTGCCATTATGTGTAGTACCTGCTTTACCTCCATTTGGCTCAGAGCCTGAAGGAGTTTAGTTTGTTTTCTAGTGCTCGATCTCTGCCTTTCTATCTTCCTCCGCTCCTCATAGTCCCTTTCTCTCAGCTTCTTTTTTTAAAGATTTTATTTATTTATTTTTAGACAGGGGACACAAGGGAGAGAGGGAGAGAACCATTGCTGTGTGGTTGCCTCTCGCGCACCCGCTACTGGGGGACCTGGCCTTCGACCCAGGCTTGTGCCCTACACTGGGAATCGAACCAGCGACCCTTTGGTTCGCAAGCTGGCGCTCAATCCACTGAGCCACACCAGCCAGGGTCCTTTCTCTCAGCTTCTAATCTGCAGGTTCCCTGGGCAGACCAATAGAGTGTAAAGAATTGGAGTTGAGTGTAAAACTTTGAAGTTGGATAGAAACCAGGTTCAAATTTCTGTTCTGCCACCTTGAGCAAGTTGCATAACCTCCCGGGACTTCAGTTTCCCCATCTGAGGAATGAGAAGCTGTATAAGATACGACTCCCAGGATCATGGTGAGGAATGAGTGAAATAGAATTGATGGCTGTCCCTGTCACAGTTCCTGACATCCAGGGGTAGTCACGGATGGTAGGTTCCTTTTCCCCTCTGCCCAAGGACTCCCCCCACATGCATACTCACATACACTGCTGTCCAGCTCAACCCAAATCTGCTCTAGTACATGAGCTACTTCTTCTCACTATTTATTATTCATTTACCCACTCACTCATTCAAAAAACACTGAGCAAAATTAGAAAGTCAGTGGAGTTTGCCTTCTTGTAGCCTGGTATGTTGGAAAAGGCAAGAGTTTTGAAGTCAGGTGTACCTGGATTTGAATCTTGACTCTGTCACTAACTAGATGTGTGACTTGGAATAAGTCACTTGACCCCTTTGAGACTCAGTTTTCTTCTCTGTAATATTAGGGTAGTAATTTGAACCTCACAGTCAATGCTGTAAGTCTCAAAAGGGCTAACAAACATAAAGGTGCTTTATAGGCTCTGAGGTGCTGTAGAACTAGATTGGAATGATTAAAATGGCAATAAGAACAAACCACTTAGAGTTAGGGTTGTATCTTATGCCTGTCCAGGTTGCTTACATACAAGCATACCTCGTTTTCTTGTGCTTCATTTTATTGCACTTCACAGATGTTGTGTTTTTTACAAATTGGAAGCAAGATCCTCAATGAGCCAAAAGATTATGACTTACTTTATTGTGATACTCGCTTTATTGCACTGATCAGAGACCAAATCTACACTATCTCTGAGGTATGCTTGTAGTTGATAGTCAATAAATATCTGTTAATGCCAATATTACAATCTAGTGTTTACTTTCCAAATAAAATAGGTGGGGGATTCTTCTACTTGAAAGGACCAGAATGTCCGAAGCAGCTCCGCTGCAGGTATACTGGCATACACGTCATTCTACCTATTGGCTGAGCTCTGCTCAAACCGCTGGAAGCTTGGCTGACTCAGAGGCCTTTTCTGGCAGTAACATTCAGATCATTTTCCACTGAAGCCCCGTTCCTTCCAGGAGGGCTGCCTATGAGTTGGTGTTGATCTAGAGAGGCAATTTTGACTTTTTTCATCTCATGACACCTATAAGCTACTTATGAAAATGAAGCGGCACGCCAAAAAAATATATATACATATTTTACCGATCTGACAACAAAATGTATAATTTTGACTCATTCACACTGGACAGCTATGGTTTGCCTTCCCGTGGCCTGGTGTGTTGGAAAAGGCAAGAGTTCTGAAGTCAGACGTACCTGGCTGTTGTCAAGGGGAAAGAAGGCAGTGCCCCTGAATAAAGTCAGGTATTACATGTTTTAAAAATTCTGGCGGCATGCTGGTTGAAAATCGCTGATCTAGAGGGTTGAAGGATACAGCTAGAAGAACCTATCACCACTTGATTGAAAGTCCCTGTAGCAGTTGGGAGTAATCTTAAGACAATGGCTTCTGTGTAGGGAAGAATAAACTGATAGGTCTTTATCCATTATTTGAGTATTTCTCTGGTGATGGTATCATTTATCCACTTTTGATAACTGGGCCAGGTGCCAGAATATCTGAATTCTGTTGTGGAGTTTTATATGTGCTTGTGTGTGGGAATGTGCTATTTGGCTGTTCTGAGAACACTGATTTCACTTACTAATTGGGTCTGATTAGTTATCTCCTTGGTTTCTCCTCCTCTCTGTTTTTTGGACACAGCCAGTTCTCACATTTCCTTTTAATAGGTAGGTTACAGAAAGGGATGAACATTTAGAACTCTTTATAGTGCTCTGGGAAAGTATTGGGAGGGGCAAAAATGAAAGCTATTGGTGGAAACAAGGCTTTGACAATATTTGTATGTTTTAAATAACCAAACTCTTCATGCCATCGAAAACTTCCAAGTACTAGAGAATTGTCCAGACCTGGAATTCTTACTTTGTAATTCCAGTCAATAGCCTGAGGTTCTTTTTCCCCCCCAAGATATTCCCTGAGCAATGTAAGAAACTCTAGAGTACTTCAGACACTGGCTTTGGATTTCTTTTTGACTAATTTCAGCCCCGTTTCTCCCTACGACTGGCCTCCCAGAAGCATAACCTTCCCTTCCATTCCCTCATGCACCTCAATCCTGGTGGTGCTGAAAGGCAGACCTTTCAGGAACAGAAAGTCAGGAGCGTTCACCTTTTTTCCGTGAGGTTAATTTTTTAGCCAGTCCTCTCTAAAAGGAGCTGAGCTGTTGCCCTGGCCCGTGTGGCTCAGTTGGTTGGAGCATTGTCCCGTAAGTGAAAGGTGGTGAGTTTCATTCCCAGTCAGGCCACACACCTGGGTTGCCAGTTAGATCCCTGGTCGGGGCACGCACAAGAAGCAACCAGTCAATGCTTCTCCTTCACATCAATGTTTCTCTCTCTCCCTTCCTCTCTCTCTAAAAGCAGTAAAAAAGGGTCCTCAGGTGAGGAAAATAAAGAACTGAGATCTGGACTCAGCCTAAAGCGTATTCTCTCACCACAGGTAACTTGGACCAGGGCTCGAAGACACTGGAAACCAGCAAGAACATTGGTGGATACTGGAAGCCTCAGGGACCAGGAAACAAGCAAGTGAATGAAGTAAGACCTCTTTCTTATTTCCTTTGGAACTAGCCAGACCTCCAGGACCATTTATTTCTTCTATGCTTTCCTTTTTCTATACACACTGCAAGTATTGGCACTTCCAACATATGCAATGAAAACAATTTTTTAAGTGGGGTTCGAGCTATTTCATGGCTACATCAAAGTCGGGAGCATTTGCCTTTTTTCCCTGAGGTTAATTTTTTCTAGGAGATGAATCAAGGACTTTTTATGGCTTTCACGCAGGCTGCCGTCGCCATTGTCTTTGGCTGCCTTTCCTGTGGCAGATGGGAGAGGTGTGAGAGTTTAAACCCCCGGTACTTTGGTTTCCTTTGATTATATCCTGCAGGTTCATGATCATCTCCGGTGCTAACCAGTGGCATGTTTATGGGCATTCCCTTGGAGAAGATGTTTCATAAATGCAAATGTAATAGCTGGTGCTTAAAAGTTCAATGTTAGCAGGCTTCCTGACTTCCATGCATTCGCAGCCGTGTCTGTGCAGTATATGGGAACTTTTGTAAGTGTAGCTTTCTTGCTGTATGTTTGTGCATGCGCATGCCTACCCATGTATGCCGACATAGGCACCTTCGCCCACCTACATGCCTGTCAGAGTACTTTCTGGGGACACATACGGGTGTCCATGAGTATGACTGCAATGTTTCTTTTTCTAATTTAACCCTCTGCGTGTGCGTGCCTGTGTTTGTGTGTGTGTACATTTTCCATCCTTTTGTCTGAGTGTATCCTGGGTGTTTTGACACCTGGTGCTTTTTCATATGTGTTTGGATCTGTGCGCCCATCCATTTGCACCTTCTTGCTTGAGAGTGTGTACAGATATGTCTCTGTTTGCATGAGCTAGTCCATCTGGGAGCAACTGTGTTTGGATGTATAAGGCTGTAGCTCTGTAGCTAAACCTTGGTGAGCAATGACAGCAGAGAATGCAACCCCCAGAGAGGTCTAGCCTAGTAGCCTAGCTTTCACTACTACCACCTTCCCACTAGAATATTTCTGCTCAGAAATAGGCTTTTAGTCACAGCAGTTCAGGCCTGTTTCATGACCGCCACTATCTAGAGACTCTTAGCCAAGGACATGTGCCATGATGTCGAGGGGTTTTTGTTTTATTTTGTTTTAGTTTGGGAATTGCAACGTGAGGTCCAGAGGAAAAAGTCTATGGCTGACCGTCTTCCGTTCCCTCCCTTGCTCAGTTGTCCTCTCACCAGCCTTCCCTCGCATGAGTTCCTTGATCCAGACTCAGGTTGGCCCATTCTTCCAAATAAAAGAGCAATGACAGGCAGGTCTGGGCGCTTCTTTTATTTCAGTCGGGTCCCCATGCTGGGTCTCTTTTTACTCAGAGAACAAATGATCAGCATTGACCTAAGCAATAACTTGTGGATGCTCAAAAGCAGCAATTAGTCAATTGCGTTAAGGCTCTTTCCCTGGGGAAGCCAGCCTTGGAAAGGCCCCAGGAGTTGAAATCCAGGGAGATGGTTCTGGCAGGATGAAATTTTTACACTCAGCGGTTTTAGGGGAGTGATGGGTATCACCAAGGAAGCCTTGGGGGGGCTCTAATGCATCCACAGGGCTTTGAATGTTTAAGCAACTATTTTTGCAGCTCGATTCAGCCCTTTATTCTCCTATGATAGTATAATAATAGTGATAGCAATGGCTTAGATCTCTTTGACATTTTACAAAATGCTTTCAAATCTAAAGTTTTATTTCACTTCATGGCAGCCCTGTCAATAAATACCACCTGCCTTTTGTACATGAAAATGCTGAGACTGAAAGGGGGATCATGACTTACGTTAAGTTACCCTGCTGATAAATGATGGAGTTCAATGTTCTGTAGGACTCCAAACTAGGATGCAGGACCTAGTTCTATGGTCTGTCTGTCTTTTAGAACCCTGAAGAATCCAGAGTTGGGAGCAAAATGCTTTTTCAAGGGACTAATTCAAGTGAACAAGAAGAGTTCAGTTGCAATACTCAGGACTTCTTAAAGAGGGTGGAATTTGAGCTGAGTCCTGAAGTATGGGAAGGGATCAAATAGGCAGAGCAGAGGGAACTGGCCTGGAAAGATGGTAGGTGTCATGACCAGGAGTGAGTCACTCTCCTGGTCCCCTGGGAGCACTCAGTTCAAGCTGGGCTCTTATGAACAGTGCCAGGAGCCAAAGGGAACTACTCTTTACACGTGTGCATACCTTATAGCTAAGAGAGCACTTTTAAACATACAGTGCCATTTAAATCCCACAGCTACTCTGGGAAGACAGTGTTATCTCCATTTTTCAGATGAGAAAATGAAGCTGAGGGAAAAGTAAGGACTTTCCCAAGGTCAAAAAGCAAGCTGATAGCAGAGTCAGGGTGGACCTTCTTGTGGCTCCAAGCCTAGTATCCTGATACCTGTTCGCACTTGGGGAAGATGGCAGAATATCTGCAGTAGGTCTTAAAGCATATAGATCTCACCAGATTCTGTCTTCACCAGCCCCACCAGACTCAACATCAGCTGCTGTTCTCGGCCAGGAAACGTGCTATGAGTGTGGCTTCAACTTACCAAGTCAGAAAGCTCCGGGGGGGATACACTGCAGGCAAGATCAATACCCCATGGCCAGCGCTGTGAGGGAGACTATAGTTGGCTCACACTCAGTGGTTTCTTTTCTCTTCTGCAACACTCCTGTGTCACCATTCAAAACACCAACCAAACTTTCTCCCGGAAGTTAAAAGTAGCCAGTCATGATCGCTGTTCCAAATCTTGCAAATTTACAGGGAAATGAAATGATTTTCTCTAAGTCATCCAATAGGTTTGTTCGTTCATTTGTTCATCCATCCATTCATTCATAAAACAGAGACTGTGTTCCAGAAACTGAGCTGGCTTCTGGAATACAGAATTTCAAAAAGACATCTGTGCTTTCCAGGAGTTCACGGTCTGATCATGGGCAAATGATAAGCCAGTGAGGAATCAGAGCAATGTGATACGTCTCAAGAAAAAGGCTTGGGCCCATATCTGTAGAAGAAGTGCTTAATTCTGTTGGAAGAAGTCAAGGAAACAGACTTGATCCTTAATCCCAGAGGAGGTGATCTAAAAAAATGATCAAGAGGCCCTGGCTGGTGTGGCTCAGTGGATTGAGTGCGGGCCTACAAACCAAAGGGTCGCCGGTTCGATTCCCAGTCAGGGCACATGCCTGGGTTGCAGCCAGGTTCCCAGTAGGGGGTGTGCAAGAGGCAACCACACATTGATGTTTCTCTCCGTCCCTTCCCCTCTCTAAAAATAAATAAATCTTTTTTTTAATTGGCTTTTAAACAAATCTTTTACTTTTTGTTTTAATTTGTTCATTTCTAGAGAGAAAGAGGGAGAAAAACATCAATGTGTGGTTGCCTCTCACATGCCCCTTACTGGGGACCTGGTCTGCAACCCGGGCATGTGCCCTGACTGGGAATCAAACCGGCCACCCTTTGCTTTGCAGGCCGGCACTCAATCCACTGAGCCACACCAGCCAGGGCTAAATAAAATCTTTATAAAAATAAAAAAATAAAAAGATGACCAAGAGATCTGAGACAAGTAGGAGGGCTGAGATAGATAGGGCTGGAGACCTCTTTCCAGGCCAAGAGAGGCTAAACACGTGGAGACAAGAGTCAGCACACCAGGCTGAGGGAACTGCAAGACGGATGGATCTGATGGTGGACATCCTGGCAAAAATTCAAAAGGGCAGGGGTCCCAGTACAGTTGATAATACTTGGCATCAAATTGGCAAGTCCCAGGAAGTACCAGAGTGATAATTATCTTCTGAAACTCTGAGGTCTTAGAGCATTCGGGAACATTTGCAGGTGGGGAAAAGTTTAGCATTGAGGGCACCTCTCATTTCCTTGCTCGGATGGCAGAGATAAGTTATCCAGGGACCTACAGGGTCTTGCACTATTTGTGTTTTCCCAGGAGGGTAGAATCAATAGGGACTGCTCTTCTCAGCCTTACCCCTGACTACCTGTTATGCGGATTTCAGATTGTGGGGGACTCAGGGCTAGGTCATGAAATTGTTATGCTTCCATCATTGCTGTAGCTCCCCATGAGCTTTAGATGTAGAGTAACCTCACTCCCCCAGAAGCCCCTTTCCTAGAGAAGCTTTCCTCACCCAACCACTTGGCGTAAGGCTCTGTGCTGAGCCCTGGGATACAGGGAGGAGTCGCGCCCAGTCTTACCCTCAGTTCCTACTCTTGTAGGGGGGAGAGACATGATCCCCTCTAACCTGAAATCAGTCCCTCTTTTGCAGTCTGTATTAGGTTCTCCAAAGAAACGGAAACAATACATATGTGTATTTATATAGACATGTAAAGGGAATCTTTACAAAGAATTGGTTCACACACTGGTGGAGGCTGGTAAGTCCACTCTGCAGAGGGTCAGTGGGCTGGAGACCCAGGGCGGGGGTGGTGCCAATGTTCCAGTTACAAGGCCACCAAGGAGAAGACTGGAAGTTCCAAATAAAGTCTGAAGTGAGTCTGCTGGAGAATTCTCTCTTACGTGTGGGAGGATTGGTCTTTTGTTCTATTCAGGCCTTTAACTGATTGGATCGGGGCTACCTGCATTATAGAGGGAAGTCTGCTTTTCTCTATGTGTTAAAGTGTTAATTTCATCAAAAAACAGTCTACAAGAAACACCCACACAAACACATTTATAACAGAATAAGAATACTCTTGACAATTACAGTCCTTTGTTCTGGGATTGGTCACCTGGTCACAGCTGGCATTCATAACCACCTTCTTCCACTCTCCATTTAGTTGTTCCCTTATCCTCAGGTACTTGTGGTTCTTGACATGATGCGATGACCCAAACCTTCATTTCTGAAGGGTTTCGCCAAGTAGCAGTTCTGCCTGGATTGGGTTATTGTAGTTTTCTATTGACTTTAATCACGGGACATGGTAATGGTAAGAGATGCCCTAAGGGATTGCCTATACAGCAACTATACTTTTCCTTCCCTCCGTTGTAAAGTAACAAATTTCTCCTTGGTTTTCAGGATCAGTCACCCCTGCCAGCACAGGATCTCCATTCTCGGCCTGTTCCCCATTTACAGGCAAAGTTTAGAGGACCTAAGTAGAAGTCCCATGTGTGTTGTGAACTCCCAGATGATGAGTTACATCTGACTGGTTGGGAAGGAGGCAGAGGAGGGTCCTGTGAAATTTTATGGAGACTTCACTTTAAAAAAAAAAGATTTTATTTATTTTTAGAAGGTAAAGTGGGGAGAAAAAGAGAGAGAGAGAAACATCCATGTGTGGTTGGCTCTTGCGCGCCCCCTGCTGGGGACCCAGCCCACAACCCAGGCATGTACCCTGACTGGGAATCGAACCAGCAGCCCTTTGGTTTGCAGGCTGGTGCTCAGCCCGCTGAGCCACACCAGCCAGGGTGAGAGTTCACTTTTGAGCTGGGCTCTGAAAGAGTGCCTGCAAGCCCAGTGCTGACCAGAGAGGCTACGGAGCCTCCAAGAAAGGATACAAGGCCATTGCTCTGACCTTGCCATGGTACTTATGGCCCCTGCTTAGTTCAACTGGACAATCTGAGAAGGCAGAACTCAGCCTCTCATCTTGTCAGGACCCGGCGTTCTGCACTCTATCCTCTGTCCATCTTTCACAGTCTACTTTGGGGGAGATCTCAACCTTGATCCTCCTTTCTTTACTGTGCTATGCAAAATAATGGCCACCCAAAGATGTCCTTGTCCCAGTATCCAGAACCTGTGAATATGTCACCCTTTTATGACAAAAGAGACTTTTTAGGTATGATTAGTTTATGGATCTTGAAATGAGGGTTGAGTTTGTATTATTTGTTTGGGCCCAGTGCAATCCCCAAGGTCTTTATAAAGGAAAAACAGAGGTAAGAAAGGCAAAAAGCGATGTGATGATGAGACAGAAGGGTCAGAGCCAGAGAGAGAGATTGGTAAGTGCTACTCAGCAGACCTAAAAGATGGAGGCCTTGAGACAAGGAATCCAGATGGCTTTCAGAAGCTGGAAAAGGCAAGGGAAGATATCCTCCCCCGGAGCCTCTCAAAGGAAGGCAGCCCTTTGTTTCCGAAGAAACAACACCTGCCTGTAGCTCAGTAAGATCCATGTTGCACTTCTGACCTCCAGAACCATAAGGCAATAAATTTGTGCTGTGTTATTTTAAACCACTAGGTGTGTGACAAATCGTTACAGCAACAATAGGAAACAAGTGCATGCATCTCGGCATTTTCCTTTGAGCCAAAATTTTCCTCAGAGTGTGAGGAAAGATGCAAGGCCCTAAACTTTGGCTTTCATGTGCCAGCCAGCAGCCAGGAAGAGAGGCTATTTCCGAACTGTGGGACAGACAAGCCATTACTATAATATGTGGGACATTTCAGCTGTCATGCATGACTGTTGTTAATTGGTGTACCCAGAATGTCACAACTATTAGTTTCACCATGGGGATATTGTCACCCCAGAGACCTTATTGAGGCTGATCCTCCAGTGGCTTGCGGGGCCTGCGTGCCAGGCCTGAGGACTGTGGGCACTGAGGTAAGGACACCAAGAAAAATCCTACGGAATGTCTTGCATGACATACTCCTCACCTCCACTTTGGTCTGAAATGACACATTCCTAGCTCTTGGATTCTGCCAACCCTGCCACCCAGTCCCAGAGATCCCTGCTCCCCCCGCTCCCCGCGAGTGCCTCTCATGGCTAGTCAGGCTCATCTTTACCCACTGCTACTTGGCCCGTGACATCATTTATATTTCTTCCTTTTCTTTTTTCTTTTCAGTTGAAAATTTTAATTGAGATGCTTTTAGACTCACACGTAGTGGTAAGAAATAATACAGACAGCCCTGACTGCTGTGGCTCAGTGGGTTGGACATCATCCCACAGACTGAAAAGTTGCTGGTTCAATTCCCTGTTGGGGCACATGCCTGCGTTGCAGGTTTGGTTCCTGGCTGAGGGCACGAGGGAGGCAACCAATTGATGTTTCTCTCACACATCGATGTTTCTCTCCCTCTCTTCCTCCTCTCCCCTCTCTAAAAATAAATAAATAAAATATTTTTTAAAAAGAAATAATACAGAGAGATCCCATGTGCCCTTTACCGAGTTTTCCCACTGATAATATTTTGAAAACTATAGTGTAATAGCACAACCAGCATATTGACATTGATACAATTCACCCATCTTATTCAGATTTCCCCGTTGTAATAATACTTGTGTGTGTGGGTGTATTTAATTCTATACAATTTTATCACACTTGTAGGTTCATATATTTTCTACCACAGTCAGGATACTGAACAGTTTTATTACCACAAAGATACCTCCTGTTGTTTGTTTTAACCACGCCCGCCTCCCTCCTGCCATTATGCCCAACCCTTGGCAACCATTAATCTGTTCTTCATTTCAAAAATGTGGCCACGTTAACGATGTCATAGAAGTGAATTCATATAGTCTGGGATGTTTCAGGGTTCGGTTTTTTTCACTCTGCATAACTCCCTTGAGATCCAGCCAAGTTGTTGCACATGTCAGTAGTTCATTCCTTTTTATTTTTTAAAAGATTTTATTTATTTATTTTTAAACAGAGGGGAAGGGAAGGAGAAAGAGCAGGGGAGAAACATCAATGTGTAGTTGTCTCTCCTGCGCCCCCTACTGGGGACCTGGCCTGCAACCCAGGCACGTGCCCAGACTGGGAATCGAACCAGTGACCCTTTGGTTTGCAAGCTGGCACTCAGTCCACGGAGCCATACCAGCCAGAGCCCTTTTTATTGCTGAATAATATTCCATGGAATAGATGTACCACCTGTTTAAGGATATAAGGGGTATTTCCAGTTTCAGGCTATTATGAATCAAGATTTTATTTACATTCAGATACAGGTTTTTGTGTGAACATAAGTTTTAATTTTTCTGGAGTAAATGTTCAAGAATGCAGCTGTTAAAGAGTATGGTATTTACGAGTTTAATCTTGTAAGAAACTGCCAAACTGTTTCTCAGAGTAGCTGTGCCATGTACTCTCACATCACTAATGTGCAAGTGTTTAGTTTCAGGGCATGAATGATCAGTTTTTAAGCGTCTTCACCAATATTGATGGTATCACTATTGTTTATTTTAGCCATTCTGATAGATGTATAGTGACATCTCATTGTGGTTTTAATTAGAAGTTTCCTAATGCTTGATTATGCTGAATATCTTTCCATATGCTTTTGGCCATCTGCATATCCTCTTGCATGAAATGTCTGTTCAGGTCTTTTGCCCATTTTCTTATTGGATTGTTTGTGTTTCTTATTGGATCGGTTTGTTTGGGCATCCTTAACATTGTGTATATACTAGTCCTTTGTCAGATAGGAGGTTTGCCAGTGTTTGCTCCCAGTGTGTAGCTTGCGTTGTCCTCCACTTCACACAGGCTTTCACAGAGCAAATGTTTTACATTTTAATGAGATCTAATTTGTTGATTTTTTTCTTGTATGATTCATGTGTTTAGTATCAAGTTGAAGAACTCTTTCCCAACTCCTAGACCTTCTAAATTTTCTTCAAATGTTTTCTGAAGCATACACAAATTTATAATTTACATGTAAATCATGATCAATTTTGAGTTCCTTTCTTCACAGTTTATGAGGTTTAGGTTTTTAGTTTTTCCTTCCTTCCTTCCTTCCTTCCTTCCTTCCTTCCTTCCTTCCTTCCTTCCTTCCTTCCTTCCTTTCTTCCTTCCTTCCTTTTTCTTTTTTTTTTTCCCCCTACGGAGAGCCAGTTAGCCCAGCGCTATTTGTTGAAAAGGCTATCCTTCTTGCACTGTTTTTGTATCTTTGTAAAAAAAAAAAATCAGTTGGGCATATTTGTGTAGGTCTATTTCTGGGTTCTCTACCCTTTTTCATTGATCTATGTGTCTGTCCTTGTTGATGCTGTGACAAAGTTAACAGTTATACTGGTGACCCCTTGGGAACTGGGGACCAAGTGTTTCTCTTTCTGAACAGATGGGCTTGCCCCCATGTCAGCAGATTAATGTTCTGGCTCTGTTGTCAGTCTCTGGGACTGTTCGAGAGCCCAAGGACGCTCACAGCAAAACCTGCTGAGGAGCCGCTGAGAGAATGTGTGATATGGACAAGTAGCTGGTCCTATGCAGACACAAGTGTCCATGGGCACCCACAAGTACACTGTCCTAATGATAAGGGCTACTATTTAAGTAAGTGCCTATTGTACACTGTGGAATCTACATGCATGATTACATTTCACCCTTACAAACAACTCTACGAGGGGAGCCCAATCATTGCCTTTATATTATAGATGAGGAAACTTAGGCTCACAGGGGTAAAGTGACTTACCCACAGTCACATCGATACTAAATGGTAAAATTGGGATTAAACCACCATCTTTTTAACTGGTTCCAAAAGCCATGCATTTTTGAGCTGCTAACCTCTAGATGCTTTACCTCAGTCCCATGAGGAGGCAGACAAAGGGTGGGCCTTTGGAATGATGATACAATACGATGATGATAAACATTTAACATTTACACCTTCCTTTTCCCATCTTGGCCCTGCACTGGGCATCAGGGGTACAGAGATGAATCAAACAGAGCACAGTCTAATTAGGGGTAAGGATGGTGGATAGACAGATGAAGAAATAACAGGAGTTAGAGAGAAGTAGAGGAACCCGTTAATTCATTTGTACACGTTGGCATGGACAATGGCATATGAATGAGATTTTGGAGGGCTGGGTGGAAGTTTTCCAGCTGTGGAAAAGGACTTAGTGACAAGCATTCTAGGCAGGGGGAAGAGCCTAAATAAAGGTACAGAGTAATAGAAATCCTTAATTTGTTCAGGGAGCAGTAAGTAAGGCCCATGGGAAGAGCAATTATGCTAGCCACAATCACTTAGTAACTTTGTCACCTTCCCAAAGCCATTAGGCATTAATGAAATGTGCAGTCCTGAGCCCTTTCTGTGGTGTCTATTAATGAAAGCCTGGCTTACTGAGGCCTGGTCAGAGAGAGAAATAGCATGCCTATACCAACCCAATGGATCTCCTATTACCTCCAACTCAAGTCTTTCCCCACATGATGATCTCATTCAGTTTCCCCTGCAAAGTTTCCTCTTAGTTGTGCACTCTTTTAATTACAAGAAAGCGAAAACCATTTAGTCTTTTCTACTGCATGATGCTGCATCCCTAAGTAGCTGGCCCACTTGTGAGAAAGTGAAGAACTTTGATACCTGACACAGCTTGGGTTCATTAGCACCTTGACCTAACATTTTTTTTTTTTTTGCTGTCAATAGCTTGCTCTTTGACTAGCTGTTGAACCTGGATATGTCTCACTTTTTTCACTATAAAATGGGGATAATAATACTGTCCTTCTTGTAGGGTCATTTGAGGAATAAATGAGATAATATAAAGTGCTTAGGGCATGTAAACACTTAGGAATATTTAGCTGTTTTTATTATAATTATTATCAATGTTGTTTGAGGATGTCTACCAAGTTCTACTAAGTCAATAATTATTCCTGCCAATAAAGCATGTACAATATTACCAAATACTTTATATTACTCACCACTTTGTATATATTCTTGTGGATAGAAAAGAATACTCTTAGGCTTACTTTTGAAAAAAATTTAGCTGTTATCATGTTTACTTGTCACTGCTTGACTTAATTATCCTTTAATTTTTTTAAAGATTTTATTTTTATTTACTTTTAGAGAGAGGGGAAGGCAGGGAGAAGGTGAGGGAGAGGAATATTGATGTGTGAGAGAAAAATCGATAGGTTGCCTCTTGCACGCCCCCAAGTGGGACCTGGCCCACAACCCAGGCATGTGCTCCCTGAGCAGGAATCAAACTAGAGACCTTTAAATTCACAGGCCAGCTCTCAATCCACTGAGCCACACCAGCCAGAGCAGTTATATTTAAAATAAATATCCCAGTCATGCTGCAAGGATTCTGACCTTGGGCTAGTGGCTTTAACATTTCTTTGCTTCAGTTTCCTTTTCCTTGAAACAGTTTTGTTCACAATAGTGCCTACCTTACAGGATTGCTATTGGTACGAATTAATTCCTATAAAACACTTAGAACAGTGTTTTAGAACATAAGTAAGTATTTAGTGACTGGGGACTTACTAGTAATACTCTTGCTTCCTTTTTGAAAAAGCAAGATGTCCCAGGCACACCGTGATTTTTTTTTCCCTTCCAAATTTGGTCTGTGCCATCCTCCAAGAATTCTTGTTATCAATTAGTGGAGAACACGGTGGTGGCCCAGGTTTTGGTGCTGGCTAGGGGGTGCACATTCTATTATTTTGGTGAGAGATGGTAGAACTTATAAGGTCACTAGAGGCGGCTGAAGCCATGTCTATAACATAGATGCGGTGTTTAACATTGATGTGGTTGATTCATTTTTAATAGATAAAACAACCACATGGTACAAAGTGCAAAAAGGTACAGAAGTGTGTTTAGGGGATTGTAAATTCACCCTCCTCACTCCCCTAACAATTTTGTGGTACAGTTCTCGTGTTCAGGCCTAATCCCTGCCGCCAGTTTCTGGAATGTATGGGAAAACTTTTCAAAATCAGGAGCATATGTTGATGTTTTTAATTTAACTCTAACTTCCTTACATCCACTCTTACCTCTCTCTAATGTTCTTTTATGTTCTTAATCTGTCTTCTCTTTCATTTCCTAGAAGCATCTTTGATGGGTTTTACTATAAACCGTATATTGTCATGCTAAACCGTATGTCTAAAATGCAATGTCGCCTACAGGTTTAGAATCCTTGTGTTTTCTTTGTTTTAGTTTGTTTTGTTTCATAAGACTGGCATCTGTTTATTCTCTTTGACCCTTGGAACGAGCCTACTGCAGTTGGCTCCACAGTATACGGGATGAGATATTCTTCCTGATCAGCGTTATTTGAGGAAACTACTTGCTGCTGGAACAGAAAAAGAATTCTCAGCCTTCCTTCAGGGCAACGCCAGGAAACGTGGAGGGGTAAGGTGCACGGACTCACAGGTGTGCTTACACTTTGTGGGCGTTTAGTGATCGCAGCACCACGGCCTGTACATGTGGTTTAGGTCCACACACTGAGCAGCAGAAGGCAACGGTAAGCCACCGCTACACTTTCTGTTCTTATTCTCCTCTTGTTTCCCTCTTATTTTGCCTTGAAAACCCTATGACGATACAGTCCAGAATGAAATCTGAGGTAGTGCTGAAAGATAAGACTCCCATGTCTGAAAGCACTTAGTTCCCTGGGAAGAGCAGAGAATGAGTACGAATAGCATTGTTGCTGACGACCCAACTTAGGTCAAAGCTGGAAGGGTGTCTAGTGGTTGATGTGCAGAAAGGTGCAAGGAAAGTATAACACATACAATGCTGCACAGCACGTATAACGTATAAACGGAGCATGGAATGTAAGAAGCATGAACCAAGGTAAACTGGAAATGATAAAGTAAAAAAAAAGGAACATCTGAATATTGCAGTGCTTTGTGGTAGCAAACTAAAATGAACTGCAATGGGGCGTATCCTTTGTACAGGCAAGTACAAAGTGTTCCACTCTGCAAATGACAAACTCAGAAGAAACAGGGTGGCTTTATTTTTTTAAAAAAAGATTTTATTTATTTATTTTTAGACAGAGGGGAAGGGAGGGAGAAAGAGAGGGAGAGAGAAACATCAATTGTGGTTGCCTCTCATGCGCCCCCTACTGGGGACTGGGCCTGAAACCCAGGCAAGTGTCCTGACTGGGAATTGAACCAGTGACCCTTTGGTTCACAGGCCAGCACTCCATCTACTGGGCCACACCAGCCAGGGCCAGAGTGGCTTTAATATTGAGGCAAGATGTAGCACAAGCATTTAGGGGCTATAATGCAAGGTCTGAGTGAATAATATCAGACTTCTAGGAAAACCTGTTAACATAACCATCATTCAAGTCTATGCTCTAACTACAGAGAATGAAGATGAAACCGATAGCTTTTACATAAGTAGCCAGGAAGAATTTGATCAAACAACCTCCCCCCGCAAAAAAAAAAAACAAAAAAAAAACCCAACATGCTGATAATTAAACATCATTAGAATGCAAAAGTAGGAAATAAAGTAGAATCAAATGTCAGAAAACTAGGTCTAGGGGTCAAAAATGAAGCAGGAGATCGGCTTGTGGGGTCTTTGGAGCCAACAACTTGCCCTTCACAAATACATGCTTCAAACAACCTAACAGATGACTGTAGACATGGACAACGCTAGATGGCCAATATAGAAGTTAAACAGACTATGTAATTGGAAGCAGGAGATTGAGAAGCTGTATTCTCTCTGGCAGCACAAGACTAGGAGCAGGTTGTGACTGACCCCCAACTGTTACTATCAAACACTAGAGTGAAGTTGAGGAAGAGCACTAAAATAAACCCAGTGCCAAAATATATCATAAATAACATTCCTGGTGGATTTAAAGTCCATATAAAAACAGATTTGCACTGTTAAACTTAATTGACCAAGAATCAGAAGAACAGTGCACTGAAACTAGAAATAGTAGGGGAGAATGTGAAAAGACTACACCAGAAGTAAAAACGAAAGAGAAATCATGATGGACGACAGAAGAACCAGTAAAAATTGTTAAAGGCAGGTGAGAGACAAAAGGTTAGACTACTGAATCCAGTTTTTCAATGGCTTTCATGTAGAGATGAAAAGAACTATTGCAATAGTCAATGTAAAGTGATAGACGAGAGCAACAAAAAAGGAAAAACAGAAGATCTCTAGCAGAAGATTCAAAATATAAAAGAGAATTCAGACCTAAACTAGGAATGTTTAACAGCCAACAAGGAAGCACATTGTCTGACCAAGAGAAAATAAAGAGGAGGTGGAAACAGTATGCTGCAAGTCTATACAGAAGAGACAGATGAAAGCAAGAAATCCCTTTGAAGAAGATTCCTGTGAGGAAGGATCTGTAATTCTAGAAAGCGAAGTGAAAGCTGCCCAGAAGGTATTGGGAAGAAACAAATCACCGGGGGCCAATGGGATCCTGACAGGATTATTTCAAGCCACAGAGACTGAATCTGTCAAAATCCTACCAAGCGTATATCAACAAATATGGAAAACAAAACAAAGGCCTGCAGACTGGGAACATTCAATATACATCTCAGTCTTCAAGAGAGGAGATGCCAAGGACTGCAGTAACTATAGGATCACTGATCTCATTTCCTATGCAAGTAAAGCGATGCTCAGGGTGATGCAACAAACCTTATATGGAGCAAGAAATGCCAGGTGTTCAAGCTGGATTCAGAAAAAGGGGAGGTGCCCTGGCAGGTGTGGCTCAGTGGATTGAGCATCGGCCTGCGAACCAAAGGGCCACCGGTTCGATTTCCAGACAGGGTACATGCCTGGGTTGTAGGCCAGGTCCCCAGTGGGGGGCGTGTGAGAGGCAACCACACATTGATGTTTTCCTCCCTGTCTTTTCTCCCTCCCTTCCCCTCTGTCTAAAAATAAATAAATAAAATCTTTTAAAAAAGAAAAAGAAGAGGCACTCAGCATCTAATTGTGACTGTTCATTGGCTATAGGAATGCTCCAAAGAATTTCAGAAGACAGTCTGTGCTTTATAGGCTACAGTAAAGCCTTTCACTGTGTAGGTCATGAAAAGCTCTGGGTTGCTCTGAGAGACATGGGGATGCCTCAGCACTTGGTGGTCCTGTGGGTAACCTGTACTGTGGACAGAAAGAAACCGTCAAGACAGAGCACGGAGAGACAGAATGGTTTCCTCTAGGTAAAGGTGTCAGACAGGGGTGCATTTTATCTTGTTATTAGTTTAATCTGTATGCAGAACATAT
Organism: Pteronotus mesoamericanus; assembly: GCF_021234165.1. Taxonomy (NCBI): domain Eukaryota; kingdom Metazoa; phylum Chordata; class Mammalia; order Chiroptera; family Mormoopidae; genus Pteronotus; species Pteronotus mesoamericanus. The sequence goes on along the minus strand of NW_026555108.1, from coordinate 441,853 downwards.
TCTATGAAAAGCTGGGCTAGACTCAAGGGAAGGAGGAGTGAGAATTGGTGGAAGAAACATCAATAACTTAAGATACGCAGATGACACCATCTTACTGGCAGAAAGTAGCAATAAATTGAAATGACTTCTGATAAAAGTGAAAGAAGAAAGTGCCAAAGCAGAACTGCATTTGAACATCAAGAAGGCAAAAATCATGACTAAAGAAGAAATATACAATTTGGACATAGACAATGAAGACGTTGCAATTGTGAAAGCTTTTGCTTATCTTGGTTCAGTCATCAATTCAAATAGAAGCTGTAGCCAAGAAATCAAGAGAGGGCTGAGACTCAGACAGGCAACAATGGAAGAATTCGGGAAGATAATGACGGGCAAAAATGTGTCATTAGAGACCAAGGCTGATCCTTTACACCCTCGTATTCCCAATTACTGTGTACTTATAAAAGTTGGATGGTGAAGAAGGCTGATAGGGAAAAAATTGATTCGTTTGAAACATGGTATCGTAGAGGAGCTCTAGGGATACCCTGGACCGCCAGAAAGACAAACAAGTGAGTCCTAGAACAAATTAAGCCTGAAACATCGCTGCAGGCAAAAATGACAAATTTAAAGATATCCTACTTAAGGCAAGTCTTGAGAAGGCAGGGTTCTTTGGAAAACACAATATTAGCTAGGCCCTGGCTGGACGGCTCAGTTGGTTAGAGTGTCAGATTGTCATCTTGATATGCCTAGGTTGTCGGTTTGATCCCCTGTCAGGCCATATACAAGAATTAACCAATGAATGCATAAAGAAGTGGAACAACAAATCAGTATTTCTCTCTCTATCTCTCCCTTTCCCCCTTCCTCTCTCTTTCTTTAAAAACCACTAAATAAAAAAGAAAAGACAATAGCTGAGAAAAAACAGAAGGCAGCAGGCAAAGCGGAAGACTGAATATGAGATGGATTGACTCCATGAAAGAAGCCACAGGCATGAGTCTATAGGAGCTGAGAAGGGCTGCAAAGACAGGCCAGTGTGGTTGTCACTCATTTATAGGGTCTCCAGAGTCACAGCTGATTCAACGGCACATAACAACAACAAGGTCACATGGTATCACACACAAAGTCCTCATACACTTACTGGAGAATAACCATGGAAGGAAAAACACAAATATAGCAGCTCTATTTTCTCTACAACTCTTGCTCCAACTCTTATTTCTCTAAGAATTCAGGGGTGAGGAGACTTTGTGTGAACAGGACTGGGATTGGTTATTTAGTTGGATATTGTATTTACTTTGGAGCTGGGAACAAAATATTGTAATTAATATTCTTTGCATTTTAAGGAGCCTTGATTCACACTGATCTGTCTGGAAAAAGCAGGAAGACTCCTGTGATGAGCACATTAATTTAGTCTCTGAGCCACTGGATGCTGTATGCATGTTTAAACATTCTTAACATACAAACCTACAAATAAAATACATACTGTACCTTGCTGTGTATAATGCTCACCCATGTTTTCATGTGTATTATACACAGGATTATTATACCCATTATAATAATACCAATGGCATGTAATCATTATACCCATGTATAAAGCACACCCTTATTTTTCCTACAAAAATTTGGGCAAAAAAGTGCGCATCATACATTGCAAAATATGGTAGTTGTGTTTATGGGTTTCTTTAAAACAAAATTATTTTCACTTAATAATTTTTCTTGATTATCTTTCCATGTCGGTACATAGACACCTACCTCATTCTTTTTAACTACCATAAGGAGTCCTGTAACATGTATATATCATTTATTTCCCCAAACTCAGTTAATGGCCATTTAGGTATTTTCTTTTTTTGCCTATTAAAGATAATGCCTTGGCTAAAACTATAAAACTCTTAGAAGAAAACAAAGGGGGAAATCTCTATGACTTTGAATTTGGCAATGATTTCTTGGATAGGACACTAAAAGCACAAGCAACAAAAGAAAAAATATAGATAAATTGGACTTTTTCAAATTTAAAACATTTTGTGCATCACTATCAAGAGAATAAAAAGACGACCTGCAAAATGGGAGATAATATCTGCAAATCATATATCTGATAAGGTCTTAATAACCAGAATATATAAAGAACTCCTATAACTCAACAACCAAAAAAATCAAACAACTCAATTCACGAATGAGCAAAGGACACAAATAGACATTTCTCTAAGAAGATATACTAATGGCTGATAAGAACATGAAAAGGTATTCAATATTGTTAGTCATTAGGGAAATGCAAGTCAAATGCACAGTGAGATGTCACTTTACACCTGTTAGGATGGCTATTACCTTTTCCTGAAAATAACAAGTGTTGGCTAAGATATGGAGAAATTGAAACCTTTTTGCATTCCTGACAGAAATGTACAATGGTGCAGCTGCTGTGGAAAACATTTTGAGGACCCGTCAAAAAGTTAAGTATAGTATTACTGTATGATTCACAATTCCACTCCTATAGGTATACACCACGCCCGAAAGTATCAAAAGCAGGGACAAAAACAGATACTTGTGTGTGATGTTCATTGCAGCGCTATTCACAGTAGATAAAAGATAGAAACAATCCAAGTGCATGCCAATAGATGATTACATTAAAAAATGGAATATAGCCCTGTCTGGTGTGGCTCAGTGGATTGAGTGCCAGCCTGTGAACCAAAGGGTCACCGGTTCGATTCCCAGTCAGGACACATGCCTGGGTTGCAGGCCAGGTCCCTGGCAGGGGGCACGTGAGAGGCAATCACACATTGATGTTTCTCTCCCTCTCTTTCTCCCTTCCTTCCCCTCTCTAAAGGTAAATAATTAAAATCTTAATTTTTTTTTAAAAAAGGAATATAGCCCTGACTGGTATGGCTCGGTTGGTAGAGCGTTGTCTTGAAAAGCAAAAGGCCACTGGTTTGATTCCCAGTCAGGGTACATGCCTGAGTTGTGGGTATGGTCCCTGGTAGGGGTGCATATTAGAGGCAACTGATTGGTGTTTCTCTCTCGTATAGATGTTTCTGTCTCTTTCTCCTTCCCTTCCCCTCTCTCTAAAAATAAATAAATAATATCTTTAAAAAATGTAATACACACACACAATAGAATATTATTCAGACATAAAAAGTATGAAATTGTGATATGTGCTGTAACATGGATTCACCTTGAAAACATTATGCTATGTAAAATGGGCCAGACATACAAGGACACATAGTTTATGATTCCACTTATGTGAGGTACCTAGAATAGGCAAATTCACAGAGAGAGAAAGTAGAATAGAGGTCCAGGGGCTGGTGGGTGGGGTGAATGGGGAGTTATTGTTGAATGGGTACAGAGTTTCTGTTTGGGAATATGGAAAAGTTTTAGAAATTGATAGAGGTGATGGTTGTAGAATATTGTGAATGTACTTAATGTCGCAATTTGTAAAATTAAAATGGTTAAAATGGTAAATTTTATGTTGTGTATATTTTACCACAAAAAAGTGCTTCAGTGAAAATTCTTATTTTTCTTTTAAGATAAAGGATTATTGAGATATAATTTACATGCCACACAGTTCGCCCATTTAAAGTATATAATTTAATGGTTTTTAGTAATATATTCCTTTTTGTGTACCCTGTGCCAATATTTTTGTTGAGTGGATACTGAAGACGAGAATTGCTTATTTTTAGGTTAGTCACATATAAAACTTGAACAGATACTATCAAATAACCTTCAAAAAGGCTATTTAGATCTCCCCGCCTCTGCTTCCTAGTGGCGTGTAAAAGTAAAAGCATTCCTGTTCTCTCACCAACATTTCCTATCATCACACCTTAATTTTCCTGCCACTCTGGTAGCGCTAAAATGGTATTTTATGGTTGTTTAGGTTTGCAGCTCCCTGATTACCAGTGAAGCTGACATCGTGTCATGCTGGAGACCAGAGTAGATGCAAGATGGAAAGCATTTGGGGGTGTGCAGGGGAAGTCAATGAGTCGAATTTGGGGCAGGTAGGGTTTAAGACGGCCTCACCACGTCCATGTGGAGAGGCTCAGAAGGCAGTAGTGATTTGGTTTCAACTTTGGGAAAGAGGGTAGAGTCGAAAATAAAATCTTGGGAGCCTCTGAGGCTCAGTGTTATCGCCCAAGGAAAGCATGAGACCTAGAACCAAGTGTCTAAGGCACGCAGGCAGAAGAGACTAAGTAGCGGTCGGCAGAAGCACAGGAAGAAAACCTGGCCACAGAAGCCAAGGGAAGAGAAAGTTTCAAGTAGAGGGTGCTTACTGGTGTCAGTGTTTAGAGTTGAATAGGACGAGTCCTCCCCATAAAAGACTGTTGCTTTTGGAAATTAAGAGGTATTACTGCCCTGGCTGGTGTGGCTCAGTGGACTGAGTGCTGGCCTGTGAACCAAAAGTTTGCCAGTTTGATTCCCAGTCAGGGCACGTGCCTGGGTTGTGAGCCAGGTCCCCAGCTGGAGGTGCGCAAGAGGCAACCTATTGCTGTATCTCTCACAGATGAGTGTTTCTCTCCCTCTTTTTCTCCCTCCCTTCCACTCTCTAAAAATAAGTAAATAAAATCTTTTTTTTTTAAAGAGACATTACTAACCTTAGGAGCTGAGGTAGTGTAGAGGTAAGAGCATGCATGGGTTTCGCAAATTGAATAGATCTGCATCCAAATCTAGACCCTGGTCGTGATGAGCTGTGTGACAATGAACAAGTCACTAAACCTCTCGGGACCTCACTTTTCTAAAAGGCGAATAGAGATAATGATATTTACTGCCTAGGATTATTTTGAGAATTGGAGAAAACAGTACATGTGAAAAGGATTTAGCACAGTGTCTGATATATAGTTGCCCAATAAATGTTAATTTTTCTGTTTGTCCCTCTTCCTCTCCCACCAACAGAAGGAGTTACAATGCCCACATAAATGGTGATAGGACATGCAGGATTTCACTAGGCAGGAAAGCGCTCTAATTCTGAAACAAATATTTGTTAAGGCCTACACTTATGCATTTCTTAGTCAATGAAGATACTAAGGGCATGGTTACCTTTACAGAGTCCAGGCCTGGCTAGTGTGGCTCAGTGGACTGAGTGCCGGCCTGCGAACCCAAAGATTGCTGGTTCGATTCCCAGTCAGGGCACATGCCTGGGTTGCAGGCCAGATTCCCCAGTAGAGGGCGCATGAGAGGCAACCACACATTGCTGTTTCTCTCTCTTTCTCCTTCTCATCCCCTCTCTCTGAAAATAAATAAATAAAATCTTAAAAGAAAAGAAACAGAGTCCAACTCTGGAGGCTAGAAAATCCATTTCTAATTAGGAGCATGTTACACATGCCACAGACAAGGTAGGAACAGAGCATTCAGGAGCATAAGGAGAAAGAAAATTGGAGGGTCTGCTTCACCCTAAGTTTTGCTTTCTTTCAATGAACTATAGCTATATTTAGATAACTACCAAATGTGTTAATTGTCAGATACTTAAAAACATATGTCACTGGAGACTCCTTGGGCTGAACTAATTTAATGATGAGTCATATTTTTAACAGAAAAATAATGATAAATTAGCTTGATAGAAAAATAATTGGGTAGGAATTGGGCAAAATTTTCTCTCCCTCTCTCTCTCCTCCCCTCTCCCCACCCCGCTCATTTCCCTCCTTTACAGAAATCTTCACCTAGAGGAAATGAGCGTCTTCAGACCATAGCCCAGGTACCATTGTTCAACAGCGAGCAGAATCCCACGCTGTTGCCATGGCGGCAGGACAAAAAGCCTCCAGTCTCTAGCCTGGCAACCCAACTCCCGCTTAACAGACTGCGGGGCTGGGCCGGGAAGACACTGAGAGTTTAGAGCGGCAGGCAGGCGGGGTGGGAGGCAGAGAGGTTGGGAAAAATGGAGTTCCTTTCAATCTCCCAAGTGGCGATGTAGGAGAACCTGGGCAGAGGCTGAGGTTGTAGCCACGGGGCAGCAGGATGCAGGCTGGGGAGATGAAGGTGCAGACAAATTGATGGCCTTAATTTGCTGGATGAGTGTATGGTAAAGCTATTAACCCCAAAACAAAAATTAGTTTCAAACTGTGCGTATGTGTGTTTTTTATCTCAGTGTCTCTCTATACCTTCCCACATCTTCTTCCCTCCCTTCCTCACTCTCTCCCTTCCTCTGTCCCTTTCCTTTGTTCCCCTCCACCACATCCTCCTCCATCTTTTTCTCTCCCTACTTTGTGAAAAACTTCTGGGCTTGCTAAGCCTCTTCCTGGCTTTTTTTTTTAAATCTTCCTCCATAATTTGCCCTAGTTATCGCAGCTTTTAAATGTTGACAGGTGTGTGGTGAATATCAAAACAAATATTGTCCGCATTTCTGTGTCAAGGTCATAGTCTTAACAGGCATCAAATGCGATTGGATTGTGAAGATAGAAAGGATTGTCTAATGTGAAGGAAGAAACATTAATTAGTGCCCTGCTGGTAAACTCCTCCCCACTCAATCCCGTTAAACTGCCTCTTTTTTTCTCTCTCTCTCTCTTCTTCCTTTGGTTCTCATCCTCTCTCTCTTCAAAGCCCTTTCTGCTACTTTTGTCTATTTCTCCTTTTCCTTTATCCTGTTTTATTGTTTCTCTTATTCTCTCATCCTCTTTGCCAGTCTTAATTTTGTCATTCCTTGTGGTCAGTTGCTTCCTGTGTCTGCCTGTCTTTCTGTCTCTCCCTCTTACTTGACTTTTCGTTTCTTGCTTTCTTGCTTTATTTTTCCCTTCTACTCCTTCTTTAGCTTGTGCATCCTCCTTAGAGGCTTTCTCCAAGAGTCCGATTGCTCCCCTGCAATTTATTCTGTCATGTCTTCTGTCTGCAGCAGCCAGTTGAGATTGTGAAGCAGTGGGTTTCTGAGGGGCCTTTGCATCACTGCTGCGCATGCTCTGCCAGGCTGTTCTTGCTGCAGTCTGCGCAGAGAGCTGAACCTGGTGAAAATTGTGGCCCCAGGGGAGAGAGAGTGCAGCAGGGACTTACTGACCTGTCAGTTAAAAGGAAGCACAAGTCTTCTTGTCACATGGTCAGAAGATAAATATTGCAGTAACAAGACACATCAGCAGCACCACTGTGCTGGAGCGTAACAGTTCATTTTTATATATTTTTATTTAATTAAAATAGTTCAACAGTCTGTGTAGGTCATCCTCAGTCACCTGGGTTTTTAAAAAAGTTTTTTTAAAGATTCTTTTTTTTTTTTAAGAGAGAGGGGAAGGGAGGGAGAAAGACAGGCAGAGAAGCATCCATGTGTGGTTGCCTCTCGCATGCCCCCCACTGGGGACCTAGCCCGCAACCCAGGCCTGTGCCCTGACTGGGAATCGAATTGGCGACCCTTATGGTTTGCAGGCCGACGCTCAATCCACTGAGCCACACCAGCCAGGGCCCCTGGCTTGTTTTGAATCACTGCCTGGGGAATCCGCTGTTACAGTGGCCCACACTCGTTACCTGTCAACAGGAGGAGGGTAATTGAGGAAACATGTTTTGTTTTAATTGGGAGAGACCGGATGGGGAGTGAGTGAAGAAGCTGCCTCACAGTTTTACAGGGAGTAGTGGGCATGAGCTGGTGAGCGAAAAGCTTTGGAGTCAGTGGGGGTCAGAGGACAACGGAAAGGAGGTGAGGATTGGAAATTAATGCTTTTGCAGCAATCTTGATGTCCAAGGAAGTTCTAATAGCAGAGGAGAGTTGTTTTGTCTTGTGTGTTATATAATAGCCTGCATAAGATTGCTGGTGCTGCCTGACGCAAGCAGAATGCCTGAAGACTCACCCCATCTCAGTCTCCCAAAGCCCTGGAAAAATGGCCACTTTCTAACACACATTCCTCCATCCTGACACACCCCCTTCCTGCTATCCAGCAGGTGCTACCTCTGACTCCGTTTCCAGTTATCAAGTGCCTACTCAGTGCCAGGCATTTTCTAGGAGGTAGTTATTGGTATCTGCATTTTACAGATGGAAAAAAACCAAAGCTCTGAGCAGTTAGACTTGCTCAAGGGCACACAGCTAGGGAATGAGCTAATATTCCTTGAATGGCCATGGCTAACCTGAAGAGAACAAGAGAATAGCTGTGAGTGTGTGTCCCAGAAAGAGAGAGAAAGAGAGAGACAGAGACACAGACGGAGATGCAGATGGAGACTGTTAGGTCTGAGGAGAGAGGCAGAGATACCAGAACCTACCCCCCAACCCTTGCATTTTGGTACTGTGTGGAGATTTTGTAGAGGAACTGAATAAGGTACTGCTGCTAAATAATCATCTCAATAATTATTTTCATGTGTCCTTTTTGAAACATGTTTGGGGAGGGGGGTCATATAGCTCTGCAGTGATACCAAGTAACCATGGAGTAGCTTTGCAAAACTCCTTGTTATAAACTCCTAGGGAGCAGTCGTTCACCCTGCTCGATGCTCAGTGGGCTCAGAAGCCTAATCTATAGCTTTCATTTGAGAGGTCTGTGTAACTGGCGGGGCTAGAATCCATTTTGACTGTCCCAGTCATTATTGGAGCATGAAAGATCTCCCCTTGCCTCCACATCACACCCCAATCACCTCGGACAGACCATCTCCTAGCCTTTGACACAACCAGCGCTGCCTCCCTCAGACCATTCTTGTGAACGCCAACTGAGTCCACAGATATGGAAGGTGCCATGTAATCTTTGAAGTGTTGTCGAGATGGAAGACATGTTGCTGTTATGGTCAGCTTCAGCATTCACTCAGGCCTTTCTATCCTAATTTGTTACCAAGCTCTCACATCATACCCAGAGTAGCAGTACAGTGTTGAGGTTAAGGACATGGACTCTTGCAGATTTGCCCAACTTCAAACCTCAGCTCTTTGTGGCAAGTATGACCCTTTCTTTACCTCCACTTTCCCACTCGTAAAATCTGGTATCTACTTCATAAGGTTATGGGGCGGATTAAACACATGTGGTGAGGATTAAATGTATTAGGCACTTAGAACATTCCTGGCACAGAGTCAAGGCTATATAAATGTGATGTATATTTGTTATATACAGATGTTATGTATATATATATATTTATTCATATCCAGGGCAGTGCTCTGAGACTGCCGTGGTTTACGTTCCCGCTGCTGTTCTACCCAGATTAAAACAGGTTTGACATGGAGTTAGAGCTGAGATAGCACAATTCTGGGCCTGGAATAGAGGTCAGACACTTTCTGAGTGATTCCTACAGCCTGGGGAGCAGCATACACTTGGCTTTATTCATTGTCACCCAACAGGAAGTCAAGCCACAGCTGCTACCTGCCCATCGTGGCTCTCTGTTCTGAGTCTGCTTCCTTCATTTAAGGAGATAGGTGTAAATGTAGGTCAAGGAAGAGCTGGTCAGTGTTGATCGTGGAGCCTCAGCAAGTTACTAACTTAAGTGAAAGCTCCCACTCTTTCTAACATAGTGAACATAGTGCACATAGTGCCAAGGGCCTGGATTTTGAAGTCAGACAGATCTTGGTTTGAATGGCACCTCTGTCATCAGCCAGCTGAGTGATCTTGGGGAACAACCTTACCACTCTGAGTCTGTTTCTTCCTCTCTAACAAATACACATAATTGTATTTAGCATAGGTAAGTTAATTGACGCATAGTAGGCATGCGATAAATGTTAACTTTTCATTTTTACCCCGAGCTGCCTTTTCACCTAGCAACCAAAAAGATCAAGGGACAGGCTTGGTCACATAGGGAATTTTGGGGTGTTATATCTGTGGTCATATAGCCCAGCAGTGGATGGTGTAATGGAATATTCACAGGGTTTGAAATCAGATGACCTGGGTTCTAGAGCTAATCTGCCTTTTGCTATTTCTGCCACCATTGGTCTCTTTAAGCCTTTATTTTGTCATCTTTCAAGCAGAGATTTGTGCTGACCTTGGCTACCTTCCAGGATTGTTAGGAAGTTTAGAAGAGTAGATGCCTCTGGAACATGTTTAATACGTTTACACCCAGGTATGGTTTCAGCAACGGGAAGGCCAAGTTGGAGGGAAGCAGGGTGTTGCTAAGCAGTGCCTCTGGAAGTGAGGTAAGAATTTCAGAGGACCTGCTCCTCGAAGACCAAGACAGAACAGCAATGAAAAAAGCTGCATGAAAATTTGAGAAGAATAAAACCCTTGTCATTTCACCATTCTAGCCCAACGATTTTTATTTCCTCCTATTAACTGTATTTTGCTAAGCACAATGTGCTCCGGTGTATAATGTGCACCCACGGTTTTGTGTGCATTATACACAGGATCATTATAACTGTGGTATGTAATTATTATATCCATGTATAATGTGCATCCTTATTTTACCCTAAAAAATTTGCTCAAAATGGTGCGCATTATACGCGGCAAAATATAGTACGTTTAAGCTGTTGCCTCTCTGCTTACGTATTTTTATGTGGCTCGAACTTATCCATTCATTTATTAAATACTTCTGAGTACCTGCTCTCTGCTAGGACCTGTACCCAGTGCTCGTGCAACAGAGAAGACTCCAAGACCGCCCAGGCCCTCCACCTGCTGGGAGGGGCAGACAGGCACAGAAACAAATGGGAGAAATGTAAAACCCTAAGTAAAGTGGTGTATAAAGTACCTTGCAGCCATATTTGAGAGGCCATGTAATTTTGTATTTTGTCTTTTCTTTTTTTTAACTTAACCCATACCTTTCCTCCCTCTGTTGCAATACACTTTAGATCATTCTGATCCTTTTCAGTGGTGGCCTGATGTTCCATTGAGTTAATGTACCATAATTTACGTAGCAAAAATAACAGAAAACAACCTCAGTGACCAATAATAGGAGTATGGGGTGATTGAAAAATGGTCTTCATTTTTGCAAATGCTGAAAAAAACTGAATATGCAAAACAGTCTAATCACTGGAAAGGAAGCTTCTCATTGTATTCAATACTTACTGAAGGACTTTATCTAGTTCTTGACTCTACGTTTTAGGCAGATGAAGAGAGCGTGAAACGAATCTTGAGGAGAGACACAAAGAACATAGGAAAATAAGATCCTCAAAGTGCTCTGGCTGGTGTGGCTCAGTGGATTGGGTGCTGGCCTGAGAAGCAAAGGGTGGCTAGTGTGATTCCCGGTCGGGGCACATGCCTGGGTTGTGGGCCAGGTCCCCAGCTGGGGGCACACAAGAGGCAAATGATCTCTTGCACATTGAGATTTCTCTCCATATTTCTCCCTCCCTTCTCCTCTCTCTAAAAATAAATGAATAAATCTTAAAAAAATAAAGACAGGGAAAGATTAAATAAAAAGATCCTCAAAGAGAGATTAAAGGAGCTGAGATGGTTTAACTGAGATGGTTTAACTTGGCGAAGAGGAGACTGTGGGGTGATTGAAAAATGGTCTTAAAATGCATGACCGATTGCCCTTTGTCTCCAGAGGCTGCAACAAGAGAAAATGGATTACGGAGGATTTGGGATAAATATAAAGCAACATTTCTTGACATTGAGAGCTGTTAAACTTTAAGATGAATGAGTAAGAGGCCTTGGAACTTGCTTTGCTGACACTCTTTTTACATGGGATAAATTTCTGCCTACCTCGGAGGACGTCAGAATGTACCTGAAATGACTCAGTGGCTGAAGGGCGTCTTTACGGTCCCTTCTCTCCTTTTCAAGTCCACAGGAAACAGGGAAACATTTCTCTCTTGCTCATCATCTGGGTTCAATTTTCAAGATGATTCTTTAAATACAGCTTAAATATTTGAAGCTGTAGTTTTAGTTCAGTTTATCGTTTTCTGTTTTCACAGAGAACAGATTTCGGTAATAAATAAAACCAGCTTTAAATTCACTGAAGTAGGAAGTGTCCTTCTCCTCCTTACCCTTTGTCTTCTCCAGCTAACCGACTGCAGCCCCTTTAATATTTCTCCATTGGTTGATCAGTCTTCCCTCAGGACAGCAGTGTGCGGTGAACAGAATGAGGTGTTTGTCCCAATCGGGCAAGTTTAGGCAGAGAAGGCTAGCCAAGGTCTGTTCTCAGCAAGGAGGCAGCCCAACAGGTAGACTGGCCAATTCAAAGGCACAACAGCCTTCTCCATGGTCTACCTAGTAGAGAACGGCTGTTATGTGGCAATAACTCAAGCCCCAAAGTGCCCCGTGCCAGCTCAGAGCCTCAAATTGGCAGGAGCTGGCCTGCCAATCTTAGGAAGGTGGATCTGTTTTCAGAAGTGATATTTTATTTACACTTTAGAAGAAAAAGGACATTTGCCACTAAATTCTGCCCCCTCCCACACTACTTGCCAGCTCTAATTTTCCACAGCTTTTAACCCATTCAGGGATTACACTGAGAGTAGCATCAGTGGTGGCGGTGGTCGGGGAGGCATTTTTCTCTCCGCACATGAATTAGGAGTCACCGTGGGCTAGTAGGTTTTTGCCCAGCTGAAAGGCTCCTTGGGCCTCTGCTGAAATTCAGGAGAATAATTTTAGTCTCAGTATTGGGATCTGAAAGATGGTTTCTCTGAGAGTGATTTTTCTTGCAGCAGGGGTGAGAACTCCCCACCTCCAAGCGGATGACATGACCTTAATATACAACACTTTTATTTGTTTTTAAAAGATTTTATTTATTTATTTTTAGACAGAGGGGGACAGAGGGAGAAAGAAAGGGAGAGAAATATCAATGTGTGGTTGGCTCTCACACATCCCCCACTGGGGACCTGGCTCACAATGCAAGCATGTGCCCTGACTGGGAATCGAACCGGCGACCCTTTGGTTTGTAGGCTGGCACTCAATCCACTGAGCCACACCAGCCAGGGCCTGATATACAATACTTTTAAATTAGAAAGTATATCAGATTCCATGTCATGTCAAGTTACCTTGTATATGAAGCCAACTGCTTAGACTCCATTCTCTTGGTAGCTTCCTGGCCACCCTTTCACTTTGCTACTAGAATTTCAGTTTCCGGTAGCACATGAGTTACCCCGTAAGCATATATTTGCCAAGGACCTATTGTGTGCAATGCACTGAGTTAAAAGTTTAAGTCCAAAAAAAAAAAAAAAAGAATAGAAATAGTGCAATTTAACCACAAGGAGGGAAAAGCGGAAATAGGCATGATGAAAGAACTTCTTTTTGGAATATTCTTGGGAGGAGAATAGTTTCGGCATCTCTGACTTTCACAGAATAACTTTCTGGTTAATGAAAAACATTGTCCTCTACTCTTCAGCTTCCTTCTACCTGCTAATTACCCACAGGAAAAAGAGCCGAGCATCCATTAGAGAAAATTGAAGTAATTTCATCTAATTTGGAAGAATGGGGAGGCTATACCGGTGGTTTCAGACTGGAATTTGTGAAATGGAGGGTTTTTGTGAGGTACCGGGCAGGATGTTGGCCTGAAACTCGCTGGCCCAGGCTAGGCGGACCTTATTGTGTCTAGAACATCAGCCCAGACTTTGGATAACAAGAGGCACTGGCTCTTTCTTTCTTCTCTAGGACCATCAATAAGCCCTCATTTCCATAGCACTTGGGTTTACAAGTACATATCTGCTATCTGGTAAATCCACTCACTAGCCTACGGAGGAAGGGAAAAGGGCTTCCGTTTTCCCTTTGTATGGCTGCGCAGTCAAAGATTCCAAGAAGGGAAGGAACTCTGAAGGTTATCCAGCAACTTCAGGTGGTAACCGAGAATGGAGCCCATGTTTTCTGACTTTTTATCTTTGACTTTCTCTCTAATCTTAGCATCCAAGTGGATTGCAAATTCCTCTGGGGTCTTATTCCCATTGAGCCTTGGGTTCACTCTTGCAGTAGCCTTTGTATCCTGCCCCTCTCTCAGAATCTCCTCAGCCACCCAAAACTTCCACAGCAATTCAGTAAAAGCCAGAGTCACTCTTCGATCATTTATAGAACTACTGCAGGAAGTGGGACTTGGGGAAATGTAGCAGTTGGTCAGTCTTGAAAATCTCCTCCTGCCTTTTGGGATGTACGTCTAATAGTCATTAATAGTTCTTCAGTGGAGGCACCATGGGCAGGTTGGGTGAGAGAATTTTTTTAAAGATTTTATTTATTTATTTTTAGACAGAGGCGAAAGAAAGGAGAAAGGGAGAGAAACATCAATGTGCCATTGCCTCTCACGTGCTCCTTACTGGGTACCTGGCCCACAACCCAGGCATGTGCCCTGACTGGGAATCGAACCCTCAAACCTTTGGTTTGCAGGCCAGCGCTCAATCCACTGAGCCACACCAGCCAGGGCTGAGAGAGTTTTTTATGTTGATCTGTCCTCTGCACCTTAAGGAGTTTTGCATCCTCGGTCCCTTCCCACTAATTCTAGCAGAGCTCTCCAGGCTTTGTGACAATGAAAGATGCCGTCCCTCCATGTCTAAACACTGTTCCCTATGCTCTACTGAGAATCACCAGTGGCTTCCTTGGGGTTGGAAATAGGCAGCAGCTCTCTGATGTACTGGAGTTTGTTCTGCCTTTCTTGAACCTGGGCTACCAAACAAAATGGGTCTTAGGACTTGTCTCTTCTGAGACTAATTTTGATAACATGACACTCTACACTCTTAACTCCCAAATTGCTTGTGATACTTCATGGAAACTGGGCATCTCTTCCTTGGTGGTTCATCACTGAAAGCTGCCTATAAGCAGTTCCTGAAAAGGTGGTGTGTGGTCTAAAAAACAGGGATTTAGTGTCCAGAAAGACCTGTGTTCAACTCCCAGCTCTGCTACTTAATGAGCTGTGTAACCTGGGAAAGCTACCTTAATCTCTTCGATCCTCAGGTTTCTTCAGCTATAAAAACGGAGGTAATACCTCTCTGGGTTGTTGTGAAGATTAAGTGAGCTAATGAATGCAAAGCATGAAGCACATAGTAGGCCCTCAAGAAGTGTGGTTTTCTGCTCCCTGTTAATTCTGAGGTGTAGGTTTGCACGGGTAGGTAGAAGGAGTAAGTAGTCACAGAAACGAAGATGGAGACTCTGAAGTGCTTCTGGTTGTGAGGAAAAGAAAAGGTCCTGAATTTTAGGCTCAGCTTCCCCAGAGTCTTCTGGAAGAAGACTGAGGCTCAGCTGCTACCCACAGCCGCCTCCATAATTGGCTTTGACCCTGATTGGCAGTGTGATAATTACCTAAATTTAATTGGCATATTGTCGGTGCCCTTTAGGAGGGAGAGAGGGATCTGTTTCAAGTGGCAGCTTCAGGTCTCCTTATAATCAATCAGCATTAACCATTTGAAGAGGTAAATTATATTGAGCTTCCCCTTCATTTGCGAAGTCTTAGAGGTTGTGTCTGTTTTTGTTCTCCCAAACCGTTTAAGGGCTAGTGATTCAAGCTCAGGTGGCCAGAAGCATGGTCAGGCTCTTAAAAATAGCTAGCAGAGCACTTACCTCATTCCAGATACTGTTGCAAGCACTTCACATATAGAAACTCATTAGTCTTACAATGTCCTTGAGGTAGATACTGTAATGATTAATATTCCATATGGAGGAGAATGGGCATACAGATGTTAAGCGATTTGCCCCAGGTCATCTTATAGATGGTAAATTGTACAGCAAGAACTTTGGCCCAGCAGCCTGACTCCAGAGTCTGTGCACTTTGTCATTCCATTCTACTATCTCTATTTATATTGTTCATTGAGGAGTTAGAGCCAGAAGGAACCTTCTTTTTAAATTTTATTTATTTATTTTTAGAGAGAAGGGAAGGGAGGAAGAAAGAGAGGGAGAGAAACATCAATGTGTGGTTGCCTCTCACATACCCTAACTGGGGACTTGGCCTGCAACCCAGGCATGTGTCCTGATTGGGAATCAAACCAGCAACCCTTTAGTTCGCAGGCCAGCACTCAATCCACTGAGCCACACCAGCCAGGGCCAGAAGGAATCTTCTTTAGTGATTTCCTATATTACATTCCTTCTAGCCCATTTTACAGCTGATAAATCTGAGGCTCAGGTTTGGTGAATTGTCCAGAGTTGAACAGCTAGTAAGTTGTAGAGCCAGACCTTCAGCTCAGGTCCTTAGCTACCAGTTTAGATGTCTTTCACAATACTAAACTATCTTAATCCACTGATCCCTAAAATAGTGTCTGGAATGTAATATTTACTTGATAAATAGTTAGATGGATGGGTGGCTGGATGGACTGCCAGATGCCAGAGTAGTCTGAGCCCAAGTTTCATGGCTACAGAACTAACTGAAATTGGTGCCTCTGACCAGGTGTCCAAATGTGCTACTCAAGGCCTTCCTCACAGAAATTCTCCTAAAGCCTTCTTAGGCCCTGAACTTGACTTACTTATAGAAGCACTGGAAAACTTAGAGAACTGAGGAGGAAAATCCATTTTGGGAGATAGGGACCTGGCTGAGGAAGTTAGATATGAACCTACAAGGCAGGCATTGGTATTTCTTGTACCCCAAAGCAGGTCAGGCCAAAATAGGCTACTCTAGATTGCCTGCTTATGCGTGCTCGCCAGTGCATTGGAACCAGCCTTTAGGAGATGATGCCTCTCTGTCCCAACCCATTGAGAACTGATTCAAAGACTGAGAATGTGGAGGTATTTTAATCATTAAAGCACATAATATCTAAACGGAAGGGAATTCAGAGATAATCACATCTGATCCCTTCCTTTATAGACAGCATTAAGGCAAAGCAGGAACTGAACTAGAACCCAGGTCTTCTGATTCGTCACATAGAAGTGTCTTTCCACTAACACATGGTGTCTTTGGGTATGGGACAGTATCAGTAACCCATAACGCAGGTGACCATGCAGAGAAAACATAAAACCTTTGAGTTCTAGGGTGATTTGTACAGATTTTTGGAGAGAAGGTGACAAATCCGTCTCCATTTTCTCATACAGGGTATTTTGGCCAATTCCGGCCCCTGTAGCTTCCCAGCTCAGCCACAAACAGGACAGAAAAGACTGTCCTTGCTGTGCTACAAGCATCTACTTTGTTGGCTCACTGGTATCCTCCTGAAAGAATGTTATTAAATGTGTTTGCATATAATTTGCACATTTATTTAATTCATTCAGAGTATCTCTTGAACTAATGTCAGTGTTTATAGAAATTGCCTCCACCCCACATACCTGTGTACACTGAATCTAGAGGGTTCTTAGTGTTTTTTACATAAAAGGTGTGTGCCATTAAGCAGTCGGACTTGCCCTTAAGGATGAGATTTTTAACTAAGAGAATCTCCACTGTGGGGAAGGGTTTGAGATTCTAGGAATCGCTGTTGAAATACATACATATTTGGGGACATTCACCCCTTTTATCAGCTCTCCCACTGTGGCTTATCAATCATGCAGAAAACACAGAGCCGCTAAGTGTTGGGGTAAGATCGACCTGGGTTTGAATCTGAGCTCTGCCACATGACTGGGAGCCGTGGCTTCCTCTGCTATCTCATGGCACTGGTGTGACAGCAGATGTGATACCTCATGTGGCTGTCGTGAAGATTGAAGGAGATAATGCATCTTAACAAAAGTTGTACTGGGTAACATGCAGGTCACAGTATGCCAGTGGCTTTGACTAATTGTTCAGTAAGAGAAAAGCAAATTTCCTGGAGCTGGCAGGAGCCAAACTCCTTGGATTCAAACCTCAGTTTTTTTAATTTATTGATTTTTTTATTTTTATTTTTAGAGAGAGAGAGTGTGTGAGAGAGAAACATAGATTTATTTTTCCACTTATTTATGCATTCATTGGTTGATTCTGGTATGTGCCCTGATTGGGGATTGAACCCACAACCTTACTGTATTTGGACGATGCTCTAACCACCTGAGATACACAGCCAGGCGCTCAAACCCTAATTTTAATAGATTTTAGTTGTGAAACCTTAAGTTACTTAAGCTTTCTGTGCCTCAGTTTCCTTTATATTTTTAAATGATTTTATTTATTTTTAGAGAGGGTAAGGGAGGGAGAGAGGGTGAGAAACATCCATGTGTGGTTGCCTCTTGCGCGCCCCCAACTGGGGACCTGGTCCGCAACCCAGGCCTGTGCCCTGACTGGGAATTGAACCGGCGACCCTTTGATTTGCAGGCCAGTGCTCAATCCCCTGAACCACACCAGTCAGGGCAGTTTCCTTTTTTATAAACCAAGGATAATGGTGGACCATACCTCATAGGTTTGCTTTGATGATTAAATGAGTAAATATTATATATAAAGTGCTTAGAGCAGTGCCTGACTTGTGGTAGGTGCTATATAACTGTGAGCTATTATGTTTCATTGATTCCTTAGAAATCTGTCCTCTCCATTTCCTTCTTTTATCCTCTCCTCCTCCCACCCCTACCCCCACCACTTTTTACCCATAGACAGCTTCCCATCACACGTAGCTCTGGTGGAGAGCTCTCTTACTCTTAAAACTCTAGGTGAGGGGATTAAGAAGTACCAATAGGTAGTTACAGAATAGCCACGGGGATGTAAAGTACAGTATAGGACATGGAGTAGTCAAAGAACTTATACGCATGACCCATGGACATGAACAATGATGGGGGGGGGACTGCATGAGGGAGTGGGGGGTGCTGGGTGGAGGGGGGCAATGGGGGAAAATTGGGACAACTGTAATAGCATCATCAATAAAATATAATTTTTAAAAACTCTATAGGGAAGATGCAGCAGCCACGCGGAAAGGCTTAAACTGGCCTTACTAGTCCTACAGTCAGAACTTCTCTGCAGGCTCTGGTGTTTCATGTCCTTAAATACAGAAGGCAGGGGCCTCCCAATTCATGAGGGTGTGTGGTGGGAAGAACATTTGGGAGATTCTTTGCGGTCATGTGGAGCTGAGTTTAAATCTCACTCTGGAACTTCCTGGACATCTGGGCCGGGCCAAGTCTGTTTCCCTCTGTGGGACAAATCATTTCCCTTTCTGGGGCCTCAGTATTGTCTGCTGAAACATGGGGATAGTGAGAGTTAATTTAAGCACCTGGCTCAAAGACTTGTGGTGTGAATGAGGGAAATAATGCATGTAAAGAACTCAGCTCAGTACCGAGCATATAACTGACAGTGCCCGTCAGAAGATAGTGCCTCTTCTTATCATTAGCAATGAGAACAAAAGGGGCTTTTGACTCCTTCTGCATTTGCCCCTTGAACTTTCCAGCCTGTTATGAGTTGGCTTATGTTCTCCTCAAATTCATATGTTGAATTCCAGCCACCAATATCTCAGAATGTGCCATTTCTTTTGGAAATAATGTCACTGAAGATGTAATTATTCGTAGTTCACATCTTCATACTGTATGAATTGGACCCCCTCATCCAATAGGACTGGTGTCTTTATAAAAAGGGAGCATTTGGACACAGACACGCAGGGAGCCGTGGAAAGATGCAGGCGGTGATCTACAAGCCAAGGGATGTCACAGTGCTAGCAAGCCCCCGGAAGTTGACAGGCATGGCATAGATTCTCTGTCACAGCCCGCAGAAGGAAACACCCCTGCTGTTACCTTAATTTCAGACGTCTGGCCCCCAGAACTGTGAGACAGGAAATTTCTGTTGTCGGAGCCACACAGTTTGTGGTACTTTGCCCTGGCAGCCCAACAAACCGACATACAGCCCAACAAACCGCACCTGCGCTCAGGTACAGCCTTGCTGTGCCCTAGGAATTCAGCTGCCTCCTCTGAGTCTGCCATTGCTCCCAGAAATACAGCCGCAGCAGCTGCTGCTGGCATTCTGCTGACAGACCTTTTGCAGATGCACTAGGATCTGGCTTGGCATTGCCCTACCTTTGTCCAATTGCCTGTGTGGTGCTAACTGTAGCAGAACTTGTTTGTGTCAGAAAAAGGAAGAAGGAACCAGATGACTTGAAGCCACCAGGGTGTAGCTTCATTTCAGTCACAAGTGACTATTTTTATCATCCACTTTCTGCCTAGAGATGATCCCCTAGCTAGGCAATTTCCATAACGCTTTTAGGTAAAGACTTTATTCTCCCCTCCTTGCTGTTCTCCCCAAATGCAGAGCGCTGTAAGATGAGGAGTTAATTTTTCTGGCTGTCTGAGCTGGGCCTGAGGAGTAGTCTGAGTGCTAGAAAGGTCAGACCAACTGCTTGGCCTACGGCAAAGGCCTACGATATGGGCGCGTGTTGGTGGCTCTGTCTTAGTTGTCACTGTTTTCTCCAGAGGCTTAATCAAAATAATAATCACACACCACAGCAGGAAGGAGGCCCGCAACCCATCAGATCCAATTGGCAAGTTATTTGCTATCTGGCTGAATTGCAGTTTTTCACCTGCTGTGTGCAAACAGAACTCACTGTGCTAGTTAGAGAAGGAGGAAAGAGAAGTAAGAACAGGATGGGAGGAAATGAAAGAGGAATAAGGAAGAGTTGGGGAAGAATAGAACAAGATAAAACGGAACGAGGAAGAACAACAGTTGGGCAAACCAGACTAGAATGGCTCCAATATCTTCGCAGCCTTTTGGGCGCGCTTGGGTTGAGGAGCCCTGTTAGAGGCAAGAGGGAAATTATCACTTCTATGCTGGTCCATCATTTGCTGAGAACTGGTGCATTGATCAAATATCTATTTCATGCCAAGCCCTCCATATACAGTACTTTTATTTTACTGATGAGGAAACCGAGGCTGCAGAAGCCAAATTCCAAAACCCTTGCTGATTCCACTCTTACCACACTGCCTCCCGCTTGGTGCCTTAACTAGATTTGCATGAGAAATAACAAAAGGAAGAATTATAAGCTCCCAAGGACAGGCGTCAGATTTTGAGCTTTGTTTCTGGTGTCAATGAAAAATTAAAATGCAGGAGAATAATAGATCTTAGTGTTGAATGACACTATATGGGCCAGTCCCTGCTTGATGCTTTCTAGAAAGTAGTCATTTCCCAAAAAATAGCAGTAATTTGGGAGATAAAATGGTAACGCCAACTTACTGGGGAACCAAGGGGGACCTAAAACATGAAAGAGTTTCCCCAGGAGAATGAGTTTAAGCTATGGCATGCTTTAAAAAGGACACGGGTGGGAATTGACTGTGGGAGGAAGGGCAAAGGAGGAAAAATTGGGACAGCTGTCACAGAATAACAATTAAAAAAAAAGAAAAATAAAGAAGACAGTAGGCAAGTCAATTTTTAGTCAAAACAGATTGGCTATCGAAGCCTCATCAGTGAACTGACAGCTAATATATTCGCTAACCTGGAAAACAGGGAGCTTAAACAGATAACGCTTCAAGGTCCTCAGTAGCTTCCTGTTTTCTGGCCTGCAGCGTATGGGGCTCACTATTGGTGACTAATATTTTGGCCTCTGACAGAGTCTCCCTTTGGGTGAAGTGGCACTGGTGCTTGTGCACAAGCCTATTTTTAAACTTTTGTGTTTTGATATTTTTGTTATTTTTACTTGTGGACCTAATACCTTTCCCTGGATCATTCAGAAAAAGGACTAGCGCGAAAGAGCTTTTTAATGAGCATCGCATTGGCTGCTGCCTGGGTGTTGTGCTTGGAAATAGCTTTCAGGTGAGAGGTGAAAAAGCAAAAAGATGAAGTGAAGAAGCTGCCCTGAAGAGAGCAGGCAAGAGCCTTTAGTTAAATAATACCCAAATCCCCAGCATGGAACTCATCATTTTTGTCCTTCAGTAAAAGAGTGAATCCATTGCAGAAGCCTATTAGTCAAAGCTATCACTTTGTCCCTTGGGACAAATGTGCACAAATCATTCAAACACCGCCTGGAAGCAATGGCTGAGGACACATGCAACTCTTCTGTTGAGTATTTTAAAACTAGGATGTCTTTTCTGGAATGATTTACAGTGTGCCTCCCACCGAGGGGTAGAGAGATCGACGAAATTGTCAGGAAGTTTGGACTTGCAGAACTGAGGAGGCCCCCGAAATCATTTTACTTCGTTATTCAATGCGTGGTGTGTGAACCTGGGACACGTTGGAAGAGCAGAGCCCCTGGATCTCTGTTTTAACGGGGACCCCTGTGTACCTTAAAGCTTGAGAAGCACTAGTTTAGTGCGCCGCCACCCCTAACACACACACCACTGCATCTGTCATACCTGTCCTAGCCCATCGTGCGGATGAGAAAACTAAGATCTAGGCAGGGAAAGGGATGTTTCCAAAAGTAGAATCCGCCATCAGTGGCAGAGAGCAGAACTGCTGAACCTGTGAAGAGGCCTGGTATCTTTTTCATTCGTCTCTGATTATAAAAAGTGTATAAAAGGCATAGCCTGAAATACTTATGGGTGAAATGTTATGGTGGTATGTTTGCAACGGGCTTTACAGTATTAGGGAAAGCAAGTCCGTGTGTGAGAAGGAACTTGGGCGAAATAAAAGTGGTCGTGATTTGCTACCTTTTGAAGCTGGGTGGTGGGTGCTTGGGGATTCAGTATGTGACTCTTTTGTGAGTTTGTTTGAAAATTTTCATCACCAAAGGTTGTTTGTTTGTTTTTTTTTAAAGTATATTTGAGGAGGAGGTTCTGATAATGTGGTAGTAGCTATGTGAGCTTTTTGGATAATTTATGGATTTCATTTATCCATGATGTGGGCCCTCTGTGCAGAAAGGCCCAGCGGCTGCGTGGGGCCCAGGCAGGGGGGAGTTTGGGTTCCAGCTCCAGCCAAAGATGCTCCCTCTCTGTAGGAGCCTGAGTATTTGGTGCTTGGATGTGGACCGGGGTTACATAATTAGCACTCCTTTGCCTCCACCAGTTGAGATAGAAGAGGCTTGAAGGGAAGTCGCAAGCCTTCAAATGCAGAACCTCTCATCCCATTAGATCTTGACACACAGAGAGGCTGTCCTGACAGGTTCCCCGGACCCACGCTGTTCGCTGTTGGGAAAGCATATTCCTGTGAATAAACAGAGACTAAGATGGGGATCGATAGGGAAATACACATGCTGAATGTCATGTCGGCAAAAGTAAATTTGGGGAAAAGGTGAAAGCTGGCCTTTCGTGTTAGTTCTAAAGATGACTCTATGTTTGCGAGATGTCACAGAGGGCTAACGGCTGGCTGTAAGCCAAGAGCTAGGGCTGGGAGCGGGGATGAGAGGCACTCTCTCACTGCAAAGCAAGGATTTGTCCCTCAGAGGGTTGGCGACGGTGGCTGGTAGACATGCCTCACCCAGTATCTTACCTCTTTTCTGACTCTCAGAAACTAGAAAAGCACTGGAGCTTCCCCTTTATGGGGTTCTGGAATCGTCTCTCAGACCTGTTTTGATTTTTGTTTTATGGCTGTCATAGGCTGGGAGAGGACTATGGAGTTGGCGAATGAGAAGGCCACTCTAACAAGGTCTCTCTCTCCAGCTAGAGACCACTTTCTTCTCCGTACAATCTCCTAGAGGGACCGTGTTCTCCCAGCTTAGCATCTAGAGCTGCACATTCCCAACAGGTTCATATTTAGCAATACGTCTGCTTGTGGCACATTCATTTGGTGCGGTTCACATCAGAGCACACTATATGCCTGTGAGTCCTTTATTCCCCAGTCAACACAGGGCTTGCATAAAACTGTGACCCCTGACCTTCTCCAAAGTCTTTCCGGCTCTCCTGTTCCTGGAAATTATGACTTTTTATTTCACTGTATGTGAAAGGCATTTTCAATACCCCTGTGAGGACTGGGTCTGGAAAACTCCTAGGGGTGGAGGAAGGTGGGACTGGGAGGAGCGAGTCATGTGCTTGAAGGTGTGGCGTGCCTTATTTAGTGAGGTAGGGAAGGAGGCCCGGCAAGGGGAGAGGGCTCTTTAAGGCAGGCTAGAAAGAGTATTTCCCACAATTGCAACCTGTGCCTGTAACGAGGGCATTGGTCCTGGAAGTCAGTGACTGAAGAGATAGTAACTGCAGAGGTCCACAAGCCGCAGAGCAGTCTAGCAACGGGGGCTAGGAAATTTACTGTTTATATTGTTTGCTCTACTTTTCTAGGTACTCAAAATATAGAAAGCAGATCTCCCTCAGTCTAAAGTATTAAGTGGTTTGGCGTATCCTTGAACCAAACTCAAGTAGGCCTGGGGCCTGTGTTGCCAAAGATAAAAATGTTCAGGCTATACAGGAAACTTACCAAAATAACATTGGTGACCTGGCTGGTGTGGCTCAGTGGATTGAGTGCCGGGCTGCAAACCAAAGAGTTGCTGGTTCGATTCCCAGTCAGGGCACGTGCCTGGGTTGCAGGCCAGGTCCCTAGTAGGGGGTGTGCGAGAGGCAACCACACATGGATGTTTCTCTCCCTCTCTTTCTCCCTCCCTCTCTTTCTCCCTCCCTCCTCTCTCCCTCCTCTCTCTAAAAATAAATAAATAAATCTTTAAAAAAAATGACATTGGTGAGATGGGAGCACAGGTGGGCTTTAAATGCTCCCACCCCCATATGTGCATCCCTTCACCTCATAGTAGCCCCCAAGTTGTGACCCTGGAACTCTAGGGCTCCCCCAAATCACTGGGTCAGTCTATCCAGGGATGTCCAACCTGTGACCTGCGGGTCACATGTGGCTCAGGGTGGCTATGAATGTGGCCTAACACAAAATTGTAAATTTACTTAAAAGCTTATGAGATTTATGTGTGTGTGTGTGTGTGTGTGTGTGTTTAATTACATGTCGCAATGTATTTAATGTGTGGTCCAAGGCAACTCTTCTTCCAGTGTGGCCCAGAGAAGCCAAAGGTTGGACATCCCTGCTTTCTCTTTGTAAACATTTTTGTTTATTATGGAAACTTTGAAACATGTATGAAAGTAGAGAAAACAGTATAATGAACCTCCATTTACCCATTATCCAGCTTCAACAATTACTATGTTATCTATTCCTCTAGCCATTCCCGCACCGTACTTCTCTACACGATTTTGAAGCAAATCGTTGCCTTATCATTTTGTCTAAAAATCCTATTTCTCTCTAAATTACAAGGATTTGAAACATTATAACTATAATACCATTATCAAACTGAAAAATATACTAAGAATAATTTCTTCATATTACTTAGTGTTCAATCAGTGTTCACATTTTCCTGGTTGTCTTATAAATGTTATTTTTAAACAATTGTATTTCCATAAGGATCCTAATAAGGTCCATACATTGAAGTTGATTGACATGTCTCTTAAGTGTCTGTTAAGTTTAGGTTCTGTGTCTTTCCCTCTCCCTCTTCTTGTTCCTCTCCCCTCATGCATTTTTCTTGAAAATGTATTCAATCTGGTATGCATTTTACTAACTACATCCCTGTGGTCGACTTTAGCATTTCCCTCTGTTCCCTCTATTTCCTGTAATTCAGAGAGATCTAGAGGTTTGATCAGATTCAGATTCAATTTTTTTGGCAAAACTACTTCACAGACAGCGCTGTGTCCCTCCATCCACGGGCACATTATGGTCGGTGGCTGTCTTTTTTGATGTTATTTCCTCTCTTCACAGATGAGGGAAGCAGACTCAGACAAAGGTGGGGCTGATCAGAGTGGGGAAACCTAGCAAGCCCAGGTCTTCTGGCTTCCTAAATACTACTCTTTGCCCTGCACCACGTCCCAGTAGACCCTTGGAGGAGGTATTTAATGAACAGGTCAGGAAGTCCACTGGGAAGACCTGTCTACGTTTTCTGTATCAAATGGACCTTCTTAGTTCCTCAGGGCTCTCTGGCTCCAGCGCCAGCCTAGTATTCCAACCGCAGAGCTTAGAAAAGCTCTTTCTGGAAATCAAAGGCAGGGCTTCCTCACTTGTTTTGGCAAATCTCAAGCAGGGTGGGGTAACGTGGCCCCTTCACCGCAGTGGGGAGAGAGATCGTTTGGTTCAGAGTATCAGGCTGGGATGTGTGTACAAACTGATGGGACTGGATGGGTAAGGGGACTGCCCTACCTTCTGGGAGGGGCGTCCTGGGCTAACTGCCAATATAGTTGGGGAGGAGAGGGGAGGAGGTGGGAGGAGAAAGCGTGGAGTAGAGTGGAGTTGGGAAGTCACCTTGAAGGAAGAGGTCAGCCTCTGCTGCTGTTGCTCTTTGTACAAGGGAAGGATGGCGTTCCCAGCCTTCCTTAAAAAAAAGGGGGGGGGGGAAGAAAGCTCATATTGCTGTGGCTGGTGTGGCTCAGTGGATCGAGTGCTGGCCTGTGAACCAAAGGGTCCCCGATTGGATTCCCAGTCAGGGCACATGCCTGGGTTGTGGGCCAGGTCCCCGGCAGGGGGCGCATGAGAGGCAACCACACATGGATGCTTCTCTCCCTTTCTTTCTCCTTCCCTTCTGCTCTCTCTAAAAATAAATAAAATCTTTTTATAAAAGCTTATATTGAAGTTAAAATTTTTTTTAAAAAGCCCCATTCTGTGTGGATATTACTTGATGACTTATTGGCAAGCTCAGACTCTTAATGCAAAGATTGGTTGATCTACTTATTTTTGTCCATTTTATTTGATTTATTTTTCTTCATTTTTATTGTTGACACTATTACAGATATCCCCATCCCCTCCTTTGCCCATCCCCCCACCCTCGCCCCCCGACTCCCTCAGGCCATCATGACACTGTTGTCTGTGTCTATGGGTTATGTGTGTATATTCTTTGCTTAATCCCTTCACCTTCTTTCATCTAGTCTTCCATCACTCCCTCCCCATCTGACAGCTGTCAGTCTGTTCCACGTATCCTTGCCTCTGTTTCTATTTTGTTCATCCATTTATTTTGTTCCTTAGATTCCACATATAAGTGACATGGTATGGTATTTGTCTTTCTCTGACTGGTTTATTTCACTTAACATAATAATATCCAGGGCCATGCATGCTGTCGCAAAAGGGAAGAGTCTCTTCTTTTTTACGGCTGTGTAGTATTCCATTGTGTAAATGTACCACAGCTTTTTGATCCTCTCATCTCTGGGCACTTGGGCTGTTTGCAGATCTTGGCTATTGTAAATAATGCTGCAATGGATATAGGAATGCATGTTTCAAGGAGCAAAATAGGCTGTGAATTGAGCATAGGTGGTCTGGAAAGTCTTAAGTCTTGGGCAGACCCCAGGGGATCATTTCCATCCCACAGCCTTCATAAGAAATCCCCCAATTTCCTTCCTCTCTGCTTCTGTTTCCCTTTTTAGTAACGTTCGTCACTAAGCAGTCTTTTCTCAGAGTTAACACAAATCTTTACTGAGCAAGTATAAACCCATTTCTTCTTTTCCTTTCCTTTAGGAGAGGAAGGCCCACTCCTGGCTATAATAAATAACCCAAGGACTTAGTACCCTAGTTCAGACTTGCATTATGTCCTAGGATGATGGTTGTACCAACTTATCTCTCTGCCCTCCCGACGTCATCATCCAGTCCCTTGGTGAGATTAACCTTCGCAGGGAACAACACTGTTCGTGTTAGAGAAGGTGTAGGACGCTGGTCAGAGCGTGGGCTCTAGAAGCCAGAATTTCTGCTTCAGCAACCACCCTAGTTCAGTTACTTTCTAGCTCTGTGACCTTAATGTCTCTGGACCTCAGTTTCTTTATCTATAAAAATGATGCATTGTTGTGGGGATTGAATGAGTTAATTGAATGAGGATTAAGTGGTACCTATCAGCCAGTTAGAACAATTTCTGACATACAGTTTAAGGTTTCCTTTGTACCATTTCATCTGCCTCAACTAATCATTCCTTATTTTCTTCCCTTTCTAGTTCCTGAAATCCTACCATGCTTGTAAGCCTAGCTCAAATGCTACTTGCTCCCTGAAGCCTTTCCCGAGCTCCTCGGTTGGAAGCAACCTCTTCCTCATTTCAGATTTTTTCTTTATATAGGTCTTAGGACATCTCCACATATCATCATGTGTTGTCATCATTTACATGTGACACCTTAATGGTGCTCCCTTAAGAGATATTGTCTGACACACGTCTGCTACTCAGTTCAGTGCCCATTTGGTGGGGATGGTATGATTCCTATATGCTTTGCTGTTTAAACCAGTGGTTCAGTCGTAGCTGAGGTGGAGCTTGGGCATTTGCATTTTTAAAATCTTCTTAGGTAATTCTGATGCATAACCTTGACTGAGAGTCCCTGGTTTAAAAGGTTTAGTAAGATAATTGATCTTAAATAAATATAAGGCACACAACAACATTGGTAGGCTACAGTGTAAAACATTGCTAACACGGCTGTATAAATGAATAAACCGAGACCCAAAGAGGTTCAAACAACTAGGCTAAGGTGACATAAACTTTCAATGGCAGAGTGGAGACGTGCAGACAGAGTTTCGGACTCGAAGTCCAGTGCTGGATCTTTCAAAATGGATCCCTAGCCTCCCCTACCACATTGATTGCTTCTGAATTTCTGTGTCTTCAAGATCAGGAATGTTTCTTGAAGGGCAGAAATATATCCTCAGGGTCAGAGTTTGTGTTTTATTGTCCTCAGTCCTCTGACCATGTAGGATGGAGCCTCACCCTGAGTGGGGAAAAGTAAAGAATGAAATGCACTTATGAGACAAGGAAGAAAACATGAGGAGGGGTAGGTTGGCATAGGTGAAGGATTCTGGGGTGGACATTTTGAAGAAAGAGAGGCAGAGACTAGCACAGTTTTCGGACTCCTAATCCAGTGTTCTTTCCACTAAATCTCACCACCTTTACAAGAAAGAAAGGAAAGGGAAGGGAGGGGAAGGGAGGAGACGGGGGAGGGGCAGTAGACAAGTGAGGAGCTGGAAAGGGTTGATTCGGCCATCTTGAAATGCATAAAGATTGATGTTTCTGCTCATACTATGGGAAGAATCAAGCATTCCAAGATGCCAGGGACACTTTTGCTTTTTGCGCCTCTCCCCTTTCCCTTCCCCTCCCCTCCCCTCCCCTCCAGTTTCTTTTTTCCAAGTTCAACAAGAAGCCTCAATGTGATGGGCAGAGTGGGTATTCTTAGCCAGTTTACAGACATTCTGTAGTAAAGTGACCTCTCTGAAATGACAAGATATGTTTGTTCCTCAGCCTGGACTAGAACTCCTGTTTCCTGCTGCTCAGTCTTGTTCCTCTTTTGTTAAACTACTGAGCTCAAAGAGCTCTCCAACTTCCTGCATTTCAGTTTGTTTTAGAATCAACCACTAGCCCTGGCTGGTGTTTCTCAGTGGGTTGAGCACCAGCCTGTGAACCAAAGGGTCACTGGTTCAATTCCCAGTCAGGGCACATGCCTGGGTTGTGGGCCAGGTCCCCAGGAGGGGGCGCTCAAGAGGCAACCACACATGGATGTTTCTCTCCCTCTCTTACTCCCTCCCTTCCCCTCTCTCTAAAAATAAAAAGAACAAAGAATTGACCACTAGAGCTACCTTTGGGTAGCCTTGAAAGCAATTTTTTAGGTCTTCACCGTTCTAAGAAAATGTAAATGCTCCCTCAATGGGATCACCCCTGAAGTAAATCAGCAGAATGGGGAGGATGCCAGAGACACATGTTTTTCACAATTTTTCTAAGAAGCCACATCTGAGGCATCAGGCTTTTGTACACCCAGGCATGTACTTTCATTTCCTGGGGCCATTTACAGATAATAACCATCCTTTGGAGAGATTCTAATGCAATTTTTGGCATCAAAACGGGCTGTCGGTGGTGGTGTGGGTGAAATTTAGGGGAATTGGTCCCATATATCACCCCTGTACGGAGCTCTCTGTTTCAGCCCCGCACATGGTCAGCTCTGACCAAATACAGGATGGTGATTATCAGTTTGACTATTTTTGGTTCTAGCCTAATTCTCTTTAGTTCCCCAGACCTAGCTGAGGTGAACACTTGTATGACAAACATGCATGCACACACGCATACACACATGCAAACCCACACAACCATTCTTTCATCCTCTGTATATGAATTTCTCAACCATTGACCTACATTCGAGATGGTGATTCTTTGACTCAGATCTGCCAGGCCTCTACATGCTCAGAAGAGAGAGGATGCGGGAGCTCTCTGGTGAAAAGCAGTTTCAGCTTGCAGGCCATGAGCGTGCATTGGTGAGTGCGTGCACCAAACGAGATGCTTTGGAAGCATGGAATGTTATGGACTGATTTCCCATATGTAATTTTCCCAGAAGCAGACTGATAGTACCAGGAATGACAAAGCCCATCTATGTGTAACGAATGGAAAAAGACCTCCCCCTTTCCCCTCTGTCTTACTTAAGGGCCACTATATGGTATGGCGCAGGGACGGAGAATATGCCGCCTCAGTTCAGGCTACGCTTTTTCACAGGTATCGGTAACCAGTTACAACCCTCTTTCCCAATGAGCCCTAATGCAGCCTTCGGTGAAAGGGTAAAAATTTGAACTGAATAAATGTAAAGATCTACTTGGCTTTATTGAATAATTCATGAGTCAGGCAGTATCCCGTCTAGTAAACAGAAAGGTGCTCTGAGGAGCTGTAAGAAATGGAAGGCTTAATAGGCAGAAATGGGGCAGGATAAGAAAGTTGAAAGATTGGATGATTGCAGACAAGGTCTTGCTCCTTTTCCAGCATTTCCCATCTCACTCTTTTGTTTCTTGGGCAACAAATACATTCTTCAAGGGATTTCATTGGAGCTAAACATCACTGAGAGACGTTCTCCTGCTTTCCTCCTCTCTCTCAGAGCGCTCTGTCCCGGGTTCTTTTGCTGGCTGCTGTTCCTTTGTCCAGCCACTACCTGCGGGGGTTCCTAAGCCTTCCGTCCTGGATTGCTTCTCAGCCCAAATGCTCTTGTTGGTCTTGTTCAGCCACTCCTAGGACTTCAACTCCTACTTGCCCAGTTTGCTAGGGCTGCCATGAGAAGGAGCATCATGGTGGGGTGGCTTAAACAACAGAAACGTGTGTGCCCCATTTCTGGAGCTCAGATGTCAGAAATAAAAGTTTCACCAGCGTTGGTTCCTTTTGAGGGCTTTGAGGGAGAATCTGTTCTATGGGTTTTTTTTTTCCTAGCTTTTGGTGGTTTGCTGGAAATTTTTGGCATGCCTTGGCTTTTGCTGCGTTTCCCCAGTCTCTGCCTTCATCTTCAAATGCCATTCCCCGTGTGTGTGTGTGTGTGTGCGCGCGCACATGCCCAACTTTCCCCTTTTTATAAGGACACCAGTCCTATTGGATTAGAGACCCACCCTACTCCAGCATGACCTAAGCTTAAATAATTACATCTACAGTGACCCTGTTTCCAAATCAGTGCACGTTCTTAGGCACTGGGATTTAGGCCTTCATCATATGCAATTCAGGGTGGGGGGATCCAGTCCAACCCATGGCACCTATTGTCTACCAACTTCCCCTGAAGACCACAAGTACTACGGTGCCCACTGATATTTAGAGCCGCGTATCAGCTGCCTGCTGGGCTAATCCACCTACCTGCCTCTTGGGCATCTGCAACTCAACGCAGATGCTTTTCCTGCTCCCACCATTAGGCTCTCACCTAAATTTGGCTCCCCCGCCCCCAGGTGGTGTGCTGCTCGCTTTACCATTCTCCCAGTCATGTAGCTGTGACACCTCAGGGTCTTTTCTGACTGCTCCCTCTTTCTTCCCCTTCCTGTGTGACCATTTACCAGGTCTTGCAGATTCTAGTTTTATGATACCTCGATATGTCTTGCCCTTTGTCTCCTTTGCCGTCATTGAAAGCCCTCGTTGCCTCTCGCCTGACTGACGCAGTAGCTCGCCCGCTGCTCTCCCTCTCTCCTTTTGACCTCCCTCTGTTCCACCCTCCCTGGCATACAAGAGTCACCGTCTTCAAGCACAATTCGTCCAGTGGCTCCATTCTTTAGAAGCAGCTGCTTTCCCATTTCTGAGCTTTTGCTATGTCAATCCTGTTCTCCACAATGCCCTCCCCTTCTATTCACCTTTTTAGACTGTGAGCCGAAAGGCCACACCTTCCACAAAACCCCTGCATCCCAGGTGACCTTCTCCCCTTGGCCCGTGTTTATGTCTCTTCAAGAGCACTTACCATATCCTACCCTCAGAGCTGTGTGACTATGTGTCATCCTCATCGTCACGCGGCTCCCACACACTTACAATATAATTGCGTTAAGGCAAGATCTGAATCTTCCTCGTCGTGCTATGCTGCGTGTCTGGCTCACAGCAGGTGCCCGGCAAATATTGGTTGAGTGATTTGGAAACTCTTGAAGCTTGCTGCCCTGGTCTCCCTGTGCACTGCTGTATATTGCAGCATAAAAAGCAGCCCTCTTGGGTTTAAAAAAAAATTCTTGTAAATTGGGTCAGTTTATAGACTAGGCATATCAGCTGCTTACTGTTCACCAGCCTCCTCAGAGAGCACCTTCCAGTGAGCTGATAGGGAAAGGAAAGTGGGGGAAGAGGGATTGGATGAGCTGCCCCCACTTAGCCGCAGCTGCTCAGCGGTAGGAGGGAGGAAGCTCAGACAGCAACAAGGCGAAATATACAGGTCAAAACCCGATTTATACAGGAGAAAAAAATGCACGGTGACCTCAATGGCAAGGAGGCTTATCATCTGAAAATGACAGTAGCAGAGAGCCCAGACGCATTCAGTGGGGGAACACCGCCCCAGCCCACCCCCATTCTAAACTTCATTTGAATCTTCTTTTTTACTGTCCTTTCAAATGAAGGCTATTTTTTTTTTTTTTGCTCCGAAGCTGTCACTTAGTATACAAAAGTAATCATTTTTACATCCTATGTTGCTAAATCTGGAGACAAAGCCATTTCTTCTGTCTGCTTCCCAGCAGTGGAGCTGAAGGTATCGGAAAGGAGAACTGACTTGTACAAGGTCACATGGCAAGGAAGGCCCTGGAGTGGAAATCAGAGGCTGCCCTTGCTGTCTTTTCTCCTTGCCAGTTTCCAAGGGTAGGGCTGTGTGCCCCTGGGAATGGGCATTCCGAAGGGCTGCATGGGGCAGGTGGTGAAGTGCCCCCAGGAAGAACCTGAGGCCTAGAAAATCCAATCGCGAAAACAATTACCCACAGCCTAAGAGCATGGGTTCCGGAATCTGACAGGCAGGTGTACAAATGACCAAATGCATGTTGCTAAGTAGATTTAGGGCTACAGAGAAGGAAATAGCTTGTCAAATGAATGAATGAATAAATAAGGGCTGCGGTAGTTCCTTTTCAGGTAGGGGGTAAGTGCATGGATAATTCCATCCCAGATTAACCCAAGCCAGGAAACTTCAGCCTTTGTTGCCTCACCTAGAAGATGGTAGCAGTTTATTTCCAAATTTTTGCTCAACACATATTAGCCAGTCACTGTTCTAGGTGCTGGGGATACAGCAATGGACACAACAGACAGAAATCCCTGTCCTTGTGGATCTGACATTCTCGTGAGGGGAATAGTCACAAGCAATAGTCGCCACCTCCTGGGGTTGTGAGGAGGAATAAATGAGAATGCGTGAAAAGTTCTTGGCACACAGCTCGTACCTAATGAATGTTTCAGGTTACCCTATGGCTCAGCAAAAGGGACAGAGTGGATGTGTCAGAACCGTGACAAGGGTGCCTGCCCGACCTTCCCTTCAGCTGCAGCCCTATTCAGAATGGGATAGAGGCTGTCCTGACAGATGTCCAAGATCAGGGGAAGGTCGAGAAAGTGCCATTTGAGCTTGGCCTGAAAAATGGGTGGGAGAAGAAAGAGCTGGACAGGCCATCAGACGCCAGCCCAAGGTCTTTGGACTTTGGTACAAAGTGTGGAAACATGGATGGTTTAGGAGTAAAAAGGACCACAGACTGGGGAAAATTTGGGTGAAGGCTAAGAGAAGGTCTTTATCTTCAGTGCTTTGGGATGGGAGGTGAGTGACAGAGATTTAGTTCTATGATGTGATGTGGTGTGATGTGTGCGTGTGTGTATCTGTACACATGATAATCCAGACTTTAATCCAGAATGGTACAAATAATCCAGAGTTTCAGCAAGTCTCTGAGGGGAGAAATGCAGCGCTAACCCTCGGCAAATTACGTGAAAGTCCCTATCGTTATTCTAAGCTGGCGTTTCCACAGAGGCTTGCTGTGAAAACACAGGCTACAGTGAGGCCAACGAAGTACAGAGGCAGGAGAGGGCCAGCCACCTGGAAAGTCAAGGTGATTCAGTAGCTTGAGCTCAAGCTCATCATCTCCCAAGTCCTTTCTCTCTGCTTCCACAGCACCTGTTTCCCCACTGAAAGCCAGCAAGCGCCCTGACCAGGTGTCCCAGCCCTTGTTCCAGTGGGACAGAGATGCCTCCCAGATCTTTACCGCTCTGTGAAGGTAGTAAAAGAAGAATCCATTTGGGACCTCCCACCCTCAGTTTATCATTTCTTGCTGTTACTACCGACAGGGCCCCCATTGGACCGCCCTTTTCCCTTCCCTTGGCGCGATTACTGGTTTCCTCTGTCTCATTTGCTTTCTGTGAAACTTATCAGTAAAGAGTGTGCGGGCTCTGGAAACAAACTGCTTGTGTTTTGAAGCCTGCACCTGTTACTTTCCAACGGTGCGATCTTAGGCAATATAGCTAATCTCTCTGGGCCTCAGTATCTTTGTCTGTCAATCAGAGGCGATCAAAATTACCTACCCTGCTGGGTTGTTATGAGGATTCAGTAACTTCCTTCAGGTAAAGCTACTGGAGTTGTGTCTGGCTTATAGGAAGTGCTATGTAATAAGATCTTGCTCTAGTGACTTACCCTTTTGGGGGGCCCCGTTTCCTCATGTGTGCAATATAATAATGCCTACTCTCCATGGCTCCAGAAGTGGGACCAAAGGGATGAAAAAGCATTTTACAAATGGAAGTCATACAAGATGTAGTGTACTGGCGGGGATTATAGTATGTAGGACATGTTTCAACAGAGTTTTGGCTATAGCTGTAATGCAAATCGTAGAAATGAAGGTGTGGGTATGATTGGTGACCTTTATGTGGTGACTTAGGTGGCTGAGATTACCTGTGGAGGGCAGCACCAACCTGTATTTTGGTTGATATTTGGGGGGCTCTCTTTCACACACACCTTTCATTTATCAGACAGCTAAGTATTTTACAGTTCCATGTTACTCTCGACTCTTACAACTTAACAGTGACTTGTAGTTAGGTTCTACATGCTTATTAATAAGGTCACAGCTAATTTTAGTCAGTCAGTCTTTTAAAGGAATCATAGATAATTTAATAAGGTAAAACTTTTTTAAAAAAGATAACATTGTAATAATTAATCTTATGTTGGAGTTCAGGGATTTCCATGCAAAATCAAAAATGGCCATGTAAAAGCCGTGGCTGGTGTGGCTCAGTGGATTGAGCGCCGACCTACAAACCAAAGGGTCATGGGTTCGATTTCCAGTTGGGGCACGTGCCTGGGTTGGGGCCAAGTCCCTGGTGGGGGGCATGCAAAAGATGACCACACATGGATGTTTCTCTCCATCTTTTCCCCTCTCTCTAAGAATAAATAAATAAAATCTTTTTAAAAAATGTTTAATAAAATGGCCATGTAAAACATCAGAAATGTAAACAATGAGTCCAGTCCAGTCACAGTTTCCCCATCCATAACCTGGAATTGAGAATCCTTTCTTTGTCTGGAAGGACCATGGTATAACTCAAATGTGGTAATGAATGCCAAAGTGAGTAAAAATGTATAAAGTGATATACACATAATGAGTTATAACAGCAGTAATGCTAAGTAAAATGATCATGTATTGAGTATGTACTTAGGACTAGGTGCTTTTCTTTTTATTTATTTATTGTTTGCACTGTAAATGTCCTGCATATTTTATTAGACAAACCTGCTCCTGTACACATTCAAAAATAAATGCCAGAAATATACCAATCAAAAGCTGCATGATTTAAAACATTTGGACATCATGAAGAAATCTGGAAATTTTTCATATATTTTAAAGAAAAAGAGGTAAAATGCCAATACAGATTTCTCTCAATTTTTAACAGTATACAAATGTCATCTCCTGTGGTGAACATACTATCACCCTAGCTTCCCATATTTTACTCCTGAATTTTTAAAAATATTTTATGTATTTATTTTTTGAGAGGGGGAAAGGAGGGAGAAAGAGAGGGAGAGAAACATCAACGTATGAAGGGAACATCAATCAGTTGCCTCTCGTACGTCCCCAGCCGGGAACCTGGCCTTCAACCCAGGCATGTGCCCTGACTGGGAATCTAGCCGGTGACCTTTCCATTTGCAGGCCAGTGTTCAATCCACTGAACCACACCAGCCAAGGCTTTACTCCTGAATTTATATTACTTACAATGAATTTAAAACCAGAATGACATTTCTAAGGCATTTTAAAAAATATTTTATTTATTTATCTTCAGAGAAAGGGGAAGGGAGGGAGAAAGAGAGGGAGAGAAACATCGATGTGTGGTTGCCTCTCGCATGCCCCCAACTGCACGCCCCCTCTTGGGGACCTGGCCCGCAACCCACACATGTGCCCTGACTGGGAATTGAACCAGCAACCCTTTGGTTCACAGGCTAGCACTCAATCCACTGAGCCACAGCAGCCAGAGTGACATTCCTAAGACATTTTAAATTAAGAAATCATTGGTGAAAAAAGTCATGCATCTTTAGTGTGATATTCCTTTTGAGTCAGGGACCTAGGGTGAAATTTTAAAGAAAGCATTAAAAAATGAAGGTGGTAAGCTAAAGGAATATTTGGTAGGTCCCACATTAACTAGAAATTCAATAAGCCGAAAAATCGCGGCAATTTTCTTATGCATTTGAATTAATTTTTCACTTGACTTTCACCTATGCTTAAACCAAAAAAAGGTAAAGGTCTTCATATATAAAGAATGTACAAATACTTACAAACACATGAATGGCATATGTTTAAATGATCAGGTTTTGAAAAAAAAATGTTTAAATCCTCACCTGAGGACATGTTCACTGTTTTTTAGAGAGAGAGAGAAAGAAACACCGATGTGATAGAGAAATATCGATTGGTTGCTTCTTGCCTGCAACCTGATCGGAAATTGAACCCACAGCTTTTTGGTGTACGGGACAATGCTCCAACCAATTGAGCCACCCAGCCAGGGACACCAGGGTTTTTTTTAGGCTAATAAATTATATGTTTTTTATTTGGTTTAAATGGCACATTCTGACTCTGCAACGCAAAAGACTTTATGCATCCTATGTCATAGGCACCCAACAATACCCATCTAGTTTTACTTGAGGCTTTTCTAGACTTATTATTTGTTGACGTTTTCATTGAGGAACTACTAGAGCTTCAAGTATTCCCATTTTCTTCAAGTATTCATTAACTGAAGATAACAAAAACATTAATGATGGATGGTAAATAACCCACAGGTGTTAGTCTTGGAAATGTTAAGGAAGGGACAGAGAAGGAGGAATATTTAGAATACCACCAACAAAAATATGTAAATGGGAGTTCAACATACCAAAAAACAACTTTTTTTCAAAAAGATTTTATTTATTTATTTTTAGACAGAGGGAAAGGGAGGGAGAAAGAGGGAGAGAAACATCGATGTGTGGTTGTCTCTCACATGCCCCCATTGGGGACCTGGCCTGCAACCCAGGCATGTGCCCCGACTAGGAATTGAACTGGCGACCCTTTGGTTCTCAAGCCGGTGCTCAGTTCAGTGAGTCACACCAGCCAGGGCTCCAAGAAACAACTTTTTAAAAATGCTAAGACTATGTTTTCAGGGATCATTTCTATAGTTCGTTACTAGAGAAGTTTCTCTGAATGTGTAAAAATCCTCACCCAAGGACATTTTTTTCATTGCCAAGAGAGAGACAGACAGACAGACAGACAGACAGACAGACAGACAGACATTGATCGGCTGCCTTCTCCTACGTGACCAGACTGGGATCGAATCTGCAACCTAGGCTTGTGTCTGAACCAGGAATCGAACCTGCCACCTTTCGGTCCACGGAATGATGCTCCAACCAGCTAAGCCACACCGAGCAAGACCAAAAAGCATCTTTTAAATCAGCAAGAACATACTTCTGTAATTCTATTACTTTGGGCATTAAGAAATGAGTCCTAAGGCCTCTCTCTGTGGTCCTATCCACGTCCAATGTTATTTGAGGAGGACCTGTAAACAATGGCTCTTTGCCTCAGTATGGGCGTGATTAGTGGCATAGCTAAGCTTGGTGCTGCCTGAGCTTTATACCAAGCCCCAAGGGCTGTGATGAGGGTCCTGTGAAGTTCTGGGGTAGACACACTGGGGTCCAGCTGCAGCAATGGGCGAGGTGCTTTTAATAGTGAAAGTCAACACTAATTTTAGTGTTACTCCATGACGGATGCTATTCTACAAACTTTACATGAATTAATTCTCATGACAGCCTTAGGGGATGATAAGCACTAGTATCATCATCATCCCTGTGATGTAGGGATGACACTGATGTACAAAAGAGGGGGAATCACTTGCCCTAGGCCATACAGCTGGCAAGTGGCAGATCTGGGATTTGAACTCAGTAGTTTGAGTACAGAATGCGTGCCTGTAACCATTGTGCTACATGCTTTCGAAGTCTTTTCAGGTTTGTGTGGGGGTAATATTGTTGTTTAGTGACAGTTAATCCAGCATGAAAAGTATTCTCTCTGGCCAAGCAGTGAGAAGTAAAAAACAAAACCAAACCAAAAAATGGCAGCTAACTAAAATGAATCGGGTCCATAAGAATCTTGAATCTGTGAGCTTACTAAAAAAAGCAAATAAAATCACTGGCTCAGTAGAATTGGACAGAATTGGACAGCAACAACAGCAGCAATAGCAAATATTTATTGAATTCAATTCTTATTGAGTTTATTAGGCCATTTACTATGAGTCAAGCAGTGTTCTGAGTAATTTATGCATATTAGCTCATTTAATCCTCACAGCTGTCATATGAGGTAGACACAATTATTACCATTCCCATTTTACATGCGAGATATATGAGGCATAAGGAGGTTCCATATTACGTTCAGGGTCCTCAGACTAGTAAATGGTAGGGTGAGGATTTACAACCCAGGTAGTCTGGCCCCAGAGTGCACTGTGCTCAGCCCTCATTCAATACTGCTTAAATTTATTCAGTTATATTTGTTTCTGAGGCTAAAGCCTGGGTTGATAGGTATAATAATTAACATTTATTGAGTGCTGACTTCGTGTCAAGCACTGTGACAAGACCCATTACAAATAAATAATGTATTTAATCTACAGGGTTATTGAATTCTTAGAATCAGGGCTGTTTTTTTTTAAATCCCCATTTGACAAGTGAAAACAGAATTAGAAAGGATTATATGAGTTACTACTTCAAACCAAACACCAGGAACGGTGCCTGGTGCATAACAAGTATCCAAAGTGGAGATCCAAGGTCAGAAAATAAGTACGTTTTGGAGTTGGCTTTTGAACTTTTTTATTCCCCCCCCTCCCCCCTCCAGGCCTGTGGCAACAATACCTCCTCATTGTGTTTATCGGTACAGGCCCCCGCCCCAGATCTGCAATCTGAACTTCAGCCACAGTGGATCTTTATGGAATACAGATCTAATCCAATGCCTTTAATGGCTTCCCTTTGGTTTTTGAATCAAGTTGAAGGCGGCCCACTGGTTAGAGCTGGTGGGGAGGAAGGAGTGGTAGGTAAAAGGCTTCCGAGAGGTAGGCAGGTTACAGATCTTGTAGGGCCTTGGAGGCCATGGCTGGGAGTCGGGATTCCGTTCTGTGATGAGAAGCCACTGTAGGGGTTTGCGCTGGGCAGTGACATAGTTTCCACGGCTCTCTGGTTTCTGGGAGGACAATGGTCTGTAGGGCCCAAGGGAGCTG
Organism: Pteronotus mesoamericanus; assembly: GCF_021234165.1. NCBI lineage: Eukaryota > Metazoa > Chordata > Mammalia > Chiroptera > Mormoopidae > Pteronotus > Pteronotus mesoamericanus. Next base: position 402,576 of record NW_026555108.1, on the reverse strand, counting down.
GGAGCCCAGTGAGGAAGTTGCTGCAGTATCCGGGTGGGAGAGGGTGTTGGCTTAGACCAAAGTGGTCTGAGTCTAGATATATTTAGAAGGTGAAACTAACCTGCTTGTTGGAAGGACTAGATAGGGGTGGGAGGGGGGTGAGAAATCAAGGATGGCTGCTAGGTTTGGGGGTTTATCCCAGTGAATGGTGGTCCTGCTGGTTCAAGGAATGGGAAACAGGACAAGGGAGGGAAACCAGTGAAATGTGGGAGTTTTTTGCCGGCCATGACTGAGGTACCTGTAAGGGAAAGAAGTAGCAGGAATTCAGAGTAGGAGGAAAACATTTGCAGATGAGATCGGGGAGGCTTTCTGAGGAAGGTGACACCTATGCTACCCTGGGTTTGAAAGAAGAGGTCGGATTTAGTGGAGGGAGGGGGCATGGGTAGAGGTTAGGGAAGTGCTTCTCAAATTTCAGAATTTTTCCCTTTTACAGGCACCATTTTACTTATTATTTTCCCTTAAAGTGACTCGCTTTTGAAAAATTTGATAACTTGAAAAAAGAGCTTCATACTGGTGCAATAAATTGTTTTTCATTTTCTGCTTCTAAATGCACATTTAAAATAAGCATCTATTAAAGATTTTGTTGATTTAATAATAGCTAGCATTGGTTGAATACTTACTCTATGCTAGGAGCAATTCTAAGTGCTGCAAATCAATAATTTCATTTTGCTTTGGCACTAATTGCTTATAAATCCTGTTCTGAGTGCTTTACATGTACTAACTCATTTAATCCTAGTGACAACGTTATTCCGTAGGAGTATTGTCTTTTCTGTTTTACAGATGGGGAGGCCGTGGCCCAGAGGGGCTAGGCGACTTGCCCAGCTTTGCAGAAATAGTGAGGAGTAGAGCTGGACTTTGAGCTCCATGTCCATATTCTGAACCACTTGCCCATTGGTGCTCACCCTTAGTTGCATGTAAGGATCACCTGGGAAGTTTTTTTCTCTACTCATGTCTAGGCCCCACCCAGAGGAATTAAATTAGAATTTCTTGCGTGGGGCTTCAGCATCTGTGTCTTCGCAAAGCTTCTGGGCAATTCTCATATCCTCTCACTGTGCCAGGGGTGAGGACATCTGCCTTACGCAATAAGGCCTCCACCACCTATAATCACCCCTTTACTAAGTACTCTGGGTAACATGAGCTCAGGGCATTTGAGGCAGAGAGAAGTGCTTAGGGAAAGGCACGAAAACCTTCATTAGTGGCTCAGAGAAATGCTTGTGGTGCCCTTTAAATTCACAGAGGTCCCCGAGTTCACGCATTGGGTGGGGAAGCAGTAGGTCACACTGGCAGTGCATTCTGCAGAAGGTCAGGGAGACCTCCGAGATGAGGTTTGGTCACCTGGCTCCCAATTAACATACTATCAGATTTTTTCTCCAAATTTAATTTGCCGGCAGATTATTAACTTTGAGTTGCTGAAGTGTGTTGGGGCCTGAAAGGGGGAAAGAAGCCTAGCAACCAATTGCATGGCTTAGCAACCAATTTCCACACTTAGTTACAGCAGATGTGGGAGTCTGTCTGCAAAATTACTGCCGGTAGAGTTGGGAAGCCAAGTCACAAACTAGCCACACAGCCCGTTGCAGGCACAAAGTAAGCAGAAAGCAGCCTGCCATTCACTCACTCATCATTGACTTCTTTCTAGACCTCAGCTTGCCCAGCTGTAAAATAGGGATAGTTTGAATGGCTCAAATGAAAAATACCTTGACTTTTTTCAGCAAATACAATCTTGGATTAAGAGGTTTTATTATAGAGCACTTACCATATGCATTTGTTTCCTGTTGCTGCTGAACCAATTACTGCAAACTCAAAATGGGGCTCACTAGCTAAAATTAAGGTGTCAGCTAGAGTGCATTCCTGCCCTGGCTGGTGTGGCTCAGTGGTTTGAACTTAAGCCTGCAAATAAAGGGTCGCCAGTTTGATTCCCAGTGTAGGGCGCATGCCTGGGTTGCAGGCCAGGTCCCCAGCAGGGGACGCGAGAGACGCAACCATGCACGGGTGTTTCTCACCCTCTCAAAAAATAAAGAAATAATTTTTTTTAAAAGAGTACATTCCTTCATGGAAGCTTTTGGGGGGAGTGTGTTCCCTACTTTTTCCAGCTTCCAGAGGCTTCCAGCATTTTTCAACTCATGGATATCTTCTATCTTCAAAGCCAGCAACGGCTGGTCAAGTCTTATTCACATCACATCCCACTGAAACCAAAACTTCTGCCTTCCTCATCCACATTTAAGCACCTTGGTCAGGACACTGAGTTCAGTGGGTAATCCAGGATAATCTCCCTATTTTAAAGGCATTGATTAGCAACCTTAATTCCATCCACTGCCTTTGTTTCCCTTTGTGATGTAATCTTTATTCTGCTTACCACATCATGTATCAGGCACCTCTCGAAGTGTTGTACATGCATTGACCTCATGTAATCTTCACAATAACCCTTATGAAGTTGAGAGTGTTCCTAGTTCCATTTTACAGACAAGGAGGCCAAAGTATGCAGAGGTTAAGCAGGTTGTCCAAGGTCCCACAGCTAAGAAGTGGTGGAGTAAGAATTTGAGCCCAAGTGACGAAACCCCAGAGTTTATATTCTTCCCCGCCCTCTGTGCTGCAGGTGTCCCGATCAGGTTAGGATGGAGTCTCATTCAACCATATATACCGAGTGCCTAGCACAGTGCCAGGCTAACGTGTCTATCACAGTGAATCCAGTAAGTAGACATTTATTTAAAGAACAGGTATGTATACTTCATAAGAGGCACAATGGTAAAAAGAAGCATTTATGAATTAGAACTAAAATTCCTGAGGCAGGGACAGGGACCAAGAGAAAGATTTTTTTTAGGTATTTTACAAATGCAAAGTAATTATTAGGGTTTTACCTAACTATATGCTTCCCCCGCTATTTATCTTTAGCACCTGGAGGCCAAAAACCCTTGTTATTTTATCCATTAGGTATTACATTTGGTTGCTAGTAACAAAACCAAATTATAACATTTCCTCAAATAAGGCAGACATTTACTTTTTTAATCATCTGGAAAAGATCTGGAAGTAGGCTTTTGAAGGCTGGGATGGTAACCGCGGTCTTCATCCTCAAGGTCACAAGATGGCTACCAGAACTCCACCTGTCACATCCATATTACAGTGGGAAGGGCAAATGTCACCTGCTATCATTTTAAGGAGTTTTCCTGGAAGTTCCACCTAAGAGCTTCCAAGCACTTCTTATGTGGCATTTAGTGAAGAAGGCTAAGGAACGTTCATACTCAAGAAAAAGGGAAAATGCGTTGTTGGTAGATATCTAATAGTCTCTCAACCACAGCTATTAAGACTGAGAAACAAGCCTTTTACCATGATCCATGGCTCTGCATCCTCAGCCTATGTTCCTCCTGGGAACCCTGAGAAGGGAGTTTCTATCCCTTATTTTGGAAAATGTAGCAAGGTTTAGGGTGATCGAAGTCAACCACTAATGCTTATAGGGATTTGGTTGGTAAGTTATGTGAGATATTGCAGACTGAATGCATTTGGGAGCAGTGGAGAGCGTAACCCACTGGAGAGCACATGCTCTTTCAAAAAGAGGCAACAAGTGCTCAGCTTCATTGGGTTTTGGCCATTTGGAAGAGTGGACCTATTTTGCCAGATCTTCTGATTTAATCACTGGAATTTGGAAACCCAGGTTTTCCTGTGCAATATTCTGCTTTTTAAATGCTGGATCAACTTTTTTTAAAAAAAATGTTGTGGTACAACCTAAACATAGAATCCAGCCCCAGGACACTGGTTCAACAGCTGGTGTAATGGAAAGAACACTGAATTTGGACAATAGGGTTCTAGTCCCGCATGTGTCGTATGACCACGTGTAAGTATCTTCCTGTCTCCATGGTATCGGTGGAAGTGGGGCTCTGCGGTGTCTAAAGGAAAGGAATTCCCTGAGACCTACAGAGGAGGCTGGGGCTCTGTGGAATGGTTTATTTATGATGTACAATGAAGGGAGCTCCCCTCCTGACTTCCCAATGTCCCGTCTCTGTCCATCTCACCATGGAAAAGGTCCAATCTTGTCATCACTAGGGCCACGATGAAGGTCACTGCCCAGGCTTTATGCTCCATAGTAAAGGACGGTCTAGTCCAGCATCCGGCCGGCTTAGTGTGTGTTTCCAGCTGCGCTCCATGGCTGTGCTGCGGTATTCGGGCTCCCTCCTGGAGACGGTGGGCCATGTGCTGCTAAGCCCATGTGGCCATGGAGAGAACAGGTGTGTGAACTGTGCAAGTGTGTGTCGCAAACAAGAGAGAGCTTCTTTGTTCCCCGGGGGTTATAACCAGGAGCTTGGGTTTGGGACAGACCAGGTGCTTTCTCAAAATGACTGATCAACTTCCCAAGTTTCCGCAGGCTTTGGATAGGGTCCATCTTCCAGTTAGACTGAAAGACCTCTAGGGTCCAGAACTTCCCCCTGCGCCTCGCAACAATTCGGTGCTGGAAGGGAAAAGGAAGGAGTGTTAATCCCCTTGACAGAGCAATGTTGTAATCCCCTGGGGTGTGAAGTTGTAGCAGCCTGGCTAGCAATCAGGCTTATGTTCCCCATTTTATTAAGCTCAATGTCTAGTTCCCTTCACTCCCCTTTCATAGCTAAAAACGCACAGTAACATCTGGACTTCAAATTCCCAATCTTTAATCGGAAGGTGTTTGACTAGAAAATTTCTATACAGTGTTTGATCCCTGATGCTCTCTCTATTTTTTTTCTTATATGTAATAGCCAAATGAAACATTGCTTTCTTTAAAGTGGTTTAGATATTTATTTTAAATTTTCCTTTTTTAAGAAACATGGCCTATCATAGATTGAGTTGTTTTCAGTGGAATTATCATCTGGGAAACATATCTAGTCCTTATTTACCATTTGTCGCCAAGACTTCCTCACATAGCTCCTACTTGCTTCGTCCATTTCACTTAGAATTTTAAAGGCCACTGTAAGTCCTATTGAACTTGAATTTTTTACATGTGGGACACCCACTAAAATGATTGGTATTGTTGTCCAGCTCAATTATTTTTGATAACTTTTCAGCTAAAAGTCGAAGGGGGATGGCAGCTGGCGCTTGCAATGAGTCAAATCTAGGAGGAATTCCTTTGGGAATAGTGCAGGAAGCAAAGAGCTGATGGCAGGAGAAATAGAAAATTAATCATGAAAAACTGCTCCTTTTTCAGAAACCACAGGTGCTTTATATAAATCATGTAATTTGACTTACACACAAACCAATTACAGGTATTACATTTACCATTTTAAAGTGGGGAGCAAGGGCTGGTAAACTTTTTCTATAAAGGATCAGATCATAAATAATTTAGACTTTGTGGGCCATATTAGGTCCCCACTGCATATTTTTCTTTTTGTTTTGGACCAACCCTTTAGCAATGTACAAAATGTACAAAAACTGGTCGTGGGCACGATTTAGCCCACACCTGTGAGCACCTGGAGTAGAAAGTTAAGGGCATTTACACCGGACTGGATCCAGCCGGGTTAAAGCCCTGGCACCATCTTTCACTAACTGTGCAACTGAACAAGTCACTTAGCCTCTCCCTGCCTCAGTTTCTTCGCCTGTAAAAATGGGATAATTCTAGAACTTATCTCACAGGGTTACTGTAAGGATTCGCTGAATTACTATTTATACATGCGCAGACCAGTGCCTCTCACATAGTGTTTGCTGAATAAATAGGAAAGCCTAACATCTGATTTAGGAACGGGAGAGGCATGTTTTACGGCGGGGGGTGAGGCCTCTCTAATGTGCTTCTGACTATACCCTTCATGTAAGATACTCCTTCTCCATCTGTGACTGGTGGGCCAGGTTCTCCAATGATCTGTTCTCTGTATTAAATGCCTTCGATGACACACCAAATATACAGCATTGCTGGCCCATCTGGCCCAGGCCCATGTACAGTGAACCAGAAACTTGTTGCCGTTCTGCCTCTATAGAGGCTGCCCTGGGAGCTATTAGGGAGCAAACCTTTCTGCTTCCTGAAGAACATGTACCACCATTGCATCAGCTTGTACCTCTAATACCTCTAATAGACAACCACTCTCAGCATTACTTGACAGAGTAATAATGCTGAGTTGTCCACTCCATTATTATTTTTTGAAAGGCCTTAGGCCAATTTTATTTATTTTTTATTGTTACATGTCATCTCTTTGTTTTATTTTTTGCTCTCTCTTCTTTTGTGTTATGCCTACCTCACTGACTCCTCCTTCTGAGACTCCTTGGCAGTTTTATCCTCACTTCCTCAGCCTTTAAATATTGGAAGGCCCCGGGGCTCAGTCCTTGGATCTTCTCTTTCCTCCATTTGTATTCCCTTCTTAAGTGACTTCATCTAACCTCATGGCCTTAAGTAACATCTACACATTAATGACTCCCAAATTTATATCTCCAGCCTGGCCTCCCTCGGCACATATGTCTAACTGCCCACTTAACATCTCCACTTGGATATCTAATAGACATTTCAAGCTTAATGTCTCAAACTGAGCTCTTGATATAAAACCTCACATCTGTTTCTCCTGCACTCTTCCATACGTCAGTTACCGTATTTTGCCGTGTATAATGTGCTCCTATGTATAATGTGCACCCAAAGTTTCTGGGGAAAAAAATCTTTTGTTTTAATTTTTTAATTCAATTTTTAATTAATTTATATTTAGAAACAAAATCAATGATTGTATTCAAGGGTATTTTTTGCACATGGATATCATTATTGCTTTCTATAGTTACACTTTGTAACACATAAGCATAAATAAAATAATTACAAATATTTATATAGATACAGAATTAGAACTACCCATATATAATGTGCATCCTTATTTTTCCCTCAAAAACTTGGGTAACAAAGTGTGCATTATGCACAGCAAAATATGGTGCCGGTAATAGTAACTTTCACATGCTTCTTTCTAGTTGGTCAGACCAAAATACTTAATGACTCATTCTCCCTCACACCCCACATCCAATTCCTTAGGAAGTCCTATCGGCCCTACCTTCAAAATTTGTGTAGAACCAATTACTTCTCACTATTCCCTCTGCTACCATCCTAGTCTGAACCACTATCATCTCTTTCTCAAGTACTCTTCTTACCACTCTCTCTGTTTCCTCCCTTAACCACTTACAGTCAATTTAGTACACAGCAGCCAAAGTGAGCGTGGTAAAACTTAATTCACATCACATCGCACATTACTTCTCTGCTCAACAGCCTTCAGTTCCCTCCCGTCTGGCTCAGAGGAACCGCCTAATCCTCACAATAATCCCTGAGACCCTCCGCGATCAGGCTCCCGTTGCCTCCATGACCGCATCTGCTACCACAGTCTCTACTGCTCACTTTACTCCTGTCCAAGTGTCCTCCCTTCCCTTCTTCACCACCGCCAGGCACACTGCAGCATGAAGGCCCTACATGATATTCCCTTCACCCGGAATACTCTGGCCTGAGATGTCTGCATCACGTTCTCGCCCCCACGAAGGTCTGGTTTGCGTATCTTTTTCTCAGTGAGACTGTCCCCGACCGTCCTTTTAAAAATCGCACACTTACTACCCCATCCTCCTCTTTGCTTTTCTTCCCCCCAACAAGAGTTATAATTATAACTGTAACAGTCTGACATACCATACATTTTATTTATTTGTTTCTCTGGCATGGTTCTCTTCCTGCTAGAATATAAGCTCCATGAAAGCATGGATTTTGACTGTTTTATGCCCCAATTTGGTATTTTATACCAAAATACCCCAATTCTAGGAATAGGAAGTCCCTAGCACATAGAGGCTACCCAATAAATATTGTTTGAATAAATAAGTGAAAAGACTTCCCCTCTCCTGTTGCTTCCTTATATTGCTTTCCCTCTCTCCAAGAATATAAAGTAGGCAGAACCGTCCTGAGAGGACCCAGATGCATGCTCAGAGGAATGAGACCCCCAGAGGAGAGAGAGTGGTGGGAAATAAACAAGTGGTCTTACGCCTGCCTGCATTTCATTCGTCTGCCTGCCAGTGTTTCTTCAGGCTCTTTCAATCTTGGGCTTTGGGGCCTGGGGTATTTTCAGTGCTCCTAATACAACTGGCCCACAAGCCTAAGCCCCCTTCTCCTCCCGGCTGTTTTGCATATTGGACCCCAAACCCCTTGCTCTGTTACACGCTCAGATTCCTCGAAGGAGTGAAGTGGTAGGCACACCTGGCTGCTGGTAGAAGCCAAAGGCTGTGTGGTGCCACTAGGCATGTGTGCGTATGTGAGACTATATAGCCTGCATCCTGTCTGGACCCATTGTATGCGGGTGTCAGTCAACATGGTCTGCAGCAGTTCTGCAGCCGTCGCCATCCTTCAAGGCCCTTACTGCAATCCCTTCAACTTTACCCCCTACCTCAACCACAGTTCATCAATCATCAGAGCTAATATATGCCAGGCAGTCTGCTAAATGCTTTCTGTGTATTGACTTGTTTACCGCACATAGCAACTTTTTGATATAGGTACTATGATCATTCCTATATTCCAGATGAAGTCATGGAGATCCAGAGAGCTAAGTTAATTAGCTCAAGTAGCTATCTGGCTGTCAGCTGATGTTGGTTTAGGATCGTCTATTTCAAACTCTTCTGACTGGCACCTACATTAAAAATATACAGGATCCGGCACAAATAACGCCCCTTGTTTGGTTACAAAATCATTAGCATGTATTTCTGTAACATGGCAATATCACACTCAAGCACACCATATGACATTTTAGGTGAAATGTTCAAATTAAAACTATAAATTATTACACCTGTATTATCACCCTGTCAACCATACTCAAGCAGGTGTTACTTCTGCCAGACACTGTATATGTTCTACATCACAACTAACATACACAATTGAAACAAATTTTTCGTGGAATAATATCCTTACTATATGCTCTGCAGTCAGATGTTTGCTTCGGTTAAAAAAAAAAAAATCTGGTCAGGGCACAGCTAATTGATTTTACCACCCAAATGGGTCCACTTCACCATTCATTAAAGGCTTGCAAACCACCCTTTGAAAATCACTGCTTTAAGGTGGGCGCCCATTTTCAAGGCCATTTGCACTTCTCAGAGACCTCTAAAATGTCTTCAGCCCCGAAAGGGGTCATTATATTCCTGGAATGTGAGCAATGAAGAGAGGCATTGAGGTAGGGGACTGAGGCACCAGTAGCACGCTTCAGAGCGCCTGGTGAAAGTCTGGTCCTGCGTGGCTTGCTCTGCCCCTCTTAGACTCTGCCCTGCCCGTCTCTGAACTCAACCTCGGCCGTGTTTTCTCCTTCCTCTGAACATCAATTCATTCAACAAATATTTTTGGAGTTCCTCAACATGACGTGCTCTGCCAGAGGCTATGAAAAAGCGAGATGTGGGGGCCACAAACTCATAATCAGCAGAATGCCATGAGCATGCATAGAAAGGGAGACTGATTTCAACTTTGGTTGAAGCTTCATGAAAGAGATGTTTTTGAGCCTGACCTGAGAGGATGGCTAGGACTTAGGCAAGCGGGAGTAGAGGGGAGGTTCTCAGAGGCTATTAAAACAAAATAAAACAACACACTTGTGAGCTGGAAAATGTGAATATGTGCAGGGGTGTCCAACCTGCGGCCTGTGGGACACATGTGGCCCAGGATAGCTGTGAATGTGACCCAACACGAAGTCATAGATTTACTTAAAACATGATGAGTTTTTTTTGTGTGTGATTATGTGTCACGATATATTTAATGTGTGGCCTAGGACAACTCTTCTTCCAGTGTGGCCCAGAGGTGCTGAAAGTTTGGATATCCCTGAGAGAGACTGAAGGGGATTTAGGGCCAGGTGGGGGGAATTGTGAATATCTTGCTAAGAGTTTGAGTTTTACCCTGTAGGCAATGGGGAGCCCTTAAAAGTGTTTCATCAGAGGAGGATCAGCCTTTGGGGTTTGAACTCTGGCAGCAGTGTGAGAAGAGATTGGGGAGCAGCTAAAATGGAAGTAGGTGGGCAATTAGGACACCGATGTAATAGTTTGGGAAAGACACAATCGAGGGCTCGACCTGGAGCAGTGGTCATGGATTTAGAAAGGAAGGGACACATGGAAGAAATGCCGTAACGAGAGAGGCAACTTGACAACTAATAATAGGTATGTGTCTAGAGGTGAAGTCTTCTCTCCTTCCCAGTTTGCTCCCCAATCCAGGGCTTCTAGAGCTGTCTGATGAACTCTGTGAATCCACCCGTACCAGGAAGAGGAAGCCTGGGTGTGGGTGGGTACTGCTGTGCCAAAGGTGAGCAAGAGGAGGCTGTTCATCATTGGCAAGCCATGAGGCCAGGCTGGGTTTCAGCTGTTGCCACAGTATTTCAGATCATAGCATTTCAGAGCAGGAAAAGGGCCTGAGGATCTTGCTGTGAGAGAGGATGTCCTACTGTGAGAAGGGGTGGGATTAAGGATGGAGGAGTCCAGCAAAGGGGGGACTCTTTAGGAAAGACCCTAGCTTTGATCTCTTAAACTCAGCATTTTCCCCTTCCTCCCATTCTCCATCGCCCATCCCCTTCCTCCCGCTTTCCCTCCCCTCCCCTTCCTCCCCTTTTGTCCTTCCTTCTTGTCTACTACTGCCTCTCCCTCTCCTCTTCTTTTTATCTCTCTTTATCCTCTTTCTTCTCTTCATCCTCTCCCTTTCTACTCATCCTCCTCTTGACTTTTCTCCTTTTTCCCCCTTCTCTCCCTAACCTTCCTCAGCACCTTCACCAAAACAAACAAATAAATAACAACAACAACAAAAAAACAAGTTTTTCTTGGAGTTCAGGAGACAGCACTTACAGCATTTGCAACTTGAGAGATGACTCAAGCACTCAAGCCATCCTAGTTTGGAGGGACAAGTCCTCTAGGAAGAGTGTCACCTTCCATTGAATAGATTGCTTGCTGGCTTTCTTTGTAAGGCTTTTCCTCGCTAGGCTGGAAGAGTCTCCTCCTGTCTTCTCACCATCTCTCTGGAGAATGGCTTAGGAGATACGTTGAACAGAAGGTTTAGCAGTTTACATAATGCAGTGAAAGTCAGTGAAAGCTGGGGCTGGAGGTCATAGCTCTCTCTTCTTCACTTCTTTGCTCTTTTCACTGGCCCCTCACTTCTATCAGTGTGGTCCATAGACCAGCAGCATCCACATCACCTGGGAGCCCGTTAGAAATGCAGGACCTCAAGCCTTACCCCAGACCTACTGATTCAGAATTTTTATTTTAACAAGGACATCTGTGCACATGACAGTTTGAAAGGCATCGTTCTGCATAGACTACATCCCTCTATGAACACAATCATTCCTAGAGCAACCTATTTTGGGTTTGCTTGAAACTGTGTAGGGGTGAAGAAGCTGGAGGTTAGAGAGCCCTGGGGGGCAGGGGCCACCACTTAGAGACTTAGAGGTCTGCAGAGGCTGGGGGGAGGTCTGGCTCTAAAGGAGGCAGTGGGAATACCAGCCTTTACATATCACATCTTCTTTATCCCTTCATCTATCGATGGACACTTAGGTTGCTTCCCTATCTTGGCCATTGTAAATAACACTGCAATAAACATAGGGTGGTAAATGTCATTTCAAATTACCATTTTCATTTTCTTGGGATAAATACCCAGAAGTGGAATTGCTGGGTCATATCACACAATTTGTATGGACCTAGAGGGTATTATGCTAAGTGAAGTAAGTCAGACAGAGAAAGACAAATACCATATGATTTCACTTACATGTGGAACCTTAAAAAACTACACAGATGAAGAAATACAACCAAAAGAAAAGACTCATAGACACAGAAAACAAACTGGCGGTGGGGAGGATGGATGAAAAAGGCAAAAAAGAATGAGAGATAAGAACTTCCAGTTATAGAATAAATAAGCCACAGTGGTGCAGTGTACAGCACAGGGAATATAGTGAACTATATGGTAATGACTTTGCATGGCGACAGATGGTTACTAAACTTAGTATGGTGATCACATTGTGAGGGATATTATATACATACAGTTTAACATCCAACAAACTGAAAACACTGTGGTGGGCTGTTGGCCAGGCTTTCATTTATAGCCTCTGATGTAGTCTGGGTTGGTTTGTTTGTTTTTAGCAGCAGGAACTCTTTGATCAAACACAGTGTTACCTGGAAGCTTAATGTATTAAGCAGATGAAAGGAGAACCACTCTGGTTGAAGTGGGGCTCAGAGCTCCTCCCACTCAGCCTGTCCCTTGTCCCGCAGGACTAGGAGTGGCCTCTGAAGGACCCTCACTACGCTCTATAAACACATAGGTCAAAAAGCATTGAGAGACTTGGAACAATACCATTTGACAAAAGAAGAGGATGAGTGGCTTATCTAAGGTCACACAGCAAACTTAGCAGTCACCCAACTTCCAGTCCAGGGCTGTCCTCATCTGGCTCACTGACTTTTTTGCATGGTTCTCTAGTGCAGCCTTTCATCGGTGGAGGATTTATTCTACAGTATCACTGGCAGGTGGTTTTCCAGACTCTGCTTGGATGCCTTCAATGATGGGAAGCTCACCACTTCATAAGGTTGGACATTAACATGTGAGTTTGACTTGCCAGAGAATCTTTGAACAGGTACATATTGTCCATGAGCTTCGTAGGTTCTGAATCCACCCAAGGGTTCAGATGGGGGTTAAATGTGCTCATGAAATGGAAACTCCTTGTGCAGATATTTCAGCTCCTGCCTTTGTACTGAAAATAAATGGTGGATGGGAAAGTAAATTCCTTACATAGACAGGAAGTCGTTGGAGGCTGAGAGCCTGGCATGGGAAAAAGAGAAGAAGGAGGAAAAGAGGAAAGGTAAGCATGCTCGGAAAGGGGAGTGGAGGAAATGAAGTCATTTCTTTGGGGTGTCCATCTTGCAGCCCGTGGGCCGCATATGGCCCAGGATGTCTATGCGTGAGGCCTCACACAAAATTGTAAATTCACTTAAAACCTTTTTTTTTTTTTTTGCTCATCAGTTTTCATTAGTATTTGTGTATTTAGTATGTGGAATATGTGGTACAAGGCAACTCTTCTTCTTCCAGTGTGGCCCAGAGATGCCAAAAACTTGGGCACCTCTTTGCGAGTGGTAAAGAGCCCATGGAGAACTTGGAGGAGGAAAGTAGCTAGTGGGTCCCTGCCACAGAGGAAAAGCAGGCCTTTCGTCTGGCTGGTCCCTATGATCAAGCTGAAGGGGTTTTGGGGGCCGGGAGGCTGTTTGCGCAGGTCTGTAGCACAGTGCTTTCTGTAGCGGCCGTTGAGTAGCATCGAAGTCTGTCTCCAGGCTCTGGCTGCTGAGGTCTGAAGAAAGACAAATGTTGTCACTTCCTCCCTGCTCTTCCCTGAGCTTCCTTCAGGTACTTCCGGGGTCCAGTGGGTTTGTTCTCTGGCCCCAGTCTGCAAAGTCAGGGAGCTGCTGGGGAGACTTAGGGATGAGGAATTACATTCCTAGGTGAATGACTGTCCCAGCTGATGTTTCCACAGAGGAAAGGAAGCCCACATGACCAGAAAACTGTCTTCCTCATATCAGGTACCCTGGCTGACCTTAACATCTCTGACTATTATACTTCCAAATACAGATGGAAATGTTTTCTATTATTTAAAAAAATATTTTATTTTATTTTTAGAGAGAGGGGAAGAGAGGGAGAAAGAGAGAAACATCTATGTGTGGTTGCCTCTAACATGCCCCCAATATGGGACTGGGCCCGCAACCCAGGCATGTGCCCTGACTAGGAATCGAACTGGTGACACTTTGGTTCACAGGCTGGCACTCAATCCACTGAGCCACACCAGCCAGGGTGAAGATGTTTTCTACTCTTACTGGGGCCAAAAAATATTATCTCAAGGAGGAGTTTTTTTAGATCATGGTTTCTCAGATTTTAATGTGCATGTGAATCAGTGAGGATTTTATGAAGATGCTGATGCAGTCGGTAGGTCTGGGGTGGGCTTGGAATTCCTCCTTTCTAATAACCTCCCAGGTGATGCCGATGCTGCTGATCTGAGGCCCAGACGTCGAGTCGTAGCTAGGCGACCTTGACAATACATCTGGCTGGATTTTTATTCTCAAAGTCTAAACTAGATTATATTTAGATGTTACTGTATACCTATACACACTTTTCCTAGTACATTAACATCTTGCTTTACATTGGTTTGTGTTAGCTTATTTGAGATGACATCCCTCATGTCTCTTATTTCCTCCTCTCCTGCCTTCACAACTCTAGGCTCGTTGGAAGCACATGCCATCTGCCTCTGCCACCCACTATCCCTTCTTTTTGTTTAAAAAAAATTTTTTTTTATTGTTCAAATACATTTGTCTCCATTTTCCCATCACCACTTTCCCCCGCCCCACTCACCCCCACCTCCCTCCCTCAATCCTTCCCTCCTTTGGCTTGGTCCATGGGTCCTTTATACATGTTCCTTGATTTGACCCCTCCTCTTCTTTCCTCGCTACCCCCCTCCCTCCTTCCCTCTCGTTACTGTCGGTTTGTTTTTTTTTTCTTTCAATGTTGCTGGTTATATTTTCCTTGCTTGTTTGTTTTGTTATTAGGTTCCAGTTATAGGTGGGATCATATGGTATTTGTCTTTCACTACCTGGCTTATTTCGTTTAGCATAATGCTCTCCAGTTCCATCCATGCTGTCGTGAAGAATGGGATCTCCTTTCTTTCTGCTGCATAGTATTCCATTGTGTAAATGTACCCTAGTTTTTTGATCCACTCATTTACTGATGGGCACTTAGGTTGCTTCCAGCACTTGGCTGTTGTCAATTGTGCTGCTATGAACATTGGGGTACATAGGTTCTTTTGAATGGGTGCTTTGGGATTCCTAGGGTATAATCCCAACAGGGGAATCGTTCGGTCAAAAGGCAGTTGCATTTTTAGCTTTTCGAGGAGATTCCACACTGCTTTCCACAGTGGCTGCACCAGTCTGTATTCCCACCAACTGTGTACTAGGGTTCCCCTTTTCTCCACAGCCTCGCCAGCACCCGTTGTTTGTTGATTTGTGTATCATGGCCATTCTGACTGATGTGAGGTGATATCTCATTGTAGTTTTAATTTGCATCTCTCTAATGGCTAGTGATGCTGAGCATCCTTTCATGGGTCTCTGGGCCTATCCCTTCTTTCTGCTTTCATCTCCTCACTTTCTGGCCCTTCCTGCTTCTCCCACATCATCTCCCACCGCTGTCTTATACTTCACTACGTTCTGCCATGTTGGACCTCTGCTTTTTGCACGCCTCAGTGTCATTTCCATCTCTGGACCTTTGCTTTTGTTGTTTCTTCCTAATTTGGAATAGTCTTCCTTCAGATCTTTATGTGGCTGGTTTCTTCTCAGTACTGTGATATCAGCTCAGATACCACCTCCCAGAGAGGCCTCCCTTGATCTCTTAGGCAATATGGTGTCCTCCTTTCTCAGTTATCCTCTATTTTATCATCCTATTTGTTATTTTTCTTAATAACTCTTCAGTACCTAAGATGACTTCATTGGTTTTTGGGTTCAATGTCTAAGTGTCTCCATTACAATATAATATCCTCCCTTGAGGATAGAGACCTAGCCTATCTTGTTCACTGCTGTATCTCTAGTACCTAGAATAGAGCCTAGCACACAGTAGGTGCTTTATCCATGATTCTGGGCTGACGCGTTTTCTTTCTGGACATTCTTTCTCACTCATGGAAGACTTCAGCTCCTGGATCGCCACTTGTCTTCATTTCGCCTGCTGCCTCTCTAACCTCACCTCTGTGGACAGCCTGCCTGTTCAACCCTTTCAGTCTGTTTACCACATTGCAACCTGAGTGGTCTTTTACAGACGTAAATGCAACTCTCCTTTTTCTCTAGGTTTCAGCCTCATTTTGCTTCCAATTCCTGGGACGCTGCAAGCCCATGTTCAACCCTTCTGACTTTTGGACTTGCTGTTTTCTGCGCCTGGAATCCTTCCCCCTACCTCTTTCCATGGCTGGCTTACTGTAAGCCTGTAGGCCTCAAATTAAATGTCATCTCCTTGGAGAGGCCTTGTTTATCTAAATTCTGCCTTCCCCTCCACAGAGTTACTCTTTGTCCTTTCACTTTCTTTCTTTTATAACACTTATCACCGTCTGTATTAGCATATTTATTTACTTCATTTACTTGTTTATTGAATAGAAATCAGGAAATAAATGGTTTCTGTCTTGTTCATTGCTATATAATCAGTGCCTAACACATTGCGTCTTGTACACAGGCACACGTTTATTGAGTTTATAAATGAATGAATAAAAATAGGTAGTGATGTATGTACCTAATATCATTTTGTTGGAACAACACAATGTAGATGTTAGCTTCAGGCTCTCAATACCAGCATTATAGTCATTGGATAGTTTTAACTTTTATCCCTTTTTACTACTACATTCCACTCACTGTCGAGAATCAAGGGTCTGAATTCTCATTCCGTGCCAGCCACTAACTTACTTACTTTGTGACTTTGGGAGTCCTCTTCATTCTTGGGGGCTATCTGTAGTAGATTCTCATTCTCATTCCCATTCTCATCTGTAAAGTGATAATGTCGGAGGAG
Source organism: Pteronotus mesoamericanus (assembly GCF_021234165.1). Taxonomy (NCBI): domain Eukaryota; kingdom Metazoa; phylum Chordata; class Mammalia; order Chiroptera; family Mormoopidae; genus Pteronotus; species Pteronotus mesoamericanus. The sequence continues at coordinate 386,069 of NW_026555108.1, read as the reverse complement.
ATAATGTTTCGGATCTTTGATGACTCTGACATCTATGGACAAGTGATTGCTTAACACTGTTAGATAAACAGCGGGTCATGTGTTCATTGTTTAATTCAGAACCGGACACTCAGAGAAGCTGAGTACTTGCCCCAGCTTACTTTCTAGTAGTGAATTCAACTCTTTACTCAGATTTTTTAAAAGAAGATTCTTATTTATTTATTTTTAGAGAGGAGGGAAGGGAGGGAGAAAGATATGTGAGAGAAACACCTATTGGCTGCCTCCCACACAGCCCCAACAGGGGACCAGGCCAGCAACCCAGGCATGTGCCCTGACCAGGAATCGAACCAGCGACTTTTCGCTTTGTGGGATGATGCCCAACCCACTGAGCCACGCCAGTCAGGGCTAGGCAGTGAATACTATTGTTCAATGAATGCATCCTTTGGGGGAAAAAAGTCCAAGTTATTATTGGATGTCTCCTGTGTGCAAAATATTCTATTGTAGGAAATACCAAGGTGAGTAATTCATTGTCCTTGCTTTCAAAAACCTTATAATTCCATTTAAGTGATAAGAAATGGAAAAATATATATAGGATGAGTATATTAGTTTGCCAGGGCTGCCGTAACAGAGTACCATGGACTGGAGAGCTTAAACACCATAAATTTATTTTCTACCCTCTGAAGGGTCAAAGTTCAAGATCAAGGTGGTTTGCTCTGAGGCCTCTGTCATTGGCTTTTCCCCTCATCTTCCCATTGTCTTCCCTCTGTACCCATTATAGTCAAAGTTTCCTTTTCTTGTAAGGACACCAAATGTAGTGGATTGGGGCTCCCCGTGATGACCTTATTAAAACCTAATTGCTGCTTTAAAGACCCTGTCTCCAAATACACATTCTTTTTTATTTTTAGTTACTGCTTACATCAATATTATTTTGTATTAGTTTTAGGTGTACAGCATAGTGGTTAGACAATCATATACTTTGCCCCAGCTTACTTTCTAGTAGTGAATTCAACTCTTTACTCAGATTTTTTAAAAAAGATATTTATTTATTTATTTTTAGAGAGGAGGGAAGCGAGGGAGAACAATATGTGAGAGAAACACCTATTAGCTGCCTCCCACACAGCCCCAACTGGGGACCAGGCCCACAACGCAGGAAATGTGGTCCCCCTGATATTTCAAGTACTCACCTGGCATAGTTATTATAGTATCACTGTACATAGTTATTATAATATTATTGACTATATTCCCTATTCTGTACTTTACATTCCCATGACTGTTTTGTTATTACCAATTTGTACTTCTTTTAAAAAAATATTGATTTATTTTTAGAGAGGGGAAGGGAGGGATAAAGAGAGGGAGAGAACATCAGTGTGTGGTTGCCTCTTGAGCACCCCCTCCTGGGGGCCTGGCCTGCAACCCAGGCATGTGTCCTGATGGGGAATCAAACCAGTGACCCTTTGATCCACAGGCTAGCACTCAATCCCCTGAGCCACACCAGCCAGGGCCCAATTTGTACTTCTTAATCCCTTTACCTTTTTCACCCATCCCTCCAACTCCCCCCTTTTCTGACAACTGTCAGTCTGTTCTCTGTATCTGTAAGTCTTTTTCTATTTTACACTTTAGCTTCCAGATATAAGTGAATTCACATAATATTTGTTTTTCTCTGTCTGACTTAATTCACTTAGAATAATGCCATCTAGGTCTATCCATGCTGTTGCAAATGGGAAGATTTCATTCTTCTTCATGACCAAGTAATATTTCATTGGACATACAGTCACATTCTGAAGCATTGGTGATTTGGACTTCAACATATGAATATTTAGGGGACACAATTCAGTGTGTAATAACTAGTAGGTAAAAGATCCTTTTTAGTTAAGAAGTCTAAATGGTAGTGCTGTAGGAGTTAGATGAAAGATGGTAAAACCGGTGCCCTGGAGTAAAGCTTCTTAGAGGTGGTGTGCTTAGTGCCAGATGTTAAAGAGATATTAAAGTCATAACAGTTTGAATGGACTGGTTGTGAAGGGGCAGTTCATTCATGAGGCTCAATGTGAGTGAAGGTCCAGAGGTGAAAAAAAGTGAGGAGACCACTGTAGAATCTCTGAGGACTGAACCTCAGACTTGGGAGGAAGTTGAAAGGTCACACAGGCTAAGCTCCCATTTAATTCAGGAATCCCTTGCCAAAGGACCATTCAGCTTTTGCTTGTACACCTCCCAGGACTGGGTGCTCATCAAGGTAGCCGCCTTGATTTTTGGCCAGCTATGTTTGGCCAAAGCAATGGCTTGGATGAAGTGGGGACAGCTTGCTAGGAAGTAGAGGACAATAAGGTTGTGTATGTGCAATGCCAGTGATGTCTTTATACCAGTCACCTTCAGGTACTTCTTTCTGATGTCATATTTTAATTCCCTCTTGCTGAAGCTGCAATCTCTTGTGCCTTTTTTTTTTTTTTTTGACATCCCATTCTTGCCTAACCTTCCCTGTGGGTTAGGAGACTTGGATTCTTGTCTTGTTTGGCTGTGTTACCTTTAGCGAATATCTTTCCATTTTGGGGCTTCAGTGTTTTACATGTAAGGGGGCTAATTAACAGTCCCTGTCCCATGCAGCTCACAGGGTTATTGCGAGGACTGTATGGAATACTGGTGTGAATGTGACCAACATCGTCAACTCTAAGGAGATGCAAAGGTGCCAGCCTGGCTTCCATTGCCCAGAGTTAGGGGCCTCACACGGAGAGGTGGGCGGTTTCTCCGTTTGTCTGTTTTGCTGATGTTCATTTGACTCATTCTCAGCAAAATAAGCAAATGGAAAATTCATCCATCAACGAGCTACCTTTTATATCCCTGAAGGTGGGAGGGCGAATCCTGGAATAACGTGTGTATTTGTGTGTGTGTGTGTGTGAGAGAGAGAGAGTGATAACGAAAAGAAGCTGGGAAATCCTCAGAGGGTAAAGTGAACACTCTCTTTTTCACGCGACCTTAGACAGGCCCCCTCCTACTTTCGCTCCTCCATTTACTAATCTGTAAAATGGAGATCCTAATACCTGCCTCCACAGGGTTGTTCTAAGGAGTGAAAGTGGTTGTGAAGATGAAAACCCCAAGGGAGGACCCACTAGGGGAGGAGAAGAACCCAGGGGAGTACGCAGAGGGGGAGGGAGGTGGGCAAGTACTGGCGTAGCTCCACTGGGGCCGGCTCTTATTTTTCCGGAGGTTGGCCCAACACCTCTGGCAACTTTGGAGAGGACTTTTCGCTGACTCGACACAATTAGGGAGCCCCACAATAAACAGCATCTAACTCCAGCACGGTGGGAGGCAGGCAGAGGTGGCAGCTGTCTTCTCCCAGGCAGAGGTTACTCACCCCCTCCTCTCCCCGCATCCCACCTCCCCGTTCTCAAGTCTTGCCCGGGGACAAAGGCAGTCGGTTGGGACCCCCCTCCCACGCCTCTTCCACCGCCAAGCACCCTCAGAGCTGCGGGGCAGAGAGGCAGAGCTTGCCGGCTGGGATGGAACAAGCTGACTGAAGGCGAGGTCCAGGGCGGAGGGGATTGGGCTGTAGGGCTGTGGAGGAGGGGAGGCGGAGGGGGCGCTGGGGCTTTCGCTCGCTCCAGTCCTGCCAGCCCAGCCAGCCCCAGACAACCCACGCCAGCCACCGGGGCCTCGGAGAAGCCGGACTTCGCAGGCACCATGCAGTGGATAAGGGGCGGATCAGGAATGGTGAGTGCACATAACCCTGGCTTCCACCGCTTGAGCTTCAGTCCCCTAGCCCCACCCCCAGCTCCTCCACCAGCCGCCATGCAATGAGCCCCCTAGCCTCTGCCTACCGCCCTCCCTGCCGTCCTTGAGATACCAGAGAGCTTGCTGTGGCCATTTTAGGAACCCTTGCTCGCCTGCCTGCCTGCGGAAGAAAGCCCCCTCCCATCCTCTTTTGCATTCCTACGGCCTCCCCCCAGCCCCAGAGATTAGGGTGGGATGGTAGCGGGGTCATCTGCAAGGCCAAAGCAGCAAGGGGGCTGGCAGAGGGGCTCTCTGTGAGCAGTGAGGCTTGCAGGGCGCGGGCCAGCTGGCATGGGGCTGGGGGGCAGGGAGCAATCACAAAGCCTGGGATTGTGGAGGACGTAGTATGGGAGAGCTGCATAGTCCCCCAAATAGACCGTGTGCCCCCTTTCCCTGGCTAGTTCCAGGGCGTGAGAGCTGGAGAGCCACTCTGAACGAAGCTGTCTAGGAGAGCTCGGGACCCCTTCCATGCCCGGGGTGGGGTCACCCTGCCCATACTTGAGGGCATTGTCAAGGAAAGACAAGCTGCAGAAATCCCTATCTTAGAAATGGGTCCCAGACCGCATTCAGTTAAGAGAGCCCCCCCACCCCCACCCCAAGAAGTGTGTGCTTGTGTGTGAGTGTGTGTGTGTTTTGTATAATCTTCCAACAATTCATTTGATGCCATGTTGCTCCCTTCCCCACCTGGAGACCTTGGAATGACTTCCCTTGCAGAGAGGAAGTGGTGGCTGCATCTTGATGCCTCTCTGACTCAGCCAGCGGGGTAGCTCAAGTTGGGTCAGGGGCTCCAGGGAGTGGGAGGGCCCCATGCCTTTGCCTTTGGCTAGGAGGCGTGGGCAAGAGGGTCTTGGAGGGCAGATGGGTTGGGTGAGCAGGCACGGATGGCCATGCCAGCCCACACCTCAGTGCCACCCACAACCCACTGCTGAAGGAAAGTAGCCTGAAGCGGTTGGACAAAGATCGGTGTTTAACTCCTTTATCGCTCTCATCCTGGAAGGGAGGAGGGAATGTGGGAACCTTCCCCTAGGGTTTCCTTAGACCTCTGTTTTCTGAAGGCATCCACTGTATATTCCTTCCTATATGCCAGGACTTCGAGACTCTTCTTTCCTGAAATGCTTCTTTCCCTGGGGTCCCATCGGGGCTATTCCAAATGCATGTAGACCCAGGAAAGATCGGAGCAGGAAAAGACCTTCAGATCCCTGTCATCCGTACAGGAAAGCTGAGACCCACGGAGTGGGAGAGTCTCGCTCGGGGTCACACAGCTCCGCGAAGGCAAAGCTGAGTCTCCTGACTCTCTGTCACTGTCCCTCGCCACTGCTCCACAGAATTGTCAGTTCAAATGGTGCTGAGAGAGGCAGAAAGGAACAAAGAGTCATGATCTTGGGAAAGGCTTCCTTCAGGATGAACTAGTGTCATGAAATTTGCTTTTAAAAAAATGCTGGGCCTGGTATTTCTGTCAGCTGGGTCTGTGTGAGACCTCCCTTGGCTTTTAAATATATTGTAACAAGGGGTCCAGAGCCACCCATTGACAACAGATTAAATTAATGGACAAATTCCAAGTTTTGCCAATTGTGTGTGTGAGAGAGGAGAGAGTAACAGACACCTTGTGGAGACTATATAATTAAAGCTTGATTGATGGAGAAGTCTTATATTTTTAAGATACTGAAGTGGAGAAAGTCTTTCTTTAACTGTTTGCCGGAATTCAAGAGATAGGAGCATTAAACTCTCCTCTAGCCTGGAAGGCAGGAAACCTCTCGTCTTGGTCCTGCTACTGTGTGATAGGAATGCTTTGGGCCTCAGTTTTCTCACCTGTTAAATGGGCTAGTTAATGATCACCCACATTCCTTCCAGATCTGAGATTCTGAGATTCCTACAAGTAAATGTTGGCTAAAACTTAATTTGTGGGTCATTATGAAAAAAGTAGGCACTGTATATCTAGCTACCGTTTTTATAATGTGACTAGCCAAAAGGCCTTTGTTCCTTATTCCTTCATTTGCAAATCCTTTGAAATTCGGATTGAGTTTTTTTTTGGTAACAGTGAGATTTCTTTTCAGAACGGTTGACTATTATAACTGATTGCAAGTGCCACATGGATATGAAGGTCCTTGAACAGAAAACATCAGTCAGGATTTTACAGAATAAAATCTTTCTCTGTAGATAGTGTTAAAAGCTGTGAGTTCACTTTTGATGGTTGATTTTTCAGTGTATTTATTCATAGCTTCTGCCTGCAGTGCCTATCTCTGCTAGGTTAGGCAGCGTGCCTAGGGTGCAAAAAACTCTGAGCTGGCAGTCACAAGTTTGAGGTTGAGGGCCTGGCTTTTCCACTTCTCAGCTCTGAGACACTTGCCAATTGTCAAATCTCATTCACCCTCAGTATTCTCATCCATAAAACCGCGATGAAGTACCTTACGGGCACTATTGAGGTCTCTAATTCGTTTTAACAAAAGTAGAGAGTATCTCCTCTGAGCTGGCACTGATCTAGGGCTTGGGGAAACAGCAGTGAACAAAAAAATCTCTACTCTCTTACAGAATGCATCTTACATTCCGGAGGTTTGGAGGTTTCACGAAACATTTTCATGCAAATGAATATACAATATGTCCGGAAGTGCTAAGTGCTAAGAAGAAAAAGAAAACCTGGCAAGACAATAGAGAGACATAGCAGGTGGGGTGATATATTAGATCAACCAGAGCCTTTCTGATTAAGGGGCATTTGCACAGAGATGTGAAGGAAATGAAAGAACAAGCTCTAATGCGGCTGTTTAGGAGAATACGGTTCTAGGCATAAGGAACAGCCAGAGAGAGAAAGAGAGAGGGGGTTAGAGGGAGGGAATAGCTGGTTTGTTTAAGGAGCAGCAAGGAGGCCAGTGTCCTAGGGACATTTAATCTCAGTGAGAAAGGTAGTTTTGGGAAGGCTTTGATCAGATAAGGGGCACAATGTGACTTAAATTTTAACAGGAGAAGAGATTGTACTGGGGCAAAGGAAAAAAGCTCTGAGGAGGCTCTTAAATTGGCCAGGTTAGAGGTGATGGTGGCTTGGACCAGGGTGATAATAATCCATCTGAAAGGGCTCTGCCTTTTCTTTTGTAGCATCATCTGTAGATAGTCTGTGTCTTTCTCCTTTCTGACCATCCATCTGATTCTCAGATGTCTGAGTGGGTGGATGCATTCAAGGGCATTTCGCATCTAAGTCAATGATCAAATTATCTGCTTCAGGCTCCCTGGCCTCTGGTGGGGCTAAGTGAGAGTTGAGTCTATGTGGATTACCTTGCTTTCTAGAATTCTGGAGGAGAGGATTAAGTATATTATTATATACTTACTAGATGTACTAGATGTGGTAGACTTAACTCATGTGATATCTGGAATGGGTCATTTTTAGTACTCTGTCTTCTAAATGACAAAATTATTCTCAGTAACTATCAGCCCTAATAATTATTTTCTTAATTCTAGAAAATGTTCAAATACCTACCAGTAAAGGAGGAGAATAAACTTCAGTTTAAAAAATTAAATTCAGTAACATAATGTAATCTAAAATGTGCACTTACTGAACAAAAATAGTGCACCTTTCAGTTTGTACTGTTTCTGCTATTTTAGGTTTTAAGCACAAATGAAAGTCCAATTTGTCACAAAAAGGAGAGAATTGAAATAACTTACATTCTGTTTGTTTGACTTTCCAATCACTGTGCTACCACTGTTTACTTTGAACCTACTATTTAAATGCTGTAATCATAGCACCAAAGGGATGGCAGACAGGAGCTGCACCCAAGGCCACTTTGAATGATTCTAAACCTTTACAAAGTGAAATGAAATGAAGGAACACATGCAAAGCCTGTGTGTGTCCTATGGAGGGGGACTATATAACTGGAAGTACTCTGAATTCAACGTCCGTGTATAATACAATATTATCAAAGGAAAAATAATAAAAGGTGCTAAAGTTTTTAATATATATTTTATTGATTCTGCTATTACAGTTGTCCCATTTTTTTCCTCCTGTTTATCCCCCCTCCCACCAGCATTCCTCTCCTTAGTTCATGTCCATGGGTCGTACGTATAAGTTCTTTGGCTTCTCTATTTCCTATACAATTCTTAACCTCCCCCTGCCTATTTTGTACCTACTATTTATGCTGCTTATTCCTTGTACCTAAAAGGTGCTAATTTGAAACTTTACATAGATTATTAAAACTTAGTAGTCACAACAATTGTTTAGAACTTTGACCAACAGAATCTTTTTTTTTTTAGGGAGGAGTATTTTATTACTGACATTGTTTAAAATTACTGGTACATGGTGATAATAAAGAAAAATACTGTGGCTTTTAGCCTTAACAAATTCTCTAGAGATACTGCACTCCTTCTTTGCCGGCACTATGGGTTGTTCACTCCTATTGTCCTGCCCATTGTATGCCAGCACTTTGCAGAAGAATATGGAATCTTGGATTAAATTCCACGCCAAATTTCATGTGACCTTCATAAAAGTCACAACATTTGAGTTGTTGGAAATCTCTGTATAGGCAAGATAGAATGGCCAACTGTTAAGTTTAACAGTTGATTTGATTCTGCTATGAATAACAGAGATCTAGCTACACCGGCTTAAAACCTGTAGGTTTTATTTTTTTCACATAAAAGAACTCAGAAGATAGGCAAACTGGGGCCAGTATGGCAGCTTCAGGAAGTGTTTCGGGACTTTTCTGTTCCATCATCCCTAGCATTTGGATTTCATCCCTGAAGTGGTTTCATGGTCCAAGGTGGGAGTTGAAACACCAGAACATCTATTAACATGCACATTCTCGGTAGGAGGAAGGGCAAACGAAGAGGAAACACACTTGACTCTCCTTTTTATAGATGTCTTTCAAGAAGTCCTATTTAATAATACTTCTACTGGTTTCTCATTGATCAGAACTGAGTCACATGGAGGCTCCCAGATGCAAGGGAGACTTGGAAATGTAGTCATATAAACTGAGTGGCAGTGTGCACAACTGACAATTATCGGCAAGGTTTCTGATTCAAAGGCGGAAGGGGAGAACAGGCTATTGGGAGACACACCGCAGTCATTGTCACAGTTAGTCCACATGCCTGTCAATATAGAAGCAGAATCTTAAGGGTTCGAAGTCAGCTTTGGTCCATGAGCCACACAGCCTGATGGGTGAGGCCCATAGTAAAACTTGGGCAATAGTTAAAATGCTTTCATCAATCTGGTGAAGGATGAATCAAGACTTGATGTGCCCTAGGTCTCCTTTGCTTCCTCCAGTGACAGATTCTTGTGAGACCAAGGGGATAGCGATATCCTCTACAGAGATGGGGACTGTGAAACATGGGGCAGTGTTTAGGGAGGGGACAGCGAGACAGCAGATGGGAAGTACAGTCTGAGCCACGTTGAGTCTGAGATGCTTGGACAGCCTGATATTAGAGCTGTCCAGGAGGCGATGGGTGACTGACACCATCAGTGGTTGGAGCTCGGAGCAGGACTGGGAGGCATTAGTGACAGTGGGCGTTCTCACCGTTGGCCAGCCACCAGATACTTTAAAATGCCATTCGGCCTGGGGAAGCGAAGTCTGGGAGCAGAACTGGAGCCTTTTCATTTTTGAGGTGGCCTCCTAACCTAGAGCACACCTGATCCACTCTGTTATCTACCTTCTGGAATTTCCATGGCAACAGAATAGTTTCAGGCTTTACTCTCTGCATTGCTCAGGTGGCTTCTGGGCTGTCTCAGCTGTACTGTCCAAACTAGGATGAAGCTGGTGATAATTTAGCCCAACTCCTTAGATCACGGTCAGCAAACTGTGGCCTATTGGTCGAATCCAGCCCACCCGCTAGCTAAAAATGGTTTTTACACTTTTAAATGGTTGTGAAATTTTGAAAGAAGAGTATTTTGTGACTGACATACATGAAATTATATGAAAATGTATATGAAGTTCAAATTGCATTGTCTATACATAAAGTTTTATTGGAACACAGCCACGGCCGTTCTGCCTTCGTGATACAAAGGCAGAGTTGAATAGTTTTGACAGAGACCATATGTGCTGTAAAGCCTAAAATCTTTACTATTTGGCCCTTTACAGAAAAGGTTTGCAGACCCCTGCCTCAGAGTCAAAGGGTTTTCTTGGCAGGAACTCAAGGGGAGGGGCTGGGCAGGAGCAAGCAAGAATTTCAATCACTACCCCCTTCGCTTTGATTTCTCCAGAGCACCTGGGTTTTGTTTTTCGTGTTCGGTTGCTGCTTATGATTTTGGAAGAGGGTTTTTGCTTGCCTTGCATTCTCTCTATCTTCCACATAAAAGTGTTTAAATACCACCCATTGTATAGATTATAAAAACTGAGTCCCAGAGAGGGAGGGTGCTTGACCCAAGACCACGCAGCTCCTCAGTAACCAGGGAAAGAATCCAGGCATCGCAATTCCCAGTTTTGTGTGCCTTTTACATTGTTCATGAGGTAAATTTAGTAGGGGGGAAGAGAAGGGAAGCCTACCTGTTATGTGCAAGTTATATGAAATGTTAGCTCAATCGACTCTCATATTAGCCTCTACAAAATAGGTTTTAAATTCAATATTGGTTGGTTTACAAATACATGCAACAAATATTCACTGAGCACCTACTATATGCCAGGTGCTCTTGTAGCCATTGGGGATACAGTAGAGAATGAAAGATAAATGTCCTTGCTCTCCCAGATTTCATAGTCTAGTCCAGCTTGGAAACAGGGAGAAAGTTGAAGTATCTTGCTCAGGGTTAAAGACAAGACAGCATCATGTTTCAAATCCAGATTTAACTTATTAAAAAAGCCTTACTCCTTTTACAGCCCAACCATGTCTTTATCTACTTTCCATTCACTGACCAATCTACTCACCCATCGCATATCCATCCATCCATCCATCCATCCATCCACTGATCCACCCACTTATCCAATATATTTTTTAATATTTTAGTTTTAATTTACTTTATTCTTAGAGAAGAGAGGGGAGGAAGAGAGGAAGAGAAACATCAATGTGTGGCTGCATCTCCTGCGCCCCCTACTGGGGACCTGGCCTGCAACTGGGGTATGTGCCCTACACTGGGAACTGAACTAGCGACCATTTGGTTTGCAGGCTGGCACTCAATCCACTGAACCACACCAGCTAGGGCTCCAATATATTTTTTGATTACTTAAAAACTATTAGGTGCAAAGAAAAAAGCATTTGAAAAAAACTATTAGGTGCTAGCTATATGGTAGACAGAGCCCCCTAAGTTTCACCATTTTGCCTTGGTATCAGCAACAGAATGTAATGGTTATGAGCACAGACCCTGGAACCAGATTCCCTGCATTCAAATACTTGCCCACACCACTTACTCTCTGCGTGGTTTTGGGGGGCCCCTTGTCTCTGCAGGGTCCTCATCTTTAAAGTCCGGGAGATTGTAGTATGTACCCATTTCATGGTCTTGCACAGATTAAATGGGTGAATACCTGTGAAATACCCTGAACAGTGCCTGACACTGAGTAAAAGCTGTATAAATTTTTGTTGTGATTATTTTGACATTTTCTCGAGAGCCAGAGGCCATCCCAGCTGGTTGAGAACCACCCCTTCATTTGTGTATGATCGCTGACTAATCATATTACATTTCTGAGGCTTTTTTCTAGCTAATCTGAAAAGGAAATTTATGTCAATTCTTAATAACAGCTCAATATGTTCTCTTCCCCCTGTGTAAGAGATATTTGACAAAAATTATTTATTTATCGTGAATAGGCAATACATGCACATAGTACAAAATTCAAAGAGTAGGGAAGGGGATGTGGAAAAAATGAAGTGTTCATAAATCTCCCTCCTTCTGCTGGTCTTCAGTCACACTGTCCAGAGACAGTCATTGAAATCAGTGTCTTTGGTGTTCGTATAAAGATATTCTAAGCCTTTACAAGAATTTACTTATGTGCGTACACACACACACACACACACACACACACACACATTCCTTTCCTCATGTAGATAGTAACATGTTCCGCAGCTCTGCGCTTGCCTTTTTTTTTAATCGATGGTTATGTCTTGAAGATTATTCCATATCAGTATGTACAGAGATGCCTCCTTTTGTATGACTACATAGGATTCTATTGTGCCTCCTCTTGATGGCCAATTAGTCTGTCTCCAGGCATTTGCCATGATAAACAGTGCTGCAGTGCATTTCAACGGGCCATTTAAAGAAAATGGATGTTTATTAAGCAGCTGCTATTGCCAGGACACTATATACCAGGCTGAGGTGTGGGATAATCCAAGATAAAACGTGATTTATGTGTTCAGGAGCTTAACAGTTCAGTAGGGGAGAAATGAATGCCGGGGGAGGCACAAAGAAGGTGATGTGGGAGTGCGGGCGAGCAAGAGTGTCAGACAATTCGGCAGGACTACTTAGAAAAGACAGTATTTAAACTGTACCTTCAAGTCTTTCAGATGACGTGATTGGCTTGGCGTGGGGAGTAAGTGTGGTAGGTGAAGCAAGATATGTTCCGAGCAGAGGGGAACAACATGTAACAAAGAAGTGAGGCATGAAAGTGTCAGTATGTTCCAGAATTCATACATGGGTGCTTTGATGTGGCTGAAGCAGTCATTCTGGCAAGGTGCACTGGAGCCACATCAGGAGGGACTCAGAAGTTTTGCCTGGTAAAGGGGCAATGACAAGATGAAAGGGCGGTGGAGTATTTCTTCGGGGATAGCAGGTGGGAGGGGTGAGAAGAGGGGAGAAGTGATTTCATTGGACAGCTGGGGGGAGAGAGAGAGAGAGAGAGAGAGAGAGAGAGAGAGAGAGAGAGAGAGAGAGAAAGAGAAAGAGAAAGAGAAAGAGAAATGTCCCGAAATGTCTCAGGTGATACAGTCCAGCTGGAGGAGTTCCCTGTTATCCAGCCTTTTTGTTCTATTAGGTCTTCAATTGAATCGGCCCCACCTGCATTGGGGAGAGTAATCTCATTTACTCTGTCTACCAATTCAGGTGTTAATATCATCCAGAAACACCCCCACAGAAACACCCACAATAATGTTTGACTGAATGTGTGCACACCTCTTGACCCAGTGAAGTTGATACATAAAATGAACACACAGTGGCTTCACGTCTTTTCCCAGTCTTCTGTGTAAGTAGACAGGAAAACGCCATGTGAACTGTGCTATTCTCTCCCCATATGGGGAGTAATTATTATTCCTGACAGGACAGAGGGGATACACAGTTGGGTGAACAGAATACTATCTTTTCTACTGCCCTGAATTCAGGCCTCAGAAGACTAGATCCGACTTTCCTCTTCTCTGAGTGATAAGAGATCCAACAGGAATTTCATTCACAAGGAACAATCGCTCCTGCCCCAGCTCAACGCTTCCTGAATTCCCTGCTTTAGAAGAGAATAAAAGAGGCCCCCAAACAACCCCATGTCATGATGAGAGGAGGTTTTTTTTTTAGGAACCCATTGCTTTGAGAAGTTTTCTTATTGTACTGTTTTGGAGGGGGAGGGGGGAGAGAGAGAGACAGACAGACAGACAGACAGACATGGCTAGTTCTGCAAACGATTAAGCTGTTCCGTAATGGAAACCAAGAAGGGAGAGGTGGGGAAGAAATCAATGCATTCAGCCAGCTCTAAGAAGTCCTATTGCCACGAGGAGCTATTTTGTCTAAGGGCCTGCCTGACATACCAGGGAAGTGACATTTAAGTTGAGTCAGCTGTGTGGAGATTTGGGGAGAGGTCCTATGAATTCGGATTACAATAAAAAATAAAGACGGCAAGGCTTGTGGGGAGTTTGGGGGAGGGGCAGGGACAGCGAAGGCCTAAGGGATAGGAAGAAGGTCATTGTGATTAGAACACAGGGAGAGAGAGAGGTAGCAAGGGGCATAGGAAGATAGAAAGGCAGAGTGCCAGGCAGGGACAGCTCACACAGGACCTTCTGGGCCCAGGGGGCTTGTAGGCCCAGGGAGGGCGCGCATCAGCTGTCCTCAAAGGTGGCGTGATTCCGAGGGTAACAGCACGGACTCTGGAACCATACTGCCTAGGTTCAAGTGATGGTTCTGCCACTTCTTAGTTGTGATTTTTGGATGTTAACTAATCTTCCTGTGCCTCAGTTATGCACTCTGAAAAATGGAGATGATGATGCTATTTCTAATGTTGCTGTGAGGATTAAGCAAGTTCACGCATTCACAGTGTTGCACGACAGTGTTGGGCAGTGGTCAGTGCTGTTTATCTGAAGTCCAGCAGGAAGCATCGGGAGCAGTGGAGTGATGGGGTCCGCTTTGTGATCCGAGAAGGTGACTTTCGCAGACTCTACAGGGTATAGATTGGGGTTAGATTGAAAGGGGACGTGGCAATCCCAGTTGACAGGCTGCTGCAGAAATGAAATCAGTGGAGTTGGGGGGAAGGAGGGCAGATTTGACATCGATTCTGAAGAGAAAATCAATAGAAATTGTTGCTGGATTGATTGAAAGAGGTGTAGGACACAGAAGAAAGAAGGAAGATGATCCCTAGGTTTCTGGCTCTGACGTGACTGGCTATTTGATTTGGGGCAAGGGGTTTAACCATTCTAAGCTTCAGTTTTCTGATGTATCACTCAGTGCTCTCCAGAGAAGCACTACTGACGAAGATGTGTGTGTATCTACATATCTATATATTTGTATCTATCTATCTGTCTATCTATCTATCTATCTACCTACCTACCTACCTACCTATCTACAGAGAGGGATACTAACTTATTTTAAGGAAATGGGTCATGTGATTGCAGAGGTGCAAGTCCAAAATCTGAAGGGTATATCAGCAGCTGGGAAGGGTTGCAGTGTGAGCCCAAAGGCAGTCTGTTGGCAGAATCTCTTCTTGCTTAAGGAGAGCTCAGTGTTTGTTCTATTAGAACCTTCAACTGATTAGCCGCGGTCCATCCACATTATGGAGGACAATCTGCTTTTCTGAAAGCCCACTGATTTACATGTTTGTCTCATCTGAAAAATACACCTACACAGAAATATTCAAAAAAAAAGGTTTCATGGAATATTGGGGCATCGTATTGCAGGCAAGTTGAAACATAAAACTAACCAGCACACCTTATCTATGAAACTAGAATAGTAGTACCTGGTCATTGGTACTGTTGTGAAGATGAACTGGTTTAATCTATGTAAAGCACATGGTACAGTGTCTGCCTATAGCGAGGGCTCAATTAATGATAGCCTTTATTATGTTAATATAGTAATAATCCCTCACATTTTTCGGTGTTTTGTGTTTTCAAAGCGCCTTCACACACGAATGCATGTTAAGCCTCACAGCACTCTTCATACTTTAAAGTGGGACAACTAAGGCCGGGAGAGATGAAATATCTTTTCCACACACCTATCTCCAAACAGAGCCAGGACGACAAATAGGCCTGTAACTCCACAGTCGCTCCTCACGCATCACTAGGCTTGCTTGCCTGAAGTGGATGTTTGCCTCCCTCCTTTATCCCAGAGGAGAGGGGCACCGGTGATAAGATCATCAATGCAGGAAGGCTTCAGAACAAATAGCTAACATTTACCAAGCCTGTGTTTGTTTTGTGCCAGACACTCTTCTAAGTGTTTTGCATGTGTATCTAATTTAATCTCCCCGACAATCCTATGAGGTGAGCACAGTTTTTCAGTAGAGGAAACTGCCAGGTAAGTTCTGGAGGAGAGAGAGAGACCCTCAGGCCTAGTGCTGAGGATTCCCACGACTTTTACTCCTGCCTTCCTCAATAGTATACATTCCACAGATTGTGAAAACTCAGTGAAGCGCTGTGAGTGTTTGTGAGACACATGCATTCGGGTGTGTCTAGGGTAATGAGCCTTGGTGCAGTGCCTTTTGTGTACCCAGCAGGCAACATTGGAACATCTGTGGAATGGATGAATGAGCTGATAAAGGGAGCGAACCCCAGGCTACCTGGAGCTGGCTCCAGAAAGTGCAGAGACGTTTGCAGTACACGTTACCTTTGACTCAAGCTAAGATGTCCTTGAACAGCCAGGCACTGAATTGCAGAAGTAGGCTGAAGTGGGAAGCTTCAGAAGTCCTTCCTACTTCTATTAAGGAAAATCCCTTAACTCCTCTGGATATCAGTTTATGCATATGCGAAAATGGGCCCATTCATATTCTCTCTTTCTCTCTGCACACATATTTATTCATTCACTTAAGTAACATTTATTGAGTATCTGCTATGTACCAGACACTGTTCTAGGCACTGGTGATCAGTGAGCAAACCAGATCTGTTCCACGTTCTTCATGGGACAGATTTTCTAGTAAGGAAGATACATGCTAAGCAGCTAATTAAATAAATTATATAGTATGTCAGTTCTAAGTGCTAAGGAGGAAAAGTACAGCAGGGAAGAGGGATAAGAAGTAGGTGTGTGGGTGGTTAAAACTTTAGATTCCTATTTCCTGCTCCACTTCCCTCGCAAGGTTGCTATGAGGTTGAAATGCAATAGAAGGCTACACTGTTTAGGAAGGTGTAAAGCTCTATTTAAATGTAAGGTGCAGTTATTTTAGGGGGTGATACTTTTCTCTTGGTCTTTACTTGCTGTTCCCTTTTTTGTCTCAGTACAGCGAGACTTGTGGTCTGGAGGGAAGGAAACTCAGGTTCTTGGCCTGCCCCTGGCATGACAGTTTCTTAAAATCCCAAACATACAGAAGTTTCTTGATCTATAGCGCTTTCCCCAGAATGGGGTCTTCTGGCTCTTAAGCCTTTGTTCTTTCTCATTCTCCTATGAAGCGGTGAGAGCCGGGGTAAGTCACTTTCCTTCTGAGAAGTAAAGCGTTCCCCTTCTGTACCCGGGGAATGATTTCCCCTCACCGCTTGACAGCCTTCGGGGGCTATTGTGAGGTGCAAATCAGAAAATGGGGACAGAAGGGCTTTCTGTGTCATAAAATGGGCCTGTAAGGGCTGGTTGCTGGGATATGGAGAATTGGCACCGCTGCTTCAGCAAATTGTTTTGTTCTTTGTAAATTGGTTGTATGTGCGGAGGGGGGAGAGTGAGCCTCTGGGGCGCCACTTCCTTTCCTTTCTGAGAAGCTGCTAAGGATAGTGGGATTATCACTTAGCTTCAGCGCCTCCTCAAAATAGAAATGGTTACACGGAAACACTTAGCATCTCACAATGGAGTGGCAACCGGTGGTGCGTGGCCCCTTTTGGCGACTCTGCTTTAAAGAGGTGGGAACCAGGACCCGTCTCCTGACACTGAAGTCGCAAATGACTCATGGCCTTTAGAGCCCTTTCCTTGCCCCTTAGATATTATCTCATTCGGAATGCGGGAGATGGGAGAGGGGAGCTTCGAACTGGCAGAATCTTCATTTAGTATCCAACACCCTCCCTTTACTACTGTAACAATTCTTCACATCCTAACTGACATTTTCATTACATAGAGCACTCTCAAATCCATTATCTCATCATTTCTTTGGTAGGTATTATTATTTTTTTTGTATTTACACATAAAGAAACCGAGGCGCAGAGAATATATGATTTGCTGAAAGTTAAGGGCAAAGATAGTACTCAAACCCCTAAATAATAGTAATTGTTTGCATTTACCGAACATTGCTGTGTGGCGGGCATTGTTCTAAGTGGTTTCCATGTATTCAGATTAAACACTCACCGATGACCTTATGATTCTTCCTGTTTTGCAAACAAAGAAACTAGGGTACTGAGAGTCCAGGGCTTTCTCAAAGTGATTTGCAGAGTGGGTACCATGGCATCATGCCATTCACCCCATTTTAAAGATGAGAAAAGTCTTAAAATGTCTTTGCATTAAATCACTTGCTCAAATAACGGGCCGTTGGCATAACCAAGGTTGAACCTCAGCAGGCTGGCCCTATTGTCCATGTTCTCAGCTCTCAAGCCGTGCAGCTTCTAAGTGTAAGGCCCTTCCGAGCTTGATTCATGGAAGCAGAGAAAGGGAGCAGGAAGGGAAGGAATGACTTATTAAGATCACACGGCATGTTTCCCGTTTTTAAAACCTAATATTTGAATGGATAGTATATTCACATAATTAAAAAATCCAACTATAAAAATATACACAGTGGATGTTCTCTGTCCACCCAGCCCCCCCCCCCTTATAGGTATGTCACCAGCTTTGTAGCTTCGAATATGTTCTTCCAGAGTTTCCGGATGCATATATATATGAGGCCTGTCCAGAAAGTATCCAGCCACATGCTATGAAAAATAGAGACATGTATTGAAGAAGATACAAGATCCAAGAAACATTGTATATAGCACAATGATGCCTCCATCCCCTTCAGATTAGGCACCCTGGGACCTCCTGCAGTTCTCCCAATTAGGCTCAGCTGCCCTATTGTGTTTTCTTGAATCTCCTCAACGGTCTGAAATCTCTTCCCTTTCAAAGGTGCTTTTAGTTTTGGGAAAAGCCAGAAGTCGCAGGGTGCCTAATCTGGGCTGTAGGGGGCAGAGTCACCTGGGAGATTTGATGTTTCACCAAAAATCTCTGTACAAGACGTGATGCATGAGCGTGTGCCTTGTCATAACGAAGCTGCCAGTCACCAGTTGCCCACAGCTGCGGCCTTCTGAGTCATTGCAGTAGTTTCCATGGAGGGATGGTCAAGCTCCACGCAAAATGTGATGCAGATTTGTTGCTCTACTCGCTCATTTATTTCGAATGTGACCGCCACACAGTACACATGCTCACTCAATGGTGTCTACTGACCAGTGAAGTCGTCATTGTTCATGCATGTGCATTCCAGTCCATTCCCCTTGGCTGCCAGGGTACATCGATGTCACACAAACTGTTCTCATTATATTAACAATGGCTGGACTTTTTCCGGACAGACCTCGTATAAGTAGATACAAACATATTTTCTTATTTCTATTTTTTTACCCTCCAAAGCACACATTTCACATACTATTCCGCATATTTTTTTACATAGTGTATCTTTGAGATAGATCCCTGTCAATCCACAGAGGGCGTCAGCAGTCTCAGCTGGGCTTTCACAGCTCTCTATAAGCCTCCATCCATCGGCGTGTCCTGTGCATGTCCCTTCTTTAGCATTCTTTGGTGGCATCCAACCCTCTCTTTACATCTTCACTCCGAGTCTCATTGCTAGAGCGCCTTGGACTTCTATAGAAAAATACAGTTCCTAAATCAATTCCATAGTCTCCCTCTGACATATAATCCAGCATCTGACAAACTCCCCAGCGGAATGAACCCCCTTTCCTTCTATTGCAGTTTTCTCTTATTTCTCTCATCTGCCTGTCCACCCACCAATCTACCTGCTTATCCGTGGCATGTTTGT
Source organism: Pteronotus mesoamericanus (assembly GCF_021234165.1). NCBI lineage: Eukaryota > Metazoa > Chordata > Mammalia > Chiroptera > Mormoopidae > Pteronotus > Pteronotus mesoamericanus. The sequence goes on along the minus strand of NW_026555108.1, from coordinate 367,119 downwards.
GGAGCACCTATTATGAGCAAAATTCCTTGCTTAATTTAGTGACGTATGCTTAGCGCCCTGACCGCCCAGTTGTTCAGTGTAAAATGAGGCCTATAAATAAATAAACCTGGACATGGGGGTCAGAGTGGACAGCTGTTGGAATGAGTCATGAGGTCCAAGAATGGAACTCTCCACGACTTTAGGCTCCAAAACTAAACAATGGCCTGATACTAAGGGGAGCTCTGAATTCAAGCCTGAATTGATGCATGATTTGGTTTGGTTGCTCCAGAAAGGACCCAAGCCTGATAGGGAAGCATTGTGCTTGCTCTGAAAGGACTTTTACATCCTTGTTGCTCTTTTCCAGCCTTTCTATGCTGAGTTAGAGGCAGGTCGTGTGGCTTGCTTGAAATAGAACTGAAATAAGGCCTCCTCTCGTAAATAAAAGAAAAGAAAGGAAAGGAAAAAGAGAAGGAAAAGGAAGAGAAGGGAAAAGAAAAGAAATAGGCCTGAAACAGAGCCATGCAAAAAGAACGGGGAAACTGCTGTTCTTGGGTATTCATTCAGATGTGTATTCAGTCTTTGGCCACAGGAGGGCGGTATAGGCAGTCTTTCTTGAGGGCAGGGCTCCTGGGTGGTGGTTTAGAGTGATCTCTGCCAACAGGAACAGGAAACCAAAGAGGTCCTGAAATTCTCAGCCTGTTACTTAGAACTTTTAGTCCCTTTTGGAGGTGTTCTGACTAATAAAGACCCTTGTGGGCGGAGGGGCCAAGGTAGGTATCACGGGCTGTGGCAGAGCCTATTTTACATGACACATTTCCTCTACGTCAGCAGGGCTATGCCTTCGTCTTCATTTACTCATTCATTCATTTATTGTTTGGTTATTCAGTCTTCAAAAACTATTTACTGAATGCCAAACACTGGTCTTGGTGCTGGAGATGAGCACTGGGCAAAACAGTCCCTGCCTTCACGGAGCTTACAATTTATAAAGGGAGACAGTAAACCAATAAATAAATAATCATATAAAATTTCAGGTAGTGATAGGGCTACAGAGGAAAGCAGGGTTATAGGATACAGACTGATGCGTGCTTCAGAGCTTCAGAGTTAGAGACATGGTCAAGGAAAGATTCCTTTTGAGGAGATGAAAGAGCTAAACTTGTAGATAGCTAGGAGAGAAGTATTCAGGCAGAGTGAAATTCTTAACCCTGTATTTGCTATCCTCCCTAAAACTCCACCCCCTACAACCACATATGCAACTTTATTCTTTAACTTAAGCTTATCACCCATTACGCCTTTCCTCAGGGTACCCCATTTGGGACCAGCTCCATTTCCGCCATACCTTCGGCAAGGCCGGCGAAGATTTAAAACAATCAATGATTCATTTTAAGCTGCAAATGAAAACAAGGCATAGCTTTTTGAGCTTTAAGAAAGAAAGTTAAGAGGCTTGTTTGAGATTACACAGCTACCAAGAAGCAGAGGCTGGATTTACATCAGAAAGTTTTAACTTCCCATCCACTGCTCTTTTCACTTTGCAATGAACTTTTCAAGGCATTGTAGGGGCACAGCAGCACACGTGAGCATCGCCGTTTTAGGTGAACGTGGGATCTTACGTAGGTCTTCCTAAGGGCCCATGTTCATGGTAAGGGAGGTGACGGTCCCACTCTACTCCCCATTGTTGCTCCCACCTGGATATGTGTTCTGAGGGATGTGAACAAATTGATAAACAACCAACCTGGGGGACTGCAAACCATGCCACAGTGGAAGAGCGTAAAGAAATGATCTCGTTTATCTTGGAAACCAAGTGCGTGCGTGCGCACGCGCGCGCGCACTGGAGGATAGTGTTAGAGGATAGTCATGGTGAATAGAGGTTGAACCCGTGATAGAGGTCTTCAAACTCTTTTTTATTTTAAATTTTATTTATTACTTATTTTTAGAGAGAGAAGAAGGGAAGGAGAAAGAGTGTGAGAAACATCCATGTTTGGTTGTCTCTCGTGCACCCCCTACTGGGGACCTGGCCTGCAACCCCAACATGGGTCCTGACTGGGAATCGAACCAGGGACCCTTTGGTTCACAGGCCAGCACTCAATCCACTGAGCTACAGCAGCCAGGGCCGAGGTTTTCAAACTCTTAAGAGGATGATTACTTAGAAGGTCTTGTCTTTTCTTTTTCCTTCCCTCACCCCTTCCTTCCTTCCTTCCTTCCTTTTTTTTTTTTTTTTTTTTGCATGGTCCAGAGGATAGTGCTCTCACAAATGGATAGAATCCATTGCAGAGTGAATTTCAGCTCAAAATGAATAAATGTTTTGGAAGCTTCAGAGTATGCTTCCTTTTACTGAAAATATTCCAGCACTTGCTGGACAAAACTCATTAGGGATCGTGGGAGGAAGGGGTGGGCTTTGGAAACATATCTCAGTTTAAATCCTACTACTGCTTCATCCCACTTGTATGACTATGGGCAAATGATGTTAACACTCTGAACTTTAGTTTCTTATCCTTTCAAATAGCAGTAACAATTCCTTATTTTCAGGTTCTGGGGAGGATTAAATAAAATAATATGTTGAAAGGCGTATCACCATGTGTGCCCAGAGTAGGCATTTTCCTCCTTGCCCTCCTACTCCCTGTACCCATCACATATGAGGGAGGCTCCCACGTAAGAAGATTGGGAGGAAATGACCTTTTTATGAAATTGTATGATTCATTCTGTAATTATCAACAACTTTATTCATTATCTGAATGTGCTTGGGACACTGTACTGTGTGACAGTGAAATTCTGTGTGTCTGTGACTGTCTTTTCCCAATAGACTGGAAGCTTCCCAAGAGCCTCTCTGTGTCCCTTAGCTATCCACGTAAGTGCTTACTGAATTTAAGTGATTTTGGAGGAGTGGTGATCTCTGTGCTGAATAATTGAACTAACCAAGAGCTCATGACCTCAGGGAACTGACTCTGAAATAGAGTCGACATGAATGAATGTGCAAAAGCGTCTAGTCACATCAGTAGCCAGGACAATAAAGAGACTGGACTCAATACCTCCAGACTGCTTGCAGCAAGCAACAAGGATTATCACGTAGCTGGGTGGGGGCAGGTGGCAAGTAAATGAGTTCGGCGGGGGGTGGGGTCCGCACAAAATATGGAACTTTCCTCGAATGTGATTCCTGGCAGAAGTGGGACTTCGGAAGCTACCTGAACGATGAGAGGCCAGGGACAACCAGGCATTGATTTTTCTCAGAGAGAAAGCAAAGCGTTAATACCTTTGTATCTTGCACCTGGGAGGCAGGCCACCTGAACTCAGGTCAGGGCATTGAAATGGTTTATTCCTTTGACCAAGGTGACATCATGTCAAATGCTGTTGGAAGATGGGACATGTGTCACCTCGTGGCATTTATATAACATAACATGGTGTTTAAGGGCATAGGCTCAAGAGCCAGACTGTTTGGGTTTCTTTGCATCTGGGCTCCGTCACACACCAGCCACATGACCTCGGGCAAGTTGTTTAAGCACTGCGCCTCAGTTCTCTCATCTGTACTACAAAGACAATAATAGTATCTACCTTGTAGGGTTGTTGTGAGGATTGTATGAGTTAATTAATATATGTAAAGGACCTAGAATAGTGGCTGGCACCAAGTAAACACTTGATAGATGGTTACTATTATTATTATTACTTAATGGCAGGCTTTTGGGTCCTGAGAAATATACTGGGTGCTTACAGTGATTTCTTTGTGAATTTTGGAGCATTTGTATTGCAGAGCATTTCATGGAGTGATTAGCTGCTCAGTAGTGATAGAAGTGGTGCTAACATCCGACTCAAAGCGATTGAAGAACTACCTGCCCGCTGACATTGTCCGAAATGCAGATGTGCTGCCTTAGGAGAGAGGAACCTCCCATCTTTATGCACGTTGGAGCTCAGACTGGATAACTACTTGGTGGGGATGTTACAGAAGGGGTTAAAGGATGGAATTGGGCTTTTGCTATACCAAGAGATTCTCTGGTTTATTATTATTTTTATTTTTTTAACAAACGTCTCCATCCTTTTAGGGCTTACGTTCTTTTTATTAAAAAAAATATTCATTTATTTTTAGAGAGGAGACGGGAGGGAGAAAGAGACAGAGAGAAACATCAATATGTGGTTGCCTCTCGAGCGCCCCCTACTGGGCAATACAGGCATGTGCCCTGACTGGGAATCGAATCGATGGCCCTTGGGTTCGCAGGTCGGCGGTCAATCCACTGAGCCATACCAGCCAGGGCAGTCTCTCATTTCTTGATACTTAGCAGAAGGGCTGGCTCTGAGGTGGAGGTCCTGCTGCTTGAAATGTGGGGCACTTGTCTAATATTTTTGAAATTGTGAGCTTGGTTGAATGGTCACCTCACTCCGAAGGCTAACTGCAGATGGACAGAGCTGGTATCAAATGTCACGTAGAGTCTGAAATCTCTCAAAAGTACTTTTGAAACTCAAGATACAGGGTTTTGGTTTCTGCTCTGCCAGAAATTAGCTGTGTAATCTTGGACAAGTTCCTTCCATTCTCTGGGCTTAGGTTTCCTAACCTGGAATGTGAAAGTTTAGAATAGATTTTTCTCTGAGGTCTTAGCAGGTCTTGCCTTTTGTGTCTGGAAGATATGATTCTCTGAGTGAAACAGGTGGATGAGGGAGGCATCGGTGCATTGAGCAGATGCCTACGGTATCAGGTGCTGTGCTGCGCATGCGGGGAGGAAGCAGTGAACAAGACAGGCATGGTCTCTGCCCTGTCCAGTGTCTGATACAAAGAAACACAAGTAGCATTGCAATACAGAGTCGTAAGTTTTCCAAGAGGGGTAACCACATGGTCCCAATGGGAGAAGAACATGGTCTGGACTAATTTTGATGGGAAAACCTCAGGGAAAGCCTTGTGGCAGAGGTAGTACCTGAGCTGAGCTTCGAGGTGGGGCCTGGGGTGGGATGGCAACAGGTACATGGGTCCTGAGGAGGGAGAACCTGGTGGGTCCTGAGAACTATGGGAAGTTCTGCTGAGCTGGAGAATAGAGAATGAGAGGGCACTGGTGAGAGCTGAGGTTAGAAAGGTCAAAGGACACGAGACTGGCAAGGCATTGCAAGTCATGCTACAGAATTTGCCTTAAAGGCAGTAGGGAGCCATGGAAGGCCTTAGAGCAGAGGAGTTATACAAGTCGGGGTTCAGCTGCAGAAGTTAAATCACTCTAGTTATTTTCAGCAGACAGAGTTTTAATACAAAAATAGCAAGTGCTTCCCAAATCGGTGGAGGGGCTGGTGGGGCGAGCTGCTGGCTGAGCGTCCAGGAATGACTGACACCCCAGAACACCAGCAGGGGAGCTGCTCTCTCTGCAACAAGCAGGAAGATGAGCAACGAGGAGCTTCAGGGACACTTCACCTTATCTGTGATCTAGGAATGAGGAGCCCGCCAGTGCCTTAACTATCGGCACGCCTGCCAGATCCTCAGTGTCCTCAATGACAAAGCTATATGCATTCCGTTCTCTGCTGACCCACATGCACAAAGCCAGCGCCCAGACACTGGGCCTATGGAAAGGTAATGTGGCTGCAGAAAGCCCTAAAACCTCCACCACTGTTCATGCTAACAGGAGCAGCAGAAATATGGCTTCTGTATCACCTCCTTCTAAATAGTGCACATGTGCATGTGATTGATAGAAATGAATCATGCCCAGAACACTGGACGTAAGAGTCTGAGAAATGACAAGTGGTTGTTGTAGTGTTTTCTTTAATGTTTTTAGCTTTCAGCAGTATAAGAAGGAATGCTAGAAGTGGGGGGTGGCATGGATCCTGAGCAACCAAACTATAGTAGGCACTATAGGATTGATAACAGCAGACTGCTTTTGAGAGATGATTTGGGCAGGAGAGTAGAAGCTGAACTGGGGAGAGAGACTAAGAAATGAATGGTAATAGATCAGACATAATGAGGATTCAGTATGGGCAGCAGGGAGAGAAGAGCAGGACACGTGATACTAAAGAGAGAGAGATTAAAGAGGAAAATAATCATCAGGACTGGGACACTGGTTGACTAGCAACAAGATGAGGGAGAGGCAAGACTTACGGCTATCTCCTTGGTTTTTGGTTAGTTCTGTGTCCTGAGAGATAGAGAGCTCAGGGAAAGGAGGAAGCTAGCTGGGATGGGAGATTAATTCAAATCTGGACTAAGTGTGAGGTTTGTGTGAAATATTCAGGCAGTGTCCAGAAGGCAGCTGGAGATTCATCTCTGGATTTGAAGAGAAGACGGCTACCTGGGCTCATCGGCACAGTTGTAAGCTCCAAAGGCCTATGTGTTTCTTGTTCCCTGCTGGTGTCCAGTAACTTCGTTGAAAGGAGGAGCATCAGTGTGTAATGTAGGTGGTACTTTAAGTCTTGGAGACGCAGGGGCCCGCCATTTAGTGCACATATAGAATGAGAAGAAAAGGGCACTAAGCCTGGAAGAACCCTGGGAAATCACAGCCTTAATGACTGAAGGAAGAAGAACCCAGGCAGCAAATAAAGACGATATAACCAGACAGATCATGTGGTTGGTGCTCCCAAAGCAAAAAGAGCATTTGAGGAAGGAGGAAGGCATCAGTGGAGTCAAGTGGGAGAGAAGTCATGGAAGAGAAAGATGGAAAATTGGCCGTGAGTGATAGCAGCAAGTTGGTCATTTGTTTATATTTGCAAGAAGTTTCAGTTTCCTATGGGATGATGGGGGTGAAAGCCAGGGGGCTGTGCTTGAAGAGTCAGCAGAGGCAGGATAAGATTGTACTTTTAAAGGCAAAGAAAAAGATTCTGGTTTGCGTTATAGTACTGTCCCGATCACCAGCATTGGTCTCAATGTGATCTAGAAGAGTGGTTTTCAAATTATTTTGATCATGATCTGCTATAAGAAATACCTTTTAGCCCTGGCTGGTGTGGCACAGTGGATTGCGTGCTGGGCTGCAAACCAAAGGGTCACAGGTTCAATTCTCAGTCAGGGCACACACCTGGGTTGCAGGCCAGGTCCCCAGTAGGGGGCGTGTGAGAGGCAACCACACATGGATGTTTCTCTTCCCTTCTTTTTTTCTCCCTCCCCTTCTTTAAAAATAAGTAAGTAAAATCTTTAAAAAAAATACCTTTTAACATCACAACTGAGCGCATTTGTATTTATGTAAAACTGAAACAAAGCTTTATTAAAACCTGCCCTGGCTGGTGTGGCTCAGTGGATTGAGCGCCAGCCTGCAAACCAAAGGGTTGCTGGTTCGATTCCCAGTCAGGACACATGCCTGGGTGGTAGGCCAGGTCCCCAGTAGGGGGTGCGTGAGAGGCAACCACACATTGCTGTTTCTCTTCCCTTCTTTTTCTCTCCCTTCTCCTCTCTCTAAAAATAAATAAAATCTTTTTAAAAAAAGCTTTATTAAAACCTGAAACAAAAGGTTTATTACCCTAACTACTTAGACATTTCATATAAATGAAATCATACAAAAGCCTTTTGTGTCTGACTTCTTTCACTTATAATATTTTCCAAGTTCCCTTATGTTGTAGCACGTAACAGTACTTTATTCCTTTTTATGGCTGAAGAATATCCCATCGTTTGGATATAGCACATTTGTTTATCCATTCATCAGTTGATTGGCATTTGAGTTGTTTCCATCTTTTGGCTGTTGCGAATAATGCTCTTATGAACGGTCGTGTACAAATTTTTGTGCTTTCATTGACTCCTAGGAGTGGAATTGTTGGATCAAATAGCAACTGAATGTGTTTCACTTTTTGAGGAGCTGCCAGACTGATTTTCAAAGTGGCTTCACCATTTTCCATCCCCACTGGCAGTGTTACAAAGGTTCCAGTTTTTCCACATCTTCCCCAACACTTGTTGTTATCTTGCTTTTCATTATAGTCATCCTCGTGGGTATAGAGTTGTATCTCATTATAAATAATGCTGTAGTAAATATCCTGCATTTGCATTTTTGCATTTGATTTGCATTTTCCTGATAGCTCACATGTTGAGCATCTTTTCGTGTGCTTATTAACTGTTCCTTTGCAGAAATTTTATTCAGCTCCTTTGCAAATTTTTAACTGGTTATCTTGCTTTTTATAATTGAGTTGTAATACCTCTTTATATATTCTAGATGCAAATTCCTTATCAGCTATATAATTTGCAAATATTTTCTTCCATTCTGTGGGTTCTCTTTTCATACTCTTGATAGTGTCCTTTGAAGTACAATTTTAATGTTAATGAAGTTTAGCTTCTCTATTTTTCCTTTTTCTATAATATTTTTTAAACCTCACCCAAGGATATGTTTTTTTAAAATTGATTTTAGAGAGAGGAAGGGAGAGAGAGACAGACAGACAGAAAGACAGACAGACCTTGATGTGAAAGAGAAACATAGATCATTTGTCTTCTGTACGTTCCCCAACCAGGGATAAAACCCACAACCTCGTTATATGCCCTTACTGGGAATCAAACCCGCAAACTTTTGGTGCATGGGCCGATGCTTTAACTAACTGAGCCACCTGGCCAGGGATCTTTTTTCTTCTGTCGCTTGTGCTTTTCATGCCATATCTAAGAAAGCATTACTAAATCCAAGGTCACAAAGATTTACATCTATTTCCCCCATTTTGGTAAGCTTAGCCACAATTAAAGTAATTCATTAATAAAACCAAATATTCAGTCTGTTCAAATTTCCAGTTGTCTCATAAATGTCACAAATATGTGCATGCACATACATGGAAAAGTTTCACCTCTGTCAATCCATCTCTCTTTTTTCTTCCTATTTATTTGCTTAAGAATCGGGTTGTTGGTCCTGTAATCCTTTACCGTTTGTTTCCCTGTATTGCAGCTTAACATCTTTTTCTGTCCTTCATGTGTTCTGTACATTGATAGTTGGATCTAGAAGCTTGATATGATTCGGGTTTTTTTTGTTGTTGTTGTTTTGTCGCGAATCATGTGCAGGTGGTGTTATGAGCCCCAATTTTTAAGGTGGACACTTCTCTGGGTTTTATTCTGTCTTGTAGAGGCAACAGCCACTTTGTTGATGACCTGCATTCATTCAGAATTTCCAGTCATCTAGTTAAGATGGGTGACTGTCCTAGACTGAAAGATTACTAAAGAATAGAAAGCTATTCTCATTCCTCTTAGAGTCTTTAGTGTAGTAGGAGTTCCAGAACTTAATTTGCTTTGTCCCTGGCTAATCCAATTTTTTTGCCCTGCTCCAATTTATCTGTACACTTTTAAAGTCCTACAATGTTAATAGTAAGAGGAGCCCTTAGACATACTTCTGTATAAGGGAGTCCTGTATTTTTGAGGGCCCAGGAGCCTGCTGAAATTGTAGGTATTTTTCTGAGGTGAGAGTTTAAAGGTTTCACTGAATTCTCAGATAGGTCTAAGTCCTCAGGCAACAGAAGGGAGGTGGAGGCCAGAGAAGGGAAAGGAGTTGCACAGAAGCCATCCGACAAGATTGAGGTAGGGCTGAGTAAATCTGAAACCTTCTGGTCTCTAGTCCAGGGCCTTTTCCTTAGTTCCAGATACAGACTCACAAATGCAGAGCAGGGCAGTGATCACGAGCAGATTGGACAGTTTTGTGCAGGCTTCCCTCCATAGTACCCAGCACGTTGGAAAAGTGTAAGCCATCATAGTCTAAAGAAACCATAGGTAGGAAAGGAAACTGGACCTGCAAAAGCAGAGATATCAGAGAAAGTCAAAAAGATTTGGGTTTTGGATAATTTGTAGCGCACCCTTGTTTGTTGAATTTGTAAAGATAGTTATCAATATGAGTTGCCGATAAATACTTAGGCAGGGGCCAAAAGCACCTTAGCTTTTTTCCCTGGCCCCGGCTCCAAACGAAGTGGCTATCAACGCTTGCCTGCTTCTCATGTACCTATCCCTTTTTAAAAGTTTCCTTTCCCTCCTCCCCATCCTTTTTCCTTCCTTTCCCCAACCCTTCTCTCCACTTATGCCCTCTCTCTTCTCTCTCCTTCTCATCTTTCGTTCACTTTCTCCCCTGCTCCCCACTATCTACCTCTTGTTCCCTCCTTCCTCCCTCTTGCCACTCTGTCTCCCTTCTGCTCCCTCCCTCCCTCCCAGTCCTTTCCAGCCCTACGTCCCCCTCCTCAATCCACCCTCAACAAGCTCTCCACCCCTACACCAGAACCCTTGCTGGTGGCTCCTGCTAGTCAGAAGGAAGAGACCCTGCTTGGGGAGCCTTGGGCCCTCCAATTGGCTGCCTCCTCCAGCACGCCAGCTTAAGTCCCGCCCCCCAGCGAGTAAACGCGCTGCTGTCGCACCTGCTATTGGCCGGCGGGCCTGTCAGCGGTTGGGGTTGCGCCTCACGCAGGCGTCCGCAGTCGCTAGGTGAATAAAAGCGCAGCCTACGAGCTGGGGGCTGGGGAGAGGAGAGGGAGAGAGCCAGCGAGGCAGGGCTGGAAGAGTGTCTGGCAGCCGGGATCCCCGCGAAGAGAGCGAGCGTAGGAAAGCAAGCGAACTAGAGGGAGTAGGGGAGACCGAGACTGACCGGTAGCCAGGCAGGCGGACGGACGCACGCACGCCGGGACAGACAGACTGAACAGGCGCTGGAGAACCTCGCACTGGTTCCTCCCGCCTTTCCCTTTGAAAGCCAGGATTTTGTCTTTTCCGTGGCGCCCGAGAGAGAATGCTGGACTCTGCCGACTTCAGCGCAAGCTAAGATTTCTCAGCTAGGGAAGAAAAATCAGCCCAATCCTGAGAAGGGGGGAAGCAAGTTCCCCTGTCCCCATCCCCCCTCCCCCCATACCAAACTCGGGCAGCAAACCCAGCCCTTCCCTAACCATCCGACTTCCTCCTCTCCTTTCTAGAATGGTGGCTGTATGGACAGTCTGACAGAACAGAGACTGACATCTCCCAATCTGCCGGCCCCCCACCTGGAACACTACAGTGTTCTGCATTGCACCATGACCCTGGATGTGCAAACTGTAGTCGTTTTTGCCGTGATTGTAGTCCTCCTGCTTGTCAATGTCATACTCATGTTTTTCCTGGGAACGCGCTGAATGGAGTCCAGCCACCTGAGCTGTTGCTAACTCTCGATTTGATTTCATCCTGAGAACCACCGAGAAAAAAAATCAAGAGAGACAGTCAGAGACAGGGAAAGAGAGGGAGAGAAAGAGCAAGCTTTCTTACTCAGGGGGGAAAACGTTTTGAGCTTCAACATGGCCTCGCTGTGATATGTATGACGTTGGTATATTATCTCTCCCTAAATCTTTTGTCATGTCTTGTCTTTTAAGTATGCCTGCGAGTGTAGTTGCTTATTGCTTGAGTAAAATTGTTGATAAAGAAATGCTTTCTATTTAAGTGTGCATGTGTGTGTGCATTTTCCATTTACGTGTCGTTCAGGGAGCAAGCTCTGCGTCCTTAAACAGTAGCTTTGCTGTTTGTGGTACCTTGTCAACTAATTTTCTTGAAAACTACCTTTAAATTCCATGAGGGAATTGTAGTTAAAATTTCTCTCTTGCTATCAGGATCGTATTTGGGTTTGTTTGGGGGCACGGGGGCATGTGGGAAGAGCATGCGGGATTTTTGGCATCTTTGGAAAGACAGCCTAGCACTGGATGTTTAGAGCAAATTGATGGAATGAATTTAGGGAAAATGATTCTTTAGTCTCTAATGAGAAGGGAGAATTTGCGAAGCGATGTGGTGGGGTGCGTTGAGCTGGCAGTTGGTGACTCTGTCCTTTGAATCTCAATTTGCTGTCCAGGGTTCACAGTTTCCAATTTGGAAAGGAGCCACCTTTAAAACATTTCTTAAAGCATTAAATATCATTTTCTTTGGAATTATGGAACGAGGTGTAAAAGCATTCTCTGATCTTTATAAATTGGCAAGGGAAGACATTGATGAGCTGTTATTGGGTTCCTTTTCCCAAAGTCTACTCCTGGATTTGAATGGGGTTTTTTTCTCTGTGTTCTCAAAAAAAAACCCCCAAAACCAAGAAAACCCAGCTCTTTACCTACCTTGGGAATAACAGTATTTGGCTATGCCTCTTTGGGGTAATCTCATTTGCAACGATGAACTTGAACTACATTTTAAATAGAACTTGCTAGTGCTAATGAGAAAGTGGTGGTTTTTGTTTGCCTCCTTGTTTGTTCTCGAAGATCAGAGGTCTCTCTAATTGAAAGATTTCCTTAACAAATTGAAAGTATGTATCTTGCTAAGTAGAGTTTTGAGCAGCACCTCCTGCACCCCCCCAAAAGTCTTGATGGAATGAGGTATAAGCTGGGGAAACCATGAGCTAGAAACAACATTCCAATTTGACATATTTGCATGTCTGCATCAGATGGTAGTGGTGGCGGTTGCCGTTATTATTGCGATTGTTATTATCTTTATATTTCTGTTTCCACTGAAAAAGCTTTTGGCAAAGCTGGCGGCGGAGGGGGGGCACATCTCTGACGCCAATGTGCATAATACTTGTTTTCCTCCCTTCCCCCACCTGCTGATGTAGGCAGGTCTTCCTCCTTCCCTTGCTTACCTGACTTGAAATAGTGCCATTTCTGGCTCAGGTAGCAATGAATCAGGGCGCATACACATCCACACACATGTTCCCCTACACCCATGTGGGCGGCTGCTCATGTGTGATGTGCAAATCTGCGGGCATTGTGCTTTCAAGTTCCATGTCCTGTTGTTTAATCTCTTGGGAACTGATTATGAAAGGAGAGGGGCTGGGAAGAGGGCTCTGGAAACCGTCCTGACCTCAGGACCCGGAGAGTATTATTTAATGGCGTCAGAAGAGGTTTTGAGTCTTGAGATGTGCTCTCATTGGCTCCGCGTGGGTGAGAAGCTGATTTTTTAATTCGATTGGTACCATGGTGTAAGCTTGATCTGGGAAGTTTGCTGGCATTGATACTTATTTACTCTGTGGTCCTTTTGTGGGAGCCCCCTGGGTTGAACTAAGAACTTGCTGCTTTGCCAAGAGAACCTAGTGAGGCGCCCCCCTCCCCCACCACCTTAGCGGCAGTGCTATTATCTAAAGTACGCTTAGATTTTGACTGGGCACTTTGTTTTCAGACAGCACTGAAGAGTGAGGAAAGGCTCTAGGCTGAACTCTGAAGACCTGGGTTCCCTCTGTTCAGCGACTATTTGACCTTGGACATTTTTTTTCCTTCTCAGTGGGTTGGGGTTTCCCAGTAACACTGGCATTTGGGGATGGTGAAGCTAAGCGACCCTGAAGTTCATGCATTCTGTGATTCTTGGGTGCCCGTAGGCACTTGAAATCAAAGGGGCACGAACTATAAAGACAAGTGAGAAGGAAAATGAAATGTTAATCAAGGACTGGTGGGAGGTGGGGGGAAGCAATATCAGGTTGCTGGTATCTAGAGAAATTTGTTGCACCTCCGATTTTTTTCACCTAGCTGTGTGAGAAAACCACTGCGACGATGGAACGCTTTTTGCTTTTTTCTTTCTCCCTGACAGGAGAAGCGTTCTTAAAGCTGATCTTTGAGCCAGGTTTATGACAAAGTAGTGTCATGAAATGCCACAGCCTTCACGACTGGGTGCCTGACAGGCCCTTGGCAGAAAGCCCTTGGGAATGTATGTGTGTAGGTTGTGTGACAGTATGTCCGTGGGTGTGTGTGCACACCCTTCTGTGTGTAGGCGGGGTGTGGGCGGGTGGGCGTACAGTCCTGAATGTGGATGGGGGTTGGCTGTGCTAGGAATGAGGGAAAACAGAAGGGCATGCATTGAGCTCCACAGTTCTGAATGGCCCCCTTGTGCTAGCGACAGTGAGGATTTGGCTGGTGCTGTGATGGATGGGTGTTCCCCCAACCAGCCTTCCCACCGACCCCCCACAACCCCTCAGGCCAAAGGGGTAGCTTGAATGAGCCCTTCCATCAGTACTTTAGCTGGTGAAATGGGTAAGCATTTTTCAAATTAATTTATCTCTAGGCAAATAAGGGAATGTTGCTAGCCAGATGGCAGGCCACCCTAGAGCAGCTAAAAGGGAGTTTGGAGAGTAGAGAACCAAAGTTGGCAGTGTGACTTTTTACTTCTGTGAATCCTAAAGGTTTGGCATTTCTCCTTCAGACTTGTGAGGATATGCAAAAAGAGGAGAGTGGGAGAAAATGAAGCACGCAGCCAGAGGAGTAGAAGCCTCTGCATTTTGGCTTTTTTTTTTTTTGTCTTTTTTCTTCCCTCTCCTGCCTCTTTTCTTAATCTTCCCCCTTGTCCCTTTGCTCCCTCCGGATACAGCCTTCTTCCCCCTCTGTCAGTGGGTAGGTAAGAGAAAAAAGAGGACTTGTTCTTGCTGATTTGTGCCAACTTTTTTCAACAAAGTTCTTCGTTTTTGGTTTGTTTTTTTTTTTCTTTCCACCCTCTGGGTAGAGGACACCTTTTGGTACCAGGAGAGGCAAAATTCCAGTTCAGGAATTTTGGCTTCCAGCTCCCTACTGGGAGATTCAAGGAAATACTCTGGGCCGGTATCCTAGCAACCCCTGCATCACTCAGCTCCTGCTGAGCTCCAGTTACCACCCTTTGAATGTGCGGGCCCTAAGGCTGCAGGAGAAAGGGGGCTTGAGCCCAGCAGGACTTGGAGAGATGCTTTGGGGGAGAGGACAAAGAAAGGGCAAGATCTGTCATTGCCTGCAAATGTCTAGAAAACATACACTGAAGGCACACAGAGCCTAGCCTTCTCCTAGCCCTGGGGACCGTTCATTGGAAAGCTCCTGGGTTCAAATCCCTCTTCAGTTACTACCTTCTTAAATTAACTGAGCCATTTCTCAGCCCAGCTTTAGTGCAAGGAGGCCTGCGGGCCCTGAAAAAGTTTTCTTTTCACCCTGACTTCTGGCTGAGGCAGGGAGGAGGTGAGAGTGCTTCCCCCACCACCATGAGGCAGCCTGTGTCTGTCAGAACCTGTAACATCTGCTTGTGCTGTGTGCCCCATTCTTGTTTGTGGCTTAGTGAACCCAGCCGAGCTGCAGTGTGGAATTTGGGGGGGTTGTTTCTATGTTGTTAGTCTCTGAGTAGTTTTCGACTATGAAGGCTGGGCAAATTGAAATTGGGAAGGCCAGATGAATTGTGGGGCTGGTGAACAGGGTCTGGGCTCTGCGTGGGGTTCTCTCGTGTGTGTGTGTGTGTGTGTGTGTGTGTGTGTGTGTGTGTGTGTATGCGCGTGCACGCGTGTCAGAGAGAGAGAGAGAGAGATTAAGTGACTAGGGAGCTGAGGGATCCCACTGAGCTGGTAGGCGAAGCGCTCTTCTGCCCCATGGTGAAGTCCGGATTGTGAGTGCTTGGCTGTGACTGGACGGCACAGTTGGGCAGTTGTAGAGATGGTGCCAAATCATGTCCTGCTTCTAGCCTTTGTCTGCCATCTTGGCCTCTGCTCCTCTTGGCCTGTGCAGTGCTTGCTCTGGACAGGGACATGGTTGGGAATTGAGCCTATTCTCCCAAAATAACTACCTCCTCAGAAGACCTCCCACAAAGCATCTGGATCCAGCCCCAGTGGCTTTGCCCCAAGAAGTGGGATGGAGATGGAGAATCTGAGACTCTCTAGCTCTTATTTCTAGCTCTGCGACTTGTTCTAGGCCAACTGAATCTCTTGCTTTCCAAGAATCCTTGGTCAAATCTTAGTTCTTCTGATACCTGCAGAGAGTGTGTCTTGTCACTAGGTGGGTGTACCTCTGAGCAGTATTGAGTTTGCTGTGCTTTGCCCTGGTACAAAAGTACAAAGTGGAAAATCTAGAAGGGGAAGGGCCTAGAGGAGAAAGAGAAGACTCGGGAAATGTTCCAATAATGGCAATGCTAATAATCCCTTGTCAGTGCATGCGCCTATAGAGTTCACAAAGCAATTTCACGTCCTAATTTTCGGTGTCACGTCAGCCTTGCAGAGTGGGCAGGGATGAGCGTTATTCCTACTTTTTCAGATGGGGAAAGTAAAGGTCAGAGACATGGGTGGGACGGGAGTGGGTCTGCTTTACAAACAGCAGGAGAGTCAGAGTTGATCCTTCCCAGCTAGTGTGAGGCTAAATAGAGTCCTGGGGAGAGGTATGCGAGTCTCCCCTGAAGTCATGCTGGCTCTCTCAGCTACTTGCTTACATTTTCAGTGTTTTTTACACCTTTCATTTATATAGCAATTTTGCCCAGAATTCTTTACTTAAGAAAATGCTGCCCTTTTTATCTTGAATATACATCAGAGTCCCCTTTAGTCTTATGAAAACTCCCTGTTTGAAAACTCACTATTTGAGACATTCAAGGAGAAAGGCGGTGTGAACTGGTGGAGCCTGAAAGATAGAATGTTTTGAAGGAACTGCAGTTTTCTTAAAATTGTCTTCCTTTTGAAGCACTCTTACTTTTCTGTATTTCTTGGAAAATGTGCTGCTCAGAACTGATCATGATACTCCAGGTGCCACTTGATCAGGAACCAGTACAAAGGGCCTTTGATCTGTCTGTGAATTATCTAATAATGCAGCCTTTGACTGGTCCTTAACCCTCACTGAACGTTCACATCAATTGGGGAGTTTTTGAATACCTGTGTCAGGTCCACACTCTGAGAGATTCTGATTTAATTGGCATGATTGGCATGGGATAGATCCCAGCAGCTTTTTTTTTTTTAAGTTTTAAATTTAAGGCTCCTCGCGGTGATTCAAATGTGGTGCCAGTGTTAAAAGCCACTATATTAGCCTTGTGGGCTGTAGCCTGAAACACTTTGCTGACTAGTCCAGTCCTCTGCTTTCTTGAGAAATTGGCCTTTTGAACCAAGTTTGTGAAACGTCATTTTGTTTGGTTGGTCCATTATTCTAGTATTTTTTCCCTATGGGGTCTTAAATTTTTCTTCATGTTGTGCAACCAATTAGCGGTCCCTTGTAGCACTGCATCAGTGAAACTTTTATTTTATTTGGTTGATCTACTCTAGCTTTTGTCGGGGAGTGTTGATTACTTGTTCTTCATGCCATGACACAGATTAGCACTCTCCTAACATTGCATCAGTCTCAAACTGAGTAAGCATCCTTCAAGCTGTTGATTCAAAGAAATGTTCAATGTGGTGAGGTTTATACTCATTCCTCTGACAGCTCACCAGATCCCACTTTTGCAGTTGGAGCCCGTTAATTTTTGTACATACCTGGTCAGTCAGTGCAGAATCCTTTGGGGCCCTACCATTATCTATCCTACTAGTGTGTGAAGGAGGATAATGTGGCATGATAGACTTGTATGCTTTGCAGACGTGAAGATGTATGCTATGTTCATAGCAATCATCTACCAACGCAATGACGAAGGACTATGAGTCACTTGGCATCTTACTCCTGGTAGATCCTGTGGTAGGCTCCGGGGTCCCCAGTTTTCCTTCAATACCCACAAACTGTCTGTTTCCCACCTGGGTCCAGAATTGCCTGAGAGTCAGTGTTACCGCTGTAGATTCTGAGTACCCCTTTTTTTTTCAATTTACTCTTTATTGTTTTTGTTTTTCGTCACCATTCTCTCCCATCTTCGGGAAAGCTGTACAGCATAGAAATAGCTTTAAAACAGAATATATTTGGTTTTCAAAGAGTTCAGGAAACTCTTTGTGCGTGTGTCCTTTTGGTTGGCTGAATTGTTTAAATGAACCCAGTTGTGCTCAGTCCTGACTGCACGGTGGAATCGCCTAGGGATTTAACAAGACTAACAATAGTTCCTAGAATCTCTGAGGGAGATCTAATTGAGTTGGTTGTGGAGAGGCTCTGGCATCAATATTTTTTAAAAGCTTCCTGAGGTGGCAGGAATGTTTAGCCACGGATGAGAGTGGCTACGTTCAAAGGAAATGCCATCTCGGCCAGCTCAGACAGGCTTCACTGATGGTGACATTTTATTCTAGGATTGTGGGGGCCCTGACAAACTCTAGGGGCTTGTGCCCACTTGCAAAAGATGGACCCAGCCCTGGAGAGTCAATAGTCTGAGGACCTACTTGAACTTAAAATTGTCAGCTGTGAGGTGCTGTGAACCCTTCAGGAAAAAAGTCCATGTCTGTGCATGTGCTGTACTAGTGAAAAAAAAATTCTGTTTATTTGCTGGGTGACTTTGGGTCAATGACTTCTTCCCATTGAAATTTGGTTTCCTCATCTGTAACATTAGGTTAGGTGCATTAGAAACCAGCAAAAATTTGTGGGAGCTCTAATGATCTGTGCTTACTTTGTGATTAATACCAATGACCAAAATGATTAAGAATATTATTCTTCAAAGCCAGCAGGTAATCTAAAGATTCCTTTGAGCAGGTTTGGAATGCATAGGGTGATTTCGGGGATAATAGAATTTCCTTCCTAATTATATTCGGCCTAGGTTTCTTCTAGAACAACTGAACTCTAGGTTGTATTCATTGAGCACACACTGGCTTCCAGCAGGGGAGGGAGTCCTGCAGCGAGCCGAGTGGCAGGAGGGTGCCAGTTTGGGATTCTAGGCATGTTGCGTGGGCAATGGAAACTTGCCTCTTGCAGATAAAATACCAGCCTCATAGGTCTGGGGTAGCGCCGGAGGCAAGGAGCTGGCTGCTTGGATAGCCCGGAGCCCTTTCCTGCAGTAATTTAAGTAGCCATTCATTTAGTTACTACCGCTACTATGGTTAATAAGAATTTCAACAAATCAAATGCCCTAGTTATTTCATTGGCTCTTCTCCCCAAACTGATAGTAACTGAGGAAGCTGAGGCACAGAGATTAAGCAATTTACTTGAGGTCACACAGTCAGGAAGCGGTAGCTCCTGGCCTGGAACCTGGGCCTCGAGACCGCACCCTGCTGTTCTTCCAGTGTAGCCTGTGTAATCGACTCTGTGGTCAAAATATGGTCAGGACTTTTGAAAACTGAAGCAGTTCCGCTGACGTAGAGTAGAACTTGGGAGGAGACTTTGAAGAAAGGAACAGAGGGGCAGCGTGGAGGGAAAGGAAAGTTTAAGGAAGGGAGATATATATATATATATATAGAGAGAGAGAGAGAGAGAGAGAGAGAGAGAGAGAGAGAGAGTCAGTTGTTTCTCGCCCTGGTCATTCTTACGTGGTAGTTTCAGGCCCCTGGCAGGAGTTGGGCATTTGATTTTTCAGCATCAGTGTCAAGAGTTGGTAGCAGAGAAGAGGGGAAGCCATGTCTATATTGCAGAGGGACCGCATATGGAAGGCAGAGCTTCAGAAGGAGGAAGAAACGGCGCACATGGCCTTGGGGACCCCTGGGAGCAAGCTGTGGCCCTGTGCCTGCCTTGCTGCCCGAACTCGATCAAGGCCCTTCCCCACCAGGCCTTGGTTTCTGTATCACTAAAATGAAAGCTGTGGATTCAGTAGAAGAACCATGTTCTGAAATGAAAGTTGAACCAGAAGCTAGTATTTAAGGAGAAGGCAGAACTTGTCCAGTTGAAGTAGCCTTGGGACAGAGGTTGGGGGGGCGGGGTTGCTACAGTTCCAGGCAACCATCTTGCCAGTGGAAACCGGAGTCATTAAGGGAAATGGGATTAGGACAGGGGAGATGGCTCGCCCCAGCCCAGGCAGACTGCTGGGGAGATAGGACAGCCTTGCCTGAGAGAGAGGGGCTCTTGTTTCAATGGCCAGGATTGGCAGAGACTCATAGAGGGGCAGAGATGAGAGTGCTTTGGGAAGCCTTTTCCTCTTCCTATTTGACAAGTGACAAAACCAAGACACTGACGGGGAAAATGACTTGTCCAAGGTTCAGCAATCAGGCTGGGAGCCTGACTCCTCAAATTAGGGCCTTGCCTCCTGTGACCTGCGACCTCTGCTACAGGGCGTTGGCCCCACGTTCCCTTGGCTGGATCGGAGACCTGGCTGCTCTCGGGTTTGGTTGAAGAAAGCAAGCTGACAGAGAGGCTGGGAAAACAGGAGTATTACGTAACCTCCTGGGGGGGGGAGCGGGCCTGTCAGCAGCCCTTGAGGTGCCAGGCGTTGAGATGGGAGTGGGGGAGCACGGAATCTCCTGCAGACCATATTTGTTCTTCTGAGGCAGGGAGGCCTGGATGCAGCCACAGTGCTGAAAGGCCATCCACCCCCGGGGCCCAGAGGAGGCCAGCGCTGAGCACCTATAGACCCATAGACGGCTCTGGGAATGGTTCTGGCATCTCTGATCTCCCTGCCTGCCTGCCTTCATTAGAGGAGGGGAAACCATGCACCTCCATGCCCATCTGGCTTCAGGAAGGATGTGCTAAGAGCCCACCCCCCACCCCCTCAGAGTGTGGTGCCTAAAGGCAGCAGCTACTTTTAGCTGTACCTCCCACAGCCGCTCCTCCGCCCACTCCCTTCTTCCTCCTCTCTTCATTAACCCTGCTGGTTGGCAGGAGGTCTCCGTTTCGGTGGGTGCTTTGGCATTGGGAAAGAGGCATGGGGGAGCCAGGCAGCCCTCAGAGAGGCTCTCATAGGCTCTCCATGGTGGGAGGGCTCAGAACAAAGGCAAAATGATGAATCTGCTTTGTGCTTAGGGCTCAAAGGGAGTGGAGGGATTTATTAATTTCCTTTGGACCTTGCAACCGGCTGAGGTGTTTTCCTTGAGAATCCAGGTTGCACTGCACAGGAGGGCTCTGGAGGATTTATTGGACTGCAGACTATATTTGTTCTTCTGAGGCAGGGAGGCTTGGTTGCAGCCCTGTGCTGCATATCTAACGTGCACAGATAGTTTCTCTACTTGAATTTAGAGAAAAGCAATGGCAGCTAGCACATGCTCCCTTGATTCCTGACTCTTCCTTGATTGTTCACTCACCCTCTTTTCTTTAAAAAAAAAAACAACAACACACTTATGTATTTATTTTTAGAGAGATGGGGAGGGAGAGAGAAAGAGAGGGAGAGAAACATCCATGTGTGGTTGCCTCTTGAGTGCCCCCAATTGGGGACCTGGCCCGCAACCCAGGCATGGGCCCTGACTGGGAATTGAACCTGCAACCCCTCGGTTCACAGACTGACAGTCCACTGAGCCACACCAGCCAGGGCTCACCCTCTTGAACATTGTCTTACACTTTGCACTGGATTTTGCATTGTCTCACTTGATCTTCTCTGTGGCCCTCTAAAGTAGGTAGGGCAGGTAGTGTCTTCATTTCACAGATGACAAAAATAAGGCTCAAAAACTTGTCATACAGTGTTTGATATAGGCTCAAGCTCTGGGAGTTATAGTGCCATCAGTCATTCCAGACAGCTGTATCTTCTGCAAAAGGGGTGTGAACAGCCGTCCTGAATCTAATTCCCTCATTGTAAACGCTGGGGAACTTGGCACTGACAGAGGAAGGACTCTCCCATGGAAACACGGTGTGTTGATGGGAGTATCGAAGCTAGAACATTGCTTTGCAAGCATGTGAGTTTCTGCACCGGTGACACTTACAAGCTTCTCTCGTCTTTCAGGGCTGGCGAGGGAAACCTGTATGGTGTGATGAAAGCCAAAGGGTCACTGAACTAGTAGTTTGTCATTTCTTTATCTCTGTGACCTTGGGCAAGTCACTTAGCCTCTCCGAGCTGGTTTTCTTTTCTGTTAATTGGAGCTGATCATCCGTGAGAGCTCTCTGAGGCAGCAGTCTCTGGGTGACTGCTACAGTTGAGGGGCCTGGCGCTTGGCAGGCCCCCTGTCAAGGTTTCGTTAATGAAAGACATCCACAGGAATAAAGAAGGGCTGCGAATAGGAACTTAGTCGCTGGATGACCTTGAACAAATCCCATTGTCTTTTGTGTCTCATTTCTCTCCATCACATCCTGGAAGACTCTCTTTTACTTCCCTCCCTTGGAAGGTTAGAAACTCCGTAACCTGGCCTTTGTCTATTGTTCTTTGTGGGAAGCGGGGATGTTTTTTTAATAGGACGCTTTCTTTTATTTACCCCCAGCTCCATCCCCCCACCGGGCTACACACATGATGCTATGAATAGCAGACTAGCTTTCTTGCTCCCTATCTCCTGCAAAGCTAAAAGAGAAATTTGGAAGAAAGCCAAAGTTAATTGTGTCTTTATTTAGTGCCTTCTCAAGTCCATAAAGCCAGAACCACCTAGGCACTTGGCAATTAAAAACCAATTTTTGGCCCCCAGGTCCTTGGCTAGGATTTGTGATGAACGTTACTGGGTTTTCATGATATGATTAAGAGTTGTGTTAGAAATAGCAGGCTCTTAACAAATGACCTACTTAGAACAAATACACACTTTTCACCTTTATCTGCATCATTTTGTTTGGAAAATTCTCATTGCTCCCAGGGCAGAGTGAGAAGATAATAACTATTGTATAGTCTTACTACCACATCGGTCTTTCCCTCACAACCCCGTGAAGTGCATGCACAAGGCCAGGATTATTCTCCCCATTTTATGGCTAAGGAAATTAAAACTTAGAGAATTGCTTTGATTTACTGAGATTGGTGCTGTTTCTTAAAAGCAGTTGTGTACAAGGAGGAGCATAGTATATAGGGATAGCTGTTGTCAACCCGCCCATACCAAGTGGCCTTGGGCAAGTGGATTGTTTTAAAGATGCCTTCTGCACTTTGCTTCTATGTTGATCTTGTTATAAAAGTTAGTCAAGATAACAGAAAAAACTAGGCAGATGGCACTAGATAACGCTGGTGAGGTTGGCATTGAACCACTAATTGGCAATTCATATACATCTACCATATTTTACCATGTATAATGTGCACCCATGTTTTTGTGTACATTATACATGGGATTATTATATCCATTATTATGCCCATGGTATGTAGTCATTATACCCATGTATAATATGCAGCCTTATTTTTCCTTCAAAAATTTGGGGAAAAAAGTGTGCATTATGTACAAAAAAATACTGTATCTGACCGATGGTAAGTCTACCCAGATATCATGTCATTCAGGGATGCATAAGAGGCCTTGCCAAATGCAGAAGAGTGGCCTTAGATTATATGATCCTTCATGCCCAGTTTGGAGCTTTTCTCTGTATGGATTTATCAGGTCATGTTCTTAAAAACCAGGCGTTGAGCCTGAAAGCTAGCTTATTACCACCACTAGTTCCCACAGTCATCCCAAAGGATGAGGCGGAAATGGTTTGGATAGATCCCGTCTCATTTTGCCTGTGCTTTGGTGAAGAGCGTATGTGTTTGAGACTTTATCCCTTTCATTTGATGAGTTTGGAATGACAGGTTTAGGGAGTCGAGCAGTAGCTTGCCCAGGACTAGAGGGGGCTTAGCTAGGATGAGACATCTGTAGGTGCCAGTCCACATGCACGTATCTGTGTGCTGTCTTTTTGTGGAGGTGGTGCTGCGAGGGACCACAGTTCGTCCATGATACTTAAACTGTGACGAAGTCTTTAGATGAGAATGAGAAAGCGGCTTATATAAGATCATTGAACCCACTCCGTTATGGTACTGTTAGGGAAACGGAGGCCTAGGGAGAAGGAAAAATTTGCCCAAAGTCTCAGATTTAGTCCATGACCCTTGTTCTGTCTCTCTTTTCAGCTCCTAGTTGCTAGACTTTATAGTTGTGAGGACCCAATGGAGTGGTCGGTGGCTAAGCCTCTTGGGAAAAACATCTGTGGTCATCACATTCAGGAAGTGACAGAGGTGAACAGTGAACCCAAGTCCTTTGACCTGGCTAGTAGCAGATTGACCTGGGGTGTCTTAGAGGAAAGCTATTAGAAAAAAGTGGTGGGAGAGGAAAATTGATCCAGCCTTCTCATCTAACGCTCTCCTTCACCTGTACCAGTGTATACACAAATGCTATAGGTCACACTTCTACACACTCAGACACATGTGCGGTATGTTTGGGATACATATGAGACACATGCATGGGGTTCACTTTTACATTAACACTTGGAGCACACACGTTCAGTTAACTGTGGGGCACACTCACACTTAACACATACTCACCAAAGGCAGTGCACACACACAGATGCATGAGGTATACTTATACAAACTTGTGTGTGAGTAGACACAAACGGATGCATATAGAACACAACTGTACACCCACAGGGCACATACACATACGATACATACACGTGAAGCACACAGATACACACTCAGATCCGCTCCTACCCCCAGGACACACACTCCTAGGACTTACATGGACAAACAACCCTGCCCCCAGGAGACACATTGGAACACACCTGTGGGACACACTGACATGCTGCACACACCCCTATGGGACACACTGATGCAAAACACAGCCTACCCCGAGGGCTGGCCAGCTCTGCCAGCCTTCCAAGTGGGCGCAACAGTGCACTGGCCTCGTGTGGTGGGCCTCTATTAGTTTTCTCCAGCTCCCTTTCCTTTAACTTTGAAATCAGGACTCAGGGAGCAGTGAACTGGGGAATAAAATGGATACGCAAGGTGGAGTGTGTTATAGCAGGCTCCACAAGGCAAGTAAAACTTAGGACCCAGTCTTCAGATGTCGAGTTAACAGGCAGATGGAGGGCAGGGGAGAAGATAAATCGACATCGATCACTGTGGAAAGCTTGAGCCTGCTTCTCCATCCCCTAGTCCACTTACAAACCATTATGGGATGATAGGATTGGAAAGCAGTGTCCCAGGAAACCTGAAGTAACTGAATATTAAACTTCATTTTCTTGGGAATGAATTAACACCTTGGCCTTGAGCAAGTACATCCGAATTGTGGGTGGGAGGCTAAGGAGCAGGGCGCATGAAGCGGGCAGAGCCTCACACTCGCCCGGGTCGGTGGTGGGTGGAGAGAACAGCCACATCTTTAATGACCAGAGCCCTGCCCCCAGGCATCATAGCAGCTTGGGCCATCTGGCCCCACTAATGAGGGCCTGCTATTTTTAGAGTTTCTTAAGCTGGAAACCAGGTCGGGGTGTCCTGGGGAGGCCTTTCTGGCCCTTGCTACCGAAGGCTGGAGCTGGAAGGAGGAGGCCCTCGTCTGGGTCTAGATGAATGGCGGGAAGCAACGAGATGGGTGGCCGGAGTATGACAGGTATGCCCTGGAGTGGCAGCCGCAGAGCCGCAGCGGGTTACTGTTGACTGTGACAGCCTCATGCCCGTTTCTCAGCTGTGGACTGGAAATCCACAGCTCTAGTCACTACTCCGCTATACACTTTGGTGTGCCTCACTCAAGTCCTCTTCTATCTGATTCTTATTTGGTCTGTAGGCCAAAGAGCCGGTATTGTTCCCAGATGCTAGCAAGGCTCTTCTCATGGGCTAAGAGTTGAGAAAATTGTTTGGAGATGTACTTGTTCTTCATCTACAAAGCTATACTGCCTCTACCCCCAAGCTGGTCTTGGGGTTCCACCAACAACTGAACCAGAACCTTATCAGAGTAGCCATCCAAAGAAAAGACCAAAGAGGGGCCTGGGGAAGGCAGTGTCATGGGGCCAGGTTGGTCAACGTTATGCAGAGGTCACCATACCTGTACAGATGCTTTTCAATGCCAAGTCCATTCTTTCCCAGAAAACAGGTGTGCAACATCTACATGGTCATATTGGTCTGACTCCTGGGAAACCTAGACAGTGAGGTAAATCAGGAGACATCAGAAGCAGGGACTTCTTTCTCCAAGTCCTGCCACCTGCCAGAGGAAGCAGCCCGGAATGCTGGCTCTGAACCCAGAGAGTTCCTTATTCTAAGCTTTGTGCTTAGGGCCATTCCACCTGGTTTGTGGAATGGGACGGGTCAGTAACTAGACCGTGTAGCTCATGATTAGATGTTTCCTCACCTCATAGATTATAGGCAAAGCTCTTCTGAGCCTTGGTTTTCTGGTCTATAAAATGGGCTTAACTGTCAAGTCTCAGGATTGGTGGGTATCAGAATTCACAACTGAAGGATGTGAAAAGTGCCTTGTAAAATGTTGAACGGTTTTACTGCTGCTTGGATTGTTAAGAGTTCATCCAGGTTATGACTACAAGTAGTTTGGAGGCAATCCAGGAGCTTGACTTCATTTTATTTCTCCACTCCTTCCCTTTGCTATTTTTTAAGCCAGTACTGTGTCCATTTTACAAATGGGGAGAGTAAAACTCAGGAAAGGAAGGAACAGCCTGAGGATACAGTATTAGGTAGTGGTGGATTCAGGACTAAAAGTCATGCCTCCAGACTGTTCGGTGTTCTTTCTATGGCCCCACGCTACCACAAGGATGGATTCCATTGCTAAAGGAAGCTGCTGACCGCAGTTTAAGTTAATATATGTAACAAGTGAGCTTCGTCTCCAACACACAGCAAGGAATGGGGGCTGCCTGGGGCCCAGCCCTCCACAGCAATGTCCTGCCTGCCCACGAGAGGCACACTGACTGACCCCTCATCCCTTCCACAGCAGCTCACGTCTCCTGCATCTTGGAAGCAGCGAAGCATCTGAGAAGATGCTAAGCTGTCGTGAGAGGGAATTGTGCTGCCCGTTTAAGCCACTTCAGGAGGATCCCTGAAGGCACTTGATTCACCTTGGCTGCTCGCAGCTCCTCACAGCTTCCTGGGTGCAGAAGCCCTGTGTGGCTGACCTGCCTAAGCGGTTAGGCCAAAAGGTATCTGAGGAAATGTTTGAGGGCATTGGCCTGTGTAATCTTTATTCAGCTCTTGAGAGCTAAGATAGTGGAAATCCAAGAACCAAAGCTGGGAGAGTTCCTTGAGAACATTTGGCCTCAAGGTGGACATCAAAACCCAGCTGGGCTGCCTTTTTCTTTTTTATTGTATTCTTCTTTCTCTACCACTGCCTCTCAAGCTGGGTCAGATTTCCTGGAGCCTTTCTAGCTTATTTTTGTTTATTTTTAGCCAGCGTGGGAGAGGGACGGGTAGGCAGTCACACTGAGGAAGGGTGAAAGGAGGAAGGATGGGCCTTGGGTGCTAGGCATTGGGGAAGAAGGCTTTTCGTGTCCTTCTTCACCTGTCCACTGCTAATACCTTATTTTCCTACAGCCTGCCGATTGGCTATGGCGGGCGGGGGGGAGGGGTCTAACCCTGTCCGTTGCTATTTTCACTCATGCTGCTAAAACCTGTAGAATGACGATAGTGCTGGCCATTCTGTGGGAGTTAGACAAGCGAGGTCGGGGCTGGGGAAATTGCAAGAGAAAAGGAGAGAGATGCCTTCTGGTCAAGTTCGAGAGCCCAGGGAGTTGTATAGGGAAGGGTGAGCCCTTGGAGTCCTGCCAAGAAGCCACCACACAGTTTCCTCAGCTCTCTGGACCTTAGCCACCTCAGTTTTAAAGATTTTGTTATTGAATAGGAAACACATTCGCATGGTTCAAAATTCAAAAGGTACGAGAGGGTGAACAGTGAAAAGACTTCCTCCAGTCCCTCAGCTTTCCCTGAAGAAGCCACGAGTGAGTCTTTTTATGGAAATGTGCAATAGATATATAAGTATACAAGCATATCTCAGAGCATGGGAATTTTTTAGTTTCCTAGTGCCTATAAAAGTGATGTTTATACTATACTGTAGTCTACTAAGTGTGCAATAGCATTATGACTTAAAAACAATGTGCATACCTTAATTAAAAATGACTGTATGCCTACAAAATGCTAATCATCATCTGAGCCTTCAGCAAATCGCAGTCTTATTGGTCTTGCATCGATGTTGTTGGCTACTGACTGATCGTGGTTGTAGTTACTAAAGGTTGGGCAGGCTGTGGTAATTCTTAAAATAAGGCAACAGTGAAGTTTGCCACGTCGATGGAATCTTCCTTTCACAATTTGTCTTTAGCATGCAGTGTTGTTTGATAGCATGTTATTTACAGTAGAACTTCTTTTAAAATTGGACTCTGTCCTCCCTAGCCTTGCTACTGCTTAACTAGGCTTAATGTGATAGTCTAAATCCTTTCTTATCATTTCAACAGTCTTCACAATATCTTTACCAGGGGTAGATTCCATCTCCAAAAAACAAACAAACAAAAAAGAAAACCCCTTCAATTTGTTAAAAAAAAAAAAATCAGTATCTGCTAAGCACAATAGATTGAAGTGTAATAAAATGAGGTATGCCTGTATATGCTGGCTTTTGGTAAGTCTTCAATCCTATAGGCCTTTACTTTTGTATATGGTAATATATTATACACACTGTTTTATAACTAGCTGTACCTTGGAGGTTCTTCGACTGTGTGGGGGTTTAGGGATGTGCTGTGCAGAACAGAGGTTAAGTGCACTGATTCTGGAGTAAAAGTACCAGAGTTTTGGTTCTGGCCCTATGTGACCTTCAGCAATTACTTCATCTGTCTGAATCGTGGTTTCCTTAATTTAAAAATGGCGATTGAATAAATTACTATGCATCTGTAATTGAACAACAATAAACAATTTAAAAATACATTACTGTACATAAAAACTTACTTGTCAGAGATAATTTGTCTCTGACAAATAAGTAAGTACTCAGTAAATGTTAGCTAT
This sequence comes from Pteronotus mesoamericanus, assembly GCF_021234165.1. Taxonomy (NCBI): domain Eukaryota; kingdom Metazoa; phylum Chordata; class Mammalia; order Chiroptera; family Mormoopidae; genus Pteronotus; species Pteronotus mesoamericanus. The sequence continues at coordinate 338,981 of NW_026555108.1, read as the reverse complement.
TTTTATTATCACAGAAAAAAAATACACATTAGAGTGTGAGTCAGAATATCTGGGTTCTCTTCTGGGCTTTGCTCCTGGGATAGCTGAGTGACTTTTTCTGCCCAAACTTGTTTCCTCATCTTTAAAATGTAGGGTCTCATCCCTACTCTGCTTGTCTCCCAGAGTTGCTGGGCCAATCCAATGAGCTAATGAATGTGCAATGAACGTGAAAGCGACCTAGAAACTATGATGCGTGGCACATGGAAGAGGTGCTGCTTCGTCTTTTCATAGAAGCTACTTTGCATAGCTTGAACCCAGTGACCAGAACTGGGTACAGAAGACAGTGGAACCCAAAGGCCATTTTTGTTCTGGAGTTCCATTGTGAGTGGAGGTATCCCTTTGGCAAACATTTCAAATAGTCAAATTTTGTCTTCCTACCTTTCTTACCTCACCCCATCCATCTCTTGACTTCCTTCTTTCCACGTCTTTTTCTACTTCCCTCTGTCTCTTGTCCAGACCTGCTTTTAGAAGCAAGGCAACAGCATCTGTCAAAAATGACCCCAGCTTTCCGTTTGAGGTAACATGGTCCAACTAGCTCAAAGAGAAGCCACACCTGTCCAAGTTTGTCCTGCAAATCAGTAACCAAGCCAGGCCTGGAGCCCATTCTTCCCATCCTATTTTTCCCCTTATTAGCGTTTACATTGTAATGTGCATTTGAATTTGAGATTCCTTAGCAAAGACATCAGCAGTGAGGAAGATTCTCAAAGTGTCTCTGCTTACCCTTCACACTGAGATTTTCTTACCCCTTAATTTCCAGAGGCAGACTTGTTTGAGGCCCTGAGGGGCGGGGGAGGCATGGGCCAGCTGTAGTACTGAAGGGGTGACTTCTGGAGAGTGGAGGGAAGAAGGGGCACCAGACAGTGTCTAAAACAGTGATCTTCAAAGTGAAGGACAGGGAGAAGATATTGGAAGTTTTTATATTTTAAATTGTTAAACTCATCATGATGTCTATGTTGTGGAGATTTTTAAATAAAACATACTACATTAGTAGCATTTAGAGACTGGGGTAGGTATTCCTTTTTTTATACCATTCAACAATTTTTAACAAGAGATCAGTGACAACTCTCCTTCTAAAAGACTGTAGGCTTGGTTTCTGATCTGGGCTATGCTGCTGACTAGCTTAACACATCAGGCAACTTCTTCTCACCAGAGCCTCGGTTTTCTTATCTGTAAAGTGTGAGACTGAACTAGGTGTGCCAGCTTTTGCTAGTCTCCGATCCTAACCTCCTCTGAGAAGAAGCCCACACTGTCTTTCGGGCTCTTGGGCCTGAGTCAGAGTCCAGAAGAGTAGGTTCCAGTCCTAGCAACTTCCTGGATGCTTTGTCCTTCAGTCGGCTGCCCTGAGTCCCTTCTCCTCTCTTCCCCCACCTTCCCCAGATAGTCCAGACAGGCAGACGCTCTCTGAGGTAAGCCTGGCTAACCTACCAGAAGTTCTTTTGTTACAGGCACAACCATTTTCCCTGCAGACAGAGACCGGATGCCATTCCTCCAGTGCTCTGAGGGTGGGTCTGATTTTGCTCGTATCCTTTCTGGCAGCCTAGGTTTAGTTGTAGCAGTCCTCTGTCTGAGTCTTCAGGGGCATGGTCGGAAAGGAAGCCACATCAGCCAGTTGGAATCCCTTGGGGCCTGATCCAGTGGCGGCTCATTGAACATCCCCCACCCACCCTTTGGTGTGTCTCTTGAGAGCCCAGGGCTGTGTTTGATTTTGTCAGGAGAAACATGGCCCACCTCTGAACAGGAGACACTGTGGACAGGGACCAGAGGCACCGCTAAGTGCCTTGGCCAGTCTTCTCTCTCATACTGAGCCAGCAGGCAGAGGGAAATCAATAAGCCATTGGAAACTGTCTTCCGCTTTCTGATTAAAAACAGATTTCCTGTTTGGGCTGTAAGGAGTCCCCAGGAGATAATTATAATCTCTTTGGAAATGCATACCAAAGCTCCAGCCTTTGCCAGCCTGTGTCCTAGGTGGGCATGATCAGTAGACTTCAAGATGGTTTAAGTAGATCGAAACAAATTTATTTCTTCTGTCTCTTCTCCAGATATAGGAGCAGGTCACAGTGCCCCTGACTTAATGCTGTTCTTGTTCTCACCACCAGATGGCCACACTTAAAGACGATTTAGAGAACTATTAGTTCCAACCTATCTTCTTCTCTGCTCCTCCCCCCACCTACGGCCCTCCTTCCCCTACAAGATTTTAACACGACATCTGTCAAATGGATAAAAAAATGACTTTCCCTTCTTCTCTCTGCCTTGCCCACCCACCCTCTGGCTGTGGTGTTGATGACTACAGAACTATGTCTGTGGGAGGCACGGAGGACAGATTCTTCATGTAGTTTTAGCCCCCTCCTCCTACCCTTCTGTAAACCTAGAGGAGCCCCACCCCCGCCCCTCCCCTGGAAACTTCAAGCTGGCCTTCAAGTATCAGTCCAGGAGAAGTTAAGGCTCCCGGGGCTGGTCTCCATGGAACCACTTGAGCAAACTGAAGAACTCAGGTATAGGGCCCAAGATGGGGTCACCTCAGCAATGTGGGGCTCTTTGAGCTTCCCGTCTCCCCTTAGGCTTCTCCTGGCCATCTCTCCAGGTCTCATGGCACCAAGAAACCCCAATGAATGCGCCTGAATCTTAGTACCTGCAGCAAGCAAGTCCAAGAAGAAGGCCATGGTGTGTCTGGGGAAGGAATGTCCTGGAGATAGGTCCTAAGCTGGCTCAAAGGACAGTTAGAGGTCAGGGTAACCTCCAGCTTGGGATGGCATGCTTCTGACTCAGTTCATGGAGAGGAGATTGCTGAGTCATGTTTTGTTTGGTTTTATTAATTGTTTATATCTTAGAATAATGGAGGCTGACTTGGATAGATTGAACATAGCTGTATAAAATTGCTTCTAAATTGTTGCATCGAGAGATGCTGCAAGAATTTTCCTTTAGGGCCATTAAGGACCTCAGTGCTGAATGGCAGGGTTGGGGCAGGAGTGGGGATGCAGCAGAGAGGTGTCAGACAGCTTCTCAAGGCAGACTGGGAAAATCCTCCTGATAAGCTACTGGCTACTGTCATTCCTCAGCCTGCCTGGAACCTGACAGAAGGAGAAGCCAGGGAACAGAGTTTCAGAGACTCTGGTTTCTTCTGAATGGTCCAGTGCAGTAAGAAGAAATTCTTGTACTTCAAACTCCAGCTGTAGCAAGTTTAAGACACTTGCTCTCAGTATGATGCATGATTCAGAATCACTCGGGCTGCTTGTCAAAAAAGCTGGGGTGATTTTGAGCCAGGGGTGGGGTCTGTGGACCACACATTGCAAAACTTGTGTGATGGGTCAGAGCCACCTGGGTGATGTCAGAAGATCCTAGAAGAACTTGACAGTAACTCCTGTTTCCGGGAGGTTGAGGAGATACAAGCCGACCTTTGTCAGATTGGGGGCTTCTCTGGTGCGGGAGACTTCTCTAACAAACAGAATCATGCTTGGTGGTCCAGAAATATGGCTTCCCTGTGGTCTGTGCACTCCTTGGCTCACTTGGCTGCATTTTTCTCTAAAGGACTTGTCCCCTCAACTTATTTATTTATTAATAGAATTTTTTTGAAAAAGGTTTTATTTCTTTTAGAGAGAGGGGAAAGGAGGGAGAGGGAAACATCCATGTGTGGTTGCCTCTTGCGCGCCCCCTGCTGGGAACCTGGCCTGCAACCCAGGCCTGTGCCCTGACTGGGAATCATCCCGGCAACCCTTTGGTTTATAGGCTGGCGCTCAATCCACTGAGCCACACCAGCCAGGGCTCACCTTTTTTAAAATACCAAACTTTTAACTATGTGAACCTTGGGGCAGCAGCTGGATCTCGCCTCAGAAGCTTCTGGGTCTGCTAGGTTAGGCTAGTGGCTGACGTTTCATACCAGAAGGGTCCATTACCGAGGTCCAGACCAAGCAAGCCATTTCCCTGGTGTGTTTGGTCACCATTATATCTGAGGTCACCTTGTAATTTCCTTTGAAAGTAGTACAGAAAGTGGTGCCATCCTTTGTTATTAGTCTGCAATGAATGAGAAAGTGTATTGGACGCTTCATACCTTAAGATGCTTGTGTGGGTTTCCCAAGCTTTGTGTCCTAGCACGTGTTGGTTTGTGACCAAAGTACGTATTGGGCCCTGGATCAAGTGGTCTGTCTTGCTTTTGCTGAGCCTGGTCTGCATCTAGACTCACCTTTTCAGATCAAGCCAGCCCAGCTGCATTTAGTGTCTTCTAGGTGTGGCTGAACCCTTACTAGATCTTTCATTTTATTAAAGTGAAAAACGGGTAGTAGGATGGGACACTGAAGCAAGCCGATGCCTCATGACTCACAAAGCCCACGTTCATACTAGGAAAAGGATGATTATGTCATGAAAAGAGATGATATTTGTGTACTTCCTTTCCGTATATATATATAGTCATCATCACTTGAATGCATTGATTATTCTGCTCAGAAATGAAATTATTTAGTTATAGGCCATAGCAGCACCCAGGTTAAAACTGAAACCAGCCAAGTATGAACTATTAAGTCACAGGGAAAAGAAAAAAGCAATTCTTGTGATTTTTGTTGTTTTATATTCAAAGTGGGCCTTGTCTTACCTGGCATCTCTTTTCTTTTCCCTGATGACCATTGAGCACCTGTGCAACTCTTCAACAACAACCAGCCCAGCCCAGGAGCCATCTGGCCGTAGATCCTACCAACAATAGACTGGTGGGTAGGCCACCTGGTACATGTTATATAAACAATCTCCTTGGCCCCATAGAATCTGCTGCAATCTTACAGAAATGTTAACTCTGTTGCTGTTATCTGCCTCAGAGCTTGCCTGGTTTTAGGGCTCAGGTTGTGGAACTTTAGATAGATGTTCAAAGCAATGCTGTTTGTTTTGGATTAAGCGATGTTTTAGATCTGCTGTTCACAAGTGGACATTCTGATTTGGAGAAGAATACTCTGGTTGAGAACTTGAATAACTCCAAGGAGTTGTCTTATTCTTATCCTAGATAGAAATGAGTAAAAGAGGCAAAAGGATAGAAGACACAAGCTCGAGTCACCAGGGAAGGAATTAAGGATCATATTGAGGGTCAAGATCACACAGCTAGGAAGCAGCAGCCTAGCTCTAGTGTCCCTACACTTAACCGCAGCTAAGGGCATGGCTTTATCAGACGCACAGAGATGGGAGTGCATCTGCCTGCTAAAGACTGAGTTTGGCCAGAATGCAAGGTCCCTGCCAGGTCCAAGACAAGAGTCGGGTCCCGTCGGTGGGGCTGGATGAAGGAGAGCTTTGAGAGATGGACAATAAGGAGCTACTGAAGCTCCTTGAGCATGGATAGTGGCGCCAGCAAAGAAGTTTTGAGAAATGCATGCCTAAGGAGTAGCTTGAGGAGGAGAGAGACATGTGAGCAGCAGGAAGGCCAGTGGGGAAGCAACTTGAGGTAATGAGGGCCAGGCCTGGGATGGGGCATTGGACATGAAGATACAGGGTCATACCTGGGAGAGAGAGAGTGAGAGAGAGAGAGAGAGAGAGACAGAGAGACAGACAGACATTTGGAAAAAGGAAACAACAGGTCCAGAAGACTTACCAGAAATGGGAAAAATTAGAAGAAGGGGCATAGGGGCATATGATGAATTTTACATATATTTTATTGGAGGTGATAGCAGGCCACGCAGTGGAGTAAGCAGTTAGAAGTATGGGACTGGAGGTGAGTGGGAGCAGATGTCATGAAAAATATGACTTCTCTGAGGAGCTACATGAAGAAAACGAAGGAGAGCAAAGGTCCCCATTGACTTTCTTTTTTTAAAAAAAAAGATTATGTATTTTTTAAAGAGAGGGGAAGGGAGGGAGAAAGACAGGGAGAAAAACATCCATGTGTGGTTGCCTCTCACGCCCCCCCTGCTGGGGACCTGGCCTGCAACCCAGGCCTGTGCCCTGACTGAGAAGTGAACCAGCGACCCCTCTGTTCACAGGCCAGCACTTAATCCACTGAGCCACGCCAGCCAGGGTGGTCCCCATTGACTTTTGAATGGGGCAGTCAGGGGCTCAAGTTGAAATCCTGTTCCTCAGTTTTCCCAGCCATGTGCTTTAATGTGTCACCAGCAATACCTCAGTGAGTTAGATTCAGGAGTGGACTAGTTAGCTTCAAGTTCTCATTTTCCAGAGCAGAGAGCAGTAAAAACATCCTCTGGACCACTTAGGAGGGTGAGAAGAAATAAGCTGCAATAATGAAATCCCTGTCTTTGCAAAACTGAAGTGTTGGCCTCAGTAGAAAGCCAGAACTGGAAGGTACTGGAGAGGTCATCTGTGTGGTTCAAGCCCATGTCCTGACGGATAAACCAAGACAGGTAAAGAGACCTGTCTAAGATCATTCAGTGAGTTACTGGCAGAGGTTTTTCCAATGGCCAGTCTTTGCTGTATACCACGGCACCTCCCAGGAGCGGTTTTAACAGCCTGGGTTACGCCTTTCCAGAAATGGGGAGATTGTTGTCCGTGAACACTGTGGGCAAGATGGAGTCTGTTCCCGAGACTGCATTAAAAAGACATCTGGTTTGTTCAGAGAAAGGCATAAAATCCCAGCCTATTTTAGATGTGCTTAAAGGGAACGAATGAATGGATTTCGCTTTGGCCCTTGCCTACCTGTTGAGGGAGGGCGCCTGCTGAGAGCGTGGGGGCGGGCACCGACTGAACAAAAAAACCTAGAGAGAGGCAGAACCCCCTCATGTTCCTCTTTGTCCCACAAAGCTCATGGCAACTGGCACATTTGCTGTTCTTCACAATGTACTTTTTTTTTCCCTTTTAACCTTTCCACCTTCTGCTTTTTGCCATTAAAGCTCTCATATTTCTGGCAGCCACCCAGGCTAATTGAATAAGTGTTGTGGGGGGTGGTACTGTTCAGCTAAGGGCAAGAGCCAGAAGAAGAAGATCAGTGGTATGGCTCTGGGAAGCTGGGTAGAAGCTGTCATCTCGGTTTGTATTGTTTCAGAGTTGGCAAAGCCTGGCATGGAGAATGCTCCTTATGTGACCCCAAATGAGTTCATTTCAGACATACCAACCACTAAGAAAGGCCCTGGAGAGAGGCAGGGGGCCAACTCTGTGCGGTGGCACAGGGAGATCCCTGGGGAGAAGGAGGCATCAGGAGAGGCACAGGTAATACCGGGATTGGGAATGTCCCCTAAGGCAGTGGTTGACTTCTGTGGTCCCTGAACCAGCAGCGTAGGTATCGCCTGGGAACTGGTTTGAAGTACAGTTGTCAAGCCCCGCCTCAGACCTACTGAAGGGCCGAGCCATCTGTTTTCACAAGCCCTGAAGGAGGTTGAGAACTACTGCTCTAGGTCATTCACAGGTCTCCCTGGAAAGAGAAACCAGCTGGGAGCTCCCTGCCTTGCGGGGTGCGGGACTGGCAAAAGCAAAGCTATAGAGAAAGCCCGCCTGAGATTCAAATCTGCTCTGCCCTCTGCTAGATGGGTGACTCTGAGCTACTTTGCTGACCTCTCAGGTATTCCTCAGTGAAAATGGGGGGTGTTCATGCTTATGTTGGAGAGTTACAGAGATAGAGATCACAGAAGAAACCTCTTAGCCAGTGCCTGGCTTGTTTTCCACAAATATGGTTCTATTTCTCCATTCATCCCCTTCTTTCTCCCCATTTTACTTTCTCTCTCTGTTCTCTGTCTTCTTTCCTTCCCCCTGAAAGGGCCCACTGGGCACTCCAGCTTAGCTAGACTCATGCCTTGTTGATCAGAAACCAGCCTTAGAAGTCAAATTCCCAGGTTAAAAGTTGGGGAACTGGGGTCTGATAACAGATATATGTATTTGTAGGATCAATGGGATGGAATATTTGAAATGAGGGTTGTCTGGAGAAATCTCAGTGAAAAAGAAGAGGATCTCGTTCCTTTTTTATGAATTATATTATGACTCTTCTCCCTCCTCCTCTTCTTCTTCATATCCAAAAGTGTCTTCGGTGTGGGAGTGCAGACCACTGTGTGTCTGAGCAAGAGCTCACCTGTATTTGGTGCTGCACCTGAATATCCTGGGGATTGGGAATTATTTAGTGAGAAGTAACATCAGTGCTGTCTCAAAGCCAAGAGCCATGTGGGTGCTTTGCTGAAATAATGCAGTAGTACCTCCTGGCTTTATGTTGGGCTTGTAGGATGAAAGGCTGGGAACAGATGGGAAATTAGGGCTTTGGGTGAGGGGAGGGGCATAAATAAGTTGTAAAAATAAAGAATTTAACCCCTGACTTAGCTACTCCTAAATGGCCTTTTCTTGGCTTTCTTCTCTTACAGCTCTGTAGCATTTGATCATTTGATCATTTCCTGCTGCTTGCAACTCTTGTCCTGGGCTTTTGTGAGATTCCGCTCCTTGGTATTCTCATCATGTGCTGACAGCTCTATTTTATTTGGTTTCTCTGGATCCTCTTTTTGTCCTCACCTCCCACTGTTGCCGTTTCCCTAGGTTTCTGGCCTTCTTTCTAAGCACTTTCTTCCAGGACAAACTTCCTTGGTTTCCGTAATTTCTTCTGGGCAGAGGTTCTGGCTCCGTAAACCTGAATAATGAATGATCTCCTCTAACCTCTCTTGATCTTGAAATCTGCCTGCATGTCCTGCTGGACCTCTACATTCAACACATTAAGGAGAGTATTTGTCACCGTCCTCCCCCACTCATACCAGCATTTCCTCATAACTTAACCTCACACTTTGATGCTTTAAAGATCACATTTAGGATTGTCTCCCTTGCCACTCCCCGCCCCCCCGCATGCACACCAAATCATTTTTGACCTCCTCATTTTCCTCAAACTAGAGTTAACACCCTGCAAGCAGACTCCAGCCCTTGTTTTCAGCCACCCTACTGCACCCCGCAACTGCCCTTCCCCAGCCCTTTTCAAACTTCAGTACATTGGCCATCATCCCATGTAGTCTTTACCTCCAAGACTTTATTTAATCTCATTCCTCTGTCACGGATGCCTCTCCTGTTCCCTTTGCTATCTGTTACAATGCTACTCATTCTTTAGAGCCTATCTTCAGTGCCTCCTCAACATGTTTTACAGCCCGGCAGCCACGTATGATTCTGTCTTGCACTCAAGTCTTGTACTAGGCTTAGCATATGCCAGACACTATAGGAGGCATTAGACATCCAGTACTCAGTTCGCCCTGCCTGGAACTCTGCCTGTGAGGCAGGTACTGTCCGTTTTGGTATCCTAACTACATGCTAACAGTTTCATTTCGGTTTGTTTCTCCGGCTCCTTCTCTGTTCCTCGCCTCCCTTTGCCACTGCTGGCTTCTAAAGTGGCAAAGCCCTGAATTGAAGCTAGGTTTGCTTGCCCTTAACCTTTGCATACTGCTTGAAGGGCATGCACTGTTGGTACTTGAAGGCCCTTTGATCATCAGGTAAGGACTATGGCTGAATCACAGTAAGCAGATCCCTGCACCCAGTGGGAGCTCACTGATTGAGTGTTGGATGATAAATGGATGCGCAGAGAAAAGTGCATATTTGTGAAAAAATTGTAGCAAGTTAAAAATCAATCCTCTCCTCTTCACAAAAGGGAGATTTGAAACCACTTTCCAGCCCCAATTTAGTTTACTTTCCTTTTAGATTTTATTTATTTATTTTTAGAGAGAGAGGAAGGGAGGGAGGAGGAGAGGGAGAAAGACATCGATGTGCAAGGGAAACAGTGATTGGTTGCCATTCGCATGCCTCCAGCTGGGGGTGGGGCCTACAACTCAGGCATGTGCCCTGACTGGGGCTCGAACCTGCCACCTTTTTGCTTTGCAGGATGACACCCAACCCTGAGCCACACTGGTCAAAACTAGTTAACTTTTAAAAGTGCTTAGAGGACAGATGATATTTTGTTGAGTTTCACACTTGAAACCTAGATGATTTTGTGAACCAATGTCTCTCCAATAAATTCAATTAAAAAAGTGAAATAAAAAACCTAGAAGATGGGGGAGGAGCATTACTTAATTCCTGCTTGTATTTGTGACTAGACAGCAGTGGCCTCACTTTTATACTCACTTAGTCCTGCTGACTTCTCTGGGTCCTCAGGTCACGGCGTCCAGCTATGCCCTGGACAAAGCCAATCCAGCAAGCCTGTTGTCAAGGCCTACTTGGAATCGATGATAGTCAGAACTATATAGCACATCAAAGATCATCAGTGTTCAGCCTCATTTTTTGTATATATATACAGATACATATATATGTATATATATACACATACCTATATGTATATATGTATATACACATACATATACACACACATATATACATATGCATATATATGTACACATATACATATACACACACACACACATATATATATACATATATACACACACTTTTTAAAATATAATCTTTATTATACTTTTCTCCATTACCATTCGGTCCCCTTGCCCTCATTTTATAAATCAGGTATACTATAGCAGACATCACTTGCCATTAGTCACCAGATGACCAATTTCCTGGACCTTTTTTCGCCCCAGCGTAATGCCATAGATGGAGAAGGTAGAAAATGGACAGCTGGGAGGAGCCAAGCATGGAGTCCCTAAAAAGAAAGCTCCACTGTAGAAAGAGCTCAGGCAGTGGAATCAGCCAGACCTGGGCCTAGAGGTTCTCAAATAGCACCACAGATAGCGCCCTGAGCAGGGGCTTGGTAATTAATGCCAATCCATTCCTTTGACCCTTGATAAAAAGCCAAGGATACAACTTTAAACTGCAAGCCCTCATGGTGCTCCGAGTTGGTGTTGTATGTGCTTATTGAGCTCTGGCGACACCCAGTTGGGACCCACCTTTGGCGGGAGAGGGGAGACTTTTCTATGAAGATTTATTTCATTGAGGCCAGTGACCAACAATTCTCCACTGAGATGAGAACAAGAAGAAATTGACTTTTCTTAACTGGGAATAACCAGAAAAAAACCAAGATCAACATAAAAATCATTCTTCTCAGAGGCAGGAGCATCCTTAAAGGTGGCTGGTCAACTGTCTTTCCTTGGGTTCTTCAAGAACAGGAGCCGTACGGTTTATGATATTGTGAATGGAGTTTTATGAATTCAGTATAGCTGATTAGTAGTCATTGGTAGTCCAGTGTGGTGGGTTCTCAGTCTCCGTGTTTATTCTGCAGTTGGCCAAAGAACCAGATCGTCTCTGTGAACCTGTTTCCTCCTCTGTAAATATGAGTAACACTGAGGCCCAGCTCACTCAGTACAGATCAAGAGAGGCAGCAGAAGGGAAAACACTTTGTAAACAGTAAAGCGTGAGGTACTTGAAAGGTGGTATTATAAAAGAGCCTATCGGACATCTCTTTTACATCCATGCTGAGGAGCTCCCCCTATGCCTTACCTTCTCTGGAAGACACAATGGCTAGAACTCTGAGCAAGTAAAGGATGCGCCAGGCAGGGGCTGACCAATGTGTGCTGTGTTATGTGTTAACTTCATGACCTTAGGTTTATCCTCTGGCTGGGATGTTGGAAGGCAGACCTGTGTGAGAGGGTGTACGTGCCATATCCCGTCTCTGTTGTCTGTCAGCTGTTTTGTTGCTGGTCTTGTGGAGCCATGTGGCTTTGGGGAATCAGTCCTTCCTCAAAGCGCACTGATGCAGAGGCTGACTTCTAGAGGACATGTTCAGCAATTCAACGCTGGGGAGAGAGTACTTGAGTCCTTTGCCTGGCAGGCCATATGTTCTCTATTGTGGAATCTGTTTCTGCAAATGCCAGGAAGACTCATGGCCCATACTGGCAGGAACCAGTGGGGGGTGGGGGGAAGAGAACAAATAACACAGTGGTCAGGATGGTAGCCAGAAAGAGGCAGACTGTTTCCCTACCCCGTCGTCATCACTGTGCTTAGATGAGTGTTGTGAACGTGAACGGGTGTGCGTGTGTGTGTGTTCACGTGGCAGAGAGATAGATGTCTGCCTGCTGCTGTGTGGAGCGCAGTCCCTGTGGCCACAAAGTTTAATGACCAGGGTTAGGGCCTATGCAGAACCACAGCCTTGCCGGGTGACCCTGAGCTCACCCCTTAACTTCCCTGTGGTTCAGCTTTGCCATGGATCAAATGCAGAAATCAACCCACGCCTCCCTATGTATCTCACAGGGTGGTCGTGCAAATCACTGAGTGAATCAGTGCCAGAGTTTAGTTTCTTGGGAGCCAGGCATCACAGAAAGCCGTATTCTTTCCTACCCATGACCTCTCTGGATGGCATCGTGTGTGGGTGAGAACAGGAGGCTGCAGGACTGGGATCCATTGTGTGTGAGGAATGCCATGGTCTGTAACCTCTGGGGGTGGAGCACAGTGGTGTTAAAAATGTACCACCAACTCTCAATTGGTCAGTGGCAATGAAGAGGAGGAAAGGGAGAGGAGCACAGAGAATTTAGAGCAAATATGCCCAAACCTCATTTTTAGCCATTGATTTCAGCCTCTCTACCCATTCCAGACCTTCAGCTGCCTTGAAGCACCAAGGAGAGATGGACTGGTGCTTTTTTTCTTCGCTGGGGGAGGAGGGCATGAGTAGGGCTAAAAGCATGAGGCCTGTGTAGTCCATATTCACATTCTTGGTCATTCCACTCACCGGCTAATGTCGAGTTTACAGTATCGTTTGCCTTGTAGTCCAGTGGCTGTTGCGCTTCCAGTGGCATCTCTCTCACCCCCATCCTTCCCCACTAGTATGTGACTTTTTCCATAAAGTGGCAGAGCTCTGTGGGTGGGGGAAGGGTAAAGTAAGGTAGCCAGCTGTGTGGACTGAAAACATTCTCATTTTGTCTCCTAAGCTGATCACTGGAGATTCCATCGTTAGTGCTGAGGCAGTATGGGATCACGTCACCATGGCCAACCGGGAGTTGGCATTTAAGGCTGGCGACGTCATCAAAGTCTTGGATGCTTCCAACAAGGATTGGTGGTGGGGCCAGATCGACGATGAGGAGGGATGGTTTCCTGCCAGCTTTGTGAGGGTGAGTGTCAGCCTTCACTCTCCTCTCCCGTCTCCTTGGCTGCCTGCCCTTGGCTTTCCCCTCACCAGCCCCTTTCCTCCTGCTCATTTGTCTCCTGGTGGCTCATCTCACATTCTACTCCATGTTTTAGGTCTTCAACCCAAGACCTGGACTTCTTTTCATTTTTTTCCCCTCCTGATTTTGAGACTTTTCCTTTCTGTCTTGTTTATTTTAATGATCCCCGCCTCCCGCCTCCTGCCTCCTACCTGCTGTGACTTTATACAGATCATTTCCCTTTTGTCCTTGGTGGTTTTTGAAGACCCTTTTAACTCTGTATTGCTGTGAACGTTACCTTCTCATCTCTCTTTATTTTCTGCTTTCTTTCTTGTCCTCGCCTCCTGTTTTTTATTCTTTCTGCTTTATAGGTCTCTCCCCTCCTCACTCCTCCCGTTCTTCCTTTCTCTCCTTTAGGGAAGTGTGAACACCCCTGTGTGTTGTCTCAGGATTGTCTTCAGCTGTGAATGTAAGAGTGTGGGCTCCCTACCCTCTCAGGGGCTACAGTTTACTTATTGGAAATCTTACTTTTTGCAAGAGACTCAAGTGGCTGGGACCTAAGATGTACTGGGGGTGAGAAGCAAGCAGCCTAATAGGGCTCACAAAGCCTTGACCCGTTTTTGCTATGTACCATGAAGAACCTGGCCCGTAACAGAGGGGGCTATTGGGAGGGGACCTCCTTAGCAGTTTCTGCTTCCTCTGGGTCACCAATTAGTAAAATGCTGTGAGGGAAGAGCATTGGCCTGATGTCTCAGCTCTTGGCCATCCTTAGAGTTAAGAGCTAGAATCAGCTCTTTGGCAATTATGAGCTCTGATTTTCCCCATCCACAGAATGGTCTTGGCAATTCTTTCATTCCAGAGGATGTCATAGTTAATGAGATAATGCACGTTAAAAAACAAACAAACAAACAAACAAACAAACAAACCTTGTGGCAGTCCAAGTACACCATAGCCTATCACCTTTTGTTAGTTTCTGCTGTACAATAAGGCTGAAGTCCTTACCCAAACCAAAGATAAAATTGGTTTTGGCCTTGGCCCTTGAAGGATGGAAAGCCTCAAGATGACAATGATGGCAGTGCGACATGAGGGAAGGAACAGGGCATTTGGAATTAGACAACTGAAATACAGTCTGTTTCATTACCTCCTGCCTCTATGGCTTTTGGTAAGACATTTCACTTCTCTGAGCCTTAACTTCCTCATCTGAGCAGTAGGAATTGCAGACTTTTTCCAGTTAGGTGTGTCCAACCTTTTGGCATCTCTGGGTCACACTGGGAGAAGAAGAAGAGTTGTCTTGGGCCACACATTAAATACATTGTGACACGTAATCCCCAAAACAATCTCATCATGTTTTAAGTAAATTTACAGTTTTGTGTTGGGCCGCACTCACAGCCATCCTGGGCCGCACGTGGCCATGGGCCGTGAGTTGGATGCCCTTGGATTAAATGGAGTCACATATGTGAGTAAAGTGTCTAACACAGTGCTTGGTACATAGTGGGCATTTGGCAAATGCTAATTTGCTTTATTATCATCATTATCCTCACTGTTATCACCACCACCATCACATTAGATGCAAAAAGGTCTATAAATCAAGGCTGGCCATATTGGTTGAAAGAGGTCTCCTTCCTTAGAGGGTACAAACCCAGGAAGCACTGTTAACTGATTCCAGTGTTCTAAGTGAGGACACTGGTTGGAAGCAGAGAGGTGGACAAAGTGACCGCTTATCTCCTCTGTCCCGAGAATCTCCTAATGAACTGTCCAGTCCTTTGTTTCCTCTCTGTATGTGGCATCTTTCATCAGAGTCTCCAAATGCCATCTGTTTCCCAGCTCAGCTTTGCTGGTTGATGAATTGGTCCCAGGGGTAGTCAGAAAGAGCACATCAATAACCATGGGCCTTTGGAACTAGCATGAGGCCTTCTACAGAGACAGCTTGTGTGTCTTGGACTGACAGTCCCCTCTCTTTAAAAGAAGGATTAAACTGCACCCAGCGACAATGTCACCCAAATCCAAATGTATTTCACTTTCAGTGAAATGTCATTTTTATAATAAGCAGTAAATCAAGGGATGGGACAAAATGATTGAGCAAGGCAGAATGGCTCGAGGAGGCAAATGGCAGAGCAGGCTTTAGAATATAAATGAGCTGGCATTGATGCTTCTACGGCCAGGGCCAGGAGGCGTCTTCCTCCAAGCACACAGCCGCAGCAGCCACTTGGGTGGGCTGATGCTGACGTTTAAGAAGACCACTGGCTGGCCCAGGCATGCATGATATAGAGTCTAGCCTATTGGTTGTCAGCTGCACAATGAAATTAATCACTTGAGTAGCTTCAAAAACAAAGAATCTTTGATACTGAGAACTACTGGTCTAGACAAGCAGAGCCCAATAGGAATTTACTGTGAGACACAAATGCAAGACACGTATGTAATTTAAATTTTTCTACTAGCTACGCTAAGAAAAGTAAAAACAGATAGAAGTGAAATTAATTTTAATACATTTTAGTTAACCCAATATATCCAAAGTGTCATCATATAATATATAATATCATATGTTATCACAATAAAATTATTAATGATATATTCTACTATGTCTTTGAAGTCTGGTGTGTATTCCATACTTACAGCTCATCTCAATTCACACTAGTCACATTTTAGGTGTTCGTTAGCCACACGTGGCTAGTTGCTATTGTATCAGATAGCGTAAATCTAGACTAAGGACCGTAGTACTAGATCAGGATCATTAATGGCAGAGCCTAAATCATAACTTAGAGCTCGTATATTCTGTCTACTCTACCGATGCTTATTCCATGAGAAAGCAAGCATGCCATGCTGCCTCAGGTTGTGTTTAGAATGAGAATTTTATTATTATAAAAGTTTTTTGTTTGTTTTAATAGTAGTCTAATGGTCTTCAGACCTCTAAAGGGAAGCACCATGGAATGTAGGGGCCAGCTGTTATGACGTCATCAGTAAAAGGAAAGGGGGTAAACTGCTGTTGCATGAACCAAGTGAGTGTTGGCTCCAACGGTAGACCTTTCAGTTCTCACGAATGGGCATTTATGTGTAGGCTTACATTGCTAATAAGATTGGATGATACTCAAGGGATTAAATGATGGATGATATGGAAGCTCTTTTATTGTAAATATTTTAAAATAAAATTACTGTCTCTGTTCCTCTACATCAGCAATTTCAACTTTTTCATCTCATGGCACAAATAAACTAATTACTAAAATTCTGTGGCACACCAAAAATATGTTATATTTTTTGCAGATCTGACAAAAAATAGGTATGATTTTTATTCATTCCCACCAGATGGCTAATGTTATTTTTTATTTGACAATCTAAGGGGGGAAAAAAGGTCAGTTCCCCTGACTAAATAGTCAGTTATTGCATGTTTTAAAAGTTCTGGCGCCACTCCGGCTGGAAATCACTGCTCTACATTGGTTTAGGTGGAGGGTAGAATGGTATTGTGGAAACAGTGCTAACTGTATTAGAAAATGAGAGTCCTGTTTTCTAGTCTTGGCTCTTCCAAACGTTAAGTATATATTCACAGTGTTTTCTTTTTATCCTTTATTTCTAAAGCATTCTCTAGAGTCTATTTCAAGTTCTGACAAAGCTAGGTAAGACATAGGCAGAAGTCACAGTGAACTGTGGAATCTTCATTAGTGCCGATGTATTTGGTAGGCAAATGGGCAATTTCCTGGGTTGTGTTACGTGTTATAAGATATTTGCTTGGTTTATCCATCCTGACCCTGAGCTGAGATTCAGTAGCTCCTGGAGAACATCACTGCTAGGTTCTTTGGCATGTGACATGGAAGTATGGTAGAAAAGATTTTTCCCCTTAAGTCTTTACCAACTGGACACCTTTTTAGACCCTTGGACAAAATTGGACACTGGCGTATCAAAGCATCTACATTCCCTACCTGGAAGTCTCATTGCTTTGTGACTGTCAGCCCTAGGACAATAATCAAGGGTCCCTAGTGAGCTACTGTCTCAGTTCTGCTATTAGATGTGCATATTGAGCAGCTTCCTGTGCATTTTTGAAGCTCAGTTTTCCTCCTTGTGGAATGGGAATAAATGAGTCTTGTGAAAATTCTCTGTAACCTGTGATATGCTGGACACCTCTCAGTAGGAAGTGTGATACCATTTTGGCTATTGTACAAGAAATCGCTGGGTACGTGTGTCTTCTGCCAATTCAAATTATTTGCCTTCCCTGTTGTTCTGAATTTCATTCTGCATGTGTGTACATGTATTTGTGTGTGTTCTCCCTTCTGGACTGGGGACATGGCTTCACAAGAGTAATGCAGGAGTTGTTGTACCCTCCCAGCAGTTGGTCAGCTTAAGTGAATTACAGCTTACTGAACATCAGTCCCCTTATCTAGTTGTTGACATCTTCAGCTGCTTTCCTGGACTGGTTTCCCTCCCTGGAAGCTGAGGGCAGACTGCTGGGATATGATTGTGTGTCTTAGTAGCAAATCTCACCCCTGTGGTGGGGTGTCCTTTCCAATGCTCAGCCTTAACTCCAAATTATTCAGGCACTTTTCCTTTGTCATTATGTCAAAAGGGGCCTTTGTTCTGACTTCAGGCTGTGGCCTGCAGAGGGCTTGCTGCCCACTTTGAGAGCAAGCTGTGTGCAGAACATATGGGATCTCATTATTGCTGGTGGTAGGCAAGGCCTGCATGACAGGGCATGGGTTTGGTCAGAAAGTAAAGACTCTGCTCAGGTTCCATCAGCACATATATTCTTTATTTCATCAAATTCTAGATTTCCCTGGTTTCAGGCCTGCCTGGAGGCAGGGGGATGAAAGGATGAGCTAATCAGGTCATTACCGCCATTCCTTGCAGTTGTACAGGTCAAATGTCACAGAAAATAAATCTCTCCTGGTCACAGGGAAGCCCAATGTTCCAAAGTGTTACTTGGCTTTTAATTATATAGTATCTCTTCTTGGCTGCACTTGTGGAATGCTTTTCACCGGTATGAAACCTTAGACTCGCAGTAGTTTTTGACTTGGAAAGACTCATTTTGGCCAGGAGCGACCTAATTAAATGGTCACAGGGACCAGGTAGGTAACTTACGAGAGTAAAGCAGTCTGAGACTGGGGTAAGTGGGGGCCTTATGTCTAACTGGGAAATCTGTGCCCCATTGGAAGGAGGCAAAAGATTTGGATGCTTCTCATCACTGAGGTTAGGGATAGGAGTGAGGGAAGTCCAGAGGATTGAGATCTTCCGGTATTTTCAAGAAAAAGCCAAGAATGGAAGTTTATGTAAAAATCTCCATATTTTTAAAATGTTGACAAGTACTTCACATTTTGTTAAAGAAACACTGTGAGGGACGAATACAACACATCTTTTAAGGACTAAACTGTCTCTCCAGGTCTCAACTGGTGACCCCCAATCAGCCTGACTTCCCATTGTATAAATCCTGAGGAAATATAGGCCCAAACAATGAAAATGACTTGCTTACTTGTGTAGGGAATAGTATCAAAACCAAGACTTGTACCCAGGCCCCTTGAATATTACTTAAAACAGTTGATTTGAAGTCTTTGTCTAGTAAGTATAATGTCAGCACTTCCTCTGTTATGGTTTCTGTTTGTTTTTCTTTTTTTTTTCTGTGAATGGGCCATACTTTTCTGTTTCTTTATGTGCCTTGTAATTTTTTTTTTGAGAACTGAGCATTTTGAATATTATAGTGTGGTAACTCTGGTGTGGTAACTCTGGAAATCAGGTTCTCTCCCCTTCCAGGGCTTGCTGCTGTTGGTTGTTGAGGGCTACAGTTGTCCATTTGCTTAGTGACTCTTCTGTTTTTGCAAAGACTGCATTCTTTGTCATCTGTGATCACTGAAGTCTCATTGTCCAGCCAGTGACCTAACAAAGGTTCTTTAAATACCTGTAACCAAGACGAAGAGGAAAAACTACTCTTGTGGGCTCTGCAGCTTGGCTCTGAGCTAAGACACTCCCTCGGCACTACTCCAGGCTGCCCGCAACTCTGCCTTAGCCTTCTTCTCCTATTCTTCTGCTCATATGTAACCCACAGATCCTCCTGAAGTCCAAATGTACGCTCCTCTCAGGCTTTTTCTGAGTATGCCTACGATCTAGGGCATGCGTGTCGCACATCAACCTCTTTGATACACACAGTAGCCTTTCTGAATCATTATTCTTTCCAGAAATTTCTTCCTCAGTCTCTTCCCTCCCGTGACATTTGGGTCTGTTTGCCGCTTGCCCCTTCTACCCTCCCTTACCCTGGTTGGACATTGGAAATGTACGCCCTTAAGTTTTTCAACAGAGGCAGCCACAGCCTCAAAAGCCACTTCAGCTTGAGGGGGTAGGGGCACAAATCAAAGGTCAGCCTCTGTGCTTGTACCTCAGGACCAAACAGATCAAAACCCACAGCCACTGTATTTTAAGAACAAGGTCATTAGCCCCCTGGTGCCAGCAAGCTGCAAGAGGAATGTGGGCCACCCTTGTCTCAGCTGCTAGGGAATCTGGAATGGTTGGTGAATGAATGAAAATGCCTCCACATACTCTTACCAAATTTTAGCCTCCCTGTTCTGCATCGAGTAGTTTCCTGGTTGCTGTAAAGTTTGGATTAGATTCCAGAATCCTGGAAAAGTTGGTTCTGTCAGTCATGGTAGCTAAGGGTTGTTTCAGTGGAAGGACTGCTTCTTTGTGCATCCTAATCTAAGACCCTTAGTGATGTTACCCTCCCACCCCCATTTTAATCCTGTGCCCTCTGTGCTATTATTGAACAGTCAGAAGAGGGTACGCTTGGGTTGCTAACAAGACTGTTAACACCTCAGGACCTACCTCCCTTTCCAAGCTAATGGCAGCGACATTTTGCTTCGTTGGGATGAGTTCAGATATGCCAGCCCTTGTTTATCCACTAAAGCTTCAAGTAGACATAGGCTTCTAGCCTTTAGAATTTATGTAGAAGGTCTTGTTTGTGGCCCTAGAGGTGACTCATTACAGTGTGTCAGTTGAGGCTGACATTAGCAGAGAGGGCTTTTCTCCATGGATTACAGAGATTTTTCTCCCCCGCACCACAATTTCAAATGGCATTAGCACTCATTTGCATTCACATGACACATCTTAATGGCTTCTCACTGTGCACAGGCTTTGGATGACATTCTCCAGTACATCTTTTGGCTAATTGGAGGGGATTGTTTTTCTTCTCTTAATATGGAACAATCTCCAGCTCAGAGAGAACCTTCAATCTGGCGGTTGCCTGACCCAGGATTTCCTCCATATTTAAGTAGGTGACCCTGTAGGTCTCTCTTAGAATCCCCAAACTGAAAGCAGCCTTGAGGGTCTTATAGTTTATCCCCTACCCACCAGACAGGGCTATAACTAAACCTCCCTGGATTCCCAAGATCCTGGCTGGCATCTATCAGCAAAACCTAAACTACTTTCTTAGTAAAGCTTCTGGCCCTTAAGCTGTAGTCTAAGCCAGTTTCTTAAAACACATTGCCATTTGCACTAGGAACATGATGTTTCAGAGGTGGCACCAGTAGAAGGCAGTGAATTGTTCTCTTGGTGGCAGAGCTTTCCTTCCAAGTCCTTGCTGTTAATCCAGTGCATGAGTCAGTGACTTGGTTGGCTTCCTGAGTGGAAGACTATGATCTGGGGCCTGGAGCCTGTATTTCTTAGTGTAGCCAATCCCTAGGTCCAGTTAGGGATCAGATTGGGCTTCCCTAGTACCATGTCTGCGCTGCCTTGGAGGCTTGATGACTTGAGGAGGGAAAGGCCATGATGGATTGAGTGTATGGAGATGAGGTCTGTTTCTAAGGCTCTTTGGGAAGTACAAAATGTTGGAAAATCATGATAATTGTACATATTTTTATTTTGTTTTTCCATCAGTATTGATATTATGAGTCACAGTAAACCTCTTCTTACATTTTTTTTCTCCCCATGGCTTATTAGTAGCGCTATTAATATTTCCTCTCCAGTATTTAGTGAGCCCTGAACAAACACAACTGTCCCGCACTTAGCAACAGCTACCTCCCTGAGCTGGGTAGAAAGGCCAGAGAGGGTCTGGCATCTTGAGAGTCCTCCTTATAGTCACCTTGTTCTGCTTGTTAGATGGTCACCAGAGAAACCATACTCAGCAGCCTCCGGGTCTCCTTTTTGGTATTCAGAAGTGAGCTGCATCTGAAGAACCTTGATTTGGGATGCCTTGGCATTGAATGAGAGAACTGACATTTCCTTCTTTAGCTCTGGTTACAGAACAGACTTGATCTTTCAAGTAAACAGAGGGTAGTCATTTCTGGAGGACTTGAAGGCTGGTCGTGTAACTCTGGGATATGAGCCACGAGGCAAAGGATCTGAGGGCTCATGCCTCATATGCACTGTTCCTGTTAGAGATCCAGCCAGCGAGGGAGTCTGACACCTCCTGGTCTGAATACATATGGGTACCTTTGTCTTTCAGAAACATTTTCTCTTCTACCAAAGGATAAGGGTATAGGAAAAGTAGGCCAGGGCCTTAAGCAGGAAGGCAGACCCTACCAGTGAGGATGGTGACCTCAGATTCAGTGACACCTTAGTCACAAGCTGACTTTTGCTGGGTCGTTTCCCTTAGAGGAGCCAAGGGGTAGGCGAATGATGTTAAGAGGGCAGGAGAAGATAGGAATAGGGAGCTCTGGGCAGGGATTATTCGAGCTTTCTGAGGTTTAGTGACCCTTCTATATTGGAAATGCGCCATGTAGGCACATCAAAGATCAATTTGTGTGTATTGAGCAGGTGGCATTCTCTGTGGAGGGATGGGGAATGATTGGACTCCTGGGGATGGAGGAATGAAACATCTGTCACATTATCGCACAGGAATAGCACAGTGAATGTAGCAGAAACATTGATCTGGGAAGTCAACAGACTTGGACTGAAGAGCCAGCTCTGCTGCTGAGTATCTGGGGCATGTCAAGCAGGGACCCTTCCTATTCTGGGCCTCACTGTCTCGACTGACCACTGTCTCTTTATCACCAGAACCTCCATAGTTCTAGAAAGCTCAATTGAAGAGGCATTTCCCCAGGCTGGAATCCCATTCTCGTATTACTCTTATTAGCTAAACAGATATCATAATGCAGAAACCTGTTTTGTTATGATAACTCTTTTCATTACTTAGGGAGTTTGTTTAAACTTTTATGGATTACTTGACATGTTCTATCTTCCGAAAGCCTCTCACCACTAGCCCTTCCCATCCCCATTGCAGAGAGGGGATGAGGGTTCTCAGGTCCTCAAATGAGACAACCAATCTAGGATTCTGTAGCACGTTAGGAGTGCAGAGCGGAACCAAATCTCGAATTTAGCCCTGTGGTTGTTAGCTCAATGTTGTTTCCATGACACCACATTGCCTACTAGGACTTTCTGCTTTTTTTGAAGATGCTTGGAAACAGGAATTTTTTTCAAAAGCATAAATACCTTCCCTGTAATCTCACTTGTACTAATATATATCTTGCGAACCTTTTATTTGCCCCCATGCATCATAAAAGACAAGCCTGCAGCAGTGGTATATTATCAGCATATCATTTATATTAATGCCCTAGAAGTCTTTTTCTGTGACTTCTCATGAGCTTTTGCTTAAGGAAGGACATTCTGGCCTGAGTTTGTGTGTGACAACCAAAATACCTGAGTGTTTTTGATCCTTAAAATATTCTCTGGGCAGTCGTTGTTGATTCACACAGCTAGAAAATTGTAGGGCTTCGGGAGATTTTAGGTGTCATCTAGTTCAACCTTCTTATTAATGTTTGAACGCCTCCAGAATATTCTGGCCCCCCAAGTGGTCATCAAGTCTCTGCTTCTACAACTCCACTACCAGGTGGCTCCCTGCCTTTTCAGAGGTTGTGGCTCAGGGCAGTTGTGAGAGAGTTTGTCCTTATGTTGAACCAAAATCTGTCTTTCTGGAGCTTCTACTCATGGGAATAGTGTGCACGGCTAAGAGCATTAGCTGCAGATAGTCTTTCTGGATTAGAACCACAGCCTTCCCATTTATTAGCAGGAGAGCCATGGGCATGTCACTTGTACTTGCTGTACTTTCGGTGAGCTCATATGTCATTCGATGAGATAATAATACCTACCTCTTTAAAAGTTGTTGTGAGATCTAAAAAGAAATATGCAAAAAAGTACTGGTAGTTGATTCTGACTAATACTACTAATGATATTAGCAACACACTTTCAACGTTAAGAGTATAAGTGGTATACTTATTCCCTCTCTCTCCCAGGAATACACTGACCTCGTACTTTTTCCACAGTCTTTCAGAAGCTGGAAGCCTGACACGAGGTCTGCTAAGCCTCTCTTGTTCTCTGGGCCTCTGTGCCTTTATCCCGTCCTCTGCGTTAGCTTCTTGCTGCTCCTACATGTATATGGCCAGACTGAGGCCATTTGGGCATGGAAGGCTTCTGTTCCACCCTATTCAGCCACTTTTGTGATGATGTGAGCGGCTGCATGGGGACCTGGGCATGCCATGTGTTTATTAAGCCTCTCCTTTCACACTGACAGGCTCTCAAAACTAGTAAGAATGGCATTGCAGCTAGTGAGCCTGATGAATATGTAATTGGACAGTACACTTCCTTGGCTGCTCTAGCTTATACCACCAGGTATAAATACTGTTACTGGGGCTGTACATCAGTGGTTAGCCCTCCTTTATGAGCAAATAAATGGTGGAATGCTGTGCTATACATAGGAGCACAAAAAAGAATTGGAAAATGCTCTTTGTAAGATGTATTGGAGAAAGAGACATAATAATAGACCTGTAAATCCTACCCATTGGTCCAGATTTTTAGTTATTTTTATAATCTTATTAAGGTAGTGAGGTTATTGACATTGCAACTCAGGGGGGCTTGGGCACGAGGGCTGTGTACCAAATGGACTTACCCCACGTTCAGTTACATATTAGGTAATAATAGCTTACTCTTAAGGGCACATTTGAGACGGTCAGCAGTAGCTCTGAAATTGCCGAACAGTCAGATAAGCTTGAATCGAGGCCACGTCCTATAAGTTCACCTTCCCGTGTGGGTTGGGATAAGCTGAGAGCATGGAATGATTGAAGACCATTCTAACTACGCATGTTAGAGGAAAATCCAACCCAGTAAGTACAGTGCAGTGTCAATAGGCATCAGACAGAGGGTGGCATTGTTGCCGTGGCACGTGGTTGATATTAGTGGGTCCAACATCGAGTTGTCCCAATAAGCAGGTGACCAGGACTCCGGAGGCTGGCAGTGTGCAGTGAACCAATGGTGGTTTCCTCATCTGTAGAATAAAGGGCTTAATTGTAAATTCATTCATCCCAGAGAGGATCATCAAGTGGCTCCTGAAGAGGCACAGAAGTACTTTAGACTGGGAGCTCATCCTACAAAGACTGTCAGTAGATATAAGAACCTATACTGCAAGGGGTAAGCTCTGTGACCTTAGTCAAATGATTTCTCCTGACCAGGACTCAGTTATCTCCTCTAGAAGACGGAGTGGTTGGATCAGTTAAACTCCAAGAACCTTTCTAGCTCATGTTCTGTATTTTTTTCATTAAGGTAAAGTATATATGATATGAATTTTATCATTTCAGCCATTTTAAAGTATATAGCTCAATGCATTTATGATGTTGTGCAACCACCACCTCTGTCTACTTACAGGATTTTTTCATCACCCCCAAAAGGAACCTATACCCATTAACAGTCATTCCTCATTCCTTCCTCTCCCTAGCCCCTGGACTCCATAACATTTTGTACACAGGTCAGCAGGAGGAAGGTAGAAGATAATTAGGGAAAAGATGTGGTTCAGCTGAGGTCAGGAAGAGGCATATATATGTCTTGACTAGTCACAGAAGAATACCTCAGCCTGGATAGGGACTACAAGTGACTAGAAATATAAGACAGATATGAGAGAATCCTAAACAAGGGCTAGGCCAGATTTGGGTCACAGGTAGAGTTCTGCAGGAACAGATATTGAGTGATAGATACCCTGCTGGTATACTAGTAAATGGTATAGTCTAGACAAGATGACGGATCTGACTCCAAAGTCAGTATTTGGCCAGGTCATCATCCTGAAGTTGTTGTTCTGAATGTTTATCAAATATTGTGAGCTTTCTGGGAGATGAGGTCAGCTTAATTTCAGCCTTCTCCCTTAGTGTAACTTTCATCATGAAATCAGAGAGGGCAGGGCATTGTGCTTCCATATCTTGATAGGTTAACTAGAAGCATTCTCCTTCTTTTAGTCCAAATAGAAAACATATCAAAGGAAATGTAGAAAAAATGAATTTCTGAAAATCAGGCAGACTATTTATACATCTACGCATTGTTTGTTTGTTACCCTACAAAGAGCACAGGGCCTTGCACACACTAGTTACGGAATAATTCCTGGGTGATTTGATTTAATTTTATTCAGTTATTGCTTTTGTGACTACTTGACTAATATAAAACTAAAATCTCTCAATGTCTGAGTAGGAGATTGGCCCATGAAAACAAAAATAAAAGGAAAAGACTTAGGAGTGAATACTTAGAGTGGGCATCTAGTTTTTCTTGGAGGCATCTAGTTTTTGTTTTTTAGGGGGTAACAATTCTATTAAATATAGATTTTAAAAATGTTTTCAACTACGTTTTACGTTCAATATTATTCCATTAGTTTCACATGTACAGTAAGTGGTTAGAAATCATGTACTAGAAAAGATACTTGATATGATTTTAGTCTTCTTAAATTGGTTAAGACTTGTTCTGTGGCCTAATATTTGGTGCATCCTGAGTAATGTTTCATGAACCTTTGAGAAGAATGTGCATTCTGATGCTATTGGATGGAGTGTTCTGTTGATGTCTGTTAGATACATGTGGTGTAAAGTATATTTTAGATCCAGTACTTCCTTATTGATGTTCTGTCTGGGAGATCTATAAGTCATTGAAAGTGGGATGTTGAAGTCTGCTACTATTATTTCATTGTTTTTTCTCCTTACACAAAACATCTTATAGTTGTAACAGTCTCTTTTAAGCTATTAACAACTTAAGTTTGTCCACATACAAAGGCTCAACACTTTATCCCCATATACATTTTGTGTTTTTGATATCATACATTACATCTTTTTATATTGTGTATCCATTAACTAAATATTGTAGCTATAGTTGTTTTGATTATTTTGTTGTTTAGTCTGTGTACTAAACTTAATTGACTATATATTTACCTTTACCAGTGAGTTTTATACTTTTATATGACTGCATGTTGTTAGCAAGCATCCTTTCTTTTCTGCTTGAATAACCCCCTTTAGCATTCCTCATCAGACAGATATAGTGGCGATGAATTCCTTCATCTTTTGTTTGTCTTGGAATGTCTTTACCCCTCCTTCAATTGTATTTGATAATGTTACCAGCTAAAGTATTCTTGTTTGGCAGTATGTTTTCAGTAATTTGAATATATCATTCTACTTTCCTGGTATGCAAGTTTTCTGTGGAGAAATTCAGTGGTAGGCTTATTGCAGTATTCTTGTATATGACAAGCTTCTTTTTCTTTGCTGCTTTCGAGATTCTCTGTCTTTGATTTTTTTTTTTTTTTTTACTTTTTAATTATAATGTGTCTCAGTGAAATCTTTGGGTGGAACCTGATTTGGGACCTTTGACCTTTATGTTTCTGAATATCCATATCTTTCCCCATATTTGGGAGGTTTTCAGCCATTCTTTCTTTATATAAGCTTTCTGCCAGAAGCATTTGATTTCTTTTTTCTTCCTCATCTTGAACACTTTTATTGTCAAATTTTTAATATATGCCAATCTGGTGGCTATAAATATTATCTCATTATGTGATATCACTATATATTTTTATGTTTATCAACAAATTGGGCATATTGTTATATGTTTATAAGGCATTTATAAGTCCTTATTAGTGAAATATGTCTCAAGTTTTCGCTGTTGTTTTCCTAATGGGTTGTTAATTCTTCTTGCATTGTTTTTAAAGGCTTTCTTTACACATTTTGGAGACTAATCATTTGTGGAAACGTCTCCCAGTATATGGCTTGTCTTTTCACTTTATTTATGATATCTTTTTTGGAGAAATGTTCTTACTTAAAGGGGTTAAATTTATTAATTTCTTTCTTGTTTGGGTTTTTCTTTTGTTTAAGAAGTTACTCTGCTCTGAGACCATAAAGTCATTATTTTAAATTTTTTTGAAAGTGATTACAGTTCTGCTTTTAATAAGCATTTAATCCTTGGGAATTTATTATATATTGTGTGAGGAAGTGATCTGATTTTATTTTCTTCCATTTACTGAACACACTTTTATTTTCTCAGTAATTTGCAGTGCTACATCTTCCCTGAATCAGGTTGTCATATACATTTGAGTGTCTGGTACTTTCTAATTTGTTCCATTGGCTTATCTTCATTAGTATAATTTTATTGTATCTTTTTATGTCACTCCATTTTGATATTTTTAGGCATGTCTTGACTTTTTTGTTCTTTTATTTATTTGTATACATTTTATAATGAGCCTCTTAAGCTTTCCAAAATCTCTATTGAGATTTGGTTTAGATAAGTTTACTCACTAGATCAAGTTAAGGAGAACTGACGTTTTTATAATGTTGAGACTACCCAAAAGCATGGTTTTACTTTCTGTTTATTTTAGTCATAATATCTTTCAAAATACTTAATTATTTTCTTTGTAAAGAGATTATGTATATAATTTGTAGGTTTACTTTTAGGGATTATATATGATTTATGATTATCAATGATATCTCTGTAAAACTCATCTTTTTTCCTACCTTGTATTTGCTAATTTACAGAAATGCAGTTGAGCTTTATCTGTCGATTTGGCCTTTGTCAACTTTCCCAAAGGCATCTAGTTTTCTTGACTGGGAAGGAAACTATGTCATCTGTAGAAGGTTCCCCTGCACCCTATTCTACCCCCGCCCTGGCTTTATCTCACACTTTAGGAAGCCTTGTCATAGCCAAAGGACATAAACCTCTCTAGCACAGACTAAATCGCCCTTTGATGGGGGCTGTTTAGAGTCTGGCTGTCAAGGAAGTGGCATTTGGCATATGAGAGATTTGTGGAAATTCTGAGGGCAATTATAGTAGTGCCTCCAAAATCCCTTTCCTGGCCAAAGGGAACAGTTTTCCTCAGATTCCATGTTGCCTCGTAGTTCTAGGGACAGATAGCACCAACTTAGAGGATAATAATAATACCTAATACTTAATTTGGTTCTGCCAGGAACTGTTCTAAGGGTTTTACCATATTTAATCTTCACCGTAGACCCATGAGTTAGATTTATATTATTCTCTGTATTTTATAGACGAGGAAGTGAAGGATCAGAGTGGTCAAGTAACATATTCTACCTTACTCAACAGGGCAGTTATAGAGCCAGGATTTGAACCCAGGTTCCCAAGTATGTACCCTTCAATGCTGTCATAGATTGTCTCTCCTGATTTTGGCCTAAAAGAATCGAGAGCTTGCTTCAGTCATGACTGCCGCCTGTTCACTGTGAGGCACCACCCCCGCCCCGCTGTCTGGCCTTGTAGCTCTCATCTAGGCTGTGGGAACGGCAAAGCTTGCTTTGCAGGGCTGTTTGGAAACCTAAGTAAGTTTGTGGGAAGACACTGTTCTTGAACTAGGCTTTCAGGGAAACCAGGGACAATAGAAGAATAATAGAAAAGAGGAGGAAAGGCGTTCTCGGACAGAGGGTGGAGGGCAGACTTTAGAATGATAGAATAAGTAGGATGTGTTGGAATGACTGGAGAAAGTGACCCAACTGATGTCACGGGTCTGTGTTGGGGACGAGTGGAACTCGGTGGGCCAGGCCAGTTCTAACATGTTGACAGACAGCCATGAAGGCTGAGAAGAGTCTCCACACAGGTTTTGTCTTATCTTTTCCTTTTCTTCTTCTTCTTCTCTTTTTTTTTTGGGGGGGGGAGGGTTTCCACACAGGTTTTGTCTTATCTTTTCTTCTTCTTCTTTTTTTTTTTTTTTTGTCTGATGTGCAACCAAAACCTTCATTGCTCTGGTTGAAGCTCATTATTGTTCATTGTGTGGACGCTGAAAAAGAAAAACTATTTGTTATCAGCCTTCTTGTAATGATCTTTTCATGTAATTAGCGACAGTTATTAAATCGCTCTCCCTTGAGGGGCAAAAGAATGAATGCTATCTGTGCCTGACTGTACATGCCATGCTGGTTGGCTTGGAGCCAGGTAGGAATGCTAAATGCTTCTTTGCATGCAGGCTCAGGGATCTCTCAGCATACCTCATTCTCCTGGAAGCCAGGACTGAAGCTCCACAACAGAGGCGGGGGCGTGTCTGCCAGAAGCGGGAGCTATGCCTGCAGCAAACCAGGTTTCTTTTAGCTCCCACACCTACGTGTGCAGCCCTGCTTTGCCATTGCTTACCTGTAGTGTCTGACAAGGGCATTTTCATGACCTTTGTCATAGGAGAGTTCGTCTCCCCCATCCCCATTCCCTTGCCTGGGTTTTGCCCTTTGGCAGTGTTTGCTGAGTTTTTTGATTGGTGTCTTCATAAAACAGACATAGATTTGAGGGCTCTGCTCATGATCAGAGTTATCTGAAAAAGGAAAGTGCTGCCTTGGGAGATAGGGATCGCCTCGTCACTGACTGTGTTCAGGCAGATGGGCCGGGCAGTTGCTGGCAGCAGATCCTGTCAGGGGAGTTTATGTATTGATTAGGGGCAGGGGGTGGTGTGGACTGGCTGACTCTCCATTTCCTTTATCATGTTGATTTGATATGTCTGATATTTTGTTATTTAATGTGACTGGCAGTAACCCTTCACTTTCTCAGAGGATAGCTCACTTTTCATTTCTCTCTGGCTGTCTAGATGTGGCCTTTGAAAATATTGAGGTGACATTTAGACAATATTGCGCACATATTCTCTTCTCAGAAACGTCATGCCGCTAGAAGCAGGGGCTGGCTGGCTTTCTATTACACTGCTCGAGCCTTTAGTGAACTCTTCACAGGTGCTGTAGCATCATGCAGAGACCCGAGAGTCCTGCACAAGTAATGCCTCATTTTTATTACAAAATCATAAGCATGGGATTCTGTAACATGACAATAATCATACTCAAGCGCCCCCTATGACATGTTAGGTGACATGTTCACATTAAAACTATAAATTATTACATCCATATTACTACCCTACCAAACACACTCAAGCAGGCCCTAACTTCTGCCAGACGCTGTAATGTTATGTCACCTCTCCTTTAAGAACTAACTACTAATCCATTTGGGGAGAGGGACTGCTAAAGATGCTGAAGAGTGTGTATCAAGGGATGAGTAGGAATCAGCTTCACATATGGAACAATGAAGAGTCCACTGGAGTATGCACATAAATATTTAAATACATGGAAAAAGATCAGCAAGGATTACGCACAAAATGCATAACCAGAATTTTCTCAGGAGAGGTGGGAAATAACTAGGATGGGGAGTAGTCAAAGGGGTAGTTTCACCTTGTCTTGTAGACTGTTGTGACTTTTTATTATTGTAGAGATACAATGCGCATGCCCAAAGTCCACCATTTTAAAGTGTACAGTGGAGTGGCTTTTAGGATACTCATTGTGCAATCATCGGTTCTAGGAACTTTTACCATAAACATCTTTGCTGTAGACGTCTCTTCCACAGCATTTTTTGTCACAGACATCTTCACTGCATATCGAATTGGCCGTAAGGAAATCTAGCCGTAAAAGGGTAAAAATAACTGGTCGATAGCTTGGTGTTTTTGTTTGCTTTGTTTCATTTCTCCGTTGATGAATCAGACACCTTCGGTAGATTAAATAGATTTAAACTGGTTGTCAGTTTGGTTTCATTTCTTCACTGAAGTTCTCACTGTTACTGTTATTTTTATATTACGTATAATTTTAGCTAGCCCCTAGCTCTCACAGAAGCCTATACAGTGAAGAATAAACATGGTGATGGTGGCCTTGAAATAGTTACCATTTCTTCCAGATGACAAGGATTTGCCCCAAGAGTTGGTTTCTTATTTTGAAACACACCACATTGGGAGGAGAAAGAGAGGCCATAGGCCAATTTTGAGGGCACAGAGTTGAACCCATGTTTCCCATAGAATGTAGACAAGAGTGTAGGTACAATCCACAAACTAAAATCAGTTACTTGCGCAGTATTGCTATTAATATACACACATTTTTAAAAAAGATTTTATTTACTTATTTTTAGAGAGAGGGGAAGGGAGGGAGAGAAACATCAATGTGCGAGAGATACATCGATCGGTTGCTTCTCACGTGCCCCCAACTGGAGAACCTAGCCCACAACTCAGGCATGTGCCCTGACTGGGAATCCAAACGGTGACCATTCAGTTCGCAGGCCGGCACTCAGTCCACTGAGCCACACCAGCCAGGGTTATATGCACATTTAAATAAAGTTTTTAAGATTTAGTTATTCATTTTTAGGATTTCATTGTGTCCTTTTTCATGGCCCTCTTTTATTTGTCATGCTTTTATCTTTTTATGGCAAAAATCACCTTACTGCCAATTGGGTATACAGCCAATATTACTGGAAGCAAGAAATGCTTGCAGCAAGGATGTCTACAGCAGAGATGCTTAAGGTGTAAATACCAGACACGGCAACCACCACCACTGTCTAATTCCAGAATATTTCCATGACTCCCTCAGAATAACCCTGCAGCCATCAGCAGTAACTCCCCATTCCCTCCTCACCTCTGGCAACCGCTAATCTGCTCTCTGCCTTTAAGGATATGCCTGCTTTGGACATTTCATGTAAATCGTGTACAATACATGTGGCCTTTTGTGTGTCCGGCTTCCTTTACTTAGCATACTGATGTTGAGGCTCATTAGCATTTCATTCTTTTACATTGCTAAGTCATACTCAATTGTGTATATTATATATACTGCATTTTGGTTTACCCATTTATTCAGTTTTTAGATTGTTTTCACTTTTTGGTTTACTATGAATAATGATGCTATGAACAATTGTATACAAGTTTTTGTGTGAACATATGTCTTCAATTCTCTTGAGTATATACCTAGGAGTAGAATTGCTGGGTTTTATCTAACTATATGTTTGATGTTTTGAGAAGCTGCCAGAATGTTTTCCACAGTGGCTTCACTGTTTTCCTTTCCCACCCGCAGTGTCTGAGGGGTTCCAATTTCTCCACAGTATCATCCACATGTTACTGTTCTTTATTTTTTATTGTAGCTATCCTAATGTGTGTGAAGTGATATCTCATTGTGGTTTTGATTTGTATTCCCCTGATGGCTAATGGTGTAGAGAATCTTTTCATGTGCTTATTGGTCATTTATATATTTTCTTTAGATAAAGGTCTGTTCAGATACTTTCTCCAATTTCAAAGTCACTTTTTAAATGCCTTTTCTATCATTGACTTATATGTATTCTGGATACTAGGTCCTTATCAGAAATAGATATATGAATATTTTCTCCTAGTTTGTGGGTTGTTTCCTTTCCCAGTGGTGTCATTTACACATACAATTTTGATGAAGTCTAATTTATTTATTTTCTTTGTGTTGCTTGTGCTTTAGGTGTCATATGTAAAAGACAGTTGCCTTATCCAAGGTCACAAAATATTTGCTTCTGTGCTTTCTTCAAAGAGCTTTATAATTTTAGCTCTTAGACTTAAAAATGTCTTTGATCTATTTTGAGTTACTTTTCATATATAGTGTGAAGTATGGGTCCAAGTTCATTTTTTTTGCATGTGGATATACAGTTCTGTCAAAAAGACTGTACTCTCCTCCTCGAATTGTCTTGATACCTTTGAAAAATGTCAACTCAGCATAAATGTATGGTATATTTCTGGACTCTCATCTATTTCATTGATCTTTATATCCATTCTTAAGCTAATACTTATACTCCCTTGGTTGCTATAGGTTTGTAGTAAGTTTTAAAATCAGGTAATGTGAGTCCCCTAACTTTGTTCTTTTTCCAAATAATTTTGGTTATTCTGGCTCTCTCAAATTCTCAGAAGAAATTTAGAATCAGCTTGTCAATTTCAGCAAAGAAGCAAGCTGAGCATTTTGATAGGTATTCTGTTGAGTCTGGATCCATTTTTGGAGTATTACTATCTTAACAATATTAAATCTTCCAATCCATGAACATGAGATATCGTTCTATTTAGTTAGGTCTTCTTTTCTTTCTTTCAAAAATGTTTTCCAGTTTTCAATATATGAGTCTTGCATGTCTTTAGTTAGATGTATTTCTAGATTGTTCATCCTTATGCTATTTAAATGGGATTGTTTTCTTTTTAAAAAAATTAATTAAATTTATTGGGGTTATAGCAAACTAAAAAGCCTCTGCACAGCAAAAGAAACCATCATCCTAAACAAAAAGTCAAGCAAACTAATGGGAGAAGATATTTGCAAACATCAGCTCAAACAAGGGGTTAATATCCACATTATATAAAGAAGTCCTACACCTCAACATCATACAAACAATCCAGTTATAAAACATGGGCAGAGGACCTGAACAGACACTTCACCCAAGAGGACATACGAATGACCAACAGATAGATGCAAAGATGCTCAACTTCACTAGCTATTAGGGAAATGCCAATCAAAACAACAATGGGATTGTTTTAGTAATTTTATTTTCAGATTGACTGTAATGTCGAGAAGTACAATTGACTTTTTATATTGATCCTGTATCCCAAAACATCTCTGAACTAGTTTATTAATTATAACAGGGTTGTGTGTGTGTGGATTCCTAGGCTTTTATAGATACGATCATGTCATATGTGAATTATTTTTCTTTCTAATATGACTGCCCCTTTCCCACCAATTGCTCTGGCCAGAACTGTTAGTACAAATGTTGCATGGAAGTGATGTTTGTTCATGATTGTAGGATGAAAACATTTAGTCTTTTACCATTAAGTATGATTAACTATGGGTTTTTCATAAATTTCCATCATCAGTTTGAGAAACTTCTGTACTATTCCTAATTTCTTGAGTGTGTTTTTAACCGCAAAAGAGTATTGGGTTTTTGTCAAATGCTTTTTCTGTGTCTACTGAGATGGTCATGTTTTTTTAAACCTCTATTTCATTAATATGGTGTATTGGATTGACTGATTTTCATATATTGATCAAATCTTCCATTCCTGGGATTAATCCCTTCTGGTTGAGTGAATTTTTTTTAGTATGTTACTGGCTTTGGTTTGCAAGTATTTTGCTGAATATTTCTGCATTTCTGGTTTTTTGGAAGAGTTTGTGAAAGATTGATGGTAATTGTTCTTTAAATATTTGGTAGAATCCATTAGTGATGCCATCTGGGCCTGTTTTTCCTCCCCGCCCAGGTGGGCAGTTTTTGATTGCTAATCTGATCTCTTTATCTGTCATAGATCTATTCAGATTTTCTTCCTGAGTCAGTTTCTGTCTTACTAGGATTTTTTCCATTTCATCAGGTTATCTTTTGGCATATACTTGTTTATAGTGTTCCCTTTAACCCTTTTTATTTCTGTAGGGTTGGTAGTAATATTTCCTCTTTTATTCCTGATTTTAATAATTTGAGTTCTCCTTTTTATATTTTAACTTTCTACAAAACAAGTGTAATCAACTATGTAACTTTAAAAACAAAGAGAAAATGGAAGATACATACAGAATAAAAAGGCATATCAAAATTGAGATCTGGGTATGTTGCTAACTCTCTGTCAGTCATTTCTCCTTTATGGGCCATAGTTTCTTATCAGGAAATTGAGATATTTGTTCATACTTGTTAAAGTTGTTGAAAGCTCCTGGGCTATTTCCATGTTTAAGCATTTGGAACCTTTGAGGACAGACAGGAGTGGACCCGTTTGGAAGGAGTCCAGTATTCCTGAAGGGCACAGTAGAAGATAAGAAAGAAAATGCAGATTGAAGCCAGGTTACAGTAATGTTTGAATTCCAGGGTAAGAGATTTGGATTTAGCAACAGGCAGCTATTGAGAGTAGGCAGTCAAAATGCTAGTCAAAGAAATGTGTGTGGGGGAGGCATTGGAGCTGGGAGTCACCCAGGGAAATCACTTACGGAAGGGGGGCCGTGACAGGAAGGAATGGAAAAGGAAGAGACAAGGACCAGAGATCTTCTCTGATTTGGAAGATACTCCCTGAAACTGTGGGAGGAGGGAGTAGTCAGTTCTCTTGCTCACTCCCATGATTCTCAGAGTTAGTGATTAGGCACAAAATGGGTCCAAAATAGGCAGTTGTTAAATTGAATTGCATTAACCCAGCCTTGCTTAGAGCTGAGTGATGACTCAAGAAAATAAGTACTCGGAGAGGACTTCCAGGAAAGCCTGCCTACTTGCCAGCCTCTGGGCATTGTCTGTCTTCTTTCTGGTCATCCACAAGCCCATGTGTGCCAATGGCAGTGTCAATGTAAAACTCTTGTGAACAGGTACGTTAGCATCAGTTTGTTGGTGCGGGGGCTGACGTGGTACTCTGGGCTGATACTGTGCCCAGAGAAGATGAACTCATGGCCTCACCTGAGTCAATGCACTGTGACATGGGAGCAGACAGGGGCCTTCATCTGTGCACAGCGGGAAAACTCTCAAGAGCAAGGGGCCTGAGAGTTCATTCCAGAAAGTTACGGTCTTGGGCCCAGAAGGTCTTTTGTGGGCCCCTCAGCCTGGGGGCACAATAATTGGGCCTCACATGATACCTTTTTCCAGGCTAAAAACATTTCCCCTCCTATGTCAGCCCCACAGTGGGCAGAGATTTATGTCTGTTTTGTTGCTGCTGTATCTCCAGTATTTGGTGCATTCTAAGCCTCTCACGCAGATCTAATGAATGAATGGATGAACCGGCCATTCTTTTGGATTTGGGTAGCATGTTAACCCAAGTAATGGGGTTGTTGCAGTATAGTAGATAAAGGTGTTGTCTTCTCAGAAGCTCCTTATGAAGAGTCCTTCCATCCATGCCTTTAGTTCTTACCAGAAGGGGCTTCTCTCACAAATTCTGTGTAAGATATCTGTATCCACCTGGTTGTAGTTGTCTTCCTACCCTTTCACTGTTATTTGAAGTACAATTTGAACCTAAATTTGGTTCTGTCTTGACCTGACTGTCCACCCCACCCGACCACATCAGTATCCTCTGCTCTGTCCCACTGGAGGTGTTTCAAAGTGTCATCTCATTTCAGCCATCCAAAAGACAATGTTTCATCTCGGCTTGACTGTCTTAATCTCCGGAGAAGAAAAAAAATAGTTCTTATCACTTAAAGGTCTGCCTATTTTACCTTTTTCATAGCGGGGATTAGCTTGCTTTATGAGAAGCTGGGAAAAGCTAATAGATTATTAGAGGATGGGGTTTTTACTGCTACAAATAGACAGCATCATGTACATGATGTCTTTGCTTCAATGCCTTAGAATCACCCTTTTGAACAGATCTGTTCCTTGATTAATCATTCCTCACCATTGCCTATTGACTGTATTAAAGGACAGCTATTAGCATATCAGAGACACGAAGCTGACCTTTGCAAGCTGGAAAGAGATTTACAATAGATCATTTGCGGAGGGTGATAGCTTCTGGGTAGCAATACATTTATGCAAGTGTGGCTGTGTATGCAAAATGCATTGAAGTGGATCAAGCTCTGCTTGCTTAGGCCTGTGGAAAATAAGTAGACCATACGCGCGTGTCATCTCTAGGTTCACTGGGAGGTAGCCAGGCTTCCCAACTTCTGTGAGGCCATGGGAGAGGAGGATTCACAGAGTTGGGAAGTAACTACTGTCCCTGTAGCTTTGTCCCAAAGCCTCTGTCCCCTAAGACCACCCACCAACCTGCTTTTCTGGTGGCAGAAATACGAATATATTGAAATTGCCTGATCTTAGCTTCCTGAAGCAGGAATGTGGAAAAAATATGGGGGGTATGGGTGGGAAAGGTGAATGGTTGAATAACACTATAGAGACAACTGGCAAGCTCTTCGGCTAATTCCCCCAGCAGATTTGACCACTCCTTTTAAGGTGTTGCCCCTCCTTTTCCCCATGTCCCTGGTTTTCCTCCTTCCTCGGACTGGGATGACATGAGCTGTCATTCTGAGTTAAGTCATCCCAGATCAAGAGACATCTTACCCAGCCTCCCCAACAGAAGTGTTTTGCCTTCTGATTTGGAGTGGATAGTTTCAACTTCTACCTATTGTACCCCATTTTGATGAGTCTAATGTTTCTCAGCTTACCTTGTCCCAATTCCTTCTCTATTTATTTCCTGTCTCTCTTAGAGCCAAAGGCCAAAGGTGCTGGAACAGTAGTTAAGACCATAGGCTCTGGAGTCAGACTGCCTGGCTCCTATCCCAGTTCCTCTCCTTCCTACCTCTGTGACTTGGGATGAATTCCTTAACTTTTCTGAGGCTCAGTCTCATTCTCTGAAATGGTGATAATAATTGTACCTGCCCAGCAGAAGTGAATAATACCGTTCGTTGAAAAATCTTAGCATAGTGGCTGGTATATAGTAAGTGCTCGATAAACAGCCATTGCTGTTATGTGGTATGGGGACATTCTGTCATCTCCACTCCAACTTTGAAGAAGTACAGATCTTTGCAAATCCAAGGAATTTTACAGTCAAAGTTTAATGATTATTTTGTGCATCCTTTGATGGAAATCAACACCAAAGCCCCTGTTTTTGATAGGCCCAGTCTAGTATCTAACTTTGATCTCCATGCTCATAGATGTTGTGTTTAACAATAATCCAGCCATGGCACCTAATATGTACTTAATCCTTATTTTTTTTTTTGATCCATCTATGCTCCCTAGATTTGCCCCAGCATGAACGAGTTCTGCTTGCCATAACTCTTCTCTCCTCTGAAATCATCTTAGCTAAGAAAACTCTGAAGACAATTTAATCCCACCCTTCCCCATCCTTCATTTTACAGATGGGTCACCAGAAGCCTAGAGAGAATTGGACCCATTCCTAGGGACAGCAAGTCACCCTGGAGCCAGGCCCGGCATTCGGTTAACAGGGGCCTCTGGTTGAAGGCTCTCTGAATACCTGAAGAATTGACTTGGTCCTTTTTCTACTTGGCTGGAAACTTCTCAAAGAAGGAAGCTAATCCATTCTGCTTTCTTCCACAGCTCTGGGTGAACCAGGAGGATGGGGTAGAGGAAGGGCCCAGCGATGTGCAGAATGGGCACCTGGACCCCAACTCAGACTGCTTGTGTCTGGGCCGGCCACTGCAGAACCGGGACCAGATGCGGGCCAATGTCATCAATGAAATCATGAGCACTGAGCGTCATTATATCAAGCACCTCAAGGACATTTGCGAGGTAGGCCCAGCCATGGTAGTGCATGCGGGGGTACTTAGGGTGGAGTAGAGTGCACTTCCATGTAGAACCAACCACTCCCCTGGACCCTACCTGTGACAGTCCCAAGATCTTGGAAAGACCATATTGACAGGCCTCCTGGATTCTGTTTGTTAGAAACTGCTTCCTTGAGGCTTCCCAGTTTTTCG
This sequence comes from Pteronotus mesoamericanus, assembly GCF_021234165.1. Classification (NCBI taxonomy): domain Eukaryota; kingdom Metazoa; phylum Chordata; class Mammalia; order Chiroptera; family Mormoopidae; genus Pteronotus; species Pteronotus mesoamericanus. The sequence continues at coordinate 300,667 of NW_026555108.1, read as the reverse complement.
CACTGCATCTATTTCTCTTTCTGTTTCCCTCTCAATTATCTATCTATGTGTTTCTATGTCTAACTTTCATGTTTGTATTTTCTCTCTCTCTCCCTCTCCCCCTCCACCTCCCCCACTTTCCTTCCTTCCTCCCCTGAATCTCTACCCCTATATCCTCTTGGCTTCTGATCTGGTTATTGCCACCTCATGAAAGGGTCTGATCTTATTCTTTAAAGCAAAACACATCTCCCTCCAAGCCAGTGGTTCACAAACTTGAATGTGTATCGAGTCTATGGGAGCTTCTTAAACATGTGGATCCCAGCCCCCTTCCACCCTGCCCCCAACCCCGAAATTGTGAATTCTCAGTCTGCGCATCTCTATGTTTAACAAGCATCCTCCGTGATACTTACGCTGCTGGTATATCTCCTGCACTTGGAGAACACTTGTTTTGGTTTGAGGAAAGGAAGGCTTAGGGGGAGAAATGTGTAAGAACTGAAGGTTGGGTGCACAAGTCTCGGCTCCTTCAATATGCCTCTCTGCCCTCACCAGGACCTGTGGTTCCACATCCCCTAACTCCATCCCTTCCATCGCTCTGACCTAAGTGTGGATGAGAACCCTCGTCCTCACTCAGCAGAAACTCAGCAGAAACAAGTTAGGATTTACAAAGGACATTTTACTTAAACAGTATGGGAAAGCCAATGGGAAACAGAGTAAAGGATCTCTCTCTCTCTCTCTCTCTCTCTCTCTCACACACACACACACACACACACATACATACACAGATACACATACATATACACACACTGTAGCATTCTGCTTGAACTAGCAAAAACTCTACTTTTAATATTTTTATCTCCTTCCTTCCAAATGAGGGAGTCCTGCCCCACTTTCTGCCCCCCCCATCTCTATTGAGTGGGACCAGGGCCCAGTTAGGGCCCAGTTAACTCTAACACTTTTCTGAAGTTCTTGGTTATTGAGAGAACTGCTGCCCAATGCAACTTCCTGCAGTGATGAAAATGTTTTCTAAATATCCTCACTCTCCAATATAGTAGCTACTAGTCAGTTATCTGTGACTGTTGAGCACTTAAGATGTGACAAGTATGACTGAAAAATGGAATTTTAAATTTTAATTTAAATAACCACATGTGACTAATGGCAGCCACATTGGGCAGTGCATCTCTGGAATGATCAAAGCCAAGGACTGTGGGGCCTAACTTTCTTCACCTCGACTTATTTTCTTGCCTTCCCAGAGGGGTCAAGGTTGTCTTCCCCTCTTCATGGGGGCAATTGGAAGGAACAAGGGCTCTGGGGACACGGAGTGCTGGCTTTCACATGCTAACTTAGTCACTAATGAACTTTGCGGCCTTGAACGTTCCCCTTAACTCCCCTGACCTTTGGTTTTCTGATTTGTTCAGTGAGCTTCATTCCACTAACCTCTTAAGTTTATTGACACAATTAAGTAAACACATTGTAAGTATTTGAGAAAAGGTAGTTTTCCTTTTCTTCCCCTCCCCTTTTATTTATTCACCCATCCACCCATGCCTCTTATCTTTTTCTCTTCCTCCTACATTCACACAAATGGCCAATATATTTTTTTAATTAGCCTCGAGGTGTTTAGGCGTAGACCACCATTCATCTGAATCACTGGGGAGCTTGTTAGAAATGCAGAATCTTTAGCTCCACTCCAGACCTACTGAGTCCCAATCTGCATTTTAACAAGGTTCCCATTTGACTTGCAATGCACATTAAAATTTGAGTAGTGCTGTTGTAAAAGGATAGCCATCTGATAATATCACAGGGTTTGTGATACAATTAAGTCCAGTCTGTTCTTTGCCTGGCAGTTGAGGGATGCTTTCAAGACCCTAAGCAGGTCATATTATTCATCTGCTCAAAACCCTCTGATGGCTCACCATATCTCCCCGAGTAAAAGCCAAAGTTCTTACGGTTACTTACATATCCTTGCATGATCAATCACTCCTTACCTCCGTGACTTCATCTCCTGCTCCTTTTCTACATCTTCCAACTATTCCAGTCACACTGGTCTCTTGCCATTCCTAAAATATGCCTCGCATGCTCCCCCCACAGCATTTGCACTGGCTTTCTCTTCTGCCTGGAGCACTCCTCCCTCAAAGTCTCCATGGCCTCATTCCTCACCTCCTTCAAGTCTTCACTCAGATATTGCCTTCTCCTGGAGACCTTTGCTGGCCGTTCTATTTACAGTTGTAGGCTTGCACTGCGTCTCCCCCTTCCTTGCACTTATTGCTGCCTAACATATATTTTGCTTTTATGTTTTATTTATTGTCCTTCTCCCCTACTCAAATGTAAATTCCATGGTGGGTGGGGTGTTTTTACCTATTGATTTACTCATGTATCCTCAGCATGTAGCACAGTGCCTGGCGCATGGTAGTTCCCAATAAATATTGTTGAAAGTCACAATTAAAGTGTTTTAGCAAAGTGCATTCACGTTTTATGCCATTAGATTTTTTTAGACAGGACAAAGGTTGTTGTTATTATTCTCATTTTCTAGATCTGAGATATATAATTACTTTCCCAGGGTTTTCAGGCACTGACCCAGTAGGAGTCCTTTAGTCTTAGAAGGAGCTTCTGTTCCAAACTCCCAATCATATTGGCTTCTTTCTACAGGGCATGGGGTAAGGACAGCAATGGAAGTATTTGTCTCCAGAAGAGCGTAGGCTCAATCTAGCTAACCCATGCAAAGCTTTTGTTGACAATCTGCCAGTTTGGTATTTTGTAATCATTCTTGGTGCTAAAGTTAGGAGGTTAAGTGGGAAATATTTGTTTGTCCTACTGTGCAACCACAGGTGTCAAAGGAAGTTCTTAAAGTTTTAAAAATGTTTTAAGTTACAATTTACATTCAAGTTTATTTTTTATTAGTTTCAGGTGTGCAGCCTAGTGGCCAGACAATCATATACTTTATAAAGTGCTTCCCCTGATATTTCCAGTACCCATCTGACGCCATACATAGCTTTTACAATATTATTGACTGTATTCTCTATACTGTACTTTACATCCCCATGACTATTTTGTGACTACTAGTCTTTACTTCTCAATCCCTTTACCTCTTTCACCCATCCCCTCTACCCTGTCCCCTGTGGCAACCATAAGTCTGTTCTGTATGTCTACAATCCTATTTTTGTTTTGTTCATTTATTTTGTTCTTTAGATTCCACATGAATGAAGTCATACGGTACTTGTCTTTCTCTGACTGACTTATTTCACTTAGCGTCATACTCTATAGATCCCTCCATGCTGTCACAAAAGGAAACTGTAACGACAGCAACAGAAGGTTGGAGAAAGTTGTGTTTATCTGGGCCAGAAGACAGTATGTTAGCCCAGCATGTGTCACCTCTAAACCTGAAACTGTAAGGAAAAATATGGTTTATCAGAGAGAACACTAGACTCAGAATTGGGAGTTCCGGGTTCAGGTCTCAGCTTATCCCTGACAGGTAGAGGAACCTCAGGTGACTCTTTTCCATCCTGGGCCTTATTCCCCAGCATGAAAATGAGGGGATTGGAAGAGTTGCTCTTTAAGTGCTGTCTGGATTTTACTTTCTCTGATTCTGTATGATCTAGATATGCCCTCACTAGAGAAAGCTCTGGTGGCGATCCAGGTTATTTGAGCATTTCCTGCCATTTCCTCCTTGGTACACATGGAGGCACATCTTACTCAGGCATGAATGTGTTAATGTCTACCCTTTCTATAGGTTCAGGGAGATCTCCAAACACTTCCGACCCTTGTGCTGTTGAAGGAGAAATGAGGGACACCACATTCAGTATAGTAAAAAGCCACTATCTATTAGAGAATGTGTGCGCGCGCGCGCGCACACACACACACACACACTCTCTCTCTCTCTCTCTCTCTCTCTCTCTCTCACTCTCTCCTGGGAGCAGAAAGCACTTTACAAACATTTAAGTTACAATGCCCTTGGGTGACAAATGTGAAAGTAGGAAATGAAGTCAGAGTCATTCAGTGAGGCCCGTAAGAGAAAAGATCTTTTTTAAATGAGTTCTCTGCAGAAGACAACATTATTCTTTGTAAATCCAGGCAGTGGGATAAAAGAGCCTTGGCCTAGTTCTAGATCACCTTGGTGATATTACCTGTTGTAACCTTCCAACTCTTATCAGGGAAATGGAGGTACAGGGCAAGCGAAGCTAAAGGTGCCTTATGAAGTTGCCTCATCTACCTCTCTTGAGGAAGATAATCTCAGTCATTCCAAGCCTGTGAAGTAAATACTGTGCTCAGATTCCTCCAGAGAAGCTGGAGGAGCTTGCCTCAGTCATTCATATCACTGTCTCATACCTTCACCGTCAAGAAATTCCTCCTTAAGACCTAATTGAGTTTATCACGCTGTAGCTTCAAGTAATTCCCACCTGATATGTTTAAGCCTGGGGTTTTCAAATCTATTAACCATTTGGGTTTTCCCTTCTGTGAACTGCCTCTCTCAATACTTTCCAATTGTCTTTACATCTTGGTGTAAATAGAAAATAGAAAATGATAATGCATTGTGCCAAATGGTAATATTTGTATGGCATCCTAAGGTAAAGAGATTTGGCAGCTTGTCAGCCTGAAGGGACAAGCCCAGGGGTTCTGGCTGCCCTCGGCCCTACCTCTCTGCACCACCTGGACACTCCAGGCCCTGTTACGATCCTTTGCCCATTTTCCTGGAGTTCGTCATATTTTCCTGCTGATTTAAAGGAGTTTGTTACATATTCCCGATATTAATCTGTTATCACTTTCCATGTGGCAAATATCTTTCTTCCTGACATTCTCTAGGTTTTTTAAGTGGTTTCATTTAATTTGAAGAAAGGATTTCCTGACTCAAAATGGCAAAGAAGAAAAGACAGCCACCAGTTTAAACGTTCTGCTTCCAGTTTACCTTTTGTCATCATTAGCATGAGAAGATCTAGGCCTTTTGTAGTTATTCACCATATGTTTATTGAGCAGTAACTACATGCCAGGTACTGTGTTAAACTCTGGGAGTGTAGCTGCGAACAAGGCAACCATAGCCATCATTCCCTACTTTTTTCTTAAATCTATTTTCAAGATGTTTATCAGGTCTCCTGTCAGGCATCAGGCTTCCAGGCCAAACGATATATGAAATCTCTAGAAAGTCAGAGCTAAATAGGGCCCTGGAAATACTTTCTGATATATATGATATATGGAAATTTAACATATGGTGATGGAGACACTGAGGTCCAGACTTGTGAGGGCCTATCCCTAACGTGTTTTCCAAACCTAGATGATGCAGAGGTTTTTTGTTCACTTTTTTTTGCCCTGAGACGTTTGGGACCTTCCCTGGAGATCATGGCTGTGTTTTGTATTCCATATCAAGATACTAATTTTAGCTTATTGCACTAGATCTCTGCTTCTAGATCAATCCTTGTGAGTTTTAGAACAAAGTGAAATAAATAGGCAGCCTTCCTTGAGTTTCTTTCTTTTTTTTTAAAGAAAAGATTTTATTTATTTATTTTTAGAGAAGGGAATGGAGGGAGATAGAGGAGAGAAACATCAATGTGTGGCTACCTCTCATGTGGTTGCCTCTCGAGCGCCCCCTACTGGGGACGTGGCCTGCAACCCAGGCATGTGAATTACTCAATTAGTTTATGAATATGAGTTTTTTTCATATTATTGGATATGAATGAATGCAGGCCATCCTGAACATGTCACTCAATGAGGGCAGTGGCCATTAGTTAACACAGGCACACACTATTATCCTGCAAGCTGTCAAAAGACGATAATTAATGGCTGAAGTGGAGTGTAGGGAAGAGATAAGGGAAGTGAGATTTAGTAGAGGTTGGTAAAGGGCATTGAGGCTGTGTTAGGGGAAACAAAGTGGAGGTAGAGACAGGGTCAGAAGTGGTAGGTCAGTCAGTACAGTGCTCTGCATTAGGGACTCCACACTTAAGAAAAGTGTTCTAAAACTTGCATTTTGGCTTTTAGATGAAAGCAAGTGACCATAGTTCATTCTCACCAAGAACATTTTCATGCGCTGATGATTGCTCATGCGGATGGTGGCCATTTGTTAAAAATCTACATCAGTAGGTTCAAAGTGAAAAGCTGGTGCTTTTTTTTTTTTCTTTTTTGGCCATGACTTACGGTGTGGCCTGAAGTTGGCTGTGTTATCTTAGTGCTCTCTTATTAGACTCAGAATCTCTTGCATCGATTCTTCTCCTTCATCAGTGGCTAGCTGGATTAAATTGTCTGTTTATTCACAAACGTGCCCTGAATGCTTACTCTGCTAAAAACACCATGCCTGGACACTTGTGGGCTTGTTGGCTGAGCTCGTCAAAACCATGTCTCCTGGCCAGCTACCTCAGATGGCTAAGACATTGTGTTAAGGAATGGTTTGGTTTTGTCAATTCCTCTTTCCTTTTGGGAAGTTTTCCTGCCGGGGCCTCTGTGGCCAAATTGTTGTGAATGTTATGAACACCATTTGACTTTGTCCTATAAGAAAAACTTTAGAGATATGAATAGATCCAGCTAAACCAATAACTACTGAAATGAGTGAAAATGGTCGTACTTAACCAGCTTCTGAGAGAGGGCCCTAGCACTTTTGAGGCTTTTGTCATAGAGGATGGTGACCGAAGCTCTCTACTCTGGAGTCTTTGCACTCTGAAGACCTTTGCTTGACGTTCAACTTTCCTAATTACTCACTGATAGAGTAGCTTCCATCTGTAAACCTCAGTTTCCTCATATGAAAAATGCAAATGATTATTCCCTGTCTACTTCATGGAACTGATAGAAGGCTCCAAGTGCCTAGGAAGTAGTAAAGCCTTCAAGGAATGAGGGACATCCTCAACCTGGGCTTTTTCTTTGTCTGCAGGGCTACCTGAAGCAATGCCGAAAGAGAAGGGACATGTTCAGCGATGAGCAACTGAAGGTCATCTTTGGGAACATTGAAGACATCTACAGGTTTCAGATGGGCTTTGTGAGAGACCTGGAGAAGCAGTACAACAATGATGACCCCCACCTCAGCGAGATAGGACCCTGCTTCCTGGAGCACGTAAGCATCTTTCCCTTTGGGGGCAGTGGTGGAGGAGCGTTGAAAGAAGTCAAGAAGCAATTGGAGGACTATCTGAGTTGTCTGGTCCCGCTCGGCTCTTTGTTCTATGGTAGGGGATGGATTCCTCTCTGACTCGGATGTTGACAACTTTGCCGGGGTATGAGATACTATGATTTGGACGAGGATTCTCTTTCTTTGCATGTCCTTCCCTTTCCTCTCTCCTTCCAGAGGATTACCAGTAGGATTTTTTTTCTGCTTCTCTTTTCTTTTCCTGTTGGGTTCCGTTACTAGGGGGCCCAGGGTTTTGGGAAGGACTCTGAAATTATTCACGGCATGGAGAATCTGAGAAATAGGAGTAACCATGGTCAGCATGAAAGTAGGTCCCTGTGAAGCACTTAGGGGAGAGCACCAGGGTAGGAGAAGTGACATGTGCAGGAAAACAGGCCACCTGACTTAGAGGACAGAGCGCTAGGAAGCAGGAAAGTGAGGATTTGAGTCCTGTGACTGTAATGACTTTTGGGGAACTTAGGCTAAGTTCCTGACCTTCTTTGGGCCTCCTCATCTGGAATATAAGAAGCTTTTGCTCTGTACCCCTGTGGTTCTCTACATCTTTTGGGTCTCATTCACAGGTGACCTAGTTGTTTTGACAATTCTCTGCCCCCTTTTTATAAAGCATTTATTTTTAAAGAGATAACATGCGCACATGGTACAGATTTCAACCGGCACATAAAAAGTGTGCAGCTAAATGGGCCTTCATGCAAATTCTCCTGCTTTGCTCATAGATATATGATTTAGTGATTTGCTAGAAGGACTCACAGGACTCATCAGGAAGTTATAGTCATGGTTATGATTTACTACAGCTAAAAGATACAAAGCAAAATCAGCAAAAAGAAGAGGCACAGTGGCCAAAGTCTGTAAACCAGACTCAAGTTTCCAAGACTCCTTGCCCAGTAGGGTCACACAGGATGCACTTAATTCCCCTTGCAATGAGTTGTGACAATGCATATGAAATATCCTCTACCAGGGAAACTCATTAGGGACTCAGTGCCCAAGGATTTTACGGGGATCTGCTGATGTAGGTACCCTCTGCCTAGCATGTACCCAAATTCTAGATTCCAAGAAGGGAAGGGGGCATTCATTATAAACCACAACATTGTTTATATAAATAAAAGAGCCACTCCTGTCAGGGACTGGTGAGATCCCCCTTCAGATCCAAGTTTCAAGATGCCAGCCAAGGGTCAACATTTCAAGCAGGTCTTTCTAAGGACAGCAGTCTCAGGCCTGACATGCTAACTTTTTCCGCACAATATTTGAACCAGTTCAGCCATTTCAGAAAGCATACGGGAAGTATTTATCAAAGTTGAGCATGCGTATGGGATACATATCCATTTCTGAATATGTATCCCAGAGAAGTTCTCGCAGAGATCCATGAGGGAGCGTTTACAAGGCTGTTCATTGCATGGCAGTGTTATGTGTGGCGGAATGCAATTAGAAGCAATTTAGCTATTTCCAAGGGATGTATAAGAAACAGGTTACTTATAACAGGATATGTAAGTAAACAGGTTGCTTACTGTAGGGTATTATGTAGCAAGAATCAACACAGTAGGCGTATGAACCTTACTACAACGTGTATAGATATCATAAATGTCACGTCGAGTGGGGTAAGTAGAATATGGGATAATGGTTCTCTGTTGCAGCCTGCTCTGTGCATTGTAGGGTGTTTAACAGCATTTCTGGTCTCTACCCACTGGATTTCCACCGCAAACCCCACTGCCCCAGCTGTGATAACCAAAAATGCCTTCAGGCATTTTCAAGTGTTACCTGGGTGTCAGGAGAACCACTGCTCCACTGAAATGATCATATGCTCCTGCCCTTTAACCTGTTAAAATGGTAAATTTGGACTTAGCAGTTTTCATGTTAAATGATAGTTGCATTGCTGGGATAAACTCTACCTCATTATAGTGTATTGTCCTTTTTTCTGTGGTAATTTGTCTTGAAAAAACTTGGATTGTTTACCCTTTTATTATTCAGTTGGAGGCTTTCATTTTTATCAGCTTCTTACGGTATATTACACACAAAAAGGTTCACCAATTTTAAGTGTATAATTTCATGAGTTTTAGCAGATGTATATAGTTTGTGTACCTATCATCATGATCAAGATATAAAACATTCATATCACTTCATTAAGTTCTCTCTGTTTCTCTTTGTAGTCAATCTCTGTTCCCACCCTTGGCCATTAGCAAGCACGAATCTGCTTTCTGTTACCCTAGAAAGTCATTTAATGGAATTATACTGTAGTAATCATTTGTGTTTAGCTTTTTTTCACTGAACATAATGCCTTTGAAATTCATCCATGCTGTTGAATATATCAGTAGTTGGTTCTTTTTCTTGCTTAGTAGTATTCCATTGTATGGATATACTACCCATTTGCCAGTTTATTCCAGGACATCTGAGTGGTTTACTAAGTTCTTTACATCTGTGGAATTACTAGGTTGCATGGTAAGTGTTTGTATACCTTTATAAGATACTGACAAACTATTTTCCAAAGTTACTGTACCATTTTGCATTCTCATTTCTAATATATAAAAGTTCCACTTGCTCCACTTGTTTCCCAGCACATGGCATTATTAGTATTTTTTAAAATTGTTGCCATTCTGATAGGTGTTTAGTGGTATTTCATTGTGGTTTTAATTTACATTCCCTTAATGGGTAATGATGTTGAGCATTTTTTCATGCACTTGTTTTCCATCTGTATAAAATCTTTGGTGAAGTGTTTGTTTATGTTTTTTTACTATATTTAAGAAGATTATTTGTTTTCTTATTGTTTAGTTTCATTAGTTCTTTATTCTGTTTATAAGTCATTGATTAGATAATGTGATTTGCAAATGTTTCTTCGTCTCTGTCTTAGTCTTTCATGTACTTAACAGTGTGTCTGAAAAACAAACTTTTAATTTTGTTGAAATCCAGTTTATACCTATTTTCCTTTTAGGATTCATGTTTTTTGGGTCTTATTTAAGAAATCTTTGCCTAGTCCAAGGTCACAAAGATTTATCCTATTATAAAAGTTGTGTGGCATTATTTCTTATATAGGTAATTTTTATAAACGACATAAAATAAAGGTCAAAGTTAATTTGTTTTCATATGGACATTCAGTTGTTTTAGTATCATTTGTTGAAAAACTATTAATTCCCCCATTGAATTACCTTGGCACCTTTGTGGTAACTTATATGGTGATGTATGCCAGTTAATTCTCATAAAATTGGAAACAACAGCAAAAAAGAATCAGTTTCCTAAGTTGTACCAAAAAGCAAAAACAAATGAAAGACCCTGTCAGTATTTTGTTTAATATTGCGTTATATCTGTAGATGAATTCTGAGAAAATTGACATGTTTTCATTCCATGCACATCTATCTATTTCTTTGTTGAGGTTTTCTATATTTCCTCCTAGTATTGTTTCCAGTTTTCATTGTGTGGGTCTTGACCTTATTTTTAAAAATTGATTTCTAAGTATTCAATTTTTGTTGCTATTGTAAATGGCATTTTTATTTGAATTTCCTATAGTTTGTTGCTATGGTATAGAAATACAATTGAGTTTTTTATATCAACCTTGAATCCTGACACATTACTGAATTCACCAGTTGGTTCTAGTATTTTTGTGTGTGTGTGTAGATTCCTTAGGATTTTATGTATACACAATCCTATCATTTCTGAATAAGGACAGTTGTATTTCTTCTTCAATATGTGTGCCTTCTATTTTCTTTTCTTATTGTGCTGACCAGAAAATCCACTACAGTATTAACCAGAAATGGCGAGAGCAGACATGTTTTGTTTCGTACTTGAGCTAAGGGGCAAACATTCATCTTTTGACTATTGAGAATTATATTAGCTTAGGTTTTTTCATAATTGCCCTTTATCACATGGGAGAAGTTTCTTTCTTTTCCTAGTTTGCTGGTGGCTTTTATCATGAATGTGTTTTCTCAAATGCTTATTATGTATCTTTTTAAATAATCGTATTACTTTTCTTATGTTAATATGGTGAAATGAATTGGGATAAATCCCTCAAAGTGTATCATCCTTTTAATGTACTAATTTTGCCTGTTTCTTAAAAAATTATGTTTTTTTTCTTTATGCTTGTCTTTTTATTATCAAGTTCCAGGATACAAGTTCTTTTTTTTTTTTTTTCCAAGAGAGAGAGAGAGCAAGGGAGGGAGAAAGAAACATCGAAGTATCTTGTAAGAGAGAAACATTGATCAGTTGCCTCTCATATGTACCCTAACCGGGGGCCAAACCCACAGCTTAGGCATGTGCCCAGACTGGGAATCTAACCAGTGACTTTTTGTTTTGTGGGATGATGCCCAAACGACTGAGCCACACCAGTTAGGACTGGATACAAGTCTTTTTTTTAATTAAATATATGTTTTTCTAATTTCTTTTCATCTGCATGGCTTGCCTATTTAGTGTTTTTTAAAATAATACTTTTTTAAGCCTATGCGTAATAACTCCATCTTGATTTTTTTATCTATCCATTTGTATTGCCTATCATTTCTCTTAGGTTTTGTTCATGCATCAGGTAGTCTTTGTATGAGTATTGAACAGTGTATAAAAATTTGTAGATGGTATTAAAACTTGGAAATAATTTCAAACTTGCAGAAAAGTTGAAAAATAACAGTACAAAGAACACGCATATACTATTTATTCAGCTTTACCTATTGTTAACATATCATTTCACTGCTTTTACTTTATAATTTGAATATGCTCTCCCTCTCTCTCCTTATTCTCTGCTCTTTCCCCTCTCTACGTGCGTATTTATATATACATATACACATACATACGCTCATATATTTTTGTCCTCAGCCATTTGTTTAACTTGTGTACATCATGGCCTCTTTACATCTAAATACTCCAAGGAGTATTTTTTAAGGGATATTCTGTGGAGACAATTTGAATCTCTAGATGTTGGGATTCCTTCAAACAGAAATTATTATGTATTTCCAGCTTTTCTAGCTTTTCTCAGTGGTAAGATTTATCTAAAAAATTTATTGTGCAATTGCCAGAAATAGAACCTCTAGCCTATCTCTTTTTATGATCCAGTGCCAGAGTTTTATTGCCACAGTGTGTTTTCCTATTGTAAAGACCAGTCTCCCTCCATTATCCTTCTTTTATAGAATTTCCTTACTATTACTACTTATTTACTTTTTTATATGACATTTTACAGTCAGTATTTCTAGTTTCCAAATAATTCTTTTATTTTTTATTATTAAATTCTGAATCAGGCCCTGGCTGCTGTGGTTCAGTGGATTGAGCACCGGCTGCGAACCAAAGCATCACCAGTTCGATTCCCAGTCAGGGCACAGGCCTGGGTTGCGGGTCAGGTCCCCAATGAGGGGCGTGCAAGAGGCAACCACACATGGATGTTTCTCTCCCTCTCTTTCTCCTTCCCTTCCCCTCTCTCTAAAAATAAATAAATAAAATCTTAAAAAATAATTTAAACTTCTGAATCAGTTTAGGAAAAATGGATATTGTTAGCGTGCTAATATCCCTCCATAACAGCGGGTTCTGTTTTTCCATTTCTCCAACACTTCTTTTGGAATCCTCAGCAGCCTTTCACTTTCTCTTCATTTTTCCTTCTGCCCACAGCAAGATGGATTCTGGATCTACTCTGAATACTGTAACAACCACCTGGACGCCTGCATGGAGCTCTCCAAACTGATGAAGGACAGCCGCTATCAGCACTTCTTTGAGGCTTGTCGCCTCTTGCAGCAAATGATTGACATTGCTATCGATGGTTTCCTTTTGACTCCAGTCCAGAAGATCTGCAAGTATCCCTTACAGCTGGCTGAGCTCCTTAAGTATACTGCCCAAGACCATAGGTAAGGGAGTAAGGGAAGCACGAGTGAAGGAGAGAGCCTCCTCTACATGTTGGTCCTTATGAAGAATATCTGTTCTTTTGCCCTCTCTGAGATTCCGTTAGCCTATGTGCACAATGGGACGATGACATATCCTTGTTTACCTCACAAGGCTAGGATGTATATAAAATAAGGGAAGGCTTCTGAGAGCTGCTTATAAAGTTGTAAATCAGTCTGCACATGCGATCATTATGCATCATCATTGTTGTACAGCTCAGACCTGCCTTCAGGGAGCTTATAGTCTGGTCCTTAGTCCTGAGTTTAGCCAAGCGAATCAACCGAGATGGAATAATTGTTCAACTGTTTATTCTACGCTGCTTGATAGATTCAAATATTGTGGTAACAGTCTGCTAAACTATACTGACCTTAGATTTCTTCTGCAAGGCAAAATCCTTGGTTTTCTTTAGTCTTTCCTAGTCTGTTCTGCTTCATTCTAACCATACCTCCTCCTTGGACCCAGCGAATACTAGGGGCAAATAGACTTGAGACTGCCCGAGAGGTTTATTTCCCCCAAAAGTTTTTTCAGTATTTTCAAGAAAATCAACCCCAAATGGACCAAGGAGCATATGTCTTTCAGAATTGAAATGACACCCCTACCCCATACCAGTAAGGTATATGCTGGGAGTCATCTCCAACAATGAGGATGGTCTCAAGTGAACATCCCCCAGTCTTTCACATGTTTTACTCACTGTCCTAGAGTCCCCAGCCTGTTTCTGGACTGCCTTTAATGGGTATTAAATCCCTGACCTTAGACTTGTTGGCCCAGCTCTCCGCTTTCTTCCTGATTGAGCACTCGAAGAAGAAAGAAGACCTTTGCCCATTTTTCTTTAGCTTCCTGCCTAATTCTTATTAGGCCTGCTTCCTACTTTTATTTGGCTCCACTTCCTGGGTTCCTTGGATCTGACTTCTAGACCTAGTCGCATAAGGCCATGGGTATTGGCCAGTTGGTTTTCTTTATGTCAGACTTCTACGTCAGTCCCTGGGTTCAGCTTTTAAAAGACTTTATTCATTTATTTTTTAGAGAGAAGGCAAGGGAGGGAGAAAGCGAGGGAGAGAAATATTGATGTGAAAAGCATCGATTGGCCACCTCCCACATGTGCCGGACGGGGAACCAAACCCGCAATCCAGGCATGTGCCCTGAGCGGGAAACCCAAGCAGCATTTCCCTTTGTGGGACGATGCCTGACTAACTGAGCCACACCAGTCAGGGTCCTGAGTTAATTTTTAAGGTGATGTTGTTTTTTTTAAGCAAATAGGTCATATGCTTCAGTGGTTCTGGAGCCCTGGACAGATTTCAAAATTCACTGCATGAATCCAAATGCAGTGACGGTGGACTCTCCCTTTGTGTGACAACACCAGTCACGATTTTACCTCCCGTGCTCTGTTGGCTATGAGGGAGGTGGGTAGAGAAGGACCTGGTGAAGGAAGATTCTGCTTTCTTCTCCCTGAGTCAGTTTGCTGGCTGGGGTATGGTAGGAATACTTGTTAGACATGAAATTTGATGGTTACTAAATCTCACTTGGAAAGATTTAATACAACCCATTGTCAGAACTGAGTGCTAAGTTTTGTCAGGATATAGTTCCTTGTGAGAGCTATTAGGACATTGAAGAACCCCCAGTAACATTAAGATATTTTTAAAGTATTATAAAAGTGGAAAATATTTATGGCACCTAAAACGGAAAGGCCCTTAAAGGAAGGTCTGCTAGGCAGATTTCCTCCTTCTATGGCTGGAAAGACTTAGGCCTAGAAAGGGAAAACGACAAAGAGCAAGTCTGTGGCAAAGCAGGGAGAGAGATTGTGGACAGTGGTCTGGGAACAGAGCTTTCAAAAGAGCTCTGCAGGTGATTTTTACACCCAGGATGGCATGTGAGCTATTTTATCAGCCAGTCTGCAAGGTGTCTTCCAGCTGTGCTAGCCCACGATGTCATAAGCCTAAATGACCTCCACAGTTATGCTTCATGGTGCTAAGTGACCAGAAGCAGCCTCTGTTGTACCTAAATCTCAGTGGAGCAGCCTTCTGACCAATAGTTTTAAAATTGGATATTCAAAGGACGGTTCTCAAATGTTTTTATATCATGCACAGTTCATCTACCACCTACTCGTAAGAGTCTGTTCCGTGGAACCTGGCAGGAGGCTCTAAAAATCATACCTGGGGCTGATGGTATCAACTAGGTAAATTATAGATTGCATAGTTGCTGTTAAGAGCCCAGAAAAACCATGTTCAAAGCACAGCAAAAAGCTATATTAGTTTCTTAAATCAAAGCAGCCCAGGGCCTCAACTGAGTTTAGTGGGAACCAGTAAGATAGGCCGTCTGCCTGGGATTTGCCATTTCTGTGCCCTATTACCTTGTGACCGCAACCCCAGGCTCAAGGCCTTCTTACCCTCTGGGTCCCTGGTCCACTCTCCTTCTAACCCCGGAGTCAAGAGCGCTGAGAGAACGGCTCAGGCAGCAGCAGCCTGCCTCAAGCCCTGTCTCCCTTCGGCATGACCTGCTGGGCCCAGCGCTACCCCCAGGTCCCAGGCGGCCCCCTTCAGCAGGTTTCAGGATGCGATGCATGTCAGAGTAGCTTGGGTTGGAAGGCAATTAGAAACCGCTGCCAGCTTAAAGGCTTAGTGAGATGCGTGTTCAGATAGGTAGGTCTGCAATGCAGGCAGGCAGAGTGGCCCCTGAGGTGGAAGATTAGATGGATGGAGAGTGATCAATGGAGAACAATACTACCCTTCTTACAGAAGGGTGACATGTCCCCATCCCGCCACCCATCTTTCTTTAAGCTGATGAGAATGAGGACTGTGTACAAGAGGGAGATTAGCTGACATGTCTGGGAGAACAGAGTCTTGCTTCCGTCCATCTCCTCATGAGGGGGCTGGGCCCGGACCTCACCTGGACACCTGGGCGCTCTGAGCAGGGTTCAGGCTGGACCACAACCATTAATTCTCTCACCCACTCCTAAAGCTAGTGGAGCAGGTTAGAGACGGGGACATTCCCTCTGTCTCCATTGTGAGAAAGGCAGCCAGCTAAAAATGCCAAAGGTTGACTGACATTATGGCGCAGTGGCAATGATGAATTCATGGCTGAGTCAGGAATGAGGTAATAAGCATTCTCATGTCAGCGCTGTCCAACAGAACTTTCGACAATGATGTAAAGGTTCTATATCTGTGCTAATTAAGGAGCCACTGGCCGTATATGGCTATTGAGTACCGAGAAATGCAGCTGGTGCAACTGGGGAAGAAAAAATTTGATTTTATTAATTTTAATTAAATGTGGCTAGTGGCTGCCATCTTGGACAGCATAGCTCTATGCTTTACTTCCCAGAATGTGGCTTAATGCATTTTCCTGATGCCCTCAAGTCAGAGAGAGGAATGGCATGGGACACAGAAATTGGGCACAATGAGCAGGGGTACTTATTTATGGCAGCAGCTTCTACACTGCAGCCACCCCTTCTGTCGTCACCCTCTCCTGCCTCTAAATGGCAGGCTCAGATGGCATTGCCAGGGATAAACTCGGACAATGTGCTAGAGCCCAGTAGATCCTTCACAGGCTGGAGGATCTATTGTAAAAAGATGAGAGGTAGCATGAACAAATGTAAAGACTTGCAGTTGTGTCCAAGAAATCAACAGTTCAGCTACAGACTGAGAGAGATGCAGCTTCCAGACAACATGTTTTAAAAAGATTTAGGAAGCATTAGTCGACCATACGCTCAATATGAGTCAGCGGTAGGATCCAGAAGCAAAGCTGATAATAGCTAACAATCATAAAGGCTCAAGATAAAGGAGTGTCTTTCTTAACAGAGTTGTCTTGGGACAAAATAAACTGGTTAGGAGGTATAGTAAGCATCATGTCACTGGAGATGATAAAATGCAGTAGTGTTTGAAGACTGTGGTCTGGCAGGTGTGCAAAAGACAACCTGGAGTTAGAGAGTCAAATAGTTTAGCATGGATGATTAAACCCTCAGTAACTTCTACTCTAAGTCTCCTCGTGTTATAGGAAACCAAGGAAACTGAGTCACTGAGAAGGTGAATGAGACTTGCCAAAGGCCACACCACTAGTCAGTGGCAAAACTGGAGTTGAACCCAACGAGTCTGGCTTCAGACTATTCTATCCACTGTGCAGTATCCTATGTCTATACTGTATGGAAGGCAAGGTGTGGATTTGGTTGTGGGGCAAGGATGTGGGTTATCTCACAGGGACTTGGCGCAGAGTTCCCTAGAAATAGGTGATAGGATAGATGGTAAAGTTGTCTGCACCAAGCCATGTGTGAGGCTCCTTTCTTAGTCCTTGGCTTCTTGTACCACATAGGACACAAAAATAATGGTGTAGAAAACATAAGAGTCTTGTTATTTCATGAAAAAGAAGTCCACAGGGAGACAGTCTGTCGCTGCCATAGTGGATCCATGGTTTATCAGAGGCTTGAACTTTTTCCAGCTTTCTGTTATCCTATCCCTAGGAGTATGGACTTTGTCCTTATAATCCAAGATGGCCACTAGGGTTTCAGCCATCACATCTACATTCCAAACATCATGATTGAATAAAGGCTAAAGAAGGCTACGCTGTTGTCCTTAAAAAAGGTTTCTCAAAAGTTCTGCTTAACGCTTTTATTTATATATCACTGGACATAATTTAGTCACATAGCCACCCCTTAATATAGAAAAGGATACGTAATGTAGTCTTTTACTCCATGTGGCAAGGCCTTTAATGGAAAACCAGGGCTCCCTTATACTGACTAGGAAGAGTAGAATCGATGTTAGGGTTGGCACCTAGCACATTGATTCTCTGGCACATTGAGTCATTCAACTTGTACTTTTGTGTCTTCACAGTGACTACAGGTATGTGGCAGCTGCTTTGGCTGTCATGAGAAATGTGACTCAGCAGATCAATGAACGCAAGCGGCGTTTGGAGAATATTGACAAGATTGCCCAGTGGCAGGCCTCTGTCCTAGACTGGGAGGTAGGATCCTTACCAACAGGGATATTGGGGAGTCTGAATAGCTTAGCTAGAACTTCACAGAGCCCTGGATGGGTGAAGAGGAATTATATTTGAAGAGCAGCGAGAAGGATTTAGATTAGAGCCAAGGCAAAACTTCCTGCTAAAGAGAGGTATTATGTCCTTGAATAGCTTTCTAAGAAGGGTAGAAAAATCTGTGTGGCAGTGCTTCACTAAGAACAGAAAGGTTCATCTCTTTGGGCATTGCCAGGAAACAACTGGGTTGATTCAGCAGCCTTTCAAATCTCTTTCAAGCCCTAGAATTTCATCACCAGCAGATGAACGCTTGGCTGAAGAATGCTATATGCTAATTCACTCCCAAACACAAAATTACAAAGCTGGTTCTCTGGTGCGGGCCAGCCAACATACTTCTTTTACTCCTGGTGGGATCACCTCACCCCAATGCACCTAGTAGGTCTACCTAAGCCTGCACACTTCAGGCCATGACCATCCTTCCCGCCAAATTGACAGACAAATTCTGTTTTTTAATCATCTGCTTATAAAAATAATTCCTGAGCGTCCCATTCCACTGCGCATAGACTGAACCTCTAAGTGGTAATCAATACTTCAGAGCCGCTTAGGCGAGCAACAGGGAGAAGGACATGTTCCTGAGGACCGCATTTTCCGGGGAATTTCAATTTCTAATTTCTCTAATGCTGGTATTTAGTTGAGCTGTCACTTTGCCACCCTTTACGCTCATTAGATCCACTTGAGAGGAAGGGAGAAAGAACATACCACTGACAGCTTCTTTCTAAAGAATTTTTTTTCCCGGAGATTTTTTTACCAGGAGCCCAAGTGTGGAGCTCATGTTTGGGAACTTGATCGTGCGTGGTTGTGACTTCCTCCTCATGGAACCCCTCCTTTCACAGCCTGGTTGTATAATACCCAAGGGCCTGTTTCAGTGCGCCATCAGATGATTTAATCCAAAGAAGTTGGAGAAAGCACAAAACCGCAATGTGATTGGAGGCAGGCAAGAGCATCTATTTAAAAGCTAAGGAGGCTGACTCCTGG
This sequence comes from Pteronotus mesoamericanus, assembly GCF_021234165.1. Classification (NCBI taxonomy): domain Eukaryota; kingdom Metazoa; phylum Chordata; class Mammalia; order Chiroptera; family Mormoopidae; genus Pteronotus; species Pteronotus mesoamericanus. The sequence continues at coordinate 281,766 of NW_026555108.1, read as the reverse complement.
GAACAGGAGATCAAATATGGAGCTGGATGGATTCGTTATTCCTCCGCCTTCTTGTCAGTAGGCAGCATTGAAAATGAACTGTATGGACAAGATGGCGTTTCTTGCAGCCACAGCCTCCCATGAGACAGTCGACCTGGAATCAGAATGGGGTGCTGCTGAGCATTAGGATATTGCGATGAGTGAGATGTGGTCTTGCCTATTCAGAGGGGACAGATATGTTCCAGGCAGAGGGAATAGTGTGAGCAAAATTCTGGAGGAATGGAAGGCAGCAGAAGGCCTGCGGGCAAGGGGTCAGTGGGAAAAGGTTGCTCTTTTGGGGACAAAGCAAAAAAAAAACCAAACAAACAAACAAATGAAACACGTGTGGTGCAAGTTAGGCAGAAGAGGCAGAGGGTGAGAGCTCTGGATTCTGAGAGGGCGCTTTCCTTCACGTGGACTGATTTGATGCTTTCCAGCAACCATCTAAGGTGGGCCGAACAGGAACCACTGTATTATTCCCATGGTCCAAATGAGGGAACGGGTTGAGAGAGTGGTTAACCTGTTGTACTTCCCATGGCCACAGAATAAACTGACAGCAGCAGTGGGTCTAGAACGCCAGCCTTCTGAGACTCTCACCTCAGAAAATTGTCAAGGCAGCGGGACACTCCATTAAGAGATCATCACTCTGTTGTGGTTTGGTAGTTAGAACATGGACTTTGAAGGGAGGCTGGTTTGGCTTCAGCCATTCGGGACAATTACTTCCCATTTCTCTCACCTTGGCTTTGGGAGTAATAACAGTATATTCCCATTGTGGTGTTGTGAGGATGAATAGGAATATGTATGCAGCACAGAATAAAGGGCACAGAGTAATAGTCAAGATAGTAACTTTCACTTATGGGGAGCTTATAGTGTGATGTGTACTTTCCTAAGCACTTTAATGATTTTATTTATTTTTAAAGAGAGGGGGAGGGAGGGAGGGAGAAAGGGAGGGAAACATCCATGTGTGGTTGCCTCTCACACGCCCCCTACTGGGGACCTGGCCTGCAACCCAGGCTTGTGCCCTGACTGGGAATTGAACTGGCGACCCTTCGGTTTGCAGGTCAGCACTCAGTCCACTGAGCCACACCAGTCAGAGGCCTAAGCACTTTATATAGGTTAATTTATATAATCTTCACAACAGGCAAATGAGGTTGGTACTGCTATTATCCTCATTTTAAAGATGAGGAAACTGAGGCACAGAGGGGCTATGTGAGTTACCTGACATCAGCTGTCAGCCAGCTTGGTGAACATAGGAAATTCATTTTTTCAAGTGTTTACTTGTTTGTTTGTAGAGTTACATGTGACAAGAAGTACTTAGAATAGAATTGGGCTACTGCCTGGTACAGTGGGTGGACCAGATAACCGTGAGTAGTCCTAGTCCTGGTCTGATCATTCTCTTTTTAGCAAGTGTTGCATCTCAAAGTAATCCTGACCATCTTTGTATGGCATGGGCCCCTTTTGATAGCTCTCTTTCACTTCATACATATTCAAAACAGACGGTGGCACATTTTCCTTCTGTGCCTCAGGATGGGACATGGCAGACTGATACCAACCTCACCTTTCGATTCCTACAACAGGAAAGGGCGCTACAGCTTCCTCCCTCTGAGGACTTCCCCTCCCCGCCCAGGGCCTCCTGGGGTTCTTTGTTAGTTTGTGGGTCCCTCAAGGAGGAGAATCTTAACTAAGTTCCAAGGTATCCCTGGGGTGGAGCCTGGAGCACAGTAGTATCCTGGAGCTTTCTTTCTGAGGTTGTATTGTTAGAAAATACTCCCAGTGAGCTCTTCTTTTCCTTTTCATACCTTAGACTGGGAAAAAAATGGTATACTTGAGAGTATCATTCCCAGCTACCCCTCTCTTGGGCTCAATGCCCTGCCTAGGCTGTTTGACTCTGGTTATTTCTGGGGTGATGCAGCAGCCCCCGTTTCTAACCTTGACTTCAAGCTTTTGGGTGTAAGGCTCAGATCTTAGCATCAGAGCTTCAGGGCTAGGAACTTAGATATCATCCTCATACACCTCATTTAACAGCTTGAAAAACTAGGTCCCGGAGAGAGGAAGGGACCAGCCCTCCAGTGATTTTTGGCCCAGAGAAAGCATAATGCAGTGACAAGAGGGAGCACATTCTCTGGAGCCTCAGAATTGGGGTTTGGTTGTGGATCTGTAGCTAAGTAACTAGATGACCTTGGTTGATCACTTGACTTCTCTGTACATCCGACCATAAAATGAGAGCAAGGATATCCATCCACCAGGATAATTGTGAGAGTCAAGAAAGATAGAGTTAAAGTATGTAAAACAACGTCTGACCAATATGGATGCTCAGTAACTATTAATTCTCCTGAGTTCTGGGCCACAACTTTTTGTCCCCGTCTTCATATAGGCCCAGGAACACCCACCTGTGCCCACGGCTTTCGTGTTGTTTGCCTTGTGTTCCAGGAGATCTGAGCACACCTGTCCTAGTCGCCTCCACTGAGGATGTAAGGTCCTTGAGAATAGGTGCCAGGTTTAACTTGGCATCTGACAGTCACCTCCACTTGCCTCTGACCTAGCAGACTTGCCATGAAGAAGGAGCCCTTAGAAACAGTAGAACTGAATGAGTTAGGAATCATATGTCTTGGTGATTTTTGTGTGTCCGACTGTACATAGCAAGGAACAGAAGTGGTTTCCGGCTCTGTGTATAATAAACCAAGGGAGCATGTGGTCATGAAGTTTCCCATTTAATCAATAGATTTTAGTGAACTGAGAGGAGGATAGAAAAACTATTTTAAGGGGGTGAGTGCATTCTCTTTCCTTCTATCATCATCTCCGTGGGCTCCCCGTCCCCTTTTTCTCATCGGGGAAGCAGACAGACTTCTACCACCTGCTCAGGCTTACTCTTCAGGTACAGGAAAGGGCCTAAGAGACCAGAGCTGGGAGGAAATACTGGGGCAGAGAGAGAGATTCATAGAGAAAAAGAGGGAGAATTAGAGAATGAACGGGGCTCTTTCGTCCTCAGGGTGGACAAGAGTCTTTCCATCTCATAGAGCTTTTTAGCGTTTCCCAGGAGTCCCTCCCTTCGTACCTCCTTCCCCACCAGTCGTTTCTGTTCTCCTCCTGCCCCAGACCGTGCCCAGCCCTAGGTGCCTCCAGGCAGGTGATGGGTCCATCCCTCTTACCTGGCTGCCTCTCACTGTCACGTGTCCTTCCCAGGGCGAGGATATCCTAGACAGGAGCTCTGAGCTGATCTACACCGGGGAGATGGCCTGGATCTACCAGCCCTATGGCCGCAACCAGCAGCGGGTCTTCTTCCTGTTCGACCACCAGATGGTCCTCTGCAAGAAGGTAATCCCACCCCTTCCTTCCCTGAGGGATACGGGCACTTCCGGGGGCACCAGCCTTTCCTTCTTCGTCATCCCAGCTCTCAAGAAAGTGGGCTAAAACTGATGGGTGAAAAACAGACAGGAGGTTGGCAGTAATTTCATATCGGGATCACTGGTATGGCATGAATATCACAGACAGAGCTGGCTTATGGGCAGTGAAGCTCTGAAGCTGGTGCGTTTTTGTCTTAATATAGTTTTTGACCATTTACCCTCCTGCCCCCCACAGTGATCCTTCTCACCAGAAACAGTTAAATATTTCTATCCCAGTTGGTGAACAGTGGCTTCCCTGAGCACTTCCCCCAATTTTTGCTTTCATGGCTCTGGCCACGTGGTCTCTCACTGCCCTAGGAACGACCAAGGGGTCTCCTACCTTTTCCTGACAGGTATGGACTTTTGTGGTCCAAGAATTTCCCGTGTCCTTACCCATTTTCTACACAAGTTGTATCACTTCCCTATAACTCTCATCTGTGCTCTTCTCCACTCTCTGTAAGCCACTTGAGGAGGGGCCATACTCTTGCCATTGACCTCTGGCTGACTCAGTGTGAGTGCTGTTTCCTTGGTCTCTTACCCTTGGCAGGTAGGAGCATGGCATATGTTCTCAGATTGATACCGCCTGATGGCATACTACTGTTCCCCCTTAACGTCCTCCCTCTACATAAGTGAGTTCAGACCACTTTTGGTTCCAGAGAGCGGTTGGGAAGATTTCCAGGAAAAGGAAAAGGGGAAGAAAACAACGAAGAATGCTTAGAGTGACTTTCCAAATGTGTTGTCCTACCCTTGGCTCTTACTCCATCATCCAGTCTGTTTGTTCTCATCCCCATCCACTAGTAAATGTGTTTAAAGAGCAATAGTGAGACTTGAAACACCTAGTTTCATGTTGTTATTTTCTTTCCAGCCTGAGACACGAACCACACATGTTTGTTTCTAAACACCCTGTTCTCTGTGTGTGCCACATCTTGCATTAAATCTTTGTCCATTTGCCTTTGATGGTGGATTGAGGGAACAAATGGAGTTTTGAGTCTAAGTGCCTCATTGTGGGGGATAAGCTTGAAATGCCAGCTCCGGGACCACTAGCTGGTTAGTTAAATGGGTACAGTAACTACCTTGATCTGGAGCTGACCTTGGAAGAGAGAACTTTCGTGATTCAAGAACTTGGCCAAGCACCCAGGCCTCTTCTTAGCTACCCTCAACTCTTCCTAGGACTTTGATCAAATCAGGGGACAAGATTTTGAAGGATTAATTCTTAAGATTCATTGCAAAAACTTCATTTATACAAAACTTCCTCATTTTGTACATTATTATGCAAAAACTTTCCCATTTTGTATATTGGAAATTGGGGTTGCCTGAGCCACTTAGAGCAGCTTTAAAAAACTTATGGCTTGATTTAGAGTGTGTCTGTATACACACACATATGTATTTATATATGTTTATTAATTAAATGGCCATTATAGTAGGTGTGAGGATACTAATAGCTTCTAATTATGTGATCCCTTATTTAAATTTTGTTGTCTTCCCTCTTTTACTTTTTTAAAAAATATTTTATTTATTTAGTTTTAAGAGAGGGGGAGGGAGAAAGAGAGGAAACATCCATGTGTGGTTCCCTTTTGTGCGCCCCCTACTGGGGACCTGGCCCGCAACCCAGGCATGACTGGGAATCAAAGCGGGGACCTTGCAGTTCACAGGCGGGTGCTCAATCCACTGAGCCACACCAGCCCAGGCCCTCCGTCTTTTCTTTGGAAGACTCTAGATAAGACTCTGTTCTTTTCCTTCTTATCCTCTACAATGACTGTCTCTGCTCCCCTTCATCTCATTGTCCTGCTATTTCAGTTCTGCAGATACATTTTCTTTTTTAATTTCTGAGGTGATTATACTGGAAATTATTTTGCTGCTTTGGGGGATTTTTTTTCCTCCTTTTTATCATGTGTTCCCTTTCGCTTTTTACCAGACATGGGAGGAGAGTCCCTTTCTCCTCTGCTCAGTCATTCCATCCACTAACGTGCCTAGAGCCCAGCAGTTGCACCAGTCAGCCTTTTTCTTGTATCTTCTGTCCTCCGTGGTGCCAATGTGGACATGCTCTATTGTTTCCCGTGTAATGACTAGTCAGCATTTACGTTGCTTTCACTGTATTCTGGGAGGGTCCAAACTAAACAGAGTGTAATGATATGCTAGAGAAAGGACTTCTTCTGATTAAGGAACTTTCTGCATTGGGGCCATTTCTTCTTGCACTAATTAGCTGGACTTGGAGGTTGAGTCATTTGGAACAACTAGAAATACAAAAATAGCAACAGAGATGGGGATAGGACAGGAAGAAGATGAGGATCTGAAACCAGAATGCCCGGGTCCTAGATTCTACTGTCTCTTACTAATTTGTCTAAATGTGGGCAGTTCTTTAGATTTAAATATTTCTTTTTCCTCCACGTCAAACCAGGTTGATGATAGAGTTTATCTTAGGAGACTTTTAAAAGAACCACCTGAGTTAGTGGAAAGCAGTTAAGTAGTCTTAAGAGCACAGATTCTAGGGCCAAACAACAGGGCACCGGTTTCTTTTTTCCCATGAATTGCTTGACCTTGGATAAACTCTCTGTACCTATTCTTCATTCTTCCATTGGCAAAACAAGAATCGTAATCGCGTCTACATGCAAGGGAAGTCGAGAAGGTTAAATGAGACAGTATAGTTGCAGTGCCTGGAACATAGTAAGTACTTAGCCATTGATACTATTACTGCACATTTAGCATTTCTAACCATTTATTCAGCACATTTTCATTGCGAGGCAGTATCCAGAAGGTCAGTCAAACATAGATTCTAGAGCCACATAGCCTGGATCCGAAGCCCAGCTCTACCATTTAGTATTTTTTTATTCCTGGACAAGTTTCTTAACTGCTCTATGTCTACAGTTCCTCCTAAAATGGGGTTATAACAGTACATTCCTTGTCGAACTGTTGTGAGGATTATTTAAGTTACTAAATGCAAAGCATCTAGCGATCGAGGAGTGCGTAAAGAAAATGTGATACGCACATGATGGAATATTATTGAGCCTTAAAATAGAAGGAACTCTTGCCATTTGCAACAGTATGGATGAACACTAATAAAATGAGACAAAGACAAATGCCATATGATCTCACTCATATGTGGAATTTAAAACAGTTGAACTCATAAAGAAAGAAAGTGGAATGGCTGTTAACAGGGGCTGGTGGGGGTGGAGGAAATAGGGAGATATTGGTCAAAGGGTAAAAACTTTGTGACGCAGGACGCATCAGTTCTGCAGAGCTAGTGTACCAGCGTGGTAACTGTAGCGAGCGACACTTTGTTGTATTCTTCCCATTTGCTAAGAAAGTGCATCTTACATTTTCTCATCACAGAAAAAGAGATGGATATGTACATTAGCTTGATTGTGGTAATTATTTCACAGTGTATATGTAGAGCAAAACACCATGTTGTATATCTTAAATATATACCTCAGTAAAGCTGGAGAAAAATGGAAGGCATTTAGAATCGAGTTCGGCACATCATTTCTGCTCTTCAGTGTCCACTGTTACATTGTTGTTACTAAGAAGCATGCGCTCTAGATGCTCGAATAAAATAATGAGAAAGATAAATCCAGTGCCAGCCCCTGTGCCTTCCCCAGGATCTGGAGGGAAAACCAGGCTGACCCAGGCTCGGGAGCAGTCACCCGGACCCCCTCTAAAAGGGTGGGGAGGGCTTTATTGACAAGCAAGACAGACTGCAGTCCTGAACAGTTGCATTCCCCAGATTGCAGCATCTGTCATTTGGACAGAGTGTGCTGCGGTATCTCCCTAAACCCTGTGAAAACGCAGTGAGTCCAAATTCAAACAGCTCCCAGCTGTTTCAGTTATGTAATGTCAGGAATGGGGGTAGGTTTCTGGCCGGAGCCATGGCTCGGGCCTGGGTGCCTGTCTGCAGACCTCCGGGGCGCTCCTGGGGAAGTCCCAGCTTCCTTAGTACCTTCCATCTCGGATCAGTGGAAGGAAACATGAGGAAGGCTGGCATACTGTTACAAACAATGCCATTTAGGCAGGGAACCTGGCAACCCAGATAGCATCTGTGGTGAGCGCCTATTCACCACGTCCCAATGAAAGCACTCAGTCCACCATTAACAGGTGGCATATGGGGGTGGCCTGGTCCCGACAGGACCACAGGCAGCCGGGGCGCAGAGAGGTTTGCCTCCTCGCTGTGAGCAGAAGCTGAGCAGAGAAACCTTGGAGGCTTTGTCAGCTTTGCTTCCCTGGACAACCCCTAAGTGAAGCAAGACCAAGGAAGGCACTGTGCTTGGCACAGCTTAAACGGGCAGGCAAAACGAAAAGCTGTGAAACGGAACAAATGCCGCTCGCCAGTGTGGTGGTGGAGTGTCAATTGTATGAGGGCGTATAGTCTGCTAGCATCCAAAAAAGGGAAACTGAAGTGAAGAGCTGGGGGGTGCAGTCAGGGAAGGCTTCTTTGGGGAGGAGGAATGTGTGAATTTGACCTTGAAGGCTAAGCAGTATTGAATAGGAGGCATCGTTGGGGCAGGGAGGACGTGTTAGTGTGAACCCAGTTATAGGTCTGTGATTTTGGTGAGTGGGTGGCAAACCACCCGCCGCCACCACCCCTACTCCTGCCTTGAAAGGGTGTGTGGAATTTCCAGGGATAGTAGGGAAGCTACGTAAATTTTGAAATGTTCAGAGTTAACTTTGCTGTGATTTATTTTCAGTCAATATTTAACTGGCTTTGAAAGTTTACATGGACTAAAGGAGACATTGAGACTTTTAGGTTTATCGAAAGGGGTTTAGAGTGGTACAAAACATTGGTCTGGGAGTAAGACAGCTCAGCACCGTATTTATGAGGTGCTGGCCTCATGCCCGGGTCACTGCTTGTGTGGATTTGAGCTTTACAACCATTTTCCAAGGTAAGGATGATTCTCCTAGTTCCATAAATGAGGACATTGAGGCTCAGAGAGGTTAAGCAGCTTGCCCAAGACAACACAGCTAGTAGGTTAAGCAACTGGGACTCAGATGCAGGGCTTGAGACTCTAACTCACTCTTTCCACTGTTTCATACTGCTTTGTGGCCTTAACTACCCCTTCTGATTGGATTTTCTGAGCAGTGGATCATTCTTAATCATTTCTATCACATCGTTACACTTGGCTTTATGACTAATCTGGTGTCTGAAAACACCATATTCAACTCCCTGGGGAGTCAGAAAGAACAGGCAAAGGGAGGATTTGAATGACGCATCTCTCTAGCCCTGTTCCCCTGCTGCAGAGGCAGAACTATCTCTAGTTGCTTGTTATCCTTAAATACCTAAAAAAAAAAAAATACCCAACCACAATAGGAGGTTCAGTTGATGCTTTTAATTTAGCTTCAAGATCACGTACATCCTTTCCGTTTTTGGAAATCAGTAAAGGTTTTGAAGGTTGACAGTGATTAGGACAGCAACTCGGAGGAAAAGGAAGCTGCAGGCTGCAGTTAGGAATAGAGGAAGGTGGAGGCTGGCTGCATTCTCGCGTGGTGGGCACTCACCCGTGTGGTCCAGATCTGGATTCCTAGGTTTATGTGTATTTGCATTATGTATTGTAAGGCAGGTTTCAAGGCTCTACGAGATCAAACTAGGTTATGTGGATCCGTTCTCAGCCTGTCCTGCTTTTGTAGTGAGATCAGCTGAAAGAGTCCACTTTTAATCCATATTTCTCACAAAGCGTTCCTGGAGATGTGGAAGTCAGTGCATGGGAGCCACCCCACTCTTTTGGCCAGACCGAGTCTGCCCGCCTTGAGCCTCGTGAAGGGAACCGAGGCTGTGAAATAGGCTTGGAGCCATGTTGGCCCACTCTATGCAGCTGACCTTGTCCTCTTCTGGGAGATTGATGCCAGGGGCACCCAACAGATCAGAACCCATCTGTACTCACAGCCTATTTATGTGAACGATCATTATTGGGTGGGAAAAGAACAATGTGATGGTTATTTTTTGCAAAGCAATTCAATAACATCTGTATTTTCCAGCCTGACACTTCATGATTGACAGAGCTATGTTGGGAATCCTTAAGGACAGCCTTCCCCAGCCGTCCCGGAAAGCCCAGTTTACCATGGAGCGTGAAGACTTAGGATTGGGGATGTGGCTGTCTGAAAGTTCAAGTCCCAGCACACAGGAGGGACAGTTGGCCAGAAGGGGCCCCTACCACTAACAAAGGACATCTGTCAGGACAGGGTTCCCTGGGGTCCTCTTTGGCCAGACTCAGCCACACCACATGTCCCAGCATTAGGTGTGCCCTCAGGGGAAGCTTCGGACAGCGCCGAGAGGAAGAGGGGCTGAAAAGCCACTCGGAGAGACACCCTCGTCAGACGTTACATTCTGTAGGCTCACGGGTCATTCCCTCTGTCTCTGTTTTTCTTTTTTTAACTTATGACATATTTGACATTCAAAAAGATACAAAAATAATATAATGCTCACCCATAGACTTACTATCCTATTTATTTATTTATTTATATTTATTTTTAGAGAGAAGGGAAAGGAGGGAGAAAGAGAGGGAGAGAAATATCAATGTGCGGTTGCTCCTCGCGTGCCCCCAACTGGGGATGTGCCCTGACTGGGAATCGAATCCTGTGACCCTTTGGTTCGCAGGCCTGTGCTCAATCCATTGAGCCACACCAGCCAGGGCTAGAAATATTTTTTTCATAGTCTTCCTCTTCTCCATCTCTGCTTTTTCCCTTCCTTCCTTGCCTCTTCCCATTCTCCTCTTTGCACTGTCTTGAATTTCTCCTGTATTATTATATTTCGTATAGTTTTTATACATATGTATGTGTCCTTAAACATCATGTGGCAATTTTTGGTTTTGAAACCTTCTGTAAGTGGAATAGATATAGATGAGATAAACTATGTAGAAGTAAAATCAAGGGAATGATGAGCATAGGATTTGAGGTGGAGGCTGCCGTGGCATCATGGCTTTTGGATTGGGTGATGGGTTCACTAAAACTTAATATGATATTAAAAGTAATTAAGTAAATAACTATATAGAAATAAGAACATCATTCATATACTAATGCTGAGTTTCTTGTGAACTGAGAGTTAGGATTAAGCCAGTTCTGTGCATTCAAGAGCAAAACAACAATGATGACAACCAGCCAGCTCGCATTGTACCTCTGAAAGGCTTGCCAATACTTTGGAATAGGAAAAGCCTTTGCTAGCAGTGCCTGTGTGGCTCAATGCTTCCTGCTTCCTATCAGCAATCTTGGAACCGTATATAAGGACTGATGCTGGGTTCTGAGATAGAGCCTTTGGATGTAGGACAGAGACTTTCTCTAAGTGCATCTAGTTAACCGACCTGTCAATGTTGTACTGCTAAGTTAACCTGCCCAAACTCAGACCCAACCAAGCCCCATTGGTTCTCCAAAACAGTGGCATGTTATGCATCATGATGTGCCCATGTGCCAACTCTCCCGGGACCCACTCTCTACGTACCTTTAACAGAAGCCTTCTCTTCCTTCTCCCCTAGGACCTGATTCGGAGAGACATCCTATACTACAAAGGCCGCATCGACATGGATAAATATGAGGTAGTTGACATCGAAGATGGCCGAGATGATGACTTTAATGTCAGCATGAAGAACGCCTTTAAGCTTCACAACAAGGAGACTGAGGAGGTCCATCTATTCTTTGCCAAGAAGCTGGAAGAGAAGATACGTTGGCTCAGGGCTTTCAGAGAAGAGAGGAAAATGGTACAGGAAGATGAAAAAATTGGTAAGTGACCTGAGGAGAGAAAGAAGAATATAGTTATAAAGCACATAGAGGATTTGAAATAGTTTCCATTTTTCTAGAGGCAGAAGGAAGATTTCTATTGCAAACTGACTTAATCTACTTTGTCAGTTGCCTATTGTTAGGTGCTTTTTGATAGATACCAGCAGTTTCCATCAGTCAGGGTTAAGTGAGTTACGGGTCGGCTTCTTCTAGAATCTCATTGCAAGATAAAACTATTACACTGAAAGCAAACCTCAGACTCAATTCTCTCAAACATACAAACATTTATTAGCAAACCAACACAAAAGCACTCATACAGCCTATTCCGTGATCTCAGTGCAGTCTCTGTTCTATTCTAAGATACATGACAGCATCTTCTGTGAAAAGGTTAGTCAAGGCAGGTTTGCTAATATTATAGTGACAGGGTTCAGCTAACTCTCTAGTCAGAGTCTGGTGACAGAATCCGCTGATGAGGGTCAACACATGGCACCTGTTTTCAATCGTAAGCTTCAGGCTTCCTTCTAAAGGGTATAGGCTGTGGGATTTATTGGATTCTTATACCCAGTTTTGGTGAGGGCTAAGATGCCTGTAAGACATTTGTGGTCACTGCACATATTGAATAACATTCACTTGACCAATCTGTACTTTAAAAAAAAAGAAAAGATTTTATTTATTTATTTTTAGAGAGAGGGAAAGAGAGGGAGGAAGAGAGGGAGAAAAACATCGATGTGCGCGAGCAATGTCAATCAGCTGCCTGTCACATGCCCCCAACCAGGAACCTGGCTCGCAACCCAAGCATGTGCCCTGACCAGGAATCGAATGAGCGGCCTTTTGGTTCGCAGGCCGGTGCTCAGTCCACTGAGCTGCACCAGTCAGGGCCCAATTTCTACTTCTTAATCCCTTCACCTTTTTTAGGTTGCCAGAACCCCAGACCCCCTTCCCTCTGGCAACCTTCAGTCTGTTCTCTGTATGTATCTATGAGTCTATTTCTATTTTGTTTATTTTGCTTTTTAGATTTCATACATAAGTGAAATTGTGTGGTATTTGTCTTTCTTTGTGTGACTTATTTCACTTAGCATAATACCCTCTAGGTCCAATGATACTTTTATAGAAATAGAAAAAACAATCCTGAAACTCATGTAGAACCAAAAAAGACCCATAATAGCTAAAGATATCTAAGAGAGAAAAATAGAGCTGAAGGCATCACACTTCCTGATTCAAAATATATTCCAAAAGTGCAGTAATTAAAACAGCGTGGTACTACCATAGACACAGACATATAAATGAAGGGAATGGAATAGAGAGCCCAGAAATAAACTCACCCATGTACGTCAATATGTCTTCAACAAGGGTGCCGAGAATACAAAACTAGCAAAGGATGGTTTCTTGCAAAAAATGGTGCTGGGAAAAGTAGATATCAACATGCAAAATAATGGTAAAAATCTTCTTGACTTTGATCTTGGCAATGATTTCTTGAACATGATACCAAAAACTTAGGCAACAAAGCAGAAATAGGCAAGTGGGAGTAGATAAAACTAAAATACCTCTGCACAGCAAAGGAAATAATCCACAGAACGGAAGGGCAACCTGTGGAATGGGAGAAAATATTTCAAACCATATATCTGATAAGATTTTAATTTTCAAAGCGTATAAGGAACTCCTACAACTCATAGTAAAAAATCAAATAGCTCAGTAAAAAAAATGGGCAAAGGAGTTGCACTGACATTTCTGTTATTTCATTAATTACTTTGTGCCATTTGATTTTTTCTTCTGAAACTTTTCTTATATCTATGTACATTTTCTATTGCAATCTCTTATCTTTTGACTTTTTTTTACTTTGTATTTTTGCTTTTGGTTGTGAAATATTTGTTTCTACTTCATACCATATTTTATTCAACCATTCTCCATTTAACAGCCTCGTATTTTTTTTTTTTTTGTTTTTGCCCCTTTGTACTGTAAAGTGCATCTTTGTAGCTAAATTTTCGTCCAAGTTTCTGACTACTTTCCTTTTTCATGTCTCAAGACGTTTGCTATATCTTGCCAGAAATACTCTTCTAGAGATGTACTAATTTATGCATTTAAGAAAGGTCTATGCTTCTCTTAACATAATCATGTGTTTTTATGTTTTAGGCTTTGAAATTTCTGAAAACCAGAAGAGACAGGCTGCAATGACTGTGAGAAAAGTCTCTAAACAAAAAGGTAAAGCTGCCTTTTACCAACTCTCCCTGCCCCCCGGCCCCTGTCTTCGGGAGACTTCACCGTCTTCGGGAGACTGGGAAGCCATAGGCTATGTGCTTGCGTATTCCTAGGCTTGTTTCCATGCTGAGGTTCACTTGGGGTGTTGGGGAGCGTCCGGGTTCTCAGGTGTCAATGGTTATACATGGCAAGTGGCCTTAAAAGTTCAAGGCTGAGGAATGACTAGGGTAAGGTAGTTATGTCCGAAGGTAGCTCATTGGGTACAAGGAAAAAAAAGGAAGCTCTTTTTCTTTTTACTTAAATAAATGTGAGTGAAAAGCTAAACTCTGCTAACAATTTAGAGACTGATAGACAATAGAAAAATGTGTAGAATTTTTTAATAAGTATAAATATATTAGCGAAATGTGTATAGCTTTCATTGGTATGAGGACATTTGGCATATCCAGAATTCCAAATCAGAATCAAGAATTTCATACTGAATCAAAAAGATTCAGATATTCATTTCTTTCTCTGCAAACTATAAATGAAGGTGCTTACACAAGAAACATACCTTGAAAATCAGCTTGAATATGAAACGAAGCCCCCTTTTCTCGTTTTCATGAACTAGACAAAATTAAAATGCTTAGGTGAACCAAGGGAAGGAACTACTCTCTGTGTATTTGAGGGCCTTTTCAATCCCAGTAATTTTACATGATTTGTTTCATTTTATCTCTATAGCACCCCTAAAAAGGTAGGCATTATTAGCCCCATTTTCTAGATGAGAAAACTGAGGACCTTCTGGGCGAAGTGACTCTACCCATAAGTCAGCTTGAGTATAAGTCCCCTTCTCCCCCACTTCACCTCAGGGTTCTGCTGATTCTCCATTTTGAGAAAGAACAGTTCACTTTTTTTTTTTGTCTTACCTCAATTACTAACAAACGCTACCATTACTGATAGCCACTGTCATTGTCCCCAGGGGTGAGCAATCTCAGTGAGACCTCACATTTCCCAGGCCCTTCCTTGGGCTCGCTCAGTGGGCTCTGGTTCAGAATGAGTCACCACACAAAATGATCAGATTCACGTTGTCTGAAATTCCAGCAGTCACATAAAGCACCCTTAATTATTCCCGATGACACTCTTTTTCAATGAGGAGGCTACATGCCTGTGCATATCTGATTTCCAATTAAGCAGTGTCCCTAGCTGGAGCCCCTCTAACTAGACATGACCGTCCTTTTAACTGCTTATTGCTTCTTGCCCTTGGGAGGCCCTCATTGGCTCTTTTCCTCATCATGCAAATGTGACTCTCTTTAGATGTGGAATTAAAGGCAACCAGTCCTAACCTCTTGTGGGTGGAAACGTGAGGGGTAGTGTTAGAAAGCAATCTGGAGTTACTCTCAGTAAAGATATGATCTGTATGAATAGGAGAATTCTGTGAGAGACTATGCCCCTTCTTTACCCAGACATATGAGCAGAAAAGAGCCCCAGGCAGATGGAGAGACTTCAGGCTACAAAGGAGCTACTGTCCGAGTGGCCTGCCTCTGTCTCCAGGAGGCTCTCACTTCCTGAGCGTCTTGCACTCTGATTTCCTTCACTGTCCTCACCACACTGACCTTCGTGATGGAATGGTGCCCCTTTACCTCAGCCCAGGTTCCCTCAAGCTCATCTGACACTGCCTGGTCTTTTCACTGAGACTCCTTAAAGCTTGGGAAAATTCCACAAAGCAAGCAGCTGGAAAACAGTCCTGCTTAATCATACCAAGACTTTCTGTCAGTTTCTTTGACCTCCCTGTCTAGTCTCAAGCCCCTTTCAGGCTTTCAGGTCTGTCTCCCAGTATCTAAACACTGATTCACACTGAACAGCTTTCCACCTTGAAGAGCAATCTTAAGACTTCAGAGAAACTCATCTATTTTCAAACCTCCAAGAATTCCTATGAATTTCTTCCCTTATTTCTATTTCTAGTCTTTAAGGCTCCCCTAGTCCAGGGCTGCGGTGACTGATATATTTTGAGACTCAAAGTTACTACACATGAGGAAGTAGTTGTCAAACTTAGTAATTTAATAGTTATGTCATGTGCATGGGAAGTGCAAGAAGGGAGTTCTTTCAGGTATCAATGAAAGTTAGCTCCCTTAACCATTCCAATGACCCTGAAAGCGATGGAAAAGCACTCTTGTTAAGATTTCTCTAACGCAATGTAATTGGATAGGTAATCATTCTAGTGTCCCTTTTCAACCCCAACTGTAATGCCATGGGACCTTATCAACTCAGTCTACTGAGGACAGAGCCTAGGTCCAAGGAAGGCCTTTTCATTTTACATTTGCCTATCATACTACCTTGGTTTTAAGAATTGCTATGTAACTTTTTGAGGGTTCTGTGCTAATTCCTGATCCATCAAACTATTTCAGGCTGTCTTCATGAAATTCCCTAGATCCGTGAGCATAGCCCCATCTCCAGAGGTTTTAGGGTCGGCTCAAAATCAGAATAGTACGCTAGAATTACTAAAATAATCTTGAAAAAGAAGAAGAAAGCTGGAGTAATCAGTCTACCCTGATTTCAACACTAATCATATTGCTACGGTAACCAAGAGAGTGTGGTGTTGGCAGAGGGTTAGACATATTAGCTCAGCAGAATAGAACAGAGCGCCCAGAAATAGACCTACATAAATTAACGCAACTGATTTTTGACAGAAGTGTTAAAGCAATTCACTGGAGGAAGGAAGGATGGCGTTTTCAATAAATTGTGCTGAAACAATTGGACTTCCATAGGACAAACATTTTAAAAAAGAACCTGAAACTAAACTTAAAACATATGGGCTCAAATTTAAAACTAAGTATTTTAAAATAAATGGGAGAAAAGTTTTAGGATCTAGGGGTAGGCAGAGAAGTTCTTAGACTTGACAACAAAATCTTGAACCACAAAGTGAAAAATCGATAAAGTAGACCTCATCAAAACGGAAAATTTTGCTCTGTGACAGACCATGTGAAGTGAATGAAGAGACAAGCTACAGGCTGGAAGAATATATTTGCAAATCATAGATCTGATAAAATACTAGTGTTTAGAATATATAAAGAACTCTCAAAACTCAACAGTAAAAAATCTGCCTACTCAGATTAGAAAATAGGCAAAAAGTAAACAGATATTTCACTGAATAGGGAATATGGACGGCAGGTAAGCACATGAAAATATGTTCAATATCATTAATGACTGAAGAAATGCAAATTAAAACCACAATATTAGAAAGGCTAAAATAAAAATAATAACACCACCAAATGCTGGCAAGGATGCAGAAACATTGAGTTGTTTATACCTTGCTGGTGAGAAGGTAAAATGGTACGGCCACTCAGGAAAATAGTTGGGCGCTTTCTTAAGAGATGAAATATACAACTACCTTATGACCCATCAATTATGTTCTTGGACATTTATCCCAGAGAAGTGAAAACTTATTTTCACATAAAAACCTTTAAACTAATGTTCATAGCAGCTTTGTTCATAATAACCCAAACTGGAAACAACCCAGATGTCCTTCATTGAGTGAGAATTAAGCAAACTGTGGTACATTCATACCATGGAACATTACTCATCAGTAAAAAGGAGCCAGCTATTGGTACATGCAACAAACTGGGTGAATCTCAAAGGAATTATGCTGAGTGAGAAAAGAAATCACTACAGGTTGTATATTATATGACTCCATTTATATAATGTTTTAATATAATTTATGAACGGGGAATAGAATAGTGGTTACCGGGGGATAATAAGGAGATGGGGACGAGAGAGAAGTGAGTGTGGTTACAAATCCAATCAGAGTAGAATAAACAGAAAAGAAAGGAAAAGAGTGAAATGAGCCTGTGCAAATTGTGGGATAAAATTAAGGGAAACAGTCTATAAAATATTGGCATTCCAGAAGTAGAGGAGAGGGAGGGGAACAGAAAGCTTACTTAAAGAAATAATGGCTGAGATCTTCCCAATTCCAAGTAGGCTCTTGAGTCTCACTGGTTTCTAAACAATTTCAACCCCAAATGATCTCCTCCAAGACACACTATAATGAAACTGTCTAAAATCAAAGACAGTGGGAGAAGGCAAGAGAGAGAAAATCCTTGCATCCAAGGGAACTCACATACGGCTGTTATCAGATTTCTCAGCAGCAACCTAGCAGTCCAGGAGAGAGAGTGATGATATATTCAAAGTGCTGAAAGAAAAACTGCCAACCAAGATACTGTGCCTTGGAAAGTTGCCCTTCAGAAATAAAAGACTTTCCCAGACCCACCCCCCGAAAGAAAAAGTGGTGAGAGAGTTCATCACCACTAGACTTGTATTACAAGGAATGCTGAAAGGAATTTTTCAAGCTGAAATGAAAGAACACTAATTGATAACATGAAAACATGAATATAAATACACGAGTAAAAGTTAAGTATATAGTCTAATTCAGAATAACCTAATGTGGTGGTGTACTTAAATCTATTATAAATAATAAAGAACAAAAGGGTTAAAAATAACTATAAGTAAATTATTTTTTAATAGATAACAATAAGACATAAGCCGTAATATCAAAAACATAAAGTATGGGGTAAAGTAAAAGGGTAGAATTTTTGTATGTGGTCAAAGTTAAGTTATCAGCATAAAATAGACTGTTGTAACTATAAGATATTTTATGAGAGCCTCATTGTAACCACTAAGTAAGTACCTACAGTAGGTACACAAAAGAAAAAGGTGAATCAAAGCATAACACTATGGAAAATTATCAATTAATACAGGAAGGTAGCAAGAGAGGAAGAAAGGGAAAAAGAAACTGTAAGACAACCAGAAAATATTTACGATGGGAATAGTAATTCTTTACCTAACACTATTTTAAATGTAAGTAGATAAAATTCTCCTATCAACACACGTAGAGGGGGTGAATAGATTAAAAAAAAAAAGACACAACCATATACTGCCTACAAAAAAGTCAGTTCAGCTTTGGGCCCATAATGATAAAAGGGTAATTCATCAGGAGAATATAACAATTGCAAATATCCATGTGCCCAGTGTTGGAGCACCTAAATATATTAAGCAAATACTAACATCTGAATGAAGAAACAGACAATGATATAATAATAGTGGAATTGAATACCCCATTTCAACAATTGATAGATCACCAAGATAAAAATGATTTGATCTGGACTGATAATATATTTAAACCTCATGAACCTAAGAGACATATAAAGAACATTCCATCCAACAGAAGCAGATTTCACATTTTTCTTAAGCATACATGCAACATTCTCCAGGATATCATGTGTTAGGTCACAAAACAATTCAGAAAATTTAAGAAGACTGAAATCATATCAAGTATCTTTTCCAGCCATAGTGGTATTAGACTAGCAATTAATAACAGGAGGAAAACTGCAAAATTCACAAATATGCGGAAATTAAACAACATACAAATTAACAGTCAGTGGGTCAAAGGAGAATAAAAAATATGAGATGAATTAAAATGGAAACACAATATACCAGAAGTTGTGGGATGCAACAAAAGTAATTTGAGGAGGAAAATTTATAGGTATAAATACCTACACTGAAAAAAAGAAAAATGTCAAATAACCAGACTTTTCACCTAAGGGAAAAAGGAAAAGAAGAAGAAAAATTAATGAATTTTAGCTGGAAAAAAAAAAACCCTAACAACCAGAGGGAAAAAAATGAGATAGGGACTGAAAAACAATAGAACATGTTAATGAAATTAAGAGCTGACTTTTTGAAAAAACAAAACAAAAATCACAAAACATTAGACTAAAAAAGAAAGAGGAGGCTCAAATAAAATCAGAAATTAAACAGAAGATAATCCAGATGATAGCACAGAAATAAAACAAATTATAAGAGAATAATATGAACAATTATACATGGACAAATTGGATAATGTGGAAGAAATGGATAAATTCCAGGAAACCATGATGTGCCAAACTGAATCATAAAGAAATAAAGACCTTGACAATATCATGCTAAGTGAAATAAATAAGTCAGAAAGAAAAAGTTAAGACCCATATGATTTCACTCATATGTAGGATATAAATCTGAAAACAACAAATGAACAAACAAGAAAACAAACAAAACCTCACAGACAAAGGCAACAGTATGGCTGTTACCAGAGAGAAGGCAGGCATGAGAGTAGTGAAGTAGTGAAGGGTCAAATAAATGGTGATGGAAGGTGATTTGACTTCGGGCAGTGGGCACAATGCAATATGAAGATCATGCATCATAGACATGTACACTTGACGCCTATATAATGTTATTGACCAATGTTACCCCAATAAATTTAATAAAAAGAAATAAGGAATCTGAACATACCAATAATGAGTAAGAAGATCAAATCAGTTAAAAAAAAAAAACAACCCAAAAACAAAAAAAAAATTTTGACCAAGACCAGATGGTTTCATTTGTGAAATCTATGGAACATTTAAAGAAGAATTAACATCATTCCTTCTCAAACTTTTTCAAAGACTTGAAGAAGAAGGAATACTCTAAAATTTACTTTACAAGGCCAGCATTACCCTGATATGAAGCCACATACAAGCACTCAAAGACAACATAGGCTGTTATCCCTGATAAATATATATATAGAAATTCTTAACAAAATACTGGCAAACCAAAGTCAGCGGCACAGTAAAAGGATTTTGCACCATTACCAGGTGTGATTCATCTCTAGGATACAAGGATGGTTCAATACATGCAAATCAACAAATGTGATATACCACATTAACAAAGTGAAAGATAAAAATTACATGATGATCTCAATAGATTCAGAAAAAACATTTGGCAAAAATCAACATCATTTTATTTTATTTTATTTAAACTTTATTTATTCTTAGAGAGAGGGGACGAGAGGGAGAGAAACATCAATGTGTGAGAGATACACCGATCCGTTGCCTTTCACATGTCCCCAACTGGGGACCTGGCCCACAACCCAGGCATATGCCCTGACCAGGGATCAAACTGGTTACCTTTCTGTTCACAGGCTGGCACTCAATCCACTGAGCCACACCAGCCAGGGCTCAACATACTTTTATGATAAAAACTCTCAATAAATTGAGTATAGAAGGAACATACCTCAACATAATCAGTGACTTGTATTGCAAACCTCTGGCTTGTAACACTATACTCAATGGTGAAAGGTTGGAAGATTTTTCTCGAAGCTCAGGAAGGAACATGACAAGTGTGCCAACTCTCACCACTTCTATTCAACATAGGGCTGGAAGTCCTAGCCAGAGCAATCAGGCAAGAAAAAGAAATAAAAGTCAGAAAAACAGAAGTACAATTAACTGTGTTTGAGGGTAACACGATTTTATATAGAAAGAACTCTAAAGACTCTTTCAAGAAATCATAATATTAGAATAAGAAAGGAATTTATGATGTTTCATGTTATAAAATCAATGTATGAAAATCAGTTACATTTCATTAACAATGAATATCCAAATGAGAAAAAAAGAAAATCCCAGTAGCAATAGCACAAAATAGAATAAAATACTTAGGGATTAATTTAATCAAGGAAGTCAAAGATCTGTGCACTGAAAACTTTTAGATATTTTTGGAAGAAATTAAAGAACACAAATGAATGCAAGGACCCCATGTTCAGCCCTGGCTGGTGTGGCTCAGTGGATTGAGAGCTGACCTGTGAACCAAAGGGCCCCTGGTTCAATTGCTAGTCAGGGCACATGCCTAGCTTGTGGGCCTGTTCCCCAGTAGGGGGTGTATGAGAGGCAGCCACACATTGATGTTTCTCTCCCTCTCTTTCTCCCTCCCTTCCCCTTTCTCTAAAAGTAAATAAATAAAATCTTTTAAAAAACAGAAATTTATTAAAAAAAAGATATTCCATGTTCATGGATTATAATTAATATTTTGAAAATTCCCTTACTATCCAAAATCATCTATAGATTCAATGTAATCCCTATCTTATATTCTATGGCATTTTTCACAGAAGTAGATAGAACAATCCTAAAATTCATATGGAACCATAGAAGACACCAAATAACCAAAGATATCCTGAGAAAGAAGAAAGCTGGGGACATCAAACTTTCCAGTTTCAAACTATATTACAAATTTATGGTAATCAATGCAATATAGTGCTTGCCTAAAAACCAACATATGGACCAATGGATCAGAATTATGAACCCACAGTTATAAACCCACATTTATAGTCAACTCATGTTTGTCAGGATGCCAAAAGCACTGGATGGGGATAGGCTTGTCTCTTCTATAAAATGTATTGGGAAAATTGAATGTTCACCTACAAAAAATATATTGGACTGCTATCTTACACCATTCACAAAAATTAACTTGAAATGTATTAAAGACTTCATTGTAAGACCTGAGCGTGCAAAACTCCTAGGAAAAAACCTAGGGAAAGGGATTCCAAGATGGCCTCAGAGTAGGTGGAAGCTACACTCACCTCCTCTTGGTGCCAGACCTGATTTACAGCTAACTTACAGAGCAATCACCTGAATAACCAACTGAAGGCTAGCTGAACTGAGATACTATAACCAAGGATTTATAGAAGAAGCCACTTAGAGACTGGTAAGAAGGGCAAAGACAGGGAAAAGGCTGACCCCTGCACATACATACAGCAGATAAGAAGCCGGAAGGATATCTTGGGCTGCAAAACTTCCCCCCTGTCTCCCATCAGGAGTGTGGGGTCTCAACCACAGTCAGGGATCCCCAACTCAGAGCAATAGAGATGGGAAGAGGAATCCACATAGCATCTTGTGGTGAAAATCAATGGGGATTCAGTCCACCTGGGAGAGAAGAGCGTTTGCTAGAGACTCAGAAGCCACCTTTCCAGGGTCGAGCATTCCCATTTTTACAGCACCAGGGTGCAGAGTGCATTACCTGGTCCTCTAACTACTGGCGACATCACCCTGCCATCTCGAGACCTACAGAAGGGTCTGCTGGCTGCACCCAGTGGGGATGTTTGGGACACACTTTTTCTGGAAAAGCTCTTGGCAGAGACTTAGACAATGATTGAAATGTGTAGTTTTGGAAACGGACCATTCTCCCACATCTGGAGCTCACAGCCAGTGGCTGCCCCATGCACACACTTGTTGAATCACTTAGCCTGCCCTTCCACTCCCGGTGGCCCCACCCTGCTGAGTTCAGACCAGTAGCGGTTTTTGAGTGCCACCTATAGCTGGGACATTCAGAGTACATCTCCCTCAAAGTCTCTTGCCTGGGAAGGGGAAGAAGTGCCCTCCACCCTCCTACAGACTTGCCAGTACAACACCCAGTGGGAGAATGTCTGGATCTGCCCTCCCAAATCCTGGTGGCTTTGCCCTGCTGAGCTCAGCTCTCTAGGGGTGGGGGTGCTACTCAAAGTTGAAACTTACAGTGTATGTCTCCCTGGGAAATTTTTGTCCAGGAATCGGATGGGCTGGCGCTGGGTTGTGTTGACTCCATCATGGTTGGGGGCACTCCTATCTCCCCTGTGAGCTCAGCCTTTCCCCAACAGGAGACCCATTGGACCTCCCTTTTCAGCAGCTGGGTGTTTCTCCCTGCTGAGCTCAGTTCCACGGGGGAGGGGTGGTGAAAGGAGAGCTGTTGAGAGCTGGCAACTTCAGAGCACATCTCCCTCAGAGGCTCTTCTTGAGTGGGGGAAGAAGTGCCCCACCTCTACAACAGGCTTTCCGGCACTACCCGCAATGTGAGATTTTCTGGATCTGCCTTCCCAAATCCTAATGCCCCTGCCAGGCTGAGCTCAGCTCTGTGGTGGGGGAAGAGAGTGCTACTTGAGCCTGGGACCTTCAGAGCACATCTACCTCAGAGGCTGTTGTCTTTGATGAGCACAAGGTCTTGTGGCTCACTGTGGAGCAGGAAGAAGTCTAAGTGCTTACCCACCTGCTGCAGACTTGGCCAGCTTCACCCCCCAGCAGAGACTCCTTTGATCTGTAATCCTGGGCCTGTGGTGGCTCCTTCCTGCTGAGCTTGCTCCTTGAGAGGGAGCAGCTGGCTGCACCCAAAGTGAACCTGTAGCTTGCTCTTCCTGGGGGAACTAGAATGGAGACTCTGACAGAGACTGAGTGGTATGGGTCTGGAGTAGGGGGTACATTCCTCTCTTTGAGTGACTGACTCATGGCACCCAAGTAGGGGACCAGCTAAACCTGTCCTCCCAATCCCGGCCATGCTACCCTACTGAGCTCTCACCCACTGGAAGGTTCTGTGGGTTGTGGCCAGCCTGTTCCTATTGTCTGTCTTTGGAAGAACACCCGGCAATCTCAGGGGGAGGCAGAGTAGGTGACAGGTGGAGGCAGACTTCAGGGAGCAGCTGACCTTTATAGATCTGCCCCCAATTCTAACCTGAAGGAAGTCTACCCTCATTTACAGATTGGCCCTTCCCACATGTACCCAGGCTCAGTATATACAGCCACAAAAAATGAATAGCATGGTCACTCCAGACAAGTAGCCCAAGAGCAGTTACACACAACATCTGACATCAGTCTGTACCTGAACCTTGCTCAGGTGGACCCAGAACCAGCACAACCAGTCAGTGATGGGCTTCATGCCACACTGGAGCTCAACCCAACTAGCCACACAATGGGCACACCCAAAGGGGATCCTGGCAGGCACCCCAGAGCTCAACCCAACTAGCCACACAATGGGCACGCCCAAAGGGGATCCTGGCAGGCACCAGACACTGCAATGAACAACTCCGCCTTGGGGGACAGCCCCTGCACAGTATCTCATATACTACTAATAGAGGTTTATCCTTATAGTCAGCCAGCTTGAGGTCTTAACTTCACCCATGAAAGGGCCAACAGCACTCAAGACTCAACTATAACAGGGAGCATGCATATTCCACAGGAAAAGATTCCTGGAGCACCAAGATCATGTCATCAGGAAAATTGCGCCACTGAGCCCAACAAGGCACTTATATCATAAAGCCATCATAACAAGTTTGGGAGACGTAGCAAATCTACCTAATACATAGAGACAAACACAAAAAGGCAGACAAAATGGGGAGACAAAAAATATGCCCCAAATGAAAGAACAGGAAAAATCCTGAGAAAAAGAAAAATTAAATGGAAGTGACCAAGATACCAGGTGCAGAATTTAAAACAATGGTTATAAGGATGCTCAAGGTGCATAGGGGAAGAATGGATGATCTCAGTGATAAGTTAAGCAAAGAGATAGTAAGCATGAAAAAGGACATAGAAACTATAAAAAAAGAAGCAGTCAGAAATGAATACAGTATCTGAAATGGAGAATACCTAGAAGGAATCAACAGCAGGTTAGATAAAGCAGAGGATCAAATCAGAGATTTAGAGGACAAGATAACAGTAAGCATCCAAGCAGAGCATCACAGAAGAAAAATAATTTTAAAAAGTAAGGAAATGCTAAAGGAACTTCTGGGACAACATCAAGAGTAAAAACATTTGTATCATAGAGGTTCCAGAAGGAGGAGAGAGTGAGCGAGGGATCGAGAACCTGTTTGAAGAAGTAACAGCTAAAAACTTCCCTAACCTGTTGAAGGAAAAAAATCACACAAGTTCAGGAAGCACAGAGTCCCAGTCAAGATTAACCCAAGGAGGCCCACACCAAGACACATCATAATTAAAATGGCAAAAGTTAAAGACAAAGAGAGAATCGTAAAATCAGCAATACAAAAACAGTTAGTTGCTTACAAGGCAGCTCTCATAAAGCTGTCAGCTGATTTCTCAACAGAAACACTTCAGGTCAGATGGGATTGGCATGAAATATTCAAAGTGATGAAAAGTAAGAACATACAGTAAGGACTACTCTATCCAGCAAGACTATCATTTAAAATTAAAGGTGAAATAAAGAACTTCCCAGGGGGGGTAGGGAAAGCTAAAGGAATTACCACCAAAACATTATTACAAGAAATGTTGAAGTGCCTGCTTTAAGAAGTAGAAGAAAAAGTACATATCAATAATTGCCTTAAATGTAATTTTATGATTAAATGTTCCAATCGAAAGACATAAGGTAGCTGAATGGATAAGAAAATATGACCTATTTATGTGCTGTTTACACAAGACCTACCTCAGAGCAAAAGATATACACAGAGTGAAAGTGAAGGGATAGAAAAAGTATTCTATGCAGATGAAAAGATAAAAAAGCTGGGGTAGCAATACTTATGTCTGACAAAATAGACTTCAAAACCAAAGCCATAACAAGACACAGAGAAGATCATTACATAATACTGAAGAGATTGATCCAACAAGAGGATATAACACTTATAAACATACTGCACCCAATATAGGAGCACCTACATATATGAAGAAAATCTTTAAGGGTGAGATAAACAGAAATATAGTCATAGTGGGGAATTTTGACACCCCACTGATATCAATGGATAGATCTTCCAGACAAAAATCAACAAGGCAACAGCAACCTTAAGTGACACCCCAGATTGGATGGCTTTAATTGATATGTACAGAACATTTCATCCCAAAGCAGCATAATGTATATTCTTCTCAAGTGCACATGGAATATTCTCAAAGATAGACCACGTGTTAGGACACAAAATAAATCTCAATAAATTAAAGAAGACTGCAGTCATATCAACCATCTTCTCTGACCACAATGGTATGAAACTAAAAATCAATTACAATAAAAAACTGAAAAACACTCAAATGCACGGAGGCTTAATAATATGTTATTAAACAATGAATGGGTGAACAGTGAGGTCAAGGAAGAAGTCAAAAGCACCTGGGAACAAATGAAAATGAACACATGACCACACAAAATCTATGGGACACAGTACAAGCCACCCTGAGAGAGAATTTCATAGCATTACAGGCCTACCTCGAGAAGAAAAAAAAATCAAAATAAAATCTAACCCTGCACATAAAAGAACTAGGAAAAGAATGAGAAACAAAGCCCAAAGTAGAAGGAAGGGAATAAAAAAGATTAGAGAGGAATTTAATGAATTGATAAATTGAATTATAATATGAATTGATAAATTTATAAATTCATTTTATCAATTTCAATAAATGAATTGAAAAACTTGTTCTTTGAAAACATGAACAAGATTCACAAACCACTAACCTGACTCATCAAGAAACAAAGAGAAAAGACCCAAATAAATAAAGTCAGAAATGAGAGAGGTGAACTAACAATTGACACCGCAGAAATAAAAATGATTTTAAGAAAATAGTACGAATAACTATATCCCAACAAATTGGACAATCTGGGTGAAACGGATAAATTACTAGAAACATACAGTCTTCCAAACTGAATCGGGAAGAATCCAAAATCTGAATGGGCCACTTACACTGATGAAATTCAAGCAGTAATTAAAAAAACAAAAACTACCAGCACACAAAAGTCCTGGACCAGATGGCTCCACAGATGAATTTTACCAAACATTCAAAGGAAAACTAACACCTATTCTCAAACTATTCCAAAAATTCAAGAGGAGGGAAGCCTTCCAAGTTCATTTTACGAGGTCAGCGTTATCCTAATTCCAAAACCACATAAAGATACTACAAAGGAAGAAAGGCCAATGTCTCTGATGAACATTGATGCTTAAATACTCAACAAAATATTTGCATATCAGATCCAGCAATACATTAAAATGGTCATACACCATGATCAAGTGGGATTTACTCCAGGAATACAAGGTTGGTACAATATCCACAAATCAGCATTTGTGATATGACACATAAACAAAAATGAAAGATAAAAATCACATGATCATATCAATAGATGTGGAAAAGCATTTGATAAAACCCAGTACCCGTTATGATAAAAACTCTCAGCAAAGTGGGAATAGAGGGATCAATATAATAAGAGTCATATAAGACAAATCCCCAGATAACGTCATACACAATGGGCAAAAATCTAAAAGCATTTCCCTTTAGATCAGGAACAAGACAGGAATGTCCACTTTCATCACTCTTATTCAAAATAGTGCTGGAAGTCCTAGACACAGCAATCAGACAAGAAGAAGAAATAAAAGGCATCCAAATTGGAAAGAGGAAGTGACTCTTATTATTCTCAGATGATATGACATTATACATTGAGAACCCAAAAGAGTCCACCAGAAAACTACTAGGTCTAATATATGAATTAGCCAAATAGCAGGATACAAAATTAATATTCAGAAATCAGTGGCATTTTTAAACAACATTGAACTACCAGAAAGAGAAATTAAGATAACAATCCCATTTACTATTGTAACCAAAAAGAAAAAA
The DNA here is from genome assembly GCF_021234165.1 of Pteronotus mesoamericanus. Classification (NCBI taxonomy): domain Eukaryota; kingdom Metazoa; phylum Chordata; class Mammalia; order Chiroptera; family Mormoopidae; genus Pteronotus; species Pteronotus mesoamericanus. The sequence continues at coordinate 254,327 of NW_026555108.1, read as the reverse complement.
AAAGAAAGAAAGAAAGAAAAGGTTACCTGGGAATAAATTTAACCAAGGAGAAAAAGCCCTGTACTCAGAAAATTATGGTACTGAAGAGAGAAATGGAGAAAGATACAAATAAGTTGAAGCATATACTGTGTTCATGGATAGGAAAAAATACCACCCTTAAAATGTCCATACTACCCAAAGCAATCTACATATTTGAAACAATTCCTATTAAAATACCAATGGCATATCTCACAGATCTGGAACAAATATTCCAAAAGTCTATATGGAACCACTAAAGAGCTCAAATAGCCTCAGCAATCTTGAGAAAAAAGAACAAAGTAAGAGGTATCACACTACCTGGTATCAAACTATACAAGACCATATTAATCAAAACAGCATGGTACTGGCATAAAGACAAATATATAGATCAATGGAACAAAACAGAGAGCCCAGAAATAAACTCACACCTTTATGATCAACAAGGATTTGACAAAGGAGACAAGAACATACAATGGTGTAAAGAAAGCCTCTTCAATAAATGGTGTTGGGAAACCATTTCAGTTGGGAAAACTGAACTGATATTGTACATGCAAAAAGATGAAACTAGACCACCAACTTACACCATACACAAGAATAAATTCAAAATGGGTAAAAGACTTTAATGTAAGTCAGAAAACCATAAAACCTAAAAAAAAACCAGACAGTAAAATTTCAGACATCTCTTGTTGCAATAATTTTGATGATATGTCTCCTAGGGCCAGGGGGAAAAATGAGCAAATGGGACCCTATCAAACTAAAAAGCTTTTACACAGCAAAAGAAATCATCAACAAAAATAAAAAGAGAACCTATTGAATGGGAGAGCATATATGCCAATGATACATCTGATGAGGGGTTAAGTTACAAAACATATAAAGAACTTATACAATTCAGCACCAAGAAGAGAAACAACCCAATTAAAAAATGGGCAAAGGATTTGAATAGACACTTTTCCAAGGAGGACATACAGAGGGCCCATAGACATATGAAAAGGTGCTCAACATCACTAATCATCAGAGAAATGCAAATTAAAACCACAATGAGGATCACCTCACACCTACCAGAATGGCTACCATCAATTAATCAACAAACAGCAAGTGCTGGGGAGGATGTGGAGAAAAGGGAACCCTAGTGCCCTGTTGGTGGGAATGCAGACGGGTGCAGCCACTGTGGAAAATAGCATGGAGTTTTTTCAAATCATAAAAATGGAACTGCCTTTTAACCCAGTGATCCCACTTCTGGGAATATATCCAAAGATGCCCAAAACACTAATTCAAAAGAACATACGCACTCCTATGTTCACTGCAGCATTACTTACAGCAGCCAAGATCTGGAAACAGCCCAAGTGCTCATCAGTAGGTGAGTGGGTAAAAAGCTGTGGAATATTTACCCAGTGGAATATCACTCGGCCCTAATAAAGAAGGAAATCTTATCTTTTGTGACAGCATAGATGGACCTGGAGAGCATTATGCTAAGTGAAATAAGCCAGTGAAAGAGACAAATACCATATGATTTCACTCATATGTGGAATCTACTGAACAAAATAGGAAAAGAAGCATGGTAACATGGAACAGATTGACACCTTTCAGAAGGGGAGGAGTTTGAGGGACTGAATAAAAGAAGGTGAAGGGATTTTATATATATATAATTTTGAGGCCTATCCAGAAAGTATCTAAGCATGTAATATGAAAAATAGAGGCATTTATTGAAGATGATACAAGAAACATTGTACATAAGACAATGACATCTCAGTCCCCTTCAAAGCTATGACCTTCTTGAGGAAATCTTGTTCATAGGTAGCAGTTTGAATCAAGTCATTAGCAACCGCAGCATGATGTTCCTTCTGCTCTGGTAGCAGAAGCTGCAGGGCAAATTTTGCCATGACACATTTCATGCCAAGATCCTGCATCAAAATCTCGGACCCAGTAGTTTTTGGAATCCCCAGATCAGCTTCTAGTTCTAGCACTGTCAGTCGCTGATCTTTGCTCATTGCAGCCTGTACACATTCAACATTCTCAGGTGTTCTGCTTGTTACAGGCCTTCCTGAACATGGATCACCTTCAACAGATTCTCGACCATCTTTGAAGCGTTTGTGCCACACTTTATTTGCACTGCACTCATTGCATCATTCCCAAAAGTCTTCACCATCTGAATAGTTTCTGCGGAGGAATGTTCAAGCTCAACGCAAAATTTGATGCAGATTCGTTTTGCTCTCCTCGCTCAGTCATTTTGAATGCAACGGCCACACAGTACACATGCTCACTCAACAGCGTCTACCGCTCCCACTGACTAGTAGAGTGAAGTCGTCATTGTTCACACATGCACATTCCAGTCCACTCTCCTTGGCTGCCAGGTTACATCGATGTTGTGTGAACCATTCTCACTTTATTAACAATGGCTGGACTTTTTACGGACAGACGCAGACACACAGACAACAATGTGGTGATTGTCAGAGGGAAAGGTAGACGGGGGGTAGGTGTAGGTGGGCAAAGGGGGCTAAATGGAGACAGAAAGAGACTTTGCTTTGGTTGATGGGCACATGATACAGTGTGCAGATGATGTTTTGTTGAGTTGTATACTTGAAACCTATATGGTTTTTTGAACCAGTGCCATCCCAATAATTCAATACAATAAGTTTAAAAAAGAATGAAAACACAAGACAGACTGGAAGAAAATATTTGCAAAATACATATCTGGTGAAAGTCTTGTATCCAAAATATAGCATAAATTCTTAAAATTATTAACAATAAGAAAACCTGTTAACCTAAAAATAAAAGGTTAATACTAGAATGTTGGGCGCTTGACATCATGCTTTTTTGAAGAGTCACAGGACTGTACAATAGAAAGTGTCAGTCCTAATGTAAACGGTAGACTTCAGTTAATAATAATGTTGGGCCTATTCAAAAACATAGGGAAAATACTGATTGATAACGGTCTTGCCAACAAGTTTTTGAATATGATATTCAAAACACAAGGAAGAGAATAAAAAAGAAACAAATGGGACTACATTAAAATACAAAGCTTTTGCACAGCAAAAGAAACGACCAACACAGTGAAAAGGCAACTTACAGAGTGGGAGAAAATATTTGCAAACCATATATCTGATAAGGGATTAATATTCAAAATATATAAGCAATTCATAAACCCAATAGCCAAAAAAAAAAACCCCAAAACAGTATTCCAATTAAAACATGGACACAGGACCTGAATAGACTTTTTCAAAAGAAGACACACAGATGGCCAACAAATACATAAAAAGCTGCTCAACATCACCAATCATCAGAGAAATGCAAATCAAAACCACAATTAGATATTATCTCTTGTCTGTTTGAATGGCTGTTATCAAAAAGACAAGGGGTAGTAAAGTGCTGGCAAGGATGTAGAGGAAAGGGAGCCCTTGTTCACTGTAAGCCACAGTGAAAACAGTTTGGAGGGTCCTCAGAAAACTAAAATTAAACCTGTTATCTTACCTAGAAATGCCACTTCTGAATATATATGGGGAAGAAATGAAATCAGAAACTTGAAGAGATATCTCCACCCCCCATATGTTCATTGCAGCATTATCCACAATAGCCAAGACATGGAAATAACCTACATGTTCTCCAGCAGATAATTGGATAAAATAAAAATAAGTGTGTGTACACACACACACACACACACACACACACACACACACACACAATAGAATATTATTCAACCATAAAAGGAAAGGAATCCTGCCATTTATGGAAACATATATGGACTTGGAGGACATTATTCTATGTGAAATAAGTCAGACAGTAAAGCATAAATACTACATGATATCACTCATATTTAGAATCTATAAAAGGCAAACTTACAGAAACAGAAATTAGACTGGTGGTTGCCAGGGGCTGTAATGTACACTGCGGTGACTATAGGTAGCAATACTTACTGTATACTCAAGAGTTGCTAAAAGAGTAGTTTTTAAATGATACTTGTGTGGGGTGATGGATGTGCTAGCTAACCTTATTTCAGTAATCATCTTGCAATATATCTGTGTATCAAATATCACGTTTTGCCCCTTAAACTTACACAATGTTGTATATCAGTTATATTTCAACAAAACTGGAAAACAAAAACAAAACAAAAAAAATACTGCCTTTTATTGGATTGGCCAAAAAGTTCATTTGTTGTTTTTTTTCTGGAAGATGGCTCTAATAGTGCTTAGTTGTCTTTAACTTCATTCAAAACAATTGTTTGATTGTATTGTGACAGCTGTCATACCAGTGTGCATTTACAAAAAAGTTATCAAAATTGGTGAATTTTTATGTAGTCATTTTAATATTGAAGGTGGAAGAAAATAAGCAACACTTTCAGCATATTACATGCTTTGTTATTTAATGAAAGGTAAAAGTGCAACTGAAATGGAAACAAAAATTTGTGCAGTGTTTGGAGAAGATGCTGTGACTGATCAAACATGTCAAAAGAGGTTTGCAAAGTTTCATGCTGGAGATTTTTCGCTGGACGATGCTCCACAGTTGGGTAGACTGGTTGAAGTTAACAGCGATCAAATTGAGATATTCATTGAAAACAATCAACATTCTATCACATGGGAGATAGCCGACATACTCAAAATATCCAAATCAATAAAGTTACTGGTGAAAATGAAAAATGTGTCTTTTATTTTATGGGAAAAAAATACAGACTTTTTGGCCAACCCAATAGAAAAAAAAAAAACAGTTGCTTCCCACTGAAGTGCCAATAGCTGATGGTAGCCTAACATGATACCTCGTCCTGTGTAATGGGATCAATGTCATCAAACAAAGGCAAAGATAGGAGCTATAATGTTGAAATTTCAGACACTGGCCAGCAGATGAAGAAGGTATGTGGGAGCCACAGAGAGGTCTTCCTTGCATTCTTAATCATATGCTGTGTATCTCAGCCTATTCTGTTCTTAATATAGGTTAAGATTAAACATTAATATTAGGCCCCCTGGTTCCCAGAATTCTCCATGCATGTGGATTTTACCTTGGTAGTTGCAAACCCTCCTAATGAAAGTTGAGAAATGATTGAATAATTCCCTTTGAAAGGTCATAAATATATTCCAAGTCTTTCTTGTGTTCCATGTATCATATTTTCTGATGGTGAGTTCGCATTCTCCCTCAATTACCTATATCACTTCCCTATTAAATAGTTTCATAACTCAACCTGGCGTAGAACACTGGATCACCTGTACCTTGGCTTTTAGAAAAACATTTCCCTCCATCGAAGACCCGCCCTGAAGTCACTGGTTGTTTTTTTCAAATACTTTATTTATTTATTTTTAGAGACAGGGGAAGGAGGGAGAAAGAGGTAGGAAAACATCTATGTGAGAGACAAACATCGATGGGCTGCCTCTCATATGTGCCCTGACCAGAGACCGAACCCACAACCCCTGACTGGGAATCGAACCGGCAACTTTTCACCCTGTGAGATGACGCCCAACCAACTGAACCACAGCAGTCAGGGTCAAAGTCAGTAGTTTTTAACCAGGCTCTTTAGGCTCTTCCAGGGAGAGTGGGAGAGGGAAAGATGTTGTTTGCCATTAAATGGATATTGTTGGGTTATTTGCAGGACTGGGCCCTGCATAATGGATTATGGTCTCTTGGAAAGAGCTCTGAACTGAGAAGTCAGAGAATGTGGGTTCTAGCCCTTGCTTTGCGACCTTGGGTATGACGTTTTCCTCCAGGTCTCAGTGTGCTCATCTGTAAAACAACTCATGGCAACACTCCCAAGTTTCTCAGTGATGCTGTGTAGATGGGAAAGCGTGTGTTGTTGCAGTAATCACCACACCATTCCAAAATCTGTTAAGGAATGTAGCAAGTCTCCCCTTGGCGATTTTCAGTTCCAGTTCACACTGTGTAAAATAGACTGCTTTGAATTGTCTGCCCATAGCGGTCGCTGGGTAGTTCGAGAAGCCCCTTGCTACTTAACTTATACCCTTTCCCTTTTATCTTTCATCCACTCTAGGTGTCAACTCTGCCCGCTCAGTTCCTCCTTCCTACCCACCACCGCAGGACCCATTAAACCAGGGCCAGTACCTCGTCCCCGATGGCATCGCTCAGTCGCAGGTCTTTGAGTTCACCGAACCCAAGCGCAGCCAGTCACCATTCTGGCAAAACTTCAGCAGGTTAACCCCCTTCAAAAAATAATACCTACAGGGAGGCAGATAATTTTAAAATAAAGTAAATAAAATTATATTTATAGATGGACATTTTTTCGGAGAAGCACTGTTGAAATTTATATATATATATATACATATATATATATGGACATATACACACACAGAGACCCTTGAGTGTACACACACACACACACACACACACACACACACACACACATACACACACACACACACATACAAGGACCAAAAACGTTTTCTGTTGTTTTTGGGAAGTGAAATCAATAGTTGGTAGGAAGAGGTACCAATGACTTCCAAACATGTGATCCCTTCTTCGAAGTTTTTTGTTGTTCTTACTCTGTCCCCTTCCCCATTATTTTCAGAAATTGACATTTCGATTTGTTCCTTCTCTTGTTGAGATGATCTTTTTGCTCTCCTGTGAGTGATTCATTGACTTGTCATTATTACCACAGATGTGTTTGTATTGGTTTTTTTTTTTCTTTCCTGATGATATTGATGCTGATAACTTTTGAATTTAATTTCATGTGGTGGGGTTTGGGAGTTTGGAATTTTTTTTCCCTTTTCCTTTTTACTAGGTAAAGGGAGGCTCTCCTTTCTCCTCTCTATCAGCTGACCATCTATCTGCGAATGTTTCTGCAGCCCTGCAGTTGCCCCAAACAACCTTCTCCCTGCATCTTCTGTTCTCAGTCGTGCGAGTCTGGACGTGCTCTGTTGTGCCCTGTGACATAACCGCTCAATATTTCTATTGCTTTCACTGTGTTTTAGGTGTTGTAGAGGGATCGAAACCAAACAGAAGTAAGGGAGTGTCAGAGTACAATGATGCTGGAGAGGACATCTGTTCAGGGAACATTCTGCATTGGGGCTGTTTCTTCTCCTAGCACTGGGGTTTCCCGTGATGCAGCGCTGCTGAGTCATGACAGTTTTGTATCTGGCATTTAGTTTGGCAAGTTATATTCTCTTCTTCAAGACGCTTTGGTTATGGTTTTCCTTCTAAGCCTGTCCCTCTCCTAACCTAAAAGATCTGAACTGGAAGCAAACAGGCTGAGCCTCTGCCTCCTGTGGGAGGAATTCAACCACCTCCCGGACCGAGTAGGTTTAAGACAGGGCTCCCCTCTGCAGTCAGTTCGAAAGCCTGGTCATCCCTGTTTCCATTTGCAGATTGTTTAGGCAGCATTGATAGGCATCTACGAAGGGGTAAAGACAGAGTCTGCCCTACCTGAATCAAGCTCATAAGCCGCCTTTAAATTACTTACCTGGACAAGATCCAAGGCTGACAGTAACCTCTTACAGGAAAGTACAGGGATGGGTACGGAAAGAGACAGCCTTGGCCCAAGATATGTACCTGCAGTTCCTACCATTCAAGTTATTGGAGACTTCCCCCGTTGTTAGCAGATTGCATGGACAATCTTCCATGGCCCTTCCCCTCTTCCTGTCTTTCTTCTTTCTCCTGCTCTACTGGCACAGGAGGACTGCTGGTATTGACATAGTTAAAGCACTTCCGGCACTTGACGAAGGCCCCGTTTCCAACACTCTCCCATTGTAAGACATTCGAAACAAGTCAGTGAGGATCCCAGGGAGACTTTTCCCTATGGAGAACGGATCTGAAACAGTGACCCTGTCCGTAGGCTCATTTTTGGCAGAATTTACACTTGAGTAAAACCAACTTCTTCCACGAAGAGCTTCCTGTGGGCGTAGGAGTACTTGTTTCTCCTCCCCACATGGCCTGTTGGGTGGATAGACCTAGAACAGCAAGAAGAATGCAGTGCACAAGAGTGAGGAATGGCCTTGCTATGGAGAACCCCTCTAGTGAGGAACCTGGAGATTGTGAGTCAGTCCGGGACCCCATGGTAGAAGACCTCATCATGAAAGGACCTCAGCTTACTGAGCACCAACCATGGCTGCATGGGGCCCTCAGTGTAGCTGGTTTGATTGCTGCTCTGTGTCTCCTGATCCAGGCCTGGGAATTTTTTCTCTGTGGGAATCAAATTATGGGCTGTTTCAGCTTCCATTCTATCACACCCAAATCAGACTTTTCGAGTGAGCCAAGGATAAGTGTGAGCTGGGCAGAGGGTCAGGGCTCGGGACTGGCCACCACTGCTCAGCACATGACATAGCAACTTCAGCCCTCTTGGCAATGAACCTGGTACCCAGTGCCTAAGATCAAAAGGCCTCCCTGGCAAGCAGAATGTGTTTCAATGGCTGGGCAGACCTCCCTTGAACTTATATTCTTTCCTACTTGCCATCCCCCCACCCCACTAGGCTTGGCCTTGACATATTTCACCAGGGTCTTAGAGCCCACCAAGAGGGGATGCTTAGCTAAGTCCCTGGACTTACAACATCTCTTGGCCAAGCTCCCTTGTGCCCCTGCTCCCCTGGGCCTGTGCCCAGAGCTGCAGGATCAAGGAGATCATGTCTCATCACCCACCTCTCACCCATCCATCTCTCATCCTCCCAACCCACTGGCCTCGCCAGATGCCAATAACTTGTGAAAACAACGAGACATCAGTTCGTCCTTGGTTGTAGTGTTCCCCCAGCCTATGGCAGCAAATCAAACCAGTGGCCAGCAGCCCCATGGGGAGCCACCTTATCTGGGCTCACAGTCCAAGCCTATCCTGTGTCCTGACAGCAGTGCTATCCCCAAGAACTCTGTAAACTTTCGTTTCTGCATGGCCCTGAGCTCCCCTTTCCTCAACTCAATGAGGCCCGGATTTGCTCTTCAAAAGGCTTTGCTGATGTGTTCTGTGGGCCCTGCTGTGGGATGGTCCTAATACAGAAATCCAACTCCTCTTTCTCTCTCCCCCTCTCCCCTTCTCTCTCTGTGTATATCTGTAATGGATTTATAAGGACAGCAACAAGAGAGTTCTAACAATTCTAGTGTAAAGCCAAATAGTGATCTTTTAGTGCTCTGGGGATGGGGTGGGCTGGGGTGGATGGATGGGCAACAGCGATTTTGATTACCCCTGCTGCTCTGCATTTGCCAGTTTATTTTGTTTCTTCTATCTGACTGTTTGACCCTGTCAAACAAGTGTCAAAGTTGTGTGTTTAAAAAATGTTTAACAACAAAAATATGATGTTGTAATGACACAAAGCCTTATGAAAATATTTATGGAGTTCAATAAAAGAAGTAAAAAGACACATCTGGGCATCGCTCTCGTGCTATTTGTGTGTGTGTGTGCGTGCGTGTGTGTGTGTGTGCGCGCGCGCGCGCGTTGCCAATTGCAAAATAAAGGGAATTTACCTGGTTGGGGCAGCTTACCCCCACCTACTCCTGGCCTGCCCACGCTGCTGTGCTGCTGCCAGACACTCTGTGGGCACTGACCTTCCATGTTATTTCTGGAAGAGTTGGTCACAGAAATCAAATTTGATCCTGTAATGAGGGAGCACTCCAAGTGTCTTGATTGATGATGGGACTGTCCTTCAGATCACCTGGGCCTTGGGCCACACTTGAAGGCCCATTCCTTGCCTTGCTCCTTTTCCTTGCAGCTGCACATGCAGTACCTGCCCTGGGCACCCATGGGAGCATGGAAGTTGGTCTATGTACCCAGCCAGAGGCCACATCAGTGAGGAATCCCCTAATCCCAGTTCTTTCCTAATGCTCCCGGTTCTGTCTCCTCAGAGGTAGACACATTCCTTATTCTGAAGTGACTGTACTCTTCCTTTCATCATGGTGTCGCCTACACATAGATGCTCCTTGCTGCCCACAGACTCCCAGGTGGCATCTTATGCTGCCCATCGGAGATACAGTAGTAGGTCTGTGTGTTCTGGCACCGCCTCACCTGCCTTTCTTGAGAACAACTAAACACTGACCCTAATAAAGCACTGAAGGGTCCAGATAATTGTTTCAACCTACGCAATTGGGAGGAACAGCAGATGCTGTGCCCGTGGGTTAGGGTGTAAGCCCTGTCTCATTACGCCTTGGGGATGCAGCTCTCCCTCAGGATTTGGAGAAAGTGATAATTAAACCATCTCCTTCAGTAACCTTTTACCCTTTCTTCATTTCTTGGCTCTCTCTCCATTTAACCGCTTTCTCTACTGCCCCCGCCCTTTTCCTTTCCCTTTCCCGTGGGGTCTGCCATCTCTGTCCACCAAACTCGTCAGAAGGCGCAGTTCTCAGCAGCCTGCTTCCCCTGTGACTAGACTTGAATCTCAATGACCACCTGCAGAGCGAGAGGACCGCATCTGGTCTTGGTGCTGCCTGATTACCTTCTGAGGATCCTCCAGTGGAGGGGTGAGGAGAGGAACGGTGGGCATTTTACACCCCTGCACGCAGCTGGTTCTTTCCCGAGGTACCTAAAATCAAACATGTCTCATAAGCAGAAGAATTGTTTCTGAAAACCCTATATGGTCCACACAATAAATGCGTATTCTTTACTACCAGAAAGAATGGCTGTACTACTTCCAAAATGATTTGCTAAGAGCGTTTACCCACTTCTTGCCCTTGACGAAGGCCCCTGATTCACTAATTTATTCACTGATGAGAGTGCTGCTGTAATTCATTGATGGACGTGCCACTTGCCTCTCTAATTACTAAGTTTCCAATTTGCTTTGTGTAATTACTAAGTTTCTCCTTTTGACTGGGAGCTGAGGGGGTGGTGGATTTTAAAGTATAGTTTTCAGAAGACCTTCAAAAGTGGAGGGCCACATTTGAAGGTCATTGTGTCAAGGATGATGGCTTCTTGTTCTACTTTCCTCAGGATTTTCCGGGGGGAGGTGGCTCGTGGGTCAGGAGAGATGGCTTTGTGCTGTGCCCAGATGGCCAGAATCAGAAGGGAGAGAGGATACTCATCCCAGCTCCCAGGAAAGGCTGCTTCCTAAACAAGTCATCCCTGCCCTATCTGTATCCTGGAAAGGCTGCCTCCAGGTGTGATGGAGGAGGCTTATGGCTTGTCTAAATACAACAATTCCTCCTGTTTTCAATGACCTTACATATAAGGGTCTCTTTTAGTCTTTATGACAAGCATTTGACAACGGGGCCGTTAACTGCATTTCACACTGGAGAAGCCAGGGGCCCGTTTAATATGGCGGGGCAATGTTACCTAGTTTGTGAGTGTTCACCCATTCCCCACCCCATTCAAACTGCTCACAGAGCTGCTCACTCTCAGAGTATTCCTGGGGGTGGCACAGGTTGGGGACAGGGGAAATTGAAGCAAGACTACAGAATAAGCTGGCACTCACGTGTGAGTGAATGTCACTCCCTATATGCTCCTTCAGGGCTCTATTTCTTAAGTTTTCTGATCTAGGCCTCCAACAGTTGGCTGAAGCCATATGTCCTTTTGTGTACAATACCAAAAACAAGTGTGAGGAGAACCATGGTCCCTACTGTGGGCTTTGGCTTTACCTCAGTGGTTCAGTCATGGAGGTCGCTACTGTGCCACTTGGCCCGCCAAGCTTTCGGACCCTTTGGGATTTCCTTCTTTATGTTGCTCACCCCTGGCTCCCAGAAGCTTCTGTCCTTACTGGGATGTAGGACTGACGAGGTAGATCTTGCCTGCCAGGCCTTTACCTGCCAGGTCCCAGAAAACAATATAAGACTTTTCTGCACTTCCGGAAGTCCTACCACCTGCACGAGAGCAGTCCAGCCTGGCCATTCATAAGACTAGCTGGGTTTGCAATACAGCTGAAGAGGGATGTTTGAAGGTAAAATTCATGTCCCCTAGAAGTATACTATTCTGGTTTCATCTCTCCCGTTTTTGTCTTGGGTTGTGGCCTTGTCCAGCAGGCCACGTGTGTTATATAGATGCTTTCTTGTTGTCATTGGGTAAGAATAAAAGAGGGATGGTACATAGGTATGTAGTGGCCCTGTGTTCTTCAGAAGCCTCTATTCCTTATACTTAGCTTTCCAGTAGATTGTTTAAGACTTTTTGGCTAGACAAGCTTATGTCTGTCTTCACAACAGCCGTGCCTCTCCATAGTCCTGCTGCCAACCAGATGAATTAGATTCAACACGCATATCCTGAGCATATAATCTCAACCAGGCCTTGTGGTAGGTACACTAGGGATACTAAGACGACCAAAATAAAAACCCTACTCATAGTCACTCAGAGTTTAGTGAAAACATGTAAGCAAGCATGTGCTACAACAGGGATGGATGGGGTTCTGGAGGCACTCAGTGAATGGCATGGTTACTTCTGACTGAGGAAAATCTCTGTAGCCAGTCAGGATAAGTTTGGTTGTGCTGCAGTAATAGACATTCCCAAAATCTCAATGGCCTAACATACAAGACTTTATATCTTGCTCATGTAAATCCTACTGTGGGTCCAGGTGAGCTCTTCTCCATGTGATAGTTCTCAATCTGGTCTGCTTTTGCCTTACTACATTTCCTTCTCAACACATATTCTATGATCACCATAGCTGGAGAGAGAGTCCTAGAGTGTTTCTCGCTTATAAAAAACTCTCTAGCCCTGCTTCCAGTTATAGATCAAAATGTCAGAACTGACCACATGGCCTTACCCAACTTTAAGGGAGCAGAAAACCGTAAAAGCCTGCAAGCTCAGAAGAGCAGGAGAACTAGATATGGGTGAATATTAGAAAACTCCACCAAATAAGGAAAGGTTTAAACCAGGCTTCAGAAGATGGGAAATTCTACCATGCTGTAAAGGTTAGAGCAACAGAGAAGTTAGGGCAACCAGTTGACCCAGAATACTACCCTCCCTTCTGACACCAACTGCAATTCCAAATCAAGAGCACCCATAGATTTGACAGTTCACTAAAGAGACTGACAGAACTCACCGTTATACCCACAGAATTATGAAGCCTCAAAGAAACAGTTTAAAATCAGCCAAGGACATAAGCACAGGGGAGAGTCCAAGGGAGTAGTAAATGCAGAGCTTCAGTGGTCCTCTGCCTGTGAAGTCAGGACAGGGTTACTTTTTCAGCATCAATATGTGACAATGTGCATGGCGTGCTGCCAATCCGAGTAGTTTAGCCAAGCTCCTAGAGATTTGATTGGGGCTCCATCACTGGCCCTGTGGCGGACCTCAGTCTCCAGTCTCCTCAGGAAGTGATCTGATGCCAGATAACATGGTCCCCACCCTAAAATCACATTGTTGGTGTGGCCAAAACCTTGCCCTAAATCACTCCTATCAAATATGCCATTCCAAGGGCTTACAGATTACCTCCCAGAAGCTGAGGACAAAGGTCAGATTTCTCTTAGGGCAAGGGTTTTTTTTTTTAAACCATACACATGTAGCATAGGCAGGAAGCAAAGGGTGGGAAGAGAATTAAGAGGGTATTCCAAGTGAAGGAAATAGCATGACTAAAATCCTGATAGATTAGGTCAGATTAAGTAAAAAGCTCGTATATCCCTTTGTACTCATTTTATTTATTTATCCAACAAATACGTACTTGCGTGCCTAACACTTCCACTCTCTGCAACCTAGAGGTAAACAAATTAGATGTCACGCCTACTTGCATGGTGCTTATGGAGTGGTAAATCACCTTCAAGGGCAAATTCCTCTCTAAGTGTATATTCTTGGGATGAGAGAAGTGAGCTTCCAAGCTCTGGTAGCGAGCCAACCACAAGTAAAGCTTCAACCGGAACCCTACTCAATGTCCAGCCCCTTGGTCACTAGATTACATGCTGTCTGTTTTCTGTTCAACATTAGCTAAGGCAGCCCAGAGTCATTCCCAGCCCCATACCTATAGGCATAGACTTTCCCCATTTCATCATTAAACAACAGGATCAACTCCAAATCCTTTCCGTTATTAATAAATACTAGCTTGTATCAATGGAGTACTAGCTCATGGGCTGAGCTCTGTGATGGGTTCCTCACCATAACCCTAAGGGGTAGGTGTGAATATTTTTCCTATTTTTCTGATGAGGAAGGTAAGGATCAGGGTCACGGAGTTAGTGAATGAGCTGGCTTGAAACTCAGACCTCCCCTGTGTGAAGCTCTCATGCCATTGTGGCGTCCATTCCTATAGCGACATGGCAGTAGGCCAGACACACAGAAGCTATTGAATATATTAGAGCTGATGATAATATTGATGAGGATGCATGCTAATGTATTGTAGCAGAGGCTATTGGTCTTCCATCTACCTCTCCTTGTGATTTCTGTGGACACCAACCTGAGCTTCAGTCACCAGCACCTGCATCTTTGTTGGAGGGCCGCCATCAGGCTACCAGAACTCACTTTCCCAGAACATATATGGCAGGCCAGAAGTGCCTGGGAATTACTGCCTGCCCTGTCCTGGGAGTAGCTCTTAAACAATGACTGATGGGGAAGGGGTACAAACATCCTGGGTCCCTTGCCCTCTGGGTGTGATCATTCAAAAGTGTGCAAGCTGCTGGAGGGCAAGGAGGACCGACTGGAGTCTGGGATGCAGAACATGGCTTCCCATACTGCGGCCGCCAGTGGCTACTGAGCCTGACTTACAGGAACGTCAACTATGGCTGGCGAGGACTTGCAGGCCAGGTTGGGCTCTGGCGGGGGCCCTGGCTCCTTCGGCCGCACCAGTGCAAGCTCCTCTAAGATGGTGGTTGTGAAGAAGATTGAGACCTGCGATGGGAAATTAGTGTCTGAGTCACCTGATGTTGTCCTGTCCAAATGAACGACTGCTGCGGTCGGCTGTCCTCCGGGCATGCGGGAAAGGAACTGCGCAGGGAAGTGGAGGGCACAGGGACTCGAGTGAGGCTCTGCCACAGCCCTCAGCTCAGCCTTGGGGTGGGGGTTTACTGTCTGGGGGACCGCCTGTTACCCATGCCCCCGACTAATAAGCCAAATCAAGTGTTTCTTCCCAAAATAAAGTCTCAGCTGGCTGTGCTAAAAACAAACATACACCCCCTACCAGATGCCCATTGCTACTTGCCAATTACTTCCCTAGAATCTGTATCTCCATAGCCGCCCCCCCCCACCCCAGCTGTCTTGAGTGCTGTTGTCTCTGTCTGTTCTTATCCAGCTGGTATGGCAGACTGTGGTACCCATTTGCCCCCAGCCCTCACCTTATGAGCACACAGTAACCTGCTGCCTCAGAAGGCCTGAAGTCAGCTCCAGAACTGCTCTCCTTGGGGAGCACTCGCGCTGACGTCTACGCTTCCTTTCTTTGCCCGAAGAACCCCCCACATCCTTCCCGGATACCGTCCGAAACTCGGGCCAAGAAGAAATCAGCCTGGGGGAGGGAACTGGTGGGCTCCTGAAAGGAGGAAAGGGAAATGCAGCTCCGGCAGGTGCTCCCTCCCAACCGCACCGAGGCGCTTAGCCCCAGGGCCATCAGTCGCTTAGGGGCGCTCTCCTGGATAGCTGCACTAGCCTCCTCTGGGCTCTTCCACGCACTCCTCCAGGCTCCCTTTCCTGGTTCCTCCCTCCTTCCCATCCTCTCCCCCGGTTGTCCCGAACTTCCTCCCTCCAGAGACAAACTTTGCCGCCTCCTCTCAACACAGTGGCAGAAAAGTTGCGAGCGCCGCAGAGAAGCTAAGCGGTACCTGTGCCGGCGCCGACTGCCCCAGTTGCAGGTTCGGTGTACGGGCGTCCTGAACCCCGACACCTCACCTGCCACCGAAGGTTGTCAGGGAATTGTGGGCCTGGGAGGAGATACGGCGTTAGGCAGAGAGCGAGAGTCCCTGCGAGACTGCCTAGGCTGTGCTCCTCTCATGGAATAGCTCGGTATCTCCGAGGCCCTAGGAGGGGTCTCAGGGGAGGAGGGCGGCCCTGGGCTGAGAGAGTAGCAAGGGAGGGGGCCTGGAAGAGGCGGTAGGGTCAGAATTCAGAGGTGAGAAGTCAGAAGACAGAGTTTAGATCTTTTACCTTAAACCCTTGACCTCCCCCCCCCACCCCGCCCACTCCCTGCCTTTTTCATCGGACCGAGGAGCCAGAGGACTCAGAAGGAAGCGAGAGTGCGCACTGCACTCTGTGCCCCACGATGTTTGCACCCCGCCATGGCCATGGTGCCCTGGCCGTCTTGGCTTGCCGCTTCCTGATCATCCTGCTCGGGACTCCAGGTAAGCGATGGGGCGCCTCACAGCTGACAGGGTGTTGCGCGCGGTCCTGGTGCTCCAACCTGGCAGCTCACCCGGGAGGAGTCAGGTCTGGGGTGCCCCAAGCAGAATAAGACATCTTCACTGGCCTGTGGCCTGCGGAGCGGACCTCGGAGCCCAGACCCGCAGCCAGCTATGGCTGAAAGCTGCCGTCGTCAGCGATGGGCCAGCGAGGAGAAGCAGGCCGGGATGCAGGGGACTGAGAGCCCCCAGGGAGAGGGTGGCCAAGCCTGTGACAAGGAATATTTGCGTGTAATGGTTGGTAGTTGTTAGCTGACTTTCCGAACAGACGACACACTCCACACTCGCTGCAAAAGATCTAGAAAATTCCCCCCGAGAGTGATAACCTTTATTTCTTCTAGGCCAGGGAGCACTGCCTTTCCCCTCTGTTGTACAGCCACAACTCCCGCGGGTGGGCACTGACCTCTCTGCAAAGCCGCTACGCGCGGTGCAAACTGTATCCCTAAGATTTAGTCCATACATTTTGAGGAACTGGGCAATTAAAGGGAAAAGACAAGTTTGTAGTGTTTTCCTGACTTTGGAGGGTCCTACAAGAAAAGGAAGGGACAAAGGATTAAATTTGGTTTCTTTTTTACATGTAGTTTTTCGAATGTGTTGTCGTTTATAATTGTTGAAGATATATGTCTGTCTCCAGTGTGGTAAAAAAGATGTTATTTATTTGTTTTTAGAGAGAGGGGAGGGAGAAAGAGAGGGAGAGAAACATCGATGTGAGAGAGACATCAATGGATTGCCTCTCGCAGGCGCCCTGACTGGGTACTGAACCCGCAACCCAGGCATACCCCCTCACTGGACACTCTTTGACCCTTCCCTTTGCAGAACGTCACCCAACCAGCTGAGCCACAACCAGTCAGGGCAGCCCCCAATATTTTTTTTAAGATATATTTTTAAAAACTCAGCAGGACAGCAAAATAAAAAACAAAAACTAAGAAAGGCCCAACTAAACCGAGCAGTCACTCTTTGGGTCAGCCTTAGCACTTTCTTGAAAAAGAAAGGCAGGTGGGGTGACCCTCCAGTAGATGGCGCCTGCTGCTTCGGAGAGCGGTTGTCTTTCCAGCCTGTAAACCCTAGGGTCCTCAACCTTTTGGCAGAGGGTCAAAAACTAGGGACGGGGGTGGGGGAGATCCCTGCTTGCTGGACTGCAAGCAGCAGCTGCCGTTGCCTTTGCTGGAGCCTGGAGGTGGCTTGCTCTGCTACCTTTAGAGCTCTTGAAACTCTAATATATTCAGAAAAGTCTCAGAGCCAGACTTTTCACCCACGGCCCCCCAGCCAGTTCCCAATGTGGACTCAATGTGGACAAGGCAGTGGGCACTAGGCACAGCTGGAAAATCTTAATGGCTTATGTCGCACTTGCCACCTTCATTGTCCTCCATCACCCAGTTTTCTGTTCTTGGAATTTCAATACCCTTTCTCATCCTTTCCAGGCTTTGTGTTGAATCTAACCTTTACGTCACCGTAAGAATCTGGAGTTGTACTGTATGTTCTTGGTCAAATTATTTAAACTCTTTGGACCTCTAAAAGTCCATTGAGATTATTCATTCCAACATAATCGGAGTGATCATACATCCTGTGTTAGTCATTTAGCAACTCTTTTTTTTTTTCAAGATGCCTGTGGTAGAGCACAAAGAGAAGCAGGTATCCGAACAAGTGGTCTTTGGTCTTGGCCATATCACAAATACACTGGGTTTCCTTCTCTCTCAGCCCCAGTTCTTTCATTGTAATTGAGAGGAACCACACATGTGTTTGGCTTCCAGCTTCCTTGTCAAGGAGAAAGACAATACCAGATCAGAAAAAGTAAACCAAATATTGGTAGGAAGGAGATGACATGTGCAATGGATTACAGATGGCAAATGAGCACCCTACTGCTGGAATTGGGTGTAAGTCTCCCAGCTAGAAGACTAGCTCCCCTGGGCCCTGAGAAAACGTGTGGATGCAAACTATTGATGCTAAATCACCAGAAATAGTCACTAAGTAGTCACAGATGTCACATATCTAGAGATTGCTAGTTGTAGTCCTGTATTTCAAAGAGAAGAAAAAGTATTGCAAAACTTGTGTTCTTGATGTTGCTCTTTGCAAGGGTCTAGAATTAATTATTTACAAGTTTATTTCCTAAGCTTTTAGGACAGGAATCCGTAATCATTAGGCCTGGTGTTCGCTCATTGAAGATAGGACTTGGCAGGATAATGCAGTGTCGTTTTGCAATAGGATTTCTGGAATGGAAAAAACAAGGGGAGAATGCTGGAGAAATGGAATAGGAGGGTCTCCTAAGGAATTGAGGAAAGTCTTCCTGTAACAGAAATATGGAGATTAAACTTAAGGGATTTGTAAATGTTTGGAATGGCCTCGAAAGTGCCGGGTAAAGGGCACTCATAAAATATATTTTTAGAATGGATATGTGTCTGGAGGACAATTTCTGAAGAAGGAAAAACACTAGGCTTTGGCTTCGCTCTCTTCAATAATTTTGCGCTTGTATAGAGGACAGTATTGGTGGCATAATGAGCAAACACTCAAATAAAAACGAGGGATATATAGACAGTTATAGACTTGGGATTCAAAAGGACACTAAGAATTGTAATAAACATAAATGTAAGCTCGTAACTTTGGATGATTCTCCCCCCCAAAACAAGACAAAGGGGAAATAAAACCTTTAAGAAAAGAATTGGGAAGACATGGCTTACAGACAACATATTTGTGAAAAAGACAAAAGATAAGGATTTAAAAAATTTTTTTGATTGTTTATGCTATTACAGTTGGTCCTGCGTTTCTCCCTTTGCCCGCCTCCACCCAACCCCACACCCTGTCCCCTCCCCAGGCCGATCCCCATATTGCTGTCTGTGTCCTTGGGTTATGCACAAATGTTCTTTCAGGTTTGGGGCACCTATATTACGTTGTTCGCATATTGAACTTAGAGGCAAGTACAACACATATTTTGATTATAGATGATCTTAACAGAAATAGTATTTGGACTCAGGAAGACACAGAAGGTTCCACTCTTTTCTTCACTGGTCAGGCTATACTTGGTATATTGCAGCCTGACTTTGGGCCCCAGGTTTTCAGAGGGTCACTCACAGGCTGCAATGTTTTCATAAGAGATTAAATAGGATGGAAAGGGCTCTTGACTTTTTTTTTGTTTGTTTTTAGGTAAGGAACAAAAAATATTAGCGACATTTAGCTAGGAGAAGAAAAGGCTCTTTGAGACTGGGTAGAAAGAGGGGGTAGAATCTGTCTACGGGTGTTTGAAGGTGCATTTACACACCAGAACATTCCTACCATTTCAGCTGCTGCCAATGAAATGGTGTAACTTGGGGGAGAGAGTCTCCGGCCACTGGGAATATTCCAAAAGGAGTAAAAATTACAAAGCATAAAGTTTCCCCCACTTCCCTCCTGTAGTCCTGTGGATATTTGAAGACATCTCACTGCTCTGGGCTAAAGTAGCCCAGGTCCTACCATACTTGCTCACATACCATGGCTATAGATCCCTTCTCTGTGCCACTCATTCTTTTCCTGGAAAGAATGCAGGGGTTAGCGAAAGTCGGTTTGCAGGTTTAATACAAATAAAAATATAATAATTAATAAATAGTAATACAGCAATAAACTGTGTTTCAAGTCCTCACAGCTGTAAACCTACTTTTGTCCACCCCTGTATATTTATGGCTTAATTAAATTAGGGACAAGAGGCTCCAGCTGGGAAAAAAGGAAAAGAAATATCTTTATTATCTGGTGAAATTATCAGTCCACGCTAAAACGATCACCCGAAAACAGATCTTGGATAAGCCACTCTGTGGGGTCGCAAATAGACTTCGTATCTGTTATTCAAGGACTTTGTGATCCCTGGATATAACATTTGTTGCATATACATAGAGTTGAAGTTTATTAAAGATCTAAGGCAGAAGAGACGTTGCTAAGTAAAACTAGCTGAAACCTGATCACAGTGGTTTTATGAGTGTCACGAGCGTATGTTCATGATATAGTCTTTCCTATAAGGCAGCCGGGCAACTGTTGGGCTCGCTGCCTGCTGAGCAGCCCGGCACTAAGGAACAGACAAGAGTCACACAGTAACTGGGCTCTTCACTCAGCTTTTATTGAATGCAGGTTCACTCCAAGTAGAACATCAACATACATTAACATCCTACTCACACTCTAACAGTCTAAGAGGAATATCTCTCTCTCTCTCTCTCTCTCTCTCTCACACACACACACACACACACACACACACACACACACACACACACACAGAACTCAATGGGGAATAACAAACCCGAGTCCCAGAGTCTCAGCCTGCAGGCCCGGCAGACAGCACGGTAGGCAAGGGAGTTGTCGGCGTCTTTCAAGGATCTCCAGAGCCAGGTGGGCAGCAGGGCAGAGGAGGTCCCCAGTCCAGCAGGGCAGAGCCTCTGGAGGGAGGTCAGCGTGGCACGGAGCAGCGCTCTGGTGTGTGGAGTTTGGCTGTCTCCGCAGTGGTCTGGGGCCTGCCTCAGTTGTACCCTGAAAGTGGTGTGCTCCACCCTCCTGGGTCTTTTTGATAAATGTCTTGGCACCCCTGATGCCAAGTGGGAAATTGGCCCAGGAGCCTATGGGTGGTACATGGCTGTTCTACTTGACACCCCTGCTGGCAAGTAGGGAATTTCC
The DNA here is from genome assembly GCF_021234165.1 of Pteronotus mesoamericanus. NCBI lineage: Eukaryota > Metazoa > Chordata > Mammalia > Chiroptera > Mormoopidae > Pteronotus > Pteronotus mesoamericanus. Next base: position 233,549 of record NW_026555108.1, on the reverse strand, counting down.
CCCGGAGCCTATCTATAGGTCCCACTCTGCAGACACGGCTGTTCTGCAGATATCTTAGGTGTGTCTCCTTGCCAGACGTGTCTGCTCGGACCACGTGTGCAGATATCTTAAGTGTGTCTCCTTGCCAGATGTGTTTAATGTGACTTAGGTAGTTTCCCTCTTGAACTAAAGTGTCATGGCTGACTGACAGCCATCTTGGTTGACATGAGTGATTCCACTTTGTTTTACATACTTTATGCTATCTTGACTGGACCAAGGCCATTTTATTGGTCCTGCTCTCCACAATGAACATAAAATTGTGGTACCTACAAGGGAAGGATACCACCATGCACCCATCTCTCTGTTATTTTAAAAGGCTGATGTGGAAGTTAGCTGTTCCCCCAAGGTAGGTGTTGTCTTCATGGGGGTATCCTGAACCATATGTTTTTTGGTGGTTCAGATGCCGATCTCCAATTGGGAATCTTTTGAAAATCAAGTATTTTCTACCAGTGAACCTAACGGGCTTGTTACCAAAAGGAAAAAAAAAAAAGCAGCTGGAATATTTACAATTAAGCTGAAATTGAGTTCTCGGACTTTTTTCTTTTCACTTAGGGCTGCAAAGGGATAGGACACTTAGTCCCTGAACGGTAGGCGGAGTGGGAGAAGAGGCTTGGTGACTGGTATGGTGAGGCGTTAAGGTTCTTTATGTCTTCCTTGTATTTGGTAGGCCCAGGCTCTCTGTTTTAAAAGCCTTCTGGCAACTTAGTAAAGGTTCCCTCCATTTCTACCAGGTGTCCTGCTGTCCTCCCTCTCTGCCTTTCTGTAAAATGGAGATCCACAGCTGGCCTGATGCACACAGTTCTCAGCATTCCACACAGCTTGGATGCACAGCCAGTTCTCTGGATTAGCCCTAGTGTTTTTATCATGAGGACAGACTGTTGAACTGTGTGCTGCTGGCCTCTAGGGCTTCAGGGATGGGAGCGAGATGGAGGCCAGGTGATTCAGGATTTGCTCTCTCTACTTGCGCTCCTTCAACCCGAGAAGCTCTGCTCTTGCTTATTTTCTATATTGAGTTTAGAAGGGAGGTTAATTTGAAATGATGATCTAACTTCTACAATTAAAAAGAAAAATAAATGGAAGCACACTGGACTAGATGATCTCAAGGGCTTTCCAATGTCCAGGGAATTTGAAATGTTCATGGAGCAGGAAATCTGAAGAAGTTAGCCCTGCCATTCCCTTTTGCAAGTGGATAATCTATTTGAGGGACCTGGGCTCCACCCTTTCGAATAGTAAAGTTCCAGTTGATCAACTTGGTATCTAAAGTGCGACCAGTGTTTCTGCAATCATCTAGGAGTCAAACATTTGTTCTGGAATCCTGAGATCAAATATTTGGATTCCTTGTTCCACCGGTAGAGTCAAATGGCTGCAGATGGTCAGAGCTGCAAGGCTATTCTTAGGGTGACTATACATCCCAGTTTGCCCAAGGGAGCTCAGTGTCACCTGTTGTCACAGACTGTTAATGGTTTCTCAGGTTTGATGATAAATTATATGGTCACCCCAATTTGAAGCCCCCTTGTCCCACCTCCTTGGGTTACAGTTAGGAAGCTGGAGGCCTAGAGAGGAGCAGAGACTTGCCCAAAGTCACGCAACAACTAATTGGCATGTCTGGAAATCTGGCTGAAATTAGATGCCTGATATTTAACATGGTGGCATTGATCTGGTAAAATTAATATTTCCTTTTAATTTGTTTTAAAGAATACCCTGAAAGTCATTCACACCTCTAGTTCTCAATACTGCTCCACGTGTTCCTCAGGCCCAGTCTGAGCTTCTGTGCTTTCCTAGCTGTACTTTTCCAAAGGTCACTTGAACAAAGACATAGGCAAAGAGTTCTCTCTGCCTCTGCTTTCAGGATTTCTCCAATGATTAAACAGGGGAGGGATTTCTCGATGCTGGAGCACGGGTGTGTGCGCCTACCATACTGGTCTCTCTCCAATGGAAACTGCATTTCCTCGCTTCTGTGTGGAGCCCTAGCTCCCTGTTTGGTGAGATGAGCTACTTCATATTAGCCTTTATAAACAATAGACTCTCCTGGCTAGAGGGAAGAGATGTGAAGAGCATTTAAAACCTGATCCTTCCTTTATCTAACTCCTATATTACCTTCTTGCCAGGTAGTTGTCCAGTTTCTGCTTGTACATCACTAGGTGAGGAGATAGATTACTCCATCTTAAGAAAATGCTGACTATTAAAAGATATTCCTTATATTCAGTTGAGACCTTGTTTTTCTGGGGCTACTACTCACTAATCCTAAAATCAAAACCCTACTTTGGATCATGCAGAACATAATTGGCTTCACTTTTCCCATGACATTCCCAGAGACCTGAATACGAAAGTGAGTTAACATTTATTAAGTGTTTACTATATGCCAGGTACTATTGTAAACACTTTACCTTATTTTTTATTATCTTTATTGGAATGACATTGGTTAATAAAATTATACAGATTTCAAGAGTACATTTCTGTGATATATCATATGTCAATTGTACTGTGTGTTTACCACCAAATGTCAAATCTTATTCTGTCACCATATATTTGACCCTCTTTACCCTTTACTATCCTCCACCCCCGTTGCCCTCTGGTAACCACCATACTGTTGTCTATGTCTATGATTTTTTGGTTGTTTGTTTTTCTTGTTTGTTCATTTTTTGCTTTCAGTTTTCCATCCCACATATGAGGGAAATCTTTTGTTTCTTGACTTTTTCTGTCTGACGAATTTCGCTTAGCATGATATACTCAAGGTCTATCCATGTTGTTGCAAATGGCAGTATTTTATCTTTTTAATGGCTAAATAGTATTCCATAGTATATATGTACCACGTCTTCTTTATCTAGTCATCTATTGAGGGACATTTTGTTTCCATGTCTTGGCCAATGTGAATAATGCTGCAGTGAACGTAGGGGCGCATGTGTCTTTGCAAATAAAGGAAAAACTGTATTTTATCAATTCACTTAATCCTCACAACAATTTCTTAGGGAAGTATTATTCTCCTTATCAAGAAACTGAGACACAAAGGAGCAGAGTGACTTGCCCAAGACACACAGCTTGTAAGGGGCAGGCATAGTGTGTACTGAAGCAGCCTAGCTCATGTTCTTGACCATGTTCTAAGTTATGTTCTTAACTACTAAGCAGCACTATTGGAATTGTGTCTCTTGGTCCTCTGCACCACCTTGCAACTCTTCGTCACCTTGCTTTTCTTTTTTTCTAAGAAATTCAGCTTAGGCTGGAAACTCAGTTGGATCCTACCTTCGCTTCTCCCAAGAATTAACCATAAAGCTTTCTGCAGGGGAAGGAGACTTTCAAAGCTGTGGCTGGACCAACATCGCAGTGGATAGAGGAAAGGATCAACAAGAGTAGAAGTTTCTTACCTCTGAGAGGTGAACTTGAGGCCCTTTGTTATTCCCATGGCTCTTGCCAACCTCAGGACAGTCACTGGCCATAGACAGATCCAAATTTGGCCCCAGCCTGTCTGGCACCTCTGGATGGGAAGGAAATCCATGCATGTTAAGTCTATTTTGAGAACCTACCCACTTTAGCTTTGCTTCTCCAGATAGGTTTCCTTAGATCTTCCTGTGTTCTTTCATAACTGTGGGAAAGACACTCTCAAGGAAGTAAATGAGGATGTTTGCCCATGATCAGAGATTGTTTAGGAAAAAGGGTCAAGGTGGTTTGACCCTTGTACTCTCTGACCAATTTTATCTTCCTCTCTCTTCCTGTCTCATAATCCCCTCCAGTGCTTCTTAGTTTCCTTCTGTTTCCACTCTTTTCCTGCAAAATCTTTCAGACCCCCTTCATCCAGGCTGCATTCATGGTACAAAGAGTAGTGTTTTGGGACTCCGATAACCTGATTCTGTGCCCAGCTTTGCCTTGTACTCACTGTGTGGTGTTGTCCTCTTTGAGCCTCAGTCTCATCGTCTTTCAAGTGGGAGAATTGGATTAGAGACAATCTTTGAAGCGTTCTGCTGCTTTGAAGCATTGAGTTCCCCTCTATTCTACTCTTCCTCCTCTGTATCTTTTAGTGTCCACTCGTTCCCCTTCTCTTTCCGTCCCTTGAATTTCCAGTGCTGGAATAAGAAAGCACCATCCATTTTGGGGTCAGAATTGAGGATTTACCCAGTGTTCATGAGTGGAGACAATTTCAAACAGACACAGAAAGACTTGCGATAGTTTATTTTATCAGGAGATAAAAATCACTTATTGGCATCAGATTATAAGAATGCAAAATGGTAGAAACTAGAAGTGGTAGTATTATATGAGTAGATGTCAGATTTGTAAGCAGGCCTTAAAAATGAAAAATTTTTCACAAAAATGGTAGAGACTTTTATTAGAAATTGATTTCACAATATGTGGAATTCTTTTCATATGTCATGTTAGGGATGAGGTAGGCGGTATATTTCTTTCTAACTTTCCTAAATAATAGAAATATAATGATGAAATGGCTGAAAATGGAAGATCATGATGTGATGAATTTGTTTAGGTCAACTTTATACTCCAAAAGTGCAAGTTCGCCACGGGATCAGAGGAGTTTAGATATTTGCTTCCTTAGGTTACAAGATAGAACAGTTGGCAATCAAAGCTTCACCTTTTTTGGCTTTTTAAACTCAATTTTATCTGAGGTAATTGTAAATGTATAGCCTGATAAGTTTGGACAGATGTGTGCACTCAAATAGCCACCAGCGCCATAATCAAGATATAAATGGCTTTCATCATCCCAGAAAGTTTCTCTGTGGCCTTTTATAGTCAGTTTCCTCTTTCACCCCCAGCCCACTGATCTGTGCTCTGTCTTTACAGCATAGTTTTGCCTATTCTAGAATTTCATGCAAATGGAATCATACTGTATGTATTCTTTTGTGTCTGGCTTCTTTGGCTGAGGAGTTTTCTTTGTTGTTTTTTTTAACATGCTTGTTTTTATTATTGTGGTCAAGAACATATAGTAAAATTTATCATCGTAACCATTTTTAAGTGCGTAGTACGTTAGTGTTAATTATATGTACCTTGTTGTGCAACAAATCTCTAGAATGTGTTCCTCTTGCAAAACTGAAACAACTATTTCTTTCCCCTACCTGCCCCTAGTAGCCACATTCTACTTGGTATTTCTATGAATGTGACTACGTGGGATACCTTATATTAAGTGGAATGATTCAATATTTGTCTTTCTGTGATTGGCTTATTTTAATTAGCATAATCTCCTCAAGGTTCATCCATGTTGTAGAGTATGACCGAATTTTTTCTACTTCTTATTATTTCTCATGAATATGATCACTTTATTAATTAAAATCATTTAAAAAGGGGCCCCATAAGTTTAAGAAAACCAGCTTGAAAGTTGCATTGTAAATTCTCCAGATTTTTTCTGTGTTTCCTATTCTCTAGAATGCTAAAATAACAACACATAAGACTTAAAAATAAGACTTGTTTGTTAATCTACTTGCAAAACATGACCTGACCTTGTCCTTTTTAACTTTACTTTCATTGATGACACTATTACCGATGTCCCCATATGCGCCCCATTTGCCCACCTCTCCCCCAGCCCCCAGCCCCCCTTCCCTGTGGCCATCAAAACACTGTTGTTTGTGTCTATGGGTTACACGTGCATGTCCCTTGACTAATCCCTTCCCCTTCTTTCATCTAGTCTTCCCTCTTCCTTACCCTCTGACAGCTGACTAAATTTGTAAAAATTGAAGTATAATTGACCTACAATATCTTATTTGTTTTCAGGTGTACAATGACTTGATATATGTATATATTATGAAACGATTATGACAGTAATTCTAGTTGTCATCGATCATCATATGAAGTTATTACAATATTATTGAATATGTTCCTACGCTGTACATTATATCCTCATGACTGATTTATTTTATAACTGGAACTTTATACCTCTTAACCTCCTTTATTTCATCCACCCAACCCCTCCCCTTCTGGTAACCACTAGTTTGTTTCTTGTATCTATAAATATGTTTCTGTTTTGTTTGTTTGTAACTTTTTTATGATTTCACATTTAAGTGAAGTAATATGGTATTTTCAGAGAAACATAGGTTCTTTTTTTTAATTGTATTTTTTCCATTACCATTTATCTCCCTTATACCCCTTTCCCCACTCACAATCACTATGCTGTTGTCCATGTCCATGAGTCCTTTTTATTTTTTGCTCAATCCCTCCATCCTCTAACCAACCGCCATAGCTGCCAGCCTGCTCCCTATCTTTGACTCTGTCTCATTTTTGCTTGTTAGTTCAGTTCATTAGATTCCACATATGAGTGAAATCATATGGTATTTGTCTTTCTCTGACTGGCTTACTTCACTTAGCATAATGTTCTCCAGGTCCATCCATACTGTTGCAAAGGGTAAAATTTTCTTCCTTTTTATGACGGAATATTATTCCATTGTATAAATATCCCATAGTTGTTTTAACCACTCATCTACTGATAGGCACTTGGGCTGCTTCCATATCGTGGCTATTGTAAATAACACTGCAATGACCATAGCGGGGCTTATGTTCTTTTGAATTACTGTTTTGGGTTTCTGGGTATATTCCCAGAAATGGGATTGCTGCATCAAAAGGCAATCCATTTTTTATTTTTTGAGGCATCTCTGAACTGCTTTCCATAGTGGCTATACCAATGCGCATTCCCAGCAACAGTGCACTAGGGTTCTCTTTCTCCACATCCTGGCCAGCACTTGTGTGTTGATCTGTTTATGATGGCCATGCTGAAAGGTGTGAGATGGTATCTCATTGCGGTTTTAATTTGCATCTCTCTGATGGCTAGTGATGCTGAGCGTCCTTTCCTATGCCTATGGGCCCTCTGTATGCCTTGTTTGGAGAAGTGTCTGTTCAGGTCCTTTATGTATTTTTTAATTGGATTGTTTTTGGGGGGTTGAGTTTTATAAGTTCTCTATAAATTTTGGATATTAGCCCCTTATCAGATATATCAGTGACTATGTTCTCCCATTCCGTGGGCTGTCTTTTAATTTTGTTGATGTTTTTCTTTCCTCTGCAAAAAAGGTTATTGATCAATACTGCTAATCGAATGATTAAAATCGCTCAGGTCTTTGGTTGTACAGCTGGGGAAATCTGTGTCAGAGTGTGGAGGCAACTTGTTCAATGACAGTTACAGCCACAGCTGGGACTGGAAGGATGTCCATGCCCTGACTTCTAGTTCTTGACACTGTCTGAAGCTGAATGTGTAATTCAGTAACTAAATTACTATCTTTTATTTAAAAATTCTGTACCTATAAGTCGGGGTACATTGTTTAATTTTCACAAGATTTTGGTGACAGAAGAACTGTCATGGGAGCACAGCAAGGCCTAGAGAGAAGGATGGTCTCCATGCCAGAGCCCCTTCTGCAAGGGTAGGGGACACACCCTCCTTTTCAGAGGTGGTAATGGAGGAGGTGGCGTTTCAGGTCTCGTGCTCACTATTCAGAACTTTCATTATAACTTCATGCGCTGCATACTGTCATGTCATCTATGTCCCATTAGGCTGATGGCCTGAGAACCAGGCTCTAAAGCCACCCAATCTTTGGGAGACAGGGTAGTGAGAAGCTGGGAAAATTCCTTGGCAAGTGGAATAGGGAAATAGAGGCAGAGAGGAGAGCACAATGGCCGAGCAATTTGCAGCCAGGTGCGGATGGTCACCAGGGTGGAAGGCCCCGGGTGCCTGGCAGGGGGCAAAACTGGGAAAACAAGGACCTCACCCCCAGGGCAACCTCCCCTCCCCTGGCTTCTCCTCCCTGGAGATAACATCTAGGCCTCAGTTGCTGCCAAACACAAAACCAGGTAAGCCAGCACCAACTGCAAAAACTAAAGACTCCCACCCCCCTACTGACCAATCACTAAAGACCATGACCCTGAAAGGGCGCACCTGGAGAACTGGTGCATATTCTACTGAAACCCTCCGGGGAGACCTCCCCTGAGACTCCCACCTGCAAAAAGAGATAAGAGCCCCAAGACAAAGGACCCCGAGCAGGCTTGCTCTCCCCCTGGGGGGCAGCCAGCGCCATTTCCTTTCCTTTCTTCTCCCCCCAGCCCCCACTCCTTTCTTCACAGACTTGCATCTCCTAAACTCTAAGGTATTGTGCCCCTGGCAGCTAGTCCCAGGCTCACCCCCTGAACCTGCCCCCAAGCCCCCCGCCCCCTCTGACTTCCCAGTGAGCTACTGCAGCCCAGCCTCAGCTCTCCTGCTGCTGCTTCTCTGCAAAGCCCTGCCTGGTCTCACTGCCCCCAGCTTTAACCAACGTACCTTCACAGTCGCCTGGACTCCTGTTGGGAAACCTTTTCTACAGGAGACAAGCTTCGGCTCAGCACAGCTGGCCCTCGGCAGACCCGCTCAGGGCCAGGCCCCTGTCCGGTAACATTTGGAGAAATGAGAAGAGCCTGTATGAGGTTTGATTCTTTTTCTCCCTTGCCTTTGCGCAACCACATTTGATAAGATGGAATACCTACAATAAATACTGCCATTAGTAGACCACATCATGCCTGGGCATCAAGCCTGGGGCTAAAAAAGGCATGTTTACATCAATTAGTCTGACCACAGAAAGCCATGGGAGAGCCATTAAGTTGCTTTGTCACTGTCAATGCCAGCTCAGGACATGTGCTCTCCACTGCCACTAGTCTCCGGAAACTGTTAGCATTTCCTCTTGTGGAGAGCAGTCTGACCCAGTGATAACAACACGGCAGAAAGGAGCAACATGTTTTAAATTAGAATGGTACACAGAAGGAAAATGTTCCCAATTGTTCAAGACTGGAGGTACAAAGAAGACAAAAACCAAATTTGACTTGTGTTGTCTGCTTCTTCTGCTATTAAACCCAGAGGTTTTAGTTCAATGTAAACAGCGGTATGTTCTGAATGTTGAAGTGTGATTCAAATAAATGGTGAGTCAAAAGCTGAGGGAGAGAACCAACGTCTCTTTTAAAAAAAAAAAAGCATCCAGATAGCTCTTTACGAAAGCCATTTTCATTGTTTTCTTCCATATCCTGCTTTACCATCAGTATTAGAATTATTTTAAAATTCTCTCTCTACTATGAGTCCCTGGAGACGAAGAAAAGCAGATGACTCATTTTCACACAATAGCCCTAGCTTTTCAGTTGCAAGTGTCTGGGGGTTTTGTTGTTGATCTGGCCATTCCTGACAATCTTAGAGATCGTCAAGAAAACAGTCTAAGTGCTCTTTTAACCATCAGGCCTTATTTTGAATTTCAAAGCCGATCCTTTAGTTCTTTTGGTTTCAGGGATGGGATGGGAAGCTGTGGAAAGGTGGAGAGACTGTGGGCCTGCGCAGTGGTAAATGGGAGGATGTGGGAAGGGGGGAGTGTGGGTAAGGGGACCGCCCTTTTTCTGGAACCAGGGCAAACAACTTCAGTTTCAGCTCCTGTCCGTGCAGCTTAGCAGGTTTCTGGAATCAGAAATCAGTACACAGGAGAGCTTTTATAATGTTTAATGATTATGTAGAGTCCTGGAAGCCCAGAGTCCAATTCACATGAGGTTGTTAATTATAGCACTTACCATAATCACTGAATTCTGAACCGTTTTAGGCTTTGATATTTTGTGAAGGGAAGTTGGCGGGGCACAGGCAAACAAAGCTTTTTACATTTTTCTTTCTCTCTAGAACTTCACAACTGCTATAGACAAAGAGCTTTTTCTCCAGTTTTGTGGGGTGTATAAAGGCAATTTTCTTCCTTCAACCACCACGGCTTTGTAATTGGGTATGCAGGCAAAGTTCTGGGACCAGCAAGGTGTCATGCAAAGAACAATGGCCTAGGAGTTAGTACACTGGTTTCCAGGCCTGACCCGTGTGCCTCATTCACTTTTGACTCACAGCGCAGACAGAGGAGGTGACTAGATTGACAATCTAGTATTAAGGTGGGACACTTGGTTGTTTCCAAGCTGGGACAGTCTGTGGTTTTTCATTCTAAGAACTGAGATGCATTACACTGAGGGTTCTCTTTGCTTTGTAGTCCATCCTCCTTGTAATTCTGGCAGGTGTTACTTGTCTTGCTCCTGGAAGACAGCACCGCCTGAGTCCTCAAAACTGTTATTGAAGGATAGCATACATGCAGAAAAGTGTACACACAGAGCATAAGGGAACACTTTGAGAAATTTTAAAAATTGAATGCACCTAGATAATCAGCATCCAAACCAAGGAACAGAACATTAATGCACCCTGGAAATGGCTCTTCTACCCTCCTCCACACAACCTTCCCAAATGTGATTATTATCCTGTCTTCTAACAGCATAGGTTAATTTTGCTGAGTTTTCTGCTTTATATAAATTGAATTATAACCAGTACGTATTCTTCAGTGTTTTTCTTCTTAAAGAGTCATCCAAATTGTTATGGGTAGCCACAGACCATTCCTCGTTATTGTTGTATAAGATTTCATTGTACAAATACACCACAATCTAAAATGCATCTATTTTTGCAACCTATTAATTTAGGCAACAACTTTTTGCTTCATAACTTTAGAGGTTCCAAAATCTCAATCACATGCTAAGCATAAAAAAATCACTCCATTAAAAAAAAACAAAACAAAACCAGAAATAAGATTGATTTTCACTGAAGTCTTTGAATCTGTTGATGTTGCTTTGGCATTTGCACACAAAATCTTCATCCTCCGCCAAATCCAAGTTCTAAACATGAAGCTTTGGCTGTGTAAGCATCCCAATTTGAGAACCATAAACCTGGAAGATTTGTTTCTTGACTTCAGAGATGGTGAAATGGAGAGAACAAGCTCAAGTTATTTGTCAGTCAGCAATACTCAAAGGTACCTGCCTGGTTCAGGGTTTGTTCACCCCCAGCCCACTCCTCTGTTTTATCTTAGCCCGGGGAGAAGGATGAGCCTGGCAGATGGTCTGAGGCCAAAGAATTTATGTCTTTGTTGATGCACACTTACTTTATTTGCTGTTTCTACTTTTCTGTAGGCAGAAAAAAAAAGAGAGAGATAACAATTACCAATTGTTTAACCCTTCATTATTTACAAAGCACCCGCCATAACAATTCTCGGAGGAGTGTGATTACACTGTGCCCCCCGTTTGACATGAGGAGATCGAAGACTCGAGAGGTTCAGTGCTTTGCTTGCCCAGGATGGCAGAGCTGAGAGGTGCCAGTATCCGGGCTTAAGGGATGAATATACGCAAATACAGGGCTCAGGTGGTAAAAGAAGATCGCATCTGCCTCTGAAACTTCATGAGGATATACAGTGATTGCTCAAACTAATTCAAGGTGCAATGCAAATCACGTTTACAATGGCTCCTGTTCTTGCCTTCTCCACTACTCTATGACATTCATATTAAGCACATGGAATCACTGCTCTCATCATGCCACTTTGTATCAAGAGCAACAAACGATTCCTCATTGCCTTCACGACCAAGTCCAAACTCCTTGGCACTTGTTTGCTCAGACCCTCTCATGAGCTGAAATCTTACCCCAACTTCAGCTCCCCAACACGTAAGGAATCATGTAGGGGAGAGCCTCCTCAGGGTGCCACCTTTGTTCTGTGTTAATTACCCATCTGGCTTTTCCCATTGCAGGCTTCCTTCCTGCCCTGGGAAAAGGTGGGACACAGTGACTTCTGAAACCTTGACTTTGGTGAGGCTGTCAGCTTGGCTTTATCCACATGACCTTAGGCAAGTTATTCAGCTACGCTGGTCTTCAATTTCTTGAGTTTTTACAGAGGAAAAACAATTCTAGCATGCTGTGACAATAGTCCATTCTTCCTTCAAAATGCCTTTTAGTGCCAAGACAGGGTAGACGCAGGGGACTGGAACATGAAAAAATTTTGACCTAGTGGGCTTCCCTCCAGAATCACAGCAGGCAGCGCATGAAATATTTTGATTTACTTAGAAAATCACTGGTAGCCTTTGTTGTTATTATTGACTTTAGGGGTGTGATGGTATAGGAGTGAAAAGGCTGGTTGTGTTTGGATTGGCTATTGTTCTGTATTAAATGGTAGGAAAAGAAGGAGAAACCCAGTCTGCCGTCATGGCCAGTGGAGCCTATTCTTTGTCACCACAGAGAAGGAAATGATGTTCTGGCTAAGCTGCTTCCATTATGTCTGATAATAACACCTACAAAATAGGATTTCAGCCACCAGACACTTTGCTCAGCTGGGCCCTTGTTGTGCCAAGCCTGAGCAGAAGTGTTGTACTCTAAAGTAACTCTTACAGGAGAAAGTCTGCTGGCCTGATCTATTAATATTAGCAACCCTTGGGCACCAGGGAAACTATTCCAGCAGGTGCCGAAAGAGCTGGTTGCTGTCTGGCAGGAGGTCAACACTTGATACTCAGGGAATTGCAAAATAACAGGATGTCAGGGCTTGGAGGGACTTTAAGGGTCCTGTTAGGAACCCCTATTTTCAATTTCAAAGCAGGAGCTTGATCACAGCTTTCTGAGTCTTGCATTCTTCAGGCTAAAGAACTGGGAGTCCTTTGTCCTTCAGCTATTTCTCCTATGACATGGTTTGCTGTCCATTCAGTATCTGTGGATACACACACACACACACACACACACACACACACACACACACAGGGTAGGGGCAAAGTAAGTTTACAGTTGTTTGGATGGAAAATAATGCAACAATTAATAATTCAAGAATAAACTCTGTGTTTCATGTACTCACAACTGTAAATCTACTTTTGCTCCACCGTGTGTGTGTGTGTGTGTGTGTGTGTGTGTGTGTGTGTGTATTCAAATATTAGCCAGCTGAGAAACTTCTGGTCCCCTTACAGCGTCCCTAGAACAGTGACTCTGTTGCCCAGCGCTCTGAAGGGCTTTTCTAGGAAGGTGAGGAAACAGTAGTCCGTACTGTCATCAATTTCCACTGAGGCTACCAACGGAAACGGGCTGAGGCCACATGTCAAGAGAGGTTTGAGATTATGAAAGGATGAATTTGGGACATGGGTCATCGAGAGGTCTCTTGGCTTTCTTTATATATCCTGAGGAAAATCATTCAAAGCCACACAGGATGCAACGTTAGAATAGCTTGGATAATTTTCAGGGAAGAGATTACCCTGTAGTTAGCTGGTGAAGGATCACCAAACTTACATAACTCCTGGAAAATGGATTTCTTTCACTATCCCTTTGCCCATATAATATAGGCATTTGTACTTCTCTGCTTCCCATCATGATTCCCTTCCACCTCCTCCACTTTTCTTATAATGGGACCAAGAACACACAGGCATCTGCTCAGAGGTACCATGTTCACTTTACAGACTGCAGCCCAAGAGCAGACAAAAGGAAAGGAGAGAGTACATTTTCCCTAACCTGTCACCTGATTCTCTTTGACCTGCTGCCCACTTTAATTTATCCTACTGATTCTAGACAAATGAACAAACTGCTGCCCAGCTGATCAGATAACGTTATGTCAAGGAAAATCTCAGTTTGTTCAGAGACCATTCAGTCCCTTCTCATTTTACATATATGGAAATGAGTGTCAGAAAAACTTTGTCTTTTTACATGGCTAAAACTTTTTAGCCATGTGGTGCACTAATGGCAAAATCAGTTACAACTCTGTTTTTCTGGTTTATTATTGTCCTTTTAACTACACTTCCCAGCCTATGGAATATGAATTCTAGAGCAGGAAAAGGTCCCACTGAAAATTACTTCCCCTCCTAAGACCAATGCTTGAAATTTAACTAGGAGGACTTGACTCTTGGCTTAAGGCTTTGATCCCACTTATAATTCAAATATAGTGGGTAGTGGTGGCAGGAAAACATTTCTATTCGTAGTTTCTGGCACCTCAGTGTGAATAAGTTTCTCAGCTCTTTTCCTGAGATCCCTTTTACAGACCTGGAGAAGGAAATTATGTGAGTCCTACATACACAGGGATAAAAATACAGTGGCAAAGTAACTGGGGAAATGGAAATGATTCCGCATTTTTCCTGGACTACAGCAGTTGCCTCTGCTCATCAGTCCATGACAAAGGATATTATCGCCACCTGCCTGCTCTCAGTATAATATGAGAGAAGGTCTCCTAAATGGTACCTATGTCACAAGGAAAATTATTTCAAGACACTGGCATTCAACTAAAAGTACTTGCTCGCTCCATTCTGTTGAGTGTCTATTGAGTATGGTGGTGTGGGTTGCACATGCGTGGCCTTGCTGAAGAAACCACTGGCTAGGAGTACTCCACCCTGCAATATATGAGCTTTGGGCTGCCAAGCAAATGCCTTAAATTGTTTTCCCAACATAGCATGGGGCCAAATGGCTTCCGAAGGACCAAGAGAAAACACTAGGCAAGTATGGCCTAGATTTAGTCCCATTCATGCTGGCCAGGACTAGGTCCTTGCCAGGCCCAGCTATGTGCAAAATAACAACTACACTTAGCCACCACTCTCCATTTCTATGCTCCCTGAAGCTCTTGGGCAGATCGAAGAACCCCACTGTATGCTTTGGAGTGCTGCCATGGGCCACAGGGAGACAGTGTTTGAGGGGTGGAGAGAGGAGTCAAGAAACATCAAAATCAGTGGAACATGGGAGGTCTCAGGATGGTGGGAAGAGCCCCCAGATCATCATACCAATTTTCTGAATTAATTTACTCCCTGCTGTTATTTCTGCCTATCTGCTGATTTCTGACCTCTTTCTCACATCTAGTAACAATACCAGCCTATAGCTTCTGGCCCCTTACACATCGAAGGAGCATCACCTAAGGAACTGACTAAAAACTAACAGCAGCCTCTAGTGTATTGAAGAAAGAGGGTCGGGGAATGGGAAAAGATCTGAAAATGGTATCTTATGAGTAATGGCTGAGGAACCTTGGCATGTTTGTCCTGGAGAAGAGGAGAGTTGGAGAAGTAGCAGGAGGTCTTTGGTTTCGCATTCTTATCACAGCTCTCAGATGAACAAAGCTATTCAGTAGAGCTAGGTTGTGTAGAGAAAAAAAAAACAACCCTTGGAGATTAGGATTCTAATCCAATTTTTGTTACAAATGTTTTGTATGTATTTGAACAAAATTACTGCTCTTTTCAGCTTAATTCTCTTTTATGTAGGTCAGGAAAGCAGAACTAGGACACAAATTTCAGCTCAATTTAATGAAGAAATTCCTATAACCAAAGTTGTCTAAAGGGTTTCCTTACGAACTAGTGAGTTCCCCATTAAGACTGCTTTTGTATTTATTGGCTTTTTGTTTTTCACCTTCTGGGAAATTTCTATTCACATTCTCTGTCTACTTTCTTATTGGGCTTTTTAACTTTTTCTTCCTTGTAGGAGCTTTTCATATATTTATCTTTCATTAGTTATACTATAAATATTTCCTACCAGTCTATTGCTTATCTCTTTAACTTTGATCTTTTGTTGTGTAGCAGCTTTAAATTTTTCAATATTTTCCCTTGTAGTTCTTGTGTTTTGTTTTGCTTTAAAATTACTTCCTTTCTCCAAGATTTTACAAATATGCCTTGATACTTTTATATTGTTCTAACACTTTTATGGTTTTCTTCCTCTCTTTTGTATAATTAAAACTTTACAATATCTTTAATTTTTATTTCTGTATGGTTTGAGGCAATGATCTAACATTTTTTCCAAGTAATTGCCAATCCTTTGACATGTCACATCTTGAATATGTTACATATACACACACTCTTTTCTTCCATTGATTTGTCTATACAGAACAAGAGATGCTGTAAGTCATTTTTTTAATGTCTTGAAGTTTTATGCACTTTTTTTTGTTGTTGTACGTGATCTTTAGAATCAGTTTGTCAATTTCCATAAATTTTGGGGGTTGGGAATTTGGCTGGAATTGCCTTTGTTTTATGAGTAACTCGGGAAGAATTAGTGTATTTACAATAAGAATTTTATATGTAACAAATAATCTACCTTTATACTGGTATTTTGTTTTCATTGTTTCGGTTTTTATACATTTGACAGATATTTACAGAATTTTATTATTAGGTATTAAATACTTTTTGTAACTATTATGAAAAGCACCTTCTCCCCATCACATTTTCTGTTTGGTTATTGCTGGTATTTAGAAAAGCTTTTGGCTTGTTTGTGTCAATCTTATATCTGGTCAGCCTACTGATTTCTAATAGCTTTTGACGGACTTGAATATAGGTTGATAATTATTATCCAGAAGTAATGGAGGTATTATTTCTTTGTTTCTTATATTTTTACTTTGTATATTATTCAAGGTTCAGTTGCAGATAATAGGCACCACCTTAGATATGCTAAGCAGAAAGCTATTTAATACAGTGAACCAAATAATTCCAAAGTTTTTAGAAGGTCTGGCAGATTAAACTCCAGGTTTGGCCTCAAGGAATGACTTCTCGAATAACTGCCAAAGAAACTGCGACTTTTCTGCCAGGATCAGTAAAGTTGAAATTAGGAAATGACTGCGTCAATTGCTGGCTGCAAAATCTCTCTCCTTGAGCTGTGACTGGGGATCAGGAATCTACCCTCAAGATTGTTGTTTCCAGAGCCACAGCATGCCTGCTGGATACACAATGCAAGAATGAATTCCTTGCATATTGCTTCCATTCTCACTATTTAATTTGGTTACAAATTCAAATTGCGTACTAGTGCAACTGACTGGTGGAAGCTAAAGCATTTAAAACCATGGCTGGAAAGAGCCTTGGGAATGTAGGTTTTCACATTCCAGCCTATTCAGTACATGCAGGCACATTAGAAGAAATTTGGGAGTGATGTTGTTGACCTACAGAATAAGCCACGCTCCTTTTTTTTTTTTGTCACTTGTTTTCTTGCCTTAAGTAGGATCTCCAGTACAATGTTTTACAGAACCAGTGATACTTGTCTTTTTTCTGACTTGAATACAATGCTTCCAGTGTTGCATGAGATTTGCTCTAGATTTCTACTAGCTTTCTTTTATTGAGTCTAAGAAATATCTTTCTATCCATTTTGCTTGAAATATTCTTATTTTATTTTTTAGAAACTCAGAACGGGTGTCGAATACTATAAATGTTTTTTGGCACCTATCCAGATAGACCATCATATAGGTCGTTTACCTTTACCTGATAATGTAACAGATTACATTAGTATATTCCTTAGTATTAAGCTATCGTAGCATCCATGACACAACTACAACACATCTATGTCAGGTTCTCATATGTTATTTTAATCCACAGCTTGGCTCAATTTGCTAATGTTTTATTTAACATTTTTTTCATTTCTGTGCATGAGTATAATTAGCATATGGCTACTTTTTGTGCTATTTGTGTCCACTTTCGATTTGGGGTAATAGTAGCCTCTTAGAATGAGATGAAAAGATCTCCATCTTTCTCACCTTTCTGAACATAGTTTATGTAATTAGTTCGTACACATAGAACTTAGACTTACATGTAATTTATATGGTTTTGAATTGTCCCCTAGTTGTTATTTTTTTCTATATACCTTGCTTTTTTTTTTTCTCCTTTAAGTAATTTGCAAATCTCATGAATGTAGGACCTGGCCTCATAATTTGTCTACTTTTCCATTGCACAGAACTGAGGCATACAGCAGATTCTCAATTGAAAACTAGGTAAACGATTTCCCTGGCTTCTCAGAAAAAAATTCTTGGCAAGGATATAGGAGTAATGATATCCCAGACACTGTACCAATCAGAAAAGAGGGAAGCAGCAATAATTGAGAGAGAGAGAGAGAGAGAGAGAGAGAAGGAGAAAGAGACAGAGAGAGAGATGAGAATACAGGCCAAAAATAAGTCATAGAGGAAAGACTTTTGTTGACCTTGCTGTACTTTAATATTTATTTATGTGTGCATATTGCTGAAACATCGCCCAGATCCAGGATCCAGAGCTGGGTGCGGTCCTGATGGGGACTGGCGCACATGATCTCCATGCGTCGGGGACAGCCTGTCTAGCACTAGGGTCAATGGCAGGATAAATGCAAAACAGCACAGGGCTGAACTAGATGCCAGAGCTCCTCACACACTCTTCTACTCAGGACTCGTGCAAGCCCACCAGCTGAACCCACCCACCCGTTCACTCATTCTCCTCTATCCCCTAACTGCTACCAAAACCAAATCTTCTTTCCACTGCCTATACTGATGCAAGGAGAATTCAAGATAAAGAGAGCCATTCCAGAATGCATAGCTGTGGCTGGTGTGAGGCGCATTTCTCTTTCAGAAGCACCGGGTCACCCATATTTTTGCATTCTACAGCCCACAAATCTCTTGGATAAGCATTTCAGCTCCTTAAACTACAGGCAGCTTTGTTATTTTGTTCCAAGCAGATCTCTCTTTTAAAATTTATAAAGGGCTTTCATATCTATTATTTAATTTAATCTTTAGGATTCTGAGAGGTAGGTATTATTACAGATGAGGAGACTGAAGCTTCAGGGAGGTTAAAGTCTTTCCCAGGGTCACACACACCTAATAAACAAGATACTACCATTCTACACACAGTTGTAAAGATCCATTGAAAGACTATAATGGGAAAACTCATTGTAAATTAATAGAGTATTACATGTGCGTAAGGGCTATTATTATCACCATTATTGTTAATGAATTTATTGATCAGATATTTGGAATAAGAGATTTTGGGGTGCCTAGCCCTCAGCTGGAACTGGGAGTAGAGAATAATGAATATGGTACTTGCTCCGGAGACATACTCACTACCTTCTGGGAACTGAGAGGTCTGGTTGGAAGAAACTAAGGTATATTATAATACAAGAAACAAGTCAGAAGGCAACCTAAGCAGAAGAATTAATTGTTCACTGCGTGGTTGTGAATAAATGCAATGTAACACCATCACAAAAATGTGAGAGACAGTCACAGTTGTTAGTGACCAACAACATGCATCCAGTGGGCCTGAAACTTTGCCTGCATTGAATAGTGAGTGGTATTTGGGTAAGTTGAAAAAAGCAAGAGGAAATACTCATGTGAAAAAATGTCATATTTGAAAGTAGAAAGACAAGAATGAGCCTGATGATGGGAAGTTAGGCCCCATGGCCGGCTGTGGCAAGAACATGGTGTTGAGTTGTGTAAGTTCTTTATATATTTTGGAATTTAACCCATTACCAGATGTATCATTGCCAAATTTTATCTCCCATACAGTGGATTCCCTCTTCATTTAGTTGACTGTTTCTTTTGCTGGGCAAAAGCTTTTTAGTTTGATGTAGTCCCACTTGTTTATTTTTTCTTTTGTTTCTCTTGCCCTAGGAGATACATCGGCAAAAATACTGTTACAAGAGATGTCTGAGATTGTACTGCCTATGTTTTCTTCTAGGATTTTTATGGTTTTGTGACTTACATTTAAGTCATTTTTGGTATTTTTTAAAACCACATCCCCCTTTCCTTTATTGTCTTACTTTTAATTTAATTTAATTTTCCATCCCCCACCCTCCCTATTTTGGCAACCATTAACTTGTTCTGTATAGCTATGGGTTGGTTTCTGTTTTGTCTTCAACAAAATGTGCTATTGTTCCAGGAGCCTGTTTCTGTTAACAGGCGCTTCTCATGATTCTAATTCCAGATGCCCACCTCTAGGACTCCAATAATGCGAACTATACAAAATTCTACTCAGATGGTACTTTAACCAATAAAGGACGTTTACTGATTTGTAGTTCTATAACATTTTCATAGGTGGAGTGGTCTTCAGTGCTGGTTAGTTTAGTTCTTTCATTTAATGATGTCATTGAAGTACAGTATCTTCTGTCTTTCCCCAGTATCTGTTGAAGTATAAGCTCCATCCTTAGACTGGCTCCCTCTCATGGTCCCAGAGGGCTGTCAAGACCTCTTAAATTAACATTTTTTTTTCACCCATGATCAAGAAAAGAAAGTACTTCTGTCTTAGCATTCCAAGAAAAACTGAAATTCATCCTGAGGGGACCAGCTTAGAGGATATACATTTACCCCAAATGATTAACAGTGGCCAGAGAAAGGGGATGGGCCAATTGCCTTAAGTCAATCAAGGCTTACTTCTAAAGCCTGGGAGGTAGGGCTGAAGGCATTTTCCCTTGAAGTCCCTGGGCTGCTTTGGAGAGCAAAGAAAATGCCTGAAGGGAAATGTGAGTCTGTTAGGAAGGCAGGAGACAGCAATGGATATTGGGAAGACAATGAACATGTGTCCACTGTGCAATGTGATGAAGCTTCTGAGGCAGGCTTCTAGCACATATTTGCCTTTGGGAGTACCAAGCAATAGTCTATCTCGAGTTGGGGTACAAATAGTCTTCTTTGAAATGAACTAGAAAACTGAAATCCCATCACCATGTTCCAAATGGTTTCTTAAATGGGCATTGGTTTATATCTTTCCAGTTTTAGAATCAGATAGCTTTTGATGTTTTAAAATCAGATAGTAGTGTCAAGGACCATGTATAAAGGACCCATGGACAAAGCCAAAGGGGGGTAGGATTGAGGGTGGGAGGGAGGTGGGGGAAAATGGAGACAGCTGTACTTGAACAACAATAAAAAAATAAAATAAGATAGTAGGATTAAGTAAGGCTCTCCAAGGTCTATAAGTTCATCTTATTCTGGAAGCTTCAGTGAAAGTGGTAATGGTATGTAGAAGGGTACAACCCTTCGACTTTGACTTCCTACATGCACATGATTTCCATGACTTTTGTATCAATGATTATTCTTAGGTATTCTTGACTTAGTAAAATTATAGTATCTTCAGAGTCAGAAAGGATGGGTCTTTTTCTATGTCCATCTGGCTTTGGGTCTCTTTTTCCCCCTCTCTTTTATAAATTGTAGCGTAGTTTTGTTAAAGTTGGAAGGCAACCAGGTACATAGGAAAATGTGTTATACTAAACCCAGGTTCTATTCTGTTGCTAACTGTGTATATAACCTTAATCTGTATTTCCTCAGTGTCTGCATCTATAAAATAAATGGCTTGGATAAGATGGTCTCTAAGAATCTTTCTCGCTCTTCCATTCTAAGCATATTGCAAGAAAATATATACTATTATTAATAAATAACTTATAGAAATCTTCACAGCCATATGAAAAAATCTGTTATAGTGCTCAGTGCAAATAAAAGTCCTTTCCTTCCAGGATGTAAATGTTTAAAATTCAGCCTGTAATTCGTTTGCACTTATCTGTGATCATAGGCAAAGAGAATGTAAGATCATGCAAATGCACAGATAATCTGCCCACTTTACTAGGGACAATAACTTCCACTTCCTTCCCTCAACCTATTACCAGAGATAGGAACAAAAATAAAAATACCTTGGATATGAGTTTTATATGATTTTCCTTGATGATTTTCTCTGGAGGGGATATTGATAAGCAAGGATGTGGTTCAGAAATGCAGCGAGCCAGAGCAAGAAGACTCAAAGCTCACTCCCCGACCTGGATAACGTAGCCATGAATAGTGAGTTGTTTGTGTTTGGAAACCAGTGAGCTTTGAAAGGGAGCAGAAGGAAAGAAAAAAAAATCATGCTTCAGTCTTAGAATTGCTGGGTGTCTCTCTTGTTGTAAGGATAATTGTTCCAGCTACTAGAATCCAAACTAGTATGGTCGGTGCTAGACTGAGTAGTATGGAGATGAGTAGCTGTTCATTCCCTGGATTTGGGCAGTGATGGGCTCCCTTACTCTCAAACCATGGAGTATTTTAAAGCATGAACAGCTGTGTAAGTGGAATCTTCTAGCCTCATGTGAAGTAATGAAAGACTAAATATATCTTATCTTGTAGGAGGAAGTAAACAAAGGGCTTTAAATATTTCATTGCTCTTAAGCCCTGGAGTGATGTGATTTAAAAAACCTTATTTGTTTATTCTTTAAAAATATTTATTTAGTGTCTAGGATGTGCTAGGAATTGTTCCAGGTCTTGAGGTTATAGCAGTGAACAGTAAAATGTCTGTCCTCATAGATCGAACATTTTAGCATGGTGAGACAGATAATAAGCAAATATATGAATTAAACAGTGTATTAGAAGATGATAAGTGCTACAGAGAAACATTCCGTAGGGAAATAAAAGTAGAAGTACTGGTAGGCACTGCCTGATTTGTAGTTTTAAATAGAGAGGGGAAGGCCATGAATTGGCACCAAAGTGCTGAGTTTAACCTACTCATTGTCTCCCTTGATGGAAATATCTTTATTTTTTGGGCATTAGTTGTTTCATTTGCAATAGGAGGAGAAATGAACTAAGGAATAACTGTAGATACTTCCACAATTTTTACCTTAAGTTTTTAAGAATGTAGGGTTGAAAGGATTTAAAAGATCTGTACTCAGAAAATTATAAGAGACTGAAGAAATAAACAGAAGAAAATATGAATAAGTGGAAACATATACTGTGTTCGTGGATAGGAAGAATTAACATCATTAAAATGTCCATGCCACCCAGAACTATCTATAGATTCAACACAGTGGTGCAGTCTCCTTGATCACCTGAGTTGGGTGCTCCAGGAGTGTCCCTTGTGTGGGTTATGCCAATACTTCTGGTTTAATGGAGTACCAATTGCTATTGGCCTGTTCTTGCATGGCATTAACCTTCAGGCTGGCTGGCTGTGAGGATCAACCTTAATCAATGGAAGAGTTGCTGCGCAGGTGTTGACCACATGAAGTGGAATTCACCTCAGCTGTGTTTGCTGCCTACTGAGATCTCCCTTTGGATATACTGCTTGTGAAGCTAATTTTTTCCTGAAGCTGGTCCCTGGGTTGGTTGGTTCTGAGCTTTTTGGGAGGGACTCTGGTATAGTGCAATGTCAGATGCTGCCTGTGACTGGCCCTGGGCAACCTGTTTGGAGCTACAAAGTGGTCCATATTTTTTAGCTGCCTCTGCTGGGTCTGAGTGTTTGTGGGAAGGACCAAACTGCACACCAACCCCAGCTTCCACCAGCATTGAGTCCAGGGACAGGTCAGCAAGAGGCCCAAGGCACCCCGAGATTTGCCTTTGCCTATCTCTGCCTGACAGCTTCCTGTTAGGCCCCATCACTGAAAGAACCTGTGACAATACTCAAGATACATGAGGTAGGTTCTCAGTGAGTCACCAGGTAGGGGCAAGTGGTGCTCACCAGACTGATACGGGTTCAAACTTTGTGCCAGTGCTGGGTCTGAGGCCACTCAACAAATGTCCCAGGGTACACCAAGTCTAGATGCCACTCACTGGGTGCCCGCAGAGCTTTGTCGTGGGGTAGGGTCTCAGGGAGTCACCTGGGTGAAGCCAGCAGACTTTATCAAGTCCAAATAGATCAAGATTTGGCTGTGTGAATGGAGGGCTCTGTAGCAGTCCAGTGTGTGAGAACAAAATGGCCCCAGTCCTCAGATACTGCAGGGAGCCTGAGCGCAACATGGCGGGGACACCAGGAGTCAAGAGGATGGAGTTGGTGGATCTCCCAGGAGGGAAAGGTGCCAGTCAGGCCTGGGGACATGTGGGAGTAGTGGCCCCTTCTCCAGAGCCACACAACTCAGTTCATCCCAGATTCTGCCCAGACCTCCTCAAGGACCTGAGCTTGGCAGGGCAGTGCCACCAGGAGTCAGGAGGAAGGTGCCAATCAGGTCCATGAGGAATGTGGGTGGAATGTCTTTTGCCCCAAAGCCACAGGACTCAGTCGCTGACACCCCCTGAGTCTGCCTGGGCCTCTATACCTCTGTCCAGACAACTGACTCCTCAGCAGGGTGCCAGCTCTGCAAGGTGGAGTGGGAGGGAGGCCAGAGGGTGGGGCTATTGCATTCCTCCCGGCTGATGCCAAAAGGAGAGGATTGTTCCACCCAAGAAAGATGTCATCTGCTATGTGGGAGAGGGACTCAGCACAGGGATCCTAGTGGCTGTCCCTTCAGCTCTCTCCCCAGAGCAGAGCCACAAACCCCAGACTCTCCCCATGTGACTCTAGTCCACTTTGCATTCTCTCTGCTGGAACCCAGTGTGAGTGGCAGCGAATGACATTTTTGTGGATTGGCTGGCCCTTTAAGAGGGCGCCTGTGATAAGAGGGCGCAAGCAGAGTCCTATCTCTCCTTGGTGGACACAACCCCTGCTGATTTTCAAAGCCAGATGTTCTGTGGATGCCACTACCTGGCCCTCATGGCCTGGGCTGGGGAGACCAGTGCTCCTCAGGGGGGTATATTTGCAGTTGAGACACCCCTCCAGAATCTCAGTCACCACCCGTGGAAGCAAGGCCAGCCCTTTTCCCATCTCTGCCCTTCTTACCAGACTTGATGTGGCTTCTTCTGTAAATCCTTGGTTGTGAGACTTCTGTTCAGCTGTCCTTCAGTTGGTCATTCAGGTCGATTGTTCTATAATTTAGTTGAAATTCTAATTTGGTCCTGGGAGGACGTGAATATAACTTCCACCTACTCCACCACCATCTTGGATCCTTTGAAACTTATATGTTATTAACCAATTTTACCTCAGCAGGAAGTCTTGATCCAGAAGTATCTGCTCAAAAACAAGGCAAGATCCAAAGTTGTATATAGAACACTGTAAGTAAATTATTAGTGTATTAGCAAAGGAAATTACAGTAGGGTACAGGTTTGCTCTAACAAAGAGGCCTGTATAATTGGGGCTTAAAATAAGAGCGTTACTGAAAAAATCTAGATTCAAGAAGTCCAGAGCTCTGCTCTATAATTTCATTGAAGGACGCAGGTTCCTTCTCTTTTACTGCTCCACTATCTCTACGGTGCTGTCCTTGTCTACATGGTTCACCTCCATATACATATTTCAGCTACATGATAGAAGGAAAATAGGCAATTAAAAAGCACCTTCTTACCCTTTAGGGTATAACCTGGAACAACTTAAACCCATCACTTTTGTTTGTATCCGATTAGTCAGAACTTGGTCACATACCTCCTCTCAGCTGTAAGGGAAGTGAGGATGTATAGTATCTATTCTGGGCAGCCACACACCCAGCTAGAGACTCCATTACTGTTGTAGAGCATTTTTATCACAGGAGAAATTGCTCAGTAACCCTGCCACATAGGGCTACTATAGGCCAAGCTACTGATTATAAGCTCCTAAGCACATATCTATGAGGGTTTTGTTCCTGGCACTCACCAGAGAGACTGAAGTCTTCCCCCTTGGACTTATCAATTCAGTCCGAGTGAAAAAAAAGTAGTCATGAGCAGAGTTTCAGCTGAATAGTCCACTTCTGTGTCTTGGCCTTATCCCTACCCCTAGGACCTTCTTACTCAAGCCAGCAGGAATCTGCCAGACAAGCAAACATTGGCCTTCCCTATGCTCTGGATACCTAAAATTCTACTTTTTTTTTTTAAATTTGTCATATTGCACAATCTACAAGTGTTGTTTGGGTCTGTCTTGATTTATAGTTGACTGAAAATGTTCCCAGCTCTGAGGCTGTTTTCAATTTCAAATCCGTCCTGTAAAGCACACCATACAAAACATGTGTCTTCCCTTCTCTTTAATCATTCTTTCTCCTGCCTCCATCTGCCCCATTCATCAATCAGGCTGCTCCAGCCAGGGCTCAGGGCCTTGATAAGGCTGCCTTTGTGTTTCATGCTTCATCTTCCTCTGGAAACTGCCCTAGGAAACCAAGTTCTCCTTGTCAATGAAGACAATGGGGCTGAGTAATGAAATGCTGTCAGAAAAGGCCAGACCACTGGAGAAACGGCCTTGAATTCCTCAGACCCCCAGGACAACTGTTCTTGCACCATAGTTCTACCTTCTCTGGGAAGCAGGCTTCCTCCAGGGTGTGACTGTCACCAGAATTTCAAGGAGGATGGGGACATTTATAGTCTCCCTTTCTTGAGCTTTTAACACCATGGACTGTCAAAGTGAAAAGGGCATTTTAGAATGCCCCACAAAGCCTCGCTGGTATAGCTCCCCTCTTTTGTACGGATAAGGAAACTAGGATGGAAAGGACAACTGACAGGATGTGTCTTAGATCATATAACCAGTTAGGAGCATGATTTGACCTAGAAGGTTGGCCTCCTGACATATACAGTTTAGTGTGGATTGGGTGTTGCTATACATCAGACATTTTTCCAAGCACTTTATACATATCGACTCACTTAATCCACACAATAACCCTATCAGGTGGGCCTTATTTATTACCATGTCCATCTTACAGATAAGAAAACCGAGGGCTGGATTGGTTAAGTAATTTGTCCACAGTCACAGAGCTAATAAGTGAGAGAGTCAGAATTCCAACCTAGGGAATCAGTCCCAAACCCCATACTCTTAAACCCTCTGCTTTCCTGCCCCTCGGAGTCTGGAAAGGTCTGGAATATTATTTAGCCCTGCCATGCCTGACAGATGATTCTTTTCCCCAGCCTGCCTCTGATTATTCATTGCAGGTAACACCAAGTCCGATGCTCTTGCCTCAATAGCGTGCTTGTGTCTTTATAATCAAAGAGGGTTTTCTGACTGTCAATCCTGTAGGGATGATTGATTTCCTCCTCCGGAGGGAGCTTGGAGCAACATCTATAGCCAGAGTTTGTGAAGGGAGATTCGAAGGGGCAGACAGGCCCTTGTAGGTCAGTTCTTCCACCCAAACCATCTTGTCTTATCTGCCAACCATCTGGGCTGGCCTGGCAGAAACAGAAAAGGGTAGACTTTCTCTGGAAATGGCAACACATGGGTCCTGCTGATCCCAGAAAAGTTCCCACCCACAGGCCATCTGTGGAGGAGCAGCTACAGATTCTGTGAGGTGGAACCGCAGTGAATTGTATACTCTAGGCTCACTGCTGCTCATCTGAATCTTTCCGCCTCCTTTGTGCTTTGCTTGGTGGCATTTGCAGTGCTAACTGCTCTCTCTGAACGGGAGGGTCTTCACTTCAGTGATGTCACAGGTGGGGATCCATGCGCCATCAGTTTTACTAACTGTCTTTTGGAAGCATAGTTTTAAGAAAATAAAGGGGACACTTCCAGTTACCTACGCTCTTCAGAAATTGCATAAATCCATAGATTATAGATGGCACAGGCTTCTTTGGAATACAGGGAAAGAAAGGGAAGCCGAGCACTTAAAGAAACAGACACATCCTGCAGGGGGGAAAGGAAGGAGAAGGAGATTACTTTTGTGATCTCTAGAGAGCTATTGTTCAGAAGTGCCCCCTCTGCTCCCTAGCTTCCTGCATGGTGTTTCCCCTTCATCAGCAGTTGGCACTCCCCGAAAGCCTTTCCAGCCTTTATGAAAAGTCAGGAAAGAATCTGCCTGACCTTGGCCTGTGATTAACAAGAGAGAACATTTTGATCCAAGTCGCTCCTTCAGAAGGATACACTTTTCTGCTGCTGATGTATTGACAATTCAGGTCTGGCATTGCCTCTTCACAAGTGTTGGCATAAATGGGTAGAAGTGAGTTTACCTCATCACCAGCAGCTAGAGAGTTTGGGGTATGGTTTGGCAGAACCTCGGGAGGAACGTGCCTGGATGTTGGATGCAGATGAAAATGACTTTCGGGGAGGTGCCCGTGTGGGGTGTGGGAAAGAACTTGGTTCGGGATTTCTTGGTTGCCTCTTTTCTTTCGGCTCTAAGCCACGTGTATCTGGGGGAGTTAAAAATGCTCCAGTCTCACTCTTTCTCCAGATGTATTCTTCTCAGAGCATCAAAGCAGGTTAAGAACTGTCGGAGGCAGTGCTGACATTTAAGCACAATGCACTGGATTAGCGCTTTCAATTGGCTACTTATTAAGACAAATATACTATAGTGGTTAGGAGCACAAGCTTCGGGCCCAACTGCCTGGGTTGAATCGTAGTACTAACACTTATACTAAGTGTGTATCTAAGTGTGTATTCTCAGGTTACTTAACCTCTTTTTATTTGTTTTATCCGTGTTTCAACGGAGGATAACAGAAGTGCTTATTGGTACTTGTAATATCCCTTCATGAAAGTTAGCCGTGCTTGAATGCTGTTCACTGTTGCTGGTCTTCTGGCCGGCAAAGGACAAAGGTCCTCTCTGTGCGGGTCCTATGTCAATGCTTCAAATTTATATAAAAATTCTTTTCTTTTGAGTTACTGGACTCTAGCTACTGTCCTTTTCTTTCCTTTTTAAAAAATACTGTTTTTCAAAGAATTTCAATTACAGTTGCCATTCAATATATTAGTTTTAGGTATACAACCCAGTGATAAGACAGTACATAACTTACAAGTGATCATCCCAATAAATCTCATACTCATCTGACAACATATATAGGTATTAGAATATCATTGACTATATTCCCTATGCTGTACTTTATGTCCCCATAACTATTCTATAACTACCAATGTGTACTTCTCAACCCCTTTGCCTTTTTCACCCAATCCCCTAACACCCCTCCCATGTAGAAACCATGAAAATGTTTTCTTTATCTATGAGTATGTTTCTGGTATGCTTGTTTGTTTATCTTGTTTTTTTTAAATTTTATTTATTTAGTTTTAGACGGAGGAGAAGGGAGGGGAAAAGAGGGAGAGAAGCATCCATGTGTGGTTGCCTTTCATGTGCCCCCTGCTGGGGACCTGGCCTGCAACCCAGGCATGTGGCCTGACTGGGAACTGAACCGGCGACCCTTTGGTTTGCAGGCCTGCTCTCAATGCACTGAGCCACACCAGCCAGGGCTGGTTTTGTTTTGTTTTGTTTTTTTAATTCCACATATAAGTGAAATCATCTGGTATATTTTATTCTCTAACTTATTTCATTCAGCATAATACCCTCTAGTTCCATCCATGTTGTTGCAGATGGCAAGATTTCATTTTTATAATGGCTGACTCATATTCCATTGTCTATATGCACTACTTCCTCTTTATCCATTCATCTATTGATGGACACTTAGGTTGCTTCCATATCTTGGAATGACGTTGCAATGAACATAGTGATGCATATGTATTTTTGATTTAGTGTTTTGAGTTTCTTCCGATCAATATCCAGACATGGGAATTGCTGGATACTTTTTTTTTGTCTCTTGTTATAACTTTTGTTTTAAAGTCCGTTTTGCTTTGTTTGGGTATTTCTACCACAGCTTTTTTTTTCTGTTTTCATTTTCATGAAATATCTTTTCTATCCCTTTATTTTCAGTCTGTGTCTTCCAACCTGAAATGAGTCTCTTGTGGATAAGACATGTAAGGTCTTGTTTTGTTACCCATTCCGTCACCATATATGTTTTGATTGGAACATTTAATCCATTTGCAGTTACAGTATTTGGTGATAGATATGCATTTATTGCTATTTTATTATTCTTATTATCTATTTCTTTTTCTTCTTAAAGAATACCCTTTAACAGTTATTGTAATACTGGTTTGGTGGTGATGATAAACTCCTTTAGCTTTTTCTTGTCTGGGAAGCTCTCTATCTGTCTTTCAATTCTAAATGATTCTTGCTACTGACTTTTTCTAAAGCTGTTTCTTCTTTTTAATCCAGAAAAGATATACAAAAGGACTTCTTTGGTTTTCCCTTATTTAATCCCTTTTTCCGCATTATAAAGGTTTGTTTTCCTTCTGAAGGGTAGTTTTTCTACAAACCCAAGTCCCCTCACCTCTTGCTCTAAAGGAGTCACAAGGTGTACATGTTCCCAGTTTGAGGTCTTCTCAGTTCAGCCATCAGTACATCTAAACCTCAGGTATATTTTGGTTATTCTGTTACCATCCAAACTAAACTGTTGCTTTTGTTAACAACCACCAGAATTTGGAGGGAGAAGGATCACATAGTCCTCAAATGCACCCGTGTTCTCCCTGTCTTTCTTTTGTAATTTTTGTGTGTATCCCAAAGTCTCTCCACTTGGCATTCACATTGACTTTGGAAATATTTTGTTAGACAAGACAACTCCAAGCCCCTTTTCTCTCTGCTTCCTGAGGAATGCCTCTCCGTCACTTCCAAAGAAAACAAACTCTTAACCAAAAGGGCAACAGTCCAGAAAATCTGAGCAAGCTCAAGATGAATGGAGAAGCAGTAAGACCAGCAGAAGGGGATGTGCAAAGTGAATGGGGTTTGGGAATCATCATCCCTAATATTAGAGAAACACATACACTTCTTCACACTTTTCTTCCCTTCTGTCTGAAGTGGGTACATGGAGTAGCCCAAGAGTGTGATTATGATCTAGTGGAAAGTGAACCTGACCAGAGCCAGGTATTTTACTTTTCGAATCCAGTTTGCCCCATGTGGTTTCTGTAACTTGTGTGGCTTTTAGGCAAGGCAACTTCTTGGTGCTGGTCTTTCTCATAAGCAAAATGGACCTAATAGCATATCCTTTCTGGAGATGCTAAAAGGAATTTATGAGTATGCTTGGCAGAATGGAAAGCACTACATCTAATGTAAGACTCTTTAACCCATTCCTTGGAGCCCAGAGACAACAGTCGTGAGAATGTTCTGCATGTACATATGGGTATGTTCACACGCACTTGTGTGATAAAGTCCTTCCTGCATATAAACGACTGTGTTCCAGGTATACCTGACTTGTTTGACTTAACGTCTTCCACCAGAATAGGCAAATTTCCCCCAGAAAAAGGGTGTTGGGGAATATAAAGATTTTTAATGAAGAATCCCAGTTTCTAAAAAAGCATTTTTATAGCTGGTTGTTGTACCGGGCTACCAATCTATAATGAACACAAGTGTCTGGGGAGCTCATGGATACTCCTCTTTGTCTCCACACACATAATTTTCTATTCCCAGGTCAAACCCGGGTTCAGAAAACAGTTTATTAGCCTTCAGTAGTGATACTAACTGTGGAAGTTATAAGCACTGAGGCAGAAAATTAAGGGAAATGCTGCTTTGTAATAATAACAATAAACAATGCGTAAGTGATAGTTTTCAGTGTAGTAACTTATTTAATCCTCAGCTCAAACCTCTGTAATTAGTCTCATTATACATATGAGATAACTGTGGCTGAGTTAAGTAAGTTCCCTGTGGTTATATAGGGCACAAATGGTAGAACTCGGTCACAAATTCAGGTTGCCTGCCTCTACATTCTGTGTTTTTAACCTCTGCACTACATATGATGAATTGAAATCTTTCAAATCACATAACTTATTCTTTCAGTAAACATTTATGGAATTGATTACTGGCTTGCCGAGGCTCCCACAGCTCTTCTTTTCATGTCTTTTGTAGCACTTAACATGTTCAATCCAATCCTTTGTTGATGTCTGTTTTACTTTTCTGATTTTTATTTATTTAAATTTTGTTTTTTATTGTTCGAATACATTTGTCTCCATTTTCCTGCCACCACTTTCCCCCGCCCCACCGACCCCCATCCTCCATCCTTCCCCCCTTTGGCTTTGCCATGGGTCCGTCAAACATGTTCCTTGATTTGACCCCTCCCCTTCTTTTCCCCATTACCCGCCTCCCTCCTTCCCTCTCGTTACTGTCGGTTTGCTTTTTCTTTCAGTGTTGCTGGTTATATTTTTCTTGCTTGTTGTTTTGTTGCGTAGGTTCCACTTATAGGTGAGATCATAAGGTATTTGTCTTTTACTCCCTCGCTTATCTCACTTAGCATAATGCTCCCAGTTCCATCCATGCTGTGGCGAAGGGCAGTAGCTCTTTCTTTGTTTCTGCTACATAGTATTCCATTGTGTAGATGTACCACAGTTTTTTGATCCACTCATTTACTGATGGGCACTTAGGTTGCTTCCTGATCTCTGCTATTGTACATTGTGCAGCTACGAACATTGGGGTGCATTGATGTCTGTTTTTCCTACTAGACTGTGAGATATTTGAAAGCAAAGACCACCTCTGAAACCTCTGTTTCACTCATGGCATCACTAAACCTAGGCAATGGCATGTTCCTTGAGTTGGCCATGGGGGCAACCCTCTGCTATGTGCTCTGGAGTGGTGGTGCACAGATGAATAAACACTGTTGCCGACATCAGGGAGCTCCCAATCTATGCGATGGCCAGACATAAGAAAATTGTCATTCACCGCAGGGCAGAGTGAAATGAGACCTGTAATTATGGTCTCACAGTATGTTCCTGGAACTCAGAAAAAGATCAATTAATTGTCAATGAAACTAGAATAAAATGTTTTGGGTAATACTGCTATGAAATGTAATGTAATATAACACAATCACTGGATATAATTTAGCTTTAGTTCTACTTTAGCCCCTTGCTTGGACATTTTGGCGCTTGAGCATTAGCCCTAGACTTGGGAAGAAGATAAGTTATGTTTCATAGATGAAAACAGCACGGTTTAATAGAAAGAGCACACACTTTGGAGTCAGGCAGACCCAAGATTGAATCCCAGCACTATCGCTTATAAGTTATCTGACTATGATTCTCAGTCTTCTTTTCTGTAGCCTCAGTTTTCTGAGTTGCTGTAAAAGGTATACTAATAGTACCTACCTGACAGAGTTTTGATGATCCATTGAGTTAAAACAAGTAAAAGTGTTAACATATTTAGTAAATGCTCAATAAATAGTAGTTTCCTTTCACTTTAAATAATTAACAATAAATATTTTTGTTTGCTGGCTTATTTACTTAGTTGTATTTACTTATTTTGAATAGGCAATTTATTATGGTATATAATTGAAAATACAGATAGGGTATTGTAGAGGTCAGATGCAGCCTCAAAAATGCTGCCTAAAAGATTAGCTCTAAACCCAGCAGCAGTATCACATACATCAAAACAGAACATGCAAATAGCATTTACAACTCAAAAAGAAGACAGATACCCCCCAAAATTTACAAAGATTTGAATAGACACTTCTTTAAAAATGTTTTATAGATGGCCAGTAAGTATATGAGTAGGCACTATATTAGTAATCATCGGGGAAACATAAATTAAAACCACAATAAGATATTTCTACATACCCATTAGATTTATTATACTTTAAAAAGACGGACCATATCAAATGTTTGCAAAAATGCGGTGCAACTGGACCTCCGAGTCATTGCTAGTGAGGTTGCAAAATGGTCCAAACACTTTGCAAAACAATGTATCAGATTGTTAAAAAGCTGAACATATGCCTATTGCATGGCTCAGTCATTCCACATCTAAGTATTTATTTTAGACAAGTCGCAATATATGTCCACGCAAGAACTTGTGTAAATATTATAGCAGGTCTTGTTCACAACAGCCAAAAAGTGGAAACAACCTGAATGTCCATGAATAGATGAAGAGCTAAACGAAATGAGATTCTATCCAAACAATGGAATATCGCTTAGAAATATAAAGGAATGAACTACCGATATATGCTATGACAGAGATGTGTCTCCTAATCATTACTCCGAGTGAACAAAACCAGGCATGAAAGAGTAAATACTGTATACTTCAATTTATTTTAATATTGTAGAAAATTTAAAATGATCTATAGTGAAAGAAAGCAGATCATTGGTTGCCTGGAGGCAAGGGTAGAAAGACAGATGGTTTACAAAGGGTCATTAAGAAAGTGTTAGAAATGATGGATATATTAATTATTTTGATTGAAGTAATAGTTGCATGTGTGTATACATATGTTAAAACTGATAAAATTGTAAAATTCAGATTTGTGCTGTCTTTTATTGCAATTATACTTAATTAAATTTTGTTTCATTACCACATCATGTTAATATTTATTTTTTGCTCATGCAACTGTGCATTGTTTGGTGTTACGCTGATCTAGGCCAGTTCTACTGGGTTTGGCTTGAACCTGTGGGGCCTGTGTCCGATCCAGTTGTCTCTCATTCCCCTTGGACCAGCAGCCCTTCTAGGTCCAGTTTTGTTTACAGTGATGGTGGAAAAGAAAGATTGAACAAGAACATGCAATATTTATTAAAACTTCAGACTGAAACTGATGCACTCTAATTTCAACCCAAATTCAATTTGCTAAAACCAAGTTATATGAACAAGTCCAAAATCAATGGCATTAGCAACAGACCTTTTGAGCTCTATTAGGTAGTACTGGAAAGTAGCTGTGCACAATGATTCAATATTTTCATAGGTGTGTACAGAGGAAAGCTCCATTACATCCACTATTCTCTGTCCTCCATTTTCCCTCCCCAGAGTCAATGAACTACACCTATTTTTTGTATGTGTCTTCCAGTTCTATGCATACATAAGTAAATACCTACATTTTCTTCTTTTACTTCAATGCTTATATACTGCGCATACTACTTTGTAATTTGCTTTTTATTTTATTTATTTTGCAGACTTCTCTATGTTATGATACAAAGTGTTTCCTTTTTTCCTGTTTTATTGCTGTGTATTCCATCATATGTATGTACCATAATTTGATCAGTCTCTTTATCTATAGATATCTGGATGTTTCTAATAGTTTGCTTACAGAAAACACAGCAGTTGGCCTCACATACGTATTATTTTATTCATGCGGAATGATATTTGGATACATCGTTTGACTAATTGAAAAATTCCAGTAGCAATAAATTTTATCTTGTTTCAGGTCTTGCCAATAAAGAGAGCATGATGAAACCAGAACTGAGCATTCGTGGAGATCAAGTGGTGATCCAGGCTGGTGGAACATTTGACATCACCTGCAGGTAACAAATCAAGGCCCTTAAACTTCCTGATTAAAAGGTCCATGGTAGGGAGCTCAGAAATATTGGGTGTGCTTTTTTTAACCAAAAACTTTTTCTTTAGATTTGAAGATTTTATTTATTTACTTATTTAGAGAAAGGGGAAGGGAGTGAGAAAGAGAGGGAGAGAAACATCCATGTGTGGTTGCTTCTTACACACCCCCCACTAAGGACCTGGCCCACAACGCAAGCATGTGCCCTGACTGGGAATCGAACCAGTGACCTTTTGGTTCACAGGCTGGCACTCAATCCACTATGCCACACCAGCCATGACATACAAAGAATGAGGGTGTGGGAAAGAAACCCAATTAAAGATGATGTGAGAGTTATTCACAGAAACTGAATGAGAGTTGAAACTATATAAATAGATAAGGATAATAGGGGAGAAGATGTTGAGTGAGAAGATGAAAAAGTATAGGTCATAATCTTCAGGGGTCCCTGTGCTTCAAGATTGCCTGGGCAGGAAGGGGACTTGGGAAAGTGCATGGAGAATGAGTAAAAGGGAGAAACACAGGAGAACTATAATAAGGGAGAGTAAGGTTTCAAGAAAGAAAGAATGGTCACATTCAGCGGTGTAGGTGCTCAATAAATGTGGACTGAATTTAATTGAACTGAAAGTCTAGTACAGTGCACCCTCCTTTTTTTTAAGATAGCCAATGCACCAGTATGTTGGTAAAGGTTATGTTGTAATATATGTAGTAGGAAACCCAAGTTAACAGTGGCATTTGGAAACAAAGTTTAATTATTTTATGGAAAAAAAGTCCAAATGGTGGATATCTGGAGATGGCATGCCAGTCCCATGAAATCATTAGAAAATCATATTTCTTCTGTATTGTATAGATCCACCTTCATTAACTAATGGCTTTCACCATGTGGTCCAGAATGGTTACTCAGACTCTATTCATCATGTCTGCATTCCAGCTAGTTAGGAAAAAAAAGAAAGAAAGGTAAAGAAAGGCAGGCATGCCTTCTATTCTAACACCATTTTCCCAAAAGCTCTATACACCACTTGCGCTTATATTGTTTCAACCAAAACTTAATCACATGGCCAAACTTAGCTGCAAGAGAGGCTGGAAAATTTTCTACAGGAGGTCATATGTCCAACTAAAAAAGTTAATATTTCATTACTATGAAAGAAGGGGAGAACAAATATTATCATGCCTAGTGAATTATACTAGGTAGAGTACAGTGATAGCGTACCTGGAGGTGGGAATCCTATTCTAGGTTTGTAGATTCCTGAACTCCCCCTGCAGGAGGTGCCCTTTTCTCCTAGCTGTCTGGGTTTCTAACAATACAGATGAGGTTTGATCAGGGGATCTGAGCCAGACATTTGGTTTTTGGAGGCTGTCTTTTCCTCACCTGTATGCCTGCTTAGCATCTTCTCTGGGTATAAAGCATATGATTGAAGTCAGCCTCAAGTGCATTATCAGTCCCCGCTCACTCAAGATTGCTTTACCCCAGTGACCCTGAATGACATCTGACCTATTAGCCATTGCATAAAACCTGCCACCAATTGCCTGCATGTGTCCTGGTTTGTCATGTTCCAATAGATCATATTTATTCCCAGGGCTTCTTTCCAGGACTTTTAATGTCATAAAACCCAGCTCTAATTTACCATGAGTTGTAGACACTTAACTCCAGGTGATGCATTTGAGACAGGCTTGGCTCTGGTGGATAGGCTGGTCGGTATTTGGGGGGAATTTTGCTTCAGTGCTAAGAGGATCCCAGAGAAAGTTCATCTGGAAGACAGGCTAATAGTGCCTCAGGTAGAAATGGAGGAATGAAAGAAGGTGTTATGGCTTGTGAAATCACAAATAACTCCTCCTCAGAAAGTTTCAGAAACATGAGGAGCTCCTCTAAATCCCTTTAAAAAAATGGATAAGTTGAAGCCTGAAACGATGACAATATCGGACAAAGGATATACAATTGGGCAATGGCAGTGCTGCTACCTTCTCATTTCCTCTATGATGAAATAAAATTTTGAATATTTATTCTCTTATACTCAAATTACTTTTTAAAGATTTTATTGATTTATTTTTAAAGAGAGGGAAGGGAGACAAAAAGAGAGGGAGAGAAATAGCAATGCGTGGTTGCCTCTCACATGCCCCCCACCGGGGACCTGGCCTGCAACCCAGGCATGTGCCCTGACTGGGAATCGAACCAGCGACCCTTCAGTTTGCAGGCCAGCACTCAATCCACTGAGCCACACCAGCCAGGGCTTTTATACTCAAATTATTATAGATGTCTTTTCCCCCTACTTGTTTATATATAAACACCCTCATTTATTCACTGTATAGAAAGCATTTTGTTGAGGCAGACAAATTATAATTACTACCCTGCATATCAAATACAAATAAATTTATAATAAAAAACAAGTAATTCATTGTTTGTGTGCTGTACTAGGCACAATTCTCTGGCTGGAGGTGGAAATGGCCGTATATGCACAACCGGGTAAATTATACTCTGCTTTCTAGGGGCTCACCTCACAGTTGAATGAGAAATACAGGCATCCTCAAAAGGGATATTAAAAGTACCCAGAACTTGCCCTGGCTGGCGTGGCTCAGTGGATTGAGCACTGGGCTGCAAACCAAGGAAACCAAGGGGCTGCGGGTTTGGTTCCTGGTCGGGGCACATGCCTGGGTTGTGGGCCAGGTCCCCGGTGGGGGGCATGTGAGAGGCAACCACACATTGATGTTTGTCTCTTTCTCCCTCTTTTCCCCTCTCTCTAAAAATAAATAAATAAATAAATAAAATATTAAAAGCAAAACAAAACCAAAAAAACCTTTTAAAAAAAGAAATACGTACCCAGAACTCTTGATTGGACATTTCAGGACAGATTTGGAATGAAGGATATTTTGGAAAAGAAGATAGCATCAACAAAGAGTTAAAATTTGGACTTTATACTTTTCAAAGCAGTTTCAAGAAACTAGTATATTTTAGCCCCATATCAACCCCTCAGAATAGGTAGAAAAAGGGATTGTTTCCCTTATATATTCAACAAATACTTATTTAGCACCTACTGTGTACGAAGCACTGAACTAGGTGCAGAAGATATATGATAGTAAACAAAATGGTCAAAGTTCCTTGCCCTTTTGGAGATAACACTCTAGTGGGTGAGAAAGATAATAAGATGAATAAGAAAATTGTAAAATGTGTTAGAAGATGATAAGCTCTGTGAAGAAAGTATCAGGGTAAATGAGAAGTGTTTCTTCTAAAAGGTTGGTCAGGAGAGAAGTATCATTTGAACAGAGACATAAAGGAAGGAGCCATTCAGATATATGGAGAAAGAATATTCCAGACAAGGGGAATAAAAAATGGAAAACCCTTGAGGTAAGGGTAAATTTCATATGGTCGGTAAACAGCACGAAGTTTGTGTGGCCAGAAAAAAAATAAGCAGTGGAGAGGAAGATAAGAAATTAAGATGCAGAGGCAGCAGAATTTTATACACCTCAGTGAGGATTTTGAATTTATTCTGGAAGTCATGGGAAGCCACTGGAAGAATTTAAGCAGGGGAATGATGTGGCCTTATGTATGTTTTCAAAGTCTCCCCCTGGATGCTGTGAGGGATATGGATTAAAGGGGACAGGAGTCAGCGGCTAGCGGAGCCTTCCGGGTGAGAGCTGATGGGGACTAACCAGGGTGCCGGCAGTGGAGGGAATGCGAAGTGGGCAGGTTGTGAAAACATTGCGAAGGCAGAGCACACAGGATATTCTAACGGACTGGAAGTGGAATGTGCAAAAGGGACATGGTTCAAAAATGATTTCTATCCCAGATAAAGTTGATAACCACAGTAACTGCAGTTTGTTGGGTCCTTGCTCTGTGGCAGGCTTCGCTCTAAGCACTTTATATAGATTGACTCAGTAAACCTTCTCAATACATCTGTGAGGTAGGTTCGATCGGCCCCTCTTTACAGATGAGGATACCAAGGCCTGAAGAGGAGAAAGAACCTGTTAAGTGTCCAATGCTAGAGCCAAGCCCTCCTGATGCCCAAACCAGTGGATTTTTCATTGTATAAATGCGCATGCAGCTCTCTATACTTTCTAAGTCTTGACAAGTCTGTGGAGCAGGCTAAGCTCATATTTCTTTGCCTAGCTCCAACAGGGACTGACCATACTTCTGTGTTCAGCTGGCCCTTTGTAACGCTTCCTGAAGCAAGTTACCTTAGTTCCCAAGCCTTAAGCTGTAGGCCTTTGGTGCTCTGGCAGGCAAATCCAGCATCTTATGGAAGGTGGGTGGGGGAAATAAATCATCTTGTAAGGAAGCTCAAGACTCTGGCATGTGATTCTCCCCCAGGATGTTATCAAGAATAGGAGGCCTAGTCATTCCAAGTATCCAGCTGCTCAGGCCCAGGCATGAGAATCTGCTGTTGGAATCTCTGGAACTCAGTTTCTATTCCTGGAATATTTTCAAAAGTGTCCTCTCAAGCTCAACCAAATATCCAGATATGGGAACTAAAAATGGGTCTAAGTCAGGAGTATGCTGTGTGAGCAAACATAAACAGCTCCTCCTCCTTGACCTCCACTGCTTCCCATTTATCCCAGGCCATCACCTTTGCTCTTGTGCCCAGGTCTTCTGTCTCTAAAGATCCCCATACCCTAGCCACCCCCTACCCACCATCCTAGAGGGCATTATGCTAAGTGAAATAAATTGGACAGAGGTAAAAAAAAGTTTTGTATTGTTTCACTTATTTGTGGAATCTAAGAAGGCAGAACAAACAAAAGAAAACAAAACAGAAACAGACGCATAGAAACAAAAAACTGACAGTTGTCAGAGGGTTTGGGGGGATGGGTAAAAAAGGGAAGTAGAATAATAGGTACAAACCTCCAGTTATGAAAATAATTAATGGAATGTGCCCTGGCTGGTGTGGCTCAGTGGATTGAGGGCTGGCCTGTGAACCAAAGGGTCGCCAGTTCAATTCGCAGTCAGAGCACATGCCTGGGTTGTGGGCCAGGTCCCCAGTAGGGGGGCGTGCAAGAGGCAACCACACATGGATGTTTCTCTCCCTCTCTTTATCCCCTCCCTTCCCTTCTCTCTAAAAATAAATAAATTTTTAAAATCTATAAAAAAAACCAATTAATGGAATGTAACGTACGACATAAGGAAAATAGTCAATATTCTTGTAATAACTTGGATGGTGACAGATGGTTACTAGACTTTTGTGGTGATGACATCACAAGGGAAAAAATGTTAAATCACTATGTCATACACCTGAAACTAATATAATGTTGTATGTCAACTATGCTTCAATTAAAAAAGAAACCACTTTGGCTACCCCTGAACCCCAGATACTATCTGCTTGTCTACTTGCTTTTCTCTGGTATCAGAGCAAACAATGTGGAATAATCCCGAAGACTTCACAGGCCAGGTTAGCATGGACCGGGACATTGCCCAGAGCCATTAGAGGCACTACATACAGAGGGGTGAAAGTCAGGAGAGCAGTATCATTTGTTGGCTCTGAGGAGCAGTTCTGAGACTCTAGTCGGGTGAGGCAGGCAAGGGTTAAAAAATGAAAACTCTAAGGTCTACTTCTCATGGCATACAAAGCCCAACAAAAACAGTAGAATTTCAGATGGCAGCTGATAACAGTGCAGAAAGTTAGCTTCCTAGGGCTGCCACAATAAAATACTCAATACTGGGCAGGTTGAACGTCAAAAATTCATTCTTTCATAGTCCTAGAATTTCAAGATAAAGCTATCAACATGGTTTGTTTCTCATGAGACTTGTCTCTTGAGCTTACAGATGGCTGCCTTCTCACGGCATGTTCTCATGGTCTTTTCTCTGTGTGTGCACAGCCCTGGCTCTGGTGTCTGTGTGTACTAATCTCCTCTTATAAGGACACCAGTCAGACTGGATTAGGGCCCACTCTAATGGCCTCATTAACTTAATCACCTATTTCTATATCTGAATATAGTCTTATTCGGATGTACTGGGAGTTAGTGCTTTAACATATGAATTTGTGGGGGACACAATTCAGTCTATAACATGACACACCTTCTCTTAAGGGGTCTGGTTTTGAGGCCACACAGTTTATTTGAAGACCCCAGAATGAGGCAGGGCGTACTCTAAGGAGATCAGAGTTCCAATAGAAACAGAGGCTCCAGTGGTTGGTAGTAGACAGCCAATGGAGGACCCTGGAGTCATGCTGAGGAACTGTGACTTGGATTCATTTTCTTCCCACGTACAGAGACAAAACCTCGTTCTAATCTCAGGGTGCAAGAGCCAGAGAGTGAGGGGTTGGGACGGGGCAGACCTTGCACCATTGTCTTCTACCTGACTCCTGGTCATGCTGTCTACAACTCCTCCTTTTATTTTTTTTTTAAGTCTTTTAACCACAATCATGGCAACATGATGTTTTCAAAATGGTTAGAAGTACATTGCTCTTGAAGAATGTCCTCAAGGTGGGCAATGGCTCCCCACACCACTTCATGGTTTACCTTCTGTTCACATCAGTGAATTTATGGGTCATGATAAATAGTCATCTAATACATGTGTGAATGCTGGAGATGATATATGACATGGGGAAGGGTATCTGCCTTTGACAGAGGAACAGGAGTCAAATCTGGCTCCATCCCAACCCCAATTTCCACTCTCTTTCACATATGCTGAGGGCATGCATTTGCAAAACGATTCCAAGTAAGGTCTCTAAATGAGACTTCACAGCATCCTGTAAGAGGAGGATCACAGTCCCTATTTTGCAAATGAGAACCCTGAGACCTAAAAAGCTTAATTAACTGTCCAAGGTCACATAACTGAACAATGGTACTGAGACTTGATATACAGTTTCCTTTGTCATCCCTGCATTTTTTTTTCAATTATTGTGCCACAGATTCATTTTGTTATAAGGGAATGGGAGGAGAAGAAAATTATCGGTGAGATGCAGATATAGAGTCCTGTCATTTTGTCTGCACGTGAAAGAAATACAACGAATTTAAAGTTAACTTTGTCCCTGGTTCTCTCCTACAAAATGCAGGGAGAGGTAACCCAGCCACATGTCCTTTCAGAACTCACTTGCCAAAAAAGCCTTTTAAATGAAGCGAAGCAACAAGGTATAACTCAAAAATAGAAATAAAAACCTAGACTTGGACCTACTACATAGGATTTTGAGTTTGGGTCCTGCCAGCAACATTCTGGGCAAGGCCCTTTTTCTCCCCAAGTCTTGTAGTTCTCATTCTCCAAGTCCAAATCATAGATCCAGAAAGGATCTCAGAAATCACTTACCTCAGTATTTCCTTCTGCCTTTGGATGTTTAATGTCAAACACTCCAAAGCCCATGTGTTGATTGAGAGATCTGGGCTGAGGGTATAGATTGGGTAGAGGAGGAAGTGTAGAGGTAGGCAGGAAGAAGGACAAAAACATAACATGGTTTCAGATGCTCCTCATACCCATAGTTAGGTGTTCCAATCTTGGGGCCAATTTTTTTCATGGAAACTAAGCTACCTGTTATAACTCTTCCTTCAGGATCCACGTTGGGAGCTAGAGCAACATTGCTTCTTCACTGTCCTTTCCACGCCTGACTCAGCCTATTTTTTGTGTTGTATTTTCAGGGGAATGGCTGCCATTACCTGGACCTGGGGCACTGGGTCTCCAGGAAGCCGGGCCCGCATCTTAGAGCGCCCCTGCCCTGATAACCCCCTTGTTACTTGCAACCGGCTCACCATCTTCCCCACAGAAGCTGGCGACACGGGCTACTTTACATGTAGCTACAAGGATGTTGCTGACATCAAGGATCCAAATGACAAGGCCAGTGTGTACGTGTATGTCAAAGGTGAGTGAGTGAGTGTCTCTGGCTTTGAGAATGAAGGATCTTGCATTTGTTCTGGATGTGTAGGTACAGAAATCCCTAGATCAGTTCGGAATATGTTGGAGGGCTTTTTGAGGACAGTAGAGCAAGA
Organism: Pteronotus mesoamericanus; assembly: GCF_021234165.1. Lineage (NCBI taxonomy): Eukaryota > Metazoa > Chordata > Mammalia > Chiroptera > Mormoopidae > Pteronotus > Pteronotus mesoamericanus. The sequence continues at coordinate 191,385 of NW_026555108.1, read as the reverse complement.
ACACATCTTGTGCTTTTAAATTTTGCGAGTGACATCCATCTGAACCTTCATACCCCCATGCGTTACAAAGGTGAAGTTGTTGATCTCTGACCCCGTGAGATAAGAAAAATAATATGATTAGTTCCCAACTTGAGTAGTTAACCAGTGATATGTGAAAGGAAGGGGCTGTGGAGAGGCAGATTCCCCTGACAAGCGACAGGCAAGCTTGGCTTGATCTTCCTCTACTTCCAGATGACCAGGAAGGCTCTTACCATTTGACTCTCCTTTTCAGAACTTTTGTGGCTTTGGGCTATGGTACTGGGGCCTGGATGATTGCTCCTTTTGGAGTATAATTTCTTCTTTAAGAGCACAGAGGGTACCTTTCAGAAGCCTATTTTCTTTGCTCCTCTTACATACCCATTCTCTCTATGAGCCATGTCTTTACTTCCTTATACATTAACTGGTAAGCAAAATCTCTGTAAAGCAGCAAACTTGGCCCTGAAGAAGACTTAAATCTCAACCCACAGTCCTCCTGGGCTTCCAAAGATACAGGTTAAACAAGTCTTAAGGGACCATAGTAAGGATTAGGATAAGTTGGAAACAGCTCGGTGCTAGGTGACATGGATTCTAGTCTTGAGTCCATTGCTTTTTAGTACAAGTCACTCATCTCTCTGACTCTCAGTCTCCTTGTCTATAAAATGAAGGCTTTTCATAAGGATTTAGAGATGATGTGTGTGAAATCTTTTCATGCCATGCCTTATAGTTAGTAGGCATTGTGTAAAATCTATGAAAACATTTTGTAAATTGTACGGTGTCATGCAAAAGAAACCATGGATTATTGTCAATGTGTTATCCCTGATGGAACCACCTCCACTACTCTATGATGAATCCCAGGGGAGGGGAGGATAAAAGTCATGAAAAGGCAATGGTACGTTAAGTACACATTATCATCTGGGGAAGTTTATGGCTCAGGGTGTACACCAGACTGCCAGGAGACCCGGATGTTGACAAGGAGATAGGCTGGGACAGAAATGATGGGATAAAATCCAGGAGTCTCTAGAATGCTACGGTAAGGAGTTTGGGCCTCATTCTGTGCTTGCCAATGCTTAATTCACACTTCAAGCTGGGATGAAGATTGAAGTCTTGTTGTTAGCCCGAGCTCCTCACTCAGGTTTGGTATAGAGTATGAAGATCCTGAAATTTGACTCAGATCGTAAAGATGAAGGTTCTTCTCAGAAACATTGATCTCCCTAAACTTCCCTTTGGTGGGACTTCCAAGAGAAGAGTTTATGTTCCCATTCTCCCACCCCTTACCCCCTAGACATTATGCTGCTAACCCAATAGGAGACACTGTGAGAATAATAAACCTCGGTATATGCAAGAGCTTTACAGGCCTGGTTTGCACTCTGAGCATCTTAAAATAAAGAATTGCTAGGAATGAGGCTTTGGGATCTGAACTTTTAAATATGTTTCACATTTAGTTCTAGTTGGTATACAATATAATGTGAGTAATATTAGTTTCAAATGTACCATATACTGATTTGACATTTTCATACCTTACACTGTGATCACCCCATTAATTCTAGTCATCATCTGCCACTGTGCAAAATTATCGCAGTATTATTGACTATATTCCCCTTTCTCTTTTCTTCCATCGCTTCACTCCCTGCCTTCTGCTACCCATCACTTTGGTTTGTCCCTTTTTTTTCTTTTGTAGCGAATTTATTGGAGCGACACTAGTTCACAAAATTACACAGGTGTCAGGTGCACAGTTCTGCCACATCTCATCTGCACATGGTATTGTGTGTTCACCCCCACCAACTCAAGCCTCTGTCCATTCTGTGAATCCTTTTCTGTTTTGTTTTTAGATTTGGCATATAAGGGAAACCACACAGTATTTGTCTTTCTCTGCGTGACTGACTTCATTGAACATAATACCTTCTTGGTCCATCCATATTGTTACAAATGGCAAGATTTCATTCTTTTTTTCTTGCTGCATTATATCCCATTGTAAACGGCATCATCTTTATCCATTCATCTATCAGGGCACACCAAGTTTGCTTCCATATCTTGGTTATTATAAAAAAATGCCACAGTGAACATAGGGGTGCACATAACTTTTCAAATCAGTGTTCTCATTTTCTTTGGATGTATATCCAAAGAAAAGTAGAATTGCTGCATTGTATGGTATATCTATTTTTAGTTTTTACAGGGATCTCCGTACTGTTTTCCATAGTGGGTGCACCAGTTTGAAGTCCCACTAGCAGTGCACAAGGGTTTTGTTTTCTCCCCATTTGCACCGAAACATGTTATTTATTGAGTTTTTGATAATAGCTATTCTGACTGCTGTGATGTTGTATCTTGTGGTTTTGATTTATATTTTCCTGATGATTAGTGATGTTGAGTATCTTTTCATATGCCTATTAGCTATCTGTATGTCTTCTTTGGAGAAGTGTCTTTTCATGTCCTTTGCTCATTTTTCAATTGCATTTTTTAAACTGAGCTGTGTGAGTTGCTCATATGTTTTATATCAACTCCTTATTGAAGATATCATTCATGAATATATTCTCCTATTCATTAGGCTGTCCTCTTGTTTTGCTGAAGGTTTCCCTCACTGTGCAGAAGGTTTGTAGTTTGATAAAGTCCCATTTTTTTATTTTTGCTTTTGTTTCCCTTCCTCTAAATGATATTACTCAGAGTGGTGTAAATTTGTTTACTACCTATGCTTTCTTCTGGCAGTTTTGTAGTTTCAGGCCTTACATTTAAGTCTTTAGTCCATTTTGTTCTTATTTTTGTATGTGGTATAAGACAGTAGTCTTATTTCATTTTTTGCATGCATCTGTCCAGTTTTCCCAACACTACTTGTTGAAGAGATTGTTGTTACTCCGTAGGGTATGTTTACCTCCTTTGTCATAGCTTTGTTGACCATAGAAACAAGGGTTTATTTCTGGGCTCTCTATTCTATTCCAATGATCTATGTGTCTGTTTTTGTGACAGCATCACACTGTTTAGATTAATATTGCTTTGCAGTATAGTTTAATATGAGAGTGTGATACCTCTGACTTTGTTCTTCTTTATAAAGCTTGCTTGGGGTATCGGGGGTCTTTTGTGGTTCTATATTTTTTTAAAATTAGAAAAAAATAAGATTATTTATTCTAGTTCTGAGAAGAAAGGAAGGAGAAAGAGAAGGAGAGAAACATCAATGTGTGGTTGCCTCTCACAAGTCCCCTGCTGGGGACCCGGCCTGTCACCCAGGCATGTGCCCTGACTGCGAATTGAACCGGTGAACCTTTGGTTCACAGGCCGGCACTCGGTCCACTGAGACACACCAACCAGGGCTTCAATTTCTTTTTTAAATGTGTTTCAGCTTCAGAGTACAGGTCTTTCACATCTTTGATTAAATTTATGTCTAGGTATTTTATTCTTTTTGATGCGGTTTTAAATGCGATTGTTTCTTAATTTCTTCTGATTGTTATTAATGTATAGAAATGTTGTTGGCTGTGAGTTTGTCATATGTGGCCTTTATTATGTTGACAAATGTTCATTCCCTCTAATCCCACTTCAGTAAAAGTTTTTATCATAAATAAGTGCCAAATTTTATCAAATGCTTTTTTGCATCTATGGATACAATCACATGATTTTTATTATTCATTTTGTTTATGTGGTGTATCACATTTATTTATTTGTGAATAGAGTTCTGACCATGCATCCCTGGAATAAATCCCCCTTGATCATGGTGTATTAACTTTTTTAATTCAGTGCTGGATCCAGTGTGTTAATATGTTGTTGGGAATTTAGCATTTATATTCATGCTATCTAATATCAAAATACACTACAAGGACATAGTAATGAAAAGAGCGTGCTACTGGCGTAAACACTGATATACAGATCAATGGAACAGAATTGAGAGCCCAGAAATAAACCCATGACTTCATGGTCAATTAATATTTGACAAAGGAGGCAAGAACATACAATGGGGGTAAAAACAACCTATTCGATAAATGGCGATGGGAAGATTAGACAGATACATGCAAAAAATAAAATTTTTATTTTATTTTTTAGATGATACACAAGAATAAATTAAAAATGAATTAGAGATTTAAATGTTAGATTCAAAACCGTGAAGTCCTAGAAAAAAACATAGGCAGTAAAATCTCTGAGATTTCTCATAGCAATATTTTTTCTGATATATCACCTCAGACGAGAAAACGAAAGAATAAATAAACAAATGGGACTACATCAAACTACAGTTTTTTGGCACTGCAAAGAAAACCATCAACAAAATGACAGGACAACTCACTGAATAAGATAACATATTTGCCAGTGATACATCCGATAAGGGGTTAATATCCAAAATTTATAAAGAACTTATACAACTCAATACCAAGAAAACAAACACACCTTTGTAAACATGTATGCACGCAACAGAGGAGCATCTCAATATGAAAATGGAGAGACTGACAGCAATACAGGCACAGTAGGGGATTTGAACATCCCACTGTCATCAATGGATAGAACTTCAAGTAAAAAAATTCAACAAGGCAACAGCAACCTTAAACAACACACTGCATTGGATGGCTTTAATTGATATGAACAGAACATTTTATTCCAAAGCAGCAGGGTCTACATTCTTTTCAAGTGCACATGGAATAGTCTCAAAGATAGACTGCATTTTAGGACACAAAATAAGCCTTAACAGATTAAAGAAGATTGAAGTCGTACTCGGATTCTTTTCTGACCACAATGGTACGAAACTAGAAATCAAATGCAAAGTAAAACCCCTGAAAAACATTCAAACACAACATGGAAGCTAATAACATGTTATTAAACAGTACATGCATTAATAATGCAGAGAAGATATAAAAATTACCTGGAAACAAATGAAAATCAACACACAACCCAAAGTTTATGAGAAACAGTGAAAGGAGTCCTGAGAGGGAAGTTTGAGGTAGGTTTGTAGCAAGAAGCAAGAAAAATTCAAATAATCTAAACCTACACCTAAAATAACTAGGAAAGGAAGAACAAAGCCCAGAATAAGTGGGAAGAAATCATAGAGATCAGAGTGAATTCCCTTTTCTCCATATCCTCACCAACACTTGTTTGTTGATTTATTGATGGTAAATAGCCATTCTGACAGGTGTGTGGTGATATCTCATTATTGTTTTAATTTGCATTTCTCTGATAATTAATGATGTTGAGCATTTTTTTCATATGTCTGTTAGCCATCTGTAATGACCTCTTCGGAGAAGTGTCTATTCAGGTTTGCTCATTTTTTAATTTGATTGTTTGTCTTCCTGGTGTTGAGCTGCGTAAGTTTTTTATACATTTTGAAAATTTACCCCTTATCAGATGTATCATTGGTGAATATGTTGTCCCCTACAATGGGTACCCTTTTCATTTTGTTGATGGTTTCTTTTATTATGCACAAGCTTTTTCAGTTCGATGCAGTTCCATTTGTTTAATTTTTCCTTTATTTCCCTTTCCATAGGAGACATGTTGGCAAAAATATTGCTATAGGAAATGACTGAAATTTTACTGCCTATGCTTTCTTCTAAGATTTTTATGGTTTTGCAACTTACATTTAAGTCTTTTATCCATTCTGAGTTTATTGTTGTTCATGGCGTAACTGTTGGAGGGAATGCAGACTGGTACAGCTACTGTGGAAAACAGTATAGAGTTTCCTAAAAAAAATTAAAAATCAAATTGCCTTTTGGCCCAGGGATCCCACTTCTGAAAATATATCCCAAGGATCCCAAAATACCAATTTGAAAGAATATATGCACCACTATGTTCATAGCAGCACTATTTACAATTGCCAAGCGGTGAAGACAGCCAAGTGCCCATCAGCCAGGCAGAGCTACTGATTCAGGGGGACAGATCAGGAGAGTCTCCCATTGAGGGTAATGCTGGCCAAGCCCACATTAGGGAGCAAAGCACTTTGTTCTGGTCCCAGACAATGGCGTCAGAGGGACTCACTCTTAATATCCCTGCTCTGAGCTGCTCTTCTTTCCCTCCAGGGAACTGAGCTCACTGGAGCAGCGTATCCAGAACTTGGAAAGATAGATCCAGTCTTCCACTGGGGGTACTGCCCATAAACCTGTAGGATGGGGGCGTGCACTTTTTCCAGTTCCCCGGGTATCATTGGATGGACTAGCTTTCCAGGGATATAAGAGTGGCCTTTCCACCCCCACCCCTCCCACCATGGGGTAGTCACATACCTCTGCCCTTGCCTGTCTGGTCCTCAGACAAAAGCTCTCCCAGAAGACATGCTCCAGAGTCCCAGCTCTGTGCCATGATCTAGTCCTCTGCTTGGCTGAACTGAGCAAAATGGGGCTAGCCAAGTGATTAAACAGGTTGGGGGAGGGTTTCTGGCTGTGCTCTCGACATGGGGGAGACTAGCCCTCTTTCCAAAGCCACATAGTTTAGTCACTGTCTGGGTCTCTGCCAAGAGCCTTCCCAGAAAATGTGGACCCCAACAGTCAGTGCTGGCTGAGGCCAGCAGACCCCTCTGCAGGACCCAAGTAAGGCAGAGTGGGCTCACCAGCAGTCAGAAACTGGGAAATGCACTTTCCCAGATGGTTCTGTAACAATAGGGGTGCTCATTCCTGAAAAAGCAGTGTTTGGGTCTCCCACTGATTTTCACCACCAGGTGTAATGTGGGCTTCTTTTCTCATTTCTGTTGCTCTGGATAAGGGCTCTCTGCCTTGGGTTGAGACCTCACGCTCCTGGGTGGAGACACAGAAAGGGCTAGCCATCCTTCTTACCAGTCTCTATGTGGTTTCTTCTGTAAATCCGTGGTTATAATATTCCAGTTCAGTTAGACTTCAGTTGGTAATTCAGGTTGATTGCTCTGTAATTTAGCTGTAAATATGGTTTGGGGCTGGGAGCAGGTGAGTGTAGCTTCCACCTACTCTGCAGCCATCTTGGAATAGGGATCTGAATTTTAATATGTGTTGTTAGCCTGGTGCCAGTAATTAGATAATTTGTGATTTTAAAAATAACCTGACTTCACGGCATCTCTCTAAGTTAATGATTGCTGGCTACCTCTTATATCTACTGCCTGAGAGGAAGATGGAAGGAAAGATCTTCCAAAGAGAACATGAGAGGTTATATGTCACTGCATTGGTAAATGAGTGCTTCACGAAGGCTTCGTGAAGGAGAAGCTGGGACTCAGGCTCTGTATAAGCAAGAGTTTATCCTGAATATGATCCTGTTCAAAGGTGGAACAGGCTTTCTTTCAAGGGTAGTAAAGTAAGCCAGATTAAACAGACCAGCTGACAGTAAAGACCTTCAGACAGGTTAGAAGGGAGGGAACAGGTGCTTTTTAGGGTCATATTCTCTAGTAGGAATGAGTCTGTGATCTGAGTGTAGACGGGACCTGACAGTGGTAGGAATTTCTAGGCAAGTGAACAACACAAGTAAAGGAGTAGAGACCATAAGTCCTGCTTGGGTCAGAGTGAGTGGGTGAGAATAGCTGTTGTGGAGGGATTCGGAGAGAGGGAGGTTTGGCAGAAGGCTTATCACGGATATGTTCTTTCCCTTGGGCAGTCCTCCCAAGATAATTCTTCTTAGAAATGTTAGCTACTAACACCTTAACGCGTTTTATACTTCGACTTCTAAGAAAGGAGCTTGATTCCATGCAAATCTTATTAGCCATCCCCCTGCAATGCTTTTTCTGTACTTTGAATGTCCTTTAGCTTTTCCTTTGTATTCTGATAAAGATCTTGGAGAGAGGTCACATGTGTATGCTTTTTCCACACCTTTTCCTTTTCTCTCTAGATTTGGCTGTTGGCCCTGAGTCCCCAGGCATTGTAAACCCCTGGTCCACACCCTCTTTTCCATTAGGAAACTAGTCTCTTCGACAGCACAATAGCTGGGGCAATGGGGATAGGACAGGTCTCCCGTTGACTCAGGATGGGAGTGTCCTTTCCTCACCAGCGCCAGTCCAGCTCTGGACTAGCTGTGGTCTGGTTCTGGCTCGATTAAAGGATCTTAGGATACAGAAAGGAAAGGACTCTTAGGGGCTAGTTGCATAATTTCCCTCCCAGCTTTGTGGATGTTGGAGCATGTTAGGAATGGGAGTGGCGATGCTAACAGGAACTGTTCTGGAGCCAATGATTTCAAGAACCACCATATATCAAGGGCTGTTAGGACCCATAGAGGTTGGTTCATCATTCCTCCTCAAAAAGGATTTAGAGAAAATGAAGCCTTGTTCAAGGTCATATGGGTAGTTAATGGCAGAGCAAGGGCTAGGACCCAGGGTTCATGACTCCTAGAGGGAACTCCTAGAAGTTCCCTTTTTGGAGCTAGTGAGGTGTATGTACATGGGGTCTCTCAGGCCACTCGTTGGGGAGGAGTTTGGCGGTGTTTAGAGGGCTGAACTCAATGTCCTGAACCAGCGCATACCTGCTTTTATTTGTTTATTTGTGTGTTTATGTATGTGTGGGACGCTTCTAAGTTTTCAGTTTATATCGATTCTTAAGGTTATGGACTTTAAAGCCTGGGTTCAGACTGTGACTTAGCAGTGTCGTTTCTCATAAGTTACTTACCCTCTTTATGCTTCAGTTTACCCGTTTACAAAATGAGAATAGTAATCAACCTCATAGGGCTCATGTAAGAACTGAACAAATTAATACATACGCAGTCCTTATATTAGAGACGAGGACATAAAAGTGCTCGATAATGTTAGTCATGAATATTACCTCATGTATAGGATGGATTTCAACTGCTTTTAAGAAAGTGTAAAAACCACTGCTTTGTACCAAATTTTTTTTCTCTTTGACATTCCCTGCCAATATCCCATCTTTCTTCAAGTCTCTGCAAGCATCCCAAGGCCATCTGTGGTTTGTACCTGCATGGTGTCAGGGTTTGAGCAGCGTGGAGAAGATCATTGGGTGAAGACTCTGGAAAAACAGATTCACAAAGAGATTTCTACTAACCTAATAGTATGAACCTACTCAAGTCCTTTCCCCATTCTGAATGTCACTTTTCCTATCTCTCAAAAGGAAAAAGGACTCATGGACATGAACAACAGTGTGGTGATTGCTGCGGGGAAGGAGGTATAAGGGGACTAAATAGTGATGGAGAACATACAATAAAGATTAAATTAAAAAATGTAAAAAGAGGGCTAAACTAGCTATACTAGTTGGTTCTAATGGGATCTTCCAGCTCCAAAGGCTTCTGTATCCAGCCAATCCTTGTGAGTTTCTCTTCTGTGGTTTCTAAATCCTTTTAACCACAAAGTTCTCACCTTAGGAACACCCAAATTTTCCCGCTTTTCTGAAAGACCACAGTCTCTGCTGGCAGCTGGGAGGGAAGAACACTTATCTATCTGAAGGGTTCAAGACTTCCAAAATATTGCATTCATGGTTATAAACAAGTTGATCTTCAGTCCTGTTTGCCTCCCTGGACTACATTGCTCCCTCCCCTTTTCCTTGCCTCAGTTATACATTGGGCGTTGGGACGCCATTGTCTCCACTGATGTCAGCATTCTTGGCGCCATTTGGGTTCGGTTGGGTTTCATGTTAAGGATCTAAATGTCAATGGGACATGAAACCTGGAGGCTACGTGCCTCTGTCTGTCACTTTTGACCTGTGTTCTCTGTCTTTCATGGTATCCTCTACCACTTCCCATTTACCTAACTTTGAGCAATTATTAGTGACATAAATCACTAGGGAAATTTATTAAGTAAAAAACCTCCTCTGAACCCTCAGTCACCCAATTCTAACCATGCTGGAGGCTTGGAAAGGAGTTTTCAGTGCATTTACTTCTGCATTGAAGTGCTGGAGATAAGGCTGTCAGATTTGATGAGGAAAGTTTAGGAGTGTGTTTCCCAATATTTTGGGCCCTCTGTGTTGATCCATTGGCATTCATGTCCATGTAACATTCCCTAAGTCTTAAAACCAAGCTTATCTCATGACTTATAGCATTGTTCTGGGCCAGCCACTTCCACACCTCTGCTCATGTGGTGCTCCCATGCTGGAAAGTCTCCAGGCAGTCTCCACCATCTCTGCCTGAAAAACCATATCCGTCCTTCAAAGGACCATCTTAAATGTCACCTCTCTCACCTGTAATCCCAGAGCATGGGAACCGAATGGAATCTCACATTCTTTCATTTTTCAGATGTTTTCTGACTTCTTACAATGTGCCAGGTATGTGATAGATGCTAGGTGCACACACACAAACATGAATGAAGATGTGACCTTTGACTTTATGCAATAGACAACCTGAGAGGGAGCAGAATGGCATATAGTATTTCCAATGGTTATTTTAACAGATATTTCTAATACAGCCATAGTTCTTACCTATTTTGGAGTCGATATCAGGATTAGGTTCATTGGTAAGTTAAAACCCTAAGTAATAGTGACTTAAGCAAAACATAAGGATGGGGGCAAAATCTTCAGCTGCTACAGCAGCTCTGTGATCTACAAGGATCTGTTGTGCTACCTAAGAGTCCAATATGACTGCTCAACTGCCAACCCTCACATCTGTATTCTATCCATCAGGAAGGGAAAAGGGAGGGGGAAAAAAGTCCTTACTCTTAAAAGAGATTTCTAATTATATTTAATTGGAAATTAAATTAGAACTTAGTTACAGGGTCACATCTAGCTGCAAGTGAGTCAGAGAAAAGAAGTTTTTATTCTGGGTGGCCTATAACTGGCACAAAATCATGATTTGATGGATAAGAAAGAAGAGGAGAATATATATTGGGGTAAAAAGCTAACAGTTTCTACCATAAGGTCACAAAACAACTTGGGAGGCTGATATAATTCTGAACAATCCCCACCTCCAAAAATATATAACTCACCCACACAAGACTATGCATATAATTTCAGAGAATTCATAGGTGCTGAGTATACAACAGTGTGCATGACACATGAGATCCCTGATATAATAGAAGTTACAGACTAGTATAATAAATGAGGAAATATGTCCTATGATATCAGGTAGTGATAAGTGCTATAAAGAAAAATGAAGCAGGGTAATGGGGCAGAAATGATAACAAGAGAGTCGAGGAAGCCTTCTGTTACAAGGACATCACTGGGCAAAGACCTGAATGAAGTGATAAGCACCATGTGAGTATATGGGAGAAAGACATTCAAACCAGGAAACAGAAAGTTGTAAAGATCCTGAAGTGGAAGTGGGCAAGGGAATCAATAAGGAAGGAGGCCGACGTGTCTGGAATAGCTTTTGTGAGAAATGATAGGAGATGAGATCAAAGAGATAATGGAGAGACAAGATAATTTAAGTGCTTTTAGAGTATGGTAAGGCCTTTGAATTTTATCCTGGATGCAATAGATAGCATTGGAAGGTTTCAGAAGGGGAATGATGTGATAATTCTGCCTGCTGTGTGGAAAACAGACTTTAGGGAGAAAACAGTGGAAGCGGGGAAGCAATTAGGAAGGAATTCCAATAATCCTAGGGTGATATGATGGTGAATGGACCAGGGAGAAAAGTAGGATGGAAGGGTTAAATGTACATTTTTTTAATCTTTTAATATTTATAATTTAAAAGGATATGATCCATTAACATATAAGGCTCTTTCCACCTCATTTGTTCCTTTTGACAACCTCACCTGGAACTCAGGGAAAGCATTATTATCTTAATTTTTAAAAAAGAAGTGAAGGACCATAACTTGCCCCAAATCTCAGAGTTGTGAAAGCTGACACATCCAGCATAATTTATTTAGTGCTAAGTATATTCCTTGGACTGTTTGTTATCTCTTTCTGCTATGAGATCCTGAGATGTTTTTCTTTGTTTAATTTTAATTTTGAAATAATGTCATGCTTACTGAAAAACTTCAACATTAGTACAAATAATTTCTATATATTCTTTACTAGCTTCTCCAAATGTGAGCATTTTCATAATCAGTAAAATTATGAAAATCAATAAATTAACATAGATTTAATGCTACTTGTATACCTATTCAAATGTCACCAATTGCTTTATTAGTGTCCTTTATCTGGTCCAGCATTGCACATCGGATTTGGTTGCCAGGTCCCCTTATTCTCCTCCAATCTGTGACAGCTTCTCAATCTTTCCTAGGCTTTTGTGACCTTGACATTTTTGAAGCATACAGGCCAGTTATTTCACAGAATTTATCTTAATTTGAGTTTTCTGATATTGCCTCACGGTTAAATTCAGTTGGTACATTTTTGTCAAGAATATCAAGAAGTGATGTCTCATTAAGAGTCTCATGGCATCTATTCTGTTACTGATCATATTAAATTTGGTCACTTGGTTAGGGTTTGTTTGCCAGCCCCCATCCACTGTAAAGTTATTATTTTTCCCTTTGTAATTAATGAGTAAGTAGACTTTTTTAACTGACAAGTAAGCTGAGACATGGAGATGTGTAGTAACCTACCCAATGGTATACAAGTGGAAAGTGATGGAGGATCTCTTCTCTAAAGCTTGCAACTACTCTCCTGTTGCACTATATTCACATTGCCTCTTGAAAGATGCCAGGCCTCCCTCCTAAAGGCTTTGCCATGCTGAATTTGGTTTCATTCTGTCCCTCTTAGCTTGTTGAAATTAAGAAAACAAAAAGCTTTGTGGCAGCATTTTCCTGATTTGGGGGTTGAGCTAGTTAGCCACTGAAATGGTTGTGAAAGGAGCTCTCTTCCTCTGGTCCCAGGATCAGCATCTGATAAAGGGCATGGGACCTTCAGAACTCTGGTTCCCTTCCCCTCTCTTTCCACCTGCTGTTTTTATTTACCTTATTGCCTAGGAAAGGCTGGAAAGGCTTATTGGTAGAAAATAAATAGTCCTGATACTCAACTCTGGAAAAACTCATTAGATAAAAAGATTCCTTTTTTTATGTTTGGGGTATGGTAATGGTGAGGGTGATCACCCTAAACCTTTTGGTCTCTGCCATTACAAATCTTTAAAAAAAAAACACTCCTGATGTTTCCCATACGTATTTGAAAAACTCCTTGTGTTCTTTCCTGGCCCTTGTGGAAAAAAAATATATTTGGGCTTAGAGTTAGGAGACACGGGATCTAAGCCCTGACCAGATCCCTTATTGAGTTCTTTTTCTTCTCTGAACCTTAATTTCCCCTTGTATAAAATGGCAGCACTAAATATAATGATCTCCAGGGGTCATATAAAACTTATGGATCCTTATCCTAATGAAAATACCAGTGCCAGTCTGATTTCTCACCCTCTGCAGACGACAACCAGACCTTCGTGGAGACCTACTACGATATGCCACTGTTGATCACTGTGTTTACTGAAACCCAAGAGGTGGTTGTGCCCTGCCGCGTCACTTCTCCTGATGTCAGCGTCAAACTTCAGTTGGTAAGTTGCATCGCTGGGGTCTCAGATAGAGGACTTGTTGCTATCTAGAGTATGAAATATAAAGAGAGTGAGAGATAGTATTTCAGTCTCATTTCTGGTACTTGCTCCAGCTGTGTCATGTCTTCCTCTTTGGAGCAGTATATAGAAGCAGGCATGCTACTATTTTACTGTGGACCAGTATCACCACGGGAGTTTTATAAAAACTAGGGGAAAAGGTGATGGATGCTTAGATGTCCTGTAAGACCCCATGTGGACTGTATGTAAATGCTGTCCATGCCTGCAGGTCTCAGGCCAGAGTGCTTTTCTTAAATAGAAAATGGCGGATAGTTTTCAGAGAAATACACAAGGAGAAGAAAGGGAAGGGAAACCCACCCATTTAGCTTGATCAGTTAAATCAATCTTGGTGATGAATGGAGTAACACATGTTCCTTGTAGATCACCTTCACAGCCACCAAAGCCCTCAGCATCCATAGTTGTGTAACATCACTACAAATTTTAAAAACGATTCATGCATATCACCTCCTTGGAGCTGCACACGTAACTACTCTGTAAAGTGGATAGAGTTGGTTTTAGTATTTCCATTTTACATATGAGGGATCTTAGGCTTAGAGAAAAGGAAGAACTTGCATATGGTCTCTATTTCAGACGGGTCATAGTCAAAGGTAAAAATAGATGTTCTGATTTCCTGTCTAATGTTCCAGCTATTATCCTTGTGGCCTTCTTAATGGTGGCAGCTACCTCTGTTCTCCTCCTGGATGCGCTGTTCCTTTGCTCCCAAGCCCTTTCTCACTTTCATGTTAGGAAAAAGCCGTGAACCTCCCACAGCAACAGGCAAAGATCATTCCACTTTTCTTAGATAGCGGGAGTGTCAGCATTTTCCCAATGCCTTCGGTCAGTTCAGCTGTGAAAACTGAGAGATGGATTAGCCCAGAAATTGTGTCTGGTAGCAACAGCTGATGTGGCAAAGGAAGGTGCAAAAGCCCATGGGCAGAAGAATTGAATCTCTTAAAAAGTTCCACAAGACCTTAGTGTCCATTAGCCACTCGCTGAAGACCACACTATCCTCCTCTTTCCAGGCTTTTCTGCCCCTTGGGTTGTTAGGAGGTTATATACTCAGAGGAGCAGCCCTCAGCGCCATGTTGTCATCCTCCCTCCACTGAACTACCAGCACCCACTCTTCTCTGGGACATTCTTTTGGCTCTTTCTAAAGGGAAAAGGAAGGTGCTCCTTGTCTTTGGGACTTGGTCCAGAAAGAAGCAGTGGCCTGGGGGAATGGGTGGAGCAGGGAGGATGCAGTCTGCTGTAGAGTTTATGTGCTTGGCTGGCCACCTCATCCTTCCTCTACCTAGTAGTGGCCAGAGTGTCCTGGCCCACCCACCAGGCCTCCTTGGTGGGGCTTGGAGTCACTGTGTCTCTTTCCTCTGCTAAAAGGAAACGCTACGTGGGGAAGGGACTGACCTGTCTAATTTAAAACATCCTTTTCTAAAATTAAATCCCAGTAGGCAGCCAGTTTACCTCCAGATGACGTGCCAGGGCATGAGAGTAGAGGCATAACCAAGATTTGCTTTTTCCTAAGGCCTTAGCTGCTTTAATTAGAATAGGCAACCTCATGGTATCCAGAAATCTTTCCCTTCCATTAAAAGGGGATTCAAAGACAACAACCCGTAAAATTTCACATTCTTTTCTAAACACCAACATTTTCCACAGTTCAAGTTAGCTTCTTTATTATCTCATGGTATTCTGAAACAAAAATGCAACTTACTGCTGCCCTTTAAAGAGCTGTAGGCTAAAGACCCCACCTCAACCCTTAGACACCCCTTTCAGCTTGAAGCTTGGCTACTGTGATCTGACAGGTGGATTAAATGGGTGCCCCCACCTTGGCTGGCATAGCTTAGTCAGTTGGAGCAACGTCCCATACACTGAAAGTGTGTGGGTTTGATTCCTGGGCAGGGCACACACTTAGGTTGCCAATTAGGTCCCTGGTTAGAGTGCGCACGGGAGGCAGCTAATCACTGTTTCTCTTTCACACTGATCTCTCCCAGCCTCGCCCCCAAGCAAGGAAAAAATATCCTTGGGTGAGGATTAAAAAAAAGTGCCCTTGGGAAACATATAAGAGGGATTTTCATCACATTGTAAACAGCTCTTGAGTTGGTCTCTAGAATCAGGTCAGTTTCCATAAGCCTACTGAAAGAGAAGTTATGGACTAAGAATGAGGAAACCTAAAGTGTAGGTTGGATAATGATCCTCAGCCAGTCAGAAGACTGAATGTGGATCATTCCTTGTAAAATGCAATAGGTTGTATAAAAGAGAATACTGTATACTTATGATTATTAAGAGTGGAATTAGACTTCTTGTTTGGGTATTTTGTACTTCCTGATCTGCCCTCCTAAGATCCATATAGACGTTTGCATTCCCCTTCTTGTGTTTCAGTCTCATCACTGGATTTCAGTGACTCTCAAATCACAGGTGGAGGAGAGAGAAGAGTGCTCTTTTTCCTAAATTGTAGCTTCAGCAGAAGTAAGCTTTAGTTAAAACCAAACCAACAATATATTCGAGGGAACCAGCAAACCCCTCCCCTCCTTAGTTCATGTCCTTAGGTCATGCATATAAGTTCTTCGGCTTCTCCATTTCCTATACTATTCTTAACATCCCCCTGTCTGTCTATTCTGTACCTACCAGTTATGTTTCTTAATCCCTGCACCTTTTTCCCTGTTATCCCCCTTCCCCCTCCCGGCTGATAACCCTCCAAATGATCTGCTTATCTATGATTCTGTTCCTGTTCTGGTTGTTTGCTTAGTTTGTTTGGTTGTTGTTGTTTTTTTTAGATTCAGTTGTTGATAGTTGTGAATTTGTTGCCATTTTAATGTTCACAGTTTTGATCTTCTTTTTCCTAAATAAGTCCCTTTAGCATTTCATGTAATGATGGCTTGGTGACAATGAACTCCTTTAGCTTTCCCTTGTTTGGGAAGCACTTTATCTGCCTTTCATTCTAAATGACAGCTTTGTGTGATTGAGCAATCTTAGTTGTAGGTCCTTGCTTTCCATCACTTTAAATAATTCTTGCCATTCCCTTCTAGCCTGCAAAGTTTCTTTTGAGAAACCAGCTTATAGTCTTATGGGAGCTCCTTTGTAGGTAACTCTGTGCTTTCCTGTTGTTGCTTTTAAGATTCTCTCTTTATCTTTAACCTTTGGCATTTAATTATGATCTGTTTTGGTGTGGTCCTTTGGGTCCAACTCAGGTGGGATTCTCTGTGCTTCCTTGACTTGTATGTGCATTTCCTTGACCAAATTAGGGAAGTTTTCTTTCATTATTTTTTTCAAATAAGTTTTCATTTCCTTGCTCATTCTCTTCTACTGGCATCCCTATGATTTGGATGTTGCTATATTTGGAGATGTCCCAGAGGCACCTTATACTATCTTCATTTTTTAATAAGAGTTTATTTATTTATTTTTAGAGCAGGAAAGGGAGGGAGAAAGAGCAGGAGAGAAACATCAATGTGTGGTTGCATTTTGTGTGTCCCCTGCTGAGGACCTGGCCTGCAACCCAGGCATGTGCCCTGACTGGGAATCAAACTGGTGACCCTTTGGTTTGCAGGCTGGTGCTCAATCCACTGAGTGACATCAGCTAGGGCTATCCTCATTTTTTTTTTTAACTTCTTTTTTCTTCTTGCTGTTCTGGTTGAATGCTTATTTCTTCTTTATGTTCTGAATTGTTGATTTGAATCCCAGCTTCATCCCCTCCACTGATGGTTTCCTGTAGATTTTCCTTTATTTCACTTAGTGTAGCCTTCATTTCTTCCTGGGTCTTTTTTATTTTGTTGCTGTACTCAATGACTTCTTTGAGCATCTTGATTACCAGTGTTTTGAACTCTGCATCTGATAGGTTGGTCATCTCTGCTTTGTTTAGTTCTTTTTCTGGAGTTTTGTTCTGTTCTTTCATTCGGGCCATATGTCTTTGTCTCCTCATTTTGGCAGCCTCCCCGTGTTTGTTTCTCTGTATTAGGTAGAGGTGCTTTGACTTCCTGTCTTTGTAGCATGGCCTATTGTAGAAAAGGCCCCTGTAAATTCTGTGGGGTGGAGCCTTAGGTAATCACCAGGGCAGCGCAACCTGTTTCACTGCTTTGTGGCTCTGTGTGGGGGAGGGCTTGGAAAGGGGACAATGCCACTGCCTGGCTTCTGGAGGTTTGCCCAGCACTTGCCCTGTGCAACTGGTGACTTTCAAGGTATTGCCCTGGTGCTACATCCCAGAGGGGTCTGTGTATGTTTTAAGACTGTGTGGGCCCTTTAAGTGGAGTCTCCTGAAAATCTGGCATTTTTTCCACTACCCCAACCCCCACTGGTTTTTATAGCCAGAAGTTATGGGGATTTATCTTCCTGGCACTGAAACCCTGGGCTGTCTGGCTTGGGGCTAGGATCACCCCCTCTCAAGGTATCCCTCCTGATTTTTATCTATCACATGTGAATGCGGGACCACCTGTTACGCTGCCGCCCTCTCACCGTGCCACACTGTGACTCCGCGCCTCTCTGTCCATCTCCACACCTCTCACCCATCTCTGCATCTCCCTGTCTCCTCCCTTCCTACCCGCCTGGATGAATGTGGCTTCTTTAAATCTTTAGTTGTCGGACTTCCATACAGCTCAATTTTCTGACGGTTCTGGGTGTCATTTTTTTTGAGGTCTAGTTGTAATTCTTTCTGTGGTTGCATGAGGAGGCAAAGCATGTTTACCTACGCCTCCATCTTAACTGAAAGTCCATTCCCCTACATCTTTACTGCCAGAAAAGGACTGAGAGGAAATCCCTCTCTGACCCCAGATTAGAAAATAATCATAGAGAAGGGTTTTGATCGCCTAACCTAAAATGTGATGGTCACTTCTAGACCAATCACTGTGGCCAAAGAGGCAGAATTTGTATGAGAACGGTGGCTCGCCTACAAACTACATAGTTAAAGCACGTGTTAGTTTCTGTAGTGGTGAGAGGGATGTCAGGACTGGTTAGTAGGAAGGGATAGAGATAATAGCAAGGGGAAGGTCCTATTCTGAGCAGCGGTGTCTAATATAGGTAATGAAATGTCTAATATAGATGAAGAAGATCTAATTTAGAATGGAAGGGAGGAGGAAGGGCATAACAGAGAGATTCTAGAGGTGGACTTTGAAGAAGTGTTTTTTAACCTTGACACTGTTGACATGTGGTGTCAGATACTTCTTTGTTGTAGGATGGGGGCTATCCTGTGCATTGTGGGAGTGCTTAACAGCATCCCTGGCCTCTATCCACTACATGCCAGGAACAACACCCACCCCCATTTGTGACAACCAAAAATGTCTCCAGACACTGCCTGATGTCCCCTGGGGAGCAAAATCCTCCTCACCCCCTATTCTTCATTGAAAACCACTGACGTATATGATCAATTAGATGAATGAGTTGCTTTCTTAGGACTGAGGCTGTAGTTGATCAAATTTAGACACAGAGTCTTAATTTCAACTCTGTAATCAGATTGTGTAATATTTTAGTATCCCACTGTTACTCTGAATTTCTTCATAAGCATGCAATCAACCCAAGGTTTTTTACTTTCCTTGATTTTGGGGTTCGGTTACTTTCTCAACTTTTTAAATTTGTAACTCATCCTATATGTTAGTTGTGTTTCCCTTATTTTCTGCTATAGTCTTTTAATTGTCAGATTCTCTGGGAATGTTACTGCCTGGTATTTAAGTACATTTAGGTATAGTGAAATTAGTAATGATGTCAGGCCTTTTCAAATGGGGCACAATAAAGATTCAGGTGACAAGTGATTTTTGAAAAATAATTGTAAATGTTTTAATTCAAGAGTTAATACTTAAGAACTTAAAAATAACATGAAACTGAAAAGACATGTGATGAGTTTTCAACCTAGGTTTTGTTTTATTCAACAAAAGGTGGTGACTCGTTCAGAGAATAAGAATAGGAAGGCTCTGAGTAGATCTTGTAAGAGAACTGAACCAGGAGTCAGAAAGAGATTGAATCTCAGTGTTGGAAGAGACCCCGGAGACTAAATTCCCACCTGATACAAAAATAATTTTTATAGCATCCTCGACAAATAGGCATCCAGTTCCTGTTTCTGTGCTTTCAGTGACAGAGAGGTCACCATCTGACTGAGCCAAAATGTGTCACTGTCATGTCCACTTATTGGTCCTCATTTTAGCCTCTGAAGTTTTATCTAAAAGTTTAATTCTTTTTTTGTAATATGAATGTTTCTTTACTTGAAAAAATAGATTGCCGAGTACAGTGGTCAAAGGCTTGTTCTTTTTCAAATATATCATTATAATATAATGCCATTCACAGTTTTTACATTGTGTCAAATGTAGTTTCTTAGTAGCTTCTTGAAAATTATTCGTTACTCACTTACACTCATAGAACAACCCAGTATCCAGGCTTATTTGCTAGTCAATACTTAATTCTTCTCACAAGTTCCCAAATAAGAGTTCTTCAAATACTAAGAAAACAGCCACCCCACTCCCAATTAGTCACTAACCCCAACTACTCCTTTCTGTCCTCAAGCGTTCTCTTTTGTTGGGCTAAAAATGCCCTGCTTCTTAGACTATTCCTTATATCACAAGGCTTCCAGAACCATCATAGTTCTTACCGTCTTCCTCTGACCATACTTCAGTTTAAAGATTTTCATTAAAATATGGGGTCCATTCTCATACACCAATAGATATAAATTGGTATAGTCTTGCTGTGATGAACTTTGGCAAAAGATATCAAGTGCCCGGAAAATGTTTGCACACTTTGACCCAATAATTATACATCTAAGGATCTTGTCCAGTGAATAAGCAAAGAGTTAAACATAAAGATAGTCATTGCCACGTTATTTTAAATAACAAAAATTGAAGTTATTATAACATAAATATCTAACAATAAAAGAATGGTTAAATAAATAACAGAATAACCAACATACTAGCATTAAAATTATAATTAAGAGTTTTTAAAAATATGAGAATATGCTAATGATATAATGTAAAAAATTAACAGGATAAATTGTATTTACTTTATAAGTACAGCTATGTCACAATGTATACATACATAGAAAATAGACTGTAAGTACCGATAAATATTTCATTTTTCTTAGTGGCTCTTTCTGGGTTATAAGTCATTATTATTTTTCCTTTATTTTCTCCAATATTTTTGAAAAATGTTCACAATTGGTATGTATTACTTTTATAGAAACCAAAAGAAAATTTAATAATGCAGATCTGTTTACAAATACACCAGATGAGACTAAACACTCAGTCTGTGCTGTTTGCAGCTGGATACCTAGTACCTAGCACAGAGTAGATACTATTAAATATTAAATGTTTGATTGAATGAATAAAAGTACCAGCTACACATGGACTTCACGTAGGCCCCTAAGGTCCTTAAACTCTCTACCATTTGTCCTTACATGAGGCAGAAAGAGCCACCCACGGTGACGGAGTGTCCGTAAATATCAGGGGCTCTGATGAGCAGATGTGGCACCTGGGGACCTGACACAGCCTCTGTGGGTCTGAACAAAGAGATCTCAGTCTTAATATTTAATCCAATAATAAGCAACCAGTTGAGCAAGGTGTCCCCTATGAACTTTACCTGTAAAATGAGAGTAACAATAATATCTACCTCATAGGGTTGAAAAGATTAAATGAGCAAATACAGTTCCTGGCGCATAGTAAGTGTTGTGTGTTTACTGGTATAATTATTATTTGTTGAGTATCTCCTCTGAGCCCAGCAGCGTGCTAATAATCTCTGAGGAGAAAACAAAGGTTAAACAGCACAGACTCAAGTTCAGAGGAAGCTTGGTGGGACGGGGGAGGACAGGCCACTCCTCTGTGTGGCTTCAGAGTAGACCGGTTTGGGCATGATAATGATAACCAATGAGAACTTGACATGTATGTCTTCCTATATCCTCCTTTCCTTGCCACACAGTTACACTCTGCCACGTTCACCTATGCCAACCAAAAGTGGGATCCCCGGAAAGGCTTCATTGTGACCCGACCCTCCTACCACTTCTACAGCAGCATTCTCCAGTGCGTTGCTGAAGTCAATGGGAAGACACACAAGTCCTTCTATCTCCCACAGCGTCTAGGTATGTGATCTTATGTTTTTAGGTTAGGAAATGGGATCCTGATGTTCCTCCTAATCACTTTCTGTTTGTATAAACCTTACTTCAGCTATAATCACTTCCATATCATTTAATAACTAGGGACCCTAAGCTTTTATTTTTAGGAACTGTATGTATCTCAGTAGAAAAAGCCCTCACTAACTTCTGCTACATTTCTCTCTTGGACAGCTTTCAGTTGCCTGATCATTTGATTCATAAAATCAGTGGTTTATCAGTGTCTAGCAATAAATACTCAGCTTTTATAAGGTTATCCTTGCCAAATTGTGAAATGATGGTACATACTGTGGCTAAATAATGGACATCTTGAAGCTTTATATTACTACTGCCCTTGTATAGAATTGAAGACGGACTCCTAAGTCAGGGAAGACCCTTTACTCAGAGAATTCAGAAATGTGCCAGAGCTAGCTACAGAAGGGCTTAACAGATTTAGATCAGTAGGAGGAAAAATTTCTCCATGGAGAGGTTGTTAAGCAGGGTATATAATTTCCTAAGCAGCATTGTAGAGTCCTTTTCACTGAAACAACCTCAAGAACTAGGAAGATAACCCTTACCACTACCAAGCCTGTTGATACAGTTTATATAAAATCTTTTCTAGCTGTTTCTGAACCATGGAATCTTCTGGTTTGGTTTTGCCTCTACCTTTTCCATCTAACAAAGGGAATGAGACATTGAGAGTAATAAGAAGTACTTCAGGTTTCATATATTTGTCTCTTGCCTTCTTTGTCAGTATCATGCCATCTATTTTCCAGAAACCAAGAAAGAAAATATCTCCATCAGATACAACCACCAGAGACTTCTAACGGGAGACACCCTTGTCCTGCAATGTGCTGCAGAGACCACGTTCAACGGACGAATCGATCTGAACTGGGTATTCAATCGGCAAAATGTAAGAACACTGTCCCTGTTCCCAGTCTTCACAGACCTGCCCACATCCTCTCTCCCTGTCATTCCCACTCAGTCTCTACTTTGGGTCAAGGACCAGGCAAAGTGCTTAAGCAGACTAACAAAGCTAAAGCATAAGCAGCCTCTGCCTTGAAGGAAGCCAGTCTTGTGGGGGATTTGCATTTCACTTTGCGTCATATCATGGCTTATTAGTTACACATGCCATGCAATCAAAGTGTAAAAAAAGGGTCAGCTCTTCATAGGGCTTTTCTTTGGCTTCCTGTTGAGCTGTGACAAGTTAGGTTCTTAGGAGTGCTCAATAATATCAATTGAAATTCTTTTCTTTTTTTTTCCTTTCCCACCCCACAGTCCAAGAGAAGACCCAAGATTTATGAAATTAAAAGAAATCTGGACCAAGGATCCTCTGTGTACAAGACCTATAGTAACTTGACCATCTGGAATGTAACTGTGGAAGACAAGGGTTTGTACATTTGCAGGGAAGACAACAACACTGCCCTGCAAGCCAACGTCACCATCGTAGTGTACAGTACGTAAAACGTTCATTTCTGACTCTCCCCTGAGGACCCGCCCGCCTACTCTCTTCCCACTCTGTATATATGGAATCACTCAGTCCTAGCTTCATTTGCTCTCCCAGGATTATGATCTCGAGAGCTTCCACTCCCAATGCTTTGGTGCTTAAATCAGAAAAGCGATTGTCAGGCAGCCCCTTTTCTATTCTTTCACTCCGGCGTGGAGACCGTATGCTGGGGAGCATTGTGATTTCACTTAGGTACTTTGATATCCTGTTGACCGTTTACATTTGTATGTTTTAGGAACTTAAGGTGAAGGAGCTCATCAGTATTTTGGCACGTCTAAAGACTAAATTCTTTAATCTTCTGTCTTCTTTGCCAATTTTCAGGGTTATCTTGGGCAACTTGCTGCACTCCTTGGGGTTCATTTTTCTTATCATCATAATAAAATGCTTGAGGGTGATTCTAGCTTGGTTTTCTGATATCAATGTGACCATAGCTTTCCTAGTGGGAATAACTAATTGAACTTCAGTTTAATGTGAATACCTTGTGTTCATGAAGCCCTTTTCTTACAGACACACATACATACACACATATACTAACACATGTTCTCACAAACATGTTAGTGCCCATATCCATCCTAGCACAGTTATATAAACATACTTAATATTTGCATGTGTACATGAAAACCTTAAGGCACAAATGCTAATAACTATCTGCACACAAATACTTAAAACATACAAACACACACTCTCTGGGTTTACTCTGCAGTAACAAATTTCACACTTGTGTTCAGTTCAACCCTCTGCACCCTGATTTATAAGCTAATCTATTTTAGGTCTCTCAGCCCCTGGGTCCCATATAGCCACTGGTATCAGCTGCTTTGCCTTCAGTTTCAAACAAGAAGCAACCTGAGTAAAAATAGCTTAAGAAATAAGGACAATTATCTCACACAACAAGGAATCCTGAGGTTCACAGTCCCAGGGCTGATTGACTTAGTGGATCATCAATGTCCTCTAGGAGCCAGGTTCCTTCCCCTGTTTTACTCTTACATTCTCAGTATCTTCCAAGTGTCCCTCATGCTTCCTCAGTTCTAGACCCCATATGCCAATGGTAGTGTCTTAATGCAGGAAAATATGAAAACCCCACAACCTTTATCTCTTTCTGAGTTTTAAAACTCTTTCCCAGAAGTCCCCTAGGTAATTTCTCCTTTTGTTTTATCGTTTATGAACACATTACCTGACAATGTCTAAACAATCACCTGGCAAGGAATAGGACCAACATGGCTGGCCTATTTATGTGGTTCTTAACCCGTGGGCAGTAGTCTCTCTTAGAGGTATTGGAAATGCATGGGGGCGTTTTTTCTTTGTCAGAATGACTGGGGGTTACTACTTGCATTGACTGGACAGAGCAAGAATTATAAACATTCCTCAAAGTTCAGGACAGTAGGGTACCACAAAGAATGATCTTTTTAAAAATGCCAAGAGCGTCTCCCTGCAATTCACACCGAAAAACACCAGTTTATGACAATCAAGATGGACCCCTCTGGGGCTGGAAAGGATGTGACTGCTAATGGGAAGAGTGAACATAACTGAGATTCAGTTCTACCTTCTTCTGACTCCATCCCTTTTCTTCTTTCAGAGAAACCGTTCCTCAATGTGGGCTACAGGAGAAGCCGTGTTTATGAAGTGACAGCTGGACAAAGTATGCTCAAAATGGGAGTAAAGGTGGATGCTTTTCCTCGCCCCAATGTGACTTGGTACGTAGGGTCTTCTGTCCTGGCTGTTTCTGTTTCCCAGAGTCTCTTACTTCCCACCCTTCAGAGCTGTTCTTTCAATACATCCTTAACTGAGGGCCAGTCACACAGAGGACCAAAAAAAAAAAAAAAGAAAGAAAAGAAAAGAAAAAGGAAATATACTTTAACCCCAACCCTACTTTCAGGACAGTCACAGCCTTAAGAACTAGTGCTTTATCTCCTCCTCTGCAGATTTCTTTGCTTGTTTCCTCTTTCCCTTATTGATTTCTCATGTATTTAGGAATGAGTTTTGTATTCTGAAAGGAGAGAGGGGGAGATAAGGCTGGGAAGTTAGCCAAGGCCATTGTAGAATTCCACAATCTCAGATTTGGAAGGAGTTCTGAAGGTGATTTTACCTAGTCTAATAAAGGTCCTTGAAGGGTAAGAAGTAATACAATAGAAAGAATATGGGTTTTTGAGCCAGGCAGACCTGTGTTCCAACCCTAGTTCATCAAGTTACCAAACAAGTTACTTAAACTTTCTTAGATTCAGTTTCTTTATCTGTAAAAGCTGGGTGCCAATGTCCTTATGTTATAGAATTGTCTTGAGGAATAAGTAATAAATTATTGGGTTTTTTTTAATCTCTATACTTTATTAAAGTAGTCAGTACAGAACCATCATAAGTTCTGGAGTCAGGAGTGATAGATTTGAAGCTAAGCTTTAGGAAGATTAATGTGGCCTTATGTGTGTCATATGGTTTGGAATGGAGAAATAGCTGCCAGTTAATGGGGTTCCAGCAATAGTTCAATGGGAGACAGTGTATGGCCTGCATAATCTGGAGGTAATGGGAATATATGGAATAGATTTGGGAAACATTACAGAGGTCCAATCTTCAGGATTCAGTCGCCAATCAGATGTATGAATCAAAGCCCAAGGATCAGAAGTGCTTCCTAGTTTTCAAGTTCGGTGGAATGTGAGACCGGTACTGCTATTAACAGTCTGGAGCTACATGTTGAAGCTGGAAACAGGGGAGTCATCAACTGGGAGTGGGCCAATGCACCCAGGCAGTATGCACAGAGAGAAAAGAGGCAGCATCCAGGGGAACATTTAAATTGGTGGGGTTCAGCCTTTATTACGCTATTACTGATATTTACACTATGCATATTTAGCTCATTAGCAACTCCTAGATTTCTTATCCAAAACCCCCTCTCTCCTTATTTCAGCTGTCTGATGAAGTATTTTAAGTGCTTGCTCAGTAGGGATCACATATTTAAGGGGGAAGGAAATGGAAGAAGAGTCAGTGAGGAAGAGAGAAACAATGATTAGAACAACATCCCGGAGGCTGGGGAAGAAGACCTGATCCTTGAACTCAAACACTCCAGAAGATGGGAGAGTTACGACTGCTGAGAGAAGACCACTTGCTCTTATAAAGAAGGCCATGCTAGTAAAATTAGAGAATATGATTTGGACTGAGTGTCAGGGGAAAAACATATCTGAGTTTCCAGTGTCAAAAGAATGGATGGAAAGTGAGGAAGGGGAAGCATGTGTGAGGCCACTTTCCAAAAGTTTTGACTATAAAGGAAAAAGAAGGCACAGAGTTCATTTTTAACTACCAGCCTGGCTGTACAAAGGGGCTCCAGCCTGGAAATTTTAGAGAGATGATTCTACTGTTTTACGTGTCCTTGCTGATCATGATGAAGCATAACCGAAATCCCCCTAGGGTAGAAAGTAGGATGTTCTTGAGGCCGGCACTGTACTCACCATTCCTTCCCCATTCCTCACAGGTACAAAGATGGAAAACCACTCCCAGTAAACCATACCTTTCAGCCTGACCCTCTCAAGTACAAACTCACAATCCTGGAAGTGAATGTAAAGCATGCTGGTAACTACACTTTTGCTCTGAGCAACACGAAGCATGGACTCTACAAAAACCTCACCGTACAACTGATTGTCAATGGTGAGTTGTCGGGATTTGGAATACATGCAACAATTCCAGGTTCCTGTCTCTGTTATGTTAGGGAAAAAAATTCAAAGCGAGAACGCAACAAGAACTGCCTTGGCTATGCAGGGACAGGGGTTTTGAAGGTGTTTTTTGGTCGCCAGGTGTTTTCAGATTAGCCCTCTATGCTGATGGAATTTTCAGGTCTCTTGACGAATTCACTTCCTATCATTACCTGTTACCAGAGACCCTTAAAATTGGTCTCTTCATATTGAGAAATGTAATTTGAGGAAGGGAGAGCCAAAACTCCATCTTGGTACCTGCTACTGTACAAAAAAAAGTGACTGGAAAGAGGATTACATTGCCGTCCATGCCTTATCCTATACCACTCCTGCTGATTTCCCTTGAAAGTAGAACAAAATTATATAATCAGACATTCTGAGCACAACCACCACTGTCTGCTTGATACTATCCTCGCTCCAATTTTATCTAGTGGCTTGAAAGCCAATGCGACTTAGCTAACTTATCTCCTCCCCCAAAGCAGCGCTCCACTTTAGTCTCTCTGTTTCTGCATTGTATTCCAGCAGAAGACCTTCCTGCTATTATGAACAGCTTAGCTTACCTTTCACTTACATATTGCGCTTCTGGTAAGGAGAAGGGAAGTCCATGAGAAATAAAAGCCATTCTTAGATAGACTGGTCCTTTGATTTTTTGTTTTGTTTTGTTTTGTTTTCTTTTGGCCTTATTTCATTAGAGAGGAGACTAAAATGGAGAAGCCATGCGGGTTATTTTGTGGCTCTAGGACTAGGACTCCCCATCCTTTTTCTCTGAGCCCCAAAGCTTTGCAAAGGATCAGGGGTTGGGGGAGGGAGGGACGCTTCCTAGATTCTTATTCAGCATTTTGGTTTTATACAGGTCATAGGTTATCTATGTTATTTGTTCATCCTTGCTTACTGTGCATGTTTTCTAGATTTCTCTGGGCTTTCCAATATCAAAAAAAAAAAAAGGAGGCTAATTTGAAAAACTAAAAATAGGTACCACCACTACCCTAATTGCCATGATTAGAGAATTTCTAGTCTGGACATTGGGGTAAGCACTTGGTGCCTCTTTGCCATCTCTGCTAGTCTCTCAAATCAGACTTATTCACTTGTCACCTTGGCAGTCAAGTGGGCGCATAATGAAGTAAAATTGACCCTTAGAACCTATTTTCAAATGCAGACTCTCTGACTTAAGCCCTGACTGGCCATGTGACCATAGCAGTTCCCTTCACCCTTATGATCTTGTTTTACCATCTTTAAAATAAGCCTCATGAGACCCGCCTCACAAGGCTGGCATAAAAATCACATGAGGTAAATTAAGACTCATGCTCTGCTACCTTATTTTCCTTATCTTCTATCAGAGCCTTCTGCCAAAATTGTTGAATATTACTACTTAAACAACATGTTGTAAGCACCCTGGTTCTCAAGAAATAGTTTCTGCATCAAGTAGAAACTCAGGACACAGACCATTGTCTATTCTAAGTAGTCGAGTAAATGTCAAACTCTAAAACAAAGTACAAAATTCCACACCCCTACCCATCACTATCACTTTCTCTACGTTCCCTCTGTGCCAAACCTACTCTTTGGCTCAGGATTTCACCAGTAAGATGTCTGAAGAGGAAGGAAAGATGGCAAGAAACACCCAATAATGCCTTCTCTCTGTCCTAGGGCTTCTCTGGTCAAATGCTGTGTAGTTTGTACTTTTTCAAGATCATGTTGCCTGTTTTTAATTTTTCCTTGGTTTTTTTTTCTGTCTTATGCTTCCAAGTGATGCCTTAGTGATACCTCCTTATTAGACAAACTCAATTCAGAGTTTTTCAGGGCAAAAAAAAAACAACCTAATCTCTGCTCAGGGCAGATAGGGAACTAGGGAGCTACCCAACCGCTGTGATCTCTTTTCCCAAGTCCTTACAGAATGGTCTGATGATGCTTTGTTTTCTCTTCTTATCACAGCACACACTTGCCTCTCATAGTCTGTTGATTTCGAAAGAAATAGTTGATCTGCAGGCACGGAGGGGTGGAGGTATAGGCCTGCAGTGTCTGCATTGGCTCCCTACACTATCCCTTGCTTACCTGAAAAGAAATCTGCACCACTTCATGGTCCTAAGACAATCAAACAATGAGTCTGATTTAAGCACCCATACAGACAGGGATGCACAGCCCTGCACTAGGGCTATGGGATACATGATTAAATAACTATGGTTTCTCCTTTTAACCTGTATATGAGGGGGGACCCCAAAAAACTGGAATTATCCTCTGGAGGGTGAGCCCCTTGTAGTACAGGCTTCCTGCACTAGGGGAGTGTTCTAGGAACCCAACTGTATCCATGTACCAGCTGGCGTTGTTGTGAGAGGCTGCATTTGGCTTCGGTGAATTTTGTTTTGAAGACTCTTTCTATGTGTTTTCCCATTTCACAAAGGGTGATTTATGAGCGCACCTGCCCACATTGTGCTGAATGTTCAGCAGTTTTTGACCAAAAATGGCATGACTGCTCTGCCTCACCCACCTTATTCACCGGATCTCGCCCTGAGCAGCTTTTTTGTTTGTTTGTTTCCCTGAGTGAAAAATTTCCTCAGAGAGAAACATTTTGCTGATGTGGAAAAAGTGAAACAAAAAAAAAAATAGCAGAAACACTAAAAGGCATCAAAATCGATGAGTTCCAAAACTTTTTTGGAGCACTGGAAAAAATGTCTCCATAGGTGTATTGCATCAAATGGAGAGTACTTTGAAGGTGACTGAAGTTTAAATATGTAAGAATGAATACGCTATTTTTTATAAATTCCTGGGTTTGGGAGGGCTCCCCCTTGTATACTCTAGCAGAGGAAATGAAAAGCAGCACAGCAACACAGCCTAGCAGAAGTAACCCATCATCCCAAGAGGGGAAAAATAATTCCAAATAAAAATCTAGGAAATAGGGGTCAAGAGAGAACAAACAGCTCACTTAGGGTTACCCAGCCAGTTCAAAGCACAGGATCATTTAATTCCACACCATTATCTTTTTCATTCTAAAGATGTGGGGAAAATCAGGTTTAGAGTGAGAAAGTGACTTATCCAAGGCGTCATATAGTATGTTAGAAAGCAGCCAGAACAGGGATGTAAATCTTCTCCGTTAGTAAAGTTATAGATTTAGCTGTTGTTTCAGAGACTCAAAATAACAATAACGAGACAATGTGGTGATCATTTTACAGTGTATACATATATCAGATCACTATGTTGTACACCTGACACTCATGTAATATTGTATGTCAGTTATACCTCAATAAAAATTAGCAATATTAATATAACAAAGTAAATATAATAATTTCTTAAATATGTGAAAACCCATAATTTTTTTATAAAGAACAGCCGTGACTTAAACAAGAGAATACATAACCACCCTGGTCAGTGATCCAAGATCCTTGCTGCTGTGCTATTTCTAAAGTGTTGTCATCTATATGGTCTGAGATAGCTCTCTACCAAGAAGTGGGGAAAAAGAACACATACTCTACCATTTAAGGACATGACAGGGAATTTGCACACATACCAGAACTTGGTCACATGATCACCCTAGCTGTTAAAGAGGATAAAAAACATAGTCTTTAAATAAGCAACCACATTCTGTTTTAAAGTCTATTACTATGGATGAAAGGGAAAAGAAAAAGAAAAAAACAAGAAGTCTCTGCCATATATACTGTTGCACAAATATAGTTCACAAACAAAACCCTGAGCTCTGGTCCTTATGCTTTTGTCCTTTGCTGCAATTCTTTGATTAATACTTACATTAGCTTCAGACCTGGATAGGATTGTGTTCATATTCCTAGCCTCAATGTTTCATATCACAGGAACAAAGAACAAGTAGTACTTGTTTAATCACTTGGCTGGCCCTGTCATGCTGAGTTCAGCCATGCAGGGGGACCAGAGTGCAGTGCAGAGCTGGAACTTTTGGAGCTTGTCTCCAGGGAAAGCTTTTGTCTAGGAATCAGATGGGCGGGTGCTGGGTTGTGTGGCTACATCGCAGTGGGGAAGCTACTCCTATCTTCCCTGCAAGCTTAGCCTACGCTACCTGGGGGAGAGGAAAAAGTACCCTCCCCCATCCTGCAAGCTTGAGGCACCACCCCCAACAGGAGACTGTTTGGGTACCCAGCCCCCTCCCAGTTCAGTTTCACAGGGAGAAGAGGGAGTGGCTCAGAGCTAAGACATTAGAATGTGAATGCCTTGGGGGCTGTTGTCCGGGAACAGGATGAAGTGCTTATTCCCCTCCTGGGGACTGGGCTGGCATCAGACCCAATGGGAGACTCTTAATCTGTTCCTGAGGCCAGTGGCTCTGCCCAGCTGAGCTTGCTTCTGCAGAGGATGGCTGGCTGCACCCAAGCTGAAACTGTAGCACATCCCTCTTGGGGGAACGAGAGTTGGAGGCTCAGGCAGAGACTGAGGGATTTGGCTCTGTGGTAGGGGGCACTTTTCCATTAGCTCTATCCTCATGACCCTGGTTGTCCTGCCCTACCGAATTCACAACCTGTGGAAAGGTCTGTGGGCCATGGCTAGCCTGGGCCCACTCTACAGTCTTTTTTTAGAAGAATCTGGAGGAAGACCAGACAACCTCAGGTGGAGGCAGAGTAGCCGACATGTGGAGGCAAAGCTCAGGGAGCCTTGGACATTTTACAGATCTGCCCCAGCTCTAAGCTGGGGAAAGCTGACCCCTATACATGGAATGGCCTCTCCCATGCAGACCCAGGCCCAATAGGCCCAGCCACAAACAGTGAAGAGTGTGGTAGCTCCAGACAGATAGCCCAAGGTTGGTTACATGCAACGTCTCAAACAACCTGTACTTGAATTGCGCCCTAGTGGACCTAGGCTAACAGAACTAGAGGTTGGCTTCAGACCACACCAGAGGACAACCCAACTAGCCACACAAGAGGCACACCCAAAGGGGGATTCCAGCAGGAACAAGACCCTGCTGGGAACAACTCTGTTTCAGGGAGCAGCCACTGCGCATTGACTCATACACGGTGATTGAGGTTTATCCTTACTGTCAACCAACCTGTATGGTTAATTCCACCCACGACAGGGCCAACAACATTCAAGATCAAACTACAAAAGGAGGGTGTATATAACCCACAAGAAACATTATTGGAGCACCAAACTCGGGTGATCTGGAAGATTGTGCCACTGAGCCCAATAAGACACCTACATCATAAAGCCATCAAGGCAAGTTTAGGAGTCATACCAGAACTACCTAATACACAGAGACAAAATGAGGAGACAAAGAAGTATGCCCCAAATTAAAAAACAAGAGAAATACCCAGAAAGAGAATTAAATGAAATGTAAGCGACCAAAATACCAGATGCAGAGTTTACACTAAGGGCTATAAGTAAGCTCAAGGACCTTAGGGGAAGAAGGGATGATCTCAGTGAGAACTTAAACAAAGAGATAGTAAGCATTAAAAATGACATAGAAACCAGAAAAGAACCAGTCAAAAATAAAAACACAATATCTGGAATGAAGAATACACAAGGAAGGGTCAACAGCAGGTTAGATGAAACAGAGGATCAAATCAGCAAATTACAGGACAAGATACAATAAGCACCCAAGCAGAGCATCAAAATGAAAAATAATTTTAAAAAATGAGGAAAGTCTAAGTGACCTTTGGGACAATATTAAGCATAACAACAGCCTCACCTTATCATAGAGGTACTAGAAGGAGAAGAGAGTGAACAAGGAATCAAGAACCTGTTTGAAAAAATAAGGAATGAAAACTTCCCCAACCCGGTGAAGGAAAATGTCTCACAAATTCAGGATGCGCAGAGTCCCAATCAAGATAAACTCAAAGAGGCCCATACAAAGACATCTCATAATTATAATGGCTAAAGTTAAAGACAAAGAGAGAATCTTAAAAGCAACAAGAGAAAAGCAATTAGTTACCTTCAAAGGAGCTCCCATAAGGCTGTTAGCTGATTTTGCAACAGAAACACTTCAGGCCAGATGGGATTGGCATGAAACATTCAAAGCGATGAAAAGCAAGGATCCACAACCAAGACTACTTTTTCCAGCAAGGCTATCATTTAAATTTGAAGGCAAAATAAAGAGTTTCCCAGACAAAATAAACCTAAAATAGTTCATTACCACCAAACCAATATTACAAAAAATGTTAAAGGGTAGTCTTTAAGAAGGAGAAATAAAAAAAAAAAACAAGAGAGAAGGGGGACATTGGTATAAAGAGTAAACTGACAATAGTAATTAGTACCTATCAATAATAACCTTAAAGGTAAACAGATTAAATACTCCAATCAAAAGAATTAGAGCAGCTGAATGAATAAGAAAATATGACTCATATATACCCTGTCTACAAAAGACCCATATCAGAATAAAAGATACACCCTGATTAAAAGTGAAGGGATAAAAAAAATAATATTCCATTCAAATGAAAATTAAGAAAAAGCTGGAGTAGCCATACTTATATCTGACAAAATAGACTTTAAAACTAAGGCCACAACAAGACACAAACAAAGTCATGACATAATACTAAAGGGATCAGTCCCACAAGAAGATATAACCCTTGTAAACATATATGCACCCAATATAGGAGCATCTAAATATATAAATAAAATCTTAGTGGACTTTAAGGGAGAGATAGACAACAATACAGTTATTGTAAGGGATTTTAACACCTCACTATCGTCAACAGACAGATCCTTCAGTAAAATAAATCAATAAGGCAGCAATTACCTTAAATGACACACTGGATTGATATTTACAGAACATTTCATTCCAAGGCAGCAGAATATACATTCTTCTCAAGTGCACATGGACCATCCTTAAAGATAGACTACAGTTCAGGACAAAGTAAGTTAACAAAATCAAGATGATTGAAATCATATCAAACATCTTTTCGGACCACAATGATATGAGACTAGAAATCAACTAAAAAGAGAAAACCTGAACAATATTCCAAGACATGAAGGCTAAATATAAATAGCATGTAAATAAACAAGGAATGGACTAACAATGAGATCAAAGAAGAAATAGAAAGTTACCTGGAAACAAAAATGAACACACAACAACCCAAAATGTATGGGGCATAACGAAAGCAGTCCTGAGAGGAAGTTCATAGCATTACAAGCCTACCTCAAGAAGCAAGAAAAGTCTCAAATAAACAATCTAACCCTAAACCTAAAAGAACAACAAGAAAAGCCCAGAGTAAACAGAAGAAGGAAGTAATAAAGATCAGAGGGGAAATAAATAACAGAGAATAAAAACAACACTACAAAAGATCAATGAAATCAAGAGCTGACTTTTTGGAAAGATAAACAAAATTGATGAACCTTTAACCAGACTCATCAAGAAGAAAATAGATGGAGACAACTGTAATTGAACAATTTTAAAAAATTAAAAAAGAAGAAAATAGAGAGGATCCAAATAAATAAAATCAGAAATGAAAGGGAAGAAGTAATAACTGACAACAAATACAAAAGATTCTAAGAAAATACTATCAACAAGTATATGCCAACAAATTGGACAACCAGGGTGAAATGGGTAAGTTCCTAGAAACATAGTCTTCCAAACTTAATCAGGAAGAACCAGAAAACCTGAACAGATCAATTACAACTAATGATATAGAAGGAGTGATCAAAAAAATTCCCAGCAAACAAAATCCTTGTCCAGATGACTTCATAGATGACTTTAACCAAACATTGAAGGAAAAATGAACACCTGTCTTTCTCAAATAATTTCAAAAATTCAAGAGGAGGGAAGATTTCCAAGCTCTTTTTATAAGGCAGCACTATCTCAATGACAAAATCAGATAAAGACACTACAAAGAAAGAAAATTATAGGCCAATATCCCTGGTGAACATAGATGCTAAAATCCTCAACAAAATATTAGCAAACCAGACCCAGCAATACATTAAAAAGATTTATACACCATGATCAAGTGAAAATCATTTCAGGGATGCAAGATTGTTACAGTATCTGCAAATCAATAAACGTGATTCATCACATAAACAAAATGAAGGATTTAAAAAATCACATAATCATATCAATAGATGCAGAAAAAGCAGTTGGGAAAATCCTGTGCCTTTTTATGATTTAAAAAACTCAAAAAAAGTGTGAATGAGGCCATATATGAAAAACACACAACCAACATCATACTCAGTGGGCATACTACTCAGCCATAAAAAGATGGAATATTGGTACTTGAGGCAACACGGACCAGCTTTGAGGATACTGTGCTTTGTGAAATAAGTCAGTTATATGTGGACTATAAAAAAAACAAATAAACAAAACTAATAAAATATTGTACATCAATTTAAAACAAAACAACAACAAAATGACCAGAGAAAATAAACACAAAATAAAACTAAACAAAATTCCTCATTGGGTCAGTCCTCTTTTCCCCTCCTTCTCCTTATGAGTTATTTAAGACAGATTGGCATCTAAGTCAAGGTCAGAGAGGCTGGATGTTTCACTGTCTGTTCCCATCTCTCAATTCTTTGCTCTCTGCACCTAATTAGTGTCAGAACGTTCCGTGGCTCATTGGGAAGTCTGAAGAGGTAGGTGGGTCCAGGAAGACCTCTGGAATTAGCAGTTTAGCTTTTCCAAGTTCTTTCCGTTCCTTTCAGTGTCCTTCCTTAGCTAGAGAGATGCAAGCAGCTGTCATGCACACCCTGCTGGGGTGACTCCTTTGGCCTCAAATGGAGCCGAAGGAGCCAGTCAGCCAAGGGGATGAATGCCTTGAAAAACTTCGCAGGGAGGCCTGAGCCAAAGTGGCTTATTCTGAACAAGTGAACATCTATTTTCTCCTTGAACATTACACAAAATCCATGTGTACTTGTGACCAGAGCCTTACCTTTCAGATAGACCTTAGGATTCCCCTGCTGAGTATTGCACGCTGAAAAATTCACAGAGGCTATTTCTATAGCCCTGGAAGGAAGTAGACAAGATGAGGGATCAGGGGAATAAGGACATAGGGATTTTGCCAAAAATCCTACTACTATGCATCTTGGCTTCTTTTTAAATCTCTCTCTCTCTCTCTCTCTCTCTCTCTCTCTCTCATTGCTTGGGAAAGAGAGAGGCGGCAGAAATAATAGGACTCTTCTCTCTATCACTCAAGAAGTCATTCTTTTTTATGACTGAGTAATTTGGCCTTGCATATATGCACCATATGGTCTTTATCCTGTCGTCTATTTTTAAATTTTATAACATGTTCATATATTTTTTTATTTTCCCCGTCAAATAACGATGTTTCTTTAGAAACATACTGCTTTACCAAAATTATTTTTAACTTTGAAAACGCTGAGCAAAATATGCAACATTATCTTTTTTATGACACTTTAAATGCATATTTTATTTTTCCATTACAGTTTACATTCACTAGTATTTTGTATTAATTTCTGATGTACAGCGTAGTGGTTAGACAGTCACATACTTTATGAAGTGATCCCTGAATACGTCCACTCATTTATTGCTGGGCACTGGTTTCTGTCCATATCTTGGTTATTGTAAATAATGCTACAATGGACATAAGGGTACATATATCTTTTCAAATTTGTGTTTTAGATATTTTTGAATATATATCTAGAAGTGGAATTATTATGTCATAAGGTAGTTCTATTTTTAATTTTTTGAGGAAATTCCACAAAAATTCCACTGCTTTCCACAGTGGCTGCACCAGTCTGCATTCCCACCAACAGTGCACTAGGGTTCTCTTTCCTCCACATCCTCGCCAGCACTTGTTGTTTGTTGATTTGTTAATGATGCCATTTTGACCTGGAGTGGAGGTATCTCATTTTGGTTTTAATCTGCATCTCTCTGATGGCTAGTCATGCAGAGCATCCTTTCATATGTCTCTGAGCCCTCTGTATGTCTTCCTTGGAGAAGTGTCTGTTCAGGTTCTCTGCCCATTTTTTAGTTGGATTGTTTGTCTTCCTGGTGTGGAATCATGTGAGCTCCTTATCTATTTTGGAGATCAAACGCTTGTCTGAGGTATCATTGGCAAACATATTTTCCCAAATATATTTTCGTTTTGCCAATTCTGGCAGGTGTGGAGTGTTATCTCAATGTAGTTTTAATTTGCATCTCTCTGATGATTAGTGATGTTGAGCATTTTTTTCATATGTCCATTGGCCGTCTGTATGTCCTCTTAGGAGAAGTGTCTATTCAGGTCCTGACTTTGGAGTTAGATAACCTTGAGTTCAAATCCTACCTCTGCCACTAGCTGAATGGCCTTTGTCAATCCATTGAACTCTCTGAGCTTGTTTTCCTTGTCTTAAATGTGGATAACACTAAGTGCCTAGTGGAATTTTAAGAATCAAACAAGTTAATAAATGTAAAGGCTTATCACAAAGCTTTGGCACATAGGAGTTGCACCAAGAATCGCTCTGATCTCTGAGAATGAAAGCATGGTATAATACATGGAGCTTCACGCAGTTTTGGAGTCTGACAGAATTCTGCTTCATTGGTTCCTCGCTGTGTGACTCTGGCATAATTTTAACTCAGAGTGCCAGCTTTCCTTTTCTTCAAAACAAGGAAAGCAATACATATTTCTTAGGGTTGCTGTGAGGATTGAGTGAGTTACTGCATTAAAATACCTGGCATAGCATAAGCCCTAAATAAGTAGCAACCCTTTTTATTATGAACAAATTATCTAGTACATCACAGGCTGGCATCCCACAAGTGTAGCTTCTCTTCTCTCTTCAGAAAGCAGTCCTAGTAGTTCAAGTTGTCTGCTATTTGACTCCTGCTCAATCTTAATTTTTTTCAGGTCTAAATACAAAGCTTTTCAAATGTGCTTTTTTTAAACAAATCTCCCCACCCACACCTGCAGTACACATAATTACACACAATTAACTGACTTCTTTATTGGAATCATGGTGTTCAGGCTTACATAAAGAATTGCTGTTGGCATCTTTCCCATGGTTCTTTGCACACTGAAATTACATGTATTATCGTTCTAGTCTCACTCAGTAATGTTACTATTTGAAACTGACTGAAAAAAGTGAGTGGGCTTTCTCCAAGTTCACTGCTCTGTGGAACCTTGAAACAACGTGCCCCAACCTAGTTATGTTTAATCCCAAAAACAATTCCAGCCTGGATTAGCTTAAGCAATCACTGATGGCTTTCTGGGCTACCAAGTTCCCACCATGATGGTGGTTAGCTTACCCAACCATATTTGAAGAATATAAATATGACATCTATTGGAATAATTATGTAGGAACTAGCCTTCTGAGTCATTTGGGGCCTTCTTGACATGTTTGTGATTCAGGGGATGATAAAACAATGGTGGGAAATGGGACACTTGTCACTCCCATGTGGCCCATGAATGCGTTTAAAACAATGGATCCCGTGGCTCTGAAAAGAGTAGGTATTTGGTCTTGACCTTCCACTGTCTGCCTGGAACTCTTGAAGCCATTTTCAGGAAAGCCAAGTACTCCCATCAATAAAGGGACTTTTGTACCAATATTTTTATACAAGCAGTGTCTTATTCACTACCTGGCATAGTATACAACACCCAAGAGGCACTCAAGAAATAGTTAATGAATGGGTTAAGAATCCTGTAGACTCAAACAGCCACAAAAATCAGTGCTGAAAGAGAAACAATAACTATTTAGACTCAATCCACCCCCTGTCTGGCAGATTGGGTAACAGAAGTCCAAGAGGGGAAGAGACTGACTCAAGATCACAGATACCTAAACATACCTGCTCTCCTCCAACACAGATATGCCTGCAAATCCGGATGTGTTTATAATAAAGGGACTTAAAATTATGATTGGGAGAAGATATCCCTTTTCTTAGAATTTTCAGTCAGTGCTCATACAAATGTATGACAAATGTTCCAGAGCCTTAAAAGGCGACACTAGACCTCCCAGACTTAATTCTCTGTCTTTATACTTCATGTCCAGCTTGATTTTTTTTACTTCATTCATTCATTCATCCTCTCATTCTCATGTATATTTTTTCATCACCAAACACCAACCAAAAGCAAATCTTCTTAATTACTCCCACAACCCCTTTGAAAGGGAACAGGTCTATAATCCCATCCAACAGTGAAAGACAAGGACTCCAACCATGTTTTTGACATGTCAGTCATATGTCTCTTCATTCCTAAGTCCTTCGTACTAGAGCCAAGAATGCACTCGATGAAGGAAAAAAAAAAAAAAAAGCTCTGAGATCATGGAAAATTAGGACAATACGTGTTGATCGTAAAATTCATTTACCAGAGGAAATCCGGTGACTGTCCTTATTTTACTTGCTTCAAACAAAGGAAAGGGAGTAGGACAAGGAAATTGTGTGAAGGGGAGGTGGAACTTGTCTCTTGATGAAGTCAGGAATAGACCCTTCTATTGCTAGAGGTAGTCATTGTGAGGACCACACTTTCAAGGACAGTACCGCTCTCAGCCAGAGGTACACACTTATATTAGCTGTTCTTTTCCTAGAATTAGGGTGTTTCAGGGGCTGAAAGAGCTAACTTTCCAGTCTTCCCACTCTTGTCTAGAGATTCATGTGGAGCTTGGGGAAGTTGAAAACTCTTTCAGAGTTTGATGCGATAACCACAAGAAGCAGAAAAGGAAAGATGTTGCTGGTCTTTGACTAGAAGTACAGTTGGTCAGGCCTGGGAGGGGGGAAGTAGGAAGGAGTGGGAGATAAAATTGAAGGCAAATTGCCAAAGGAGGATCAGTGGGCAACAGTTTGTATTTACAGTCTCCAGGAAAATAGTATTAGTTAAGGATGAAGGAAACCTGGGTAGCCTGCCCTCCATCACATCATGTTGAAAAAATTTTTGCTGTGAATGTAGTAAAGGCCTGTCAATTAACTTTTTGTAAAGGTTTATAAGTTAACTCTTACATTTTCTGAGAAGAAATGCAACTCAAGTCAGGTTTTGTTTTTTTTTTTAGTATATTTAATATTGGAAGTCTGCATGATATCTATACATTTAAAAACAAAACTTATGTCTTAAAATCTAAGTAACGATTTTATCACACCTTCATTATCTTGTTTTATGTTTTACAGTTGTTCCAAATATTTCCCCCGTGGCCCGCTCTGCCCAGTGTGCTGGCCACTTCCATAGTCCGTCCCCACCCCGTTGTCCATGTCCATGGGTCACGCATGTATATTCCTGACTAATCCCTTCCCCCTCTTTCAAACAGTCCCTCCCTCTCCTCCCCTTTCACCACCGACAGTCTGTTCCGTGATTCTATGCCGCT
Organism: Pteronotus mesoamericanus; assembly: GCF_021234165.1. Classification (NCBI taxonomy): domain Eukaryota; kingdom Metazoa; phylum Chordata; class Mammalia; order Chiroptera; family Mormoopidae; genus Pteronotus; species Pteronotus mesoamericanus. Next base: position 151,679 of record NW_026555108.1, on the reverse strand, counting down.
GGTTCTATTTTGCTCGTTAGTTAATTTCGTTTATTAAGTTCCGCTTAGAGGTGAGATCACATAGTATTTGCCTTCCACCGCCTGGCTTACCTCACTTAGCATGATGCTCTCCAGCTCCATCCATGCTGGCGCCATGGGTAGGAGCTACTTTCTTTCTGCTGCGTAGCATTACATTGTATAGATGTACCAGGGTTTTTAATGAGGTCAGTTTTCAACAGGACTGCTCAAACACCTAAACCACACCCCCACTTTTATAAAGATCTGAAGATCTCACAAGAACATTAGAGGCAGCAACATTGCAAAGTGGAGTGGAATTCTGCTCTGTCTCATCACACAGGACTCTGGCCTAACACTTTCAAACATGAATTTATTGCGCACTTACAACATACCTAGCACTGACTGTACTAGGCTCTGCAGGTACAGTAGGGAGCAACACTGGTAAGAGTTTCATCTGTTACTGAGCTTCTGCTCTTGTAGTGATTGGCAGAATGTGGGACTAAGGGAGAATGAGAGGTCAGGTATGACACATGGATTTCTGTAAAGTAGGACTAAAGGAAGTCCATTCCTAGTGGGATGTTATGAGGTTAAATGAGATACTATCTATAAAAAACACTTAAAAACAGTGCTTGAAACTTGGTAAGTGCTATATATAAGTTTGATGTTATTAATTATTATTTATGGAAATGTAGAGTTTGTGATATTTATAGGCTGTAAGAGCTGTAAACAGTTATGAGAGAGGGCTTTGGAGCTAGACTACCGGAGCTCATTGCTCAGCTCTTCTACTTTCTAGCTGTGTGGCTTTCTGAAAGCTGCTTAATATTTTAACCTCTTTGTCTATAAATAGGGATAATCATAGTTATCAACCTCACAGGGTGAGGATTAAATGAGTTCATTTGCATAAAGCACTTAGAACAAAGCTTTGCATCTAGCTCAATGAACTATCATTAGTGTTAGTAGCATTGATGTTATTATTAATATAGTTCAATTAGAGAATTGGAGTAAGCAGTTGGACATACATGTAGGGAACTCAGAAATGGGATTCCCGCAAATCAGGTAGAAGCCTACTGTTGTTCTTGGTTTTCTTTAATCCAAATGCAAACAAGAAATGTTACTGAAAATAGAAAAAAGCCTACCGTTAGCTTTTGTAATTAAGTTCAGCATATAACTCTTGGCCACTGACCTCGTGCCCAGGGTGCAGAGGTGAACCTAATGTCAGTCCTGCTGTTAGTAAGCTTCCAATCCAAAAGATTATTTTGAAATGCACACCTTCTGCCATTTGGGGCCTTGGATTTACTTCTCCTCAACAGGGCTCTATTGTGCCTACTGGAGGTGAAATATTTAAAATAATCACCAGTAGGGCACAGGCATTTACCAATCAGGTCCTGCTTTAGCGTGAAATATTTAAAATAATCACCAGTAGGGCACAGGCATTTACCAATCAGGTCCTGCTTTAGCGCAGGCACCGAGTATTAGAGGTCTCTCCTGGATCAGGTATTAACTCTTGAGTTGCTGGGTCATGGAGGTGACATGGGGGAAGGGTCTATTCATGGGGAGGGACCAGGGTTGGGTCATGGTCATGAGGATAGGGCATTTAGAAAGCTTGGGGCAGCAGCTATGTTTTTCATTTTTATTTTTTATTTTTTTAAGTGATTTAAATTTTTTTACTGTTGTTCAATTACATTTGTCCCCATTTCCCTGCCCACGCATTACTCTCCCCTGGTCTGCCTACGCCCCAGCCCCACCTTATTTTTAAACTGATGTAGAATATTTCAGTATTCTAACCATTGGGATTCCTGTACTGGTAGTACAGCTAAAATATTAGCCCTGGTGTGGGGCCTTAATCTCTACCATTTTCTCTTCTTGTCCAGAAAAACCCAAGATCTACGAAAAGGATACAGATCTGAAGAACATCCAGCCAATTCCCCTTGGCAGAGAGAACATCCTTCGCTGTACAGCAAGTGGCCTGCCTGTGCCCTCCTTCAAGTGGGCCTGGGAGCCCTGCAGCCAGAAAGATGAGCTGTAAGTGACCTGCAGACCAAAGGACTCTACATGGTTTAGACTCTTGGGTTTCCTGAGCTATACCAGGGACTGGCAGTCTTAAGATCTTATCAGGAGATTTTCTCTTCCATAGGATATGACAGATGATGTCAGTGGTCTTGGAATGGGGCCTGGGAAGCTAAAAGAAGAGTTTTAGTGCTCTACTAGCTGCCAAACTCCAGGTTTCGTCCAGCTCCTTCCAAAGTTATAGCCCCAAATCAGAAGTGGAAGCAACTGTTATGGATCACAGGCCTGGCAAATTTAGATTTAGATTGTGATTGAAGATGTCAGTGGAAGAGGAACAGAATAGGGCAGGTTTCTAAATATTTCTTATTGCATGCCCCCCAAAAAAGTCAATAATGAGCTTGGAAAAGGGACATGTCTCATCTGTTTGAGAACTGCTTACGTGATAAGCCTGATTAGAGTAGTAACCCCACAGTGGGAAAATATATCAGCAAATAGCATTTTTAGATAGTGGAACACTCATTTAGGCTCCTGTGATCTTGGTATAGAAGGTAGGACAGGGATTCCTCTTCCCCGGTAACAAACGGAGATACAGAGGCTAAGAGAGAAAGATAACTCACTTAACACAACAGAGAAGTTAATATGAGAGCCGGGCATTCTGACTCTTACCCCTTAAGAGCTTCCATTTATTGAAGCTCTACTATATGCCCAGAATATATTCGATACTTTCTGCTTTGTTTTGAGGCAATAAGCTCTATTTCAGTGTCTGCTTCAGTCTCCTCTGGGACAATGAATCACACGCGGCCCCTATAAGAATTAGAAAAAAAATAAAAGGAAAATTCAGACAGGTGAAATGAATTGTCCCAAATCCAAGAGTAGGCAGCATTGAAGAAAACTTCATCAATGCTCACCCACCTCCTACCACAAAACCTCCTTACAGGTTTGACACACGTGACAAAGTATCTGTCATAACTCTGAAAGGGTGAGGACAGTTCACTTAGGTTTCTGTTGTAGTCCGAAGGATAACATGTTAGCTAACTAGGGAAGTTTATCTGACTAACTCACTGCTGCACTGTGTGGAAGGGTGAGTTTTAAGCGATGGCAGTGAATGAAAGGGTATCCCTATCACTATGGGATGAACTATGAATGGGAATGTCTAGGAAATCCAGTTTGGAAGGCCCAGACTTTTAGGATGTGGCCTTGGTTTGGAGGAAAATGGAGGGGCTATAGTTATCAGACCAAGACCTGGATCTTCAAATAGAAGGGGCTGCCAGTCTGTGTCTCCCAAGTACTTTCCAGCCAGCTCTTATAAGCCAGTTCCACTCAATTGCTTCCTGCCTACACATAGGTCCTTAGGAAGCACACTTATCTCTTCTCAGTAGGCACCTGGATAAGATTCGTGTGTGTGTGTGTGTGTGTGTGTGTGTGTGTAACAGTGGTCCCATCTACCCACCTACTTTTGTACTACCCTCCCTCCTTTCGTTATTCCAACATTCTGTGATTCCCAAGTCACTTACATTGTTCCCTCTCAGCTAAGATGCAATAAAGCCAGTTAAATTGTTTGTAGCTTTCAATTTGGAAGAAGAATGTGTAGTGAATAATTTTCCTGGAAAAATGCCTTTTCCAAGTGCCTCTCCTTAACAGAGTTTCTATTAAGTAAACAATTATTGAATACCTACTCTATTCCAGAAGCCACACTAATCCACATATGTCACATTCACATGAAAATTGGGAGCAAATACTAGGCATAGCATGAGCTTGTTTACAGATTGAGGTCTTGATTGTACCTGAAGAACAAAAAGGGAATATGATGGGGGCAGGACTACTTTGGATAAAAAAGACGTATTTTGGCAAAGAAAGTATAAGGAAGAAATATTTAACCTCAGACTTAAAGAATAAGGAGCCAGCCATGCAAACAGTTATACAACAGAAATACAATGCAAGCCACCAGCCTAAGTCACACTTTTAATTTTCTATTAGCCACATTATCCAAACTAAAAAAAAGTAAAATAAATTTTAATATTTCACCCAACATATCCAAAATATAGTTGTTTCATAAGCAATCAAAACCTTGTACGTATTCTAGGCTTACAGAACATTTCGATTTGGAGTAGCCACATTTCAAGTGCTTACTAGAATGTCCAAATAAGTCCACAATATAACTAATATTAGTTCCATTTAACAGTTGGGGAAACAGCCTCAGAAAAGGAGTGAGTTGTCAGAAGCCACACAAACTAGTATTGCTTGGGTTAAAGTGCAGTTTTGCTGAGTACAAGTCTAGTACCTTATCATTCCCTCTAGCAGTCTGCTTTCCTGGATATCTTGGCTCTTGCTTAAGGCTCAGAGTAAAAAAGTTTATTCAGGAGGAGATGCCAGTAAAGGAGAATCTTACAGGGCTTCATATTCTGTATCAGCCTAGAAAAATGGGTATGGCTTCATAAGAGTAATACTTGGTCTTATGCTCATGGATCTCCAGACACATAGGCCTCCTTGCTCCTTTATTATGTCAGGCAAGCTCCTAGCTCAGGGTCTGCATTTGCTCTTCCCTCCACCTGTTATTGCCTTCCCCCCAAATCTTTATGGCTTACATTTGATTTCTCTTAGGACTCTGTTCAAATGTCACCTCTTCCAAGAAGCCTTCCCTGACCATTTTGTCTTCTAAGTTATGTGACTTCTTACCCAGAATTCTCTGGGTGACATATCTTCTTAGACTAGAAGGTACACTTTCTCCAGGACTTGTTATGCTCCATACCCTTTCTATTGACAAGATTGTAAATGTAGTATCATTCTTTCTCAGGTGCATGGAACGAGGCAAGCGGATCCATCTTTCCCATGAGACTCTGCAAAACGATCTCCCTATAGGCAACAGGATCCTGTCCATTGAAGAGACGGTAGTGACAAATGGAGAAAAGACAAAGGTAAACCTCTGGGAGTCACTGTGGTAAAAGTGACCTTCCAAGCTGTATATGAATGGGGCTTCTATTCAGACACTTGGTGTTAACATTCCAGGAATGCCTGAGATGTAGGGTCTGGTTGAACATGGATGATTTAAAAAAAAAATGAGCTTTAATAATGATGTCACTTTTTTCTTATTTTAATTTTTCAATTACAGTTGACATTCTCATAGTTTATATTAGTTTCAGGTGTACCACAGTGGTTAGACATTTATATAATTTATGAAGTGAAACCACTGATAAGTCTAGTATCCATTGGGCATCATACACAGTTCTTTATAATATCATTGACTATATTCCCTATGCTTTACTTTACATCCCCCATGACTATTTTGTAACTACCAATGTGTACTTCTTAATCCCTTCACCTTTTTCACCCAGTCCTCCAACACCCCTTCCATCTGGCAACCCTCAGTTTGTTCTCTGTTTCTAGTAGTCTGGTTTTGTTTTTGTTTTATTTTTGTTTATTTTATGCTTCAAATTCAACATACAAGTGAACTTATATGGCTCTTGTCTTTCTACATCTGACTTATTTGACGGAGCATAATACCTTCTAGGTCGACCAAGTTGTTGCAAACGGCACGATTTCATTATTTTTTTATTGCTAGCAATATTCTATTTCCTATACATACATACCACATTTTCTTTCTCCATTTATCTGTTGATGGACACCAAGGTTGCTCTCTTATCTTGGCTATTGTAAGTCGTACTGCACTGAATGTCGGGTTGTGCATAGCTTTTTGAATGAGTATTTTTGTTTTCTTCAGATAAATATACAGAAGTGAATTTCTGGGTCATTTGCAGCTCTATTTTTAACTTTTTGAAGAATTGCCATACTGTTTTCCATAATGGCTGCACCAGTCTGCATTCCCACCAGTAGTGCCAAAGGGTTCCCCTTTCTCCACATCCTTGCCGGCTCTTGTTTGTCGATTTAGTAATTGTAGCCATTCTGACAGGTGTGAGGTGATATTTCATTGTGCTTTTAATTTGTGTTTCCCTGATGAGTGCTGTTGAGCATGTTTTCACATGACCATGAGCCATCTGTATGTTCTGTTTGGAAAAATGTCTCTTCATGTAATCTTCCCATTTTAAAATTTGTTTGGATATTTTGGTGTTACGTTGTATGAGTTCCTATATTTTGGATATAAACTCCTTTTTGGATGTATCATTTACAAATATATTTTTTCCATTCAGTAGCTTGTCTTTTCGTTTTAGTGACGGTTTTCTTTGCTTTACAAAAACACTTTAGCTTGATGTTGTCCAGTTTTTTAATTTCTTTTGTTAGCCTTGACCAAGGAGACATATGTGAAGAAACACTGCTAAGACTGATGTCAAAAAAGTTTACCGCCTATGTTTTTTTTCTAGGTGTTTTATGGTTTCAGGTCTTAAATCCACTTTGAGTTTGTTTTTATATATGGCACAAGAAAGTGGTCCAGTTTCATTTTTTGCATGTATCGCTCCTATTTTCCCTGCAGCACTTATTGAAGAACCTGTCATTACACCATTGTGTATCCTTGCCTCCTTTGTTATAGATTAAATGACCATATAAATGAGTATTTATTTCTGGGCTCTCTCGATTCTGTTTCATTGATCTATATGATCAATGCTGTTTTGATTATTGTACCTTGTAATACAGCTCGAAATCAGGGAGTGCGATACCTCCCACTTTGGGTTTTTTTCTCAAGTTTGCTATTCAGGATCTTTTGTAGTTTTAAATAAATTTTACGATTAATTGTTCTTGTTCTGAGAACACTATGTTTATTTTAACAGAGATTGTATTGAATCTGTATATTGCTTTAGGTAGTAGGGGCGTTTTAATGATATTAATTCTTCCAATCTGTGAATGTGCTATGTCCTTCTCTTTATTTGTATGTCCTTTAATTTCTTTCATTAATGTGTTATAGGTCTTTCTACTCTGTTTAAATGTATTACTAGGTGGGGAGAGGAAGAGAAAATGGGGACATCTTTAATAATATAAACAATAAAAATAAAGTTAAAAACTAAAAATTATTACTAAGTAATTTATGTATTATGATGCTATTGTAATGGGGTTTAAAAACTATTGCCTTGTAATCATTCTTTTTTCATTGTTGACACTATTACAGATGTCCCTCATTTACACAATTTTGCCCCCTCCACCCAGCCCCTGCCCCTCCCTGGCCTTCACATTGCTGTCTTTGTCCATGGGCTATACATATATGCATATATGTTCTTTGGCTAATGTCTTCCAGTCCCCTCACCCCCCACCCTGAGATCTTGCAGTCTGTTTCATACATCCATACCACTTTGGCCATTTATTTTGTTCATGAGATTCCACATCTGAACGAGATCACATGGTATTTGTCTTTCTCTCACTGGCTTATTTCACTTAGCGTAATAATCTCCAAGTCCATCCATGCTGTTTTACAGGGTAAGCTTTCTGTCTTTTTTATGGCTGAGTAGAATTCCATTGTGTAAATTTATCACAGCTTTCTTATCTACTCATCTACTGATGGACACTTGGGCAGCTTCCAAATCTTGGCTATTGTAAATAATGTTGCAATGAACATAGGGGTGCATAGATTCTTTCTAATTGGTGTTTCAGGATTCTTAGGATAAGTTCCCAGAGGTGAGACTGTTGGGTCAAAAGGCAGGTCCACTTTTCATTTTTTGAAGTAACTCCATGCTGTTTTCCACAGCGGCTGCACCAGTCTGCATTCCCACCAACAGTGCGCGAGGGTACCCTTTCCTCCACATCCTCACCAGCACTTGTTTGTTGCTTTATTGATGGTAGCCATTCTGGCAGGTGTGAGGCGATACCTCATTGTAGTTTTAATTTGCATCTCTCTGATAATTATTGATGTTAAGCATTTTTTGACATGTCTTTTGGCCATCTATATATCCTCTTTGGAAAAGTGTTTATTCAGGTCCTTTGCCCATTTTTTAATTGGTTTGTCTGTCTTCCTGGTATTGAGTTATATAAGTTCTTTATATATTTTGGAAATTAACCCCTTATTAGATGTATCATTGGTGAATATATTCTCCCATAGAGTGAGTTCCCTTTTCATTTTGTTGATGGTTTCTTTTGCTGTGCAGAACCTTTTTAGTTTAATGTAGTCCCATTTGTTTATTTTTTCCTTTGCTTCCCTTGCCATAGGAGATATATTGGCAAAAATACTGCTACGCAAGGTGTCTGAGATTGTACTGCCTATGTTTTCTTCCAGAATTTTTATGGTTTCCTGAATTACATTTAAGGTGGTTTTTTTTAAATCCATTTTTAGTTTATTCTTGTGTATGGTGTAAGTTAATAGTCTAGATTCAGGTTTTTTTGCATGTACCAGTCCCGTTTTCCCAACACCATTTACTGAAGAGACAGTTTTTACTCCATTGGATGTTCTTGACTCCTTTGTCAAATATTAATTGACCATAAAGGTGTGGGTTGATTTCTGCACTCTCTCTTCTGTTCCATTGATCTATATGCCTGTTTTTATGTCAGTACCGGGCTGTTTTTATTATAGTATTGTTTGATATCTGGTATTGTGATCCCTACAACTTTGTTTTTTCATCAAGATTGCTGAGGCTATTCAGGGTATTTTTTGGTTCCACATAAACTTTTGGAATATTTGTTCTAGATCTGTGAAATATGCCATTGATATTTTAATAGAAGTTGTGTTGAACCTATAGATTGCTTTGGGTAGTATGGACATTTTAATGATGTTAATTGTTCCAATCCATGAACATAGGATATGCTTCCACTTTTTTGTTTATTCTTTTATTTTTTTCTTCAATGTCCTATAGTTTTCTGAATACAGACCTTTTACTTCCTTGGCTAAGTTTATTCCTAGGTGCCTTATTTTTTTGTTGTTGCAATAATAAATGGGATTGTTTTCTTAGTGTCTCTTTATGAGAGTTTGTTATTGGTATATAAAAGTACCACCAATATCTGGATATTAATTTTGTATCCTGCTATTTTACCAAATTCACTTATTAAATGTAGTTTTTGGTGGAGCCTCCAGGTTTTTTATGAACAATATCATGTTATCTGTGATTGATGACAGTTTTACTTCCTCCTTTTCAATACGTATTTTATTTCATCTTCTTGTCTGGTCTCTGTGGCTAGGACTTCCAGTACTATGTTGAAAAGGATGTCAAGTTATGATCCCTCTGTTCTGATTTGGCTGAGAGTTTTTATCATAAATGGGTGCTGGATTTTATCAAATGCTTTTTCTGTGTCTGTAGATATGATTGTTTGATTTCTATCTTTCATTTTGTTCATGGTATGTATCACATTTATTGATTTGCAGATAGTGTACCAACTTTGCATTACCCTGAAAAGTCCAATTTAGTCATCTGTAGGATCTTTTTAATGTATTGCTGGATCCAATTGGCTAATATTTTGTTGACGATCTATGTTCACCAGGCATAATGGCCTATAATTTTCTGTTTTTGTAGTGTCTTTATCTGGTATTGGAATTGAGATAATGCTGGCTTCATAAAAAGAGGTTGGAAGTCCTCCTTCTGCTTGAATATTTTGGAATAGTTTGAGGAGGGTAGGTGTTAGTTCCTCTTGAATGTTTGATAAAATTACCCTGTGAAGCCATCCATTCTAAGACCTTTTTTGTTATTGTTGTTTTTTTTATTACTGCTTCAATTTCATTAGTTGTAATCTATTCTTTTTTATTTAGTTTTGTAAGATTATATGTTTATAGGAGTTTATTCCAGTTGTTTTAGTTTGTTGCCATATAATTAGTTGTAATATTATCTTAAAACCCTTTGTGTTTCTGTAGTGTTAGTTTACTATTGTGGCTGTAACAGATAGCAACAAATTTAGTAGCTTAATGCAACACGAATGTATTATCTTATACTTTCGTAGATCATAAGTCTAGGTAAAGTGTGGCTCTGCTGGACCCACTGCTTAGAGTCTCACAAGGATGAAATCAAGGTATTGACAAGACTGCAGTTTTTTGTAGAGTCTCTAAGAAAAAAAATCTGCTTTCAAGCTCACTCGTGCTGTAGGACTATTGTCCCTTTTGTTGTTGTTGGCTGGCATCTGGAGGTTTTTCTAAACTTCTAGAAGCTACTCACATTCCCTGGTCATAGCCTCCTTTCTCTGATTTAATGCCAGCAACATCATGTTTAGTCCTTCTCAGCCTTCAATCTTGTCCTGCCTCCCTCTTGTGCTGCATTACTTTAACTGTTCTGTGTCCCACTTCCACTTTTTAGAGCCCATGTGATCACATTGGGCCGACATGTAAATCCAAGATAACCTCTCTGTCTTCAGGTCAGCTGATTAGCAAACTTAATTCCATCTGCAAAGTCTCTTTTGCCACGTAATGTAACACGCTCATGGGACTTAACACCAGCTCACGAAGGCCAAAAGGGTCAAAATCCATCTTACTGTAAGGCATAAACTAATACAGTGCTCAAGGGACAACTTTGAGTGAAGTCAAAATTGTGAGCTTGGAGACAAATCTTGGACACAAAGAGAAGCAGGTAGAGGTAGATTTTAAGTGATTTATCTTATTTAAAATTACTGTATTTTGCTGTGTATAATGCGCACCCATGTTTCTGTGCACATTATGCTCAGGATTATTATACCTATTATTATAACAATGTATAATGCACATCCTTATTTTCCTTCAAAAATTTGCGCACAAAAGTGGGCATTATATATGGAAAAATACAGTAAACGGAGTCAAATTCTTTCTTGGAGGCCTTATTTATTCCCTCCCTCAAAATGATTTTTGTTCCAGCTCGGTCTGGTTACGTATTAACTGTGTGAGACCTCAGTGAGTGGGTTGATTAAGCTAGAGGGAATGGCACAGAAGATAAGAGCTATAAAGAACTTGAGAGTTCATCTTTGTTTATTCTTCAAACACTGCAGATGAGAAAACTGAAATCTAGGGAAGTAACAGTTCTCCATCCAACTGATGGTATAATTGGGACTAGGACCCAGGTCTCCTTACACCCTGTCCGGTGTATCATAACAAATGTATCATGTCTCACATTGTTAAATACAGTTCTGTATTTTAAATATAGAATTTGTTCTACATTTTCCTTCCTTCTTCCCTTCCCTTCTCTTTCCTTTTCTTTTCTTTCCTTTCCTTTCCTTTCCTTTCTTCCTCTCTCCTCCCTCACAACAAAAAAACTACGGTGTCATAATGTGATGAATAATTGTGGAAGCACACACTGTAAACCAGCACAGCAAGGAAATTCAGGTGTTCCTACCCGGTCAGTGACAACAATGGGAAAAAGTGCTTTCTCTGCTGAAAAAGTAGTCACTGTACCTTCTTCTTCAGAATCTGCATGACAGACCCTGCAGATAGATGCCACAATCTTCAAGGGAAAATCCTATTAGACTCTGGTAATGAGCTTGACCTAAACCCAAACTGATGAATCTCAGCTATTTAGTGTGGTATAATCTGTAACTCCATAGCCTGAGACAAGACACTTTTAAGGAAAAAATAATAATTTGGCCTAGTTAATATCGATAAGCGTATATTTTTTTCCCATAAGCCTCTTGGTAAACTGGTTCTAAAAGAAGTATTGCTGATGAGAGAAGGCTAGTGGGAAAAATCTCATTCTTGCCAACAGAATCCTGAGTTTTTACCCATGCTCCACTCTCAGATAATAAGGTACTTTGGCTCTACAGAGGCCACTTAATTCAGTTTAGTCTTTATCTAGGCTTCTTTCATCTTCTCCATTCACCTTTAAATTCTTTTTATTGTTTATCTCCATAATAACCAATGAATAGGAAAAGAACAAATAACTTCAGAGGCATTGTAAGCAAAAGACCTAGTGGGAAAGAGGTTAATTCTAATGGTTAAAAAAAAATGAGACTTGGATTTTTCACTTTCTTCTAAAATAATAATAGTTTTTTTATTATTATTAACTAGCCAGAGTGATTTTAATTTTCAAGGCAGTAAAATACAGTGGTTAAAAAAAAACAGGGATTCTCAAGTCAAACTATGGCTCTACATTTGAATGTCACCTCCATTATTTCTGAGCTTTTGACTTTTGTGGGTTATTTTCCTTCTCTAAGCTTCAGTTTCCTCATCAGTAAAAAGAGGTGTTATTAAGAGTTTCTATATTATAGAGTTTTGGGGAAGATTAAATGAGATAACATGTATAAAATGTTTATTATTATATCTGACACAGTAAAAAGTATTAAATATTATGTTGTTATTTTGAAACTTGAGTTGACTTGGGAAATTAACTCAAATGACAGGCTTGTGACTGATTCTATGTTTATATTTGTTTCCTCATGAAATTAAATAATTTCATATTTTCACTCCCTTTCCAAGAGGTCAACATTCAGAGAAGCCCTTGAAAAAAATGTTTGTTGAATTAATGAATAAATAAAGCCCCACTTCCAAGGTAACCTGATGTATTAATCAAGATGGGCCAGGTTGTACTATGAAAACAAACAACTCCAAAGTTTGTTTGGTTCAAAATTACAAAGGTTTATATCTTGCCCATGCTATATATCCAATTGCACATAAGAAAGGAGGGTTTTTTTTATTGTAGTCATTTAGGGATGCTGGCTGGCAAGATTAGCCATCATCTCAAACACTGCTCATCATTACTCAAGAAAGAAAGAACTATGGAGGATCTTTCTTTCTGGAATAGAAGGTTATTCACCATAGCAATTAAGTGGTCCAGCTTCGAAAAGACCAACTATCATTTGTATTCTCAAATCCTTGGCCATAAATAAGTCACATGGCCCCGCTCAATCACAAGGGTTCCAGGAAGGAAAACCTACTATGTGCCTGAAAGGGGCAAGAATTAGAAATATCTGGTGAATAGCCTTAATAACTACTATACCTTGTTAACTGTGACTAATGCATCACTTCTCTCTTTTTAGACTCTGAGCACCCTGAAGATATTGACCAGCAACATTTCTGGTATATACTACTGCATAGCTATAAACAAGGTTGGCATTGATGAGAGAAGCATGCAGTTCTACGTCTCAGGTAAATTCTGAAGGCGGGGAGGATAAAGCAGGCTGGGCAGATCTTCTATTATGTGATTAGAGATACATGGAAAATGTACTTTTTCTCAGCCAGCTCAACTCCAGGCCTGCAAAGTCGACTGAGAATCTACAATTGAAAGCTCATTATTTGAGGTTAGGGCATAATTTTGCTGGAATGCAAATGTCTTGGTAGGGGTAACACATAAGTTAGTGTTAAACATTGACACCATAGCAAGAGTGTGATTGCTATAACTCTCCTTTGTTTTAGGTTTAATTATAGTATTCTTAGCTCCCTCATGCCATGATCTAATTTGCCTCTTTCAAGGTCTCGTTAAAAGGAAGGAAGTTGTAATCCTTAAGCTAGGTGATAGATGTTGAGAATAAAATCTCAGTTGATTTCCAAAATCGTGTAGAACTCAAGTAATTTATTATAATTTTATTTTATTTATTTTAAAATTAAATTTGTTGGGGTGACATTTGTCAATGAGATTATATAGGTTTCAAGTGCATGATTCTATGCTACATCATCTGTGTACTGCATTGCGTGCTCAACACCCAAAGTCAAATCTTCTGTCGCCATATATTTGAACTCCTTTACCCTTTATTACCCCTACCCTTCATTCCACTGGTAACCACTATGCTGCTGTCTGTGTTTATGAGTTTTTGTTTGTTTGTTTTCCATGTTTGTTCATTTGTTGCTTTCAGTTTTATATTCCACATATGAGTAAAATCATATGGTTCTTAACTTCTTTCTGACTGCCTTCACTTAGCATGCTATTCTCAAGATTCATCCATGTTTTTAATGTTATTCCCTTATGCCTTAAACAACAATACATTAATTTAATCATTATTTAAAACTGAAAGCATTATAATTTATTATAAAAATTTTTAAAGTTTGCTTTATAGTTAAATAATTTCTTAAACCAATTACCTGTTCTTTTGTAGGGGGTGAACATAAACTTTAGAATCAGATGGATCCTCCTGGGTTCAAACCTTGCCTCTGCTACTTTCTTTCTTTTTCTTTTTTCTTTTTTTGCTATTTTCTCATTGCTTGTATAACCTTAAGCAAGTTGCTTCAGCCTTTGATGTTCTCTTTTCTATCTCTACTCTGGGAATAATGATACCTACTCCAGAGGGTTAGCGTATGAGGATTAAGTAAGACAGTATCTATGAAGTAGCAAACACAAAGTAAGTCTACAATAAGCGCTACCTTCTTCAGCCATGAGCAATACTAAGAGATGAATGGAGCCTGTGTAGTGAAGTACTTGGGAGAGTCATAGCAGGCAATCAGTACATATTTATCTCTGTGCCGTCTTCCTATCTTATTCTGCTCCTGAGGGACATTAGAAGGAAACATGAAAGAGTGAGTTAAAGAAGAAATAATGGGAGCAAGTCAGGATGGTCAGAATGCGTCATCAAACCAAGGTGAAGGTATTGACTTGTTGAACAGGAGAGTGATTTCTGAAATGCACTCTAGAGGGTTTCATACTTACGTTCCCTAGTTAGGGCTGTATAATGGTGATGACGGTGTAGTTTACCATTCAAGGAAGAAAAGAAAAACAAGTGAAACTTCAGGAATGAAGATTGATGAGCAGAAGAACTAACCTCTCTGGTTGGGACTTTTTTGAAGATTTCTATTTTTAAAAGGCAATCCCACTCCTAAAGTGTCTTTCTTGGCAAATAAGGCTGAGACTCCAGAGAAAATAATACGATGTGCCATGGATCACTAACCTTGACAAGTTAGGTATAAAGAATTATCACAAATGAGCAGTTTTGTTCAGCTGACTGGTTGTAAAACTTCTGGGGGTAAGTTGGAGAACTGATCACAGTGGATCATTTATTGACATAAACAGTTGGTGCTGTGGATAGTGGCTCATGGCTTTCCTAAAAAAAAAGGACTTGGAAGACCTTTTGGTCAGATCAATGAGTCTGCATTTCATACTCTGGAGGCTGAGGACGCCCATAATAAATAATAATAATAACAACAACAACATTGAGCACTTACCATAGTAAATAATAATAACAGCATCAGCAGCCACGGCTCCCATTCATTGAGCACAGTACTAGACACTGTGCTATATGCTTTAAATGGTTTAATACAACTAATCCACCATGAGCTAATTAAACAGACACAGTTATCATTTTGGAGATAATGTAACTGATAAGTACAGATAAAATATAGTAGGATTGGTGGAACTATGTGGCCTGGCTGCATAGTCTATGCTCTTGATGACTTGTGTAATCTTTGACCTCTCTGAAACATGGAGGCAACCCACACCATACAGAGACATTTGACATGGCTTCTATTAAAACAAATACACATAAAACCAAACCCCTTCCAAAACTGGCGCTGTAAAGAAAACAACCTTGATGGGTCAATGGATCGGGGAAGAATACCCAGTGGCCTACCTTCCACACAAGTAAATCACTTTTTTTCTTGAGATATTTACTCCCTAATAGTTGCTGCTGCGGCAACTCTGGCCTGAGGTTCTGTGCCCCTTCTAAAACTTAGGTCCAGAGATTGAAAGGGGGTAATTTCTTGATTGTATGCAACTCGGCTGGATCAAAGCTGAAATATTTGAAATTATTTTATTAAAAGTTTGACAAAACTCAAGAAATATCACCTGCTAGGAGGGCATCACAAAGCTGGACAATCTAGCTCATCTTCAGCTCATGATTTACCACAAAGGTTCCTTTTCTGCTTACTCAAAGACACAGTTTTTGTGTAGCAAATAACACCACTTTATATTTGTATCCCCCAGAGGACCTGTTTAGGTCCTTAGACTTCTTGAAGCCCAGGAGAAAGGCCCTCTCTCCAGGTTTCTACCTTATTTTTTTAGTAGTGCTCTCTGAGATTTTTTTTTATTGTTGTTGAATACTTGGATCCTAAAATATTACTCCTGAAGATTATACCTTACCCATCCTTCACCCATATAGACCTCATCAAGATGAACTCCTTAGAATTATTCGGTGCAGCAAGCCACAGTGTAACGTTCACAGAAAACACACACACAGAAAGAGAGTCGTTTCTTCATAGTTGCTGTTGTAGGAACTCAGGCCTGCCTAACTTACGAGAATTATTACAGAAGATACGTGTAGCTAAGAATGAAATATTGAAAACAATCATTTAGACTTTCAGAAAGGCCTCTGTGTAGAAACTTGGAGAATGTTCCACCCTAGACACAATGTAAAAGGAATGAAGTCACAATGGAATTGCAAGAATGATTAATGTAAATGAGTAAAAGAAGGCCTGCTCTGGGATTTGCTCTGAGACCAGTCTTCTTGATCCGAAAAGAGGGTTCACGGTGATAGATTCCAAGCTCTTAGATAATACTAAGCATTTTCAGATGGTGCAAAGCTGAGCCAACAGGGAGACACTTCAGGATGATTTCAGAAGGCAATGGGCCTAGGAACCAGGGACAGCATTTAGCCCAGATAATGGGTGAGGGAAGTGAAGGGCAGTTTAAGTCTAAACCATCATGGCTTCTCTCTCCATCTCTCCTTCAAGTTCTGTGCAAAATAATAATACTGATAATGATAATCCTGACAAGGTTGACTTTGTGCCTCTAGCTTTAGTAGAAAGTGCTGGAAGACAGAAGACAGGGTTATTTCTCATACTAGGCCTGGGGTCCATGAGTGGACAAATGTCCCCTCTACCACACGTACATAAGAATGAGTCATTGAGAATGGAGGCAAGAAGGTCAGTCTTCTCTTTTCCATTTATTTTCCTTTTCAGCAACTTCTCTCCTTTCCTGAGCTGTGTTATAGCTTCATGGGAAACAGCTGGAGTGAGCCAAGGAAGGTTCAAGGAGGCATGTCCCAACAGAACAGCATGGGCTCCCAGTTTAGGAAAGGCTGAAGCACTAGGTTTCTGCATTCTTAAGAAAACAGAATGGCTGCTTCCCATCCCTGACAGCAAAGTGTTCTCCCAGGTACACATAATTCTTGCACCTGCCCTGGATGCCCAGAAAAACAGACTGTTTTGTGTCTTACCCTTTATCCTCAGAAAAAGAGAGGCACAGAGAGGAATAAACAAATGTACAGACACTTGCCAGTCCTGACTGGCAAATGTCAAACATGGGCAGTGGTCCCCAAGGGAGATAGGATCATTCAAACAGCTTACCCTTCTCCTCAAACCCCATCACTAATTAATTATGCATCAAATATGCTGAATTTAACTCTAATTTAATTGCTTTAATATCATCTTTTCCCCCTCCACCTTCATCTGTTCTCCTTGGAAACAGGCTGGTGATTTATTTATTAAGCAACCTTTGCTAGACTTAGAGATTGTTATATGCCCCAATCAGCTTGATTTTCCCTAAGATGCATAAAGAAAAAGGCTAAAGGACTTTTTTTATGCATCAGCCTTCTTCATTACCAGTTTAATAAGCCCCATCTAGTTTATTCTGGTGAGGAAGGGGGGAATATGGTGATGTTAGGTCCTGAGACAACACGACTCCAAAGGAGAATTATGGATGAGAAATTAGAGAACCAGTGATAGAGTCTTGGCTTTATTGCTAAACCTGGTTGTGTGATCTTGGTAAATTACTTCCCTACTCTGGGACTCAGTTTTTTCATTGATAGTATGAGAAAATACATTCAAGATACGTCAATGCAACTGCAATTTCAAAACTTAATGGTTTTGTGAAAAGTGTTAAGATATAATATGTGAAATGTAGGGAGAGTGGGAGATGGGAAGGGTGGGAGATGAGGAAGAAAAGAATCTCGGTTTTCAGTGTTCCAGGCTCTGGATGAAAATCTGCCCTCTGTTACTTTGACATTTTATAAAGTTTCTATTTATATAAATATTTGTGTCAATTCATCAGCACATTTCTGACATGCTTATAGGACATTTGAACAGGGGCCTGGTATTTCAGATCATTTGGCCTCTCTCTTTTGCCGAGCCCAGCCCGGCCCAGCCCAGCGGCAGTTGGACTGTTCCAACAGCTTCAGAAGCAGAAGCGAGAGGATGCAGAAGTTGTCAACTAAATCAATCAATGATAAAACACCAGGAAATTAAGACCTTTTATTGTTACTATTATTATTATTATTATCAAATATAGAATAAGTCAGGCAAAATCTTTCTTTATTGGCCATTTTCAAAGATCACCTTAGCTGCCCAACCTAGGTGGCTGCTTTAGCTAAAAAGAGGAACCTCAGATGAACAGAGAGGTGTTCTCAGGGCTCTTCTACATGACAGTGACTTGGTGGTTTTATGGATAATTTACCAGGTGTGCAAGAAAGCTGCCAGGACAGGGCATACCCACCCTGATCCCTAGCAGCCCAGACTGCAGTCTCAGCAAAGGAAACCTGTGAAGATGTGGCTTTTGCAGCATAATTGCAGATAGTTCCTATCAGCTCTTTCCTCTGTCCGAGCTGGTGGGTAGAGCCTGGGGCCCTCAAAGCTTTGTTTGAAATGGATTTTCTTTCTTTTCTAAAGGGATGAAAGAAGGTGAAGGGATTAGCCAAGGAACAGATGTGCATGACCCATAGACACAGACAACAGTGCGGTGATGGCCTGAGGGAGTAGGGGGGTGAGGGCTGGGTAGCCTGAGGGAGTAGGGGGACGAGGGCTGGGTAGAGGTAGGCAAAGGAAGGGGGGCAGGGACATCTGTAATAGTGTCAGCAGTAAAAATAAAGTTAAATAAATAAAACAGATAGATACATACATACATACAGAAAAGGAATGAGTGTTCCAAGCTCCCAAGCTTGATCCCCAACAGAACCGAGGGACTTTGCTGCTATCAAGTTGCTTCTTACCCAAAACGATGGACTTCCCTGAGCAGATGGTATGAAAAAAGGAATGGGTCATATTCAGCACCTCTCTGCCAGAGCATATGCCCAAAAGAAGCAGTGGAATGAAGTAGAATCAAACCCCTTCTAGTATGTGTTGCTCAGAATACAAATAGGACTATTCACAAGAATTCTCTGCCTGAGCCTAGCAGTAAATGTGGCATATGAGCTACTCATCTTTTCCAGATAAAATTAAACCGAGTATTAAAAACATAGGCACCCAAAAGATGAAGACTGTATGTAGTATGAATGGAAAATGAAGTCTGCAAACTCTCTTTTACCCTAAAGCTAAGCCCCAAAGGCACAACTGGGACTTCTCTCATTTATAACTCAAGTCCCATGTGGATTCTGATTTTCAAACAAAATAGGGCTTTGTGAATGGCTTTAGTTCTGCCCCAACTGACGGATACACATACATTGAATATTTCATAGTTTTTTTAAAAATAATTACAATTAAAAGCACATGTCTAATATTGTATTTTTATTCATTGGACTTGTTTGTAATTTTTATAGCCAAAAAATTGTAGGTTGAGACCTGTCCTTTTAAGGAATAAATAGCTCGCTTACAGAGATTTAGCTGTTACAGGCTGATAATCTGAGCTCAGCTGACCTTTGGACCCTGCCATGGTTTATATCTGAGTTGCAGCAATGCTTAAACAAACACAAGGAAGCTGGAATTGAGATTTTTATACCCAAAGCTACTCAGCTGTCTCTGACAAATTTCCAAAAGGTTTGATGTATATGACTTCATTTCTTTCCCATTTGTCTCAAAAATCAATCACATTGTGGTTTCCAGATAAAATTTTTCCTTTAAAAATAATTTGTTCATTTCTGATTACAAGGTACAGAAAAGGCACAAGGGTAATGCCTGTGATTTCGTGGCTGGCTGCCCCGGTCTATGCATCTGTAAATACCCTTGTACACCACCAGGTTCATTCTCTCCCCAAGCATCACCTCACATCCTAAAAGCTACAGAGTATAGTTTCTAATCATATGGGAAGTTTAAGCCTGTGTTTTCCAGCTTGCTTGTAAATATGAAAATTGAACTACCTGTTCCAGCTGTTGATTTCCTAAAACTCTCATGAGTACATCACAGGCAAATTACGCTGTACAGCTCTTAGAGTCATTTAAACTTTTTAAAACGCCTTTCTTAAGCAGCAGTGACTAAGACCCCTTCTGTGTTCCCAGCATTCAAAGGTTCAGGGTGCTGGGGGAGGGGGTCTCCTACATTCTAGAGCAGTGAAGGAGGAAGGGCAGGCCAAGCCGAGCATGAGGAACTAACATTCAATTTTATTGCGCTCAGACCAGGAGTCCATGAGTCTTGAAGACCTCTGTGTATTTGTTAGTTTTCTTCTCCATGTTCTTTTCAGCTTTCTTCTATAGCCTCCTGAGCAGCTTTCCCCGCCCTGGCAATGGATTTTGGCCTCTTCTTCCTCTCCTTTAGAGTGGCAGTGACTGCTTGCTACTTACAGCCAACCTTATGAGCCAGGCACCCAAAGTAGGCAAACTTTCATGTAGGCCTCAGACACACAACCTTGAAGACAGCAGAAACCACCATTTGCTTTCTCTTTTTAATTTTTAAATTTTTTTTTAAAAGTTTGATTTTAGAGAGAGTGGAAGAAAGAAAGAGAGGCATCGATTTGTTGTTTCGCCCATTTATGCATTCATTGGTTGAGTCTTGTGTGTGTCCTGACTGGGGATTGAACCTGCAACCTTGGCATATAGGAACACTGCTCTAACCAACTGAGCTACCTGGCCAGGGCCCATTCGGTTTTTCTTGTCATAGGGCAGCAGGACCCATCACACACCTGGCATTCTAAAAGCTGAGGTCTTCCCTGTCCGGTGTGGCTCTGTAGATTGAGCGCCAGTCTGCGAACCAAAGGGTCACTATTCAATTCCCAGTCAGGACACAGGCCTGGGTTGCAGGCCAGGTCCCCAGTAAGGGGTGCTTGAGAGGCAGCCACACATGGATGTTTCTCTCCTTCTCCCCTTCCCATCTCTCTAAAATAAAAATAAATAAATAAGTTTTTAAAAATACAAACGATAAAAGCTGTGATCTAACACAGCGTACCCTTGCTTGATTTGTGGGGCAGCATGCTTCATGGGGCCCACCAAAGAAGGTGGCTAAGGGCTCAGAAATGATAAGGGTGGCAGGATGGGTTGGTGTGCATCCACTGGTGGAAAAAGACCAAGTACCTCAACTTTTTTCTGTAGAAATTGACAGAAATGCTAATACCCTCACAGCACACAACCACCACCTCCCAGCCCAGCAGCATCTGCTTGGCCGCAGTGGCCTCCAGGCAACCTAAAAGATGACCTTGGCCATTGAGCACTAGGGTCTGCCCCTCTACCATCTTCAGCAGCTGCCTGAGAAAGGTCCAATAGTTTTTGACACTCAAAAGATGTTCTGTGCTTCTTATATGCTTCAGATGGAGAGTTTTCTGGACAGCTTTTGGCCTTTCCAGAAGCAAAATGCATGGGAGGGTATTCCTAGAGAATTAAGGGCCAAAGTAATAGCGTGTACAAAAGCTTTTGTTATTTGTTCCTTCTCAGTGTCCTAGAATCACACTCCGCCAGGATCCTAAAGTTTCTGATAGATCACCTAGTCAAACCTTCCTCTCCCTTCCCCTAATGCTTTAATTATAACCACATTTCTACCAAGAAGTCATTCAAGTTCAGCTTGAGTGTCCTTCGTGATAGAGAACTATTTTCCTACTTCCCGAGGCAGCCTGTTTCATCTTGGGGCGTCTCTATTAGAAATTTTGTCCTTTTGCTAAATTTGCTTCCACCCACATTCCTAATCCTACTGAAGTTGCAACAAAGCCTGTCTGCTTACTCTTCCTAGTGGCAGACCTTCAAAGATCTGAAGACAAAAATATCCAGATTTTTAAGCTTGAATTCCTTCATCTGGTTCCCATAAGTCATGCTTTCTAGGGTGCACATCATATGAGAAAGCAAGTGTTTTACTTGCATGAGTCACTGGAGACATCTATATTAGGCCGGGGTGGGGAAAGGAGGCAGTGGCACATCCTCTGAAATGTCAGGCTGCAAATCCATAAATCCATATAGCCATATAGGGAAAGAGGAAGAAAGGAAAGGATTCAAGAGGCTCAAATGCAGCCAGCAAAACCGTCCTTAACTTCCTGTTAGGTTCGCTGGTCAGGTCAATTTCAGTCATGAAGATAATAGAGCAACCTTCTTGTATCTCCTCTAAAAAACCTTTAAATATCAATGTCTTAGCTTAGGCTGTCACAACAAAATACCACAGACTGAATGGCTTAAACAATCGGAATCTTTTTCGTATAGTTCTTAAGCCAGCGGAAGTCCAAGATCGATGTGCTGGCCAGTTGGATTCTGTGGTGAGGGCTCTCTTTCTGGCCTGCAGATGTGTGCCTTCTCATTGTGTCCCCACATGGTGAAAAGGGAGAAATCTCTGGTCTCTCTCTCATAAGGATACTAATACTAATCCCATCATAAGGGCTTTACCCTCATGGCCTGATGTAAACTTCAAATTACCTCTCAATGGCTCCACTTTCAAATAGCATCACATTGGGTTTTAGGACCTTAACATATGAACTTGTGGGGGGCACAAAAATTCAGCCCATAATAACAAAGTATCTAGTCTATCTCAGTACTCAGTTCTTTGTTAAATAAGACATTATTAGTTTCAGAGGCTAAAGCTGAAAGATTATCTCCATGGCATGAAATTCAGGGCTTTGTCTTTACCTGTCAAGATTTCAGACATACATGAGAGGTTTTATTAGGAAACATGACTCAGGCTAGCACACAGTAAGGCCGTTTACCTTTCTGAGACCCTCTGACCTTTTTGTGTCTGACTTTATAATAATTTTAAGGCTAGTAAACACATCTATATTAAAGTCAGTCTCCAGGATTGCATCATTATATTCTTGTCAACTATATTACAGAAAAGTCTATTATTAATCATAACATCTTAAAATATGTGTCAATAATTGCTGAGTGTTCACAAAGTGCTCTGTAATAGCCAAGAAGGGATTCCTGACCTGAAGAAGTTTTATAATCTAAAGAATCAGTTTAGGCAGGGGCAGTCAAAAGGACTTCAAAAAAAAAAAGGAACAATGATTGATGAATAGGTATTACTCACAGAAATAGAGAGGTTGGGAATGGCATTTCACGGGAAGAGGGTGGCACGAGCCAAAATTAGACATATAGGCATTAACCAATGAACATCCGTTCATTCTACCAATATTTATTGGGCATCTATGACGTGACAAGCACTGTGCTAGATGTTAGGGCTACAGCACTGACTAAAACTTTTGTGGTCCTTGTCCTCATAGAGTTTACATCACAATGATGGAAAGAAACAGTAAACAAATAAACAAATAAATGAACATTTTATACTTGTGATCAATGCATGAGAGGGAAAATAGTAAGCTAAAGTGAGGAAGCCTGCTTTAGATCGGGGGTGGGGGGGTCACAGGAGACCTGTCTGAAGAGGTAAAATTTTACTTGCCACAAGCCAATGTAACATATCTGTGGAGCATATGAAGCAACTGGGCATGTAAAAACAAATGACTTGTGGAGAAGCTGGATGATGGAGTTGGTGAGGAAGAATGGGGCCTTAGAGGAGCCTACTTTGAATAAGTGAGGGAGGAATATGAACTTTATTTGGAGGCAGTGGGGGGTCATTGAGAGCTTTCAATAGTCGTTTTGATCAAAGTTACAGTTCAGGAGGATG
Source organism: Pteronotus mesoamericanus (assembly GCF_021234165.1). Classification (NCBI taxonomy): domain Eukaryota; kingdom Metazoa; phylum Chordata; class Mammalia; order Chiroptera; family Mormoopidae; genus Pteronotus; species Pteronotus mesoamericanus. Next base: position 128,263 of record NW_026555108.1, on the reverse strand, counting down.
AATGAGGTGGCTGGTGCAGACTGTTTGGAGTATGGAGAGACTAGAGGAGAGCAACCCAGTTGAGAAAGCATTTAATTGTTCGCACATGAGGTAATGACTGCCCAGACTGGGACAGCTGTGTAGTGGAGACTGAGAGGAAGGGTGACAGGAAAGCTGTGGCAAAGGAACAATTGATAGGACTTGGCAACTGGGGTGGGATGTGGAAGGTGAGAGGGACAGAAGAAGCAAAGATAATAGTGAGGTTTTAGTTCTTGGTTGATAGGAAAACAATGTCTTCTACCACAGGAAAATTTAAAGGAAGAGTTGGTCTGAGGGGAATAAAATCAAAGAGGTATTTTTGGTTATTAAATTGTTGACATGCTAATGGGATCCCCAGGTAGAAATGTCCAGTAGACAGATGGCAATGTGGCCTAAGAGTGGCCACAGAGAACAAAAATAGCTCCAAATTTGGCATGTGCTTATGGGAATAAAAAAATTAAGTGGAGGAGGGGGCGATTATTCCACGTTTAGCAATCGCTTACACATGCCTGAATGGGCCTTTGGCATCAAAAACTTGATGCTGGTGTTCAGGGACCCAGAATTTGAAATCTGTCAGCTCAGCTGTTCAGCCAGCCATATTCTTCAGTCAAGAGCATCGCTGCTGTGATTGATCAAGAGGCAGACTTTATCGAATATATTGGGGTTACATGGGTTCATTAAATAGGTTTCAAGTGGACAATTCTATAATACAATGTCTGTATATTGTATTGTGTGTTTACCACCCATAGACTAGTCTGTTTCCATCACCATTTATCCCCCCTTTACTCTCCTACCTGTCCCATCCCCCAAAATATTAGAGAAAACACTGAACCTATTCTGATGCAAGAGATAGGAGATAAAAAGTATTAAGAAACTGTTCTTATAAAAAATTTTTGTGAGCCTTAATAAAAATGTTAGTATATTTTTAAAAAGTGGTAGACTTTATTGAGATAAATATTGGTAGAGAAAACATTGAGCAAATCTTGGGATGCTGGAAGCAATTAGCCACAAGAAACAGTAATACAATGGTATGACAAGTAGAATGTTTTACTCATTTAATGCTAATCTCAAAGCTTTGACTGCAGGAATCCCTTCTATTATTCCTGACCCTCCACAGACACTGCCCCCCACCACCACACACAAAACCAATAGATTAGGCCTGAATCAGGACCACTCGTTGTTCTTAACCAACAACTGATCTTCCCAGACTGTTGGTAGCCATTGCCATTTAAAATAGAGTGTGTGCAAAGTTCTGTGTATGTGTGTAATGTTCAGAAGTGAAAATTGATGTATCTCTTGGGGGTAAGAACATTGGAATGGTAGTCAAGTATTTATTTATAATTTATATCAATTATATTTGCAAAAAGGATTAGAAGTGTTTCTGCATGTTGTCTTTCAATTCAAAATCTGGGTATTCAGAGTTCCATTTTGAAAAAGCCCTCTGCTTTTCTTTCCAAATCACTTCTGTGGTAAACTATTCATTGTTTCTGCCTTAAAGCTATTGTGCTACCTTTTTTTCCCTCGGGCATTTGCATGTAAGTGCTATTCTCATGTAGACGTCATGTCTTAATCCAACAAAAAAGCATCTGTAATGTAGATTTCAAAATAAGAATTTACCTGTGGAGAGGCAGCATGAAATGGCAAAAATACAAACTCAAATCAGTAGACCTGGTGTCTCAGCCTTGTCTCTGCTGATTATTGTCTCTGTCTCTTTCTTAATCTGTGAAATGAGGTTGGTGATATTATCTGTCTCAGGGGTGTTTTAAAAGTTAACATGAGGGAATTGCTGTGAAGGTTTGTAAGTTGGACAAGAAATTTATTAGTCATTTACAATAGCAGACTCTCAGACTGTAATACTCTAATGATAATACTGGAGTGGGGAACTATTTGGCCTGACCACATTGTATCGCTCAAAAAACTTCATTGCCTATCTTCTTCATAATAGGAGACTTCTATGAAAATATTTTCAAAGCTCTGCCCACACCTACTTGGGAACTAATTCAGAGCTGTGTGTGGCTAAAAGTGGTCTCTGCCACTGTTAGCATTCAGAATGAAACTCAGGAAATGACATGGAAAACTTAATGTAGTTGGGTCTTTGCTACTAGACACTTGTCCTTGCTGATGGAGTCTGCTTTATCTCTACAACTTGGTTTTCAGGAAAAAGAACAAAGCATGTCATTATCTAGCAAGTTCTTGAGCCTAGTGATTTTCACAGTGACATTTCTTCACCCTCACAGATGTGGCTGGCTTCATGGAGGCAGAACCCCTAGTCTCAGTGATCGAGGGCTATGACGCTCGGCTCAAATGCAAGGCAGCTAAATATATCTACACTCACCTCGCTTGGTTCAACCCCATTGGAGAGAAGATTCCTGTTATATACACAGAAAGCTTAAAGAATGACTACTCCATCTCATTGACACTGGTGATTAAGAATGTGACCCAGAAGGACAAAGGGCAGTACAAGTGCAAGGCTTGGACCGAGAGGAACATCACCAAGATGATGCAACACAATACTCAGCTCTTAATTAGAGGTAACAATTGGAGAGATTTCCCTAAAACTTCTTAGCATTTGAGGCAACTGCTGGGTGGGCTAGGGAAGCAGAATAAGGATTTTGCTTCTGTATTACTGATGGGCTGTACCAGCCAATCCTTTGTTTCCTAAAACCTCTTGGAAACATTTCAAGAAAAGGATCTTAATGAATTGTATACTCGGTGTCAGACAGATGATAGGAAAATTGGGGAATGGAACTTTTTGGTCTTTCTGATAACAAAACTCTTCAGTAGCCACTTTTATTGCTTGAGTTGACTAAAGATGACCTTACTAAATGTGAGGATTATAGAGTAACTTGAAGACTACAAAATTCAAGCCACCAAACACTTTACTTATACAGTACATTTTTATCCCTGTCCATTTTCCCTTCTCCTGAATATGGTAACACTTACTCATCCAAATATCCGATTACATATGAGGGGTAAGACAGATTAAATGTCATATTTATGGTACCCTGCGACAAAAATCTTGTCTCCTTTTACCCTGGTCACTACAGAAAGAGTTGCCCCATTCATTATTGAGAATCTTACCAATATTGAGGTCAACATCAGTGGCAAGATTTTGCTGGATTGCAAAGTGAGTGGAACACCGTGGCCTAACATCCACTGGTTGAAAAATGGAGTTCCTGTTCTCCCTGCTTCGGGTAAGTCTGGAGATCTTGTGGAGTTGTTTCCAATCCAGAGGGCCTTAGCTGATGCAGCTCCTTAGAGATGACGTGACTGAAACTGTTCCAAGATTGACTTAATAAGTTGAGGGCTTCACGTAATCTAAGGCTGGGCTTCAATGCAAACACTTCAAATAATAATGAGGGGGGTATTGTTGATGCAGGAATCTCCTTTGAGAACAACAGCCTTATTATTCAACGAGCTAAAAAAGAAGATGAGGGCTTATATCAGTGCAAAGCGACCAATGAGTTGGGGGAAGTGAGCACCGCAGCTCTTATCACCGTGGAAGGTAAGTTGGAAAATTCCTATCTATATTGATGATCAGCAATGGATCTCAAAAAAGAAAGAAAATGCATTTGGTGATGGGGACACAGTGTAGAATGACAGTGAAGAACACAAGCATGGGTGTACCCTTAATATATCCACTTTCAACGGGAAAGTATGTGGAATAGTGCGATTTGGAAAACCTGAATTCAGAACCCCATGCTTGTTGCAAACTTGTTGGGATTTTGCGTAAGTCATTTAGGCTTTTTGGGTCTCAGATTTCTCATTTCTGAAATGAGAATAACACCAGCTGTACTCTATCTTTCAAAGGCGATACAAACGAAGGTCAAGATATGAGAGTGCTTTACAAAATATAAAATATCAAATAAGATTACTTCCTTTGGTTGGAAACTATTGGATGTCATTTCGAAATAGAAACATAGAACGTTAGACCTTTGATCGCCTTTCATTGTAAAGATGAAGCCCAAAGAAAGTAAGACACTTGTTGAAGGTTATGGCAAGGTGTATTGACTCCAAATGCCTTAAGCTATTATGATGAGTATTTAACTCTTAACGGCAAAGCTGTATGTCTTGAAAGAAATGCTTAGTGTTGGAATAACCATCCAAGCATTCCCAAAGCCTTTTGCACATTCAGCTATTCTCTTCTAGGGCATACCAGGCAAACTGTATAAGTTGATTAAATAATCTGGTCTCCCAGTGGTCTGAGATAATCCAGGGTCTAAACTATAAAAAAAAAACCCAAACAAACAGAAAACTGATAATAACAAGACAGGTAAAATAAATGATATGCAATATACAGTGCTATTTTCACTTATCATTATCTCATTAATACTCTGGATAACCCTATGTGTTAGGTATTTTATTGTTCCCACTTTTGGAGGGGAAACTGATGCACATAGAGGTTAGTAACTTGCCCAAGGTCATGCAGCTAGTAAGTGGTAGAGGCAGGATTTGAACCTAGGCAATCTGATGCCATACCTCACACCTATTTTGCCTTTGTCCTTGAGAGCCAGTTGATTACACAGAGCATAACTTCAAATGTCTCGTTTTGGCTTTGTGCCTCAGGTCATATATATAATATGTATTCAGCTCATTCTTTTGAGTCATCTAGTACAATTATGAGGGACATTTTTCTCTAAGTCTTAGAGGTCAGTGCCCACACTCCATAAAAATGTCACACATACACACACACAATTTTGGCACTTGGTGGCATTTGTCCTTTAGAAACCAAACATGTTTTCTAAAAGGCAGTAATTTTCTCTTTCTCCCTCTCAGTCTCTGCAGTGAACTAACTTATTTTTATTTTAATAAATTCTGTTTTCAATACCTTTACAGGCTCTGAAGACAAATCCAATATTGAAGTCATCATTCTTGTTTGTACTGGCCTTGCAGCCACCCTTTTCTGGCTTCTTCTAACCCTGGTCATTCGTAAACTCCGAAAGGTAAGGGAGAAAAAGCACTTTGGGGCCTTAGGGCTGGCTCATGTGCAGTTTAAATGGTTTTAAGGCTGAACCTGGTGTATCTTTTTGTCTCAGGTAAATCTCTTGGTAGATGGTATTACTTATCTAGGCAACAGAGAGAGACTGTGTGTAAGCAGTGAGTGAGTGAATGACTGAGAGAGAGAGAGAGAGAGAGAGAGAGAGAGAGAGAGAATGAGGTATTAGGGACTAAAGTGCAATGGAGTTTTTACTTCATATTTCCTAAAACATTGGGAACTGATGTAAGAACACATCTGCCCACTCAGATTCTATCTCAATATCTTTAAATTTTATTTTTCAATTGTAATGTCCATTCAATGTTACGTTATATTAATTTCAGATGTACAGCATTGTGGTTAGACAATCATACACTTTACAAAGCATTCCCCGATATTTCCAGTACCTACCTGGCCCCATACATAGTTGTTGCAATATTATTGACTATATTCCCTGTGTTGTACTTTACATCCCCATGACTATTTTGTAACTACCAATTTGTACTTCCCAATCCCTTCACCTTTTTCCCCCATTACCCCAACCCACCCCTCTTCTGGCAACCACCAGTTGGCTCTCCGTGTCTATGAGTCGATTTCAATTTTGTTTGTTCATTTATTTTGTTCTTTAGATTCCACATGTAAGTGAAATCATGTGGTATTTGTCTTTCTCTCTCTTACTTACTTCACTTGGCATGATACCTTCTAGGTTCATCCATGCTGTCATAAATGGTATAATTTCATTTTTTATGGCCGAGTAAGATTCCATTTTTTATATATGTCTCCACTTTTTAATCCACTCACCTCTTGATGGACCCATCTCCAATTTTAAATTAATATACCTAATGTTGTCAAGAATCATTTTTAGAGGATTATAATGTATCAGCTGGGTTGATATTTAATAGTCATACATATAGCTATGTAAATTTTATATCTATTAATGTGATATATTTTCATAGAATGTGGATTAACATATAACAGCCACAACTAAAGCCCTATTAAGTGATAAACTGGCTTTTATTTACTTTTGTTTCTAAGGCAATTTATCTTAAAAATACATTTTTTAAATATGTTACAAACTCCATTTTGTAAAAGTTAAATAAACTATTCAGAGAAAAATTAAAGTGTCAATTTAGGCAAAATCTCCTTTCGCTGAGTACTGACGCAGGTAGTTGACAGGGAAACAAGGTTAGGACTGACTTACAAAATGTGTCAAGAGCTCTTGCAGGCCAAGCTAATGGACAGCTGTGGTAGATATTCCAGCAGGGTCATGGAGCTCCAAGATTTCCTGCCAGTTAAGCCACTAGGGACATATCTCAGACCTAAGCTCACCCTTTACTTTCTTCAAACTCCAGGGACTCAGATTTTTTTCTCAAATGACTCTGCCTGTCTTACACTATTTCACAAATTTTTCATAAGGCTGGCTACAGAGTTGGCCGATCTTACTGGTTTACCTTTCCTTGCTAATATCGAACACAAGAACCAGAGCTTTTGATTTAAAGGGTTTTAATGTTATCACTAAAAAGAAATGGGAGGGACAAAAATCAATGCTGGGATGGGAGAGGAGGTTGACAAAAGTTACTGAATCTTATTAAAGTTCTCCTAGATATTTGCTTTAGTCTAGGATCCCTTATTCCACATGTCTTTCTGGTTTTCTTCCTTATTAATAGAGGTAAAACTGAACAAATCTCCCCTCCCTAGAATGTCCCTTTGTTTCTCTTTTGTCAACATCTTAACATAAGGATGCATCTGGGATGGAGATAGAGGTTGGAGATGGAAGGCTATGTCTTAGACTCAAGTCGGTCATTTTAATCTTAGGAGGACTCTAGATGGGTGGTGTCCACCCTGATCACAGGAAAGGTGGCTCAGGTCCATGATTTTCTGTTTGGTCTCCATGCTTGGTATTTGAGGTAGAGTCACCTACTCTTCCCTGACCTTCTTAATCACAAGTTCCTTAGGTTTATAGTGTGCCTCAGGCCCAGGTCAACGCCAGGCCAAGAGTCATAATCCCTCAACATGCACGTATTTCTTTTCTGCTGCTAACTTAATGTTTGACTTTCAGGAAGTTCTTTATCTCTCTGATCATTTCTTTCTCTCCCTCTAAAGTGAGGGGATTGGACTAGAGTAGTATTTTCAAAGATAATTTTTATACAAAAGCCATCAATGAAAAGTACATTTTCTGCCATGATCCAGTATAACTGAATCAAAAGTTGTACTACAAATTTCTCAATTCTACTGCATGTAATGCAAAAATCTACTGATGAGCACTTGGGCTGTTTATAGTTTTATTAACCAATGTCACCTCAATGAATCCAATAAAAATGTTTAAAAAAGAAAATGTAGAAAACTTGCTACTATGGAAGTATATTTACCAACACCTATCCTTTATGCTCGAGTTGTCATAAGAACCTATGCACCCCAATGTTCATAGCAGCACAAGTTACAATAGCCAAGTGCTGGAAGCAACTGCCATCAGTAAATGAGTGGATCAAAAATCTAGGGTACATTTACACAATGGAACACTACACAGCAGAAAGAAAGAAGGAGCTGCTATCCTTCATGACAGCATGGATGGAACTGGAGAGCATTATGCTAAGTGAGATAAGCCAGAGGGTGAAAGACAAATATCATGTGATCTCCCCTGTAAGTGGAACCTGATCAACAAAACAAACAAGCAAGCAAAATAGAACCAGAGACATGGAAATAAAGAACAAACTGACAGTAACCGGAGTGGCGGGAGAGGGATAATGGGGGAAAATAGGGAAGGGTCATCAAGGAACGTGTATAAAGGACCCATGGACAAAACCAAAGGGGGTAGATTTGAGGGTGAGAAGTGGGGACAAGTGGGGCAGGGCTAGTGGTGGGGGGAAAATGTAGACAATTGTACTTGAACAACAATAAAAAAACATTACTATGAAAAAAAGAATTGTACAACTTAAACTTATGTAATTTTATTAACCAATGTCACCCCAATAAATTCAAATAAATAAATAGAGAGAGAGAGAGACTAAACTATTACAATACAATGTTATATATTTTGTGTAGAGTGGTTATATTGTAAAAAAAGTTAAAAAGAAAAATAGTCTTTTCTATTTACCTCTATTAATTAATTATTTAACTAATTTACTGTTAATATGCTTCGGTTTATCTTTTATTGGTAAAGTATAGTTAACATATAACATCTGTTACTTTCAGGTGTACAACACAGTGATTGTACACTTATATACCTTACGATGCCATGAGCATATATCCATCTGTCATGTGCAAAGTCATTACAATATGAATGGCTATATTCCCTGTAGTATGCATTACATTACTATGACATCTATTTTATAACTAGATGTTTCTACCTCTTATACCACTTCACCTTTTTCACCTACTCTCTAGCTGCCCTCCACCCTGGCAACCATCAGTTAGTTTTCTGTATCTATGTGTCTATTTCTCTTTGGTTTTGTTTGGCTGGTTTTTTTAAAAAAGTTACATATAAGTGAAATTATACAATATATGTCCTTCTCTGTCTGACTTACTTTGCTTTGTGTAATATCCTTTGTGTTTATCCATGTTGTGAGTAGGGTAAGATTCCATTCTTTTTAATGGATTAATTATATCCCATTATACATGTGTATCTATACACACACACACACACACACACTCACACAATCTTTATCTATTCATCTGTCGATAGATGCCTAAGCTGCTTCTATATATTGGCTATTATAAACAATGCTGCACTGAATGTAAGGTGGCATATATCTTTTTGAATTAGTGTCTTTTTTTTTCACATACATGTTCAGAAGTGGAATTGCTGAGTTATAGGTTTTATTTTATTTTATTTTTTTGAGAAACTTGCATAATGCTTTTCATAGTTATTCCCACAATTCACAATTTCACCAACAATGCATGGTGGTTCTTATTTCTCTACATCCTCGCCAAAACTCCATGTTTGTTGACACTTTTGACAGGTGTGAGTGGATATCTTGCTGTGATTTTGATTTGCATTTCCCTAATAATTAATGATATTGAACATCTTTTAATGTGCCTGTTGGCCATCTATGTTTCTTCTTGGAAAAATGTTGATTCAGATCCTCTGCCCATTTGTTATTTGGGTTGTTTTTGTTGTTGCTGAGTTTTATGAATTCTTTATCTATTTTGGAAATTAACCCCTTATCAAAAGTATCATTTGCAGCCCTGGCCAGTGTGGCTCAGTTGGTTGGAGCATCATCCCATACACCAAAATGTTGCAGGTTTGACTCCTGGTCAGGGCACACGTACCTAAGTTTTGGGTTCGATCCTGGTCAAGGTGCATATGGAAGGCAACCGATCCATGTTTCTCTCACATGGATGTTTCTCTCTCTCTCTCTAGCTCTCTTCTCTCCCTCTCCCTCCCTCCCTTTCTCTCTAAAAGCAATAAAAAAAATGTTTTTAGGTAAGGATTTTTAAAAAAACTATCATTTGCAAATATCTTTCCCCATTTGGTTGGTTGCATTTTCATTTTCTCAACCATTTCCTTTCCTGCGCAGAAGACTTTTAGTTTGATGTAGACCTGCTTATTTTTGTTTTTGTTTCCCTTACCATTGTGGTCAAATACATAAAAACTGCATTAAAAAATGATGTCCCACAGCTTATTGCCCAGGTTTCCTTCTATGTATTTCATGGTTTCTGGTCTTACTTTCAAGTCTTTAATCTATCCTGTGTTATTTTGTGTTTATGATGTAAGATAATGGACTTGTTTCATTCTTTTCAATGTGGCCATCTGATTTATTGCAGAGACTTTACTTTCTTACTTGTATGTTCTTGACTCCTTTGTCATATATCAGTTGTCCAAATGTGTGTAGGTTTATTTCTGGGCTGTTAATTTTGTTCCATTGGTCTGTATGTCTGTTTTTCTACCAATACTATACTGTTTTGCTTTCTATATCTTTGTAGTGTAATACCTTTGGCTTTGCTGATTTTTTTTCTCAGTATCGCTTTGTCTTTTTATGGTCTTCGGTGTTTCTCTACAAATTTTGGGATCTCTTGTTCTATTTCTGTAAAAATTGCCATTGAGATTTAGATAAGGATTGTGGGAGCTCCATTGGTACAATTGATTAGTGCATGGTACTTATATGACAGTGTGCAGATAGTGATTGCATTGAATCTGTACAGTGGTTTGGGTAATATAAATATTTAACAATAATTCTTTCAATCCATAAGCATGGCTTATCTTTTCATTTCTTTCATGTCTTCTTCAATTCTCATTCATCAGTGTCTTACAATTTCAGTGTACAGTTCTTTCGCCTCCTTGGTTAAACTTACTTCTAGGTGTTTCATCCTTACTGTTGCAATTGTAAATGGGATTGTTTTCTGCATTTTTCTTTCTGGTCATTGTTGTTAGTGTATAGAAATGCAACAGATTTTTATATATAGATTTTGTATCCTACAACTGTACTGTATTCACTTATTATTTATAATAGTGTTTGGTGGATTATTTAGTGTTTTCTATATATAAAATCATGTCATCCACAAATAATAGTTTTACTTCGTTTTTTCTTTTTGGATGATTTCTATAACTTTTTCTTGCCTGATTGCTATGGCTAGGACTGCCAATACTATGTTGAATAAATATGACTGGAGTAAGCATCCTTTGTTTCAATCCTATAAGAAAAGCATTAAGTTTTGCACCATTGATTATGAGTTAGTTGTCCTATATTGCCTTTATTATGCTGAGATTCTTTCTGTACATATGTTATTGAGAATTTTTGTTATAATGGATATTGACTCCTGCCTAATGCTTTTGTTGCACCTATTAAGATAATGATAAAATTTTCATTCTCCATTTTGTTAACGTGGTTTACCATGCTGATTGATTTGTGGATGCTGAACCATTCTTTCATCTCTGGAATAAAACCCATTGAACATGGCCCTGACTGGTGTGGTTCAGTAGGTTGGGCATCGTCTTGCAAACCGGAAGGTCACTGATTCAATTCTTGGTCAGAACATATGCTGGGTTGCGGGCCAGGTCCCTGGTTGGGGGTGTGTGAGACACAACAAATCGATGTTTCTCTCACATATTGATGTTTTTCTCCCTCTCTTTCTCCCTCCCTTCCCCTCTCAATAAAAATATGAATAAAACCTTCCAAAAAAACCCATTGAACATGGTGTATGATCTTTTTAATATATTGTTGAATTCAGCTTGCTAATATCTTGTTGAGGATTTTTACTATATGTTCACCAGAGATGTTGGTTTGTGGTCTGTGTGTGTGTGTGTGTGTGTGTGTGTGTGTGTGTGTTATGTTCCTTGTCTGGGTATGGTATCAAGGTAATGTTTGCTTTGTGATTTTTTTAAAAAATATTTTCTCCTCTTTATTTTTTAAAGATGCTGAAAAGAATAAGTATTAAATGTTATTTGAATGCTTGGTAGAATTCATTGGTGAAGCCTTGTCATCCTGGAGATTTGGGAGGGGGGCATTGTTTTTTATTATTGTTTCAACTTCCTTAATAGTGTTCCATCAAATCAGATTTTTTTGTTCCTTCATGATTCAGTCTAGGAAGGTTGTATGATTCTAAAGATTTATTTTTTTTCTAGGTTGTGCAATTTTGCAGTGCATAGCCCTTTATAGTATTCTATCATGATCCTTTGTATTTCTGCAGTATTCATTGTGACCTTTTACTCTTTTGTTTATGATGTGATTTGAACCTTTTATTCTTAAGCGTAGCTAAAGATTGTCAATTTTCTTTATCTTTTTGAAGAACCAGCTGTTATTTTCATTAATCTTTTTATTCTTTTTAGTCATTGTTTTATTTATTTCTGCTCTGATTTTTATTATTTCCTGTTTTCTTCTGACAGTGGGCTTAATTTTTCTCAGTTCTGTAAAGTGTTAGTTTGGATTGTTTATGTAAGATTTTTATTGTTTCTTGAGTTAGGCCCATACTGTTATAAACTTCCCTTATGGTAACTCTTTTGCTGCATTCCAAAGATTTTGGTATGTCCTATTTCTATTTTCATTTGTTCCCATGTATTTTTTGACTCCTCCTTTTCTTTCTTTCTTGTCCCAATAATTTTTCAGCAGCATGTTGTTTAAGCTCTACATATTTGTGATTTTTCCAGATTTTCTCTTACAGGTGATTTCTACTTTCACACTGTGGTGGCTGGAGTTCTTTCTTTTTAAAAAAAAAATCTACTTCTCTCTCCCCTTTGTCCTAAGTAATTTCTAGATTTCTGCTTTGAGCTTGCTAATTCTCTCTTCCATATGGTCTGCTCTATTTCCAATACTTTCTAATGCATTTTTCATCTCATTTTCTTGAGTTCCTCAAGCTCCAGAATTTCTGTTTGGTATTATTTAAGAATTTCAATCTTTTTGGTAAAATACTCCTTATGTTAACTAATTTTATTCCAGAGCTCATTGTACTCTTTTTCTGAGTTTTCTTATATCTTGTTGAGTTTCTCAATGACAGGTATTTTGAAAGTTCTATCATTTATATCACAATTTTTTTTAATTTTAATTTTAGTTTCTGGAGTATTGCCATTTTTGTAATACTGTGTTACCATGATTATTTGTGGCACTTGATACGCTAGTACTCTGCTAGCACATGTGAGATAGCAATAACTTTTCCTATTTTGGCACAGCTTTGTTTAATGTTAACAATTCGAGAGGTTGGTAGAGGTCTTTCTTTTGTTTTCCAGTAGGTGGCAGTGTAGTGTAAGTTTTCTGTTTCTCTTAGATGAGCTGACTAGTTCTGTTTCAAATCCAGCATTTTCCACTTCTGTTGTCTCTGGCCATAAGTGTCCCAGGTACCGTCTTTATTGCTACTTATGCCTCCGGGCCTTTGGTGCCTTGCTGCTGCCAGTGTCATTGCAGTCAAGGGCTTCCCTGCAGTTATGGATGTCACTGACAGGGTCACAGTGATGGTGTGGGCCTTCGCTGTGTCTGGAGTTGTCTGGCTCCTGGACAGTGCTGCTGCGTCTTGGAGATGAGGCAGGTAGGAGACCAGGTTTGCAAGACCTACTGCTGCTACTGCCCTGAACCTTATGGCCGCTGGCACCATTGTGACTGAGACACCGGTATCACGTGTGCCATCTGCGCTGCCGCTAAGAGGCTCCCCCGAGCTGTTTCGCTACCATATCCAGGAGGGACGCTATATTCAGAGGCACCAGTGCTGCTGCGGCCTTTCTTCTTTTCCAGGGCCCTCGTGGAGGAGCTATAGCCACATCTTCCACCGTGCTTTCTAGCCTCCATGTCCAGGGAACGGGGCAGTGGCTATCACACCTGCTCTTCCCTCAGTTTTGCTTCCCCTATGCCTTCCAGTCCACACACCTTCAGAAGTACAAGTGAAGATTTTTAGTGACCCTAGTGTCAAGCAGAGGAATCTTTGTTGAATTATAGGTGTCTCGCTAGTGGTAGATTAAAAGAGAAAGACAAAGAAAACATCTGTCTGCCATGATGGTGAAATCGCTCCCCATAGTGATGCATTTTCATTTTTTTCTTAAGAATTTTTTTCATCACTACTTATCCACACTGACCTCTTCCTAATGGTGCATTTTGATTCTTTTGCATGTGTCTGTTTAGTTTTCCCAACACGATTCGCTGAAGAGACTGTATTTTCTCCATTATATATTCTTGGCTTGTTTGTTATAAATTAACTGACCATATATGTGGGTTCATTTCTGGGGCCTCCATTCTGTTCCATTGCTCTATGTGACTGTTTCTATTTTAATACCATTTTTTATCACTATAGCTTCCTAATATAGTTTGAAGTCAATAATGTGATGCCTCCAGCTTTGTTCCTCTTTCTCAAGATTGTTTTATCTATGCAGAGTATTTTGTAGTTTCATACAAATTTTAGTATTGTTTGATCTGTGTTTTGAGAAATGCTATTGGAAATTTGAAAGTGATTGCTTTGAATATGCACATTGTTTTGTTTACTATGGGCATTTTAACAACACTAAATTTTACAACCCATAGATATGAAATGTATTATCATATTTGTTTCTTCTTTAGTTTCTTTCATTAACGTCATAGTTTTCAGTGTATAGGCCTTCCCTCTCCATTATTAGTTATTCCTAGGTGTTTTATTCTTCTTGATAGAATCATAAATGAAATGTTTTTATTAACTTATCTTTATTAGTTATTACTGCATAAAAGTACAACGATGTTTGCATATTGATTTGATATCCTACAAATTAAGTGAACTCATTGAGTCGACTGCCTCAGTTGGCCTCTAGATGAATACCAAACCAGAAGCTTGTCTCTCAGGCCAAAGATCCAGGATAAGCGCATAGGCAACTTTTACAGCCGGACTTGGGTGTTTTTCAGTCTGTTGCCTTTGCAGTGCCCTGGGGTAGTACACAGCCAAGCACTGCCTCTCTACTTGTTGCAGGCCGGTTGGGTCCAGGAACACAAGCCCTGATGGCCACCACAGCCAAGTGATCAAAGGGCCCTTTGTGGGTGACAGCTGCAAAAAATCAGGATGACAGATGTAAAAACTGGGGCACTAGATATATGTATAAATTTTCCTCCTGAAGCTACTGCTGTTCTGGAGCATGGCTAACAGACACCACAGTGATAGTACCTGTTTTTTGAGCTCTCTGGAAAGGATAACAATCAAGCATAAATTGCGTACTAATAAGAAGCAGAAATTGCGTGCTAATAAGAAGCCTGCCCTTCAGGCCACAGCTATGAAGAGAAGCTGATAGGCCGCTTTCACAGGAAGACTGGGCTCCTCATACCACTGTCTCCTGCTGCGTCTGGGGCGGGTAGCCTGTTAAGAACTCTCTTCATTGGTTACGTTTCTGTGTGACCCATGAGTGTAAACCCTGCCAGCCGCCAGACCCAGGCAAGGTAGAGCTGTCCCCTGAAAGCAGTCCCAAAAATCAGGGTGCCAAAAGAGGTTCCATTTCTGGGAGCTACTGGTGAGCTGGAAGGAGGCAGAGGGAGAGCACAAAGACAGCTTCCACTGGATGGAGCAAGGCAGCCTCCATCCCTGGAAGGTATTTCAGCAGGCTCCTATACATGGGTTAAATTAAATGTATGTCCCCTGGGCAGATTTTTAAAGATAAGCTTTATTTGCAGAATGTCCGGGTGCTTTGTAATCAGCTGCCTCTGTGCTAGGCCCTCAGGTAGCTGAGTCTGAGCATTGGAGCTATTGAAGAGCTATTTCTCAGCACTGGCTGGTGTGCCTCAGGGAATCAATTGCTGGCCCGTGAACCAAAGGGTGGCTAGTTTGATTCCCAATCAGAGCACAAGCCTGGGTTGCAGGCCAGGTCCCCAGCAAGGGGCGTGCAAGATGCAAACACACATTGATGTTTCTCTCCCTCCCTTTCTTGATCCCTTCTACTCAATCTAAAAATAAATAAATAAAATCCTTTTAAAAAAATAACTACTTATCAGTTTGCTAGAGCCTCTTGGGTCTAATGGACACAAACTTCATTGGCTTTCAAAGCTAGATGTTTTGGGGTGTGGTCTCTCCAGTGCAGGTCTAAATAGTTGGGATGCCAAATACGGGGTTTAAACTCTTAGCTTCTCAGGGAGCAGCTCTGGGTTTTGAGTTCCCTTCCAGTTGTGGGTCACTGTGCTAGGGGTGGGGTTTATGGTGAGGTTTTGTCTCATCCTCTTCTATCCACTTCAATGTATGTGTTTTTCCTCATTCTCTTGATGAGTAAGAACTACTCAACTAGGCTTTAATTAATTAATTAATTTTTGTCCAAAGGAAATTGGCTTATATGAAGCTTATGCAGGGAAATGAGTTCAAGAGTTTTCTACATTGACAACATGAACTGGAACCTCTGGAATGTTCTATCATGTCTGTTAATTCCACTTAGTCTAATGTATGGTTCAAGTCTAACCTTTTCTTATTGATTTTCTGTGTGATTTATGGGACATTTTTTGAAATAGGGGGTATTTATATCCTAAGCATTATGGTTATAGTTGTCTATTTCTCCCTTTAGGACTCTTAGTATTTGCTTAATATATCAGGAGTTCTGATTTTGGGTGTGTAGATGTTTATCATTGTTTAATCTTCTTGATGGAATAACCCTGTTGTTATTATTATATAATAAGGTTCTTTTTCTCTTGTTGAGGCAAGATAGTAAGGAGCTAGGAAAATTCCTTGACAAGCAGAATAGGGAAACTGAGACAGACAGCTGAATATGCCGGCCGAGCAATTTACAGCCAGATACAAGAAGTCGCCTCCCTAGAGATAACATCTAGGCTTCAGTTGTATTTCAGCTCCAGGCCCAGAAAGTAGCAGAATTGGGGGGTAACAATAGGGCCAGCTACAATGACTACAGCCAATGGCTCTGACCAATCACTAAAGACCATGACCCTGAAAGGGCGCACCTGGAGAACTGGTGCATATTCTACTGAAACCCTCCGGGGAGACCTCCCCTGAGACTCCCACCTGCAAAAAGAGATAAGAGCCTCAAGACAAAGGACCCCGAGCAGGCTTGCTCTCCCCCTGGGGGGCAGCCAGCGCCATTTCCTTTCCTTTCTTCTCCCCCCAGCCCCCACTCCTTTCTTCACAGACTTGCATCTCCTAAACTCTAAGGCATGGTGCCCCTGGCAGCTAGTCCCAGGCTCACCCCCTGAACCTGCCCCCCAGCCCCCCCCCCCCCTCTGACTTCCCAGTGAGCAACTGCAGCCCAGCCTCAGCTCTCCTGCTGCTGCTTCTCTGCAAAGCCCTGCCTGGTCTCACTGCCCCCAGCTTTAACCAACGTACCTTCACAGTCGCCTGGACTCCTGTTGGGAAACCTTTTCTACAGGAGACAAGCTTCGGCTCAGCACAGCTGGCCCTCGGCAGACCCGCTCAGGGCCAGGCCCCTGTCCGGTAACATTGTTATTATTTTTGGCTTACACTCTATTTTTGTCTGCTATAAGTATAGCCATGCTCAAGTTTTTAAAGTTTCCAGTTGCATGAAATATGCTTTTCCATTTATTCACTTGAACCTGTGTGTCTTTAAAGCTGCAGTTAAGTCTCTTGTAGGTAACAAAGAGTTAAATCTAATTTTTGCAAACCATTCAGCTGCTCTGTGTGTGGGGGGGTTGTTTTTTAAGACTGACTTGTTTATTTTTTTAATTTTTAAAATTAAGTTTACATTCAGTATTATTTTATATTAGCATCAGGTATACAGCATAGTGGTTAGACAATTCTATATTGGACTTTACAAAATGGTCCCCTGATATTTCCAGTACCAATTGTAAATTCAATCCTTTTACATATAGAGTAATAATTTATATGTAAGTACTTACTAGTGCCATCTTATTAATTGCTTTCTGGTTATTTTGTAGTTTCATTGTTTCATTTTCCATCTCTCTGTGCCTACCTTTGTGAATTGGTGATTTTCCATGAGGTATACTCTGACTCCTTTCTCTTTATATTTTTGTGTGTCTACTGTATATTTTGATTTTATAGTTACCATGAAGCTTCCTTGAAATACCTGATGGGTATAATAGTCCATTTTTAGCTGATAGCCACTTAACTTTGCACACAAAACTTCCCTTTTATTTCCTTCCTTTAATGTTTTAGGTATAATTTTACCTCTTATATGGTGTATTTGTTAACAAACTATAGTAGCTTTGTTGTTTTTAATCTTGTTTTTTAACATTTATGCTATAGTTAACTAATTAACAGAATAAGAGCTTTCTAAAACTTTCTGTATATTTACCTTTATCAGTTTATTGTATATTTTTGTATGTTTTAATGAACTAATTAGTATCTTTTTATTTCATCTCAAAGAACTCCTTTTAACATTTTTTGCAAGGAGAGTCTACTGGTCATGAACTTCTTTAGCTTTTATTTTTCTAAAAAAAGTCTATCATTTCTGAAGGTTAACATTTCCAGGTAGAGTATTCTTGGCTGGCAAAGTTTTCTTTTAGCACTTTAAATATATCATTTCCCTCTCTTCTGGCCTGTAGGGTTTCCGATGAGAAATCCACAGGCAGCTTAATGGAGCTCCTTTGAATGTTACAATAATTTTATTTCTGACTGCTTTTAGGATTCTCTCTTTTTTGACAATTTTATTATAATGTGTTAGAAAGGACTATTTTGAATTGAGACAATGGGATAATCTATTATCTTATTGAACTTGGATGTTTTAAGTCTCTCCCCAAATTTGTGAAGTCCTCAACTATTAATTTTTAAAATAAACTTTTTGCTCCTCCTTCCCTCTCTTCTGGACCTCTAATACTGCTAATATCTGTTTGCTTGCTGATGTCCCATAGATCACATAGCCTTTCTCTTCTCCCCCTCTCCTCCTCACCTGAGGATACGTAGTTAGATTTCAGAGAGAAAGGAATGTGAGGGGGGAGGAGAGAGAGCGATCAATGTGAGAGAAACATTGATGGGCTGCCTGCTGTGCGTGCCCGGACTGAGGACTGAACCCACAACCTTCTCGTGTATGGGGCGATGCTCCAGCCAACTGTGTCACCTAGCCAGGACTGTTGTCTCTTTTTTATTCTTTTTCTTTGTGTTGTTCTTTTTCTCGGAGGACTGGATATTTCAAAGGTTCTATCATTTAGATCATTCTTTTTGTTATCTTCCGATAACGATGCTTTCTTCTTTTTTTTCTCTTTGTTTTCTTCTGAGAATGATGCTTTCTATTGAATTTTAAAAATTTCATTAGTTGCATTCCTCAGATCCAGAATTTTTTCTTATGATTTTTTTAATGATGTTGGTCTTTGTTAAATTTCTTGTTTCGTTTATGCATTCTTTTCCTCGGTTTGTTGAAATGTCTTTTGTGTTTTCTTGTGGCTCATTGAGTTTCATCAGAACAGCTAATTTAACTTTCTTATTGGTTCTATCACAGAAATCTGTGTCTTTGAGATTGTTTACTGGAAGATTATTGAGATTTTTTAATGTTGGCGTGTTCCCTTAATTTTTTATGTTTTTGGAATATAAAACATTTGAAGTAGCAGTCACCTCCTCCAGCCTTTACTAGTTGCCTTTGGTTAGGAGGCAATTTTCCATGGTCCTGATTATCTGGGGCTTTACTGATCTTATAAAAATACACCTGCCTCATGCTTCTTTCTCCCTATCACAGAATGGCTAAACGTGTGTTCTTAGCCTTGATCTTACGATTTACCAGTCTGCCTTCTGGAAATCTTTGTTTTCCTGAAGGTGACGCTTTAGCTCAAGTTTGTGTTTTCTCCTTTGACCACAAGCCCTAGCCTGTTTTCTGCACACATTTCCTGTCGACGGGAACTTGTTGTTGTCACTGCATTTGGGGACATGCATAATGAGCTGGCTACAGTGTGGGCGGAAGTGTGGGTTTAACTCTAGGACATTGGGGGTGTCTATAGGTCAGACAGATGGATCCTCCAGTGAGGATTCCCAGTGGCCCTTGAGTGAAGGATTCCTGCCAGAGCTATTTATTGTCTGCTTATAGTTGGAAAGTTTAATCCCTTTACTCTTAAGGAAATTACTGATATGAAATCACTTACTTCCGCCATTTAACTATTTGTGTTCTCTATGTCTTACACTTTTTTTCTTTTCTTTTTTTTTCTTTTTTTTCTTTTTTTTGGTTTTTCAATTTCTCCTTTATAGACTAATTTTGTAACTGATTTTTTTCCAGTGTCCCAAGTGTTGTGCCTTGTCATGCGCTCTTATGGTCAATCCCTGTGCCTTCAAATGCTTTGGGAGAAAGCTGCCTGAGAAGCTAACTCTTCTCTGGTTATGCTCCAGTTTGTATAAAACCAAGAGAAATTTTTGTACTGGTCTTTCAGGGAGTTGCCAGACAAGTTGAGACCTACACCCGCAATATTTTTAGAACAAGGTTCATATTGTTCCCTCTGGCACTAGCAACATGCCCTAGGGGTGCTTACTACCCTGTTCCTGGATGCTGCCAATATGGGGAGTAAAGGATGAGAGGCAGGCAATTTTAAATGTCACAGAGATCTATTGCCACAGAGCCATGATTCTTACTTACCCAAGTCTTTCCCCCATTGCTGTAAGTTTTTACTAGGATAAAGCTATTTAAGGGTTAATTCTGGCCAATTTTCCCCCTTAGTAAATTTGGGGGGGGACATAACCCTAGAGTTGGCTACTTTGCCATTTTGGGTACAGTCCCTTTTTATTACTGATTTTTAATAGCTCTTTATAATAGGGGGATTAATTTGCTATGTTTGTTGTAACTATTTTTCCAGTTTATATCTGTTTTAATTTTTTTTCATGGGGTATGTTTTATATTTATGCTCATGATTTGTTTTGGATTTAATGAACCAACTTAAAATACAAAATGGGAAAATCTAGGGGCCTTATTCGTCTTCAAAAGATCAAGAAAACACAGTAACATGCTTTTACTTTTCTTGTGTACAGCCCAGTGTGTCAGAAATCAAAACCGGATACCTTTCCATCATTATGGACCCTGAAGAGATGCCCCTTGATCAACAGTGTGACAGGCTTCCTTATGATGGCACTAAATGGGAATTCCCTAGGGAACGGTTACAGTTAGGTGAGAAGATACCTCTCTTATATCACCCTTCCACTTTTTCTTTTTTCATTATAGCATTACAAAATTACTAAGTAAAAGGCCCAAGAAAAAACAACGGCTTGAAATCCAGGATGCACTTAAACCTAAATGAAGTGGGATGCGTTTCAAAGATGATACTGTTGAGAACAGAAGCCAAAAATTAGGGGAACAGAACGGCATTGCACACATAGCATGAGAATGATTGAGTCACCTTATGCAACACATGCCACTTTTCGGAACTTTTTTGCATTCTTAAAAGAAAATATTAATAATTATAGGTGTGCTCTTTATATTCTATTACTCCTGTGAAGTCCTAGTTGGGTAACATTTGGGAATGTCTTTTGTAAATGTTACGCACTTCACAAATGGAAGGTATTGGTAAACAATGGAGTCTCTGAAAAAAAGTTGACTGGAGAGGCTGAGTCCTTTAAATAAAGAAAATGTAATGAATACCCACAGAGATATATCCAGTAGTCCAGTAACTAATGTGTTTCTTAGTGAAGTAGATGGCCAGAAGTCTTGACTTGCATCTTATTAACAGGTATGTGCTAACACCTTTACCTGAAGAACTGGTTTGTGTCTATAGACCACCATAAATTGGCTACAACCCACATGGTTCTTCCTCTCAGTTGCTGGCATGGGGTAGCCCTCTATTCACTTATTCTACACATATTTATTGGTCATCTACACATATTAAACATCTTTCCAGGTGATGGGGACATAGCTATGGGCAAGACAGGCCTTATGGAGCTTATATTCTATTGGGAGAAATGATAATAAATATCCCAGCATAACGTTATCAAGTCAGAGTGTTATGAAGACTAATAGGGCAAGTTGAAGAAATATAAAAACAGTGTTGTTTTATTAAACTTTAAAAAAAACTTTTTAATTTAATGTTTATTGTATTTTTTCCATTACCATTTAGTCCTCTTATACCCCCTCCTCGCAACAATCACCACACTGTTGTTCATCTCCATGAGTCCTTTTTGCTCAATCCCTCCATTGTTTTAGATGGGGTGGTCTGGAAGGGCCTTCCAGAGAATTCTGACTCAGCAGTTTTGGTGCCCATTACAAACAGCAAACTTTTCATTTTTCTCTGGGGTCTTTCTTTCAGTGGCTACTACTCATTTTCACTTTTCATTTCCTCAGGCAAAATCCTTGGTCATGGTGCCTTTGGTAAAGTGGTGGAGGCTTGTGCTTTCGGCATTGACAGAGCTTCAACTTGCAAGACGGTGGCAGTGAAAATGCTGAAAGGTAATATTTATATTCTCTAGAGGCCATTGGAAAACACCTGCAAGGACACTTGCGGTCAGGTGTAAAAGAAGTCAGAAGTAGTGGAGGGAGGTCACTACAACTAACTTCCACCCTCATTCGACCAATGTTTCCCCTGGAAACCGCAGCCATGGGCACGAGCCAATCATCATGGAACGTTGTGTGTCAGCCTATTTGTTCTTTTTTGTGTTCAACCACATCAATACTAAAGGAAACACTCGAGGTCTTTAGTTCTGGTAAGGCCTATACGGGCCGGCAGTGGTATCTGGCCACCGGAATTCCTACATGGTCTTCGGTGGCGGCAGCAGAAGGGGAGGGCACAGAATACACGTGGGATGAATTCCCATGGGACTCCGCACTGGTTGGGGTACAGGAACCCACCGTGTGGTCCCAACCTTGAGTAGATAAACCTGTGTATGTTTAAACATCCCAGTACCATCCACCCCATGCCCCTGACTCCTCACAGAAAAAGGCTTAAATCCAACTTGGCCAATTCACCAATCCCCTCTTCCAAGACAGCAATGCAGGGAAAGGTTATCACAGAAGAAGGAGCTATTGAAGGCTGTCCTGTCCTTTTCAAAATCAGAGAGTAGAAAAGTAGTTAAGGATGTGAGTACACAAATCTCAGCGTCCAGGCGGGCTCGTGGGTGAGAAGATATGACTCTGCCATTGATAATATTGCCTGGAAAGCGCAGAAAGGAATCCTTGTGTTACGGGCATTTCCGCCAGCATTGTTTACCATTACAGAGGACCCCCTATGCTCCTGCAGCCTCTCCCAGGACAAACCATTCTTTTGTGCATTGCTGTGTTTGTTTCAAGCAGATTGTGCAACCTCCAGTGAGTTTAAGGCTTTGATGTCAGAACTGAAGATCCTCATTCACATTGGTCACCACCTCAATGTGGTTAACTTGCTGGGTGCCTGCACCAAACCTGGAGGTAAGGAGCCTTCCATTCCCGGCCAGAACGGCCCTCTAGGGGCCAGAGCTCCCGGAGGCAAGCTGGGCCCTGTTTGGGCAGGTCTCCGTGCGCTGCAGGTGAGCCTCCTCTGACTTAGAGCGCCCTTGCGATGCGCAGGACCTCCAGAGCCCGTGTCCTCTGACCCCGTTCCAGGAAATACTACTGTGCAATGTATAAAGGGCTTGGGTGCATCTCAACTTCTTGCCAGCTTGAACAGCCCGTTATTCGGTGGAATCTCGGACACGTTAGTTGAAGAGAAAACATTTGGGTGCTGAGGAGGCGTGCCACGGCCTTCAGGGAAGGGCGTCCATGGCCTCCTTCGGTTACCCGTCTTTCACGTCTTCGGTTAGCACCATGGCCTGAGGAGGGGTTTCACCCACCTCGTCAACAGCAATTCTGCAACCCCTGTGGATCTACACATTTGAAGCCATTCTCTCAATGACGCCAAACGCCCTTGAGCTGTTTCTCTATTACAGTGCTATTGAAAAGGCACCTCCTTTCATTTAACTTCATTTGAAACAACATTTTCTGAGCCCCTTCTGATTTTATGTGAGGCCCTAAGGAAGGGAGGGGCTTGGAGGGCATACTGGGAGCATGATGCGGGGAGGCCACACAAACAAATAGAGTCCTTCGGGCCACATGTGACTTGTGGTGTGGGCAAGCACAGAGAAAACGGAGGTTCTGGGAAACCTGTGGAGAGGCTTAAGCCACGAACTAACACGAAGACAATTGAGAGAGGCCTTTTAGCAAGCTATTGGGGGTGGAGGTAGGGCAGCTGTGTGGAGGGTGGGGACAGGAGCCCCTGTGAGCAGATGGGTGAAATACCCAGCTGGTGGCTGCTCCTTTGCCCTCGTCACTGCAACTGTTGGCTGCACGTGGCCAGGGGCCCTGTCCTGCTCATTCCTGTAGCCTTCATGCTGGCCAGCCCAGGCAACATCATAGTGAAGTGCATTGTGGTTTATTGGCCTCACTTTCCCCCTTCTGCCAAATCTTCCCTCGCCCAACTCTCAGCCAGCCAGCTGTTTCTGGGATCAGTCACCATTGCATTTGGCATAGGTCGGTCAGTCAATGGGTTCGTTGCCAGAGAAATCCTCTGTGAGATTTTAGGAGATTTCTGGTCGACAGGTTACCGGGACAAGGGTAGCCCAAGAGTCGGCTAGCCTTCATCATCCTTTCTGGAACGATGATGTGGACATTACTTTTGGCAGGTCCTTTGATGGTCATTGTGGAATTCTGCAAATATGGAAATCTGGCCGACTTTCTGAGAGGGAAGAGAGGAGATTTTATTGCTTCCAAGGTAGGTTTCCCCAACTGAACCCCACACTTCATCTTCACTTTTGCATGCTATCTGACGGCTTTCTAGGGATAAAAAGGGAGAGAAGAGTGGAGAAGCAGAGGCTGAAAAACTACTGATCGGGGCCGTAGGGTATGCATTTCTACATCCAATACAGCCTTGAAGTCAACGACCTCTAAAGTTCCTCTTAGACAGAAAACTCGGCATGCTCCCGGCATGGGCTGCAGTGATGCGGTTGGTTAGTGTCTCCCTCGGTTTGCAATAAGAGATCCAGAGTAATTCACTAGCCCAGTTCCCATCATGCCCTTACTCTTCCATTCCATCAACTTGAGCTTTCTGACAATACCTGAAGATCTGGGAAAAGGAACTTTTAAAAAGTTGAATGTATTGCTGTGGCATTGGTTAATAAGATTATATAGGTTTCAAGTGTATGATTCTAAGGCCTTTCATTTGGATAATGTCCAGCCCAGAGCCTATGGTCAGGGGCACATGTCACCGACGCCTCAATATTCCCCTCTTCTCACTCCTGCTCTCTAGGTGGGCACGCTGCCCCTGCCCTTCTCTCCCAGGGGAAGGCAGCGGTCTCTAATTCCCAAAGGACTGCAAAGCACTGTGTCAGTCACTGCTTTATTTAGACAAATACCTGATTTTTAAATGAATTCATAAACACCCTCCAGAACCCAGGGTGTCATCTGACTTGGTTTTCTGAACGAGCTAGCAATTTGTTAACTCCACCCCCAAGTTCTCCCTCTACTCGGATTTTTGCAAAGATAAAAGGGAGCAATAGTAGTTAAAAATAGAGGGTGGCTGCTTCTTATGACATACGCTCAACGTCTAAGCACAGAGCACAGACACCCTTTGGGGTACCACATGTCACCAGATATCCTTGCCCTGTGAAAGCCTGCTGTCTTTTGAGGAAGAAAACCCCTTCGACAGCCAGATCTGGAATGTTCCCGCTCCCTAGGGATGAGTCTATTGACATCACAGCAAAGGGAACAGAGCCCTCGGCTGAAGCAGCACTCTCAGCTTTCCCTCTGCCTATCTTTGAGCAATTCCCTTATACATCTGGGGGCCTCAGTTTCCCCAATAGAAGCATGAGGTAGGATGGACTTGATAATGTTGAAGTCTCTTCCAGCTCTGAGTATTTTTGAACTCTCAGGTCCCGCTCGGTATGGATAAAAAGGTGAAGACCTTTCATGATTCCGACTGCAAGTCCTCCCAGCTGGTCAAGCCGCGTCTGGAGAGCGTGGCGAGCACAGGAAGTTCCACCAGCTCTGGCTTCATTGAGGACAAGAGCTATAGCGAATCTGATGAGGAGGATGAAAGTAACCGCCACCTTTTGGGGGCCACAATGACCCACCGAGTAGGTATGTGGGGTTGTCTTCTGGCCATTCCTCAAGGCTACTAGAGGTTTGAGTATGGGGGTTGCATTGGGTGAGTGAGGCCACTGTCCAGCAAGGTTAGACCGGGGTTGAGGGAGGTCTCCCAGAACATCACGTGACCGTTGTCGTGCATCTCGGCGGACATTTGCTTCTAAGCTCAGCTTACACTTTCGTTAACACACAGAAATAGTTTACAATGACAGCCTCCCACATTCATGTAGACCTTTACAGTTTCCATGCACTGCCCAAAAAATTCTTTTCTTGAGCTCTATGACTTCCCTGTGAGATGAATAGGGATCCTGATCTCCATTTGACAGAGAAGAAACTGACACTCAGCACAGGGATAATAATATAAAATATAGTGAACAGATCCTGCCTGATAGTCAAAATACTTAACAAATATGTAGGGTATTGCGAAATGGCTATTGCTATGAAAATATTTTACAGCTATTAAAATATTGAACAAATACTGGCACAGATTGAGACCAATCAGAATAGATGTCTAATGTAGCACCGGAGCAGGGTCTTGGGGTTTTTGAATCATGGTAAAGTCTGGAAAGGGATGTGATCAATGTAGTGGAGAGGACACTTGAAGAGCTTGTCCGTGTAACCATTTACCAAGCAGTATGGAGATATTTAAAGGATAAGCAACTCTAATAGCTGTACCAATGTTGACCACCTCAATATTGATCTGGCTCAGCTAAATAAGAGGAGTAGGAGTTGAATACAGGCTGCCCGCTTCTTTCCATGTTACCTCCCATCCCTGGTTTTGACTGACAGCTTCAAGCATTGACTTTGAATTACACGTGTCTTAATTCTGCCTGAGCTTTCTGCCTGACATTGGCACCTACTGGTGCCCCTGACCTTTCTGCCTCTATTCCTCTTATTGTGCTTTTGGTCGTAAATAAACTGTGTAAGATATCTGTCTGGCATTAATGCATGCTGGGACAGCAACTGGTCTGAGAGTGAGAAGATTGGGGTTTTATTACTGGTTCTCACAAACATACTTTATGGCCTTGGACAAGTCACACCTCTTCTCTAGGCTTCATTTTCTCTACTTGTAAAATGACAGTAGAAACTTGAACTAGAATACTTGTAAAGACCCTTACAATCCTAATATGGTGGGGGTAGAGCATCATAGGAATTTCTGAACTCTGCATCTATTGACAGAAATTGAGGGAAGTGATCTAGTAAGGAATATGGTATATAGTGACCATACATTGTGATTACAAAAATTCAGACTTGTTGTAACCATGAATTATGGGAATTTCCTGAAAAATTCCCAACCTCTGGCATCCCATAGACATCTTCCAGATTCTTTCTGGCACCCAGAATTAGCGAGGAAACCTCAAAAAACAATGGATTCCATTTTGGCGGTAGGGAATAGTCAAGGCATGAGCTATTGAATCCCTAAAGACATCTTGGGAGAGCATGTTCATTCACAAGAGTACATGCCCATCACTTAAAAATACACAGGAGGTCATGGTAGAGTAAGGTCTGCCAAGGTCCTGTCGACAAAAGCATTTGCCTCCATTCTGCAAACTTTGTATGGAGGGCAGGTTTTTCTTCCCCTCTAGCTCTTCCCTACTGCTGTCTCCACAGAATTCGGGGGAAGTTTTCCACCACCAGTCTTTCTCTCATGTTCTTTTTGCTTCTCCAGATTCGAAGAATCTCTATAAGCACACCCTCACCTTGGAGGACCTGATCTGCTATAGCTTCCAAGTGGCCAAGGGCATGGAGTTCCTTGCTTCCAGAAAAGTGAGTGTTCATTCTTTCCTTTTGTTCATTTCTACTTTTAGGGGGACAAAGGAGAAGTGGATTTCCATAGCAGCAGTATCCATCATAGCTTTTTTAATAGTCTACTCTTTTACTTGTCTGTCTTTTTTGAATTGTTCTTTGGGAAATTCACGTTCAGTCATCTTACAGACAGCTACTCCTCTGTCTACCTGCAGTTGTTAGGGGCTTATTTTTCAAACTCTAATAATAGGAGATGGCTAGAATATTTAAAGCCAGCAGTGCAGGTTATTGTATATCAAAATAATTTCTTTCAGAAAATATGTGTTGATTGCTTCTTATGTTCTCTATGCTAACAGCTGGAGGTACAGACATGAAAGATACAAATTCTCTTACCTAAGAACCCAGTGAGGTAGAAAGACAGTCAATATAATGAAATAGGCTAGATCCTATGAGAGAAGAATAAAATAAGTGCTTTCTGACTATATGGAAGGAAATCCAGACAATCTGTGGTCTTCTCAGCAGATGTTGTGTTTAAGCAATATTATGAAGACTTGATAACAAGAAAATTTTCCATAGTTCTAAAAACTACAACATACAATGCACAAAGATGTAGGGATGGGGAAGTATAGCTGAACAGAGAGCTTTACATTGATTATGAAAGGCTTTGAACATTGTGCAAAGAAATTTGAACTTTCGTGGTTTCTAACTGCCACAAAATAAAATTTTTTAAGTAAGAACATTCTCAGGTTTGCGCTTAAGGATTGGGACTTTGGGGACCAAAGTGGACCAATGAGTAGTTCATGGGGCTACACTGGAGGCACAGATAACAGTTAGGAAACCATTGCAATGGTCCCATTGAGGTAAAACAAGGGTCTCTGTGACCCAGGGTACTAGCAGTGGAATGCAGTGGATAGAATAGAATTATATTGTAAAGTAATATCACAGGGTCTGAAGGATAAAACATATTAGTGGTAGCCAAATGGGAGGAACCATTCTATTATAATGGACATTCGACCCATTCAGCCAAATTTCAGAACAGACCAATTCACTAGTCTCTCAGAGGCTGAGTACTTCTGAGATACTTCCCTATTCTGAATTTTCATTCCTTTCCTCTCCACACTCAATACCCAGCCTTTCTCCTGGCTGAGAATCTGTAAGCCTGCACAATCCTAGGTCCTGGCAACCCTCTGAGCAACCTGTGTCCTTTTTCTTTAGTGCATTCACCGGGACTTGGCTGCTCGGAACATCCTTCTAGCTGATAATAACATTGTGAAGATCTGTGACTTTGGTTTGGCCAGAGACATCTACAAAGACCCTGACTATGTCTGGAAAGGGGATGTAAGTTCATAGTTCACTGGCACAACACCCCAAGTCCAGTCCCTTGGGACCCGTCGATGTTATGGATGTTATTTCATGGCTCTCTCCCATTTTGGCTTTCTAGGCAAGGCTCCCGCTTAAATGGATGGCACCTGAAGCCATTTTTGACAAGGTTTATACTATCCAGAGTGATGTGTGGTCGTTTGGTGTCTTGCTGTGGGAAATATTCTCTCTGGGTAAGTGTATCTTTTTATTGCTACCCCCTCACTATTCCCAGTCAACATCAGCTGCAATCTCAGAATTTAGCAGACCTCGGTCTGTGGATGCGATGTAATCAGGTAGAAAACAACTTGTGACCAAGAACTAACAAAAATTGTCTCATTCATTCAGTGATTGATCAAATTTACTCAAGAAATGTTTACTGAAAGCCTGTCACATGCCAGGCATTGTAAGTGCTGGAGATACAGTGGTAAACAAAGCAAATGATAATCCCTGCTGTCATGGAGCTTGCCCTCTAGTCAGATTAGACTGACCACAAACAATTAATCAGTACAACATAGAAAATTTTAAATGATGTTAGGTAGTATGGAGAAAAATTTAGAAGAGATTTAGGGAGTATTGGTATGGAGCAGAACGTGGGTTAGTTTTTAAACTAGGTGGTTAAGCAGGGCCTCATTGAAAGTGAAATGCTTCAGTAAAGGCCTGAAGAGTGAAGAAATGAGCCACACAGCTATCTGGGAGAAGAGACTACTGGGCAAGGGAAATAGAAAATGGAGTGTGCCCAGTGAGTTTGAGGATCAGACAGGAGACCACTGTGGCTAGAGTGGATGAGTGAGCTTAAGAGTAATTGGAGGTGTGGTTAGAGACGGAACGAGGTCCACACGCTAGACGGGGCTCTGTTGATGCAGAGCGATTAAGTCGCTTCTTAAAGACTTTTCAAAGAGCCAGAATTTGAACCCAACCTGTCTGACTCGCAAGCCCCGCTTTTAACCACCACACATACGACCACACTTAAGCCAAGCCATAGCGTGGCGTCGGTGATTCTAACTAAGCTCTGTGGGGCCCTGAAGAAAGCAGCACAGTAAACCCTGACCTCGGCCTTCTAGACTCCCAGTCCCACATTGCTGGCGCCTGGAGGAAAAACCTTCTAAACCTACCAGGAAGCCTAGAGATGAGACAAGGCTTTTAAGAAAGAAGACAATGCTCTAACATGGATGAGGTCTGCATCTCACCTCAGATCCTCCTCCTTCCATGACTCTGAATCAAAGTCCTGCCTGTGGTGCCGAGGGGTTTTTATTCAAATCAGCTGGGCATGGTTGTTTGGGAGCCAAGTGCACATGATAACTATTTTATCAAGCATTGGTGTCACTGAATATAGAGGAGGATTCCAATGTTTATAGATCACTGAGATCTAAAGTGATTGCAAGATGTTTGCCTTCGCCGCCGAGGCTATTTTGGCCCTCGCCTACGATATCTGGTCTCTCTGTCTAGTCTCTCAGATGACAGGTGTTTAAGAGGCGGAACAAGGTGCTTGAGCAAAGGGGAAGCGACACTATTTGGTTTCCATCCAAGTCACATGTGGAATCAAATGGTAAAGCAGTAATTACAGCAGTGTCACTAAGAAATATTACTATACTAGACAGCTTGAATTTCAGAATAGGCTTCTCTCTACCTGATCTTTGCGCGGAAAGGAATGTCCGCCCACACCCATCTTATACACATAGCCTTTTGAGGGGAGGCTTCATGGGAAGGAGGTAGCATAGCTGCTAGCACTCCTTTCTCCAGTGGTTCCCAGGATTTGGAAGCACCAACACCCCACTATCCAGTGCGCTCAGGAGAGCAAGGTGTCTGAACAAACAATATTTCGAGACAGATGAATGTTGACACTTGTTCTTTTAACCTTTTTGGGGATGGAAATCTGTCATATGGATTACAAATTTCCTTGCCTCAATAAACTCTTTCAATATGCCATTGCTCCTGCTTCCCGCCCTCTCTCATTCCCCTATTTTTCTTCTCTGTCTTCCTTTTACCATTCTCTCATTTTCCAAATTAACTTCCAGCAGGGTCTGAATTTTATAACCCTTGATATCCACTGATCAGATTATGTCTTCAGTCACACCGCATCTTTTGGTTTTCTTGGTTATTTTTCTTGTAGCTGGAATTCATAGCCTTTCATGGCTGTTTCCATGAGCAGACCCTTGAGGTAGCGGAAAGCCTCGCTACTACAGAAATAGAATGTTATCAGATCACCTCTCACTATTGCATAATAACACATGGAATAACATGGTCATTTTTCTTTAAGGAGTTTAACATTTGTAGAACGAACATAATAAGTAGATAGAAAGTGCTCTGTATATTGCAAGGTACTGAAGCAATTAAATTTATTATTATTATTATTATATGATATAATTGTTACAACTTCCTGTTAGCTAGAATAGACATTATGATACAAAATTTATAAATGAAAAAGCTGAGCCTCAGAGAAGTACATATGAGGCCCCACAAAAACTAATAGGCACAGCGAGGACTGAAACCCTAAATGTGATACTAGATTCAGTGTCCTTTCCTATAGGAAGACTTTACTTGGAATAAACAAATGAGGTCATTGAGAAATGGATGTAGGCAGGTAGATGGAGTCCTTGCACCATCTCAGAATTTAAACTCTTTATTCTAAATCATGTAGTTTGTCCCTCTGCCTTTAGGTAAACCTCCTTTTAATATACTTTGTGAAGGTTACCAGAGCCATGCTTGTACCCTTCCAGAAACTGTTCCAGAGCTGGGAAACCCAGCGATCAGGACCCAAGCTTAGGACTCTTAAAAATCCTTCATACTTTTGTTTGTGAACCTTAACTCTCATGTCTCAGTAGTTCAGAAATTCAGGGACAAAACTTGTGTTAAAAAAAATGCTCTGATTTCAGGCAGAGGCTGTGCTCCAGTTTAAATTCACAATCAAGATGCTCATGTGAAAGACACCACATATGTATGATACACCCTAACACCCCATTAAGATGAAAATGGAGCACTAGGTATCCAATTACATTCTGCAGATTGGGGCAATTTACAATAATGACCCTGAAGGTATCAGCTCCCGATTTCTTATTCCTCTAGCTTACATCCCTTTATTGGGCCTCAATCCACAATCTATGAAATTGAGTTTTGAAGCTAGATGGGCCCTGAGGTCCTCTGAAGCCAGAATAATCTGTGATTACAAGTCCAGAATGTGATTCTAATTAGCTGTTGGTGCCCCATGTGGACACACACTTCTCTAGGCCCTGCAAAGCAAGGGAACCGCATTAAATGTTGTACAAAATTCCTTCTGGAGATGTCATTCTGTGGTACTGTGGAAATGGTTCTTTTGTTTCTGGAATGGATCACATCACCTTGAACCAGATACAACCTTCCAATGCTCTATTGGTTTCGAGTTTGAACTCAGGCTTATGACTATGCTCTGTGATGTTAATTTTGAAGAGAAGAGCAAATGGCTCTCTGTAGTCCAAAGCACAATTCTTTGACTGTAGTATTTCGGTCTTACTGATGTGGACAAAGGCAGGAGGTTCCAACAAGCTGTGCACGTGGGGACGAGCCTGAGAAAGGCCATTCCTTGTGAGACTAGAACACAGGGAAGCAACTCCCTAACCAGATGCACATATTTTTTTCCCTTATATCTCAAATTCAAGAGCAAATATATATTAAATGCCTACTATATGCTAGACGCTATACTTTGAGCTGAGGATAGCTATTAGTGATTGAAACTGACAAAAATACCTGCTGTCAAGGAGCTTGTATTTTACCAGGAAGGGCATATTAATTCATTAGTCAATAAAATATGGAACTAGGGGGAGGGAGCGTGATACAGGAATATTATTTCAGAGAGTGGCAAAGGAGGTTTCTCAGAGAGGGTGACATTTAAGCAGCGATTAGAAGAAAGAGAGGTCACTAGCCAATTGGCCATCTGGGATGAGACCGTTCCAGGCATAGGGAACAGTGAGTCCAAAGGCCCAGAGGCTAAAACATGTTTGATGTGTTGAGAAGAACAGTGAGATAGATGGCCATTGTAGCTGGAAGGCACTGAAGTGGACAGCGGTGGATGGTGGATGATGATAGGTAAGCAAAAAACAACTTCATGTGGTGTCTTACAGGACAGGGTAAGAACTGCAGATGGAGATGAAACACAGGTATATTGCCAAAGAATTGTCTACATAGAGAAAGATGACATATGTGACTTTCAGTCAGACATGAGCTTGAACCTCAGTGTTACTTCTCATTAGCTGTACCAATTTAGCAGGCCACTACGCCAATCTGGTTTCCAACTTCCTCATCTAAAACGTGGGGTTGAGAATTTTTACGTCACAAGGTTGTTATGTTAAAATACTATTTGAGCTATAATGTGCCACACACATGTTGGTGTATTCTCCAAAGAGTTTAAATTCCAGTCTCCTGAACCATAAATATTTGAATTCACCTGGTAACACCACAATATAGGTAGATAAAATTGTATCTATTGCCTGAATAAAAACAGAAGAAAGCCAAATGCTTGACTGTTTCATGGAAAAAAAAACACACTTTCTTCTTACTGTGTGTGTGCACAAATTCTTATTTGTATGTACATTGTGCTAACTATATGTGGTTTTATCTAAGTGGTATAATACCATAATGGATAGAATTTTACTGTAAAACTCATACCTGACTCAGGAGGAGGGTGGGAGAAGACTCATAAGATTGAGTATTCACATAAGTCCTGAGGTTGCAACCAGGTGGAGGGGAGAGAACAGGAGCCAGTATATAAGGGTTGAAGGACTTTCTTCTTCATAATAACATCCCAGAAGGTTCAACGATATATCTCTGCTAATTCTTATTGAGCCTGGTGTGGTGAATGAACAAGAACTTTATTTTTTTTTTAATTTTTTAAATTTTTAAATCATGTTTATTCTATTACGGTTATCTCAATTTTTCCCCATTTACCCCCCTCCACCCACCCCACCCCCGCTCCCACAGTCAATTCCCACACTGCTGTCCATGTCCATGGGTCATTCATCCATGTTCTTTGTCTAGTCTCTTCCCCTTCTTTCCACCACTGTCCTCCTTCCCCATCCCCTCTGGCCACTTTCAGGCTGCTCCATGTTTCCATGCCTGTGGTTTATTTTCCTTAGTTTATTTTGTTGAATAGAGTCCACTTAGAGGTGAGATCATATGGTATTTGTCTTTCATCAACTGGCCTATTTCACTTAGTTTAATATTCTCCAGTTCTACCCGTGTGGTCACAAAAGGTAGGAGTTCCTTCTTTCTTTTTTCTTTTTAAATGCAGGTTGATTTTATTTATTTACTTTTTAAATGTCAAGATCCATTATAAAATATTAAAAATTTTAAATCCATTATAAAGTGTCAGCAATTAAAAAACAACATGACACCAGCATAAAAATAATCAAATAGATCAATGAAATGAGCATTCTAGAAACAAACATATATATATGTCTAACAATGTAATATATGATTAAATTGATATTTCAAATCAATGGGGAAAATAAGGCTTATTCAACAAATGAGGTACATGGACCACTATTACTTGAAATAAAACAAATCTAGAGCCCTATTTCACATGTTATATAAGAAATATTCAGGTGAGTTAAAAATCAATATGTAAAATCTAAGGAGTTTTAGGAGAAAATACAAAATGATATTTTTCTTACCCTGAAGTAAAATATTCAAACCCAGAAGCTACAAAGTAAAATATTGACAATATGACTATATTAAACATTTAAGACTGTACAGTAATATACAAAAATAACTTAGAGGACAAGTAATAGAATAAGAAAGTATTTGCAACACAGCTAAAAAAGTGTTAATAGTTTGTTTTTTAAGGGAAAAAATTCTACAAACATTTAATTGAAAAATGAGTAAAGAATACCGAAAAGTCATTTAAAGCTTTTTAAAAATAATAGAAATAGGCAAGGAATATACAAAAAGAGGTTTAGTTTCAACTAATAAAGTAATAATTAAAGTAACACATCATTGTCACAATCAGATTAATATGTATTAAAAATATTGGTAATGTCAAGTATTGGTGACTGTGAAAGGAAATGGGGATTCATAGACTCTTTCTTCATCTTCCTAAAGCAGTCCCTTTAGCATATTTTGCCATGCTGGTTTGGTGGAGGTGTATTCTTTTAGCCTTCTTTTGTCTGCGAAACTCCTTATTTTGCCTTCTATTTGAATGGAGAGCCTTGCTGGGTAGAGCAGTGTTGGTTGCAGGCCTTTGCTTTTCATGACTTGGAATATTTCTTGCCATTCTCTTCTGGCTTGTAGTGTTTCTGTTGAGAAGTGAGCTGCTAGCCACATCGGGGTCCCCTTATATGTTACTACCTCCTTCTCCCATACTTCAAATAGAATAAAATACTTAGCAATAAGCTTAAGGAAGTGAAAGACCTGTATTCTGAAAACTATAAGACAATAACAGGACACAATTAAATGAAAAGATATACTGGCTCATGGATTGGAGTCTTAAAATGGTTAAAATAACCTATTACCCCAAGCAATTTACAGATTTAATGCAAATCCTATCAAAATACCAATATCATTCTTCTTAGAACTGAAACAAATAATCCTAAAATTTATATAGAACCACAAAAGACTCTAAGAGGCCAAAAATGCTGAACAGAAATACAAAATTTTGATAAAGAAGATTAAAGTTGGAGGTATTATGCTTCTGACCTAAAGCTACAATACTCAAAACTGTATAGTACTGGAACAAAAACAGACACATAGATCAATGGAACAGAATAGAGAGCTCATAAATATTTGCTTTTATGATCGACTGATGACAGAAGTAAAAATATACACTAGAGAAATGATATGTTCTGAACCAACATAAGTCTGTATATAATTTATGATGTGATCACCAGATATATCTAGTAATGATCTATACTGTACCTACTTCACCATAACTTATTTATTTTATTATTGGAAGTACCTCTTGTACTCCATTTTTTTCACCCATGCCCCATCCTCTAACAACCATCAGTTTGCTTTCTGCATCTAAGTATGTTCTGTTTTGTTTTGTTATTTGTTCTCTTAGTATTGTTTAAGAATCCACATAACTGAAATCATGTCATTTATCTTCTGTCCAATTTATATCATTTAGCTTCATAACTTCTAGGTCTATCTATGAAGTTTTAAATGACATTGTTTCATCATTATTTAATGCCTAAATAATACCATATTACATCTTCTTTACTGATTCATACATTTATAGACACTTACATTGCTTCCATATTTTGGCTATTGTAAATAATGTTGCAATGAACATAGGGTATATATATCTCTTTGAATTAGTGTCTTCATTTTCATAACATAAATGTCCGGAAATGAAATTGCTGGGTCATACGGCAGGTCTATTTTTATTTTTATTCAATTTTTTTATTGTTATTCAAGTACAGTTGCCTGCATTTTCCTCCCACCACTCCCCCTCTCCCCACCCAACCCCACTTCCCACCCTCGATCCTACCCCCTTTGGCTTTGTCCATGTGTCCTTTATACATGTTCCTTGATGACCTATTTTTATCTTTTTGAGAAATCTCCATACTCTTTTCCATAGTGGCTGCACCAGTTTATGTTCCCACTAAGAGCGCATGAAAGTTCCCATTTCTAAATGACCTTGCCATACCTTATTGTTTGTTGACCTTTTAATTATAGCCATTTCAACAGGTGTGAGGTATTATCTCATAATGATTTTCATTTGCATTTTTATGATGACTAGTAATGTTGCACATATTTGATATTTTTGTTGAGCATTTGCATGACTTCTTGGGAGAAATGGTTTCTCAAGTCATTTGCCCATTTTTTAACTGTATTTTTTACAGTGTTACAGATGTCCCCATCCTCCCCCTCGTTGGCCACCTCCACTCAGCCCCGTTCCCCTTCCCTCTGGCCTTCACTGCACTGTTGTCTGTGTCTATGTGTCGTGCATATATGTTATTTTGTCCCTTTGGTAGTATATTTCCTTGATTCCTTGTGTTCCTTATAGCTTTGTATTGGTGTCTGACACCATCTTGAATCTCAAAGTCCTAGAAAATGTACTCTAGAGTTTTCATAACTATTGAATATAAGCAACCAAATAAGAGTTATGAGTTTGGGAATGTAGCTTACCCATGCACAGACATAGATGTTCAAAGATACTTGTGGTTTGATAATTTGCAGTCTCTTAACCCACTTTAAACTGTGATTCAAACTTGGGAAATGTGCTTTCTTTACCATAATTTTTTTTTTCATTTGTGAACATGAAATTTACTCTCAGGCCTTATTTCTTGTTTGGGTTTGGATACCACCAAGACTGCATTTCCCAAGTAGGAAACAGATGTCCGCATTGGGTAGAAATCTGCACCCTTGTTGTTCATGAGGCCTGGGCTACATTGGAATGTCATAATTAAAGTATAATATGAAAAGGGCATTCAGAGACTGCAGAAACAGATGCTTTTGGATTAAAAACAAAATCACCCATCTTATATTGAAGGATGGGTTACATTCCAGCAAATCACAGGGTAATGGCAGAATGTATCATTTAAAAGCATGCAATTATTGCTTAGCCTTGTAGCTCTCAGTTGGTTAGAGCATTGTCCTGATAGACCAAGTTTGCAGGTTTGGTCCCCAGTTAGGGCACACACAAGAATCAACCATAAGTACATAAAATAAGTGGAATAACAAATCAACACCTCTCTCTCTCTCTCTCTCTCTCTCCCCTTTCTCTTTTTCTCCTTTCCTCTCTCCCTCTAAAATCAATAAATTAAAAAATTTAAAAACATGACCTATTGCTAAGTCAATGGAAATTTATTGGTAGTTTTTAAAAAAAAACCTTTACCTTCATCTCAAAACAATTTGTATATGTGGTTTCTGGGAGAATTATTTATGTCAGATCTCTAAATTGTCAAGGTAGACAGAAGTTCTATGTCACATACTCTATGTAGACCTGGAGCTGCTAGCCCCTCAGAATTTTTTTTATGCTTCTCTCTTATAAGATCCTGTTGAGTTGCTTATCTCATGGGAATGAATAGGATTTATGTTTTTCCTTATGTCTCAGGTGCCTCACCATACCCAGGAGTGCAGATAGATGAGGAATTCTGCCGTCAGCTTAAGGAGGGAACACGAATGAGAGCTCCTGAATATTCCACTCCTGAAATGTAAGTTCTTCTTCAGGCCTAAGGGTCATCAGACTAAATTCCTTTGGACAAAATGGTCAAAGTAAACACCACAGATTACATAACATAACACATGAAATCCTGTTCAATGCCAACATACTTCTTTTTCTTTTCTCAAGTATATAGGCATACCTCGAAGAAACTGCAGGTTTAGTCCAGTAAAGCTAATAAGGCAGTACTGTGAGTCACACAAAATTTTTGGTTTCTCCTGCATATACCAAACTGGAGCCAAGTTCTTGGGATCTTTCAATGATCTTTTAATCTTTTAATGATCTTGGGATCTTTTAAGTGAATCTAGAGAGTGATATCAGAGGAATGGCAGTGTGAGAGATCCCCTGATTGTCTCCCCTTAAAGTTTCAACAATTTGAACTGCTATAATTCAACAAAAGATTCTTTTCTCAATGCACAAAGGTGTCTGAGAGATGTGTGCATTGAAATATCTGAAGGTGGGCAAATGGGGGTGAGCCAAGGAGATGGGAAGGGAGAAGAGCTATGGGGCTCAGCCCTGAGAGGAAAGATACCAGGTTATGGCTGGCGCTCCCTTCAGCTTGGGAGGAGCAAAGAGAGTCAGTGGGCATTTCTGCAGGAGTGGGCAGTACAAGCAGCAGCCGATCCCTGTGACCACAGCAGGGACGCAGCACAGAGGTGTGGCCACGGTTGTCTGCCGTCAGCATTCTACTCAGAGAAATCAAATGACAGAGTCTGACCACTTCACCTGACCCTTTCAGAGCTAGGAACAGACCCAGAAGAAGGTATAGCAGTGAGTGTCAGGTTGCGAAGAATATTATCTTCAAACCCAAGAACTGGTAATACAGAAACATTTTTTCCTTAAGCAACAGGCACACTTTGTGACTATCGCAGGGCCAGGTAGAAACACAGAGGGGAGGCCACAGAGGTCTACCAGCCACCATTAGTGAGAGAACAAAGCAACAAAGGAAGGAGCCAACTTTCCCCAGCTCACTCCATATTCCACCCATCAAATCTGCACTGCCAGCAGCATCATCTGGCTGCAAAGCATAGCACTGGGATTTCACATATTTGAAAACCCATTGCCTACTACATTCCCCGTTAGGGTTGGTTCCCTGAGATTGAGGTGGCCTCAAGACATGAGACAAGCCCACCTTCCCAGGGAACACAAGCCATTTTCCATCACCAAGCAGAGATCTGAGAAGCCAGTGCAAGAGAACTAAAAATTTGTGATTCAGCACCACCTATTGGAAAGCATTAGAAAGACTGCTTATCTGTCTAATAGAGAATTAAGTGCCAGTCATTCATAGATGCCTAGAAAGAGAAGGAATCCATCAAATACCGTGAAAAACTAAGGTAATGAGGCAGCTCAGAAATAAAATGAAAAACCTCCAGAAAATAAACTTAAAGACATGAAAATATGTGATATAAATAACAAAATTCAAGATTGCAGTTCTGAAAAAACTAAACAAGATGCAAGAAAACACAGATAGGCATTTTAATGAACTTAGAAACAAAATCAAAGAACAAAATGAGTACTTTTACAAAGAGATTAAACTCTAAAAAACAAAAATTCTGGACATGAAGAACTCAACAAAAGAGATAGAGAATGAACTAGGGAGCACAGGAGATAGAACTGACCAGATGGAGGAAAGAATTAGTGATATTGAAGATAGAAATCTAGAAACGATGCAGATAAAAGAGAGACTTAAGCATAAAAAAATAAAATAATGTATGAGAACTATCTGACTCCATCAGAAAGAGCAATATAAGAATAATAGGCATACCAGAAGGAGAGGGAGAACAGAGAGCATACTTAAACAAATAGTTAATGAGAACTTCACAACCTATGGAAAGAGCAAGATCCTCAAATTTAAGAAGCAAACAGAACACCTTATTACTAAAGTCCGAAAAGGCCTTCTCCAAGGCACATAGTACTAAAACTGCCAAAAATTCTTGACAAGGAAAGAATTCTTAAGGAAGCCAGGGAAAAAAAGAAAGTAACCTATAAAGGAAAGCCCATGAAGTTATCACAGGATTTCTCAGCAGAAACTCTAGAAGCTAGAACAGCATGGAACCAAATATTCAAACTACTGAAAGAGAAATTACAAGCCAAAAATTATATATATATAAAATATATACATAAATATATATGTATTACCCTTTAGATATGAAGGAGAAATAAAGACTATTCTAGGCATAGAGAAGCTGAAGGATTTTATAACCAGGAGACCTCCATTGCAGGAAATATTCAAAGGGGTTATTCTACCTGAAACAAAGATCTAAAGATCAGGAATCTATGAGTGAGATCACAAAAAAAATCACAGTGTAAATAATGATAACTTGTGAAAACAAAAACATAAAAGGGAAGGCAGTAAAGGCCTGAATTTGCAGAGGAGAATGGAGATCAGATTGATTCAAAGAAAAAGGGCTATTATTCTTATGAAATTTTCATAAACACAATGGTAATCTCTCTCACACTCACACACACACACACACACACCCCCAAAACTGAAACACATAGCTTTAAAAAAAAGAGGAAACAGAAAAGAAGTATGGAATACCACCAAACGAAAACAACATACTATTTCACTCATATGTGGGATATAAGACTGAAAGCAACAAATGAACAAACAAAAACCCATAGACACAGACAACAGTATGGTGGTTACCAGAGGGAAGGGTGGGGTGGGGTTTGTAAATGGTCAAAGAGGTCAAATATATGGTGATGGAAGATGATCTGACTTAGAGTTGAAGGCACACAATACAATATACAGATCATGTATCATAGAAATGTACACTTGAATCCTAATCTTATTAACCAATGTCACTCCAATACCTAATAAAAATAAAAAATAAATGAATTTACACAATTACTACAGGCGCTAAAAGGAGATTTGAAGGTCTGTTTTTCACAGAGCTTTATAGATAAGTTCATGATTACCATTTCTTTTTAACAAACAGCATTTACCACTTAGTTGATGGCTCATTCTCCAAAGTCTTTGGAAAGTACAGGCTGGGATTCCAGTGGTACCACTTAATCTCTAAAAATGATGGCATTTTATACCATTTTCCAAAGATATGTAAAGATATTTGAGGATCAAACTCCAATTCTATAAGCTTCTAAGTCATGAGGAGGGCCCAAAGTCTAAGAGTATTTGAAGCCAGTTAGTTTCCTGACAAATATAGCAGTCTCCCCATTCACATCATTCTGGTTCTGCCAAAGGAGTTTAGCAACAAACCTAAAGGCTAGGTTGCATTTTTTTAATGTTAGGGTTTTCTAAGTATTTGGTTTACATGTGGACTAATTATGGCTGATTAAATGCATGCATTTATGTGTACAGACTTGAAACAAATGCTCCTAAAGGGAACATAAGGGTACTGGAGAGATATGGAGCAGGCAGGTTTTCAGAAACCTCACTCTAAAACCACCATAGCAAAGAATATGGCTTGGGGGTAATTGTGAGGATATGATCTCGGGTGTCATCCATAGAAAAAGTTAGAGAAGCAATGGGAATAAGAGAATAAAACTTTATTGGTATTTTTTTTTCAATCTTCAGCTACCAGACTATGCTTGACTGCTGGCACAGTGAGTGCACCCTCAGACCCAACTTCTCTGAC
Source organism: Pteronotus mesoamericanus (assembly GCF_021234165.1). NCBI lineage: Eukaryota > Metazoa > Chordata > Mammalia > Chiroptera > Mormoopidae > Pteronotus > Pteronotus mesoamericanus. The sequence continues at coordinate 87,095 of NW_026555108.1, read as the reverse complement.
CTTGTTGGGCGTCTTGGAGACCTCCTTCAGGCCAATGTTCAACAGGTATCCATTGCTTTCATTTATTCTGTCATTTCAGTGTCATTTTCATGTTGTCTACTAAGTCACAGCTCTTGGAGCTGGGAGCACTACAATGTTGGCCTAGGCTCATATTCAGTCCTCGGGAAGCTCATCATCTAGTATATGGGAGTTTAAGGGAAATAATTACAATGTTATAGGAAAAGTGAAATAGGAAAATGGGGAAAAGAATACATTCCTGAAGAGAATACATGCAAGTAGAGACAACATCATTTCTTCATTAAAATACTTACTGAGAGATCCAAAGTGATAGAGAGGTAAGTGGAAGCTACATTAACCTCCTCCTAGGACCAATCTGGAATTACAATTAAATTGTACGGAAATCATCCTGAACAACCAACTGAACGCTGGCTGAAGAGAAGCCTTATAGCTGCGGACAAACAGAAGAAAACACTTCACTACAATGTGACTGGTAGGGAGTGCAGAGGAGATGCAAGAGGGCTGGCTGGGCTCCCACAGGTGGCAGCTGAAGTGCCAGAGGGATATTTCAGTGGCCAAGCACTTCCCCTTAAAAAGTGTGGGGTCTAATCCCAAGCTGAGCTCCCCAGCCTACGGCACCAAAACTGGGAAAGGAATCCAGATAACATCCAGCTGGGTAAAGCAGCAGGGTTTCTGTCACGCAGGGAGTGATGGCTGGAGATGCAAAGAGCCTCTTAAAGGGCCAACGCACAAAATTTCCTTTGCAGCCACCTACCCTGGGTATGGGCAGGAGGGCAGATTGGACTAGAGACGCTTGAATAGAGTCTGGGGTTGGAGGCTCTGGGCAGAGAACTGAGGGAACAGCCAACAGGGTTGCTATGCTGAGTTGTTCCCCATACTAAAGGAGCCATTATTCTCAGGCAGAGCACTCCTCTCCAAAGGCATCACCTGAGGGGAAGAAATAGCCCTGCCCAAATGAATTACTCAGCCACAGCCAGTGGTGCTTAAGCCTGGCTGATTACAGCTTGATTAGATTAACAACTGCTCAGTTTAGGGACCGATTATTTTAAGGACTAAGGCAGAAAAAAACAAAGAAGCAGCCAAAATGGGAAGGCAAACAGACACCAAATGAAAGAACAAGAGAATTCTCTAGAACTGATGAAATGGAGGAAAGCAATTTATCAGGGAGAGAGTTTAAACTAATGATTATAAGGATATTCAAAAGCATGAAAAAAGACAGAAACCATGAAAAAGGAACAGTCAAAAATAAAGAATGAACTATCTGACATAAAAAATACACTGGAAAGAATAAAGAGCAGGTTAGATGAAGCAGAGGATCGCATCAGTGATTTGGAAGACAAGGTAGGAAAAAAAAACCACCCAGGCAGAGCAGCAAAAAGAAAAAAGAATTTTTAAAAAATGAGGAGAACTTAAGAAACATTTTGGACAACAAGAAGCAGAACAACATCCACATCATGGGAATACCAGAAGGAGAAGAGAGCAAGCAAGGGATCAAGAACCTGTTTGAAGAAATAATGACTGAAAACTTCCCTAATCTGGTGAACGAAAAAAAAACACACAAGTCCAGGAAGCTCAGAGAGTTCCAAACAAGTAGTCCCAAAGAGGCCTACACCAGGACCCAACATAATTAAAATGACAAGGCTTAAAGACAATGAGAGAATCCTAAAAGCCGCGAGAGAAAAGCAGGTAGTTACCTACAAGGGAGCACCAATTAGACTCTCATTCAGTTACTCATCAGATGACTCATCAGAAACATTTAAGGCCAGAAGGGAGTGGTGTGAAATATTCAAGGTGATGAAAGCGAAGACCTACAATCAAGGCTACTTTACCCTGCAGGCTATCATTTAAAATTGAAGGAGAAAAATAAGGAGCTTCCCAGACAAGAAAAAGATACAGGAGTTTGTTAACACTAAACCAATACAGCAACAAATGCTAAAGGGCTTGTTTTAAGAAGAAGAGAAAGAGAAAGGAAAAAACCAGAGGAAAACAGTCTAACAATAAAATAGCACTACATGCATATCTATCAATACTCACGTTAAATTAAATGGCATAAATGCTCCAACCAAAAGAAAGAGGGTAGCTGAATGTCTAAGAAAACAAGACAGCATATATATGGTGCCTCCAAGAGAGCCGTCTCAGATCCAAAGATACACAGAGACTAAAACTAAAGGGATGGAAAAAGGTATTTCATGGAAATGGAAAGGGGGAAAAAAATCTGGGGTAGCAGTACTTTTACCTGACAAAACAGATTTTAAAACCAATGCTATAGTAAGAGACAAAGAAGGCCACTACATAATGATAAAGGGAACAATCCAACAAGAGGATAGAAGAACCCTAGTAAACATTTACACATCCAACATAGGAGCACCTAAATATGTGAAGCAAATCTTGATGGGCATAAAGGGAGAAATCTACAGAAATACAGTCATAGTCAGGGATTTCAACACCCCATCGACCTCAATGGATAAGATCTTCCAGAAAGAAAATCAACAAGGAGACAGCAGCCTTAAATGACACACTAGGTCAAATGGATTTAATTGATATATTCAGAGCATTTCAGACCAAAGCAACAGAATATACCATATTTTGCCATGTATAATGAACACCCATGTTTTGGGCCCAAACTTTCAGGGGGGGGGGAAATCTTTCATTTTATGGAATTAGTACTGCCCATGTATAATGTGCATCCTTATTTTTCCCTCAAAAATTTGTGCTAAATAGTGTACATTATGCACAGAAAAATATGGTACATGCTTTACAAGTGCACATGGAATGTTTCCTAGGATAGACCACATGTTAGGACACAAAAGAAGTCTCAGTCAATTTAGGGAGATTGAAATCATATCAAGCATGTTCTTTGACCACAACGCTATGAATCTAGAAATCAATCACAAGAACACTGAAAAACACACAAAGACATGGAAGCTAAATAACATGTTATTAAACAATGAATGGGTCAACAAGGATATCAAGGAAGAAATCAAAAGATATCTTGGAACACATGAAAATGAGGACACAACAACACAAAATCTGTGGGACAGTGGGAAAGCGATCCTAGAGGGAAATTCATAGCATTACAGGACTATCTCAAAACATAAGAGAAAACTCAAATGAACAATCTAGCTTCTAACTTAAAGGACATTGGAAAATAACAACAAAGAAGACCTAATGTAGAAGGAAGGAAGTAATAAATATCAGAGCAGAAACAAATGAAAGAGTCTAAAAACCAATACAAAAGATCAATGAATCTAAGAGCTGGTTTTTTAAAGATAAACAAGATTGACAAAACTTTAACCAGACTCATTAAGAAAAAAAAGGACCCAAATAAAATCAGAAATGAAAGAGGAGAAATAACAACTGACACCAAAGAAGTACAATGGATTGTGAGAAAATCCATTATGAGCAACTATATGCCAACCGACTGGACAACCTGTATTAAATGGGTAAATTCCTGGAAACAAACAGTCTTCCAAAACTAAATCAGCAAGAATCAGAGATTCTGAATAAACATATTGCACCTAGTAAAATTGAAGCAGTAATCAAAAAACTCCCAAAAAACAAAAGCCCTGGACCAGATGGCTTCACAGGTGAATTTTACCAAATATTCCAAGAAGAACTAAAACCTCTCCTTCTCAAACTATTTCATAAAATTCAAGAGGTAGGAAGACTCCCAAACTCATTTGACAAAGCCAGCATTATCCTAATTCCAAAACCAGATAAAGACACTACCAAGAGAGAAAAGTATAGGCCAATATTTCTGATGAACATAGATGCTAAGATCCTCAACAAAACATTAGCAAACCAAATACAGCATTGCATCAAAAAGATCATACACCATAATCAAGTGAGATTTATTCTGGGAATACAAGGTTTGGTACAACATTCCCTAATCAATAAATGTGATTCACCACATAAACAATGAAGGATAAAAACCACATGATCTTATCAATAGATGCAGAAAAAGCATTTGATAAAATCCAGCACCCATTTATGATAGAAACTCTCACCAAAGTGGGAATAGAGGTAACATACCTAAACATAATAGAGGCCATATATGAGAAACCTACAGCCATCATCATACTCAATGAGCAAAAACATATTTGCAGCTCAATATTTGGTTTGTTTGTTGTTTTTTTTTTCCAGCCGACTTACTGCCAATAGAATTGAAGAACTTTAATGGCCTCTTTTCATTATATACTGTCTCTGTCCTTTTCAGTGCATGTTGACAGTGTTTCTGATCATACGATTTTCTTAAAACTTTTGTGGTCTTCCCATGAAGTTCATTGGGGTTCACTTTCTTTGAATAAAACCACACCCACAAACTTTTCTGAAATAAGCATTTCTATAATTTAGACTCTTGCTAAAATGTTTGACAATCTCCTTAAAGTTCCTAGAAGCACTGTTGTTCTCTAGGTTGATCTTTAAGCCATAGTTCCTTGACCGTGTCATAGATTTATTCTTTGTTCAGAAGCTGTTTGTTTATTTTAGGACATACGTTACTATCTGGAGAAGAAAAAATATTGAAAACCATCAATTCCTGACTCCCTTCATTTAACAATTTGTCCTTCCCACAATTGTATCTTTCTTGCATTTTATTAGCAGCAAAAAGATCCAACCATATGGCACCATCAGTAAAAATAACATCACCAAGGTCATTGAATGTATTAGTCAAATTTTCTACTTTTCACATAGCAACAGGCAACAATGTTGCTAAACTGTCCGCTACACCTAATAAGGAACTCCTTTCAGTTTCTGATAAGATGTTCCTCACAAGCAGCCTCCCCTTGTCAAGCCAAAGTTAAACAAAGAGTCATTTTATAGCAATTTATACTTTCACTGATTATCTTACGTTTTTCATTTAAATTTTGGTTTTCGGTTACAACTCATATTCAGTATTATTTTGTATTAGTTTTAGGTTTGCAATTATAGTGGTTAGATAATGATATACCTTACAAAGTGATCATCCTGAGATTTCCAGTACCATCTGACACCATACATAGTTATTACAATACTGTTGTGACTGTATTCCCTATGCTGTACATTAAATGACCATGACTATTTTGATACATAACAATTGGTACATCTGAATTCCTTCCATTTAAAACTCATACGCTCAAACCCCCACCAATCTAGCAACCATCGGTGTGTTCTCTGTATCTATGGATTTGTTTCTATTTTATTTGTTCATTTTCTTTTTTAGACTTCACGTGTAAGTAAAATCTTACAGTATTTGTCTTTCCATCTAACTTATTTCACTTAGCGTAATGCCCTCTTTGTCAATCTATGCTGTTGCAAGTGGTGAGGTTTCATTCTTTTTATGGCTGGGTCATATTCCATTGTATAGATGTACCACAGCTCTTTTGTTTACTCATATATTGATGGACACTTGGGTAGCTCTCATTTCTTGGCTATTGTAAATAAGGCTGCAATAAACATAAGATGCCTATGTTCTTTCAAATTAGTATTTTGGCTTGCTTCAGATACATCTCTAGAAGTGGGATCACACGGTCATAAAGCAGTTTCATTTTTAATTTTTTGAGGATTATGTTGTTTTCTATAATGGCCACAGCAATCTGCACTTATTCCAACAGTTCAGGAGGATTCCGTCTTCTCCCATATCTTCACCAGCACCTGTTGTTTTTGACTTACTGATCAGAGACATTCAGACAGGTGTGAGGTGATACATCATTTTGATTTAATTTGCACTTCTCTGATGATCAGTGATGCTGAGCATCTTTTCATGTATCTATTGGTTGTCTGTATGCCCTCTTTGGTGAAATGCCTATTCAGGTCCTCTGTGCATTTTTAATTGGATGGTTTGGTTTTTTGGGTGCTGAGTTATATGTGGTTTTTTAGGTAATTTTCAATACTAACATCTTATCACATGTATTATTGGCAAATACTGTCTCCTACTCAAGAGGCTGTTTTCCTTTGCTGTGCACGCCCAGGGGCTAGTGCACACCCTGGCTGGTGCCATGTAGAGAGGAGTGCTTGACCCAGGAAAGATGGCGTCTTTGGGCAGTGTGGGAAAGGTACTCAGCATCCCTCTGTCTCTCTCCCCAAAGCTTCACAATCTAGTCTCTCCCTACAGGATCCCAGTGTGCTCTGAGCTGAGGTCCCTCCATGGGATTCCAGGATGAGTGGCTGCAAATAAGAATTTGTGTGCTAGCTCTTTAAGAGAGGGTACCTGCGTTTCTCACGGCTTTCTACCTCATCCTGGTGGTCAGAATCTGCTGATTTTCACAGCCAGATGCTGTGGGGGCTCCTCTTTCTAGCACTGGTGCTCTGAGTTGGGGAGCCTGGCATGGGGTTGAGATTCCTTGTTCCTCAAGGGGGATTTGTGCAGCTGAGATATCCCTCCAGATTCTCAACTACCACAAGTGGGCACAGGACCATTCCTTTTTGCATCTTTGGCCTTCCTACCAGTCTGCAGGCAGCTTTTTCTGTATATCCTTCATTATAAGACTTCTGTTTAGCTAGCCTTTTATTGATTATTCAGGTTGCTTGTTCTATAATTTAGTTGTAGTTCAGATTTGGTGCTCAAAGAAGGTGAATGTAACTTCCACGTACTCACTGCCATCTTGGATCCCTTCACTGTTTCTCTTCTTAGAGGACTTTCTGTTTCTGCTCACTCCCTTCATCACTTGTAAGATTGTTTATTTAAGAGGAGAAAGGATAGGGGAAATTAAGAGAGGAGAAGGGAAAATTCTTTATTAAACATTTGAATAAAAAACCCTGAATCCAAAAGTTTGTAAACACAGCATTATTAATCAGACTCAGTGGCACAAAACGTGTGGCTCTAATTCTTGAGCAGGAATTTTGAGGTAAATAGAAAAGTAGAGCAAACTTCTGAACTATCCAATGAAAGCCAGCCAGCTCTTAGAGCCAGATGTAGGCAGGAAAGGATATCACAAATGCAGGTTGGTATATTTGTACCTTGGGAATGATGGACACATGTGTTTCCATATGCAGGATGGCAAAGACTACATACCTCTGAATGGCACCGGTGGACCGCCCACATTCATGGCCCTGGATCCTGTGGAAGAGACCGTAAGCAGTAACATCAGCATGGAAGCCAGGTGAGATCCAGTAGCTCCTGATTCTTTCACATAATGGCTTGGAAAACTATGACCAAGGATACTTGTCCAGAATCAGTAATTGTTTTAACAGGGGGATCAGGAAATTATACTCCTCTTTTTCTAGAGTTCTGAACAAACTAAAACATAAATGATAGTGCCAACCTAAGGTCTTTGCTCCAGCTTTCTTGTTGATATAAGCTAAATTAGAGAATTGGCTTACGGGTGCATCCAGAAGGACTTGTGAACACTCTCCTGAATTAGATTTACCCTGAAATTTCAGGGTTCCCCCTCAGGGAAAATACACTTTTTTTTTTTCGCAACCAAGAAAGTCCTAAAGAGAGGAAGGACTTGAGAAAAGCATAGCAATTACTTCTCCTCACCAATCTGATAATTAATTTCCCTCTCACAGTGAGGGTTGTTTTTTTTTTAAAGATTGGGGGAGAGTGTGCCTCTTACAGCATGTCCTTCACATGAGAGGAGTTAAAAAAAATGCTCCTGCCAACAGAGAATGTTGAATGGTAAGTGGAGAGGGCCCAAGGACAATTGAAGATAAGAATAAGCACAATTTAATTCACCTCAAGTGAACAATGAACATATTCAATACCTTTGTGTTCAACATTATTAGGCACTGAGATGGTGTAAAATAAGACCACTCAAAACAACCGACCATCTACCAGCAATATAAGATCTGCATGATTACGAGCAAGTCTAGGGAGTTTTGTCAAGGGGGCATAAATAAGCGGTGTGGATTAAGAGTTCAGAGAACAGAGAAATCAACACAGGGGTAAGACATCAAGGCAGGGTCTACATTTACAGTTGTGTAGTTTGTATAAGACACAGGTGCTCAGCTCAGGGAGCAAATGGGGACTGAATCTAGCTCATGTTCTACTTGCAGGCCTAGAGGAAGGAACATCTTTCACAGAGTTAGTTTACCATTCATTAAGGATCAAAGGAAGGATTCTGTCCACAGGGGGTACCTTTTACTAATCTACACAAAATATAAGGTTGTCATGGTCTTAGTAGAAGATCCCCAGAGGAGCTGAGGCTTATGGTGAGCCCACCAAGAATGCACACAGCATTTACACAGCAATTCCCAATCCCATCACATAGTCATTGGCTGAAAAATTTGTATGATTCCAATGATGCTTGTCACATAAATCTTTTTTAAAAAGCTTTAGTTCTCAAAATTTTCCACATCTTACACATCAAGTCTAGCTTATTCTGCACTTGATTGATTGGTATGTTGCTCCTAACACTGTAAACATTTAATGACAGCTGCAAGTCATAGTGTGTTTCAGAAGAAAGACAATCCTAGAGTCATCCCAGCTGGAGTGTTAGGAAAAATAGCACACAGTCCTCTAAATTCTACCTTTCTCTTAAGAATGGAGAGTCCAAAGCTGTGAGGGGTGGGACTTTCCAGTCCATCTGGAGAAAGTAAGAACTGAGCTCTGGTCCAGGAGGCCTTGTCTAGTAGTTTATTCAACATCGCCTGTTATTGTTGAAACACTGGCTGAGCCCATTAGTTACAACCATATCATTTGCCGATGAGGAAGAAGGGAATGCCTTTCCCACTTGGAGATTTTTTCTTCAGGAGGGCTACATGAAAATCTTGGAGAGGATCAAACTTCATTTTATTGAGGCAGCCGAGTCAGTCCTCCAGATGGTTCACTGAGTCAGTGAAACTGCTTCAAGACAGTTTCTCCCTGGAAGCAACAAGGTCACTGACATCACAAATTCACATTCTCCTTTCTGGGAAGCTTTTTTTTTTTTTTTTTCCAATCTCCACCTACAGTATGTCACCTATGATGACATAGGAAAACCCACCCTCTGCCTCCCTACAAAGACCAGCAATTAGACATCTGTCCATGAGAACACCTCTGGGAGAGATATGGAGTCCGCTTTAGAAACTTCAGCAACGCAGTGGAACAAATGGAGAATAATCTTTTAAAAAGGGAAGGCAAATCAGCTTCATTTTGCCTGCATGATTGCACCTCCCAAGCCAGTGTTGCTCGGTGCCAAGACGGAACTTCCTATCTAGAGAAAGTTTCCCTCACTGGGCAAAAGGAAAGTTACCTGATTCCCCAGCATTCCGAGGCATAATACAAAAGACCAGCTTCACTTTTACCCCACCCAGAGACTATTAACAAAGTTGGGATGTATGCAGATGATTAGGAATAAGGACGAAAAACAGGCTATCATATCAGCGCTACAAACTGGAGTGACTACGGTTCCCAGTCTCGGTAGCTTTATCCACTGAAGAAATCAATAGCCAACACAGTTGCTCTGGACCCCTTGTGAATTTCACCAGTTTTTACCCCATACACATATTCCTATTGGTAGTACAGCAGCTGCCAGAATACCTTCCAGATACCTCTGCCTCAGCCCCTGTGCCCCCACCAGAGAAAGGACCCCCATTGGCAGCCACCCCAGGCCTCTAAAGCTGCATGATTATAAGATCCCTGCCTATACATCTATACACCTGTAGCCGTACCCGCTAATGTGTACATGCTTAATGTGTACATGGGGATAAACCCCTCCCCAGCTTTGTGCCAGCATGCCACTGACCCTATGCTACCCATCAAGCTAAACTGACATGTGCCTCCGGGAGACCATGCAGTGACAGGAGGGAATGTGCACAGCCAGGGACTGCGGTTATTGAATGGCTTTGATCAATTCTTGTCTCATGTCACTGGCTGGCACGAAGGGGCTCACATGCAGCCAGCTGATGCAGCTATATACCTGTATGCCCTAAACCTGACTCTCGACACTGGCCTCTATTGATGTGCACTCATGAGGAGACCCAGCAGCTGTAGGAGAGCCTGACAACCGCCAGCCATCGCAATGGATGATGTTGAGCCTGTGTCATAATAGACATGTTTTTCCTATGTTTATTGGGTCATCTCTATGTCCTCTTTGGAGAAGTGTCTATTCAGGTCCTTTGCCCATTTTTTAATTCAGTTGCTTCTTTTTCTGTTTTTAAGTTGTCTGAGATCTTTCTAAAGTTTGGATAGTAATCCCTTATCAGATGTATCATAGGTGAGTCACATCCTGGAGGTTGTATTTTCGTTTTGTTGATGGTTTCCTTTGCTGTGCAGAAATACAGGGTTCAGTGCAGATAATGTCCCTTTTTCACACAAAATCTTTTGTTATGAAATCATAAACATGTAATTCTGCAATATAACGATATCACGCTCAAGAACACCATGTAACATTTTAGGTGACATGTTCAAATTAAAACTATAAATCATTATCCTACCAACCACACTCAAGCAGGCCTTACTTCTTCTAGTCCCTGATTTTTATTTTGATGTATTCCCACTTTTTAAATATTTTCCTTCCACCCCAGACCCCACACCCCCACCAGAGAAAATATCGCTAAGGGAAATGTCAGAGTTTACTGCCTATATTTTCTTCTAGGAGTTTTATGTTTTGGTTTTGAGTCTTATATTTAAGTCTTAAGTTGATTCTGAGTTTATTCTTGTATATGCTGTAAGAAGTTGGTTATTTAATTTTTCCCATGTATCTGTGCAATTTTTCAAACACCACTTATGGAATAGACTATTTTACCCTATTGTATATTTTTGCCTCATTTGTCAAATAATCATTTATGATATAGATGTGGGTTTATTTATTTCTGAGATCTCTTTTCTGTTCCATCGATATATATTGTCTGCTTTTATGCCAGTACCATGCTGTTTTGATTGCTACGGCCTTGTAGTATACTTTGATATTACATAGCATGATACATAATATCTTTCCCAAATTTTCTAGTTATTCAAGGTCTTTTGAAGTTTGTTATATATATTTTTGGGTTATTAGTTCTAGTTCTGTGAAAAACACCAATGGTATTTTGACAGGAATTGTGTTGAATGTATAGATTGTTTTGAGTATTATAGACATTTTAATGATAATTATTCCTATCCATCAGCACAGTATATCTTTCCATTTCTTTTTATCTTCTTCATTTTCTTTAGTATTTTTTTTTTTGAGCACAGGTCTTTTACTTCCTTGGAGACCTTTCAGTCCTCATTTTACATATGAGGAAATTGAGTAATAGTGAATAGAATAAACTGGCCTAGGGTTACACAGTATTCTTTCTATAACAGAAAGGATGATGATCTCAAAGCTTTAAGTTAAACTACATGTAGTTGCCATTTTTACAGGCCAGAAATAGTCCAAAAAATTAGAACAAGAAAGAGCTTAAAAGTCACCTAATCCAACTCTCTTTCCTCATATTCATCGTACAGGTGAAGAAATTGAAGCACATCTCAAAAGTTACACAGCTCTATAAAGTTTCACAGCTCTGTAGAGTTTCCTGGGCCTTGAGGCAATGTTAGCAGTGAACACATGCCACATTGTAAATATTTTTAATGGCTTTCCCCAATCAGATTAAAAACTGCCTGCCAGAAGGGACCACAGTTTCTATTTCTTGATTTTCCCCATTTGCCTAGCACAGGGTCACCATAATTTTCATAGACCTGCACTGATCTTTGGCTTCCCCAAAGGGAAAAACGTGATCTTTTCCAAAGAGGCTTCGGTCTTCCTACATGTCTGCCGACTTCTGGCGTCTCTCTGTCTAAAATAGGGCCTCCCGTCTCCAAAATTATCTGTTCTAGCCTAAGTATGTTTCTTTTTCTCCTTGACCAGCCTGAGTACTGTCATCAAGAACAAGGAGTCCCTTCAGAGAGAGAATGACATGGAGATTGTGAAATATTCAACCCTGGACATTGGAGAGGAAGACCGGATGAAGGAGACCTCCCTCCTGCCACTGGATCCTACCCTCGAGTGTCACAGCCCCCCGCCCGACTATAATTCTGTGGTCCACTACAGCACTCTATCCCTGTAACTTAGTTCTAGTCCCCTTTCCCACTCCTTCCAAACCACTCCTCTTTTTCCTCAGAAATCAACCCATTCTGTTCACATTCAGGTCATGGTAGCAGAATTATGCGTTTGGGACTAGAGAATGAGAAAAAGAATACATGGGCAGAGAATCTCCATTCCTCACATTCCTTTTGGAGGCACAGCTGGCTAAAGCCAGACCCCAGGCCTGATAGAGAGACAGCAGGATGTTCAGTCCCATTTCTCTTCCTGTTATACACCAATGACCCTACCTGGGTGTGCTCAGATTCACAATAGCGCATTTGCTAATTCCATGCGTCTTACCACCAACTTTGCCCATTATACTTGCATGAGGCCATTAGAAGGAACAATCTCTGTTGACCCATCAAAGACCCACAGAGCCTCCAGTCAGGATCTTTGACCACATCATATGCAGATCTTGGCAATGAGCCTCCAAACAGGGCTTGGTGGACTTCTCCCTGAATGTCTTTTCTTTAAAAAAAAATTACAGCAGCCATTTTTGAGACCTGAAATTTACTAGGGTTTGCCAGTAGAACGGAGTTGGCAGCTATTTGCCCGTAATGTCACCCATGAGGCATCTCTAACGCTGCATGGCCTCCTTTGGTTCTAGCAGTCCCAGTGAGAGTTGGCAATGTCCAGTATATTTAGGATGGTCTCCCTGTGAACTACCGCTCTCATCACCTTTCTATTGTTCCCATACCAGAAAACATACGATCAAAGTCATGTGAATTTCAATAGCATGACTTTGACACAAGCTCCCAGATCTGCATATGTGTCTATGTGGACTCAGACGAAAGCAGTGAGGGAAGGATTTGTGCCCAGTGCCCTTCCAGATTGGCCCTGTACTTCTCTCCTTGTAGAAAAACCCTGTTGCTACCTCTCTGCCAAGGGAGGAAAGTGTAGTTCCCCTCCTGGTGGTCAGGGATGACTAAATAAATCGTGGCCCTTTCTGTAATCTCTTCTTTCAAAAGCAACTCTTCATTGGAATCTGATGCGGCAGGGCCATGCACCTTCATTCTAAGCTCATCTCTGGATTGTCTGATGGGGCTATTCATTGATTTTTGAGAAAGTGAGCCACCTCCTCTAATTCATGCTGATAGCACCAGGGAAAAGGGGAGCAAGTAACATCCTACAAAAATGAGACCTTAAAGATGCTCTGGTTCGTTTCCACTTCCCATTTTGTAAATGGGAAAACTAAGAACCAGAAAAATGAAGAGGCTTGGATGCAAGTCTCCTGACTACTGGCCCAAGGCTTCTTCCACTGTCTAGACCATGTAGACACGTGTGCATACACATAAACACCTGCTAATGTATATGATGATGCAACTGGGATAAATCTCAAGAATAGCTTTTTTTCCTCCCTCATGGAAACAGAGGCCTGGGCTTCTGCTCCAACTGCTCCCCTTCTCTTCTGTAGTGGCCCAAAGAAACCCAGGACTCTGAAACCCAATTTTCACTTGTGACTCAAGAGCATTAGTGATGTAAAAGGCAATTAGAGGCAAGCTAGTCCCATTACCTGTCCATTTAAGAAGTTTGTAAAGGGACCCAGAGACACACAAGCCTGAGTCCTAGAAAGAAAACCCGAGTTTGGGGATACTCAAAACAAAGAGGTAAATGCAAGCCTTCTTATCTCTTCCCATCCCTTAGCCTATTGACAATACTAGACACATTTGCTGCTTGGTTCACAAAAAGTGGTGCCACGTATGTGATGGAAGACAGGGTAGGGGACAACCACCAGCCTCCAGCTACTATTAGGGGGGGAGGTCCTCTTCAAATATTCTTCAGGAAGTGCTTGTTTTGCAGCTGTACTTCCAAGAAATTACCTGAATCAGCTTTGCTGCTGTCCTAGTAAGACCTATGGGTTGAATGGAAGAAGTTACCACTGGAGGGTCATAGTGAAGGGCTAAACCTGATTCCTCCCTTTTTCCTGTCTCTGCTGAAAAATGATTGGCTCTTGAGATAGCAAGAAACTGATCACCATTTGGATACCCACCTGATGTGAAATCCCAGTTAGTCTCGATGGTCCTCAGTCTTGCCAAGGACCAGCTTTAGCTAACACAAGCTTTATGCAGTGGGACCCCCAAGAACAGAGTCAATGATGATCTTGTATTTCTGATTTAACTGGGGGAGAGAGCCTCTCAACTGTTTCAAAAAACTCTAGCAATGCACATGGCTCTGCTACCCACTGGTTTAGTGAAGAGAAATTCGTTCAATAATTCAGCAAGAGAATTCACCTTTGGCAGGACATGCTTGTATTGCATCTGCTTTATAAAAAGCTTTTTCTTAAGGCACACACTGACCAGGACTCTTAACTAGACTTCATGTAGATACAAAGTCAATATAAACACCTTCATACAGTTCCAAGGACCCCTCACAACAGGTCTTGGGAACAATAATTTACAAAGAAATGACCACAGTCCTATCTGTAGGAATTTGTGATAGGACGCTTACACCAGCAAACAGTAACACTTCAGAGTGTTAAACTGTTACAAAGTTATTTTGAAGCTCCAGATTCTGAATTGATGTCATTTATAATTTATCTTGTTAGTTGAATTGTGTTCTAGACTGGTTTTCCTTGAATCAAAAGCTGGTTCAGAGTTGGCTGTCTTGGCCGAATGCAGCCAATTTGGCTTAAGGCAATTCCTTCCACTCCTTTACTACTACTCTCAAGGGCAGAAGACCTCCTTTGTCTCTGTCCCCCATTCTCCATTGGACCTCATATTGGGCTACGGCCAGGGAAGATAAGCAGTAAGAGGGGGCTCCTCACCTCTGTTTACCTCTCAAGGGGGGAAACCCTCAATCAAGAATGTCACTTCTCATATGAAGGTTGCGCAGATATCCCTGCCTTCAACCAACCATGGTGGACAGTCAACCAACATTCTATTATCTTATGAGAGATTCTTGTCCACAACCCACCAGTGGATACATTATCCACATGTTACTATTTGTTGATAATTTACTAATCTATTGTTTTAAACTTAACTATTACTTCTTCCTCTTATTGGAATATATATTCATGTAGCCATATACACATATATACACAAATAATGTTGCTAAATTGTTATCCCATACCAAAAATTGCATTTTATAATGACATCCTTTCTTCAGGTGGAACCACATATCTCATACAGAGTGAACATGGTTTCCAATAATAGTTTCAAATGTCAGATACCTCATTCTTCTCTGGGATTTACCAGACCTTACCTTCTTACGTTGAACTCCTTCCAGTGTTCCAGGTTGGGCAAATGTTCTGCCAGACTCTGGGTAATTCTTGCTCTGCTGATAGCCAGCTCCCTTTCACCCAAGAGGATGAGAAGGGGAGGGGATGAATGGATGCATATTGACTCAGGGACCCATCTAATGACTTGTGAGGTTGGGAAGTGGAGCTTAAATTGTTAAGGGAGTCCAACTAACCAAGTTTCTCAGGGATTCTTGCATGGTCCCCAGGGGTGTTTCTAGCTACTTGTCTTTGTCTAATTTTGTTGGTAAAGTCTTTAAGATCTCGCACTTGATGCGATGAGCTTTTCTTTGTCACATTTGCTAGACTTTTTAACTTATTGTTTCCAGACAATGGGAATAAGATCCATAGAGCTTAAAGACACTTTTGACTCTCCAGATGAAAATTCTGAGGCCTGTAGTATTCTCCTTATACTTATAGAATACTTAGAGAATAAATACGCAGCTGGCTGATGACTGCTTTCATTCTTTCGTTTGCCTCTTTGGACTCCTGTGTACCTGTGAGTGCTTAGTAGCAGCCTGGAAGCAGACATGTTAGGGAATCACTTCCAGAAGTTGGCAAAGGTGATTTTGCATGGCTGGGAAGGGTACTTTGGCTAATGTGACCCCCTCTACTCTGCAGTTCTACAACACTCACCCCCTCCATGAGGCCTTCTGACACTAGTATATATTCATGTAAAAAGTAGTTGATACAGAGATAGAACTGGATGGCACACAGAGTGCTAACATCACCCTGGTATGTTCACCGGCAGCCAGACTGCGCTTTTTTTTTTTCCTGAAGTTTTTTCATTCCCCACAGACCATGAGATTCCTCTTAGAGATCAATTCTTAACCTCATCCTACCTCTATAACCTTGTCTCTTGGCAAGCAGATAAGGGGAGTGATTAAAAGAAGTCACTAACCCCTCTCCTTCTGGCACCCAGTGATACACTTGTAGCCAAGGTAGCAACAGTAGCAGCGACTGCAGGAACATTACTGTTGGTCCTGCCACCAAATAGTCCGATGCAAGACTTCAGTCCTTTGAGGCATGGAACTCCTCATCTGTCTCGAATAAGTGCTCATTCTATTATTCTTCTTCTCTGACTATTAGGTAAAAATCCCATCAACTTCTGGGGTCATCCTGCCCTGCTGTCATTTCCCTATCAACAAGGATGTCATTCTGACATGAGACAACTATTCCCTTTAGGGAAAAGAAAACCATTTGCTCCAGAAGTAGGGTAAGAGAAGAAAATTAGAAAGCTTTTTGGCAGAGGATTGCCCTTTCACCCCTATCTTGTAATACCACATTTCCAGTTGACCCTGCAGAGAGAAAAATGGGAAGCTCTGCCCTAGATTTATGAGACAGCCGTGCTGATAAGAAGAGGGTGTGAGGGTTCTGCCTGAGCAATGGATGGAGGTCAGGATAGTGTGATCCAGTGCTCAACGAATTTACAGCTTTGACAAAAATTCCACTGTGTAAGAAGCAGCCCTCTACTTCCATAGCTCACATTTCCTATGTACACCTTGTTCTTTCCTGACCGAATCCCTTATAGCGTAAGGTTTTCCTTAGCTTTTCCCTTAGCCAGATGGAGAATGTATCCAAGTGAATAAATCTTCCCCTTCCATAAGTTGTATCTTATTATTATGTAATCAAATAATATTGTATTTTTATTTTAAATATAGAAGTCTATATAACTATACATACATATATGTACAATCCTCAAATGTTGTCTTTCTGATATTATTTGGCATTTATATATTTCTGCAAGCTTTAATTGCTACCTCTTCCAAGCTGTATCTCTCCCTCCTCTATCATTTCTACTTGAGATGGTTTTGTAAAGGTGAATTTTACCATATGTGGAGTAAACGAACTTCAGGAAGACCACAGGTTTCTATTATTTCACAAGTGTGAAAAAGCAAAGACATCCAAATTAGAAAGAAGGGAGTAAAACTCACTATTTACAGAAGACATGATACCGTACATAGGAAAACCTAAAGACTCCACCAAAAAACAACTACATCTAAGAAATGAATTTGACAAAGTAGCACTTTTTATACACCAGTATTGAACTATTTGAAACATTCATTTCAGTACCTAAGAATAAGTTTAACCAAGAAGGTAAAAGATCTGTACTTGGAATATTGTACAATGTTGAAGAAAGAAATTGAGAAAGATACAAGTAAGTGGAAGCATATACAACATGCATGCACTTGAGGAATTAACATCATTAACATGCCCATACTACCCAAAACAATCTATATAGATTCATTGCAATTCTTATTAAATTGCCAATGGCATATTTTGCAGATCTATAACAAATATTCCAAAAATTTATATGGAAACACAAAAGACCCCAAATAGCTTCAGCAATCTTAAGAATCACAGTTAAAGGTATCACACTACCTGATATCAAACTATACTAAAAAGCCACTGTATTCAAAACAGCCTGGTACTGGCATAAGAACAGACACATAGATCAATGGAAGAGAACAAGAAGCACAGAAATAAACCCACACCTTTACAGTCAATTAATATTTGATAAAGGAGACAGGAGCATACAATGGAAAATAGGCAGTCTCTTCAATAAATGGTGTTGGGAAAATTGAACAGGTACATGCCCAAAAAAACAAAAAACAAAAAACTTGACCACTAACTTACATGATACACAAGAATAAACTCAAAGGGGATAAAAGACTTAAATGTAAGTAACAGCACCATAAAAATGTTAGAAGAAAATTTAGATGGTAAAATCTCAAACGTCTCTTGTAACAATGTTTTTGCTGATATGTCTCCCTGGGCAAGGGAAACAAAAATATTTAAAAATGGGACTTCATCAAACTCAAAAGCTTTTGCACAACAAAGGAAATCATCGACAAAATAAAAAGGGAGCCCACAGAATGGGAGAACATATTTGCCTATGCTATGTCTCATAAGGGGTTAATTTCCAAAATATGTAAAGAACTTATACAACTCAACATCAGAAAGACAAACAACAAATTAAAAAATGAGCAAAGTACTTCAATAGGCACTTCTTCATAGAGGACATATAGATGACTAATAGACATATGAAAAAAATTATCAATGTCACTAATCATCGGAGAGATGCAAATTAAAACCACATCGAGATAGCACTTCACACCTGCCAGAATGGGTACCATCAATAAATCAACAACAACTTCTAGCTAGAATGTGGAGAAAAGGGAACCCTAGTGCACTGTTGGTGGGAATGCAGCCTGGTGCAGCCACTGTGGAATAGTATGGAATTTCCTCAAAAAGCTAAAACTGGAACTGCCTTTTGACCCAGCAATTCCATGCTGGGAATATGTCCTAAGAATCTTGAAACACCCATTTGAAAGAACCTATGCACCCCTTATGTTCATAGCAACATTATTTATAATAGCCAAGTGCTGGAAACAGCCCAAGTGCCCATCAGCAGATGAGTGGATAAGAAAGTTGTGATACATATTCATATTGGAATACTACTCAGCCATAAAAAGAAGGAAACCTTACTTTTTGCTACTGCATGGATAGACCTAGAGGGTATTATGCTAAGTGAAATAAGCCCTCAGAGAAAGACAAATGTCATATGATCTCACTTGTATGTGGAATCTAGTAAACAAAATAAACTGATGAGCCAAGTAGAAACAGAGGCATGGAACATGGAAGAGGCTGACAGCTGTCAGACGGGAGGGAGGAGGGGGGCACTGGATGAAAGAAGGTGAAGGGATTAGCTAAAGGACATATAGGTATGACCCGTAGACACAACAGTGTGGGAATTGCTAGAAGGAAGAGGGGTGTAAATGGTGGATGGAGACAGACCAAGCAGGGGAAAATGAGGACATCTGTAATAGTGTCAACAGTAAAAAAAAAAAAGTACTTTTCAATTTCTTGCATTATAGATGTCTATCCTCATTGTTAAACCATGAGCAGCCACAGGACCAGAAGTATTTGTCCTACTGCTCTTTTATTTTTTGCATTGTACCCTCTTCCCAGTCTTCTCCATTCCTCTGTGTGTACATTGGAAGGTGTATCTATATCTATATATTCATATGTTTTGAACCAAGAGGAAAAAGGAGACAACCTGCTAAAAAGGGATCCTGGTGGCTAATTGGGCTCAAATTTTAAAAACCGAGCCTAGCATCTATTTCTGGACAGAGGTCTCTCAGACAAATTGCACTTCAGGGAGAAGCCTCTGCGCTCAGCTGCTTGTTCTGCACAAAACTACCTGTCTCCGTGTTGAACTGCCTGCCTGCATTGTTTATACCAAATGAACTAGCCCCTATAACGGTTTCCTGGGATCCTATTTCAACAAGTAATACTTGAGCGTTCCCCATCCAGTTGGAGCTGCACAGCTCTGGCCAATCAGCGTGACTCTATTCTGGCCAATCAGGACAATGGCTTTGGACAAATCAAACTGAGGATTCTGAGTCCTTGTTTGCAAGAGGAAGGACCAATCAGGGACCAGGGGCGGGACTTCTGTCCATATAAATCAGCGCCCCGCTGGTTGGGAGATTATACTTTCCTTTGGGTGAGTTTTAGCGGTGAAGATGTCTCTCCAGAGCAGAGCAGACCAAAGCAGACTGATGCAGAGCACAGCTGTCTCTAGATAGAGAGAGGCCTGGCCCCAAGGCTGTTCTACAGCCTTGCTGTTTTCACAGCCGTTCTGTGTTAAAACTGATTTGTTCCACCGCAGTGCTGTTTTCTCAAGTCGGCAGCCCAATTGGGGATTCCTGTTGACATTTGAATTGGTGCCCACAACCATAGATTGACAAGGTATATAGCTATATATCACTCAACTATATCTATATGTTGAGCTCTTGAGCTTCGGGTCCCTTACTTATGTTAAATATCTGTTATTTCCAACTGTTTGCAGAGCACCTCTCTGGGCTGCTGACCTTAACTCAAAATAGTTGGAAGCAAACATTATCTTAACTCTCAAACTTGTTTTTCTTCCTCTATATTCTACTTAGTTAACTGTTTTGGCAACCAACTAATCATCCAATCCAGAATATCTTGCAGTTATTTTTTTAATCCATCTATTCTCTTAATCTTCACATTTATTTTTAAGTACTATATTTTTAGTTTATTGGAGTCTTTAAGTAGGCAATCATATATTTTCTTTTTTTATTACTGTTCAAGTACAGTTGTCTCCATTCCCCCCCCACCAGCTCCCTCCATCCCACCTATTCCCACCCCCCACCCTCAATCCTACCCCCTTATGGCTTTGTCCATGTGTCCTTTACGTATGTTCCTTCCCCCCCCCACCCCCCGCTTCTTCCCGTCCGGCCTCCCCTCTGGTTCCTGTCAGTTTGTTCTTTATTTCACATGATCTCGCCTATAAGTGGAACCTAATCAACAAAACAAACAAGCAAGCAAAATACAACCAGAGACATTGAAGTCAATCTTCACATTTAATGAATGCAAATATCCTGCTATTTCTATTTCAAAAATGTCTCTTCAATCAGTTCCTTGTCTTCCATCTCCATTGCCACTGCTAGAATGTAAGGTCTATAAGGGTAAGAATCATGGTTTGATTATCGATTTACCTAGTTTCTAGATATATCTAACTTCTAGAATACTGTCTGACATGTAATAGGCCCTTAATAAGTGTTTGTTAAATGAATGAATGAATGAATGAATGAATGTTTTAGTTTAGGCTCTTATCATATGTCTGGGATAGTAGTGGAAAACTCTAGGGAAATCTTTTTTTTTATTGTTCAAATACATTTGTCTCCATTTACCCGCCACCACTTTCCCATGCTCCTCCCACCCCCACCTCCCTCCCTCAATCCCTCTCCACCTTGGCTTCATACATGTGTCCTTCATACATGTTCCTTGATTTGACCTCTCCCCTTCCTTTCCACGCTACCCCCCTCCCTTCTTCCCTCTCGTTTCTGTTGGTTTCTTTTTTCTTTCAATGTTGCCGAATATATTTTCCTTGCTTGTTTTGTTGATTAGGTTCCAGTTATAGGTGAGATCATATGGTATTTGTCTTTCACTCCCTGGCTTATTTCACTTAGCATAATGCTCTCCAGTTCCATCCATGCTGTCATGAAGGGTAGTAGCTCTTTCTTTCTTTCTGCTGCATAGTATTCCATTGTGTAAATGTACCATAGTTTTTTGATCCACTCATTTACTGATGGGCACTTAGGTTGTTTCCAGCACTTGGCTATTGTAAATTGTGCTGCTATGAACATTGGGGTGCATAGGTTCTTTTGATTTGGTGCTTTGGGATTCTTAGGGTATACTCCCAGCAGTGGAATCGCTGGGTCAAAAGGCAAATATCTTATTGCTTGTTCCCCTAATCACCAGAGAGATGAAAAAAAACCCACAGTCCTGAACATATCATGTAAATGCTCAAAACTTTGATAACATATGGTTTTATTAATAAAATTTAAGTTCTATAGTGTAAAATTCAAAGAATAGGACCTGGCTTAGGATTTTTTAGCCACAATGCCTCAATGCCTGCCTGCCAGCATACCCTCTCATCCATTTAGCCACTTTGAATATCAGGTACTTGCTTTGACAGAAAAATGCATATACCCATTTGTAAGGCTTAGGTTCGCATACAGCCAGCCTATTTGTGTTTCACCAAGTGTACTTCAGTTCAGAACAAAATCAATAACTGCAAAGAATATAAATAAAGATATACGTGTATTACAAAAGAGAGTCTTAAAAAGAACAGGTCAAATGAAATAGTTGACAAATAATAAATATATGCTATATTAATGACACCCAGAGCAAAAAAAATATTGCACTTGCATTTACATCTTTATTTTTTATTTTTTAATATTTTCATTTTTATACATTTATCATAGTCTGGGGGAAGGGATTCCTTCAAGTAGAAATCAGTTTTATACATAGTCTTCTACAACCTCAGCTTCCATTATTTTAAAATGCTATAGCATCTCTCTTTGAAAAGTTCTCTCTCTCTAGAAACTGGCAGAGAAAAAATTCAGCGGATGAGTGACTGCTGGGCCCCGCTCTTACCCCCTGCCCAAGACTCATAAGGCTCAGGGTGGAAAGACATCAATAACAATATTTGTCTTCACAAAGTGATAAAATTTACCTTTAGCTATGCTCCATGTTTGGGATAACAGCATAGTATTCATTTGATCTTCTTAAATTTCTCAGTCTTATGAGATGAATTTTGAAAGCTGAGAAAACACATTTTCACCTGAGAGCCCTTTCTTCCTTAAGAAGAGCTGTAAATTCATTTCACCAGGCACTGGTATGAACTCTGTGTAAGTCACAATACTAAGTGCTGTGGGAGAGATGAAGGTGGAAAAAAAAAGTAGTCTTTGCCTCGAGTGAGAGAAAGCAAAGGGTCAGTAGGTATACAAATAAGGATGATTAAAGGTAGACTCTAATGGAGTCCAGTAGATGTCCAAAAATATTTTAGGATAAGCCTTCCTCTCCCCTTTTGTAGTTGGCCAACAAAAATAAGGAATAAGGTACATAGGCATAAATTTAACCAAGGAGGTAAAAGACCTGTACTCAGAAAACTATAGAACACTGGAAAAAGACATTGAAGAAGATACAAATAAGTGGAAGAATATACCCTGTTCATGGATTGAAAGAATCAACATCATTAAAATGTCCATACTACCCAAGCTGTCTATAGATTCAGCACAATTACATATAGAGTTTTAAATAAACTTTTCCGTAGTTCCAGAGAGCAAGAGTATCTTGAGATAATGAGATTTATGAAGTTCCGCTAAAGCTGGAATCCACTTTTAGTTACTGTGTAGGCCATTATGGAATGATGATTTTCCTTCTAGCTTCATTTATAGGTCAACCCTTACTTCCCTTTTCCTCTTCTCTCATTTCTTTACCTGTTTTCAATTATATGCCATTTTTTTGGCATGTAATTGCCATTTTTTGTATATAATTTTATTGACCGTCATGAATCTCTTGTTAGAAAAAAAATGAAATGATAGAAATATTTTAAAATATTATAAAGGAATTTACTAGCAATAGATTGGTAGCTGCAGAGCCTACTTAAGCGCTTCAGTTGACAGTCATTAGTTTTTATTTTATTTATGTCATAATAACAATATTGATAGCCATTATATCTTGAGTACTTACTATATTAGTCCTTACTATGTAGGTATTGTTTTATCACATTTACATGAATTAACTTATTATACTCTCATGAAAACCTTGTTATTATCTTCTTTTTTAGATGAGTACACTGAAACACCAACATTTATAATTAGCTCAAGGTTATACCCTGTTGAGGAGTAATTCTGGGATGCAAACCTTGACAGTCTAGTGCCAGAATCCATACTTTTAATTATTAATCTACAGCTCCTATCTAAAGTTATTGTTAATGTTTATTTATACCATGCTGTCTTTACTTGCTTTATTTTATTTTAGATTTAGAAAATACTGTGGAATGTCTCCGAATTGTCTGCAGTTGTTTTAAGTCGATGTAAAGCTCTATGGTATGATCTTATGCCACCCATTAAATTAAATCTGTAAAGACTGAATGATATCTAGTATGTAAAATTGTTATAATTATGCTGACATAAATTTATTTTAAATGGTTTCCTTTAGAAACTGATCATTTGCCAGGTAGTATATTTGACAAACTACTCTATCTTGAAATTACAAAATTTATTTTTCTAAATCACAGAAGTATAGAATCAAAGTCTGGATCAACTTTAATTTGATTTAATATTGCTTGCTTTGACATGTGTTAATCAGTATTATCAGTGCTCAGAATAGTGGATTTTCCTCGGTAGTTGAGGAATTGAAACAGACATTCCTAGTATTTTCTGACAGTCAGTAATTTGAAATCATATTTTCCAAAAAAGGCCCAAAGTTTCTGTTAGATGTGTCTGATCTGTATGAATGACCATAACAGTTGTGGATGCAAAGAGGACTGTGTTGTTAAAGATTTCCTGCTCTAGCTAACAGTATATTGGGATTTTTTACTGTGGTAAAACACACACACACACACACACATAACATAACATGTACCATCTTAATTTAACCATTTTAAGTGTACAGTTCATTAGTATGCTAATACTCGCTAAACCTTAATAAATTTACCTACGATTTTCAAATGCTTAGGCTGGAAAAAAAAACAGTGGCTCTCTAACGATGATTTTTGCCTTAAATATGTAACTTTTTCAGAGTGAGATTAACGAGGCTTAGTTTAGAATTGCACTGCCCACATTTCAAGGGTCTCCTCCTGGTACTGTCAAGTACTTTCCTGAGAAAGCTCTTACATCATTCAGAAATGAAAAGCTGCTGGGGAGACATTCTGCAGCCAGGAAATCTGTGGAGTCTCTCCAGTCTTCTTCAGAGAGCTTTCAGCAGTGAGATTCCTATGTGCTAACTCACAGGGAGGTGGAATCCAGAGCAGACAAAGGACTTGCTTAACCCTAGTGAAAAACTTTTCCCTTTTGAAGATTCACAAAAACCGCTGACCCTGACCACAATACAGCACGTCTGAGCACTGTTTGTAAGGTTAGGTTCCAAATACGTTCTTCCATTTTCACCTTCAGACTTCCGTCGTTGAACCCTGCTAAACTTTTCAGTTTTATTGCTGTTAAGAGCACGTGTTTCTTTCCATACCAGTATTTCTTGTTTTCTTGAAACTGTTTTCAAAGTATGAGTTCATATACCATTTAAGATGAGCAATATGGTAAGATTGAGTGCATGCCCAGAGTTTGCATCCATCACTACAATCAATTTTCATTACACTTACAAGACATTTTTCCTTCAGCTATCACCCCACACCCAAGTGTCCCCATACCCCACTTCAGCCCTAGGCAAACATTCTACTTTTTCTCTATATACATTTACCTATTCAATACATTTCATATACAGGCAATCATACAATATGTGGTCCTTTGTTTCAGACGTCTTTCACTTAGCGTGTTTTCAGGACACATCTGTATCACATCATATATCAGCATTTGATATATTTTAATGCTGAACTCATAATATGAATACATGACTATATCATACTTTATCCATTCATCATTTGATGTACATTTGGGTTGCTTCACCTTTTGGCTGTAATGCTGCTGTGAACATTGGTGTACCAATTTTTGTGGAAATAAACATTTTTTAAAATTCCACTTTGATTTCTACATGGTGTTTTCAGTGTATCTAATTGTATTATGTTTTTTTAGCAGTTCTTATAAGTGTTACATTATACATATATAGCTTATCACTGCGTACCGGTGTCAGCATTTTACCAGTGTGAAGGAAGTATAGAACCCTTCCCTCCCCTTAGGTCCTTTTATCCTCTCTTATTTATAATATAATTTTTAAATATATCCTCTATATGTTTTGAGAGCCACATCTGACAATGTTAAGAATTTTATTTCAACCATGAAACAATTTAGAAAACTCAAAAGGAAAAAGCACGTGCGATGGTTAATTTCGTGTGTCAATTTGACTGGGCCTCAGGGTGTGCAAATAATTGATCAAACATTAATTCTAGTTGTGTCTGTGACGATGTTTTGGATAAGATTAATATCTGAATTGGTATACAGAGTAAAGCAGATTGCCCTCCCCCGCGTGGGAGGCTCATCTAATCAAAGGCCTGAATAGAACAAAAAGGTTGACCCTCCTCTTCCTACTACAGGTAATAGGGATTCTTTTTGCCAGACTTCTTGAACTTAGACTTCAGATTGTTCCTGCCTTTGGACTGAAGCTGTAACATTGGGACTATTTTAGTCACGAGCTTGCCAGTTTTGGATTAGAATTTATCATTTCTCCCTGTTTTCAGGTCTTTGGACTTGAACAGAAACTATATTATCATGTCTTCTGTCTCCAACTTGCTGACTGCAGATCTTGAGATTTCTCAGCATCCATAATCACGTGAGCCAATTTCTTTCTTTTTAAAAATACTTTATTTATTTATTTCTAAAGAGAGGGGAAGGGAGGGGGAAACAGAGGGAGAGAAACGTCCATGTGTGGTTGCCTCTTGTGTGCCCGAAACTGGGGACCTGGCCGACAACCCAGGCCTGTGCCCTACACTAGGAATCGAACTGGCGACCCTTTGGTTTGCAGGCTGGTGCTCAATCCACTGAGCCACACCAGCCAGGGCACATGAGCCAGTTTCTTATATTTCTTTACCTTTAACTCTATCAATATCTTTATCAATATGTATCTATTATCTATCTGAGTCTATATCTCTATATATTTATATATAAGAAGAATTTATATGTGATTACACAAATCCTATACATACGATTGCCTATGTAAAATAAGGTGTATAGAATTTGCTTCAAAATATATGGGTGATGCAGGGTAAAGGTGGTGGCATAGTGGTGACAAGATTTGTCAGGTATCGGTAATTGTTGAAGCTCAAGATAAGTGTCCAACTGGAAGCTAATGTAAGTATTCTGAGCATATTTAAGAAGCTAAGTTAAGCCATGATGTTTGGTAATTTATTTGTATTAAGTGCATTTTGACTTACAATATTGCAACTTACAATAAGTTTATAATTATGTAATATATATGTATATGTGTATATATGTGTATATACATTTATGCATGAATGAATCTTCTTTATCCATTCATCCATATATGGATGCAAATATTTTTCATATCTTGGCTATTGAAAATAATGATGCAATGAACATGGGGGTACATATATCTTCTTGAATTGGTGTTTTTTATTTTTTTTACATCAATACCCAGAACTAGAATTGCTGGATCATATGGTACTTCTATTTTTACTTTCTTTGAGGAATCTCCATGCTGCTTTGCACAGTGGCTGCAGCAATTTATATTCCTGCCAACAGTGAACCAACTGTGGTATATCCCTTTTTACCACATCCTCTCAAACGCTTCTTGTCTTTTTTATAATAGTCATTCTAACAGTTGTGAGGTGGTATCTCATTGCACATTTGATTTGCATTTCCTTGATGAATAGTGATGTTGAACATCTTTTCATGTACCTGTTGGCCATCTGTATGTCTGTATGTTTGTGAAACTTCTTTATGCCTAGTATAAATTTACTCACAATTTAAGTGCTACTGTGTATCTTTTGGCCTTAGAAAGCACTCTCAGTGTTCATAGCAGCATTATTTACAATAGCCAGGTGCTGGAAACAGCCTAAGTGCCCATCAGTAAATGAGTGGATCAAAAAACTGTGGTGCAGTTACACAATGGAATACTGTGCAGTGGAAAGAAAGAAGGAGCTCCTTACCCTTCGTGACAGCGTGGATGGAATTGGAGAGCATTACGCTAAGTGAAATAAACCAGGCAGAAAAAGGCATAAACCAGGCGTATGATCTCACCTCTAAGTGGAACCTACTCAACAAAACAAACAAGCAAAATAGAACCAGAGACATCAAAATAAAGAACAAACTAACGGTAACCAGAGGGGAGTGGAGAGGGGGATAATGGGAGAAAGAAGGGAAGGGTCATCAAGGAACATGCATAAAGGACCCATAGTAATGGACAACAGGGTGGAGACTGACTGAGGGAGTTGGGGCGGGGGACAGGGAAGAACAACGGGGGGAAAATTTGGACAACTGTAATTGAATGACAATTTTTTTAAAAGCATTCTCAAAAGATTACTGTGACTGCAGATTATAAAGAAACCCTGCAATAGGTTTGTGATTTGGGCATGAACAGAAACTTGTTTATATGGTCATTCCCCCTATAATATGTGCACAAGCCATTTCAAAGGTTAGAGTACATGATGTTGAAGCTTTCTCTAAAGTGTTGCTAAGGCCCAATTTATAGTCTGGCATTCCTAACTGTTATCATTAAAAAGTTAGGCACATTCATTATTTGAAGGCACATGTGACATAGGCCTAAATTGTCTCTAAGCTTGCAGCACATTCTGTTGAGAGTAAGCTTCTGTAGAATGTTGGAGACACTGTTGTGTGGTTCCTGTTTTTATTGGAGAAGTTAGTCTTACAGAGAATTTCTTCTTTCATTATGGTCCTTGAAATCTATTTATATTACCACCTCTGTGTAGGATGAAGGGAAGTCAATATTCACTTTATCTTAGCTATCAATTGGTCACACAATCTGATCAACTCACAAGCCATTGGCAGTCTACTCACTGGGTGTTTTGGGGCTTTGTGCCTGTCCTTGATACAATCTCATTTGGATAAAGGAGCAAAAAGGAATTACATAGCATAGGATGTGGTCAACCCTGTCCAAGAAACAGCTACAGGTCACTTCCGTCAGTTGGGCTATGAACAAGGATGGGGAAATGAATGGGTTACCTGTTATAGCTAGTAAAAATCAGCCTTTTCATTACAGACCACAAAATATGCAAATGAGCCTAGCCAGACATATGTAAATAAAGAAATGTGTGTTCAAGGCTATATATAAAATAGATAAACATAAATATTGGCCCTTAAGTGTGATATGTGGAATTTCATGCAAATAAGGAAATATTTAATGATACTCTTTCAAAAAGAGCCAAAGTGGAGCTAAGCATCAGTAAATTCAGAAAATATCTGCCAGTTAAAGCAATCAGATACCAGATTTAGACATGAAAAGCATATCTTACACTTATTTACAACCTTAATGTTGTCTACATGATGAGAGGATCTATTTTATAAAGGGAGTAAAAGCAAAAATTAATGAGTGTTAGCCAACTAATTATAAAGTATTATACTGTGATTAAAGGTGATACAGGAAGCTGATGATGACATTTTCATTGAACAAGTAGTTGTTAGATATTTATAGAAATTGTGTGAACAGCTATATGCCTTAGAAAATAAGTGTCATTGCCAAAGTGATTATTTCTAATCTTCTAGATGCAAGTTTGTAAAGGTGAAACCAAATCATTCCAAGGAAATTATCAGAGTATGAAACATTTTTACAAATACTATGTCACACTGTACATATATATATGGCCCGGTTTTCTTCTATGTGATTATTAATGGACCATGAAGACTGAGAAATTGAACAGGCTTTGGAGCCACATGATTCTGGTTTTGAGCCACCTTTGAGCTGTATGACCTGGGGCAAGGTACCTAACATTGCAGAACCTCAATTACTTAGTCTATAAAATTGGGAAAATAATACCTCACAAGATTGTTCTTTTGGCATTTTTAATTTTCTAAACCTAAGCCTGCCGGAAGCAATGAGCTATGGCAATTCACAGTACCTCTGTTACCGTATGTGGAGGTTTGTTTTCTTTCAATTGACAGAGAACATAAATGGCCTGTACTCTTTATGAGGGCAGGATGAGTGGCCATATTACTCATCTCTCCATCCCTAGGGACTGGCACAGTGCATGACACATAATAGATACCTACTCTTTCTGAAATGAATAAATGAAAAACTATGATTGCATTGTACCTTTAAACTAGAATTCAGCACTTTAGAAAAATTGTGGAATATTCAGACTACTACAGAGAATGCATCTTAAAATGCTTTTCAACACAAGATTTTCAACACCTTAAAGTGACTGTAACAAACTTCCTAGTAGAACTTTGGTTAAGACAAATTTAGCAGGTCAATCCACTACGTTTAATTGCCTTTTTTACATTGGCAACTTTCTGAATACCCCAAAATCTTGAAAATCCCTAAGCCTCGTAGATCATTTTCATGGAATTCATTTATTAAGTATGGCATCTGCAGATTGGCTAGTCATTGAGTAAGACAGGGCCTTTGATATGAACAAGCTCATAATCTAATTTAGACAGAGAGCTAAGACAACCAGTGATTGCAGTATTCTCTTACGAGTGCTATAAGAGGTATGAATTTGTTACCGGGGTAGCAGAAGGCAAGAGGTACAATCTTGCACTAGGGTCAAGCGTGGTGCGACATTGCCAGGAAATGCATCTCAGAGGTATTAAAACTTAGAACCGAGTAAGAAGAATATTTAGCTAAGATTTAGTCACTTAAATGAGGGAAGGCATTACAGGGAGACAAAACAATATTATTAAGTGCCCTGAACTGAGAGAAAGAATGCTATACTTTGGGAGCGCCAAGATATTTGTATATCTGAAGGTTAAATTTTAGGTATGTGGAGAAGGACATGAATTAGGCCTGATATACACATCTGAGTTTAGACTTTATTTATTAGAGTATGGTGAACATAATTCTCCCCTTTTCCTCATAACCCAGGGCCACCAATAAACATTTCATTACCAAACTGAACACAATGGAATGATATTTTCAGCCCTGGACTATTGTGGTTTGTAGCACCAGTACAACTTACATGAAACATCCTAAATTGTTATAATCTTGTAATGTTGATCTATGACCACAATAATTTTCATGTTTATATCCTTATTTATATGTTAACTGCTACCGTTCACAGCTTATAGTGGATCACATTTTCCAACACCTCTCCTATTTTCTAAATTATATTTTCTATTCTGCTGTAAACTAACAAATTAAATAATTGATTTTCCAAAATTCTATGTGAATTAAGATTAAGTTCCATGTGAAGATATAGAGCATATTTTCTACCACGGCCCCTCTTGTCTATGGCAGTTGATCACAGCCTCTTTTCCCATACAGTTGATTTAAGGCCTTGAGATTTCTTTTGACACAAACCTACATAGAAATTCTAATATATTTAATTACTTGAAATTTTGGTTAGAGGGATGGACATTTTTATGACTGGTTTCAGAGCGCTCTCCTGGTCTCTCTCTCTCTCTCTCAGAGCTATGTTTTATGAGTCTCAGTGAAGGAACTATTTGGCTTCACAGAAGTACGTTTTGCTTAATTTCTATTTCTCAGCTGTGTTCACCAAGGTAAGGGTATTAGAGTGGAGGTGTTCCTGCCCCAAACGATGTACATTTTTTTAAAGATTTTATTTATTTATTTTAGACAGAGGAGAAGCGGGGGAGAAAGAGGAGAGAAACATCCATGTATGGTTGCATCTTGTGCACTGCGCCCCCTACTGGGGACCTGACCTGGCCTGCAACCCGGGCATGTGCCCTGACCAAGAATCACCCGGGTGACCCTTTGGTTCGCAGGCCGGTGCTCAATCCACTGAGCCACACTAGCCAGAGCCAAACAATGTGCATATTAATACACTTTAAATGATTAGATTCTTAAGTAGATTGAACATTCAAATTAAAGTCTGACTTAACCGAGCACACCCCAGACAACCAGAGGATCTTTTAAGGGTTTCTCTGTTTTGGTCTAGGAAAACTGGTCTCAGAGTCACAGAATTATAGACTATTAGAAAATATAAGACTCATAAAGACCCAATCCACTCCACTAATTTTATGGATAAGAAAACTGAGGCCTCCGAGAAGCTAAGTAACTTCCAAGGTCGCATTGTGAGAGCAACCCTAGAGCTGAAAGCATTGGATTTTATGTAGCCATCCATTGTGATAGCTTCTTTTGTGTCAACTTGACTGAGCCATGGTGTACCCAGATGAAACATTATTTCTGAGTGTATCTGTGAGAATGTTTCTGGATGAGATTAATATTTTAATTCATGGACTCCGTGAAGTAAGTTGCCCTCCCCGATGTGAGTATCATCTAATGCACTGAGGGCCTGAATAAAACAAAATGCAGAAGGAAGAAGTATTCATTCCTTGCCTGCCTGCCTGCCTGCCTGCCTGCCTGCTTGGTTTGGGACATTGGTCTTTTCCTGCCCTTTGAATGAAATTGACACTATCAGCTCTTTTGGTTTTCACGTGTTCAGACTTGGACTGGAACTACACTGCCATCTTTCCTGAGTCCCATCTTACATCGTGGGACTTCTCAGCCCCCATAATTGCCTGAGCTACTTTCTCATAATAAATCTCCATATTTATAAAATCTCATATTGTTTGTGTTCCTGACCCGTGATCAACATATCTGTGTGCTCTTGCAGAAATGAAAAGGGAAATTCCAATCGAAGCGAAATTACCTTCAAGCTTATTTCAGACTAGACTCTGTGTTAATGAATTTTTATTAGTTTAGAAGCACAGGAAATGTGAATGTTCTTTTAATTTAGACAAATACCACTCTCTGAAGCCATTGATGTCCCCAAGTTGAACTCCTGACATTTGCTCCTTGCTCTGACGTGTCTCTCCAGGGCAGCTGGAGGAGGTGTTAGAGACATCCTGCGTTTACTAAGCCGATTGGGTTCCCTCAGGGTTACTTGAACCAACTGTCTGAGGCTCCAACTGTATCCCTTAGCATTGCACTGGCACAATCTTCATTTAATCATGTCTCGGGCTCAAAAGATATAAAAAAATATAATTGTATTGATAGAGTCACAGGAATAGGTGGTTTTTCAGCTATCTAATATATCCCAGAATAGTCAGAAAATACTTTCTGTTTGCCCATTTTTTACACGCTTTCCCAAAGAGGACATACGGATGCCCAATAGAGATATGAAAAATGCTCAACATCAGTAGTCATCAGAGAAATGCAAATTAAAACCACAATGAGATATCACCTCTCGCCTGCCAGAATGACTGCCATCACTAAATCCACAAACAGCAAGTGCTGGGGAGCATGTGGAGAAAGGGGAACCCTAGTGCACTGTGGGTGGGAATGCAGGCTGGTGCAGCCACTGTGGAAAGCAGTATAGAGTTTCATCAAAAAATTAAAAATGGAACTGCCTTTCTAACCAGGGATCTCACTTCTGGGAACTATGTATCCTAAGAATCCTGAAACACTAATCAGAAAGAATATATGCACATCTATGTTCATAGCAGCATTATTTACAACAGCCAAGGCCTGAGAACAGACCAAATGCCCATCAGTAGCTGAGTGGATAAGAAAGATGCGGTACATTTACACAATGGACTTCTATTCGGCTGTAAAAAGAAGGAAATCTTACCTTTTTTGACAGCATGAATGAACCTGGAGAATATTATGTATACTAAGCAAAATAAGCCAGTCATGGAAAGACAGATACTATATGACTCACTCGCATGTGGAATCTAATGAACAAAATAAACATGAACAAAATAAAACAAGATGCATGGGTACATGGAACACATTGACAGATCACAGAGAGGAGGGACATGGGAGGACAGGAAGAGATTAGCCAAAGAACATATATGCATAGCCCATGGACACAGACAACAATGTGGTGAATTCAGGGGGTGAGGGGAAGAGGGGCTGGGTGGAGGGTGGAAAAGGGCAGGAAATGTGGGACATCTGTAATAGTATCAACAGAATAATTTTTAAACCCCCCAAAATTCTAAGTAAAAAAAGAAAATACTTTCCTGATATTTCACAGGAAGCATGTTGTTTACTGTCTCCCTAGGTGCCAAGAATACGATTCTCTTAAAAGAATCGTTTGCCTCATCAAAAACCTTGGGTTTGCCCTGACTGGTGTGTCTCAGTGGATTGAGCTCTGGCCTGTGAACCAAAGGGTCACTGGTTCGATTCCCAGTCAGGGCACATGCCTGGGTTGTGGGCCAGGTCCCCGGTGGGGGGCGCCAGAGGGAGAACACATTGATGTTTCTGTCCCTCTTTCTCCTTCCCTCCCCCCCTCTCTAAAAATAAATAAATAAATAAATAAATAGATCTTTAAAAAAAAAAACCTAGGGTTCACCCCCAGGTGATTGATTTATTGAGATCACATTAGAAGGCCTGATCATCTTAATTATTAATAAATTATTCCAAATTTATGTATAATAGTATATTGGTTAGTGTTAAATCTACATGTAGAATTCCAATTAGTGACAAGGAACTTGTTTTTTTGAGATTATTTAATAACTTCAGGTGTTAGGGAGGCTTGCCTGTGAGCAAAATATAAATTTTGCAAGGTGTTTGAAATTATCACTGACATGAGCACTTAAAATATATAAAAATTATTGTCTCCCCCACATCTGTCCTGAAGTGATAAAATGTAAGTTTTGACTCTGCATCAATTAAAATGGGGGCAGTTATTTTAAGAGAGCCTTGTGTCCTGATTACAATGGTGTGTGGCTGATAAACTCCAGCTGGTTGAAGCCTTGCTCTCTCAGGCTGGAGAACAGATGACCAAGAGCCGGGAGCTCTGGATCTACACTCACCTTGTTCTCCACCTACTGCACCGACAGTTGGGTATTGTGTGTTTTGCTAAAATTCTCCACATATTCTTTGGTAATCTGTAACTTAGGGGTGGTGAACGCTGAAAGAAAGTAGTGTATTTGTTTAAGTGCCCATTCGGAATTTAACACAGAGGAAACTTACTCTTCATAAATTTTCTTTGCACTTAACTCTAATTAGCTTCCTTTGAGTTGGAATTGGCAGCTGTTTACTGACATGTAGTGGAAACATACACAGCTTAAAAAGGATTTAGAAAGGAATCAAATGACATGGGGAAGCTTTGGAGGAGCATTAAATAAAGTGAAATTTGAACCTAAATCCTGAGTAACGTTTCCTACCACGGAAAGAAAATATTGTTTAGAGGAGACCAGTATGGTAGCATGACATATTTTATGAAATAAACTTTTTAGATTAATTATATCCTGAGTATTCTACCTAAGCAGGAAGCCTTAAACCTTAAGCCTACTGACAACATTAAGGCCAAGGGTATACAAAACAAAAATACAAAAGTGTAACAATGTATGTTCCCCCAGCCCTTTCTCTCCTGCCTCCATGATTCTGAGCTACATGGATCTTATGAAAATAACGTGATGGAGTAAAGGAAGAATTATCATGGGAGCATAGCTTTATTGCCTAAACCAGTTTGGAGCAAAACAGCTGCTGGTCTTCCAATGTTGACATCCATAATGATCTTTAGACACTTCAGGTATGGACAGGAACTCAGCTGGAAATTTATAGCATTTGAACAGTGTTAGGGAGAGACTATGGAGACAGGGATAAGGGAAAGAGGAAAGTTTCTGTGCCTCTCAGATAATGGGTGAAAAAAGTTTTGTCATGGGGAAAAGTTCCTACCTAATGTAATTATGTCTTCATTTGTTCCCCGTCAATCATGCTGTTTTAGCAAGGTTCTTTCCTAACCCTTGTCTTACAAAACAAAAAACAAAAAACCCTCGTTCTTCTTTCCTTGACTGCCCAGGGTAGGTTAGGCTGTTTTTAAAAGGCCCCTTGTTAAAGTCGCTTGTAATTATATTCTGTCTTCTGAGGTGTTGGCAACTGTGCCCAATTTCCTGTCACCTGCTAATTTAATTAACAGTTTTATAATGCAGTTTGTCACAAAAAGAAAGAAACTTGATCTTCTTAGAACTGAGGCACTGATTAAATGTTCCTGAAGATATTTCTGAGCTAGACTTCCAAAAGTAATACTCAGATTAAAAACCACTCACTACTTGATAGAAAGAGACTTGACCTGGGATGGTGAACACACAATACAATAAAGACATGATGCATTATAGACTTGAACACCAGAAACCTATATAATTTTAGTAACCAATGTCAGCCCAATAAGTTCAATTTAAAAAGAAATAAAAAGCACTCATCACTAATTAAATCTAATTGAATCTTTAATTTGTTTTAAATTTGAAATTATTATTAATGGAGCTGTCAATCCTCTCTCTGTAGTTTTATGGAAAATTCCAACTGCACTTATTTTGCTTTGCTTACTTTCTAATTAGAAAATGACTGTCAAATAGGCATGTACTTCAGTGAATGTGATCATGGTTATAAATAATCAGAGAATTTTTCTTAATTATTATATAACAGGATCTAGTAACTCTTTTGATCAGTATGAAAATCTATTCTTGGTCTAGAAAACATTGTCCAATGTGTTCTTGGTTTAAATAAGTTCTACTGAATTCTGCTCTCCTGTCCCAGATGTCTTGTCCTACATTTACCAATACTAGCAACGTGCTAAAACTTGGTATCTCGCTCTTGTTTAAGCCAGAATTTCTTTGATTACCATAAAGGTTAAACAGGGTGGTGGTTTTTTTTTTTTTTTTTAAGTTTTCTGATAACTTCCTTTTTGAGCAACTCGAATTGTGTCACAGTGGACCTTCCTTTCCACCTCTCTCATTAACAGCCTCCGTTGCTTAATGCTGCTCTCTGATATTTAGGGTTTCTGTTGTGCCAATTTTCTTGACGGAGCATCTCATTGTATGCTACAATTAATGCATGTTTCCTTGTAAGTTAGAATGGCCACCTAAAAAAAAAAAATCTGTGCCCAACATGTAGAATTTAGGAAATTTCTGATCTTTTCTCAGTTCGATGTAATATATATGGTTTTTGAAAAAAAAGCAATTTGAAACATCAGAAAATAAACTTAACGTATGGCAAATTTGTTTCTGAAAAAAATAGTATTTTTTAAAGGCTTTATTTATTTTTAGAGAGGGAGAGGAACATCAATGTATGGTTGCCTCCCGAGCGCCCCCCACTGGGGACCTGGCCTGCAACCCAGGCACATGCCCTGACTGGGAATCGAACCTGGGACCCTTTGGTTCATAGGCAGGTGCTCAATCCACTGAGCCACATCAGACAGGCTGAAAAAAAAATGATATCTATACATTTTTCTTTGAGTTTAATAAAATGTTTGGAAAATTAAAAAAAATAAACTGAGATTCCAGTTTGTGAATCAACTTTGTCACTAGGGTTTACATGAATCTATTCATTGGGGCTTAATCACAATAGCTTTACTAAAACCCAGTAAGATTTTTTAACGGAAAATCTGAGGAAAAAATCTGGTACTGGTAGCTGTGCAGTTCAGCCTACCCAGTTGTGTCTCGCTTATCTTGAGTCGTTGTATTACATACCTACTATATGCCCAGCACTGCTAAGCACTGAGGGTGTTCTGGAAGTGCCGATCTTCTGCTTCAGGAAGTTTATACTCAGAAGTTGAAGCAGTTTGAGACAGAATATAATTAAATGCTAAATTGCGCAATAAGTAAATGCCGTAGGAATTTATAGAAGGGGAAAAAAACTTTCACTTTGTTAAAAAAGGATATAATCTAAGTGCTCATTTTATGTTTAGAAAAACTGAGGCTTAAAGCTGTTAAGAAATTTGGCCGTGGTAACACAACCCTTAGCTTCACAACGGGAACTAAAATCCAGGATTTTGAATCTTTCCAGGCTCTTTTCCACTAGAGGAGACTCCCAGTTTTGGCCCCAGTTAGTTCTTGGACAATATTTCTGAAGGTTTCAAGAAAAACCTTAAGCCAGATGTTCACTTTCTAAAAATTTAAGTAATATTTTGGCTTTGCATTTCTGAAAACACATTGAATTCTCTGAAACACCAAGATTAATCATAAAATAAATGAAAAGTAAGAACTATATTCATTTATAAATTATGATTAAATATATAAAATCAGTTAAGATAAAAAGCTGCATGTAAATGTTCCTTTTATGGAAACGTTCTACGTAGCTGGATTGACTTAGGATTCTTAACTAGGAGTCCAAGAAATTGGAACTAAATATGTCTTCATTTTTGTCTGGTGAATATCTCTGAAGCAATTCATGACTACTCCAAGAATCTATGAACTAAATTCAAAATTAGTGTTTCTGCCTTGACACTTTTTTTTTTGAAATGTTATATGAACGCATGTTTCTAAAAATGTTTTAATGGCACATATTTGTAGAGAGGCAGTTTTCAAAGCAATGTCTTCTTCCCTGATCTCTTGTTCTCTAATTTCAGTACGAGATTAGTCACTTCAGTTCTAGGTAGGTTTCTCGGTGATGGCAACTGATATAGTAAGGACGCACTGGAGCTTCAGTGTTGGCATCAACAGAGTTACTGGGCAGTCTAGTAGCAATTTTGGCCACAAATGAGGGACCGCAAGTCGAGATATTTTAAATCAGGGATTTCCTGTATACTGTATTGAATACGAGGGTTGAAAAAGAGGAAGAAATCAAGATCAGGACTAAAGACATAGGATTACTCCGTGTTGGGCAGAAATGGGGAAACAGAAAAGGAAGTATTGTTGCTGCTGATACAAATAAGCATGTGTGTTTGTACTGAGGTCTGTCGGACGAGTAGAGATGTTTTCCTTCAATAAAATTTTGGTGCCATTTGGTTTACAAATAGGTCTAGGTCTTCACATTGACAGGCCACCTAGAGTCCACACACCTCGCTCCTCCCTTCCCATCAGACCTCACTCCACAGTGGCTAGATCTACAGCTTCCTCTCCCACTGACTTCAAGCCGTTGTCTCAGCGATATTTTCCATTTGTTTTTTCTTGAGACTAGGCCAAAGAAAAACTGGTTGAGATGTAGCCAAAACAGCCAGATGTTGCTGGATGTTATTTTGTGCTCTCTAGGGAAAGCAATATTTTTCAGTGAAACTTGTAATTATTTCTTATGAAAACTATTCCTGAAAAGTTGACTGAAAGAAAGAGAAGTGTAAAGCCAAATAAGCATTTGGAGTGTGAGATTCCAGTAGATGGTGTTTCTGGGTCTCAGACACACCTATGTAGACAACAGCAAATTGAGGAGGAGATAGTGGGCTGGGCTCCTACAAGGAGTATGTAGTTTTGGTGTTACTGCATTTATTTCTCTCAAATCCTGCTCCTATGCCAACTTTCTCTACTGTGAATATCCAACTTGAACATATCTTCCTATTTGGAGCATACTGCTTCCAGAGTTTGCCTGTGTTACACAGAGCTTGCTACACTCTTTCACTCCACTTGTCTTATTACCTTTTCAAGATAATATGATTCTTTTAGGGTAATTTTTTATTCCTCACGGTGTCCTAAGAAGTCCCTAGAATAGGCACTTGCATAAAGTTAGGACCTCAATCAGTATTTGTTTAAATGATTTGCATGTTTTCCACAAGTATATGCCAGAGCCTGAGGAAAATAAAGAGAGAAAGTAAAGACAGAGAGAAGGTCAGAGGAAAAACAATATAGGAAGGGCATGAGAATGAACTGGTTCTTGAGAGAGCTTAACTAGTATAAGAGATATAAAATAAAGAAAGAAAGAAAATGGAAACTAAAGTCATGACATTAGTAGTAGAAGAGCTGTGAGAATAAGGGTCCATTTCTTGTATGTGATATACAATTTCTGCTGTTCTCCTGTCTTTCAAAAATGGGTAATCAAAATTAGATTTTAAACTTACATGGAGTACTTAGCCACATATTTTAACGTATCTTTAAAAATATCAACTCCAAATTTGAGGAGAAAAATATTTTTTTTTCTCCACAAAATAGGCACATCGCAGTTATCAGCTTTTAAAATAAAGTTTTATAAGACTATTAAAGTAATAATTTATACTCAGAGATATAGCCTACCCTTAAAATACTTTGTGTGAGGTACAGAAATTGTTTTATAGCTTTAGATAGGCTGAATAATGGCCCCCAAAGAGATCCATGATCTAATCCCTGGAAATTGGAAATAGTACCTTTTAAGACATAGCAGATGTGATTAAGCAAAGGATTTTGAGATGGGGAGATCAGCCTGGATTAACTGAGTTGGCTTTACATGCAATTACAAGCGCTCATATAAAAGGGAGGCAAAGTGAGGTCTGACACAGGGAAGAAGGCAATGTGACCACTGAGGCAAGATATGATGCATGGCTTTGAAGACAAAGGAAGGGGTTACAAGTCAAGGAATGCAGCTCTAGAAGCTGGAAAAAAATTAAATGAATTCTCCCTTAAAGCTTTGAGAGGGAATGCAGCCCAGCCTATATCTTGATTTCAAATCAGTGATTCTGAGAATAAGTGTATGTTGTGTTAAGGCACAAATTTTGGTCATTTGTTAGAAAAGCCATAAGAAACCAATATATGGCCTTTTACATTACTAATGAAATCATTCCAAAATATCTGAGAGCTTCTCAGGAAATGCCTGTATGATAAGCATATGTTATCTTCTTATAACATGCTATTAGAATCCTTCAAATGCGTTCTCCCTTTTGGTTGGTTGCCTTCTTGTTTTGTTGACTGTTTCCATTGCTGTGCTGAAGCTTTTAAGTTTGATGGAGTCCCATTCATTTACTTTTGCTTTTGCTTCCCTTGTCTTTGAAGTCAAATTCATGAAATCCCCTCTAATGTCAATATCCATAAGTTTAGTTTCTTACATGTAATTATATTTAGGTATTTGATCCATTTTGAATTAATTTTTGTACATGGGGACAATCTGTACTCTAGTTTCAATCTTTTGCATGTGGCTTTCCAATTTTTCCAGCACCATTTATTGAAGAGGCTTTCTTTTTTCCATTGTGTATTCTTGGCTCCTTTGTCAAAAATTATTTGCCCAAATACATGAGGTTTTATTTCTGGGCTCTCAATTCTGTTCCATTGGTCTGTGTCTATTTTTCTGCCAATACCTTGCCGCTTTGATTATCGTAGCTCTGCAGTGTAAGAAGTCTGGTAGTGTTATACCTCCAGCTTTGTTCTTTTTTTTCTCAGGATTGCTTTGGCTATTTGGAGTCTTTTGTGGTTCCATACAAATATGGATTGGGTAAAGAAGATGTAGTACATATATGGTATGGAACACTACTCAGCCATAAAAAGAGATGAAATACTCCCATTTTCCAAAACATGGATGGACCTTGAGAATATCATGCTAAGTGAAATATCAGTCAGAAAAAGCTAAGAACCACATTACTTCACGCATATGTGGGATATAAAACTGAAACTTAAACACACAGACAAGAATATGATGGTGACCACAGGAAGTAGGGTGAAGGGATGGGGAGTAAAGGGGGCCAAATATATGGTGATGGAAGATGATATGACTTGGGTGGTGAGCACACAATGCAATATACACATCATGTATCATAGAATGTACACTTGCAACCTATATGGTCCTGTTAACCAACGTCACCCCAATAACTTAATACATTTTAAAAATGCTCTTGTACCATTTGTGACAGCATGGATGCTCCTAGATAGTATTATGCTCAGTGAAATAAGTCAATCAGAGAAAGGCAAATACCATATGATTTCAGTTACATATGGAATCTAGAGAACAAAATTAAAAAACTGAAACCAGCTCATAGACACAGACAGTGGACTGGTAGTTGCCAAAGGGATGGGGTTTGGGAGAGTGAGTGAAAGAGATGAAGGGATTAAGAAGTACAAATTGGTGGTTACAAAATAGTCACAGGGATGTAAATTACAGCACAGGGAATACAGTCAAGAATATTGAGATATCTATGTATAATGCCGGTGGTAATGGATATAACAGGGGATCGCTTCGTATAGTGTATGTTTATCTCACCATTTTGCTATACACCTGGCAATACAATTTAATATTAAAAGTAAAACAAATACTAAAATGGCAGCAAATCTATATCTATCAGCAATTACTTTAAATGCAAAGAGAGGAAATGCTCCAATCAAAAGACATAGGGTGGCCAAATGGATAAGAAAACAAGACCCTTACATATGCCATCTATAGGAAAATCACTTCAGATTGAGAGGTGCACAGAGACTAAAGGCAAGGAGATTGAAAAATACATTAAATGAAAATGAAAACAAAAATAAAAAACTAAGGTAAGAATACTTATACTAGACAAAATAGACTTTAAAACAAAGGCTATAACAAGAGACAAAAAATGGACCCAGCAATTTCACTTTTTAGTATTTATTCAAAGACACTAAACACTAACTTGAAAAGATATATGCATCCATATGTTTATAGCAACATTATTTTTCAATATCCAACATATGGAAGCAACCTAAGTATCCATCAGTAGATGAGTGAGTAAAAGAGAGATGGTGCATATATTCAATGGCATATGACTCAGACATAAAAAATAATGAAATCTTGCCATCTGCAACAACATGGAGAGACCTAGTAGGTATTGTGCTAGATGAAATAAATCAGAGAAAGACAAATGCTACATGATTTCACTTATATGTAGAATTTGGAGAACAAAATAACCCATTATTCACAGTGGCCAAGACATGGAAACAACTGAAGTGCCCTTCTATAGAGGAGTGGATAGAGGAGATGTGGCACGTGCATACAATGGAATACTACTCAGCCACGAAAAAGATGAAATACTGCCATTTGTAACAACATGGATAGATCAGAAAAAGTCAAGAACCATATCATTTCATTCATATGTGGGATATACATGTAAAACTGAAAACAATTAAACAAACAAGACAAAGTCGTAGACACAGACAACACTATGGTGGCTACTAGAAGGAAGGGGGTGCAGGGTAGTAAAGGGTAAAAGGGGTCAAATATAGGGTGACAAAAGATGACTTGACTTTGGGTGGTGGGCACACAGTGCAACATACAGATCATGTATCATAGAAACATACACTTGAAACCTATATAATTTTATTAACCGTTACCCCCCAAATTTAATAAAAATAAAAAAACAACATAAATGAACAAGCAGGAAAGAAACTGACTCATAGATACAGAAAACATTTTGATGGTTATCACTGGAAGGGCAGTTGGGGAGATGGGTGAAAAAGGTGAGGGGATTAAAAAGTAAATATTGGCAGTTACAGAATAATCGTGGAAATGTAAAATACAGCATAGAGAAGATAGTAATATTCTAATAACTGTGTATAGTGTCAGATGGGTGCTGGATTTATTAGGGTGATCACTTCATTGGTTATATAAATGTCTAATCACTGGGTTGTACACCTAAAACTAATATAATGTATGTCAACTATAATTGAAACAAATTTTAAAGAGGAGAAAATTTGCTACATGTTAAATGTGTCCTCTTATAATTTTTTTACCTTCTGTTTCTTATTTATTTCAAATATGTATAAATGAGCAGAAACTGAGATCTAGAGAAATGAAGCAATGAAGCATTTCTGTCATGGAAGGCAAATACCTCCTTCTGCTCTACACAGACACACACACATACCCACACACACATCTGTACCTCTTGAGATCTGAACTAGTCTAATGATTGGCGGTGGTCTGGACAGATGATTGTTAAATATTAAAAAAATGTGATTCTTAAACTGTGCATATTTTGAAATTGGGCAAGATAAGAATATTTGTACCATGGACATTTACACAATGGAGTACTACATGGCAGAGAGAAAGAAGGAACTCCTACCCTGTGCGACAGCATGGATGGAACTGGAGAGCATTATGCTAAGCGAAATAAGCCAGGGGGCGGGGAGAAAGAAAGACCTCACCTGTAAGTGGAACCTAATCAACGAAACCAACGAGCAAGACAAATATAACCAGCAACATGGAAAGAAAAAACAAATCGACAGTAATGAGAGGGAAGGAAGGAGGGGAAAAGAAGGGGAAGGGTCAAATCAAGGAACATGGATAAAGGACCCATGGACAAAGCCAAAGTGGGGAAGGACGGACGGTGGGAGGTAGAGGTTGGTGGGCAGGGGGAAGTGGTGGCGGGAAAATGGAGACAAATGTATTTGAACAATAAAAAATAAAAAGATAATTTTAAAAAATAATATTTGTACCATGGAAATAAACAAACACTACAAAGCAGGGCTTTTCCCCCCTAAACAAATGGTTGGCTAGGCTCCACAGGATATAAACCAAGACGTAACTAAGACATCTGTATGGTTGTACGAAAAAATAATTTTTTTCTAGGCCAATTTTTCATTTTTCTTTCTTCTTTTTTAAAATTTTTTGGTCTTTGCTGCTTTCTTTTAAAATCCTCACCTGAGGACATGTCCATTGATTTTAGAGAAAGAGGAAGGTGGCAGGGACGGTGGAGGGGGGCGGAGAGAGAGAAAGAGAAACATCAATTGGTTGCAACTCAGGTATGTTCCCTGACTGCAAAACAAACCTGCAACCTTTTCGTGTAGTGTATGGGCCAGGCTCCAGCCAGCTGAGCCACATCGGCCAGGGCTTTGCTGCGTTTGTTAAAAGGTACGGGAAGTTAAGTGTCTGCTAAGGATTTCTTGACCTTC
The DNA here is from genome assembly GCF_021234165.1 of Pteronotus mesoamericanus. Classification (NCBI taxonomy): domain Eukaryota; kingdom Metazoa; phylum Chordata; class Mammalia; order Chiroptera; family Mormoopidae; genus Pteronotus; species Pteronotus mesoamericanus. Next base: position 43,296 of record NW_026555108.1, on the reverse strand, counting down.
CAGTGATCCTTCTCCTTCCCTTCCCTTCCATACTGCAAAGCCTGCAGTAATCATTAGTGGTGCTTGAGAATTTTTCAGTCCTTCTATTGTTTTGTTTTGTGTAGTCGGAGAGGTAATAGACAGAAGTCTGCTTGTCTGACACTCGTTTTAAGTTTCAAAGGAAACCGCCAACAAGAGCTGACAATCAGCCATATAAAACCTTTCTTAAGTTTGAGGAGCCCATTTTACAATCCTGAAAGCTATTAAAACAAATTACAAAGGTAGGGAAACATGTTATAAAATACTATGCTGTATCTGGTAAATTCATGTTTCTTGTTGAATTTTCAGATTTTAAATCATATCCCTGTTTTCCTTTGTTTTATTCCATGATGTTCATTTTTTCTTACCTCACACACACAAAAAAAAAGTGTTTTTATTCCCTAGCTCTGCACTATCTAGTACATTAGGGACCAGTCATATGTTATAATTAAGACAAAAATTAATTAAAGTTAAAATTTTGTTCCTCAGTCCCGATAGCCATGTTTCAAGTGCTTTATATTCACATGCAGCTTGTGGCTACAGCATCGTTGACCAGTTTTCAGCAAACTTATTCTTCAAAGAGACAGGTGGTAAATATTTTAGCCATTGCAGGGTACTGTCACAGCTGCTTGACTCTGTCTGTGCTTCCAGCATGGAAGCAGCCATAGACGATACCTAAACAAACAGGTGCAACTGTCGCAATAAAATTTTATTTACACAGAGTGTTTTGTCTAGACAATAACTTAAATTAGAGAATGAGCAACACCCCTTTCTTCCTGAGCGTATGGGAGGATGATCTTTTGAAATACTGAATATTCTACACCGGAGAAGACAAAAATTTGTCTCAACATGTTTCTATGTATTCTTAATTGAAATAAAATAACACATAGGATGATAAAAATCCTATGTTAAATAGGCACAAAACTACCAACTTTTAATTAACAAAATTTATTCTCTTGTTCAATTTATAGGAAACCTATACACTTGTGTGTATGTGTGTGTATCTTGGATATGAAGCCTGATCTGTTCTTGCATTTTCATATGTGATGTCAGGAAATCAAGGAACAAGAACTGGGATGCTCAGATGCATGGCCTGGGGCCGCAGATCTTAAATTACGGGGTTAGTGGGCTTAAGAAGAAAAGTATCCTTAGAGTTTTTGCTTTTTTATGAAAGTCTCGTTTTTCTCCACTAGAAAAGTAACATATCCTAATTATATAAAATTTGAAAAATTAAAGCATAAAGAGGAAAAAAAAATACTAATAGTTCTACCTCACAGAATCGCTAGTAAGATTAAATTTAATTCCATGGTATATTCTTCCACTCCTTAAAAACGTAAACTGTTTTCTATTGTACATAATTATGATTATAATAAACAAGTTTATCCTTTTCGTAATTTTTTCAAGTCATCATTAATTCATTTTCAACATAATTTTAATAACTACATATGATATGATATTGAATGAATATTCTAAAATTTACCTCAAGATTGTTCTGTTGTATATTTAGGATGTCTTATTCATTTTCTGTTTATCATAGTGATTAGCAATCTGTAATTATTTAGATACTTTTTCTGCACATCATGTTAGAAAGGATCCAAAAGCACTTCCATTTAAAAGTGAGGTTCAGTCATCACTGCAGAGAGAAATCATGGCATTCTGGGGACAAAAATTAGACATAGAACAGAGAATATTCTTTTACTGTCCAATTATTAGCTTTAAAATAATATGCAATAAACTCAAATGCAAGGTCTGTAGATATGCATATCCTTCCCTACATTAAAATCACTCAGAGAAAAATTATATTTATGGTTAGGCCATTTGGTGTAGGAAATTTCTGAAAAACTAAAATAATAATAGTAATAAAATAAATCAGACCTTAGCGCTGGCTAACACAATTCTTCCTTTAAATACTTTCAGAATGCTGTCCCTGGCTTTTATCAAAATCCTTTCAGGACAATTACAACTTTACTTACTTGAGCCATTTGATATTCATCTGGAGAGACTTCTAAGGTAATTAACTAGCCCGCCTATTTGTTCATTTATAGTCTGTTTGGTTACACAAAGCGCCTTTAAATAGACTGTCTTCTCTAGGCCTCTATCCTGCCAGACTTCTGCAACTGGCTAATCAAATCACCATGTTTGCTAGGCAAACATAGAAACTAAAAGTCTTGGAGACTGTAATTTTTATCTTAATTAAATAACAGAAAAGTGCATACACAAAAAACAAAGGATAGAAGACTAGTAAACCATACAAAGTGGCCTGTATTAAAACCATTTAAAATCACAAAGAGTGTGTGTGTTTGTCCAGGTTATTTTCAGTGAAGAAGATTTATTGTTGAGTTACACAGAAATCTGAGGTAGCAGGGAAACTATTTACTCTCCCTGGGCCCAAGCACTTTTAAAACTAGACTTTCTAGAGGGTGGGGGTCACAACAGTAGCTCATTATCATAACACACATAGCTCAGTGTCTAGTACTCTGTGTTACTGAGTTCACCTCCCTAAAAGAAAAAATCTAAGTGAATCAATTTGTTGTGATTGAATAAAGTTGAACATCAAACCACCTTGTGGGAGATGACCTTCCTCATATCTGTCACCTCAGATAAAAATTTATGGTCGTCAGTATTGATGAAGTAGTAGGGTTGGTTTCATTTGACACACATAGGACAAGCCTAGAAGGTACTCTGTCATCTGGCACTTGCTTGCCTGCTGACTGCAGGTCACAGTGCTCTCACCATTGCTCACTCGATTCCAGCTATTCTGGCCATTCTGTTCCAATTGTATGGAATCATTTCCGCCAGTTCTTCTTATGGTAGGCACCATTCATTTCAAATATCACTTTGACTAACTTTTGTAATGCTGGCTACCCACACCACATCTTTCCCTTTTATTTTTAATATTTCTCATTATAATATATTATATATTTACTTGTTTATTTTCTTATCAGTTTGCCCCTTCACCAGAATGTGTGCTCATTGTGAGCAGAGACCCTTTCTGTTTTGCTTACTGCTCAATCCCCAGAAGAGCTATGAAACAAAGAGATACCGGTTGTCTGAAGTAGTTTGCCAAATTGAAGTACTTGCTGGAGGTGAGGTTATTCATATGAGACATATATTTACCTACAAGACCTTTGACAAAGACTCTCTCCTCACCCAAACTCTAGCACGGCTCCTCTAAGCTCTCTCCTGGACTAGGCCTCAACCTTGGCCTACAAACACATGAACAAACACTAACATAGTTTCTAACAGCTCAAGATTGCATTCATTAGGGTGACTCTAGACTCCCTTAAAGTGTCTATTTGAGAAAACTAAAAGCTTACAAAGGAATTTACTGTTTGTTCTAGCCAACATCTGAAGGTGAAATCCCTGTCTCCCAGTCTGTGTTGGAGGGCAGGAGCCTAAACTTAGTAAGGACCAGTTAGCAAGACGAGGTAGATTTTACAGGGACCAAACAATTCCTTTCCCATATTTTAGAATTCTTCGCCTTTCTGACTCTATGTAGCCTCTGCTCATCCCCCTTTTTTCCCCCTTATTCTTTTAATATGCTCTGTCAACTCTGTAAAAATCGAAGTTGATTTCAGTTCATGCTGGACACTTTATTTATTTCAATAATATACTACTGAATAAAAAGACTGTTCTTAATAAATTGTGCTGATAAATTGAATTTTTACTGGAGAAAAATAAAATTAGACCCATACCTTACACCACTCATAAAAATTAACTTGATATTAATTAAAGACTTAAATATAAAGCTAGAAACCATAAAATTCCTGGAGGAAGGCATAATAAAAAAGCTCCTTGAAATGGGTCTTAGAAATTATTTTTAAAATGTGACATCTAAAGCATAAGCAACAAAATAAAAAATAAAAAGTGGAACTACCTTAGACTTAAAAGCTCCACAGTAAGTGATATGACCAACAAAGTGAAAAGACAACTTATGGAATGGAAAAAAAATATTTGCAAAACACATATCTATTAAAAGGTCCTTACTCAAAATACATGGGAGAACTCACACAACTCACCCTGGCTGGTATGGCTCAGTGGGTTGAGTGCCGGCCTGCAAACCAAACAGTCGCTGGTTCAATTCCCAGTCAGGGCACATGCCTGGGTTGCGAGCCAGGTCCCCAGGAGGGGACACACAAGAGGCAACCACACACTAATGTTTCTCTCCCTCTCTTTCTCTCTCCCTTCCCCTCTCTTTAAAAGTAAATAAACACAAATCTTTTTTAAAAAAAGAACTCATACAACTCATAACAATAAAAAAAAACACAAACAAATAAACCAATTAAAAAACAAAGGACTTGAATAGGCATCTTTCCAAAGAAGATGTTTGAATGTCCGGCTGTTAAGTGAAAAAGTGCTCAACATCATGAATAATTAGGACAATGAAAATAAAAAACACAGTGAGCTAATCGCCTCATGCCTTTTAGAATATCTACCATAAAAAAGGCTTGTGAGGATGTGGAGAAAAAGGAACTCTTGCACACTGCCAGTGGGATTGTAAATTGGTACAAGAATTACAAACAACAGTATAGAGCTTCTCCAAAAAATTAAAAATAAAGCTATCATATGATCCAGCAATTCCACTTCTGGGAATATATACAAAGGAAATGAAAACACCAGGTAGAAGAGACATTTGCACCCCCATGTTCATAGCAGCATTATTTCCAATAGTCAAGATATGGAAACAACCTACGCGTCTATCAACAGATAAATGTATATCAAGCAAACATACACACATACACAATGGAATATTATTCAGACATAAAAAATTTTTTTAAAAATCTCGCCAGTTGTCACGACACGGATGGAGCTTGAAGGCATCATGCTAAGTGAAATAAAGCAGGTGGAAATAGTATGATCTCACTTATATGTGGATTCTGAAAAAACACACAAATTCATACAAAATTTAAAAGAGATCAGATTTATGGTTACCAGAGGCATGACGTGAGGGGTAGAGGAATTGGATGATGGTCATCAACAGGTATAACTTGCAGCTATAAGGTGAATAGGTACTGTGCAACCGAATGACTATAGTTAACACTGCTATGTGGTATATTTATTTTTATTTTTAAATTAAATTTATTGGGGTGATATTGGATAATAAGATCATATAGGTTTCAAGTACACATTTCTATGATAACATGATCTGTATATTGCATTGTGTGCCCGCCACCCAAGGTCAAATTATCTTCCATCATTATATATATGACCCCTTTACTACCCACCCTGCCCCTTCCCTCTGATAACCACCCTACTGTTGCCTGAGTCTATGAGTTTTTGTTTGTGTTTCCTGTTTGTTCATTTGTTGCTGTCAGGTTTATATTCCACATACGAGTGAAATCATATGGTCTTAACATTTTTATCTGACTTATTTCACTTACCAAGGTATTCCCAAGGTCCATCCATGTTGTCCCAAATGGCAGTATTTCATCTTTTCTTATGGCTGAGTAGTGTTCCAATGTATATATGGACCACATCTCTTTTAATCCAATCGTCTGTCAAAGGATTGTCTCCATGTCTTGGCCATCATGAATAATGCTGCAATGAACGTAAAGGTACATATATCTTTGCAATAAATGTTGTCAAATTTTTCAGGTTGATACTCAGAAGAGGGATCGCTGGGTCATATGGTAACTCTGTTCTTAATTTTTTGAGGAACCTTCGTACTGTTTTCATAATAGCTGCACCATTTTACACTTCTACCATTAGTGCATGAAGATTCCTTTTTCTCCACAACCTCTCCAACACTTGTTATTACTTGTCTTGTTGATCATTAGGCATTCTAACAGGTGTGACATAGTATCTCATTATAGTTTTGATTTGCATTTCCCTGATAGCTAGTGAAGTTGAGCATCTTTTAAGAGTGTAGATCCCAAAAGTCCTCATCACAGGGAAAAGAATGTTATTAATTTTTTCAGTATAGTTGGTATAGAATCTTCTATTGATTATATTATTTTCATGTGTATAATGTAGTAATGTGACATTTTTATACCTTACACTGTGATCACCCCACTAATTCTAGTCATCATCTGTCACCTTGCAAACTTATAACAAAATTAATGAGTATATTCTCCTTCACCTTTTCCACTCAGCCCCTCATTCCCTCACTTCTCATAACCATCTCTTTGGTCTCTGTTTCTATGAATCTGTTTTTGTTTTTACTCTTTGTTTATTTGTTTTTTTTTTTAGATTCCACGTATAATTGAAACAATATGGTATTTGTCTTTCTATGTATGACTTATTTCATTTAGTATAATACCCTCTAGAGCCATCCATGTTGTTTCAAGTGGCAAGATTTTATTTTTTATTGCTGCATAGTATTCCATTAAAACAATATTTTTCTACTTTTTGGGTGGTTGCTTCTTGTGCACCCTCTACTGGGGGCCTGGCCCACAACCAAGGCATGTGCCCTGGCTGGGAATTGAACCAGCGACCCTTTGGCTCAAAGGCCAGCACTCAATCCACTGAGCCATACCAGCCAGGTATATTTTTCTACTTTTTGTGTCAATATGAGGTGATTGATGTTAACTAAACTTGTGTTAATTGTTTCACAATATGTGAAAGTCAAATCATTATGCTATATACCTAAATTTATGCAGTGTAACATGTCAATTATATCACAATAAAAGTGGGGCAAAAAAATCTGTCCTTACCACTTCAATGTCTGGCTTAGTGTCTAAAAGGTGGCACCTTTTAGAGATCAAAGGATATATATTTTATAAAACTTTATTCTTATTATTGTTGACAAAGTGAAACTATATAAGAGCATCAACTTTTATATTAATGTTTTTTTCCAAAACAAAATAAAAGGTCATATGTTAATTTTTCTAGGTTTTGATACCCTAATGGAAGAATCATCTTTCCAAATAAATTGATATTGTCTTAATTTGTGTTAGTAATATAAGAGTTATCTCTAAGCTACTTTTAAAACATATTTTTAAGAAAGAAAAACTAATAAATTTTCAGGAATGAAACAACATTTCTGTACATACTTTTTAAAGCATGAACTACTCCTAAAACACTGAAAAATGCCCTTGGCTTCCTGATTTCCAAAAAGCTTGCTCTTGGGTCAAAGAATTTTTTAAAGAAGCTTTTGAATCCCTTCTCAGAGTTTTTATATTGTTAACACTGTTACAGATGCCCCGCATTCCCTGCCTCCCCACCCCCCACCCCTGCCTTTGCCTCCTCCACCCAGCCTCTTCCCCCCTGGCCTTGGCCACATTGTTAACATTGTGACAGGTTTAAGTCCCTCAAAATACATGTAGAAGGCTTTATTTGTTTTGTTTTGTTTGGATCTTCCTATCCTTTTAACTTATAACCTTCATCAAAATAAAGCAGACAGGCATAGAATAAACAGAACAACAGTTTATTTAAAGCCAATGTGAACGATTAAGGAGGAACTACAAAAGAGGCCATAGGGAGCAGCTGGAAAGCCCTTGTTTTCCAATTTTCTCTTTCTCTCTACATTACTCACGATGTGTGAATAGGGGGGATTTATTCTCTCTGTACGTTGTTTTAAACATTGGCAAAGAGAGTTTTAAAAATCACACGCACACACTGCACTATTCTAGAGTATAGCTAAAATGCATTTTGCTAATTTGATACATTGGTGCCTAATAGAGATGGCTTTTTAAAAGTTATTATACTGTTATACATTTTCATGATTATAATATTTGCTTCTGATGCTTGGAAGACAAAATCCTCTTGATTTTTCTCCTCCTACCTTTTTCATATCCTTGACATTATTCAATTTTTAGATCATACATACTTTAAACCCCTCGTATAAACAAAATACTTGGCTTACACAGCATTGTTGGAGAGCCAACTTTAAACAGAATAATGAGTTCCCATTATATCTGCTTGGACGTTCTGAGTAACATCTCCCAGCTATCCTGTAAAAGGGTTTCATTTATAATTTTGGGTTATATGGGCCTTTTGCAAACACAGCCATTTTGTTATTAACCATCTACTAATCACTCTAAGTGTATCAGATTGCTAAAATATTGAGTTTCAGAAAATTTGGTACTTTCATGTCCCTAATTTGAGCATTTACAAAACTCAGAAGTTCCTTGTCTGTATTAAACATCAACTGAAGTTACCCCTTGCAAGTTTTCTATCTCCCTCCCTCAGAATTTTCAACAACTTTTAATTTGTTTTCCTTGTTTATAAACTTCTAAAAATAAGACAAAATAAATAAACAGCCATTCTGATATGGACATAAAGAGGGTTTCTTATGACTCCCTTTATTTTAGGAAGTGGCTAAAGTTGTGTTGTTAAGCAGGACAAATAAATGAGAGCATCTCTATTGCTCTAGGCTGATGATACTTAGACACTTCTCCATAACAAATGCCACTTGTTAAGTGCATAAGAAAGTAATGAGACCTTGTTAACTGCTACATTGGGAAAATAACTTCAAAATACATGAAATTAGCAACACAGAATTCATTGCAATCAATTGCCGACTCTTATTTGCTGTCAGAGGTTTAACTCCCCACTGGAGACAAGGCCCAAATTTGCGGCTGGATTAGTAGGTGATCCTAGCAAACACTTAAACTTCTACATTTCTAGAACAAGCCACGTGGGAAACCAAAGGTCACCAAAGCAATTTACATGGGCCTTCGCAAGGCCTGTTTTGCCTGTATGGAAATGTGATTTAAGAAATCAGTTAAGGGGATACGTGGTGCAGGAAGGTGACCTGAGCGTGTGCCCTGGCGGCGTTCCTGCAGGCTCGGGTGAGACCGGCGCGCGGGCTCCAGTATTTTGGGGGCTATTTAAAAAGTTTTGAGCGCTCATTTGGGAAATGGCGTTCCTTATTAAAGTGAGATTTTACTGTTTGTGGTCTGTATCTACCAACTGATATCCAGAAAACCTCTCATACCTCTCAGGCGCGTCTTAGTCAAAATGGAGCTCTTAGTGCATAAGGGCAAATGACACCCTGACAAACCTAGATTGTTTTTAAGCTCACATTTTTGTAGGTGGGTAGGAAACATCCTTTCACTAGCAGATCATGGTGGAATCAACTGCATTCTCAGCACTGTGCCTGGTGTGTAGGAGGCGCTGAATAACTGTTGAGGAAAGGAATGAATGGAAACTCTCTAGGCAACTTTCCTGGAACCTCCCAGGTGACAGCATGTTATTAATGTAATGTATGTGGAATGGGAAACAAGCCTAGTCTTGATGTTTGGGGCTTTGGGTACTATACCTTCTGCCACATAGCTCTTCCCTCTGAATAAACCACTTAAATTAATTGGCTGCATCTGGCTGGATAGACCGAGTATCCTCCTGATACACCAATGCTGCTGGTCCCATCCCTGGTCAGGGCTCCCACAAGAATCAACCAATGAATGCAAAAATAATTGGAACAACAAATCCATGTTTCTCTCCCCTCCTTTCTCTCTCTAAAGTAAATGAATTTAAAAAAAGAGGAATGAGTTAGGCCCTGACTGTGTAGCTAAGTTGATTGGGTGTCATTCTGCAAGTGAAAGGTCACAGGTTCAATTCCCTGTCAGGGTACATGTCTGGGTTGCGGGTTCCATCCCTGGTTGGGGCATGAATGAGAGGCAACTGATCAATGTTTCTCTCTCACATTGACATTTCTCTCCCTCTCTTCCTGCCTTCCTTCCCCTTTCTCTAAAAATAAGTAAATAAAATATATATATATTTTTTAAAGAAATGAGTTAGGGTTACAGAGCTACAAATTTCAAAATAGTGGTACTGGTGTTAAAACAAACATATAGATCAATGAAACAGAATAGAGAGCCCAGAAATAATTCCATACACTTACAGCCACCTGATCACAAGAGTGCTAAGAACACACACTGAGCCAATGATAAGCTCTTCATTAAATGATGTTGAGAAAGCTGGCTATACACATGCAGAAGAATGAAATTTGATTCTTATCCTGCACCGTATACAAAAACCAACTCAAAATGGATGAAATACTTAAGTGAAAGACCTATAAAAACAGTAAATGAATAGAGTAAAACATATAAAAAAATCTCTTCAACATTGGTCAAGGCAATTTATTTTTCGATATGACACCAAAAGCACACAGAACAAAAGCAAAAAGATAAGTGGGATTGCATCAAGCAAAAGAGCTTTTGAACAGCAAAGGAAACAATCAATGTAATGGAAAGGCAACCTACAGAATGGAAAACATTTGCAAGCCATATATCTGAAAAGGGGTTAATATCCAAAATATAAAAAAATTCATTGAACTCAAAGGAAAAACAAAAACAAATAACCCAATTAAAATATAGACTGAGTCTGCTGTGGCTGGTGTGGCTCAGTGGATTGAGTGCTGGACTGCAAAGCAAAGGGTCTCTGGTTTGGTTCCCAGTCAGGGCACAGGCCTGGGTGGCGGGCCAGGTCCCCAGCAGGGGGCCTGTGAGAGGCAACCACACATGGATGGTTCTCTCCCTCTCTTTCTCCCTCCCTCCCCCTATTTCTAAAACTAAATAAATAAAATCTTTTAAAAATATATATATAGGCAAAGTCTGTTTCTATTTTCTTTGTTTATTTTGTTCAGTAGATTTCTTATATAAGTGAAATCATATGGTACTTACTTTTCTCTGACGGGTGTATTTCACTTAGCATAATAACCTCTAGGTCTTTCCATGCTATCACAACGGGTAAAGTTTCCTTCTTTTTTACAGCTGTGTAGTATTCCACTGTGTAAATGTGCCACAGCTTTTTATCCGCACATTTACTGATGGGCACTTGGGCTGCTGCTGGGTGAAATAGGTGAAGGGGTAAAGCAAAAAACAAACAAACAAACAAACAAACAGGGGGTTAGGGACAGGTCGAAAAGGGTAAATAGGAATAAATGATGATTGAAGGAGATGACGTTGGATGGTGAACACACAATACAATATACAGATGATATATTATAGAATTGTGCACTTGAAACCTGTATGGTCCTATTAACCAATGTCACCCCAATAAACTCAATAAAAACTTTTTAAAAATAAGTAAAATATGGGCAAAGGACTTAAATAAGCATTTCTATAAAGAAGACCTACAAAAAGCCAACTAGTATATGAAAATGTGCTCAACATTACTATTCATCAGGGAAATGCAAATCAAAATCAGAATGAAACATGTCATACCAGTTAGAATAGCTATTATCAAAAAGATAAGTGTTGGCAAGGATGGAGAGAAAAGAGAATTCTTATACACTGTTTTTGGGAATATAAATCATTACAGCCATTGTGAAAAAACAATATGGAGTTTCCTCACAAAATTAATAGTAGAACTATGACAGGATCTAACAGTTCCACTTCTGGATATATATTCAAAGGAAATGAAATCAGTATCTGGAAGAGGTATCTGTACTCCCATGTTTATTGTAGCATTATTCATAACAGTCAAGACAGAGAAACAACCTAACTCTGTCGATAGATGAATGGATAAGAAAAATATGTGATGTACACACACAGATAGTATCAGCCTTAAAAAAAGAATAAAATTCTGCCATATGTGACAGGGTGGATGAACTTACGTTAAGTGAAATAATCCAGCCACAGAAAGACAAATACTGCATGATCTCACTTTATATGTGAAATCTAAAATAACTCATAGTGACAGAGTAGAATGGTGATTGCCAAGGGTTGGGGCTGGGGAATAGGAGGAAATGTTGGTCAAAGGACACAATGTTTCAGTTATATAAAATGTATACATTCTGGAGATCCCATAGAGGGTGACTGTAGTTGACAATGTTGTGTTGTATACTTGAAATTTGCTACAAAAGTATATATTGAGTGATATCACCACCAAAAAATAATTTTCTTAACCAATGTCACCCCTATAAATGAAAGTGGTAATTATATAAGGTGATGTATATGTTAACTTGATTATGATTATTTCACAAACATACATACAAACATCAAGTTGCACAGTTTAAATATATAATTTTATGTCTCAAGTACACCTCAATAAAGCTGAATTTTACACAAGAAGTAAACTGAGAGTATAATAATTTAGCCTCCCTAATCTACAACCTCCCCACCCTACTAATATTTTCTATTGGGTTGGCTTTGCCTAACTTTTCCGATTAACAGAGAAAGTTGCCAAGACTTGAACTGTGAAAATAGATGTTTGGGTGGTAACTCAATTCTACTTAACTTTGGGATATAGCCAGGTTTGGCTCAACTTGAGTAGCGTTCTCTAAACATTCTTTCTGAGTCATATATGTACAGTTATAACACAGTCAAGAGGATTGACATAATTCTCCTGTGTTTTATCAAGTCCATTCAGAGAAAGAGTTCATGTTGGCTGATCCCATCATTGTGTTAGAAATGTGTACTATAGAATGTTTATATATTAATTTGTATGCATTCCCTAATTAGAAACTATTTAAAAATGACTGTATGTTTTTGTTTTCATAAATGTCACCAGGGACTTCTATAAGCCAATTCCAATATCACGGTCACTGCTTAGATGTTTTTATTTGCAGCAGTTGATACTATAGACAAGGGACTAAGATGGGGGTGGGGCATGTGGCGGAGCTGATGCCACTAATTTCTTGTTTAAATAAGAACATGGGCTATATAAGTACAGAGAGAGCTTGAGAGGAGTTTTGCCAACATAGACAGTGGGCTGCCATTTGTATGGATATGAGTAAGAGAAGCCTGATTAAAATACGAAGTTTACATAAAGAGACGTTGACCAGGCAAAGTGCTACAGCTGAGTTTAGCAGTTCAACTACAGAGAGAGATTGAGGAAAAATAAATTAGAAATCTGATGTTCTGTTATTTTTTCCACATGCTGGTGTTCATTAACTGTCTTGGTTTAAAAACTGTAAATCTTACCATTTTATGATATGTGTTCATGATATATGTTCATATCATAAAAATAATTCTAATCCATTAAAACTGAGAAGATGTTATTATTCCATAAAAGGATAATGCCCAAGCTGCAATGCCCAAATTGCCCTGTCATTACTACACATAGAGCTTCAGTTATAAAAGAAATTATCATAACCTTCTAAGTATAAGAACATCTAAAAAATGGTTAAAGGAAATGATTGATACATGCTGAGTCTGAGTCATCTAGCTCAAGGAAAGAATATTTACACATCAAAGCTTTGGGGACCAGAAACACAGGTGAAGTAATTTAAAAGGCTTCATTGCAACGATTCTCCAGGTGAAGGTCTAGAGAGACTTTAAGAAACAAGAATGGTTATAAAATCCATCGCAGACCTTCCGGATCAGAGTCTCTGACTGATGGAACCTGGAATCTGCTTATTTTGCAAAGTTTCCAGCAAATTCCAGTGCCTGCTGAACGTTAAAGATCTACTGCCTTAAAGCACAGTCTTTGGTTCCACCCTAGACTGTCTCCAAGACAGATTCCTTTTCAGCCTGTAACCCACAGACTTTGCAAAAGTTCTTGAGAATGAAGAGTATGTATTAGCGGACAGTTACAAATTTCAGTAGTCTGAATTTATTTAAACAGGTGTAAATACCGATTTATTTTGATTGGCATTCCTTTGGCCAGGGCTCTGCTTTGAAAAAACACAAGGCTGAATTTCAATTGCTTTTTGGTTTGTTTGTTTTTAATGATGGTCTCTTTGCTAAGTATGTACACGTTTTCATTTTGCTTCTATAGAGGTAATCTAACATGCCGTTCTAAACACCATGGGAATATAAAGTTATTGCCGTATCTCCTGAAAAAAGATGTGCATGGGTGGTGAGGTTTTGGGTGATTTTTTTCTTTCATCTTTACACTTCTATATATAGTTTGAGTTTCTGAATAGTGAGCTTGTGCCTCCCTTCCTCCTCCTAGCCTGCATTCTCAAAGAGTGTGGTTTAAACTTCATATCTCAGCTGTGGAGTTGGGAAGCCACTCCTCGAAAATCATTTGGCAATATTTCAGGTCAGATGTGTCTAGTTTAAGTTTCACTAACTTTATATCTGTGCTTCACTTCAAAGCAGACCAACGGAAAATTTTTATTTACCACATAAAAATATAAACCTTCATTGTAAGAATTTTTTTGTAACCCACTTGCAGAATTATGGTGGGGGGGGGTGTCCTACTATGTCATTCTTCTTTAATGAAAAAAAAATACATGTGTCAAGGGGGGAAATCCAAAAACTAGTTTCTTAGATATTCTTATTAGTCATAGAACTTTTCACAAAATAAGTTTGAAAGAAACATCTCAAAACTTATTTTACTCTTTACCTTAAACCTCCTGGTGATAATAGCTTTGTTTTCATATTACAAAGATAATAGAATATACAAGGGTGGGGGGAAATGGGTTTATAGTTGTGAGTAGGGAAAACACACTTTATTCTTCTATTATTATTTATTAATTATTATATTATTTTTCAGACAAACAACTGTAAACCTACTTTCACCCCACCCTCTATGCAATATTCATGATTTCATAGTACTGAACCTAATCTGATTGTGTGGTAATAGGGGGATTTTGAAAAAGCAGCAGTGAAATTTATTACTCTAAGTGAACCAGTACTGTAACCTCTGCATTCTATTTTATAAAGTCATTTTCTAAAACATACCCACTATTTCTCCATATTATAAAACACTTAAGTGATCCTATAGTATTATTCTTTAAGTAGCTGGAAACATTAAATAGCCTTCTACATAGTTAAATTCTATAGTTTTCTGAGAAGTAAAAGGTAGCTAGTATTTTCCTAATTTTATATATACTAAACTATTGGACAGAAATTATGAGTCATACAGCAATTTTGTAACAGTCAAGTAAGAAAACCCAAAACTTTTAATGCTAGTTTATTACTCTTCATAATATAAAGGGTTTTTCTCTCTGCTCATTGATTTTACTCATCTTTTTACAGCTTTAAAAATAATCTGCAAAAAGAAAAATATTAATTACTATATTTAAAAACCAAACTAACAGATAATTTTGTTGCTTTTCAAGCACTGATCTCCATCTTCAATTAGTCACTTAGAGGAAATAATTTTACATTTGGTAAACACTGTCAAAACCTGAACCAACACTTTTGATAATCAGAGCCAAAGCCTTTTTCAGTATACACACATATCCAACTGAAAAGCTCAGTTTTACTCTTCTCATCCACTGTTACATTCAACCGTGACAAAATACTACGACACGATTAGATTTTTATAGGCAATTTAGTAGCTCCACAAATCTATCCAGAATTCTTAATTACTCAACAGAGAGCAGAAAATCCTGATCTGTGGGTTTTAAAGTGCTCTGTCACTTTGCCTTCAGCTTGGTAATGTCATAGTCTCCTTATCTATAATTTACATGTATCAGCTAACTGGATAACTGTACCTCAGACCTACTTATTAATCCCATATTTTTTCCCAGTTTTCCATTTTTATTGAATCGTAGAACTTTGGAGCAAAAGGGAGTTCAGAGATACACTAATCAAATCTCTCTCTCTTTTTTTTTGTCTGATATAGAAGCCAAGAGAGATTAAATGACTTGCCTAAAGTTACTAACTATTTGTTCTGTACATAAAATAGCCTTCATTATTATGTACTTTAATAAGACATATTATCTTACTCTATAAAATAGGTTACTCAAAAATAGATATTGCGTAACTTCGCCTATCCATTACAGCTGCAATTTTTCTTTTTAAAAATATTTTGAGATAATTATAGGTTCACATGCAGTTGTAAGAAATAATACAGAGAAATCCTATGTATTTTTCCGCAAAATTTTTTCTGTGGTAACATCTGGCATTACTGCAGTACAAAAGCACAACAGGAAACTGACATTGATAACTATCAAACTTATTCAGATTTCACCAGTTAGTTATACATTGACCCATTCGCATGTGCATGTTTAGAACTATGCAATTTTATCATATGGGTAGATGAGTGTGACAACCATCACAGTCAAGATGAAAAAGGTCCCCCACAACCATCACAAAGGTCCCCCGTGCTACCCACTTATAACTATAGCCACCTCCCTCCCACTCTGGCTCCCTAGTCCTTGCAAGGCACTGAACTATAAAGTTTTGTCACTTAAAAATTATGCGTTAATAAAATAATATAGTGTATAACTTTTTGATATTTCCTTTTTAAAAACTCAGCTTAATTCCCTTTCAGATTCATCCATATTGTGGCTCGTATAAATAGTTCTTTTCTTTTTATTGCTGAGTAGTATTCCATGGTATGGATGCATGTTTGTTTTTTTAGTCATTCATCCTTTGGAGAACATGTGGGTTGCTTCTGTATTTTATGAATTATGAATAAAGTTTCTATGATTATTCACATACAAGTTTTCATGTAATCATAAATTTTGATTTCTCTAAGATACATGCCCAAGAGTATGATTGCTGGATTGTATAGCATTTCCATGTTTATTTTTATAAGAAGCTGTCAAATGTTTTCCAGAGAGGATACATCATTTTACATCCCAGTCACCAATGTAAGAGAGACCCAGTTTTTCTGCATCCTCTTCAGCATTTACTATGGTCACTATTTTTACATTTTAGCTACAGTAATGGATGTATAGTTACTTCTCACTATGGTCATAATTCATATTTCTCTAAGGGCTAATGATTTTTTGTGAGCTTATCTCTATTTGTGAAATATTTGTCCATGTCTTTTACCATTTTCTTTTTTAACACTAAGTTTATTTTGTTTCATTTTTCCATCACCATTTACTCCCCCATGCCCTTTCCCGTTCCCCTCCGCAGACACCACACTGTTGTCCATGTCCACGAGTTCTTTCTCTTTTTCCCCTCAATTCCTCCTCCCAACTCTCACCCATAGCTGTTCAGCCTGCTCTCTATCTATGAGTCTGTCTCTATTTTGCTTGTTAGTTTAGCTGGCTCATTAAATTCCATGTATGAATGAAATCATATGGTACTTGTCTTTCTCTGACTGCCTTATTTCACTTAGCGTAATGTTCTCCAGGGCCATCCATGCTGTCACAAAGAGTACATTTTTCTTCTCTTTTTACAGCCAAGAAGCATCCCATTGTGTAAATGTCCCAGAGTTGTTTTACTGACTCACCTACTGATGGATCCTTAGGCTGCTTCCAAATCTTGGCTATTGTAAATAACACTGCAATAAACATAGGGGTGCATATATTCTTTAAAATTAATGTTTCAAGTTTCTTCAGATAAATTCCCAGAAGTGGAATCACTGGATCCAAAGACAGACCCATTTTTAATTTTTTGAGGTAACTCCATGCTGCTTCCCACTCTGGCTGCACCAGTCTGCATTCCCACCAACAATGCCTGAGGGTTCCCTTCCCTTCACATCCTCATGAGAACTTGTTTGTTGATTTGTTGATAGCCATTCCGGCAGGCATGAGATGATATCTCATTGTAGTTTTAGTTTGCATCTCTCTGATGATTAGTTATGTTGAAAGCTTTTCATATCTCCATCAGCCATCTGCATGTCCTCTTTGGAGAAGCGTCTATTCAGATTCTTAGCCCATTTTTAAATTGGATTGTTTGGGGGTTTCTTTGGTGTTGAGTTCTATAAGTTCTTTATAAATTTTGGATATTAACCCCTTAACAGCTGTAACATTGGCAAATATGTTCTCTCATTCAGTATGTTGTCTTTTCATTTTGTTGATGGATTCCTTGCTGTGCAAAAACTTTTTAGCTTAATGTAGTCCCATTTGGGTATTTTTTTCTTTTGTTTCTCTTGCTGGAGGAGATATATCAGAAAAAAAAATGTTGCTACGAGAAATGTCGGACTTTGTTGTCTATTCTATTGTTGAGTTGTCACAATTCATTGCATTTCTGAGTTATAAAGCTTTTGTTAAATATATGATTTGCAAATATCTTCTATGTATCTCATCTATTCATCTTAACAGTCTTTTGTACAGCAAAAGTTTTTCAAAAATTATTTTATTTTTACAGGGTTCAGTTCACTCATTGTTCCTTTGAAAGATCCTGCTTTTGGTGTCAGTTTAAGAGCCCTTCAGCTAGTACTAAACCCAAAAGATATTCTCCTGTTCTTTTTGTAAAAAGTTTTATAGCTTTACATTTTACATTTTAGTCAGTTTTCCATTTTGAGTAAATTATTGTATAAGATTAGAGGTTTAAGTCTAGCTTTTTTTTTTTTTTTTGCAGTGCAATGTCCAATTTCTTCAGTACCATTTGTTGAAAAGGCTATCCTTTCTCCATTGAATTGCTGTTGAACTCTCAAAAATCAGTTAGAGCCCTGACTGATATGGCTCAGATGGTTGGAGTGGTATCCTGTAACGAAAAGGTTGTGGGTTCGATGCTTCTCTCTTGCATTGCTGTATCCCTCTCTCCCTTCATTTCTCCTTTCATCTCTCTTCTGAAAGCAATTATAAAATGTCCTTGGGTGAGAATAGAAAAATAAAAATCAAATGGACATATTTGTGTGAGTCAAGTTCTTTGTTCTCTCTTCTGCATCATTCATCTATTTGTTTATTGATCCGTAAACACCACCCCTTCTTGATTACTGTAGCTATGCAGTAAACCTTAACATCAGGTAGAATGATTCTTCATACAATACACTTTTCTTTCAAAATCATTTTAGCTATTCTAGATATTGTGCTTTTTTATGTAAATTTAAGAAGAATCCTGTGTATTTCTACGAATAACCTTGCTCAAATTTTCATAGAAGTTGCATTAAACTTATGGATCAATTTGGAAGGAATTCATATCATTACTATGGTGAGTTTTCCAAGCCATGAATGTGATATGTGCTTCCATTTTTTTAATCTTCTCTAATTTCTAGTATTACCATTTTTAATTTTCAGTATAGAGATCCTGTGCATGTTTTGTTAGATCTACAGCTGAGAATTTCACTTCCTTTAAAGCAATTTAAATGTTAGCTCTTTTGTCTCACAGGCTCCTGAGACTTTTTTTTCTCAGTCTGTTTCTCTCTGTTGTTCACATGGGGTAAATTTTATTTTTTTTCTGACCTCAAATGTGCTGGTTCTATCTTCTGTCATCTCTAGTCTTTTATTGATCCCATCCCAGGAGACTTTTCTTTGAGTTATTTTTTCAGTTCTAAAATTTCCATTTGGTAAGTGCTTTGCCTCATTCAAGTTGTGATTTCCCTTGCTTTTTGTATGATTTTTGATTTTTATGGTACCATTTTCATTTTTCATATTATGAGGCTCTATTCTATTTAACTTGTTTTTATCAGACATCCTCCCCGTTGTTACGTAGCTGGAGGATAGGGTATGTGTGCCTGTTAGGCTTCTTGTGGGAATCTAGAGACCACCTTTGCAAAAGAGACTCACACGGCCCGCATTGCACATGGGTGGGATGAACAGAAGTTTAGTACCCCTCTCATATCTGCAAATTTCTTTCATGGTGAAAGTAGGCTACTGACTCCCACAATCTCATTGCCTCCAAGTGGGACTGTAGGTTTATCTGCCACTGGACTTGACGGACGGACGCCAAGTTGTAGGGAAAGCTGAATACTACCTCATTCTGTCTTGTTTCCCTCACACAGTCTCACTGATGGTGGATAGGGACGAAAGCTCAGCTCCTCACTGGCTTTCACTGACAGGTAGGGTGTAGGAAAACAGTGCCGACTAGCCCTGCCTCACTCTACATTGCTTCCTCTCACTGATGTTGTGTTGATATGGGAAGAGTGGATGAAGAAGCACTATAAAATAGAGATCACTCCCTCTACCTTATACCACCAGACGACTGTGGAGGGACAGCTCACAGTTAAACTTCATTGTCACTTCTCTGACAAAGGAATCAGAGCACCATGCTGCTTGCTTCTGCTGAGAAGGGAATGGAAGATTAGCTCTGTGATTAGCATCACTATACTACGATTCCGACAGGGAAACATTTCCTGCTTAAGGAAGTACTGCCTCCTTCTGCGAGAGAGGACATGGAAGATCAGCTCTCTTTTTTACTCTTGCCAACACTGCACTGTCAGAGGAATTGGAACATTATCTGCTCCACGCAGCAGTGGATATAAGATCAATTTCCTGCATTTGAGGCTGTTGACTAACCTTATTTCCCACCACAAACCACATCCCCTATTCCTTAGCCGAGCAAATTCTGTGCTCCAGCCACAAGAGCCTGACCAGTTTTTCGCATATCCTATGTCTATGCATTCCTCTGTGACCTTCCCTCCAGCTGTTTTCTGCTTACACCGAAAAAGCCTCACTATTCTACCACCTTTTGAATGTCTTCCTTTTGTTCTATTACACTTTCAGGTTGTCTTTTCCAACCTCCCCAGCCATAACAAATCACTACCTCCTTTGGGTCCCCAGTGATTAATATGTATTGGGTTGGCCAAAAAGTTCATTTAGTTTTTTCCATACGATGGCTCTAGTAGTGCTTAGGTGTCTTTAACTTCATTTGAAACAATTCCGTTAGATCATATTGTGACAGAGGTCATATCGGTGTGCATTTTAAAAAACTTATCAAATTGGCGAATTTTTGTGCAGCCATTTAAGTATTGAAGATGGAAGGAGAGCTGCAACATTTTTCGCATAGTATGCTGAATCATTTCAAGAAAGATAAAAACGCAACTGAAACACAAATCTTTTGTGCAGTGTGTGGAGGAGAAGGTGATGTGACTGATAGAATGTGTCAAAAGTGGTTTGCAAAGTTTCTTGCTACTATGGACATTTTGGCCAAGTAACTCTTTGCTGCGGGGCTGTCTTATCCATTGGAAGATGTTGAGCAGCACCCCTGGCCTCTACCCACTAGAAGCCAATAGCGGGAGACAGCTGACATCCTCAAAATATCTAAATCGATAGTTATTGGTGAAAATAAAAAATGTGTCTTTTATTTTACGGGAAAAAACTAAACGGACTTTATGGCCAACCCAGCCCAGAAGTCTCAGCATGTGTTAGAATTTGGCTGGTACAATGGAACTAACAAAATTTATGCCTATCTCTACCACCCCCCACCCCAGTTACAAAGTAATGCTGTAGCTCCCAAAATTATTTTAAATATTTTTTTAATTTATCCAGATTTTAGGCCTCTGGTAACTGGCAGCATTTGAAAGACTGCTCTGAAACTGAGTATATGGGGCAAAATCTGGTCAGCAGTACCTCCTTGATTCACCCTCACACCCTCAACCAAGAGGGCTTGAGTATAAAATAGAGTGTAAGTTCAGAGGTAGCGCATGACCTTTGTGGTTTGTAGACGGTCTTGATGGGAGAAAAGGACTTGGTTAGGAGGCTTCAGCTACCTACCATGAATCAGTTCATGTGCTAAAATATTCACTTGTACTTATCTCACTTAATCTTTACAGCTAGACTTTCAGGTTGATAGTATACATATGTTGCAGGTTGATGGTGCTCTCCTAACAATTTTCAGACTTATGGACACATATTCACAGGGTCAGTGATGTGGATGTTTTGAAAGAATAAATAAAGCTGCTGTGGGAGAGGTTAAGTCACCAGGACTCCGGTGTTCAGAGCCTTGTGGAAGACAACTTGTTTCATTTGGGAGGATTTCTTAGGGTTGGAACAGGACAGCTGAAACCACTTATTTATTCGTTTAACAAATATTTATTGAGTACCTATTCTGTGTAAGGCACTTGAGTTGCAAGATGAAAGGCCTTTCTCAAATGGATTTATAGTCTAGTGGGCAGGCATACAAAATAAACATTATATCATAGTGTGGTAAGGCCCCCTGGATCCATAATGTTCGAGAATAATCTAAACATCAAAATTACAATTTTAAAGAGGAAAGAATATTAAAAATTCTTTTATCTCCTCTGGCTGCTTTGTGGGATCGTGAGCAAGAACTTTATTAAAGTATACAACCAAAGAGCCTGAGTAAATTGTTTTCCCTGCCTTCGTGTGCCCCGTGGGTGGTCTTCTGTCACTTGTCAACTGCTCTTCTAAGCAAAAAGAGCTTAGCACATCTTGCTCTGGGGGATTACCTGGGGGACATTATTTGTGAAACATAATGGCATGACATTTACACATACCTTCCGACTTTCAGTGTGTAGTTCATGTGTATGTGCGACTAAGTATACACCACTATGCCGCTCCAAAGAGTTTGGAAAGACCTTTTAAGTGTTTGTCGTTTCCTTGTTTCCTTGAAATTAATTTCTTGTATTACAGTATTGGAGAGTTATCCCAGCTCCAAAGTCCTTGGCCTTGAAAACATGGGGAGTTGGGGAATCCACACATATTCTGCCCAATCAGCTATCAAATGGTATGAGGACCAAGTTTTTCTTGTCCCTGCCTTGAAAGATAGTGAAATGTGGAGTCAGCAGGCGTTGGTGCCTTGCAGTTCTCTCCCTTGCTTTCCTACATTTCTGTTTGAATTAATGGCCTTTTTTTTAAACACGTGATGATATGATGTCTTCTCACCAGTGAAGGGTGAAGGAAGAGAATGAGGGGCCTGGACTTCCCTGGTTTTTATTGCCATCTTATAAAGCAGAATACAGGAGTAAAAGTTTTACAGACACTCACTTAATGCTCGTAACAGCCCTGTGACCTGAGGTAGGGAAATTACGGATGCTTTGCTCTCTTTCAGATTTTCCGTACGAGCATGCATTACATTTACAATCAGAAAAACCACAAATGCATATCACAACAACGTTTCTTTTTTAACTGCACAAAATTGGGGCCACAATTTTGTTGCAATATCGTGCTTTTTCACAGATCAGTCTTATCTCATATGTAGATCTTCAGGTTGTTAAATGTTCTTTGAATATATGGTTTATAGTAGCTCAATAAATCTGTATGTGAATGTAAACTAGTTTAATTATCCATTCTCTGATAGGCCATTTAGGATAAATAATGGACCATCTATACAAAGGAACATTATGGAACCATTTTAAAAATCACATTTTCAGAATATTTCATAACCTTGGAAATGTTTGATATAAATGAAAAAACAAGCTACAAGGTTATAAAATCTGCTCACAGTTTTCTGAAATATAAGCAGAGACTTACTAACGAAAGAGAAATTGTGACATTATTGTAACATTTCGTGCATGTCGAGTTGGTAAGATCAGGATTTTGGGGTTAGTTTCGCCTTTTATTTCACCGAATTGTAGAAAAGCTGCACAATGTCCGAACATTTCTTTTACATTCCGGAAATAAAAAGATTGTTTTTTTTAAAAAAAAGCAAAACGGAATGATTAGATGCAAAATATAAAGGCGAGTTTGGCTCAAGATGGTGGACTGTACACAGGCTTTTTCTTCTCCGGTCTCATATCCCTTTAACTGAAAGAAAATAATTTGTATGTACAAACTCTGCGTGTGTATGTGTGTGTGTTGGATATTACTATTTTTTCAAGGCTTTGTGAGGAATTCCTGGAAGATAGAAAGCAGATGGAGCGGCTGTGGAGGAGGCTGGCGGGCGACAGGCGGCCAGAGAAAGGGAGGAGGGGAGCCGGCCAGTCTGGCTCCGGTTTGAGGGAAGCGGTCGGGGGGCGCGTGAGGAAATGAAGGAGCGAGAGCCTGGAACTCTGTGGACTGAACACGGGTGCGCGCATTGACCCGCCCTGCTGCTGCGGGCGGAGCGGAAGGGGGAATGGCGGGGGGCGGGGCCGAGGCGCAGGCGGGCTCGGAGAGGTCCGGTTGCCGAAGCGGCAAAAGCCCTGGCGCCAGAGCTAGGCCGAGCAGAGCAGCGCTCGGAGGCTGAGGCCCCTTGGACTCTCCAGGGACCAGCCGCCCTTTGCCGCCGCAGCCATCCCTCTTGCCCCTTGCCTGCGTGGCCCGCGGTCTCCTCCTCCAACGCCGTTTCGCAGCCGCAGCACCACCGACAACAGCTAAGTGGTCAATTCGGGACTTCGGGTTGGGAGTCCGGGCGGGAGCGAGGCGCGGGCAGTACGCACTAGCGCGCCATCTCCTGCAGCAACCGCCACTGCTGCAGACACCCCTCCTGGGCGGGAGAGAACGCTATCAAGAGGCCCACGCCGTCCCAGCACCCGAGAGTTGCAGCGTTTCTGCCAGGCGTTGGTGAGATCCTAGTGCTTGGTGGAGGGAGGACTGACCGGGACTCAGAGATCACGAAGAAAGATCTCTAACTGCTTGCAGAGCGCTGATTTTTGACTCAGTTTAATCGGGCAAGTGGCAGCTTTGCCGAAGCCTCCGTAAGCTCCGAGCCATGTCGCCCCCAACTGTGCCTCCGATGGGCGTAGATGGTGTGTCCGCATACCTGATGAAGAAAAGGCACACCCACAGGAAGCAGCGCCGCAAGCCCACTTTCCTCACCCGTAGGAACATCGTGGGCTGCCGCATCCAGCACGGCTGGAAGGAAGGCAACGAGCCAGTGGAGCAATGGAAGGGAACTGTGCTTGAGCAGGTTTCCGTGAAGCCCACTCTCTACATCATCAAATATGATGGCAAGGATAGCGTGTATGGACTAGAACTGCACCGAGATAAGAGAGTTTTAGCGCTCGAGATCCTTCCTGAGAGAGTGCCAACTCCTCGCATTGATTCGCGCCTCGCAGATTCCCTGATTGGCAAGGCAGTGGGGCATGTGTTTGAGGGTGAGCACGGGAGAAAAGATGAATGGAAGGGCATGGTCCTGGCGCGAGCCCCCGTGATGGACACTTGGTTTTACATCACCTACGAGAAAGATCCAGTCCTTTACATGTACACGCTCCTGGATGACTACAAAGATGGTGACCTGCGCATCATTCCAGATTCCAACTACTATTTCCCTACAGCAGAACGGGAGCCTGGAGAAGTGGTCGACAGCCTCGTGGGCAAGCAGGTGGAACACGCCAAAGATGATGGGTCCAAGAGAACCGGCATTTTCATCCATCAAGTGGTGGCCAAGCCGTCTGTCTACTTCATTAAGTTCGATGATGATATTCACATTTATGTCTATGGTTTGGTGAAAACCCCCTAAATTCATTGTGCGTTCTTTGCAAAATTTGTGGAACTACTAAATGTAAAGTGCGTTGTGTTTTTGTAATCGTGAACTTTTCAGAACAGTTTTGGTGTCAGAGATTCAGGAATTTAATAATACTTATTACTTATCGTGCCTCCAGATCTTACATTGACTAGTTCCACAGTTTTGCCCAAGTGTACTTTGGTACCTATGATATTGCCTTGTTGTGTAATTGAAAAATATAAATTGGGTGCTAATGGAAAATTGGAAAGTGTTCAATACCATTGGAACAATGAAAGACTAGATAAACAAAAATTAATGGTGTAACCCCACACCATATCCTTCCCCCCACTTCCCTTACCTTCCCCTCTTTCTTCTCTACAAATAACAAGTGTTAAGAACATGTTGCATATCCTGCATTTTTTCCCAACCTCTTACAAGAAGTTTCTTGCAATTGTTTCTGTGAAAATGACAAGCCACCTCATTTCTCTGTAATTGCTTTTCTCACTGGATATATCCATAAAATCCCTTCTGATCAATAGTCGCAGATATCTCTCCCTCTCCCTTTTTCTATCCTTCTTTCCCTCTCCTCCTCTCCCTCTGGAATTTATTTTTATATATAGTATTAAGATACAGATTTAGTTACACATTTTGCTCACATTAGATACCTGATCATGTCTTAGCATTTATTTAAATACAGCATTCATTTCCTCCTTGCTCTGGGGTTTATTTTTGTATATGGTATAAGACAGAGATCTAACTATACATTTTGCTCACATTGGATACCTGATTGTGCCACCCATTTATTAAATAAGTCACCCATTTTCTCTCCCCCCTCCATCTTTTCCTCCCTCCAACAGCTGCATACACAGTACATGTTTATGTACCAAAATGGTATTGAACCGTTCTGTTTTTAATGGTCATTTTTTATTTCCTTTCTGTGTTTTCACCATAGCATTACTCAATACATACTGGTGCTTTTATTTCTATAGGTTAGATTCCTAGGAATGGGATTGCTACGTAGGTTTATTTAATTTTGAAAGATGTTACAAAATTACCACCCAAATGAAAGTTTTCATTTTCCAGCATTCTCTCCAGCGCTCTTTAATGTTTGCAAATCTGAAAGGCAAAAATTTTGTTGTATTGTTTCTTTAATTGGCAAACTCAATGAGGTTTTTTTGGTTGTTTGTTTTTAGGGGGGTTGTTTGTTTTGCTTTTTGGACTTTTCTCCTTTATGATTTGCCAATATTTATCCTATGTTCACTTATCTATTGAATCATTGATCTTTTCTTTATAAATTTGTAAGAATTCTCACTATATTTGCTATATGATGAATATTAATCACTTGTAGCCCATATATGTTATGATTTTTTCCGTCCTATCGTTAATCTTAACTTTACTAATGGTATCTTTTACTTTATTATTTTTTTTTAATTTTTAGAGAGACTACTTCATTTTGGCTTTCTGGTTTTCTGTCTTTTTCACATTAATGCCCCAACCCCAAGTCTTTTTTTTTTTCTAAAAAGCCGAGGTTTCACTGTTTCATCCAACTGGAATTTCTTTTGTATATGGTATTAAATAGATGTCCAACTATACATTTTGTTTATATTGGATACCTGATTATGCTATCACATTTATTATATCAATCATCCATTTTCAATTTTCTGAGCCAGTTCACATTATTTTAATTATAGTGGCTTAACCTTAAATTTTGGACTCTGGTAAAGCAAGTTAGTTCTCATTAGTTTTTTTTTCTTTTTTTTTTATAGCTTGTCCTAGACATTTATTCTTTCATATGAAAATTAAAGGCATTCTTTTCACATTAAAAATTGAATTACATTTTCATATGTATTTAGAGGATTATGTTAGTAATATTAATACTTAACTTTCAAGATTTTGGGTACATCATTAAAATCTTTTGTTTTTGCTTTTGTAATGTTCTTCATTTAGGTCCTTCATATCAGGTTAAATTTATTCTAAATATTTTTATAGTTTGTCATATTTTGGCATTTTGAACAGTGTATTTTCTCCTGTTCATTTTTAATTTGTTATTTTGGCCTATAGAGACAAACTATGGATTTTTAAAAAATTTTAACTATTTAATCAGCTTACTAAATCCTGTAAATTATGCTGGGTTTTTAAAATAGAATATTTTTGGCTTTCTAGGTATACAATCATTTCACCTGGGGATAGAGATAATTTTGAGATAATTTTATGTTTTTCTAATGTTTATATTGGTTATTATTACATTAGGTAGATTCTCCAAAACAGTGTTGAATAATGATTATGGCAGATATGCCCATCTGGTTCTTAATTTTTAGCATTCCATATTAACATGACATTTGCTTTTGGCTATTGGTAGTCATTAACTATTAACATGTTTAGGGAGTTTCTTCTATTCTTGTTTTATATAGCATTATTACTAAAAGTGGCTCGTGAATTTTATCAAATCACTTTTCAGCATCTATTGATAAAATTACATGTCTTTTCCCCTTAATTTGTTGACATAATAAATTAGAGTGGTAGGAATTTGATAGTGAACCAAACTTGTATTTCTGAAATAAATCCTACTTGGTCATGGTGTCATAACATTATGATATATTGCTGGATTTTATTTACCATTATCTTATTTAGAATTGCATTTTCATTTCAAAGCGAAATTTTATTGTTTCTTGCACTGTCTTTATCAAGTTTTTAAATTAAAATTGTGCTAGCTTAGAAAATTAGCTGGTGAGTTTTCAATATTTACCTGTAGTCTGGAATATTTTAATCACATTAGGATTATTTGTTGTTTAAAAATTAGCTAGTACTAAATTGTGCAACAGTCTAATCCCAGTGACGCTTTTGATGGTAGATCCTTAATCAGCTTTCTTATCTCTTCAATGATAATTGGTTTATTCAAGCTTTTTATTAAAACAGAATGTATATTCTCTGTGAAATACAAAGTTTAAAGTTTTATCTATTATCACGCTTCTCACTTCTTTTATTCAGATGCTTTATGTACTTGTGTGCCGCATATGCATATGTCCTAGATATGTTCAATTCTGAAGACATTATAATAAAGTCATAAGCTATAATGCTGTTTCCAATTTTCTTTGTTTTACTTTAAAAATTAAAACATCATATGCAAAGTATAAAATATGTAACAAACATTTGTTCACCTTCATCTAAAATGAAGAAATCGCATCATTTTGGCATATTGTTTTAGATAACGGATTTATATTTTTTAAAAGAGCATCAAAAAGAACAAATTCCTTTCCCAATACCATAGTGTTTGCTTTCTCTGCAGAAGCAGACACTATCATGAATTTGGTGCAAATCTGGCCTGTTTGTTTTTTTTAATATATTTTACTGCAAATATAGTCATAGTCAATAACCAGTATTGACTTTTGTTTTTGTTTTTGTTTTAATTCAAAATGAATAGCAACTTTAAACCATGTGGCAGTTATTTTGATCTTTGTTGTCGGGATCCTCTTTTTTTTTTTCCTAATTGGGAAATAGATTGCAGCAACAAAAACAAACAATAACGTTGACCTTAGGATACCAGTTTCTGTGTTAGGTACTTTTACCACTTCTTACAAGTCCTTATGCTCCGGGAGACTGGGCCCTGGCAACAACACTGCCAGGTGACTAAAAAGGACAATTTCCGCTCATGCAGATTGTATCTTGGCTGTAGTAAAGCAATTACCCACCACTCACCCCTGATTGCAAGACCAGAACTAGGTCTTGGATTTATTTCCCCATGATAATATTAGGATTATCCCATATCCTAAAACTCAGAGGGAGTCTGGCCCTAATTGAGCACTGTTGTGAAGGTTTAGGACATGACAGTGGACAACACAAAAATCTGCCTTTCTTAACATTTCTGTTTATCCTCCAAGTAGCCTTCAGACCAATAACAAAGATATAAGGTAGGTAGAAAAGTCAACAAGGT
Source organism: Pteronotus mesoamericanus (assembly GCF_021234165.1). Lineage (NCBI taxonomy): Eukaryota > Metazoa > Chordata > Mammalia > Chiroptera > Mormoopidae > Pteronotus > Pteronotus mesoamericanus. The sequence goes on along the minus strand of NW_026555108.1, from coordinate 14,619 downwards.
AAAAAGGATGTGATAAATATCACTAAAAGGTTAGAGTAGTGCATATGTACTATGCAAGAAACTATATGGTATACAGTTTGTATTTAGACAACGAAAAATACAAATGCGTATACATTTAAGATACATAATAATGCTTTCTAATTCCTGCTTTCCCTGTAGGCCCTAAGTCCAGATTGTTTATGTTGTTTCCTAACATCATTAGGTTGTTAACATACAGTAAGAGAGAGGCTCAGCCCTGGCCTGGGATCTGAGGAGAGAATGGTGAACAATCTATACAAAATCCCTGCTCTCTGGGAGCATGTATCTTAAGCAGGGGAGGAAGAGAGCCACCACTGCCTTTACAGCCGTGGTCCTTTGGCCTTACATTCTCTCACAGTGATCTGGAAATATCCCACAATTTGTTAGTGTCGACTGAAAAAATAACACCAACTAGGTGTTTTGTCACCGAAAAGGATTTACTTGGGAAAAAGAAAGGTTGCAACTCCATGCATACACACATGGCAAGCGATGTGAACACTCCAGCCTGTGTGCCAAAACAGAGGAATATTTTTATAAAGGAAAGGGAGTTAAGGAAAGGGGAAGTCAGAACCATAGAGCTTTATTATAAACAGAGTTCTTCCTGTAGCGTTCTCATGTGTCAAGGTCTGATTAAGTAGAGTGCGAGAACTTCCATAAGCCCTAGCTCCTCCCATAGACCCTCTTGACTGATTATGTTTTCTTAAAGTTCCAGTTAGTCTTTATCATTCTCTCCATTTGATTGAGCCCTTTCTCTGAAAGCATCACTGATCAATGAGCAGGTCTTCTAACTTAAGCAGCCCTTTGTCCCTCGCTGTCAGAAAGGACCTCTTCTAGGTGTCATCTCTCACATCAGAGGAAAAGTGCATGATGGGGAACAGATTGTGTCCATGGTTAACAAGAAACAGGATCAGAACTTACTATTAATAAGAATTCAAAACAGAACAATACGACAGTTTACATAATGAATTTAAACCAGTCGCTCAACCCTGTAAATAATGAAACAAGGACCATTAATATCTTGTATAGATCAAAGTTCTTGATAGCAGATTCAATAACCACAAAGATTCCCCCTTTTCACAATGGCTTAGGAAATGTTAACAAGGGCATGTTCCTTCCAAAGAAAAGAGAAAAATGAAACAATTAATAGGAAGAAAAGAGTTATACCGGCCTGATTCAGTCGTTTTGACAATTCATTTCCTTCAGAGGTTGTCTGCTTTAACTTTTGACAGCTTTAGTTTTAGGTTATCAGACTGTGTGCAGTGGCAGCCAGGGTCTGGTACCTTCTTTAGGAGGGACATATGTATCCAGAGTCCACTCTCTGGAGTTTGGCAACACAAGGGTTAGCCAGCAGTACTTGATGCCCTTCCATCAAGGATGGAGGGAATCTTTTTTGAGGTGCCTTCTCTAGTAAACCAAATCTCCAGGCTGTAGACTTTTCACTTCATTAGCATGCACTGTAAAAAGATTGCTCTACCAAAACATGATTATTTTCATTAGAAGCAATGAAGCCTTTACAATACTGAAGTATGTCTCTTTTTACCAAATGTGGATCCAAAGAAGCAGGAGCCAAATGAGTGGGGTATCCTGCCATTATCTGAAAAGGTGAAAGCTTATGAGTCCCAAAAGAGGAGGATCTGAGATTTAAAGGGAATAACGGCAATGTTTGTGGCCAGATATTTGAGGAGTTTTATAGATTTTGCCCACGGAACCTTAATAATGTCATCGGTACATTCAACTAGACCTAAAGATTAAGGATTGTAAGCACAGTGAAAATGATGTAGAACTGGCCAAATAGCATAGACTTGTAGCACTCGACCAGTAAAATGTGTTCCTCGATCTCTGTCGAGTACAAAAGGAGTTCCCCAAATAGGAATAATCTTCTCTAACAGGACTTAAGTCACTGTGGAGGCATTAGCTTATCTACGAGGGAAAACTTCAGCCCAGTGAGAAAACATACGTATCATGACTAAAACATATTTATATCCATGAAACAAGGGAAGCTGTATAAAATCTATTTGCCAAACCTCCAGTGGTCCATTAGGTAATTTAAAATGTCCAGGGGCAGTGCAAACAGGCTTTTCTAGATTGTACTTTGCCCAGGTGGGACACTTAAGGTAGGCATTTTTTTTGTGGCCTTGTTAATATCTCTCCACCAATACTGATTCATAAGTGCTATCATTTTGTCAGTGGACTGTTTCATGTAAGTACAGTAGTCAGGAGTAGAAACTTGAGAGTTTCTGGTAGGACTGGGTTATTGTTTGGTCGAAACCAGAGCTTTGTCTTCTTTTAATAAAACCAGCAGTTGTTGGATTTCCAATCTTATTTTTATTTTTCAGAAGCCAATTGTTGGCCAGTTTTCTAAGGTATCAACTGGGAAAACACCTCTTTGGACCATAACAGAGTCTGACTGCAGCTGATGCCTTTAACGGCAGCATTCTTAGCAGAAATGTCAGCAAGATGATTTCTTTTAGCTTCTAGGGAGTCAAGTTTAGAATGTCCTAAAAATAGCTAAAGCATCAGGTAAAAGTATAGCATACAGTAATTCTGGAACATATGAACCATTATTAATTTTAACTCCATTGAAGTTAAGGAAAGCACATCGCTTCCATAACATTTCAAAGTCACAAACTACTCCAAAGGCATATCTTCTGCCAGTATAAATGTTGACAGGTTTACTCTTTGCTAAAATGCAAGCTTGAGTGAGGGCAAACTTGTGCTGAAGTGGCCAAATGCAAAGATGCTGCCTTAATGACTTCAAAAGGGTTTACAATAGCATAAACAACAGAGTACCTACCATTTTAATTTTTCATATGCACCATTTGTAGACCATAAGAAACAAGCTTTTACCTAGAGGAATCTCCCGTGAATCCTCATGAGGAGTCAGGAGGTGGCGTATCAGTGCGAAGCAGTTATGAGGTGCTTCATCAGTTTCAGACGGGGGAAGACTAGCTGGATTAAGGTTATTATGGGAAAGTGTCATATAGGAACCATTCAACAACAAGATTTCATACCAAGTAAACCCACTAACTGAAAGATGTTGGGTGTGATAAGAATTCAGAAGTGCTTCTACTGCATGAGGTACAAAAATTGTTAGAGAGGATCCCATAACAATTTTTCTCCGCAGGCTTAACCAAGAAAGCAGCAGCAGCAATGGCTCTAAGGCAAAGGGGTAGCCCCAAGCCACAGGGCCAGCTGCTGACTGTAGCATCCTAGTATCCTAGGGGTCTATGGAGATCCTCAGGTGTTTGAGTGAGTTCCTCAAGGGTATTTCCTTTGCTTTCATGTACGAAAAAACAGGGGGGAATTGGGTAGGATGCCCAAGATCAAGTGGGTTTATTAAACTCTCCTTGAAAGTTTTAAAGGCTATGGCTATGTCATCCTGTTCTTCCCATAAAACTGGGCCAGCACTGTCATTCTGTAGTAAGATATATATGGGTTTTGCCATAAAAGAGAGATTTGGGATCCAATTTCGGCAGTAGCTTACTAACTCAAGAAAATCTCACAGTTGACGTGTAGTTTTTGGCCTTGAGGAACTTAGGACACCACAAAGCCTATCTGGATCCAGGTATAGTCCTTGTTCCAATATCAGATGTCTCAAATGTCAAGCCTGAATTTGGACGAATTGTAATTTTCCTTTAGAGACACTCTTGACGCTTTAAGGCCAGAAGTTCTAATAGATGGATGTCATCTTCCTGTGAGGAAACCTGAGAAGAGCAAAGAAGTAAACCCTTCACGTATTGCAATAAGGTGGAAGCTTTAGAGAAAATTATATTATCCAAATTGGTTTTCAGAATTTGTAAGAAATAATAGGGGCTTTCAGTAGAACCCTGAGACATTACTGTCCAGGTAAATTATTTTTTCTGCCCAAGTGAAAGCACAAAGATATTGGTTAGCTTCATCAACTGGGAAACTAAAGAACGTGCTACAGAAATCAATTATCGTGAAGAATTTACTTCCAGTTGGGATAGATGCTAGCAGGGTATGAGGGTTAGGAATAAAAGGCTGTCAACGGATAACAATGTGGGTTATTGCTTGATGGTCCTGGAGAAACCTCCACCCTCATCCCTTTAGCTCTCTCACAGGTAAAATAGGAATGTTACAGGGACTAGTGCACAAAATAATAAGGCTTTGAGTTGTATAATCTGCTATTATGAGCTTTATGTGTTTAAGGTCCTCTCCACCTATAAGATGTTGATTAATTTGGGGAAAAGGTTTGGAAATGTCAATTTGAAACATAATAGGAGGTGCACTGCGGATTCTGCTGATGTCAGTTGAAGATTTTTCCCATAAAGAAAACGGCCATTGGTCCAATAGGGTAATTGATCAGTACTCTCAGATTCACCTACTGTGCTGTCAAAAACAGAACAAATAAGAGATGTTGAAAAGCCATTTCATTCACCTAATTGGCCATTTTGACAGTTACTGTCAAACTCTTACATTATTTTCCCTCTTGGGGAAAAGGAAATTCCAGCATGATGGATGCTTCTCTAGGAAGTCTCTATCTAATGAATGGATGGGGCAGAAGAACTAAAGAGAAAATGATGCGTGTCCCTTAAAGGACCTAAAGAAAGATAGATTCAGAGATAAGAACCTGTTGAGGTTTCTTTGAAATCCCCACCATTGGAACTGTTGTATTAACCTGAGGTAGGGTCTGTTTTATGGCAGTGGGGCTGAGCAGTGAGAGTGTAGCGACAGTGTCAATAAGAAGAGAAATAGTTTCCCTTCCAATTTGAAAAGAAGTTTCTCACAGCCAATTAAGAGAAAGGATTGGAAAAAGCACCTGTAGTTTCTCAGAGCATCCTCACTGGGAATTAGGAGAACATTGCAAAGGCCGGCTAGAAGGCTGAGAGCGTCTGAAATGCTGAAACTTACTGCAATCCCTTTTCCAGTGTTCTGGCTTTTTGCCACCCACAATGGCAAAAGTTTCGAGTCTTTCAGTTTTGCATGGGGCCTCTTGTTTGCCAAGGCTGAAAATAAACGATCTTGGCACTGTTACTTCCAGATGGTTCATCTAGAGTATGGGCAAGATGATTGGCCAAAATGACCAGAACTAGGGTGTACATGGTTTCCCATTCCATCATGGTTTTCTTAACTAGGAAGAAAAGGTCTTTGTTCAACCCATTAACAAAGAATTAAAAGTTACATGAGTGGAGTCAACATCTGAAGGAAGACCGCAATTTTCCTTTAAAAAGTCTATTATAATAGTCAGGAAGTGATACCTATCTGTCTCTTCCCAATAGGAAGTAAGCTCCAAGAGAATAGAGTTTGACAGTTTTGTTTGCTACATGGTCAAAGCAAGCAGAAGTGATATCAGTATTACCATAGAAAGAGCTGAAACTTGGTTCTAGTCCAGGATCCCTAAAAGTTAGTGGGTAAAGGCATAGTTGGTGAACACAATATTCTGTAGGAATTTTTTTTATCTTTCTCTCATTAAAGCCAAAGGGGGGCAGGATCGAGGGTGGGAGGTGGGGATGAGTGAGACGGAGTAAGGGGGGGGGATGGAGACAACTGTACTTGAACAAAATTTTTTTAAAACTCTAAAAAAACAAATCACATGTTAAAGGTGACAATTTTCTTTAAAAAAAAAGCCACAGTTCCATATTTTGCTCACTGCTATACTTAACATCTAAAATAGCATTAGAACTAGGGCGAAACTTTAGTCTGACTAGTTATAAAATCTAGCACCATCTTGACTCCTACTGTACACGTTAAACTTTCTGTTACGTCATCTGGTTTCTACCGTGCATGTGCTCAGCAGAGGAATTTCTCCTCCTCCTCCCTCCGATAATCCAGTATGCAGCTGGCAGCTTGAGCACCCTGGGTACCCTTGAGTATGCTGGGAGGCTTCCCTGCCTGCGTGTAGGATCAAGACTCTTCAGCGGTGGTCCCCTGGAGCGTGCGAGTGAGTCTGTAAGTGCTCTAGCTTCCTAGTAAATCAAGCTGAATGGAATGCTGTTGTAACATCTGATTCAGCTTCCCAGTTTATTATATATTCTGTTCAGCTCCTTAGTTTAGTAAGCTCAGTGTCTGACCCCCTCTGCTCCCCCTCTTTATTAATATCTAGCTAAATACCTATGCCAACAACCAGGAAGGTGGTGCCTGGGTCTCCAGAAGACTCCCTTCTCTCCCAGATGGACTAGATCCCCACTGATTTTCACCACCAGATGCTATGCCTGCTCCTCTTCCCGTCTCTGTTGCTCTGGGTTGGGCATCCCTGTGTGGGACTGAGCTCACATGCTCCTAGGGGGAAGGGGTTTAGCGGCTGACTATTTTTCACCTTCACAAGTGTGTTGTGTACTTTCGTATGTTTTCACGTCACCTTGTGGCTTGAAGAACTCCTTTCAGCATTTCTTGCTAGGCAGGCCTGGTGGTGTTGAACCTTCTCCGTTATTGTTTCAGAAAGCCTTTATTTCTCCTTCATATCTGAAGGATAAATGTGCTGGATAATGTTTTCTTGGCTGGAAATTTATGTCTGTTGACACTTTGAATATGTCATCCCAATCTCTCCTGGCCTATAAGGTTTTTGCTGAGAAATCTGCTGATAGCCTAATGGGGGTTTCTCTGCAGGTCACTTTATTTTTTTTTCCTGGATGCCTTTAAGGTTCACTATTCATCTGTGATTTTTGACAGTTTCATCATAGCTTATATTGGAGAAGCTCTTCTGCATTGAGAAACTAGGGTGTTCTATTCATTTTGTGAATTTCTATGTCCAAATCCTTCTTTGGGTTTTTGGCACTTCCCAGCTCTTTTTTTTTAAAGAATAAACTCTCTGCCCTTCTTCCCCTTTCTTCATATGGAACCCTAAATATTCTTATAATGTACCTTTCTGATGGAATTCAATAGCTCCTATTGGCTTTCTACACTCAAATCTTAGTTCCCTCACCTTTCTCACTGTGTTATTTCTATATTTCTATCCTCCAAGTAATTTTTTCAATCATTCACCTGGTCTCTCCCACTACAAATAATCTCTATTGTGTTCTTTATCTGGTTCATTGAATTCTTTAGCTCAAGAACTTATGTTTGGTTCATTTGTATAATTTCAATCTCCTTGGTAAAGAACTCTTTTTGTGTATTAATTTCTGATTTTACTCGATTGTCTCTGAGTTTTCTTGTAACTCAGTCAATCTATTCATAATAGCTATTTTGATTATCATTTATATTGCAATGCTTTGTGCCTTTGAGATCCGTTGTTAAAGAATTATTATTTGCTTTTTGTGACATCATATCACTTAATTTTTATACTGTTTGAATATATGGACTTCTGCTTTTGCCTTTCAGATAACAGTAATCTCCTTAACTAAGCTTTTGTTTCTTCTTTGGTTTGTATAATTCACCAGGGTGGCTACTAGAAGCCTTCCAGAAGGTGGCACTATAGCTTGTTTGTGGTTTTTTCCCCCTTACCCATTATGGTGGCCTATTGTCTGAGCCCTCTCCCTGAATACTGGAGCTTGCTCTGTGGATAAACATTGGAGCATGCACAAAGAGTCAGCAGAAGAATGGGGGAGATGTGAGGAATTAGCATGTAGGGCTTTAGGGATGCTCACAGGCCTGATGTGCTTTCTTCCAGTAGGGTACTCATAGAGGTTTATGGATGAACTCACCGCCAAAATCCTGAAGCAGACAGCAGGAACCACATTACTTTAATCCTCTTTAATATTATCTGCTTTCTTCTATTTCTCTTCCCTCTTTCAATAATGGCAGTTTCTCCTCAGAAATGAGGGTGCTGCTGGGGCAAACAGGTTTCTATATCCATGAAATGCAAAACTGTACTAACTGGGCAGTCCTCGACCACTTTCCACCTTCTTCACAAAAGAAGTAAGTTACTGCTTTCCACCTCCTCTGTTGGAGAGGTTGCTGCTGCACACGGCAGACAGCTTATCCCCATGTAATGTGGCTTTGGCAAAGGGACAGCTCTGGCTGAGGCCCTACCTCTCCTCTGCTCCCACTCTGATGGGGTACGGAAATCTGCCCTAAGGCAGGCCGGCCTTCTACCGATGCGCTCTTACCTTTGGATACATGTCCAGGTCAGTGCTCTTCAGTTTTGTTTTGTTTTGTTTTTGTTTTTTTCACTAACCATGGTAAGTGGCATTGGGACAGCTTCCCCAACTCCCTTTAAGCTTTCTGTCTTAACAAGGTCTCGTTTGTGTATTTTCAGATGCACAGTTGGGAGAGTCCACCCAGGCCCTTTCGCATAGAATGCTGAGGCACATTTGTTCATATACAGACCTCTAAACAGTTATTTAAAAAGGGGGAGAGAGAAAACAAAAAACTTACGCCACCATGATACACTGTTTGGCTTATTTTAAAACATAATTGACGTGTAAAAATTTGACTTTTGTGCTGTCAGGTTTTTGAACCAATAATTTCCAGATTACAGTGAAGAAATAAACAGCCTATCTGTCGATAGGCCGAGACCATCTTTGGCTAAACCATGTAAAAGTCCATTCTTTGGCCTCAGGTTTTTTATTTCTTTTATTTTAAAAATTTATTGTTGTTCAGCTACAGTTGTCCGTCAGGTTTTTTATAATCCAAAATTATATGTTATTTCATAATGTTTCAGTTTGGAGCCAGCAATAAATTATCTTTAGGATTCAGAATCATATAAGAGCACAAACTAGGATTTCAAAATCGATTTGAAGCCAGTCAGTCAATTTATTGGGGAAAAGCTAGGAAAATATATCAGCAAAAAACCCACAGATTTTGACTTGTTGTATGGGTTTAGTCTCTATGGTAAAATTATGAACTCTTTGGCTCATGTTTCTGTCTATCTATAAAACATGGTGTTTTCTATCCACATGCAGCAGGTCTGTTATTAGGGCACAGAACTCTCCTTTATGAGCCAGTACATAATCTAAGGCTAGGGTGATACACTTGTGGATGTGTTAACACTGACAGTGTGTCAACAAAATGGCAAAGGTAGGAACTTCTCAATTAAGAAAGAGGCACGAAAACGGTGTAGGAGTTAATGTAAGTGGATGTCTTCTTCAACAGGATGCAAGGGTGTGATTGTACTGTGGGTATTTAGTTCCATCTCCTGGATATTAGGAGCAGGTCCAAGTTTGTTCCACGGTACCTTTACTGGAACAAAGTACATGGGAGTTGGATAAGCATACCTCTCTCCTGTCAGTGTGTTACTGAATAGAATATGTTAGTGAAATCTATAACTTCAAACAATTTACCCATGTTATTTTGAATGTCATCTATTAATGTGACATTGGTGGAGATACTATAATAAATTTATAGGTGCTCTTTCTACAACAGGCCATGCTACTATACAGGGAGTCATAGCAGCTCTCAAACTGAGGAGACAAAGAAACATCAGCCAAATGAAAGAACAGATCAAAACTCCAGAAAAAGAGCTAAACAAAATGGAGATAAGCAATCAGATGCGGAGTTCAAAACACTGGTTATAAGGATGCTCGAAGAACTTAGTGAGGACCTCAGCAGCATAAAAAAGATCCAGTCGGAAATGCAAGATGCACTAATTGAAATAAAGAACAGTTTACAGGGAAACAACAGTAGTGCAGATGAAGCCAAGAATCAAGTCAATGATTTGGAACCTAAGGAAGCAAAAAAACAACCAATCAGAACAATAAGAAGAAAAGAGAATCCAAAAAACTGAAGATAGTGTAGGCAGCCTGTGGGATAACTTTAAGCAATCCAACATTTGCTTCATTGGGGTGCCAGAAAGGAGGAGAGAAAGAGCAGGAAATTGGAAATCTATTTGAAAAAACAGTGAAAGAAAACTTCCCTAATTTGGTGAAGGAGATAGACATGCAAATCCAGGAAGCACAGAGTCCCAAACAAGATGGATACAAAGAGGCCCACCCTAAGACACATCATAATTAAAATGCCAAAAGTTAAAGATAAAGAGATGGGAGGGTGGGTGTGGGAGAATGGGTGAGAGGTGAGGGGATTAAGAAGGAAATATAGGTAATTACAAAATAGCCACGGGGATGTAAAGTACAGTATAGGAAAGGGTGTAGCCAAAGAACCTACACATGACCCACGGACATGAACAAGGGTGGGGGGATTGCCCGAGGGAGTGCGGGGTGTTGGGTGGAGGGGCACAAAGGGGGAAAAATCAGGGCAACTGTAAGAGCATAATCAATAAAATATAATTTAAAAAAGAATGTATAGGGGCTTAAGGAGACTGTGCTAAGCAGGAGGTGCTTCACCCACTGAGCGCTTCACTGAGTGCTTCACCCACACCTCCTTCCACTCTGCTGTCTGATCCTTGTGTGCACTCCTAAGTGCATCCAGGAGATCAAACTCAGAGGGCACAGGGATCACTCTCAGAAAACGGACCTTGGTCATCAGGCAAGGGAGAAAACCACAAACTTAAGCTACAGTGCCACCTTCTGGAAAACAATAGCCATCCTTGTGAATTGTGAGAACCGGCAAGACAAAAAAGTTTAAAACTTTGACCATGAGAGAGCAAGAAGAGTGGAACGATTCCACCTTCACAAACACAGAGGAAATATCAGATAATAAGAATGCCACTGAAGGTAACACCACATCTGCTGAAGGCAATGAGTAAAGACTTAAGAAGGTGTTTGCTATTTAAAAAGCAAAAGCACCAACACATAACTACAAGGAATATTTAAAAATCAAGAAAATATGGAATCATGAAAAGAAAATAATTCTTCAGCAACTGAGCTTAAAGACATGGAATATAGCAATCTAACTGATAAAGAACAAAAAGTAGCAGGTATTAAAAAACTCAACAGGTTACAAGAAAACTCAGAAGCACAATTTAATGAAATTTGGAGTAAAATATATGAACAAAATGAGTTACTTAACAAGAGATTAAAATAATAAGAAAAAACAAAGAAATTCTGGAGCTGAAAAGTTCAATGAATTAGATTTAAAATCCAATAGTATAGTAAAGCAGAAAAAAAGATACGTGACTTAAATGATAGGAATTTTGAAATAACACAGAAGAGAAGAAACAACAAAGAGTTAAAAAGAGAAAAAAAGGCTACATGAGCTATGAGAGACCATAGAAAGACAAACATCAGAATAATAAGGGCACCAGAAGGAGAAAAGAGGGAGAAGGAGGAAGAGAGTTTATTTAGAGAAATAATAGCTGAGAACTTCCCAAACCTGAAGAAGGACATGGACTTAGAAGTCCACAGAGCTAACAGAACACACTATTTTCTCAATGCTTACAGACCTTGTCCAATACACATTATATTTAAACTGTTGAAGATCAATGAAAAAGGAATTTTCAAGGCACCAAGAAAAAAAGAAAGTTACCTACAAAGGAACCCCCATTAAGCTGTCAGCGGATTTCTCACTAGAAATGCTATAAGCCATGAGAGAGTGGAATTATATGAGTATATTGAAAATGTTGAAAGATAAAAATTTCCAGCCAAGAAAAGTTTATCCTGAAAATCTGTACTACAGATATGAAGTGACGGATGATTACTAGAATTACTGGAGTGATCACATTGTAAGGTATAAAATGTTGAATCACTATATTGTATGCCTGAAACTAACATAACTAATATAATACAGTATACCTATTATACACTTTATTAGGAACTCTATAGTAGGATTGTAAGTTAACCACTCAAATATGACATAAAATTTAAAGAAAACATTAGTTAAAATAGCGACACTTACCATAAATTGTTAACTAATAAGCAACATAAAAGAGGTAATCAATAATACAAAAGGGAGCAGTTAAAGAGTAAAGCTTTTATAGGTGAACAAAGATAACTTGCTATCAGCATAAAATCGACTGTTGTATCTATGAGATGTTATATGTCAGTCTCATAGTAACCACAAGGCTAAAACCTAGAGTAGATTTGTAAAACGTTTTTTAAAAGTGGAAACAGAGCATACTACCATAGAAAACCATTGATTTACAAAGGAAAGCAAAAACAGAGGGAAAAAGAAAGAAAATAAAAATACAAAACAACCAGAAAGGAATTAATAAGGTGGAACCAGTAAGACCTTAAATATAAATAATTACTCTAAATGTAAATGGATTGAATTCACCAATCAAAAAACACAGAGTGGCTAAATGGATAAAACAAACAAACAAAATCAAGAGCCAGCTCTATGCTGAGAGAACCCCACTTCTGCTTTAGGACACACATTGATTCAGTTAAAGGATAGAAAAAGATATATCATGCAAGTGAAAACCAAAATAGAGTGGAGGGAGCTATACTTACATGAGAAAAAAGTTTACTTTAAGCCAAAAATGGTAACCAGGTACAAGGAAGGTCATTATATATCTTGAGAGGATTGAACCATCAAGAAGATATAACAGTTATAAATACATTCACACCCAACATTGGAGCACCTAAATATATTAAGCAAATAAAAACAGATATGAAGGGAGAAATAGACAACAACACAACAATAGTAGGGTACTTCAATACCCCACTTTAAACCATGGAATGCTCATCCAGACATAAAATAAACAAGGAAATGATGGACTTGAACACATATTAGACCTAATCGACCTAACAGACATCAATAGGCCATTCCTTCTGACAAGAGCATAATACACATTCTTCTTAAGTGCACACAGAATATTTTCCAGAATAGAACATATGATAGGACCTGTAACAGGCCTTAGAGAATTTTATTTTTTATTTTTTAATTAAATTTATTGGAGTGACATTGGTTAATAAAATTATGTAGGTTTCAGGTGTACAAGTCTATATCACCTGTACATTGTATTGTGTGTTCACCACTCAAACTCGTCTCCTTCCATCTCCATTTATTACCCAATACCTTCTTCTACTTCCCCTCACACCCTTTACCTCTGGTAATCACCATAAGAGGTTTTTTTTTAACTTTATTTAACTTTACTGTTATTTTTATACTATTACAGATATCCCATTCCTCACCCACTTTTCCCACTTCCTCACCCCCGCCCCATGCCCCACTTTCCTAGGACCTTCATCACACTGTCATCTGTGTCAATGGGTCATGCATATATGTTCTTTGGCTAATTACTTCATCTTTTTTTCATCCATCCTCCCCTACCCATCCCCTCTGAGATATGTAGTCTGTTCCACCTATCCATGCCTCTGTTTCTATTTTGTTTGTCAGTTTATTTTGTTCATTAGATTCCACATGTAAGTGAGATCATATGATATTTGTCTTTCACTGACTGGCTTATCTTACTTATTGAAATCATAACAAGTATCTTTCTAACACAGTGTTAGGAAACTAGATATCAACATGAGTAACGCTGAAAAACTCTAAATATGTGGAAACAACAACTCACACCTCAACAACCACTTTATCAAAGCAGAAGTAGAAAGGAAAAATCAAAGATTATTTCAAATAATTTAAAATGGACATACAATATACTAAAACTTATGGGATGCTATAAAAACAGTACTGAGAGGAAAGTTTATAGTCATAAAAGCATATATTAAGAAGTGAGAAAGCTCACAAGCAATCAACCTAACTTTATATCTGAAGGAACTAGAAAAGCAAGACTGCGTTAAAGCCAAATTTAGCAGAAGAAGGCAAATAATAAAGATCAGGGTGGATGTAAATGAAATAGAGACCAGAAAAACAATAGAAAGTGTCCATGAAACTAAGAGCTGTGTTGTCAAAAAGATAACAGCAGTCACAGGCCTTTAGCAAGACAAACCAAGAAAAAAGGGAAAGACAAATAAAATCAGAAATGAAAGAGGAGAAATTACAATGGACACTACAGAAATGCATGGTATCATGAGACTACTATAAACAATTATACACCAACAAATTAGATTACATGGAAGAAATAGATAAGTTCCTATAGTCATCCATCTTATTGAGACTGATCCATGAAGAAACAGAAAGACAAAGCAGAGCAATAATGAATAAGGAGATCGAATCACTAATCAAAACCACACAACAGAGAAGCCTCCAGGAACAGATGGCTTCACTGGTGAATTTGACCAAATATTTAAAGACAAATTAATGCCATTTTTCTCAACTTTTTGAAAACTTTCAGAGGAGGAAACACTTTCAAACTCTCTTTACAAGGGAGCATTACCCTGATACTAAAACCAGATAAGGACATCACAGGCAAAGAAAACTGTAGACCAATATCCCTGATAAACAGAGATGCAAAGACCCTCAACAAAATATTAGAAAACTGAATTGATGGACTCATTAAAACATTTATACACCATGACTAAGTGGATTTATCCCTGGGATGCAAGAATATCACTGATGAATTCGACTAATGAATATCACTGTTTACACCATATTATCAATAAATATGCATCACATTAAATAATGAATGATAAAAAGCATGTAATCACCTCAACAGATGCAGGGAAAGGTTTTGAAAAAAATATAATTCCCTTTAGTGATTAAAAAAAACTTCACCAGATCAGGTATAGAGGGAATATACATCAATATGATAATGGCCAAATATAACAAACCCACAGGTAATATTACACTCAATGGCAAAAAATAGAAAGCTTTTTCTCTAAGATGAGGAACAAGATTAGAGTGCCCACTCACACCAGTCTTATTCAATATAATATTTCATGTTCTGTATAGAGCAGCATGGCAAGACAAAGAAATAAAAGGCATCCAAATCAGAAAGGAAGAAGTAAAATTGTCATTATTTTCAGA